>NC_136463.1:72471777-77471777 GCF_902686455.1 Sciurus vulgaris
TTGTGTTTTGAAGTCCATTGCTTATTAGAATAGTGGTGGTCAGGGGGGTTCTGTTCATAAACACCAAAATACAGGAGAGATACTAATGTCAGATTTGCACTGTAGAAATCTCATTTTTTAAAAATGTTTTCTAAGAGATGTTCAGGGTGCAAAATGGAAAGATGCCATGGGGAATTGCCAGTATAAGACAAGGAACACTCATTTCTCAGCCTTTTGAATGGAGTACAAAAGGAGACCCCATTTGATCAGGATCAGGAAGCCCAGGTCACCAGATCTGTGGCATGCACTTGCTTGTCACTGCCAGCATCAGAGGAGCAAATGGCAACTTCTCATTGTCTGGAAGTTTCTATCTGATCTGGAGCCCGAGGGACTGACTTAGAAGCCATCATCACCAAACGAGCTCCTGAGTGGAGTTTAATGTTTTCCAATGGATCGCACACACTCGAACGGTAATTAATGATTTGATTCATTGTGCTTCAGGGAGCCACTGTCCAACAAAATAATCCAAGTAATTTAAATCTGCAATAAAGTAGGAGTGCAACAACATTTCATGGCTGCACACAGCAATGATTTGCTGGAAAGGAAAAAAAAGCAAGCGTTTTTATTAGAGCCACATCCAAATAATCCATGGGAAAGCAATATTGAGTTCACGAGTGATTTGATTACATTCTTCCACAATAGTCCTCGAAGGCAGAGTCAAGTCCAAATGCATTTCAGTGAATGTGCATAATACCAAAGGTTCAGTAAACCAACACATTTCATCAAAATTACTCTGTGCGTGTCTGAGATAGAAAATGTTTGCAGAATGTTAACCGCCTTTTTATTCAGAATAAATTTCCTACA
The DNA here is from genome assembly GCF_902686455.1 of Sciurus vulgaris. Lineage (NCBI taxonomy): Eukaryota > Metazoa > Chordata > Mammalia > Rodentia > Sciuridae > Sciurus > Sciurus vulgaris. The sequence goes on from NC_136463.1 coordinate 72,472,621, forward strand.
CTATTAGCATCTGGCATCTGCAACTGATACCAGCCCAAATGCATCCCCCGTGGAGTCAGGATCTTTCTCTACAAGCCCATCTCTCCCAGTGTCCCTGTCTAATGACATCTGTGTACAAGCTTACCCGTCCTTCACATGCCCATGGAGAACTGAGCTCTGCTCTGTGCCAGGAACATCCCTGAGCTCCAGGAGTGTCCTGTTAACAAGAGAAACAGACACACTGAAATGGGCAAATTCAGTGCAGGGAGGGAGGGCCCCCTAGGGAGCCTTGTGTGCAGTGGGGAGCAGCATGTGCTACCTGGAGGCAATGAGGCCTGAGAGATTAGCTAGGAACAAGGTGGAGAGGGAAGGCTGAATATTTCAGGTGGCACCCAGCAGGGCATATTGATGAAAAGTACACACATTTCTTTAATAGATCACTGACCTCTGATGGACTGAAGTGAAATCCCTAAATCAACAATGCATTAGAGATTCAATGAGACTTCGAGGCAGAGGATACCTCAAGTGTTGACTGGAGGCCGGCCTACTTCATTTACTCTATGAATTCCTGTTTATTGAATGGCTTCTTTGTTACAGTCTCCCTTCTGGGTGCTAGAATAGAGTTGAGAACAGTAGACAAGAGGAATGAGTGCTGATGTTCTGCTGTACACAATGGTGAGGACAGTTAACAAGAAGGTATTGTGGATTCCAAAGTAGTTAGAAGAGAGAATATGTGTTGAATTCTCTCACTACAAAGAAATGATGAACATTGGAAGAGATGGATATGCTGATTACCCTGACTTGATTATTACAAAGATAGACATGTATCAAAGCATCACACTGTACTCCACAAACATGCACAATTATTAGGCCAAATTTAAAAGAAGAAAAAAAAAAAAAAGCAGTTCAGAACAGGACAGACCCAGTCACTGCCTGTGTGGACTCACATTTAAGTGGACAGAGACAATTAGCTGGTTGTTGTAAGAAAAGTCATGCAAGAATTGGCAGCAAGTAACCTGGAAAAGGTACCTCCATTGAGTGATGGGTGTTGGAGTCTGTTGTAACTGAGGTCAGAAGGGTGGGAGAGAGCAAGCAGGGGAAAGACTCACTGAAGACACAGCAAGCAAAGGAGACCAAAAACTCCTAGCTTGGAAATGGAAGGGCTCGGCATGTCCCAGGGGCAGGAGCCAGAGCTTAACAAGTGAGCTGGCTAGGAGGGGGATGAAAAGTTTGAGATGAGGCCAGAACCCTGGATAACAGCTGAAATTCTGACATGCTCTGCAGTCCTGAGCACTTTCTGAGGCTGCCAAGCGTCCCCAGCGTAGTGCTCTTCTGCCAGCATGACTTTGTCCCACCATGAGCGATGAATGGCATGCCCACATGTCCAGTGCTGCCCTGGGGTCATGTCTGTGCTCCCCAGTCACTAATGATAATGCTTTATCCTCTAATTTGCAAACATATTTTGGTTTTTATTATGTACTTTATGGTCTCCTTAGCAATGAACAGGACACAATTTCCAGGCCCTCCCCATAACTTGCTCAGCTGACTCATTTTGCCTCCCTCATGCATATGGATACTATGCAGTCTTTAAAGACCTAAAAACATAACTTGGTTTAAATCAGAAAGCCCTGATATTATGACTCAGATATGAGGTGTTCCCCAAAAGCTCATATGTGAGACAATGCAAGAGTTTTCAGAGGTATAATGTAGAGGTTCAACCTAATCAGTGGTCCATATGATATAATATGATATGGAAGAGTTGGGCCATAACTGTAGGCAGATAAAATGTAGCTGGAGGAAGCAGGTCACTTTGGGGTTTATATTTTGCCCTGGTGAGCAGAACTCTCTCTTGCTTCCTGGCTGTCCTGTCCTGGGCTACTTTCCTCTGCCATGCCCTGTTTCACCATGATGTTCTGCCTTATTCCAAACTCAGAGCCACAGTCAACTGACCGTGGACTGAACTCTGAAATTGAGGGCAAATATAAACTTTCTCCTCTACATTGTTCTTCTCTTTTGATCACAGCAACACAAAAGCTGAATAAAACACCATGTCAGGAACATTTCTGGACTGATGTTATATTTCACTAAATCTGAAGTGATGAGACTTCACCAGATCTGGAGTTCACATATGTGACATTATCTAAGTTCAGCTTAAACCCATAGACATCTCTAACTTTCGTTGAGACTATACTTTATGAACCAAACCCCATTCAAAGGGATTCACACGAATGATCTCACTCAACCCCTTCGAGATCATGATCCCTACTTCACGCTGGCCTCAAGGTGATGACTTGAGTTCAGGTCAGTGGCTCCAGGTCCATGTCCTCACTCACTGGGCTTCAGATTCCTCACCTACTAATTAACCCTTTCATGTGCTCTTAGTGAAGTAAGCAGAGTGTCCAGTTCAGTTGTTCAAAAACTAGAAGTTATCAATATTCTCTTACCCTACATCTAAAAACATAAGCAACCCAAATATTCAGTATTCTTCTCTCTCTCTTTCATTAAATTGAGTACTTAATATGTGGCAGATGCTGCCCTATGCATTTTTTCGAGCTCCACAATACCACCCTCTGAGAAATGTTCTATTATCCAATTTTATAGATGTTTTATGAGTCATTGGCTTTATTTGACATCAACCCTATTAAACAACTAAGGATATTTCTGCCTGAAATTCAGAGGCTAATGGCTAAGCCTGGATTATACATAGTGAGCAATATAGAGTTAGCACCTAGAGGAGGACCCATGGAAGCCATGTAAAACTGCCATATTACAGCCTAGACTGGGAATGGGATCAAGTAGACTCAGAGAAAAAGAAGAAGAAAAGAAGAACAGCATCCACCCTTCACACAGCACACAGCCCTGCATATCCTAGAGCACCACAGGCCTCAGAGAGGGAACAGTAGCTAAGGGCTTGGGTTTTATGCACCTGGCTATGCAGTAGCCACTTCAGTGCCTCTTGAACTCTGCAAAATTAAACCAGGAGGGACCCACAGCAACAACCGCCTTAAGATGAAGTCTTGATACTTCTGAGGTAAGTACCCTTTGACAAATTGGAAAACAAAGACTCAGAGATTAAACGGCTAATAGGGCAAGAATAATATTTTAAATTCAGCTCAGCACTGACTGCATAGTAAACCCCTGAGACATACTTGTGTGTTTGATCCAACATTGTCTGAAAAAAATACTTTAATTCAGAGGGAAAAAATGTGCTCCTCCGTTGGCACACAGCAACATGAGCCCCGCCACCTACTCAGACACAGTAAGAATGAGACGGTGGGGTACATCTGGCCCTCTGCTGCTTCTCTAGTAGCATTAGAGAAAAAGAACACATTTGGATTGGGTCTGGGAGGGGCCGTGCTCCTCTAAAGCCATTTGACAGTGACTGTCATCAACTCTCCCAAACCCCTGTCTGAATTCAGAGAGCAGAGTGACAGGACATTCAGGTGGGGCAGCGCACTGGGATCAGCTCCACAGTTACTGGCCACATCTGAGCAGAGACAGATGTGATCCTGGAGGCCACATCCTGGATAAAGTTTCAGCTGAATGATCTCCAGGGGGCTTTTAATGCTGAGAGCTGTGAGCTCACAAACCATGGCCTTAGGAAGGTCTTTCCCACTTCTGTAGCTCGCTCCAAAACCTGTGGGAGCATTCTTGATCCTGCTCTTCCACTCACTTTCACTATCCAGTCAAGACTGTGGTCTTTACTCCAAAAGAGAGGTCGATATGGGACCTAGATGAGAGCCCGTGGATACCATGTGGGACCCCAACATCCCAACCCAGACTGGGAATGAGAGATTCCACTCACTGGCAAGGTAAGATCATACAAGGTAGGATCATACAACAGTCAGCAGCCATGAGATAGACAGGGACACAGTCCTGGGAGAGCAGAAGTGGATTTGCTTCTCCAAAATGCAGGCTGACCCCAACCAGTTTCCACACCCCAGTCACATCATGGTCCCTCCAGGCCACACAGAGCTGAGCCTCCTGCTGCTGTGCTACCCTCTGTAAGATACATTTCCACCAGAAGTCAGAGTTAGGTTTTTCAAAGTTAAATCACAGCTTCCCCTGCTCAATATTTTGAGCAAAAACTTCACTCCTGCATTAAATAAAATTTCAATTTTTTAACAGAGTCCAACATGCTCAGTAGTCCACTGACTACTGTGGCTGGATTTTTGCCAGTCCCTCCTTTCCTCATTGCCTCCTAGGACTCCTAGAACTCCCCCATGGTGCCCTGTTCCTCCCTAAAGATGGGTAAGACTCTCAAGGGTCTACCTAAATGCCCCTCCTCCTCATGGAGTTTTTCCCTGACTTTCAGGTCCACATGACCCTCTCCATGTACCTGCATTTTATTTGTTTCATAGAACTTACAGATGTTACTAGTTTATCACTGGTATTTCCCACATATCAGCTTCTAGAGGACAGTTCACATCACAATAGGGTTTAGCACTGGCTGAATGGATGGGGAAATGTTCACTCAAGGCAGAACAGTAGGCAAGTGCAGGAAGATGATAACCTGGTAGTGTTCGGGGAGGGGACACTAGATTTAACTCTCTACCAATTAGCAGAATTATTTTATGTTGCTTCCATTCACATTTTTTAAAATTTGTATTTGTATTGTGAACCAACAATAGACAACTTTGTATTGGGTGATGCAAATACAAAATGAGCAACATGTAGTTATGTTTCCAAGGGCTTCCTAATTCATAGAGAGTGTGCTAGAAAATATTCAGGAAGCCATATGAGAAAAGATGTTAGAAGTATCAGAGGGTATGTCAGAGCATAGAGTTCAAACTGGAGGAGGTATGACTAGAGTGGGAGCTAGTCAGAGACCTCTACTAGAAGACGAGGGCATTAAAGCCAAGTGCCAGCGTGGGCATGTGAAGGACCAGTGGACCACCAGGAGGGCAAGGGTGTGGTGGGGCTGATGGGAATGGTAGAGAATGATTCAGTAGGGTGCTGTGCTAGACACAGCATGTGTCTTGGGGATACCTTGTGTCTCAGGTGTAGGTCCTCGTGGGAATATCCATAGTTGGAAAAATTAATGAGACCTTCACTGGCTTTGACTTCAGACACACAACCCTTCTACCAGGTTTGATTCCCACCTAACTGAACCATAAAATTCTGGGGTGCTTTCTGATACTCAGCTCTTGAGTCACTTCTGTGCAAGTCCACAGAACTCCCCACCTCCTGGCCACACATCATTTTGTATCCCCAAATTCTAAGCTTCCCTCCTGCTTTTTTTTCCTTTGTTTTCCAGAGGAAAAATCACACTTCTTATACCTTACATCATCTGAATCCTTCTATAGTTGAACCTGCAACCTTGAGAACTCTGACATGTACAAAATAAAATGCACAAGTTCTAAACCTGGTCAAATCTAAAAGTCCAGAAGATGATGTGCCCATGAAAACTTGTCTTTGTGAAAGCAAATATTTGTAAATCAGAGACTCTGGCCATGTTGCCATGAGTTTTTTACCTCTATAAATCTGACTCCAAGAGCTATGTCCCACCAGGTTGTCATGTGAGGACTCAGACCCATGAAACAGTTTCAGGGTCCCAGCCCGTGCAAGAAGATGCAAGACACAGGATAATAGACATGCTTTATTAAGAGGTAGTAACAGCCTCCAGGTTCAGTTTTAGCCCCCAGTCAGTTCCATTTTTAGCCACCTATCACCCCCACTTCTTTTCCAGAGGCCCTTTTTATATGCAGGCCAAACAAAAAAGGCACACTGCCACCAGGTTACTTAAGGGGGCATATACTCACAAGTTATGTGTACGACCGTTTTACACTGAATCAGTGTTTCTGGCCTCAACTAACCATTACACAGCTAGTTCCCAGCCCTGGGAACTCACTAAAAACTCTCCCTATAAGTCTCAGTGAGGAACACTAACCATTTGGGCTTGCTCCACCACAAGTCCATTTGACTTTCCAGCCTTATGAAGAGAAGGGGCTTTAAACACTTTTTAATGTTTTATATAAATGTGTTTTATCTGTGCTCTGGTAAGTCTGTCTTAATTGACACTGTGAAGCCACTATCAAACCTTCAGTGGAGCTGGATTCATTCTATAGATGGTATTTCTTTTAAGTTAGCAAAACACCAGCATTAATTATCAGAGAAAGAAACAAAAGATGTGGGTGGGTAGGAGTTACCTCTCAGAGGAATTGATAAAGGTTTAGGTTCTACCATTTGGGAGCAGAAGATTAGTAATGTTTTGCTTCAATAAGAAGATGGCAAACTCCAGAGAATTTCCTTACTTTCATTTATTAAGAGTCTGAACATGTTGACAGATCTACTGTGTCTATAGCATGTAGGTGGGTCTAACATATTTTTCAAATATTTTTAATATTTCTTTATAAATGATTCCTATGAACAAAATTAACCCAAACCATTAACATTTTATTGATAAATAACGTAAAATTTCTTTCTAATAGTATGGTAACAATTTGGATTCCCATTGTCAATGACCATAATATTAGTGTCAAAGTCCCCTGATCTGTATCAAATATAATCACTTTTTGATGAGTGAAAAGTGCTGCTCAGGTCATTATTTTAATTCAGTTTTTCTTTCCTAGTACTCTAACACTGAGGTGTAATCCAAGTCAGTTTCTTAATAATCCATGATTAAATTCTTACTTCTGCATGATATTACAATATATATTTTTTCTTTCATAGGTTTTTATCAGTTTATTATAATTATGCATAATAGTGGAGTTCAATGTGACATAGTCACATATGCACATAACATAATTTGCTGCCTTTCATTCCCTAGCACTTTCCTATTACCTGCCCTGCTCTCCTCCCTCTACACTACTGATATCCTTTTTATTTTATATATATGTATTATATATATAATACAGATATATAATTCATATATATTTTCTATTTTATATCATATATACATATAAAATATATATACATAATTGGTGCATTATAATTATACACAGAGATGGGGTTCATTGTAATATATCATACATGCATACATCATAATTTGGACAATTTAATTCCCTAGTATGTCACCTTTTGCTCCCTTCCTCCCTCCTTCTTTGTTGCCTTCTTCTTTTCTGTGGATCTCCTTTATTTTTGTGAGATAGGATAGTCTAACATTTAAGGAACATTCTGCCCACAGGACTGGCATCCACGCTCCTCTATAGCCCTGTGAAAAGGTAGTGCAGGAAGGTCCCCAGCCATTTTGGCTAAACCACTAGAGACTGTTTGTAAGACAAAGCACTTGACACTACCACTGTGCGACCATTTTGACCTACAAAACCAACAACCTTATACGATTCAACCTAATATTTAACACTGGCAGTAAAACCAGAGTGGAATAGTAATCAGTATAGCCTAAATGTGAGCCTTTATTATTGCTTGTGCTTTTCTTGGAACTAAACCACACATAAATTGTAAAAGCATTAAGTCCTACTCTAAAAACTGTGTAGCATTCATTATCACATCAAGTGCCATTAACCCATTAAGTCCCAAGAGTTCAACTCTAAATAATGCACCCATGGGTGCATTAACATAGGTTGAAAATCATAATCTAGAGTTTATATATATATAAATTAGTGTTGTTTTATTATAATATAATTATATACTTATGTATAATCCTAAGAATATTACTTAATTCATATTATATAAAATATATAATTTGTATAATTATGAATTATATATTATATTTAAGATTTTATATCTGTTCCATATCTGGGGCAGTAGAACAAAATGGGTTGATGTGCTACATCAGCAATGAGCTATTTCTATCAAGGCCTGTAGGTAGAGGATGTGCTCTAGCCTTATGCATCCACATGTTGCCAGGGTCAACCACTGCCAGGCACAGAGTTGGTGTTTAAACAATATTAGATGATTGGTTAATGACTGATAAAATAAATACTACAAATTAAGAATTAACAATGATCTTCCTCTTAGGAAGTGATAAAATGTGTATGATCTCTCAAGTATAACACCAACCAGGAGTTTGAAATTCAAGAAAATTACCTTCTTGCTAAATTTCATATTTCTCATCTCTTACTGGAGAAATAAAAATTAAATTTTAGTCAGTTTCTTGTTATGGTTTGAATATGTTTTGAGCGTGTCCCGCAAAGAGTCATGTGTTAGCACCTTGGTCCTAGTATGGCAGTGTCATGGTAGTGGAGCATTAAACAGGTGGGGTGCAGTGAAAAATAATTGCACCTTGCTCTGGCGGGAAGCGACTTTCCAGACTAGCTTCTCGGAGCAGACCGCCCAGTGAGAGCCTTTCCATGCAGAGCCAGCCACAAGTCCCCAAGCCAGCGGTGACCTCCGGTCCGCAAGCAGCCTCTGGGACCAGGGCAAGGCAGAGACCTCTCCAGGCCGACCTGCCCCCAGCCCCCTGGCTGCAGGATTTTCCACGGGGCGATCTAAGATGGCGGACTAGAGGGTGACTGCATCTCCAGTCGCTCCAGAACCCAGGATACAAGAAGGGGAGGCATTGAGAGAATCGGGCAAAAATAGAGACACGGGGTGAGTCTCCCCCACCCGGTGAAGCGCTACCGGGCAGCAGGCCCAGATTTGGGTGGCCTATTAGAGTAGGGCAGAGCAGCTAGAGTCCTCCCCAGGTGGCCCTGCCCACTCGGGCGGTGGGCTCCTCCCATAGGGCCAGATTCTCCAGCATCTTGGAGCAGGCCCCCAGTGACAGCCTTTCTACACAGAACCAAGCTTCAAATCCCTGAACCAGGGTGGTGAGTTCCTGCCCGCAGGTTGCTTCAAGGACCAAGACAGGGCAGCCAGGGACTTCCCCAAGCAGCCCGCAGCCTGGCCCCCTCAGGCGGGAAGCACCTTTCCAGGCTAGCTTCTCGGAGCAGACCCCCAGTGAGAGCCTTTCCACGCAGATCCAGCTCTAAGTCCTGGAAATAGTAGCGGACTAGGAGCAGATTTCCTTGGAAGCACTGCATTATCAAGTTACTCCAAGACTTCAGGCTACTGAAGGCAGGAAGGTGATGCACTGGAAATCTACAGGGACAATATAAGCCAATAGAAGAATTCTACAATATCACAAAGTCCCACTGACATCTGACCAATATGAGAAAACAAGGGAACAAGGGAAGAAAATGTCCCAAACAAACCTAGATACTATATCAATAAAACCCAATGATAGCACAGCAGAAGAAATGTCAGAGGGAGTTCAGAATATACATAATTAAAACAATCAGGGAAGCAAATGAGGAGATGAAAGAGCAAATGCAGGCACTGAAGGAGGAGATGAAAGAGCAAATGCAGTCATTAAATGATCTCACCAATCAACAGTTAAAGGAGCAAATAAGGGAAGCAAGAGATCATTTCAATAAAGAGTTAGAGATATTGGAAAAAAAAAAAAAAAACCAGAAATCCTTGAAATGAAGGAAAAAATAAACCAAGTTAAAAACTCCATAGAAAGCGTACCAATAGGATAGAACACCTGGAAGACAGAACCTCAGATATTGAAGACAAAATATTTAATCTTGAAAACAAAGTTGACCAAACAGAGAAGATGGTAAGAAATCATGAACAGAATCTACAAGAATTATGGGATATCATGAAAAGGCCAAATTTAAGAATTACTGGGATTGAGGAAGGCTTAGAGAAACAAACCAAAGGAATGAACAATCTATTCAATGAAATCATATCAGAAAATTTCCCAAATCTGAAGAATGAAATGGAAAACCAAGTACAAGAGGCTTATAGGACTCCAAATATACAAAATTACAACAGACCCACACCAAGGCACATTATTATGAAAATACCTAACATACAAAATAAAGACAGAATTTTAAAGGCCGCGAGAGAAAAGAATCAAATTACATTCAGGGGGAAACCAATAAGAATATCAGCAGATTTTTCAATTCAGACCTTAAAAGCTAGAAGGGCCTGGAATAACATTTACCAAGCCCTGAAAGAAAATGGATGCCAACCAAGAATCTTATACCCAGCAAAACTTACTTTCAGATTTGATGACAAAATAAGATCCTTCCATGATAAACAAAAGCTAAAGTAATTTACAAAAAGAAAGCCAGCAATGCAGAACATTCTCAGCAAAATATTCCATGAGGAAGAGATGAAAAACAACGATGCAAATCAACAACAGGAGGAACTAGCCTAAGGGAATAACCAAATAAAGGGGAAACGAAATCATGTCAAAAAACAAAAATGAGTCCAATGACTGGGAATACAAATCATATCACAATAATAACCCTGAATGTTAATGGCCTGAACTCATGAATCAAAAGACATAGACCGGCAGAATGGATTAGAAAGAAAAATCCAACAATTTGCTGCCTGCAAGAGACTTATCTCATAGAAAGAGATACCCATAGACTAAAGGTGAAAGGATGGGGAAAAACATACCATGCACACGGACACAGCATAAAAGCTGGAGTATCCATCCTCATTTCAGATAATGTGGACTTCAAGCCAAAACTAGTCAGAAGGGATAAAGAAGGACATTACAAACTGCTTAAGGGAAGCATAAATCAGCAAGACATAACAATCATAAATATCTATGCCCCGAACATTGGCTCATCCATGTACGTCAAACAAATCCTTCTCAATTCCAGAAATGAAATAGACCACAACACAATAATACTAGGCGATTTTAACACACCTCTCTCACCGCTGGATAGATCGTCCAAACAAAAATTGAAAAAAGAAACCATAGATCTCAATAACACAATCAACAATTTAGACTTAACCGAATTATATAGAGTATACCATCCAACAAAGAACGAATACACTTTCTTCTCAGCGGCACATGGATCCTTCTCTAAAATAGACCATGTCTTATGCCACAAAGCTACTGTTAGCAAATACAAGAAGATAGAGATACTACCTTGTACTCTATCAGACCATAATGGATTGAAATTAGAAATAAATGACGGAATAAAAAACAGAAACTTCTCCAATACCTGGAGATTAAATAATACACTATTATATGATGAATGGATAACAGAAGACATCAAGAGGGAAATAAAAAAAATTTTGGAAGTAAATGAGAACAAAGACACATCATATCAAAATCTCTGGGACACTATGAAAGCAGTACTTAGAGGAAGATTTATTTCATGGGGCGCATTCAACAAAAGAAGTAGAAATCAACAAATAAATGACTTAACACTACGGCTCAAAGCCCTAGAAAAAGAAGAGCAGACCAACACCAAAAGTAGTAGAAGACAGGAAATAGTTAAAATCAGAGCTGAAATCAATGAAATTGAAACAAAAGAAACAATCTGACAAATTAAAAAAATAAATGGTTGGTTCTTTGAAAAAATAAACAAAATTGATAAACCCTTAGCCACACTAACAAAGAGAAAGAGGGAGAAAACTCAAATTACTAAAATTCGGAATGAACAAGGAAATATCACAACAGACATGAGGGAAATACAAAACATAATTAGAAGCTATTTTGAAAATCTATACTCCAACAAAACAGAAAACCTCGAAGACATCAACTAGTTTCTAGAGACATATGAATTACCTAAACTGAACAAGGAGGACATACACAACTTAAATAAACCAATTTCAAGCAATGAAATAGCAGAGGTCATCAAAAGCCTACCAACAAAGAAAAGTCCGCGACCAGATGGGTTCTCAGCTGAGTTCTACAAAACCTTCAAAGAAGAGTTCATTCCAATACTCCTCAAAGTGTTCCATGAATTAGAAGAGGAGGGAACCCTCCCAAACTCATTCTATGAAGCCAATATCACCCTGATACCTAAACCACACAGAGACACATCGAGGAAAGAAAATTTCAGACCAATATCCTTAATGAACATTGACGCAAAAATTCTCAACAAAATTTTAGCAAATCGCATACAAAAATATATTAAAAAGATAGTGCACCACGATCAAGTTGGTTTTATCCCAGGGATGCAAGGTTGGTTCAACATCCAGAAATCAAAAAATGTCATTCACCATATCAACAGACTAAATGTTAAGAATCACATGATTATTTCAATAGATGCAGAAAAAGCATTCGATATAACACAGCATCCCTTCATGCTCAAAACACTAGGGAAAATTGGGGTAGTGGGAACATTCCTTAACATTGTAAAGGCCATCTACGCTAAGCCCATGGCCAGTATCATTCTAAATGGTGAAAAACTGAAATCATTCCCCTTAAAAACTGGAACAAGTCAGGGATGCCCTCTTTCACCACTTCTATTCAATATCGTTCTTGAGACTCTAGCCAGAGCAATTAGATAAACCAAAGAAATTAAAGAGATACAAATTGGAAAAGAGGAGCTCAAACTATCCCTGTTCGCTGATGACATGATTATATATTTAGAGGAACCTGGAAATTCCACCAGAAAACTCTTAGAACTCATAAGTGAATTCAGTAAAGTAGCAGGTTACAAGATCAATGCTCATAAATACAATGCATTTTTATACATAAGTGATGAATCTTCAGAAAGAGAAATTAGGAAAACTACCCCATTCACAATAGCATCGAAAAAAATAAAATACTTGAGAATCAATCTCACAAAAGAGGTGAAAGACCTCTACAATGAGAACTACAGAACACTAAAGAAAGAAATTAAAGAAAACCTTAGAAGATGGAAAGATCTCCCATGTTCTTGGATAGGCAGAATTAATATTGTCAAAATGGCCATACCAGCAAAAGTGCTATACAGATTCAATGAAATTCCAATTAAAATCCCAATGATGTACCTTACAGAAATAGAGCAGGCAATTATGAAATTCATCTGGAAGAATAAGAAAGCCAGAATAGCTAAAGTAATTCTCAGTACAAAGAGCGAAGCAGGGGGTATCACAATACCAGATCTTCAACTCTATTACAAAGCAATAGTAACAAAAACGGCATGGTATTGGTACCAAAATAGACAGGTAGATCAATGGTACAGAATAGAGGACATGGACACTAACCCAAATAAATACAGTTTTCTCATACTAGACAAAGGGGCCAAAAATATGCAATGGAGAAAAGACAGCCTCTTCAACAAATGGTGTTGGGAAAACTGGAAATTCATATGCAACAGAATGAAACTAAATCCCTATCTCTCACTCTGCACAAAACTCAACTCAAAATGGATCAAGGATCTCAGAATCAGACCAGAGACCCTGCATCTTATAGAAGAAAAAATAGGTCCAAACCTTCAACTTGTTGGCTTAGGATCAGACTTCCTTAACAGGACTCCCATAGCACAAGAAATAAAGCTAGAATCAACCACTGCGATAGATTCAAACTAAAAAGCTTTCTCTCAGCAAAGGAAACTATCAGTAATGTGAAGAGAGAGCCTACAGAGTGGGAGAATATCTTTGCCACTCATACTTCAGATAGAGCGCTAATTTCCAGAATCTATAAAGAACTCAGAAAACTCTACACCAAGAATACCAATAATCCAATCAACAAATGAGCTAAGGAAATGAACAGACACTTCACAGAAGAAGATGTACAAGCAATCAACAGATATATGAAAAAATGTTCAACATCTCTAGTAATAAGAGAAATGCAAATCAAATCTACCCGAAGATTTCATCTCACCCCAATTAGAATGGCGATTATCAAGAACACAAGCAACAATAGGTGTTGGCGAGGATGTGGGGAAAAAGGTACACTCATACATTGCTGGTGGGGTTGCAAATTAGTGCAGCCACTCTGGAAAGCAGTATGGAAATACCTCAGAAAGCTTGGAATGGAACCACCATTTGATCCCACTCCTTGGCCTCTACCCAAAGGATTTAAAATCGGCATACTACAGAGATACAGCCACATCAATGTTCATAGCTGCTCCATTCACTATAGCCAGATTGTGGAACCAACCTAGATGCCCTTCAGTTGATGAATGGATGAAGAAACTGTGGCATATATATACAATGGAATATTACTCCGCCATGAAGAACGATAAAATTATGGCATTTGCAGGCAAATGGATGAAATTGGAGAATATCATGCTAAGTGAGATAAGCCAATCTCAAAAAACTAAAGGACGAATGATCTTTCTGATAAGTGGATGAGGACATATAATGGGGTGTAGGAGTGGTTAGCGTTAGGGTTAGGGTTAGGTTTAGGGTTAGGGATAAGGAGGGTGGTAAGAATGGAGGAAGGAAGGACTGTATAGAGGGAAAAGAGAGGTGGGAGGAGTCGGGGGAAGGGAAAAAATAACAGAATGAATCAAACAAGATTGCCCTATGTAAATTTATGATTTTTAATTAAAATAAATAAATAAATTAAAAAAAAATAATTGCATCTTATGACTTTCACTCTAACAAATGGAATAATGCTGTCTCCAAGAGTGGGTTAGCCATTGTGAGAGTAAGTTGTTATAAAAGAATGAGCATGGCTCTTTCCTGGCCTCTTGCTTTTTTGCTTGTATGTATGGGACACCTGCACATGGTCTGTTCTCCTTCCTCTCTCCACCACATTGTGATGTAGTCATGGGTGTTAAACACTTGCACCATGTTATTTGGACTTACCAGTCACCAGGATTATGAGCCTCTAATAAACCTCTTTTCTTTATAAAATATCAAGACCAGTTTTTTTGTTATAGCAACTTCAAACAGAGTAAGACATTCTTCAATCCCAAATTCTTCCACGTAGTATTTCTAACGGAAGAGAACCAGAAAACCATGGCACTGCTTCTACTCAAGTGTGATACCCAGTCCCAAGGTGATGTCAGATGAATGGGGAACAAATGAGTAAGATAAGGTTTAGGGATCCTTGTCTACCCCTCAGGTTGTTCCCAGATGGCTCTGTATTTTGACCCCCTGGTTGTCCCTCCAGACTGGATGACAAGAACAAAGGTCTGTGTCACTGTTTTCATCATGAAGATCACAGTTAGGGTCTTCAGAAAGTGCTTGGTGGGACTTCCAACTACAGTTCCTTTGCATTGGCCTTTTCTGATGTCTTTCTGAGATCCTGGTCCAGAGGTACAGCCCTGAATACTTTTTGCCTGGCAGCATCTTAGATGGGGTATTTCAAGATCTCTGAAGTCTGTCTTCCTTTTGAAGAAACTACTCAACCACTGGAAACACATTCTTGTTCCCCAACTAGATGGCATGCAAATCTCCCAACAGCCCTGTGCCCTGGTCTATTGTCTGATGCTCAGTCAGCCCACCCACCTTCACAGGTCTCCTAACAAGTAACACCCACATGTGCCGTCCCTCCAGGGCACATAGATCAGGCGCTACCACCATGTGATTCACATACCAATTTGATCTTAAAAACCTGAAAAATCCATATAAAAGCTAGCCTCACTTGGACTCCATTCAAGCCCCTGCTTTGGTGAACATGGGGTGCAACAAAAAAAAAAAAAAGTAGGCAATCAAGAATCTTTGTGGTAGAAAAGTTGTATGGGTGGTCCTCATCCACTCACCCAGTGTGAGTCCCAGTTTTCCCCTCTGTGAAATTCACGTGAGAATATCACCCTATTGAGTTGTGGGATGATGTGGAATAAGAGTACGAAGCCTGGGTTCTCAGGTCCTCAATACATGATCATTTGCTGACTCAGTTGTTGAGTGAAAGGTTTGTCCACTGAAAGTTGTTCAGTGAGAATTGACAATCTATTTATATAGTAGATGCCTGTCTTGTATAGACGAGAGCTTGCAAGGGCTGGCATTTTATTTTGTCAATCCTGGTCTGTAGCACAATGTTCATCCGCAGGGGAAATATTGGGCCAATGATGGACATGTGAGTGAGGGAAGCTAACAAATTCTTGTCTCTTCCTTTGGTTGTTTCAGAGTCCCACCAATGTGGCTCTGTATGCCAGGAAGCCACTTTATTTGGTGAGAAGAGAGGAAAAGAGGAGGGGCTATGTTAATTAGGATTTCATTGCTGTGACCAAACTACCTGAGAAAAACAATGTAGAGGAGGGAGGTTTATTTTGGTTCATGGGTCAGAAGTTTCATTCATGGCAGGCCAACTCCATTGCTCTGAGCCCAAGGTGAAGCAGAAGATCATGGCAGAAAGGTGTGATAGAGGAAAACTGCTCCATTCATGGCAGATGTGAGGCAGGGAAAGGAGGAATGGGCCACAGAAGAGATGAACTCTCCAGGGCATGCCTTAGGGACCCACCTTCTCCAGCCAGGTCCCATCTGCCTACAGTTACCACCCAGGTAGCCCATTTCAGCCAGGATGGACTGATGAGGTTACAACTCTCACTATCCAATTGTCTCACCTCTGAACATCCCTGGATTAACATAGGAGCTCCTGGGGGACACTTCATATCCAACCATAACAAGGAGTACATAGTGAAATGTGGAGTCCAGAGCATTTTAATAAAAATGACTTTGAGGGCAAAGTTATATCTGAACTCAGCCCAGGCATGGCAAATATCTGACTTTGAGCAAAGCCCCAGAGGAAGACTTTGCATGACTTGATGTAGGCTCTCCAGGACTGGGAGGGAGCTTCTTACCAGCACAAAGATGCAAGTGCTTTATAGCTGCCTTTCTGGAGGTATTAAATAAGGAAAGATAAGCAGGTACAATTTTTCTGGATATCAATTCAAAAGCATGCCTCAAAACCTTAAAAATATTCCTAATAAATCATGACTTAGAAACATTAATTCCACTTCTAGGAATCCACATTAAAGAAGAAATCAACAGTGCAGGCAAAGGTCGATGAGCACAGATGTCCCTGCAGATCATTTATAATAGAAACATGTTTTAGGTGACCTAAACATTTAACAAGGGGAATTATTCAATAAACAATGGTAAAAAGTCATAAATAAAAACATTCTATAATCTGGAGGATTGGATCAGTATCCTGTTGGTTAAAAAGGAAGGGACATAAAATTGTTCTTATAGATGATTCCAGGTGTGAAATACATAATATTTACACTTGAGAAAGACTTGGGAAAGAAATTGAAATGCTAGCAGTGGTTAACCATGGGGGGTCTCATTGGTTTCTTTTTACTTTTGGGGTTTTAGATGTTTGCTACATTCTTTACTTGTAAAATATAATATAAGTTTTCCTAAAGAAGAAAATATGAACTTTGTGGGGTAAAATATTAGAAACAGAAAAGGAATTCCATAAAATACAATTACATTTTAATATTTTATATTTTATGGGCTTTGAATTGTTAATGTCTGATCTAGGAGAGCTGAGATTGAATTCCAGAAAAGGCAAAAATAGCCTTTCTGTGTGTCTTGAAAAAGAATCATAATGATTATAACAATTTTTACATAAAGAAGTTCAGATTACTGTCACTGTCTTGGTCACTTGAAGCTGCTATAGAAAAGTGCAATAGACTGGGTGGTTCATAAACAGTAGACATTTATTTCTCACAGTTCTGGTAACTGGAAGTCCAAGATCAGGTTTGGGTTCTGGGGAGAGCATCTTCTGATTGCACAAGGCTGACTTCTGTATCTGTACATGGCAGAAGGAGGGTGAGAGAGCTCTCGGGGGTCCATTTTTTGAGAGAAGTAATCCCAGGTATGACCTAATCTCCTAACAACGTCCCCATCACTAACACCCTCACATGGTGGGGTAGCAATTCAATATGTAAACTCGGGGGAATACATGCAGTCCATTGCACTTACTTCAGGCACATTTAAGAGTTAATTATTAAAAACATAAAATAAGGATTGGATAACGCATCACTTTTGTTGTTATAGCACATGTTGGTTAGTAAAGGCTACCAGCACCTGTTATTTAGAATAATAGAATAATGTGGAAATAAACATATCAGATACCAATATTCTTATTTTGGTTACCTTCCTGGAATAACCCAAATTTGTATATTCATGTGTAGATCGATCCTTACAATTTCACCTACAAAAATGAAGAAATACTTGTTCATGTTTCTATGTTGAGAAACATTGCAGGCATTCCATTTTTCTCTTGTCACCAGAGAAACCTGAAGACTTATACCCAGTATTCCTTCTACTGGACACATACCAAAAACAACAGATTTAGAGAAAAGGGTAAGTGATTGAAAAAAGGGAAAAAAATGGGAAACAGGGAGAGTTTCATGAAAACCTTTACTAAATTATATATCCAAAAGTCTTTCCTGGTGCTGTGGGCTTGATGGGACGTGACCCCACAAGATTCATGTGTTAAAGGCTTCATCCCCAATGCAGTAATGTTCAGAAGTGGGACTTTCGGCAGGTGATTGGATCACAAGCTTCTGACCTCATCAGTGAATTAATAATTTAAAGGCATTATTAGTGTAGGAGGTGGAAACTGGCTGAAGGAAGTAGGTCATTGGAGGCACACCCTTGGGGACTATATCTTGTTCCTTGTCTCTTTCTCTTTCTCTCCCCGCTCCCTCCCTTTCCTGGCTGCCTTTAGTTGCTTAGCTTCTTCTCCAATGCCCTTCCACCTGAGGCCCGAAGCAATGGAGTTAGCTGACCACAGGCTGAAACCTCTCAAACCATGAGGCAAAATAAATCTTTGCTCCTTTTAAGTCATCTGTGTCAGCTGTTTTGTCAATTGCTGTAGTGCCCATCACAAGATGTACAAAGAGCAAGGAGATGAGTGGCACCAATGAGAGAAGGTCATGGCGTCAGGGACAAGGGCATACTTGATCTATGGGAGAATGGACTTCCTTCTCTGTTTTACACTCCCAGTTCTCTGGCAGTATTGGAAGACACATTGAGGCCTTCTGCTTCAGTCAGCTATGAGGTCAGTCCTTCTGACCACCTATCCTTGCTCCTACATGCACCTGATGCCATAAAATCCTGAGCTTTTTAAGGGCAGCCTGTATATACCAAGAAGTTTATTTCTCACTGATGTTTTAGGAATTAACTTTCTCAGATTTATGAAATCAACTTTTACTCCTTTCTGTGTTTTCCTGCTTCGAAATGGATTAAGGAAATACATAGAGAATGAGACAGCACCCTCCCTACCACATCCCTTTCTCCCTGGAGATCCCCAGATGCTGGTAGCCAGGTCGTCACCCTCCAGGGTACGGAATATATCAGCAAACCCAACCAACCCAAAAGAGAGGTCTTAAAGGTGACATCAGGTGATCTCCCAGGAAACACTCCAGCCACATCTCTTCTCAGTGATGCTCACTGATAACAAACTTAAGGGGTTCTCAGTAGACTTTGAGCAGCTTCTGCATGCCTCACTCAAATATAGTCAAAAACCAAATAGTGCCATATGCTTGAGGAATGTGACTAACACAGAAAAAGACTAAAACTGAGAAAGGCATTTTTTTCAATGTCAACAAAAATAGAGACCATAACAGGAAACACTGTCACCACCAAACTGTCATAAATATTCTCACAGTATAATAGAGGTTACCATGTTTAGAGGGAAATGGTGGATGCCATTAAAGTGGAATATGCAGAGAAGAAAAGTAGCTCTTAGAAACCAAGAAATGCAAGAGCAGAAACAAAGATTCAGCAGAACAGTCAGCAGATAAAGTTGAGAAAATCTTTGAAAAGTTAAGCAAAAATATAATAGAAAAATTAGATGTGAAACTTAGAGAACCAGCCCAGCACATCTAGCATATGAAAGTAAACACTCTGAGGAAGAGAATGCAGAGAACAGATAGAAATTCTCAAATAAATTATTCAAGAACATTTCCCATGAAGGAGACAAATGTTCAGCTTGAAAAAAAACCCATGGGGTAAACAACATAGCAATAACATGTGACATTCACCAAGGCACATAATCATGAAAACTCAGAACTCTGAAGATGAAGAAAAGGTCCTGAAAGATTTTAGACAGAAAAACAAGATTAAATATTAGAGAATCTTAGAGCAGAGTATCTTCTGAGATTTTAACAGCCTCCCTAGAAGACAGACACTAAATGAATAAATGCCTTTTAAATCCTGAAGGAATTCGAAGACAGTAAACTAAAACTCAGATATAACACATATACATATATATAAATTGTTCTATAGATACAATATCAACATTTTATCTCAATTTCGTTCTGCAGTTACTTCCCCTCCCCACCCCACTTCTCTTTCAGCCCCTGATACCCTTCTACCTGTTCTACCTTCTATATCCAAGAGATTACACTCCCACTTTTTATTATTTGTTCTACTTAGTTATACATGATAGCAGAAAGCGTTTTGACTCATTGTACACAAATGGTGTACAACATTTCACTTCTCTGGTTGTATGTGATGCAGAGTCACACTATTTGTGCAATCATATATGTACATAGGGTAATGATGTCTGTCTCATTCCACCATGTTTCTCACCCCATCTACCCCCTGACCTCCCCCCATTACACTCTGCCCAATCCAGAGTTACTCCATTTTTCCCTTACCCTCCCCCCTTGTGTATCAGCATCCACTTATCAGAGAAAACATTTGATCTTTGGTATTTGGGATTGACTTATCACAATTAGCATGATATTCACCAACTCCTTCCATTTACTTGCAAATGACATAATTTTATTTTTCTTTAAGGCCGAGTAACATTTCATTGTGAATATACCACAGTTGCTTTATCCATTCATCTATCAAAGAGCACCTAGGTTGGTTCCACAATTTAGCTATTACAAATAAACATTGATGTGGCTACAACACTGTAATATGCTGATTTTAACTACTTTGGGTCTAGACCAAGCAGTGGGATAGCTGGGTCAAATGGTGGTTCCATTCCAAGTTGTCTAAGAAATCTCCATAATGCATTGCAGAGTGGTTGCACCAATTTGTACTCCCACCAGCAATGAAAAAGTGTATCTTTTACCCTACATTCTTGCCAACACCTATTATTGCTTGCATTCCTGATAATAGCCATTCTAATTGGGGTGAGATGAAATCTTAGGGTAGATTGATTATCATTTCTCCTATTACTAGAGATGTTGAACATTTTTCTGTATATCTGTTCATCGCTTGTAAATCTTCTATGAATTGTCTGCTCAGTTCCTTGGCCCATTTATTGATTGGGCTATTTGTATTCTTGGTGTAAAGTTTTCTGAGGTCTTTATAAATTATGGCGATTAGTGCTCTATCTGAAGTGCATGTGGTAAAGATTTTCACCAACTCTGTAGGCTCTCTCTTCACATGGTTGATTGTTTCCTTTGCTGAGAAAAAGCTTTTTAGTTTGAATCTATCCCATTTGTTGATTCCCACTTACATTTCTTGTGCATTTGGGAGTCTTGTTAAGGAAGCATGGACCTAAGCTGACATGATGAAGATTTGGGTATACTTTTCTTCTGTTTGAGGCAGGGTCTCTAGTGTAATTCCTAGGTCCTTGATTCATTTTGAGTTGAGTTTCATGCAGGGTGAGAAATAGGAGTTTAGTTTCATTTTGCTGCATATGGATTTCCAGTTTTCCCAGCATCATTTGTTGAACAGGCTATCTTTTCTCCATTGTATGTTTTTGGCACTTTGTCTAGTATAACTGTTTGTCTCTGTGCCTTCTCTTCTGTACCATTATTCCACCTATTTTGGTGACAGTACCATGTTTTTTTCTTACTATAACTCTGTGGTATAGTTTAAGGTCTGGTATTATGATACCTCCTGCTTCACTCTTCCTGTTAAAGGATTTCTTTAGCTATCCTGGGTCTCTTATTCTTCCAAATGGATTTCATGATTGCTTGCTCTATTTCTATGAGGAAAGACACAAGGATTTTAATAAGAACTGTATTTATCTGTATAATGCTTTTGGTAGTATGGTCATTTGACAATATTAATTCTGCCTATCCAAGAGCATGGAGATCTTTTCATCTTCTAAGGTTTTCTTTAGTATTCTATAGTTTTCATTGTAGAGGTCTTTCACCTCTTTTGTTAGATTGATTCCCGAGTATTTTACTTTTTGAGGGTATTGTGAATGAGGTAGTTTTCCAAATTTTTTTCAGAGTATTCATCACTTAAGGATAGAAATGCATTCGATTTATGCATATTGATTTTATATCCTGCTATTTTACTGAATTAATTTATCAGTTCTAGAAGTTTTCTGGTGGAATTTTTTTGAGTCTTTAGATATAGAATCATGTCATTGGCAAATAGTGATAGTTTGAGTTCTTTTTCTATTAGTCTTTCTTTAATTTCTTTGGTCTGTCTACTTGCTCTGGATACAGTTTCAAGGGTTATGTTGAATAGAAGTGGTGAAAGAGGGCGTTCTTGTGTTTTTCCAATTTTTAGAGGGAATGTTTCCAGTTTTTCTCCATTTAGAATGTTGCCCTTGGGCTTAAAATAGATAGCCTTTACAATTTTGAGGTATGTTCCTATAATTCCTATTTTTTTTAGTGTTTTGAAGATGAAGTGGTGCTGAATTTTTTCAGATGATTTTTCTGTATCTATTGAGATGAGCATATGATTCTTGTCTTTAAGTCTAATGACGTGATGAATTACATTTATTGATTTCCCAATGTTGAACCAAACTTGAATCCCTGGAATGAAACCCAATTGATTGTGATGCATTATATTTTTAGTATGTTTTTGTATGTGATTTGTCAGAATTGTATTGAGAAATTTTGCATCTATGTTCATCATGGATATTGGTCTGAAGTTTTCATTCTTTGATGTGTATCTGTCTCATTTTGGCATCAGGGTGATACTAGCTTCATAGAATGAGTTTGGAAGTGTTCCCTCATTTTCTATTTCATGGAATACTTTCAAAAGCATTGGTATTATTTCTTCTCTGAAAGTCTTGTAGAACTTGGCTGAGAATCCATCTGGTGTTGGATGGCATCAGATGAAATAATACACTATTGAATGACACATGAATCGCAGAAGACATCAGGGAGCAGGTAAAAAATCATTAGAGGAAAATGAGAACACTGATACAATATGTCAGTGTTGGTAGGCTTTTGATGGCATCTTCTGTCATTGCTTGAAATCGATCTTTTTAAATTGGGTATGTCCTCCTGATTCAGTTTGACTGGATCATATGTCTCTAGAAATTTGTGGATTTCTTCAAGACTATCTGTTTTTTTGGAGTATAGACTTTCAAAATAGCTTCTAATTATCTTGTTATTTCAATAGTGTCCATTGTGATATTTTCTTTTTGTCACAAATTTTAATAATTTGCTTTTTCTCTTGCCTTCTCTTTGTTAGTGTGGCTAAGGGTTTATCAATTTTGCTAATTTTTTCAAAGAACCAACTTTCTGTTTTGTCAATTTTTTCTATTGTTTCTTTTGTTTCAATTTCATTGATTTCGGTTCTGATTTTAATTCTTTCCTGTCTTCTACTACTTTTGGTGTTGATCTGTTCTTCTTTTGTTAGGGCTTTGAGATGGAATGTTAGGTCATTTTGTTGTTGACTTTTTATTCTGCTAATGAATGAGCTCAATGCAATGAACTCTCCTCTTTCTTAGTACTGCTCTTACAGTGTCCAAGATATTTTGATATATTGTATCAGTGTTCTCATCTTCCTCTAAGAATTTTTTATCTGCTCCCTGATATCTTCTGCTATTCATGTGTCATTCAATAGTGTATTATTTCATCTCCAGGTGTTGGAGTAATTTGTATTTTTTTATTTTATAATTGATTTCTAATTTCATTCCATTATGATCTGATAGAATGCAGGGTAGTATCTTTTTTTTTTTGCAGGGTAGTATCTTTATTTTTTTGTATTTTCTGAGAGTTGCTTTCTGGCATAACATATGGTCTGTTTTAGAGAAGGATCCATGTGCTGCTGAGAAAAAAAGTGTATTTGCTCATTCATGGATGGAATATTCTATATATATCTGTTAAATCTAACTTATTTATTGTGTTATTGAGTTCTATGCTTTCTTTGTTCAATTTTTGTTTGGAAGCTCTATCCAGTGGTGAGAGAGGTGTGTTAAAGTCACCTAGTATTATTGTATTGTGGTCTATTTGATTCCTGAAATTGAGAAGTGTTTGCTTGATGTACATAAACAAAATAAGTGCCTCATAAATGCCTCATTGTTTGAGGTATATACATTTATAATTGTTATGTCTTGTTCATGTATGATTCCAGTAGGCAGTATGAAATGTTTTCCTTTATCATTCTTACTAACTTTGGCTTGAAGTCCACTTTATCTGACATGAGGATGGAAACCTCCACTTGTTTATGCAGTCCTTCGGAGTGGTATGCTTTTTCCCAACCTCTCACCTTCAGTTTAAGGATGTCTTTTCCTAGGAGGTGAATCCTTGAAGGTAAAATGTTGTTGGGTCATTTTTTAATGTAATCTGCCAGTTTATGTCTTTTGATTAATGAATTTAGACCATTAACATTCAGAGTTATTATTGAGAAATGATCTGTGTTCCCAGTCATTTTGGCTTTTTTTTTAAAGTAAACTTTAATTGAAACACAGGTAATTATTTATTTACATATAATCTATGGATGTTTTGTGATACAATGGCAGTACTACATATCTGAAGCAGGGATCACTTTGCCCACAAAGCCTAAAATATTTGCAATCTGAACATTTATTTTAAAAATTCATTTACATGGCACTTTACAAAATCTCTCATAATCCTTTCCAATCAATCCTCAGCTCAAGAATTTCATGTAGAAGAAAGCATATTATATGCTCTTGTTTGTGTAAGACTTCTATCACTCATTTTATTGTTTTTAAAATGCATTAATGTTATTGAAGATTTTTGTAGTTATTTTCGTTACCCAAGAGTATTCCAACATGTGAACATAATCTTTTTTTGCTTATCTCTTAGTGATAACATCACAGTTTGGGGATTATTTTTAATTTTATTTTTTTTTCACAGACTGTGTTTTGATTTATTGTACATAAATGGGGTACAACTTTTCATTTCTATGGTTGTACACAATTTGTACACCAAAAAATACAAAAAGCACAATCAATAAATGAGCTAGGGAACTGGGCAGACACTTCACAGAAGAAGATATACAAGCAATCAACAAATATACGAAAAATAGTTCAAAATCTCTAGTAATTGGAGAAATGCAAATAAAAACCACCTTAAGACTTCATCTCACTCCAATTAAAATGGTTATTATCAAAAGTACAAGCAGCCACCTATCATTTGTCCTTTTGCCTGCCTCTTGCTGGCCCATCACCTCCCTTTCACCCACTGCCTGAGGACCACCTGCCCATTGTCCTCCAATAGTCTGTAGACTGCCTGCAGACCACCAGTGGATCACCAGCTGCCTGCTGTTGCCTTGAAGTCCTCTGTCATAATACCTGCAGGTTTGGCTACATGTGCCTACCCTCAATTTTGGGACAACTGCCAGGACCTGTAGGATACCTGGCCCAACTAACCATGCCCTGCCTCCAGGATCCCCTAGCCCCACCAAACTCGCCCTACCTTCAGGACCCCCAACCCATCTGACCACAACCCACATGGTCTCAGCACCCATGCCCTGCACTGCAGCTCCCCATTTGCCAACATGTTTGGAAGCCAGTGCAGCCATCTTGGGTTATCCTGGAAGCAGAAGCTGCCATCTTTAGGTGGAGCCAATCCCATCCTGAGATGCCTGCTGGAGACTGGAAGCTCATTGTCAGGTACCTCTCATACATCAAGCTACTGAAGACTGGGAAATTTGAATACTATATAACTGTTATAGTGTAAAATTTTTTTCTCTCCTTTTTGAAATTTTTTGTTTTTATTTCTTTATTTTTCTCACTCTATTTTCCTTTTGCTTACCTGTTTCCTCAGAGTCTCTCTCTCCCTTTTCTCATGGTAACAACCAACTTCTTTTGATTCCACTTTCACTCTTCCTCTGATCTAGTACTTCTATATATGCTTTTCTTATTCCATTAACAATTACATCCTACACTCCTCCCCATCCAATTTGTCCACCATTAGAAATTGTAGACTTCATTGCGAATCTATTTGTTTTACTGTAGATCATATTGAACTCATCCTCTTTGTTTATTATGAAAATATTGTTAATGCCTTCATAGGGACTATATGATTTAGGGCTGCATATTGTCTGTACTGGGTACTGCTGATACTGATCTCCCCCTTAAAGAAGAGGTTTTGGAAATGTGTAGTGTCACTGTAAGACTATAGTGGGCAAACTGCAATACTCCAGATCTGCAATGCTAGCAGGAAAGATACATAAACAACATGAAACAAACAAAGAAATAAAGTGTTCCAACCAAACCAAGATTCTACATTAATAGAATCCAACAACAGTATGGTCAGAGAAATGTCAGAAAAGGAGTTCAGAATATACTTTATTAAAATGATTCACAAAGAAAAAGATGAGATAAGAGAGGAAATGCAGGCAATGAATGATCACTCCAATAAACAGTTGAAAGAACTGCAGAAATAAAAAGAACATTTCAACAAAGAGATAGAGATCCTGAAGAAAAAAAAAAAAAACAGAAATACTTGAAATGGAGGAAACAATAAACAAAATAAAAAACTCAATGGAAAGCATCACCAACAGACTAGATCACTTGGAAGACAGAACCTCAGACAATGAAGGCAAAATATTTAATCTTGTAAATAAATTTAACTAAACTGAGATAATGGTAAGAAATCATGAACAGAACCTCAAAGAACTATGGAATATCATGAAAAGACCAAATATAAGAATTATCAGGAATAAGGAAGGCACAGAGATACAAACCAAAGGAATGAATAACCAATTCAATGAAATAATATTAGAAAATTACCCAAACTGAAGAATGAAATGGAAAATCACCTACAGGAAGCTTACAGAACACCAAATGCACAAAATTACAACAGATCCACACCAAGGCACATTATAATGAAAATGCCTAACATACAAAATAAAGATAGAATTTTAAGGGCTATGAGAGAAAAGTATCAGATTACATATAGGGGGAAGCTAATACGGATGTCAGAAGATTTCTCAGCCCAGACCTTAAAAGCTAGAAGGGCCTGGAACAACATATTTTAAGCTCTGAAAGAACATGGTTGTCAACCAAGAATTTTACACTAAGCAAAACTAACCTTCAGATTTGAAGACAAAATAAAATTCTTCCATGAGATAGGCCGATCTCAAAAAGCCAAAGGACGAATGATATCGCTGATAAGTGGAGGATGACACATAATAGGGGGGAGGGAAGGGTTAGAGTTAGGGTTAGGGAGGGGGGCAAGTATGGAGGAAGGAACTACTGTATAGAGGGTAAAGAGGGGTGGGAGGGGTGGGGGGAAGGGAAAAAATAACAGAATGAATCAAACAACATTGCTCTATGTAAATTTATGATTACACAAATGGTATGCCTTTACGCCATGTACAAACAGAGAAACAACATGTATCCCATTTGTTTACAATAAAAAAAATTAAAAAAATAAAAAAAATAAAAAATAAAATTCTTCCATGATAAACAAAAGTTAAAAGAATTTACAAATCAAAATCCTTCACTATAGAATATTCTCAGTAAAATATTTCATGAGGAGTAAATGTAAAACAACAATGTAGGTCAGCAAAGGGAGGAATTTCCCTAAAGGAAAAGTCAATCAAAGAAGAAACCAAGTCAAGCTAAAAACCAAAAATAAGTCCAAATGACTGGGAATACATATCATATCTCAATAATAATCCTGAGTGTTAATGACCTAAACTCATCAATCAAAAGAAATAGGCTGTCAGATTGGATTAAAAAGAAAAGTCCAACAATATGCTGTCTTCAAGAGACTCATCTTGTAGAAAAACTCAGCCACAGACTAAAGGTGAAAGGATGGGAAAAACATACCATGAACATGGACTCAGTAAAAAAGCAGGGCTCTCCATCCTCATATCAGATAAAAGGGATGTCTAAGTTAGTCAGAAGGGATAAAGAAGGACATTTCATACTACACCAGGGAACCATAAACCAGCAATACATAACAATTTTAAATATTTTTTTCCAAAACAATGGAGTATCTTTGTACACCAAACAAACCCTTCTCAATTTTATGAATCAAATAAATCAAAGTACAATAAGAGTGGGGAAATTCAATACATCACTCTCACCACTGGATAGATCCTCCAAACAAAAACTGAACAAAAAAACTATAGAACTAAATAATACAATCAATGATATAGACTTAATGGACATGTACAGAGTATTTCATCCATCACCAAGCAAACATACTTTCTTCTCAGCAGCTCATGGATTCTTCTTCAAAATAGACCATATGCCATGTCACAAAGAAGTCATAAATACAAAAAATAGAGATACTACCTTGTATTCTATGAGACCATAATAGAATGAAATTGGAAATCAATGATAAAATAAAGACTGAAAACTACTCTGACACCTGGAAACTAAACAATATGCTACTGAATGATGCAATGATAACAGAAGACATCAGGGAGGAAATAAAAAAATTCTTAGAGGTAAACAAGAACAACAACACAACATATCAAAATCTCTGAGACACTCTGAAAGCAGTACTAAGAGGAAAGTTCATTGCATTGAGCTCATATATTAAAAAAATGAAAAGTGAACAATTAAATGACCTAACATTACATCTCAAAGCCCTAGAAAAAGAAGAACAGATCAACACTAAAATAATAGGAGAGAGGAAATAATTAAAATCAGGAATGAAATCAATGAAATTGAAACAAAAGAAACTATTGAAAAAATTGACAAAACAGAAAGTTGGTTTTGAAAGAATAAACAAAATTGATAAACCCTTAGCCACACTAACGAAGAGGAGAGAGAAAACTCAAATTATTAGAATTCGTGATGAAAAAGGAAACATCATGGGGATCCAAGATGGCAGACTAGAGGGTGACTGCATCTCCCATTGCTCCAGAACCCAGGATTCAAGAAGGGAAGGCATTGAGAGACTCAGACTAACGCAGAGCTGCTGGGTGAGTCTTTCCTACCAGGTGAATCTCGGCCCCGGCGGCAGGCCTGGACAGGGGCAGCTTCTCGGAGCAGGGCAGGGCACCTAGACTCTTCCCCAAGCAGCCTTGCTTTCTCTGGCAGCAGGCTCGATCCACAGCCAGCTACTAGGAGGAGGCCCACCCAGTGAGAGCTTTTCCACACAGAACCAACCCCAAGGCCTGAACCCAGCAGTGGGCCCCAGCTCATAGGTGGCTTCACAGAGCAGGGCAGGGCAGCCAGAGACTTCCCCAAGCAGCACTGCTCCCTCCAGCTGCAGGCGCGATCTACAGCCAGCTTCTTGGAGCAGACCTGCCAAGTAAGAGCTTTTCCGCATAGAGCCAACCCCAAGCCCTGGACCCAGTGGTGGGCCCTGACCCGCAGGCAGCTTCTAGGACCAGGGCAGGGCAGCCAGAGACTTTCCCAGGCACCCCAGCTCCCTCCAGTGGCAAGCGGGGTCCACAGCCAGCTTCTTGGAGCAACCTGCCCAGTGAGAGCTTTTCCGCACAGAGCCAATCCCAAGCCCTGAACCCAGCGGTGGTCCAGAAGGCGGCTTCTGGGACCAAGTCAGGACAGGGAGAGGCTTTCTCCTAGCAGCCTGGCTCCCTCAGGTGGGGACAGGCTCTGTCTATAGCCAGCTTCTAGGAGCAGGACCACCCATTGAGAGGATTTCAATGCAGAACCAGCCCCCAGCCCTGGACCCAGTAGCAGGCTAAGGGCAGCTTTCTTTGGAGGCACTGCATTATCAAGTTCCTCCAAAACTTCAGGCTTCTGAAAGCTGGGAGGTGATATACTGGAAATCTACAGGGACACTGTAAGCCAAAGAGGAAATCTGCAATATCTCAGAGTCCCACTGATATTTGACCACTATGAGAAAACAAGGGAAGAAAATGTCCCAAACAAACCTAGATACTATATCAATAAAACCCAATGACAGCACAGCAGAAGAAATGTCAGAAAGGGAGTTCAGAATGTACATAATTAAAACAATCAGGGAAGCAAACGAGGAGATGAAAGGGCAAATGCAGGCATTAAATGATAGCACCAATCAACAGTTGAAAGAGCAAATACAGGAAGCAAAAGATCATTTCATTAAAGAGTTAAAAATACTGAAAAAAAAATAAACAGAATTCTTGAAATGAAGGAAACAATAAGTCAAGTTAAAAACTCCATAAAAAGCATACCAATAGGATAGAACACCTGGAAGACAGAACCTCAGACATTGAAGACAAAATATTAAATCGTGAAAACAACGTTGACCAAACAGAGAAGATGGTAAGAAATCATGAACAGAATCTACAAGAATTATGGGATATCATGAAAAGGCCAAATTTAAGAATTATTGGGATTGAGGAAGGCCTAGAGAAACAAACCAAAGGAATGAACAATCTATTCAATGAAATAATATCAGAAAATTTCCCAAATCTGAAGAATGAAATGGAAAACCAGGTACAAGAGGCTTATAGGACTCCAAATATACAAAATTACAACATACCCACACCAAGGCACATTATTATGAAAATACCTAACATACAAAATAAAGACAGAATTTTAAAGGCCGCGAAAGAAAAGAATCAAATTACATTCAGGAGAAACCAAGAAGAATATCTGCAGATTTTTCAATCCAGACCCTAAAAGCTAGAAGGGCCTGGAACAACATTTACCAAGCCCTGAAAGAAAACGGATGCCAACCAAGAATCTCATACCCAGCAAAACTTACTTTCAGATTTGACGACGAGATAAGATCCTTCCATGATAAACAAAAGCTAAAGGAATTTATGAAAAGAAAGCCGGTATTACAGAACATTCTCAGCAAAATATTCCATGAGGAAGAGATGAAAAACAATAATGCAAATCAACAACTGAGGAACTAGCCTAAAGGAATAGACAAATAAAAGAGAAACCAAATCATATCAAAAAACAAAAATGAGCCAAATGACTGGGAATACAAATCATATCACAATAATAACCCTGAATGTTAATGGCCTGATCTCATCAATCAAAGACATAGACTGGCAGACTGGATTAAAAAGAAAAAGCCAACAATATACTGCCTGCAAGAGACTCATCTCATAGAAAGAGATACCCATAGACTAAAGGTGAAAGGATGGGGAAAAACATACCATGCACATGGACACAGCAAAAAAGCTGCAGTATCCATCCTCATTTCAGATAATGTGGACTTCAAGCCAAAGTTAGTCAGAAGGGATAAAGAAGGACATTTCATACTGCTTAAGGGAAGCATAAATCAGCAAGACATAACGATCATAAATATTTATGCCCCGAACATTGGCACATCCATGTACATCAAACAAATCCTTCTCAATTCCAGAAATGAAATAGACCACAACACCATAATACTAGGCAATTTTAACACTCCTCTCTCACCACTGGATAGGTCTTCCAAACAAAAATTGAATAAAGAAACCATAGATGTCAATAACACAACAATTTAGACTTAACCGACATATATAGAATATACCATCCAACAAAGAATGAATACACTTTCTTCTCAGCAGCACATGGATCCTTCTCTAAAATAGACCATGTCTTATGCCACAAAGCTACTGTTAGCAAATACAAGAAGATAGAATACTACTTTGTATTCTATCTTGTATTCAGATCATAATGAATTGAAATTAGAAATAAATGACAGAATAAAAAACAGAAACTTCTCCAATACCTGGAGATTAAATAATATGCTATTATATGATGAATAGATAACAGAAGACATCAGGAGGGAAATAAAAAATTCATAGAAGTAAACGAGAACAAAGACACATCATGTCAAAATCTCTGGGGCACTATGAAAGCAGTACTTAGAGGAAGATTTATTTCATGGGGCACATTCAACAAAGGAAGTAAAAATCAGCAAATAAATGACTTAACACTATAGCTCAAAGCCCTAGAAAAAGAAGAGCAGACCAACACCAAAAGTAGTAGAAGACAGGAAATAGTTAAATCAGAGCTGAAATCAATGAAATTGAAACAAAAAAACCAATTGAAAAAATTGACAAAATAAATAGTTGGTTCTTTGAAAAGATAAACAAAATTGATAAACACTTAAACACACTAACAAAGAGAAAGAGGGAGAAAACTCAAATTTCTAAAATTCAGAATGAACAAGGAAATATCACGACAGACACAATTGAAATACAAAACATAATTAGAAGCTATTTTGAAAATCTATATTCCAACAAAACAGAAAAGCTTGAAGACATCAACAAGTTTCTAGAGACATATGAATTACCTAAACTGAACCAGGAGGCCATACACAACTTAAATAAATCAATTTCAAGCAATGAAATAGAAGAATTCATCGAAAGCCTACCAACAAAGAAAAGTCCGCGACCAGATGGGTTCTCAGCTGAGTTCTACAAAACCTTTAAAGAAGAGCTCATTCCAATACTCCTCAAAGTATTCCATGAAATAGAAGAGGAAGGAACCTTTCCAAACTCATTCTATGAAGCCAATATCACCCTGATACCTAAACCAGACACAGACACCTCAAAGAAAATTTCAGACCAATATCCTTAATGAACATCAACACAAAAATTCTCAACAAAATTTTAGCAAATTGCATACAAAAATATATTAAAAAGATAGTGCACTACGATCAAGTGGGTTTTATCCCAGGGATGCAAGGTTGCTTCAACATCCGGAAATCAATAAATGTCATTCACCGTATCAACAGACTTAAAATCAAGAATCACATGATTATTTTGATAGATGCAGAAAAAGCATTTGAAAAAATATAGCACCCCTTCATGCTCAAAACACTAGAAAAAATAGGGATATTGGGAACATTCCTTAACATTGTAAAGGCTATCTATGCTAAGCCCATGTCTAATATTATTCTAAATGGTGAAAACTGAAAACATTCTCCCTAAAAACTGGAACAAGGCAGGGATGCCCTCTTTCACCTCTTCTATTCAACATTGTCCTTGAAATTCTAGCCAGAGCAATTAGACAAACCAAAGAAATTAAACGGTACAAATAGAAAAAGAAGAACTCAAACTATGCCTATTTGCTGATGGCATGATTATATATTTAGAGGAACCAGGAAATTCCACCAGAAAACTTTTAGAACTCATAAATAAATTCAGTAAAGTAGCAGGATATAAGACCAATGCTCATAAATCTAATGCATTTTTATACATAAGTGATGAATCCTCAGAAAGAGAAGTTAGGAAAACTACCCCATTCAAAATGGCCTCAAAAATAATAAAATAAAATACTTGGAAATCAGTCTAACAAAAGAGGTGAAAGATCTCTACAATGAGAACTACAGAACACTAAAGAAAGAAAGAAAATCTCAGAAGATGGAAAGATCTTCCATGTTCTTGGATAGGCAGAATTAATATTGTCAAAATGGTCACACTACCAAAAGTGCTATACAGATTCAATGCAATTCCAATTAAAATCCCATTGACATACCTCACAGAAATAGAGCAAGCAATCATGAAATTCATCTGGAAGAATAAGAAACCCAGAATAGCTAAAGCAATCCTTAGCAGGAAGAGTGAAGCAGGGGGTATTGCAATACCAGAACTTCTACTACAAAGCAATAGTAACAAAAACGGCATGGTATTGGCACCAAAATAGACAGGTAGATCAATGATACAGAACAGAGGACACGGACACAAACCCAAATGAATACAATTTTCTAATACTAGACAAAGGGGCCAAAAATATGCAATGGAGACAAGATAACCTCTTCAACAAATGGTACTGGGAAAACTAGAAATCCATATGCAACAGAATGAAACTAAACCTCTATCTCTCACCCTGCACAAAATTCAACTCAAAATGGATCAACGACCTTGGAATCAGACCAGAGAACCTGCATCTTATAGAAGAAAAAGTAGGTCCAAGTCTTCAACATGTCAGCTTAGGGTCAGACTTCCTTAACATAACTCCCATAGCACAAGAATAAAAGCAAGAATCAATACCTGGGATAGATTCAAACTAAAAAGCTTTCTCTCAGCAAAGGAAACTATCAGCAATGTGAAGAGAGAGCAATAGTATAAAGAATATATAAAGAATACAGAGCAATAGTAACAAAAATCGCATGGTATTGGCACCAAAAGAGACAGGCAGATTAATGGTACAGAATAGATGACACGGAGACAAACCCACATAAATACTGTTACCTCATACTAGACCAAGGAACCAAAAACATATGTGAAAAGATAGCCTATTCAACAAATGGTGCTGGGAAAACTGGAAATTGATATGCAGTAAAATGAAATTAAACCTCTATCTCTCACCCTGTACAAATCTCAAGTTGAATGGATCAAGGACTTAGGAAATAGACCTGAGACCCTGCACCAAATAGAAGAAAGGTAGGCCCGAATCTTCATCACGTTGGCCTAGGCTCAGACTTTCTTAGCAAGACTCCAAAAGCAAAAGAAATCAGAGCAAAAATCAATAAATGGGAAGGATTCAAACTAAAAAGCTTTTTCTCAGATTGTATCAAAGGATACAATCAGTAATGTGAAAAGAGAGTCTACAGAGTGGGAGAAAATCCACATGCACTTCAGATAAAACACTAATCTCCAAAATTTATAAAGAACTTACAAAACTTTACGTCAAAAGTACAAAGAACCCAATCAATAAATGGGCCAAGGAAATGGGCATTTTACAGAAGAAGATATACAGATGATTAATAAATATATGAAAAAGTGTTCAACATCTCTAGTAATTAGAGAAATGCAAATTAAAACAACTAAGATTTCATCTTAATTAAAATGGCTATTATGAAGAACACACACAATAATAGATGTTGGCATGGATGCGGGGGAAGAGGCACACTTTTACATTGCTAGTATAGTTGCAAATTGGTGTAGCTACTCTGGAAAGCAGTGTGGAGATTTCTCAGAAAACTTGGAATGGACCCACCTTTTGATCCAGTTATCCCACTCTTCGGTTTATACCCAAAGAAGTTAAAATTAGCATACTATATTAACACAGCCTCATCAATGTTTATAGCAGCTCAAATCACAATCGCTTAGTTCACAACCTAGATGCCCTTCAATGAATGAATAAGGAAACTGTGGCATATATACACAACGGAATATTATTCAGTCATAAAGAAGAATAATATGGCATATGCAGATAAATGGATGGGATTAGAGAATATCATGCTGAGTAAAATAAGCCAATCCCAAAAAACCAAAGGTTGAATGTTTTCCCTGATAACTGAACAATGATATATAATGGGGGTGGGGAGTTGGGAGTGAGAGAAGAATGGAGTAACTTTAGATTCTGTAGAGGGAAATGAGAGGAAGGGGGTATAAAAAATGGTGGAATGGGACATACATCATTACCCTATGTACACGTATGATTACACGAATGGTATGAATCTACATCATGCCCAACCATAGAAAAGAAAAGATGTACCCCATTTGTGTACAATGAATCAAAACACAGTCTGTAAAAATAAAAAATTAATAAAATAAATAAATAAAATTGATGTTTGAATCACCAAATGAAGTCAAAATTTGAGTTTGTTAAATATTCCAACCTTTGTTAACCACATGGGAAAATTCCTTGGAGAAAACTCATCACCTGTCTCTGAAATCCCTGCACATACCCACAGTCTGCCTGAGAACAAAATGTATTAAATGAGCCCAATGGGTACCTTTGCCTCATTTCACCCATAGGCTTATTCATTCATTCATACATTCTACACCCATTGTAATCTTGCCCTGTGCCTAACACTGGGCCAGGTCAAAGAAATCCATGCTGATAAATAGGTATAAGAAAGTAGATAGGTAGATGACAAATGATAGATTAGATGGTTAATAGCTAATAGAAGGGGTTCATAGATAATTGATGATAGATATCAAATAAATGATTAATAGGTGACAGAGAGATAGATAATAGATTGGTCGATGGATAAATTGATTATATTTAGAGTAAACTGATGTTATCTGTGACCCACCCATATTCCTCTGACTTTTAGTAATATCAATTCTAGTAAGATCAGCAGACTCCAACTGTCAAGATCTGTATTGCTGTGCCTATATTTGTACAATGAGGAAACACACGCACACATATACCCCTAAACCAATGAGTGTCAGGAGATGGTGCATAGCTACCCCATCTCCTCACCCTTTGGGTGGAAAACTCTGAGTATATTATGCTGGTCACTGTCATCCTTCTGGTATAAGTTTTAGTTGTCCAGAGTTGTCTGACTTAAAATGTCTTTCATTCCGGCATCCCGAATCTTCCCAAATAAACTACTTGCTTTCCAATCCTTGACTCAGGGTCTGTGTCTGGTGGAATCTGCTGTAAGACATAAAGATAATGATAGTGATACACCAAGTATTTGAAGAGATTAGAGGAAGGCATTAAACCCAGTCTAGGAATGAGAAGGGCAGATGTTTGTGATGGGAATCAAAGACTGTGGGATTAAAGATTTTTGTTGTTGTTGTTTGTTTTTGGTTATTTTTTTTCCTTTTACATATAAATAACATTTCTATGTTGCCCTGATTGGCCTTAAATTCCTGGGTACCAGTGATCCTTCTGTATCAGCCTCCTTAGTAGCTGGGATCATAACAACCAGCTTGTTGTATAGATTTTAATTGACTTGAAATTGATCTGGAGTTGGTGATCTCAGATACCAGCAGCATTCTGGGCCAAAAATCCGTGGTCCCCATTGTATTTATATCCAGAGAAAGAAAAGTAACATAGAGAAAATGTAAGTGAGACACAAGGGAGGGCCCAGTTATTTATAGCTCATGCCCAGTTCATTTGAACATGGCTTGAATAATTGGCTGCTTGTTAACAGTTGAGACTCAATTATTTGTTTCAAGAGTAGGTTATGGTCTTTTTTATACATCAATTTAACTCACAGTTCACTATATAGGGAGAAAGCTTTAGGCCAAACTTAAAGTACATACAAAGACACCGTTAGGCCAAACTTAACACTTCTATGTCAAAATTGCAGACCCTGGGCTGAGCACAGGAAATCAGAAAGGGTGTGATGCATGGACATGGTCTTAACTCTTGGGCTGCCACTAATTAGTGCCTAGAAAAGTTTGCAATGAGATTAAAAAAAAAAAAAAGTATCTAAAAAAAATGTGATAGGGAAGGAAATGGAGAGGGAAGTTGACAATTTCCCTTATCTCCAGTCTTTAGGTGAGGATCTAAGCAGACTGACCGACCCTGGTTATAAAAGCATGTACTCATAAAACATCTGAAGAAGTCCACCTGTGCAGTGGGCTATGTTTCTCCAGCTTGTAGGCACAGGATGGTCCTCCATTATATCCTGGCCCACTATTGTGGAGAAGTGAGTGAGTAATAAAATGTCCATAACCTCTCTGTGGAGTTCTACAGGTTCCTTTTTTGGGGGTTAGCAAACAGTATGCTTGAGAGGGTTGCAGACCTGAGGTTTAACAATCAATGCTTGGCAGCATCCCCAAGGCAGACATGCTAAATTGACTCTGGAGTTGGGAAAGAGCATGGAGTCTGCAGGGAAAATTCCAGACTGATCACAAGCCTTAAGGTGATTTGAGGTGTCTTCCCTATTGTAGGGGTGTGGACACCCTGAAAATGTGAAGAGAGGTGCTGCAAGTGTTGGAAGCAGCATCCAAAGTAGTGACAGTAACACAAGAGAAATTCAGAGTAGTAACAGGAAAGAGAAAGGGACAAACAATGCTGTGGCAGTGGTAGCAAGGCCCCTGCCGTGCACTTTAAATTTATCTACAGACTGGGACCTTGCCACCCAGGCTCAATCCCTGAGAGGACAGAAAGTGTTAAAACTAGGTAAGGAAGCCAACTGAGCACAGGTTGACTCTACCAATGTGCTGTTGCAGCCCTTCGAACTTGCAGATGAGCGGCTGCAGGTTACCACCAGCTGTTATGCTAAACCGTGGGGACATTGTGGACCCAGAACCATTGGTGACTCACAAAAACTGGTATCCTCAAACATGGGATCCACTCAGGGATTCCACTAGTTCCAGCAACTCAGAAGTTGAGGTGCAAGATGAAGACATAATAAAAGCTAGTCCAGTGATGTTTCAAAAGTTAAAGACAAACAGAGCAGCCTGAGGGATATTTACATACCATATGCCATATATCCCCATGGAGCTGGTGGAACTAGGGTCCAAGTTCAGGAAATAAACAAAAGCCAAGTGTACCTGCATGGCTGCTCTGCTTTTGGGATCCTGGAGCAGCTAGGATCATGCTGAATGGTATAGAATTATCCAAAACAACTCAGCAGCTGTTCACTCTGCTTTATGTCAGCAGGTCATGTCAGTGCCACTGATGAAAGTGGGTCATCATTAGCTCAGCTGCCTTTTGCCATTCACAATATATGACCAAATTCAAGAGCTACTTCTGCACCTAGAGGCACCTGGGCCTCCATTGAAGAACTGCAGTGCTATCTGTGAGAACTGGTAATAAAACATGCCATTTATGTGTGGCCTTTCCTGGGAAGGGACAGTATGACTTTTACTGCCAAGATGAGGAATGCAGTAGCCCCTCTCTCTATTTATGGTGTCCTGTAACCAACATTATCCCCATTAGGAGGACAGCCCCTCCAGCAAGCAGCATGACTGATACAGACCTAGGGGAGACAGACAGATAGTGGGAGAAAATGTGGGACAGTAAAACTCAGCCAAAACTGGAAGGACTTCTTCAAGTCTCTCATAAACAGACACAGGTGAACTTAATAGCAGAAGGAGTGGATGAAAGGAAAACAGATTAACAATCTAATGCCACACTGATATAGTTATGGAAGCAATTGCCAAAGGAAAAGAGATCTCGGTCATTACCACTCAATAAGGAGAAGAGAAAGGGAGACGGGAAAGCAGAATGGACTCCTACTCCACAAGGAGACAAAGACAAGTCTCTCCCATTAGGATACAGAATGAAAGCAGAGCCCATGGCTCCCCGTGAGGAGTCATGGAGCCCCTGGGTGTGGGACAACCAGAGGAGAGGTCAAAGTGCAGGAGTATGAGCCACATCTCTGGACTAGAGGCCGTATATGTAAATGGCAATACATTAGCTTCAAAAATATCCAGAGAATACCATCCCTGGTGGACACAGGAGCTGAATGTACATTTATATATGGAACCCTTGATGAATTTTTCTCAGGCAGATTAACTGTGATTGATAGATATAGGGAAAATAGTAAGAGTTTGAGCCCAAACTTTGTGGCTTAGACCACTGCCACCTACCCACCTACCTGATGTTTACACCCCCACTCGACTGTGTTGACATCTTGTGGGAAAATGCCTACAAACTACCTTAGGGGAGTTCTGTTTACATTGCTGGGAGAATAAGCATGTGTCAGCTGTAAAGCCAATATTAAGAGGGCTTGCTACACACCCCTGCTGTTTTGCCTGTACCTGCTGAATCATCACCATCAGACAGTATCAGCTACCTGGTCGCCATCAAGAGATAATGGAGACCAAACACAAATTGGCTAAACTAGGCATAATTTGACAGTTCAAAGTTCTTTTAACTCCCCTGTATGGCCAGTAAGAAAGAAGCATGGGACTTGACACATGGATTGTGGAAAATTAAATGAATTGATCCCTCCACTTTATGCCACTGTTCTCAACACAGCCATTATTCTACAAGAGCTAAATGAGAAGCAAGTGGGTCAGCCTACAGTGGATGTTTAGAGTCTCACCTCAAGGATCTCCCCATCACCTCACTGTGGGACATGGTATGGCAGAAACCCAGTGCTGACCTGCACTGGTGAAAATGTTTACGTAATGATCACATTTGGTTCTCTTCCAGGGCTCACCAAGGTCACCTTCACGCTTTTGCAAGGGAGGATACAGAGTATAAACCCTGACAAACTGCAGGGCTCTCATTAATTGGTGAAATTCCTGGGTGTTGCCTAGTCAAGTGAGACAGAGTTTGTACCATAGGCTGTGAGAAAGTTTGGGTGTTTCCACTTTCTGAGACAGTAAAGCTAATGCAACAACTTGTGAAACTACTGAGTTATTGGAGGGTTTTTATCCCTCATCTGGCTCAGTTATTCTGACCCCTATCTAATTAGTGTAGAAGGGGTACAGTATGGGACCCTACTGACTGGCATACTGAGGCCTTTAATCAGGACTCACAAATGGTAAAACAGAAACAGGCCCTTGGGACACTAAACACATCAAAACCTGCTGAGCTTACTACAGATGGCTTTGGATTGAACTTACAGCAGCAGGTTGGGGGACTTATGGATTTTGGTCATAGGAAGAGAGCAGAGGAATGCTATAGCTTGTTGGAAAATAATTGCATGCTGCTCATGCTACTCCTGCTGCCCTTCCTGCCATGGAGCCCATCACCAAAGAAACTCCAGTTGAGGTTGTAACCACCTACCCCATCAGTGTATGGCCACAGCAAATGGTCAAGACTCCATGACTGGGTATAGCTCAGATGGCAACCACTAGGAAATGAGGTGATTACCTTTGACAGGAGGAGTAGACAACACTTCACCTCTCAGTTTAGAACTTCAACAGTTTCTGGGACAGGTTGCATATGGAGCAGAAAAGGATGAAATGCTAGAAGACACACTTTTGCTCCCTTCACCTGTACAAGAAGGTCAACCCCCAACAGTAGAGGCAGCCTA
Organism: Sciurus vulgaris; assembly: GCF_902686455.1. Taxonomy (NCBI): domain Eukaryota; kingdom Metazoa; phylum Chordata; class Mammalia; order Rodentia; family Sciuridae; genus Sciurus; species Sciurus vulgaris. The sequence continues at coordinate 72,512,787 of NC_136463.1, forward strand.
GTACACTGATGGATCAGCAAAATAAAACCTTCCAGAGGGGAGAGCTGTAGCCTGTCAGCCAGTGACCAAGACTCTGTGGCTAGACAAAGATCAAGGACACGGCAGCCAGAGGGGTGAACTGTGAGCAGAATGGATGGTTATTGTTCACGAAAGTGGGCCATTAACTATCCACATGGACAGCTGGAACTTATTCAGAGGACTTACAACGTGGCAGCCTCAATGGCAACAACAACAGAGGATGATTAACAGCAGGCCTTTGTGCAGAGAGCAATTATGGGAGGATATGTGGCACTGTGTCCAAACCAAAGTTGTCACAATGTACCATGTAACTGTTCATTGCCCTCTTCAATTTCCAGGAAATGATAAAGCTGACCAACTTAGCAAGGATAAGATGGCTGGAGGAACCTCCAGAGGGAGAAACTGCCATTTGGCTACATCATAGATTAAAGTGTGCAGGGCAAAAGGCTAGGTGGGCTGCCGGGACACCCTGGCGGCTGCTCACGTAGATGCCTGATTTTGTTGCTACATGCCAGAGCTGTCTTACCTGCTCTCACCACTCATGATGACTGGATGCCCCCAAGGGGCATATCAAACAAGGTGACACCACACTTCAGTGATAACTGATAGACTACCTTGGCCCTCTCCTATTATCTAAAGGGGCCAGATATGCATTAACTTGTGAAGACACAGTTACAGGTTGGATGCCAGGGCTTCCCCCACAAAAGGACCAATCAAACAGCAACTATTAAGGGACGGATCTGGCTGAGTGGCACATGTGACACACCACAGGTAGTCGAAAGTAACCAGGGAACTCATTTCACAGACCATGACATACAACCATGAGCCCAAGACTAGGACAAATTATGAATCTTCCTCCTGCCATACAATACAACAGGAGCTGGATTAATTGAAAGAATAGACAGCCAGCTGAAATAAGCCTTAAGGACTAAAAGTAACTTTATGCAGGGCTGCTGTCTGCCTGAGAAACTGAGGACACTAAATGAGAAACCCAGACATCAACTGTCTTTTCTGTTATCTTGCCCATGGCCACAACCATTAAGATTATAGATAAAGGAAAGTTCCAGTGAGCATTTTCTTGAACTTACCTGGGGCACTAGTAATAATTTACTGTTACCATGTCCTCAGGACTTCACAGCAGAGACAAGGAGCATTAGTTGGTCATGAACTGTACAAGTGAGTGGTTTGCCTTACTGACCCCTTGTGGAGAGGGAGAATGTCTAACTTCACAAGTAAAGGCCACTGTATTGGGCACCTGGCCTTCAGAACAACAGGTGATGCCCAGTGTCATCACCTGAGGAACACTTCGTATCAGTTTAAGACAGTTAGATATGCTGAGGTGTCTCACTCTCTCTATGCTCCTGAAATGCAGATAGATTGGTATGGTACACTTTCCCAGGCAAGTCTATTATAGTCCACTATCACAAGTTCATACAGTAGCTTGCATACTACCTCATGGAGCTGATTTGCATTATGGGTACCTATTAAACATTTGTCAAATTCTCCATAGGTTAGCAACAAGTAACCTATTCCTGGACTGGGCAACCGAAGCTGTGTGTCATGTCACCCAGACCAACTGTTATCTGCTCAGAAATCCCTGTGAATGAAACATAAGGATTACCCTGGGTAATTCAACCCACACGTGAGATGGGATGGACTTGGATAAAACAGACCTGAACTAAAATGCAATATCACTCATGCTTTAACCCAGGTGTCTAAACAAATTAATGCTATCTTAATTATCTTAGCATGCTTGCTGAAGAGTTCTTGCTCTTTGTGCTGCTGTTGTAAGATATGGATTCAATGTGCCCTAAGATCCCTGTCCTCAGGGCCTTAGAGAAGACATAGGATGGTCTGAGGTTGAGAGGGACACAAAGGGGCTTTCGGGCACTGAAGGGGTGAAGTGTCAGGGTGAATACTAATCAGACCTTAGGAAAGCTTGCAATGAGATAAGAAGGTGTCTAAAGCATGTGATAATGAAGAATAATGACAGGGGAAACTGTTCACGTCCCTTATCTCCAATCTCTAGCTGAGAATCTAAACAGGGTGACCTTGTTTGTAAAAGTAAAGGAATGCACTCATAAACCATGTGAGGAAATCCACCTGTTCCGTGGGCATGCAACCTATCCTACATGCTCCCACCTGCTTTTAGGCATAGTGCAGCCCTCTGCTGTATCCCAGCCCACCAACAAGTAATAAAATGCCCAAAGCCTCTCCACCGAGTCCTACAGTGCTTTGGGCATTTGTAGCCCTGGATTTGAACATTCAACCATCAAAATCTGGGAGGTCAGATGATGAAGCAGGAGACTACAAGATGAGAAGTGGTTGCGTTGTCTCACCATGCACTGGATCAGAAGCAGCCTCTGCAGAGGAGTCCCCATCAGCCTGGGCTGACTTGGCCTCTTCCCTTCCTTCCTTTCCTCCATGCACTCTCTTCCCTCACCTTCATTCACTATCTTCCAATACTTCTCATTCCTCTTGAGCTCCTCTACCTCTGCCAATCTTATATATTGCTCTTCTGTCTCAGGTCCTCTCATGCCTTAACTTATGAATTCTCTTTGCATTGCTTCAGTTATCATGTGTCAACCAAAGGATGCTAATCTACATCTTCTTACCAGAGTTATCTTTTATGCTCCAAGTACAAGTATCCAACAGTACAACCCTCTAAGAAACTCCACTAGCACCTTGCTTTATATGCAGCACGTACTAGAAACAAGTGGTTATTAGATGGAGGTGAACCTCTCTATGCTCCTGGTGCATGGCTTTGAAATCCAGCACATTCCCATTTTTGGTTGGTTCCACACAATTCTTCTTAGAAAAATCCTCATCCCATGACTTAGGGTCACTGAGTTGCAGTACTCCAGGGAATACCGTAAATAGATTGCTGTGTCAATGACCTCTGCCTTGCAAAGCTGAGAAGATCCTGATTTCATCAGCAGCTGCAATGCCCTTCTTCATGAAGGCTTACCTCAACCATTCAACATAAATCAGATCTCTTTTTACCTCTCTTTGTGCTTTTCTCTCAATGTAACCATCATCCTTTATAATCAGATATTTATTTGGGTACAAACACAAACAATATTTGTATTGTTCAGTGCTTACCAGTGACCATGGTATAGTAGAAACTCAACAACCATTTACTCAATGAATGAATAAACTGAATTAAACAGAAATCCTCCAATCATCAAACTTCTACTCTGCACCTGACCTACTCCAATTATAGTACTTCAGAGAAGAAGATGAAGATAAATTCAACATGGTTTCTGTCCCCAAGAAATTCACAGTCTAGCATAAAAAAGTCTAATGAAAAAGTCCAGTAACACAAATATTCAAAGATACAGAAACAGAAAAAGAGGGGATGAGTAGGCCTGGGTACCCAGAGTAGAGGAGAAGTGGGAAAGAATCTGAGCAGCATAGACCAGCCTGACTCACCATGATCCCTCAGGAGGCCTGGGCAGCTCACACCTCTATTCAGCACATAAAATAACACTAAATAAAACTGAGTTTCTAAGATGCTGCAGTATTAATGATGACATAAAGGTTTTATGGGCAATGTGGGCTGTGACCAAAACTCCTCTACAAGAAAATCAATAGAAACAGAATTACCACAGTGAGAGCAAACATCTCATCACTTGCAGTGGGACAGAGCTGGCATTTATAGCTGACAAAGAGTTCACTTCAAAGTGTGCGAAATCCTTGTTTCCTTTGGAATGTAATTTCACCATTGAGAATGGCAGAATCCCAGTGACTGTGCCTTGAGAATCCTGTGGATGGCTGGATATAAAACCATGGGCGTTTATTCATCATATCCCTCATTTCTGTCTATAGGATAGGGGATTAAAGTTATTTCTGACAGCTTATCATATGTTGAGGCAAAGCCACCCACTGATTCAAATAAGAGTCAATACCTTAGACAAGACATAAAATGGTATCTGTTAGCTTTTGAAGCATTAAGAAGTCATCCCAAAACTTAGTGACTTAAAACAACAGACATTTATTATTGTGCAAGATTCTGTAATCATCTGGCTGGCGCTCCTTCCCTGGGCTGATTGGGCTGGAGGCAAATTTTCTAGGAAGTCCTCACTCCTATGTCCATGACAATTGAGGCAAAGGAATGCCTCTCTCTTCAGGCTGACTCAGCTCACAGTGGGTGGGCACAGTTTCCCAAGAGTAGTCAAAAAGAGTAAGACCCAGTGCTTTTCAAATCTTTGCTTGTGACCCACTTGTTATTGGCCTTTCAGTAAAGTGATTTATATGAGGTAGACCAGAGTCACTATAAGAAAGGATTACCTGGACTGGGGGTATAGCTCAGTGGTAAAGTGCTTGCCTAGCATGTGTGAGGCCCTGGGTTGCACCCCCAGAAGTACAAAACAAACAATGACAAAGCACTACCCAAGGGTGAATAAAAGGACAGAAGGCAACCATTTTTTTTTTTTTTTTTGCAAATAATCTACCACAAAGATACATGCAAAACTTGCCCAGTGAATATAACTACAAAGAAACAGTTGGAGTTCATGCTTGATCTTGGGAAAATTCTCATCAAAATCCCTCTGATGTTTGTAGTCCTACATACTGAGCTGACTCTCATCACCATCATAATGACCAATACAGAATGTGTGCCATTTTGTTGATTAAAGTTAGCTAGATTCTCCAAAGATTAACAAACAACACCCCATTTTATTTCTTCCTAGATTCAGAACCAGTCAAAAGATGATCACAGGATGAAGAGGAGAATGCCTTTGAGGTTTGCACCTGCTCTCATGCCCACTGCCTGCTCTCCTGCCCACTGCCATAGGCCTGAGGGGAACATTTTGGTAGAATCTGTGCTGTGGGGGAGCATCAAGTAAGATTCTTACAAGGCAATCTCAGAGGGAGAAGGGAAGGGTTGATTCAAGCACATTTAGTTGCTCCTCTCAAACTTCCAATCACAGACCCCAAGCCTTCTCCACCCAACAGGTTCTGAATTCATATCATCCTCCCTGCCCCTCTCCCTGTAACCATGAGCTTTCTATTTCTTAACACAGTGGACATAACCATTAATCCTACCACCAATCAGGCATGTGGAACTTTCAAGGAAGTTCTTCTTATTATCCATGAGACCACTTTCCTTATGAACTCTTCCTAGGGTTGTTGGTAAGTAGTGTGGATTTTGTCCTCTGAAGACTCCAAAGTGGGAATGAAGACCAAGGTCACTCTGTACCCATAGTTGAAAATGAAAATGCTCCTCTATTTCCCAGTCACACTTTTCAATAGAATTCATCAAAATTTTACAAAGATATTAAAAACCCAGATATATTTCAATAATAAGATGTCAACAAAATATTAGTCCTTCCTATTATGAAGTTCTCAGAAGTTAAAATTGAAACAAATATAAATAAATCAATCTTCAAAATCCAATTTTGTTCTGAAATTAGTCTGCTCGGAATTTTTAGTTGGAAATTTTCATATGCAATTGTATATTCACATAGTGTTAACCAATAATATAAAATGATTCAGTGTATCTTTACAGTTTCCCCCTGTGATACCATCTTGCAAAATCATACTATCACAACCAAGATATTGACACTGATACAGTCAATATACAGAACATTTTCATAATTGCACAAGATCCCTCAATTTGCTCTTTTATACCTATACCCATTGTCTTCCCATTCTTACCCCCTACTTTACCCTCTAAGAACCACTAATTGGTCCTTAAGTTCTACTTTGTCACTTCAAGAATGTAATGTTAATGCAATTAAGTAGTTCACAACATTTTAGAATAGAGATGTTTTAATCAGCATAATTTTCTTAAGATTTATCCAAGTTTGTGTCACCACAGCACATTTTATCTCTGATTAGTATTTCCTGGTATGGATATACCATGTTTTATTTTCATTATTCACCCACTGAAGGAAAATAGGGCTGTTTCTAGTTTTGACTATTACAAGTAAATCAATGTAAATAAGAATTCATAGAGAGATTTTTGCATGAACATCAGTCTTCATTTCTCTGGGATAAATACCCAGGAGTTCAATTACTGGGTTTTATGGTATTAGCATGTTTAGTATTTTAAGAAACTACCAAACTGTTCTCAAGAGTGCTTATACCAACAATATTCCCAGAAACAATGTAAGAGTAATGGTATGCAGCAACTGCTGCTATTATTATTTTTTTAAACATTCTGATAGGTATGTAGAAAACCTCATTGTGCTTTTAATGTCTGTTTCCCTAATGGATAATGATGGTGAACCTTTCCACATACCTCCTTTGGTTAAATGTCTATTCATGTTTTCACTCATTTTCTAATTGTACTGTTTTCTTATTGCATTTTGTACTTTGAGTTTTGAGAGTTTTCTTTGTATTCTAGATACTAGTTCTTTGATAGACATATACTTTGCAAATATTTTCTGTCACTTTGTGGGCAGTCTTTTCATTCTCTTCATTGGGCAATTTTTCCCCCGTAGCACAAGAGTTTTTCGTTTTGGTGGAGCAAAATTTATTGATAACTCTAGAATTGTACATTTTGTGTCAAATCTAGTAACTTTCCCTATCCCTAATTTCCAAAAATTTTACTCCTTTGTACTTCTAAAGTTTTATAGTTTTATATTTTACGTATACTCCCATGATTCCCTTTGAGTTAATGGAGAGTTAATGAGATGGGAGATTTTATTTGAGGTTCATTTTTTTTAGCCTACAAGTGGCTAATCATTCCAATGGATTCCAATGGATTTTCCATTGTGCATATTTGAGTGGGCCTATTATGAGTTATCCACTGTGCTCCTTTTATCTATGTCTTCTCCAAGATTACACAGTCTTGAAATGGAGTAGGTTCATTGCTTCACTTTATCCATTTTTTGTTTTCACAATTGTTTTAGCTATTTTGATCCCATTCCTTTCCTCACCAATTTTAGAATAAAATTTGCCTATATTTACAAAATTATTGCTGGGATTTTGATAAGAATTATATTAAACCTGTGGATCAATATAAGGAGAATTATCATCGTTGCTATGTTGAGACTTCTAATCCAGAAATATCTTCCTTTATCTTATTTAAATCTTTGATTTCTTTCCCCTGTGATCTGTTATTTTTAGCATTTTCTCACTCTCCCTGTCTCTCCTCTGTGTGTGTGTGTGTGTGTGTGTGTGTGTGTGTGTGTGTGTGTTGTGTGAGTGTGGATAGTTAGATTTACAGCTGTGTGTTTCATTTATTTGTTAGATTTACAGGTTTAAGTGGTTGTATCTATAACTTTGATTCTCAGGTGTTCTTTGCTAGTAGGTACATATATAATTGATTTTTATATTTTCCTTGATGATTGTGAATTTACTGAACTTACTGTTAATTCTAAGTGCTAAGCTGTGAAATCCTTGGCATTTCTACATATATTATCATGTCATCTTCATATGGAGACACTTTTTTCTTTCTTCCCTATATACATGGCTTTTAATTGCTTCTCTTTCCTGATGGTATTGAAGCATCCAGTGTAATCCTGCCTTATTCCTATTCTTTGGGGGAAAATATTCAGTCTTTGACTATTAAGAAACATGTTAATTGTAAGATCTTTGTAGCAGCTATTCACCAATTTAAAGAATTATTTCTAGTTTGAGAGATTTTTGTTTGTTTTTAATCATGAATAGTGAGAGTTGTTATATGCATTTGTTTCAGCATTGATTGGCAAGATCACATGATTTTTCTTCTTTAAATTGTTGATATGGTGGATTGCATTCATTGATTTCAAAATATTGACCCACCTTCAATCTCTAGAGTAAATGCCACATTGACATGGCATATAATTCTTTTTATATTTTGCTGAGTTCTGTTTGCTAATATTTCATAAGGATATTTGATCTATATTCATGTGGGATATTGGTCTAACAGGTTTTTTTAACTTTCGTTTGTTTTGCTTTTCTTTATGGTTTGGGGTTTTATATCGGCGTAACAAAAGTCTCACAGAATAAATTGGGAAGTGTTTTCACCTCTTATAATCTGTAAGAAAATGTGTAAAATTAGAATTAACTTTAGTAGAATTCTCTTATGAAATAATTTGAGCCTGAAGATTTGCAGGATGGGGCAGTGTTTAAGTTACTAATTCAATTTTCTTAATAGTTATAGGACTATTCACACCATCCATTGCATCACGGGTGGTTTAGGGAATTGGTCCACTCCATCTAAGTTGTATGTGCATGTCTACAGAGTTTTTTTTTTTTTTTAATTATTATTATTCCTTTTGTGTCAGTACAAACTAGAGTAATACCAAATTTCATTCTTTATATTGGTAATTTGTGTCATCTATGTTTTTCCTTGTCAGTTTTGCTACATATTTGTCAACATCTCCTATTTTTCTAGAGATCCACCTGTTTTTTTTTTGTATTATGTTTCTGTTGCCATTTCATTGACTTCCATTCTCATCCTTATTTTCTTCCTTCTGCTTGCTTTTGATTTATTTTATTTTTATTTTTCTAGGTTCTTGACATCATATCATTGATTATTCATTTTTGCCTTTTTCTCTAATATATGCTTGTAGTACTATTGCTTTAGTGGTGTTTCACAATTTTTGATGTTGCATTTTTATTTTTTTTGGTTCAGTGTTATTTTAATGTCTTTTGACTTCCTCTTTGACCATGAATTATTTAAAAAGATGTCTAGTCTCTGCTTTGCAATCTCTTCTTTTAATTGGTCTATTTAGAGCACTGATACTCAACACAGTTGTTCAAAAATTAGTGTGTAAGTCTATCATTTTCCATATGTCTGAGATATACATGATAAAACTAAAACCCACAAAGCTCGTGTTGCTATTCAGGGCCTGAGGTGCCTACTCAGTGCACCTTCATTTATTTTTCAGAGTCCCACTAGTTGTTTTCTATATAGTAGCCAGAATATTTATTTTTACTTAGCTAAAGTATGTCTTTTACAACTTCCTAGAAGCAGAAAGTCTAAAGAATTTTATGTCCTCCCCCTACTTCCAATTCTGCTCAGAATTATGACTCATATTTTTTCTCACCCAGAGAGTTCCTTAATGTCCAGAGACATTATGTTCGCATTCATTCAGAAGCAGAACATGATCTGTCTTCAACCAGAAAATGGAATACTTCCTTCAGCAAGCCAAAGTTCAATTGATCCAGCCCATAATGTCTGTCCTTGCTTTCATAATAAGTCTGAGCAGATATCAGAACATATACAAGGATCATAATACTGGCCTCACACTCTCAAACAGAGAAAACAATGTTCCCCAGCTCTTTAATATTTCAACCCATGTGACACATGTTCCTAGAACAAAAAGCCATTCCCCAAATTCCAAAGAAGATGTGCCCCAAAATGCAACAGAATTTGAGGGAAGCAGCTGTCCGGGAATAAAGTTCCCCTCCATCATATCCTCTCTCCTGGTGCCAGGATCCATGCCCTGTCACCTAGACACACAAGCTGGTTGGCCGAGTGTGGAGTTCAATGAGCAGTATTTTATGGGAAAATGGATTGAAAGGACAGGGACCTCAGAGGGGGAAGAGAAGCGGGAGAGATGGAGCAAGGCTAATTCCAATCTCATGAAAAGCAGCATCAACAAATAAAATGTGAGACTGATAAGCACAGCATGATATTTTAAAACATCAGAAAATACAAGAAGAAAACCAAAAAAAGTGTTGAAACAGGAGGACAGGAAGGAATGTTATATCATCAAAATCTATTCTGGTGTCATATGATGTGGTAAATATGTTTGTACATTACAGTCCTAACTGTAAAATTAATAAAACTGATTGCTGTAGTCTCCCTGCTGCCTGGGTCAGTGGAGGAATTCCTGCCTCTGAACATCCGTCTCTTCTTTGTAACATCCACATTTTTTTCCTGCAAGCTGACAGAGCTGGCAGCATGTTCTAACAGCAGCAACCCATGGGTCAGAAAACAGGTCATGTCTGGGCTGCATTTTCTGAGCCGCCTGGTTCTCATCTTGGTTTTAAAGCCAAGATTCACATCAAATCAGGTCAAAGCAGCCAATGCTCATTGTGCACCCAGCATGAGAGGGTGGGAGTATAAACCCCTCCCTGATACACAAGGATATGCAGTCACAACCAAACCGGTCTCACTTTAGAAGAGGTAAACATCAGGATGTAAGGGTACAGGAGTCTCCGCAAGGCCTTCAAAGTGCACACTGATCACAGGAATGGCCCACTATAGAGCTAGATTGGCTTCCGCGAGCATCTGGTCCTTCCTCCTCACTTGACAAAGTAGGAAACAGAAGCCCAGATGGGAACTGTGCCTACACACGGCCTGCTCCAGCTCACAGGCACGAGGGTGAGCTGCAGACAAGTCCAAAGCTCTAGCATAATTGGAGGTTAGGGGAGTGATGTCTGCAGATGTTTCCTGGAGGGAAAGAGCCTGAGGTGGACTTTTGAAAAATGGGCAGCAAAAGGAAAGGGCTTCAGAAAATGGGAACTTGACCTTTGCAAACAGCAGAGCTTTGCTCATGCGCATACCTCACCGCAGGCATGCAGAGGATGCGGTTGGTGTCTGTGGTGTCAGAGTTGAGTGAACAGAGACTGTCCCTGACTCAAAGCTACTCAGAAGGTGGCAAGAGCTCTGTTCAAGCCCAGCCTGGGCTGTCCAGGAACAGTGGTTCTCCCTTCTAAACATCTTGTACATTGGTCCTCTTTCGTCATTACCAACACCACCTCTCCCGGTCCACTCTGCCTTCCTCTTTCACTGCTGTCTTTAAATTGGCCTCCTTGAATTCCCTCTGACCGCTCGAAACCAGTCTTCAAACTGCAACCAAAATGATGTTTAAAGTATACACTGTGATAACACTGATAATTTTCTGAAAACTCTTCAATGGATAAGGATTCTTTTGTAAAAAGAAGAAGAAGAAAAAAAAAAAAAACAGATCAAACAATCTCCTGTACATGGTACTGGTTATGTTTGTTCGTGCCCCACCTCTTGAGTGCAGTTCCTCTCTTGGCCCCACTTACTCATGGTCTTTCCTAACTCCTAATCACCCCACTTCTACCTGCCACAGGACTTTTGCACACATTTCTCCCCCTATCTGGAATATTTTCTTCCTCTCTTCACTTAACTAAGCTAGATATCAGCTGAAGAATTGCTTTCCAACAGAATTCTCCTTGGCCTTCAAAACTAAGCTGAGCACACAGTAGGACTTATTCAATTGTACCCTTAGCTATATCCTTTAATTACTGGCTAGCTCTCACCCAGGTGGTGCTCTATAGGAACAAGAATTATTTTGTTTCTGCATGATGAGTTAAATATAACTTTCATCTCACTATCAATTACTTAGCAGATGGTGAGCAATATTTTATCAGTGAATGAATGAAGCTGAGACAAACCTGTTTTTAATTCATGAGTAAGAAATTATTAAGAATGCCCACTCTTTTCCCTGTCTTGTGAAAAATAAGATGCATGGAGACACAGAAGGGGGGGGGCAAGGTTTTGTTTTATGATTCAGTGTCAAAACAAGAATGATAAAACTGCATGTTTCTCTGCATAAGCCCCAGCCTGTGCTCCTCAAAATAAAACCACCCACCACCAATACTTCCCCCCGCCTGGGAAAGCACTCCATTTGAAAGGCAGATTCTCTCTGGGTTGACCCTAATACTTGGATTCTTCCCTTGTCCCTAGAAGATGAATGGCCTGTGCTTCCTCAAGCTCTAGTGCTGCCTCTTAATTAAAGAAGGGTCAATGGAGGCCAGTGAATTTCTGAGAGAAACTTCCACTCAGAGTCCCCTGCATTGCTATTTCTGAAGCCCAGGCAGAAAACCAGGAGAAACTCACAGGAAACAGGCTTGCTGATCATACAGGAACCCCCTGCAGAGAGCGTGTCTGAACTTCAGAGGTCTGCCAGGTTAGCATGGGGACCTCTTCACCTGGCAGCAGGATGGCAAGGTGCAGCAAGATTCCCATGTGGTGGCTCAAGGTTAAAGGTTCAGACACAGGGGCACACTCCTTGGCCAGTTATGTGACCAGGGATGCATTTTTCCTGTCTCTGCCTGAGCTTCTTTGCATACAAGAATCAATGTGAAAATTGGGCTGCTATGGCTATGAAATGAGATTATCTATATAAAGTGCTCAGAGAGAGGCTGCAGGCACAGAGCATCCCTTGGTCAGGGCTAAATTCCACAGACACAGAGGCAAGCCTGAGCTCCACCAAGGCTGTGAGGTACCCTGACTGTGAACTCCAGTCAGTTGGTGTAGAAAGGCTGTTAGTATAAATGCATCTTAGCAGTGGAAGTGCAGCAGCGTGGCTGAGTTGGACTGGAAGATGGACAATAAAGCTAATGTTTATGCAACCCCAACTCCGTGCAGATCACCGCAGGCATTTGCACGTGGTCCTTCTGTTTTCTCTCAAGTCAGGCAAACACCCTCAGTGTGATGCCCCACAGGGACAGCTACATTCATCTTTCACTCTGTGTTGTTTTCAACACAAGGAGCTCTGGGAAGACCACCAACCCTCTCAGCCAAGGTCACAAACAGGAGAAAAATTCTCCTCCAGCAGGCAGACAGGGAGGGAGGGTTAATACTACTCCACTCTACCTCCTGGAATGGGGCCCCAGGTCCTGTTATCATTCATGCCTTCTTTTCTCCATTTCATTCCCCCACGCTCTACTAATCTTGTTTCCTGTAAACCTTGGGAGAGAAGTCAGCGATGTGGAATTGCCTGTTCTCTTCCTGCTGCCTGGGTTTATCTCTCCTAGTAGGATCTATTATAAGTGCCAAATGCACACAGCTAATTCCCCACCTGGCAGGAGCTGCTGGAAAGCATAAAAAGTGGGTCAGCTCATCAGAGTCATTTGTCCTGAGGGAATGCATGACCATACAGGAGGAAAATATGTTAATTTGGCCAGGAAAAAATGTACCTTTCAATGAATCATGGTTGCAGAAGGAGTTTGAATTAAACCACTCAGGTATTCAGGCGTGTATTAATTCATTCACTTGCTCATTCACTCATTCAACACATGCTTAGAAAAGAACAGAGTCCATGCAGGACCCCTAATAATACCAAATCAAAGAGGAGGTCCATATCAAAAACATGAGGTAGTAGAAAGTTCATGGGCTTTGGTATTAATTCACTAATTCATTCACTCATTGTTATGGTTTGGAGATGAGGTGTTCCCCAAAACTCCTGTGTTAATGAAGGAACATTCAGAGGCATAATGATTAGATTGTGAAACTGTAATCTAATCAGTCCATCCTAGTTTGAATGGACTACCTGGGTGACAATTATAGGCAGGTAGAATGTAGCTGAAGGTGGGGGGCCACTGGGGACTGCCCTGGAGTATCACCTCTAGGGCCCTTCCAACTCCCCCAACCCACTTCCTGGCTACCTTGAGGTGAAAAGCTTTCCTCTGCCATGTCCTTCTGCCATGATCTTCTGCCTCACACTGAGTCCAGAGCTATGGTCATTCAACCACTAGCTGACCCACTGAAACTCTGAACCAAAATAAAATATTCCTCCTCTAAGTTGTTCTTATCAGGTATGTGGGTCACATGATGATAAATTGACTAACTGATTCACTTATTCAACTCGGAAAGGAAATATCCAACCAAAGGGGAGGTCTATGTAAACCACATAAGGTAGAAAGTTTATTGGACTTTGGTGTGAAATTGACTGTTGGGTTAAATGCTAATCAGTGTCCAGGAAAGCTTGCAGTATGAACAGAAATCTAAACCATGTGATAAAGAAGGAAACGGAGAGCTAGGGATATACTCAGTTGGTAGAGTGTTTGCCTTACATGCACAAGATCCTGGGTTCAATCCCCAGCACCAAAAAGAAGAAGAAGAAAAAGAAGAAGAAGAAAAAGAAGAAGAAGAAAAAGAAGAAGAAGAAAAAGAAGAAAGAGGAGGAGGAGGAGGAGGAGGAGGAGGAAGAGGAAATGGAGAGGGGACCTGGCCACTTCCCTTATCTCCAGTCTTTAGGTGAGAATCAAAGTAGAGTGACCCTGGCTGTAACATAAGAGAATGTACTCTTATAAAACATCTGAGGAAGTACACCTGTGCAGTGGACATGTGACCTGTCCTGTATATCCCCACTGCTTGGAGGCAGGATGCAGCCCTCCCTTGTATCCCAGCCTGCCTCCTCTAAGGAGTAAGTGAACACTAAAATGCCCAAAACCTGTCCACTGCATCCTCAAGTTTCTTTCTTTGGGTCGATTAACAGGATGCTTGGGGCATCTGCAGCCCTGGAGTTGAACACTGATAAAATTTTGAATTTAAATTCTGCCATTTAGTTGCTGGGTAATCTGGGATAAACTGCTTAACATCTCTAAGACTTTGTTTCTTCATCTATAAAATGGGAATTATGATTACCATCTAGGGTATTGTACAATTCAAATGTGTCAAATTTAGCAACACAGTGAGTGGAGATCAATAAATAGAAACTGTTATTATTATGATGACCATCAGTATTATTATCATCCCTATCAGTGGTATTGCTACTATTCTAAAGAAATAATAAATTGCCCTTAAGGAAGACAATAACAAACATGGCCAAGCTGGTGTTTGTGGTTACAGTTCATTATGTCTCACTTCTTCTAGAATGAGAAGAATGTAAAAGTTGGGAGACATGCATGAGACAGAAACTCAGTAATTTTAGTACCAGGCATGAGTAATCCTTTCTCCTAGACTTTCCAAAATTTAATTTTGCAATATGGAGACTCTGAACACTGCCTATAATTCAGGCTGGGGATAGAAAACCTGGTGTCTGTTTGACAGTATGTGCATTTTGAACTTACAGATGCTCTCAACACAAAGAAGCAACTGTGAAACACCAGGTACCCCAGTTTACAGGTGAGGAAACCCAGGCTCCAAGAGGCAGATGCCCTGTGAAGATCACACGAATGGGCTCTAAGCCAGGACTCCCCCAGCCACAAGGGCCAGAGCCCCCAGCACTCAGCTTTGACACTAGGACAGGGCAGCTTCATTAGTCCCTACTTCCCACATCTGCCGCAACCATCACCATCAATATATTCCCGTGCTTTACTTGGCTTTGTGGTCCTGAGCAAATAAAATCCAGTAGGCCTGTAGGGAATACTCCCATTCACATAGACAGATGGCTGAGAAAGCAGTTAGGGTCAGAATGCACACAAGCTGAACACAAATCAGCAAAGTGAGACTGAACACAAAGGCAGGTGTGCTCAGGGATGTATAAATAGAGCTCTGATTCAGCACACAAACACATTTTTTTTAAAATAACGTCACTAATATACCAGTAAAGTAAAATTAACTTTGAGTGCTCATCAGGCACCCAAGATCATGTCAAGTCTTTTAATCCATTACATTATGTAACACAACAGCCCTCTGAGCTCTTATCATCCTCATAAGGGCACAGAAGAATCAGAGATATTGAGCCAGCTGTCCAAAGTCACACAGCTGCTACCGCCAGATTTCGATCCTGGAGCCTTTTGACTCCACACCACAGTCCTTGCACTGACACGACTGCTTCCACTCTGTGGTCTCTCCCACGGGTGCCCATTCTGCCTCAACGGGGCAGAGAGTCAGGAGAGAAAAGCAAGGCCCAGGGCTCCACAAAATTCCAGTTGCTGCCTAAAAACTATTCTTTCATGACTTTTTTTTTTTAAATTTCACTAAAAAGAATGAACACTGAATCCTACATGAAAGTATTTAAATTTTTATCTAGCCATAAGTTACTGCCCAAGGTAGGTGGGCTACCTTCCAAGTGCAACATGTGAGATCGTGTGGGGAAGGCCTGAGGAGCTCTCGTTTCAGTCTGATGTACTGGACCCAACGCGATGTGAGAATGGGGATGGCTCGTGGCAGAGCACTTCCCAGCATGCCTGAGGCCCCGGGGTCAATCCCCATGTGAAACGGAGGAACAGATGCCATAGCCCCAGATTACGGACAAAATTCATGTATTGTCTCTGGATCAGAGGAAGACAGTGCAGACCACTCCCAGGAACAGCGCTGAACAATGCAAACCCACTCAGGAAGCTTCAGTGTTGGGCCAGACGGAACGAGGTGGGGAAGAGATATCAAACCTCAGTGTCCTTCAGCAGGCTGTGTGCCATCGCAGTTAGAATCATGCCTCTCTGTAGAGTCCGTGATTAGCAACCAGATCTGGGGCTCACTGTGTCCCAGGTCCTACACTGCCTGGTCTGTCCTCACAGTGACCTTTTGAGTGAGGTGGCTTCATCAGCAGTTTGTGAATAGGGAACAGAAATCAAACAATGTGGAGAAAGATTTCAAAGTCACTTCACCCATGCAAGGGTCTTACTCTCAAGTCACAGATTTCCTAAATGTACTCCCTAGTACACTAAATGCCTGGTGAAAACAGGCATACATTTACTGTGTTTGGGGAATATGGTTTACCCTATTTATTCTTTTATAAGGGGGACATTGACATGGAAAAGACTCAAGGAAGTCCTAAGTAAAAGAATCTTTTACTTCAGGTTAACCCAGAACTGTTGAACCTCATGTGATCAGAACCTTTTAATAGTTCAGACACACCTTGGAACACCCTGGGGAAACTTGTGGCTAGAATGCAGTTTCCTGCTCAATGCCCTTGAGAAAAACGACCCAAGAGCCCAACGACCCACAGGTGATGAAAGCCCAGGAGCAGAACAAGAGGTCCAAACTTCCACAGCCAGAAGCAGCAGGCTCAGGAGGCAGCCATGAGCTACAAAGCATGTTCAAATTTAAATCCATTAAAATTGAATAAAATAAAGAACGACTTCACCGAAACAGTCACATTTCAGGTTTATAAATGCCATCGGCAGTTAGTGAATACTGACAAGGATACGCTCTTGGACCAAACTCAGGCTTCTTCCTCTGCTCCCTTTTTCCATCAGGGCATGTTCATTGCATTGTCCAGTTTTAGCAAGAATCCTGCTATGTCAATTTAGCCAAGTCCCCACCCTCAACACCTGATCATACTCCTCATCCCCTACCTACTGGGTGATGTCTATCTCCCTTGCATGTCTTAAGCAAGAGTCCTGTTAGATCAGATGTGGAAAGAAGGCTGTACCTGTCCTGAGTTGTTCCATTTTATAAAGCATCAGCTTGCCCTGAACTACTCCATTTTGAGTACAAGTGCTAAATCAGAGTGACTTGGTAAATTGTCTGGTTAAAAGATAGCCACCATGTTAACAGGTAGGAAGATTCTACCTTGCTCCTAGCTCCTCTAAAGTTAGGAGACAGGTTGGTGAAGGAAAACAGGCTAATTCAAAGCTGGCCTTGAGGAAGTTAGAGGAAAACTTTTCTGTCTCAAATTTCCACCTGGGGGATAGGGTTCGGGGGTCAGACAACTTTCATAAGAGGAGAGGGCAAACAGATGGGATAAAAGGCAGGAAATATACATATGTAGATTCAGTTAGGCTGCACCGATCAGAAACATTTTGTGATTAATTTCCTTGGTGCCCACCCAAGTCAGAGGATAGTATCTCAGTTTACATTCTCAGCAGGAGGAAACTCCAGATGTAGAAAAGCAGTTATCAGGAAGTTGCTTTTAATTTTAAGGGGACTCTGTTTCAACCAGATGTTGGACATACAAAACTTATGAAAAGGAATAAACCCCAGCTGCAAAGCACAATCATAAGGCACTGAGAAATAAATTTATCATGCTAATAAAAAATGACCACCTGTGAACTTAATGAATTAAATCAGAAGCATATGGATGTATAGGAGTATCAAACCCATATCAGGGAAACCAAGCCCATGAGCTTATCAGACACACCAGACCAATAAATGATGCAACTCCCTGACCTGGAACAAAAAGAGAGGCACCTGAGAGACTAGTACAGGGGCGCACACCTACCCATCCTCTAATCAGATCATCCAGTGAACACTTCAGTGAATGAAAAAACAGTGATGGATTACAACGGTAGCCAAGAAGGGCATCAAAACATAGCAGAAGATATACAACTCACCAGGACAGAATTGCAAAACCTTAGGCAGATTTCATGTAAAAACCAAACACCAATGTTGATTGGCTAATATGCCTGTAGGATGAAGTAGCTCAGAGAAAATTGCTGCTTTATAAAATGGAGTAACTCAAGGCTAGGCACTGTTGCTCTATAGAACAGGGAAGTCAGAGCCCGCTCTCCACATCAGGTTAACTGCAGCAACCCCTCACCCATTTTGCCATCTACTAACCCACAACCTGTACCTTAGTTGAAAATTATACTTTTCCTTTTTGTTTTCAAAATTGAGTCTAATCCCCCACCCAGGCAAAACCCCACTGTCCCTATACCTATCTATGTCTCCCGTTGAGGAGAGTCTGCCTTATTGTGCTTTCCATGAGCACAATAAGAACAAACCATATTGGATAGCTGTGTGACAGAACACTGCCACAACAGCTTAAAAGTTCTGTGGGATGGAGCTGGGCCAGAAACTCAGACTTCTGGGCTCAGTATGGAAAGTGGAGACCACTTGGTAGAATTAGCCCCTCTGATATCAGGTTCTTAAGATTGTAGGCTCCAGTCTCTGTAACTATCCAAACCAAGAAGCCAAGAAAAGGAGCTTAAAAGGTTGGCTTATTCTCCCTACCTGAAAATAGGGTTTTGCTTGTACTTTTTCACCTCTTAAGGATAATGGAAATAAAATGTGATAATATATGCAGAACAATTTAGATCTATATAATATCTTTTTGACTAAAATTCAAAAGTATTATCATGTCCCTCAGGGCACTATGCTTCCTCCATATTTAGAAGCATAAATATTCAGATATCTATACAATCTCTTTTGAAGGAAGACCTACATTTATATGTAATGACTCTAAAAAATCCTACTGCTTTTTACTGGCTCCATTATCAAAATGATGCTCTTATAGCTATCTGGCCACTACCAGGCAAATTTTCCTAAAATATCAATTTTTCCATGCCTACCTCTACTCAAAAGCTGCCGGTAGCTCCCTACTAAGTCTAATTCTAATTCCTGCCCTCTCAGGCTTTGTGGCCACCCATGATGAGGCCCCTCCTGTGTCTCCATGCACTCCCATACTTGTCCATAACTAGGGTTTTTATCCATCAACCTCAGCAGAAATTAGCACAGCAGAGACCCTTGACTGCCTGCTCTCAAGGACGCTAATGATCGAGAACAAGGAGTTCCTTACAAGAAAGGAAACTGAGGCCACACTCTCAACACTGTGTCCCTATTCACAGTCCTTCTGCCTCTTGGTCACACCTCACCCGTGTGATATTGCCCCAGTACTTTAGGCTATAAGGAGAGTAGGTCTGGGAACAGGACAGTCTGGATGCAGAAAGGCCATATGTCCTCTTGATTATTTTTCCCAAAGTGTCCTATCAATTACATAGGTTTGCCTAAGTACCAGCCTTTCCAAGAAGTGACATATGTACTTCTTTAAGTTATCCTCCCTGGCACCTTCAGATCAATATCCAAAACCTCTCTGTTAATGTCCCTCTCTCAAATTTCATCCTTCAGTGACTTATCTTGCCTCCCAGATTAGAGCCCCAAACCCCCAGGCTGGTCTGCCTCTCAGTCTCAGGTTATGTCTCAAGTCTCACGTCAGTCTCGAGGTCATGGTCTTTGCCTGAGCTAAGTGCATTATAATTTCACAACTTTGGCACGTCTTTCAAGAGATTTCAGCCTTGGGCCCTCTGATTCCTAGCACTCTGCTATGACTACAGCAGGTGTCACTGTTTGACATCATTAATGTATTGTCCTATTGGTGCATTGAGTGTATATCAATCCCAAGCAAAATTTGCAAGAGATCTGGGACCGAGCCATTATGAGCTTTGAATTTCTCCATTAATTAGGAAGTGCCAGACACACAGTGGGTGCTCAATAAATAACTGTGCAACAGATAAATGGGGTAGCCATAGAAGTAGCAACCTGCTCGTTTCTTTTTTGTTTTCTTTTCATTTATCCATTTATTGCCATAGACTGGATTATTTACGAGGATCAGAAATGTATTGGCTCACGGTTTGGAAGGCCAGTGAGTCCAAGATCAAGGTGCTGGCATATGGTAAAGACCTTTTTGCCATATTATAACATGGTGGAAGAGAGAGAGGAGGTGTGTGTGTGTGTGTGTGTGTGTGTGTGTGAGAGAGAGAGAGAGAGAGAGAGAGAGAGAGAGAGAGAGAGAGAGAGGGAGCGAGAGAAAGTGAGGACCAAACTTGTCCTCATTTAAGGAACCCACTCTCACAGTGACATGTTAACTCACCCACGAGGGCAGAACCCTGATGACCTAGGCGCTTCTTAAAGTCCCTCCTCTTAATACTGCCACAATGACAATTAAGCTTTCCACACTTGCTTTTAGAGGGAAATACTCACACCATAGCAGTGCTCAATTGCTCCAACATCACTTGCTCTTCATCCTTGTCAAAAATTAGTTGAGTGCTTTGTGGGCATGTTCCCATGCCATCTGCCCTGTGCTTTCAGTCTGCCACTCCTTGGATGACAGTTACTGGCCAGGTTATTGTGGCCATAAATGAAGCCTTCATTTCAGATAGAACAATCCCTTCCACTTCACTCTTCTTTGTAGAATTATTTCAGTTGTTCTAGTGCTCACACCTTTTCACGCGAATTTTAGAATAAGCCTGTCCATGTATACCAAAATCTTTCTTGCTGATGTTCTGAGAATTTTATGATTTCCTATTTGAAGAACTTCCTCTACCCAGTCTTTAAGGGTATGTCTGGTAGTGATCCATGATTTTGTCTCCCTTTATTCCTGAGCTATAGATTTGCAGGATATAGAATTTGCAGTTGCCAGCTCTTTTCTTTTAGTGCATAGAAATTATTTTAGCAGTTTTTATCTACCCCTAGGTCTTCCCATCAGATTCCCATTTTTACATAAATTTGTGTTGCCACATCGGCAATATATCACTTACAGTTGACCGTTTTCAATATTTTTCTTTGTCTTTAAATTTTTGAAGTTTAATTATCACAAGTCTTGGCATAGATTTTGAGTTTACAAGAAAATCCTATTTTAAGTTCAAATTTCTTAACTATGTAGATTTGTATCTTTCACTAAATTTTGGGAAGTTTTAGTCATTCTACATTTGAATAGACTTTTATCCTCGTTTTCTTTCTGCCCTCCTTTTGGAACTTTATCATTGTACAAAGCATGTATATAATTATTCCACAGGTCCCTCCTTATGGTTTTGATATGGTGTTCCCCAAAAGCTCACATGTAAGAACAATGCAAGAAGGTTTAGAAGAGAAAAGATTGGGTTATAGTCTTAACCTAATGAGTGAATTAATCCCTAGTGGGATTAACTGAATGATAACTGGAGGCAGGTGGGGTGTGGCTGGAGGAAGTAGCTCATTGGGGTAGTGGTTATAGGGTATGTCAAATAATTCCAAAGTTGTATCCGTTGGACTTGGTATCAGTTGATTTTCTTTTATCAATAAATTTACAATTTTCCCAATCGTTGTTAGGATGGATGAATATTTATTATACCTTGGACATTTTGACTCTTAGTTTGGAGACTTGTTTTATATATAAATCACTTATTTGGTAATTCATCACCCTGTTGAGATCTAGCACACAGGCCCTTAGCTACTTTTATGTTCTGTGGCTCTAATGACAATTATCAGAATCATTGGTGTGTTATTTTATTCTTCTGGTGCCAGAGTGGCTCCAGGGTTCTTACTGGGCAGCTATAGAAAGCAAAAGGTTTCTTCAGGCCAGGTTACCTGATGGCTCTTGGTCAGAGTATGGAGTCTGCAGGCAGGTGTTTGTGGTGGGCTCTCCCTCATCTGGGGAGATGGAAAGCATTTTCTGGGTAGGTGCTTTGTGCAGCAGGATACCCTCCTTCCTGACACCACTGTGGTGTCTGGTGGTCAATTAATGTCAGTTCTACAACACCTAGTGAAGACAGTCAGTCTTAATTAAGGGTAAAACCCAAGACAGAGTTACACAGGCATAATCCACTGTTCCTGTGGTGGCTTTTTTCAGACATTGTTCAGAGACTAGAAACTTGAAGCCAGAAAGATAACACCTGCCTTTCAGCACTGCTTAAGTATGTCTCGTTGTTCCACTAAGTGTGCAACCATGGTCAAAGTTAGTGGTAAAATGCTAAATTTGAGAACAGTCTATCACTCTTTGATGTTCATTTTTCTGAGTAGTGATAGAATTTCCTCTTCAATTGAGGCTCTTTACACATTCTTTGAGTAACTAACTGAAAGAAAATATCTCTTCATCCCTCTTATCCTGTAATATAAATAACATCATCGGGCATTAAGTACTTTATACCTGAAAAGCCTGGTTCTGTACCTTGGAAACAGTCCCATACTACTGAAATCTCTCAGAAAGTTGTTGGACCTAGGCCCCTGTGTTAAGGGATCTGCTTTGGGAATCAAAACATGAAGAAACAACATCAGATCAGATTGGTTTTCAAGCAGGAAGCTGGACTTCAGCCTCTCTCTTTCATACCAACTTATTTTGTTTTCCTGCTGCATTTGCACAGAAAATATGCACATATTAAAGAGTTCAATAAACTGTAAAATCAAATATGTCAATCAAGAGTTCAGAAATAAGCTGTAGTTTGATTTTTGAAATATCTCTATCAGGTACCTGTGCATGTGCGCGCGCACACACACACACACACACACACACCATGTAGATATTATGTGCAAGATGAACATCTTATTTTGTTAAACTCTATTCAAGAAACTGTTCAATTTTCATAATAATTTCAGTAGTATCTCTGCCAAATTTATGCTCACAGAGAAATTTCTTATAAAACTCTTGGATTTGGAATCAGTGGACCCAGCTGCAAAGTCCTACGTCCTATTTAATAATTATGTGTTCTTGGGTAAATCACTCAATATCACTGTGCCTCAGTGTTCTTTAAAAAGGGGAACATTTTTATGTGGCTTGACAACTTTGCAAAGTGTTTCTGAGGATCCAATTAGCTAATGTAGGTGAAATCTCTTAACAAATTG
The DNA here is from genome assembly GCF_902686455.1 of Sciurus vulgaris. Classification (NCBI taxonomy): domain Eukaryota; kingdom Metazoa; phylum Chordata; class Mammalia; order Rodentia; family Sciuridae; genus Sciurus; species Sciurus vulgaris. The sequence continues at coordinate 72,535,645 of NC_136463.1, forward strand.
TAAAATAACCCCTTTTTGAAATTTGCCATTGCTGTTTTTATGCACCTGTTTCCAACCTCATTGTGCTGTTCTCTTGAATGCACTTGCCTAGCATTCAAAGAAAAAAGGAAAGCTTGGAAATTTGATTTCAGAATGCCCAATTGCCATCTCATCTAACATTAATGGAAAAGCTTCTGCACCACTATAAAAGTGGAATAGGGACAAGCTGGGAGGTCTTGATGCATACACAGTAATCCCAGGAGTTGTCTAGCCTACCTGGAAAAGGAGAAAATGGAAGTGAGACTTTTGCCCAATGTTTTTTTCCCCATGGAAGAAATCATAGGGCCTGGGTGACAACCACTGTCCTTCTTATCAGAGGCAGGAGATCTTCTCTGCTCACTGCTATTATAAATGTTATGAATCCAACCCAAATGGAGATGTTCCATTGACGGCCCAGCATGAAAATTGTCTGTTCACTCTCCATGACTCCTTTGTCCCTGAGGTACTGAGAAGTACTCTATCACCTGGAGATGGTTCCATGCTGCACAGCAAGTACAAAGCCTCCCATGATGGAAGGGACTGCACTGATTCCGACAAGCACCTGCAATCACTCCACCAGGGCACTGACTGCCTCAGCAGTCACTTGGTGAAGCAGCTTGTGTAGATCCTCTGTGTACTACAGGGAAACCAGTAGCTGCTTCAGTGAGCTTGGACAATGAATCACAATTTTCCACAGCACCTGTTTTACTGTCCTTTAGAGCCCTGCTCTTGACTGAGAAACATCATTTTATAGGAGTCCTTTACAGTTCATTAGATAGCTCTAAGAGCAAACCCTATGTAGAGCTGCCTTATAGCCCAGGTGCCTTCCTTTTTAGGAATGCAACAGAGAGCAAAGATAAATAGAATAAAAGGGGGCCCAGCATCTGGCTTTCATGGAGACCAATGGGACTGGCAGGGAGGAGGGATGATAGGATTTTATCTTCATATGCCACAGAGCAAGGCTTTGGGTAGAGGCTGTTTTACTCAACATTTTTGCCTCTGTGACCCAAAGGCCTGACAATAATAAAGTAGAGGAGAAAAAGTTTATTTGGAACTCTCAGTGTTAGCTGTCTCACTCCATAGATGGCCAACTCCACTGCTATGAGCCTGAGGTGAGGTAGAACATCCTGGCACAGGGCATGGAGGAGGAAAGCAGCTCACAACATGGCAAGCAGGAAAAAGAGAGCGCTTTGCTCACAAGTGACAAAATATAAACCTCAAAGGCAATCCACAGTGGCCATCTTCTCCAGCCACATCCTTCCCTCTATAGTTACTAGCCAGTTAATTCCTATCAGTGGATTAATCCACTGACAATTTCTAAAGATTTGATTTTTAAAAAATAATTCTCACTGTTAAATGGTTCTTTTGCCAGTGAGAAGTTTTACTTCACACTTCACTTTTTCATTCTAGGACTGCATTAAAAATCAGGATATTGAAGTGGATTAATCCATGACTAGGTTATAGCTCTCACAATCTGAACGTTTTGCCTCTGAACATTCTCATGTTGTTGCACACAGGCGTGTTTGGGAGATGCTACATATCCAAACCATAACAGAACTGGAAGAAAAGAAAGAAATCTGCAGGGTATGTTGAGAAACAGACCCCCAAGACCCTGAGAACAGCCCTTTCTTTTACCTGCAGACATTTCCCCTTCCCTTTAAGCATCTCATACTATCATTCTATAGTCTGTCAGCAAATCTATCACTTACCCAGGCTAGAGTCAAGGGAACTTTCAGGTTCTTTATTCCCAATTCATTCTTTGTGATGTATTTTTGTAAGGTTGTTGGCAAGGAGATAAATATTATTGTGTTTAGTTTTTCCATTCTATCCACCACCGTAGATTACTACAGGTGTCTCATTGCAAGTGTGATGGAAAACGAAGGAGCCCTGGCTCTGTGACTGCATCTACCTGAAGTGGTGTGTGAGGGGGCAGCGTTCCATAAGAGAGTTGGGAGGGTTGGGAGGGACGGGCTAGTGACTCAAATGCCACATATACTGACTCCTCTTACCAAAGTATATTAGATAATGTTCTGTGAATATTTCTCTACTTATTTTATGTCCTTAGACACAATTTCCACAGATTCGATTTTTTAAAATAATTTTCACCTGTTCAGTGGTTCTTGTGCTGGTGAGAAGTTTTGTTTCACACTTTAATTTTCCATTCTGGAACTCCATTAAGAATCAGCCTGTCAGAAAACTTCTGAGTTCCCAGAAATGTGGAGCCCAAAGCATTGACTTTCTCCAGAAACAGCACTAAAGTCAAGTCCCTCATTCTATCCCATGCTTTTGTACCCAGATCCCACACTGACTCCGACCATCCCAGCACAGCCCCTTTCCCCCAGGGCTGAACTATCCACTGCAACCCCCTCACCCTTTTCTGTCATCTGACTGTGGGTAGATGAGGTGACTTCTCAGAGTTTCAATATCATTCACCTGTAAATGGCAGTGATACTTCCCCTTGGCACCTGAGGATCTGGAATGTGATTTGCACAACTCCTCACTCAAATAGCTCCACTTGCCACATCACCACCTTTTCCTCCCTCATTTGCTGCAGCCAATTACAGAAAGGGCATGTGGTTCTTGCTCAGTTTCAGTGGGTATGTGTGTGAATGCGTGTGGTGCTGAGTGTTGACAAACTAGGCACCCATTCTACCACTCAACTACAATCCCAGCACAGTTCAGTGTTATTTCCTGAAAAAGCAGAGGTCCTTGGGCCCTTGCCCTCCTCCTTCTAGAGTACCAGAGGCTTCAGGACCACTAAAATGTGATCCCCTGGAAAGGTGAGTTCCAAACAGAAAGCAGCAGTATCCCTGAAGAGGTGGTTGGAAATGCAAATTCTCAGGCTCTGCCCCATACCTGCTAACTTAGATATTCTGGTGATGGAGAATTCATGAATCTGAACTTTAACAAGCTCTCCAGGTACTTTTGATGTAGTTCAAGTTTGGGAAACCCTGGTCCAGGGTCTTCTGAGGAGACCTGACCCTCCTTCCCTAAGTGAGCCCTTTCTCAATTAAAATGTGCTTTAGGAGTCAGCATTGACTGAAAGAGGAAGTGCTAGGTCAGAGAGGATGGGGAGTCAGTGCGAGAGGCAGGAATCCAACAGGAAAAATAAGGAACCATTTTCCCACCACCACTTCAAATTGTAAGGGTGCAGTGGCACTGTGTTACACCCTCTGGAATTTTGAAGCAGACAGTAGAGGAAAGCACCCTGCCCTTCCTTGGGTGCTGACCACCACACACTGCTCTGCTCTGCTCTGGCTTGGGGTCCCCTACCTGCAGTGGCTACAGAGAGACTCAAGGGGTGAGTATCTTGTGGGTCTAAGTTTGTTTGTGGCATTGAGGGATTACTAATGAGATATCTATAAGTACTTTATGTAGGCTATAAAGTAGTGCTGGGTGAATGGGGTTTGCATATGACACAGTGGCATTTTGGTAATTACATAAGTCTGTAGTCGCCCAAGACTAGCAATGCTGGAGGAAGCCTGAGTTTCTGATGTCTTATCCTAGTTAATGCTCAATCAAGACCATCCTAACAGACCATACTTTCCCTACTGCCTTAATTTGTGAGGGCTGCAATAGCAAAGCACCATAGACTTCCATTGAAATAACGACAATATATTGCCTCAAAGATCTGGAGGCTGTAAATCTGAGATCGAGGTGCAAACAGGGTTGGCTCTTTCCTATGCTCTCCCTTTGGTGTGTAAATGGCCTTCTTCGTTGTCCTCATATGGTCTTCCCTCGTATTTTATGTTATCTATGGTCAATATCCTAATATACTCCTCTTCCTTTTAAAAACAATTATGTATTTATTTATTTATTATTTGTTTATTTTTTGGCAGTGTTGGGAATTGAACTCAGGGTCACATTACCACTGAGTTACACCCCCCCCAGTCTTTTTCTTTTCTTCATTTTTATTTTTGAGATAGCTCCTTGCAAAATTGCTTAGGCTCTGATCTCAAATTTGCAGTCCTCCTGCTTCAACCTCCTGAATAGCTGGGATTACAGGCACATGCTACCATGCCTGGTCTAATCTCTTCTTACAAGGATATCAGTCATCTTGGATTGGGGACCACCCTAATGGCCTCATTTTATCTTAATTGCCTTTTTTTTGTGTGTGTGTGCTGGGGATTGAACCCAGGGCCTTGTGCACTCAAGGCAAGCACTCTACCAACTGAGCTATATCCCCAGCCCCTTAATTGCCTCTTGAAAGACTCTATCTCCATATACATTCACAGTCTGAGGCCCTAGGTGTTACAACTTCAATATATAAATTTAGGGGTGGGACTGCATAGCTATTTAGTCACTTTCTATTTTAATAGAGAGTGATTATCCTATGATAATGAATTTACTCAGGAATGAACACTATAATGGGACTATATGTGTCATAATATACTATGTGTTTATTCAGGGAGGCAGAGGGAAAGAAGGGTATTTCAAGGCAAAAAATAGATGAAACAATTATCTTTAGCTACAAGGATCAGTAACAAGGGGCGCATCCATCCAAGGTTGAATGGGCAGTTGTTAGGGAGATGTTTCTACTGAAATATTTTTTGTGTACAGTTGAAGCAGCCATGATACATGGTTGTGGTTGAGTCTCTTGTGATAGTTCATGTTACCAGACAGTTTTGCATGAGATCCTTCCCTCATGATCTTCCAGTCTTAGTTACCTTTTTTTGTTTTGGGGATTTGACATGAGTGACTCCATTTTCATTTTGTAAACTTTCACATCTCAGACAATAACACCAGATAATATGAAGTTGAGAGAGGTTGTCATTCATCAGCATTCAGACTGCCATGAGCTACGTAGGTGGAGTTGGCCAGATCCACAGACCCAAAAGAGCTATCCAGTCCTGTCTCCTACAGGTGCTTCCCTCTCCTTCTATCCTAGCTTCCCACCTGGCTGCTCAAGACACCTATCACAGTTGGTCCACAGGGAACAGTTGTACCATGGCCCCTGACTTAGCCCAGAACCTGTCACTTTGCAGATCACTCCCACATCCTCTCAGACACTGCCTGGTATTCTTCTCGATAATTTCAAGTAAGGGATGGAGCCTAAGGCCCTAGTGAAGAAAGGATGGCATGTGTCCTATGGTGTATCTAACAGACTCTCAAGTTGCCTCTAGCTTTCTTCTCCATCTCTCTCTCTCATTTTTTTTCTCCCTCCCATTCGGTAACCATAAATGTCCTACCAGCCCCTTGTCCACCAAGCAGAGAAGCCACACAAATCTTCCCACATGGTCTTCAACAGGCTAACCTCTGATCACAGGATGCTATCTCAGCCAGGCACATCTGCTTCCACTGGCCTTGTGGCAAGACCAGCAACTGTCAGTATTTGGACCCAATGCAATTTTGTTTGCATTATAGCTGCCCCATAAGTGCAGATCTAATGTGGGATCTCATGAATATTTATAAAAGGAGTTCTGAATTTAAGCGAATCACATCCCAACCCAATGAGAGTGCAAGTCAAGAATGCTAATTATTTTAAGACATATAGAAGTACACCTGCTATTATCCCACCACCATCATCAAGGTGAGTATATGACAGGGTTTCAGGGCATCATTCAGGTGCAACCAGGTGTTATATGGTCTAGACAGATGTTATCATTTCCTTTGTCAGCTTTTGCCTTAAAAACAAGTATCAGAAAGTAAGAGCAGAAAAGAAATTATTTTATAACACATGCAACATTTTTTCAATTTGATGCTTCAGTGCCCTTTGCTGAGAGTGGGCATCTTTCTCCTCCTCCTCCTCTAGCTATTAAGATAACTTCCCCAAATGCCACTATTCCACCATGCAAAGTGAGGCTGGATGTGTGCCTGGGATAGCAACCTCAAATCTGATTCGCAGAGCCCAAGATAAAGAGAGAAGCCCATTTGAACAAGCAGCTCCACGGGGGATAAACTGTCCAGTTGGTATTGTTAAGACTTAATGAGTACATTCTATGCAACTCTCTGGCAATTATTTCCCAGTGATGTATGACAAGTTGCTGTTTGTACAGGCTTATAAAATGTTACAGAGTTTCATTAATTTGCCCTTCATTAGCTATATAATTTTGCTAATGATCCCATCTACATGGAGCACTCGATCCTCAGAGATGCCAGCTCACTGATAAAGCTTTGCAAATAGCTGCAAACTCAGCCTTTGCTCAAGTGACACCCGGCATGGCCCTAGTACTTCCCCTCCCCCCACATTTTCCTTCTGCGTCCAAGTGGAGCAATCTCATATTGACAAATGACTAATAACTCTGCATATGAAATCACACATTTATTGGAAGGGTAGGAATGTGAAATTAGTAAATCTGTTAATTGTGTACAATTGCCCTAGAATAATGAGGCCGTTCATCATGAACTGTCGTTCCTCGGTGCTGGCTTAGACACAGCTCTGCCACCGGCATCTTTCCTGTGCTGGTCCAAACCCTGACAACCATGACAGCAATGGGAGTGGGGTCCACTGCTGAGGAGGGGGCAGGAGCAGCAAGGTGTGGGAGTTGCCGGGGAAGGAGGGTGGTTTAGTGCTACAGAACACTGGGCTCAGAATTACTACATTCTGGAGAGAATTCCTGGCCCTGCTGCTTGCCATGTGACTCTGCATGGGTCATTCTGCTTCTCCGAACCACTGTTTGCTCATCTGTGAAATGGAGACACACTTCACAGGGATGCTCAGAAGATTAAATGATGTAATTATGGAAGGCACTTGAGAAAGAGCAAAGACTCACAGACCAAGTTGCCTCTCAATGGTCGAGCAGGGAAATAAAAATGAATCTAGTCCTGAAAGCAAGGAGCTAAGGGGGAGGAAAGGAAGGCAAATCCTTTATAAACTTCCAAAGCTGAAATGTAAGCAAAAGATTTGTTCTTTTTGTTTTTTCTTGTTTTGTTTTTTCATTTCATTTTGTTTTTAAGTAAAGAGAGTCCCCCAAGGAAAGGAGAAGAGGAAAGCAGGTCAGCTCTGTGTGTATCTCTTTCACTTGTTGGCATGTGATTCTAACCCCCAACAGACCAGAGACAGGTCTGGGGACAGAGACCTTGGAGCTATCACAAAGAATGAAAAGTGGCCACCACATGGCCAGCAGCTTGTCTGTGGTCAAAATGACTGAGTTCAGAAAATATATTCTGAGCCCCAGTGAGTTAGAGGCTGAATTATGGGTAGAGGCGGAACTTATATACAAGCCCAGCTTAGCACAGTCTCCATCTAACCAGAGAGACAGATACGTGCTAGCAATCACCAACTCTTATGCTATAGCTAGGACAGTAGTTTGTAAGTACAGGGTGAGGTAAGAACACCCAGGCTCTTGCAGAACAGATGCAGAGGGTCCTGTGGGAGCAGGAGACTGGGGGAGTGAGTCTATAGGCACCAGTGTGGCTGGAGCCAGGACGGGGCGAAGATGGGGTTGGAGGAAGGCAGTGTTGCTCCAGGGAGTTGGAATGGCTGGAAGCCGATGGACCTCACCCTGTATCAGCCTCTCTTTTTCTTAGGTTTATTAGAAAGTATTTCAAACCATCTTAAGAGAGAGTGAGCTACATGACAAAGAAGTATCAATACATTTGTCATGTGTGCTTCATGTTTTGTTTTACATTTCAGATTTCATAGTAATATCTTTTGTTTCCCTTTGAGACTCCAAGTGCCTCTTCTTCCCCTTTCCACGGGATAATCACCACCCTGAATTAAACATTTTTATAACTGTACTTCACATACAGGAATTCATAGGCAGTATGCAATATTTTTCCAGGTGTTTTTTTTTAATCCTCGACAATGACATATTGTACTATTTCTGGATCAGGCTTCATTCAGCTTTATTTTATAATTTTTTTTCACATAGATCCAGATCATACATTTAACTGTATATAACACTTAGTCATATAAATTTCCCACATTCCAATTATTCATCTTTCCACTGAAGGGCAGGTAGGTTTCATTAGTTTTTAAGCTTATTGCAAACATGTCTGCGATGAACCTCTTGGACAACTGCTTTACATACACTGGTACAAGCACATGAAGACTATTTCCTCCAAGTAAAAATGAATGAGTGAAGGGGTAAAGTGAGTACAGCTTCAATTTTATAAGTGTTGACAACTTGCCCTCTGACACACGAGTTTGCACTTTCACCAGCACAACCCAAGGCCTAACTCCTTGCCAGCACTTTGGACTATCAGACTTGTTTTCCTCCAACCCAATCAGTGACTTAATCCCAGATGGGATTAATTGAAGTGGTAGAGTGTGGCTGGAAGAGGTGGGAATTGGACATGACTTTGGGGTATATATTTTGTATCTAGAGAGTGGAGATTCTCTCTCTACTTTCTAATGATGTGAGCTGCTTCCCTCTGACACACTCTTTCACCATGATGTTCTTCCTCACCTGGAGTCCTGAGGAATGGAGACCGCCTTCTATGGACTAAGACCTCTGAAACCATGAGCCCTCAAATAAACCTTTCCTCCTCTATAATTGTGCTGGTCATGTCATTTAGTCCCAGTAGCAAAATAGCTAACTAAAGCAAGCTCCCATAATCTAATCATTTTACCTCTAAACATTCCTGGATTAACATATGAGCTTTAGGAGGGCAGATTCCTCATATCCAAACCATAATAGTAGCTTATCATGTGCTGATGGGCTAGCCTGGCTTCTCTTCCAGAAATCACTGTACATACTGTTTCCCATTCACTGTGGTGTAGTATTCTTTTCATCTCGGTTTGCAGGAGTTTGTATGTGATAGCACATTGACAAATATTACCTCCTAACCAGTAGCTTTTTCCTAATTGTGTTTGTTCTGGATTTTTTTTGAAGCATAGCTATTTTGCTATTCTAATAAGTCAACTTTATCAATGTTTTCTTTTATGTTCTTGCCATTTTGTCTTCTTTATGAAATCTTTCACGACACTGATGTAACAAAGCTGTATTTACTTCTAAACTCTCTTTTTTTAAATTTTTAACATTTAAGTCTTCATAAGTGTTTTATGTAGTGTGAGCTAAAGATTTCATTTTATTTTACTGTTCCACAAACTAGCCACTTGTCCTAGTAGTGCACATATTGAGCAGTCCACTGCCTCTCCCATCAATTCCTAATGTCATGTCCCTGCATGGCCCTTACACCTGGGAGTGTTCTTCAAATTGAGACTTCTGCTCAGCTCTGGAGTCCAAGAGACCCTTTGATTCTGATAGAACCTCCTACAATTGGAGTGAGGAACATGAAGAGACAAGGAGACTATTGGTGGGTTGGGGATAAGCTCCACTGTTCTTTACTTAAAGTAACTACACTGCCATCACTTTCGCCAGGACAAAAGTGTCTGCCACATGGAACCCCAGCCTCTGCTCCCTTCCACTCGATAGGATTCAGTTTCTTCCCATTCCCAACCCTGCCAGTGGTAGATTTTCTTCCTAAAGTGGTTATTTTACCTTTGGTGAAGTAGAATCTGGAAGACAAAGGAAGATGAGAAGAACAAAAGACAAAGTGAGACCTAGTGAGGAATGTTTCAGATTCTGAAAGACAGTGTGCAGCCTCAGAAAATCAGGGTGGAGAGAAAGGATAGCAAGGGGTGGTACAGGAAAAGCAGGTGATGAATGAGTGGCCTTTTACTTAATGCCTTGCATTGGCTGCAAGTGGGGAACAGAGTCCTCTTACAGGATCTCATTATTTCTGCATCTCAAATGCAACGATGCTTTGAGGATGGACTGCCTAAGTATCGATTCTAAGAAAGAATTCATTTCAAAGAAAAGTGGATGGTTAAGATGGTGGATTGAAAGTAAAGCATAGCAGTGAGGCTGACCAACAACAAATACAGATGGCTAATGTGATAACACAATAAATTGCAAACTCTAGCGACTAAGGAAAGAAATATATCATTCCAGCATAACTGCAAAGGCACAGAAAGGCTCAACTGCTGATCTTATTTCTATATCTCAAAACCCATTCCTGAAAATTTGTCCTAAAAACCTCAACATGGAAGGGAAGTAAAGTTGTGGTTAACCTTTCCATCTTCCTCATGTTTGTCAGGCAGAGAGGTAGGGGAGGGGAGGAAATGAGTGAAAAATAGAAAAGAACACAATAGAGCTGGTTCACCTTTAAATGCAGGTTTTCATTGTTCCCACTGAGTAGGGGGAAGGATACAAGGCCCAGAGGTAGCTTCTCATGGAAATAGTATTTATATCTCAACTTGGGGAAGCTGAGGAATCCACGCCTTGGACACTCTAGAGAAACCTCAAAGGAAGAACTGCTCTGCGGTCACCCCGCCACAGGAGCCTACCATGGGAACCTAGATTTCTGTGGCTGCCCTCACATCCTCACACCAGACCCGCCAGAATGCAAAGACCCTAACACCTACCTTCCTATGGTAACTTTAGATGCTATGTTAAAAATTAAAGTGAAATTATGATTTAAAAAAAAAATAGAAGAAGAGGAAATTAGTCCACTTGAGAAAGTAAAGTAGGGTGGGGGGGATGTGTCACTCATACTATGTCATAGAAACAGTAGCGCTCCCCAAGCCTGAGCAAGAGAAACCAAAGCAACATGGCAACTGTGTACACTCCTGCAAAAGTGAAAGGAAACAAAATAAATGGAATATAAATGCATGTCACATATCACAGAAAGGCATGTTAAAACACTCTGAAAAAACACTAAGCAAATAAACACAAGGAAGTCCATCATTATTTCTTTGACAGCAGAGCTTAATAAAAACATAAATCCACAATGTCAAAGAAGAGGCAATAAAATCACAGAAGGAAACCGAAAGAGATACTGCAGACCTGAGGTCACAAGTTGAGAACCAAAGCATCACCTCAGACCTAGGGAAATAGTGTAAACAGCAAGAGCCAAGCAGTCACCTGATAAGCAGAAAACCAGGCGTCAAAAGCAAATTAAGCAGTTATAGAGATGACAGGGAAGGAAAGCATAGGTAGTGTTATCTAAGGATAACTGGTCTCTGGAAAGTTACCTCTAACAAACGGAACAGGACACATATTCTAATATGCAGGAAAAAGTGTAGACCATTTCTAATCCTGAGCATCAGACATGTATGCCATAGTCCAGGAAAACTAATTAACCCCAAATAGGTCATTTACCAAGGGGCATTATTCAGGGAGGGGTAGACAGCATAAAATTTGTATTTCCTATTATTCAGTGCCATAAGGAGATGAAGTTAGTCCTAAATATTCTGGGGGAAATAAAGAATAATACACTAATAAAGATGGCATTCAAGTAAAACAGCTCTAGGCAGATTATCTCAAAGGTGATTCATCTCAAGAAATACAATATCTTTAGTTCCAAAAAAGAAAATAATAAAACAAAAGGCTACCCACAGTGAAAGGCACCAGCTGAAAAATTTAGGAACAGGGGAGCCAGAAAAGAATATTGAGAGCCTTGGACCAGCTGACACATTGTGTCAATGCTAAAGATTCATGGGGATTATATTTATAGAACAGAATGTGAGCCTTATAGACAGGGACAGACAGAAATAATAACTGGCTCACATCAGGAGCTGTAAGGAGTGGAATGAGAGAAGAATGCTGCCCTTATCTTCCATGGCAGATGCTCAATTGAAACTGTATAAAATCAAAACATGTAGTTAAAAATCATTACTCCCAACCTGTTAACATTTTTCATAACCTCTTTTCTTACCTTAGAGATCTATTATATAATAATCATATTTCTTGCAGTGAAGAAAACATGTATTTGAAGACCTATTAATTTTACCTCCACTTCTTTTTGTTCTCTTAAATTCAAGTGAAATTAAAGATATTACTTTTGTAAGGATAAAGAGTACATTTAGAGTACAATTCTCTACTTTTTTATTTTTTTGAATTTTTTTTTTTTTTTGACCAAGGGTTGAACCCAGGGGTGCTTAACCACTTAGCCACATCCCCAGTCCTTTTTATTTTTTACTTTGAGACAGGGTCTCACTAAGTTGCCTAGGGCCTGGCTAAGTTGCTGAGACTGGCTTTGAAACTTGCGATCTCTTTTGCCTCAAGTCTCCCCAACTACTGGGATCATTGGCATATGCCACCCTATTCAGAGAGTATGATTTCTAATTTTTTAAAGACTCAGTTTATTTATCTATATATCTATCTCCTCATTTATCTTTATTTCTCATAAAAAGATCTCAGATATTATACTTACCTACATTAATGGTCATTGTTTCTAAATTGTGGGATTTGAGAAAAATTGTTTTACTAATATTTTGAGCACTGGTAATTTTCTTCATATTAAGCATTTGGGGAGAACAAATGAGGGAAAATGCTAATATGTTAAAAGTGGTCAGTGGGAAGGTATGTAAATGTTCCTTTTCTTGTATTTATTTGCTTTTACACAAATTACTCCCCTCCAATTACTACTCATGGAGACAAGCAAGGAGGAGCCAGGTGGAGTGTGTGCAGGAGGATATGAGTTGTCCTTTACTGCATTAACCCCTTTGAGTGTCCCGCTGTCCTAGAGCCACACGTAGTGCCCTTCACAACCTCCACCCAAGACCATCACAGCATCTGCTGCCTGCTCCGGTCACAAGGAGTCTAGTGCAGTCAATGTAGCACAGGCGGGGCATGTGTTCCACCTGTGCAGATGCTCCTATTCACCCAAACAAAGGACACCCAATGAGAACAGCATGAGCTCTTTGTTCAGGGCTTGCTATAGCAAGAGAATCAGTCATTGTCACTGTGTTTGGCAGAGACTCAAAGGCAGACAGAGGAGTGGGAAAGCTTTCAAACATGGAAAAAAGTGATGCCATGTAACTCTCTGTCTGCTACACAAATGGTTGAGCTTCTACTATGTTTGCTAGAACACTTCATCTCAAAATTTGCAGCTGCCATATAAGCAGCCCTCCTGCCCTGAGATCATCTTGATGTGAAGAAGCCCAAACCAGCCCACCTGGAGAGACCACATGAGGTTATTCTGAGACTGAATGAGGAGAAAGAAACAAGGCGAACCCACTGACATCATCTGCTCACCTTCAGTTTCAGCTTCAGTCCCCAAACCCAAGAAAAGATCCTGAGCTAGAGTTCCCAATCTAAGTCTTTCCTGAAATGATTAACTGTGTTTGTCAGTGTTCTGTTACTATCACAAAATACCTGAGATAATCAGCTTAAAAAAGAGAGGTGGACATTTTGACTCCCAGCTTTGGAGATTTTAGTTCTTGGTCTGTTGGCCCCATTGTTTTTGGGCCTATGGGGAGGTGAGCATCATAACAGGGAATGGGTGGTAGAGGAAAGTGTTCAACTAATGACTAGGACGTGAAAAGGGAGGAGGAGGCCAACTTCCCACAATCACCTTTGAGGGCACACCCCCAATGAACAGAAAACGTTCCACATCTTAAAGGTTCTGCCAATTCCCAATAGTACCATGGATTGGGAACCGAATCTTTATCACATAGGCCTTTGGGGGACACATTCAAATCATATAAGTGACTCATAGGAATTGTGAGGGATAATAAGATGATAGTTGATGATAGTTGTTATTTTAAGCCACTAGATTTGGAGATTTGTAACCACAGATAACCAAACACCTTCAACACAGTACTTTTATTCCTCCCCATTTTGTGAATGAGGGAACTAAGTTCAGAGAAATTAAATCCCTTAAGGTAAGGCAGCAATTTTACCCCAGAGCCAGGACTTTAACCCCAAAGGACCCAGTAAATCCTAACTAGCATCCCACAGTGCTTGTTGCAAAGCCCGGAAGAGAAAAATAGACCAAGAGAGAGGAAAAAAGTACTAGAAACCAGGAGCTCCTCTGTGTCTTGGGACCCACATATATTCAGTGGCCCCCTTCATTACCAGACTTAGAGTCTCAGACGTGATACTGTGATGCTCTTAGGGACAGTATGTGATTTTCATGTCATCTAAACGTTTCTCTGATTTCAATGTTTTCTTTTCCTAAAGCTGCAGTGGACTGTTCCCTTAAGGACAAAACACAGCCTAACAACCTGTTCAGTAAAATGCATAATCACATTGTGTTTTCTTAAACAGATTCAATAACATCAGTACCAAATTAGACAGGGTAATCACAGTTGGGAGAGGTCCTTTCTGTTCAGGGTCATTCCTCCCCCAGGGAAAGATCATGGGATCTCACAGAGAGCTGAAGGAAAACCAACATTTAAGCAATGTTATATGCAAAAACGATGCCTAATATTGTGGTTGGTTCCATCAAAAGAGAGGGCTTTGTCATATCTTAGGTCCCAGCCAGCACTGTTCATTCCAGCCTCATCTGATGTGTTTGGGCAGCAAAGTCACAGCAGTGAATGCACTTGTCATATTACCCTCCCTGTCACCACCCAGCACAGCCTTGTGGACATCTCCATACTCTACTTATGGACTTAGCATTTTTTTAAAAATGAGTGGTTTTAAAATTTTTATTTTTTTCTACTCATTGAATCTGTATAATAGAAAAGGGAATTTGTATGTTTAGCTCTGTGTCTTGAGAAAATGAATCTCAAGATGATGAATTGTTTTCACAGAGGTGGTGTTGAGGCAGAGTGGAAAAGATTAGGAAAAGGAAGGGCCGGGACCCACACATTTGGAGCATCCTGAGAGACAGCAAACCTGGTACTGTCAGTTGGGAGAACACATTTAGTTTCTATGCATCCAGAAAGATCACATCCTTTCTCTGACTTCCCTTGAAATCTGCCATGAGGCATACTACTGCTGCTGGAGTTGGACTAGGGTTTCTGGCTGCATTGTTGCTGTTGTGGTCAGTGATAGATGAAATAAAGTGCTCACTCTGACCTCCTAGTGGGCTGTGGGGAAGAGAGGCTCCCTCCAGAAATCAGTCACCTTCAGCTGATACCACTAGACAGTGGATCATTTGTGATGATAGTGACAAAATCCCATCTCAATTACTTGTTTATTTAGTAGATCTATCTTATCTTTATTAGAAGATGTAGCACAATATATCTCTGCTTAACATTTAATTGTAAGATCATTTTTCATACTGAAATAATTTTGCAAGGAATACACAATTCTGTTAAGATTTATGATGATACTACAGAGTAGCAATTGTCATCATGACTAGGAATGTCCTTACTTAAAAATTATTGTTTTCAACAGATATAGTGTCTGCCAGAAGAGATGTATCATGTAATTCAAGTTTTATATTAGAAAAAACATAGCCATTTCAGAAATGCTCTGGTAGCTTGTTCAAGTCAAGAGAAAACATTTTTTGGTTAGTACACAGTATATAAATGGCACACACAATTTCAAGGACGTCTTAGTGTGTTTTCTATTCCTATAACTGATTACCACAGACTGGGAAATTTATAAACAATAGAAGTTTGTTTGGTTCACAGTTCTGGAGGCTAGGAAGTCCAAGAGCATGGTGCTAGGCTTCTGGTGAAGTCTATCTTTCTACAACATAACATGGCAGAGGGCATCACATGGTGTAATAGAGCAAGTGTGCTAGCTTGGGTTTTTCATCCTCATCTTATAAAGCCACTAATACCATCCTGGTCTCTCATTCTCATGACCTCCTCTAATCCTAATTATCTCCCGAAGATTTCTCCTACTAATACCATAAACATATGAATTTGGAAATTAAGCATCCAAAATAGGAACTCTTGGGGGACACATTCAAATCATAGTAATGGACAAGAACTAAGACTTAGCGAGAGACCTGCCAATGAAAACTGAAAAGGTCAGATGTTCTCATGGTCTAGTAATACAACTCCCCCACACACTTGGGCTGCAACTCAATCTCACTGCATGCCCTCAAACAAGGTTGCTAGGCCCTGTCCCCAGAATTTCTGACTCAGCTTGTCTAGGTAGGTGTTATGGTTTCAATATTGGGTGTCCCCCAAAATTTCATGTGTGAGACAATGCAAGAAGGATTAGAGGTAAAGTGATTGGTCTATGAAAGTCTTAACTCAATTGGTGCATTAATCCCCTGATAGGGATTAATGGTGACTATAGGCAGGTAGGATGTGGTTGAAGGAGGTGGGTCACGGGGGACACACCATTGGGCTGTATATTTTGTGAGCTGAGCTTAGTCTCTTCTCTTCTGCTTCCTTGGCACCATGTTCTCAGCTCCTTTCCTCTGCCACAGTGTTTGCCATGATCTTCTTCTGCCTCATCTCAGGACCCAAAGTATGGAGTGGTCCACTACGACACTTTGAAACCATGAACCCCTAAATAAACTTTTCCCTCGTTTAATTATTCTTGTCATGCTTTTTTAGTCACCAGCACCAAAGAAGTTTTTCTAAAACAGTTTGAGAATTAACTATATGCTTTCCAAGATTCAGGGACCACATTTAGAATACACTGACATGACAGGAAACCCTCAGAGCTTGACGTCTGCCAGCTCAGGGTTTCCATCTTTTCAGTACCATTTACTTATCAGTCACCTTGGGTATGTTGTTGACTTCGCTAATTATCTTTTACCTTCCTTATTCAATCAAAAACAGCTTTCAAGATAATTGTAGGGATTAATGAGATTGTGTAAATGACTTAGGTGAAGGGCAACAATGTAGGCATTTAATCAGCAACATCATGATTTTGCTTACCCTTCATGAAAATCTTATCCTATTAAATATTTTGACTTTTCAGAAGCTATGTCAGAAAATATGACGAGTCTCTTGGTATTAATACTTTATTGTTCTTTAAAGAAGCCTTTTCATTGCAAACTCTACACCCGATTTAAGTCACAACGGGATTTACCTTGTCATATAATCCTTTACTAACTAGGCAATAAAGCTTGCCTTTTGACCATTTTGCCTGGAATAAGCCCAATATAAAGCTAAGTACTAGCATCAGGAATCTCCACAGGCAGAAAGGAATTGCAGTGCATGGGGACCTAGAATGTGACTGACAAATCTACACTTGTGGTCTTGAAATAGGCTGAGTGAAGCCGTGTTCACTAATCAATGCTCTTGAGGTGCAAGTACAGAGACGTCCACCATTTTTCTCGGTGTACTTGCCAGATTCTATGCTGGGAGAGTTCATGGGTTCTCCACTTATAAGTAATCTGAACTCTCAAAAATAAGCACTTCCTCCAGTGTGTTTAGGATGATAACTTCCAGGCATATACTAGACGAACTGATCTGCCTGAGGGAAGCAGGTTAGCTGGTGGAGTCACTGAAGCGAAGGTGATGGCACAGAAGCTTAGCAGTGTGATATTTTGAGTCTGGCCCCCAACATTTTGTTTTGGGTGACTTTAGGAAGGTCCTGCCTTATCTTCCTACATAAAGTACAAGAAATCAAATCTAATTTTTAGGATTCTGCAGGAAATAATTTTATTGAAGAATATGGAGTACATGGTACATAGATATATGTACACATCTCTGAGTATGTATTGTGTGTGTATCTGTATCTTGATATCTATAACTACATCTCCATCTATATATATACATATAGTGTGTGTGTGTGTGTGGTGTGATGTGTGTAGTGTGTATTTTCCAGTTCTGTGGATGAAACTTAGGGCTTTCCACATGCTAGCCAAGTACTCTGCCCCTGAGCTCCAGCCCCAGTCCCATCCCTGAATATATTTTCAATGATTGCTTCCAAGACAGTTGTGGCTATCATATTTAAGGCACACATGTGCTCCTTGATTTCAATAATCTCAACTCCAAAACTTTCTGTGGCCTTCAGATACCATTCATTTGTGTTTATCTTAAATCCCAAGGTCTCCATTCACTTCTTTTTTCAACCCCTTTAACAGAGAGTTGTTAAAAGAAACTAAAATAAAATTATTCTAGTAGAAGACTCTTACTGGGCAAGACAAGGTTAAAACTATAGTCTTTCACATAACCAGATCTGATATTGATCAATGAGTAAGTTTTAATGTTAAATTCAATCTGCATGGATGGCTGTGTCCTTTTCCCCTCTCTTTCCACTTTCACCTCCTGATATGTCTCCTTTCTCACCTTTCCACTTCTATTATCGACTCAGTATAACACTCAATAGCATGAAGTGTGTACATGGTGTGTGCATGTGTGTGTGCGAGTGTACGCATGTGGGGATACATATCATTATGGTTGTTAATCTGTGCATCCACTTTACAGCCATGGTCATCTGAAATACCATGATGAACAACCTAAGTTTTTTAACAAGATTAATCAAAAATTGTGGTAGATTGCCACCAAATAAGCAAGATTTTACCCAGAGAGACACGATCTTCACAAGTACTATTTTCACCAATGCAACAATGCAAAAAGGACATTTTTTCATTTATTGAGGAACTTTTACCATTTTTACATATAGAATGCTTACACATAAAGTCCGTATTGTGAAAATTGTACTTTCACATGACTAAATATGGAAAAAAAATAATAAAATGAATTAGCATTCTCTTACAAGTCTTTACATCATTTATACCTCCAATATTGAGATGAAGTGAAGGATGACATAATGAATTGTAAAAGATAGAGCTGACACAATTAAATGCTGGGAAAAAACTTTAAGAAGAAAGAAAAAGTAACAAATAAAAAACTAACAACTAACAGTTTTTAAAAGAAAATTTGACACATAAAAGTGTATTTCAGGAAGAGATTATGGGCAATAGCACAGAGGCAGTCAGTAAGAGCTGGACTGACTTTCACAGCCATTAACTTTATTTTCAAGACTTGCATGCAACGAAGAGTTGCCTTTATTTTTCTTTTAGGACCTGGCTCTCCTCAGAGAGTGTGCTTATATCCAGTTTCTGTGTGACTCAGCTCTCTGAAATTATTCTGATTAGATATACACCAACATGAGTATTTCCTATTAAATTTGACATCTTTAGGTGCAATACCCCTATGTAGATTTGGGTTCAGTGGAAATTCGTTTTTGCATGCACTCACATGCAGACCACCAATTTGACAGAAAACAATACTGGTAATTGAACAGCAACACCACTGAGTAAGTGTCTTCCTATCCTACCATGCACATAATTGTTTCAAACCAGTCAGTAATTTGAACTGGCTTCTTCAGGCCAATGCAGCTTTAATTCATTAAAAGCTCCGGAATTTCTCAGCTGAAAGAAATGTCAATGTAGACAAATGACACAATTTAAACTGAAGTTTTCGTCATTGTCCATGTTGCATGGCTGGAATTGGGCTTCTATTCCCCTTACATGTTTTTTTTTTTTTTTCATGAAAATTGCAGTTTTGGTGATCTCATCTTTTGAAATTTCACCATATGTGATTGTGATTTTCAGAATTTTATCTTTTCTTTTTGTTTTTTTTTGGTGAAAAATGACATTGATTTTTATTCTTTTATTTTTTTTTTATTTTAATTAAAAATCATAAATTTACATAGGGCAATGTTGTTTGAATTCATTCTGTTATTTTTTCCCTTCCCCCCCTCCGCCTCCCACCACCTCTTTTCCCTCTAAACAGTCCTTCTTCCTCCATTATTACCATCCTCCTTATCCCTAACCCCTCAACTTAACCTAACCCTAACGCTAACCCCTCTGACCCCCCCATATGTCCTCATCCCACTTATCAGTGAGATCATTCGTCCTTTAGTTTTTTGAGATTGGCTTATCTCACTTAGCATGACATTCTCCAATTTCATCCATTTGCCTGCAAATGCCATAATTTTGTCATTCCTCATGGCGGAGTAATATTCCATTGTATATATATGCCACAGTTTCTTTATCCATTCATCAACTGAAGGGCATCTAGCTTGGTTCCACAATCTGGGCTATAGTGAATTGAGCAGCCTATGAACATTGATGTGGCTGTATCTCTGTAGTATATGCTGATTTTAAGTCCTTTGGGTATAGGCCAAGGAGTGGGATAGCTGAGTCAAATGGTGATTCCATTCCAAGCTTTCTGAGGAATCTCCATACTGCTTTCCAGAGTGGCTGCACTAATTTGCAACCCACCCCAGCCATGTATGAGTGTACCTTTCTCCCCACATCCTCGCAACACTATTGTTGCTTGTGTTCTTGATAATCGCCATTCTAATTGGGGTGAGATGAAATCTTAGGGTGGGTTTTGATTTGCATTTCTCTTATTACTAGAGATGTTGACATTTTTTCCATATGTTTATTGATTGCTTGTAGAACATCTTCTGTGAAGTGTCTGTTCATTTCCTCTAGCCCATTTGTCTATATTGGATTATTTGTATTCTGGTGTAGAGTTTTTTGAGTTCTTTATAGATTCTGGAACGTTAGCGCTCTATCTGAAGTATGAGTGGCAAAGATATTCTCCCACCTCTGAGGCTCTCTCTTCACATTACTGATAGTTTCCTTTGCTGAGAGAGAAAGCTTTTTAGTTTGAATCTATCCCAGTGGTTTGATTCTAGCTTTTTATTTCTTGTGCTATGGGAGTCCTGTTAAGGAAGTCTGATCCTAAGCCAACAAGTTGAAAGTTTGGACCTACTTTTTCTTCTATAAGATGCAGGGTCTCTGGTCTGATTCCGAGGTCCTTGATGCATTGTGAGTTGATTTTTGTGCAGGGTGAGAGATAGGGATTTAGTTTCATTCTGTTGCATATGGATTTCCAGTTTTCCCAGCACCATTTGTTGAAGAGGCTATCTTTTCTCCATTGCATATTTTGGCACCTTTGTCTAGTATGAGAAAATTGTATTTATTTGGGTTTGTGTCCGTGTCCTCTATTCTGTACCATTGATCTACCTGTCTATTTTGGTCTTTAGGGAATTTTATGTATTAAGGATTTTAGGCTCTATGGACTTTTTAAGATTTCAGTATTTGGGTTTATGATGTTTGGGATTGTGCCTCATGGGATTATGTTAAGCAACAGAATTTAGGTGCTACAATGTCAATATATAATGTTTAAATGTGCAATTGTTTCTACATTTGTTTTTAAAGACAATTACTAAGATTATTTCTCCTTTGTGTGACCAAAAGACCTGACAAAAACAACATTGAGGGGGAAAAGTTTATTTTGGCTTATGGTTTCAAAGGTTCAGTCCATGGTCAGCTGGACCTGAGATGAGGCAGCACATAACAGTGGAAGTGCATAGCAGAGCAAAGCAGCTAAGGACATGGCAAACCAGGAAACAGAGAGCACTCTGCTCACCAGTGACAAAATATAAACCTCGATGGTGCACCCCCAGTGAACTACTTCTTCCAGCCACACACCACCTTTCTACAGTTACCACCCAGTTCATCCATACCAATGAATTAATCCAATGATTAATGCCTGTCTTTCACCCGGCACGGAATTCAATTCTAAGTGGATCAAAGACCTAGGAATCAGGAATTAGGAAACACCTATTAGAAGAAAATGTAGGACCAACACTTTAACATAGTAGCACAGAACTAACTTCCTGAACAAGACTCCTAAATCATAAGAAATAAAACAATATATCAGTAGACGGGATGGCATCAAACTAAAAACTTCTTTGCAGCAAAAGGAACATTCAAGAGTGTGAAGAGAGAACTTACAGAATGGGAGAAAAATCTTTGCCACCTGCACCTCAGATAGGGCGTTAATTTCCAGAACATACAAAGAACTCAAAAATCTTAACACCAATAAAAAATAAATAAGTAACACAATCAATAAATGGGAAAAAGAACAGAACAGACCCTTCTCAAAAGAAGAAATACAAATGATTAACAAATATATGAAAAAAATATTCAACATCTTTAGCAATTAGAAAAGCACAAATTAAAACTACTACACTGAGATCTCCATCTCACTCCAGCCAGAATGGCAATTATCAAGAATATAAGTAACAAGAGATGTTGGTGAGGATGTGGGGAAAAAAGAATGCTCATACATCGTTGGAGGGACTGTGAAGTGATGCAACCACTCTGGAAAGCAGTTACTGAGATTCCTCAGAAAACTTGGAGTGGAAACACCATTTGACATAGCTATCCTCTCCTTGACATATGTCCAAAGGTTTTAAAATCAGCATACTGTGGTGACACTGATACCGCCATTTACTGGTGACAAGTTCTGTTTCCTCTAGTGTTGAAGTTTGAACACTAGAGAAGTACTCCAAGGCAAGCATATTAAGAAGGTTTTATTTAAAAGTAGTAATAATACAGACTTCTCCCGGGAGGGAGAAGGGAGCCATGGCTGATGTTGTAGAGAGTCCCAAGAAGTGAGCGCACCCTACATCTTTTGTAGGTTAAGGTGCCTTTTGTTCTCGACTTCTTACTCCCTTATCTCTCCTTCCTGCCTACTTGGCTAGGCCCAGTTTTGCAGGTGAGATATAAAAAATGAGAAGTGGATGGGGCAGGGGGAGGGCCAAAGTGATTCAGCCAGGCAAGGGCCCAAGGGGCATTAATTAGCAGTTCCTTGCCTGCAGTCCTTGATAAGGGCAGATAAATTTGGTAATCAATGGACTCTGGAGATCCTTGACATTTCATTCTCTCAGAGGCGGTTTCCAACTTCCAGAGGCAGATAGCTTTCATATGGTCTCCAATTTCTTGATTTGACTGATCCCCTATTTCTACACGAACTTCCTGTCCCCAATTCTGGCTTCAACACAGCTACATCAATGTTTATAGCACCATAATTTACAATAGCTAAGCTACATAACCAATCTAGATGATCAACAACAGATGAATGGATAAAAAAAATTGTGGTATATATATACACAATTGAATATTACTTTATGACATTTGTCAGTAAATGGATATATCTGAAGACTCTCATGCTATGTGAAATACCCAATTCCAAAACCAAAGGTCTAATATTTTCAATGATATGTGGAAGCTAAACCACAAGGAAGGTGGTGGGGGAGAGAAGAGAAGTTCAGTGGATTAGACAAATGGAACCAAAGAAAGGGAGAGAGGATAAGAATAGGAAAGACTGGTAGAATGAATCTATCATAATTTTCCTATGTATACATATGAAAAAACCTAAGTGAACCCACCATTGTTATGCCCACCCACAAGAATGGGGTCCTAATTAGAATAAGAAGTAGCCTATGCTTACGTAATTTTGTCCAATGGAATCCTACTGTCATGTATAACTAAGATGAACTAATAAAATAAAATTTTTAAAATTAAAGAATTAAAAAGAAGAAAAATAAAGTTTTCATAATTTAATCATTTCACCTCTAAGCATTCTTGCATTCTCTCATACATGAATTTTAGAGGGGTACCTCATACCTAAACCATAACACCAAGTATTAGAAAAACTCATGTCTGATCAGTCAATTACATTATCCTCCTTTTTGACCATTGTTTCATACTTGAGTAAAAGCCTACAGATGTGTGCATAGTGAATAAAATGGCGATAAACTACAAAAGAGTGAGCACTTGAGAGGGATTCTTCTCTAGAAAAAGGAAGAACCAAACCTCAACTTCAAAGCACATGCAAACATCTCTTACATGACTTCAACTCCAGTTGTAGTGAGAAAAGGGCTTGAATCACTCCAGTATGCTCACCATAAGAAAAAGCAGGACAAATTGAACATCAATTAATAAACTTTATTAGCCCCCTCAGGAAACTGAGGTTGCAGATCAAGTCCCCATACCCAGATCTGGAGGAACAGGTCCTTTCAGTACAAGACAGAACAGAAATTGTGTAGCACTTAAATGGTAGTTCCGACAAATTCTTAAAGGCTTTAAGTGGACTGGTTCTGGCTGAGAAACTCTAAAGTCCACAACCTTGGAGTACCACAGACTTCTGTGGCTTTACCTCTGGGAATCCTATCAAATTAGCAGGGTGAAGATCTAGAAAGATTCCCTGACAGCATAGCCAAGAAGCAATGTGCAGCCAATGTAAACCACAGCCAGAGGCTCCTCCTCTCCAGAGGCTCCTCCACAGGGGAGGATTTGCCAGAGCCTTATTCCAGTAAAGGGATGACCCCCTCTCCCAGTTCCCTCCATACTTCAAGTCTCACCTAACTGGGAAGAGAGTCTATAGGGACTATAGCTTCAAAGACATAGATTGGGAATGACACAGCAGACAGGAAGACCAAAACCAGATCTACAGGGAAATATCTGTGAAGGTTACAAGTCAGAAAAGAGTTGAGATTTAGTAAGAATCCTATTCAACACCATCTCTAGGCTACATCTTCTCACTGCACCAAGAAGACTCCAACATAATATCTAAATGCAGTAAGGTAAAATGCAAAGAGCAACCAGATAGACGGCCTCTCTGAGGAGGGATACACAGGGAAGACATAGAGTCAAGTAAAAACAATTTTAAGGACACGAGAGGGGTTTGAATGCCTTAAAGTAAAAATTAAATACAGTCCAGCCACTGACAAGACTAGCTTAAGTATTCACGTGAAAGGTTTCTTTACATAAATTTCTATTAGCTATTTAAAATGGCTGGATTTCAACAATAACAACCAAAAAATGAATCTTGTTTCAAAAGCCAATAAAAATATCACAACCAGGCTTAGATATGACACACATATTGGAATTATTAGACATAGAATTTAAAAGAGCTATGATCAATTTGGTAAAACCTGTAATTAAAAAAAGTAGATGCCATCCAAAAGGAAATGGGTAATGTTGGCAAAGACAAAAACTCTATGGAAGAATGAAACTTAAATGCTGTAGTTAAAAAACATGTAAGAATAAAGAATGACTTCTTCATATTTATCATTAAACTTAACATAGTGATCTTGAAAACAGGCCTAAAGAAACTTCTCAAAATAGAAAGTAAAGAAAAATAATAAAAGATAAAGAATTCATAATAACAATAAAGTGTAACAAATCATTCAGAAAATATGAGACAATATCAAAAAGTATAACAATGAGGAATTAGTACACCGGAAAAAGAATGAGAGTCTGGAAAAGAAAAATATTTGAAGTATTCATAGCTGAAAACCTATCTTTCAGATAAGTAAAATAAATACCAAATCATAGATCCAGGGAGATCAGAGAATACCAAGCAGAATAAATACTGCCTTTCCCTTGACATGTACAGATATCATATTAAAACTGTAAAAAACCCAAGAGGAAGAGGAAAAAAAGAAGTTCAGTAGGTGGGGGAGGTACATATAGAGGAACAAGGATGAGACTTAAGTTGGACTTTGCATTAGAAAACATGCAAACAGAAGAGAATGGAATAAAATATTCAAAGCATAAAAAAACCCACCAACTTAGGATTTTATATTGAGCTGGACATTACTTTGAATGTGGAAAATTGAGATGATTCATCACAAGAAGACCTGCCCTGCAACAACTTCAGAAAGCAATTCCTCAGGCAGAATTAAAATAATGCATGTTAGACATTTGGATCTACTTAAAGAAAGGAAGTGCATCAGAATATGACAAAAAATGAGTATAAAGCAAGAAATTTTTATTTTCCTAATTTCTAATTGATCTATAAAGTAAATTTGTTTAATGAAATAATTTTAATAACACAGTGTATGATTATAGTATATAGATAAATGAAATGAATGACAACATTATCTGCTGGGCGAGAGGGAAGAATGTTCTGTTATAAGGTACCTGCACTACTTGCAAAATTGTTTAATTATCTGAAAGACAGAAAAAGCACTTGATAAAATTCAACGATCTATCATGATAAAATCCATCAATAAATTAGGCATGGAAGGAATGCATCTCAGCACACTGAAGGTCACATGTGACAAACCCACAGATAACATCACGTCATTGGTTCAGAAACAAGACAGAGATGCCCATTCCCCCCACTTCTGTTCATCATAGTACAGGAAGTCCTCGTCAGAGCAATCAGGCAACATAAAGAAATAAGAGACATCACATAGGAAAGGAAGAAGTGAAGTATTTTCTGCTGACAGCGTGGTCTTATACATAGAAAACACTAAAGACTCCACTAAAAATATTGTTAGAACTGATTTTTTAAAATTCAGTAAAAATCTGCCTTTGGTTTTTTGGGATTGGTTTATTTCACTTAGCATGATATTCTCCAGTTCCATCTATTTATCTGCAAATGCCATAATATTATTCTTCTTCATGACTGAATAATATGTATACCACAGTTTCTTTATCCATTCATGTGTTGAAGGGTATCTAGGTTGGTTCCACAATCTAGATATTGTGAATTGAGCTACTAAAAACATTGGTGTGATTGCGTTACTGTAGTATGCTAATTTTAAGTCCTTTGGGTTTAAATGGAGGAGTGGGATAACTGGGTCAAAGGGTGGAACTTTAGATTACAGAGGGAAATGGGGGGGTATGAAAAATGGTGGAATGAGACAGACATCATTACCCTATGTACATGCATGATTTACATGAATGGTATGAATCTACATCATGGCTAACGATAGAAATGAAAAGATGTACCCCATTTGTGTACAATGAATCAAAATTCAGTATGTAAAAATTTTTTTAAAAATTTAAAAATTTAGTAAATTACAGGTAAAAAATCATTAGCAATACTATGCACTATATACCATGGATCATTTGTAAAACCAATTAAGAAAACAGTTCTATTTAAAATAACATCGACAAATAAAATGTAGTACTTAGGAGCAAATTTCATCAAGGAGGTAAAGATCTATATTATGAAAACAGTAAAACACTAATTAAATGGAAGATGATAAAATAAATTGAAAGATATCTCGTATTCATGAATTGACCAGAATTAATATTTAAGGCATTCATTACTACTCAAAACCAATCTACAGATCCAATATAATCCCTATTAAATTCCAATGTCATTTTCCACAAAAATAGAAAAATATTCTAAAATTCATATGAGACCATAAAAGCCCTCAAATTTAGCCACAGTGATCTTAAACAGAGAGCCTAAAACTGGGAGCATCACTGTTAGTCATCTTTCTGTTACTATAAACACACAGGTTACAACAAATACCTGAGAATTAATCAACTCAAAATAGGAAAGGATAATTTTGGCTCACAGTCTATGACTGGCCCTCTTGCTTTGGGCCTGTGGCAGCACTGTATATCACAGAGGGACCGTGTAGTAAAAAACCCAGTTCACCTCGTGGCTGGGAATCAAAAGCAGGAAAAGGAAGAGACCAGGGTCTTGTAGTCTCTTCAGAGGGCATCTCTCCAACGACCTAAGATTTTCCACTAGGTGCCACCTGTGAAAGCTGCCGTCACCTCTCTGTGGCACCAGGCTGGGGACCAACACCTGTTCTTTAGGAGATACTCCACATCCAAATGATAGGAATCATACTACCTGATTTCAAAATTTATAACAAAGCTAGAGTAATCAAAATAGCATGAAACAGGCATAAAAACAGACACAATGATGAGGTCAACAAGATAGAGAGCCCAGAAATACACCCATAAGCATTTGTGGTCAATTGACTTTCAACAAAAGTACCAAAAACACACAATGGGAAAAGGATAGTCTTCAATAAATGATGTTAGAAAAACTGGATATCCACAAACAGAATAATGCTATTGGACTCAAACATACAAAAATCAACTCTAAATGGATTAGTGACTTACATGTAAGACCTGAGACATAAAACTTGTAGGAAAATGATCTAGGAGAAAAGTTACATGACATTGGTCTGGGTAATAATTTCTTGAATAGGATAACAAAAGCAAAAATTGACAAATGGGGTTTCATCAAATTATAAAATTTCTGCACAGCAAAAGAAACAACAGAGTGAAGAGACACCAATAGATCAGGATAAGGTATTTGCGATCCATACATGTGACAAGTTGCTAATATCAAGGCTACATAAGAAACTCAAACAACACCATGGCAAGAAAACAAATAACCCCTATTACAAATGCAAAAGACTCTAAATAGCTATTTTTCAAAGAAGATACATATAGGGCCAAAAGTTATATTTAAAAATTTTTTCCCTGATGATTAATCAGGGAAATGAAAATTAAGACCCCAGACGAAACTACTCATACCTGTTAGAATGACTCTCAAAAAGATGAAATGTTAATAAGATGGGAAGACCTCACCATTGGTGGTCATGTAAATTGGTACACCCATTTCTGGAATATAGTATCAAGTTTCCTCAAAAATCTAAAAATGGAATTATCATGTGTGATCCAGCAGTCCCACTTCTGGGTGTATATACAAAAGGGGTGAAATCAGTGTGTTAAAGAGGTGTCTGCATGCCTGTGTCCAGTGAAGCATTATTCACAATAGCCTGGATATGCCAACAACATAAGGGTCCATTAGCAGATGAATAGATAAAGAAAATGTGGCATATATGCAGTGAGATATTATTCAGCCTTTAAAAAAAAGGAAAGAAACTCAGTCATTTGCAATAATAATGATGAACATGGAGGATATGATGCTTGGTGAAATAACAGTCTCCCGATTAGTGAAAACTTGTCAGTGTGGGATCCATGAGGTCACTTACCTGTGTATTCTAAAACTGCCACTCTAAGAGTAGAGAGCAGAATGGTGATTACCAGGGGCCTGGGGCAAAGGTCCAAAGGCGTGAACAGAAAACAGGGTGATGTTAGTCAAAAGGTACTTTCCGATAAACTAGAGAAATAAATTTTAGTGAGTCATTGTGCACCATGCTAGCTATAATTAATAGTAATGTATGTTTCAAAATTGCTGAAAGATCATATTTTAAACATTCCTACCTTGAAGAAATGATAAGAATGTGTGGTGACAATCATATAGATTAACTTGATTTAATCATTCCACAATGTATATGTGTATCACTTTATACCCCACAAGCATATATAATTATTATCTGCAGTTAAAAAACACATGTTTGAAGTTGACTTTGACCAGTTAAAAATGTATATTATAGACAGGCACCAGGCACACAGCTGTAATTTCAGTGACTGAGGAGGCCGAGGCTGGAGAATGGCAAGTTCAAAGTCACCTCAGCTACTTAGTGAGGCCCTAAGCAACTTAGTGAGGACTATCTCAAAAAATTAGAAGAAATGGGTTGGGGATGTGACTCAATGGTTAAGTGCCCCTGGGTTCAATCCTTTATAGTAAAAAAAAAAAAAAAAAATTATAAACTTTCAGGCAATCAATATTATACTATTTTGTAAAATATTTGTTTTATAAGAGTAAATAAAATGGTTTTATAAAAGTCCTCTATTTAAACCATAATTTATACTACAATGAATCCTGCTTATATATAATTATAATACACTAACTAAAATAATAATTATTATAGGAGGCAGGTCAGTTGAGTAGAGTAAGCAGGTCAGGAAAGGGACAAAGGGGAAGAAAAATGGAATAAAAATTCATCAAATTATGCTATGGGCATATACAAATATGGCATAATGAATCCAATTATAGTTATATTGTTTATTATAATACTCCAACAAAAAGTTAATTAAAAATAATGTAACAACAATATCATAAAATTCCTAAATATGTATAAACCTAGAAAATTAAAAGTATCAAAATACATAAGCTAAAACCAAAATCATTAAAAGAGAAATGGATAATTTAACATTACAGAGAATTCCACACCTTCCTTTCAGTCATTGATAGCTATCATTGACAAAAAAAATCAGTAATGATATACTTGACATGAGCACCACCATCAATCAACTCCATTTAATTAGCGTGTAGAGTGTACTTCATCCCACAATGGCAGAACACACCTCAGGTTCACATGAAACACTCTCCAAGCTCTGGGTCATAAAGCATACCTTAGAAAATTCAAAAGAATAGAAATCATACAAGGTGTGTCCTTAGACCTGAGTGGAATTAAACTATAAATCAATAATGGAATAGGGGGGAAATCCCCCCATTTAGAAATTAAATACACTTTTAAAATCAAACAAGTAAAAGAATAATTCTCAAAAAAGTAGAATATGTATATATATTTTAAACTAAATAAAAAGGAAATGCAAATCACCAGAATTTGTGGGTCGCAACTACAGTCAGTGCTACATTGCAGGTTAGGTCAATGATGAATCACATATATGACATAAGATTACAATGCAACTGGAATAGGAAAATATGGGAGAAAAAGAGTCAAAAGAAAAGGAAATTTCAAGAGAAGAAAAAAAAAGAATCCCCAAGAAAGTTCACAGTGAAAGTTTAAGAGAAGTTTTGCAAACCTCAATTCCTGAAAAAATTTGGAAACGTGGACCCAACACTGAAAGGCTGCCATCAATAGAGAGGAATATTATTGGTGCTTTACCTACTTATAAGCCAATCTGTGCGGAAAATAAGAAACAATCCAAGCAAACTCCCATGGACATGTTTCTGAGAAGACTGACCCCTCCTTAGGAACAGCCTTGGACAGTTCCTCGGGATGCTCCGGAGGAGGCGCTGTGGTGTGGGAGGTGACGGCTCCATGTGTGTCACTGCCAATGGCACAGGACATGGAGGTGGAAGGAAGCCTGATGGTCGTGACCCTATGCTGGTCTAAGCTAATATGTGTGCTTGTGTCTTAATTTTTAACCAAGAATTTAAATAGTAAAACAATTGAAATAAAGCTTGCAGTATGAAAAAAATAAAAAAAGAAAGGAAGACTTTAATAAGCATTGCTGGGAAAAATGAATATACATACGTAAAAGAGTGAGATTAGATCCTGGCTCATCCTATACGAAAGTAAACTCAAAATGATCAAAGACCCAAGTATAAGACCATGAACTTTGTAACTGTTAGAAGCAAAATTAGGGAAAAAAACGCTAATTTATAGGCACAAAGACTCCTTTAACAGGACCGTATGTGATGGGGCTGACAGAAACTGGCTCCATGAGAATGTTTATTAGGCCAGACTCTAAGGGAAATGACTAAATAGACTCCATTTTGTTCTGAGACTCCATGTTATGTAGGAAATAAGCTTCTCCCATGGGAACACCCGCCTCTGTGCCCATCATAAGTTCCTTAGTGTGACATGCTTAACAATACAGAATGATAATTCCTATGTAAAGAAAAATTGCTTCTCTTTTGATTCCTATTGCTCCTAAACAATGTACCATGTGAACAGTGATTGTGTGGATGTAGTAACCATTCTTTAGTTTGTACCTAGGTAAGGGTCATTTTGACCCCACTTCCCCCCTCTGTTAATGATTTCATGATGTTAATGGTAATTTCGAATCATAGCAACAGACACTTATGATTAATGTGATTTTTGGTATAAGAACCCCTACAACCCTGTGGTAGGGGCTGTTCTCCCAATAGCCATTTTTGGGGGTATTGTGTGAGACAGCCAGCTGGCAAGCTTAATAAAGACTCTAAAATTTGGGCTTCTCAGCGGTGATCGGTCTGTTCTTAAGTTGCACCCCATAACACTGTATGGCTTGGAAGTGGAGAAAGAATCAATAAATAGGATGGCATCAATTTGAAAAGTTTCTGCACAGCAAAGGAAACAACAGAGTGAAGAGACATCAACAGAATGGAAGATGATCTTTGCCAGCTCCTCTTCCAACAGAGGATTAATATATAGAATATATAAAGAACTCAAAAACCAACATTAAAATGTCAAATAACCCAATCAACAAGTGGGCAAAGGAACTAAACAGACATTTCTCAAAAGAAGTACAAATGGTCAAAAATCATGTGGAAAAAAATGTTTAATGGCTTTAGCCATTAGGGAAATGCAAGTGAAAACAACACTGAGATTGCATCTCACTCCATGTGGGATGCCCAGTCACTTATACAAATAATAATAAATGCTGCAAGAATGTCAGGGAAAAGAAATTCTCATACACTATGGGATACATGCAAATTAGTACTATGGAAACTAGTGTACAGGCTCCTCAAAAATCTAAAAATAAAGCCACCATAGAATCCAGCTCCACCACTCACTGATATTTACCTAAGACAGTTGAAAAGCCAGCACACTGTAGAGATACCTACATACCCTTGCTTATGGCTGTGCAACTCACAATGGCCAAGTTTTGGAATGAACCTAGATTTCCATCAATGGATGAATGAATAAACAAAAGGTGGTATATATACACAATAGGGTTTTATTCAGTCATGAAGAAAAACAAAATTATGTCATTTATAGGAAAATGGACGGAATTAGAGACCATAGTTTTGGGTAAAATAAGCGAGACTCAGAGACAAATTATTATAAGTTTTCCTTCATTTGTGGAAGCTGAGGTGAAAAGGGGACACCATGAAAGCAGAAGGGTGACCATTAGGATAGAGGGAAGGGGAGGGAGGAGAGGAGAGTAGGGTGCTATCCAGGAAGGAAATTTGTCAAGTTTTGTTTTTATATATGTGTGCATATGTCAAAATGAAATCCACCACTCTATAACTAAGACGCACCAATAAAAACAATTTAAATCGTATAAAGCTTACAGTACACATAAAAATATTTTTGTACAACCATATATGTGTTTGTGTTTTAAATTCAAGGTTATTATGAAAAAGTCAAAAAGATAAAAAATTTAAATTGTATGAAGTAGAAATAGTGCCATAAGGCAAGGTCAATTTATTACTGACGAAAGAAACTAAGTAAATTTAGTGCAGCCTAAGTGAACAATGTTTCTAGGTCTACAGTAGTGTACAGTAATGTCTGAGGCCTTCACTCACTCACCTCTCACTCACTGATTCATTCAGCACAGCTTCCAGTCCTGCAAACTCTATTTGTACTACATGCCCCCTATAAGTGTACAAATTTTGTTATTATATATTATACTTCTATACCTTTTATAGGAGCACATGTGTTTAAACACACAAATCCCTGCCATCGTGTTACAATTACCTACAGTATCTGGTGAGTAACATGCTGTACAGGTTTGTAGTCTAGGAGTTACAGGTCATATCATATTCCCTAGGGATATAGTAGTTATCCCACCTAGGTTTGTGTATGTATACGCTAAGATGTTCACCCACTGACAAAACTACCCACATATGCATTTTTCAGAATGTGTTTCTTCATTAAACAAAGCTTGACTGTCACAAGGGGAAATTTATAACCTCCAAAATCAATAACCTAAGCTTCTATCTTAGGAAACTAGAGAAAGAAGTGCAACTTAAAACTAAAACAAGCAGAAGAAAAATATTTTTTTTAAAAAAACTAATTAATGAAGTTAAAATTAAGATAATAGAATAAAATCAATGAAACTAAAATATGCTTCTTTAAATAGATTGATAAATTTGACAAGCCTAGTTAAAAAAAAAAAGCCTAGTAAAAAGAAAAATAACGTACAAGTTACAATGTTAAAAATTAAAACAAAGTATCATTATTCATCACATGGACATTAGAAATAGTGTAAAAATTATTATTTTCAAGAAATTGTTGTATTTCATTTAAGTTACATAATTTGAAAGAACAGAGTTAAGTAACTTAAATGAAATACAGCAATTTCTTGAAAAACACAAGCTACCAAAATCCACACAAGGTAAAAGATTATTTAGCCCTACATCTATTAAAGAAATTGAGTTAATAATTAATCACTGCCCAAAACAAAGTACCAGACTGATGTGGTCTTACTAATGAATTCTCCCAAACACTTAGGCAGAAAGAGTACCAAATCTTCACTTCAGAAAATATCACCTGAAGCCAGATGTGGTGTCACACACCTGTAATCCCAGCAACTCAGGAAGCTGAGGCAGGAGGATCATAATTTTGAGGCCAGCCTTAGCAACTTAGTGAGTCCCTGAGCAACTTAGTGATACCCTGTCTCAAAATAAAAAATAAAGTGGACTGGGATGTGGCTCAGATTTAGTGCCCCTGGGTTCAATCCCTGGTACCAAAAAGCCAATAAGAAAAAGAAAGAAAGAGAGAGAGAGAGAGAGAGAGAGAGAGAGAGAGAGAGAGAAGGAAAAGAAAGAAAGATAAGTCAGCTCAAGATAAAAAGAGAGGAAGGTTTCATATTTATTCTACCAGACAGGCATTAATCTAAAACCAAAATTAGATAACATACCAGAAAAGCAAACTACAAACCACTGTCTCACATAAATACATGTGAAAATCCTCAATAAAAATATTAACAAAAACAGTATAAAAATGATTATACTTCCTAACCAAGCTCATATCACAGCACGGCAAGCCTGATTCAACACTTAAAAGTCAATAGAAGCAATCTGCCGTATCAAGTACAGAAAAGAAAAATTGACCATAGTAACTCACACACACACATACACAGACACAAACACACAAATTGTTGAAGTCCAACGCCCAACCTTGATAAAGTTCTTAGCAAGTTACATGCATCAGTGAACTTCTTCATCTTGACAGCATTGCCCCAAACCTACAGTTGACATTATACTTGGTGGTGGAAAAAGAGTTTTCTTCCTAAAGTCAGGAATGAGTGAGGCTGGAATGTGCTCAGTGATAGACAGCCTGCCTGGAATGTGCCAGAGTGCAGAGGAGGGCTGTGGGCCCGCCACACGGGCCTCACAGGTGTTCACATTCGTAGGCCCACAGTGATTCCTCAGTGTAGAACCTTCTCCACGACAGCGATTAACTGATCCTCCACACCAGTCTTACATATTATAGAAAAAAAAAAAAACAAGAAACAAATACATCAGGGAACTAACTGCAAAATGCGAAACCATAAAACTTGTAGGAAAAAATAGGCAATAATCTAGATGACTTTAATTTAGAAAAATTTACACATAATACCAAAAAACATAATTCATGTAAGAAAAATTGATAATATTTATTAAAATTAAAATTTTTATTCTCTAAAAGACAAAAACAGAAGAATATACATACAAGTCACAAACTGAGAGAAAATATTTGCAAAATCCATGTATAATATAATATTAGACATACACAAAGAATTCTTAAAAGTCAACCATAAGAAAGCAACTGACATGATAAATAAATTTGCTAAAGACCTAAAAAGGCACATCACTAAAGAAAATATACAGATTGTATAAAAGAAAGCATGTGAAAAAATCCTCAACATCTTTTGCCATTAAGGAAATGCAAATTAAAACAATAAGGAATTACCAATAGATACTGGATAGAATGTCTAAAATAAATTTAAAAAACCTGACAAACCAATTGCTGGATACAGTGAGGAAATAAAAGAAATTTTCATTCATTGACAATTGCAATGCAAAATGGAACAGTTACATTGCAAGACAGTTTGGTAGATTTTTACAACACTAAAAATACTTTTACCATATTTATTAGTTTAGTACGCTGCTAAAGCAAATTACCATGCACTTGATGATTTAACACAAATTTATTCTTTTACAGTTCCGGACATTAGAAATGCAAAATCAGTTTCAATGGGTTAAAATTCTTTGTGAGAATGCTGCTCTCTGGAAATTCTGGGAGGAAATTCATGTCCCTGCCTTTTCCAATTTCTGGTGCTGAATTCCTTGCATTCCCTGGCTCTTGACCCTTTGCTCCATCTTCAAAGCTAGCAGTACATTATCTTCAAATTTCTCTCTCTGCTTTGGCACGTGATCTTTAACACTGCAGTCAATTTTGCCTCTGCCTCTTATTTATAAAAACCTTATAAGAACTCTTAGTTAGGGTCAGATAATGTGGATAGTCTCCCCCATTTCAAGATTCTTAATTTTGTCACATCTGAAAAGTTTATTTTTCCCCATAATGTACTATTTTCAAATTCTAAGGATTAGAAACTGGGTATGTCTGCTGGCCACCTTTCAGGCTACCAAACCATACTCTTCACTAATTGTGCATCTACATGTTACCCAATTGATTTAAAAACTGCATCCACACGATAACCCGCAAGTAAGCATATACTCAAAATTATCCAAAACTGGAAGGAATGAATATTTAAGGAGAGAATAGATTTTACAAATGGTGGTATGTCTATGCTATTCAACCATAAAAAAGAAAGAGTTTTCAAGTCATGCAAAGACGTGGAGGAATTTGAACATATACATCTAAGTGAAAGGAATCCACTTAAAAAGACTGTGTACAGTATGATTCTGCTTATTCATCATGACAGGGAACTCAAAACTACAGAGATAGTAAACTGTTCAGTGATTTCCACAGGCTCAGGGAATGAAATGTTCAATAAGAAGTGAACAAGAATTTTTTATTAGGATGGCAAAACTATTTTGTATGACACTGTAATGATAGATACATAACACTAAGCTGTTTTTCAAACTCTACGACATTTTACAACTGTAGCGTGCACATTTATGTATGGGAAGAATGCAGAGTGTGAAAAAATAATCTGATTTCTATTAATGAAAGGAATATGAGAAAAGTTTCTGATCTAAGTAACTTTAGAAATGTGTGGGGTCTGTAGACTACCAGCAAAAGGAACTACATAAGAATGACATAACTGACAAAAGAGTTCCACATAGGGTACAGATGAAAAAGTTCTACACATATTCAGTACCTGTGTGCCAAAATGAAAAATTAAATAAGTGAGATGCTGTTAGGGTCCCATTCCGACTAATCCCCGGAGAGTCAAAGTGAACACACAGTAATGCAAATCACACAACGAGGTTTTATTAAAGCAAGCTCGAGCCTGGACCGCAACCAGCCCCTCAGACCAATACAATGGCTGGGGGAAGGGAGCGGCCTCGAGGGGCGAGAAAGCCCTCTATTTAAGAGATTTCCAAGCATTCACACACAAATACCTGTACGTTATTGGTTAACATTTGAACAGCTAAACATTAGTCCTTCTCTGGTTGGGTCCCGCCAATTTATTTGATTCTCATTGGGTCCCGCCAGAACCGAATGGTCCTAGAGGAAAAAGGGAGGAGGGAAGGGGTGAACTATGCAGGAGATGGGTCAGGTTTAGGACCCCCTGTCCTTGATAGATAAGGTTTCTAGGCAACTGCACATTCCTCAGACAAATATCTCTAACAACCTCAGTAAGCACGGGGGCCCAGCAGTCTTGTTTGTGCTGTATTGGCTCTTGAGGGTGCAGTCGCAACTGCCTGCATCCTGGTGATTAAGACAGTTAGCTGCACAGACATCACCCTGTTCCCAACAATGCAGAGAGTGGAAACCCAAGTTTTCACTCTTGGAGCAGGAGGTTATAGATAAGAGAGGTATGAAGGCTAAAATGATCTGTGTGTCCATGAATTGGAGGTGGAGTTGGAGACATCAGAATGAACCATTGTTTATTTTCATACAGATACACATGTCAAGAACAGATATACTTCTAGGACTTCAGTAGTCTTATTGAGGAAGCCAGTTCCTAAGCCACCATTATGGAAATTTGGGCCTACGTTGTCTTCTAATAGGTGCAGTTTCTCTGGTCTATGCAAGGTCCTTGATCCACTTTTGAGTTGAGCTTTGTGCAAAGTGAGAAATAGGGGTTCAATTTTATTTAGCTACATATGGATTTCCAGTTTTCCCAGCACCACCGCTTGTTGAAGATGCTATCGTTTCTCCAGTGCATGTTTATGTCAGCTGTGTCTAGTATGATATAGCTGTATTTATGAGGGTATGTCTCTATGCTTTCTATTCTGTTCCATTGGACCTCTTGTCTGTTTCAGTGCCAATAGCATGCTGTTTTTGTCACTGCAGTTCAGCAAGACTTCTCAAGTGCAAGAAATAAAATCAAGAATCAAAAAAAAAAAAAGTTAGAACTCATAAGTGATTTCAGTAAAGTAGCAGGTTACAAGATCAATGCCCATAAATCCAACGCATTTTTATACATAAGTGATGAATCTTCAGAAAGAGAAATTAGGAAAACTACCCCATTCACAATAGCCTCGAAAAAAATAAAATACTTGGGAATCAATCTCACAAAAGAGGTGAAAGACCTCTACAATGAGAACTATACAACACTAAAGAAAGAAATTAAAGAACACATTAGAAGATGGAAAGATCTTCCATGTTCTTGGATAGGAAGAATTAATATTGTCAAAATGGCCATACTACCTAAAGTGCTATACAAATTCAATGCAATTCCAATTAAAATCCCAATGACGTACCTTACAGAAATAGAGCAAGCAATTATGAAATTCATCTGGAAGAATAAGAAACCCAGAATAGCTAAAGCAATCCTTAGCAGGAAGAGTGAAACAGGGGGTATTGCAATACCAGATCTTCAACTCTACTACAAAGCAATAGTAACAAAAACGGCATGGTATTGGTACCAAAATAGAAAGGTAGATCAATGGTACAGAATAGAGGACATGGACACAAACCCAAATAAATACAATTTTCTCATACTAGACAAAGGGGCCAAAAATATGCAATGGAGAAAAGATAGCCTCTTCAACAAATGGTGCTGGGAGAATTGAAATCCATATGCAACAGAATGAAACTATACCCATATTGCTCACCATGCACGAAACTAAACTCAAAATGGATTAAGGACCTCGGAATCAGACCAGAGACCCTGCAGATTATAGAAGAAAAAGTAGGTCCAAATCTTCACCTTGTTGGTCTAGGACCAGACTTCCTTAACAGGACTCCCATAGCACAAGAAATAAAGCTAGAATCAACCACTGGGATAGATTCAAACTAAAAGCTTTCTCTCAGCAAAGGAAACTATCAGCAATGCGAAGAAAGAGCCTACAGAGTGGGAGAATATCTTTGCCAATCATACTTCAGATAGAGCACTAATCTCCAGAATCTATAAAGAACTCAAAAAACTCTACTCCAAGAATTCAAATAGTCCAGTCAACAAATGGGCTAAGGAAATGAATAGACACTTCACAGAAGAAGATCTACAAGCAATCAACAAACATATGGAAAAATGTTCAACATCTCTAGTAATAAGAGAAATGCAAATCAAAACCACCCTAAGATTCCATCTCACCCCAATTAGAATGGCGATTATCAAGAATACGAGCAACAACAGGTGTTGGCGAGGATGTGGGGAGAAAGGTACACTCATACACTGCTGGTGGGGCTGCAAATTAGTGCAGCCACTATGGAAAGCAGTGTGGAGATTCCTTAGAAAACTTGGAATGGAACCACCATTTGACCCAGCTATCCCACTCCTTGGCCTATACCCAAAGGACTTAAAATCTGCATACTACAGAAATACAGCCACATCAATGTTCATAGCTGCTCAATTCACAATAGCCAGACTGTGGAACCAACCTAGATGCCCTTCAATTGATGAGTGGATAAAGAAACTGTGGTATATATATACTATGGAATATTACTCAGCCATAAAGAATGATAAAATTATGACATTTGCAGGCAAATGGATGAAATTGGAGAATATCATGCTAAGTGAGATAAGCCAATCTCAAAAAGCCAAAGGACGAATGATATCGCTAATAAGTGGAGGATGACACATAATGGGGGGGAGGGAAGGGTTAGAGTTAGGGTTAGGGAGGGGGGGCAAGTATGGAGGAAGGAACTACTGTATAGAGGGTAAAGAGGGGTGGGAGGGGTGGGGGGAAGGGAAAAAAATAACAGAATGAATCAAACAACATTGCTCTATGTAAATTTATGATTACACAAATGGTATGCCTTTACGCCATGTACAAACAGAGAAACAACATGTATCCCATTTGTTTACAATAAAAAATAAAATAAAATAAAATAAAAAAAAATTAAAAAAATAAAAAAATAAAAAAAATAAAAAGAAGAAAATAAAAGTGAAAAAAAAAAGAATCAATAAATGGGATTGTATTAAGCTAAAAAGTTTCTTTATAGCAAAGGAAAGAATTAAGAACATGAAGAGAGAGCCTACAGAATGGGAGAAAGTCTACCACTTGCACTTCAGATAGAGCATTAATCTCCAGGATATACAAAGAACTCAAAAACCTTAACACCTAAAAAATAAATAACCAAATCAATAAATGGACAAAGGAACTGAACAGGCATTTCACAGAAGAAGAAATGTGAATGGTCAAAAAATATACAAAAAATATTTCAGCATCCCTAGCAATCAAGTAAATGTAAATTAAAACTACAGTGAGATTCCATCTAATTCCAGTCAAAATGGCAATTATCAAGAATAGAAGTAACAGGGTCTGAAGTTGTAGCCCAGTGGTAGAGCACTTGTCTAGCACATATGAGGCACTGGGTTCAATCCTCTGTACCACATAAAAATAAATAAATAAGATAAAGGAATTGTGTCCATCTACAACTAAAAAAAGTATATGTATGTGTGTGTATGTATATATATATATATATAAATATATATATATATATACACACACATGCGGGGGCACCTGGCTCTCCTTACAGTGCTTGACAGAGTTCCACTGAAGGATGATTGCAAAGACTCTTCCTAAAAGGATTGCATGCCAGATGTATGCCTCCCTAGTTTGGATGTTATTCTGTGGAATTTTCCTAATAATATATTACTCACTTCAGTCTGGGGATCTTGCTAGAGGTGATGGGAATAATACTACAAATTTCCGGAAAAACATCATGGAGACAAAACACACGTTGAAACCCTGTGATGAATAACCTCACAGCAGCAGAATGTTTTTATTATGTTAAAAACCAAACACTGCATTTACTGGCACAGCCGGAACCTGTTGGGGCACAGAAACTTATAGATAACAATGTTTCCCCAAGTTCTAAGCACAAAGCACCTCCTACAGTAGCTACTAGATATGGACCAGCTTATTTTATCAATGGCAAGCCCTGGTGATTAAGTAAGGATAATCTGTAAGGTTACCGTTTTCTCATAATCTTTCGGTAAAAACAATTCCTGCCTATGCTTTGGAAACTTCTTTGATTTTATTAGTCACAAGCCTGTCATCAAAGCCTGAAGAAAAATGTATATAAACCCAGCCTTCCCCAGAATAAAGTGGGAATGATTGCACCAGAACTAGAGTCTGTGTCTTTCATTCTCCATCCATCGCCGACGCTGTCTCCCCGCACCCCCTTACCAGTGTGGAACCCATGGATTCCTGCTGGGGCTGGACCCCGGCACACACACACACATAAATATATATATACATATAGATTAAAACTACAAAACAAATGTTGGAGAGGATGTGGGGGAAAAGGTACACTCATATATTGCTAGTGGGATTGCAAATTGGTACAACCACTCAGGAAAGAAGTATTGAGATTCCTCAGAAAACTAGGAATGAAACCATCATTTGACCCAATTATCTGACTCCTGGTGTACACTCAAAATAATTAAAATCAACATATTACCACATCAATGTTTATAGCAGCACAATTTATAATAGCTAAGCTATGGAACCAACCTTGGTGCCCTTCAACAAAGGAATGGATAAAGAAAATGTGGTATATATACATAATAGAATATTACTCGGCCATAAAAATAGAATGACTTTAAAAATGTTGCTGGTAAATGGATGGATCTGGAGTCCATCATACTACATGAGATAAGCCAAACCTAAATGCCAAAGGTCAAATGTACTCTCTGATATGCAAGTGCTAACACACAACAAATGTGGGGGTAAGAACAGAAGTTCAGTGGATTAGACAAAGAGGAATGAAAGGAAGGGAGCAGGTATGGGAAAAGGAAGAACAGTAGAATGAATCAGACATATCACTTCTATGTTTATATATGAATACACAACCAGTGAAACTCCACATCATGAACAACCACAAGAATGGGATTCTAATTAGAATCACTTCTATTCCATGTTTTAGTCAGCTTTTTCACCACTGTGAATAAAGAGACCCAACCAGAACAACTGTAGAGGAGGACAAGTATATTAGAGGACTCACAGTTTCAGAGGCCTTGGTCCATAGAAGGCTGGCTCCATTCCTCAGGGTTCGAGGTGAGGCAGAACATCATGGTGAAAGAGTGTGTCAGAGGGAAGCAGCTCACATGGTGATCAGGGAACAGAGACAGAGGTATCCACTTGCCAGATACAAATATACACTTCAGTTCCCACTTCAACCAGCCACACTTTCCCACTTCAGTCACCACTCAGATAACCCCATCAGGGATCAATTCACTGATTAGGTTAATGCTATGACTCAATCGTTTATCAAAACCTTCTTGCATTATCTCACAGATGAGCTTTTGGGGACACTACATCTAAAGCATAACATTCCATGTATGTATAATGTGTGATAATACACCCTACTGTCATGAATATCTAAAAAGAGCAAATAAAAACACAAAAAAACAGTTATGTTAATATGTGCATATTCATGAGTTATTCCACATAAGAATATATTTCCACACAAGAATATATCCTCTGAGAAAACCTAAAGCAGTAATATCTCAACAGTGATGAGCATACCACTATGTTTCAATTAAAAGAACCATACATGCTTGGAAAAATGGCTGAATCTAGGAATGGGGCATGAAATAAGCATTTGGATTTGGACCTGTCAGAAAGTAAGGAAGTGTTCACCCAAACAAATCAAAGTGATATGAGTTTGTCAAAGTGACATAGGAATCAACAGAAAGAGCTTTCAGAGGCCAAAGATGAAACAAGTGTAGTAAAATACAAATGAGTTAGTATTGGATTACAGCACAAAGTATATAGCATACGTGTCCATGAGTCCATACTGACATAAACCAGTGACCAAAGCAATAAATAAAAAGATTATCACAGAAAAATCTCTCAAGTAAAAGAATTCCAAAAATGCTATGAAGGTAACTGTGCCTTCGGGAAGCTGCAGCATAGCCACCTGCCCTCACCTGCTTAGTGACTTCCTTCTAAAGACTTATGGAACGGGAAAAAGAGTGACCTTATAACCCTGCTCAGCCAGGCGATCAGTGATTAACTGCAACAGTGGCAAGTCACATTTTTAGAATGTGCCTTTGATATGATGTGTTGAAAATGGCCCTTTACACCTGTGGTCTTTCTCCCAAAAACTCATTACTCCAATCTAATTATGAGAAAACACCAGACAAATCCCAATTGATTGGTTCATGATGAGTGCTTCTAAAAATTCTAATGTCATCAAAAAATAGGTAAGCTGAAAACCTGTTACAGCCAAAAGGAGCCTCGGTTGACTTAATGATAAATGGAAATTATCTGTACTATCTTCTAACTTTTCTGGAAATAAAACCCTATGTTAAAGTAGTTTGCTTAATAAGTTGTTTAAAAAGTAGACCTCCATTTAATTTCTTGAGAATCCCAGGTAAACCTGGACTATTTCTATTACGCCTGAGATAATTGCCTTCCCTGAAAATTGCATGTTGGAATCCATATTTTTGCAATTTCCCAGTTGGATCTGCCAGCTGCTGCAAGCTTTATCTCTGCAATGGATATCTGCACTCAGCAATCTTCCTCTCTACGGAAGATCAAACCAGCCCCAGGATCTAATTAAAGGTCTCCATACATGGGACTCGGCAGGAACTGAGGCAAGGAGTATCTCATCATTCTGTGTCCAGGGTGACCAAACAGGGAATAATACATCATCTTTGGGAATAGAAGCTTGCCTTCTCTGATGGTTTTTAAAACATGGGCTGCTGCACATCAAGCATGTATCAAGAGTTTCATTAAAGCTTGTGATTTTATGTTTTCCACTAACCACTACAGAAACTTCAAATGTGGAATCTTTTTAAATGTAAAGATAAAAATACTTACCTACTATTTTAGTCATATTATGTATCTGAAGATGAACAAAAGTCTGCGTGCCCAATTAATCATATACAATTTTACCATGTAAAAGCTCAACTGTGCTTTAAAACATCAAGTTTCAAAGGACCAAATTCAGAAATTCCTCACTACAGAAAGGAAGTAAACAGTATAAGACCATAATTTGGTTCAGGTATTTTCAAAAATAACTGGTTCTACTCCATGAGCTTTAGTATATGGTAATATTCTATTTATGTAGAGGTAGAGTTAATTTATATTTATGTAGACTAGTTCCCAAAATTGTTCCCAAAACCATAACAATAATTGATTTGACTTTGGGGTATTAGCTTAATAGAACACTAAATGCCCTGAAAATTTCCAGCTATAAGCACTTAGAAATACTATAAAATGATTTAATAAATATTACATTAAATGCAGAATTTAGCTTACACAAAGAATGTGAATGATGGAGATATATTTATTATCTAAGAGGCAGGAAATGTAGTCAAGACCAATAAACAAAAGAGTTATGTAGCAGGTAAGGCTGAGAGAATCACCTGCATTTGCAACCCAAGAACCAGGATGTAGTAAAAAATTAAAACTAGAACTTTTATCTAAATATATCTGTATCATCAGTGAATTATTAAATTTGATATTTTATTCACCAGCATTAAGAGGCTCCAAAACAACCACAACCACCACCACCACTACCACCACCACCACAAAGCACTTAGTTCATTTTACCTGGGCTCAGGGCAAACGATAAAAGAATTCTCCCTTAATAATTAGGTTCACACTGGCATTGGATTTGACTTGGCTCTACGAACATGGTCTATGAGGGATATTTTTGTGTTTTAACTTAATGGGGCACAGGCTACTATGATATTTGGCCAAACATTATTCTGGGTGTTTCCCTGAGAGTACTTTTGGAAGAGATTAACATTTATGTCAGTAGACTAAGTAGAGTAATTGCCCTTCAAAGTGTTGGTGGGCCTTACGACATCAGTTGAAGAAATTTATAGAACAAAAGGCTGACCTTTCCCTAAGTAAGGGAGAATTTTCCTGCCTGATGATCTTTCCACTGGCTCTTCCTGCCTGCCATCTTCCAACTGGGGTTTTCACTCTTCTGCTTTTACAGTAGCTTCTGACCCTTAGACCTGAACTGGGATATCAACTCTGAGGATTCTGGACTTGCCAATCTCCATTATCACATAAGGCCACAGCCAACTTTTATAATGAATGACTGGTATAATAAACCTATTAGTTCTGTTTTTCTGGAGAACCCTAACTAATCAATACATGTCCCAAGACATTCATCTGAAAATTGGTCTCAGACCAGTAATATTCCTGGAGTGTCTTGCTGAGTCAACTCCAAAGCTGTTTGTCATGAAAGGTCTAAATACAGGCTGCAAAGTATTTCCACAGATAAAATG
The DNA here is from genome assembly GCF_902686455.1 of Sciurus vulgaris. Taxonomy (NCBI): domain Eukaryota; kingdom Metazoa; phylum Chordata; class Mammalia; order Rodentia; family Sciuridae; genus Sciurus; species Sciurus vulgaris. Next base: position 72,580,120 of record NC_136463.1, read on the forward strand.
TTATTAAAAGTGAACTGACAATCTAAAATAATGAAATGCATGAGGAAAATAGTTATGCACAATCTTTGTTGAGGGTCCAAATTAATTGCAGATTGGGACTCCTCCAAATTTCAGATAATAGAAGAACATGTAATTAGAATATTTGAAATAACAAAATACATGAAAAAGAAATCAAAACCACAAGATAGAACAAAACACTAAAAATATAGGTTCCAAAACTTAAAAACTAAAAAAAAAAAACAAAAAGCAAACAAACAAACAAACAAAAAACAGACATGGAAACATTTGTAGAGGTAAAGAGATTAGGAGATTTGGAAGCTATAGATCATATTAATAGAATCCAATTTTCATCTTGTATGAATTCTGGAATGATAGAATTAGAAGTAGTTTTAAGGAAAAAAAGTCTCAGATTCCTCATATTTGTTTTAAAGCATACTACATTCTGTTTCATAAATGCAATGAATCGTATCAACTAAATTAAATGAATATGATATGACCATATGTTACAGTGAACTTGGAATATATCAAAGGCAGTGTCAGTTTTTACTAACTAACACCAAAATATTTGACAAGAAGAACTAAGGAAACTAAGGAAAAGTTGGTTTAGGATCATGGTTTTGGAGGTTCAGTCTATTGTCAGCCAACCCTGTGGAGAGCAGTGACAGAGGATGGGAGGCCAGTGACAGAGATTGGGGGTCTCAGATGACCTCATGGCTGTGGCATGCCTGATGCCTGGGAATGTTCCTGTGCAAAGGCACAGGATGCTTATCTGCAGTGCCAATGCCCTGCATAAGGAGGCTCTGTGCAAGAGCCCTATCAGCTCTGACCTTGATCTCAGACACACAGCTCCTGGGAATAAAGGAATTCTGATGCTAGACAACCACAGTGTTTCACCAGCTCTGCTTCTCCTGTTCCTGCCTGTTTAACAGTAACTTTTAACGATGGACTTTCTGGAGAGCCACACAAAGCTCCTAACGTTGCATTTTGCAACTGTGGATTGCAACTGTGGAAAAGCTCCTTAGATGAACTAGTTTCTTTAATTTTCTTGAATACAAAGAATAATGGTTGCATATTCTTTAACTTGATGATGAGACATATGTAAATAAAGATGGCTGGCGTAACTCTTTAGCTCTGCATCTCCATCAGAGAGCAGCACTCCACTGGTGGTAGCACAACCCCATTGCTCTGGGCCTGAGCTTCAGCAGAGCATCGTGGCAGAAGTGTGTGGCAGAGGAAATCGGCTGAAATCATGGCAGCCAGGAAGCTTTCTGGGAGGAAAGTTGGAAGGGGCCACAAAGAAGATAACCTTTTCAGGGCATGCCTCAGTGACCCACCTCCTCTAGCTACATGCCATCTGCCTACAGTTACCACCCAATGAGTCTGTTCAAATTAGGATGAACTGATTAGGTGACAGCTCTCATGATTCAATCATTTCACCTCTGAGTATTCCTGCATTAACCCAGGACTTTGGGGAGAGACCTCATATCCAAACCATTTTAGGTAGTGACTGCTTAAAAACTGTCAAATACAAAAAAAAAAAAAAAAAAAAAAAATCATATAACCCACAATGGAATCATAGCTAATCTGATGGTAGAGTTTCTAGCAGCACCATCAGAATCCAAAAGAATGTGACTTATTTCTTTGACATGCAGAGAGAAGAAAGATGGTTATCAATCTAGTTACACACATCCTAAACAATTATTCAAAAAAATGGGGAAAACATACTTTTGGAAGAATTCTGAAACATTACTACTCAAAAAGTCTAGTCAAAACAACCACTAAATAATGCAAATTGGCAAGGAGGGAATACCTTTTAAAGGAAAGAAAGGAAAAGACTTATGATGGAAACTGGCACATGGCTGAGTAAATCTGAAAAATAATTTACATTATACAATAATAATAAAGCTGATAGTGATATCCATGATAAGTAATTTGAGATATAGAAAATGAGGCAAAATTAATGTACTGCACATGTATAACAGAGGAGAATAATAATCAAGGATTCTAAGTCTGCCTACTCAGAAAACATTGAAGAGTATTAATTAACACTAGAAATTCTGGGGTCAAGTACAATTGTTAAAAACTCAATAGTAGCTATGGAAAAGTAATCACAAAGGAAGACAAAGAGGATGGAAGAAGATGAGAAATTCAAGTGTAAGTCACAAATTGGGTTAAAGAAACTTAAAAAAAAACAGTGGGGAAGAAAAAACAATTCATGACCAATGACAACAGAGAAAGAAAATACTAAAGAATACAATTAAAAGCATTGTAAATAGAAATAAAAATAAACTGGAGAGAAAGAAATCCAAAGCTAGTCAGATTTGAGCCCTGAGTTCCCACATGGACTCCCATGTCCTGTGCCTGCCACAGTCATATAGCAGCATCAACAGGTAACTCTCAAAATTTATTTTTAAAAAAAGACCTCAAATCATAATTACACTGATAACAGAGATTCCAGTAGTAACAACAAAATCCCAAAGAATATGAATCTTTTCTCCAATATACAGAGAAAAAAATTGTCAATTTACTCGCATGCCTACATTATTATTAGAAAAAGGAAACTATTTCCATAAACTAAACCTGCAATTAATAAAACAGCTGTGTCACTTGATATGACAGACATGTCCAACTTTTATCAAAATACAATAGGGCTCATAAAACCAGGTATGTCAAGGATCCCTGGGACCATCCTCAGTAATTTGCTTAAAGGACTGTGGGACTCAGATACGTGCTCATGGTTATAGTGTAGCAGTGTGAATGGATCCAGATGAAAATCAGCAAAGGAAAAGGCATATTGGTGAAGCCTTCCATGATGTGGGCCTGAAAATAGCATTCTGTCCTCCTGACATGAGTGACTCGTTCCAGAAGGTTGATGGTGAACCTTATTCCAAGGACTTGCATCTGTTTACGTGAACCTGCCTGGGAGTTCTCTGAGGCAATTATATGCTATGGTTTGGATGTGGTTTGTTCCTAAAGGTTCATATGCTGGAAACTTGTTCTTCAAGTGCTGTTGAGGTGGTTGAACTTTTAAGAGGTGGGTCCTAGAGTAAAGTGGTTAAGTCTGGGAGTTACCCTCAGAAGGGATTAATGCAGTTCTTACAAGACCCCAATTAATTCACGTAAGAGCTGATTATTATGAAAAGAGCAAATCTAACCCTGGAGTCTCCCCTGCTTCCTGTTTCTCCATGTGATCTACTTCTCTCATTTGTCAATATCATTCATCATGGCACAATATAGCCAGAAGATCCTCACTAGAGGTCATCTAAAGGGGTTGCCCAATCTTAGAATTTCAGAACTCCAAAACTGCAAGCTGGCTTAACCTCCAAACCTCACTGATTTAAGATAATATTCAGGGTCAGGTACTTTGTTATAGAGACACAAAACAAGCCATGCAGATGCAAGGAGCATGACTTATTTATTTGTTTGTTTGTTTATGTTTCATTTCACTCAAAACTCTCCCAAAGTAAAGAAGTAGCTACAGGTAAGTTTCTTGGATATGTAATTTTGTGTCGTATATAAATGTTTGGGAAGTTTGGGGCCATTATTTACCCAAATATTCTTTCTTCCCCTTTTCCACTCTTCCTTCTTTTTCAGATTCCCATTATGTGAATGTTGTTACACTCAGGACCATCCTGTGAGTATTAGATTCTTTTTTCCTTTGACCTCTTTGCTCTCTGGACTGGATAATTTCACTTGGATTGTCCTCAAACTCATTGATTCTTTCTTTTGTCTTTTCAAACCTGATGTTGAAAACCCAGTGTGTTTTTCATTTAAGTTACTGCAATTCACATAATAAACACCCCTCTGTATTTATTTATTTAAACATACGTTAATTTCTTCAATTTGGTGGATAGTTTTTCTTCAACAGAATAAATATGTCTTTCCACTTCCTTCTTGCCTACAGGGGTTCTGATGACAAATTAATTGTTAATCTAATTGAAGATGCATTTTCTGTGATGAATCATGTTTTCTACTTTCAAACTTTTCCTCGTATTCTTCTTTTGGCAGTTTCACTAGAATGTGCCTTTGTTTGGATCTCTGTGAGTTTGTGCTATTTGGCATTTGATTAACAAGGAAAGAAAATAACTGAATAGATGGATGAGAGGAGATTAAATCAGTAATCAAAAACACCACAGCAAACAAAAGTCCAGACCCAGATGACTACAGAGGTGAATTTTGCCAAATACTAAAAAGAGCTTCAAAGGTCCTGGAATAAAATATATCAAACTCTGAAAGAAAATGGATGCCAACCAAGAATTTTATATCCGACAAAACTAAGCTTCAGATTTGAAGATGAAATAAAAGTCTTCCATGATAAACAAAATTTAAAAGAATGCACAGCTAGAAAGCTGGCATCACAGAACATTCCCAGCAAAATATTCCATGAGGAGGAAATGAGAAACAGAACAAAACAAAAACAATGAAAACTAGCAAACAGAGGAGATACCCTAAAGGAAAAGTCAGTCAAAGGAGAAAGTAAGTAAAAAGCCAAAAGTAAGCTAAAATGATCAGGAATACAAAACATATCTCAATAATAACCTTGAATGTTAATGGCCTAAACTCATCAATCAAAAGACATAGACTGGCAGATTAAATTGGAAAAAAAGACCCAACAACATGCTGCCTTCAAGACTCACCTCCTAGGAAAAGACATCCACAGACTGAAGGTGAAAGGATGGGAAAAACATATCACTCACATGGACTGCATAAACAAGTGAGGGTTTCTTATTCTCACATCACATAAAGTGGACATCAAGGCAAAGTTAGTCACAAGGGATAAAGAAGAAAATTTCATACAGCTTAAGGGCATTATTCATCAACAAAACATAACAATTTTAAATATTTATACCCCAAACAAGGGAGCATTTACTTACAACAAACAAACCCTTCTCAATTTCAAGAATCAAAGACCACAATACAATAATACTGGGTGACTTTAGCACAACTCTCTCACCACTGGATAGATCTTCCAAACAAAAAGTAAACAAAGAAACTAGAATTGAATAATACAATCAGTGATTTAGACTTATGGACATATATAGAGTATTTCATCCATGATCAAGTTAATACACTTACTTCTTAGCAGCAAGTGGATCCTTCTCTAAAATAGACACATGTTATGCCACAAAGCAAAATTAGAAAATACAAAAAAAAAAAAAAGAGATACTGCCCTGCATTCCATCAGATCAAAATGGAATGAAACTAGAAATCAAGATAAAATAAAAACAGATGCTACTCCAACACCTGGAGATGAAAAATCATGCTATTGAATGAAGATAGGATAGCAGAAAAAATCAGGGAGGAAATAAAAAAAAAAATACTTAGAGGTAAATGAGAACACTGATAAAACATATCAAAATCTCTGGGACACTATAAAGGCAGTCCTAAGAGGAAAGTGCACTACATTGAGCACATTCATTGAAAGAATAGAAAAATCAACAAGTAAATGACCTAACATTACATCTCAAAGCCCTAGAAAAAGTACAACAAATCAACACCAAAAGCAGTAAAAGACAGGAAAAAATTAAAATTAGAGCTGAAAACAATGAAATTGAAACAAAAAAAAAAAAACAATTAAAAAATTGACAAAAGAAAACACTGTTTCTTAAAAAAAAAATAAACAAAATTGATAAGCTGTTAGCCCCACTAATGAAGAGAAAGAGGGAGAAAATGCAAATTGCCAAAACTAGTGAGGAAAAAGGAAATATCACAAGGGACACTACTAAAATACAGAAGATAATTAGAAATTATCTTGAAAATTTATACTCAAATAAAATATAAAATCTCGAAGACATTGACAGATTTCTAGAAATATATGATCTACCCAAACTGAATCACTTCACCCTGCACAAAACTCAAATCAAAGTGGATCAAAGACTTAGGCACTAGGACAGAGGCCCTGCAACAAACAGAAGAAAGAGTAGGCCCAAATATTTATTCTGTCTGCTTAGGACCTGACTTCCTTAACAAGACTCCTAAAAGACAAGAAATAAAATCAAGAATCAATAAATGGTATGGATTCAAACTAAAAGCTTCTTCTCAACAAAGGAAACAATCAATAACATGAAGAAAGAGCCTATGGAATAGGAGAAAAATCTTTACCACACGCACATTAAATAGAGCACTAATTTCCAGGACTTATGAACAACTCAAAACAACATCAAAAAAACAAATAACCCAATCAATAAATGGGCTAAGGAACTGAACAGACACTTCACAGAAGAAGATCTATAATTGATCAAAAAATATATGAAAAAATGTTCAACATCTCTAACATTTAGAGAAATGCAAATCAAAACTACTCTAAGATTTCAGCTTACTCTAGTTAGAACGTCTATTATCAAGAATACAAGCAACAGTAAATGTTGGCGAGGATGTGGGGGTAAAGGTACACTCATACATTGCTGGTGGGACTGCAAATTGTTGCAATCTTTATGGAAAGCAGTATGAAGGTTCATTAGAAAACTTGGAATTGAATCACCATTTGACCCAGTTATCCCTCTCCTCAGTTTATAACTAATGGACATAAAATCAGCATACTATGGTGATGCAGTCACATCAATGTTTATAGCAGCTCAATTCACAATAGCTAAACTATAGAACCAACCTAGATGCCCTTCCACAGATGAATGGATAATGAAGCTGTGGTATATATACACAATGGAATATCACTCAGCATTAAAAGAGATAAAATTATGTCATTTGCAGATAAATGGATGGAGTTATAGAATATCATGCTAAGCAAAATAAGCCAATCCCAAAAAACCAAAGGCCAAATTTTTTCTCTGATATGTGGATACTGACCCATAATGGGTGGGGTCAGGGAAGAAAGGGAAGAATGGAGAAACTTCGGATTTGGCAGAGGGGAGTGAGGGGAGCTGGTAAGGGGATGGGAAAGATGGTGGAATGAGACTAGGTACATGTATGTTTTCATGAATGGTGTGACTCTGCATCATATACAACCGGAGAAATGAAAAGGTGTGCTCCATTTGTGTCAAAATGCATTCTGCTGTCATGTATAACTAATTAGGACAAATAAAAATACTTTTGTTTTCAAAACAGAAAACGTATGGTGTGGTAGAGGATCACATGTTCAAAGCCAGCCTCAGCAACTTAGCTAGGTCCTCAGCAACTTATGAGACCCTGTTTCAAAATGAAAAATGAAAAAGTGCTGGGATTGTTGCTCAGTGATTGAGTATCCCTGGGTTAAATTCCTGGTATAAAATAAAAAGAAAGAAAAAGGAAAAGAAAAAATGAGAGAGAGTTGAGATAACAGCAGTAAGAAATATATATTGGTATAAGGGAGTGAAGGGAGGGAAAGGGGTATGGGGGAAGGAAGGATAGTAGAGTGAAACAGATATTATTGCCTCATGTACATATATGACTGCATGACTGATGTGATTCTACAACATGTAAAATCAGAAAAGTGAGAAATTATGTTCCATTTGTGTATGATCTATCAAAATGTATAAATGCATTCTACTGTCATATACAACTAATTAGAACAGATAAAAAAATTTAAAAAATAAACAGGAAAATTAATGAAGTAGATACTTATAAAATAAGCAGTGCCCTTGTCATAATACAGAAGGGAGAACTGAATTTGAGAAATGAGGAAAGTGAGGGACTCTAACACCCCAATAACACAGTTCCATTAATAAATGACCCAGGATAAACCAATCTATTGAAGAATTAATAAAAACACAAGCATGCTTACAATGATAGAATAATAGAAAGAGAACACAGGACCTGTTAGGGACAGATTAAAATTTACTAGAAGATACAGCCAAAAATTGGAGTAAATAGCAATACGACATTCCAAACAATATATTTTTAAGTGAGAAAATGCAGTTGGGAAAGAGCATAAATTTTTAAAGAATCCTTAGAAAATAAATGGACAGGAGGAAAATGTTAGTTCTGAATTCACAGAATTCAGGAAACAAATAAAAAGGCAAAATCATTTCAAAAATGAAATCTGAATTACAATGAAAATAAAAGACAATTGACACTTTTGAATCCACATAATAGCATATAAAAGAAATATGAAAAATACCTAGAGAATTGAAAAACAAAGATAAAAGGTTTAGATCAAAGGCAGTAAATACAGAAGACAAGCAAAAGATAGCAAACACATGTGCACCTGCAGGTCCTGATATCAAAAACAAAGAAGAGAGAACAAGTGCTTAAAAACAAAAATCAAAGCCTATCTTGAGGGTGAGGGAAAAGGATATTAAACTAAATAACTCTGGAAACCAGTATGATCTGTAAGAATGAAGTTAAAAGAAACTGCATTGTACTCCACACGATAATGTTGTTACCCAAGAGGCAAGGGTTACTCGTTTGGAAAACATCACATGCCCTGAAACTGAACAATTGAGTAAATAGATGCACTCCCCACTCTTGAAATGGGAGTTGAAGACTAAGCAGGGGTGGATAGAATGATCTGATGCAATCTATGAATTTGAGAAGTATCAGTATGAATACACGTTTAGATCAACACAGATACAGAAGGTCACATACTGAAATGTGTGTGTGTGTGTGTGTGTGTGTGTGTGTGTGTGTGTGTGTGTGTGTGTGTGTGTTTATGGACGTGTATAGGTATGAATAAGCGTATTTCAGCTGAGAAGGCTTAGAATCAGTGACACCCTAGACACCCAGTAACAATGGCACACCTGGTGCTTACTCAGATCTTCTTCTGATACTACTCTCCAATACTAGTAGCCAGGGCTCCTTAGAGAACTAGCTGATTCGAGGACTCAGCACAGGGAATAGACAGTGTTAGTCTAGAGAATCTTGAAGTTCAACGAATGAATTAAGGAAATCCTCCTTCCAAGAAAGAGACACAGAGGCAAAGGACGCAGAGGCTGATACCTTTCTATGGTCAAGATTAGAATTTACACACACACACTCAGAGATTAGAAGAATTTACATGGAGAAAGTGGGGAGGGAGGGAGGGAGGAAAGAAGAAAGGGAAGGAGGAAAGAAAGGAAGCAGTCATAACCCATTGAATGAAACAAATATCCATGAATTCATACTGATATGATTAAATTACTTAAAAAATAAAAGCATGGATCATTGACAAATTCCTGTGCATAAGAATCTAAGCAATTATGTAGAGAATTCACCCTTAAAGTAGTGTGCATGACTCCTCACTTCTTAACTGTTTTCTGCATATTCTGACTTCTATCAAATACTATAGTTTCAAAAGGAGAGACTGTAATAACTTTCTCTTGGAGAAACTAAACTAATACTACCTCAACTCAGCAATTTAGAAATACAGGGAATTTTCTTCAGTTTCATAAGAACACCAACAACATTATACACCTAACATTATAGTTAATGATGAGAAAAATAATGCTTTTCCCATAAGGTCAGGAATAAAGTAAAGGCAATTTTCCTCAACACTCTTACTCAATATTATATTGAAAGTTCTATTTCAAATAATAAGAAAATTAAAAGTTAAAAGTTATAGTTTGGAAATAAACTGTTTTTGTTCTTAGGTGAGCTGATTATATCTGTAGAATTTTGCAAATAATCTAAAAAAATCTTGAAACTACAAATAGAATGCAGTTAACATGAAGAATGTATTAGTTTTACTTATACTTGCAAAGAAAAATTCAAATTTGAAATAAAAATTAATTTCCATTTATTATAGCAACAAAAATTAGAATACTTATGTAGAAGTCTAACAAAATATATACAAAGAGTGTCTTTATACAGAATTTGAAAAGATCATTGATTAAACAAATCAAAGAATAAAAAAAAATAGATAAATGATTATCCACGCCCACAAATTGCAAATCTCAACACGGTTAAGAAGTTGATTCTTCCCAAGTTGATCTGTATTTTCAATATATCCCAACCAAAATTCCAGCAAGTTTTATTTTCTTTCATTTATTTTTTAATTTTTAAAATTTTAACAGACTGCATTTTGATTTATTGTACACAAATAGGTACAACTTTTTGTTTCTAAGATTGTACACAATGTAGATTCACATCATTCATGTAATTGTACATATCCATAGGGTAATGATATCTGTCTCATTCCACCATCTTTCATATCCCTGCCCCCTCCCCCCTCTCATTTCCCTCTACGTAATCTAAAGTTCCTCCATTCTTCTTCCACCTCCTACCCCCACCCCCATTATGTATCGTCATCCACTTATTAGGGAAAACATTTGACATTTGGTGTTTTGGAATTGGTTTATCTCACTTAGCATGATATTCTCCAGTTCCATCCATGTACCTACAAATGCCATAATTTTATTCTTCTTTATGACTGAATAGTATTCCTTTGTTTATATATACCAGAGTTTCTTTATCCTTTCAGCTGTTGAAGAGCATCTAGGTTGGTTCCACAATCTAGCTATTGTGAAATGAGTTGCTATAAACTTTGATGTGACTGTCTTGCTATAGTATACTAATTTTAAGTCCTTTGTGTATAAACAGAGGAGTGGGATAGCTGGGTCAAATGGTGGGTCCATTCCAGGTTTTCTGAGGAATCTCCATCCTGCTTCCCAGAGTGGCTGTACCAATTTGCAACTCCACCAGCAATGAACAAATGTGCCTTTTTTCCCCACATCCATGCCAACACCTATTATTGCTTGTATTATTAATAATTGTCATTCTAATTAGAGTAAAATGAAATCTTAGAGTTGTTTTAATTTGCATTTCTCTAATTACTATTTTGTTTTAAATTGAGCTAAATTTCACAGAAACTAAAATTAACTGAATATTTAATTGAATATTTAGTATTTCTGAATATTTCAAATAAATGGAATTATATATGATCTTTGGTATCTGACTTCTTTTAATCTTTATAATGTTTTAGACATTTGTCCATGTTGTAACATTTACTAGTATTTTATTTCTTATGGATGAATAATATTCCTTTGGATGGATGTACCGTACTTTGTTCATGCCTTTATCTGTGAATACATACTTGTGTTGTTTTCACCTTTGGTTATTGTGAATAGTGTTGCTATGAACATTTGTGTATGAGTATTTGTTTGAACACATCTTTACAGTTCTTTGGGGTTTATTTCTATAAGTAAAAGCAATGAGTCATATAGTAATTCTATGTTTAATTTGAGAACCTGACAAACTGTTTTCCATGGGGACTACCCCTTTGTGCACTCCCTCTAGCAATGCACAAGGATTCCAATTATTCCATATCCTCACCAGTTATTTTTAAATTATTTTTACAGTTTGTTTTAGTCGGTTTTTTTCACTGCTGTGACTAAAAGACTGACCAGAACAATTGTAGGGGAGGAAAAGTTGATCTGGGGCTCACAGTTTCAGAATTCTCAATACATAGACAACTGGCTCCATTCCTCAGAGCCTGAGGTGAGGCTGAACATCAGGTCAGAAGAATGTGGTGGAGGGAAGCAGCTCACATGATGATCGGGCAGCAGAGAGAGAGAGAGAAACTCCATTTGCCAGTACAAAACATATGCCCAAAAGGCATAGCCCCAGTGCCCACCACCTCCAACCACACCCTGCCAGCCTTCGGTTCCCACTCAGTTGATCCCATCAGGTTATTAATTCACTGATGGTGTGAAGGTTCTCCTACCACCACCACTTCACCCCTAAGCCTTTTCCATGTTCACACATGAGACTTTGGGGGACATCTCACATTCAGATCATAACACGGAGGTCCAAATGGGCGTGATGTAGTATCCAATTTTGATTTTGATTTGCATTTTCCTAATGGCTAATGATATTGAACACCCTTTCAAGGTCCTTTTGGCTATTTGTATATTTTCTTTGGAGAAATGTCTATTCAAATTCTTTGTCTAGATTTTGTTTTTTACAGACTGCATTTTGATTCATTGTACACAAATGGGGTACATCATTTCATTTCTATGGTTGTGCATGATATAGATTCATACCTTTTGTGTAATCACACATGTACACAGGGTAATGATGTCTGTCTCATTCCACCATTTTTCATACACCCCCCCTCATTTCCCTTTATGCAATCTAAAATTCCTCCATTCTTCTCCCACCCACCGCCTTTATATATTTCATCCACTTATCAGGGAAAACATTTGGCCTTTGGTTTTTTGGAATTGGCTTACTTCATTTAGCATGATATTCTCCAATTCCATCCATTTATCTGCAAATGCCATAATATTATTCTTCTTTATGATTGAATAATATTCCATTGTGTGTGTGTGTGTGTATGTATATATATATATACCAGAGTTTCTTTAGCCATTCACCGGTTGAAGGGCATCTAGGTTGGTTCCACAATCTAGCTATTGTGAATTGAGCTGCTATAAATATTGATGTGACTGCATCACTGTAGTATGCTTTATCTAGATTTTATGGGATCATTAGTCATTCTGTTGTTGAATTTTAAAGTTTCTTTAGCATATGCTGGATACTGGACCGTATTATTTGTGAGTATTTTCTTCCCATGTCATGGATTTTCTTTTCAATTTCTTGATAGTGCCCATTCATATGTACATTTTTTAATTTTAATGAAATTTAGTTTATCTATTTTTGCTCTGTTTCTCCTATTTTGGGTGTGATATTTAAGAATCAATTACCAAAGATAAGGTCAAAAATAATTACTCCTATGTTTTCTTCTAGAAGTGTTCTGACTTATTTTTTACAATTAGAAGTTTGATCTACTTCGAGTTAAGTTTTATAGTATGCAATAGGCATCTAACCCCTTGTATTAAATGCGGATGTCCAATTGTTTATTGCCATTTGTTCTAGAAACCTTTCTTCCCCGTCAAATAGCCTTGGCACACTGGTTATGTCAACTATATTTTTTAAATTTTATTTTATTTGTTCTTTTTAGATATACATGACAATAGAATGTGTTTTTGGCATATTATACATACATGAAGTATAACTTATTCTCATTAGGATCCTATTCTTGTGTTGTACGTGATGCAAAGTTAACCTGGTCATGGATTCAAATACAGGATAAGAATGTTATCTCAATTGACTAGTAATATAAGAGTTTATTTCAAAACTCTTAGTTTTGTTTTTATTCTTTATGCTGGTACCAAATATTATGCTGGTACCAAACTGTTTAGATTAATATAGCTCTGTAGTACATTTAAAACCAGGAAGTATGAGTCCTCCAACTTTGTTCTTTGTTTAAATGTTGTTTTTGCTATTTGGGGACCTTTGAAATTCTCTGTGCTAACAAGCATTTTGGTAAACATCAACAATCAAACTATAATTGGAAAAGCAAAAAAGATCTAGATTAACAAACATAATACTGAAAAACAATGTCAGAAAACTTAACAGATTTTGAGGCTTACAGTAAATCCAAAGTAATCAAAACAACGTGGTATTGGTAAGAGATGTACACATAGATTAATTGAACAAAATAGAAAATCCAGATAAAGATTGCATAAAAATTGTTAACTCTTCTTTGAAAAGTAACAAAGGCAATCCAAAGAAAAAGAATACAATTTGTCATTCACATGCAAAGAAAAAAATAAACAATGACCCACAAACAGACCTTACAACTTTCACAAACTGAATTATAGATCTGAATGTAAAATGTAGAATTGTAGAACTTCTTGAAAAAAATAAGAGAAGTCTGAATTACATTGGACAGTGACATTTTGGGTGGTGTTTGAGAGTTTTACGTACAAGAGCAAAAGATGACCTTGAAAGAAAAAGATTTACAAATGTAACTTTATTAAAATGAAAAGCTGCACTTTGTTAAAAAAAAACACTATTATAAGCAAGTAATAGACTAGGGGAACATACATTATAAACACATACCTAATAAAGGATTGTATTCAAAATATATAGACTGTCTTAAAATTAAACCCTCAAAACAAATGACTAAAAATGGACAATTGATCTGAACAGACACTTTCCCAAAGTACATGCAATACATGACAAATAAGTATATAAAAAAGATGCTCAACATATTTGTAATTAGGAAATTTTCATCCTAAAACTATAATAAGATATCATTATACACCTGCTAGATTGGTTTAAATCCAAAAGTAGGCAATATTAAATGCTAATAAGGATATGGAGCCAAATTTTTTTTGAAAAATGAAAAATGTTATAGCTATTTTGGAAGATAGTTTGCAGTTTTTTACAAAGCTATATTTAGTTTTACCATACATTCTGAAAATCTTTTCCTAGGTATCCACTTAATCGATTTGGAAACATGTCCATACACAAACCTGCACATAAATATTTAGGTTTTGGTAATGATGAATAAAGTCTCCAAAAACTAAAATACTCTTCAGTGAGTAAATGAATTAAACCATGGTTAAACTCATCTGCTTCTAGACCTCTGAACACTCTTTCCATAGAGCATTTACTTTAGGAAACTTTTAACTACATTCATTCTCTTCTCCTTTTGAAATGTATGTGAATCTTCCTCCAGCATCTCACCAGTTTTACGGTTCAGGAAATTTCTTTTTTAAGAACCGTCATGTATATCCATAAGAAATTAATTTAAAAAATGATAATTATCAATAAATGACAGAAAGATCAATGGAGGTACTGGTGAGGGGAAGGAAGAAGAGATACTGGGGTCTGGATTAGAATGAGATATATTCCATGCTTCTGTAATTATGTCAAAAATGATTCTACTATTACGTAAAACTAAAAAGAACCAATAAAAATAATAAAAGAACCATTCTTTGCAATGTAGTTATCACGGAAGGGAATACCCCTGTGTCCTATTCTCTGTGAGAGGGTAGAAGCCCAATTTTAACCAATGCCAACTGGAAAACAAGAAGACCTAATCATAAAGGAAAATTTTTGCAATCTCAGAAATAACTCGATGGGCTGGACACGTCCCATTAACCAACCATCCTCATAATAGCTCCAGTACTTTCCTACCAACTCACCCCAGCACTCAAAAACCCTCTCATCTTTTGTCATAGCAGAGTTAAATTCGGTCATTTCCCTCTATTATAATAGTTTTGAATAAAGTCTCCCTGCCTATTTGTATCCATTACATTTTTTCCCTTGGCAGGGCAATGAGTCAACAATTCCAACACCACTACACATGTATGCTGGAGCTGAATGACTAAGTAAATATGTGGCTGGTGGTGGGAGCCAGGTTCCTTATGGTCCATGTGGTTATGGTTAGAACAAGCAAGAGAAACCATTATGAATTCATGCTTATCTTAATAGAAATTCAGATTGTTACATATAGAAGTACTTATAGATATGTACATATGCATGAATTAGTATACATATTTTTTTCTTTTTTTTTCCATCTATTGCCTGCAAGGGACTAATAGAGAATTCTTCATAGCATACATCCTAGTCCTTGGTGTTTGTTAGCATTCTCCAATAAAAAGAACCAGGGTTCCTTGGATAAATGACTGATCCTAGGACCAGGGCAGGGACTATACAAGATGAGCATGAGGCATCTTACAGTTTCAAAAAGTAAGGGAGTGAAAACAATTTTTTTTTATTTAAAAGCAACACAGTGGTGGGGGGTATTTCAAAGAAGCACAAAAACCAATAAGAGATTTCTCAACCATCAAAACAAGAACGAATTGACTGTCTTGCTTCCAGGGAGCTCAATATAAAAAAGGAGTAGAAAATAAAGCAAAAGTTTCCATTGGAGAAGGTTAATAAGCACTGCATTCAAGGTTAACATCAACAATAAGTCATTCAATAGTGTGCACATTTACTATGATGTGATGAACTCTACTTCACAAAGACATATTACTCCAGCATAAACATGAAAAAAAGCATCAGACAATCATCATTCAGAATATGTGGGAAATATATACACTATCTTTGCAACATTTCTGCTAATCAAACTGGGTGGTAAAATAAAATTTTGGTAAATTTTAATAAATTTTAAAAACCTAAACTCCCAATGAAATGCCCCTACAGACCTATTAACCTCTTAGAGTAGTTAAATTTTAAAAACAACAGTGGTAAGGATGTGAAGCATTTAGAACTCTCTTACATTGCTAGAGATACAACCTTGCAAAACTGCTATGGAGAATAGTATGTCTGGTTCCTATATTTCAAACATATTTTATCACATTAGGTATTTAATAAAAAAAAATGAAAGGGTATATCCACATAAAAGCCTGGATATGGAATATTTATAATACCATTTCTAATATTGCCAAAAATGTAAAACAACTTCAATATCTTTCTTTATTTAAATGGATAAGTGACATTCATTCATGTGATACATTCAAAGTAATCAACAATTGATACCACCTCCATGCATCAATGGATAAATCTCAGATGCATTATTATAAGTTGAAGGAGCCAGTATCAAAAGGTTACATAATAAATGATTATGAGAAAATATGGCAAATACTGACAATTGGCAAAAGATGTCTTTCTATAAATTTTCAATATATTTTATAAATTAAAAAACATGAATTCCAATAAGCTTGACTGGGAATGGAGGAGATATTCATAATAATTTGAGTAGGAGAAATACTACAGAACCAGGTTTAGTTCTGCTCTGTTCTGTCTGGCCAGTGTCTGGAAGGTCTGAGCCTTGGGTCCCCCTATATACTGAAACCTTGTAATTTATCCCATCTCCTTTCAATTTCCTTATAGTCATGAGTGATAGGGGATCATTACACCCATTTCACAGATAGGACAGTAAAGTATGGTAACTTGTCTTGGAGCTCAGTATACAGGAGTGCTGGCTTGCCGACTCTGGCCTGCCTGACAGCCACTCCACGGCACTGCCTCTACCTGCCAGAAAGGAGACCAGAGAAGCATGAGGCTCGGTGCTAGCTGAATGCTAGAGTGCACAAGCATGTGCCCATTCCTAAAACACAACAAAGCAGGGCCACTTTCCACCAAGCTGCTATTCCCAGAGCCTCAATCGCTGCATGAAAAAGCCACCCAGCATCCTTACAAGCAGAAAAACAGGCATTTCTACTGAAGACTCTCAGTTGAGTAAGACCCAGAAAATTAGCCTAAATCTCAAATCTGCTTTCAGGGAAAAGGCAGCCATGTAAAGAGGGACCCAGGTCTGTGCCAACAACTCAGGGACCTAGGACCTGCCAGCTCAGCCAGACGCACTTGCTCTTATACAAAATGAGGACACTGCAGTCAACTTGCTCTCCCAAGGGAGAGGCAATGGGCACAGGAGTGCTCTGTGGACGGTAACACAATGCATTCATGAGTCTATCCTGATGTTGTTTTTTTTTTTCTTTTTTACTTTTTTTTAATTGTAAACAAATGGGGTATAACTTGTTTCTCTGTTTGTACATGAAGTAGAGGCATACAATTTGTGTAATCATACATTTACATAGGGTAATAGTTTTTGACTCATTCTGGTTTATTTCCCTCCCCGCTACCCTCTCACCCTCTTTTCCCTCTATACAGTCCCTCCTTCCTCTATTCTTGCCCTCTTCCCACCCCCCATTATGTGTCATTATCTGCTTATCAGTGAGATCATTAGTCCTTTGGTTTTTTGAGATTGGCTTATTTCACTTAGCATGATATTCTCCAATTTCATCCATGCCTGCAAATGCCATGATTTTATTATACTTTACGACTGAGTAATATTCCATTGTGTGTGTGTGTGTGTGTGTATATATATATATACATATATGTATATATATATACACACCACAGTTTCTTTATCCATTCGTCAATTGAAGTGCAGAAGACATGATGTTTGGGTAACCCTAAGATGGTGGCTGGCGTTGAGCCAAGAGGTGGTGCATAGTTAGTGTTAACAGGGCATGATCTACTTTTGCCTGATTAGTTAATGTCTCCTTTGTGCTAGTGGTCAACAGATATTCCTCATTTTTTCTTGATTGGTACCGAAGGGCGTGCCTCAATTGTGCTAATCCTAAGCTGATTGGCTGCCTTAGGTATATCACACACACCTATAGGAAGCACTATCGTATAAGCAGCACCTCTGATAGATCACAGAAGGCAGATGGCAGATCACAGATCACAGATGCAGTACGCGGGATGCACCATAGACACGCCTTTAGCATGCACTTCTAGCACGCACCTTTAGGACACAGGATGCAGGATGCATCTTTAAGAAGCAGCAGCAGAACTTTAAGAAGATATAGATCTCTGAAAGTGTAGTCTCTCTCTCAAGCAAAGTCTCTCTTTCTCTCTTATGCAAAGCCTCTCTCTCTCTCTTTCCTCTCAAAGCCTTTCTTCCTCTATAAGCTAGGGAACAAACAAACAAGCAAGAAAGCAGCACACTAAAGAGAAAGATAGTAGAAGTAGTTCGTTTCCAGTCCACCTCTGATAAATACCCGCACAATTGTTGCTGTAGGCGGTAAAATATCCACACGACTGTTGCCCCAGGTGGCGACATTGAAGGGCATCTAGGTTGGTTCCACAGTCTGGCTATGGTGAATTGAGCAGCTATGAACATTGATGTGGCTGTATCTCTGTAGTATGCTGATTTTAAGTCCTTTGGTATAGGCGGAGGAGTGGGATAGCTGGGTCAAATGGTGGTTCCATTCCAAGTTTTCTAAGGAATCTCCACACTGCTTTCCAGAGTGGCTGCACTAATTTGCAGCCCCACCAGCAGTGTATGAGTGTACCTTTCTCCCCACATCCTCGCCAACACCTAAGTTGCTCAATAGGAAAACCATAGCTGAAGGCAATATTCAGTGCCCTCCAAGAACAATGGTTACATGGCCCTGTTGTCACAGCCACAAATCACACCTGCCAACCCAGCTCCACCTAAGACACATTCAGCCCATGCCTCCTTCCCATGGCACCTCCACCTCACTGGATCCTCCCTAGTTCCTGCCCACAACTTGCCACATCAGAATTCTCTCCTAGTCTCCTCTGGTCCTTCTGCAGGTTTCAGCCCTGGCACTGCATCATCAGAAGAGTCTCTGGCCAGAGAAGCTCAGGCCTTTTTCTTCAACCAGACTCAGTTGCTCAGAGACTGTATGCCAGTATCTCCAGGTACCCCACTTCTCCTTTCAGAGCTACGAGGCAGCAGTGAATAAAATAAATACCTAAAAGATATGAGCGACATTTTTTTTTTCAGTCCTGTGATTGAACCCAAGGGTGCTGTACCATTGAACTATGTCCCCAGGTTTTTTTTCTATTTTATTTTGAGACAGAGTCTCACTAAGTTGCTCAGATTTGGCCTAGAATTTGTAAAACTCCTGTCAGAGCCTCCCAAGTCCCTGGGATTATAGGCATGTACCACCTTGCCAGCTATGTGGGGTATTTTAAAAATGCAGCCCCTTATAGCTGGGCACCAGCTCCATATGACCAGAGCTGAGAGGTCCTATGAAGGATGTCCACATAGCTTCCTTATTTTACCACCAAGGTCAAGTATCCTCTACCTATGGAATCTAAAACCATTTTTTCTGAAATACCAGGAACCTCTTTAGGTCCTGAAGCATGGGCCTGTCCCCCAAAAAATGCCACACTCTCTTCACCAGCACCCACCCCTGCCTTAGTCTTTCATTACCTGGTTTCAGTTGGGGCTGCTCTTGCAGAAACCACAGACTAGGTGGTGGCTAAACAAAAGAAGTTTATAGATCTGTAACCTGATGGCCCAGATTCAAGGCGTGGGCAGGGTTGCTTTCTTCTGATTCCACTCTCCTTGTCTTATAGATGGCTGCCTTCTCCCTGTGTCTTCACATGGTCTTCTCTGTGTGTATGTGTCTGTGACCCAATCTCTCCTTACACGGACACTAGTCTTCCTGGACTAGGGCCCAACAGCATGACTTCATTTTATACCTCAGTTACCTCTTTAAAGGTTCTGTCTTCAAATACACTTGCATTTGGAGGTTCTGGAATTAGGACTTCAGCACATGAATTTTGAGGGAAGACACAATTCAGCTCATAATATGCCATAACTCTCCATGTGTTCTGAGTCCCCAAATGAACTAGGTACTCCTTTTCTGTGTCCTCAAAGATAGCTCTGCCTAACCACGAAGTAGCACGTGGAGTGTGCTTTCAATTGAAATTCATTTGTGTACCTAGCCTTCTAATGCTACCACTGAACGCTACTCCCCTGATTAGCAAGGTGGCCTCTCTTCCTGACCCTTCTCAGCACTATTGCATAAGATGGCAGAGCTGGTTTGCCCCTGACTGTAATGTAAACCCTTTTATTACCAGTCAGGCTGGGGTTCAGGTATTGTTATCAAAGCTTAAAAGCAAGATTGGACTTTAAATTCTTATTTCTGCAAACAAATACCACATTATCATAGGAAAAATCCTGAGAAACAGATTTTAATGTATATATCTTTCAACATTTGAAGCTTAAATAAAAGTGTAAGAGCCTGTTTCCTGCCACCTGCCTTTGGCATCTGACACCTTCTCTGAGCTCAGTTCAAACACTGTCTTCCACAGGGCCTTTTCCCCAGTCAACATTCCCCTCATATGGCTCACAGTAATTATTTATGGGAATATCTATCTCTTCCAGGAGTCTTCAAGTTCTTGAGGGCAGAAAACCTCTCTGATGCATTGCAGTATTACCAAACTTGGTACAGTGCTCCATGGAGATGCTCACTAAATGCTTTAGCAGTAAATGAATAAATTGTATAGTCATGCCTTGGAATCCATGGGAGGATTCTCTAAGATATCAAAATCTAAGGATACTCAAGTCTCTTACATAAAATGGGATAGTATTTGCATAGAATCTATACACATTCTCCTATATACTTTCAATGATCTCTAGATAACTAATACTACCTAATAGATTGTAAATCCTCTGTAGATAGTAGTTATGCTGTACTGTTAGGGAATAATGATGAGAAAGTTCTGTAAATGCTCGGTGCAGGCACAATTTCTTTTGATATTTTCTATCTGCAGTGGTTGAATCCATTGATGTAGAACCTACAGATATGGAAGGTGGGGTCAATTTTAGTATTTTCCTTTCCACAATAGATTTTGGACCTTTCCACCTTTATAACTTTATTTTCTTCATGCCACCTGCATAGAATTTACATTTTCATCAATGGTTAAGAAAATGTTAAGATTGATTCATATGTTTTCCCAGAAAGTAAACAATTTCTGGCACAAACACTCCTTAGTATACATCTAACGAGTTAACTTGTGAGATTGAATTCTTCCTTAGGTCGCTCCAGACTCATCATGCTCCCTCCTACTGTCAATTATAGTAGGACATTAACAAATCTGTTCATCCATTCATTGAACACACTGCACTGAACCAATGCTGGGGTACAACAATAAAGAAGATGTGGTCTTTTTCTGCCAGATGGTACCAAACCATCTGCATGCGGAGACTTTTGTGCAAACAAGCAAAAATGCACCCAAGTTCATACTGCATGCAGAATGTGGAGGGTTCTGCAAAGATGCCAGTGTATCTGGAAGGGTAGCAAAATTGTGAAGGACCCCATGTATCCTATGAGAAGTCTGAATTTCTTCTAGTCACTTCTCACTTTCACATAGTTTCCCTCATCTGCAGATTGACTTCATTTATCCATGGTCGAACAATGGTCTGAAAATATTAAGTGGAAAAATGCAGAAATAAACATTCATAATACCACACTCTCTGTTCTGAGAGTCATCAATAAAATCTCATACCAACCTGCTCCATTGCACCTGAAATGTGCATTTCATTTCTTTGTCCAGAGTATCTATGCAATATGCAATACCTTCCTGTTAGTCCTTTGGTAAGTCTCTGGGTTTCAAATTGACTATCATAATATCATTATGCTTGTGTTAAACCAACCTTTCCTTTACTTAATAATGGTCCCAAAGCGCAAAAGTGGTAATGCTAACAACTTGTGTATGACAAAGCAAAGCTGTAAGTGTTTCCTTTAAGTGGAAAGGTGAAAGTTCTCAAATTAATAATTAAAGAAAAAAGTCATATCCAGTGTTGCTGAGATCTAGGGCATGTTATTGTTGTTAATCTCTTATTGTGCCTAATTTACAAGTTAAACTTTCTCTTAAGTCATATATAGGAAAAAAACATAGTGTATGTAGGGTTTGGTACCATCTGAAGTTCTGGACAGTCACTGGGGTTCTTGAAATGTATTTTCCATGAATAAGGGAAGACTACTGTTTCAGGTTTGGATTCATGTGCAACATCAAACCAAGTAGGTCATGGAAAGAACTGAAAAGTTCCACAGAAGGCATCCAAGAAAAGTGAATTTCAGTAGACAGGCACAGCATGGGGCTGCATGAAAGGAGGTTTGGAGCAAACATGGTGAAGGGTGGGTATGAGCTGGGCCAGGTGCAGGGGAGGGAGATGTGGGAGCCAGAGCCAAGGAGACTCCACAGGTGGTCTTGCAAAGTCTTTTATATTTCTTTATCTTTTTAAGTGTTTATTTTGCTCATGATGCTTATTACCATTTCCTTGATATTCAGTGGATGGTAAATTCTTGGAGGACACCACCTTCATATCCACCTTCATATCCTGTAATTCCTGGCACCCTGGAGAGCCCAGTAAGAATTTCTGAATATATGTGTAAATGAGTCAACAAGAAATGGTACTAAGTTAAAAGACTGGGCTTATTTTCTTCCGGTCTCTTCCTGATTTTCCCTTAATGTAAGCGTCAAGAAGCCCTTGAATTCTGTCTAGCCATAGTAAATCATCTGGCATTCGTTGAAAAAGGGACCAGGGCAAGTTTCCACCAAGTAGAAGAGATATTTGAAAACAAGGTCAAGGGAAAGAATATTTTATTTGTTGTGTACTCATGGGGACAAGAGCCAGATCTCACTGAGGTAGCTGTTTGCCATTAGCAGATTCCCCGTATGCAGGATGAAGTTCATACTTGTGTAATGGATGAATTTTCATTCACGAAAACATGAATGAATCAGTGAGAATGACGAAGACAGAGAAGATATAAAGGGGTGAGATGAACAGAGAGATTTCATAGAAGCACTGTCAAAGCGACAGCATATGGCAACCTAAGCGTAACTAGAGAACAGAACACAGTTTTCAAAGATGTTTATGAAACTCAGACTGATTTCTGATGTATTTATTTCATTTTATTTAAGTCCCTGGATCTAAAAAACCTGGTCCAGCCTGGATTTTCTTCTAATGTGCTACAATTGGTTCCAGTCAACAACTTGCCACAGCACCACACCAGAGCAGTGAGAGGGTCTATCCCTCTTGGCCCCAGGAACAGAACGTTGTAATTGAATAGTAATGTCTGCTGCAGGCACATGTCACGAAGGTGAGATCTTAGTTCAATTCTTGCTGCTATAACTGAATACCACAGACTGAATAATTTATTTAATAAACAAGTTTTATTCAGCTTATAATTCCAAAAACTTCGAAGCTTAACATCAAGGGTCCTTCTTACTGTTGGGAACTCTCTGCAGAGCCCCAAAGGAACACAGGTGTCAGGTGGCAAGACAGAACATCAGAACTCTTCTTCTTATAAAGCCACAATCCCAATGGACCAGGGCCCCACCCTTAAAGCCTCATTTAACCTCAATTAACTTCCAAAGATTCCACCTCGAAATACCAAAATCAGAATGTTTACTCCTCACAGTTGGACTAAATATCAACATGACTTTTGATAAGAATACTCAAACCACAGTAGTGATATGTGATTTTGCCAAAACTGCAGTAAGTCTTTCAGTGTGGGAGAGCCTAGGAAATCATTTCACATCCCAAGTTTGGCCCAATCCCTCAATCTGAAAATATATATGTACTGATGATTTAGTGAAGCAATGAGAAAGAAATACTGGAAATGAATTCCATCTCTGCCACTCACAAGCCGGGTGACAGTGCACAACACACTTAACTTCTCTGAGCCTTGTTTGCTTTTGAAATATTGGGCTCTTCATTCAGGATGTACTTATGCCACATTAGAACACTAGGGAGTCCAGTTAAAAAGTTGTACAACCATAGAAAAGAAATCATGTACCCCATTTGTGTACAGTGAATCAAAATGCAGTCTGTAAAAAATAAAAATAAATAAATAATTTTTTAAATGTGTTGAATGCATGTATAAATGAGTGAATAAGTACATGGCAGAAAAAGTGCACAGAATGTACTCAATAAATGATACCACTATTGCCATGGATCTTTGAATTCCTGCATGTCACCTGCGAAAAAGGGTAGTCAGGCGAGCAACAGCAGTTTGCGTCCTTCAGAAGAGCCTGCACCATGACCTTGGGCAGCAGGTAGATTCCTACACAGTTCCACGTTCCTGGGGACCATCTCCCCATCATTCACCAAACCCTGTAGATGAGACTGTGAAGGCATTTTGAGAATGTAAGATGACAAAACAGCTGACTTAAGAAAGGGGTATTGCCAGGTACAGTGGTACAACACCTGTAATCCCAGCAACTCAAAAGGCTAAGGCAGGAAGATTACAAGTTCAAAGCCAGACCCAGCAAGCTGGTAAGACCCTCAGCATTTTAGCAAGACCCTTTTTCAATATAAAAATAAAAAGGACTGGAGAAATACTGAGTGGCAAAGCACCCCTGGGTTCAATCCCCTGTACACCACTCCCTGCCCCACAAAAAAGGAAAAAAAGAAAAGAAATGAAAAAGAAAGAAAGAAGAAAGGAATATCCCCATTAGTTGCCTGACCTAAACAAGCAAGTACTTAAAAGGGACTGGGCTTCTCCTCACAAGAAAGATCTGAAGTGTGAGAGGCTCTCGGAGTCAGGGAGATGCGACACTGCCAGCTTTGAAGAGCTGGGAAGCAGCACGCGACTGACAGCCAGCAAGAAAATGAGACCCAGCCCTAGAGCCACGAGGACGGGACTCTGCCACAGCCACTGCACCTGGTGAGGCCCCCACACTCCATAAGAGACACAGCTCTGCAGACATCTGGGTTTCAGCCTCTTAAAATGTGAGCAGAGAACTAGGTGCTCACCCAGGATTGGCCCGTGAACGGTCAGGAGCACTCCTGGAGGCCCTGAGTCATCTGTTAGGCAGCAACAGAAAATGAATGTGCCCTTCATTTGCAATTTTATTTTCTCAAGCTTCAGAAGCTTTTCTCATCCTAAGACTGTCATAAAAATAACATCTCTGGAAAGAAATGGATCTTAAGGCAACTTTCTTCAATGTCTTACAGAGGACGTCACAGTGAGACTCGAGGTGACCCCTCCCAGGGAACTATGGCCTTCCATCATTTTGAGATGATCGGAGAGTTGCCTTCCTTTTATAATAGTGCTTATGGTTGGTTTTCTGAGGATGGAAGTGACGTGTGCTTAGAGGCAAGTTTAAAGATTCAGAAAACAGAAACGAGAGTGTAAATGACCATTTATCCCACACTCAGATGCACCCCCCAGAGATGTTGAGAGCAACATGTTCCTCTCAGGTCTCATTAGACATTTATTTTCACCAAGATTAAAAACATACATATATTTAAAGTTTTTATTGGTACATATTAATCATGGTGGGTTCCGTTGTGATATGGTCTTGTATACATGAACATGTAGCTTGGTCTCTTTTACTCCAGGCCCTCCTTCCTCCCTCCCCCTGGTCCCCTTCCTCTCCCCTAATGGTCTTCCTTCTACTTTCATGACAACCCTTTGTGTTTGTTTGTTTTCCCTCCATCTTCCACATATAAGAGACAACATATGATACTCTTCCTTCTGAATCTGACCATACATTTATTTTAACAAAATTAGAAATGTAATATGTCTCCAACTGTTTCTCTGGTTTATTTAACTGCCACACAATGATATGCAGGTTTTGCATTACCCAAAACAAATTTCACAAAACAATACTCACCCTTACAACCTCCATCAAATTCTGATAGCTTCTGTTCTGTTTCATTTTTTTAAAATATTCTTTACAACCTGCTAAACTGATTGCAGGACCCACAGATACACTATTACCTGTGGTATAATCATTTCTATATTCCAAATTTTCTACCTTACATTATTCCACAAACTTCCCAATGCCATTAAAATAATCTTACATATGTTTATCATGGACTTATGATAGTCAATGTTATTGAGATATTATATTGTTTTGTTTTTTTTAGTTAAACATGACAATAGGATTAATTTTGAAATAATTGTACAGCATGGAATATATCTTATTCAAATTCAAACCCCAGTACCTGTCTTCCCCTTCCTTTCCTCCTCCCCATCCCCCTTTCCCTCAATTGACCTTTCTGCCATTTACCTATACTTACTATTATTTTAAAACTTTATTTCTTGTGGATATACATGATGGCGAGATTCACTATGTGTATTCATATATGAACAGGAAAGTTATGTCAGATTCATTCCACTGTCTTTCCAATTCCTGTCCCCCGTGCTTCCCTTCATTCCCTTTTGTCTAATCTGCTTAACTTCTACCCCACTCCCCCCAATTGTGGGTTGTCTTCCACATGTCAGAGAAAACATTTGACCTTTGGTTTTTGAGAATTGCCTTATTTTGTTTAGCATATTTTTTTTACCTGTTTTCCTATGTTTGAATATCAACTTGCTTCATATTTTTAAAACTGAAATAAACATTTTTTCTTGTCCACTGACCCTTTGTATAATCCTCAGCAGTCAAACCAAGAAGTGAAGTCAATTGAATGTTTACATGACTATCTCCCTTCTAAGTAATGTCGAAGCAGAAAAAGACCCTGACTTGAAGAATCACATCATTCCATGGCCTCCTCCCTGCACCCTGCTGCACTTACCCAATGTGCCAGAGGAAAAGGCCCTGGGGAACACAGTTCTTCCCTGGACTTGGAAGGCCTGAAGGTTAGAGAAACCTTGGAGAGAACACTGTGTGCAGTTCCCAGCCAGGGAAGGAAGACAGAAGGGGCCTTCAGCTGCAGGCACCTGAGCAGTGCAGTAGTAAGCTCCACGGCTGCCAAAATGTTTTCATTGCTCATTAACCGTTAGCATTGTTAGCTCTAATGGACTGTGATTCTTGTTGTTGCTGAAGCAGGCTGGCACACTCTCCTTCCGGGGCAGCCAGGCTGCCATGTCAGCATCCCCACAGGGGCCAGTGTGCTCACTCCAACATGCTCACCTGCTGCTTCCAGCCTGCCTTCCCTCTGCAGTCTCAGAGGCAGCCAAGGACCTCGTTCTCCAGTCGGATTCAAAGGCTGTCCTCAAGCAAACTCACTTTCTCTCCCTCCGCCTCCCATTTAGCGGAATATTTAAAGCAGAAATTTCACTTCTCTCTGCATTATTTAAGTGTGAGTGCAAATCTCCTGAAACAAGCAGATGTTAGGTTGCTTTCATGGGAGCCCCAACCCTGTGTTTGTCACATACTGGTACAAGCTTGGCATTGGACTGGGGGCATCTTATGGGGTTAAGGCCTTGGAGGAAGGATCTCTGAGTTGTCAGTCAAGAGTCCAAACCTGAGGGTGTAAGCAAACCCAGGTAAGGGTGAA
This sequence comes from Sciurus vulgaris, assembly GCF_902686455.1. Classification (NCBI taxonomy): domain Eukaryota; kingdom Metazoa; phylum Chordata; class Mammalia; order Rodentia; family Sciuridae; genus Sciurus; species Sciurus vulgaris. The sequence goes on from NC_136463.1 coordinate 72,607,337, forward strand.
GGTGGGGACAGGCATGTGTCAGCACACCTGTTCATTCCAGGGAGAACCGTGCAATTGCATTACTTCACAATTCAGTATTTTGGGCTACATGCCATTTTCTTCCTTTTTACTCTTGACTAATTTCTGGTTATACTGCACGACTCAGCCCAGGTGTCTTCTCCAGGAAAAAAATTTCTTTGACTTCCCTCTTCTGGGCTCCAACAGCATCATTATGCACCTCTTGCATGGGAGTATAGTTATTACTCTGCCTTTCTTGATTATGCATCTTAATTTACCTTAGTATCCCCAGCATAGTGCTTGTCACATAGTATGTGTTCAGTAAGTTTGACAGTGAACTGAAAACATTCAGAATTATTAATACCCTATCCTGATAAATCTATCCTAACTTGAAAATACTAAAGAGCAAAAATGCATGGAACATAACCTAACCTATGGAACATCCAAGCTTAGCACCTCAGTGCACTGAAGAATCTCAGTTGTTTCTCCTTGTGGTCACCCAGCCGATTGGATGCTGGGGCCCACTGCAGCTTCCCAGCCTTCACAGAAGCCTATCACTAGCCTAGAAAAAGATGGAAATTCAAAATTCAAAGTATGGGCTCTACTTAATGTTTATCACTTTCCACCATCATAAAGTCAAGATAAGCTGAAGGGACCACCTGTGTATATAAGTAAGAATTAGCTTTGCCTTTCTAAATAATAGAAATTTGTTGACCTGTGGTTCTGGAGGCTGGAAGTCCATAATCAAGGCGTCAGTGGGATTGGTTCCATCTGAGGCCCATGCAGGAAGGAACCTGGTCCAGGCCTCTCTCCCTGGCTTGTGGACGTCTGCCATCTGCCCTGTCTTCGTCATCTTCCTCTGTCCATGCCAGTGTTCTAATCTCAGCTTTGTATAGGACCCCAGCTGTGCTGGATGAGGGCCACTCCCATGCTTAGCATCTCAGTCAGCTGGGCTGGCACCTCAGGCACCTCAGAAGCACCACCATTTCATCAATCACATAGGATTGTTACAAAACTATACTACTTACATCCACAATGATCCACTTTCTGAATAACTCCATGTTCTGAGGGAACAGGGGGCCTTATGTGGATTTTTTTTGGGGGTGGGCACAATTCATCACATAACATATGTCAAATAATGACACAGCCAGTTTATTCTGCAAGAATCCACTCTAGTTAAATCCGACTCAATCGAGTGCTTGCTCTTGAACTAAGAGCAGCATAATGGAGAAACTTGAGTGCCACTGCACTTGAGGGATGTACATGTTTAAAGGACACAGTGCTGCGGTGGCAGTCAGATCCCCAAAGTGGACTCTTTGGCACCTGTTTTTGCCTCTTGTTTGCAATGTAACTTGAGAAAGTCACTTCCAGCCTCCAAACCTTTTCCTGGCTCCCAGGGAATACCATATTTTTAAAAGCATTTATTTAAATCAAATAAGGAGTAATATGATTATAGAAGGATGCAACAGTAACTAAATAAAGTCATTCCCCAAGAAGGCAGTGTGGCCCATGACTTTAATCAGCTTCTAGGTTATGTTTGCTAAACGGATTCTAATTTCCTTCTGCCAAATCAAAGACGAATTCTCCCTTTTTCATGATCATTTTTAAGAAACAACATTTCAGTCTTTTCCATTGGGTTAGGTTCTCTGTTACATCTTTCTCTTTCTTGGTCTGTAGAATAATGTCCCCCAGTCCATGGAGATCATCCACAATTTGGGAAACCGAGGCCTCTGGCATCACAGGTGATATTCTGACTCCATCTTCTACTGGTTAGTAGGAGGTCCTCTAGGGCAGATGTGGCCACTCTTCTCCTGAAAATGAAACAAAACAAGCCCAACTGATAACTATAACTTCCCAACATTTTTATTGATCTGTCTCCCACACACTCTCCATTCTGTCCCATTTTCAGGAAAAAAAAAAAAAAAAAAAAAAAAAGAACTCCCCAAATACAATTTATGCAGTAGTCAGAGAATAATCCCTCCAAAAAGTAACATAAGAAAGATGTTGAGCTCTAGCTAGGATATACACAGTCAAAACACCAGTACTCTAATTGTAACAACTAGGGGGGGAATGGAATTAGTAGACAAGGATTTTAAAATAAATGCTATAATTATAGTAAATAAATTATAAGGAAAGTTAAGACAATGTAGAAAATAGACAATATAGAAACAATTCTAAAACAACTAGACATTCCAAAATGAATGTAAAATTAATAAATCATTACCCTAATTTTAGCAAAAATAAGAATACAGGAAAAGCTTCAGTGAACTAGAAGATAATACAATAGGAATGTTCCATGTTGAGGACAAAAAATAAAACTAAAATAAAATAGCAAAGCAAGATAGGTAGGGCAGAAAACAGAGAGCAGGAATATTCAAAGAAATAACAGCTAAGAAGTCTCCAATGATAAAAGACATCAACTAACTGATTTTAGCAGGAAAAATAATAAGAAAAGCACACACAGGCACATTATAGTCAAATTGCTGAACACCAAAAATAAAGATAAAAGCTTAAAAGCAGCACTCCCCGCAAAAGAAATGTAATATTAAAGGAAATAAAAATGAGAATTACAAGTGTCTTGACAACACAAATGATAAAAGCCAGGCAATGAGATGACATCTTTAAAGCATTGAAAGAAAAATAAAACATTCTAAACTAGATTTCCACATCTCATAAAGATACTCTTCATACTTGTAATTGAAATAAAGGCATTTTCAGACAAACAAAAGCAAAGCTTGCCCTCAAAAAATAACAAAAGCTGAATGTGGAGAGAAAATGATAAAAGCCAGAAGGAGGATTCTACAAGAAAAGATGACAAACCCACACTCCTCAATGCACACACATATACATACCATGCACTCACTTGTACATACATGCACATGCGTGGAAATATGAACATGATTTTTTCCTTTGTTAAAGTCTGTTAATAGTTAAAAACAAAAATAGAACAATGTGCTCTGAAATCGATAACTCGTAGAAGTAAAATATATGCTAATAGAACATATTGTATCAACATACAGAAGGAATCATACTACTGTTCTAAAGTTCTGAGAAAAACACTAATTTAAAGTAGGTTATGATAAGTTAAAGGTGTATATTGCAGTATGTTACAATAACTGGTATATAAAAAAAAGATTAAAGGCATCATCAATAGCCCAAATGGAATATAAATGATATAACACAAATTTCTAAATTTTAAAAAGCAGGAAAGTCAGAACAAGGTATAAAGAAACAGAAGAAATATCAAATAAAAAAATTGCAAGATGTTACACTTGAGCTCCATCGAGACAGTAACTGTATTAAATCCAAATAAACTCAACAACCTAATTTACAGACAGACATTGTCAGATGGGATAAACAGACAACACCTTATTATATGTTGTTTACAAAGCACATTTTAAATGGGAGAACAAAGATAGTGTGAAGGCAAATAGTTGGGACAATATGTAACATGCAAATATTTGTCACAATAAAAACTGATGTCCTCATGTTAGATGGACGAGGAAAATTTGAGAGACGAGAAAGGACATCTCATTATCTTAAAAGAACTAAAGACATGACATTTTAAAATCTCTAGGTTCCTAATAACAGCTCCACATTGTATGGAGCAAAACATACAAAAAAAAAGGGGAGTACATACAAATCCACAATCAAAGTTGCATTTTTCTACCCATATATCTCAGGAACTGATAGAATAAGCAGATTTTTAAAAATCAGCAAAGTGAGAAAATTTTTTTAAAAACCTGATGACTATAGAATTGTACATCCAACAACTGCAGAATAAACTCTGTTTTCAAGAACATATGGAATATTCAACAAAATGGGCCAAATGCTTGGTTATGATACAAATCTCAGGACTGGTAATCAGAGTGTGCTTTCAGGATAAAATGGGATTATATTTAAAATCTATTAAACACATGGACCACTTGAAAGTTTTCAGATGCTTGGAAATTTAAGAACTCATTACTGAATAACCTATGAATCTAGAATCAAACAGAAATTATAATATATTTCAAAATAAATAATAATGAAAGCATGTATATGAAAATTCATGGGATACAAAGTAATGATTAGAGGTACATCTATAGCTCCATAAATACTTGTATTAGAAAAGAAGAAATGATCAATTAGACCAAGAAAAGTGAAAAAAGAAGGAGCTGTAGAGATAAAAGAAATTGATGAACTAGAAAACCAGGGTGAAAAAGAAAAGCTAATGAACCAAAAAATTGGTTATTAGCCAAACTAACAAAATCAGCAAATTATGAACATAACTGATAAAAAGGAAGAAGACAAAACTTACTATATGAAAAAATGAAAATGGTCACATTACTACAGAGCCTGTGGGAATTAACAAGATAACAGATGAGAGAAAGATTTTCAGAATGGTGGAGTGAGGAGCAGGGAGGATTCTCTTCCCATCAAGACAACACTTTGAAGAAACTTGTTTACGTTTAAATAACAAAATCTTCTGCTCCTTGTCCTTATTTAAAGTCTGAGGATACTCAGAGAAGAGACACAAAAATTTCGACACAAGAAAATCTACTAAAACACACCAGATCCTAGTGTTTGAAATCTAAACTCCAGTGAAGCCCAGCATTGTAGAAACTGCTCCAGAGGCTCTACTCCAGTGCAGTAAACAAGAAGAAAGGTGCTCATTCTGTTTGCATCTCCCAGCCTAGATCTCCTGAGCTCACAATGGGAAGGTCAGATCATGGAGTAACTCATCTTCTCCAGTTCTGTGAAAACTCTATTTTAGGTAGGCTCAAAGGAAAGGACCAGCATTTTCTTCCTCAATCGCCAATTTATAGGGCAGGAGCTATAGCCCAGATGTGTAGATCAAAAATAATGTGATCCAATCACCTCCTCCCAAGCTCACTACTCATAGGGTGGAGGTTCCGTACCAGCAGGAGAAAGCTGAGATGCACAGGGTTATCACCCACCTCCTTGTGCCCTGTCAGATCAGCAGTGCCACTATGGGAGAAGTGGGCATCTGTCCTCTGCAGAAGTTCTCTCTAAAAAGAGAGGCAGTTCATGATAAAGAACTACATAGCTCTGCCTGAGGGAGTTCAGTTAGAGCATTTAGAATGTTTATGGGCACTGTAAAAAAGAAAAATGGAGATCTAGATAAGCAGTAATTAAGAGAAACAGGATGCCCAGGGCAGTAGCAAACAGAATATGTTTGACTAGAATTTTAACAAAGGAAAAGCCCTCTGGGATCATGGTCAATGCTGCTACTTGGGAGTACATTGTACAAATGCTAGACCATGCTCAGTAGGTGTGGGGCAGACTTGTCAGCGTTCCTTAAGCTGCATGCAGATGCATCCAACAGATAAGTAACTCTCACTGTCACTGGAAACTTAAACACACCTCTAACCAAACACTAACAGAACCATGAGTTACTCTGACCCAAGCCAAGCTCAAAAATAAAATAACACATATACCTAGCAATCCAAAAGACTGTGAGTGTACACATGACTGATCCCTCTCAGGAGTCATCAGAGGGGGATAATCTAAGCCCCGCTAAATGTGGAGCAAGATTGTGAATTCCAGGAACCATGAAAGCATTCTCTGAGTCAGACACACTTCCAGGGGTAAGGAGTATATCATCTTGCCAAAGGGGCCTAGGCATACCCATTAACTAAAAGTAACAAAGTCTAACCAAGGGATGCCCCATGGGAACTGGGCAAAAATTATGAAAATAAAAATAAATAAATAAATGTGAGCAACAATATCAGTGGCTACATGCCCCAGGGTAGACCATATGGTAGACAAAGCAAACCTCAATCAATTCGAAAGAATGGATATTGCAGGAAATATGTTCCCAACTACAATGATATAAAATCACAAAAAAAACAAGGAAAGGAAATTTGTGAGATTCACAAATATGTATAAATTCAAAACACTGATTTCAAAATACCAATGAGCCAAAGGGAATTCACAGGGAAAAATACAAAATAGTTAGAGATGAATAAAAATGAGAATATTCTAACACTGCTAAACCAGTGTTCAGATGTAAATCTGTGGTTGTGAATACCTATATTATAAAGGAAGAAACATCTCAAATCAATAATATAAATGTGCATGTTAAACTAGAAAACAGGAGCAACATAAACTGAAAGAAAGGAAAATAAAAAAGATAATAAGCATTATACTGAAAATCATTGAAAGAGAGAATAGAAAAACAATAGGGAAAATTAAAAAACCAATAGTGAGTTATTTTATTTTTTTTTTGAGTTTTTTTTTTTTTGAGTTTTTTTTTGAGTTATTTTAAAGATAAGCAAAATTGATAAATATTAAGCTACCTGACCTAGAAGAAAACTAAAACTACCAAAACCAGAAATTTAACAGCAGATAGCTACCAACCTTAGAGAAATAACAAGTTATCATAAGGGAATACCATGAGTAGTCATTTGCTGTAAATGTTGAAAACATAAATGGAATAGAGAAGTTCCTAGAGACATAAACTAGCAAAACTGACTCAAGAAAAAATGGAAAATTTGAGCAGACATATGACAACTAAGAGATTTAATTAGATTTTAAAATTCCCACAAAACAACTAAGCCCCAGGAGAATTCAATACTTGTTTCTACTGAATGTGTAATAATTAATGCTGATCCCTCACAGTCTTCCAAAAATAAAAGAAATAAGTGAGGGAATACCGATGAACTCATAAGGTCACTTTTACCCTGGTACCAAAATGAGACAAAGATTACATGAAATGGAAACTGCAAACTCTATGACTCAAGACACAAAAATCCTTAACAAAATACTAGTGAATGAAATAGTGCAATGTATGTAAAGGATTATACACCATGACCAACTGAAATTCATCCCAAGAATGCAAGGTTGCCTAAGCATAAGAAAAATCAATCACAAAATTATAAACAATAAAATTATGCGATCATCTTAATAGACAAAACATTTGACAAAATTCAAAGTCTTCATATTCATCAAAACAAAGAAAAGGAAAAAAAAATTAGCACAAGAAGTAAAAGAGAAGTCCCTCAACCTAATAAAAGCATCTTCAATAAAGTCAAAGTTAATAAATTTAATGGTGAAAGACTAAATGTTTTCCCTGTAAGAGTAGGGAAAAAAATGAAACAATGTTTGCTCTTGACACTTCTATTCAAAATTACATAAGAGGCAGTCCAAAGGAAATAGAAAATCTTCAGGAATTTAGTAAAACACTAAATTATTGTCAATTTCAATAATTGAATTATCAAAGTATCAATTTTGAGACATAATATACACAATATAAGATCAATATATAAAAATCAGTCATTTTATATAGTAGCAATAAATAATCCTAAATTCTACTAAAAATAATTATTTTTTAATTATAATTTCAAAAGGAATAAAATACTGAGGAATAAATTTAACAAAATAAATGTCAGACTTGTTTCCTGAAAATAGTGAAGTTTTGAAAGTAAAGAAGATCTAGATAAGTGAAAAGACATTTCATATTCATGTACAAAACAATTAATATTGTAAAGACATAATTACCTCCCAAATTGAAGCATAAATTAACTACAACTACTATCAAAATCACCTATTGAACTTTTTTGTCAGTTTGCCAGAATGATAGTAAAATTTATAGAAAAATAGAAGGGACTGAGAATATTCGACATGGTAAATAAGACAATCAAATTTAGAAAATTACACTTCTGGATTTTAACTTATTGTAAAGCTACAGTACTAAAAATGGTGTAGAAATGGCATAACAAATATAAATTAAAGAAATAAAATTGAGAGTCCTGAAATAAGTCCATACTGTTGATTTAATTCACCTTTGACAAGGGAGACAAGAGTTCAACAGAGGACATAATAGTCGTTTCAAACAAATGTTGCGGGAACACATTGATTTCCACTTGCAAAAGAATGAAATTGTACTCACTTCCCCCATCTTACTTGAAAAGTAACTCAAAGTATATTTTGGAGCTTAATATATAAGCTAAAATTATAAAACCCCAAGAAGAAGACTTAGTAGAAAGTTGTCATCATCCTGATTTGAGCATTGTTTGCTTTTTGAAGACATGACACCAAAAACCACAAATAACAAAAAAAAATTGAATTTATCAAAATTAGAATATATATACTGCCAAGAAAGTGAAGAAAAATAGCTCACAGAATGGGAAAATGTATTTGTAAATCCTATACCTGATAAGAGCATTGAATACAATTCCCTTTCCAATCACTAAGAAAAATACAAATAACCCAGTTTTTTAAATGGGCCATGAAACTCAATGGGTATTTTCCAAAGACTATGTGAAAATGGCCCATAAAAACATTAAAAGATGTCAAGAGAAAGAGAGATCATATTACCCAGAGAATCCCCACCTTGGTATATAGTCAAGAGAAATGAAAACGTGTATTAAAAATAGAAACTTATATCTAGATGTTCACGTCAGCATTATATGTGATAGCCAAAAAGTGAAAATAAGCTATGTGTCCATCAAATTATGAATGAATAGAAATGCTGTATTATTTGACACAACAAAAGAAAAGCCAGTCACCAAAAAACACAAATTGCATAATTTCATTTATATGAAATGTCCAAATTTGACAAATTCATAGATACTAAAAGAAGATAAATGATTACCTAGTAGAGAGGAGAAAAGAGTAGTGACCACCCATGGATATGGGGTAAGGAAAATATTATCAACTTAGATTGTGACGATGGTGGCAAAATTCTGTAAACATACAAAAAAACCAATGAGCCTTTTATTTAATTATTTTTAAAATTTTTTATTGTATACATTTAAGGTACACAACCCAATGTTATAAATACTTACATATTGTAAAATGGTTGCTATAGTGAAACAAACAGACATATCTATCATCTCACATAGTCACCACTCCCCACTCCCTGCCCCCCATTCTCCCATGGCAAGAACAGCTATAATATATTCATTTAGCAAAAATCCTGAATACAATAGTAATAATACTATTATTAACAAAGTCCTCATGAGGCACATTAATCTTTCCATTTGTTCATCGTACATATATAAAAAACACATTGTACACTTTAAAAGGATGAATTCTGTAGTTAGTAAATTATACTTCAAAAGTATGTTTAAATAATAATAAAAATTTAAACACATTTGTTAGCAACTTATCTGAAATGGACAAATTAAATAGTACAATTTACCAAAACTGACTCAAGAAGACATAGAAAATCTTTGAATCTAATTAAAGTCTTCCTATGCTGAAAAGTCCTGCCCCAAATGGTTCTGCTGGTGAACTCTATCAAATTAGGAAGGAACAATACCAATATTCCACAAGTTTCTTCTAAGGAAAGAGAAAGGGGGATATTCCCAAACTCTCCTAATGATACTTACATAACCCTGTTACAAAAGTTTTTCCAAGATAATTTTGAAAAGAATATTAGAGATCAGTATTATTTATTAATTTGCTGCAGAAATCCTAAACAAAGTATCAGTAAACTTAATCAAAAACTATTTGGGAATTATAATGCATTATGATGTCAAACAAAGTTTAAGGCAAAAATGCATTTAACATCAAAAAATCAGAATAAAGAAATGCCATAGTCCTTTTTTACAGATTCAGGAAAAGTGCACAAGTTCCGGCAGTTTAGAAACTTGCTAAATAAGCCATGTAAATAGATGAGAGACAGAGGAAGAGAAGGCAGGGGTGCGGTGGAAGGAGAGGGAGAGAGAGCTTTCAAACTTTTTCAAAGATCTGCTGTCACTGTGGTTTTCAAACATAAGTGTACTTCAGAATCACCTGCAGTACTTTTTTTAAAAATATCATTTATTGCCGGGCGCCGTGTCGCGCGCCTGTAGTCCCAGCTACTCGGGAGGCTGAGGTGGGAGGATCGCTTGAGTCCAGGAGTTCTGGGCTCTAGTGCGCTATGCCGACAGGGTGTCCGCACCAAGTTCGGCATCAATATGGTGACCTCCCGGGAGCAGGGGCCCACCAGGTTGCCTAAGGAGGGGTGAACCGGCCCAAGTCGGAAACGGAGCAGGTCAAAACTCCCGTGCTGATCAGTACTTTTTTTAAAAAAATATTATTTATTGTTTTTAGTTATACTTGACAGTTGAATCTATTTTGATATATTTATACAATTATGGAATATATCTTATTCTAATTAAGATCCAAATCTTGTGGATGTACATGATGTTGAGAGTCACTGTGGTGTGTGCCTGTGTGTGTATAATGAAAGTTTTGTCAGATTAATTCCACTGTCTTTCCTGTTCCTATCTCTCCAATCCTTCTCTTCATTCCTCTTTGTCTAATTCGTTGAACTTCTATTTTTCTCCCACCCCACTGCTGCAAGTTAACATTTCTTAAGTAGCAGATATCTGATCTATCTCCAGCATTTCTGATTCAGTAGGTCTGGGGTGGAGTTCAAAAGTTCACATTTAGGTTGGTATGGTATCCAAGCTTTGAGAACAACTGTGGTACAGTACACATAATTGAAATCATGTGTGATTTGCAGGTTAGGTTAGAAATCATAGAAGCATCTTCACCTTGTCTCTTCTTATGTTTATGTCTTCTTATGTCTTATGTCTCCTTCTCATCTTTCCAAATTCTTATGTCTTATGTCTTATGTCTTCTTATGTCTTATGTCTCCTTCTCATTCTTTCCAAATTCAATTTATAAGGTCAAGCTTTTCTACTTCTTTTTGAATCCTTGATTGTGGAGTGTGGTGATCTGGATCAGAATCTTTGATTGTCTTGTGGTTGTGGTGCTCTTGCAAACACTGGGCACTTCCTGTGCAAAAAAGTATGGGTCAAGATTGCCCAGTTGCTATGGTGACACCCTGCCCATGAATGCTCTGTGCAAAGCACAGAAGCTGTATCAGTCTTGACCTTGATCTCAGATAGCAGCTCCCAGGGATAGAGAATTCTAAGCACAGCAAGATAACCACAATGTTTTGCCAGTGCTGTGACTTCCAAGCCTGCCCACTTAATAGAAACTTTGGACAGTAAGATTCCTGGTGCCACAGGAAGCTCCTAGCATTGCAACAGTGGAATAGCTACAAAACTGTTCCTAGTCCCTAACTTTCTTGTGCACAAAGAACAATGCCTCTATGGTGTTTAACTTCCTGATTGTGAGACCATATATAATAAATGTGCAGAGCCAACTCTGGGTCACTGCTTCTCTATCAGAGGTCAGTGTCCCACCTGATCCCAGCTTTCTCTCTTAATGTTTGTATGTGATGGCATTTGATTTCCTATAATTTTCTGGGAAATGATTTTTTTTTGCCAGTTATACAAAACATTGTTGAAACAATGTTCTTCTACATTGTAGTTTTTCTTTTTTCTTAGTCTTAAACTCCATTTCTCCTTAATTGATCTAATAAGCATTATCTATTTTGTTGGTCTTTAAGGATAAATAAAAACAAGTTTTATTTGTTCCTTTTAGTTTTATTGTTTAAATATGCATTTAATTTAGTTTTTGTGCAAAATTGATTCCCTCATTCTCCGTGTTCTTGGTTCCTTTATCTTTGTGATTAGTAATGAAGACTTTCAAAGATGTACTTTTATATTTGAGTATACTATAACCCATGGCTCCTGGTGTGTGTCCTCTTTATTCACTGATTTTTGGATACAGTCATCCCTCTTTATCTCTGGGTTCCGCATCTGCAGATTCAAGCAATCATGGTCCAAAAATATTTGAAAAAATGGAACCTGTACTGAATGTGTACAGTTTTTTTCTGATCATTATTTCCCAAACAATACAGTATAACCACTATTTACATAGCACTTACACTACATCAAGTGTTTTTTGGATTCTAGAGATGATTTAAAGTTTACAGGAGGATGAACATAGGGTTATTTGCAAATACTACACATTTTATATAAGGAATTTGAGCATCTGTGGATTAGGGTATTTGAGAGGGTCCTGGAAAAAATCCCCCACAGATATTAAGGACAACTATTGGTAATTTCTGTTTCTTGTCTTCTTTGATTCACTGTGTGTCTGCAAATGTCTTTCATCTGGGATGACAGGTGAGTGTCATCTAAACTGAGTGGAGGATTCTTGGGATATGATTTATTTTCTTCATTGATCTGTGAATGTTCTTCAACTGTCTGTTACCTGTTTCCAATGTTGCAGATGAGAAAAAAATAAATATATCTTGGTCTGATTAATTTCCCCTTGCTAATGAGCTGTCCTTTCTGTCAGGATTCATTCCTGCAAGTTTCCTTTTATCTTTGGGATACAGAAATTTATCAGGAGAGAAATCCATATTGTATGGAATCCAGTCTTTTAAATCAGTGAACAGTTTTCCTTCAGATCAGTGAAAATTTCCTCTGCTTTTGATTTAGCCATTGCCTCTTCCCCATCTGTTTCTTCTCCTCTGCATCTCTGACTCAGTGATATGCTAGATCCTCTGGACCTGCCCTGTGAGTTTCTCCTTTTCTCCTGCTGGATTTCCACACGTTCATACTTTTCCTCTGAGACTAGAAATACTGCTTCTCCATGATCTTCCAGGTCACTGATTTGGTTCTCCTTGGTCATGCCAAGGAGCATTCTACCAGAAGTGAAAAAAGAATTAACCCAAGGACCCTGCAAGTCCTTGAGAGCCAAGAAACTCCGACAGCCCCTCTGGAATGACAATGCACACAAAACACACATGCACACATATATACAGCTACACTCATAGATGTGACACACATAACTCATAAGTGTACACACACATATACATGCACATTCACCCCCCAGCCCCAGCCTTCTACAAGGATATTCTGACTCCCTGAAGACCAGTTCTATCCCTGGAACCCTGGTCTTTGCTCCAGGATATGGCTGCTGGTCTTCGGGTTGTCCTCAGAGAATACATCCGTAAGACTGTTCTCCAACAGAGAGATTCTGGCAGAGCCCTCAGTCCAGTATCTATCTTCTCAGCCTGGCTGGCTGACTGGGGATTAGAAGTTTCCCTCTCTCTGTATCCCAGCCATTTTCAAGCTTGAGTGGACTCTGTAATCACAACCAGTTGTACAGCAAGCCCTGGGTGGGCCAGCTGGATAATACTCTGACCTCCACTAACCAGACTCTGACAGTCAATTACCCAGCCTTCTTCCACCTCTGGGGACAAGGAGGCTGGGTCAGAAAACGATCCCCCACAGAGACAGTCCAGGTGGCCCTTTCAGCAGCCTGATGGGAGGGAAGAATTTTTATTGAAAACAAAAACATCAAGCAGTAAGGAAATATAACTGAGATACTGAAAACATATTCCTAGACCTCTGCACAAAGAGCTAATGCTCTGCTTTGAGCCTTTTAACCTAAATAGCATTTATCCTGTCCCTAGTATGTGGTGACATTGGTACACTGTAGCTCACTTGGACCTGGGGACAAGTTATTATTGCCTCTGTTTTGTACATTAGTAACCAGAAGATGACCCAGTCTGCAAAGACTTTCAAGATTCTTCCCCTAGACAATATGGAAAACAGAACAAGATGTAAAAAAAAAAAAAAAAAAAAAAAAAAAAGAAAGAAAGAAAGAAAAAGAGAAAGAATATGTTCCATTGATGAAATAAATGCTCAGTAACTCATATCCATGAATAAACCTTATGGGCATTTGATTTTCTCTAATGCCCACAATTTTCTTTAGCCTGTGGATTTATACATTTCTGGACCTTTTTATCTTTACAGATCACTCTAATAGCTAGCATTTCCTTGGTGTTATGCAATCTCTGTTAGCCAAAAATAAGGTGCTAATAGCTTCATACGTAAGCCAGAGAAGTAAGAGAAGAGGATAGACTCACGTAAAACCGGAAAGCTGTGTGTATTTGTGTAAAATCTCATGGCTAGGAATAGTACCACCAAGGTAGGGACCTGGATCTCCTGACTCCTGACCCTGCAAGTCCCCATCAGACCTTCATTCTATACCTGTACCTGTCTCCTCACCTCCTTCAGTTCACAACTAAGCTCAGGGTCAGCAAGTGATAGGAGAAGCCCCTGGCATCAGTCCACTTGGTCTTCAAAACTAATGTTTTTCAAGCTTCCAGCATTTTCTTTTTAATTCTTAGGTTTATAGACCAGTCTTGAGGCTTCCTAGAAGACTTTGACTACTTGTCCTGAAAATAAAAAGCATGACCTGGCAGAGTTTAGTTTACCAAGAATGTAATTTTCAGGTAGGACACGAAGATGAGTGTCTAGCATCAAAGCACGTCCAATGTCATTATGTAAATGTTTGTCTTATTTCTTTGTTTTAAAATAACACAAGCAGGTAAAAGTGAAATTTGGCTTCTCCTGGTTAATTTTTTAGTTCTGACTCACTGGAGATGAGATAGCCAGAAATCCAGAGAAAGATTTTCCACCAAGCTGTTGTCCACCAAAATTTGTCCCTTATATCCATTTTTCCTTAACATATGCACACAGTCACCAGGACAGGCCCTTCCAATAAAATGGCATGCAAACATGTTTCCCTTGCAGCAAAGACAAATAGCAAACCATTACATGTTTTATAACCATTGATAGTCCTATTAGCCTGTTAATGTCTTGTTAGAAATAATACTGTACACATGCACACACACACATGCACACATACACACATTCGCCATAAAATCAATTCTCAATAAACAACCCTCCAGCTCACTGTGCCAACACTATGCATGCTATTTATTCTCTATTTCAGCCTTCTGGGTGACAGCTAATGCAAATTGGTGCATCTACAAGATATATTCTCCTTATTGTCTGATGTATCAAGATTGTTTATTCATGGGAGATTAACAGAGAATATAGAGGAAAGGAATAAATGGACACATTTTGCTAATTGAAATGAGAGGTGCATAAAATATGAGTTATGGATTTGCCTGTTTTCATAGCTGCCTTGAGCTTCAGTTCTGCACATTGCCTCTTGTTTTCCTTGAAGACATGTGCTGGTGATACATAGTGGTGCTTTGGATTCAATTAAGTATCAACACTGGGAAGTAAATTGGTTTTTTCAAAAAGGCAAAAGATAATCTATATGTGGTTTGATGTAGAGACACAAATGTCTAATTCAGAGCATAAGGATGAATTTTTGTGTACACTTGTCCACAAAAAAAAAAAAAAAAAAAAAAAAAAAAACAGAACTAGCTCTGTAGCAGGTTATCTGTGAGGTCTTTATTTTTTTGAGGAAATGGAGAAGAAACCACTTAAGTGATGGCACAGTGCAGTGGGGACCCAAGTGGAAAATCACACCTATAATGAATGCATCAGGCTAACAGACCATCTGTGAAGCAATGTTGAGATTCAAATGGAATGGCTTCCTGGCACTCTCTACAAATTTGCTTGTATCTTTCTGCTTGAGGCCAGCTATCCTACTGTTTTTTCATTTCTTTGGAGCAGCTAATGTGTATGATTGTAAACTCTCTAAACATAAGGCCATATTTTAATCACAGAGATTAAGCCTGTTTATATTCTATATTAAAGATAATTGTGTATTCAGTTGTCTCCCTTCATAAAGGTGCTAATGACAAGAACAGATAATATGAGGAGGCCTAGGAAATACTATGAAAAACATTAGCATCAAGTGGACTCATTTTCCTTTGTTGGCCTCAACTGAAGGGCTAGTATGGTCAGTCAGGATCATTTGGGGCTAAACCTGGAGAATTTCTCTCTGAGCATTCAGGGACTGCAGAGATAAAGACCATGACTGACTGTGGTTCCATATGAACTTGTCATTCTACTGACTAAAGACATGACTGAGAAAGGCCCTGGGTAAGCAGAAAAGTTGCCTGACTGAGTGAGGAGCACCTGTGCCCTTGGGCTACCCACCTTCCACCATAGTTTGAGTGGTCTTGCTTGCCTGAGACCTTGGCTACCATAGCTGGTGGCTGTCCTGGAATGCTAGTCCTCAGGTCCCTTTTCTTTGGTTATAGGTCCCTCCCCATGATTGCTGCAGTGACCTAGTGTCCAAGTGCTATGGTTGAAATACGGTTTGTCCCTTCTGAAATGCATGTTGCACTTTAACCCTCACTGTAAAGCATTGAGAGGATGGAAACTTAATCTGTCTATGATCTTTAGGAGTGGGGCCTTTGGCAAGTGATTAGGATGAGACAAGGTCATCAGAGGGGAGTTTCTGTAATTGTACCTTTGTGGATTTATAAGAAGAGGGAGAGAGACCAGAAGACATATGCACATGGGCACTTGTAGTCTCTTGCTTTGTGATGCCCTATATTACTTCAGGGACTCTACTGGCAAGAAGGCCATCACCAGATGCAGCCCCTCAACCATAGACCAGAACCTTAAGCCAACACATACCACTTTTCTTTATGACTTGCCAAGAATAAGACATACAGATCTGAACCAATTATAATAATCAGTTGATCTGATCATAGTGATAGCTTCAGGGATAAATATATCAACCAGGCAAGATCAGTTAGAGATGGGGATGGGAATATATATATGCTTGAATTGGAGAGATCTGGGAAATTAAATGTGAGAGTTATTAGCTCCTACCTGGAAACGTCTACCTGCAAAATAATAAAGAAAGTAACAGAGAGTCAAAAGATAGAGAAACGCATGGTTCTCTCTGATATGTTCTCTCTGATGTGCGGTTGCTAACACACAATAGGGGGGGTGAAGGGAAGAATAGAAAAATTCATTGGATTTGACAAAGGGGAATGGAGGGAAGGGAGGGGGACTGAAATTAGGAGCAAGAGTAGAATGAGTCGGACATAACTTTCCTATGCTCATAGGTGAATACACGACCAGTGAAACTCCACATGTGTACATCCACAAGAATGGGAGTTCTATTCCATGTATGTATAATATGTCAAAATATATTCTACCATTGTGTATATCCAAAAATAACAAATAAAAACAAAGAGGAAGAGAGGCCAGATAGAGTTATCTTAGGTCCCTGGACTGAGTTATGACTGAAGTTAAACTTCTGTGAATTTCTCAGTAACATGAGTTAACCCATTACCACTTTGCTCATGCAGGTTTGAGCTGGGTTTCCTCCACTTAACAACCAAAAAGAATCCTGACTAATCAATGCCTATCTCCTGAACATGGCAAGCCTAGAGGTGGGCCTCAGATGCCTCTGGTTTAGAAAACACGTGCTGCAAACCCTGTAGGGATTTTGTGGCAAAAGATGGCATGCAATTCCCTGCTGATAAAAAAAAAAAAAGTGTAGTTCCCTTTATTTGCACCCAACATAGTCTCCTCCATAGCATGAAAAGTGGAAGATAATTAAGAAGGCATTGAACAATAATGTCCAACCTTATGTAGCCGAAGTAGATTTAAAACTCACCCTGTGAACAAAGTGGTCATGCCCGCATCATCATTGCAAAGATGTGTGGATTTCCAAGGTGCTTCCAGCTTCCAACCAAGGATCATTGAAGAGCAGGAAGGGGAGGTGAGATGCTGAAGTCAAAGGTGTGTATAAGTCAAGTCCAGAATAAAGGAAGAATATCTCCATCCTGGAAAAAAAGGATATCATAGGTTTTCAAAGACTCAGAGGCAAAGACTCAGAGGCAAAGCAAAGTTGGGAATTTAGAGATAGGGCTAAGCAATGAAGAAAAACATTGGAAATAAATATGGTTAGCCTTGGGTCATCAATTAAAGGGTGGTGGTATCTGCAGCTGTTTTCTGAGAGCTCTGGGGGAATGGTACCTGGGAGGCTGGACTCAGAGGAAGGACCAAGTGAGAAGGGTGGAAAGGTACTGAGTCATCAGGATCTTTTAACAACAAAATCAATAAGCAAAATTCCCCATATACTCCAATGAAACACAGAAGCCCCTCAAGAGCACAGATGTTAACATCTGGAAATAGTTTTCTGTGGTTTAAGGAGCATGATGTGAACAAATCATTGGTCCACATCCCAGTTTCCTCTGCACTGCCTTGCACCACAGAGCAACAATCAATTCTCATGAGGGCAGACAAGCCCATTCTGACAGTCATCGACTCTGCAGCATTAAAGGATTTTTTATGGTACAATTGTGATTATACTGAGCATAAAGCTCATTGTGCCATGATGAAGCTTTGACCTGGAATAGATGGCCTCAGTCAGCCATCCACATCCTTGTTCACCTGCAATCAACACAACAGACGTCTCCAGGAAGCGCAGGTGACTCAGGGAATAGAACCTCTATAATCTCAGCATTTCCGACAGCAGAAAAAGCTCTATCAGGTCCCACCTGGCCATGGAAAGTGCATTTACTCCTATGTGTGTGTGTCACAGGGTCTCAGGCAGAGAAACTCAGAGGCAGGAGATCACACACCACATGTCTGTCCTATGCAAGAAGAGAGTGATAGACTGGCAATGAGCACATGTGAGCCAGGCAGACATGAACATGGGCTCATGCCAAATGTAACTCAGTGAGGCCCCCTTACTCCCAGACGTAATTTCCTTAGCACCTGGAAAGAAAGGATATCACTAGTCCCCCGAGCACTCCCTAGAAAAATGCACATAGTGATGGTCACCCTTCTTTGAGTGGCTTTCCTAACCAGGGATATGTTTTCAGTAAGTACTAAATTGTGAACTGTGGAGAAAGCACATAGGAGTCATTGGGTGTTTGGAAAGTTGGGCTTGGGGAGGGAGACTGCAGTCACAGATGGATGATGCTCTTGTCCAGAGCTGTGCACGCTGGATATGTCTGTTGAGAGGCACCACTGCAGCATGTAAGGGCTCCACAATCATCCAAGAGCAGGTTCATCCTCTTATCACTGAATCTCAGTTTCCAGATTCTTTTGAGCATATGACTCTGGCAATCATAACTGCTTTATGGGGTTGTGATGAGAATTGAATTAAGTGAGAAATGTGACCATGAATGGTAACTGACTTCATATTCTAATAATGGGAGCCTTCTAGAAACTGAAGACAGTCATGCTTCAAAGAAGTGGATGCAGAACCTAGCTGAGGAACATTCACAGTTGAAGGAAGGGTGACAATCGGGTGCAGAGCTGAGGTGTTGCTCTGATGCCCCATTCCCCTCCTGGGAAGACAAACTCCATTTTACACATACCTGCAGAGCTCAGAAAAAAACAGGCTTAGTGAGGAGAGAGGGGCTTCTGGACCCCTGTCCAAAGAGCAGCTTTGGGTCCAAATATAGTGAAGGGAATAATCCAGAGAGACCAGGACCGTTAATTTTATTTTATTGGTTCTTAGTTATACAGTTTCATATTCTGTAAAATGTGGATAATAAAGTTATACCTCACAAAGCCATAACCTACACTTAGATTTTATTTCAGTGTTTGAAACATAAGTGCTCAATAAACTATTCCTCCAATAGTACAATTATACAAACATTGAATATATCTTATACTAATTAGGATCCCCTTATTATGGGTGAGCACAATGGTGAAGTTCATTTAGGTATTTTCATATGTGTACATATGAAAACTATGTCAAAATCACTCTACGGTCTCTCCTATTCCTATAGCCCTTACAGTGCTGGGGATTGAACCCAGGGCCTTGTGCATGCAAGGCAAGCTCGTTACCAACTGAGCTATATCCCCAGCCCCTTCCCTTCCTTTTGTTCTCCTTTGTCTAATCCACTGAAATTCTCTTCTCCCCTGCCCCCCACCACTCCTTTATTGTGGTTTAGCTTTCACATATTAGCAAAAACATTTGACCTTTGATTATTTTACTTAGAATGATAGTCTCCAGATCTATTCATTTACTGACAAATGCCATAAAGTCATTCTTCTTTATAGCTGAGTAATACTCCCTGTGTATATATACCACAATTTCTTTATCCAAAGACCTAAGAATTAGATCAGAAGCCCTGCAATCTACTAGAATAAAAGATATGGCCAACACTTCAACATATTGGTACAGGTATTGACTTCCTGAACAAGACTCCTAAAGCACAAGAAAACAAAACTCAATAAATGGGATAATATCAAACTAAAAATCTTTACAGCAAAGGAAACAATCAAGAGTGTGAAGAGATAATGTACATAATGAGAGAAAATCTTTTCCATCTGTATCCCAGATAGAGCATTAATTTTCAGATTAGACAAACAACTAAAAATGCTTAACACCAAAAAACAAATAATCCAATCAATAAATGGACAAAGAAACTGAACAGACACTTCTCAAAAGGAGAAATATGAATGGTTAAAAAATATATGAAAAAATATGCAACATTCCTATCAATTAGAGAAATGCAAATCAAAACTACAGAGATTCCATCTTACTCCAATCAGAATGGCAATTGTCAAGAATACAAGTAACAACAAATGTTGGCGAGGATGTGGGGGGAAAGGTACACTCATACATTACAGGTGGACTGCAAATTGGTGCAACCACTCTGGAAAGCAGTATTGAGATTCCTCAAAAAACTAGGAATGAAACCACCATTTGACCCAGTTATCCCTCTGCTCAGTATATACCCAAAGGACTGAAAATAAACATACAACGACACAGTCACACCAATGTTTATATCAGCTCAATTCACAATAGCTAAGCTGTTGAACCAAACTAGATGTCCATCAACAGGATCTCCTTTTGTAGAAAGACAGCAGTCACCCTTAGGACTCCTAATCTCAAAGGAAAGCTCAAAAGGCCTCTTGGGGGAAGTTCACTCCATGCAGCCTGGCGATGGGGTCTTAGAGGCCAGTCCCACATGAAGTCTACTCTGGACACTTGTGCCCAGATGGACCACTCCCACAACAGTAAGCCAGGCCACAGTTGAGCCATTACCATGTGGAAATGACAGCATGATGTTACCCTGAGAATCACTACAGAAAATCATTATTAAGCAAAGGGTCATTCCTACTCTGCAGAAGGCTGTTGTTGGAAGATGCAGTCCCAGAGACTCATCATCGGTTGGTCTTTGAGGTCACATGCTGGGGCTCTGACTATATAGTATGCAATCCTATAGGTCCAGAAAGAGCTTACACTAACCATTTCCAATTATTCAGGGCAGAATTAACAGCCCTTATAATCATCCACCAACCTCTGAAGTGATTTGGTTTGCTTTGTCTGAATGTCTGCAGATAACCAGCCCCGGAAAATAGGCGTCACAGCTACAGCAGAATCTACCAAATGCCTTGGGATGCTCCTAGGATGCTCCACAGACTCACGGGCTCTGGGTGCTGGGCATGGCATATGATGGATAGGTGCCATTTATCTCTGTCTGATTGTTGTGCGTCTCTGAACACTTCTAGTATCAGCAAGTTCATCCTGCTGTTGAATGGCACTAAGAGTAAAAGTGGGAAATGGGGGGTAGGATATTTAACTGTGTTTCCCATTCCAACTCTGCCAGGCAGAGTTGTGACCTGGTAAAAGCATTTAACCTCTCTGAATTTGTTTCCTATTCTGTAAAATGTGGATAATAAAGCCAACTCACAGAGTCATCATGGGAATAATCTACACTAAGATTTTATTTAAGTGTTTGCCACGTAAGTGCTCAATAAATTATCCCTCCAATAATAATTCCCCCTCCTCCTCTTCCTTCTCCTTCACTGTAGTGGTAGTAACAGTCGTTAAATCAAATTTAGTGTTGTCTCTCTGAAGTGATGGTTCCACTTTGTTCCAGTTCAGCCGTCCAAGACCCCAGATCAGCAGCAACAGGGTCAGGCCATGGTCAAGTCAGCAAGAGCATGGCTTGTGAAGCTTGGTAACTATACTTAGTTGCTGATACACAATTTGTTTGTGAATACACAATTTGTTTTCCAATTAACAACCAACCACAAAAAGAGAAAACAAATACAATGATAAAACATCTTAAATCTTAAGTCAAATAGATCACTCAAAGCAAATCTTGATAAAATTGGCAAAAAATGTGCATCCCTAGTTGGAATGAAATAACAAGAAAACTATGCTTAAGATTTTCTAAAGCAATCAGAAACATACCCAAATAAACCAAAAACTCATACATGGAGACTATTTCTCCTCTTGATTTGTGTGTTTTAAGGTACCAACACTGGTGTCTACTTTGTGCCACTAATGGGTCCCTCCCTATCTGAAACGGCCAGGTCAACTAGGGACAGAAGTCACAGCTAGACCAAGTTTTGAGTCTCCAGAATGAGGCATATAATTTAGTTCTTAGTAGATGATCAGCTGGCATCAATCCCAGGGGAGACCTCTTTGAGCATCTTCCCAGCATCTTTACTCATTTTCTTCTCTTTTTGCTGTGGTAAAAGACACATTACAAAAGTTGCCATTATAGGCACATTAAAGGGCAGTTTCATAACTAGTCCATCCACACTGTAGTGCACCATCAGCACCACCCATCTCCAGAACTCTTTGCATCCTCCCAAACTGAAGCTCTACCCATTAAACAAAACTCTCCATTTTCCCCTCCCACTGGCCCCTAGCAAACACCATTCTGCTTTCTGTTTCTAAATTTGACTATGCTAGATGCCTTGTGTCAGAGGAATTATGAAGTATTAGTCTTTTTGTGATGGGCTTATTTCTCTTAGCACTATGTCCTCAAGATCCATCCATGTTGCAGCAGATGTTCAAGTGCTCTTCCTTTTGAAGGTTAAGTAATATTTCATCCTGTGTATAGATATATTGTACATTCCATATTTGGCTTATCCATTGCTTGTACCTTTTTGACTATGATAAATAATACTGTGTTCATGGGTGTACAAATATCTGTTGGAGTCTTTAAACTCTTTGGCTGGCACAGCCAGAAGTGGAAATGCTGAATCATTTAACTCTATGTTTAATTTTTGGAGAAATGGCTGTACTATTTTCCACACTAGCAGCAGCATTTTTTATCTCTAACATCAGTGCACATCAATTCCAAATTCCCCATACCTCATCAATGCCTGATATTTTTATGGATGTGTATATGTGTGCAAGCATGCACAAATGTCAAGTCAATTTGTTTTTAAGTAATAGCCACCCTAATGCACGTGAAGTAGTAGGTTATTATAGTTTTGATTTTATTTCTTTAATGACTATTAAGGCTTAGCATCTTTATCTGGCCATTTGTATATCAGGTGGAGAAATACCAATTCAAGGTCTTGGTGCATTTTTTAATTGGGTTCTATGATTTTTGTTCTTAATTTGTAGATGTTGTTTATATATATGCTGGATTCATGATTTATAGATTTTTTTCCAATTCCATGGGTTATCTTTTCACTTGATAGTGTCCTTTGATGCACAAAAGTTTTGATTTGTTGAAACCCAATGTATCTGTTTTTGTCACCTAAGTTTGTTGTCATATTCAAGAAATCAGCCAGATCCAATGTCATGAAGTTTTTCCCTTATGCTTTCTTAAAAGAATTTTATATTTTCAGCTTGTATGTTTAGGCCTTTGATTCCCCTTCTCTCTTTAACACTCCTTCATTCCTTCCACAGGAATGATCCTCAGTAACCTGACCTTTGACTTAGTCAGCTCAGGTTGCTATAACAAAACAACACAGACTAGGTGTCTTAATACATGTTTGTTTCTCACTGTTACAAAGACTGGAAGCCCAAGATCAAGTTGCCAGAAAATTCGGTGTCTGGTGAGGGTCCACCTTAGGGTTGCTGCCTTGTCACTGTGTGCTCACATGCATTCATATACATAGAGAGAGAGCGTTCCTCTCTGCTTTTCTTCTTATAAAGGCACCTATCCCATCATAGCTGCCCCACCTTCATGACCATTTGAAGTACGGTTTCTACTGAAAACATATTGTTTTTGTATCATTTTGTACCAGTCAAAAAACTGTTAATTCTAACTTTTGCAAACTGGGGAGTATCTGTAACACACATACATATATATGAGCATGGATTTGTATAAATACATGTACACATACATTTACATGGTCTGTGTGTGTGTGCATGCAATTACCCATACTAAGACCAGATTAAGCCAGGGATTGGTGAACTACACCCATACCCCAAATCTGGCCTCAGCCTCATTCTGTACATAAAACTTTATTGAAACACACCCATGCCTATCTATTTACATATTTTCTATGACTGATTTCATGCTACTGAGAGTTGAGTAATTGTGAAAAAGATTACGTGAACTATAATACCTCAAATATTTACTATATAACCCTTTATAGAAAATGTTTGCCAACTCTGGTTTACACCATCAACATCATCACATATAGCAAATATTTTCAGAATATCCATGTCTAAAGCACCATATCTAATGGTATAAAAATTATGCATTAAGATTACATACACTTCTGCATCTGAGTACTTCATTCATAAGATGTCCAAGGAATTTCCATAAAGAATGGGAAGTGTTTAGGGCAGTCCACTGTGTTTCTTTCTTGTTTTTCTTCCTTCTAAATAGCTTTCTCTTGTTTGTTCTCATAGAATACACACTCTCTCTTGCCTTTCAATAAACATAATTCATTGTGGAATTACTAGATCTTGTGTTGTTTCCTCTGGTGCATTTTTTAAGCAATGTGAGATTCTAAACAGAGAGTGTTCAATGTCTGGGAGTGTGGCACCTACGGAAAACTCCTGTTTGAATGCCATCATGGAGACAAGTCAGGAAAGTTCTCAATCTGTCTGTGTTTGAGTATCCTCATCTGTAAAATGTAATAATAGAACTGCTATAATGATTATGTGAGTTAATGCATGGAAAGTAGTTAAAATAGAGTCTGGCACAACACATATTCAACTAGAGTTAGCTGCTATTATATTGTTGAAGCTATGCCACTAAATATCAACTTTAGTATTTATGGAAGTCTCAATAATGTTCTAGGTGCTGCTCCAATACCAGGGTAAACAAACCTCCTTCCTTCAAGGGATTATTGCATAAAGTCAAGTTCAACAAGGTTTTAATTTGGATAAGTCATTGTGGACCAATGTGTTTCTCCAACAGTAGCTCTGCAGTGGGCTGGATCCTATTCTAAAGTTTGAGGAGCAGACAGAACAATGTAAGCATCCGCTGATTGATAGCTATAATCCCTAGGCTGTTCCCACAAACTACCATAAGAATGGACTTTGTTGCCTCTCAGGCCGTATGTCCCCCAAGCAGCAGTGGCATCAGCAAAGCAAGATGACCCACAGCAGCACCGTGTTTGTGAATGATGGCTCAGTCATCTCAACAGAAGGAAAAGAGGGGCAAGGAATCCAGACCCTGTAGACTAAGGAAATCCTTTTGTTTTAAATTCCCATTCCCACCATCCCTGCGATCCCATCCTTTGCACACTACAAAATCAGCACCCTCCTCCCTCTAGTTCATCACAAACTTACTTCCAACCATCTTCTATCTATTCCAGTGGAGCTTCTCATCCACCGTTCCAACCAGACTGTTCATGTCAAAGACCCCCATGACCTCCATGCTGCCAAAAACAAAGGATATCTCTCAGTCCTTATCTTGGTGTGTCTCCCAGAGTTTTAAAATTGTCAGCTTTTGTTTGTCTTCCACAGGATATATCCCTCCCTACCTTTGTTTGGGGGTGCCTCTCAGTGGCTTTAACTGTACCCCGTACATGGTTCCTTCCATTGGGAGACACTAACTTGTCTCTGAACTCAACAACCCGTCACTCTCCTGGCCTTTGCCCACCTCCAAGCAGCTCTCTCCTGGCTCCTCTCCTGCCTTTTCCTTCTCTACTTGATAGAAGATCCCAAGAATGACCCAGTAGGCTGTCCTGGGACCTCTTCCTACCACATTTCTGAGTCATTGTTTTTAGCACACTTTTTTTTTTCCCCTGGAATAAGCTGAGATTTATAAACAAATTTGGAAAGATAATACACAGCATTTCCAGAAAAGTTTTACTTAGTTTTTCTCATTTCTTCCAGCTTACATGACCATCATGCATTTGTCAAAATGAAGAAACCTCTATTGGTTCAATTCTATGAACTAAATTCCAAACACCGTGTGCATCCTCCAGGATTTCCATGAATGTCCTCTGGATCTAACCCAGGGTGTGGCATTACTTTTACTTGCCATGTTTCCTGATCTCCCCTCAAAGTGTCTCAGCTTATCTCTGTTTCCGTGTTTTACAGTCTTGAGGCAAGGACCAACCATTCCCCAATTTCGTTTTCTCTAACATTTTTCACTATAAGATAGAGGGTATGAATGGGTCTTGGAAAAGACCACAAAGGAAGCGTTTCCTGCTCATCAAGTCCTGCTAGGGGTAGATGATATCTCTGGTAACATTCATCTTTATCATTTGATTAAGGTGGTATCTACCAGACTTCTCCAATTTACAGATACTATTTTTTCCTTTCCCTATTTTATTCTTCCAAAGCAAGTCACTATACTCAGTCTTGAGGGATATTTAATTCAGTTATTATCTTTCTTGTTTGAGAAGTTCTATCTGCTCCTTTCATGAATATGGCTGGTTAATTTTGACTGCCTCATTTCTCCTCATGCTTCCAATCTCCAATTTATGTCCTTGAACATTTAAAACAACCTTATTTCATGTTTCATCCAAGTAAGTCCAGCATGTGAAGGGTTTGCAGATCTGGGTCTGCCACTGTTTGTTTCTGCTAACTCTCATGTATAGTTCGATGATTTTTTAAACATCATGAACTCGAATTTCTTAGAACTTCACATCTGAGAATTTCTTGAGGGAGATGTTTAGAGTACATTCCTCCAGAGATTATTTCAGTTTGATTCTGACAGTATCCAGGGGAGTATGTAACTTTTTGTTTCTGCTAACTTTCTAGTTTAATGATTTTTTTTTTTTTTTAAATCATGAATTCAAGTTCCTTAGAACTTCACTTTTCAAAATTCCTTGAAGGAGATGTTTAAAATGCATTCCTTCAGAGATTATCTCAGTTTGATCCTGACAGTATCCAGGGATACCACCAACTCAGGTCTACTTTAAATTAAATTCTTAGCTTGGAGCTACTAAGGTCACAGACCTCATCTAATGTCTGGACCTAACCACATGTAACTACAGGCCAAGAATTCCCAGTGGGAGATTGTTATTCACTTAGTTTTTTCCTCTCTGTTTTGGGCCTATGTCTGAGACAAGGAAGCTTTCTCCTGGGAGTCAGAGTGTTCCCAGTTCACCTCTGAGGAATGGAAGGTTTATGAGGGCCTGCATCTCACCTGACACAGTCCGATTATTTCTTTCTTGAAACCTGAGTTCATGACCAGTTTTAGCCTTTGCAAGTGCTTGTCAAACTAGAACTCTTTACCCCTTAATGGGTCAGGAAATAAGTTAAGTGAGCTGTGACCAGGAACACTTTGAATTAAATTAGGCGTAGAAGAGGGAGAAGAAAAGAGAGAAAAATCTATCTAGTTGTTAACAGAGTGAAATCCCACCTACTCATCCTTCAGGGACCCCATGCCACCATGGCTTCTCAGATATATTTTTTGTATTTTTAGTGTTTTTTTTTTTCCTAGGGATTACAATATACATATGAACTTTTGCACAATCTAGTAACGTTTTACCACTTTAAATAGAACATAGACACCTCACAGTCAATGAGCCTATTCAATCCTCCCCGCTTCCTATTAGAGTACATATTGAAACTCCTCAACATTGTTATGCTTGCAGTCAACAGTCAGGCATATTTTAAAGAACTTCACAGAGAGAAATACAGCTTGCTACATTTACCCAGATCTTTATCATTTCTGTTCATCTTCATTCCCTAAGCTCCAAGGGCCCCCCAGTATGACTCCCTATTTTCCTGAAGAAATTTCATCAGTATTCATCTTGAGAGCAGATCTGCTGGTAATGAATCCTCAGGTCTTTTTTGTTTGTTTGTTTTTGTGTTTGTTTTCCATCCATGAATGTTCTTATTTTGCTTTGATTCCTGAAGGGTGATTTCACTGGATATAGACTTCCTGGTTTGCAGTTTTCTTCTTCCAGGACTTTGAATATCCTGTTCCTCTGCCTTCTGCTTCCCTGGTTTCTGATGAGAAATTTGCATTCACAAAAATAATTGCTCCTTCCAGTAATATGTTGGGTTTTTTTTTTCTGAATTCATTAAAGATCTTTGATTTTTCAGCAGTTTGATTATAATGTGTCGAGCGCTGGTGTTCCTCATTAATGACTTTAATGAGATACAATCCACACGCTACACAATTCACCCACTTGGTGTAACTCAACATATTGTAGTGTATTCACAGTTGGGCAACCGTCATCACAGTCCACTGTGGAATACTTTCATTACTCCAACAGAGACTCTCTTTCTTAGCTGCCACCCTCAAATCCTCCTCCCCAACCAGCTGTGGGCACAACTAATATGCCTCTGTCTCCATAGGTCTGCCATTCAGAACTTCTCAAAAATGGCCTCCTAGAATACATGGTCTGCTATGACTAACTTCTCTCATCTAGAATGATGTGTCAAAATTTATTCACCTTGTGACATGGGTAGCACTTCACTTTTTGTTTTTAATTGTCAGATTTTATACCACTGTATAGATGTGCCACGTGTCATTTATTCATTCATCAAATCATGGATATTGAGTTATTCCCACTTTTTGACTATTATGGGCAATGCTGCTGAGAACATATATGTACAAGTTTGTATACGTGTGTGTATATATGTGTCCAGTTATCTGGGGTTGATATCTAAGAGTGAAATTGATCCATAATATGGTAAATCAATGTTTAATGGGTTGAGAAACCATGACGTATCTTCCAAAGCAGCTGAACCATTTTACATTCTCACCAGCTGTGTATGGAGATTCCAGTTTCTCCACAGCCTCACCAACACTTGTGAATTCTGTATTTTTGGTTATAGCAATCCTGGTGGGTATGAAGTGGTATCTCATTATGCTTTTGATTTATATTTCCCCTAGGGTTAATTTTGCTGAGAAGCTCTTTAATGTGCTTGTTGCCTATTTATATATCTTCTTTATAGAATTTTCTATTCAGATCATCTGCCTATTTTTAAAATTTGGGTTATTATTGCACTGTAATAGTTCCTTATGTAGTCTGAGTTCAAGTCCTATATCCTAAAAATATTTTCTCCCATTCAGTCGGTTGTCTTTTTTCATTCTTGATGGTGTCTTGTGAAGTACATTTATTTTTACTTTGATGATACAGTTTATATATTTTTACATATTTTTTCTTTATATTTTATGTTTTTGCTTATACAGGAAGTCCTGGGTTCAATTCCTAGCACCAGAGGGGAAAAAAAAAAAAAAAAAAACAGGAGCTCACCACCACCATACTGGTCTTTCCTAATGTTAGGACAGTTTTCCTCCACAATTTGGCTGCTAATCATTTTCTAGTGTCCTAAGGTAGTTGTTCTTATTTTATTTTTTATTTTTTATTTTTATTTTTTTGTAATTTGTCCAGCATGTCTCTTTTTAACTACTATGAAAAATAATCTGCACTTTTCAATTCCCAGCACTGAAAAGGAAAAAAACATCTTCAGTGAGCTTAATTTGTTTTGGTCAGAAATGAACTACTTTAAGACACTTTTAATAACATATAATCCCCTTAATGCTTTGTTTTTTATTGAGAGATTGCCTCATCTCCAACTTGAAGTAGTGCTTGTGTGCTAGGTTTTCATTCTTAATTCACTGCTAAATTCCTGGTGTTCAGAAAAATATCTAGGACATAGTAAGCCCTCAATAAATATTTATTGAGTAAATGAATCTTTATGCACCATGATTTTTCTACATTTTACTTAATATAATTTCCTAGAAATTAAATTACAGGCCAAAAGGCATAATTACCTTTTAGGTTATATTCAAGTTGTCAGAGTCTTTCCAAATGTGTTCCACTCCACACTAATAAAGGAGAGTGCCTGTCTCATCACAATAGACTTTTTTTTAACATTTTCTAATTTATAGGTGAAGATGTTATCTCACTGTTATTTTTATCTGTACCTAACACTTTTAACTCAAACATCCCTGGATCTTCTGGAGAGATCTTAATTATCAAGAAAAGACCATCCTGCCAGGGTGTTCTGTGAGCTCTGGCCTTTGAGACCCCCCTGAGGGGGAATCCTCCACAGACTCCCTCTTTGGAGAAAGGAAGGAGCAGGAAGCTACTCACTAATAACCTTTTGCAAAAGTCACCTCAGGTTTCACTACCTTCTGGACCCTTCTCATTCAAATAGTTGTTGCCAATTCTTTCCTGAAATAATTTCTGTTATTTTTTCAATTAGAAAACTACATGCAACAATCATTCCATAGACTTCCAGTTTCCAGTTTTAAGAAATAAGAATAACTCATCTGAGGCAACCTTATTAGAAGACAATTTTAAATGCTGGATAAATATCTTTAAAAAAAAAAATCACATAGAAAAGCATGTGAAAGCTGAAAAAGGGGAATATCAGATCATCTTTTAAAGTCTTTTAAAATAATTTTGTTGAATTTATTTCCCCAATTACACTTTCTTGAGTCTCCATGTGTGTGTGTGTTGTCAGGATTCAACCTAGAACCTTCTGCATACTAAGCACACACTCTACCACTGAGCTATACCCTCAGCCCACTTAGACTAAAGAAAGTAAAATCAAATTCCAGAATTCCCAAGTCCTGTGGGATTTTGCAAATATAAAGATTCTCTAAACCAGGACCCACTGAAACTGGGAAATCATAGAGGTGACATTTTAAGCCTATTCCCTTTACCTCATGGCAACTACAACATGAGTTTTTGCCCTACCCTGTCCTTCTAACTATAAGGAAGTATAGAGAAAACTACCTTCTTAGGAGAAGCAGAGCTAAACAAGTTAGAGAAAATGTGAAAAGCAGAAAAAAATTCTGGAAAGTTTCTGACCTTCACACATATTCAGAACCAGGTTCTGCCAAGGAGACTCTGCTGCACCTCATTTGAGGTCCTTTGCAAAGCTTCTCAAGACAAGTGTTATGGCTTGGATATGAGGTGTCCCCGAAAAGCTATTCTGTTATCACAGGAATATTCACAAGTAAAATGATTGTATTATGAAAGCCATAACCTAATCAGTCCATCCTGATTTGATAGTCTAGCTGGGTGATACCTGTAGAGAGGTGGGGCATGGCTAGAGGAGTTCGGTCACTGGAGGCATGCCCTGGAAGGGTTCATCTTCCCTAGGACCCCTTCCTCTTTCTCTCTCTACTTCCCAACCACCATGAGCTGAGCTGCTTCACCATACCTTTCTGTAACGACGTTTCACTTCACTCCAACCCAGAGCAATGGAGTCAGCCAACCACAGACTGGTCCTCTGAAACTATGAGCCAAAATAAATTGTTCCTCATCCAAGTTTTTCTTATCAGGTATTTTGTCACAGCAACAAGCAAGCATTAGCCATTAGAGGTGCTTGGCACCTTCAGCCAGGGGCCGCCTGAAGTAGTTTTGAAGCATGGCACAGAGGTGTAAGAGGCCTGCAGGGTAATCTCCAGAGGGCCCAGGAGCACAGATACCATGACTTCATCTTCCCCCTCTGTCTGATTCCCTGAGTCCTCACATTGGCCCAACCAGAAGCCCAACAATGGAGAGCCTATCTAAAGCTCATTTACATCAGCACCACAGGGCACTGAGCAGGGTGAAAAACAGAAGAGAATGCATGTGGGAGGACAAACACAGGTATGCAGTGCCTGCAGAGTGTAGAACGCTGAATAAACTCAGGAAATTCACTAAGGAATTACTGGGTCCTGATGCAGTTTACTACATAGGCTACGAGCACAGCTTAGAGGATTTCAGACATTCCGTCCACAAAACCCTCGGTCAGTGTGTGTGTAGAGAGTCTTGGCGTTGCCGGCAAGTGTCAGCTTCCTTCACCCTGCCAAATTTCAAAATGCATCTAGCATTGGGACAAATTGCACATTAAATCACTAACTATGCATAGAGGAATGGAAAAGCCTCCACCCTTCCCTTGGCCCCTCCTTGCACTTATTCAAAACTAAAAAAACACTGAGGAATGGAGGCGTATTCTTTTAAAACCTTGTACACTGCTAAATAGGATCACTGTGTTTTAAAGTGGCTGTCACCCTTGCTAACGTCTTGGACACTTGTGACCTGTACTGAACAGAGAGCTGGTAGATGCCTCAAGGGTAGGTAGGAAGGGCCTGCTCTCACGTTACTCCCTTCTGGAGCATTAGACAATTTTATTACTTCTGGCTCCAGTGTTGGCTAATTTGTAAAATTGGATGTCGTGTGCCTTGGCTTATGTGTTTCGTCTTCCATAACGTGCATTATGAGGACTTAGAGATACTCAGCAGGTTACTAAAGCACCATTGGGTTCTACATCTATATCGCTAGGATTTGGATGTGTTTGAGTGATTTTACGAAGGCTCCTGTGGGGCAATCTTGGTGCCCTGTATGCTGGAATTGAGGTGTGGGAGCTTTAAGAGGTATGGCCTAATGGGAGGAATTTATATCACCGAGTACCACCCTCGGACTACTGTTATCCTGGAACTCTGGTTAGTTCCCAAGACAGTACATTTTTAGAAAAACACCTGAATCTCTCTGGCTTCTGGTCTTGTATGTGAACTCTTGTACACACAGCTATTTCCTTTCCTGCTACTATGCCAAGTTATGACACAGGTAGAGAAGCCCTTGCCAGAGGCCAAACAAATAGAACTGCCAAATTTTGGCTTTCAGCCTCCCAAGCTGTGAGCTGAATACAGTACTCAGTCTCAGGTATTTTGTTATAGCAACACAACACAGAATAAAACATATATTTAGAATTTAAAGAAGAGGAAGTATATAATAAATTGGGCATTCCAGGGAGCTTGGTTAAATATCATTATTATAGAATTAAACCAAGAACAGTTGTTCCTGCCTATAATTCCAGCAACACAGAAGATTAAAGCAGGAGTATTGCAATTTTAAGTTGCCAGTCTGAGCAACTTAATAAGACCTGTCCAAAAAAAAAGAATAAAAGAAAGAAAGTGGGTTGGGGATGTAATTCAGTTATAGAGCACCTCTAGGTTTAATCTTTGTGCCACAATAAATAAATAAATAGCTATACAATTATACCTCCATTCATGTAAGAAGTAACACCACTGACATTTGAAGCTGGTTTCGAAAACTTTTCCTATGATCTTTCTCTACTGACAGTAACTGCAGCTTAGTCCCTGGCCCCTTGTATTGCATAGACTTTTCTTCACTTCTAGACAGAAATCAAGGTCAAGGACATTGGCTTATTCTCTGTATCCCCAAACTCATCAATGTCTTCTAGGGAGTGTTTTTATTGATCACCTACTGTTTAATAAGCACTGTGGTGGACATCATACTAGGCAAAGAATGAATAAATAAATTTTGTTCACATGAAATTTATATTCTAATAGGGAAATAGTTAGGATATAAACATATAAATTAAATAAATAGTATGTCAAGAGTTGAAACTAAAAAGACAAATAGAACAGAAAATGATTATAAATAAGGCATGCCAAAGCCAGCTGAAAATTGCAAAAACTGTTATATTTTCAGAAAGTTTGCTTGACCATTGTCTTTACTTTGGCAGGCTAAAATTGACATGGTGAAATAACTTATATCATGAAAATCAGCAAGTACTACAAATTGATGAGTCCTGTCCCTCAATCTCAAAGCAGTTATTGAACATTTACCAGAGCATCATGTACCACATACTACAGCATAAGTAAGGGGGAGAGAGCTCCTGTTTTAGATAGGGTGTCTAAAGAAGGCATCACTGATTAGGGAAGAAATTTATAATCGATTCAGGTCTGAAAGCAGAGCAGTGTTTTGCTTCCTTAAGGGAGGTAAGTCTTTGGTTCTATTAAGACTTTCAACTGATTGGATGAGGCTCACCACATCATAGAAGATAATCTGCTATATCCAAGTTCCACTAATAAAAATCCTCAGAAAACTTGGAATGGACCCACCTTTTGACCAAGTTATCCCACTCCTTCGTTTATACCCAAAGGACTTAAAATTAGCATACTACAGTAATGCAATCATATTATTGTTTATAGCAGCTCAATTTACAATAGCTAGATTGTGGAACCAACCTAGATGCCCTTCAACAGATGAATGACTAAAGAAATTGTGATATATATACAGATGAATGACTAAAGAAACTGTGGTATACATACACAATGGAATATTATTCAGCCATAAAGAAGAATACTATTATGGCATTTGCAAATAAATGAGTGGAATTGGAGACTATCATGCTAAGTGAAACAACCAATCTCAAAAACCCGAAGGCCAAATGTTTTCCCTGATAAGTGATGAAGTTGATGATGATATATAATGGGAGTAGGGGGGCAGGGAATGAGAGAAGAATGGAGGAACTTTAGATTACATAGAGAGAAATGAGAGGGGACTATAAAAATGGTGGAATGAGACAGACATCATTACCCTATGTACATGTATGATTACACCAATGCTATGAATCTACACCATGCACAGCCATAGAAATGAAGTGATGTACTCCATTTGTATACAATGAATCAAAATGCAGTCTGTAAAAATAAAAATAAATAAATAATAAAAAAGGAGAGATTTCCAGGGGAAAAAAATGTTAATCTCATCAAAAAATGCCTCACAGAAATATCTAGAATAATGTGGGACTAATTATATGAAACCACAACCCAGCCAAGTTAACATATAAAATTAAGCATTGTGGTGGGCATTTGAGAAGAGGCTGAAGTGAGGGCATGTGGCAACCAAGGAGAGCAGCATTCTTGGTAAACAGCATATCATGTGAATGCCCTGACACCGGGTGGAGACTGGGGCCAGGGAAGGCCCAGGTGCCAGATCACGTTTTCTTCTAGGTCACCTTAAGGACATTGATTCTTTTTCCAGGTTAAACAGAGTCACCAGAGGACTGAACAGAGTGCTGAGAGGATTTGATGAGCATCTCGACAAGCCCATTTCCACAGCTCTGCTTAGAGCAGACTGAAGTGGACAAGTGTGAAAGGAGCAGGTCTAGGAGGAAGCTACCTGGGTAGCCTGGAAGGAGAATGGAATAGCGCAGCCTAAAAAGAAGTGGTGAGAAGCAGGCAGTTCTTGCCGCAATTTTTATAGAACATCCTAAAGGTTGACTGACATATCGAATGACTCCATATTCCCTTGAGCGAGTGGAAAGACTGAATTGCCGTTTATCAACATGGAGAAGACCATGCGAGGTTGGGATGAACTTCAGACAGAGCAGATCACTAGTTCAGGGTGGGGCATGTTGTATTTGACACGTTCATTAGCAGCCCTTAGTGAATGTTTTCGACATGAGATGACGCTTGCTCACCCCAAGACAGCCCCCTTCCAGTTCTCCATGAGCTCCCTGCCTGGAATAGTGACCTGCAAATCAGCAACTCCTCCATGTGTTTGCAGCAATCCAGGGCAAGTCTCTTTTTGTGTGAGTTAGTTTCCCATCAGGGTAGAAAATAATAATAATAAAAATAATAATAATACCTAAGGTAATCAACTTAGAAGAAGGAAAGTTTTATTTTGGATCACAATTTCAGAGGTTTAAAGCATGATCACTTGGCCCCATTGCCTTGGGCCTGTGGTGGGACAGTACATCATGGTGAAAGCACGTGGTAGGGGAAACTGCTGAGCTCATGGCAGCCAGGAAGCAAAGGTAGAGAAAGCGGAGGAGAGAGCTTCCCAATGTCCCCTCCAAGGACTGGCCTCCAGTGATCTAACTTCCTTCCTTCCTGGAGACCTCATCTCCTAGAGCTTCTGCAGTCTCCCAGTGGCACGGCGTGCTGGGGACCACATGTTGAACACACGGGACTTGGGGGAAGTTCAAGATCCTAACCACAGCACTCCTGCTACAGTGTTCCAGGCAGCTCCCGCCGACCTCCCATTTTCGGAAGTCATTGCTTGGAGTGGCCCAGCCCTGTTGGAGTTAGAGCCATGACGTTGTGAAAACCATCCTTCAGCTGCCAAGTTTTAATTTGGTCCAGGGCTTGGGAGGGAAGGGAGGATGGACACTTGGGCCTGGACTTCTGATTGATATCTCTGCAGTGACTCTCCTGGGACGACTGTCCTGTGTCTGGTGGCTCTAAGCTCAGTAGTCTCTGGCTCAGAGGTCACTGTGGCAGACTTCAGAAGTCAGGGGTGACCACATGAAAGAGGGAAGCAGAGGACAGAAGACTCTTGTGCAGCCACCTTGAGAAAATGCAAACAAGGATCTCATGGAGAGTCAAACTGTGAGCCGGCATTTGCATGTGTGGGCGTGCAGCCTCTTAGCATCCATCTCTCATTCACCCAGTTTCTAACCTTGGGGCGACTCAGGAGGAAAGGGAGAGATTAACATGCAGCTGGAGCCTGGATTTTATACCTTCATGCTGCGTCTCAATTAATCAAAGATTTGCCATAAAAGTTAACGGGCAGTGCTCCACACCAAGTCAAGTCGTAAAATATGAGCTGATTAATTTCCTTCTAATTTGTATGATAATTAAAATTCTAACTTTTAATTCCATTCATTGTCCTCCCACAAGGAGTCTGATCGGACTTTCCTAATGCACTCAGTGACAGTCTTCTTCCCACAGGGTGGTTTTGTTGCCTTTATGGTACTGCATTCCACTGTCATTCATCAAGGCCCAGAGATAAATGTGTGCTTATCGCTCTAGCCTGCACTGACATGAGCCAGCAAGGAACTGAGCCTGTGCCCATAAATCAAACACTGAAAGTCATTTGGTATTTTATCAGGATGTCAGGCTAGCTCTGTGAATGTCCCTTCCCCTTAATGAACAATTAACTTGCTAAATGCAATGAGGCCCCAAATACATCTGAGCCACACAGGGCTTGGCTGAACATGTCCTGGATGAACCAGGAGGCAGCTCTCACATCAGCATGCACCAAGGAAGTCCAAATGTACTCCACTGTGTTGATGATGAGCTTCTAAAGGGTAAAGATGCCTGTCTAGACCCTACCTCAGAGTGCAGGAAGGAAAGAGGAAAACCATTAACAGGAGCCAGTTTCTTTACAAACATTGCATTGCAAAGCTTCTTTATCATTCAGAATCGCATAATACATTCACAAGTTACATATTCTATGAGGGAAATATTCTTATACCCACTTTACATTTGAAGAAACTAAGGTGTGACAAGATTAAGTGAATCTCTAAGATTATATAGTTTAGGGTGATGGGATTTGAATTCAACACTATATTACAGGAAATGTTTTAAACTGGTGGTCCTCCCATGTATGCATAGAAGAAATCTCTATTTTATTGAGCATCTATGGCATGCCAGGTTCAATTCTGGAAACTTAATATATATTATCTCTAATTTTACCAATAATTATCAGACCTCATCACCCCATAGCCAAGTCACTATTAAACTCTCAAATTTCACAGGCTAAAAAGATTTTATTATAAATCTGTGCATGTTTTAATAATAGACAGCTCTACAAAATGTTGAGATTAAACAAAGTTATTAAGTTCTCCTTACTATGGAATATGTTGGTGTTTTTATTCATTGAATGCTGGATATGAAGTCATATTGTGAGACAGCACACAATTTACCACGGTCTGTGGTATTAGAACACTTTTCTGAGGCTCACTAGACACTAGTGTTTTGGAAGACACAAACTGGAAGGTGTCCCTCCAACATTTTCCCTCAACACTCTCCCACTGTCCCCACTACAGCTAAAAACACATCTTTATTTCCTGGTAGCCTACTACAAGACCTCCCTTCTCCAGGAAGTCACACCCACTATTGTATAGAAAGATGTCACTAAGTTAGATGGTTCTAGGCTCCCTCCCAAGCTCTTGCATTCAACAACTGTGTGACTTTCGGCAAGTTGCTAAACTTTTGTAAATAATTTTGGTAAATTACTAAGACTCTCTATGCCTTTCCTCACTGAGTTTCTCTACACATCAAGTGATGAACTAAGTCATGTACCTTTATTAGATAACTAATATATGTTTGAACTGCCTTATAGGCAGCCTTATAGAGTTATCATGGGGAACAAATGTCTTGCTAATGTGATTCTTCAAGCTGCTTTATTGGTACATAAGAAACACATCATAAGAACATCATTCTTATTAACTAGCAAAGTCATCAGGTATAGCAAGTGTGACTTACACTTCTGCTTAAGATGGAGTGACAGGGAGCTGATTTGTTTTCCCACTCCCCACCCGAAACAACAAACAGACAAAATATATTAAACATTAGTTTAAAAACACTGGACATCAGACAATGCAAACTGTTCATTCCTGGGAGAGGAAAATAAACCAAGTGATTCCTGTGAATTCTCCAACCTACCACTTAAAGAGTTTCCAGGCTGGTCCACAAAGAGAGATAAGATAGAACCAAGAGTCTAGGGAATCAATAACATCCAGAGCTTGCATGACAATGTACCAAAAAGAGGAACTTTACCAGAAAGAAACTTAGAGATCTGCAGAAGGTCCTCCTTGACATTCAGCATAATGATGATCAGCATTTACATATTAGGAAACTACCTCTGAGTGGGGAAGCAACACCCGAAAGAATGATACAAGAGTTCAGTGTTCAACTGTGATGGCTGTTGTGTCTCTTCCCATTAGTTTAAGTGAGAAAACTTAATTCATGGGTTATTGGTGGGCTCATTCAGGAAGGCCTTGACTTTGTAGTGTGGAAAAAATGATCAATATATGGAGTATTGTTCCTGATATTCCTCACAAGTGATAGAATTAAAACCTGAAATTAAATAACTGTTTCCAAGTCATATAACTGCAGTTCAAAAATATTTAGGAATACAGACACTTCACAGATCTACAAGCAATCAACAAATATATGAAAAAATGTTTGACAACATCTAGTAATAAGAGAAATGCAAATCAAAATTACCCTAAGATTTCACCTCACTCCAATTAGAATGTCCTATTATCAAGAATACAAGCAATAATAGATGTTGGTAAGAATGTGGGGGAAAAGGTACACTCATACATTGCTGGTGGGACTGCAAATTGGTGCAGCCACTCTGAAAAGCAGTGTGGAGATTCCTAAGAAAACTTGGAATGGAACCACCATTTGACCCAGCTATCCCACTCCTTGGTCTATACCCAAAGGATTCAAAATCAGTATACCACAGTGATTCAGCTACCTCAGTGTTTCTAGCAGCTCAAATCACAATAGCTAGATTGTGGAACCAACCTAGATGCCCTTCAACAGACGAATGGATAAAGAAAATGTGATATGTATATATATACACACACACAATAGAATATTAATCAGTCATAAAGAACAATAAAATTATGGCATTTGTAGGTGAATAGATGGATCTGGAGACTATCATGCTAAGTGAAATAAGCCAATTTCAAAAAGCCAAAGGATGAATAATTTCTCTGACAAGTAGATGATGATACATAATGGGGAGGGGGGGAGACCAGAATGGAGAAAGGATGGATTTTATAGAGGAAAATGAGTGGTGGGCAGGGGTGGGGGGGAAGGAAAGATAATAGAACAAGACAAACATCATTACCCTATGTATATGTATGATTACACAAATGGTGTGATTCTACTTTGTATACAACCAGAGAAACAAAAGTTGTACCCCATTTGTGTACAATGAATCAAAATTAAAAATTATTTAGGAATACAAAAATATATCTGATATCCAACAAAATAAAGTTCACAATGCTTATCATCTAAACAAATATTGTTAAGTATACAAAGAAGCAGGAAAACCTGTGAAGAAAATAATTGATCAAGTAAATTAAACCAGAACTAGTATAATCTTAAAATTATATAGTTAATATCATTCTACTTATATACTTAAAATAGTAAGCAATGAAATAGAAAATATAAGAAAGGTTCAAATAAAACTTTAAAGATAAAAACTATACCATCTGAACTGAAAAATTTGTTCAGTGGAATTAATGGATGATTAGAGAAATTTTTACTTAACTTGAAAATATAACAACATAAATTATCTAAAATAAAACAAACAGTATAAAGAGCATTGGTGAGATGTGAAGCAAGTTTGAACAACATGGTGTACATTTAATTAAAGTCACTGAAGAGGAGGGAGCACAGAAAAAATATTTGAATATTTTAAACAACAATGGCTCAAAATTTTCCAAACTGATATTCAATGAACTCAAAGCACAAGAAACATGAAAAAAAAAAAAAGATCTGTGCCAAGACTCACCATAGGCATATGGTTCAAAGCTAAAAATAAATCTTAAGGCAGACAAAGGGGGAAAGCACACACAATTTCACATTGTGTGTTTTTTGTATAGGAACAAATAAAAGAATAACAGCTGAATTTCTTATAAGAAGCAACACAAACAAAGCAACAGTGGGACAACATTTTTAAAGTGCTAAAAACAAAACATTACAAAATAATGAAACTACAATTCTACACCAACAAAAATATTTATAAAAATAAAGACATAATTAAGGCTAATTCAAATAATTCATCACAAAGGACTCACACTCCAACAATTACAGTTAAAAGAATTCCTACAGGCAGAAGGAACATGAAACCAGATGAAGATATGGTCTAAATCAAGGAAGAATGCCCAACAGAAACAGTAACTGCATGGATAAAAATAAAATATTTCTATTATTTAATTATCTTTTGAGCTAATTGACTTTTCAAATAAAAATAATAACAATGTATTTGGACCTTCTAAAATATGTATTAGGAAAGTGTATGAAATAACAGCATCAAGGCATAGATAAAACATATGGAAATATATTACTATACTTTCTTTTATTATACATGAACCATATAAAATTACAGCAGATTGTTATAAGTTAAAGATATATATTATTGCTTATCTATTAGATTTACTTCTGTATTATTATAAAGCTATTAAACTCCATTTTATCATTATTAATTTATTCTATTACGTAATTAATTTTAAATCTCCTATGTTATTAAATGTGAAGGTAAACTATTGAGTTAAAAATGTTCAAAATAAACATTAATAAGATAAATAAAATAAGATACAGAAAAAGTAAATATGATAGACATAAATTTAATCTATTCACTAATTTCATTAGATATAAATTTTTCAAATAACACAAGTGAAAAGTTGCTTTGGCTGGCTTAGGAAAAAAAGAGCCAAATATTTGTTGACTACTGCTTTAAATATAAATAGATTAAAAGTTCAAGAATGGGGTCCAGGTGTGGTGGACACTCCTATAACCTTGCTGGCTCTGTAGGCTGAGGCAAGAGGATCAAAAATCAAAGCCAGTCTGAGCAACTTGGTGAAGCCCTAAGCACCTTAACGAGATCCTTTCTCAAAATAAAAATAAAATTTAAAAAAATGGACTAGGGATTTGGTTCAGTGGTGAAGCGCCTCTGGGTTCAACCCTTACTCAAGCATGAGAACTGATATGTCATGGTAACAGGCTGATGCTGAAACCAAAACACAA
Source organism: Sciurus vulgaris (assembly GCF_902686455.1). NCBI lineage: Eukaryota > Metazoa > Chordata > Mammalia > Rodentia > Sciuridae > Sciurus > Sciurus vulgaris. The sequence goes on from NC_136463.1 coordinate 72,648,315, forward strand.
AGACAAAAAAAATGTGAGCACCTATTTTAGCACCACAGAAAGTAGATTCCACAGCAAAGTGTATAATATTGGATAATGAAGATAATTTCATAGTGATAAAATAATTAGAGTATGAGGCAATCCTAAACCATTATGCATTTAAATAGAGAGCTTCAAAATGCAAGAAGCAAACACTGATAGAACTGTAAGGGGAAATAGAAATATCCACAGTTGAAATTTTCAAATCCTTTCTCTCAGAGACTGATAGAAAAAAAAAATGTGTAATAAGCAAACATACAGGAAAATTGAACATTTTCAAGTGTCTTGAAATAATTGACAGTTAAAGGACATGACACCCAACCAGATCAGAATTCACAGTGTTTACAATTACACTATAGAAGCTTACCAAGGCGTGGTGTTCTGGATCATAAGGAATTTTCCACAAATTTAAAAGAATTCCAGTCATATAAAACATGTTCTCTGACCACAGTAGAATAAAATTTGATACAACAGCAAGAGATCTATAAAATTTCCAGATATTTTCAAAATTGATAGAAACTTTCTCAGTAACCCATGAGGCAAAGAAAAAGTGAAAGAAGGCATTTCCAAATTATTTTGAGATCAATGTTCCTAAGAATGCAGTAGAACAAGGTTGTGGGATGCCATGAAAGCAATCTTTAATGGGAAATTTAGAGGACTAACTATCTGTAGTAAAGAAGAAAGGCTTCAAGTTGAAGAATTCTATGTTCTCTTCATACACTAGGAAAAAAGATTAAATGACACACAAAGTAAGCATAAAGGATATGTTAAATACCACAGAACAGTGGTTAAAGAAATAAGAAAAATACATGATCAGCAAAGTTATAGTAGGCAACACCACAAGTAAAAATTGCTTGTTTTTATGAACTAACAATAGATTAGCTTGAAAGGAAATTTAAAATATTATTTAATTTATAATAGTAACAGAAATTCAAAAAATATATTAAGGAAGTAACTAAACCACTGAGGTGAAAGACGTGTACACTGAATACCACAAAACATCACTGAAAGAAACTGCTGATAAACAAATAGAAAGACCCCACATTCAGAGATTAGAAGACTTAATATTATTAAGATGTCAAGGTTATTGAAAGCAATCTGCCGATTTGGTGAAATCTCTATCAAAATTGCAAGGATTCGTGTTGCAGAAACAGAAAATTCCATTTTAAAATTCACGTGGAAGTTCAAGGGACCTGAAATAGCCAAAAAAAAAAAAAAAAAAATCTTGAAAGAAGTGCAAAGTTGGAGGTCTCACACTTCTTGATTTTGAAACTGACGGCAAAACTATATTAATCAAAATAGTGTAGTACTTGCAAAAAGACAATAACATGGAATGGAATAGAGTGCTCAGAAATAAACCCTTGCATTTAGGGTCAAATGACTTTCTAACGTGGGGTGTAAAGGGTGCCAAGACAATTCGCTGGGGAGTGGGCATCCTTTTTCAATGAATCATGCTAAGACAACTGGTTGACCACAGGCAACATAATAAAGGTGAGTTTTACCTCACACCATATTTAAAAATTAGATAAGAATGATCAAAGACCTAAATGTAAGAGCAAAAATTCAGGTGAAAATCTTCATGACATTGGATTTGGAAATGATTTCATGGGTATGACACAAAAGGCAGGGGCAAGAACAAAAATGGGATAAATCGCAATTCATAAAAATTAATGGTTTGCATCAGAGAACACTATCAACCAAGTGAAAAGACAAGTCACAGAATATTAAGAGAATTATTTTCAAATCATATATCAATAGGGGATTAGCAACTAGGATATACAAAGAAATGACTCCTAAAACACAATAACAATAGCAATATCATCAACAACAAAACAATTCAAAAAGGGCAAAGACTCTAATAGACACTTCAAAGAAGATTTACAAATGGGAAATATTACTAATCATTAGGAAAATGCAGGTTATAATGAGATTATCACTTCACAGGATGCCTAACATAAAAGTACATAAATGACAACTGTTAATTTATAAGGATGTGGAGACAGGAACTTTTCTGCATTGCTGAGGAAACATAAAATGTTGTAGGCACTGTGGAAACCAGTTTGGTGGGTTTTCAAAAAAATATAATTTTGATTATAATATGATCCAGTAACTCTACTGTTAGATATATGCCTGAAAGAATTCAAAGCAGAATCAGGAATATGTGTTTGTACACCCATGATCACAACAGCATTATTCACTATAGCCAGAAAGCAGAAACAACTCAAATATCTAAAGCTAGATACATGGATAATCCAAATGTTGCTCTCTCTCCCTCTCTCCCTCTCTGTGTCTCTGTCTCTGTCTCTCTGTCTCTCTGTCTCTCTCTCTCTCTCTGTCTCTCTCTCTCTCTCTCTCTCTCACACACACACACACACACACACACACACACACACACACACACACACACACTGGATATCTTCCTGCCTTTAAAAGGAAGAAAATTTTGATACATGAAATAAGCCAAGCACAAAAATAAAAATGCTGTCTGAGTGTCTGAGTTCACTTACATGGGCTATCTAGAGCAGTTAATTACTTAGAAAGCAGAATTGTGACTTCCAGGGGTTGGAGAATAGAAGAATGGGGAGTTACTGTTTGATAGGTGGAAATTTTCAGTTTAGGAAGATGAAAAGTTTGTGGAAATGGGTAGTGGTTGTGGCTGTACAACAATGTAAATGCACTTAATGCCTTATTTAAGAAATGATTACAATGAGAGATTTTATATTACATACATCGTCCCACAAATAAAAATTTTTAAAAGGATGCGGGGCAGCTGGAACTCATAAACTTTTGTAAAATGCTACAACCACTTTGGAACAAGATTTTTCAATTCTTAAATAATTAACCACACCAACCAGATGATCCAGATATTCCATTCCTAAGTATTTACCCAATGAAAGAAGAAAGACTATGTCTTTATAAATAGATACTTACTGCAATCTTATTTTTTATTTTTATTTGTTCTTTTTAGTTATACATAACAGTAGAAACTTTTGATATATTTATACATGCATGGAATATATTTTATTTCAATTAGAATCCCAGTCTTGTAATATACATGATTGTGAGATTCACTGTGGTATATTCACATATGGACATAGAAAAGTTATTTCTCATTCATCCTACTGTTTTCACCATTTCTATCCTTGCTCCCTTCCCTTCGTTGCCTTTTGTCTAATCCATTAAACTTCTATTCTTCTCCTCTCCCACTTGTTGTCTGTTATCATCCACATATCAGAGAGAATATTTGACCTTTGATTTGTCAAGATTGGCTTACTTCTCTTAGCATGATAGTCTCCAGATCCATCCATATATTAGCAAATGTCATAGTCATTCTTCTTTATGGCTGAGTAATATTTCATGGAGTATATGTAACACAATTTATTTATCCATTCACCTATTGAGTGGCATGTAGGTTGGTTCCATAGCTTAGCTATTGTGAATTGAGCTTCTATAAACATTGATGGCCTGGATTACTGTAGTATGCTGATTTTAAGTCCTTTGAATATGCACTAAGGAGTGGGATAACTGGGTCAAATACTGGTTCCATTCCTAATTTTCTGAAGAATCTCCATACTGCTTTCCAGAATGGTTAGACTAATTTGCAGTCCAACAATGTATGAGTGTACTCTTTTCCCTACTCCCTCACCTACATTTATTGTTACTTGTATTCTTTATAATTGCCATTCTAGTAAGAGTGAGGTGAAATCTCCCTGTATTTTTAATTTGCATTTCTCTAATTACTAGAGATATTGAACATGTTTTTTATATATTTGTTGATCACATTTCTTCTTTTGAAAAGTATCTGTTTAATTCCTTTTCCCACTTATTGATTGGGTTATATGGGTTTTTAAATTTTTGTCTGTGTGTTAAGCTTTTCACATTCTTTGTATATCCTGGAAATTAATTTCCTATCTGAGGTGCAGGTGGCAAACATTTTCTCCCATTCTGCAGACTCTCTCTTCATGCTCTTGATTGTTTCCTTTGCTGTGAAGATTTTTAGTTTGATACCATTCCATGTATTGATTTTTGATTTTACATTTTGTGTTTGAGGAGTCTTATTGAGGAAGTCAGTTCCTAAGTGGAACTGACATATTGTAGTGTTGGGTCTACATTTTCTTCTAATAGGTGCAGGGTTTCTGATCTAATGCCTGGTTTTTTTAATCTACTTTCAGTTGAGTTTTGTGCAGGAGGAGAGAGAGGGGTTAATTTTCATTCTACATATGGATTTGCAGTTTTCCTAGCACCATTTCTTGAAGAGGCTATCTTTTCTCCATGTATTTTTATGGTACCTTTGTCTAGTACGAGATAACTGTATTTATACGGGTTTGTCTCTATGTCTTCTATTTTGTTTCATTGGTCTATGTGTCTCTTTGGTGCCAGTACCATGACATTTTTGTTACTATAGCTCTGTAATATAATTTTTTTTTTTTTTTTTTTTTTTTTTTTTTTTTTTTTTTTGCGGTACTGGGGCTTGAACCCAGGGCCTTGTGCTTGCAAGGCAAATACTCTACCAACTGAGCCATATCCCCAACCTCTGTAGTATAATTTAAAGTCTGATATTGTAATGCCTCCTGCTTCACTTTTCTGGCTAAGGATTGCTTTCACTATTCCAGGCCTCTTACTTTTCCATATGAATTTCATGACTGCTTTTTGTATTTCTTTGAAGAACATCATTGGAATTTTAATAGGAATTGCATTAAATCTGTATAGCACTTTTGGCATTATGGCCATTTGACAACATTTTTTTTCTGCTATCCAGGAATGGGAGATTCTTCCATCTTCTAAGGTCCTCTTCAATTTCTTTCTTGAGTGTTCTACAGTTTTCATTGTAGAGGTCTTTCACCTCCTGTGTTAGATTGATTCCCAAGTATTATTTTTAGGCTATGGTAAATGGGATGATTTTCCTAAAACCTCTTTCAGCTGATTCATCATTGGTGTATAGGAACAAAACTGATTTATGGGTGTTAATTTTGTATCCTCACAGACTTATTTGTAATAGCCAAAAATAAGAAATAGCCAAAACACCTGTGTATAGGCAACTAGATAAAGAAATCAAGAAGTATTAATATAGAGAAGTATTACTTGGAAATGACAAGGAAGGAACCTGATCCATGCGACAACTCGGACGAATCTCAGAATTCTGAGATAAAGAAGCCAGACCAAAAGGGAGTCTATGCCACAATATTCCTGTTCCTATATAAAGCTATAGAGTATGCAAACTAATTAATAGTGACAAAAGATCAGTGTCTGCCTGGAAGGGTAGCTGCATCCAGAGATGGAAGGGATTGCAAAGAGGCACAGGAACCATCTGGGGTTGGTTGATGTGTTCCCTCTCTTGATTGCAGTGACAGTTTCACGGATACAAAAGTTAAGCAAACTGTACACTATACCTAGGTTTAATTTATTGTATATCAATTATACCCCCAACAGACCTAAACCCCCAAAACACTGTCAAAACCCATTTCACTCCTTTCTCACATTAGCCCTGAAGCTGTTCCTCCAGCCCACCAGCCATCATTGTGCTAGGCCCTTTGCTCCATACAGCTCATGTTTGCTGCCTCAGATACTTAAACTTCTTTTTCTCAATGAGCCCTCCCATGTACTACCTATTGCTATTGAAACAAATTCCCACAAAAACAAAATCTTAAAACATCACACATTTATTTTCTTACAGTTTTGGAGATCAGGAATACAAAAAATGCCATCAGGGGACAGAGTCAAGTTGTTGGCAGGGCTGGTTTCCTTCTGGAGTATCTTCCAACCTGGAGGCTGCTGGCGTTTCTTGGCTCTTGACCATATCCCTCCAATCTCTGCCCCTATCCTCATGTCACCGTCTTGTCCCCCATAAAGGGTCCCTTGTGAATGCGTTTAGTACTAACCTGGGTAAACCCAAATATTGTGCCCATCTAAAAACTCTGCAATGTCCTTTTGCAACATAAAATAACATAAAAGAACCATGGATTAAGATGTAGAATACTGGGGCATGTATGGATGCCTCCCATCCCTCCTATGCTTTCGACTTTTTCTATTTGGCATTTCTTGATACCTAAAATGAAGTGTATTTTATGTACTATGTGTCTTCACTAATAAACTCTAAGATCCTCAAAAATAATATATTTTGTCCACTACACCATGTCCTAGTATGAGTACTAGTCTGGGGAAGTGGGAGATGATAATAAATGATCATTAACTAAAAGAACAGATTATGGCTCAGCCTTACACATTCCTTATTTCCCACATTTCCTCTACCCACTTGGCATCTCAGGGGAGAGGCACTCTTGCTCCCTGAAATCTATGTGGCCACTCTATGAGTCATCACAGAGGCTTCTGGAAATTAAGAAAATGGGATTATGCAATTCTATCCCCAAATCGTGACCTTTGGTACCAGCCTCACAGGTCAGGCATGTGATGTATTAAGGGATGTGGAGTCTGGTGAGTAACAGTGCCACCCCACTTAGCAGTCAGGGGAATTCAGTCCACTTCCACCTTGAACGCTCCCTCTCATGCCTTCTTGATCAAAAGTTCTCAGTGGGCAAGACCTTGTCTTTACTCTTCTTGAACTGCCTTCCTCACAAGAAAAGATCAGTGAATCCTCAACTAGTTGAGTCAGGTTGAATCAACTGAACCCCCTGCTCTTTCTCCATTGTAATAGGGTGGAATTTGTCTTAAACTTTTAATGTTGTCTTTTAAAAGGTATTGAACACTTTATTAGGATTCTAGAGCTTTACAAGCAAAACACCCCTCAAGTTTCAAATGATGTGGTGGATTTTTCCTTAGTAGATTGGACCACATTATTGAAAAAAATGAGAATTTTTCTACCCAGTTAGTAGCACTGACCCAAGGTCAAGGCAGATATGTTTCTGCTTCCCTCAAGGTTAACTGCAAATTTGACCCCAAAATGGCTCAATGTGGAAAGAACCTATGATGTAGACAAAGGAAGAATTCAGGATGACAAAATAATCTTTGAAATACTGGTATGTGACAAAACTCGTATCAGTCACTGTAAACACAGGATCTCCTTTGACCACTAAGAGAGCTTAGGCTCAGAGAAACAATAAGTGGCCCAGCGGATCCCAAGCCACGGACTTCCATCTTCTCATGATAATGCCAAAGTGAGTGGTGAGTGCAAGCCCTTAAGAAATGTTAGAGGGCAGCAAAGGTGTGAGTTAACAGAGATGAGTAGGAGGAGGACTGCCAACACCTGCACTCTCGTTTCCACGGAGCACGTCATTGAGCCAATCTCCTCTTTAAATGTTAAACTCCTTCCTTCCTTCATTGGCTCATTCAGTAGGTAATGATTCACCTAAAGAGAAACTTTGATGATACACAATATGAATTTTAGGTGTCATCTCGCCAAAAAAAACTAAACCTACTCCCCCAAAAGAATCACTTTCAAAAGTAAGAACTCTAGAACTCTGAGTTGAAATTTCTGCTGAGTTCTTCCATCACTGTTGATGTAACATCTCTGCCCTTTTGCTCTTCACTATAGATTTTGCTTCTTACTGGATTCTAGAAGTGATAGGAAAGGGAGTGGGGTGTGTAAATCACTGGTGAACAGGAAGGTGACCTGTTCTTTCCTGCCTCTTCAGAATAGAATCACCAGCATAGGGTGATGTCATGCCCAATGGCAGCCTGTTTCCAACACCAGGAGCACTAGGATGGCCAAGGCAGCCCCAGGCCACCAGCTTCAGCTCTAATTATTTTCTTTTCTACTTACCATGTCCACAATCACCTTGAGAACTCACGGACCTTCACCCCTTACTGCCACCTGGGTTCCTTTGAATCTGCTCTTTCTAAAGATAACCAGGAGCACAAAGAGTAATTTATCAGCTCTGCTCCAAAGGCCCCAGGAACAGGAGTCCAGTAAACATAGACGGGGGAAGGTAGGCTCAAGATATTAGGACAGTAAAATGATTAACTGAGAGGGAATTATTCAGATTTAAGAAGAATTTAAAAGGGCCAAGGAGCAGGTAGGTCAGAAGAAGGTAGATATACTGCCAATTTGCCTATGAAAGAACAAACGAAAAGACTCTAAGATCTTTGATCAAAGGAGAGAGTCTTGCATACCACATAGGGACATACCCAACACCAAATGCAGCTGCAAAGAGGCTGGGTGACATGGTGAGCCCTGCTCTTGGCCAAAGCAGAGAGGATTCCCGACTCCAGGGTGTGGGTAACCCAGGGTTTTGTTTCAAGGCACTCTCTTGAGAGTTTGAGTGAGTGGTACAGTGAATGAAGAAGGGTTCTGGAGTCAGTCAGACCTTATATCAGGTGTTTACTATTATGCAAATTTGGACAAGTCAGCTGCAAACTAGTTCACGTACCTCATTTATCAAAAGGAGCGCATTTAGTAATTCAGCCTCAAGCAACAGAGAGAGAGAGACTTGGAGTCTTTATTTTAAAACTGTTGGAAATTGACAGTCGCCCCAAAATAAGGAATGCACTCATATTGACAAAGAAATTAAGAAAAACAAGTAGGGATAATGCCAGCAGGCAGAAGAAAGAGTTGAAAGCTAGTGTTTCAAAAGGGAGCTTAAGGGTCTGGCCCTCCCTTTGCTTTTACACGTGCCACCCTCTGAGGAATCCTGGGCACAGTCTGTTCCTGATAGTCTGAGACAATCCAAGTCCAACGACGACACACGTGGCACATTTAGATATGACAGATGTGTCTTACAAGGGGCCCCTTCCACAACCTTCACAGGCAGAAGAATCCTCCTCTTCCAACCCAACCCAGTTACACACTTGCCAGGCCCTTGCCCACCTATCTCCCTATCTCCTCCCACCTCTCTGCCTTCCCAAAGTACATGGCTCTTCATAGCCCAGCCAACCTCCTCCGCCTTCCCAGATCCACAGTCTCACCTGGGATTTCTCAGAGCATCTGTGACAGCCAACACATGCAGTGTCAATCACTGAATGTCCCGTAGGACCATTGAACTAGTCCATGTCCATTTTCTCTCTACTTAGATCTTCATAGCACATTGTATTTATTGATTTTGAGACAAAAACAATACATATTCATGTTATCAACTTTGGAATGTAGAAAAACAGGTAACGAGGAAAATAAAAACCACTCTAACCCAATCACTCAGAAATAACTACTATAGAATCCATGTTATATTTTTCTCATCTATTTTCTGTGTGTGGAACATGGTAGTTCAATCAATTCTCCAAATACCCTTGAGGGCACATTTTAGTTTCTTTCTCATACCATTTTTAGAACCTAAAAATAAATGCTAATTGTTTTCAATATTAATGAAAATTCAGAGACAAGGTGATATAGAAAAGACTTTGGAATATTAGTATTTGACTCTATAATTAGCCATATCTGACTCTATAATCTTGAGTAATTTTAGTTAACTTTTCTGATCCTAAGTATACTTACTGGTAAAATTGAAGAGTTTTTTTTTTATTAAAATTTGTTGTAAAATTTGAAAAGAAATATGCACTAATTTCCTTACCGTATGTGATCAATAAATTATCCTACTAATAATAATTATCAAGAATGAAGATAATTTATGTTGAAAAAGAAAGAACATGAATCCTATAGAAACTAGAAAACAACAGAAGAGTCCTTCTGACATTCCAACAGCTACACTGCAGATTTTAATCAAACACATATGTATACTCAAGAACATCCCTAACAAAAATACGTATTTTTTATTCTCATAAACCATCTGCTGGTTTTTAAATATCTTAGCAAATTATATGAGAAAACACTTATATAAAATTTCAAAAGGAAAACTGCATTATTCAAACTTAATACTCATGTTAACGTCTAGAAATGTTAATGAAGTTTTAGGTATATTCCAGCATAAACCTCAACACAAGTTCTGGCCAATTCACCAACTTTCAAGCATTTGTTTTTGTTTCTCTGCCCTGTACTAAAAGACCCAGGCCACACAAAACAGGATACTTCGCAGAAAACACCCACCATGTTGACAATAAAAAAAAAAAAATATATAGGCTCAGTTGGTCAGAAGAAGGTTTCCTGGAGAAAGTGGGTCTTGAAAGATGATTTGGATTTTTCCCACAAGGAATGGAGGAGAAAAAGACAAAAACACAAGAATTCTGTCCCAGTGTGGAAGGAAATGAGCATAGTTTGAGGCTCCCAAGGGGAAATGAAAGTGTCAAGGAGGAAGACCTGAGAAGTGACCAATCTGCAGGGGACTGATGGTTCTGGAGACTTAATGGAATATTTCTCAGTTTTAATAGTTAGCAGAATCACGTGGGAGATTTAGAAAGTCAGATGCCCAGACTATACTGCAGGACAGTCAAATCAGATTTTCTGCAGGAGGGACCTAGATCAGCATTTTATAAATATGCCTGGGGACTTCAACTCTCCATGCTGTGTGTGACTAGAGATCATGCTGGTTGACTTAACATATTGTCACCATCAGCTACTTTTCTTGCTGTCCTTGATGACAGCCAAAATTCCACTCAGCTGCACTGGCCTTGACCTCAGAGGCTCACCACCTCCTCTGACAGCATTGCTTGGCACTAAAGATATTGCCATGTCACTATCCTCGTGCACCATCCGTCAGCCAAGGCAGCAGTGTGTCCCAGGCTCTGGGCTGGGCTCCTACCAAATACTTCTGTACTTAGAGTATTTGACTCTCTCTGTTCCGTGTAGTAGAGATAATCTAACAAGCATCCTGACGAGTCTGGTTAAGGTCAACAGTTCCCAACTGTTAAATTGCCATGCTAATGGGTTGGGTAATGTAGCCCCACCATGTTAGATATTTGTCTAGCATGCATGAAACCCTGGGTTATATCCCAGCATTCCAAAAGTTAAAATAAAATAAAATAAATATGATCTTATATATACATAAAATAAAATGTATGTATATATATACTTATGTGTGTATATGTATGTGTATATATTTTTATAGATATTTTTATATATATTTTTATATATTTTTTATATATATATATTTTTTTTATGTTTTTGCTACCTTAGACTTCTTCCCTATGATTTCAAGGTCTAAGCTAATTTGGGGAAAAGTTAATGGTAAGAACAGCACTGGCCAATCCCTAGCAGCTCATCTTAACCCTTAATATTCTGACAAGAGTCTAGAACTTCTCTCTCTGGTCTTAGAGAATTTTTATTTTCTTTTAATTTGATTTTTTTTTCTGTTTATTGCTCCTTTAATATGAATTCAGATCTTTCCAGACGTCTCGCTGATTGCATTTCATCACCCTCTGATCTGCTTTTCCTTTATTTCCTGGGCAGAATATCCTGCTGAGTATTCATCTCTTGAACCTGATATAGCATTTATTTGAGAAAACATTTACCTATTAGTTTAGGTAAATTCTGATGCTCCATTGTATTCCGTTCAAAATCTGGGTGGTCCCTGTTCTCTCTGCTCCCTCTTCTAGTGACTTCGTTCTCTTATAGTAGTTCAGGGGATTAAGCCACAAGTCCTTACTGATGATCTGAGTTATCCTGTCTGAGCCTGTGAAATTGTGATCAGTAAACCAGTTGAAGAAGTTAGGGCTGCTGTTGTGGTGCCTGCGGCTGCAGGCTTCACATTTATATTCCTGATACCACTGAACTACAGTGGAATTAAATACTCTGTATCCATTGATATTAATGAGGTATTCCTTAGTGATCACTTCATTCCAAAAGTTAGGGTTGTTCCCAAAGAATAACATGATCTTGCAGCAATGACTGGGATGCTTGCATTCTTCCACCTCCAAGTCAATCATGGAGCTAAGCATGTCTTCATCTTGGTCACTGATCATTGAGGACAGCTGGGGGTGGTTCACAAAGGTTTTGGCCCAGAAGCCAGGAATGCCCTGGATGATGCTTCTTCTGCAATCCAGTTGAGGTTTGTGAAGCTGCTTCAACTTCTGCTTCAGACGGGCATAGGCCCTGGCAGCCTGGCTATTCACTGGTTCCAGAGCCAACTGCAGAGCCTGCAGTTCTTCCAGAGGTAGCCTGGGGCTGGTAAGTCCAGGCCTTGGCTGAGCTTGATGATCCTCTTCCTGCTTCTCCTGGCACTCTTGGTGACCCGGCTCCTGATCCACTTCCTCTTCCTCTTCTTCCTCCTCCTTCCCCATCTCCTTCTGCTCCTCCTCCACCTCCTCTTCAGCAACTACCTCCACCAGCTCCATTATGCCCTCTGCCAACAGCACCTCCCCTTCTCCAATGGCCTCCTCCTCCCTCCACGCCCAGGCCTCTGGAAGGTGCATGGCCGCCACAGTGGCCACACCAGCCTTCTCACCCCTGCTGCCTGCCCCCTGCTGTGCCCAGTCACGGACAGCGGCATCCTGTGAGACCTGACTCTCAGTGTATCCCTGTGCCACCCCTGTTTGGGGGGCCCCTTCTGAGATGGAGGTTGACCAGCTGTTGCAGCTCCTGGGCCGCCCCACACTTCTGGTCTTCTCCCTTAGTCGCCATGAGGCTCTGAATCACGGCACCGATGGAGGTGGCAGGAACTAATTTGATTTTTAATTGGTACATATTTGCACATATTTAAGGTATCCAAAGAGATGCTTTGATTCAGATATACAGTGTGCAATGATCAAATCAGGGTAGTTAGCATAACTATCATATCAAACATTTATCATTTTCTTGTGACAAAACACTGAAAATCTTTTCTTCTAGTTCTTTTAAAATATACAATACATTATTCTTAGCTATGTTGTTAGCACACCAGGATTTATTCCTCCTACTGGTAGCTTTATACCTTTTGACCAACCTCTCCTCATTCCTCTCTTCCCATTACTCTGTGCAGACTGATAATCACCATTCTATTTTCTACTTGTTTTTTTTAACTTGTTTTTTATTTATATGGACTGAATCTTGATTCATTGTACTCAAATGGGGTACAATTTTTTTGTTTCTACGGTTGTACACAATGTAGATTCATACCATTCCTGTAATCATATATGTACATAGGGTAATGATGTCTGTCTCATTCCACCATCTTTCATACCCCCACCCCTCCCCCCTTTCATTTCCCTCTATGTAATCTAAAGTTCTTCCATTTTTCTCTTACCTCCCCCCATTATATATCATCATCCACTTATCAGGGAAAACATTTGGCCTTTGGTTTTTTTGGGATTCACTTAGCATGATATTCTCCAAATCCATCCATTCATCTGCAAATGCCATAATTTTATTCTTCTTTTTGGCTGAATAATATTCCATTGTGTATATATAAACCAGAGTTTCTTTATCCATTCATCTGTTGAAGGGCATCTAGGTTGGTTCCACAATCTAGCTATTGTGAATTGGGCTGCTATAAACATTGATGTGGCTACGTTATTTTATTAAGGTAATTTTAAGTCCTTTGGGTATAAACCCAGGAGTGGGAAAACTTCTACTTCTATGAGATCAGTTTTTTGAGATTTCGTACATGAACAAGATCACATGGCATTTGTCTTCTTGTGTCTGGTTTATTTCACTTATATCAGTTTCTCTGTTCATCCATGTTGTCACAAATCACAGGATTTCAACTGTTTTTTATGGATGAATACTATTCCACCATATATATGTACCATTTTCTTTATCCATTAATCTGTCATTGGATTACCTTTTCTCAGTGTCTCTATGGCCTTGCCCTGTCTGTAGGTTGCCCAGGAACTTATGAAGATTCCATGTTGAGTGCTTCCTTTCATAGCACAGGGAAGAGAAAGGGCCTGGGAGAACCTCCACAAGCCCCTGCTGCTGTGTGCACTCAGCTGTACCTGGACATTACCTGCCTCCTCTCCAGAGCCTGTCAAGCCCTCAGCCCAAGGCAAAGCCAAGACAAAGTTCTGGAGTCACAGGGAGCCTCTTTTAGGTTCAGATAGTTTATTGCTGATACAGGTGCAATTAAGAGTGACCAAAGGTGCCAGCTCTCCCTGATCCCTGTTTCACACACCAAAAGGAGGACACTGAAGGAGTTGGATGAGCGAGAGTGGGTGGAGATACCTGTTCCTGAGGTGTAGACTGTAGCTAAAGTGTCCCAGAGTTTGCAGCTTTAGCAGGGATAGATCTCAAGCCTCATCAGAATCTGGGAGATAATAAGAAACTGTCCCATGGCATCCTCCTTGGGGTAGGTAGGTAGTGATTTAGGGTCTCAGAGTATCTCCTGATAGACCCTCACCCACTGGTGCTCCAGGAGGACCAAGGACATCCTGGCAAGATTCAGATCAGTGATGAGCCTTTGGCTGTGTGGCCTGTGTGGGTAAATATGAGGCCACTGGGTGTGCTAGTTAGTTTTTTGCCACTGTGACCATGGTCAGCCAACCCATTGCTCTCAACCTGAGGTGAGGCACGATATCAAGATGGAAGAATTTGGTAGAGGAAAGTTGCTCAGGTCCTGGAAGCCAGGAAGCAGAAAGAGAAAGAGAGGTTCCAGAGAAGAGAGGGACAAAGTATAAACCCCCAGGACCTACTTCTTCCAACCACAGCTTACCTGCCTGCAGTTAACACCTAATACAGTAGACCTTTCAAGTGATTAATCTCAAATGGATTTAATCCATTGATTATGGTGCAGTTGCCACAATCTAATCATTTTACCTCTGAACATTCCTGCACTATATCTCACACATGAGCTTTCAGGGGAAACCTCATGTTCAAACCATAGCACTGGGAACCGTGGCAGAACCCCTTTAAGACCCCCACACACTCATACGCACTCAGTCTGTCCCCCAGCTGCAATGGGCCAAGCAGACGTCCCCAGGTCCTGAAGTATAGGGCCATGGTGTGCAACAGAAGGGAAGGGACTCCAAAGGCTGGACATAGGACTTTCTGGTCCCAGTTCCAGCATGAGGCAAGAAGTGGAAAAGGCAGTGTGACCCTGAGGGCTGACCCCTCATTTCAGACAAATGCAGGCAGGTGTGTAAGGTATGGAGAGATGGGCAGAATCCAGAACTGTCTGGAGGCAAATAAAGGTATCCTTCTTACTGTTGAGGGCCTGTGAAGTCCAGGGGACATAAGAAATCAGATGGTTGTCCCAGCCTCCAGCTTGGGGACTCTATTTTCTAAGAAATGGATCATTAGAGGGAGCCCACTAGGGAAGACCCTGGTGAACTCTGACCTAGACTATCTACACACAAGTTCAGGGATTGAGACCGCAGCAGGTGGATCCCTGTGAGTCAGCACATGAGGTGGGCACCATGCAGAGACCCTCCATAGGGCAATAGCTAGGGGAAGCAGGGAAGAATCCTGAACATTCTGTGAAGATGCCTCAAAGCCAGAGCAACAAAATAAAAGTGGCCGAGGGGAACACATAGACAAGGAAACATGATTAAAATATAAAATCCTAGGGTCTGAGGGGAAACTACGCCAAGAGGAGATATGACCTGCAATCTGAGTCTTGAAGTAGTAAGGATATGACTTGAATGTCCCCTCCAAAAATTATGTTGAAATTTAATTTCCATTGTAATAACAGTAAGAGATGAGGCCTTCAGGAGGTGATTGGGACTTGGGAGCAGCTCCCTCATGAAAGGATTAATGCTGTTATCACAGGAGTGGATTCCTGATGAAAGGATGAGTTGGACCTCCACCCTTCTCACTCAGTCTTGCACATGACTGTTTGAGCTCTATTTTGATGCAGCACGAGACTTGCTAGATGCCAGCACCATGCACTTGGACTTCCTAGCTTCCAGAACTTGGAGCCACACAAACTCCTATGACCTATAAATTTCCCAATCTATAATGTACAGTTATAGTAATAGGAAATGGACTAAGACAAGAAACAAAGAGCACTCCATAAACAGGATCAGTGGGGAAGGAGTATTGGAGGGATAAGGAGCAGCCCATCTGTCCTGACAAGCAAGTGTAACACAAGGCTGTGTCCAGGTGCTCACAAGGGATGGTGACGGAGGGGTCCACACCGAGAGAGCGAGAGGGGATGCACAGAGCTGATAGCCACTCACAGGATGACGGTTGCCATGCTCAATGGACTCATGGCCTCAGCTCAGGAACCTCTGTTTCTCTGGAGGCTTTGACCCATGATTTGGGCAGACATTGACAATTCTATCCCACGTAGGACACAGTTAAAATGGAACACCGAGGCTGTGGAGTCTGAGCCAGAAAACGTCCTCTGGAAAGAAAACAAATGTATAAATGACAGTCCCTCATAGACCCCCATTTGCCCCATTTACATAAGCTCTGAGATGTTTGTGCTATGCATTATACAGGAAAACTATGTCTGATCTGTGATTTGAATAATGGGGGAAGAAAATTAATCCAACATCAAGTAAGCACTAAATGGATTCTCTTTTTCTTAATTTAGTATACTGAACCAGAATTCTTAGAAACATTAAAGTTTAAAACATAAAAGAAAAATGATTTCCATCTATTTCAATGACCTGAAAGAAGTGGGTCTTAACACGCCTTCCCCTTTCTCTACTTTAAATCACATAATGGGCTTCCCATAGTTTCATGTTTAGATGTCCTGGGTAAAGCTTCCTCTAGGTGCAGATTTTCCTGCAGGGAATGGGAATGTCTGCCTCCTGGGTGGCCCCTGGACCTAAGAGGAATTTCCACAGTTCACACCTCTGGAATCTGGATAGTAAAATTTCCTAATATCATAGACTGTCCTGGATACCTCAAATATTCTACATTTTTACTTTCAACAATGAATGCCCTACAGTGCAGTCACAGGTGTGTGTGTCCTTGTTTTATAAGCACACCTAAGATTTCTCACCCCTACATGTTCAGTGGCATGCATGTACATTCCATTGCTCTGTTACAAATTTCACACATGCTAAGAGATTTTGTCCTGTCTCCCATATAACAATCATATGTTTCTTTAAGTTTTTATTTTAAAACTAATGAATAGCCATTACTTTAACTTTGGGAAATATAGAAAATAGAGTCAGATACAAATATGCTGTTGAAATGAGGCCCCTTTTCTTTTACATTCTATCACCCAAGTTCAAAGTCATGCCTCTATCATTCTGTGGGATCCCCTTGCAACATAAGTTTCTTCTTTGGCCTCTCTCAGAGCCCAGGGCCCTCCTCCCAGAGCTTCCTCTGCATTTTCCAAAGCACATGGACCAGTCTCTCCTGGCCAGACTCCTCTTACTCCAATAGCAATTTCAACCTCCAGGATGCTTCTTCCTGATTCTTTCCATTAGAAGCAATTCACCCTTAATTTCTACTGAAGTCAAAGTTTGTGAGATCCCCAAGGAGATATTGCCTGTTTACTCTGGAAGACTTTGCAAGAGGGACCACACACCTGGCAGAAATGTGCATCATCTCAGGTTAATCTCTACTGCTCTTGCCTCTAGGAAACTGAAAGCCAACTCTTTGGACTTTTGGTCTCACAGCCTTTAGGCTCTGTGAACCTTCCAGAAAGGACTGAACCCAGAAACTGCAGACTGTCATGGGTCTCTGATGCTACAGCATGGCCTGGAAAGTCCAGTTTTTGGCACGTATTACATACAGAGGCAGTGCCAGGAAAAAAACACATTTTTTTTTCTTTTCTGTTATCTCTCAGGAAACCTTATCTACTATTACTTACAGTTAGTGTGAAATAGAGTGGAAAGGTAAAGCCATTATCCAGCTGATCTAAAGGAGAAAAAGAATAAGCCAACTGCTATTGCTGACAAAGAAAGGTTTAAATCCAGAAATGTCCATATGTTCTACATTGACTGAATCCAACAGGCACACCAATGGCTCAGTGTAGTAGGAAAATCACAGGCTTTATCATTGTATGGATCTGGCCTCGATGCCAGGCCCATCATGAAATGTCTAGGATCTCAGGAAATGGTATCAAAGTCAATATGAGAAACCCAATAAAAAGAACTTAACCTACTTCCATATTGTAGGTAATCCAAAATGCTTCTTTCTAAAGGGTAGCTACCACTTCCTAGCTCATTCTTAGGTTGGTTGAGAAATACAGCCCACTGAAGCCTCTTTTCTGTTTTCTTATCTCCCTGCCGTGTTTAGATCTGCACTCTCTCACAGCCTGTGATATCTGCCCTGGGTTTCTGGGGTCTCCAAGAGTGCTTTGCTGTCTGGACTGGGTTCTGAGCTCATCATCAGCCAAGTGGTGACTGTGTTGGCATTCCGTGCTGTCCATCACAATTGCACAAGTGTTTTCTGCTCTCTTGATCCATGCTGTTCTGTCCACACAGGGTTCCACGCTCTCCAGAGCACTCTGGCATCCACCCTGAATGTTCTCTGTCAGTGCCATGGTATTCACAATGGGATTCTATAGTCAAAGTCAGCATTTGGCGGCCACATTTGGGCTATGTGCTGTCCATCAGCATTGAGGTGTCCACACTGGGGTCTGTGATATTAATCAGCATCATAGTATTCACACTGTAGTTCTCTGGTCTCTGTGAACACCGTAGTTCCCACTGATTTCTGCAATCTCCATCACACCTATAGTACCAAACTGGGACTCTGTTCTTCTGTAAACCCTATCATATCCACACTGGGGTTCATCACTCCCTCAACCCTGTGTTTTCTGTACTAGACAGATCAGAACTATTGTTTCCATAGTGGGATTTTAAAATCAACATCACTCCAGGGGTGTCTGCACTGGGGTTCTCTGCTCTCCATCACTGTGTTACATCCTATGGACAGTCTGTTCACTCCAGGGGTGTCTGCACTGGGGTTCTCTGCTCTCCATCACTGTGTGACATCCTATGGACAGTCTGTGCTCTCCATCGCCCTGTGGTGTCCACACTGGGTTCTGTGATTTCCAACATTCCTGGTATTTTAGGGGAATTCTCTGCTTCCCATTAAGGCTGTAGAATCTAACTATCGTTCTCTGTTACACCAGCACTATGCGATCTGCAGTAGGTTTCTGTGCTCTGCATCAACCCTGAGGTGTCCATGCTTGGGTTTCTTCACTGTCCCTCAGACCTGTGATGTCCACACTGTTTCTTCTGTGGTCACAGTGACTGTGCCTAGCTGTCCATCCAGTCATATTGTGATGGAGTTGCACAGGATGATTTTGTCAAGACAGTCTCTGTGCTAGGAACTGGGTATAAAGATGAAACAGAGTTGTCTGCCCTCAAAGATAAAAAAAACAGATGTCAAGGAATATCAGTGACACTTGGTGGCCCAGCATGGAAGTTCTGTTCTAAAGAACCCTAATCTCACTTTGTAGGTGGTCCTGATAGTTCTGGACTCTGCACACACCTGTGCCCCTTCAATATTCTTCTTTATTTCAGGATATCTAGTAACTACTAATGTATAGCTATAACTTAACCAGATCACCTTACCCTAGTACTAGTATGGATAAGTCAGAGGAAGGCAGTCATAAGCCAAAAGGTTCAAAAGCATTATGGAAAACCAACCTCCAATTGAAGAAAATGCATCTATGTACTTTTTTTGAGAATGAGGAAGGATTTAACCACAGAGCCTCTTGGCTCAGCTTGTTTATCCCCTGACTTAAGCAGAAGAAACCCTAATCTAACTCATTAATTGCAAATATCCCAACCATTGTGGAAAACTAATTTATGAAGGTTTATAATGATGTCACAATGCACAGCCCTGTCTTTAGTAGCCACAGTCTCAGGAATGCTTTATCTTTTCTTAATCATGTAGAGATCAGATGGTGCCACTGAATATCAAGTAAATAGTGTGAATGAGCTTATTCTGCACTCAGGTGCCCAAGATAGGCCCCCTCAGATACAGAAGTTCAAAAAGACTCTTTCCATCTCCCTGTCCTCCTGCCCACTAATATTTTCTTCAACCTTTGACCCAAACAAGCAATAGCACTAATATCATAAAGAGAATTTTCAAATGAAATGTTTAAAGCTGGTTAATACATAATCATATCTCTGGTGGAGCATCACCTCAACCAGAGTCCTCAGGAGAGGCCAGATTCTGAAATGGCCCTGGCATCTGACTTTTCTGCTAGAGTTATCCCTCAGGATCAAAATAAAAACTCACTGCTTCATTTGGGAAGAGGACTTTTTTTCCAGAGCAGTCTGTCTATTTAAAACATGTTATAACTACTCATTTATATTTATCTATTCGGATGTATGAATAGTTTTATATTCTCTCTATAAAGAGAATATAAATTGTTGTATATTATATGTTATATATACATGCATTAGATAGATAGATAGATAGATAGATAGATAGATAGATAGATAGATAGATAGTGTTATATAGTACTCTCTCTATATATAGTGTTAGGTAAGCCTTACTTCATTCCTTTGCATTCCTAAATAATATTCCATGGTGTGAATATACCATATTGTACTTACATCTTCACTTACTGTTGGACATTTCCCAAGAATGTTTGTCAGCAAACCACCATAAGGACATATGCCATCATTTCTGTTCAGAAGGCCCCTAGAAGTTGAATGACTGGGTCATATGATAGGTTCATCCTTCTTAAATTTTTAAGAAATTTCATGTGGTTTTCCAAAATGACTGAATCATTTATCATTTAACATGCCAATGGTAGTGTATAATAGTCGTAGTTCCATCATATTCTTTCCAATACTTGGTATGGACAATTGTTTTAAGTTTAGTTGTTCCAACAGGTGTGTAATGCCATCTCACCATGTGATTAAAATCTGTTTTATTGAGGTGTAACTACACACATCTTAAGAGTAAAATTTTGTGAGTCTTGGTATATGTATGTGTGTGTGTGTGTGTGTGTGTGTGTGTGTGTGTGTAAAATCACCCATGAAGCATCTCCACCGTTAATGTAATGAACATAATCATTTCTCAACTGTTTCCATGTGTCCCTTTACAGTTCCTCCTACTACTACTCCCCATCCCACCCACTCAAGGAAACCACGGATCCACTTTCTGTTACTGTAGATTAATTTGTGCTTTTAGGCTTTTGTATGAATGGAATTGTGCAGTATGAACTTTTCTTCAGGGAACAGTGTCAGGCTTCTTTTATTTACCATACAATTTTTTAGACACATCTCTTTCATAGAGTGTATGAATGACCAATTTATTTTTATTTCTGCATAGTACTCCACTCCATGAATACACCACAGTTTATTCATTCATCTGTACACATTTGGGTTGTTTCCAATCTGGGGATATTACAAATAAAAGTTCTACAAATATCTGTGTGCAATAAATGCCATTGGAAAAATACCTAGGCGTGGACTTACTGAATCATGCAGTGGAGAAATGATTGGTTTTTAAACAAACTGTCTCTCAGCAAAGTGACCATATGACGGCGTGTTTTCACTGACAGCACAGGACAGTTTGCTTTCTCCTCATCCTTGTCAGTACTTGGTAGGACCAGTCTTTTTAGATTGTTTTCTCTGTTTTCTATTCCAGTAAAATATATGTGACATGAAATTTACCACATAAGCTTATGATTCAGTGGTATTAAGTGCTTCACAGTGTTGTACAACCGCCACTGCTATCATCTCCAGAATTTTCCAGTTACCAAATGAAACTCTGTACACATTAAACAATAGCTCTGTTCATTTTCCAATCTTTTTTCTGCTCATCAAATTCTGTAACTTCAATTATCCTGTCTTTGCTTCCCAATTCTTTTTTCTGCCTGTTCAAATCAGGTTATAAGTCCCTCTTTTGAATATTTCATTTCAGTTGTGCTTTTCAGCAACAGAATCTCTTTTTGTCTACTATTCATGCTTTTCATCTCTTTATATTTCCATCTATCCAGCAATGTTTCCTTAACTTTGTCCTCATCTTTCTCTAGTGTTTTGAGCATCGGTAAGACAGTCTGAAGTCTTTTTTATAGCGAATATGCCTTCCACTCATTCTTAATGATGTTTCCTGTTGACTAATTTTCTTTCCTTTGGATGGGCCACACTTTCCTGGTTCTTTGTTTACTTTGTAATTTTTTGTTATGTTGAAAATTGGATATTTGAATCTTATAATAACTTTGAAAACAAGATTCTCCCCTTTCTCTGGGATTTGTTAGTTCATTGACTATGATAGTTTACTTCTGTGGTAAAGGTCAGTGTGAGGTGTTAATTTAAGCTTTCTTGGGTCCCTCCTGAGGCTATCCCTTTCCCTAAGCATGCTCAGTGACTTTCTAAATCACCCCTGTATATGTGGTTGCTTTTCATGTGCTAGCTTTTAAAAATACCTGGTTTACAATCAAAGGGAAAGATAGGAAAAGGAGTCAAACTATCTTTGTTTGCCATAATATGATCCAATATCTAAAAGATCCAAAAAATTCCACCCGAAATTTATAAATTTATAAAGCTCATTAATTAATTTAACAAAATAGCAGGATACAAGATCAACACCCCAAATCAATAGCTCTCCTGTATACTAACAGTGATTTGGTTGAGGAAGAAATCAGGAAAACTGCCCTGTTCACAATAACCTCAAAACAAAATACTTGGGAATTAATCTGACCAGGGAGGTTAAGAAACTCTTCAGTGAAAATTACAGAACACTCAAGAAAGAAATTGAAGAAAATATTACAAGATGGAAAGACCACCCATGTTCTTGGATAGACAGAATTAATATTGTCAAAATGCAATATACAGATTCAATGCAATTTCCATCAAAATACCAAATACATTTTTCACAGAACTAGAAAAAGCAATTCTTAAATTCATTTTGAAGAATAAGAGACTCAGAATAGCTAAAGCAATACTAAGCAAGAAAAATGAAGCAGGAAGCATCACAATACCTGATCTGAAATTGTATTGCAGAGCTGTAGTAACAAAATCAGCATGGCGTTGGAACCAAAAAAGCCATGAAGACCCGTGGAACAGAACAGAAGACACAGAGACAAACCCCAGCTAAGAAAACGATGAAGAGCATAAAGAGAGAGCCTGTAGAATGGGAGAAAATCTTAGCCCGCTACTCCTCTGATAGGGGATGTAGATTAAGAATACAAAGAACTCAAAAAACTTAGCACCAAAAAAATGAATAACTCTAAACAAAACTTTTCAATAGAAGAAATACAAAAGACAAACAGATACATGAAACAATGTTCAACATCTCTACCAATCAAGAGAAATGCAAATCAAAACTACACTGAGATTCCATTTCACTCCAGTCATAATGGCAAGGATCAAGAATGCAAACAATGAATGTTGGCACGGATGTGGGGAGAAAGGAACTCTTTGACACTGTTGGTGGGACTGCAGACTAGTACAACCACTCTGGAAAGCAGTTTAGAGATTCCTCAAAACACTAGGGATGGAACCACCATGTTACCAAGCTGTCCCACTCCTGAGTATTTTCCCCAAAGATCTAAACTCAACCTACTACAGCAACACAGCCACATTAATGTTTATAGCAGCACAATTCACAATAGCTAAATTATGGAATCAACCCAGATGCCTATCAATAGATGAATTGGTTAAGAAATTATGATACACACACACACACACACACAATGGATTTCTACTCAACCGTTAAAAAGAATGAAATTATGGCTTTTGTTGGTTGATGAATGGAAATGAAGAATATCATGCTTAACCAAACTCAGAATCTCAAAGACCAAACGTTTTCTCAATGTGAAAGCTAGAGTAAAGTAAAGGAAAGGGGGAGGGAAGGATATAAGATTATATAACGAATCAATCAAATACAAATTAATAGATGAGTGAAAGGAAGTCTAGTACAGCAGAGGAAAGAGAAAGGGTGGGGGTAGGATAGGAGAGAAAAGGGGGTTCATGAACTGAAACTGATTTTCAACAGTTTGCCAGGATGAACCATACTATGTATAACCATAAAGTGCTAACAAAAAATAAAATTTAAAAAATGTGTGGTTTCCAAAGTAGGTAATGAGAACTATGAATGAGTAAAAAAAATATGGTCTCTTAAATTCCCTAAAGCCACCTTATCCAGAGAAGATGTGACAATAGCATTGGGGGTTGCAACAGTGGTTATCCACTTCTATATTGTGCTTCTGCAGATGTTTGGAGAAAAAAAATCCTTATTGCCAACCCTGACGCCAGCAAGTCATGTAAGGTGCTTCCTAAATGCTGGTGTGGCTGTCTGATTCGGTGCAGGAGTCTAAGAGATAGGTAACTTTCACCCTTAGAGTGAAAGCTGACTGAACTTAATAGGCATTTAATTCAAGAAATAACCACTCAAGACTTGGCCTAGAAGCCATAAGTCTTCAAATGAGCTCCAGAGATTAGGGTTTAAGATAACATCTCATCGTGCTTTTACTTTGCATGCACCTAATGATTAATGGTGTTTTGTGTTCCTATTTGCACATTTTATTTGGTAAAATGCCTTTTCTAGTCTTTCAATAATTTAAAAAATTAGACTGTTTGTTCTCTTATTATTTAAATGGTCCTTATAAATCTGAATACAAGTTGCTTATCAGATACAAGCTACACAAGTATTTTCTGTCCATCTTTTCACATTTCATTCAGTGCCTTTTGAAGAGAAGATGTTTTCATTATTTTATGGGAATTTCATCATCACCTAAAACAAAGTCAGCAAGGCTTTTTCCCCATGTTTTCTTATAAAGATTTACAGTGTGGGTTTTACATTTATGTTTATGATTCATTTGGGTTTAATTTTGTGTAAGGTCAACAGAATGAATCAAAGCTCATATTTTTGCATATGGTTATTGAATTGTTGCAATAGTATTTATTGAAAAGGCTATCCTTTCTCCAATTGACTTTGCACTTTGTCGAAAATCAGTTGTCATTATATAAATGGGTCTGTTTCTAGATTATTCTGTTCTATTGATCTATTTGTCCATCTTTATGACAATATAGTACAGTGCCTTGATTATTATAGCTTTAATAGTCTTAAATCCAAAAGTATTTCTCATTTTCAAAAGTCTTTTGTTTGTATTTGTTTTTTCTGTCCCAATCCCTTTTAATTTTCAAATGAACATTAGAATCAGTTAATCATTCTTTACAAAAATTCGTACTAGGGTTTTATTAAGATTGCACTTAAATCTGTAGTTCAAGCTGATATCTTCACAGTATGGAGTCTTCTCATCCAAGAGGTTGGTATCTCTCTCCATTTCTTTAACATCATTTTAACATGTCTTTCAACAATGGTTTGTAGTTTTATCATATAGTTTCTTCATATTATGTTCTGTCATATTTACTTCCAAGTACTTAATATTTTAAGATGCTACCATAAGTAGTAGTATTGCTGGGCATAGTGGCATGTCTGTAATCCGAGCAACTTGGGAGGCTGAGGCTGGAGAATTGCAAGTTCAAAGCTAGTTTCAGCAACTTAGGGAGGCCCCAAGCAACTTAGAGACCCTTTCTCAAAATAAAAAATAAGAAGGGCTAGGGATGTGGTTCATGATTAAGTGCCCCCGGTTTGATCCCTGGCACCAAAAACTAAAAAAATAAATAATGTTAATTTCCAGTTCCACTTTTCAAATATTGTTTTTACTACTGTAGTATTTGTTAAATAGAAGAGGTAGAATTGGATATCCTTGACTGTTTTTTGTTTTTATTTTTTCTTTACTTATATGTATATGTGTGTGTTCATGCTCTTTTATGGGGGTGGTGGTGTTATTGTTTTCTTTGTTTTATTTTGGTGCTGGGGATTCAAACTCAGGGCCTCACACATGTGAGGCAAATGCTCTGCCACTGAGGTGGTCTCCCTCCCTCCCGACCCTCCACCCCCTACCCCCCCCAACCGCTTGCATATTCTTGATTCTCAGAGTATGAATAGTGTTAGTTCTAGGGAATTCCCCTTTATTCCTTGAGTATTGCAGCTTTTTTTATTAGGAAATCATGCTCAATTTTGTCAAGTACACTTACTGAATCCTTCAAAATTATCATATATTTCTTTTCTATCGGTTCAGTGAATTATATTAATTATTCTTTAGATGTCAAGACAACTTAATTTTTGAAAAAAAAAATTTGGTCATAACGTACTTGTTGTAGTCAACTTCTTCACTGCTGCAACTAAAAGACCTGACCAGATCAATTGTAGAGGAGAAAAGTTTATTTGAGGGCTCATGGTTTCAGAGGTCTCAGTCCATAGACACCTGGCTTCTCTCCTCAGGGCTGGAGGTGAGGTAGAACATCACACAGAAAGAGTGTGGCAGAGGGAAGTGGCTCACATGAAGATCAGGAAGCAGAGTTGGGGGAGACTCCACTCTCCAGATACAAAACATACACCCCACAGCCATGCCCCAATGAACCACTTCCTCCAGCCACACCCCACCTGCCTCCAGTTACCACTCAGTTATCCTGTGAGGGATTAATTCACTGATTAGGTTAAGATTAGAGCCCAACCATTTCTCCTCTAAACCTTCTTGCATTGTCTTTCACATGTGCTTTGGGGGGACACCTTACATCCAACCCATGACAGTATTGTACATTTTTTTTCATAATTGATATTTTATTGGTTGTGTTGAGGTTCAGTTCATACACATTTCATTTTGTACACATACCTACCAAAAGTCTAAAAAGCTTTATACTCTGATTCTTTTTCAGTTGTTCCAGTGACTTTTCTGCTTCAAATTTGAAGGCAAATTAAGAAACTATCAAGTACCAATATCTACAAATGCTGATAAACTATTAAGTCCCACCAACTCACAATTTTGCGTCATATACACCACATATTCAAATCTTCCATCATTTGCAGTACATTTAAAAAAGTATTAGGAAACCTGGGCTACTGTGATCCAGATGTTACCAAACCTACAGGATTCTGATAGGGCTATGATCCTGGAGTGAGTCTCTTTGGGAAACAATTCTCCTGGAAAACAAGATGGGAATAGAAGTAATTTAAAATATTCAAGGCATTAAATAAAGGACTGAGACTCCAAATTTAGCATCCAATGTGCTTTGTATTATAGGATATAAAACTAACCCCCACCTATGGAATGTTCAGCTGACACCCAAGACAATGAAGCCTGATTGTAATTCAATATCCCTCTACTTTCTGGTTGTACCAAAAATAAAGAGCCAGCAAATTATTTCACCTCTAAAAAAAATCATTTCCACTTAAAAAATGGATGAGTTGGGGTTCCCTCCTTTTTCAAAATGTTGCTAGAGCGACTAAAAAAACTTACATTCACAAAATAGTTGATACAACTATTCCTCCGGATTGGACAAGATGGGAGACAGGGACCATTGATGTGATGACAGCATGGCGTGTGATTGATCAATTTGGCTTCCTTCTCTTCTGCTTCATCAGAGGCTGGACTCTCCTTGTTTTTAGTTTCTGGGTTTTCTGCAGCCAAATCCTTAGTTTTTTGGTTAGTCACTTAAGCTTTTCACTCCAGACTTCCCCTTTGTTTGCACTTGTTTATCTGAATATCCTTTCCTGCTGCCTTCCTGGGCTTTGTTTCCATTTCTGCAGGAGCAGGTTTAACTGACCACCTCACCAGTCTCTCCTCAGGCTTCTCCTTCCCATTCCCTTAGACACAGCTGACCTTCTCTTGGGCATCCTGCGTCTTGGCAGGTGGTGCTGCCTGACCACTTCAGCTGAGCTCCTGCCTCTGTTGCTCCTCCCAGGTGCTGCTGGGACCCAGGGTAGGAACTGTGGTAGAACCAGATGGAACCCATACACTTATTTTTATAAATGTATTAATGAATTTGATTTGCTAAATGTGAGGAAGTTGTTAGTAAATTTACTAATCTTTAGAATACCTGACTCCTTCCTTCTGCAATGTTAACCCCTTCCAGTGTATTTTATTTGTTTGTTTATTTATTATTTTTATTTGTACTGGCATTTGAATCCAGGGGCACGTAACCACCGAGACACATCTCTAGTCTTTTCTTTCTTTTTTTTTTTTTTTTTTTTTTTGACACAGGATCTCGCTGAATCGTTAAGGGCCTTTCTTAATTACTGAGGCCAATTTTGATCTTGGGATTCTCCTGCCTCAGCCTCCCAAGTTGCTAGAATTACAGGCATGCACAGGCGTGCTCTCCGCCTCCACTGTATTTTTTATACATACGCTTTATTTGCTCTTTTAAAATGTATTTTTTGTTGCATTCAACGTGTTCAATCTTACTTTCCATTGACTGTGCTATTTCTGGACCTGTTTGTATCGATCAATGTTTCCCCCCATTGTGGCTCAGGTTCTTGACCCTCTCCAAGCTTTAAGTTCCCTCTGATTCTCTTAGATAATTCTTTCCAGACACTCATGCCCTTCCCATGGTGGCATGACTCAGACCCCAGTCCAATTTCCTCAATTCAGGAAGACCCTCAGAGTTCACCTGGGCCCCTCTTCTGGATCATAGTCTGAATAACCCCCAAGCAGTAAACTGGGGAATCTAGGGCTCAACTCATTACCTTTTCCCCTTTGAGGGCTGTACTGGCCGCTGTCCAACATTGGAAAGTGTTGTTTGCTCTATCTTGTCGATTCTTTCAGCAGTTTCAATGGGGTGGACAAATCCAATTCCCATCTTGGCTGATGGCATAATAGGCATTAGTAGGTAAGTAGAAACCTTACTTTTATTCACTCTGGAAAATCCCATTTTGTCCTAAAATATTTGACTGGATCATCTGCATTTTTCTATCCACTCATATGACCTTCACATAATGACAATCTGATATCTCTTTTTCTCAACTTTATATTGTTTCTATCTTTTTTCTTTTTATTGTACTTCCTAGAAATCCAATATGCTGCAAATAAATACCAAATAGGATTGTTCTCATGTTTATTAAACATGTCTATTGTTCTACCATTAAATATGTTATTTATAGGAGGTCTTAGTATAAGACCTTTATCATTAAATATCCTTTGTTTCCCCAGCTTGTTAGATTTATATAATCTTTAATCATTTATTGTTACTAAATGCTTCTTTGGGGATTGTTGAGTTGATTATCTTGTCTCCTTCCACCTGTTAATGTGTTAAATTACATGAATATGGATTTCCTTGTAGTTTGTTTGTGTGGTTTTTACCGCTTGGGAATTGAACCCAGGGTTAAGCACCTGCGCTACCACTGAGCTACATCCCAACCCCACTCACACATTTTCTAATGTTAAGTCAACTTGTTCACAAAGTATTATCTTTCAAAATAAATTCTAGATATTTATGGGCAATGTTTTGCATAGCACTTTTCAAATTATGTTGGCAATTTTGGCCTATAATTTTCTTTCCTTATACTGTTCTTGTCATATTTGGTATGTTTTTTCTTTGATTTCTAGAAATGTTTTAATTGGAATAATCTGTTCCTTGAAAGTTTTATAAAATTTATAAAACCATTATGGCTTAGTCTTTTTTCCCCCACAGGAAAGCATGTAACAACCCAATCAATTTATTTAATGGCTATACTGCTATTCAAGTTTTCTATTTGTTCTGGAGTGAGCCTTGCTAAATAAAATTTTTAAAGATGTGTCAAATTTATCAAATTTATTGATACAGTTTTTTATGTATTACATTTTTTTTAAACATTCTATTCTTTTTGCATTTATCCTTCCCTTTTATCTTGATCATTCTGTCAGGAAAAAAAATTATATTTGGTCTTTAAAAAGACTCAGCTTTTAACATAATTGATTCTATTATATCATTTCTATTTCAGAAATGCTTGATTTTCTCATCTTCATCATTTTTGTCTTTCACTTAGATTTTTTTTACATTTCCTATTTAAGTTGAATGCTTTACTTAATATGTCATTGTTTTTCTGAATTTCTCTTTTTCTAACAAGAACATTTAATGTTACATATTTCCCTTTGAACATCCTATAGTTGCATTCCAGGAGTTTTTAATAGTGTTTTCAATATCATTCCAGTCAAAGTATTTTAGCTTCCATTATTGTGTCTTATGAATTTTAAATTATTAGGAAGTGTGTTTTAATTTACAAACAAATGAGAGTTACAGGCCATTTTATTGATTTAGAAATCACAAAAATATAGTTTATGTGATTTCATCTATGAAATTCATTGTGACTTGCTTTATGATTTAATATTTGATCATTTTTATAATGTTCTGTGTAAGAATAACGTATAATCTATACTTTTTGATGTAAGGTTATAATGTAAGTTATATTAAGCTGATTTATTGTACTGGTAAAAACTCCCAGATTCCTACTAATGATTTTATTTTTTATTCATTAATTGCTGAAATAACTTTGAAATATTCCAATGTTTCATCAACATGTTCATTTGCCAGAGTAGATCTGCCCATTTTTACTTTCAAGTTTAGAATTGGCTTCTCTATTGGCAAACTGAATTTCTTATCATTACGAATGGTCTTCTTTATGCCTAAAAATGTTACTTATCTTAGAGTCTTTTAGATGTACATCTGATAAATAGTATATAGTTGAATTTTATTATTTAATGTGGTAGCTTTCATATTTTAATGAAGATTTTAATGTTTCTACATTTTTTAGATTTGTTTGTCACTTTACTTCAAATTTTCTATTTTCCTGTGCCTTTTTGTTTTTCTTCTTTGGACTAATTGAGGGGATAAGTTTGTATGTGAGTGTCTTCCTTTTGAATTTCCAGATATAATGCAAATATATTTAGGGCACACAGCATGGTGCTTTGAAATATATAAACATTATAGAATGGATACATAGAGTTAATTCACATATGCACCATCTCACATAATTATCATTTTTGATGATGATAACACATAAATTCTATTTTGGGGAGATTTTCTAATATGCAATAATATGTTACTAACTGCATTTTATCTGGTAAGAAATATTGCATTTTTGCTCGGTGTTGTTCCACCCTCTCCTTGGATTGGTACTACACAGTTGGGAAGAGAATGCAACATTCCTGGTTCCTCCTTCTAGATAGAAAGAGAAGAATGGGATTTGCTTGCAATGCTCTGTCTTGTCTGGGTGATTCATTCAAGGACATGTGTTTCTATCTCATTTTACTTCTAATCAAAAGACAGTGGAAAAAGAAAGAAGACAGATTGGTAGGATGGATTTGTTTTTAAAAGTCAAAAATTCAACTCTAAACTGTCTACAAAACATTCATTTTATTTTTTGTCATTTTAATTTGTTCTTATTAGTTATACATGATAGTAGAATCTATTATGGTAAAATTATACAAGTATAAATTATATTTTATTCTAAATAGAACCCCATTTTCATAGATGATGGTGAGATTCACTGAGATATTTTCATATATGTACATAAAAATATTAAGTCAGATTCATTCACTGTCTTTCTTCTTCCTATCTCCCCTCTCTTCCCTTCATTCTTCTTTGTCTAATCTACTGAATTTCTATTCGTCCCTCCCCCACTTCATTGTGATTTAGCTTCCACGTATCAGTGAAAACATTCTACCACTAGTTTAGAGTGATTATCTTATTTCACTTAACATGATCATCTCCAGATCCATCCATTACTGGCAAATATCATGAACTCATGCTTTTTTATGGCTGAGTAAAATGGTGTGTATACATGACACATTTTTATGGTGTGTATACATGACACATTTTCTTTATCCATTCATCTGCTTAAGGGCAACTAGGTTGGCTCCAAAGTTTAGGTATTGTGTATTGGGCTGCTACAAACATTGAAGTGGCTGTGTCAGGGTAGAATGCTGCTTTTGAATCTGTTGACTGTATGCTGAGAAATGGGATAACTGGGTCAAATGATGGTTCCATTCCTAGTTTTTTGAGGAGTCTCCATTGTGTTTTCCAGAGTGACTGCAGCAATTTGCAGTCCCACCAACAATATATGAGTGTACCTTTTTCTCCAAATCCTCGCCAAAATTTATTGTTGCTTGTATTTTTGATGGTTGCCATTCTGACCTGAGTGAAATGAAATCTTAGTGCAGTTTTAATTTGCATTTCTCTAATTGTTAGAGATATCGAATATTTATTCATATATTTGTTGACCATTCATATTTCTTCTTTTAAGAAGGGCCTCTTCAGTTCCTTTGCCCATTTATTGATTTTTTTAATTTGTTTTTTGATGTTGTTTCTTGATTCCTTTGTATATCCTAGAAATTAATGCTCTCTCTGGGGTACAGGTGGCAAAGATTTTCTCCCCTTCTGTAGGCTTTCTTTTCACACTCTTGATCATTTCCTTTGCTGCAAAGAAGTGTTTTAGTTGATGCATTCCCATTTATTGATATTGATTTTATTTCTTGTGTTTTAGGAGTCTTGTTAAGAAAGTCAGTTCCTGAGCCAAACATGTTGAGTGTTGGGTCTACATTTTCTTCTAGTACATGAAGTTTCTGGTCTAATACCTAGGACTTTGATCCACTTAGAGTTGAGTTTTCTGCAGGGAGAGAGATGGGGGTTAACTTTCATTCTATTATATGTGGATTTCCAGTTTTCCCAGCACCATTTGTTGAATAGGTTATCTTTTCTCCAGTGCATGTTTTTGGCACGTTTGTCTAGTATGAGACAACTATATTTATGTGTGCTTGTCTTTATGTCTTCTATTCTGTTCCACTGGTCTTCTTGCATGTTTTCATGCTAATACCATGCTGTTTTTATTAGTGTAGCTCTGTAGTATAATTTAAGGTCTGGTGTTGTGATGCCTCCTGATTAACTCTCCTTGCTAAGGATTTCTTTGCCTATTCTGGGCCTCTTATTTTTCCAGATGAATTTCATGACTGCTTTTTCTACAACCAATGTCATAAGAAATTTTAATAGGAATTGCATTAAATTTACATAGTGCTTTAGGTATTATAGCCATTTTGACTATATTAATTCTGCCTATCCAAGAATGTGGGAGGTCTTTTCATCTTTTAAGGTCTTCTTCAATTTCTTTTAGAGTTCTATAGTTTCCATTTTAGATACTCTTCACCTCTTTTGTTAGGTTAATTCCTAAGTTTTTTGTTTTGTTTTGCTTTGTGTTTTGAGACTATTGTGAATGGGATGGTTTTCCTAATTTCTCTTTCAGTTTATTTGTCTTTGGAGTATAGGAATGCAATTGATTTATGGGTATTAATTTTGTATCCTGCTATTTTGATAAATTCATTTATGAGTTCTAGAAGTTTAATGGTGGGGTTTTTGGGGTCTTCTAAATATGGAATTATGTCATAAGCAAACAGAGATAGTTTGACCCCATTTCCTATTCCTATCCCTTTAATTTCATTCTTTTGCCTAAACTCTCTAGCTAGGGTTTCAAGTACTATGTTGAATAAAAGTGGTGAAAGGGGGCATCCCTCATTCCTGTTTTTAGAGAGAATGCTTTCAGTTTTTCTCCATTTGGAATGATGTTCACCTTGGGGTTGTTGTATATACTTTTACAATGTTGAAGTATGCTCCTTCTCTCCCTAATTTTTCTAGTGCTCTAAAAATGAATGTATGCTGTATTTTGTCAAATTCTTTTATAGCATCTATTGAAATAGTAGTGTGATCCTTGTCTTTTAGTCTATTTATGTCATGTATTGTACTTATTTCATCCCTGGGATGAAACCCACTCAATCATGGTGCACTATTATTTTAATGTGTTTTTGTATGTGATTTGCCAGTATTTCATTCAGAATTTTTGCATCTATGTTCATTAAGGATATTGGTCTGAAGTTTTCTTTCCTTGATGTGTCTTTGTCTGGTTTTTGTATCAGGGTGATACTAGTTTCATAGAATGAGTTCCCTCCTTTCCTATTTTATGGAATAATTTAAGGAGTATTAATTCTTATTTAAAGAATTAGTTCTGGTAGAACTCAACTGAGAATCCATCCAGTCCTAGACTTTTTTTGTTGGTAGGCTTTTTTTTTTTCTGTTTAGCTGTTTTTTAAATTTTTAAAATTTGTTCTAATTTGTTGTATATAACAGTAGAATGCATTTATATATTTTGATATCTCACACATAAATGGAGTGTAATTTCTCATTTTTCTGATTATACATATTGTAGGATCACATTGGTCATGCAGTCATACATGTACATGAGGTAATAACATTTGTTTCAAAGAAAATAGTGTTGGTAGGCTTTTGATGGCTTTTTCAATTTCATTATTTGAAACTAATCTGTTTAAATTTTCTTTTTCCTCCTGATTCAATATGGGTACGTCATATAGGTCTAGAAATTTGCCAATAGTGTAAGATTTTCTAATTTATTGGAGTATAAATTTTTGGAATAGCTTTTGATTATCTTCTGGATTTCAATAGTAGCTGTGGTTATATCTCCATTTTCATCACAGATTTTAACAATTTGAGTTTTTTCTCTCTTTTAGGTAGTTTGAGTAAGGATTTATTAATTTTTTTTATCTTTCAAAGAACCAACTTTTTGTTTCATTGAGTTATTAATTGTTTTTTTAATCTCAATTTCATTGAGTTTGGCTCTGATTTTAATTATTTTCTGACTTCTACCACTTTTGGTGTTGATTTGTTCTTCTTTTTCTAGGGTCTTGAGATGTAATGTTAGATTATTTATTTGGTATCTTTTTATTCTTTTAATGAATGAGCTCCATGCTATGACCTTTCCTTTTAGAATCACCTTCATAATGTCTCAGATATTTTGGTATGTTGTATCACTATTCTTATTGCTTATAAGTACTTTTTATTTCACCTGGTCTTATCCATTCATCATTCAATAGTGACTTATTTAGTCTTCAGTTGTTAAGGAACTTCTACTTTTTGTCTTATCATAGGTTTCTAATTTCATATGATCTTATAGAATGCAGGTTATTAGCTCTTTTTTTATATTTGTTAAGAGTTGCTTAATTCACAAATAGAAAGCTCACACCAAAAAACATAGTTAATAAAATATTTCATGAAGAAGAAATGGAGAATAAAAATTAAAACCAGCAGAGGGTGAAGGTGAAGCTACACTAAAAGAATGGTCAATCAAAGGAGAATGCAATTCAATCTAAAAACTATAAAGTAAATCAAAATGACAAAAAAATAAAAAGCAGCTGTCAACAATAGCACTGACTATAAGTGGTCTAAACTCATTAATCAAAATACACAGGCTGCCAGGTGCAGTGGTACACATTTGTAATCCCAGAGACTCAGTAGCCTGAGGCAGGAAGATCACAAGTTCAAAACTGGCCTCAGCAACTTTCTGAGGCCCTATGCAATACTGAGACCCTGCCTCTAAATAAAATACAAAACAGAGCTGGAATGTGGCTCAGTAGTTGAGTGCCTCTGGATTCAATCCTTAGAATGAAAGAAAAAAAAAAAAGACAAACTCTTACAGATTGGATTAAAACACAATATCCTGTCTCCAAGAGACTCACCTCATAGGAAAAGACATCCACAGACTAAAGGCGAAAGGTCGGGAAAAAAATCTGTTATTCACATTGGTCTTGTAAACAAGTTGGGGTTTCTGTTTTCATATCAGATAAAGTGAACTTCAAGCCAAAGTTAATCAAAAGAGACAAAGAAATACATTTCATTGTCTTTCTTTTTAAGGGAATCCTAAGACAATAAGAAATAACATTCATAATATTTATGCCTCAAGCAATGGAACATCTACGTACATAAAACAAACCCTCCACAATATCAAAAGTCAAAGAAAACAGAACACAACAATACTAGGTGACTTAAATATACCTCTCTCGGCACTAAATTGTTCATCCAAACAAAAACAAAATAAGTAAGCTGCAGACCTAAAAATCTACAATCAATAATCTAGACTTAACAGACATATGTAGACTATTTCATCCATCAATGACTGAATAAACCTCCTTCTCAGCAGCCCATGGGAAATTTTCTAAAATAGACTATATTTTATGCTCTAAAACAACTCTTAGCAAACACAAAACACAAAGATAATATGTTACATTCTCTTTAGATATAAAGATAGGCATAGATTAAGAGTAAAAAAAATGAAAAATGTATTCCATTTAATTAGCAATCTAAAGAAAGCAGAAGTGATTATACTAACACCAGACAAAATAGACTTTTACAAGAAACAAGGAAAGACATTATATAAAATAATAAAGAATCAATTCAGAAAGAAGGTTAGAAACATTTATAAACATATATGCAGCAAACATTGGATATCCTAAAAGACAGCTCTCCACTATAATAGAAGAAAACTTCATTACTCTGCTTTCAATGAAGCATAGAACAACCAGAAAGAATATCCACAAGAAAATAACATGAATGACATTACAAACCAATTTAACCTAATAGACCTAGAGTACAACCCACCCAACTCCACAGATTACTTATTTTTCTCAATTCTGCATGGAACATTCTCCAGGATAGACCATACATTATGGCGTAAAACAAGTATTAATATACTTGGAAAGATTAAAACCACACAAGCTATCTTTCATGATAAAAATTGAATTATTAGAAATCAATAGCAGGAGGAAAATGAAGAAGAATCCACAAATATATAGACTTAAATAACTTACTCTTAGTCAATCAACAGATCAAAGAACAAAGTACAATGGTAATTAGCAAATGCCTTGAAATAAAGGAAAATGAAATGAAAACATGATATAACAAAATTTAAAGGGTGCCATGAAATGTAGCATTAAGGGGGAAATCTGTACACACATGCATATATGTTTCTGTACATATATATACACACACAAAAGCTGCATATATAAATACATACATACATATAAATATATTACGCTTTTGTGTATATGATTTTTTCTTTTTCTTTTTGTATTGGGGATTAAACCCAGGGACATTCTACCATGGAGCCATACTCCAGCCCTTTTTATGTTTTATTTTGAGACAGAGTCTTTCTAAGTTGTCCAGGTTGGACTTGAGCTTGTGATTCCCCTCTTTCAGCCTCCTGAGTAGCTAGGATGACAGGCTTGCAACATTGCACAAGGCTCAAAGGAGGACATTTGAAGCTTACATTTTCAAACTGGAAGAAGATCTCTAATCAACAACCCAACCTTTTATCTTAAGGAATTAGAAATAGAACAAACTTAATGCAAAGCTATCAGAAGGAAACGAAATAACAAACACAAGAGCAGAGATAAACAAAATGGATAAGAGAAAATCAATGGAAAAATCAATAAGCCCAGATTAATTATTTTGAAAGATCAACAAAAAATGACATAATTTTAGCTAGTGAGACTGCAAAGTAGGGAAGAATCAAATAACTAATACCATAAATAAAAGAGGAGGCATTTTAAGCAGAAATAAAAAAGGTTATTAAAGTACTATGAACCAATAAATCAGTCAATCTAGACTAAATGGATAAATTCCTAGCAATATGCACTTAGAAGACTGAAAAAATGGAAATTTGGAAAAATTCTAGAACTAGTGAGACGATGAAACCAGTAATCAAAAACCTGTAAACTAAGAAAAGCTCAGAATCAGATGGCTTCACAGGTGAATTCTTCCAATTTTTAATGAAGAATTAGCATCAATTTTCCTCAAATTTTTCAAAAAATATTAGAGGAAGAAGCATTATTAAACCTTATTTATACTAAGAACAATAGTAACCTCCTAACAAAGCCAGAAAAAAGACAGTATAAGAAAAGTGCAGACCAATAACCTTCATGAGTATTAATGCAAAAATCTTCAATAAAATGTCAGCAAAGAGTTTCCTTCACAGAAATTAAAACAGAGAGGAGAAATATTTCAAAGATGATAGGAGCCCTCTACTGAATGGCTGAGTTGCGGTTCTCAGCTGGGCCCACCTGGTTTCCTGCAGCAGCTTCATCCAGACCTCGGAGCTGGCAACAAAGCAGCTCAAAAGAAAAGATGCATCATTCCAGGGGACACCTCCCTGAGATTCCCCAAACCCAAATAAATGGAATCTAGTTCAGGCCATAGCTTCTTGATCGACTCAGGGACAACTAAAAACCAGCCTTATCATGGGATCGTTTTGATAAAAGGACATCGAAGTGTCTCTTCCTGAGAATGTCCTCCATGGGTGTACACATCCCTGTCACCCTCCCACCCATCACATACGTTTAGATGCTCAGCTATCTTCTGAATGCTTTGAGAGCTCTGCAGGCGTCACTCTGGGGGTAGGGGAAGAAACAGGAAGAGAAAGTAACATCTTCAAAATCGTTTGTATGTTCTTGTATCTTGAATACCAAGCAGTAGAGGGCTTGAATCAGGCTACTCCAAAGTGGGAAGGGGTTCACCTACTGGCTTCACAGAGCTACGGCTCTGATTTCAGTAGCCTTTCAGAAACTTTCAATGTTAATCTACTAATATCTGTTTTCAAATAGGAACCTGAGGCCATAGCGAACTCCAAAAGGTTCTTGATCTCAGAGGAACCTGGATTCTCTTTAGGTACTGACCTCTGAACTTGTGAGTCACCCTTTGTCATCTGTTCGGATCTTGATCAAAAGAATGGAGGATGTCTCTCTAGAGAGGTGTCCAAGGAGTTACCTGGTCTTGGGATGTAGGAATTCTGGGATGATGTTTCAGGTACACCACAGTGCCAAGGAGAAACCAAGCATCAAGGAGTCTGGGCTACCCAGCACAGCAGCTTACTTACTTAGTGAGGATCCCTGCAATACTGTTTTGAAAACCAGGTCCTTTGACCCAAAAAGAAAATTTAAGAAAAGGTAAAAATCACTCCAAGAGGGTGATCCAGAGGCTACTTCTCTCTTTCCACTAGTGATAATACATTCAAAAGTGTCATCCTCAGGGTGGTGCTGCAAGTGGCAGAGGGAAGGGCCTGAGCAGACCCAGGCTTGGAGGACAGAATGGATGCCTCAGAGCATCCATGCAGTGCCACCTGGCCCAGAGGGTCCAGAGGTGAAGGCTCACTTTATAGAGGGACAAGGACTGAGGAAATGGCTTCCATCAGAAACAAACTTTGGGTAGGTAATCCTGGGGTAGATCATGCTTCAGGCAGACACAATCAGCATGGCTAAGGAACTGAAAAAACAAGACCTAGAAAGAAAGGTAAAAGAGGAAGGGGTTTTAGCTGGGATGCCAGAGAGAGAAGAGTATAATTTCCACTTCTGCTACTTAACCATGCTAAGATTATGGGCAGGAGAGGAAGGCTTAAAAATCCACTGTCTTGTCCATTAAATGGAGTAGTTAACAAAGGACATCTCTTAAGAGATGCTGAATCAAGACCCAGAAAGGGGAGGGAGGGGCCCGAAACATCCTGGGGCTGTGGTCCAGACAGCCTGTGCATGACAGTGAAGGTCTAACGCTTCAATTAGTATTCATCAGTTGTTGATTAGAACTTGTTGGAATGCATTAGCATTCTGTTTTGCATAAACAGACACAATATAATTTGCCTGTGTGTATAGTATTTGTTTGTTTTTAATTAGCTTCCAAACACTTCAGTTCCTGGGAGCTTCAAAGAATAAAGCATTTCATTGAGACTCCACCCCTAGGTTTATTTTCACGGAGCCTGGGCAGTGACCCCTCTCTGAGATGGAAAGTTTATGGGCCCAGCAGTCAAACACTGCATTGGAAATCCATAATGACCTCCACAGCCATGCCAACTACAAATACTCATTAACTTAAAAAAATGCAAGTCAGCCATTTGTAGGTTGTCCATTGGATTTATCACTTAATTAGCATTTTATGAGTATTATTTGTTAAGGATGAAGAACCAGCTTGCTGGAATGGCTTTCTTTCCCTTTTGATTTCATGAATGGGTTGGAAGAAGTGAAGCTGTTGATTAGCAAATCAGACTTAAGATACTGCAGTAAGTGGGCCCCAGGGAATGCACAGGTGCTTCAAGTATTGCTGGGAGTGGGCTGCATATTAAAGCCCAGAAAAAAGCTATAAATAAAGGTATAATTACATGAAATACAAAGTGATCAATGCCTTTTGGCATTCTCTTGGATTCCCTAAATGAAAGAATTTGAACAAAATTATGTGTGAATTAAGAACATACAGCTTAGGTCAGGAAAATAGTGCTACCTTCCTCCAGATAATTTGTTCTTGCACTTGACAAATATCACCAAGTTCCAACTCTGCCAGGAACTTGGGTGGGTACCTGGCATTCCATAATCAGCAAAGCAGCCAAGGCATTGTCTTGGCTTTTGATGTAGTGGGAGAGCCAGGCGTTAATCAAGTAATCACTCAGAAACGCAGTGGCCAGTGTAGGTAGAAGACAGATTCTGATCTTGGTCTGAGAATCAGGAAAGAGGTTTCTGTGGAGGAACATTCAAGCTAATATCAAAGCTGCTGATGTGCAATCAGAAAAATGAGAAATTACACTCCATTTATGTATGATTTATTAAAAAGTATGAATTCATTCTACTGCCTTGTACAACTACTTAGAACAAATTAAAAAAAAAAAAAACTGCTATGGACACTCTTGGAAAACCACAGCTTCCCAGGATGAGGAAATGGCAAGTTCTACAGTTCCACAGTGAATAAATCTTGCACTCAAGGTACCAACATTAGGTTCAGGTGGTAGAGAAAGAAAAACAGCTCTTAAGCTGGAAAAAGTGAGGAATGAGACTGTGACCTTACAGCTGTAGTTCATGGATGATCTATGAGCATGGACTAAAAGCCATTGAAAACAATTTGCACCACTTGGAGTTCTCTAGGAAGCAGGAAATACACAAAAGAAGTATCTTAGTCTGTTTTCTGTTGCTATATCAGAATACACAAAGACTAGACAATTCATAAAGGAAAGAAGTTATTTTGTATTGTGGTTCATATGGAGCCTGGGAGGTCCAGAGGCCTGATGCCAGCAGTCACCAGTGCTAAGACTGATTCTCAGTCCCAGTAAGGGTCTGATACTGCCTCATAATACATAGAAAGCAGAAGGGCAACTGGGTATGTGCAAAAGAGACCAAACGGGAAGAGAGAGAACAATGATGGGAGTGTGTGTGGGAGGAAGAGACCATATGGCCAAACAGGAGGACAGAGAGACTGGGTGGGGCAGGTTCAGCATTCTATGACAGCCCTCTCATGAGAACTAACCAGGTCCTATCAGAAATACCTGAATCTCTTTCAAGGGAACATCCCAATGACCTTACAAGCTCCCATAAGTTCTACCTCTTATCATCACCACATTGGGGACCAAGCTGCCAACACAGGAAACATTGAGAACAAATTACATGCACGTCATCCCATCATTGAAGAATTTTGCTATGGTTTGAGTCTCAAATGTCTCAAAAAGGCCCATGTGTTAAAGGCTTAGTCCCCAGCCTGGCACTATTGGGAAAAGGTGGAAACGTTAAGAAGTGTCCTTAAAGTTGAGAGTAGGACTCTAGTCACTTCCTCTCCCTCTTTCTTTCATTCCTGGCCATGAGATGAATGAGCTTTCTTCACCACACATGCACCATGACATATTGCCTCACCAGACTCAAAAGCAATGGGGCCAACTGACCACAGACTGGAACCTCTAAAACTGTGAACCAAAATGAACCTTTCCTCTTTTTAAGTTGTTTGGCTCAGGAATTTTGGTAACAGAAGTCTAACAAGTCTTAAGTGCTAAAGTAGACTTACTTGATTATTTCTCATTTGCTCTGTTAAACTATTATGATATATCATGGATTTGCAAAACTGTAGGAAACAACATGAAGAGATTCCTGTACCCTTTATTTATTCAGTTTTCCCCAATGATAACATCTTAGAAAACTATAACTCAATGCCAGGATGCTGATTTTTATAAAAGTGCACCAATCTCATTCAGATTAATCTATTATTAGTAGTACTTATATTTATTTGTGTGTGTGCACAGGTAGTTAGTTCTATGAAAGTTTGTTACATGCTTACTTCCAAGTATCCATGACTGGAGTCAAGACACAGCACAGTCAATACCTATGTTACCCTGTTACATTCACACCCACCTACTGCCCATTGTGTCCTCAATGCCATCCCCAAACCTTGGCAACCACTAATCTGTTCCCCATTAACATAACACTTTGATTTCAGTGATGTTATATAAATGGAATCATACCATATATAAGATGTTGAAATTGGAATTTTTCACTCTACATAATTTCTTTGAGATTCACTGGGTTGTAGCTTGTATTAATAATTTGTTCCTTTTTATTTCCTGGTAGTATTCCATGGTATGTGAGTACCACTGCCTAACTACTCACCTGTTTAAGAATATGAGTGTTATTTCTAATTTTTGGCTATTATGAATACAGATGCTATGAACATTCAGGAGCAGGGTTTTGTGTTAACATAAGTTTTCATTTCTCTGAGATAAATGCCCAGGAGTACAATTGTTGGATGGCATGGTAGCTGCATGTTAAATATTATAAGAAACTGCTAAACTGTTTTCTGGAGAGTTTTACCATCTTACATTCCACCAGCAAAGAATGTGTAATCCAATTTCTTCTTTAGTACTTTGTTGAATATGTGATTTGCAGAGTTTTTTTTTTTTTCCCCACTCTGTAGCTTGTCATTTCATTCTCTTAACAGGGCCTTTCACAAAACAAAACTTTTTTAGAATTTTTTATGTTTTTACTGGTACACTATAATTATAGAGAACAGTGGGGTTCATTGTGACATATTTGTACATGCACCTAACAATTTGTTCAATTTCATTCCCCAGTACTTCCTCTCCTCCTTCCCTCTGATACCCTTCCTCTACTCTACTCTTCTAAATTTTTATTTTAATTAGCCCATTTATCAATTTTTTCCTTTTGTGAATATGCTTTTGGTGCCAAATCTTAGAACTCTGCCTAGCTCTAGATCCCCAAGATTTTCTTCTTTCTTTTGTTTTCTTGGAGGAAATTGTACAGTTTTATATCTTACATTTAACTATACAATGCATTTAGAATCCTTTATGTATAAGTGTGCAGTTCAGGTTGAAGTTTACTGAAATGATTTGCTAATGAATGCCCAGTGCTCTAGCACCATTCCTTCCAAAAACCATCCTTCCCTTTTGTGTACCTTTGCTGAAAATCAGTCAGCAGCGATGTCACCAAAAATCATGGCGTAACAAACTCCAAATTGATTAAACTGGTTTAAAAAAGAATCAGAATGCATTTTCTTGGAACTCTGGAGTGTAATCAAAAGCTTACGACACCCTGGGAAGTGCTCAGTGAAGAATCGAGCTGCTAGATTTTAGGAAGAGAGCCCTGTGAGCTTGAGTTGCCTGCCTTCTATTCCCCACTGCCCAGCTCATTTCTGTCTTGATTTCTCAAGTCTGACCCAGTCTCAGTTCTGAACTTAGTTTGAACTGAAAATGCTGAAATGAAGCTCAGAGTTTGACACAGGTTTTGGAGCTCAGATCCAAGGGACTTTTAAGTGACAATCTCCAGATGTGCAGCAAGAAGCAGGGAGTGTGGGGAGAGCAGTGGAGTACCCACACCTGTTTTTTCACATGGTCATGTTTTGGGGGCCTTTTCACCTCCTTGCCAGCACCATAACTGTTATATGGTAGATTTAAATACATTCAAATTTTAAAGAATTGATTTGGGCATTCAATGATTCATGAATTGGGCACTACAAGAGTACAAGCAGGTTAGCACTGTCAAGCCTGGGTGAGAGAGGAAACTTTTATGAAGTGTTTGTGGAAGCAAGAGAGAGACCACATGGGGGTAAATATCAAAATATCTCAAATAAAAAGAGTATCTATTTGAATCGCAGCATAAAGAAAGCATTTCTGATTGGTTAGAGCGCCAAATCCCTCATTAGAGATTAGTGGGAAGTTTCTGATTGATGAAGTCCCTAGTTTTGTTTATCTTTTATACTGGAGCTTCGTTTGCTCACATAAGAACCTAAGATGCTATGCTTCCCCATCAGTCCAATGGCAGTTCAATTACATCTTTTTTAGGACCGTGCACTCCAAAGGCACTAAGATGACTTCCATCTGCCTCTCACTCCAATGCTCTTTCAGGACCTAATAGTGCTAATATCTCTGGCCATACTGTAGGATGGCCCTGTTTCCAACACCCAAGGAGTCTTGGAAGTCAGGCCTGGCAGGCCTGCTTGCAGGCTGTCAAGGCCCTGCTTGCAGACTCTGTGCCTGCCCCACTTCAGCCTTAGTGTGATCTCAGACATAGGAGCACACTGACTTTGCTCCCAGCCCCACATGACCCCCTCTGTTCTTCTAAAGGATCTACTGAGCTCATGATCTCCTTACCAGCTCACTTCTTCCAACAGTTGGGGATTGTCTCTTGCCTGTGCGATGTTCTCAATCAGCATGAGCATATATACCCATCACAATCACCTGATGAAACCAGCCTACCACCTAGACACCAGAAAAGCATGGGAAGGGCATGACTTGGACAATAGGGAGCTATAGATATCACAGACCCTTGGAGTACTGGCATCTTCCAGGCACTAAGATAAAGAAGGGAGCCAGACATGATGGTTGCTTCAAAAACATTACCACACACATGTCTTTTCTCCACCATGGGTGAGGGGGAGGAAGGAAGCCACCAAACTGAGAACACAGGCTAGAAGGATCAGCTAGATGGATTCTAGAAACAGTGGAACCTGGTGCTTAGGAAAGAAAATCTGCTGGAAATCACATCTCCTGGGGTCAGACCTCAGGTTCCGTCTCTTCCTGAGGAACATAAGGATGAGGCTGTAACTCTCTGTGTTCATAGTTTATATCTGGAAATACTGATAAAATAAAATCACTAAGACATAATAGAGGCTGAATGAATGAATAGATGTGAACCCAATATGTGGGAGAAACATTCCCAAGAATGGCCTATCTGTACCTTCAGACCTGTCCTGAGACCTTGGATCTGCGGGCAGAGATTCAGGAGAAGTAGGTGTACAGAACCTTGCTTTCTTAGTGTATCTCCCGTGGTGGCCGGGCTCCCTGAATCTGGGAGCTCTCAGCCTTGAACAATTCTGCAGGGGAAGCTGGTTCATTCTTTCTCAGGCAGGTTTCTGAGTACAGTATTTCTTTGGGAGAGCATTTGTCTAGTTGAGTGGGTCCAGAATGGTCATCTGGGAGCATAAAAGCACAGATTTCTGATGTCTACTCCAGGGATTCTGACTCTGGATGTCTGGAATGGGGCCCAGGTATCTAATATTAGGAAATTTACCAGCAATCCTGATGTTCAGCCAGGTTGGGGGTCCAATGACTTAGATGACCCCCAAGAGACTTCAGTGGTATTTGCTATGGCAACTGTTCCTTTCTCTGGCAACCTAAGGACTGCCTGGCTCCAGCCCATCACTC
Source organism: Sciurus vulgaris (assembly GCF_902686455.1). NCBI lineage: Eukaryota > Metazoa > Chordata > Mammalia > Rodentia > Sciuridae > Sciurus > Sciurus vulgaris. The sequence goes on from NC_136463.1 coordinate 72,693,013, forward strand.
CCATCCTTTGTCCCTTCATCTCACAAAAGTAATCACACCCTGACCCAAAGCTGGCCTCCTGGGCCAGCTGAGTCAGCATGGACTCCTACACTGACTTGTTCTCCTCAGCAGTGGTGTGGGGACCATCTCGGCTTCCTGAAAATCTGCTGGGGTGAAAGAGAATTCTTGGTTGGGAAAGGATCTTTCCTGGGCCCTTACTGAGGAGGGGCCCCATTTCAGAAGTCAGAGTGCTCTCTCTCTCCACTGGCCCAGTGCCCCTGCCTAGAAGATAAGAAACCTTCTGTTGGCAAAATCCAAAGTGGTAAAAATCATTGGTTCTAGGCCTGGGATTGTTTCATGGAAAACTTGTAAGCTAAAAAGGATCAGACTGATCATTTCTCTCCTTTGATAGTCCCCAGGAAATGGATAGAAAAGAGCCCTTTAGCTTTTACTTTGATTTCAAGAAAAAAATTGAGGTGGGAAAGAGACAAAAAAGAAGTTTGCACTGTGGATAAAAACTTCAGCATGCATATGGTGTGGTCCAATGTCCTGTGTTTTAGAGCACAGGATGCACAGCAGAACTAGTCTTTACCTGGAATGGGTAAAGGCTGGGTTTCCAGCCTGTCTTGGCTTTGTTTTGCTGATTGATCTTTGACAGGTCACATCCCAGTAAGGACTCTAGATATTCATATTTACAATAATGTGGGAAGGAATGATCTCCAGATCCTTTGAGATCTAACACATATGATTTTGTTAAATACTGAAAACTAAGTAAATGCAAGTGAACTTGCCTAGTCATAGTGTATATAATGTGGTGGATCTGAGAGCTCTTAAAGGAAGACAGGAAGAATACAGGCCCTGCAGATGTTTAGTGAGTAACCTCATCGGATGAGTTGCAATGTGGGAAGCAGGAACTCACAGTGTAAGTGAACCAGAGACTAGTTATGCTTTTGGTAGCCAGAAATAAAATCCAGCTGAAAATTAACTAAACCCTGAGAATATTGACTGCCTATTTAAGAATTATGGGTTGATTCAGAGATGTGATCAAATATTCAGGCTTTTCCAGTTTTCCTAGTCACCATCAACTGGATTGTTTGTTCTCCCTTACAGCTACAAGACAGATGCCACTGCTGTAGGCAGCAAACTATCGCATGATAGCATCTTGAGCAGGAGGAAGTAGAAGCCAGAGGTAGAGATTGAATCTCAGTCCCACGCTGGTAGAAATCAACTTAAGTTTCATTGGCTGGATCTTAGTGACGTGGTCATACCTACACTGATCACTCACAAATGGGATTATTATTGGCTTAGATCAGTTTCAATCATTCCCTAGTCTTTCTCACATTGCACATGAGAGGATTAGGGTTTGGCTGGTGAGCCATAAAGGAATATTAGCTCCTTTTTCAAGCTTTAAATAAGGACTTCCAGACTATGGGTTGTCATTTTCCCTTTCACCCAGTTCACTCCCCCAAATCTCATATGAGCATTGGATGCAACTCAGAATCCAGGCCACTGGGATTTTTTTTTCTCTTCATCAGGTCTGCTTGTTATGCCTAGTGTTCCAGGTGACTCAAGCTAAAAGACTACATCCTACCTAATGTAAAGATGAAGAAGACACTGTTACAAATAATCTTCCCCATTGAGGGAGAAAGAAACAGGACATGCACAGTGGCCTGAGATGGGATTAGTAAAGAGTCCCTGTCCTCAGGACCCAGTTTGGCTCCCTGGGAGTAACTGCCCTGTCTGCTTTTCTCCATAGCTCTGTTGAAGCAGATGGCGAGAATTGTGCCTCTCCTAAGGATGTCTTCAGCCTTCCATATTCCTGGATTACAGCTTCCGAAGATTTAGAGTGGCAGAATTGGAAGGAAAAAGAAAAGGGGTTGGCTCATGGTGAGACGCTGTCTTAAAATACCCTGGGTTCTGGTGAAGTTAAGATGGCACAGGCCCACTCCTCCATACACCTTCCCAGTAAGCACAACTACAAACCCTGGAGGTGTACACAGAGACAAAGCAGAACTCTGGAATAAGAGGGGATGGTAAGCCAGGTTAAGACTTCAAGCATGAAGGAAAAGCACAAGAATAGGGTATCTTGTATCCCCACCCAACAGAAGAAGGTGACCAGACTAGCAACAGGAGGCAGCCAGGGTGGGTTCATTCCTCCTGCAGACCAGCCCAGAGGAACCTCTCCACAGCAGCCAAGCCAGACACACTGGTAAGGGGGAATCAATTGAGAGAAATAAGAGGACCCAAGAGGTGCTCTCCTTTCCTCCTGGACTGAAACACCCTGAGTCTGTGTCACCTGGGAGATACTGAGGCAGGCGAGTGGGCAGAGCTGGCAAGAGAGCTGCATGAGGTGGCCTGGTCTGGGGTTTCTTGGCCCTGTGATACTCTTTTCCCTACCCAGAGGCCTATGGTATCAGGGGCTTGGGTAGGAGAACCCCTACTCCCACTGAGACACCTGGCAACACAGCCTATAGAAACCCTTCTTGCCTATTCAGGTGGCACCAGAGGGACCAGGGGCAGCAGACCCACCAATCAGGACTGAGTAACACTGCAAAGTCTCAGGAAATTAAACTGCCATTAGAGTCACAGTCCACAAAAGAAGGCCAAGACCTGCCCATTAAAATAAATAAGGTTACTGCCCATTAAACGTTGATTTAAATGGTATCCATGTTACTAGTGACAAATAGACAAAATGTCCAAGACACAAGAACAACAAAAAATCACCTGTCACCAATAAGCAAGAAAATCACAACTTGAATGAGAAGACAATTTATACAAACACCAAAACGGATTAAATGTTAGAATTACCTGCCAAAGATTTGAAAGTGGTCATTATAAAAATTCTTTCATAGTCAATTACAAACTCTCTTGAAACAATGAAAAAATAGGAACGAAATAGATGGTATAAAAAGGAACCAAAAGGAAATTATAGAACAGGAAAAAAATCAATAATAGAAATGAATGGGCTCAATAGTAGAGTGGAGATAATAGAGGTTAGGGCAGTGAGCTTGAAGACAGATCAATGGGGCTCTCTCAATCTGAACAATAGAGAAAACAGACGGAAAATAAAAACAGCAAACAAACAAACAAAAAGAACAGGACGTCAGAAACGAAAGGAAAATAATAAAATATCCAATATTGTATTTTCAGTGTCTCAGCAGGAGAAAAAAAGGGGACCTGTAAAAGTATTTGAAGAAATGACTGACAAATGGGGTCGGGGGTACAGTTCAGTTGGTAGAATGCTTGCCTTATAAGCACAAGGCCCTGGGTTTAAATCCCCAGCACTGCGAAATAAATAAAGATAAATAAACATCCTAAACTTGTTTAAAAATATAAATAGCCTGAGTAGACTTCAAAAGTAAACAAAAATCTATGCCAGAACACAATTAAACTTTTAAAACCTAAAGGCAAAGAAAAACCTTGAAAGCAGTCAGAGAGAAATGATGCCTCATGTATGGGAGACAACCAGTTTGGAAAATTGCAGAAATGATGGAAGCCAGACATGGCACCATGTTTTTCAATACTGAAATTAAAAAACTGACATCCACAAATTCTTTATCTTGTGAGATTATCCTTCAGGATTGAAGGGGATATAAAAGGATTCTCAGGTTAAAGAAAATTGGAAGAATTTTCCATGAATGGGCCCACTTTTAAAGAATGGTTACAAGAAGTTCTTCAAACAGAGAGGAAATTATAAAAGGGAATTTTGGAGCTTCAGGGAAAGAGAAGGAACAACGGAAAGAGCAGAAACATGGGTACAAATAATACTTTTTGCTCCTAAGTTTTACAAATAATATTTTACAATTGAAGAAGAAACTGTAACAATCTGATGCCAAAAATAATGATAATAAAGGAAAACATATAAATGGAAGTGAAGTTTTCACACTTCATTCTAAGTGGCTGAAAGTTGATACAAGCTCCCCACTCTAAGACACATGTCTATATTATGACTCTCAACCAAAGCATACAAAGGAAAAGCATACAAAAAAAATTCTCAACAACAGCATAAATAAATCAAAATGTAATCCTAAAACTCTTTTTAAGTAACTGCTGGGAGACAAGGAAAGAATCAGTAATGAAAGCAACAGGAAACAGAAAACCAGTAATAAAATAATAGTCTTAGTCTATGACGCTTTAATAACTAGATTAAATCAAAATGGTCAATGGTGTATTAAATCCAAATACACTAATCAAACCTCAGAGACTGGAAATAGAAAGTAAAAAGATAGGAACAGATATATTATTTAAACATCAATCAAAACATAGTGGAGAAAGAGGCTTTTGAATTTGAATGGATCCTGTTTATTCATTCTTGATTTTGTTTCTTGCACTTTAAGAGTCTTGTTAAGGAAGTCAGATCCTAGGCCAATATGGTGAAGATTTGGACCTACTTTTTCTTCTGTTAGGTGTAGGGTTTCTGTTTAGTGCCTAAGTCTTTGATTCACTTTGATTCAAGTTTCATGCAGGGTGAGAGATAGGGGTTTTATTTCATTTTGTTACATGTGGATTTTCAGTTGTCCCAGCACCATTTGTTGAACAAGCTATCTTTTCTTCAGTGAATGCTTTTGGCACCGTTGTTTAGTATAAGAAAACTGTATTTATGTGGGTTTGTCTCTGTGTCTTCTATTCTGTACCATCGGTCTACATGTCTGTTTTGGTGCCAATATGCCTTTTTTGTTGTTGTTGTTACTATCGCTCTGTAGTATAGCTTAAGTTCTGGTGTTATGATGCCTCCTGCTTCATTATTCTTACTTAATATTGCTTTGGTTATTATGGGTCTCTTATTTTTCCAAATGCATGTCATGATTTCTTTTTCTAGTTCTATGAAGAATGCTGAGACAGCCTACAGAATGGGAGAAAATCTTTATCACATGCACCTCAGATAGAGCATTAATCTCCAGGATATATAAAGAACTCAGAAAACTTAACACCAAAAAAACAAATAACTCAATCAATAAATGGGCTAAGGAACTAAACAGACACTACACAGAAGAAGAAATAAAATTGAACAACAAATATATGAAAAAATGTTCAAAATCTCTAGCAATTAGAGAAATGCAAATCAAAAGTACTCTTAAGATTTCGTCTCACTCCAGTCAGAATGACAATTATCAAGAATACAAGCAACAGTAAATGTTGTCAAGGATGTGGGAGAAAAGGTACAATCCTACATTGCTGGTGGGACTGTAAATTGGTGCAACCACTATGGTAACTGGTATGGAGATTCCTCAGAAAACCAGGAATGGAACCACCATATGACCCAGCTCTCCCACTCCTCAGTTTATACCCAGAGGACTTAAAATCAGCATACTTCAATCTTGTAGCCACATCAATGTTATAGCAGCTTAACTCATAATTGCTAAACTATGGAACCATCCTAGGTGTCCTTCAGCAGATGAATGTATAAAGAAAATGTGGTATGCACACACAAAGGAGTATAACTCAACCTTAAGGAAGAATGAAATGATGGCATTTGTTGATAAATAGATGGAGTTAAAGAATATCATGCTAAGCAAAATAAGCCAATCCCAAAGGCCAAGTATTTTCTCTGACATATGGATGCTAATTCACAATAAGGCAGGAGAAGGGCTAGGGAAGAATAGAGTTGCTTTAGATTAGGTAGAGAGGAGTTAAAGGAGGAGAGGGAGTATGGGGAGAGAAAGGATTTTAGAATGAGTCAGGCATTATTACCCCATGTACCTATATGTCTATATGACAGGTGTGATTCGACATCATGTACAACCAGAAGAATGAGAAATCATTTTCCACATGTGTATGATGTGTCAAAGTGCATTCTACTGTCATGTATAATGAATTAGAACAAATTTAAAAATCTAAACAAAAATTTTTAAAAACATTGGAGCAGAGTGGTTGCAATCATTTCAATTAACCTCATCCCCACAACATATACAAAAAGTAGCTCAAAGCAAAGCAAATCGCACACTTAAAGGTAAAATGAAAAACTCTAAAACTTTTGGGAAAAATAGGTGAGAACCTTTAGGATCTAGGACTAGGCAAAGAATTTTTATACTTGACATCAAACACAATTCATGAAGGACTATGACAAATTACACATTATCAAAATTAAAAATGTTTGCTCTATGAGCACTTTAGTAAGAAAATGAAAAGGAAAATACAAAACAGAAAAAATTGTAGAGCACATATCTGACAAAAGACTGGCATCTAGAATATATAACAAACTCTCAAAATTGAACTGGAATAACATAAAACAATACAATTAGAACATGGGCAAAATATATGAGCAGATATTAAGAGGGTAACATATGGCAAATAAACACATGGAAACATTTTAGAAATGGAGAGCAAATTAGTGGTTAGCAATTTTTAGGAAAGGGTACAGGGATTTGTGTGAGTGTGTGTGTGTGTGTGTGTGTGTGTTTAAAACGGCAATTCAAGGAATCCTGGTGGTGTTGGAACTGCTGGGTATCTTGATTGTTGTAATGGCCCTCTGTATCTTAATTGTAGTAGTGATAAAAGTAAGTAGAGTCTAATAAACATAATGTACACATAATGGATAGAAATCACACTGGGGAAATCTTAATAAGACAGGTGAACTATATCACCATCAATATCCTGTTTGCGATAATATACTACAGTTTTGCAAAATTTTATTAGTGCATACTGTGGGCAAGCTGTACAGGGATCTCTATGTATTATTTCTTACCTCTGAATGTGAATCTACATTTATCTCAAGAAGTTCAATTAAAAAACAAAACAAAAATTTAGTGTGGTGGACTGCCAGTATAGCTGCTTCTGGAAACATTTCCCTGACATTGTAATAAGAAAAAGATCCTGCCTTGTCTAAAGGGTAGTTTAGTGATTGAGTGAATAACAACCAGGAATTTTTTTAAAGAATCTGATAAGTATTATTAGAGTATCCCAATGTGGTAAGGAAGAAGTTTGCTTTGTGGAATTGTGTACATGTGTATCAATTACATCCTTACCCAGTTTATGCACACATATATTCTGCTTTCTGTGTTTCTCTGGGGCTATTTGGTCCCACCTGAACCTCCAGTTCTGTCTCTTGCTCAGTGGAAAGTGCCCAGTTGCTTCTGCTACCACCTCTTCTACTTCTGCTACTGACACTGGCTTTCTCAGATACCACAGGAGTGAAGGCCAGGCCCTGGCCACAAACCCACTGTATCAACTGTGGGAAGAGTTCAGCAGCTGCAGCCTCTTTGCCAACCCAACTAGACCCCTGGAGAAGGCTCTGTCTGAAAATTGAGGCATACTTCTGAACAGCACATGTCGATTGATAAGAGACAGTAGGTGGAGGGAGCCCAGATAAGAAGATCTGTCCTTCTTCCTTGCAACAAACTTTTTTAGAGTACAGTAGTTCCTCAGAGCCTTTCTCTTGCCACTCTGCATAATCAGAAGCTTATTATTTTTGCAGATAAAGTCACAGATAGCCCAGAAACAAACCTCCTTGAATTTGTTTTCCTCCCTTCCTGCCTCATACCTCACCTAGAATAAAACATTGGTAATAAACCTGGACTTAGGTTATTTTCCAAGGAGACTGGATTAGACTGAAGCAAGTTCATGCACATGGATATCCATGTCACAATTTACATGTTTTATTCACCACTGTGTGTGTGTGTGTGTGTGTGTGTTATACACACACACATATGTATGTAATACTCAGTCACTAGATCACAATTTGTCATAGTGTAAATGCATTTCTATAGGTTGTGCATAAAATCATTGTATGCCACTATCACTGACCAAGCGCAGACTGGGTCTTCAGCCTGAGGGTACTTGTGTAATCAATGCTGGCCTCACCAGGCACAGTGCATGCACATGGTCCTTGTGTTAATGGCCTCCAGCTTGGAGGCTGGGAATCCTGTGTGGGACAGCATCACCTTCATCTGCACTCTGCCTCCTGAACAGAGTCCAGGTCTGCTCTGAGAGATCAGGAAATCATCCAGACTGTCCAGTAGCATGACTCTGAGCAGGGTGCTGGAGGCTAGGGAGGGAAGGAGCCCTGGGGAATCCTCACCACATCTCCAGTGCCCAGGCCCTTTAGGGAATCCCTGAGCAGAACATGATAGCCTTGAGGGCTAGGAGGGCAAGAAGAAGGAACATAACCCTCCTTGCTTATTTCTTCTTCCTCCTAATGAGTCCTTGGACTAATTTCCAGGATTCTGAGATTTCTTTCTACTCAGCACAGAGATCATTCCAGCAGGTTGGCTGCATTTCAGGAAACTGCAAAGACTTAGGGAAATGGGAGCCAGAGACATGGCCTCATTAAAGGGGACTGCTCATTTCAGCTCTTGCACAGGCCCCAGTCCTTTGTTTCTTTTCTGATCCAGAAACAAAAGTCCAACTATAGATCTGCAGGCACCACTGCTGCAAAAGTCAGTTGCTTGCCACTTCTGCACTTTGTGGCTTACCAGGTAACCTTGACCTTATGACGGGTAGCCAGCTCTGTCTCAGGAGATGTACTACCAGATTGTGTCCTGGCATCACACATATGGTTTGTCTGAGCCAGGGCAGTCAGCAGATTCTCTGGGTTCCCAGGAAGAGAAACACAAGTGTTTTGCACACAAGTCTTCTGAAATGGCCTCTGGAGGGGAAGTAGAGGACAGACAGTGGGTAGGTGGACAGGGATGTTGCTGAAGGAGATGGCATTAAGATGGCCAGAGTTCAACCTGTGGACCAATGTTTCCGACTCTGCTGACTGTCAGCTCAAGCCCACCATCTGTACTCTGCTCTGCAGGGAGTATGCAAGCTTCATTTCTCAGATTCCCTTCCTAACGAATTTCCTCATAGGTCCTATCAGTGAAAGGCACCAGCAGAAAAAAGGAAGGCCAGAGGAGGGGAAAGAGGTGATCTTTACGTTCCCAGCTCCTGTTAGCATGTCTGCATCAGCCGTGGAAGTGACACTCCAGCACCGTAGGCATGTCATACGCCAGTCATGAGACGCCAAGCGCCCCTCCATGGATAGAATCCATGCTCCTCAGGTGCATTTCACCCCCCCCTTTTTTGTCCAAGAACAACTCTATTGCCCCCTTCAGGTTTACATCTTCCCCTCTTTTGTGTTTCTTCTCCTCTTCTGTGTTTCTTTCCTTTTTGTTCTCCAGCCCTAAAAATACTGACGGCAGCTGATGCTTTCTGATTCCTGAGTTAATGCATCATACGCTGTTTGCTCTTTCAACCTCCCCTACCTTGTAATCAGTTCCCTGTGTTAAATCCCCTCCATTTGAAATAGTGTATATGCGCATTTTCCTGACACTGACCAACACAGCCCTATTCATGGAATATGCACACGTTGCTACAAGGCACCACAGAATGGTGTACCCAAAGGAATCTGAGTGCTGGAGTCCAGTCTACAACCTGTACAGAAGATGACATCTGTGGAGGACAAAGAGATACAGCAGCTTAGCAAACTGCCCAAAAATAGGACCCAGGTTTCCTACCTCCAGCCTGGCAGTCCTCACATGCCAAGCATCATGTTCAACTTTCAATGGCTGTGCTCAGGAACCCAAGTGCTCATTTTGCAGATGTTAGAACACGGGAGCATGGGGAATCACAGCACACGGCTAGACACCACAGCAAAATGTGCCAGGCTCTCCCTCCATCTCTTTGGGTTTTATTTTTTTATTTTTTTATGACCCTCCACTCTGAAAGAACCCACAGCTAGGGAGACATTCATTGCATTTACCCCATGATCCTGAGTGGAAAAACAAAGTTGAGAAACAGTGTGCAAGTGAGCTGGAGATACATAAATTATAACTGAATGCAGATTTTCTATGTAGTCTCAGAGAAGCCACTTATTATCTGATTTCCCAATAAAAGGCAGAAGACAATAAGGAAAGTAACTTCACTTTTTATAAATGCAAGCTGAGGTTTAGAGAGGTTCGTTGGTCATTTCTCAAAGTTCACAATGTCATTTGGGGGCAGAAGCAGGAACTCAGGTTCCCTGGTTCTCAGACAATAGAACAGGAAAAAAAGCTGAGTAGAAATATTGAGCCCGGTCATGAAGGTCAGTGTGGTGGGCACTGCCCTTAGCTACCCAGAGATGCTTCCATTTGCAAATGGCTGAGAAAGAACATCCCCCAAGGAAAACAAATGGGCCTGTTTCAAGCAAGGACTAATTGTGAAGGGTCCTGACCATTCACTTCAGTGGCCAAGGGTCCTCTGGCTTCTCCAGGGCCTTGTGCAATCTCCATCAGACTCATCCCTGGATTTAGCCAAAGCCACTGCTTCACCTGAGGACTACAGGAAGGGTGTGAGGAAGTAGGAGGATGTACAAGTTTGAGGCTGACTGGATTGTCTCTCCAGGGTCCCCCACCTCCACACTTCTCTGGTTGACATTCTTGTCACCTTCTTTATGAATTATTCCCACAACTAATAATCTTGAATGCAAATACTATAGTATTTATACACCCTACAGTCTTACTGTAGGTGCTTTGTATGAAGAAATAAATACAGCTTTAAGAAATAAGGGACTATTCCATGTCCTATTTGTTCATTCCCTTGATCCATTATGTGCTCTGGGAAGTACCCACGTCCATGACAGGTTAGGGAGCTGTGGTGGTTAACCTCTGTTACCTGCTTGGGCTATTGTGCCCAGTTGTTGGGTCACAGTCTAGGTACTCCCATGAGGGTATTTTTAAAATTCAATTAATATTTAAATCATTAAACTTGGAGTACAGTTTATCACCCTTCATAATTTGGGTTTGAGTCATCCAATCAGTTTAAGAAAAAAGACTGAGGTTTCTGGTAGAAGAAGAAGTTAAGACATAAGTGTGCAGCATCAGTTCTTATCTTCCCTACAGACTTCGAACTTTGAACTTGTCACACCTGTACTCACATGAATCAGTTCTTCAAGACCATTTATTTAAAATCAATCTCTGCGTGTTGTTTGTTTTTCAAAACAACCCTAGTACAGCACTCCCTCCACCTGTCTCTCCCTTCCTCTCATATCTCTAAGGCAACCCTAACTAATACCGCTGCCTTCAGGGAGCTCACCTACAGCCAAAGCACCTACTGGTCCTCAGGACAGCAGATGTCATGAGGCATCAAGACTGCAGTTGGTGCTATGAGAAGGGAGAGACGTTTAACAACAACAACAACAAAACTAACACTCATGTGTTTTCCAGAATCTGCAAGGAGCACTTCACAGTATTACTTACTCCTCATAAATTTCCATAAAGCAGATACATTCTTACCTCCCTTTTCTCAGAAGAAATGGTCACAGCCAACAGAGAGTAAGGAGCTCACCCCCAGCTGGACATGAGTGTGAATGGGCTCCAGAGACTGCCCAGCTGTCAGATGACTGAGAAGGCCTGGATCATAGACACAGGGAAATGACAAGTTCCTACTCAAACGTTCAGATCCAAAGATTGAAGAACACTTCACCTCTTGTCACGTTCATCACAGGGGTCCCAAAGCCAACTGTCATGTACCACTGAGTGAAACAGCAGCCCCTCCCCTTGACTGTGACTGCTACTGTTGTTCTTCCCTGGTATAGACTTGTCCCCACCAGAGGTTACTTTCCCTCCAGCATGGCCACCTGTTCTCTTGATGTAGTGTTTCTCAATGTAATACAGTGGATGGACTCATTTGTGAGAAACCTCTGGAAATTTCTCCTCTTTTCCATCATGTTGCTTGTTGTATCCTTTCACATAATCTGACTTAAGACAATACAGTTTACCTCTCTCTCTCCAGTGGGGTTTCCTTGCTTGGACTTCCTAAGCTACTTCAATGACAGTGTACATTACTAATGTCAAAGTTATCCCCTTTGCTGTTTTTACTTCTTTCTTTTTCAATTTTGTTGATTTGTTCTTTTTAGACATTCATGACCACAGAATGTATTTTGACATATTATACATGCATGGAATATAACTTCCCATTCTTGTGGTTATACATGATGTGGAGTTTCACTGGTCCTGTATTCATATGAATATAGGAAAGTTATGTCTGATTCATTCTACTGTCTTTCCTATTCCCATCCTCCCTTCCTTCACTACCCTTTGTATAATCCAATAAATTTCTATTTTTCCCTTCCCCCTGCCCCCCACTTATTTTGTGTTAGCATCCTCCTATCAGAGAGAACATTTAGCATTTGTTTTTAGGGGAGTGGCTTATTTCATTTACCATGATATTCTGCAGTTCCATCCTTTTACTGGCAAATGCCATAATTTCATTCTTCTTTATGTCTGAGTAATATTCCATTTTGTGCATTTACCACATTTTCTTTATCCATTCATCTGTCGAAGGGCACCTAGGTTGGTTCCATAGCTTAGCTATTGTGAATTGAGCTGTTATAAACATTGATGGGGCTGTGTCACTGTAGTATGCTGAATTTAAGTTCTTTGAGTACATACCTAGGAGTGGGATAACTGGGTCAAATGGTGGTTCTATTCCAAATTTTGTGAAAAACATCCATACTGCTTTCCAGAGTGAGTTTTTACTCATTTCTACCTACATAATTTTTTGCTTCATTGCCATTTTATATTCTTTCTGGGAAAACACTTTTAATGGTAATCAAACTCAACGGATAGCAATACCAACAATGAACATAATATGAAGAAAGTGATGCTAGCTATGGATAAGGAGACTATGCAATTTATCATCCCACTGTAACACATCTGAAAATAAAAGTAGTGCTATTAATAATCCAGGGCAACTAACATTAACTGAGACAGACTGCAGCAAAATGGGGTGTGATGTTACTTCAGTTACAACTAAGTTCAACGTGTGCAAAAAATGAAAAATCCATCACAAATGTTACCTCCTGGACACCATGACATCAGAAACTATCAATTGTGAGACATATCTAATTACAGAGATGCTAAAACATAAAAAAAGAAGTGTATCTTAGCACTGATGTGTTAGGACTTCCTTGTCATTTGATGGAGTTCCCATTCACTTGCATGGACTGTTTTCTCGCTAGCCCCTTTTCTCCCTCCCTCATCTTTAAAAGTCAGTTTCCATCTGTGGAAGCTGTCATATCTCCTGACAAGTTCTGGTCACTGCACCCCTTCTATTCAAATGATGACATGAAATCTAAGCTTCTCTGTAACTCTGGAACCAAGCTCCCATCCAGGAGGTACCATTCAAAACTGCTCAGCTCTATCCACCTCTATCCAAGAGCAGAGCAATGTCCGGATCATAGAGCAAACCCTCCTGCAACATCAAGGAAGGTGGGAGATGGTGGCAGGAAGCAAACAGCATACCTCCCCCTGACCACCTCCTCTAATCAGTAGCTTTTTCTATTTCACATGCCCACCTCAAAGACACAGGTCCTCAATCTTAGAGAGAAGCACTTGTCGTTGTGAAAATGTGTAGTTTCTTTGGCTTCAGCAAGTTCAGGGCTAGCCAGAAATATAGGAATATCTTATTTCATTATGCTTTATATTATTGTATTTTGGAGATACTGTCTGTTTTATAGATTGAAGATTTGTGGCAAACCTGCATCCAGTGAGTCTTGTGGAACCATTTTTTCCAAAGCACATGCTCATTTTCTGTCCCCATGGTAAAATGGTAAAATATGTTACATGTTGACAATTCTCATGATATTTTAAGCTTTTTGTTGTTACTATATACAAATATGGTGATTTATTATCAGTGATCTTTGATGTTACTATTATAATTGTTTGGGTATACCAAGAACTATGCTCATATAAGACAGTGAATTGAATGGATAACTGCTATGGGTGATCTGACTGCCCCACACATTGTTCATTTCTCCCTTCATCTCCTCATCCTGGGGCCTTCCTAGTCCCTGTGGAAAAACGATATACCCATTAGTAACCCTACAATGGCCTCTAAGTGTTTAAGTGGAAGGAAGAGTTGCATCTTTCTCACTTTAAATGAAAAGCTAACAATGATTAAGCTTAGTGAGGAAGACATGCTGAAAGCCAAGACAGGCCTAGAGTTAAGCCACTTGCTCTAGTTACCAAGTTGTGGACACAGAAGGAAAGTTCTTGAAGAAAATTAAAAGTGAATACTCCTGAAGGAAATTAAAAGTGCTACTCCAGTGAACACATGAATGATAAGAAAGCAAAACAGCCTTATTGCTGGTATAGAGAAAGCTTTAGTGGTCTGGATCAAAGATCAAGCCAACCACAACATTTCCTTAAGTCAAATTCAGAGCAATTCCTTAACTCTCTTCAGTTCTGTAAAAGATGAGAGAGGAGAGGAAGCTGCGGAAGACAAGTTTGAAATTAGCAGAAGTTGATTCTTGAAATTTGAGGAAAGAAGCTGCCTCTATAACATAAAAATGCAAGGTGAATCATCAAGGGCTGATGTAGAAGCTGCAATCCATTATCTGGAAGATGTTTCTAAGGTAATTGATGAAGGTGGCAACACTAAGTGACAGATTTTCAATGTAGATGAAACCATACATGCTAGAAGAAGATGCCATCTGAGACTTTCATGGATAGAGAGGAGCAGCCTGGCTTCAAGCTGAAAGGACAGGCTGATGTTAAGCGCTAATGCAGCTGAAGACTTTAAGTTGAAGACAATGTTCATTTGTCATTCCAAAAATTCTAGGGCTCTTAAGAATCATACTAAATCTATTCTGCCAGTACTTTGTAAATGGAACAACACAGTCTAGATGACACATATGTTTACCACATGGTTTACTAAATGTTTTAACCCACAGTTAAGAACTACTGCTCAGAAAAAGATTCACTTCAAAATATTACCACTCATTGACAAAGCACCTGACCATCCAAAAGCTCTGATGGAGATGTCCAATGATATTATGGTTTTTTTCATGCCTGCTAATACAACATCCATTCCACAGTTTATGATGGGCATTTCTGATTAGTAGGTTCTCAACAAACCTAATCCTTCCCCTGCAGATGAGCGAGTTATAGCAGATCTTCACTCAGGGGTACACATACTTTTTCTTAGTTGGTCAGTGTGTCTGTGGTGCTGTTTACAACCATAGAGACCCCTCTGTCCAGGCCTCTCTGAGCTCTAAGTTCAGGAATTCAGGGGCAGGCATGGGGTAGCCCTAGAAGATCAATGGTTGTGATTTTAAGTTCAAAATGTTCGTGCCTCCCCTCCTCTCCTGGAAGATCTTATTAACCCTCTGTGACTAGCCCTTCTCTGGGAAGCCTCTTTGGTTCCAAAAAGCTGAACCAAATCCAATTAAGGACTCAGAGCACAGGACCTGCATGGGGCTATCAAGACTTTTGAATAAAAGGGCTTATCCTCTGCACTGAATGAGGAGAGAAAGACCCAGAAATAGTGACAGGAGATATTAGATCCCATCACAGATCCCCCCAATTCCTCTGGTGTTGGGGGGATCATAACCCACTCTTTTACACCCTTGGAAAGCAACTCCTAGACCTCACTTCAGTTTGGTTCCCTTCCTCAAGCATTCCCTCTACTCAGGTTAACCCCAGGCTCAATGGATGTGCATATGGAGGGCTCCTGATGTGGGCCCACCAGAGGGGGAGTCAGGAAAGTAAAACCAAAGCAGTTTCCTGAACACAGGGAAGCTGCTACTTATGGAGTCCACTGTGCCAAGCCTTGATCCTGACTTAGGCATTGCACAGGTTAGGAGTATGATTGACTAGAGATTGATGTCCTGAGCCACAGGTGCAGTGTGAGCCAAGACAAGGAGGTGAATTGGAGCAGAAGCAGAAGTGAAGGGATCATCATAAAGAATGAGTTAGATCCCTGTGTCTTAATGTGAAAGGAGGGACGATAGTGTGACCTGATAGAAAACAGAAAGGAGGATGCACAATAGGAAGAACATGACCCTACACGTATGTACATGCACATGTATATACGCACACATGCACATACATAAGCACATGATTACATGAATCTATGTGAGAAGTTACATATGCATTGAAAGGTCTAGACACTTTTATAGCCATCTCATATATTGGGGGAGGGAAGAATAGGAAGCTTTCTTATTTCTTGGACAGTGTACTTCTGTATTTTGTATTTTTATACTCAATAATTGCACTTATATTCTCCAAAAGAAAATATAAAAGTATAGTGATAAAGACACAATGTGAACTTTCTAATAGTTGAGTCCAGGCAACAACTTAAGGCTCACCACCCTGATTCTCTACAGCTCCTTTCTATTATCTTCCAGACCAGCCAGATGGCCTGAACCACTTCAACCAAGAGTGTAGGGTGTAAAGTCCATTCCCAATATCCCTTATGCTGAGATTTCCTCCTCCTGACTTTTGTCTCAACCCAGTGGGATAGGAGTCAACTAGTTCAAGGCTTGAGTATGGATAAGGGCAGTGTGCTTGGGGTTCTGGAGGTTTTCTGCGACAGAAGGATGGGGTGGACAAGGCCAGGAGAGATTTGGACCAGGGAAAGAGACTTTTGAGTCCTACAATGAAGCACATACCCCTTGAGGCAAGGGTAGTTCTCAGGGTGTGGAGAAGACCCTTATTCAGCCAGATTAACAGTTTAGGAAGATCCCCAGTTTCCTTGGTGGAGATTGATGGAGAAGGTTCTAGCCAGATTTAGCACTGGAGAAACATAGGTAACAGGAGGTTCTGAATAAAGTTATGGCACAACGATGGGGGTGGAGAGACAAGGTGACTTTAAGAAATATTAGAAGATAAGTGTAATAATGGACTGGAAGTAGGAAGAGGCAGGATAGCCTCTGGTAGGGTCCCCAGATCTGGGCTTAAAACACCAGGTGAAAGTGGAATCATGGGAGCCATCTCTGGAAAGATGCTGGGGCCAGCACCACCACAGTACAGGCATCCGAGGTCATCCCAGGTGACTTCTGCCTCAACCCTGTGTTTCCTGAACCTCATAACTTCCCTGTATTTCAACTGTGGACACACAAGTCAAGGTGCCTGCATAGTACTTGCTCTCCTTCATGATCATGATTGTTCATGGATGGTTGGAAAATTCAGGTTTCTTATAAGTGTTACCAACATCATCAGTCAGCAGGATAAATATGGCAAATCGTTCTAAAATCTCATAAGAAATCGGAGACAAACTGACCAGGAATCCATTCATCTGAGCCAGCAATGGGAGAAAGGTCCTGGACTGTAGCATTCTGACTCTGCCAAAATACCTGAAGAGTGGAAAAGAAGGAGGAAATAACCAATAAGATTTAGATCCATACAGTGCTTTAAATGTATTGCTTTATTAGACCCAGGTATTAGATTTATTTATGCATGAAAACAATGAGATTCAGAAGAAAAAGTGAGCTAATTACTTTAGCCATTGAAAATAATACTGACAACCAGGTCCTCAAAAAATAAACATAGGTCTACTACATGATTCAGTAATACTACACTGGGTATATCCCCAAAATACTGAAACCAAAACCCAAACACATGCTTGTATACCCACATTCATGGCAATATTTTTCATAACAACCCAAAGGTAGAAACAACCCAAATGTCCATTAGCAAATGAATATACAAACTAAATGTGGCCTATCCATACAATTTAATGTTATTCAGCTTTAAGAAGCAAGGAAGTTCTGACACATGCTACAAATGAATGACTCTCCAGACATTCTAAATGGAAAGAGCTAGTCACAAAAATTATTCCACAGATATTAGGTCCCTAGAGAAGTCAAATTCAAGTTATAAAGGACAATGAACAGATTCAAGATGGTGGATTAGAGGAAGACTTCTTTTAGTTGCTCCACTGCTCAGGATTCAAGCGACCTGAGTATTCCTTCTCAGAAAAGTAGGTGAAAGAGGACTTTCACTAAAATTCTATACTGAACATTTGGAGCACCTCAGAAACTCAGAAATTTGAGGACAATGAAAAATGAACAAGAAAGAGTACATTGGAGTCAAGCCAGTTGTAACAGTGGCAGTGGAAGCAGCGCTGGTTCACCACAGAGGAAAGGGAAAACACAGAAAGAAAAGCACAATGAACCTGACTTCAAATTATAATACAGAAGCCGCATGTGGATCTCCAGCCCCAGCCCCAAGCGAACGATGCCGTGCTCCAACTCCCCATCTACCAATGAGTTGGGATGCCTCTGCAGCCATCTTGATTTATCTCCAATAACAAAGATGCCATCTTGAGTTGGGGCAGCTTTCGTCCTGGAACATAGAAGCTCATTATCAAGGTACCTACAGGTTAGTTGCTGCTGCTGCCACCCATTGGACAGGGTCACTTACATAGGGGCATATCAGCCAGGTCCTGAAAGAACATCACCAAGAGCCGGGCGGGCTTGGTTGCATCCCCACCAAGTGTGCTAATAGCCACCATCTTGCTCCAGAAGGAGGAGAGAGCCTACCAAGGGGTTGGTAAGAGAGAAAAGGATGTGAGGGTATCTTGGTCCAGGCTCGATAAACCGACCAGCCCAGGACCCACCGGGATCCCAGAGACAATTTGGAAGCACTTGTTGGGACCAGACATCAGCCTGGTTCATGACTCCACCGAGCACCTGGTCCCACCAGTTTGGAAAACAAAGGGCCCTCCAGCTCCTCAGTCCCCAGTCTCCCAACCATCCCCTGGCCACCAACTGGCCTAGTGCCTGCAGTTACATGACTGAGCTCTAAATGCCTTGTCCTCATTTGACCAGTACAGAACAACTTTCCAAGATAGGCACAGAGGTCCCAGCACTCAGCCCTCACGAACTCCAGGGAGAAGGGTTCCTGATTGGGAAGTCAAAAGGGCAGGGGCAGGAGAGACACACTTCAGAGACTAAATTGTAGGCCAGGAATTGTGGGGTTCACAAGTCATGAAAGGGGCTAAGACCAGGTTCCTGCATCACACGAGTGGACCCCCAAAGGAGAGTCCTGAGGTGTAGTCTTCCAGAGGGACTGGCAATTGCTACACTCTGCCTCCAGGGATCCCACCTACAATTCTAATCCGCCCACCTTAGTAACTCTCATCATCCTGAGGGTGGAGTTACCCGCAAACTCCAGACAAACCCACCTATCAGAAGAGAAGGGAGGCAGAGAAGATACTGAACTCCAGCAGAAACAAGGGTTCAGTTTTCCTTCAAGACTCTTTTTCTTTTCCCCATTTTTTTTCTTTTTTCCTTTTTCATTTCCCATTCTCACATCCCTATCATCTTTGAAATCAAGTACCTTTCATGCATCAGGCTACTGAAGACTAGGAGATTTGAATAGTATATTATAGATTAGTAAATTTAGAATTAAATTTAATTTTTAAATTAAATTTAAAAAATTTGTAAATTTTTTAAAAATTTTTTTATTTTTATTTTTATCACTCTATTTTCTTCTTATTTATCTATTTTCTCGACATCTCTCTCCTTTTGCTCATGCTAATAACCATTTCTCTTGATTCCACTTTCACTCTTCCTATGATCTAGTACCTCCATATTCTCACTTCTTACCTCATTAGTATTGCAGCCTACATCCCTCCTGCATCCTCTGTGTCCACCATTAGAAATTGTAGACCTTATTGCAAAGTGATTGTTTATGCTGTAGATAACAATAAAAAATCATCTCTGTTTATTATGACAATACTGTTAACGTCTTAATAGGGGCATTGGTTAGTTCAACATCCAGAAATCAATAAATGTAATTCATCACATCAATAGACTTAAAGTTAAGAATAACATGATTATTTCAATAGATGCAGAAAAAGCATTTGATAAAATACAGCACCACTTCATGCTCAAAACACTAGATACAATAGGGTATGTACATACTTCAACATTGTAAAGGCTTTCTACGCTAAGCCCATAGCCAACATCATTCTAAATGGAGAAATATTGAAAGAATTTCCTCTAAAAACTGGAAAAAGGCAGGATGTCCTCTTTCACCACTTCTATTCAACATCGTCCTTGAAACTCTAGCCAGAGCAATTAGACAAACCAAAGAAATTAAAGGGATGAATAGGAAAAGTAGAACTCAAACTATCACTATTTGCTGATGACATGATTCTGTTTGTAGAGGAGCCAAAAAATTGCACCAGAAAACTTCTACAACTAATAAATTCAACAAGAAGGAGGATATAAAATCAACACTCATCAACCTAATGCATTTCTATTCACAAGTAAGGAATCCTCTGAAAGAGAAATTAGGAAAACTACCTTATTCACAATAAACTCAAAAAAAAAGTTAAATACTTGGGAATCAATCTAACAAAAGAGGTGAAAGACCTCTATGATAAAAACTATAGAACACTAAAGAAAGAGATTAAAGAAAACCTTAGAAGATGGAAAGTTCTTCCATGTTCTTGAATAGGCAGAATTAATATTGTCAAATGGCCATACTACCAAAAGCAATATACAAATTCAATGCAATTTCAATTACAATCCCAATGACATACCTCATAGAAATAGAGAAAGCAATCATGAAATTCATTTGTAGCCAAAGCAATCCTTAGTAGGAAGAGAGAAGCAGGAGGTATCACAATACCAGAACTTTAACTCTACTACAGAGCAATATACTACAGAGCATAAAAATAAAATGGCATGGTATTGGCACCAAAATAGACAGGTTGACTAATGGTTCAGAATAGAGAACACAGAGATAAACCCACATAAAAACAGTTACATCATACTAGACGAAGGTGCCAAAAACATACAATGGAGAAAAAGAGAGCCTCTTCAACAAATGGTGCTGGGAAAACTGGAAATACATATACAGCAAAATGAAATTAAACTCCTATCTCTCACCCTGTAAAAGACTCAACTCAAAATGGATCAAGGACCTAGGAATTAGACTAAAGACCCTGCACCAAATAGAAGTAAAAGTAGGCTCAAATCTTCATCAAGTCAGCTTAGGACCAGACTTCCTTAACAAGACTTACTACCCACCCCACCACCAACCCCTACAGAGTGGGAGAAAATCTTTGCCACACACACTTCAGATAGAGCACTGGTCTCCAGAATTTATAAAGATCTCAAAAAACTTAACACCAAGAATACAAATAACCCAATCAATAAGTGGGCTAAGGAAATGGGCAGACACTTCACAGAAGAAGATATACAAGTGATATTGAAACATATGAAAAAATGTTCAACATCTCTAGTAATAAGAGAAATGCAAGTCAAAACTACCCTAAGGATTCATCTTATTCCAATTAGAATGGCTATTTTCAAGAATACAAGCAACAATAGGTGTTGGTGAGGATGTAGGGGAAAAGACACACTCATACATTGCTGGTGGGGCTGCAAATTGGCACAACCACTCTGGAAAGCACTATGGGGATTCCTCAGAAAACTTGGAATGGAACCACCATTTTACCCAGGTATTCCACTCTTTGTCCTATACCCAAAGACTTAAAATCAGCATACTACAGTGACATAGCCATATCAATGTTTATAGCAGCTCATATCACAATAATTAGATTATTGAACCAACCTAGATGCCTTTCAACAGATGAATGGATGAAGAAACTGTGGTACATACAGGTACACAATAGAATATTAATCATAAAGAAGAATAAAATCATGGCATTTGCACGTAAATGGATGAAGTTGGAGAATATCATGCTAAGTGAGATAAGCCACTTCCAGAAAACAAAAATGCTTTCTCTGATAAATGAGTGCTGATAGATAACAGGGGAGGGATTGAAGGGAAGAATGGAGGAAATTTGGATTGTGTAGAGGGAAATAAGCAAAGAGTAGGGAACAGGGAAAAGGAAAGATGATGGAAAGAGACAAACATCATTACCCTATGTACATGTATGATTACACAAATGGTGTGACTCTACATTGGGTATATTCAGAGAAATGAAAAAGTGTACTCCATTTGTGTACAATGAATCAAAATGCATTCTGCTGTCATATATAACTAAATAGAACAAACAATTAAAAAAACAAATTCTAATACAGAGTTATAGTAACAAAAGCTGCATGGTACTGGCATAAAAACAGATACATAAGCCAATGGTACAGAATAGAAGGCACCAGAACAAACACACACATCTACATCATTTGATCCTTGAACAAAGATGCTGAAAACATACATTGGACAAAAGACAGCCTTTTTAACGAGGGGTACTGGGAAAACTGGCTATCTACATGTAGAATATCTTACCCTGCACAAAAAATCAACTAAATGAATCAAACACCTAGAAATTAGAGCAGAAATTATGCAACTCTTAGATGAAAATATAGGGTCAAGACTCCAACATATAGACACAGGAAATGACTTTCTCAATAGGACTCCTAAAGCTCAGGAAATAATAGCAAGAGTTATTAAATGATATGACATCAAATTAAAAAGTTTCTACCCAGCAAAGGAAACAATGAGGAATGTGAAGCAAAAACCTATGGAATAGGAGAAAATCTTTGCCAGTTACTTTTATGACAGATAATTAATATCTAGACTATATAACAAAGTCAAAAACTTAACACCAAAAAACAAATAACCCAATTAATAAATGGGTAAGTGAACTAAACAGACGCTTCTCATAAGAAGAAATACAAATGGCCAACAAATATATGAAAAAATGTTCAACATCATTAGTAATTAGGGAAATGGAAATCAAAGCCTCACTAAGATTTCATCTCACTCAAGTCAGAATGGCAGCCATCAAGAATATAAACGACAATGAATGCTGGAGAGGATGTGGAGAAAAAAAAAACGTTTACACTGTTGGTGGTACCGTACATTAGTACATGCACTATATAAATCAAGATGGATGTTCCTCAAAAGACTGGGCATGGAACCACCACATGATCCAGCTGTACCACCCCTCAGTACTAATCCTAAAGAATTCATCATCATATTATAGTGATACATGCGTATCCATGGTTATTACAGCACAATTCACAATAGCCAAACTATGGAACCAGCCTAGGTGTCCATCAGTGGATAAACAAATAAAGAAAATGTGGTGTATGTACACAATGGAATTTTTTTCAGCCATGATGAAAAATAAGATTTTTGTCATTTGTAGGAACATGGATGACACTTGAGAACATTATGTTCAGTGAAATAAGCAAAACTCAGAAAGGGTCATAGATTTTTCCCCATATGTGGAAGCTAGAGAGGTTAAAGGAAAAGAAAGGGGGGTGGTGGGGAGAGCTCATGAAAATCAAAGGGCGATCAGTAGAGGAGAAGAAAGGGAGAGGGAGGAGAGGGAAAGGGAGTAATGGGGAATTGTGTTAACCAAATTCTATTGTTATATTGTGTACACATTTGAATATGTTACAACAAATCCCATCATTAGGTACAATGCACCAATTTTAATACTATGGGAAAAAGAAAAAATGCAGAATGGCAGTTTCCATGGCCTGAGGGTGGAGGAACAGATAGGGAACTATTGTCTAGTGGAGACAGAGTTTCAGTTTCACAAGACAAAAAGTCTCTGGAAATGGATGGTGGCGATGGCTGCACTACTACATGAAGGTCTTTATGCCACTGAATTACACACTTAAAAGTGGTTAAGATGCTAAATTTTATGTTACATGTGTTTGACTGCAATTTTTAAATATTAATAAAAGAAAGATATTTTGCCTGACATGGGAAGGCTCTGGATTCGATTTCCAGCAACACACATACACATACACACACACACACCACACACATATAGGAAGAGATGAAACACGTCCATAGCCAGTACTCCCGGCAACTGCAACCTCCACCAGACTTTTCCGACCACCACTGCCTCTCCCACGGAGCTCCAGATCCCCACACTTCCTCCTTAGGCCTAAGGAGGAGAATAGCTTCCCACCATGGCTGCTCTCTGAATGCCTCGCCAACACTTTGCAACTCCTTCAACCTTGCCCTAAAAATAGATCCTTATTTAAATTATTTTCAATTAAAAGATATAATAATACTTTTGGCAGAGTCATTCCAACCACAAGTCTCTCAGAAATGGGTGCCACCTAATATAAAAATCTCTATTCTTCCCTGTCCCCCCGCCACTTACTATGAATTAGCTTCTGCATAATTTTTTTTTAAAGAAAGAAAATGGAGGAGAAAAAGAAGGAGGAGGAGGAGGAGAAGAAGAAGAAATGGGTAACACTATCTCATTCATCAGTGTCAGCTCCACATCCCAGAGAGGTTGCTGGGCTCAAACTAGCCTGCAACCATTGTGGTGTCACATTGGTGGCATTGCAGAACATTTCTGTATATGAGGTTTCTCTGATTCTAGGTTACATCTTGCATGGAACCATTTGTGACACTTGATTAATAATCCCCCAAATAGATAAAAGCATTAAGTCTTACATGATTTAAAAAAAAAAGCTGCCAAGTTCATGCCCTCAGACAAGAGAGCTGATGTGGCAGTGGGTTCTGCAAGGTATGAGGCTCTTGGTCTTCATGAACTAGTCTGTGAACACTAGATATCCCCTTCCTTGAACCCAAGCCAATAGGTATAAGAAGGCTGAGGTGCATCTATGTCCTCCTGATTGGTTTAGCAGTAACTCAAGACAAAATTGCCTCCCCGATTCTGTGATAGGCCATGCCCATCTCCTGGCCATTTTCTTAGCAGAGCCTACTGCAGTGGGCTCTGCCCTTATACCCAACTTTCCATTTGTCTGTTTCCTATTTTGACTGGTTCCATGAATTCCTCAAAATTCTGTTCAATGATAGCTGCTTTCCCTGGAAACATGCCAAGGCTGGGAGAGGCACCCCTTTCTGCATCTCCACAAACCCCCACTCTTCCTTCCACTCTGGCCCTAAACAGGTAAGTATTCATGTATTTCCTTGGTTTCCCAACTCAGCTTGGAGATTCTTAGAGACAGAGAGCTAACCAACCTCTCTTATGACCAGTGCCCATGAACCCCCTGGGACACCAGACTCTTGAAGACTGTCAGACCTAACCCTACTGGGAACCCTGAGGATCTGAGAGCCCTGCATTTGTCTCAGACTAGGATGCTGGGGTCTTTCCCAGATAGTGTCTGCAGAGTGAGTGTGACCTCCCCAAAGAATAGAAAGACCCACAATCCTCAGAAGCCCAATCCCAGAGGAGAGATGCATACACAGAAAATGGACTTGAAGCAACCATACTTTCTCAAGGATCTCTTGTAGGTAAAATGAAGTTGACTTCTGCCCAGGAAGCAGGCCAGGAATGACCCTGTACCTTGGACAGCTCTAGGCAATAATTTTAAGCACAAAACTACAGGCATGTCCAGCAGGCATGGGAGGACACACTCAGTCACTTTAGGGAAATGCAAAAAATAAACAAATAAACAAACGTTTCATTATTCAGTGCAAAGAGTGTATTTCATTTTATGTGGCATGTCTTTTGTTATACTGGCAACTTAACACTGTAAAAAAAGCCTCTGGAATACTGTTCTTGCTGGGTAATTCTAGAACGTCCCCCAGGATAGGTCTTAAATAGGGTAGATTAAGTGTGCTGGCACCCATAAAAAAGTATGTGCATGGACATAGGGAAGGGACAGACCATCTGGTTTCTAGAACAGAAAATGGTTTCATTGACAAGAACTGGGGACTTGTGAGCCTGCACCACCCCCACAGTTGGGAATCCATGTGGTTGAGAGGGTGTGAGAGAGATGTAGGGATGGGGGTTCCTGTCCCTGGAGGTGAGGAGCCCATTGGGCTGAATTCTTACTCAGCATGGGTGAAATAAACATGTCATTCTCATGGCCTCTGGTGAGGGCTTCTCTTAGTTCTCAAGGTCAGGCCTGGGTTCACGGCCTGCGGTGCACCTCAGAAAATGGAGGAATGCATACCTGCAGAGGGTGGCAGCCCTCCCAGCACCAGCTGGCCCCAGGCTCACAATCCTCACAGACTCAAGGGAGCCAGGACTCCTTTCACTTCAGAGCACCTGAGGCCTTTGTTTTCCACTCACTAGTGCTGCCTTCCCAGAGGAGCCTGGGACCCCTGGGATCATTCCTGTCCTTTCTCCTCCTCTGCTCCTACAAGGTCCAAGCCCATTGCAGAGGCTGATTACCAGAACTCTCCCAGGGAAAACAGATTCTCAGGCTTGGCAGCAGAACATATGCAGTGTAACTGAAAAGCACCAAAGATTACTGAGGAAGATGAAAGAGAAAGTAGTGAGAGTTGTGAAATTCACACCAGCTGATTTTAATCACAATATGCATTTTAATCACCCAGGCAGCTTGAGAAATGCAGTCCTCAATGTGTTTCTTTAACAGTCTGCTGGAGGACCTGGAGTCCTGGACCAGAAATGGAGACATATGGGGCTGCTCCTTACCTGGGGAACCCTCCGTCCATTAAGAACACCAAGGATCACTTCTTTCTGCCTCTCCACTTTCTCAATTATGCTGACTGAAGGGAGGAATCAGAAGCCACATGGTACTGTAGCAAATGTTCATATAAATGTACTCAAGCAAATTCTTTGTCTGCATTTTTCTCTAAGGTAAATGTCCTCCAAGACTGCAGCAAGAATACCTTACTTTGAATATGTCAATAAACATTTGGACTATGTGAAAAGAATGCTAGAGCTTCCTCAATACCTTGGTAGGGGCCAGGAGAGTGGCTAGGCCTGAGGGTTAGTTCCCTCTGGGTAGGGCATAGGTGAGAGTGTCCAAAAAAGCCAGCACATGCCTATCTCAGGATGGCCTGACAAGGATAAAGGCCAGGCTGGTGCATTTGTATGAACAGAACAAAGATACAGAGAGGGACACGTGTGTTTGCACTCAGAAGCAGACCTGAGCAGAGACACACTCTCGGTTTGAGGGCCTGTGGACCCACACCAGTTTCCTGCACACTCACATTTATATGCCCATTTCCCCCAGGACAGGACTTACTCATGTAAGTCATGGATGCTACCAAGGGAAGGTTCTTTTCATTAGGTCCTTTTGATAGTAAAACAAGTCATTCAATCCAAGGCATGTTGATAATGCCCCAAATTGGAAATGACCTCATTGGTGCTGTGTGTGCATAAAGGATTCATAAAGAGCACTGGAGTTCTGTTCACTGGATACTGGATACTCTTCTGGTCTTGAGAATGACCAGCACCCTTTTGCCACAGTACCCGACAGGGTCAACTGACAAGATCATGTCCTTCACACATCTGGGACTGACTCTTCCCCAGATGATACTGCAAGTACCTGAGCTCAGATTCATCTCCCAACCAGGGCCCAAACATCCAGACTCATAGGTGAAGTCTAACCAAGGTGTCCAGAATCAGGTGAGGGCCCATGAAAGAGAACAAACCAGATGATTCTGCAAGGCCACTACATAGACCAGTGAGAGGATGGGCCCAGAACAAGGAGACAGCTTCAAGTCTGCCACAAACAGCCCTTCCTCTGATGGCACAGATGGGCACCCACTAGGGGAAATCCAGTTCTCCCTATCTGCTCTGGTACCAAAGGAACTGCATAGCTCTAAGTAGCTATGTACCCGGTCTTTGGGTTCATCTATCAGGAAGGAATTCATAGAAAGTTCCCCATCTCTGTGCTACAGGAGCGAGTCCACCAGGCACAGAATAGTACTCAGTATAGACTTGCTGAATGGGGCACAGATGACCTCCTGGGAGCAGTTCACAGGCTGCTGCTGGCCTTGGTAGGCATTCCTTAGGTCCTGCTGCTATCCTGGTGCCATGGTGCTAAGGTCAATAGGAGGGAGGCAGATATCTACATAGTATTTGGAGAATGGCCTGGGACTGTCTAAAAACCCTAGAGAAAGGACCAGAGGTTCCACAGAAGGCAGCCAGGATTCAAACCTCTGGTCAGGAGTTATTTTGTGGATATCAGTGGCTAGGTTTCCCTCTCTAAGGTTGGGTTTTCTTGCTGATGGGGTGGACATTGTTGAAGCTATGTCAGAGGGTCTTTTGAGAGCTAAACAAGACAAGGTGCCCACATTAGACAAAGGAGAGCTATGGTGACCAGCCACTAACTTTTTCACACTTTATTCCCTTGCTGTCAATGGGCACCCCATTGCACACAGTCCCCATCTCAAGCCCCCGGTGGACATAAGTGAAGGAATAAAGGAATGCCTTGGAGCAGGGAGCATTTGTCTCCACTTTTGCTCTCCTGACTGCAGCAAACACACAGTTCTGCCCTGAGCCAGCACGATAGGGAAAGGCAACTCTGGAAGAAAAGAAGAAACCAATTGTTTATCCATAGAAGATTGAACTCAAGGGTGCTCTACCACTGAGCTACATTCTCAGCCCTTATTTAATCAGTTTTTCCATTGCCCTGACCAAAGGACCTGAGGAGAGGAGGAAAAGTTTACTGGGGGTTCACATTTTCAGAGGTCTCAGTCCATAGACAGTTGACTCCATTGCTCTGGATCCAAGGTGCTGCAAAACATCATGGCCGAAGAGTGTGGCAGAGAAAAGCAGCTCAGGACTGGCCAACAGGAAGCAGAAAAAGACTAAGCTCACCAAGAACAAAACATATACCACAAAGGCAATCCCACAATGACCCACTTCCTCCAGCCACACCTCACCTACCTACAATTCCCCCCCAGTTAATCCCCATTAAGGGATTAATGCAATGCATTGATTAGTTAAAATTCTCATAATCCAATCATTTCACCTCTAACCTTTCTTGTATTGTCTCACACGTGAGCTTTTGGGGGACCCCTCATATCTAAACCATACCAGTCCTTTTTATTTTTTATTTTGACACAGGGTTTCACAAAATTGCCCTTATTGACCTAGAACTTGCAATCCTCCTGCCTCAGCCTCCTGAATAGCTGGGATTACAGATGTGCAGTATCACACCCTGCAAAAGAAACCAATCTTTGTGAATAGCCTTAATGAAACCACAGAAACATACCAGACACTTTAAAAAGTTTGCAAACTTTTTTTCTATATAAGGTATGACTTTTAAATAATGAGAATTGTTTTCCACTTAAGCTCATGGAGCTGTTGTTGTTTGTTTTTCTTATAAAAACTCACTTTTTTATTTAAACATGATTGAGCACAAGATCAAATGGACCCATACTGCAGGAACTCAGAAAAGAACAAGTGCCAGGGGAAAATATTTCAGAAAGGCTCTAAAGAAATCAAATGGACAGTACCTGCCCTAGTAGATTGCATAGGAAAGGAATTTTTTATGGGAGTAGTCAGAGCAGCATGAAGGAGCAAAACCACTGAATTTAAATTATTTCTTTATTATCATTTGTTCTATTTAGTTTTTCATAACAAAGAATACATTTCAATTTATTGTTCACAAGTGATGTACAAATTTTCATTTCTCTGGTTGAACATGATATAGAGTCTCCCCATTTGTGCACTCATACATCTATGTAGGGTGATTCTGTCTCTCTCGTTACCATATTTCCCATCCCCTGCCCCCTCCCCTTCCCTCATTTCCCTCTGTACAATCCAAAGTTCCACCATTCTTCCCTTACCTCCCATCCCCCCATTATATACCAGCCTCCACTTATCAGAGAAAACATTTGACCTTTGGTTTTTTGGGTTTGATTTATTTCACTTATCATGATAGTCTCCACCTCCATCTATTTACCAGCAAATGCCATAACTTCATTCTTCTTTAAACCTGAGTAATATTCCATTGTGTTGTATACCACAGTTTCTTTATTCATTTATCTATTCAAGGGTATCTAGATTATTTCCACAATTTAGCTATTGTGAATTGAGCTGCTATAAATATTGATGTGGCAGCATCACTGAAGTATGCTAGTTTTAAGTCCTTTGGGTACAGGCTAAGAAGTGTGATACCTGAGTAAAATGGTGGTTCCATTCCATGTTTTTCTGAGGAATCCCCATACTGCTTTGCAGAATCTCCAGCAGTGTAGGAGTGTGTCTTTTTCTCCACATCCTCACCAACACCTACTGTTGCTTGGTAATAGCCATTCTAATTGGGGTGAGATGAAATCAGGGTAGTTTTGATTTGCATTTCTCTTATTACTAGAGATGTTGAACATTTTTTCATGTATCTGTGTATTTCTTGTAGATCTTCTGTGAAGTGTCTGCCCATTTCCTTAGCCCATTTATTGATTGGGTTATTTGTATTCTTGGTGTAAAGTTTCCTGAGTTATTTATAAATTCTGGAGACTAGTGCTCTATCTGAAGTGTGTGTGGCAAAAATTTTCTCCCTCTCTGTAGGAGTTGGCAGTGGGGTGGGCAGCAAGTCTTGTTAAGGATGTCTGGTCCTAAGCCGACATGATGAAGATTTGAGCCTACTTTTACTTCTATTTGGTGCAGGATCTTTGGTGTAATTCCTAGGTCTTTGATCCATTTTGAGTTGAGTTTTTTACAGGGTTAGAGATAGGGGTTTAGTTTCATTTTGCTGCATATGTATTTCCAGTTTTCCCAGCACCATTTGTTGAAGAGGCTATCTTTTTCTCCATTGTATGTTTTTGGTACCTTTGTCTAGTATGATGTAATTGTTTTTATGTGGGTTTGTCTCTGTGTTCTCTATTTTGAACCATTAGTCTACCTGTCTATTTTGGTGCCAATACCATGCCATTTTTTCTTATTATTGCTCTGTAGTTTAGTTAAAAGTCTGATATTGTGATAACCTCCTGCTTCACTCTTCCTACTAAGGATTGCTTTGGCTATTCTGGATCTTTTATTCTTCCAAATGAATTTCATGATTGCTTTCTCTATTTCTATGAAGTGTGTCATTTCAATTTTAGTTGGAATTACATTGAATCTGTGTAGCACCTTTGGTAAAATGGCCATTTGACAATATTAATTCTGCCTATCCAAGAACATAGGAGATCTTTCCATTTTCTAAGGTTTTCTTTAATTTCTTTCTTTAGTGTTCTGTAATTTTCATTGTAGTGGTCTTCAACCCCTTTTGTTATATTGATTCCCAAGAATTTTATTCTTTTTTGAGGCTATTTTGAATGGGGTAGTTTTCCTAATTTCTCTTTCAGAGGATTCATCACTTATGAATGGAAATATATTAGATCTATGGATGTAAATTTTTTATCCTGGTATTTTGCTTAATTCATGTACGAGTTCTAGAAGTTATCTGGTGGAATTTTTTGGATCCTTTAAATATAGAATCTTGTCATCAGCAAACAGTGATAGTTTGAGTTCTCCTTTTCCTATTCATATCCCTTTAACTTCTTTGTTCTCTCTAATTGCTCTGGCTAGTGTTTCAAGGACAATGTTGAATATAAGTGGTGAAAAAAAGGCATCCCTGCCTTTTTCCAGTTTTTAGAAGGAATATTTTCAATTTTCTCCATTTAGAATGATATTGACAGTGAGCTTAGCATAGATAGCCTTCACAATGTTGTTGTAAAGTTTCCTGAGTTATTTATAAATAATTATAATTTTAAATAATTATAAATTTATAATTTTGTTTTATTTTTGCAGATTGCATTTTGATTAATTGTACACAAATGAGGTATGTCTTTTCACTTCTGTGGTTGTGCATGATGTAGATTCATACCATTCATGTATCTTACATGTACCTAGGGTAATGATGTCTGTCTCATTCCACCATTTTTCATACCACCCCCTCTCATTTCTCTCTATGTAATCTAAAGTTCCTCCATTCTTTTCTCAAACCCTCTACCCCTACACCCATTATATATCATCATCCACTTATGAGGGAAAACATTCAGTCTTTGATTTTTTGGTATAGGCTTATTTCATTTAGCAAGATATTCTCTAATTCCACCCATTTATCTGCAAATATCATAATATTATTATTCTTTATGGCTGAAAAATATTCCATTGTGTATATATACCACAGTTTCTTTATCCATTCATCTGTTGAAGGACATCTAGGTTGGTTCCACAATCTAGCTATTGTGAATTGAGCTGCTATAAACATTGATGTGGCTGCATCACTGTAGTATGCTAATATTAAATCCTTTGGGTGTGAACCAGGGAGTGGGATAACTGGGTCAGAAGGTGGGTCCATTCCAAGTTTTCTGAGATTGTCCACACTGCTTTCCAGAGTGGCTACACCAATGTGCAACTCCACCAGCAATGTAAACGTGTGCCTTTTTCCCCACATTCACACCAACATCTATTATTGTTTGTGTTCTTTATAATAGCCATTCTAATTGGAGTAAGATAAAATCTTAGAGTTGTTTTAATTTGCATTTCTCTAATTACTAGAGATGTTGACCACTTTTTCATGTATTTATTAACCGCCTGTATATCTTCTTCTGTAAAGTGTCTGTTCAGTTCCTTGACCCATTTATTGATTGGGTTCTTTATATTTTTGGTGTAAAGTTTTGTAAGTTCTTTATATATTTTGGAGATAAGAGCTTTATCTGAAGTGTGTGTGGAAAAGGTTTTCTTCCACTCTGTAGACTCCCTTTTCATATTATTGATTGTATACTTTGCTGAGAAAAAGCTTTTTAGTTTGAATTCATTCCATTTATTGATTCTTGCTTTGATTTGTTGTGCTTTGAGAGTCTTGTTAAGGAAGTCTGATCCTAAGCCAACATTATGAAGATTTGGGCCTGCTTTTTCTTCTATTTGGTGCAGGGTCTCTGGTCTAATTCCTAAGTCCTTGATCCATTTCGAGTTGAGTTTTCTGCAGGGCGAGAGATAGAGGAATGTTCTTACTATACCTAGGCTTTTTAGTGTTCTAGTGAACATGAAGGGGTACTATATTTGGTCAAAGGTTTTTTTTCTGCATCTGTTGAAATAATCATATGATTCTTAACTTTAAGTCTAGTGATGTGATGAATTACATTTATTGATTTCCATATGTTGAACCAACCCTTTATCCCTGGGATGAAACCCACTTGGTAGTGTACACTATCTCCTTAATATGTTTTTGTATGCAATTTGCCACAATTATATTGAAAAAATTTGCTTCTATTTTCATCAGGGATATTGCTCTGAAGTTTTCTTTCTTTGATGCATCTTTGTCTGCTGTCAGGGCGATACTAGCTTCACAGAATGAGTTTGGAAGGGTTCCCTCCTTTTCTATTTCATGGAATACTTTGAGGAGAATTGGTATTAGTTCTTCTTTGAAGGTCTTGTAGAACTCAGCTGAGAATTAATCTGGTCCTAGACTTTTCTTGGTTAGTAAGCTTTTGATGTCTTCTTCTATTTCATTGCTTGAAATTGATCTGTTTAAATTGTGTATGTCCTCTTGAGTCAGTTTGGGTGGATCATATGTCTCTAGAAACCTGTTGGTGTCCTCAAGATTTTATATTTTGGTTGAGTCTAGATTTTCAAAATAGCTCTTAATTATGTTTTTTATTTCAAATTGTCTGCTGTGATATTTCCTTTTTCATCACAAATTTTAGTAATTTGAGTTTTCTCTCTCCTTCTCTTTGCTAGTGTGGCTAAGGATTTATCAATTTTGTTTATTTTTTCAAAGAACCAAATTTTTGTTTTGTCAATTTTTTCAATTGTTTGTTTCAATTTCATTGATTTCAGCTCTGATTTTAATTATTTCCTGTCTTCTATTACTTTTGGTGTTGATCTGTTTTTCTGTTTCTAGGGCTTTGAGATGTAATGTTAGGTCATTTATTTGTTGACTTTTTCTTCTTTTATTGAATGCATTCCATGCAATGAATTTTCCTCTTAGTATTGCTTTCATAGCATCCCAGAGATTTTGATTATTACATCATTGTTCTCATTTACCTCTAAGAATTTTTTAATCTCCTCCCTGATATCTTCTGCTACCCATGCATCATTCCATACCATATTATTTAGTCTCCAGGTGTTGGAGTAGTTTCTTTTTTTTTTATCAATTCATTGATTTCTAATTTCATTCCTTTATGATCTGATAGAATACAAGGTAGTATCTCTATTTTTATGTATTTGCTAAGAGTAGCTTTGTGGCATAACATGATCTATTTTAGAGAAGGATCCATGTGCTGCTGAGAAGAAAGTGTATTTGCTTGATGATAACTAAAATACTCTGTATTTGTCTGTTAAGTCTAAATTATTGATTGTGTTATTGAGTTCTGTGATTTCTTTTTCAATTTTTGTTTGGAAGATCTATCCAGTGATGAGAGAGTTGTGTTAAAGTCACCTAGTATTATTGTGTTGCGGTCTATTTAGTTCCTGGAATTGAGAAGGATTTGTTTGATGTACGTGGATGAGTCATTGTTTGGGGCATAAATATTTATGGTCATTATGTCTTCCTGATTTATGGTTCCCTTAAGCAGTATGAAATGTCCTTCTTTATCCCTTCTGACTAACTTTGGCTTGAAGTCTGCTTTATCTAACATAAGGATGGAAACCTCTGCTTTTTTGTTGGGTCCATGCACATGGTATGCTTTTTCCCATCCTTTCACCGTTGGTCTGGCGGGGGGAGGGGGCTTTTCCTATGAGATGAGTCTCTTGAAGGCAGCATATTGTTGGGTCCTTTTTTTTTAAATTTAATCTGTTAGTCTAGGTCTTCTGATTGTTGAGTTTATGCCATTAACAGTCAGGATTATTTTTGAAATATGATTTGTATTCCTGGTCACTTGGGCTTTTTTTTTTTTTTTGGTTTTTAAATTGACTTGGTTTCTCCTTTAATTGGCTTTTCCTTTTAGGGTAGTTCCTCCCCTTGCTGACTTACATTGTTGTTTTTCATTTCTTCCTCATGAAATATTTTTCTGAGAATGTTCTGCAGTGTAGACTTTCTTTTAGCTTTTGTTTATCATGGAAGAATTTTATTTCATGGTCAAATCTGAAGGTAAGTTTGCTGTATATAAGATTCTTGGTTGGCATCCATGTTCTTTCATAACTTGAAATATGTTCCAGGCATTTCTAGCTTTTAGGGTCTGTGTTGAGAAATATGCTGATATCTATATTGTTTTCCCCCATATTTAATCTGATGCTTTCCTCTCACAATCTTTCAAATTCTATCTTTATTTTTTATGTTAGGTATTTTCATTATAATGTGCCTTGGTGTGGATCCATTGTAATTTTGTATATTTGGTATGCCTCTTGTATTTTATTTTCCATTTCATTCTTCAGGTTTGGGGAATTTTCTGATATTAGTTAATTGGATAGATTGTTCATTCCTTTGGTTTGTATCTCTGCACCTTCCTCAGTCCCAATAATTCTTATATTTGGTCTTTTAATGATATCCCATAATTCTTGGAGGTTTCATTCATGGATTTCTTATCATCTTCTCTGTTTGGTCAGCTTTGTTTTCAAGATTAAATATTTTGTCTTCATTGTCTGAGGTTCTGTCTTCCAAGTGATCTATTCTGTTGGTGATGCTTTTTATTGAGTTTGTAATTTGGTTTATTGTTTCCTTCATTTTAAGGATTTCTGGTTTTTTTTCTTGAGAATCTCTTTTTATTGAAATGATCTTTTGATTCCTGTATTTGCTACTTTAACTGTTTATTGAAGTAATCATTCAATGCCTGCATTTGCTCTTCTATCATCCTTTGCTTCAGGGATCTTTTTAATTACGTACTTTCTGAACTCCCTTTTTGACATTTCTTCTACCATGCTGTCACTAGATTCTATTAATATAGCATCTAGATTTGTTCATGACACTTTCTTCCCTTGTTTTTTCATGTTGTTCTTGTATCTTCCTCTCTAGCAGTGCAGATCTGAGGTATTGCAGTTTCCCCCCTATAGGCTTATAATGTCCCTGCAGGTTTCCAGTACCTCACCTTAAAGGGGAAAATCAATGTTAGCGGCACACAATACAAACAATATGCAGCCTTATACCCAATAGTCCCTATTAAGACATTAACTGTTTTGTCATAATAAACAGAGATGATGTGTTCGATTATTATCTTCAACATAAACAATAGGTTTGCAATAAAGTCTACAATTTCAAATGGTGGACAAAGAGAGAAAGGGAAAGGGGTGTAGGATGTGATGCTAATGAGGTAAGAGGTAAGAATACAGGCGTACTAGATATTTGGAAGAGTGAAAGCAGAACCAAAAGATGTTGGTTGTTTGCATGAGACAAGGCAGAAAGATACTCCAAGGAAACAGATCAATAAGAGGAAAATAGAGAGAGTGAGATTTAAAAAAGAAAAAAAAGTAAAACAATAAATAATTAAATGAATAAATAAATAGAATAATCTATAGCAAAACTGTAATATGCTATTGAAACCTCCCAGTCTTCAGTAACCTGATATATAAGGAGTACTTGATTTCAAATATGTTGGAGATGTGAGAGCAGGACCCAAAAGAAGAAAAAAAAGAAAAAAGAGAGAGGAAAAAGTAGAGGCTTGAAGGGAAATTGAACCCTTGCTTCTGTTGGAGTTCATTATCTTCTTTGCTTCCCTTCTCTTCTGATAGGTGGGGTTGTCTGGAGTTTGCTGGTAACTCCACCTTCAGGACAATGAAATTTACTAAAGTAGAAGGATTAGACTTGGAGGCAAGACTCCTAGAGGCAGGGTATAGCCATTGCCAATCCCTCTGAAGACTACACCCCAGGACTCTCTTTTGGGGTTCACTCATTTGATGCAGTAGCCTGGTCTTAGCTCCTTCCCTCACTTTTGAACCCCACGATTCCTGGTCTATAATTTAGTCTCTAAATTGTATTTCTTGTGCCCCTACCCTTTTGACTTCCAATTAGTAACCCCTCTCCCCGGGGTCCTGAGAGCTGAGCATTGGGTCCTGTGAGCCTGTCTTGGATAGCTGTTCTGTACTGGGCAAATGAGAACCAGCAGTTGAGCGCTGTGGGCCAGCCATGTAGCTGCAAGCACTGGGCTGGGTTGGTGGCTAGGGGCTGGTTGGGAGACTGGGGATTGAGGTGCTGGAGGGCTCTGTTGATTACCAAACTGGAAGTACCAAGTGATGGATGATGCCATATTGAGGAGAGAGTTGTGGACCAAGCTGATGTCAGGTTCCAGCAAGTACTGCCCATGTTGTCTCTGGGATCTGGGAGGGTGCCAGGCTGGTTGGCTGGATGAGCTGGGATCAAGATGCCCTCACACCCTTTTCCCACCTACTGACCCCTTGCAAGGTTCTGTCCTGCCTCTGCAGCAAGATGGTGGCTATTAGCACACATAGCAGGGATAGATACCTCAGATGTAACCAAGCCTGCAGGGCCCTTGGTGATGATCTTTCATGTCCTGGCTGTTATCCCTAGATGGAAGGGGCCATGTCTCTAGTTGATGGCAGCAACAGCAGCTGACCTGTTTGTACTTTGATAATAGGCTTCCAGTCTCCAGCAGGAAGACCAATTTGGGAAGATTCCAACTTTTTTAATTGGACACTACTCCAACTAAAGATGATGGTGGCAATAGTGGAGGTAATCCAAGATGGCAGCAGAGGCATCCTAAGAAGGAGGCTGTCACAGGTTGATAGATGGGGAGCCTCAGCATGGCATTTATGTACTGGGTGCTGGGCTGGCTCCATAGGGGTGGGCACTGGGCTCTAAGTTCCTAATAAACATGATGAGACTAAATAAGAGGTCTCAACATTGTAATTCAATTGAACTGTTAATATAAGGAAATTCAATTAAAAGTACAAATGGAATTTTTACTAGTAGGATTGAGTTTAGCTGCATGTAGTAGAAATTTAGGTACAGGAACTTAGCCAAAAATTGATCTATGTTCTCTTTTAACCAAAAGTGTAAAGGTAGGGAATCAAGTATTGATATGGCCACCACATGGTGCCAAAAGGCCACCTATGGTTCACATCTTGTTATCTTTGTTTTATTATGTCAGTTGTACAACATGCACAGAGCACAGGGTAGCTGCTACTGTTCCAAACATCTCAGTCACATTCCAGGCAGGATGAAAGGAGAAAATGTTCATAACAGATAAGTATGTCACTTTTCATCAAGAAACCAGTTTTTTTTTTTTTTTTTTTTGAGATCCAAACAAGAAAAAATAGTAGATTTATATCTCATGGGTAAGAACTGGGTCACATATTCATTTATACTTTCAGGGAAATTAGGAGAACGAAAAGAATGGAAATTAGACAACTAACATGAGGAATTTTATAACTCAACAAAATAATCCTAAATTCCATCTATGAAAAAAGATGAGGGGACTGATAACAAAAGTTGAATATTGAGGGGGAAACAGATTCTAGTAGGTATTTATACGACAAACCAATCACCTGGGAAAATGAATTAGGTTGGATCTCACACTTTTGGCATGTATAAAACACTCTACTGAGGAATGGAAGAACTAAATGTAAGTAACTTAATGTGGTTGATTATTTGTGTAATATTGGAGTAGGAGGATATGTTTTTAAATGTAATACCAAAGATGAAATCATTTCTTAAAACAAGAATCAGAAATTCAACTAAGTGTGTAATTATAAAATTAAAAGACAAACATCAATTAGGGAAATAATTGCTATGTTCATCAAATTGCAAATATCTTTCAGTATATGAGCTTTCTTGAAAATCAATAAGAAAAAGACAAGGAGACTGCTTGGTTTATAAAAGAAGAAACTTAAAAGTGCAATTAAAACAACAAAAAGCTTAAACTCCCTAATATTCAGAGGAATGCTAATTATAACAGAAACAAATTGCTATTTTTCACACTGGGTTATACATATTTTTTAATCAGTGATCTGGGAGTTGGGGGATTATGGGTGGTTTCTATATTCTCTTGCTGTATATATTGCCTATCTTCTTGCAGCTTGAAATATTGCTTGCTTAGTATACAAACAAGTTATTTTAAATAGAGTAAATTGTGCCTCATAATCTCACAGTTGGTCCTCAGTAGCAAGGACTCAGCTTTTTCCAGCCAGAGTGTGACTTCCTGTCCCTCCAGAGGTATTTATGGCACACCTGTGATGTGTGCAGTGCCCTGAAAAATGTGCAAGAGTGAGTGAGACATGTATGCTCATCAGAGCATTTGGGGAACTCAAGTGCCCAGTCCAGATGTTTTCTTTCCTGAAGACTCTCCCCTCCGCTGCCACCAGCAGGCCACTGTGCTGAGCTAGGTGCACTCCTGTCTCAGAGCATGTGTTGTCACTGACTGCAAGTCCTTGGTGTTGCATTGCCCTTGCTTCATACGAGTTATTATGCTCAGATCTCCCTCCATCCAGGCAGAGTTCCCAGACATTTCCTTGCTGCAGGTGCAGGAGGGATTCCCCTGTGCTCCCATAATTGAGTTAGTATAGCCAGGGGTACTTTTTATACATCTGTACTTTCAGTGTCTAAGATAGACACTAGTGCTCAGCTTACCAAATAGAGGGAACAAGGAAGAGAGAAAAGCAGTCAGTGCAAAAGTCAAGGACAGACCATAAGCTATGGGAACTTGGAGAAGTGAGAGGCCCCAGGGTGTGAGAAGGTAGAAGCTTCTGGAGGACATGAGTCCTGTGTTAGTTAACTTTTCTTCACTGAAACCCAAATACTTGACAAGAACAACTTGGAAAAAGAAATAATTATTTTAGTCTTGGTTTCAGAGGCTTCAATTCTTGGTCAGTTCCCTCCCTTTCTTTGGATCTGAGATGATGCAAAACACCTGGTGAGACAGCATGATAGGAAATCTGCTCAGTGGATGGCAGCCAGGAAGCAGAGGGAGACCAGAACAGGATCCAGGAAGAAGATAAAGTACCCAACACATATCCCCAGTGACTTACTTCCTCCAACTGTGTCCCGTATCCCTACAATCAATACCCTCTCCCAGCAGTCCAGGCAGTGATCAATGGATTAATTTGCTGATGATATCAGAGTCCTTCCTCATAATACTATTACATGCCAAAGCTTTCCCTCTGGACATTTCTGCACTGGGAACCAAGTTTCCAAACATGAGCTTTGGGGGGACATTCCAGATCCAAACCATAATGAGGCCTTTAAATAAAGAATGGGTTCACAAGGCAGAGAGAAAGTGGGACATGGACCACATCAGGAGAAGCATGAGAGAAGCCCCCAGACAGGAAGCACATGGAATATGGGCAACCAGGTAAGCCAAAGCACAGGAGCCCAGAAGGCAAGTGTGCAGAGCCCTGAGGACCTGCCCTGCACCTGGACACCAGCTCAGCCAGCATACAGGTCGTTCTGAAGCCACCCCAGACAGGAAGTCTCCTCTATCTCACACTCAGAGGTTTGGCAGTGTTTTCTTCCAGAGTATATTAGCAGAGAATCCTCTCCTACATGGTTGAAGAATGGAGTTCCTTGTTGCTCCATAGGAGACTACTCTGCAGGGATGAGTCCATCAACATCCTTGGAGGCATAATCCCAATTAACCTAGTTAGAAGAAATGCTGGTCATGGAGTCAATGTGAGGGCAATGGGTGTTTACACAAATAAAACTGCATTTATTGGTGCTTACAAAAATAATGGGGAAGCAACCACCTCATCCATGGGTGCTCACAGCAAACATTTTCTGTGTTCTTAATTCAAAAGTCCCCAACATGAAGCTAGAAATTGTGGGTACAGGATAGAGTGTTTGCACCCCACATTAAGAAGATGGGAGATGATCCCTCAGAGCAGGTGAGCCTATAGAGTCTTCAGAGGGGCATAAGTAAAAACAGGCCAGTCTTGCAAGGGTAATTCTGAAAGCTCTCTGTCAAGTGGATTGGGGCTGGTGGTGCTGGATGGTGAGGATCAGGCTGCATTGGACAGAGTATGGAATGAATAGACAGATGTTACCAGGATGAAGCCAAGTGTTTAGACTGGTGTGGGTGCTGCAGCTGTGGAGACAGGGGTGTTCCAGTTAAGACCTGTGCTGGGGGATGCAAGTGCTGGGTAAGGCCATAAAGCCTGGAGGAGGTGGAATGTCAGTGTGGGCTCATCTGATGTGCTCAGCAGCAGTCAGAACTATAAGGCAGACACTGTGCATTTGCAAATGTCCTTCCTTCCTGAGGCCCAGTCTCCACTATTCCAGAACACTGTCCACTCACCCCTATTTTCTCCATCTGCCACAACCCGTCTCTCCATAACCAAGTACTTTTATCTATCTTCTGGGGCCAAGCATAGGAGAGAGGACAACCCAAAGAACATGGGCTGATCACTTAGAGTAGAAACTCCCCTCCTTGAGACTGGCAAGCGTTTCTGTACACGGGCACATGCCATCATGAGCAGTGACCCAGGAGAGAGTCTCTGATCCCCTTCAAAGTGAGAAATAGTGTTGTCTGCAACCACGGCTCCTACCTCACTGAGAAACTACCTGCACCAGTTGTAGTCAGGGGGGAAACTGGCCTTCCCAGGTCTCATCCCGTCTTTAGGGTTTCCTTACTCCTAGGTGCCCTAATCAGGGATTCCAATGAAAGGGGCATTTCAGGGGTTTCTAACATGGCCTGGCAGCACAGAGGAGATGATTGGAGCTCCCTTCCTTCCAGCATACACACACTAGAGCCTGTGAGCAGTGATGGCTCTGGTCTAGATGGGCAGGGCGGGAACCAAAATCCTGCTCCTATCATCTTTAGTTCAAAATGGCTTTGGTTAAGGCATGGGTGTGCTCAGGACCCTCAGAAAGCATACTGCAGGCTCTCTCAGGGATCGTTTCATCAGGTCTTAGAGGCAGTGGGCCTCTAAGATCCTGTTCCCTGCATCTCTTCGTAAGCTGACTACAGGGACCAAAGCAGAAGTCCCCTGCAGAGCATTCTCCACGGCCACACCCCCTCTCACCTTTGCAGCCCACCAGAGCTACTCTCCCGACACTCCCTTATTGGTTCCCATATCTGCCCAACACTCTCCCTATGTCTCTTTCACAATTTGGGGAGCCTCTCAATTTCTTCCTTTACCTTTTCTAAGAACTACAGAAGCTCTACCTGAAGGAACCCCATAAAGCTGCCTGATGGCACAGCTCCTTCCTTGCCCCCTCTTCTTTACGTCTGAAATGGAAATTCGCAGCCCCTGTGGCTTCCCTCTGCTCTTAAGAGGACATAGGTCTGCCTTGCAGGATCAGCAGTGCTGTCCCGCACTGCACAGGCCACCATACAAGGGAGGTCCTGGACAACAGAAAGCTGTGGGCACCTGATAAACCCACAGTTCTCCATTGAGGATTGCAGCCAATCATGAACATAACCACCTCCAAACTCTGGCCAAACACGGCATCTCCGATAATCCCTACTCAACCAAGCATACCAGGACAGCTTTCCCCTTCCAGGGTGGCCTCTGTCCTGACCGCAATGCTGATTTTTAGCACAGGGCAAGGTGAGGCATAGAGACCATTGTCAAGCAGGAGCACAAAGCACAGGCTAGTGGATACAGCCACAGCCTCCCTGTACCCCAAATTGACCTCTGCTCATTGGCTGTGCTTTAGGATGGGGCCTGGATCTCTGCTGCCTCATATCTTTGTAGAGCAAACATATAATGTTTTATGCAAATCAGGCTACTTTTAGAATGAATAGAAGTACAGTTAATAACTACTGCAGTATAACAGGTATGATTCAAGGCAGGTGAACTGGGACTTGTGCTCTATTTTCTGAGGGATTGGGAAGGGGCGGGGATCACCTCACTGATTTGAAATACTTTGAGCTTTACCATAGAGTTACAGTAGCCCCAAGAAAGAAATGCCCCATTCCCAGGTACCAATGACCTCAGGGTCTTTTTTACCCAGCCAGGCATCAGCCAGAGGCCCTGGAATCTCTCCTGAGGGGGAACTACCACTTCATCCAGAAGAGCACAGGCCCATCTCTTACACATGCTATTTCTACTCATGACAAAAGCTCTGAAAATGAGAAATTATTACTACTTTTAAGATAAAGAAAGTGTATCTCAGAGCTGTTAAATAAAATTTGTAGGAGGCCATTGGTTTGGATTGAGCTCCTACACTAGACCCAACTACTCATGTCAAAGTTCCATGCCCCCAGTCAAAACTAAGTTGTTTATCTGACCTTCTGAGAAATAAGGAGAGCAAAATATAACAGCCAAATTCTCAAACAAGACAGTTTAAGCCAGCATAGTGATGTCTCCTCCACTTGAACTCCTACAAAAATTCCTGACTTAACCACATCTTCACCAATCCATTTCTTTCCTGTTTGTTTTCTTGATCTCACTTTAGGAAGCCCTCAGTTCTTCTACTGCCAGGTGGGAGTTTTATTTTGTAGCACAGAGGCTGCCCAATCATGAATGAATTGTGAATAAAAGCCAATTAGATCTCCATCTCAATTTGTCGCAACATTGTCTTTTGACTAAGCCGATCATTGCCTCCCCTGAGGACAGAGTTGACAAGCTCATGCTTCCACCAGTACATCGTGTCTGCATCCCATTTGCGTCATTAAAACCAGAGGACACGGCACTTACTTTGTTTTGAAATCATACCACTCCCGGTGTTTCCCCCTGAGCTCACTCGTCTTCTCCTTCGATGAGTGGCTTCTTCAGTGGCTCCTGCCTGCCACGGTGCTCCTGCTGCACCATTACCACGGGCTCCGTACAGAGCTGTTGATTGGGCTGGATTGTGTCGTGAAGACTGAGAGCATGACGGTAATCACAAGTTAGGAAGATTCCAGAAAATTGTGGGGCAGAAAAGGCCAAGATCCAGAGTCAGTAACCCTGTGAGTCAGAGGTGGGTGTTTGAGTCAGACAAGACAAAGTTCTGGGGTCCAGGGAGATACTCAAAGGCCCACAGTCCAGGCCTCAATGATTCAGTAGTCAGATAAATGACCAGCCAAGTGCACTGAACGGGTAGACCAAGGGAGGTGAGCGTGCATCAGAACCCAGGGAAGCAAAGCAGGGACAGAGGAGGCCAGGGAGAGAGGACCCACAAAAACCCAGCTCTTTCCCCATAACATTCACAAACCTAGCCATAGTGATTTAGAACATCAGAAAATCTAAACATAAAGAAAAGTACTCACAATTCCTATGTTGTCACTATTACTGCCTATCTTTAAAAAATTGTCTTCAGTCTCATCAAACATTTTCAAGATTTAGTTTTTACATAATAAAAATGCTAATTTTTCATGTTCTTGCCCTCTCTGCTTTTTATGTGAAAACACTATATAAATATTTTTTCCATCTTTTATAACCAGTGTTCATCCAACAATGTAAGTTGTGAAAAACATTCTATCAAATGGATAGTGCCCTAGTTGCCTTGGCTGTTTGTCCATTAATGAACAACTGATATGCTCTTCATTTTTACTATTATAAATAAGCACTCCAAGACACAATATTTTAAAATTTTGTCTTCATTTCAGGTGAGCTTCTCAGAACTGCAATGCGTTAACAGAAACTCAGAACAGGTTTGGGTATTCTTTATCCAAAATACTTGGGATCAGGATTGTTTGGGATTTTTGGACTTTGGAGTCTCTGCATACATGTAATAA
The DNA here is from genome assembly GCF_902686455.1 of Sciurus vulgaris. NCBI lineage: Eukaryota > Metazoa > Chordata > Mammalia > Rodentia > Sciuridae > Sciurus > Sciurus vulgaris. The sequence continues at coordinate 72,736,821 of NC_136463.1, forward strand.
GACATCTTGTAGCTGGTACCCCTGTACAAATGTGAAATCTATTTATGTTTCATATACACCTTATACACATGACCTGAAGGTAATTTTATAATATTTTTAATAATTTTGTACATGAAACAAAGTTCTTTTTTGTTTTTGTACTTTTATTTTTTTATTGTTTGTTCTATTTAGTTACACATGATATCAGAATGCATTTTGATTCATTGTACACAAATGGGGTACAACTTTTCATTTATCTGGATGTACACAATATAGAGTCACACCATTTGTATAATCACACATGTACATAGAGTCATGATGTTTGTCTCATTCCATTATCTTTCCTTCCCCCATGCCCCCCTCATTTCCCTCTATACAATTCAACATTCCTCCATTCTTCACTTATGCCCCCCAACCCTTGTTGTGTATAGCATCACCTATCAGAGAAAACATGAAGCCTTTCGATTTTGGGGCTTGGTTTATTTCACTTAACATGATATTATCCAGCTCCATCCATTTGCCTGCAAATGCCATGATTTTATTCTTCTTTATGACTGAGTAATATTCCATTGTATATATACACCATAGTTTCTTCATTCATTCATCTATTCAAGGGCATCTAGGTTGATTCCACAATCTATTGTGAGTTGAACTGCTACAAATATTGATGTGGCTGCATTGCTGTAGTATGCTGATTTTAAGTCCTTTGGGTATAAACTCAGGAGTGGATAGCTGGTTCAAATGGTGGGTCCATTCCAAGTTTTCTAAAGAATCTCCACACTGCTTTCCAGAGTGGCTGCACCAATCTGCAATCCCACCAGCAATGTATGAGTGTACCTTTTTCCCCACATCCTCACCAACACTTACTGTTGCATGTATTCTTCATAATGACCATTCTAATTGGAGTGAGATGAAATCTTAGGGTAGTTTACAAAGTTTCATGGTAGAGAATTTTCCACTTATGGTGTCATGTCAGCACTGAAAGAGTGTGGTATTTTGGAATTTTGGATTTCAAATTTTGGATTTTCTGATTAGGAATGATCAATCTGTTAACATTTTAAGGCCTTGGGTACCTATGGCCATAAGTTTTGCATTACCAATTTACACACTTTTCAACAGCATATAGTCTTCCTTTGAATCTTTAATTCACTGATCAGAGACACTCAACAAGCATTTTCTGAACACTTTCTAAATGCCATACTTTTGCTGGAGACTTCTTTCCCCAAATGATAATTCTGGTCCCTATAGAGCCTTCGACAGAGCCCAGAGAGAGTAAATCAGCACAAACCACCCTGGATATTGCACTGGAGACCCTGACAGGATGGAGACCCCTGCTAGTCAGTCACAGTTTTGGGATCACAGCACACAGTTGAGGGACCACCGAGTCAGGTGCTGGAACAGGCAGAATGATCAAGCCAATGAGCATCCTCAGCTTCTCTATACGCAAGGTCCACATAGACCCACACACACAGAGAAGTAGGAGCTAAGGCAATGAATTAGATGAAAACATGAAATCACCAATAATCTACCATTTTATCTTTAAAGATGGAAGTTTCACAGGGTCAAAACTAATACAATTTATAAAAATTTTCCTCACACAGAATTTGGGTAGTGGGGAGAATGAGAATTTGGGAGTTTAAATCACTAGTTACTGAGTTCGTTTACTGAACAAACTTAATCAAGTTACCTACCCTTCTCTGAATCCATCAAAAAGATAATGATGTCCTCATTTCAATGTTGTGGTTAAGACAGAGCCAAGTACCTAAAAAAGTGCATCGGAGGTACTCAATAGTGTCTCTTCCCACCTGCTTACCTTGGTGTGCTTAAGATGTCATTTGCATCCATCCTTTTAAAAACCCATTTCACATACATTCTGCAGTGGAGGCACGAAAGAAAAGTTGTGTTTCTTGAACAGCTTTTGTGCTTCTTGTCTAATGCTACAGTTGGCAAATACCCAGTTCAAACATTGTTCAGTGCTACTAGGTGTGGGCACCACACTCATCCTGGATGCAGCCCTTGCCAGCAGGGAGGTGAAACCCAATGGGATGGCTTGAGAGTAAGATATGTTCATAGGGCCACACAGAGCTCCAAGCAGGAGCCCTTTGCCCATCTGGGAACTGAGGGTCAGGGTGGGAATCCACAACTGGGTGTCAGAGAACAGTAGGAGGTACTTGAGTTCACAGAGTCTGGGAAAGATGTGCAGAGGGATGATGTCAGAGGCAGAAAGTAGATCACAAGTAGAGACTTCACATCTTTTCCTCATTGCAGGCTCTGAAGCATGGGGCTGACTCTTCAATTCTGCTTGGACAGACTTCAACTGCCTCAGCCACTATTAGTACACAGCTGCCCTGGGCAACCCCAGCATGCTGACACCCTCTGGATGGAGTCAGTGAGTGAATTCAAGATTTCTTTTCTCAGCTGAAGTTTCTTCCCCAGTGTTGTACCCAATATACCCAAATACCCAATACCTCCAAAAGCTTGATGGACATGTCTGCCTGAATATCTTACTACTATGTGCAAAATTAAACTGAAGCCTTGCATCCTCTCAGGTCCTCTGATGCTCTGAATTACCCTTGGGATCAAGCCCAGCACTCCAACTTGGCCTGCCAGGAGCTCAACTCTCTGCTTGCCAGCACAATCCTGCTGTGGGCTCCATCCTTGTCCACAGCCCCACTCACTGTGCTCACTCTTCACTTCAGCCACATTCTACGGAGTGCCTCTCCTCTAAGCCTTTGTATGCCACTGGATATTCTCCCCAGCCAGGGCATCCATGGCACCATGTGCTTGTCTTTCTCCTCCATGCATGAAACACCCTGCAGTTCCATCATATCCTCAGACTTCACATTTCTCACTCAAGAAACATTTTGTATTTGCTAATGTTTCCGCCAACCTTGTGTTTCTTCTCATTCCTGCTCTTGATACTTGGTGCCTCATCCACCAGGCAGTCCAAGCTGGAACTCTGGACGTCAGCCTGCATTCACCCCTTTGTTTCCTACCCTTATCTAACCAGTATCTGCCCCATAACCTCCTATTGAGTTCCAAGCCCTCTGCCTGGTCTCACTTTGCCACACCTCTGCCTGGGCCAGGCTAGGTCCTGCTGACCTGAACTGCCACGGTGGCATATTTGTGGGACATCCTTGCTCTCACTGATCCCCACCTCCAGATGTTATTTTGCACTGACTTCAGACTGATAATTCCTAAGTGCACATGTCATACCTCTGCTCAGGACATTCAGTGGCTCACTGTGATCCAAATTCTTCAGCAAGGCAGCCTGATCCTTGCGGTGTGCTTTCAGAAGCTGGGTTGAGCCCTCGTCCCATCACCCAGTGACACACACAACAATCAGCACACACCAGTTTTCCTGTCTCGACATGCCAGCCTCAGCTGTCCCCAGCCCACCCAGCTGCTTCTCAGCAGCTACTTCTAACCTTCAAGTCTCAACATAAAACTCCTTCTGTAGCACATGCTCTACCCTGAGACTCAGTGTCCTGCCCTGCAGTGTCCCCAGGTATGCCTCTGCCCTGAGCCTGACCATGCTGTAGCTATGGCAACCAAGCTCTTGTTGCTCTTCCTGTAGGCTGCTTGCTGCCCAGGCTGAACCCTCGTCTCACAGAGTATCTGGCCTGCTCAGTAAATGCAGGATAAATGAAAGACCTTCAAAAGGTATCGGCTTGCTTTCTGTCACATGGCTGTGTGTTCTTTATCTGTTGTTTTGATCATTGCACCCAGTTAATTTATCCAAAAACTACCTGAATAGAGAATAACTGTCACATGGATTGTGACAGGATGGCTCCCTACTCCCGAGCCTCACAAATTCTTAATTATAAGGCCCTGGACTTTCCATGAAGACTAACCATAACACTAATAAACTCACATTATCATACAGGACACAAGATTTCAAGGTTGCTTTTGTACTTCATCCCTTCTAATTCTTCCATATGTAATTTCCAGAATCGAATAGAGGTGCATGGTTTCTTTCTCCCATTTCTCCTCATCTGTTTCTCCTTTACTCTTCTCTTCCTTCTACTTATTTTCCTACTCCTTTTGAACCCGGTGAGACAGCCAATCAGTTGGCCCTTGAAACAGAAAGGGATTATCCGACCTTCATGAACGGGAGTGGAGGGTTCAGTCGACACCTGGAAGATTTTCCCATAGTTTATCTTCGTATCTACAAATATTTTTTTTTTTAAATAATGCAAAGTTCCAGAATGGCAGAGAAGGATTTCCAAAAATCCACTCCTCCATAAAAGTCATAAGAACGCTGGAAAAATTAACTTTTTCAGAACTCTAGAAATAAACCAAAGGCTTACAACAATTTTTGTAATTTTAATTCCAAAAAAGTGACTGTAGTATCAGCATTTATTAAAAAAAAAACAGCATAATAGTAGCACATACAAAAGACAGGCAGGTTTGAAAATCCTCCAAAACTCATCGATTCCACTCCTCATTTTACTCAAGGATATATCAAGGGCAATTTAGGCAAGAAAAGAAAAGAAAAGTCATCCAGATTACAAAGAAAGAAGTAAAACTGCTTCTATTGATGGGTACATTATCATTTATGTAGAAAACCTAGAGGTAACTACAAAAACACTAGTATAAGTAACAAACAAGTTCACCAATATGGTGAGCTACAAAGTCAATATAAAATATTCCCTTATATTTTTACACACGTAGCAATGAATAATCAGAAAATGAAATGAATAATCACACTCTAATCTCAATAAGAATAAAATACTTAAGAATGAAGTTAGCAGAATTCCAAGACTTGTACCTTAGAACTGTAAAACTGTGTTAAAAGAAATAGAGAAAATCTAAATAAATGAAAGTGCATCCCATGTTCACGGATTAGAAGGTTTAATATTGTTAAAATGACAATACTCTCCAGGCTAATGTACAGATTCATCATAATCCCTACCAAACTCCCAACTCATTTTTTGCAGAAATTGACAAGATGATTCTAAAATTTAAATGAAAATACAACAGACCCAGAAGAGCAGAAAGAATCTTGAACTAGAATACAGCTGTATGACTCGTGTTTCCTGATTTCAGAGATTTACTAGAAATCTACACTAAGATAGCCAGAAATAGATCCTCAGACTTATGGTCAATTGATTTTTGCCAAATGTATGAAAACCATTCAATGGAAAAAAATAGTGTTTTCAAAAAATGGAGCTGGGACAACCAGATATGCCCATACTATATACAAAAATGAATTAAAATATGGATCATAGACCTTAAGAGCTAAAATTATAAAACTCTTTAGGAAAAAAAGTACAAGTAAATATTGCTTCCCTTGGACTAAGTATTGGTTTCTTAGCTACAGCACTGATAGCAAAACCAAAAAGAAAGCATAAATAAACCGGACTTCATAAAACTGACAAATATTGATATTGAAATGACAACATGAATAAAGGCAAAAGTTAATCCACAGAATAGGAGAAAATATTTACAAAGCATATATGTGATGAGAAACCTGCATATGGACTGTATAAAGAATTTAACAATAAAAAGACAAATAACCAATTAAAAATGGGGGAAAGATTTAAGTAGATATATTCCCAAGGAGGATATACAAACAGCTGATAATCACCTAAAAAATGTCCAATAGATTATTCACCATGGAAATGCAAATTAAAACCACAATGAGTTACTGCTTCACACCCACTAGAATGGAAAAAATCAAAGACAGACAAATACTGCTAAGGAAGCAGAAAAATTTGAATCTTCATGCTGGTGGAAAAGTAAACTGATGAAGCCACTTTGGGAAACAAATTGTCATTTTCTCAAGCAATTAAACAGAAAGTTATTATATGACCCAGCAATACCACTTTTAGCTGTATGTTCAAGAGAAATAAAAATACAAATCTGCACAAAAATGTGCACACAAATATTCATAGCAGCATTATTCATGATAGCCAAAAAGTAGAAACAACCCAGATGCCCATGAACTGAAAATGTTTGTGGTTTTTGTTTTTGTTTTGATTTTGGTACGGGGATTGAACTCAAGAGTACTCGAACACTGAGTCACATGTCCAGCCCTATTTTGTATTTTATTTAGAGACACGGTCTCACTGAGTTGCTTAGTGCCTCCATTTTGCTGAGGCTGGATTTGAACTCGCAATCCTCCTGCCTCAGCCTCTCAAGCCATTGTGACTACAGGCATGTGCTACCATACCTGATCTGAAAATGGATTTTTTAAAGACTCATATATCAATACAATGGAATATTATAAACAATAAGAAGGAAAATATTAAAAACTGTAATGACATAGATGAACTGTGAAAACGATACATGATACATGCAAGAAGCCATGCTCACAGAAGCACATACTGCATGGTTCCACATTGTGCCGCATGTTCATTGAGTGGTCTCCTTGGACCCGATGTAATTACTGGCGCAGGGGCTGATCACTAAACACAACAGACTTCATGGCCATCCTTCTGAGCCTTTCATTCTACTTCAAGACAGACTTGAGAAGTGCCAGTGTGCACATGACTCATTCAATGTCATTAAATACAATTCTATAGGGGCCCAGAGAAATGCAGAGGTTGTCTTAGCCGGGGAAGTCAGGGAAGGCTTCACTTTCTCTTTTCACCTCATGTCATATGGTAAACATTTTCTCCCACTTAGGTCTTCATGCATGCAACTTTCATTTCTGCAGATGTGTTCCTGTGGTTGTATCTCATCATCGTCTAGATAACACGCAGGTGATTTGCCTGGTTTACCCTATTCTACATACCGTTTCAAGAAACACCCATATGTGATGTCTGTCTATATTTCTAACTAGAGTTTGTGATAAATTTCTACTAAAGTAATTACTGAGTTAAAGATAGTTTTTTAAAGCTTTACGTGTTTTCGGAGAGTGTAGCTTTCCCTACCCACCACACACTTGTGACTTAAATTAGAATGCTACTGGGACCAGTGTCATTTGGTTACTTTAGAGCAGGCCTACCTAACCCAAGGACAAGTCCTTGAAGTTTAAACTCTTCTGCACTAAATGGGTCCATACAAAACCCTGAAAAAGTTCAGAAATACACTCTTTAAAGGGGTCCTCAGGAAAAGCTGAGGAATGAGTGGCCCATGGCCTCAAGGGATGGTGAGTTTGGAGAAGGGTGAAGAAACGGTATCAACTCTCTTTTTCCATTTTCCTGCTTGAGTCTTCTCTTTGTGATTGATCATGACAAAACATAGAAGGTGTTCTACTCACTTTTTGTTACTGTCTCTCTTCACTAGAAGATAGGCTGTGAGTTTGTCTGTTTTTCTCTCTGCTTTATTCCCAGCATATAGAATATGGTTGGGTTTTTTTACTCTCTCTGAATATTTGTTGAAAGAATAAATGCATAAATAAGTCAGCTGGGGAGTCAGGGCATGCATGCATGTTTGAAGAAAAGAAGAAGCGACTGGAAGCATAGGAGGATATCTGCCCTTTGGGGTGCGTGGCTTCTTACCCCCTCATCCCCAGATTCCCATGGCTCCAAGATCAGGGATTTGCCTTGAGCCTCAAGATGTCAGTTATATCCTGAGTCCCACCAATGTGCACCTCATGGATACAGGCTCCCATCTCGACTAACTCATTCATGAGCAGCAGCTTCCTGGATCACTTATGACTGAGCCACCTGCGCCCTCACAGAGCAACTAAAGTGATGATTGGGGTCCTCCCCTAATGTTCCAAGTCCTTTGATTATTTTGGCTCCAAAAAAAGAAAGAAGAAGTTAATATATGTTGGATTTCAGAGGCAGACTTAGCAAAGATTCTGTGGCATTTTCTAGTTATAAGATTTTCTATAATAACCTAACATCTTTTTCCCTCCATGTCTTTACCTTTGTGATAAGGTCACCCTATATAAAGTATTGTTTATAAAGTGCATAGCATGGGTCCTGATTCCCTGTGGATGATCAATCTTAATTGTGGATGCTGGTTATGACGATGATGGTGATATTGTGGCTATAATTTGTTTCAGGCAGGTTTCTGATGCCCTAGGGTCCTTCTCTGTGTGCAGATACAGTTCAGACCAGAGGACGGTCTGGATTCTTCCCTAGGACCTTCTGAAACATCCTGTTTGTTCCTAGGTACAGGAGCACATTAATAGGCACACTTGGGAGGAAAGATGGACACTTGGTATGAAGAGAACAAGCTGGTAGCAACATACCAGACTATTAAGATTTTCAGTGAGTTTTTGCTTCACTGCCAGTCATTTTTCTTAACCTAGCAGTTTGCACTGAGGACAAAAAGCACACTGTCCCCTTCTGCACCATTTACCACAGGCAGGGCATTTTGCTCATTGGGGGGTTATTAAATGAAAAACCTTAGACCTATTATATTCAACAATTTGAACAAGGAATAATTTACACATGGGGAGTCCCCAAAACTGGAAAGGTTCAAAGCTGCTCTGGCACTTCCATAGGTCAGGTAAATACATACAGACAGAAAAAGGAAAGTGTTGTACAGAAAACAAACGTGTGGTACAAAAACAACTGGACTGGATAAAGAATGGCGTTTGCCTTATTTGAAACTGCTTTGTACACTTGGCTGTCTGTGGGCCACTGACGCTCAGCTGCTGTGATTGGCTGAGACTCAACTAGTTGCTACAAGAGTAAGTTATAGTCTGTTTACAAATCGAATTAGGTTACAGTTCACAGAGTAGTTAGGAACTTTTAGGCCAAACTTAAAATATGTGTAGGGGCAAATTAAGGCCAGACTTAATTCAACATAACAGGTATCTGACAGCAGACTTTCCTCTGTCCCACCTTCCACAGCCTGGCCCAGAAGGAGGTGGGAGACCTATGCTGAATGAGGTGCCAGCTGGGCCTCCTTCAGATTATGTCTCCTGTGGTGCATCTCCTGCATTTTCATGTGATCAAATGACCTCAACATCTTTCCTCCCTGTGTGGAATTTAATTTCCTAACCAATGTAGTATATAGTGCAAGATAAAGATGCTCTGTCTCTGATCTTAAAAAAAAAAAAAAAAAAAGGTTTCTTACCTGGGCGGGAGCAGGGCTCTGATTGATATGTTAATGGAGGAGGATGCAGTCCTGGAAAAATGTCAGGTGTTTCTAAATATATACTGTGTGTGGCCCAGTTCTGTGGGCTTTGATGTTAAATGAAATGGGATAAAGATGGGAGGAGAATGAAATCAGAGCACAGATCTGCTCTCCAACAGAAAAGGACTAAAGTCAGCAAAAAAACTCGCTAACTGCCTTCAAGGAAGGGACAGGGTATGTCATTTCACAGCTTTAAAAAAGGGAAGCCAATTTTTTAAAATTAGAGTATTTAAACTCAATGAGGCATTTACTCTGCTCTACCAACCAGAGGTCAAGTTAATCAGAGAGATAAGGGAAAAAATTCTCAAGAGTTTTTTTCAATACTCCCAAATTTGGTGATTATGGAATGAATGGACCACCATGGGAAATAAAAATATCAACCCTTACAAGGGAAAGGAAGTATACCTGGCTTTCCTCTGGTTTTCAGAGAAGGAGAAAATCTAGGATTTACCCTCATTGAGGGCTACCCACTGAATAGCCCAAGAATATTACACCATGAGAATAGGGCAAAAGAGCAAAGTGTTGTAAAACACCATATGTAACCTGTAACTAAGACTTGAAGGAAAGGCAATATCAGAAAAGGCAGAGAAGATATCAAGGAAATTTTGACTGATGATATTAGAGCCATGGAGTTAGGATGAAGCAGATAGATGGGAATGGCACTGTAATCAGATAAAGGTGTCAGGCAAAATATGAAAAGGGAAGGCCCCCAGCACACAAAGGCCTGAAGAATAAAGATCAAGTGAAAGTACAACCTGGAGACAAAAAGAGTCCCTCACACCAAAAAAAGACTCTATCAAAATGTGAATGTATTGCAAGATTAGATAAAAAGTGAAAGATTAAATTTAAAATAAAACTTTTTTTAAAAATTGAGTATCAAAGAAACATTACTAACTCAACTAGTAATTTAACAAAACAGCAAGGAACAAAACAGACAGGGAAAAACTGATATAGAGGCAGATAGGCTCTTGAGATAATAGTTGTACATGCATAAGAAAAGACTTGGAGATTAAGACAATCACCCAAAAGACAAGAGAAATGGAGAACAGGCAAGAGAGAGCCAAGGTGTGACTAATCAGTGTCCTTGAAGTGGAAAACCCACAAAGAGGGACAGAATTTTTTTTAAGATATAATAGAAGAAAATTTTTGTGCCCAAAGGAACATGAACTTAAGCAGATCTAAAAGGTGTGCTATAAATATTCTCAAAAATGTTAATAGAGAATCAGTGCCATTAAAATATTTTCTGGTTAAGTTAATAAAAAACAGGTTAATTATTAGGATAAGAAGGGTCATTTGTATTCAGGCATATAAAGCAAGGGAGAGAGTTAGATAGGGGAGGGGATAGATCACTCAGACAGGTCTCAGACTCTCTCACAGAAGCATTCATGCTAGAAGACAATAGCATTGAGAAAAATTTCTGAGAGCAACAAAATTCTACTTGAGAATATTATACCCAGCCAAACTGGCTTCCAGGAATAATAGACCCAGATGAACACATCAAACAACAGGCAGTACTATGAAACATTGCAAAAGAAAAATGTAAGTTCACTAACAGAGAAGAGGAAGACTTGGGGCAGCACATAAAACTAGAGGATAAATAGTTAAAATAGCAAATTTTATGTTAGGTATCTTTTCCCATGATTAAGAAAAATTTCAGGGGGGGAAAACAGAGGGTGGTGAAGTGTGTACTACAAATTTCTTGGGGAAAGGAAAAATTGTTTACACAGTCAGTTTTTCTTTGATTATAAAGGCAACAGACAATCTTGGGCTGGCAGCAATTTAAGAAAAGAACATCTAGGAGAGCTTTTTAGGGGAAAATGGGGAGGGAGAAGTGCTCAGTGATAAAAAGCTGTCAAGCAAGCAAAGAAAGCAAAATAAAAATGCTGCCAGGAGAATGAAAGCTGTTGTAATAAGAATTCGTAAGTATCAAACTCATTTAAATATAGAAAAAGGCTAAAAAACCTGCAGGGATGATTGTTACATAATAGAATACAAATGCTATTAACCTTGGCAAAGTAAATATTATAAATATCACCCAACAAAAATCAAGAGAAATGGTAAGACAAAATATAAGAAAGTTGATTTCTTCATCCTTTATAATAGAGTATAATTAAGATTTTTCTGAAAACGAAAAATGGAGTTAAAAACATAAAGGTTCCCACCTCTTAATGTTTTTCATAGTCTTGCTCTCAACCTTACAGCCTCTTTCACAAAATAATATCTTTTGTATTAAGGCAATATTTATTTGAAGATCAGTAATTCCCTTATTTAAAATACCACTCATTTTCTTCTCTTAAGCTGAAATAAAATTTAATAAAACACTTTATACTGAAGATACTAGGTGTCACTAATTCCATTTTTATTGAAGGAAACCTCTTGTTTAGCTCTGTTCACACTCCTGTATAGTTTTTATGTCTGTGGAGAGAACCACTCATGGCTGACATGGTTTCTGAGAGCAATCAGACCCAGGTAGTTTCAAAACTTGTTTTTTTTTTTTTTTTAATTTTCTGTATTATTTCCATTTATGAACACTTTCTGTTTACCGAATCAGTGCAATTTGAGAAAATGAATAAGTAAGAAAGAAATAAAATGCTTCAAAATTAAGACAAATACAAATTTATATAATATTGTACTCTCCCCACTCTCCTGCCCCAGATTTTGCCAGAAAGAGGTTTAATATTGTCCTGATGGGAAAGGGTACGTTCCCTTTTTTGATCCACTATCATGATATGATTCTGTTCTCTTGAGTTACAAAGCACATTCTTTCCAGTTGCTTATTGATTCTTCTAAGCCAGTTCTGGGAGGCTTTAGTGACACGACCACTGTTCAATAGCTAAAAAGTGCAGCACCTAAAACATTCAGGCCTTGGACTCCCAGCAAATATCCTTAAAAGCTGAGGATCACTTGCTTCCATAATCAAACTGCCTAACTACAAGAAAACCCTCCAAAAGTATTTCTCTCTCAAGCATCTGAAGGAGGTGGGAGAGGCCCAGAGTCCAGAGCTGGCTCTGGTCTACTTAACATGGCCTGCCTGGGGTGACAAGGACTCAGCACCACTTCCCCACCCACCAGGGCTCTCCCAGGGATGTGCAGCAGAAGCAGCAGTGTGAAGTAGTTAATCACACAAGGGCTAGTCTTTCCTCTGCTTGTATCAGGTGTAATAACACCCCATTGACCAAAAGAGGCCAAGAAGGTCAAATTCAGTCAACTGGTAGGAGAATAGACTATCTGTTTAATTGGGGGAGCTACAAAAATCACATGTTAAAAACCATGTGTACAGGAGAGGTGGGAGCTATTGGTCTGTTTTGTGCTGCTATGACAGAATACCACAGACTAGGAAATTTAAGGAATTTATTTAGCTCATGGTTCTGGAGGCTGGAAAATCCATGATCAAGGGGTTACATCCAGTGAGGGCCTCTTTGATGCCTTATTCCATGGCAGAAGGTCAAGAGAGGCAGAGGTGGGGTGGGGGTGAAAGACATCTAAACCTGTCCCCTTAGGCCCACCCCCAGCATGGTTGTACTGGGGCTTACATTTCCAATACATAAACTTTAGGGACGCATTCAAACCATAGCAGCATAAATTCCCCTATAAACTGTTTCTGTTTACAGTAGTCCCCCCACCTTATCCAAGGTTTTGCTTTTCATATTTTCAGTTACCATGGTTAATCATGATCCAAAAATGTTAAATGAAAAATTGCAGGAATAAAAAATTCCTAGGTTTTAAATCGTGACAATTTGAGTAGCTTAATAAAACCTTCTGCTGTCCTACTCCATCCTTCCCTAGATAGGAATCATTCTCTTGTCCCTGTATATGCTACCCACCCACTAGTCATTTGATAACGATTTGGTTTATCAGACTGACTGTTGCATATCACAATGCTTGTGTTCAATTAAACCTTATTTTACTTAATATTATCCCCAAAGCACAAGAATAGTGATGTTGGCAATTCAAGTAAGCAAATACACCAAAGAGAAGCTGTAAAGTGTTGTATAAAGAACATACTCCCTTGAAGAAAAGAGGAAACTACTCTATTTGTGACATTGGACTCACAAAGTCAGTTTCAGTCCCTTCCAGGGAGCCCCCTTAATGAGGATCTCGTGCCTCTCTAACCCATTTATGCAAGACAGGAAAGTGCAAAGGTTTTTATTTGAGAACATTTAGCAAGAAGTGATCGGCTTCTCAGCCACAAAAAATAGACTAGCAATGCATTTCCAGAAGTGGTGACCCCAGCTTTGGGCAAAGAAGAACAATCAAAAGATTCCAGGAAGATCTTGGCTGCAAATAAAGAAAATCCAGGACAAACCCTAATGCAGACAAGGGCACAAGGTTCCCTCAGTGGCTGGCTGTGAAGGCAGTATGCATCAGAGAGCTCAAAGTGAAATTGGAAGGGTCTCCAGCTAGGACTGTCATTTCAAAGAGACAACACAGACCTTTTTGTCCTACTAACTTGAAGGCTGATTTGAAACTCTGTGCCAGAATATTTATGGAAAGCTGGGTGTGGGAGTGAATGCCAATCAACCCTGGGACTTTAGTAGAGGTAATGCCTTAGGCCGGCAAGGATCAGGAAGAAGGTCTTGAAGAGTCCTGATATACACTCATAAACCAGGACCAGAACACGGTGAGAATTTCGAACATGAGGAATGTCTGAGCACCTTCCTCAACACACACACACACACACACACACACACACACACACACACACACACACACACACACAAAATTTGGATTGAATTTCATTCCCAACTTTACCTTCCCCAGAATCTTTGACTGGTCACCTAACTCCTCTGTTTCCTCATGTCTAAAATGAGCATCAGACAATACTCACCGTAAATTGTGATCACCGTACAATTTAAATTAGATGCTGTTTCTATATGTCTGGCATATGGTTAGCCCTCAACTGATGGCAGCTACCTTGATTTTTAAATAGATGGCAGAGGGGAGAGAAAGGTCACAGCAGGGATGGGAAAGGCAACGTATGGCGATACACCCACATTTGGGACCCACTGTTTACGTGAGAGCTATTTGTTTGTTCAGTGTCCACATGTGGTGGTTCTCAGGAGAGTTAAGGAGATCTCTCCCTTCCTTCTTCAACTCCTCCGCTATCTTTAGGATGCATTAAAGGACCATGAAGTCATGACAACTCACTGATGAATGACTGTGCTCTCTGCTAATCTTGTCACATTGGGCTCTACCCGCAGACACAATTACTGCAACATGGTCGAACAGCTCACACGTTAATAACTTGCCCCACCAACAGTGACAGAGCTGGGTCACCTGTCGCATCTTAATTCCACACCCTTTGGGGGCTTTCCCAGTGTGAGTGAGGGGTACAGCATGAAGCAACTTTGTAACATGAGCTCAGCCTTTCTCTGATGGGCTCTCAATTCTTGGGGACCCTCATCGTCCACTTCCAGAGCTGGGCCCACAGCTGCTGGATCAAAGTGAGTTACAAGAGGCTTTCCAAGGTGATGGATTGGAGCTCAAGGCCAATGCACTGAAAAGTGTGACCTCATAATGTGCAGCACTTTGATCTTCTTCATAACCTCAAAAGGAATGTGTCTTCTGCAATAATAATGTGCCCTGTGACTGGTGCTTTATAGGGGTTGGCTCAGACAAGCCTCACAACAGCCAGGGCAGATACATTTGCACTAAAGGACTTCAGACAACTCACCCATCAGGAACTCCCATTTTTCCCCAAGCTCTGGGATATCTCTGTCAACTAGGAGGCAGCAAAACAATTCCCAGACCGCCTTCTATGCACACACACACACACACACACACACACACATCTATTTGTACAAACACTTATCACTATGAAGTCATCTTCACATTTTTTAAAAAAACAGACCATACGACATAGTTTTCTTTTGTTAATTTGACAGCGTTTTGGAAATCCTTTCATATATCCACCTACATGATGTAGTCCATATAGGTGTACACCATTCTATCCCATGGCTGCATCATTTTCTCTTTATAAAAAACTTTCAGAATGAGTATCATTATTCATACATCCTTCATTTCATTCTGAAATTTATTCATCAAAGGTATGTGCATTTTACACTTGAACAGATTGGCAATTTGCATTCCCAAGAAGCTTCACCAGCCTGCTCTTTCATCCACTACACACAAGAAGGTCTATTTCCCCACATTTTTGCTAACAGTAGATATTATTAGTCTTTTAATTTTTGCAACTAGAGAAGCAAAGCAAAATATAATTTTATGGCAGAAATTTACATTTCCCTTGACACTGAGCATCTTTTTCATACGTTGCTCTGAACTGAATTTCTTGTGAATATCCTTTCCCCATTTTTCTTTTCAATTATTTGCATTTCCTTATTGATTTTCAGAATTCTTTACATATGAATAAATATCCCTTACTTCCTAAATATAGTATTCCAGAAGATTTCTTTTCTCATTTAATGTATTAATTGTTTTTTTCTATTTACGGGTTATTTTAGTTTTGGCCAGTTTGTGTGTGTTTTATTAAACTTGTTTATACTATATTCTCCCCCAAAGTATTTTTATATATTACCTTAAAATTCCTTCTATTCATGTATCTTTAAAAATTCAGCTATTTAATACAGCTAATTCATTTATTGTATGTCATGAATTAGACATCTTATTTAGTTTTCTGAGTGTATAATCAATTATTATAACAGTTTATTAAAATCTCATATTTCTTCACAGATTTGAGATGCTATTATAATCACCAATAAAAGTATAAGTAATTGAAAATTTTTTAATCTATTGTCAAACCTATGATTCTATTCAGCGTATCTGTTAGAACTATGCAAACTCTAGCATGTTCAATGATTTATTAGCAAAATAGCATACCTTATTTTATTTGTTAATCATCTTTATCAAATGTTCTCTTGGTTTTTCTTATGCATTTTTTCCTCTGTTTGAATGTCCATAAAAAACCTAAGAGACATTTTATTGAGATGTTCTGAAAGGTAATGAACAGATACTTCACTTTAAAAAACTGTTACTTAGATCTGCCCGCTTAGCACCTGTTTGTTTAGATCTCCTTAATATGTTTCACTTTTGCCTTATAATTTTGAAGTTTTCTTGTTATATATCTTGCATATTTCTTGTCATGTTTATATCTACTTATTTCATATTTAAGATTGCTAAATGCATGGGAGTTTCTTCCTTTTCATTTTCTAATTGGTTACTGGTGATATATAGGAAAGTATTCCATTTATTCATCATTTATGTTTGACTGACTAATCGAATTATTTTCATATGTTTTCTTGGATATTTTCAAATATAAGGGCATGCAAATGTTGTTTCTTATTTCTAAAACTATAATTAATTTTAAAAAACATTTTGATTGTTCTTTAGCTACATTCAGCCTCATGATGAGATTGGGAATTCTTGTCTCATTCCTATCCTTAATAATAATGTTAGACCATTAAAGTTATTGTGATGTCCCTCCTCTTTCTTTCTTTGTCCTGACTGAGAAACACAGAGTACCTTGACCTCTTTGTGACCTGAACAACTGTGTGTTTTTGCCTGCAGGCACTACCCCAAACTCAGCTTCAAACATTCCCAGGCACTGATAAGTTGTTTAGTTTGTTGCCTAAAACACTGAAAGATCAAACATGTTGCTAAACACATGGAACCTAGCCCTAGCCTCCAGCCAAATTCCCCAAACCCTACTATAAACTCCAAACTCAAACCCGTCTTTGTAGAAATACCTAAGTAGAATTTCTTTTTTCTCGCTTTGTTGCTAGGATGCTGGAGTTCTCTGAAAATGACTCATGCTAATAAGTGCTTTGAACTAATCACCTTCATATTTAATGCTTTTTTCTTTGGAATCCCAACATTTGAGCCAAACATATAGATGTATCCAAAGATTTGTTTCTCCATTAATGGGTAGCGTGGTGAATTACTTAAAAATTATCCCTGATATAGAACCATCTATTCATAATTCAGATGCTAATACTTTATTTGAATTTATCACTCTTTACATGCCGGGGACTATAACAAACGCCAAACATGTATGCATCATTTTATTCATTTTCTGGTAATAACATATCTTTCTTGTAAGGCAGTAATAGATGTAATTTGTTAATGTTATTAAAAACTTCCGTTCTGTTTTGAAG
Organism: Sciurus vulgaris; assembly: GCF_902686455.1. Taxonomy (NCBI): domain Eukaryota; kingdom Metazoa; phylum Chordata; class Mammalia; order Rodentia; family Sciuridae; genus Sciurus; species Sciurus vulgaris. The sequence goes on from NC_136463.1 coordinate 72,753,953, forward strand.
TCATTTTTCTCTTTTGGTCCCCATCTGGAGAATTTCCCAATCTCAGAAGAACTGAGAATCCTGTCAGTCATTTTCTGTGCTGTGCGCTCTGAACATTTATTAATATACAGCTTGTCTTTTTATTGAAGATTGGTTTTGGAATCCCCTTTAAAACTGTCTAGACATATCGACTTTTTTAAGGGTACATGTTTTACTGCTTTTAAAATTTCATAGACAGGTTTTCTATTGTTTCTAAATTCAATTTTGATCTTTACATATTTCTGGCAAACTATTTTATATGTCATTTTCAAAGTAATATAAAGATTTACACATCTGAAAATTTTTAATCTCCTCTATATCTGTAATCTATCATCGATTTCATTTATAAGGGGGCTATTTTTGCTTAGAGTTTTTCTTTTTTCTGAAAACCAGACCAAAGAGTTTACCTATTTAATTGGTCTTCTTAAAATGCCAGCTGTATGGGTTTTTTTTATTAGCATTAAAAATTTTATTTGTCTCCATTGCATTAATTTGTCTTTAATTTATTTCTTCTACTAAACTTTTCTACATTTCCCAATCATTTTCTGGGGTTTTTAAAGTTGAGTGAGAGTGTATTTTCAGTATTTCTTACATTCTAATAATATAGTAAGTCTGTCTTTTTCTCCGCATCCCTTCTCAGTTAAAAACCAGAAATTTCCACATGAAATCTACCTTATGTTTGGCTTGTAATTTTAGTTTTGATGTCTTCTTTAACTCTTGAGTGAATATATATTTGGACATTATCTGCAGTTAATTTCTCATTTCATGGAATTGTGGCATTTTGACTTTTGGAAATTGTTGAGATTTTCTTTAGTGTCCTGTATTGTGATGTGTTCTAACCCTCCATGAACTCCCAAACTCAACCCCTTCCTTGCAAACCCAAGTAGAATTTCTGTTTTCTCACTGTCTCTTCCTAGTATGCTGGAGCTCTGTGAATGTGAAGTTTCCCTAATAAATTTTTCTGACTAATCACCTGGCTTTTGGTGTTAAATTCAACATTTTAGCCAAGTAGGTGATCAGATCTTGCCTTTGTCGATTCCATTTTCTTTGTCAAGTTCTTCTTTGTGTGATTTAGACATTATTGACCCAACTTCCATTCCCTAATGGTCACACTGAAATTTTAACAATATCAATTTGGTTCTTTGAATGTCTAGAGATAACCAAACCCTTTTAATTCCATGTATGGAATTGTTTTACAATTAATTAATTTTCAAACTTGACTCTTCAGTTTTGTGGATTCCATTGTTTGTTTACCACTCTTCTTGTCATGATACATTCCCTGTTGGACTAAAGACACAATCTGGAAATTCTTAGCTAACAGGTTACAAGGTGGTAATCTAGCTATGCAGTTGCATGCCAAAGTGTTTTTGTTTTGTCTTTGCAGCTGAATACACATTTCGTCAAGGATAGAATACTCAGCTCGAACTTAGAAGTTTCTTTAAAACTCTGCACGTTTTTTCCATTGTCTTCTTGCATCCAGTATTGTCAATGACAAATTGGATATCCAATTCATTTCTTACTCCTTGGAGGTCAAGTTTTTGATACCATCTAAGGTGTTGGTGTCTCCATTCAGCAAAGAATTGAACAGGACACAGAAATAGTAAGCAAGCAGCAGGTTTATTGCAAAAGTGACAAAGACAGATTTCTTCAGAAAGAAGGGGCCTTGGAACAAGGAGACCATGAGGGAATTTTGGCTTGTTCTTCCCATGGTGTCTGGAATTTCCTCCTTCCCTTATCTCCTCCCCGTCCACACTCTTCTCCATATTACTTATTGGTGCCTGCCGTGTCCATGTTTTAGTTTTTCTATTGGATCCCCTGCTTAGGAGCACAAGCATGGAAGTGCCTGTCTGATTGGGTCCCCCACTTGTGTCCATGAGCACTATTGCCAACCAGGAAATTGGCCTCACTGGAAGACCCTCTCCATGCTCCTTTGTTATAGCCCTGCCCCTGACCTCCTCACTCACCACTTTGCCCTGGCTGCCTATACCCTTCTACATCTCCTTCATTCTCCAAGATGTTTGTAGGATTTTCTTTTTATTCTTGAAATTTCTCAATGATGATTCCAAGTATGGGCATTTCCATCTTGCTTGACATTTTTTCACACAAAGCATACATCCTACTGCCTTACTCTCCATCATTTCTCTCCTTTCTCTCTCATTTTGCATTACTATTAGGAAATCTATCCATCCTCCTTTTTTCTTAGATTTTATTTTCATTGCAATTCATTCTTTTGTCCTTTTGTGCTGCACTCTCTAAAATTCTTAAGCTCAGTCTCCAGGTCACTACAATGATCTTCAGTTCTATCTGTTCTACTGTTCAACGTATCTACTAAATTTTTCCTTTCCAAGGCCATCAGCTTATCATTTAACATTAATATCTATCTGCTCTTCTTCATGGAAGCTGTATTTTCTCTTATCTCTCTAAAGATATCACTTGCATTTCTTGTGAGGTCTTACTTTTTGTGCTCTATTAACTCTTTTTCCTGTTCTCTTTGTTGAGTATCATGGTTGTGTTGAAGCACAGGGATAGAGGCTAAGGTAGGCTGGGCTTTCAAGCAAATGTGCTGGTCCCTCCTCTCCTGGGGTGGGGGCTAATCATTCTTCCTGGGTATCACCAGTCTTCCAGTCAGTCCCTGGGTCTTAAGACCAAGCTTCCACCCCACTTCTGGTGCCAGCTAGGGAGGAAATGGTGAATTGTCACCACTTTGCAAAAATTGATGGGAAGAAAGATTATCATCCCCAAGTGCTTCTCTCAACTGCTAACTAACCCTAACCCTCAACTGCTCACCAAAATGGTTACCAAGTTCTGTCTCCTGCTCTTTGAATATATTGTGTTTGAAACTAGACAATTCCTACACTTTTCCCCTCTTTCACTCCATTTTGGACTATAGTTTTCTTCATTAACCTGATACCACCTATTTTCTATGGAGGAATTCTCTCAAATATCTGCATCACAGATGTCATATCCTTCTGCTATCCAACATTGTTGTGCACTTAATATTTGTAAATTATAATCATTTTTTAACTTCCCAGGACTAGATGTAAAAAAGAAAATTGGAATTATGCCTATTTGCCTTGATCTAAATCCTTTGCCTCAAGAGGAAGAAAATGGTGAAGGAAGAACTCATATATTTTGCTCCAGATCTAACCACCTGACAGTTGGAATGGGACCTGTGTGGTCATTATTCTTGAGTAATCCTGTTGGTGATTCATGGTAGTTATAGAACTGACTTTTGAAAAACTTCTTTTAGAATAATGGAACAGCCAAACTGTAACCACAGGAGTTGAACAGACAATCTGGTGGGTTAGGGGTGTTCTGGGTAGACAGAGAAAGGAATGCACACACATATTTTCAGTGAGCTTCTGTGGGACAAACCAGTACTAAGCCCTTCCAAGTCTTTTTTTCTCAAGTTCAGGTTCTCTCAGCCTGTCTGGATGCCCAGAGATGAGCCTGTCTTGCCCAAAGAAATGCTCTTACAGCTGTGTCTTCCTGTTCACATTTCTTCTCCTTCTCTAGCAGTTCTCACTGCACTCCAACCACACTCCTCCCTCCATATAGAACTTCACAGCTCAGATATTCCAGCCAACAGCCAAATTCATCAAATCATTTGTGCTTTTTGGTCTGGAGAGTACATGGAAACTGATCAACAGCTGATCAGCCGAAGAGGAGCAAGACAGAAACTGTGCTGCTTATTGAAGGGACAGTCCTGAAAAAAGAAGGAGCAGATGGTGCATGCATTCCAAACTGCCGTCCAGGTCAGTTCATCATGGAAGATCTGACCTTCAGAAGTCTGCAGCAGTTCCCCTCCCTCACTGTTCCATGTAGACAGCTATGCAGGGAAAGACGTGGTACCATTTCTACACAAGCGTTCAGATCTAACAGAGCTCCATTTCTTACTACAAAGACAACCATTTGCACCCCTGCTTTGTAGATGGCTTTTCATCAGTGTGAGTGGTGTGAATAAGTCTCCTTGCAGAGACAGGACGTTTGATGCATGCACCACAAAGATACTAGACCATTTCACTTGACTGCAGATCTTTAAAAAAGGGAAACCACTATGGGGTGATCTTTTCTACTAGCACCACTAGACCCATTACCATGTACCCTTTAAGGCCAGATTTATCAGTGGAACTACTAGGCAAGGAAAAGCAGCTTTCCTTCTGGTTTTGTGGGAAAGATTCAAATTCTTTGTGAGCTATTAAGGTTTCTGCCTAGGCTGACAGCTAACATTATTCATCATGTTGATGTGGCTGCTCTCCTAACTTCAAGTCTCTGCCCTTCTTTTCAGAATGCTTTCTGTCTCCTGGTAATTCATGCATAGTCTCCCCAAGATTTTTCTAGTCAGCTCAAAGTCATGCGCATTCCTGAGACTTCTGGGACAAGCCCAATACACATTCACCTGAATTCCTGCAATATTCACAGAGCAAATAAGGTTTACTACATGTTCACTTGCTTGTCTGCTGCAAGTCTCTGTCATTAAGGAGTAAACTCCTTGAAGGAAAAGACTTTTCTCATCTTCTTTTCTAAACCTTTTTCCAGATGGTACACAGCATGGCTTCTGATAAATAATGGGCCTAAATATCTTTGACCTGAGAATAGACATGGCCTAATGCCAATGACATCTACACAGTCAAAATCTGGAAAGTTGTAGGAAATGCGGGGCTAATATCAAGACGACATGTCAAAGTCAAGAGTCCCATGTGGAATTCAAATCCAGGAGGTACACAGATCTAAATAAAAGTTAGTTTGGCAGGCAAAGATTTAGTAATCTAGGGAAATCCGTAATGCTTCTCATCACACTTTCCCATAGGCCCTCTAACAGGCTTAAAACATTGTTAGTCATCTTTTCACACTATATCCCAAATACCTAACAAAAACTCTTGGAGGAGAAAACTGTATTTTAGTTTACAGTTTCCGACGTCTCAGTTCAAGGTCATTCAGTTCCATTGCTCTGGTCCTGAGGGGAGGCAGGACATAATGGCTAAACGGTATGCCACAGGGAAGCTGCTCAGCTCAGGGTAGCCAGAAGGGAGGTAGAGGGAAAGGGAGAGAGACAGAGACAGAGAGAGACATCCAAGGATATGTAGTCCAAGGCCACACCCCCAGTGACAAACTTCCTCTAGCCACTCCTCACCTACAGTTGCCACCAGGTAGTCTATTCAAATTATTAATCCATCAAATAGACTAATCCTCTAATGAGGTGACTACTCTCCTCATTGCCTAAAAGCCCCACCTCTAAACCTCACCACATTGGAAACCATGCTCCCAACACATGAGCTTTCTGGGGAATCAAAGATCCAAACCACAACAAATACTTATAAAAAAAAATTACCCTGAATCCCTCTATGCCCTTGCTATTTACCAACTGAAACTCCCATGCTATTTATCTCACCCCTATGTGTTTACTGATTACATGAACAAATATTGTGAACATTTTCTCTGATCACAGTCCCCAGAGTTATCCTGTACATCTAAAACTGGATTAATGGGTGCATGTGACTGGCATGTCTCCTTGGTTTCTGCAACTCCATTCCCAAAACCAGTCAAGTTCTCAGAGGAAACATCTGTAGCATGTTGGACCTGCTGACACCAAATGCTAATCACATTGCTTATTTCCCACTAGTTGTGAGCAACATGAAGTTGCTGAATGCCTGTGTATTTTCCATATTTCTGTCCCCAGAGCATAGCATGCTAGTGTCAGATCCAATGCCTGAGGCAGTACCGGGCATATTTTATTAGTACTAAGCAAATGTCTATGGATGGAAGGATGAAATTTGGTAAACTGGTCATGCTCAAAAATAAATTTTGAACCTCCTAGCCCACTTTCAGGTACAGAAATTCATCAATAATCCACATTGTGTACCTATAACCATCCAGCATTAGTTAGGGTTTACCAGCTTGCTCCTCTCAAGCTCTCTTAGCAGCTCTTTTTGCTAACTGCCCTCCAAACATCCCTGTGCATAAACACATGTAGAGTGATGATAAATTGTAGGGAGTCCAAAGAATGGGTTCTCAGCTTTGCCTGGAAGGGCTGGGAAAGGAAAGTCCTATTGATGACTGATGTGTATAATGACATCAGTGACCTGGACAAACTGTGGTCAGACTGTTCTCTGCCCACTAAGGAACATCTGGTCTACCTCTCTTCAAACTACCATAAATCAGGGACTCCTGGGAATCTCAGGAAGACCTAGAAGTGTCTGAGTTAAAAGTCACTGAAGGAGACCCAGACCAGTGCACATTATAAGGAAAATGCCTAGCATACCAAATAAGGCTGCAAGAGAAAAGTATCAGATTACATATAAGGGGAAAACAATTTGGATCTCAGCTGATTTCTCAACCCAGACACTCAAAGCTAAGAACTCCTAGAATAGCATTTACCAAGCTCTGAAAAAAAAATGGATGCCAACCAAGAATTTTATGTCCAGCAAAATTAAGCTTCAGATTTGAAAATGAAATAAAAATCTTCCACAATAAACAAAAGTTAAAAGCATTCACAACTAGAAAGCCTATATTATAGAACATTCTCAGCAAAATATTCCACAAGGAGGAAATGAAAAAAAAAAAAAAGTGAAAACCAGCAAAGGGAGGAACTACATTAAAGGAAAAGATAATAAGGAGAAACTAAGTCAAATTAAAAACCAGAGATAAACCAAAATGAATGAGAATACAAATCTCAATAGTAACCCTGAACGTTAATGGCCCTAACTCATCAATCAAAAGACAAAGACTGGAAAATTGGATAAAATAACAAGACCCAACAATATGCTGTTTCTAAGAGAATCACCTCACAGACTGAAGGTAAAAAATGGAAAAAAACATATCACTCACATGAACTGAGAAAACAAGCAGGGGTTTCTACCCTCATATCAGATAAGGCGAACTTCAAACTAAAGTTAGTCAGAAGGGACAAAAAGGATGTTTCACACTGCTTAAGGGAATTATACATCAATGAGACATAACAATCATAAATATTTATGTCCCAAACAATGGAGCATCTGCTTTCATCAAACTAATCCTTTTCAACTTCAGTAATAACATAGACCACAACACAATAATACTGGATGACTTAACACATCTCTATCACCATTAGACAAAACTTCCAAAGAAAAACTAAACAAAAAAACAACAGAACTGAATAATATAGACAATAATTTGGATTTAATGGACATATATAGAATACTTAATCCATCAATGAGCGAATACATGTTCTTGTCAATAGCATGACTCCTTCTCTAAAATATCTTATACCACATCTTATACCACAAAACATCTCTTAGCAAATACAAAAAATAGAGATAATACCCTGCATTTTATCAAATCATAAAGGAATGATATTAGAAATCAATGATGAAATAAAAATTAGAAGCTACTCCAACAACTAAAGATTAAATAACACACTATTGAATGACAAATGGATAGCAGAAGAAATCAGGGATGAAATTTAAAAAATACTTAGAGGTAAATGAGAACACGGATAGAACATATCTAACACTCTGGGACACTATGAAGGCAGCGCTAAGAGGAAAGTTCACTGCATTGAGCATTCATTAAAAGACTAGAAAGTCAACAAATAAATGACATAACTTTACATTTCAAAGCCCCAGAAAAAAGGAACAAATCAAACCAAATGTAGTAGAAGACAGGAAATAATTAAAATCAGAGCTGAAATCAATGAAATTGAAACAAAAGAAACAACTTAAAAAATTGACCAAACAAGAAGTTGGTTCCTTGAAAAAATAAAATTGAAAAACCTTTAGCCACACTAATGAAGAGAGAGAAAAAAATGCAAATTACTAAAATTCATGATGAAAAAGAAATGTCACAACAGACACTACTGAAATACAGAAAATAATTAGAAAATATTTTGAAAATTTATACTCCAATATAATAGAAAATCTCAAACATATTGACAAATTTCTAGAGACATATAATCTACCTAAACTGAATCAAGAAGACATACACAATTTAAACAGAGCAACTTCAAGCAGTGACACAGAAGACACCATCAAAAACCTTACCAACCAAGAAAAGCCCAGGACCGGACATATTCTCAGCTGAGTTCTACAAGATCTTCAAAGAAGAATTAATACCGATACTCTTCAAATTATTCCATGAAATAAAAAAGGAGGGAAACATTCCAAACACATTCTATGAGGCTAATATCACCCTGACACAAAAAACAGGCAAAGACATATCAAGGAAAGAAAAAACATCAGACCAATATCCCTGTTAAACATATATGCAGAAGTTCTCAAAAAATTCTGACATGTTGCTTACAAAAACATATTTAAAATATAGTGCAACATGATCAAGTGGAGTTCATCCCAGGAATGCAGGGTTGGTTCAACATACAGAAATCAATAAACATAATTTGTCACATCAACAGAATTAAAGTTAAGAATTATATGATCATCTCAATAGATGCAGAAAAACCATGTGACAAATATAGTACCTCTTCATGTTCAAAACACCAGAAAAACTAGGAATACTAGGAACATATACAACATTGTAAAAGCTAACTATACTAAACCCAAAGCCTACATCATTCTACATGGAGAAAAATGAAACCATTTCCTCTAAAAACTAGAAAAAAGATAGGGATGCCCTCTATCACGCACTTCTATTCAACATATTCACAGTCCTGGGAACTGTAGCACCAGAACTAATTAGAAAGATAAAGAAATTAAAGGGGACAAAATAGGAAACTATCACTATTTGCCTCAACATGATTCTATATTTAGAAGATCAAAAAATTCCAACCCAAAACATCTTAAAATAGTAAAAAGAATTCACAAAGTAGCAGATATAAAATCAATAACCATAATTAAGTGCATTCTTACACATCAGTGATGAATCCACTGAAAGAGTAACATAGGAAAACTAACCCATTCAGAATAAGCTAGAAAAATGAATAAAATACTTCGGAATCAATGTAAAAAAACAGGTGAATGACCTAAACAAAGTAAAACTACAGAATGCTAAAAAAAAGAAATTGAAGAACCCTTAGAAAGATGGAAAGACCTCCCATGCTCCTGGACAGGAAAAATAAATATTGTCAACATTACCATACTGCCAAAGCATGATGCAGATTTAATGCAATTCCTTTTAAAATCCCAATGGCATATTTGTCGAAATAGGACAAATAATGATCCAAGTATTTCCTTTGGAAAAATAAGAGACCCAGTATAGCCAAAGCATAACTTAGCAAGAAGAACTGAAACAGGAGGGATCACAATGCCAGAACTTAAACTAGACTACCAAGCCACAGTAACAACAACAGCATGGTAATCAGTAACCATAACAGACACACGACCCAATGGTACACAATAGAAAACACAGAGAACAAACCACATAAATGCAATTATCTCTATTAGACAAGACACCAAAGCATTCATTAGAAAAAAGATAGCCTCTTCAAAACATGGTGCTTGGAAAACAGGAAATTCCTATGTTAACACAAATGAAATTAATACCTCTGTCTCTCACAAAGCACAAAACTCAACTCAAAGTGGATCAAAGACTTAGGCACTAGAACCAGATACCCTGGGCCTAATAGAAGAAAAAAGTAGGTCCAATCTTCACCATGTCACCTTAGGAATCGACTTCCTTAACAAGACTCATAAAGTACAAGAAGTAAATCAAGAATCCATAAATGGGATGGATTTAAACTAAAAGCTTCTTCTCAGCCAAGAAATAATAACATGAGAGAGCCTACAGAATGGGAAAAAATCTTTACCGCATGAAATTCAGATAGCTTCCAGGCATGCCATGCAACCTCTGAAGCCCAGATCTCCTCTTGGTGGCTGCCAGAGGTCATAGAGTGTGAGCACATGCAATGTGAGGATGGGAGAAGTTACACCAAGTCACGGATGCTACTTAATCAAAACCAAGAGCACACAGGAGGAATTGCTCTTCACCTTGGGTCATAGGGACCCTGAAATTTGTACAGTGAAGTGCGCACAAAGAGCAAGAAAGCCCCCTTACATTCAGGATAGGAGGCCTCATGTATCTGTGAGCCCTGGCATCTCCAAAGGGCTGGGACTGGCACAACTACTCTGGCAGTTTCTTCCTGCCCTTCCCCTTAATGGGCAGAAGTGGATACCTTACCAAACAAACGAAAAATACGTCCATTTGTCAATTTAATCCTTTGCTGTTTTCTAGGAGGGCCTCTTGAGTTTGTAAAGTGACTTGTAAAAAGGGAAGTATTGATATTTTCCCAACAGAAAGTGGAGCACAGTAAACGCCCGTAAAGCAAATCCCTTCCATTTGAGAGGACACACTGTGTGAGCCAGGAAAGGGAAGATTTTGGGTCCAATCTTTGCCTTGGGCCTGGCTTGTCTAACTCGCTGCCTGAAAGGGTGCAATGTGCAGAAGATTCTGGGAGGCAGGAGAGGCATAAGGAGGTTCGACCCTACAGCACCTGGCTGTCCCTGGCCAACCGCCAATTCGATGAGGCCATGGCCACCTACCTTCTCCTGCAGCACCAGAGAAGCCAGGGTGCGGGCTGCCAGCTCCAGGCAGAGCCGGTGCGTCGTCGGGGGCTGGGCCTCGCCCAGGGCCCTCGGTGGATCCGCCCAATGTCCACCCCAACAGGTGCACCAGTGAGCCTGCCCTTCTCCTGCCCGTGAGCCGCAGCAGCCCGAGGAGGCCAAACCCTCAGGCCGGAAGGACCACTGCGTGCGCCAGCGTGCCGGCCATTCCTCTGCGCTTCCTCCACGAGAAGTCACTGCTCCAAGGATAGCCTCCCAGCAGGACCTGGGCCCAGCCCTGGTAGGCGGGGAGCAGGAGGAGACAGCTCGGCCTCCCCAGGGTACCTCCACGGGGCCAGTCCACGACAGAGGCAGGGGCTGGAGGCGGGTCACCAGGAGGATCGCCACTGCCTTCGTCGACTCTGCTGTTGCCTTCCGTGCGTCCACGGGCCCGCCTCGAGAAGAAGGGTGGCTCCGCTGGGCGGAGGCCACAGACCCACCTAGGCCCCAATAGCGTGGTTCCAGAGATCGTGCCCACGTGAGACAGCCGATGGACAGCCGGAAGACCCCAGCGCCTGGCAGCCCTCCGTCACCAAGCGCACTCAGCTTCAGAAGTGAGGCGCGCCCACGGCTCAGGCTTCTCAGCGTAGATTCCAGCAGGAGCGCACCCCAGTGCTCCAGGACTCACTTCCATCCCCCTCCAGAGACCTCAGAGACTTTCCCCAGGACGCTTCCCCCTGTCTGCTCTTCTCTGCCATCGCAGAGATGTTCTTAATAAATGTCTGTTTCTCACAAACAGTAGAATACGATTGATGTTCCAGTGATTTCTTTAAAAAGAAAACAGGTTTAGAATAGGAGGACGAAGGAAAAAAGAGGGAGTCCAGCGGCCACCCTGTCCCAGGCCTGGACCCAGGAGCCTCCGCCTACTGGTCATTGTCAGTGGAGACTCCTGCCCTTTGAACCACTGTAGAGTGGGCCTCACACCTTGGGCCAGGAGAGATGGGCTAGTCTCTTGCCTCAATTTCATTTGAGCTGATTGCTTTGGTGGCAGAGAATCCTCTCCTGTCTCCAGGCCCCTCCCTGACATGTGTGAGGAGGGTGGAGAAAAACACTCTAATGGAGAAAATTGAAAGAATTTCCTCTAAAACTAGAAACAATATAGGGACGCCCTCTATCAACACTTCTATTCAACATAGTCCTGGGAAATGTAACCAGAGCAATTAGATGAAAGAAATTAAAGGGCGGAAAATAGGAAACTCCCACTATTTTCCTGCAACATGCTTCTATATTTACAAGATCAACAAATTGTAACACAAAACTACTAGAACTAGCAAAAGAATTCAGCAAAGTAGGATATAAAACCAATATCCATAAATTAAATGTGTTCTTTTACATCAGAGATGAATCCCCTGAAAGAGAAATTAGGAAAACTAACCCATTCAGAATAAGCTAAAAAAAGAATAAAATACTTTGGAATCAATCAAACAAAACAGGTGAGTGACCTCTACAATGCACACTACAGAATGCTAAAGAAAGAAATTGAAGAACACCTTAGAAGATGGAAAGACCTCCCATGCTCCTGGACAGGAAAAATAAATATTGTCAAAATTACCATACTGCCAAAAGCATGATGCAGATTTAATGCAATTCCTTTTAAAATCCCAATGGCATATTTTGTAGAAATAGGAAAAATAATGATCAAATTCATTTGGAAAAATAAGAGACCCAGTATAGCCAAAGCAAACCTTAGCAAGAAGAACGAAACAGGAGGGATCACAATGCCAGAACTTAAACTATACTACAGAGCCACAGTAACAACAACAGCATGGTATCAGTACCATAACAGACACACAGACCAATGGTACACAATAGAAAACACAGAGACAAAACCACATAAATGCAATTATCTCATATTAGACAAAGACACCAAAGCATTCATTAGAAAAAAGATAGCCTCTTCAACACATGGTGCTTGGAAAACAGGAAATTCATATGTAACAAAATGAAATTAAACCTCTGTCTCTCACAAAGCACAAAACTCAACTCAAAGTGGATCAAAGACTTAGGCACTAGAACAGATACCCTGGGCCTAATAGAAGAAAAAGTAGGTCCAATCTTCACCATGTCACCTTAGGAATCGACTTCCTTAACAAGACTCATAAAGTACAAGAAGTAAAATCAAGAATCCATAAATGGGATGGATTTAAACTAAAAAGCTTCTTCTCAGCCAAGAAATAATAACATGAGAGAGCCTACAGAATGGGAAAAAATCTTTACCGCATGAAATTCAGATAGCTTCCAGGCATGCCATGCAACCTCTGAAGCCCAGATCTCCTCTTGGTGGCTGCCAGAGGTCATAGAGTGTGAGCACATGCAAGTGAGGATGGGAGAAGTTACACCATGTCACGGATGCTACTTAATCAAAACCAAGAGCACACAGGAGGAATTGCTCTTCACCTTGGGTCATAGGGACCCTGAAATTTGTACAGTGAAGTGCGCACAAAGAGCAAGAAAGCCCCCTTACATTCAGGATAGGAGGCCTCATGTATCTGTGAGCCCTGGCATCTCCAAAGGGCTGGGACTGGCACAACTACTCTGGCAGTTTCTTCCTGCCCTTCCCCTTAATGGGCAGAAGTGGATACCTTACCAAACAAACGAAAAATACGTCCCATTTGTCAATTTAATCCTTTGCTGTTTTCTAGGAGGGCCTCTTGAGTTGTAAAGTGACTTGTAAAAAGGGAAGTCATTGAATATTTTCCTAAACAGAAAGTGGAGCACAGTAAACGCCCGTAAAGCAAATCCCCTTCCCATTTGAGAGGGACACACTGTGTGAGCCAGGAAAGGGAAGATTTTGGGTCCAATCTTGCCCTTGGGCCTGGCTTGTCTAATCGCTGCCTGAAAGGGTGCAATGTGCAGAAGATTCTGGGAGGCAGGAGAGGCATAAGGAGGGGAATGGAGGAGTGTGCCCAAGAAGGAAGCCCCCGGCCAGCTGGACAACTCCAGGCTGGCAGGGTGACAGCCACAGCAGATATGCAGGAAGCCCGAAAGAGGGAAGGGAGCGAGTGTGGAGGAGGAATGCCTTTGGTGCACCTTGTGTGCCTTTGTCTGGCGAATGGAAAGGAAGGGATTCCTGGGCGCTCTTCCCCTAGGCCTGATGCTGGGCAGGGCTGGGGCTTGTCTGATAGGTATTCTCCCTGTTGCTGGGGGGAAGCAGAAGCTACCTTCTCATTGTGCACACGTGCATACTCCCTGTCTGAGTGGTATAAGAAGGAAGGGCTGTTGTTCATACTACGTTCCACAGTGATGTGAAGGCTGAGCCCCTTCATGCTGAGGCCCTTCCGTTCAGGAGCCCCAAACCCTGGATCCATTCCTGCAGCCAGCACTCACTGTACCACCATTGGCCCCAAATACCTATCTTTGCTGAGGTTTCCTTTGGTTCACCACTCCCTAAAGCCCCTTCTTTCCTGTTGGCCACAAGTACAGCCAAGAGAGAATGGGCGTGTGGGTCAGCGCATGTCCATAAGTCAGTGGAGTTGAAGGCCAGTGGTTGAGAAACCCAGAAGTGACAACCATCTTCACAGACCCTGAACAGAAGTAGGCCTCAGTGTGCTCAGTGAGAGCAAGAGTGTGTCCCCGAGAGCCACAGTACATAGATTGCCCAGGAAGCCCAGCATAAGTGAACGTGGAGACAGATCAACAGAGTTTGCTCAGAGCGAAAAAAGGGGGGATGAAAGATATTTGTTGTTGTTGTCCTTGTTGTTGCCATTGGGACTGCTGCTGTTATTTGTAATGAAAAGATCTTCAGTGACCTGAGCAACTTAGGGAGACACTGTCTTCACAAACAAGCCTAAAGAACAAAAGGGAAACGTGGGAGCCTAGGGACGTACTTCAGCTGTAGAGCACTTCCCTGACGCGCCTGAGGCCCTGGGGTCAATGGCCAGTATGTCCAAGAACACAAATGGAACAAAGAAGAAGCAGGGCGTGAGACACTATGGCCAACACCTCTGCCCCTCGCATCATGACAGCAACAAGGCACTTGGACCTGGCACCTGCCAGTCTCCAGAATGTGGGAAGGGGATTTCTATTGTCAATCAATTACCAGTCCAAGGGGTTCTGTTAAGAGCAGCAGGAAGGGATGCTGATGCGTGGCAATGCCCCCATTTCTTCTCCTAATGGGGAGGACACTTCTGCTGGTTCTGGGATTGTCTGCCCCTGTATTGGATCCCTCATTGCTTTGAACATATCAACGCACTGCCCTTCGCATGTTCCACGGTTTCTAGGGAGAAATCTGATGAGAACCTTGTGGGGAAATGATAATGAACGCTCCCTCCCTCTCAACCCCATAGGACGGTAATGCCTAGCTCCAGAGCATCTTAGGGAGCAGAGCATGCTGTGATAGCATCCCGGCGTGAGTGGGCCCTGATCACCATGAGTTGGAAGACAGGGGCATTGAGTATGTTGAGTGTACACATGATGAGGTCTTTAAAATCTGAAGTTATTACAGATTCTCAAGCTGGAAATGAAAAGACCATTGAAACCTCTGACCGGTTTTCATCTCTAAACATGTAAATATCAGTCTCCCTGACCCACAGACACAGAAAGCTTCCTGGGTCCTTCCTTCTTATTACCAAGAAAGTCAAAAGGGTGCAGGAGACCACAGAGTGAGATGAACCCTGGGGGCTATGCCCAGGCTAGACTGGGACGTTCCTTGCTCTGACCTCACAGGGAACCACTGTGAGGTCACCACAAACCCCCGCTATATAGGAGAGTGGCCCAGGGTGGGCTCTGTCCATTAAGTACAGGAAGCTCTTGGTGGTGACCTGTCGGACTCCCAGGTAGTTAGTGCGTTTGGTGGTTGGTGGTCGGTGGTTGGTGTTTGCGGTGGTTTGCTGTTGGTTTTTTGATTTGGGATTTTGTTTGTTTGTTTGTTTGTTTTGTGTTTTGCCTTTTGTTTGTTGGTTTTGGTGTTTTGTTTGTGTTTGTTATTTTTTTTTTTTAGATAGCACCCTCAGTTGGTGTTCCGGCTTAGGATGCGCAGAGAGTGTAGTGAGAGTAGTGTAGTGGCGCAGGGGCCCAGCTCCTGCTTCGAGTCGGCCCTCACCGACCATTATTGTGTCCTGAGGCCCATCGGGGAGGGGGGCTTCAGCCAGGTGCTGCTGGCTCGCCATCTCCTGACCGGGGTCAAGGTGGCGGTGAAAGTCGTGCCAAAGACGGAGGAGCACGAGCCTGTGCTACGAGAACGGGAATGGTTGATGTCCCTGGAGCACCGGAACGTGATCCAGCTCTTCCAGGTCATCGAGACCACCCGCAACATGTACCTGGTCATGGAGTACGCAGAGGGCGGGCAGCTCCGGCTTCGCATCCCGCGGGAAGGTGGCCTACCGGAGGAGAAGGTGCGCAGGGCGTTCGGGGAGATGGTGCGGGTCGTGCATTACTGCCACCAGAAGGGCGTGGCGCACCTCGACCTCAAGCCAGAGAACTTCGTGGTGGATGCCAGGGGCCACATAAAGCTCATCGACTTTGGCCTGAGCACCAGCATCACGCCTGGGCAGCAGCTGACCGGGTTCAGGGGCACTCTCCTGTACCTCGCCCCTGAAATCATCCGGCGCAAGGGATACGAGGGCCCCCCTGCAGACGTCTGGAGCCTGGGCGTCACTCTTTATTTCATGCTCACGGGGAGAAGGCCGTTCATGGCGAGCACCAGTGAGGGGCTGCAGAATCTGGTCCTGCAGGCAAGTTACCACATCCCCTCGCATGTGTCCCCGGGAGCTCGCAGCCTCATTCAGCAACTCCTGACGGTGGACCCCACACAGAGGCCCACCCTAGAGCAGGTCATGGGGCACCCGTGGATGAGCCAGGGCCAGGACCCTTCACCCAGTCGTCCCAGCCAGCCACTCCCCAAGCGGCCCGACCCCGCCATCATGACCATGATGTTTGACATGGGTTTCGACCCCTACAGCACCTGGCTGTCCCTGGCCAACCGCCAATTCGATGAGGCCATGGCCACCTACCTTCTCCTGCAGCACCAGAGAAGCCAGGGTGCGGGCTGCCAGCTCCAGGCAGAGCCTGTGCGTCGTCGGGTGGCTGGGCCTCGCCCAGGGCCCTCGGTGGATCCGCCCAATGTCCACCCCAACAGGTGCACCAGTGAGCCTGCCCTTCTCCTGCCCCGTGAGCCGCAGCAGCCCGAGGAGGCCAAACCCTCAGGCCGGAAGGACACTGCGTGCGCCAGCGTGCCGGCCATTCCTCTGCGCTTCCTCCACGAGAAGTCACCTGCTCCAAGGATAGCCTCCCAGCAGGACTCTGGGCCCAGCCCTGGTAGGCGGGGAGCAGGAGGAGACAGCTCGGCCTCCCAGGGTACCTCCACGGGGCCAGTCCACGACAGAGGCAGGGGCTGGAGGCGGGTCACCAGGAGGATCGCCACCTGCCTTCGTCGACTCTGCTGTTGCCTTCCGTGCGTCCACGGGCCCGCCTCGAGAAGAAGGGTGGCTCCGCTGGGCGGAGGCCACAGACCCCCTAGGCTCCCCAATAGCGTGGTTCCAGAGATCGTGCCCACGTGAGACAGCCCGATGGACAGCCGGAAGACCCCAGCGCCCTGGCAGCCCTCCGTCACCAAGCGCACTCAGCTTCAGAAGTGAGGCGCGCCCACTGGCTCAGGCTTCTCAGCGTAGATTCCAGCAGGAGCGCACCCCAGTGCTCCAGGACTCACTTCCATCCCCCCTCCAGAGACCTCAGAGACTTTTCCCCAGGACGCTTCCCCCTGTCCTGCTCTTCTCTGCCATCGCAGAGATGTTTCTTAATAAATGTCTGTTTCTCACAAACAGTAGAATACGATTGATGTTCCAGTGATTTCTTTAAAAAAGAAAAACAGGTTTAGAATAGGAGGACGAAGGAAAAAAGAGGGAGTCCAGCAGCCACCCTGTCCCAGGCCTGGACCCAGGAGCCTCCGCCTACTGGTCATTGTCAGTGGAGACTCCTGCCCTTTGAACCACTGTAGAGTGGGCCTCACACCTTGGGCCAGGAGAGATGGGCTAGTCTCTTGCCTCAATTTCATTTGAGCTGATTGCTTTGGTGGCAGAGAATCCTCCTCCTGTCTCCAGGCCCCTCCCTGACATGTGTGAGGAGGGTGGAGAAAAACACTCTAAATGGAGAAAAATTGAAAGAATTTCCTCTAAAAACTAGAACAATATAGGGACGCCCTCTATCAACACTTCTATTCAACATAGTCCTGGGAAATGTAACCAGAGCAATTAGATGAAAGAAATTAAAGGGCGGAAAATAGGAAACTCCCACTATTTTCCTGCAACATGCTTCTATATTTACAAGATCAACAAATTGTAACACAAAACTACTAGAACTAGCAAAAGAATTCAGCAAAGTAGGATATAAAACCAATATCCATAAATTAAATGTGTTCTTTTACATCAGAGATGAATCCCCTGAAAGAGAAATTAGGAAAACTAACCCATTCAGAATAAGCTAAAAAAAAGAATAAAATACTTTGGAATCAATCAAACAAAACAGGTGAGTGACCTCTACAATGCACACTACAGAATGCTAAAGAAAGCAATTGAAGAACACCTTAGAATACGGAAAGACCTCCCATGCTCCTGGATAAGAAAATTTAACATTGTCAAAATTACCATACTGCCAAAAGCATTATACAAAATTTAATGCAATTCCTATTAAAATCCCTGTGGCCCTCGCAAGCACAAGACCATGGGTTCAATCCCCAGGACCACAAAAAAATAAATAAATGAATAAATCCCAGGGGCATTCTTCGTTGAAAAAGGAAAAGTAATCATGAAATTTATTTGGAAAAATAAGAGACCCAGTACAGCCAAAGCAAACCTTAGCAAGAAGAATGGAACAGGAGGCATCACAATACCAGAACTTAAGCTATACTACAGAGCCATAATAACAACAACAGCATGGTATCAGTACCATAACAGACACACAGACCAACGGTACAGAATAGAAGACACAGAGACAAAAACCACATAAATCCAATTATCTCATGTTAGACAAAGACACCAAAAACATTCATTTGAAAAGAGATAGCCTCTAAAACACATGGTACTGAGAAAACTGGAAATTCATATGTAACAAAATGAAATTCCCTTCTATCTCTCACAATGCACACAACTCAACTCAAAGTGTACCGAAGACTTAGGCACTAGAATGGACACCCTGTGCCTAATAGAAGCAAAAGTAGGTCCAATCTTCACCCTGTCAGCTTAGGAACTGACTTCCTTAACAAGACTCCTAAAGTGCAAGAAGTAAAATCAAGAATCCATAATTGGGATGGATTTAAACTAAAAAGCTTCTTCTCAACCAAGAAATAATAACATGAGAAAGCCTACAGAATGGAAAAAATCTTTACTGCATGCAACTCAGATAGCTTCAGCACATGCCATGCAGCCTCTGAAGCCCAGATCTCCTCTTGGTGGCTTCCAGAGGACATGGAGTGTGAGCACATGGGACATGGGGACTGGAGATGTTACACCGTGTCAGGGTTGCTATTTAATGAAAGCCAAGGTCACCCAGGAGGAATTGCTCTCCTCTTTGGGTCGTAGGGACCCTGAATTTTGTACAGTGAGGTGCGCACAAAGAGCAAGAAAGCCTCCTTTCAGTCAACATTGGAGTCCTCGTGCACCTGTGAGCCCTGGCATCTCCAAAAGGCTGGGACTGGCACAACTCCTCTGGCAGTTTCTTCCTGCCCTTCCCCTTAATGGGCAGAAGTGGATACCTTACCAAACAAACGAAAAGTACGTCCCATTTGTCAATTTAATCCTTTGCTGTTTTCTAGGAGGGCCTCTAGAGTTGTAAAGTGACTTGTAAAAAGGGAAGTCATTGAATATTTTCCTAAACAGAAAGTGGAGCATGGTAAACGCCCGTAAAGCAAATCCCCTTCCCATTTGAGAAGGACACACTGTGTGCAGCCAGGAAAGGGAAGATTTTGGGTCCAATCTTGCCCTTGGGCCTGGCTTGTCTAATCGCTGCCTAAAAGGGTGCAATGTGCAGAAGATTCTGGGAGGCAGGAGAGGCATAAGGAGGGCAATGGAGGAGTGTGCCCAAGAAGGAAGCCCCCGGCCAGCTGGACAACTCCAGGCTGGCAGGGTGACAGCCACAGCAGATATGCAGGAAGCCTGAAGGAGGGAAGGGAGCGAGTGTGGAGGAGGAATGCCTTTGGTGCACCTTGTGTGCCTTTGTCTGGCGAATGGAAAGGAAGGGATTCCTGGGAGCTCTTCCCCTAGACCTGATGCTGGGCAGGGCTGGGGTTTGTCTGATGGGTATTCTCCCTGTTGCTGGGGGGAAGCAGAAGCTACCTTCTCATTGTGCACACGGGCATACTCCCTGTCTGAGTGGTATAAGAAGGAAGGGCTGTTGTTCATACTACGTTCCACAGAGATGTGAAGGCTGAGCTCCTTCATGCTGAGGCCCTTCCGTTCAGGAGCCCCAAACCCTGGATCCATTCCTGCAGCCAGCACTCACTGTACCACCATTGGCCCCAAATACCTATCTTTGCTGAGGTTTCCTTTGGTTCACCACTCCCTAAAGCCCCTTCTTTCCTGTTGGCCACAAGTACAGCCAAGAGAGAATGGGCGTGTGGGTCAGCGCATGTCCATAAGTCAGTGGAGTTGAAGGCCAGTGGTTGAGAAACCCAGAAGTGACAACCATCTTCACAGACCCTGAACAGAAGTAGGCCTCAGTGTGCTCAGTGAGAGCAAGAGTGTGTCCCCGAGAGCCACAGTACATAGATTGCCCAGGAAGCCCAGCCTAAGTGAACGTGGAGACAGATCAACAGAGTTTGCTCAGAGCGAAAA
Organism: Sciurus vulgaris; assembly: GCF_902686455.1. NCBI lineage: Eukaryota > Metazoa > Chordata > Mammalia > Rodentia > Sciuridae > Sciurus > Sciurus vulgaris. The sequence goes on from NC_136463.1 coordinate 72,774,264, forward strand.
AAGGGGGGATGAAAGATATTTGTTGTTGTTGTCCTTGTTGTTGCCATTGGGACTGCTGCTGTTATTTGTAATGAAAAGATCTTCAGTGACCTGAGCAACTTAGGGAGACACTGTCTTCACAAACAAGCCTAAAGAACAAAAGGGAAACGTGGGAGCCTAGGGACGTACTTCAGCTGTAGAGCACTTCCCTGACGCGCCTGAGGCCCTGGGGTCAATGGCCAGTATGTCCAAGAACACAAATGGAACAAAGAAGAAGCAGGGCGTGAGACACTATGGCCAACACCTCTGCCCCTCGCATCATGACAGCAACAAGGCACTTGGACCTGGCACCTGCCAGTCTCCAGAATGTGGGAAGGGGATTTCTATTGTCAATCAATTACCAGTCCAAGGGGTTCTGTTAAGAGCAGCAGGAAGGGATGCTGATGCGTGGCAATGCCCCCATTTCTTCTCCTAATGGGGAGGACACTTCTGCTGGTTCTGGGATTGTCTGCCCCTGTATTGGATCCCTCATTGCTTTGAACATATCAACGCACTGCCCTTCGCATGTTCCACGGTTTCTAGGGAGAAATCTGATGAGAACCTTGTGGGGAAATGATAATGAACGCTCCCTCCCTCTCAACCCCATAGGACGGTAATGCCTAGCTCCAGAGCATCTTAGGGAGCAGAGCATGCTGTGATAGCATCCCGGCGTGAGTGGGCCCTGATCACCATGAGTTGGAAGACAGGGGCATTGAGTATGTTGAGTGTACACATGATGAGGTCTTTAAAATCTGAAGTTATTACAGATTCTCAAGCTGGAAATGAAAAGACCATTGAAACCTCTGACCGGTTTTCATCTCTAAACATGTAAATATCAGTCTCCCTGACCCACAGACACAGAAAGCTTCCTGGGTCCTTCCTTCTTATTACCAAGAAAGTCAAAAGGGTGCAGGAGACCACAGAGTGAGATGAACCCTGGGGGCTATGCCCAGGCTAGACTGGGACGTTCCTTGCTCTGACCTCACAGGGAACCACTGTGAGGTCACCACAAACCCCCGCTATATAGGAGAGTGGCCCAGGGTGGGCTCTGTCCATTAAGTACAGGAAGCTCTTGGTGGTGACCTGTCGGACTCCCAGGTAGTTAGTGCGTTTGGTGGTTGGTGGTCGGTGGTTGGTGTTTGCGGTGGTTTGCTGTTGGTTTTTTGATTTGGGATTTTGTTTGTTTGTTTGTTTGTTTGTTTTGTGTTTTGCCTTTTGTTTGTTGGTTTTGGTGTTTTGTTTGTGTTTGTTATTTTTTTTTTTTTAGATAGCACCCTCAGTTGGTGTTCCGGCTTAGGATGCGCAGAGAGTGTAGTGAGAGTAGTGTAGTGGCGCAGGGGCCCAGCTCCTGCTTGGAGTCGGCCCTCACCGACCATTATTGTGTCCTGAGGCCCATCGGGGAGGGGGGCTTCAGCCAGGTGCTGCTGGCTCGCCATCTCCTGACCGGGGTCAAGGTGGCGGTGAAAGTCGTGCCAAAGACGGAGGAGCACGAGCCTGTGCTACGAGAACGGGAATGGTTGATGTCCCTGGAGCACCGGAACGTGATCCAGCTCTTCCAGGTCATCGAGACCACCCGCAACATGTACCTGGTCATGGAGTACGCAGAGGGCGGGCAGCTCCGGCTTCGCATCCCGCGGGAAGGTGGCCTACCGGAGGAGAAGGTGCGCAGGGCGTTCGGGGAGATGGTGCGGGTCGTGCATTACTGCCACCAGAAGGGCGTGGCGCACCTCGACCTCAAGCCAGAGAACTTCGTGGTGGATGCCAGGGGCCACATAAAGCTCATCGACTTTGGCCTGAGCACCAGCATCACGCCTGGGCAGCAGCTGACCGGGTTCAGGGGCACTCTCCTGTACCTCGCCCCTGAAATCATCCGGCGCAAGGGATACGAGGGCCCCCCTGCAGACGTCTGGAGCCTGGGCGTCACTCTTTATTTCATGCTCACGGGGAGAAGGCCGTTCATGGCGAGCACCAGTGAGGGGCTGCAGAATCTGGTCCTGCAGGCAAGTTACCACATCCCCTCGCATGTGTCCCCGGGAGCTCGCAGCCTCATTCAGCAACTCCTGACGGTGGACCCCACACAGAGGCCCACCCTAGAGCAGGTCATGGGGCACCCGTGGATGAGCCAGGGCCAGGACCCTTCACCCAGTCGTCCCAGCCAGCCACTCCCCAAGCGGCCCGACCCCGCCATCATGACCATGATGTTTGACATGGGTTTCGACCCCTACAGCACCTGGCTGTCCCTGGCCAACCGCCAATTCGATGAGGCCATGGCCACCTACCTTCTCCTGCAGCACCAGAGAAGCCAGGGTGCGGGCTGCCAGCTCCAGGCAGAGCCTGTGCGTCGTCGGGTGGCTGGGCCTCGCCCAGGGCCCTCGGTGGATCCGCCCAATGTCCACCCCAACAGGTGCACCAGTGAGCCTGCCCTTCTCCTGCCCCGTGAGCCGCAGCAGCCCGAGGAGGCCAAACCCTCAGGCCGGAAGGACACTGCGTGCGCCAGCGTGCCGGCCATTCCTCTGCGCTTCCTCCACGAGAAGTCACCTGCTCCAAGGATAGCCTCCCAGCAGGACTCTGGGCCCAGCCCTGGTAGGCGGGGAGCAGGAGGAGACAGCTCGGCCTCCCAGGGTACCTCCACGGGGCCAGTCCACGACAGAGGCAGGGGCTGGAGGCGGGTCACCAGGAGGATCGCCACCTGCCTTCGTCGACTCTGCTGTTGCCTTCCGTGCGTCCACGGGCCCGCCTCGAGAAGAAGGGTGGCTCCGCTGGGCGGAGGCCACAGACCCCCTAGGCTCCCCAATAGCGTGGTTCCAGAGATCGTGCCCACGTGAGACAGCCCGATGGACAGCCGGAAGACCCCAGCGCCCTGGCAGCCCTCCGTCACCAAGCGCACTCAGCTTCAGAAGTGAGGCGCGCCCACTGGCTCAGGCTTCTCAGCGTAGATTCCAGCAGGAGCGCACCCCAGTGCTCCAGGACTCACTTCCATCCCCCCTCCAGAGACCTCAGAGACTTTTCCCCAGGACGCTTCCCCCTGTCCTGCTCTTCTCTGCCATCGCAGAGATGTTTCTTAATAAATGTCTGTTTCTCACAAACAGTAGAATACGATTGATGTTCCAGTGATTTCTTTAAAAAAAGAAAAACAGGTTTAGAATAGGAGGACGAAGGAAAAAAGAGGGAGTCCAGCAGCCACCCTGTCCCAGGCCTGGACCCAGGAGCCTCCGCCTACTGGTCATTGTCAGTGGAGACTCCTGCCCTTTGAACCACTGTAGAGTGGGCCTCACACCTTGGGCCAGGAGAGATGGGCTAGTCTCTTGCCTCAATTTCATTTGAGCTGATTGCTTTGGTGGCAGAGAATCCTCCTCCTGTCTCCAGGCCCCTCCCTGACATGTGTGAGGAGGGTGGAGAAAAACACTCTAAATGGAGAAAAATTGAAAGAATTTCCTCTAAAAACTAGAACAATATAGGGACGCCCTCTATCAACACTTCTATTCAACATAGTCCTGGGAAATGTAACCAGAGCAATTAGATGAAAGAAATTAAAGGGCGGAAAATAGGAAACTCCCACTATTTTCCTGCAACATGCTTCTATATTTACAAGATCAACAAATTGTAACACAAAACTACTAGAACTAGCAAAAGAATTCAGCAAAGTAGGATATAAAACCAATATCCATAAATTAAATGTGTTCTTTTACATCAGAGATGAATCCCCTGAAAGAGAAATTAGGAAAACTAACCCATTCAGAATAAGCTAAAAAAAAGAATAAAATACTTTGGAATCAATCAAACAAAACAGGTGAGTGACCTCTACAATGCACACTACAGAATGCTAAAGAAAGCAATTGAAGAACACCTTAGAATACGGAAAGACCTCCCATGCTCCTGGATAAGAAAATTTAACATTGTCAAAATTACCATACTGCCAAAAGCATTATACAAAATTTAATGCAATTCCTATTAAAATCCCTGTGGCCCTCGCAAGCACAAGACCATGGGTTCAATCCCCAGGACCACAAAAAAATAAATAAATGAATAAAATCCCAGGGGCATTCTTTGTTGAAAAAGGAAAAGTAATCATGAAATTTATTTGGAAAAATAAGAGACCCAGTACAGCCAAAGCAAACCTTAGCAAGAAGAATGGAACAGGAGGCATCACAATACCAGAACTTAAGCTATACTACAGAGCCATAATAACAACAACAGCATGGTATCAGTACTATAACAGACACACAGACCAACGGTACAGAATAGAAGACACAGAGACAAAAACCACATAAATCCAATTATCTCATGTTAGACAAAGACACCAAAAACATTCATTTGAAAAGAGATAGCCTCTAAAACACATGGTACTGAGAAAACTGGAAATTCATATGTAACAAAATGAAATTCCCTTCTATCTCTCACAATGCACACAACTCAACTCAAAGTGTACCGAAGACTTAGGCACTAGAATGGACACCCTGTGCCTAATAGAAGCAAAAGTAGGTCCAATCTTCACCCTGTCAGCTTAGGAACTGACTTCCTTAACAAGACTCCTAAAGTGCAAGAAGTAAAATCAAGAATCCATAATTGGGATGGATTTAAACTAAAAAGCTTCTTCTCAACCAAGAAATAATAACATGAGAAAGCCTACAGAATGGAAAAAATCTTTACTGCATGCAACTCAGATAGCTTCAGCACATGCCATGCAGCCTCTGAAGCCCAGATCTCCTCTTGGTGGCTTCCAGAGGACATGGAGTGTGAGCACATGGGACATGGGGACTGGAGATGTTACACCGTGTCAGGGTTGCTATTTAATGAAAGCCAAGGTCACCCAGGAGGAATTGCTCTCCTCTTTGGGTCGTAGGGACCCTGAATTTTGTACAGTGAGGTGCGCACAAAGAGCAAGAAAGCCTCCTTTCAGTCAACATTGGAGTCCTCGTGCACCTGTGAGCCCTGGCATCTCCAAAAGGCTGGGACTGGCACAACTCCTCTGGCAGTTTCTTCCTGCCCTTCCCCTTAATGGGCAGAAGTGGATACCTTACCAAACAAACGAAAAGTACGTCCCATTTGTCAATTTAATCCTTTGCTGTTTTCTAGGAGGGCCTCTAGAGTTGTAAAGTGACTTGTAAAAAGGGAAGTCATTGAATATTTTCCTAAACAGAAAGTGGAGCATGGTAAACGCCCGTAAAGCAAATCCCCTTCCCATTTGAGAAGGACACACTGTGTGCAGCCAGGAAAGGGAAGATTTTGGGTCCAATCTTGCCCTTGGGCCTGGCTTGTCTAATCGCTGCCTGAAAGTGTGCAATGTGCAGAAGATTCTGGGAGGCAGGAGAGGCATAAGGAGGGCAATGGAGGAGTGTGCCCAAGAAGGAAGCCCCCGGCCAGCTGGACAACTCCAGGCTGGCAGGGTGACAGCCACAGCAGATATGCAGGAAGCCTGAAGGAGGGAAGGGAGCGAGTGTGGAGGAGGAATGCCTTTGGTGCACCTTGTGTGCCTTTGTCTGGCGAATGGAAAGGAAGGGATTCCTGGGAGCTCTTCCCCTAGACCTGATGCTGGGCAGGGCTGGGGTTTGTCTGATGGGTATTCTCCCTGTTGCTGGGGGGAAGCAGAAGCTACCTTCTCATTGTGCACACGGGCATACTCCCTGTCTGAGTGGTATAAGAAGGAAGGGCTGTTGTTCATACTACGTTCCTCAGAGATGTGAAGGCTGAGCCCCTTCATGCTGAGGCCCTTCCGTTCAGGAGCCCCAAACCCTGGATCCATTCCTGCAGCCAGCACTCACTGTACCACCATTGGCCCCAAATACCTATCTTTGCTGAAGTTTCCTTTGGTTCACCACTCCCTAAAGCCCCTTCTTTCCTGTTGGCCACAAGTACAGCCAAGAGAGAATGGGCGTGTGGGTCAGCGCATGTCCATAAGTCAGTGGAGTTGAAGGCCAGTGGTTGAGAAACCCAGAAGTGACAACCATCTTCACAGACCCTGAACAGAAGTAGGCCTCAGTGTGCTCAGTGAGAGCAAGAGTGTGTCCCCGAGAGCCACAGTACATAGATTGCCCAGGAAGCCCAGCATAAGTGAACGTGGAGACAGATCAACAGAGTTTGCTCAGAGCGAAAAAAGGGGGGATGAAAGATATTTGTTGTTGTTGTCCTTGTTGTTGCCATTGGGACTGCTGCTGTTATTTGTAATGAAAAGATCTTCAGTGACCTGAGCAACTTAGGGAGACACTGTCTTCACAAACAAGCCTAAAGAACAAAAGGGAAACGTGGGAGCCTAGGGACGTACTTCAGCTGTAGAGCACTTCCCTGACGCGCCTGAGGCCCTGGGGTCAATGGCCAGTATGTCCAAGAACACAAATGGAACAAAGAAGAAGCAGGGCGTGAGACACTATGGCCAACACCTCTGCCCCTCGCATCATGACAGCAACAAGGCACTTGGACCTGGCACCTGCCAGTCTCCAGAATGTGGGAAGGGGATTTCTATTGTCAATCAATTACCAGTCCAAGGGGTTCTGTTAAGAGCAGCAGGAAGGGATGCTGATGCGTGGCAATGCCCCCATTTCTTCTCCTAATGGGGAGGACACTTCTGCTGGTTCTGGGATTGTCTGCCCCTGTATTGGATCCCTCATTGCTTTGAACATATCAACGCACTGCCCTTCGCATGTTCCACGGTTTCTAGGGAGAAATCTGATGAGAACCTTGTGGGGAAATGATAATGAACGCTCCCTCCCTCTCAACCCCATAGGACCTAATGCCTAGCTCCAGAGCATCTTAGGGAGCAGAGCATGCTGTGATAGCATCCCGGCGTGAGTGGGCCCTGATCACCATGAGTTGGAAGACAGGGGCATTGAGTATGTTGAGTGTACACATGATGAGGTCTTTAAAATCTGAAGTTATTACAGATTCTCAAGCTGGAAATGAAAAGACCATTGAAACCTCTGACCGGTTTTCATCTCTAAACATGTAAATATCAGTCTCCCTGACCCACAGACACAGAAAGCTTCCTGGGTCCTTCCTTCTTATTACCAAGAAAGTCAAAAGGGTGCAGGAGACCGCAGAGTGAGGTGAACCCTGGGGGCTATGCCCAGGCTAGACTGGGACGTTCCTTGCTCTGACCTCACAAGGAACCACTGTGAGGTCACCACAAACCCCCGCTATATAGGAGAGTGGCCCAGGGTGGGCTCTGTCCATTAAGTACAGGAAGCTCTTGGTGGTGACCTGTCGGACTCCCAGGTAGTTAGTGCGTTTGGTGGTTGGTGGTCGGTGGTTGGTGTTTGCGGTGGTTTGCTGTTGGTTTTTTGATTTGGGATTTTGTTTGTTTGTTTGTTTGTTTGTTTTGTGTTTTGCCTTTTGTTTGTTGGTTTTGGTGTTTTGTTTGTGTTTGTTATTTTTTTTTTTTTAGATAGCACCCTCAGTTGGTGTTCCGGCTTAGGATGCGCAGAGAGTGTAGTGAGAGTAGTGTAGTGGCGCAGGGGCCCAGCTCCTGCTTGGAGTCGGCCCTCACCGACCATTATTGTGTCCTGAGGCCCATCGGGGAGGGGGGCTTCAGCCAGGTGCTGCTGGCTCGCCATCTCCTGACCGGGGTCAAGGTGGCGGTGAAAGTCGTGCCAAAGACGGAGGAGCACGAGCCTGTGCTACGAGAACGGGAATGGTTGATGTCCCTGGAGCACCGGAACGTGATCCAGCTCTTCCAGGTCATCGAGACCACCCGCAACATGTACCTGGTCATGGAGTACGCAGAGGGCGGGCAGCTCCGGCTTCGCATCCCGCGGGAAGGTGGCCTACCGGAGGAGAAGGTGCGCAGGGCGTTCGGGGAGATGGTGCGGGTCGTGCATTACTGCCACCAGAAGGGCGTGGCGCACCTCGACCTCAAGCCAGAGAACTTCGTGGTGGATGCCAGGGGCCACATAAAGCTCATCGACTTTGGCCTGAGCACCAGCATCACGCCTGGGCAGCAGCTGACCGGGTTCAGGGGCACTCTCCTGTACCTCGCCCCTGAAATCATCCGGCGCAAGGGATACGAGGGCCCCCCTGCAGACGTCTGGAGCCTGGGCGTCACTCTTTATTTCATGCTCACGGGGAGAAGGCCGTTCATGGCGAGCACCAGTGAGGGGCTGCAGAATCTGGTCCTGCAGGCAAGTTACCACATCCCCTCGCATGTGTCCCCGGGAGCTCGCAGCCTCATTCAGCAACTCCTGACGGTGGACCCCACACAGAGGCCCACCCTAGAGCAGGTCATGGGGCACCCGTGGATGAGCCAGGGCCAGGACCCTTCACCCAGTCGTCCCAGCCAGCCACTCCCCAAGCGGCCCGACCCCGCCATCATGACCATGATGTTTGACATGGGTTTCGACCCCTACAGCACCTGGCTGTCCCTGGCCAACCGCCAATTCGATGAGGCCATGGCCACCTACCTTCTCCTGCAGCACCAGAGAAGCCAGGGTGCGGGCTGCCAGCTCCAGGCAGAGCCTGTGCGTCGTCGGGTGGCTGGGCCTCGCCCAGGGCCCTCGGTGGATCCGCCCAATGTCCACCCCAACAGGTGCACCAGTGAGCCTGCCCTTCTCCTGCCCCGTGAGCCGCAGCAGCCCGAGGAGGCCAAACCCTCAGGCCGGAAGGACACTGCGTGCGCCAGCGTGCCGGCCATTCCTCTGCGCTTCCTCCACGAGAAGTCACCTGCTCCAAGGATAGCCTCCCAGCAGGACTCTGGGCCCAGCCCTGGTAGGCGGGGAGCAGGAGGAGACAGCTCGGCCTCCCAGGGTACCTCCACGGGGCCAGTCCACGACAGAGGCAGGGGCTGGAGGCGGGTCACCAGGAGGATCGCCACCTGCCTTCGTCGACTCTGCTGTTGCCTTCCGTGCGTCCACGGGCCCGCCTCGAGAAGAAGGGTGGCTCCGCTGGGCGGAGGCCACAGACCCCCTAGGCTCCCCAATAGCGTGGTTCCAGAGATCGTGCCCACGTGAGACAGCCCGATGGACAGCCGGAAGACCCCAGCGCCCTGGCAGCCCTCCGTCACCAAGCGCACTCAGCTTCAGAAGTGAGGCGCGCCCACTGGCTCAGGCTTCTCAGCGTAGATTCCAGCAGGAGCGCACCCCAGTGCTCCAGGACTCACTTCCATCCCCCCTCCAGAGACCTCAGAGACTTTTCCCCAGGACGCTTCCCCCTGTCCTGCTCTTCTCTGCCATCGCAGAGATGTTTCTTAATAAATGTCTGTTTCTCACAAACAGTAGAATACGATTGATGTTCCAGTGATTTCTTTAGAAAAAGAAAAACAGGTTTAGAATAGGAGGACGAAGGAAAAAAGAGGGAGTCCAGCAGCCACCCTGTCCCAGGCCTGGACCCAGGAGCCTCCGCCTACTGGTCATTGTCAGTGGAGACTCCTGCCCTTTGAACCACTGTAGAGTGGGCCTCACACCTTGGGCCAGGAGAGATGGGCTAGTCTCTTGCCTCAATTTCATTTGAGCTGATTGCTTTGGTGGCAGAGAATCCTCCTCCTGTCTCCAGGCCCCTCCCTGACATGTGTGAGGAGGGTGGAGAAAAACACTCTAAATGGAGAAAAATTGAAAGAATTTCCTCTAAAAACTAGAACAATATAGGAATGCCCTCTATCAACACTTCTATTCAACATAGTCCTGGGAAATGCAACCAGAGCAATTAGATGAAAGAAATTAAAGGGATGAAAATAGAAAACTCCCATTATTTTCCTACAACATGAGTCTATATTTACAAGATCAACAAATTCAAACACAAAACATTTAGAACTAGTAAAGGAATTCAGCAAAGTAGCAGGATATAAAACCAATACCCTTAAATTAAATGCATTCTTATACATCAGTGATGAATCCACTGAAAAAGAAAATAGGAAAACTAACCTATTCAGAATAAGCTAAAAAAAAGAATAAAATATGTGGGAATCAATCTAACAAAAGAGGTGAATGACCTCTACAAAGTAAACTACAGAAAGCTAAAAAATGAAATTGAAGAACATATTAGAAGATGGAAAGATCTCCCATGCTCCTGGACAGGAAAAATTAATATTGTCAAAATTACCATAATGCCAAAAGCATTATACAAATTTAATGCAATTTCTATTAAAATCCCACTGACATTCTTTGTTGAAATAGTAAAACTTATCATGAAGTTCATTTGGAAAAATAAGAGACCCTGTATAGCCAAAGCAATTCTTAGCAAGAAGAATGAAACAGGAAGCATCACAATACCAGACCATGAACTATACTGCAGAGCCATAGTAACAACAACAGCATGGTATCAGTACCATAACTGACACACAGACCAATGGTACAGAATAGAAGACACAGAGACAAAACCACATAAATGCAATTATCTCATATTAGACAAAGACACCAAAAGCGTTCATTAGAAAAAATATAGCCTCTAAAACACATGGTACTGAGAAAACTGGAAATTCATATGTAACAAAATGAAATTCCCTTCTATCTCTCACAATGCGCACAACTCAACTCAAAGTGTACCAAAGACTTAGGCACTAGAATGGACACCCTGTGCCTAATAGAAGCAAAAGTAGGTCCAATCTTCACCCTGTCAGCTTAGGAACTGACTTCCTTAAGACTCCTAAAGTGCAAGAAGTAAAATCAAGAATCCATAATTGGGATGGATTAAACTAAAAAGCTTCTTCTCAGCAAACAAACAATAACATGAAGAGAGAGCCTACAGAATGGGAAAAAAAATCTTTACCACATGCACCTCAGATAGAGCATTAATCTCTAGGATATGTAAAGGACTCAAAAAACTCAACACCAAATAAACCCAATAACCCAAACAATAATTGGGCTAAGGTAGTGAATAGACACTTCACAGAGGAATAAAATACAATCAAATAACAAATACATGAAAAAATGTTCAACATCTCTAACAATTAGAGAATTGGAAATCAAAACTAAAGATTTCATCTCACTCCAGTCAGAATTCAATTATCAAGAATATAAGCAATAAAAAATATTGGTTAGGATGTGGGAAAAACGTGCTCTCATACGTTGTTGGTGCCAATCAATGCAACCACTATGGAAAGCAGGATGGAATTTCCTCAGAAAACTTGGAATGGAACCACATTTGACCCAGCTTTCTCACTCCTCCATTTATACCCAAAAGACTTAAAATCAGCATACTACAGTGATACAGCTACATCAATGTTTATAGCAGTTCAATTCACAATAGTCAAACTATGGAGCCAACCTAGATGCCCTAGAGATGAATGGATAAAGAAAATGTGAAATATATGCACAATGGAATATTACCAGAATGAAATTATGATATTTGCAGGTAAATGGATGGAGTTGGAGAATATCATCGTAAGCAAAATAAGCCAATCCCAAAAACCCAAAGGCCAAATGTTTTCTATGATATGTGGATGCTAATTCACAATAACTGGGGGGAAGCTATGGAAAAATAGAGATACTTTGGATTAGACAGTGGGGAGTGAGTGGAGGAGAGGGGGTATGGAGGTCAGAAGGAAAGTAGAATTAGTCAGACATTGTTACCAAATGTGCATATATGATAATATTATGGGTGTGATTCAGATTTGAGCCCCAGCACTTCAAAATGAAAAGTCATGGTAATTTTGAAACAAAACAGAACTGTCACTGAAGGAAAGAGCCTAGGTAGAGGTGAAGAAAATTGGTGTGGTGGGTTCTTCTACAGTTCACTCAGACATTGATCTCAAAGGAATTCCCCTTTCACCCACTGAGCCTTCACCTGTCATCCAGGTCTCCTACCATCCTTTCTGGATGAGAGGCTTCTGTGCTTCATGGCTTGGTAGACCAGAGGATGTTAAACTGGTATGCCCCTACAGATGGGGGCTGAGACAAAAGATTTGAGCATTTCCGGATGTGGAAGAGAGTGACTCTAGTTTGAAAGTAGAACAGGCAGGATGCTGACCACCTTCAGGGAACAACCCTGTCTCTGGTATGCACTGGTGTACCACCCAGACCTTTTCTAGAGGCAGGGCATGAATACCTGCATAGTGTGCCTGCACACACACATGGGCACATGCATTCACATGCATGCACACATACATATGTTTGCACACATAAGCATGCACACACACATGCACATCAAGAAAAGTAATGCAAGCAATAAAGTAGATGTTTAGAAATAACACTAAAGTGGGGAAAGAATTCCCAGAAACTTACTCTGAAGTTAGTGGAGGAATACAGAGCATGTCCTGTGGTGGATAAACTACAGCTTGGAAGCAGCACGACTCCCACACTTGCTACTCCAAAGGTCTCAGGATCTTTTTAGTTTGGGGCTCATGGGCCAGAAATACAGATTGTTCCACTTGGAATAGGTGTTCAGCTAAAAGTCAAGGACGTAGGGCAAAAATTAATGTCTATTGAACATCTGTTTATGTGGCCCAGAAACAAGCATTTCAGTTTTGTATCCATTACCTCATTAAAATACTTTCTTGACTTAGCAGATGGAGAAACTGAGGCTCTGAGCTCTGAAAAAGAGATTATTTTATCTATTCCAAGTTTGAAAGGGACATTCATGAGAACTGCAGAGGACCTGGATGTTCTGTGTGTCTGTATGGGAGCACCCTGGCCACAGTGGGACCCCAGAGAAGCACACATTCAACTGTTACGTTCCCTCAGAGAAAAAGACAAACAGAAAGGAGTGTGGGGTTTGGAAGCTTCCAATTGCAAATCAAGCTCTGATTTAATGGAACACTTACTAGAGAAATCTTCTAGACTTTCCATAATGAAATAAAGGTTTATGAAAGTAGCAGAATTGATTGTCCTCAGAATGAATCATAATTTATATTTAATTACAAAGTCAGTGCTCAGGGCCAATTAAACTACCTGTTTCTCTTCTGCTGTATTTCAGGGTTGTGTAGCCCCGTAAGGGATTCGGTTTTGAAAGATATGCATTATCATGGTATACTTAAACAGCTCCTAGTATCTGTTTTAGTCAACTTCTAAATGCCTACTTATGTAAAAGACTGGGTTCCAGTGATCCCATGAGAAGCACAAGAAGTATTTGACTCCCTGCTTCCAGAAGTCTATCCTATTTCTGCAAAGTTCAGGGACAAATATAATTATTCCTCCAGTCCCATATGCCTGGCACAGACAAATTAGTAGTCAGAAAGGGAGGTGTCAGTATGGGACAGGATTTTCAGAGAGGCTTCATGGGGCATTTGGGACTTGAGCTAAAGGAAGTGATTCATTTAAACTGTAAGTCCAAGTACGACCTTTCCTGATGAAAAGCCCTGCAGAAACTCTGTGCAGCCTGTAGACTTGGGCAGGAACTCCTTAGCATTGCCTCTAAGGTTCTCCTGGACTGGAGTCTGTCCACCTGTACATCTCTTCATCTACCAAGTATCACAATCCAGCAACACCAAACTGATTTTAATTTTCTGTATACACAACAATGCAGCTTCTCGAAATTTTTCCTCATACTATCTCTTTTGTACTTCCCTTTCTTTTGCTTCCTACTCAAATTTAGCAAGTCCCTGGACATCCTATTTTCCTCAGTAAAAGACATCAATACTTGACTACATCAGAGTGCCTCTGCTTGACACTACATTGTAAGTCTCATTCATGCCTCCATCAACTCCACAGAAACACCTTGACTGACAAGCAGTGGCTAAGACACATCTGCTTAACACTACCCTCTGGTCCAGGCTCTCCAAGGCAGTCTCTTAAGTATGATTGGTATCTACCTGCTGAACCTCATCTTCACAGGAAACCTTTTCATGGCCACAGGAAGCCAGCACATAGAATGGTGCTTCTGGAAGAGACATATCTGCCTGAGCTCACCACCTGTAACTGGCAGCCAGCCCTGTACAGAAGCAGCAGCTATGACCTTTGGGCCCTGATTCCTGGAATGTGCCAAGTAACCTATGCTTACAGGCAACCTGGATGATTGGAAGATGCCTTCAGTGGGATCCTGATTCTACCACTTCATGGTTGAGTTAAGTGGGAAAACTACTTCTTACAGCCTCAGTTTGCCTCTCTGTAAAATGGGAGTAGGGGAATTGACTACCTCTCAGGGCATATTGTTGACATGCTAAGCACTTGATCTTGGCCCAACACTCGGACAAATGGCAGCTCTTGTTCTGTCTGGTCAAGGCCTCGATGGATACATATCACTGGCCATAGAGTCTATAGTCCCAACACCACTAACTGTCAGGGTCCAGGGAGTATAATTTCCTGGGTTTCTTCCTGGAGCCCTTTCCTTCTCTTCCCCAACTCCATTTTCCTGAAGTTCTACTTGACACCATCTTGTGGCACACATGGGAACTGCAGGTGGCCAGCTCAGGCACTTGCTGGTTCTTTATGCTGCTCCTGGGTAGTGGGGATGAGGGTGGAGCTTTCCTGCAGCTGCCCAGATCTTTTCTGGAGGCAGACCTGTTCTAGATGTTAACACAAGTTAAACTTGGTCCCAGATTTCTAATGATATAAAAGCCAAAGACCTTAGTGTAAGCCAAATCAGGTCACTCTTCTCAGGCATTCCTGGGCTGCTGGTTTCAGAGAAGATTATGCAAAGCAGCCCAGGCGTGATTCCCTGGGGACTCAGGAACCAGACAGGACACTCTATCAGCATCCTGGGCTGCATTTATCCAGAGACATGGAATCCAGCAGGGTTGATACATTTCCTTCCCAGATATATAGATATTCTCCCATATGCCCAAACCTGAGAATAAATCGCATTGTTCCTTTGGCAACATGTTATTCTTATAGATTTTCAGTGCCTACAGAATAGGTTTGACAACCCAAACATGCCATATGTGTCTGAAAACCACTCCCATAAGACAGAGAAAGTTCAGAGGGAGACCCAAAAATGGTGGGAGATAGACCCAGCTTGGAGCTGGATCTCTGGTCCAGGATTCTGATGAATTCTAGACCCACACATCCAACCACCCAGCAGCATCTCCACCTGTGTGTCCGCCAGACCACATGCCCAGCAGAATTTACCTGTGGCCCCAGACCCGGGCCCCTGGATCAGTGCACAGTCCCATTTTGAATAAGTGCCCAGGCCAACTTGGACTCCCTGGAAACATATACAGCCACCTGTCACATGGAATGCCATTCTATTTCTCCTTAATTCCAGAACTCTGAGCTGGTCCAAGGTGACAATATACCGAAGTAAAGATCTGCTTTTGCCAAGATACTTGACAGCAAAGGGTAGCCATGAAATAGAATCTGACAACCTATGGTTAAGCTGTCACTCTAAGGAGACGCTTCTCCTAAAATAAAAGGAAAAGACTCCCAAAGAGTCTCTCCTTCCTCTGTTCCCATCCCATGTCCTCTCATGAGAACAACCCATGTTCTCTCAAGTGAAAGGACCATCTTCACCTCCAGGGCAGCTGTTGTGAGGTCAAGTCCTCTGCACTGAGGACCAGGAAGTGAAAACATGGGAAGAGCTGGGTGCCAAGGCCCTTGTCAAGCCACCACACCAGGCCGGGGAATCTATCTGCACATGGAAGTCTCATGACATAGAGATATGGTGTATATTGAAGCTTCATTCTTAACTTGATATTGTGGGGCCAAGGACATGCACAGCTGGTAGATCACCCTCATCCTTCTCCTTGTCCCATCCTGATCTGTCAATCCCACCTCCCACTTCCATCCTCATCTCTCCTCATCGCTCAACTGTCGTGACCACGATTCAACCACCTCTTGTTTGTTCCTCACACCCACTCAATCACCACACAGTAGCTACAACTTTGAAAACTGGCAGACTTAAACTGGAGTGACTTGTGTCAAACCCTAACCAAAAAATAAATAAAGCCTGTAGGTTAAGTCGAAGAAGATCTCATGCATGTCTGTCTGATTATAAGAACAATCTCAAGAGACTGTTGGAACTAGATCCTTGCACCAAAGTCCACTGAAGCCCACAAAAAGATGCTTCTTTAACGACACCTGCCCAGCAACTGCCTATACAACTTGAATTGACATTATCCTTATTATTGATCCTTGTAACCAATGATTTTTTTTTCAAAACAACTACTCCTGTAACTGCTATGGTTTGGATGTGAGATGTCCCCTGGAAAGCTCACGTAGCAATGCAGGAATGTTTAGAGGTGAAATGATTAGATTCTGAGAGCTGTAACTTCATCAGTGTATTAATCCATTTGATGAATTAATAACTTGAATGAATTACAGCCTGGTAACTGAAGGCAGGTGGGATTTGGCTGCAGGAAGTAGGTGTAACCCTCGGGGTTACATTTTCTCTCTCACTTGGGCACTCTCTGCCTTTTGCTTCCTGTTGGCCATGAGTTGAGCAGATTCCCTCCACTGTGCCCTTCTGCCATGATGTTCTACCTCATCTAGAGCAGAGCAATGAACTCAGCTAAGTACAGAATGAGACACGAGCCTAGAACAATCTTTTCCTTCTCCAATTTGTTCTTGTCAGGTAATTTGGTCCCAGTGATTCAAAGTTGACTAACACAGCAACCCTCCTAATTTTACCTTTAAAAACCCTTGTCTTCCTTTACCTCCCTTAATATGACCATAGTTGATTATGGTATGTGTATTCTCATTGCAATATTTAATCCTGATTAAATTCATTATCTTTGCAGAATCTCTCTTTTTGCCATTGACCGAACAGTCATGATAAGATGCAGTTCTGATCACATGGCTTCTTGACTTCTCTCTCCTCTGCTCAGGAGATTCCTGAGTTCTTATTCCTGCTGCCCTTGTCCCCTCACACCTGGCAGACCTGTCCTTTACCTGAAGTGTCATCTGGGCCCTCTCTCCCTGGCAAGTCTTTCTTCCTGGAGACCTTCCTACTTGGTAGAGAAGCTATTACTTGGAACATAGCCTGGATAGTTCCAAAAGTTGAAGCTGCACTCACCCTCTCAGTCTTCCTCATGCCCATGCACGTGCCATGATTCCAAACCCATAGGGAAGTTGGCAAGGCTTAACCAGAGATAACATGTTTAACCTTGTTTAACCTTGTTGTATGGAGGAGGTCAACCATGCTCAAGGACAAAAGGAACGGATGAGTCAGCTGAAGACTGTACAATCATTAGTAAACATATGCTCTACTCTCTGAGAGGTACCGGTATGGAAGAACTGCTTTTGCATTTATATTTTGAGAAATGTTTTCCTCAGAAGAAAGGGAATTATGTGCTGCGGTGGAAGAAATAACAAACCAGTAATGAGGAGAGCTGGATGGATTCAATTCCCAGGCTGGCTGCCAAGCCTAGAAGAAGACTGGGCAAGTCATCTCCTCTCCCAGGGCCCACGTTCTCCTCCCGGAAGGGGAGCTGTGCAGCCGGCCTCCAGTGCCTGCCCAGGCCTGCCAGTCTGCTGTTCAGAGGCACACTCAGGGCTGGTTTCTAAGGTGACTGCTAGGATGGGGCACTCAGAAGAAATGAGTCCTCCAAGGTAAAGAGCCACAGTCCCCAGACCCACACTCGGTCACTCCTATGGCCCTAAAAACAGGTGTCTCCTCAGGGTCAGATCCAGGTGCTGCAGAGCACTGTGTCATCATGCACCTCACAGAAACCAAGTCTGGCAGGGTGGTGGGCCCCATGCCTCACCAGGGACACAAAGTAGGTGCAGCCATGGGTGCTACCAACAAAAGAAGCCTTCCAGACACACATCTAATATTCAAAATTTAAGAACCAGACAAGCTGTGTGGTCCTTAACTCAGGCTCAGACAACAAGGAACAGGTTTGATTGTTCATTCAGTGTGTGTCATCCCAAACTGTGGTGCATCAAATCATTTGAGGGGTAGTGGGTACTTTAAATTACACATAATATCAAAATATAATTTTTCCCACTTAATGCGAGTTTAGTCCATTAGACACTGATTCTGGTTGGGTGTGGTGAGCATGTCTATAAGCCCAACCACTCGGGAGTCTAAGGAGGATCACAAGTTCCAGGTCAGCCTCAGCAATTTAATGAGACCCTGTCTCAAAATTAAAAATAAAAAGGGCTAAGGGGTGTCGCTCAGTGGTTAGGCACCCCAGGGTTCGATCCTCAGTACCAAAAACAAAACAGAAGAAAGAAAATAGTTCTGGGGTGTGGTGGAGAAGTCCACTGCAACAGGCAAAAAAATGCTGCATGCTCAGAGTCTCCATTCCAGAACCTTCTTCCCATCACACTCGAGACTCTCGTATCAGACTCATAGTTGAAGTGGGAGCAAGGAGCCGGCAGAAGTGATGAAAACCTAGAAAAGCAATGACTCTGTTAATAAATGGAAAGGGAAACCCAGTGCCAGTGATTTAAAGATCACAGAGACTGGAACTGCCTGTAAGAGTGTTTCTAAGTACAGGTCCTCAAGGGCCTGCTTTAATAAATTGATAAGACTATTTTCAATTACCTCAGCATTTGTATAACAACAATTAATTTCCGTAAAGCCCTCAGACTAGCGTTGCTTTGTTAATTAGGTTAGTTGCCCCTTCTGCAGTTCATCCTGCTTAATTGTGCCTGGCAAATGCTTTTTGTCACACGCCAGGCCACCGTATTTTTCAGGCATGCTTTGGATTCACATCTGCTTCTATGACAGATGTCTACTGAAGGCATGGAACTTACCAGGCCTAGAGGGGGGTTAGAAGGCAGAGATTATAAACCCATGTCCGGTTGGGCTCAGTGACACACACCTATAATCCAGGTTCTTGGGAGGCTGAGGCCTGGGCAACTTAGCAAGACTTTGTCTCAAAATAGAAAGGGCTGGAATTGTGGCTCAGTGTAGAGTACTCTTTAGGTTCAATTCCCAATACCACACACAAATAATCAATAAATAGGCCCATATGCATTGTGACCGGCACCTGGTCAACCTGGTCAGTGCTTTCCCTGCCAGCTTCAGAATTGTCACAGGTTCTACCTTCAAGAATTTGATTGATCACTTTCTTCCACTTACTAAATCACGCCCTCAAGAACACTAGCTCTGCCAGTATAAGTTGAGCATCCCTAATGTGAAAGTACGAAATCCCAAATCCAATATTCTTTGAGCACCAATGTGACTCCACAAGTGGAAAATGCCACACCATGAAACTGTGCTGAAGGCACAAAATTATTAACACTATTATGTAAAATTACCTTCAGGTATGTGTATAAGGTTTCTGCAAAACATAAATGAATTTCATATTTAGACTAGGGTCCTATCCCCAAGATATTTATTATATAGGTGCAAATATTCCAAAATCTAAAATTCATAGCATTTCTGGTCCCCAGCATTTCAAATAAGAGATACTCAGCCAATAATTCGCAGAGCTTGAACTTGATCCCAAAGGGATCATATGACTCCCCTTAATGGGAATGGCTTGCCTTCTCCTTACTCCTCCCCATCTTCTCTTGAGCAGGGTTGAGGATATGGTATGTGGCAGGCAGCCTTCAACATGGTGGTAAAAACAGGCTCCAGGGCCCTGATGGAACAAAACAGAAGGGACCTGCATCTCTGGATGACCTCACAGAGGGAAGATACCCACTCACTTACCACCTGTCTATCCACCCCCACTTTTACAGGAGAGAAATGCAACCCCTCTATTTCATTTAGGTCCTTTCATATGGTTTCTGTCAACGCTTTAGAATCAATGAGAACTTTGAATCTCTCTGGGAAAACAGGATTTATATACAAATATTCACTGAAATTGCCCTGAATCTCTTCCCTTGGCCCCTCCAGAGCAGTGCTCCACCTCCCTTGGATCTGTTCCCTGGCAGGTGACCTACATAGACTGCACCATCTGTCTTCCAGCTTGGTGCATGGATGAGATACCCCAGCAGGAGATCAGAGAGGGAAGGAGAGTGAGCTCCCTGCCTGGAGGCTACAGGGGCTGTGCTGTGTTCCTTTACCCCAAGTTATAGCTTCCAAAGGTCTAACAGTGACCTCTTACAGCTTTGACATTCTCCCCTGTTCCTCAGGTCTGGAGTCGGGGCAAAGCTCAAAGCTCGGCTCTGCTCCAGGGTACCCATCTTTTGTTGCTTTCCCTCTACTTTGCCTAAATAGTTCTTCTATCAACTTCAACTTCATTCTTCCACTGTGTGGTCTGTCTCCTGCTGCTCCCCTGATTGCTCCAACAGCAACTGTGAGTTAGAGATCTGAGTCTCCTGGCTCTTTGCATCACAGTTGAAGACCTGCTTGTTCTGGCTCTGCTCTTGACTAGCACTCACCAATAAGTTATTCAGCTCTCTGCGCCTCGGGTTCCTTGTCCATAAGCTGGGTTCTGGTGACCTCTCACCTAAATCAGCACTGTGCTTCTGGTTCTCTGGGCTGAGGGAGGCAGCTCCCCTGGAGAGAGCAAAGCTGCCAGGCCTGTAGCTAGCACTGTCCTAGTTTTTGTCTCTGGGCTTCTAAAAAATGACCCCCCACCTGGTTTGGGAAATATGATAGTTCCCCCTTTATCCATGGGGGATACATTCCAAGATCCTTGTGCATATCTGAAAGCATAGAGAGTACTTAACTCTATATAGATTATGTTTTTAAAATAAATACAATCTATTATAAAGTTTGATTTGTAAGTTAGGCATAATAAGAGATTAATAAAGACTAATAATAAAATACAATTAAAATAATACCATAATAAAAGTTAGTGAATGTGCTCTCATCTCTTTCTCTCTCTCTAAATATCTTACTGTACTTTAACCTTTTTATTTAAAGAAAAAAAATAACATACAGCTTCTTTTGTCGTATCTGAATCGCAGCATCACTGCTCTTGTGCTTTGGAGCCATTGTTAAGTCAAATATGAGCTTTTGAACATAAGCATTGCAATACTGCAGTAGTGGATATAATAGCAAAGTCCCTAAGTGACTAACAGGAGAGTAGCATGTATACGGTGTGGTGCACAATTTAAAACTTGTGAATTATTTATTTCTGGAATTTTCCAGTTAGTAGTTTTGAACTGAGGTTGACCTTGGGTAACTGAAACTGCAGAAAGGGAAATCATGGATAAAGGGGATCTTGGTAGGTCTTGGTGGCTGATTGTCAGTGTAGGATAGGTGCATGCAATAACAAGAACTCCAAGGTCTCAAGGACTTAAAAATACAATGGTTTCTTATTTACACCAAGACCCCCAAGGTTCAGGCAACTCTGTAGCCATCCTAAGCAAAACAGGAATTGAGTCTTGCATCTCCTTTATCTCCAACAAAAGGCTTTTGCATTTGCTGCCACAGGAGAAAGAAGAGGATTGCATGGGTTTTTTCACAGCCTTATCCACAGAATGGTGCCTGTCATTTCTGCACAATTCTAATTGGTGCAAATTAATTGCGTGGCCCTAACTGTGTAACTTCCACGTACACAGGAAGGAGGAATGGGAATCAGAACTTGTTGAATGTGGGTCTGGCTTTGTCACACCAGCCCTATATTCAGAGGCTGCCCTAGACTCCCAGCTAGAGCAGGTTGTAGATTCTAGATTCTGTGTGGGGCAGCTGCTTATGCACCAAGAGGCAGGGGGTGAAGGGAAGCTCCCATTTACCAGGGGAGGTGACTTCTCTGACTGTACCAGGTTCACACAGCCCTATGACAAAGGAAGTAAAAGCCAATGCCTGGCCCTTGAGATCTATTTGTGGAATTTTCATAAGCCATTAGTTTTGCAGGATTCATATCAGAGGCATAACCTCCTGTCCTCTCATGTCTCCAAAGTCAAACCCATACCTACATCATCAATTCATACCACATCCCTTGAAAAACTAATCACATCTGAATCTGCTGAAATCAATAAGGAAGAAGATCTCAAAGTCCAGCCACATTGTAAGGCCAAACCCTTAAGGGTGCCATCCCAGTTTCTCAGAAGCACAGAATCTACTTGTGAATGTGTCTGAATCTGTACAACTAAACTATAAGGCATGGGTGGGGCGGGGGGGGCAGGAGAAGCACAGCCAACTCTGCAAAAGAGAATAACCAAACAATCTCACCTTATTCACTGATCCAGTCCTCAAGCTCTTACCAGGCAAGGTGGCATTAGGATGTGTTTTAGTCAGCTATTTCACTGCTGTGACCTGTCAAGAACAATTTTAAGGAGGAAAAGTTTATTTGGGGGCACATGGTTTCAAGATGTCTCAGTCCATAAAAAACTGACTCCATTCCTTGGGGCTCGAGGTGAGGCAGGACATCATAGTAGAAGAGTGTGGCAGGGGGAAGTGGTTCAAGACATGATAATCAGGAAGCAGAGAGAGAGAGAGAGCTCCCTCACCAAAGACAAAATATATACCCCAAAGTCACATGCCCAGGGATCCATCTCCGCCAGCCATACCCCACCTGTCTAGTTACCACCCAGTTAATCCTTATCAGAGGATTAATGCACTGATTAGGTTAAGGCTCTCATAACCCGATCATTTCACCTCTAAACTCTCTTGCATTGTCTTACACATAAATTTTTGGGGGATACCTAATATAGAAACCATAACAAGGTGTGCCCAGCTTCTTTCAGGTTCTCCAGGATCCAATTCTCTGACTTGGTTTCCAGGCCATCCCCTCCTCAACCCTGGTGGCAGGTGGCATATCCATGGGACAGCATCCTCTGATAGGCAGTCTCAGGTCTAACGGACATCCCACCCTGGGCAGCAGCCTTCACACAAGCTCCTGAGCACATGTCTCTTTCTCTGGAAGGTTGAGAAGACACCTGAGTGGACCCCCTGTATATGAGCATGTCTTTGCCTGCAGTTTGGTCTCTACATTTGTTCCTTCCTGTATCAGAAGAAAAGAGTACATCCTTGCTAACAACTGAAAATTTATGTCCCCCCTGAATGTATATGTTGAAACTCTAATCCCCAGTGTGAGGGTACTTGGAGTCAGGGCCTTTGGAAGTGATTAAGTCATGGGGATGAAATGTTCATGATTTGAATTAAAAAGTGCTGAGAGACACAGGCTCATCCCTTGGTGAGCACAAAGCTGAGTACAACCAAGAGATAAAAGAGTGAAGAAAGATTTATTACCTGCAGCAGATAAGGAGAGACCTGGGGATAATTCCCAAAGCAGTGTCTCCCAAAACAAGGTGTTTTTATAGGGGATCTCATGCATATCCATATTGGAAAGACTCAGTCATCACAAGTAAAGGCGGGCACATTCCTGAGAATACTCAGGTGTAGATCATGCATCTTCACGCACTGCAAATTCGAAATGGCAGAAAATTTAACATTATAATGAGACTATAATAAGTTCATTCTAGAACACCTAGAAAAGTGATTCAGTGATTTTTGGTTGGTTCCTAGCAACTGACAGGATCCCTCACCCTTTTGCCATTTGAGGAAACAGCAAGGAGGAACCATCTATAAAATAGAAAGCACATCCTCACCAGACAGAGAATCTGCCAGCACCTTGACCTTCATCTTCCCAACTTCTAGAACTGTAGGAAATAAATATCTGGTTTTGATAAACCATCAAAATGTGTTTTCACTATAACAGCTTGAGTGGACTGAGACAGTGAAGGTTTACTGGCTGGCACAGTGGCCTAAGCAGGCTTCCTTCCAGTTGTCACGGATCCTGCGTACACAGTGAAACAGAGCCAATGCTTTCATTTTGACAGCAGCAGATTGGCGAGGGGTTCACACATTCCATCTCTGAAATACCAATCCATTACAAACCAGTGAAACAAACATCACCCAATCAAACCTTTCCTTGGAAAAAAGATACATTTGTTTCTATTGTTAATACAGATAATTTAAAATTTTATTACACTGGCTTCTCTTATCCCTTTCTCACACATCTTCCTTGGCTCCCAGCAATCCATCCACACTGGGCTCCTGCTGTCCTTGAACACAGCTCACCAGCCTCACCAGGACTTTGCACAGGCTTCTCTCTCTGCCTGGACTGCTCAGCTGGGAGCTCCCTGTGTCCCCTCACTTACAGTCTTCTCATCTCTGATTGCAGAGAGTTTCCTGAACAAAACCACACCCTACCACTATCTTACCTCTTGCCCTGCTTTCTTCTACTTTGTTGCAATTAACACCATTCAATAGTTATACATCTGTCCTCTACCACTTCTACACACACTGTAGAATCTAAGTGACAAGAAAGCAGGACTCCATTTTGTCGTTCTTTTCAACTGCTGGAACCCCCATGCTTGGTATGTATTTGGCACAAAGAAAACCCTCCAGAAATATCTGTTAGACTAATTAACGTTCCCACTCTCCTGAACATAACTGATGCAATATAACTTGGCATATCTTCTGCCTGCAGGGTTAAAATTTAAAGAGGCATTTATGTAGCAGTTAAAAGCGTGACTTTGGAATTACACTATATGGCTTCAAGTCTGACTTACTTCAGAAAGTTACTGCCATGTGACTTGGGCACCTAATGTATCACTTTCGAGCCTCCCTTTCTTTATATATAAAGTAAGAATAATAGAACTATGAGCGAAGGTTCTGATACACTGGAAGGTATTAGAGTAAAAGTTATTTAATGTTTATTTGTTACATCTTGAATGCTTTATCAATAGTTGATATTTTTTCTCATAAATCTGGGAAGAACACATAAGTCTATGTGTTTTGTTAGTTACTTTTATAATTATTATAGTTCTTTGGTAAATTATTCCTTTTTGAAATTGTACCTTTCTTTATGTATTGTACTATAATCATGCTTTTAGGTGTGCATTCCATATTTTTCTACAAGAAATATTGGAACATCAGCTTTATTCTAGTTAAATCCTGATAAAGTTCACATTCTTTTATCAACAAGCTTTTCATCATTAATATTAAAATTAAAATTCAACATACATACTTAATTCATATTTTCCTTCTAAATAATAATTCTAATTTGCTTTCTCCCTCCTGAATGGAAATAAAAATGTGTTCTCTGTCTCCTAAATATACCCCTTTAATCCTATATATTATGTTTGTCTACTATTTTACATGTCATAGTTATAAACTCATGGGGAAAAACATTATTGTATATGTTGATCTTACTTAGATTTTCATGTATAATTACTTGATCACTATATATTGATTTTTGCATTTCAATACTTCCAATTCAATAATCTTCTTGCTCAAATACACCCATAATGTTTTTAGAAAAGTCTATGTGTAGCAAATTTTCATAGTCTTTGTACATATAAAAATCTTTACCGACACTTATTCTTGAATGATAGTTTATTTGGGTCACTTGTTATTAACAGTCATTTCCATTTGTATCTTATACTTTTAATCCATTGTCTTTCTGAGACTTCTACATCTGATGATAAGTGACAGCCAGTCTGAAAGTTTCTACAGTGCCTTTTAAGTTTTTCATGGTAATGGTTAGAATTTTCACTTTTTATTTCATGTTTTACAATTTCACCATTAAGGTTTTCTTTCTTCCTTCCTTACCTTTCCTTTCCTTTCCCTTTTTTAAATTTCCATGCTTAAAACTCAGTGTGGTCCTTCTATATCCAGATTTTTTTTATTATTTAAACAAATGGGATACATATTGTTTCTCTATTTGTACATAGAGTCAAGGTATACCATTTGTGTAATCATAAATTTACATAGGGCAATGTTGTTTGATTCATTCTATTATTTTTTCCCTTCCCCCACCCCTCCCACCCCTCTTTTCCCTCTATACAGTCCTTCCTTCCTCCATTCTTACCACCCTCCTTATCCCTAACCCTAAAACTAACCTTAACCCTAACGCTAACCCATCCTACTCCCCATTATATGTCCTCATCTGCTTATCAGTGAGATCATTCGTCCTTTAGTTTTTTGAGATTGGCTTATCTCACTTAGCATGATATTTTCCAATTTCATCCATTTGCCTGCAAATTCCATAATTTTATCATTCTTCATGGCAGAGTAATATTCCATTGTATATATATGCCACCGTTGCTTTATCCATTCACCAACTGAAGGGCATCTGGGTTGGTTCCACAATCTGGCTACAGTGAATTGAGCAGCTATGAACATTGATGTGGCTGTATCTCTGTAGTATGCTGATTTTAAGTCCTTTGGGTATAGGCCAAGGAGTGGGATAGCTGGGTCAAATGGTGGTTCCATTCCAAGCTTTCTGAGGAATCTCCATACTGCTTTCCAGAGGGGCTGCACTAATCTGCAACCCCACCAGCAATGTATGAGTGTACCTTTTTCCCCACATCCTCGCCAACACCTATTGTTGCTTGTGTTCTTGATAATCGCCATTTTAATTGGAATAAGATGAATCCTTAGGGTAGTTTTGACTTGCATTTCTCTTATTACTAGAGATGTTGAACATTTTTTCATATATCTCTTGATTGCTTGTACATCTTCTTCTGTGAAGTGTCTGTTCATTTCCTTAGCCCTTTGATTGATTGGATTATTTGTATTCTTGGTGTAGAGTTTTTTGAGTTCTCTATGGATTCTGGAAATTAGCGCTGTATCTGAAGTATGAGTGGCAAAGATATTCTCCCACTCTGTAGGCTCGCTCCTCACATTACTGATAGTTTCCTTTGCTAAGAGAAAGCTTTTTAGTTTGAATCTATCACAGTTGTTGATTCTTGCTTTTCTTTCTTGGGCTATGGGAGTCCTGTTAAGGAAGTCTGATCCTAAGCCAACAAGTTGAAGGTTTGGACCTACTTTTTCTTCTATAAGATACAGGGTCTCTGGTCTGATTCTGAGGTCCTTGATCCATTTTGAGTTGAGTTTTGTGCAGGGTGAGAGATAGGGGTTTAATTTCATTCTGTTGCATATAGTTTTCCAGTTTTCACAGCACCATTTGTTGAAGAGGCTATCTTTTCTCCATTGCATATTTTTAGCACCTTTGTCGGGTATGAGAAAATTGTATTTATTTGGGTTTGTGTCCATCCTCTATTCTGTACCATTGATCTACCTGTCTATTTTGGTACCAATACCATGCTGTTTTTGTTCCTATTGCTTTGTAATAGAGTTGAAGATCTGATATTGCAATACCCCCTGCTTCGCTCTTTCTACTGAGGATTGCTTTAGCTATTCTGGGTTTTTTTATTCTTCCAGATGAATTTCATAATTGCTTGCTCTATTTCTGCAAAATACATCATTGGGATTTTAATTGGAATTGCATTGAATCTGTATAGCACTTTAGGTAGTAGGGTCATATTGACAATATTAATTCTGCCTATCCAAGAACATGGGAGATCTTTCCATCTTCTAAGGTTTTCTTTAATTTCTTTCTTTAGTGTTCTGTAGTTCTCATTGTAGAGGTCTTTCACCTCTTTTGTGAGATTGATTCCCAAGTATTTTATTTTTTTCAAGGCTATTGTGAATGGGGTAGTTCTCCTAATTTCTCTTTCTGAAGATTCATCACTTATGTATAAAAATGCATTGGATTTATGAGCATTAATCTTGTAACCTGCTACTTCACTGAATTCACTTATGAGTTCTAAGAGTTTTCTGGTGGAATTTCCAGGTTCCTCTAAATATATAATCATGTCATCAGCGAACAGGGATAGTTTGAGTTCTTCTATCCAATACATATCCCTTTAATTTCTTTGGTTTGTCTAATTGCTCTGGCTAGAATTTCAAGGGTGATGTTGAATAGAAGTGGTGAAAGAGGGCATCCCTGCCTTGTGTCAGTTTTTAGGGGGAATGCTTTCAGTTTTTCACCATTTAGAATGATATTGGCCATGGGCTTAGCGTAGATAGCCTTTACAATGTTAAGGAATGTTCCCACTACCCCAATTTTCTCTAGTGTTTTGAGCATGAAGGGATGCTGTATTTTATCAAATGTTTTTTCTGCATCTATTGAAATAATCATGTGATTCTTAACTTTAAGTCTGTTGATATGGTGAATGACATTTATTGATTTCTGGATGTTGAACCAACATTGCAACCCTGGGAAAAAAACCACTTGATTGTGGTGCACTATCTTTTTAATATATTTTTGTATGCAATTTGCTAAAATTTTGTTGAGAATTTTTGCGTCAATGTTCATTAAGGATATTGGTCTGAAATTTTCTTTCCTCGATGTGTCTCTGTCTGGTTAAGGTATCAGTGTGATATTGGCGTCATAGAATGAGTTTGGGAGGGTTCCCTCCTCTTCTATTTCATGGAATACTTTGAGGAGTATTGGAATGAACTCTTCTTTAAAGGTTTTTTAGAACTCAGCTGAGAACCCATCTAGTCTGGGACATTTCTTTGTTGGCAGGCTTTTGATGACCTCTTCTATTTCATTGCTTGAAATTGATTTATTTAAGTTGTGTATGTCCTCCTCGTTCAGTTTAGGTAATTCATATGTCTCTAGAAACTTGTTGATGTCTTCAAGGTTTTCTGTTTTGTTGGAGTATAGATTTTCAAAATAGTTTCTAATTATGTTTGGTATTTCACTCATGTCTGTTGTGATATTTCCTTGTTCATTCCGAATTTATTAATTAGAGTTTTCTCCCTCTTTCTCTTTGTTAGTGTGGCTAAGGGTTTATCAATTTTGTTTATTTTTTCAAAGAACCAACTATTTATTTTGTTAATTTTGATTGTTTCTTTTGTTTCAATTTTTTGTTGATTTCGGCTCTGATTTTAACTATTTCCTGTCTTCTACTACTTTTAATGTTGGTCCTGCTCTTCTTTTTCTAGGGCTTTGAGCTGTAGTGTTAAGTCGTTTATTTGTTGATTTCTACTTCTTTTGTTGAATGCACCCCATGAAATAAATATTCCTCTAAGTACTGCTTTCACAGTGTCCCAGAGATTTTGATATGATGTGTTTTTGTTCTCGTTTACTTCTAAGAATTTTTTATTTCCCTCGTGAAGTCTTCTGTTATCCATTCGTCATATAATAGTGTATATTTAACCTCCAGTATTGGCGAAGTTTCTGTTTTTTATTCTGTCATTTATTTCTAATTTCAATCCATTATCATCTGATAGAGTACAAGGTAGTATCCCTATCTTCTTGTATTTGCTAACAGTAGCTTTGTGGTATAAGACATGGTCTATTTTAGAGAAGCATCCATGTGCTGCTGAGAAGAAGTGTATTCGTTCTTTGTTGGATGATATATTCTATATATGTCGGTTAATTGTGCTATTGAGATCTATGGTTTCTTTATTCAATTTTTGTATGGAAGATCTGTCCAGTGGTGAGAGAGGTGTATTAAAATTGCCTAGTATTATTGTGTTGTGGTCTATTTGATTTCTGGAATTGAGAAGAATTTGTTTGACGTACATAGATGAGCCAATGTTCGTGGCATAGATATTTATGATTGTTATGTCTTGCTGATTTATGCTTCCCTTAAGCAGCATGGATTGTCCTTCTTTATCCCTTCTGACTAGTTTTGGCTTGAAGTCCACATTATCTGAAATGAGGATGGATACTCCAGCTTTTTTGCTGTGTCCGTGGGCATGGTATGTTTTTTCCCATCCTTTCATGTTTAGTCTATGGGTGTCTCTTTCTATGAGAGAGTCTCTTGCAGGTAGCATATTGTTGGATTTTTCTTTTTAATCCATTCTGTCAGTCTATGTCTTTTGATTGATGAGTTCAGGCCATTAACATTCAAGGTTATTATTCTGATATGATTTGTATTCCCAGTCATTTGACTCATTTTTGTTTTTTGACATGATTTGATTTCTCCTTTATTTGGCTATTCCTTTAGGCTAGTTCCTCCCGTTGCTGATTTGCATCGTTTTTCATCTGTTCCTCATGGTATATTTTGCTGAGAATGTTCTATAATGCTGGCTTCCTTTTCATAAATTACTTTAGCTTTTGTTTATCATGGAAGGATCTTATCTCATCGTCAAATCTGAAAGTAAGTTTTGCTGGGTATAAGATTCTTGGTTGGCATCCGTTTTCTTTCAGGGCTTGGTAAATGTTGTTCCAGGGCCTTCTAGCTTTTAGGGTCTGGATTGAAAAATCTGCTGATATCCGTATTGGTTTCCCCCTGAATGTAATTTGGTTCTTTTCTATCGCGGACTTTAAAATTCTGTCTTTATTTTGTATGTTAGGTATTTTTATAATAATGTGCCTTGGTGTGGGACTGTTGTAATTTTGTATATTTAGAGTCCTATAAGCCTCTTGTACTTGGTTTTCCATTTCATTCTTCAGATTTGGGAAATTTTCTGATATGATTTCATTAAATAGATTGTTCATTCCTTTGGTTAGTTTCTCAATCCCAATAATTCTTAAATTTGGCCTTTTCATGATATCCCATAATTCTTGTAGATTCTGTTCATGATTTCTTACCATCTTTTCTGTTTGGTCAACTTTGTTTTCAAGATTAAATATTTTGTCTTCAATATCTGAGGTTCTGTCTTCCAGGTGTTCTATCCTATTGGTTATGCTTTCTATGGAGTTTTTAACTTGGTTTATTGTTTCCTTCATTTCAAGGATTTCTGGTTTTTTTTTGTTTTCAGTATCTCTAACTCTTTATTGAAATGATCTTTTGCTTTCTGTATTTGCTCTTTTAACTGTTGATTGGTGCGATCATTTAATGCCTGCATTTGCTCTTTCATCTCCTCCTTCAATGCCTGCATTTGCTCTTTCATCTCATTTGCTTCCCTGATTGTTTCAATTATGTACATTCTGAACTCCCCTTCTGGGGGGTTTCAAGATGGTAGCCTAGAGGGTGGCTGCATTTCATGTTGCTCCAGGACTCAGGATTCAAAAGAGGAGAAATTGAGAGACTTGAGAACAATTCAAAGCAGCCGGGTGAGTCTCTCCCATTGGGGAGGTATCCCGGATGGGGCGGTAGTCCCGGAACACAGGGAACTTTGTGGAGTAGAGCTGCCGGCGAGACGCCCCTCCCCCCGCTGGAGCAGTGAAATCGGACAATTGGGAGCGTCATAGAGAAGGCCGCTCAGCACAGCGCTGGGACTCGGAGCAACCACTGGGGCTCCGGGTGGCTGCCCAGAGGAGGAGCAGTGAGGAGAGCTGTGTGGACTCAGAACACCGGGGCCTGCCCTGAGGACGATGAGGAGGAGGAGGAGTGCAGCCGCTTGGATTCGGAGTGACTACACCAGAGCTACAGGCAGTTGCCAGAGGAGGGGCTGCGTGGCGAGCTGTTTGGACTCAGACCACTTCTGAACACCGGGGCCTGCCCAGAGGAGGAGGAGGAGGAGGAGGAGGAGCGCAGCAGGTCGTTTGGACTCGCAGAGACTGCATTAGCGCTCCAGGCGGCTGCTCAGAGGAGAGGGCGAGTGGTGAGTTGTTTGGACTTAAAGTGACAGCTCCTGAACACAGGGGGGCTGCCTGGAGGAGAAGCGTGGTGGGTCACTCGAACTCGAGTGGCCGCACCAGGGCTCCGGGTGGTTGCCCAGAGGACGCGTGCAGCGGGTCACATGGATTCAGAGCCACTCAGAGCGACCGCTCCTGAACACCTGGGGGGTTACCTGGAGGAGGAGGAGGAACAGGGAGGGTCATTTCGACTTGGAATGATTGATTGCCCAGGGCTACGGGTGGTTGGTGGGAGGTGGAGGCACGCAGTGATTTGCTTGGACTCCTAGTGACCGCACCAGAATACTGGGCAGCTGTCTGGAGGAAGAGGCATGTGGCAGGTCTCTGGGAGTCAGCAATTGTACGGGGCCCCAGGTGGCTGCTCAGAGGAGGGGCCACATAGCCAGGCGATTAGGTGCAAGGCAGGGTCCGAGGATCTAGGAGGCTTCTTGGTGGAAGAGCCACACAGAGACATGCTTAGGGGTGGAGCAAAGGTTCCAGGACTGCGGGCTGATTCTCTGACGAGGGACAGCCTAAGGAGATTCATCTGCGAAGGGTGAGGCTCCCAGGCCCAGGAGGTAGGGCCAGGCCCCTGGTAACTTTGCAGAGGAAGGCAGCCCAGCCCAGGCGGTAGCTGTAAATTGAGGGGAACCTCTAGGAGGGAACTGACCAGCGAGACCTCCCCACCGGGTGAGTCTTCCCTGCCGGGTGAGGTTTCCCCACAAGGATGGTAAAACCAGAGACACAGGCCCAAACAGGCCTTGCCTCAGCCCGCAGCCTAGTTCCCCTTTGGATGACCATTGGTCAACAAGTGGAGGCACCTCTGCCCACTAGCATGGTATATACCCCACCTGAAGGCCACCACTCCTAGAGAGGCAGCTTCCTTGTGGAGCACCGCATTATCAACTTCCTCCAAGACTTCAGCCTACTGAAGACTAAGAGGGGATATATATATAGAAATTTTCAGGGACATTGTAAGTCAGTACAGGAAATCCTCAATATCTCAGCGGTCCACTGTTACCTGAACAATATGAGAAAACAAGGAAAGAAAATGCTGTAAACAAATCTAGATGTTACATCAATAAAACCCAATGACAGCATGGCAGAAGAAATGACAGAAAAGGAGTTCAGAATGTACATAATTAAAATGATCAGGGAAGCAAACAATGAGATGAAAGAGCAAATGCACGCACTGAAGGATGAGATGAAAGAGCAAATGCAGGCATTGAATGATCACACCAATCGACAGTTAAAAGAGCAAATACAGGAAGCAAAAGATCATTTCAATAAAGAGTTAGAGATATTGAAAAAAAACCAAACAGAAATCCTTGACATGAAGGAAACAATAAACCAAATTAAGAACTCCATAGAAAGCATATCCAGTAGGATAGAACACCTGAAAAACAGAACCTCAGACATTGAAGACAAAATATTTATCCTTGAAAACAATGTTGAACAAACAGAGAAGATGGTAAGAAATCATGAACAGAATCTACAAGAACTATGGGATATCATGAAAAGGCCAAATTTAAGAATTATTGGGATTGAGGAAGGCTTAGAGAAACAAACCAAAGGAATGAACAATCTATTCAATGAAATAATACCAGAAAATTTCCCAAATCTGAAGAATGAAATGGAAAACCAAGTACAAGAGGCTTATAGGACTCCAAACACACAAAATTACAACACACCCACACCAAGGCACATTATAATGAAAATGCCTAACACACAAAATAAAGACAGAATTTTAAAGGCTGTGAGAGAAAAGAACCAAATTACATTCAGGGGGAAACCAATACGGATATCAGCAGATTTTTCAATCCAGACCCTAAAAGCTAGAAGGGCCTGGAACAACATTTTTCAAGCCCTGAAAGAAAATGGATGCCAACCAAGAATCTTATACCCAGCAAAACTTACCTTCAAATTTGACGATGAAATAAAATCCTTCCATGATAAACAAAAGCTAAAAGAATTTACAAAAAGAAAGCCAGCATTATAGAACATTCTCAGCAAAATATTCCATGAGGAAGAGATGAAAAACAAAGAAGCAAATCAGCAAAGGGAGGAATTATCCTAAAGGAATTGTCAAATAAAAGAGGAAACAAGTTGTGTCAAACAAATAAATAAATAAAATTTAAAAAATGAACCAAATGACCAGGAAACCAAATCATATCTCAATAATAACAGTGAATGTTAATGGCCTGAATTCATCATTCAAAAGACATAGACTGGCAGATTGGATTAAAAAGAAAGATACAACAATATGTTGCCTACAAGAGACTCACATCATAGAAAAAGATACCCATAGACTAAAGGTGAAAGGATGGGGAAAAACATACCATGCACATGGACTCAGCAAAAAAGCTGGAGTATCCATCCTCATTTCAGACAATGTGGACTTCAAGCCAAAGTTAGTCAGAAGGGATAAAGAAGGTCATTTCATACTGCTTAAGGGAAGCATAAATCAGCAAGATATAACAATCATAAACATCTATGCCCCAAACAGTGGCTCATCCATGTATGTCAAACAAATCCTTCTCAATTTCAGAAACCAAATAGAGCATAACACAATAATACTAGGTGATTTTAACACGCCTCTCTCACCACTGGACAGATCTTCCAGACAAAAATTGAACAAAGAAACCATAGATCTCAATAACACAATCAATAATTTAGACTTAACGGACATTTATAGAATATACCATCCAACCAAGAGTGAATACACTTTCTTCTCAGCAGCACATGGATCCTTCTCTAAAATAGACCATATATTATGCCACAAAGCTAATGTTAGCAAATACAAGAAGATAGAGACACTAGCATGTATTCTATCAGATCATAATGAATTGAAGTTAGAAATAAATGAAAGAGTAAAACACAGAAAATATTCCAACATCTGGAGACTAAACATTATGCTATTATATGATGAATGGATAACAGAAGATATTAGGAAGGAAATTAAAAAATTCTTAGAGGTAAAGAGAACAAAGAAGCATCATATCAAAATCTCTGGGACACTATGAAAGCAGTACTTAGAGGGAAATTTATTTCATGGAGCACATTTAATAAAAGAAGTAAACCTCAACAAATAAATGACCTAACACTACAGCTCAAAGCCCTAGAAAAAGAAGAACAGAACAGCACCAAAAGTAGTAGAAGACAGGAAATAGTTAAACTCAGAGCTGAAATCAATGAAATTGAAACAAAAGAAACAATACAAAAAATTGATAAAATAAATAGTTGGTTCTTCGAAAAAATAAACAAAATTGATAAACCTTTAGCCACACTAACAAAGAGAAGACGAGAGAAAACCCAAATCACTAAAATTCAGAATGAACAAGGAAATATCACAACAGACAGGATTGAAATACAAAACATAATTAGAAGCTATTTTGAAAATCTATACTCCAACAAAATAGAAAATTTCGAAGACATCAACAGGTTTCTAGAAACATATGAATTGCCTAAACTGAACGAGGAGGACATAAACAATTTAAATAGACCAATTTCAAGTACTGAAATAGAAGAAGTCATCAAAAGCCTACCAACAAAGAAAAGTCAGGAACCAGATGGGTTCTCAGCCGAGTACTACAAAACCTTTAAAGAAGAGCTCATTCCAATACTTCTCAAAGTATTCCATAAAATAGAAGAGGAGGGAACCCTCCCAAACTCATTCTATGAAGCCAATATCACACTGATACCTAAACCAGACAGAGACTCATCAAGGAAAGAAAATTTCAGACCAATATCCTTAATGAACATCGACGCAAAAATTCTCAACAAAATTTTAGCAAGTTGCATACAAAAACATATTAAAAAGATAGTGCACCATGATCAAGTGGGTTTCATCCCAGGGATGCAAGGTTGGTTCAACATCAGGAAATCAATAAATGTAATTCACCATATCAATAGACTTAAAGTCAAGAATCACATGATTATTTCAATAGATGCAGAAAAAGCATTCAATAAAATACAGCATCCCTTCATGCCCAATACCCTACAAAAAATAGGGATAGGGGGAACATTCCTTAACATTGTAAAGGCCATTTATGCTAAGCCCATGGCTAATATCATTCTAAATGGTGAAAAACTGAAAGCATTCCCCCTAAAAACTGGAACAAGGCAGGGATGCCCTCTTTCACCACTTCTATTCAACATCGTTCTTGAGACTCTGGCCAGAGCAATTAGACAAACCAAAGAAATTAAAGGGATACGAATTGGAAAAGAAGAACTCAAACTATCCCTGTTCGCTGATGACATGATTATATATTTAGAGGAACCTGGAAATTCCACCAGAAAACTCTTAGAACTCATAAGTGAATTCAGTAAAGTAGCAGGTTACAAGATCGATGCTCATAAATCCAATGCATTTTTATACATAAGTGATGAATCTTCAGAAAGGGAAATTAGGAAAACTACCCCATTCACAGTAGCCTCGAAAAAAATAAAATACTTGGGAATCAATCTCACAAAAGAGGTGAAAGACCTCTACAATGAGAACTATACAACACTAAAGAAAGAAATTGAAGAAAACCTTAGAAGATGGAAAGATCTCCCATGTTCTTGGATAGGAAGAATTAATATTGTCAAAATGGCCATACTACCTAAAGTGCTATACAAATTCAATGCAATTCCAATTAAAATCCCAATGACGTACCTTACAGAAATAGAGCAAGCAATTATGAAATTCATCTGGAAGAATAAGAAACCCAGAATAGCTAAAGCAATCCTTAGCAGGAAGACTGAAACTGGGGGTATTGCAATATCAGATCTTCAACTCTACTGCAAAGCAATAGTATGAAAAACAGCATGGTATTGGTACCAAAATAGAAAGGTAGATCAATGGTACAGAATAGAGGACATGGACACAAACCCAAATAAATACAATTTTCTCATACTAGACAAAGGTGCCAAAAATATGCAATGGAGAAAAGATAGCCTCTTCAACAAATGGTGCTGGGAGAATTGGAAATCCATATGCAACAGAATGAAACTAAACCCATATCTCTCACCATGCACGAAACTAAACTCAAAATGGATCAAGGACCACAGAATCAGACCAGAGACCCTGCAGATTATAGAAGAAAAAGTAGGTCCAGATCTTCAACATGTCGGCTTCGGACCACACTTCCTCAACAGGACTCCCATAGCACAAGAAATAAAAGCAAGAATCAATAACTGGGATAGATTCAAACTAAAAAGCTTTCTCTCAGCAAAGGAAATTATCAGCAATGCAAAGAAAGAGCCTACAGAGTGGGAGAATATCTTTGCCACTCATACTTCAGATAGAGCACTAATCTCCAGAATCTATAAAGAACTCAAAAAACTCTACTCCAAGAATTCAAATAGTCCAGTCAACAAATGGGCTAAGGAAATGAATAGACACTTCACAGAAGAAGATCTACAAGCAATCAACAAACATATGGAAAAATGTTCAACATCTCTAGTAATAAGAGAAATGCAAATCAAAACCACCCTAAGATTCCATCTCACCCCAATTAGAATGGCCATTATCAAGAATACAAGCAACAACAGGTGTTGGCGAGGATGTGGGGAGAAAGGTACACTCATACATTGCTGATGGGGCTGCAAATTAGTGCAGCCACTCTGGAAAGCAGTGTGGAGATTCCTTAGAAAACTTGGAATGGACCCTCCATTTGACCCAGCTATTCCGCTCCTTGGCCTATACACAAAGGACTTAAAATCAGCATACTACAAAGATACAGCCACATCAATGTTCATAGCTGCTCAATTCACAATAGCCAGACTGTGGAACCAACCTAGATGCCCTTCAATTGATGAGTGGATAAAGAAACTGTGGTATATATATACAATGGAATATTACTCAGCCATAAAGAATGATAAAATTATGGCATTTGCAGGCAAATGGATGAAAATGGAGAATATCATGCTAAGTGAGATAAGCCAATCTCAAAAAGCCAAAGGACGAATGATATCGCTAATAAGTGTATGATGACACATAATGGGGGGAGGGAAGGGTTATTGTTAGGGTTAGAGTTAGGGTTAGGGAGGGGGGCAAGTATGGAGGAAGGAACACTGTATAGAGGGAAAAGAGGGGTGGGAGGCGTGGGGGGAAGGAAAAACATAACAGAATGAATCAAACCTCATTACTCTATGTAAATTTATGATTACACAAATGGTATGCCTTTACACCGTGTACAAACAGAGAAACAACATGTATCCCATTTGTTTACAATAAAATTTAAAAAATTAATTAATTAATTTAAAAAATGAACTCCCTTTCTGACATTTCTTCTGCTGTGCTGTCATTGGGTTTTATTGATATAGTATCTAAGTTTGTTTGGGACATTTTCTTCCCTTGTTTTCTCATATTGGTCAGATGTCAGTGGGACTGTGAGATATTGCAGATTTCCTCTATTGGCTTATAGTGTCCCTGTAGATTTCCAGTGTATCATCTCCTAGCCTTTAGTAGCCTGAAGTCTTGGAGTAACTTGATAATGCAGTGCTTCTGAAGAAAGCTGCCCCTAGCCCACTACTGGTTCCAGGACTTGGAACTGGCTCTGTGTGGAAGGGCTCTCACTGGGGGTCCTGATCCGAGAAGCTGGCCATGTGGGAGGAGCCCACCGCAGGAGTGCGCAGGGCTGCCTGGGGAAGACTCTAGCTGATAAGCCGCCCCTATCCAGGCCTGCCGCCCAGGCCGAGCTTCGCTGGGGGAGGGAGACTCACCCAGTGGCTCTATTTTAGTCTGAGTCTCTCAATGCCTCCCCTTCTTGATTCCTGGGTTCTGGAGCGACTGGAGATGCAGTCACCCTCTTGTTCACCATCTTGGATCACCCCGTGGAAAGAGCCTGTGGCCGGAAGGGTCAGGGCCACCTGGAGAAGTCTCTGGCTGCCCTGCCCTGGTCCCAGAGACTGCTTGCGGGTCGGAGCTCTTCGCTGGCTTGGGGCTTGTGGCTGGCTCAGGGACTTGTGGCTGGCTCTGTGTAGAAAGGCTCTCACTGGGCGGTCTGCTCCAAGAAGCTAGCCTTGAAAGGCGCTTTCCGCCAGAGGGAGCCGGGCTGCCTGGGGAAGTCCCTGGCTGCCCTGTCCTGGTCCCTGAAGCTGCCTGCGGGCCAGAGCTTGCCGCACTGGCTCAGGGACTTGGAGTTGGTTTTGTGCAGAAAGGCTCTCACTGGGGGGCCTGCTCCGAGAAGCTGGAGAAGTTGGCCATGTGGCTATATCCAGATTTTTAAGTCTACCTTTTCAAATAGTGTCACTTTCTTATTCTAATTATTGTTTCAAGAATTTCTATCAGATTTGTAGTTGGGCTTCTCTCTCTAGCCTGTCCCACAAATTATTTTTCTCTCACTTCCCTTCTTTACAAAATTCCTGTACAGAACTCTGATGAATCACATTAGTTTTTTATGTCTAATTCACTAATTCTCAGTTCAGTTATATCTAGATTATTGTATTGTTCATCTATTGAAGGCAATGTTCTTCTCTAATTTCAATGACTCATTTAATTTCTAGAAATATCTGGGTTTTTTCTCTAGCTGCTTATTCTTTTCGTATGGGCTTCTTTTGCTTATAGATGCTCTTCGTTTGTCTCAGGCTACTTCTAGTTTGTCAGGAGTTCCTACTGACTCTTCCATGGTATTAGGTTTCCTCATCTACTCTGAGATTTTGTCTATTAACTCACCTTCAACAGAAGTTACCTTCTGTAAGATTCCAAGACGTGCCCTGAATTGTGAAGAAGTCTTTGTGGGGGAAGTAGAACTTGCTTCTGCCAGAACCCTACGTATCACAAGACCAACTTCTACAATTTGTTTGTTTGTTTAATGCCATGGCATAAGTGGTGTGATCAAAGCCCCACATCTCTGTATGACAGAGGCTTGGATGTCAGTTTCTCAAGGATAACTTTCCCACTACAGTCCAGGGTGGGCGTCTCCTTTCTGTGTGACAGCCCTGGGTTGCAGAGCCCCTTTCCATTCAAAGTATCACATGAACCTCAGTTCTAGCTTCCACAATGCATGAGACCTCAGGCTTTTACATCCATCTTTACACAGTACTAAAAGCCTTTCATAAAGAGTCAGTTCACCTTCTTAGGGCTCTGCAGCTTCCACTGTCTGTCCTGTATGACTGAGTTCCTCGTTTGTTTATGACTTCTAGTGATCTGTCTTTATTGCATTGAAGTTTGAATTTCTTTAATTGCTTCATTTAATCTCTTAGTTAAGTGAATTAAATCTTTTACTCAAGAAGGTACATATCTAGTGAAAGACCAAATAGACACCTCAATTTCTTCCCCAACTACAACTTGGCCACTGTTAATCATCTCTGTGCCAGCAAAAGACACTGACAGTCATCAGTTGCTTGAAGCAAAGGAAATGAAGAGTGTTCAACTCTATTTGGTACAGTTCTTTGACCAGACGTCTGAGCCTGAGATATGGTGGTTCTCATCAACTGTACCCACATTTTCCCTCTATCATGAGATGCTGTGTGCTATCCCACTATCAAGCTGATGGGTCACACTTGCAGTGCACTGGAATTCCCTGGGTGACAACCAGAAGGAACATTCAGAGAGAGAAACAAGATTAATCTGGCATTTCTTAACCACAGGAAACTCCTGTCAGTGCCTACTAGGTTATCACAGCCATTTATTTTACTTCACTAACAATCATCAAACTCTCTGATTTATAGTTTCTGAAATCTGTTTTTACCTCTTAGAGGTTGGTATGATATTACCGACTTGGCATCTTCTGGAAGTCCTCCCTGGCTCTCTAAGCTCTATCCTAGAACTCCAACAATAGCTATTTGAAGATCCCATTGGTGCTCATATTCTGGGCCCTGGTTTTCCTTGTTCTAGGCCCTATAAATGCTTTCTTCTTGCCTCTCACTTAGGCCACATCCCTGCTTCTTAACCATGCTGCACCCACCCTTTCCACTTAGTAAGTTTTTTACTTTTAAAATAAAAATCATGGCAGTAAAATAGAAAGTGAGACATGGTGCTCTCTCACTGTCACCTTCTAACATTACACCATATGCCATCAACAGTTGGACTCTGTCAACAAAACTTCTAAGTCCTTCTAAAAAATCTTCTTAACAATTTTTTCATTTGTGAACTCCTGATCTTTTGCGTTCCTCAGAACCTTATTCCAGATTTCATGTCATGTTTTGGCATTTCTCTTTGATTATACTAATTCCCTTCTAGTCCACACAATTCAATCTTAGAACGACCTCCTCTTACTTCTGTTGCCTCTAATTTCGCACTTCTCTTCATCGTCAAACTCCCTTAACTAAGAGCATTCAGGGTTCTACGCTCATTCCCTTTTCCTTCTCTGTCTGTAACATCTCTGAAGTATTTGCACCTAATTCTACAACATGTAATATTAGATATAGTCTAATGAATCCATCTCTATTTATCCGCCTATATTACCACTCCTTGACACCAAATTTCTTTATCCAATAGTATCCTTGACTTCTCCATTTGGCTGAAAAATATTTAATTCCAGCCCCACCTGGCCTCCCTGTGTTTCATGTTTTAGTAAATAATGTCAGTGTTCAACAAGTAGCTCAAAACAAATTCTTAGAGAGTCAATATTGTGACCACAGTCCCTGATATACTATATTCAACCCACCAGTGAATTCTGTCACCTCCTCCTTTAAGATAGATGGAGATCCAGTGTTCTTTCTGCCTCATCTCTAACCTACAAATGGGATGCCATCCTTGTTGGCCTCCCTATTTCCACTTTTGCAATATAATCTGTTCTCTACACAGGACAACTTTTCCCACATGGTTTACAGGATCACAGATGGACCTCCCCATGTCATTTCATGAAATTCTTCCAGTCCTAATGGACCACTTTCTATTTCTCAAACATGTTAAGTATCTCTAGTCTCAGTACATTTGTACATGCCATACCCTCTACCTGGGACACTCTTTCCAATAGAGCTATAGTAAATCTTCCTCATTTCATCCAAATTTCAGTCCAAAAGTCAACTTCTCAGAGACAGTTAAGATCATAAGCCCTGTCCATTCTCACAACCTGCTTATTTCTTTTCATAAGTCTTTTTACCATCTCTTAAGTAATTATGTCATGCATCATTTGTTAACTTGTTTATGTCTATCACCCACTACAAAGTAGGCTGCTTAGGAACAAGGCATTGCCATTTTCAGGCTGGTCCTATATTTCCAGAGTTTAGACTAGGGTCTTCATATAGTGAGCCTCCCTTAAACATTTGTTGAACTGTCTTTTTCTATTCAGCAGAGGACTTTAATGTGCCACCTGACTTCCTCTACTGCAGACGTTAGAGATGGCTGGGTATGCAATTAAGAGAGAATGCTAGGAGTGTGGTACACCTATTGTCTAGATCCTAAAGTCTTGGAGAGCTAGATACACATGGGTATCAGAGGTGATAGGACAGAAAGATAA
The DNA here is from genome assembly GCF_902686455.1 of Sciurus vulgaris. NCBI lineage: Eukaryota > Metazoa > Chordata > Mammalia > Rodentia > Sciuridae > Sciurus > Sciurus vulgaris. The sequence continues at coordinate 72,815,625 of NC_136463.1, forward strand.
AAACACAACTAAGAAGCCAACATAGTAGGTATGGTAATTGGGCTGGCAATAAGTCCTACTGATCTCCAGGGATACCCTAGACAATACTGTCCACTTAGGAACTTAGTAGAAAAGACCACACTTATAAATCATTAATACCATCAGGGTAACTCCTCCAGTGATAATGTGGCTCCCTGATCAGTTGGTCCATTTGAAGGAAGGTTTGTTGTGATTCCTGGATAGTGCCTCTTACAGGGTTCACATGAGAACTCAGTAGAAAATCAGTCTTATAAATGTGCTCAGAGAAATCTGAGTGGTATTTTCCCTCACAAAATGTGCATATTCAAACTGAAAACTCATTAGCAACCTTAGGGTGACAAATCTACATGTCATACAGCTCCCAGGGTATGGGAAGCGCCAGAAGCTCAGACTATTTCCATTATGGAAATTACATTTGACAAGTCTCCAAAGCATAGCCTGGCTCCTGCTCCATGTAGGGCCAGGCCCAGTGATGGCCCACATGTATGCTCAGTACTACTATGAAGAAACCCTGATCTTTAAAAATCACTGTTTAAGTATATATGATTGTTTGCCCATTAAAAATTAGATTAAATTTTTTTTTAAAAAATCACTATTTATAGTATTCCAGACTTAGGCCAAATCATGCAGATGATGGATTGAGAGGCACCCTGAAAATCCTAGCTTTTCCAAATATTCAGGAATTCTACACAGCATTCTAGAAGAAACATGGAATCTGAGGTTGATGGTGACTTTGGAGGTCAATAGCAAGTACAGGAGACCATTCCCAAACACCACTCCTGGGCTTTGTTCAGCCTTAGTTTTCATAGGCTTAGGCAAGGCCACTCACCACCTCAAAGTGATAACTTCAAAATCAACTTCCAGTGAAGAAAGTAGCCAAGTACCCCCACGGGCTGCTCTGTGTGTGTGTCTGTGTGTGTGTGTGTTCACACATTTTTTCCCAGCATTGTTATAGATAAAGATTTGTGAGTCAAATGAGTGGGGCCACTAGCAACATTGAATGCATACTGGACATCCCTAGCAGTATAAAATCCAGGCCCCCAAACTGCCCCTCCCGTGCAGTCCCCCACAGTCCTACACCCCTCATTTGAATGATCGCAGTGGCCTCAGTTGATCACTTGCCTCTGTTCTCTCTTCACTAATCCATCCTTTGGCCAGTTGGTCTTTACATTTCACTTTTTAACTTTAGCTTCTTTTAAAATTATGCATTTATAACTATGAATACAAGGACAATAAGAGTACTTGCACAAAAGACTAAGAGTGTTTGCACAAGACAAGAGCAGTAGCCCTCTCTGTGGCCATATTTCCCTCCTCCAGGGAGAAAGCAAGGAAAATTCTGGTATGCAGGCCCTGCACTCACATAACCTTGTCCACAATACAGGTGGTGATGGCCTTTCACATCAGACCTCCAAAGTCCCAGCCAACAGATTGCACTTTATTAACCTCTGAATCATCCGATTCTCCTGTTCTACAGGACTGATTACTGCATTATCCACAAGTTCTACTGTACTTTGTAATTCTTTTGGTATTCAGTTCCATGTAACTATTTACCACACTTCCATTGATGTTTCTTGATTTTTGAACATGACCATTATCAATTGACAGTTACAATGGAAGACGATGTTTGATAATGGCAATCCCTGCCCTATGCTCATAGCCTTCTAAGTTTTGACTTGGGCCTGTTTGGTTCCTTTGTGATTTCAGTTAGATCAGTATTTGATCTTAATGTCATTATGACTAGGAAAGTGTCCTTTGCTATTGAGTTATGTGCTATGCTATACTTTTACTTTTCATTTCTTGTAAAATACTTTGCTATCCCCAAAGTTAATAATTACATAGTCATTTCATTTCCTTAGCTTTCTTCCCATTCTTGCCCTCTGTGTTAATATCCCCTCAAGGTGTTTGAATATACTGTCATGAAAAAAAATCTCTACTGGAACTTTGTTTTCTGGTAGCTTCATTTTTTTATTTTACTTTTGTTTTAACTTTTTGTTATGAAAAATCTAAAAACTTACATAAAAGTAGAGAAACTATTATCGCAAAGCCCACATGCCCACATATTTTGCTGGGACATTTTAAAGAGATTCATACACATCATATCATTTTGTCTTTAAATATACCTTTAATTTTTAAATACTTTTGTAAAATAACTACCATGCTATTATCAAATCTAGCAAAATCAATACCTTCTTACTATCATCTGATAATCAACAAAAATTAGAATGTTATAAAGGTCTCCAATGTCTTTTTGGTTGTTGGTTGTTTAAATTAGAGTCCTAATGAGAACCAAGCACTGGATTTCTTTGTTTTTTAAGGTTTCTTATTCCTTAATAATATTTTTACTCATTTTCTCAATGTCCTTGATTTGCTGGATAAACCAAGGCAATGGTCTTATGAAATGTTTCATGTTCTAAATTTGGCTGATTGCTTCTTCCCAGGGTCATCTAACTTGCCTCTTTCTTCTTTGTATTTCCTGTACACTGGTAGTTAGACTTACAGCAGTGAGTCTCAGCCTGGACTCCACATTAGAGTCACCTATAGAGCTTCTTACAACCTCAGTGTCCAGGCCACTGTCCATGCCACACCTGTGAACCTCAGGATGAGGTTCATTGTCTAGGTTATCTTATCACATGTGACAAAGTGGCCGTATTTAAAATTCATCATCTTTTTGCAAAGGTCCTTCTGTAAAAACTATTCCTTTTGACTATGTCATTACCATAAAATACAGCTCTTACAAAAATTGTGATATAAATTCTGGCTTCTTTATCTATCCTCAGAGTAATAAGTTGATGTCTTAAAATCAAGAGGAAACCAATGAATGTTTCTTTAAGTTTGATTATGGACTCAGGGATTTTGATCTATTTGATGTGATGTGATACATTGCAATTATTCTATTATTGATATTCTCAATACCCCAGCTTTGGTCAAGGGAAGCCCTTCAAATTCGATACTATGTCCTTTCCACATGACCCCATTAGTGTCCAGTCTCTTCCTGGCTTTCCAATACAGTAAGTCCTGGATTCATCTTACAAAAATATACTTCCAGAGACATTTGTCCATGAGGCACTGGTTTCCTTTAGGGGAATATAGTATTTAGAGGTCACAATGTGAGCATTAAGTACACTGATTGCTACTGATATGTCATTGCTTCTAGAACTTTTCTAGAGGAAGAAAATGTGTGTTTTGAAAGAGAAATCATGAGTTCAAACTGGCATTTGTAATTTTAATTTAATGTTACAGAATTTTGAGTCATTCATTTAGATTTTATATTGTCTTATACTCTTTAAGTAGGGAATTAAGGTTAATCAGGTTTTGATAGAAGTCCTAATTTAATCAGTCTGTTGTTCTAATAAGAAGAGAAAGGGTCACCAGGAGTAGGCATACACAGAGGAAAGACCATGAGATTGTGAGAACACAAGGTGGTGGCCACCTGACTTCTGCAGAAACTGACCGTTAACATAAACAGCACCTTGATCTTGGACAAAGTCTCTAGAACTATGATAAAATAAATGTTCATTGTTTAAACCATCCAGACTGTGATTTTCTGTTATGGCATTCTGAGCAGACTAATACAAATAGTTTCACACACTGTGAAATAATTAGTCTACCGAAACACTGTCTAAAATTTCCTTGTTATACTTTTATCTTCAGATTATTTCCCACTAAGGATGTAGGTTTCATGTACTGTATTTTAAAGTCAGTTGAAGTAATTCTTTCCTTTGTGTGCTTATGTTACCAACTTGATAATATGTTGAAGTTTGGTAAGTTTTCAGTTTTTGCTAGAACATGCTCCTGAACCTGTGGGAGTTGATTCTGGACAAGAAACAACCAGGACCAGTTGTCAGGATCTGCAGTGCAGTTGTAAATTTGGATTCTACTTAACCATTATTCTGGAGATCTTTGTTTCCTCTATCACTATCATCTTTCCTGGTTTACCTTTGTACACGACCTCCTATAGCTTCCCAAGAGAAGGCACAGTCATATAATACTTTTTATATATTTATTCTACCCCCACACTGACTGATTCTTTAGCTGGGTATAAAATTCAAAGTTGAAAACTGGTTTTATTTTTCTTAATTGGGTACATTTACTAAATATTGTGAGCTTAATGTGTTAGCTCTTGCAAATAAACGTGGTCCTAAAAATGCCTTCATTGGCAAATTGAACCTTGGTCTTAAAAGGTGGTATATGTTTTGTAACTTTGGAGTGCAACCCCAGGGAGGGAGTGACTTTATCTGTTGAAGTTATTGTTCCATTTCAACTGGTTTCTATGTCTGCTGCGTTCTATTATCATGATTCTTTGTGCAAAATCTGGTGGGGTAGGTTCTTTTTAGAAAGTACTTTTTCTCAGTCCCTAGAGTTCCTTTTCAATTTGAAGATTAATGCCACTCAACCTTAAGAAATTTTATTGATTATTTCATTACTTTCCTTCACTATTTTTTTCTGTTCTTCCTGAAAAATCTGTTATTCTTAACTTGAACCTCTTGAATTAATCACCTACTTAATTTTTATTTCTTTTCCAGTTTTCTATCTTCTTTCATCTTTTTAATGTCTAGGTTTATTTTTTCTCTGTATATTCCTTTGTAAATAGTCACCTATTCCTGTTTCTTGAATATTATAACCTTCCTTACCTCTAGTAATATTGACACATTTTTGTTATTTTCTTTCTTCTGATATCATCTTTCCTTCAAGTTGAGTTTTGGTTTGTTTCTGTTTTTCAGAGATTTTTAAAATTTGGTCCTTGCCTATCATATTTGATGTTGGTCTCAAGTATCCTGAGATCTATGATTAAGAGTGAGGTAGTGAGAGGATGTTGGTCTCAAGTATCCTGAGATCTATGATTAAGAGTGAGGTAGTGAGAGGAACATGGAACTCAATATCATAACTTTATTGACTATCCCCCTATAAAAGTGTGGCTCAGTCGTATCCTCCATGAAGACCCATTATCAGTGTCTTTAGGTCTTTCTTTTTCTTGGGCTTGTGAGAATCTGCAAAAAAATATCCTTCCATCAGAATCATGTCTATCAACGTCCTGGGTACCCAGTAAAGGCAAAGATGTATAAATACTCTCTCATGTTTCCTGTTGTCCCTATCACACAACTTTATCCTCCCTGGTGAACTCTTCTGTCCACCCTGTTTTATCTTCTCTAAAACCTAGTTTCCCATTAGGGTAAGGGTAGTGGTTACCCATTACAGAGACTTTGAAATGACACTTGGGACTCTATCTACTTCCTAAATAGATGTGCAACCATCTCTCTGTGTTTGATAACTTTCCAGAGGTATCATGTGCTAAAAATTCTTTTTCCTTTTGAAGATTCCACTAGGTAAACCAGGTTCTTTCTTGGTTTTACTTCTGCCAGTGAAAAATTCAGCTTTCTTAACTGAGTTACATTAATTGTCACTCACCATCTGCTTTCTAAGTTCCCCAAATTTTGTTATTTTTGCTGTTTGGGGTTTACACCTTTTAAAAATGTCTCTTATGGAAGTATAACATAGAGAGAGGAAATTTCATATGTTATAAGAGAAGAGTTCAATCAATGTTCAAAAACAGAGCAAAATTATGTACCTGGAACCCATGTCACAAAACAGGACATTACTAGGACCCAGGAAGCTCCCTTTGTGTTCCCTTCCAGGCTTTGCTTCCTCCCTACACCCTACTAGCCTGACTTTTAACAGCACAGATGAGTTTCATTCAGGTTCTGAACTTTACACAAGTGTATTCTTTTGTGCCTGACTTTTTTCACTCAGCGCTTTATGACATGAACCCACAATGTCGTACTTGGTAGTTGCCAGTACATCCTCAGTGCCGCATAGCTTTTCCACTGTGCAACTATACAACAATTCATTTACCTTTTTGATTTATTTGTAGTATTGAGGAATCAAACCCAGGGCTTCACACATGCCAGGCAACTGCTCTACCACTAAGCTACATTCCCAGCCCTATTTATCCATTTTTGACACACACTGGATAGTTTCCCATTTGGAGGCGATTGGGAATCGTGTCTACATGAACATTCTCAGACATGTCCTTTGATAAGCATATTTGTATGTTTCTGTTGGTTACATGCCTGGGAGTAGAATAGCTGTGTCATTAGGATATGGATATATTCAGCGTTAGCAGATAATGCCAAATTGTTCTCTAAATTGTCACACCCACATACCCTCCTCCCATATATGAAAGTTCTAGCTGCTATGACTCATTACCAGCATCTTTTTCACTGTAAACTTTCTGATGAATGCATTTATGCATTCAAAACTGTTTCTGCATTTCAAAACTGCCTACTCTCTTGTTTCAGTGAGGATAGGAAAATATAGAGTTCTGTGTATGCATTTAGGACATCATGTTTACTGGAAAAACAACTGTTAGTCAATTTTCCATCACTATAATGAAACACCTAAGAAAATTAACTTAGAGAGAGGAAAGGTTTGTTTTGGGTCACAGTTCTAAGAATCGAAGTCCATGGTCGGGTGATCCCCTTTGCTTTGGGCTTGAGGAGAGGCAGTGCATTGCGGCAGGAGTGCATGGCAGAGCAAAACTGCTTATACCGTAAGCCAAGGACAGAAAGAGCAAGAAGTGATATTCACACAATCCTTTTCAAGGGCATACCCCCAGTGACCTAATGACCTTCCACTAGGCCTCACCTCCTCACCAGCTCCCTGTAGCACTAAGCTTTTAATACATGGGCCTTTGGGAGACATTCAAGATCCAAACTGAAGCACCAACCAAGGTGTCATCTTTCAATAATGCAAATTTGATCTTATCTCCCACCCTCACTAAAAATCCTCCCCTAGTTATCAGGATACATTTCAAAAGTCTTTCCTCAGTCCCCACCTCAAGCTCTCTCTGCAGAGCTCCCCTGTGTCTTTTCCATCTAAGTGACTTAAACAGTATAGAACAGCTTGTCATTACCAAACCCATGTTGCTCTTTCGGGGACCCGTGTATTGGCGCTAGAGGTTTCTCATTGCTTTCCCAGCCTTCTCCACCGAACTCCTCCACACCTCCAAGGACCACCCCTTCCCGGCTGCCCCTCTCTGCTTCCTGCCGCCCTTTTCCCTCCACAGCAGCGCATACCACGGAATTATCACTTGTCTCTCTTCCCTAGGCCTGGAGGCTCATTGTGAGGAAAATTGAGACCTTTCATTTGGTAGCAGCAGGGCCCTGAACAAGTGGTTATTGAATTCATCCATTCTCTCATTCAGGTTTTCAATTATTCAACAAAACTTTAGTAAGTGCTTCTGTGCCTGATCCTGTTCTGGGCACGGGGGTGGGGTGGGGGGGTGCCATGGTAAAGCAACAAGGCAAGTTTCCAGTCCCATGAGTTTACATTCACATGAGTGAAACAGACAGAACCCAAATAAGCAAACAGAGGTAAGAGGAAAGATGAGATGTGCGCATGCGCGCGCGCGCACACACACACACACACACACACACACACACACACACACACACACACACACACACGTGTTCCTCCTTCCCCTGAGGCCATCGGCTGCAGTGAGAGGGGCCTCCTCCCTGCCTCCTCTCTGTTTCAGGGCCTCTGCTTTGGTCTTGCCTTGGTCTGAAATCTTCCCCAACCCCCAGGCCCATCTCGTAGACAGATGGCCCCTTCTCATCATTCAGACCTGGATTTAGGTGGGCTCTCACTTGACCTCACACTCACAATCAGTCACTTCCTATCACCATATGTTCTTTAAAACTGTCTGGCATCTTTATTATTCATGTTTCTATTTCCTGTTTCTATTTCCTCTACTGAACTCCCCTAGGGCAGAGGGCTTTGTTTGCTTTGTCTGCTTTATTGACAACTGGACTCCTTTGTCCCCAGTAGTAGTGTGCAAGGAGGAGTAGGAGCTCTACATATTTGTGTGAGTGGACGAGTGAAGTGCAGGAAAATCAGAAACAAAAGAATCTCAAAAAGGGAATGCGTGGCAGTCAGTCGCCACACAACCCAGTGATTGACTTTTAGTGATTTACACAAAAGAAATGAAAACTTATGACCACAGAGATACTTTTACGTGAACTTTCATAGCAAGTTTATTTAAAATAGGCAAAAACTAGAAACATCCAAATGACCCTCAATAGAAAATGGATAAGTTAAGACATAGCCAAAAAATAAAGTATTACTTGGCCATAAAAGAGGTGGAAATACTGAATGAAGCAAGTGGATCAAAAAATGTGAGTGCGTTGGCGGGGGCACTGACCAGTGGCCAGAACATCAGAGATGTTCTGTTCGTGATGGTGGGTGTGGCGGTGTGGAGGGTGCATTGGTCAGAGGAATGGACTATATTAAAAATGGGTACTTTGGGGTCCTCAATAATTTAAAAACTACTTTAAAAGAAGATTTGGAATACAATCTATCACAAATATATGAAAAATTGTTCAATATCCTAGCAATTAGAGAAATGCAAATCAAAACTACACTGATCCCATCTCACTCCAGTCAGAATGGCAATTAAGAATAAAAGAAAAAATAAATGTTGGCAAGGATGTGGGGGAAAAGGTAGACTCATACATTGCTAGTGGGACTACAAATTGATATAACCACGCTGGAAAGCAGTATGGAGATTCCTCAGAAAACCTGAAATGGAGCCACCATTTGACCCAGCTATCCCACTCCTAAGTTTATACCAAAAGGACTTAAAATCAGCATACTACAGTGATGCAGTCACATCAATGTTTATAGCAACTCAATTCCACAATAGCTAAACTATGGAACTAACCAGATGCCCTACAATAGATGAATGGATAAAGAAATCGTGATACATATATATGAAGGAATATTACTCAGCTTTAAAGAAGAATGAAATTATGGCATTTGCCAGTAAATGGATGGACTGGAGAATCTCATGCTAAGCCAAATAAGCCAATCCCAAAAAACCAAAGGCCAAATGTTTTCTCTGATATGCAGATGTTAATTCACAATACAAGGGGGCAGCTAGGAAAGAATGGAGGTACTTTGGATTAGACAGAGGGGAGTGAAGGGATGAGAGAGGGTATGGGGGTTGGAATGATAGTAGAATGAATCAGACATTATTACCCTATGGCAAGTATGATTGATTACATGGCCTGTGTAATTCTACATCATGTACAACCAGAAGAATGAGACGTCATACTCCATTTATGTATGATATGTAAACATGCATTTGCAGTCATGTATAAGTAATTAGAATGAATAAAAGATTTTAAAATAATTTTTAAAAAGAAAAGGAGATGCTGAGAATCAGAGCACTTCTGATTGCATTACCCCATCCTGCATCTGAAACTCTAGCCTTCGTCTGCCCACATCCTGCCTGGGAGTCCTGCCCATGCTGCTGAGCTGGGTCTCCATTCAGTGCCTTTGGAGTCACGGATTCACTGTCGCTTTTTGCTTCAGTCAGTTCTTTCCTTCCTTAGCAGCCTCCCCAGGTCCAGTCTACCCGTGGACTGAGACCAGTATCTCAGTCGCATCCTTGAGTCTTCACAGTCATCCTGCCACCCTCCTGATGCCAAGAGCTAGTCCTCCATAGCTCTACCCCACAAGCAGCTGGGTGGTGGCTTGGCAGACTATTCGAGTCCCTGTGAGTGTGATCACAGACCAGCAGCACCTGTACTACCAAGACACTTTCTAGGTGCAGATTTGCAGTCTGCAACATGACCTTCAGGCAACTTGTGTGCACATTTAAGTTTGAGATGTGTTCAGTTAACCTTCTGAACTTACAGTCTCTTTTCCACAAATGATGACGGTCTTATCTGCCTTTCAGGTTCCAAGGGCGTTGGATGAGGTAATGTCACAAGGCAGTCAACCAAGTGGCTGGAGCTTAGTAAGAGTCATCCAACGTCTACCTCCTTCTGTCCCAGTGTCTGGTCATTCCTTTTTAGCCTCAGGTCTGCCACTGTGACTAGTTAGAAAAGAGGCTCAGTGACAAATCAGAAGGGTCGTACAGAAGAGTTGGGAAACAGACTTCAAAGACCAGAAAGCGTCATAGGAAGCACAGGCGCACCTGTGCACAGGATTATTTATCAACACTCACTGCGCCTCCTTGGCCCACTGTGTGCTAATAATAGTAAACACATTTCCATATGAATCAAAACATGTCATTTCCAATTGGGTTATTGTCCCCAGTGTGTCACCTCTTTCAGAGAATAAAAATTGGATCTTTGTCCCTGAAACTTATCATTACTCATCTTCCTGCCAACACTAAGACAGATGCACCTTGGACAGGACGTGGCAATGAATCAGATAAAGGAAAACATCTAACGCCCTCCTGCTCCCTCACCTTCCCCAGTGTGACTTCTCCTTCTCTTCTCTCCTGTGTTACTGCTCTCCTCCTGCTCCATATCCCTCCCCTGACCACCTGTCACTGCGTTTCCCTGAGGACGTGACATCCCCTCCGGGTTGTCCCTATTAACCCACAGAGGGCAGTGAGGATCAGATTCCAGCTGACAGGCAAGGCAGTCACTGTCATGCCAAGGCATCCTTATCTCTCACAGGCATCCCGAGCTTCTCTCTGTCCTCATCAGGTAGCTCGCTAGATATTTTACACACAGAATCTGTTTAATCTTCAAAGACACCTAAGGGAAATGTGAAACTCCCCACTTTACAAGCGAGACCATAAAGAAGAGAAAGATTAAGCACTTGACCCAAATTCACACATTGATAAGAAGCAATATTTATTGTCCCGTCCAGCATCCATTCGTGAGCTCTGAGCTGAGACCTGGGCTGCACCAGGCTAAGCAGATCAACCCCTCTTCCCTCTGCCTCTATGGGGCAAGTAGAAGTAGATAGGAGGTCAGAACTGCTTGGAGCCAGGGAAACAGGGGTGCAGGTCATGGAGAGCTGAGGATTATGGTGTGTGCTCATACATCCAACATCTCCATTCTTTCTCAGAGAGCCTGGGGTTTGCCTGGGGTATCAAAGTGATTACTGGCACAACTCAGTTCACTAGACCTCCAAAGAGCCTTCCCCTGGCCAAACCACACTGACAAAGCTCTGCCCCATTGTGTCTGGGAGCGAATAAAGGTTAATGCAAGATGATGGCAGTTCTCCCCAGGAAAGTGGAGCCAGATGGAGAGCATAAGAGCAAGTTACTGCTTAGAGATCCAGCATCAAATGACAGTGTCTCCAGCACTCTGAGCAGTAATTGGCATTAAGAGAGGCTTGGAACTGCAAACCAGTGATTTTCAATTGGTATAAAAAAGTAATTGACATTAAGTGCTGTTTGGAGCAGCAAACTAGTGATTTTCAAATGACATTCAATAAGAAATCATTTATGTCTATTGATATTAAATAGACGAGAGCTCACAGTGAGCACAAAGGGGCAACTAACAGTGCAGGGAGGAAATGGAGCCGATTCCCAGCTGGATCCCAAGACACAATGAGAACAGGTCTTACTCTCAAGACTCCTTCCTTCCTTGAAGCCCTCAGATCCCTGGAAGAGGAAGACACCATCTATGGGCAGGCTGCATCTTCCTCAGTAAATCACTGGTCTCTCTACTCCCTCCCCACCAACCACCCAGCTGCATCAGAGGACTTACTGGAGGGGGCTTCCCAATGCTGTCTCCCGGGTTACTTCTGCCTCCCGCCCACTCCCACCTCCACTCTATTGGCCTGAAGGTACTCAAGTCTCAGTGCCAATGCCACCACCTGCCCTAGGCAGCCTCCCCGCTCCTGGACCTCACTGCACTCCACCACATCACTCTATCACACTCTCTGGAGCGTGACAGTCCATGGAAGCTCAGGACCATGGAATGATACAGTACACATGTTAAAGGAATTCAGGATGAGTGAATCCAAGAAGAATGCACACTACAGATGTTCTGCAAACGATCTCTGTCCAGAGAGCTTGGGAACAGGACACATGGCAGGGCTCGGTGTCATTCCCGTTCCTGAGCTGTGATGTGGCTGCTCCCAACCCCTACACAGTCAGAGTGGGTCACCTACAGTGCAGGTGGAGGGAGGGTGAACTCCATATTCCTCATCCCAGCAGGGCCAGGCAGCTGGCTCCTGCAGTGTGAGTACTACCATGCCAGATTTATTTTGTGATGTGAAAATGAGTCCTATAGTACCCAGAGCTGTATTTCCAGGGTCCCTACTGGTTCTAGGGGTACACATGTACTGCACAATACCCACAACTAGAAGTGCATTTTACTAGTCATATTCTAGACAAGGAAACCAGACTTGAGATTTTAATTAATTGCCCTTGTCCATATAAGCACCAGCAGAGGTAGAACTGGGTCTCTGACCCCTGCAAAGCCCGAGTACCTCTCATCACACCGTGCTCAGCAATGGGCCTCGGTGAAGAGTCATGGTACCTTAGTCACCAGCCACAGATGCCTCCCTGGGAACAGGATGAGCCTTTCCAAAACCAAGCTGCTGCCACTGGACACAGAAAAGACTTGAACCAAGTGGAGAGTTAAAAAATAAGCACACAATTTTTTTTAATAAACCAAAGTATCTTTAAAACCAGTAATAGAAATAGGGTTTGAAGTATAATGACAAACAAAAGACACTCACAACAGCAACCTTCTCTGAAAAAGGCCATAACCCTCTGCCAAGGAACATAAATGGTATAAATAGAAGGAGAAACTCATCTTGTCCCAGGATTAGAAAACTGAATATTATGAACAATCTATTTTCTTTACATTGACAAATTCAATATAAGTAAGATTTTTTTTAAAAATCTATGGTTTGTTTTCTGTTTGTTTATTTCACTTCTTACAACTAAACATAGTGATTATGAAAGGTCATTTGGATAACCAACGTTAATGAAAATATTGAAGAAAAACTAAAATACAGGAGAACTCGCCCCATTGGAAATTGAAATATTTTATAAAGTGAAAGTAAAAATACAATATGCTTTTTAAAATTTTTTATTTGTTCTAATTAGTCATACATGACAGTAGGATGCATTCATATATTTTGATAAATCATACATAAATGGAGTATAATTTCTCATTTTTCTGATTGTACATATTGTAGGATCACATGGGTCATGCAGTGATACATGTATGAGGTAATAATGTCTGTTTCACTCTACTACTTTAGAAACAGGTCAATGAAATAATATAAAGAGGTCAAAAATGTAAGGAGATTTACTATATAATGACTATCATTTCAAATTAGGAGCTAAAGATAGATTTTTTGATGCATGATATTAGGAGCACTGGATAATCATTTTTTTAAATGCATCTGGAAACCCACCTCAGTTACTTGTTTCACCAAGACTACTCACAGATTAAGATAGAGGGAGAGGTGGGGAGGGAAGGAGAGAAGAGGAGAAATAAAAAGACATGATAATTACATGTTGGATTTAGTAAATCCTTTAAAAACACATCCAGATATCAACTTGCTTCAGGACCAAGATGCTTTCTTCCTTGGAAGATGCTCCACAGAAAATGAACTTGGCTCCAGCCCAACATCTGTTCCCTGGGGTGGCTGCTATGGTCTGAATCTAAAATGTCTCCAAAAGCCCATGTGTTAGAGGCTGGGCCCAGGGTGACACTATTGGGTGGTGGTGGAGCCTTTAAGACATGAGCCTAGGAGAACTGCAGGTCACTGGGGGCATGTCCTTGAAGGGGATTGTGTGACCTGGAGCCTCCTCATTCTTTACTTCCTGGCCATGAAGTGAGTAGTTTCACTCCTCCACCTGCTCCACCATTGAGTGCTCTATCATCACAGGGAGCCAAAATGGGCCAACTGATCGTGGAAAAGATCAACAAGGTTGACAAACTTTTAGCTGGATTGACTAAAGAAAAAGAGAAACATCAAGCAGGAAAAGTGGATATTCACTTGTAAAAGACTGAAATTGGACCCTTACCTAACATCATATTCAAAAATTAACTCAATATGGGTTACTGTCTCAATGTAAGACCTAAAACCATAAAAACTCTTAGAATAAAATATACAGCAGCAGCTTCATTGGATTTGGTGATGGTTACTCCAAAGGGAGAAAGGAAGAGAGAGAGAGAGGAGAGAGAGAGAGAGAGAGAGAGAGACAGAGAGAGAGAGAGAGAAGGAGGGAGGGTGGGGGGAGGCAGAGAGGAAGAAAAAAACAAATAAAAAGAAATAGAGAAAGAGAAAAGAGGGAAAGAGGAAGGAAGGAAGGAAGGAAGGAAGGAAGGAAGGAAGGAAGGGAGGGAGGGAGGGGAAGGAAGGAAGGAGAGGAAGGAAGGAAGGAAGGAAGGAAGGAAGGAAGGAAGGAAGGAAGGAAGGAAGGAAGGAAACTCTAAATGCATAATAACAAACGATTCAAATATGAGCAAAGACTCAAATGGATATGTCTCCAAAGAATATATGCAAATAGCCAGTGGCCAAACTTCATGAATCATTAAGGAAATGCAAATCAAACCACAATCAATGAGATACTACCTCAAGCCCTTTAAGATGGCTATTATCCCAAACAAAACAAACAGAAACAGAAAATAGCTTGCATTGGTGAGGATGTAGAAAAAGTGGGACATTTGTGAGACTTTGAAATGGTGCAGGCACTGTGGAAAAGAATTTATTAGTTCCTTGAAATAAATCAAAATTAGAATTACCATATGATCTAGCAAAGCAGTTGAAAGCAGAGCCTCAAACATATTTGCACATCATTGTTCACAGCAGCATTATCCATAATAGCCCAAAGGCAGAAATGATCAAATGTCCTTTGACACATTAATGGATAAACAAAATGTGGATATATATAATGGGATATTATTCAGCCACAAAAAGCAAAGAAATTATGGCATTTGCTACAGCATATATGAACCTTGAAGAACCTTAAATGAAATGTCGATCACAAAAAGACCAATATTACATGATTCCACCTAAATGAGGTACCTAGTGCTATGGTTTGGATGTGATTTGTACCCAAAGGTTCATGAGTTTGAAAGTTGGCCCGAACTATGGCTATGTTAAGAAGTGGTAGAACCTTAAGAAGTGGGGCCTAGTGGGAGATATTTGGGTCACTGGGAGAATTGCCTTCAGGAGGGATGAATGCTGATCTCATGAAGTGACTTAGTTCTCACAATAGTAGGTTGTTATGAAACAGCAAACCTAATCCTTGAATCTCTGGCTTCCTGTCTCACCATGGGATCTTGGCCCCACATTACCACCATTTGATTCATCTACCATGAGATCTTCACCAGAACTGACAAGAAACCAATGCCAAGTTGTTGAATCTCCAGAACTGTGAGCTAAATAAACATCTTTTCTTTACAAGGTACTCAACCTCAGGTATTTTATTATAGTAACAGAAAATGGATTAATATGCTTAGCATATGTCAAAATCACAAAGACTAAAAGTAAAATGGTGCTTGACAGAGGCTGAAGGAAGAAGGAATGAGGTAAGCATTGTTTAATAAATATAGAGGTTCAGTTTTGCAAGATAAAGAGTTCTGAAGAGGGAATGGCAGCGATGGTTGCACAAAAATATGAATGCTCATCACACTACTGAACTGTGCATTTAAAATAGTTAAGTAGTAAATTTTATGTTGTGTGTATTAGCTATAAAAAATTAGTGGGAAGAAATAATTTCAGCATCTCTTTTTGCATCCCAAATGTTGAGGAGTAAGATTCCTGAATGCTCATCATGTATCATAATGTACTGGACCACTTTACTATTGCTATCTTTAGGTTGTTTCATTTTCTTCTATCAAAAATAGTTATCTTGTAATTTTATTCATAAACCTTTCTATTTGTATTCATTTCTATTTCTTTAGAATAACTTCTTAGAAATATACTAACTGAGCCAAAAGGCATGAACTTCAATGAGATGCTTGACATATTGTTACACTACATTCCAAAATCTTCCCAACAGTGTTTAAAAAATACTGGCCACAGAGATGTACCTTCTGAATTGAAGTGATCCATGGACCCATTCCTCATCAAAGCAATCATAACTGCTTAAAAATAATTCAAAACAATTTTAAGTCACGGGTAATTATTCCGAGTGCATACAGCAAACGAAGAAACCGTTGTTCCTAAAGGTCTACTAAATCTTCATAAGAACAGCAAGCGTCTATGACTCTTGGAACAAACCTGCTCCTTTCCTCTCTCTCTCTCAGACTAGTATGACAGAAGTTCCACTCTGGGTTGGCATGATCTAGAGGACAGCACTCCTTCTTGTCTCAGGGCTGCAATATCTCTCTGAAAGAGTCACCCTCACCATCTCTGTGCTGCAGAAGTTCCAGGCAAGCAGAACCAAGACATCAAAGGTTCTCTTCTCCCCACGGGTTCTCACTTGTTGGCAGGATGCTGTATCCCAGGTGTAGCAGACCAACAATCATAGGGCCAGAGTTGCCCTTAGGCCACTCGTAGGACTCAGGTTCCACTGTTCTATGGCACATGCAAGTCAAGAAAACCAGAAGCTACCACTCCATCCAGACCTCTACATGTAAAGTGGGAATGCCACTTTGAGAGAAGTATGCCATGGTCTCCATCCCAGCTCTGGGGAATTGGCTCAGAGATTTTTTCCCAGAGGGAGAGATAGGCCATAAAAACAAAGAGCTTAAAAAATTCATTCAAAAGATTGACTTTATTTAGATAAAGTGTCAGGAAGTTCAAGACCAGGAGAACTCCCTGAAACAATGTAGATGTTGACACATGCAACTAAGAGTAGCAGTTTCATGGAAGCAACAAGCTAACCTGTGAATCAACTGCTTTAGCAGAAAAAGAGACAGCTAAGAACCAGAAAAGAGAGAGGTAAGTCTTCTCTTGCTGTCAGAACAAAATTCAAAGACTGACTCAAAGACCATCTCAAAATTAGGACCCAAATTTAGTTTGAAATAACTATGGAACAATTTATGACCAAGGGTATTTTTGAAAACAATAAGTGCAGGGATTAGATGTGATATCAAAAGAGATAGGTAGCTGCAGAGAGCTCACACCGTGTCACATACTACAGAGATGCAGCCACACCAATGTGTATAGCAGCTCAATTCACAGTAGCTAAGCTATGGAACCAACTTAGGTGGCCTTCAACAGGTGAATAGCTAAAGAAACTGTGGTATATATACAAATTGAATATTACTCAGCCATAAAGAAGAATGAAATTATGGCATTTTTCCAGTAAATGGATGGAACTGGAGACTATCATGCCAAGTGAAATAAGCTAGTCCCCCAAAAAAACAAAGAACAAATGTTCCTTCTGTTATGTGAATGTTAATCCAAAACAAGGGTATGGAGGGGAAGTACAGAAGTTCATTGGATTAGAAAAGGGAAGACAGGAGGAATGGGAACAGGGAAGACAGTAGAATGAATCAGATATAACTTTCCTATGTTCATATGAGAATACATAACCAGTGAAACTCCACATCATGTACAACCACAAGAATGGGATTCTAATTAAAATAAGTCATACTCTATGTATGTATGTCAAAATACACTCTAGTGTCATGCATATCTAAAAAGAACAAATTTTAAAAAGAAACACAAAAACTCACACTATGCCTGCTGAATATATTTTGCTATGTGTTCATCAAAACTTTTTGAAAATTTAAGATGGAAATATTTACATATTATATACATGAGTTGAAGCATCTCACCAATTTCTATATTTAAAATAATAATTAATGGAAAAAAATTTTAGTAGGTTCAGGAAAGATACCCCTGCAAAATTTGGTGTCATCTCAAGATAATAATGACTATGGGCAAGACTGTACATATGGTGGCATCAGTCTTTACTCTTCAGGAGTAATAGACATCATTATTACTATTAGCCAAGAACCTAAGCAAAAGAACAAGAAGAAGCCCAAAGCTCCAAGGATATAGGAAGGGATAGTGGATGAGTATCCAAAGTTACTGCAATATCTAATCCAATATCTGATTTTCAACAAGAAGTTGCAAGGCAGGTCCCCTCCCAAAAAGAAAAGGAAAAGAAAAATAGCCTATACAACCAATGCACTAGAAAGAACTGCCTGTAAGAGAACTGAGTTGTCAGATTCAACAGAGAAACAGATTCAACAAAGATTAAAGCACGTCATTAAAAATGTGTTCAAATAACTGAAGTAAATCATTAAAGAACTGAAAGAAGATATGTTGAAAATGACTGATCAAAGGGAGAATGTCAAGAAAGAAATAGAAATGATAAAAAAGGACCAAAATAAGTTCTGAAGTTAAAAAAGCACAATAAAAGAAATGAACATTTTATTTAGAGGGACACAAATGTGCATTTGAACCAATGAATTTGGGTCAATGAATTTGAAGGTAAGTCAACTAAAATCATGTAATCAAAAGAACAGAAGAAGAAAATAATGAATAAAAATAAAGAGAAACTTGAAGAAATGTGGTGCAATATTAGACACACCACAATATACATTGTAGGAGACACAGAGGTAAAAAATGAGAGAAAAAATAGAAAATATTAAGAAATAACAAGCCTAAATTTTAAGGAAAATGTTAACCCACCCAAAAAGTTGAGATAACTTCAGGTAAGAAAATGCAAAAAACAGACCCACACCCAAGCACATTATAGTCAAAACATTGAAAAAAAATCTTGAAAATAGCAACAGAAAAATTAACAGAGAAACCATAGTAAAATTAACAACTGATTTATCTTTAGAAACAACACAGAGCAGAAAACAGTAGATTAACATATTCAATGAAATGAAAGAAACACCATCAAGCAAGAAGCTTTATATCTGGGATAACTGAAAAATGAAGTCAAGAGTAAGGTATCCCCAGGCTTAAAAAAGAGAGACAGAATCAAATCACTAGGAAAAATGGTAAAGATGTCGGACAAAAGCAAGTGACCACAAAAGGTAGTTTGAATGCTTTTGAAAAATAAAGGATACTGCTAAACTATATATTAAAAAATAGAGTATGAATGTATATTTTTTCTCCTTTTTTCTCTTAAATTATTTAAAAATCAAGTGACTAAAAACATTATGAATATAATTGGATGGTTGGGTCTATAACATAGAAAAGTGCAGTTATGTTTGGAAATAGCAGCACAAAATATGTGAGCAAGACCATGCCAGACTAAGAAATGACACCACATGGTCACTCAAATCTATGGAAAATATGCAGAGAACCAGAAATGATAGCTAAGAGGATTAATATTTAAAAACTTCACAATGTTTGTTCCTCTTTCTTCTCTCAGTTTCTATAAAACACAAAATTATTTTAGATATTAAATATTTACTTTTGAGTTTCCAATGTATATTAATGTAATATATAACAATAATCTGACAAAAGGAGAGAAGAGAAAATAGATCTATCCAGAACTGACATTTTATGTCACAACTGAATTAGTGTCAACCTGGAGGGGAGATTCTGATGAGTTTCATATACATGAAAAGCTGTAGAATGACCCCAGAGAGGAGGAAAATCATTAAACCAATGAAAATGTTATACAGGATTGTATTCGCTGGACACAAAAGACAGCAGTAAAAGAGAAATAGAGGAAAAGGAAACACTTGAGTCACAGAAAACAAAGTGAGAACAAATTGCACAATCCAATCAAAAGGCTGCATTTTCAGAGTGGGTATATACCCAAACTATGAAGTTTATATAAAATAAACACTACACATTTACATCCATGAAGGAAAAAACGCATTTGGCAAAAAATCCCACCCCATGTCATAATGAGACTACTCATCACCTTGGAAGAGAAGGGACCTTCCCAATCTGATAATGAGCATCTGTTTTAAATCCCCACAGTTAACATTTTTACTGGGGAAAAAAAAAAAAAAAAAAAAAAACGAAAGTTTTCCCTCTAAAATCTGGAACAAGTACATCTGCTGTCATCACTTCTACGCCACACTGCACTGGACATCTAGACAAGGAAACAAGAAAAAGAAAAAATAAAACCAAACACAAGCCTACCATACTAGAAGGAAATGAGTAAAATAACTGGTGTTTTGTATGACATAAACTTAAATATAGGAAAGCTTAGGGAAGACTTTTCCAAACCTATATAAATTATTTCAACAAATATTGCAGGATACAAGATCAATATACCAAAAAAAAAAAAAAAAAAAGAGAGAGAGAGAGAGAGGGAGAAGGCACTTATAATTCTATGTACTTGCAATGAAAAAGTCAAAATGGAATTCTATGTACTTGCAATGAAAAAGTCAAAATGGAATCAAGGAAGCAATTTCATTTACAATAGCATTGTTGTGGTTGAATATAATTGGGTCCACCAAAACTCATTCTAAGACTCAATTCCCCAATGCACTGTTATTGAGAAGTCATGGGGTGACGAGGTCTCATAGGAGTAAATCAGCTACCGTAAGAATGGGCTGTGATAAAGCAAGCTTGGCCTCTCCCTTTGGTCTCTCTCAAATAGGCATTCCCTCTGCCTGCCATTTTCCACTTTTCCACCACGTATGGAGTGGCATGCAACCCTCAACAGAAGCTGAGAAGATGCCAGTGCCGTGCTCTTAGAACTCCAGAATTGTGAACCAAAATAAACCTCTTTCCTTTATAAATTACCCCAGCCTCAGGTATTTCAAAACTTCCTAAAAAGCTAATAAAGAGAATGTAGTTATTAGCCTAAGTATAGACATGTGTATCAACGAAATAGGATTAAGAATCTGGAAATAAACCATTACATTTATGATTAATCCATTTTTTTACAATGATGCCAAGATAATTCAGTAGGGAAATAATAACTTTTCAGCAAATGGTGCTAGGTCAATTTGATATTGACACGAAGCCAAAGATTGAGGTTGGGCCCTTTTTTGTAGCATACCCAGAAAACAACTCTAATTAAAGTCACAGGCTTACTGTTAAGAAGTAAAACATTTTTTAGAAAATCAGAAGAAATTACAAAGTAAACCTGTATAACCTTTGGTTGTTGAAAGCTTTCTCAGATATGACACCAAAAGCACATAACAAAATTAAAAATATGCAAATTGGACTTCATAAAAATAAAAATGTTTGGACTTTAAAGGACACCATGAAGCAAGTGAAGGGATGAGTTACACATGGCAGAGTGTTTTGCAAATCATGTTTCTGATTAGGGACTAAGATCTAGAATACATTAAGTACTGTTACTATTTAATTATATAAAACAAATAACCAAATAGAATCTATAAGACCCAAACAGACTTTTCACCAAAGAAGATATGCAAATCATGAATAAGCACATGGAAACATACTCAGCATAATTTTCCATTAGAGAAAGGCAATGGAAACTACAAGATACCACTTTATTCCCAACAGGTTGACTCTAATAAAAACAAAACAGTATCAAATGTTGACAAGGATATGGAGAAACTGGAATTTTCACGCACCGGTGATGAGAATAAAAAACAATGAAATTGTATTGGAAAACACTTTGGGAGTTTCTACACTTATTGAAGATAGAATTCTCACATCACCCCAAAATTTTACTCCTAGGTATGTACCAAAGGGGCACGAACACCTAGATGCACACAAAAACTTGTACATCCATGTTCACAACAGCATTACTCAGAATTGTCAAAATGTAGAAACAACCCAAATATCCATCAACTGATTTAGGGATAAGCTAAATGTTTTATTTCCTGCAATGGAATATTATTTGATAATAAAATGATGATACATTCTACGATATTGAGGTCATTATTGTAACCAGTTCTCAGTTACAGAGAACTTTATTGTATATGATTCCATTTATATAAAATATCCTAAATAAATAAATTTATACAGATAGAAAGTACATATGAGGTTTAGTTTTTAAACATGCTACACTTTGAATGCCCAGAATTTATTTCACAATTAAAAGTTTGCGCCCTTTGTCCCACATTTCCCTATCATATTCCACCCCAAAACCTTAATACTAACTTTTTACCCATTGCTTCTTAGAGTCCAAGTGTTTTAGATGTCATATATTAGTAAGACATAAAGTATTTGTCTTTCTCTCTGACTTTTGTCACTTAGCACAATGTTTTCCAGATTCATCCATGCTGTGACAAATAGCAGGCTTTCCTTCTTGGGTAAGCTGAATAATATGCAATTATATCATTATTTCTTCTGTGGAGTTTGTTCCTATGTCTTTACAATTGTAAATAGTGCTGAAATGAACATGGAACATAGATGTGTCTTCAAAATGCTCATTTCACTTTTTGGATATATACTCCCAAGTGGGATTGCTATATCATATGGTAGTTCTATTTTCAATTTTTTGAGGAACTGCCATACTGTTTTCCATAATTTCTGTACCAAATGTACATTCCCATCATTAATATACAAGTGTTCCCTTTTCTCCAAAGTCTCACCAACATCTGTAATCTTTTCTATTATAGCCATCCTAAAGGATATGGGGAAAATATCTTATTTTGGTTTTAATTTGCATTTCCCTGATAATTAGAAATGTTGAGCATCTTTTCCTATAGCTGTTGGCCATTTTTATGTCTTCTTTGAAAGAAAATGTCTACAAGTTCCTTTTCATTTTTTAATTAGATTATTCAGTTTTTTTGTCTGAGGGTTTTGTTGGTTTGGTTTGGTTTTGCATTTTTGTTGTTGTTGGTTGGTTTGTTTTTGTTTTGTTACTAACTGCATAAGTCCCTTATATGTTTTTATTATTAACCCCTTGTCAGATATATGGTATTCAATATTTTCTCCCATTCCGTAGACTGCCTTTGCATTTTGTTGACTGGTTTCTTTGCTGTTCAGAAGCTATTTAGTTGATGTAGTCACACTTGTTTATTTTGGTTTTTGTTGTTTGGGCTTTTGGAGTCACAGCCAAAAAAAAAAAAATCGTCGTCTAGACCAATGTCAAGGAACTTTCTCCTTCCTTTCTCTCTAGGAGTTTGTGGTGTCACATCTTACATTTAAGTCTTCAATCCATTTTGAATGAATTTTGTGGCATAGTCCAAAAAGGGTCCAATTTCATTTTTTGGCATGTAAATATCCAACTTTCCTAGCACTATTTATTAAAGACACTATCCTCTCCCCATTGTGTATTCTCAGTGACCTTCTCAAAAATTGTAGATATGTGGATTTATTTGGGGGTTGTCTATGCTATTCCATTTGTCTATTTGCCTTTTTTTTATGCTATTATGGTACTGTTTTGATGACTACAACTCTTTAATGTTGCTTAAAATCAAGAAATTTGTTGCCTTAATCTTTGTTCTTCTTACTCAAAATTGGTTGGACATTTGTGGTTCCCTATAAACTTTAGCATTTTTTTTCTGTTTCTGTGAAAAATTACATTGGAATGTTGATAGCAATTTCATTGAATCTGTACACTTTGGATAATATGGACATTTAAACTATTTCAATTCTTCCAATCCATGGACATGGGATATTTTTAATTTAATTCTCCTTCAATTTCTTTGATCAAAGTCTTATAGTTTTTATTGTACAGTGCTTTTCATGTCCTCTGTTAATTTTCTTCTTTTTGATGCTGTTGTAGATGGAATTTTTAATATTTCTATTTCAAATAGTTTGATGTTAGTGTGTAAAACTGCAACTGATTTCAATGTGTTGATTTTGCATCTTGCAGCTTCACTGAATTCATTTATTAGTCCTGACAATTTTTTTAGAAGCTTTCAGTCCATAAAATCACATGATTTGCAAACAGAGAGAATTTTGCTTCTTCTTTTCCAATTTGGGTATTCTTTCTTTCTTCCCTTTTTTTTCTTTCTTTTTATAATTATTCTAGCTAATATTCCCAGTACTATGTTGATTTGAAGTGAAAAGAGTAGATATTCTATTCTTGTCTTTCTCCTAGCTTAAAAGAAAAGTTTTTCAGTTTTTTAAAAATAAGTATATTATCTTTGGACTTGTTATACATGAACTTTATTATGTTCAGGTATTTGGTGGAGAGTTTTTAATCATAACATCATGTCAAATTTATCAAATGCACCTATTGAGATCTTCCTGTGATTTTTATCCTTCATTCTCTTACTATGGCATATTATATTTATTGATTTGCATATATTGAAACATTCTTGCACCACAAAATTAATCCCACTTGATCCAGGCATATGATCCATTTAAATGTGCTATTGAATTTTGTTTGCTAGAATTAGTTTTGAGGATTTTTTCACTAATGTTCATCAGGATTTTTGCTTGTAATTGTTTTAAGTGACCTTTCTGGATTTGGTGTGAGAGTAATGCTGGCTTTATTAAATGAGTTTGGAAGTATTCTCTACTTTTTTCAGAAATGGCTGAAAAGGATTAACCTTTAATCTTTCTTTAAATGTTTGGTAGAATTCATCTATGAAATCATCTCATCCTGGGCTTTTATTTGTTGGGAGTTTTTGGTCTGTTCAAATTTCCATGTCTTCATGATTTATTCTTGGTCAGTTGCATGTTTTTAGCAATTTATTTATTCCTTCTAGGTTGTACAGTGTGTTGGAGTGTAATTGTTCATAAGTCTCATGATCTTATATAATTCTTAGGTATTAGCTGGAATGTTTTCTTCTCCATTTATAATTTTATTTGAATCCTTTCTCTTTTTATCTCAATTAATCTAATTAAAGGTCTATCACTTTTATCCTTTTAAAAATAAACTTTGAATTTCATCAATCTTTTCAACTTCCAGTTTCCATTTTATTTATTTATGCTCTAATCTTTGTTACTTTTTTCATACAACTTCTTTCTTTCCACTAGTTTGAATTGAGCTTGTTCCCTTTCTAGTTCCTTGGGGTGTAAAGTTTGGTGTAAATGGAGGTGTAAAGGTCTTTCTGTTTCTGTCTCTCTCTCTTTAAAGGATTTATCACTCTTACAACTGCTCTTTCTGCAACTCATGTATTTTGGTACACTGTGTCTTATTTTTATCTCTAGATACTTTTTGACTCCTCTTTTGACTTCTTCTTTGAAACATTAGTTATTCAAAAGTATGACATTTGCTTTCTACATATTTGTGAATTTTCCAGTTTTTTATTTCTAGTTTTATAGCATTATGGATAGAAGAATACCTTATATTTCAATTTTCTTAAGTTTGTTAAGACTTGTTTTATAGCCTAGTATATCTTGGAAAATGTTCCCTGTGCACTTAAGAAAAATAGATATTATGCTGTTGTGGGATAGAATGTGCAGTATATGTCCATTAGGTCAATTTGGGCTATAGTGCAATTCAACTCAATAGTTTCATTGTTGATTTTCCTATGAGGTTTGTCTTTGAGCTGATAAAAAAAAATGTTGGTTGTTATGATGGTAACATAAGTGTGTGAATATACTTAAGTCTCTGAAAAAATTACATGGTGAATTCTATCAAAGTAAATCTGTTCCTTTTCTTTCTTTTTTTTTTTTTTTTGAAGAGAATTATAGTGGTCAGTTGTCCAACTCTTGACCCATCCAGATGTTGTATAATATTTTTACTATTATGTAATATCTATCTGCAATATGTGAATGAACTGATTTGTCCTAACATGTTTGGAATTTAGTTATGATATGTAAAAAAGAACATTTAATTTGGGAAAGTGAAAACTATATATCAACAAAAACTACTGATCTCATTGTATTTCATCAGTAATGAATTTTTTTCTTTGTTTTTTTTCACTGCTGTTTTCTAAACCTATGTCCACTTAATAGGTTAAAAAATTGCTTTTTTAAAAAAATATTGTTATATTCATTTGTATTGAGCTAGTGTTTATAGTATTTCCCAGAGTTTATAAATATCTGAATGTCTTTTTCCTATTTGAAACATAGACATTGATTTGTTTCAGTTCTTTATAATTGTGCTCTTATCACACTTAATTTTGCATCTTGCTTTTAAAGACAACAGTTTATCATAAAGACCAATTTGTATGTAATCTCTAATAAGCTTAATTTTAAATGTCATACAATAGTCTTTTAGTGACTAATAGTTTACTGAATTATTCCCAGATGATAAGTATCTCTTTGTTGTATCTCTTAAACACATGCACACACACACACACACACACACATTTGTACAGCAACAAGGCTAATAATACCCCTGGCATGGAACAATGTTCATATTTGCATTATTTATGTGGAAAGATGACTAGAAATGGAAATGCTGATGCTAAAATGTGAGCTATTTCTTAATGTTTGACATAAGCAGCATACCAAAGGCTTATACTAATTTATATTTCTCCATTTCTTCAAAACATTGAATGCTTTGGGTATTACCCATTTAAACAGAAAGACCTGTGTGTATTCTTTATGCCCAAGAAAACTGGCTAGCCTACAGAAACCTATGCAAAAGAGGCATGTGCCACTCCCCTGTGTATACCTGCTGGTTTGTGTTTTCATACCATGTGCTTGTTTGGTGTGGAATCCACTCACATGCTACTCCTACTGCATTACACTGACCTTGTAACAAACTGTAAGCTCTCTAGGGATGATCAGTTCCAGGACATGGTGTGACTTTTGTGAGGTGCTTGCTCTGGACATCTGCTCCCATGGCAGATGTTCTAGAGAAGGGATGCATTTTCCCAGTGGCATTGGTAGCCCGAAGCAGGGTGCAGGGACTATCCTGGTATTGACAGCTTCCAGACCTGCACAAATAAACTGAAGATAAGAGGCACACAGAACATTATTCTAGATGATTTCTGAAACTGTTCTTGGAGTTTTCAGCAACATCCCACACCATGATCTCCACATGTCAGGAACAAAAAGAGAAGGAAAACTCCAACCACACATTTCCCTGCAAAGCATCCCTGTTTGGGCCCTGGAGATGGTGCAGGGCAATATTAATCAAAGAGAAGCAGTGTCCCAAGACATAGTGCCCCACCTTACCTCAAGACAGTGCCCTGAGAGACTTTTTTTTACCCTGTTTTCTGCAAATTAGATTGACATTCCTACAAACATGCTGGAGAGCATCTTCAGAGGAAAGAGCAGCATGGCTGAGCACTGTGCACAGCTTAATTGAAAGAGTATTTCTGGAAGAGCTCACCATATGTTTTACATTTGCATCCAGTCTATAAATATTCTGGTAACAACTTGAGTCCATAAATACCGTATTCAGAATGCTTTGTGGGAAACATCTTTCACTACTCACAGTCATCTGTTTACCAGTGTGACTGTTCATTGTCTTACTTATTGTGTAAAATTATCCTCAAAATTGGGGTCATGTTGAGAAATGAATGGTGCCAAGAGATCCAGAAATGACCAGGCAGCTTGGCTTCAGTGCCATGTGCTCTCATCAACCCCCAACTGGCTCTCAGGCCACATCAAGGTAGAAAGTGACAGATGATGACTCCTCAGGAAAAGCCTGGGTCAGAAGACATGGAATCTTTAACAAACTCTGGAAAGCCTTGTGCATTGGTAGAGCCGACCTTTATCTGGAGTATTTGTGTCATGAACAGTGCTGGGAGCTTTGCTTTCCTTGACTTCACTGTGAATTTTTACTGCTGGAATTGTCTTTATTCCACCAGTGGGAAAAACCAAGGTTTGAGAAGTTTAAGAACCTCACCCTGTGATCAAGCCAGGATCCTAACCGGGGCTCACTCCAAACCACACTTGCAACAGATGGTGAGACAGACAAACCCAAAGTGTGGCCACCAATCTGCCAAAGGACTGGAAATTCCCACCATTTGCTTTTAGAAAGCTAAACAGTCACACTGACAAGGTGATTTTATACACACACCCTTAGAGTCTACTTAGAGTACTGCCGAAATGTATTTAGAGAAGATGTTCACATCTCCATCTTTCAGACAAGAAAAGTTGGGCTCAGAGAGGATAAGTCACCCAATTGGGAAAGAATAGATTTAGGATTAAAATTGCACAGTTCAATTTACTTTTTCATGACTTTCCGCATGACTAGGACACTGATATTATTTAAGAAGAGTAAGATGCTGAGGCATGATCAGTCAGCAGCATCTCATGTGTCCTGGGGTCAGGGCAGCTCGCAGATTCTATATTCTATGGGTAGGGCTTACAGGTTGAGGATGCATTGGTGGAAGTCAAGTGGTAAAAGTCAAATGTCAGCGATATCAAATTCTATCAGGAGCCAGCAGGTCTCTGCAGAGTAAACTCACCAATAACCTTCTAGATGCTGAGAATAAGTCCAAGTGAAAGACAACTGTAAGCTCCAGAAAGTCAGAGACTGGCCTCCTTCACCCATTCATAGATTCCACTGAAGTGCTAGAATGAGGCCACTACTGCAAGATGAAGACAACTCCTTTACAGTCCCTGAGCACCACATGCCATAGTATCCCAGAGTGTTAGGACTAAGGCATTAACCATGGCTGCAGGGCGTGGGTATTGACAAGCAGAAGACAAGAAAGCAAGGCTTTCTTGGACCTGGGGAGGTCTATGGTCATCATACACTGAGTCAAGAAGAACCTCAACTTCTTTGGCAAAAGAAAGAAGCATGGCCTACTGAGTCCAATCCATACCACCTGTCTATGGATGAATACCAGGTTTAATCAACAATAAGGAGCCCAGGTCTCTGCCCACATGGATAAATGATGAACAAGAAATCATCAACTTCACATGGACCTAGTACCATGATGAAAAACAGAGTTCAGCTTTGGAAAATGGCTGGTGGGGCACTCATAAGGGTGTTAATAGATGTCCTGTCTTGGAAGAAGATGTTTACAGATAAAAGGATTTGGGTAGAAGCATAACAAGATCCAACATGGTCAGAGAAGAGTGAGGTAAAGAAAGAATGCAGGACACAACTGGCATCATGGTGAGCTTTATTAGCCTTAGAGTGGAGATGGAATTTCACTCTGAATGTGATAGGATACATGGGGAAGAAGGAGAACAGTACCTGAATTTTGTTTTCCTAAGATCATTCTGACCTTGCTGGGAAATAAGATTCAAGTGAGACCAGTGGGTTTGAGCAGCCTGTGGTCCTCTCTTCTTCATTAGGAATTGTAGGGCTGAATTCAAGATCCTCCCCATGTCCTCTTACCTTTCTTGACTATTTTTTAACACCTTACTAGGGAGTTACTCTGATGGAGAACTCAGTTCTTCTCATATCCAACTCAACTACTTCCCTATGGTCACATCCTGGAAGAGTCCAAACTGTTCTGGGTTTAATTTGAAAGGCAACTTAAAAGCCAACACATCAAAAAGAATACAGCACACTAATTTACAACAGTGAAACTCAAGTGAATATGGAGACATGGATATGGGTGTTGGGTGAAAGAGGAAAAGTTACCTATATGGCCCTCAACAAGCATGATTTGAGAGTAGCTCCACTTGTTACCCCATATGGTTACTGGAACTTCAACTCAGGAAAGGCCTATGCAAATTGTGATGGAGAAGCCAGAGGTGTTCCTAAGAGATTATCAGACCTAGAAATGTTGGAGTGGACTGGGTGCTGTGGCACATGCCTATAATCTCAGCAACTTGGGAGGCTAACACAGGAGGATGACAAATTTGAGGCCAGCCTCAGCAACTTAGAAAGGCCTTAAGTAATTTAGAGAGACCCTGTCCCAAAACAAAAAATAAGGTAGTTCAGTGATAAAGTGCCCCTGGGTTCAATCTCCAATATATATATATAAAAGAAGGAGGAAAAGAAAAAAATAAGAAAGAAATGTTAGAGTGGCCCCATAACAGGAGCCTGTTGGAAATGACAGTTCACCATGGTCCGGTCAGTCTCACTGAATGTACCAAACTTCACAATGGATCAGTCTGCAGATGTTGAGCAGTTTCTGAGGAACCTAATTAGGTTAAGGTTCATGAAACTAACTTCTTAGCATATAAGTAAAATCTTGGACCTCACTGATCTTGACCTTGACAGTGACGTCTCAGTTATATCCTAATTACATCTTTTTAAGAGCCCGGAAGACATTCCCATCACCATGGCAAATTGGAGATGGGAGCATTGGAATTCTGGCTTGGCTTGTTCATGGTTATTCTCTGCAGCGCAGAATGAAGGTGGGAAGACCTGCAGGGGGAATGAGTCCCTGATTTAAAGGGAGGTACCAAGATGCAATACAACAAAATCCAGGTTGTGGCATTGATCTCTGAGGCAGAGAATGCATGAGGTCCACGAAAAGCAACGGAAATTCTAAGGGCTCCGTAAAGGTCACCTCTGGCTGATTAATCATGGGATGCAAGAACCAGAACAGATCAATTAGCCTAATTAGGATGTACCTGTGTAACACTAACAGAAGACAACAACAACAACCAAAAAAAAACCAGTCAAGTCTGGTTAAAAGGAGCTTCCTCTTAACTCCAAATCCAAGCATCCTGGCTTATACAGGTCTCAGATGTGAGTCCATTCCCTTTTTGCCCCATGCTACATATCAGACCACTACCCATCCAAGTTCCAGGCTGGGTTGTTTTCAGAACACCAGGTGCAATCACCAGGAGCCAGGGATTGGTAGAAACCATATGTAACCCCTCCTATGATCCTTCTTCATTAAGTTGCAAGCTAGTCCATTCTTATTCATTCAAATGCTACTATGTGCTCTGTGCCAGACACTGTTCTAGTTACTATGAATAAAAAGATGAACAAATGAATCCTTTGCATTTATTGAATTCTTAATTCAATGAGAAATCTAAATTTTTAGAATCATTTACAATAGGCTATATCATGACTTTTCAGAATTTTGGCAAACATCTCCTATTGAGGTCAGTGGGTGATGCATATTCCCATATTCCATAAATAGCATTAGATAGTCCTGGTCCTTCTACCCTTAACTCATCACCAACCTCTAACACAGAGGTGAGAAAAGCCCAGAGTCTCCTTACAGGCAAAGAGCCCTTTAAAAATTATAGAAAGAGAGAATTTTGTGGCCTCTTCCTTACCTCAACCCAGAGAATCTTTTTGAAGGGTTTGGGTTTGTCGGTATAAAGGACATGGATGAGTTCTGAGTTTCAAGTCTTCTGGGTCCCATGCTGTCTTAGAAGGAGAACCCTCAGTAGTCCTTGGGAGAGCGTGATAGCAACCCCCTGAGCTGCGGAGGAGGGAATGGCAAGAGCCATGTGAAGGCAAGGAGGAGGGGCTGGCCCTGCTGCAGATCACAAGAAGAAGATAGGGATTCCCCCAGCAAGGCAAGTCCACCATGAGGTTTGTAGGACTCTGAATGGCCTGGACTCCACCAAGTTCACTGCCTCCTTCTCAAAGAGAGCTGCTTCCTCCCATCCAAAGCCCCTGGGGTGAGGGGTTCTACTAGGGCATGGGAAGCACAGAGAACCCCCTGGGAGTTTCCAAAGAACCATCTGTGAATGCACCGGCAGCAAGAGCGTGCCCTACAATAGAGGGTTTGAGAAGAGAGAACTTCCTGGAGAACCAGTTCAGCACCAAACCCTTAATCCTCTCTCCCAGCCTCAACCCTGAAGGAACCAGAAGCACACAGAGCAAAGGAAGTGAGCAGCTGCCTCAGTCCCCGCTGTACTACCCAACCCTGGATCATGGGTCAGTGTGGACATTCTCTATGGAATCCCAATTTCAACTTCAATAAAATCAAATGTTTTCGTCAGGTAGAGGCCAGGGTGCACTGAGGAAGGGAGAGGTGGTGTTTGCTTCAGGGCCAGAAGGAAATAATAGAACTCTTTCTGACCATAACCTAGCAAACGTCCATTGAAGAAACCAGTGTTGCAGAAAATGCACAGCAATAGGAAGTCAGTGATGTGGCATATGATGTCAGGTGGGGCTTAGCACTCTGACAAACAGAAACCAGTTGAGGAAGCATGCAGTGCAGACCAGGGAAGGGGGGCTTGAATACCAGGCAGACCTGGAATACCAGGCAGTCCCCCAGGAACTCCACATCAACAATCTGGTCCACAACCAGGAACTCACTGGCTTCCCACACTCCCAACTTGCAATCCATTGCCCAGCATGATGTGACCCTTTGGAACACAAATCTGACCAGGCCACTCCTCTTAAATGCTTAATGCTGCAGGAGTTTCTGATCAACTTTAGAATATAACCCCCATTCCACCCATAGTGCTGAAATGGTCCTAAGTGCTCCAAGTGTAGACATCCTCTCTTACTTCTTTCTTACCTCTCTGCCTCACCCTGTACCCAGGTCTGACTAAATGCTTTTCAGTTTCTTGAAAGAGCCCAGCTGTCTCCAACCTTCAGGTCTGTGCACATGCTTTTTCCATACAGGGAATATTCCTCTGCCCTCTTCACAGAGTCAAGGCTCCTGAGAGAAACCAGAATCAGCAAAATGCATGCGTGAAGAAACAGAGAGGACAAGACAAAGATGAAAAGGAACAGCAGAAACTGAAAGATGTGTTTAAAGGAACTGGCTCAATGCAACCTTGGTGGCTGGAAAGTCCAAACTCTGCAAGGTGGATGGTCATCCTGGAGACCCAGGGAAGGGCTGAAGTTTGAGTGTGAGGCCAATTTCTTCAAGAATTCCTCCTTGTCCAGGGGGGTCACTTTGTTTTCTTGTAAATCCTTCAACTGATTACATGAGGTCCACACACATTATGGCCACACAATCTGCCTTACTCAGGAGTCCATGGATTGAAATGTTAAGCTCATCTATAAAGTGCCTTCATAGCAACATCCAGTGACACCTGCTAGGCAATCAGAAGAGGGAAAGGAGCCTGCTAGACCCAGATGTGTCGTTCCTCAGAATGCATGCATACAAATAACTTTAAGATAAAAGTTGTGAATAAGAATTTGAGTTGCTGTGAGAAATTTCATACTTGAAGCTCCAAAGAAAATCACTTGAGACTGAATGGAGAAGCTCCCAGGTCCCTGAGGACTATGTGATAAGGTGGGAAGGATCTGGGTCTCTAAATAGCTGCCCAGAGCACAGTGTTCTGCCCATCTGCATTAGATACTGACCTGAGCAGCATACAAGCTTCCATGGAACTTTGACTCTCAAATTTCAGGGTTCATCTGCTTCAATAGTACGAAAATGTTCTAGGCAGGCAGAAAGAAAGTCGCATGCCTGGAAGGAGGCCACAGGTCAGAGAAGTGAAGTAAAAGGGGGATCAGAGGATCCCAAAAAGTCCAGAACTAAACCAAAACTGAAATCTACCTTCCACCCATCTCCACCCATCTCTTGCTCCAAACACATAGAAACTGTAAACAAAAATGAACACACATAGACAACCTTAAACATGAGGTCAAAAATGAATAGACACTAACTATAATGATGAGCCTGAACATGAACCAAGAAGACCAGCCCTTGGGAAGGCAAGGTCCATCATTGAGATTGCAGAGTTTAACTCCCTTGAGGGAACCTGGCATGAGTCCTCACACCTGGCATGGAGCCCAGCCCAAGCCCCCAGGACACAGCCTCAGCCTGGACTGTGGAAACTTAGAGGTCCCCCCTCCCTTCTCCACAGGAATAACCAGATACACAATTTCCACACTGTCACTAACAAACCAGGTGGTGTCTCAGAACATTAGTGAATACTCTGAAACAGAAATGGAAGCAACAGCTCCTGACAATTCAGTGTGAACAAACAGCAAACTCCTCAGTTGGGCAGACCCAGGATCCAGAGAGGGACCTGGCAGGCAAATGAGTTCTGTGCAAGAATCAAACAGGATGAAAACAGCAGAGGTGTGGCCCTTGTATGCAGCTTCCTCCCCTCCCAGGAAGGGAGCTTCTGGCTTCAGTGTAGGGTGACCTGCACTGACACTGAGGCAGGGGCATGCTAGGCTTAATCAAGTTAGATTGGTCTTTATTAGACCAGAGTTTTTAAGGAATCTCCCATACTTTCATGATCAGAGAATATTTTGTTCATTATTAGCGTCAAGTAATAGTGATCACCCCCAGCAACACAGTTTGGGAGGCAGTAATACCTGAAAGATGTCTTAAAGATAACACAAAACAGAAGACCTTCTAAAAGAATGGAAGGATGAATGGAGACACTTCCATTCGGAGTGGGTCCTGTTTGGGATTGACATGTATTCATTTCCCTGAAGAAGGCATGGGACATCTGTCAGCCAGTGGGACTGAGGGACCTGCCTCTGTTCTGCCAGTCTGGATTTTGCTATTCCTGCTATTCAAGTCTTGAGGGTCCCAGTCGATCTCACCAAGGCTGAGCCAGCCATGACTGGCCTGGCCTGACGTTCTTTTGGGGACACTCTCAGCTCCGCAATGCACTCTCCCAGGGGTCCCTCTACTCGCTGAGCTCTTGCCAGCTCTCCTACTGAAGGAGCCACACTGAGTCCTGCTGGAATGTGGCAGCCACCTGTTGCTCGCAGCCAAGCAGCACAGTCGAGGGAGGGTGGCTCCTCGCCACTCGTTCTGCAAAGAAGAAACACCAAGAAACTTTCCCGTCTGAGAACTGATTCTCTGCCAAGGGTAGAAAGAGAGCTTTGTCGACACTGCTCTCCATCGCCATCAGGCTAACAGCTCCTGCTTGTTGAGCCCCTGTACGTGCCTGTGCCAGCTGCCCTGCCGCAATCCAACGTAATCCAACGCCACTCACTATCTCATTCAATCCGCAAAGCCACCTTGTGAGATTGGAATTCACATCTCAGTTGAACAGATGGGCAGACAGATTCAGAGGTGTGAGTGACTCGTCTGAGGTTACAGGGCTCCAAAGGAGAGGGAGGCACTCTGACTCATCTCCCTCTGGTCCCTGTTCACCTCACCTCCCTCACAGCACATGGATAAACCCATCTGTCCTCTTCCCAGTGACCTCTGATGCCCAATGATGGGTGCTCATCCCACCACAACACCTTACACCCCACAGACCTTAAGCAGATATGGGTCAGGTTTAATTTGTCCATAAAAGCATCTAGCAGCAAATACGTTATTTTTCTACAACATGCAGACAGGGAGGCAATTAGAGTTTGAATTTTGAATGTCCTTCAAAGGTCCATGACATAAAGCCTTGGTCCCCAGGATTGCACTATTGGGAGATGATGGAAACTTTGGGGTCTAGTAGAAGGTCCTCAGGTGGGGGATGGGGTTTCTCTCAAATGGGATTACAGGGTCCTGGTCCTTCCTCTGTCCCTTTGCGTCCTGGCCATTTCCTCCACCACCTGCTCCCCACCAAACCATTTTGCATGCCCACCAGAGGCCCAGAACAATGTCCACCAATCTTGGACTGCAATCTCCAAAACTGTGAACCATAATAAAACTTGTCTGTGTATAAGTTAATTATTCCAGGTATTCACTGCACCAACATGAAGCTGAGCAACACAGAGACCATGGAAGGAGTGACAAGTTCCCTCAATACTGGCTACCCCAGGAAAGTTCCTCAATCTCTCCCTGGCAGAGGAGCAGCCTC
The DNA here is from genome assembly GCF_902686455.1 of Sciurus vulgaris. NCBI lineage: Eukaryota > Metazoa > Chordata > Mammalia > Rodentia > Sciuridae > Sciurus > Sciurus vulgaris. Next base: position 72,850,611 of record NC_136463.1, read on the forward strand.
CCTGTCCTGGTCAGGGCTCTAACCAGCCCCGAGCTCCAGCATTTCCCCACTGGTGAGAGCAGCTTGCAGCCAGAACCATCTGGGGCACTTGGTCCTGTTGTGCCCATCCAGTCCCACCCAAGGTGGACCGTTGCTGGCTACCTTTGCCTGGGAGGCTTACAAGAGAAAGCTGGAGAGTGATGGGTGGAGTAGGGAAGAGCAGGCTCTGGACAGAGAGGTCTCTGCCTGCCAGAACTCTGTGCGGGAGCTCTATTCAGCATCAAGGAAGCTGCTTCTGCATCTATGGGAAGCGGTTACAACATCCTAGTTGCCATTTAACACAAATTCTAACCACGTGCTTTTTTTCTATTCCCCCAACCCCATCCCATGGCTCCCTTGCACAGACATTTTATTTTTATACAGTCACTAAACTTTTCTAATTATAGCCAAGAGAAAACAAACCACATCCCACAGCTGGAGACACATTCTGTTCATAATTAATTAGAACTAATTGATTAGGTACCTTTCCTAATGTGTGGTTTTATGGTTAGATTGAAATATAAACCCAATCCACCCTAGGATGACTCTCTGAGTCCAGAGAAGGCTTCGCTCACAGGGAGTCAATCAACAGGGGCATTGGGGCATGGCCTCTTAGCACCCAGTCCTGGATAGAAAGCCCATAGCCCAGGCCTGAGTAGGTAGGTACTGGGCAGCCTGCCCACCAGGGTGTGGTCCAGGAGGTTATGTGATTCAGCTTGTCCAGAGAGTGCCTTAAGCTTTTCCTCAGAATGTTGAGACGCAGATATTCTTTGCTGTGGAAAGTGAACCCTAGGAACTGCTCTAAGCCCTGAGAAGAGATCCTACCTTGAAGGATCAGAATGAACACACAAGAAGTGAAAACACTGAGAAGTATGAACTTACCAAGAGATCTTGACAATTTTGTATGAGCCCTGCAGTGAGCCATTCCTAAAGCACCATCTGCCCCAAGAGGCACAAGAAGGTGAGTCTTGCCTAAATTAACTGGATCTGTTTTTTCCACCTTATGCATGAATTCCCACTGATACTTCCTTTGCAGCACTTTCATGGTTAGGATCTACACTCTCCTGGTAAATCTGTGTCCTTATTCCTAATTATTTCCTTAGACTATCTTTCCAGGCATAGAATGAAGTCAAGGGCTTTATCTTCAAGGCTTTTGGATATACTTTGTCAAAGTGCCCTCCAGAAATGTTGGATCCCACAGTGGGAGAGTGCTTTCCTCACCACATAATCAATGAACAATTGCAATGTTTTTAAAGACTTTTTTAATTTGGTAGGTGAGCTGATTCTGCATTAAATGTACAGTACACAGTGTGTATACTTTAGAATGCAAAAATAGATGCAGACTCCCACTGCCCATGCTTCTGTGCTCATTCCCACTGCAGCACTCCATGGGGCCCCAGAAAGAGGGTGTGCCCTAGAGCCATGCATACCTGTTCCCACCTCTACCCACTCATGAATTTAGGCAGAATGGAAATGTGCCCTCTGGGAATGGTGGCTGCCTCTGAACATCGAAATCCCCACTTTTGCAGCTGATTGAGAGGCCAAGTAAGCTCCAGATGCAGGATTAAAGGTCCAGGGAATTGCTTGCCTTGCTCTGGGCCAGCACAGACATCTTGGCCTCTCTAAAACCTAGTGGCTTTGCATTGGTGCTGGTGATCATAGGCCATTTGCCTTGGGAATAGTTGCACAGCCAGCAGCAACACTCAGCCATCAGGACAGGGTGTCCTCTGGGCTGGTCCATGCTGTGTGCACACCTGTCAAACCTAGTTCTCCTACTTTCCTAGTGATTTTTTAAGACCCCCTATCTTTGAAATAAATCCTTTCTTACCCTAAACAGCCAGCCTATTTCTTTTGCCCGCAATCAAAAGCCCTAATTAGAAAGGCTCCCTGCTCACTCTGAAGGTGAGGGCTATATCATGAAATGAGGCCCAGAAGGTACCCTATGGACAGCAGGACTGGCTCTCCTCTCTCCAGCTTCTGCCTCAGTGTCATTTGCTCATGGAAGTCCTCAACAAGTCTCCAAGTCTCTATTATTCCTTTTCTAACAATTGTCAACATTTGAATTGAATTGTTTATTTGGTAAGTCTTTTCACAACTGGTCCTCTCTGGAGTGACATGTCCATGAAGGCAGAAATTAGGGTACATCTGTTTACTCTTTTATCTGAGTACATAGTGTGGTGTTTCCATAAGGAGGTGCTCACTGGTGGTTTGTAGAATGAATGAATGAGTTAATATTGTGCTGCAGATTTCTCTCTTTGAAATGAGTTTGTTCTGACATTGAACTTGCAACTATTGCCCTGCCCATCCGGGGCTTTCCTCTTCACTTGAGGTCTCACATCACTACCCACATGTTATTGGAAAGGTAGATTTTATCTTCCCCCAAGAGCTATCCCCTTGAATTTCATTGTATTAAATCCCCTTCACTGAGCGCTCTGTTCTCCCATCATCCCACCCTCTTATAATTTCCATTGTCAATGGCAGTCCGATTCCCTGCCATTTTATTCAAGTCAGTGATAAGTTCTCTTCCCTGTCCACTGCTCTCTGCTGGCTCACTTCTGCTGCACTCTGTTTGAAGTCAAAAGACTGGGGATGTTCTAAAGTGCCACAGTGCATGTGTAGAGAGTCTCAGGCAGAATAACCCGGAGACAGAATAAGGGACAGATTGTGGCAGGCAGTGGCATGCACAAAGCACAGAAACATCCCTGGAGCTGTGAGACAAGAAAAGTGTCTTCCAAGGTCCATCTCAGGGGAACACACATCCACGTGTGTAGGGAGGACTTTGATAGGCCAGTAGGGCAGGCGGAAGACAAAGGTGTGACTGCAATAACAACCAAGGTGGTCCCAGTGCCTTCCCAGCAGAGCAGACATTGCTGCCAACCAGCACCGGCCTGTTTTGCTGAGCAGAATTCTGAACAGAATCACCCAGGACTGCTGAGGAAAGCTGAGCCAGCTTAGCCATGTTCTCCTCTGCCCTGACTCCATGGCAGCCCATCCTGGCTTATAAATAAATCTAAAGAGAATCTGTTAAAAGAGATGCCAAATATTAGGCAGCCCCACACCCTGGACCAACCCTGGTTTCACCTGGGGCCCTGCTTACAGCACCCTGCAGGAAGTGCATTCAGCCCCAAGAAGCATGGGCACCTCTGAGGACAGGAGGTAGTGTTATGTGTCTTCCAAGGACCCAGCACATCTGCTGCCTAAGTCCTGTCCTTCCAGAGCCCTCAGGACCTTTTAGAGCACACAGACACACACAAGGACACATGATGGTTCAATGTATCTGTTGCTGCATAATAACCACCCCAAAACTTAGCGAATCAAAATCATGATGACATTTTATTTTCACACTTGGCAAGCCTAAGTCTAAACTCCTTAGTGTCAATCAGGGCAGGAGACTCAAGGGCTGAGGACGGAATCTTTCAAAGTTCTATACCATCCCCCCGTGGTGGTCACTGTTGTTAGCCAACTGTGGCCTCCTGCATGGATGCTTGACTTCCTTACAGCATGATGGCTGGGTTCCCAAGTAAGTATCCCTGTAGGACAAGCAAAAACTATGTCATTTTGTGTGATCCAACCTCAGATGTCAAATAGCATAGGCCCACCAGATTCAAAAGGAGGAAACAGAGATTCCCACCCCAGCCCCCAATCCCCTGCAACTCACAGAGAAGGAGAGAGAAGGGATGAATCAAAGCCACCTCTGGAAAATACTAATCAATACAAAGTGTGTCACCTTAGGCAGGAAGAGCCTAAACAGGCAGGAAGGCTACAACATAGCACAGGGCATACTGGTGAAACTGGAGATGACAGATGACAAGAATGATTCTTGTCATTTTGTTTGGACTGGGTCATGTGTCAGTCGGCCTACTATTTTAGTTGTATTGTGTGAGAGTCCTAGTATCTATTTTGATCATCTATCACTGCATAATAAAGTACCTGATACGTGGTGGCTTAAGATAGCATACATGTATTATCTCCCATTTTCTCTGGATCAGGAATACAGGCTTAGCTCAGCCGGCTCACCTCTCTCACAGGCTGCATGCATCTCTCGGAGAAAGGAACTCCTTCCATGCTCACTCATCTGGGCTTGATCCTCACTTGCTGTTGACCTCAGGGCCTTAGATTCCGGCTGCTAGAAGAGGGTTGGAGAGATCCTGCTGCCCTCCAACAGAGCAGCTTGCTTCATCACAGCCTGAAAGGCAGTAGAGAGAAACAAAACCAGCCCAACCACAGACAGCACACACCACCGTTGCCTCTGCGTTCTGTGGGTGAGAACCAAGTCATGGGGTCCAGCCAAAGCACAGGGGACAGTAGCCAAGGTCTGACCACCCAGAGGGCAGTCACTGGGGGCCAAGTCAGGAACTGCTGACCACTGGGTCCCAGAAGTTTCCCTCACCCTCAGTCTGGGATCCTTGCCATTCACTGATTCTAATGATAGAATAAAATAAATGGTAGGTGTGTCTCAAATGCTCTTTGAACTGGAGGGCGAGGGTCACCAAGATACAAAAAGAATGAAATCAAGTAAATTTTTTCTAATTTAGTTTATAGAGCTCCTTAGAAACCTGATACTCCCAGTCATTTTATTTCAGTTATGTTTTAATCCTAATCTCTCTTTATTCAGCATGCTAATTTTTACCAAGCTAGTTATAACATAAACAGGATAGAATGGGAATATGTAACTAGTTCATTACTAACTCTTTTTAAAAAACTTTGTTGTATGCATGTGTGAATATGTAACAATGAATCTCACTAATATGCATAATTAAAATGCACCAATAAAAAATGAAAACTTTAGAAATATCTACTTATATCGGGCATGGGGGCACTCACCATGGACATCTTACTGCTATTCTTGTAGCCCACATTCTTGATTTCTGGAATGCCACCAATTAAGATAAAACACCTGGTTGTTGTGAGTTTCTTCTTCCTCTGACTTTCTCTCACCTCAATTAGCACCATGTTGGGAGGAATCCCAATATTTTTTTACTCAGAGCCTTTGGTTTCCTTTTTGGTTTTTAAACTTTTTATGTTTAAAATAATTACAGTCTCCTGTGTCCTTCATTCAGTTTCCCATAATAGTTACATTTTCCACATGATAATACAGTATTAAAACCAGAAAAAGAACATTGTTTCAAAGTGTGTATACTGTTCTATGCCTTTCTTCACACATGTAGATTCAGGTAACTACAGCTACTATTGAGACGCAGAAATGTCTGTGTTTGTAAACTTTCTGTTACTGTAACGAAGTGCCTGAGATAATAAACTTAAAAGGAGGAAAGGTTTATTTTGGCTCACAGTTGTGGAGGTTTCAGTTCATGGTTGATTGGCCCCACTGATTTTGGGACTGATAAGGCAGCATGGTAGGGAGCATAAGGGGAAGCAAAACTGCTCACTTCATGGTGGGCAGGAAACAAAGGGAAAGGGAGGAGACCAGGGCCCCATAACCCACCTGGGAATATGCCATCAGTGACCTAGCACTTCCCACTAGGCACCACTTCTTAAAGGCTCTGCCACCTCCCAACAGTCCAACACCAGGGAGCAACCCGTCATCACAAGACCTTTGGGGGACACTCCAGATGGAAACCATAGCATCCTCCATGAGTGCCAAGGTCTCCCTTGTGATACAGTCACACCCACCACCTACCCCAAAGTCCCTAGACACTGGCAATGAGGAATCTGGTTCGAATCTCTATAATTTTATCATTTCAGGAATGTTTTATAAAAGGCAGAACACCTTTTGAGACTGACTTTTTCACTTGACCAAATGTCCTTAGGATCTATCCAAGTTGTTGAGTGTATTAGTAGTGAGTCCCTCCATATTGCTAAGTCGTATTTCATGGTGTGACTGTACCACAGACTAACTCATCACCTATTGAGGGACCTGTTGGTTGTTCCCAGTTTTTTGACCATCACAATTAAAACTGGTATGTTCATTTGTACAGATTTTTGTGTGAATATATTTTTTTATCTAGGATAAATACCCAAAATGATTGCTGGGTAAGTTATGTGTGTTTTTTAAATAAATCACCAAACTATTTTGCAGAACAGCTGTGCCATTTTACATTCTAACTAACAATTATGAGAGATCTGGCTCTTTCACATCCTCAATAGCATTTGGTATTGTCATTATTGTTTTAATTTTAGCTATTTGAATAGGAGAACATAAATGAGAAATCAAACAGATGAGCAATAAGGTCTCATCATGGTCTTGTATTTTCTACTGGGTAATGATGCTGAACATCTCTTCATGTCTTATTTGCCATCTCTATATCCTCTTTGGTGAAACGTCTTCTCATATTCTTTGCCTGTTTTCTAGTTAGAGTGTTTGCTTTCCTTAAGCATAATACTTAAGAATATTTAAGTTTTCTCAATTCAAGTTCTTGATTAGATAGGTGATTTTCAAATATTTTCTCAGTCAGTATCTTATCCTTTCATCATCAATAGGACTTGTCACAGAGTACATTTTTTTCTTTAGTTTTGATACAGTCCAATTATTAATACTTATTAATCAGGTTTTTGGTATTATATGTGACAACTTTTTGCCCAATCCAAGATCCCAAATATTTTGTACTATGTTATCTTCTATAACTTTTATAGTTTTGCATTTAAATCTATGATTCATTGTCAACTAATTTTGATATAAGGTTCATTTCTTTTCCTGTGGATAATCAGTTTATATATCACCATTAATTGAAAAGATTCTCCTTGCATCATTGACTAGAATAATAGTCACATGTGTGATGTTCAAAAACTATATGCAAAGAAAAGAAATATATACACGTTTATAACACTTCATAGTCCCATGTGTATGAAATTCCAGAAAGGGCAAAATGGTGGAAATAGAAAATAGTTATTGGTTACTTAAGGCCAGAAGTTTGGAAAGGTGACTGACTACCAGGTTGCCTGAAGAAACTTTTGAGATGATTAAGTGTTCCTTATTTTTATTGTGATGGTTACTACACTATATACATAATACAAACTAATCCAATTAAGCACTTAAAATTAGTAAACTTCTATTGTATGTAAATTTTATTTAAATAAAACTGATCCTATTCCCCTCAAAACATAATTGACTTAACTCTTGTGGAGCAATTTATGGGTTCACTCGTACCATCCCATATCATGGTATGGATGTGAAGTGTCCCCCAAAGACACCTATGAGACAATGCAGGAATGTTCAGAGCTAAAATGATTACATGGCATGAGCTATAGCCTAATCAGTAGATTAATCCATCTGACAGATTGATAATTTGAAAGCACCACTGTGCTAGCTGATAACTGTAGGCAGGTGGGATGTGGCTACAGGAAGTAGATCACAGGCGCATGCCTTTAGGATTTGTATTTTTCCCGTGGCACTTCAATTCTCTCTCACTCTGCTTCCTGGCTGCCATGAGCTGAGAAACTTCCTCCTCCACACCGTTTCTCCATGATGTTCTGCCTCATCTCATACCCAGAGAAATGGAGTCAGCCGGCCATGGACTGAACCTCTGAGCCAAAGTAAACTTTTCCTCTTTCAAGTTTTTCTTGGCAGGTATTTTAGCCAAAATGACAAAAACCTGACTAACACAGTTCATTAATGTGTTTATCCCCCCAACAATACCATAGTGTCTTGAATACTGTAGTATAGTATGTCCTAAAGTCAGACAGATTGATTCCTTCCATTTAACATTTCTTTTCTGAAACTGTTTTACATATTCTATTTGCTTTCTTTTTTGATATAAATTGAAGAATAATCTTGTCTATATTCATTTAAAAAATTCTCCCTGGAATTTCAACATGTATTGTGTTAAACCTATATATCATTTTGGATGGAACTGACATCTTAGTAATGTTGACCTTTCAATCTATGAAAATGTTATATCTCTCCATTTACTTACATCTACTTTGATTCTTTCCTCAGTTTTATAGTTTTCAGCATATGAGTTCTGTGCATATTTTGTTATACCCAAGCACTTTATTTTTCTTAAATAATTATAAATGATGATATTATTTTAATTTACATATATGTACTGCTAGGATATAGCTGTGATGTTAAATCTGTATTGTCAATTTGGTTGGATTAAGAGATGCCTAAGATTAACAGGCTTCTGGATGTTGATGAAGGCATTTCCAGGAATGATTGGCATGTGAGGCAGCAGACTAAGGGGGAGACTCACCCTTAGTGTGGGATGCACCAGCAATAGGCTGGGGCCCAGATGAAACAAAACAAAAAATAAAGACGTGTCATTCTTGAGCAGTGCCTCTATTGGTGGGATCGTTGCCAGAGAAAGTTGGATTCCAGCACCTTCACTCTTCCAACCTGGGCTCTCACCAGTGACTCTCCAGTGAGTTACCAGGACTTCAGTCTCAGACTAGGGCTGCATCATTGGTCCCTCTTATTCTCAGCTTCCAGCTTCTTGGACTGAGCATCTATTGGTTCTTCTAACCAGAAGATGACCATTGTGGGACTATCTACCTTCTAAGTCTGTAAGCCAATCTAATAAAGCCCCTTTATAAAAACTTATATTCTTCCTGTTGACTCTGTTCCTCTAGAGAACCCTGACTAATACAATAAAAACACAGTAATTTTTTTTGTGTTGGGTTTATATCCTACAATCTTGCTGCACTCACTTATGAATTCTAAGAGGTTTTGGTAAATTCCTTGGGGATTTTTCTACATAGTCTATCATGTAATCTGCACATAGTTTCAGTTTCTGTCTCTTCCTTTCTGATCTGTATGACTTTTTATTTCTTTCCTTGCTATAGTGCGCTGACAAAGCGTTTCAGCCTTATGTTGAACAAGAAGGATGAGAGTAAATATTCTTACCTTGATTCCAAACTTTGCAGGATCAGGTATGTTAAGTATGATGTTAGCTGTAGGTTAAAAAGCCTCTTTTATGGATATTTTTATCAAGTTGAGGAAGTTTCATTCTATTCCTACTTCCTTGATAGTTTTGTCATTAAAGTGACTTGAAAATATATGAATATGCAAATGGTATGCTGTTACTCGATGTACAAACTGAAACAACATGTATCCCATTTGTTTACCATAAAAATAAATTTTAAAAAAAATTTAAAAAATAAAGTGACTTGAATTTCACCAACTGTATTTTATGCATGATATGATCCTGTGAATTTTCTTCCTTTGCCTATTAAAATGATGGATTTCATTCCACATATTGGGTTTTCTTAATGGATTGACCTTTTATCATTATACAGTGTTCCTCATCGTCTCTGGTAATTCTTTTTGTTCTAAAGTTAAATTTATTTGATATTAATATAATCATTCATGTTTTCCTTTGATTAATGTTTGCATGCAGTATCTTTTTCCATACTTTTGGTTTCAAGTAACTTATTATATTTGAAGTCAGTTTCAGGTAGACAGCAGGTATTTAAGTCATCTTTTTGCATGCACCTTGCCTCTTAATCAGTATATTTAGTCCATTTACATTTAATGTAATTGTTTTATTCTAAAGTTTAAGTCTGGCATTTTTTTTTGTTTGTTTGTTTTCTGTTTCTTTCTTTTTACCTCATTCATATGTTTCCTTTTTCATGCCTTCCTGTGAATTACTTGTACTTTCTTGGGGATTCCATCTAATGTTTTGATTTGTTTATTTGAGAAGAGATATTTTAATAGTTCTTTAGGTATTAAAGTATACGTATAAAACTGTCACAGTCTAAGTAGTATCAGTATTTTACCAATTCCAGTGAAATATACAAACTTACCTCCACTTAAATCCCTTTAATTTACTACACCTGTAATATAATTAAGTATTTATTTTGCATTGAGAATTATACCCAGACAGCACTGTGATTTTGCCTCAACCATCAGACATAATTGAGAAACTGAAAAGTGAAGAAAAGTCTGTTGTGTTTACTGACATTTTTATTCTTTTGGTTATTTTTTCTTCCTAATGTTCTAAATTTCTTCTCATAACATTTTAGCTCTACTTAGATAATCTCATTCAGCCATTCTTTTAGGGTGGCTCTGCTGGTGACACATTTTGTTGGTTTTCCTTCATCTGATGCGCCCTCATTCCTGAAGTCAACACCACTAGATGCAGAATGTTGAGTTTTGCCATTTCTTCTGACTTCCATGGTTTCTGATAAGAAATCTACTAGGAATCTAGTTGTTCTACCCTTACAAGTAAGCATCATTTCTATCATATCTTTCTACTTGAAAGATTCTTTTCTTGGTCTTTAGTTTTCAGGAGTTATAATGTGTCTTGGCATGATTTCTTTGGGCTTCTACTTTTGAGGTTCTTTATCTTCTTGAATCTCTAGATTTCTGTCTTTTGCCAAATCTGGGAATTTTTCAGCCACTGTTTCTTGTAATGCTTTTTCAGCCTTGTTAGTTTTCTCCTTTTTTCCTGGAACTCTGATGACTCAGGTATTAGAGTCTAACATGTCCCCAAACCCCTGTTCATTTTCTTTTTCAGTCTATTTTTCTCTGTTTTTCCAGTTGGGCAATTTCTATTTTCTATCTTTCTCTGAAGATACTTTTCTGTCTCACCTCATTGGGGTTTTGATTTTAGTTATTATATCTGGTTCTTTATGTCTACTGTTTCTTGGCTGAGACTTTCTATTTGTTTCTAACATTTTTGTGATTGCTTGTCAAAGCATTTTATGATGACTGCTTTAAACATCATTGCCTTATAATTCCAACATCTTCTGTCACCTCCATGTCAGCACCTGCTAGTTGTCTTTTCTCATTCAAATTGAGATGTTTCTGATTCTTAGTATGGAGACTTTTTTTATTATTATTGTACCTTGGAAGCTTGAGACTCTGGAAGTTAGTAATTTCTCTATTTTAGCATTCCTCCTCTAATAACAAAATAGGACCTCACTTCTGCCTTCACCAGAAATCAAAGTTCAGACACCCACTGCCTCCAGGGATGGGGAAACAGGACGGGGCAGTCTCCCCACATGGTATTTTCTGAGAGTTAGGCAGTACAGTCCTTTCTGCTATATTTCAAAAGGTAAAAGGTGATTGTCTAAACATATTCTGTTATTCTGGGCTCCTTCTTTGTGGTCTGTCATCTAGAGAAAAAGGCTTTTCTTAGAGCTTTTTTCAGTTGTGTCCATTGGCATTTCTGAGTAACCAACTTCTCCAACACCCAGTTCAGGACATAAGAAGAAAAAAGAGTCCCAGGGAATTCACTACCATGTCACTCCTCAATGCCTCCTTCTTTCCACCTCTCAGAGTCTTTTTATGTTTATTTTATGAACTGTCCAGTGTCTTTCATGGTAGTTAGAAAGAATAGGGAAAATGCATCCATTATCCCAAACTCAAAAATGTCACAGCTTTTGTTTTGAAAGGAGTCCTATGGTTTCTTTATAAAATTACCCCCAAAGGTTCTTCTGTGATTATGAGACCTGTAACTTAATCAATGTATCCTAGTTTGAATGGACTGAGTGGTACTACAGGCAGGTGGGGCATATCTGGAGGAGGTGGATCACTGGGGCATGGCTGGAGGAGGTGCCCTGGAAGGGTGCATCTGTCCTACAGCCCCTTCCTGACCCCTTCTCTGCTTCCTAGCTATCATGAGCTGGCTGGTTTCCTCCACCGTGCCCTTCTCCCTTATCTTGGGCCCAGATCAATGGAGCTGGTCAACCATGTACTGAACCTCTAAAACCATGAACCAAAATATACTTTTTCTCCTTCTGGTTGTTCTTCTTGAGTATTTTGGTCACAGCAACAAAGAACTGACCCACAAAGTTGACTCTTGCAGATAACATCTTGGGGCCCTGGCTGAGCAGCTTCCTGGGCCTAAGTTGCCTCCATCAACGTCCCAATGATCAAATGTGGGGGAAGTTGGCTGCATCCTTGTCAGCCCCTCTCATACACTATTAATTCCTTAAGGACTAAATAAGTGTCCTTTTCATCTTAGAGTCCCCAACACCAAGAGAAAATTAGCATAACTGGGGCACAGCTTCTTTGCTCAATAGATTTCTTTATCAAAACCATGACCTAGCCGGGTGTGATGGTACATGCCTGTAATCTCAGCAGCATGGGAGGCTGAGGCGCAGGAGGATCACAAGTTCAAAGCCAGCCTCAGCAAATTAGCAAGAGCCTAAGCAACTCAGAAAAACCCTGACTCTAAATAAAAACAAAATAGGGCTGGGAACGTAGCTCAGTGGTTAAGTACCCCTGGGTTTCAATCCCTGGTACCAAAAAAAAAAAAAAAAAAACAATGACTCCATCCCCTTAAGAATCACTGGGTGTGGCAGTGGCTGACTCTGGAGAGGCCTCATACTCAGACCAGGAGCAAGTGAGACTCTCCTCAAGGATTTATTTTCAGTGTGAACTCCTAAACCCATTTGGAGAGGTTCTTAGTCCCCAATTTTACTTTTCTTTTTAATTTATTTTTATTGAAAACAAATGGGACACATGTTGTTTCTGTTTGTACATGGAGTAACAGCATACCATTTGCATATTCATACATTTACATAGAGTAATGATGCTTGATTCATTGCATTATATTTTTCCTTCCCCCCACCCCTCCCACCTCTTTTTTCCCTCTATATAGTCCCTCCTTCCTCCATTCTTGCCCCCCTCCCAACCCCCATTACGTGTCATCATCCGCTTATCAGTGAGATCATTCGTCTTTTAGATTTTTGAGATTGGTTTATCTCACTTAACATGATATTCTCCAATTTCATCCATTTGCCTGCAAATGCCATAATTTTATTATTTTTTATAGCTGAATAATATTCCATTGTATATATATATATATATATATATATATATATATATATATATATATATATATACCACAGTTTCTTTATCCATTCATCAATTGAAGGGCTTCTAGGTTGGTTCCACAGTCTGGCTATTGTGAATTGAGCAGCTATGAACATGGATGTGGCTGTATCTCTGTAGTATGCTGATTTTAAGTCCTTTGGGTATAGGCCAAGGAGTGGGATAGTTGGGTCAAATGGTAGGTCCATTCCAACTTTTCTAAGGAATCTCCACACTGCTTTCCAGAGTGGCTTCACTAATTTGCAGTCCCACCAGCAATGTATGAGTGTACCTTTCTCCCCACATCCTCTCCAACACCTATTGTTGCTTGTATTCTTGATAATCACCATTCTAATTGAGGTGAGATGGAATCTTAGTGTGGTTTTGATTTGCATTTCTCTTATTACTAAAGATGGTGAACATTTTTTCATATGTTTGTTGATTGCTTGTAGATCTTCTTCTGTGAACTGTCTGTTCATATCCTTAGCCCATTTGTTCATTATGTTATTTGTATTCTTGGTGTAGAGATTTTTGAGTTCTTTATATATTCTGGAAAGTAGTGCTCTATCTGAAGTATGAGTGGCCAAGATATTTTCCCACTCTGTAGGCTCTTTCTTCACATTGCTGATAGTTCCCTTTGCTGAGAGAAAGCTATTTAGTTTGAATCTATCCCAGTTATTGATTCTTGCTTTTATTTCTTGTGCTATGGGAGTCCTGTTAAAGAAGTCTGATCCTAAGCCAACAAGTTGAAGATTTGGACCTACTTTTTCTTCTATAAGATACAGGGTCTCTGGTCTGATTTCAAGGTCCTTGATCCATTGTGAGTTGAGTTTTGTGCGGGTTGAGAGATAGGGATTTAGTTTCATTCTGTTGCATATGGATTTCCAGTTTTCCCAGCACCATTTGTTGAAGAGGCTATCTTTTCTCCATTGCATATTTTTGGCACCTTTGTCTAGTATGAGAAAATTGTATTTATTTGGGTTTCTGTCCATGTCCTCTATTCTGTACCATTGATCTACCTGTCTATTTTGGTGCCAATACCATGCTGTTTTTGTTACTACTGCTTTGTAGTATAGTTGAAGTTCTGATATTGCGATACCCCCTGTTTTATTCTTCCTGCTAAGGATTGATTTAGCTATTCTGGGTTTCTTATTCTTCCAGATGAATTTCATGATTGCTTGCTCTGTTTCTGTGAGGTACATCATTGGGATTTTAATTGGAATTGCATTGAATCTGTATAGCACTTTTGGTAGTATGGCCATTTTGACAATATTAATTCTGCCTATCCAAGAACATGGGAGATCTTTCCATCTTCTAAGTTCTTCCTCAATTTCTTTCTTCAGTGTTTTGTAGTTTTCATTGTAGAGATCTTTTACCTCTTTGGTTAGATTGATTCCCAAGTATTTTATTTGTTTTTGAGGCTGTTGAAAATAGAGTTGTTTTCCTTATATGTCGCTTGCGTATAAAAATGCTTTAGATTTATGTGTGTTGATTTTATAGCCTGCTATTTTGCTGAATTCATTGATGAGGTCTAGAAGTTTTCTGGAGGAGGTTTTTGGATCCTCTAAATATAGAATCATATCATCAGCTAATAGTGACAGCTTAAGTTCCTCTTTTCCTATTCTTATCCCTTTACTTTCTTTAGTCTGCCTAAATTGCTCTGGCTAGAGTTTTGAGGACAATGTTGAATAGAAGTGGTGAAAGAGGACATCCCTGTCTTGCTCCCGTTTTTAAAGGGAATGGTTTCAGTTCTTCTCCATTAAGAATGATGTTGGCCATGAGCTTAGCATAAATAGCCTTTACAATGTTCAGGCATGTTCCTACTATCCCTATTTTTCCTAGTGTTTTGAGCATGAAGGGGTGTTGTATTTTGTCGAACACTTTTTCTGCATCAATTGAAATAACCATATGATTCTTATCCTTAAGTCTATTGACATGATGGATTACGTTCACTGATTTATGAATGTTGAACCATCCTTGCATTCCAGGGATGAACCCCACTTGATCATGGTGCACAATTTTCTTAATATGTTTTTGGATACGGTTTGCCAATATTTTGTTAAGGATATTTGCATCTATATTCATCAAGGATATTGTTCTAAAATTTTCTGTCCTTGATGTGTCTTTTCCTGGTTTGGGTATGAAGGTGATATTAGCTTCATAGAATGAGTTCGGTAGGGTACCCTCCTTTTCTATTTCCTGGAATACTTTGAGAAGTATTGGAATGAGTTCTTCTTTGAAGGTCTTGTAGAACTCAGCTGAGAATCCGTCTGGTCCTGGGCTTTTCTTGGATGGTAGATTTTTAATGGCTTCTTCTATTTCATTGCTTGATATTGATCTGTTTAAATTGTGTATGTCCTCCTGGTTCAGTTTGGGAGGAGCATATGTCTCTAGAAATTTGTCAATGTCTTCAGCAGTTTCTATTTTGTTGGAATACAGATTTTCAAAGTAGCTTCTCATTATGTTCTGTATCTCAATGGTGTCTGTCGTGATATTTCCTTTTGCATCATGTATTTTAGTAATTTGAGTCTTCTCTCTCCTTCTGTTTGTTAGCGTGGCTAAGGGTTTGTCTATTTTGTTTACTTTCTCAAAGAACCAACTTTTTGTTTTGTCAATTTTTTGAATAGTTTCTTTTGTTTCAATTTCATTGATTTCAGCTCTGATTTTAATTATTTCCTGTCTTCTACTACTTTTGTTGTTATTCTGTTCTTCTTTTTCTAGGGCTTTGAGCTATAATGTTAGGTCATTTAATTGTTGACTTTTCATTCTTTTCTGGAATGCGCTCCATGCAATGAATTTTCCTCTTAGTACCGCTTTCATAGTGTCCCAGAGATTTTGATATGTTGTATCATTGTTCTCATTGATCTCTAAGAATTTTTTCATCTCCTCCCTGATGTTTTTTGTTATCCATGTTTCATTCAATAGCATATTATTTAGTCTCTAAGTGTTTGAGTAATTTTCCTTTTTTATTTTATCATTGATTTCTATTCTCAGTCCATTATGATCTGATAGAACACAAGGCAGTATCTCTATTGTTTTTGCATTTCCTAAGGGCTGTTTTGTGGCATAACACATGGTCTATTTTTGAGAAGGTTCCAAGTGCTGCTGAGAAGAAAGTGTATCCGCTCGTTGATGGATGGAATATTCTATATATGTCTATTAAGTCTAGTTATTGATTGTGTTATTGAGTTCTATGGTTTGTTTGGTTGGATTTTGTTTGGAAGATCGATCTAGTGGTGACAGCGGTGCGTTAAAGTCACCCAGAATTATTGCGTTGTGGTCTATGTGATTCTTGAAATTAAGAAGGATTCGTTTGATGTACAGGGATGCACCATTGTTTGGAGCACAAATATTTACTATCGTTATGTCTTCCTGATTTATGTTTCCCTTAAGCAGTATGAAATGTCCTTCTTTATCCCTTCTGACTAACTTTGGCTTGGAAGTCCACTTTATCTGATATAAGGATGGAAACCCCCGCTTTTTTACTGAGTCCATGTGCCTGGTAGGTTTTTTCCCATCCTTTCACCTTTAGTCTGTGGATGTCTTTTTCTATGAGATGAGTCTCTTGCAGGCAGCATATTGTTGGGTCTTTCTTTTTAATCCATTCTGCCAGTCTATGTCTTTTGAGTGATGAGTTTAGGCCACTAACATTTATAGTTATTATTGAGAAATGATTTGCATTCCCAGTCATTTGGCTTATTTTTGGTTTTTAAGTTGGCTTGGTTTCTCCTTTGAGTGGTTTTTCCCTAAGGTAGTTCCTCCCTTTGCTGACCTCCATTGTTGTTTTTCATTTCCTCCTCATGGAATATTTTGTTGAGAACATTCTATAGTGCAGGCTTTCTATTTATAACTTCTTTTAACTTTTGTTTATCATGGAAGGATTTTATTTCATCTTCAAATCTGAAGGTTAGTTTTGCTGGGTATAGGATTCTTGGTTGGCAACCATGTTCTTTCAGAGCTTGAAATATGTTGGTCCAGGCCCTTCTAGCTTTTAGAGTCTGGGTTGAGAAGTCAGCTGCTATCCATATTGGTCTCCCCCTATATGTAATCTGATGCTTTTCTCTCACGGCCTTCAAAATTCTATCTTTATTTTGAATGTTAGGCATTTTCATTATAATGTGACTTGGTGTGGATCTGTTGTGATTCTGTGCATTTGGTGTTCTGTAAACCTCTTGTATTTGATTTTCCATTTCATTCTTCAGGTTTGGGAAATTTTCTGATATTATTTCATTGAGTAGGTTGTTCATTCCTTTGGTTTGTATCTCTGTGCCTTCCTCAATCCCAATAATTCTTAAAGTTGGTCTTTTCATGATGTCCCATAGTTCTTGGAGATTCTGTTCATGATTTCTTACCATCTTCCTGTTTGAGCAACTTTATTTTCAAGATTCAATATTTTGGCTTCATTGTCTGAGGTTCTGTCTTCCATGTGGTCTAGTCTATTGGTGATGCTTTCCATTGAGTTTTTTATTTGGTTTATTGTCTCCTTCATTTCAAGGATTTCCATTTGGCTTTTTTTGAGAATCTCTATCACTTTGTTGAAATGATCTTTTGCTTCCTGCACTTGCTCTTTCAGTATATTGGTATTATCATTCATTGCCTGTATTTGCTCTCTTATCTCATCCTTTGCTTTGTGAATCATCTTAATCATGTATAATCTGAAGTCTTTTTCTGACATTTCTTTTAACATACTGTCATTGGATTCTATTACTATAGAATCTAGATTTGTTTGGATCATTTTCTTCCCTTGTTTTTTCATGTTGTTCTTGTATCTTCCCCTCTAGCAGTACAGATCTGGGGTATTGCAGATTTCCCCCTATAGGCTTATAGTGGCCCTATAGGTTTCCAAAACCCTTTCTTTAAGGGGAGATCAATATTAGCAGTGCCCAAATCAGACACTATGCAATCCTAGACCAAATAGCCCCTATGGGGACAATAACAAAATTGTCATAATAAACAAAATGAGTTCAAATATTTTCTTCGGTAAAACAAAGAGGTTTGCAATAAGGTCTGCAGTTTTTAATGGAGGACAAAGAGGACGCAGAGGGATGTAGAATATGGCTGTTAATGGGATAAGAAAAGAATATACAGAAGTTCTAGAAAATAGAAAGTGTGAGAGTGTAATCAAAAGAAATCAGATGTTAGCATGCAAAAATGGGAGAAAGAGACTCTGAGGGAACAGGTAAACAAAAGGAAAAGAGAGCAAGAAAAGTAAAGAAATAAAAACTTAAATTTTTTTAAAAAGGAGAAAAAAGAGAATCTACTGTATAACAGTCATATACTAATGAAACCTCCCAGTGTTCAGTAGCCTGATGTATGAGAGGTACCTGACAATGAGCTTCAAGCCTCCAGCAGGCGTCGCAGGATGGGATTTGCCCCACCCAAAGATCGGAGCTATGCCTTCCAGGATTATCCAAGTTGGCACTCTGGCTTCGAAATGTGTTGGCAAATGGGGAGCTGCAGCTCAGGGGTGGACATGGTCAGCTAGAGGTCCTGGAGATGGGATGCAGTTGGTCCGGCAGGGGTCCTGGAGGTCCGGTGTGTTTGGTGTGGTTGTGGGATCCTGGAGGCCAGGTGCAATCAGTCGGTCTGGGGTCCCGGTGATAGGGTGCAGTCAGTTGGTCTGGGGGTCCTGGCAGCAGGGAGCAGTCAGTCAATGTGAGGGCTCCAGAGGCAGGGAGTGATTGGTTGGGCTGAGGGATCCTGGAGTCGAGGCTCAGTCAGTCCAGCCAGGGGTCCTACAGGGCCTGGCTGTTGTCTCAAAATGGCAGCAGCCACGTGTAATCAAACCTGCAGGTACTGTAACGGTGAACTTGCAGGCAGCAGCAGGCAGCTGATGCTCCACTGGCCGTTGGCGATCAGTTTGCTGACTGTTGTCGGACGATTGGGAGGTGAACCTCGAGCGTTGGGTGATGGATAGGAGTAAGGCAGGCAATGGACAGGCAAGAGACAGGCAAATGGCGGATGATAGATGCCTGACAGTGAGCAATCTGCTCTCAAAAAAGGCGTTGATATGCTGGCAGACTGCAGGTCATCACAGCAGACAAATGGGTAAACACCAGGGGATCGATAAGCAACAAAAACTGCCTCACCGAGAAACAGATATCCTCTGCTTGAAACCGGCATTACAGAGCGACAAGGAACGCAGCCTCCCCCTAGTCTGCCATCTTGGATCTCCCAATTTTACTTTTTAACCAGTATTCCAAGGAGACTTTTGAGAAATGCAGATCTAAGAGGTCAGCTGAGCATAAGGGATGATTGCATTTGACAGATGAGATGTGAGATTCTCCAAGTGCTAGTGAGCATCCTCAGAGCCCATTGCAGTGCCCAGACATGGCAAATGTGCCCAGGGAATAGTTGCTGAATGAACTAACAAGCCATGTCCTGTTCCACGGTGACATAGCCCTGAAAGTTTTGCACTGTCACAGCAAATTATACCCACCAAAGTCAGAGTACAGAGCAATGAAGTCATTTGGCCAAAGTCACTCTGATTGGACCCTGACATACATCCAATTCCACTTTCTAATTCCACATCTCAGCAGAAATTATCTCCTTCCCACCCTACACCCCATCAAAAGTGGTTTCGATTTATCTTAAGAAAGAGATGCTGACGCCGAGTGGACAGGAGCAAATAAGGGAGGTGTGAAACCACTTCAGTGACTTAGAGACAGTGTGGAAATGCCAAGAAA
Organism: Sciurus vulgaris; assembly: GCF_902686455.1. Lineage (NCBI taxonomy): Eukaryota > Metazoa > Chordata > Mammalia > Rodentia > Sciuridae > Sciurus > Sciurus vulgaris. The sequence goes on from NC_136463.1 coordinate 72,870,030, forward strand.
CATCCTATGATGCCATAAAAGTCATTCTTATTATTTTAATTATAACTTTAATTATTGCTAAGAGCAATATATTCATGCATACATGAGGTCCAGAGGAGGAAGAACAGGCACGGGAGGAGGAGAAGGTGGAAAAAAAGAGCCACTCCCCTGGTTATTGTTATGCAGTAGCCCAGATTAAGAAGACATGGTAGCAGACCAAGCCAGACGTGAATGAGCAAAAGCACACTCCCTGGCTGATGACAAGACAAAGTCATTAAGGGTGGCTTATCACTCGGGATGAACATCAGTCCCTCTGGGAGTGCTCATGAAAAAGTATCATGTCAGGATGCACCTGGACGAGCTGCATCCAAAGCTCTACACATCCATCAGTACCTTGCCAGCTTCCTAGGGAACAGTGACTGCCAGCTGAGTCTCATGACCCTGACCTAGGAAGGGATAGGACAAGCCAAGAGAAAGGAAGGCAGCACTCAGACTTCAGGGACCCCAGTCTGTTCTCTGTCCTCCTGACATTCTGACCCACTAGCATCCTTTTCTCCTCCCCGGGCCAGACACCTGTCGACTAGGGAATACAGCAACTCCTGGGGGACAGGTAAAGTCAGGGCCCACTCCACCATTGTCGGTACCCCCAGGAAAGCTTTGGAGGAAGCAAAAGATCGCCCCTCTTGTGTGTTCAGCCCTCAGTGCTCAGGCAAAGCTGACAGGGTTTCAGTTCACAGGCACCTCCCAAAATCCAGAGCAGAAGCCCCCCTCCCTCAACCTATTGAAGCCCTTCCAGCAGCCGCCCTGAGAAAAGGAGAAATAGGAGTTATTTCACTTGCCCATGTCAGTTTTTGAAAGCAGAGACATCCCATACCCTGCACAGGAATGAACAGAGAGAAGGGAAGGGCCTTAGGGGCCCAGGCGATGGCTGGAGAAAAGGGGGGCAGTGTGTACCAGACAAGTCCAAGAGGGGGCCCCTGAGAGAGGACGCACTTCAGCTTTGATAAAGAGGCCAGCATGCCAGAGCAGTTGGGGAATGGGTAGAGGACAGAGGGAGCTCAGGGGCCCCCTTGCTGCCCTGTGTCCTTCAATTGCAGTCTGGCTGAATCCTTATGCATGTTGGTCTGGCAAGAAGAGAGGAGAGGTCCTCTGCAGAGAATAGCCCCACCTTTCTTGCTGCTTTCTGTGAGTAGAGATGGGAGACCTCCTCTTCTCCATGGCCACTGCCCCAAATGCCATGGGCCCTGAGTCCTCCCAGTCAACATAACTCTGGCCTTGACCTTCTTCCAGCCCTGCTCTTAGGAAGAGCGGGGGCTCTCAGTGGGGAAGAGCTCACCCCTGGCCAGGACCCCTTGTCAGAGATTAATGGCCTACCTTCTAACCGCAGAGATCCAGATTTTGCCTTACACAATTTGGTGGAGTTGTTTGATGTTTATTAAAAAAGTAAATACATTAATTTTATTGTTACTATGGTTGCTTTAAGTAAGATTCTTTAACTTGAATCTCTCAGGTCTGTGACTGACCCAGGATTCTTGGGCAGCAAAGCAAGGGAGGATGGGAGATATAACAGACTTTCCCATTACTTGGACTCTGTATGACAAATGATGGGACATATTTTTTCAATGGGTGCAGCCAGGAGACTAATTCTGAAGACAGGTCTAATATCCTTTCCCAAAGCCCACTGACAGCTTCCACTGGGAGGCCCCACACCTGCTCTCAGCTGCCTTCTGGAGCAGACACTCCCTCAATAAAATCACTTTTTTAGAAGTATAAACATGCTGAAATGAACATAACATCAGAGCCTCTAAGAACATTTTTTTTATCAATTAGCCAGTAAGAATCAACAAAAGACCCAGAGGTAAGCAGCTTTCTTCAATTAAACAACAATAGCAGCAAAAACAACAAAACCTCCGTCAGAGAAAGCCTTTTGCCCTTTCTTCCTTCCTTCTCTTCCTTCCTGGAACAAAGAGGCATGATCTGGAGGAGCAGCAGCCATCCTGTGGTCATGAGACAACAAGCACAAGATCAGAGGTCACATGCAGAGGACAAAGGACACTAGGGAGGAAAGAGCGTGCCTCCCTTGTGACAATGGCTGAGTGTTCCTTCCAGCCAAGAGTTGGAGCTGTCAAACTGCTTGCTTGCTGCCCTGGACAAGCCCTTCACCAGGCTAGCTACTCTCATGGGCTTCCCTGAAACTTGGTGTCTAATGCTTTCCTTGGCTACTGCTTCATTGGAGTTTGTTGGGACTCCTTTCCTCCCTGACATTCTTTGCTTCCAGAATCCTCCAGTCTCCTTTTTCACTGACTTCCCCTTTAAATTGATATATCTTCCAGTATCACGAATTTTCCTACTTGTATGCCTTTGAATATTTGACTACATCATTCTCTCTGCCTAGACCCCTCCCCACTCTTTTTTGAAGAGGGACTTTTCAGAGAAGTCTGAAAGAGACTGCAGGTTAGGTCAGACCCCCTCTCACTCACCCAGTCACCCAGGCATCTCTCCTCTGTAAATTCTACTGCGCTCAGAGTTCTCTGCTGAACATTGCTTCCTGAGAGACTGGCAACTCCCGGGAAGTGAGGACCAGGTCTCTGTGTCCTTACTATGTCCCAGCCTCAAATATGGATCCTGGCATGTAGTAGGTGTTCTATAAATTTCTGCTGAGTTAATCAACAACCGTACCATTATACATCAGGAAATGCTATGACAAAAGACAAATTGTGCCATGAGAGCCAGCCCATAACATGACCAGACTTCCACTAAGTGAGTCTAAAACATTCAGCCCTAGAGGACAGGTGAATGCCAACCAGGCAGGAAGACTTCAGGCTGAGAGAGCAAAGTGGCCCGCCCACAGGCCCTGCTCGAAGAGCAGCAGAGTGGAGGGAGGTGTGGAGAAGGGAGGTAGGCCACACAGGCCTTGGGACCCAACCAACTGCCTCTTCATTATGAAAACTATAAAGGGAAGTTGACAGTGTATGAAGCTGGTACGAGAACACAGGCAGGTTCTGGTTTTCAACGTCCCCTTTGCTCTCTGTGTTGAAATGATGGAAGGAAGGACATGGACGTGTGCATCCACCACAGAAGTCCAAAGCAGAGTACGTGGATGCGCCTGGTCATCTGCAAAAGAGCAGAAGTGCTTACCTCTGTGGCCGGCTCTGTTCCACACGTTATGAATACATACATCATGCCATCAGACCCTCAATGAACCCACAATGGGGGAGCTGAGGCATAGGCAACTGAGAACCAGTCTAGGTCAGACGGCGGGCCCGGCTAGGACACACTTCCATGTGCCCTCCTCGCAGTGCAGCCCCTACCACCAGGACAGGGAGGGCAGCATGGGAGGAAGAGGAAAGGCCAGACCACCCCCACCACAGGGACTGGCAGGGAGAGATGCGTTGGCTGGGGCCGAGGCAGGGAAATGAAGGACTGTCAACAAAATCACATGCAAATGAGAAATAATGTTAAGATTTTCTAAAACTGGGTGACACATTCGCTCATGTTTTCTCAGCTTGAAAGTGTGTACATGTGTGTGGGGGTGTGCGTGGACCCACACGCCTGGAGGTCATCAGGGGTTTTGGTGACAGCTGTTTCCGTGCCGCGATGGGGCCAGATACAAGATCAGAGTGGGCTGAGGAATGTGTGAGATTTGAGAACTTGGAGACAGAAAGTCTAGACTGTGCTTTGGAGAAATTCAGCTATAAAAGGATGGAGAGGGGGAAAAAAAAGTCTGTAGCTAGTGACACACACAGAGTGGAGAGTAGGACTCTCTTATTTTCAGAAATCAGACGTAGCCGAGGTGTCCTGCAGACTTCTCCTAAATCCTCTTCCCCTTCCTCTTGCCCCAAAGCTGACTGCAGCCAGGAAGTTTTTGTCATCATCATGCATGTTCTCATATATTTACTATATATTTTTTTGTCCAGAAACCTCCTGAAGTGTAATTTTGTTGATTCTTCCTCTTTAGGTAAATGATAAGATACTACCCATGTCTTCCCTGGAACATGTTTCTTTTCTATACTTTTGACATAAAAATGCATCAAGGTTGATACATGTGAATCTTCTGTAACTGCTCTACAGCATTTGATTGTGTGAGTACCCCCACTTATTTGTCTACTGCTGATACACTGGGTCCTACTCAGAGAATATCCCCAGGTCTGCCACTCTATGCCCATGTGCTTGTTTCTCCAAACCAGAGATCCGCAATGGGATGTTGGGCCATGAGCATCTTGGCCTTAATGGGAATGGCCAGGCACCCTGCCAATGAGCAGCATGAGCATGTCCCTCAGCACCATCCCCCCTCCACACCTGCCCATGATGGACAGTCAGACTCAATCACCAACTGAACAGCTTCTATTGAAAGAATTTGGATATGGAGGACTGAGCAGTGCGTGTTGGATGAGAAATGGAGAGACAGAAGACAGAGAGGGGACTCCAGGGGCACATGTGCACCTCCCTATACAGAATGGTCTACAGGTCCCTGCAAGGATCCAGCTGGAACATTCCTCTTTCCACCAGGAAGATGAGCTGATCTCAGACTTGCTCCTTGTGCCTGGCAGCCTCCCTGGCCTGCTCCCGCTCCCACTGCCCTGAGGTCATACATTGTATAATCCCAAGGGATCGTAGATCCATTTTCTCACACAACCCTGAGAGGGACTCTGAGCTTCTTGAAGCAGCAACTGTGTTACTTATCTCCTCAACCCTCAGACTTTGCAAAAAGCTGGTACTTAGTTGGTGCTCAATAGATAATACTTGAATTGCTTCAAAGTATACTATTGTGGTTCACACCTTCACATCTCTCTTATAATGGGGGTGGGAGTGGGGAATGAGAGAATAATGGGGGAACCTTAGAATATGTAGAAGGAAATGAGACAAAGGGGGTATGAAAAATGGTGGAATGAGACAGACATCATTACCCTATGTACATGTATGATTACACAAATGGCATGAATCTACATAGTATACAACCATAGAAACGAAATGATGTAGCCCATTTGTGTACAATGAATCAAAATGCAGTCTGTAAAAAATTAAAAGCTAAATAAAAATAATAATTTAAAAAATGAACTGACAAAAGGATTCTCTGGTTTTAAACACAATTTAAAGGGACCAAATCAAGGGAGAGCCAGGAAGAAATGACCTTTTCCAGGAGCACTGAAATGTCAAAGCAAGAAGGATCACCCTAGGGGACTTCATTTTCCTAAGCCTTCCCTGCCCCACACTCTCTGTCCCCCACCCACATGGGAACCCCTATTCCTTCCATGGTTGTAAAATAAATCAATATTCTTTAATCTGTTTAGTAGACAATGAATTTCGAGTCTTTTCCCCTGTGTAGACAATTCTCACATTCATTTATACTGTTTCTGACTTTGTTCTATCTTGCTCATATACAAGGAATGGTCCTCATACCAGAAAAGGGGCGGAAAGTGAGGGAGATTCTAAGCTGGGCATGTATGAAATACGTTCAAATGTCTAAGCCAAAAAGTATTGGAAGAGTAACATTCACAGAAGTCTGAGAAAATCAAAACTGAAATGTGAGGATAATGACATAATATTGATGGGTGAGATGAAGAAAGTAGAATCCTCCAATTCCTGCTTTACTTTTGTCTTGCCATTCAATGAAAGTTATACTTAGGAATTAACAAGGGAAAGGAAAGTCAAACACGAGCCAGAAGACATGGGAGAGTTGCGACCTGCTCTGAGGCTCCAGGTTGGAATGGGTAACTCCAAAAGAGCCAGCAGGAGGTGTCCAGTGAGGAGCACCTGGCTCCATCCTTTCCCCTCATAGCTTCTGAACCATCTGTGACCTGTAAGAAAGCAAAGCATGCTAAAGTACAATATGAGCTGGGACTAGAGTTTGTGGTGTGTGAAGACTAAGGAACAGGGTGGCATTTGTAGATAAGAAAGAATAGTTAGAAGACTCAGATTTGGAACTTTGGAAGATAAATGAACTCAAAAGGATTAAAAGTCAGGTAGACTGGTTCAGAGAATCATCAAGAAAGCTGAAGAAAGTCCATTTTGGCAAAATCTCTGTACTATGGAACTGGAGGAGCCAAGTTCTGAGAAAACCAAGGAAGTACCAAGGGAAGTCAACTTTGATAGGATCCCCAGGGAGCATTTCTGAGCAGCACAAAGAGAGTTAAAGGGCAGGAGTGTAAACCAGAATTACCAGCTGGGTTCAGAGCAAAGAGTTGGACAGTAGCAGGCTTTCTCAGACCTGGAAGCCTGAAGGTGGGTACACGGTGAGTGGCTGAGGGAAGACTGAGCCACACCTCCAGGCTCCTCTGCATCTGACCTTTGCTAAAGGAAGGATGTGTCAGCAGAAATGATCATCAGATAGAAAAGAAGTTGAGGAAGAAAGTATATGGGAGACAGAATTAAGACTCTAAAATGATTTCCATGTGCCAGAGAAATAGGCTAAATCCAGGGAGGAGAATACCCACTAAGGATAAATATCACCTGCAGTCCTTGGGGCTAAAGCCCAAATGCATGAGTACAAGTTAAGGAAAATGCAGTTTAACAGCATCATATTTCATTCACACAATCTTTATTCAAGAAGTCTGAGGAAATATTGACTCTTGAAAGGTTTGCAAACTCCTGGACTGCAGCCTGGAATGTACATATCTGGAAGGATAAAGGGTGGTCTGGTAGACTAGGTGTTGCTCAGTCCTAACCTACATTACTGGGTTCAGTTCACGGAGGCCCACCTATGAAGGGAATTGAGCCCAGGTGATGTGATAGTTTGTGACTGTGGACCTGGATCATGCTACGTGAAAAAAAACCAAAAAAATGAGTTTCACATGGTAACAAGACAACTCTGAATACACAACCAGTGTAACTCCACATCCTGTACAACTTCAAGAATGGGAAGCTATACTCCATGTATGTCTGATATGCCAGAATACATCCTACTGTCATGTGTAACTAAAAAGAACAAATAAAAATAGTTAAATAAGACTCTGAGGGGGTATGAAAGCTATCTTTACATAAATGAAGGATGCTATGGAATAATGATACAGATGAACTAGTCCACTTCTAAGAACTAACATGAGGACCAAAATGCAGAAACCAGAGAAGACAACTTTTGCCCCCAAAAGGAAAATCCCTAGGATCACTCACAGCCACTTGAAAGGGTAATCATATGGGAATGAGCCAGGGCAGCTGTCTCACTTCCAACTCCAATAACTGTATGCAGTTTTCTGAAAAATTATCTCCAAATATATGTGACCAATGTTCATTCCCTAAGGATGATAGACAACTGAGGTCACATTGTTTGTGCTGATGGGTTGACACACATGTCATTTAAAAGAAATTCCATATGTAAAACATCCTTAATCCACTTTATCGGGTGTCAGAGAGCAGAGAATTAAAATGTGCTCTTTTGTGGAAAGTACCATGGCTACACATTTTTTTTAATCTTTAATTTAATCCTAAAAGGCTGCCCTATGAAGTTTTTCTACCTGTCTTTAATAAATCAGAAAAACAGGTCTCAGAGAGGTTCCATAGTGCACGTGAGATTCAGCAGGCCACAGCTGAGAGGTCAAAGACTTAAAACAAGCTTCGTGAGAGTTAAGTCCTCTGATTAGGATTAAAGAACGGGAAAGAGCATTGCTCTCACTTACAAGAAAAAATAAATTCTGCATAATTTGAAAAATCACAACTTTAATAAATCAGAGACCTGAGGTTTCAGGATAAATTAAAAATAGGCACTTCCAAGCACAGATGAGGCATGATTCCTCCCTTGTAGCCGACCATGGACACCAGGAGAAAGAGCAATAATTCACCCAATATTTTTAATGAATAGTTAAAGGTTGGGTGTGTACTAATGTGAAAGCCTGCCCTCAAAACAAGAAAAATTAGAATAATTTGAAGCTCATACTGCACTGAGAGTGACCACAGCAATAGCAAACCCAAACACAACTCAACTTGTGAGTAGATCAACTAAATCCTTCCAATAATAAAGCCCTCCCCAAACAAAAAGGGTAGGGGAAACGTATTTCCAGACACTGACACTAACTACATCAGTCTCCACTGCTTTTAAAAGATGTTGGGCTTTCAAACAAAAGAGGACAAGACACATGAAGAAATAAAGGGGAACTACTAACAATGAGACCAAATTTCAATATGATACAGATGCTGAAGCTCTCAGACAGGATATTTAAAATAACCATAAACAATATGTTAAAAACTCAAGAGGAAGAGATAGACAGTATTAATGATCAGATGGAAGAAATTCCACACAGACATGCAAACTATAAGAAAGAATCAAACAGGAATGGTGAAAATAAAACAACATGATAACAAAGTTGAAAGTGCTTTAGTGGGTTTGATTATATAGTCAATACAGCTGAGGAGAAAAATCAATAACTTGAAGATAGGTCAATATTAGTTATGCAAACACAAAAAGGAAAAATATAGTGGATAATAAAGCAAGAGTATCCAAAAGCTATAGGACAGTATCAATCAGTGTATGTGTTTATCTGGACTTCCAGAAAGAAAAGAATAGATATAGGGCAGAAAAATATATATTTGAAAAGATAAAGGCCAAATATTTTCCTAAATTAATAACAAACATTATGTTACAAATCCAAATTGTCCAAGAATACCAAACAGAATGAATAAAACTAACTACCCCATAAAAAAATCTAGATATGTCATTTTCAAAATGTTGAACATCAAACACAAAAAAAGAAAATTCATGAAAGTAGCCACAGTATGAAGGAGCACAATACATACACAGAAATCAAAGATAAGAATTACAAAGAATTTTCATCAAAAAATATGCAAAACATATGACAACAAAGTGACATATTTAAAGAGCTAAAAGAAATAATATCACCTCAGAATGCTGTCTGATAGAACATATTTCAAGAGAGTAAAGAGAAATAAAAACATTTTCATCTAACAAGACAAAACTAATTACCAGCACACTTTTTGCCACAAAAGAAAATGTGAAGCAAAGATTTTCAGGAAGAAGGATGGTACAGATACCCAGGTCTACCCAGTCAACTGAGGGTGTTAGAATTACCATAATTGAGCATAGTTTATATTTTTTCTATTACTCTACAGGTTAACTTATGCTTAAAGGATGGGTCAAAATTTTGCTACAAAGGAGCAGATAGGAAATAGTGTATAGAATCTATCAAATGAACCAGGTATAGAATCTATCAAATGTTCTTTTATCATTGCTTGTTGTGGTCACAGCTGGTTATGTTTTGCTGTGTATGTTTCAGAACCTTTTAAAAGCATAAAAATCATTTTGAGTTTGAAGACTACAAAAATAGCCTTCAGGGACTTCTGCTTCTGGGAAAATGGAATACATGAAATTTTCCCAATTATGCTGAGTATTATCTAAAATCCTTGGACATTACATACAAAACAAACAGAATAATCTAAAAGAACAAAGCTGGTGACCTCAGCACCCAAGGAAAGACACAGCAGTACATTCCTTGGGTTTTTTGTATTGTTTTGTTTTGGTTTGGTTTGGTTTTGCCTCCTATATCCTAGATCTGTGGTAGAAAAGTCTGGCAGTCAGAAAAGAAAAAGAAAAAATAGTCCACAAAATTTTGAAAGACCTAACAAATTCCTGCCAAAGAATCAGGGAAAGGATTTGCCCAGCAACACAGAAAAGCCTGTAGACAATAACAGCTCAGTTCCAGCCAAATACTGCAGAAAAAATTTGTGTCCCCACCCCAGTGACACTAGCAAGACCCAGGGGAGAATCTAGAGCAGTGTCAGAATCGACTGAGTCTGAAGCTAGGCCTTGCACCCTCTGTGTAGTTGGAGAACTCTGCCAGTGAGATCTCACAGAAGCCTGGACTTCGTCTTCTGCTGAGAAATGTGGCCTCCTTCCCTCCCCTGGGGTTTTATCAGAGGTGGACTCATGGAGAGTCCTAATCTCACCACTGCCCAGCAGCAATGAGCCCAGCTGCAGGCTTTCAGTGGAGGCATATGGACAGCAATGACCAGAGACTCCTGGTCCTTCCAGCCAGGGCAGTCGAGCAATAAAGATCTGGTGGGAAGCCAAAGTACACCCATCAGTGATGAGGGGCCCCTCCCCGCCAGGAAAGATATTGGTACACCTGAACCTTTACACTTTTTTGGTAGCAATAAGTTGGCACCACTCTTCCACCCTGTGTCTCAAGAGACCAACAAAAGAAAAGGGTGTAATAAAATCCAGAGTCTAACAACAGGACATCAAAAACTTCCAAGTTTCAATTGGAAATTACTTGTCATCACAAGAGCCATTAATATCTCAGCTTGGATGAAAAGAGATGAGCAGTAGACACCAATGTGAGAGGACAGAGATGTTTGAATTTTCAGAAATGATCTTAAACCAGTCATCAGGAAAATGTTTCAGTGAATAATTATAAACATATGGAAAACCAATGGGAAAATAGAAAGTGCCAACAGAAAAATAAAGGAGATAAAGAAAAACAAAAATGTGCCCTAAAAATATGATTCATAGAGAAACAACATGTATTCCATTTGTTTATAATTTTAAAAAAAATACAATTCAGTGGATGGGATTCACAGCATAATTCAGGAGAGAAAAAAAAATCAGTGAACTTGAAGGTGGGACAATAGGAATTGTCTGATGAGAACAACAGAGATGAAACAGTAAGCAAATAAACAAAATGGAACCTTAGAAATATGTTATCATATTCCTGTCATTGGAGCCCTAGAAATAAAAGGTGAGACTGAGAAATTATTTGAATAAATAATAACTAAAAAATTCTCCAATTTGGTAAAAGTCAAAATTCAAAAGACTGAAAGAACTCCAAAAAATATAAATGCAAATATTCTACTCCAAAACATATGATAGCCAAATTCCTGTAAAGAAAATGAAAAAATCTTGAAAACAATGAGAATAATTACACCTTACCAGAAAGAAAAAGCAATTCAAATAAATTTCTCAACGGAATCCATAGAGGAAGTAGCACAATATTTTTAAGTGCTGAAAGAACAAAAACAGAATTCCACACTCAGAGAAAATGTATTTTTCAGGAATTAAGAGGAAATCAAGGCATTCTTAGAGTAGAGGAAGGAAATATTTTTGTCACAATAGTTCAACCTTACATGAATGTCTAAAGGTAATTATCTAAACAGAATGGAAATGCTAAAAGAAGGGCCCTTGGAACATAAGAAGGAAGAAAGAACAAAAGTGAAAAACTGGACATGCAATACATTTCTCTTTCTTTTGCATATTCTAAATTGTGGTTTGATAGTTGAAGCAAAAATCACAACACTGTCTTATATGGTTCTAATGTGTGTACAGGAAATATGTAAGAAAATTATACTATAAACTTGGAGAGGTAAAAGAACCTAAAGGAAGAACTTGCACACACTTTAGTCAAACTGGTAAAATTTGGATAATAGCATACTGTGTTAAGAAAATATATAGAGAGTACATGCCACTAAAAGGAAACACTAAAATAATTCTCTTCAAAGATACACACTCAAAAACACTTTAGATGAATCAGATTGGAATTCTAAAATGTATTCAAGTAACTAACAAGGCAAAAGAAATTATTTCAAATCAGAGAAATGAAAAATAGAACAAAAAATCGAAATGACACCTTAAACTATAACATCTATAATTACATTAAATGTACATATTTTAAATTCAACAATTACAAGGCAGTGATTGACAGAGGGGATAAAAGAATAACTCAAGTATATGGTATCTTTAAGTCATCCACTTCAATTATAGAAAGATTGGTATTAAAAGAATAGAGGAAGACACATCACGCAAACATTTATCAAAAGAAAGCATGAGTGCTTAATCAGATCAAGTAAGTTTCAGAGGAAAGGACACTAACAGAGACAGAGAGGGCCATGACATGATAAAAGAATCAATGTACTAACGAGACATAGGAATCCTAAATGTGTCAGCATCAAGAAACAGCTGCAGAGTATGTGAGGCAAAAATGAATATAACTCAAAGAAGAAATATATGAATCCTTAATTGTACTTGGAAACTTTAACACCCATCTTGCAACACTCGATAGTACAATTAAATGGAAAATATGGAACAAAACTCAACAAAACATCAGTAAAAAATAATCTCATATAAATTATAGAATTTTCTACATAACAGCAGAATACATGATCTTTTCAAGTTCCATGCAACAGGCACCAACAGAAATCATATATTGGGTCACAAAGCAAACCTCAAAGAATTTAAAAGATTGGACTCTTACACTTTGTGTTCTCTGACAACAATGAAATCAAAATAACAATAATAAAAGATAGTAAAGATGACAGCAAAAACCAAAGAAATTGAAAGCAGAAAGTCAATAGAGAAACAAAAAGCTGATTCTATGAAAAAGGCAATAAAATTGGCAAAAATCTAGTTAAAAAAAAAAAGAGAGAGAGAGAAGGCACAAATTACCCATATCAGGAATGAAATGGAAAGCATCACTAGAAAGACCCAATAGACATTAAAAGAGATCATTACAAGCAACTCAATACACATAAATTAGACAAAAATGGTCAATTCTTCAAAAAGTTCACACTTCCATAACTCATGGAAACTGAAATAGATAATTTGAGAGGCTTATCACGAGGAAGGAAGTCGAATTCATAATTTAAAACTGTTCCTAAAAAATAATAAATCATCAGAACCAGATAGTTTCACTGAAGAATTCTACTAAACATTTAAAGAACACCAATTCTACTCAGTATTTTATGAAAAAAAAAAAGAGTGAATATTTCTCAACTGATTTATGAAGTCAGGATTACCTTCATCCTAAAACAAGAAAAAGAAAAGCAAAAATAAAGCTACAGACTGATATTCTTCATAAATATAGACACAAACAATAAAATATTAACAAATAAAATTCAGTAATACACAAAAATATAGTGTGACAGAAATGGGGTATATTTCAGGAATGCAAGATTGATTCAATATTAAAATCAGTGAAAACAACCTCATATATTAGCAGACTAAAGAAGAAAAATCACATTATTATATTGATGCAGAACAGTCACTACAAAATTCAACCCCAATTCATGACAAAAAATTCCAGACATCCCTCAATAAAAAACTACAACTTGATGAAGAGCATCTACCAAAAACAAAAATAAAATTTTATTTAGAAAAAAAAAATAATACATGCAATTACCTTTGTTTTTAATGGTGAAAGTCTGAATGTTTTTTTCCCTAAGATTGAGAACAAGGCAAGTAGAGTCATCTCACCATTACTATTCAAGAAGAATAGAAATTTTAGCCATTGTAATAAGATAAGAAGAAAAAAGGCATACACAGGTCAGAGAGAGAGAGAGAGAGAGAGAGAAGAAAAAGAAAGAGGAGGAAGAAGAGGAGGAGGAGGAGGAGAAAGGGCAGCAGGAGGAAGAAGAGGAGGAGGAGGAGAAAGGGCAGCAGGAGGAAGAAGAGGAGGAGGAGATACAGATGATGTTATGATTTATGTAGAAAATTTCAAGAGATCTACAAAAATAAAACTCTATAACTAACAACTGAGGTTAGCAAGGTGTCAGGATACAAAATCAACTTACAAAATTTAATTATATTTCTATATTCTAACAATGAGTAGTTGAATAACAAAATTATAATACTATTTGAAATTATTCAAAACAGAAAATAAGTCCAAATCTAACAAAACATATAGATACTGTGTGCTGAAAAATACAAAATGCTGATAAAAGAAAGAAAAAATATCTAAATACCATTTTCATGTGTTACATGTCTCAGTACAATTAAAATGTCAATTCTCCCAAGATTTATCTGTAGGTATAATGCAAATCCTATCAAACTCCAACAAGATATTTACAGATTTTTATAGACAGATTCATATGAGAATGGAAGAAACAGGATGAGTTAAACGGTTCTGAAAAAGAAGAATGAAGTGGGAGGAATCAATCTATTCAATTTCTAAACTTATTCTATAACCCAGAAAACAAAGGTGGAAGAATGGATATATAACAAGGGAACAGAATAAAGAACTTAAAATAGATACAAAAATACATAGATCTGACTTTTTACAAAGGTGAAAAAGTAATCAACCACAGAAATATTTTCAATAAACAAAGAAAAGAAAAAAAAAAAAAAAACTCAACCTAAACCTCAAATGTTTAAAAAAAATAACTCAAATTGGAACAGGGATTTTGGCATGTAAAATATAAAACTATAGAAACAGAAAAAGAAGGAGGGGGAGGAAGAGAAGAGAGGAAGGGGGAGGAAGAGGAGGAAATCTTTGAGATCTAGGCTTAGCAAAGAGTTCTTAGAGTTAACATCAAAAAGTATGACCCACAAAAGAAAAAAATAATTAAAATTAAAAATTCTTGCTCTGAGAATTTCTCTAATAAGATATGAAAAGAAAAACTACATTCTAAAGAAAATATTTATAACCCACATGTCTGGCAAGGACTAATATCCAGATTACATAAAGAATTCTCATGAATCAAGAGTGAAAAAAACTTCAAATAATCCATTTAGAATATGGGCAAGGACCTGGACAGATGTTTTACTAAAGAAGGTAGAGAGATGCAAATAAGTAGGTGAAAAGATGCTGAGCATCCCTAATCTTTGGAAAATACAAACTTGAACCACAATGAGATAGCCCTCAACATCTATCAGAATGTCCAAAATGAAAAAAATAGTGACAACACCAAGACACTAATCACACACACAGTGTGGACAGGAATGTAAAATGGGACAGTGATCCTGGCAACATTGACAATTTCTTAGTACATAACTACTGAATAAACAACAACTGTGTATCTGGGCATTTATCTCAAAGAAATAAAAACTTATGCTTACAGAGAAACCTGTCCACAAATATTTTACCAGTTTTTTTTTATGTCAAACATTGGAGAAAAGTCCAGATGTCCTTCAGTGGGTGAATGGTTAAATGAACTGGTATATCCATAACATAAAGTACTATGCAACAATGAAAAGGGACAGACTATTGACATGCAGCAACATGGATAAATCTCCAAAGACTTGTGCTAAGTAAGGAATCCAATCCCAACACACCACATGTAGTATGAGTTCACTAATGTAACATTATTGAAATAACAAAATTATAGAAATGAGTAACAGATGTGTAGCTGTCATGGTTAAGGATGGAGACAAGGGCCCCAAATGCAAAGTATTTCTGGCGTTGGCCTCTGGCACCCTTCTCTCTCTGCCCTATACCCTTCAATCATCAGAATCACAAACTGTCTCCAGCAAAAGGGAAACTTCAAAGATATGTCTACAGAAGTACAACAAAAAGAAGTAAGATTAGAGGGTGTAAATGTCTCATTAAATTATTCTTGTCAGAAATGATAAGATATAGGATACTCTCAAATTCCCAACTATGCACTGGCATAAAGATTAGTTTTAGTAGGCCATGTCCACCAGAAAATTTCTAGACTCAGGTTCTTTAAAGAGTTTAGGTTCTTCAAAGGACCACTTAGAAATTAGACTGCAGCCTCACACACAGAGACAGTACCAAGTCTTTCCCAACCCCCTTTTTTATTTTTATTTTTACAGACTGCATTTTGATCCATTGTACAAAAATGGGGTACAACTTTTCAATTCTATGGTTGTACACAATGTAGATTCACACCATTCATGTAATCATACATGTACATAGGGTAAAAATGTCTGTCTCAATTCACTCTTTCCTTCCCCCAACCCCTCCTGCCCCATTTCCCTCTACACAATCCAGAGTTCTTCTCTCGCCCCCCCCCCCGCCACCCCCCTCCTTTGTTTGTATCATCATCCACTTATCAGAGAAAACATTCAGCCTTTGGTTTTTGGGGCTTGGCTTATTTCATGTAGCATGATATTCTCCAACTCCATTCATTTACCGGCAAAAGTCATGATTTTATTCTTCTTTATGGTTGAGTAATATTCCATTGTGTATATATACCACAGTTTCTTTATCCATTCATCAATTGAAGGGCATATCGGGTTGGTTCCACAATCTAGCTATTGTGAATTAAGCAGCTTTGAACATTGATGTGGCTGCATCACTGTAATATGTTGATTTTAAGTCCTTCAGGTATAAACTGAGGAGTGGGATAGCTGTGTCAAATAGTAGTTCCATTCCAAGTTTTCTGAGGAATCTCCATACTGCTTTCTAGAACGGTTGCACCAATTTGCAACTCCATCAGAAACGTATGAGTGTGGCTAGTTCCCCACATCCACACCAACACTTCTTACTTGCGTTCTTAATAATAGCCATTCTAATTGGAGTTAGACAAATTTTTTGGGTAGTTTTATTTGTATTTCTCCAATTACTAAAGATGATGAGCACTTTTTCATATATTTGTTGGTCACCTGTATATCTTCGTCTGTGAAGTATCTGCTTATTTCCTTGGCCCATTTATTGGTTGGGTTCTTTGTATTTTGGGTGTAAAGTTTTTGGAGTTCTTTATAAATTTTGGAGACTAGTGCTCTGTCTGAAGTGTGTGTGGAAGAGATTTTCTCCCACTCTGTAGGCTCTTTTTTCACTTTATTGATTATTTCCTTTGCTGAGAAAGAACTTTTTATTTTGAATCCATCCCATTTATTTATTCTTGCTTTTATTTCTTGCACTCTGGTGATCTTCTTAAGGAAGTCTAGTCCTAAGCCAACATGATGAAGATTTGGGCCTAATTTTTCTTCTATTTGGTGCAGGGTCTCTGATCTAATTCCTATGTCCTTGATCCATTTTGAGTTGGGTTTTGTACAGGGTGAGAGATAGAGGTTTAATTTCATTTTACTGCATATGGATTTTCAGTTTTGTCAGCACCACTGGTTGAAGAGGCTATCTTTTCTCCACTATATGTTTTTGGCACCTTTTTCTAGTATGAGATAACTGTACTTATGTGGGTTTGTCTCTGTGTCTTCTATTCTATACCTTTGGTCTACCTGTCTATTTTGGTGCCAATACCATGCAGTATTGTTACTATTGCTCTACAGTAGAGTTTAAGGTCTGGTTTTGTGATGCCTCCTACATCACTCTTCCTGCCCAGGATTGCTTTGGCTATTCTGGGTCTTTTGTTCTTCTAGATGAATTTCATAATTGCTTTCTCTATTTCTATGAGGTGTGTCACTGGGGTTTTAATTGGAATTGCATTAAATCTGGATAGCACCTTTGGAAGTATGATCATCTTCACAATATTAATTCTTCCTATCCAAGAACATGGTAGATCTTTCCATCTTCTAATTTTTTTTTAAATTTCTTTCTTTAGTGTTCTATAGTTTTCATTGTAGAGGTCTTTCACCTCTTTCGTTACATTGATTCCCAAGTTTTATTTTTTGTTTTGTTTTGTTTTGTTTTTTGTTTTCACTATTGTGAATGTACTAGTTTTCCTAGTTTCTCTTTCAAAGGATTAATTACTTATGAATAGAAATGCATTAGATTTATGTGTATTGATTTTATATCCTGCTATTTTGCTGAATTCATTTATTCAAGAAGTTTTCTGGAGGAGTTTTTTGGATTCTTTAAATATAGAATCATGTCATCAGCAAATAGTGACAGCTTGAGTTCTTCTTTTCCTATTCATATCCATTTAATTTCTTTGGTCTGCCTAATTGCTCTAGCTAGTATTTCAAGCATGATGTTGAATAGAAGTGGTGAAAGAAGGCATCCTTCTCTTGTTCCAGTTTTTAGGAGAATTCTTTCAGTTTTTCTCCATTAAGAATAATGTTGGGGGCTGGGGAGATAGCTCAGCTGGTAGAGTGCTTGCCTTATAAGCACAAGGCCCTGAGTTCGATCCCCAGTACCAAAAAAAAAAAAAAAAAAAGGAAGAATAATGTTGGCTGTGAGCTTAGCATAAATAGACTTTAAAATATTGAGGTCCGTTCCTACTACCCCTATTTTTTCTAGTGTTTTGAACATGAAGTGGTATTGTATTTTCTCAAATGCTTTCTCTACATCTATTGAAATAATCATATGATTCTTAGCCTTAAGTCTATTGATGTGATGGATTAAAGTTATTGATTTCCAGATATGAACCAACCTTGCATCCCTGAGATGAAACCCACTTGATCCTGGTATATATACTATCTTCTTAATATGTTTTTGTATGCAATTTGCCAGAATTTTGTTAAGGATTTTTGCATCTATGTTCATCAGGGATATTGGTCTGAAGTTTTCTTTCCTTGATTTGTCTTTGTCCAGTTTTGGTATCAGGATGATACTAGCTTCCTAGAATAAGTTTGGAAGAGTTCTCTCCTTTTTCTATTTCATGGAATACTTTGAAGAGTATTGGTATAAGTTCTTCTTTGAAGATCTTGTAGAACTCAGCTGAGAACCATCTGGTCCTGGGCTTTTGTGGTTGGTAGCTTTCTGAGGGCTTCTTCTATTTCATTGCTTGAAATTGATGTGTTTAAATTGTGTATGTCCTCCTGTTTCAGTTTGGAAGGATAATACATCTCTAGAAAACTGTCGATGTCTTTGAGATTTTCTATTTTGTTGGAGTATAAATTTTCAAAGTAGTTTCTAATTATGTTATGTATTCCAATGGTATCTGTTGTGGTATTTCCTTTTTCATCATGAATTTAGTAATTTGAGTTTTCTCTCTCCTTCTCTTTGTTAGTGTGGCTAACGGTTTATCTATTTTGTTTATTTTTTTTAAAGAACCAACATTTGTTTTGTCAATTTCAGGCATAAATATTTATGATCATTATGTCCATTTGTCTCTTTTGTTTCAATTTTGTTGATTTCAACTTTGATTTTAATTATTTCCTGTCTTCTACTACTTTTGCTGTTGATCTGTTCTTCTTTTTCTAGGATTTTCACATGTAATGTTAGGCTATTTAGTTATTGACTTTTTATTCTTTTCTTGAATATGCTGCATGCAATGAATTGTCCTCTTAGTACTGTTTCATAGTGTCCCAGAGATTTTGATATGTTGTATAATCATTCTCATTTACCTCTCAGAATTTTTTTATCTCCTCCATGTTGTTTTCTGTTACCCATGTGTCATTCAATAGCGTATTATTTAGTCTCCAGGTGTTGGAGTAGTTTCTGTTTTTTATTTCATGGTTTATTTATAATTTCATTCCATTATGATCTGATAGAATGCAAGGTAGTATCTCTATTTTTTGTATTTACCAAGGGCTGCTTTGAGGCATAACTTAGCATTTAACATATGTTCTTTTTTTTAGAAAAGGATCCATGTGCTGCTGAGAAGAACAGTGTATTTGCTCACTGATGGATGGAATATTCTATATATGTCTATTAAGTCTAAGTCACTGATTGTGTTATTGAGTTCTATGGTTTATTTGTTTAGTTTTTGTTTGGAAGATCTATGCAGTGGTGACAGCATTGTGTTAAAGTCACCCAGAATTATTGTGTTGTACTCTATTTGGTTTCAGGAATTGGGAAGGATTTGTTTGACATACATGGATGTGCTGTTGTTTGGGGCATAAATATTATGATCATTATGTCTTCCTGATTTATGGTTCCCTTAAGTTGTATGAACTATCCTTCTTTATGCCTTCTGACTAATTTTGGCTTGAAGCCCACTTTATCTGATATTAGGATAGAAATCCCTGATTTTTTACTGAGTCCATGTGCATGGTAGGTTTTTTCTCATCCTTTCACTTTTAATCTGTGGATGTCTTTTTCTATGAGACAAGTCTCCTGAAGGCAACGTATTGTTGGGTCTTTCTTTTTAATCCAATCTGCCAGTCTATGTCTTTTGATTGATGAGTTTAGGCCATTAACATTCAGCGTTACTATTGAGATATGATTTGTATTCCCGGTCATTTTTAGCTTATTTCCTGTTTTTAACTTGACTTGTTTCTCCTTTGATTGGCTTTTCCTTTAGGGTAGTTCCTCACTTTGCTGACTTACATTGTTGTTTTTCATTTCCTTCTCATGGAATATTTTGCTGAGAATGTTCTGTAGTGCAGTCTTTCTATTTGTAAATTCTTTTAACTTTTGTTTATCATAAAAGGATTTTATTTTGTCCTCAAATCTGAAGGTTAGTTTTGCTGGGTATAGGATTCTTGGTTGGCAACTATGTTCTTTCAGAGCTTGAAATATGTTGTTCCAGGCCCTTCTAGCTTTTAGGGTCTGGGCTGAGAAATCTGCTGATATCCATATTGATTTCCCCCTATATGTAATCTGATGCTTTTTTCTCATGGTTTTTAAAACTCTGTCTTTATTTTGAATGTTAGGCATTTTCATTATAATGTGTCTTGGTGTGGGTGTGTTGTAATTTTGTACATTTTTGGTGTTCTGTAAGCTTCTTGTATTTGATTTTCCATTTTATTCTTCAGGTTTGGGAAATTTTCTGATATTATTTCATTGCATAGGTTGGTCATTCCTTTCATTTGTATCTCTTTGCCTTCCTCAATCCCAATAATTCTGAAATTTGGTCTTTTCATGACATTCCATAGTTCTCCATTCATGACTTCTTACCATCTCCTCTGTTTGGTCAATTTATTTTCAAGATTAAATATTTTTTCTTCATTGTCTGAGGGTCTGTCTTCCAAGTGATCTAGTCTGTTTGTGATGCTTTACATTGAGTTTTTTATTTGGTTTATTGTTGCCTTCATTTCAAGGATCTGTTTGGTTGGTTTTTTTTTGTTTTGTTTTGTTTTTTTCCAGAATCTCTAGCTCTTTATTGAAATGATCTTTTGTTTCCTGCAGTTGCTCTTTTAACTGTTTATTGGAGTGATCATTCATTGCCTGCTTTTGCTCTCTTATCTCATCCTTTACTTCAGGAATCATTTAAATTATGTATATTCTGAACTCCTTTTCTGACATTTCTTCTACCATGCTGTCATTGAATTCTTTTAATATAGAATCTTGGTTTGTTTGGAACACTTTCTTCCTTTCTTTTTTTCATGTTGTTCACATATCTTCCCCACTAGCAGTGTGGATCTCAGGTATTGCAGTTTCCCCCCTATGGACTTATAGTAAACCTGCAGTTTTCCAGAACCTCTTCTTTAAGGGGGAGATCAATATTAATAGCGCCCAGTACAGACAATATGCAGTCCTAAACCAAATAGCCCGTATGTCATAATAAACAGAGAGGATGAGTTTGATTATTATCTACAGTATAACAAATAGATTTGGTCTACAGTTTCTAATGGTGGACAAAGAGGATGGGGAGGGTTGTAGGATGTAACTGTTAATGGGATAAGAAAGGAGTATATAGAAGTCTAGATCATAGGAAGAGTGAAAGAATCAAAAGAACTTGGTTGTTAGCATGAGAAAAGGGAGAAAGTGACTCTGAGGAAACAGGAAAATAGAAAAAATAAAGAAAAAAAACTTTAAAATTTTCAAACAGAAGAAAAAAGTCTACACCATAACAGTCATATAGTATTCAAACCTCCCAGTCTTCAGTAGCCTGATGCATGAGAGGTGCCTGCCAATAAGCTTCCAGTTCCAAGCATTTCACAATGGAATTTTCCCCACCTAAATATGGCAGCTTCCACTTCCAGGATAATCCAAGATGGCTGCACTGGCTTCCAAATGTGTTGGAAAATGGGGAACTGCAGCGCAGAGGATGAGCACCGAGTCTACATGTGGCACAGTTGATTCAGTCGGGGGTCCTGCAGGTACTGGCTGTTGTCCCAAAATTGTAGCAGCCACATGTAACCAAATGTGCAGGTATTTTGGCAATGGACTTGCAGGTAATAGCATGCAGCAGGCAATCTACTAGTGGTCTGCAGCGGTCTGCAGGCTACCAGCAGAGGATCAGCAAGTGGACTTTGGTGGGTGGGTGATGGGTAGGTAAAAGGTAGGTGATGGTCAGGCAAGAGGCAGGCAAAGGGGCAAGTGGGGATGATAGGTGGCAGTCAGTGAGCCATCTACACTCAAAAAGTAGGCAATATGCTGGCAGACAGTGGGTGACTGAGGTGGACAAATGGGATAAACAGCAGGGGATCCATGAGCCGCAAAGACTGCCTCACAAAGAAACATATTTTCCCCTGCTTGAAACCCGAGTTCTGGAGTGACAAGGAATGCAGCCCCCCTCTAGTCTGCCATCTTGGATATCCAGCCAAAGTCTTTTTTGACATAAGTGTAGTTTTCTCTCATGCAGATCCATTTATCCAAAGGAGATTGGAAATGAGAAAAGAAAGCAATGCTTCCATGTTATAAAATGCAATTTTCAACTTGTTGAAATCCCGGAACCACCTTTGCAGTTGAGTTGCCCTGGAGGTCAGAAAAGTCAATCACACTCCCTGAAGAGAGCAGCACAGAGGTAGTGGGTGAATGAGCTCAGCCCAGTAGAGCCACTCAGACCATGGAGCCCTGGAATTACAGTTTAGGGTGACTGGGGGCTTCAAGGTCAGTTCTTACCCATTCAGCTGATGGACAGGGAAATCCTACCTCATTTTCCCCCAGCATTACTCAAAGACTGTGTCTATGAATCTCTTCCTGAACTGGGACTCTCCCACTTCTCTCCTCTCTGGATGTCCTGTTGGGTAGCTCCAGATCCAAATGATGTCGTCCTTATCACCACCTGTTATAGGACTTAGGTTTTGCTAGGCTTTGTAGAAGATGGCCAGGAGGAAGCAAGCCTAGGCCTCGATCTCACAGAGCTGGCATCTGAGGCAAGAAGTGGAACTCCAAGCAGAACAGAGGCAATCCTATAAAGTTGTCTACCTGCAGTAGGACTGATCCTAGTCTACAGGTGTTATGGTTTGGATGTGAGGTGACCCCCAAAAACTCACACGTGAGACAATGCAAGGAAGTTCAGAGAAGAAATGACTGGGTTGTGAGAGCCTTAACCCAATCAGTGAATTAATCCCCTGATGGGATTCACTGAGTTCTAACTGGAGGAGGTGGGGCATTGGGGGTGTGGTTTTAGGGTATATATTTGTATATGGTCAATGGAGTTGCTCTCTCTGCTGCTTCCCATTACCGCACTCATCCACCATGATATCCGGCCTCACCTTGAACCCTGAAGAATGAAGCCAGCCACGCATGGACTGAGACCTTTGAAACCATGAGCCTCTAAATAAACTTTCCTCCTCTACAGTTGTTCTGGTCTTTCAGTCACAGCAGTGAAAATGCTGACTAAAACAACAGGTGTCCAGGAAACCAACCTAGGAGGAATCTACAGTGATGGAGGCAAAGGGGTCTGGGATAGTCCAGGTCAGCCCAATGCTGATGCTTTGTGATCAGACAGAATGGGTCTCAGCCACCATCACTTAAAAAACGGGTGATTCTGAGCTTCTCTTTGCTTCAGTTTTCTCATCTGCAAAAGAGGGGCTATTATAGCCAATTTCCTGAATTGTGGTTAAGATTCAACATGATATTTACCATGAAAGAACTGAGTGAGACAGAAGCTCCACCTCCCCCCTTTGTTATCCATGCCCAACTCCCTCAAAAGTCCTGAAGTTCTCATGGTAGCTTCATTCTTTCAAAGACTTCTAAAACCAGAAGCATTTGAATTCTCAGAATTCATATCCCTTGGGAAAAGAAAGAAATGAGCCAGACATCCCTGTATATGAAGAATTAGCCCATCACTGCCCACAGGCTCTACTGAAATCATAGCCCACAAGATGAGACACCCAATGTCCATGGAGACCCTCGGGTTGCACAAGGAAGGCCCTAACAGGCCCAGTTCAGGAGGTTGACCATCAGAAGCTAGAGGCGTGGGGTGAGTGGTCTTGCTGTCAGCAGCAAAGAATACATTTGTCCACTCCTCTCAACTCTCCTGAGAACCTTTACTGAAGATGGGCTCTCGTAGGAATAAAACTTACCTGGATTTTCACTGTTTTTCTGCTATTCATTAGTTGTGTGATTGTTTTTCTCACTCTCTGCAAGTCTCAATTTTTTCATCTTTAAAATTAAGAAGACAGCTCTCACCTCCTCTCCAGTGCCAAAAAGGTTAGATACAATTTCTGAGAAAGGGGACCCGTATGAGTCTGTTCTGAACAGAGGCTTGGTGTTTCTTGTTGGATGGATGAGTAGAGGGAGAAGAAACACATTCCATCCCTCCTGACACCCAACCACCCCTAACCTCCATGCCATCGCCTCCACAGAACATTCAGTTGGGTCCTGGACTTCCAGCCTAGATCCTTCCAGGTCCTTCTTCCACAGGCCACCAAAGCTGACCATGGCTCTCCTCTGCTCAAAATCCTTCAGTGGCACCCAAGTACCATGAGACTCGAGCTCAGATACCATCTGCTGAACCACGGGGCCCTCTGGGAGACATAGCCTGCCATACCTCCAGCCTCACCCCATACCCTCCTGGACCAGAACCTCCTACAGCTACCTGCCTACCCTGGGAGTATGCAGAGCTCCCCCAGAGACCCTCCCTTCCAGTCCACTCAGAAATAAGCACTCATATTCCAGGTTCCACTCCTAGGCATCTTTCAGTTCCATCTAGCTGCACTTGGCCCCTTTCACTTTGAGCCCCTACAGCAGCCAGAGGAACATCTGCCTTCACATAGCACTTATACCTTCTTATTGTGAGTGAATCTTTCCATATCTGTATCACACTTCAGGTTGTCAGCAGTCGGAGATCAAGGCCATGTCTTATTTACATATCTCCATAACCTGGATCAGAGCAGGGTTCAGCCAGAGGTGCTTAGTGATGTTTATGGCAGGAAATAGAAAAGGAGAGAGGGAGAGGGAGGAGGGGGGAGGAGAGTTGGAGAGAAAGAGAGGGAGGGAGAGGAGGCGGAGAGAAAAGAAGACGGGGAAAGGGAAGAGTCTGGGAGAGTGTGAGGACTGAGGGAAGCGGGGACAGAGGGAGAAAACTAGTTAGGAAGTTAGGTAGATGGTTGTGAAAATGAGGCCAATCAGAGACGGCCATCTGACCCACAGAAGTAGAATCAAAGTTGACATTGTGAGCTTACTCTTGAGCAAACTAATCACAGCCTGAGAAGCAAGTTCATGCTCTGGCCATGCCAAGAAATGAAATGGCTCCCATTCATCTTGAGTCTCTCTTTTGTTATCCAAATTATAACATGAAAGACAGGAGCAGCATAATGAGGTCCTATGCACTCTTTGGGGATGGGAGGAGGAGGCGGGGCATGGAACAAAGCCCCCCTCCCCTTCCAGGAAGAGCCTCCACCTTCATTTTCTTGGGCAGCCCCAGCTTCCTTTGAAAACAAGAAAAGAGCACGATTCTACTGCCATGGCAACCACTCCTCAGCCATCCTGGGACGTGACAACTTACTGTAAGTTGTTCCAAAGGCCAGATTCCCCCAATTTCCAGGCCACACAGGAACAAGAATCCTTTCAAAGGAATGACAGATTACACCTTTCAAGAGCTGGTCCATCCACGATGATGGATGGGGAAAGCCTCGGTCCTCACCCACCATCTGCTCTATCACAGGATGTAATTTCCCTGTTCTGAACTCCAATTTGAAAGCAGCCTGTAACTATAAACCAAAAAAGCTGCTAACAAAGGCTCATGAGGAAACAGACAAAAGAAGACATCACCTCTTTGGTCACATTGAACATTGAACGTGTGACTGTCAGAGGGAGGCAACGGAAACAGGAAACTCAGGATGCGGTCCCCAGGACTCACATGCACCTGACCACTACCGGGACATGCTGAGCAGCAGGTGCAGTGTAACCAGCGGGCACTGATCTTAGTGCAGGAACTGAGAACTGTGATAGGAACCTTATGCACATGCTCATAACTGCAACCCTACAAGGAAGACATCACCAGTGAGTTGTATACACTCTCAAAGCTCAAGTGGCAGAGATGGCTATGGATCTACTAAAATCCAATTTCCCTTCCACTTTAATAACAGAACTGCAGTCTGGCACATGACTAGATAGCTCTACCATATGTCCTACCCTCCTCTGCAATCAGGCAAGGTCCAAGGGGGACAGAAAAAAAGTGGAGTCATTTGTAGGCCAAGGTCCTTACAATGAGGTGCTTGCCTTTCCCATGATCTCATTCCTCTTCAGACAGGTATGGAAGAGACAAATGAATTCTTATTTGAGCCTTGGCCTTATGGAGTCTAGTTATTTATAGCTAGTAAATAGGAAAGTTCCAGCTTATATACAATTTTAACCTCAAAGCCCTTGGCTTATACTGATTATGTCAGTCAGTGTCCAGTCAGAGAAACAGAAACTAGATATTCCAAGTAGTAGGGATTTAATGTGGGGAACCAGTCACAAACACATTAGAAAGCTGGAAAATTAAAAAGGAGAAGCCAAAGTTACTCAAAAAATATTAACCATGGGAAGTTGTGTATGCTCCTGGAGCTAGAGAAGCAAAAGAGTAAGTGGAGAATCCCAGAGCCTTAGAGGCTCTGGGGCACACGCCACCTCTGCTATCACTGTGGGAAACACAATTGTCACAAATTAGCAATAAGCGAGGTGCTCCCACTTTCACAGATGCTGCATGAGCCAGAGCCCATGAGTGATAGGTCTGGGGAGGAACTCAGGAGACTAATAGAACTGCCAGAGGCAGGGAGGGAAAAACATGATTTCTCTCTTCCTCTAGTCTCCTTCCAGGGCCTTCCATTGGCAAGATTAACCTGGAAGGCAGTTGATAAGCGAGTCTGGGAAATATAGCTTACAGGCTTCTAGACCCCTGTAACCGAGATGGATCTGGAAGCAAGAGACTAGTAACCAGCAAAGTATCTAGTGAAAGGTTTAGGGTTGGGTGTGCAAATGCCCCAGAATTTAGATCCCTGGTTTACTAATGGCTTTCTCCATTGCTGCCATGGGAAGTTTCTGTACAGGCTGGGCTTGATATGAAAGGCAGCACCCTAAGCGGCCTACACTGTCTGGAAGGTGAAAGTGGAGAGTGACAGTAAATACTTCGTATTTGTCATCTGCATTCCTTTGCATGGACCTGCTCCTCCAAGATGTAAAATGAGTCTGATAAAGGTCCATGTGGTACCCAATAAAGAGTTTAATGATTTTGCTTTGGAACACACCCCTCTCACCAATCCCCACTGAGGACCACCCAATTCCAGCCTCATCTGTGCCCAGGTAAACTAGGGGTCTGAACCCCTGATCTTTGTCGCTGCCTCTACCTACATCACTCTCTGGGGTAGGTGCTCACTCTGATCACATGATCCTTCTGAAACTAGACTCTGAACAAAGACACAGACACGAAGATACACTATCTTCACCAGACTCTTCATGGCTTACTCCAGAGAGTCAAACTCAGCAGGTCTCAGAGGGAAACTGTCCATCTGTCATTTTGAAAGTTCCCATAGGATTCTGATTCTCTGCCCACTCTGGAAAATTCCAGTCTTAGGTCCAGGCGGTATCCAGATTGTACCTACCCATGCAGCCTCATCCTTCAGCCTTTCAGTCTAAAACACTGGTGTCTTACCTGCTTGAATTGTTGTAAAAAAAATACCACAGACCAAGTGGCTTGGACAACAGACATTTATTTTTGCTTTCTTATAGTTCTGAAGGCTAGAAGTTTAAGATCCAGGTGTCAAGGGTGTTGGTTTCTCGGGAGGCTTCCCTCCTGACTTATAGATGGCTACATTCTTGCTGTGTCCTCACCTGACCTTTTTCCTGGTGCCTTTTCCTCTTCTTCTTAAACCACTAGTCATAGTGCTTTAGGACCCTACCCTATGACCTCATTTACCTTAATTAGTTCCTTAAGGACCCTATCTCCAAATATAGTCATATTCAAGTTCAGAGCACCTACATGTAAAATTGGGATGGACACAATTTGGTCCACAACATTTGTGTAGAATCTGTGAGTCTGGGCCTCAGATGAACCTGAGCTTGAAATCCTGACTTTGCTTGCCATTTGCCTTTGGACAAATCTCTGCCTATCTTTCAGCCTCACCTGGCAAAGGAGGTTGGAGAGAAAGGCAGCCGCCTATATAAGGCACTCAGTGGGTCTAACATGAATGAAGATTTTTTACTATCTCTTCACCCCTAAAAATGCCTTAATTCCTCCCTACTCTCTGTGCCCTTCTTCCCAAAACCACATCTGTCCAGTACCGGCATTTCCCCAAGGTGGTGCATGGCCTTCAGTGGCTTTGTGTGCCAGACAGGGCTGGCACTCTGGCCCTGTGAACAGGGACAGAGAGCAGTTCTCTGAGCTGGGGCCCCCTCCTAGTGTGGCAGCTAAAGGAGGAGAGATCTCACTTCTGACTCCGTGCTCCTTGCTCTTCTATTTACAGGGCAGGGGAAGGTGTTCAAGTCCAATAGTGACTCAACTGAAGTCTTTATAAGCAAAACCTTTTTGATAAATGCCATGAAACAGAGAGTGTGTTAGTCAGCCTTTTGTCACTGTGACCAACAAGAACAATTTAGAGGAGAGTTTATTTTGGCTCATGGTTTCAGAGGTTCAGTCCATGATTGACATGATTCCATTACTCTGGGCCCAAGATGAGGCAGAACATCAAGGAAGAAGGGCATGGCAACCAGGAAGCAGAGAGCTTGAGTACAAGGATCCAGGGGTAATATAATCCCCAAGAAAATGTCCCCAGCAGCCTACTTCCTCTAGCCATGCCTACCTGCCCACAGGTACCACACACTGATGCATTTAAGTTATTGATCCACTCAATGGATTAATCTGCTGATTAGGTTACAGCTCTCATAATAAGTCATTTCACCTCAGAACATTCCTGCATTGTACCATATATGAGTTTTTTCCAAACTATGAGAGAGAGAGAGAGAGAGAGAGAGAGAGAGAGAGAGAGAGAGAGAGAGAGAGAGAGAGAGAGAGAGAGAAAGAGAGAGAGATACTTTCTCCTCAGGAACTGATGTGGAAAGTCATCCCTTCACACACTGCTGTGGTTTGGATCTGGTTCGAGTATGTACCCCCAAAGATCCATGTGTTGGAAGCACAGTGCCCAGTGTGGTGATGTTGGAAGGTAGTGGAACATCGAAGAGATGGGTACCCACACTTTTGTCCCCTCTGCATGCAGTCAGTTCCTTTCCTGCTTCTCTGCATATCATGTTGCAGCCAAGAGGACCTTAACCAGAGGCTAAGCAGATGGTGGAGTTGTTTGACCTTGAATCATTAGTTTCTATAACCATGAACTAAATAAACCTGATTTTTTTAAAGTACTTAGCCTCAGATATTTTGTTTTATAATAAAACAACAGACTAAGACATACATCCATCAGAATACACGGACCAACTGCAAGTTTCCTGTCACCATGAGACTTTTGGATCCTGCATGGTAAGGAACTCCATGTAAAGACATTGCTGCCTGTATTCACCAGGAAGGTAAAAGAAACATCCTTTGCCCTGGACATACTGGGCCCAGTTCCAAGAAAACAGATATTCTGGGAAATCTGTCCATCATTTGATACAGAGCACTGGGTTGGTCCTGGCTCTGACATTGATCCTGTGATCTCAGGGAGGCTCTTCTCCATGCAGAGCCCTCTCACACTTCCTGTTCTGTGAAAGGACTCTAGAACCTGACCAGCAGTGCATGTGACCTCCCCACTCATCCGGGCACAGAGAGCTGCCTTGCCTGTTCAGGGCAGGGGGAAGACATGGTTGTGGCATCAAGCATCCCTGTACTAATGTCTCTGAGTCAGAGAAATTGCCATACTCAGATCCCAAATCTCTACCAGCTGTCTTCCATCCTATCGCATATTTGCATGAGATATGTTCAGGGAACAAGTGTGAAGGGAGGCAGAGAGTCGAGGGTAAGCCATTGGCCAAATCCAGTGCCACTGTGCTTTGGCTGTCAGGTCCTGGCTCTCAGATCCCTGGTGTTAAAGCTGCTATCATAACAGTTCTTACACAGAATCTGCAGGAAGTTTGCACAGAGCCCACACTTCAACAGCTCGTGCTGGGTGATCCAGACACTGACATGCACTCCACCTGCACCACATGAGGAAGGGCTTGTCATTATCTCCTCTCCTTTCTTAGAAGGAAAATAAGGCCCTGAGAGCCTCAGTGACTTGCCTGAGAATGCTATGTGGACGTGCGCATCTGGTGCTCAAGCAGTTGCCCAAAAGGCCATGCAGGGACGAAGGTGTTAGACTAAGGGCGAGGAAACGTCCTGCCCTAAGACCCCATTGTCCTAATTCCAAATAGGAAAGCCACATTCTGAGGTCCCTGCTTGGAGCCACCAGGATCTCGTGAATTGCTTATTATCCTATACTCAACACCAATATGTGGATTTTGTTCATTTGATTATTTTCTAAATTGCTTGTAAAGCTTACAGATAGGATTCTTTACGTTGGCTCAAATCTATCATGCAAGCCTTCCTTCTTCAGGTCTCTCTGTTGGGGCCACAGCTTTCATTTCTTGTCACATTTCCACCATTCATCTGCACTTGCCCAACCATCTGGAAAACTAAATGTCAGCTATGGGTTTTGAAGGTGTAGCAATTTTCCTATTAAAACCGAAATTCTAAATAAATGAGAAATGAAACTGACTTAGTTTCATATTGCTGCTATAACAAACTACTGTAGACTTAGTGACTTAAAACAACCCAAATTTATCATCTTACCGTTATGAAGGTGAGAAGTCTGAAATGGGTCTCACTGGGCCCACATCAAGGGGCTAGCAGGAACACATCAATTCCCTTATGGAGCTTCTAAGGGAGAATCTGTTTCCTTGCTCTTTCTAACTTCCAGACACCACCCACATTTCTTATCCCATGGTACCTCTATCCTCAAAGCCGGCAATAGCAGGTCCAGTCTGTCTTCCATTGCCTCTGTTTGACTCTGACATTCTGACTTCCTCTCCAACTTGTAAAGATTTTGTGATTCCACTGGGCCCAGCCCAATAACCCAGGATGTTCTCTCTCTTTTGAGGTCAATCTATTGACAACCTTATTTCCATCTACAACCTTAACTCCACCTTGATAAGTAGTTTAACACATTCACATTTCTAGAGATTATGATGTGAGACATCTCTGGGGCCATTATTTATCTAACCACAAAAATAAATAGGCATACTTGGTCTGGTAAAACTTTTGGGAACTTTGTTTCAGTCATCCTGCAAATCCAAAACCCCCTCCTCCCCATCACTCATGAGGCTCATGAAACCTCTGCTCGAACACATCTGGAAACAGCACACACACCATGAAAGGCCACCTCCACTGCTCCCTGGATGTTCCTGAACCCTAGCCTGATTTCTGCAACCAGATCCAAGCTCTGTGCTTTGAAAGGATACAAAGTGTACACCAAGTCTGTCTGATCCCTTGCCCAGCGCTTGAAGAGCCCATATGTCAGTCCCTAATTCTTCTGTGCAGCCGCATAAAAGAGCATGGCCCCTTCAGCTTCCAGGCACCCCTCCTCAGCACTTCCACTCCTGACGTCTCTTCTTAACCAAGGCAGCCAGAGGAAATGCAATATGATTGTTTTGCTCAAGATGTTACTGAGCAGCTATTATATCCAATGCTGAGCTCAAAAATGTCAGGGGTAACATCCATTTGAGTCTAGGAGGTTAAGACTGTCACCTCCTCCTACAATAGGGTCTGAGACTTAGAAAGGTGAAGTCGCTCACCCACAATCACTCAGCTCAGTGATTGAGCAGGGACTATGTCTAGGGTTACTCTAACCATAGAGCCATTGTTCTGTCTTCCTGCCATATTGTCTTGCCTTTAGCCTTTGCTGCTATAAAGAGTAATGGGGAGTCACAGAGTGGGTAAGAGAAAAATGGAGGAACTTTAGATTGTGTAGAGGGAAATGAGCAGGGAGGGGGCAGGAGAAAGAAAGATAGTGGAATGAGACAGACATCATTACCCTTTGTACATGTATGATTACACAAAAGGTGTGAATCTACATTGTTCACAACCATAGAAAATGAAAAGTTGAACCCCATTTGTGTACAGTGAATCAAAATAATGCAGTCTGTAAAAATAAAATTTAGAAATTGAAATAATAATAATAATAATAGAGTGACATGAAAAATTGCTCAAGATATATGAAAAGAAAATGAGTATAACAATATAGTATACAGAACTGGAAAAAAGAGTAATGGACCAGGAGACTAGAGACTTGTTTTATTCCCAGTAAATTCTTTTGTAGCTATGTGACTCAAGATGAAAATTTCTAAGTTATTAATGGTGTTACCAATAACTCCTCAAGGGTGCACAATGATCAGACAGACCAGCAGCAGTAGAAGGTTTAGACACCTTTAAGAGGCCCCAGGAAGAGGGCAGTCCTCCTGACTGTGGTTCTGCTATACATCTTGGGATTCATTTGCATATTTCTGGCAGCGCCATGTTGCTTCTGGCCTCTCCTGAGTCATCTATCCCTAAAAACTCCTAAGCCATCATAGGGAGATCCAGAACATTTGATTGCTGCAGGAAGGTGTTCAAGAACTTGGATACTTTGTCCAAACAAGTCCATGACACTTTGGGCCCTTTGATGCCCTGTTTCCATCCAGCAGAGCTGATTTATGCCCAGTGCTGTGGAGACACCAGGAATCCGGAGATGCTAGAAGCCAGTCCTTCCTCAATGAGGGGAAGCAGATGTGTGAACAGCCTATTTCTCCTGGGAAGGACACTCAAGCAACTTCATTTGTGTCTGCTTGTTTGCTTTAACCATGACAAGGAGAACTTGATGGTGTCGGAAGAGGAAAATGTTGGAGGAGTTGCTTGTGCAAGTGGGAGCAGATGGGGGTCTGGTGACAATTGTGGATAGGGACAGAGGGCACATCCATGGAGGCACAGGTGCAAGAGGAGGCCAGGTGAAGTTTAGTTTGTTGTGCAGGTTGTCAGGAAGCATGGTTGGAGCAGAGAGGAGAGTAAATAAAGAAAGTCAGCCAGGAGCAGAGTGACCACAGTGAGAAATAAGTCAGGAGGGGACCCAGTTCCCTTTGAGGAGTCTGAGAGGTAGGTTATGGGTTTTCTGTATCTCACAGGAGTGTAAAACCCTGACTGTAGGGAGGGGCATTTATTTTGGTGTTGGATTTGCCAAGAGAGTCTGATGATGTGAAAGAGGTGAGAGTTTGGGATTGTGCAAGGGAGGGAGGTCATGCAGGTAGCCAACTGGTGTTGGCCATGCCCTGGCTGCCAAACTGGCTGACATGGCCAGGAGCGTTTCTTGATTATGATTCAGAACCTGTATGAACATGGCATATACACTTTTATAGGTATAAACTCTTACAGAATATCAATTTTCTTATTAAATTCTTTTTTTTATTTTTACAGATTGCATTTTGATTCATTGTACACAAATGGGGTACAACTTTTCATTTCTATGGTTGTACACAATGTAGATTCACACCATTCATGTAATCATACACATACATAGGGTAATACTGTCTGTTTCATTCTACTATCTTTCCATCCCCCCACCTTCCACCTCATTTTCCTCTACACCATCCAAATTTCCTTCGTTCTTCTCTTTCCCCTCACCACCCACCCCTCGTTATATATCATCATCCACTTATCAGAGAAAACATTCAGCCTTTGGTTTTTTGGGCTTCGCCTGTTTCACTTAGCATATTTTCCAACTTCATCCATTTACCAGCAAATGCCATAATTTTATTCTTCTTTATGACTGCATAGTATTCCATTGTGTATATATACCACAATTTCTTTATCCATTCATCAATTGAAGGGCATATCAAGTTGGTTCCACAATCTAGCTATTGTGAATTGAGCTGCTATGAAGTTCAGGTTAATAGAGCAGAGAGCAAAGACATATCACTCACAGAAAATTCCTCTGTGCCTAGGCAGCAGCCACATGCTGAAGAGCAGGGGCAAATAAGACAGGTCCTCTACAGCCTCATAGGCCTCACTGAGGACTCTGGTCTTGTCCCTGGGAACACCTAGAGATCATGGATAATTTTAAGCACAGGAATTATTCCTGGGCTCAGACTTGTATGGTTAAATGATGGATCCAGTGACTGGTGGAGAACAGCTGGAAGCAGAGATGGGCAAGGAGGAAGGGGGCCAATCCGGAGCTGTGGCAGACACAGGCCAGAGACAACAGAGCTGGACTAGAAGAGGAGAGGCAGTGCCTGGACAGTGTCTGTGCCCCTTTCCTCTCCTGACGCACCCACCTGAAGTGGCGTAGATGCTGAGGGTCACAGCACGTGGGTGGTCCTGGGGGAGCATAGACAGCAGCTTTTCTTCTACTTCCTGAGAAGAAGACTAGGACACTACCAGGCTATTTTCCTGAAGTGCAGAGAACAGTCATAAAGGCCTGGGACCCAGGGTCCAGAGACAGTTGAAAAGGGATGCACAGCAGGAGTGGCTAATGGATAACAAGAATACTGCACACTCAGAAATATTTCCAAATGTAGGCATGAGGCCTCCCCAAAGAGAGGTCCCCTACACACAGTTGTTACAGCGGCTGCAGCTGCTGGGGATAGTGAGGTAGAGATGGAGGAAAAAATCTATCCCTTCAGTAAGAGCACGTCTAGGTTTAATTAATCCCTGTGTTCCTGATGCATAACACGGAGCTATAGAAAATACTGAGATGAGAAGACATCTACTCGCCATGCTGCTCTGTGCCAGACTTGTGGGATCAGCAACACATTCCACCAGCACTTACCTGAGCTACAATGACCCTATAAGGTTGCTCCCCATTTTCCAGGCAATAAAAACATTAAAGTTCAGAGATTTGATGACTTGCCCAAGGATCTCAAGGACTGAATAGCAAAGCAGAAGTTGTCATTTGAGTTCACAACTCTTTGATAACATTACATACAGTGTATAGATAAGGATCTCTAGAGAAACAGAAAAAGCAGCATAGATAAAAGATGGAAGCTAGATAGATGGAGAAGGGATAGAGATGATAGATAGATAGATAGATAGATAGATAGATAGATAGATAGATAGATAGATAGATGACAGACAGATAGGAAAGGCTGTGGAGTGTCAAGTCCAAAATCCACAAAGCCTATGTCCCAGTTTGAGTTGAAGGTCAGAAGCTGCTGCAAAAATAGGAAGAGCCTATGCTATGTCCCCAGTCAAAGGTCAACAGAAATGTAAGGTCCAAATGTGAAAGCCACCAGGAAAGGGAATTCTCTCTTACTCAGGAGAGGGTCAGCCTTTTGTTCTATTTAAACCTTCAACTGACTAGCTGAGGGCCACCCTCATTAGGGAGGGTCATTTGCTTGGCTCATTCTATCTACTCAAATTTTCACCCTTACCGAAATACCTAGCATAATATTTCACCAAATATCTGGGCACTCCATGGCCCAATAAAATTGACACATAAAATGAATAACCACACACAGTCTTTCATAAATACTTTTAAATAAAAATACAAATAACTACTCATTTGGGGATATTTTTACATAACCTTCAAGAGCTACATTATTTCTCAAACAACAGCCAAAGGTTTAGCAGTCTTATTTCTATAAAACTTTACCTGTTTGGGTTTCAAAAAATGTATACATCAAGTAGTAGGTTTATTGAGTAAACCCTGGATATTAGCCTCCCATTGCTCAATCCAAGATGAGGAGAGAAATGATAAGACTCTGTTCCCAAGCCCTTTTGTGGCATCAACAAAGAATTTGATAATTACAAACCATTCAGACAGGCTTCTTCAAACCAAGGTGGCAGGACTGTAAGTAATTGTTAGCTCTTCCTGCCCTGCTGGTGACCCCCTGGAGACAGGGCTAGGTCCTATTCATCTCCAAGGACTGGTGTCTGCTTAGTGCTTAGTGACCAATGCTTTCTCATCCAGGCTCCATGGTGAACAAACTACTCTCCTGAGTCATCCTGCAAACTTGTCTGTGGTTCCTGTGGTCACCCATAATGCTACACAAGAAATTTCATGACTCCTAAGAGGAAAGTGAGTAGTTTAAGCCCATGGCAGTTGCAAAGACAGGGAGGTAAGGTGCATCAGGGAACCTGAACAAGGTCTGAATCCGTTCAGATCCTAGCCCCAGAGTGGAGAGACAAGAAAGCAAAGGGGATGGAAGGAGCCCTTGAAGGAACTGGCAGTAAGTGGGAGAGGGGAGGGCAGAAGCTGTCAGCAAGCAGAAGGCCTATCATTAGGATAATTATTATTATTTATTAAACACTTAGGAAATGCCAGCCATGTGCTAGCTATTGTTACAATCCAAATCAGAAGTTGACCCAATGCCTCTGGAAAAGTCTTCCTGTCTAATTGGGCAGGAAGGAAAAACAGGCCAAGGAGCTGAGCTAAGAAGCATTTTAGGTGATAAAAGGAGACCCATTTAGGTAGGATTCAGCTCATGTCCCCAGGGAGCACTTCTCTTCCCAGAGACTCAGAGACCTACCTCATGAGATTGGTCACAATGGGGGCTGCTTTGTTCTGGGCTTTGGCCATGCAACTGGACCATTTTGTAATTTTTGTCAGGTAACTTGCAGACTGATGCTCTAACTGTGCAGCTGGAGGACCCAAAGAGCAGCAAAGTTTCCAACAACCAGTGGTCCTATCTGGCCTGACCTTTGCTAGGGGCCAGTGTTTGAAAACAAAGATGGAAAGAGATCATCTCTCTCTACAAGGACATCATAACTCCTAGAAAAGCTTTCAGTCTGCCCTTGGGAGATACCAGGGTTGATGTGTAAAACAACTGACCCAGGGGTTCACATGAGGAAGGTCCTGGCTGAGAAAGGATCTCCAGGGGGTGAGCCACATGCTGACCTCAGGTTCTCAACAATCATATTCTCTTTCATACAGTTAAGCACTCACCATACCTAGTGAGGTCTAAAGGAGGTTGCAGGTTAATCACCCCCTTAAAAAAGCAGACTATATGATTTCTAAATGCTTAACATAAATGATACTTGGAAATTCGTGGCTCTGATGTGGCATTAGCTCGTTTCCAGAGTCCAGCTGTAAAACATGAGCTGAGTTATAGTATATTAGGTCTCAAGCAAATTCACACTAGCCTCTATTAAACTGTATGAGGTTAAGAAATATATTGAATTCTGGGGGGGTATATATTCTGCTAACCAAAATTACACACCAGACATTTGTCACTGCCACGTGGGCGTTACTAAATCAAGGCTTTAAAGGTGAACGCATTGGTTGGCATTATATCATCAGCGATTTGTTACAGTGCAATCAATCTGTGGCAGGAACGGGGGCTCTTGATGGGCAGTGACTACCAGATGAGGGGCTGCCTTGTCACTTGTCTCTGCAGGATCAGGATGACTCACACTCAGGGACCTGAAGCGGGGGAGCAGAGCAGCAAACAACGCCCATCACAGTAAATCATTTTGTTTAATGAACCAAGTGGATCCTGGGGAATGCAGCATTAAGCTGCAAATGTATTCACTGGAAAAGCAGAAGGTAAGCAAGCTCCCAGAGAAAGGGGAACTGCTCAGACACCCAAGAGCAGAAGGGAGGTCTGCCCCACGCAGCCTTTCATCCAACACGCACAACTACGTTTGCTTTCTTGCTTTTGAAGCCCATTTTCCCAACATACACAGATCTTCCAACACCCACACAACAGTCACAAGCGACCATATGTTCAGAATGTCAGAGCTGGGAGGGATGCGAGACCAACCCCCTAATTTTTCAGATGGATTCACTGGGGCATTAAGATAAGGGTGCAGTGCTCAGCCTTGTTCATGGAAGAAGTCATACTGCATGTCCTCTCTCTGCATCCCTATTTCTCCATTAAATTAGTCAGAATGGAGGGTCAGGCCAGCTGTGAAGAAGAGAGAAGCACTCCTCAGAAGAAATTCTTGTTGCCCCAAATGTAATGGCATTGCCACTACCTCTCTTCCTCTTCCTCTTCCTCCAGCATCCTTCCCACTTGTGGGAAGCTCACCTAGAGAGCTTCCAAGTTAAATGGCTCACTGTGGGCATCCACTGTGAATAGCTGAGATACAAACACATACCATAAGCATTCAGGCTCCTGTATAAGCACGTGCACACACACACAGGAGCACTTTTCAGAACTGGAAGGAAAGAACGGAGCGACCATGTGACATTCGTATCTCATATTGCCTGTGATTTACTTTTAAAACAATTGAGAAGTGACAGTATGTATGTCCACACACTGGGGTGCTTAGTTAGCATTGGAAGGACCTTAATCAGCAGTTGCTGCCCCAGGAAAACTTACTGCAAACTCTTTAAACACTGCTCCAGAATATCATTGGTTTTTAGTGGCAAGGTGAAAGAGTTTAAGATATGGGATTGGCAAGCACAGTGGCAGTAATCCCAGCAGCTCAGGAGGCTGAGGCAGGAGGATCATGAGTTCAAAACCAGCCTCAACAACTTAGCAAAGCCCTATGAAACTCAGAGATCTTGTCTCTAAATTTTAAAGATACATTTAAAAGAGCTGGGGATGTAGCTTAGTGGTGAAGTACCCCTGGGTTCAATCCCTGGTACAAAAAAAAAAAAAAAAAGATATGCGAATGGCTGAAATCAACGCTCAGGTCATGCCACCTTTGACATAAAGGAGATAAACAATCAGTGAATGAGGGGATGAAACGGGTGTTAGAGGGAAGCGACTAGGCAGTCGAGCACCCAGCTTCCTGGGACAGTGATGGGGGCTGGAGCATGGAGTCTGTCAGAGATGAAAGTGGCAGCCAGACTTTGCTACTGAGACCAGAGGCCCCTGCACAAGGGAATGAGGTGGAAGATGGCACCATGACCCACCATCAACCCCTTCTACAAGGAAGCCTTGGTGCTACCCCTGCTGGTTTCTACAGAGCTCACTCTCAAAAGCCCCTCTTCCCAAGCAGGCCAGCCCACACTGCTGACTTCTCAAGTCTGAGAAGAGCAGAGAGGGAAGCTGCAGAAAAGGACAGGAAGTCACTGCATGATTGCTAGATAATGTCCCAATCACAGGCTTCAAGTGAGATGATCCAGGGGGTCCCATGCTCCCTCCAGCTTTTTAAATGTGCTACACTAAGAGAGACATGAAGTGGGTGGAGATGGATTCAATCAGGATTGTGAACTTTCTGAGCAGGAGAAGGGACAGGCAGAATCAATGTGGGGCAGTAGGTAGACAATGAGCTAGCAATAGTGTGTATTTTTCAAAGATGTCCATGCCAGTACTACCACCCACCTGCTCCTCTCCAGTGTTGCCTACACCCTCCTCCTTTGGGAACTGGGGAGCACACCTCCCTTGACTGTTTTGGGGTGAAGCTTGAACTTATCTGCAATCAAAGAACCAGGTCAGATAGTAACGGGGCTACATCTGCTTGGCTGGACACTGGCTGTGAGAAGCCTGGGTACAGATTTGTGGAACAACATTGGTAGAAGTCCTGATCTTGGGGTTTTCAAGATGGCGGCCTAGAGGGTGGCTGCATTACGTGTTGCTCCAGAACTCAGGATTCAAGAGAGGAGATATTGAGACGCTTGGGACCAACTCAAAGTAGCCGGGTGACTCTCACCCCCTGGGGGGGCATCCCGGATGGGACGGGGGTCCCGGAACGCAGGAAACTTTGTGAAGTAGAACTGCCGGCGAGACGCCCCTCCCCCCGCTGGAGCGCCATAGAGGAGGCCGGTCGGCACAGCGCTGGGACTCGGAGCAGCCACTGGGGCTCCGGCGGCTGCCCGGGGGAGGAGAGGCGGGGAGAACTGTGTGGACTCAGGACACCAGGGCCTGCCCTGAGGAGGAGGAGAGGAGCGTGGCCACTTGGATTCAGAGAGACTGCGCCAGAGCTGCAGGCGGTTGCCAGAGGAGAAGCCGCGCGGCGAGCTGTTTGGAATCAGAACAACGCTTCTGAACCCCGGGGCCTGCCCTGAGGACGAGGAGGAAGAGGAGCAGCCGCTTGGATTCGGGCGACTATACGGGAACTACAGGCGGTTGCCAGAGAAGGGGCTGCGTGGCGAGCTGTTTGGACCCTGACCACTTCTGAACCCCGGGGCCTGCCCGGAGGAGTAGGAGAAGGAGGAGAAGGAGCGCGGCGGGTCCTTTGGACTCACAGTGACTGCATTAGCGCTCCAGGCGGCTGCTCAGAGGAGAAGGCGAGTGGTGAGTTATTTGGTCTTAAAGTGACAGCTCCTGAACACAGGGGGGCTGCCTGGAGGAGAAGCGTGGTGGGACGCTTGGTCTTGAAGGACCACACCAGAGCTCCGGGCGGTGGCCCAGAGGACCCGTGCAGCGGGTCACGTGGATTCAGAGCCACTCAGAGGGACTGCTCCTGAACACCCGGGGGGTTATCTGGAGAAGGAGGAGGAACGGGCAGGGTCACTTCGACTCGGAGTGATTGATTGCCCCGGGCTACGGGTGGTTGGTGGGAGGAGGAGGCACGAAGTGAGTTTCTTGGACTCCTAGTGACCGCACCGGCATACTGGGCAGCTATCTGGAGGAAGAGGCCTGTGGCGGGTCTCTGGGACTCAGAGCGATTGTTCGGGGCCACAGGTGGCTGCTCAGAGGAGGGGCCACGCAGCCAGGCGATTAGGTGCAGAACAGGGTCCCAGGATCTAGGAGGCTTCTGGGTGGAAGAGCCACACAGAGACAGGCTTAGGGCGGAGCGAAGGTTCCAGGCCTATGGGCAAATTCTCTGAGGAGGGGCAGCCTAAGGAGATTCATCTGCGAAGGGTGAGGCTCCCAGGCCCAGGAGGTAGGGCCGGGCCCCTGGAAACTTTGCAGAGGAAAGCAGCCCAGCCCAGGCAGTAGATGTAAATTGAGGGGAACCTCTAGGAGGAAACTGACCAGCGAGACCTCCCCACCGGGTGAGTCTTCCCTGCTGGGTGAGGTTTCCCACAAGGACGGTAAAACCAGAGGCTCAGGCCCAAACAGGCCTTGCCTCAGCCCACAGCCTAGGTCCCCTTTGGATGACCATTGGTCAACAAGTGGAGGCACCTCTGCCCACTAGCAGGGAATATACCCCACCTGAAGGCCACTACTCCTAGAGAGGCAGCTTCCTTGTGGAGCACCGCATTATCAACCTCCTCCAAGACTTCAGCCTACTGAAGGCTAAGAGGGGATATATATAGAAATCTTCAGGGTCATTGTAAATCAACAGAGGAAATCTGCAATATCTCAGCGGTCCACTGATATCTGAACAACATGAGAAAACAAGGAAAGAAAATGCTGCAAACAAATCTAGATGTTACATCAATAAAACCCAATGACAGCATGGCAGAAGAAATGACAGAAAAGGAGTTCAGAATGTACATAATTAAAATGATCAGAGAAGCAAACGAGGAGATGAAAGAGCAAATGCAAGCATTGAATGATGAGATGAAAGAGCAAATGCAAGCATTGATTGATCGCACCAATCGACAGTTAAAAGAGCAAATACAGGAAGCAAAAGATCATTTCAATAAAGAGTTAGAGATATTGAAAAAAAACCAAACAGAAATCCTTGACATGAAGGAAACAATAAACCAAATTAAGAACTCCATAGAAAGCATATCCAATAGGATAGAACACCTGGAAGACAGAACCTCAGACATTGAAGACAAAATATTTAACCTTGAAAACAAAGCTGAACAAACAGAGAAGATGGTAAGAAATCATGAACAGAATCTACAAGAACTATGGGATATCATGAAAAGGCCAAATTTAAGAATTATTGGGATTGAGGAAGGCCTAGAGAAACAAGCCAAAGGAATGAACAACCTATTCAATGAAATAATATCAGAAAATTTCCCAAATCTGAAGAATGAAATGGAAAATCAAGTTCAAGAGGCTTACAGGACTCCAAATACACAAAATTACAACAGACCCACACCAAGGCACATTATAATGAAAATACCTAACATACAAAATAAAGACAGAATTTTAAAGGCTGTGAGAGAAAAGAACCAAATTACATTCAGGGGGAAACCAATACGCATATCAGCAGATTTTTCAATCCAGACCCTAAAAGCTAGAAGGGCCTGGAACAACATTTTTCAAGCCCTGAAAGAAAATGGATGCCAACCAAGAATCTTATACCCAGCAAAACTTACCTTCAAATTTGACGATGAAATAAAATCCTTCCATGATAAACAAAAGCTAAAAGAATTTACAAAAAGAAAGCCAGCATTACAGAACATTCTCAACAAAATATTCCATGAGGAAGAGATGAAAAACAAAGAAGCAAATCAGCAAAGGGAGGAATTATCCTAAAGGAATTGTCAAATAAAGGAGGAAACAAGTTGTGTCAAACAAATAAATAAACAAAATTTTAAAAATGAACCAAATGACCGGGAAACCAAATCATTTCTCTATAATAACCCTGAACGTTAATGGCCTGAATTCATCAATCAAAAGACATAGACTGGCAGACTGGATTAAAAAGAAAGATCCAACAATATGTTGCCTGCAAGAGACTCACCTCATAGAAAAAGATACCCATAGATTAAAGGTGAAAGGATGGGGA
Organism: Sciurus vulgaris; assembly: GCF_902686455.1. Classification (NCBI taxonomy): domain Eukaryota; kingdom Metazoa; phylum Chordata; class Mammalia; order Rodentia; family Sciuridae; genus Sciurus; species Sciurus vulgaris. The sequence continues at coordinate 72,912,024 of NC_136463.1, forward strand.
AAAACATACCATGCACATGGACTCAGCAAAAAAGCTGGAGTATCCATCCTCATTTCCGATAATGTGGACTTCAAGCCAAAGTTAGTCAGAAGGGATAAAGAAGGTTATTTCATACTGCTTAAGGGAAGCATAAATCAGCAAGATATAACAATCATAAACATCTATGCCCCAAACAGTGGCTCATCTATGTATGTCAAACAAATCCTTCTCAATTTCAGAAACCAAATAGACCACAACACAATAATACTAGGTGATTTTAACACGCCGCTCTCACCACTGGACAGATCTTCCAGACAAAAATTGAGCAAAGAAACCATAGATCTCAACAACACAATCAATAATTTAGACTTAACGGACATTTATAGAATATTCCATCCAACCAAGAGTGAATACACTTTCTTCTCAGCAGCACATGGATCCTTCTCTAAAATAGACCATATATTATGCCACAAAGCTAATGTTAGCAAATACAAGAAGATAGAGACACTAGCATGTATTCTATCAGATCATAATAGATTGAAGTTAGAAATAAATGAAAGAGTAAAACACAGAAACTATTCCAACATCTGGAGGTTAAACAATATGCTATTATATGATGAATGGATAACAGAAGATATTAAGAAGGAAATTAAAAAATTCTTAGAGGTAAATGAGAACAAAGAAACATCATATCAAAACCTCTGGGACACTATGAAAGCAGTACTTAGAGGGAAATTTATTTCATGGAGCGCATTTAATAAAAGAAGTAAAACTCAACAAATAAACAACCTAACACTACAGCTCAAAGCCTTAGAAAAAGAAGAACAGAACAGCACCAAAAGTAGTAGAAGACAGGAAATTGTTAAACTCAGAGCTGAAATCAATGAAATTGAAACAAAAGAAACAATACAAAAAATTGACAAAATAAATAGTTGGTTCTTCGAAAAAATAAACAAAATTGATAAACCTTTAGCCACACTAACAAAGAGAAGACGAGAGAAAACCCAAATCACTAAAATTCGGAATGAACAAGGAAATATCACTACAGACAGGATGGAAATACAAAACATAATTAGAAGCTATTTTGAAAATCTATACTCCAACAAAATAGAAAATTTCGAAGACATCAACAGGTTTCTAGAGACATATGAATTGCCTAAACTGAATGAGGAGGACATAAACAATTTAAATAGACCAATTTCAAGTACTGAAATAGAAGAAGTCATCAAAAGCCTACCAACAAAGAAAAGTCCGGGACCAGATGGGTTCTCAGCCGAGTTCTACAAAACCTTTAAGGAAGAGCTCATTCCAATACTTCTCAAAGTATTCCATAAAATAGAAGAGGAGGGAACCCTCCCAAACTCATTCTATGAAGCCAATATCACACTGATACCTAAACCAGACAGAGACTCATCAAGGAAAGAAAATTTCAGACCAATATCCTTAATGAACATCGACGCAAAAATTCTCAACAAAATTTTAGCAAATCGCATACAAAAACATATTAAAAAGATAGTGCACCATGATCAAGTGGGTTTCATCCCAGGGATGCAAGGTTGGTTCAACATCAGGAAATCAATAAACGTAATTCACCATATTAATAGACTTAAAGTCAAGAATCACATGATTATTTCAATAGACGCAGAAAAAGCATTTGATAAAATTCAGCACCCCTTCATGCTCAAAACACTAGAACAAATAGGGATAGTGGGAACATTCCTTAATATTGTAAAGGCCATTTATGCTAAGCCCATGGCTAATATCATTCTAAATGGTGAAAAGCTGAAAGCATTCCCCCTAAAAACTGGAACAAGGCAGGGATGCCCTCTTTCACCACTTCTATTCAACATCGTTCTTGAGACTCTGGCCAGAGCAATTAGACAAACCAAAGAAATTAAAGGGATACGAATTGGAAAAGAAGAACTCAAACTATCCCTGTTCGCTGATGACATGATTATATATTTAGAGGAACCGGGAAATTCCACCAGAAAACTCTTAGAACTCATAAGTGATTTCAGTAAAGTAGCAGGTTACAAGATCAATGCCCATAAATCCAACGCATTTTTATACATAAGTGATGAATCTTCAGAAAGAGAAATTAGGAAAACTACCCCATTCACAATAGCCTCGAAAAAAATAAAATACTTGGGAATCAATCTCACAAAAGAGGTGAAAGACCTCTACAATGAGAACTATACAACACTAAAGAAAGAAATTAAAGAACACCTTAGAAGATGGAAAGATCTTCCATGTTCTTGGATAGGAAGAATTAATATTGTCAAAATGGCCATACTACCTAAAGTGCTATACAAATTCAATGCAATTCCAATTAAAATCCCAATGACGTACCTTACAGAAATAGAGCAGGCAATTATGAAATTCATCTGGAAGAATAAGAAACCCAGAATAGCTAAAGCAATCCTTAGCAGGAAGAGTGAAACAGGGGGTATTGCAATACCAGATCTTCAACTCTACTACAAAGCAATAGTAACAAAAACGGCATGGTATTGGTACCAAAATAGAAAGGTAGATCAATGGTACAGAATAGAGGACACGGACACAAACCCAAATAAATACAATTTTCTCATACTAGACAAAGGGGCCAAAAATATGCAATGGAGAAAAGATAGCCTCTTCAACAAATGGTGCTGGGAGAATTGGAAATCCATATGCAACAGAATGAAACTAAACCCATATCTCTCACCATGCACGAAACTAAACTCAAAATGGATTAAGGACCTCGGAATCAGACCAGAGACCCTGCAGATTATAGAAGAAAAAGTAGGTCCAAATCTTCATCTTGTTGGTCTAGGACCAGACTTCCTTAACAGGACTCCCATAGCACAAGAAATAAAAGCTAGAATCAACCACTGGGATAGATTCAAACTAAAAAGCTTTCTCTCAGCAAAGGAAACTATCAGCAATGCGAAGAAAGAGCCTACAGAGTGGGAGAATATCTTTGCCAATCATACTTCAGATAGAGCACTAATCTCCAGAATCTATAAAGAACTCAAAAAACTCTACTCCAAGAATTCAAACAGTCCAGTCAACAAATGGGCTAAGGAAATGAATAGACACTTCACAGAAGAAGATCTACAAGCAATCAACAAACATATGGAAAAATGTTCAACATCTCTAGTAATAAGAGAAATGCAAATCAAAACCACCCTAAGGTTCCATCTCACCCCAATTAGAATGGCGATTATCAAGAATACGAGCAACAACAGGTGTTGGCGAGGATGTGGGGAGAAAGGTACACTCATACACTGCTGGTGGGGCTGCAAATTAGTGCAGCCGCTATGGAAAGCAGTGTGGAGATTCCTTAGAAAACTTGGAATGGAACCACCATTTGACCCAGCTATCCCACTCCTTGGCCTATACCCAAAGGACTTAAAATCTGCATACTACAGAAATACAGCCACATCAATGTTCATAGCTGCTCAATTCACAATAGCCAGACTGTGGAACCAACCTAGATGCCCTTCAATTGATGAGTGGATAAAGAAACTGTGGTATATATATACTATGGAATATTACTCAGCCATAAAGAATGATAAAATTATGACATTTGCAGGCAAATGGATGAAATTGGAGAATATCATGCTAAGTGAGATAAGCCAATCTCAAAAAGCCAAAGGACGAATGATATCGCTAATAAGTGGAGGTTGACACATAATGGGGGGGAGGGAAGGGTTAGAGTTAGGGTTAGGGAGGGGGGCAAGTATAGAGGAAGGAACTACTGTATAGAGGGTAAAGAGGGGTGGGAGGGGTGGGGGGAAGGGAAAAAAATAACAGAACGAATCAAGCAACATTGCTCTATGTAAATTTATGATTACACAAATGGTATGCCTTTACGCCATGTACAAACAGAGAAACAACATGTATCCCATTTGTTTACAATAAAAAAAAAAAAAAAAAAAAAAAAAAAAAAAAAAAAACAACAACAGAACCAACATCAAGTCAGCAAACTTGCCAATAATTCCTCACTACATTGGTCAGTATTCATATTTTCCCAACGTTTCATAATTGCTCCTATCTTTATTTTTTAATTGAGATAAAATTCACGTAAAATAAAATCTACCATTTCAAAGTAAAAAAAAAAAAAAAACAAAAAAAGAAGTCCTGATCTTTTCTAGCTTTTTCTTGTGGCCTCCAGTGATTGCAAACCCAGGCCCTTCCTGCAGTTGGAGGAAAATGAGCAGTGCCTCTGGCAAGAGGCCCACACTGCTCTTACCCTTAGCAGAGGGGCTGGGCACAGTGGCTCCCTCCTGGCCGGAATGCTGGGCCAGCACCTACCCACTCAGACCCATGTAAGGACCAAATTGCTGGGGCAGAAAGAAATAATTTAACAGATCATGAAGATTGCTTTGTTGTCATTGGCTAAAATGCTTCTTTCTGAGGTACTTCCATGGTAGCCTAAGATCTTAGGTCTCAGATGTTCCTCTCTCCAACTCATGGGCAGATAAATGGCACATACGCAAGGGTACTGGATGACAGGCTTCTAGTCCAAGTTGGAGCTGGAAGATACACCTTGCTACACTTTGGATTTTATATGGTCCCCAAAGGCCCATGTGCTAAAGACTCAGTCACAAGCTGGTGGTGCTATTGGGAGCTGGTGGAGTCTTTAGGAAGTGGGGACTAAGGTAGGAAGTTAGGTCATTGGGGTGTGCCCTAGAAGGGGTCATGGGACTCCAGTCACTTTCTGTCTATGTCTGTTTCCTGTCCACCATAAGGTTAGCAGTTTTACTCTACCACAGTCTACCTGCCATGACGTTCTGCCTTACCACAGAAGCAAAGCAATGGGCTAAGTCTCTATGAACTGAAATCTCTGAAACTGTGAGCCAAAAAAAAAACTTTTCTTTTTTTTAAGTTGACTATCTTAGATATGTCTTTACAGTAACAGAAAACTGCCTAACACATGTCTCTAAGGCAGTGAAGCATCACCTCATCCACCTGTTCTCTCCTTTTATTTCTTGCATGTAATTAAGTCACACAGCAAATGTAAACCTGAGCATACACAGTAGGTGACTGGTGGTCTGGTCATGTTCACTCTGGGCTGTGTTAGTCAGTTTTTCATCACTGAGACCCAAATACCTAACAAGAACAGCCTAGAGGAGGAAAAATTCACAATTTCAGAGCTTTAGTCCACGGTTGGCCAGTTCTGTCCCTCTAGGCCTGAGATAAGGCAGAACGTCATGGCCAAAGGGTGTGATGGAGGAAAACTGCTTACTCCGTGGAGGCCAAAAAGGTAGAAAGGAGAGAGAAAAAAGAAGAAGGAGGAAGAGGAGGAGGAGGAGGAGGGAGGAAGGAAGAGACCACAGGAAAGGTGAACCCTCCCAGGGCATACCCCCGTGACTCACCTCCTCCAGCCACACCCCACCTGCCTACAGATACCACCCAGTTTGTCCATTCAAACTAAGATGGGCTGATTAGGTCACAGCTCTCATATTCTAATCATTTCATCTCTGAATAGTTCTGCATGGGGGACACCTTATATCCAAACCACAACATCAGCTCAGAACGTAAATTCAAGTCATCAGGCCCAGGTGCCAGTAAATGTCAATTCCAGGGCAGAACCATTTGGCAATGACAAGACTGAGTTCCCTGAAGGGAAGAAGCCCCATATGGGATTCATTTCTTATTCTCCTACACAAAGAAACCTGAGGACACACCTCAGAGTCACACTGTGCTGCAGCTCTTCATCACTAAAGAGCAGAAGGAGGACAAAAAGCAGTTCTTGCCTGAAGTCCATTGATCCTTCTCTTATTTTGTCCCAACAAGTCCCAGGACATCCACCTCTCCTATCAGGGTCCTCACTATAATGAATATCCTGAAATGAAAAAAAAAAAAAAAAAACTGCAATTTTAAAAATTAGCCATGTTTAGTGACATGCACCTAGTCCTAACTCAAGGCTCAGGTGGGAGGATCACTTAAGCCCATGTTTTAGAGACCAACCTGGGCAGCACAAGGAGACCCCATTTCAAGAAATTAAATAAAGTTACCAAGGGACTGGGAGTATAGCTCTATGATAGAGCCCTTACCTAGCATGCAAGAGGCCCAGGGTTTATCTCCAGCACTGCAAAGTATAAGTAGATAGATAGATGACAGATAAAAGTCTCCAGCACCTTCTACATTTGGAGAGGAGAGCAGAATTAGCCAAGGGATAGAAAGCCTTTTTGCTCTGGGTAAAACCCCTGGTGGGAAATATGATGCTGAGCAGTGTTCACCCACTTCCCTGGTAGACTCAACACAGAGACTCAATGAAGTCACAGGCTTCTGACCCAGAAGCTCTGGAATAGTGGGCTGGGGGGAAAACTCTTCACTTAGAGAAACTCCAAACACACAAACTGTGTGTGTGTGTGTGTGTGTGTGTGTGTGTGTGTGTGAGAGAGAGAGAGAGAGAGAGAGAGAGAGAGAGAGAGAGAGAAAGAGAGAGAGAGAAGAGAGAGAGAGAAAAATGGGAAAGCCCCCCAGTATTTGGCCCCAAATGGGCTCAGTGAGACCCTGTGGTGTGTTCCTTTTCAAGATCATGACAGAGTGAAGGGACAGGGATTCTAGAAGGATGTGACTGCTTTCTTGGCATCTTGGGACCTCATCAGGCAGGGGAGGGTTTCACTAACAAGAAGACAATCCCCATTCCTTCTTCTCCTTCTCAACCAGGAAGACGCTGGGCTGGGACTGGAGCTGAGTATTTGGAAAGCTGGTTCAAGGGAAGAACTGCCCTCTCCCTAGGGGAAGAGCCGGTTTGCTCCAGACTCCAGCGTGCAGTGATGGCTAAGTGGGGGTGAATGGTGCCGCCTGTGGTAAGGAGATCAGATACCAATTGGAGGAGGAGAAGGTGTGATCCAACCTTGCCAGAGAAAGACAGAAGGCAGGATGTCACCCCTCACCAGCGGTTGTACAGTGAACAGCCTGATCAGAGTAGGATAGGATAGGCACGAAGATGGGACTCTGAATTAAGTAGTTCCTTGGGAGTCAAGCCATAAAAAGCCCTTGAAAACTAGGACTTCAGTCTCCTAAAATTTTCAGTCCTAAAATTTTCAGTAGAAAAGGAAAGGTAGAGGAAATACAGACAGTGGGATTTTGATGTTCTCCTCTACGAAATCGTTTATCTCCATTGTGTACTTCTCCCTGGTGATTGAATCTTGCCCCAATTAATTAGTATTTTTGCAGTAAGCCAACCAGTTCTTGGAAAGGAACAAAGAAACTGCGTGTGTATGTGTGTGTGTGTGTGTGTGTGTGTGTGTGTGTGTGTGTGTGTGTGTAACTGTGTACATGTTACCATTCCCTTTGGGCCACAAGGGGAGATACAAATTGACTAAACCACTCCTGGCTCCCTCAGGAGAAGCAGGGAGAGGGACATCAGCACAGGGCGGGTTGATGTGGACAGGAGGGGAGGGCAGGGGAGGGGCACAGTCATGTCTAATCCTCATTCAGAGGCAGAAAGTGAAAAACCAAAGAGAAGAAAGAAACAAAGAACAGATTTTCCATTTGGGCATGCAAGCAGTCACACTATGATTAATGATGCAATCAGACTGCAGAAGCTGCTCAGGTTTCTGTGCAAATGAAGAGAAAAATTTGAAAATGTGGCCAAAACCCAAGCCTCAAATGTCGGTGTAATCTGAGGAGCGTCTGCTCAGAATAGGAGGAAAATCAGCCCCTGGGGAGTAACTCAGGCAGCCTCCTCCCCCACCCAGGCTTAGCTCAATTGAGGGGCTTAGGACTCCCACCCAAGGGGCTCCAGGCAGGGGCAAGGGCGCAGCATTTGCTTCCATGATGAATGTGAGCCACGCCGGGACAGAATCACAGGCACATTGCTCTCACATCTCAGACATCAAAAGTCCTGGTCACCCTCATCACTACTTTGGAAGACAACAGAATGGAACAAACTACAGTGTGTTCCATAACATATAGTGAAGAAATTCATACTCCTGAACCCCAAATGTGCCTTTTAAATGTCTTGATAATGTATTTCAATGCACTGTCTTCTTTGATGAAGATTTTATTTGAGGAGTCATCCAAGGACTTCAACAAACCTCCAAAGAGGCAGGTGGCAACAAAAAAATAGCTGCAAAACCTGCCCAACTGTTCATGCACTGCCTTATTTCATCATCACGTCAGGGTGCTGAAGCCAGGTGTGAGCAGGCTGAGGCTCAGATCCTGTCCCCTACACCCCACCTTGTATCCCACAGCAGCTTCCCCATCACCCCCTATTCTCCCCACAGGGTGCACAGGAACCAGGTCAGCACAGAGCTGGCAAGTGTTTAGGCTGGGCTGGTGGCTTCAGTAATCTGAAAATCTGGCTGTTGACTCTGGAGCTGAGTCAAGGCTCTCATTTGCAACACAACTTCCATGTCTTACATTGGGGCAAGAACAAAATGAACAGTGTGTATTACAGGATGGAGTGAGAGGATAAGAGTGGGGGAGAGTGGGAGAGGAGAGAATGAGTAGCACAGTGACTGAGAAATGGGGAAGGAGAGGGAGAAAGAACGAGATGTGAGACAGAGAGGATGAGTGAGCCGGAGAAAAGTAGATTGAGAGAGTGAGAGGGAGAGAAGCAGTGTTCAGTTAGCTCAGGCTGCCATTGGTAGGCTCTGCCCCTTCCTTCCCGGGTACCCCAGGCTAATAACTGATAAGCCAAAGGAGATCAAGAGAGCGAGTGTTCAAATCTCTGGGCAGTTCCTATTTCATGAATTCTGAAACATTCCAAACAAAGCTTTTAAGAATTAGTGGATCTTTAGTAATGTCCTATGAGGGGTTTGCTGGTTCACACAGGAACTCAGCTCTGCTCTCTGCTTTTTCTCAGCCTCCCCAATAGACAGCTGGCTCTAGGGAGGCTAGGACTGCATCTGTTTTTTTGGGCTTCTGGTGGCTGATTGGGGTCTGCCATACCCTAGGAGCTTGGACAGTATTTCACCTGTGGGTATGGTGGTAGAGTAATTTTTTTAACGTCACCACAACCTCTCCCATCCCACATCCTCTTCTCCCATGTGATTATGGTACTCTTCCCTGAAGAAGGTAGGGGCCTATGTCCTGAATCAGGGAAGGTCAGTGACTACAGGGAAGTAATACTGTAACTTCCAAGTGGCAATCTGACTTCCACTCAACTCTCTTGGGTCCCAGCATCCATGCTTTGAGGAAGCCCAAACAAGCCACCTGCTGAGGTGACAATGAGTAGCCCTAGCTGAGGCCCAGCTAACAAATTGTATCGACCGCCAGACACAAGGGGTCACCAACCTGCAGATGATGAGCCCTAGCCTTCCCTGTTCCCCAGAGAGACCCCAGGCATCACAGAGCAGATAGGATTCCCCACTGTGATCTGTCTGAGCTCCTGACCCAGGTTTGGGGCGGGGGGGCTGTCATTCAGCGGGTGTAGGGGTATAAAATGGATAAGGGCATAGGCTCAGTCGTGAGAGGTGAGAATGCCAAGTGTATCAGCAGGACCAGAATCCCTGGTGTGGAAGGACTGCAGCTAACAGGAAATGGAAAGGAGGCCAGAGGTTCCTGGAGAGGGCAGCAACTGGGAGTGTCTGCCTGTGATCCACATGGCCAGGTACAAGATGGGAAGGGTAGTCCTGAGGAACAGGAACCTGGGAAAGCTGCAGGGCCAGGCCGAGCCCTGTGTCTTAGTCCTTTCAGGCCGCTGTAATGAAGACTGAGTGGCTTAAAAACAATAGGTATTTATTTGTCACAGTTCTAGAGGCTGGTAATCCAAGATCAAAGTGCTGACAGATTCAGTGTCTGGTGAGGTTCACTTCCTTTCCATAGGCAGTGCCTTCTCTCTGTGCCCTTGCATGGAGGAAAGGCTGAGAGGACTCTGAGGTCTCTTCTCTCAGATATGTTCAGGAGGGCTCCACCCTCTTGACCTAATCACCCCCAAAGACCCTGCCTCCAGACAGCAGCACTTTGGAATTAGGTTTCAGCTGTGAACTGGGGAGGGAAGACATAAGAGTTCTGTCTGTAGGCCCCTGCTAAGCTCTTCAGGACAGAAGAATCTGGGCCGAGTTCTTGTGTGGCCCTTGCCCCACAGCTCCAGGATGGGAGAGAGGGATCCACCATCCACACTCAGGCTAAGTGGACATGGCCTTGTGTCCCCTGTCCTGCAAGGAGAGCCTGCTCAAACCTCAAACAACTCCCAGGAAGGCCAGTTCGAGAGAGGGCAGTGGAGAGGTCTATAGCTCCCAGGTAGACAGCTCTTTCCCTGGAAGATGAACAATCCAGAGCAGCTTGGATCCTTGTCTCCCAGGCCGCAGGGAGGATGGCAGAGGGCTCCGAGACACACCCTGGGACATTCAGGGAGGTACTAGGGGGCAGGAAACCTTATCCTGCCTCTTGGCTGTGTTGCCTGGCCCGCTCTGAGCTCCCTCACTGGACAGGATTGAGGTTAGAGAAGAGGTTTCTATGTGGTCACTCCAGGACCGACTGGGCTGAGGCACACTTGTTTCCTTCCTTTCCTGAGAACCAGATGTCCACAGGAGAGGAGATCAACAGTGGCCCAGGACAGAGGAATCTGCAGGGGTCTTGGGTCAGCCCAATCTCCTCCTTAAAGCAGGCTACCCACTGTGAAGAAGTTCACAGAGCAGAGCAGAGCGGCCCTCCATCTAGAGGGTTCTCATTCTGACTAGAAGGGCCACTGTGGGGTCTGCAGTGTTCTGGGGAGGTGGGAGTCTCCCAAAACCTCCCCGGAGTGCATTAAGTATAGGAGCAGGCATTATGGTTTGGATCCGGAATGTCCCCCAAACACTGATGTATTGAAGCTTGGTCCCCACTGCAGAGGTGGGTTCAGAGGTAGGGTTTTGGGAAAGTTATTGGGTCAGGAGGGCTCGGATCTCATGGATGGTTCAATTCATTGATAGCTTCATAATTGAATGAACTACCCAATTGTGATAGAGACGATAGAAACTAGAGGAGGCAGGGCCTAGCTGGGGGAATTTGGTCATGGGACATGCCCTGGAAGGTGATATCTTGTCCCTGACCCTTCCTCTGACCATTTGCTTCCCGAACACTATGAAGGGAACAGTATTCCTCCACCACATGCTCTCCACCATCATGTCCTGTCTCACCATCAGCTCAAAATGATAGGAACAAATGACCACGGGCTGAAACCTCTGAAATCATTAGCCAAAATAAATCTTCCTCCTTTAAGTTGATATTCTCAGGTATTTTGTCACATCAATGGAAAACTGAGCAACCACCTAAGAGAGACTCACCATAGAGAGGGATACCTGCTAGCCCCTCCATCCCTCTGATAGGGTCCCTTTCTCCTCCCCTTTTCAACCCATGCCCCCATCATTGTTCATATTGAGAAAACAGGTAGACTTGTCTTCCCCACCCTAGTCTCAGCAGACTTCCCAACCTGGCAACCATCAGGGAGTCCATCCAGTGTGGCCATGCTAGAGACAGGTGGACAGAGTTCCATAGCATGCAGAGCCCCTCAGCACCAGCTCCAGGTGAGCAGATGGCATGAACTGGGTAGATAGGGTGGAGTAGGATGGCATGGCATCCCCTCTGTGCTCACAGAGATCCCCAACATGCCTCTGACACTAGGGTGGCTTCTTCCTCTCAGCAGTAAACACAAAACAGCTTCAGGGATTGGGATGCAGAGGGGACGTGAATCACCTACCTCCATTTCCCACATATGTCCCACATGGCTACAGCTCCCAAATCCAGAAACTTCTTGGGGGTCGAGCACCTACCTACTGTCTCTGCCCATATTCTGCATCTGCAAAGTGTTAACCTGTTACTTCCTCACTCATCCTATTACTTCAAGGGGTGTTCACTTTGACTTCATTGTTTTAACACCCAGTTTGCATGATGCATGGGAAACCTCAGGACCCTGCAATCAGGAATGAGTCAGAGCTGTGGTTCCTGCAAGCAGCAGAGCAAAGGAGGCCACACACACTGATCAGAAGAAGAGGGAGGGGAAGAAAATGTCCTGAAGCAGAAGACCTGGTGCAAGAGGGGTCAGATTTTGGAAAAGGCATCTGGCCAAAGAACGCAGGGGCAGCTGTGCTGTGTCATACCTTCAGCCTCACCCGAGCTCATTGCAAAGAAACATCTCAGCTCACAATGCCTATTCTGGCTGCCATAACAAAGTACCATAGGCTGGGTGGATTAAACCACAAAAATGTATCTTCTCACAGGTTTGACAAAGTCTTAACACAGGGGTCTCTAGGAGACATTTCAGGTCAAAATAATTAGATATCCAGTGGAGACTGGTTAGGCAGTTAGATACCAGGGAGAGCTCCAGGCCAAAGACAGACTTTGGAGGTTTCAGCATGCACTTGTTTCTCAAGACCATGAGTTCAAACTGTCACCACACAGGGGTCTGAAGAGGACTTCGGGAGTGGGGGAAACTTCTGCTTAGGCATTTCAGGCTTGTGACCATGTCACAGAAAAGAATTTAGGGATGCATCAGGTATAAGTAACAGAGCAAAAGATTTGTTATAAAAGGAAAGTACATACTGGAGAACGGGAGGGCAGGCAATCCCAGAGAGAGAAAGTGAGTCTCCTGTCTTCCCGGCATTTTGACACTCATGGAGGGACAGTAGCTAGGGGCTGAACCAGAGTTGAAGTCAGGGCAAGGTTGGGGATTTTGCACCAGTTTTCTTTGTGCCTCACCTTTATTCTAATCATGCTTCTTCCTATGTCACATGTCTTCTTAGTGTTTACTTAAGTCACTACCCAGGGGTGTTTGTCTTACTGTTTTATTGAGGCTAGGGTCATTTGTTGGTCACAGAGATCTTTAATGTGCCTGCTCCCTAAAGGAGTGGTTCCACCAGATGCCTTGTGGTTATTCTTGCTGTTTTTAGTTTGTTTGTTTGTTTGCTTTTTCAGATAATTAGAAGACAGCAGGCAGGGATGTGGGCTGGGGTGCTCCTTAGTTGTTTGCTCTGCATTTCAATGTTTCACAGGCTCTTCTGAGTGCTCTCTTTGAATTCTTAAATTCCTGTCTCACTAGGAAACCCTAAAGGTGCAGGAGGGAAAACCAGGACACAGCTCCTGGGCCTTTAATACTCCTAGCTCAGGAAGACAAAGAGAAATCAATTGGAAAAGGAAACAGAAGGTTGGCCATGGAGGTGAGCAGAGACCTAAGAGGAGAGGGTCCAGGAGAAACCACCCTGCTCTCTGCTGCCGAGAGGCTCAGGTCCCAGGTAAGGTCCCCGGTAAGGTCCCCGTGGTGATGCTCTACCATCCGTCAAGAACTTGGCAAGAGGTTTCCTTGTTGAGGTGGAACTGGGTCTGAAATAAGGGGACCCCACTGAGTCTGGTGAGAAAAAGTGCAGGTCGGAAACTATTTCTCAGAGTTCTGCCCTGCAGAAGAGGTGGCAGGAGAAATCCTGTGGAGGAGGGAAGGGTTCATGGAGAGGCTTGCTCATTGTTTTGATTTTGTTTTGCTTTCTTTAGTGATATCTGCGTGTCCAACACCTGAGCCTCTTGGTGCCACTGAAGCAGAGGATATTGGGAGGTAAAGGGCAGGTAACACTAGTGGGGTCCCTGGTGGGGAGAGGGTCTCAGGCTCTTTCCCTGCACTCCCACTCCACCAGGTCACACCCAAGAATCCAGAGCCTGGCACTGATCCAAGGCCAAAGCTCGGGGAATTTCCCAAAAGAAGTAAACAAAACAGAACCCAGGACAGCCTGGTGACCCAGACCACAGCCCTCACAGCTCAGAGGCAACCTGAATAAAGGCCAATGTCACCTGCCAAAATACCTGACTGTGTAGTTAACTTCCCCAAAAATGGAGCTTCCAAGCAGCCTCTGTGTCTCTTCAAAGAGGAGTGAGTTCCCATGATCACCATCAAAGGACAATATCATAGCAATTTAAAGATCTTAATTGTCTTTATTTTTTATTCTAGAATTAGGCAGCACTTCATTCCATAAAATACAGTGAGTGAATGGATGGAGCTGGAGAACATCATGCTAAGTGAAATAAGCCAATCACACTAAGCTGATTCACAGTAGAGGGGGACTCAGGGAAGAATGGAGTTACTTTAGTTTAGGTAGAGGGAGCAAAGAGAGGGAAGAGGGCATGGGGGTAGGAAGGATATTAGAATGAATCAGACATTATTGCCTTGTGTACATATATAACTATACAACCAGAGGGATTCTACATCATGTATAACCAGAAGAATGAGAAATTATACTCTTCCTATGTGATGTATCAAAGTGCATTCTTCTTTCATGTATAACTAATTTTTAAAATTTTTAAAAATTTAAAAAAATGTAATGAATGATCCAAAGGACTGATCAAAGGAGGTTGACTTTATAGACAGAAAGGCAAAAGTCAGCAGAAACAGAACAGAGGTGATTAGTCATTTTAAGGTCACTTTCATTGTAAGGGGTGGGCATGATCTGAGAAAACAATAGGAAAATAACTAATTGGTTAACATCAGGTTACTTCTGGTTACTTTTTCAGTGTAAGGATTAAAGTAGAAGGAACTTCATTATCATGACAATTGGAATTTGGCCAGCTTGGGAAATTTGGCTGCTACCTTTCTAATCCTGACTTCTATGAAAGTCAGATAAACATTTTCAGTTCAGCGTGGTGACTTAGTAATTTAGCTTGAGTGACTCCATTTCAATTTCTAGACTCTACTGGGGCCTAGTCCAAAAGAGTGTCCTTTTGTAATTTTTACTCACCACCACCCACGAAGAAAAAGAGAAAGGGAAATGATCTCAATAAAATAACTATAATTTAGTAAGCAGATTTCTACAAATAACTTAGGGAGGGAAAAAGACAGGGAGAGAGATTCAGTTACTATACTAGGGAAATTTAAGAAGGAAGGCATCCAAAATCTAGACTGCCATAAAAAAAAAGAAAAAAGAAAAAATCATAGAACAATAAAATGCTCCTAAATACTAAATACACAATGCCAAAATAAACAATTCAATAGAAAACAAGAAAATTTCTGCAACTATAGAAGGACACATTAGCAATATAATGCTAAATCTTATAGGAGAACAATCTAGCAGCTTTGACAACTGGCCTACAAATAAAAGTTCCAAAAGGAGAAAAAAAAAAATGGAGGGAGGAAAAATTATCCAAAAAGTATTACAGAAAAATTTGATGGAATCAAAGGAAGATGTTATTCTTTGAGGCAAAAGACCACCCCCAGGCTGGAGAGATAGCTCAGCTGGTAGAGTGCTTGCCTCGCAAGCGCAAGGCCCTGAGTTTCATCCCCAGTACCGCAAAAAAAAAAAAAAAAAAAAAACCACCCCCAATAAAGAGGCCAGCATCATCAACCCACCCCCAATAAAGAGGCCAGCATCATCAGGGGTCAGACGGCACAGAAACCCAGAACGCAGGGCAGGACATTGAGATCTGAGCAGGAATGTTTTCTACAGATATATAATTCTTTACCTAGCCAAACTATCAGAGGATGAAGGCAAAATAAAAAGCAACCAGAAGATACGAGAAAATTTTTTTTTAATCTTAGAAGAAATGTATGTCCAGACATGACATGTCCAAACTTTAGACCGGTGTGATCTGAGCAATCATTGGAGAATGAAAGAGGGGGTCTCCATTTAGTCCCCAATTCTAGGCATGAAGAGGGCCCCACACAGGGTCCAGGAACAGGAGAACCATCCAGACAGCAAGCAACTGGCAGAGTCGAGGGAAAGCAAAAGGCCAGGACAGGTAAAAGCCAGAGTCAACCACTGGACCAAGAGTACAGGAGCTTTAGCCCTGAGTACAGGACAGAATATGTAACACGGTGGCAGTACCGATTTAAACAATCTTTTTCTCAGTGCTGGTGATCAAATATCCAGAGCCTCATGCATACAAAGCTCTACCACTGACCACACATCACTTCTGGATGTAAGTCAGGATCAAACTGACCAGCATTCTCAGCATCTCCACTTTCACTGAGAGGGAGGCTCAGAACTCAGTCTGAGGCTGCTGGGGCTGGCGGAGGAACTGAGGACACGGTTCCTCCATGGACAGCAGGTGTTAGCACTGTGAAGGCTTACATCCTCAACAGGTGAGGCTTCCAGCTGCTCCTTGAAGAGGCTGTGTGGCTACATCACCTAGTGAGAACTGAAAGCAGCTCAGCATTGTCCCTCTGCAAAACAGGTTGCCCTTCTCTCCTCACTCATTCCCTGGTGACCCAGGTGGGCATAACTTGCAATGCTGCCACTGCCCTCTTCTCCACCCCTCCGTGGCCCACGTCCTCCTCATCCGCTCCGTCAGCAAACCTGGTAGCTCTGCTCTTCCAATACAGATGCTGCATCTACCCACTTCTCCATCCCTGTCCTGTTACCAAGTTAGTCCCCACCGGCCCTCCTCTCCCGCCTCCTAATTAATTTTCATGGGTACACTTTTGCTCCTCACAGTCTCCTCCAATGCAGCAGCCAGAGGAATTCATCTACAAGGCAGGACAGACTACGGTCCTTCTCCACTCTATACCCAGCAGCTGCATCTCACAGAGTAAAGCCAGACCCCAGTGATTTCCTACCAAGCCCACCCAGGCTTCCTGTGCACAGCTCCTGCTTCTCTTCCCAGGATATCACTCCAAGTTGGCTTTTCTGCTGCTCCTGACTCGCCAGGAGCAGCCGCCCTCAAGGCCTTCATATTGGCTGTTCTCTGTCTAGAAACCACTCGGACCAAATACACTACTCAGGGCTCATTGCCTACTTCCTCCAGCAGTTGCAAACAAATCACTACACACTTGTAAGCACCCAGCTACAACTGGACCTGAGGATACTTTTATTATTTTTTAAATTGACATAATAATTGTATATACTTATGGAAGATGGTGTGATGTTTTGATGCGTGTATACATTGTGTAATGTTGAGATTTGAATAATTTGTATACCTGTCACCTCAAACATTTATCATTTCTTTGTGGTGAGAACACTCCAAATCCTCTCTTGTAGCTATTTTGAAATATTCAATGTTATCATTAACTATATTGTCCCTACTATGCAACAGATCAGGACTTATTTCTCTTGTTGCTTTGTACACATCGTCCTATCTGTCCCATCCTCCCTCTGCTTTTCCAAGCCTCTGGTAATCAACCATTTATTTTCTACTTCTATGAGATCAAATTTTTTCTTTCTTTTTTTTCCTCTGGTGCCCCCAGGATCAAACCCAGAATTTTGTACATGCTAGGCAAAAACTCTGTCACTGAGCTAAATTCCCTTCTCTACAAATAAGTGATATCGTGGGGTGTTTAATTCTATGCCTAGTGTATTTCACTTAGCTTAATGCCCTGGAGGTTCAACCATGTTACTGCAAATGACAGGTTCTCATTATTTTTTATGGCTGAATAGTATTCCACTTTTTCTTTATCTGTTCACAGGTTGATTTCATTTCTTGGCTATTGGGGTTAGGTCTACAATGACCATGAAGTGCAGATGTCTCTCCCACATACTGAATTCACTTCCTTGGACACAATCCCACAGAAGTGGGATTGCTGGATCCTTGATTCTTTTCAGTGGAAGCTATTATAAGGTTAATTGGAATCAGTGAGTCTGCTTCCTGGGCAAAATACAGGGACTTACAAGAACCAGCTGCTTCTCACACTTGGGGAGTGCATCCCCCACTCCATCCCAGGAAAGTCTGGCTGTGCTCCCCAAGGATTCTTTGAAGGGCCTGTGGTATAGTTTCTCAGCTGGACTCTGACATGTCTCCCCAAAGTGCTTTCCTACACCCGCCTTGAGGGTAACCAGAGCTCTTATGGGCTCTGCCAGAGCGGTGGGAAGAGCAGCTGTTGTAATCTCCTGGAGCGTAAGGTCAAAGCTCATCCTGCCTCAAGTGCCTAGGTAGCCCGGGACCCCACAGGTGGCTGAGAAAGACTCTCTCCCCAAAGCCGCTGCAAATGGCCCAGCTTTATCAGGGCCTCCACGTGGCGCTGGCAGGCAAGGCTTCTCAGCTGAGAAATACCTACGCAACCACAGCGCGGAGGAGGAACGAAAGCTCTGGCTTCAGGCGTCTCTCACCTCCTCCGCCCCTCCCTACTGCCTCCTGGGCTGTCCTCATTTCCTCCCAGCCCCTCCCCCTCCCTTTTGTGTTCCACCCTCTGCGCCTCCTGCTTAATTTCTTAAAATAGAAGAATTTAGAGAAACAAATTACAGACTAATGGCAGTGTCAATTCCCTTGAGCTCAGGAGAATGCAGAATTTAAAGTCAGAGGGATTTTTTCCCTTTGGGTCCTAACGTCATTAGTAAGTTTACAACACCGTCGCACCCCGGACCCCAGGAGGAAAGGGGGAATGAATTTATAAATTTTCTTCTTCCCCCGGGGGTGGCCAAGCAGCCCCACCCTATCACCTCCATTATGCCCCAGGCTGGGGTCAATTAGAAAAGGAGCCTCTTGGACCATACACCTTCCAGCCAACGGCCTCAGAAAATCCCTGTTCGGAGCCTTTGGTGTTCTGCTCTGCTGACTTGGCACCATGCCTTTTAGAAGCTTCTCCCTTGGAGTGTGTGACATCTCTTCCTTCCTTCATCCATTCAGACAGATTTATGTAGCCTTGCACTCTTTCAGGCACTGGGGATACAGTCTCTGTTCTCAGTAGTTTATATTCTCCTGGAATAAGACAAACCAAGACAAATAACCAAATAATATATGTCAGTTGCATTTGACTGTCAAGAAAAAAATAAAGGGAATAAAAAGGTCCAAGATGGCATGTGGGGGTGTTCACAGAGATCTGGTCAGGGAAGTGTTGAGGTCCGTGTACACTTGAAGTGACACTGGAAAGTGCAGGATGTCTGGCAGAGAAACCAGTCGGTCACAGGCCCCAGGGCCAGAGTGTGCAGGGAAGTTCTGGGATTGAGAGAGGTCAGGCCTGCACCTGCTGCCACACACTGGCACACACACTCACTATGTGGGCTTGATTACATGTGCACTTATTCTGACACGGGCACTTGGCAATGCACATGCACTCACACACCTGAACTTTTTCTGATACTCACACATGCTGTGACACACACTCTGCTGTGTACCCACTGAGGTACACACTCACACGATCACGTCGTACAACCCCTGGCGCTGCTGCCAGGACTGCCAAGCCCACAGTGTGGAACCTGGCAGACGGGAGCTAGCAGAGGGGGCCACCACTTCACCTCCACGGCGACCCCTCAGCCTCCAGCTGCAGCCAGCTCCGGAGCTGTGAGCAGTGCACTCTTTCACAGCTGGCCTTTTAATTCCCCTGTCCTAATTCTTTCTTTTCTTACATTTCAAGTTCCCATTATTTTCACATGGGGCCCTTCATGGAAAGAGGTATTGTCCACTCAGACCCCAGCTCTGGAAAGGGAATAAAATGAGTCACCTGAAATGAGCCTCTGAAATGAGCCTCTGAAATGGATGGTGGTGTTTGAATGTCAGGACACTCCGAGCTCAAAGAGGAGCATTAGGAGTAAGACTTCAGGTTGCCCAGGGGCCCAACAGATGGAGAGAGTGGCCTGGAGATCAGAGCACCCTGGGTCCAGCTCACCCTCCATCCCTGTGGTCCCTGAAGGCTCTCCAAGACCTCTGCAATAGCCATGTTTCATGTCCTCTGCTATCTGTTGGTTGAAGAAGCCACAGCCAGGTGGATCCAAGGGGAGCCACCTTTTACCTGCACCCCCATTACCTCGCACAGCTCCTCCCACACAGAGGTCTTCAAACAATATCCATCAAATGAACAAATATGCCAATGACTAGTTACTGTCGACACCTAGGAATGTCCCCCCAAAGCTTGTGTGTTAGGCAATGAAGCAGTCTTCAAAGGTAAAAAGATTGAAGTATGAGAGCTATAACTTCATCAGTGCATCAATCCACTTGATGGATTAATAATTTAGACTACTGAGTGGTAGCTCTAGGCAGGTGGGGTGTGGCTAGAGGTAGTAGGTCACTGGGGCATGTCCTTGGGGATTATATCCTGTCCTTGGCTCCTTTCCCCCCACTCCCCATCCTCTCTTTTGGCTTCTCGGCTGCCATGAGGTGAGCAGATTTTCTCCACCACTTCCTCCATGATGATCCTCCTCATCTCTGGCCCAAAGCAATGGAGTTGGCCAACCATGGACTGGAGTCTCTGACACTGTAAGCTAGAAGAGACTTTTCCTCCTCGAGTTGTTCTTTTCAGGTACTTCAGTCACAGGCACGGCTTAGTCAAGTCATGGAGGGACCACCAGCACTGCCCCTCTCACACTGCTCTACGCAGACCGACTGAAGTGTGTCTGGGGACATGTCAGACCTCTAGCGTCATCTCCAAGTCTGAAGCCCAGTGCCCAGGTCCCTTCATAGCCATGAAGGTTGAACCCTGAACACACTCTTCTCCCCACTCCAGGTGCCGCTGCCATTTTACTACAAGTGTTCTTCAGAGGGAGGGCATTCAACCTGTCCCCAAAGGCAGTCCCCAGTGTCACAAGAGCTCTCTCCCAGGACTTTGCAGCTGATGGTGCTTGATAATGTTGATGGCTTTGCCTGAGAGGAGAGCAGCTGCCCTGGCCCATACCTGGTGGGCAGCAAGAGGTCCCCTGATTCCCTTGCAGCACACTTCTTCACCCTCTCAGGAATCTGTGACTGTGGTGGAACGTCCCCTCCTCCAAAACCCCAGGTAGGGTCCCAGGAGGGTCCAGATGCAAACACAGCTTCCACAGAAAGGAGCACACACTGCGCTGGCTCAGAAATGCATGTCACCTCAGGAACAGTTCTAACCTGGTTAGCCAGGTCCTCTGGCCCTCTTTAGCTGTGTCTACAGCACTACTCTTTGTGCCCATGTGCCTGGGTACATCCTCACAGGTTGTGTGTGTGTGTGTGTGTGTATCCTCTCTAATGTGACGTGTGTGCATCTTCACAGGTGTGCATGTGTTTGTGTCCTCACAGGCATGTCATGTGTGCATCCTCACAGGTATGTGCATGTACATCCTCACGAGCATACATGCACATGCACAGTGCAATTGTCAAGACTGGGGTAAGGAATTAGTCCCAGGAGTACACAGAATGTTCGTGTGTGCCTAAGACACCCAAGTTGCTTCCGTCTGCTTTCTTGCAGAAGGGGGAAGAGAAGTACCCTGGCCTGTTTTCTGTAGTATAAGAGAATATCAGACTGGGCAATTTATGAACAAGGTAGGTTTATTTGATTATGGTTCTGGAAGCTAGGAAGTCCAAGATCAAGAGGTAAGGGCCTTCTTACTGCCTTGCAACATCAGTGGAAGGACAAGTGGGCGTGTGTGTGCTTGTATGAGAGAGAGAGAGAGAGAGAGAGAGAGAGAGAGAGAGAGAGAGAGAGAGAGAGAGAGAGAGAGAGCACCAAACTCATTTTATAACACAGCCAGTCTCATGACCACTAACCCACTCCTATGATAATGACATTAATCCATTCATAAAGGCAGAAATCCTATGACCTAATCACCTCTTTAGGGTTCCACATGTCAACAGTTACAATGGCAATTAAGTTTCATCATGATTTTAAAGGGGACATTCAAACCAAACCAGAAAGGGATCTAGCCTGAAGTGACCATCTGCAGAAGCACGGGCCGGGCTCTTTCCTCAGTGCTTCTCACTTGTCCTCACACAGTCCCTAAGAGCCAGATAGTCTAATTTGTATTGAAGAGGAGACTGTCCAGGAGACTAAAGCACAGAAAAGCAGTAACAAAGTGACAGGCAAGGTGGGCTTTAACGCACATTTATGTGACCACAAAATGACCCATTTTCCATGACCTCACAAAACCCTCCCTGGCATCCCTGAGGGCTCCTCCTTCCCCCAAATGATTCTTAACCCTAAATTGTTTGCCCTTGATACTTTTTATAAATAACATTATCAAAGGGGAAAAGACTACAAAGGTTACATTTACAAAATATTAACAAATGGATAATATTTGGAAGGAAGACTCTGACTTGGGTTTTGAAAATAAATTTAGACCCTTTAATGAGGTTGGTAAGACTAATTAACCCAATAAGAATAAAAGCTCTCCTTTTTCTGCCTGTTTTCCCCTTCGCCAAAAGCACAGTAGACAACTTCTAAATATCAGAGGTGACTCCACAGTGCATGAAACACATTATGCAGTGGGGTGGAATAATTGCAAGGCCCCCTCCTTCCTTCTGTCATCCCTTACAATGCATTCTGCCAGGGGTGCTTTATTAAAGTGATCAAAATCTACTCAAATCTATTAGCTAGTTGCTCTCAAAATATCAAAGACTAATTCTCCAATTAAAGCCATTGTGCTGACTGATGCAGGGCCTGGGTACAGCAACCAAGTAACCATCTGGGCACCTGAGCAGGAGGTGCCTGGCCTTTGGCCTCTGCTGTCCCCACTGCAGTGGCTGACCACTGGGAAGAGACATAGCAGCCATGGGGCCATGGCTCACAGTGCAGATTAACACCTGGTTGACCTGGCCATAGAGATGTGGGGACAAGCTTCTTAATAGTTGTCTCTAGGGGCTCATAGCCTAGCAGTTGCCTACATGTAGGAGAATCATAAAAATGTCTTTGGGTATTTTTTATGCTTCACAGGGCTCAATCTGACTCACACCACCTCTTGATAAAACCACAACACTGCTGCTCTTCATCAACAGAAGCACGGGTAGGAAGAATTGCCTTGTGATGACACCTGCTTCCAGCTGGCAATTTACAAACATCACTGCAGAAAATATGCTCACAGTGGCCCTCAACCCAGGAGATGCTTGCACTCCCAAGCAGGACCACTCTGCCACTTAATGGCTTTTGGTCCACCTGGGCCTCAGTTTCCTTAACTGTGAATTGGGTTTATCAGCAATCTGTAATGACATGGTTGTTTTAAGGAACAGATTGAGCCATGTGACAGGGACACAGAGGGCAACATGATGAAGACGATAATGGGGATGATACGATAGTGATGATTATGCTGATGGTGTTGGTGATGATGGTGATGGTGATGAGCATGATGGTGATGAGGATGGGGCTAATGATGGTGATGGTAATGATTGTAGATTATATTTTCTATACTTCACAGAATCCAGAGACATTAATACACTTTCTCAGAGCTTGTAGAAGAATAAAGGTCTGACTTACTCCAAAGTCAGTTGCTCTTCCCAAACACCTCACTGCATCTTCCTGATTTCCATTAAATTTTCAACTTGCTTCTCATTTCTTATTATTCCCTCAGCAACTTGACATAGTCCTCCCCCTGCCCATCATGATTTCGTTCACTCTCCCTTTTTTTGAGCATCTTTGCATCTGACCTTCCTTGAACAGCCCCAGAATAATGAGCTGCTTCTGGGGAGGAGCACTGGAGTGTGAATAGCAGAACCTCCTCGCATCCTGAACATCTGGTCCCACAGCACTCTGAGGAGTTAATGAAATATGCAGAGGCTGGGCGCTACAAATTGGGATTCAGAGGTCCCACCCTCCCTTTCCTTTCAATTTCCTCTTTGAGAATTTAGTTCTCCAACAGCAATTTATGTTTGTGATAAATATTTAAGCACTTCGCCTGCCAAGCCTGCAGCACAGGAATGGGCCAAGCTGCTAGGCCCCAGATCCTCTGGCTACTCCTACCTGCCATCCTGGACCCTACCAGGGAAGACAATCCCAAGAGGGCTCAACTGAATCACTTCCAGTGTCCTATAGTCCCATCGTTGCTACAAAGGACTCTTCCCTTTGACTGTCCCCTACATCCAATCAAGGACCACACTCCAGACCTTATTACTTCCCACCTTGTCATTCCCTCCCATCATGGGGCCACCATTCACTGAGGTCATTGCCATTATAGATGTCTTGGTTTCCTTGTCTCCCACACTTTCCTTCCAAACTGTCCTCCTCCACCATGTCAAATTCAACTCTGACCACAACATTCCCACCTTGAAGCCCTCCAAAGGCCCTCTTCTCTTCACAAGATGAAATCCAAACTTGTTACATCCTGCCCAGGTTCCTTATGTAACCCATCTCACCTCCTAACACATGCAGCCCTCTCTTGTTGCCCAGGATTGTCCATACACACACACACACACACACACACACACACACACACACACACACACGCACACACACACACACGGATCATTGCCAGGCTGGAGAAGGTACCCTCAGAGTAAGCCCTCAGAGCCTGCTCTGCAGCGGGTACCACACTTTGCCCTCTCCGTTCTTCCCTTGACTGCTCGGAGCACTCACCTGGCCTGCGTTCATCTAACACTAGACCTGCCCTTCTTAGCTCCTCTCCATTCTTTCCAAAGATGCTTCGACTCTGAAGAACACTGCTCATGGATAGAACAAAGCTCTAGAAGCAGAACTCAAGAGTGCAGGGTCTGACAATGAAGGATATCTCATCACGTGGAACCAGAAGTATCTGCCTCCCTGTATCATACAGCTAGTCTCCAGTCCCAGCTGGATTCCAATTAGGAACCTCTCATTCTGGACAAAGTAGCTGAAAGCTCCCCATTGTCCAGTCACATGATCCCAATGCAACCTATAAAAAACTCAAGCTACCAAGCCTGGATGACAGAGCTGCATTTGTGGCACTCACTGAGCAGGGTGGGCACTCAAAGCTGACAGCTCCTCTTAGAAGATGTCATGCCAGCCACACTTGCTTTGTCTCTGTACAGAGTGTGCCACCACCCAGCAGTGCCCATCACCTAAAGAAGACTCCATGGGCTTTTCCAAAAGCTAGTAGAGAACACAGAGCCTTCCAGGCCCTCCCCGGGAATCAACCATTTCACAAACCTTCTAGATTCATCTTGAAGAGCTAAGTTAGCAGAAGCCCAGGTCTCTGAGCTGTTCGATCTCATTTCTACCTCTCAGACACAGGACCACCTGCAATTGCAGCTGAGGGGTCGGAGGAAAATAAGTTCTCAAAAGGTCGGATGCCCACATGACCCAAGGGGATTTTTAAAAAGAAGCAATGGTTCTGCCCAGACTCCACAGTGAGCAACCCACTTCCCAGGAAGGCAATGGGGCTTGAGTCCGAGCTCCCCAGCAGGTCAAGGGACAAGGAAGGAGTCCCCAGGCACCAGTTTTTCCCTGATCCTCTGCAGAAGGAAAGTGGAAAAGGACAGCTAGCCCTACAGGGTATGTGATAAAGAGCCCAGCTCCTCACACTCCTACATCCCTGCTGGCTGTGAGCTGGGAAGGTCATTTAAGGTCAGCCATGAGACTGTAAGAAATTGATTTTAGACATCCCACACTGACTCAGCTAATTTGGGGAATGGATACATCAGGGACACTCACAAATCAGTATGAATTCATCCAGGGCTCAGAGAAATGGCTCACTCAGAATCCAAAAGAAAACTTACAGGGCAGGGGCCCATGAGGGCAGAGGTAGGAGTGCTGGCCCCCTGCCTTGCCCACTTTGGATATCTGTCAGCATTACTGTCACTGAGGGAGCTATGTCATCACCCCCATTTTACACAGGAAAACATGGAGGCAGTCATGCTGATGGCTACGAGCTGGGCAAGGAACCTGAGCCCAAGTGTGAATTGCAAAGTCAGTGTAGTGGGTGGTGAGGAACTGCATCTGCCATGTGTGAGCATGGCTGCGTGACTGGAGCTCCCTGCAGCCTAGACCGAATAGCTACCAGGTGCAGATTACCTGTCAGGTGCTTGCCAAGAGCCCAGTGCCACCCACAGAGCATGTTCATCCAGGTGGGCTGGTGCTTCTGGACACTGACCTGGAGCTCGAGCCGAGTCCCACATCCTGCACTCGTCCCTGGTGGGCAGCACACCAGGCTGGGGTTACCGTGAGCACTGAGGACTTAACTGACAAAACCAACAGAATCCTACTCACGAGTTGTGCACCTTCAGCAGGAGGACGCAGAATGCATACGAACCCATAAATATAAACCAGGTCAGCTAGTAACAAGTGTGGGAGAGGCAACAGGGAGGGCTTGGGGTGGGGGTTCCCTCTTCAAATAGTGCCACTGAGGGACACGGGGCCTGGGGCTGGGTGAGCTGGGCAACCACGGGAACGGAGCAGAGATGGGGGCCTTCGGGGGGGTCAGATACAGCTATAAACTCATGTTTGAGAACATTGATTTTCACTCTGAAAATGATGAGAGCCATGGGGGGCTGGAGCTGCAGTGGAATCCAGGGCTCAAGTAGACAGGATCACCGCAACACCTGGTTCCTAGAGATGCTGGACACTGGGTGACCAGGGGCAAGAGGGGCAGCTGGGAGGACAGGTCTGATCCTGGATGTATTTACTGGTGCTGGATGTCAGAGAAGCGGGAGGCAAGGATGGCTGCTGACTCTTGACTGGAGCCACTAGAAGACGGAGGTGGCCACAGGGGAGAGGAGTTCCCAGTGATCCACCACTAACCCCTAAAGGATCCTGTTGTCTGCTCTCCAGAAACCTCAAGATGCTGTCAGGTCCTAAGGCCATCTGTGGGGGTCATGTGAGGCATAGAAAGAGTCCCCCAGCCCCAGGAGCCGGGGCCAGGGTCTGGTTGTCAGCCTAGAGATCTCTGCAGCTTCCCTGCAGGACCTGGTCAAGGCAGCTATTCTCAAATGCACTGTTTTGTGAGCCCCTCCTCAGCTCTGGAATTGGACACCAGGGTGTGTGCTAGTGGGCACCTTGGGAAGCTGTTTCCACACTCAGCCGTTCAGAGCAGGTAGTGGCCAGGTGAGCTCTAGAGGATCTGTGGGGTTGACTAATCTAAGGCCAGTTATTCTTGTTTCTGCCAACCCCACAGCATTCCCCTTAATGACTGGAAATGGCAGGTGCTGGCCACAGCTGCAGACCAATGCTCCACCTGGCTCCTCCAAGGAGCAGGATCCCGGGCCTCGTCTGCTACAAGGCTGAGAGAGAATGCTGAGTTCACATCATGCTCAATCTCAGCAAACGCTTATCTCTACTGAAAATTCTGCAAGCGCATTCATGTTCTGCACTCTTCCATAATCAGCTTAGCGCTTTGCAGCCACGGCTGAGGTGGCTGAAACGCACTGGTGATTAGCTGTGTGCCTGAGGTAAAAGGCGAACAGTCCGCCTGTGTCTATCACATCTCGATAAAGCCATCCGCCGTCAAAGAAAGGTTTAAGCTGGAGTCAGTGGCTGAGTTGGTGCCCACAGACACCTCAGAAGCAGGGGCCAGCCCTTGCCACAGAGTGACAGTAAACTTCCCATATGGATGCCCCTGGCACTGGGATATGGAGAGGGGGCAAAGGATAGGTGGTCACCAAGCCGCACTGCTGCCCAGAAAGAAAATATGGCTGCTGCATAGAGCTCTGCAGATTCTGAGGCTCCCCAAAGGCTTCCGTGCTTCTTGAGCCTCCTCAGGGTACAGAAATCACAACCTGATCCCTCCGGGGTGGGAGAGGCACAGACACTCACTACCTGGCCAGTTAAAGGGGGGTTATCTTCAGGGCTTACACCTGGATGGAGTTTCCTTGAAAATTTTTATTTACTTCTCTTGTTTCCTATTCCCCTCTCCAATTCTTATCCTTCAGGACACTGGCACCTTCCATTCTCCAGTTTTTCTGGGATTTAGTACTAATTAGCAGATGACTCACTTTCAGTTTCTTCAGGTTTGCTAAATAGTTTACTGTTTATCCATCCACTTTCAGGTTTCCAGAACTCTGAACTTCTGTTGTCTAATATCGTCCTCCCTGGCTCTCTTTGTACTTAGGAGTTTAGACCTTTGTTGTGGTTTGAATATGAGGTGTCCCCCAAAAGTTCACGTTAACGCAGGAATATTCAGAGGTGAAATGGTTAGACTATGAGAGCTGTAACTTAAATAGCCCATCCTAGTTTGAAGGAACTGACTGGGTGTTAACTCTAGGCAGGTAGGGCAGAGAAGGGGCTCATCTTCTCTGCATTCCTTCCTTCTCCTTCCCCCCCCCCCCCCCCGCCTTCTCTCTCTCTGCTTACTGGCCTCCTTGAGGGGAGCAACTTTTCCTTGGCCGCATTCCTCCATCATGATGTTCTGCCTCACCTCAGGTGCAGAGCAGTGAAGTCAGCCTAACATGGACTGAAATCTGAAACAATGAGCCCCAAATAAATTTTCCTCCTCTAATTTATTCCTGTCAAGTCTTTTGATCACAATGAAACAAAGCTAACTAAATACCCTGCTTACACTTTTGTTATCCTTTAAGTGAAATTTTGATACAGGACAGACCATTGGCTCTGTTTGGTTCTCCATGTTTCCAAGGAATCTCTACTTGACTTTTATAAAGCGTTCCAAAGGTTTTTACTCATGCTGAGCCCTCCATCCCCGCACCATGCACTGGTGACTGTTCGGGCAGACTGTTGAGGGGCAGACCCTTGGCCAGGTACCAGGTGGACTCAGGGAGAGACCAGATACAACATGCCTTAACCAGGGGGAGAAGTGATGGTGACAGAAGGCTTTGTGTGAAATAGACAAAGAGCTGGGAAGGGCACAGTGCCGTGCAGAGTCTGTTCCCAGCTCCTCCACTGCCAGGACCTGCAAGCAAGACAGGAAGGGTCCCTATAACTCACTCTTTCAGATGGGAAAACCTGGCCCCTGAGCTCTACCCTGCTGGGCCCTCCCATGCCCCACACCCCCACACTTGCATCTTCTTCTCACTGCCCTTTCCTTTCCTTTCCTGGATTTCGCCCTGAGTTCTCTTCTTGTTTGCATTCCTGCTGAGAGTCAGACAGTTAGCTCAATCATCCTGTCAGCCAGGAGACCGCATGGTGAGGCTGCACACCAGGGGCTCCTGGGCACCCACAAACCCTGCCCCACCTCCTGCACCTGCCAGGGGAGGACTCGAGGCCCTGACCCTGTGAGCACAGGGTCATACTGCCCTGTCTTTGTCAACCCACCGGTAATGTGGGGTCTGCATTTCTAATGGTGAGTGTGAGGGCTTCAGGAGGCCCTTTGGCTTTTAACTCTGCTTCCTCTGCCCCACCCTCCTCCGGCCTCGCCCTTCTAAATTCATCAGCTTGCACTTCTTCTCCCTCCCACTTTCTTTTGCACCAGCAGAATGCTGCCTCCTTCTTGCTTTGGAAAGAGGGTGAAAAAAAGTATCTGTAGGCGAGGCAGCCAGTTCCTGCAGACAGCCTAGGCAAAATGCCTGGGCTGCCTGTCACATTTGATTTCGGAAGATAATTCTATTTTGAGCAAAAGAATAATGAAAAGACATCCCCAGCTGTCCTGGAAAGAACTCTTCTCTTTTCTCATTAGCCTGCATGTCCTGGCCCACTGTGCTTCTCTGCAGCTCAGCATTCAGGTGGCCACAGGTCTCTGTGCCTTTCCATGTTGGTGTCCCCTTCCCTCCTGAACACTCACAGTGAAGCCCCTGACTGGGGTAGTTTCTCCTCCCTCCCCTCTAAGTGAAGCCCTATTTGACTCCCTCACTCACTTAGGAAAACTGGAGCCCATCTCCTCCCTGACACCCTCCCAGGTCCTTCCCTTGAGACATCTCCCACTGTCTCCACACATGCCAGTCCCTGAGGTACCTCTGTGCCTGGCGCATGTGGTGAAGGGTCTTACACTCGCAGAGACTAGCACAGGAGAGGTTTTCAAGCATCACTTATCGAGTGAGTGAGCCTGTGTTTAGACTTCCTCATGCCGGGCCCCAGCAACAAGGAGGAAGGTAGGGTTTCTCTTTGGTGAGTTAACTGAGGACAGAAGTGACAAATCTAGTGGTGGGTGCAGACTGGCATCCAGTCTCTGTGCCCTGTTGGCAGCTTTCCCAGCATCCCTGAGGGGCAGGGGAAACAGCAGAGTTATTGCACCATGATGTGGGCTCAGGGACTTGGAACCACTTGTCAACCTGGCCACAGAGTCCAAGTCCCATCCCAGACCTCTGAGCCAGCACCTGCAAGGAAAAGAAAAAGTCTTCCTACCTAATGTGCATGACAGGAGCCCAGGTGGGAGGATCCTTGCTGAAGGCTTAGGGGCCTGTGACACGCTGTAGGACATCTTCATGCAAGGAAGTCCAGGCCTGCCCCTCTGCTCTCCTGCCCTTTGTGCCTGCCCAGCAGCAACTGATGAGAGCCCCCAAAGCTCCTGCTCTGTCATTGCCACTGTCTGTTCATCTGTCTCCCAGGACACCATCCTGAACCTCCATATGCAGGAGCATTAGAAAATGAGGGATTTTTCTGGGACACAGGAGAGAGGGACCATTGGGCAAACAGGGAGGCTGCAGCCCAGCTCTGCCAACCCAAACCAGGGGGGCACAGGATGTAAATTGCCTGTGGTCAGGGATCCCCCTTGCACTCCCAGCCCTCTCTGCTGAGTTTTCTTCCACCACACTTGCAGCCTTCTAACACCCAACACAACTGGTGGCATTGATTGTGCTGATATCCTGTCTCCTTCTGATGACTTCCAGGCTACTGAGAGCAGAGATTTTGGCTTGTTGTATCCCCAGTACCTAGAACAGGGAAGGCAACATGGAGAAACAGATCCTCAATCAGGATGCATGGGAGGAGGCAGGGGTGGTGCCTGGGTGGTCAATGGGAACCAAGCTAGCAAACGTCAGGGTTCTACTCATTCCCTTGAGCCCATCTTTTCACAGTGAGTCAGCTCAGGCTGCCATAAATATCAGACTGAGCAGATTCAACAACACAAAATTTATTTCTTAGAGTTCTAGTGTTTCTAAGTTCAAGATAAAGGAAGGCTTGGACAGATATAGTTCCTGGTGAGGGCTTCCTTCCAGATAGCTCTCTTTTCGCTGTTTCCTCACATGGTGGTGGGGAAGGGATGGTCTCTTCCATATCTTTTCTTATAAGGGCACTAATTTAATTCATGAGTGTTTTAGTCAGCTTTTTCATCCCTGTGACAAAAAAAAAAAAAAAAAAAAAAAAAAAAAAAACCTGACAAGAATAATTTTAGAGGAGGAAAAGTTTATTTGCCCACAGTTGTAGAAATCTCAGTTCAAAGATGACTGATTCCAATGCTCTGGGCCCAAGGTGAGGCAGAACATTATGGCAGAAGAGTGTGGTGGAAGAAAGTAGCCCATAACATGATAATAAGGAAGCAGAAAGAGGACTTCACTCACCAGAGACAAAATATATATCTCAAAGGCACACCCCCATTGACCCACCTCCTCCAGTCACACCCTACCTGCCTACAGTACCACCTAGTTAATCCATTCAAGTGGATTGATGCAATGTTTAGGTTAAGGTTTTTACATTGTAAAGGTTACATTACATTCACCTTCTTACATTGTCTCACAAATGAGCTTTTCGGAGATAACCCATATCTAAACCATAACAATGAGTTCCACCCTTATGACTTAATCACTTCTGAAAGGCTGTTTCTACTAATACCTTCCCACTAGAAGTTAGGGCTTCAACACACCATGCACATATGACATCCATACTCTAGACTTTACCGGGAGCATGTCCCGTACACATCTCCTTGAGTAAGCTTTGTGATGGAGGCATTATTCTACCAGTTTCCCAAGCAGAATGCTGATGGTATACAGCACTGAACCTCTCAGGCAGAGGTACCCAAGAACCCATGGTGGAGGTGGCGCTGTAATCAGTCTGGACCTCCAGGGTCATCGGCAAGGTAGGCATTCACTCCTACCCTCCTTCCTCTCTCCCCTAGGAGCAGAGCCCCCATTCATGATCCATCTGCTCAGGACCCTCTGAGAAGGAGAAGCATGTGTTTTTCAGCACCAGCAAGAAGGTAGGCAAAGGAAACCTGGTCTCCAGAAGATGTTTCCTCACCCCAGTGCCCTCCAAGGACAGTGTGAGATTTCCAAATGACAGACAGTGAGAAAACATGGCAAATGTCCCTACAACTTGTCCCCTCTTATTATTGAGCCCACTGTGTTGGACAAATGCCTCTCATGGAATGTGACCATGAAAACCCACTCCCCCATTAAGTGTATAGTACTGGACTGGTCCTTCCCTGCCCCGGTCACTGGTACTCCAAAACCAGGTCAGTGCAACCTTCACTGTAAGTTTAACAAGACATAACTATTAGAAAGCTTGGCAATGTGAAGAAGAGGTCTATTTCAAGAAACTGAGAGCAGGTAAGGAGAAAGAAAAATGGGAGGTAATAGAGAGCGCATGCTTTTTCCTCATATTATGATGCAGAAGATATAAGATACTTCTGAAGGGGTCACCCAAGAAACGGATGTGTAAGCACAGAGCTACAATGATGAGTCTAATCATGAATCTAAAAATACAGATCTCAGGTGATAGCATAAAGATTAAGAATTGTGAGAAAGAAAAAGTGACAAATGAGTTACATTTCCTCAATTTAATATTGGGGACAGAATGTGTGCTTTTAAGTTGATAGATTGAGACTAGAGGCATACTTGATTCCATGCTTATTTCAAATTATTTATAAAAAATAATTAAGGGGTTGCATAGCACCTGTCTATGCAATTTATTAGGGTACTTGGTTAGTTGGACATATGACTTCCACTGTTACTGAATTCTAAGACTAGAATTACTTTAAAAAGGAGTTAGAATGATTGACAACTCTTATTTGTAATTGGAAGAGGCAATTTCCAGAAAAACAAATTATAAATGGCTAAAAGTGAGGGTTTGGAGATGGATATTGTAATGATTAGGTAGAAAAGTATGCTTTTTATTTTTGTTCTCTTTGACTTTTTATTATTTTTATACATGATTTTATAATGTTCATATATTATTTTTATATTGAAACAATATCTAATCAAACATTCTAAAATTTTTTTCTAGTGATTTCAGTTCTAGAATTCAATAACAATAAAGTTATATGTCCAATGGGTTAAGTTCTCTAAAATATTGCCTTAATAGGATCTTCTGTAACCACAAATTAATTTTATAAAGAATGTATAATGGGGAATACCTGTAGTCCCAGCTACTGGGAAGCTAAGGTAGGAGAATCACTTGAGCCCAGGTGTTTGAGTCTAGCCAGGGTAACATAGTAAGACTCCCCAGCTTAAAACATCATATCATATATCATATATGATATATATGTCTATACGTCATTATATGTATATTCACAAATATGAAATTTTCTGTTATATGATGAAAACTTTGGAGTATGAAATTTTATATAGAAATATGGTCACAACTTTGTTAAAAGAGTAAAATGAGAAAGCAAAAAAATCATACCTGAATTTTTTAAATGGGGAAAAGTATCCTATTAACACTGGTTATTTTTGTCAGGAGAGACTATGGGAATTTAAAACTTCTATTTCTCCCACTTTCAATTTTTCATTAATAGGGAAGTGTAGCTTTTTTTTTTTTTTTTTTTTTTTTGATGAAGGGCAGGGCACCTTGGGGAGAAGGAAGTGTTGAACTATGAATTCTTAGCAGCAGGGACTGAGGGTATAATTTAACTTAGCAGTCTTTGTCTTGCACGTGACAAGAAAAAGACACAACCCGGTGATTCTGTTTCTCCTCCTGCTGCAGACAGAATTAGCATGATGCTGAGAGCATTTTGAGTGCCCCACTACTTGAGTCACAGTCCAAATGAACCCCAAATGATTCTGATAATCCCCTGTCATTTGTGCAGTAGACCTCTCCAGTCCAGAAGGCGAAACACCAGAACACCAGAACAACAAATGGCCTTAGGAAGCAAGAAAGGTGACTCCAAATCCAATTTTATCTAACCTGCCCCAGAACCCCATTCAAGTCACTCCGCTCCCCAGGCCCCCCAGCTCAGCCCTCCCTCCTGCAGTGATCTGCACCCTCTCTCCATCCCTCCAAGGCTTTGCTACTCTGAGGAGCTGTGTGTCCTTAACTGTGCTGGTATCCAGATCTGCCACTGGAGGAAGCGCATTCCCTGAAGCAAAACAACTCCATATGGCAAATGCTACCCCACAAACTGACGACAAGTTACTGATAATCTACCCACCTGGTACTCACCTCATAAAGGGATTCCAGTGTATTTCAAAGAAGTGTTTTTTAAAACCCTGATATCCCATCGTTCATGGCTTATTTCAGCTAAATGAAATTACATAAAGTTGGGGAGGGTTGGGGAGGGTTGGAGAGAGGGAAAATCAACACCTGCTGAGTGTCCTAAGGCT
Source organism: Sciurus vulgaris (assembly GCF_902686455.1). Classification (NCBI taxonomy): domain Eukaryota; kingdom Metazoa; phylum Chordata; class Mammalia; order Rodentia; family Sciuridae; genus Sciurus; species Sciurus vulgaris. The sequence goes on from NC_136463.1 coordinate 72,945,834, forward strand.
TCACACATCTTATTTAATGCTCACAAAATTCAGATGGAAAGGAAAAGCAGGCTTGGTTTACATGACTGGATTCAAAAAAGCCTAGATTGTCTTGTTCAAATTTCAATGCACTTTCCATTCTATTTTCAACATCCCTTAATGTGATGCATTGTGCATGTGTGTGTTTTTGGGGTGTGCTAGAAGTGAGCAGTTAAATTTATTTACAGTTTGTAAATAAAACATTCACAAAAGTGATCATTTTTATTCATGTGTGTCGAACTGTTAGAATCTGTAATGACTCATTGACAAATTAATTGCACTAAAGGTGAAAGAAAAAATTTAAATCTCAGTGGAAGAATTATGTTCTGACTTTCAAGTAACAAAATTAGCATTTAAAGGGTTTATTGAAGATGAGAGATATTTCTGATGGGGGCAACGAAGAATATGTGAACTTGAACTTCTCCATGCAGCTCTGAGAAGTGGTGTGTATGCTCAAAGTCAGTCTTTAGCATGGGCAGAATGGGGACTTCCATATATAGCCAAAATAAGGTAACAAGATTGTGTTACCTTATTTTGCATTACCTCCTATTCTGTACTACTCCATTTTCTGTTTCTATAACAAAATACCAGAGGTTGGAAAACTTGAAAAAAAAAAGGTACATTTAGTTCACATTTTTGGAGGTTGATCATCCTATCCTATTGGTTTGGCCTCTGATGAGGGGCTAGCAGTGGTGGCATTATGGCAGGAGGGTGTGTGAGAAGATGCAATCACATCTCTGGACTGGAAGCCAGAATGAGGGACAAGGCTAGGCACACTTTCATAACAACCCTCTCTTGAGAACTAAATGACCCATGAGAACTACCTTAATCCCTTCTGAAGACCATGCTCCCAATGAGGGAATCAATTCCTACTAGGCACCTCCTCTTAAAGGTCTCACCACCTCTTAACATTGCCACACAGAGTACCAAGCTTCCATCACATGAACCTGGGATAAATCACAGGCAAACTATAGTACACCTGAAACAAAACAACAAAAACTGACAAAATAAATGAAGCAAAGATTTTCAGGATACGGTACTTACGGAAACAAAGGATAATGGTCCTTGAAAAATGGGGGAAATTAAAAAAAACTGTAAAATTGACCCTATTTGTCATCTTGAAAGATTCACAGGCTAAGACACAGGGAGGGTAAATTCAGAAGGAGCCAGCAAGACTCCTTAATTTGAGAAACAGATCTGAAATTCCAGGAAGCATGGGATTTCTAGAGTCCCGAGAACAGAGTACCAAGCTACAGAGAGCTGCCTAGAAAGAAGACTTTGAATAACTGCAAAGAATGGCCCTCACCCGGTCAACTTGCCTATAATCCCAGTGGCTCAAGAGGCTGTGGCAGGAGAATTGCAAGTTCAAAGCCAGCTACAGCAACTTAGTGAGATCCCAAGCAACTTAGCAAGCCTCTGTCTCAAAATTAAAAATAAAAAGGGCTGGAAATGTTGTTTAGTGGTTAAGCACCCTGAGTTCAATATCTGGTACCAAAAAAAAAAAAAGGAAAAGAATCTCCCTCAACCCCCTTAGCTTAGTTCTCCAGCTACAAACTGTCCAATTCATACTTCAGATGAAGCCACTCAGGGACAAGAAAAGAAACATTCTTAAGGATTGAAATCAGCAGTTCCCGACACCCTAACATGGCTGGGAACATTGACTGTCCCTGTGGAGCATACCAAAATCCTCAAGATTTATAAGGCCTCAGAGATGGTGAATGAGAACCAGTGAATGAGTAACACTCCTAACAAATTTGGAAAGCAAAACCCAAAAAGGATCAAACTGTTTCCAGCTACATAAGCGGTCTCAAAACAAAGCTTGAGAATGTTTATTCAAATACAAACATATCCAGCACCCAACAATGTAAAACATATAATGTAGAACATTGACCAAAAATTAGCAGGTATGCACAGAAGCAAGAACATAGAACTGACAATGAAGAAACCAGTCACTGCAAACCCACCTACAGATGACACAGATGTCAGAATTAGCAGGTAAGGCTAACCAGAGCCAGGACGAGATGCAGGCGTGAGAGTCACCCAGACCCCAAAATTTCCAGAGACACAGATTCTCAGGATTTGGCAAGTAGAGTTTGGACTGTGATAAGTTAGGGATATAAGCTATAAAACTTAAATGAATCACAAACAATAAAATAAAAGCAACAAAGTAATAATAAGATCATTTCTAAAAAATATTTAATCAGGTATGCCCTGCTAGACTCCAAGTAAAAGAAAGCTGGAATTGATATATTAATACCTAAAAGAAAAACATGTCTCAAAAAATGTCACCATGGTCTAGAAAGTTTTGGGCATGATAATAAAGTAGTCATGTCACCATAAGAATGTAAAAATTCCCTTACTTATGCCCCACGTAGAGTTGTAAATTACATGAATAAAAAACTGATAAAACTGCAGGGGGCAATAAATAAATCCACAATTATAATTAGAGATTTAAAAACCCATTTTCAGTAATCAATATAAGAAGAGGAAAAAATCAGTAAGAATATAAGAATATAAGATTTCAACCCCATTATCAACCAAGGTGGCCCAAAGGATATTTACTCCTTGCAACAAAATCTGAATACACATTCTTTTCAAGTATGCCCAGAACATTTACTTAGATAAACCATATTTTGAACCATGAAACAAATCTGTATACATTTAAGAGAATTCAAGGAATACAAAGTCTATTCTCTGATCACAAAGGAATTGTTAGAAATCATTAACAGAAAGATAACCGGAAAATCTGGAAAATCCCCCACTATCTGGAAACAAAATAACTTACATCTAAGCAACATGTGAGACAAAGAAGAAAGCAAAAGTTAAATCAAAAATTGTTATTAATGGAATGAAAATGAAAATGCAACATATCAAAGTTGTTACATGTCAATAAAGGGGTAAGAAGAAAAAATTCATAACACTGGTCACCTATCTCAGAAAAGAAAAAAAGTCTCAAAACAAGGACATCAGTTTCCACCTTCAGAAATTAGAAAATAAGAGAATATTAAACTCAAAGTAATTAAAGGAAGGAAGTAACAGGGGAAAAAGTATAAAAAAGGAATGAAATAAAAACCCAATTTCTTGGAAAGATTAATAATCTTAAATCTGAAGCCAGAGAGAGGGAGAGAGTTCAAAAATTATCAGAATCATGAATGAGAGAAGTGACATTTCTACAGGTATTCTAAGAATAATAAGGGAATATTATTGTACTGGTTAAACAGGAGTCCCCCAAAATTCATGTCTCCTGGAGCCTATGAATATGACTTATTTGGGAAAAGTCTCTACAGATGTAATTGAGTAAATATTAAGTCATACTGGACTGGTGTCCCATAAACCCAAGGGCTATGTCCTTGTAAAAGAGGGTAATTTGGACACAGAAGTACAAATAGGAAGGACTTCATGTGATGATGTAGGCAGAGACTGAAGTGAAGCACCCAGAATTCAAGGAATACCAACATTCCCATTAGCCACCAGAAGCTAGGGAAGAGGAATGGAAAAGAGTCTCTCTCAGAGCTTCTAGAAGGAACCAATCCTGTTGGTGTCTTGATTTTGGACTTCCGGCCTCCATAAATAGGATACAATGAATTTCTGTTGTTTTCAACAACCCATTTTATGGTTATTTGTCATGGAAATCCTAGGAAATTAATATGATTATAAAAAATGTATGGTAATAAATTTGAAAATTTATATGAAATTGACAAGTCTATTGAAAGGAACACTCTAAAAGAAATATATAAACTATTTATTCTTATAGCTATTAAGAAAACAATTGTAAGTAAAACTTTCCCACAGAGAAAACTCCATGCCTAGACAAATTTGCTAATTATTTCTACCAGGCATTTAAGAAAGAAATAATACTGATTACACATACACACACACACACACACACACACACACACACACACAATATTCCAGAAAATAGAAAAGTAGGAAATACTTCCCAAAGGATTGCATAAACCCACCATTATCCTGATACCAAAACTAGGAAAGTACCTTAAAACAAAATAAGTAATAAACCATAGATCAGTATCCCTTTTGAACACATATGGAAAATTTCTTAACAAAATTTTAGTAAATCAGATAAAAAAAATATTTAAATAGAATAGCACATCATAGCCAAGTGGGGTTTCTCCCAGAAATGCAAGATTGGTTGGCATAATTTTCCAAAATCAACCAATGTATACTTCATATTAACAAATTAAAATCGAAAATCTCTATTTCCATCTCGATAAATGCAAAAGAAATATTGGAAAAAAAAGTCCAACGCTCATTCCTCATAAGAACATTCAGGAAAATATGACTAGAATGGTGCTTCTTTAACATCATAAAGGGTGAAGAAAGAAAGAAAGAAAGAAAAAGAAACTCTGCAGAAACATCATTCCTAATGATGAGACACTGAATACATTCCCATAAGAATAAGAACAAGATAAAGATGTCCACTCACCACCTCTAGTCTGTTCTTCATTGCACTGGAGGAGCTAGCCAGCACAATAAGGCAAGAAAAGGAAATAAAAAAGCATCCAGATTGAAAAGAAAGAAGTAAAACCATTTCTATTCATTGATTTCAAAATTAAAATTTTAAATACCATAAAATAACATCATAAAATCTGACAGAAGATTTGGAAAATACAAAATTGTTGAGAGAAATAAAGGAGACACATTACGTTCATGCGTCAGAAGATTCAACAGTGTTTAGATATCAGTTCTCTCCAAATTCATCTACAAATTCACAATAAAACCAGTCAAGCAGACATTTTTATACATATTGACAAAATGTTTCTAAAATACTATGTAAATGCCAAGGACCTAGAATGCAAAGAAGGATCAATACTCTTGATTTCAAGACTTACTAGAAAATTACAGTGTTACTACTTTATGTGGTATTGCATGAAGACAGACAAATCAATGAAAGAGGCAACCTTGGACAGCTGCCTGTCGGTAGTCAGAGGCCAGGTCTACTCTGCATGGACTCACTTTCAGATGTACACACATACTCTCAGTTTGCTCTAACCAGCCTCTGACCCAAGTGTACCTGCAGCACCTCAGTGTCATCGTCCTCCAAGATGAGCGTCTTCCACCCAGGGATTCACATTGTCAAAAGCGGCAATTGAACTTCCCCTCCTTTCTGTATTTAAGGGTCACCTCCCCAGGAACCGTGAGATTTATGGTCCTAATGTCCATTCCCTGTGCTTAGGTAGCCCCATGTAAATATAATTCTGGGCATGCTGGCCTGCTGGGCCTGCCAGAGTTCCTGTAACAAGCATAAGGATGAGCAAGGGACCCTTTTCCACAAGACCCAATTCCTAAAATCATGCTGCAGAAGAAGAAACTGAGAGAACACAATTGAGAGCCCTGCCCATTATTGTGTGTCTAGAAGCAGACTACTGACCTCACAGACCTTGTGCTTTGGGAGGGAGAAAAATGATTTGACAGGCACTTATAAGGTTACCAGTCAGAACATCACAGAAATGTAGGTGCATGGTTTCTAGGCAACCCATGACCAGAGTGTCTCATCTGACCAAGTAGGTCTTAAAGGTAATTCAGAGGAGATGGTGTTAAACCAAGTCTTGAAGGACAAGTAGGAGTCAGCTCAAACCACATATAACTCCTCGGTGCTGAGTGTCTCTGTGGTTAATTATGAGAATGAAGATGAAATGAAGTATGGGATCGGATGATCTGATTCTAAAGTAAAAAGCATCCTCATGCCTGTGCCAAGAGAAGTGGCTGTAAAAACAGAGACTTGTCCAAAGAAAGAAACATGGCAGTCCACAATGCTGTCCAGAAGGCCCTCATGACACTGTTATGCACCCCATGTTCAATTGCTTCCCCAACCTGGGCAACCAAACCCCATCCAGGCACCCTGTGCCTTGTGCACTTGGAATTGACATCCAGTCTTAGGTTAGAGTTTAGATAGGAGGTGCATGGCCTTGGGCAGTGCTGCCCTGCTCCTGCCAACCAAACTAAAGGTGTTTGCAGATGGCCTAGTAAGTCTTGGGAAGTCCTTTCCTAGCCCCACCACCCAAGTCCTTATTTGAACTTTGGGACCAGCAGCTGCATAAAGAGAAGTTCCAGCAGGAAGCCACTGTTTAGATTCTGGGTGCAGTGTGTTCCCTTGAGAATGACCAATGTTTACTGAGGTGGAAAGGAGAGGGTCATTATGCTGTGCGCTTGTCCTCAACTCACTGTCTCATCTGCTCAGACACAAAATAGGCTCTGGTGGGAGTCCCTGGCTGAGGAGCAGCAATGAGGGAATGCAGAAAAAGCTAAAGCTGATGCCTTTGCCTGTGCAATGTGATTTACCTTAATTTATTTAAAAGCGTGTTCTCTAAGCATGGGCATGAGGACGGGTCACCTCCAACAGTTATGCATGAAAGCTCTGAAGCTGTCTCCCCAAATTCCTTCTATTTTCTAGGACTTGATTAATGGTACTATTAGTGACATTATTTTATCTTCATTAAATTTGGGAATTGAGCTCACCAATTCAGCCAAAAATAAAATATTGTTTCTCACATATTTCTCAAGTTCCTTATGGTAATGGTTCAAGTCATCTCTGGGATTTTCTTTCCCATTCATTTCCTGTTATCGGGTTTAACCTTTGTGGGGAGCAAATTATGTTTATCTGCCTTTGAGCACTGGATGTTCTTCACTGATATTAAGCATGAGTGAGGAATTTTCTGGTCCCAAAGATGGTGTTTTTTGTGGCTACCACTTTGACATCTTATTTAAACATGGTAGGTACTCTTGTGGACAGATTTGTGGTAATGGTCTGCACAAAATTTTTGTGGAATATTTTGTAGACAGGTTTTGTGATTATTATTTTCTATTAATTAGTAGAATGTTCCTTGCTTTGTGGCAGTGTTGAGAATAGATGCTGTTTCTGGTACAAATTATAGAACTAACTTGGAATTTTTACTTGCCAAATTATTACTAGCAATGGGGAGTCTTGGATCCTGTATTTTTTAGATATTAGGTGTCCCTTCAAATCTCCTATGAATGTAGGAATGTTCAGAAGTGAAATGATTAAATTATATGAATTAATCAGTGGATTGATCCATTTGCTGGATTAATAACTTTAGAAACTACTGTACTAGGCAGTAACTAACTATAGGCAGGTGGGATGTGGCTAGAAGAAGTAGGTCACTGGAGATGTGCCTTTGGGGTTTATATTTTGTCCCTGACTCCTTGCATACTCTCTCTGCTTCCTGGGTACCGTGAGCTGAGAAGCTTTCCTCTACCATGCCCTCTGCTATGATGCTCTATCTCACCTCAAACCCAGCGCAATGGAGTGGGCTGATCATGGATTGAAATTCTAAAACCACAAGTTCAAAGTAAACTTTTCCTCCTCCAAGTTGTTCCGGTCTGTACTTTGGTCACAGTGATGAAAACCCGATTAACACAGACTCCCAGATGGAGGTGGAATCCACCCACCCCCTTTACCTACCTAACAACACAAATTGAAACACAGGGTTAAGTTACGCACCTGACTCTGGCTTTTCCTTGAGTCTCTATGGCTGAAGCAGAGCAGCTGGTTTCCAGATCCAACTCCATGTCTGTAGCCTTACTGAAACTGGAGATCAGTTCATTGTAGGGGTGCACACTGCATGGTGGTGGTTTGATTTCTTGAGCCATGCTGTGTGGCCCCTCCCAGGAAATGCCTGGTACTTTTCTGGAGGGTACATCTGCAGGATGACTGTGGGAATGAGAGCAAGGCGCTCAAATGGAGGAGTATGATGAGCAATTGTGGACCTTGGGGTCAGCTGCAGGCAGTGAAGGGGTGGACTCCTGGAGCTAAATGATGTGGAGACACCTGACCTGCTTTGAGGGAATCATGGATCTACAGCTTGGGATCTCCTGGGAGCATATCAGATGATCAGGTGATCTAAGGCTCAGTGAATTGGGAGAAGGAGAGGCTGTGGGTAGGGGCCTCAGAGGAAAAGAACATTCACACAGGCTTGAGCTGTGATGGTGTGGAGGGGACATAAGAGCAGGACCCAGACCCCAAATAGCCTTGTCCTCCACTCTGTGGCCCTACAGTGTAGGTGACATCAATGAGGAGAAATGGCTCAGAATCAAGAAGAAATGGGTCAGTCAGAAGTAGGTCACAAGGGAAGTTTTGAGGGTCTACCCAGGGTCTTCCAGCCACTGGGTTTGGAAAGCAGGGACACTAAATGATAGTTTGGGGACTGTGGGACCCACTTTTCACCTCATTGCCTTCAGGTCACTGGAACCATGCAGCAAATGGGGAAGGATTGTTTGCTTTGGGGTCTTACTAAGGTGAGAGGGTGAGGGACAGAAGATGAGGAAGCAAACTCCCTTCTCCCTTTACCCAACTCCAGCATGTGTACACAATAAGGCTTTTATTCTCCAGCAGAATGGATGTATTATTTTCATGCTGATGTTGCTACCTCCAGTTGGTATCGCCATTCTTTATTAAAGACCTCTAAGTTAGACTTATTCCTTTATTTTAAATAAGCAATCAAAAAATCTTTAGGTTATTAAATAATATTAAAATATTTACTGAGTGTCTTAGTCTATTCGGGCTGCTACAACAAAATACCATAAACCAGGTGGCTTATAAACAACAGATATTTATTTCTCACAGTTCTGGAGAGTGGAAGCCTGAGGTCAGGGTGCCAGCACAGTCTGGCTCTGGTGAGGGCCCTTTTCCTGGATGTAGACTGCAGTCTGTGTCTTTGCATGTTGGACAGCAGAAAGTGGGAAAGAGCTCTGAAGACTTCTTAAAAGGGTACTGTGTTAGTTGGATTTCTATCACTATAATGAAATACCTGAGATAATTAATATATAAAGAGAAAGAGTTTACTCTGGCTCACAGTTTTGAAGATTCCAATTCAGGTGGATCAGTTGGATCCATTACTTTGGGCCTCTGGTGAGTATGACAAATGGCAATGGTGGGTAGTGCTAGCAGAGCAAAACTACTCCAATTATGAAACAAAAGGAAAGAAGAAGGAACCAGACTCCCCCTACCCCTCCATTTCCTTCCAGGGCACAGCCCCAATGATTTAAAGATTTCCTATAAGACCGCACCTCCTCAAGGTTCCACATGTCTCAGTAGCGCCACTCTGGGGGCAAAGCCTTTAATGCACAGGTTTTTGAGAGACACATTCAAAACAGCAGGCATTAATCCCATACATGAGGGCTCTAACGTAATGACCCAATTCATTCCCCAAAGACCTTACCCAGATACCACCAAGGTAGGGGGTCAATTTCAACATATGAAATTGGAGGCAGGGGGACAATCATTCAGATCATGATGCTGAGTGAATCCAATATAAGTAAAAATGCTTGTAAGTAACTCAGGACAATTATTTTTGTTTGTTTGTTTATTTATTTGGTTTTCCACTTCTTGTCCCTAATTGCAAAAATAAATGACTGTAGTACTTAGTAGAAGTACTACAGAGAAAAACAGGGAGTTATTGTCTTTGGGACTTCATTTTCACCAGATACCAACAAAACACTTCATTGCTCAGCCACCAAAAGGAAGAGACCCAGAACACTTAGGGGAAAAAGGAACTTCCTAGAGTCTGCTAACCACAGCCCCCCATGCATGTGCTGCCCCCATGAGTGGGAGAAGACAGAGGTTGGGTGACAGTGAGCCCTTGGAAAGACACCAAGCCATGCAAACCCTCACTACTCAGACCAGCAGTAACAGCATCACCAGAGCTGTTTCTAAATGCAGGACGATGTCAGCTCCATCCAGAAACAGAATCTGCACCTCATGGAGTCTCCAGATGCTTGTGCACCTTGTAGTTTGAAAGTTTTGGACTAGACTATGTGTATAGCCCCAAATATGCACCTGGAAATCCAACTAAGAAAGAAAACCAAATTCTCAGCAGCTCTGAATAATAATCCTAATTATAGTAAACAATGATGTGTCTGCATTTAATACTCCCAGCAGCCCAAGGAGCTGACTATATTATTATGGGCCTTTAGTCCAGGTGGGAATTTTAAGGCTCCCAGAAATTAAGGAACTTGCTAAAGACACTTGGCTTGTAAAAGGCAAAACTTGTCAGCCTGAATCCCATAGATGTCATGGGTTCTCTGGAAGGCAAATACATTCATGAAGGTCTCTAGTGTTAGATAGCTTAATTATTCTCCTGAACAAGGCAGGCCCTATAGGTAATGGTTAAATAAATGTTGCTACATCCATGAAATGGAGAAAAATTAATATTTAAAATAATGGTGTTTTTGAGAGCATTATCAGGGATACAGGGGAATTTTTATTATGAAATACTTCTTGGAAAAAAAATCACAGAGAAAGAGAGCTCTCAAATGAACATACTAACTACAAATGTGCCTTCATAATGGCCCAAAGATTCCATTTCCAAGTAGAAGTTCAAGGTCGCACCAGGAGATCTATACATGAGTATTCCTTGCATGCACCATTACAAAAGTCAAATATTAGAAAAGACTCAAAAGCTCAACACACAGGAAATAGATGCATAAAACAGCCTATTGACTTGATATAACACTACTCAATGCATAAATTAAAACTAGATCTCTATTAGTTAGCCTTGATATGTCTCAAAAATATATTTAACCCAAAAAGAGAATTGCAAAGTAACACTTTTAGTATGGAATAATTTATAGACATTTTAAGAAGCACACAATACTCTATCACACATGAATAACTATATATAATAACTATATATAATATAAGAGCCTAAGAAAACAGACTGAAAAGACTCACGCTGAATCACAATGGTTGGAATGAACCTGGGGTGGAGGGTCAAGAGGATCTCAACTCTATACTGTTTTCATTCTTTAGAAAGTAATAAAAGATGAGTGCAATCTCTATGAAGAGCTGTTAATACTATGTGGTTGATATATAAGTACTTGTTACAATTGGTTTTTTTCTGCTGTTTCAAGATTTCTGTATTTGAAAAGGGCCTTCCCTGGGGAATGAGACTGGTCAAATTATGTTCACATACAAATATGGTAGTGAATCCCACTGTTATGTATCATTATAAATCACCAATAAAATAATGAAAATATTTTTATATTTGAATGTATATATACCATAGAAAGAGTTAAAGAAAAATACATGAAATATTAATGATATTGATCTGTCAGTGATGATGTTATAAGTGGTTTTGTATCCTTCTTTGGATTTTCCTATACTTTTCAAATTTTCCCTATTAAAATGTGTTTTATACTCAATAGAAAAATAGACTTACCTCACAATTTTCCATTTCATGCATCTGGGCTTTTGATACAAGCAGAGTGTATTAGTGAAGCCAGGCACAGCTTCACTAAGAAGTGAATAATATTGGTATTTGATAGCAAAGTCTCTTTAAAAATCTAGAAATTCAGAAAGTGCAAATTTTTGCAATTAAAGGATTTTAATATCCCTTGCCAGTCCCTATTCCAGTCTTTATGTTTATTGTTTATGTATACAGTGATCCCCACTTATCTACAAAAGCATACATTCCAAGACCCCTAACAAAAGCTTGAAACTGCAGCTAGTACTGAACTCAGGTATAGCATTTTTTTTCCTATATATACATACCTATGATAAAGTTTAATTTGTAAATTAGGGGTTATACAGAATGGATGCCATGAACAAAGAAATGATTCATGTGTGGGCTGTGTGAGATTTCATCACAATACTCAGAGCAGTTGTTCATTTCTGGAATATTCAATTTAATAATTCAGGATCACAGTTGGCTGCGGGATGTGAAATTTTGAATAAGAGGGGACTATTGTATGCTGAGGCAAAGCAGAGGTAGGCACTGCTGCCCATACATCTGGGTGCCTCTTGCTTGTGTCGTCTTGGAATATTACACTGGGTCTCATGTCAGAGATTATCTAGTGCAGTTCTATCATTTTATGCACAGGAAAACTGGGGCTGAGAACAATGAAGAGACTGATCCAAGATCAGTTAGTGGGGCTGGAATTTGAGGCTGAGTCTGGTTGATATTTTAGTGTTCCACATACCACCTCAAAGTATTTTGCAGAAAATGGTGATAAAATCACATTGTGTGCCCAAAGACAAGAAATAAGAAAGAAAATCAACAAAGCAATGAATTGACATTAAAAGTAAACTTAAATTGATTATAGATGAAAGCTAACCTGGTTTTTGTAACTTAGGCCCAGACTCATATTTCTTTCCTCAAAATCGAATGAATAGAATCTCTTCCCTTACTGAATTTACTTGTCTCTGGAATAACACATTTGAATTTACAAACATGTGTAAATTTCTCAGCTTGCTTCTTTTTTCATCAAGCATTAATTCAGTCCATACAATACTTTCAACACTGATTCTCATCAAAGCAGAGTCTCACTAAACTAAAGAAGTGAATAGCCCTCACCATAGCTGCTTAACAAGAGGGCTGGCTCATTGACTTAGTGATGAGTCTTCCCTGCTGGGCCAGCTTCCTCCCAGAGCTGTCATTCCCTATGATGGACACATGACCATCAGCAAGTAAATGAGCCATTTTCAAAGTCAGGTCACTGAGCCAATCTAGCCTCTTCACTTTGCCTCCCACCTCTGCCCCTGTCCCACTACCAAAGTCACAAGGAGGAACTGATCCTATGGCCATCACCATGGGAAGGTTGGGCTGCCCAGATACAGTGGTGACCTGGGAGTTTCCCAACCTGCCAGCCACCTCCACCCATGAACCCTCCCTGATGCAGCCACAGCCACCTACTGCAAAGGACAACACAGGGCCCTGACACATCCAGGGTTCATGTATCCCACCATTAACCTCCCCAACCATACCACAGCCAGCTCAAGCTGGCCCACTCATCCCTCCCATTCCCTCACTGACACTTCACTGTTTATGCTCATTCCACTCAAGGTGACCTGGACAGCTGTCAAGCCAGGACGGGTCAGGGGATCAGAAACATACTGCCCACAGGCCTGGAGTCACAAGCTCAGAGTCCTGCAGCAGGGACCATGCAGAGCTCAGCTCCCAAGGCCAGTTCTGCTACTCTATCTCTTGGTGTTTCCACCTCCTGCTACCACGTTGGGGTCTCAAGAACTTTATTATTATTGAGAGTATAATAAAATATTTCTCAAATATCAAAAATTACAAGAGACCTATAATTACTTATGTACCCACCACCCAGAACTGGCAGATGTTAATTCCATAAGTGTATAGAAGAATTTCAAAGAAATAAAATAATACAACTGAAGTCTGCTCTACATCCCAGCTCCATCCCCTCACAAATAAACCCCACCATGAATTCTGACAACTAAGCCCTGCCCTGCAGTTGGCCTGTATTCTACCCATCCTAAGAAGAATATAGATATGCAGCCAAGAAGATAATACAGCGATACTGTGTTTTACTATTTACACAAATATTTACACAGAATTTGTAATTCAGAAACATGCTTTCTTCACTCAATTGTAGCTCTAAACTTTCTTTGGAGTTGATTCATATAAATCTAGCTCATTTATTTTAACTGCTGTTAGAATGTGTGCACAGGAATATACCATAATTTATTGATCTAATTCCTTCTAGGTGAGCATTCTGATCTTTCACTGCTATTAACAATTTCCCAGCAAATTGCTTTGCACAGACCTTCCTCTGCACGTGGAGGATTTCCCTGGGGAGATGGTCTAGCAGTAGAATCTCTGGGGCATCATTTTTGTTTATCAGCTTCAGTAGGGTTGACCTGACTGATCTCCAAGGGCAGAGCTGAACTTCTCTCGTCCCACAGGCAACCTGCCTTGCCCCACCCCTTGCCTCTTATCATTCTTTCAACCTATTGCTTATGTCCCTTGGTCATATTAATGGACTCTCCCCTAGCCAGGTCAGCTGGGCATGTTTTCTGGGTCCATTAGCTCCAGGGATTTTCTTTTTGCCATCATTGTTTGTTCTTTTCTCTACTTTCTCTAGCCCACTGCAAACTTCTCATGGCTCATCACACCACAACAGTGTCCTGAGTGGGTTAGGTGCAAACACTGTCCCCTGGGGACGTGGAGGTAGCATGATTGGCATCTGTGCCTTGCTTCTGGAGCTCGTGACAGGTTCCCAGTCCTTCAATTTTCAGATAAAAGGGAATTGGTGGATGTCCAATCCATCTGAGGAGTCCAGAGGTCCTGGGACAGGCAGGATGAACAGCTGGACTTCCTCCACCATCCCAGCCTCACTTCTTAGAGCACCCACATGGCTTGTGTTACACCTGATAACCACTAAGTAAAGAAAACCTGGTTTCACTTTTTATGAGATAGCCCCAACATCAATTTCAGAAAGTAATGGTAGAAATAAAAGAGAGGAAAAAGGGAGCTGGAAGCATAGAAAAGAGGTGTATGGTCAGGGCTCACTGAGTCTGCAGAGTTCCATCCCCAGATCCACAGCCAGAGACAGATCTGGAAGAAAAACCCTGAGCATGGCATGGTGGGAAGAGGATGCAGAAGGAGAAGCTGAGAGTGCAAAGTGTCCTCCTCAGGACAGCATGAGAACAATGCCCATCCCACAAACTAAGACTCTGAAGAGACAATCACATTTAAGAAGCAGAGTAAAGCACAGGGAAATTTCTGTGCCTTTTGAAAACAAATTGGAAGTCTTGATTGAGCCACATACTTTAAAATGCAAAGAAACATTATAGCAGCTATGGAAAATATGAGATGGCAAAAATAAATAGATAAAATTTTTAAATTTGTGAGGCAACAGAAAGATGAATAATCTACTCTTGCTTGGGTGGAGGATAGGGATAAGAAGCAATAGAAAATTCCCCCAATAGTGTTTCCTGTTAAAGAAAAACTTACGTGAATAGAAAGCCAGTGAAAGAAGAATTCAAAAGTAGATGGTTCTTCTAAGGTACTTGTGGGGAAGGGTACTCATGTCTGCAACTTTGAAATACATCAGAATAAGAGAGACCAATGGACAGAAAGTAAGGAATGGAGACACAGTGACAAGCAACTAGAAATGTTGGTAGAAGGTAATTGGTGCTGGGTAGATGGGAGTGCATTATGACATTCAGCAATCATTTTTTGCATATGAAATTGCTTATAATAAAATGCTGAGGAAAAGGCAGGGGATGTAGCTTACTGGTAGGGCACTTGCCTACCATGCACAAGGCCCTAGGTTCAATCCTCAGCACTGGAAAAAAATTGAGAAAGAAGGTAATACCAACACTTCAAAATATCATAAAGATCATATCAGATA
This sequence comes from Sciurus vulgaris, assembly GCF_902686455.1. Lineage (NCBI taxonomy): Eukaryota > Metazoa > Chordata > Mammalia > Rodentia > Sciuridae > Sciurus > Sciurus vulgaris. Next base: position 72,960,987 of record NC_136463.1, read on the forward strand.
ATGATTTTGGAGAATCATAGAGGATTTATTGACTTTTAAACATGATTATGATGGGTACCGTGATGCACACCTATAACCCAAGCAATTTAGGAGGCTAAGGCAAAAGGATCACACGTTTGAGACCAGCCTCAGCAACTTTGCAAGACCCTGTCTCAAAATAAAATAAACTGGACTAAGATGTAGCTCTGTGGTAGAGTACCCCTAACTTCAATCCCAAGTACTAAGGAGGGGAAATGGATTTAATTAGATTCCAGAAAATCACAGGAGAATGTATTCGAAATTCACAGGAAACAAACTGTGACCCCCAAAATTCACAGTAAGCCAAGATGAGCAATAGGCAATCTCAAACATGCAAGCACTCAAATTTTGGCTATTATCAAAATGAAAGATAAGCACTGGCAGGGGATGTGGAAAAAAAGGAACAATTGGACCCTGTTGAGGGGAGGGTAAATTGATATAGCCATTATGGAAAACAGTATGAAAGTTCCTCAAAGATTTAAAAATAGAAGTATCATATGATCCAGCAATCTCACTATTGGGTATATATCCAAAGGAAATAAAATCAGTATCTTAAGGAGTTACCTACACTGATATGTTCAGTGCAGTATTCTTTATAAAAGACATGAAATCAACCTAAGCATCCACGGACGAATGAACAGTTAAAGAAAAGTGGAATTTATGTACACAATGGAATATCATTCAGTCTTTAAAAAGGAAATTTTGCCATTTTCAGCATCATGGGTGAATCTGAAGGATGTTATATTAAGTAAAATAAGTCAGGCACAGGAAAGATAAGTGCTATATGATCTCATTTATACATGGAATTAAAATTAGAAACATTCATCTGTTGAAGGACTTCTAGGTTGGTTCCATAATTTAGCTATTGTGAATTGAGCTGCTGTAAACATTGATGTGGCTGCATCACTGTAGTATGCTGATTTTAAGTCCTTTGGGTATAAACCAAGGAGTGGAAGAGCTGAATCAAATGGTGGTCCCATTCCAAGTTTTCTAAGGACTCTCCATACTGCTTTCTAGAGTGGTCGTCCCAATTTGCATTCCCACCAGCAATGTATGAGTGTACCTTTTTCCCCACATCCTCAGCAACATTTTTTGTTTCTTGTATTCTTGATAATTGCCATTCTGACTGGAGTGAGATGAAATCTCATTGTAGTTTTGATTTGCATTTCTCTAATTGCTAGAGATTTTGAACATATAGTTGTTGATTGATTATATATCTTATTCTGTGAAGTGTCTGTTCAGTTCCTTATCCCATTTATTGATTGGGTTATTTGGGTTTTTTGGTGTTAAGTTTTTTGAATTCTTTATATGTGCTAGAGTTTAATGCTTTATCTGAGGTGCACTTGGTAAAAATTTTCTTTCAATCTGTAGACTCTCTCTTCACATTGTTGATTGTTTCTTTTGCTGAAAAGAAGCTTTTTAGCTTGAGTCCATCCCCTTTATTGACTTCTTGCACTTTAGGGGTCTTATTAAGGAAGTCAGGTCCTAGGCCAAAATGATGAAGATTTGGGCCTACTTTTTCTTCTAGTAGTCACAGGGTCTCTGTTCTATGCCTAAGTCTTTGATCCACAGTGAATTTAGTTTCATGCAGGGTGAGAGGTAATGGTTTAATTCCATTTTGTTACATGTGGCTTTCCATTTTTCCCAGCACCATTTGTTGAATAAGCTATCTTTTCTCCAGCAAAATTTGTTTTTGGCAACTTTGTCTAGTATGAGATACCTGTGTTTATGTGGATTTATCTCTGTGTCTTCTATTCTGTACCATTGGTCTACATGTCTGTTTTGGTGCCAGTTCCATGCTGTTTTTATTACTTTAGTTCTGTAGTATAGTTTGAGGTCAGGTATTGTGATGCCTCCTGTTTCACTTTTCTTGCTAAGGATTGCTGTGGCTATCCTGGTCTCTTATTTTTCCAAATGAATCTCATGATTGCTTTTTCTAGTTCTATGAGGAATGTCATTGGGATTTTAATAGGAATTGCACTAAATTTGTATAACACTTTTGTTAGTATGGCCATTTTGACAATATTCATTCTGCTTGTTCAGGAGCATGAGAGGTATTTCCATCTTCTATTGTTTGCTTCCATTTCTTTAGTGTTCTGTAGTTTTCATTGTAGAGGTCTTTCACCTCTTTTGTTAGATTGATTTCCAAGCATTTTATTTTTTTCCAGGCTATTGCAAATGGGGTAGTTTTCTTAATTTCTCTTTCAGTAGTTTCATTACTGATATATCTGAACATTTTTGATTTATGGGAACTGATTTTATATCCTGCTACTTTGCTGAATTCATTTATTATGGAATATTATTCAGTTTTAAAGAAGAATGAAATTATGGCACTTACTGGTAAATGGATGGAATTGGAAAATATCATACAAAGCAAAATAAGCCAATCCCCCCCAAACCAAATGCCAAATGTTTTCTTTGATATGCAGATGCTAATTCACAATAAGGGTGGGGAGGCATTAGGGAAGAATAGTTTCTTTAGGTAGAGGGGAATGAAGGGAGGGGAAGGGGTATGGGGACAGGAAGGATAGTAGAGTGAAACAGACATTATTACCTCATGTACATATATGACTGCATGATTAATGTGATCCTACAATATGTACAATCAGAAAAATGAGAAATTATCCTCCATTTATGTATGATTTATCAAAATGCATAAATGCTTTCTACTGTCATGTACCATTAATTAGAATAATAAAATAAAATTGGAAACAGTAGAATGGTGGGTGCCAAGGCCTGGGGGAAGGGGCATGGGGAAGTGTTGTCCTAAAGGTACAAAGTTTCACTTACGCAAGACAAATAAGCCATGGAGATCTAAGGTACAGTTATGTGACTACAGTTAACAATATTGTATAGTATACTTGATTTGTTAAGAGGGTAATCTTAAATATCTTCAGATGCAACAACCAAAAAACAAAACACAAAGGTAAATGTGTCAAACCACCATATATATATGCAGTTTTTAACCATCACCCATATCTCAGCTGGGGAGGAAACCCTTAGTAATGTAACAGAAAAAGTGATAGAATTAAGAATTATACCAATAAGTATAATGGGATTGTACCTGAGCACCGTGGCACACGTCTGTAATCCCAGTGTAATCCCAGCAGCTTGGAAGGCTGAGCCAGGATTGCAAGTTCAAAGCCAGCCTCAGCAACTTAGAGAGGCCCTAAGCAATTTAACCAGAACTTGTCTCAAAATAAAAAGGGGTTGTGGGTATGGCTCAGTGGCTAAGTACCTCTAGGATCCATCCTGATACAAAAAAAAAAAAAAAAAAAAAAAAATTTTTAAAGATCACATTTGAACAGGGCACAGTAGCACACATCTGTAATCTCAACCAGGGAGATTGAGGCAGGAGAATCACAAGTTCTTGGCCAGCCTGGGTAACTTAACAAGACCCTATCTCAAAATAAAAAATTAAAAGGGGTGGGGGCAGATATCTCAGTGGTAGAGCAACCCTGGGTTCAATCCCTACTACCACCAAGAAAAAAAAAATTATATTTGAAAACTTTACTTGCTGAAAAGAACAAGATATATCTAAAACAAAGTAACTGGGAACTTGCAAGTGAATGGTATTAAGTGGATGGGCAAAGAAGTTCCAGGCAAGGGCAGACCCCAAACAGCCAGGCTGATTCTCAGATCAGACAAGAGAATCCTCAGGAAATGCATTAAGGAGAGAAGAAAGGGCACTTTATAATGATAAAGAGGATAATATACAATAAAGTGCCAACTGTCAAGAAAATTTATGTCCCAAATAATGCTGCAACAAATTCTGAAAGGAAAAACTACAGAAAAGACAAAGAAAAATAGGAACAACAGTAGCAAAGAGAGTTAACTTGCCTCTCTGCTTATGACCAATCGATCACATAAACCACATCGATGGCAAAAGATTAAGGGTGGGGTCTATGTAATAAAACGAATAACTGTGTCTCTAACTATGCCCAGCACACAGAAGGTCACCGCCCTTTCAATGCCCTGGAGTATTTACAAATACCGGCCCTTACTCCACATTCAGCCACCCCAGGTACCCAACAGCCCCCTACTTACAGCAACATAGGTGGGGTTAAGGGAGCCGGGAGGGAAGTGGAGGCACTGACACCACACCAGCTAGAGGCCATCCCTGCCCCAGGACTGCAAGTGCTTAGAAAGGACAGGATGCCTGGGGACTGGCCAGAGCAGGCTGGGACAGACTGAAGAGGCGCACACCGGGAATCCACAGCACACTCATCCAATTAAAACTGGAAACTTACAACACATAATAAAAGCATATTTTGCTCAAATCCATGCCAATGCATATGAAACCCAGAAGAAAGAGATGACTTACCAGAAAAACATGAGTTACCAGATTTGAATCCTGGAAAAAAAAAAATGTGTAAAATATAGAAAAAAAAAAAAAAAGCAGATGAAATTGCCATGCGAAGATTTTTGGTGTATTAATTTCATCATCAGATACTTTACTGAATTCCCTTATTTTTCTAATACATTTTCACTAGAGTCTCCTGCTTCTTTCAGGTACACAAGTCACCTGAAAATAATAATAATAATTTTGTTACCTTTTGACCCATTTTTTTATCTTATTTCTTTGTATTTTCTAGGCCTATTAACTAGTTCTCACAGTACTATGTCAAGTAACAATAATGAAAATAATCACCTTGCCTTATTTCCACCTTTAAAGACATACCCTCAGTGTTTCTATTCCACAGGAAGCTGGTTTCCTCTTTGAGTTTGTTTCTCTTAATAAAATAAAGGACATGTTTTTCCATTCTTGGTTTGGCTGTAACTACACTTTTAGCGAGTACCAAGTTGGTCTTAATGGATCTAATCATGGGTGGTTGTTTTTTACTTATGACCTTTTAATATGGAAATTATCTCCCAATCATCTTTTAAAATATTAATTAGTTCCTAATAGCAAAGCTTCTTTGCCTCTTGGAATGAGTCCCTCTGGCTGCCTTGCATTTGAAGTTTGTTTATAGACTTGATTAGCTAGCACTCTATTTCAAGTTTTTGCACCAATAGATACGAGTTTTGTTCTTCTATTCTCTTTGTCAAGTTTTGGTGTGAATTTTCTGCTGGTGCCACAAAGTTATTTAGAAGTTTTCCTTTTCTCTGTAAGTTCTGGAAAAGCATTGATGTTTACACTTTGGTGATTTAGAATTCAATCTGAGCCTGGTGGCCCGATATAAAAATTAGGAAGAAAAAAGCGAAACTACTATTATTTATATGCCTGGAACCAGGAGAATTAATTGAAAAACTTTTTGAAGAATAAGAGAATTCAGTAAAGTGTCTGAATATGGAATCAATATTAAAAAATAATTAAGCAGAACACTACCAATTAGAAAATACAGTGAATGGCCTCTTCCTATCTCCACATCACACTCAAGTTAGAGCCACTCAGGACTAGTGAAGGCACCCCCAGATACACACCTTTGTTTCTTTATAAGAGACACTCATGGGCTTTTCTAAAAATATACTGAACCCTTATGACATACTCTGATAATATAATGTCGAATGGTGAGATAAACCATGACAATGAACAATGACAATTTAAAGATTTGGTAATTTTTAAAAAATTTTTAATCTATTTAAAAATTATACATTTAAAAAATGTATTAGTGATCCAAACATATTAAATCTAACCAGCTCAGCAGTGTTTTCACATCATAATGTGAATGCAAGAAAAGTCCCTGCTGGGAGGACAAGTCCCTATTCTTCCTCTTTGTTTCTGCTCTTATTACTGGTATTATCACCAATCTACAGATTGTGAGTATAAACACTTTAAGCTACTTATTAATTTTTCAAGAACAGTTTAGAGAAAGACAATGCCAATCTAAATAACAATTAAGGAGATTCTCCAGAGAACAATGCTACTTACTTAGGAACACAGAGCACTGCAAGGGGAGTTGAGGCCATGGGAAGTTTTCCCAGGCAAAAGGAGAGGAATTTACATAAGCTACAGGGTTACAAAGTCCATTGGTCTTGGAGACTTGAGGCAAAGTACGGAGTCAGCTCATTGGTGGAGGTGCTGTTGCTGGGCAAGTGTCCTCTACAGAACAGCTTGTCTAAATTGTTGAAGTCTTAAAAAATGTTAAAGATAAACTTTGCTACAGAAATCTGTGCATGCTTGCAAGGCGTGCGAAGCGTGGGGTGTGCATGGAATGAGTTCTCTCCAGTGGGACTTTAGAAAGACCCTGAGAAAGTTCTTAATTTACACAGACAGGCTTGAGCCCTCCTCCTTTATTACTTCCTGGCTCTAATTTTGTCTGGGTCTGACAAGAATGACTTCATTGCAGTATCATCAACTCTCACAACAGACAACATCAATTGTGAATCCATTTAACTATGCACATAGACCATGACAGCAGGGACCCTGTAAAGTTCCAGCTGTCCACATGTCCAGACCATGGAGCCTCATGCTGCCTTGAGGACCTCACTCTACAGAGTGACCAGATGAGAGGACCTATGTCCATTCTTTCAGAAATTATCAATAAATATGTCCCCATCTGGTGTGCACACTCTGGGTGTATGTGTCCTGCAACAGCTGCCAAATGAGATGCATCAGGCAGAGTTTGGCAAAAAAAAAAAAAAAAAAAAAAAAAAAAGCAGAAGCTCCTAGAACCAAGCAGGTGTTAATGGAAATGCTTTCAATATGAGGCTTTCATAACTGTTGGAAGGCTGGGGAGTAAGGGTCAAGGAAGCCACCAGAAATTATCTCACCAGCTCACAGCGGTACCTCTCAAAAGCTTCCATCAACTGCTACCACTGATTACCAGGTTCCTTTTTTTTCACCTTCCAAATGCAAGGACTTCTTATTAGCTGATTACCCAGACTGTGAGGAAGGGGCTCCTGGGAAGAGTTGCTCTAGGTCCCCATCTGCAGTAATGCAGAGAAGGCAGTGGGGGTGACGCTGAGTCAGCAACAGATAAGCCCAGTCCACCTGCTTGCCAGCTCAGCATCCCTACACCTGCGTTGAGCCTCCAAACAGCATCAGGAGCACGCTGGTACCTACAAGATGCCGTCATCTCTCACGGATGGAAGTAACCTCACTCTCTTCAAAAAGGGAAGGCACAAAGGTGATCCTCGCGTCCATCTCTGAGGAAGGTTCTCCCCATCTCCCCTGAGTTACGACCCCACTGGAGAACCTGCAGCTGATACTTTACATAGCAAGTAATGCACAGAGATAAGATATGACTGGGTAAATATATATACAAATGGATACATAATAAAGCAAAAAACTTGCACATAGCTTTTATAGTCCTCTCTGGCTTTTGGAACCATCCTTGACTACTACCCATGCTGTTTGCCCCCAACAGTACCTTTGCTGGTCACCATTTTTTAACCTGTCTAGGTGACCCAAACCTTCTTTCCTGAAGGATATAAGCTACTATCTAAATTGAATTGCTCTATTCACCCACAAAATTTTACCACATACCAGCAAAAAGAGATGTCCCATATTTTAGACATACTCTTTTCAAGGACTGAGCATCCAGCCACTATGGAAATCCTCTGCTTTGCTCTGTGGGGGCAGTGACATAACAAGCTCAAAATAACCGGGTGTCATTTTCAAATTAAATTTAGTGAAACAGTTTTCATGTCTCTTCCTTAGGAACTATGAAGATATAAAACTCCAAACTGTGGGAATTGGGCGCAGACATTTGCAAGAGGGTTTTTGTCAATCTAGAGTAAGAACCATCCACGTACCCACCTCTTGGTTCATGAACCCAAATTTCCCAGCTATTAGAGAAACTGCATCCAATATTGGTCATATTCAGGGACTGCCTAGTATCCTGAACGCAGTAGCCCAGCTCTGCAGCATGAGCTAGTGACCTTCCCAAAGCTCAAGAAGTCTTCTCCAGTTCAGTCATCATAGCAGCTTTGGACCAGGGAATATGTGATGAGTCCAGTGAATACTTTAATAATCAACCCTCCCTCCTCTTTTCACTGCTAAGTGAAAAAGGTTTTCCTTAACCCATGTGTGGTAGTACTGGCAGAAACAGAATAGGCAGGGAGGGGGAATTGTATTCAGAGGCTATTTCAGTGGAGATAATCACTGAGGTCTCTGTAAGAAGTCAGATGGCTGAGTGGCCTCCTGAGTGAGGCCCTGCAGTGGTAACAGATCAGATCTCTGGAGATTTCCTCTTATTAGCCCCTCTGAAAATCAACTTATGTGTTCCCTGTTCCCAGCCTGGCCTAAAATGTCTCAGAACGAGACTTCACAGTTCTGCTTGGTACCCTGAAGCTCCCTGGCTGGCTAGCTTGCTCATTCTTCTGTGGTTAGTTCACTTAAATGAGACCCAGCTCCAGCCTTGGAGGAGCTCCCAACCCATCCCATGCTGGAGTGTTCTCAAGGCCAAGCTCTGAACTCCTTGCTGCAAGGAGCCAGATCCAGTTTCTCTCTGCTACCTGGAAGAAGGTTCTTCTGCTACCCTGTCCCCACCTGTATATGTGTGTGTGTGTGTGTGTGTGTGTGTGCGTGTGGGTGTGTGTGTGTGTGTGTGTGGTGCTGGGACCTCATGCATGCTAGACAAGCACTCTGCTACTGAATTACTCTCCCAGCCCTTTTTCCCTTTTACTTTGAGACAGGGTCCTGGTAAGCTGCCCAGGCTGAGTAGCTGGGATTACAGGAGCCACAGCAATGCCAAGACTGTCTGTGGCAGAGCTGCCCTGTGTTCTGCACCCTTTCCTTTCCATTCAAGAACCTTGTCTACATTCCTGCACCTGGACCTGGGCTCATCTTCTAGAACGTTCTTCCCTCTATACCAATTTTTACCATGTAGAGCCAAGGTTCTGCTTTCCCCGGGACACTGGAAGCACAGGGAATTTTGTTGGTCTTGTCTGTTGTGATTGTTGTTGTAGTTGTCTTGCAAATGAGAAGACATTTCAGGAAGAGGCACAGTGTGACAGAGCACTGGACAGGGGAAGCACCCTGGCTTCTTTACAGTCCCCTGATCTTGTTGGATGTTGAAATGTCTGGTCTACCCTCAGGGAGGCCTGGATGCCACAGCAAAACTTGGTCGGTCTCATCCCACGCTCACCATCCTCTGGCCACTCCCAGAGGCAACTCTTGCCCACACATTTGTGGGTACTCCCAGATGCCCCCTGAGCAGGTGCTCATACACACTCACGTGAGTTCCTGCTGGTTTTACAAAGCAAGAGCATGCCCTACCTGATGCTCTGCCCTTGGCTCTCCTTATCAATACATCTTGGAGATTGTTCATATGACCACATTTAAAGCTAACTCATTTCCCCTATAGCTATATAGTATTTCACTGTGTGGAAATACTACGATTTCATTTGATTTGATTTGATTAGCAATTCCTCTCTGGATGGATAATTGGACTTTTTAGTCTCGAACTACTATAAAAATTCTACAGTGAAGATTTTGAGGAATGAGTTTTTCCTAATAGCACATCTGAAGAATAAGTCCCTAAGAAGTGCATGGCTATTTGAAATGGCTTCATGCATGTCACATGTAAATGGATCAGAACTGTTCACCAAGGCTGCTCCAGTGGCCTCCCAACAGCAGGACTTGGGGGCTTCTTCTCACATCCTAAAAATTGTGTATATCAAACCCATTCATCTTTCCCAATCTGACAGATGAAAAGCTCTGGCACTACTTACTTTATTGTGAACTTTTTAGGTTAGTGAATGAGATAGAATAATTGTTTGTACCTTTATTAGCTATTGGTATTTCATCTTCTATGAATTGACTGTGTATGTTGTTCTATTTCCCTACTGGGAATTTAATCTTTTTCCCTATGGTGAAGTAAATCATCCCTTTATTTATGATCAGTACTGTGGTTGTATCATGTGGATTTCTCACATTGCTTCAAATTTTGAGATATTATGAATTAGTTTTATGTTTAAATTTTTTTTCTTGAACAAGATTTAAAAAATCATTTTGTAGCTAAAATGACCAAGCCTTTATAGCATCTGAATTCTGTGACATGCTTAAAAATTATATTCTTCAAGTGTTTTGTATTTCTTTCAAACTTTAAACTTTTCATAGTTAATTTTTTGCACTTAAATGTTTGATTCAGGTGGAATTTACTTTGGTGGAAATCATATAGGGATCCAGACTTATTAATTTATTTTTCCATGTATTCACTGAGTTGTCCTAAATCCATTAATGAAAAAGTTTCTTTTCCATTAATTTGATATGCTACCTGGATCTTACCCCAATTTTCAGATATGTTTGGATGACTTTCCAAACATTTATTTATTTATGCTCTATTAATGTTTTCTGTTTATTCTTCCACTGAGACATACTACCATCACTGTGACTTTTAAATACTTTTGATATGTAGTAAGGTTTGCTCTTTCTTATTATATTCTTTTTAGGGAATTTTCCCGTTACCTTCACATCCTCCCTCCCACTTGAACTTTAGAATTAGCTCAGTACTTTCAGGTCCATCTTGTGATAATCTGGGGATTGCATGGCACTCATAGATTCACAGAGGAAGACCTAGAGTCTTCTTGTGCAAAACTCTTTCTATCCACTCTCATATGCTTTTTACTCTTCAGGTCTTCTTTGACCTTCAGATGTTAGAGTTTATTTACTTTAAATTCACATGTAGATAAGTTTTTGTGGTTTCTGTAAACGCATTCATTTATTGAAAACATGCCATGGATTGAATCCTCAGGGCACACAGTGTAGTCCTTACCTCCAATTTTGGTACTGAGAGACCATAAAGTGTGTGAAACTGCAGTGGAAGAAAATAAAACATAGGTAAGTGATAGGTAGTGGTCAGGGGGCGATTTCAGAGAAACCATCAGGAAGTGCCTCTCTGAGGGGTGATCCTGTGTGGGATCTGTGTTGTTGCAGGTGAAGGGCTAGGTGTATCAAGGTGCTGGGGCCTGGCCAGTGTGGCTGGTGTGGAGTGAGAGACGCAACTGTTATGGTTTGGATGTGAGGCATCCCCAAAAGCTCACATGTGAGACAATGCAGGAAGGTTCAGAGTAGAAATGATTGGATTTTAAGAGTTTTAACCTGATCAGTGGATTAATCCCTGATGGGATTAGTTGAAGTGGTAGGGTGTGGCTGGAGGAGGTGGAAATTGGGGCGTGGCTTTGGGGTACATATATTGTTTCTGGAGAGTGGAGACCCTCTCTCTCTCTGCTTCCTGATGATGCAGTTGCTTCCCTCTGCCACACTTTTCCACCATGATGTTCCGCCTCACCTGGAGCCCTGAGGAATGGAGCTGGCCTTCTATGGACTAAGACTTCTGAAACCATGAGCCCTCAAATAAACCTTTCCTCTCTATAATTGTGCTGGTCAGATCCTGTAGCCACAGCAGCGAGAAAGCTGACTGAAACAGTGACATTTCCTAGAATGCAACCTGGAGGAGCAGTCAGAGCTGGCCCTGCAGAGCCTACTAGCCCATCATAAGGATGCGAAATAGGTTTCAAGAGAAATGAGAAAACTTTAGATGAGTTTGAGAAAAGAAAGACCATATAACCATTTGGAAAATATCGCTTCAGCTGTGGGAATTGGACTGCAAGCGGGCAAGTTGAGACCCTTACCCTGTGACCCACTCTCACTCTGCCCCACACGGGAGACCGAAGCACAGCATAAATGAAGTCTGAACCCGCCCGTGGTCTGCCTGTACCTGTGCCATAGCTAAAGCCACACAGCCAAGGACGGGCAAACCACACTGAGTAGCCACCCTGGGAACTCACGGCAACAGGCTTCCCAGGCGTGCCTGGGCTCCCACGGCATGTGCCCTCTTCCACACACCCAGGAGGTTTTGATTCACCTGTTCATCTCTCCCGAAATGCCCCCTGTCCTCGCTTTCAGCAGTGACTGTCTTGCTTCAAGGAGGAAGCAGCAGCAGAAGAAGACAGTGTCCACAGCCAGCCTGTGTCCACCAGCCCAGCCCCCAGCCTGCCTGCTCACCTGCCTTCCATCATCCCCACTGCTGCCCGTCATACCAGATCTGAAACTGCAGATCACTCCACCCCTGGTCCTAAACCTGCTACTCCCACGCCTTTGCCATCTCTGCCAGGCTTCTGATTGCTCCACTCAAAATCGGAGCCGTCTTTGACTCCTCACTCCCTCTCAAAGCCCACGTCCTGGAAATACCGCCAGTACTACCTGCAAAATGCATCCAAAATCTGGCCCACATCTCATCAACTTCCCAGCTCACACACATCCTGTCATCATCAGCTCCTTCCTGGGTTACAGCAGAGTTCTCCTGTCTCCACAGTCTGTCCATGCACACCAGCAGGGCCCCTGTCTCACTCAGGGTGAAGCGCACATCCTCAGAAAGACCCATCAGCTGGCATCTGCCTCCAGTCCTCTTTGACACTTATTCTACTACCATGCCTTTGAGCTCTCCACCTCAGCCTCTGCATACCACCTCACTGTGTCACCCCAGGGCCTTTGCACTTGCTGCTTTCTCTGCCTGGAGAATTCTTTCCATAGACACTTGCATGGCCAATGCCCACCCTGCCCTGTCCACATCAAGCATTTTCTCAAATGTTACCTGCTTATCCTGGCCACCCAAGGTGAAACTAGAGTTGGCATGACCAGTCCATTTATGCTGTTGTACTTTGTCACTTGATCACCTTACACCACACCATAAAAATGACCAATGTTTATTGTTAATTTCTCTCCATTCCCCAAGAGTGTACACTCCTGGAGACAGGAGTCCCAAGAACAGTGCCTGCTCATGGGAATGGCTTCTAACTGGTGAACAAGGAAACAAGGAAGGCTTGTAACTGGTGAACAAGGAAACAAGGAAGTATCACTATCTTTTATGTATTTACAAAGAGTCAGCACCAAGGGAAGATCAGGTTATCAGGTGGGGTCCCCACTCTCAAGAAGCTCATAGTCCACATAGGGGACAACCAGGGACGTGAGGACATTACACACTTTTGCAGGAGGCCACTGGGCCTCAAAAGGCCTCATTGGTAGGAGCCTAACTTTTTGCTACTAATGGCTGCTGGTCCCTGATAGGACAGAGGATGGGAGCAGGGGGAAGGAGGGAGCATTTCATCCCCAGAGGGCCAAAGGGTCACCTGCCACTCATTTCCCTGTCAAATGTGCCCTCAGCTCCTGCCAGCTTCCTAAGTTTGCATTTGGAAAGTGATTCTAATCTTAGAGGAAACAATAGCAAAAAGAGGGGGGAAATGTCTCACTACAGGCAACGAGAGAGGCATGAAGACATGGGCAACAGGTAAGCAAAGACATAAAATCAGGCACTCTCCATGCAGTTCAAGGCCCGGTCAGATCACGTGTAAATGATGGACTCATTCACAGCCAGGAGCTCGGAGGTCCCATGTGAACAAATACACCCCAGAATAGCACCCAGGGCCTCCTCAAACCCACTGAGACTCACACACTCAACATCCCTTTCTCTTAAGAGGCCCATCCACAAGAGGGAAGAGGGACAATGGAGGACACAGTGACTGCACCCTGGCATAGGTGTGGCAACCACCTGGGGTTTATTTTGATTGGCAATGACTTCCTGGGGTAAAGTATTGCAAACATTTCTGGGGAGTATTCAGGACCCGTAGAAAAATGGGGCTGGGTTGATTGATGGATCTGTCCTGAGCATAGGAGGGATGGGTATGGAAAACTTGGACCATTTAAAAAGAAAGATTTTTTTTTAAAGTAACTCCTCTAAGTGACTGAGCAGAAACATATTAAAATCTAAAAGCCATTTCTATGTAAAATTATGTGACATTATGTTGGCAATGGATCTTTAAAAATGAGATCTATTACAAATAACAGACTTTACAGGCAAATATGACCTGCCTAATCTTCCCAAAGAGGAGTTTTATCCCTCCTATTCCAACAGATCATGTGCTTCCTTAATAGCCACTGAAATTCCCCAGTGGCCACCTTCACAGAGAGATGGGCTGCTCCCGCATTCTTCCAGCCCCAATTTAATTTGGAGGGTCATTTAATAACTGAGGACATCAACTGATCTCTCTGAGGTCAAATATTAACTCACAAGGACAGGAAGATGAGTTAGCCTAAGTTTTCGGGGAAGCAATTTGGCAATCTATGCCAAAAGCCTCTGTAGTAACCACTGATATTAGTTCTGCAAACTTTCACAGAGATGTGGATGAAGACACACACAAAAATGTTCATCAAGCATTCTTGTTCTGGCAAGAAACTGAAAACAACCCAGATGTAGGAAGTGTTAGAGTAACGGTTTTCACATCAGTGGACTATTATGCAATGATGAAAAATGTTGCTTACACAAATCTATTTTCATAGTGTCCAGAAATGTGTTTGACATAATATTGAATCAAAATAGGATTGAAGTATGAGCTCAATTAAGAAAAGCAAGAATGCACATTTAAAAATACTGAAAAGAAAAATGAGACAATGTAAGCAGCAAATGGGAGAATTGTGGGCAAATTTTCTGCATCATTACACATTGGATTTTCCAAATTTACTACAATGAGCACGGTATCTGATAAAATTTAATTAAAACTTTTTTTAAAAAATGAAGAAGCAAGCAATTGTCTCTACTCTTCAGAGGTGGAAGCCCAAACTGTAAGGGGAGACCAAGATAATCCCTAAAACTTCACCTGGAAGACAACTTGGTCCCCTGCAGGGCCACAAGACTAGACCTAAGGGAAATAGAGTTCACATATGAGGAGCAGCAACCCTGCATCGTGGAGTAGGTGCCTGGACATGGAAAGCAGAACAGTGGTCCAGTAACAGTCTGCGGGGAGCAGTAGAGTCTGGAAGTTCCACAGCATCCTGGTTTACAGAGATGATGGAGTGTCAGGGAAGCTGGGTCTGAACTCAGTGGGCTGGGTTTGTTACCCTGCCGCCTCCAGCCCTGGCATCTTGAACCACAGGTTTCTCTGTGCCTGGAAACCAACCTCCATGAAGACAAGGACAGCACCTAACTCAGTAGCATCTGTGCCCATAGTGCTCAGTGGACTTTAGCTTCACTTTTGGTCAGCAAGATCAGCAGCTGAGGGTGTGGAGAATGTCATCCCTAATCAGTTTTTCCAAGATCAATTTGCTGGGTCATTCCCTTGACTAGAGATCCCGAGAAAGAAATGTGAAAGTAGTCAGAATCAAAATGGAGATGCCTGTGTCGACCCTACAACAACAACCAAAGTAAATAAGCCAGAAGTTATGAAAGAAGCCTTCTTACGCACACATGATAGCCTGATAGCAACAATCACAAAAGATGGCCAGAACCACAAGCTTGCGCAGAGGAACTTGCAACCTTATACAAAAAAATACTTCCAGAAGGACCTCTGTCTGTCAAGGGTCCGTTCGACCTCAGACTGACGCCACTCTTGTTATTAATCATTGCAGCCAAGGATTATTGCTTCAGAATGTCTGATGCAATCCTCATTTTTATCTTGGAAAACTTCCCCTTGCTCAATGTCTTTGAATAAGCCATAGTTTATTCCTATTGCAATGTCTCCTATTCCCAAATAAATATTATTCATTGGAGTCTCTGTTTCTTCTTTCCTTTCATTCCCACTCCCCCTTTCTTTTCTTTTCTGATTGACAACCCCAATGTCACTCTGCAACCTATGCACCTGGGACCTCCTACAAGGTGAGAAAATGTCCCCTTTCCTCATCCAGAGGCCTGAGTTTGTAGATGCAAAAGAGAGCCCATTGCAACCACACTCCCAGGGGATTCTAACTTGCTTCCTGCCTTGACTGTCTTAGTCCCTTCAGGCTGCTACAAAATACCATGCACTAGGTGGCTTAGCCACAACAGAAACGTATTTCTTAGAGTTTTAGAGATTAGAAATTCAAGATCAAGGCACCAGCAGACTGTGTCTGATGAGAGTCTGTCTCCAGGCTCACAGACAATGCCTTCCAAATGAAATGGTGGAAAAGGTACGGAGCTCTCTGGGACCTCTTTTATAAGGGCATTAATCCAATCTGCCTTCTGTCCTAATCACCTCCCAAAGACTCTGTCTCCCAACACCATCACATCGGGATTAGCTTTCAACATGTGAATTCTGGGGGACACCCACATTCATTCTACAGCAAAGGCCTCTGGCTACCTGAATGCTCCCCCTTCCCAGGATGGAAGCATTAAAAATGTGCTCCAAGGAGAAGCCGCGGTTTCTCTTGGAAGCATCCCTTTCTTTCTGCAACCTGCAATGCCTGCTATTCTGAGTCAAAAGACTCCTTCCTCTTCTTCCTCGTGCAGAGAAGCAAGCCATGTCTGTCAATAGGCTCTAGAATTCCTTGTGTTCTATTATTAAATTCAGAGGAAAATACACCCACAACAGTGGGCTTCATCAGGAGGCAGCCAGCTTCTGGGCCTGTGCTGTCTGAGTATGTGGGACAAAATGATCACTTTTAGATCTACAAATGGGATCTCCAGACTGGGCCTCCAGCGCTGCAGCCCCAGTAACCACCCCTTCACTCTGCATTACCTCCCTCCTCCAGCCCCTGTCTGGGATATATGCAAATTGCTCACAGACAAACCGCCTGTGGGGGCAGCTGATACCACTCCAAGCGAGGAGTGCCGGGTATAGGATTTTATTCACCTGCCTGGGTTGTTGGTCCCACACAACTCAATTAAACTGTTTGTCACTGTATCAAGAAGGTTAGAAGATCAGCATTCCGCTCTGAAGACTTGAGAAGTCATTTGTTCTGGGAGAATCCAAGTCATTTAAACCCTCGGCACCCAGATAATCTTGTAAAAATCACTTGATATCTTCCTTGCACGGCACATGTGCAGAGGACCTAAAAGTTCAGGCGCAGCAGCCACCCACCAGAGACCAGGCTGGAAGGAGGGAGGCCCCTAAATAAGTACTCCCGCAGTGCACAGGTGTGTGCAGAAGCAAGCATGAGGGCTGAAGGTGGATGGAGGTAAGCGGGCTTCACCTGCAAAGCCAAGCTCCCAGGACTGAGTAGAAATCGCCTAGGCAGCTGTGGGGGTGGAGCAGAAGAGGCAGCAGTTCAGGAGCAGGGGCTACCTTGTGCAAAGATGTGCCGGCTAGAGGGGAAGAGATAATAGGTGTCTGAGGAGCTGCGAGGCTACACCCCGGCTGTCCTTCATCCCAGTGTCTGGAAGTGCAGTCTTTTGAGGAATGCCACAAACCACACCCCTTTCCCAGAGGCTGCATCCAATGACTGATGGACCCCATCCCATAAAGGTCGGCCCCTTTCCCATCTTAAGAGTGATTTGCGGGCCACCCCATCTTCAGAGCTCTCTGCGGGGCCAACTGCTTCAGTGCAGCTCAGCCAGGCACCGGGCCCAGCCCTGCCTCCTCTCTCCCCTCCCGGGCCATGACCCAACACCTCCTAAGCTAATCTCCTGGAAACCCGAACTGAAGCGAACTGCAAGTCACTTGGCAGTGCCTGGCAAACATTTCTAAACGGACAAGAGCAAATGAACTTCCTCCGTCTTCAGACACCTGGAATCAGGGCAGAGACTAATAAGCAACGGCTGATCTTAAGCTAAGAAATGAAGGTTCAGACATTGTCTAGTATTTCATTTTTGATGTCTCTGGACTGTCCCCATCCACTTCTCAAAATAAAGACATTCAAACATATAATTTCAAGTCAGACTGTAAGAAGACAGCCCCTGACTGAGGGAGGGTAGAGCTCTGAGATCTACCCCAGACTGCCGGGGCCCAGCAAGATGAAGTCACCTGTCCCAGTTCACAGAAATGGACAGCCACAATTCCAACTTGTCCTTATTCTCCCCTGCTGTATCAACACTGGATGCATCTTGAAGTTTTTAAAGTCCTTGTGGCAGGCTGAATAATGCCCTCTTCCCCAAAGATATCCATGCCCAAATTCCTAGAACCTTATATGACTGTTTTAGTTTGTTTTCTGCTGCTATAACAAGATACCCAAGACTGGGTAATTTATAAAGAAAAAAGGTTTTCCTTGGCTTACAGTTCTAGAAATTCAAGAGTGTGGTCTCATACATCTTCAACACTTGGAGGAAAGCAGAAGGGTGGTGGGCATTTACAGAAGAGCAAATTGCTACATGATAACCTGCTGGCACAATTAACCCATTCCTTTCAGAACTGGTCCAGTCTCTAATGAAAGGCAATAATCCATTTATAAGGGTCATGTCCTAATCCCCTCCAAAAGCCCTATCTCCCAAAATTACCACATTGGGA
Source organism: Sciurus vulgaris (assembly GCF_902686455.1). NCBI lineage: Eukaryota > Metazoa > Chordata > Mammalia > Rodentia > Sciuridae > Sciurus > Sciurus vulgaris. Next base: position 72,979,083 of record NC_136463.1, read on the forward strand.
ATCAAATTTCAACATGAGATTTTGGGGGGACAAACCATATTCAAAGTAAAGCAGTGGTAAAAGAAACTTTGCAGATGGGATTGACGTAAGGCTCTTGAGATGGAAGCATTTCCCTAGACTATCAGAAGGGCACTCAGTGAATTCACAAGGGTCCTCATAAGAAGTAAGTAGGAGAGTAAGTGATGATTAAAGAAGAGATTGGAGCGATGCGGTCAGGAAGCAAGGAATGTCCACAGCATGTAGAAGGAGCTGGAAGAGGCAGATTCTCTCCTCCTGTCACTCAGGAGGGAGAGGTGCATTCCTGTGGGCAGGGTCTGAACACCCCCAACATCCCTGTGCAAGCCAACGCAAGCATCACCAGTCACAGTCCCTAACAGGAGTGGGGTGTCTGTGCTCCACAGCCACAGAGCCTCTCCAGACAGACGAAGGGCAGATGTCGTTTAAGAGGAGTTGCATGGCGGGGGAGGAGTGGGACACCAGAACCAGACACCAACAGGACCAGGGACACGTCCAGAGTGCAGATCAGGAGAGCCAGACTGAGGCTCTCCAGAGCACAGGTGACAGCCCTACCCTGTTCTGCACGTGAGGGTGCCCAGGCCAAGAGCCTGCTGGCCCGGTCCCTAGAGATCAGACGGGCTGGGCTGCGGCAGGCGAGGGGAGGGACCTCCATATCAGAGAGGCAGTCAAAACCCACACGCTTCCTGAGCAGCCGCCCCACGAGGCGTCTGTCTGCCTGGACGGAAGGCCCCAGAGTGAAAACGTCAATGCGCACATAGAGAGAGCGAGGGCTGGCTGGGTGGAAGCCGAGGAAAAGGCGCCAGGAGGTTTTAAGAGTTATCCTGGTTTTTGTTTTTTACCAATAAGATGTTTGGCACCAGTTCCATATACACAAATATACACTCAGGCATTGAATGAATATTCATCATGCCTTCTAGGGGATACCAGCTGGGGACACTCGACTGAGCAGAGCAAACTCCCGCCCTGGGGTGACCCCTGGGGGTGGGACTGTGGGTTCAAATCTCCACCTCCCCACTGCCTCACTCCCCATTGAGCAAGGATGGTAAGTTTTACAAGAGCATGTCAGCCCAGATACAAAAGGCCTCTGCCAATAAGAGCCAAGCCTTCTTGGGAGGCGGGAAGCTCAGCCGTGACCTAGACCCTGATACTCACACTCCTGTGGGTCAGGAAAGTCGAGGTCACAGGGAGCAAACCCTCAAGGCTCAGGCCACCAAACCCCAGCCTGACCCCTAGGGTCTGTCTTTGTAAAGCAGGTATGAGACAGCATCTCCCAGCTCCCTGAAACCCCATCCCAGGGGGTTGGCAGGGTCCCCTCGGAGGCCTGCTATGGTTTGAATGTGCTCCCCAAAAGGTCATGTGTTGGAACTTGGTCCCCAAATTCCTATGTTAACAGTATTTGAAGGTAGGGCCTTTGAGCATTAGAGTTAGATGAAGTCATGAGGGTAGGGCCCCCATGATGGCAGTGGTGGCTTCACAGGACACCTTCCATCACCAGAACCAAGTGGCAACATGTAGAAAAGGCAAATGTTAGAGGTGGAACTTTGCACCAACAAAATCTACTGCGTTTCAGAGGGCGTGAGGACGTTGCTTCAAGGTGTTGAATTAGCAATGCAGACCCTGGATGAGGGAGAGAGGAAGGAAAGCGGGTGGAGGAAGGATGGAGAAGGGAGAGCCAGGGACAGACAGGCCTGGAATATGCACCAACATCTCCTTTCGTACCCACCTCGCTTCCCAAAAGGAAGTCATGGGGCGGGGGACATCCCTGGAAGTTGATTTCCACTCTGACTTGAAGAGGAAATGCCTCTCCCGCCAGAGAGCCTCGGTGCAGAGCTTCTGTCTGCAGGGAGGTTTTCTGTGAATTTATTAGAAGCTAAAGAAATGCTGACGGTGTCGTTTTGCCTGCCCCAGCAAGCAAGCAGCCCAGCGCCCTCATTAGACAGCTTCCTGCAGGCGACAGGGGAGGGCAGGGGGCGGTGGCAGGGAGGAGGTAGGCACAAGCTTAGCTGTGCATGGGGGGCAGGGCTGCTCACAGAGTCCAGATCATAAACAAATCAGAGGGGTCACAGATTCACAGATTTCTGCACACCCACGGGCCACGGTGGTCCCTGAGTTGCTGAGCAAGCCCACACTAGGCCTTGGGACTGTGGGAGGCCTGCTGGAGGGTCACAGGAAGCATGAGAGCAGCCTTTAGAGAGGAAGAATCCCAAGTTCAGAGAGGCTGAGCAACTTTCTCCAAGTCACAAAGTCAATAAATTGGGCCAAGACCAGGGAACCCCTGAACCTCATATTTGGTGAATTAGCAGAGTGCTCACTCATTGATTCTACCACCTAATGAAGTAAGTGGGACAAGAATTACCCCCATTGAACAGATGTGGAAACTGAGACCTAGATAGACCCTGCCTAGAACCACAGAGCCTGGTGGAGACCAAACCACTTAGAACATAAATATCCCACGTCCTAGTCAATATGGCATTCTACCCTGCCAGGTAACCTGTACCAGGAGAGCAATATGAAAAGATTAAGAATTAATAGGGGTAATTGGATGCCTTGGTTGGATGAAGACTGGGGCACAGGAGAAATCACGGAGTAAAGGTGAGAACATTGAGGGCCTGACCCTGGTCAGAAGAGGGCAAGGGGGACCCACCGAGCAAGGGGACAGGAGCCACAGAGCTGGGCTGCTGTCCAGGCTGTGTCACCAATATATTTGACACCATCCCAGGCCAGCATACTTGTGGCCCTACCAGGAAGAGGATAGGGAGGGGACAGCCACGACAGAGTACATTAGCCTGAGTCTCACCACACCAGAGGCAGGTGCCATCCCTTTGATTCTCAGGAAGAACCCCAAGCCCAGGCAGCTTTCAGGGACAAGTCAATCTACTCCAGCCACCCACGTCTCAGCATTAACTCCCCAGTCACAGGCCACACCACACAGTGACTTTGGATCATCGTGTGTGTGTGTGTGTGTGTGTGTATGCACACGTGAGTACATATGTACCTACATGTGTGCATGTGTCTATGCTCCTGCTCCAGGCTGCAGGGTGGGAGGGGTGGAAGCAGCACCCTGCTCACCATCTCCCTGCCTTCTGGTAGGAGAATGATCACCACAGCTGGGTTTTGCCCAAAGATTTTGGTCTTAAGTAATATTTCCAACAAACGTCTTGTAAATTGATTTGTAGGAGAGGCGGGTGAAGGAGAAAAATGGGGAGTTGCAGACATTGAATTCAATACCAAATAATCTAATATGCCCAATTTCATTTTCTTTTCCTACCTTTGATGCTTGCAAGCAAATCATTGGTGCTTTAGTTTGCACATATATCTCAATGCAAAATGGTGGCGCGGCAATAAATAAATGCATTATTCAGATAAATGGCTGCTGGTCAGGGTGAAACTGCAAACAATGGTCTGTGCTCCTCCATTGATTTACAAGCAGGAAATTCACTTATTCTCCCCTGACCCTTGACTGTTGTCAGCTCTCATAATTCTAGAAAAGGGACAAGTGGGCAGGGGAAGCTAGCATGGCCAAAGGAAGAACTGAGGGGTATCAGGCCTGGGAAATGAATGAGAGATACCACTTACCAGGCAATAATAATGTCTTAGCCTCCACAGTCCCCAAGCTCACAGAGTCTCAGCCTGATCTCCACTTCCACACTCAAATAAATACCCAACCCATCTTAGGCAGACAATGTACCAGTGCCCAGACAGAAGCTGCAGCAGTGAGCATCTTGCCCCATACCCCTCCTGGTTCTCTCCAGGGCCAGAACAACCTATCAACCCTTCAGCTTCTCCTCACTCTCCCCTAATCCATTCTATTTAGAGCAACCAAAGACATGGCACAGGAATGAGAATCATGCCATGGAACTTTCTGCTGAACTCAATAGTTTTTCTTTTCCACCCTTCACTGGACTCTAAAACCTCCCACTATGATGCCCTTTCTGATTTTCTTTCCTTTATTTTTCTCATTTATATGCATGTTCATCCATACATAGGTTGTGAACACTTTAAAAGCAGGACTTGTGCTGAACTCACCCATTAGCTCTCCAATACCAACCACAGTGCCTTGGATACTCGACTGGAAGATAATTAGATGGACAGGTAGGTGGGTAGGTAGGTAGGTGGGTGGGCAGATAGATGGATGGATGAGTAATGGGTGGGTAAATGGATAATGGAGAATAAATGGTTGGGTGAGTAGACAGAGAGGTAGTTGGATGAATAGATGGTAGGTTGACTGATAGGGTAAATGGAAGTGGGAACTAGAATGAGTGGGCTAGTAGAAAAGAGAGCGGAAGATCAGTATGACAGACAAAAGATCATCCTGGGCTTTCAGGATTAAACTCCCTGAGGCCCTAAGAAGTCTGTCTAGCAAAGCAGATTGTAATGTACCATGAACCTCAGGGAGAACATGCATATGTCCTCTCTGGGTCTGAGTCCCACGACAAACTCATCCTCCAAGTAAGCACATCAGATCTTCAACTGTGCCTTTGAGGCCCCACCTGCCTGGTTCAGTCATCACTCCAGTGGCTTCCTGGAGCCTGCAGCTCAACACAGCAGCTCTCTCCCAGCTCAGCTCAAATGTGCCTACCATGACTTAGGGCACTGATTAAGATGAACTGTCCCGGCCACCAACAGGGCTCTGCAGTCATGATATAGAAAACATCAAGTGAATCAAGGAATCAAGTGAGGTTCCTCACTCATGCTGGGGGTAAAGGAACTCCCTTTGGGTCCACCTCATGGCATCCACTCCCACGCAGCCCCATACTGTCATTTTGTCCACAGCATCATAATTAGAAATGATTTCCAGTTTTTTACAGGACTAACAATGCACTTCATTTAAGAGCACCTGCTCACGTGGCTCAACAAATCTGCCCAGTGAACAGTGTCATTAAGTCATGTGTTGTTTTGAGGAACATATGCAGGCTCAAGACAACGCCTGCACTCTTTGAAAAATCATTTCCCTCTCTGAGTTTCTTTTGCCAGAGAATAAATTCCTTCTTTTTTTGAACCCAGGGCCTTGTGCCTGTGAGGCAAACACTCTACCAACTGAGCTACATCCCCAGCCCAAGAGAAATTCTTAACACCAGCATGTACTAAGGGAAGTTGGATAATGTGTTTAAAATCATATTGAAACTCAACAATTTACTAAAATTCCAATCATAGACACCCACACAGCCACCATCTGCTGCTTCTTCCTCTAAATTTTCCCCAAGGTGAATCAGAAACTTGTATTGTGGACTAGGATTCATCGCCCTCCTCCTTTCTGACTCTTTAATGTCAGACGCACTGACCCATCCATTTGGGCCTGAGCTTCCTCATTTTAAAAGAGGAATAACAGTACCAATCTCAGAAGATTATTTTGAAAACTAGAATATTGTTTATTTCTCTTTATGATCATGTGGCCAGTTATTGGCAGCTACAGCCACTACCCAACATCACAAGAAAAGTTGGTGTCCCATATCACTGGCTGTAATAAGATTAAAATTCAAGATTTGAAGTACAGTTTCTATTGAAAGCATATAGTTTTTGCACCATTGTAAAGTTGATCTACTATAAGTTAGTGAAGTCTGTGATAAGACCCATAGACCCCTTCTTCCACTCTGCATCTCCCAAGGGGAGGTACCCTGCCCCACAGTGCAGTCCCTGCCCACCAGGAGAATCCTGGAGGTTTAGTCTCTAAAGACAGTAAAGCAGAGAGTCTTCAACTTTTAGTCCTGTCTCATAGAGATTTACTCTATGAGACAGTAAAGCTGAGGGACAGCACAGTGAAGATATAAGTGCAATTCCGAACACTGGCCTATTAACCAACCGCATGCACAGTGCTACGGCCTGGATACTAAGATATCCCAAAGGCCCCAGTGTGAAGGGTTGGTCCCCAACTGGGAAGTGGTGAAAACTTTGAGAGGTAGGAGCTGGTGGAAGATTTTTCTAGTCATTGGGATGCTCTTAAAGGGGACAGTGAGTGGGACTCAGCTCCTCCTCTTCTCTCTTGTGATTCCCAGTCAGAAAGTGAACATCTTTGTTCCACCATGATGTGTGGCCTCACTCCAGGCCCAGAAGCAATGTGGCCAATCAATTATAGCCTGGAGCCTCAAAACTTTGAACCAAAATAAACCTTTTCTCTTTATAAGTTGATTATCTCAAGTATTTGTTGTATTAATAGAAATCTGTCTAGCACACCCACTTACCCACCCATTCACAGTCCTCAACTAGTGTTTTATTTCTGGGGTCAAGGAGTATCAGCTAGGGCTGGGGTTGTAGCTCAGTGGTACAGCACTTGGCTAGCATGGGAGAGGCACTGGGTTTGATTCTCAGTACCAAAAATAAAAAATAAAGTAAAATAAAGGTCCATTGACAACTAAAAAAAAATATTTCTCAAAAAAGGAGTATCTGCTGTCTATAGAAACCTCCATTATGACAGAGACAGAACAATCAATCTTCAGGAAATCCACATAGAAAGAGAAATGCAAATAAAAAGATCAGTAACAGCCTCTGAGAGATAAGAGAAGATATTGCAACAATATAATAATAAAGGATGCTTCAAAAAAGAACTTCAGCAAATAAAAGAGAGCTCTTGAAAATAAAAAGTATGATAGTAAATCATTAATAAAAAGTGATAGAAGTTATGGAATTAAAAATTGGGGCATTTTGAGTAATGGAGAGGGAAAGACAAAGAGCTTGAAAGCAGGATAGAAAAAAAAAATTTATACAGAGGACTTATCTGGGTAGTGAGATTAAGTAATGATGTCAATATCCTGTCCAAATGCCCACCCTCATCAATCTGTTTTTTTTTTTTTTTTCATCCTCCCCCAGTACTGGAGTACTCTGGTCTCGGAAGCTGTAGCTTCCCCTTCTTAAAAGAACTCTTCTCTGGCTATTGGAGCTGCTGTATCCACAGGACCAGAAACACTGGGAATCCAGATTTCATTGCATGACCTGTAGTCAATGACCAGGGCTGTAGCAGTAGGAAAGCCCAGTTCCCTTGCTGGACCATGTGAAGCCTCCTCCATGGGGTCCTGCTAGAGCCCCCCCACCATCCCTCTCCTTCTTCCCCTGCCCTTCCCTCACTTCCCTTGGAGTCTCTGCACACAGATCCTCCTCTCTGGGCCTGCCTCTTGGAGACCTGACCCAAGACAGTGTGCCTATGTACAAACAATGAGGGTTTCAGGTGGCAGGGGAAAGCATCGAAAACAAATGAAGGAGGTTGAATAAACAATTAAGGAAAAAACCCTGAACCAGATATTTCCAGATTGAATACCTGGAAAAATCGATGGATGCAGATCTGCCCCAGGTCACCTCTCTATGACAGTTCAGAAGACGAGGCTAAAATCAGATTCTACAAGTTTTCAGAAAGGAAAAAATAAGTCATGCACACTGGATTAACACTTGCAACACCTTTGGCCTTCTCAGAAGCTCACAGGAAATGAAGACAAGGAAGCAACACCTTCCCTAAAGAAAAATTATTTCCGATCAGGGCTCCACACCTACCCACCTCTTCATCAGCTGTGAGGATAGAATGAAGATCATTTCAAAGAAGTGAAATCTCAAAACAGTTATCCCACACTGCCTTTCTCAGAAGAGACTGGAATATGTGCACCAGTATGAGGGAGTAAACCAAGAAGGTTGTGGTCAGCTGCAGACCACAGTGAGAGGAGGGATCCCCCAGGCCTTCTCCACGGAGGCAGTGATGGAAGAAGTGTGGTTGTGTGTAGCCCCTGCTTGTCTGTGGGAGCCCATGCTATGCAGCTGGGGTGGTTCTTTGGAGCCAACTCTCTGCTGGGAGAAGGCTGCCGGAGGCCTGGAGGACTAAGCAAGTCAGGGGACTCCAGGTTGCTGTCAGCACTGGAGGCTGGAAGAGGGTGGGAAGAGGAAGCCAGCATCTAGGCCAAGCCTGTCCCCACTGGAGAGGAATTGCTATCTCCATTCTACAGATGAGGAAACTGAGACTACGGAGGTCATGGATTTGACATAAGTCACATCAATAGCAAGAAAGGACTGAGCTGCAGCACCAGGAATTGCCCCACTGCTAGCCAGTCTCCTTAGACAGCCTTATGCAAAGGCAGTTGCAGCAAGTTACAGAGGCCACTTAGATAAAGTTTTAAATATGCAAATTAGCCCTGGGCTTGCTTACAGATGAGGGGGATCAATTCCAATTCAGGGAGCAGGTACCCTGATGGGGAGGGACGGTTGAGAAGGGTTCCACTTAATCTTACCTTGTGGTGTTTTATGCCCGAAGCTCTGTGCTGCAGACATGGGTGCTGATCTATTTTGGGAGGCACACTGAGGATCAAGCTCCACCCTGAATTACATCCCAGCCCCAACATTCTATTCCTAATAGAACAGAGTGCCTTTTCCTCTGTGGAACTATTTCTGAGTAAGTGAAGAGAGGCTACCTGCAGACCGGCCAGAGGCAGTGCTAGGGGCTGTTCTCTTCCCAGGATTCATGGCCCATGACCCTGTGACCTGTGACACCAGGGCCTGTGACGAGGAGAAGAACCTAAGGAGGCTGAGAACTCAAGGAGGCTGATACTCCAAGCTGCATGACAAGTCCTCTGGGAGCTGTCTTCCTCCTCCCTTGGGAGTTGGGCTTCCATCACCAAAAAGAGAAGCAAGGAGCACCAACCATCGCATGTCACCTGGTGCCTACTGCCCACTGGCCTTTAATATAGCTGCCCCTGCCTGATGGCCTCTTCTTCCCTTCTCAGTGGCACAGAAGATATAGCCAGAAAAAGCCACCTGCAAGGACTTCTCTTGCTTCTGTATCTCCAAGTGGTCCTTTATTTTGACCCTGGCCTTGGTGCCCCACAGTGTACCAGCTCTGCCCCTGAGGCAGAACCACTGTACTTTACCTGTCTAAGTCAGAGAATTCAGTGCTGTTTGGGAGCTGGCTCTGACCAGAGGAGATTGGCAAATTTTTAGAAAATTTTAAGCTGTTTATTAAACTCTTGGTAGCTTGAAATTGGCCATGGTGGGGGTATTGACACCAGAGAAATGGGCAAATGCTACATACTAAACCCAGGTTAATTTGAAATTGAGCATGTGTGTGTGTGTGTGTGTGTGTGTGTGTATGTGTGTGTGTGTGTGTGTGTGTGTGTGTGGAGCATTTGCTACAGAAATTAGCTAATGCAAGAATATACTTTGAACATTAGCTAATGCTACACATCAGGGGTTCTTTTTCTTTTCTTTTCTTTTTTCTACCCCTCTGGAGAGGTGGCTGTTAAACATTTACCAACACAGCTCTGCAGAGGACCTGCTGAGAGCCTTGCTGAACTTGCCAGTCTATTTCTGTGCCCCAGAGTCTGCCTGTCCACACACCTCCTCCCTCAGGCATCCTGAAGTTGCACCAGTCCCCCAGTCTTCTGCAGTCACTCTAAGCACATGCTGGGTGCCACCTGGTAGAAGGAGTGGGGGCATCTGAGATGTTCAGGTCTCAGTTTTAACTCTGGCTGGCTCTGTGCCAGCTTGCAGGAGTGACTTAGCTCTGAGATTTCAGTGTCTCCTTGTTATATGATGTTAGAACTGCCTACTCACAGCTTCCATTGCTAGAGATGCACATGCAGCTCCAAGCACAGGCAGGTGCTCCATCAGTGACAACCTCCAGCATTTGAGTTAGTGTACTTGATCAGGGACTTCCAGCAGAGCAACTTTGAAAGGATTTCCCCTCTGCCTTCTTCATTCAGTGCTTCCAGACTGCAAATAAGCATGTGGTATGCAAAAAAAAAAAAAAAGGCACCTGCAAAGTGGATGGAAAGTTCCACCTCTAGTGTCATACTGGCCTGGGGCAGCACAGTAATGGGACAGGTGTGTTCTCAGGAGTCCGAGGAGCATGCCGAACTGACTTGTTAGTCTAAAGCACAAAAGCATGGGCTCTGAGGTTGTCAGTGTTGCAAAGACATTGGCCACTTGTGCATCTTGTTGTGAGAGATTCTCAAGGCCCTGTTTAGATTTGGATTTGAATGCAATGCATTTGGTGAATCAGGGCTTCCCATGCAAGTGGACAGACAGAGGCTTCCTGCTTGTGTTCCATAAATCTTAAACCCCAAACTGCCACTCTCTCCTATCGTGTCTGCAGAGGGTCTGGCTCAGGGATCCCACATTGGTTACTTTGTTCAGTGGCTGTCTCCAGAAAGTACTCTTTTTCTGAGCACATGGGTTTTAAAAGCTGCATTCACACATTCCCAGTTACCTTTGCATGGTTTACATGCATTATATTATGGACATATTTCCCATTTTACAAAAGTGGTAACTGAAGCACAGTGGAGTGAAGTGACTTGTCCAAAGTCACAAGTCAGAGCCAGAAACTGAACGCAGGAGGGGGTCACCCAGAACCCAGGGACTTGACACTATACCTGGTATCCCCATGCAGCCTACAATACTGTGACCTGAGGCAACCTGCCCATGGAACTCAGCCAAAGCCACACTCTCTTGAGCACAACCAAGGTTAGGCTCAAGACTAAACCCCAAGAAAGATGCCAGTGGGGCCCTGAGCAGCACTCCGGCATTTTGATGGATGAAAAACATTTCAAGTTTTCCTGTAAAAATGTCTGTTGTGGAAAGATAAGGAAATTCTGGCATGCTCAGCGGCAACTTATTAACTAGTTCGGCAGTACTTATTTTTAGCCTTGGGGCTGAGCACAGCGTGGCTCTAATCAGCAGCTGGAGTGATGCTGACCAGGCCAGCACTAACCCAGACCCAAAGGCAGCAAAAGAAGAACCAGGGCCAGTGTCGGCCAAGGGATGAGGGCTCTGGGTTCATATGAGCTGGGGGCCCCAGGCACCGGCTGGGGAAGCAGTTGAAGAGTCCTGGCAGAACCCACATTTGGGAACCAGCAGGCTTGGGCTCTCCCAGCAGTGAGAAGGGACACTTAGCAGCCTCTGCGGGTGGTTGGGAGGTATATTTTGTCACTCTGTGTCCCAAGTCCTGGAGCTCGACAGGGCCAGGCCTTTCCTGTGCCCTCAGCAGCCCTGTTCTTCCCGGCAGTGAAGGCAGGGGTGAGAGGAAGCAGCTGGAGGGACCGTCCCCTGCGTGAGCATGCTGGAACAGTGTCACCTCAGTCATCTGCTCCATTGCTTCTTCGTGGGGACCCTCATCAGAGTTCTGCCCAAGGACCTTGGCAACATGGCTGTGTGTTTAGTAGACCCTTATTTGCACCACACAGGCCCCATAATTTCCCCCCAAAAGGCTGCGTAAAGTGCCTCCTGGCTAGAAGGGGAAGGTTTGCTGGGGAGAACTCACACTAAGTAAGCAGGATGGGGTGAGGTCAGGCTAGATGTCCCACCCCACCGCCTTCCCCACCCCACACACTGCCTCCCAGGACTGGCTCAGCCTTGCAGCTGCACTCCAGCAAACTTTGAGTTCCATCGTCAAACCTTCTCTCAAGCTCCACCTGGTGTGGTCCCTCCTCTCTGTTCCCTGGATAGTCTGTATGCACTTCCACCTATTTCTTTGCTGATAATCATTACCTGTGTGCCTTATTCCCCACCTGAGCCTGCCTCCCCTGCACCATGGGTAGATGATGGCGGATCATGTGGGGTACCCAAGGCAGCACAGGGATGAGCTACAGATGCCTAATGGGCTTAAGACTGTTTCTCCTGGGCAGTGAAGAGACCACTGGAAAGAAGGGTGGCTATTTCTGGCATTCTGTGTGACTTTGCATGGCCTCCAGAAATATTCTAGCCCAGATATTACAGGTTCTCTAATTCCAAAGGGCAATAGACTCATTTTCTCTGGTAATTGGTGTTTCCCAATTCTTTCCTCCCACCTCCAGGCCTGTCCTGTCTGGGTGTGGGGGACCCCTGAGCACTAGTCTCCAAAGCACCTTTCCTCCATTTCTAGGGTAGAGAAGCCCAGAATCTTCTTCTCTCTCTGTTAGCCAGGCATGTTGGCATCCTGGCCAGGCCTGGTCTTACAAACTGTCCAGGAGGATGTTTGTTGGTGTGCACCCTGACCTGACTCCTTCCACCTAGCAATCACTGCACAGGGGCCAGAGCACACAGGAAGAAGGAGGCATGGACAATTTGGGACTTTCCCACTCTGTGATGGCGGTCTGGGAAGGCAGAGGAAACTGGGATTGCCTCTCAGCCCAAAAGCTGACCAGCCCAATAACAGCCTATCATCCCACCTTTCTGGACCTCTTCTGAGATGGGTGGGAAGCAGGGTTATAGTGAGATTCAGTGAGATGCCTCAGGGCACAGTGTTTGCTCACAGCAGGTGTTACTGAGCAGCTGCCTCCATTCAGATCAACTGCAAAGCCACGGTCAGGCTGGTTTGCCAGGGAGACTGGCTACGTTTTGCAGAGATCAGTGGTTCAAAGAACCTCTTTCTAGAAAGCAGTTTCCATGTGTGTATGGAGGTATGTGGCAGGGAACGTTCCATTGCCTTTGTAGTCTCTGGGTGACCCGGCATGGTTGGGAAGGGTGGTAAAATCTACAGGCCCCAGGCCAGATAAGGACAACTCCAGGAGCTTCCCCTAGGGCCAGCACAATCCTACTTTATGATTCTTGGAAATCCCTCTCTGAAAAAATGCAAAATTCATTTACCCTTGGGGAGCCCTTGGTAATACTGGGTTACTTTTCAGCCATCTGCGCAGGGGCCCAAATAATCCAGCTGGAAACTAAAGCCCACCCTGAATGTGACCATGACAAATAGGAGAGAGAAGCAGATTTGAGATATGATTTCTGATTAGCACAATTACAGGGAGCAGGAGCTCCGGCTCCTGGTGAAGACAATAAATTAACTGCACACTAATGTGGGAGAGATTACATCCCTGAATCTCTGTGCCCTGCTGCAACCCATGTATGTAAAGTATAATTGCATCATATTGTCAAGAGAGTTGTGGCAGCGATTCAATTACACTGCAGAGTGACTGTAAACATCCGCCAACACCCTCTCTCATCTCCTGATTACACTAGAGAGAATGCCGTAGTCCTATGCTCAGCAGAGAAAGCAGCAATACCCAGTCCATGGCTCCATAGTCTTTATGTAGCAAGAGAACTTTGTAGATCTATGCAAGCAAGCATTTAAGAACCCACAGCTGATGCCTGTAATGACACTGTCCACACAGGTGACCTGGAACCTCCCCGCCCTTGTCATCCCACAGCTGTCAGGGCTCCCCACTCACACTCTCTCCAGTCCCTGCAGGCTTGATAAGTTCTCTTGACCTTTTATTAAAGAGTTGTCTGAAATGAGAGACTGCTGTTCTTCCTACCCATACCTTGAATAGTGTTAGATATTTTAAGTGTTTTCCTTTGATTCTTCCAGCAATAATGACTTTTTTAACAATGATGATATTATGGCATTTGCGGATAAATGGATGTAATTGGAGAATATCATGCTAAGTGAAATAAGCCAATTCCAAAAAACCAAAGGGTGAATGTTTCCCTGAAAAGTGGATGATGACATATAATGGGGGTAGGGGGTTGCGGGGTGAGAGAAGAATGGAGGAACTTTAGATTACATAGAGGGAAATGAGAAGGAGGAGGGGGTATGAAAGATGGTGGGATGAGACAGACCTCAATACCCTGTGTACATGTATGATTACACGGATGGTGTGAATCTACATCGTGCACAACCACAGGAATAAAAAGATGTACCCCATTTGTGTACAATGAATCAAAATGCAGTCTGTAAAAATAAATAATAATAATAAAAAAAATAAAGTCTATTGTTTTGAGGATCAAAAAAAAAAAGATTCTCAAATCACATGCTTTATTGATTCATTTAAGAACATACATCAAGTAGCAAGGGCAAAGAAATACTAGGTCGGTGCCCACAGGCTGGAGTGGAAGGACTGTGGTACTGATCCTGTTACACAGTCGTTCATATATGGTCTCCTTTTCTCTTTGCCTCTCTCTCTCCCCTTTCCTTTTCCTCTCCTCCCCCCATCCTCCTTCATATCAGGGGGGGTTTTTTGTTTGTTTTTTTCCAATGGCAGTGTGGTTAAGAGGTCCAGAGCTTGAACAAGGGTCTTAGCAAGCTAAAACTTTCTGGAGTCAATGTGAACTTGTTGTTTTGAAGAAACACAGGGCAGGGACACCTGGCCACAGGTGTAGCTCACCAATCAATGAGTTTACTAGACATCTGGAAACTTTATCTTTGGAGCAAACCATATGCAAACCTAGAATGGGGCTCCAATGTCTGGTCAGTTAGAGATGATGAAACTGCTGCGGGAAGGTGGCTTGATTTAGATCTTATAATTTGGTCCTTCCATCCTTTTAAATTGTTATGTAAGTAAATATTCTTGAATGTTCCATGTTTTTTAAAAAACTCTTATGTTTTCTACACTCTATCTTTAACACATCTTCCTGATTGTCAACTTTATGTATACATAATATATCTTGGGGATTCTTCTCATGTCTCACACTCCACCTGCTTTTGAGGCAGGTTTAAGGTTTCAGATTTAAAAGATGCACAAGTTGAGATGCAAAGATGTCGGGGAATTTTTCAGTTCAGTAAGTATTCTGTGTGCCACCTATTGTTCTGGGCACTGGGTAAAATCAACACCAATTCCTCCCTGGGTAGGGCTACATCCTAGCAGGAAGGAGACACATCATAAACTACGGGTGTTAGCTAATGTGTCAGAAGGTTGACAAATTTGAGCAGCTTAAGTGGGGCTAGTGGATTGTGCAAGAGAAGGAAGTGGGTCCTGTAAGAAATTCCACGAAAACCACGCCAAACACGGGAAATCACAAAAGGGAGTTTATTAAGCAAACAGAGTGCCTCCCTGCAGGGTAAGAGAGAAAATGAGAGGAAAAGAGAAAGGAAAGAGAAATGGAATGTGAAAGAGTGTGGAAAGTGAGGAGGAGAAAGAAAGTGAGTCAGGGGGAGAGAAAGCATGAAAAAAGATGGCAGGGTAGCTACCCTTAAGCAGTTGAATTCCCCCAAGCTCACAGGGGACCAATAACGGAGAAGGATACTTGCAAGCTGACTGATGAACCAATAGCTAGCTAGGCTGTTCACAGACTGACAAGTAGATGGGAGGTGGGGAAAATGGCTGCAACAGAAAGGGCAGGGAGAGCAGCTTTCAGACTGACAAGCTAGATTGTGATGCAACGGAAAGGGCGAGGAGCAGCTTTGTATTACAGGTCCAATTTTATATAAAGCAGCCAGGGAAGGCTCAGTGATAAGGTGATGTTGAGCAAAGGTTTGCAGGCAGTGAGGGAGTTAGCCAACTGGATATCTAGTCAGAGGGAACAGACTCTGAAAAATCCCTGAGATAGGCCACGCCTTGAGAGATCCAGGAAGAGTGAGGAGGCCGGTACTGCTGGAGCAGAGAAGTAGCTGATGTGAGAGAGGCCATGCCATGGGGGCTCAGAGGTCATTGTGGAGACTTGGGCTCTTCTTCTGGAATCTAAGCCATGGACAGGGAGAGCTTGAAGCAGAGGAATGACATGATCAGAATTTTATTTGTAAAAGTTCTGTGACCACTGTGTACAGACACAAGTTTGGGGCAGTTAGGAGGCTACTATAATAAGGCAGATGGGAGGTGGTGCTGGCTCCTGCCAGGGCCATAACAGTGGAGGGAGGCAGTCAGATTCTGGATATATTTCACCTGGAGCAGGGTCAAGATTTCTTCACTTTGGAGTGGAGTGCAATGTAAAGAATAAGTCAACCATGACCCCAAGACTCTTGATCTGAGTGATTGGAGGATAGAGAGGAGTTGGGAAAGGTGAAGGTCAAGCAAATTGGTGGAAGAATAATGAGTCCTAGATGTTTGAGTTCAAGATGCCCATTAGATACCCAAGTGGAACTGTTAAGTAGTCAGTAGCTCAAGATCCTTCAGCATATTAGATGTAGGGCTGGTAGAGGAATTTAGATTTCTCTGATGGCTCTGTGCAACTCTCTAATATTTTATAATTTTTTTCTAGTAGTTTTGAAAACCAGATAGTAGAAGGTGACTTGTGCAGCAAATGTGATATTGCTTTGGAATTTGAAAGCCTGAAGTTTCCTCATCTCAGGAGACCTTTCCTTGAATGCTTTGGGTGAGGCCAGAAGCTCCTGCCACTGCACAGTTCTTTGTGCAAATTTCCATTTGGCGGGCTCCACACTGTGGCACGAGTGTTCATGCCACTCTCTCTCCCTTGAGATGTGAGGTCCCAGAAGGCAGGGCAGATCTTGCTCATCTCTGGGTTCTTCTCTCCAAGTTCTATGGCTACTTACAACGGTAGGATTTAGTGTGAGGCTGTGGAGGAGTAAGGCCCCTCAGGGACCTCTGCCTTCACTGGAGAGGTCCTGATTTTCTTGTCTATGGTTCTTATTCTTTTGACTTTCCACTTTTCATGACTTATTCATTCATAGTGTTTCCCATTCTTTCTATTGGATTGTCTTTCCCTTTTTGATTTGTAGGCATTCTACAAATTAAATGTTGGATGCTAATTTTTTGTTATTAGATTCAATACCTTCTCTCAGTAGTGATTATTTTTTAATCTTTTTTACTCATGGAATTTTACAATTTAATTCTAAGTCAATCCATTAAGATTTTCCTTTCTTGATTTGTTTTGGGGTTTTTTTTGAGAAAATCTTCTTTCTAGCAAGATCATAAAAGATATTCTCCAACGTTTCCTTCTAAAATTTTTACTTTTATGTGCAAATTTTTAAATTCACTTTAAATTGATTTTTATATTTATATACAGTAAGGTTCTGCATTAATATATTCCCATGTAGATAACTGGTTGTCTTAATATCATTTATGGAAAAATTTTGTCCCCACTATTTTTAATGCTATCCTACTCAAACATTGTTTCCATATGTGTATGGATCTGTTTCTGGGCTCTTAATTCTGTTCTGCTTTCCTATTTGAAGGTCCCTGGGCCAATACCACACTGCTTTAATGACTAGAGCTTTATCAATGGTTTCTGATAATTGATAGGATAAAATATTTTTATCTGCTCTTTTTCAATTTTTTGGTGATATTTTTAGCACCCAATTGCCCAGATGTATTCTGGAACCATGATTTCATCACATGTCATGAAACAATATCCTGTTGGATTTTAATTTGAATTGCTTTGAATTTAGAACATATAGGTGGGGAATCATCATATTTATTGGAGTTGAATCTTCTTAGTAAAACTCATCATTTATATTTACTTTAAGTTTTTCAGTAATGCCTTAGAACTTCCTCTCTAAAGGCAGAGCTACTGTTTAGCAAGACATGTATCTCATTTCAATGAGCCAATGCCCCTTGAGTTGTGCAGTGCACATGGCTATCCCAGACCACCATCTGTACAAGTCTCATACCAACTTTTTAAATTTCATTCCTAAGTATCTCAGAGTTTCATTGCTATTAAAAGTTGTATCTTTCAAAAAAATTCTGGCTTTAAATTGAGTGTTGCTGGCACAGACACATCCTCATTATCATCTTCATTTTATATCCAGTGAACTTGTTGAAATCTTAGTTCTAACAGTTTGTAGATCCTTTTAGATCTTTCAAAATAGGCGACTGTATTATTTGCAAATAATAAAATATATTTTCTTCCTTCCTAATCTGTACACTTTTTTCACTAGCAGAGACCTCCAGCATGACAAGCCAAGCACTTACTGTAAGGACCTTTATCTTTGACTTTAATAAATCATGCTAATGTTAAATAGGATGTTTTACTAGATGTTCTGAAACAGCCTTCACCAGGTTAAAGAAATTGCTTCCTGTTCCTAATATATGAAGAGGTGCTTTACTCTGAATTTTTTAAAAACTGTTTATAGTGAGATTATTATATTTATGATATTTCCTTTTCTTCACTTTTAATGTGGTGAATTACACTGATATATTTTTCTAATATTAAATCAACCTTGCTTTTGGGAGCAATTCGGTCAAGATATATGATTGTATTTCTACATTACTGGATTTGGTTCACTAATTATTTATTTATGATATTCCTGTCTATGTTTATGAGTATAATTGACCTAAAATTTTCCCTATTTATATCCTTGTCTAGTTTTGATATCAAGGTTACATTAGTCTCACAAAATGAGTTTTAGAACTTTCTCCCTACTCATCAGAATAATTTGTATAATATTGGGATTGTCTATTTCTTAGTCATTTTTGAGAACCCACCTTAACAACATCAGACATCTGAACTTGATATCTCCTCCTCCTCCTTCTCCTCCTCCTCCTCCTCCCTCTCCTCCTCCTCCCTCTCCTCCTCCTCCTCCTCCTTCTTCTTCTTCTGCTTCTTCTTCTTCTTCTCCTTCCTCTTCTTCTTTTCTCTCTCTCTCTCTCTCTCTCTCTCTCTCTCTCTCTCTCTCTCTCTCTCTCTCTCTCTCACTTTAGACACTGATTTAATTCCTTTGATGACATGAGTCTATTCCTCTTTTCCATTTTTCCTTGAGTCAGTTTTGGTAAGTGGTATTTGTTAAGAAGTTATCTGAATTATTTGTTTGCATGAAGTTTTAAATGATCCTCTGATATTTTAAATTGCAATCTCATTTTTCATTTCCTCTTTCATCAATTTCTGCTCTTTGTGTTTTCTTCTTTCAACTTTCCTTGGCTTACATTGTTGTTTTTCTCATTATGGAGTTGAATATCTTGCTCACTAATCTTGAAGAATTTTTCTTATGCAATATAAGCATCCAAAATTATAAATTTCACTTATATACCACCACAAATTTTGATGTACAGTACTTTTATTATTGTTCAATTTTAAGTATTTTCTAATTAGTATTTTTGCTTCTTTGAACCCATGAATAGATGTGTTCCCATATACTCAAATATATAGTTTTTTGCTTATTTCTAGCTACATTTTTGTTATTGGTTTCTGACTTATTTGCATGACATAGCATCTTTTAAATTTGTTGAGATCAGTGTTCGGCATAGTATCTGTGCAATTTCTTATTAAAATTTCACATATTATTGAGAATTGTATATGTTATTTGGTGGTTGTGCTATATGGTGGGCCAACAGATCAAGTTTGTTAATTGTGTGGCCCAAATTGTCTATATACTTACAATTTTTTGGTAAGTTTCATCTGCTAATTGCTGAGAGGTAATTTAAAATCTCCTAGTATTGCTGTGAATTTTTCCCTTATAATTAGATTAATTTTGCCTTACCAATATGAAGATGTACTATTAATTGTGTTAGTAAGCTTTTCATTGCTGGGACAAAAATATCAGACAAGAACAACCTAGAGGGGGATATATTTATTTGGGGTTCATGGTTTCAGAGGCTTCAGTCCATAGTTGGCTGGTTCCATTGATCTGGGTCTAAGATACATCATACATGCCACAGCATTCAAATTTTTAATCCCTCAAATGGATTAATCTACTGAGGAAGTCATAGCTCTCATAATCCAATCATTGAACCTCTGAGTAGTCCTACATTTGGGATCATGTTTACAAAATGTGATTGCCCCCCCTCCCAGGGGACTTTTCTAGATCCAAACCATAACAGTTGTATATAATTTTGAATATTTACTTAGGTCTAATGAATTCTTTTCTTTTTTCTCATTACATTATGCGGTCTCTAGTTCCCTAAATAATGCTTTTCTTTTAGTTAGTATTTTCCTGGGATATATTTTCAACGTTCTTAGCTTTTAATTTTTCTGTCTCCTTGTGTTTTATGTGGGATTCCTGCAAACAACCTAAATCTGAATTATTTTTTTAATTTCACTCAAACATGGAAAGCTCAGTCTAGGTATTTATTGTGATTTTGAGCTATTTAGGTTTCTTTTGAGCCCCTATTTGCACCTTATTTTGTGCTATTTGTTTTCCTTTTCTGTGACTTTTTTTTTCTTTCTTTCGTCGGCGTGATTGAGTTTCCTTGTTCCTCCTCCATTTGCTTGAATGTTATGCATTTTATTTCTATTAATCTCACAATCATTCATAAACCATCTTAACCTCTTTTAAATATGTTTTTATTAGTTATACATGATAGTCGAATGTATTTGGACACGTTATACATATATGGAGTATAACTTCTCATTCTTCTGGTTGTACATGATGCATAATTATGTTGGTGATGTAATCATATTTGCACATAGGATAGTAATGTTCGAGTCATTCCTCTATCTTTGCTATTCCCATTCCCCTTCCCTTCCCTTCATTCCCCCTTGTCTAATCCAAAGTACTTCTGTCCTTCCCTCTCCCCACAAGCTCTTTCTTTTTACACATAAGTTTTCTAAATGCCAACTTAATGTCTAAAAATAATCAGCCTTGTATCATTTCAATTCTGATTATTCAGAAAGGGCTGGAGTTTAACTGCAATGTCTTGTAGCTTATGTGTAATGAAACTTATTCAAGGTGCATATAAAAAAGTATAATTATATGTTAATAGCAGAATTAAAGGCACTTATCAAATTGCAAATATAAACAAATAAATAAATAAAACTAGCCCTGCACCTATCCCCAAATACTATAGAAACTCTAAGAGTGTCTTAGCCATCTATGTTCTTCCTCCTTCTTAACTTACTGGCTTGTCACTTGTTATGTCTCATTACATCCATTGTGGGTAGCAGGTCCATTGTGTTGGTTCTCTGCAGTAGCCACAGTGCCTAGAACAGTTCTGGCCCATCGCAACTCAGTAGATATTGAATGTGTGGATGCTGTTGCTGCCTACCCTTTTAAGTCTATTTACTTTATGCTTTCCACATTACTCTTCATCATTATTATTGTTTTATATTTCTATTGAAAAGCTGCTTTGAACTGACACTTTCTTTTCATTAAGAACACAGCAAGAAATTCTCTCAATGAAAAGAAATAGATTCTCTCCCAAACTAGGGCAAGTCTCATGAGCCATATCCCTGTGTCCCAGAGTCCCAGATCCCACATCTTCTAATTGTGATTTCTTCACTTCCCAGAGCACCCAGACTAGGGGTTCTTCAAGAGTTCTACAGCTGAGAGGAGACCCAACAATGACACACGGCATCTCCTTCATCTGTCCACCAATGGGAAGAATGCACCTTAACTCAGAAGCCAGGAATTTTAGGACAGGAACCTCAAATTTACCCCTTTCCTGCATTAACATTTCCTACTACTATTGGATAACTCCCGTCAGCATACAAATGTGCTGTAAGTTCTCCTATCTGGAAAACTCCTCTCCCTAATGCCACTTCTTCCTCCAGATACGGCCAGGATTGGGCATATTTCGAGATGGAGCTGGCAGGGCTACAGCTGAATCAGCTGCCTCATAGGGGACAGTGCTAGGGCTGAGGCTGAGGCTGAGGCTGGGACAGCTGGTTTTCCCTCTTTGCTCTGCAGGGTCTGCATGCTGCTCCGCGTGGAGCTGGTGGCTCTGAGCAGGCAGTGTAGGGAACTGTAGCAGGGCAAGTGTCCAGGCTCCTCAGGCCATGTTTAATCCTCGAAAGAATCCCGGACACCTGGAGTATGTTCTCTTCTGGCCTCCAGATGAGACCTGCTTTCCCTAGTACTTCCCATACCTTGGGTTCGTGGGAAGGTGGGCTCACCCCTCAGGCACTCTTGGCCCCATGAGTGAGAGGTAATGTAGCCCACTGAGCCCTTCTGGGACACTCCTTGGATGCATGAACGGATAAGTGAGGCACAAGTGGCCACCCGCCCAGGGAGAGAAAGCTTAAAGCTGGTGGGCCCCCTCTGAATGTGAAGATGCCTTTGGGTTTCTGAGTTTTCCATTTGCCCTTACACTTTGCCCAGGACAGATTCAAAAGAACCCCAAACCCTGAGGTGGGTCCCGGGGTCCCACTTAAATCACTGTTCTGCCCTGGATTGATCTCTTAACCATCCTCTTGGTAAATAGCAACATTTTGCATAGACTGGAAGTTGAAAATTAAAAATAAAAAGAATCCCATATAGGTCTTGTGGCTATTGCCTGTATAATTAGCATTGTAACAGATGTTTCTGGTATAGGCTCTAATCCTCACCACCCATTCATCCTGCAGCCTGCCCACCAACCACCCCGGCCCTTAGTCCCACATTGTTAAATCCAAGTTCCTTTCTCCTAGCATCATTGCACTGAGCAGTCCCCTGGGGAGCCCTCCCCATCTCTTGGTTTCTGTGATCCCCTTCTGCCTGGCTTTTCTCCCTTTCTTCTCAGGTGGTTTGTGGGGACTGCCCCTACCTTCCAAGGTCCTCATCCTCCACCTGACCCTTGTCTTGTCTGTCCCATAAGCTCATTCATCACTGTGGGCTTGAGCATAAGGCACTGTGTGGATCTTCACTAGCCCAGCACAGCATCCACATGACCCCTTCACTTGGATGTCTCAGAAATCTCTTAAATGTGATGGCATGCACCAAACTTAACTGCTCATTTTTTCCTGAAATCTTATCTTTCCCAATCTTTCTCAGGTCTCTATATGGCACCTCCATCCACCTAGTTGCTCAATATCAAATCTTAAAAACTATCTGATTTCTCATCACTCCTCATGTTCTACATCCCACCCATCAGCAAGTCTCATTGATTCTGCCTTCACATATACCACCCATCTGTCTGCATCTCTCCATTTATTGTCTGGGTACCCTATGAGATGCAAGCTCCACTAAGTACAGGGGCTCTATTTTGCTCACTGCTGTGTTCCGTACACAATATCTCTCAAAGCATCCATGGCAGGTACATTCTCAGTTCACTTTTGTTAAATGAATGATTGATTCTCATTGCACATTGCAGGGGACTCTATGGAGTAGGGAGAGTAGGGATATGGTCCTCATTTTAGAAAAGGAATGCAGAGACTTGACAACAGTTCACTCTCCAGTCCCGAATGGAAGCGGGTCAGGGTTCTGCCCCAGGTCAGAGTCCCTAAGCTCCTTCTGTGCTTCTCCATCATGAGTTTAGCACTGGGGTTGAAAGTATTGGCACTCAGAATATTTAGGTTCCAATTCAGACTTACCACCCTGTATATTTAAATTCTGCCTCAGTTTCCCTGACTGC
This sequence comes from Sciurus vulgaris, assembly GCF_902686455.1. Lineage (NCBI taxonomy): Eukaryota > Metazoa > Chordata > Mammalia > Rodentia > Sciuridae > Sciurus > Sciurus vulgaris. The sequence goes on from NC_136463.1 coordinate 73,001,921, forward strand.
AGTTTGGGAAGATCATAGTGCCATTTTCTGGGGTGATTGTAAGATCAAATAAATGCACAGAACACACTCACCCATGTGGAGAGAGACAGCATTCAAGGTGTGCTGGATATTTGCTATGATAACCATTTTCCACTGAAGAGTTTGACAACAGATTCTCTATCAGAGTCATCTACACATGTGATCACAGCTTTGTTTCCCTTTCTCTCCTCAACCCACTTCCATCTGGTTCCTCCCAACCATCCACTAGGAGTTGCCTCCAGGGTCCTCAGGAACAGCCATGTCCATAGTCCAGGTACACTGATCACTGCATCTGACCATGTGGCTCCCTCCTTCCTGAGACAGTTTCCTCCACCCTACCTGCTCCCCTATTGCTTGCTCAGCTCTTCCTCCTCCATTTGTATCTGTCGTCAAGGTTCTCAAACTTCCTTGCTCATGGTCAACCCTCATTCTAGAAGATTTGTCCACTTAGGTACCTCACCAGACAGCATCACCCCCATCCAATGATTAGGCATCATCCCCATCCAAGTCTCACCCCTGCCTAGTTTGTTCTCCTGGCTCCTAATCCAATCCCATGTGTCCTTCTGATACCTCCTCTTGGGGTCTCCCAGTGCCACCATCAAGTATGCTTAAATGGTAGAATGTTTTTTACCTAAACTCCCCATCCTTGTCTTCCCCATCCTCCACCCCACACCTGGGCATCCATAACCTGTTCCTTCTCCTTCTAAATTCATCACTCCCTATGTCGTCTTACCTGCTTCATGTTTCTCAGTCTCCCCAGATCTTGTTGTGGTCTCAACATGCCATTACTCACCCAGATGGATTACGTCACCTCTCTAATCCATCCTTCACAGAGCAACCCTCTACAATCTTTTCCAAACTCAAGTAGGATCATGCCACTTTCCTCCTTAGAACTCATCAATCTTCGCCTGAGTTCCAATAATAAACCCAGCCCTCCATGTGTGCACATGCTCTCTGCTTCATGGACTTTTCCCTGTTCTTGAAATAAATTCTCCTGCTTTTCCCACCTCAAGGCCTTTATTCACTACCAGCTGCAGTTCCCCACTTTGCCTGGCCCACTCACCTTGATCTCACCTCAAGCTGTTTCCCCAAAGATTTCATGTTGTGCCTTTAGACCCGGTCAGCACCTACCATTCCTCAGGCTCAGGGAAACTGCTTCTCTAAGGCATGTTTGGTGACTATATTAAAGAGCTGTTCATTAGATTTTGTGTTATTTGAGACAATGCCATATCGTCTCCTGATTTTAAATCCCACATAAATACTGATACATCCCAAGTTCCTCTCTTCAGCCTCAACCTCTTCCCTGGGCTCTCAACTTGAACATCTGACTGCCCAATGGAAAGTTTATCTGGGATGTTCAGCAGGCACCTCAAAGGGAGCATGTCTAAAACCCAATTGTTGCTCTACACCTCCCCCCAAAATTGTTCCTCCTACAACTGTCCCCTGGAATAACACTTCCTGCTTCTCCCTGCTGAAGGCTGAAGTTGGAGACACAAGCTCAAACTCTTTCTGTACTCACATATCATCAGTTATCACTTATTTACTCTACCTTCAAACTATATCCCAAATCCCAGGGCATTCTGAGCATATTTGATACCCTGAGAAGATAATTTTTTCTAACCTCCCCTTGGCTATGAACTGAATGTTTGTGCCCCTCTACCTCCAAATATTCATATGTTGAAACACCAAGCTCCAGTGTGATGGCACTTGGAGGTGATTAGGTCATAAGGGTGGAGCCCCCACAATGGGGTCAATGTTGATCTTGCTCACTTCCTTCATGAACCCAGGAAAGACTGTGTGAGGACATAACCTGGAAGAGGTTTACAATTGTCCACATTTTGTCACTATAACAAAATACTTGAGATGGCTAACTTTATAAAGGAACAAGGTTTATTTAGTTCACAGTTCTGGAGGTTTGAGCACATTGGTTCCTGCACTGGCTCAGTTCTCCGAGTGTCCTCTCAGCCTCATCATACCATGGCTGTTGGCAATGACTGATGGCAACGGCTGACGGCAGTGGCAGGAGCACATGCGGAAGCAAGTGACAGAATCTGATACAAAAAGTCGGAGAGACTGGGTAAGACCAGACTCAGGACTTCATAAAAATTCTTTCTCAAGAACAACCAAAGGGTTGCATGAGAACTACCTTAATCAATTCCTAACCTTTGGTCCTCAATAACCCAAAGACTCCCCCCTAAGCCCACTCTTACAGGTTCCACTCTGGGAATCAAGTTTCCAACACGTGGATCCTTGTGGTACATAACTCAAACCACATCCAACCACAAACCACATTCAAACAAGAGCAAGAACCCTCACCAAGACTCTGAGATGCCAGCATCCTGATCTCCAACTTCCAGCCTCTAGACCTTGAGAAATACATGCTGTCTAAACCGTCCAGTCCATAGTGAATTGTTATGGCGACCTGCACAAGCCAAAACACCCCTCTTCTCTGTGATGAGATCATTTTTAGTAATATTCATTACTACAGTTTGGATATGGAGTGTCTCACCAGAGGCCACGCATTGAAGTCTTGGTCGTTAGCCTGTGATGTTATTGGGAGATGGTTGAACTTTCAGGAAGTAGAGTGGGAGGAAGTTAGGTCACTGTGGGATTTGCCTTTAAAGGAGACATTGGTACCCTGGCTCCTTTTTCTCATTCTTTGCTTCTCAGCTGCCATGATGTGTTTCTTCTGCCAATGTTCCCACCATGATGTTCTGTGCTGCCACAAGTCCAAAGCAACAGGACCAAGCCATCATTGACTGACACCTCCGAAACTATGAGCCAAAATAAATCTTTCCTCCTTATTGATTATCTCAAGTATTTCTTATAGTAACAGAAAGCACACTGACACAGTTATAAACTAAAACAAGCAATACTGTCCGGGAAAAAAAAAATGCAAAGCAAATTTTTTCTTAAATTGAGCTTTGCACAGATAATCATGCCAAGAAAAAAAGTGAATCTTAATAAAGCAGAATCAGCCACAAGAGGTGTAATTTTGACCACTGCTAAAAGATACTACTGATATAACACTATATTTCTTGATGAATTCTTTAGTTCTAAAACAATCAATTAATTATGAGGTTAAATTTCAATTATAAAGATGTCATTTTAAGTCAGTAATATTTCATGTGTGAACTAAAACAGATACTTGTCAAACAAAAAATGTACCTTGAAGTTCATACTCTTTCACTACTTTAGATTTTAAGCACAAATAAACATCCCAAGTGGTCACATTGACAAAGTTAAAATGACCTTCATTCTGTTTCCTTGTCTTTATAATTGCCATGCTGCCAATGTTTAATCAAATCCCCCACTTATTCACAGGTCTCAGAGACCTGACCTACACCCAGGTGGCTGGTGTAATTCTGAAGCCTGGGCATCTCCTTATGACCCAATCGCTGTAAGGGGTCACCTGTGCAGACGCAAGTTCTCTGAATTAATGTGTGTGTGTGGAACATAAGGTTGATTAAAGGAAAAGTGAAAAAAGGTGCTAACTTCAGGTATAGACATATTATTAAAACTCCACAGAGGCTGTGGCTATTTATAGATATTGGATAAGTAATTGTTTCTTAAGGGAGAAGTGTTTCATCAATAATAACATTAAGAATTGACTTTATACGGCAATATTATGAAGTGATCATCTCTTCATCAGGGTTAGTGTTAAATTCTCTACAAAGGACACACCATGAGTGTGAGCTTTTCATTGCTGTGACCTAAACACCTGACAAGAACAACTTAGAGGACAAAAAATTTATTATTTTGGCTCATGGTTTCACAGAATTAGTCCATGACTGGCTAACTCCAAGAAAGGACATGGAAGAGGAAAGCTGTTCAGTTCATGGCAACCAGGAAGCAAAGTGGAGCAGGGGAAGGGTCCAAGGAAAAGACAAGCCCTTCCAGGTCACTCCCAATGACCTACCTCCTCCAACTAGGTCCCACCTACCAGCAGCCCATTCAGCTATCAATGGATTAATTCACTGATGAGCTCAGAGCCCTTATGATTCAATCATTGCCTACAGGCCCCACCCCTGAACCTTGTTGCATTGGGGACCATGCTTTCAACACATAAGCTTTTGAGGGGCCTTTACAGAATTAAGCCATAACCCCTATTGCCTTCAACTAGGCACACTATTCTCATGCCCTACCTTATTACCCGCCAGCACAATCTGACCCTTTCTCTCCATCTTCCCTACCACTGTGGTGGACCCCATCACCATGATGTCTCCCTGGGATTCCCTGTCGTTGGTGCCATAATGGGATGAGTTACAACCATCGCATCTCACCGTTTGAGCCTGTGGTATTGTTACAGCAGCCCAAACAGACAGAAGAGATTCATGTGCTCCACCCTGACTTCACTCCTGTCCTTCCTCATCCCTGAAGCCCAGTGATTTTCCACTCAAACCATTTCCCACTTCTGCTCAGACCCTTCCAAGGGCCCCAGAAGCCTGGAGTAGGAGCCACAGGCTCTGCTAGTAGACCTCTTACCTCCCCTCCTCCTTCCTGCTCCTCTCACTGCCCTTCTCTGCTCATAGAAAGCAGGTCCTGGGCCTTTGTCCTGGCTACTTGCTCTGCAGGGATGCTACTTCCTCAGCTAGCCATGAGCCTGGCTCCCTCCCTCCATACGTCCTCATTCAAAATCGCCCTCCCCAGAAACTCCCATCACCCTCTGCAGTAACCTTTACCTGGAACAGCAACTCAGATTCTGATGCTGTTTCTGGGCCTCCTCACCTGTCAGAACACCTGTGGGTACGACTTTGTTCACTTGTAAATCTCAACAGAAGGAACAGAAAAGTTCGTGACACAGAGTGAGGACCAGGAACTCTTCACTGAATGAGTGAATGATGCTGAACTCCCTGCACCCCCACATGAGAGCAGAGAACAGGCCTGACAGATTAGCAGCTCAGTCCCCAGGACCTAGGCTCACTGCCTGTGCATCTAAATTTTGAACTCAAATGTATCCATCCCTTTGGATTCCACCACGCTTTCTGATCCACCATCACATATTTACAAATATAGCTAAGATTGCCAAATTAGTCCTCTAACACTCTGTCCTTTCAGCTGGAACATGAAATGGAATTTTAGAGAAAGGGTAAGAAGTAAAGAGGTCTGAGGGACTGTGTCAGGGATGCAGGGCTAGTGGAGAATTCTGGAAGCTAGTCCTAAAGATAATAAGTATTTATTTACTTACTTATTTATTTTGTTCTCATTTGTTATACATGATAGTAGAATATATTTTTACATACCATACATATATGGAGTATAACTTCTCATTCTTCCAGTTGTACATGATGTAGAATTACATTGGTCACGTAATTATATATGCACACAGGATAGTGCCTGATTCATTCTACTATCTTTCCTATTCCAATCCCCCCTCCTTTCTCTTCATTTCCCTTTGTTTAATCCAAAGTATACTTCTATTCTTTGCTAAACTCCACCCTTCAACCTGATTGTGAGTTAGCATCCACCTATCAGACAAGAACATTCAGCCTTTGATTTTTGGGGAACTGGTTTATTTCACTTAGCATGATAATCTCCAATTCTATCCATTCCTGGCAAATGCTATAATTTCATTCTTCTGTATAGCTGAGTAATATTCCATTGTGTATATATATACAACATTTTCTTAAACCATTCATCTGTTGAAAGGAATCTGGGTTGGTTCCATAGTTTAGCTATCATGAATTGAGCTGCTGTAAACAGTGATGTGGCTGCATCACTATAGTGCACTGATTTTAAGTCCTTTGAGCATATGCAGAAGAGTGGAATAACTGGGTCAAATGGTGGTTCCATACTGCTTTCTCAGCCTCCTGAGTAGCTGGGATTAAAAGTATGCACCACAATACCTGGATATAAGTATTTAGACATATCTAAAATCTGGACAGAAGGACTTGGGGTGGGAGGGAGGGAGGCCTGTGGCTGCCCATTTCATTTGGGAGTACACAGTCCAGAGAAGAGCTGAACACCCTTTCTTGATTCACCAGACACATTCTGACACCCAGCCCCCAGTCATTCAATGCCCCTAGGGTTACATCAGGAGCTCTTTCCCCTCCCTGGCCTGTTTTTGTCATCCCTCCTCCTGGAGAACCCCACTCCTCCTCCTGGGGGCCCCAGGACCATTAAACCAAGGCCACACTAAATTGCCAAAGACCCAGAAAATTCCCTTGAAGAGGCGGGGACACTTTCAAAGCATCATTGTAGATTTCCCAGGAAGGGCTTTGGAGTCAGGCAGACAGGCCCTTGCTCAGGTGAGACTCATTCCTTCTGAGCCTTTGGTTTGCTTCATTGTAACCAGAGGAGGAGCATGCTCACCTGGCAGATGCACGTGAGGGTCAAGGACAGTGTACAGGAAGCACCTGTCCTGTGACCTGACCCCCGTTGGTCCTGGGAATAGCACTCTACAAGAAAATCAATGTGAGGAGGTAAGCAGTGGGTCCCCAGTGAGTCCTGGCTCCTGAGACTGAACCAAGAAGAAAAGGCTTAGGCACTCAGCACTGCCCCCTCCTCCTCCCTGCCAGCGGCTCTGCCTGACATCCACAAGGCCAGGTCAGCACTGCAGCTCCGAGAGGTCCCTGAGGTGATGGAACGCCTGCCAAGCACATGGGCCATTAGACTCGCCCCTAAGGACTTGAGGGCAGCTGTGCTGAGACAGCCTGATGCAAGGAGGAGAGAGGCTGAGACTCCTGTTGCAGCATTCCCCTCTCCCAGGATGGGGTCTCTCTCCTCTGGGAGGACTGTCATTCCACAGGCAGTTTGTCTATTCTAGACAGAGGGCTCATCAGTGAAGCATATATTTCACCCAAACTGCCACAAGTGTGTGATACATCCAGTGCCCTCTTTAAAATCCTATCAGAGTCTCCTTGTGTTCGTCACAGAACTGTGACTGGGGGACCAGAGAAGAACAGAATTTTCATTTTGAGGAAAAACTCACTTAGAAGTGAAAAAAGTCTTTCTTGCTAGTGATGGAGTTCTCAGAGGGTGGGGATCCTCAAAGGGGGCCCCAAATGGTTCTGCATCCATCTTGATTGACACCCACAAAAATGGCCTATCTAGGCCTGAGGAACCTAGAAAGACATTTAGACCTAGGCTACTGTGATGTGGTAGAGCCCTCTGGGACCTAGAGCTCAGAGGCCATGAGGGTGAAAATCATCTGTTTGTAAGACCAATGTTTAGTTCTGAAGTTCCCCTCACCCTAGCAAAGTCTGGTCCCTGCACCTCTGCATGCTCATCTGGTCCCTGCACCTCCACATGCTCATCTGGTCCCTGCACCTCCACATGCTCATCTGGTCCCTGCACCTCTGCATGCTCATCTGGTCCCTGCACCTCTGCATGCTCATCTGGTCCCTGCACCTCTGCATGCTCATCTGGTCTCTGCTCCTCCACATGCTCATCTGGTCCCTGCACCTCTGCATGCTCATCAACATTGCCCTTGATACCCATGCTGGTGACATGCAAATTTCTCCTGACCAAACCATAGACTGTGCTATAGTTTGGAACTTAGGTGTCTCCCAATGTCCCAAGTGTTCCCAAGACTGATGATATGTCCTCAAAGGGGATTACAGGACTCCAGTCTCATCTTTGCTGTCATTCATGTTCCAGCCATGAGGTGAATCATTTGGCTACACTATGAGTTTCCACCATTATGTGCTCTCCCCGCTATCAATGGGTGGCCCTAAAAACAAATGAGATATATGAGACCCTGATCATGGACTGAAACCTTCAAAAGTGTGAGCATGATGGTTTGTAATGTGAGGTATTCCCCAAAAGTTCATATGTGAGATAATGCAAGAATGTTTGGAGGAGAAATGATTAGGTTACAACATTAACCCAATCAGTGAGTTAATCCCATATCAGGGATTAACTGAGTGGTAACTAAAGTGGTAGGGTGGGACTGGAGGAGGTAGGAATGGGGCATGGATTTAGGGTGTATGTATGTATCTAGCAAGTGGAGAGCGCTCTCTGCTTTCTGATCACAATGTGAGCTTCTTCCCTCTGCCACACTCTTCTACCATGATGTCCAGCCTTACCTCACGCCCCAAGGAATGAAATCTGGCCTTCTACGGACTAAGCCATCTGAAACCGTGAGCCTTGCAAATAAACTTTTCCTCCCCTATGGTTATTCCAATTGAATCCTTTAGTCACAGCAGCGAAAAAGTTCACTAAAACAGTGAGCCAAAGTAAACCTTTCCTCTCTATAAGTTTATTTGTCTCAGTTATTTATTATAGTAATAGAAAGCTGACTCCCACAGGCTTCTTCCTCCCATCCCACTTTGATCTTCCTGATCAGAAACAAGATCAGGGTAAATGTCCTAGGAAGAGTGTCAATTAGGCCCACAATCAGATCCTTTGTGCTCCCTTACCCTAGAGTGCTACTGGGTAGATGGGGAGGATAAGCATCTCAGGATTAAGTAACTTCCAATTGAAAGAAGGTAGTGGCACACCCACTCCAGAGGACTGAACAACAGGCACAGGATAGTTTTCAGATTCTTGGGAAAATACCTCTCACGTAATTACTCCTGGATTAAAGATTGTTATGTATGCTCTTCAAATCCCATCTCTATCATCCCATGTGTATGAATCTCAGCTTGGTCCTTCTCTTAAATATGTTACATATAATTTTGGGAAGATAACTTTCCCCCCTAATAAGATATTGAAGAGATTATCATGTGTGTGAAATGGAATTTCACTGAGACCTCAATGTGCATTTCTCTGCTCATTAATGAGGAACAACAACATTTTTGTGTGTACGTGTGTTTCCTCTTTATGAAATGCCTATTTGTGTGTTTCACCCATTATATTCTCAAGATCTTCATTTTCTCTTTTCTAATACAGTGGCTATGTGAGAGTTCTTTCTTGATGACCTTGTTAACTGCTTTCTCACCTTTTTCAGTTCTCTATGTGACTTTCATTCAGTTGCTTCTCCCATTTTGGAGCATTTCGATTGTTCATGAGATAGGTGGACTCTCAGAAGAGAGATAAAGAGACCTTTAGTAAATAGAGACCTGGATCTGTAAGCGTGACCAGTCATGTTTCTCCCTTTAGTTAGATGAACAAAACCTTCAGTGTATGCTTGTAACAGATCAACTGGAACAAAAACATAATCAATTTAAACATCACCAGATTGAAAGACTTATACAATGTGCCCACAACTGATTATTGCTAGACCGCTTAGCCAAAAAGCAACAGTGTGAACCCCAAATATACAATGAATGTCTTTGATTTCCAATGAAGCTTGCCTGAGACCCTGCACATTTCTTCCCAGGAAAGTCAAACATTATCAGAGAGCTCAATCCTGGGTGTGTCACTCATCTCTCCTCTGAGAGGCAAGAGGCGCCCACACTCTGCTACTGGGATGTGTAGACCTTTGCTGAACTTAAATCAATCTTTGTGCCTAGCTTTTGACACATCCTGGAATTCTTTTCAGTGGTGAAAATCAAGAACCCTCCAGGTTAAGATGCACCTCCATGGAACCCTGTCCGGTGACAGTCACACTACAGCCTCTGTCTGGAGGACCCACCCAGAGCATGGATCTAGGTAGGCACTCCAAACTGCTCCACCTTCTCAGATGTCAGGGTGAGGTGAAGGATATTAGAAGTGGGCATTTGAGGTTGGGAAAGGGAAAGTACATCCTCCATTGATTCATCCAGGCAGAGAATGTGCAAAGGTACAAAAATCTAGGTACCTTGTCTCCATGTCCTAAAGACAGAATTGTTTCCTTTTTTTTTTTTTTTTTTTTTTTTGTCCCCCAGTACAGGGATTGAACCCAGGGGTGCTTTATCACTGAGCTACACCCCTGACCCTTTTTTTTAAATTTTGAGACAGAATCACACTAGGTTCCCCAGGCTGGCCTCACACTTGCAATCCTCCTGCCTCAGCCTCCCAAGTACCATGGATTGCAGGTGTGTGCCATCACTCCTGGCCTCTTTTTACTTTCTTTACAAAAACATTTCAATGTGTATTTTGAACACTACCAGGTGAAAACTTCTAAAATCTTCTAAAACTTCTAAAATTAAATCTTATTTAAATTTTTTAAACTGTTTGAAGTTATGAATGTGTAAGTTTCAAACAGTGGAATACAAGGTTAGACAAAACACCTGTCCCCTTACCCCTCCCCATAGTTTCTGGCTCCCCAGAGAAAATAATTTTTTCAATGTTATGATCATTAAGCTGAAAAAAAATGTGTATGTGGCTAACTTTGATTTTCCAGTTTTCAATGAGATTCTTTTATTGCCCAACCTGGGAGGTGGGCCTTATCTCTCTTCTCACCCCTTGGCTCCCCAGCAGTGGGCAGTACCACACACAAATTCTCACACTTTTCATCCCTCATTGTCAACAATATAGTTACATTCTAATTCTGTATGGATTGAGAATACAAAAGTTCCCACACTTCTAGGGAAAGTCCCATTGTCTGTAACCATGGAAACGCATAGCAGCAGGACCAGTGTTAAACTCTTTCAATGGCTTCAGGAAGCAGATTTTGCAGCCAACCAATCAGTGTCAGCCACACCCTTAAATTTGACCAATCAGGAAATGAATTCACTGGATTCATCCACCTGAATGCCAGCTCTCTTGTCCAATAACTTTCAAGGGATGGCTGATGACCATCATCCCCAGCATCAGTCACTGGCTAATCCCCACACTCCCGGGGTCTGTTCCTTTGTGGAGACTGCCTGAGCAGCAGGGCTCTGGCTTGCTTGAGTGAACAATAAATTCAGCTTTGCTTTTTACTCTGAAGTTGAGGGATGGTTTCATCATTCTTGACAAAATTAACATTTAGTGTTTATATCATAATAAAGTTAAAGCCTTTCACAGCCAAGCCCTTTCTTGCATAACTTTTTATTTCAACCAGAGTTAATAATTGCTCTGTTTTTCATCTGCTTAATTTTCTTTTCCTGTCTTGCATAACTTTTTTGTTTTGCTTGGAGTGAATAATCGTTCATATTTTACATTTATTTTTGTCTGTACTTGTACTGAATTTATCCCCAAACTCCTCTCTGCTGCCTGTACCCTTTCCTTCTTGCTGTAAATTTTCTGTGTTCTAACACATTAGCTATACCATCACTTTTGTTTTCTTGCAGTCCGTCTAGGAACCCCTGGCCATTTCTGGTCCTCCGGCTTAGCCATTGTCGGGGTGGGTCTCCCTCCATTGTTGGCCTGGGTATCCTACTTAACTCTCTATCCTACTGAACCCCTGGTTCCTGCAACCTGTGCGGAGTAATACCCCTGTTTTGGAGAGTCATCTCCTGAGAAGATGGAGGGAATATGCACAAAAGGTCAATCTTAGAGATTGTATATCTGAAAATGTCTCACATTCTCACTTCCGATTGTTTGTCTGGTGCTTTGGGCTCAGTTGTGCTCATCCCAACATTCACATGCTGAAATCCCCATCCCACTACTTCAGAATGTAACTGTATTTGGAGATAGTGCCTGTGAAGAGGTAATTAAGGTAAGATGAGGCTGTTAAGGTGAGCCCTAATTCAACATGACTGGTGACTTCATAGGACACAGACAACACAGAGGGATGGCCATGTGGGGACCCAAGGAGAAAACAGCCATCTACAAGTTAAGAAAAAGGCCACAGAAGAAATTGAATTTGTTGACACCTGGATCTCAGATGTTCATCCTCCTGAATTGTGAGAAAACAAATTTCTGCTCGTTAAGCTATTCAATTTTAAGATTTTTGCTATGGCGGCCCTGGCAAACTCATCTGGCTATTATTGTATTCCCTGACCAAGATTTAGAATTCAGAGTTTTGAAAGTGGTATTCTGTTTCCTTACATTTTTTGGAATACCAGCAAGATTCTTCCAGCCTTATGAACTGTGAACCATTGTTTCTAAACCATGTTAAAACCTATTTTTATTTCCCTTCTGAGTGCTGTGGGATGTCCTCGGTGTTCTGAAATTTGAAATGTGATACTAGTTCGTGTTTTTGGTTTTAAACTCACCCTCCTGTTTCCACCAGTGCCACCCATGCTCTGGGAAACTGAGGCCCTGGGAAGTGGAGGCAGGGCTTCAGAGCACCAGAAGGAGCGCTGCCGTGGCCCTCCCACTCAGTGTGCGTGGCTTGAGCTGGTCCTGGCGATCACCCTCTATCCTTGCTGGGATCTAAAGGGACACCTGAGTCCTGCCTTGCTCTGTGCTCAGTCAATATATACTCAGTGTCCTTCCTCCCTTTGTGAACCCTGTGGCCATATTACCTGGCCATGCAATTGCCCAGGGCACTGAGGAAGCTGACTGGGGCCCTCTCTGTCCCCCTGGGTTCCACAGGAAGTGGGACACATGTTCACACAGCTCTGGGGCTGCATCACACTTATCTGAGGGTTCTACCATCACATTTTTGCAGCAGACCTGGGGTAGGAGACCAGGAGGAAAGTACTCCCCAACAGCTTGGCTCCATGGCTCCCCTCCCTGATCTTGTCCTGCCCCAGCCCACAGGGGCCTCATTTGCTCTCAGGCAGTGGGCATGGAGGACCTTCTTCTCCCATGGCTCCTGTAGGGAACCCATTGTTCTTGCTCAGATCCCAGGACACATCCCTGTCACAAGGCATCTGTTTGTGATGCTGCAGGAGACTCCACACAGCTTATCTGCTCCCGCTCCTGGTCCACAACAGCCTCAGCTCCTAGGGTAGCCCCAGGGAGCTGTTCGCTTATTTTACCTGGGGTTCAGGTTTATTCTCCCACCATTCCCTCTGTCTTGGATGACTCTCTTGTGATGCCTGAAACTTCTCAGGTCTCACCTGCTATTCTCCCTGCTTCCCTATTTCCCTGCTCCAATTCAATGGCTCCTTGGCTGCCTCTTAAGCCAAAATTTGTCTGGCCCCAGGGCCTTTGCATTGCTTTACCTGCTTGGACACTCTTCCTAACTCTTCTCCAGACTCATTGCCCCACATAATTCAGGTCCTGCCCTGCATCCTCATCAAAGTCTCTGTTCCTCTTCAACCCTCCCACCAAGGGAGTCCTCTCCAGTCCATGCTTGGTAAATTGCTTGGGTCAGTACTTGGATTAGTCAACTCTGAAGCAGAGCATTGACCCTTTTTATCACCTTCCTCCTCCTCTGCATGAAGACTCTTCTTCGGGCACAGGGTCCACGCATAGCCCTCCAGACTACCAGCTAATGTTCATGCACAAGAGTTAAAAGCATCCTTTTGCCAGAGTAGCCTGCCCTCAGTTTGTGCTAATTAAACCTCTTGAGGCTTCTCTATGACAGGAGTTTTTCCCATCTGTCTCTTGTCTAGGCCTCTGAACCAGAGAGTTCTGGAACTGCCATCAACCAGGACCTGCTGAGAAAGTTCCAGTGTCCGCACTGGATTCCCCAAGTCCCATTCACCTTTGCCTCTTCCCAGGCCATTCTCAACTTCTGACTGTGCATAGACATGACTCCTCCTGTCTCTCACCCACTACCCCCTCCAAAGCATTGTCACTGGTGACTTCTGCATGAACCTGGAGCCTCCCAGGCTCAGACTCTGGATGGGGAGTAGAAGGCACACTCATGCATGATTTAATTTATGGGAGATGAAAAATCAACCAACTCTATCATGCATATGATATATATGAAAATAAGCAGAAAAATTACATTTTTCTTTGTCTTTTTCATGGACCAAATAGAAATTGATGCTAAGATTAAATGTTTATATGATTTTTTTTAAATCGTGCCATTCCCAACCCTCCTATACTAGTCTGTCCACCTGCTTCAAGCAGGTAATCAGCAAAGTGATGACATTCCTCTATTCCCCTAGCCCAGCCTCTGACCCTTTCTCTCCTCAGCCCTTGCTCAGCCTGGCCCTTCTGCACCTGGCTTCTCAATAGGCTACGTGGAGCATTCAGATCATGCCCACATGTGCTCTGACCTGCTTTTATTTGAGTAGCTGGGGGCTTTGGAACTACACGAGCCACGGCCTCTCTCATGGGGAGGCCACAGGAATGCCTCCAGTCCCTGACTGAAGATGGTTCAACTTAGGATTTTTCATCTTTACAATGTTGCAAAAGTGATATGCATTTAGTAGAAACTGTACTTCAAATTTTGAATTTGGATCTTTTCCCAGGCTAGCAATATGTGGTTTGATCCTGCCTCATGATGCTGATGATGCTGGGCAGAACTCCCAGTCAGCCACCCAGTCGTGAGGAGAAACAGTGAGCTGTATCACCATACTAGTCAATACGCTACCTGAGAGATTCAGCATATTATTATGAAAGTCTTTGTGTTAGGTGATTTTACTAACAAAGTGTTCTGAGCACGTTTAAGGTAGGCGAGGCTGTTATAATGTTCAGTAGGTAAGGTGTATTCGGTGATTTTCAGCTCACGGTATTTTCAGCTGACGATGTATTTTTCAGGATGTTAACCCCATTATAAGTTAAGGAGCATTTACATTGGGAACGAAGACTCCCCAAAGCAGCCTTCAACCATGACTCTCAGGAGCTTGTATGCAAATGTTCCAGCTCTCTCCCCTGTGGTAGGATGATCCTGAGATGTGTGTTTTGCATCATTTCCCAGAGTTTCCCTATGAGATTAAGCCAGAGGTGTGCTGGTAGATGTTTATCAAACAGTTCTCTGGGGGGAAAGACCCTGACATATAGTGTTTGCCAGTTTCTGTGGTGTGAATGCTCATATCATGGTCATTTTCACCTACACACATGAGGACCCTAAAGGCAGAACTGGTAGGAAATGACCACCTCCATCAGCTCTTGCAATGTCATCACTACTCTCCCCTTCCTGTCTTGCACCACTTTTTCCTGCTGGGATACTGCATGTCCCAGATAAACTACCTCCACTCCTCCACTCCAATCCTCATCTCAAGGCCTGCTTTAGGTGGAAGCTGAACTGAGACAAAAGGTAGGTGTAGAAGGGGCCATGGAGATCATTAAGTTTGCAGACTAGGAAACACAGGTTTAGAAAGAGGAAGCAATTCCTAGGGTCCCATGTTGGGTAGCAGCAGCTCTGGTTTGAGAATTCACTCTCCTGACCCCAGGTCTGGGGTTATCCTGGATCATGCCACCTTTATAATTTCCTATCTGAAAACCATTTCAGCTCCACAGTCTGGACAAGGCTACAGAGAGAGTTGTTCTCAGTATTGGGGGCCAAAATTCTCCCAGTGCCTGAAGAAGAACAGTTTACAGGTAAGGTGGTAAGGAACCCTGCAGCCTGGGGAACCAGCAGAACAGTGAACTGGGAAGAGTGGGCGTGGAGGTGTGGCAGCTGGTTCAGAATTCTCACTCATCCATTTCTATGGTGAGCCAGGAGGTGTCACTTGTGCCTCTGCAGCCCCTCCCTCTATAAGGTGGTGATGGTGACACTGAGCCAGAGAGTCTTCCTAGATACCCACTTACCACCCAACAACTAGTAAGCCTCAAGCCCAGGGAGGAAGAGAATGAGGAGGAGGAAGATGAGGAAAAGTAGTCACAACATTTCCTGTCAGCTTCAGGCTCCTTGTTTGCAAAGCAGGAGGACTATGTAGGGCAGCAAGCTGACCGGCAGGTAAGGGTGACTTGACCTGTGTGACTGGGTCAGTGCTGTGGCTTGGATCTGGACTGTACCCCAAAGAGCTCATGTATTGAAAGTGTGTTCCCCAATGCAGTAAGGTTCAGAGGTAGGGCTTTGAAGCAATGATTGGATCATGAGGACTCTGGCAGCATCAGTGGATTAATCCATTCATTGATGGCTGAATGGACTACTTTGAGGTGGGATCTAGTTGGAGGAAGTAGATCACTGGGGTTGTGCCCTGGTAGGGTTTATCTTTTCCCAGGTCTCTCTCTCTCTCTCCCTCTCTGTCTCCTTCCCTACTTTCCTAGCTGCCATAAGCTGAATAGCTTTCTTCCGCCATGCCTTTCTGCCTTAGAGCCAGCTGACCATGGACTGCGTCCTCTGAAACTATGAGCCAAAATAAATCTTTCCTCCTCTAAGTTGTTTGTGTCAGGCATTTTGGTCACAGCAACAAAAAGCTGAAAGTGAAGGTGGCCCCTGTGCTCACAGGCACCAGAGGGTCACCACGAGGCTGCCATGTCCTCCACCCTTCAGCAGCCAGTGCTGTCCTGTTTGGAGGGGACAAATGTCACACCGCATCCATGGTCCTGAGCATTCAACCCCACCGTTTCTCTCAGGATAAATGGTCCAGGTGCTGAGTTATTGTGTCTGGACATTGATGGTCGTGCTGTGGGCTAGTCTTTGTTGTATAGAAAATGATCATGGCTTTGCTACAGATAGGAGCAGGGCATGCAGAGTAAAAGGTTAGACTGGATTTTTGTCCTGTACATTTGCAGATAATATAACTGTATTTTTAGGATTATCCAGCTCTCCATTGCTAATTTCCCTTTGTTCTTCTATTTCCTGCTGAAATAAACTATGCAATGATTGATTAATTCGAACTTTTAAACTTTTAGTGAGGATAATTATCAAATATCTGCTGTTGGAACTAGTAGGGATTTTTTTAACAAAAACCACAAGGAATGGCAGTACTTTGTGATCAGGACATTCTGGACAGGGAGGTACACTCTCCTGGGAACCCCTTGCTGAAGTGAGAAGAGTGGGCTTCCCTTGTCCCTAGGAGACTTCCTGCTGCCCAAGGTGTCCTCAAGTTCTGTGGGCTCTGTGTGCTCTGGCCACCATGAATCAGGAGGGAGCAGCCCCATATACAAAGCAAGCAGATTTGGGCTCATGCCCTGTTCTGCCTCTCTTTGGCTGGGTGACCTGGGGGCCATTCCTTCTAGCATGTCTACTTTTCTCTCAGGTGGGTTATAACATCTACTTTGATGGGTTATGAGGTCTCAGGACTCTGGGCAGAGCTCAAAGCTTAATCTTGACAGATGGGCACAGGGCATTCATGAGTTTCTTTCTCATCAAAACACCCACTATTTTTCTTGAGTACCTGCTATGTGCACATTCTTCTGCAGGTCTCTCCCTACCCTCCGGGGACTGGTTTCTCCTGCCCATATGAGAAAGAGCACAACATATTGTTGACCATAACCCATCCACAAGAGAATCCGGTATCTATCAGTCATCATTCTAAGTGTCTATGAAACAACTTTATTTAACATTTGCAATTGTCTTCTCCCACATTACAAGTAAAAAAAATTGAGGCTCAGGCAGATTAAATAACTCAGTCCAGAGCCCACCAGAGTGACACAGTTAGGATCATAACCCAGGGTCCACTCTCTTAACTCCCTCAGTCTGGCATCTCCTGGCAAAGCAGCGACAGGTTCAAACTTCATTACTGCTTAAGCTCAGAGAAGAGAGGTTGGTGGTGGTGACATCAGCTGGGAAGCCATCCTGAGGATGGCGGATGGGATTTGGAGAGAATTAGGTGAGGCTAGGCAGAGGATGGGCAAGAACGGAAGAGAGAGCCACAGCACACCACAGCCCCTGCAGCTGGAAGCCTTTCTCCAACTCAGATGCTTTTTCTTCTGAATTCAGTTATATTTCCTGTATCAATTTATTCATCTGATAAACAAGTGAGCCCTGTTTGATACAGGAATGGGCAGATTCTGGTTCATGGTTCTTACTATTTTGTGGAGGACACAGACCTAAGCAGATGGATTTTATATTATGTGTTGAGAGCTATGACAAGGGGCATCTGATCCAGGAATGGGAAAATGGAGGGAAGTTTTCCTATGGAATGTGATTCCTCCTCAGTGGAGTGGCAATATTAATATCAGACAAAGTATATTTGGGAAATAAATATATTATGTATATCTATATACATAATATATATTACTAGTGACAAAGAAAGGTGATTTACAGTGATGGAGGGATTGGTTCATTGAGAGGATTGAATAGTCCTAAACATCCGTGCACTGAACAATAGAGTTCAAAACGTATGAACAGAACCTGATGAAACTTAACTGTAAGGAGGAATAGGCTAGCGACTCAGCCATTCTCCTAGGACACCGTGGCTGAGATGTGGTTTGTCCCCCAAAACATTCCTGTGCTAGAACCTTGGTCCCTAGTGCAGTGGTATTGAAATGATGAAATCTTTAAGAGGTAAAGCCTACTGAGAGCCTGATGATAGTTCAAGGTGACACCATCCTTGGAAGGAATCAGTACCCATCTCACTAGAGTGGGCTGGGTCTCGTGTGATTGGATTTTTCTCCAAGAGTGGTTTTTAATAAAGTGAGACCACCCCACAGTATGGCCCAAGCATATAGCTGGTTCCCTTTCTGCTTCAGCACCACCTGATACAACCAGGGTCCAAGGGCCAGTGTCAACCTATGTGTACTGCTCAGCTATCAGAATTGTGAGCCAAATGATATAATATCAGCACAGATATTCTTCTACAGCAACATAAAATGGACTAAGATATAGATTTTTGCCTAAGAAAGCAGAAAGCATTTTCCCACAAAGATTTATTCATGAATGTTCATAGCACCTTCATGTGTAACAGTCAAAATACTAAAATACTCTACTGTTCATCAACAGATGAACTGATAAGTAACCTTGTGTGTTTATATAGTGCAATACCACTCAAAGCATAAAAGAATGAACTTTCAATATACACAGCAATATGGATGAGTCTCAAAATAGTTATGCTTATGCTGAAAATTACATGACATTGATGAAAGAAGTTGAAGACACAAGTAAATGAAAAGACAGCATGTGTTCATGCATTGAAGAATTAATATGCTGAAACTACCCAAAATGGTACTATTACCCCAAATGATCTACTGCCAAACTACCTACAACAACCTATAGTCAATCCCCATCGAACCTCCAGTGTCATTTTTAACAGAAATAGAAAAAATAATCCTAGAATTCATATGAAACTGCCAGAGACCTAGAATAGCTAAAGCAATCTTAAGCAAGAAGAAGAAAGCTGAAGGATCAAATCACACCTCCTGATTTTAAAAAAATATACTATAGTGCTATAGTAATCAAAATAGGGGATACTGGCATCAAAAAAGAACAGAATAGTGGCCAGAAATAAATTCAGTGATAATAAACTGATCTTCAACAAGAGTGCCAAGAACACACAATGGGGAAAGAATAGTCTCTTCCATAAACCATGCTGGGAAAATTGGATATTTACACTCAGAAGAATGATGTTGGACCCTTCCTCAGACCATCTTCAAAAATCTCCATAAAATGGATTAAAGACTTAAAGGTAAGATCTGAAATGTTCAAACTACTAGAAGAAAACATAAAGGAAAAGCTTCTTGACATTGGTCTTTGCAATAGTTGTTTGCATACAGCACCAAACATCAAAAACAAAATTAAACAAAAGGGATGACATCAAAACTATAAGACAAATGAAGGAAAGAACAGAGTGAAGAGGCAAACTACAGAACAGGAGAAACATATTTTCCAACAGTACAACTGATTAATAGTCAAAATTCACAAGGAACTTAAAAACTCAATAACAAGGAAATAAATAACTCAATTAAAACTGGTCAAAGGCTAGACATTTTCCAAGGAAGATATGCAAATGGCCAAGAGGTATATGCAAAGGTACCCAATCATCAGGGAAATGCAGATCAAACCGCAGTATCACCTCACACTGTTGAGTGGCTATTATAAAGAGACAAAAGATAACTAGAACTGGTGAGAAGGCAGAAGAAACAAGAATCCTGTGCACTGTTGGATAAGAACATACATTAGTACAGCCATGATGGAAGCGATATGCAGGTTTCTCAAAAAATTAAAAACAGAACTATCATATGTGTCCAGCAATCCCAATTCTGGGTCTATATCCAAAGGAAATAAAATAAAATTGGTATATCAAAGGGATCTCTGCACTCCCGTGTTTACTGAAGAATTATTCACATGTGGAATCAACCAAGGCTTGCAGTGACAGATGACAAGTAGAGAAAATGTAACACATGTGAATATTTACCTCCCACGGAGCAGCGCCACCTACGGTCAAAGGTCAGCCTTTGGCTTCACAACCCCAGTGGCCTCGTCTCCAGGATGCAGCTGCTCCCTCTTAGCTCCTTTGCTGCCTCATCACTCTGCCACTGATCAACGGTAGCCTCCCAGAGCCCAGGGATGGCTCCACACTCATCCCACCAAGATCCTCCCCACACGAATTCAATTCCACCAGTGCAGCCAGGACTCCCCATTCCACATCTCTTGGCCAAAGGCCCTGCCCCAAGCCCAGGGTTCGCACACTCAGCTGAGAGGCCTAACAGTCATCTCCAGTTCGCCACATCCAAACTAGACTCTGCTCTCCTTTGCCCAGAACCTACTCAGCACAGCTTTCCAGTGTCGGCACCCTTCCATCTGCTTGGCCTTGGTTCCTTTTCAACTGTTTTTCTCTTTCCCCACATAGTGAAGCCTCTTGGCCCCATCCTTCCCAATCTCCCCAGAGAACAAGACAGACAAGAATCTCTGCCTTTACAAAGTTGCCCTTCAATGAGAGGGAACAAAGACAAACACACCTGTGCAGCAGATGACATGGTACATTAGAAGGTTATCCCTGCCATGGAGGAAAACCAGGCAGAGAAGGAGGGTGTGGTGAAAATGGAGCTGCCACTTTAACTGTGAGGCTCCAGGTGGGCCTCGGGGAGAAGGTGATGCTGGAGCAAGGACCTGGGAGAGTATAGAATGGACTGTGAAGGGAAAGCATTCTGGACAGACTAAAGGGGCTGTGCAAAGGCCCTGGGGTGAAAATAAAACTGGCTTATTCTAAGAACAGAGGCCAGTGTAGATGGAATGAAGTGAGGGAGGAGAAAGTGATAAGCGATGAGTGGGAGGAGAGATCACACAGGGCCTCACAGAGAGAGTTAAGGAGGCACTGTGTGTCTCTTAGCAGAGGAGCAACATCATCTGCCTCCTTGTAGAAGGATATCTCTAGATAGTGTGAAGAATAGGCAGTCTGGCTGGGCGTGGTGGCACATGCCTATAATCCCCGTGACTCAGGAGGCTCTGCAGGAGTATGGTGAGTTCAAGGCCAGTCTGGACAACTTCGAGAGACTGTCTCACAGTAAAAAACAAAAAGGACCGGGGATGTAGCTCAGTCCCTAGATTCAACTCCCAGTACTGCAAAAAATTTAAAAAACAATTAACAAGAGTCTGGTCTGGGTCAGTGGCAGGACATGAATGGATGATGGGAGCTAACTGGGGATAGGTACACAAATCCAGGTAAGCACAAGGAGGGAATACAAGTGGTGAGAAGGGACCAAAGCCAGGATGTACTTTCAAGATTGAGTCAAATGGATTTTTGGCTTCATTGAAAGTAGTGTGAGAGAGAAAGCAAGGAGGCTAAGACACCCCTGGGGTTGTTTTCCTGAGCAACTAGAAAGGTAGAGCTGCTGTTACCTGGGCCAGGCAAGCAGAGCAGTGCTGGAAGGGACAGAAGGTGGGCAGCTTTAATTTGGCTGAGCTCAGGAGCTGTCAACCATGCAGGAGCTTTTCAGTCCAGAACTGAGGAGGGACACATGAGGAGCCTCAGCACATGGGTTGTGTTGAGAATTTGGGCCTGACCACGGTCACTAAGGACCTCAGGCCCAGCCAGGCCCTCCAGGCTGAGGAGGAACATGCTGAGGAGGTGCTGGACTGAGGACCATGAAGCATTAGCCCCTAAGGACTCGGCAGGACCCCTGGGCAGGTTCACCTCCACTTTCAAATATGGGACACAAATATAGGACCCACGGACTCACCCTCTGCATTGAGGGGTCTTGGCCAGAACTGATGGAGAAGTCCTGTCCTAACAATGCCTTGTTGCAGAATCACATTCTGCCTTGGGAGTCTCTCACCAAATGTTCCTCTGGGTCACACTTATCACCCTGGCACTTGAAGATGAGGAAGTAGAGTTCATTTAAATGTCTTGGTCGAGACTGCACAGCTAGTCGGAAGCCTGGGCATAGCCTGAACTCTGGACCTTCCACTCTAGATTCATATTTGGGGGGGATGGGCGATTTGGGTTCTCCCTGCCATATCACCTGCCAACATCACTGTTCCTACCACACTGCACTGCCCTGGGCATCTGCAGGCTGAGGGTTCTGCAACTTTGAATACACACTAGCATCTCCAGTTCACCAGGAGGTAGTGAGTCATCCTGGGCAGTAGCCAGTCATCCTGGGCAGGGCCTCACAGGGCTCCCTGCACAAGATCTTTCAACAATCAGGATGCCATCAGAATTAGGTCCTGTGGACAGGCCAAGAATGACCACTTAGAAGGATGGTCACCATGTTAGCACATTTTCTGCTGCTGTAACAGAACAGCAGAGGCTGGGGTAATTTTGTAAAGAAAAGAGTTCTCATAGACCTGGAGATCTGAGAGCATGGTCTTGGCTTCTGCCCTACTCTGGTGAGGGCCTCATGGCTGATGGCATTATGGCAGAAGCATGTGTGACAGAAATCACATGGCAAGATGAGAAGCCAAAGAGATTCAAGTGTCAGGTTTGCTTCTTTAAAAGAACTTGCTCTTGCAAGGCCTAACTCACTCTGTGAAACCAGTAATAATCCCTTTCAAGGGCCTGGCCCCATTGACCAAATAACCTCCGATGAGGTCCATATCTTGAAGGTTCTACCATCTCTCACCAAGCCACACTGGGGAGCAAGCTTCTAGCACATGAACCCTCAGGGGGAAAACTGCATACAAACCGAAGGAGCCACCTCCAGTAACAGTCATTGAAATGGATAGTGAATTGAGAACAGCTCGTCAGGGTCTCATGAGGAGCCTCAGGAAGACCTGAGCTATCCAGAGGTATGGCAAATGGCTGTGGGATCCTCCCCTCCACCCATGCCCTTGGGGTACTGACTGACAGCTTCAGTGTCACCTTTGCTTCCATCCTCCCGTTTACCCTTTGGATTAGTCATCTGTCACTAAGACTCCCCAGCATTTTGCAGAGAGCATCCTCCATCACATTTACATAAATTGACAGCACACCCTCAGAGCAGCCTCCACTCATACCCACTTGCTGTGGGGCAGAACATACCTGACCTCACAGCAGGAATCACTAGATGCATTTTACAGATGAGCAGCCTGAGTCTCAGCAGCCTCCCCAGCACAAGGCAAAGCCTGGGCCCTGGTGTGGGAGCCAGCCTCTAACCCCAGGTAAAATGAGCCTTGCTAACTGCCCCACTTGGCTGATGAGAATTTAGCAATTTCTGTCCAGGTTGAAGATGGTTCACTGATTAGCAGAAAATCTGTGGGTGGAGGTAGCAAAACCAATTTTCGAAAAAATATAAAAATGCAAGATCTCAGTCGTAGAGGATACTTGTTGCTATCGCTTCAGCATCTACATACTCTCTACCCTTTCCAACAGATTTGATTTCCACCTGAACACCCATGGTGGAAAAGTATCTCCTCTCCAGAGTTGAGGCATGAAGTCCATGTCCTGGGCTGAGCTAATACTCAGTGACACAGTGCATACTGTGTCAGTTCCCAGTAAAGGGTGGAGTTAGGCACATGGCCTAGATAGGCATGAGAGTGATTGCATGACTCTGAGAACTGGAACCGAGGCTCCTTTTGCTAAACATGAGAGAAGATTTGTGTAGCCCAAGAAGCTGCAGTTTGCCATCTTGAGTACTGATGAGGAGCAACTTTTTAATAAATCTGACATTGTAGAAGGCAGCATGGAAAAATGGGCCATGTAACACATTATGTCCCTGAAACTAGCCTCACCTGAAGCCCATCCTCGTCTGGATTTTCACTTGAGTTAGTCAAACAAGTCTTTGTTGTGTCAACTAATTGAGTTGATTTTCCTATTGCTTGTGATCAAACAGACCCTAACAGATATACAAGTCAATTCTGTAGGGGCAACTTTCTGATGCTAGGGGAAAAAATTGTGGAATGTGCAAATTTGATTTGAACAACTGGGTAAATATTCAGTGTAGAATTCTGCTCCTTTCTCCTCCAGAAGGGTCAAGTGCATGTTTGCTTGACCCTTGATCCCCCATCCCATGACCCACTGCATTCTGTCAACACTCCTTTCTAATTCAGACAATGGAGGAGCAAAGCACAAGTCCTTCTCAAGGACCCCTACCCTCTACCCACATCCCTTTGGCCATCTTCCTCCATCAATTCATGATTCCCCTTGGGATGGACAGTCTGCTGTTTTGTCCCCATGCAAGCTCCTCAACCTATCTTTATACTACAAACTTTATGTGCTGAATCTTCTCCAAAAAACCTGGCTCTCACCATTAAAAACCTATGTTTCCAGACTGTATCTCTTCTATGTGTTTTAGGGTCACATTTTGGAATCAAAGTCAAAATGAGACATGATATATAAGGGTTCTCCAAATGCTGGCAGGATCAAGACCCAGAAAGAGCTGATATTCAGTCTAAGTACAATGCAGGAAAGGCTGATATCCCAGCTCTAGGCAGTAAGACAGGAGTCCCCCATTGCTTAGCCTCTTTGTTCTGTTGAGGTTCTCAACGGATCGGATGAGGACCGCCCACATTGAGGAGGGTCATCCGTTCTACTCCAGTCCACTGGTTCAAATGCTATCCGCATCCAGAATCACCCTCGCAGGCACACCCAGAATAATGCTCAACCAAATGTCCAGGCACCCTGTGGCCCAGTCAAGCTGACACCTAAAATGAACCATCGCACTTGGTTTCAGGCCATATCCACTTCCGCACACTGGAGGTAGGTCACCTGGAAAGCAGCCGCTTTGGGAGGGAATGGTACGATGAGCTTGGTTTATATCTCTGAGTATTATCCTGCTACACTAATTTCCATCTCCACATTTCTTGCCAGAAACCCTCCTTCAGCCATCTACCCTCTCCTTCCTTTTTACAGCTTAACCTTGTCCTCAAGGCACAGCATTCACACCAGGACCCTTTCTGTCTGAATCCCCCTCTCCTGAAAAGGTGACAGGGAGACTGATGGGGGTGGTCTCTGCCCAAAGTTCTGGATGAACTGAGGCCCAGAAACCTGTGCCCAGATGGATCCTGACAGTACGAGGGGTGAGTGACACAGATACAAAAAACTGTGTGTTGAGCCAGAGTCAGGAGGGCAGGATGGAGAGCCCAGAGAGCAGAGTGGACGTGGGCACCCTCCCAGGCCTTCCGGATCCACAGCGCATGAGCATACGAGACAACTATTGCTTCCTTTGCCATCTGGTCAGCACCAACCAGCCAGGGCATGGAGACACCATTTCTCAACTGCCATCAGCAGGTGACCCAGACCTGGCCCCTCCAGCACTGTCAGAGAAGACAAAAGGTGCCCATTTATAGGACTGGGCAAGGCTAATGATTATCTCAGCCTACTGATAGCCCCTTTCCCCATGAAACACTTAATGCACCATAAGCACTGCTCAGAGGCAGATAAAAATAGCGTCGGATCAAAGAAGTAGTTTCCTTATTTTGTCTCCAAGGACAGATCAGAAGGCTGGACTGCATGTGGGCAAATCAGTTTTTGCTCTTCTTGGCAGGAGCTTCAATGCGTTCCCTCCGCAAGCACAGAAAAGTCTGCCAATGTCGATATCTGAAGCTGAGATAATAGGCTTTGGGCTGCGCTTTATCTTTTGTTGACCCACTCCCAGCCTTCAAGGTCTGTGCTATCGTTTTGTAGACAGGCGGGCTAAGCCCAGACATCAAAAGCTGTAGCAAAAAAGCCCACTTGTGCCTGCTGGATGGATGCGGGTGTTTAATAATAATAATGACCTCCATTTCAGGAATCTGCTGCCTGCACTTCTGCAGACCCACAGCATCATCCCCATTTTATAGATGGGGAAACCGAGCCTCAGAGAGGTCACATCAATTCACCAAGAATCAGTAGGTGCAGCTACCCCGGAAACTTGAGTTCTTTCAGGACCCCAGATTTGGCATCTGAGTCTGACTCCTGTCTCCATCGTTGACAAACCCAAGTTCTTAATCTCTCTGAGCCTCATTTTCTTGCTCTGTAAATTGGGTGTCAAAAGAACCTCCAGAGTAGTTTGTGAGTCAAAGAAGATGGTGTAAAGGAACTTGTAATCTGCAAATTGACTTGTAGATACTAGTTTTCATACTGTTGATCTTATAACTGAGCTCTTGGGGTGTACAAGACAGTGTTCCGCCCTCAACAGGCCGTTTTATTACTCCCATTTTGCAGTCGAGGGACCAGGATGCAGACAAGCTACAAGCCTTGCCAACACAGCTGGGAAGAGGGTGAAGCCATACTGGGAACAGACAGGTGGCTCAAAAGAGGGGCCTAATAAAGATGATGATGACGGTTTTCATCAGGGTTTGATGGTGCTTCCCAAAAGAACTGTCCCCTGCCGTCTGATCCTCCCCAAAGTCTATTCTCTAGTATGACTCTGTGACCAGGGGAAAGATCTGATAAAGCAGTCACACCAAGGTGCAGCTGCTGATAATGGCTCAGTCCCTAGCTCTCTCTGGGGGACTTGCATCCAAATCAAAGCCTGGAGGGGCCAGGTTTCATTTAAAGAGCTTGATCCAGACTTGCTAAGTGGAGAGCGAATGTCTGCTCCAGAGGCTCCTGGTGGGGCTGCCACTGGTGGCCAGCAACCACGGCTGCCTTCACAAAGGGCCCCAGGAGAAGGTAGAGCCCTGCCTTTCAGACTGAGCCCAGGTGAGGGATATTGATCACCTGGGCTCCCATCCTGGAACAGCGTGCCCTGGAGGTACGAGTCACTGGTGGTTTGGTTTCTACCCACCGCAGAGACGACAGAGACGACGTGGGAGGGACCAGGGCGGACAGAAGGGGCCCCTGGTTATAGCTGTCCCTGAGCGCAGGAACATGGCTCCTTCCTCTGCGAGGTATCTCTGCTGCCTGCCTCCCAGCAATTGTAACAGTAGATGGGCTTACAGGTCATGATGCAGGATGGACCATCACAGCTGTCCATTGCCACCTCCAGGCCCAGGCAAGCCTGCTTCTGCAGGCCCACATCTCTCCTGCCTCCCGCATGCCGGCGCACTTGATGCTCTCACTGAGTGCTGAGTGATGAATGCCACCTAGCACCCACTCCCCCTCACAGAGGGCCTGCTCTTGCCCAGAGAAGAGTGGGCAATGCAGTCATGCCCACAGCTAGTGGGGAGGCCAGAAACCAGGGTGCCAAGAGAATGGGTGAACTGAACTGAGAGACTCACCTGTCAGGATTTCACCTGAGAAACCCAGAAGACAGTTGCCTTTTAGTTGGGGGTGAACCTGGATTTTCCCCAGAAACCACTGAGGCCCAGCCATCTTGGGCAGTCTTCCTCAAAGAATATTGAGAGTAGAGGGAGGAGGGAGGAAGGAGGGAGAGAGGAGAGCACAGAGGAGCAGAAAGGAGAGAGAATATGAATTAGTGCACTCTGGGAGGTTTGTGGTCAGGCTGCCATCATGGTCCAGTTCTGAAGAGGGCCCCTTCCTGGTTTGCAGACATCTTCTTTCTCCAAGTGTCCTGGAAAGGGGGACAGAGATGAAACTCTCTGGTGTGTATTCCTATAAGGACACTAATTCTATCTTGATGCCCCACCCTGATAACCTCATCTAACCCTAATTATCTCCCAAACCCACCTCCTAATAGGATCACGCTGGGGATTAGGGGTTCAAATATGAATTTGGTAGGGAGGTCGTAACTCAGTCCAGAAGGGAGAGCTCAGTGCTGAGCTGGCCTCCCAAGCCCCTCTCTGGGGTCTGGTAGTTCTTTTGCTCCAGGCCCTGGATTCTCCTAGCTGCTGACTCCACACGTTAAACCCTGCTGACACATCTTGAGTAGACATCTGGCAAAGTAGCATCCTCTGACTTCCCCAGCTAGGTTGTAAATTCACCAACCCTTCCACAGACTCATTTTATTTTATTTTTTACAGTAACTTTTATTGTTTTATTTTTAATTGACACAATAATTATACAGATTTATAAGGTACAATGTGATGTTTCAACATGTATGATATATATTGTGTAATGATCAAACCAGCATATACATCACCTCACAGATTTACCATTTCTTTGAGTGAAACATTCAAAATCCTCTCTTCTAGTTATTTTGAAATATACACTCCATTATTGCTAGCTATAGTTGCTGGGCTATGCAGGAGCAATGGAATTTACATCTCACTGTTACTTTGTGCCAATGGACCAACCTCTTGGCCTCCCAGTAGCTATTATTGTATTTCTATGTGACTGACTTTTTTTGTTTGACGTTTAGAGGTTTGTTTGTTTGTTTGTTTGTTTGGTACTAGGAACCCAGGGCGCTCTACCACTGAGCTACATAACCAGTCCTTTTTATTTTTTATTTTGAGACAGGGTCTCACTACGTTGCTGACGTTAGCCTTGAATTTTCAGTCTTCCTGCCTCAGCCTCCTGAGTCTCTGGGATGACAGGCATACACAGATTGAATTTTTTAGATCCCACCTATAAATGAGATCATTTGATATTTTTCGATTTGGGTCTGGGTAGATCCATTTTCTAGGGTCAAATGTGTTGGGTCCCTGCAAGGTGGTACGAATACAGAGAGTAAAGACAGCTACTCCTGCATTGGGCAGCACACTGATCCAGAGCATCCAGTCTCTGCAGAGAAGGCAATTGATCCTCAGCTGACAGCCCAACAGCACAGCACCTCACAGGTGGATGTCCCTGGCAGGACAAGTGAGGCTTCCGAGAGTGCATCCTCGATGTCATATTTAGCATCAAGATGCCTCGACTTGTGAGAATAAATAATGCTCCACACACCTTAAGCAAAAGTCAGTGTTGGATTTGGCTTGCAAATAATTCATGTTTGGTCAATGTGGATTTATTCTGCCTCGATTGCATGATTAGAAAGGGAATAAAGGATCGAGCTGGCATGAAGAGGAGAAAGCAAGGAATTGCAAAGCTAAGACAGATACTCAGGACCAGACTGTTAGCAAGTGTTATTAGATCAAGGGATTCTTTGGTGGAATTTAAAATGGTACAAAGCACAACTCAAGAAAAAAAAAAATCGGAGGATATTTGTACCAAATATCACTGATGGATGGACAGGAGAGAGGATGATGCTCTTCAGTGTCAGGGCTATAGTGTGAGACTGCAATCTCTTCAGAGGGGAGAGCAGAATGCTATCCAGACTGACAGAGGAGTCTTGCCACAGAAACATGCCTGCCAATCCCAATCCTTACAACCCGAGCCCTGGAATCCTTACACGCATTCTCCTGAAGAATGACTAAGCGAAGACAGGTTACAACTGGTGAGGATCACACCCTCAACACTTGCAGACAGATCTCATGGGGGAAAGGAGGAAATGGGTGGCCCCTGGCCTGACAGTCAGTCGCATAACTAGTAGAGGGCAACATCTTTTAAACCCAGGCCTAGGGGCCAGTAGAAATGTCACAGAGGCATTGGCTGAGACCTGCTTCCCAGAGAAGAGGCAGAGCAGAGTTAGAAATGTTGACCAAGATGTCAATAGCGATGGTGTCTATTTATACCTCTGAAATATTGGTGCCAACACTACTTTCCACTCCCAACTGATCCTTTTTTGTTTCAGCCTCAGTAGGGAACCAGGGGAGTGGTCCTCTCCAAACCTCTTCCCAAGGCCCTGTACCTCTGTTCCAAGGTACCTACCAAACATCCAGGACTGTGGGCAGCAGGCCATGCCCAGGGTTGCATGGCCAAGGCTACACACAAGTCAGTTGTCTCCTGTGAGCCCTCATCCCATGAATGAATGTGTCACCCCAAGAACTTACATTCGTCTCTTCAAAACCCTTCTTCTCTTGCTTTATGGTTACTTTGACTTCCTGCCCTCCTTTCCCCTGGCCTGGTCTTATTAGCTCTGGGAAGAGGAAAATCTAGTCCTAAAAGTTTGCTTAACCATTGGAGAATCTTTCCTCTGAATCACCAGTATAAAACAGAGGAGGGAAAATGGCTTTGGGGTCCTGATGAGATAGAGAGAGGGGCAGGGCCTGGCTGAAGTCCTCTGGGGCAGAGGACAGATGGGAAGGGAAGGAATGGGAGAGGAAGAAAGGGAAGGGGCCAGATCAGAGCTGGGCGTACACACATCCAGACTGAGCAGAGCAGAAGGGCCAGCTGATAGAGCCGGCGAGAGTGGGTGAATTGGGGTGGAGGGGCACCCAGAAGCTGAGAGGATGGTATTCCAAGTACAAAGTGGAATTGGGTTGTCAAAGTTGCTGAGAAGAAAGAGCACAGAGAAGAGGGATTGGACAACTTGAGGTCACTGGTGCCTGGGACAAGCCAGGGTTCAGGCAGTGGCAGGAGGAAGGGTCATTGAGGTGGGCTGATGAATGGACATGATACTGGGCTAAGGGGCAGTCCTGTGGGCAGGTCATGGGAAAAGAGCCTACACAGGGTTTGGGGTGTGGCTCAGTGGTGGAGCACTTGCTGAGCATGTGTGGAACCCTGGATTTATCCCAGCACTGAATACATACACACATACATACACACATACATACATACATGAAGGCTGCAGAGAAGCCAGGCTGCCTTTCAGGGACTGTGTGTGGCTTGCCAAACAGCTTGGGGCATTATCCTGGAGGGGACAAAAAAACAACAAAGGTATGATGTTGCTTTGCCATTTTTTCAGTCATTCCACAGTTGATTGAGTCCATCCCAATAATCCTTCTTGTTTACACATCATCTCTCATCAAAAGAATATTTGCAAATTACAAATGCTAATCAAGTCTGTCTGTCAATTTGCTTTTCTGTGGGAATACCTTCATTATTTGGGGTTTTTTTTTTTTTCCTGATTGCAAAAATAACATATGCTGATAAAAAGAAAAAGAAAGAATAAAGATATAGAAAATCCATTAAGTGGAGCATAAATTTCTTTCTTAATTCCACCTTCTAAAGTTAACCCCAACTTGGTGTAGAATCTTCCTGAGATTTTTTTTCTCTACATTTTTAATGTTTTTTAACTAAAACAGATGGACACATGTATTGTTCCACACCCTGCTTTTATATCAACAATCCTAAATGTCTTTCCACATCAGTGCAGTGATCATTTTCATTGTTTTAACAAGGTCAGAGAATTGCACAGTTTGCAAGGGCTGTAATTTATTGAATGATCCCCCAGCTATGCACATTTAGGATGAAAACATTTTTTGTTATTTTGGGCATCACTGAAGTAAACATTCTCATACAAACTTAGCACCTTTGTGTTCAGGTAAGTACATTCTTAGAACTTGCATTATTGGGTCAGTGATAAGCATATTTGAAATGTTAAACATATTTTATATTTTTCCCTCAAAAAAGAAAAAGTAGTACCACTGTCTCTGCATAAGAATGTCTTTTAGTTTTTACCAAATGGATAGATAAGACATTATTTTCTTTGGGGAATGTTGACAGTAGGGAAGGCTGTCCATGTGTGAGGCAGGGGTCTATGGGAAATCTCTGTTATTTCAATTTTCACTTATTCTACTAATTAAGTGGTAGAACAACCCTCAATACATTTATTGGACCAGTGTGTTATTTTTTTCTGTGAATTTGCTGTTTGTTTCATTTACCCATTTTCCTACTAAGTTTTTTCGTCTTATTGGCTTCTCTGAGCTTTTCATATGTGATGGAGGGGAGAAACTGTTATTAAATAGAAAGAAAGCACTGAGTCTCAGAATCAAGGCCCCAGGATGAAATGAGAGAATGCTCCGAAAGAGAGGCAGGAGGAAGAGGCCAGTGAAAGACGGCTCCTGTCCTGTGTCTGGTGCGGAGTGCACACAAGTCACTTCCAGAGCCCACTCCTGCAGTCTCATGCCTGGCCTCCCCATTCCTCCCCTGTCTTCATCTTACACTATCTGCTTTTAAAAACTATCCCTCAGGTCTGGTGTTCTGCTCTGGGGTGTTCTGCACAGACTTCGGGGGCAGCTGGGCTGGATGGCGGGAGGCAGCTAAGGAGTCTCCTGGGAAAGGTGCTCTGGCTTTGTTAGAGCTTGTCAGTCACTGATTCCCCAAGTGTTTGTGCAGAACACACATCGTGCCAGACTCTATACCACACCAATGTGAATTCAAGTCACTAGCCATCCAGGGGGTAGTCAAACATGATGACATTTACATTGAGTGTGGCCAATGCCAGGACAGAGATGTGGTAAGGGGAAAGGAGGAAAGAAGTGAGTCCTGGTATGGAGGCAGGGGGTATCAGAGAAGGTTTCCTGGAGGAGGTTCTCTTGGGTAGAAATTTCAAAGATGAATACATTCCTGTGGCAGAGCTGTAGTGGGTCCCCAGTATCCTCTGGATTGGGGACCATCAAGACTGAAGAACACATATCCCAGCGTACTTGGTCATGTGACTGATTCTGGTTAATGTGATATTAATTAATCAATGTGTATTCATTAATACAGATACAGTGAGAAGCCACACTGGAGCTTCTGGGTCCTTGACATCCTCGGGAAGCTGAAAAGAGCTGCCACAACTGTTCTTTTGTTAACATGCACATATATGAAGACTTGTTCTGTGCCAGACACCCTGTTAAGCACCTCTGAGGTATCATCTCATTTAATCTTCTCAACAATCTGGGACAAGGTTACTCTTATTATCCCTAGTTTGCAAACAGGGAAACTGAATCACAGAAAGTTTAAGTAACTGATCCACAGTCACTCAGCTTGTGATAAATGAATCCATAATTTGTACCCTTACTCCAGACCCTAAGCTCTTAGCCACATCATTTTTCAGCTCCTGGTACCTATCATAGATTAAGTTCCTGTCCTTGAGGGGCTAACAGACCCAACAAGTGAGCCAGTAAAACATTGTATGCTATAAAGTGTAACATACTTTGGAGACAAATAAAGCAGCTGGGCCAGGCAAGGTCAACATCCCAGCTTGACTGCACTTAGTTCCTGAGCTGGTGGGGTTTATTATTGTTTTGTGGTACTGGGGATTGAACCCAGTGGTGCTTTACCCCTGAGCTAAATCCCAAGTCTTTTTATTTTTTTATTTTGAGACAGGATCTCACCAAGTTGCTGAGGATCTCAGCTACGTTGCCCAGGCTGGTCTCAAACTTGCAATCCTCCAGCCTCAGCCTCCCGAGTTGCTGGATTACAGCCATGTACCATCTCTCCAGGCCTTGTGTTCTTGATTTAGCATACGAACCTCAGCTTCCTCATCTGCGAAGCCTGCTAGGGCAGGTTGGGAAGGCAATTGGAGCACATCGGTGCACCCTGCAGGAGATTGCGCAGCACAGCTCTCTGCTCCGTGAAGGTGAGAGCCAATCTCAAAGGCACAGCGCTCCAACAGTGCCCACCATGACCCAGACAGGCACTCAGTGCTCTGTGGATCCACCAGCTAGCTCCCAGTGTCAGGCATCCTCACCACACACGCTGTAAGGCACACTCAAGTATTGCTCCCACTTGACAGATGGGAAAGTGAGACTGCATAGCTGGCACAAGGTCCCACAGGTCACAGACATGGCTGATGTCAGTCACCAGCCTCCAAGTCACTGGACCCAGTGACTACACTGCTTTCCTCATTCAGCAGCAGTGGTGAACAGAGCCTCTTTAGGTGCCAGAGGCTGTCTGAGGGACTGTAGTCACATAGGGACTGAACAAAGCAAGACAAGGATCTGACCACCCATTAGGTCAGCAGTGATGACCTGACATCCCCAAAGAGAGAAAAGACAGGGACAAGCTCTCAGATGGAGAGGTCGGAGGCCATTCTCCAAACAACCGAAGCAATGAGCAAGGCTTGCCACATCATGAGGCAGGCAGACCAGGCAGAGGAAACAGCAAGTGCCTGAATCAGACCTGAAATATGGGACACATCTCCTCCCAAGGCAGCTGACTGGAGGCCTTGTTTCCAACCACGCCAAGGGCAGCTTCTCCTCTGTGGCCCCATTCCTCACACTTGCACTTCCCAGGAGCATCCCCCACCTCAGAGTCTCTTCCTGGAATAGCTAACCTAAGGCAAGAGACAGCCCTGAAATTTATCCATGAGACCAGAAGGGTCCATGCTTGGGCTGGGCTTCCAAAATTCACAGGGGCTTTGTGAATCTTTTCCTCATAACATACCTGTCACCTCCTTGTCGTCTCTAACAACTCCAGAAGGGTGTTCTTATAAGCCCCCACTGTGCAGAGGGAGACTCAGGGAGGACAACTGACATGCCCAGGGTCACTCAAACCCAGAGCTGTGTTGGGGCCAGCTCACATCTGACTCATGAGAGCCTATTGCTGAATTTTCAGGAATTGTATGAGCTGATTGTTAAATGCAACCATTGCTGAAAATTAAATTATATAAACTGACAAATAAATAAACCATATTCAAACAAAAGCAGTAAATGCACAGATACTTACCAGTGCCAATGTCTTACTATCATCCATGCTGTTCAATTTATTAACATAGATTTAGTACCATAATTTTAGTACCAGTGGCTAACTAGTGGTGGCCACCGCATGTCCCGTCTCAGCTCTGCATTCAGTGACATCACAGCGGCACTATTAGGTGGACTGTGGTTTGCTTGCTTATTTCCACCTTGTAAATCAGCAAGCACTACAAACTTTGGCTTGGATTATAGTATTTTTGATTCCAGTGGTAGAGAAATGTTAAAAATGCAGATTGCACTTAAAAGTGTGTTGCATCCATGGGTATTATAGTTTCCATGGTGCAAAGAGAGAGAGAGAAATAGTCATCTCCTACTCAAAAACTTTTAACTAATTAAGCAAAGAAACTGCTCATGAATAGAGATCTGACACCCATCTGGGCTGGTTGTGGATTCTTGGGGAGATGTATGAACTCCCCAGATTGTTCATTGCAGTAGTTTTTTTCATCCGACCTCAGTTCCCCCAGATTCCACCCTGCTGTTGGGACTGTCCAAACAGAACGGCAGGGCTGGCACCCCCTCCCAGGTGAAGGGGTCACTGAGGTCCCCTGGATCCTGGTGCAAAATCACTGGCTCGTTGACCACCACCACCCCAACTCTTCCGCCTCTTCTGTCTCTCCCCCACATCCTGTGACCTTCATGACCTTTAGGACTACTCATGTTCTTTTTGGCATTTGATGACATTTCGTCTGATGTCAGGCTGCATGCTGTTCCACATGGATTGCTAATACTTTCATCCATTTAACCATGTCTCTCCTCAAGTTCAGTTAAGGGCCTATTTACTGACATCAAATAGCAAACTCTTTGTTCCTTTTCTTGTTTCTCTATTTTCTCTCTTCCTGCTTTTTTTTTTTTTTTTTTTTTAACTTTTGTTTGTTTTGAATAGCTCTGTTGAGAAATAATTCACATGCCTAACATTTCACCCACCAGAAGTGTCCAGGTCAGTGGTTTTTTATATATTCACAGGTACATGCATCCATTAGCCCAGTCTACCTTAGAATATTGTCATGACCTCAAAAAAAAAAAAAAAAAAAAAAAAAAAAAACCAGACCCAGTTCCTGTTAGCTCTCATCACTTAATACCTTCACCCTCCCCTTCTAGCCTTGAGTGACCACTGATCTACTTTCTGTGTAGATTTCTCTATTCAGGACTTCCACATCATGTGGAATCACATGATTGAAATGAAAGACTGGCTTCTTTCACTTAGCCTATTTTCAAGGTTCACCCATGTGTCGGTACTTAATTTCTTATCATTCCTTTGTATGGCTATATCCCATTTTGATAATCCATTTATCAGTCAATGGACATTTGTGTTCTTCCCACCTTTTTCTATAATGAATAATACTGCTATGAATATTCGTGTATAGGTTTTTGTGGGGGTGAATAGTTTCATTTCCCTTAGGAACGTGCCTCGAAGTGGAATTGCTGGCTCCTATGGTAAGTCCATATCCAATCACTGAAGAACTTCCAGATTATTTTCCACTGTGGATACACCACATTCACCAGCCGTACATTTCTCCACAACCTCACCAACACGTATTAGCTGACTTTTTCATTCTAGCTATCGTAAAGTGTGAAGTATTGTGTCACTGTGGCATTTCCCTGATGGCTAATGCTCTTAAGTATCTTTTCATGAGCGTATTATCCATTTACATATCTCCTTTGGAGAAATACCTGCACAGAGCCTTTGCTTATTTTTAATTAGGTTATTTGTCATTGTATTGTTGAATCATAAGGGTTCTTTAGTTATGTCTCCATTCAGATACTTGCAAATATTTTGCCCCATACTGTGGATTTTCACTTTCTTGGTGGTGTCCTTTTGACACACAGAAGTTTTTCATTTTTATAAAATCCAATTTACCTATTTTTTTTCCTTTGTTTGCTTCTGATTGTAGTCTCATATCTGAGAATCCTTTGCCAAGTTCAAGGTCGTAAAGGTTTAGTCCTATGTTTTTTTCTAACCTTTTTATGGTTTTAGCTCTTACATTTGTCTAACAGGCCATGTCCCATTGAATTCCATTTAAATGGAATTGATTTCTTAGTTTTATTTTGGATTTTTTATTTGTGAATATATAGTGATACAATTGATTTTTTGTATATTGATCATGGGCTCTAAAACCTTGCTGAACTATTTTATTGTTTATAGTTGTTTAGTAGATATCCTAAATTTTTCAGAATTTGTTCTTTTAGATACACATGAAAGTAAAGGGTATTTTGACACATTATACATACATGGAGTATAATTTATTCTAATTAGGATCCCATTCTTGTGGTTGTACATGAGGTGGAGTTTCACTGGTGGTGTATTCATATGTGAACATAGGGAAGTTATGTCTGATTTATTCCACTGTCTTTTCTATTCCCATCCCCACTCCGGTCCCTTCATTCCATTTTGTCTAATCCATTGAACTCCTACTCTTGAACAGGAACTTCACAGAAGAAGACATATGAATAGTCAACAAATACGTGAAAAAATGTTCAACATCTCTAGTAATTAGAGAAATGCAAATTATCACTGAGATTTCATCTTACTCCAGTCAGAATGGCAATTATCAAGAATACAAGTAATGATAAATATTAGTGAGGAAGTAGGGGAAAACTTGGAATGGATCTACCATTGGATGCAGTAATCCCACTCCTTGGTATATACCCAAAAGACTTAAAATCAGCATACTACAGTGACACAGTCACATCAAGTTTATAGCAGCCCAATTCACAATAGGTAGGCTATGTAACCAACCTAGGTGCCCTTCAACAGATGAATAGGTAAAGAAAATGTGGTATATATACACAACGGAATATTACTCAGTCATAAAAAGAATGACTTATGACTTTTGCCAGTAAATTGATGGATCTGTAGACTATCATGCTAAGTGAAATAAGCCAATTCCCAAACCAAAGGCTGAATGTTTTCTCTTCAAAATTTTCTGTATAAAGCATCATATTTTCTGTGAATAGAGATAATTTTCTTCTTGATCTGGGTGCCCTTTTTATTTTTTTTTTTTAATTTTTTTTTTGTAGTTGTAGATGGACAGCATGCCTTTATTTTATTTTTACGTGGTGCTAAGGATCGAACCCAGTGCCTCACACATGCTAGGCAAGTGCTCTGCCACTGGGCTACAGACCCAGCCCATGGGTGCCCTTTTTAATTCTTACCCAATTGCCCTGGATAAAATCTCCAGGTGATGTTAAATAGAAGTGTCAGGAGCAGACATTTTTTCCTTACTCCTGATCTTAAAGGGAAAGCATGATGATGTAAGCTGCAGGTTTTTCATAAATGCCTTTTATCAGGTTGAAGAAGTTCCCTTCTATTCCTAGTTTGTTGAGTGTTTTATCATGAAAGTTGAGTTTTGTCAAAAGCTCTTTCTGGGTCTATTGAGATGCTCATGTTGTTTTTACTTCTTAGTCTATTGAGATGGTATTTTATAGTAATTAACTTTCACAGGTTAAGCCAACCTTGCATTTCTGGTGTAAATATCACTTAGTTAGGATGTATATTCTTTTATGTGTTGTTGTTTTCAGTTTGCTAACATTTTGTTGAGGATTGCATCCACATTCATCAGAGTTTTGGGTCTGTAGTTGTTTTTTGTTTGTTTGTGATGTCTGTCTTAGTTTGGGTACCAGGGGAGTGCAGCCCTCAAAATGAGTCTGTAACTATTTCCTTCTCTTCTATTTTAAGAAGGAATTTTGTGATGGACTGGTATTCTTTTCAATGTTTGGTAGAGTTCTGTGGTGAAGCCATCGTTTTCCTGGCTTTTTTGTGAGTTATTTTTATTACTAATTCAACCCTTTTTTGTTGTAGGTCTGTTCAGTTTATTTCCTTTGGAGGCAGTTTTAGGAGATTGTGTTTCTCTAGAAAAGTGTACATTTCATCTTAGTTATCTAATTTTCGGCTTACAGCCATGCATAGTATTCCTTTATAATCCTTTCTCTTTCTGTAATGTTAGTGGTAATATCCCCTCTTTAATTTCTGATTCTAGTGAACGTCTTCTCTCTTCTTCGATCACTATAGTTAAGGTTCGTCAATTTTGTTGATCTTTTCAAGTAGCCAGTTGTGGGCTTTACTGATTTTTTCTGTTGTTTTTCTCCTTTCTGTTTCATTAATTAATCTTTTTAATTAACTAATCATGCATTTGCTTCCTTCTGCTTGATTTGGTTTGGATTGCTCTTCATTTTTAAGTGTCTTAAGGTGGGAGGTGAGGTCACCGATTTGACATCTTCCTTCTTTCTTAATACTGGTATTTACAACTTTCCTCTAATAACAGTTTGGCTGCATCTCACAGCGTTTGATATGTTGTATCTTTATTCTCATTCATCTCAAATATTTTATGACTTCACTTCTGATTTCTTCTTTAATCTACTCATTATTTAGGAGTGTGTCATTTAATTTCCACATATGTGTGAGTTTCTTAAATATTTTTCCTGCTATTGATTTCTAATTTAATTAAATTATAATCAGACTGTTCTTTATGCTATTACTCCCTTTTCAAATTCATTCATCTTATGACTCAGGGCCTCTCCTGGACAATGCATCACAGACACATGAGAAGGATGTGCATTTTGTTGTTACATGGAGTGTATTGTAGATCTCTGTTAGGTTTATAATTTTGTTCAAGTATTTTTGTTGTTTTTGTCGTTGTTAATCTTCTGTCCAGTTCAATGAATTATTGAAAATTATTTAGTTTTCTGACTATTATTGTTGAATTGACTATTTCTTCACATCTCTCAGTTTACATTTCACATATTTTGGTACTTTATTAGGTGCATATATGTTTATAATTGTGAAATCCTCTTGATTTATTGATCCTTTATCATCAGGAAAATGTCCTTCTTTGTCTCTGTTAACATTTTTATTTAAACTATTCTGTCTGACTTTTATATGGCCACTTCAGCCTTCTTGTGGTTGCTATTTGCATGGTAAGTTTTTTTCCTAGTCTATCACTTTCTATCTATTTGTATCTTTGATCCTAAAGTGTATCACTTGTAAATAATATAGTTGGATCATGCTTTTTTAATCCAGTGTATCTCTGCCTTCTAATTGGACTGTTTC
Organism: Sciurus vulgaris; assembly: GCF_902686455.1. NCBI lineage: Eukaryota > Metazoa > Chordata > Mammalia > Rodentia > Sciuridae > Sciurus > Sciurus vulgaris. Next base: position 73,041,073 of record NC_136463.1, read on the forward strand.
ATTCATTCATATAATGTTATTGATAAAACTGAATTGACATTTGCCTTTTTATTTTTTATTTTCTGTCTCTTCCCATTTCTTTAGTTCTCTACTGCTTTGTTTTCATGAAGAGAATATTTACTAATGTAGTGTTTTAATGTCTGTTAATTTCTCATCATACATTTGAGCTCCTTTTTTAGTGATTACTTTAGGGCTTACCATGTGTATCTTACCAGAATCCATTTTGGATTTAGATTAGCTTAATTCCAATAATATATAGAAAAAAGTTATTTCTATCTAACTCCGTTCTCTTTCTTCCTTTTTGGTGATGTCGCTGTGATATGCATTACATCCATTCAAGTTATGACACAATAGTACATTGTCATAATTATCCCTTTACTATCTCTGTTGAGTTTCCTTACTCAAGGTAGCTTTGCATCCAACCACCACTTCCTTTGTGCTGTTATTGGCAAACAATACATTCAATATGTTGCATCCCCTTATATATGTTATAATATGTTATTTTATACAGTTGGTTTTCAAATCATTTGAGAGAAAAGCACTCATTTACTGCCTGTTATAATTCCACCATTGTCAATTTTTATTTTTCATGTCCATGTGTCTCTTCCCAACCCTTCCCTTTCTCTTGCTCTGATTCCCTCCCTTGGCCCTTGGCAGGGATGTGCAGACCTTGTGACCTTCAGGACCAAGAGTATCAGGTGCCTCCCTGTAGCAGCTGTGAACCCGGGAAGAGAGGAAACAAGGGAGGTCATGGTGAGCTCTTTGCCTTTGGGGCCTGCGTGCCTGGAGGTATTCACAGGAGAAAGCACATCATGGTCGACTCACATCCACGTTCCATCAGGCTGGACAGCATTGTCTCAGAATACAGATGGCCCTGTTACTTTTCAGTAATTAAAAAATAATAAATTTTTTTTTTAAAATGACTTAAAGTATTTTTTTTCTCATTATAAAAATAACACAAGATTTGAAATGTAAGTAATCTATAAGGCTGCCCTCCCTCAGCCAACAGAGGAGTCCCAAATGCTCTCCTTCTCTGGGACCAATTTCAGCACAGGTTCACATCCTACCAGGTCCCAGGATCACCCGGTCCTGCGACTCTGGTTTCAGTTTCTGTCCTGCCTCCAGCTCCAGCTCCTGTCATTCCTCAGTTCCAGTGGCTGCTTCAGAGTCTTCCTTAAATTTCCTTTTTCCTTGAGTCATCGGCCACAGTCTCCATTACTTTTCCTAAGGAATCCTGCCTAGGGCACAAAGGAATGACAGCCACCGTGTCTTGAGCCCCTCTGCGCTCCAGGCCCTGGGACCCCCCTCGCCCAGCCCTCCCTCCACCGAGGAGGATGCTGGGTGACTGGATGATCCGCCCCAGCTCACAGGGCCTGAGCCCAGAACACACAGCTCTCCTGACCACAGGCTCAGCCCCTTTGCTGCCAGCAACAGACTGGTAAGCAGAAACCTCCAAGTCACAGAGTCCCAGGACTGGCTGGCAGCAGCACCCAGACCTGGTCAGAAGAGGAAAGAGTTCAGTCCCAACAGGTGAGAGGATCCCAGAGCCACCTCATTCAGTATCGCACCAGGAAGGCTCACGGTCTCTTAATGACAGGTGTGGGCACTGCACACAAAATTACTCCTTGCTTTCTCTGCCTGAATATCACCCCCATTACAATAGATATCAGAATAAACCAGACAGAGCCTTCAGTTTAGGGATGGGGTACACATCAAGGCCACGGTCTCAGAGCTCATCTGCATTCTCCCTGCTCCTGGTGGCAGGATCCAAGGACAAACAGGAGGAGGGTGTGTGTGTGCCTGTGTGCACACGTGTGATGTGTGTGCATGTGTATAAGCTGAGGCTGTATGGCTCCAGTGGGCAGAGGGTAGGGTGTGGGGATATGCAGAAGTCCCACTGTCTACAAGCGCAACCTTATTTTTCTCATCTGCAGCCCCTACAGGCTTGGATGAACACAGATATGAGTGAAAGCAACTTTTATGAGACCTGCTAATTATTCTTTTTTATGGCAGAGGTCATAATTTTGTACCTCTTTTTAACACCAGAATTTATAATATTGCCTGCCTGATCATTTCATTTTTAAAGTGATGATTATAATGACAAGAATGATGTCTAGGAGTTTTCAAGATGGCAGCCTAGAGGGTGGCTGCATTACGTGTTGCTCCAGAACTCAGGATTCAAGAGAGGAGATATTGAGACGCTTGGGACCAACTCAAAGTAGCCGGGTGACTCTCACCCCCTGGGGGGGCATCCCGGATGGGACGAGGGTCCCGGAACGCAGGAAACTTTGTGAAGTAGAACTGCCGGCGAGACGCCCCTCCCCCCGCTGGAGCGCCATAGAGGAGGCAGCTCGGCACAGCGCTGGGACTCGGAGCAGCCACTGGGGCTCCGGCGGCTGCCCGGGGGAGGAGTGGCGGGGAGAACTGTGTGGACTCAGGACACCGGGGCCTGCCCTGAGGACGAGGAGGAAGAGGAGCAGCCGCTTGGATTCGGGCGACTATACGGGAACTACAGGCGGTTGCCAGAGAAGGGGCTGCATGGCGAGCTGTTTGGACCCTGACCACTTCTGAACCCCGGGGCCTGCCCGGAGGAGTAGGAGGAGGAGGAGAAGGAGCGCGGCGGGTCCTTTGGACTCGCAGTGACTGCATTAGCGCTCCAGGCGGCTGCTCAGAGGAGAAGGCGAGTGGTGAGTTGTTTGGTCTTAAAGTGACAGCTCCTGAACACAGGGGGGCTGCCTGGAGGAGAAGCGTGGTGGGACGCTTGGTCTTGAGGACCACACCAGAGCTCCGGGCGGTTGCCCAGAGGACCCGTGCAGCGGGTCACGTGGATTCAGAGCCACTCAGAGGGACTGCTCCTGAACACCCGGGGGGTTATCTGGAGAAGGAGGAGGAACGGGCAGGGTCACTTCGACTCGGAGTGATTGATTGCCCCGGGCTACGGGTGGTTGGTGGGAGGAGGAGGCACGAAGTGAGTTTCTTGGACTCCTAGTGACCGCACCGGCATACTGGGCGGCTGTCTGGAGGAAGAGGCCTGTGGTGGGTCTCTGGGACTCAGAGCGATTGTTCGGGGCCACAGGTGGCTGCTCAGAGGAGGGGCCACGCAGCCAGGCGATTAGGTGCAGAACAGGGTCCCAGGATCTAGGAGGCTTCTGGGTGGAAGAGCCGCACAGAGACAGGCTTAGGGCGGAGCGAAGGTTCCAGGCCTATGGGCAAATTCTCTGAGGAGGGGCAGCCTAAGGAGATTCATCTGCGAAGGGTGAGGCTCCCAGGCCCAGGAGGTAGGGCCGGGCCCCTGGAAACTTTGCAGAAGAAGGCAGCCCAGCCCAGGCAGTAGCTGTAAATTGAGGGGAACCTCTAGGAGGAAACTGACCAGCGAGACCTCCCCACCGGGTGAGTCTTCCCTGCTGGGTGAGGTTTCCCACAAGGACGGTAAAACCAGAGGCTCAGGCCCAAACAGGCCTTGCCTCAGCCCACAGCCTAGGTCCCCTTTGGATGACCATTGGTCAACAAGTGGAGGCACCTCTGCCCACTAGCAGGGAATATACCCCACCTGAAGGCCACCACTCCTAGAGAGGCAGCTTCCTTGTGGAGCACCGCATTATCAACCTCCTCCAAGACTTCAGCCTACTGAAGGCTAAGAGGGGATATATATAGAAATCTTCAGGGTCATTGTAAATCAACAGAGGAAATCTGCAATATCTCAGCGGTCCACTGATATCTGAACAACATGAGAAAACAAGGAAAGAAAATGCTGCAAACAAATCTAGATGTTACATCAATAAAACCCAATGACAGCATGGCAGAAGAAATGACAGAAAAGGAGTTCAGAATGTACATAATTAAAATGATCAGAGAAGCAAACGAGGAGATGAAAGAGCAAATGCAAGCATTGAATGATGAGATGAAAGAGCAAATGCAAGCATTGATTGATCGAACCAATCGACAGTTAAAAGAGCAAATACAGGAAGCAAAAGATCATTTCAATAAAGAGTTAGAGATATTGAAAAAAAACCAAACAGAAATCCTTGACATGAAGGAAACAATAAACCAAATTAAGAACTCCATAGAAAGCATATCCAATAGGATAGAACACCTGGAAGACAGAACCTCAGACATTGAAGACAAAATATTTAACCTTGAAAACAAAGCTGAACAAACAGAGAAGATGGTAAGAAATCATGAACAGAATCTACAAGAACTATGGGATATCATGAAAAGGCCAAATTTAAGAATTATTGGGATTGAGGAAGGCCTAGAGAAACAAGCCAAAGGAATGAACAACCTATTCAATGAAATAATATCAGAAAATTTCCCAAATCTGAAGAATGAAATGGAAAATCAAGTTCAAGAGGCTTACAGGACTCCAAATACACAAAATTACAACAGACCCACACCAAGGCACATTATAATGAAAATACCTAACATACAAAATAAAGACAGAATTTTAAAGGCTGTGAGAGAAAAGAACCAAATTACATTCAGGGGGAAACCAATACGCATATCAGCAGATTTTTCAATCCAGACCCTAAAAGCTAGAAGGTCCTGGAACAATATTTTTCAAGCCCTGAAAGAAAATGGATGCCAACCAAGAATCTTATACCCAGCAAAACTTACCTTCAAATTTGACGATGAAATAAAATCCTTCCATGATAAACAAAAGCAAAAAGAATTTACAAAAAGAAAGCCAGCATTACAGAACATTCTCAACAAAATATTCCATGAGGAAGAGATGAAAAACAAAGAAGCAAATCAGCAAAGGGAGGAATTATCCTAAAGGAATTGTCAAATAAAGGAGGAAACAAGTTGTGTCAAACAAATAAATAAACAAAATTTTAAAAATGAACCAAATGACCGGGAAACCAAATCATTTCTCTATAATAACCCTGAACGTTAATGGCCTGAATTCATCAATCAAAAGACATAGACTGGCAGACTGGATTAAAAAGAAAGATCCAACAATATGTTGCCTGCAAGAGACTCACCTCATAGAAAAAGATACCCATAGATTAAAGGCGAAAGGATGGGGAAAAACATACCATGCACATGGACTCAGCAAAAAAGCTGGAGTATCCATCCTCATTTCCGATAATGTGGACTTCAAGCCAAAGTTAGTCAGAAGGGATAAAGAAGGTCATTTCATACTGCTTAAGGGAAGCATAAATCAGCAAGATATAACAATCATAAACATCTATGCCCCAAACAGTGGCTCATCTATGTATGTCAAACAAATCCTTCTCAATTTCAGAAACCAAATAGACCACAACACAATAATACTAGGTGATTTTAACACGCCGCTCTCACCACTGGACAGATCTTCCAGACAAAAATTGAGCAAAGAAACCATAGATCTCAACAACACAATCAATAATTTAGACTTAACGGACATTTATAGAATATTCCATCCAACCAAGAGTGAATACACTTTCTTCTCAGCAGCACATGGATCCTTCTCTAAAATAGACCATATATTATGCCACAAAGCTAATGTTAGCAAATACAAGAAGATAGAGACACTAGCATGTATTCTATCAGATCATAATGGATTGAAGTTAGAAATAAATGAAAGAGTAAAACACAGAAACTATTCCAACATCTGGAGATTAAATAATATGCTATTATATGATGAATGGATAACAGAAGATATTAGGAAGGAAATTAAAAAATTCTTAGAGGTAAATGAGAACAAAGAAACATCATATCAAAACCTCTGGGACACTATGAAAGCAGTACTTAGAGGGAAATTTATTTCATGGAGCGCATTTAATAAAAGAAGTAAACTCAACAAATAAACAACCTAACACTACAGCTCAAAGCCTTAGAAAAAGAAGAACAGAACAGCACCAAAAGTAGTAGAAGACAGGAAATTGTTAAACTCAGAGCTGAAATCAATGAAATTGAAACAAAAGAAACAATACAAAAAATTGACAAAATAAATAGTTGGTTCTTCGAAAAAATAAACAAAATTGATAAACCTTTAGCCACACTAACAAAGAGAAGACGAGAGAAAACCCAAATCACTAAAATTCGGAATGAACAAGGAAATATCACTACAGACAGGATGGAAATACAAAACATAATTAGAAGCTATTTTGAAAATCTATACTCCAACAAAATAGAAAATTTCGAAGACATCAACAGGTTTCTAGAGACATATGAATTGCCTAAACTGAACGAGGAGGACATAAACAATTTAAATAGACCAATTTCAAGTACTGAAATAGAAGAAGTCATCAAAAGCCTACCAACAAAGAAAAGTCCGGGACCAGATGGGTTCTCAGCCGAGTTCTACAAAACCTTTAAAGAAGAGCTCATTCCAATACTTCTCAAAGTATTCCATAAAATAGAAGAGGAGGGAACCCTCCAAAACTCATTCTATGAAGCCAATATCACACTGATACCTAAACCAGACAGAGACTCATCAAGGAAAGAAAATTTCAGACCAATATCCTTAATGAACATCGACGCAAAAATTCTCAACAAAATTTTAGCAAATCGCATACAAAAACATATTAAAAAGATAGTGCACCATGATCAAGTGGGTTTCATCCCAGGGATGCAAGGTTGGTTCAACATCAGGAAATCAATAAACGTAATTCACCATATTAATAGACTTAAAGTCAAGAATCACATGATTATTTCAATAGATGCAGAAAAAGCATTTGATAAAATACAGCACCCCTTCATGCTCAAAACACTAGAAAAAATAGGGATAGTGGGAACATTCCTTAATATTGTAAAGGCCATTTATGCTAAGCCCATGGCTAATATCATTCTAAATGGTGAAAAACTGAAAGCATTCCCCCTAAAAACTGGAACAAGGCAGGGATGCCCTCTTTCACCACTTCTATTCAACATCGTTCTTGAGACTCTGGCCAGAGCAATTAGACAAACCAAAGAAATTAAAGGGATACGAATTGGAAAAGAAGAACTCAAACTATCCCTGTTCGCTGATGACATGATTATATATTTAGAGGAACTTGGAAATTCCACAAGAAAACTCTTAGAACTCATAAGTGATTTCAGTAAAGTAGCAGGTTACAAGATCAATGCCCATAAATCCAACGCATTTTTATACATAAGTGATGAATCTTCAGAAAGAGAAATTAGGAAAACTACCCCATTCACAATAGCCTCGAAAAAAATAAAATACTTGGGAATCAATCTCACAAAAGTGGTGAAAGACCTCTACAATGAGAACTATACAACACTAAAGAAAGAAATTAAAGAACACCTTAGAAGATGGAAAGATCTTCCATGTTCTTGGATAGGAAGAATTAATATTGTCAAAATGGCCATACTACCTAAAGTGCTATACAAATTCACTGCAATTCCAATTAAAATCCCAATGACGTACCTTACAGAAATAGAGCAGGCAATTATGAAATTCATCTGGAAGAATAAGAAACCCAGAATAGCTAAAGCAATCCTTAGCAGGAAGAGTGAAACAGGGGGTATTGCAATACCAGATCTTCAACTCTACTACAAAGCAATAGTAACAAAAACGGCATGGTATTGGTACCAAAATAGAAAGGTAGATCAATGGTACAGAATAGAGGACACGGACACAAACCCAAATAAATACAATTTTCTCATACTAGACAAAGGGGCCAAAAATATGCAATGGAGAAAAGATAGCCTCTTCAACAAATGGTGCTGGGAGAATTGGAAATCCATATGCAACAGAATGAAACTAAACCCATATCTCTCACCATGCACGAAACTAAACTCAAAATGGATTAAGGACCTCGGAATCAGACCAGAGACCCTACAGATTATAGAAGAAAAAGTAGGTCCAAATCTTCATCTTGTTGGTCTAGGACCAGACTTCCTTAACAGGACTCCCATAGCACAAGAAATAAAAGCTAGAATCAACCACTGGGATAGATTCAAACTAAAAAGCTTTCTCTCAGCAAAGGAAACTATCAGCAATGCGAAGAAAGAGCCTACAGAGTGGGAGAATATCTTTGCCAATCATACTTCAGATAGAGCACTAATCTCCAGAATCTATAAAGAACTCAAAAAACTCTACTCCAAGAATTCAAACAGTCCAGTCAACAAATGGGCTAAGGAAATGAATAGACACTTCACAGAAGAAGATCTACAAGCAATCAACAAACATATGGAAAAATGTTCAACATCTCTAGTAATAAGAGAAATGCAAATCAAAACCACCCTAAGGTTCCATCTCACCCCAATTAGAATGGCGATTATCAAGAATACGAGCAACAACAGGTGTTGGCGAGGATGTGGGGAGAAAGGTACACCCATACACTGCTGGTGGGGCTGCAAATTAGTGCAGCCGCTATGGAAAGCAGTGTGGAGATTCCTTAGAAAACTTGGAATGGAACCACCATTTGACCCAGCTATCCCACTCCTTGGCCTATACCCAAAGGACTTAAAATCTGCATACTACAGAAATACAGCCACATCAATGTTCATAGCTGCTCAATTCACAATAGCCAGACTGTGGAACCAACCTAGATGCCCTTCAATTGATGAGTGGATAAAGAAACTGTGGTATATATATACTATGGAATATTACTCAGCCATAAAGAATGATAAAATTATGACATTTGCAGGCAAATGGATGAAATTGGAGAATATCATGCTAAGTGAGATAAGCCAATCTCAAAAATCCAAAGGACGAATGATATCGCTAATAAGTGGAGGTTGACACATAATGGGGGGGAGGGAAGGGTTAGAGTTAGGGTTAGGGAGGGGGGCAAGTATGGAGGAAGGAACTACTGTATAGAGTGTAAAGAGGGGTGGGAGGGGTGGGGGGAAGGGAAAAAAATAACAGAATGAATCAAACAACATTGCTCTATGTAAATTTATGATTACACAAATGGTATGCCTTTACGCCATGTACAATGAGAGAAACAACATGTATCCCATTTGTTTACAATAAAAAAAAAAAAAAAAAAAAAAAGAATGATGTCTTTTCAATACAGGTGTGTGCAAACTTTTTAAGAAATATATTATGGAAATGTTCATATTTGAACTTTTTTAACAGTGTATCACATATTCTAAAAAGATTTTAGCCAGACAATGGTGGTTACTTAGCAGACTCAGGTAGCAGAATTTCAAGTTTAAGGCAGTCTGGGAAAACTAGCAAGTCCATGTCTCAAAAAATAAAAAGGCTGGGGATTTAGCTCAATGGAAGAATACCCGTAGGTTCAATCCCCAGCAAAAGATGAAGGAAGGAAGGAAGCAAGCAAAAGATAAAAGGGAGTGAGGAAGAGAAGAAAGGAGGGAGGGAAAATATTTATGGCAGCACTCTTCTGCCATAAATCTAAAAGGTAGAAACCACTCAAATGTCCATCAGGTGATGAATGAATAAACAAAACATGGTATATTCATATAATGGAATATTGTTCGGCCCTCAGGAGAAAATGAACTACTGATACCTCATATAACATGGATGAGACTCAAAAGCATTATACTAAGTGAAAGAAGCCAGACCCAAAGATCACATATTGTGTGATTTCATTTATATGAAATGTCCAGAACAAGCAAATCCACAGGAGAAGAAAACAGATTAGCAGTTGTCAGGGTCGGAAGAAGGAGGCACTGGGGATGGCCTGCTAATAGCACAGGGGTTCATTTGGGACCAGATATATGCGGAACCCAACATTTGAAAATTTGCAGAAGCAAAATCACCCTTCATGAGAGGGGAAGAGGGGGACCGAGCCCACCCACCATCCTCTCTCTTGTCTCTCAGAGGTGTTTCTGCAGCATCTTTGTGGAAGTTCAGAGAATTTGGAAAAATAATTTCAGAAACAGTTTGCACACCAATTTTCTAACCAGAGTATCTTAATTTAGGAGTAGATTTGGGGCTCTGGGACAAAGCACAGCAAAAGTGGTTTCAGTCTCTCTCAGAATCCCATTTAATGGATAGTTGATCATTTCCCTGATTCCTGCCTCCCAAAGAGAAGAGGGGCCATGTCAGGGGTAGTCCTGTGACAACAGCTGATATTTGTGGGCTTCTGCTGTATCCCGGACATCATGTAATGCTCAGATAACCCTGCCAGTCAAATACCATTAATAATTCCCATTTTACAGATTAAAAAGAAGGAAAGAATGCATAACAAGGTTAAAGTACTTGCCTAAGATCAATAGATACTCAGTGGAGATTCAGAATTGAATTTGGACCACACTCCAAAGTCCACTTTTACGGTTACCACTGTCCTGGACACACTGGGAACATCCAGAAAAAGATAGAAATGTCAAGATGGGAGGAAGGGACAAGTGTTCTGGCAGGTCCCCATGCCCTCTTCCACTCCTGATAAGATCCTTGATGACTAGAGGAAGCCATCATAAAACTCCCTCCAATGGCCTGGTAGGGAACACATGAAGCAGAGGCAGAGTTAGGCCATAGGAGGCCAGGCTGGGAGGCAAACAGGCAGGATGGAGGACAAGATACCCTGGGCTTTCAGAGACAGAAGTGGACAGCTTGATGTGCAATCTGGTTGGTCCTGTTGGCTAGGCAAGATCACATAGAGGATGCCAGTGAGAGGAACCCAGACCACATTTCTGGCTGGGGCTTGCAGCAATGGTCTTGAGGGAGTTGGTTCAGTCTCCTCTGCAGGAGGAGGGACACTGCTGCCGGACAGCCTAGAAGGTCTCAGGAGGATGTCCTAGGGTTCATAACTTGCCAGCACACTATCAGCCCCCTTCCCCAGCTTGCCCAGGCAGCATGTCTGTCTGCCCAGATGACTGGGTGGAGGCCTTATCCTACCAACTCATTCCTAGATGCATCTGTGAAGTGGTAGTCAGCATCTGCTGTGTGCCCAGGACCCTGCCAGGAACTGGGTGGACCACAGTGGGTCAGGTGGGGAGAAAGACAAAGGGACCAAGGCTCACCAGGATGCTGGGGGAAACTCAGGGGAAAAGATCCTGAGTTGGCAACACACATGCACAGAACAATTTAGAGAGGGCCTTCTCTGTGGCTCCCCAGGACTTGGTTCTGCCACAGGTAGACAGGGGACCCGCTGCACACTCCAAAGGACAGCAGGATCCCATGGGACTGAGTCCAGGGGAAAGGTTGGACAGGATCCCTCAGCTTCTCAGATCATATGGGGTGGTGGAGTCATCACAGACCCTAGAGAAAAGGGTCAGAAAGGGCCAACAAGTCCAGTCCCGGCAGAGGACTCTGGGACAGGAACATCTGAAGCATCCTCTTGTCTGAATCACAAACATCCTAAGGAAATGTTACCATCCTTCAGAGTCACACACAGAACTCAAAATAAAGCCTGCACCATGTGACAAGGCAGTTGGCCCCCTGATGGCACACCTTGCCTCCATTCTGATGTACTGTGACTAAATGATCTGATCAGTACAATTATAGAGAGGAAAGGTTTATATGAGGGCTCACAGTTTCAGAGGTCTTAGTCCATAGAAGGCTGGCCCCATTCCTCAGGGCTTGAGGTGAGGCAGAACATCATGGTGGAAGAGTGTGGCAGAAGGAAGCAGCTCGCATTATTAGGAAGCAAAGAGCTTCCACTCTCCAGATAGAAAATATATACCCCATAGCCATGCCCCAATTCCCACCTGCTCCAGCCACACCCTACCACTTCAATTAATCCCATGAGGGATTAGTTCACTGATTGGGTTAAGACTCTCACAACCCAATCATTTCTCCTCTGAACCTTTCTGCATTGTCTCACATGTGAGCTTTTGGGGACACCTCACATCCAAACCCCATAACATAGTGACTCACACACTGCAATAATATATATACCAACTGTCCTGCCCAAAATAGGTGCCTGTGAAGGCGTGTGCCTTTCCCCCTGCCTGGCCCCAGTGCCTTTCTTCCCCAGCAAGGGGGGGGACCTTGAGGACAGGAGTGTGCTAGTGTAGACATGATAGACCCTGGAGCCAACATCCTTCAGAGCTCATTGAGCTCAGTCCCCTGAGAGGCAGGATCCCGCTACGGAACAGCCTGACTGTGGGCCCAGGCTGGAGAAGGGGGCAAGTGAGCAAGACTCGCCCCAGATCCCAGATCCTCGATTGTGCCCCTCCAGCTGGTGAGACCTGCACAGTTTCGTGAGATGGGGCGTGAGAGTCCCTCCCTAAAGGCACCCGGATGACACGGGAATGGCAAGCCCAAAGGCCTTCTCTATACCCAGTCTAGCACCAGGCACCCCTAAGTGTCCATCCTGGTTGCCCTGTGCACAGCCAGCCTTCGTGCATGAGGTCTAAACTCGCTTTTCTTTGGGCTATTTTAGGACTTTAAAACACAGAGGTAAGATTACTGGCTGGACAGGTCAGTCACTTCTGCCTGGGTGCTAACAAACAAGGACCCACATGTTCTTAACTGAATGTGGCCAGTGTAATGGTAAGGGATGCCCCTACACCCCTATGGCCATCTCTTTGGCACAACCTTTTGCCAAGATAACAGCAATGAGAAAAGGATAGTGCTGTCATCAGCAACGAGGCCAGCATTCCACAAAGATAAATATAAAACAATCTGCAAAATCTGGTTTGGACTCACTCTAACACAAATGTCAATGGAAATCCCCAGCTCTTGTTCTCAGGAAACCCAGTCATCTGTCATAGGCATGGTGCATGATCAAAAAAGACATCTCCTTCCGCCCTCCAGCACCACATCATTAATCTCCCACAACAGCCAGCAGACCCAAGAGCACCATCTGCAGAAAATGGGATCATGTGACAGAGCATCCACTGGTCCTCTCAGCTGCATCCCTCCACAGATAGACATCAGCCTCCTTCAGAATGAGAAACAGGAGGCCCAAAGACCCTGCAGGACAGGAAGCAATCTGCAATCTTGAGGTCAGCTTAACTGAAACTTAGCACAGGTGGGCAGAGATTGACAGATCTTCCCAGAAAACTCAGGGTGTCTTTGGTGAAGGAGCGCTCAAGAACACCCCTAGGTCCTGCAAGGTTAGAAGGAGAGAAGCAGAAGGGCTGAAAGAACAGAGGAGGGGGCAGCCTAGCGCAGACTGAGGAGGCCCTGCAGAATCCTACAAATGTCACTCCGCTGTAATGCATGCAAGTTTGGAGCTGGAATGAAACTTAGAATTTCCTGTAATAATTTTTTCTGTTTCTCAGAGAAACTGTGAGCAAAGGAATGACCTTACCATCTCACCAAGCATGTTAGTAACAACCCTGGAAGTAGAATTCAGGATTCTTGCCCAACACACAGCACCTACTCACATGCACAGTTAGAACTGCTTCCCCACCTGGAGGCTAGCACAAATGCTCATTAAGCATGGTTTGTGTGCAAGACTTTGCACAAAGTGCACATGGATCACAGATGACAGATGAATCATCATACAGGAAATATTTAATATAAATTGTGGTAAAAAGCATGCAGTGCTGAAAGACCATGTAATCAGGGCGCCTTGCTTAGTCTAGGACTGGGGGATAGGGAAAAATTTCCTAGGGAGGTGACATTGAGACTTGATGTGTTCAAAGATAAAAAGTGGATAGACAGAGTTACAGGGAAGAGAATCCCTTCCCTCCCCTCTTCTCCTCTCTCCAGACATCCTCCTCTTTGCAAACTGTTTGCTCCAAACAAGCTGATCACGTTTCTGACCTTCATGCACAATATGGCCATTACTTTCCTGAGCTTTTGCTCATGCAGCCCCATGAGTTCTTCTCACTCCACATTTCAGTTCTCACCCCAGCTCATTGGATCTACAGCCTCCTCCACACCTACCACTGTGAATAGGGCCCAGGTGTGCCGAGGGTTCTTCCTGCCTCACAATTTAGACTGCATCCCCACAACACCTACCACAGAACTGGACTTCTAGCAAAGAATGAATGAATCAATGAATGAAGAACCCTATATGATATATAACACAAGGGAAATTCTAGAATTCCTACCCTTCTTCTGCCAGCTGCCTCAGGTCAGGGCGAGCAATTTCATGAATCCTGAACAAGGACCTAGACCCTTCCCCCAAGTGAGAATGGAGTCATTTTACAGCTTGGTCCCTCTAGGTGTTTCTCTGATCAGCGGTCCAAAAAGAATCGCATTATTAAACTCTCTTCTCCTGATTGTTCTCTTAGAGTTTGACCTTCTCCTGATTGTTTCTCTTAGAGTCCTTTCATCACAGCCTCATGAGGAAGGAAATGGCTTCCAAGCCTTGGTTTCCACCCTGGGGCAGTAGAGGGTGGTCAAGGAGCAAAAGATCTAACAAGAATGACATCTAAGGATTCCCACTCCCACAGTCTGGGACTCCTCCAGGAGTCTTTGGAAAATTGACTCTGACTGTCTAGACCCTGTGGCTGATCCACAGCGGGGCTGGGATACCATCCATGGTTCTGGCTGGGCACCTCTCTCCCACCTTCCCAATTACTTAAAGGAAGGATGCTAGGGTTCTTCCCCTGCTGATCTGAGTCTCTCCAGTCCAGTCACAGACTGTCTCAGGACTCAAATCAGCTGTATTCTAAGCACTACATCATGCAGCCAACTCCACACGCTCAGCTTCCAGGCCTCTCCATCGCAGCCTCCTGGGGCAGACTCTGAGCAGTAGGGAACATCCATTTTGCCCGGCAGTCTTCTGAATCTGCTACCCAGCAGTCTCCCAGGAGTAAGAGGCAGCAGGAAAGCAATAGATGAGTATCTTGGACACAGAGTCAGAGTGCCAGGGCCTCTGATGACTTGCTGACTGACGTCGGTGCAAAGAAAAATGTGAACTCATATCAGCCAATCATTATATGTACCATTCACATCGACTTGTGAGGAGGTGCTGCTGAGAGGGGTTTTCAAAATCAAGAAAGTTCCCAGTACCTAGGAGTAAAGCAAGTCCCCAGCATTCCATATGTTTTTTCTGAAGTAATCATAGGATTAGTCCTTGTCCATTTAGGACCTCAGAGAACTACCTTTGCACTCAGAAAAGACTATTGGAGGAACTTTTGCTTCTTGTGCTGGGTAATTTCTAGAGAAATAGCTCAGCGCCTTCTTGGAGGAAAAGGAAAACATCACAATCCTGCGGCCTAGGGGTAGGGTGCCGTGTATCTTGTGTGGGGACCTAGAATAAGGCCCTCACCAGAGCAACAGACCAGCACCCACGGAGCTGTGCCCTGACGCAATGCACTGTTCAACAGCATCGCTCTGTGACAGCAACAGAAACCACAGTGCCGCTGGCTTCGCGGGATTCTCCACCTCTCTTCTTCAGCGTCTGGAAGTAGCACCAGCTCCGAGTTCTTGGATAGTACATAGGGCTTTTGCCCTTCCTACGGTGGAGCTGCTGGTGATTTTTGTAGCTCACACATGTAACCACGCCTCCCTTCTGTATCGACTAGAGACAGTGGGTGGTACGGGCCATTTGAGTTCTGCAAGTACTGTCCTGTTTAAAGTGCACAATCACGGGGTATGAGAGGAGAGGGGCACATACCCTTGTCTGCCTTTTGCAGAGGAAGGTGTTCAGGGAGTTTATAACTTCCCCCAAATCACACACCACAAGTAAGAGGTAACACTGGAATTTACAGCAGGACACTTTGACTCTGGGGTCTTCCTGTACTCCATGAGGTCTCTGCCCACATCAGAAGGCAGCAACCAAAATCACATCTCAGGGCCATGCTGCCTTCGCTATTGTCTACCTTTGGATCCAACACAGTTAAGGCTTCCCCAGAAACCCATCCCTACCCACACCTCCTCCAGTTAGTGTAATGCCTTTGGTATTTGGCTCACATGTGACCCAAGTCCCCTGGATCAGAGACCATATGTGCCACATTCCATGGCTTTGTGTGTGCGGTGGGAGGGGGCGTTGTTTTGTTTTCCATTTTGCTTAGCTGGTGCAAGAAACATGCCTAAGCAATCAGCACAACTTTTGAGAATCAATTTGTATTCTGTCAGCCTGAGTGTCATTAACAACCTCCGCTAATACCGCAGTAATGAACATCTGGAAACACAGCAGCTGTAGGGGGAATGGAGTATAAAAACCACTATGATGACAGCTTGTTTTTCATGAGCTAGACTGGCTCTGCGCAAATAAGGGAGGTGAACAGACAAAATGGAAGCCAGAGAGAGAGAAGGGGATGGGGACAGGGGAGCAGTTGCTCCTCAGACCACCTCCTCCAAGACTGGCCTCCCTCAGGGAAGGTGCTGTTTGCTCTCAGGGGTCTTCTGGCCATTTAGGGCTAACAGTTCATCTTGGGGCGTCTCCAGGCAGGAGAACCCTAGGGGCTGATAGGCCTGAGTGGGGCCACCTAGCCAGGCAGACTGCAAGATGTCCCAGGACAGGAGACATTTTGTCCTGATCTAACGCCGGCACTAGAGGACAGGTGAGCATGGCTGGAGGATACTCCAGATGGAAAATCTTGTGCGAAGGTGAGGACCCTACCAGGGTGCTGGAGGGGTCCAAGGAGACAGAGGTCGGTCCATGGAGGCCTGGGAAGCTGATGAGGTGTGTGTGTGTGGTCCTGCAGGTGGAGGGAGACATAGTCTTCTTAGCACCATGCCAGAGACGAAGCCAATGACTGAAGCCGTCCCCCAAGGACTGTCATGTGTGATGCCCACTTTGCACCTGTTTCAGCCAGCTTTCTCATCACTGTCACCAAAAGACCTGTGTGAGAGGGGGAAACTTTATTTGGCACCCACGGTTTCAGAGGTCTCAGTCTGTAGGTGGCTGATTCTATTGCTCTAGACCTGAGGTGAGGCAGAACATGAAAGCGGAAGGGTGAGGCAATAGAAAGCAGCTCAGGACAGGCAACAAGGAAGCAGGGAGAGCTCCGCTCACCAGGGACAAAATATAAGCCCCAATAGCAAGCCATCAGCGACCTATCTTCTCCAGCCACTCCGTACCTGCCTTCAGTTACTATCCAGTTAATCCATGTCAGTGAATTAATCCATCGATTGGGTTCCTTGTTTCACCTCTGAACCTCCTTGCATTGTCTCATAGATAAGATGGGGACACCTCTTATCTAAGCCATAATAGCTCCTGTTCTCCTCCAGCATTATTGGGTTCATAGTACCAGCCCTAAGATTCAGCAGACAGCAGGACAGTATGGTCCTCACCACATGGAATCCACAGGCAGGGAGCAAAGGCAGCAGACTAGTGGGAGAGGCATCCTAGGAAGAATATAATGCCTTTTCAGATGGGGTGGGCATGGTTGGCTGCTCAAATGGAGTAAATAGAGAACTAAGGATGTGAAAGCAAGACCTGAGTAGCTCCCTGGGAAGGCAAGTCTGTGATAGAGTTTCCAGGTGTAGAACCCAGAACAATGATGATCTCATCATAATAATAATGGCACATCCTTGAAGCCAGGTGGGACAGGAGAACCTGGGGAGAGAATCAATTCCCACCCACTGCTATATCATGAACCCTGCCAAAGACCTGGCTCTGTCCAGGAGAGCAGAGCTTACTTTCCAGGGCTGTGAAGGTTACTCTTTCTTCTATGTGACTTGCCCACATCCACCCAACTCATGCACCTTGGACAACTGTGCGGGGCAGTAGGGGTGATGCTACAGGGTAAGGATTTCTCTAGTGTTCTGGTTTCCTTTGGTGAGATCTCTCCCTATTTTGGACCCATGTTCTGAGTTTATAGACCAATTTTAAACAATACAAAAAGAAATTAAGAAAACAATCCCATTGACAATAGCATCCAAGAACGCAATACCTAGGAAGAAATTTAACCAAGGAGATGTAAGACTATTTTAGTGAAAATTAAAGCCAGGTTCAGTGGTGCACACCTATAACCCCAGTAGTTCTAGAGGTTGAGGCAGGAGGATCACAAGTTCAAGGCCAGTCTCAGCAACTTAGTAAGGCTTTAAGCAACTTAGCAAGACCTTTCTCAAATAAAATAAATAAATAAAATAATAAAAAGAATGGGGATATGGCTCCTTCAGAATCTAGAGAAGCCTGTGGTTCCTGTCAATCCCAACGTTTGGTGCTGAGTCTGAGCAGTGTGCTTGCAGGGCCTCCTGCACCAGGCTCAGTGCAGTCTTCTGCAAAAGTCATGTATGTATATGCTGACAATTCTCTGCCCTCCCTGTCCCCGCTGCCCCCATTTTCTCTCCTTCTTCATCTGAGCATCTAGTTGACAAATACAATTCTGAAGGAATTCAAATACAACTTCAAAAATTATTAGAGAAAAAAAATGACACAAAATAGTTCCCCTTAGGAAAGATTGTAAGGTGTAAACCCTGATTTTCTCAGCTTATTTTTATAAACAAAATGTTATGAACTTGAAATACAAATCAATGTTTACATTTCCTGTCATTTTGTATTTTATGGTATTTTGTACAACTGGCTAAAACTCAGCACAAATGGATATGGATATCATGAAGTGCTATAATAAAAAGTTTTTAATTGGGACATGTTCTGATATGTTTATAGGCAAATAAAATAAAATAGAGCAAACTTTTGCCACTGTTTGCTAGAAAATAATTATACTTTATTGGGGTGATATGAAGTCTGAACACTGAACAGTATTGTGTGAGAATTACTGTGGATACTGTGTCTGTTAGGTGATTGGTTTTTTGTTTGTTTGTTTGTTTGGCTTTCTGTAACTGTTTTATGGAAGATGATGGTTTTAGGTTGGTAAGTGTTGAATGAAATACTACCTTACAACTTTGTAACAAAAGCTATTAGAATCTTTATAAGTAAAAAAAATTATTCCCAGGTAATGTATTCTTTTGAATACAATCGTAAATGGAATTGTTTTCTTAATTCCTTTTTGAATATAACTTTTTTTGTTCAGTGCTGGTTTATAAAATCACAACTGATTTCTGTGGGTTAGCCCTGTATCTGGCAACTTTGCCAAATTTATTAGTTCTAGTAGTTATTTTGTGGATCCATGGAGAATTACTATGTATAAAATCATGCTGGTTTCAAATAGAGACAGTTTCACTGCATGCTTTACGATGTAGATGCCTTTTATTTCTTCATCTTGTTTAATTTCTCTGGCTAGTACTTCCAATACAATTTTGAATAGAAGTGGTGAGGGGGGATATTGTTATCTTACTTTTGATCTCAGCTTTCAGTATGATGTTAGCTATGGATTTTCCATAAATGCTCTTTATCGTGTTAAGGAAGTTCCCTTCAATTCCTAGTTTTCTTAGGGTTTTTATCATAAAAGGTGTTAATTTTGTCAAATTCTCTGACAGCATCTATTGAGATTCATGTGGAGGATTTTACCCCTACTGTTGGGTTTTTTTGTTTGTTTTTGTTTTTGGGTTTTTCTTTGCTAGTGTTTTGTTTTGCCTTGAGGATTTTTGCAAATATATTCATAGGGTATATATGTAAATTGTTCCATAGTTTTCTTTTCTTAATTATTTGTTTATTTTTTTATTTTTACAGACTGTATTTTGATTCATTGTACACAAATGGGGTACATCATTTCGTTTCTATGGTTCTGCACAATGTAGATTCATAGCATTCATGTAATCATACATGTACGTAGGGTAATGATGTCTGTCTCATTCCACAATTTTTCATACCCCCTTCCTTCTCATTTCCTTCAACATAATCTAAAGTTCCTCCATTCTTCTCTCATTCCCAACATCCCCACCCCCATTATATATCATCCTCCACTTATGAGGGAAAACATTCAATCTTTGTTTTTTTGGGATTGGCTAATTTCACTTAGCATGATATTCTCCAATTCCATCCATTTATTTGCAAATGCCACAATTTTATTCTTCTTTATGGCTGAATAATATTCCATTTTGTATATATACCACATTTTCTTTATCCATTCATCTGTTGAAGGGCATCTAGTTTAGTTCCACAACCTACCTATTGTGAATTGAGCTGCTACAAACATTGATGTGGCTGCATTACTGTAGTATGCTAATTTTAAGTCCTTGGGGTATAAACTGAGGAGTGGGATAACTGGGTCTAAAGATGGGTCCATTCCAAGTTTTCTGAAGATTCTCCACACTGCTTTCCAGAGTGGCTGCACCAATTTGCAACTCCACCAGCAATGTAAAAGTGTGCCTTTTTCCCCACATCCATGCCAACAGCTATTATTGTTTGTATTCTTAATAATAGCCATTCTAATTGGAGTAAGATGAAATCTTAGAGTTGTTTTAATTTGCATTTCTCTAATTACTAAACATGTTGAACACTTTTTCACATATTTATTAATCTCCTGTATGTCTTCTTCTGTCTGTCCAGTTCCTTGGCCCATTTATTGATTGGGTTCTTTGTATTTTTGGTGTAAAGTTTTGTAAGTTCTTTATAAATTTTAGAGATAAGTGCTCTATCTGAAGTGCATGTGGAAAAGATTTTCTCCCACTCTGTAGGCTCTCTTTTCAGATTATTGATTGTATCCTTTGCTGAGAAAAAGCTTTTTAGTTTGAGTCCATCCCAGTTGTCGATTCTTGCTTTGATTTCTTGTGCTTTGGGAGTCTTGTTAAGGAAATCTGATCCTAATCCAACATAATGAAGGTTTGGGCCTACTTTGTCTTCTATTTGGTACAGGGTCACTGGTCTGATTCCAAGGCCCTTGATCCATTTTGAGTTGAGTTTTGTGCAGGGTGAGAGATAGAGGTTTAATTTTATTTCACTGCATATGGATTCCGGTTCTGCCAGCACCATTTGTTGAAGAAGCTATCTTTTCTCCATTGTATGTTTTTGTCTCCTTTGTCTAGTATGAGGTAATTGTATTTATCTGGGTTGTCTCTGTGTCTTCTATTCTGTAACCATTGGTCTGCCTGTCTATTGTGGTGCCAATACCATGCCACTTCTGTTACTATTGCTCTGTAGTAGAGTTTAAGGTCTGGCATTATGATACCTCCTGCATCACTCTTCCTGCCCAGGATTGCTTTGGCTATTCGAGGTCCCTTATTCTTCCAGATGACGTTCATGATTGCTTTCTCTACTTCCATGAGGAATGTCATTGGAATTTTAATTGGAATTGCATTGAATCTGTATAGCACCTTTGGTAGAATGGTCATTTTGACAATAGTAATTCTGCCTATCCAAGAATATGCAAGATCTTTCCATCTTCTAAGGTTTTCTTCAATTTCTTTCTTTAGTGTTCTGTAGTTCTCATGGTACAGGTCTTTCAACTCTTCCATTAGATTGATTCCCAAGTATTTTTTTTTTTTTTGAGGCTATTGTGAATGGAGTGGTTTTCCTAATTTCTCTTCCAGAGGATTCACCACTTATGAATAGAGATGCATATGATTTATGCATATTGATTTTCTATTCTGCTACTTTGCTAAATTCATTTATTAGTTCTAGAAGTTTTCTAGTGGAGTTTTCTGGATCCTTAAATATAGAATCATGTCATCAGCAAATAGTGACAGCTTGAGTTCTTCTTTTCCTGTTTGTATCCCTTTAATTTCTTTGGTCTGTCTAATTGCTCTGGTTAGTGTATCAAGACAATGTTGAACAGAAGTGGTAAAAGAGGGCATCCCTGTCTTGTTCCAGTTTTTAGAGGGAATGCTTTCAGTTTTTCTCCATTAAGAATGATGTTAGCTGTAGGCTTAGCATAGATAGCCTTTATAATGTTGAGGAATGTTCCTTCTACTCCTATTTTTTCTAGTGTTTTAATCATGAAGGGGTGCTGTATTTTATCAAATGCTTTCTCAGCATCTATTGAAATAATCATATGATTCTTAACTTTAAGTCTGTTGATGTGATGAATTACATTTATTGATTTCTGCATGTTGAACCAACCTTGCATCCCTGGGATAAACCCCACTTGATCATGGTGCACTATCTTTTTAATATGCTTTTGTATGTGATTTGCCATTATTTTGTTAAGGACTTTTACATCTATGTTCATCAGGGATATTGAGCTAAAGTTTTCTTTCCTTGATGTGTCTTTGTCTGGTTTTGGTATCAGTGATACAAGCTTCATAGAATGAGTTTGGAAGGGTTCCCTCCTTTTCTATTTCCTGGAATACTTTGAGGAGTATTGGTATCAGTTCTTCTTTAAAGGTCTTGTAGAATTCGGCTGAGAATCCCTCTGGTCCTCGGTCTTTCTTGGTTGGTAGATTTTTGATGGCTTCTTCTATTTCATTCCTTGAAATTGATCTGTTTAAATTGTGTACATCTTCCTGATTCAGTTTGTGAGGATCATATGTCTCTAAAACTTTGTCAATGTCTTCAATATTTTCTGTTTTGTTGGAGTATAGATTTTCAAAGTAGCTTCTCATGATGTTATGTATTTCAGTGGTGTCTGTCATGATATTTCCGTTTTCATCATGAATTTTAGTAATTTGAGTTATCTCTCTCCTCTTTGTTAATATGGCTAAGGGTTTGTCTATTTTATTTACTTTTTCAAAGAACCAACTTTTTGTTTTGTCAATTTTTTGAATTGTTTCTTTTATTTCAATATCATTGATTTCAGCTCTGATTTTAATTATTTCATGTCTTCTACTACTTTTGGTGTTGTTCTGTTCTTCTTTTTCTAGGCCTTTGAGATGTAATGTTAGGTCATTTAGTTGTTGACTTTTTATTTTTTTAATATATGAGCTCAATGCAATGAACTTTCCTTTTAGTACTACTTTCAGAGTGTCCCCAGAGATTTTGATATGTTGTGTCATTATTCTCATTTACCTCTAATTTTTTTTTACTTCTTCCCTGATGTCTTCTGTTATCATTGCATCATTCAATAGCATATTATTTAGACTCCAGATGTAGGAGTAGTTTTCATTTATTATTTTTTCATTGATTTCTAATTGCATTCCATTATGGTCTGATAGGATACAAGGTGGTATCTCTACTTTTTTGTATTTACTAATGGCTTCTTTGTGGCATAGCATATGGTCTATTTTGGAGAAGGATCCCTGAGCTGCTGAGAAGAAACTATACTCACTCAAGGATGGATGAAATACTCTGTAAATATTTGTTAAGCCTATATGATTGATTGTATTGTTTAGTTCTATAGTTTCTTTGTTCAATTTTTTTTTTTTTTTGGAGTATCTATTCAGTGGTGAGAGTGGTGTGTTAAAGTCCCCCACTATTGTTGTGTTTTGGTCTATTTGATTCTTAAAATTGGGAAGAGTTTGTTTGATGTATATAGATGATCCATTGTTTGGGGCATAAATATTTAAAGTCGTTGTGTCTTGATGATTTATGATTCCCTTAAGCAGTATGAAATGTCCTTCCTTATCCCTTCTAACTAACTTGGGCTTGAAGTCCACTTTATCTGATATGAGGATGAAGACCCCTACTTTTTTACTGAGTCCATGTGCATTATCCCTATCCTTTCCCCTTCAGTCTATGGATGTGTTTTTCTATGAGATGAGTCTCTTTAAGGCAGCATATTTTTGGGTCTTTCTTTTTAACCCAGTTTGCCAGTTTATGTTTTTTGATTATTGAGTTTAGGCCATTAACATTCAAGGTTATTACTGTGATATGATTTGTGTTCCCAGTCATTTTGCCTTATTTTTGGTTTTTAACTTGACTTGGTTTCTCCTTTGAGTGGCTTTATCTTTAACGTAATTTCTCCATTTGCTGACTTGTATTATTGTTTTTCACTTTCTCCTCACAAAATATTTTGCTGAGGATGTTCTGCAGTGCGGGCTTTCTATTTGTAAATTCTTTAAACTTTTGTTTATTCTAGAAAGATTTTATTTCATCATCAAATCTGAAGGTTAGTTTTGCTGGGTATGGAATTCTTGGTTGTCATCCATGTTCTTTCAGAGCTTGAAATATATTCTTCCAGGCCCTTCTTGCTTTTAGGATCTGGGCTGAGAAATCTGCTAATATCTGTATTGGCTTCCCCTTCTAAGTAATCTGACGCTTTTCTCTCGCAGCCTTTAAAATCCTATCTTTATTTTGCATGTGAGGTATTTTCATTATAATGTGCCTTGATGTGGATCTGTTGTAATTTTGTGCACCTGGTGTTCTGTAAGCCTCTTGTATTTGATTTTCCATTTCATTTTTCAGGTTTGGAAAATTTTCTGATATTATTTCATTGAACCAGTTGTTCATTCCTTTGGTTTGTATTTCTGTGCCTTCCTCAATCCCAATAATTCCTATATTTGATCTTTTCATGATATCCCATAGTTCTTGGAGGTTCCAATCATGATTTCTTAACATCTTCTTAGTTTGTTCAACTTTATTTTCAAGATTTGTCTTCATTGTCTGAGATTCTATCTTCCATGAAATCTATTCTATTGGTGATGTTTTCTATTGAGTCTTTAATTTGGTTTATTGTTTCTTTCATTTCAAGTATTTCTGTTTGGTTTTCTTTTCAGAATCTCTATCTCTTTATTGAAGTGTTCTTTTGCTTCCTTCATTTGCTCTTTTAACTGTTTATTGGAGTGCATTGCCTGCATTTGCTCTCTTACCTTATCTTTTGCTTCATGGATCATTTTAATTATGCAGATTCTAAAATCTTTTTCTGTCATTTCTACTGCCCATGCCATCATTGGACTCTGTCAAAATAGCATCTTGGTTTGTTAGGAACACTTTCTTCTCCTGTTTTTTCACATTGTTTCTGTATATTCCCCTTTAGCAGTGAAGATCTGAGATTGAAGTTTCCCCCCTGCAGGCTTATTGTGACCCTGTAGTTTTCCAGTACTTCTCCTTTGAGTGGGAGATCATTATTAGCAGTAGTCAATACCAAGAAAATGCAGCCCTGAACCAGATAGTGCCTATAAAGACTTTAATATTATTGTAATAAACAGGATGAGTTTGATTATTATTTACAATATTTCTAGTGGTGAATGAAAAGGATGAGGAAGGGTGTAGGATGTAAGTGAGTAAATAGAGGTACCTGTCAAAGGGCCTCCAGTCTCCTGCAGGTGTCTCAGGAAGGGAGTCGCCCCTCCAATCCTCAGGAATAATTCAAAATGTCTGCACCAGCCTCCAAAGAAGTTGAGGAGCTGCAGCGAGGGCACCAAGTCAGCATGGTGCAGCATGGTGGGGGTAGGGGACGGGAGGGTTCAGCGTCTGACATCCATCTGTGGTGGTCTCCATTGTTTTCTTATGGTATCTTTCTCCAGTTTTAGAATCCAGAGTCCCAGAGAAGTTGTTATGAACTCAACTGAATATGTATCCTAATCCCCAAGGTGACTGACTCTATTTGGAGGTTTGGAGACAGGGGTTTTAAGGAAGTAATCAAGGTTAAACGAGATCTCTAATCTGATGGAACTCATGCCCCCTATTAGAGAAGAAAGAGATACCAGAGATAGCTACCTCCCCCTCAGACACACTCAGAGGAAAGGTCATATGAGGACACAAGAAGGAAACTCCCTGCAAATCAGGAAAAGAGGCCTCACCAGAAACCAACCCCTTTGGTACCTGTACATCAAGCTTCCAGCTTCCAGACCTGTGAGAAATAAATATCTTTTATGGGGCTACAAGTCTGGGGTATAAGTAATAGCAACCCAAGTTGACAAGTACAGAAGTGTTCTGACTTGTATTTTTTTGGAAGAGTTTGAGTAGGATCGATATTCATTTTTCTTGGACAATTTGGTAGATTCCACAAGTAAAAACCATTTGGTTCTGGTCTTTTCTCTTTGGAGAGGATTTTTATTATTGATTCAATCTCTTAATTCATTATGGGTCTGCTGAGATTTTCCATTTCATCTTGAGTCAGTTTTGGAATTTGTGTATTTCTAAGAATGTGGCCATTTCATCTAGATTATTAAATTTGTTGGTATACAATTGAATGTTTATGGTATTCTTTTACAGCTCTTTTAATCACTGTACAATTGATAGTAATGTCCCCAGTTTGATTTCTGATTTTAGTTATGCCTTTTCTCTTTTTTCTTAGTTCAGCTAAAGTTTAGTCAATTTAGTTGATCTTTTCAAAGAATCAACTTTAGGCTTTGTTGATTTTCCCTTTTTTTTTTTTTTTTTTTTTTTTAATTCTCTGCTCTAATTTCTATTTTTCCTTCCTTTAACTGGCTTCAGGTTTAGTTTGCTTTTATTTTTGTACTTCCTTAAAATGCAAAGTTAGATTGGTGATTTGAGATCTTTTTTGTTTTTTCTAATACAGGTATTGAATTATGCATTTAATACATGCTGTAAGTTTGCCTATGAGCACTGCTTTCACTGCATCCTATAAATTTTGGTATGTTGTGTTTTTAATTCTATTTCACAAATCTCTGTCTTTTAATTGTAGAGTGTAATTCATGTCCATTTAAAGTGATTACTAAAAGAAGGGACTTACTGCTGCTATTTTTTTGGAATGTCTTGTGTCATTTTCCCTTGATTCTTCCAACACTACCTTATTCTGTGTTTGATTGATTTTTTTTCTAGTGTGCCCTCTTGATGTCCTTGTCATTTTTTTCTTTGCATATTTTGTATTTGTTATCTAAGTGGTTGCCTTTGGGATTGCAATTACAAACCCAGATTCATAACAATCTAGCATGAACTGACACCAACTTCACTTCAATAGCACTCCTGAACTCTATTCCTAACCCATTCCAACTCCTATTTGTATTATTATTGTCATAAGTTGCATCTTTACATTATGCTCATTAGGATAGATTCATAATTGTTTTATATATTTGTATTTTAAATCATATAGGAAACAGAAACAAACCAAATGTAAAGTGATACTAGCTTCTATATTTACCTGTATAGTGACTTTTACTAAAGAACTTTCTTCTCACAGCCTTGAGAATAAAGCCTTCTAATGTCCTTTCATTTCAACTTAAAGTATTCCTTTCAGCATTTTTTCGGGGAATGATAACTAATGACAAACTCACTTACTTACCTAGCAATATTTTTATTTTGCCTTCATTTTTAATGCATAGTTTTGTCAGATTAAAATTCTTGTATGATTGTTTGTTTGCTTTGTTTGCCTTGTTTGGGTTTTTGTATTTTAGTTTTTGGTTTCCTTCTCAGCACTTTAAATATGTTATCCCACTTTTGACCACCATGGTTTCCAATGAGAAGTTATCTGTTAATCTTATTAAGTATTCACTGGATTTCACAAGTTGTTTCTCTCTTGCTGCTTTCAAGAATTTTTTCTTTGTCTTTGACTATTTACCGTTTGATTATTATATGTCTTGCATGGTTACCTTGGAGTTTTTCTGCTTGAATTTCTTTAACCTTCATGGATGTGTATATTCATACCTTTCATCACATTTGAAGAGATTTTAACTATTACTCCCTCATGTATTTTTTGTTCATTTTCCTTTACCTTCTACTTCTAGGACTCCCATAATATTTATATTGATCCACTTATGCTGTCCCATAGGTTTCTTAGTTTTGTTCTATTCATTTTTCTTCATTCTCTTTTCTTTCCATTCCTCAGACTGAGCAATATCAACTGTCTTATCTTCTCTGTTTGTTCAAATCTACTGTAGACACTCTCTGGTGAGTTTTTCACTTCACCTATTATACTTTTCAGTTCCAGACTTTCTTTGTGGTTCTTTTTTATAATTCTGTCTCTTTATCGATATTCCCTACTTGTTCATACAGCATCCTAATATCCTTCAGTCTTTGTCCATGGTTTCCTTCATCTTGTTGTGCATGTGATAAAGTCTTTGTCTAGTGAGTTCAATGTCTGAACTTCCTTAAAGATGGTTCCTGTAGGTTTCATTTTTCTTATTGAAAATTGGATATGTTAAAATATGGTAATGTAGTAACTCTAGAAATCAGATTTTCCCATTTCTCTAGGGTTTTTGGTTTTGGCTCTCCTTGCCCATTTGTTAAGTAACTTTTTCAAGTTATTTTTGCAAAATTTACATGCTTAGTTGTATGTGGTCACTGAAGTCTCTGTTCCATTACCTCTGTGGTCAGACAGTGACTTGAGAGAGAATGTGTTGAATGCCTGCATCCAATAAGAGAAAAAAAAGGAAAAGGGGCATTCAAGCTCTTTAAAGTCTTTGGATAGATGCTACTTCAATCAAAGGGGTTGAAACATTGCCAAGCCTCTATGCTAGTATCTCAGTGAACCAATGGACAGAATAAAATATACAACCCCATCTCAGAAGACAAGGTTTATTGCCGACACTGGTACCAATAAACCACACCAGGAATGCAGACCATCTTCCCTACAGCTGCCTGACTCAAGACTAGGACTGGAGGATGGTAACTGCTACATGAAACACAAAATTTACTATCTACTATCTATTTTCTTAACTCTTCCTTGAGTGCTTCAAGGATTTTACTAGATTTCAGAGTTCTAAAATAGTTGGTTCTTCCAGTTTTCCCACTTAATAGTTGTTTGGTAGAGGAATCAATTCCTGAAACTCCCTACTCTTCCATCTTCCATGACATGGTTATTAACCTACTTTTTGGATAACTTGGGTTTTTTCCCCATGGTTGTGATTATATTCAGGTTTGTCTCTCTTTTAGAATGAGTTCTGATTATCTATACTCATCTGGAAAAATCACCTATTGAGACCATTTAGCAATTCCACAAACCCTCTTCAATCTCCTCCACATCTGGAACACACTGCCCATCTCCCTTACTAGCCACACTGCTTTGGGTTTTTCCTTCCTCTCCAGTATGGAGGCACAATGGTTTGGAGGAATTGGGTTTGACTTACAGTGGAAGTTTTCTTTTTTAATTATAATCAAATTTACAAAGTTTTGTGGATTTTTTTTTTTTTTACTACTTAAGAGTAAATCCAAGTTTATACCTGGATCAATTACACTCCACTCACTTCACTCACTTGCATTCCAGGAGAACTTTTTGAGCATTTGAGGAATGGAGTTCCCATGAGGGAATGTGGACTTACACATTAACCCTGGGTCCTCCCACAGGGAGTCCTCCTGCCTGTGAGGCCATCCATCATTGTATTCTGGCAAAACACATTGGGGCCAGCAGAGCCAGCTAGTGATTTATCTCTTTTGTTGGAGGTTTCCAAAAAAATCAGTTCTGGTGTTTATTTATGGTTTGGGATTTTTTAACTCATTAATTTCTATTCCTATTTATTTCTTTGTCCTCCTTTCCTGGAGTTTGCCTTATTCTTCTCTTTTTAACTTGAATTGAAAGCTTTCTTTATTTGCTTGCTTTTCTGCCTAACACTGAAAACACTTAGGGTCAGAATTTTCTTCATTATAACTTTGGCAACTCTCCTAGGTCTCCATATGTAGGGTTTTCACATTGCTGTTATTTAGCAATTGCAGTTCCTTTTTGATTCAAAGTTATTTCGGAAATGGTTGCACTATTTTTATGTTTATGTTCAGATTTCACACATATGAAGGTTTGGGGTTTTGTTTTGTTCTTAAATCTCCATTTTCACTGCAATGGGTCAAAGCAATGACCTGTACAATTTCTATTAGGAGAATTTTCTTTCTTCCTTAATTTCTTTATTTTTTATGTCTTTTATTTATTTTTATTTTCATTTTTTGTCTTTTTGCCTTTTTGCCTAACAAATGGAATACTTTTGTAAGTGTCCCATTGACACTGGAAAGGACATAGGTTCTCAGCCTGAAGAGCACAAAATTCACCTTGTAAATTATGAACTCATCTTACTGATTGCATCACTTACCATTCCCACATCCTTTGGACATGTCAAGTCCTTAGAGAGTTATGGTATAGTTTTTTACACTCACCATGTTTCTTTCAAGTTTTCCTTATGTTCATGGGTGCAGCAGAGTCAGCTGATGTTAACCGGGGGCCCGATGTTACTCTGGAATGCTGTTAGTAGGGGCAAAGAAAACTGGCAAGAACTACAGAGCAAAAGAGAGGCAGCACATCCGGGGTAATGGCAGGAGCCCCTGTGTATTTGTGGAGCTGGAGGATGGACCCGCACTGCTGACATTCTTGGGTTGGTCAATGTTTCCACTCTGGTGCATGGTGAAGATGTTAGGTGACTTTCCAGATTCCATTGCTTTAGACAACCATATACACAAACTACTTAGAGACTTGCACAGAAATAGAGCTCCAAGTTAAGGGAATTGAAATTACAGTACCAGCCCCTTCTTAATACCATATCCATCTGTCCCTGCATCTCCTGAGAAACAGAACTAAGGAAGCCAAAGAAGTTTCCAATGTAACCTTCAAGGAACTAATTTGTCTTGCATTTATGTGATACAAGGTCAGAAATTACTCAGACTCCAGGAAATGTCCACTGACTCCTCCAAAGTAAGATGATAAAGAAGCTCATTTTTACTTCCTACCACATTACCCCACCTTTCTTCCAGTTTTTATTATCTTTGAAATCTTAGAATCAGCTTCTAATTATTGCTATTATTGCTAATACATTTTAATAATTTGTGTTGAAAAAGTAAGACATGTTTTGGTCAGCTTTTTCACTGCCGTGACCAAAAGACCTGGCAAGAACAATTTTAGAGGTGGATAAATTTATTTTGAGGTTCACAGTTTCAGAGAGCCCAGTTTATAAATGCCTAGTTCTATTGCCCTGGGCTTGAGAAGAGGCAGAACATTATGGTGGAAGAGTGTGGTAGATAACAGAGACTCAGGACATGGCCACCAGGAAGTAGAGAGAACTTTGCTCACCATGGACAAAATATATACACCAAAGGCATACCCCCAGGGACCCAATTTCTCTAGCCACACCTTACGTGCCTACAGTTACTACCCAGTTAAACCCTATCACAGAATTAATGTGCTGATTAGGTTAAGACTCTCATAACCCAATCATTTCACCTCTACACTTCCTTATATTGTCTCACACATAACCTTAATAATATGCATCATTAATGATATAAGAAAATGTAAGTTAAGAGCATAATGGAATGCCTCACCACATCCAAAAGATTGGCAAACATCAAAAGTCTGATAATACCAAGTGTCAGCAAGCACTGTGGAGTCATGGAAACTCCCAGACCCTGCTTGCACATGTACTAAATGGTGTGACCACTTCAGAAAATAGTTTGACTTCCTCTAGTAAAATTGAACATATGCTTTTCTTATTACCTGGGAATTCTACTTCTAGGTATATGACACAGAGAAATGTGGGCACCTGTGCCTCAGAATGCATATTCAACGCCTTAGAGGCTACTATAGTGGGTTTGGGTGACCAGATACAAAGTCTTGAGGTCAGAGAACAATTACAATGCTATGCCACTTATTAGTGTATTTGTGTAACACCTGTTTCATACAGTAGCTCCCAGTGGGATTGGGAAAACATAAAGATACATCTATTAGAAATTTGAAATCATAAAAATGTTAGCTTAGATCTCTTACAATTACACCATTACATCCAAGTCATAAGAAAGTAAGATTCTGGTGTTATCTCCTGCCAGTATTACAAAAAAAAGCTTTTAGATGACCTAAATGGTTTCAATCCTTAATATGTGCTAAAACATACTACATGGAATCTCTTAGGACTTATTTCCTTGCTCTTAATTCTGCAATGTTTTCTCAGCTACAAACTCATCTGATACAAGTTCCAGCACTTCATATGAGATATACATAGGTTGCATTTAAAAAATAAAGAAGGGGGAAATGTGGAGAGTGGTGACTTAGAGGATGGTCTCTCACTGCCTCATGGCTATGGCTGCACTTGCGCGGGGAACTTTCTGTACAAAGGTGCAAATCAAGATTTCCCAGTTGCTATGGTAATGTCCTGCCTGAGGAAGCTCTATGCAAAGGCACAGAACTATATCAGTCTTGGCCCTGAGCTCAGACACGAGCTGCCAGGGATAAAGAATTTTGGACATATGATAATCACAAGGTCTTGCAAGTGGCATGATCTTCCAGCCTGTCTGCTTTGCAGAAACTTCCACAAATAACCTTTTGATGATAAAACCTATATAAGAAATATGCTGTGGTATCTCTGGGTCACCATCAGAGGATGATGTCCCACCTGGTCCCAGCTTTCTCTCTAAAAAAAAAAAAAAAAAAAAGGAATATATATTTAAGAATTATCACAATGAAAATATCCACACTAACCAAATATCAAAAAATGCATATAATCCTTGCTATAGTTTGGATCTGAAATGTCCCCAAAGGCCCATGTGGTAAAGGTTTGGTGCCCAGCCCAGGGTACTATTGGAAGGTGGGGGGAATGCGGGAAGGAAGGATAGTAGAGTGAAACAGATGTTATTACTTCATGTACATGTATGACTGCATGACTGATGTGATCCTACAACATGAACAATCAGAAAAATGAGAAGAGACACTCCATTTATGTATGATCTATCAAAATGTACAAATGCATTCTACTGTCATGTACAAAATAATTAGAACAAATACAAAAAAAATTTCTTTAATAATAAAAAATCAATTAAAAAAAGAGAGAGCTGAGGCTTCGTGGGAGGTCTTAGTCATGTTCATGAAGAGGACTGTGAGACCCTGTTCTCTTTCTCTCTCTCCTTCATCTATAGGCCATGCGGTGAATGGGCCTCATCCACCATGAGCTCTTGTCATGATATACTATGCCATCATGGGTCCAAGGTCATGGACTAGAGCCTCTGAAACCACAAACTAAAATAAACCTCTGCTCTTTTTGATTTAATCTCCTCGGGTATTTAGTACAGTAACTGAAAGCTGATTAGCAACCATCAAAAGTAAAATGGATGAATACATTGGAATATATTCATACAGTGAAATGGCAAAGAGCAAGATAAACAGCAGTACATACAGCAATACAGATACTGTTTACAAATGTAGCATAATACCAAGTGGAAGCAGTAAGATACAAAATGATACAGGCAGAACTACACACAATCTCCAACCTAAAAACCTGCCCTATCCCCAAACCAAACCACCCACCCTGTCATCTTGCATCTCAAATTCAATATGCACAATCTGAATTTCTGATCTGCCCCCTCAAAGAATGCTCCTCCCAGATCTTGGCTAATGGCAATTTTATCCTTCTATTTTCTCAGGCCTTGGAGTCATCCTTGCCTTTTCCCTTCCTTTCATACGAGGGGCTAGGGATATAGCTCAGTTGGTAAAGTGCTCGCAGCAGGGCCTTTGGATCTCCCTGCTTCCCCCAACACCCACATGACTCCTTGATCCAGTACTACCTGACTTCAAACATGCCATGCATGGACCTGACTCGGTCTTTGCACCTACTCTTCCCTCCACCTGGAACCCAACTCATGCATTTATCCATATGACTTTCTCTGCCACTTTTTTCAGATCTGAGTTCACATGTCAGCTTTAGGTTGAGGCCATACTGAATCACACTGTATGAAACTTTCCCTTTCTCCTTGTCCCTGGCCCACCCATCCCTGGTCTTGTTTTCTGTTTGTTTGTTTGTTTGTTTGTTTGTTTGTTTTGTTTTTTGTATCTTTCTACATTGTTTTACTTACTTATTTAGTTCATCCTTTACTGTTTTCTCCAGCCTACCAATCTGAGCTCCATGAGGGAGGGATGATTTTCTGTTTGGTGGGTTGCTATGTCCTTAGTGCATGCACTTTTTGTTTGTTTGTTTGTACTGGAGATTTAACCCAGGGTGCTTTACCACTGAGTCATATCCCCAGTCCTTTTTATTTTTTATTTTGAGGACAGAGTCTTACTAATTTGCTTAAACTCTCACAAAGTTGCTCAGGCTGGCCTTGAACTTACCCTCCCAAGTTGCTGAGATCACCCATGTGCATCACTATGCTTGGCACACACACTCTATTATATTTTTTAACACAAATTCCCTAGAAACCAAAGCCTAAGGTCCGTACATGTGCCAATGTTTCTGAATGGCAAGAGTGAGGGAAGAGAGAAGTGAGCCAGGGAAGGAAGAAAAGCAAAACCTGACACTGCAGGACCAAGTGAGATTCCACCAGAGAGCAGTGAGGCTACAGGAGGAAGGAGAGAGAGCAGAATGCTGTCTGCTTGCTCCTCTCCCTGGCCAAGGTCTGCTCCATGGGCACTACCTTGCCTGTATTTGGCAACCTCTCCAAGCAACCACCTGAAACAAGGGACACTGAAGATCCCTGGGTCAGATCTGCATACCAAACTGCTGACATGAGAAGAAACGTCTGAGGCCCACCCTCAACTCCAGGGAGGCTGAGATTTTGTGAGGCAAGAAGTCAGCACCATGGCCTTATACCCTGTGGTGGTGGTGGTGTCATCCATGGCTGGTCCACGAGTCATCAACCAGGACCAACCAGCCAGCAAGTGACCAAGTGACTAAAGTCAGAGACCACAGATGGACCAGCCAGGCCTGGCACAGTACTCAATACGCATTTGCCAACAAACTAAGAGGCCTTTCTTAGTTGATTTGAAATGCCACTTTACATATAATGAAATGTTGAAGCTATTTATTTTAAATCATCATTTTACATTATAGATATCTTGCATTATCATCAAAGACATTTTCTGTTTTGTCCTCATATTTACAATTAATATAATGCATGGTATGGTTGAATAGTTCAATGAAGCGACATCTGATTGCTTAATGCCAGCACATCGGCACTATGACTTCCCTGTTCCTGAGGACGATTCCTGAATTTCACATTGTCTGTTCTTTCTTGAACAATGGGAAGTTTGAAATTTGCACCCTAAGACAGTTAAATGCTTCTTCTTAGATTCCTTATGGTTGTCTGTATAGTCCCCTCTCAGTTTTCACCAGAGCACCTGGTGGTTACCTGAAAGCAAGGACAGAGCCAGGTCACAGGAAACCTCAGAAGCTGGATTTCATATGTCCCTGCACCTTCCTTGCCCTTGGCCTTGTCAGAGCCTACAGCCCAACCACTCTGGGGCAAGACCATTCCTAAACATGTGACCAGCTGTAGGAGGACCTCTCTACCACCTGGTACTAGGGCTTTCCCACACATGTACAGGGTGTCTGGTGACAACATTATGGGTGTGTGTACATGGTGACACACAGTTAATTATATACAGTGATTGTAGATATAAGTAGTGTCAAGAGGGAGCATACAGCATGGTAAAAGGTAGTAAAATAATTAGGGACAGGATAAGCATCTTTGCTTAAGTCCTTTTTAACAAGGTTATACAATTTAGTTCACCATGACTCCTTAACCACTATCCAATGAAGCTCCTGGAAATTGCACTCCCACTACAGATAAGTGTGAGCTGCCCAGCACCCTGTGATAGCTGTGGAGTTCTTCCAGAGCCCAGCCCAGTGGATAGAGAAGCTCCAAGATTTGGCAATGTAGAAAAGCAAGTGCCTTGGCTCTTTTCTAATACAATCATCCTGGGGAAGAAAACCATGGGAGCTTTATTTTCCAATATGAGTGTTGATGGCTAGTTGTAGAATAAAGGCTGGGTGGGCTGGGATCCTAGGCAACAGGTGGAGTCTGACTGGGGACCAGGTAGTCACAGTCCTGGAGAGTATGAATGGTACAAGGTGGGAATGTGGCCTTCAAATCAATGCCACTCAACCTCCCGACAAGGCAGGTACAAACACTCCAATTTATTGTCACGAGTTTCTTAAATCATGCATTCTGTGAGTGTCTGACATGTGCTAGGCACTCCTCTGAAACGGGGGGCTCAGAGGGAGTGGCACAAACAAGAGTCTCTGTCCTGTAGTTGGTATTGAGGAAGCAAAGGGGAGGTAGGACACAGCCCAGTGCAGGGAGGTGCAGGTGTGTATGAGGGGGAGTGGGGACACAGCTGCTATCCCTCAGGTGGTCAGGGAACAAAGACAAGAGGTAGGAGTGGGTCCCTAGGAAGGCAGGTAGTGTTCCAGAAAGAGGGAGTATCACCTGCCTGGTGAGGCGTGCATCTCTGCACACGGGAGGACGGTACACCAGCCCTGTGAGCCTGCGGGTGAGGATGCTGAGAGCTAGCAAGAGCACGAGCAGATGCAGGGCTGCAGGGCAGGGAGGGGGTGCAGTCTGTGGATGGCATCCTGTGCCAAAAAAAGTGGGATTCCTATGCATCTTGTGAGAAAGCAGGGAGTTGCAGAGGGCCTTCCGCTGATCCAGGGAACTCTCTGGGAATGGGGAGAGGGACCCTAGCTCCCTGTGCCCACGGCACACCAGAAAGCCAAAACTCAGGGTTCTTGGGACCAGAAATCAGGATTCCAGATGGATAGTTACAATACATCTGTGACATATATTAAGGTAGGAGCGGGGAGAAGTCAAGAGCAAGACAGAGCACTGAGAATAATAGGTTTAGGCGTGGTAGTTTGGGTTACTTGTAGCTAAATTACATGTATGCCACAGTTGGACATCTCAAACACAGAAGATGTTGCTCTGGTCTACACTGACCGACCACAGCCAAGCCAGTGCCTATGTACGCTGTGATCACTGTGTCTGCAGGGCAGGTCTCCAACACCAGGTCGGTGGCCACACTCCATTGTGGCCTCTGTGGCTGAGTCTGAGTGAGACTGAACTAGAATCTCTGACCTAGACCTGAGGTCTTATCTGCACCTGTTGCTGAGCAGCCCAGAGTAGCTGTCCTTTCTCCTGCCTTCCTGAGTTTTTCTGACCTCCTAACCCCAATCTACTGGAACACTGTCTACCACACCTACCAGACACATATGTGGTAAGGACACATTTTCTTTTAGGATTTCACACTGGTAAAAATTGTAATTGGTCAAAGCCCCGGGGTATACACTCCTTCCAAAAAAGAGACTTCTGCATCTCCCCAGCCACCACCACCTTGCCAGAACCCCTCCAGCTTTATAGTCTGGCTACCATGTCACTCATAACCATGTTCAAACTCAGCTTTAAGAAATAATAGTTTCTGGGGGCTGGTGCTGGGGCTCAGAGGTAGAGTGCTTGCCTAGTATGTGTGAGGCACTGGGTTCGATTTTCAGCACCACATATAAGTAAATAAAATAAAGGTCCATTGACAACTAAAGAAAAAACATATTAAAAAAATAATAATAATAATAGTTTCTAAGTGGGCACTGTGACTCATTCATGTAATTTCAGTGACTCCATAGGCTGTGTCAAAGAGGATCACAGGTTCAAGGCCAGCCTGGGCACTTTAGCAAGACCCCATCTGAAAATAAAAAACAAAAAGGTCTGGAGCTGTAGCTCAGTGACAAAACAACCTTGGGTTCAATTCCCAGCACAGCAAAAAAGAAAGAAAGAAATGTTACAGGTTCTAAATCATCTACTATTGTGAATGCTAAACTTCCTGTGAACTTACTGTATTACCTTCTTTTCGTCTTCTTTCTTAAAAATATGTTCAGCCTTGTTCCAAAAAGAATCAGAAGTTGACAAAACTACATATCTAGAACTATCCAGTACTGAATTAATAAACAAGAAGCTCAGGACAGAGCAAACCAAGTGCAGAGTGTGGAAAGCAAGAGGATCATGCATCCCCAGAGAAATCACCAAAGCATGTTGTACACAAACATTGACTCATCTCCTCCCATGTGCCTGATGCTTGCCAGGGCCTGGGACACCGTGGGGAGGACCTGCCCAGACCCTTCCCTTCACAGACCTGCAGGGGAAGGCAGTCAAGTACAGTCTAGGACCAGAAGTGTTGGTGGGTGTTACCACCACAGGCAGGTGGGAGCAAGGCCAGCCTGGTCTGCAGTGAAAGGCACCCCACCCAGCACAGGTCACACAGGGAGACCTGTGAGTTGAGAAACACCGGTTGCAAGCTGAAGGAGAACAGAGGGTGTTCCTGGGGAGGCAGCATCTGCAGGGATGGAAACTGAGCACCACAGAGATCCGAGTCCCAGAAGGGAGCCATCCCAGGTGAAGGGGGGTTGGCAGGGCCAGGAGGGACCTGATGCTGCTGGACAAGCCTGCTGGAACCCTCCTTTACATTTACATTTCCCCTGGCCTAGTGACTCCTTAATTACTATATTATATGAGTTCTTCTTGTAAACTACTATGAATCTGTCAGGGAAAAAAAAATCAAAGTGGAGTTGCATTGTTTCAGAAAACATAAAAATGCAGTCAGGAGGCCTTGTTAAGCCAGGTGTCAGGCCCATCCACAGCTGAACTTGTGAACTGAGCTGTCTGCACTTACCCACCCCACATATGCTGACCTGAGCTAGCCCAACTGCAACTTCTGCAAGGAAATTCACCAGCATTTGTCAGTTTGTGAAACCATCCCCCATGCTTCTGACACTGTTCAATCCCATTCTTACAAGACAGTTTGACCTTTGCTGCACCAATCACAATTTCTGACACACAAGAGATGTAATTAACAGCATCCCCTGCAATTGAAACTGTAAAAACAGCCACCATCCTATGAAATCTGGGAATTCATTTTCAAGGCTGCTTGAATATGGTGTCTTGTGGAGCATGCTGCTAAGAAATCTCAAATAATTATAACTTTTTCTTTGTTCTCAACCAGGTTGATTTTTTTTTTACACACACATTTTTCTTTATTTTTAAATTTCCCCTAATCTTTTTAAAATTATTTTTTAATTTTTACAGACTGCATTTTGATTATTAGTACACAAACGGGGTACATCTTTTCATTTCTGTGGTTGTGCACAATGTAGATTCATACCATTTATGTAATCATAAAATGTACATAGGGTAATGATGTCTGTCTCATTCTACCATTTTTCATAACCCCCTCTCACTTCCCCCTAATCTTTAATATGCTTCAGATGTATTCAAAAGGGTCTCCAGATCATTTTTATTAGCATTTTATATCATTAGGACTATTGGAAGTAATTTGAAGAAGATTTATATGACTTTATTGTCTCCTGTTCCTAAGATGTCTCTGGGACACCACTATCAAAGGATATATTACATATTGAGATCTCCTTCTAAAACCATACATTTTCCCAAGTGTAATATTAGGCTACCTGGGAGAAGAAGCATGTAAAGCCAGTGGTAAGCCCATGGAATTGGGCTGAAATGGATCTGAAGTCTGCAAATGTAGGTGGTGTTGGCCTACCTTCTCTTTCTTAATGGTCCCACAAGTCACATGCTGCCTAATGTTGCCATTCTTGACATTGTTCCTTTAATCATAAACTACTGGTACTAAATGCCAGTAGAAAAGGGAGAGATGTATAAATAGACCTAACAGACTTTCCTCCATCCCCTTGATGCAACTTTCTTTTTTTTTTTTTTTTGTGCTTATTATTATTTTTTTTTTAATTGTAAACAAATGGGATACATGTTGTTTCTCTGTTTGTACCACTGTGTACAAATCCTTTGTGGAGAGAGGAAGGGCATTCACTGATTTAATGAACGAACATGTCCTTTTCCACCCATTCTTTACACCTGCGCCTCCTGCCTCCCTACCCCACCCTCTTCCAGCAGGACACAGCTTCCCTCCTCCATCCTCCCCAACCTCACCCAGAGACCTATGCCCTCACGGAGCGCTGACTCCATCCCATGCTCAGGGCTTGGACCTGGACAGTTATGAGGAGGTGAAGGCAGACTCCTATGCATCCTGACCCTTGGCCTCCATCAGGAACTGTCTTAGTTGAAGATGAAATGGCTTCAACAATAGATATTTATTTCTTGTAGTTCCAGAGGCCAGAAGTTCAAGATCATGGTGTCAGCATGGCCATGTTCTAGGGAGGGCTGGCTCTCTTCTTGACTTGCAGATAGTCAACTTCTTGCTGAGTCCTCACGTAGCATAAAGAGAAGGAGTAAGCAAGTACTTTGGGGTCTCTTTTTATGAGGACACCAATGCCATCGTGGTGGCTCCCCTGCATGACCTTATCTAACCATAACCACCTCCCGAAATTCCTACCTCCTAATGCCTTCACTGGGAGCTAGGACTGCAAATATGAATGGGAGCGGGTAACATAATTCAGTCCCCAGTAGGAATCCTGGTAACGGTCTCTGAGGTGGGTTATCCTCTGGTCATCTCCCTGCCAGCTCAGGATGAGCAGGGCAGTGCCCTCTACCTGCAGCCATGGCCACCAAGAGCAGTTCCTTCTATAGCCAGAGTCTCAGCAGGTTCAGGTTCAACTCCTGTCTTGCCTCTCAGGCCTCAGGTGGTGACAGCTGTACTCTCATCACACCCACATTCCCTTCTCCAGCCCCACAGTCCTCATCAGTCCCTTTATCAAGCCCCGTTTGGCCGCCCAGGAGGGGCGTACCCTGCTGGACCCTTTCCAGCACATCCTTTCCAGGCTAGGCTGCATCAGTCAGGCTCTTTTATTTGCAAGGGAGAAAAATATGCCTAAGCCACTGTGTCTGTCAGGTCCCTAGAGCAACCTCAGGCTTGATGATTTGCTAGAAGAACTCATAGGACTGAGAAAACACTGCTATGCTCACAGTTGTGGTTTATCACAGTGAAATGATAGAGACCACACTCAGCAGAAGTAAAGAATGTGTGGGTGACATTCAGGGGAGCAGGCACAAGCTTTCAGGTGACCCTTCCCCATGAAATGACACAGAGACATGCTTCATTTTCCCTGCAGTGATGTGTGGTACCCATGTGATGTGCCCCCAACAGGGATGCTTACCTGAGCCTTGGTGTCTGGGCGTTTTATTGGAAGCCAGTTATAAGCATACAGCTCCTGTGTGATTGGCCTCAGATTTCAGCCCTCCAAAGCAAAACCAGGCATTCCACATAAATCACATACTTATCTGGCCAAACTGATATGGCCCCCGTCCTCAAGCATACAAAAACACTGCTGTCGGGGAGAATATTCTCAGTTCTCAGAGGTGATCTCCCAGAGTCTGGCCAAGGACCAGTTCTGATGGCAGACATCCCTGGAAAGTACAGGGTTTGAGCAACCCAGGCCTGCTTAGTTAACCCTTCCTCGCCCAGTTGCACAGAAATAACTTTATTAGAATAAGGTACTTCCGAGGGCTCATGTAGGGTTTAAAGTTGAGCCTCCAGGGAAGAACGGGGTCAGGGAACTTCCTCACTCTCTCAAGGAGCCGCCCTCTCAGCATCTCCATGTCTGACAGGAGCTCTTCAAACCCCGTATTTAGGGATTTTGTGGAGACTCCATTGCATAAGAACGAAGACTGAACCAATGGCCACTGGTGATTAACTCAGTCACCAGCCGCCTGTCCTCATACCAGCACCAAGGCTAAAAGTTCTGACCCTCTAGTCACACAGTTAGTCCCTCTGGCAGCCTGCCTTCATTCTCCAAAAGTGATCTCATTAACATAAGTTCAGATATGGTTGGAAGGAAAACTGAGGCAGAGATTGAACTGGGCCAAGGATCCAGAGGGAGGGCTGACTGGCCGAGAGGGGGCAGACCTGGAAACAGGGACGGTTCCTTTGGGCTCTGTTCAGATGGAAGGGAAGCTGTTCTTTGTGGAGTGAGAAGAGAAAGCGCAGCTGAAATGTAGAGCAGCTATGCCAGGACCAACCACTAAGCAGGAATGAGAAGAGGCAATAGCCAGAGCACAGACTGGCCAGCAGCCACCCAGCTGCACAGGGCCAGGGTTCCACAGAGGGCAGGGCCAGGCACTTGGAAATGCCTGGGTTTCCTTGAGTTAGGACCCATGACAGCCAAGAAGAGGGGAGACCTCACCCAGAGGAAGTGGGACTGGAAATCCTCCTAATAAGGTGAAGGAGATTTAAGCTCTTGTTTGGTAAAGTAAAGTGATAGCCTATTTGCACAGAGTGGAGAAGCAGACCTGGAGCTCACTCCCCCAGGCCTGTCACAGAAGTCACCTGCTCCCTTGTCATCCTCTCTCCTCCACTTTCAGAACCCAGTCTCAAGACACCCTGGTAACTTGCACAGCGAGTTGCCAAGATTGGACTTGGGTTGAAGGTTGTCAAACATGCAAAAAAAACCAAAGGACAGAATCTCTTGTAGTAAACTTTCCAGGTTTAGAAAGCAGGAGAGACATGTTGAAGCCAGAGTTGCCTTCCACCTATTGGAAGAATGACTGGCTCTGACCCAGTCACAGAGTCACAGATAGTATACGCAGAGTCCTTTCCAATGTCACAGGCCCCCAAAAGGCTTCTCTGGCACCTTTCCCAACCTCTCCAACAGGGACACAAAAGCCAACACACATGTCCACATTGCCATCTTTTTTACCCTTCCCCCAAGTTGGGCATTTAACCCCCCTGGGTTGCTGTTTATCTATCAGTAAAATGGATAGAATAATATCAGTCTCACCAGGGTGTTATTTAGACTTATTTATTAATGCTGGCAATATACTCAGAGCTCTCAAGATTACAGCAATAGATCACCAGGAAATATTATAGCATCCTGTTGCCATAGAGATGGCTCCATTCTCTCAGCTCCTCCTTGGAGCCTGGCTACACCATCAGGCTCTTAGGGTTGGGGGAACCAAGCTACACCAATCGGGGCATTAACACTAACAACAGTGATAATTAAATTACACAGAGAGGAAGCACATGAAATATGTATGGGAGAGAAATGGATTTGATTCATTTAGGCAAATGGGCATGTTTTCCCATTAGAAATGGCTCCCCAGAGCCTATGGCTGGCTGACTGTGGCACTAATTTCTTTAGACAAGGCAGGGGGTGGAGGGTTCTGGTAGGAGCCTAAGTCAGGGGCAAGCACAGGCAGAGATCCAAATATCATCTCCCTGCAAACATAAGCATCACCCCAGACACCTCCCTATAGGATGACCCCACATCTGGCTTTTGTCTACACTGACAGGCAGTTTCCTAACTTTTAGATGTGACACTGAGGGTGACCCAAGGTTGTCATCTGATTCTAAGAGGCAGGAATGAAGCAGTTTCCCCCAGCAGTGACCCTGGAGGAAATAGGGTCACCCACTTGGCTGAAGGAATGCAAGTTTTAGAACTGAGTCAGATCAGTTCCCTGTGCATCTTTGTCCACCCAATTCTACATCCTGTGGGGACAAGACATGACCATGGGAACTGGCCCATGACACAGAAGCAACAAAGTTAGTTTCATCTCCCAACTCTGCCTCATCAACTTCATCCTCTTCACCTCCAGGCCAGTCCAGGCCAGGCCATTCTCCAGGCAGCTGTGTCCATCCTGAGTGACCCTGCCTCCCCACGGTCCTGGGGAGAGGGACAAA
The DNA here is from genome assembly GCF_902686455.1 of Sciurus vulgaris. Classification (NCBI taxonomy): domain Eukaryota; kingdom Metazoa; phylum Chordata; class Mammalia; order Rodentia; family Sciuridae; genus Sciurus; species Sciurus vulgaris. Next base: position 73,083,652 of record NC_136463.1, read on the forward strand.
TTTCCCCTCCTACTTTGTGCTCCCTTCCTGCCCAGGAGGGGGATGAACCTCAACCACAACTTTCTGATCCCAGAAACTACCTGTTTAGAGCAGTTGGCCTCCCCAGCCAGGGAGCGTTTGACCCAGAAGTCTGTGTCCCAAGAGAAGGGGCTGGGATCCCCAGTTTTGAGACAGGCACCCAACAGGGACTTAGGAAGTGCAGAATTCCCTGACAACCCTAACGAGGCAACCCCCATAGCTGCACTTCTAAACCTGTACTCTGTAGATGGCTTTCCCCAAGATGACTCAGTTCAGGACCTGAAGGTCAGGTGCAGAGGACAGGTGCCCAGGCAAGTCCCAAAGTGTCCTTTCCCCAACAATGGCAATGCTGGCTATGGGCACCTGCTGCTTCTCAACTGGCTCACCTGGAGAGGAGCTGAATTCGCCCCAGGCTGCAGCCGTCCTTTCTTGATTGTGGTCTCAGAGTCTCCACTGTGGATCTCTGGAAAGACTCCTCCAGGACCTGTTGTTATTCCATGGTGTGAAAGTAAATCCCCACAGTCAGAACAAGAACAGGTAGCATTTAGTGAGATGTGAGAGGAGTGTACTCTCATTTACCCCACAGGAACCCCTTGAGGAGGTGTTGTTACTCTGCCCATTTTACAGCTGAAGAAACCGAGGCTCACAGCTGAGTCCCTCACCATAGTAACAGGGAGAGGGATTCATGCCCAAAGCAGTTCCCTCTCCCAGGAAGATTGGTGTTCTCAGCCATGGTGATTATCATAGAGAGACACACATTGCCTGATTCTCTGGGATCTTGAATGTCCCCCAAAGGCCCATGGTTCAAAGGCTTGGTCCCCATCCCATGGCACTCTTACAAAGAAGTAGAACATTTGGGAGGAAGGGCCTAGGGGGAGAAAGTTAGATCATTGGGATCATGCCCCTGCAAGAAGATATTGGGACTCCAGTCACTCCTCTTCCTCTCTCTACTTGCTGGCCACCATGATAAGAGCAGTTTACTCCTCTGTAAGCTACCTGCTGTGATGTTCTGCCTTGACACAGATCAAAACCACAGGGTCAGTCAACTAGGGACTGGAACTGTGAGATAAAATAAACCTTTTCTTCTTTCAAGTAGATTATCTCAGGTATTTTGTTATAGTAATGGAAATTGACTAATAACAGTGCCCTTAGGTGAATTTCAAGTATGTGCCTATGTATGCAGGGGGAGGGTATGGAGCAAGGCTGCTCCACCCAGGCAACACACGCACACACACACCTACCTCTTCTAGTCAAAAATTGTGTATCTCCTTTCTCAGGGGCCAGTTATGTCCACCTAAAAGACTTGGGAGCAGCATCAGGCTAACACAACCCTCAGTGAAATCAGGCCAAATCATATCAGCCTGAGTTCATCTTAGGTTGCTTCAAGTCTTTCTGAAAAAGATGGAAAGAGCCATTTCTACCTGTGTATGCCTGTAATGACCAGGGAAAATAGCTCCTGGGGTCCTGGAGGGTGATGTGCCCAAATCTCAAAGCTGGGAAGGATTCCAGGTCTCGCTGATGTGCACAGCACTGGGCCTATGAATATCTACCCACATGATCAGAGAAGGCTCAGGGAGGAGCCACCTGGCTACCAGCAGGCCCCCATCAGGAGTCCCCAGGGGGCATCCCCTGCATGAGAAGTTGCTGTCTGGGCCTGGCTCTGGAGTCATCCTGGATGGCTCTAAACTTCTCATAGTAAGGGCTGTGTTCCCTCCAGAACAGAAGCTCCTTGAAGGCAGGACAGAGCCTTCCACCCACTGCCTACAGAGGTTCAGAACAACTCTATCTCATTCCTCAGCCCAGCCTCTCCCTTCCTACTCCCTTGGGGCTCAGAAGGGCTCACAGACACATCCACTAAGAGTCTTACCATCCTTTCTATGGCTATGGGGGTAACAAGCAGGACAGCCGCAAAGTTCAACTGTTAATCCAGCCACTCAGCAACATCCCTCTACCTCCTGCCGCACTCTGGCACCATTCTAGACAGGGAGAAGACTCAGGAACAAAGCCAATCAAAGCCCCAGCCCTCCCAAAGTTCTCCTCTAGAAAAGGAAAGAAAATAAAGAAATCTCCATCACATGTCAGTGTGTGCCTTGGTGAGGCAAGGCTGGAGAAACCAGGAAGGCCATTCCTAGGAGGTGACAGCAGGGGCCAAGGCTCTGAGGCACAACCTGCCCGGTGGGTCCAGGTCAACGGGGGACACCTTGGTTGAGTTCCCAGTGTCCTGGTGGGAGTCAAGAACTTCCAGGTTCTTTTTAGTGGTCCCGTCCCTGGAGCCCCACAACAAGCTGACAAGAGTTAGCCCCATTTTGCTATTGAGAAAATAGAGAATCAGAAATCTTAGATGGTTTTCTAAAAGTCACACACTAGAGTGTGTAATTCCAGGTCTGCCTGGTTTCAAAGCTGTGTCCGTCCACATGAACTCCACCTTAGTGTTGTGAGACCACATGCTAGAGTTAGGATATGAAATGTTCCCCAAAGGCCAACGTGTTGAAGACTTGGATACCAGCCCAGGGCACTACTGGCAGGTGGTTGAAACTTTAGGAGGTGGGGCCTCCTGAAGGGAAGTTAGGCAAGTGGAAGTGTGCCTTTGAAGGGGATATTGGGACCCTAGCCTCCACCCCTCTTGCTCTCTTTGCTTCCTGGCCACCATGGGGTGAACAGTCTTCATTCACCACATGCCCCTGCCATGATGCACTGTGCCACCACAGGCCCAAAGTGATAGGGCCAAGCAACCAAGGACTGAAATTTCTGAAACCATGAGCCAAAATAAACCCTTCATCCTTATAAGTTGTTTATCTCCAGGATTTGTCACAGTGACAGAAGGCTGACATCTCCTCACCATGGATTCTCCCAACAAGGCTTAGTATCAATGTTCCTCCAGAGGGATGAAGGAATGAGTGACACCAAGATGCATGCTTAGGACAACAGCTTCCTGACACCTGTTGGCACAAGAAGCAGTCTTGTTGGGTAGGAAATTGATCCCAGGGCTTTAGAGTTGGCAGGACTGTTCACAGGAGCCATAGCATCCTTGGAACAAGCCTAAGGGAAGTACAAAGGGAATCCCAGCTGGGTGTGATGGCACATGCCTGTAATTCCAGCAACTCAGGAGGCTGAGACAGGAGGATCAACAAGTTCGAAGACAGCCTCAGCAATTAGCAATTTAGAAAGGCCCTAAGCAACTTAGAGACTCTGTCTCAAAATTAAACAATAAAAAGGGTTAAGGATGTGGCTCAGTGGTAAAGCACCTCTGGGTTCAATGCCAGGTACCAAAAAGAAAAGAAAAACAAAGGGGAAAAAAAAAAAAAAAAACCAGGTGATCCCAATCAGTGTCCCTTTGTCCAGCTCCAGGCCAGTGTTGGCATCTTGATTGTCCAGCAGTGGCTACACCAATCCCCATCTTGTCTCCAGAGGTGCTCTGGTCCATACCAGGCTTGGCCTCCCCTGCAGGGTGGCAGCAGGAAAGACATTGGTACTCTCAGGTCTGCCCCAATCCATCTCTCCAGCCTCCTCACACCCTGCCCTCACGCTGTGGGTGCAGGCACACCAGGCTCCCACTAGGTGCCTACAAGGAGCTACTTGCCCAGGTGCTGGGTACGATGTTCATGGGCCTAGAAGGTTCTTCATGGCCACTCTCTGGTCCTGAGAGCTCAAATGCTGCCTCCCTAGGCCTCCCTCATTCCAGGCTTTGACAGTTCCCTTAGAGTAACCCCTTCAACGTCCTGCCCACTATGGGGTGGCATTTGTTATAGCCACAATGTTCCATGCAAACCTTGTTCCAGAAACAACCCCCAGCTGGTTCATCCTACCACCCTCTGTCTCCAGAAAGCCACCAGCAAGCCCTCCAGGGACAGAACCAAGTCCTGTTTGCACATCTCCAACAAAGTGTTTGCTTTTTCCGAGAGTGCTGCAAATCCATTTCCCTGACAGTGATGGGAATGGGTATTGTCAGTGGTGGGGAGAGCACATTATGAATGATTCCACTTGAGTCCATTTTTAAAAGGAGGAAATCAATATGCTCTTTCCCGGCATCGTCTGCTCCCCTCACCTGACCTCTCAGCTCAGGCCCCAGCTGCTTCAGCAGCCACCCTCTCTCCTCTCTACTCCTTCCTTCCCAGAAGGGGCCAGCCCTTTCTCGGAACCACTGCCAAAGCCTCAGGGAAATGGGGCTTCTCTTCCGGGGAAAGCGCTGGCTGCAGACTTAGGCACGCATGTTGGTCTTGAGGTAGAAGAATTGAATCCCCTTCAAGGACTCTGTAAACATACACAGTGCCTGCTGAGTGCTGGGCGCTGGCCTACATTCACACATGTTGTTTGCAAACCTCAAATGGCCTCCAGGACATCACTCCCAGGATCTGCCCTAGATCTTCACCTGACAGGTGAGGAAACTGAGCATCAGAAGCAAAGTAACACTCAGGGACACTCAGCTCACATGTGGCAAAATCTGGATGATCAGTGGGGCTGTCTGTTGCAGTTCTCTGGGCCAGTGTGGGTGCCAGAGCTACACCCTATGTGTTTAAAGCCTAACTCTGTCATCACTACCTATGTGACTCTAGACAAGTGACTTAACATTTGCAAACCTCTGTGCCTTCTACCTCCCCCGCCCTTCCACCCATACTATAAAGATTGAATCCAGGGGTGCTCTACCACTGAGCTACATCCCCAGCCCTTTTAAAGTTCTATTTTAAAATTTTGAGATAGGGTCTTAGTTGTCCAGGCTGTCCTCAAACTTTAGATCCTCCTACTCCTGCCTCCCAAACAGTTGGGATTACATCTGTACACTGCCACACCCAACACATGCCTTCACCTTTAAAACACAAATGGCACAACTTCCTGGGTACAACCTTCCAGGAAGGACCTTGCTAGCACCCCACCATAAATGAGGCAGCTCCTCACAGCTCTTGTCTCTTGTTCACTTGGTCTCCACCAACCTCAGGCCTGTTCATGTCCTCAGAGAGGGCCACACCATTATCCAAAGGTGTCGTTGGCCTCGCCACACCCTTACAGAGATGCCCATGTCTTCAATGACAGCAGCAGGATAAGTCCTGTTGGCCTCAGGCTTATGTTAAAAATAAGTGTTCAGCCAATGTGGTGGCACACCTATAATTCCAGCCCCTGGGGAAGCCGAGGCAGGAGGATTTCAAGTTCAAGGCTAGCCTCAGCAACTCAGTGAGATCCTGTCTCAAAATAAGACATTTTAAAAGTGCTGGTGTGGGCTGGGGATATAGCTCAGTTGGTAGAGTGCTTGCTTTGCAAGCACAAGGCTAGGTTCAATCCCCAGCACCACAAAAATAAATAAATAAATAAAATAAAAGGGCTGGTATGTAATTCAGTGGTAGAGTACCCCTGCATTAAATCCCCAGTACCACACAAACACACATACACACACACACACACACACACACACACACACAAAGTGTTCAGTTAGAATTCTCTTTACTTGATTAACCTCCTCACCCTAAATTCAGGCCATTCATTTTTCTCTTCTGCTTTGGAAGCATCTGCGTCAATATGATTCTGCAAAAAGAAGGCAACACCACATGCAGAGATGTGACTCTCAAATGTTTGTGTGACCTGAGACTGTGACCTTTCCCCTTTGGGTCTCAGACTGCCCTTCTGTAAAATGTAAGGATTGAACTCTGTGAACCTCCAGAACCCCTTCTGTTGAGATCAGTTCTCCTTTCTGGGCAAGCTATAGTTTCTGCAGAACCTCTATTCATCAGGGTCTGCGTGCCTGCCCTGCACCAGCTGATAACGCACAGCATTGCAACTCATAGACCAGAGATGCACAAAGCTCACACTGTCAATTACAGAGAAAGTACTGCGCTCCACTCACTCCGAGGCCCAGGCTGGAGTTTGGGAATCATCCCCTGTAATTGTGCTGATCACTAGGAGAGGAAGAAAGAACTCTGCAGGGCCTCATTATATGCTTAGCCTGGAAGTCACCCTCAGCTCATCACTTCCCCTAACAATTAAGCCCAGCCAGGTGTGTGCCTGTAGTACCAGTGACTCAGGAGTTCCAGGCAAGAGGATCACAAGTTTGAAGCCAGCCTCAGCAACTTAGCTAAAACCTACCTCAAAATGAAAAATGAAAAAGACTGGGGATGTTTCTCAGTGGTTAGAACACCCCTGGGTTCAATCTCCAGTACCACACACACACACACAATTAATTAAGCCAAAACTAATTTCCAGATTTTCCACTCAACCACAAAGAAACCAGGACATTCCACCTTCCACATACCCATAAAATGGAAAACTAGCAACAACAGCACACAGTCCACTGAACGCCGCTCACCTCCACCCAAATCAGTCCCACAGCGGGAGCTACCTGGTGATAATAATGAAGGAAGCAGACAGATGCTGCAGGGCCCTTGCACTGGCTCTCAGCCATCACAGAGAGGAAGAAGAAACCCAGACAAACCCATCAGATCTCTGTGGGCTGGAGGGCCCAGGGGAAGGGGCTGCACAGACAGAGTGCCATCTGGGGACTGGCAGCCTGGACACATGGTGATTCCCATGAATGCCCTGCATCGGAGCCTCCTCACAAGGGCACTGTGCACAGGGCAGCTTCATGGAGAGACCATGTTGGCCAGCACTTGGGAGGCCCAGGATTCCCAGAAATGCAGTAGTGCGACAGGTGGAGGGACAGAGGGATGGAACTGGTATGTGGAGCAAGAGGGAATTAAAACTTGTGTCACTACTGTTCCTGTGACTCCATTCTCATATGCTAGGACCTAAGGCACCCATGCTCCTGGGGGCAGCCCAAGGGTGTCCTTCCCAGGTAAGCCTGGGAAATGACAGGTGCAGGGGGAGAAGTCTCTGCATAGTTTCAATGACTACCTCTGCATCATTCAACAATGCCAGCTTCACTCGTAAACAAATGTCTGCCCAGGGCTGTCAGATACCATCTGCTCAGTCACTCTTATCTCATTTAATGAACTAGGGTTGGGCATGGACAACATCAGTCCCTGGACAAGGAGTTGGGACCCAACCCTGCAGTTCTGGCCCTCCACCACCTGTGTTTCCATGGACTCTCCAGCACCAGGCCTTGAGCACAGATGTGAATGGAACCCACACCAAGAGCTGCATCATCAGGTGGACAGGACATGGCATCACCAGGCGGTATCTGCAGGAGGATGTCAGGTGGGGGTCTTTGGCATCCATGCTTACTACTCCAATTATTATGGTCCATTAAGTCTTGACTTGCCCCTTGCTGGCTCAGGAGAGAAGTGAGAGCCTAGGGACCTGCAGCTCCTGCACACACTTCCTCAGGAGCCAGGCAGGCTGTTCAGGAAGGCAAGTGCCTCCACTTACCTCCCAGCAGTCACATAAAATGTCCCTCCCCACTTCAGGTCTTGGGTGCGCCTCCATATCTAAGTCCTTCTGAGCTTCCTCCTCTACACCCCAGGGCCCACTCCCTGCCCCCACCCCCGCTTAGGCAAAACTCCTGCCTTTCACAGAGCAAAATTGCAAGAATGAGCTGTGCTTTCGTAGGCTACCTTCTGAACAGTCCTCCCTTGGTGTCCACAGGGGAGGACTGTACAAAAAGGAGGCTGCAAATACCAAATCCTCGATGCACAAGTCCCTTCTATAAAATGATGCCTTGTTTGCATATAACAAAAGTATATCCTCCTATATGATTTAAATCATCTTTAGATTAAGTAAAACACCTGATACTATGAAGATACTATGTAGATACTACGTACATAGTTGTACTGTGATATTTAGTGTCTAATGGGGGCAGAATTCTGTACGAGTTCAGCAGAGACTTGTTTTTTTCCTAAATGTTTTCTATCTGAAGTAGGTTGATCCAGGGATGTGGAACCCACAAATGTGAAGGGCCAACTAGCCTTAAGGTTATGTTGAAAGGATTTTATCCTGTTAATTAATGTGTTTGGTAAACCTTTTAGGGCTCCATCATATCCCCAGGGCAAGGACTGATGTCTCCCCTTTTGACCTGTGGGTCCAGCACAGGCTGAGCCTGGGCATGCTCTGGGAGGTTTGTGGAATGAGATGAATGAATTTGTTGACACCCACCTCATACCAATACAATAATAGCATTCCATTTTCTCTACTTTTTAACTAACTTGTCTGTAATAGGGAATTTATAAAAATACAAAAAGAATGTAAGAAAAGAAGAAAAATAAAATCACTGTTCTCATATCAATATACTTCCTTCCAGCCTTTTCTTCTAGGCCCAACTTGTTTGTTTACAAAGTAAAATTGCAAGGATATGATATGATATATGATATGATATGATTTCTTAGGCTACTTTTTGTATTTGAGGTTCCCTGGTAAGTATTTTCTCATGTTAATTCATATGTTCATCAAAAATAAAGTTTTAAAGAAGAAAGAAAAAAAAAACCTTAATGTCTGCCACAGTTCCAATAGCCACTCCCCTTATGTGAACATTAAGTAATTTCCAGTTTGAGGATCACATAATTGAAGTCAAGACCTCTCTGGACAGGAATATCCAAGTATTCTGGGGGCAGATTGGCATACCTGGCCTCCCTGCATAAGGTCCCTACTCACCCTAGCCTCTAGAGGAGACCCAGGGATTGCCTCCTTCAGGCTCTTCCTTGCTTCCTGGCTCTGCTCTCATGCCCCTTGGGCCCCCTCACACCTGCTGTGTGAGACCTGTCCAGGCAGTTCTCAAATGCCCCCAAGCAGGGTCCACCTGAAGTGCCAAGTTATAGGGAAGACCCCTCCAGACTATGCAAACAAGAGGAGCAAAGAAAGTCCAGGATAATGAGGTCAAGGAAAGCACAGGGAGGGGAATGAGGAAGACCAGACCCCTAGTTGGTGGGGCCCCTCCATGCCCACCCCTGTGATAGCTGACCTGACCTCTTCACAGGACTTGGAACACTCTCCAAGGCAGCAAAGACATCCCCAGGATGGCTCCCTAGGACCTTCCAGGCCTCTGACCAGGATGGACCAACCACTGCCCTTTGGTCCTAGAGCAATCTTCTCTGCTCTGGGGGCAGTCCTTCCTGGATGCAGAGCAAGAGCAGCTGCTTCAAGTGACATCAGCATATGGCCAAGGGCAAGGTTGTTCTCTAGGCCCCAGGAGTTAGGGTTCCCTTGTCCGGTCAGTTCCCACCTCTGCCACCTCTGCTCCTCTCTGATAGCTCCCTGCAGGCATATAGTGGCCCCCTGGCCATTTCTCCCAGCAGCACGTGGGGTGGCCTCCCAGTTCCCTATCTCCACTTCTGGAACCGAATTGGCCCAGCCTGGAGAAGCCCTGACCAGAGCAACACAGAGCAGTGAGTACTTCAAGAAGGACATATGTGAGCATCGTAATCATAACATGAGTACCAGGCAGAAGCCATAGGGCTCAAGGGTCAGCACCAAGGGCTGGGTGTACACATAACTGCCCATCAAGGTAGTGCCCAGCTTGAAAGGCTGTGCCTAAGGGGGACAGGGCAGGGGTAGACAAGATGCAGGACCCAGAAGCCAATCTCAGAGGACTTGGCCACCCAGGGCATCTTTAGAGAGGGTCTGAACCCAAAGGGAGAAAGAAAAACAAAAGGAGCAGATGCCCAACAAGAACTGGTGGGGCCCACGTGCCAGCAACTGACAGATGTCCCCTCGGATCCCTGAGTGCTGAGGATGGAAGGCTGGAGCACAGTGGGGAGGAGGCTGCAAGAGCAGGAGAGCAAAGCAGGAAAGCCTAGTGGTCGTCAGGCTGCTGGGAAGGCTGCCAGCCCCCCAGGACCTGTCTCAATTATGAAGACCCACCAGATGAAGACCACCCCTTTCTCATGCAGCCCACACCCATGGACTGCTTGAGGAGGAAGTATAAAGCCAGGCCATCTTGGCTTGCCAGGGGCCGCCCCACAGTCCGTTCTAGCCCAGCCCTGCCCGGAGATGAGCTGAGGCTGTCCTTAGCCTTCCTCCAACTTCCCATCACCCTGCCTGGTCCGGCTCAGTGCCAAGGTCATTCCCTAGAACTCATTCCGCTGCCCAGTAAACTCTCAGGGACTGTTTCCTAGAAGCCTGTGGGTGGCAATCATGGACAAATACCAGGGCTGAGGCAGAGTGGCAGCCTGAGGCAGCCCGGCCACTCCCTCCTTTGTCCTCAGCCGCCCTCTTCCCCACCCCTAGGATTTCATCATCCTCAGTGGGCACTCCCTTCTGCACATTCTTACTTTCCCACAGCCTTTGTTTGTCCTCTATTCACTGCTACTAGTCTCTGAAGGTCTACTAGAAGCCGGCTCCATGAGTTTACTCCACTGGGGCCCTCAGCCCTGCCTTCATCTTGGCTTATGGCTCCCCAGAATAGGGCAGCTATAACCCAGGAGTCCAAACGACATGATGAGGAATAGGTCCAAATGTACGTGGTCAGGTGAGCTGCCACAGTAGCTGATGGATCTTTGATTTAGAACATGAGGAGCTGTCCCTCCTGGGGAATTTCTCCTCCATGACAGAGAATTGGGGGTACCAAAGAGCTGGTCCCCCACTTCATTGTGGGACCTCCTCCTCACATTAATGAGACCACAAAGAGCAGAAATACCACAAGGGAGAAAAGAGTCATTGGATGGAGTGAAATGTGGCCATTGTTGGGAAGGAGTGGGTTCTAACGGTCATGGTGTTAGTATCCTGCCTTATAAGACCATAGTGCCAACTGAGTTAGTTCCATCTGAGGGCTGTGAGGGAAGGATCTGTCCCCGGTTATAGAGGGCCTAGCTTATAGCTCTCTTTGGCTTACAGATGGCCATCTTCTCCCTGTCTTCATGTCGTCTTCCCTGTGCCTGTGTCCTAATTACCTCTTCTTAGAGATTCCAGTCATACAGGGTAGGGTCCTCCACCAATGACCTCATTTTAACTTGATTACTTCTGCAAGGACTCAATGTCTAAATAAAGTCCCATTCCGAGATCGTGGGGCTTAGGACTTCGGAACATGAGTATGGGTGGAACACAGCCCAGCCCACGGCACCACGTGTGGCTGGAACTTGTGTCACCTCACTCCATTCAGGCAGAGCTCAGCCCGGGTTGGCAGAAAACATGCTGGAGGCTTTTGTGCATCCACATGGGCTACTGGCCACCAGGGTAGTCGCCGGCTGCTCCTTGCAGCCACCCAGGAGCCAACAACAGGGAGAAGGAGGCTCTGCGCCCAGCCAGAGCTCCACAGAGCTGTCGTCAATCACCCCACAGTTCACTCACTGCCTGCTTTGGGTTCTAAAATAACACATTGATTTTTGAGCCAAGGCTAACTTTAGTTACCAGTGATGCTGCTAACAGAGGAAGAATAAGTCATCATCATTAGAATTGGATCCAAATGAATGAGCTAGCCCTGCGTCTCTCTGGGATTCGGGCTGCTTTTTTTTTTTTTGTCACAGTTTGCTGACATAGTTCTTTCTAATTTGAAGCAGCCTGAGAGAAACCTTTTACCAAATATGACACATTATCATTTGGGAAATATTAAAGGAATTTACTGTTCTGCTTATCTATGTCTGTTTTACAAACCATCCCAAGATCTAGTGGCTTAAAACACCACCATTTGACTCTATCTCACTGTCTGGGGGTCAAAATTGGGGCAGGACTCAGCTGGTGATTCTGCTCCCTGTGAGGTTGACTGGGGACACTCCCTGGCGCTCAGCTGGAGACACAGCTGCCTGGGCGGGGGGGGGGGGGGGGGGGGGGGTCCATAAAGTCCCCACTGTCATGCCTGGCACATTGTGGGAATGATGGGGTCCCTTCCCCACTCGCAGTAGCCTCTTTATGGCTGTTCCAGCTGGGCAGTCAGACAACAGACAAGGCAGCTCAGGGCCCCAGGGTCAAGGAGTCCAGAGATGCTGAGGCCCCAGCCCCTGCCTGTCTCCAGAGATGGGGAGAGGTCTCAGTCCCCTTCATTACAGGAAACATTTTTAGAGAGGAGTGAAGGTAGTCACCACCCTGCAATGGTGGTTTTGTCCTGTCCTGCCCTTTGCAGCAAAGAGGCTTGGCTTGCAGAGCAACTCCAGGCTCTGACAGGAGGTTGGGAGTGACACCGACAGGGCTGCACATGCACACGTGCTGTCCCTCACACACACACTCATGCTCACAGTTCCTCCTATACACATGCTCTCGCACACACACACACCCCTACACCATCTCACTCCTACACACACGGAATCCCTCTCACAAACTCATACCAATCACTCACTCACACATACATGCATTCACGCACTCACACACATACACACAATATGAGAGTGCAAAAAAAGACTCCAACACCCGCTGGACAGCCATGGAGGATGTACAAAGAGGAATCACCTCTTACAAACGGTTAAGTGAAAACCTACTATGGGCCAGACCTGTGCTGGATGCTGTGAAGAACAAAGCAGGAAGGAGACAGAGCCCATGGGAGGCAGGCGGGGCTACTAGGGAGTTAGTGCATAATCCACACACTGAAAGAAGCCTCCGTATTAGAGGCGGAAACTGATACCACAGGACATCAGGCTAGTAGAGGGGTCTTGTTTAGCCATATGGTGGGATGTGTTTACTTGTTAATTAGTTATCAACATTTAAACTCAGGAAAACCCACATAAAATGTAAGTTTCTGACTTCTCTTGAGAAACTGAAAGGCTCAGGAATTTATATGAGGCTAATTTCAGCACTGGGCTGCCCTCAGGCCGCCCCCTCAGGTGCTCCCTCAGGCAGCCCCAGCCCACAAATTTCCTAGAGCTGGCGAGTTCCACATCATAAAATAGCAGCTCTCAGGATCCTCCACCGATGCAGCAGGAGAATATTCTGCTAGGGTCAGAGGTTCAGGAGAGGAGTCTGTCCCAGCACACATGCTGGGCAGCCCAGGCCACTTGGCTCAGACCTCCTCAGACAGGAGATACCCAAATGACTCCCCGTCCTTCACCTCTCCTCCTCAGAGGCTCCTAGGGATGTTCCAATGAGTTCCAGGGATTGACCAAAGGGGCTCACAACACAGACTCATTCCAAGAACTAAATAGCCTGAGTAGAGGTTCTGTCTCCAGTACCCAACAAGGCCCCAGAGTGTCAGTCTGCTGGGAGGACCAAGCTGCTGCTCACATCTCCTTTGTGTCCCAAGGACTCCAACTTGCCCCACCTGCTAATGTTCCAGTCCCTAGGGCCTCCCATCCTGGCCTCTCCACAGCCTCTCATACAGGACCCACCTGTTTACGCAGCCTTGCCTATAGCAGGAGTTCAGTCCAGCCAAGAAAACCCATCTCCACCTCCTACTCAAATGAAGAAATTCCCAAACCACCATCCAGAACCAGTGGCATCAGGCAATGACGCCTACCCTTGGCGTCATCGTGAGATTGGGATGAGATAGCACAGGCCACGATCTGACACCTAGTAGGTGCTTAGGAGATGACAGCTGCTGGCATTATTGTCATCAAAGAAAATTTCACATCCTCTCTACTAAATTTGGCTGACAATGTATGGTAGAAGGGATTCGTTAGTTCTGCCATATGTCCTAATTGGAAACATTGCCTGAATCACTGCCACTTGCCAGAAGAAAAAAGAAAGAAAGCAAAAGCAAAAAGAAAAAAAGAAGAAAGAAAGAAAAGAAAGGTTTTTCTTGACTTGCTACAGATTGGAACTGTTACCAAGGCAAATGTCTTCCCTCTGACTCTGGGATTGCTCTCAGAAGACTGCTTCGGCTGTTCTTCATCTCAGCAATCATCTCACAATGAGGGACTAAAGGGGATTGCAAAAAGGATGCACTAGCAGCAATATTTCAGACACTGAAATATTGTATGTATATACCATAATACACAGGTAATTCATTAAGCAAGCTGTTGGGAAGCACTACCATGACTGTAGAGGTGACAGGCAAGAGCTAAGGCAGACAGGGATCATGACCTGGGAAGTTCCAAGTGGAGGCGAGAAGCTGACGGACACCAGGATCACCTGGCAGCTACCAGGATGCTCCAGAGATAGAGTCTTCAGCCAGAAATGCATGGGAGACACTGCTGCCTCTTGTGTTGCAGAGGATAGGATGCTCTGCCTTCTTCCATCTGAGCTGGCAGCCAATTGCTCCATGAATCACATAGAAACAAAACGGTCATGTATGCCTGAATGTAGATGAAGCAGACCAATAAAAATGGAGTCATTTTTAAGTGGCATGATGGTTTTCAATGGTCAACTGAGCAGATAAAGAGAGAAATCCTCTCCACTGGGGGAAAAGAGAGACAGCTAAAGGTACTTTTTCAACCTCGCCCTTCTCCCTCATTTCTGCTCTACTTGTGTGCCCTTGACCAATGTTGCTAGATGGAAATGAGCACCTGACTGCTTGCTGCTGCCTCCCCCTGCCATCTGAGCTGCTCTGTTGACATCCCTGGGAAGCCCCAAAGTATCTAGACATATGTTTACAATTATGAAAAGTAGAGGGCTAATACCTCACAAGACAAAATTTTACCCAATGGCACAAAGGAACAAGTGGGCAAAAGTTCCATTCTTCTCCATGAAGGACAACCCGGATGCCCAGGGTACAGATTCTCAGGGGCTCAAAACTCAATCAAGGAAGCAGTCACATGTAGGAGTTACAGCTCATGAGACCCTCATGAGGTCTTCCTCCCTGCTCTGCTTCATGCCCTGCCCCTCACTCCTACTCCCTGACCTGCACACCTAAAGAGAGCATCCTTCGACAGAGACACAGCCCACCATCATCCACTAGAGAAGCACACAGGAGGTGTGATTTACAGAACATCTTCAGTGGGACATCTTCAAGGTCACCTTGTTCAACCTCAAACCTCTTTCCACTTTACAGATGAAGAAATGAGGCTAAAGGGAGGGGGAACCATCTTTTCCTAACCCATTGTAGGTTCATGGTTGAGGAACCTATAACAAAATACACTAACAAGAGAAACATATGCAAGTTTTACATTCACAGAAGCCTTCATAGGGAATTGAAGACTCAAAGAAACAGGGAAGCCTGTGAACTTTTATGCTAGTTTTGATGAAGTGAAGTCATGGAAAAGTATGATTGAACTAGGCAAAGGAACTGAACAGACACTTCACAGAAGAAGTATGAATAGTCAGCAAATATATTAAAAAATGTTCAACATCTCTAGCAATTAAACATATATAAATTAAAACTACCCCGAGATTTCATCTCATTAGTCAGAATGGCAATTATCAAGAATGCAAGCAACAATAAATGTTGGTAAGGATGTAGGGCAAAAAGCACATTCATACATTCAATGCAGTGGGACTGCAAATTGGTGCAACCTCTATGGAAAGCAGTATGGAGATTCCTCAGAAAATTTGGAATGGAACCACCATTTGTCCCAGCTATCCCACTCCTCCATTTATACCCAAAAGACTTAAAATCAGCATACTACAGTGATGCAATCACATCAATGTTTATAGCAGCTCAATTCACAATAGCTGTAGAACCAACCTAGGTGCCCTTCAACAGAAAAATGGATAAAGAAAATGTGGCACATATACCCAATAGAATATTAGCCATAAAGAAGAATGAAATTATGGCATTTGCCAGTAAATGGATGGTTATCATGCTAAGTGAAATGAGCCAATCCCAAAAAAACAAAAGTTGAATGTTCTCTCTAATGTGTGGATGCTGACTCACAAAAGGCAGGGAGTGGGGGAGGGAGGAATGGAGGTTCATTGGATTGAAGTGGTGGGGTGGGGGAGTGGGGGGAGCAGGGGGGAATGGGAAAGACTGTAGAAAGAATCAAACATAACTTTCCTATGCTCATACATGAATACAGACCAGTGGAACTCCACATCATGTGCAACCACAAGAATGGGAAGTTATAATCCATCTATATATGATATGTCCAAATACATTCTACTGTCATATATAACTAAAAAGAACAAATTTAAAAATCAAAATAAAAGAAAAGCCTGATTGGACTAAGGGAACAAAATGTATGGTAATAAATGGGTATGATTTCATCTCACCCCAACTAGAATGGCGATTATCAAGAACACAAGCAACAATAGGTGGGGAAAAAGTACACTCATACATTGCTGGTGGGGTTGCAAATTAGTGCAGCCACTCTGGAAAGCAGTATGGAGATTCCTCAGAAAGCTTGGAATGGAACCACCATTTGACCCAGCTATACCACTCCTTGGCCTATACCCAAAGGACTTAAAATCAGCATACTACAGAGATACAGCCACATCAATGTTCATAGCTGCTCAATTCACAATATCCAGACTGTGGAACCAACCTAGATGCCCTTCAGTTGATGAATGGATAAAGAAACTGTGGCATATATATACAATGGAATATTACTCTGCCATGAAGAATGATAAAATTATGGCATTTGCAGGCAAATGGATGAAATTGGAGAATATCATGCTAAGTGAGATAAGCCAATCTCAAAAAGCCAAAGGATGAATGATATCGCTAATAAGTGGAGGATGACACATAATGGGGGGGAGGGAAGGGTTAGTGATAGGGTTAGAGTTAGGGTTAGGGAGGGGGGCAAGTATGGAGGAAGGAAGTACTGTATAGAGGGTAAAGAGGGGTGGGAGGGGTGGGGGAAGGGAAAAAATAACAGAATGAATCAAACAACATTACTCTATGTAAATTTATGATTACGCAAATGGTATGCCTTTACGCCATGTACAAACAGAGAAACAACATGTATCCCATTTGTTTACAATAAAAAAAAAAAACTAAAGGACAAATGATCTTGCTGATAAGCGGATGAGGACATATAATGGGGGGTAGGAGGGGTTAGCGTTAGGGTTAGGGTTAGGTTTAGGGTTAGGGATAAGGAGGGTGGTAAGAATGGAGGAAGGAAGGACTGTATAGAGGGAAAAGAGGGGTGGGAGGGGTGGGGGGAAGGGAAAAAATAACAGAATGAATCAAACAACATTGCCCTATGTAAATTTATGATTACACAAATGGTATGCCTTGACTCCATGTACAAATAGAGAAACAACATGTATCCCATTTGTTTAAATAATAAAAAATAAATAAATAAATAAAAAATAAATGGGTATGAACTGACTTTATTCAGATTTCTTTTCTGTGTCCCCGTGTCTTCAGAAATAGGAATTTCCTTTTCTTTGTGTACAGGGAGGGTAACCCTTAAATGAGGGTCTTATCACCTTCTTCAGATATACCATGCAAACATTAAGTTTTAAAAAGAGGAGTGACTGTATTTGTAACAAATAAAGTAGACTTCAAAGAAAATCCCTAGAGACAAAGAGGAACATTATATAATGGCAAAAGCATCAATCCACCAGGAGGACATACTGACCTTAAATGAGTGTGCACCACACAACAGAGTCTCAAAGTACATGATGCAAACACTGATTGAGATAAAAGGAAAAGTAGAAAGAGCTACAATTACAGTTGGGGTTTCAATAATCCCCCTGCACCAAATGATATAAATGCTAGACAGAAAATCAAAAAGTATTTATAAGAACTGAGGACAACACAATCAACCAACAAGCTCTAACAGCTCTAACAGAGAATACTGTACCAAACAATAGCAGAATACATGTATTTTAAGCAGCCATGAACTATTTACCAAGACAGACAATATCCCAGTTCATAAAACAAATCTCAAGAAATTTAAAAGAATTGAAATCATATACTGTTCTTTGACTACAATGGAATCAAATTAGAAAAAATAATAAAGAAGTCTTCATACATGTGGAAATTATACAATCCATGGGTAAAAGAGGAAGTCAAAAAGGCAATTTAAAAATACTAGAGCAAAATGAAAATTAAAATACATTTGTTTGATACAGCTAAAGCAGTGCCATAAGGGAGATTTATAGCACAATTTATAACTGTATTTATTATTTATAACTTAAATTAGAAATAGATAAGCTAGTCAAAAACTCAAATAAACAACCTCAGTTCCTCCTTCAAGATCTAGAAAAATAAGAAACAAACTTAAATCAAATACAAGGAAGGAAATAAAAAACAGAAATCAATGAAATTGAAAATAAGAAAATCCTAAACAAAAACAAACAAAAAATTGACTCAAAAAAAATCAATGAAATTAATAAACTTCTAGCAAGACTAACAAAAGCAAAAAGAGAGAAAACACAAATCATCAATACCACTACAGATCCTACAACCATGCTAAAGATAATGAAAGAACACTATGACCTTTACACTCACAAATTTGACGTTAGAAGACAATGGATCAATTCACTGAAAACCATGAAGTATCAACAGTTTCCAAGAATAAATAGATGTAATTTTAAAATTCCCAAAGAAAAAATATCCAGGATCAGATGGTTTTACTGGAGAATACTATCAAACATTTAAAAAAGAATTAGCTTCAGTGCTATACAATCCCTCCTAGAAATTACTAGCAGAGGAGATGATACTTCCCAACTCATTTCATAAGGACAGTATTATCCTGATACCAAAGCCAATGAAAACTGAAGTTCAGGGTCCTCTATGGAATTAAATTTTTACTAAACAAGAAAACTGGAAAGAAATCCATCAATATCTGAAAAGTACTATATGCCGTGACCAAGTAAATTTTAGAAATTGGGAATAGAGGGGAATTACCTCAACTTGTTAAAGAATAGCTACTGAAAAACAATAGCTAACATTATGCTTGTGAAAACCAGAATGTTCTCTCCCTAAGATTAGGTACAATGCAAGGACATTCATTGTCATCACTCTTATTCATTGCAGTACTACAATTTTTAGTGACTACAATACGACAAGAAAAAAAATAACAAGTGTAGAGAAAGAGGAAGGAAGGAAGGAAGGAAGGAAGGAAGGAAGGAAGGAAGGAAGGAAGGAAGGAAGGAAGGAAGGAAGGAAGGAAGGAAAGTACATTTGCAGATAATGTACAGTGTTGGTGCACACCTGTAATCCCAGTGGCTTGGGAGACTGAGACAGAAGGATCTCAAATTCAAAGTCAGCCTCAGCAAAAGTGAGGTGCTGAGCAACTCAGTGAGACCCTGTCTCTAAATAAAATACAAAATAGGGCTGGAGATGTGGCTCAGTGGTCAAGTGCCCCTGAGTTCAATCCCTGGTACCAAAAAAAAAAAAAAAAAAAAAAAATCAACACACAAAAATCACATTTCTAAGTATTAACAATGAAGCGCAGAAACCAAAACTTAAAGCACAATTCCAGGTATAATCGCTCCAAAGAAAACATAATACTTAGATAACTACTTAACAAATCTGTATGCTGAAAATTACAAAGTGCTAATGAAAGAAATCAAAAAAGATTTAAATAAGCTGAGTAATATTCATCATATATATATGATATATATACATACCACATTTTCTTTATCTATTCATCTGTTGAAGGGCACCTAGGTTGGTTCCATAGTTTAGCTATTGTGAGTTGAGCTGCTCTAAACATTGATGTGGCTCTATCACTGTAGTATGCAGATTTTAAGAAGGGGTATGTGGGTATGAAGGATAGTAGAGTAAAACAAGACATTATTACCTTGTGCACATATATGACTGCATAACCATATTGTATGATCTTACAATATATACAATAGAAAAATGAGAAATTATACCCCATTTATGTATGATTTATCAAAATGCATAAATGCATTCTACTGTCATGTATAACCAATTAGAACAAATAAAACATTTTTTAAAAAAGAAATAAATAGACATTCCACTTTCATGGATTGGGATATATCAATTCTCACTCAAATTAATTAACTGATTTAAAGCAATTTCTATCAAAATCCCAAGAAGGTTTTATGTAGACATAGATGAACATTCCAAAAATCATACAGAAAGACAGAGTAACTACAATAGCAGACAATATCAAGATAA
Organism: Sciurus vulgaris; assembly: GCF_902686455.1. Lineage (NCBI taxonomy): Eukaryota > Metazoa > Chordata > Mammalia > Rodentia > Sciuridae > Sciurus > Sciurus vulgaris. Next base: position 73,103,381 of record NC_136463.1, read on the forward strand.
GAAAATAAACCAGGAGTAACTGATGTTAAGGCTACAGTAATAAAGACACTGTGGCTTAAGTAAAGGGATAAATAATATGAATCAATGGAACAGATTAGAGAACCCAGAAACAGACCCACACACATATGTCCAAATGGCTTCTGACAAAACGGCAAAACCAATTAATGGAAGGACAGTTTTTTCTTAAAAATAAAAACAAGAAAACTCAAAGAATGGATCATAGACTTTAGTGAAATCTTAACACAATACAACTTTCAGGAAAATAAAATATCCAGGACTAGGCAGTGAGTCCCTAGACCTGCCACCAAAAGCTTCATTCATTAAAAAGAAAATTGATACGTTAGACCTCATCTAACTCGAATGTTTCATTTTATGAAAGCACACATTTAAAAACGTGAAGACAGACTACAGGCTAAGAGAAATCTTTACAAATGATGTATTTGACAAAGGACGAGAATCTAGAGTATATAAGAGTGATTAAAACTTAGCATTTTAAAAGCTCCAGTCAGAAAATGAGCAAAAGATATAAAATATTTCACTCAACGGAATATACAGATGGCTAAAGACCTGAAAAGAGAGTCAAACCATCAGCCATTAAGGAAATGCAAATTGGAGTCACAATGCGATTATCATTATACACCTATCTGACTGACTAAAATAAAAGGATAGTAACAACACAAAAAACTTGTGAGGTTATGGAGAAATCAGAACACTCACACTCTTGGGAACACTATATGGTATAGCCACTTTGGGAAACAGTTTGGCAGTTTCTTTTTTAAAAGCTAAGCATGCCACTACCATACAACCATGGGAATTAATCCTAGAGAAATGAAAACTTGTGTTCACATAGAAAAACATATACACAAAATATTCATAGCAATCACAGTTATATAAATGCCCCAAAGATGGCCAGTGTGTATTGAACCCAATGTTGTTTACTTCACCGCAGGCAGAGACCCATTAGCTCCAAAGCCTGCTAGTGCCAAACTAAAATTTTACACATCCTTGTTATTTAAAAAATAGACCACACAAATGGCAAAATTTTAACCATTTAGAGACTTCCTGTTCTGCATACCCCCATGAAACCCACCCAACATCTGTTACCTACTGATAAGATAAAGCCCCAAGCTACTACCACTCTTCAGAGCTCTTGGATCAGAGACTCTTCCTCATGCCACTGAACATCACCTAGATATGTAAGCCCCCTCCAGCACAATGTCTCTCAGGAGGTCTTTGCCCTCTTCTGGGAATCCAGAATAGTGACCCCATCCTGTGCCTCTGGACAAACATCTTCCAAGAAAGTCTTCCTCTATAAACCACCCCATCATAGTACCTCCAAGTAAAGCTTGATCCACCCCAAATCTCTTGAACCCCTCAAGCACACACACACACACACACACACACACACACACACACACACAAATGCAGGGAAAACTGGGAAATCTGAACAAGATAAGTGGGTTATATCAATGTCAAGATGCAGTGTGTACATATGAGTGGTGGTGTACGTCTGTAATTCCAATGATTCAGAAAACTGAGGCAGGAGAATCACAAGTTCAAGTCCAGTCTTGAAAACTTAGTGAGACTCTGTCTAAAAATCAAAAATATAAAGGGCTGGGATATATAAAGGACTTCATAGTAGAGCACCCATGGGCTCAATCCCCAGTACTAAAAAAAAAAAAAAAGATGCAATTTGCAATATGATTATAGAGCTTTGCAAAATGTTACTGTGGTTGGGTCAGGGTGGAGACCAGGTAATGGCCATGAGGAGTTAGTATGCTTTCTTGCAACTTTATGTGAATATATAATTTTCCTAAGAGAAAAATCTAATTGAAAATATTTCTGGATATTTGGAATGTCTGACAACCTGAACTCCCACCATGACAAGTGACAGGATGAACAGGCTTTTCCTCTGCTGGTGCCTCACACCCTCCATAAAGCAGTTACAAGGGACTGCAGGGCAATGAACCACATATGTGCACACCACCCCATGGAGCATGCATGTTTATGTGCACATTGCATGCATACACACACATGCACACACACTCACACACATGGACAGGTCCTGCACAGAAGCCCTCTGCCCTCTCCTCCTGCTAAGAGAACTAGAATTTCAGAGTCCTGCAGATCTGTGTTTTGCTCCTGAATGGTCACTCAGTCCCAACAGCCTCTTCTGTAAAATGGAGAAATGGTTGTACCCTGCAGGCTTCCTCTTGTGAGGACCTGAAACTGTGTCTACAAAGTAGGCATCCCACATTTCAGGGATTAGCAATTTGGGACAAATTATTACTACTGTCATTACTAATAAAACATTACAGCACACTCATGAAAAAGATAAGCTCAAAAACACAGCCCATCAGGGACCAGGGTAGAAAGGTGGTCAGCGTCCCTGGCCCTGCAGTTCGGTTCTTTGAAGAGTGCTCCTCCCCTCCCATGTGTCTTAGAGAAACTAATAGGTGCCAAGCTGGTCCTTGATGACCTCCTCGTGCCCCTTCTGTGTATTAGGGCACACTCACACACGTGAGTGCACACACTCAATCTGGGTTTAGTTCAAACCTAGAATCCATTAAACAAATTCTGCTTTCATTTGCAAACCCCTTATCAGCTAGGCACAGTGGTGCACACCTATAGTCCCAGCTACTTGGGGGTCAAGGTGGGAGGATCATTTGAGCTCAGGAGTTCAAGACCAGCCTGGGCAACATAGCGAGACCTCCATCTCAAAAAAAATTATTCATCAAAACCACTGTCCTACCTTCTATAGTCAGTGGAATTCCCAGGGCTGTTAGTGGAAGAGGAGGGATGAGAACTGCAGAGGGTCTGGGCTAGAATGGGGGCAAGGTGGCTCACCAGATGGTCCCACTTCTGCCCTGTCTGGGGCAGGTCCCCCCAGACCAGCACACTATGGCACCATGGAACATTCTGCTGGGACCAAGGGGATCAATCACCAAAAGAATCAGGTGGGCTTTCCATGCCAAAGAACTAGTTGGTGGGTGGGAGTGGGAACAAAAGACACCATGAAGAAATTCTAAGAGGGAAGCTTCCGAGATTCCCCAAGCATTGAACACTTCAACAGAGGAATATCTGCAGAAAATCTACAGCAGAAAAAAATCACATTTGCACAGTTGCACCCATGAACTTCTAAAGGATCTCCCTCCTGAGTCATTGCCACAACCAGTCTCTGTGCTCAGAACAAGGAAGATGGGCAGGCAGAATCCCCAAGGCCTGGAGGAAATCCCACCTGGAAAAGTACTGAATATTAGAACCAGGGCAAAATACGCAGAAGCCCAAGCAGCCCCTGGCAATATTGCCCTCAAGCTCTGGCCTAGAGTTTGTGTCAAAATGCACAGGGCCCCTTTCCTGGGTAGGAAAGACTCCCACCCCCTCCACCACTCCAGAGCTCTGGCCTCCTTCAAGGCAAATTTTCTAAGAACTGGTACCAAGACAGAGGAGTCTCAGAAAAACAAATCCTGCTTGATCCCACTTAAATTAAGTATCTGATACTATAAAATCCAATTCAGAGAATCAAAGAGTAGAAAGGTGGTAGCCATGGGCCAGAAAGAGGAAGAGATGGGGAGTAACTAATCAATGAACATGGTTTTAGTCAAGTAAGTTGAATAAATTCTACCGATCTGCTGTACATCATTGCACCTAAAGTCAACAGGAATGTATTGTACACTTAAAAAGTCATTAACAGGGTAGGTCTCACGTTAAATGTTCTTACCACAATAAAATTTAGAAATAAGTAAATAAAAATAAAAATGAAAAAGAAATAAGAACCGAGGGGCTGGCCAAGGTTAGCTGCCACCCTAGAAGTACCCAGCTCACCTCACAAAGACTGGAGGCAGTGCCAGATCCAAGCTTGGAGAGCCACCCTCATCTATATGCTAATTAGCCCATGCAAGAATTACAGGGTTAATTAAGCATCACAGCCCTCCCTCCATTTTATCTGCCCTGGACACAGAGGCGAGAGACGGAAATCACAACCTCTGATCAAATTAGCTGTCCACAGGCCGCTCCGGGCCTCTCCTCTCCATGAGGCTTCATAAACTGGCTCCCAGAGTTAATCATGTTTATTTCACAAGGCACCAGGGATTTAGAAAGTGATTAGGAATCAAACCCAGGAGCAACCAGCCCCTGACCCTTCTGCTATCAACTTCCTTCATGCAAAGGGGGTGTTTTATCACTGATAGGCAGCAAATACACACCAGGCCTCATCTTCCTGCCTGAAATGGGATTATCAGTTAGTGGGTAAATGGCTGTCAAGTTGGGAGGTTGAGGCGGGGAGGGGGGTCTCTCTTGCTTTGCTGGGCATGCCCACAACCCATCACCCCAATGCTTAATATTCTTCAAGGAGCAATGCCCTCTTTTATGTTTCTCCCCAGCTATGTGGGCCCAGGTAAGTGAGTAAATCCTCTGAACCTCCTGTTTCTTATTTATTAAGTGAGGGTATGGCACCAGCCAGTAGCATTAAGACTGAGATATGCTGGGGTAGCATGAGTGGCCCTTGGTATCAGGCATCAATAATGTCTGTTTTCCCTTCCTCTTATCCCCACCTACCCCAGACTTGAGTCCTTATTACTCTGCCCCTCACAGTCATGCTCAAAACTACACCCCACCCCACCCCCAAAAGCCTTCTGACAACTCAGCATGTACATGCAACCTCCTGAAACTTCATGGAGAGCAAGGACAGGGATGCTGGGTCACATACCCCTGCTTCTGTAATGAATAACACCTGGCACACAGGAAGTGTGGCAGCCATAAATGTGTGTTGAACAAAAGAACTGCAAGGGCTTACCCAGTGATTCCAGGCTCAGTAAGTAGATGACAAGAGAAATACCAGCCTCCCATATGGTGTGTATAACAGACACAGCTAATCAATCTCCATGGTCTTCCCTGCCAGGGCAGGCTAACCTTACAGGCTTCAACAGAGCACCGCAAGCACACACTACCAAGGAATTGAAGTTGGCCAATTTGCCAACTCCAATTTAACCACTTACATACTGAGCCCCAGGGAGAAATATTCACTTGTTTAAGTTCTCCCAGCTAATTCGTAACAGTGCTGAGCACAGAGCAAAGTCTCTGACACTCTCTCCACATAGCAGACTGAGTTCATCCAAGTCAGCCTCATGCCCCTGGATAGCGTGCAATTGTGAAGGGCCTAGGCCCATACCTTTCTTCACAGGGACTTGGTTTGGACATTTGGTAGGCAGAATTCTCTCATAGACCCTGAGATTTCTACTGCTCAGGTATGAGTCCTGCATAATCCTAGGACTAGGAATATGGGGGACTTTATCTCCAGGATTCGATTATGTCATGCAACACAATTAACTTCAAGATTGGGAAATTATCGGGTGGGCTCAACCTAATCACGTGTACTCTTACCACATGAGTTTCCTCCATCTCAGCAGAAAAGCAGGTCAGAACTTCCAAGCCAGAGAAGAACTCACACGTCTGCCGGCTTAAAGACCAACGGGACCACACAGTCCAGAATTCAGGCAGCCTTTAGGAGCTGAGAGCAACCCCAGCATGAAAGTGGCAACTTAGTCCCGAAACCACAATGAACTGAGTTTTGCCAACAAAAATAATGAGTGTGAGCTGGGGTTGTGGCTCAGTGGTAGAGCGCTTGCCTAGCACGTGTAAAGCACCAGGTTCCATCCTTAGCACGACATGTAAATAAATTATGTCCATCTACAACTAAAAATATTCTTTAAAAAAGTAATGAGTGAGGAAGAGTGGTTTCCCCAGGCTTCCAAAAGATCCCACCCTTGTGATTCCCTGAGAGAAACCTCAGCCACATTGTGCTGGGCTTCTGATCTGTAGAACTAGAAACTGATCAATAGGTGTTGTTTCGTTAGATTTATGGTGATTTGTTACAAAGCACAGAAAATTAACACAGGTTGAAGATTCCTTGTTCGAAATGCTTGAGACCAGAAGTGTTTTGGTTTGGGGATTTTTTTCAGATTTTAGATATTTTTCAGGTTTTGAATTTTTTCATATTTTTCGGATTTTTTCAGATTTCAGAATATATGCATATATATAATGACCCAAGTGTAAACATAAAATTTATTTATATTTCTTACATAGCTTGAGGGTAATTTTACACAGTATTTCTAGTGTGCCTGCACTCTGTCACTTGAAGTAAGGTGTGGACTTTTCCACTTGGGGCATCATATCAGCACTCAAAGTTTCAGATTGTGGAGCATCTCAGATTTTGGATTTTTTAATCAGGAATGTTTAACAAACAGTTGAGGAGTTCATCTGAAGTGAATTCAGCTATATCAGATTTTCTCTGATGGGTCCAAAAAAGGATCTGCCTTAAAATGAATTCTTTTTTATTAGACTGGGGAGAGGTGCCAGCAGATGCACCAACATGTTCTTATCATAACTTAATGCAAATTTGGCTGAGTAGAAGATTATTCTCGCTATGCTCAAAGAGCATGTGAACTAGAATTGGCCCTTCCCAACTCATCAAATGCTGCCACAGATTTTCCTAAGAAGCTGGAGGGTCTCTGGAAAACTGGATGGCAGGAAGCTAGAGAAGGAAGGAAGCTTTGATGGAAATCAGACCCCTTTCTTTCTTTTTCGCAAAGTTCAAAAGTCCTGTTATTGCAGCCACCCCATTAAGCCTCATACCCTAATGGTGTCTGGCACCTGTGGCCAGAAGGTATCAGCAGGCTTATCTCAATCCAGTACATAACTGTCTTGGTAGCCACTACTTGATACCTGCTGTTCCCAACAGAACATAAGCTCCCCGTGCGTAAAAGCCTATCTTCTTGCTCAGCACCCCATCTTCCATCATCCACCCAATGTAGACAACCATAAGAATCCTGTGGACTGTAAATGCCTAGGGTTCCACCAAACCCCACATGACAGCACAGTCAAAACAAGTAAACAGTGAACCTCTGAGCTGCCACTGCTGGGGATGTGAGGTGCTCACCCAGGAAGTAGGGGCCCCCCATGTTTCTCTCTGATGATCACACATTTCCCTCCAGACTTGTAGATAGACAAGAAAGATGGGCCACTGCTATCATTAAGCCTCTTTCACAAAATACCACCAAAATGATATCAATGGGTTTTTAAGTGTGTGTGTATGTGTGTGTGTGTTTCAAGAGAATGGGAGCAGGGATGGCAGCAGATGCAAGATTGCAACCCATTATGGAATCTAGAAAAAGGAGGTGGGAGAGGAGCCAACTTAGAGAACCCAGGCTGCAACCCCTGGTGAGGAGCATGGGCAATGCCAAAGAAAGTGATTGCTGACTCCAAACCACCCCTAGGAGGAAGTTCAGCACACACATGAAGGACCGGAGGAAACATGGCGGATGGAGACACAAAATGTATTATCCCAGCTGGGACAAAGAGAGGGAAGCTATTGATTATACCAGGACAACAGATAGGCCAGGCTGGCCTGGGTGTGGGAATTACTAGAACTGACAAAAAGTAGTGATGGTGGCACTAGACACTCGGAGACCTTCACATCAGGGAGTAGGCAGGGAGGCCCAGCTTAGTGCAGAGTGAACATGAGGTACAAAAGAGAAACAGGGCATGAGGTGAAAGTCTGCATTCAAAACAGTGGAACCACAATTCTCCAGCACACTCTTGGCTCAATGCCCCTGCATTGCTCCCCCACCAGATGGAGACTGGCACTTCACCTGAAGTGGAGTCCCTTCGCTTCCTCCATTTCCACTCCGGCTATCCCCACTCCCTGAAAGTATTTATTTTCTTAATGAGTCACTTTCACACAAACTCTTGTTTCAGAATCTGTTTGGGAAGAATATTTACAGATGTGCAAGGATCCTAAAATTTTACTCCCCATGTAACTGTTCTTAGAAAGCTATTAGAGGATATGCTACAGCAGAATGATGGTATGAAGCAGGAAAAGGATATCAAGAGGCCAGAAGTCATCTCAAGCCTGCTGCAAAAGGACACAGGCCCAGGGGTGAGGGGTAGAGAGGGTAGAGAGCAGTCCAGAACCAGGAAGCCAATGTGGGAAGGTCCAGGAAGAGAGGCAATTGGTATAATGGCAATTTAACTGTTTGAAAAGTAATATTGATTCACATTTAACTGATCTAGTGAAGCATTTAGAAAAAAATAGAGATGGGCACATAGAAATCCAAATAAAGGAGAAATGTGCACATACAAAGTCCAGGAAACATCATCATCTTCTACTTCACTTAACAGTAAGCACAATTTACTGTCATAATAACATAAACACTGACTATTGATTTAACCAAAAGTTGTGATAAAAGTGTTCTGAAGATGAGGGAGGGACTAAGGCAGGGAGTCCATAGAGAGCTAAGTCAAAAGCTCCCATTGTGGTCAATAGACAATGTTTAAAATTGATTAATCGAGAAATAGCTGCATCAGCATAATATTTAGAAATAGGAAGTAAATACTAGCTATGAGCATTGCCAGTAGAAATCCATTTGACATAAATATGTTCTTCTAAACTTCATTATTTCCAAAGGGGTGAAGCATGGCTTTAATAGTACATACACACATACACACACACACACACACACACACACACACACACCCTTGACAAGACAAAATATAAGGGTAGAAATAAAAGAATGAAACCACAGAGGAAGCAGGCAGAGAGATGGATGGCAGGGGAGAAGTGTGTCCCAAACACATAGAGCAGTCTTTACCCCAGAGACCACAGGGTCATGTGGACCAATCCAACAACCAAAGAGAACTCAATAGTCACAAAAATGAACATTCACAATAGGAGGCAATTTAACATCTCTATCTCCAAACTCCCAATATCATCAGCCATTGCTGCCCCAAATTCCACATTATGGATTCTTCAGTCAGAGTTGAGCATTGCTTTTTCCACCCTATAAGTGGAGGCTCTCCTACTTGAATTTCATGCAACATAACGTATCTGGAAAGCACAGGCTGGCTTTCAAGTTCAATTGAGTGCCTTGGCAAGTGATGCAAGTCTCTTAGAATCTCATGTGCAGATGACAAAAGTGGTCATCGTCCTTTGCAACAACTCTGAATGTTCTAGGCTGACTTGTGATATTCTCTGTCAAAGTGTCATTGTTCCAGTATTGAGTCTAGACCTCAGAAAGACCTTCAGCTTCCATTTTTGCTTCTCTTAGAAGGGCTTCTAAGACGTGGGAACAAGCCTAGGCAATTCACTGGGGAGAGGGGAGCAGATGCACAGTCCAGACCCATCACCCCATCCAAAGCCAGCACACTTCCAGACTTGTGAATGAGGCCTATGGGGATACACACGCTCCCTGATGACCCTCCAACTGACCACAGACACATGAGCAGGTCCAGTTGAAATCAGTGAGCCACCCGACAGATGCTAAACAGATGATAGTTGTTTTTTCAGTCACCGTGCTTTGGAACATTTCTATGCAGCAAAAGAAAATTGATATGTCTTCTACAGGAAGTGGAAATATTAATACCTAGTTCACAGGGTTGTTAAGATGTAATAATATTATATGAATGAACCGATAATATTCAAAAATGTTCCTAACCTTCCTATGCCTGAACACAAGAATTTTCAGCAACTCTTTTTCTATTGAAGGATGTGGGGAGGTGGCCAGGAAGTGGTAGCAGGGCTCCCAAAGGACACAGAGGAAACCTCACACGTGGCCTTCATGACCCCCTAATGCAGCCCTGGAGTCCGAGTTGCACTGCCAGCTGGTGACTTGACAAGCACTCAGCTTTGCAAGCAGCTCCGAAAGGAGATTTAACCACTGTAACTGGCTTATTGATTTTGCAATCACATTTTAAGATGCATAATCTGCCACCATCTCCAGTGGCCATTACAGCAGCGTTCCAGGGAAGTTTTATCTCTACCACCTGTGCACAGGACCCTGAGTCAGAAGGGACAGAAGCCACTCCTCGTCATCACAATGGAACACTTGTAAGCACAGCTTAGGGTGTGCCCACCAGTGTTTCGACCCAGACAGCAGTGGTGAATTAAATGATGGAACAGAACCCTCGGGCTTTTCTCACTGACCCCACAAGGCACCCTTGGCAACACCATTTCACAAAGCTTATCTCCTTCACTCAGACTCCTAAAAGGCCTCAGGAAGGGCTGCCCTGGACCCTTGAGGACTGTCCATCTAAATCCTCTATCCACCTTGTAGTGATACTCATAACTTTTCTCAACTGCTCGGCCACATTTAGCTTTATTTTTTACCCCCAGAAGGTCATTTGTTGTTTTGGGTACAAGTCAGTAGACACCTCTTTGCAAGGGTCATGGAACTTTCCAGGAAATACTACCACAAGTAGCTACCATGTAAAACTGTCATGCCCTAGGTTGGGTAGACCACATAAAATCTGTGAGAACAAATACATTCCCTAAAATGAAGCAAACTTACTTTCCTGAACACAGCAGCAGTAGCCATGGAGGTGGGTGTCCATATGAGCAAACTGCCCAGAAGGCAGAATTCTGGATCTAGATAATTAGGAGATGAGAAGACAGGCAGCCCTCAGACGTGTCAGACACGTGGGTGTCCTATCTGTGGCAACTTGGGAAATATCCTTGTACACACCCCAGAGCACCCAATTTGGTCAGCTCCCTTGGAGAGGCCAGTCTGTGATGGCCACCTCCCATTAGTCCCCCTATACTCTATTCTACCCCTGCCCCCACTACCTCCAAGAGTGGTCTTTCTAAAATGCAAGCTTGATCCTCGCTTAAAACCCTATAGAACAAACCTGAGCCTGGCACTCAGCGCCAACCTTTTCTGACCCTAGTGAACACCCCAACCTCATTTTCCACCACTCCTCTCACCCCCGGGGACCCTTTGCTCTACATATGGCACCTCATTGGGGAGGATGTACTACCACATGGGTCCCTGTGCTGCGCCTTCATCCCATTCACTCTTTGTGGTTCACCCAGACAGCCCTCCACACACGGCAGCCTGCGAGGCCCTCAGCATTTCATCTCTCTTTCTTTCTAAAGCTCCCTTCCAGTGCCATCCCATTGTGTGCCACTTATCTGTCCCTGCTGGAGTTTAGATCTAAGTGTCCCCCAAAGGCCATTTGTTAAAGGCTTGGTCCCCAGACTGTGGTGCTACTGAAGGTGGCAGAGTCCTTAGAGGTGGGGCCTAGTGGGAGGTCTCAGGTCATTAGAGGCAGGCCCTTGACAGGGACTGTGGGGCCGGCTCGCTCCTTCCTCTCTTTCCAGCTGTGAGGTGAGTGGTCTTGCTCTGCCACAGGCTCCCCATCACCACCCACCCGGAACAACGGAGCCAACGGACCATGGACTGAAACCTCCAAGACTGGGAGACAAATTAACCTTTCTTCTTTATAAGTTGAATAGATTGGGTTTTCGTTATAATGATAAAAAGTTGAATAACAGACCCTCCTGAACTGGAAGGCCTGGGGGCGGGGACGGGGTCTTCTGGAACCCACTTCACACACTGCATCTGGCCCACAGCAAGCCCTTGGTGATGCCTGATAAGGGGATGGCTGAAGTAATGAACAAAGAGAGAATTACACCCACCTGCAAAAGAAGTTGGCTGAGAGTTTAAAAAAAAAAAATCCCAATTAACAACGTAAGTGGCGTTTTGTTGTCTGTTTCAGGACACATGAAATAATTAGTGTTTAGTATACAGAGAACTCTTGAGTGTGAAGCTGGATATAATCAAATGTCAAAACACAGACACCGAAGGAGGAAAAATAAATAGTGTGCCTGGTTAGAAAGGAGTAATAATTCTTGATGAATTTTCCCTGGAAGAGGGGCACCAATTCCAAGACTGTGTTGTAATGCTATGAAGATCATTACAAGTTAGCTGGAAACTGTGGTGAGCCTGGGTTCAGAGTGAAGCTGAGTAACTGGTGCTCCTTGGCCGGCCTGTGTTTGCTGAATCTCCACCATGTATCAGGCACGTTATATCACAAATCTCTCATGAGGCAAACACTCTAGTAATCCCCATTCCGTTGATGTGAAAAGTAAGCCCCAGCAGTTCCATAATTTGTCAAGGACTGAAGTTCATGTCTGCCTAATCTAAGCTATACTCTCTAGCCTGATGCTTACTCTCTAGCCGGGGAGAGCTTCTCTTCCTCAGTTCATCATACCAGGCAATGTAGACCCCAATGGGCATTTTCTCTGGCTCTCTTGGCCTTTGACCTCATGCTTCCTTGGTGTTTTGATTTGGATCTGGAATGTCCCCAAAAGCTTGTGTATTGAAAGCATGGCCCCCACAGCAACAGGGTTCAGAGTTTTTAGGAAACAATTAGATCATGAGGGCTATAACATCACGTGGATTACTATCCGATGAATTTATTTGAATGAACTACTGGGTGGTAACTGTAAGCAGGTGGGGCACAGTTGAGGAAGTATGTTACTAGGGGTGTGGCCCTAGGGACTATATCTGTCCCTGTCGCCCAACCCATTCCACACCCCCCACTCTGCTTGGTGCCTGCCATGAGCTGAGAAGCTTCTTTCCTCTGTCATGCCATGCCCTTCCTTCATGATGTTTCTGCCTTAGAGAAAACCATCCAGGGACCAAGACCTCTGAAACTGTGAGTCAAAATAAACCTTTCCTCCTCTAAATTGTTCTTGTCAGGTATTTTGGTTAGAGCAGCAAAAAGCTAACTAACACACTTGACCGTTGGCACACCCATGCACTGTGTGCAGTTATGCTGCTGGCTGGCAACCAGCCACACCCCCAGAGCATTTGGCTCCTCCTGCCACATCCAGACTCAGGATGATTCAGGCAGAAAGGCCAGAAAGACTCAGGCAAAGGATTCCCATCTGCCCAGTGGATGGCAAGATGACAGACAATCATGGAGAAAGCAAGTTGTCATGAAGCACCTAGCCCACCTTCTCCCTCCTCTCTTCTGCATGAGCCCACACCTGTTCTCAATGCACTCCATCATGTGATGCCTTTAACCATGTTATGACAGTGTGAGATCCTCGCCACATACAGCCACTCAATCTTGAACTCCCTTGTCTCCAGAACTGTAAAGTGAATAAAACTCTTTGAAATCATCCTCCTTCCCCAGCTTCTGTAACCCTGCAGACAGACAGGCTTTTCTCAACCTGAAGTATGTCCCTGTGATGTGAATTGGACATGGTACGGTAGAATGATTAGGAGACAGCATGCAGGTCACAAAAGGCTCCTGATTAAGCATGGTGTTGGGGGGCCACATCTCATGCATGGAGGGTGACACAGACAGCCCAAGCCAAGTCCTTCCTCCATGCATCCAAGAGCTTAGGCCACTTCCAGACCTTTGCTGTGGTAACTGTTGTAAACATGCTGCCATTCATTTTGGTTTTTAAAAACCCTGAAAATTTAACTTAACTTTCTTTATCAAAATGCACTTAAAGTTATTAAGATACTAGTTATAACTGGTACTAGTTATAATCATGCAAAAAAAAAAAAAGTAACTTGCAAATAAATTAAGCAACCCCAACCTCCTTTGTCCACAATGAAAAAACAAACCCCTTGATAGAATTCCAAGGGACTCAGCCACCAGAACAGACCCAAACATTCCCCATGTCCAGTTTATGTGATTGGAAAGGAAAATCAGTGCCCATCCTTTGCATGCATTCCTCTCCCCCACACAGCCCCTCCAGTCCACAAGAAAGCTCCCAGACAGGGTAAACTCACAGCTTCAGGAGAGGCCTTCCTAGAGCCCCGCAACCCAGCTGTGGAAAAACTCAGTCCTAATACACTGTCCACCCAGCCTCACTCAAAAACCTACTTCACGTTTGCATGCATGCACACACATATGCGTACATGCTCACACACTGCACACAATGAATGGTGAACAAACTGCCTAAGCCCAACCACAAAGGACATGCCCTCAGCCAAGGTCATTCCCTTTGAGTGTTGCCAGGCTCTGCATTCAGACTTCCCAGCCCCACTCAAGTCACAGATGCTGCTTCAAAGTCACCCTGTATGTGGGATGGTGAAAGGGCTGGGGGTCCTTGGGCTGGGAGCTTGGTCAGCTCTGTAAAGCCCTCTATTTCCCAGCGGCTCCTAAAAGGTGCTCCCCCCACTTCAGGACACAGCACAACAGTGAGAACAGGTGCCACCCCCACATGCCCCACAGCCCAGCATCTTCCTGGAGTTATCTGGATCCTTGCTGAGAATGTAAGGCACCTGCAACTCTCCCTGGACCTCAGCACAGAGCTAGGGATGGGGGAGGTGCAGGATTTGCACATGGACAGATCACACAATGGGGTGGAGTCAGTGAGCTCTGCTCTGTCTTGTCTCCAGCAGTCAACCTCCTGTGCACCTGGCCGGGTCCCAGAGGCTGGATCCAAGTTGCTCATCAGAAGAACCGGCTCTCTCCTCTGCTGCGTACCAGGGAGCAGGAGAAAGGCCTGGCCACTTCCTGATGCATTATTTATTAGGAGCCCATTAACTGTGGGTGACATCACAGGCATTCGAAGGTAATTTGTGGAAAGTATTGTTAAAGCAATTGATTTGCAAATTCCTTGACAGGGAAAACCAAGCACCAAAGCTGGCAGAGATGTGACATGGAGACTTTTTTTTAAATGTATTTGGGAATAATTGATTGAAAGCTAAGCTGTGTAGCCAGTGAGAAAATGAGATTATTCTGTCTGTTATGCAAAGAAATCATATATTGTACAAAACAGCAGGATGAAGAGCCGTCAAGGCAGCTGGGAGGAACTTATTCCTTCTGGGGTAGGCAGGGGGTGATGTCTTTCTTTCCAAATTCAAGTCAATTCCTTATCATTCCTTTCAACCCCAAAACTCCATTCCTCCTCCTCCCTGTGTCCCTGCACCCCTCCACCTGCCCCCCATGGACCCTGAGCCTCAGTCAGACCCCTTCTTCCCTTACACCCCCAATGGGGCTTTTGGTCCTGAAGATCCCCATCAATAGTAACCCCAAGGATGTTAAGGACCATGCTAGCCCAGACCTGATCCTCAGGGGTCCAGGGCCACCAGGGCAGCAGATGGAACAAGGGAAGGTGCAGGGCTGAGGAGCTTGCAGCAGTCAGTCTCCCTCGCCTGACTCGCTCAGACCCCCAATAATCTATGCTACACTTTCTTAGCCCACAAAGCTGGCTGCTACTTCCTCCTCTGAACTCCCCAGCCTTCCAGGATGGCCACAGCTCCTTTGCAAAGCCACAGCAGTGTCAAACTGCCCTGGACCTCCCACACATGCGTACATACATCTGCTCACACCTTTGTGCCAGACTAGCACACTGCCCCATGTCTTGCCTACCAAGCCAGCATATTCAGTCTTTCCAGGTGTAGTTCAAATGTCTCCTCCTCCGGAAAGCCTTCTCTGACTACCCCAGGCAGACAGTCTTGGGTGCACCCACTTCCCCAGCACCAGTGCATTCCCTGTAGGGCTTTCCCTTCCCTAGATTATGAACTCAGAGATTCCAAGATGGTAAATGCCGGCCTGCCATGAATCCAGGCACACAGGAATGAAGGAGTGAATGAATGAACCACTGCCTGTATTCCAGTCCTGGCTCCTTTGATTTCTCCCAAGTCTGAGGAAATCCTGGGCCATGTAGGCTGATCACGGGGGGTTTTAGGGAGGCGAGGTAGATGCAGGTTTTACTAGCAGTTCTCATTGCTCTGGGTTAAAGGATCAATCAAACTTTGAGCTCCCTGGTCAGAAGATAATACAATCACAGGGAAGCCTGGTTCAAAAGAAATCAGAGTCAACCGTCAGAACCCAAACCACATGCAGAAGCTGCATAACATGAATAGGCTCAGCCAGCACCCTGAGCCTATGGATTTACCCAGTTAGAAACACAAATGTGCCTCTGGGGGTCTGAACGACTAGTCCTGCCACCTATATAACTGTAATCCTGGGCAAATCTTCACTGAGCCTGTCTTTTGTCTGTTGAATGGGAGTCATATTTGCACCAACCTGAAGATGGCCGTAAGGGTTCCATGTGCAGGCTTTGGGATCCCTCCTGTTCTGCTCCTAGTGGATTACTGGGGGTCTGAACAGATCAGGTGAAGTCTGAATGCTTTACCCATTGTGCTCTCCCTAAGGATATGTCAAAGGACAAAATTCTAGCACATTGAAAGATCTCAATTAGCTTTATTCACAATTCTAGAATTGAGCAGCTCTTCATTCCATAAAATAGAAGGAGGTATCCAAAGATCTGAGCAGAGAAGTTTGGCTTTATAGACAGAAAAGGCAGAAGTCAGCAGAAACCAAGAGCAGCTGGTCATTCCAAAGCTGGTCATTCCAAACTGGTTACTTCCCTTGTAGTGCAGGGACAGGGAGACAGAATAACAGGAAAACAGCCAGTTGGTTAGCATCAGGTTATTTTTTTCTTTGTAAGAATTAAAACAGAGGGAACTTCATTTTGCTGATTTGAACTGGCTATTTGGGAAACAAAGGCCTGTTACTTTTCTGATTTCTCCTGAAGGTCAGATAACAACTTCATTTAGGTGTGGTGATGTAGAAATTTAGCAGGACCTACTCCGATTTGATTCTTAGTTTGGTCTGTTGGGGACTCATGCAGAAGCCTGGCCCAACAATGGTCTTCGCTCACGTTTATTTAACAAGTAGAAATTCTTGCTACGACTTCTTCATCCAATGGTTTTATTCATAGAATCACACTGAAAATATCTATCAACCTGATTTAGATTTTCATGTCTATTTTGTATATTAGGAATCTGAGACTCATGGAATAATTTAGTTGCCTAAGATTACTTGCTAAAAGTGGTGGGTTCTGGTCAGACTTGGCCATACCAGTACCCAGAAACATTGACCCCTAGAAGGCAGCTCCTGCCTCCTCCTAAGGGGAACTAGGGAAGAGCAAGTTTCGCTAGAATTCTCCCAGAGTCCCCAGTGCAACCACAGTGGGAACCACTGGCAAGTGGAAGGTTGGACTATGACACCGTCTCCTTCAAACACTCACATTTTCCAGCTCACCTTATGGCTTCACACAGTGAACTTGACTCTAGGGTAGGAGGAAGCAGGCTTCCCCAGGGAACTCATGCTGGAGGGCCACCAACTGTCAGGGTTTGCCTGGGGGTGAGGGGGACATAGGTCTTGCAGTGCACAAACCAGGAGAGCCCCAGGCAAGCCAAGACAAGTTGGTCATGCTAATTCTAACCACCTTTAAGAAGCTAGAAAATATAATAGTGCATTCAAATATTTTGGTAACAGAGAAACATATCATTAGGCCCATTCACTTTAAATAAGTCCACATTTCCTAAGACAACATCTGGAAAACAGAGTAAGAAAGTTTCCTTTTTTTTTAATTGACACATAATAATTATACATATTTATGACATACAAAAGGATATTTCAATACATGTATATAATATGTGATAATCAAATCAGCATAATTAGCACTTCCATCATCTCATTTATCATTCTTTGCTTTACATTCAAAATCTTTTAGCTATTTTGAAATTTACAGTTAGTTATTAACTATAGTCACCCTACTGTGCTATAGAACACTAGAACTTATTCCTCCTAAATGTAATTTTGTACCCATTGACCATCCTCTCCCTATCTCTGACCTCACACCCAAGCCCCCTGCCTCCCAGCCCAGCATTGTTTGGTGAAAGGAAGCATATCGCCCTCCCCTTCCTCCTCCTTTGCCAGCTCCTGCCCTGATTGATGAGCATAACTGTTTAGCAACACTCATCTTAAGGTCATAATAAATTTATATCATCTTCATTTCTTCCTCCTTATAATGCTTGCAATTCCACTGAGAAGGCTTACTATGCAAATCACCCATACTAGTTCAAACATGATAATCATTTATTTACTTTAATCCCAAATTTTGTCCTTTGTCATTGAGAGTCCCTTGGAATTTGAGATGGGTATGAGATAAGGTAGAAGTTTTAACTGCCTGGACCCCCAGGGAAAATCTATAGATCTTTATTATTTAAGAGTTTAGGAGATCCCACAGGCCAGGCTCAGGAAAGCTAATGATCTTGCATACACCTTTCCCAACCCCAAGCTTCCAAAGCTCAGTTCCCAGTAAAATGGCTCCCTTAACACCCAGCCAGAACCCCAGGGCCTTCTCAAACCAGGCCAATTCATGACTCCTGAGTAGTATCCCCTGGACTAACCTTGTTAAATAAAAATAAATAAAATGACAAGGACATCAAAGATCCTCCCCATGTAGTGGAAACACAGGTAGGTAAAGAGAAGGAAGACACAATAGCACAAGTACAGAGCAGACAGGATAAGAGAGACAGTGATTGTGCAGCCTTGGGTCATTGGAAAAAGAAAAACACCATAGGAGTTAAGAATGATAGACCAGGTGTGAAAGGTCTACAGCCCTCCTGGCAGAGAAGAGCCCCCTCCTCCCAATGAGGTCTTCAGTGTTCTGGGATGCTACACAAACAATTCCTGCCTCCAGGATACCCGCTGCCTGAGGATGAGAGGGGTTTGGATCAGAAGAGTAGCTTTTTGATTGAGTTCTCCCACCCACCCCAAAGGATAGTTGGAAATAACATGGAAGTTCCTCATGCAGTGGTTCAAAACCCATCTGCATTCCAGTTCTGGACAAGATGGAGTAAGTGCATTTGTCACCATTCCTTTCACAAAGCACAGCTAAAAACCCTGAGCATTGTATATAATCCAAACATATAAAAAGGCTGGAAAGTGGAGAGAAAAAGGGTGCCTCAAGAGACAAGAGCAGTCAGGTCCCAGAGGGTTTTTAATTTGGTTGTTTGGGGAGTTTTGCCATATACATTTCAGTTTGGATGCTGATAATCTGGAATAGTCAGCTGTCCAAAGGACCAAATAAGGCATCATAGCAAGACTGGAAACTTTCAGACAATAATTGCTTTACTCCAGCCAAGGAAGAAAATCTATGACCCTACTCCCACCAGTGAAGGCCAAAGACTCATCTCTACCAGAATTGAATATTCCCCACCCCTGCTCACAGCATCCCTGGAGTCCATGAAGGGATCCTGGATTTGTACCTCCAGTTGGTGTAATCAGACACCCTTCTCCATCCTTGCTGAAGTGGTGTCCCAGGAGACCACATGTGCTGGAGTGTCTTCCACCACCCAGCAGTGAGGAGGTTACTCCCCACTCTGTAGCATTACGGGAGAACAGATGGGAAGCAGTGAAGAGGCACCCAGGCCACACATTGCAGCAATGTCAAGGCATCCCTTCCTGACAGAGCTGTCCATGGAGGCCAAAGGGGGAACCAGAGTCCATACCCACCTCAGAGCAGAAATACCCTCCTTCTCTGCAGGAGCAGAGTCCAAGAAGGCCTGATAAAAGAGATTTAAATAATATCTGCAGTTTTATAATACCCAAAAGGCCGAGGAGTCAAATGAAAATCACTCATACCAGGAATCGAGAAAATCTGAACTTGAATGAGAAAGACAATTAACGAATGGTATTTTAGTCAGCTTTTTCACTAATGTGACTAAAGGACCCCACCAGAACAACCACAGAGGAGAAGTTTATTTTAGAGCTCACAGTTTCAGAGGTCTTAGTCCATAGAAGGCAGTCTCCATTCCTTGAGGCTCCAGGTGAAGCTTAACATCATGGCAGGAGAGCGTGACAAAGAGAAGCAGCTCACATCATGATCAGAAAGCAGAGAGAGAGAGGCTCCACTGGCCAGATACAAATATATACTCAAAGCCAAGCCCCAGTTCCCACCTCCTCCAGCCACACCCTACCACTTAAGTTACCACTCAGTTAATCCCTATCAGGGGATTAATTCACTGATTCGGTTAAGACTCCTACAACCCATTCATTTCTCCTCTGAACCTTTTCGCATTGTCTCACACATGAGCTTTTAAAGGACACCTCATATCCAAACCAAAACAACTGGCAACACTGATATGGCACAAATGTTGGAATTATCTAATAAGGATTTTAAAGCAGTCATGATAAAAATGCCACAATGATGCTACAATAATGCATTCATGATCACATTTCAAATGAGAAAACAGAGAATCTTACAAAGAAATAAAATACCTGAAAAAAAACCAAAAGGAAATTTTAGAGCTGAAAAATACGTTAACTGTCATAAAAATCTCAATGGATGGGGAAAAGTGGAATATAGAGGAGAGAAGACTCAGTGAACTTGAATATAGAGAGAAATTATCCAAAAAGCAGAAAGAACATAGACTGGAAAGGAGAAAAAGAGAACTCACAAATCTGTGGGACAATAACAAAATGGCTAAGATTATGTCATCTGAGTCCAAGAGGAAAAGGAGAAAGAATGGGACTGAAAATATATTCAAGAAGTAAAGACCAAAATATCCACAAGTTTGGCACAAGACATAAACCTCCACATTCAAGAAACTGAGCAAACAGCAAGCAGGATAAACACAAAGAAATTATGCTACGGATATCATAATCAGACTTCTGAATACTAAAGACAAATTTAAAAATCTTAAAAGCATCAAGAGAGAAAAGATAACTTACTTTAAAGAAGATATAACCTGAATGAAAGAAGATCTTACCTTAGAAACCATAGGAACCACAAGCAGTAACTCAGTATATTTCAAGTGCTGAAAGAAAAGAGCAAGAAACGTCTTGAAAAAGAAAAAAAAAATTATTAAAGAAGGCATCTTGAAAAACCAGAAAGAAAAAAACAACAGAAAAAGTAAAAATATAGGTAAACAGAGAAACTCCTCTTGAGTTTCCTAATGACTGAAGCAGAAATTATATCATTGTCTAACATGGTTCTCAAGGTAGGTAGAGAAAACCCTTAGGACAATTACATTCTAAATGGGGGACAGTAAAGGGAAATAGAGGGAAGAAAATTTGCTGTACTTCACTCAAACTAATAAAATGCCAACACCAGTAGACTTAGAAATTTAAAGCAATAAATGCTTACATCAGAAAAGAGGAAAAAATTATGTGTTAGTCATTTTCCATTATTGTAATCAAATACCTGAGATAATCAACTTATAAGAAGAAAAGCTTTCTTTTGGTTCACAGTTTGGGGAGGTTACAGTCCATGATCGATTGGCCCCATTGATGAGGCAGCACATTATGGCAGGAATGCAGGGGAGAGCCAAACCACAGACCTCTTCAGCAGGAAGCAAAAAGAAAGAATGAGGAAGGGGCCAGGGTTCCACAGTCCCCTTCCAAGACACCTCCCCAGTGACCTAGAGACCTCCCACTAGGGCCCACCTCCTGAGGTTCCACCTCCTCCCAACAGCACTCCAGGCAGGCGATAAGCCTTTAACACATGAGCCTTTGGGGGATACTCATTCAAACCATTGCAGATTTAAAATAATAAATTAAGATCCCTCCTTAAGAAACTAGGAAGAAAAAAAAAGAGCAGAATAAACCCCAAGCAAGCAGAAGGAAGAAACTACTGAAGGCAAGAGCAAAAATCAATGAAATGGAAAACAGAAAACAATAGAGAAAATCAATGAAATGAAAAATTGAGTTCCTTGAAAAAAATCAATAAAATTAACAAATGTCTGCCAAGACTGACAAAGAAAAAGGGAAAGATAGAAATTACCAATCAGGACTGTAACAGGGGCTGTCACTGCAGGGCCTAGAACCTGCAGGCATTGAAAGGACAGTAAAGGAACAGTAACATGAACAATTTTACATGCAAAAATACACAGATGAAACCAATCACTTCCTCAAAAAGTACAAACTACCACAATTCCCTCAGTACAAAATAAATAGCTTGAGTAACCCTATAATTCTTAAAGAAATTGAATTTGTAATTTAAAAGCTCCCAAAAAGGAAATCTATAGGGCCAGATGGTTGCACTGGATAATTCTACTGAATACTTAAAGAATTAATGCCTATTCTCACAATCTTTCCCAGGAAACAGAAAACTAGAGAATGTTTCTGAGCTCACTTTATAAAGCCAGATACCATAAGACAGAGAGAACAGTCAGTCCTGCATATCCACAGTTCCATGTCTGTGAGTTCACCCAAACCCAGATTTAAAATATTTGAAAAAAAATTGTGTCTGTACTGAGCATGTACAAACTTTTCTCATCATTATTCCCTAAACAATACAGTATAACAACTATTTCCATAGCATTTACATTGTTTCGGGTACTAAGAATAATCAAGAGATGACTTAAAGCATATGGAAAGACATGCATAGATTGTATGCAAATAAAATGTTTCTAATAAGAGACTTGAACATATGATGATTTGGGTATCTGAAAAGGGAACTGGAACCAATCTCCTTTGGATATCAAAGAATGACTACACAGAGAAAGAAAACTATAATCCAATATCCCTCACATACATAGATGTAAAAATCCTTAACATAACATTAGCTAATAGAATTCAGCAACAAATTTGAAAAGAATTACACATCATGATTAAAGGGGGTTAATTCCAGGTATGCCAGGCTGGTACAACATTCAAGAATCAATCAATGTAATCCACCGTATTAGCAAACTAAAGAAGAAAAAATCATATGATCATATATCAACCGATGCAGAAAAAGCTCTTGTCATAATACAATAACATGGAAGAATTCTTAAAAAATTACAGGGAACTCCCTCAACTTTATGAAGAACTTATACAAAAAAACCTGCAGTTAATATTACACTTAATGATGAAAGACAATGTTTTCCCCTTAAAATTGGAACATGGCAGGAAGGTCACTCGCCACTGCTATTCTATGTAACTCTAGCCAGTGCAACTAAGAGGAGAGGGGCAGGGAAGGGAGGCATGCAGATCAGAAAGGAAGAAACAAAGTTACTGACAGTTAACATATTAAGCTGTCAATTTAGAAAGGCTCATGGATTCTATAAAACAAATCCTAGAACTAATTTCAGCAACTAATTTGAGAATAAAAAATCAACATGTAAAAATCAACTCTATTTCTTTATACTAGCAATGAACCCATGGAAATTGAAACCAAAAACAAAACTATTTAGAGCTATGCATTTTTTTTCTGCAGTACTGGGAATTGAACCTAGAACCTTGCACATGCCAGGCAAGCACTCTAAAACTGAGTTATAGCACCACCCTAAAATATATATAAACCTAATACAACATATACTTAGCTGAAGATTACAGAACACGGATCAAAGTAATCAAAATCTAAATAAGTGGACAGCCATACAGTGTCCATGGATGGAAATGAGTCTTTACCAAACTGAATCATTTTTCAAAAATACCAATTTGATCCCCAAATGGTCTGCAATTTTAACCCAACTCCTATCAAAATCCCAACAAGAATTTTTGAAGATATAGACAAAAAAATCCCAAAATTTATGTGGCAGGTCAAGAGATCTGCAATAACAAAAATAATTTTGAAAAGAAGAATAAAGTGGGAAGAATCACTGTATGCAATTTTAAGTCTTAGCTACGGTAATCAAGACTTTGTTGTATAGGCAGAGGGACAGACATATAAATCAATGGAACAAAATAGAGAAACCAGAAATAGACCCACACAAGTATGATCAACTTATTTTTGGCAAAGATACAAATACAACAGAGAAAAGATAACCCATTCAAAACATGGTGCAACAAGCTGGGTGCCAAGGCGCATGCCTGTAATCCCAATGGCTCTGAAGGCTGTGGCAGGAGGATCGTGGGTTCGAAGCCAGCCTCAGAAAAAGCAAGGTCCTAAGCAACTCAGTGAGACCCTGTCTCTAAATAAAATACATAAAATAAGGCTAGGGATGTGGCTCAGTGTTTGAGTGTTCAAGTGTCCCTGAGTTCCATCCCCAGTATGGAAATGCAAAAAATGCTGCAGTGGCAATTATATATTCACAGGCAAAAAAAAAAAAAATAATCTTGACTTAAGTTTCATCCCTTATACAAAAATTAACTCAAAATGGATTTACCTACAAAACATGAAACTAAAAAACTTTTAGAAAAAAAAAAAACAGAAGAAAATTTTCAGGTATTCACACTTGGTGAACCCTTCCTAGACATGACACCAAAGATCCATAAAAGAGAAATATTGATAAGCTAGATGCTATGATTTGGATAAGTGTCCCCCAAAGGCTTGTTTCCCAGACTGTGGTCCTGTTGGGAAGGGGTAGAACCTTTAAGAGGAGAGGCCATGGGGGATGGGAGGGGTTAGCGTTAGGGTTAGGGTTAGGTTTAGGGTTAGGTTTAAGGAGGGTGGTAAGAATGGAGGAAGGAAGGACTGTATAGAGGGAAAAGAGGGGTGGGAGGGGTGGGGGGGAAGGGAAAAAAAATAACAGAATGAATCAAACAACATAACCCATGTAAATGTATGATTACACAAATGGTATGCCTTTTACGCCATGTACAAACAGAGAAACAACATGCATCCATTTGTTTACAATAAAAAAAAAAAAAAAAAAAGAGGCGAGGGCCTTCTGGGGGAACTTAGGTCACGGCAGGTCTGCCCTTGAAGGAGCTATCGGGACTCCCAGCCCCTTTCTTTCTCTTTTGCATCCCAAATGCCATGAGGTGAGCAGCCTCCTCCACCAGCTGCTCCCATCACGATGTTCTGCCTCACCATAGGCCCCAAAGCAACAGGCCAAACAGATTGTGGACCAAAGCTCCAAAACTGTTAGCCAGAATAAATTTTACCACCTTGCAAGTGGACATATCTCAGGTACATGTTATAGTAACAGAAAGCTAACACATTTGACTACATCAATATTTAATTTTTATCCGTGAGCAACCCTGCTCACAGGATAAAAAGAAAAAACTAGATGGGAGAAAATATGTTCAAACCCCATATCCATAAATGGCTTATTTCTAGGAATATATAAGGAACATTCTTTGTGTATAATCTATAAACATGAAAGTTTATAAAATTGTATATTTTATATAATTTATCAAATTTCATAAGTATATATATATCTATATCTAAAACTCAACAGTAAAAATAACAAATAATCCACTTAGAAAACAGGCAAAGAGCATGAAGAAGCATTTTCCAGAAGAGGATATCCAAGTGCCAAATAAGCCCCCAAAGATTCATGTGTTGAAGATCTGGTCCCCAAAGCAGCAATGTTTGGAGGTGGATTTTTAGGTAATAATTGGATCATGAGTGCTCTGACCTCATCCAGTGGATTAATCTATTGATAGTGGAATGAATTACTAGGAGGTGAGACTTAGAGGAAGTAGATCACTGAGACATAGCCTGGAAGGTCTTATCTTCTCTCTGGACCCCTCCTCCCTCCCTCTTTCTCTTTCTACCCTTCCTTCCTGGCTGCCATGAACTGAGTAGCTTTCCTCTGCCATGCCCTTCTGCCATAATGTTCTGTCTCTTCTCAGCCCCAGAGAAATGCAGCCAGCCAACCACAGACTGAAAACTCTGAAACTATGACACCACAATCTTTTTCCTCCTCTCAGTGTTGTTGCTCGATCTATTTTGGTCACAGCCACACAACAAGTTGACCAATACACACACAGATCCGTCTGAATCTACAGTGGCTCATCCCCTGAGGAGTTACAAACCAATCCACACTGAACTTCCTGTCCTGGGCACAAACAGAACACAAGGGGATAGTGTTCGTTCAAAGCCCTTGCTCAGGGTGTGTCCCAGCCTTCCAAACGCTTGTACTAGGGCAGTTGTGCTAGGAGTGTCTGCTTAGCCCTCCAGTCCTGGCTGGCTGACCAAGAGTGACTTCCACCAGCTGTCAGGCCTTTCCAAGCCTCCCTCTCTTTTGACTATTTGCTTCAGTGAAGGAATTAACCTGGCCCCAGCAAAAAACACCTGTGAGTATTCAAGTGGTTTCCAACATGCAATCCTAAGGACTGCTGCGTTTCCTACCCAAGAGGAAATAGGCCTAGAACTACCCCAGATGTTTAAGTCA
Organism: Sciurus vulgaris; assembly: GCF_902686455.1. Taxonomy (NCBI): domain Eukaryota; kingdom Metazoa; phylum Chordata; class Mammalia; order Rodentia; family Sciuridae; genus Sciurus; species Sciurus vulgaris. The sequence goes on from NC_136463.1 coordinate 73,129,027, forward strand.
CTCAAAAGTAGCAGCCAGTCCCCACAGAAAATGGGCGGAGGTAGGATACGGGGTGCACAGAGTCCCAGAGTTGGCTCTTAGGAGCAATGTTCATCCTACCTGCTGGAGGGAGTGGTGGCACTTGCACAGGAGACAACTCAGTCCATCTCCTGGCCAGACCCCTGTGCTCTGTAACCTGGTGATTCTTCTTTTCTTCCTTCCTGTAAACTGGCTCATTGCTCACATCTTGAGCATCCAGCTGCACCTGGATAAAAGCTGGCGGCCAGTTTTTTGCAGGCCCTGTAATAACTTCCTGGAATCACAATTCCACCTTCTCCATTCAATAGCATTCATCAGGCACAAAGCACCCCACTCTGTCTGGTATTTTAATCCATGGTTTTTCAAAGGTCAGCATTCTGAGGCCAGGGAGCTACAGGCACTTGCCTAAGTCCCCAGACTGAAGAGAGGCAAAACTGGGAAATGGACCCTTGAGGAGACCCCAAGGCCTATCCAGTGGCTTTGACCCTGACAGAGACAAGCAGAGAAGGATGGATGAGTCCAGACCCACCTGCTCACAGGGTTCCTGCAAATGACCTGATCACCTTCCACTCAGCAGGACCTCTTAATTTGACAGTTCCAATGTGCAAAAGGACCCAATTTTAGAATATTCATAAGATGAACATATGCACTGTCCAATCAAAACCTGTAAGGAGGTAATGGTTAGCAGTATAAAAAAATTCTTTGCTTTGAAAACTCTTTATGAAAAAGTACTCTTCTAAGCATTTAAAGTATGATCCAATGTTCTGCATTTTTATTTACAAGCCACCTTCTCCAAAAGCCCAGGCAAACCAAGGATTAGACCTCAGAGCGGGCGACCCCCAGGCAGGGATCCCCCAGAGGCTGCCCAGGTGCTTGTTAACCATTGAGCTTCCATATTAGTGCCAATTGTGCCTGACTTCCAGAAAGGGGAGAAAATGAGTTTTTATTTGTTCGACTTAATTTAAACATATGCAATATGACTTAGGTCCATCTACAACTGAAATTAACCAGTTTAACATCTTCCCACAGGAGAGGGAAGAAACCCTTAAAAATCTGCAGAAAAGCCAGCCCTATAGCAAAGATATTTTCTTATCTCTTTGGTTGAAGGCATTATTATTCAAAAACTTCTCAAATCAGGTTACTGTTAGTCTTTAACATTGTTTAGTACTCTAAACTGGTCCTAAAATATTCATTTCTTGTGCTTGACCTTATGAGACTCTTGCAACAACCCTGAAGACATGAAGAAACATCTCTGATAGAGGAAAGCACCAAGTCTCAGAGAAGTTAATGAATATGTCCAAGATCACACAACTAAGTAGCACCCTTAGGATGGGATCTCCTGCCTCCACACCTGGTGCTGGTCCTTGGTGCCAAGGCCTACCTCCTCAGGCCTTGGTATCAGCTGATTTCTTTCTGTTCACCAGCTGATAGCTAGCCATCATTCCAGTTCTACCATCACAGGTAGAAGAACTCTGGCAGTCACAGGGAAAGTAAAAATCAAAACTCAACTACACTGAACTTTGCATTTTAGTCTCCCAAATTCTTCTGCATTGCCAAGGGCAAAGAAGAGAATAATTTACTTGGTCCAATCTTCCCTTCCAACTCATCTAATTAATATGTTGATGGCCTTCCCTTTTTATCAAGGGGATTTCTCATTAATTAGCACATCACTATGGCTCTGAGCTGTCCTTAAACCAACAATGGAATGGTACTCTGAAAGGTACAGTGGACTCACATCAGCAGAGCTGGAAAAAGGCTAAGCCAAATTTGTGAGGTCCCTTCCAAATCTAAGAACAAAAAAATACAACCAGAGGAAGTTGCATGGCTGAAGTAGGAGGAGATGCATAGTCTAGCCATAATCTTTTCTCTCACTGCACCTGTGTAGGTATGAAAAAAAAATGAACTCAGGGATTTCTTTGAAGGTAAATGGAAACAAAAGCTGGGTCCCTATGCTCCCAACACTCCCAATTACATGTTGGAAGGAGCCAGCAGGACAGATCTGTAACTTCAAGTTTCTGGACATAGTAGGTATTTAATACACAATTACAGGATTGATTGTGTTAAATTAGGAATGTGGAAATAAAGTTATCCCATGGGAAAACCTGGAAGAGAACACAGAGTGAACATGTAGGTGGGAACAGAAAGCCCACACCGAGAGGGAATGCGGTGTGTAGGTCAGTCCCATAAATGGCTACAGATCCAGAGAAAGGGAGCCTGGGGGAAAGTTCATTCACAGGCACTTGAAGCTTATCTCTTCCTCCTGGTATCTAGATACAGATTTAAAAAAAAAAAAAAAAAAAAATCCCTGGAGAATTAGCAACATGAACCTGAGACTCATTTCAGATTTGAAAAATCATATTCCCCTCCACAACCAGCCTAAAAATTAACATAAAAATTAAGTGACAAGCTAGTGATATCCCTGGGGCACCTGGCAAAAGCAAAAACTAAATCTGGAGAGACATGACCTCAGTTAAGTCCATAAGAGATTCTCAAAGCCACTGCAACGATAAATTCACAATGAAAAATTACAAAACACACAATTGGATCATCTAGCATGAGTGAAAGTCAGCAAATAGCAAACAGAAGTATTAACCCACACTGTAGGATAATTTGATTATAAGGTAAGTATATTTCAAATTATTAAAGACGAATTCAAAACAAAAAAATCTATTTTAAAATGAATGGATCAATTTGAAAGAATCCACAAACAGGATCTCACTAAATCAAAAGCAAAGGCACCAAAATTAAAAACTGAACCAGTGTGTGGCTTAAACAATAAATTAAAAACAGCTGGAGTTAGGTCTGAAGAAATTAAGCCAGGAAACGCAAAGAGAAACTAGGACTGCAAAAACAGAATTAAGAGGCATATGAATTGAGTGAGAAAAATCAACAAATTGCAGAAAGCAGAGAGAATGAGATAAAAAGTATTTGAAGAAATAATAGCTGAGAATATTCCAATATGATATTAGCCCACAACTTCATGAATCAGACTCCTGAAAAGGATAAATAGAAATAAACTCACTCCAGACACATAATACTATTATAGAATCAAAATATAAAGCTGTGATCTTAAAAGTAACCAGGAAGAAAAGGCAGATTACCTACAAAATAAGAATTGGAGGAAGAGCAATCTCCATAATAGAAAAATAGAGACAACTGAATAGCATTTTCAGAGTGCTGAGAGAAAATACCCATCAGTTTACAATGGACTGAAAGAGTCCACCACTTGTAGACCCTCACCAAAAGAGTACTAAAGAAAGAACTTGGGGAAAGAAAACTGAAGTCAGAGGATTTAATGGACACAAAGAAGCAATGGTAAACAAAGAGAATAGTAAAGAAGTTTGAAAATCTATTCAAGCATTGATTGTATAAATAATACATGGATTATGTAAATCGGTATAATACTGATTTGGGGATATAAAAAAGTGGAACTAAAATTCTAGTTGTCAATAATATGTAAGGGGCTGGAGGTGCAGCTCAGTGGTAGAGAACTTGCCTAAGCAGCTGTGAGGACCTGGGTTTAGTCCCCAGCACTGAAAAAAGAAGATAAATATTTTGAAAATAATATATATGGTGGGAGAGGTAATCATTTTTCTGTATTGGTCAGGGGATTTAGATGCGGGCCGCTAGCCCCAGATTCATACTCCTAGCTACAGTCCTACATTGCCTCCCAAATGCAGAACATGCACTTGCCTCATAAATTCCCTTCCATGCTATAAGCTCTAGTTTAAGGTTAAGGTATAGATTAAGTATCTCTTTCTTATCCAAAATGACTGGGAACAGACGTGTTTGAGATTTCAGATTTTTTCAGATTTTGGAATACTTTCATGTATGTAATGAGATATCTTAGGGATGGCACACATGTCTAAACACAAAATTCATTTATGTTTCATATATAATTCATACACATAGCTGAAAGGCAATTTTATACAATATTTTTAATAATAATAACCAAAGTTCCATGGTGTGGAATTTTCTGTTTGTGGTGTCATTGTTGACTCTGAAAAATTTTTGGATTTTGGAGCATTTTGAATTCTAGATTTTCTGGGTTAGTGATGCTCAGTTTGCACTAAAAGGTAATTTATTCATCTGGATGAACAGTTAGTTGCTCCAATCAAAAAGCCAGTGACAGTCTAGTCTAACCACATGCATCACTTCTCAGATAGTAATCATGGCGCAAACATACTTCAAGTCACTCCTTTAGTATGTCATTACACATTATCCCATTTATTTTTTCACTAAACCTGCAAGACAGATTGTATGATGACTCAAACAAGATAGATAACCCACCCAAGGTCACCAACCAGCAGTGATAGGTCACCTGTTGTTTCTAGGAGGCCAAACTGCCTCTGTCAGAATGTAAGTTCTCCAGAACCTGCAGATTTAACCTGGTAGAAGCCCAACACAAGTCAAAATGGACTCTTGAACAGATCCCTTTGCTAATTGCTGCTTGAGTCTGTGTGGGGAGGCTCTATAGTTCTCCTTTCCAAGGCAAACTTCATCCACTTCTATCAGGGAACTCAAGGGGTATTGGGTACAGGAAAGACCAGGTTAAATAGAGAGAGAGAATGCAACACATGGAGCTCCTGCAGGGAAAAGTCAGAGTTGGGAGTCCAAAAAAGGAGGAAGCAATCACAACAAGCTCCACCCTGAGGAAAGACAGGTGAACATCATGCATCACTAGACACAGAGGGAAAACAGCTCACAGGGAGAACGATGTTGTGGTTTGGACATGAGGTATTCCCTCAAATCTCCTGCTACTCCAGGAATATTCAGAGGTGAAATGAATAGATCGTGAGAGCTGTAACCTAACTAGTCTCTCCTAATTTGAAAGGACTGACTGGGTGGTGACTCTAGGCCGGTGGGGCGTGTCTAAAGGAGGCGTGTCACTGGGGGCATGCCTTGGAAGGATGCATCTTCCTTGTGATCCCTACACCCTCTTTCTCTGCTTCCTGACCCTACCATAAGCTGAGCAGCTTTCTTCTGCTGGACCCTTCCCCTATAATGTGCTGCCTCACCTTGGGCTCAGAGCAATGGAGTTGGTTATCTATAGACCTCTGAAACCATGAGCCCCCAATAAACTTTTCTTCCTCCAAATTGTTCTTGTCAGGCATTTTGATCACAGCAATGAAAAAGTTGACTACAACAGTCATTCTGCCTGAGAAGCAAGCACCCTGCCAGTCGCTGAAGTACAGTTTCCCAGCTTGGGGCCCCTTTAAAATAGCATATCTCCTTGGAAAGGGACTCCCTTGTGAGTTCCCTGAGGACACCAATGTGGCTGAACCATCTCCACGCCCACAGGGCCATATCTGACACTGCCTGCTTATAGGCAAACAGCAAATGATGGCGGAAGGCATGCGTGGCTAGGAAGAAGCCAGCCTCCTATTCAGCTGAAAGGCAGTTTAAACACTCACTCCTCAAGCATCTGTAAGAGGGCTGAGAACGGCGGAGGGGTCCACCCACGACCCAACAGGGTCCCATTCTGGATGGGCGGGACACCCTCAGGGCTTCTCAGCCACAACAGGTTCTTAGTAACACGCACATCTGATCTGGTCTCCATGGACCCATCTTGCTTTTTTATTATTTCTCTTTATTTTCATGGTCTAGGAAAGAAAATACTATGCATTTGTTTCTTATTAATTTACACTCAAATCATTAAAAGCATTTCCCCGGAATATTTAACATCCACAAAGCACTTTTTTTTTCAACCTCTTATAAGTCATTTTAGTACTCTTTTCTCAAGGAAGAGGAAAATAAATTTTTGCCAAGAATAAACTCTTTGCTATAATTTCAGTTCAGAGTTTTAGTCCCAGGCTCATTAACTCTCCAGCAGGACTTGGACCAACTGAGAAAGGAAATTCTCCCCCAGCCCCAAGTCTCCAAATAATAACTCAATATTGTAACCATCATGATTTTCCCACACATACAATGCCAAACAAAACTGGGAAGTAAAGATGGGATATACTTCCTCAAACTTGGCTTCTACCCCCATCCAATGGGGCTCAACAGAGCCACCCAAGAGATCCACAGAATTACTCTAGTCCTGGGTGGGAGGTTTTCAGCAGAGGTACCTCAGCACCATGAGTGACTGACTGAAAGCCCTCCACAGAGGAGGCCCAGGCTCCATCAATACTATGCTGCTCTGGAGGCTGTGAACAGACAGGCAATGCTGGTCACAGACTCACCTAGGCCCATTGCATACCATAAGCAGAATGATTCTAAGCCAGCACAAAGCAAAACTGTGCACATCTGAAACATTAGGGAATTCTGCTTTATGCATATAAAAGGGAGCATGGGCAGGGAAGTAAACCAGTCACCCAAGATAATACCAATGCAAAAGGCAACCAAAAGGTAATGGAAAAGTGTGAGTGATTTTGCAGATGCAATTGGCATCATACAATGTACCGAACACTGAACTGAAGTTCGCCCATGTTTGTGCATACATAGTGATATGGACTGAATGTTTATGCCTCCTCCCCAAATCCCTGTGTTGAAGTTCTAAGTCTCAACGTGATGGCATTTAGAAATGGAGCCTTGGGAGTAAGTTAGGGTTAGACAAGGTCATGCAGGTCCTTGTGATAGGATTAGTGCCCTTAGAAGAAGAGACACTGTGTGAGCACACAATGAGAAAGTAGTTGTCTGCAAGTCAAGAAGTGGATCCCTCTGAATCCCACCAACTGGCACCCTGATCTTGGACTTCCCAGCCTCCAGAGCTGTGAGAAAACAAATGCTTGTGGTTTAAGCCTCCCAGTCTATGGTATTTTGTGGGCTCCTCTGTTAATCAATTTTTCATTTTGACAAAAATACCTGACAAGGACATTAGAGGAGGAAAAGTTTATTTGGCTCATGGTTTCAGAGGCTCAGTTTATGGTGGACCAACTTCATTGCTCTGGGCCCAAGATGAGGCAGAACGAACGTCATGGTGGGAAGACATGGTAGAGGAGTGATTATCCCTTCATGGTGACCAGGAAGCAGAGAGAGAAAGAGGAAAGCACCACAGGGAAATGCACCCTTCCAGAGTGTTCCTCCTGTGATCCACTCCTCTAGCCATGCCCCTCCTGCCTACAGTTACCATCCAGTTAGTTCATTCAAACTAGAATAGACTCATTAGGTTGCATCTCTCATAATCTAATCATTTCACCTCTGAATACTCCTGCATTAGTACAGGAGCTTTTGAAGGACACCTCATATCCAAACCATAACACAGCCCAAGCAGACAGTCTAAGAGTGTTAATTCCTACAAGGATACCCCAAAGTCCTAAAGGTCGCAAGCAAGCAGTCAAGCTCTGATAATGACAACTGCTTCCTGGTCTGGCAGAACATGACAGTAGGAGTTGGTCTCTGTACACAGCAATTTTGCAACCTGTTCATCTTCCTGTCTTTGTTTTGGTCCACCCAGTGAGGATGGCTTTCCCCCCTCAACTGTCCTCCCCTTTCTCATGGTCTACCAGAATTTTGAAATCCCCTTCTCCTTCACAAAGCACCCAAATCATCTAGGTCTCTTTTCAGTCTGTTTCGGGGCTTCCCCCAGACTGTAGCTGAAAGGTTTCCTTACAACTTCTTTTGGAAACTTTTCAGTGCAGAGGCCTAGACTCTCCCTTTTAAGGGTAGATTCTGGGGCTCTGAGAATCTGTATTTTGGTCAAGGGCCACAGATATTTCTGGTAAGGGACTACCAATGAGGTGGAAGCTCTAAAGCCTTTAGAACCACACAGGCCTAACTTCAAGTCCCATCCCTGTCATTTATGAACCATATGAGCTTAGGCAGTTGTTCAACATTATTGAGCTTTGATTTCCTCACACCAACATTACATTGGAAAAAAGGGTTCCTGTATTCACTATGTTTATTGCTGAAATTAATACCCTATTTTTTCAGAAAGGTAGTATGCACAATAGATTTCCTGGGTCCTTCTGTGTTCAAAAGTGTCTTTATTCTGCTTTTGCACAAAATTGATTGCTATTTTGGTTGGGTATAAAACTCAAGATTCAGGATTATTGTTGTACTTTTAAGACTTTGCTCCATTTCTTCCTATATCAATTTTGTTCATGAGAAGAATGATGTTATCTGATTCTCATTCTTTTGTGGAAAAAGTTTTTTTCTTTACTTGGTTTAGTTTTTAGGAGCCCTTTACCAATGTGCTGAAATTTCAATATGTTTGACCAGATGTGAGAAATTTTTTGGCTGCCCATTTGTTTTTGTCTTGCCTGGTATTTGCTCCACTCTTTCAACCTGAGGTTCCAGGTTCTATTTTGCTATTCCATAGTATTCTCATGTATTGTTATTTAAATGTTGTTTTCCCTCCCCTGCTTGAATTTCAGAACATGTCTCCATGTCTCTCAACTTATCTTTTATTTCTATCTCATATTCCCTTGGATTGAAATCCAACTTACTGCAATATATACACAATCCCTGACTATCTTGTTTAATGCAGATCCTGAGAGTGTGTTTTTAACAAGCTTGCTGTTTATACTGATGGTACCAGTCTGTGGCCCATACTTTGAGCAGCATGGCCCTAGAACATTTTCTCAGTTTAATCTGACAACACCAAGGCACTCTTCAGCTGATCCTAGCCTATTTTATTCAACAATATGTTAAGTTTCTCTTTGCCAACATCTCTTAATTAATTCTTTTTTATAACTTACTGTTTTTGTTTGTGGATGTGATACTCTCTTCTCTCTCAGGGAATAATAATTACTCTTACATTTAAGGTTCTCATCTCCTTTCTTTATTAAATCATTTCTCTGGGAATGATTTTCTATTCATTTATTTATCTCCAATGCTGATGTTCTTCTGATATATCAGGATTCTTAACTGTGTGTTCTAACAATCTTATTATGAGATGCAATTACGCTATCTGCTTCATGGTGTAAGAAGTCTGCCTGGGAGTAGATGTGGGAGTTCTTCTATGAGGAGGGAGGATCAGGAAGTACCATCAGGAGAGGATACCTTACATCTCTTTTTCTAAATTTTGGTAACCCTGTTTGTTATGAGTTGAACAGTGTCCCTTCAAAATTCTTATGTTGAAGTACTAACCCCCAGTACTTCAAAATGTGACTTTTTTTAGAAATAAGGTTATTATAGATGCAATTAGTTAAAATGAGGTCATACTAGAGTAGGTTAGGTCCCTAATCCCTAATGATTAGCATTCTTATAAGAGGGGAAATTTGGACATAGATACATACACAGGGAAAACTCCATGTGAAGATTAAAGCATCAGGCTTATTCAAGCCAAGGGATACCAAAGATTGTCACAAACCATCAGAAGATAGGATCAAATGTTATGGTTTGGATATGAGGTGTCCTCCAAAAGCTCCTGATAATGCAGGAATATTTAGAGGAGAAATTATTGAATTTTGAGAGCTACAACCTAATCAGTCCATCCTAGATTGATCAAGAACTGCATGAAAACTGTAGGTAGATGGAGCATGACTGGAGGAGGTGGGTCACTGGGAGTGTGCCCTGAAAGGGTGCATCTTCCCTGTGGCCCCCTCCTCTTGCTCTCTCTGCTTCCCAGCCACCATGAGATGAGCAGCTTTCCTCCACCTTGCCCTTCTGTCATGATGGTCTGCCTTACCTCAGGCCCAGAGAAAAGGAATCAGCAGACCATGGGTTGAACCTCTGAAACTGTTAGCCCTAAATAAACTTTTCCTGCTCTAAGTTGTTCTTGTCAAGTATTTTGGTCACAACAATGAAAAACTAACACAGAGTAACATGGAACCAGATTCTTCATCACAACCCTCAGAGTAATGAACACTGCCCAAAACTTGATCTCAATCTTCCATCCCCCAGAACCATGAGACAATAATCTTCTATTGTTTAAGCCTTCCAACCTGTGGTACTTTTTAGGGCATCCCTGGACCATTACTAAATACACTGTTCTACCCAAGCACCTACCTACTCCTGGGGCACTGTTCTTGTCTCTAACGTAAGATCCTCTAAGCCCTATTTCTAGCTGTGGTCAGACACCCCATCACTATTGCATGCACCAAGAGGAGGCAGACAGTCCAGAGATCAGTCTCTGGATGTTGCCACTAGGATGTCCCAAAAGATCCCCTCAGGGCTGCACCTGTGCCCTGCCCTCTCCAGTTCTGCGCCCCTTCCTGCTTATCACCATCTCTAGCACTCTTCCCCAACCTACGTGATAGGAATTGGCCCCATGGCCATATTTCCCTCTTGAAATCCCTTCTGTCTAATTTCCTCTTCTCAAGGATTCCTGACAATTTCTGGTCCTCAACAGTTCTCATCTTTGTTTTTTATCACAGCTGTGTACTTATTTCATTCCCTTTAAAATAACCTTTATTTATAATTTCTCAGGGGAGGAAACTTATGCTTGGTCCACCATTTTGAAACAGATGTTGGAGATCATTTCCACAGGAAACACTTAGATTGAAAACTAATTAAGGGGTTTCAAGATGGCGGCCTAGAGGGTGGCTGCATTTCATGTTGCTCCAGGACTCAGGATTCAACAGAGGAGATATTGAGACACTTGGGACCAACTCAAAGCAGCCGGGTGACTCTCACCCGTTGGGAAGGCGTCCCGGATGGGACGGTGGTCCCGGAACGCAGGAAACTTTGTGAAGTAGAGCTGCCTGCGAGACACCTCTCCCCCCGCTGGAGCAGTGAACTCGGACAACTGAGAGCGCCGTAGAGGAGGCCGCTCGGCACAGCGCTGGAACTCGGAGCAACCACTGGGGCTCCGGCAGCTGCCCAGGGGAGGAGCAGCGAGGAGAGCTGTGTGGACTCAGAACACTGGGGCCTGCCCTGAGGAGGAGGAGGAGGAACGTGGCCGCTTGAATTCGGAGTGACTGCACCAGAGCTACAGGCGGTTGCCAGAGGAGAAGCTGCGCGGTGAGCTGTTTGGACTCAGAAGGACTGCTCCTGAACACCGGGGCCTGCCCTGAGGACGAGGAGGAGGAAGAGGAGCACGGCCGCTTGGATTCGGGGTGACTACACCAGAGCTACAGGCGGTTGCCAGAGGAGGGGCTGCGTGGCAAGCTGTTTGGACTCAGACCACTTCTGAACACCGGGGCCTGCCCGGAGGAGTAGGAGTAGGAGGAGGAGGAGTGCGGCGGGTCATTTGGACTCTCAGTGACTGCATTAGCGCTCCAGGTGGCTGCTCAGAGGAGAAGGCGAGTGGTGAGTTGTTTGGACTTAAAGTGACAGCTCCTGAACACAGGGGGCTACCTGGAGGGGAAGCGCGGTGGGTCGCTTGGTCTTGAGTGGCTGCACCAGAGCTCCGGGCGGTTGCCCAGAGGACCCATGCAGCGGGTCACGTGGATTCAGAGCCACTCAGAGCGACTGCTCCTGAACACCCGGGGGGTTATCTGGAGAAGGAGGAGGAACGGGGAGGGTCACTTGACTCGGAGTGATTGATTGCCCAGGGCTACGGGTGGTTGGTGGGAGGTGGAGGCACGCAGTGAGTTTCTTGGACTCCTAGTGACCGCACCAGAATACTGGGCGGCTGTCTGGAGGAAGAGGCGTGTGGCGGGTCTCTGGGACTCAGAGCAATTGTACGGGGCCCCAGGTGGCTGCTCAGAGGAGGGGCCGCACAGCCAGGCGATTAGGTGCAGAGCAGGGTCCCAGGATCTAGGAGGCTTCTTGGTGGAAGAGCCGCACAGAGACAGGCTTAGGGCGGAGCGAAAGTTCCAGGCCTGCGGGCAGATTCTCTGAGGAGGGGCAGCCTAAGGAGATTCATCTGCGAAGGGTGAGGCTCCCATGCCCAGGAGGTAGGGCCGGGCCCCTGAGAACTTTGCAGAGGAAGGCAGCACAGCCCAGGCGGTAGCTGTAAATTGAGGGGAACCTCTAGGAGGGAACTGACCAGTGAGAACTCCCCACCGGGTGAGTCTTCCCTGCTGGGTGAGGTTTCCCCACAAGGACGGTAAAACCAGAGACTCAGGCCCAAACAGGCCTTGCCTCAGCCCGCAGGCTAGGTCCCCTTTGGATGACCATTGGTCAACAAGTGGAGGCACCTCTGCCCACTAGCAGGATTATACCCCACCCTGAAGGGCCACCACTCCTAGAGAGGCAGCTTCCTTGTGGAGCACCGCATTATCAACTTCCTCCAAGACTTCAGCCTACTGAAGGCTAAGGGGGGATTATATATAGAAATCTTCAGGGACATTGTAAGTCAATAGAGGAAATCTGCAATATATCAGCGGTCCACTGATACCTGAACAATATGAGAAAACAAGGAAAGAAAATGCTGCAAACAAATCTAGATGTTACATCATAAAAACCCAATGACAGCATGGCAGAAGAAATGACAGAAAAGAAGTTCAGAATGTACATAATTAAAATGATCAGAGAAGCAAACAGATGAGATGAAAGAGCAAATGCATGCACTGAATGATGAATGAAAGAGCAAATGCAGCATTGATGATCGCCACCATCGACACTTAAAAGAGCAAATACAGGAAGCAAAGATCATTTCAATAAAGAGTTAGAGATATGAAAAAAAAACCAAACAGAAATCCTTAACATGAAGGAAACAATAAACCAAATTAAACTCCATAGAAAAGCATATCCAATAGGATAGAACACCTGGAGACAGAACCTCAGACATTGAAGAGCAAATATTTAACCCTTGAAAAACAAGTTGAACAAACAAGAAGATGGTAAGAAATCATGAACAGAATCTACAAGAACTATGGGATATCATGAAAAGGCCAAATTTAAGAATTATTGGGATTGAGGAAGGCCTAGAGAAACAAGCCAAAGGAATGAACATTTATTCAATGAAATAATATCAGAAAATTTCCCAAATCTGAAGAATGAAATGGAAAATCAAGTTCAAGAGGCTTATAGGACTCCACATACACAAAATTACAACAGACCCACCCCAAGCACATTATAATGAAAATACCGAACATACAAAATAAAGAGACAGAATTTTAAAGGCTGTGAGAGAAAAGAACCAAATTACATTCAGGGGGAAACCAATACGCATATCAGCAGATTTTTCAATCCAGACCCTAAAAGCTAGAAGGGCCTGGAACATTTTTCAAAGCCCTGAAAGAAAATGGATGCCAACCAAGAATCTTATACCCCAGCAAAAAACTTACCTTCAAATTTGACGATGAAATAAAATCCTTCCATGATAAACAAAAGCTAAAAGAAATTTACAAAGAGAAAGCCAGCATTACAGAACATTCTCAGCAAAATATTCCATGAGGAAGAGATGAAAAACAAAGAAGCAAATCAGCAAAGGGAGGAATTATCCTAAAGGGAATTGTCAAATAAAGGAGGAAACAAGTTGTGTCAAAAAAATAAATAAATAAAATTTAAAAATGAACCAAATGACCGGGAAACCAAATCATATCTCTATAATAACCGTGAATGTTAATGGCCTGAATTCATCAATCAAAAGACATAGACTGGCAGATTGGATTAAAAAGAAAGATCCAACAATATGTTGCCTGCAAGAGACTCACCTCATAGAAAAAGATAGCCATAGACTAAAGGTGAAAGGATGGGGGAAAAAACATACCAAGCACATGGACTCAGCAAAAAAGCTGGAGTATCCATCCTCATTTCCGATGAATGTAGACTTCAAGCCAAAGGTTAGTCAGAAGGGATAAAGAAGGTCATTTCATACTGCTTAAGGGAAGCATAAATCAGCAAGATATAACAATCATAAACATCTATGCCCCAAACAGTGGCTCATCCATGTATGTCAAACAAATACCTTCTCAATTTCAGAAACCAAATAGACCATAACACAATAATACTAGGTGATTTTAACACACCTCTCTCACCCACTGGACAGATCTTCCAGACAAAAATTGAACAAAGAAACCATCGATCTCAATAACACAATCAATAATTTAGACTTAAACGGGACCATTTATAGAATATACCATCCAACCAAGAGCGAATACAATTTCTTCTCAGCAGCACATGGATCCTTCTCTAAAATAGACCATATAGTATCCACAAAGCAATGTTAGCAAATACAGGAAGATAGAGACACTACCATGTATTCTATCAGATCATAATTGGATTGAAGTTAGAAATAAATGAAAGAGTAAACACAGAAACTATTCCAACATCTGGAGATTAAACAATATGCTATTATTGATGAATGGATAACAGAAGATATTAGGAAGGAAATTAAAAAAATTCTTAGAGGTAAATGAGAACAAGAAACATCATATCAAAATCTCTGGGACACTAATGAAGCGTTACTTAGAGGGAAATTTTAGTTTCATGGAGCGCATTTAATAAAAGAAGTAAAACTCAACAAATAAACGACCTAACACTACAGCTCAAACCCTAGAAAAAGAAGAACAGAACAGCACCAAAAGTAGTAGAAGACAGGAAAATAGTTTAAACTCAGAGCTGAAAATCAATGAAATTGAAACAAGAAGAAACAATACAAAAAATTGACAAAATAAATAGTTGGTTCTTCAAAAAAATAAACAAAAATTGATAAACCTTTAGCCACACTAACAAAGAGAAGACGAGAGAAAACCCAAATCACTAAAATTCGGAATGAACAAGGAAATATCACAACAGACAGGATTGAAATACAAAACATAATTAGAAGCTATTTTGAAAATCTATACTCCAATAAAATAGAAATTTCGAAGACATCAACAGGTTTCTAGAGACATATGAATTGCCTAAACTGAATAAGGAGGACATAAACAATTCAATAGACCAATTTCAAGTACTGAAATAGAAGAAGTCATCAAAAGCCTACCAACAAAGAAAAGTCCGGGACCAGATGGGTTCTCAGCCGAGTTCTACAAAACCTTTAAAGAAGAGCTCATTCCAATACTCCTCAAAGTATTCCATAAAATAGAAGAGGAGGGAAACCCTCCCAAACTCATTCTATGAAGCCAATATCACACTGATACCTAAACCAGACAGAGACTCATCAAGGAAAGAAAATTTCAGACCAATATCCTTAATGAACATCGACGCAAAAATTCTCAACAAAATTTGAGCAAATTGCATACAAAAACATATTAAAAAGATAGTGCACCATGATCAAGTGGGTTTCATCCCAGGGATGCAAGGTTGGTTTAACATCAGGAAATCAATAAACGTAATTCCCATATTAATAGACTTAAAGTCAAGAATCACATGATTATTTCAATAGATGCAGAAAAGCATTTGATTAAAATACAGCACCCCTTCATGCTCAAAACACTAGAAAAAATAGGGATAGTGGGAACATTCCTTAACATTGTAAAGGCCATTTATGCTTAGCCCATGGCTAATATCATTCTAAATGGTGAAAAAACTGAAACCATTCCCCCCAAAACTGGAACAAGGCAGGGATTCCCTCTTTTCACCACTTCTGTTCAACATCGTCTTGAGACTCTGGCCAGAGCAATTAGACAAACCAAGAAATTAAAGGGATACGAATTGGAAAAGAAGAACTCAAACTATCCCTGTTCGCTGATGACATGATTATATATTTAGAGGAACCTGGAAATTCACCAGAAAACTCTTAGAACTCATAAGTGAATTCAGTAAAGTAGCAGGTTACAAGATCAATGCCCATAAATCCAACGCATTTTTATACATAAGTGATGAATCTTCAGAAAGAGAAATTAGGAAAACTACCCCATTCATAATAGCCTCGAAAAAAATAAAATACTTGGGAATCAATCTCACAAAAGAGGTGAAAGACCTCTACAATGGGAACTATACAACACTAAAGAAAGAAATTAAAGAACACCTTAGAAGATGGAAAGATCTTCCATGTTCTTGGATAGGAAGAATTAATATTGTCAAAATGGCCATACTACCTAAAGTGCTATACAAATTCAATGCAATTCCAATTAAAATCCCAATGACATACCTTACAGAAATAGAGCAAGCAATTATGAAATTCATCTGGAAGAATAAGAAACCCAGAATAGCTAAAGCAATCCTTAGCAGGAAGAGTGAAACAGGGGGTATTGCAATACCAGATCTTCAACTCTACTACAAAGCAATAGTAACAAAAATGGCATGGTATTGGTACCAAAATAGAAAGGTAGATCAATGGTACAGAATAGAGGACACGGACACAAACCCAAATAAATACAATTTTCTCATACTAGACAAAGGGGCCAAAAATATGCAATGGAGAAAAGATAGCCTCTTCAACAAATGGTGCTGGGAGAATTGGAAATCCATATGCACAGAATGAAACTAAACCCATATCTCTCACCATGCACGAAACTAACTCAAAATGGATTAAGGACCTTGGAATCAGACCAGAGACCCTGCAGATTATAGAAGAAAAAGTAGGTCCAAATCTTCACCTTGTTGGTCTAGGATCAGACTTCCTTAACAGGACTCCCATAGCACAAGAAATAAAAGCTAGAATCAACCACTGGGATAGATTCAAACTAAAAAGCTTTCTCTCAGCAAAGGAAACTATCAGCAATGCGAAGAAAGAGCCTACAGAGTGGGAGAATATCCTTGCTAATCATACTTCAGATAGAGCACTAATCTCCAGAATCTATAAAGAACTCAAAAACTCTACTCCAAGAATTCAAATAATCCAGTCAACAAATGGGCTAAGGAAATGAATAGACACTTCACAGAAGAAGATCTACAAGCAATCAACAAACATATGGGAAAATGTTCAACATCTCTAGTAATAAGAGAAATGCAAATCAAAACCACCCTAAGATTCCATCTCACCCCAATTAGAATGGCGATTATCAAGAATACGAGCAACAACAGGTGTTGGCGAGGATGTGGGCAGAAAGGTACACTCATACACTGCTGGTGGGGCTGCAAATTAGTGCAGCCACTCTGGAAAGCAGTGTGGAGATTCCTTAGAAAACTTGGAATGGACCCTCCATTTGACCCAGCTATCCCACTCCTTGGCCTATATCCAAAGGACTTAAAATCTGCATACTGCAGAGATACAGCCACATCAATGTTCATAGCTGCTCAATTCACAATAGCCAGACTGTGAAACCAACCTAGATGCCCTTCAATTGATGAGTGGATAAAGAAACTGTGGTATATATATACAATGGAATATTACTCAGCCATAAAGAATGATAAAATTATGGCATTTGCAGGCAAATGGATGAAATTGGAGAATATCATGCTAAGTGAGATAACCCAATCTCAAAAAGCCAAAGGACGAATGATATCACTAATAAGTGGAGGATGACACATAATGGGGGGGAGGGAAGGGTTAGTGTTAGGGTTAGAGTTAGGGTTAGGGAGGGGGGGCAAGTATGGAGGAAGGAAGTACTGTATAGAGGGTAAAGAGGGGTGGGAGGGGTGGGGGAAGGGCAAAAATAACAGAATGAATCAAACAACATTACTCTGTAAATTTATGATTACACAAATGGTATGCCTTTACGCCATGTACAAACAGAGAAACAACATGTATCCCATTTGTTTACAATAAAAAAAGAAAAAGAAAACTAATTAAATGAGATAAGACATTGGCAGGCACTTTGGAAAATGCAAAGTTGTTATCCCTAACTGATCCAAGTTCTCTAATATAACTCAGTCTATGGTATGCAAAGCATAGACATCCTTTGGTAACCATGCGAGGTTGGTTCCAGGACCCCCACTCACCCTTTAAGGAAACCAAAATCCACAGATGCTCAAATTCTTTATATACAAAGTTTCAGTGTGTGTTTGCATATAGTCTTTACCCACACACCCATGCTTTAAGTCATTTCTAAATTATTCACAATACCTACTATGTAAATCATACATATAGCTGTTATACTACATTGTTTAGAGAATGATGACAAGTCTGTACATGTTCAATACAAATGCAACTTTTTCCTGAAACTTTTCTACCTGTGGTTTGTTAATCTATAGAGGCAGAACTTACGGGTTTAGAGGACCAATGGTATTTTTCTTGCCAGCAGCATGCAGGATGGAAGAATTGAGTCTGGAATAGAAGCTATGTTTGTTCTTGGGTAGTGAGTTAGGATAACCCAATCATCCTCATCCCCTGCTGTCTGTGTGTCTGAGGTGGAGTTGGGCATCACTAATGTCTTGGCCCCAGAAGGACAAACACTGCCTTGTGTCTGGGTCCCCTGTGACCTAGATTCTTAGACACTCAAATAAACTTCAGTAGAAACTACCATTCAATCTAAGGACAACTGGGGACAGAACATTGTCCCCTTTACCCTTTAACACCCCAGAGCACCCTCCTCCAACACATGCATGTGGACAGATAGACACACACATGCACACACACACACAGGGTGCCCATTTACAACTCATTTCCCAACAGGAAAAATTAACTTTGGAAATGTAGGCATATTGCAGATCAGAAATGGATCATGACACAAATGCACTTAGATTTGATCAGAGAAACAAAGAAGGATAGAATTGTGCTTGCCCATCTCACCTCAGTTTGAGGCCCACCTTGGTTTCCTGAATTGACACTAGGTTTCTTGGACCAAAGGAGGTCCATGTACCTAACTCTCTTCACCCTTCCCTCTGAATTGGAGGCAGAGGAACCTAAGCATGGGACCTTCCTCTATGTGGCCATCAGACCAGTGGCCTTGAAGCTGAGGTGGGACCAGCAAGTTCTGGTCATATGTGGGGTCTACATTGCTTCCCTCCCAGAATCTAGCATAAAGAATGCAGGTATACCAGCCAAGTCTACTGTGGTGGGGCTCTTGGTACAGCCTCAGTGTTTAAGTAAGGACAGAGCTTCACCACATGTGAAGTAGAAATGCTCCCCTCTTGCTCAGAGGCCTCAATATTGGAGCAAACAGTGGGAAAGATCCACAGGAGAGACATTTGCTATCTGAATTATTTGCTTTTTCTCTGGACACTCAGCCAGACTTGCCTCCCTGCAGACAGTGGGTGCTGAAATCCTGCATGCTGATCGATCCTCCCTGGACAACACAGAAGCTGCCAGATGGAAATGACTGCAGAACCAGGTGAAAGGCCAGGAGCCTCTGCTAATCCAAATAACACTGGAGAAGCAGAGTAGATGAGGGTTACCAAGAGCTGAGGAATGGGGAAAATGGGGAGATACTGGTCAAAGGATACAAGCTGTCAGTTATAGAATAAGTAAATTCTGGGGACCTCATGTACAACTTGGTGACTAGTGAATAATTCTGGTTTTGTTGTTGTAGTTTGCAGTACTGGGGTTTGAACCTAGGGGCTGAGCTATGTCCCCAGCCACTTTTTAAATTTTATTTTGAGACAGGTTCTCACTAAGTCGCTGAGACTGGCCTCAAACCTGTGATCTGCCTGCCTCAACTTCCCAAGTGGCTAGGATTACAGGATATACCACATGCCTGGTTAATAATACTGTTCTGTTGACTTGAAGTTCACTAAGAGAGTAGATCTTAAGCAACCTCACCACAAAGAAAAAGTTGACTATGTAAGGTGACAGATATGTTAGTGAAGTTGGTTGTGGTAATCCTGGCAGTCACTAAAATGAGGGTGCTACTTAGGTACCAATTGCATCAGTCCCCAAGACATACTAAGGGGTGAAAAAAGCAAGGTTCAGCCATTTGAGTGTAGAGAATAGGGACAAAAGGAATATATCAGCTTGTGTAGAACTGATACATTTGGAAGGATGCACAAGAAATCAATCAGTAACAGTGGTCTTGGGGAAGGGGTGTGAAATACTGGAAATTCAAGTAAGAAGGGGGCTTTCACAGACTTTCTGATTTTTCTGGAGTTGGTTTTACCATATATCTGGATGTTATCTATTCAAAATGAAATACATTCAAGTTTTAAATTTAAGCATGTAAAATATGTAAAAATATACCTGAAAATTTCAACAAGACAAATATGAAATAAATTTATCCTCTGAAGTATTTATTTTATAATACATAAAAATTCATAATTTAAACAAAATCTATTAAAATGCATTTTAAAACAACATTTTTTCAATGAGACAACTACCACTGGAAGGGATTCTATAATAAATTGTTCAGTAAAATGAGTAACACATTTTTAAGATAAAGGGCATACTCAAAGAAAACACTTCCTCCCTCCTGGCCTTTGTCTGGCAGCATCCTCACTACCACCCACACACTTTGTGAGCTGCCACTGCCAGGCCTGAGCTCAGCTCTGGGCTGAGCCCCCAGCCCCCCACCCCCGCATCCCCATCTCGGCCTCCTCCAGTCTCCTGAGCCCTGCACCCAAGCCATGCCCCCAAGCCCACCTATGTTGACACAGTTTTTCTCACCTGTTTGTTCAACTCAAACTGCTAGGGGCTCAGTTAGCACAGCCACTGGCCTTTTGTTTGTAGAAAAAAATACATGAGATTCTGGGTCCAAAGGGCAAACAAAGTTGGACTGACAATATTAACAATGGCTAATAAGTTAGGGGCTTTTCCATATCAGGTGCTGTTGTAAGCCATTCGTATGTATTAATTAACCCATGTAATTCCAATAATCCTAGGTCCCTGGTGAGAAAACTGAGACCCAGGAGAGTTAAGTAACATCCATGAGAGCACACCATTAGTGAGAAACAGAACCCAACCCAGTCCTGGGCCAGTGCTCTGAAGAGAGGTAGCCAGTCACTGGTCACCACTGTGAGCATGTGGTCAGCATCAAAGAACGTTTTTCAAATCTTAACCTGTAAAAAGCTGTGCAACCTCAAGCAAGTTTCCTATCCTCTCAGGACTTTGGTCCTCTCATTTAAGAGGTGGGAAATACAATAGGTATTTGGTCAGATTATTGTGGGAACTCTATCAAACAGACCATGTGTGGAAGGGGCTCTGTGTGGTGCTGACTGGCAGCAAGAATTTGGCCAATGCAGCAGTTGCTTAGTGTAGTGCTCAGAGCCTTTGGGGACCCTCAAGCATGGCATCATTCTCTCGTGGCCTGGAGACCAACAGCATGTGAGTAATAGGCCCAAGCAGAGGGAAGAGAAATGCAGAGGGGGCTGCCAAGGATGCCAAGAAGTCTCAGCAGAGAGGAAGGAGCTGAGTTGGCACCACCAGCTATGACCCTGTGAGTCTCATCCTCATTTTATGGATGAAGGACTAAACTGCCCAAAGTCACAAACCCAGGGTAAAAATCTCTGCTGTAGCAGGGGCTCCCAAGGCCACCATGTCTGGGACAGCAATCCCTCCCCTTTCCCTGATGCTCTCTTTCCCTGCCCCTGTGGGGTTGCGGTCCTGACCTGAATGCTGGCACCCCTTTTTAGGCCTGGTACCCAGCAGCTGAGAGGATAGATTGGTCATTTGGGCCCAGAAGAGAGACTCCCTGGACTCAGAGGCCCACACAGGCCTGCCCCCAAGCTCGGAAGTGGGAACTGTGTCCACCTGGGTGCTACCTGCCCCCAGTTCACTTCCTGGGACATGTCTAGGATTCCTTTGGAGTGAGCACCATTCTCATGAGCTCACCAGCTTGGCCTCAGCAGGGACAGCCCCCCAGGCTATTGTTGATGTCATGTGTAAAGGTCCAGGGGTTCATCATCCCCTTGGGGCCCTGGCCTGTCTCAACTGGTCCTGGGCCCACAGTTGGGTGCTTGGACCCTTATGTATATTTAGGACCCCCAAGGGATGATGTACCTATGAGTGGGAGGACGTGGAGGGGAATCAGAGCACACCGGTTTCCCACCTACAGTGCCCAGAGAGGAGTCTTATTGCAAGGTGGCCCTGGAGCAGGCAATATCTGATATGAGGTGGCGTGGCCACACTCACTCTTGGTTTGCATGTGGTTCATCCCCACCAAAACTCATGTTGAAATGTGGTTGCCCATATCACAGTACTAAGAGGTGGTGAGAATTTTAAGAACTAATTAGGTCAAGAGGGCACCACCTTCATGAAAGCATTTTGCTGTGCCCATGTGTCTTAAATGTACCACAGAGACGCATCTTGAAGGCTTGGTTCCCAGCTGATGGTACTCATGAGAGGTGGTGGAAACTTTAGGAGGAGGTGCTTAGTTGGAGGAAGTAGGTCATTGGGGTTATGCCTTCCACGGCAGTATGGGGACCCTGCCTACCCACTGTCCCAGCTGTCTTGAGGACCACCATGTGCTCCCTACCATGATGACCTGCCTCATCATATTCCCAAAAATAATGGAGCTAGCTGACCTCGGAAACCATGAGCCAAAAATGAAACGTTCCTCCTTTTACTTTGTCTATTTCAGGTATTTCATGTTAGGGATGAAAAGCTGACTACTCACCATGAAAGTAGGTTCATTCTTATAAGAGCAGGTTGCTATAAAGAGGGTCAGCTCCTCTTCCACACATACCTGCTTGCCCTTCTGCTTTCTTCCCCAACATTATGATGCAACATAAGAACATCACCAGATGTGGCCACCCAATCTTTAACTTCCAAACCCACAGAACTGTGAGCTAAAATAAACCTATTTTCTGGGACTAGTGATATGGCTCAGTGGTAGAGTATTTGCCTAGCATGCATGAGGCCCTGTGTTCAATACCCAGTACCAAAAAACAAACAACAACAAAAAACCACTTATTTTCTTTATAAATTACCCAGTCTCATGTAATCTTTTACAGCAACAGAAAATGGACTAAGATACACTTCAAAGAGGGCAATCCTTTTACACACTTGTCCTGA
Source organism: Sciurus vulgaris (assembly GCF_902686455.1). NCBI lineage: Eukaryota > Metazoa > Chordata > Mammalia > Rodentia > Sciuridae > Sciurus > Sciurus vulgaris. The sequence goes on from NC_136463.1 coordinate 73,151,531, forward strand.
TGTTTTAGCAGTTAGCTGGGATCCCTGACATCCTCCAGACATTCTATAGCTCTCAGAGGCCTATAAGAGCAGAAAGGTCCCCCCTTAACTGTTCCAGAGAGAAGCAGAAGCCCCCAACTGGGTTCCAGGAGCTCACAGTGGCCCACTGTGCTCTTTCTGCTCCAGTAGGCAAGAGCCCCCGGTGTCTTCATGATCACCCTACCATGTATGATATCACCATCCCCGCTGCTGATTCTCTGGGTATCACAAAACCTCTCCCCCAGGGACCCCCACATCAGAGACACAGCCAATCCCTCTACCATGCAGGCAGATGAAATTCGATGGGCAAGACTCCCCAGCAAAGAGGAGGGGACTCACAGATAGCCACCCTCACTAAGGGTGCATGACTTACAGCACAGCCAGCACAAAGAGCAAGTGTGGGAGAGGGTGAGAACAGAAACTGCCCCAGCCTAGGAGGTAAGAGAGGCTCCCACGGGGCAGGGGGCTCAGCCCCCAAATGAAGCATCAAGTGCAGAAGTGCTCAGTGGACAATCCTCGGGCTCGCCCAGCAGCCCCCACCTGAAGAGGTGACGAGGTGTGTTAGTCCGTCTTTCTTCACTGTGAACAAAATTCCTTACTAGAACAGCTTAGCTGGGGAAAGTTAATTTTAGATGGTGATTTCAGAGGTTCAGTCCATGCTCAGCCACCCCCATTGCTCTGGGCCCACAAGGAGGCAAAACAACATGGCAGAAGGGCACAACAGCCTTTGAAGAGTTGTTTGAATGAGTTTGGGGTTGGGTTTTTTGGTTGCTGCTTGTTTGTTTGTACTAGGGATGGAATCCAGGGGCATTTTACAACTAAGTTACAACCCCAGTCCTTATTGTTTTATTCATTTATTTTTTTCTTTTGAGGCAGGTCAATCTAAGTTGTCCAGATTGACCTTGAACTTGAGATCTTCCTGCCTCAGCCTCCAAGTTTCTGGGATTACAGACATATGTCATCATGCCCATCTGAGTGAGTTTTTAATAACACAGACAAATGCTGTCTATAATGTACCTTTCCTCCAGGCCTTGGTCCTCTTGGTCCATTTTCTGTTGCTATAGGAAAACACCTGAGACTGGATAATTTAGAAAAAATAGAAGTTTATTTGGCTTACAGTTCTGGAGGCTGGGAAGTCCAAGATCAAAGGTGTGTGTCTGGTAAGGACTTTCTTTGCTGCATCATTACATGGTGGAGGGCATCAAATGGAGAGAAACAAGTGTACTAGCTCAGATCTTTCTTCCTCTTATTAAGCCACAAATCCTACCACATGGAGGTGGGGCACCCTCAGGACCACATTTAACCCTAATTACCTCTTAAAGACCTCTCTTCCAAATATCATTAACATATGAATTTAAGGATTAAGTTCCCAACACATGGACTTTGGGGAGATGCATTCAAACATAGCATGTGGGGCTGGGGTTGTGGCTCAGTGGTAGATCGCTTGCCTAGCATGTGTGAGACATTGGGTTCGATCATCAGCACCACATAAAAATAAATAAAATAAAGGTATTGTGTCCATCTACCACTAAAAGCAAGACATTTAAAAAATAATAAATAAAATATTAAAAAATAGCATGTCTTATGCTCTTTCCCCTACAACACATGGCTACCAGCTGTTTGTAACAAACCCTGAATGGGATATAGGGGACCAGAGAGGCTGGGCTGAACTCCAGTGAGTCTCTCTCCCAAATCTTCCACATTTTCTTGTCTTCCCTGGACTCCTTTCTAGTGACATCTGCCTAACCCAAGAATGTGATCCTCTATACAACCCTCCTGCAAGTTTAATGAGGGACTGCAAGACGTAAACAGGAGGGTCCTCCAGGGTCCCATCCACTCCTCAGGCAGCCACTGAAGGCAAACATTTACCCAAGATGTGCAGCATGGGCCCCCGCCTAGCCAGACACCATCCATGGGACTTTGGATGAGGCTTTGAACCAAACCCAGGCCCAAGGCAGAGAAAGAGGGGCCCGTCAACAACCAAGTCCTTCAAAGTCTGGTGGGAAGTATTCTGTTAATTCCAACCACATGGCAAATTAAGTTCTATTTAGCCTCTTGCAAAAATATTTTTCTCTTTTGATTTAATAAAAACTGGAGCTGTGCCATTGCTCCTAGACAGGCTGGGCCTGGTTCAGTGCAGAGAGAGCGAGCTGCCTTCTCCCACCAACCAGGCTGCAGAAATGCAGCCTCTCCTCTCCAGGGCAGGGGTCCTTGCTGGCTGCAAGGGCATCCATATGGATAGAAGAAAAGAAGAAATGCCTCAGCAGAAAGGAGATGAGGTAAAAGGAGAGATGGCAAAGGGAGATAAACGACAGGATGGGTGTGCTCGGTTCAACAAAGAGCTGGATGCCGTTGGCACCCTGGCTTTCCTTCATCCTTTGCTCCTCCCTCATCTTCTGAGAATGTGCGAGGCGGAGCCAGAGAAACACAAAAGGAGACAAGAAGAGAGCTGTGCAGTCCCTGGAGCAGAGTCGTGAGCGAAGGCCCTACATCGTGTGCGGAGGATGCCCCACAGCCTTCCTGTTCCTTCTGGCCAGGCTGCTTTCCCATGCCAGGGTGATGCTTCCAAATCCCATCAAAAGGCAGGTCTTCACTTCCTTTCACCAGGTGCCTGGTGCCACCCTTCCTGGAACAGGGACAGCTCCAGGTCCTCCTCTTATTTACCCTTCAGCAGCAATAAATGAGATGGTGCCCGCCCCCTCCTGAAAACACATGTCTCTCTAGGCATCTGGAAAGCAGTTCTCCTCTTCACTCCAATGTGCCAGCTGCTTTGATATCTCAGTACTCCATCCCTCGCCAGTAGCCATGTCACTCAAGATGGCACCCCCTTCCAGGGTTGGTCTGCAGGCCTGACATGGGGATCCAAAGGCCCAGCCTCCATGAAGGCTGGCATTGAGACCCAGTCATGCCCAGGGCGCTGTAGGATGGGCAGAGTCCTCAGCTCAGCCTCTCAGTGCCTCCCTCTGCCCCGCCCTGCTGCCTACTTCCCCGAGTTGTACCTTCTGGAATCATTCCCAGTCAGCATCTTCATCCAACTCTCCAGCTCAGAGTCTGTTTCCAGGGAACTCAATCTAGGATGGTTGGCTCTGGGAGTGGTCCTGGGAGGCAGATTCTGAAGTGGGATTTTGGAGCCAACTTTCTCACCAGCCCACGCAACAGGACCCATCACTGGAGGGAGGAGAGTCCCAGTATGCTGTATTGGCACAAAGGGTGAATTTTGCACAGTGGTGAGCAGAGACAAGAGACCTGCAGAAGAGGATGTATGGGCCAAGACAGCATCCCTTATTCTGACAGCAGTGGTCACAAGGAATCAGGGTGGTGCCTGCTGAAGTCAATGATTAACTGAAGAACCAGAACTACAGGCCCAGGGTGGTACAGTACCCATTCAAAGCAAAATGTGAAAGCTCAACCAAGTGCGGTAGCAAACACCTGTAATCCCCGTGACTCGGGAGGCTGAGGCAGGAGGATCACACGTTGGAGGACAGCCTGGGCAATTTAGTGAGACCCTATCTCAAACTAGAAAATAAAAAGGCCTGGAGATGTGGCTCAGTGTTAAAGTACCCCTGGGTCCATCCCCAGTACAGAAAAAAAAAAAAAAAAAAAAAAAGTGAAAGCTAAAGGCCCTGCTTGTCAGCACATAGGAAAGCCCTTAGCAACAGCCAAGAGCCAGGAGTGGAGAGGGAGCACAGGACTCAACTGCGCCAGCACTGCGTTCCAGAGACCGTGGAATTCCCAGTCCTGGAAGATCCCCCACTCCAAGACCAGCGCCCAGTGGATAAAGAGTGTGACACGAGACTTGGGATGTGGACACCTAGGGGTCCAACTCCCTGATCCCTGAACTCACTGGGAGGAGAAGGCAGAGCAGCCCAGACTCCCTGGAGAAGCCAGTGCCCTGCCTAAGTGGAGAGCCTGCAGCAGGTAAGCCAGGGGGAGTCATCAGAGGTAGATTGCTGCCCCTGAGAATGTGCCCCAACTCCCTCCTGCCCAGGCATCAGCACCCCACCTGGCATGGCTTATTGGGAAGGTGCCAGGCCTGAAAGAGGAACAAAAAAAGTGTATCCCTGAATCCCCCAGAGAGATGCAGAGCCAGCAATGCCCAGCAGGAACCCAGGGAATAGGGGTAGAGCTGAAAGGGGAAAGTTGGATAAGGGAGGAAGTGCTAATAAAGGAGAGCTTTAGCATCCTGCAAGCACTCTGGGCAGAGTTGACACTCAGGGCTCCTGCCTGTCCAGAAACAGTGGACCCCACTCAGAGAAGCATAAATGCCCCAGTTGCCTTGGCAGAGAGTGCAGGCAGAGAAAAGTCTTCGAGAAGAGAGCCTGCTTGAGCTGGTGGACTGTGTAGGAAGGAAACAGCAGGGGAGCAGCAGTGCTCCCAGAGGGCTTGGGAGCACACCTCCTCTAGTGAGAAGATCCAGGTGGTAGGTGGCCCCTGGGGCCCTGAGCAGCAGCATGCAGGGCTGACAGCAGGAGATACTGCCACAGAAGGAGCCTCCTGAATAACAGGAAGCAGGGGCCCATCTAGCAAAGGCAGGTGGCAGTGCCTAACAGTCAGAGGCAGGTGTGTGTGAGCATAATGAGCAACAAGAGCCAGGTGGCAGCTGGTGGCAGGGCCCAACTGGCAGATAGCTACGGAGCTGGTTACAGAATGAGGAGTTCCCAGGGGCAAGAGAGGCAAGCTGAGAATCAGTGAATTGCTAATTTATACAATCAAAATCAATCCTGGTTAGGAGGTGCTATGGTTTGACTGTGTTCCCTTCAAAATTCAGATGTTACCAATGTGGTAGCATTAAGAAGTGGCGACTTCAAGAGGTAATGAGGAGCTGAGCACAGTGGCACATGCCTGTCTTCCCAGGTACTCTGGAGGCTGAGGCAAGTTCATAGGCTTAGCAATTTAGCAAGATGCCATCTCAGGGATGTAGCTCAAGAGTCAAGCTACCCTGGGTTCAATCACCATTACTGCTAAAATTAGAAAAAAAAAAAAAAAAAAAAAAAAAGTTCTGAGGAGACCATAAGGTCTCCTTCCTCATGATTGACATTAGAACCCTTTATAGAAGGGCTCCATAGGAGGAATTTGTTTTTTCTTGGTCATCCACCTCCTACAATGTGAGGACACAGTGTTCCTGCTCAGAGGAATCAGCATGAAGGAATCCTCTTGGAATAAACAGCAATCCTTTCCAGACACTGACACTACCAACACCTTGACCTTGAACTTCCCAGCCTCCAGAACTATGAGAGATAAATTTCTATTATTTATAAATCATCCCATCTCAGGTATTTTGTTATAGTAGCCCAAATGAACTGAAACAGAAGATCATAACACTGAGGGCAAAAAAAAAAAAAAAAAGCAACAGGTACTAAGCCACCGACTGGAGGAGAGAATGGGACCCCAGGAGCAAGGTCCTTGCAATGCTGTGGAAAGGATACTTGGTAATATCTCTCAGCCCATCCCCACAAAGTTCTACAGCCATTTACTTGGGACACTGTGTGCTGAGGAAATGGGAATGCCCAAACCCTTCAGGGATTGTTAAAGTTTGACTCTGGGACATCACGGGCCACCATGTTTCACTTTGTTGGAATTCAGTATTGAGGAACCAGGTGTCAACAGAATCCTGGTCCAGCCCAGGATCACAATGGGCCCACTGGGTCCCTGGACAGGTCTTTTGATCTCCTTCACTGCTTCTGGACCTGAGACGTGGGGGGCCCAGATTCTATTCCTGAAGCCCTGTCTTCTCTCCCAAGTTCTCCCCTGCTCCCACCCAGGTCTACATGTGAGCTGGTTCCCAAATATGTCTGCCAGTCCAGACCTCTCTCCAGACTCTGACCTGGCATCTCAAACATAACCTATCCAAAATGGCTCCTTTCTCTCCCCCATCTCTACCTCCCGTGGACAATGAGTCACTGCCCACTTAGTCACCCTGGTCAGGATCCTGGGAGTTATCCCTGAGTTCCCTTCCTCTTACGTCCGACCTCCAAGTCCATCTCTTCACCCAGCTGCATCCCTTCCTGGACCAGCTCCTCCTGGCCATCTGGGTTTCCTGTGTCCACATCTTATGAAAGCCTAAGTCCACCACATCCTTTCCTGACAGACTCTTCCATGAGTCCCTAAGTTAGTCCACTTTCTGTTGCTACAGTTGAGTTCTTCAGAATTGGTAATTTATAAAGAATAAGGATTTATTCAGCTCATGGTTCTGGAGGACTAAGTTCCAGGGGCCACATCTGGTTTGAGTCCTCTTGTTGGAGGGACTCTGCAGAGTCTGGAGGCAGCACAGGGCATCACACCGCAAGACAGAGCAAGCTAACCAGGCAGCATTGCTTTTATAACAAAGCCTCTCCCTGGACAATTTAAACTCCACTAATGTGGATTAATCTGTTCATACTCTTATGACCCAATCACCTCCTGAAGGTCTCACCTCTCAAAGACCATTAGCATAGAACCTTGGTGATTAAGTTACCAACACATGAAATGTAGGGAACACATTCAAACTGTAGGTGTTCCCAGCACACGGAGTGAGATCCAAAGGTGGGGGTTTCTTACAAAGACCTAGCTGGCCACACACTGCCCACCTGGGACAGGACCGTGTATTATCTAAGGACCCCTGGACTGCCTTTGATAAGGCCCATTCTCTTCCATGTCCTGGATCACTGCAGCTTCTCTCTGTTCCCTCTCCATGTTCTCAGGAACCACAGCCTTTGAGGCTCCATCCCTCTGATTCTGAGAAATCAAGGTGTGGACATTGATGCTCTCCCCATTTAGATTATAAAAGGCACTTAAAGAGAACAATGCTGAAGTTCAAGAAAAGACTCTCTAGTGGTGGGGTTTCCAGCAAAGTCAGGGCTATGAGGCAGTTAAGTACTGTTGGGCAAAATTTGTTTCCATATTTGTTTTGAAGAATTAAAATGAGCACCAAATTAATATTTGTTTAAAAAAAAAAAAAAAAACTTGGCCTTAACACTCCCCCAAACAAAACCCTGATCATCTCTACTACTACATTATTCTAAAGTATCTTAAGTACAGTTAAAGTACCAGTTAATCTCTGCTTCTCTCCCTTAAATTGTGACTCTTCTGAGGGCAGGAGTAGAACTGATTATTCTATGAATTTTTTTTTTTTTTTTTGGTTGTTGATGGACCTTTATTTTATTCATTTATTTATCTGTGGTGCTGAGGATGGAACCCAGTGCCTCACACATGCCAGGCAAGTGCTATCCACTGAGCCACAACCCCAGCCCTATTCTACAAATTTTTAACCTCCAACCACTGAGCAAACTCAGGAATTAAATGACAGGACTGAGGTGCAGCTCCTGGGGGGCCCTCCCAGCCCTCTATGTGCCTGTTGGTTGTCCACGGGAGCACACGGCCAAGTTGTGGCCTCATGACTGTCTTCATTGCCAGGCCATGAGCTCTCTGGCAGGCTTGTCTGGGCCAGCCTGACTTCTGCCTGACGCCAGCCTGGGGCCTGGCTCTCAAAATATGCCTGGTGAAATCTGGCTGGCTGAGCTCCTACCCAAGTGGGTAAGAAATATTCCCTTCCCTGAGTCTTCCTTTTGAAAATAAATTTAGTAACTTCTAAACAAATCACACGGATTCTCCCAGTTTTATTTGTTTAGTTAAATTAATTCTATTTTAATATTTCCATTAGCCATTTAATTTATTCTAAAACCTGGCACTGCAAAGTAATAAAACCTCTCAAATATTGACAGACAGTAAAGTAAATGTCGTCCAGCTACAACCATCTGTTTTTTCTTTTTTTTTTTTCCCTCCAGAAATTCCTCAAGATGGAGAGCATGCCACCGCCATTGATTTATGGGCCATCCCAGGCCCCTGGCATCCGCTCACAACACTCCAGACCCGGGCTGCTGGGCGCGAATCTGCAGGGTGAGAGAGAAGGGAGGCAAGAGCCTTGGGGGCAGAAATCTACACAGCAAACAGAAATGGAATCCCGGTTTTTAAAAATGGATAAGCTGGCTTGAAATTCAAACACTTGCTGTTTTCCAGCCACGTGCCCTGGTGGCAGTGGCCCTCTAGTGTCCCTTGGCTGCTGAGCCCAGAAGCCACATACCACTCCCAGCCTCCTGTCCCCTGTACCACCTGTTTCCGCCACCCTGCCTCACTCCCCACCCGTCTGACACTGTCCCTGGATAAGATCCTTCCTTCCCAGGCCGACCTCCAGAGGGGAGGGGACAACACTGAGGTGGGGAGCACGGGGGCCCTGCAGAGGCTGCGCCTGGCCTGGCTAGCAGCCCACAGCCCTTCTGTGGCAGCCTGATTTAAGACGAAGATGGCCATGGAGCATGGCCCTGGGGGCGGCTCCCGAGATCCAGATGCAGGCTTCTTGGAAGGAAATACCTCAGGCCAAACTAGAGGCACAAGCATTGATGCCCCCATTCCTGAGCTGTGGGAGCCTGGTGCCTCCCCTCCCACGACCAAGTGAGTACCCAGGACTCCCTGTTGGATGTGGTTACATCTGCCTCCTGCCCAGCTGGGCCTGGCCCACACCAGGGGCCCAGGGCTGCAGCAATGCTGAGGCCACTCTGCAGATATCCAGCATCTCTGACAAGAAAGGCTGACGCCTGGGTCTTCTCTCTGTGTTTTGGTCAGACCCCCCACCCCCACTCCATCAATGCCTATGAGTGCGCCTCCTGTTTACACAGCACACATGCTTACAATTCCTCTCCTACCACCAAGCAAAGACAAGACAGCCACAAATATTCTGTGTACATGTCAGGCCAGGCAGCACCGGCCTGCTCAGCCCTCTCTCCCCTATCTAATAGCCTCTCACTGCTCCCTCCTCACTCTGCCTGAAGTCCTGTAGCTCTCTACCCTGGGGACTGAGGAGGCAAGGCACCACCCAGACACCCCACCTACACAGTGGGCAAAAAGTCAGGCCTTTGTCCAGCAAGCCTGCATGTTAGCTCCAGGGACACCTGGATAACTCGAGGAGTTCAGAGCCCCTTGGGAAGACAGACCAGCACGGAAGAAATGTGCCAGCATGTCCTGCTGCTGCAGCGAGTCTGCCTGACCCTCCAAGGCATAAAAGAGGGTCAGCCAGCCTGCTGGGAGGCCCAGGAGAAAGTAGCACCAGGAGAGGGTAGCACCAGACATGAGTCCTGCTAAGTACTAATCGTTCCAGTGCGAGTGAAGGGTCATAAGACAGAGCTGTCCCCCATTTCAGAGAACCTCATACAGTTTACTTGACTGTGGAGGGTGAACGGAAAAGGCTAAGACCTACCCCTGGAAGGGGGGCACAGATTTTAGCCTGAGGGCAATGGGCAGCCAGAGCAGATCTTAACCTAGAGAAGCAACATGTTCCAACTTGAAGGGTTGGAGGAACCCAGCCTAGGAGGAAATGCTGATGAGAAGGGGAAGACCTGACTCAAGAAGAGCCTGGAAGAGACTCTGTGTTAGTCAGCTTTTGCATGCTGTAACCAAAATCCAACAAGAACAACATACAGAAGGAAGTTTATTTTGGCTCACAGTTTCAAGTGTCTCAGTTTATAGATGTCAGACCCCAATGCTCTGAGCCCAAGATGAAGCAGAACATGAAGGCAGAAGGGTGTGGTGTAGGGAAGCTCTTCCCCTCATGGCATCAAGGAAGCAGAGCGAGATGGAGAGAGGGAAAAAGTGACCACAGGAAGATGCACCCTTTCAAGGCATGACTCCCCTTCCAATAACCCACCTGCTCCAGTCACACCCCACCTGCCTGCAGTTTCCACCCAGGCAGTCCATTCCAACTAAGATGGACTGATTAGGTTATAGTTCTCACAATCCAATCATTTCACCTCTGAATACTTCTGCATTACACAGGAGCTCTTGGAGGACACCTCATATCCAAACTATTGCACTCTCCAAACAGGGCACCATGATCAGGGTATCAAGGAGCAATTTGAACAGCCAGTACCAAGCAGATGAATAGGGACCATGTGCAGTGTGACCCTCCTGGTGTAGGAGCAGTCCTGGGCCACAGTACCTTAGAGGTGCAGGGAAGGAGGATGGGGCTCAAGTAGGACCCTTGGTGACTAATCCAACAGATGTTTATTGAGCAATTGCTGTGTGTAGGCACCCTGCTTAGCATTCAGTGACAGTCACAAGCAGAAGAAACACCATCCAGTCTCTGTCCGTTCAAGACTCCCCCTCAAACTCAGAAACAAGTTAAGAATCAAAGAATTGCACACACAGTGCAGTGACCATTCTGGAGCTGCAGTCAAAAATGACATGGTGGGCATATCTGGAGACTTCATTTCATGAGGACCCAGGCATCTTCCTGACACCCAGTCCTAACATCCCTACCAGCCCCTGGCACTGGTGCAAATGACTCTCTCTTCCTGGGATTTCCAACCCTACCACCAGGGAACAGGAAACTGCATCAAAATAGTATTCTGTACCACATCAGATATGTGAATCCACCCCAGCATCCCAGGTTAGGCCTATGACAATTGTGAGTACGAGAACCAAGAACAAACCTCAGAAGTGAGGGAGGAAATGCAAAAGATGAAGATGACCTTGGGCAAGAACAAAGGGCCCTGAGTGGCTGGTGGTTCCACCCAGCCTCTAGTCTATGTTCCACACTCTGCACTGGGTGGCCTGTTCCCAGCCACAGTGTCCACAGCCTACAGCCCCCAGCTGGCTGTGTCAGGACCCCTGCAGTGCAGAGTCTCCCAGGGCCTGCTGTACCCCCAGCTCCCTATAACTTCATCTCTCAAGAAATGTCGTGAAGCACCCTCGGCAGCTCTCCCCATTTTTTATCTCCACGCTTGGGACTTCAATTATCCCCACGGGTTCTGGTGCCATCCTAGGAATTAACAAAGCCTGGTGCAGCCTGCCAATCTCACAGCTCCAAGGGAGGAAACGAGGAATCGTGTGTTCGCAGCCAAGAGAGGAGTTCATAAATTTTCATAAAATTACTAGATGTGTGTGATTTATGGCAAGACACTTCAAGTCCCTGTGGAGCAGAGCAAGGGCTGCAAGGAGACATAACAGGAGAACAGCTGTCAAGTGCCCTGGCATGACAGGCATGCCCCACCTCGTCCTGAAGGACCACAGAACAGCACTGTCTGACAATGGGGACGTGGACCCTAGAGACAGTGTCAAGAAAGACCAAAGGCAGGACTTCATTCGGTCCCTATGAGCATCAGACAGAATGAGCAGTGGCTGGTCTTAGAACGCCATGCGGGCCCTCCAGGACCACCAATGAGATATGACACAGGGGTAGCCCCTACAGGCCACAGAGAAAGAGGCTCAATGCAGCTGTCCTTGCTGCTGCAGAAATCTAAGGTGCCTGGAGACAGGGATGTCCCCAAGGCTGGTTTATGACCCTACTGTGGGACAGCCATGGATACTTAGGCAACAAATACATATTAGCATCCAGCACCTGCACCTTGACCCGCAATAGGTATTCTCCACTTGCAGAGCATATCAGCAAGAGTGTGTTCTTTGTGGTTCCCCAAAAGCAGTAAAGTTTTGCAGGTATCTCAGGACTCATTCCTCAAGGACACCCTGAACATTTATGTACCCATTTTTCAGCTGGACACACTAAGGTCTGAGTAGCTGTTACTTTGTGATCTTTCCAAGGTCACACAGGTGGTAAGTGCAAAGATACACTTCAGATCCAAATATGATCCCCAACAACCACATTCTTCACCAGCTGCCTCTTCTGATGCCTGTGACAATCAGAAACAAAAGTGTTTGGCTAAGGGTAGAGTCACATACTCATGCCTTATAACATACATATATAGAATCCCTTGCCAAATATATTTTTAAAGGTATTAAATAAAATTGTGTGCCCAATATATTTGAAAAGATAAAGAGCCAAGAGCACAGAGCATTCTTCTCGGGACATGCAGTCACATGCGGCCAAAGGCCTGGGGAAAAACCTCGGCAGGCAGGGCAGACATGTGGGAGCTTGTGTGCAGCCCCTAGCCCATCAGGCATTGCGGGGAGATTTCCAACATCAGCACTCTTGGCCAGCGCTCTTGGCCTGTCCCTGGAGGTGGCGAAGGTCCTCCTGGGAATGATGCCAAGGGCCAAGAAAACTAGGTGCCACTGCACCTGAGCCTTGCCCATCAGGATAGGGTCCCTGGCATGGGCCCCAAAGAGCTGCCATCTGCTGCAAGGCTGTAATTTCCTGACAAACATGCCTGCTGGAACCGCCTCATTGTTAGGATGAAAAGCTGTCTTGAAAGAAAAGAAGGCCCCACAGAGGCAACTCCCCAGTTTCTGTGGTCACATGGAGCAGAATCGGCAGCCTGCCCACCCATCCACCCTGAGAACTGCTCTCCTGCCAGGCTGTCCCCAGATCTGGAGCACAGTGGAGGTAACAGTTTAGAACAGAAGGGACAGGCAGAAAGAGAACAAGTGAGCCCGTTTGAAGGCAGTCACACAGTGATGTGACTGTGTGGCCTGTCCAGAGATGGGACAATGGGAGGTGGTGGAAGGCAACAGGAGATGAGCCGGCCCCGGCTGCTATTTGTAACTGAGCAGAAAGCAAAGCTCTTTGTACCAAGTGTGGTCAACCTGCTCACTGGGCCGTGAGACCAGCCAGACTACCATTGCTATGGGAATTACAGGAGGCAGGGGGCACTGTGGACCACCTTGCAAGATAGCCTGGCCTCAGAGAGGTGGCCAGTAGCCCCGGCCACAGGTAGCCACTGTTCTTCACACATGCAGAAGCAGAGAAGTAAGATTAAATCATCAGCAGGCCAGAAGCACAATGCCTTGGATCACCAGACCTGGACACAGGCCTGATGATAGAAATTCGGACAAACTGCTCAAACTCTCCGACACTTGTTTTTTCTCATCCATCTAATGGGACTGTGAATTCCTGTCTGGCAGAGTGACTGCTGAAATGAAATGAGATCAGGTGTTTGCAAATGAGATGCATAGATAATATCACAGCTCCCAGTTAACGGAAGTCTGCATGGACAGGAGCACTATGCCACCATGAGTGGGCATGGAGCATGATAGGCATTCCCACTTTACAGATGAGATGACTGAGGCTCAGAGGGGCAAGTAACTAGTGCAAGCCCATTGGGCTAGGAAGGAGTGATCAGGCCCAGAAAGCAGGTCACCTGACTCCAAAGATATTGCTCTGTTCTCCCACATAGCTGCTTCTGTAGGATAAACCCATTGATTCAAATCACCCCCTGCAGAGATAAGTGGAAAGCATTTTCAATGTTCTGATTTTCATTCTCTGAAATTCTGGGAAATTCTTCCAAAAACTGCAGCAGCAGACAGGAGGACAAGAGGCTGGGGTGATATGGGGCCTGCTCTGAAATGGTAGCTCTTATTCCCTGGGCTATTTATGGGGGAGTCTCTCTGCCCCTTGACCTCCTCCATGCAGCAGCCTGAAGGGATGCAGGAAGATAAATGTTTCATTATTCAGAGACACCTCCTGCCAGGCAGATGAGTGGGGCTCTGGCCTTGGCCACCCCGACCTTACATGTCACCTTGGAGGGAACACAAACCCTCTACATTCTTCCCTCTCAGGGTCAAGAATGACATTGTTTTAGTAAGAGACAGATTCAGAGGCTTCCTTAGGCTGTGGGGGACTCAAATCACAAGTGCCCCAGGGCAGGGACAGTCAACAAGGGCCTGTAGTCCCCATCAATCTTCCCATGGAGCATTTCAGGCTCTGGCTGAGAAGGATTTATGGGGTGGGAGGGACGAGGGACAATGGCCTTCCCTCCCAGGCCCCGCCAGCAGACTTTTCCCACGGTCAGCTCCAACAGGGCCCTAATGGATGGGTCAGAAAGGCCAGCTCACAGGGAGCTCACTTCTGTGTGCCAGAGGTTGCTCCCCACCGTCACCTCAGGCTGGTGGGCTTACCCACAGTGTTACTTGCTTTTTTATTCACTGCTGTATTTTTTCAATGAGTTTGTATTACTTTTAAAATCAAAAGAAGAAAGGAAACAATAGCAAGGCTTTGTTTGGTCTTGTTCTGTTTATAAGCAAGTTGCTCTCGAGTGCTAAGGACTGCACAGTCATCTTCCACCAGCCCGACAGAGAACGCAGAGGCCTAGTGGGGAGCTGAAGCATGTCTGATTTCCCAGGGAACCCACATGCAAAGCCCTTCTCATTGCAGGAAACATGCTCTGCTGAGTACAGGCACAACTGTCCCCTAGATGAACTTGAACTGTATCCCAGTCATAGCCCCTGAAGAGCAGCTCTGGCTGCCTGTTCAAATGGAGCAGCAGTCCTGCACCCCACCAGTCGCCTCCCACCAAGTCCAGATGATCTAGGGGCTGGGCTCAGGTTCCAGCCTGGGAGGTCAGGCCAGCATTGGCACCATTATGGTTGGAAAGATTTGGGTGTCTAAAAAAGACCTTCTGGCCTAGGAGAAGGCAAATTTACGTCCTGCTCTCTGCCTGCCCCCTACTGAGACGCATGACCTTGGCAAAGACTTCATCTCAGTTTCCCAAACTCTAAATGGGGAATTATCCCATTTAGCATAGTAAACAAGACAAAGGAAGCAAGAAAGGTGTTTAGGCAGGATCAGGTTCTCACTGAGCACCCCTTGCATTAACATTTATTGCTAATTGCTAATTGTTATTTTACCCTTGAGTAAAAAGGTTCCCAGTCTTATCTATGGCTCTGTGCTTGAAACAGCTATGACAGTGAACAATCGCTTTTTCATTGCCACATTAATTTCTACCCAGATTTGGTGATAGTACAATAAGAATTGTCCTCTCACCTTGTGAAACTTGAGAGATTTGACCTGTCCCTCTACATTGCCATTTCCATCTCTGCAGGGTCTACCCTATGCCAGATAGGGGCTAAGTCCAAAGAATAAAAAGATACAGGACTTTGCTAAGCCTTGAGCAACCTCAAACTTGAATTCAGGGAAAATAGGTCATTTTTAAGTTTCAGTCCATCTTAGTTGTCAACCAGGGTCTAGAGCACTGTTGAGAAGGATCCTAAGGCTACCTATCAGTTCAGACTCAAAGTGCTCTGTGGTGGATTAGTGATGCCTACCATAGGCACAGGAAGGTCCTCATGGTAGAAGTGCTACTTATCTGCCAACTCTGCAATAATGGGTCAGATACAGGGTTGGGTTTTTTTTGGAGACAGAATTAGAACCCAGATCTCTTGACCCTCAATGTGGTGATTACCTACATTACCTACATGATGCCACCAATTAAAAGAATTAAAAGAATTAATCAGGTTTTCTTTCTTTTTTTTTTTCTTTGATGAAAATATCAACAGTCTCATACTGTTACTGAGCAACTGGAACAGTAACATGTCTTTCTCATATACATAGCTCCCTTGGCCCTACTGATGAATCTATTCCCACCCCAAAAGTAAGTGGTGACTTCTCTGGGAAGCTAAAGGAAGCCACAGCCCCTGTTTTCCTCTTCCTGCCCATGACCTTCCTCCCTAAGACAGTCACCCTCAATAGCCTTCATGCTCTGAGACTCAGGAGAGAGAGCAAGAGGCCCATAGAAACTTACTGAAGAGGACCTCTTATGGTTTAGACCAGAAATGTTCCCACAAAAGCTCATGTGTTGAAAGCATGGTCCCCAATGCAACAAGGTTCAGAGGTGGGGCTTTTAAGCACTGATTGGATCGTGAAGGCTATGACCTCATCAATGCATTAATCCATTCATTGATGGCTGAATGGACTACTGGGAGGTAGGACACAGTTGGAGAAAATATTTCACTGGGGGTGTGCCTTCAAAGGGTTTATCCTTCCTCTTCTCTCTCTCTCTCTCTCTCTTGCTCTCGCTCTCGCTCTTGCTCTCGCTCTCGCTCTCTCTCCCCCTGCACACTTTCTCCCCTCTCCTCCTCTCTCTCTTTGCTGCCATGAGCTGAGCAACTTTACTCACCATGCCCTTCCACCATGATGTTTTTGCCTTGAAGCCAGCAAACCATGGACTGAATCCTCTGAAACCAGGAGCCAAAGTAAACCTTTCATCCCTTAAGTTGTTCTTATCAGTTACTTTGTCTATGGCAATAAAAAAAAAAACTGACTAACAGAGACTCCATTTCACCTCTGCACCCTCTATAGCCTCCCCATGATCTCCCACACCCAGGGCCATCTTCCACAACCCATGTCTAGTCTTTCAGAATAACCAATACCCTAAAGGTACTTGCTGCAGAGATATAGAGCTCCCAGGCTCCTGAGTGAGTGGGCAAATTTGTGGCACTGGCAGGGAGGCGTCTAAGTCCTGTACCTGTCTATAATGAGCTAACTCTGGGTGTGAGTGTTGACCAGGCCTGATCCTGTAACTGGCACAAGCTCCTTTGCCCAGAAACAGTAACTGATCACCCCAGGCTACCCCTCTGTGCCCACAGGTGGAGGCTGTACCTCTCAGGCTCTTTTACTTATTGCAAAATGGAACTGTGGGTGGTGGCCAGCCACAGGTCAGGGAAGATGTAAATCACATAGGACAATGACCACAGGGTGGGCACCCATGATGTCAAGTGCTAGCCTTCTTGTAATTTTGCTCGTGCACTAGGCACTGTGGGGTCATTAACACAAGAAATGAGGAATCAGGCTCCAGGAAGCCAAGGTCATGCCAGCAATCTGAGAACCATGAACAGACACTCCCCACCCCCAACACACACACTACCAGAAACTAGTGGGCAGTGCACCCTGACATACGGGGAAGTAGGAGAGGAAGCAGCCCTCTCTCCTCTCCACTCCTTGACCATCAGGTTCATTCTACGGTGTGCTACTCAGAGGTTCAGAGAAAGGAACAGGCACTCGGGGGCCTAGTAGGAGAAGAAACAAGATTCACTGAGAATGAGGGAAGATAGCATCTGTCCCAGTTGACAAGCAGAGCCCCTGACAGAGCACCTGGACTCCTGGTTCGGGATGCTGAGCCAGGTCCAGCCCTCAATGCCTAGAGCTCTTGGGCAATGGTACTGGGAGGGGTTCAAGATGAGCACACTCCTCCCTGACCTCTCTGGGACCACTCCCCATGTTGCTCTTCACCACACAGTCTGGCTCTGAGGGTACCCCAAGCTGCCCACTGCCAAGTGCAATCACCAGCCTCTGGTCTTTTCCTAAAATGGGAATAATGGGTTCTCAGATACCTGCACTAAACTGGAGAGAGTTCAGGTCTGAAGAGATGAAAGGTATAGGCCCTTCACCACCAGGGACACTGGAAAAGTACTTATAGCTCCATCCATCCTGCAGATGCCGTTGTCCAGGCTTACGCCCTCCCCATCCTCACCTGCATGTCCCAGATCTCTGTCTCACCAACTTATGAGCCATGCATGAATCACCACTTTGAAAATAAAGCACAGTGTATAAATGCCACCTATTATCTCTAAGAGTTCAACACGATCACTCCTGGGAAGACCCATTTTGAAGTACTTTTCCATCTTTGTCTGCCTTTTCAACAGCCTTGGGAGGTAGCTTGCGGGGAAAGTGTCATTCTGCCCATTTTGTGGTAAGAAAGTTGAATCTCAGTGCATTCAGGATAATTAATACTCACTGTTAAAACAACTGAAAAATGTGACTTAACATCATAAAAACTTATTTTGTGTTCATGCAAAACCCAGGTCAGATGCTCTGGTTTGTGGCCTTCCCCTGATCCTAGTTCAAGGATCTCAACTCCTGCCATTTTGTGGGGCCACCAACATCAAGGGTGTTTGGGGTCCTCCTCTGGAATGTGAATGGAGGTAAAGTGGAAAACCACACAGGATGTGACTGTTGGCCTAAAACTTGGCCTCATATCTCTACCCATATCCCATTGCTCAAAGCCCAATCACACAGCCCTGGATTTACTGTAAGGAAGGTTGGGAAATGTAGTCTGGGTTCCAGGAAAGAGGAGTGAACTGGGGGCTTCAGAATGGTTCCTGCAATCCCCAGAGTTAGTTACCAAGATCCCGGCCCCCTTTGCTCCACCAGTCACTCTCCTATTGGCCTCCACACATATCCTCTTGAGTCTGCTTCTGGGTCAAGAGCTAAACAGAGATTGTTCAAGCTGAAACCCCCAGACAGGTATTTAGCGGCAGCACATTTGATCAGTCACAAACCAGAGAAATGTCGACACCGGAAGAGGTTTCCATTCACCTAAGAGGAAATTGCAAGGAGGGAGATGAAAACCACATTCGAATTATAGAAAAAATAATTGGCAAAGTTCCTGGAATCCAAGTATGTTTGTGTAATGAGCTGCTATGGTGGAATTCTCTAACTGCAAAACAACACGGCCAACTTAATTACAATGTAGTTGGATGTTAAAGTTGCAGCTACTCAAGAACCACAACAGTTGCTTAATTACGAGCCCTCAGGAGGGGGTCTGATAATTGGTTTTTAAAATAATGTCTCCTACATGCAGCACCTTTCCACAAGGAGGCCCCAGGATCTTTCCAAACATTAATTAATGTCCCTTCAGGAGGTCCCAGGCATGTGGTCTTTGGTGACTGACAAAATTTGGAAACTTTGTCAACAAAATAAATATGGCTCAGGGGGACAGTGGCTCAAAGTCCAGGTTACACAAGGAGAAGAACAAAGCCAAGGAGCTGAGAACAGAGGAAGTGTGTGATCTGAGGGGTGGGAATCAGGAGACCCAGGGGCCCATCTCAACTCTGGCTGGCTTCAGGTTCCAGAACATCCTGTGTTCACTCAAAAACTCTTCAAAATGAATCTACGTGAGGCCACCAGGGCAAGGACCATTGGACATTGAGTTAACCAGGAAGCAAGCCTAGGAGCCTGTCTGGAAGAAGAACCTAGTAGTGTTGGTACAGTAGGTTCTAAAACTGGGGAAAGGAGGAAGTGACAAAGGGGATGGGATCCTCGCACCAAGGAAAGGAGGAAAAACTTGAACAGATCTCCATCATAAGTGAAGAAGCCCTCCAGGGACGGCATCTGCCAATAGCATACCAAACAGCATAACCACCCCAAGAAGTTTCTGGAAAATTCTCTGAAAAGGACCCCTCCATGAACTCCTCCCTTGTAGATGTCCTCTGCATCTTAACCCCAACATCTCTCACTGTGCATCTCAGAAATGCACACACTGCCCCAAGACTTTGCAGAGGAAAAGAGCATATCCCGCAAGAAGGTACAGAATGTGGTCAAGTTTAGAAATGTTGCTGCTTCCCTCACATCCCAAACCCTTGAAAAGGTGGGTTAGTGACCAGATGAAGAGGAGGCACCCCTGCCCATACCATGAAGGCAGGTTCAGGCACAGTGGAAGGGACACCAAGCTACCAACCCAGCACTAAAGCTCACAGGGTAACCCAGAGAAATCGATGAGCTGGCAGAACTTACTATTCAGAAGTGACCTTCTCTGTTGGGAATATGGATTAGTGGTGGGACACTTGCCTAGCATATGCAAGGCCCTGGGTTCCATCCCCACCACCACAGAACAAAAAAAAAAAACAAAAAAACAAAAAAAAAAACATAAAAAATGACCCTCTGTAGGATCTGACTTCCTAGTGAAATACTCATAATACTCAGACTTTACTACTTTATTTGCTAACATCATACATACACACATGCCTCTTCTTTGTTCATGCACAGATGCAATCATAACCAAAATTTAAGAATAAACTAAAATAGAGCTTTAAAATGTTTTTGTTGTTGTTGTGTTTTGTTTTGTTTTACTTTTAATGTTTCAATGCAGTGTCCCAAATAAACCTCTTTTAAAAGTATTTCCTATGACATTTGGGTCCTTAAATTAAGTGGAATCAATTTTGGTGGGCTTTTTTCTAGGGCCCTTGGATGTAAGCCCCGCTCCCCAGGTCTGCTGGGAGAGGCCAGGTGGAAGGAGAGCCCCTACCCAAGCAGCTGCTGGAGGGATGGACTGGGAATGCCTGGCGGGTGGGGCATGTTTCATCTGGCAGGAGACTCACTGGCAGGAGTTCCAGAGCCAGCAGCACTGCACAGCTTCCAGCTTCCAGCCAGAGCTCAGCTTGGAAAGCACACAGACATGCTTGGAATTCCAGAAATGTGCCCTGTCTAGGGCCTCTGCCTGCTCCCCCAGACCCTCGGGGAGTGTGAAAGTGAGGCTGGGGCCCTGGATCATCTGGAGACAAGCCCAGTCTCCCCCTCCCAGGAACAAAGTGGGCCTCAAGACCCCACCCCCAGTCCAGCCCATGGACTTCTGCACACCCCAGAGGTGCAGCACGCCTCAGTGGGCCAGCCACAAGGAGGAAGTCTGGATTCTTCACCCCTGATAGCATATTCCCTAAGCTCTTCAGGAGAGCTCCAGCTCCAAGGAGCCAAAGTAGACAGGACACAGCCCACAGGAGAGCAGACAGCACAGTAGACAAGAGACACAGCAGACAGGGGACTTTACATCTGGCCTTGGACCTCTTTTGGCAGCTCCTCCTTCACTGAGTGAGTTACTCTCTGCCTGGTCTGGAGGAGGTGGGAGTGGAAACGTGGGTGAGCTACCTATGTGTCTCTGACACAAAATGGTTTTATTTCTTCTCCAGTTACTGCCTCCAGTCATGTGGGTCCGATCTCTCTTTCGCTCTTTTTTTTTTTTTTTTTTTTTTTTGGGGGGGGGGAGCGTAATTGCAGAGGTGGTTACCAGGGATTGAACCCAGGGGCACTTGGCCACTGAGCCACATCCCCAGCCCTATTTTGTATTTTATTTAGAGACAGGTTCTCACTGAGTTGCTTAGCACATTGCTTTTGCTGAGCCTGGCTTTGAACTCGCAATCCTCCTGCCTCAGCCTCCCAAGCCTCTAGGTCCAGTCTCTCTTAGAGCACACCCAAGTATAAAAAGTTCAGTCCATGGAGAAGATTCCACACCCTTGAGTCTAGTCACGCCTCTACTCCAGTCACACTCCCCTCACTCAGAGTGGCGAGGGAGGATGAGGAGGGAAGGACAGGGTCTAAAGACGGCACCTCCACTAGGTATGGCCTTAACCCCTGAGGAAGACCCCAGACCAGGCTCCTGCTGGAGTGTGGGTGCTCTTCAGGAGTTCCTCCTACAGGACCCACCTTGCCAAATCCACCCCATCTTCTCTTTCAGTCTCCCACGGCAAACCCAGCAGTCCTGGGTGGGATCCCACAGTGCAGTTCATAGCCAGCCAAAGTCTAAATTGCAGAAAGCTCAGGTCCCCAGTCAATACCAGATGGGCAGAAGTGCCATCTTTGCTCTGGCTCTTCTTTAATCCTGTCCTCGTTTAGGGAAGCTTAGGACAGAGCATCAGCCTATCCAGTCCATCCATGGAAGACTCACACCCCTAGCTGCAGGATATCCAATTTCTGTTGCAGACCCTCCTCCCCACCACATAGGGTACACCCCCATAGACAGGTGCAAACAATTGTCATTTGGACTTGTTTTGAAGAGTTAGAGCAGCCACTGTTACCCTCATCACCCTTCTTAAAGTGCACAATAGCATACATACAGTTAGATGCTTAGTCAGCTGTTGAGCAGAATACCATAGACTGGATATTATGTATCAGAGTTCTGGAAGCTGGAAGTCAAGATCAAGATGCCAACAGATCTAGTTTCTGGTGAGGGCTCTCTTCTGGTTTGCAAATGGCCACCTTCTCACTATATCCTCACGTGGAGATGGAAATCATCTGTCTCATTTCTTTTCTTCTAAGAGCACTACTCCCTGAGGGCCTTGCCCTCATGACCTCATCTAACCTAAACCCCACCAAATCCCACCAACCATCACAGCTGGGGTTGGGATTTCAGCATATGAGAGACACAAACAGGGACAGATACCCACAATATTGTGAAAATTTTGATATGCATAGTATTAATAAAAATGCATCATGTTTGAACCACCTTCTACAAACTCAGTTGGTGGTCCTCCAGTCATTGGAATAGGGGGCTGAGAAGGAGCCAGAGCAGAGTTCATGGTGGCTGAGTACCTCCCACAGGACCAAGCTCTGCCTGGGTGCTGAGTCTCCCTTCAGTATGCATCAATAAATTCCTATTATACCCACTTAACAGATGAAGAAACTGGTCCTAAAAGTAGCCAAGCAACTTGCCTAAGGTCACTCCACCAGTACAGGGTGAAGCAGAGTCTGGCCCACATCTGACTCTACATCAGTGATGCTTGTTGTGACCTAGAGACTACTGGCCATCTCAAGACCTTTCTAGGGGATTCTTTCCATAATAATATGGAAACACCATTGCTTTGGCCACCCTTATTTTCTCACAAATGCGTCATGCATCTGGATTTGTTTGTTTGGTGGGTTTTCAAGAAAATAATGACATATAACTCCTTGATAGCTAATGAAATGTGTGCTATGTACTCCTGTGTTTTTCAAATGTCTTTGTCTTAAATTCTCATATAGGGAACATAGTTAACTATAACCACAGTGGGCTGGTAAATGTTAAACAACCAGCTTTCCAAGCAAAAACACCCCGATGTGTAGCATTTGCCAACTTTCATGGAGCAAATATTTTCACCATGGTGGATTTTTGAGCCACCAACATAATGTCACTGAAAGCAGAGTTGGGAAAAATGTAGGAGCACAATCAGCTCTTGCCAGCTGGTAAGAGATGGTTCCAGGACACCACTGGACAGAATGCATATAAACAGAATCTCTTTGGGTCCCTTAATATTTTTAAGACTCTAAAGGGGTCCTAAGATTTTTTAAAAGTATGAGAATAACAATTAATATAAAAAAAATAAAATAAAACTAAAAAGAAAAGTTTGAGAACCACTACATCACCCCTGATTAAATAATGTGCAAAGGATCACACTGAGTATCACCAGAAGGCCCCACCTTTTGGAGGCTCCAGCCTAATGGGGAGTCCCTGATTGAAGACTGAAACAAGAGAAGAACCAACCGGAAGGTCAAAAGGGACCCCTGGAAGGAGGGCTGAGAGGAGATGGTTCCTGTCGCTGCCAGAATCTGGAGATGCAAACTCTGAGTTAAGAGTGGGAGCAGTAGGGAGAACCTGGGTCCTGCTGTCAGGAGGCCCCACCTCCTGATGAAATCAGCTGTGATCAATCCATAGGCATAGGTGAATGCTCAGGACCCCACTGCCAATGGGCAGGTGGACTGAGCAGGAACAAAACTGGAGCAGTGGAAGCCTGGCAGTTTGAAGACTGATTAACAGGAGAAATGGTCCTGCAGAAGAGAGCCAGACTGAGCCAACCAGCTTGGACTTGCCTTTATTCATTGACCCTAAAACCAAAGAGAAGTTTCTGAAGCTCAATTGGTTAGCAACCATCCTGACCTTGCCCTTGCCCACAAGGGTTTTTCTGAGGATCAATATGGGCTAGTTCTGGTTTAGAAACTGAATGTCCCAAAAAGAACAATACTTCCCTACCCTTAACTGGTAGAGAGACAGACAGGGACACCCAGAGGGCATGGAGGGACCACCATGATGTTCACAAGAGGCAAAGCAGGTGCCAGCAGATTTGTTGGTCAGGCAGGAGTCCATGGGATCTTCCAGAGGAAGGAGCCCACGCCAGGTTGTGAAGGGTGGTGAACAAGCCCTCATACCAGTGAGGAGTGCCAGGGTGGGGCAGGGTGGGGCCACACTGCAATGGCAAGTGTGCAGGAGAGCCTTAGGGCCAGGAGGCAGGACCACAGAGCTAGAAAGGCATCAAGGAGGAGACCAGGGCCAGCAGTACTCTGAGGGTGCCCTGTACAGAGGCCTGGCTGTGAAGATAAATTCCTCCTTATGACCCAGCTAGAAACTTCCAGCTGCCAGAGCTTCCTGTCCCAGAGGCCCCCAGAAACCTGGTCCTCTATCTCAGAGCTTCATGGCTGCCTTTATTCCATTCTGTTCAAAAAACCCTCCTGCCCCCTCTCTGCTAATACTGAGGTGGGCATGGCCCAGGACTGCTTCACATCCGTCTTGCTTCCCTGGGACCTCCTAAAAGATCTCTCCTTACAGGGTGTCAGTCTTGGAAGATGCAGGCTGACAGCTACTGATACCATTTTCCCACAACACAGGCAGGAGACCTCAGAAAAAAAGATGTGAGCAGCCAGGGATACAATGGACAATGCATCTGACAATAGATCAGAAGATTCTAGAAAGATTCTAGAATTTCTAGGATTCTGAAAGGAAGATGTTTGACTGACATGAAGGGTTGAACCTCAAAGAGTGAACCTGGGCCTGTCTCTGGGGCCCACTCAACATCCTGGGTGTCCCAGGTGAATGCCAATAAATGGCCTTAGTACCCAGAATGGGGGACATGATTTGGTTTCCATGATAAGTAATTAAGTCATACTGTCAGTTACAGAAGTATAGTCAGCAATGGGAAACAAGGAAATGGCTCATTGGACAGGGGCTCTGGCAGCTTACAGGGTTGAAAATGAACAATTGGTAAAACAATCAGTTTGACATATGGTTTAGATGTGAGGTGTCCCCCAAAATCTCAGTGTGTGGGACAATGCAAAAAAACTTAGAGGTCTGTAGAGACTTAGAATGTATCAAGTGCTTTTCTTACAAATCATCCCATTCAATTTCCCCAATCCCACAAAATAGGAAGGACCACCCCCCATCAGCAATAACATCATATATGTTTCAGTTGAATAGACAGTCTTAGAAAGGATAAGTAATGTACCTGAGGTGACCCAGTTGGTTCATAGTGGGGCCACAAGGCTGCCTGACTCCACAGCTCTCAGTCACCAAAACTCAAGGTTCTGTGAGGAGTCATAGAAAGGACAGAAAAACACCTCTGTAAAAGCTGGAAAAAAACAGACAAGGTTTACAAATCCTCAAATGACTCTCATGTTGTAATCATTTAAGACTGCCTCCAATGCTGTCTCATTCAAATTGAGTTTTGGGGATACTTGTCCTTGGCTGTGGATGAATGCAACCATGAGAAAAATAACCAGTCTCCTCCCTAGGTGGAGGGAGGGTGAGGAGTTCCAAGTCCTCTAGGTTTGAGAGTCAAGAAAGAAAATGAAGCATGGCTTCCAGCTACACTCAGATGCAGTCAGCCCCAGTTCTCTGTACCAGTACCAGAGAGTAGCAGGACATCATGGAAACAGGGATCAACATCTGTTTCCCCGAATCCAGGAGATAAAATCAGTGATTTGGGCTGACCCCAACTGCACAGTCTATCCACTGGACTTTAGTAATTGGTACTGATATAAACATGTGACCTGAGTTGGTCCCATTAGTGTGACTCCCAGGACATTGCCAGGAGTTCTAGGACTCAAGTGCTTTCTCTAACTCCAGGTCATGTCATTGTGCAGGGATAAGATCTGGAATGGTGGCAGTCATTTTGCTACCATGATGGAAGTTGGCTGGGGTATAACGCTGAGCTGGCCATAACGCTGAGCTGGCCATAACACTGAGCACAGGAAATCACAGAGAATTGAAGCCAGAGGTTTGTAAAGTCACTGACAGGAGAAAAGGTAGCATGGACTGCTAGTTTCCTGAAGAAATATCCATTCTTTCCTCTATTGTCCTTAGTAACCAAAACTTGATTTTATACTATAATATGAATGTGGGAATGTGCCCATGAGAAAAACTACATTTCCCAGTCTCCCTTGCTGATGGGAGTGACCATGTGACGATGTTTCGCCAAAGGTATGTAGTTAGACACTTTTGCTCAGAACTTCCAGTAAAGTTCCTTTCAAAGGAAGTTGACTTCAGCTGGAAGATCCTTTCATTCAGGGTATACTGAAGGTTCTAACTAGACAGGAAATTAAAATGGAAGTATCCAGATAGGCAGGAAGATGTAAAACTACCTCTACTTCCAGATGATTTGATCTTACATATACCAAACCCTAGTAAGTTCATAGCAAAGAAAAATTATAGGACATAAAAATCATTATAGGACATAACATTAGCATACAAAATTCACTTTCATTTCTAGACACTAACAATAAAAAATCCTAAAATTAAGTTTTAAAAATATTCTATATACATTAGCAGCAAGCTGAGCACAGTGGCATACACCTATAATCCCAGTGACTCTGATTCAGGAGGCTAAGGCAGGAGGATCAAAAGTTAGAGGCCTGGACGACTTAGCAAGACCCTGTATCAAAATTAAAAAAAAAAAAAGAATAAGACATTATGCCAGTATGTGAGAAGAGTACCAATTTTACACCAACTCCTATATTCATCAGAATATAGGAAGCCCGTCAACTCATAAAGTCAGCATTACCATAATTTCAAAACCAAAAACATAAGAAGAAGGAAAAGTTGGACAAATACCCCATACATATGCACAAAAACTCTTTTTAAAAAAAAAGAATTCTTATGAATAAATTTAACAAAGGTGTCACAAATGTTTAACATAAAACATCATTGAAAGAAATGAAAGAAGACTTAAATAAATGGAGAGACATCTGGTGTTCACAAATTGGAAGACTCAATATTGTTAAAATGTCAATACTTCTTGGTCTATAAATTCACTCAAAATTCCCAACAGCCAGAGGCTGTACCATGGTACAGTGCATGCTTATCCTACATGAGCTCCTGCAATCAATTCCAGAACTGAAAAAAAAAAAATTTTTTCTTCTCAAAAGTTTTTTTCATACAAATGGACAAACTGATCCTAAAATCCACATGGGAATGCAAGGGACTCAGAACAGCTAAAACTCTCTTGAAAAAGAAAGACAAAGTTGGAGGACTCACACTTTCCACTTTGTGCACAGTGATGTGCACAAATAGTCTTAGCTACTCTGGAGGCTGAGGCAGGAAGAGATCAAGGACAGCTTTGGCAACATAGAAACACCCTGTTTAAAAAAATTACTGCAAAGCTACAGCAATCAACCCTGTGTTACTGGTACAAAGATAAACAAACAGATCAATGCAATGGCATTAATAATACAGAAATAAACTCATACATCCATGGTTAATTGAGTTTCAACAAGGGTGTCAAGATCATCCAAATAATGGTGCTAAGACAACTAGCTATTCACATGCAAAAGAATCAATTTAGACTCCTACCTCACCCATGTACAAAAATTAACTCAAAATGGATCAAAGCTTAAGAATGATAAGAGCTAAATCTATAAAACTCATAGGTATAAGTTTTCATGACTTGAATTAGGTAATGGATTCTTAGATACAAAACACAAGTGACCCAAGAAAAATAGATAAATTGAAAATCATCAAAATTAAAAACTTTGTTCATCGAAGGATGCTATCAAGAAAGTAAAAAGGTAGCCTGCAGGGTGGCAAAAAAATTTTTATAAATCACATAACTGATAAATACAGAACACAAAAATAGTCAGTCTAATTTAAAAACAGACAAAGAATATGAATAAACATGTCTCCAAAGAAGATAGACAAGTGGTCAATAAATACTCTGGAAGATGCCCAGCACCACCAGTCATTAAGGAAATGCAATCAACACCACAGTGAAATATCACTTCACACTCACTAGGACAGCTGTGTTATCAAACAGAGAGGAAATTACAAATGTTGGTGAGGATGTGGAAAAACTGAAACCCATGTGCACCATGGTGCAGCCACTTTGGAAAACAGTCTGGCAGTTCCTCCAAAAAATTAACATAAAGTTACCACTTGATCAAGGAATTCCACTCTTGGGCATATCCCCCCCAAAAATGAAAATGTGTCTACTCGAAATTTTGTACACAAGTGTTCATAGCAGCATTATTTTTGTAGCCTAGAAATGGAAACAACCCAAATGCCCATCAATTGACAAATGCTTAAACAAAATGTAAGAAATATATCATTCAATGGACTATTTATTATTCAGCAGTAAAAAGGAATGAAGTACTGATATGTGCTACAATGCCGATGAACCCTGAATATGCTAAGTGGATGAAGCCAGACCCAGGCTTCTAGTTTATATGAAGCATGCAGAATAGGAAACTCCAAAGACACAGAAAATAGGTCCATGGTTGCCATGGCCCAGGGGTCGGGGACAGAAAGAGGCAGTGCTGCTGATGTAGGTTTTCTAGAATGAAATTTTCTGGAATTAATGATGATGTTCACACAATTCTGTGAGTATGCTAAAAATCACTTAACTGTGTACTGTAAAGTGGTTGATTTTATCATCAGCAAATACCATAACTTTTTAAATGATCCTTATTATTTAAGCCAATTCAAGATAGACTTACTGTTTCTAACGAACAAAAGCCTCCTGATTGGTGAGACTATCCCCATCTGCCTGACTCTCGAGCAGGTAGTCTGCCTTCTCTTGGAGCATGGGAAGGGTCTAGGCCTGGTGTGACTGACAGGGTCCCCAGGACCAGAGAGCTCTGGGAAAGCTGCACACTAAACCAGAAAAGTCCCTCCAGATTCTAAGAGGGGACACAGTCCCAAGTTCTTTCCCAAACTCCCAGTGAATTGCTAGGAGTGGGATGTTCCCTCTCTTGTTCCGAAGCAGCAATGAGAGAGGGATCCCATCAGACTGGCTCAGCGGCCACTATCCCTACCTCCCTGGGTCACTGGGCAGCCCATGGCCAGGCTTCCTGGGATCAGGTGCCCATGTGGTACAAGCAGTGAGCTCCCCTGGGCCGGAGCAGCTAGGGATGTTTCCAAGGGCAGAGGGTGGGGAGGGACTGGAGCACCCCATACGGCTCATTCCACAGCCTCATCCTGAAGGGGTTCGATTACACTGTTTGAAATTAAATACATGCTGGAGTGTGCATGTCAAGATGCTTCTCTGGCCTTGAGGAAATCGATAACTCCAGTCTTGGGCATAACCAGCCTAAATCCCCACAGCGATGGCCCACAGCAGCCTTACTCTCAGATCTCCATATCCTCTGTGGGGGAGCACACAACTCAGGGAGCATTCTCCCCCTCAGCAGACACATCCTGGGCTGCACTTGTCCAGGGAAGGGTCAGTCACGTCCTCAGGTAAGACTCAGGCTGGGAATCCTGGCCTTCCAATCATGGCATCAACTCCGCTATCCTGCCATGCCATTGCTCAGGTTGGCAATCAGCCTCAAGAATGCCAAGCCAAGGAATCACACTTCAGGGTCTCACGAGAGAACAGACTCAAATTCTGTTCTCTGACTTTAATCACAAGAATTTTTTCATGGAGCATTATCCAGAGAACACACATTGCATGGACTCCTGGAGGTCACTGTCACCTGACTGCATGGTTTGCTCCTCATGGAGTGACATCCATTGACCTGCTTATCAGAATGGCTGCTGAGCCCACACTGAGAGTTTTCACAACAGGGTTGGGAAAACACAGAGTGTGGCTTTATTATTCCATTGAGTTGTAAATTTTTAAAAAAAATCTTTCTTTTTAAGCATATATCTACACAGAAAAAGGCATAAAACAAAAATGAACACCAGTATAACTACCAGCCAAGTACAGAAGTATAACATTGCCAACTCTCCAGACGCCTTTGGAGGGCCCTCTGCTTCTCCAAGGGTAACTTCATTTAAATGGAATTGCAGAGTAAGAACTCTATGTAATAGGTTTTATCTTAGTCTGTTTCTGTTGTTATAACAGAACAGCTGAGACTGGATAATCTATAAAGAAAAAAGGTTCATTTTGACTCACTATGCTAATGCTGGAAGGTCCAAGATCATAGCTCTGGTAGATAAGTGACTTCTGGTGAGAATCTTATGCTGCTTCAATTCATGGAACAGTTTAATGTGTTTATTGGCCATTAAAATTAACTCTGGCAAAATCCCTGTTCAAATCTTTTTCACAAGTTTCTGTTGCTTTTTTTATGTTTTTCTTATTGATTTGCAAGAGCTCTTTATATATTCTGTGTAGAGCCCCTTGTCAGTTGAATGTGACAATTCTCCCATTCTTATCTTACTTTTCATATACTCTTAATGGTCTCTTGGATAGACAGATATTCTTAATTGTAATGTAACCAATTGATGAGTCTATCTGCTTTTATATCCTATTTTAAAAGTCTCTCCCTACCGCATAGATATAAAGTCATCTTATTGTGCCAGCCTTTTGATGTGTCATCTTGACTAGTCTGACCTACAGTCCCCACAATGCTCTTTCTAGCAGTCTTTCAGAAAGGTAAAGAGTGGAGAGACAGCAGGGAGGCAGCGGCCTTCCGAGCCTGCCCACACCTCCTCTAGTTATCCACTCAAACCCTCGCCTACGTGTCACTGCAGAGGGATTTTGCAGATGTGATTATAGTCCCAAGTCAGTTGACTTTACCATAATCAAAAGGGAGATTATCCTGGAAGGGCCTGACTTAATTAATTGAAAGTCCTTTTTGAAAGAGCTTAGGCCTTCCCTGAGCCACTCTGCAAACAGCCACTGGGTGTTCCCTCCCCACTGCCTGCCCTATAGACTTTAGGCCTGCTTCCAGCCAGTACTTAGCCAAGAAGGTATGAGCCGATTTCATGTAAGAGATCCATCACGTACACTCATGTGGGCACAGGTGCGTACACACACACACACACACACACACATACACACATACACACATGCACATGCACACACACATGCACACACATGCACATATACACACATACACACATGCACATAAACACACATACACACATGCACATGCATACACACATGCACACACACATGCACATGCACACGCAAACACACATAAACACACACATATGCATACACACACACATACACACATACACACTCACATGCACCATCTCTGGTTTGCTGCTTCTCTGGCTGAATGTCCACCAAACATCTGTATCATTTTCTGATGCCTGGTTGGTTTGCCTTCTCATTTAACTCTAAATGTACCTGGTTGATTTTTTGTGAATGGTACGGAGTAGGGGCCAAGATTCTGAGTTGGTTTTCCTCCCCACTTTAGACACTCAATAATCCCAACATCGTTTGTTAAAAAGCTCTTCTTTCTCTACTGTTTAGCCAGCATTTTATGATCAAAGATACTCATATTCACAGGTCTAAATGTTCTGAGCTGCTCTGCTTTGGCCACCAAGAAATTAATTTTCAAATTTGCTGCCCAAATGAAATAATCGTGTCAGGCTTCATGATGTGATTTATGAACACCAATTTGCCACTGGCTTTACCCTATAACTCAGCACATATTTCCCCTTCACTCTGGAATGTGGTAGATGCTCATTAAATCTGGGTATCTTTCCTTGCCTCTGCTTTGGGAGACAGAGAGAACCCTAGGGTTGAGTTATATGATGGCTGGTTTCCTCTGAGGGGGACAGGTGGTGGTGAAATGGCCCCACAAGCCTGGCAACTTTGTTGGAGAGACCAGGTAGTAGGCACAGTGGGTGCTGCCCAAAGGGGCTTTGAACAACTGGATGCATGATTGGTTAAATAAATGATTGTCCATACCACAAACTGCAGTGGAACTCCTCAAATTAATAGAAATCTCTATAGTGATCTCCACCCCAGCACTGTAAAGGAAAAAAAAAAAAAAAAAGCCCATAAAGAATAGTACGTGCCTCCTTCTCTGCGAAAACTGAGGGAAAGAGGAATGCATGCACATGTTTACGTACAGAATGTGTAGAAAACATCTCTGGAAAGACACACCAGAACAGGCAGCACTAATCACCGTGGGGAGGAAGGCTGGGTGGTGTGCACAGGGCAGGAGGGACACTTCACCAGAAGCCTTCTGCAGCTGTTGGCATTTAAGCCATGTGAGTAGCCTGCCTGCTTACAACATCAAAACAATTATTTTAAGATGGGAAATAAAAAAAAGCAACAAGGCATAGACAAGTCGGAAAGAGCTCATCTCCCCATCTGGACCAGAACTTGGAGAACCAGGCTGGGAGGAGTGGGCTGTGTTCCTCTTGGGCAGGATGCCATCCTGGTCACCGCTGCCAGCCCCGCCAGTCCCAGAGCCGGATCTGCCCAGTCTCCTCCCTCTGAAACACTGCCCTGGCAGGCACCCTCATCCGAGGCCTGCAGAGCCAGGCCTGCCACACTCTGCAGCTTCCCTGGAATCTCTCCTCCCGCTTGGCGGCTGGCAGAGGCGTCGCTTTTTCTTGGCAAAGCACCCTCTGTGAAAAATGCAGTGGCTGTGGAATTGCATCTGCAGACAATGGCCTAGACATTATTCGAATTAAGAAGAAACTCTCTTTACCTCAGTCCTGCAGATCCTCACTGCTGCTCCAGCTAAGTGGGGGACCAAGGGGCAGAGAAAGAAGCAGACGCCTGGGAAGAGCATGCCAGGAAGCCTGGCAAATACCTGTGGCTGGGGTGGGAAAGTGTACAGAAAACAGCCTGTCTGAGGCACGGGGCCGTGGGCATCCGTGGGAACAGGCACGTACAAGGGGGCAGGGCAGGTGGGTGTGTGCATACCTATGTGTGTGCACATTTGGGTATATGTGCCTGTGTGGAACAGGACAAGGCTGGCCCTGCAGTGGGCATGCACCTGGGGGTCCAACCCTGACAAGCAGAGGCAGAGCCAGAAAGAGCAGGCACGTAAACCATCCCTGGATACAGACCCCTCCTTCCCCACTTGCCAGCCAGATCTCTAGAAAATTCTGTTTGCCCTTTAACTTCAATTGTTTCTTTCGTTACACCAGGTGATGGTGAGGGCTCAGTGAAGATGACAAGAAGGGACAGTGACTTGGCAGCAGTGACAGGCACCAGGGCCGTAGGCCATGGGAACTCAAGTCATCATCTTCTTTTGCAGTTTTGACTGGCCCCCACTACTATACCGTCCCGATCCTAAAAGTACATGGTTTCCCCCACAGACCGGCCAGGGACAGGGCTTGTGGCCCAGTGCTCAGCACAGGCCCTGGCTTCCAGCAGGCAGAGGTCCCAGGGTGAGTATTAACAGCAAGCTGAGCACTCTGAATTTGCCCTGACCTTCCACAGAGAGCCACACATTTGTGCTGAACCCACAGAAGGCCCACTCACCGAGATAGCCCCACCCAGCCACAGCAATCAAGGAACACTGCCCCTCACCTAGCTATGCCTGTCTCTCACCTGGAAGACAACCACAGCGCACCCGTGCCACCTGCCTACCCCCACATATTATCCACAGTAGGCAGAGGGACCTTTCTAAAAGGAAAGACTACAAATAAATAGGACAGGAGTCACTCCTCTGCTTAAACACTCTCATGGCTCCGCCTCAGGCTTGGAACAAAAGCAAGCAAATCACCGTGATCTGAGTGGCCCACAGAACCTGAGTCTTTGTCTCTCCTTTCCCTTTCAGTTCCACATCCATGTCAAATCTTTTTTTTGGGGGGTAGGGGATGGTACCAAGGATTGACTGACCTCAGAGGTACTCCACCACTGAACCACATCCCCAGCCCTCTTTTGTATTTTATTTAGTTGCTTAGCACTTCCCTGTTGCTGAGTCTGGCTTTGAACTCATGATCCTCCTGCCTCAGCCTCCCAAGCTGCTGGGATTACAGGCGTGCACCACCGCACCCAGGCACTTCCATGTCAAATCTGTTTGTGCCCCAGGACCTTTACACTGCTGTTCTCCATGTCTGGAGGTCCTCAAAACATTGCTGTCTACCCCTCATTATTATTCTGGACTTGTCTGAAACATCACCTCCTCAGAGGCCTCCCTGACTCACTCAATGAACAAGCCTATCTCTGCCTTCTGCCTGCCTGACTCCAGCTCACCTTTGGTGGAATGGACAATGCACTCAGGACAGACAGACAGAGAGGGTTCAGAGTGAGACTTGCAGTTGGCCTGTGGGACTGTCACAGGGAGAAGGCACTGTGAGCTGTGTCTAGACCTGCCTGCCCTCAGTGGGTCTCAATGCACACAGACTCCTCCCAGCACAACAGAACCTGAGAGAGCACAGCCTTCTTGGGACCCTGTGTTACATGAAGAGATTTTTAGTCAACATTATAATTATGTCCCTCACTTGAAGAACTGATGAATGGGTGCCAAGCCGGGCAGTGCCCTGGTCTTCCTGACATTCTTGGGGACCACTTCTCAAAGAGTGACCCTTCCCTCATAAAGTTTCACTTCCCTTGTAAGGGGTACAGGCAGATTCTCACTTGGCTCAGGAGTCTGTAGGCCTCAGCAGAGGCAGGGACAGGGGCAGAAAGTGTAATGTCCCTCCTGGGCTGACCCACTGCACATGACCTGCCTTCAATGCATCCTCCCATGTCCCCACCTCCGGGCAACCCCCTTGGTGGCTCTGTGCTCCCCAGCCTTAGCCTGGCCACTCACTTTAGCTCTCTCTGCCATAGGGTTCTCCTTCCAGTTGCTCACCTGTGACAGGTCATCTTGCCTCCCTGCACCCTGGGGCCTCTCACGCTGTATTTGGGCCTGGATAAGCTTCCTCTCTCTGACCCACCCCCACTGGCTGGCTACTGGACCTCTCCTCCAGAGCTCCCTGCCCTGGCCTGGGAAAGGTCAGATGCCCAAGCCACATCCCACACCCTCTGGCCTTGCCTCACAGCATCAACCCCTGGCAGGTATAGAGTTACCTGCCAGGAATGACTGTAATCCCAGTAACTCAGGAGGCTGAGGAAGGAGAATCACAAGTTCAAGGCCACCCTGAGCAACTTAGTGAGACCCTGTCTCAAAATAAAAAATAAAAATAGCTAGGGACATAGTTCAGTGGTACAGTGATAAAATGCCCCTGAGCTCAATCCCCAGAACAAAACAAAAAGTCACTCGTTTCAGCTTTGAGCTGCTCACCCATCCCCATCCTACTAGATCATGAGCATCATGGGAACAGGAACCATGGCTGTTTTGCTCATCACTAAATCCCCAGCACCCAGACCACAGAAGATGCTGTGAAAAACTTTGTCAAATGAATGAATGAATGAACCAATGAAAAACCCTGCTAACTCAGAACCCCAAGTTCCCTCCCTGTTCTGTCACTAATCTGCACCTGGTCCCACAGCTGGGCTGGACCCTGCTTGTTGTAAGAGCTGGGACAGGTCAGGCAGGAGGAACCCTGGATCCTGAGGAGTGGATAGGAGATCAGTGGAATGGAATTTCCTCCAGAAAGACTTAGTGGTAAGTTCAGACCAGTCCTCACATCCTCTGGGACTCTACATCAGAGCAACAGGTCCACCCAGCAGATCCTGGACACAGAACTCAGAGGGCTTGCCTCAGGAATGTGGTACACAGGGCTGCACCGCTGCAGTCCTGAGCACACTGTCTCTGAGTCCTAGGTTCCTCCCCGTAACACGGGTTTCTAGCCCTCTCCACCTCTCCAGGCAAGGAAAGATTCTTGTCCAGGGCTTGGCTTGCTGAGAGAACTTGCACTGGGTCCCCTGGGGTACCAGCCTACCTGCCTACTGACTGGAGGTGCTTCCCTAGAGCCTCCAAGCCCCACTCCTGAGGTCCGAGATTAGCTCTCTAGGAGAGGTGTGAAGTTTTTGGGCATCCACTCTCTGCAGAATGATCCATACATCACTGCCACAGTCAGTCAGTGACCCATCCACTTCCACAGTCCTAGGCACCAATTCACTAAGGGATCTGGGCCATGTGAACATCTTCTGAAGGTCATTGACTCTCCAATATCCCATCCACAAGTGTCCACCAACCCAGTATATGGAACTTCCCCAACCCACCCTGGGAACAGAGGACTAGAAGGGCACACTCCCCAGAGACGAAGATGCCCGCATGCACTTTGGGTGTACTCCTGGTTCATGGGGACCCATATGTGGTTCCACACTCAGCTGGACATAGAGCAGCCAGAAGGCAGGGTCCAGAGACCCCCTCTGTTCCAGACTTTCCCTTCTGGAAGAACAAAGTGAGGCCATAGGCCACCAGCCCAAAATTTGCTTGTCCATCCCCTTCTGCTCACCCTCCCTGCAGGTGGCCACAGGGAAAGCCCAGTGCAAATGAACCATGAGCCCTTTCCTGGGTCAGGTGGAGGCGCCTCTCATCAGCACTGCATAGGGACATTACCTCCAGCCTCAATCTTGTGCTTAGTGACAATATCAGCCAAAGCTGGCTATTTTTAAAATGGCAGCCTGGGTACAATGTATAGTTAAGATACACTTTCTAAATGCTTTACATGCTTAGATTTATCACAAGCACTTTTTTAATTTGCATTTTCTAAAGTGCTCTTAACTTTTTAAAACACATTCACATGCAAATTAAATCAATTCATACAACTTCCCTGAAAGAAGTGTGATCATTTTTAATAATTCCATTACATAAATGGAAAAATCAAGGGATACACAACCAAATAACCTATGTTAGTGGACAAAGGGAAAAAAATTGATGCTACATGAGTGACCACCCCAAGCCAGGCACTAGGAAGGTCTCTACATCTGTTATTCTTGTCTAATTTTTTCCTCACAAGAACCCTGAGAAGTGAAAATGGGTACAATGACCCATATTACAGAGGAGAAAAATAGGGCCCGAGGAAAAGGGGTTCACCCAACTCACACAGCACCTGTGGTAGGAACAATAAGGACCTTGTTTTTGAAATGAATAAAATAGTGACAGAAATGAAGGAATAAGATGATAGAGACCTATCTCAGGTGCCTAATGAAGCAACTCTGCAGCCGTCCTACAGCCCTTAGGAACCAGGCACAGCCGCATGACCCTCCTCTTTTCTGACTGGGTCCTTTTAAGAAGCCCTTAACCATGCTCATCCAAATTTGATGAGAATAATTGGATTTTATTAAAATCATTTAGATGACTATGGCAGTCATTTGCACTGTACCCAAAGAGTCTGATTCTCCCTTCCAGGTATGTGGTAGAGGACTATGTTCCTGGCCTTAGGTAGGATCATGTGGCTCACTTTGGCTAGGGAGCAGAGGTGATCTGTGACTCTTCCAGGGGGAAGTCTCAAGAACCAGTCCACAGTAGTTCATAGTCCCTTTTGTCTTGCCTTGGCAATCATAAAGACAAAAAGATGGATCCTGGGTGGTCCTTAAGCGAGGAAGACCAGCCCTCAGCTGATTCACAATGGCTATGTGAGAGAAAGAAGAAATGTGTTACTTTTAGTTCCTGAGATTTGGAAGGTGTTTGTTATAGTAGCAATATGCATTCATCTCACTATTCTCATCTATAAAATTGGGAAAATACACTATGAGGATCACATGAGCAATACATATAAATGATTCATATATTTATACATATGTATATATATATACTCATATATGTATGAATATGATTGACATATAGTATTCTGGGATCTCAGGAAACAATATCCCAAAATATGCCACCTTGAACTTCAAACTGGGAGCACCTGGAAAGCAGCAAGTGCAGGCAAGGGCTTTCCCTGAAGTTCTCTTATCTACCTGAAGACCAGATCTGCCAAAGAACACAATTGCCTTCAAATCTTCTTACTGGAATTTCATTAACCAGGGAAGATTCAATTCTTATCACAGAGGAAGAGACTGAAGATCAAACACCACGCCTAGGGCCCAGGCTATTGCCTATTCTTTGGGTTCATTCATCTTTCCTGAAAATCATTTACTTTCCCTCTACAGCCCCCACTTCCCTCTCCCCTGTGATGAGGGCATTTAACCATCTGGCCCTGCCTTGAGTATCATGGTTTATATGACACATGTGCATATTCTTAAATTTTCATATCTTTTCTCCTGTTATTCTGTTGATTGTCAGTTTGTTTCAACAGATTCAATTATCAAATCTTCAAAGGAAAAGTCTGAACTTCCCTACAGTGTGCTTATATGTGTTAACTATTAATGTCACTCTTTTTCATGTTATTTCTCTTTTAATCATTTCTTTCAAAAGCCCCAATTCCTGACCAGGCCCAAACCAAAAGTGTATCAGGGAAGATGTTGGGATGCTGGTGGTCAAAGGTAAGGCCAGGTCTTCCCAGAGGCAGTAGCTCTAGAGGTGACCTGGTCAAGGCACCCTTTGATGGCAATTGCCGATCTGCCTTCCTTTTTTAAAGTTCTATTATAAAATTATGCATATTCTCTTATTTTAAAAATTTAGAAGGGCTCAGTGGTAGAGACTTGCCTATCAGGTGCAACGTCCTGGGGTCAATTCCTAGCACTATAAAAGAAAATTAGAAAACACATAAAAATGTAAAGAA
The DNA here is from genome assembly GCF_902686455.1 of Sciurus vulgaris. NCBI lineage: Eukaryota > Metazoa > Chordata > Mammalia > Rodentia > Sciuridae > Sciurus > Sciurus vulgaris. The sequence continues at coordinate 73,189,237 of NC_136463.1, forward strand.
AAAAAAATTATCTATATCCCACTCCAAAGATAACCTCACTTAATATTTTGCATACTTCTTACTCATATATTTTCCTTTTATCATTTTAATTTTCCAAATATAACTTTCTTATTATTTTAACTAAAAGTACATAAAAAAAACATTTTTTTCATTATATTTAATATTTTTCTACAAAATAAGTTTAATGCACCTTAATAAGGCACCTACAACTAGATAGCAATTACCAATTCTTAATTCAAAATTAAACCACAAAATTAGTGAGCATTTCCTATATAGCATGCATTGAGCTAGTATAGTGATGAATTGATAAAAAAAAAAATCAGACCTAGTCTGACCCTCAAGAGGGACCCTCTCATTCTGTCCTGGGGGAGAATCAGTTTCTTGCCTCTGGAGAGAAAGGTACAGGGATAGCATGAATAATGAAGTGAAGTTCATCCTTAGAGCTAACATTCTGTGCCAAACCTGCCTGACTTGTGATTTTGCTAAAGACTGGACAAAATACACTAAATGTTCTCCTAAAAGTGTAACTGAGCTCAAAAACAAATAAGGGTAATGCCAGAGGTCCAAAATGGAGAGAAGCATGGAAATCAGTGGGCTAAGCAGGTGTTAGTGCCCCGGTTGTCTGGTGGAGGTGTTTATGCACTGTGGGGCTTGTGCTCATAGCTGCATGTGTATAGAAGAGGTCTTGGACCGAAGCAGGATGGGGATTTGGGACTGAGAGTCCTGTGAAAGATAGCACCTTAAGAAACTCTGTGCTTTGTGGAAGAGTTGACTGAACCCCAAGAAAGAGAGATCACAGGAAATCTTGGTTGTTGAGCTTGAGCTCTGAAGGAGAACAGAAATGATACCTGAGAATTTTCACTCTCAGTAAATTATGCCCATATCATTCAGGGCTTGGTGTCTAGGGTTCACTGGTTCATACCAGCTAGCACACAAATCAAGCTAGCATGAAAAGAATTCTTGGGCTGGTAACACTCACCGACACCAGGTCGGAGTAAATGTCAATCCTCTCAATTCAGGTCACAAAGAAGTCCCACAGATAAAGTCCTGGCACACATAAGCTCCCTCATAGAAATTGCAAAATAGTTAAAGAAGTGACACATCAGGAAAACAAGTCATGAGAAACCACAAATTGGGAATTAGACTTCCAGATTCTTCACATTTGGTTATCTTGTAAGTACTATGAAATGCTTAATATTAGTAAGCACATGAGGCAAGAAATTTAAAAATCGTAAGAACAGAGCATTGTGTAAAAAGAGATGGGCAGATGCCTAGACAAAACATCAATGCCTCTATGTGATACCATGCAGCATGTGTCACTTCCCAGGAGCATCCCCCTATCAGTATTGAGTTTGACAGAAAGAAGATAACAATAGTGAATAATCAAGTAGGGATAATTTTTCTCAAGCACACACACACACACACACACACACACACACACACACACACAATTAAAAGATAGGTTTCTGTTGCCACTAGTTCAACTATTCATCTGTTGCAGCAAGATCCCAGGCTTTGTCTCTCCACATAACCTCCCTTAGTAAACCATTGTTTATATTCATTCTTGCTGCCTCATAGGTACCAGATGGCTGCTGCTACTCCAGATATCATATGAGTACAGGAAGGAAGTGGCAGAAAGAAAAGCAGAGGGTAAAGAACCAGCTGCACTTGTCCTTGATGTCTCCAAACTACCACCATCACCAGCACCAGCACTACCATCACACCATTACCATTATCTCCACCATGACCACCATCGCCACCTCAACACCACCACCACCATCACCACCATCAATACATGCTCCACCACCACCATCATCATCCTCACCACATGCTCCACCATCACCACCACCATCATATCACCACCACTACCACCAATGTCCCCATCCTGCAGGAGACTTAACTTCTTCAGTGCCCCCTGGTATGTGAGGCCTGAGCCCTTAGCCTGCACTTTGAATTGATGAGGGAGTGACTGTGTGGTGGCCCTCAAGTGTACCAGGCATGCAGCTTAGCGCCACACATTGGTGACAACTGACACAGGAGACTAAAGGCCAGTTGTCCTGGCCACCCACATTATCCTCTGTACTCTCCCCTACACACTTCAGGTCCACTCTGACTCGGAGTTACCTTTGTTCTTCCCTCAAAGATACTGCCTTCTGGAAGATTCCAGGATGGCAACAGAGGTTCGGCAGGAAGTATCTTGAATAAGGATGAATTAAGGGGCTTGCTAAAGAAATAAAAAGTATTCTTAAAAGCAAAATGGCAGGAGGTAATGTTTAACCAGCTCAAAAAAGCTCACTCTTCAATCTCACGATCACCATTAAAGCACTATTTATGCGCTATTTATTCAATTACTGTAGAATGGAGATCCAAAGATAAACTCTGGTCAAAAGTCCACTGTCAGCTATTAGCACAAAAAACTGTCCTTATTGAAAGCAATAAGAGGCCATTTCTTTTTCAACAGTTAAGACTTCAGACTTGTCACAAGTTCTACCTGAATCAGGTAAAGTCCTGGGGTTCTGATAATTCTGGGAATAATAAGAAAGTTCCAGAAGCTGGCCCACAGCATCCCTGTGGTAAGAACAGCTGTCCACACTAGTGTGTTCAGGCTGCAGCCATCAGTGGAATTTGGCTATAAAACCCAGGTTATTTTGAGGTGTGTGGAGCACAAAACCTGCTCAGAAATAAGCCATGAGCCATTGGGTCATTAAACAGCAGCTTAATTTTTTACCAAGTGCAGAACAAACTATCAAGGGTGGGACAGAGCAAATGAAGTTCAAGGAGAAAAATTCACTTGCTGAAATGCTATAAGTTCATGTTAGAAGACATTTCAACTTCCAGATTTGCACATTTACACCCACCAATGTTCTAAAACCTTACTATTTCTGTTTTTTAATATGTTTTTTGATACTCCCATTGGCAAGAAGTTGAATTTACTTTCAACAACTGAGAACAGTTGCATTAACTTTCCATCACTGTAACAAAATACCTGAGGTCAATCAACTTTAAAAGCGTGAAGTTTTATTTTGGCTCACAGGTTTGGAGGTCTCAGTCCATGACCAACTATCCCTGTTGCTTTTAGGCCTGTGTCAAGGCAGCACATATGGCAGGAGTGCAAGGCAAAGCAAAGTCACTCGTTCATGGCCATTGAAAAAAGGAAAAATGAGGAAAGGGCCAGAGTCCACGATGCCCTTTGAGAGATACCCCCAATGAGCTCTTTGATCCCATCAGGCCCCATCTCCTAAAGGCCTCACCACTTCCCAATAGCACCACCCTGGGGAGAAGGCCTTTAACACAGGGACCTTTGGGTGACATTCAAGATCCACACTACACCGGACTACACATGCTTGGGATCCTGCTGCCTCTGGGCTCCATCCCTAGCTGAGTTCAGAGGGGTGCGTGGGAGTCCTGAGTGAGCTGGTTTCACATTCCCTGACACCCAGATCCTCACACTCCACTGCAGCCAGGCTCTGGAGCTGGCTAGTAGTGCTCCAGGAGCAGGTCCGCTGGGAGACACCCATGCCCTAAGCCTCTGGGATCCCCTCGCTCCATCCATGGCCCATATCTTTGCACAAAGCCACCACACCTTATGACAGAACAGTACTAGTACTGTTCAAGAACTAGTACTAGTTCAAGGGCCTTGTCACCCCATGAACCTCAGAGTTCTCCCCTGTCAACTAGGGACAACAGAAGCTCCACCTCACTGGACTGGTGGTGAAGACAACGTAAGTGAATGTGCCTAAGGCTGCCAAGTGTAGCGCCTGCCTGTTGTGGTTGGATACGTGCAAGATAATGCAGGCAGGTCCAGAGGTGGAAGATTAGATTATGAGAGCTGTAACCTCCTCTATGGATTAATCCATTTGATAGATTAATAATTTCAGTGGACTACTGGGTGGTAATTATAGGCTACAGGATGGAGATCTGGGGTCATAACCTTGGGAATAATATTTTGTCCCTATCATGCTTCTCTCTCTCTCTCTCTCTCTCTCTCTCTCTCTCTCTCTCTCTCTCTCTCTCTCTCTCTCTCTCTCCCTCTCTCCTCTCTCTCTCCTTCCTGGCTGCCATCAGCTGAACACCTCTCCTCAACCACACCCTCCTGCCATGATATTCTGACTCACCTGGGCCCAGAGCAATGAAGTCAGTGGACATGACCATGGACAGAGCCTATGAAACCATGAGCCAAAATAAATTTTTCCTCCTTTAAGATGTTCTCCTCAGGTAATTTGGTTACAGCAATGGAAAGCTGACTAACACAATGCCCAAAGTAGGGCTAAGTAAGTGCCATTCCTATCCTAGTCTCTCCTTCTAAAACTCTTAGCACATTTCCCAGCATTACTCCAGGCAGGGTTTCCAAGGGTGGACTCAGCAGGGTGGACTTGCCACCAGCTACCTCTAGCCAGTGAAAAGGACATGGGTGGGGGAGTGACCACAACATCCCTCACCATACAAACATTGCCCCCAACCTCTGCCTCCCACTTGCTGCTGGCCAAAAAGGGGTAAAAAGAGCACGTATCTGGCAGGTGGCTCTGTAGATTTTAAGAGCTGAACCCTACAAAACCTTGGCAGCAGTACCTGCTCAAAGCAAGAGTCAAACATGGTACCATATGATCAAGGGAGTTTTCTTAGAATAAGGAAATAAAAGGAGGCTGGTTGCATGGAGACTTTGTGGGAGGAAAGGCCAGGGGTTGCAGCAAGTCATGGGCTGTTGGCTTCATTCCTCTGTCAGGGTTTATTGAGCACCTACTACCTACCAGATGCCTCTCTCTCTGCAATGCCCAAGGAGGCCAGGTGAACAGAGAGACTGTCCCCAGTGAGCTGGTAGCCCTCAAGTTTGACATCAAGGAAATTCAGTGGGAATTGCTTATTAAAAGCTTAAATAGACTTTAACTATAAGATGGTTTAAGTCAATGAAAAAAATATAATTTAAAAATATTTTATTTATTACAATGATAAAAATAAATATTCAGATGTAAGTTTCCATCCATAGTATTGTTTTAAATTTTGCACATAATTTTCACACAACAAAATTTCTCAAGATGTTAAGTGAGAGGTGGTTATAGTGGTGTACACCTATAATCCCAACTACTCAGGAGGTTGAGGCAGGAAGATCTCTTGATCCCAGAAGTTCAAGACCAACCTGGGCAATATAGCAAGATCTTTTTGTTGCTGTTGTTGTTCTTTTTAGCTATGCAGGACAGTAGAGTACATTTTGACATATTTATACAAACACGGAGTACATCTTATTCTAATCAGGATCCCAAACTTGTGGTTGCACATGATGTGGAGATTCACTATGGTGTATTTACATATGAACACAAGAAAGTTAAGTCAGATTCATTCCACTGTCTTTCTTATTCCTGTCCTGAATCCCTTCCCTTCATTCCCCTTTGTCTAATCCACTGAACTTTTTTTTTTCCCTCCATCCCTTGTTGTGTGTTAGCATGTACATATTGGAGAGAATATTCGACCTTTGGTTTGGGGGGATTGGTTTATTTCATTTAGCATGATTTTCTCCAGTTCCATCCATTCACCAGTAAATGCCATAATTTCATTCTTTTGGGGGGGCTGAGTAATATTCCATTGTGTATATATACCACATTTTCTTTGCCCCTAGGTTGGTTCCATAGCTTAGAATAGCAAGATCTTATCTCCAAAAAAAGTAAGTCTCCCTCCTGTCCTATGTCATGCCTTTTTTAAAGTCACATGTGTTTTAAGATAATTACATGTGTTTCCTCCTTGTAATTCTGAAATAAATCCTATTTTGTCATGAGATAGTATCATCTGATTTAATTGTCTACTCTTTGGTGTCTTTTACACTTACATTCAAAATGATCTTAGCCTATGGTTTTGTGTATATGTGTGCTGATTTTATCAAGTTTTAACATCAAAGAAATTTAAGGGGAATTGCTTATTAAAAGTTTGGTAGACTTTGACTATAAAATCACTTAGATCAATGAAAAATTATCATTTTCAAATATTATAACTGATGAAAATAAATATCAAGATAAAAATTTCCCTCCACCATACTGTTTTAAATTTTTATGTATAAGTTGCATGCACTGAAATGCATGGGTCTTCCCTGTTCAATGAATTTTGACAGTTGCAAGCACCCAAATCAAGATGAAGACAATTCCCATCAATGCACAAAGTTTCCACATGCTCTTTTCCTGAGATAACCCCCTGCAAAAAGTAATCAACAAGTAATCTGATTTCTATCACTAGAGATTAGTTTTGCTTACTGTAGAAAGTCATATGAACAGAAACACACAGTCTGGACACTTCTGTATCTGGTTTCTTTTAGGCAGCACAATATTTTTGAGATTCAACCATATAACTTCATATCAGGATTATTTATGCTGGACTCATAAAATGAGTTTAAAAGCATACACTCCTCCTCTATTTCCACCAGACTTTTGTAGGATATTTTAGTGGTTGCTCTAGAAATTACATTAGGAAAACTATATCCAGAAAAAGCACCTTTCAAAATTAGAGGCGAAGAGGTATTTTCAAACAAAGACAGAGAATTCATCTCAAGCAGACCTACATTTCAAGAAGTGCTAAAAGAAGATATTCATGTGAAGAGAAAGGACTGTCAAATAAAATCCCAGCTTTGCAGGAAAGAATGAAGAGCAATTCATAGTATATGGTTAAATATTTACAACTGTTTGTGAATATTGATTAAAGCAAAACTAATGTAGAAGTAAAATAGATGAACACAGAGCACAAAGGACAGGAGGGGTGAATGAAATACACACTCTTAGTACCTTGTAAAATGCACACTGTAATCTCTAGAGCAACCACTAAGAAATAGGGCAGAGTTACATCTAAAAACTCAATAAAAGACATTTAAAAACCAAGAAGTAGTTTATTGACTCCCCAGAAGATCAGGAAAAGAAGAGCAAAGGAATAAAAGAAAATAAATGTTAGAAAACACATACCAAGATGTTAGACAAAAATCAAATCATAACAATAACTACATTAAGCATAACAGTTAACTCTCAATTAAAAAAACAGAGATCCCTAGGCTATTTTAAAAAAAAAAAAAGCAAAATCCAATTATGTGTTGTTTACAAGAAATAGCTTTAAATATAAAGACAGATAGGTCAAAGGCAAAAGAGTGGAAAAGGAAAACCAGGCAAACATTAAGAATAAGAAATGGGGAGCTGGGGCTGTAGCTCCATGGCAGAGCACTTGCATAGCACCACATAATAAATAAACAAATAAAATAAAGGCATACTATCCATCTACAACTACAAAAAATATTTTTAAAATATTTAAAAAATAAAAAAAGAATAAGAGAGGGACTAAGTGCAATGGCACAAACCTGTAACCCCAGCAACTCAGGAGGCTGAGGCAGGAGGATCACAAGTTTGAGGCCAGCCTCAGCAATTTAGTAAAACCCTCAGCAACTTAGCAAGACCCTGTCTTGAAACAAACCAAAAAAAAAAAAAAAAAAAAAAAATCTAAAAGAGACTAGGGATGTAGTTCAGTAGTAAAGTGTCCCTGGGTTCAATCCTCATACCTAAAAAAATGATAAGAAGAAGAAAATTTAGGTGGATATTTCAATATCAGAAGTAGTCTTCAGACTGTTGATGAGCTAAGCAAATAAATTTTTCATTTTTTGATAAAGCATTATTCATTTCTAGAATTTGCATTTTGTTCTTTGTTGTAGTTTCCAAATCTCTGTTGAAATACCTCCTTACATTTGTGTATGTTGTCTACCTTTTCTGGTGGATACTTTGGCATCCTAACTATATCAAAAGGTCTGTCTGATAATTCCACCACCTGGGCCATCTGAGTCAGCTTCTGTTGGTTATTTCTTCTCTTGACCCTGGGTCACATTTTATTGTTTCTTTGTATGCTTCATTGCTGGTTTGGTTTTATTGTTGGTTTGGGTTGTTTTGTTTCATTTTGTTGTTTGTATACCAGACTTTGTAAAATAATAGTTGAGACTGGAGAATGAAGTTAATAATGTTTACTGTCCTTTACTCCAGTAAAGCACAGCCCCTTTCTTCTGTCAAGTCATCACCATAGCCAGTTGAGCTGGGTTCAGGCTTTAAGGCAGCTTTAGTCGGCAGGTGGGTGCAGACTCTCTTGTGATTGGACATCTGAGAACACTAACCTCTCTACCTGCCCATGTGAGGCCAGTAAATGTTCATTAAGATGCTGGCTGGGGCCGTAGCTCAGTGGTAGAGCACTTGCCTAGTACATGTGAGGCATTGGGTTCAATCCTTAGCACCACAAAAAAATGAATAAAATGAAGATATTGTGTGTCCATCTACAACTAAAAATATGTTTTAAAAAAAAGATGCTGACTATTTCCTTCTTCCTCTATAGCAAAGTTTGCCCTACCTCTTCAGTCTACCAAGGATGAATGTAGTCATGGGCATCTGCCACTTGCTGGAATTCAGTCCATTTAAATTTCTTTATAACCTCAGTTCTCTACAGAGTTTTTTAAAACTATGATTTTTATATCTTATCCACTTACTCTCATAGTGTGGGTGAATTTACAAGTGTTATTGAGAAAAGTGACTCATAATTTCAGAAAATTATCTCTATCTCATATAGTATAGCCCAATAAATTCTAAATTAATTGGTATTTTAAATATTAAAAGGGATGCAATAAAGGTACTAAAGGAATATAAATATAACTTTCATGTAATCTTGCGATATGGAGAGAAAGTCAAAACAAAACACCAAGATAAGATAACATAAAGAAAACTGGATGAATTTGACTAAATAGAAAACCTGAACTTACATATGGCCCTCCAAAATATAAATGAAATAGTAAATAAAAATCTGTGAGGAATTATTTCTAAAATTGATAACAGACAAGGAATTGATACCATTAATATGTAAAGAACTATTTAAAAGAGAAACAAATATAAAAAATAAAATTAAAATTTGTTAATAAATTAAAAAATAACACTGTGCCACACCTGTAATCCCAGATACTATGAGTCAGGAGGAATGCAAGCTCAAGGCCAGATGGGCACACGAGTTAGATGCTGTCTGGGAATAAAAATTTTTTAAAACGTGGGGGTGGTAGCTGGAGATGTAGCTCAATGGCACTTACCTAGCATGTGCAAGGCGCCAGTTCAATCTCCAGTACTGCAGAAAGAAGTAAAATTAAAAATGCACACCTCAATAGAAAGATTAAGAAAATAAATGAGTCATTTGCAAAAGAAGAAAAATAAATGTCCAAAAGTAATAAAAACAATTCATTTTAATTAATAAGCAAATATAAATTGAAACAACAGTGGCATATCATTTCTCATCTATCAACTTAATATGTTTACTAATTATCCATTGTTCAATGAATACTGTTGAGTACCTGTCACATGAGTGACCTCTGTGTGTCCCCAAGAGCCAGCATCCAGAAGTGAGTTGATAGTGTCTGCCCTTGGAACCTTACATTCTAATGTGAGGACAGATAAGACAAAAAAAAGCTAAGTAGAAAAATAAGGAAAGGCAAGGATTTAGGCGGCAAAAGGGCAAATTGATGGGAAAGACAATTCTAACAAAAATGGACCCTGAGGAGATGACTGAAGAAGGTCAGGGTGTGGCCATTTGGATGTCCAGCAAGGGGACCAACTGCTAGACACACTCGGAGAACAAGAGGGAAGTCAGCCTGGAACGCATGAGTCCAGGAAGCCAGCATAATGGAGTCGGAGACCTTCGATGCCTGGAAACTAGTGTGCGCATGCACCACTGGTGGGAGTGTACACTGGCAACTCTTCCTGAAGGGAATATCTATATCTATCAAAAAGCCTAAACCACATACATACTTTGACTCCAAAATTCTAATTTTCTGAATTTATTTTAAAGCAATAATCAGATGAGTACACAAAGATATACATACAAAGATGTTCATCTCAGCAGTATTTACAGCTGGAAACAATCAAAACTTATGACATCTGTGACTACTGGCATTGTGGTGTATTTGTACAGTGGAATTCTGTGTAACCATTAAGAACAATGATATACTTTGTATTTTGACAAGGAAAAATATTCACAACATGATATAAAATATAAAAGTAGATGGTAGAATATGATGTGTGCTATGAATCCATTTTGTTTCTTTGTATTGATATACATAGAAATCTGGAAGTACAAATATCAAAATATTAATGGTACTGTCTGATGGATTGCAATGGTTTTCATCTTTGCAATGATTTATATGTTTAATGTTCTTGCAGTCACCATGTACTATTCATGTGATCTAGAAACACTGTTTCCAAAATCTAGTCATATGCTGCTAGTAAGAAACATCTAAATGATAGGGGAAAACTTTTTTTAAAAGAAGAGTCTTTGGGAAATGCAGAGAAAAACAAAGCAAGGCTGACAGCACTCAAGAAGGAAAGTACATGATCTGATAAGAAAGTGCTTAACAAAACTGGGTGCAACCAAAGTTGTACTCAAGTGTAAAATCATACCTGTTCATGTTTCTATTGGTTTAAAAAAGATAGAGTGAGTTATATGGGCAGCATCTCCTAATATTTTGGTCACTAGTGAGCATCAGCCAGTTGAAAAATGTTTTTAATCATCAGAAAAGAGGAAGAAGTATAATCCATTACTTCTTGCTGAACCTCTTTTTGCAGCCCCAATGAAGGGGTGGGGAAAGAAACAACTTGTTATAATCCTCAGGTTCTGGAATCCATTTATTTTGACACAAATATTAGTGACTTTTAATGTAATGACTAAGGTTCTGAGGAAACTAACTCTACAGTAGGGGACTCTTAGAAATTTTGAAATGTTTTACTCTTTTCAGATTCAAAAAAAATTTAAGAACTGATAATATGCAGTAAAAGGCTAGATGCAGTAATGCCGTTTTTTGTTTGTTTGTTTTGTTTTGTTTTGTTTTGTTTTGTTTTGTTTTGTTTTGTTTTGTTTGTACCAGGGATTGATCGCAGGGGCACTTAACCACTGAGCCACGTTCCCGCCCCTCCCCACCTCATCCCACCCCTTTCTTTTGAGACAGGGTCTCATTAAGTTGCTGAGTCTGACTTTGAACTCACGATCCTCCTGCCTCAGCCTCCCTCAGCCTCCCAAGACACTGGGGTTTCAGGTATGTGCCACTGTGCCCAGCTTATCATGTGCTTTTCATAAGAGGCCAAACTAGTACCACCCTTCTGGAAAGAAATTTGGGATCATGCATTAAGATTCTTAAGAGGTTTCTTCCCCTGGGCCCAGCAAATTCCCTATTAACAAACTTTCCCAAAGCCAGGGTCAAGCCTGTAAACCCAGCAAATTGAGAACCTGAGGCAGAAGAATCACCAATTCAAAGCCAGCCTGGGCAACATAACAAGACACTGTCTCAAAATTAAAAATAAAAAGGGCTGGTAATGTAACTCAGTGGCAAACTACCCCTGGGTTCAATCCTCAGTACCAAGAAGAAGAAGAAAATGTAAATAAAACTATCCCAATAACCTGAAATACAGGTGATTTGTGAATAGAAATATTATCACAGTATTATCTTATATAAGAAAAAATGTAAAAGCAAAAAGAAAAGAAATACCAAAAATGTTTAATTCTGACAATAAGGAAACTACGAATTATTGTACATCCAAAAATTGGAAATACTTAGTAGTCAAATACTATATTTATTAAATTTTTCTTAATAATTTGCAAAAATTCTTGGGACAAAATATTATGAGAAATAAAAAAGAGGATTCAACACTGTATGAACAATATGCTTCCAATATGTGCAAAGAAAAAAAAAAAAACAGAAAAAAAGACATCATTACTAGTTAATTCTAGGTAGTTGAATTATTAATGGTTGCCATTTGTTTACAAGTTTTCTACTTTCCTGTATTTTAAATATTTTCCAGAGGTGACAAACTAGTATTCAGTTCATTCTCTACTGCTATAATAGAATACAACAGACTGTATAATTTACAAAGAAAGAAAGTTGAGTTAACTCGTGGTTTTGGAGGCTGGGAAGTTCAAGAGCATGGCCCTGACCCCTGGGAGGACCTTCATGCTCCCTCCTAGCCTGGTGGAATGAGAAAGGGCAAGCAATGCATGTAGAAGAGAGACCACAAAAGGCAGGCTGTTTTTTATTTCTATACTTTTTTATTTTTTATTAGAGCTTTATGATTACACATAGTAGTTGGGTGCATCCTGATGAACTATACATTCATGGAAATCAATTTCAGTTCATGATTTCCGCCCCATCCCCCACCCTTTGCCCTCCTGTCCTCCCTGCACCCTCGTTAACTAGGCAGTGCTTTATAACAACCCACTCTCTCAACCCTTCCCACCATAACATGGATCCATTTTGGGGGGCTCCGCCCTCACGACCCAGTTACCACCTAACACTGCATATTGTAAATCAAGCTTCCAACACATAAGTTTGGAGGACACCACCAAACCACAGCAATTCTATTTTTATTTTTCAAATTTGAAAAAAATCAAATATGCTTTAGCTCACTCTCCCCCTCTGCTCCAGCCCAGGCCCCACCCAAGGGAGATGAGTAAACAGCCTGCAGCACAGAAATACAAAGACTGCTCTTGCTGGGTGCACCTGTAGTTCCAGCTGCTCAGAAGGCTAAAGCAGGAGGGTTGCTTCAGCCCAGAAACTCGAGGCCAGATTGGGCTACATACCGAATCCCATCTCCTGAAAGTAAAAAATAAAATAAAAAGCCTTCTCTCCTCTGCTGAACTCAGCTCCCAGGAGAAGGGTCTACTGCTGGTTCCTGCAGATCCAATTAAAGGTCCCTGCCCAGTGTGGAACCAGGTCTAAGTAGCCACGCCCGAGGCAGGAGGAGCAGGGGTTCTCAGCCCTGGCTGCACGTGGAGCTGGGCTCAGGAACCAATGTCTTGAAGTACTCCTTCTGATTCTCTTTGCCCAGGGCTAAGAACTGCTGGGGGAGTGAATCTGGTAAGAGGGGCAAAGAACCAGAGGTCTGGAGACAGCTGAGGATAGTGTGAGGGTCAGTCTGAGCCTGGAGCAAGGGTGCCCACCTTGTGGCTGTCACAGTTGAGGCAGTAAGCCACATGTAGTGGGCTCTCATGGGCAAAGCCTGCACGGTGGCAGGTCCTCGCTGTATGTGCTCACAGGGAGTCTCAGACAAACCAAAGGCACCATTCACTGTTCACGCACGCCCCAGACGACAGCAGAGTGGAGACCACGGTGGGGCCTCTCAGATCCAGGGAGAGTGGTATCATCACACTCATTTACCTTATACCTAGATGTGCTTTAAAAAAAAAAAAAATTAAGCCTTTCGAGATAACTGTAGGTTCGCAGGAGGTTGAGTACCTTCATAAATACCCACCCCCCCGCTACTCACAGCAACATTCATAATGTCTTTCAGAAATACAGTACACTGTCACAAGCAGGGCAGTTGACATGATCAACAGTCTTGTTCAGATTTACCTTGGATTATATGTATTTCTTACTGTGGGTTTAGTTCTATACAATTTTAATAAGTGAGGGCATGGTACAGCATATTACTAGCCCAAGAAAAGATCAACACTTGAGTTTTGATGTGTCACTTTACACCATGCCATGGTAAATCTGAAAACTCAGACCATCATGGAATTGAACCATCATGGAATTATATTTGGAGTTTACTCAGCTTCTTGAATCTGTACGTATATATCTTTTTATCAAATTTGAAATATGAGATGTTTTCAGTCATTATTTCTTCAAATACACATTTAGTCCCATTTTCTTTCTCCAACTGAACTCCAAAGATAGAAAGATAGAGTCTTTGATCAGAGTCTCACAGGACCCTGTGGTTCTGTTCATTTCGTTAAGTCCAGTGGTTTCTTTTTTGTTTGTTTGTTTATTCCTTTTGTTTTTTGATCCTGGGGATTGAACCCAGGGGTGCTAAGCACTGAGTTACACCCCCAGCCCTTTTTATGTTAAGACAGAGACTCACTAAGTTACTTAGGGCCTCACTAAATTGCTGAGGTTGGCCTCAAACTTGGGATCCTTCTACCCCAAGCTCCTGAGCCTCTGGTATTACAGGGGTACAGCACTGTGCCTGGTTTTGCTCCAGTTTGTTTGTTTGTTTTTGTGATACTGAAGATCAAACCCAGGGCCTCACACATGGTAGGCAAGTACTCTACCACTGAGCCACAACCCCAGTCCCCCATTTTCTGTCTTATTTAGATGGGAAAATTCTATTGTTTTATCTTCAGGTTCACTGATTCTGTCCTCTGCCATCCTACTCCGCTATTGGCTTTTTAAAAGAATTCTGTTGTTGCAGTTTTCAGAAATAGTTTCCATGGCTTTTTTTTGCTGAGATTTTCTAGTTTACAAATTTGTTTCAAGAGAATCTGTAATTGCTTATTGAAGCACTTCTCAGATGGCTAACGGTAATTCCAACACCAAATTCATTTCTCTGTGTTGGCGTCAGTGGATTTTCTTTTCAAATTCAACTTGAAATTCCCAGTTTTTGGTATATGAGTGAATTTTTTAAATTGTATTTATTAGGAGACTGAGGGGACTATTAAATATTTGTTTCAGTAGTCAGTTCCCTATTTAGGTTGAGCAAGCAGGTCCTGGTCCACTTCATCCTCTGTGGTTCCAACAAGAATCTCATTTTTGGGGACTGGCTATAGCTCAGTGGCAGAGCACTTGCCTAGCATGTGTGAGGCACTGGGTTTGATCCTTAGCATCGCATAAAAATAAACAGAATAAAGGCATTCTGTCCATCTACAACTCCAAAAAAAATTTTTTTTAAGAATCTCATTTTTTAAGCCTTTCCGGTGCTATTTTGGTCTGCATGGCTTATCTGATTCCTTCCATGGGTTCCTGTGGGGGCTTGAGGGCACAGAATCCCTAGGCTCAGACACCTGGTGCCTCTCAGTAGGTGTAGAGATCCTCCAGTCCAAGGCGATGAAGAGACTCCCAGGATAGGCCACTGGGTGCCGTGGGGTCCCCTTGCTGGTGCTGTCCAGCCATCAGGTGGGAGGGGAGCTCCAGGCCCTGAAGGGAAGGACAGCACCCCGCCTCTAACCGCTTCTTGGAGTTGCCGAGGCTCACCTGGCATCTGGTCCACCTGGACTGCCGTCCTAGGCCTGCTGGTTGGGGTCTCCAACCAGCTTACCTTCCTCTTCCGCCTTTCAGCGCTCTCCTTTGGCTGTCTCTGGGGTCATTTCCAGGTGATAACTGTGCTTAGCAGGAAGGAACCAGAAGAAATGGGTCACCGCCAGCTTGTGGGGATCAGAACTAGACCATTGCTTTTCCTTTCTCCGGCTGCTCCCATCTGCTTTTCATCCCATCTCATCATGGGCAGAGAAAACCTGACATAATGCCATCCGGTGATCCCTGTCTGATCCCGTAATTGTTAAGGATTTCTTTTATGTCTTAGCTTTTGTTTATGAAAAGTTTAAATTCACACAGAAGTGGAGAGTGGGGGCATCAAGACCACACTAGTCCTTCTCCCTCATCCAAAACTGGAAGCCCTCAGGTTTCCTATGACCCTGCTCACCCCTGTCACACTAGAGCATTTAAAGTAAACCCTAGACATCATATCTTTGAGTCCAGCTGAGTGTTTCACTTTGGGTCTCTGAGAGAGACCAACAAACTCTTCTTTGGACAGTCTGGTTTCTACTTGTTTGGTTCAGGGACATTTCTAAGTTTTTCAGAATTCTGAATCATTTGGGAGTCCCACAGGACCCCCCCCCCCCATAAGGGAGAGGAGGGTGATTTATGGGAGGCCACTGGCCACTGCCCAGCAGGAGAAGCTGACAGAGCCTGTCAGGGTGTGCAGAGGTTATAGGCACCAGGCCTGAGGTTGAAGGGACTCTGTGTCTTGCTAAAGCCCCCAGATTCAGGCATCAGGGGAATAGTCTGGCCCAGTGGCAGTCACCTGCCCCAACCCATATCCCTGAGTTCTGCATCCCTGTTTGTGGCATAGGAACTTCCAGGCCCCATCCCTGCCACAAAGAATCCTAGGACTGCCTGGAAGAGCTCTTCAGTCCCTCCCATCCATAACTACGGAAGCCACCATGTGTGTCCTGCTGGGCCTCCCCTGTGATCACAGGCTGCCCTGCAGAGCAGCCTCCACTGGAGGCCCCAAAGGACTTAAACGCCCTCATAGACACCTGGTCTTGAGAAAGAAAAGATCTGAAAAATATTCAGCTCTCATCTAAAATTTACCTTATAATCCTATGGCCAAGTGCAAACTGAGAGCACCTGATTCTGGAATGCTAAAGCTGAATATGCTCACTCTGCAGGCCCTAACTGCCCAAGGCAAACGAAGCTTCCAGCAAAAGAGGGAGATGTCAGGGCCAGGAGATTCAAATGAGATAGGTGTATTAACATTAAAAAAAAAAAAAAAAAACTTCCATAAAAAGGGAAAGATGGCTATGCCAGGGAGCAACTGAATAGCACATCGGGAATCCCATAATAGGAGCACAGAAGTCCCAAACCTTACCAGACAAGGAGAGTCTAGGCACAGCCAGAGGATATGCCCTGCCCTAGAACCCAGTTCTTCGGTTCCTTAAGGGCTGGGTGCCTGGATACAGGAAGGCTCAGAGAGGTTAAGTGACTTGCTGCCAGTTACACAGCTGGTAGGCAGAGCAAGGATGTGAACACTTCGCCCTTCTTCCTAACAGCCCCACCTGACCTTGTTTCCATAGTGTGGGTCCAAGACCTTCTTCCTTGGATGTCTCAGCCAAGGTGAGCCTCCGGGGACCAGCCTGAGGGTTAAAGGAGTGTTCCAAGCCCCAGTCACCCAAATATCAAAGTTGAAGAGTAAATACCCACCAAAGGCCCTGGCCCAGCCCCAGGCTTGTCCAAGACACAGAAGTCAGTATTGCAGTGCAAATACAGATGGGCTCAGTGTTCAGTCTCTGCAAGTTTCCTTTCCTGGCCCCCCCTCACCTGAGCCACGATTTTCTCTCTCCTTACCGGCTTAGCTCAGCTCTAGGAGGCAGCTGGCTGGGTTCTGTGACCTTGCCAGTGACTTTGTCTCCCAGGCTGACTTCATCATCCGTAAAAAGACATGCCCACAGAGCTACCCTGTGGATTAAAGGAGACCCTAACCAGGCTCAGCCAGACCAGCACTCACCTGGTCATTAGGGCTGGCTACTGTCACAGGGCGGTGAGGCTCCGAGCTGAGCAGCAGTCCCCAGGCCCAGCAGGTCTGAGCTGTCAACCATCCTTGCTGCTGAAGAGAAGCTAACCTGTGACCAGCTACTCATCCAGAAGTTGGCTTCCCTCCTTCCATGGTGCTGTGGCTGCAACAGAGCCTTATCACTAGCACAGGCCTTGAGCCAGGGGGACAACACAGTGCACCACACAGGGTGCAGCCCTGTCCCCAGGAGCTGTGGATTAAGGAGATGCTGTGGCTGCCCCGCCACCTGGCAGTCTTCTCTTGGTCATCCAGAGAAGGACTCAGCCTCCTCCTGCTCTCAAAGCCCCTGAGAGGCTCCAGCCAGGTTTCCCCGAAATGTCTGATTACCACAAAATCTCCTCCTTCCAGGAGGACAGTTAAAGAAGGAAAGGGAGAGAAATGAGCAGGAGGAATGTTGCTATTTGGACCAAAAAAGCAGAACGTGTTCATGGTCAGCCAGGTTAACAGCTACGGGGACTGAGGACTGGGCTCAAGATAGGTGAGACTGCTCCCCACAGTGCAACTGGAGCAGCCAGGGCCCTGCTGGCCTGGGCGTCCTCTCTGAAACCTGGGCCTTCTCCATAAAGCACCTCGAGGTTCTTCATCTCTTTGCCTCCCACCCACCAGGGCCCAGACCCCATGAAGGTCCTGGGGGCTGCCATTGCATTGAAGGAGCTTGGGGGAGGGGGAGTCAACTGACTTGTCCCAACTGACATTAATGTATCAGGACAGTGAATCTTGAATGTCAGTGAGATGCATCGAGCTAAGAAGAACAAGGCCAGATAAGGGAAAGGGCTGCATGTTATCTTCCAGGAAGGGTGGCCTGAATTTCACAGGCAGAGAAGGAGGGGGACAACCACCAAGCAGGAAACAGAGGAGGTGAAATGGCCACAAGCCCAACAGTGAATAGAGGCTGCTGAACGCACAACCCTTCCCCAGGCTCTGCACAGCACTGGGGCCCAGGATAGAGGCCTCCTTCCTTCACCCCATGCCCTGACCCCAGGTGGTAGCAAGTGCCCCCATGGTCTTGGTAGCTTGTCTCTGCATATCCCATTTAATCCTCAACAGAGCCACCATACATCCCTCCCAGAAAGATATTCCCCTCCATCTTCTCAAACCATCCACAGCCCTCCCTAGTGGCCCCCACATACCTGCTGGGTCAGGGTCTGCCTGGCCAGAAAATAAATTATACAAATCCAGGAGGTTCCAGTGAACATCCTGGATACCTCACACCGTCACACACACACACACACACACCCCGGCACACTTGCTCCCAGCACACAAATCTTTGTCCTGAAATTTCTCAAAACATGGCCCTGCAGAATAAGTTCCAAGCAAAAAGGTCTGGATGATGCCTGTGGGGCCAGGTTATGCTGGGTTATGCCTTACCAAGCTGGCAGAACCCACCCTGCGTGACCTGGAGCTACCCTGCGCACAGTTCAGTCCCAGGAATGTGCCTGGAAGGAGAGTGGTCTGCACTCCCATTCCAAGGTCCTCATGGAGACCTAGACTCACAACTTCCACTGTGGGATTCTGCCTCTGAACCAGCAGCAGGCCAAGTCCCACCCGTTAGGACCCACCTGACACAGAAGTCGCTGAGATCTATTAATAGCAATAGGATGAGTGGCCAGCTCCATGAACAGGCACCCAGACCCAGCGGAGGAGGGCTGTGGAAGAGCACAGTGCAGTCCCCCACGGTCTACAACTCCAGGACGATGGAAGACCAGGACCACGTCCTCTTGTCTGAATTGCTCAGATTCTCATTAATCTATTTATACTCCCACCTTGTCCCTACAAGAATTTAAGGAGACCTTAAAATACAGCAGGAGAGAACCCAAGGAAAAGTGAGAGCCAGGGCATAGGAAGGAGCCCCAGGGCCCTGGGAAGGACAGCGGCAGGTGCTGCTTCACAGGCTGGACTCTGCCCCTAGGCAGCCTAAGCAGCGGAGCCCCTACCCAGAGTCTGACCCGGTAGGAGACCAAATATTCTGGGCAGCTCCGGTGGCGGGGAGGGAGTCCCTCTCACCCCCAAGTCCCGCCGCCCCAAAGCCTGGCACATGGCAGGCCCTTCAAAACCTCAGGTGGAGGTGGGGACAGCAGACGTCCCAGGGGCTCTGGTGATTTCTTCCAGTTTGTGTCCTTTAACCCACAGGACAGCCCAGCGTTTCGCCAAGGGACCAACCAGAGCGTGTCCCTTGGCCCCCGAAAAGACACTGGGCAGGGCCTTTGCGCCCGCTGGGGAAAAAAGCCACGCCGTATTGAGGGGTACTGGGGGAGGGGCACACCTGGCCCGGGGTCGGGGAACAGCCCTGTGGCGAAAGGGAAGGGAGTAGGAGAGAAGCCTCCCTGGAAGGGGAGGCTGTGGACACCAGGGAAGGGTTCCTCCCCCTCCGGAGGCCCGAGGGCAGCAGGGGGTACGGGGCAGGGGTGGGTGGGGGGAGAGGTATGAGGCACAATAGGTCCTCGCTTGAAACCCCACCATTCCAGCACTGGAGTCAACATCGGTCCCTGGGCCACGGCTGGTCTAATTACAGGCGACTCCGATTCCACCGAGATCGGGAGGCCCTTTTAAAAGTTTGTCCCCAAACAAAACCACCCTCTCCACCTCGCCGTGGGAGTCTCTGAGGACAGACGCGGTTGTCCTCCTCCACCCCTTCGGAAACAACAATGGGCAGCCGGCCGAAAGAGAACCAGGGAAACAAGTGTGGAAAATCCCCCAATTTTGCACTGTCAACTGCTGGGCGCTCGGCGAGCCGCGACTTGGGTGCTGCCCCCGCGTGTCATTCAGCGGGACTGCACTCCCGGGAGGGAGGGGCACCGGCGGTTGATCTCCTGGTTCTCAGACTCTGAGGCCGCACCTTGGGTAGGGAATAATGTTCGGTTCCTAGAGTCGAAGGAAATCTTACCGCGCCTTGCACTTTCCTGAGCAGAAGTACCGTGAGTTATTTTTACAGGATCATCACATCTTACCACCAGTCGTTTTCTTTTCTTCTTCCTTTACATTAAGTCAGAGATCATGCATTAAAGAACTGATGAAGTGTATCTACTCAGGGGACCAATATAGCCACGGAGAAGCTGGGATAACTCTTCCCTTAACTCTTCAAAATACGCTTCCTAAGCGCTGCCTCCAGCAAACAACACCCTTTATGGTTTATACAATCTTAGAACTGTGGGGAACCTTGGCTACTGGGCAGAAATAGGTAGAGAGAGATGGAAATCGCAAATAGAAGCACCCACTGTCAGTCTTGGGCTGTGCCTCCATAACTTCAATGGAAATTCACAGCAGCTCTTGAGCATGGTCTTGTGAACACCAAAGGCAGCAGGCTGAAGAAAGCTGCCCAGGTGAGGACTAGTACCTGCATTCCACGACGCTCCCAAGTGTCCAATGATTGGTAAAGCAACTTGACTTAAGGCTTGGGACTCATTCTGACTTGACTTCGAGATCCTAGCAATTCACCCACCACCACCCAAAATTTCACGGTGTATGCACCAGGCTTAAATCAAAGTAGAAGACTGAGAAAAATCCCATAGCCAACAAGGAAGATTTTCTTTCTTCCCAAAGAATTCAAGGGCTTCCTGAATAATTGAGTTCCCTGTCAGTTTGGATTTTTTGTTTCTTTGTTTGTTGTACAGGGGTTTGAACCCAGGATTCAATCCAGGTTGACAGAAGTGTTTAACCACTGAGCCACATCCCCAGTCCTTCTTATTTTTTATTTTGAGACAGGGTCTCACTAAGTTGTTGAGGGCCTCCCTAAGTTGCTGAGGCTGGCTTTGAACTTGTGATCCTCCTGCCTCAGCCTCCCCAGCCACTGAGATTGCGGGTGTGCACCACTGTACCCAGGTCCAATCAGCTATTCTGGCAAGCGGGAAGTTTGATCAAGCTTTTCTTGGGGAGATGCCATTGCTTCATGGGTCAGGTGGTTCTGGCTCCCTTTGAAATTGTCACATAGGCAACAACTCACCAGGTCACTCTTTCCTCTCTGGAGTCAGTTTCCCCGTTGTAAACAGGAGCTCATCACAGGGTGGGGCCCAGACCAAGCACAGGTGATTTTCTTGGCCTTCCAAAAATGCCCCTGGCTTTTTCTCGACCATACTGGGACCATATTCCCACTTGGCAGCAGTGACCATCACCAGGGTAGAGAAGCGTCTCAGGTAGACCCTCTCCCTGCCCCCCACCTCAGACCTGAGCACAGGGAAAGGGAAGGGAAGAGTTCAGGATCCAGTTCTGGTAACTCTCCCAAGAGTGGTAAGAGCTTTGCTGGCCACAGAACCATAATATTAAACCTTTGAACCTCAGTTTTCTCTTTTGTAAAATGTATATCATAGACTATGCCATAGGCTTGCTCATGAGGTTGGAAAAGACACATCTATAAGAAAAAGCCTGGCACCCAGAGCTCTCAACACAGGGCAGCCCTCATTACAGTTTGGAAGAGTGCTCCATCTGGGTAAGGATACCTGCTGGGTTGACAGGGCAGCTCTCCCTTCAGGTCTGGGCTGCTTCCTCCAGGCCTATACAGGAAGGCTCCCCAGACCTCAGTCACAGATGGGATCCAGTGACTGCAGGCAGAAGCCGGCAGCTTCAGGCACACTGCTGTGCTCCATTGTCCCACCCCTCCCCCACACACTCCTAGTAAGAATGAATTCTCACTGGAGAAGCCTAATCAAGCTGCCCCCAGGCTTCCCTGGTCAAGGACAGTTTTAAAGCAGCTTATAAGATGAGCAGGGCTTTGAGGCCATGAATCTCACCAAGGACGCACCCACCCACACACACACACACACACACACAGGCTCTAGGTCACTCTATACAGTGTTCAGGGCCCTGCACCCCTCCCTCTGACTGGGCCAGATATCCCTTCAATCCCTTCGGAAAACTGCAACATCCCTTTTACTTGGTTGGGTTTGCTACCCAGAGGGTTTCTTGGTGTGATCTTCCATATTTTTAACAGCTTTTTTGAGACATAATTGACATGCTGTAAGCACTCAGGACCCCCACCTTTACCAGGGCATGCACTCAGGTCCCTAACAAAATGGAAAATGGAGCAACCCCTGGCAAAGTTTGATAAGGACATCTGAACCCGGGCCTGGCAGTCAAACTCCCTCCCAGAGGTCACACTGGCCTGAATTAAAACAGTAAGGCCCAGGCAGACTTCCCCTGCCACTGTGAGATTCTGGACGGTCATTTCACACCCCACCCCAATTCGAGTCAGGGCACAAGCAGAGAGTACTGGGTGTGGCCGACTTTCAGAACTGCAATGTGCATCAGGCTGTACTAGATCCTTAGATCCTGGGATCCACTGGGGACCACATCTTGCAGGTGTGGGCCAACAGGAAGGCCAAGACTGGACACCATTACAGGTAGGATGGACCCAGGTCACTGGCACACCCTCCAACCGACCCATGAATTCAAGAAGTCAAAATTTTCTCTGGACTCACAATTTTTAAATGTTGGCTCCGGTTTCTATAACTTTTCATTTAAGTATAAACATGAAGGTGAAAAATGCATGTTGGTTGAAATACCTTTCGAATAAGAAGAGACTGCATTAAACTGGCCCGCAGGCCGCTGCAGACATTTCAGCTTCTCTTCACAGAAGGGCTCCCAATGATGGTCCCAAAACCACCCGGGGAGAGGGAGGAAGGAAGGGGTCTTACCAGACTCTGGGTCCGCTCCCTACCATCCCTTTCAATTCCCGGCCCTCGCCCAGTCGCCCCAACCCACGTGGTGCTCCCGACCCCCTGGTCTCTCGAAGTGCAGCTCGGCCCTCTCGAATTTAGAACTTCGGAGTGCCCAGCGAGCAAGGTCAAGGCCTCTCCTCCGGTGGGGACAGGGGTGGAGACCTGGGAGGAGCTGGGGACCCAATCCCCAGAGGCGCCTGCCGCTGCGTCCTCTGGGCCCCAGAGAACCGCCCACGCCTCGGCTCCAAACTCCCCAGTCGCCCCCGACGCTTCTTGCGGGCTGGAATCAGTTCCCAGTCTGCAGCTGCGCTCTTCCAGGCTGCGTCTACGCCGCCCGAGACACCAAACCCGCGCCCAGCATTGGCCTGAGGCCCCCAGTGCTCCATAGGCGGAGCTGAAGATCCGCGCGGGCGGCGACGACAAGAGGCGCCGCGGGGGCGGGCCGGGGGCGGGCCGGGGCGGGGCGGCGGCAGACTGCGGAGACGCGGCGGCGCGCGGGGCGGCGCAGAGCGTTCTCGGCGCGGAGCAGAGCGGGCCGGTGTGGGGGGCGCGAGGCGCGGGGCGCGGGCCGAGTCGTGGCCGAACGGGAGCCGAGCCGGAGTCGGGCCCGGGAAGCCGGGGCCGGGCAGGGAGCAGCCATGGCGCCGCGGAGGCCCGGGGCCCGCGTCGCTGCGGGCAGCCTGGGCGCCGAGTAGCCGGGCCGGGCCGGAGCGCGGGTGGCGGCGGCGGAGGCAGCTGCGCCGGCGCCCCCCGCCCTCCCAGGCCCCGCGCCCCGCGCCCGGGCCGCCGGCGATGGTGACACATGCGGCGGCGGCGCGCCGGCGGCAGGACCATGGTTGAGCGCGCCAGCAAGTTCGTGCTGGTGGTGGCGGGCTCGGTGTGCTTCATGCTCATCCTGTACCAGTACGCGGGCCCGGGGCTGAGCCTGGGCGCGCCAGGCGGCCGCGCGCCGCCCGACGACCTGGACCTCTTCCCCACACCCGACCCGCACTACGAGAAGAAGTACTACTTCCCGGTGCGCGAGCTGGAGCGCTCCCTGCGCTTCGACATGAAGGGCGACGACGTGATAGTCTTCTTGCACATCCAGAAAACCGGCGGCACCACCTTCGGCCGCCACCTCGTGCAGAATGTGCGCCTCGAGGTGCCCTGCGACTGCCGACCCGGCCAGAAGAAGTGCACCTGCTACCGACCCAACCGCCGTGAGACCTGGCTCTTCTCCCGCTTCTCCACGGGTTGGAGCTGCGGGCTGCACGCCGACTGGACCGAACTCACCAACTGCGTGCCCGGCGTGCTGGACCGCCGCGACCCCGCCGCGCTGCGCACGCCCAGGTGAGCGCCCGCTGCGGGAAGCGCGGTCGGGACCCAGGGCCGCCGCGAGGACTCCGCGGCGCCCTGGAACCCGTGTCGTGGATCCGCCAGGTAGAGCTGAGCCAGCTCTATCCTGTTGGGGGCCCCGCTCGGCCCCTTCCAACCTGCAGGCGCGCAAGGCTCCCAGCTCGTCAGCTCTGGCAGCTGCCACCCCTGCCCTCTGACTTCCCTCTTAACACCTCTGTGCCTGTCTTTTCCCCACCACCGGCCTGGCAGCCTGAAGCCCCGACTTTCTTCTGGGTCACCGCCCGCTGCCCTCTGGCCACCCCATCTGCTGTGCACCGCTGGCTGGCAGGAGAACTGATCAGCCAGGGATACGGGTCCAGGCTGGCTCCTCACACAGCCCCGTGGGTCTTTGGGAGGGGAAGCGTGTTCCTTGGTGTGCGTACAACCTACCTGGAGAGTTTATCTTTCCGCGTCCCTCTGATACCCAAAGTGGAGTGAGAAGTGAGGTCCTTCACCCTGTACCTGCGGTGCCCCCAAACCCTCCAGTGCTTGCCTGCCTGCCTGCCTTCTGGTGGAGTGGGGAGGAGCTGCCTGCCGGTGTGTGCAGGTAGAACAAAGGCCCTGAGTGACCCGGGGCTGGGGGCGGGGAGAAGACAGTGCTACCTGCCCTCCCTAACCCAGAAAGAGGAACAAAAGCGGAAATTGGGGATTTCCTTTCCAGGGAACCCACAGCCAGATGGCTGAGCTGTCCGGTAGTACCTGTGCAGGCAGACACCTTTTGTCAGCGCTCCCCTTCCCCTTATGGATCGGGAGACACGGGACTGACCTGTGTGGGTAAGGGTGCTGGGGCTTTCCTGGGAAACACTTTATAACAGATCCCCTGGCAGTGCTGGGGTTCTAGCATATAAAGTTGGGTTTGTTTTTCTCCTGTTGCGTTGGTGCCCGCTGGCCCTGCAGGGATGCTCCTGTGGGGCCTTGTCCCCATATGTCAGGGCTGAGAAGGACCAGAAGTGAGGTCTTGTTGCCTACCTTTTGTTTCTATTTCTCTTCCATTTTGCCTTAGGACTGAATTTGCAAACACTTGGGGGAGGGAGGCGCGCGCTTTGAGTAAATCTGTGACTAACAGGATATTCTTAGGCACTCCTGGGTCAGGAAGGTTTGGGATCCCAGGTGGGTTTGGGAGATCCTACAGGATTCAGCTAACCTAGACCTGGATGGTCCATGGCAATGCTTTCCTTACACAACCCTGAGTTCTTTTTATTATTATTTTTTTCTGTGAACTTTCTTAGGTTGTCAGAAAATAAGGGTCCTGAGGTTGAGGGGATATGCCCACTTTCCTTCGATTGTGCCACATTCCCCTCTCAGCAGCTCTCAGCCTAAAAAGTGGTGTTCTGTGGTCTTAGTTTAATGATTGTAGAACTGCATGTCCAGGCCCTTGAAACATTGCTTCCTGCCCAGCCCTGGGTCTGCTCTGCACAGATGTACGTTCCTGGTGCAGGACCCACCCCCATGATCCAGCCACACTGTGCTGTAGACAGAGCTGGGCCTGGCACTGCAGCCATCCACCCTTCCACCAACCAGGGCTATAGGCCCCCAGAGCTGAGCACCGACGTACCTCACCAGCCCAGGTAGCACCCCCCTGCCTGCGGGAGGCTGAGTCCTGTCTGTAGAAGAGCTCCAGGGGAGAGTGTGCAGACTGTTCCTGGGACTGCTAAGAGGTTGGGGCTTTTGAAGTGAGCTACCTAGATTATAGCCAAGGTGCTATTCCTGAAACCCTGTGGGCTCCCACAGTGAAGGGCTTCTGGCCTCCTTTCTCCAGAATTTGTTCCCCAGAGCGAGAGTCCCCAGAGGAGGCTCCAGCTGCCGTGACAGCCAGGAATAGGAGGAACAGCTGAGGTAGATGAACCCCAGGTGCTACAGGAGGGAGGCCCTAGCTCCCACTGCCTGGGGAGCGTGTGTGGGTACATGGTCAAACAGATGCTTCTTGATTCTTAGACCACTGAGCCCTGGGCCTGGAAGTCGCTGGCTCAGCAGCACACAGGCTGAGTGGGGGAGGGGCTACCAGGGCCCTCAGGAGGCCCTCTGTCTTGCCACTAAACAGGTGCTGGTGACTCCATGTCACTGTTCTCCCCCTTCCCTCCTTTCATCTTTGTTCCCCGTGCTAGGTAGATTGCTTTTGTAATGAGCTAATTGGGGAGGCACAGGAAGTCTTGGCTTTGTACATTGACATTTCAGCTGCACCCCAGGTCACCTTCTGAAGGACCCCTAGGCCGGGGCTGGGGCTGGGCCTCAATGCTATGGAGACCAGGGTACACTTCCATTGCCTGCCCAGGGACTGGTCACTCTCAGGGTAGGGGCAGTGCCCACAATGGCAGGATAGCTGGTGTTGAGTGGTACCAGGTTTTCAGAGGACTCAGATGTCACCCTTGCAATCCTGCTGTGTCTTTACCCGCTCTTTCAGGACCCTGTGTGCTTGGGTGTAACCGCCCAGCTGGTGAACTGAGGAGGGTGCGGTCCTGGCTCCATTCAGCCCTGACAGACCCTCAAGGTGCTAGAACCTCTCTTCCTCCTGTCTGCACCCCCCAGGACTATTGTAGGGCTTGGACAAAGGCACACTTCAGGAGCCTTTGCCCTGAGCCCCTTCTTCTCCCCACCTGTGTGGTGCCACCATCCATAGTATTTGGGGGCTTAGAAGAGGTGGGCTGAGTTGTGGAGAAATGGGCTTTGCTCAGCTCCCAGCAGCCCCACGATGGGTTGTGCACCCAGGCTTCTCTGAGCTGGGCACATTCAGGTGACAAATGGAGGTGGACAGGTTTTCAGTTCCTTCCTGGAATATGGTTTGGAACTTCCAGCAGCTGTCAGTGCTCTTTGCCTTGATAGAGGAACCAACCTTGGAGAAGTGTAGCTGTGTACAGACACCATTGCCAAGGGCCCCTTGGGTCAGCGTGTTGGCACCCCACACTCTGGTGTCACTTCAGAGGGTCCAGATGGTGCTCCTGTAGTCAGAACATCATTTCTTCCTCTTTCCATTTGCCTGAAGGTGACACAAGAGGAAATACAGTCACGACCTTGCCTGGGTTGACCTGGACATGTCCCTGAAATCATCTGGACTTCTTTTGGAAAGAGCCACAGAGTGCATCTGGGGCCCAGGTGTGGCTTCTTGGCTCACCTTGGCTGGGCTCCTGGGCTCAGTTCACGTCCTCTCTGCAGCAGGTCACCTTTGGGAGCCAGCAGTGGGTGCCTAGTATCTGTGATACCTCCTTCAGGTATCATGTTCATCCTCATGGGAGCAGTAGAACCAGTGGTCCCTTGTCCATAACGTGTCCTGTCAGTGCCTACAGCTTCATCTTTGACTGTGTACTATTCCACCTCCATCATCCTGAAGTCATCTCAGGTCCCAGAACCTACCTGGTGCCCAGCCTGTGCTACCCCTATGCTTCATTACACCCACCCTCCCCCATTACCCTGCAGGTTATTCCACCTGTTTCAGTCTCTGCTCAGATGCCCCTTCCTCCAGGAAGCCTTCCCTGCCTTACCGTTCTAGGTCTCTGTTGCTTTAGGTGCCTGCAACTGGCCTCCCATCTGCCACTGTGGCACATCCATAGTACGTCAGCACTGGCTGTGCCCCAGTGCCGAACAGGTGCTGCCATTTTCCTCCAGGTCCTGCAGTCTCTCCAGGATCTGTGTTCCATCCTGCTTTTGCCTGTGAGTCTCTCCAGTACTGTGCTAAGATCCCAGGGACCTCAATGAGCCAGGAAAGATAGAGGACTTAGGTCAGAGCGTTCTACAGCACTCAACAATTTCTAAAGTGCCTTCGCAGTCACTTTCTTTGAGATCAAGGGAGAAAACTGGCATCCTCTACAATGGGGGCAGGTGTTACCCAGAGCCTGTGACTTAACCCACATGGCCTCAAGAGGCCTTTGGCTGAGAAAAGAAGGGAATCTGAGGACAAGATATTCCAAATTAGATTTTCACTAAAAACAGCAAAAACTCCCTTCTTCTTAAGCAGACACATGAGAAGGCAAACCTACATATGCTATACCATCAATTATCTTAACTGGTTCTTGGGCTCGGTGACCATCTGCACAATCACTTCTCTTGTCTTTATGTGCAAGAGGATGAGCTCAGCCAGGGCTTCCAGGTACTTCCAGTGTTCAGCCTGGGTCAGCTCTGGGTGTGGACCTGTCTCCCTCCTGAGTCACAGAGTCCTTTGCTGGTGGACACAGTGCCCACCCTGGACTCAAGCCAGTGGAGCGGTATGGACATTGTGGGCTCAATTGATTGTCTTCTCTGTGGTAGATCTGAGCTGTTTGGCTGCCATTCTGGGGGAGTGACTGGCAGTGGTGGTCCAGGCCACATTGGGTCTGGAGCCCTCCAGGCCAATAGGGAGGGAGGAGGAAGGGCCTGGCATTATTATCAGTAAGTACTTGAGTCTCTTTCTTTCATATGCTCCCCCTTCTTTGTGGTAGTCGAGTGGAAACAAAGTACAAGAAAGAAAAGAGAAACCATGCTATTCCTCATGCACACTTTTTCCTCTCTAATTGAAACTGTAGTATAAATTACACCCTGAGTGTTACCCTGTGTGCCTCAAAACTTACTTTTAGTGACTGCAGATGATCCCCACTCTCTGTGCCCCGTAGTTGGCTCTCAGAGGTTGAACGTGCAGATTTCTAGTTTTTTGCTCCTGTAAGGAACACTGCCATGGACATCCTTGTGTGCAAATATTTTACATAGCTCTGATTTCCTTTGAAAATTCCTAGGAGCAGGATTTCTGCGTTGAAGAGTCTGAATGTTTTAATGCTCTGAATGTGAGTGTTAACCTACTTTTCAGAAAGCTCACACATTATCAGTTCTTGTCCAGCTGTTGGAGCACCCATCTCAGCAGCACCCTTGTTGGTATTATTATGGTGGGTTTTTAGAACGTTTACTTTCTTAAGTCAGCAAAAAATGCCTGTCTTGTGATTTTTATTCCAAAACCCTGCCCCACCCATGTACCACTGGGGTGGCCCAGCACTTTAGGGAACTGGGGGCAGCTGTGCTTCAGACACTTCAGCTTCTTCTCCACCTGCTCTCAGATGTTTATATCTCACTCCTGCTTAGAGATGGGTGCATCTCCCATGTGCCTGGAATCTGAAGGAGGTGGGCAGGAAGTTATGGGGGCAAATAAGGAGGCTGGTGAGCTGGTCTTATCCCCTGAGCTCTCAGCACTACTTAGAATGGATTATTTCATTTGGCCTTTGATATAGTTGGGATGTGGCTCCAGTAGGTCCCTAAAAGGTTAGTATGTTAGGGTCTTAGTCCCCGGTGTGATGGTGCTGAAGTGGTGGGACTTTTAAAAAGTGGGTCACTGCCCTCGGAAAGCATTGATATAGTTCTCATGGGACCCTGGTTAGTTATCAAGAGAGAGTTGTGTATAAGCCAACTGGCCCTTCCCTGGTTCCTCTCTAGCTTCCTGTCTCATCACATGATCTCTCTCATATCTGCACCCTGACACTGGGCACCAAGAGGCTTTAACCAAATCTGACATGGTGCTGGTGCCATGCCCTCAAACCTCCTAGGACTGTGAGCTAAATAAATCTCTTTTCTTACTCAGTATTCAGCCTCAGGTGTTTCTTTATAGCAGTGGAAAACAGACTAAGGCAGCCCTCAGCATCCCCCTTCCTGCAAAGTAGGTGTGTGAAGGAAGTCAGGACCCAAAGAAGTTTGAGAACTTGTCAGAGTACCTAAGCCTGGAGGACCAGGAACCAGCATTTGGACATCTATCTGTCCTGAAGCCCATAAGGCTGACCCAGACTTCTCATCATTCCCCAGAAGAGCATGGCAGCCACAGGATTCAGAATGTGTGGCCTGCCTTCTGAGACCTGGACAGACAGGCATATTTCACATGCGGACCTGCGTCATCAGGTTTTCTGGAAAACATCGGGCAGCCTTCAAGTAGCTGCAGGTTGAGAACTGGGCCACGTTCCTCTGGCTCTGGAAAGGGAGCACTGGTGAGGTTTGCGCCCATCCATGGGGCACTCGACAACTTCCAACACAGCCTGACCAGCATCTGCCACACCTTCCCTGCACGATCAGGTTGTTCACTGGTGGTCCTTGGGACAAGAACTGAGGACCACTACCTGACCTGGAAGGATGGGCAGTGTAGGGGGCAGTGTGGGAGGCATTGCTCGCACTCTGTGACAAAGCTGGGGCTGAGCCCACCTGGCCTCCACATGGCCTTCTGTATCTGTGCTCCACCCTGCTGGGTGATGGACAGTAGGACGCCTCCCTCTGGGTGTCCTCACCCTTTCTCTTGGTACTTGTGGGGCTGAATCCCCATGTGAAGGGCTGCAGGGGTGTCTCCAGGTCAGATGTCTCATGGCACAAGGGCATGGAGGAGGGGTCTGGAGCTGGGATCACCCTTCACCTTGTGTGTGCCACGGGTTTGGGGAGTTTTGAAAAGGAAAACTACAAGAAGGCACACTTTTGGGAGCGGTTACTATAGGCCAGGCCAACTCCCCAGCCAATCAGAAACAGAAATGGCATTGAAACCAGTACCTCTGACCCACTTGGAGGTGACATGTGTTTGCAAAATGTTTTTTGTTTTTTTAAATTTGTCTTTTCATCTCTAAAGATTCTTGTTCTTGCCTTTTCAGAAACTTGGTTAGCTCTTTCCCTTCCTAGTAAGATTTTATTGTGTGTGTTTTTGTTTTGGAAAGAATATGTTACACTGACAGAAGTCCTGTGCCCTGGAGTTAAGGTGCTATCCTAGCCACAAGGACAGGCCTGCCTTGTGTGGTGGCAACAGGGGGTGTGGTCTGTGGCATCTGAGGGGTATGAAAAAGCCTCTCACCTGGGGTTTTGCAGGACAAATGAAAGTGTAGACAGAAAGCAGTACTTTGGCACCAGCTAGGGTTCAGCTATGTCATCTGAGATCCACAGCTGGTGGTGGGGATGAATGGGAGCAAGAGAGAGCCCTGGGACAGGACAGCATGAGTAGAGGGGCAAGGCAAAGGCCCAGGTATTAGTGTCCCATCTACCCTTGAGTGGAGGACTGTTACTTCCTGGCTATGAGACTTGTGGCCCTGTTTATCCCTGGATAAAATGCCCCCTTCCTGGTGTGGTTTTTGTCCCAAGTCCTCAACATACAGGGGCTCTCATTTTGGGAAAATATGGCATGCACATGTATCCAAGAGAGATTCCGTGGTGGACACTGTTAGAGGACATCCGCGGAAGGCAGAGGAAAGAGACTGTCCGGCCACTAGAGATGACACACATCCTATCCCAGTGCTGATGTGAGGCTGGGACCTGGAAGAACCCAGCCTGAGCAGCTCTCTTCCCCACTGCCACTGGCTGTGCCTGAGTGGACTCTTCCCAGACCAGGCTCCCAGCCAGCTATGCGAGTGCTGGGAGCTTTGCTGAGGATGCACAGCCCACGGGGATGTGGGTGGCCTTTTCCTGCATCGTGACCTGCTCATACCTCTGCTTGAGGCTCTCTCCAGGGCAGCTGGACCATTTGGGGAGGCCCAGCTGTCAGACCATTCATTCATTCATTCATTCATTCAGCCCTGTACCCTGGCCTGGGCAGGCTGCCTGCTACAGTGATGGATCCCAAGTTCCAGCAGGCTACCACAGGAGCTCTTGGTCCTCTATGTGTAGACAGGACTCTGAGGCTGCAGGGGAGGAAACGCAGAGACTTCCCTGCCTGCTTAGGCCCCTGGGTCACATATTGGGATAGGGTCCTTCTGGAAAGCCCATCCAGGGAGAAGAGAGGAGGTCCCCTGATCCATCCTCTCCTTGTGGCTGCAGTCAGGGTGGCTCTTGGCGCGAGTAAAACTGTTGGACCTCTGATTCCTCATCTCTAAAATGGAGATGTCTGTCCACCATTTGGTTCTATAGAGACACCGGTGACCACTTACCCATGATTTCCTACAATACTGTGGTATCTTCAGTTCCCAAATTGTGTCCATGTCTTACGGGAGCCTTTACCACACATAACCTCTTAGAATTTCCTGGTGCAGTTGGAGGCCTAGTTCCTCCTCTGAAGAGCAGGCTGTCAGCAGCTGCCCACAGTGCCATGGTGAGGTAGCAAGGCTTGGGGCTGGTGCACTGCATGGGGCAGGGCTTTAGTGAGAGGCTGCTCCCACATCTGGCCTTTGAGGGCTGCAGCTGCCTCTGTTTGTTTACACAGGGAGCACTAAAAGGCCCACCAGGGGGACATCAGAACAAATCAGTAATTGTCTGGCAAGATAGTGACTAGAGAGATTAAAACACAGGAGGAGTTAATTGTTTACAGAACTGTGGAGCCCACAGAGGTCAGTGGCCAGGGTCACCCACCCCCCTCTGAAATGGGCAAGAGCTGGCTCCTTGTTATCTCCCAGTGGCAGGGCCTCTTGGTCAGGGAGACAGGCCCAGACCCTGTCCTTCCAGGGTCCAGGCTGGTCGCTGGGTGGGGCTCTCCTCCTGTCAGCTCAGGCCATTCTGTAGAAGCTGTGTTTGTCACCTTGTGTGAGGTGCATCTTGGAACATCTGCTTCTAGCTTGGGCCCCATTCCCCACCTGAAACTCTGAACCATGTTTACTTTTCCTGCCTTGTGAACTGGTGGTGGCAGAGGCCAGCAAGGAGTCAGCTCCTTAAGCTCTGCTCCACTCTCCACAAGGAATAAGGACAGAAGGTGCCATGGGTGCCTGGCAGCAGGGAAGCCAACTAGGGAGATGGGCAACCTGGAGCCGGGGACCACCAGGACCATATTGGGGCAGCAACAAAGCAAGAGGGGACCCAGACTTGGTGCCTCTCTAGCTCTGCAACTTCTATGCCATGGTTTTCCCATCTATAAGATGGGCATACTGATAGTCCCTACCATGGGAGTAGATGCTTGGATTTGTGCATGCAGTCCCACTGTGGAGCTACAATGAGTCTTGTCTCCTTGGGGGAACAGGACAGGGGCTTCCAAGCCAGAGCCAGGAGGTCAGCTTCTATTCTAACCCCGTGAATTGGTGTGCTTGAGGGCTGGCACAGAGCTTCCCTTAAAGCAACTAAAATCTGTGCAACTAGGTTCCCTTTATCTGGGACATCCTTCATGGGTCAACACTGGTCTTCAAGGTGACAACATGGGATATGCCCTGCTTTAACTATGGGGTTGCCACCTCACCCTGGGCTATGGCATTGGGGACCACCCAGGCCTTCTGTCAATGCCCACTTAGCAAAAGAGCTGTCTTTTGCAGGGTTTGCTCCCTAGATCTCCAGAGAGCCCCTGTCCTCTCTGACCAGTAGCCAGATGTGGAGACTGCATTTCAATCCTGGAGGAATTAAAGGTTTAAAGGATAAAGGAGTGGAAACACCATGTGAGAGGATCTTGTTCCTCAGGAAGTAGCAGTTCTTTCCCTCCCTGGTGTCCTCGGTCTGTGAGCTGAGCCCAGGCTTGGATACTTTTACAGGATGTCTGTGGGGTGTAGCTGGGACCTCAGGCTGTGGTTTGCATATGCCTCTGTCCTGCAGGTGAAGGGGAAGTCTCCATGCATCCCACCCTATCGCCACTATCCAGCATCTTCTGTTTTGGACACCTTTTATACTTCTTGTGCATACTGGCCACAGAGCTATGTCTCCCTTAAACCACGCATAGTACTGTTTTGATGTTGCAAACTTTCTAGAACCCCGCATCAAACTGTACTTAACCTTCTGCAACCTGCTGTCTTCATTCAGCCTGTTTCTGAGATGTATCCATTTTGGTCCACGACATGCATATTTAATCCATCCACTGCCGAATTTATTATCATTGTTGTCTAGACAAATCTCCTTTTCCCTCTGCTTTGTTCTGAGAAGTGCTGGGAGCGTGTTTGGCTTTGACTGTCATAGTCCAAGTGACAGTGATTGTGCCTGTGCATGATTCTTGTGCATCCCTAGCATAGGTCAGAGGGTACTCTGCCCAGAGTGGTTCCTCCACCCACTACCTGTGCCGTGTCAGGTTCCCCATCGTTTGGCCCGACAGAAGTGAGCATTTTTGCAATCCAGTAGCTGTAAACAGAGACCACTGTGGTCTCAGTGCACATTTGCGCAATGACTGGTGAAATCTTATGGTGTGTTTATTGGCCACTGAGGTGTTTGCTCTCTGTCCGTTGTCCGTCTGTGTCTTTGGCCTGGGTTTTCCCTAGTGTTGTTTTTGCTTTCCCTGTTGGTCTGTGACTGTGTTCTCTGTGTATCTTGGTGTCAGATTCTGTGGGTGATAAGCGCAGCAGGTGTCTCTTCCCACATGTCCATTCATTCTGCATGTGCCTATGGACCTGTGATTTTGGTGCCTGCACCAGTTAGAGGCCAGGCTGGACCAGGCACACCCTGTCCTTTGTCAGCATCATGTGTACATGTGGGGAGGGTTGTGCCTAATGACCTCTGAACCCCTCTAGGACCTTGCTGGCCAGAGGCTTCAAGGCTGAGTAGGTGGACAGATGGCCAATTGACTGCTGTCCTCACTGCAGTGCAGATACCTCCAAGGCCTTCCCTGGAGGTGCTCAGCAGTACCCAGAGCAGTACCTGTACAGGCTGAGTCCAGGGAGACCAGAAATGTCAGCAGGGCCTTTTGCCATTGGCCCCCTATATTGGGGTTTCTGAGATTGAGTTAGAAGAAAGCTTCTTGCAGCTAAACGCAGAGCCTGGAACCCACTGTTCTGAAGTTCTAGGACCCTCCTCCCCCTCCACAAGGAGTGGGCCTTTCCCTGGTAAGACTTGCCCTTGTTAACCACTCAACCTGACCCTGATGCTGGACACTCACACCCTGAACCTCGGTCTCCCCCAGTGACAGTGCCAGCACTGCTTGTCTGTGTCTTCCGTCAGGTACCCAGCCCTGCCCTCCATCCCTATCCACCCTCAGCACCATCCACTGCAGCCACACCCAGGGCTGCCCCTGTGTGTTGTTGCTGTGTGGACTAAGCACCCAGCTCCACTCAGGAGAGGAGCACATCACCATCTACTGCCACCCAACTTGGACCCCTGCTGACTGGGAATGAGTAGCCCCTAAGTCCCCATCCAAAATTAGGAAGCCCTTGCTGCTGCCACAGGGCTTACAAGACCCCAGGAACAAACACAGGCACCCACTAGCAGCCCGTGGGCAGCAGGGCGAGCGTCTCCCCTCTGAGTAATAAACGCCAAAACTCACATGTAAATATTTACCTCTCTGGAGCTTTGGCATCTTTGGGAAATAGGAACCTGCCAACACTGAGGTTTTGTGTTTGCATCACCATGGCAAAAGGCAGGATGGGGTATCCTTTCCTAGCAGTTAGCCCGGGAGTGTGGGTGTGGCACCATGACTTCTCTGTGGAATTCTGGTGCCCCATGTTGGATAAAGCTGCCCAAAGGTGGCACTGCAGGGAAACAGAGGCAGGCAGGCATCTCCGCCCTAGGTCATAGTCTAGAGTGTGGCTGTGGCTGAGTGCCATTCTCTTCATCTAAGCCTCACTATCAAGGGCCCCATCTTGCAGCTGAATAAACCCAGGAGCAGAGGACCTAAATAGCTTGTGTGGCAGTCAGATTCACACACAGGTCTGTGGCTCCACAGTTCCCCCTTAATCCTCCCCAGTGACAAGGAGCTAGGAAGTTTTCCCTGCCAACAAAGCCAGAAGTCTGTCAGGGTGTGAGGCTCATGGCCACTAAATGGTGCTGCTTCATGGACAGGCTTGCCAGAGGGCCCAGGATGGTGTGGGGGCCATAGGGAGAGGTCCCTGAGTGACCACCAACCCCTGCCTCTCAGAGTACATATGAATGAATGGCTGCCTGGTCCCAAATAGCCAAGTAGTTAGGTCTCTCGGGAGAGAGAGAGAACCTAAGGCAGGTCGGTGGGGGAAGGCAGAGCAGATGGTCTCTCAGGGGAATTTGGAGGTGTTTGATATCACCTGGTAGGAGAGGCCCTGCCGAAGCCTGCAGGTTCCAGCCCTTCCTGGAGAACAAAGGCCTCAGCTGGCCAGGCTCAAACCCTCCTTGCCTCCTGCCCATCCCTCCAGGGTTGGGCTCAAAGGGGGTCCTTTAGCACTTCCCTCAGCGTCTGTTCCCTCTTGGCAGGCAGGCAGGCAGGTCCAGGCAATTGGTTTTGCTCATGCAAGTCCAGACAGAGCTGCTTGTTGGCCCACCTCCTGAACCCTGAGAAAGTTCAGGGCCTCCTGCATGCCCTTCGGGAAGCAGAGTCCTGTAAGAAGAGATTTGTTCCTTTGCTTTCCTGGAAGCTGGACTGGCAACATGCCCAGGGGAAAACATAGTTTTCATAAAGAGTGGTCAGGTTTCAGCCAAGTAGGTAAAAGGCAGGAGTGGGAACTGATGGGCTGTTCGGGGCTGGAGCACATCAGCCCCCAATCCCACTTCTCAAGCAATTGGATTGAAAGGGGGCCCAGGCAGGCTTCAGGCCAGACTCACTCGGGTATGGAATGTACTCAGGCCAGCAGAGGATGAAGAATCCCAGAATAAAAGAGCTTAGGGGCCCTAGCAGCCTGAGGCATCTTTCTTCTGGTTCCTTCTACAGCACAGGGCCCCTCTTACCTTGTGAGTCCCTTGCTTTGGCCTATGAGATGCTCAGAAGTCTCCAGAAGAAAGATTATGTGGCCAGTGTCCGGACTCTCCCACACATCACAGCACCAGTCTGTAGACCCAACACTTTGTACATGGCTCCATCTAAGTTGGCAGAGTAACTAATCTGACAGGGTCTTCCGGACTAGGAAACCTGCACAGCTAGGGAGGTGGGCATTACTTGGTGTGTCACTGAACTGTGACTAGCTAAGCAGACCCCTCTAATCCCTGTTGCCCACCCTCGTTCTCTGCACCCTACCCAGCCTAAGCCTTGCTATCCCTGGTCACTGTCCCCTGGCCTGTTACTTCATATCCTCTGCCAACTGTACAGAGATGGCTTCAGGAGGAACTGAGCATGGATGGGGTAGCCCTGGGGCCATGGATGGTGTTAGCTTAGCCTGGCCCTCATAGTGCAGCAGACAGGAGTGGGTACGGAGTAAAGTCACTGCTCAGCCCAGCTGACTTCCTGCATAACAGTGACCCTGTTCATGTGACACATCACATGAGCTGTTCCATGGCATCAGGAATGCCCTGTTTCAGTGGGTTACTACAAAGCTGATGACCTTCAGGGGTGCAGGAATACTTGATCTCAGGAGAAGGAACAGGTGGCCATCTCCTGGGAAGATGC
Organism: Sciurus vulgaris; assembly: GCF_902686455.1. Classification (NCBI taxonomy): domain Eukaryota; kingdom Metazoa; phylum Chordata; class Mammalia; order Rodentia; family Sciuridae; genus Sciurus; species Sciurus vulgaris. Next base: position 73,226,445 of record NC_136463.1, read on the forward strand.
CATAGTGTTCCATTGTAGGGACATCAGCTCTGAGCAGCTGCCACTATGTGAGAGTCAGTCATGCAAAAGCCATCCCTGTCAGCCTTGTTATGTAAGTACCTCATTTCCCACGTGCAGGTGGGAGAACCACTCAGATACTAAGCCTGTCATCAGCAGAATGGGATTTACCCCAGCCAACCCAGAGGTCTTTCCAGAGTCCTGTGCTGATATCCATTAACAAGGCAGTCCCTGAGGGACCTGGAACATTGTAGTCTATGGCAGTCTCTTATTTCGTCCACCTGCCCCTTAGCCAAAGATAGACATTTCAGCCCCATGCAGCACATGTACTTGGAATAGCAGTGATCTCTGCCCTAAGGGGTTCCTGGCCCTGCTGTCAGGCCTGGCCCTTGTACCAACCCTGTTCCCCCACCATGCCCTGTAGCAAAACAAGCTTCCAAAGGGTCAGGCATGCTTTAGGTAAGTGGACATGGCTGGTGGTGTAAGGGACGGCTATAAATTCTCCAGAGAAACAGAACCCACAGGATATAAATTGGTAAATAAATGCATAGGTACATGGATGGGTTGAGTAGGTGGATAGATGGTTGAATAGGAATTGGCTCACACCATTATGGTGACTGAGATGTTTCACAATAAGCTTCTGCAAGCTGGAGACCCAGGGAAGCCAATGGTATGACTTAGTCAAGACCAAAGGTCTGATAATCTGAAACTCTGATGTCAAAGGGCAGGAGGAAGGTGTCCCAGCTCCAGAGAGAGCAAATGTGCCCAGGCTCTGCCTTTTTGTCCTATGAAAGTCCCTAGCTGTTTGCATAGTACCTGCCCACATTGGGTGAGGTGGGCCTTCCTTACTCGGTCCATTGATTCAAATGTTGGTCTCTTCCTGAAACCACCCTCACAGACATGTCCAGACATTGTGCTTTACCAGCTATTGGGGAATCCCTTACTAAGGTAATCCCTTAGCTGTTACTCTATCCTTTGAGCTGGGACCTGAGATGGAAACAGTGTTAGGCAACCAGGGTGGCAGCAGCACTCTTCAGAAGGAGCCTTGGTCATATGTTTTAGGCATGTCTAAATGACCCCTTCAGTAGGCAAGCTAGGTGTTGCAAAATAATAGGATGTTGGCAGGGTATTCAGCAGGTGCAAATGTCCCCAGCCATGTATGCAGGAGCTTCCCAGGCCTCAGCAGAAGACATTTGGTAGCCAACAGTATATAGGAGGGTCACCTCCAGGGTTTCTTTCTGCTAGCCCTGGGCAGCAAAGAAGCAGAGCAGATCAGAGGGCCAAGCACTGCAGAGCCCACCCCCTGCCTAGGGCTGCAGGTCAGGGTAGGAATGCTGCCACTTCAATGTACCCTGCAGACATTGTTCTCTGCTGCTTCTTCCTCCTGGGTACTCCTCCCTTGCTCCACCGTCAGGCTGGACTTTGCCTCCTCTGGGTTTCTTAGTCTACAAAGCAAGGTTGTGCACCCCAAGCTGTAGCAAAGGTGAAATGAAGCCAGGTATCAGCACATGGAGCAGATCAGGATGCCCTGAAAGTTTTGAAGGGCTCAGGGCAGGGGCCCCCACAGGTGTGTCCCAGACCTTCATCCCTGGGTTGCCTTACAACCTCAGCAAATTGCAAAGTGCTAGCAAGTGTTGACACAGTCTTGTCTGATCTAGAAGGCCAAGGAGGCTGGTCCTGTTCCTTACCATCCTCAGATGAGAAGACCAAGTCACCCACAAGGTGACCCACAGGAGCCCTGCACAGCCTGGCCACCCACCCTTTAATTCCTGAACCCCTGGGAAGTGCCTTAAAATCAAGCAACAGGTGGGGGATATCCTAGGGGTTGGCCAGAAGGGAGCCAGCTGTGGGTAAAAGAGGCAGCACAGGATGGAGTGAGGAAGCTGAGGTAAGTGACAGCCAGGTGCTTCTGTGCAGAGCCTTTCCTGGGCCTGCAGAACAGACGTGAACCTAACTTTGGGGAGCTGCCCCCCAAACCTGAAGGATCTGTAGAGGGATGAGGGGCAGAGAATGTTCTGGTCGCAGGTGTTCACAGCGGGAGGTCTGGTGAGAGAGAAGCCACACACACACTTACTTACACAGGTACACCTGGCCTTGACTACACAGACCAGCCCTGCCTGACCTAAGCATGCTGCTAGCAGCACTCTTGGCTTCCAGGTCAGGGACTGTGAACTTGGGGGTCCCATAGCTCAACAGCTGGCCAGGACTAGGCATCCTGCCCTTGCTCTGACCTTCAGACCCTCTGAGGCAGCAGCACCAGCTTAAAGCCCAGGCCTTGCTGGAAGCCACTAGACAGCACTGTGCTCTGCAGCTACACAGTGTGGAATAACACCTGCTTCTCTTTGCAGGTGCTGGTGGGTATTCTTGAAGAACAGGACTGGCTTCATGGCTTGGCCACAAATATCTTCTTTATCTAGGGAGAGCACCCAGGGGCACCATAGAGAGTCCAGTCCTCTGCCTTTCCCCCCCTCATGCCAGCTGGGACCTTGGTGAGCTGCTCAGATGGGGGAGGTACAAGCCAGCTAGGTGTCCCCAGCTGGTTGTCACCCTCACTGCTGCCTGCCTGGGCAGGTGGAGGATCAGGCTAGTCGAGCCCCAAGAACACTACAGTTTGTCAGTGCAGGGGATCCTGTCGGGGGCCGGACCCTGGCAGGCAGGATGAGCCACAGGGTTTACACCTGCACAGGCATGTCCTCAAAGGCAAGAGGACTCCCAAGACTGACCAGAGGCTGCACAGGACATGCACTTGCCCCCACACATGCACCTACACACTTGTGTACACTCCCAGCAGCAGCTCAGGCCTCAAAGCCAGCAGTGACTCAAACATTCTGGAACAAGAATTCCTTTTTTCCTTACAAGTGGTTGGCACTTTGAGACATTTCCTCCCATTTGAAATTCCTTCCCACTAGTTCCCGCTAAGAGCTGAGCAAATTTCCACATGGTGTCTGGGCTGCTCCTACATCCCCAGCTCTCAAAACGCAGCCAGGATATTAGAGGAAATGTGTTTTCGCAGGTGATCCATCACTACAGGAAAAAAGGGGGCAACCTGGAGCCTCCATGTGTAGGGTAGGATCCCCTGCCCCCACAGGGGACTGAGCAGGAGGCTGTGAAAGCTTAGACTCAAGACATGTGTCCTTAGGACTCCCTTTTGCCCTTTCAGGAGAAGTAGATTCCTGCTGTGGCAGCAGCACCCCTTCCCTGGCAGACATGATGGGTGGGCTCTGCAGGCCCCCCGTGCACATTCCTATGTGCCCGAGCTACAGCCAGCACATAGTCATGACTCTCCCTGGGGAAAGACATGGGATAAAGGCTGGGATGGGATGAGGAACCCATCAAACTCAACTGCTTTGAGGGTAGGGCCAACCCTGAGTGACTGGGAAGACAGGCCTTTGGTGGACTCGTGGTAACTGTCAGGTTTAGCCTGCAGCACAAAGTATTGCATATCCTTGGGTGTGGATATGGTGCTGAGGGCATGGTGGGCAGTGTTAGCAGCATGCCAGGCCCCAGTTGTGGGGCACCCCACCCCTCCGCTGTCTACCTCTCCGCCCCTCCTCTCGAAGTTGTTTCTGCTGTCCTCTTTTTCTTTTGGTACCAGGATTGAACACAGGGGTGCTCAACCACTGAGCCACATCCCCAGCCCGTTCTCACGGTCCTGCTGCCTCAGCCTCCTGAGCTGCTGGGTTACAGGCGAGCACCCCTGCACCCGGCTCAGGGCCTGTCGTTTTCTAACCCTGGTTGAGGAGGTTAATTACAAATGGGAAGCCGGATGGACAGAGTCATGGCAGAGAGGGCATCTGCCCCTGCCCTTCTCACTGGAGTGTGGCCTCTGGGGATGGACCTAGTGAGAGGCTGGAGGACTGCAGCATGGGAGCTGCTCAGCTGCAAGGTGGGGTGCAGGGCTAGAGGGCAGGCTGACCGGGGAAGCCACTCCTTGGGTGGTAGCATCAAGAGTGTTGCTTTCAGGGAAGGAAGAGGCCCTCCCTAGCATCCAGTTTGTCCCATCCCTGCAAGGGATATGCTCTCTGCCCCTCTGGAGGAGGCGTGTTTGCTGAGCCCCTGCTCCGCTTAACCAAAGTACAGAAACAGGGTTCTCAACCAGGTCCCACCGGAGTCCTGGACCATGTCCAGAGGTGCGTTTCTGCCCCATCCAAGGCCAGCTCTTTGGTCCTTTCAAGAGAGCCTAGGAGATAGCGAGTGGCAGGTTTAGGCCAAGTGAACTTTATGGGTCCCCCGTCACTGAGGATCCCCAGGGTGGCAGCATCCAGAGAAGGGCCACGATCTTTCCTGAGAAGCCTGTGGCAGGCATTCCATTTTGGGGGAGGCTTTTGTTTTTTATCTTTAGGAATTTACCCTGGATCCCTCGTATAAGTGGAATCACATGATGTTTGTCTTTTTGTGACTGGCTTTGCATATTTTCTTCATGGTTTACCCATGTTGTAGCATGTATCAGAATTTCCTTCCTCTTTAAGGCTGAATACTATTCCATTGTATACTTAGACCACATCTCTTCATCCATCAGTGGACACTTGGGTCGCTTCCACATTTTGTTACTATAAATGATTGCTGTTGTGAACATAGGTGTACGAATACCTATTCAAGTTCCTGTTTTCAATTCTTTTGGGCATAGATCTAAAAGGGGAATTACAGGATGATATGGTAATTCTATATTTCATTTTTTGAGAAACCACCTCATTGTTCATCCACAGTGACTGCACATTCCACATTCCCACCAGGAATGTACAGGGGTTCTGATTTCTCTACAACCTTGCCAACATTTCTTGTTTTCTGGGTCTTTTGTTTTGTTTTGCTTTTTATTAAGAGACTGGGTCTTGCTGCTGCCAGGTTGGAGTACAGTGGCTATTCATAGGCACAGTCCCACTGCTGATACATAGTGTAGACCCCTGCAAGCATAGTCCACTGTAGCCTGGAACTCCTGACCTCAAGCTGTCCTTCCACCTCAGCCTCCCAAGTAGCAAGAACTACCAGTGCATGCCCCCATGCTCGGTGGGTTTCATAACCTCCTGATGAATGTGAATTGGTATCTCACTGCAGTTTTTATTTGCATTTCATTAATGCCTAGTGATGTTAAGCATCTTTTCATGTACTTGTTGGCCCTTTGCATATCTTTGAAGAAATGTCTATTCAAGACAAGATATTTGTCCTTTTTCAAGATATTTGTCCTTTTTTTTTTTTTTTAATTGAATTGTTTTTGTTAAGTCCGAAGAGTTCTTTATATAGTCTGGATCTTAGGCTCTTTTGAGATATATAATTTTCAGTTTGCATGTATTTTCTTCCATTCCATGAGTTGCCTTTTCACTCTGTTGATAGTGTCCTTTGATGCATAAAAGGTTTTTTTATTTTGATGCTCAGTTTAACTACTTTTTCTTTTATTGTGTTTTTTGGTGTCATATGTAGGAAATCCTTACCAAGTCCAGTGTCATAAAACTTTACTCCTGTGTTCAAAGAGCTTTGTGTTTTGGGCTCATATGTTTAGATTATCGATTCATTTTTTTAAAATTTGTATGTGGTGTAGGGTAAGGATCCAGTTTCATTCTTTTGAATGTGGCTCTCTGACCGATATTTGTATACCCATATTCCCAGCACCATATGTTGGAAAGAATGTCCTTTCCCCTTTGCATGATGTTGGCACCCTTGTCAAAAATCATTTGACCATGTATTCAAGGGTTTATTTCTGGACTTTCTATTCTATTTCATTCATCTCTATGTCTATCTTTATGCCTGTACCACACTGTTTTGATTACTATAGCTTTGTAGTAACTTTTGGAATCAAGGGATGTGAGTCTTCCAACTCTATTCTTCTTTTTCAAATGCTTTGGTTATTTCAGGCCCCTTGAAATTCCAATAATTTTAGAATAAGTTTTTCTGTATATGCAGAAAGTACTGTTGGGATTATAACAGATTGTGTTGAGTTTGATACTCATAAGGGATATTGGTGTGTAGTTTTCTTGTTTTTGTCTGACTTTGGTATCAAGTTAATGCTGGCCTCATAGAACGAGTTAGGCCTTAGTCTTTGGGAAGAGTTTGGAAAGGGTGTAGACACCCAGGTGCCACGAAGGAAACAGTGTCCCCCACCCTGTGTTGGGATGAGGACCAAATGAGCAAGTAGGTGTGAACTGTTAGAGGACGGCCAGCACAGGGGAGCACAGGGACGTGAGGTATGCTGTCAGTCAGCACTGTCAACTGGTGCTATAGCAGTTCTGTCATCCTTCAGAGGCAGGACCCAGAGCTCAGAAGGCATTGGCTGTGCCCAAGGTTCCTCAACTTTTAGGGCCCCTGATCCCCTGTCTCCATACCCCTGCTTCCCTGCCTTGCCAAGGAGGAAACTCAAGAGGGGCAGGTGGGGTAGGGTGATTGTAGGGCCCACTGAGCCTTGGAGCCAGGTATCATGGCAGCCTCTCTCTGGATTTTCGTTGTTCTTCCTGGAGCCCATCTAGGGAGGCCAGTCTGTGTCCATGGAGAGTCAGCACAAATGCCCCTGAAGGAAGAGGTTTCAGCAAACAGGGCCTGCCCACCCACCTGGACACTCTTGAGAGCCACCACCAGCTAAATGTGGTAAGAGAATGTGGTCAGAAGACTTGTGTGTCCCCTGACCCCATACATATACCCTTAAGGCCTGGGCCTCCCAGTGGCCTCAGGTCAGCCCCTGAGCTTACTCCCTCAGGGTAGGTCTCACTGCTCAGCATCCTGCTCTCTTGTCAGATCTTCGGCCCCTAGACCCTGGAGGCTAGAGGTGCACACTCTGCTGAGAGTAGCTCATTGCCATGGCTCTGGCGCCACGGGTGACAGCACTTCTCTTCTGCCTGAGCCACCACCCCAAAGTCACTCACAGCCTCTTGACGCTGGCGGGCTACCCCAGAGTGGACAGGCATTTAAAGACAGCTTGCCTGAGGGCCCCTGCCCATGAGAGTAGGCAGCTGGAGAGTGAAGGATCATGCACGGCAAGATGTGGGAGAAACCCAACCCTTCCACCTAAGGTGGTGACCTCAGTGCTCAGGGTTTGGGGACCCGCTAGGGCAGGTCCCAGGGCCTTCAATCAGCCCACCTCGTCTGTGCCTCCCCTGAGAGATGCAGTAGAGTTGCAGGTTATCACTGGACTAGTTCATGAGGGCCCAATGCAAGCGTGACATTGTGGTGGTACATGACTGTCCCAGCTACTCAGGAGGCTGAGGCAGGAGAATCATTTGAGCACAGAAGTTTGAAGCCAGCCTGGGCTAAAGAGTGAGACCCCATTCCCCCCAAAAAAGGAAAGAAAAGAGAGAAAGAGGGGCAAAAAGAAAAAGAGGGACCAGAACACAGTACAACAGTGCCAGGACAAAGAGCTGATGTGGGGTCTTGTCGGGTGTGGGGTTTGAGGGTGAAGGGACAGTGTTTTGTGGAGTTTGGGCAGGTATGCAGCAGAAGGTGTAGGCTAGTGGAGCAGGTGCAGAGAGGAGAGGACATGGCTTCAGCCCTTGAGACCACAGCTTAAGTACACCAGCTCTGTGGTCTGAGAGTGTCCCTGCAGCCAGGCCACCCCCTCTGCCTCCCTGCCTCCTCAGGAGTTCCACAGGGCTGGTTCAGCTTCTGCCTGGACCAGCATGGCCATTCCATGGTCTAGGGCCAAACTGTGGAACTAATTGGACCCCAGATGGCCACCAATCCCCTTAGCTTCTTGCCTTCCAGGATGGTTGTTAACACTCACAGCCCTGCAGACCACTCAGAAGCAGATGCTCAGGTATACCTATTGTCTTGAGTTCCCTTGCTGGTGGCCTCAGGCCACCCTGATGTCCTCTCCTCACTTGTCTCTTCTGTGGGCCCAGTGGAGCTAGAAGTGCAGGCCAGCAGACAAACCTGCTCTTACTCTCAGGACCCCGGGTTTATCAGGGTTCCCTATGCATAGTGATCAGCATCTAGAGACCCCAGGATCTTTAGTCTGTAATACACCTGCTGCTGTCCTAGGTACCACACAGGGTCATTGTGGCCAGCTGGCAGTACTGTTCGCAGGCCTATAGGTCCACCATGCTTCCATGGTCAAGTGTCAGTGCAAGCGCCTTTTCTCACTCTGCAGCTGGCACTAGAAGTATCTGAGGCCCAGGTCTTACAGGTATGAGCCTCTGCTGGCAGGAAGAGCCCCTCAGGTCCCTGGAGGGTTGGTGACCACAGTCCCTTGACTAAGTCGCCAACCCAATTTAGGCCACATTATTTGTTCCCCTATGTGGTAAGTTTTGCAAATGTATTTTCTCACCTCCTCATGGATGCACTGGAGCCCCAGGCCAGGGCTGGTCATGGGGTGCACAGAGAGTACCAGCAGGAGGGGAGGCAGCAGGACTTCTGCACTGCCCTTTTGATACTCTTGATACCTTGTCGCACACCCAATCTTGTGAAGCCTTTTTCTTCTGGGTACCTCCTGTGGTCCCAAGCAGATGTTTCTGTGGATCCCAGGTCCTTCACCACTCCCTTCAACTTGGAGAGGCTCCTCCCCTCCGGTGGGAGGAGCTGCAGTTCTGGGAAACGGAAGTTACTCCACAGGCCTCCTTTCTGGTCTCCTGTGCTGCTGCTGCTCTGGCTGTGCGGGCTCCACCCTGGGAAAGTGCTCCTTAAGTGGGGGCAGTCACTGCAGCCATCGCCACTGTTTGCCCTCAGTTTTATGGCGTGGATGTTGTCATCACCAGTGGGTCACCTTCATTCCAAGCTTCAAAGCCTTAGCCATTCTGAGGCCTAACTTCACCCAGGAACCAGACTAGCAGTGAGCCAGGCCAGGAGAGGAAAACAACATGGTACTGCCTGAGGCGCCCATGGTCCAGGGGTGGGAGATGCCTGGGGAAGCACTCTGGCTAGGAAAGAAGTGTGTGGTAGGATACTTGGATGACTAGTCTGTCTGTTCACGCCCCTGTGCTGCAAGTGCAGAATGGGACTTGACTCTCAGGAAGGAAAACTGAACCAGGGAGCAACTCCACCAGACCCAGAGACAGAAATCATACAAGCTGTGCACAGGTGAGGGCCTCTAGCCACATCAAGGACCTCAGACTCACCTGGGACATCCCCCAGGGAGGTCTTCAGGGTTCTTTTGCAGCAAGAATAGGAATAGAATTTAGGAGGGCCAGACAGGTGGGAGGTGGTCCCAAGGAACCTCTGCCTGGGAGACTGTCATGCAGAAGTGAACCATTGGCCATGGCCAACAGCAGCAGGCATGGGGTCTCTCTGGATCCTGAGGTGGCAATAGAGGAGGTGGAGTTGAAACACAAGGAGACATGTCCACGTAGTGGCATAGAGTAATAGGCCTCAGCCCACCTCCCCCTCCAGGAATTTTGCTTAGCATGACCAGAGCCAGAATGTAGGGACCCTTGATCTTGCTGCAGGAGCTGGACACCTGGGATGTTTCACCCTGTGTTCTGGTTCTCCCTCTCCCTCCTGTCTCAGTCATCCTCCTGTGTGAGTCAGGTCTTTTCCAGTGGGAACCCATCAGCTGACAGCACCCAACCACCCTTCCTCTAGCTCTCATGAATCATTGGCCTTCCTCCCCCACCCGAGCCATGTGCCCTGGCCTGCAGCCTGGGTACCCCAAATCTGGGCCCTGGCTCCTTGCTCCAGGTGCATTTCCCCCTGCTTCAGGGCATTGCAGTCCCTCCCCTGCAGGACAGCCCCATCCTCCTGTGCTCCCACTGCCCATACACACACCCATATACCAGGCTCTCCCTGTGAAACCATCAGTCCAAAAGCCAGGGTACTGGAGCCCTGGCATCCTGCCCTGAAACCCTGGCTGATGGGCTCTCTGCCTGCTCCTCCTGGGAAGCATGACCCTGGAGCTTGTGGGTGAGGAACACATTCTCCTCCCCTGTGACTCGAGCCCTGAGTTGTCTTTGTGTTCAGGCTGGTGTAGATATCCCTACCTGCAAGGAAGTGTTCAGTACACAGATGGGCCAGGGCCCTTGGGCCCCCTACTCTCTCAGGAAACCACCCTTAGTCCAGGCCGTACAACCCAGAGCCACCCAGACCAGTGCCTGCCAGGCTCAGACCCAACAGAAGAGCAAGCCTGGTCAGCCAGGATGGACCCTCCTGGGTCCTCTCTCCCTATTTGCACTGAGGAGGTGTCTCCCGCAGTGGGAGAGCATGGGACAGAGGAGGGCTGGAGTCTCTGGTGTTGTTGCTCATCCCTGCCGTCTGGTCACCTCTCCCAGCTCTCCTCACTGCTGCCCTGTGTAGCCTTCCCCTGTTGGCAGCCCTCACCCCAAAGACAAGCCCAGGCTTCTCTCCAGACATCTGAAGTCCTTCTGGGCCAGACCCTCCCCTTAGAGCCACCCTGGGGTAGAGGAGCTTGATGTACAAGGGTCACCTGGGCAGCGATGGGAGGGGTGTATATTCAGAGGCCCTGTGGCCCTGTGCAGTGAGGGAGATGAGTGGAGGCGGACTGAGGATCACTTAGGGGAACGAACAAGTGTATGTTCAGGTGGAAGAGCCTGTGGGCATGCCAAACACCCAGGAGAAGGTTCCACGTGGAGTAGGGCAGCCGGACCAGTGCCATGAGACAGCTTGGAAAGACCCTGCCCCACCAGTGTGTTTTCTAAAATGCCCTGCCATGCCAGCCCCTGAGACCCTGGGTCACACAGCCAGAACTCCCTTAGAGCCCACTGGGCTTGCTCAGAAGCTGGCTGGCCTGACTGATGTACCTGTGAGCTCACCTAGCGCCCCAGGAGCTCTGTCACAAGGAAGTCTCTACCGAGGAGGCCACTGCTTCCTCCTGCTGCCCCAGGCCTACCGAATCTCCAGCCTTCTGAGAGCAGAGCCGCAGCCCTAACTGTCAGGCACTCTGGGACCCTGGGAAAGGGAAGAGGGCACGAAAAATCTCTCCCATGCCGGTAGCTCCTATTGACCCAAGAGACTGTACGTGAAGCACCTAGCCCAGTAATGCCCACGTATAGGAGGAAACTGTCAAAAATTGTGCCCCTAGTTCCTTCTTGTCATTTTATCATATCAGCTGAGCTCCCCATATGCACAAAATTGTTACAGGAAGCAGGCATTTTGGTCCTAGTCCTCATCTTGGAAGAAATACATCTAACCTTTACCCACAGGGACAGTGTTATCTCTGAGTTTGGGGGGTGTTTCATTACATTAAGGGAATTCTCTTTTATTCCTACTTTACTGAGTATTTATATTGTGAATAGGTATTTAATTTTAGCAAATGCTTCTTGTACATGTGTTGAGATTTATAATCTGTTGCTATGGTGAGTCACATGTATGACTTTTCTCATATTAAACCATCCCTGCATGCCTGGGATAATCCAATCTAGTTATAGTATAGTATACATTATATGATGTTTGGGATTGATTTGATAAGTTTTGTTTGGGATTTTTTTTTTTTTTTTTTTTACTTACGTCTTCTGAGTGAAATGGACTATAATTTTCCTCTCTTCTGTGTTTCTCTGATTTGGGTGTTGGGGTTCCATTTTCCTCATAGAATAACTTGGTGAGTATTCACTCCTATACTCTGTTTAGAATAATTTCCATAAAACTGGATAATCTATTCCTTTTAAAATTTAGTAGAAGCCGTGCACACACCTGTAATCCCAGCAATTGGAGGCTGACGCAGGAGGATTTCAAGTTCAAGATCAGCCTCAACAACTTAGCAAGACCCAGTCTAAAAATAAAAAAAAAGGACTGGTGATATAACTCAGTGATAAAGTACCCCTTGGTTCAATCTACAGTACTAATTCATTAATTAATTTTGAAAAATATAATTTGGTAGAAACAGTCTGCCTTTTCTTTGTAAAAATATTTCTTCACTATTATTTTGAAAAATGTCAGACCTACAAAGAAGTTGAAATACTATTTCAAAGAAGTTGAAGTAGCAGTAAAATGAGACTTTTACCTTTCACCTAGATTCACTGACAACTATTAACATTTTGTTATATATTTGCTCCCTCACTTTCTACATACACATGTGGACCTGTAGATACATATATGCTTATATGCATGGACACATGTTTGTGCTTACGTAAGTGTGTTAGCTTTTAGCATAAACATTTTAAAGTAAGCTGTGGGTCTTCCTCAATATTTGTAGGAAGATTTTTAATTATTGCTTTGACCTTTCTTTGGAAGTTATAGAGCTGATTACATTTGGACATTTTATGTGAATTATCTGATGGCTTTTCTCTCTTTTTCTGTCTCTTGCATGCTCTCTTGGTGCCTTGCCCCTCAATCTGTAAGAGCAGGTAAGTCCACTGCAGCTGTTTCCTCCCCTTCTCTCCACATTGGGCTGGGCTGGGTGGGCCAGACTCCACCTCATGCAAGGCACCAAGCTATGGACCTCAGGAAAAACAATGCCAGAGGTGTTTCTTAGGGAACCTGTCCCTCCCACGTGGCTACTCAGTGACAGCCCTTGGTAAGAAGAGACTTATTTCCTGATGCTTGATGACACACCCAGTTCCTTTGGGGTACAATGAGGGCTCCATCAGTGGCAGATAAACACCAGGCATGTGGTCTGTGAAGTCTGGGACCTGGGAGTCTTTAGATGCAGGAAGATGAGCCAGTCTGCCCATCTGCAGAGGGGGTCTAATAATGGTGACCACAGAAGGACTCACAGGAGCAAAGCAAGGAAATGCCTGCCAGGCCCCTTTGGAGGCATCAACCACAAAAACACTTGATAGGACAGGGATCCTAAAGTGGCCCTGTGGGATGAGGAAGGACTCTCCAGTCGGCAGGACCAAAGGTCACTGTTCAAGTGATAATGTTCCCAGTGCATCAGCCAGAGGAGGTTACCACCACCCTATGAGCAGAGCCAGGTCAACAGCACCTCAGGTGGTAGAAAACAGTGGGGCTGCTAATTTGGACATGGAATGAGTTCCTTCTGAAGTGTACTGTTTGAGGCTCTGAATTTTTCTATCTACAGTGAAGTAGCCAATGCTCCAGAGCATTTGAGGCCATCTCTCCCCACCCCACTTTGCTTACATGGGTAGATAGTGGAGGCAGGTGTCAGCCCCCTCTTCTCTGGGAAGAGGCTGCATGGGACCATGTGGGCAACACCAGGGGGATTTTAACTGGGACCCTGGGAGAACAGGTCATTTTGGGGCATGGAGCCACACACCAGCTATGGGTCAGCAGATGGGGCCTGGAGGAGATCCTAGGACACTCCTGTGGTTTCCAGACCAGTTCTGACCTTCCATATCCTCAGGAAAGCAGATCATTTGTGGCCCCGTGACCTTATATATATCCTGAGAGGCCACTGGGGAGGCCCTGAACCTCTCAGGCCTCGCTGACCTTCACACCTTCTTCAAGAAAATCAGATTCAATTACGGACATTACTTTTTTGTTTGATTCTTTCTTCATTTTGCTTAAATAAAATGGGAGAAATATAGAAAATGCCAAAGAAAAATTGACCAGGACTCAGGCAGGGACAAGCCTTTCACCACCGAGGTGGTGTTAGTGATTCTGCTCTGTCTCCCTTCTGTGCCTGGTTTATTCCCAGCATTGGCTTAAGGTTGGATCCACAAGCTTGGATATGGCACTTCTATGTAGGTGCACACAGAAGTATGCTCCTGGGATCATCAACTTAGCGAGACCCTAAGCAACTTAGTGAGACCCCATCTCACAGTAAAAAATGAAGCCAGCTGGGGATATGGGTCAGTAGTAAAACACCCTTGGGTTCAACCCCTGGTCCCCCCCCCCCCCAAAAAAGGGTATGCTTCTGGGTCACCACAGGGGCCCCAGAAGGGCCTTCCAGTTGCCGTGGAATCACTACCAGCCTTATCATACCCTCAACCCCTTGCCTATGTGCCCTGAGCACTTTTGAACCTGGCAAGGACAGTTTCCATCAAGCTGTAGAATACCGCTTGGTCCTTTTGTCCATGACTGTGCTGGGTAGGATCTATGCCTGACACACACACACTCAGATTGGCATAGTCTGGTGGGCATCAGGATCAAGTAAAGACTGACTACCAAGGACCAGGTATGTTGCCTACCCTGGCAGAGCACAATGCTGCCTCAGGCAAACCCCACAGTCTTCACGTCCCTGCTTGAGCCTGGGTAGCTGTAGTGTTGGGTGGACAGTTGTGGGCTGTAGGGACATGGAGAAAGAGCAATTTGGTCCCTGGGTAACAGCCTCAACAGGCACGGGTCTCCCTGCTGCCTGTCTAACTCCATATCCAGCAGAGGAGCAAAGCACTGTCACCTTCCCTTGACCCAAAGGTGTAAGTGTGTGCATTCAGAAGTATCAGAAGCCAGAAAATGCAAGGCAGGTAGGGTGAAATATGAATGAGTGGCAGCCCTGTGGGGCCCCAAGGCCTGTCTGGGTTTACCTCCTTGTCAGGGCCCACTCACTGGAGAACTGCCCAAGAGTAGTTAGGAGTTAGGGAGAGTTGGGAGGGCAGAGGGATATGGTCCTCCCACCCACTCCTCCTTATACTCAGCCTCCAGGCAGAGAGTTATTCTGATGTCCAGCCAAGAGAGCCCTGCAGCCCATCCCCTGCTCACTGGAGAGAGTTAATGGAAAGCACCTTCAAGCTTGACCCTCTGGCCAGCCCTGCTGAGAGGACCTTCTGCCAAATGGGGACGCTCATGGGCCTAGTGTCCCAACCCTCCTGCCCAGTCTGCTGGGTACCCCAGTAGGAAGCTTGCTGTGTGTCTCCATCAGCCATGTATGGAGGCACAGGGGGAAGTGCATCAGGTGGGAAAGGACCTCACCTGTGCCTTTGTATGAGATGAGCCCCAGATCTTGAGCAAGTCCACCAAGGCACCCTCCTAGGAATGGAAAGCGATCAGCACACAGCTGGGGCCAGGGGACACTGCCACCTTTGGTTGGTACCTTCCCTCCTGTCTGTGCCCAAGCAGGTATGTTGACCTGACAAGTAGTCGCCCGCTCCCCAAGGTTCTCCTGGGGGCCTTGTCATGGTCTAATGAGATCAAGCAGGTGAGAGGGGTTTTGGTGAAATAGCTTGGGACTTCCCCCAAGGAGGCCTGGCCTTACAAGGGTCCACCTGCCTTGAGGACCTTATGCCATATGATGCATCCAGATGATGCCTCATTTCTCTGCCTGTGTGGGTGACTCTGCAGGGGGTGAGGCCACCTGGGATAACAGACTACTCTTTCCTCAGACTTTGGTAACTGTGTAGGGAGAGACAAACAGACATGCCAGAGACAAGATGTACCCTTTCAGGGCATACCCCAGTGACCCACCTCCTCTCACTTGGCCCCACCTCCAGATGTCTCCACCGCCTCCCAGTAGCACCACCAATTGGGGACCAGGCTTTTAACATATGAGTCTTTGGGGGACATTCAACATCCAAACTATAACACTAACCTATTCATAAAGCAAGTGAAGATTTTCAAAAGTCCACATTAATTGCAGATGGTATTAGGAGGGAAAAGACTATTGAGGTGTATCCTACACCCAAACTCATTAGACTGCTTGCTTTCTCTCTCTTTTTTTATTTTTATTTTTTAAACAATTCAGTATTTTGAAACAAGGATGGGAAATTTCATTTTTCCCACCGTTTACTAACAATGTCCTATCCTTGAAACCATGAACTCATTTCCTCCTCCCACCCACCCATGCACCTAGGTGAACTGCCAAGTCTGGACACATGGTGTGAGCTTGACCATACGCCCCCTTCTCTGTCCCTCATGGATTTTTCTAGAATGCTGCTTGCACCCCCCCCCCCCCCCCCCCCCTTTGCCAGGACTGCTGCTCTGCATCCTCCAGGTCTCAACTCAGAGGTCTCATTCTCAGAGGCCCTGCCTGACCAGGAGCCACATGGGACCCTGACTTTTCCTCCATGATACTCACTTATCTGAGTATTTAGCAGCCATATTCCTCGTCTTCCCTGAGACCGCTGGTGGGCAGGGGTGTCCTCCTGTCCTGTACATAGCAAGCACTCAGTAAATCCTCCTGTGAGGGGGGAAAGAGTATGGCAGACCAGAAGGGGAAAGTAGCTGATCCTTGAGGTGAGTTGAGGCCACCTGAATAAGGTCACACTGTTCACATCTTTTCCTGGTACCTGAGCAGGTTGTATCTCCTTGGCATGAGTGAGTTCCTCACTCTGTGGATCCTTGCAGCTCGTAAAGCTCTCTAGTACACCTCAGTCTACCAAATCCTTATGGGCCTGTGAAGTAGGTGCTCTCTGGCAACCTACTTCAACCTTTCTACCCTAGCAACCTTAATGAAAGCAGCAAGGGGCTCAGAGGGCCCAGGTGTTTGTCCCTGGGCCACACGGGGGGAGTCCTGCAGAGCACAGTCCCACCTGCCCATCAGTCTGACACTGAGACCTCTTCCTCACTCTGCTCTTTTATATGCCTCCCTCCTCACTAGGACAGAGCTGATTGGAGCAGATGAATTGTCTCAGTGCTGACCCAGGAGGAAGCAGACCGTGGGGATGGAGCCTCCCAGCAATACCCCACCCCCAAAGCCTGTACAGAAAAACCCAGGCCTCCTGGGGGACATTTGCCTAAGCTGTCACCAGGCAATAATTAGCAGGCAGGGGCTGCCACCTGGATAGAAAAACAATAGATGCTGTAGCCAGGCCTGGGGCAGGATTTAGCCTTGTGGAAGCAGAGACAAGGGTAATAAACTAATGCTAGAGGGGCCCTTTGCTGTCTGGAGCTTTGCTGGCCCACAGCATCTGCTCGAAGAACCTCTTATCCTGGCCACAACTCCCCCATGGGACCTAGTGACACCCCCACACAAGAGCTCTGCCTGCACATCCTTTCCTCTGTGTGTGTGTGTGTGTGTGTGTATACTGGAGATTGAACCCAGGGGCACTCAGCCACTAAGCTGTATTCTCAGCCTTTTTTTTTTTTTTTTTTTTTTTTTTAATTTTGAAACAGGGCTTCACTAAGTTGCCCAGGCTGGCCTCAAACTTGTAATTCCCCTGTGTTAGCCTCCCAAGTCACTGGGATTACAGGCATGCACCACCACATCTAGCTCAAGACTTATTTGCTGAGGCTTTTGCTGGCTTCCATAATCACTGTTCGGTACCGTGCTTTTAGATGAGATGAGGTCTTGAGAAGGATGGGCACACAGGTGCCTGGTGTAGAGCAGCACAGGCCACAAGCCCTCAAGTCCATACCAGCGGAGGCTCTTTGGGCTCCACTGGGGTCTGGCAGGGAACAGAAGGCATGGGCCCCCACCAAACACCTGGCCAGGAGACTACAGAAAGGAAAATCAAAGCCCAGAGTTTGAGTCACACATCACCCTGGTCCCAGGAAATAAGATCACCTTTACTCTAGAATCTGTCTGAGTTCACAGAAAATTCAAGTCGGAGCCTTGTGCAGGCAGGGTCAGAAACTGTGTGCTAACTAACATGAGTGAAAGAGAAGAGAGTTTACCCCCAGGAAAAGCTGGCAGTCCTGGCCCCAGGTCTCCACCATCTGCCCAGATGGGCCCAGATGGAGCCTTTGGCACTACCCACCCCGTGCTCATTGGTAGTCATGCAGTACATGCAGTTTACATCCATGTTTGAAGGCAGCAGGACCTGAGTTCAAGTTAGCAAGCATCTTTGGCCTCCCTGAGCCTGTGTCCTCAGAAAGTGACCCTGAGTCCCAAGACCTGTGGGTAGGTTAGTACATGCAGTAAGCGCTTAATTGGTATGTGTTCTTTAGTATGCTCATGTTTCCTGAAGACTGGAGATACATTTGCTATCCTGGGGTGTTCTGGTGAGTGGCAGGACAGCAGTAGAGGCATCCTGGGAGCCAGCAGGGAGGAGCCACTTGACCAGAGCACTGGGGTCCAGAAAGGCTGTAAATTAGGCCTACTCCAAGGTGCCACGCAATAAGTGACTCCAGCTATATTATCCTTGGTGTAGGAAAATCACAGCCTCTCAGAAGCTCAGTCTTTAAGGGAGAGAGTCATACTTGTAGGTGCTGGTGTGTCCAGGGAAAGGGGGAGGTCACGGGACAGGCTGGGTGCATGCCTGTGGATGTGTATAGGGCAGATGGCAAAGTATAGTTGGGGACAGATGGCAACAGATGGGAGGGAAGTGAGGGAAGGTCCTGGAGTTGGGGGTATGGGAAGGGGTCTGTTGTTGGCCTGAGGCACAGAGGCCAAGGGAGGGTCACACAAAGATGCCTAAGCCACGAATTCCTACCTTCTCTGAGCACCCAGCTTCAAATTTGGCCACGGGAGCCTGAGAGCAGGGTCCAAGCCAGGAAGCCTACTCCCAGCAGGAAGCCCCAAAGCACTGTGCAGGAAGGAGGATGGCTGCCTGCAGGCCTGGCTGACAGGGAGCTGGAAGTGGAGGAGGGTGTAGACTGCCCATTGGGCTGAATGTCAGCCCATCTGCAGCTTGGTCCAGGCCTGTATCCTCTGCCAGGGAAGAGAGCTGCCCCAGCCTGTTCTCTTAACCTAGAATGTGGGGTTTAGGCCTGTGGAGTCCATTTTTACCATTTTCATGCCCAAGTCTTCCATAGTCCTGGGAGGTGGTTGAACTGTAACCCCCACCAAGCTTGGGGGAGAGATGTTTCTGCAGGGGAAGAACTTAGGACAGCTGAGAGATCCCAGCCCCTTATCACGAGGGAGCAGAATTCTCTGTGCCCCAGGCACCGTGCACTTGCAGCTGAGCCAAAGCACACCCCTGCTGGCCTGTTCCCAGAAGGAAGGGAGGATGTGGCAGACACATACTAATGGCAGAGCGGGCAGCTGTGACAGGGCAGCTTCAGGACACAACACCCGGCTCCCCCGAGATGTGAATGCCACTGCCAGAGGCCTAGCTCACCCTAGACACCTGGCCCAGGGGTCACCTCGTGGAGGCCTCCTTGGCTGCTCCATTCATGGAAAAGCCTCACATTGGAATAGCTTGGACAGTGACTCCCTGGCCACCAGGGTCCTTGCCAAGGGGTCTCAGAGATGGCTCCCCCTGCTTAGGGATGCCTTCCACAACAGTAGGAAACCCCTTAGTGAGCACCACACTTCGAAGTCCTCCAGGGCCTCTCTTGCGCAGGCCTATAGATGCTTGGCAAGGTGGCAGTGACAGATTCACAGTATCCCATACCGTAAGTGCATTGCCCTGGGATGCACTGTCACCTTCTCCCCAGCCCATCACCATGTGGGAGGAAGCTGGAGAACCCTGTCCCCATTTTCCCTGCAGGAGTTGGGAGTGGGTTTATAGTGTGGCCCACCCAGGATCACACAGCTGTGGACCTAATTGTCGTTTGCTGGAAGGGTGACCTGGAGGTGCTGAGTGTGTCAAGGTAGAGACACAGGGGAGGTGGACTCAGTAAGCCTGTCCCTAGAACGGTCCCTTGAGTATCAGAGGCCCAGATAAGGTGACCAGTGAGGTCTATCAGGCTGGGGTGGCTTGGAGCCTGGGTTTGCTCAGGTTTCTGGGCTGGGCTGTCTGCTTTTCCACAACGCTCACCCTCTCCAGGTGGGATTCCTAGTGGCATAGGCTTCTGACCTGGATTCCCACCCTGGCCTGACAGATGGACCCTGTGGCAGAGTTGGGAATGGGGCGGAGCTGTTGAAGAGTCCCTGAGGAGTTGGCTCACTGAGGCTTCTGCAGGGAAGTGCACGCCCTCCTGCCTCCACATCTCCACCCAGCTGCCTTCCCAGCAGGGGGCAAAAGTGCTATTAGGACTCCACCCAGGTGAGCTGGCATCTCTTACCATAAGCCATCTTCCCTGTCCCCAGTAGGGTAGGGCCATGGGGTATGTGACCAGAGAAGAACCTGTCCAGGCCAGAGTGGGTGGCCCACCCAGCATCCCACAGCAAGGTACTGCACATGGTGGGTCAAAGTCCAGGATGTGACCTCTGTCCCCATGTCACTCCAGGACTGTCCTGGTTTCTGTTTAGAATTGTTCAGCCCAGTGCTGATATGTCTTCACTGTAGGTCTAGATGTGGTTTTTACTATTTAGGCAGGCTTCTCTGCCTCTTCACTAATTCACTGTGCTTTAAAGGAAACTAAATTAAAAACACTGCCACCCCTGGCCCTAGTTTGGACATTGGTCAGCAGGGTGCCTAGGCCAGCATTGCAGGTGGGCCAGTGGACAAATTTACCTGCTCACAGGGGCTGTCCGGGTCAACCTGCTGCACCAGCCAGGTTGTGGTCCAACACTGAGCAGTTCTCACCAGACAGTTACAGCCCAGGTCCAGGTGGGCCTGGGCTCCACCCACACTGCCCCACCAACTCTGGCCTTAGTTAGCCATTTAAACCTTTTTAGAACTCACTTTCCTTGTCTGCAAAATAGGAATAATTTTTGCCCATAGGGTGTCAGTGAGTGTTCAGAATGACCAGGTAAAGCACCAGCAGTTCAGTAAAGTGATTAATTTGGTCATTACTGCCACCCTGATACCCCAGACCCTGCTGACCCAACCCTCAGAGCTCATCCTCTTATCATGCCCAGGTCTTTAGTACCTTGCTCTGAGTAGGTGGATTAGGTTCAGAGGCCAAAATAGAGTGGCAGCAATTTCCCACCCTTTAAAAAGGAGGGCTAGCAGAGGCAGGACATGCTGGGGGTTCAGCCGTGGAAACTCCAGGGACCCAGGATCTTTCACCTCCATCAGACCCCAGAAAATGAACCTCTGCCTCATGGTCCAAGATGACTGAGGGTACTCAGGAGTTATATCCACATTCCAGCCAGCAGGAGAAAAACAGGACAAAGAAGGTTGTCTCTAAGGACATCCTGATGGCCAGACTTAGTCACACAGTCACACCTGGCTGGGAATTGTCTCCTGGGCTGCTTCCTCCTTGGGGACTTTTGTGCTGTTTCCTAAACCTGTCTCTTGAGGACGGTATACATGAGCACAACTCTTTGTACTTAGACTCTCTTCCCACCATCGTAAGAATTCAGCTTACTTGGGTGGACCAAGGAAGCCCTCCCCACTTTGCCAGAGACAGGTGAGGCAGGGAGCAGATTTGTGAGGCCAGGAGGGCCCCAGCCAGCCCATCCTGCCCAGGATCCAGGGGTCTTCTTTGTACCTGGCTGTGCCTGGGATTTGCCCTAGCCCCTTGCTCCCTTCCTACAGGAAGGTTGGTGTACCAGGGGCTAGACAGAGACTGGGGCCCTCCAGGAGCCAGGGGACTTTGGGCCATTCAAAGTTGCCCCTCTGGCTGTCAGTTTCCTGTATCCAGCTGGCACCAACTGATGAGGCTGTCAAGGGCTCTGCCAACTGTACATGCTGTCTGCCCTGGGGTTTCCAAGGCAAAGGGGACCCTAGGAGAAGGCTGGGCAGCCCTGCCTTCCCAGGAAGCTCATGGGCAGGCGCTGCCCACACCTGTGCCCACACAGCACCTGATCTCTGATGTCATGAGGCCTGGACCTGGGTATTTTTGGAAGCAGATTCAGTTAATCAACAAAAATAACCACTGCTACTGGGCGGATGTTACCAGGAAGGGACAGTTTTAGAACAGCATTTTCAACCCTGCATTTGGAGAGGGGCTCCCCAGCCTGCCAGTGGCACCTCAGTTGGCAGTCTGGATTTTCCTGCAGGGACCAAGAAGGGCAACCTGATCCTGTGCACAAGTCAGGTGCAAGGAGGCGAGCTGCAGGTTATTGGGCCAATGCCAGTGGGAAACCTGTTTGCCAGCATACCTTCTCATGCTGCTTGGGAGCAGGGCCTCTCCTCTGGGTTGTGCCCCTCGCCTCCTCCCCCACCTGCTGCTGAGCCCTCTTCGCAGGGAGGTGACACAGCCTTACAGCCCTGGGGATCTTCACACTGCTCTCCCCTTCCTGCTACAGGAAGGAGGAGGAGATAGCTGGACCCACATGGCTTCCACCTCACAGTGGGACTCAGAGCCAAAATCAGACTTACATGTTTCTTTTTTTTTTTTTTTTTTTTTCTTCTTTTTTTCTTTTCCTTCTCCCCCCACCCCCTGCAGACTAAACCCAGGGGCACTCTGTCACTGAACTACATCCGCAGCCCTTTTTATGTTTTATTTTGAGACAGGATTTTACTGTTAATAGTCATGGTGGCACACACCTATAATCCCAGCAACTAAGGAGGCTGAGGCAGGAGAATCACAAGTTCTAGCCCATCCTCAACAATTTAGCAGGACTCGAAGCAACTTCGCAAGACTCGGTCTCAAAATAAAAGGGCAAGGGATATAGCCCAGTGGTAAAGCACCTGGGTTCAATCCCTAGTACCAAGGGGTGGGGGGTGGACCTTGCTGTGTTTCCTGGGCTGGCCTTGAATCTGTGATCCTCCTGCTTCAGTCTCCCAGACCACTGGGATTACAGGCATATGCCACTGTGCTCAGTCAGATTTACATTTTTCTAAGGAACTAAGCAGGAACTGGGCTGCTTAGTGCTGCCAGGAGTTGAGGGCACCAAGGCCATCACAGGGCAAAGGCAGCTTGTACCTGGTGGGTTGGCAGCAGGCTGTACTGATGAGGGGCTGGCCCAGGTGCCTTAGGCTGTCTCCTGAATGTCATAATTTCTAAACCTCTGTGAAGTCTGGTCACTTACCTCAGACAATGACTCCCCTGCTCTTTGATGCCCATGAGCCTTGGGGTGGGGAGCAGTACATCAGGCTTGGGTAAGCAGGGTACCATTGTTGGTTGCTTCCTCAGATGACCTATCTCTGCCCTCGGAACTACTGATACCCCTTGGAGTGTGGTTTTTAAAACCAGTCATCTGAATCTAACCCTAATGGTGTGGACTTTGTCATTGTGCAGGGTCCCCTGGGTCCTGGGAGACCAGGTACACGTGGTGGATAGGGATTCATGGCGCCCCTCACAGAGCATCTCCTACCACCCTGTGACCCTGCTAAGCCTATCCTGGGAGAGAGAATGCAGCAGCACGTTCTTGTTGCGGAATTGAAACTAGCACCCACAGACTCTTCTTGTGAACCACAGCATTAGCTTCCTTCCAGGGCCTGCATCAAAAGTAATGCAGCAGTATTTCTTTTAAAAACTGGTTTGTCATTCTGACTAAATAACAGCATTCTCACTCAAAAGGAGGAGGTGAGACTCTGCTGGCACTGATAAAAAAAATGCCTCTGTTTTAGTTTAGAATTCATATACCCTATTCATGATATGTCCCAGGTCACTCCCCTGGACTGAGCAGGAGGCACAGCCGGAGGAGGCAGCATACCGTAATAAAATGCTACATTTCCCCAAAAAGCATAGTTGAAAGCAGAACTTGGGAAACTGGCCCTTTCCACAGCCCTTTTGCATCATGACATTCCATCCCAGGCAACAGGGATAGTTTGCAATCATGATGTTGGTGGGGCTTTTTTTGTTTTGTTTTTTGGGTTTTTTTGCATGGGGGGGATCGGGGAGAGGCTGGGGTGTGTGTGTGTGTGTGAGTGTGTGTGACTGATTCAGGGATGTTCTACCACGGATCTAACTCCCAAACCCTCCCCCACCTTTTTTTTGAAACTAAGTTGACCACACTGGTCTTGAACTTATGATCCTCCTGCCCTACCCCTCTGAGTTCTTAGGTTTATAGGTGTGTGCCTCTGTACCCAACTTACTTTAGTTATTTTTATACAGATTGAATATTCTTAATCCAAAATGCTTGGGACCAGATGTGTTTTAGATTTCAGATTTTGGAATATTTGTACATACATAATGAGAAAATTCATTTGTTTCATATGCATCTAATATACATAGCTTGGAGGTTAATTTTATAGAGTATTTTTAGTGTGCATGAGTTTTGACAGGGATCAGATGTGGAATCTTCTACTTGTGGCATCATGTATGTACTTAGTTTTAGGTTTTGGAGTATTTCAGATTTTGAATTTCTGATCAGGGATGCTCAACGTATAATTGATAGTTGCAGACAGTGCAGAAATACATAAAGAAAATGCTAAAGTCAGCCATTTGAGTTGATAGATTTTTACCGAACTTTCAACTTTGCTGTAAGCTTGAAATTTTTTATAATACAGTGTGGGAAGGAAATCCCAAACTTCACAGTCCTGAAGCAATCAGTGAATAGTCCATTCCCATCCTAGGTGGTATTTCTTCTGATTATGTATAATTTTTACAAAATTGTGACCACAGTGCAGTTATCACTGCTCTGGTAGATGCAGATGTGGGCTTCAGGATAGTCCACAGTGTGTGTACTCATTCATCTTCCTCCTGTGTTCCATGTCTCCCTGGAATAGACAGCACTAGAGGAAACATGCTCCTGATGTGGCGTGGCCATAGCTCAGCCCTTCTTTCCAGCTAGAATTACTGTGCAAGCCCCTCCCCAAGCCACAGTGCCCCCAGCTCTGGACTTCCCACATGCCCTGAGCCAGATTTATGGTCTTTTTATTTGATTTTGTTTTGTTTTTTCTTGCTGTGTTGCTCAGGCATGCCTCAAACTCCTGGGCTCAACCAATCCTCTCACCTCCACCGCTCAAGTAGCTAGGACTGCAAGTGTGTGTCACTATGTCTCCTGAGCCAGATTTAAGGTTTTATCTCTGGTTGGAGTCCTGGTCTTCTAAAAGGAAGGGTCAGGAATGGTAGATTCAGGCATCAGTTTGGGTCAAACCAATTCTCTCAGGCAGAGGAGGGAAAATGAAACCCTCTCCAGTTACTGTTGTATCCAGTGTTTAAAACTTTTTTTTCCAGTGCTGGGGATGGAACTGGGCCTCATGCATGCTAGGCAAGCACACTACTCTGAGTTTCGCCCCAGTCCCTTCACTAAAACTCTTGAGACTAAGGGATCTGTGAAATAAAAAGGATTTATTGAACTGTTACAGATGCTACCCAGAAATGGACCAAGACCTGGGACAAGCTTCCATAGCTGCTAGCAACAAAGTTAGGTAGCGGTTGGAAATACATCCCCTGACCTAAGAACCAAGAGTGTTGTCATAATGAAAATTGAGGGAAGGAAAACATAAATTTGTCCACATGGAACCTTGTTGGCTGCAGATAAAGAGGGGCAGGATTATGCTAATCAGGGAAAGTTTCGAGATAGGCTCACAGTCCATAAATAAATCCACGTATTGCTTCTGGACTGACTGAGGTTAATAGTCCAAAAGGTTTATATGTAAATGAGGCATGGTGGCACCTAGGCCACATCCTGAGATTTAAGTCAGGAATTCAAAAACAGTCTTTTTGGCTTCGTCCTACTCTGCTAGCCAGTTAACTAAGTTCCTTATCTCTCCTCTCTTCTATCCTCATCCCGACTTTGTAATTAGATTTATGACATCTCAGAATTTTTTTTTTTTTTTTTTAATCATGAGTTATCAGCAGAGCTGCCTGCTCTGGCCAGGGGTCATTTAGCGCTCCTCTCTGAGCCCAGTTTCCTCAGTGGTGCTAGAGTCTTCTTGATCCAATCCTCATGTGATCCCTGGAAGTTTCAGAACTGTCAAAAGACCAGATCGAAACTAATTTAAACTAAACCTCTCAGCTTTATTTACAATTCTAAAGTGAAGCAACACTTCATTCCATAAACTAGAATGAGTGATCCAATGGTCTGAGCATAGGAGGTTGGTTTTATAGAGAGAGAAGGCTGAAGAAAGCAGAAACAAAGAGTGGTTGTCATTTCAAAGTTACTTTCCTTGTAAGGCAGGGGCAGGGAGACAGACTAATAATAGGAAAATAATCGATTAATATCCAGTTACTTTTTTTAAGTAAGGAGGGCAAAGAGAACTTTTTATTATTATCACATTCATTGAAACTGACCAGTTTGGGAAATTTGTTTGTTTCTCTCTCCTAACTTCTGATCATCAACTAAGTTTGACAACTAAGTTGAGTTTGGCGATACAGAACTTCAGCATGAGTCACTCCATTTTGGTTTTTGGTGTGGTCCATTGGGCCCAGTGTAGGAGTCTTGTCTTAAACAGCCACCTCCTATAATTCTTATTCAACAGACTCAAGAAGAAAACGTCTTCCTTACCCACTAGGATCTTTCATGATTGTAGGGCACTTTAAACCAGTGCCCACAAAAATGTCTGAACAGCTGAAGGTCAAAGAATGCATTAAACCAGCCATAATTAAATGCCAGAGTGCATGATCCAGGCAATAAATCCCATGGCTGTCAGGAGAAGCTGCTTTCCACAAAGATTTGCAGTATTCCACAGGGCAGAAGTTCTCTGAGGTCTTGTGCTTTATCTTTGAATTCCATGTGAATTTTGCATTCTGGGCCATTACCCATGTGGGCTTATTTTTCTACAGAATGGGCAAGACCCTCCTTAGCCTGGCTTTGCCTGAGCCTCTAGCCTCAACTGCATCTCCTTCTTCAGTCAAGGCCATGCCCCCACCACGAGACTTCTGAGAAGCCTCCCTGCCCCTGCCACAATCCAGAGTGGTGTCCATGGCCCCAAGAGGCTGTCACCTCCCTTTCTCTGTTGGTCCCACTCCACGCAAACCAGAGTACTTGGAAATGGTAATGGAAAGCCAACATACCCCTCCTCTCAGCCTAGGACATCCCCTCTGTGGAACGGGAGAAATGCCTGCCCTCCCAATGCAGTGCCTGGCAGTGACGCCCAAGTCACTGACCACTGTCATGCACAGCCAAGGACATTGCTACTGCGTGTCCTTTGTCAAGTATTAGTGTGGAGGTTTGGAACCTGCCTTCGCACAGGCCATCTAAGCACCAGGACGGGGGCTTTTCACCCCATGTCATTCCCACAGTGTATCCAACCCCAAAACCCACTGTCCAGCAGTCACTCCACCAGTTCCCAAGTGACAACAGTGAGCTGCCCAGATGTATGAATTCATGGCCAACTTCAGGGCTAGAGGCCAAATACTGACAGCACAGCTCTTTCCCCTTCTGGCTGCTCTTGGTCCTTCCCAGATGAATCCCTTCCTGTACAGCCCACCTAAACCCATGCTGCCCCTTGGCCCAGGTCAGCTAGCCCTCAGACTGATGTGGGCACTTGGCGTTCTCAGCAGGCTCTCCCCCATGGCCCTGGGCAGTGTAAGCTATCCCAGAATTACCAGGACTGGCTGGAACACACAGGCCTAGGGACAATGTGGTGACCACATGGACAAATATACCGACAACTGCAGAGATGCTGCCTCAGGGAGAGCCCCACATCATGTCTGCTGCTGCCAGAGGACCATCCTGGCACAGGCTGGAGAGTGGTTGTAAGCAGCCAGAGTTGCAAGGGAAGCTCAGAGGAAGTGTTATGGGCAGGGCCACCTCTTTACTATTGGGTGACCATTACATGCCCGACTGAGGGATGATGGCTGTGGGTCCTGGAGGGCACACAGTAGGCATCCAGACACCTGCAGTGGAGTACTGTGGGTACTGTGTGGGTACTCTGTAGGCCAGGACCACGATTTGGCATTGTGCTCATAGAAGGTGCCAGTCACCCTGAAAGAGCATAATTAGCTACTGAACAGGGCCGCTGATCCCCTGCATCTGGGTTAGCAGTAGCGAAGGGAAGCCCCAGGAGTCAGAGCTGCTCCTGTTTGCATCCCCAGGTCCCTCTGCATGACGAAACCAACCACCAGCCGGATGCCTGGGCTCAGTGAGACTTGCGCTTCCTTCATGGAGAAGCCACAGAGCAGTCAGGCTCATTATCGCAGTTAGTTAACAAACCACAGGGCAGCCCCAACTGACCTGGCACCTGGCCACCCTTACCATACCAAAACGGAGACATCCCCCAATCACTGAAATTCACAGGAGCCCTCCCACTCCTTGCCCACTGCAGCATAGAGGGGAGATGACGTGCTGGAGGCTTGGAGGTGGCCAGGCACTGGAGGTGAGAGGAAGCAGCAGGAGAAAAGGTACAAAGGGGCCTGGCGAGCTATGGGGACTGAGGCTCCAGCTTTAGCAAGATGGCCAGTTCCCCTATGAGGTAGCTGGACTCTTGGACTGCCCTGCAGGATCTCAGTTTTGTCTGTCTTCCTTCCCTTATTAAACCTTTTATCACAGCATGTTTGTTACATACAGAAGAATTTATATAATGTACCTAAGAAATAAATCATCATAAACACCTGTATCCCCAGTGCCCTCCTCCAGAATCAGGACATGATCAGAGCCACCATGAGCACCCCTGGTGCCATCCCTGGCCTCCCCCACCCAGAACCAGCCTCTGACTTAAATTTTCACATTTATCGTTCAAATTTTTTGATAATTTTTATATATATGTCACTGATTTCTCTTGGGTTTTGTTTACTTTGAAGAACATGATAAACACATATTCTGTGAAGTTTTCTTGATTTGTTTTCCCTAAAACATTGTATTCCTCCAGCTTGCCCGTGTTGGGAACAGCTGAGTAGTACGCCACCAGTGATGTGCACATGCTGTATGATGGATGTCTAGGGGAGTTACCAGCGGTGCTGCTATGAACAGTCTTATCTGCACCTCCTGACCAGATTTCTCTGAGCTGTTTCCCTTGGAGAGGAATTGAGGTGTCATGGGGTGTGTGCATGCTTAGCTTACCAGTGAAGACCCTAGACAATAACTGTCCCCATTCACATCCCCTAAGCAGCTGTTGGGAGTTAGCATTGCCCTGCATTCATGCCCAGCTGTTGCCAGATCTTTCATTCTTGTCATTCAAGTGCTATCGTATGATGGCTTAACATGCCATTACCTCAGTGATCAATGCAATGGAGCATTCTTCCATAGAGGAAAGAGGAGGTAGCTCCTGAAGCATTTGGTCAAGACCCAGATTTCAGGGCCTCCCCTTCTGCCCACTACCCCCTGGTACCGACCCCTCCTGATCGGGCAGCCATCTAAATCATCCAGTCTGGGTAACTAGCCTGGCTATTGTCCTTGGGTGGCTGGAGCTGGTGACAGATGGGAGCAGGCAATGCTTCAGCCTAGTAACTTGTACCTAGGAGGCATTGAGGTTTGCTGGAGGAGAGGACAGGACATTTGATCAAACCCTGGCCTGGGGAACTGAATAGAGGCTCTTTGCAGACCATGATCAAAGAAAGACTCAGGGCAGAACTGGGAGAAGCCCTAGGCATAGGGAGAGGCATATCCTCAGGGGGTTCAGTAACCACTGGAAGATCACATGTCCATAGCAGTTTGTTTCAGCACTGTGGACCTACACACTGAGCTGATGGTGCACATGCCATCTTGATTTGCCTTGGTATTCCTGGGAGAGGGCATCAACCCCACAGGTGGGTAGCCTCAGCAGGGACCTTCATCAAGAAAGGCAGTTCTCAAAGGACCCTCTGAACAGAATAGGAAAGGGATCATCTTCTGGCCCCAGATCACCATGTGGTATCCTTGCCTGCCCCCACAGCCCCCAATCCCCCTCTTCCTGCCATCCTCCAGGGATGCAGGAAGAGCCAGCAAGGTCAGAGAAAAACTCTGCTGAAAGACATCTTGGTGATTGATAGAGGCCAGGTGCCAGAGAGGGTCAGTGCCTCCCTTTCAATGTGTTCCTCTGCCCTTACAGCTATAGCTAAGCCTCAACCTCCCCTGCCCTGGTTGTCACCTTCCCAGGCCTGAGGTAGCTGGGGGAGAGTAAAAACCCCAGGACAAGAGGAGAAGCCATGCCCTGTGGGTGACTCTGAGCTGCAGTTCCCCCATGAAAACCACAGCACCTGGGCCCTCAACCAGGACACAGACCAGGCTGTGGACACTGCTCCCCCATGAGTGCCCCGCAACAGATCAAGACTTGACACACACTGTCCATCATTTGCCCAGGAGAAGTCCAAGGAAAGGCAGGGTACAGGGTTTGGAGCTGGAGGACCCGGCAGTAGCTGGCCAAGCTCCCTGTGTGCCTCGGGCTCCTCACTGCCTGACCCTAGAGGGTGAGTTGACACCTCTCTCTGTTTAATTGGAATCTCCAGATGCCCAGCCTGAACTGACCTGTGGCAGGGTTGCTGCAGTGCATCCCACCCAGGCTCAGACAGAGGCTGCTGTCAGAGAAGAGACATTGGCTCAGGAGAGCGGTAGGGACAGGATCAAGCTGGCCAGCCCTGGCACCCAAGACTTTGGGGGTGATGGTGCCACAGGCCAAGCTGAGCCAGACACCGCTGTGCCCTGGTATAGGAGCAAAAGTGTTGCTGGAAGGGAGCAGAAGCACCTCACAGCCTCAGCCCACACGCTACCCACAAGGACACTGGCTGAGCTGAGTAGACTCTGAAGTTGGCATGGTGTGAGCCGAGGGGTGAGGGCACAGTCACCCTGCTGCCCTGGGCTCCCACTTCCTGGTCTTTGTTCACATGGTTAGTTTGTGGCTGTTGAGCACCTGTTTGGGGCCACCAGGAATAGATGCTCTACCCTTCTGGTCCTCAGGCTACCATGTGCCCAGGAGTTGCTGCCATCAGCACAGATAGCAGGCCATGGGATGACCAGGGAGGGACAGGTGTGCTTCAGGAGGGCACCTGCTCTCTGGTCTTGGAGGGTGAAGGGGTGGGGCCTAGAGCAGAGAAGCTGACGCCTGCTCCAGGATGTGTCTGCCGCAGCTTCTCCAAGATAAAGGCAGCCCTGCCTCCTCGAGACTAGCCATGGCATGACCCCTGAGGCCATCATAGGCTCAGTCCTGGTGGGCACCTGATGCCAAGGCCCCCCCATAGCTTCCAGGGGGTTGTGTCCACCATGGGCCACTGCAGGAGAGCAGAGATCCCAGGCACAGGCCAAGTGGGCCTTGTCCACTTCCAGCCCTTGAGGACTGCCACCATCTGGCCCCAGAAAAGAATGACAGCCCCAAAAAGATCAGACCTTTTTCCCCACAGCTCAGTTACCACTTGGGAGTCCTTGTCCCTGGGTTACCCTCTACCCAAATTTTCTCCCTGTTGTTTCCTAGAAGCCCCTGAAGACATGACCAGGGTCTGCCGGATCCCAGGGAACATTGGGTGGATACAATCTGCCGTCTCCCTGGGCAGTGTCTGCAGATAGGACTGGCTTGCAGTCAGCCCCTGCAACCATCAGCCGGCTACCTTTCCTGTTCCAGAACTGCCACTTCCTGGAGTTTTCTGGATGGGTAGCCTGGTGTGGTATCCCACCACCTACGCCCTTGCC
The DNA here is from genome assembly GCF_902686455.1 of Sciurus vulgaris. Taxonomy (NCBI): domain Eukaryota; kingdom Metazoa; phylum Chordata; class Mammalia; order Rodentia; family Sciuridae; genus Sciurus; species Sciurus vulgaris. The sequence goes on from NC_136463.1 coordinate 73,257,232, forward strand.
AGGCACTATGCCCAGCCCCTGGAGCCATCTTGCCCCTTGGTAAATGAGGGGTCAGATTAGGGCAGCTGCCAGCGCACCCTAAGAGGCACTAGTGCTCCCCACACATCTCCCAGCATAGTGTAAGGAGGGCAAACAAGTTGGGTGCTCTCGGGGCTTTAATGAGAACAGTACAGGTGCACTTCCTGTCACTGAGGAGGCCTACAGATGGGAAAGGCCCCTCCTGGAGTTTCTAAGAGATGTGAAGGTCTCAGTGGGCTCCTGCTACCTATCCTGGAGGACATGGTAGGCTGCTTGCTCCAAGCCCTGGTTCTTGGCGTGAGGCCTACCTGCCCCATTGTGTCCCATCCAAGAATACATCCATGGACACCACCACCACCACTGCATCCAACTGTAGGCAATTCTTGAAAGCTACTGTGTCCAGGAGGCCATGACTCTAGGACTACCTGGGTATGAAGTTTGGCAGAGAAAGTCTGATTGTCCCTCCTGAGGAGCCACTAGGCAGGAGGGAGAAGAGGTCAGGCATCACAGGGCACACCTTGGTGGTCCCACTTGGTACCTCTGTTCCTGGGATAGGTTCCTTCACATCTCGGACCCCAGGGATTTCCTATTCAGAAATGGCGTTCTGACAGCTAAACGCAGCAGTTAGTATCAGGGATGAAGTTGCTTGCCCCAGGTCCTGCAGTGGAGACCCATGTAGTCACAACCCTACTCTAGAACAGCCCCAGCCTCTTCCCCTCACACCTTACCACAAGCCTTACCTTCTCTCCCTGGTCTCCATCTCTTTGCAGGAAGTTCTACTACATCACCCTGCTGCGAGACCCTGTGTCTCGCTACTTGAGTGAGTGGCGGCACGTGCAGCGCGGGGCCACTTGGAAGACGTCACTGCACATGTGCGATGGGCGCACGCCCACGCCCGAGGAGCTGCCACCTTGCTATGAGGGTACAGACTGGTCGGGCTGCACACTACAGGAGTTCATGGACTGCCCGTACAACCTGGCCAACAACCGCCAGGTGCGCATGCTGGCGGACCTGAGCCTGGTGGGCTGCTACAACCTGTCCTTCATTCCTGAGGGCAAGCGGGCCCAATTGCTGCTGGAGAGCGCAAAGAAGAACCTGCGTGGCATGGCCTTCTTCGGCTTGACCGAGTTCCAGCGCAAGACCCAGTACCTGTTCGAGCGGACGTTCAACCTCAAGTTCATCCGGCCCTTCATGCAGTACAACAGCACGCGGGCGGGTGGCGTGGAGGTGGACGAGGACACCATCCGGCGCATCGAGGAGCTCAACGACCTCGACATGCAGCTCTACGACTATGCCAAGGACCTCTTCCAGCAGCGCTACCAGTACAAACGCCAGCTGGAGCGCAGGGAGCAGCGCCTCAAGAGCCGCGAGGAGCGCCTATTGCATCGCGCCAAGGAGGCACTGCCGCGAGAGGACACAGAGGAGCCAGGCCGTGTGCCCACTGAGGACTACATGAGCCACATCATCGAGAAGTGGTAGTGGTGGCAGCCGCTGGGGAGGCCTCACAGGGGCGGGGGTGACATGGGATGCAGACCAACACACAAAAGGGCCCACCCAAAACTGTTAAGGGAAGAATCCCAAACCCATTCATCAGAAGGCAGATGCATCCTGGAAAAAATGGAGTGGGGAAGAGGTGGGCCAGGTATGGCAGGTCTTGCTGTTTGCCACAGTCCAGAGGTCTGACGATGTGTGCAACCCTGTAGGTCAGAAGAAGGTGTGCTAAGATGCCCCAGGCATGTTGGGCATGGTAGGGCTTCTGGGTAGTTTGGCTCTTGGCCCTCCTGACCCCCATATCACTGTCACAACAGCCAGAAGTTTGGAAAAGAGACATTGGAGAGAGGATATGCCAGGTCAGGCATGAGTCCCACATCAACTATGCACCACTTGCACTCTCTTACCCTCTGTCCAGGCCAGGAGGGGGGAGAAACCAACTCCAAGCAACCAACCTGAAGCTTTTTAGCTTCTGGAGCCCTGATACCCCAGGACCTAGAAAGGTATCCCTGGGAACACAAGCAGCTGTCTCAAGTGTCCTCAGAACTGGAACTACAGGTTCACCCATCCATAGCTGCTTGAAGGTCAGGATCCACCCCAACTGAGGCAGAGGAGACTTGAATGTGGCCTCTGGGAAGCCCATTTCTCTCTCTGGCCCATGGTCAAAATTCAGTCTAGCCTGGTCTCTGGGAGTGACCACCCAGGCAGACCAGGCTCAGACAGCAAGGGCATGGGCCTTAAGAACTCTCCCTACCCCTGTTTTTTCTGATCCTCTGCCCCAAACCCATCACTGGGGCAATTAGTCAAGGGCTCACATACCACTGCTCCTACATCCCTGAGTGTAAAAGTACAATAACCTTCCGTTGGCTGGAAGGTGGGACCACAACTGCTGCTGGTGAGCCATACCCTGGGGCCTTGGTAGTTCTAGATGGCCAGGATGAACCATATTAGATCCAGATTTTCAACTAGGGTTGGAAGAAACAGCTCTGGTGACCTCTCTGGTGCCCAGATGCTCAGCCCTGGCTCTCTGTATTTCCCTACCCCTCACAAAGGCTGGCCAGGCCCTGTTTCTAGCAGCCCCACAGGCTAGCCAGTGGCCCTACTAAAAGCCATGTTGTAAACACTTGACCCGTGCCCTGTCCCCATTCACTCTAGGAGGCATAGGGGAGTCCTCACCTGAGTGTCAGGCACTAGATCTTCAGAGGGCGTGTGCATGTGCCCAGAGGCTGCAAGCTGACCTTGAAGCAGGACAGGGACCTCTTCCCTGCCCCTGGTTTCTCTTGGCCACCCTTGGTGTCCCACCATGGAATGAAGGAGTCAGTTGCCACAGGCAGGGGGCAAGGGACGTTTTGGTATCCAAAGGCATGATAGACTCTAGGTGGGCACCATCTTGCCCAGAGGCACCTCCCTAGTGAGTGGCCACACTGAGGAGGTAGGCGCCAAGGTGAGTTAGTGGGGTGGCTCTTTTAATGGGAGGTTGAGCCAATGTAGGGGGGATCAGTTCTGATGCTTGTCTTTGGGGTGGGCATGCTCCTAGGGAAAGGAAGGGGTGTGGGCCCTGCAGTCTCACAGGCCACAGGAAGTTTGCACCCAGTCTCAAGATGGCCTGTCCTTGGTGTGCTTCTGTGTGTGCGGGCCTGAGTATAGGATCTGTTTTGTACATATTGGAATATGTTTTAACTTATGCCCCACTGTCCCAACTCACATGGAAGCATGGGTCTCTCCTCAATATCTGCTGCATTTGGAAAATAACCCCATCTCAGGCCATCACCAGGCTGAGGCGCCCTCAGTTCCTCGGCTCTCCAATCTAGCACTTCCCACTCAGGCCACCTGCTTTGGGGGCAAAGCTTCCTTGTGCCCACAGAACCTAGGATGTTCCAGGACTCTGCCCACCAGGGGCTCTCCCCAGGGCTGAGAGGACAGAAGCAAGCAGGCAGTGAGCTAGCAACTTGGTCACAAGCACCCTACAGACCTGCAGATGTCCCCTTCTGGAGGGGGAGCCAGGGACAGCAGAACTGTCTGATCAACAAGTCTGAACTTTTTGGGAACTGGAACTGTTTAACTTGAACCCAGGAGCGTTTAAAGCTTTATTTATTTATAGCTTCTTATTAAAAAAAAAAAAAAAGTGTTGAGAAGAAATCTTTTGGTTATTCATACAAAAAAATGAGTTGATAATGGAAAGGCAAGTCATAATCATCTAATTGTTTTTGTCTAGGTTGAGAATGAATGTTAGCAGATGAAATAAACTCTGACAAGGACTGCTGTGTGCTGTGGTCTGTGGGGCAGAGCAGTCTCCAGCATGGTGGGGAAAGCATCCCTGAGCACAGGCGGTCTTCTTATGGGTCAGACGGCCCTGTAGGAGAACAGTAGCATGGAGTGAGATGTGTCAAGAGTAAAACTGGGATTGTCATCACCACAGAGAGGAACGATTTGTTAATCACTTATTACAGTATTTGGAAAGATGACAGCCAGATAAAGTGAGGCTGACAGGACTGGTGAGGCCACTTGGTTCCATTGGCAGTGACCTCTCTTCAACTTTTATTTGGAAGGACTTCAGATGACAGGCAGCAAGTGAATAGTTCACAGACACTGTGAGCTCTGGACTGGTTCCTTTTATGTTGCCAGTAACACGATACCACAGACTGCATGAGTTACAAAGGAAAGAGGTTTATTTTGGCTCATGGTTCTCGTCCAAGGTCAAGGGACAGCATCTGATGATGGCCTCACAGGCACAGTCTTTCCTGCCTTGTGGCACAGGGCATCACACGGCAAGAGAGGAAGCACGTGTGTATGTGTGTCCTCTGTTCTCTCTTATAAGGCCACCAGGAGTCATTAGGCTCCACCCTGAAGACCTTGTCTAATCCCACTCACCTCCAAAGGCCCCACCTGTGAAGACCATGGTCAGATAAGTTCCCACCCTCTGACACATCACAGTTGGGATTGAGTCCAACACAAGAAGGCTTGGGGACATGCTGCAACCATATCCAAACCATCGCCAGCCTGCAGTTAGTATGTTGTCACGTTTGTTCACTCTGTGCTCACACTTCCCGTTTGTCTCTTACACGCACACACATGCATGCTCATGTTTTTCTGAAACATTTGAGAACAGATTGTGCTAGTCAGAATACTCCACTCCTGAATGCTTCCACACTTACCTCTGAAGAGTAATATTGGGCTACAAAACTCAGCCCCACTTCACATCCCCAAAACTTAATATTGATATATTATTATGTAATAATCTATATCCAGAGTTTCCTATTGTCCCAAAGATGTCATCAGAAGGCTCTTGGAACCCCAGGACCTCACAATGCAGCTTTATGCCTCCCCTTAGCTCCTTCATCCAGGAAGCTCCATGCACCTTGCTTTGGGGTTGTTGTTTGCAATGCTGGGGATTGAGACAGGCTCTCACTAAGTTGATCAGGCTGGCCTCAAACTTGCAATCCTCCTGCCTCAGCCTCCCAAGTCACTGGAATTATAGGCCTGTATCACCATGCCCAGCATAATTATTATTTTTTTAATGTTGATATTTTTCACTAGTATAAGCCAGTTATCTCTTAAAAGGTCTGTACATATCTTGTTTCCTCGTGATTGGATCTGGTTAAACATCTTGGCCTGAACGGCAGGCAGGGGAGGTGGCTGTCTGGGTGAGAGCTCTGATGAGTTTGGTGCTCTGTTCTGCGGGGGCAGGAATGCCTGCTTCCTCCCCACTGGCTGCCTGCAGAGGAGGAGTGAGGAGAGCAGCAGGGAGCCCAGGCCAGCTCAGCAGAACCCCCAGGAGCTGGTCACCTGGGGGCTGTGCCTGCAATATCCTTCAGTAGTCAAGGAACCACAGCGACCACCTCCTGCCCACCAGCCTTTCTGGAAGAATCCAGGCACAAGCAGAACAGGAGGACAATGAAGCTGCCCCTTAGCCCAGCCGCAGCTTAAAACTGAAGACTTGTCTTCTTGAGCACCTGGGTCCTAGTAAGGAAGGGGCAGCCAGTCTAAGAGGCACTGCCACCAGGAGGGCTTCAGGCCCCCGGTGCTTCATTGGGAGGTTTTAAACTTTGAAGTCTGCCTGAGCCAGATTCAGGCGCTCCCGTCACCCCGGCCCTGGCTTCTCGCCGGGCACACTGCTCTGGGGGCTCCTGATGAGGTCAGGCCCACCGGCTGGCAGCGCCCTGAGCCCTCCAGGAACGCGGAGAAACATCTCCTTCCTCCTTAGGCCTCTGGGCTCGGACTCCACCCACACCCACCCCATGACCAGCTGCCATCAACCCAGGCCTGCTCTCTTCTCTCAGCCCTCACTTTTGCCACCAGGCCTTGCTGGTCCTCACCCCTCTCCGTTGGGGACACCTCTGCACACATGCTGCCCCTTTTTTTCCTCGAAGACGCTGGGTCCTGACTACCCCTCCCAGGCCTGGTCTCACAGGTGCCTAGCTTGGGCCCCTGATCCCCTTAACAGAGGCATAGAGAAAGCCTGTCCCCTGGCCAACCGCAAGAGGATGGGAGCCCCAAGTCCCCTCCAGGACCGTGCACATGGTCTTGGGTGCCGTCAAGATCAGAAGGCGTCCCGGAGGATGCTGGGTGCATCAATAACAGGGCTGCTTTTCCCAAGGGGCCTCGCCTCACGAGTTCAGGGGGACCCTCCTCTCGTGGGAAAGCCTGGTCTTGCAGACCTCCCAGTGTGCTGCAACAGCAGAGACCTCTCGGGAATTGTTTTGTCAGTGAGGACTGGATTCCAGCTGGACCTCTGGGCTGCTCATTTTCTTCTCTGTCAAATGGGAATTCTGCTGGGGATCCAGCATCCTTACGTCCAGGGTAGGAGCTGAGCCTGGCAAGGTCTTTACCCTGGCCCCACTCCTGCCACAAAGGCCGTCTCCAGCCCTGGTTAGGTGGACAATCCCCGGGAGGGTTTACTCAAAGCAGAGAGTCCTGGTGTACCCAGGACCAGTGGATCAGACCCACTGCTTGGGCCACTGTTCAGCAAAACCGCGTGGACCCTGTCTCTCTTAAGGGCACACCAGAGGATCAGCCTCATTTCCTTTTCTTTTCTTGCAGCACTAGGGATTGAACCCAGGCCCTCACACATCCCAGTCTGAGCTGCACCCCCAGCCCTTCTGGTTATTTATTTTGAGAGAGATTGTGAGAGTCTCGGTTGCTGAAACTGGACACAAACTCCTGTCTCAACTTCCCAGATCTCTGGAATTACAGGTGTGCACCACTATGCCCAGCTCTTTTCTCCCCTTTTTTTCTCCCCAAATTGCTGAGAATTTCCCACCCCGCCCGATCCAGCCATCTCATTTCCTGCCCTCAGGAGCTGGGTGGGTCCCTGTCCAGTCTTCTCCAAACAGACACCACCTGCCCCGTTGCCACTGCACCTCCCACTGCCTCCAGCTTCCTGCCTGACAGACCAGACCAGACCTCTCCCAGCCAAGCCCACCCGGGCCCCCTGGTGGGAGCAGGGTTCCTGGGGCAGGAAGGTCTAGACTCACACAGCCCTGCCCAGACTTGCAGGAAACCTGCCCTTTTTAAAGAAACCCCTCACATCCCATTCCCTCCGAAGGATGCTTTACATTTTTTCAAAATGTGTCCATTCCAGTGCTGCCTGCCGGCTTGAACCAGCCTGTAGGGCCCCTCCATGCTCCTCTGCTTACCCTTCACTCTGGGTAGCATCAGACCCAGGGCGCGCTCAACCCCTAGCGGTGACAAGTTACCCACACAGGGTCCCCCGGCCACCTCGTCAGGGTCTTGGCCGAGATGCCAGTCTGTCCTCACTGGCTCCCCTCGGGGTTTCCAGGGAACTCAGAACTCAGGGTCTCCCCTGTTGGCTCAGGTGAGGCACGGGGACCCCTCCTCGGGAACGTCTGTCCCGTCCAAGGCTCTGCTGTCGAGCCCCCGCCTCAGCTCAGGTTTCTAACTCCCCGACTCCCCTGAAGGAATGCGCCACCTGGCCTCCTGGATTCCCCTGCGGCTGGCCTGGGCGTCCAGCCTGGCAGCTCCCAGCCCACCCACCTGTTCCCACTGCCTCAGCCCCCGCAGGGACCGTGTGTCCTCCCTCCCTCTCTGCCCTGAGTCCCCAAGCTCCGGCACCCTGGCAGCTTCCCCCGTCCTCCCTCTTCCCTGCCCTCCCCCTTCCCCTCCGGCTCCTCGGAGCCCTGATTTCTATGTGAGAGGCAGCCTGGGGACTTTGGAAAACACTTTTCTTTTTCAAACAAAAAGCCAGGCATTCAAGACACAGAGGCTAAAACTCCAGGGAGTCGGCTGGGCTGGGGCCTCTGGCTCCAGCTCAGCAAAGCTTCTTTGTTCCCAATGGTACCCGCCCTTCCCGAATCCCTACGCCAGCCCAGGGCACTTCAGGCAATATTGTTGCTGAGATGCTGAATGACAAGGGCTTGGTGTCTTCAGTCCCCTCTCCAGGGAGTGGTGTGGTGTGACAAAGCCTTGTGGGAGCAGGAAGAGCCGGGAGGGACCCTTGGTTCTAGAGGAAGGGCTTGGAGGGGAATTGGGCCTAACAAGGGCCTGCCTGTGTCACTCATAGAGTCTCATTCAGGAGGCAGTTCACCGTTCAGCCTGAACGGTGTTTCCAGAGGGTGTCCAGAGGTACTGCTCAGGAAGTAGCCTGAGGGTTCTGCCCATTTTCAGCTGGCTCTCCATGCAGTATGGGAGTTTCCACTTGAGAGGGTTTGAAGCAGAACCTGCTAGCTGGGTCAGCTCCTGGTAGCTCCGTGTATCAGTGGGCAAGCCTCCACTTCCCAGTCGCCCTTACAATGAGATGTGGCTTCACCACTGTTAACAAAACTCGGTCCTCATGCCCAAAACCAATCCAATAGTAAAGATGAGGTTTTCAGGAAAAGGAAAAAGGAGTTGTATTGCTTTGCTAGCAAAGGAGAAACACAGGGACTCCCATCCCAGAATCTGTGATTCTGCCCGTCACAGGGAACAGGGGCTTTTTCAAGGGGTGATTTGAAGGCTACATTCCAGATGTTCCCAGTCTGGAGATGTAATCCACTTGCTAATTTGAGAGATAGTCATTTCTTAGATCTTCTGGTGCCATTCCCAAAGTCTGAATTACTTCATTTCACAGTGGCAGAGCATCAAGGGCTGTATTTAGAGCATAAAATGGATCGCTGTCACACCACTGTCCTCTGACCAACAGGGTATCAGAGGAAATGTCACTTGGTTCTTAAGGAAAGAATCTTGAAAGAGGAACAGCTGGCCTTGTTTCTTCTTTCCTCCTATCTAATGACTAGACTGAGGATGTGATGGCTGGAGCTCAAGCAGCCATATTGGACCATGAAGTATGAGTCATATATTGAAGATAGTAGAGCAACAATATAGGTCCCTGATGATTGTAAAAACACTCTAACAGCTTTGGGTCACCCACATAAGACTTTACTTGTGTACAAGAGAAGTAAACATGTACCTTGTTGAAGTCACTGTCCCTTGGGGTTTCTGTCATTCTCAACTAAACCTTATCTTAACAATGGTGTACTACATGGCAGTATCACTAAAGATCCAATTATTGCAAAGAAAACACAGTTGAAAGGGACAACCCAAGTAACACCACATTCTATCCACACTGCTGGAGATTACTGCTTACAGCCTGCCCACCTGGTGTTCCTGACCTCATTTATTTGGAAGCATTAACATGCAGAGAATGGAAAGATATTTTTCCATTTTTACCTTTTAAATTTTAAATGTGAATGAATTACCTATTCAACACTATGTGAATGAAAATAAAAACTAAAGGAAAGTGTTCTTAAAGTTACAGAATGATGCCAGGGTGGGACTCAAACTGGAGGAATGAAAGAAAGATAAAAACTTTACCTAACATTTTGTATATTTTAATTAGAGAGTAAGAGGACCAAAGGAAAATTGTCACTCCTGGGTGATAGATGATAGTTTTAGCTATATATTTATATATAAATATTTTATAATGCTATGTTAATAATATAAATAATAGAAAATGTAAAAATTCTTTGTACTTTCCTGCGTGATCTTATGTCTCAGTGATAATTGTTAAAAGTCTGGCTGGAGGCAAAAGTTAAGGTTAAAATTTAGCCTTCTCCTGAGGCAGGAAGGGGCACTATCACCTGGGTCCAAGAACTCCCAGGATGTGAACAGAGGACCCGGGTTGTATGAGAACTGAGTCACCATGGCTCACGGGGACAGGGGACAGAGGAGGCAGGCATGTGTGGCCGGGCTGCCGCGCTTTGAGCACCTGATTCCATTATTTTGCTAGATTCGTCAAAAAAGCAAGCACCACACCAGTTCTCACTCTACCAGAGAACCCCAGCCTCCCCCTACCCATCCATGTGTCCTCTTCTCCAGAGTCCTCCTGAAAGGGTCCTCCTCAGGTGTCCGGAAGGTGCCACAAGCCCACAAGGAGCGGTGCTGCTGGATGAGGAAAATTCCATCTGAGCAAGCTACTGCAGGCACGCGACCTGTGCCTTAGAGGAAATGCCCCGCCTCCGGGTCACAGGGATTGGCCAGGAGGTGGTCACATGGCCCAAGCAGACCCAAACAGATCATGCCCTAGCATGTTCTTGTAGAAACTCAGAAGCCCGTTCTCCTTTGTCTCAAACTCCAAGGCAGAGCCTGAGAGCCTCTTGGCCTGGGCGGTGGTGCTTGCCTGTAATCCTGGTGCGTCAGGAGGCTGAGGCAGGGGGAATGCAAGTTTGAGGCCAGCCTGAGCAATTTAGTGAGACTGTCTCAAAAAAATAAAAGGGCTGAGCCAGTGCAGTGTGGCATGCCTGTAGTCCCAGGGGCTCAGGAAGCTTAGGCAGGAGGCTTGTGGGTTGGAAGCCAGCCTTAGCAATTTATCTAGGCCCTAACTTGCTGGTAGAGCACCCCTGGGCGCAAACTCCAGGACCACTAAAAAAAATAAAATAAAATAAAGCCCTAATTAGCACCACATTATCTGACTCTCAAGGTACCACCCCAGCGGAGCTGCAGGCCTGGGATCCAGCTATCTCTGGGGCCCGTGCCTCCCTACCTGCCCACAGTCTGGCTGCGTGAACCCTGAGGTATCGCTATTGTTCCTTCGCGACTGGACTCTGGGGTTTTACCACCCGCAGTGTGTCTGGTGCAGGGTCTGAGTGATACCGCTGTTTACGGGTGACGAGTTCTGCTCCTTCTAATGTTGAAGATTGAACACTAGAGAAGCACGCCAAGGCAAGCATGTTAAGCAGGTTTTATTTAAAGGTAATTATTATACAGACTTCTCCCGGCAGGCCATGGCTGATGTTCTAAAGTCCCAAGAAGTGAGCGCACCCTACATCTTTTATAGCTTAAATTCTCTTTTGTTCTCCAGTTCTCTCCCCCCTTATCTCTCCTTCCTGCCTACGTGACTAGGCCTGGTTTTTCATTAAGTGAGAAGCCATGGGCAGGGGGAGGGCCAAGGTGATTCAGGCAGGCAAGGGCCCAGGGGGCATTAATTAGCAGCTCCTTGCTTGCAGTCCCTGATAAAGGAAGGTAAATTTGGTGATCAGTGGGCTCCGGAGATCCTTGACATTCCATTCTTCCAGGTGCAGTCTCCAACTTCCAGAGGCAGATGATTTTATAGCCTCCATTTCCTCGATTTGACCCGATCCCCTATTTCTACACTAACTACCTGTTCCCAATTCTGGCTTCATGAGGACCAGGCGAGGAGGCCTCCAAGGGCTCCCGCTGTTGCCAGAGCCGTCAGAGCACCACAGCAGTTGTCGTTTTGCCCCATCAAGGACCCTTGCTCAAGACCAAAGAGCCCAGGAGCCAGAGGAAGTTTCCAGCATTCCTTTATAACATGCCACTTCAGGAGGCTGTTTTCTGGGCTCTGTCTGTAGCTGCTCTCCTCTGAGCAACTGGAAGCACTGCTGGCCTCCCTGAAAGTCAGACCAACAAAGTCACAGACACTAGCTGAGGTGCTCCATTGCTCTCCTGCCTTCAGTCACAGTCCGACTTCTGTAGGAAACCCAGCCACAGGTTTCATACTCCAAGGATCCAACTGACCTTTGATCAAAAAGATATTTTTTAAGAAGGTCCTGAATATGTAGACTCTTGTCTTGTCCCCAAACAATACACTACATCCTATTTACATGTGGTTACATTGTATCCGACACTATAAGTAACCCAGAGATGACAAAGTAAATGGGAGGACGTGCCCAGATTCTAATGCAAGCACTATGTCATTTCACGTGGGGGACTTGGGCAAATGCAGATTTGGGTATCCAAGGAGGGCTCCTGGTACAGAGGATACAGAGAAACAACTGCATAGTTATTTCTGTTTTTATCTTTATTTTTTTCCCTTCTTACTTTGGGTTTATTTTACACCTGTACATATGCACTTTTTCTAGGTTCTTGAGGTTTGAGCTTATAGTTTACGTTTGAAACTTTTCCTCTTCTCTAAGGTCAGCATTTTGGGCTACAGATTTCCCTCTCAGCACCGTTTCAAGTGTATTCCATGAATTTCAATGTTACATATTCGTTTTCATTCAATGTGTGTTTTGTTTTGTTTTGTTTTGTTTTGTTGAGACTTCCTCTTGGATTCATGGATTGCTCAGAAGGATACTTAGTTTCCAAATGTTTGGAGATGTTTCTGTTATCTTTCTGTTATTGATTTCTAGTTTTATTCCATTGTGTCAGAGAACACCCACTACATGATTCCAATTATTTTACATTTGTTGAAATTCATTTTCTCGCCAAGCATATGCCCTATCTCAGTTTATGTTCCATGAGTACTTGAAAAGATGTGTGCCGCTCGTTTTAGGTGGAGCATTGTATAAATATCAATTAAGACTGTTAGGTGTTTGTTTCTTCTATAATTTTGTCAATTTCTGTCTCATCGTTCTATCAATTTTTTATTTTTAAATGTTTCATTTTTAAACTTCTAAAGACATCAAAATTTAAAAACCAAAATATTTTACCTAGCAAATATTCAAAGATTTTTAAAAATTTGTTCTTTTTAGGTATAGATGACAGTAGAATGTGTTTTGACATATTAGACCTACATGGAATACAACCTATTCTAATTAAGATCCCATTCTTGCAATTGTACATGTTGAGGAGTTTCACTGGCTGTGTATTTATATATGGACTTAGGAAAGTTCTGTCTGATTCATTCTACTGTCTTTCCTGTTCCAATGCCCTCTCCCTTCCCTTTGTTCCCCTTTGTCTAATCCAATGAACTTCTGTTCTTCCCTCACCAGCACTTACTGTGTGTTAGCATCCAAATATCAGAGAGAACATTCAGCCTTTGTTTTTTTTTTTTTTTGGGGGGGGGGGGGACTAGCTTATTTCACTTAGCATAATAGTCTCCAGTTCCATCCATTTACTGGCAAATGCCATAATTTCATTCTTCTTTATGACTAATATTCCATTGTGTATAGATACCACATTTTCTTTATCCATTCATCTGGTTGAAGGGCACATAGCTTAGTCATTGTGAACTGAGTTGCTACAAATATTGATGTGACTGTGTCACTGTACTATGCTGATTTTAAGTCCTTTGGGTATGTATCAAGGAGTGGGATGACTAGGTCAAATGGTGGTTCCATTCCAAGTTTTCTGAGGAATCTCCATACTGCTTTCGAGAGTGGGTGCTTCAATTTACAACTCCACCAACAGTGTATGAGTGAACCTTTTTCCCTATATCCTCTGCAACATTCATTGTTACTTGTATTCTTGATAATTGTCATCCTGACAAAAATGAAATAGAACCTCAATGTGGTTTTAATTTGCATTTATCTAATTGCTAGGGATGTTGAACACTTTTTCATATATTTGTTGGCCATTTGGATTTCTTTTGTGAAGTGTCTGTTCAGTTCTTTGCCCATTTGATTGGGTTATTTTGGTTTTTTGGTGTTAAGTTTTTATCTGAGGTGCAGGTGGCAAAGATTTTTTTCCCATTCTGTAGGCCCTCTCCTCATGTTCTTGATTGTTTCTTTTGCTGAGAAGAAGCTTTTTACTTTGATACCATCCATTTATTGATTCTTGATTTTACTTCTTGTGCTTTAGGAGTCTTGTTGAGAAAGTCAGTTTCTAACCCGACATGATTGAGAGTTGGGCCTATATTTTCTTGTAGCAGACACAGCGTTCTTCTATTGATTTTTCAGAGAAGGACCTTGTAATCTCCAACTGTAATTGTGAATCTATGTATTTCTGTTCTGTCAGTTTAATTTCACATATTTTACCATTGCCTGACTGATACATGCACATCTAAGATCTTGGTAACTTCCTGGTGGACTGTGACCCTTTTAGCATAATATTGTCCCTCACTGTCTCTGAAAGCCACCTTTGCTCTGGAATATACCTTCTACTATTATTATAACCACTACTGCTTTCTTTTGATTAATACTTGCATCATATACCTTTTTTAATCTTTTTACCTTCAAACTGTCTATATTGCTTTTTTGTCCTTTTTACTTTCAAAGTGTCTATATTTCCTGGAGGCAGCATAAAGTTGGGGCCTATTTTTTAAAACTTTCTGTCAATTATTGCCCTTTTGAGGGAGTGGAGGTACTGGGGATTAAACCCAGGAGAGTTTTACCACTAAGGTAAATCCCCAGCCCTTTTTATTTTTTTATTTTGAGACAAGGTCTTGATAAGTTCCTTAGGGCCTCACTAAGATGCTGAGGCTGGCCTCAAACTGCAATCCTCCTGTATCAGCCTCCCAAGTTTCTGGCATGCCCCACCATGCCCAGCCAACTATTGCCTTTTAACTGGTGTATTTATACCATTTACATTTAGTGTAATTATTGGTGTGTTAAATATAGCTTAAGTCTGAGTTCTGTTTGATTTTCCATCTGTTTCTTCTTTTTTTCTATTTTTTCCTTGCTTTGCTGTGGGTGAGTTGAACATTTTATAACAATTTTTATTTATCTTTATTGATTTTGAATATATCTGTATGTATAGCTATTCTAGTGCTTGCTCTTCTATTACATATACATAATTTAGCACAATCTTTACCAGTTTGAGTATAGAAACCCTACCTCCCCCATCTCTTCCTCCCATGTGTAATTGTCTTAATAAACATTTTCCTACATACATTTAGAATCACTTCAGAGTTATATTTTTGCTTCAGTTGTCAAATATAATTTAGAAAACTCAAGGAGAGAGGAAAGTCAGTTGTATTTGCCCATATTCTTTCTCCCTTCCTGGTGTTCCTAGGCTCCTTCTTTTATTGTTTCTTTTCTGTTCAGTGACCTTCCTTCAGCCATGCCTTTAAGTGTGCTATTAACAACTTCTCGTCTTATTTGAGAATTTGGTGGCTCATTCCTGAAAGATATTTTTGCTGGGTATAGTATCTTGGATTAACAGTTCTTTTCATTTAGCACTTGAAAACTATGTGCCATTTCCTTGTGGCCTCTGGTTTCTGATGAGAAATGCACCGACATTTGGATCTTTTTGCCTCTATAGGTAATGTGGAATTTTTTCCCCTCCTTCTGGCTACTATTAATATTTTTTTCTTTAGTTTTCAGAAGTTTAATTATGTTGTCTTGGAATGATTTCTTTGTGTTTATCTGGTTGGGTATTCACTCAGCTTCCTAAATGTGTAGATTCATGCCTTCTGCCAAATTTGAAAAGTGTTCAGCCAGTGTATGTACGTGTGCTTTGCAGGTCTGCTCTCTTTCTTCTCTCCTTCCAGGACTCCAATGACACTAAGATCTTGTTGAGCTCTGTTCAGTTTCCTTAAAACTTTTCTTTTTGTTGTTCAGATTGAGTAGTTTCGATCACTTGATCTTCCAGCTCCCTGATTCCTCCATCCTTCCATTCTGCTCTTGAGCCTATCTGAGCTTTTTATTTCAGTCATTGTGTTTCAGTTCTGAAATTTCCATTTGGTTCTTTTTTATAACTTCTGTTTCTTTGCTGAGACATCCTATTTTTAGATTTCAAGAGAATTTATAATAATTCATTGAAGCATTCTTTTCATGGTTGCTTTAGAAATCTTTGTTAAGTGGGTTGTCTGATAATTGTAACATCTCTGTCCTCCTGGTGTTGACATCTATTGATTGTTCTTTTTCACTCAGCTTAAGACTTTCCTGGCTCTTGACATCATGAGTGATCTTCCATTGGAACCTGGACATTTTTACATTACGTTACTCTGGATCTTATTTAAACCTTTTGTGTTGCCTAGATGTCATTTTTAACACTGGCAGGGATATGGGAGGGGGACTTATTTCTTTCAGGTGGACATAGAAAACTAGGCTCCCCATGGCCTCTCTCAGTACCTGAGGTGGGGCCTCCTTGTAACTGAAACCTGGGAGAGGACTTGAATCCAGCTAGTGGGGAGAAAAGTTCTGGACCCTACTTTGCCTTCTCTGACAGCACCCCAGCAGGGGTGTTAGGGTGCCCTGTTAGAGTGTAGGTTCCCCACTTGGCCTTTACCAGTTGGGAATGGGATAGGGCCACAGACTTTTCTGAGGTATTTAGCTGGAGTAGAGTGGCTATTTAGTGGAGTAGAGTGGAGTAGACTAAGGCTTTCATGGTCTTTTGGTGAGAACAGAGACTTTCTTGGATTTTTTATTTTTTGTCTGCACCCACGGGCATTTCTGGGTTCCTTGTTGATTCTGCTCCAAGGATACATGAGGATAGATGAGGCAAAAAGAAAACCCAGTAACTTGTCACGAGGTCATTCATCAGGTCTCAAGGACCCTAGCCACTGCTGTTCCTGTGCTCTTCTCTCCACCTTTCAGAACTCAGTTTTAGTTTGCAGGAGAAGAAGGGAAAAGCACATCTACTCCATATTTCAGAAGCAGAACTACTCTATCCAGAAGAATTTTATTTTAACCTAACTGAGTATTTATTTCTTCATTTATGGTAGTGCTAAGGGCCAGGGCCTTGCACATGCTAGGCAATTGCTCTACCAATGAGCTACACTCCCACCCCCCACGCTGAGTTATTCTTAACCAGAACAGGCACCACATTTCCTTTGGTGGACCTAAGAGAGGCTCCATTTGAAGACCCTCCAGACTCAATCACTGAGAACATTGATGTGAGGATATAAAGAATTGCCATGTCCAGTCCTTGGTGTCCCCACCTTTAGCCATTCAGGATGTTGCTTGCAGCAAACATTAGCTGGTGACCCAAATCTCTGTCCAGGTGCTCCCAACATGCCTAGTACGTTGGACTCTTCCAGCAAGGAGGAGAACCAGTGCTCCTTCCAGGCTGGTGCCATCTTTTGGAGCAAAACCCACTACCATCTTCCCCCTCCAATCACCTATTTTGCTTGTTTTCTGAGTTCCTTTGAGAATCTATCCTTGGAAGCCCTGTATGGCTTCTCCTGCATGGGACCTGGCCTCCCCCCAGGGTTGATCCACTGCAGGGCCTTGTCACAGAGGGCCAGATTAGTTAGGGATCACACCAAGAGGGGTGCTGAGTCAGAAGTGGGGGCCTCAAGGGTTCTGGCCTCTGTTCCACTCTGCTCATTTGCTAAAAGGTCAGGGAGGAAAGTGTACCCCACTACCCCTGAGTCCAGTCTCTACTTGTTCCCCCATAGGCCTTCACTCTGGCCCTGAACTTACCAGCCCACAAGCTGATGGGGAAATTTGACCCACACCTCCTCTACTTACCAGTTTTAAATGTAAAGCGCTTACATTCCCTGAGCATGTATTGCTACTTAAAATGACAGGTCTGGATACACACACATGATAGCATGTAAGTTGTGGCCTGGACCTCTCTGTGAAGCAGCATCTGCTGCTGGAGAATTAATGGCTGGAGATGAGGATGCATCTCCCAGGTTCCCAAGGGGATTGACCCCAGTTTCTAGGAGGACCTGCTTGAAGAAATGCCTGCTCTGTCCTCTTTCACTTCCCCACTTACATATGGGAGAGTCCAGCAGGGCCTTTTGAATAGATCACTTGCAGTGGGATTCTCACAGAGTCTATTTCAGGGGGACACAATCTAAGGGACCCTGAATTCAGAGCAGCCACCAGAAGCCCTCTTTTCGTGCTGCTCCTCCCTGTTGGTGCCATGGCAGGATTGAGGGGAGGGAAGTGGACTTTCCTCACGCACCCGGCCTGGGGCCTGGCTGCCAAGAGTGACCACTTTGCGTGACTCCAGTGACTGGTACAGAGAAGAGCCCCCTGGGCTGTTCTCCATTCAAAGTCACACCACAAAAGGCCCCTTCTTTATCCCAGCTTATTCAAGCCAGGTCCCAAGAAGGAAATAAAGGGTAGAGGGCGAGGGTAGGGTAAACCAGGCTTAGTTATGCATGCTAGAAAAAGCTATTCCCACTCTTAGGCCAGTTCATCCAGGGAGAAGAGTGCTTCACACAAGGGCAATATATAGGCATTGGTTTCATGCACTGTATGGTACACAACGTACATGTATACATGCTGTATCTTACGTGTCATATGTTCTCTGTGCCACAAGCCATGCATGTTCCGTGTCATGTGGGATACATGATATATACAAATGCCCTACATACATGCAGTATGAATGTTACACATTATACATATATGTTGTGTTATATGCTATACATCCACATAGCTGTTGCATGTTGTGTGGTGTCGTGGTTTGTGGCAAGTATGTCACATGGTATGCATGCCCACATGATATTGTTTCATGCATAGGCCATGTGTTGTATGCGTTGCATTCTGTGTGTGTCATATGCTACATTTATTGTGTGCAATAGATGTACGCTACTGTGTGTTATATACTATACATATTAAACACTGTATGTTACTTGCTATACATATTACCTACTGTTTATGCTACATGCTATGCATATTCTACACCATGTGTCAGTTACATGCTCTGCACATTATATACACTTTGTCTCAATGTTGAGTTCTGTTTGTTGCATGTGCTATACATTACGTTACATGCCACACATTGGTTCTATACTTTGTGGTATAGAACTGGGGATTGAACCCAGGGCCTTGTGCTTGCAAGGCAAGCAATCTACCAACTGAGCTATCTCCCCAGTCCACACTGATTCTATATATGTGCATCCTGTATTCATTATGTGCAGTGTATATCCCATGCTCTCTTTGCTGAATGCCATGCATGTCATACACTGTGTGTTGCATGTGATTCCTCACAGATACTGGTCAGCTGAGTCATCTCTGGATAAGAGCTGCAGCCACCATCGCCAGCTCTAGCTCCCCCTGGATTCCCACCTCGTCCCACCAAGACTCAAGGTCAAGCCCAGAGCTTTTTAGGGTGGGGGCAGTTTATGCAGCCAGTTAGTGGGGGCTGAGGTATGACCACAGCAGAGGCCTTCGTTCATTTTTCATATCTGTGTCACTTGTTTATCCATTCTCTTGTTGACAGTGGGTCATTTTCAGAGTTTACCTATATATGAATAAAGTTGCCATTAAGTTATTTATGATGACCTATGTTTTATTCCTTTTGGGTAAATACCAGAGGGGAATTTCTGGACCACAGGAAAGTGTATTTTAATTTTATAACAAACTTCCAGTTGTCCAAAGGGAACCAATTTACCAGCACAGGCAGTGGGTGTGTTTCCATTGCTCCACAGCCTTGCCGGTTTTGCAGATGTCAATCTTTTCACTTTAGTCCCTCTCCTTGAGTCGTGGGATTTCATTGTCATTTTTAATTCTTGTTACTCAAATAAGTAGTGATGCTGAGCAGTTCTTCATATGTTTATGGTCCAGATATCTTCTTTCGTGATGTGTCTTTTGATCATTTTTTCAAGACTATTTTTAGAGCAGCTTTATGCACACAGAAAAATCAAAAGGAGATACAAGAGTTCCCCTGTATGCAGTGTTCCATGCCTGCAAAGCTTCCCCAACTATCAACATGCACCACTGGAGTGGAACATGTGTCACAGCTGACAAATCTATGATGACACATCTTCATCCCCCTGATGATGGTTACATTAAGGTTCACTCTTTACCTTGTACCTCAAATGGGTTTGGACAAATGTTTTACGGAAGGTACCTGTTGTAATGGTCCCATGCAGTGATTTCTCTGCCCTAAAAGCCCGCTGTGCTCTATTTATCCTTCCTTCCCCACTAAGCTCTGGTGGTTACTGATCTTTACGTTATCTCCATAGTTCTACTTCTTTTCAGAACGTCATGTTGTTGAAAGCATACTGACTTCTCTCATTTAATGTGCATGTCAGTTTTCTCCATGTTTTTCATGGATTAATAGCTCATTTCCTTTTTGTGCTCAGTAATTTTCCATTGTCTGGATGCATCACCATTCATTTATCCATCCACTTGAAGGACACCTTGGTTGCTTCTAGGTTGGGGCAATTATGGATAAAGTTCCTGTAAACATCATTTTTGTCAAATGCTCTTTTTGCATCTATTGATATGATGGTGTACTTTTTCTTTCCTAGCCTGTCGATGTGTTGAATTGTGTTAATCAATTTTCATATGTCGACCACTCTTGCACCTAGCAGGATTCCCATTTAGTCCTACTTCATAATTCAATTTGCTAATATTTTATTGAGGATTTTTGCCTCTGGGTTAATGAAAAATATTGGTCTTTTGTTTTCTTCTCTGGTTTTGGTATTAGGGTAACACAGGCCTAACAGGATTAGTTAGAAAGTAATCCCTCTGCCTCTACCCTCAGGAAAAGATTGTAAAGCATTAGTTGAATTTCTTTCTAAAATGCTTGGTAGAATTGACCAGAGATGCTGGATGCAGTGGTGCACGCCTGTGATCTCAGTGGTTCAGGAGGCTGAGGCAGGAGGATTGCAAGGTCAAAGCTAGTCTCAACAACTTAGCACGGCCCTGAGCAACGTAGCAAGATCTTGTGTCAGAATTAAAAATAATAATAAAAAGGGCTGGGGATGTGGTCCAGCGGTTAAGTAAACCCCTCTGGGTTCAAACCCTGGTGCCAAAAAAAAAAAGAGAGAGAGAAAAAAAGAAAGAAAGAAAGAGAGAGAAAAGAGAAAGGAAAGAAGGAAGGAAGGAATGAAGGAAGGAGGGAGGGAAGGAGGAAGGAAGGAAGGAAGGAAGGAAGGAAGGAAGGAAGGAAGGAAGGAAGGAAGGAAGGAAGGAAGGAAGGAAGGAAGGGGAGAAATAAATTAATTCACCAGTGAACCTTCCTGGGGCTTTCTTTTTCAGAAAGTTATTAATTATTGATTCAATTTCCTTAATGGACAATTTATAGTTTGGTCTTATTTATCAATTAATTCTGACAAACCTGGTTTCTCTCTCCCTCCCTCTCTCTCTCTCTCTCTCTCTCTCTCTCTCTCTCTCTCTCTCTCTCTCTCTTTCTCTCTTCCTCTTCCCCTTTATCTTTCTCTCTCTCCTTTTCTTTTTCTTTTTCTTTCATACTGAGGATTAAACATATGGGTGATCTGCCACTGAGCTACATCACCAATCATTTTTTTAAATTTTAAGACAGGATCTTACTAAGTTGCCAAGGTTGACCTTGAACTTGTTATCCTCCTGCCTCAGCCTCCCAGGGAACTGAGGTTACAGGAGTGCACCACTGTGCCTGACCAATCTCCTTTCTGTGAATGGGTGTCTTTAGACCATTAAATTCAAAGTGCACCTTGGTATAGTCAGATTAACATTTACTCCATTCGTTACTGTTTTTTGTTTGTTGCTCTTGTCCTTTTTCCTATTTTTGTCTTCCACTTTTTCTGCCTTTTATGGTTTTAGCTAAACATTTTATGTGATCCTGTTTTCTCTCCTTTTTTTAAGAATGTTAGTTATATTCTTTTTAAAATTTTATTTTGAAAATTGCCCTAGAGTTTGCAATATACATTTACAACAAATCAAAGTACACCTTCAAATAACACCACTATACCACTTCATGTGAGTATTTAGTTATAATTACCAGTAATCCTAATTCTTCCATCCTATCCCTTATATCATTGCTGTTATCCATTTCATTTATATGTAAGTTAATGCATACACACACTCTCTCTCTCTCTCTCTCTCTCTCTCTCTCTCTCTCTCTCTCTCTCTCTCTCTCTCTCTGTTATGGTTTGGATCTGGAATATCCTCCACAAAGGCTCACATGTTGAAGACTTGGTCCCCAGTACAGCAATGTCCAGGGCTGGAGTTTTGGGGAAGTGATTGGATCATGAGGACTGTAACATCGTCAGTGGATTAGTCCATTTGATGGATTAATAATTTGAATGGACTACTGGGAAATGGTGGAAACTATAGGCAAGTGGGCATGGTTGGAGGACATAAGCCATGTAAGCTACTAGCAGTGTGCCCCTGGGAACTATATCTTGACCCTGGCCTGCTTCCTCTGCCTCCCCACCCTTCCCAGCTGCCATGAGCTAAGCTTTCCTCCACCACATCCTTCCACCACGATGTTCTGCCTCACCTCAGGCCCAGAGCTGTAGAGTCAACTGACCACCAACTGAACCTCTGAAATGGTGAACCAAAATAAACCTTTCTTTCTCCAAGTTGTTCTTGCCAGGTATTTTGGTCATAGCTATGAAAAGCTGACAAATTCAACATGGTCAAATATATTGCTGCTATTATTGTTTTGAACAAACTGTTATCAGTTAGGTCAATTAAGAATAAGAAAAACAAGGTTTTATTTTATCTTCTTTTATCCTTTCTTTGATGTTTTTCCCTTCTGCAAGTAGATCTGAATTTCTGACCGATATCATTTTCTTTCTCTCAGAAGTTCTTTTGACAATTCTTTCAAGGCAGTTCTACAGACAACAGATACTCTGAGTTTTTGTTTATTGAAGGAAGTTTTTATTTTCCCTTCACTTTTTTCCCCCTCAGTGCTGGGGATCAAATCCAGGGCTCATGCATGCTGGGTAAGCACTCTCCCCTGAGCCACATCCCCAGCTGCCTCTTCATTTTTGAAGGATGATTTCACAGGTTACAGAATTCTAGACTGATGGGTTTTTCTCCCAACACATATTTCACTTCATTCTTCTTCCTTGTATAGTTTTTGAGAAATAACTGGATGTAATTCTTATCTTTATTCCTTATCGGTGAAGTGTTTTTCCCCTCTGGCTTCTTTCAGAATTATTTCTCTAGCTTCAATTTTCTGTTGTTTGAAAAATCACATGTGTAGGCGAAGTGATTTTTAAATCATTTGTTCTGTTTTCTATGCTTCCTGGATATGAACTTTAGTATCTGATGTCAATTAGAGGAAATTTTCAGTTGTTATTGTTTCACATATTTCCCTTTTTCTTATGGTGCCCCCATTATGTATGTGTTATACCTTTAATAGTTGTCTCACAGTCCTTGGATAATTTGTCCTGTGGGGTTTTTATTTTTATTTTTTTATCTATTTGTTTTATTTTGTTTGATGTTTGTTCTCTTTGCTTTTCGGTTTTGGTAATTTCTACTGACATAGTCTTAAACTCAGAGAGTCTTTCTTCAGCTGTGTCCAGTCTACTAATGAGCCATTTGCCGTGGTTCGAATTTTTTGTATCACCAAAGGATCATGTATTAAGGCTGGCCCCTAACCTATGGCACTATTGGGGGGTGGGGCCTAGAGGGAGGAAGTTAGGCTATTGGGGTCATGCCCATAAAGGGGATATTGGGACCCTGGCCCCTTCCTGTCTCTCACTTTGTTTCTTGGCCACCATATTGTGGAATGGTCTGTTCCATTATATGTTCTCCCACCATTGGGTGTACTGTGTCACCACAGACCCAAAGCAACAGAACCAAGCAGTCAGGGACTGAAACCTCTGAGGCGGTGAGCCCAATAAACTTTTCTTCCTTATAAGTTGATTATCCCAGGTATTTTGTTACAGTGACACAAAACTAGCTAACACACTATCAAAGGCTTCATCCCTATTGTTGTGCTTTTCATTTCTAGCATTTCTTTTTTATTTTTTTCCTAAGTACTTCCATCTCTTTGCATTGCCAGTATGTTCCTGCATGTTTGCTACTAAAAGGTCCTTAATATATTAATCATAGTTTTTTAATTTAGTTAGTTAATAATTGTGTGATACTGAGGATTGAACTCAAGGGTGTTTGGTTTACCACAACCTTTCTTATTTTTTATTTTGAGATAGGGTCTTGCTAAGTTGCCTACACTGTTCCAAATTTGCAATCCTCCCTTCTCAGTTTCCAGAAGAGCTGACATTACAGGCACATGCTTCTGGACCTAGCTAATCAGAATTGTTTTAAATTCCCTGTCTGATAATTCCAACATCCCTGCCAAGACTGGTTCTAATGTTAACTCTGTCTGTCCAAACTATGTTTGTCTCTTTTTTGTTCGGCCTTGGTATGCCTTGTGATTGTTTCTTGATGGTGGACATGAGGTCCTGTGTAACGGGCACTGCTGTACAGATGCCGGTAGTACTATAGTGTGAGATGTGGGCAAGAGGACCCACTCGATGATGATCAGCCCTTTAGTGAGCTGTGCCTCTGAACTGCGAGCATCACAAGTATTTCTCAGAGTTTTTTTCTCCCCCAAGAAGGGACACAATGGCTGCCGCGGGCTGGAGTTGGGTATTTCCTCCCCCAGGTCACTTGGCCTCTAAGGGCCCCAGCAGGTTAGGCTGTGATTACCTAGTTTCTCCAGCTGGTTGACCTTATTAAGAACAGTGCTGTGGCTTATATCAAAAATGGTTCTTTCCCCCACCCTCCCCCTGACAGAAGCACAAGGGAATTTTTCTCTTCTCACTGTGGGGTCCTACTCAAGTCTCCAGAGGTAAATCTCACGATACTGTACCCCGTCCTCTGACTGGGTCCCCTGGAGGTTCCACTCTCAGACTCATCCACACTAGCCTCCATCACTTTGCCAACGGCAGTTCAGGATTTCCTACCCTGACACGGGTCCCCACCGTGGCTTCTGTCATGGCTTTCTGCTCTGGTAAGTGGCACCTCCTTCTCTTTGCCCATCTGTCTCTCCAATACTGGGGAAACTTATTAGGATGCAGTGGTGACTTCCAAACTCCACATGTGGAACTTGAAACTAGAAATTCCACTTTCCTCTTAAATATTGGACAGTCTCATTAATTTTCAGAAAATCTTTAAATATTATTGATGAGAATATTTGTAAGATTGTTTTCTGAGTATCTTCTCCCAGTCTTTGGCTTAACTATTTACTGGTCTTGATGAAGAGGAAATCCCAGTTTTTTGTTTTTTGGTTTTTTTTGTTTTGTTTTGTTTTTTTTGTGGTGCTGGGGATTGAACCCAGGGCCTTGTGCTTGCAAGGCAAGCACTCTACTGACTGAGCTATATCCCCAGCCCTCCCAGTTTTAATAAAAATCTAAATTATCAAATTTTTATTTGTCTTTTGGATAATGCTTTTAGTGTCTTTTTGTTTAGTACTTTTAATGTCATTTTGATCAAGGAAATGTAAGCACAGACATTCGATAGTTCTTCCAGGAAGCTTCCTTAAAAAGGATGGGGCCTAGCCCTGCGGTGATACATACCTGTAATCCCAGTAGTTTGAGGGGCTGAGATAGGAAGATCTCAAGTTCTAGGCCAGGCTCAGCAACTTAGTGAGACCCTAAGCAACTTAGAAAAACCCTGTCTCAAAATAAAACATATAAAGGACTAAGGATGTGGCTCAGTGGTTAAGCGCCCCTGGGTTCAATCCCCAGTACTAAAAATTAAAATAAAATAAAGAGTACTATGGATTGGATATGGCTTGAGTGTATCCCCCAAAGGTTCACGTGCTCGAAACACACACACACACACACACACACATGTGAGACAGAGAGAGAGAGACAATGTTGAGAGGTGTGGAACACTAGGTAAGGCTTAGTGGGAGGTCATTAGATCATGGGGTCCATCCTCATCCTTACAAAGGGATTAATGCTGGTCTCATGGAGTGAGGTGACTCTGGTGAGAGCTGCTTGTTCTACAGTGAGGCCACCCTGTGAGTTGGACCCCTTCAACAACCCCCACAACCCTTTCCTTTTCTTCGCCATCCTGTGAGGCAGCCACAGTGGAGGGGCCCCTCACCAGAGGCCAATCAAGTGGGGCCACCTGATTTTCAACTTGAGATTTTTAAACTGTGAACTAAATAATTTTTTATTACCCAGTCTCAAATATTTTGCTATAGCAACCAAAACAAATTAACACAAAGGACAAGGCTCTGATGCAACAGGAACAATATCCCTATACAAGGAAAAAGAGTCAGCAGGAATGAGCATGCACAGAGAAAAGACCAGCTACAAGCCACAGAGAAAGGCCTCAGAGGAAACCAGCCCTGCCCACGCCTTGATCTGGACTTCCAGCCTCCAGAACTGTGGGGAAGCAAACGTCCGTTGTGTAAGCACCCCAGCCTGTGGTATTTGTGACGGCATCCCAAGCAGACTGAGACAGTGCCCACAAAGCTCGAGGTTCCCGCTGGACTGCAGGTGGGTGTTGTCCTCAGGACTCAGCTCCACACTCCTCTCAGCAGACTTCCCTCTGCCCCTGGCCTGGTAGGGTGGGTCCCTCCAAGGCCACCATCCCCAAATCAAGCCCCTTTTCAACCTACCCTGCCTACAATATCTGCTCATCTGACAGACCTCTGAGTCCAATTGGGGACCATCATTTTTTTCCTGGTTTTGAAAGATAGATTATTTAGCAAATTTTCACCCAGAAGGAAATTATAATCCCCTTGTGGAATAAAGGAAGATGAACCAAATGAGAAATGCAATGTTTTATTTTTCCAGAGCTTAAGTAGCAAGGAAGTCAACTACCCTCACCTATGCTTCGGCAGAGTCTCTAAAGGCAGGCAGAGGGTTGAGGAAGCATCACAATGGGAAAGAGACAATTCCAGGTGTGCTCTGATTGGAGGCTATTGACCTAGGGATGCTGGAGGCAGCTACTAGAAGCAGGGCATTCTATTTGATTGGCTAGAGATCCATATACATGTATTTAAGTTGCTAGATGGACACAATACCTTTATTTTATTTATTTATTTTATGTGGTACTGAGGATCAAACCCAGTGCCTCACACATGCTAGGCAAGCACTGTGCCACTGAGTATAACCCCAGCCCAGGATCCATATTTGGTCTTCTCTGATTGGTCCCACATTGGAAGTGGGGACACAATTTAAGGAAGCATGCAGTTACTAATCAAATCCTGGCCATTAGGAGATGACTGTTACAGAGGTTATAGTTTAGTTTCCTGCACTGTATGCTATAGATAACCAGATGGCTTCCTGGGCTGGTTACATAGGTGATGGGTAGGTTTCCTGACTTGTCGCTGCAGCTGCAGGTTCAAGTTCTGTTTTTATGTATGATTGGCCATTGTCTGTTTGTATATTTAATCTCGCACCAGTGGGGTGTCAAATCAAGTCCTCAGAACTTTATATAATTATGAAAACCAAATCTGAAGGTATTTCATCTTATTTTTTGTCAATCATTTTTTGTTAGATACCTGGAGAGAAGCGAACTTTTATTTAGCAACAATTCTTCTCAACCTTCTTATTATAGCTGAGATCATACTAAAACTATTTAGATGAACTAAATCTGGCAAAACTAAGTGCTGAATCTAGGCACCGGGTGTATGGCATTCATTGAATTATTCTTTCAACTTTTAAATGCATTAGAAATTCTTCCTGGGGCTGGAGTGTAGTTTAGTGGTAGAGTGATAGTGTGAGGCCCTAGGTGTTATTCCCAGCACCACTGAAAAAAAAAAAAGGAAAGGAAAGAAAATGTGGGGAAGAAGTTGGGGAAAAAACTGACACTGCAGTTTTTAGCACAACATTGACTAGAAGTTACAACTTGAATTGCAAAATCCACAACTGGATTTAACCCAGGGGAGTTTTACCACTAAGCTACATCCCCAGTCCTTCTTATTTTCTACTTTGAGACAGGGGCTCACTAAGTCACCCAAGCTGGCCTTGAACTTGAGATCTTCTGGCCTCAGCCTCCTGAGTCACACCACTGCACCTTGTCTCTACAACTTCATTTTGACTTATGAATTGATATATTTCTTTCCATTGAGCTGTGGCGTCAGGGATTGGCCAGTGTGGTTCATCGAAGTTAGAGGGCACCATCACTGTGCCCCCAGGGGCCACAGAGGGCAGCTCTTGCAGGAGTGACTGCCCTGCTGGCCCCTCCATGTGGACACACACACCAGGAATCCAGTCCTCAGCACCTGGGCTCTCTGTCTGCACACACCTCCTCCCTTGGCTAGAATTATTCCATCTCACTCAATCTCCAGTCAACAGCTGCCCTCTGAGCACTTGAGAATGATCAACTCATTGTTCACCTGCTAAGTTTCTTAGCCATTAGGCCCAGGCTCAGGCTGACCACATAGGCCCCGGTGCTAATGGAGTGTCTCGATTTGTGTTTTGTTTTGTTTTGTTTTGTTTCCCTAAGTGAAGCCGTCGATTGATCAATCAGTGTCTAGCTTCAAAGCACATCTAGGAGCCCCTCCCTCCTCACCTCCATCATCACATTCTGGTCCACTAGGTTAAGGCAGGAGCCTCCCTCCCAGTCTTCCAGCTTCCCCTCTGAACCTCTCTGTTTCCCCCATTCAGTGACCACAGTGGCCTTGTTATTACCGAGCCATGCCAGGTTATTTCTTTGCTTAAGTTTTTCCAGTGACCGTCCCCATTTCTCAGAGGAAAAGCCAAAGTCCAAACTCTGGCCTACAAGGGGCCCTGCCAGTGGTTGGCAAATCACAGCCCACAGACCAAATCTGGCTCACAGCCTGATTGCGTGAGTATGTCTTATTGGAGTATAGTCACACATGTGCATTTATTATTATCTATGGCTATTTTAAGCCATGATGGTCCTTCTGAGACCACCCAAATTATCGCCACAAAGATATCAAGTAGCTCCACAGAGAAGCCAACAGGCAGCTCTGTGCTTCTGTCATGAGTGCTCCATGTTGGAATGGGTCCTCCAGCCCCAGCAGAGTCTTCAAATGACTGTGACTCTCACTGACAGATACCAAATGCAACCTGCCCAGCTGAGTCTTCCCCAAGGACCTGATACACAGACTCTCTGGATATAACATATGATTGTTTTTATGCCACTACATTTGTGTGTGTGTGTGTGTGTGTGCATTGACACAATGGGGATTGAATCCAGAGCCTTATACATGCTAAGCACATGCTCTATTACTGAGCTACACCACAGTCCATCACTATATTTTTTAATAGAGCTTCATGTAAACCCATTCTGCCATGAGGAACTCTGTACGCACAAGTGTATAACACCTTATAGATACGCATGAATGTGCATTTTGTTTGAATTTACTTTCATTCTGTTTCATTTCCTTTTTGCTTGGTCCCATACTTGCCCTTCTTCTACCATTCTACCTTTTTGCTCTCACATACCTTATATCAGTAACCCATCATATTCCAGATATTCTCCATATTTTCCTCTGTTCTCATAGGTAGTAACCAAGCCCTCTACAGATGTTTTTAATAGTCAATGGTGTAGCTACATAATAGTCCAATAGTCTATAGTCCATAATAGACCATAATTCACTCATTCAGTCCTTGGTGATAGGCAGTCCCTTTGCTAGTAATTTAAGGTCAGGAGTAACTTCCCTGCACATATGCCTCACCTACTTAGGTTTTGTTATGGTTTAGATATGAGGTGTTCCCTAGAAGCTCATGTGACAGACAATGCAAGAATTTTCAAAAGTGAAACAATTGAGTTTTGAAAGCCTTAACCTAATCAGTGGATTAATCCACTGATATGAATTAATTGGGCAGTAATTAGAGGTAGGTAGGGTGTGGCTGGAGTAGGTAGGTCACTGGTGACATGACTATGGGTTTATCTTTTGTCCCTGGTAAGCAGAGCTCTCTCTGCTTCCTGATTGCCATGTCCTGAGCTGCCTTCCTCCTCCACAGCCTTCCACCATGGTTTCTGTCTCACCTCAGGCCCAGAACAATGGACCCAGCTGTCTATGAACTGAGACCTCTGAAACCATGAATGCCAAGTAAACTTTTCCTCCTCTAAAATAGTTCTTGACAGGTCTTTTGGTCACAGTGGGAAAAAAAAAAAAAAAAAAAAAAAGCTGACAAAACAGCTGATTAATACCAAGTGTAATACCAACTAATACTGACTGTGCATACTTCTATGACAGTGACCCAGAGTGGGGCTGCTGGGTCTGAGGACAGACACCTCTCAAATTTTAACAAATGCTGTCCCAGGGCTTTTCAAGGGTTTTGATGCACACCCTGGAAAGACCTGGACTTTTTCTTGCTGACATCACAGGTCCCCGAAGCTGTGCAGAGCTGTCACTTGAGGTCCCCACACATTCCACAGAGCTCAGCATGAGGCCTTTGACAAATCCGTGTCCTGCTGTTTCTCACTCTATCTTTACTTTCTCTTTCTTTTTATTCATTTAGTCTGTCTCAAAACTGGGAATTAAAGCCAGAAGCGCTCTAT
This sequence comes from Sciurus vulgaris, assembly GCF_902686455.1. Taxonomy (NCBI): domain Eukaryota; kingdom Metazoa; phylum Chordata; class Mammalia; order Rodentia; family Sciuridae; genus Sciurus; species Sciurus vulgaris. The sequence goes on from NC_136463.1 coordinate 73,286,913, forward strand.
CTCTGAGCTACATTCCCAGTCTTTCTTTTCTTTTTTCATACCAGAGACTGAACCCAGAGGTGCTTAACCATTGAGCCACATCCCCAGCCCTTTTTATTTTGAGGCAGGTTCTCATTATGTTGCTTAGGGCCTTGATAAGTTGCTGAATCTGGCTGGTACTTGAAATTCCTCCTGTCTCAGCCTCCTGAGTCACTTGGAGGACAGGCAAGCCCACCAGGCCTTGCTCCCCAGCCTCTTTTATTTATTTTAATCTTGAGACAAGGTCCTCTGTAAAGCGCCCAGGTTAGCCTCTAACTTGCTGTCTTCCCTACCTCCAGCTTCCAGAATAACTGAGATTACAGATGTGTGCCACCCCTGGGCTTGTTTCTCCAACCAAACCTCACTATTCATCAGTACTGCTTGGGTCTGGATAAATTCACACCAAAAAATCCCTTTTTGGATTTTGGTTTTCAGAGAAGAGATGCTGCCATTAGTGGTCCAGTATGAGGGCAAAGTAGAAGGTCACCCCTGCCCTCTCCTTCCTGCTATCAGGCCCCTTTGGTGTCCTGCTTATGTAGAGGGAACTAGGGAACCACAGACATCTGTGTGGACATCTGTGTAGACAGCCCTCTGAGGACAGATATTAATTTTTAAATTTTTGAAACGGGTTTGCAAATTCTCTCAGTTTGTAGAGCCCTTTGGTGTCTCAGAAAATTTTCAGCACCACCCAAGACAAAGGAAACGGCTAGCAGGTTTGTTTATTAAGTAGTTTGGTCCAAACCTCCTAAGTATCTATGTGCCAATATCGTACTAGGTGTTTGAGAAAGAGTAACACATAAATTCAAAGAGAACGATTTGCTGGGAGTGGTGACAATCTTGTAATCCCAGCAGCTCAAGAGGTTGAGGCAGGAGGATCGCAAGCTCGAGGCCGGCCTCAGCAATTTAGCGAGACCCTATCTCAAAATTTAAAATAGTAATAATAATAAAAACGACTGTGGATGTAGTTCAGTGGTTAAACGCCCCCTGAGTTCAAGCATCCCTGGTACCAAAACATCCTTGGGATGGGAGGGCCTGGTGGACGCCCACCCTGATTGCCTGTCCCACGGTGATTTCCACGTGGAACTAAGCTCACCTGTGCAGAAGCGGGAGGGCATCGCAAGGACCGTGGTATCCCCAGCGTGCAGACTGTTGGGATTACCAGCAGTCCACGCCCTGTCCAGCAGAGGGCTCGGTGTTTCCCTCCGAACAGCGCTGCCAAGCCAGAGAGTAGCCCGCCCCGCTCCCGTCCCGCTCCCGCCCCGCAGCCCCTCATTCCCCAGTAGCAAGCCGGATCTTTCCCCGCCACCTACTCCTGTGACCTCTTCAGCCCCGGAGACCCGCAAAAATCAGGAAAGGACAACTCGAGGCAGGAAGCAGAGGTGGGTCCGGTACCAAGAGCCTAGCTGTGGGGTCGCATCTAGCAGAGTGCCTAAGCACGGGGATCCATGCTCCTGGGACCTCGTGTGTGCATGAGATACAGGTAAATGGAAGGAAAACAGTTTGCCAAGAGTGGCGGCAATCCTGAAACCCCAGAGACTCGGGAGGACAAGGCAAGAGGATCACACGGCTAGCTATCGTCCAAAGAAAGCGGGTGGGTCAGTAGCGGTGGACGCGACACTGGGGCGGGAAGCGGGCTCAGGTGGTGGACAGCAGCGAACCCCGATGGACCGCAGAGAAAAAAAAAAAAAAAAAAAAAAAGCCGTTTCCCAGACCGTTTGGCACAGAAACCAGGGTTAGGAGACACAGAAACCAAGCCCAGCAACCAGCCAGGCGCGGTGCCCTCAAGCCAGTGTTGGGTCGGTCTGTCTGCAGGAGCAGGGAGCCTCCCAGAGCTAGGGGTACACAGTGGGTACTGTAGTAGGCATTAAAAAGAATCGCTAAGCAGAAAGAAGAAAAATACACTATTTTTGGAACTATAGGGTATTTTTCCTCTTTCTCTGCACCTTTCAAGTTTTCTAAACTATGCAGGTATCAATAGAACAAAAACCCTGGATTCCTCTCTTCCTAAGAAGGCCAAAGTCTGAAAAGGGAGGTCTCAAAGCCCAGTGCAGCCAGGGGTCAAGTGGAGCCAAGCAGAAGGCAGTAGGGAGCGATGGGGACTCTGGAGAACCTGCCGCTCTAAAGGAAGCAGGGACCTTTCAGCTCCAGTTGTTGACAGGATGATCTTTAATCATAAAAGCCCTGAGGGCAGGGCCCGTAGTGAAGATAGGATCAGGCGAGACCGAGTCCAAGGTGACATAGCAAGAAGCAGCTCCCAGACGCCTGAGGGAAGCGGCAGGCTGTGAGCTGGGCGCGGAATAGGGCGACACCTGCCGGCCGTCGCCGCGCTCCTGCACAGCCAGTGAACCGCCCCGAGTTGTCGCGGGTTCCAAGCTTAGTGAGCTGCTTGCTCTCTGGGCGGCTTCATTTCACCTGAACTCCAAGGCAGCTGCCCAGCCTCACAGAGGTGTAGGGATAAGGACACTTGTAAACTGTAAAAATCTTCAAGCATCAATATGGAAAGCTTACCAAAGAGATTTAAAGGGCATAAAGGCGAATCTTACCTCTACTTTAGGTAGGGAAAGAGAGTTATGACAAAACGAGCGTAACGTAGAGGGGAAAAGATTGGTTTCAAAAGTGTCCACATTTGGACTGGGGTTGGGTAGCTCAGCGGTATAGGACATGCTTAGCATGCACGAGACCCTATCAAACCCAGCACCAAAAATAAATTAACTAATTAATAATAAAGAAATGAAATCTACATTAAAATTTTGTTCTTTAAAAGACTTCATAAGGAGGATGAAAGCAAATCAAAAATGGTGGGGAGGGTATTTGCAACTCATATACTTGAAAAGGAATTTATATCCAGAATATATGTACTTTTTAAAGGTCCATTAACCAAGATACAATTCAGCAGATTAAACCTAGAGCAGGTCTTCCTAGAAAGGAATCAGGAGGCCCATTGACTGAAAAGATGCCTAATCTCATCCGTGATCAAGAAAATATAAATTAAAACAATGATATGCAATCCCACACCCACTATATTAGCAAAATCTCTACCAACACAGAGTATTAGAAAAGACTTAGCGAAAAAAACTTGCATACACAGCTGGTGGAAATGTGAATCGGTGCAATCATTTTGGAGCACAGCAGGACATGACCTAATAAAGGTGAACACCTAATAAAGGTGCCTCCCTGTAGCCAGTAATGCCAGTCCTCCCTGTATGTATCTGGCAAAGATTAATGCAATTTTAATCAAAATCCCAGCAAGCTCTTTAGTTGAGATTGGCAAGTTTATTGTAAAGCTTATATGGAAATGTAAAGAACCTATAATGGCCAAAATACCTCTAAGAAAGAACTTACATTACCTGATTTCAAGACTTATTTTAAAGCCGTAGAAATCAAGACAGTGTGATATGGATATAAAGATAGATAAAAAGAAGGAAAAAAAAAATAGAAAGCACAGAAATAGACCCAAACATATAAGGTTTTATTTGTCAGCTTTCTGTTACTCTTAACAAATACCTGAGGTAAATCAACTTAATAGAGGAAAGGTTTATTTTAACTTACAGTTCTGAAGTTTTTGTCCATGATTGGTTGGATCCATTGCTTTGGGCCTGTGGTGAGGCAACACATCATGGTGGGGAATGCACGGTGGAGAAACTGCTCATCTCCTGGCAGCTGGGAAGCAAAAAAAAAAAAGGGGGGGGGGGTGGGACAATCCAAGCATCCCCTTCAAGGCTTGCCCCAGCGACCTAAGACCTCCCACCAGGCTACATACCTCCTAAAGTTCCTACCAACTCCCAATAGCACCACCCTGGAAACGAAGCTTTTAACACACTGGTTGATATTCCAGATTCAAACTATAGTAATGGTCAATTAATGGCCAACAAAGGTGACTCAATGAAGAAAGCATAATCTTTTTAAGAAATAGCCATGTGCCCAAATGATAAGTGGATGATGATACATAATGGGTCTGGGGGGTTGGAGGGTAAGAGAAGAAAGGACGAACTTTAGATTACATAGAGGGAAATGAGAGGGAGGAAGGGGCGGGGGTATGAAAGATGGTGGAATGAGACAGACATCATTACCCTAGGTACATGTATGATTGCGTGAATGGAGTAAAAATGGTGTGAATCTACATTATGTACAACCATAGATACAAAAAGTGGTACCCCATCTGTGTACAATGAATCAAGTGCAGTCTGTAAAAAACATTTTTAAAAAAGAAATAACCATATTCAAAACAATTTGAGACTTGACCTTTACTTCGTACCTTTTCCAAAAATCAACTTGAAATAGATCACAGATGTAAGTCGAAGAACTAAAAGTATAAAGGTTCTGGAAGAAGTAAAAGTTCTGGAAGGAAAGACAGAAGGAAAACTTGGTAACTGTAGTGTTTTAAAGGGTTGTTCCACAAATTTTAAAAGGACTCTCCTCCCTTCAAGAGGTGGAGCTTAGTCCACCTCCCTTGAGAGTTGGAGGAGACGAATGACTTCTAACAATGAGAATACAGAAGGTGTGGTGGGATGTCAGTTCTGAGATTAGTATATAAAAAAATTTCAGCTTTCACTGAGGGTTCTCTGTCTTTGTCTCGTTATTCACTTTGCAGGGGACATTAACTGCCATAGCATGAAGCTCCCAGGAGAGAGGGTAGTCAGCTGCCTTGCTGTGAAGAGAGGCGGTCGTGATGAGGAGCAGGAGGCCTGCCATTAATCTCACACATGTACTTGGAAGCAGATAGTCCCTTCACCAAGCCTGAAGATGTCTGCGTCCCCCAACAAGTGACAGCTGACTGCAACCTCATGAAAGACTGGGTGGCCAAGCTACCCCGCTAGGCTGCTCCCACATTCCTCATGCACAGAAGCTGAAATAATAAAAATGTTTACTGTTTAAAGATGCTAATATGGAGGGTAATTTACTATATGGTTACTAATTCAGTGACAATGAGTTTGGCAAAAAGTTCTTAAATATGACACAAATATGACATAAATTATAATAGAAAAAAATCATAAATAAGATTTTTTTCTCAAAAATTTTATTCTTCAATAGAAACTGCAGCAGAAGCAAGATGCAGTGGTACACGCCTATTTTTTTAGTTACTTGGGAGGCTGAGGCAGGTAGATCACAAACTTGAGGTCAACCTCAGCAATTTAGCAAGACTGTCTCAAAATAAAAAGGGATGGAGATGTAGCTCAGTGGTAGAGTGACCCTGGGTTCAATCCCCAGTACTAAAAAGAAGGAAGAGAAGGAGAAGGAGAAGAAGAAAAAATAAAGAAACTGCAGCACAATTTCAGAGAAAATGCTGCAGACCCATTTCTCCCTGCTCCTTCTGCAAAGGACGACAAAGACCCTGGGCACAATACAACTAATGCTTATAAGAGGACTATGAAAGATGCAAAGAGGAAAGCAGACTGAGTACTAGACAACAGCAGACAGCACAGCAGCCCAGTGACAACACTTTATTGCCCTGGCAACCTGCCATCCATGGAGAATGAGCAAGGAGACTTCCCTCTACCCAGTAGAGGCAATCAGCCCAGGACGTGATATATTCTTCTCCCACAGACATGGTGCCAGCAAAGACCAGGTGGGATTCAGGACTGCAACCACCCCGCCCCGTGCAAACAGATGGACTATGGCAGGACAGTGACAGCAGATGATACAGGTGGACTTTCTCCCCCACCTCTACCAGCTGCATTAGCCAAGTGGGGAGACTACACTTCCATTGACCACCCAGCAGCAGCAGAGTAACCAAAGTAGTGCTTTCCACAGGTAGCACCAGTGGAAACCAAGTGGAAAAACCTGTGGCATTCTACTTCCCACCCAACAATGGCAGGCAGGGCAACTTTGCACCCTCCAAACTAGGGAATGACAAGAGGATATAGAGGTAAAAAAATGGGAAAAAAGAGTCTCTAATCTGCTAGGATATTCTGAGTGGGCTGACCAATCCACACAGGAAACTAATCACAGTGAATATGCCAAAAGATTTGAGAACAGGTTTTCAGAGCAACCTTTAGCTATCCCACCACCAAAGCAGAAGAGCACTCCAGGACTTGGAAACCAAATTGTCACTGAGCCAGCTTTGTTGGTGCATGCCTGCAATTCCAGTGACTTGGGAGTCTGAGGCAGAATTGCAAGTTCAAGGACAGCCTCAGCAACCTAGTCAGACCATCAGAAACTAGCAAGACCCTGTCTCAAAAATAAAAGGATGTGAATGTTGCTCAGTGTAAAGCACCCCGGATTCAATCCCCAGTACCCAAAAACATAACAACAAAAATTTGCAACTAGAGCTATAACCTACAAATTAGGCCAGGATCAGTATAATAACATATGGATCACCTGCTTGCTAAAATAAAACATTGAATAAATATATATAATAAATATATAAATATATATAAAGAATATAAAATAAACTATTTCTAAAATAAATATTTAAATAGACTCCAGAGCCTCAGAGTATGTAGCCATAATGTCTGGAACACAATTTTTTAAATTACTTGCAATACCAAAGACCAGGAAATTGCAATTGGAAAAGGAGAAAAGACAAATGCATCACTAAGAGTCTCAGATGTTGAATAACCTCACAAGGATTTTTCACAGAGCTCCCATAATAATGCTTCAGTGAACAATTCAATACTGCTTGAAACAATGAAAAGAAAATAGAGTAATCTCAGTAAGCAATGAAAATAGAAGAAAAGCCAAGTGGAAATTATAAAAAATTAAATAACCGAAACTTAAAACACACTGAATAGGCCCAATAATTAACTGGTTGGAGAGGAGATATGAAAAAAAATTGAAGACAGACCAATAGGAATTACCTAATCTGACTAATAAAGATAAAAATAAATAAGAAAGAAATGAACAGAGCCTCCAAAACCTGTGGACAATAAAACAAAACTAATATTTGTGTTATTGAAAGAGAGAAATAAAGTGTAGGACAGGAAAAATATTTGATAAAATAATGGCTGGAAAGTCCCCAAATTTGGTGAAAGAATAGACCAACTAAGAAACCAAGTGAATCTCAAACAGGAGAAACATAAAGAAGCCCATGCAAGACACACCATAGTTAAATTTCTGAAAACTAAAAACTAAGAAAAATTTCTGAAACAGGTAGAAAAAATAATGCATTACCCTTAAAAGAACAATTCAAATGATAGCAGATTTCTTATCTGAAACCATGGAGGACGGAAGAAAATGGCTCAACATTTTCCAAATGTTGAAAATCGTCAATGCCAAATTCTGCATTGAATGAAATATCATTTGAAAATGAAGAATAATGAAGTTCCTCTCAGACAGAGGAACACTAGGAGAATTTGTTAGCAGATGATCTGCTCTGAAAGAAGGCTTTACAGACATTACATGTAAAGGAAATATTTTAGACAATTATATTTTAAAAGTAGGGAGAATAAAATAACCTAAGTGAGAGTACTATTTCTACATTTTACTCATAGTAGTAAAATATAAGTACTAGTAGTTTGTGAGAAGTTTTGTATGTATATTTTCACACCTAGAGTAACCACACACACAAAAAAGTATACATAGAGACAGGTTTTACAAAAATCTATAGAGAAATAGTAGTGTAAGCCTCCCTGCAATGTCTAAGTATCCCAGAGGAGAACAGAAAAACCTCTAGTGGAACAAGAAACAGAAAGAACAACAGAACAATATTAGAAATATTTGAACCTTTCAGCCAGAACCACCATCTTCCAGTAATTCACCAAAATGATGAACACAAAAAGGAAAGAGGAAAGGAAACCGAAAACCATGGAGCTGTTCCTGGCCACATGTATGTGTCTCTACAAGAAGGGTGAGAGTGTAGACATTAAGGGAATGGGTACTGTTCAAAAAGGAACGTCCCACAAATGTTATCATGGCAAAACCGGGAGAGTCTACCATGTGACCCAGCATGCTGTTGACACTGTTGTGAATAAGCAAATCAAGGACAAGATTCTTGCCAAGAGAATTAATGTGTGTATTGAGCATATTAAGCACTCTAAGAGCCAAGACAGTTTCCTGAAACGTGTGAAGGAAAATGATCAGAAAAAGGAAGCCAAAGAGGAAGGTACCTGGGTTCAGCTGAAGCACCAGCCTGCCTCATCCAGAGAAGCACATTTTGTGGGAACAAATGGAAAGGAGTCTAAGTTGCTGGAACCTATTCTCTGTGAATTCATGGCATAGTAAATGTAAAAAATATAAAGGCCTGTGAACTATAAAAATGATTTTCTTAATTGGGAAAAAATTTGAACTACCAATGAACTCTAATCCTCTTATTTGGATATGTACACCTCCTTTGGGCCATGTCTGTAGACCACTTTGTTTTAAATGGATTATATTACCTATGTTAGTCTGTTTTCTATTGATAATAACACAATACTAGAGAGTGGGAAGGTTATGAAGAAAAGATGACTATTTTGTCTTACAAATCTGACCCATGGTCAGTGGGCTGCGTCTGGTGATGGCCTTCTTTCTAGAAGATTTCCAAGGTGACACATCACATGGTGAGAGACAGGGTGCGTTATGGTTTGGAAATGAGGTGTGTTCCAAAAGCTCCTATTAATGCAGGAATATTCCAAGGTAAAACAATTAGACTTCGAGAACTAAAACCTAATCAGGCCATCCTAGTGTGAATGAACTGACTGGGTGGTAACTGAAAGCAGGTGGGGCATGGCTAGAGGGGGTGGGTCACGGGGGCATGAACTGGAAGGGTTGTTCTTCCTCTGTCTGCTTCCTCTCCCTCTTTCTCTCTGCTTTCAGACTCCACCACAAGCTAAGAACTTTTCTTCTACTGGGTCCTTCCACAGATGGGCTGCCTTACCTTGGGCCCAGAGTAATAGAATTAGCCATCTATGAACTGAGACCTCTGAAACTATGAGCCTCAAATAAACTTTTCCTCCTCTAAGTTGTTCTTACTGGGTATTTTGGTCACAGAATCGCAAATGCTAACTAAAACAGAAATCGGTACTGCGAAGTGGGATCATCGCTGTAACTAACCTGACCATATGGTTCAGAAGCCTTTGGAGCTGGTTGGCAGAATTTTGAAAATCTATGAGATGCAAACTGGAAAAGTTTTAGAATGTTAGCAAGTCTTAATGGGCAATTCTGGTGGAAACTCAGAAGACCAGAATACCAATGGGAAGGTGAACCACACAAGAAATTTCAAAAAGAATCAAGGACTCTATTAGGAATCGGACTAGGGACCATTCATTTATATTCTGGCAAAGAACTTGCCTACATTTTGCCCATGTCTGAAGACATTGTGTGAGGTTGAATTTAAAGGTGATGGATGGATTAATCTGGCAGAGGAAATTTCAAGGCAGTACAGCATTTAGTTAGCGGCATGGATATTGCTGGCAGCTGTTAGTCAGGTTTACTGCAAGCATCAGGAGCAGGAAACAGAGTTAAAAGATTTTTAAAACTTGCAGTTTGATCAGAAAAGTGCATGTAAAGCTGGGACCAAGTAAGGTGCAGTTGTTAAAAGAGATTATAGCCCCTACAGAGACTTTTGTTGTATTTTGTAGTATTTTGCACAAAGACAATAGGAAAGATGCCTTGAGGGCATCTCAGGAATTTGTAAGACCATTGTGGGCTCAACAATCTAGAAGGGAAAATTTCTTTGAGATGATATCATGGGGGCACTCTGTTTGGCAGGAGGTGGGGTTGGAAGTTGTTTTACCATGCTGAGCCACACAAGACCCCAGAGACTACTGCAGCCATGATTCCAGGGTGCCCAGTATTGAGGAGCTGATAGCAGACCTTGGTATCATTCACATAGTGCTGGTTATGCAGGAATGCAGGATGGTAAAGGGGTCATGGAAGCTTCCACCAAGATTTCAAAGGAAGGCCTGGGAGGCCAGGAAAAGAGTAGCAGGGTCAGAGTGCATGGGCTGCCCCTGAGAGGGCAATGCATGAAGCTATAAAGGTGAACAAAAGCAAGAATAGAGACCCCAGGAATTAAGAGATGCCAGTAATGTGGATGGTCTGCTGAGAAAAGCTGCTGACAGTGGAAAGAGTTAGGCTAAAAGAAAGCCCATCTGCATTGCAACTGGCATGGTCAAAGGGGAGGGGCAGTCCAAGGAGAACACATCTCACAGTCCCATGTCCTAGAAGCTGTATGTAGTTATAGGCTGAGTTGCTGTACCTGTTTGCCTAGCTGGGTTTTGATTTTGCTTTGACCCTTCCCTTCTTTCTTTGCCCATATTCCTCCCTTTTGGATGGGAATGTTTACTCTGTGCCACTGTATATTGGATACATGTAACTTCTTTTTGATTTTTACAGAGTCTCACAGCAAAGAGTTTGCCTTAATCTCAGAGGAGACTTTGAACTTGGACTATGAGACTCTTGTGGGTATGTAGATACATGCCTGTAATCCCAGTGACTCAGGAAGCTGAGGCAGGGGAATTGTGAATTTGAGGACAGTCTAGGAAACTGACTTTGTTGGATATTTTGGTCACAGCAATGCAAAACCTGACTAAACAGGGTGCACAAGGAATTTCTTCCTAGTGAGGGAGCATTCTATGTCTTTATTGAAGTGGTGGCAACGTTAATCTTTAGATGAGGTCAAATTGCCAACTATACATCTGTACTACATCTGAGTACATATCAAAACTGAGTACCCAGGGGTTGTGGCATGGACCTTTAATCCCAGCTATGGGGAGGCTAAGGCAGGAGGAGTGTATGTTTAGGTCCAGCCCAAGCAATTCAGCAAGACTCTGGTCAAAATAATCAATCAATAAATAAAAGGACTGGGACATAGCTGAGTAGTAGAGCAACCCTGTGTTCAACCCCCAGTAGTGCAAAAACAAACTTATTAAAGCTGACTGGGTCTGAATTCTGATTACCAGTACTGTACCATATTATGTTGCTGATTTCAGTGTTGCACTTCAGGTGTATGAGATGTCGCCATTGGGAGAAGATGAGAAAAAGGTAAATGGGACTCACACATTTCTCAATTTTGAGTCCATAGTTATCTTAAAATAAAAATATTTCCTGAGGATTGAACCCAGGACCTTGTGCATGCTAAGCAAGTGCTCTACCACTGAGCTACAGCCCCAACCTCAAATTAAAGTCATTTAAAAGCATGTATGAAAACTTGGGTTCAATCCCCAACACCAAACACACACACAAAAAGTTACAAAAATGAAAAAGCAAGCCACAAATTGGAAGAAAATATTTCAAAGATATATATTCAACAGAGGATTTATATCTTGAATACACAAATAATCCTTATAGCATAGGAAGGAAAAAGCTCCACTTTTTTAGAATAGGACAGAATATTTGAATGGACACCTCACCAAAGATGATACATAGACAGCAAATAAGCACATGAAAAACATTCAACATCACCAGTATTAGGGAAATGCAGATTAAAATCTTGTATAACTTCACATCTCCTAAAGCAGCTATGATTTAAAAGACTGGCCATTCCAGGTATTAGTAAAGATGTAGTGAAACTGGAAGTCTTTTTTCTTTTTCTTTTTCATGGTACTAGGGATTGAAACCAGGGCCTTGAACGTACTACGCAACTGTTCTATTACTGAGCTACATTCTTGGCCCTTTTAAAATTTTATTTCGAAACAATATTTCTCAAATTTGCCAAGTCTGGCCTTGAACTTGTGATTCTCCTGCCACTGTGCCTGGCTAGAAATGAAAAATGGTAAAAATTATCTTGGAAACCAATTTGAAAATCTCTTCAAAAAGTGAAACGCAGGCCTTCCTGAGAATAATTCCTTAGTCAAGAATGAAGAAAATTACATTATTTGGGGGATAATTAGGGTTGCAATCTGGGAAAACACAAACAGTTCTAAAAATTTATTCGGAGGTTCTGCAAAATGGTGGCTGTATTTATGCTTTATGCTATAAGGGGGTTGGAAATTATATCACTTGTTATATTTGTGTTGGCAGAACTTAAGCTGTTGATAAGAGAGGAATTGAGTGCAGTCTCAGGCTATAAGTAGTCTGGGAGAAGGGGTCCATTGTACAGAGGTCAGCAGATGTTACTAAACTATGTTTCAGGAATCTGTGGTTTGACCCAGACTGCAAGTCAGCTTGCATATGGGGTGGGATGCATATCTGTATCTAATCCAGTTCAAAGGTTCAGATGCACCATGTCTGAGATCAGATTAACAGTGCCCTCTGACTCTATTTTAAGTGCTTCCAAACCAATGCTACTCCATTTTTTTCCTTTCTCATATATAATCTCAACTTTCCATTCCCAGATATGTACCCTAGAGAAATTAAAATATATGTCCACACGATTGTATTATTTATAAGAGCCAGCTACCACAACTTATCCAGGATCCCACAGGCAAGGAGGGTTAGAGGGTACATTTAAACCTTGGAACTCCCTTTTAAGTCATGTTTAGAGCTCTGTTAGATTCTCATATTTATATGGATATTTATAGTTGCACAAACGGATGTGAACAAGAAGGATTAGGGACAGACCTGGGAGAAAGAGTCTGCCTCTTGTTAGTCCCAAGCCCCAAACAAGTCCAGGGAGTGCTGCAGACCCAACTGGTCCACGCCCTTGGACTGGAAAAGCTCATGTAACCCTACCCAGCAAGTTCAGCCTCACAGGCAGCTAACTGTTTCCATGTTGGCAAGGAGAGTGAAAAGAGGCCCAGCATCTTGCACAGACATGTCTGTCTGTCTGTCTAGCTGTCTCTTTCTCTCTCACACACACACACACCCATACATCCTGCCCCACCCCTACCCCTACTCCTATCTGCTCCACAGCCATTAGAGGCAGCTCTCCAATACATCGTTTTCTTCATCAAACTAGAAAACTGTTTTTTAGAATACTGATATCCATGGCTGATGAAAACACAAAAAATAGGCATATACCACTGGTTCTGAGAGGCATTTTGCAACTTACATTATTCATTTACATATAAATATATATATCTATAAACACACACGTATGTTTTGGATGAACCTTATTTTATTTATTTATTTATATGTGGTGCTGAGAATCAAACCCATGCCTCACACATGTAGGCAAGCGCTCTACCACTGAGCCACAACCCCAACCCCTGTGTTATTCTTAAACCTTAAAAATGCATAAATTCTTTGACCCATTTTAGAAATGTATTCTAGAGTAGCTGCTTTTTTAAAAAAAAGCACTCAATATGGCATTCATAATATGAAAAAAAAATGGAAACAATTGAAAATGTTCAAAGATACTGTAGGAAAATTGTTCCCAGACTCAAATTCCATTTTCGACCAATGTTATCATATGTCAGGGTAGAATTAAAATATCTTCAGACTGGGTACCGTGGTGTATGCCTGTAATTCCAGAGATTTGGGAGGCTGAGGCAGGAGGATGGCAAGTTTGAGAATAGTCTTGACTATGTAGTGATACCCTGTCTCAAAATAAAAAATAAAAAGTGCTGAGAGTGGAGCTCCAAGGCAGAGCCCCTGAGTTTAATCCCCAGGACCGCAAACAAAACCTTCAGGCACATAAGAATTCAGAAATACCTCGAAGTACTCTTGCTTAGGAATCCCAAACACAGGGCTTCAGTAGGAGAGAGGCGAAGGGAGGCCCGTGGGATGTGGACTGGTGGGAGAGCCCTGGGTTCAACTCACTCAGGGCAGAGGCAGACTCAAAGATGGGGAGCACAGGAGTAAATAGTACACTTCCAGATGCTTGGGGATGCGCATTCAGGAATATGATACAACGGTTTCTTTTGATGGTTCACTTGGGGAAAAAATAGATGTACAGAGAACTAAAATGTTTGGCCTATACCTGCCTCTGTAATTGGGTGATAAGGGTTTGTCCAAAGTACATGGAGAACTGTACCGGAGATGGATGTGTAAACAACTTGCAATCTAACCAAGGAGTAAATCATGTAACCAAGCAACTGAGTCAGAGCCGATCATAGCAGCTTATCTTCCAGCCAATATGACGCTGGAAGCTGCCAAAGCCATGACCGTGTAAAGCAAGCGCTGACTGCAGCCAGCTTGGTTGGGTATGTAACTTTTCTTTCTATAAATATAACCTGTACCTGTGGTGGTGGGGAGCATCCTGAACCTTCTTTGGTTCAGAGTTTTGCCAGATTCTGGGAAGTTTTTCTTGCTCAAGGATACTTTGTTATATTTAACTGGGGCTCAGTTTTTTCTTTTAATAAAAAGACAGAGTGGGGAAAAAGGGTGGGGGGACTCTCTAGTTAAAACAAAACAATACATTCCAGAAAGTAAAAAAGTAAAGCATGTTTTCTCAGCAAACATTTACATAATTACAATGATTAAATCACTACTAATCTGGCATATTGTTACTCTATTAGTCTGCTGATTGGTAATTACCAGTACTATACTGTCTACTAGGACTTCCATAGCAAAATAGCACAGACTGAGTGGGTTAAACAGCAGAAATGTTTTGTTTTGTTTTTTTTTTTCCCACATTTCTTGTGTCCAAGATCAGGGAGCCTGCAGGGTTAGTTGCTTCTGAGGCCTCTCAAATTGGCTTGAACACAGTTGCCCTTTCACTGTGTCTGACGTGGTCTTTTCACATGTGTATACATCTGTGATGTCTCTTCCTCTTCTTATGAAGACACCAGTCCTGTTGGACCAGGGCCCCTCTTTGCAAATGCTCTTAACATTAGTTACCTCTTTCAAGGCCCTATCTGTGTGTCCAGTCATTTTAGGGGGTTAGGACTTCGACATATTTTGGGGAAACACAATGAGAGTCCATAATAGCTACTTTGCTTGATGATGTAGGAGGGGAAAGGGGAAGCAAAATATGTTGCTGTAGGGGAGCTAAAGCCTCAATTATCATACTAGATTTATTTATTTATTTATTTATTTTTTGGTGTCAGCTTACCCACTGAGCTTCATCCTCACCCCTTTTTTATATTTTATTTAGCAACTCTTGCTGAGTTGCTAAATGCCTCGCTAATCTGCTGAGGCTGGTTTAGAACTTGTGATCCTCTAGCCTTAGCCTCCCGAGTTGCTGGGATTATAGGCATGTGCCACTGCACCTGGCCATACTAGATATTTTTAAAATGACAATATATTAAGTATATTCTTGAGAATTTGGAGAATACTGGAAAAATTAGCATAAAGAATTGAAAAAGAGTGGAATGTGTTAGTGTACACATCTAGTTTCAGCTACTCAAGAGGCTGAGCTGGGAGAATTGCTTGAGCCCGTGAATTTTGATGCTTGCCTGGGAAACACAGGGAGAGCCCACCTCAAAAAAAAAGGGGGGGCTGGGGTTGTAGCTCAGTGGTGGAGCACTTGCCTACCATGTGTGAGGCACTGGATTTGATTCTTAGCACCACATACAAATAAAATAAAGGTCCATCAACAACTAAAAATACATTATTTTTAAAAAGTGGAACTACATTTGCCTTTGGATGGAGCAGAATTGGGTTGGCAAATTTCTGGATTAATTAACTAATTAAGTAAGTAAGTAAATACTGGGGCACTCTGCCACTAAGCACACCTCCGGTTCTTTTTTAATTTTTAAATTTATTTATTTTGATACTGAGGACTGAACCCAGAGGCACTCAATCAATGAGCCACATTCCCAGCCTTTTTTTTTTTTTTTTGTATTTTATTTAGATACAGGGTCTCACTGAGTTGTTTAGGGTCTTGCTAAGTTACTGAGGTTGGCTTTGAACTCACAAAACTCCTGCCTTAGCCTCCCAAGCACTGGAATTGACGCTGGGATTACAGGCATGCACCACCACATCTGGCTTTTATTTTTATTTTGAGATAGGATCTCACTAAGTTGCCAAAGGCTGACCTCAAACTTGAAATCCTCCTGCCTCTGTCTCCTGAGTCACTGGGATCACAGGCATGCACTACAGCTCCGAGGAACCTGCTGGTATTCATGTCTTTAAGCACTGTTTGATTTTTTTAAGTTTTCATGGTATATATTGTGATGGACTTGCTAAAATCCACTCCTCTCTCACCTGGCCCCTATGACATAGCAGAAAGGAGACAGGGAATTGACCTCAGATCAAAGGGTGAGCTGGATTGATACCCAGTGACTGACTCTAGAATAGAAGAGGTTTGCCCAGTATTCTGGAAAGATCCCTCCTGACACTAAGTATCGAATGGTCTCTGTGGGAATCCAGGTTCTCCCACCATGTGGACAAGGAAGCATGTATGTCCACATGCTGTGGGCATCCATCTTAGTACAAAGCTGGTGCTATGGATGGCAGAGCAGAGGCAGGAAGAACTTGGGACCTTAATGACATCTGTGAACACCTGAGTCACTCATCTAAGATAGACTTTGCTCTGGCTTCTGCTGTGGAAGCATTGGAATGTTTTCATTTTAATCAGAACAATTAAGTATGGCAGCCTGCAGAGGGTTTCCTCTTATCTGCAACTTAAGCATCCTATGAGATACAACTCCATTCATGCATAAAATTACTAAAACTAAAACTGTATTTTAAAAAGTAGTACACACACCATAGTCCTGCTTCTGAAATACGTATGCATACGTGAATATATATGCAACTAGGTTAAAATGTTAATCTCTGGTTGTGAAATTTTTATTTTTACTTTTCTGTATGTAAATATAGTTGGTTTCCTGCATATCAAATATTAGTTGTGTGATCAGATCATTTTATCATTTTCTTCCCCTACTTTGCTGATTGTCAACCTTTTAAAGTTTTATTTAAAAGGGGGAGGCTGGGGACATAGCTCACTGGCAGAGCTTGTGTTTACATATTCAAGACCCTGGGTTCAATCCTAAGACCATTACTATAATATAATAGCATAGTATAGTATAGTATATTTTCTAGTATTTGTTAAGGGTGTTATAAATATGGAGTTATTTACTCAAATACTACTAAGTCCCATTCAGTAAGAGGCTAAAACCAAACAAAATTAAGCAAAGACATCACAAGACAAAACTAAGACCAATCTCTCATGCATGTAGATAAAACAGTCCTCAAGGAAATACTAACAAATCAAATATAGCAACATATAAAAAAGATTGTATTTATTATTGGAATTTATCTCAGAAATACAAGTTTGGTTTAATGTTGTAAAATTGATGCATCTCACCATATCAATAGTATAGAAAAATAAGATCATTTTTTCTGTCTCGATAGGCATAGATAAAATCATTTGACAAATCCAATACCTTTTGTGATTAAAAAAAAAACAAAAACTCTTAACAAACTAGAAATGTAAGGGAACTTCCTCAACTTAATAAAGGACGTCTACCAAAATAGCAACAGTTAACATCATCCCTTTTTGGGGGGATGGGGTATTGGGCATTAGACCCAGGAACTCTCATCCTGAACCACATCCCAGTCATTCTGTTTTTTTAAATTGAGATAGGATCTCACTAAGTTACTGAGGCTGACCTCAAACCTGTGATCCTCCTATCACTGGGATTATAGGTGTGCACCACTGCACCTGGCAACAGCTAACATCATTCATTTTTGGGGGGAGGGGGTGCTGGGGATCAAACCCAGGGCCTTGTGCTTACAAAGCAAGCACTCTACCGCCTGAGCTATCTCCCAAGCCCCTTAGCTAACATCATTTTTAATGGTGAAAGAATGTTTTCCCAAAAACTCCAGGCAGAAGACAAGGATATCTGCTCTAATCCCTTCTTTTCAAAATTGTGCTGAAAATTCTAGCCAGAAAAATTAGAATATAAAAGTAAATAAAAGGTATTTAGATTGGAAGAAGAAAAGTCACATTGTATTTATTCACAGATGATATTATCTTGTACATGGAAAATCCAAAAGGAAGCCACAAAAAAATGAGGCCAGCAAAATTACAGAATACAAACTCAACATACAAAAATCAATAGTAGGCAGGCATGGTGGCACATTCTTGTCATCTCAGTGACTCAGGAGACTGAGGCAGGAGGATTGCAAGTATAAAGCCAGCCTCAGCAACATAGCAAGTGAAACAATGCAAGAAGGTTCAGAGAAGAAATGACTGGGTTGTGAGAGGCTTAACTCAACAGTGAATTAATCACCTCATGGAATTAATTGAGTGGTAAATGAAGGCAGGTGGGGTGTGGCTGGAGGAGGTGGGGCATTGGGGTATATACATTGTATCTGGCAAGTGGAATCTCTTTCTTTCTGCTCCTTGATCATCATGTGAGCTGCTTCTCTCTGTCACATTCTTCTGCCATAATGTTCAGCCTCACCTTGAGCCCTGAGAAATGCAGCCTGCCTTCTATGGATTGAGACCTCTGAAACTGTAAGCTCCCAAATAAACTTTTCCTCTACTGCAGTTGTTCTGGTCAGGTCTTTAAATCGCAGCAGTGAAAAAGCTAACTAAAACATGCCCAAACTGACATACAGATTCAACACAATTCCTATCAGAATCTGAGATCTCTTTTTGCAGAAATTGAAGGGTTAATTCTAAAATTCAAATAGAATATCAGAGGATGCAGAGTAGTCAAAGCAAATTGAAAAAGAACAAAGTAGAAAGGCTAACACCTGCCAATTTCAAAATTTATGGTAAAGCAATAGGGTTGTTAGTCAGCTCTTCATTGCTGTGACCAAAATACCTGACATGAGCCACTTAGAGGAAGGAAAGTTTATTGGCTCAGTTTTTAGAGGTTTAGTCCATGGTGGGCCAATGCCATTCACTTTTGGCCCAATTGTGAAGCAGAACATCATGGTGGAAGTGTATGAAGGAGCAATATTTCTCCATATTTGGTGGCCACAAAGCAGTAGGGAAGATGAATACTTCAGGGCATGCCCCAAGTGACCCACCTCCTCTGACCATGCCCCACTTGCCTACAGTTACCACCAAATTAGTTCATTTAAATTAGGATGGACTAGCCAGGCGTGGTGGTAACCTGTAATCCCAGCAGCTCAGAAGCTGAGGCGAGAGGATTGCAAGTTCAAAGCCAGCCTCAGCAACAGTGAGGCACTAAGCAACTCAGTGAGACCCTGGCTCTAAATAAAATACAAAAAAAGGGCTGGGGATGTGGCTCCATGGTTGAGTGCCCCTGAGTTCAATCCCCAGTATAAAACAAACAAACAAAAATCTAGGATGAACTGATTAGGCTACATATTTCATAATCTAAACATTCACCTCCTGCACTAATCATGTTCATCTCACAATACAAATTTTATTTAATTCATCTCCAAGACTCTCATAGTCTTAACAGTGCCAGCATTGCACAAAAGTCCAAGTTGAAAGTCTCATCTGAGACTCAAGGTAAAATCTTGACTTGTGAGCCCCTGTCAAAATAAAAAGCAAGTTATATATATCCCACATACAATGGCACAGGGCAAACAAAAGGGAGGAATAAACCATAGAAAGAAGGGATGGGATCAATGCACAGCTCTAACTCAGCCAGGCAAACTATTCCTATAAGTCTGTGTATAGCATCTAGGACTTAGGGTGCTGAGATGTGCTCTTCAAAGGACTTGAGCAGTACTGCCCCTTTAGCCTTATCTGTTGCAGAGTTCGTGGCCTCTTTCAGACTGTATTTCTCCAAATCCAGCAGTTTTTTCAGCAGACAGCCCACATACTGGCATGTCCTAATTCCTGGAATCTACATTTCAGCTTTGGCTTTACATTTATGGCTTCACATATCTCCCTCTCAGGGGCAGTTCACAGGGATTTGGACTCTGCTACACTTTCCCTGGCCTCCCAGGCCTTTCTTTGAAATCTTGTTGGAAGTCTCTATGAGCCCTTAACTCCAGTATCCTGAATTCCTGCAGAATCAGCACCATGTGGATGACACCAAAGTCAACGACCAACTCAGGAAGTAGCTGGATGCCCCCCACCCCCGCTGCCCAGGATCACAGCTGCAGTGGTCTCTGACTGAGTGACTGGGTGACCAGTGCCTGGGTGACTAAGCATGATGAAACTTCCTAGACCCCTCTGTTCAAACCTATGATCTCTTTTCAAAGGAATTTTCCATTCTACATCTTTGAACCTGCAATGGATGTGGTCTCACGTATTCTTAATATGCTCTTAAACCACTTTTCCTATTTGTGTAAAGTACTTAGCATCTCTTTAGGGGCTATAATCTTTTTGGTCCTGGTTTTACATAGACTTTTCTGGTCAAATTGCAAGTTTTTAAAATCCTTTAGGTCTGTTTTCTATTCCTGATTATCACAGTAAACCTAGCTAAAAGCTGCCAGCAAAATTCATGCCACTGCCTAAATGCTGGGATTCCTTGAAATTTTTTTCTGCCACATTAGTTAGTTCATCATCCTTAAATTCAACCTCATACACAGTCTTGGTACATGGGCAAAATGTAGACAAGTTCTTTGGCAGAATATGAGTGACTTCTAATCCAATTCCCAATAGAATCCTCATTCCACTTTGGAACCCATAAGCACAATCTTTACTGTCTGCATTCTGGTCTTTTGACTTCTCACCAAAACCATCTATTAAGCTCCACTTACAACATTCTGAGGCTTCTGCAACCTGCATCTCCAAATATTTCCAAACCCCTCCTGCTAATCAGCTCCAAAGGATTCTGAACCACATGGTCAGGCTAGTCACAACAATGAACCCACTTCTTGGTACCAATTTCTGTGATAGTCAACTTTTTGTCACTGTGACCAAAATACCTGACACAAACAGGGAAAAAGGGGAAAGTATTTTGGCTCTTGGTTTCAGAGGTTTAGTCCACGGTGGGCAAACTCCATTGCTTGGAGCCCAAGGTGAGGTAGAACATCATAGCAGTAGGAGATCTGCTTCTGGTGGTGGGGGAGCACTGCTCCATTCATGGTGGCTAAGAAGCAAGGGGTACTGCAGAAATTCTTCCAGGGCATGCCACAAGGGCATGCTCCTCCAGCTATGTTCCACCTGCATGCAGTTACCACACAGTTAGTCCATGCAAAATGGGATCTCACAAGCTAATAATTCTATCTCTGGATATTCCTGCACTAACGCAGGAGCTTTGGAGGAACAACTCATACCCAAACAACAACACTGGTTCAGTTCATTTCTAAGCATTTTGTGCTCTTTCATGCAATATCAGTGGAATTTCTTTGGGGGTTATTCATTGGTAACATCAGTGACACAACTGACTTGTGTTGATTTTGTATCCAATGACATTACTGAATTCATTATTTTGCTCTGACATTTTTTGTGAATTCATTGGGATTTTCTACATAGAAGATAACATTATCTGTGAAAAGAGGTAACGTCTTTATTTTTCAATTTGGACAGTTTTTCTTTCTTTATTTCTGCCTTATTTTCTTGACCAGAACTCCCAGTAATGTTGAACAGAGGTGACAAAAGTGGGCATCCTCATCGTGTTCCATATTTTAGGCTTTGAGATGTTTTTTAAAAAAATATTTTTAGTTGTAGGTGGACACAATACCTTTATTTTGTTTATTTAGGTTTTTTTTTGTGTGTGTGTGTGTGTGTGGTGCTGGGGATCAAACCCAATGCCTCACACATACTAGGCAAACACTCTACCACTGAGCTACAACTCCAGTCCCACTTTGAGGTTTTTATTATTGAGTATGAAGTTAGCTGTAGATTTTTCACATATAGCCTTTATCATGTAAAGAACATTCCTTTTCTATTTCAAGTGTGAGTATTTTCATCATGGATTTTATCAATTACTTTAATTCAGTTGAAATGAGCACATAGTTTTCCTTCATCTTATTAATATGAAATATTTATTAAAATGAATTATTTTTGTATGTGGAACTGCCTTTGTTCTGGAAAGAAACAGCTCTTGTTCATGGTATATAATACATTTAATATGCTTCTGAATTTGGCTTGATAATATTTTGTTGAGAATTTTTACTTCTTACAAGATCTATTGGCCTCAAACTTTCTAGTAGGAGACTTGTCTACCTTTGGTATCTGTGCAATGTCAGCCTCTTTGGTATAGTTGGAAGTTAAATGTCCCCCAGAGGTCCATGTGTTACACACTTTCCCCACAGAGTAATATACTACTGGAGGTAGAATATTCCGGAGGTAGGGCCTATTTAAATGTTTTTACATCATTGGGAGCATGCCCTTGAGAGGAATACAGGTCTCTTCCTCTTCCTCTTTTTTACTTTCTTGTTGTGAAGTAATCAGTTTTTCTCTGCCATGTGTACTCTGTCATTGCCATCTGGCTTTCCCACCAGAGGCCTAAAAGCAATGGTTCCACCTGATGGACTAAAACCTCTAAAACTGTAAAACAAACTAACCTTTTTCTCTTTATAAGTCAATTTTATCAGGCATTTGTCACAGTAATGGAAAACTGACTAACACTCATAGAATGAGTTAGAAAGTGTTCCCTCCTTTTTTAAGTATTTAAGGATTGATGTAAGTTCATTTTTAATATTTGGTATTGTTTACCACCAGTAAAGCCATCTGGTCCTGGGATTTTCTTTGTTGAGAGATTTTTTTTTTTTTTTTGGCTTTTATTTTGTTTTGTTTTTTATGGTATAGGGGATTGAACCAAGAAAATCTACTACTAAGCTATGTACCCAACCCTTTTATTTTTTATTTTGAGACAGCGTCTTGCTGGGATTATGAGCATGTGCCACCATGCCTGGGCAGGAGGCTTTTAGTTACTAGTTTAAATTCCTTACTTATTATAGGTCTGGTCTGATTTTCTATTCCTTCTTGTGTCAGTTTTAGTTATTAGCATAATTATAGGAATTTCCCTTTCAATGCTGGTTACCCAGCTTAATGACATAAAATTGTTCATAGTATTCTCTTATAATACAGTTTATTTCTATAAAACAGGTGATTACCACTTCCATCTTTCATTTTGATTGTTTGAGTTTCATTCTCTGGCAACCTTCTCAACATTGTTGATGTTTTCAAAGAACCAACTTTTGGTTTCACTGATGTTCTCTGTTGTCTTTGTCATTCTGTTTCATTTATCTCTGCTATAATATGCATTATTCCCTTCCATTTGCTAGTTGTATTTAATGTACTCTTCTTTTTCTAGTTCTTTAAAATGTATAGTTAGATTATTAATTTGAGATCTTTCTAGGCATTTACAGCTATTAGCACTATTCCCTCTTAGCACTGCATCCCATAAGTTTTGGTATGGTGTCTTTTCATATATATTTCCATTGTGATTTCTTTTTTGACCCATTGATTGTTTAAGAATATGTTAATTTTCACTTTTTTTGTGAAATTTCCAGTTCTCTTTCTAATATTGATTGACAGATACTTTGCATGATTTCAATTTTTAAATGCATCAAGATTTATTTTAGAGCCTAACATATGACGTGCCTTGGAGAATGTTCTATATGAAAAAAAAAAAAAAGCATGTATTCTGCTGCTGTGTTGGGTGCTCTGTAGGTATCTTTTAGGTCTGATTGGTTTAAACTGTTGTTCAATTCTTCTATTACCCCCTTATTGATTTTCTGTCTGGATATCCTATCCATTTTGAAAATAGGGTATTGAAGTATCCAACTATTATCATACAACTACTTCTTCCCATCAAGTCTGTTTACTTGGGGGTCATGTGTTTTAGGTCTCTGTTATTAGATGAAGTGAATTTTTTTCTACATTGACCTCTTTAGAAGTTTATGGTTAGTTTAATTTTTTAATCAATATATAATATGCTTTGTCTCTTGTAAATTTTTTGGCTTAAGCTTTATCTTATTAAATAATAATGCACCTACTCCAGTCTTTTGGTTGTTATTTGTATAGAATATCCTTTTGTATAGTTTTTGTGTCTTTTGTAGTTTTGTATACTCTTTGAATCTTAAGTCTCTTATCAACATAATGATAGATCTTTTTAAAAGTTCCAGTCTGGGACTGAGGTGGTAGAAAGCTTGTGTAGCATGTGGAAAGCCTGGCATAGCTAAATAAATAAATAAAAATAAATAAATAAATAAATAAGTGAATATTCCATTCTGCAAATATCTGCCTTTTAATGGAGACTTCAAGCATTTACATTTCAATCACTGATAAAGAAGCATTTGTTTCTGTCATTTAGCTATTTGTTTTCTCCATATTACATATTTTGTTCCTTAATTTCTTCATTACTGGCTCTTTCCAGTTGGATTTTTGAGGGGTACCATATTTATTCCATTCATTTCCTTTTCTGAATATTTAAAAAACTGTTTTCTTAGTGTTTATCTTCAATTACAAATAACGTCTTAAAATTACAATTTAATCAATGCTTAATCAATGCTTTGTTTAATCAATGCTTTGTTTCAATAATTTACTCCTCTACATCTCCATCCTTTTCTTTATATTGTTTTTCTCATTAATTATATTCTCTACATATTTTGTACTCGTTACTATGGATTTAGCCAGTCACAGTGATGCATGCCTGTTTTCTAAGATGTCCAGGAGGCTGAGATGGGAGGATCACTAGAGCTCATGAACACAATTCCAGCCTGGGCAGCACAGCAAAATCCTCTCTCAAAAAGAAGCTATAAACTTCTATTTATTTTTATATGTCTTTGACTTTAGATCATATGGAGAAAAATAGGATATACAAGTCCAAAATAAATGTTTTCTTTAATATTTTTCTATGTAGTTTCCTTTTCCAGTGTTTCTTTGTATGGATTTGAGTTACTGATAATAAACTCCGTTTTTGTTTATCTAGAAATGTCCCAATTTCTCCTTTATTCTTCAAGATAGTTTTTCCATATATAGAATTTTTGGTTGAGAGGACTTTTTTTTTCTTTCAGGACATAAATATGTGATTGCACTGCCTTCAAATCTCCACGATTTCTGATGAAAATTCAGTTGTTTATCTTATGAGGATTACTTGTATGTGATAAGTGATTTTTCTCTTACCACTTTCAAAATAGTTTAAGTCTCAACAGATTGGCCATGTGTCTTGATGTAGCTCTCTTTCACTTTATTCTGCTTTGAATTTATTGAGCTTCTTGGCTGTATAGATTCAAGTCCCTCATCAGATTTGGAGAGTTTTGGCTATTATTTCTTCAAATAGTTTTTCTGTTCTTCTATCTCACTCTCCTCCTCTAGAATTCCTATGATGCACATGACTTGATGTCCCTTTTTCTTTATTCATTTCTTGTTCTGCCTTTTCAGACTGGATAATTTCAATTACCTTATTTTCAAGTTCTCTGATCCTTTTTGTTCTGCCTGCCCAAATCTGCTGTTGAGCCCTTGTAATAAATATTTCATATCAGTCATTCTACTTTTCAACTCTGGGTTTTCTATTTGGTTCCTTTTTGTAACTTCTCTTTTGTATCTTCATTTTGTTCATACATCATTTTTCTGCTTTATGTTAATTCTTTGTGTTTTCTTTTATGTCACTGAATACATTTAATGCAGTGGATTTAATTTTTTCGTTTAAGAATTTCCATATCTGGGCTTCTTCAGAGGTGGCTCAAATTATTTTTTCCTCTGATGGAGCTATACTGCCCTGTTTTCTAGTATGTTTGTAATTTTTTTATTGAAAATAATGGATGTTCTGGGTATTATTGTATGTTAACTCTGGAAATCTGATTCTCCCAGAATTTTCTGCTTATTGAAGGTACAGCCAAATAAGCATGACTTCCCAAACTATTTTTTTTTTTTTTGCAAAGTATGTATTTCTTGTTGTGTGTGGTCCTGAAGTTTCTGTTTTGTTATCGCTATAGTCAGTTAGCAACCTGAGGACAACTTCCTTAGATGCCTGGATCCAACATGGAAAAAAAAAGTGTGGGAGGGGGATCATACCTCTTTAAGTCTTCCGATAGATGGCACCAAGCTAAGCCATTGCCACCACTGCCAAGAGGAAACAAACAAATGTCCATATCAGTTTCTCAAGGTATCCAAAATGCACGAACCTAAGATTTTGGAGATCACCACTACCCACCCTGATATCAGATAGGTGCTCCAGGAAGTCAGGCTGCTATCCCTACACCAAGGAGGCACCCAGGAAAGCGGGTGGTAATTGATTCGTGCATGCCTCTTCCTTCACGGAGCACCACCCTACTGGTTCTAAGTGTCTCAAGAGGTTCCAGTTCCAAAAGAGTTGATTTCCATTGATCTTGCCAGATCGGTAGATGACTCAGAGCAGTGACCACCCTAGACTTTCATAACTCTGAAATTTTGCAAGCCATCCGTTCTGCTCCGTATATTTTTAAGTTATATTATTAGGTACATACACACAAGCACAGTACAATGGCCTTTTGGTCAATGACAGACTGCATATGTGATGGTGGTTGCATATTGTGCTGCCTAGGGAGGTTGTGTCTTAGATGTATAAGTATACCTTCTGATGTTCACACAATGATGAAATCACTTAATGACACATTTCTCGCAATGCATCCTCATCGTAAAGCAACACAACTGCTTAGGTTATTGACTTCTTCATTAATTAACTTTCATCATTAAAAAATGCAATTCTTTTTCCTCTGGTAATATTGTCTTGAAGTTCACTCCATCTGATATTAACATAGTCACACCAGCTTCCTTACTGTTAGTGTTGGTGTCGCATATTTCTTGATTTCAACCTATCTTCACTTAATATGCATCGCTGGTAAACTGCTTCTTGGACATCAATCTGAAAATCTTAGCCTTTTATTTAGAGTGTTAAAGACCATTAATAAATGTTGTAATTATTCTTTGTTCTTTTGCTCTTCCTGCCTTCTTTTGGGTTGATTGAGTTTTATGTTTTGGGTTTGCTGTTGCTGTTGTTTTATAATTAAGCATTTCATTCTACCTCTTCTGCTTTGGGGCAGTTATTGCGCGCGCGTGTGTGTGTGTGTATGTGTTAATGTTGCTCTTGGGAAAACTGCTGCCTTAGCTTAGCAGAGTCTACCTTGCATTATGATTTAATTGTTCACATATAATTTAAGAATCTTAAAATTCCAATTCCTTTATGCAATTGTCATATATTTTACTTCTACATTTGCCATAAACTCACAATATACATATCATTTTGCTGTACGCAAGCAATCAGTGGTGTCTTTAAGATCCAAAGAAAAGAATAGTATGTTTACCCATATATCTACTATTTTTAGGGCTCTTTATTTCTTCCTGCAGATCTGAATTTAATTTTGTCATCAATTTCTTTTTATCCTAAAGAACATTTTATATTTTTTATTTTAATTTATTTTTATTATAAACAAATGGGATACATCTTGTTTCTCTGTGCATGAAGTAGAGGCATACCATTTGTGTAATCATACATTTACTTAGGGTAATAGTTTTTGATTCATTCTGTTATTTTTTCCTTCCCCCCCACCCCTCCCACCCGTCTTTTCCCTCTATATAGTCCCTCCTTCCTCCATTCTTGCCCCCCTCCCACCCCCCATTATGTGTCATCATTCACTTCTCAGCGAGATCATTCGTCCTTTGGTTTTTTGAGATTGACTTACCTCACTTAGCATGATATTCTCCAATTTCATCCATTTGCCTGCAAATGCCATAATTTTATTATTTTTTAGGGCTGAGTAATATTCCATTATATATAATATATATAACACACAATCAAATATACATTTGATTGTACGAATATATATTTGTGTGTGTGTATGTGTATATATATATATCACAGTTTCTTTATCCATTCATCAATTGAAGGGCATCTAGGTTGGTTCCACAATCTGACTACTGTGAATTGAGCTGCTGTGAACATTGATGTGGCTGTATCTCTGTAGTATGCCAATTTTAAGTCCTTTGGGTATAGGCCAAGGAGTGAGATAGCTGGGTCAAATGGTGGGTCCATTCCAAGTTTTCTAAGGAATCTCCACACTGCTTTCCAGATTGGCCGCACTAATTTGCAGCCCCACCAGCAATGTATGAGTGTACCTTTTTCCCCACATCCTCGCCAACACCTATTGTTGCTTGTATTCTTGATAATCGCCATTCTAATTGGGGTGAGATGGAATCTCAGGATAGTTTTGATTTGCATTTCTCTTATTACTAGAGATGTTGAACATTTTTTCATATATCTGTTGATTGCTTGTAGATCTTCTTCTGTGAAGTATCTGTTCATTTCCTTAGCCCATTTGTTGATTGGGTTATTTGTATTCTTGGTGTAGAGTTTTTGGAATTCTTTATAGATTCTGGAAATTAGCGCTCTATCTGAAGTATGAGTGGCAAAGATTTTCTCCCACTCTGTAGGCTCTCTCTTCACATTGCTGATAGTTTCCTTTGCTGAGAGAAAGCTATTTAGTTTGAATCTATCCCAGTTGTTGATTCTTGCTTTTATTTCTTGTGCTATGGGAGTCCTGTTAAGGAAGTCTGATCCTAAGCTGACATGTTGAAGATTTGGACCTACTTTTTTTTTTTTTTTTTTTTTTATTGTAAACAAATGGGATACATGTTGTTTCTCTGCTTGTACATGGCATAAAGGCATACCATTTGTGTAATCATAAATTTACATAGAGTAATGTTGTTTGATTCATTCTGTTATTTTTTCCCTTCCCCCCACCCCTCCCACCCCTCTTTACCCTCTATACAGTACTTCCTTCCTCCATACTTGCCCCCCTCCCTAACCCTAACTCTAACCCTAACACTAACCCGTCCCTCCCCCCCACTATGTGTCATCCTCCACTTATTAGTGATATCATTTGTCCTTTGGCTTTTTGAGATTGGCTTATCTCACTTAGCATGATATTCTCCAATTTCATCCATTTGCCTGCAAATGCCATAATTTTATCATTCTTTATGGCTGAGTAATATTCCATTGTATATATGTACCACAGTTTCTTTATCCACTCATCAATTGAAGGGCATCTAGGTTGGTTCCACAGTCTGGCTATTGTGAATTGAGCAGCTATGAACATTGATGTGGCTGTGTCTCTGTAGTATGCTGATTTTAAGTCCTTTGGGTATAGGCCAAGGAGTGGGATAGCTGGGTCAAATGGAGGGTCCATTCCAAGTTTTCTAAGGAATCTCCACACTGCTTTCCAGAGTGGCTGCACTAATTTGCAGCCCCACCAGCAATGTATGAGTGTACCTTTCTCCCCACATCCTCGCCAACACCTGTTGTTGCTCGTATTCTTGATAATCGCCATTCTAATTGGGGTGAGATGGAATCTTAGGGTGGTTTTGATTTGCATTTCTCTTATTACTAGAGATGTTGAACATTTTTCCATATGTTTGTTGATTGCTTGTAGATCTTCTTCTGTGAGGTGTCTATTCATTTCCTTAGCCCATTTGTTGACTGGATTATTTGAATTCTTGGAGTAGAGTTTTTTGAGTTCTTTATAGATTCTGGAGATTAGTGCTCTATCTGAAGTATGATT
The DNA here is from genome assembly GCF_902686455.1 of Sciurus vulgaris. Taxonomy (NCBI): domain Eukaryota; kingdom Metazoa; phylum Chordata; class Mammalia; order Rodentia; family Sciuridae; genus Sciurus; species Sciurus vulgaris. The sequence continues at coordinate 73,315,980 of NC_136463.1, forward strand.
GGCAAAGATAGTCTCCCACTCTGTAGGCTCTTTCTTCGCATTGCTGATAGTTTCTTTTGCTGAGAGAAAGCTTTTTAGTTTGAATCTATCCCAGTGGTTGATTCTAGCTTTTATTTCTTGTGCTATGGGAGTCCTGTTAAGGAAGTCTGGTCCTAGAACAACAAGGTGAAGATTTGGACCTACTTTTTCTTCTATAATCTGCAGGGTCTCTGGTCTGATTTCGAGGTCCTTAATCCATTTTGAGTTTAGTTTCGTGCATGGTGAGAGATATGGGTTTAGTTTCATTCTGTTGCATATGGATTTCCAATTCTCCCAGCACCATTTGTTGAAGAGGCTATCTTTTCTCCATTGCATATTTTTGGCACCTTTGTCTAGTATGAGAAAATTGTATTTATTTGGGTTTGTGTCCGTGTCCTCTATTCTGTACCATTGATCTACCTTTCTATTTTGGTACCAATACCATGCCGTTTTTGTTACTATTGCTTTGTAGTAGAGTTGAACATCTGGTATTGCAATACCCCCTGTTTCACTCTTCCTGCTAAGGATTGCTTTAGATATTCTGGGTTTCTTATTCTTCCAGATGAATTTCATAATTGCTTGCTCTATTTCTGTAAGGTACACAATTGGGATTTTAATTGGAATTGCATTGAATTTGTATAGCACTTTAGGTAGTATGGCCATTTTGACAATATTAATTCTTCCTATCCAAGAACATGGAAGATCTTTCCATCTTCTAAGGTGTTCTTTAATTTCTTTCTTTAGTGTTGTATAGTTCTCATTGTAGAGGTCTTTCACCTCTTTTGTGAGATTGATTCCCAAGTATTTTATTTTTTTCGAGGCTATTGTGAATGAGGTAGTTTTCCTAATTTCTCTTTCTGAAGATTCATCACTTATGTATAAAAATGCATTGGATTTATGGGCATTGATCTTGTAACCTGCTACTTTACTGAAATCACTTATGAGTTCTAAGAGTTTTCTGGTGGAATTTCCAGGTTCCTCTAAATATATAATCATGTCATCAGCGAACAGGGATAGTTTGAGTTCTTCTTTTCCAATTCGTATCCCTTTAATTTCTTTGGTTTGTCTAATTGCTCTGGCCAGAGTCTCAAGAATGATGTTGAATAGAAGTGGTTGAAAGAGGGCATCCCTGCCTTGTTCCAGTTTTTAGGGGGAATGGTTTCAGTTTTTCACCATTTAGAATGATATTAGCCATGGGCTTAGCATAAATGGCCTTTACAATGTTAAGGAATGTTCCCACTATCCCTATTTTTTCTAGTGTTTTGAGCATGAAGGGGTGCTGTATTTTATCAAATGCTTTTTCTGCATCTATTGAAATAAGCATGTGATTCTTGACTTTAAGTCTATTAATATGGTGAATTACATTTATTGATTTCCTGATGTTGAACCAACCTTGCATCCCTGGGATGAAATCCACTTGATCATGGTGCACTATCTTTTTAATATGTTTTTGTATGCGATTTGCTAAAATTTTGTTGAGAATTTTTGCGTCGATGTTCATTAAGGATATTGGTCTGAAATTTTCTTTCCTTGATGAGTCTCTGTCTGGTTTAGGTATCAGTGTGATATTGGCTTCATAGAATGAGTTTGGGAGGGTTCCCTCCTCTTCTATTTTATGGAATACTTTGAGAAGTATTGGAATGAGCTCTTCTTTAAAGGTTTTGTAGAACTCGGCTGAGAACCCATCTGGTCCCGGACTTTTCTTTGTTGGTAGGCTTTTGATGACTTCTTCTATTTCAGTACTTGAAATTGGTCTATTTAAATTTTTTATGTCCTCCTCGTTCAGTTTAGGCAATTCATATGTCTCTAGAAACCTGTTGATGTCTTCGAAATTTTCTATTTTGTTGGAGTATAGATTTTCAAAATAGCTTCTAATTATGTTTTGTATTTCAATCCTGTCTGTTGTGATATTTCCTTGTTCATTCCGAATTTTAGTGATTTGGGTTTTCTCTAGTCTTCTCTTTGTTAGTGTGGCTAAAGGTTTATCAATTTTGTTTATTTTTTCAAAGAACCAACTATTTATTTTGTCAATTTTTTGTATTGTTTCTTTTGTTTCAATTTCATTGATTTCAGCTCTGAGTTTAACTATTTCCTATCTTCTACTACTTTTGGTGCTGTTCTGTTCTTCTTTTTCTAGGGCTTTGAGCTGTAGTGTTAGGTCGTTTATTTGTTGAGTTTTACTTCTTTTATTAAATGCACTCCATGAAATAAATTTCCCTCTAAGTACTGCTTTCATAGTGTCCCAGAGATTTTGATATGATGTTTCTTTGTTCTCATTTACCTCTAAGAATTTTTTAATTTCCTTCCTAATATCTTCTGTTATCCATTCATCATATAAGAGCATATTGTTTAATCTCCAGATGTTGGAATAGTTTCTGTGTTTTACTCTTTCATTTATTTCTAACTTCAATCCATTATGATCTGATAGAATACATGCTAGTGTCTCTATTTTCTTGTATTTGCTAACATTAGCTTTGTGGCATAATATATGGTCTATTTTAGAGAAGGATCCATGTGCTGCTGAGAAGAAAGTGTATTCACTCTTGGTTGGATGGTATATTCTATAAATGTCCGTTAAGTCTAAATTATTGATTGTGTTATTGAGATCTATGGTTTCTTTGTTCAATTTTTGTCTGGAAGATCTGTCCAGTGGTGAGAGAGGCGTGTTAAAATCACCTAGTATTATTGTGTTGTGGTCTATTTGGTTTCTGAAATTGAGAAGGATTTGTTTGACATACATAGATGAGCCACTGTTTGGGGCATAGATGTTTATGATTGTTATATCTTGCTGATTTATGCTTCCCTTAAGCAGTATGAAATGACCTTCTTTATCCCTTCTGACTAACTTTGGCTTGAAGTCCACATTATCGGAAATGAGGATGGATACTCCAGCTTTTTTGCTGAGTCCACGTGCATGGTATGTTTTTCCCCATCCTTTCACCTTTAGTCTATGGCTATCTTTTTGTATGAGGTGAGTCTCTTGCAGGCAACATATTGTTGGATCTTTCTTTTTAATCCAGTCTGCCAGTCTATGTCTTTTGATTGATGAATTCAGGCCATTAACATTCAGGGTTATTATAGAGAAATGATTTGGTTTCCCGGTCATTTGGTTCATTTTTAAAATTTTGTTTATTTATTTGTTTGACACAACTTGTTTCCTCCTTTATTTGACAATTCCTTTAGGATAATTCCTCCCTTTGCTGATTTGCTGCTTTGTTTTTCATCTCTTCCTCATGGAATATTTTGCTGAGAATGTTCTGTAATGCTGGCTTTCTTTTTGTAAATTCTTTTAGCTTTTGTTTATCATGGAAGGATTTTATTTCATCGTCAAATTTGAAGGTAAGTTTTGCTGGGTATAAGATTCTTGGTTGGCATCCATTTTCTTTCAGGGCTTGAAAAATGTTGTTCCAGGCCCTTCTAGCTTTTAGGATCTGGATTGAAAAATCTGCTGATATGTGTATTGGTTTCCCCCTGAATGTAATTTGGTTCTTTTCTCTCACAGCCTTTAAAATTCTGTCTTTATTTTGTATGTTAGGTGTTTTCATTATAATGTGCCTTGGTGTGGGTCTGTTGTAATTTTGTGTATTTGGAGTCCTATAAGCCTCTTGAACTTGATTTTCCATTTCATTCTTCAGATTTGGGAAATTTTCTGATATTATTTCATTGAATAAATTGTTCATTCCTTTGGCTTGTTTCTCTAGGCCTTCCTCAATCCCAATAATTCTTAAATTTGGCCTTTTCATGATATCCCATAGTTCTTGTAGATTCTGTTCATGATTTCTTACCATCTTCTCTGTTTGTTCAACTTTGTTTTCAAGGTTAAATATTTTGTCTTCAATGTCTGAGGTTCTGTCTTCCAAGTGTTCTATCCTATTGGATATGCTTTCTATGGAGTTCTTAATTTGGTTTATTGTTTCCTTCATGTCAAGGATTTCTGTTTGGTTTTTTTTCAATATCTCTAACTCTTTATTGAAATGATCTTTTGCTTCCTGTATTTGCTCTTTTAACTGTTGATTGGTGCGATCATTCAATGCTTGCATTTGCTCTTTCATCTCATCGTTTGCTTCTCTGATCATTTTAATTATGTACATTCTGAACTCCTTTTCTGTCATTTCTTCTGCCATGCTGTCATTGGGTTTTATTGATGTAACATCTAGATTTGTTTGCAGCATTTTCTTTCCTTGTTTTCTCATATTGTTCAGGTATCAGTGGACCGCTGAGATATTGCAGATTTCCTCTATTGACTTACAATGTCCCTGAAGATTTCTATATATATCCCCCCTTAGCCTTCAGTAGGCTGAAGTCATGGAGGAAGTTGATAATGCGGTGCTCCACAAGGAAGCTGCCTCTCTAGGAGTGGTGGCCTTCAGGTGGGGTATAATCCCTGCTAGTGGGCAGAGGTGCCTCCACTTGATGACCAATGGTCATCCAAAGGGGTCCTAGCCTGCGGGCTGAGGCAAGGCCTGTTTGGGCCTGAGTCTCTAGTTTTACCGTCCTTGTGGGGAAAACTCACCCAGCAGGGAAGACTCACCCGGTGGGGAGGTCTCGCTGGTCAGTTCCCTCCTAGAGGTTCCCCTCAATTTACAGCTACCGCCTGGGCTGGGCTGCCTTCCTCTGCAAAGTTCCCAGGGGCCTGGCCCTACCTCCTGGGCCTGGGAGCCTCACCCTTCGCAGATGAATCTCCTTAGGCTGCCCCTCCTCAGAGAATTTGCCCACAGGCCTGGAACCTTCGCTCCGCCCTAAGCCTGTCTCTGTGTGGCTCTACCACCCAGAAGCCTCCTAGATCCTGGGACCCTGCTCTGCACCTAATCGCCTGGCTGTGTGGCCCCTCCTCTGAGCAGCCACCTGTGGCCCCGAACAATCGCTCTGAGTCCCAGAGACCCGCCACAGGCCTCTTCCTCCAGACAGCCGCCCAGTATGCCGGTGCGGTCACTAGGATTCCAAGAAACTCACTTCGTGCCTCCTCCTCCCACCAACCACCCGTAGCCCGGGGCAATCAATCACTCCGAGTCGAAGTGACCCTGCCCGTTCCTCCTCCTTCTCCAGATAACCCCCCGGGTGTTCAGGAGCAGTCCCTCTGAGTGGCTCTGAATCCACGTGACCCGCTGCACGGGTCCTCTGGGCAACCGCCCGGAGCTCTGGTGTGGCCACTCAAGACCAAGCGACCCACCGCGCTTCTCCTCCAGGCAGCCCCCCTGTGTTCAGGAGCTGTCACTTTAAGACCAAACAACTCACCACTCGCCTTCTCCTCTGAGCAGCCGCCTGGAGCGCTAATGCAGTCACTGCGAGTCCAAAGGACCCGCCGCGCTCCTCCTCCTCCTCCTCCTCCTACTCCTCCGGGCAGGCCCCGGGGTTCAGAAGTGGTCAGAGTCCAAACAGCTCGCCACGCAGCCCCTTCTCTGGCAACCGCCTGTAGCTCTGGTGTAGTCACCCGAATCCAAGCGGCCGCGCTCCTCTTCCTCCTCCTTGTCCTCAGGGCAGGCCCCGGGGTTCAGAAGCGTCGTTCTGATTCCAAACAGCTCGCCGCGCGGCTTCTCCTCTGGCAACCGCCTGCAGCTCTGACGCAGTCACTCCAAATCCAAGTGGACACGTTCCTCCTCCTCCTCCTCAGGGCAGGCCCCGGTGTCCTGAGTCCACACAGCTCTCCTCGCCACTCCTCCCCTGGGCAACCGCCGGAGCCCCAGTGGCTGCTCCGAGTCCCAGCGCTGTGCCGAGCGGCCTCCTTTACGCGCTCCCAGCTGTCCGAGTTCACTGCTCCAGCGGGGGGAGGGGCGTCTCACCGGCAGTTCTACTTCACAAAGTTTCCTGCGTTCCGGGACCACCGTCCCATCCGGGATGCCTCCCCAGGGGGTGAGAGTCACCCGGCTGCTTTGAGTTGGTCCCAAGCGTCTCAATATCTCCTCTTTTGAATCCTGAGTCCTGGAGCAACATGAAATGCAGCCACCCTCTAGGCCGCCATCTTGAAAACCCCATCTGGACCTACTTTTTCTTCTGTAAGATGTGGGATCTCTGGTCTGATTCTGAGGTCCTTGATCCATTTTGAGTTGATTTTTGTGCAGGGTGAGAGATAGGGGTTTAGTTTCATTCTGTTGCATACGGATTTCCAGTTTTCCCAGCACCATTTGTTGAAGAGGCTATCTTTTCTCCATTGCATATTTTTGGCACCATTTTGTAGTTTTTGTAGTGTTCATCTACTACAATGAATTCTCTCAGTATTCAGTTGCCCCCAACAAAATGGTTTTATTTCACCTTAATATTTGAAGAATATTTTTCCTGCATATGGAACATTAGCTTTTTTTCCCCCAACACTTTAAAGATACTATTACACAGTCATGTGTTCTCCATTTTTCCTGATGAAATGTCAGTTATCATTTTCATTGTTCTAGAAAGTATTTTTTGTTTCCCCAGCTACCACTTTTTAAAAGATGCCCACCAGCCCAGCCCACCATCTGCTATACTGGGGATTGAACTCAGGGGCCCCTTACCACTGAGCTATATCCCCAACCCTTTTTATTTTGAGACAGGGTCTAGCTAAGTTGCTGAGACTGGTCTCAGACTTGCAATCCTCCTGCCTGAGCCTCATGAAGAGCTGGGATCACAGGCATGTGCCAACATGCCCATGTTCTTTATCTTCATCTTTCAGCATTCGGCTACGATGTGACTAGGTGTGATCTTCTTTATACTTATGTTTATCCTACTTTAAGGAGAAGGGGTGCTGGAGGTGTGACTCAGTGGTAGAGCAGAAGAAGAAGAAAGAAGAAGGAAGGAAGGAAGGGGGGAGAAAGAGAGAAAGAGAGAGGGTGAGGGAGTAGTAGTAGTAGTAGTAGTAGTAGTAGTAGTGTTGGTACAGACCAAGAGAGAGAAACAGAAAATTTTACAACTTGGTTGTGCTCATAGTCCCCTGGGGAGAAACAGCATGCCAATGCAGGACCACTCAGGGCAAGTGAGGGAATTGGCTATGAGGCACAGGCGCAAGGGAAATGAATGCAAGACCCTTTTATTCAAGGAGGGAGCTGTCCCTGGTTATCTACTATCAAGCCCTGGGGTGACAGGGTGGGTGGCAGGATGAGAGCCCAGGAAGGGAGGTGGTTGAGAGTGTGAACTTAACTGGCTCCTCCAGAGGATTGGCCTCTAGCCAGGGCCTCAAAACTGGATCAAGATGACATTAAAAAATAAAAACTAATACAGGGAATTACTGAGATTCTTGGATAAGTAAGTTGATATTTTAAATTTTTTCTTAAAAATTGGACAATATTTCTCCAAATACATTTTTTTTCTGCCACATTTTTCTCTCCTTTCCTGGGACTCCAATTACATATTTGTTATACTCTGTCACAAGTTGAGTCCCTGTTCATTACTATTTTCAATCATTTTTTACTCTTTGTTCTTCATTTTGAATCATTTCTATTAACTTGTCTTCAAGTTTATCGATCTTTTCTTCTGTAGTGTTTAATCTTTTTTTGTTTTTTCATGAGTTCAAATCCAGGCTCAGCAACTTAGTGAGGCCCTAAGAAACTCAGTGAGACCCTGTTTCTAATATGTAGAAAAAGGTGGGGATGGGGATTTGGCTCAGTGGTAAAGTATCCCTGAGTTCAATACAAGTACAAAAACAAAAATATTCCATTGTGTATATATTCCACAGTTTCTTTATCCATTCATCTGTTGAAGGGCATCTAGGTTGGTTCCACAATCTAGCTATTGTGAATTGAGCAGCTATGAACATTGATGTGGCTGCATCTCTGTAGTATGCTGATTTTAAGTTCTTTGGATATAAACTGAGGAGTGGGATAGCTGGGTCAAATGGTGGGTCCATTCCAAGTTTTCTAAGAAATCTCCATGCTGCTTTCCAGAGTGGCTGCACCAATTTGCAACCTACCAGCAATGTGTGAGTGTGCCTTTTCCCCCACATCCACATCAACACCTATTATTGCTTGTGTTCTTGATAATAGCCATCTAATTGGAGTAAGATGAAATCTTAGGGTGGTTTAATTTGCATTTCTCTAATACTAGAGATGTTGAACACTTTTTCATATATTTGTTAATCGCCTGTATATCTTCTTCTGTAAAGTATCCAGTACCTTAGACCATTTATTGATTTGATTCAATATTATTCAGTCATAAAGAATAAAATTAAGGCATTTGCAGGTAAATGGATGGAACTGGAGAATATCATGCTAAGTGAAATAAGTCAATCTACAAAAAAAAAAAAAAAACAAAAACAAAAACAAAAAACAAAACAAAACAAAAAACCCAAAGGTCAAATGTTTTCCCAGGTAAGTGGATGATGATACATAATAGGGGTGGGGAGGAATGGAGGGGTAAGAGAAGAATGGAGGAACTTTGGATTGCACAGAGGGAAATGAGTGGGGGGAGGGGGCAAGGGTATGAAAGATGGTGGAATGAGACAGACATCATTACCCTATGTACGTGTATGATTATGTGAATGGTATGAATCTACATCATGCACAACCATAGAAATGAAAAGTTGTACCCATTTGTGTACAATGAATCAAAATGCAGTCTGTAAAAATAAAAAAAAATTAAAATTCTTAGTCAACAATTTCAACATTGGTTGCATTTTTTTCTTCTTCTTCTTCCTTCTTGGTTTTGTGTCATACATTCCTGCTTCTTCTATCTACTGACTTATAATCGTATACTGGAAATACTGAATACATTGGAGACTTTGGATTCAGTTATTTTTTCCATAAAAACTGTTTTAGCAGGCAGTTTGGGGGATCATCTTGATTCTTCAGTCTTGATTTCAGCCTTAGAGTGGGTCTATTTGTTTTGTCCCCAGTCCTGTGGCCTATACCTGAGTTCTAAGATGTGGTACTTAAGTCCACAAGAATAGAATATTCTAAAGGTCCCCATCTGGGTTTTCTGTAAAAAGCCTGAAATATTTACCAAGTTCCTCTAACTTAATGGGACATAAATTCCAAACTTTCCTCCCCAAAGCCCAGAACTTACTGAAATCTCTGCTTGGTTTTTCTAGCCTTCCACTCTGCTGTTTGTGCACAGTGAAATCAGCTGAGGGTGTCGGGGAGCATGTAAGACAAATTCTGGGACTTCAGGTCTCCCCTTTCTGGGATTTCCCCCCTTCAATTCCAGCTACTCAGTCACCCTGATCTACCTTGGTCCCTGACTTTTGTCTTTTTCCCTGTGGGCTACAGGAAGAAGAGTCACTTTAAATGAGAATTTTGCCCAATGTATTTTTCTTCTTTTGATAGTTGAAAATTCAAATGTGGTCCTTAAGAATACTCTATTCTAATCTTATGGACCTACAGGGTAGGAGCTCAGAGAACTGGCAGAATGAACAGAGACCACGCCACCCTCTGAAAACTCAGCAACAAGGCAAGGCCCAGCTGTCTCATGATGCCACCTGAAGGGTCCTGCTCCCACTCTACCAGTCACATTCAGAGCTGCCAGGGCTGCTTGCCTGCTAAGTTCTGCCTGGGGCACTCCCAGAGGTTTGGTGCCTGGAGGGGACCTGGGTGCTACCCTTAGAATCCACAGCATTGGCTACAACCAGAACCCAGCTCTGAGGTCAGACAAGACTTCAGGTAAAGTCCTCCATCCTGTCACTTCGTGTGCAACTTCTGTGACATGAAGGGGTTTGCCTTTACACTCTATAGATCTTCCCTTCCTGGACATAAAAATTGAATGACTGGCCAAAGAGTTTGAAAGAAGAGAGGAAAAAGTTTATTGTGTTGAGCAGACCTTATTTTCATTACAGTATCAGGAAATTCTTTCTCAATTCCCTTTGGATGCAGAGATTCTGCAGACATTTAAAACCCCAATGCTGTTCCCAAGCAAGGGGCAGGCAGCACCTGAACATGATGTTGCATTTAAAGAAACAGGATTACAGCAAAGTAGCATGATTTATAAAGATTTTTTAAAACTACATGATTTCTTTAAAAATTCTAAGCTTTATCTCCATTTTCCCTGTTTACCTTATTTCCATGGGTAATTGGTTGGAAAACATGATAGTTGATAAGACTATTTGTTCCAAATTGTCAATCTTGGGTAATTTGCCTTTTTACTGTTATTAAGAGGAATTATGCCCATTTCTCTGGAAATCTCAACTGTGACAAGTAAGGCAATGCATAAATACAGGTGGTCTTGTCTCCATACCCTAACTCAGATCCCACTTAAGCCTTCCACATCTGGTCTCAGCACAGATAGGGAATGGGAAAGGCTCAGGAGAGGGTCTCTGCTTACAAAACATCACTGCAAAGTTCAAACTTTACGGACTACTTCTGGGGAGCATGCAGCTGCTTGAAAATAATTTTGTGGTTTGTTCTGGAAAGTTCTTAGCATCCAGTGACACCCTGGGGAGAGAAATCCTCTACTCAACTCACTCACTACCACTATATGACACAGACGTTTTGTTTTGTTTTTGAATTACATGGAAGAATCGAAAACCAAAAAAAGAGAAATGTGTACCTGCCAGGTACTTTGAAACAACAGTAACAGCCTAAGCTAATGATGTCTAATTTGCCTGAATTAAATCAGGTAATTTCCAAAGTCCTCATTAAGATCTTTTTCTCACTACATTAAGGCAGAGAAAATTTGAATTTAAATAAAAAACTGTTTACCTACCAAATGAGACACATGACAAGCTATATTTCAGTTGATTAACTCAGACTGTCCCAAAAAATTTCCCCTAAAATCAAGTACTTAAAACTCTAATTATGAAAAATTACATAATAATGGAAAATACATTTAAGTAACTTTGCACATAATACATCCTCCATTTTTTGTTATCAAGACAAAGTTTCCACCAGGTGGCTTTACCAATACATTTCCATTTCCATGAAATTCTATCCAGAAAAATGGACCAGCTCTCATAACTCCTGAGTTAAACTATTTATTTTTTTTAATTTAGGTCAAATTAGGAACAGCAATGAATAGCAATCATAGAAAAGGACTGCTTTCATGGAAGTAAATTTACTCATAGGGGAGATGGGAGTTGTGGAATCACTTTGTACTCAGTCATGTGGGTAGTGTCCAGGTAGTGTCTGATCTGTTCCAAATTAAGCTGTAAGAGAAGTATACTTCCTGGCTAAATGAAACTTAGGGATTTTTTTTTTCCCTATTGCCTGGGTCTGTCTTTCAATAACTGCGTTCCCACACCCAACCCTCAGCACTTCATTCAGGGCTCAGTCCTCCAACACAGGTAAAAGTTGTTCAAGCACAGCTGTAACAAAGCTCAGAACAGGACAGGATGTAAGAAGAGCAGAAGAGATTAAGTTCCATTTATGCAAATTGTTTCTTAATATACATAATTTATGTAATCTGCATCTCCCAGGAATCAAACACATTGCATGGGCCTATCAGATAACTTGTGCACTTGGATATGCAAATATTAGTATATGAAATGCAACATTCTGACAGACTCACAATCAATCTTATAGAAAACCAACATGCCATCATTGTCCATGTGGTAAGTATTCAGCACATTTTTAACTAAACCCAGGAATCCAGAGACTCTGACCGTGGCATGCTCCCCAACCCAGAAGTAGGCAGTGATGTCAATCACATACCATTGTTCACAGAATATAAAACAAGCTCACAGTGTCACATTATTTCGTATTTTTCTGCCAACCGATTTATAAAGGAAATTCTCTACTATAGCATGATGAGAAAAAAAGAGAAAAAAACCTATTACATACAAATGTAAGAACAATGTGCTGTGATCAGTTCCCTGAAGCTTGAACATTCTGCACAATCAGCACTCGCTTCTTGGGAAATAAATTTCTTATCTGTCTTTTCAGTCACAGGATGCTATCTCATAGTAGAGACAACAGACAAAGCTGATTAGGACCACATTTTAGTGGTGACATCCTTTCCTGGAGCATTTGGTTAATTTGGAGAAGTGATTTTGTCACAGGCAGCAAGGAAAGAAACTGGCAGAAGGAAGGTCTAGACCATTCTAGAAGCTGGGCCTCACATAATCAGAGTCAGCTATTAATAAGATTGATGTCAGGATGGTGATAGAGGAAATGAGTGACATCATGACCCATACACTACAGAGAATACATTTTACTCTGTACCTTTCTTCCATTACCAAGATTAGAAAGCTGCAGACAAAGCTGGCTGGCGGGAACATCATTTAAATGCATGTCCCAGTAACCGAAGTATTTCCTGCTCAACCTCCCAAATGATACAATGGGAAAACGCACATTTTTGCCTACAGTTGTAGACAGCAGCTGCAGCAGCCTCTCTGGAAGCTAAATTAAATGTGAAGATGAAGCCTGAACAAATGTTTCTTGATTCCACTGATCCTTTAGCTGCTCAGACCAGGTGAGAGGGGCACCAGTCTCAGATAAACTTATCTACTGAATTCTCTTCTGAGCTTTCCTCTACCCATTATTTTAATAAAATAATGAAACCAAAGTCAAAAAAGCTCCTCTGGACTGACAAGGAGGCTCCTAAGCTAACCTTTGCATTTGAAAACAGAAAAAATTAATTACTCATATTTGTGGTAAGATTGTGATAATTTTTAAAAAAGACTGCACATCAATGTATTACAGAAGAGCGAGGATGTGGCTCTCCATTTATGCCAGCTCCTCATTTTAAAAATTTTTTTTGTGGTGCTGGGGCTGGAACCAAAGATCTTGCTCATGTTAGGCAAGCACTCTATCACTGAGTTCCCAGCCTTTTTCGTATTTTTAAAAAACAGGCAAAATAGGAAAGAATAAGCCTGTGTGAATTGGTAGGCAGACATGGTGCCCATCAGTGCACATGCTGCTGAACTCTGCAGCCTGGGCAGAGATGGCACCTCATGCCTGTTCAGACCAATGCCACACCCAAGAACTTATGGCCCATCAGCCAGGAAAGGCTGCTCCCATGGGGCAATGCTGAGCTACTGCAGTGAAGACACACAAAACAAAGACTGAAGGGCTGCCAGTGCTTTGTGATGCAATAATACCGCGTCAGAACTGGTATGGATTCTGTCAATTTCTGGAAGTCAAAGGCAACCAACAGAGCTAAAAATAAAAGGAATATAGGACAGTGTAGAGAAAAATATAAGTTTTATAGTCAGAGTCCTTCTTGGTCTTAGAAGGGGGAATATTTTGATGAGAAAAGTCCAAGCCAAATGTCCACTGGGTCTGAGAGAAGACTAAACAGGCAGGGAAGGGCAAACAGTGTGGTGACCACCCGGAGGGAGCCCAAGACCTCAGAGATGGATCACTAGAGGGACTTAGTATGGCTGTGTCCAGTCAGGAAATTGTTAACAGATGTTCTTTTTAGAAAGTGGGGGTAAAAAAGCAAAGACTTTCACAAATACGAAAACTGTTTACAAAATAATTACCTAGAGAGTTCACTGGGACTGGGAGGAGAATAGGAATAATGTTTTCATTTCAAATTAGCCACAATAGTATTGATGGTTTATAAAAGAGAATGGTCAATTTCTAGTCTTACTCCCCCAATACACAGAGCCCTTCTACTCCTGCCATCTTCCCTACCATCACCCCCAAGCCACACCCATCCAGCTCCCAAATTAATTTGCTTAGCCACTGCACTAAGCCAACCCTAAAGACACATGATTGTTGGATGGGTTTCAATTAAACAATGATGCTAACACTTGGGAAAAGAATGTAGGGTTGGTGGGAGGAGGGGGAAGGGCATAAGGAACATGTTGGCATAAACCTCCGGGTATGTGGACCTTGGATAAGGCTTCTGCTGGCCTGAACCAGAACAGGTGGGCATCTGCAGTGCAGCCTGAGCTACAGGTAAGCTGAGGTAAGGAAGAACATGGCATCTCTGCTGGTCTCCTTCCCATGACAGTGCAGCATATATGTGCTCTTGGGTGTGGACACCAAGGATTTGTTTTCTTCCAGTTGCTGCTGCCATGTCTCCTTCTGGTGAGAAGACTGCTCTTTACAGAGTCCCAGAAGATCAGCCACTTGTCTTCCTCTGAGGTACAAATCCAATAGAGCCTTAACCCCCAAATCCAGCATCCACTGGTGTGCAGAAGTCAAAGTCAAATGCTCAGAATCAAAAGGTGTGTGGCACACCTGCCCAGTCAATTACCAGCAGTTGTATAGACAGATCAGAAAAAAACTAGCATTTAGTATAAAAACTGTTTTTCAAATGGTGTCATTTCTTCTTCCAGAGATCATAATTCTTCATGTTTCTGAGAATCTACAAAGAAGAAAAACGATGGAAAATAAAACAGATTATCCTCTAGTTATAAAAATACAGAGTGGGCATCTTCCATATTATGATTTTTAACCCCATCTTCACTGTTATGTCTTTTTTTTTTTTTTTAATTTTAGGAGCTCTGGTTTGATGATTTTGTATTAAATTTTGAAAGCAAAAGCAAAATAAAGGCTACTTTTAAAGCTTTTAAAAACATCGAAACTACCTGAAAACCCCATTCCAAATGAACTGTCTTCAGTGTAGCATTAACTTTCAGTACATGTGCAGTGTTTTCAGTCCAGTCAGTTGTCTTCTTTTCCCACTTACTGACATATGAATATTTCCCTATGTATCAGTGTAGCTCATTCTTGGATGTTTAAACAGTCTTTAATGCTTCTGGTTTACAAATAATAGTAAAATGAATTTCTTCATGTATATAATTTTTTTCTTGTGTTGAATTCCTTCTTTAAGACAGATTCTCAAATGAGAATCTGAGGGCATAAGCATTTTAAAGGCTCCTGGTGATAAATATATTGCTTTTTAACAAGGGTGTCCTAATACACAAAGCTTCCGCAAAGTATATACACAACTGTTTCATCACCATCTCCCCAATAAATTGTATGATCAATATGTTTACTCTTACTAACGACAGATTACCTCAATTTGATTCCTGTATCCAAAAATCCACTTAGTATTTGTGTTTTCCTCTTGGAACAGTATGTTCACATTCTTTTTCCATTTGCATGGAAATCCGTGAGGTTTTATGAATGAATTGAATTATTTTTATAGTTACTATGTAATATCCTACCATCATAGTATAGTCTTCAGAATGTATAGGCAAATCATTCAAGGTCCATGTTCTGCATTTGCTTTTTTAGAATTAGTTTAAAGCAGAATAAATCTTAAATTCCTGAGCCCAGTTTATTAATAGTTTTTTTTAAAGTCACTTTTATATTCAAATAAATTTTTTTCAAGTGCCTACCATTCAATATAGTACAGAAAACATTACATAAAGACTTAAGTCCTTTTTATCCTTAGCTTAAATTAAATAGAAACATTCTACCTACCCCCAGCACTGTAAAAAAAAAAAAAAAAAATCCATTTCCATATGCCTATTTTAAATAAATAATACATTTTTCAAATCAACATAAGATCTTGTCCTGACCTAAGTTTGTTCATTCACTAGTGTCTCAACAAGTTTAGTTTACCAGGGAATCTGACAAGCACTCCCCCAAATATCAGGTTTGGCTTTAATGGCACAAAACTTCTAAAGCTAAATAATAATAATGATTAAAGCACCCTTTTTTCCCTCAACCAAAAGAAAAAAGGAAGGAAGGGAGGAAGGGAAGACAGAAAGGCAGGTGAGCAAATGTATTAATAAATAGTTTACGGGGCTGGGGAGATAGCTCAGTTTGTAAAGTGCTTGCCTTGCAAGCACAGGTCCCTGGGTTCGTTCCCCGGCACTGCCAAAAATAAATAAATAAATACATACATACATACATACATACAGTTTAGACGGCAAAATGAAAAATAGACACGGTTGATGTTAGAATGGAAGGATTAAAGGAGATTTATCTTTTCCTTTCATTCATCATCAAATAGAAACCTGAAACACAGAAGAGCAGTTACCTAGTCAAGTGTCTGCACTTACCTTCTTGGCTCTGCTTTTCTGTCTTCCCCTTATATAGTGTTCCCATTTCTTTCTCCTTCTGAAAGCGGATCTGTAGCTGTTTGATCTCCTGATCATAGTCCTGCCACTCTGGGACGATTCGCACAGCTGCCTCCAGCTTGGGCTCTTTGGTCATTGGATTATTACACTGGGAGAACCCAACAAACACACTTCAGCGGGGTTGAAGAAAGGGTGCATTATTATACAGAATCCAAAGATGACTCTGTTCTGGGGTTAAAAGTCCTAACTGAACAAAATGAATGATACTGAGAATCTAAATGATATATTATTTACTTCTGTGAAGAAGTTGTGGGGAGCTATCAGAAGGCAAGAAAAGCAAAAGTCCAGCAGGAAAATTAAAAGGCACAGAGTTGGGCTAAAAGACAAGAGTGACTCGGCAGTAGGTGAGTCCTGAAAACAGTTCCATCTATGCTAGGGGATTTAGCTTCCTGCTGCAGGCAGAGAAGAGAACTGTTGAAGATAATTATAAGATGTTCCACAGCCCCTAAACTGTACAAATGAGAAGAGAGACCAACTCTGGTGTCTCAATAATTATTCAGTCACACATCACCCTGGGCAGGTGCAGAAAAGCACCACAGTAAGCTCACCAGATCGATGGTTTTTGCCCTTTTCTTAGAAGCATCATCACACCATGTTTCACACCAAAGCCATTCTTGAGGGAGGGATTTGATTGGCACCTGATGGATCATGTTATTGGGCAAATCCTGTTTGGTAAAGAAAATAAAACACAAGAATCTAAAGTTCTGAAAGAAATTTAAATAAATGCATTGCAAACAGTGATGTTAGCTATTCATTATGCATCACATACCAATTACAAATGTATAGAACTAAAGGGGTACTCACCAAAAGACTTAGGGAAATTAAGGAATTTATTTATGGTGTTTTTCAAAACTTCAAAATCTAGAGAATCCATATGAAACTTAAAACTACCCATAATAAACAAGAGAAAAATGTTGTCTTACACAAATTGCTTACACCCACACTTACTTCTATGGAGACAATTCTAAGAAAAATACTGCTCACTTTTGAAAGTCAACAAATATAGAGACATGGTTCTTAAAATTTATAGTTTTCCAAAAAATAAGCTCTGAATCCTTCATCTATTGAGCTTAGTTCCCAAAAAGATGAGGCCCACATTTTTCAAGTGTGTCTTAATAAAAATGTTCCATTATCCTAAGACTTACATAGAACAAAACAATGATGGAATAAAATGTACAGAAATGATAAACTGTGAGACTTGCAAAGAATGATGCAGTAAAAAAATCTTCTACACCCTTCCATATAATGGTACAAAATAGATGTTATCGTTATGAGTTCTTTCAACAGACTAAAATTTAAAATGAGTTGGATTAAGTTATAAAATATTAAGCACAACATATTCTAATTTTACTTAAAGTTTTACAAGCTATTAAACCTGCCACATTGTAATAGAAAGCTCAATCAAGAACATAGGATCAGGTTCAATTTTATATTCTGCTTAAGAAAGAGTAGAATTCTACTCCTAGAATTGGTGAACTAGGTAAATGAGACTAAGACGACTCTTGAGTACAGCTAAAAAAGGGGAGCGAACACACACTTGGAGGGTGCAGCTCAGTGGCAGGGCACATGTTCAGCATGTGCAAGGCTCTGGGTTCAATCCCTAGCAGAAATGAAAAGAAAGGAAAGGAAAAGGCACACTTGAAGGCACCGGAGAGCTGTGAGGACACTAAGAATTATTGGGCCATAGAAAAAAAGAGGCCCATAGAAATAACTCTAGAATCTGGGATTTTTTTCCCCCAGGGCCATACACAGTTTAATAAGGTTCTCTGAGGTTTTCAACAGCAACTCAGGCCTAAGGTAACAAAGATTTGTATATAAGGCCTGTGGTGGCTGAGGGGAGTTCTGGTGAGACCAGCTTTGGGCTAGTGTAGTAAAGGAACACACCCTATGATTCAGAGCCAGAACCAACTCCACCAAAGGCTGTCTAACTGCAAATTATCAAAATCCTAAACCTATAACTAAGTTAAAAAATAAATAAATAAATAAATAAATAAATAAATAAATCATAAACCTGGATTAAAATCATCCTGGACAACTGTGTGCCCATATTCCTGACCAAATAAAATATAAATTCTGTTGGATGATACCATTAATCTAGGCCTTAATTATCTCCACAAATAATTCTGCAAAAACAATGCCTGACATGCCAAAGAAACATATTTATGAGAGATAAGAACAAAAAGAGAACAGAATGACAGACAAGAGAATCAGATCCACAGTAGCTCTATAAATGAGAGACATCAGGACTTTAAAGATATTCAATATGTACAAGATTTAAAAATTTAAAAATGAGAATTTCAGCAAAGAACTGAAAAGAAAGATATCTGAATGAGAACATAAAACCAAAATATCATAATGAAAATTAAAAACAAAGACAAAGTTACACAAATTAGACAGCAAAAGCAAAAACGAAGCACAGAAAGACTAAAATAAGGGAATAGAAAAAGGAATGTGTGAGAAATACAGCGTTCCATAAAAGAAGTTTCACTTATATATAACTAGAATGCTAGAAAGGAGAAAACAGGACAGAAGCATTACAAGGATAATCACAGGGAATTTTCCAAATCCAGCGAAGTCATAGATTTAAGAAACCCTACTAAGACCACACAAGAAAAATCAAAATAAAAAAGTAGGTATATATTACAAGGAAATCTGCTGAAAGCCAGTACAAATGTTAAACAGAACTAGAAGAAACAGAACATCTTCAAAGGAAAAACAATTAGAGCAGTAAATAATGTACAACGGAAATATTGGGAAAAGATAATAGGAAAAGTAAATAGTATTTAAAGTCCTGAAATACTAAATAACTGTCTAGCTACAATTTTAAATTCAGTGAAAATATTCTTCAAGAATAAGTACAAATGCAAAAGAATGAAGCTGGATGGATCCTTATCTTAAATGATACACAAAGTTAACCAAAAATGTTCAAAAGTCCTAACTGTAAGAACTAAAACCAAAAA
Organism: Sciurus vulgaris; assembly: GCF_902686455.1. Classification (NCBI taxonomy): domain Eukaryota; kingdom Metazoa; phylum Chordata; class Mammalia; order Rodentia; family Sciuridae; genus Sciurus; species Sciurus vulgaris. The sequence continues at coordinate 73,334,832 of NC_136463.1, forward strand.
ATCTTAGAAGAAAACATCAGGGAAACCCTCAGGACATTGGATTTGGCAATGATATTTTTGGATGTGTCAGAAAAAGCATGGTGGGATTGGTGGTGGTAGGGATTAAACTTTGCATATGTTAAAAACTACCACTGAGCTCTATCCCCAGCCCTTGCAACTCATAATTGATAAGGGATTAATATATAGAATATATAAAGAATTCCAAATCAACAATAACAAAATCAATTAAAAATAGGCAAGACACTTCAACAGATATTTCTCCAAAGATCATAAACAAATGCTAATAAGCATATAAAAATATACCCAATAACTTTTATCACTAGAGAAATGAAAATCAAAACTATAGTAAGATCTCATTTTATATACCTAATAGGATGGCAATTATTTTTTAAAAATCTGGGGGTTAGGGAGGGGTGGAAAATAAGTTTTAGCAACTATATGGAGAAAATGGAACCCTGTACATTTCTGGTAGGAATGTAAAACAATGCAGGTGCTGTAGAAAACATCTTGGCAGTTCCTCAAGAAGTTAAACAGAAGACTACCAAATGATTCAGCAATTCTACTTCTTGGCATATACCTCAAATTCAAAGCAGAAATTCAAACAGATATGTGCATACCAATGTTCATTAAAAGCCTCATAGACAATAGTCAGAACGTAGAAGTAAAGTCAACTTCTATAGATAGATGAATGAATAAAGAAAATGTGTACACATATACAAAAGAATATTATTCAGAAATAATTAACAGAAAGGAAATTCTGACATATGCTACACAACACGGATGAACCTTGAGAACATTTTGCTAAGTGAAATTAGACAAAAAAGGACAAGTGTTATTGATTCCACTTATATGAGAGACACAGAAATAAGCAAATTCATACAGACATAAAGTAGAAAAGAAGTTACAGTGGCAGAGAATGGGAGGTTACAGACGAGGATTAATTAATGGTCATAGAATTTCAGTTTGGGAACATGAAAAAGTTCTAGAGATGAATGACAATGATAGTTGCATGACTATGAATGTACCTGATGCTACTGAACTATACTTCCTAAAGCAGAAGAGATGATAAATTTTACGTATATTTTCCCATGATTAAAAATAATATTAAAGGTAAAATAAAAACACATAGACAATAAAACTTGAAAAAAATTGTTACTAGTTAAATAGACACAAAGAAAAATTTAAAAATAGTCTTCATCAAGTCTACTGGCATACAAATAATGTGAGTCCTAAGAAGAGGAAGGAACTAGAGGAAGAAAGAAGAAGGGGTGAGGGGAAAAAGAACAAAGTGCAAAAACAACAGAAGAAATAATGAAAACTTCCCAAATGTAATGAAAAACAATCTACACATATCCAAGAAGTTCAACACACTCCAAGTACAACAGATTGAAAATTTACTCAGACCTAAACATATTAAACTACCAAAGCGGGGGCTGAGGGGGAAGACGGGGCGAATATCTTGAAACTATCACTAGAGATGCAACATGGCATATACAAGGGATCTCACTAAGATCACATCTAATTTCTCATCAGAAACCAGGGAGGCCAGAAGACTAAGGGCCAAGATATTCAAGGGGCTGAAAGAAAAAACTGTCAAGCAAGAATTCTATACCCAGCAAAACTTATCAAAAACAAAGGAGAAACTTACACTTTCTATGAATGTTTGCAAATAGCTGAGTCATGCTGTCAGAACTACTAAAGAGAGTCCTTCAAGATGAAATGGAATGACACTAGAGAGTAACTGGGATCCACATGAAGAAATAAAGAGCACAGGTAAATATGAAAGCTAGTACCCATGCAGTTCTTGTTTGGAACTTTCCCCCCTTCTGTTTAAAAAACAACTATGAAAAGAAGTAATTATAAATCTACTGATGGGCACATAATACAGATAGACTACATAACAATACAAAGTCAGGGGTGGAACTAGTTTTCATTTTGGGAGGGGTGTGCAGGGATTAAACACAGGGGTGCTTTATCACTCAGCAATATCAGCAACCTTTTTAAATGTTTTTTTAAAAATTTTTTAGTTGTTGATGGACCTTTTATTTGATTCATTTATTTATATGCAGTGTTGAGAATTGAACCCAGTGCCTTACACATGCTAGGCAAGAGCTCTACCACTGAGCCACAACCCCAGCCCTTTATTTTTTTAAGTTGCTTAGGACCTCATTAAGTTGCTGAGACTAATGTCAAACTTGATCCTCCTGCCTCAGTCTCCCAAATCACTGGGATTATAGGCCTGCACCACTGTGCCCACTGGAGTTAGTTTTATATACCATTAAAAATTAAGGTTGGGTTTGGTGGCACAGGCATATAATCCCAGTGACTTGGGAGCAAGGGCAGGAAGATTTCAAGTTCAAAGCCAGCCTCTGCAACCTAGCAGGACCCTATCTCAAAATAAAAAAAAGGGGTGGGGATGTAGCTTAGTGGGAAAGTGCCTCTGGGCTCAATCTGTTACAGTACCAAAAAATAAAATTAAGTTGGTATTAATTCTCACTGGAGTGTCATAAATTGAAGTATTGATGGTAATCATCAGGAGTAATGCAAAGAAAACAACTTGAGAACACAGTAAAAAAAACAAGGGAATTAAAATGATAGACTAAAAAAATTTATTTACAAAAAGGAGACAGTACTGTAGGAATTTAGGAATACAAAAGATACAACTCATATACAGAAAAACAGGAAATGGCAGGTAAAGTTTAAAAAAAAAAAATCATTTTTTGGGGGGCGGGGGGTGGGCGGGGAGGGAGTACCACGGATTGAACTCAGGGCACTCGACCAATAAGCCATATCCCCAGACTTATTTTGTATTTTATTTAGAGACAGCGTCTCACCAAATTGCTTAGCGCCTCACTTTAAGTGAGGCTGGCTTTGAACTCATGATTCTCCTGCCTTAGGCATGCACCACAACGCCCTGCAAAAATTTTTAAGGCAAACTTAAGCAAAACAAAATGCTTAAAGTATGTGAAACTATGTATCTAAAACACAGCTTTTAAAACTCCAATATCAACTCTGAAAAATGCTTAGCATTAATAAACAATTCAGCTAACTTTCTTGCAACATATCATGGTTCTAACATAGAAAAAGGAAAACTGCAATACTATACCCTATACTGTGAATCCTGAGCAATTTAGTTCCTAAAGTAGAAAAAATAATTGACTCTCCATGCAGAGAAAAAAATTTACCAGATGAGATTAAGTACAAAATTAAAAGCTAAGGTAATGGTTCAGAAAGACATCTTCCTCCTTCCACATCTATCACTAACCAACATCAGGTCTCTTGACATTTTTTACTCTTGATATGCCTTCTCTTGAGGCCACATGTAAATGTCATACACACACTTACCTTTTCATGAAGAAATAGGACATTGCTCCAGGAGAGGAGAGATTTGAGACACAAATAATACTTCATTTTTCTGACACAACACAGTATACCCACCACTAAAACTATTAACCATTTAAAAAATGGCCACTTACTTGGTCAAGATTTGAAAGGCTGTTAGGATCCTGACTCAGACCTTGGTACTGTCCCCTGAGTCTGTCACCAGCTGCTATTTTCCTAAATTTCTTCAGATCCACAACATAGAGTGCACTAAACAGAGAAGATCCATGTGTTAAAACCAACCATGGTTTTACGGCAGAAAAAGTAACCCCACTGAATAATGGAATAGTCAAACATTCTGGTTTCTCTTTGAAAAGGTGAGTTGTAACCCTACAGTAGAGTTGACTAAGAAAGTTACTGCAGAGTTTCTACTCTGCCCAGTAGCTCACTTTGATCACTGTTCCTTATTTGTCTTCCAAGGAAATAATCTCTGACAAAAGACTTCTACAAATATAGCATATTTGGTAATAAAAGCTACAGTAACTGATAAGAAACATTAGTCAAAAATATCCTGAAAATGTCCCATATTTACAAAGGAAAAAATCCACAGTACTACAGTGGTTTTGGACCAGGACCTAAAGCCTGAAACTGAAGTCACCATCTCATCACTTACCTCTGTAGGTGTCACTTCTTATACGTCCCCTGCCCTCCAAATATTCTAAATCACACTTTTCCCAGAGAAAACAATGGAGAGCTTATTAGAAAAGCAATGAATGTATACACGGATTGATTTAAGAAGTCTACTTCTAGTAATTTACCCTATAAACATATCTCAAATATGCAAAATAATATATTTAAGAGATTATTCATTGCAATATGGTATGTCATAGGAAAAGACAACAAATAACACTTATGCTCAAATAATAAACAGCTGAAAAAAAAAGGAAGAAGGTCCCTTGCTATATAGGATCTACAGGTAAGGTATTTAGTCTTAAAAAAAAAAAAAGTAACAAAACAGTATAAAGAAGAAGATATACTTTGTATATAAAAAAGAATACACAGTCACAGCTGTTCATGTAATAAACTCCAGAAGAACAAACAGTAAACTTGGGGAGGATATCTGTGGGGGTGGGAACTTGGTAAAACAGAGAGATGGGAAGGTTTTTTCCATGTTTATTTTTCATAATTTTCATTTTTAACCATATTAACATATCACCTATTCACAATTTAAAATATAAAAATAATTAAGTTTAAAGAAAACAAAATCACAAAATGTTGTTAGGCATTTTCTTTTTGTAGTACCTGATATGATACTTTCGCCCAGCTAAGTGACTAGCCCAGTACCCTGACTTCCAGAATCTGTAGCCATCCATTTCTCTTCGGCTATCACAGAAAGGAGTATAACCATAAGGGGCACCGTCCAAATTGAAATCTCTTAACTCTTTCAGATCTGTCCGTACAATCTGGAGAAAAGAAAATCAAAAGTCGTTTGTTAAGCCACCACGCAGACATCTCTAATGCAGTTTCCTCAGAATATAGAGTGCCTTACATAAGGTGGCAGGGAGGGCAGTTGGGTGGGTGATGGCACAGGCTCTAACAGATACACTTCAAGCCTAGATTGCTCCACTTATTAGCAGGATGCTTTCACTAACATGCAACACACTTAGACTAGCATGTGGTGTACAATATTCTAACTACTCAAAAGAAGTACAAATAAACTCAAATTGCTTAGGTTTACTGTGTCTCAGTTTCCTCATCTATAAACTGGAGATGATGAGAGTCCCCATCTCACAATGTTGTCGGTGGGATGACATGAGTTAACATATGGAAAGATATTGAAGAATGCCTTCCCCAATGTAAGTGCTTATAAGAACAGAATGTGGCCACATTAGAATCAGGAAAACATGCTTCAGCTTGAGCCACCTGAGACAGGAGGTTCAAGAGGTGGTGAAATCTCTGTCCCCATGACTTGCACACATTATATCACTTCCATTCAGGTGACTCAGGTTTCAAGCTGAGGGTGAGAGAGAAGGTTGGAGGGTAGAAGTGCATTTATGCTATTTGAGTTTGTATGCTCTAAAATGTGTTCCCTATAATTAAGTAAAATCCTGACATCCGGAAGAATATCTGTAGCAGTCCTCATTATCAAGGCCAATCATCTACTTGAGTTTTTTCTATCACCCAGATCAATAACACCTTATCTGTGGGGCAGAGCAATGAAGATGGTGGCAAATACTGTTAAAACTTTATTTCCTAATTTTTTTTTAACCTCCTAGTTTTGGGGTTTAAAAAATATATTTTTAGTTGTAGATCGACACAACATCTTTATTTTTTTAATGTGGTGCTGAGAATCGAACCCAGTATCTCACACATGCTAGGCAAGTGCTCTACCACTGAGCCACAACCCCAGTCCCCCTAATTTGTAGTTTTTATGTTAAATGAATTAAGATATGACTGCATACATGTTATTAAAATTACTGTTAAAAAGACACAAAAAAAGTGGAAAAGAAAATATAATAAATGCAAATTAAAGTTAAAAACTAATCATACCTGGGTGATACTTTCTGTATTTTCTTCATTAAAAATATTTTTAGTTGTAGATGGTCTTTTATTTTATTTATTTATTTTTATGTGGTGCAAAAGATCAAACCCAATGCCTCACACATGCTGGCAAGTGCTCTATCACCGAGCTACAGCTACAGCCCTTTATATTTTCTTTTCTTCTTTTATTTAATTTTTAAATTTTATTTGTTCTAATTAGTTGTACATGACAGTAGAATGCATTTATATATTTTCATAGGTTATACATAAATGGAGTGTAATCTCTAATTTTTCCGATTATACATATTGCGGGATCACATCAGTCACGCAGTCTATATTTTCTTAATAGTGTAACACAAGTAGGTGCTTTTCCATAACTGGAAAATAACATTTTAAAAACAGAAAGGAATTCTGTTGCCTTGAAGACAAACTTACAATCTGGACTTTCAGAGCTCACCTGATCAGCATCCACAAACAGAAATTTGTCAACAACTAGTGGGAAAAGTACATCCAGGAAGAGGATCTTGTAGCCCCAAATGATGCGCTGCTTTTCAGTCTGTTGATGAAGCCACCGAGGCCATTTGTACTGAACAAGTTCATACTGGAAATTGTATTCATTTGCCATGTAAGGTATAAACTCCTATTTTTAGACAAAGGGAACAATAATCATTCATTCTGATTAAGAAAACTGACTTCATAATATAAGTCAACTGCTGTGATAATGGTACAAGTAAAACATATTCACCAAAACAGTCTAACAAAAATTGGGCCCCAACTGACTTGAGATTACTTTAAAGAATACACATAAACCTCTGTCAAAACCCTTTCTTTATGGCTTTTGGTTACCACACGAAATGACAGAAATCTACAAGTGAAGTCTTTAGATCTAAAAGTGTGTGTGTGTGTATGTGTGTGTGTGTGTCTATGTGTGGGTGTATACACACATGCATGCACTTAAAGACACATGAACTTCTAGTTCATTTATCTAAATCTGATTTCAGTAAAAAATATTTTTTTGAATCTTTTTCGTTTTTTGGGGTAGTGCTAGGGTTTGAACCCAGGCCCTTGGGATGCCAGGCAAGCACTGTGCCACTGAGCTATACCTCTAGTCCCCACTAAAATAATTTTTGAGCTTAATTATAAGCTTTTCTCAAGGTTAGTTCTAACCAGGAAATAAGACAGCAAAGCCAAAACTATGAATAAATTTGTTGCTATTAAATAAATCAGATTCTAAATACAAATACCTTTAGGGTACCAGAAGTGAATGACTTCTTTATAAACAATGTTACTGATTACATTAAAAGGTGTTTAATGTGATAAAAGGGAAAAAAATCAAGTTAGATGACAAATCCTGACTGATACAAATAAAGCAGAAAACTTCCCAAGTGTGTTTTTGTTTTGCATAGATGAAGCATCACTTGCACATATCACCTGGCAGTGGTTCATGAGAAAACTAATCACTCTCCTCAATGTAAAACTTCACTGAGTTTGCTAATTAAAGTCAGACATCCATGCTTCAGAGGAAGGTAATGCTATTTCATTAAAACATTGCTTCTTACAAAAAACATAGACTCTCCTATATTATCTAAGTTTCAAACAGGTCATAGTTTTGTAACAACTTGTTCACCTCATGGAACAATCTGGAAGGAAAATCAACATAGACATATACAACTAAATTAGGGTAGTCAAATAAAAGGAAAATTTTTAAAGCATACAGATAAAACAAAAGCAGTAAGAAAATATTGTAAATATCTCCCTAATAAGAACAGTTTTCTTTTCCCTATGAAACAAACCTTAAATGTGGGGGACAAATAATTCTTCAAAAACCAGAACTTCACAGGAGTCTTAGTATTCTTTAGCACTGATAGCATCATTATGCTGCCAAACAAAAACAAATAATAATAATAATGTTTCAATGCTTTTTAACCTTATAACATTAAGCAGAGTCAATCACAAGGCAGCACAGCAGAACTAACTTATGGCTTAATTAGGCAAAGAGAGATGTTTAGTAATGGAAAATGTGCTTATTCCTACTTACAAAGTTATCACTGAATGGGAGAGAAGGGAGATTTCTCTATAAAAATATACATAATTGATAGATGCAAAGTTAATTCTGCTGTACCTTTAAGTAAACTGCTTCATGAACTGATATATCAATTATAGTTCAAGTAAATACTAGAGGCTGTGGTAAATGAATACATCGTTCTCCAAACACCCCTGTCAAGGCACAGCAGTATCAGTACTGAGGAGAGAACATGTACATGCATGGCCTCCCTCAGACTGGACAGAGCCCTCCCAGGAAGAACAAGGAAAAGCAAGGGGAGGACGGTGGGTACAGGCTCAGGATTTCTGAGTCAAGGCATTTAATTAAATAAATTATTACCATTGTCATTATTTTAGGTCAGATGTTTCTGAGAAACTAGAGGACTAAAAATGACATTTTGATTATTTTCTATAATAGATTTGCAGAGAAAAAAAGGAAAAAGAGCCTTGGCAAGTAAGTGATTGTCAGGCAAAGGTGTGTTCAGAGCTGAGTCTGCTGAGTGCCTTTCTCTCTGATGGCCATAACGTCAACCAGTTGAAGCCTGTAGTCTCTCTTACCTCTGGCTGTGTGACCTAGGCAAGTCCCTTCCAGCTCTGATCTTAGTTTGTATAAAACAAGAGGTTTTCTTACCTATGAACTAAGATTTCTCTTGGCTCTAAAATTCCATGAATCTTTAGAATGTGAAGTGTTGCATGGGCCTATTCTTCTATTCTCTATGTTCATCTCTTAACATTTAGTGGCCAGGTAAACACCACTATCTATAAAATGTGCACATGATATTAAAGGTCCATAGTCTTCCAGTGTCCACTGAGGCATTCACTATCAGGCTTCATGGAGTTGACCAGATCAAAACAAAGAGGACTGCATAAAGTAAGCTACTCAGAGTCCTCAGAGTGCTCTAAATGCACGTAAGTGCAACAGACAGAATCCCACAAAACCTCTAAATAAGAATACCATGACAAATTCTTTTACAGATACCAAAATAATCAACAAGACTAACCGAAGAAACCTTTCATAGAGATGACCAGACGCAACAGAGAAAATGTTAATTATGTCATCTTTATCTTGTTTCACTTCCTCCGTCTTCTGGCCTCCTGAAAAGCCCCTATAACAAAAGAGATAAAAACAGGACTCTGTAACTTTAATGTTATGTATCTAAAAAGAACAAATAAAAAAATTATTGAAAAAAACACAAAAATACAAAACAAGACTCCATGAGATTCTTGAAAGACAGTACCTTCTCATTCCCATTCCTGTCCTAGAGGGTGAGAAGGGGTGGGGAGAGTCACAAAGCACTCAGCACTCTGGGAAAGGGCACAGGGCTGACCCACAGGGTAACAAGGAGGATGCTCACATCAAAGCATCATGTTGCTTCAGGAATAGATGGAGCACAGGCTACTCCACAGAACACAATTTGTACAATCTGAAGTAAACTGAGCAATTACCAATCACTTCTCCAAAGATCAGGCACAGCCCACCAAAAGTTAAGAAGGTTGGAACAGAAGTAAGTTTATCAGGAGACATTTATCTCTTTTGATTAGTCAACTGGAAAATACTCATCCATTCCAAAGTAAGAATACTCATCTATTCAAAATCTGGCTACAAGAAGCAGAATGGAAAATCCCAGACACTATCTTAAAAGGAGGGATGGATGGTGCTTATATCTATTTTTACTTAAAGACATTTTATAATGCCAATTTACCATTTGAATGAGTCCCAAAATCCAGATTCATTCTCATTTGTCCCATCGCTCAGCAAGTCTTCATTCACCATGTCGGCCTTCTTTTGAACCTGCAATGTATGTGGCAGATTTTATTTCTCCTAGTATGTCCAAGAGGCGTAAAACTAACTTACACAGAATGTATGCTATGAATAATGCCAAGAATAGAAAATCATCAACCAATTCTCTCACAAGCAGTTACAGCCCTAGCCAGAGCCTATCAGAATTCAACATAAATGCCTTCATCTGATTTTCACATTAGAGCCTTAAGTGAGGGGACAATAAACTCTTTTAATGAAATCACCATTTTTAGTTTGTACAATGAGCCAAGAACCTCAAATTCAGATGCACTGAAAATATGGTTTGAATAAAGCAAGAGGCACAATTCACCAAGCTAACAACAGATTCTAGGAAAGAGGCATTTCAGGGCATCACCTATTTTCAAGGTTTACTAATGCAAACACAGGGTGAATCTTCTCCACAGCACAGTTTTCTACTTGACCATGCAGAGCTGACTGTTTTCTGTGTGTAATGATTATTTATTCCAAAATATATTTTACTTTAATTGAAGGCACAAAGAACTTCAAAATAATGAGGACAGCAGAAATTAAATCAAACTACCATTTCATTGTTGAATTTTCACTGGCATTTCCCCCCAATATTCTGAGAATAAAAACATGAAATAATACTATAAATTGTGACTACACAGCATAGAGATGCTCTATGAAAACATTTTATATAAAATGGGACTGGTATTGCTCATTGAGACTACCCAAAAGGTACAATCTCTTGGTTAAACAAAATCAGTTTACATTTAGAAAGACATTGTGGCTTAAAGCAACATTCCTAATATTGCTACAGTAAATTCCAAAGAGAATCTTGGGCTGGTTTCAAGATATACTCATTCCTCCCCCTATCTGTGGGAGGTAAGTGAAGACTCAAGTCTCCCTATGGACGCCTGAAACCACAGACAGTATCAAGCCCTATATACACTATCTTTTTCCCTATACACACCTCCCTATGATGAAGTTTAATTTATAAGTAAGGTACAGAAAGAGATTCACAATAATAAAACAGAACAATTACAGCAACATATTGTAATGAAAGTAATGTGAATGTGGTCTCTCTTTCTTGAAAGTCAAGATAAAGACCGTGGGTGACTGAACTCTAGGGTAAGATGGACTGCTGTCTATTTTTACATGTTATCTTCTGAACAAAGAATGTCACTACCTTGATCAACTATAAGAGTGGCTGCCTTTTGTACAGCAAACTCACCTTCACTTTAATAATTTTGCTTTTGAAGTTGTTGAGGACAACAACCACCTCATCAGCATCAGGAGGAGAATCTGTACCATCATGGCTTAGAGAGAAAAGAAATACAGATATTACAAATCACAATTCTCAAAATGCAGTAGATGGTCAGCCAACAATCTGCCATATTTTTTCATCACCTTCATCATAAAGGAGTTTTTCAGAACCAATAATTTCCTTACGAGCTGAAGGAAACCCCTTCAAGTTGCATAGAAGCCCTTGTTGAGCTCTCTCTATGAGGTGAGTACTCTAATTTCCTTCACAAGGTCTGCTCTGAATTTCCTGTGGTAGAGTGAGAAACTGCCAGGTATGTTAAGCACATGGTGACACTGAACAAGGGCATAGGTTCACAGGTCTGAGCCATGCAAAGGGGTTGGCTACTTTGAACCATCACAAGAACTGCCTTACTTCCATTCTTTTAATTGGAATAGCTTTATAAAGAACTCTACTGTCCCTCTATCTGGAGGCCTATAAACAGTCAAGTCAAGGATTTGGTGCCTCCAGCAGGAAGAACTATAACTAGCTCATTTGTAGGTAGACAGGAACACTGGAGGAAAAAAATTAAGTAACGTTTTCCTACTAACCAATTATAATGCTTAAAACTTCGAAACACCAAATTTCAAGGTGCGGAAGGTCACAATAATAATATGAATACACTACATTTGCTGCCATACAGAAGAGAACAGAGTTCTCTGGCAAAAGTAAGGTTCTGACAACCACGATGCTAAGGCAAAGGGAAGACAGGAAAGTCATATACAGAAAGGAAGGAATTTGGGAGCACGATTAAAACTCTGTAAAACCACTATCTGGAGAAAACATTATTTGGAGAAAAACCTACTATTTAAGATAAAATGTTATTATAATACAAAATTATATTTCCTGGGCAAGAAATACAAACTAATCTATTTTGTTTTCATGTGTGTCGAATAATACAATGGAGCCAAGGCAAAACACACAAGGGAGTATTTCAAATAAACTCTAATGAAAATCATCCCTAAATAAATTGGCAGGAAGTTTTTTCATAATCTAAAACTAATTTAAATTGTGTTAAGCAGAATTTAGACCAATTTCTTTAAAGGCAGTATAAAATTTTTAAACTAATTTTTAAACTAATAGGTATGAGACATAAACCTTAAGGCAAATACCCAGCTACTGACAAAATGTTCTAGAAGCACTTCCACACCACTATGGGCAAGAAGACCAGAGCAGACAAAATGGCTAAGCTCATAGGCCCTGTGTAATTGCAAATCTCTCAGGCCAGATATACTCTCCAGGTAGAGAAGTTGGAATGTTCTTTTTTTCTTCCTTCTTCAAATAACTAGATTTCTCATCTGCCTATAGAGTGTAACACAGTGATAAAATGATTTGATCCTGAGATAGTGTTGGCACAAAGGAATCACTGAAGCATAAAACTTGACTATTACTATCTATACCTCTTATTATTCAATTCTCCCCTAATACTTATAGCACATTTACTTTCCTAGAAAAGCACTGTTTCATCACACATGAGCCTATAGATTAAATCTGTGGTGCCTGGCAAAATGCCAGGGTAGTATCCTATTAGAACTGATTCTCATTTCAAAATGCTCAGGAAAAATGTACCTGCATCACTTAATCCTACCTGTAGATTCTATAAATATCTTCAGACCGTCCCTTCCTAAGTCTGAGAAGCCAAGCTCCTGGGTTGGCTTTTAGCTGAAAGTAGCCCTAGGAGAAGAAAAAGAAAAGCCATCAAAATACTGCTTCTTAGGGATAGTTACTTCTTTGGGTGTCTAAAATATGATGTTTATCTTATAAATAAGATGGTTAATAAATCGGGCGATGCAAAAAACACAAACAAACCAAAAAACCCAACTGCACATTAGAAACTCTAGAAAATACAGCTCAGTCAAGCCAAGAAGTCTGCCCTTAGCTATGCTTCAGTGAAGAGTCAATGTGTGATGTCTAAATAAGACGCAAACTACCTAAAGGAAAGAACAAGGTTGAAAGTTCATGAACAATGCATTTCCAGGGTCCAATTCAGTTAGAGCACAGTATTGCAGCATGTTTTTTTTTTTTTTTTTTTTTTTAACTTGACATGTAAATCTAATTTCCAAATTTAACCAAACAAATTTTTTTTGTTTGCCTAGTTTTTTTCCTTCCAGCGCTGGGAACTAAACCCAAGGGGGCCTTACATGCTAGGCAAACATTCTACCACTGCGCTACCTCCCATCTCCAACACTTAGCAATGTTGTATGTTACTATTTTATTTTTAAATTTGTATTTACTTATGTTTGCAGTGCTGGGGATTGAATTCAAGGCTTTGTGGCAAACTAATAATTTTTATATTGACCAAATTCTGTCAATTATAAATTTTATTTTCACTTTGTGGTTCAGAATGCTAATTGTTCCATCATAAATAATAATGTCCAAGTTCATGTGACTGCCATATCACCACCTGATGCTCTGGTTATTTACCAGATTGGCCATAACAATGGTATCCACAATAACTGGATCAGCTGAAGTTCCTAATGTAAACTGCAGTCCTCGTGGGGGTTGGCCTGTGGTGATGTCATAGCAGTGGCCTTCTAGTAACAGGTACTCCAGCTCATACTCAGCAGCCACTATGCTATCCACCTGCAATACCAAAATTAAACTATGTGAAGACTATTCAGCAACAACACGGATGAATCCAATATGCATTTTTACAAAGTAATGAAGAAGACAAAAAAGATTTACATATTACATGATCATATTGAATAAATTCAAGGAAAGACAAAACCGTAGTGACAGAAAGCAAATCAGTATTTGCTGAGGTCAAGGTGGGCAGAGGGAGGAGAGGGGACTGCCTGCGAAGGGAGATAAAAACCTTTTGGGAATGAAGAAATGTTCTGTATCTTGATTGTGATGATTTACTGATTGTATACAATCATGAAAACTGGGTTGGAAGGAGAAAATACAATAAGGAAATCATTCCCAAAATAGGATAATACTCCTAACATCATAGGAAAAAATTTAAAAACCTAAATAAATGGAAAGACATCCTACACCCATGGATTAGTACAAAAACTTATATACAATGTTCATAGCAGCATTACTCTTAATTGCCCCAAAGAAGAAACAACCCAAATGTCCATTCATGAATGTACAGAGTGTTGTACACACATACAAAGGAATATTATCTGGCAATATAAAAGAATGAAGTACCAACACATGTGATAACATGGATGAATCTTCAGAGCCATTTTTTAGTGAAAGAAGCCAGTCACAAAAGGTCATATGGTACATGATTCTATATAGACAAAATGTCAGAATAGGCACATCGTATAGAAAATAGACTAGTAGTTGCCTGGACCAAGGGGAACAGGGATGACTGCTAATGGGTATGGAGCTCTTTCTGGGGGTGATGAAACATATCTGGAATTAGATGGTAGTGATGGCTGCACTGCTCTGTGAATATAACAAACCTCTGACCTGTCCTCTTCAAAAGGGTAAATTTGAAGGTATATGAATTACATCCGAATAAAGCTGTTATTTTTTTAAAAACATACTTTTTATCTAAAAACTGATTTCTCAGAGGCCCCTTGATTCATTTTGTTCAGTAAACCACCACTAGTTACAACATAAATGGGTTTTATACATGATTAAATATTTGGAAGCCATGACATTCTTACCTCTTCTAAGTAAATATTATCAAGGTCATATGGTGTTCTGACAGATTCTACCATCCAACTCTCAGGTGTGTTCAAATTCAGAGTAAACAGTGGAGACTGTGGCATATCCAAAAATTTTGCTATTGGACCCTTAGAAAAGCTATTGTCTGAAGTGAAAGAAATCTCTGGTTCTAAGACATAACGGTAAAAGCTGAAATTGAAAAGAAGAGTGTTAGACTTTTTTCTAGTTTAACTAGTTTCTAGTCAAGACTAGTCCTTGAGTTCGCAAGCATCAATACAAGCAAACACAGCTTAAAACAAAGTGGATTTGGAGGAATATCCTTTCAGATTGGGAAAAGTACTTCCAAAACCATCTTTCGGTAGTTACAGATGCAGGAGAAGAGAAGGATGGGTAGAATTGAGGAGGAGGCCATTCCTACATGTGGGTGGCTATAGTCAAGGTCATGAGCATTTCCTGAGCACTTTTTTCTCTTGGGGAGAATTCGCTTTTCTCTTAAAAATCAAGTTCTAAATGGTGATGAAGTTCTCAGGCTAGTCCTGAAAACACTACCTATAATAATTTAAACATTTTGTTATGGGAGGACAAAGGTGAAAACTGGGAACCCTTTGGTTACTTGCTATGACTCTTTCAAAAGGCTCAGAATCTAACCTATAGAACACAGCACATATGCAAGTGAGGAACATATGCTACACCATTAACTGCTTTTTGTATTAGTTTTTTTATAAATAACCACTCCAAAGCCCCTGATAGTAGAGAGTTAAGCCTGTTCTCTTTTTCAAGATACATGTAAATTAACCTAACCAAGTTTCCTCTAACATTTATATTGCAACTTGAAATGACCACTCTTAAGATGAAAAGCACAAGTATAAGTAACCTGGATTACTGCCACCTAAATGCTCACAGGCCCACACTATGTTCTTAAAAGTTCGGATTAGGGCTAAAATTTGGTACAAATGAACATTTATTAAATGACCCTTTCAAGCAAGAAGTCTACCTAAAACCCACTAAACTCCTTAACATTCAATCCTCCTGTTGGATTTGGTTCCACTCTTCTAATTATTGTCTTAAATTGTCTGTTTTACCTTTTTAAAGGCATGTCCGAAAGTTTAGACTGGCAGTTCATAAATACCCTTAGATTCATGTTTATCAGCTGAGTCAAAACCTGAAAGAACAAGTCAAATGACAAAATATTTAAATTTCCTCTTCAGAGTTTTTGTTTCTTGACACCAAGCTAAAGAACATTTCTTAATATCTCAAGAAAAAATATAAAGCCGGGAATAGTGGTGCATGCCTGTAATCCTAGCGGCTCAGAAGACTGAGACAGGAGGATTGTGATTTCAAAGCCAGCCTCGGCAACTTAGCAAGGCCCTAAGCAACTCAGCGAGACCCTGTCTCAAAATTAAAAATAAAATGCATTGGGGATGTGGCTGAGTGGTTAAATGACCCTGGGTACAATCCCTCATACCAGCAAAAGAAAAGATAGAAAGATAACTGCCATAATGTCTGTAGTGAGGAAATTTCTAGAAATCACAACTCTCGTGCAGAATCTAAATCACACATACGTACAACTTGGGGAGCAGAGAAGGTTAAGCTATCACATATCACTGTTCCTTACCTAAAGAAGTGTAACATAGCATCATAGGGAAGCAGCAGATACATGATAAATATCTATCTACACAAGGAAAATGCAAGGGCTTATGGCTTATGGCTATCACCTCACATAACTAAAGTACAAAAAAAAAGATACAAATACCCACAAAAAAGGTTAGGTGATAGCCTGGCATGGAGGCACACACCTGCAATCCCAGGGGCTCAGGAGGATGGAGAGTTCAAAGCCAGCCTCAGCAACTTAGCAAGGCCCTATCTCTAAAAAAATATTAAAAAGGGCTGGGAATGTGACACAGTGGTTAAGTGCCCCTGGGTTCAATCCCCAGTACCACAAAAAAAAAAAAAAAAAAAGGAAAAAGGTTAAGTGATTATACTTCAATAAAAATATTACCTTAAAAAAATCCAACCAAATGAAATGTTGAAGTGTTTTAGTTAGGGCCTTCAAAATGTACTTAAAATTATAACATCCTTACACAGATCTAAAAGACATGATACAACAAAAAATCCATGGCAGTTATAAGAAAGAAAAGTGAACAGAGCAGAATTCTTTTACCTTTTTTATTATAATAAATCAACTTAAAAATAGTTTGCTCTGAATGAGGAGGTTATTAATTTTTTTAATTATATAAAAATAGCCAACAAAAACTTGGACCAACTTTCTAAAGTTACAAAGTTCTTTTCAGGGCCATTATCAAATTTTATGAGGAATATTCTGCTCAAGATGCCCTATAGCATTTTCCAATGCCCCTTGAATATAACAAAGAGAAAAAAGAAGCTCTCAGAGAATCCAAGGGTATAAGACTACTTCAGATAAAGATGATATGAACTGATGAAAATGGTCCCTACCAAGAGCAATGGGGCAAGCCTCTGTGCTTCTCTGGTGACAGGGTCAACTACAGCCACAACATCAAAGTACGTCTCCCCTTCTTTTGGCCTCAGCTTAATAGCACTATAAAAGATCAGAATGAACAAAACATTAATATGGAGGATACAGGAAACAAATTTAAGTTACTGCAATGTTTTTGTTTTGGTTTTGGTTCAATATAACCTATTAGCCCTCAAGCCCTCTTAACATTTCAAAAAGCTTTAGATCTGAAACAACTAGGCTAGGATAGTGGCCAACCATGAGATTAAGTCTATTAATAAAGTTTTTAAAACCCTGATAACTCAGGTTTACTCAAAATGTTTTAAAGATTTATGTGAAGAGAGGAAAACCAGCTTGAAACTGAACTTAACCAAAAACTGCTAAAAGCTAGTGGTTAGGTTAGGTTCTACAATTATTGGAACATCATGCTGATTTTTACTTCCTGGAAAAAAGAATATGAGAAGAAATAAATCATTTTTTAAAAATAACAGAGCTGGGGATGTAGGTTCAGTGGCCTAACATGTAAGGCCCTGGGTTCCATTCCTAACACCAAAAAATAAATTAATTAAATAAAAAGAACATAAGAATATTCCAGAAAACCTGCAAAACAGAGAAAAAAATGTGATCACAAAAATCACATTATCCCAATGATTAGCTGCATTTCTATGTAATTCTTTTTAGATACCTGTATGAAAATTAGTGGTAACTATAGACTTAAGAATTTTAAAATAATTTCCTCCAACCCCCACCACTTCAACATAAAGATTTTCACATATTGTTACACATCAAGCATCCTGAATAAGAAATGATATTTATTTACCAAATGAAACTGCCACAGTTTACTATTCTTTATTGCTGGAAATTTAAACAGCTTTCGACCTATAAACAATCTATATAGACAGCTTCTCCATATCTGCAAGTTCTTTAAAGTCAAGGAAGTTCTAGACATGAGATTATGGAGTTATGGGACACAAATATTTTTGTGACTAATATGCATTGTTAACTGCATTTCCTAAAGATCTACAGAGATTTACAAGAAAAAAAAAATGAATTCCACCACATCTTTCTTAGAATTAAATTATACATGTTTTGTCTGTTCTTACAGTTGGTTACTCTGTGATTTTCTAAGAAGAAAATACATTTATTTACATAAAGCTTCCTATTACAAGGCTTCCCTCTGAAGTCACACTGACTTAGGTGACTCAAGAGAAGCAGGGCCCTCTAATGAACTATAAAAAGGAATCAATTTGAATGGATTTAAAACTTCCCCCAATTTTTCAAAATGATTGTGTGTGTGTGTGTGTTGTTTTGTTTAACTTGGTAAGTATTTTATTGTGGTTTCAATGCAGACCTCTACTCTTATACAAGAGCATTTACTCAATGGGATGAAAACAAAAGTACAACACAAAGCAGAACACAACTATTACAACTGGGTTAACTTTAGTTTAGATGTTGATGAAGTTATTTCAAATTTTAAGTGGTTTGGAAATAATAATCACTTTAGAATAGCTTGTTATGCAGCAGATGCTTGCAATTTCATAAAATTAACTCCAGATTCAGTCACCTACAATGATTATTCTAATACAACAAAATATTTTTTACTCTAATACAGTTGTTCTCAAAATGTGGCTCCAAACCACTTCTATCAGTCTCACCTGGGCATTTGCTAGAAGCAAACTTATGTCTCCTGCCCAGCTTTACTCAATCAGAAACTCTAGAGGCAGATCCAGTAATCAGCATTTTCAAAAGCGTCTGAGTAAAAGCCCAAATTTGAGTGCCTCTGCACTAATATAATTTGCAGTTCTGTGCTACTCTAGAATCTTAGCAGAAAAGCTCATTAGAAAATAGCATTATATAAACTCTTCCAAAGGGAACAAGAAAGGGGGTCTCTAATAGGACTTCACATTGGAACACAGCACCTTATTAGGTCTGCTGTGCCAGGGTTGGTAGTTTTACCCCTTCACCAACACAGTAACTTGCAACAGGCATGCCCAGATACTGATCCTGTGAGGGCATTTAGCTACCCCCACCTCTACAATAAGAATAGGGCAAGACAAAACCCAAGAAGACAGGAATGCTGGTGTGAAAACAGGAACAATAAAAACTAATTATATTATGTTTAAATATACTTATATATTGGTAAGAGAAAAACCAGGAAAAAAGCCAAAAGTGACAGAGGAACAAGATTTGGAGATTTTATATATATATATATATATATATATATATATGCACACACACACACACACAAATATATACACTTACTTAGAGTGAGTAAAGCAAATATCAAAGAATACTGTGATTCACTAATGGTAATGCTCACAGGCATAGACCACACTGTGACAGTAAGGATGTACACAACTGATGGTTCAGACCTCTCCATTCTAGCATAAATGAGAAACTTCTGATTTAAATATGAAAAAATACTCATTAAGCTAACATAACTCTAATAAGAATTTCTCTAATTATAATTTGTATCATGATAAAATTTGTAATTAGGGCATTTTAATTATATAAAGGAGAAAAGGATATTCTGTAAAAGACAGATACTTGCCTAGGACTCATGATCTTAGTCATGAAAGGCAAACAAGAGAGCAGGTCAATTAGGAAATGTTTGCTACCCTAGGATATAGATAACATATTACTTTCTAGAAATACGCAGTGTTGAGAAGATGAGTGCAAAGTGGGTGCAATCTGGTTGCTGGTGGCAAAATTCTATGAGGGTTGGATGGGAGCCACATAAGTCTCCACTCACTGGTAGTATAAGAAATTAGGAGACATAGTCAGTGCCAGCACAGAGAGGCTCAGTCCCAGCCTGCAATCATCAGACAATCTAACCCCTGCCAATCTGACCCCCACAAGAATTGGCTATGAGAAATCATAGGTCACTAGACCAAAGACCAATCCATGCCAGGCAAATCAGCTCAGAATCACAAAGGAGTAGCACACAGCCAGCCATATTCAAAGCTTCCCTAGAATTCCAAGATGTAATCAAATTATGTACTTTCCAGGCAATTGTACACAGTCCTTCTTCGAAACAATTTAATCTAAGTGGAATCATGAGGAAACAACCCAAACTGTGGAACATTCCACAAGACAAATGACTTGGACTCTTAAAAAAAAAAAAAAAAAAAAAAAAAAAAAAAAACCCAGGCAAAGCAAGGAACTCTTCTGGACTAAAAGGGACTAAAGGGACAACTAACTGCAACATGTAATTAAGACCAAAACAATAAAAAGCACTTGTGAAAGGTGATTACTGAGACACTGGAGAAATGCAAATAAGGATTGTGTATTAACACTACTACATCAAGGTTAAATTTCTGAGGTAGCTATCAGTACTGTGGAGGACATCGCTCTACTCAAGAGATACATGCTAAAGACTTTAGGCATGTTATGTCGTGATGTCTGCAACGTATTTTCAAATGGTGAAGAAAAAGTGTGCATGTATACAAACACAAAAATAAATATTATATGTAATAAATACAGATGAGAGATAATGCAAATGTGGGATACCCATCTGGCATTCCCATGGGGAATCTAGGTTAAAGATATCTGGGTATTCATTGTAAGTTTTGCAACTATTTCTAGATTTGAAACTTCTGAAATAAGGAAGTGAAGAACAAAAGGGCTAAGATTTCCTCACAATACTAAACTTATTCTTTTTTATTGAAAACAAACCACTTTTCAACAAAAGATGCACGAGACAAGTGCTTTAACAATCTGTTTATTCTTCAATACCAGAAAGTTACAACTGTTTCATAAAATACTATTTTCTACTATGAGGATGCATGTTAGAGTGATTTGATTTATTAAGAAATAAATATCAACTTCCATGCAACTGAGAACTGTGTAAAAATTTCATATGAACACCAATATACATTTATGAAAACTATATACCAAATCTTCCACTTCTATTACAACTTATATAAAACTCATGGAGGTACTGATATGGGAAAATAAAGGTAAAGGCAAACCTAAGAGTTTAATATTCAAGAACATGCACAAATTCAACATTAATTCTATACCTGTGTCTGTCTTCAAAAAACTGGTACTCAATTCTTGCATCTCCTTTGGGTTGAGCTGAAAGGAGAGCATCCACCTTCATTACCAAGTCACTTGCCCTGAAAGATGGGATTAGGAAATCTTAGCATTAGTTTAACTGAAGGTTTTCTAATTATTGCTGAACATATCACCAGTCCAAATACTGAACGCTAATCAGGACAGTTTAAAGAAGGTATGAACTCATACCAACAGGCATAAGAAAAAGTAATGATTTTTTAAGTGATTAGGTGGATGGCCCTGAGGACATTATTCACTTTTTCCATATATGAAGTACAGAACCCTACTTCACAGGGCTCTTGTAAATACTGTGCTGACTAAACATATCAAGCACCTTGCACAGTGCCTGACGCATGACAGGTTGTCAATATTATTTACATTCTCTTTCGCTGGCTTTTAAAAGATGTTATTACTTTCTATGATTATTAGAGTAATAATTCACTGCAAAAACACTGAGAGAAATACAAAGGAGAACATAAGCTATGACAGTGTAGCTCATAATTCTTTTTAAATATATATGAACAAAAGTGGGATCATACTTGGTAACCTAACTTTTTATTTCAAAATACATCATAAAACCTTTTTATTAGTTAATAAATACAAGGATATATTTCTATTTCAAAAACTGTAAAATGATATACTTATGGACATATCATGATCTATTAAACCAAACAGCTATTGAATATCTATGTTGTTTCCAAATTCAATGTTACAATCAACACTATAGTGAACAATTTAGAAAAATATTCTTTTTCCCCGACTTCTTCTAAAGTTGACTTATTATTATTTTTGTGGTGCTGGAGGTTGAACCCAGGTCATTGAGCATGCTATGCAAGCACTCTACCTCTGAGCTATACCTCCATTCCTATACTTGATTTCTAACCAAAGAAGATCTTGAACTACATCAGGATCCTAAATAAATGTTCTTATCTATTGAAGACTACATATTAAATAGAGTTTTAAAAGAGCATTTGTGATTATATTTCAACTATAATCAAGTTTATTTTTTCTTTGAACAACTACATCAAATTAGCTTTTTTGGTTTAATTTTTCAATACTAATTCTGAATACAGAGAGCATAGGCCATTTTCTGCCTGCTATGTGTTAACATGGTCACAAACTATGGCAAGGGACACCCAGTTCAAAGGGCTGGCGTGAGAAGGCCAACAAGTAATTACCTAAAGATTCACAAAGGACCATGGGTAAAGAGCACACAGCCAAGCTTTAGAACACTGTGGATAGCCTCTTGGCTTTAGGTTTGGGTCATGCATGCAAGCTGTGGCTATAACAGGGCAGCCACTACAAAATGAAACTGCTTTGGCACTAATAAGAACCCTACACAAGACAAGGGAATTCTGAAAACCCTGTGAGTTTTATATCAATTTCCAGGCAGCCCCATAACTAACTTATTTCTCTAAACAGTGATGGATAGACCCAGAGTCATCTCCTGTTGGTAAAAGGCAAGTCTCACAGGCAGTCTGGCAATGATACCGTCTATAAAGACTCCAAGAAGCTCTCCACAAAGCAGCCAGAGAGAGAGGGATTGCTCCAAGGGCATGCCAAACCAAGTCTAGGTTGTGACATAGTTGCTTCGATGCATGAAGTACCTCCTCGCTTGCATAAGAGAAGCATTTCATAGCCTAGGGTAAGAGGCATCACTCAAAACTCACTGAGGTAGGAGGGAACTTCTTTCTCTATAGCCCTGGTATTGGCTAAGATGGAAAAAACTTTATTTCCAGGGTTGGGGATGTAGCTCAATGGAACAGCAACCTGTACAGCATGCATGAGGTCCTGGGTTTGAGCCCTAGTATCATTTGGAAAAAAAAAAAAAAAAAAAAATTCTATATCACATGAGACTTGACAAATGGGTTACTCTGGCAGTTATCAAAGTCGAATGTCACTAAAATGTGAATCTTGAACTCTGCAGCAAGATGGTACATGAAAAAGATGAAGGAAAAAACAAAATTTTAAAATCTTATATCCTCCAACTATGAATCAAAGAAGACTCTCAAAAGAGTGAAAAAGCAACCCAGAAAATGGAAAGAAAATATCTTCAATTCATGTACCTGATAAGGAATTGATATCCAGACTATATCAAGAATTCCTACAACGAAACAATAATAAAAAACCAAACAGCCCAATTAAAAACAAGCAAAGCCTGGGGATATAGCTCAGTTCATAAAGTGCTTACCTGTCAAGCACAAGGCCCTGGGTTCAATTCCCAGTACCGCCCCCCCCCCCCCCAAAAAAAAAGGCAAAGAACTTGAATAGATATTTTCCCAAAGATATGCGAATGATCAATCTGCATGTGAAAAGACATGCAATGTCATTTAACATTACAGAAATGCAACTCAAACTACAAGGAAATACCACTTTATACTTATTAAAGTGGCTATTAAAACACACACACACACAAATTAAAAAACAAAACAGGGACTAACAAGTGTTGATGAGGATATGGAGAAACCGGAACCCTTGTGCATTATTTGTAGAAATATAAAATGGTACAGCCACTGTGGAAAAAGGTATAGCAGTTCCTCAAAAAACTAGAGTTATATTCTCAAAATTTACATACATGTGATATTTAGTGTAGAAATCAGGCTTGTATGACTGTAGGCTCCAGTTACACAGCAGGTACATTTATTTTCTTTCATTAAGAGAAATAATCCACTAAAATACATTAGTTAATAAAGTACTAAAAGAATTAAAATAAAAAGCCAACAATAACCAACTCATCATCACCTCTGGAGGATGCAAAAGCAACAACTTAGAATTCTGTACTGGAAAAAAGAAAGAAAGAAAGAAAGAAAGAAAGAAAAAGAAGTATTTAACCTGCCTTTCCTTCCTGAACAAAATACTACTGAAGGAAAATGAAATAGATAATAAGGAAAAGTCTCTTTCTGTAGATGTTCCAGAGAATAAATAAACTACTCTACTTCCATATATCAAAAGTTTTGATACTATAACAGAATCAAAAGTTTAATAAAAACTGGGAGAATTCAGTTCTTTAAACAGCAGCCTGTGAAATAAATTAACTTGTTTCAACAGAAAGATATTAAAACTTGAACATTTTTATAATTTAAAGCTAGAAATAAAACATCTTGGACTAGGTAGTGTAACAACATATAATTCTAAATTTGACCAATGAGACAACTAATTAATTTACTCTATGGCAAACTTACACATCTTCTTCTACTCGAAGCTGCTGAATATGAGATTTTATTTTCTGTCCAGAAGTTTTTAAGATGATATTTTCTAAGAGGTGGAAATCATCTTGGTTAAAAAGCTCACTATCCTCCAGTGGCCCAATGATCTATGAGGAAAAGAAGAGCAGGTGGTCAGAATGGTCAGAGTTGATGGGCCATTTATCACCAGCAGCTAAGGAGCCCTCTGCTGGTCTCAGGGGATCTCATACACCAAAGTGCCTTAGGCCCAAGGCAAGTACAAGGCAGGTACAAAAAATTAATTAATTAATTAATTAAAAAATAAAAAGGAAAGCCTGAATCAACTCATAGTTATTTGTTTACTTATTAACTCCTCAGGTACATAGATTATACATATACATACTTCACGTTATTTTACAGTAAGCAAACTCCAGGGTAAAGTAGTAATCTTCATTAATTCTGACCAAATATCAGTAATAAAGTCTACTTCTAGGACTGGGATGTAGTTCAATGGCGAAGTGTCTGCCTTGCATTCACAAAGCTCTGGATTCAACCCCCAGTTCCAAATAATACAGGAAAAAAAAAAAGAAAAAAACCTCCAAAAAAAAAAATAATAAAATAAAGTCTACTTCTATGTATCAAAGCTGTATTGAGTCTGAAAGCCACCACACTCTAACTATTTCCCACAAAGTCAAGACAAAACAGCAGAAGGCTCTACATAGGGCAGCTATTTCAAAAAGCACACTTCCTTGGCAACAAGGGGCAGAAATATCATTGGCACTTCAGAAGCCCTAATCACCTTTGAAAAGAAGGTGGCTCTGTTTGAAGAGTTTACTAGCGTCAGAGGAGCATGCTGCAAAGACTGTTCGTGGACCTAATTTGAAGTCAAGCTTGTCTCAGCCTGACAAATCCTCACCCTTCCATTGCTGATGACCGCCCTCTGTCCCTTCTTCAGCTTCAGAACATCCCTGCAGTACACGGCATGAGACAAAATGAAATCCATTTTGGAAGACTCAAAGACCTCTTTAAAAAGACTGAAATCCATGCCCTAGGGAAGTAATCATTTTTAAAGGAAAAGTCATTGTTACTAAGCAAACCATATAAATGAGTAACCAACAAATGTAACATAAAATGCTCTTTTATGACAACTGAATTTCAAAATTAACATTATGTTTCAATTCTCCATTCTCCCTTCTACCAACCCCACCCCATAAAGTAAGTACCTATTCCTTTCTTCTATTTCATCATGTGATTTGTTCAGTTGGCAATCTATTCTCCATACCTTTAGTTTGCACTTTTAAATCTTGTTAACTTCAAAAAGAGCTGTTTTCTCTAACTGAAACTCAGTATATCTATCATTTTATAAGAAATTTTAAAACTACAAAATACTTAAGTAACATTAAATAAATGAAAACACTGGTTTTACTGGAAATAAATCAAGAACAGACAAATCTTTAGCTCATAAGTGATTCAAATCTTCATTTTTTACTTTATAAACAAATCAAAAAGTCTGTCTTTCAAACTAAATAAAAGGCATCGTCTGAAACTTAGGCAAGTTTTTAAAAGCAAAAGTGAAAAGATGAGGCTTGGTGATAGAGTGCTTGCCTAGCCTTTTCAAGGCCCTGGGTTCAGTCCCCAGCACTGGGGTGGGCGGGGAGGGGTAAGCAACAATAGGAATGTGTCAGAATTATTTCTTAGGAAGATCCTTCTAAATTTAAAAAATAAAAATAAAAAATCCTTTCAAACACAAACTAAACACAAATCCTGATATTGAAAAGGACACATCAGCTCAAGGGAGTGGACATCTATGGCAGAACAAGGAACTCATAGAGCCTTACCCCAACAGAGAACTCCCCAATGTCAGCTCCTGTGGCCAGAGCCTCTGCTGTCTCCTCCTTGGCCATTTTGGTGATGAAGTTCTTAGCAGAGTTGGAGGTCTGAGTTTGGAGAGCTGCCCAGATTGCTCTGGAGATCTGGGTGTTCTCATAATTTATCTCTTTGCTTGGATTATTGATCATGCTTATCCTAACATTGTTACTGGATTTCTATTCACAAAATGGAACAAAGATGTATGAGGCAGATGTTTCAGACTTAAAAAGAAGCATTTACACCAATCATATTCCATAAATTCTCTAAGAGCAAATAAATGCTCCCTTAAAAAGTCTTCAGTAGTTCTCCTGTGTTCAGAATGAAATTCAGATACTATAGTTAGACCTTCAAAACCGTACATGAACTGGCCCAAACCTTCCTTTCAACCTCATTTCTAACCACCCCTGTAATACAGCAGACATTACAGACCATCAGAGTCCAATTTTCCCCAACACATTTTATATTCTTCTAACAAACATCATGCCTCATGCTGGCCTATGGACCTCAACTACATTCCATCTATTCTCCCTTAAGTCCCAACTACCCATCAGGGGCCTGCTCAAACCCATCTTCATTCACATGGTCTTTCTAGCTGCTTAGTAAAAATTAATCTCTCCTGGAATGAAAAGATAGGAGTCCATGTGGAAGAAGATATCTGGGACCCATAAAACCTAAAATGGGCTTGTATCAAGAATATAAGCAACAGAAATTTATACTAATATGAATCAAAAGACATGTGTAAGAGTATTCATAGCTGTATTCTTCACAATAGTCCCAAACTAAAAACTCAGTCATCCCTCAAACAGTTTAAACAAAGAATAAAATTTTGTGGTACTGCCATTACAGTATAATATTACAGAGAAAAAGAACTAAACATCACTGAGAAAAGAAACCAAATATAAACAAATACATATCTAAGATTCCATTTAAATAAAGAAAAACACAGGTGCTCTGTGTTGTGAGAAGAGGGAAGAAAGGGGGTAGTGACTGGAGAACAAGCGGGGGAGGGCCTTCAGGAATTCAAGAATTCTCTATTTCTTGATCTGAGTAGTGTCACATGGATGACACAATATTCTATAATTTAAGCACTTACAAATCTTTATTTTACTTCAATGAAAATATGTGCTTATGAAACTGTACTCTCCTTCCCAGTTCTCCCACTCAAGTACCACCTGAGTGGTTTATCAGTTTGTTAAAGTACCTGGTACACACATCACCCTTCACTAGAACCGCCCCTGACTTAACCTTGGATTACCTCACAGTGTCTAGTCTACTCCCTTGCATAACAGAGGCACTTGGCACCACAGTGAACCTGAAATCACCTATGTATTTCCTTATTTCAGTAAGTCTTTCTGGGGGCACAGGATGGAAAGGGGACACAAAGAGGGCAGTGAAGTCTGAATGAAGCTGCAAATTCAAACAGCTCAGGAAAAAGAATTTTGACACCTCATCTTCTGACAACAGTACTCTCTAGAAGAATCAATATCTTCTCAATCACTCAGCAATGACATTCACTTAAGTCCTTTACTCATATGCAACATTTTTCAGAGCATCTCTGTATTTCTCTGTGCACTTTGATCTACTTTTCTGAAATGTTGGCCTCTCTTGATGGAAGGACCCATCTCTCAATAATATGCAAGGTCCCCATAGCATCTTTGCGGCAAGAACACACTCACCCAAGAAAAACTTATCTGATAAGGTCTCATATTTTTTTCCTAAAAGAATCTATTCCTTTAAATAAAGCCAGGACATTGCAGTCTCTGAACTCATTTCTTAGGAGCTGACAGACCTTTGAAGACACAACACTCCTTCTCCTCAATCACTAAGAAAGCAGGACTCACTACCCACCAGAATGATCAGATCAACACAGATGCCTAGGAGGACAACTGCAGCCTCAAACAAAAATACAAAATGAAGTCCTAGATACTTGCCTGATGTTTAATAGCATCATACAATAATTGCCTTCCAGAAGGAGTATCAAAATCTCCAACAATCCAAAAAGTTACTGGCCTGATAAAAGAATCATCTGTAAAAAAAAAAAATAGCAAACTGAATTGAAAGAAAGAGCATATCTTTTGGTTCCAACATTGTGATGAATACAAATAATTTCTAAAAACCATGCACAAAGTAAGAAAATGACCAGTTTTTAACGAAGATACAAAGCAAACAAGCAGCGAAACTTCTCTACTAAATGAAAGCAGGGTAAGCTTTCAAGTAGCTTAGTTAGAAACTAGGAACATGCACTGATTAATTCAGTCTGGGGATCTGTTAACATATAAAATGAAACATGTGGGCAACACAGTATAATCTTTAATCACATCAATTAGTAACTTTCTGAAATATTATTCTCTGCAAAAACTTTTGCAAAATTTCTCTGCATTGATATAGCCTACTTTTGCCCACAGGTTCCAGAAACGTCATATAAAGTGTCAATAAATTTTGAATAACAATAGTCTCTGAAACCACATTAAGATAATTAAGAAAAAGATAGAACATTCTGAAGTTTTGAGTTACCATATATTTCCTTGGAGGACATTCCTGGACAAAGGTGAAGGGAAAAATGTAGAAGAAAAACAAAATGTCATTTCAATAATAATGCCCACTATAAGAGTCAAAAGATTAAATGATGTATTATGACGTGATCTCTGCTTCTTCCTGCTCTTTAATTCCATGAGTGCTATAGCACTGTCCCAGAACCACTCAGAAACAATTTCTTTGACGAACCCAGTAGGGTACTTGCTTATACTCACATATACCTGGGGAACCAGAAATCTTCCCTGGGAGAAGATCACCTCAGGGATAAAAATGGAGCTATCTTAAATGACAGACATTTCTTTTTTGAAAGGGTAATAAATGTGACCAGAGAGGGAAAAAATCTCCCTGCAAATGAAAGTTTTATTTTACACAATCTTAGCTTAATTAAGTAACTCTACATTTTCCAAAAAATCAGTTTTAAAAATTACACCAGGCTTTCTAGAACCTAGTTTATCTTGTAAACCCTAAAATAAAATTAACCCTATGGTGTCAATAAATAGGGAAGTAGAACCAATTTTCAATCCATTAACCCATTTTTATATCATATTTTTTCATTTTGATCCTTAAAGGATTTTTTCCTTTTAACTTTAATAGCTAATATAGAATTTATAAAGACAACACTTGAATTTGTAAACAAATATAAGGAATTAAATTTTAAATAGGCATTTTCTAGACTCAAAGAATTAAAAGTATTTTTAAAATTTCTTTTTAATTTCTTTTAAAGAAATTGCGAAATCTTTTTTCCCATATAGATGAAATTATGTCTGCAAATACTAAGACAACAAGAAGAAAAAAATGGTGAATCCAAGATAAGCCCAGAATAGATTACCTTTCTTTGTCAGATAGTTCATACTATTGGCTAGAGCAGCAGTCTTGCCTTGGGAATCCAAGGCAGAAAATCTAGCATAATCATCCACAAAGAAGTTATCTGGGAAGAGAAAAAATTGAAATAGATGTATAATTAATATACCTCAGTTCAATCTACTGCTAAAATTCAATTGATTGCCTGCTTTGACCATAAGATGTATAAAAATACATGAGTGAAGTATATTAAGTTCCACATTTACTGAACAAGTTCACAGCATGATTCCTACCCCATTAATCAAACTTTAAGACACGAATTTAATGAGTAATGAACATGCCTCACATAGCTATCACGTATACATATACATCAGTTTAATAGTTTAAATTTCATCCTGTTTCCACTGTCACTTTGCAACTGGAGAACAATCTCTTAGAGATCCTCTTAAATCATCACTCCCTCTTCTAGTCCATCACTAGAGTATACTGGTCCCTATTTCATAAGGGAAGGATAGAAGAAGAATCTGATTTTTACTTTCCATGTCTAACGAAATAACATTTTTTTCTCTAACCCTAACAGAAACAAAAGTTCATTTTCACTATTTTCAATATGTATCTTCTCCAATTAGTGCCCAAAGGCAGTGCTCTTATTATCATGGTTAATCAGATCACTCATGCCAAGACTTCAGTTTCATCAAGTCAATCCCTTGCTCTAAAATACCCAGTAATTTCTTCTCATGCAATGGTCTCCAGTCTAATATAATAAAGAGACCACTACCAGCAATCTATCCCACCTTAATTCCTATTACAACATAATAAACATGCCTTTCCCAATCACTGTTCCCCAAAAATACTTGCTTAGCCACCTACCCATCTACTTGTCTGTGTACCCACTAACCCATCTCTTTCTACTCAAAGCACCCTGAGATGCTCTCTTTCATCACTTCTATTCAACATAGTTCTGGAAACTCTAGCCACTTCTATTTAACATAGTTCTGGAAACTCTAGCCAGAGCTAATTAGACAGAAGAAAGAAATTAAAGGAATATGAATAGGAAAAGAAGAACTCGAACCATCACTATGTGTGGATGACATGATTCTATATTTAGAAGACCCAAAAAACTCCACCAGAAAACTTCTAGAACTCATAAATAAATTCAGCAAAGTAGCAGGATATAAAATCCACACCCATAAATCAATTGCGTTCCTATACATCAGTGATGAATCAACTGAAAGAGAGATTAGGAAAACTATCCCATTCATAATAGCCTCAAAAAAACATTTGGGAATCAATCTAACAAAAGAGGTGAAAGACCTCTACGATGAAAACTACACATTAAAACATTGAAGAAGACCTTAGAAGATGGAAAATCTCCCCTGTTCTTAGATAAGCAGAATTAATATTTTCAAAATGGCCATACTACCAAAAGCACTATACAGATTCAGTGCAATTTCTATTAAGGTTCCAATGATGTTCTTCATAGAAACAGAAAAAACAATCATGAAATTCATTTGGAAAATAAGAGGCCCAGAATAGCCAAAGCAATCCTTAGTGAGAAAAGTGAAGCAGGAGACATCACAATACCAGACCTTAAATTATACTACAGAGCTAGAGTAAAAAAAAAAAAAAAAAAAAAACAGCATAGTATTGACACCAAAACAGACATAAAGACCAATGGAAAAGAATAGAAGACATACCCACATAAATAGAGCTGTCTCATACTAGACAAAGGTGCCATAAAACATACATTGGAGAAAAGATAGCCTCTTCAACAAATGGTACTGGCAAAACTGGAAATCCATATGCAGTAAAATGAAATTAAACCCCTATTTCTCACCCTATACAAAACTCAACTCAAATCTAGGCATTAGACCAGAGACTCTGCACCTACTAGAAGAAAAAGTAGGCCCAAAATCTCATCAAGTTGGCTTAGGAAGCAAATTCCTCAACAGGACCTCTAAAGCACAAGAAGTAAAATTAAGAATCAATAAATGAGATTATATCAAACTAAAAAGCTTCTTCGCAGCAAAGGAAACAATCATGAACATGAAGAGAGAGCCTACAGAATGGGGAAAAAAGTCTTTGCCACCTGCACCTCGGATAGATCATTAATCTCCAGGATATATAAAGAACTCAAAAAACAACCCAATCAATAAATGGTCAAAGGAACTGAATAGACACTTCACAGAAGAAATACAATTGGTCAACAAATGTATGAAAAATGTTCAATATCCCTAGTAACTAGAGAAATGCAAATTAGAACTATAATGAGATTTCATCTTACTCTAGTCAAAATGACAATTATCAAGAATACAAGTAACAGTAAATGTTGGTGAGGATGTGAGGGAAAAGATACAGTCAGTCATACATTGCTGGTGGGATTGCAAATTGGTGCAACCACTCTAGAAAGCAGTATGGAGATTTTTCAGAAAACTTGGAATGGAACCACCATTTGATGCAGTTATTCTACTTCCTTGGTATATACCCAAAGGATTTAAAATCAGCATACTAAAGTGACACAGTCATATCAATGTTTATAGCAGCTCAGTTCACAATAGCTAAGCTATGGAACCAACCTTCAACAGATGAATGGATAAAGAAAATGTGGCACATATACACCATGGAATATCATTCAGCTATAAAGAAGAATGAAATTATGGAATTTTCCAGTGAATGGATGGAACTGGTGATTATCATGCTAAGTAAAATAAACCAATCCCTAAAAAAACAAAGGCCAGATATTTTCTCTGATATGCAGATGGTAACTCACAATAAGGGGGCTGAAGTGGGGGAGGGGCAATAGAATTTTCTTGGATTAGACAAAGGGGAATAAAGGGAAGGGAAGATAGGAATGGAAAAGATAGTAGAATGAATCAGACATAACTTTCCTATGTTCATATATGAATACACAACCAGTATAAATCCTCATTACAACCACAAAAATGGGAAGTTGTACTCCATGTATGTGATATGTCAAAATATATTCTACTGTCATGAATAACAAAAAAGAATTTTTTAAAACTTTAAATAAATTAATTAATTTTAAAAAAGCACCCTGTGTCTTTTACACTGGCAGACACAGTTAATGACATCACACAGGGGAAGAGAAAGAACACCACAACCTTAAAGAAGGTTTGAATCTTAAAATGTCTTCTAAAGGCTTATATGCTAAAGTCTTGGTTGTCAACCTGTGGTGCTACTGGGAGGTGGTGGAACCTTTACCAGGTAGGGTGAAGTGGAAGGAAGTTAGGTTATTGGGGCACTTGAAGGGGATACTGGGACCCCAGGCCCTTCCTATTTCTTTTTACTTTCCTGCCACTATGAGATGAGCAGTGCTGCTCCACCATTCACTCCACAATATGGTATTCTGCTTACTACATGTCCAAAAACAACACAGTCAACTAACCATGGAACACAACTTTTGAAACCAAAATAAACCAATCTTTCTTTTTAGGTTGGTTTTACCATGTATTTGGTCACAGTGACAGAAATCTGACTAACACTCTTCTTAAAAGGTCCCAGGTCAATAAAGACCAGAGAAAGCTGGGTGAAGGTCAGGAGGATGCCACTGCCTATCAATGATATCTGCACCAGCTTCAGCTGATAAATTGCAGTTTTACCACTACATACCAGCACTCTTTCATAGCTTGTAACTACAACTGTTGGTGGAAAAGGAAATCCCAAAACACCAAACTTCTATCATGCTCATTATGCATGAATAATCCAAACACTGCCCTTCGAATCTGATTAAAAATGATAAAAACAACAAAAACTTAGGATAAAGAGTCATAATACTGCTTGCCTTGCTCTATTAAAACTTCTGGTAAGAAAGTAATACCTGGTTGTAAAGAAACAACGGAGCTCACTTTCTGAGCAGTTTCTTTTTAAAGTATAAGTATGTATTTACTATCCCTCTATGTATATATTTATTCTTATAAATATATATTACATTTTTTAAATGTAAGCATAAATTTACATTTTTCTCTACCTAAAAGGAAAGAAATTTAGTCTCAAGTAGATTAGCCTTAACAACCATAAATAGATCATTTTCATTATACCCAAATACAACAACAAATACACTTGGTTATGATTTCACCTATCTCTTCCTTCCCTAGTGATGATGACAGCTTCCTTATTTATAGGTGTTTGCTGAAGTGGCCTTCAGAGTCCCAATGGAAAGCGTAAGAAATAAAGTACACAATAGCTTAACCAAGTTCTTAAAAGGTATTCTTATGGAAAATATCTAAATGTCTGTCAACTGAGGAAAGGGTGGAATATTCACAAAATGGAATATTTAAGCCACTAAAAAGGAATGAAATATTTACTGATATGCTACAATACAGATAACTATAGAAATATGCTAAAGAAAAGAAGGCATGCACAAAAGGCTTCCAATTATATAAAATGTTCAGAATAGGCAAAACAGAAACAGAGTAGATTAATGGCTGCCAGGGATAGGAGGAGTGGGGAATGGACAATGACCCATGGGTTCTTCTGGGGTGATGATAATGTTCTAAAGTTCAACAGTGATGATGACTGCACAGTTTTGAGAATAAACTAAAAGCGATCAAATTGTGCACTCTAAAAGGCTAAATTGTGGGATAGGGATATATGCTCCATGGTAAAGCAATGGTCTAGCAAGTGTTAGATCCTAGGTTCCATCGTTAGCAATATAAAAAAAAGGTTGAGTTTTATAGTATGTATGTTATACCTGAATGAAGCTGCTTTATTTTTTTAAGGCATTCTATGTTTTCAGAGTAAAATTTTTTTAGATATTTTTTGACATTACTGATGAGTGAATCTAGAGAATTAAGAAAGAGAACCACTCAACTGCTTTATGACAGTAGGAATGCCAAAAAGTTGGCATTTAAGAGGCATTGAATGTTTTCCAAAGTTGATAAGGTTTTACCCAGGGAGAATTTGTCTTCTTTAGAAGAGAATTCTTGTGAATTTGAAAGTTCATAATATGAACTCAAGGTGCAATGAGTTTAAAAATCAAATTGTGTTACCATCTTGGGTTATCTTGTTAACATTACAATCTAATAAATGCAAAGAACTTAAAGCACAAATCAAAAATTCAAAAGTTATTCCTGAAATTCTCCTTACTACTTGCTGTTAAATCCAGATACTCTCGCTCAGCTGTCAAAATCCTGGAATTGATTCGTGGAACAACATTCGGCTGATTCATAATATACTCTACCACATCTTGATCATGGGACAATTCACCCTACAGGAAAAAATAAACAGAGGGAACAAGGTTGTTAGGGGAATATCACTGATAATAATTCACTAGGAAGTAAGAAAACTATCAGCTTGGTAACAGTTTCTTTGTGGTGATAACAGTTAAAGACAGAAGTTACATTATCAGAGTTCCCTGTCATTGCCAAGCATAGATGGGTGATTTATGTGCAGAATCTCTAACTCTGGAGGTAGATGTTTATTAACATTCATTTTAAGATGAGAAGACTAAGGCACAGAAAAATTAAGTAACTTACTCAAAGTTACAGGGTTAATAAAAAGTGAGTATCAAATGTAAATGTTCTCTCCACACACTACTGTGCTTCCCCAGAGAAAAAGCAAGCTCTACAAATTGGCTAAGAGTTAACATAGTAGGCCCAGTGCACTGGCTCACACTTATAAACCCAGCAACTTGGGGGGCTAAGACAAAAAGGATCATTAAGTTTAAGGCTAGGATCAGCAATTTATCAAGACCTTGTTTCAAATAAAAAATAAAAAGGATGGGGATATAGTTTAGTGGTAGAGAATCCCAAGGTTCAATCCATAGTCCACACACACACACAAATTCACCCTGAGATCTATTAGTAGCTAGCTTCTTTCTGAAGGAAAAGTCAAAGATCAACTGTCAATTTGTTAATATGCTTTGTTTTTGTTTTTGTTTTTTTTTCAATTTTGTTAATATGCTTTGTAATAAAAATCACTGACAGCTTTTTTTCAACCTCAGGAATTCAAGTAATCCTTTATCTCCTGAGTCATGATTACCCTACAGGGTGGAGGAATCATTTGTCATTTAGTTGACTCTTTTGTGCATCTCATATTATAGAAATAATTGTACTTCCTAAAAGTGATCTTAGAGACAAGTGTTAGTAACTGGAAATCTGCAAATTTATCATATGTAAAATATTCAATATAAAAGCACTTTTAAAAAAATGTTAATCAACTATAAACAGATCTAAAAAAAATCCCAATTAGACATTGTTTGTGATGACATATCCTTACATTTCCTTATGTATTTTGAAGTTCATGTCATCTGTACTGCATATCTTTTTGTACAGTGAATTTAAATCAAAATTTAAAATGTGCATTACTCTTTGACATACAATTCCAATTCTTGGTATTTATTTAAAAAATAATGTATAAAGATATACATACTAGAATATTCACTGTAGCACTGTGAAAATCTAAAAGCATTATCCAATATTAGGGAATGAAATAAATGATTATTCTTAAAAATGGGATACTATGCAGTAGTTTAAAAGTGTTGAGATTAGTATGCTCAAAAATGTAAAGATATAGTCAACTAGAAAAAATAAAATACACACACACACACACACACACACACACATATATATAATCATTCCAATATACATGCAGACACAGACACATATACATGTTTCCAGGGACTAAGGAAGGGAAGAATTTCCATTTTTTACTTTATATAATCCAATGTTTCCTAAATTTAGTTATTTTCTAAATATGTATATGAGCATATATGGCTTTTGTCATAATATAGAAAAATTTATCCTATCTAGCCCCAACCAAGTTTCTCACTGACCAAGCAAGTGGAAGCAGAGGAAAACTAGCAATCACAGAGGGGATATTTTTACATGGCTACTCTTATTTATAAACAACAGATATATCATTATCTGAAAAACAGAAAACAAAAGTTCTTCTGATTTTTTTATTTCTTCTGTGGTCCTGTGGTTCAAACCCAAGGCCTTATTCAAGCTGTGTAAGCATTCTATCACTAAGCTATACCCCCAGTCTTCTCTGAATTTTTATAACTAAACTGAAGAAATATTTTAAATTTCTAAAAAGGAGGCTAGAAAGAGTTCTGTTTATATCATTAAATAAAGAAAAATAATCACCATTTCTTCTAAAGGTTCATAAATTTAGATAACTATGCCAAACTCATATTTTCATATTCCCATTCCAGTAGCTCCATGAAGTACAAATTCCATAATACAACAACAAAAATCCACTCTTATACATTAGGGGACATGCAATGGAATTCAACCCCAAGGACAGTTTTGTATG
This sequence comes from Sciurus vulgaris, assembly GCF_902686455.1. Taxonomy (NCBI): domain Eukaryota; kingdom Metazoa; phylum Chordata; class Mammalia; order Rodentia; family Sciuridae; genus Sciurus; species Sciurus vulgaris. Next base: position 73,371,596 of record NC_136463.1, read on the forward strand.
AATGCATTAACACTCAGCACAATGATTTCTTTTTTTGGTGGGGAGGAAAGAGCCGAGGATCAAATTTAGGGCCTTATGCATCCTAGAAAAGTGCTCAACCACTGAGATACATCCCCACTCTTCATTTACTTCTTTAAAATTGTATTTCTGGTCTTTTTATACATGGTGCTGTAAAAAAAAAAAAAAAAAATCAAACATCAAGATGTGAAAGAGTGAAGTTGGACCCTTAACTTACAAAATTAACTCAAAATGGATCAAAGACTAAACTAAAGAGCTAAAAGTTTAAAGCTCTTAGAAGAAAACACTAGGAAAAAAATCTTTATGACAATGGATTTAGCAATGATTTCTTGGACAAAACACCAAAAGCACAGAGAATAAAAGTCACAGAATGGAAGAAAATACTTGCAGACCATACAGCTGATAAAGGATTCATATCCATAATAAACAAAAACTCCTAGAACTTAAATACAATTAAAAGCTCTATTCAAAAATGGACAACTTGAAACAGACATTTCTCCAAAGAAGATATACAAACGACCAACAAGCACATGAAAGATGCCTCAACACCAGTAGTCAGTCATTAGGAAATGCAAATAGGTCAAGGTCACAATGTAATACTACTTCACTCACACCTATTAGAATGGCTATAATTAAAAACAACAACAACAACAAAATAACGTTAATTAGCAAGGATGTGAGAATCGGAACACTTTCACATTTCTGGTGGGAATATACAACTGCTGTGGAAAATAGTTCAGCAGCTCCTCTAAATGTTAAATGGAATTATCATATGATCCAGCAACTCCACTTTAAGGTATATTACCAAAATAACTGAGGCAGAAGTTAAACACACACTAGTACACCAATGTTCACAGCAGGATTATTCAGAATAGCCATCCAATGGAAGGTAATGATACAAATATTCACCAAAAGATAAATGAATAAACAAAATGTGGTATACACACACACACCTCCACACACAGGAATTCTGATATATGCTACAATGTAGATAAACACTGAAATAGACTAGACACAAAAGGACAAATATTATGATTCTACTTGTATGAGGAATAGGCAAATTTATAGAAATAGAAAGTAGAAGAGTGGTTACCAGTGGCTGGGGGAAGAGAATATGGGTAGTTACTGTTTAATGGGTAGATAGTTTCTGCTTGGAATGATAAAAAGTTCTGGAGATGAACAGAGGTGAAAGTTGCACAGGATTGTGATCATACTAAATGCCATTGACTTCTACACTTAAAATGGTAAATTTTGTTTTGTGCTTATCTTTTACTTCAATAAAAATTTTAAATACATTTATTTTTACTTAGGATTACATCAACATCAGTTGATATTTAAAATATTTGAGAGAGACAATTGGCAGAAATGATAAAGACCTCTGACAAGTCTGTCTTCAAAAAAGTCTTTTTGACAATGCTAGTAAATAATATTCAAGTCAGGTGTGGGAGTACACACCTCTAATTCTAGCAATTCATGCATGAGGACTGCAAGTATGAGGACAGCCTCAGCAACTTGGCAAGATCCTGTCTCAAAATAAGAAGGGCTGGGATGTAGTTTAGTGTTACAATACCCCTGGGTTCACTCTCCAGTACTAAAAACAAAAAAAAGTCAACCAACTTCCCCAAAACTGGCAATTAACTGAAGGCATGCAAAATTCAAAGGAATTTTTATTGAAGAATAACTGTGAATCTCTGTAGGAATGTGACCTTTGTAACCCTCCCTTCCCACTACCCCCAACATACTCAGTACTAGGCATTTAACTTCTAACACATGCTAGGCAAGCACTCAGCTACATTCAATCCCTTTTTAATTTCTAATTTTGAGACAGGGTCTCAGTAAATTGCCCAGACTGACCTCAAGCTTGTGATACTCTTGTCTCAGTATCCCACAGTAGCCTGGGATTACAGGTATATGCCACCATGCTTAGCGGCCTTTGTGACATTTTAAAGGATCATCAATAGGCTAAATAAGTAGAAACTTCTGAGGTTACACATGACAAAGAATTTATTCAGGTAAGTCACTACACAAACAACAGCTGCTGCAAGAACAAATAGTAAATAGCACTATAAGAACAAATAGCACCCTGGTAGGATGAAGGTCTGATTTCTAGAGGTGTCACATTATTTAAAGTGTCCAGTTATCAAAAATAAAACATGCAAAGAGAGAAGTATGTATATGCTTTGGAAAACAAGCAGCCAGTACCCACTGTTCCTCAGAAAGCCTAAACACTGGACTTATAACACAAAGAATTTCAATAAGCTATTTCAAATACAAAGAATGATAAGAAATAATGTCTACCAAACTAAGGCAAAATTTGAGAATTATTCTCTCCATATAGATAATATCAATATAGTGAAAGAAATTATGAAAAAGAATGAAATTTAAAAACCTGGAGTTAAAAAACACAATGACTAATGGGCTGGGGATGTGGCTCAAGGGAGGCCCTGGGTTCAATCTTCAACACAGAAAAAAAAAAAAAGTATATATATATATATATAACTGAAATATTTACTAAAGGTCAACAGAAAATTTTAGTTAACAGAAGAAAAAAAACATAGTGAAGTTGAAGATATATCAAGTAAGGCTGTCCAATCTAAGAAACCTAAGAGATACAAAAGGGTATTAGTATCTACATATCTTCAAAAGGAGAGAAGACTGCCAAAAAGTACATAGCAAATAATCTAGATGGTTTATATACCTGATTCCAGGTGATAACCTCCTGATCCTATGACAGAAGTGACTTTGTTGTTCACAGATGTCCCCTCAGATCACATCTGATACTCTGTATATGGACCCCAAATCACTGATTTGCACATGTTAAAAAGTTGAGTTTTTATGATGTGTGAATTATATCAAAAACTATAATATTTATGTATATAAATAATAAATAATGTTTGAGTCTTTCCAAAGTCAAAATTTCTTACAAATAGAATAAAAAGTCTCTTAGAAATTCTTACAATTTAAATATTTAATGCTAGAGATATAGCCCAGTGATAGAATGTCTGCCTAGCATGCATGAGGCGGCCCTGGGTTCAATTACCAGCATTGTAAATAAATAATAATAATAAAATAAATACTTAATCCTGAAACTAATAAAAATTGCTATTTCAATTACACCATATAGAAGTTTTATGAATATTTTGCTTTATAGCAGGAGTTTCTAGGAGTCTGCAAACCAATTAGTGGCACATAGAAAACAGTGATGCTTAAAAGAGTTTTACTGCATACTACAAAAGCTATAAAAATGAAAGCTAACTGTTCTCTTTCAAAGTCAGCCATGAAATGCTACTCACCAAGTACACAGCTCTTTGGAAGAAAGTAGTGGTCTCCAGAATTTTGTGCATTGTGATGGTTTCCAGCTCATCGGGATCTAGTTGTTCCTTTTCAAAGGGCATTCCATTGAACAAAACGACAGGCAGTGGACCAACACCAGTCTGCTCATAGTAGCCTCTTCCTTCCTAGAACACAAGGGAGCACAAAAACAGTACATTTTTTGCACCTCATGACACAAAAGAATAAAGCTTATTTTTCTTACATGCCTCTTTCAATAGGAAAAGAAATCAATAAAACATGTAAAAAAGAAATAACTAAAGATATTTTTTAAAGTGACTTCATATAAAACTACAAAAAAGTCACAAATTACGCACAAATTGGCACGTTATGGGTGTAGTCCAGGCTACATATTACATATTACTATGGTTAACATTATACATTATACAACAGAACTCCTGTAATGAGGTAAATATTCTGTGTTGTTTAATGTAGTAGTTACTGTCAGTGGCTACTGAGCACTTCAAATGTTGCTACTATGACTAAGTAACTAAATCTTCAATTTTAGTTAATTTCCATTTAAAAGGTCACATGTAGCCAGGGGTTTACCATAATCATGCAGCACAGCTACCTGTTACCATAAATTAATAGTGCTCTTGGGCAGAATGCCCTGAAATATTTACACCCAATTCAAAATAAATAAGGGTCCCTATCACTAACAAGAAATTATGCCTGTAGAAAACAAAATAAGGTTTGTGATTTCCTCAATAAACGGGTTATGCTGCTGTGAAAAAAAAAAAATTAAAAAAAAAAGGTTTGTGGGAAAACAGGGTTCAAAAATTGCTCTAAAAAATATTAAGTACAATCTTTCCTCTTTTCTAAGACAAAAGAAATTTCTTAGTAAGGAAATCCCAAGGCAACAAAATGGCAAATGGATCTAAAATGAACACTTTTATCAACAAGGGTACTGCTCCCTCAGACTAACTTTTCAGAGTAAAAACTACCTTACTACTAAAGAGGGTTACTTTAAAAATTCTTATTGAACACCTTGTAAGTGATCCTTTCTGAAAGTTGCACAATTTATCTATAACCTTTTTTTTAGATAGGACAAACCAAGGGGCACTCTACCACTGAGATACATCCCCAATCCTTTTACTTTGATTTTTTATTTCAAGACAGTGTTTCACTAAGTTGCCCAGATTGGACTTACACTTGGGATCCTCCCGCCTCACCCTCCAGAGATGATGGGATTATAGGCATGAGCCACTATTCATTGTTTAAAATGTTTAGATTAACACTTCCAAACTCTTACTTACCGTGTTAATTTTGAAACCTCACCTACATCACAGAACTCCTTAAAAACTCAATTTTAATATAACTTGAGCTTTGAAATCACCCCCGTCAGCCAATTAAAACAAAGGTCAGGAGAGGTGGTACACACTTGTAGTCCCAGCTCTCAGGAGGCTGAGGTGGGAGGATTGCTTGAGTCCAAGAGTTGGAAACCAGTGGACACAACATAGAGAGATCCCATCTCAAATTTAGAAATAAAGCAAAACAAAAAACCCACATTATAATTCCAAGTGATAATAATAAATAAATAACATTGGTTTTATATGTGGAAAGGCATAAGAGTCACAGTCAGGAAGAAAAGGAGGTGTTTTAACTAAACATTTTCCTTTTTCACCACTTGCATATAGTTTATACGACCAAATAACAAACCACCACCAGTTAGCAGAGTAGAACATGACAAGTGAGATTTTTCTATGAACAGATCACTGGAAATGTTAATGATAAATTATTAACAAACACTAATTACTGGCAAAGTCTTGCAATGAGCCGCCCACAAATGACAAATGTGATTAATAAGAGCTCATGGTTAATATGACAAATGTAAAATGTTTGCATGTGAAAGTTAGAACTTCTCCTAATGGCTTTATACTAATTAGAAAAAAAAAAAAACTGTTCAGTTAAAAAGTTCTACTTAAATTACATTGTCTACTTTTAGAACTAATTACTTATTTCAAATATCAGACACAAAAGATATTATTATTTCAGATTTGTTAACAAAAGGCACAGATTAAATTACAAATGCAATGATAGATGCTAAAAGCAGTCATCTTTTCCTAAAAAGAACCATTTCAAAATTTCAAAGGAACCTGTTCGTGTGTGTGTGTGTGTGTGTGTGCGCGCGTGTGTAGGAAAAGCTCTTACAGTTTAAAAATTCTTATATGTTAGATTCTTAAGACTTCGAGGATCTCCTCAATATCTGTGCTTTGAGAGCCCTTTCCTAAACAGCTAAGAAATTAAACCATTTAAATATAAATAACATGATCTGTTTGTATGTGGAAGGGCCTTTTGTTGATATAAATGAGGAAAATGGCCAAGTCTGGGAAACTACTGAAGAGCTTGGTCTGTGATATTCCCATTTGATTCTTCAGCAGAAGCAAGATTTAAATACATGTAAAAATAACCTCTCTCCCAATTTGTCTCCTTTATTCAAAATTATTAAGAAAATACTTTCTTTTTAATGTGATGTTGGAGATTAAATTCAGGACCTCTTATATTCTATCACGTACACCCCAGCCATAAAGTAAATACTTTTGATAAAGCAGTCATCTACAATAAAAAAAAAAAGCCAATTGTACTTTTTCTCATAGGTTAAGACGAAATGAGAGTTAAACATTTCTAAATGTTAAGGATGAGAAAATTCCATAAATTCTCTCAAATCTTTGATATTCCCAAAGTGATCCTACTTTTCTTTTACTTCACTTACCCTTTTTCTGTAGAGTATTATTCTTGCTGTGTTGTGTCAATTTGGGAAAAAAAATTACTAAGTTTTATTGTTTCATTTTAAAAACCAGAAAAGGTACTGGAGGTGTAGCTCAGCAGTAGATTGCATGCATGAGGACTGGGGTGCCTCTAAGAGAGCTTCCAGTCTTCCTCTTGTCCCAAACTGGCAGAAATGCCTTCTGCTGCACTGGGCTTCCACAAACAAGGAGTGAACACTCAGAACATCACTATCACCAAAACCATACTGCTCACATCTGTTTGTCTCTTCCAGCGAAGCTGTGTGAATTCTCCCAAAGAAGGAACCACATTCTATTGTCAGGGCTGACAGTAAGGTTTCCCAGTATTATTATTGTTTTAAAGAATTAAAATTTTATTCCTTATTCTAAAGTAGTTCAAAACTTTCTCTAGTTATTATTTCATGTCTTCTTGCTAAATAGTATTTTGTTCAATCCCTCTAAACCTTGAATCACCTTATAGTAGCATACCTACTAAACAAATTTCAATTTACTAAATTACCCGATTAATAAACACTTCCCATTATACAATGGTGAGGTGGTCCTCTTAGAGCCTTGGATCCCCAGCAGCTTTGCGGAAAATTTATGGTATTAACACAGTCTTCATTTAAAGAAACCCACCAGCCATTAATGGACAAAAACATGAATCAATTTGACTTTAGCATTCAAATTCTGGCACTTTCACAAAGCAACAAGTGTTTGAAGATCATGGCATACCATCATTATGCATTCAGAATTTGAATTACCTCATCAAGGTTTACATCATCTTCAAAAGTTTCAAGTCTCATCTACATTAAAGCTCTCTACTGAACTCTCTTACCAAAGAAAAAAATTAAAGGACTAAAGTTCACTAACACATTCCATTTTATGCCCCTTCCTCTGACTTCTCTTTAATTTCCTTGGTCTTTAGGGTCTTTAATATTACTTATGTTCCTTTAGACTAAAGCCAGAGAGAGAGAGTATTTCCCAAAAAAATATATGATTTGTGGCCATGAGTGTTCATTGGTAGAGAAGCATAAATTTGACATGTAAATTTAGAAGTAGGTCTTTGGTTGTATCCTGCAAAAAGTGGAATAAATAGGCTTGGGTTGTGGCTCAGTGGTACAGTGCTTGCCTAGTGTGAAGGCACTGGGTTCAATGCTCCGCACTGCATATAAATGAGTAAATAAAATAAAGGTCCATCAACAACTAATAAGAATATTTTTTAAAAAGTTGAATAAATAGTAAGAAAAGTAGGGTGAGGTGGTAAAAAATATGTGAGTTTAGATTATACTCAAGATACTTAAATCACTTGCCTTCTGGGACCAGGATTTGAGGGAACAACATACAACCATGTAACAGGACCCAATGTCCGTACTACACATTTCTCCTAAAATCTTTTTATGCATATTATTTGTGATTCTCAGAACAATCCCATGAAGTAATTATGGAAAATATCAGATTCACTTCAGAGATTATGAGATTAGGTTCAGAAAAGTAAAGTGACTTGCCTAGTTACCACATTCCTAGTAAAAGGCAGACAACTTGAAGGTTCAGGGATCTTTTCTCTAAGTTATTCCCTTAGTTCTTGGGTCCAGAAGATAAGCAATACAATCACATCAAAAGTAAGTACTGCTGGGCACGGGGGCACACACTTGTAATCCCAGCAGTTCAGGAGGCTGAGGCAGCAGGATTGTGAGTTCAAAGCCAGCCAGCCTCAGCAAAAGCAAGGCACTAAGCAACTCAGTGAGATCCTGTCTCTAAATAAAATACAAAGAGTTGGGGATGTGGCTCAGTGGTCATGTGCCCCTGAGGTCAATCCCCAGTACCACCTCCACAAAAAAGTAAGTACCATATAGAGCTGAATATGTGGTAGCAAGGTTATATTATTTTTTTTTTCTCTCTCTCTCTGAGTAGATAGAACACTGTCATGAGATAATTCTAAGGAGATAATTCTAAGGAGACGGAAGACTATATGTTTCTCTAAAATTACAAATTAGCATTGATAATAACCTAGAGCACTTATAGGTTATAACATTAGTGGTTTAAAAAATGTATTTACTAAGTAGTGACAAGCACTTTTTTAAAAATCAAAGAACATCAAGCAGAATACTTGGCAATGCATCCCACAGAGTAATAGTAAATACTGTCTTACTCAAAACACTTAACACTGATGAGCAACTCTCGAGAAGGCCCATGCTTAGCAACCATCAGTTGTGTCTGTTTCTAAATCAACGATCTTGTTAGTGAAATAACACAATTTAATGCTATATAAACCAATAAAATAGAGTACAGAAAGAAAAAGTTGTTGTACCTACAAATTGAACCACTGGAAAACTCAAAAAGATAAGGCTAAAACCAACTGAGGCTAAACTGGGTATGAGTCAGACAAGTTAAAATGCATGGGAAGGAGATTATAAAAATTTAGAGGGATTCTGTACTCAGATGAAAGACATCATAAACAATTGAGTATGGTTCATAAAGGAATGAAAAAGCAAAGGTTTTGTTCTTCATTTAAAAAAAGAAAAAAGTTGGTAAATAACTTTCATATATTTTAAATTAAATGTTTCAGAAATGCTGGGGTTGTAGCACAGTGATATAGTGCTTGCCTAGTATGTGTGAGGCACTGGGGTTCGATCCTCAGCACCAAATATAGATAAATAAATTAAATAAAGGTCTATCGACAACTAAAAACATGTAAAAAAAAAAATTCCAGGAATGTATTTTCATTCCATGCCTTAACATACATTTTCAATAAACTGAGCAAACTGTTCCTGCTTACAATAGGTACAATAGGTAAAGATCTTTTATTGTATTTAATGTCTCACAAGAAAAATAATTATCTTTAAATATTTTTAATTTAATGTTTAAAATTTTCCCTATTATATCCTTACTACCACATTTTGCCACTCCTGTTTATCATATTTCTTAATACATTATCATCTCCAGCCCGAACAACTAAATAAGCCTTATGATACATATTAAGCTGTATATCATCACCCAGCTGGACAATTTCCAGTAGTTTTAGAACAGTACTTCATACAAGCACCACAATTGAGAAAAATTATTCTCCAATTTAATAGTTAATATGCAAGTTAAAATCAGTGATAGCTTCACAAAACTGAAATATAAACTACTTTTTCAAATACTAAAAGTGATTTGGTTTCTAAATTGTTTCTTTTTTAAAATTATTTTGCACATTTTTTATTGGTGCATTATAGTTGTACATATTGATGGGATTTGTTGTTACATATTTCTACATGCACACATTATAACAATATAACTTAGCCAGTAGCACTCCCAGAACTTACCCTTTCCTCCTCATCCTCCCACACCTTGGTCTTTTTTCTCTACTCATCTCCCTTTGATTTTAGGAGAATCACTCCAACTTTGTTTTCCTTTTCCTTTCTAGCTTTAGCATACATGAGAGGAAAATATACAACACTTAACCTTCTGAGTTTGACTTATTTCACGTAACGTGATAATCTCTAGTTCCATCCATTTTCCTACAAATGCATCATTTTCATTTTCTTTAAACTGAGTAAACTCCACTGTGTATACCACATTTCTAAATTTTTAAATGCTAGGCAAGTAGGTGGTGTGTGCCTGCAGTATCTTACTTAGAAGGCAGAGGCAGAAGGATCTTGAGTTTGAGGCCAAACAGGACAACACAGTGAGACCACGATTCAAAAAAGAAAACAAAAGCTATTAAATTTTTAAATGTTAAGTACTGAACACTTTACACCCCCACTATTAACAACCCTCCTGAAGAAGATATTACGATGTTGCAGTCAAATGAGAAGTATCAAAGAATTTATTACCTTCCGATTCTGATCGTAAGCAGAATCAATCCCCAAAATGCTATTCACTTCTACATATGGATACTTCTTCTCCAGGACACTGACCACATGTTCAACTTTCACTTTTTCTCCAGTTCTCACCTTGTTATAGATCTGAACAAAGAAAAACAGGTAACCAACCACACTTTCAAATTCAAATTTCAAAATGTTCATTATGAAAGATTTCTGAATGTAGAAAAATTTGATTATTTTTCTTAAAAGGTCAAATTAGGACACACTAGGAATTCTCCATTTTCTAAATACTTTATTAAGATGCCTTCCTAGGTTAGAAACTAAATAATTTTGAAATGGCACAAAAAAGTTTAAATTAAAAAATTAAAGTGATCCAATCAGTTCATAATCACATTAAGTTCCAAATGCATTAAGGAAAATCTGAATACTTATAAGGAATCATTGAAACATTGAGGGTGAAAAATGGTAGAAATTATATACAGCAAAATCCCTGTTTTTAAAAAGTAGATAAAAATAAATAGCAAAATTGTATCTGTATGTGTACAGTTCAACATCTAAAAGGCTGCAAGGCAACCCTTTAATAACACCTACTTTTAAGGAGGATCGGGGAAGAGAGGGGTGAGAATGAGAAATTTTAAACTGATATAGATGCAATTTGAATTTTTTATAGTAAGCATGTATTACTTTTACAATAAAAATTAAACAAAAAGAAATAAAATTCGTATTATCCTTTCCTTAACATGGCCTATCCAAGAAAGGGGGGGGCTTTAAAAAGCAGACTAAAACACTTATTATTCTGAGTGGCCTTTTTTTTTCTATTTTATTCTCTACAACCCCACTGCTAACTACCATTCCCATCATTTCTCATGGAGATAACAGAACAGCTCATCAACTAGAATCCCAGTCTCCCCCTTTGCCCTTCTTCGGATCCATCTCCATACTACAGCAGAATGAGTTTTTAAATCTGCCTGCCATATTCCATATACTCCAGCTGCCCATCCTACAGAGGCCCCCTTCCACTTTGCTCTCACAATCCCCAGCTCATACTAACAACTTGGAATCACCATGTCTGACTTGCACCTGCTTAACTGACTCCTGCTTTTCTTCCTTGAATCAGCTGGGACAACTTCCCACTCCACAATATCACTCAAGGCCTTCCTAGCTGGAAAAGGGCCCTGTGCCAAATAGCCAGCTGTGTTCTCCACACTACAGGACACTATCTCTCTGTACCTGTCCTCCAGGAGGTTGTAACGTCTTTGAAAACAAGGGTAAAGTCTTATGTCTTTGTATTCCCTACAGCTAGTACCAGGCCTGGCACATAAATGTTTGCCAAATAAAAGTTTGCCAAAAAAGTAAGTGAACATCCTAATTAACCAAAAATGTCCCAAATGAATCTGAAAGCAAATAAATATAAAACTGCAGACTAACATCATGTTATGGACAGAAGTGATAGAATCAAATGCTTTACATGTATTGTTTAAGGTTATCATTAATCTGAAAACAAAAGAATTATTACTTACAAAGTTATTATACTCAAAAATATAAAGAAAGAAAACAGAGAATTCTGATTGAACTTGTACAAATAAATCCTTTGACTATACATACAAGACAGAGCATTTCAGATTTTCCAACAAACACCAAAAAAACAGACCACTGATCAATAAGAATTATATAAATTGCATGTTAAGCTAAATCCTAATTTAAAAAAACATGACAGTCTTAAAGAAAAAAATAACATATTTTTAAACAAGTAGAGACTATCATATTGACAGAAGGTAGTAACCAGTGATTTCAAAGCACCAAAGGGCAGATGACTAGATGTACTGGCAGGGCTCCTAAAGAATCTCATCTTAGATAAAATCTTAGCAATCTATTATTGATGTTAGCAAATCAATATAGTTAAGGCAACTCCTGAAATACAAAACACCTAGAGTTTATGTGAATAATTTACCTTTTCTCTTTACAGAAAAACAAAAATCCTTCTTATCACATACTATGTTTTACACCAAATTAAATTTTTAAAAACTATATGTCATTTTGAACAAAAACATACATGTGTCAGAGTCTGGAAGGCATGATAATCATCCGCTTCTTGGGCAACATAATTATATGCTCTAAGAACAGCCACTCCAGCATCTTGCACGGCATCAACATCTTCAGAGTCATTAACCACAAAGATAAAACCAATTCTAGAGGGGAAAGAAGAAGAAATATCTCAAAGAATGAAAACCAGTCGAAGAGAATGGCATCCCTGTACTGAGGTACTATAGACAACATAGGCACACAATCACTAAGTGAAAAGCACAGTTCACACCCCACATGAACACAGTTGGCAGAGGCATTCACGCATCACTTACAAAATAAGAGCAGATTCTCAAAATGGCCTACGCATTTCCAATGTGAAAGCAAGCTGTCTAATCATGAAGAGATTACTGACATGAAGGGCACTGCTACAGTTCTAGGTGGATATTTTGTTCTGCTTTAAAAAAAAATTGAGGAAATGAAAGCTTTTGGACTATAAAAATAAACATGGAAGGATGAATTCTGAGATTTGACACAAGCAACATGAGAGATACAGATAAAAATTTATAATTGTCGTATACCAAAAAGTCACAACCAAGGTTAAACTTTATTAAAATTTAAAATAAAGGAATAAACCACAAGGAAAATGCTATTATGATGGGATTAGGAAAGATAAAATTAATCAGACATAACATTCCTATGTTCATAAATGAATACATGATCAGTGTAACTCCACATCATGTACACAAGAATGGAAAGTTATACTCCATGTATGTATACTATGTCAAAACACACTGTACTGTCATGTATAACTAAAATGAACAAATAAAAATTAAAATTTTAAAAATTAAAAACTTTTCTCTACAAAAGGAAAGGAAAAGCCACAGGCTGACAAAAAATCTTTGCAAAATACCCATTTGATAAACGAGTGGTATCTAAAAATATAACTACAAGTCTTAAAACAACATTAAGAAGGAGTTGGGGTTGTGACTCCGTGATAGAATGCTTGCCTAGCGTGTGTGAGGCACTGGGTTTGATTCTCAGCCTGCATATAAATAAAGTAAGTAAATAAAGGTCCATCAACAACTAAAAACTTTTTTAAAAAATTAAGATAACAACCAAATTTTAAAATGAGCAAAAGATTCGTACAAACATTTTACCAAATAAGATATAGAGATGTTAGATAAGCACATGAAAAGAAAAGATGCTGAACATCCTATGTCATTACAGAATTACAAGTTAGAACAACAATGATATATTACTACTATTAAAATGGCCAAACACTGACAATACCAAACACTGGCAAGGAGTGGAACAATGGGAACTCTCTCATACACTGCTAATAGAAATGCAAAATAGTGCAGCTACTTTGGAAGACAACTTTTACAAAGCTAAGCATATACCTTCTCCCCCCCACCCCCGCCTTTGTTCTCCTCACTCGTGTCCCTTTCTTTTCTCCTTGGCCCCATCCTTAAGTAATATCCATGGAGGGAGCCCCTAGCAGTCCCTACATTCCCCATTAAATATCTCTTCACTTCTAGTGAAGCACTTTAATGGAAGAAGACTGGTGTCTTCTTAGGAGCAAAATACACATTAACAGTGGCCACAATATTGTTTCTGTGATCTCTGTATAGGTTTCAGAGCTGAGAGTCACCTAGGGACTAGTTATAGAACCCTTGAGAGTGAGACTGGCAAGATAGGAGGGAAAAGGTTGGGGGTGGGATGAAGAGAAGATGGTGGCCAAAACAAAGGATTACACTGCTTCTGTGAAAAGCATCCCAGAAGAGTTTTATGTGACTGGAGACCAACAGAGGCACCAACCCTTTGATCTGGGTTGTACAGGTACTTGAACAAACAGTGAACTCTGGCTAAGTGCTTTTACCTAAAGTCATCCCAGGCACTAAATGAAAGATTTGAAACAAGAAACACTAATATGTACCTGCGCATTAACAAATTTAAATGGGCCAGAAATATTCTCTTCCTCTGGAAAATACATAATACCTTCATACAAACTAAGTACTTGCCCACAGAAATGATTTTGCCAGATGCCTCCTAACTCTTTTCAATATTAAGGTTAATAACATTGGTGTTCTTTAGCATTGATCTGGAATTCAGTCATGATTTGCCTTGGATAAGTGGCCATTTCCCAGTTAAATAAGAAGACTTGATCACAGAGATCAAAACTACATGTACCAAAAACCCACTTGAATTTGGTGCATGAGGGATGTTGCATAGTGACAAATGGACACAATGGGTTGTGTCCCTAATGGTGTACAAAGTGATGATGAGGCAACCTTGACAATCAGCAATGAGAGGACACAAAATTAAGCATACACTTACCACACAATCCAGAAATTTTGCTTGGTATTTAGCCAATGTTATCAAAAACCTATGTCCACACAAAAACCTGTACATAGATGTTTATAGAAGCTTTATTCATAATTGCCCAAATTTGGAAGCAACAAAGACATCCTCCAGATGTGAACAGGTAAACAGATAAAGTGTGATATATCCATATAATGAAATATTACTCAGTGATTAAAAGAAATGAGATTATCAACCCACAAAAAGATATGGAGGTTGGGCATGGTGGTGCACGCCTGTAATCCCAGAGGCTCAGGAGGCTGAGGCAGGAGAATCACAAGTTCAAAACCAGGCTCAGCAACTTAGTGAGGCCCCAAGCAATTTAGGCCCTGTCTCTAAATAAAACACAAAAAAGGGTTGCGGGTGTAGCTTAGTGGTTAAGTGCCCCTGGGTTCAAACCCCAGCACCAAAAAAAAAAAAAAAGATACGGAGGATCCTTCAATGCACATTGCTTAGGTGAAGGAAGCCAATCTGAAAAGACGATATCCTGCATGACTGAAACTATATGACATTCTGGAAAAAGCAAAACTATGAAAACAGTTAAAAGATAAGTAGTTGCCAAGGCTTGGGGAATAATGAAGGAACGGACAAACAGATGGAGCATAGGGGGTATTTAGGGCAGTGACTTGAACCTATATGATATTATAATGTAGATACTTGACATTACACATTTGTCCTTTGTCAAAACCCCATAGCATGTGCCATATAAACAAAGAATCCTAATAGAAACTTTGGAGTTTACATAATATTAGTGTATAACAATATTAATTAATTACTAAACATAGTTCTAAAAAAGCAATCTATTAATTTTAGAGTAGAGGGGTTACAGTCTAAAAACAGAAGAAAATAAAAAGACATATGTCAAATGTCAAATTGTTAAAATTGATTAGCTCTGGCGAGGGGGGTATATATGTGGACAGAGGTGGAAAGAGCATTTTTTTTAGTTGAAAACGTTTTTTAAAATCCCACTCATGACTGAAATCATGAAAAACAGCCTAATATTCTTATATTAGTAAACATATGTGCTAACACCAAATTAGAGCAGCAGAACCTTATTATCTCCTTACAACTAATTCCTCCTTCCCAAGTTTCCACTTCTTAGTAAGGGGTTGACAGGTTTTTTGTTAGCTTAGCCAGGAACTTCAGGCTTGTTTGTCTTCTGGGCCCTCCCTCCACAGGTACCAGGAGGGAGTCTGTCAGTCTGTAGGCTCCCCATCCCTGCCAAAACCTTAGTACAAGACCACATTCTCCTATACCAAGAATAAAAGTAAAGCCTGCCTGCTCAGATCTCCCCAAAAACTGATCACAACACACCACTCTGTTGCCTTGGGAGTCTGGGTGCCTTATTCTTACCTACCTTTGCCATCTGAAGATAACAGTCCTTCTTCCTGTCTCTCGTACGGTTCAATAAATATTTAATCAGTGCCACTGTATACCACGAGTCCACTTCTGTATTCTTAGATTTCTCTTTTAACCAAAATATAGCTCTGGTTGTGATTTAGCACTTTATTCCTCTATCTTACCAGATATATTCACGTTTATATGAAATGTTTCACTGAACTGAAAATCTCTGCTTTTCTAGCATTTGAAATTCCCTGTTTTTGTTAAAGCCGCTCTTGAAAACCAACTTCTCCCATAGACTGAGATATCAGAGCATCCCAAACATCTCAGTCTATCGTTGTTTGTTTCCCTGAATTCTAAAGCACTTATAGCAAGTAGGATATAATCTAGCATTTGATCTTCTTGAAGTCTTTCTTGAAGTGTTTGAAACTACACAGAAAATTCCTTCCGAGAAGGTAGGAATATGGCTTTTATAACATTCACAACAGTTTGGTGTTGGAATGAAACATATGCTATTATTTTCTGGCTGAAGAGTGCTTTCCATCTTTATTTTTTTGATTTCTAATAATACAAATTTCATCAACATGTAAAATTATCAGAATTATTTCAGAATAAATGTGAAAATATCTTAACACTTAAATGTAAAATCTTAAAACTTTTTTGTTCTTCAAAGAAACTAGAAATTCAGGCACACAGTGCTCTCTGTTGGAAAATTTGGCAACATGACTGAAATAAATGTGTCTGTCTGCACCTATAAAAGAATGTCTAACATTTTGTAACATTTAGTCCCTGATGGTCTGACAACAACTATTGACAAAGCTCTATATCTCTGCTGAAAGTAGAAATGCTTTGTGATGTGGTCACTCACCTAGGAAAACTCTCCTGTACTGGGAAGCAACTGAAACCACAAACTATTTTTAAATAGTTAAATACCCATTTTTAAATGTATATTTCTTAATAATTCAATGGTTGGAAGCTTCTATTCATTGAGAATCAAATTCTCAGTCCCAAAAGATACTGACTTCAATATCAAATAGAAGATAAAACTGCCATTAATGATCCTCACTATTAATTATCCTACAATTCAGTAGCACCAGATTTATACTTCAGAATGACAAAACCTCAGCTAAATTAGACAGATCATCCAATCAATACTAATGTTACCTTAATGGTATATGATTACTGAGGAACATTTCAGCTGTGTTAATCAACTCTGCTGTGGCCTCATGTGCAGGATCAACTATGAAAACCTGTAGGGGAGGGCAAGGAAAAGAACCCATGAAATGACATTTATTCAAATATTCCTGGGCCAATAGAAATGCCCTTAGTCATTTTATATAAAGTCAAAAATTTTTACATCTACTACTGAACCACATAAAAGAGGAGTTAGAGAAACAGCAGCTGCCTCCATCTTTGTTCAAAGAATTTGGTAGTAACGGGCAAAGATTTCCTCATGGATTTCTACTGGTAACATGGGAACAGTATTCCAGACAGCAGATAGCTATTCTTCTACTACATCAAACAAAAAACAAGTTGTATCAATACTCTCACCTTAGAAAATGGAGAATTCTTCTTTGTATGTTCATTTCTAAAGATCTCTCTCTTTTCTCATTTTTGTTTTTTGTTTGTTTGTTTGTTTGTTGGTTGTTGGTTTTTGTGACAGCATCTTGCTATGTTACCCAAGCTGATCTCAAGTGGTCCTCTTGCCCACATTTCCCTGGTAGGTGGGCATGAACCACCACACCAGCTTTAGGATCTCTGAATTAAGACTTTGTTTAGAACCCAAGTCTTAGACCACAATAACAGCTACTGTATATATATTTAGCATTTTAGCAACTTACACATATTCTCTTATTTAAAAAAATTCTTTCTCAAAAAGAAAGACCAAAATTTTAGAAGGAAAAAGATAGTTTAAAGGGTGAGAAAAGTATAGCAGACAGTTTCCCCACAAGCTCTAAGGAAGCCTACTCTAGCCCCAACTGGCCCCACTTTCTTCTGCAAGTATGTGAGGGAAGAAAAAGAAATGAGAGGGGAAAGAGGACCAGCTAAGAACCCTCTATCTCAACTTCTCTAAAGCAGTGAAATGAGGAACAATAAGTAGAAGCTGACAAAAGGACCTATTTAAGGGATTAAACTGAATCACTAAATTTAAGGAATTAAGATATTAAAAAAAAAAATAGGGTATGATGGTGCACACCTGTAATCCTGGTGCACTCAGAAGACTGAGGCAGAAGGATTATAAGATTATAAGTTGAAAGCCAGCCTGGGCAACTTAGCAAGACCCTGTTTCAAAATAAAATGGAAAGGGCTGAGTGTATAGCTCAATGATAGAGCATCCCTGGGTTCAATCCCTAGTACTGCAAAAATAAGATACTACCTAAAAATCGAAATACTTAAATTGCTCTGAACTTCAAACTGCTCTTAAAGAACAGTTTTAACACCAGGGGCTGGAGCTGCAGCTCAATGGCAGAATGTGTGACTCATATATGTGAGGTACTGGGTTTAATCCCCAGCACTGCAAAAACATATACAAACAAAAAATTAGAATGATGCAGCCTGAATCTAAAGTTTTGTGTTATGGATGAGGAGCACTTCCTCATACACTGATACAGGCTGCAATGCTGATGGAACATCACAGCACCACAAAAGATCCATACATTCCTAAGCCCATTCTGTTTGATCAGGGAGCTCAACTGGTTGGTAGTAGTTGCAGGGAAGCAACTAGTAAAGGACAAAAAGGTAGGAAAAGGGAAGGGAGAAACAGAGTTCACAGCAAACAATAAGTAGAAGTTTTATTTACCATGTTATGCAAGTTTTTCCTAATTTGCCGAATAACACCAGGAAAGGTAGGTCGAAGCAACTCTTGAAGACTAGAAGGCCATGAATTATATCTGCTATCAGTCTCTAGATTGTTGACCCACTAGAAAAAAAATAACACAACATGGCACATATTTTTATCAGTTAAGATTTTTTTTGAAGGATCACATGGGACAAGACCATTTTCAAAGATATAAGAATCAAGTTGAAAAATGGGTCACTAAAAGACAAGGCACAGAATGGATAAAATTATTTCAGCCAACAAAAACAATAAAGGACTAGTGTCACGAAATACCAGTAAAAAAGAGCAAGCAATTCAAAGGACATGGATCAAGAATATGAAAGAAATTTGCAGAAGAAATCCAAATGGGCAATAAATACAAGGAAAACATATACCCTCAATTATAATCTGGGAAATATAAACTAAAACCACAATGAAATTTCATTCATTAAACTGAAAACAAATTCAAACTTGTCAATACCCAAGAATAGGCAAAAATGTACAGCAATATGAACTCACAACCAATGCTGATGTCTGGAACAGTCACTTTAAAAAAACAGACCTAACAAAGCTATAGACTTGATTTGTACCCTATCCCTAAGTACTCAAGATCTAGGTATCTACCCTGAAGAAGTTTCGCATGCACATGCCCAAGGAAAGAAGTACAAAAAGAGCCATTAAAGCACTGTTTCAATACTAAAATCAGAAACAACTTAAATGTCCACAAAGAAAACAATGGAAAATAGTATGTACCTATCATTTTTTTAAAAAGGATAGGAGTGAGGGAAGCATGTGCATATTTCCTTGCTCGTGTATGCATAGAGTATTTCTGGAAGAATACAAGTTAAATGCCAATGCTTGCTGACTCTGAGGGGAAAACTGATTAGCTGGGTGATGATTTTCACTACATAAAACTTCTGTACATCTTAAAATTTAAAATATACAAAAGATTTTCTTTAAAAAATAAAATATTATAAAATGTAATAAACTCTATGTATCCAACCTACAAAATTCTTGCAAAAACTTGCTTTAAAAAGGGAACTGATGAAGGATACTGACAGGGGAATAGGCTATCTGAATATTTAAAATATTTAATAGGAAATAACATAATAAAATAAGGGATAAGGGAATGCATGTCAACTTCAAAGAATAATTACTTGCATGGAGGAAATGGGTGAAACTGGGAAGAGACATACTTAAACACTTTTTCCCCCAAAATCTGACACAAAATAGTTATTTAGAAAGTATATAGATGATTCATATGGTTTTTACTCTTTATTAACAAATACATGTAATGTTATTCTGTTTACTCTTTATAAGTAAAATATTTTAATCAGAAAAAAGTGCACTACCAGTATTCATGAAAATACACAACTGTTATACCATCCATGAAAATTCAAGTAGTGATCATCTCCATTCTACATTATTTCTCTACCAAAATTTGTAGGCTGCCTAAGGTGTACTAGCCACATGGGGTCTACTCCAATCTTATTATTACCATGATGACATTACTCTCCACATTCTCTTTTATAGGTGACAAAGGCTCAAAGTGATCATATAGCAAATAATAATTAATGGACTAGTAAGGAAGGTTATTAACTAAACATTCATACTTTCAGTTTTTTTATTTGTTCTAATTAGTTATACATGACTGTAGAATGCACTTTGATACACATGACAATAGAATGTACTTTGATACACTGTACATAAATGGAGTATAATTTCTCATTCTTCTGGTTGTATATGATGTAGAATCACATATCGTGTAGTCATCTATGTACACAGGGTAATAATGTTTGATTCATTCTACTATTCTTCCTACCTCCATAACCCCTCCCCTCCCTTTACTCCCCTCTACCTAAAGTAACTCTGTTCTCCCCTAGGCCCGCCCCTTGTGAATTATATAGCAGTTCTAAATCATACACATTGTCACAAAAATCTCACAAGACCTATATGCAGCTGAGAAAACACAAACTAGACCCTCTTCCTTGAGAGGTGCTGAGCTGAACCCTAGGGGTACAATAGAGAGAGAGATCATTAGCAAGCAAAGCAGCAACAATAACTCAACTTTTAGGAGCATTTAAGAGCTACGTTGTAGTATATGCATAGTTCCACATAAACAGTTGCAAATCCATGGTGGCAACAAAAAAGATGGTGAGAATAACTTAACTCTCAATAAAAGACAAATGAAAAAGCTATAATTAAGATGCCTGGCTAGAATGTCCCTTGACACCCCAAAGGAATACTCACTGAAATAGCAGGACTCCTGATGTCCACAGCATAGTCAGCCTCAGAGGGCTGGATGTTCAGCTTCAAAATATTATGCAGAGAGATGCCTTCTATTCCCAGTCTATGCAGACCCTCCATTACCCGGGCTTCATTCCTCAATACATCAAACAAACTAGGGAAAAACAGGCATTTAGTAGGAAAAAAATGTTTAATCTTTGCTGCGGGGGAAAAAAAAAGGAAAATTTATTGGTTTGAACTCAGTGCCAAATTAGACTAATTGAGAATCTCAACAAGGGAGCTTTTCCCCTTGTCATATATAGATTATCTCTAAGTATAAATACAATTTGAGGATGAAACAACCCTAAATCTATACGACACAGCATGTTTTAAAAACAGTACACTAGCCTCTCTGTATTATTTATGACAATCACATGTGAATCTACAATTATCTCAAAATGAAGTTTAAAAAAATACCACAAAAACAGATACTAAATTATATATCTTTAATGTATGTTTCAATATCAATACTAATTGACACAGGCACACATACACACATATACACATATATACACACTCACACAGAGAACCACAGGAAAAAGTCTGAAGAATTGATGGGGAGAAAGAAAGACAGGGAATGGGATGAAATAAGATGGGATGAAACCTTACTTCTTACTTCCTTTATCTGTATTATTTTGAATTGGTTTTAATGAGCAAATATACCATTTTAATACACTGAAAAAGACTATTTTTTTTTTAAATTGTAAACAAATGGGATACATGTTGTTTCTCTGTACATGGAGTAAAGGCATATCATTTGTGTAATCATAAATTTACATAGGGTAATGCTGATTGTTATTTTTTCCCTTACCCCCCACTCCTCCAACCCCTCTTTTCCCTCTATACAGTCCTTCCTTCCTCCATTCTTGCTCCCCTCCCTAACCCTAACCCTAACCCTAACACTAATCCCTCACACCCCCCATTATGTGTCATCATCTGCTTATCAGCGAGATCATTCGTCCTTTGGTTTTTTGAGACTGGCTTATCTCACTTAGCATGATATTCTCCAATTTCATCCATTTGCCTGTAAATGCCATAATTTTATCATTCTTTATGGTGGAGTAATATTCCATTATACATATATATACCACAGTTTCTTTAACCATTCATCAATTGAAGGACATCTAGGTTGGTTCCATAGTCTGGCTATTGTGAATTGAGCAGCTATGAACATTGATGTGGCTGTATCTCTGTAGTATGCTGATTTTAAGACCTTTCAGTATAGGTCAAGGAATGGGATAGCTGGGTCAAATGGTGGGTCCATTCCAAGCTTTCTGAGGAATCTCCATACTGCTTTCCAGAGTGGCTGCACTAATTTGCAACCCCACCAGCAATGTATGAGTGTACTTTTTCTCCCACATCCTCGCCAACACCTATTGTTGCTTGTGATCTTGATAATGGCCATTCTAATTGGGGTGAGATGGAATCTTAGGGTAGTTCTGATTTGCATTTCTCTTATTACTAGAGATGTTGAACATTTTTTCATAAATCTGTTGATTGCTTGTAGATCTGTGAAGTGTCTGTTCATTTCCTTAGCCCATTTGTTGATTGGATTATTTGTATTCTTGGTGTAGATTTTTGAGTTCTTTATATATTCTGGAAATTAGTGCTCTATCTGAAGTATGAGTGGCAAAGATTTTCTCCCACTCTGTAGGCTCTCTCTTCACATTATTGATAATCTCCTTTGCTGAGAGAAAGCTTTTTAGTTTGAATCTATCCCAGTTGTTGATTCTTGCTTTTATTTCTTATGCTATGGGAGTCCTGTTAAGGAAGTATGATCCTAAGCTGACATGTTGAAGATTTGGACCTACTTTTTCTTCTATAAGATGCAGGGTCTCTGGTCTGATTCCGAGGTCCTTCATCCATTTTGAGTTGACTTTTGTGCAGGGTGAGAGATAGGGGTTTAATTTCATTCTGTTGCATATGGATTTCCAGTTTTCCCAGCACCATTTGTTGAAAAGGCTATCTTTTCTCCATTGTATATCTTTAGCACCTTTGTCTAGTATGAGAAAATTGTATTTATTTGGGTTTGTGTCCATGTCCTCTATTCTGTACCATTGATCTACCTGTCTATTTTGGTACCAATACCATGCCATTTTTGTTACTATTGCTTTGCAGTAGAGTTGAAGATCTGGTATTGCGATACCCCCTGCTTCGCTCTTTCTGCTAAGGATTGCTTTAGCTATTCTGGGTTTCTTATTCTTCCAGATGAATTTCATAATGCTTGCTCTATTTCTGTAAGGTACATCATTGGGATTTTAATTGGAATTGCATTGAATCTGTATAGCACTTTAGGTAGTATGGCCATTTTGACAATATTAATTCTGCCTATCCAAAAACATGAGAGAACTTTCCATCTTCTAAGGTTTTCTTTAATTTCTTTCTTCAGTATTCTGTAGTTCTCATTGTAGAGGTCTTTCACCTCTTTTGTTAGATTGATTCCCAAGTATTTTATTTTTTTCAAGGCTATGGGGTAATTTTTCAAGGCTATGGGGTGAATGGGGTAATTTTCCTAACTTCTCTTTCTGAAGATTCATCACTTATGTATAAAAATGCATTGGATTTATGAGCATCGATCTTGTAACCTGCTACTTTACTGAATGCACTTATGAGTTCTAAAAGTTTTCTGGTGGAATTTCCGGATTCCTCTAAATAATCATGTCATCAGCGAACAGGGATAGTTTGAGTTCTTCTTTTCCTATTTGTATCCCTTTAATTTCTTTGGTTTGTCTAATTGCTCTGGCTAGAGTTTCAAGGACGATATTGAATAGAAGTGGTTGAAAGAGGGCATCCCTGACTTGTTCCAGTTTTTAGGGGGAATGCTTTCAGTTTTTCACCATTTAGAATGATATTGGCCATGGGCTTAGCATAGATGGCCTTTACAATGTTAAGGAACGTTCCCACTATCCCTATTTTTTCTAGTGTTTTCAGCATGAAGGGATGCTGTATTTTATCGAATGCTTTTTCTGCATCTATCGAAATAATCATGTGATTCTTAACTTTAAGTCTGTTGATTGGTGAATGACATTTATTGATTTCCGGATGTTGAACCAACCTTGCATCCCTAGGATAAAACCCACTTGATCATGGTGTACTATCTTTTTAATATATTTTTGGACGCGATTTGCTAAAATTTTGTTGAGAATTTTTGCATCGATGTTCATTAAGGATATTGGTCTGAGATTTTCTTTCCTCGATGTGTCTCTGTCTGGTTTAGGTATCAGGGTGATACTGGCTTCATACAATGAGTTTGGGAGGGTTCCCTCCTCTTCTATTTCATGGAATACTTTGAGGAGTATTGGAATGAGCTCTTCTTTAAAGGTTTTGTAGAACTCGGCTGAGAACCCATCTGGTCCCGGACTTTTCTTTGTTGGTAGGCTTTTGATGACCTCTTCTATTTCACTGCTTGAAATTGATTTATTATTTAAGTTGTGTATGTCCTCCTGGTTCAGTTTAGGTAATTCATATGTCTCTAGAAACTTGTTGATGTCTTCAAGGTTTTCTGTTTTGTTGGAGTATAGATTTTCAAAATAGCTTCTAATTATGTTTCGTATTTCACTCGTGTCTGTTGTGATATTTCCTTGTTCATTCCGAATTTTAGTAATTTGAGTTTTCGCTCTCTCTTTGTTAGTGTGGCTAAGGGTTTATCAATTTTGTTTATTTTTTCAAAGAACCAACTCTTTATTTTGTTAATTTTTTCGATTGTTTCTTTTGTTTCAATTTCGTTGATTTTGGCTCTGATTTTAACTATTTCCTGTGTATATGTTTTTAATAAATCATTCAATAAAAACATGTGGAGAATCTTTTAAAACATTCACATCCACTTTACTAACTAATCCTAGGTCTATAATGCAATAAATGGGTATAAATGCCTAATTAAACTAATTAATATGAAAATATTTTATTGTGTAAACTACTTCTGAAAAATTAACAATTACTTTTATTTTTTCGATTAGGAAGCCAGTGACAACTGTCTTGATTTTAATTCCAAGGAAAAACATCCGAATTCTACCTGACTATCCACTCCCTTCCCACCAAAATCATAGACAATTTGGAGCTATTTGATTTTAAACTATATTTTAAGAACAACAAAAAAGTAGGTTTTCAAATAATAATGCCTTCAGAGACAGCACTTTGAATAAACTCACTTCACACTATTCCAGAAACAAGAGAACTTGGTCTTTCCTGATGCTATCCTTAACAGGAAAACTACAGCTATAAAAGGGAATCCTCGAAAAACACTGAGACTTTGAACATACACTGTAATGCAAGATGGCTCTAGATCACTATGTCCACCTCAGGCACAGCATGGCCCACCTCCATGCACTGGAGGTTGGGGAGGGCAGTCTGATAAGTTGTCCATCCTTGCCTCATGCCACAATAAGAAGGGACAACAATCTGAACACATGACAAGGAACTACACATTATTACAAAAACTTACAAAATGAGGAAAAAAACAAAAATCCATACCTGAATATATCCTGTGTATCTAAATCAATATGAAGCCCATTGATGAAGAGAGCAGA
Organism: Sciurus vulgaris; assembly: GCF_902686455.1. NCBI lineage: Eukaryota > Metazoa > Chordata > Mammalia > Rodentia > Sciuridae > Sciurus > Sciurus vulgaris. Next base: position 73,396,836 of record NC_136463.1, read on the forward strand.
ATCTCCAGGCTGTAATCCTAAAGTTCCCTTGAAATACTGAAAAATAAAAAGAAAATTATTAGAGAGTAATGAGAGAGTGTTGAACAAAACCTTCTGCATTTCTGGGGTTTACTATCTACACAAATCTTGATATTCTAAGGCTGGGTTAAGATTTCCTTCCATACTCTCACATACTTTCTTTGAATTTACTATATTAAATGAAAGTACTGATTTATAGGACATACACCTTTCTTCTCTTTCCTCCTTCCCTCATTCTGATGATGATATGACTGTTTTCTATAAAATCTGGAGTGACAGGATAAGCCAAGTGCTGACAGTCACTTTTCAGAAAAGTGAATATAAATAAAACAGGACTAATTTTTAAAACTTATCTTTTTTTTTTTCCCGGTAAAGGGGATTGAACTCAGGGCCTTGTGCTTGTAAGGCAAGCACTCTACAAGCTGAGCTATCTCCCCAGCCCTTAAAACTTATCTTTATTTTGAAAACATGTTTCTTTCTGCCACATGATTTCCCTTTCCAATAATACTTCTCTGAACTGCATCAAAAGAACTGAAGCTAGTACTATGCCACTGGTATCCCATAAGCAAAACACCAGACATTTGTTCTTTACCTTAGTAAAAAAGTAAGTCCCTCATAATCAAAAAATCTGATATATTCCTTAACATTAAAGACACAGGAAGTGAGCAATCTATCATCAGCATCTGAAGTGGGATTCTCACTTCTATTCATGTCAAGTTACACAGGTTCTAGAATTTCCCTTACTTTTGCTCACCAGTGCCAGACAACAGTGCCTGAGCATTCTACCTTTGCCTTTTTTACAATTGTTGCTTTCCCTATTTGTGATGCCAATCAAGACTGTGACAACAGTCAATAATAGCTGAACCCTCTTGAAGAACTTCAAGTATCACACCAAAAAGGGTTTCCTTCAAACTAAGACACATCAAAAAACTAAGCTGCTGTGCTGGGAACAATAATACCTCCTCCTGCCTAACCCTGCAAGACCTGGCCTCATAGCATCTTTCACCTGCAAGGCCCCAAGATGGTGATGGCTCTGCACTTAGATGACTATGCAGCTCCTGAGATTTACCTGAGTCAATGGAAACATTGCCCTGACTTCATGTTGAAGTTTCTGTTGAATAATATCCTTTCCACTCAATTTCTCTTTCTCTCAAAGGAAACTGAAACTGTTATTTGTATATTCTAAACCATAGGAAACTAAGTCACACAGTGGAAAACAGAAGAAATTATTCAGATACCAGAAACAAAACTTAATCCCTTAGGAACCTAGAGCTGGACAGGGACCACTGAGCTCCCTTTACCCACTAGATGTCAGTAAACTAAGAAAAAAATTTACTTTTGAGATATAGGGTTGCATGAGAAAAGAACAAAACAATGAGGAACGCATGGCTCTTACTTCATGGTCATCAGGATTAAATGGTAAGCAAGATAAGGGGATTATATCAAAAGGTAAACATATTTCAAAATACTGGATTGTATACCACAAATACATATTTGCCAATTAAAAAATAAAAGGTAAAGGAATAATGCAGAGTTGCATCAATTAAGAACTGGCATTTCTTTCATGGGAGAGAAGAACTACATGTCCATTCATTATGAAGACTTAGAAAAACACCCTCAGCTGATAAATACAGCTCATATCTATTTCGAGATCTGAACACTAGTAACACAGGTGAGTTTACTTTGGGAAAATTCATCACACTAAAGATTTAGGGTCTGTGCATTCTTATGTTTTATATTTTTTGTACGCATTTTATATGTACTTTTTGCTTTAATAAAATGTTTTACTCAAAAGAAATTAGAATCCAGGAAACACCAATATAGCCTGCACAATTTAATGTTCTGTCTTCTTGGTGGGGGAAAGCCTTCAAGTAATTTTTGATATTATTATTATTATGGAAATTTAAATTAAATAAATATGGTTTTGTCAATTTCGTCAATATTTGAGAAATACTTGGTTTGCTTATTTCTCATATCTATTTAACTAATTAGTATCCTATATATAAAGGTTAAGGAAATTTGGTATAAAGACAGTGAATTGAACACAAGCATTTTTTTCCCTCCTGAAACTCTACTGAAAAGTCAGGAAAAGAGCCTTTTTTAGTTATGAGTTCTCAGGGCAAAAAGAACAGAAAATACTAAGGTCAACAAATTTTGGAAGCCAGAAGGGTGAGGGGTGAGTAATAACTGGCCTAGCAGTTCCAAGAAAGCTGTTTGATAGGCCAAAGTGAGAAAGGACAACAAGAAACCCAAGCTACCCTGTGGAGCACCCAAAGATTCAGGAATTCACAGATCAAAGGACAGGAGTATAAAAAAGGCTAATAGAAAACCTATCCTTAAGACATGGCCCTCCTCTGGGGTTCTGACTCAGTGTAGAGCACTTCCCCAGCAAGGGTGAGGCCTTGGGTTCGATCCTTAGCACCACATAAAAATAAAATAAAGGTATTGTGTCCACCTACAATTAAAGCAAAAAAACAAAACAAACAAACAAACAAAAAAGACATGGCCCTCCTGTTGATCCCACACAGTCAGGTGACTATTTTTTTAAAATTATTTATTTTTTATTTTTTACAAACTGCATTTTGATTTATTATACACAAATGGGGTACATCATTTCATTTCTATGGTTGTATACAATGTAAATTCTGTACCCAACACTCCAGAAAAATGGAGGCTCATGGCCTAGAAAGAGCAAAAAGAAAACCTGTGGGCTATGGGAAATCAGAAGCAGACAGGAGTCCCAGCTGAAAATGGGAGATTGAGGCTATTTCCAAATGCTCTTCCCTACTAGGCTTCTAAAACCCTGGCAGCCAGACTGTACCCTCCAGGCAGAAGATTGGCAATTCTTTTGGAGACTGACCAGTCTCTTTCAGAGTTTTCCTTTAGCTGTCAAATTTTTAAATTCCAAAGAGTTTTTCTTGCTCTCGGATTCTTCTTTCCTGATATTCTCATGGCTCTCTGAGGAGGAAAACAGTATCTTTATTTTCTTCTCTTTGCAATATCTACTTCCTCTTCTTTTTGTTGTTTTTGTTTTTCCCCTCTTCTTATAGACAGGGCCCTGCTATGTTGTTCAGCCTGGCTATGAACTTCTAGGTTCAAATGAACCTCCTGTCTTAGTCTCCCTAGTAGCTGTACAGTGCCCAGCTTAATTCCTCTTAAGCCTGTTTTGGGATGTCAATCTCTTGTCTTTGGCATTGGAGGCTTTCCTCAGGTATCTAGTGATAGGTGGCTAGCTGTTCATATTGAAATGCAAAGCACTAAGAAACTGATTGGGTTGGTCAGTCTCTACAAAGCAGGGTAACCTAGGAAATGGCCACACCAAAACACCTTATGGTCAAAAAGTCTCATCCTTCAGGCTTCAAATCAGTTTCTTCTAATCACTAGGGTCAAAAAAAGGTCCCAGATAATTCTAGGATGAATAATAGATCTCATACAAAGGCTTCAAACTTCTGGACAGCTACAGTGAACATCAAAATTTCAAGGAGTAATGATTCAAGCTTTTAAATGACTCCCATTCTAAAGCCATATGTCTAGCCTACCAATCAGTAAAAACAAGTGAAAAACTTGTCACAAAGGTTCAAATTAACCTCCCATGCAACTTTTCTCACAAAGAAGGATGTGCTGCATCAAAATAAGAGAGAAAAACAAAGACATGGAATCCAAGAAAGGCAGTTAAAGGAAGGTCCCCAGGATGCCTTGTGCACATTTGGCATGAAAAGCTACTAGGCCAAATTAGAGTGGCTAAACCTGGATAAAATTGCAACAGGGAAGGCCGAAGAGAAAGGACAAGTACCTATGGAGAACTACTGAGACACTAAGGGGTTGACAGTGGGAGAAGGATATACATCATCCTTGAACTAGAAGGCCAATACATAATGTCTGAAACTGAAAAATAGAACACCAACTTAGGCATGCTAGAAATCTGAAAAAAATTATCTGAAGGATAAGGTAAAAGTTGAAAGTAGATGCCTCTAGGAAAAGGTAAACATGTTACAGAATGCTGTTATAGAACATGTTAGGAACACAAAGGGGAGAAATGTCAGATAATGCTGTTTTTTTGAATGATGTGGTAGAACCATTTGATGCTTTCAATTACATTTATATTCAATTTTGATTAAAAACTAGAACTATAAGATAGAAATGAATATCACCATTATTGATAAAAGGAAAGCAGCAATAGTAAATGCTACTGATTAAACTCAGACTTCTTCATCTTTAAAGCTAAAATACAAAACAGTCAATATTTTCCAATGGTTAATACCTTCTGATTCTCTTCCACTTCAGTTCTAAGTTCCGAACTCACAGCTGTTTTCGTTATTGCTCTAAGGAATAAAATCATTATCAGCACTTGGTTTAACATTAGACATGTCTTCAATTTCCCTTTTCCTAAGTATGAAACATATTGTTCAATAAATCAGAAAAAAACTAGAATGGAAAAAACTTTAAACCTATACAATTGATAAACATTTCTCCTCTCTTAGATGTCCAAATTGTTAATCACTATACAATATAATATCAGGTCTAGGGATGTAACTGAGTGATAGATCACCTGCCTAACATGTAAAAAGCCCTGGGTTCAATCCCTAGTATTTGCAAAAAACAAATAAAATACAACATAAAATATAAGTAAATAAAACTAAAGAAAAGAAGCATAATAGCAATACTTTTTAAAAAGTACAGTTGTTTCCAAGTTCTTATCTGAATATGTACCATGTTGCTATATATGATCTCTACAGCTCACAGACTAAAATACAATGTTAAATAACTAAGGCGGCAGATTGTGCATCCTTTTTAAGCACTTATGGTGAAGGTGGAATTCTCCATCTATATCTTCAAGTAGGATGCTCAACTAAGAACACTTAAAAGACTTAAAATCATATAGTAAAAAACAAATTTATTTATAAAACATCTCACATCAAGTGTCAAAACACTTCAGTGACTCAGGAAAGAGGCAGGCAACCATTTACATCAATAGTTTATAAAAATTTGGCTTTTAAAAAAACTTTGACTTGTATTATGAGATGTAGAGCAACCCTTAAATAATAGAAAGCAATGTCAAAAAAATCAAAATGTTATTCTGGCAATGTAGCTCACTGCTAGAGCATTGTTTAGCATGCATAAGGTTCAGGGTTTGATCCTCAGCATAATCAGAAAAAAAAAAAAACACTTATTCTATCACTATGAACAAGTCACTTCACCTCTCTGTCTCAGTTTCTTCTTCAAGACTCAATGATATGGAGCTGAAGAAATAGCTCCTTTTGGAGAGCGCTCGCCTAGCATGAGCAAGGACCGCAGTTCGAATCCCCGGCCGCTCAAATGAGAAGGAAAAAAAAAAAAAAAAAAACCCCACAAAGACTCAATGATATATACGTACACAATCCCTCAGGAAGCTATGGTCTGTGCTAGACTCTAGATTAGTAACATCAGTATATGCTCTGTTATTCACCCAATTCTAAAAGACAAGTATTGTTATTCCCACTCTACCATTAAGATAAGTGAGGTAAAGAGAAATTGTTCATTTGCAAAGGTCACTTCAATTAGTAAGAGGCCAAGAATGTTGCCTAGATCTCTCAACCACACAATGCATGGTCTTGTCCTCTTCTCACTAAGAGGGTTCCACTCACAATAGTGATGGTAAATAGAATTCACATTTTCTAAGCATTTTCATATTTTACTTATGCCATCTGACATGTAAATATGAAGGCAATTGGTATATCATTAAGGAGAAGAACATATCAAAGTCTTACTCGATGTTACCTGGCTTTGGTAGGAAAATTCTGACTAAGGTCTTTCATCATCACCAAAGCCAACTCCACAGGAGAAGCCAAGATTCGGGCAGCTGTCTGGAAACTGAGGTCTGCAACAATGCCAAGTATAAGTTAGACAGTATTAGCCCAATGCAACGAGAAGCACATAAAAACCACCTTTATTTCCCACTATTTTCTTGATAATAAAGAATGCCATAGAATGCAACCATTCCAGAGAGTGCCAGTGGTACAGTTTCAGGTTTCTTTCACCTCCTGGATCCCTAGAGTGTTGATTGAGCCATTCCTGCCCTATCTGTATAAAACACTAAGGCACATGCTAACATCTTTAGCAGAGACTAAACTGAGCCCAAATCCTTTTCCTTCTTCTGAATTTATAATATATCACATAATACAACATTAAGACATTTAGCAAATTATATTATGGGGAAAAAAACTTGATAACTTACTCTTTGGAACAGAAAAGTACACACATATTCTACCCCTTATATGCCTTCAACATTCTATAGGTACATATTTTAAGAAATGAGGAATGGGGAATGGGAGTTGTAGTTCAATGATAAGAGTCCTTGCCTAACATGTACCATGTTCAATCCTCAGTTATCATAAAAAAAAAAAAAAAGTACACATATAAGAACATAAAGACAAGACACATTTCTGGCATTCTAAGCTTATATATCTAGTCACAGAAAGATCTGACACCATTTATATGTAATACTTCAGGCCTAATGTTCTCTGTCTACAAAAGATGTTTCTTGTCTGATTAACTATATTTGATCGATCTTTAAAATCTGTGGATTTATGTGAATATATTCAATCAAATTCAAATTCTGCATTTAATACAACAAAATTTATAAGAAAGGACAGCAATGATCTATCTAAATTTTCATTACCTTGCAACTGCCAAACTTTCAAAGGTGCCATTTCATTGGTACTCTCCACAAGGTGCTTTCTGAGTTCTTTCAATTGTCCCTTCAGGTCAGGGTGTAAGTCTCTGAAAGAAATATAAAATCAGTCCTTTGCTCTCAATTATCTTTTCTCTCTCAGAGTACACCTGTACAAGAAAGGACTCCAACTATATCTTCACAATTTTCCCCTCCCAATCCTAAAAAAATTTCTTTAATACAGGTAAAAAAAAAAAATTAAAGTACAATTATTTTCTTCTAAAAATAAGATAGAAAATAAGTTCAAACACCATAAAATTTATACACTGAAATATAAAGCAGTATAATAGTGAATCCTTCCTATTTGAGAAGTTAATAAAACTAAGATTAAGTAATAGGGTCCTCAACTTTACTTGTAGTTTTTTACTTGAACTATTTTATTTTTAAGTAAAAGAAGTCTTATACTGGGATTTGGAAAAAAAGAAAACTTGATAAAGTAGTTCTTTGGAAGACAAAAGCAAGTATACCAACAATTTATTCTGGGTGGTGAGTTGTGTGGGTATGCATTATTCTCCATACTTTTCTAGATCTTTTTAATTTCCCAAAATAAAATTGGATAAAAATTCTGCCAGTCCCAATATGAATTTCCTCCAGCCTCTATATAATTATAAATTGTCTAATTAGTTATAAATTCTTATCCTGAAATATAGTACAATCCTTTTAAAGGTAGTAAAATAGTTATCGAAGACAGAGAGATAACATTTATATCACACAGACAGATGGCTGGAAGATTATGTTCGGTTAAGTGCTAAAAACTCAATTCCCCTATCCACTCCCCAGAACTAGGGATTGAACCCAGGAGCACTCTAGCCCACTCTAACCACCAAGGTATATACTCAACTCTTTTTTAGTTTTTTTTTTTTTGAGAGTCCTACAAAATTCCCAAGGTAGGCCTCAAACTTGCAATTCTCCTGACTCAGTTCTCCTGAATGAATGGAATACATGAGTGTGCCCAGCTAGAAACTCAAAATTTCTTAAATGCAACATGCAGAAGTTAAAATATTCTCTCAGAGCCTTCACTTCCAAACAAGCCAAGAAAGCCTCTCGAGTGCTGGGACTATGTATACAACACCACATCCAGTTTTGATATGCCTTTTAAATCTTGAATCTACAGATGATTCCTACAGACTGATTATTTGTTCCCACTACACCCTTAATTCATCTGTTGAAATACTAACCCCTAATGTGATCATATGAGGAGATGGACCTTTGGGGGGTGATTTAATCACGAGGGCAAAGCTTTCATAAACAGGACTTATGCCCTTGTAAGAAGTTCTAAAAGACGGGCACTGTGGCACATACACGTAATCCCAGAGACTTGGAGGACTAAAGCAGGAGAAGCCCAAGTTCAAGGTCAGCCTGGGCAACTTAGTGAGATCCTGTCACAAAATAAAAAGTTAAAAAAAAGGTGGGGGGGATGTAGTTCAATAGTTGAATGCCCTCAGGTTCAATCCCCAGTACCAAAATAAATAAATGTAAGATAAAATAACATCCAAGAAGACTTTTCTCCATGAAATAGTATGATGTTTTCATAAAATGGTTTGGAATCATGAAACTTAAAATAGTACCATTAAGAATATTTTCTAGCTGGGCATGGTGGCACAAGCCTATATCCCAGCAAGTCTGGAGATTGAGGCAGGAAGATCGAAAGCTCCAGGCCAGCCTCAGCAACTTAGCAAGGTCCTAAGCGACTCAGCAAGACCTACTCTCAAAGTAAAATAAAAAGGGCTAAGGATGTCACTCAGTGGTTAAGCACTCCTGGGTTTAATCCCCAGTACAAAAAAAAAAAAAAATTTTTTTAAATAAATAAAAAATTTCTCTCTCCTTTCATATAAAGCTAGTCTAATAAAATGTATTTCAATTGAACAAGTATAAAACCTATTATACATCTTATACTTTTTCATCTTATGTTTAGCATAAAGAGCCACAACCACTATAACTTAAAGGCCCACCCACCCATCCATGAACAAAAATTAAGCGAAACAATTTGGTTCACCCTATTATTCAATTAAAAACTGGTATTTAACTTTATGTCATCAACTGAGAGGGAAAAGAAATTAATTTAAGCTCCAGGCAGGTATCTTTAATGATATCCATAGTATCATTTAAGAAAAAAGAGATTTAGCCATGTGTGATGCAGCACATCCGTCATCCCGGCTACTCAAGAGGCTGAGACAGCAGGATTTCCAGTTTAAGGGCAGACTCAGCAACTTGCTGAGACAACTCTCAAAATTAAACAAGAGGTAGAGGTTCAATGGTAGGGCACCTCTGGGTTCAATTCCCAGTAATGCAAAAATAAAAAATAAATAAATAAAAATAACAGTTTCAGAATAACTGGAAATTGCACTTTATTAGAAGCAAAGTGGGTATTTCTCCAATTTACAGTACAAATATGAAGGACTATTAGATTTGTACTCAGATAATAATGAAAGAGATGATGCTAAGAATGTGGGAAAGTCTGAAGATTTAAAGAGAATAAAGACATTTTTTTAAATAAACAGAATATACATACATACCTTAATCTTCCAAAGAGGAACCCTTGAACTTCATCAATAGGATCGTTTTCACCAATCACTGTGGTGTTTACCTCAGTTCCTATAAAAACAGTAAATACATGTCTAATGGTTCAGACTAGAAATAAAAACATTATTAATTTGACAAAATTTGAGTGATATAAAAATAAAAGTCAGAAACACCTGAAATAAAACCATTTGAAATGTCAACTACCTCAATTAACATTTTGCAATTAGTCTAAACAAATGCAATAAATGTGTTTAACAGTTCCTGTGATCACAGATAATGTATTTTTCCCCTAAACTGTAAAAAATTTTAGATCTAAAATTTCAAAATTAACAATTTTTAGTATGAGGAGAACAGGATTCTTCAAAGTCAAAATTCTGAAGAATCTGCAATTAGGCAACTTAATCCTAAATATAATTACTGAAAAACCGAAATGATGAGTTATTTACTAGGCTACTTTCTACTTGCTTTACTACCCAAACTGTTAATTTTTATGTTTAAAAAAAAAAGTAAAAAAGACAGCATGTAAAACTTGTAAAATAATGATTTCAAAACCCCACATCATTACAAGAAAAATTCAGAGTAAACTACTCCAAGTGCAGAAAAGAACATAAAATTCATTAAAGTATATTTAAAATTTCACATTGTAATCACAAATTAATGGTTATTTGTTATTTGTAAACCATATAACGTCAACAAAAACAATTACTACTTAAACTTTTTGTGCAAAATACTGTGCTAAACTCTTTATTTATTCCTCCCAAATACTTAAAGAAGAATATTATCATCATCTGCATTTTACAGTGGGAGAAATTTAGAACCTAGAGAAGTTGCTTAAGGTCACCCCCAAAGATGAATGGATAAACAAAGAGCATTAATGACTCCTAAATCTATTCTTTTTCATTACAGAAAGAAATTGCACTTTAGTTCATACTTAAAGAAAACACACTGGTCTTCATTGTACAAATTCACCTTTCACCTGAGTATCATCCTTGGCCTTGTACTCAGTGCTCTTAATGGCCAATTCCACACCATAGCCAGAGAGATGAACTGGCTCCTTTCTGGGATTCTGCAAGTAAAGCAAGTATTCCAACATTACTAGCTAGCTTGTTATAAGCTGGGCATGGTGGCACACGCCTATACTTCTAGCAACTCAGGAAACTGAAGGAGAAAGATACCAAGTTGAAGAGCGGCCTCAGCAACTTAGCAAGACCCTGTCTCTTTAAAAAAAAAGGAAGAGGCTGCTGATGTAGCTCAGTGGTAGAGTACCCTGGGTTCAATCCCCAGTACTGCAAAAAAGAAAAAAATAAAAAAATCTGTTATGGGTCATAGGTAATGACTGTACCTCATTAACATTGCATCTAGTAGCTATCACCTTAGATCATGTACTCAAAATATCTTTAGCTTGTTTTTTAAAGAGACTATGTGTTCAAGAGTTTGCTAAATACCAACAGTAATAAAAGCATGTATCTATCATTAAAATATTCATTCTATTTTTGAAAAAAATCAATGCTAAGTTTATGTTTCTCTCTCCAGAAAATCCCAGTCTCCTTTACACATTGTATGTCACCAGGACCATGGGAATGAAAATTCCAAGGTAGAAGCAAAAATCAGATGAATGGACAGTTAAAAAGGCAAAGGGTGTAAACTGTGAGAAAATGGAGAATGAGAAAAAGCATCTCTAGAACCTACAGAGCAGAGTTGAAAACTGGTGAGGTCTCAAACCAGGGCTTTGTTAGTACCATACGTGTATGTGCATGCTTTTTACTGAATTTAAATGCTTCAGGCGGGGCATGGGCTAAGAAAATGCCACAGGCTTGCCACCATCCTAATGGATAATAGGCCTACTAGACTTTTTTTTTTTTTTTTCAGTATTGGGGTTTGAACACAGGACCTTGCACAGGACTATGTAAGCCCTGAGTTACATTCCCAGTTCTTTTTATTTTGAGACAGGATCTTACTAAGTTGCCCAAGCTAGCCTCGAACTTGAATCCTCCTACCTCAACCTCCACAATCAGCTAGGATTATAAGGCTTGCACTACCATGTCTGGTCCCATTAGACATTTAAATTTTAAACCGGCAAGGGTCTATCAAGTGGAAGGAGGAAGAGGGGTTGTCAAACACTGGACTCTGAATTTTCATTTAAAATTTTTATTTTACTTTCACAGACTTAGCACCTAATGTGCTCATCATAACACACAAACTTTGAAGGCTAACAAGCTTAACGTATAAATATTTCAAATACTAAATGTTATAAAAAGCTATTAATTTTAAATCAATTCTGCCTGATTTCACCTCATTAGAAATACTCCTTTTCCTACCAAATGAAAAGGTACCAAAAAGAAAAAAGGAAATTAAAAAAGGTGTGTAAAGGAACTGAGTTCAAGAATCAATATCATAGTATGACAACTATATTAAATTCAACAAATATCATTTCCATGATTCATTCTGAAATAAAATGTACACTTTATTAAGCCACTTTTTTAGTAAAATTGTTTTACATTTCTTCAAAAAGGTAAGCCATGCACTGCTATGTGTAAATAATAGATCTGATTAAAAAAATACTCAATTTCTTAAAAAGAAGTTCAAATAACTAAATTATTTCATAAAGAGGGAAATTATGAGCTTATGTTCTAAGGTCATGGGAGGCAAATTAATATTTAAAAGTTAAAAATAATTCAATACTTACAGGTATATAATGTCTGAATACATAATTGATTTTGCCTGCATTGCTTTTTAATACAAGTTGGTGGTGGAAATTAGAAAATTTCTCATAACCAATCTCAGAGTAGAAAATCACCACTGGGCTTTCAGGATTGGATGAGGGATATCTGTGATCTCCTTTGAACAATAAAGGTTTGGGTCTGGAAATAAAGATTAAAAGTTTAAAATTATCAAGTTAAAAAATATTTTAGATACTAAAAAAGATACAAAATGTAAAGTATAGCTTAATGACTTAAGTAAAGATTATAAGTATCTTTATGTAAATGGTATCAGAGTCTTAGTCTTCACTTGGTAAGAATATTATCAGGTACAAGCCTGACTTGTTCATGATTACAAAAAATAAAAGTATATTATATAAATACTAACTATAAAATAAATAAATAAATACTAACTATAAACACAGATGCAGACTAATAATTGTTACCATTTCCTAGAGAAGGAGAAAAAGTCAGAAAAAGAATACACATCCAAATCTCTCAGTCCTAAATCTGCAGGTATTTTTTTTCCACATAAAAATAATCATTCTTTTGTCTGAAATTATAAGTACAAATACTGCAAAAAGCAGAGGATGATTTCGATGCCAATTATAGCAATTCTCTCTGCTCTACCATTGTTAGTATTATGGTCTTTCTACTAATGAATCTAACATTTCAGTTTTCCTCACAAATTTTAAAATTAAAAAAAAAAAACTTTTCTAAGGGTGTCATCATGATACTAACAGATCTTAATGTATGACCTATTAACCCCTATGATGGATTCAACAGAATGCAAAGACATATGAAGGAAGATGTTCATTACAGTCTTTTTAGAAGAGCAAAAATAAAAACAAACAAAAAAAAAACAAATAATTTTGAAAACCATCAGTAAGACATTCTTACACCAGTTATTATGCATGTGTTAAAAAAAACACTGAGGTACACCTACATGTACTAAATGGAATGATGCCTCTTACAAAAATAAACCTATCTACTTGTACAAATTTAAAACTATGAAAAAAAAAATCTAACAGGATAAATGCCAAACTATTAAAAGTACTTATAGTCTCTCAGAATAAGAGACACCATTACTTTCTTATTTATAAAGATCTGCATTGTAGTTATAACAAATCAAAATTTTTCAAGAATTTTAAGTTATCAGTTTTGTTTGCTCAAGAGCACCGTTTTACTATGCAGCCATTCTTGAATGTCCTTGCCTTGACCCTAAGCTAGGTAGAACATACATGGTATACAGTGGCTGTCACCCTCAATAAGAACACTAATGCCATTTGGTGGGCAGACACAGCTGGGCATACGAAGTCCAAGAAGAAGACTCACACCACCAAAAATGCCATGAGCATTTCTGATAAAACAGTCCACCACCATATTACATTTATAGCAGCATTAGAGGTGGTACTAAGTGGTTGCTGCTACAGTAAGAGAGCAAACTAGGTACTTATCATTGCTGTTTACTATAGAAATGTAAATCTCTTTAGACAAAGAAGCGTAACTTGGTGGGGTGGGGGTGCTTTTGTTTTCTTTACGGTGCTGGGGATCAAACCCATGGCCTGTTCATAATGGACAAGAGCTCTACCCTCAGACCAATTTCATATTAAAATCAGGTTGCAATTTTCTTTTGCTTTGTCTGAAGCTAGTAATATCATGAGAGATCATTATCATTAATATCATCACTTTAGGCACTGGCTTTTATATACACAGTATTCCTGCTAAGCTAAAGAATGACAAAGCCCAGTTAATAGCTCAGAGAGTAGTAGTAAATTAATAGGAATATTAAATACTTTTATTATCTCCATTTTGAAGTGAGAACAGGAAAGACAGTACTTTGCTTCATTTTGCAAAACTATTTTAGGTGATGAAGTCAAGGTTGCAGTCAGTCTGGGTTCAGAATCCACACTACAAACTATTATACCTACAGACTACAAAATAGGTAAGAAAGATCAGAAGGAAGACTTAATACAGAAAAAAAAAGGAAAATAAAAAACACAAAGAAATACATAACATTTAAATAAACACAAAATCTACCTTTCAGATGCTGTTAGTAGAAGAGTCTCCAAGGTATCAAAATCACAGGTCTTCTTTCCATGCACGGAAAAAAATGAATCACATCCTTCTGGTGGAGGCTCATTAGCGGCTATCTGTCACATAAGACAGTATATATATTTTTACAGCTTCTAATCAAAGTTGAGTTAAAAACATGTATGTTCTCAAAAAAAAGTATGTTCTAAATATGTGATTAATTTATAAAAAGGTGTCACCAATAAAGGCAAAACTAACACCCATACAGATGGAAAGGTAAAATTATACGCAGTACCCAGTAAGATATTCAAGAACAAGGCTGAATGAGATGTGAGTTTTTGTGTGGAATGAAACATATTTAACACCAAAGGGATAAGAGACAAGTCGATCTGCAACTTTAAGGAGAAGAACTTTGAGGAGGAAGATGACAGATAGGAAAAGGAAAGGATATAATGACAAGCACTGGTATATGCACTGGTGTCATCCATGTAACACACTATGTTAAGATGTCCTTTTCTATATATGTAATACAAATAACTGAGAAAGATAGGGAGAAATGGAAAGTTTGCTATAAAAACATTGATAATATTAACAATTTTCATTACATTCTTCTATTTTTTGATTAATTATTATTAAAAAGTACAAACAAAAAAAGAATAGTATAACAAATCCTCACATTCCCGTCATCCAAATTCAGTAAATATCAACTCATGGTCAATCTTATTCATCCACCTTTCCACCATACTCCATTGATCATTTTGACAAAATTCCCAAATAACTTCTTTATAATGTATAAATACCTTTTTATATGTATAGTATATATCAATAAGACAGATTTAAAAAAAAAATACCACTATGACACTTTAAAAAAAAAATCAATGGAATTCTGCAAGGATGACAAATGGCTTCATAGTTGTTCAATCTTCCAAATTTCCTCCATAAAAAGGGAATAACTAATAGCAAAGCTCCAAAGAAAGGTATTTCTATGACACGAAATACTAGTAAGACCTGCAGATATGCAGAGGTCATGAAATGGGAAGCAACAGAGGACATGAAGATCCTTGGAATAAGAAAACTCTAAAACAGACAAAAGTTTCTCACTAGAAAGGAAGATGGCCCTATGATTTCTGTCCAACACTAAGCACTAAGCACCAGTGAGTACAAAGCATCAACAGTAAAGTTGAAAAAGGCTGGGGAGGTATGGTCACTCTGTATAATCTCTCAAAACTCACGAGCCAGGACTCCCTTTCAGGACAGGGCTTCACTTTAGGAGAAACTGCTGAAAGTAAAATAAAACTTGAGGAGGACAGAGATGAACAAACAATGGAAAAGAAGGTTCAAATAAAAGTGCAGGAAGGGAATAATGAAATCTCAAAAAACAAGCCACTGTATCTTCTTAACACTACATAACATCAACAGCAGAGGGAGCAATACCAATCTCTAAAACCTAAAGAAAACTAACATCAAAATGGGCAAAAAAGTCTCTATATCAAATCCCATACAAAGTTATTAGGGCATAAAAATGAACCAAATTACACTTATACAGCATTATACAACAGAAATTACTGCAAGGATAGAAATCATCTACATCTGCCTGACACAGTGGCACACAGAAGCTCAGTGGTAAAGTACTCCTGGGTTAAATCCCCATTACCACAAAAAAGAAAAACGATTGTCTACACAGTACTGTCCAAAGTGGTACCTACTTGGCACATGTGGCTTCTGAGCACTTGAAATGTGGCAAGTGCGAGTGAACAGGTAAATTTTTGCATTTAACTTTGATTTATATTCAAAAGGCCGCACATGGCCAGGGCCTACCATACTGGATAGGATAGTCAATAAAACCATGTCAGAAATATACAGCCAGAAGACAGATTAAAAATGTAATCTATTACGAACAAGTTAAAACATATCAAGAAGATAATACAAGATAACCTTAAGTCAGATAAAATAACCTTGTCAGAATTAGAAAAACTCACAAATGGAGGTGACAAAACTCAAGAAAGTATTTAGAGGTTTAAAAACATCATTTTAGAAATAAAAACTAAGAAAATAAATATATCAAGTAATGATTTAAATTAGAGTAGCTGGGCTGGGTACTAGCTCAATGGTAGAGTGCTTGCCTGGCATGTGTGAGGCACTGGATTCGATTCTCAGCACCACACATAAGTAAGTAAAATAAAAGTCCATTGACAATAAAAATATTAAAAAAAAAAAAATGAGAGTAACTCAGCCAAGCACAGAGGCACATACCTGTAAATCTCAGCAACTTGGGTGGCTGAGGCAGGAGGATCTTGAATTCAAAGCCAGCCTCAGCAATGACAAGGTACTAAGCAACTCAGTGAGACCCTGTCTCTAAATAAAATACAAAACAGAACTGGGAATGTAACTCAGTGAGACCCTGTCTCTAAATAAAATACAAAACAGAACTGGGAATGTAGCTCAGTGGTTGAGTGCCCCTGAGTAAAATCCCTGGGACCAAATATATAAAAATTAAAAGTAAAAAGGGTTAGGGATGTAGCTCAGTGGTAGAGTGCCCCTGAGTTCAATACCCAGTACTGAAAAGATGAAAAGAAAAAAAAATTAAGAGTAGCTCAGGGGTACAGCACTTATTTAGCAAGTGTGAAGCCCTATATTTGATCCCCTAGATTCAATCCCCAGCACCACAAAACAAAACAAAACAAAACAAAAAAGAAGTTAGAGATAATGGCTAAGAGTATAGCTCAGTGCATGCTTAGCACACATAAGGTCCTGGGTTTGATTACCAGCATGAGAGAGAAAGACTGGGGGGCGGGGGGGGGGGGAGAAAGAAGCAATTTTCTTAAAGAGAAAAGGAAGGAAAAAGTTGGGTGCACGCAGTAATCCCAGAGCCTCAGGAGGCTAAGGCAGGAGGAAGGATCACAAGTTTCAAGCCAGCCTCAGGAACTTAGCAAGGACCTAAGCAAATCAGTGAGACCCTGACTCAAAATAAAATATAAAAAGGGTTGGGATGCCCCAGCACCAAAAAAAAAAAAGGGGGGTTGGGATGTGGCTCAGTGGTTAAGCACCCCTGGGTTAAATCCTTGGTACAAAAATAAATAAGTAAAAGGAAAGGGAAAAAAATTAAGAAATGAGACATTCAAGAGAATAGGAGAACAATGAAGATCAGTGAAGAAAATCATCATAAGATGATATGAATTGCTGAAGAAGATATATAAAAAAAACCAAGGGGAAAGAACAAATTATATTGTAAGAAAAATATCCTGAAATAAAAGACTATTTGAAACTCTGTACTAAAAGCATATACTGTATACCAAATAATATTGACCCATAAAAATCACCACTAAGTTATATTCTAATAAATTAAAACTTGAAAAAGAAAAAATCCTTTAGACTTCTAGACAAAAAGAGGGTTGGTGGGTATAGCTCAGAGGTAGAGAACCTGACTATCATGATTAAGGTCCTGGGTTTGATCTCAGCACTACTGTGGAAAAAAATAATGCAAAAAACTTTCAAGGGAAAGAAAATAAAAGTGAGATTATTATCACGCTATCTGTTTGAATGGCTATAATGAAAGAGAACTGAATATGTTTAAGATAGTCAAGAAACAAAAATATAAACCAAAGTTTTATGTCCAGACTTCAAGTGCAAAGGACATATAGAAACAATTACCTTAACATACAAACACTGAGGAAATATTGTTTCCATGAGCCCTTCTTGAGGAATCTGCTAATAAGCAACATCAGAAAAGCTAAATGACTAGAAACATTTGCATAGCCTGGTGGTGAGCAATAAAAATATAAATAATTTCTAGAACTAAGATGAAACGAGTTAGCTTAAGGTGAGACAATGTAATATAAAACTTCTATGCTCTACCTAGGAAAAATATACTTATTTTTTTTTAAATGTACCAAAATAAAAAATAACAAGGACTGGAGATGCAGCTCAGTGGTAGAGCACCTCTGGGTTCAATTCTCAGTATCATAAAAAATAAATAAATACAATGGTAGAGCAAGGACTTACTACAAATTTACTACAAAACTACAGCAATCAATGTGGTATTTGAAATAAAGATAGAACAAAGGACTAGAATAGAGAGCCCAGAAATAAATGCTTACATATATGGTCAACTGATATATATCTCATATAATGATATGGACCACTATCCAGAATATATAAAGAATTCCTACAACTCAACAACAAAAATCAAACAATCTGATTGAAAAATGGGCAAAGGAGTTAAAAAGACATATCTCTAGGGAAGCTATGCAGAATGCCACTAACTAAATGAAAAGATGTTCCACATCATTAGTCATTAAGGAAATGCAAATCAAAACCACTAGAAGAAATCACTTCACACTCATTAGGATGGCCAATATTAAAAATCAGGAAATAACAAGGGTTGAGGACGAGGTGGAGAAATTAGAACCCTCCTGCATTACTAGTGGGAATATAAAATAGTGTGGCAAACAGTGAAAGAACATCTCTTTTTGCAAGGTGAAAAAGCTCTGAAGATGCATTAATGTACTTAGTATTACTACATTGTATACTTAAACTTAAAAGTGGTGAAAATGGTAAAAGTTACATGTATTTTACCAAAATAAAGGAAAAAAGAAACAAAAACCTAAATGGTTAAACTAAAAGGATGCTGGTAAATAAAGGTAAAGTAACAAGCAAGTGTTCCGCCTTTACTAAGTTGAACAATATCATCAAACCGTACTAGATGATGATATATATATCCACATTCCAGAAACAAATGAAATGATACAGGATGAATCACCACTTTACAACCCCCAAAGAATTAATGATTAAGCATAAACAGTAATGACTGCTAAATCAGAAAAAGAAACCAGACATTAGGTGCCTCTGAATGGAAGAACAGAACATTACCTACAGACTTAACAAAGACACAATTCTGATCAAGCCTCTGGACCCAGTTGCCAATTTGTAGGAAACAGACAACAGAAGAAAAAGTTGAACTGTATAATAAGTATGTGATCAACAAAATATGGTCCATGAAAAAAAAATTTACAGTGGCAAACACTCAAAGTCATACAATGGAAAAAGAAAAGGATGGAAAGAAAACCTATAAATTAAGAGACCCCCTTCCAAAGTTATCAAATTTTCTAACACTAGGCAAGACTAAATAAATTCTATTGTGTGGGTGTGCATTCTTGAGCAATAAAATGATAAAGAAATATAGGAGGTGACTGCAACAGATGACAGTGTGGTTCCTTCCAGAAGATAAAAGATGGCTGTGATGGGGTCAGAGCACATGGAGGGCTTCCAGGGTACCTAAATCCTATTTCTCTGAATAAGTGAAAAATCACAATGCTCACTTTCTAATAACTCGTTATACTATATATCCATTGTGAGTGGTTTTCTATGTTTTATTTTATAATACAAAATGGTTCTTAAATGTCCATATCAAATGTCCACTTAATTTACACACATTTTTGTCTCTTCTGCTCCCCTTTCTTTCTCAAGATTCAAGCAAGATCCCTGCACTACATTAAACATTTTTTGAATTCTCTCCTGAAGTTGCTCTGTCGCTTTATCTTTTCCCTTATTATTTATTTACTGAAGTAACCAAATTACTTGACTGCAAAAAGTTTCCCTAAATGACAGATTTTCCAATTACATCCCTGTGGTGTGGCTTGACACTTCCTGTCTCCTGTATTTCCTGTGAACTGCTTTCAGATCTAAAGGTTGTGATTAGATTTAGGTTCATTGATTTAGCAAGATTACACCTCCCAGACACTGTTGCACATACAAAGTCTGGTTGTCTTTTTTGTGTAGATATTTTCTTCCTTTCTCATACAAACGTTAAGCATCAGTGATTTGAAGACTTAACATCAGTTTTGCTTATTATTTATAAATAAATCACAGATACCAGAAAATGTCAGGCAAAAAAAGCTATAGCTCTATAATTCAATTCCAGAACAACTGCCATCTATCCAATCATCATGTCATATACCATTCAAAATACTATTCTCTAGAACCACTAGATTTACCTGCTGGAAGGCCTGAATTGTAGCCGAGTAGGAACGAAGAGACAGACAAAATTTCAACAAATTCTGCTGTAGAGGTGACAGAAACTGAAATGCAGCTTCCAAAATCGCATGATAATAGGAATAATCAGTACCTGTCAAGGAAAAACATTAACCAAAATAGTTGTATATGATATGAATTATCCAAATAAGATACTTTATAAGTATGAAGCTGTATGTTAGGAAGGTATGTGATAGTAAACTGTCTCGAACTTTTATCAAATGCTTAAAAATTCCCTAGAGTAAACAATGCAGTTGGACTATTCTTTTCTTCCTCTCTTTGTTCAAACTATTTCCTATCCCTGGATTATTATTTTCCCACTTACCTGGATGACTTACTCTCACCTACTTTCAAAAGAAGAATTTAGCTGTGAAATCACCTATTCCAGGAAGCCACCCCAATCTCTATCCTATGTTTCAATGGACTAACTAGTTATAGAATTTCTTGGATCTCAGACTATCTCTTTGCTTACGTCTTTCACCTATCACATCATTTACTAAATTATTTATTCACTGTCTATCTATCACTCGATTAAACTTCAGGCCCCATAGGCAGAGGCCATGATTTATTTATCTGTGTATCCTGGGTACCAAGCATATGTTTTCTACCTAGCATATGTTATTTACTCAAATAACTCAAACAAATTTTTTAAGAAATAGAAATTGAACAATGTGATGAGGAAATAAATACAAGGCATTAAAAGAAACTGATGAAATCATAAATTTGAAAAACATTTAAACAAAAAGTTGGACCAAATTATTTGAAAGGGAAAAAGGAATCTATCTACGAGTATGAAAAATTTCCCAGGTAAACAAAAAGTACAGGTACAAAACAATGTACATCGTAAACTATCTTTTTTTTCTTACCAAAAGAAAGAATGAGAAATAAGGATACATATCTGGGTGTGTGTATACATACATATGTATCTGCGTATGTTGTTAAAAACGAAAAAACACTGTAGGATAAATAATTTTAAACAGAAGGAATAGGAACAAAGAGGAAACAAAATTTTTCTGTGCATAGTCTTTCGTATGGCTTGACTTCTGAATTACATATTAGACAATTAAAAAAAATCTTCAGTTTTAAAAGGAAAAGTATTAACAATTTTAAAAGCTGAATATAAAAGTTTCGATACTATATTAGCATCTTCTACACAGAAAAATAGAACAGAAAGAAATACCTCAAAATGTTACCAGAATATTAATGGTTTTAATTTTGGGGTGGTAGGAATATGAATACATAAAATATATAAAATGTTTAACACACTCTATGATCACTTCCAAGAATTCATACTCTATAACTTTAACCAAGAACAAATATCAAATATATTGAGGAAATTTCCTTTTGAATGTCAGTTCAAGTCTTATTTTGAAACCCACTTAGAGAAATTTGTTCCATTAAATCCTGAAGTAAAATGATTTTTGATAACTTAATTCTAGTTGACTCTAAATTACATAAAGATGCTTATTCAAAACCTTTATGTATTTCTATCACAAAAAAGAGACTCAGACAATTATAAACATGTGTGTTATTTTAATAAAATTTGTGTTATTTTAAGGAAATTAAAAAGTTATACTGGGCATGGTGCCACATGAATGTAGGTCCAGCTACTTGGGAGGCTAAGGCAGGCTGGGGCCCCTGAGTTCAAGATCAACCTAGGTAACATAGTTAGACCCTCCATCTCAAAAAAAAAAGTTAAAAATAAATTTTAATAATTAACGGCAGTCACATAGTTTTTGAATATTTCCTCTCCAATAAGTACTTACACCTGTTAATGTAACATTCAAGGGGTGAATTTTTTGTTTTGTTTTGTTTTTGTACTAAGAATTGAACCCAGAGGTGCTAATTTACCACTGAGCCACATCCCCAGCCCTTTCTAATTTTTATTTTCAGACAGGGTCTTGCTGAGTTGCTTACGGCCTCACTAAATTGCTGAGGCAGGTCTCAAACTTGTATTCCTCCTACTTCAGCCTTCCAAGTTGCTGGGATTATGGGCATGCACCACATGCCCAGCTCAAGGTATGAACTACAGTCATGCATCACTTATCGAAAGGATGTGTTCAGAGAACTGCATCATTAGGTGATTCTGTCACTGTGTAAACATCAGTGTACTTAACATAAACTAAGAACAGCCATGATGTCATTAGGCAATATAATCTTACGGGACCACTATTATATATGTGGTCCATAATTGATCAAAATATGATTATGCAGTGCATGACTATACTCATACAACAGCATCTTTGTTTATAGTCCTATGTCACTTATTTCAAATTAGAGAATGTTTGTGAAAGCACATCATAAACACTAATGAGTGACACAAGATAAATCATCAATTTGGTATCTTAACATTCAAGTGTGGGTGGCTAGCAGGCATAATGGAAAACATTCTGGATGGCAGTAA
Source organism: Sciurus vulgaris (assembly GCF_902686455.1). Classification (NCBI taxonomy): domain Eukaryota; kingdom Metazoa; phylum Chordata; class Mammalia; order Rodentia; family Sciuridae; genus Sciurus; species Sciurus vulgaris. Next base: position 73,419,253 of record NC_136463.1, read on the forward strand.
CTTAATGATAAAACTTTAACAGATAATAGATCACTTGGTGTAATTAGTTTATAACAAAAGAAGAGTGAATCAGATGGACGTTAAGTTAATACTAAATGGTTTAAAATAAAATGTACTTCCTCAAAATATTCACATAGCACTTAAAGTCACAGCTTATACTCAAAGTTATAAACTACATCAAAAATAATTATTTGAGCAAGGCACAATGATCCAGGCCTGTAATCCCCACAAGTGGGGAGGCTGATGCAGGAGGATCACAAGTTCAAGGTCAATCGCAGCAACTTGGTGAGACCCTAAGCAACTTAGTGAAACCTGTCTCAAAATAAAAAAAAATCAAATAGCAGGGGGAAGGAGGGTGCTAGGGATGTAGCTCAATGCCAAAGTAATCCTAGATAAATCCCCAGTACCAAAGATAATAATAATTATGATTATGATTATTTGGGCCAATAGTTCCAGCTACTCAGGAAACTGAGGCAGGAGGACTGCTTGAGCTCAGGGATTCAGAGGCAATCTGGGCAACACGGTGAGATCCCATCTCTTAAAAAAGTAATAACTGATTGGTAAAAGTCTATGGAGATTATGGGTATGGCTCAATGGTACAGCATGTACTTAACATTCAAAAGGCCCTGAGTTCAATCCCTAGCACCAAAAATGAAATAAAATAACTATGTGTGCTGAGTTGGCTCTTCCTGCCTACAATCACAACTCTAGCCCTTACAGATAAAAATGTTTTCCATTAACTGTCATGTCACACATACTATAAAAGAGACCACTTTTTCTAATATTTTCCCAGACACCAAAGTCAAAGAAGCATTTGCTTCAATTTTACCGTGATGATCTGATGATCCAATACTTTGACTGGCTTCTACAAAATTCCAAAATTTCTCTTGACTGTCTTCTGCTAAAAACTCACTGGGAGAAAAGGGGGAAATGTCAGAAAAAAAAACTTAATAAAATCTTCTAATATAATCTATATTACTACAGAGAATAAAAAAGAGGTTTTGAAGTTTCCAAATGTCCATAGTTTAGCTTTTCATTTATAATATATATTATACACTCTTATGTACAATATATATTTTCTTAATGCTAAGCAAGTCTTACTATCTCATTAGCTATGAATAACTTATTAAGTTAATAACTTTTTCACTTAATAGCTTAATAGCTATTTCTTAAGAAACCTGGAATAATAAAAATGTTGTAACAGGGAAGTCCCAATATAAAGAACCTCATTAGCAAAAATGCTATTGGTAATGGAAGCAGAATTAGGAATTGATAATTCTAGAACTAGTTCTGCTCAAAACTTTTCTGAAAGACCTTACAAAGAATAAAATATATGTGTTTTGCCTAAGGTTCTCCGACAGTAAACATGTACCCTAGGAAAAAATGTAGAGGACTAAAGGCATCTTGTCATAATCTATTAACATCAATAAATTCAAATTTTCAAGATTAAATTTTAGTCTAAAATTAGCACTGATCTAACAAAATAAGATTTCAGAACTTAATGTTATCTTAATATTTTTTTCAGTCTTAAACTACTACTCTAAAATAATGGCCATTCTGAATTTCTCTTTAAGAGTCTTTAACTCTCTAAGAGAAAATGCATATAATAACTGAAAGAATGATTCATGTAAACTGGTTATCTTAGCTTCCAAGTCACAGTACTATTGCAGTGGTCATCTTTCAGTGTCTTAAAGCAAACTACAGATCTGTATCTCCGCTTACCTAGCCAAAGGAAGACTTTCCCATTACTTGTCAACACTGGGGTGTACAACTCTCACTCTACTCCACAGCTAGACACAGAAATATGGGAAAAATAAGAAACATTTCCTGGTAATGCATAGCTTTTCTAAAAATAGGCTGCTGAAAATACCCCTTATCATAATGTATTAAATTATTTAGTGCCTCCTTGAGAGTAGTATTTTTCTCAGCTTTCTAGTAACTGACATAGACACAAGACCAACCACAGAATACCTTACGGTCTAAGAAAATAGGTACTAACACATGTCATGATTTGCAAATAAACACTAAATTCATGAATTAAAGCTGTGTTCACAAGTTAGCAGAGGGAGTGGGATGACATACTCATCAGTTGTGATAAGAACAAAGATTAGCTTAGGCTAAATACATGTTTTTCATACAATTACAGTAAATTTCCTTGAAATACACATTTTTTTTTTCATCCCACCACATAAATAAGTCTTACAGGTCTAGCTTAGAACAGTCTTAAGAAAACTAATTACTGGATTCACTGAAATAATCCAGGAATTAGAAGACATTATTAAAAAGAATGCTGCCAATTTTTACAATATAACTAAGTTCACTTTTTGTTTTGTTTCTTATACTTATTTCACTAAATCTGTGGTCTTATTGATAGAAATTATTTATAGCTGAGATTTGCTTTAAAATATGCCAGCAGGTAGGGGACAGGGTGATAAAGGTGGTGGTGGTTACTAGACTGCAAATAATAATTGCTGAAAGAGACAGGGAGAGTGTATTATACTGTTCTCTCCATTTATATGCACTTTGAAATCTCAGAATAGGGCTGGGGATGTAGCTCAGTGGTAGAGCATTTGCCTAGCATGCAAGAGGCCATGGGTTCAATCCCTAGTACCACAAAAAAAAAACACCCAAAAGTCTGGAAAAGAAAGAAATATTCAAGACATAAAAAAAATTATTAAGAAATCTCATAATAAAAACTGTGACCAAAAAAAAAAAAAAAAAATTGCAAACAAGCTAAATATTCACCGATAGCACAAACTGGTGGTAAACTTGTTTTCTTAGATTTTTAGTTATTGTTGGAGATCAGAAGAGGTATTCTTCTATACAGGACTAGAAGGAGAAGGGACAGGACTGTTTAAGGAGGGCCTGCTATGCAGCAGTCACTATAGTTGCCATATCTACCAATGTCCACAAATTCTCACAGCTACCAGCAGTTACAATCATATTCTAAATAAAGAAACTGCAATTTGGAAACATTTTTAAGGGCACAGAGCTGGTAAATGAAAAATCCAGAATATAAATTCATGTCTATTGATTTCTACCTCTATCATGCTACACTCTTGGGTCATTAAAATACTGTGCACTCAATAAATGAGTATTGATTTCAACTTTATTAAAAATATCTATTTACATAACATTTCTGTTAGTAACTACAGTTGCTCAAAACATATTCAGGGTTTACTTCAATCAAATACATATAATTTCATGGATGACCACGAAACTATAAACAACCCCATCATAAAACACTGGGCACAATCTAAAATATACGCAGGAATATTTTTAGTCCCAAAGGGCTAGAGGCAAGGAAAGCAAAACATTCTATAACAGCTGCACACCTTGATGTGTTAAAATGTAAACCTCATCCAGATGGACAAAGTGACATAACCCATCATCACACACAATTGGGAAAAATACAGCCTCAGCTAGCTCTGGTTTCAGATAAGAATTCCTTTCAGAGTTGCCTCTAAGTACCATCGCCTTAGTCACTTGTTTGCAAATAGCTACAGAAAAGGCCTAAAAATTATGACCCAAAAGGCATACAACCAAGGGTATCACAAAAGGGAAAATGTTATGATGAGGAAGTTGGTGAAGGAAACATCATACTCAACCTACTTCATAGTGATCAAAACTGCAAAAAAAAATTGAGCAATTAAGCCTGCAATTTTAGCATGCATTTCCAAAAATCTATAGGCATGTGCCATTAAGAATCTTCTAGGACAAATACCAAGAAAGTAGTTAATACAAATGAAAGTGAGAAAACGGAATATAAGTCAGTTGAGAATGTTAAGCAGAATATCACAAAACATGTTATAGTTAATTCTTTAAGATTATTCAGAAAATGACAGCAAATCTCAATAACTTAGATTTATACCAGACAAATTATCCAACACTAAATTAGCAGAAAGAAAACAAAAAATTTTAGTTACTAGAGTCCTGGTTCAGACAGTCTAGATTCTCAAATAACCTTCAGTCACTTCAGTTTTATGACTACTAATGAAGTCCTGACATTTGAGGAGCTCAATCCATTTATCAAATTAGTTATAACATCACTATGAAATACAGTGGATGTTTGGGATTTGTTTTGATGGGGCTTTTTGTCTTTTTTGCCATTTCACAGCTAGGAAAGAGGAGGCACAGAAGTAGAAAGTCTATTAGGCCCTGCACATGTCCAGCTCAGCTCCCATGTGCCCCACTTTCCACGGACCCTCTTAGCAACACCAAATGATGCTTTTTTCTTAGAAGAGACTACTCATATATACAATCAACATAACAAAACTCTCCCTTCATATTTTTGAGGAATTAAGGGGAAAATGTTAAGACAAAATTCTAAGTTGAAGACGACAAAGAGACCACAAAGGTAACTGAAATAATCCAACAGTTTAAATTTCTTGTATCAAACACTGAGACTTACCAAATGCTTGCTGCTAAATCTATCTACACTTATCCTTCAGAAACATTCTCTTGTGTCCTAACTACACAATACTTGAGATACAATAAAAATAAATTTTTGTGCATAATTATATCAAAAATGAATGTAAAAAGAAGTATCTCATGGTACTTATATCATAAATACTAGCTAAAAAGCACACTGGGAATACAAGATTTCCCACGAAATCACTTATCATATTTTATTGATTTTTAAGACACAGATTTTAAGTATTTTTGTGAAAAATACTACCGATTTTAACTGTAAGATAACCTCTTGATTTGATTAAAAACCATCCTGATTTTAGAAATGTTAAAATGTAAAACATGTACATTTTGGAACAGGTAAAACCTGGTCATTTCCTCAGCTCTTCCCCTCACCCTGCTCTCTTTTGTCCTGCGATCTTCTTCTAAGTTCTTAGGAAAAATGTATCCTCATTCCCCCACCTTGACAATCTCTCTTCTATTCCATTTATTAAACACCTCTAAAAATTTCTTCAAATAAGTAGAAGATTTTTTAAGTGTATTACTCTCTTCCATTATTCCCACACTTATACTTTTCCCAGAAAAAAAAAAAAAGATGACTTAATCAGTTCATTATATTTGTCAAACATAGTTCTTAAATGTCTCTATGAATCAATACAGCCCCATTCTAGGGCAAGATAGGTTCTGTATCCTAACAGGCTTTCTATGGCAAGTAGTACACTGCACATTGAGAGGGGCTCTTAATAAATGCATTGAGGATCACAATCTCACTCCCTAAAAAGCTCCTGAATATTCATGGCAGAGCCCACTTTTATACTCCAATATGTGAAAGAGAAAAATATCTTTTTACCTGGCTTCTAATAACAGTGGGGTGGAAAACCACTTTGTGGTAAGAGAGGTTGTAATGGCTTTCGAATCTGCCTTTACCGAAGAAAACAGCCACAGTCCAGTGAGTGTAATCAGAAGTCCCATTTTAGAGCAAAGCCCTAAAAAAAGGAAAAAGAAGGTAAAATTTAAATCTTAATACGTGGAGACACAAAATAACAATCTTAGAACCTAGAAACACAAAATAACAATGTTAATACCAGGAGCCACCAAATAACATTAAAGTTACAGAAATAGAAACACTTTTGAAAGGTACACAGCACTTAATAGCTACACAGTCCAACAGATAGTTTCTGAGTAACTGATACATAACTAAAGGAAGGTAGCACATTACATTCTGTCCTATTTCTGCTCCACTTCACTTCCTCCAGCCTATACTACACAAAAGTAAAAGTCAGTGGGTACCACAGCAAGTTGCATGCAACCAGATTTTTAAAAACATGGCAATAAATAAAACTGAAACAGATGAAACACAAATGATAGATGGTTGTTATGGGTCGAATTTTATCTTTCAAAAAAGATATGTTAAAGTCCTAACCCCCAGTAACCTAACCTCCAGAATGTGAACTTACTTGGAGACAAGGCCTTTACACAAATGATCAAGTTAAGATAAGGTCATTAGGTTGGGCTAATCCAATATAACTGGTGTTATAAAAGAGAAAGTTGGACACAGAAATAGACATGCACTCAGGCAAAACAATTTGACAATTTCAAGAGACACAGGGAAAATGCCAGGTGAAGACTGGTAGCCATTCAAATTATATTGCAAGCCAAGAAATGCCTGCTGCTACCAGAGGCTAGAAGAGGCATGGGAAGATTCCCCACATATAGAATTTCAGAGGAAATATGGTGCTACCACAACTCAATTAGGATTTGTAACCTTCAAAACTGTGAGAAAACCAATTTCTATTGTTCTAAGCCAACCAGTTTTGGCATTTTGTTATGGCAATACTGGGAAACTAGCATGTCTCAAATTATATGTCACAAACGTAACTCAAAAAGGTTCCAGAATGAGCCAGTGTAAGAATTAAGGGGTTACCAGGCTTCACGTCCGTACCTACAAAATGGGAAAGCTAAGTGCCTAGTGCATTGCTGTGGCATGCAGCTTACTGGCTCCCCTCACTGGCCTCTCTAAATACACTGAGATCTTCACAGACCATTTCAGGAAAAGGTCTTTGGCTGCAAATTTCTCTAATTTTTCAACATAGAAGCCTACCTAACAGAAACCTAATCAGACATCCCCCTGAGATATATAAAAGTCAATAACCATAGGTTTAGTGGTAAAGTGCATGTGTGATGACCTGGATTCAATAACTAGCTCCTGGGGTTGGGGGAAGAACTATGGGGCACGTAGGATGGTGTATACCTATAGTCCCAACTACTATGGAAGTTGAGGTGGGAGAATGAGGATCACTTGAGACCAGGAGTCCAAGACCAGCTTGGGCAACAGAGCAAGACCTCACTCATTTGAGAACCAAAAGGACCATCTGAACATTAGCACCTGGGAAGGCTAACCCCAGTGTCACTTCAGTTCCTTGACATTATTTATAAAATCTGTCACTGTGAAAAACAGGTAATACTGGTGGAACCAGTCAGTATCTTCTTTTTACTAAAAGTTTTATCAACTGCATTAAAATCATGCTTCATATAACACAGAAAATTTCTGAAGAATAATGGTCAAAAGCAATAAATTAGAGCAAATAAAAAAGTGGCTTTTAGAAGAGTTTTAAATTCAGATACTACCAGCATCTCTAGAAACAAAAAATAATATGAACATTCCATTTATTAAAAAAAATTATCAGAAATATCAAAAACATTAATATATGCAAAGATGACAATAGAGACTGCAGAAACCAAAGAAAATATGCACAGATAAAATCTCTGGAAAATAGAGGTACCCAGACCAGATATTTGACAATGAAAGCACTCCTGTAAGGAGTGCTTCCTGGGTACAGGAAGCTAGTAAAGTTACCAATATATCTCAAAGAAAAGCAAGCAAGGACCTCAACTTATACATACAATTTTAGATCACACCCAGACTACAAAATAGGAATAACAGTATCTATCACACAGAATCACTGTGAAAATAAAAAGGCAATATGAAAAACACTTTGTACAAGATCCAAGGTGGCGGATTAGTGGGAGCCTGCATTCCTTGTCGAGCCATAACTCAGGTTTCAAGCAGAGAATATCTGCTTCTCTGCTTCTCTGTGAGGCAGTTTTGCTGCTTATCAATCCCATGCTGTCTACTGTAATCACCTGCAGTCTACCAGCACATCAACTACTTTTCCAGTGCAGATTGCTCACTGACTGGCACCTATCATCTTCCATTTGCCTGCCTCTTGCCTGCCCATTGCCTGCCTTTCACCGACCCATCACCCACCACCCCAGGACCACCTGCCGACTGTCCACTGCTAGCCAGCAGACCAACTGCACACCGACAGTGGATTACCAGCTGCCTGCTGTCGCCTGGAAGTCCACTGTCACAGTACCTGCAGGTTTGGCTACAAGTGGCTGCCACCATTTTGAGATAACAGTCAGGACCTGTAGGACCCCTGGTCAGACTGACTAAGCCCCATCTCCAGGAACCCTCAGCCCAACTGACCACTCCCTGCTCCAGAATCCCCAGCCAACCACGCCCACACCCCAGAGCTGCAACTCCCCATTTGCCAACACATTTGAAAGCCAGAGCGGCCATCTTTGATTATCCTGGAAGCAGTACCTCTCATCTGTAGGTGGAGCAAATCACACCCTGAGATGCCTGCTGGAGACTGGAAGCTCATTGTCAGGTACCTCTCATACATCAGGCTACAGAAGACAGGGAGGTTTGAATACTATATGACTATTATAGTATAGATTTTTTTTCCTTTTTTCCTTTTTTTCTCTCCGTTTTGAAAAATTTTAAGTTTTTATTTCTTTACTTTTCTCACTCTATTTTCCTTTTGTTTACCTGTTTCCTCAGAGTTTCTTTCTCCCTTTTCTCATGCTAACATCCAACTTCTTTTGATTATGCTTTCACTCTTTCTATGATCTAGAAATTCTATATACTCTTTTCTTATCCCAATAACAGCTATATCCTACACCCCTCCTCATCCTCTTTGTCCTCCATTAGAAACTACAGACCTTATTGCAAATCTATTTGTTATATGGTAAATAATAATTGAACTCGGGCTGGGGTTGTAGCTCAGTGGTAAAGTGCTTGCTTACATATGAGGCACTGGGTTCAATCCTCAGCACCACAAAAAAGAAAGAAAGAAAGAAAATAAAGGTATTGTGTCCATATACAACTAAAAAAATTTTTTTTTTAAATAACTGAACTTATTCTCTTTATTATGACAATATTGTTAATGTCTTCATAGGGGCTATTTGGTTTAGGGCTGCATATTGTCTGTACTAGGCACTGCTAATATTGATCTGCCCCTTAAAGAAAAGGTTTTAGAAACCTATAGGGTCACTATAAGTCTATAGGGGGGAAACAGTAATACCCCAGGATCTGCACTGCTAGAGGGGAAGATACGTGAACAACGTGAAAAAACAAGGGAAGAAAATGATCCAAACAAACCTAGATTCTATATTAACAGAAGCCAGTAACAGCATGGTAGAAGAAATGTCAGAAAAGGAGTTCAGATTATACATAATTAAAATGATTCATGAAGCACAAGATGAGATAAGAGAGAAATGCAGGCAATGAATGATCACTCCAATAAGCAGTTGGAAGAGCAACTACAGGAAGCAAAAGATCATTTCAACAGAGATAGAGATTCTCAAAAAAAAAAAAACACAAATCCTTGATAATAAGGAAACAATAAAACAAATAAAAAAACTCAAGGGAAAGCATAACCAACAGAATACATCACTTGGAAGTCAGAACCTCAGTTAATGAAGACAAAATATTTAATTGAAAATAAAGTGGACCAAACAGAGAAAATGGTAAGAAATCATGAACGGAACCTCTAAGAACCATGGGACATTATGAAAAGACCAAATTTAGGAATTATCAGAATTGAGGAAGGCACAGAGATACAAACCAAAGGAATGAACAACCTATTCAATGAAATAATATCAGAAAATGTCCCAAACCTGAAGAATGAAATGGAAAATCAAACACATGAGGCTTACAGAACATGAAATACACAAAATTACAACAGATCCACACCAAGGCACATTATAAGGAAAATGTCTAACATACAAAATAAAGATATGATTTTAAAGGACACAAGGAAAAAGGATAAGATTACATATAGGGGGAAACCAATATGGATATCAGCAGATTTCTCAGCCCAGACCCTAAAAGCTGGAAGAGCCTGGAACAACATATTTCAAACTCTGACAGACATGACTGCCAACCAAGAATCCTATACCCAGCAAAACTAACCTTCAGATTTGAAGATGAAATAAAAACCTTCCATGATAAACAAAAGTTAAAAGAATTTATAAATAGAAAGCCTGCACTACAGAATATTCTCAGCAAAATATTCCATGAAGAGGAAATGAAAAACAACAATGTAGGTCAGCAAAGGAAGGAACTACCTTAAAGGAAAAGCCAATCAAAGGAGAAACCAAGCCAAGTTAAAAACCAAAAATAGGCCCAAATGACTGGGAATACAAATCATATTTCAGTAATAACCTTGAAAATTAATGGCCTAACCTCATCAATCAAGACATAGACTGGCAGATTGGATTAAAAAGAAAGAACCAACAATATTCTGCCTGCAAGAGACTCATCTCATAGATGAAAACATTCACAGACTAAAGGTGAAAGGATGGGAAAAACGTACCACAAACACAAACTCAGTAAAAAAGCAGGGGTTTCCATCCTTATATCAGATAAAGTGGACTTCAAGCCAAAGTTAGAAGGGATAAAGAAGGACATTTCATACTGCTTAAGGAAACCATAAATCAGGAAGACATAACAATTGTAAATATGCTCCAAACAATGGTGCATCCATGTACATCAAACAAATCCTTCTCAATTACAGGAATCAAATAGACCACCACATAATAATTCTGGGTGATTTTAACCCACTGCTGTCACCACTGGATAGATTCAAAAAACAAAACAACAACAACAACAAAAAAAAACGAAACAAAAATACTAAACAAAGAAACCACAGAACTCAATAACACAATCAATAATTTAGACTTAACAGATATATATAGAATATTCCATTCATCAATGAGAGAATACACTTTCTTTTCAGCAGCACATAGAACTTTCTCTAAAATAGACCATATGTTATGTCACAAAGAAGCCCCTAGTAAATGCAAAAAAAAAAAAAAAAATAGAGATACTACATGGAGTTCTATCACATCATAAAGGAATGAAATTAGAAATCAATGACAAAATAAAAAACAGAAATTACTCCAACACCTGGAGACTAAATAATATGCTATTGAATGAAGCATGAATAACAGAACACATCAGGGAGGAGATAAAAACAATTCTTAGTGGTAAATGAGAAGGATGATACAACATCAAAATCTCTGGGACACTATGAAAGCAGTACTAAGAGAAAATTCATTGCATGGAGTGCACTCAAGAAAAGTACAAAAAGTCAACAACTAAATGACCTAACATTACAGCTCAAAGCCTTAAAAAAAGAAGAACAGAACACCAAAAGTAGTAGAAGACAGGAAATAATTACACCAGTAGACTTAAGGTTAACAATCATACGGTTATTTCAACTGACACAGAGAAAGTGTTCAACAAAATACAACACCCCTTCATGCTCGAAACACTTAAAAAAACAGGGATAGTAGAAACAAACCTCAACATTGTAAAGGCTATTTATGCTAGGCCCATGCCCAACATCAATCTTAATGGAGAAAAACTGAAAGCTTTCCCTTTAAAAACTGGAACAAGACAGGGATGCCGTCTTTTACCACTTTTATTCAACATCATCCTTGAAATACTAGCCAGAGCAATTAGACAGACTAAAGAAATTAAAGGGATACAAATAAGAAAAGAGGAACTGAAGATGTCACTATTTGCTGATGACATGATTCTATATTTAGAGGATCCAAAAAATTTCACCAGAAAACTTCTAAATCTCATAAATGAATTCAGCAAAATAGCAGGATAAAAAAGCAACAAGTATAAATCTAAAGCATTTTTAATACATAAGTGATGAAACATCTGAAAGGGAAATGAGGAAAACAACTCCATGACAATAGCCTCAAAAAAAAAAAAAAACAAAAAAACAAAAAAAAACAAAAAAACAAAAAAAAAAAACTTGGGAATCAATCTAACCAAAGAGGTGAAAGATCTCTATAATGAAAGCTACAGAATTAAGGGAGACCTTAGAAGATGGAAAGATTTCCAATGTTCTTGGATAGGCAGAATTAATATTATCAAAATGGCCATACTACCAAAGGTGCTATACAGATTTAACACAATCCCATTTAAAATCCCAATGACATTTCTCATAGAAATAGAAAAAGCAATCATGAAATTCATCTGGAAGAACAAAAGACCCAGAATAGCCAAAACAATCCTGGGCAGGAAGAGTGATGCAGGAGGTATCACTATACCAGACCTTAAACTCTACCGTAGAGCAATAGTAACAAAAACGGCATGGTATTGGCACCAAAATAGACAGGTAGACCAATGGTACAGGATCAAAGACATGGAGACATACCCACATAAGTACAATTATCTCATACTAGACAAAGGTGCCAAAAACATACAAAGGAGAAAAGATAGCCTCTTCAACAAATGGTGCTGGCAAAACTGGAAATCTATATGCAGTAAAATGAAAGTAAACCCCTATCTCTCACCCTGTACAAAAATCAACTCAAAATGGATCAATGATCTAGGATTAGGCCAGAGACCCTACATCAGATAGAAGAAAAAGTAGCCCCGAATCTCCATTACATTGGCTTAGAGCCAGACTTCCTTAACAAGACCCCCATAGCACAAGAAATAAATGCAAGAATCAATAAATGAGATAGATTCAAACTAAAAAGTTTTATCTCAGCAATGGAAACAATCAATAATGTGAAAAGAGAGCCTACAGAATGGAGAAAATCTTTTCCACACACACATCTCCAAAGTTTATAAAGAACTTAAAAAAGTTTACACCCAAAATACAAAGAACCCAATCAATAAATGGGCTAAGGAAATGGGCAGACACTTCACAGAAGAAGATATATAGGTGATCAATAAATATATGAAAAAGTGCTCATCAGCCCTAGTAATTAGAGAAATGCAAATTAAAACCACCCTAAGATTTCATCTAACTCCAATTAGAATGGCTATTATCAAGAACAGAAGCAATAATAAGTGTTGATGTGGATGTGGGGAAAAAGGCACACTTGAACAATGCTGGTGGAGTTGCAAATTGGTGCAGCCACTCTGTTAAGCAGTATGGAGATTCCTCAGAAAACTTGGAATGGACCCACCATTTGACCCAGCTATCCCACTCCTCGGTTTATACCCAAATCAGCATACTACAGTGATGCAGGCACATCACTGTTCATAGCAACTCAATTCACAATAGATAGTGGAACCAACCTAGATGTCCTTCAATTGATGAATAGATAAGGAAACTGTACTATATATATATACAATGGAATATTAGTATATATATATATATATATACTAATATATATACACAATTGTATATATATATATACAATGGAATATTAGTCATAAAGAAGAATAAAATTATGACATTTGGTGGTAAATGGATGAAGATGGAAAATATCATGCTAAGTGAACTAGATCAAGCCCAAAAAACCAAAGGCCAAATGTTTTCTCTGATAAGTGCATGACAATATATTACAAGGTGAGGTGATACAGGGAAGAGAAGAATGAAGAAACTTTGGATGGTGTAGAGGAAAATAGGGTGGGAGGGGGTGTGCCACAGAAAGATGGTAGAATGAAACAGAGAGCATTATCCTATGTATATTTATGATTACATGAATGATGTGAATCTACATTGTGTACAACCATAGAAATGAAAAGTTGTACCCCATTTGTGTACAATGAATCAAAATGCAGTCTGAAAAATTTTTTTAAAAATTAATAAAAAAGAAAAATCACTTTGTAAAGTACAAACTACCATCCCAGAATCAATCACTCTAGTAAAACATTTTATTGTAAGAAAAACAAATTCTAAATTATAGAATGGCATATCATCAAAAATAGGCCCTGGAAATTTACCCTCTGTGGCTAGAAGGGGGTGGGGGGGGGATCTTCCCCAAAAGTCACTTGAGTTTCTAAATGGGAGACAGCGTATATGAACTGCATTGAAGCAGTATTATGATTCTGGCTATGTTTACAATTTGTTCTGAAGGGGCCTAGCTGTGTAACACCCACAAAGGGACGATTACTGATGACAACTGAACACCACTACACAGTAACCCCAGGCAGACAGCAAGTAGAGAGTGGTAAGGGAACTGGGACACAACAAAATCCCCCTGAGAAACCTCAGCCTTTACTGAGCAATGACTTGGAGCTAAGCATCATGTTAGATGTTCTACATATACCATGTTACCTAATATTTACATAATAATCTGGGAACAGAAATTCCTTAAGGTAGCAACCTTGTTTGCTTTCTTCAAAATAGTAAACAGTACAAGTACCTGGCAGACCATATGTAGTCCATAAATATGCCACGTGAAAGGATAATATCATCCCCACTTTAAGAAAGTAAAAACTCAGAAAGGCTTTTACCTTAGGCACACTGGGCAACTAATAAACAGCAATTTGGAACCTATACCTGCCTGTTTTTAAAGTTCTCTAGTAAAATCCTATCTCCCCTTGTTCTCTGGTTTTATGAGAGATAAGAATTCATACTGGGCAGACTCAGAATGAGCAAAGTGCTTTACTGTGAGAACCAAGGCAAGTCCAAGGATTTTTTATGAAACAAGTACTTAGAGCACAAGTGGCTGAGAGAGGAACAGTTTTAACCCAAAACTAAGGGAGTGGGTCTGAGGCTGGGACAAAAGCAAACTGATGAACAAGCCTGACAGATCCATAATTAGGTTGGCTTCAGGGACTGAATGTGAGCTCCTCAAAAGCAGGGAATTCTGTCATGGTCACCGTCCGTAGCATAGCCCGGAACATAGCGGGCACTCAGTCTGAAATAAACAGGTTTCATTCATTAAAGTATGAATGAAACCAACAGAACAGCAAGAAGAATGTAGCAGGTTGGTTCCCCAGCACTACCCTCCAGCTCCCCCCAAAAACTGATGTTTGGCAACATCTAAAATTTGCCAGGCGTGTGGTGATGTGTGCTCAAAGTTCCAGCACTTGAGAGGATGAGGCAGGAGGACTGCTTAAGCCCAAGAATTTCAAGACCCCTTCTCAAAACAAAAACAAAATAAAATAAAATAATAAGGAGTGTGGCACCCAAAGCAAAGATAATACAAACAGGCTAGGGCAAGAAAGATAAAAATGAAAATTCTATATACCTGAGTTGCCCAGAGGGCCCCTTGCACTATTTTAAAGAGAAAGCGTCTGTTTTTGAAAAGGCACAGCACCACCAGAAATGAGAACAAAAGAAAAGGTATACATTGAAGAGTTTTGCCTCTCTAACTCCACATTGTTTCTACAAGTAATACTAGAGGAAAAGGTTGTCCAAAGAAACAGAAGAATCTCACTGAAGTGGTTTTGTCTGAGGATGCCTTCATTTTATGAGACCCTTCATTATTCAGATCCTAATGGTTCTTTGATGTTACTTATAAAGATGAACAGTCTGGGGCGGGGGATATAGCTCAGTTGGTAGAGTGCTTGCCTCACAAGCCCAAGGCCCTGGGTTCAAATCCCCAGCACCGCAAAAAAAAAAAAAAGATGAACTGTCTGAGTGGTAAGAGTTGTCAAACTGTGTGATGTGGCACTGCACAATCACAGGCACAATGCTTTGTACTATGATAGATAAATAGAAAACACTCAAGTTCTAGGTCCAACTGTATCATCAAATATCTGTAAGATCCTACTATGTTTAAATTAAAATACTATCTTTTGCTCATGTATCTACAGTAAGATACAAAAAATATAAAGAAAAGTTATGTATGGTAAACACCTCATTTTTTTAGAAAACAACTGGCAGAGTGATGTTAAGTCATCAACAACTTTCTCATCTTCCATTTTTACACTGGAGAGAACAGCTAACAAATACTTTAAAAATAACCTGCAACTGCGAGTTTAAGTGGTCAACCAAGTTTCAACACAGATAGTAATAATGAGGAAAAATATTAGGAAGCATCTTTTGAGAATTAACTTCTCAACTAATTAGGCTTACTATACATTCAGATCAATTAGCAAAGCCATTTGCTGTGAACCACATAAATCTAATTTCAGCTAAAAGTATATCTGATATGAAAACGATCTGATAACTGCAGAAGTTATCACATTTTGTCATAGTTATACTTATTCCCCTCAAGTTAAATGTGCATTAAGATACGGTGCAGCCAGGCACGGTGGGGAATGCCTGTAATCGCAGTAGCTAGGGAGGCTGAGGCAGGAGGATGCAAGTTCAAAGCCAGCCTCAGTAATTTAGCAAGGTCCTAAGCAATTCAGTGAGACCCTATTTCTAAGCAAATACAAAAAAGGGCTGGGGATGTGGCTCAGTGGTTAAATGCCCCTGGGTTCAATCCCAAGTATCAAAAAAAAAGTGTAAATGTACAAAGTATTATGTTTACTTCTCTTAATAAAAAGTTTCAGCTAAGTTTATCAGAAGCAAACCTAATGGAAAGGCTACAACCATCTCCTTCTGTGGTGTTAACTAGCTACTTAAAATGTCTTTAAGTGTTTACCAGGGTACAAGGTATTACAAGAAAAGAGGGCACTTTATACTAAAATTTTCTAGCAAGTGCACCGATGAATGCTTCCAAAGCACAGTAAGGAATAAGACTCCAGGTCCAAGAATAAACAAAATATGCTCCTTCACAATATATAAAAAACGCAAAACGAGACAGAGATTTCGGCCAAGGAACAAGAACAGTTAACATCCATAACTTATTGGCGATTCACGCAGATATTCTTCTGGAAGATCTCACACTAAAAGTGAAACCGGATCATCCAATTTCCAGCAAACGGAGCCCAACATGAAGTGAAAACGGCAACCAATACGCATCACTCGATTTCATTTTAAGGAAAATAGAAATCTACTAAAAAAAAAAAAAAAAAAAAAAATCATCTAAGCCCTGCAAAGTGCCGGTTCTCAACCTTCGTAGGGTCAGGTTTGGTCTAAATTCATGTTAGGGTACTTCCTCCTTCTGCACTTGGGTACGTGGGTCTAAAAGCTCTTCAAAGAAGACGTGAGACCGCTGAAGAGTTCGCCACCACCCCAAAGCAAGAAATACCTTGCACGGAAGACCACTGTAGACAACCTGGGGCGCTCATGAGGAGGGGGAAGGCTGAGACAATGCAGGAGAAACTGAGTCAGGGTAGAGGCAGAAGCTCAAGGTGACCTGAGCACAGGGTCGTCTCGTGCCCTAGACCCTCTCCTCATCCACCAGGCCTCCCCACGCCGCCCCTGGGTACCTGTCACTGGTCGCGCAGCCGCGACACATGCGCTGCTCGCGACCCCCTGGCTGCCCATGCACCGGCTGCGCTTCGTCCACTACAGAGCCTCTGACTACGCCGGGGCGGGGCGGCAGCGGTAGCAGCGGAGGCTGCGCCAGTGAGAAGCCGACACGCGCCTTTCCCGCGGCTCGACTCACGAGCCGGTCCCAGAGAATCGCCCAGCTGCCAGCAGCCCCTTTACTTCCGCTTCCTAAAGGCAAAGACCGGAGGACTTCCGAACACCGAGTTGTGGCCAAGGCAGTCCAGAGAGTCGCGCCGCCGCCATCTTATCTCCGGGCAGGCCCCGCCCCTCTCCTTAGTCCCGCCCTGAAGCCTGGTAAGGACGTCTGCTCGTTTTCAAGGTCTTGGGAGGGAACCTCCAGCCGATGGCCCGACCCAAAAATCTTTACCAACTGCGGAAGCCAGCAAGGGATTTCAGCCTTTTGTTTTTCCGATCTGGGCTCTGGGAGATCCACTCAGTCTCTTCTAATGAAAACCACTGTTGTACAATAAAAGACAAATTGTCTTAATGTTTCTGAGATCTTAGACTTTATTCAAAAACCTAAACTTTGATAACTTCGGTTCCAGGGACAAGAGGGAGAAAGACTAAATTATTTGAGCCATTTAGATAATCTTATAGGGGCAGTGGCAACTTAGTGTACAGGAACTAAAATTTTTCTCCTATGAAATTTTCTTTTTTTCAAATATAAATCAGTGTAAAAATTGTTTTTAGAATATGGAACCACTGAGCAGAGTTTACCCACCCAGAAACAAATGTCTCTTTGGAGGATGTGTTTTTAACTGTTAGGTCAAAGTGAACTAAAAGTCAAGAATACTTTGAAAAGCACATGAAAAATGTACTATTTTCACTGACTATTAATTATATGACACAAAGATGCCTTTCCCAGCGAATGTCAGAACAAAGACTAAAAAAAACCTTTGCCCAACATAATAATTGTGTATCTACTGTTCTTAAGAACTTTTATAGCTAGCTGTTGGATTTTCTTTGCTAGAAAATAAGCGTTTTAAAATTCATTTCTTGAGGGAAATTTTGTGTAAGTAGCTTTCCATAGTGTTTTCTACTTCTCTTGCAATCAGGGCAGGTGATGTTTCCATAAAAAAGGAATTTTTGTGAGGCCAGTGGCGCATAACCGTAATCAGTGAGGCTAAGGAGACCAACCTTAGCAACTTGGTGAAACCCTGTCTCAAAACAAAAAGTAAAAGGGTTTGGGGATGTAGCATGCTTAGCATACTCTGAAGTTGTGGCTTCAATCCCCAACACCCACACACCCCCCAAAAAAGAATATTTTTCATTCACCACAGCAGAGTACTCATTGTTTTTTTTGGTTTGTTTTGTGCGTGTGTGTGTGTTGACTTGGCCTGTTATATGTTACTGAACAAAACCAAAGCTGGCTTAGTTTAACAAACTAAATGATACATTTTGAGACACACCCAGGCCCCATGGGACCCCTGGCCAGACTGACTGAGCCCTGCCTCCAGGATCCCTCAGCCCTACCGATCACTCCCTGCCTCTGGGGCCCTCACATCCACTGACTGCTCCCTGCTGCCAGGACCCCCAGACCAACCAACTGCGCCCTATCACAGGGACCCCAGACCGACTGATTGCAACTGGCCTCCAGGATCCCACAACCACACCAAACACACCCCACCTCCAGGACCCCTGCCTGACCAACCGCATCCTGTCTCCAGGACCTCCAGCTGACCACATCCACCCCTGAGCTGCAGCTCCCCATTTGCCAACACATTTCTGAAGCCAGAGCAGCCATCTTGGATAATCCTGGAAGCCGGAGCTCCGATCTTTGGGTGGGGCAAATTCCATCCTGAGACGCCTACTGGAGGCTTGAAGCTCATTGTCAGGTACCTCTCATGCATCAGGCTACTGAACACTGGGAGGTTTCATTAGTACATGACTGCTATACAGTAGATTTTCTTTTTTCTCCTGTTTAAAAAAATTTAAGTTTTTATTTCTTTACTTTTCTTGCTCTCTTTTCCTTTTGTTTACCTGTTCCCTCAGAGTCTCTTTCTCCCTTTTTTGCATGCTAACATCCGATTTCTTTTGATTACACTCTCACCCTTTCTATTATCTAGAACTTCTGTATATTCTTCTCTGATCCCACTAACAGCCACATTCTACATCCCTCTGTATCCTCTTTGTCCTCCATTAGAACCTGCAGACCTTATTGTAAACCTGTTTGTTTTACCGAAGATAATATTTGAACTCACTTTGTTTATTATGACAATTTTGTTATTGTCCCCATAGGGGCTATTTGGCCCAGGATTGCATAGTGTCTGATTTGGGCACTGCTAATATTGATCTCCCCTTAAAGAAAGGGTTTTGGAAACCTTTAGGGACACTATAAGCCTATAGGGGGAAATCTGCAATACCCCAGATCTGCACTGCTAGAGAGGAAGATACATGAACAACATGAAAAAACAAGGGAAGAAAATGATCCAAACAAATCTAGATTCTATAGTAATAGAATCCAATGACAGTATGTTAGAAGAAATATCAGAAAAGGACTTCAGATTATACATGATTAAGATGATTCGCAAAGCGAAGGATGAGATAAGAGAGCAAATGCAGGCAATGAATGATAATACCAATAACCTGCAGGAAGCAAAAGATCATTTCAACAAAGAGATAGAGATTCTCAAAAAAAAAAACAAACAGAAATCCTTGAAATGAAGGAAACAATAAACCAAATAAAAAACTCAATGGAAAGCATCACCAATGGACTATACCACTTGGAAGACAGAACCGCAGACAACAAAGACAAAATATTTAATCTTGAAAATAAAGTTGCCCAAACAGAGAAGATAGTAAGAAATCATGAACGGAATCTCCAAGAACTATGGGACAGCATGAAAAGACCAAATTTAAGAATTATTGGGATTGAGGAAGGCACAGAGATACAAACCAAAGGAATGAACAATCTATTCAATGAAATAATATCAGAAAATTTCCCAAAGCTGAAGAATGAAATGGAAAATCAAATACAAGATGCTTACAGAACACCAAATTAACAGAATCACAACAGATCCACACCAAGACACATTATAATGAAAATGCCTAACATTCAAAATAAAGATAGGATTTTGAAGGCCGTGAGAGAAAAGCATCAGATTACATATAGGGGGACACCAATACGGATAGCAGCCAACTTCTCAACCCAGACTCTAAAAGCTAGAAGGGCCTGGACCAACATATTTCAAGCTCTGAAAGAACATGGTTGCCAACCAAGAATCCTATACCAGCAAAACTAACCTTCAGATTTGAAGATGAAATAAAATCCTTCCATGATAAACAAAAGTTAAAAGAATTTACAAATAGAAAGCCTGCACTACAGAATGTTCTCAACAAAATATTCCATGAGGAGGAAATGAAAAACAACAATGTAGGTCAGCAAAGGGAGGAACTACCTTACAGAAAAACCACTCAAAGGAGAAACCAAGCCAACTTAAAAACCAAAAATAAGCCAAATGACTGGGAATACAAATCATTTCTCAATAATAACCCTGAACATTAATGGCCTAAACTCATCAATCAAAAGACATAGACTGGCAGAATGGATTAAAAAGAAAGACCCAACAACATGCTGCCTGCAAGAGACTCATCTCATAGAAAAAGACACCCACAGACTAAAGGTGAAAGGATGGGAAAAAACCTACCATGCACACGGACTCAGTAAAAAAGCAGGGGTTTCCATCCTTATAACAGATAAAGTGGACTTCAAGCCAAAGTTAGAAGGGATAAAGAAGGACATTTCATACTGCTTAAGGGAACCATAAATCAGGAAGACATAACGATAGTAAATATTTATGCCCCAAACAATGGTGCATCCCTGTATATCAAAAAAATCCTTCTCAATTTCAAGAATCACATAGACCACAACACAATAATTCTGGGTGACTTTAATGCACCGCTGTCATCACAAGATAGAGCCTCCAAACAAAATCCAACCAAAGAAACCATAGAACTCAGTAACACAATCAATAACCTAGACTTAATAGACATATATAGAATATTCCATCCATCAACGAGCAGATACACTTTCTTCTCAGCAGCACATGGAACTTTCTCAAAAATAGACCATATGTTATGCCACAAAGCAGCCCTTAGGAAATGCAAAAAAATAGAGATACTGCCTTGTATTCTATCAGATCATAATGGACTGAGAGTAGAAATCAATGACAAAATAAAAAAGGGAAATTACTCCAACACTTGGAGACTAAATAGTATGCTATTGAATGAAACATGGATAACATAAAACATCAGGGAGGAGATTAAAAAATTCTTAGAGGTCAATGAGAATGATGATACAACATATCAAAATCTCTGGGACACTATGAAAGCGGTACTAAGAGGAAAATTCATTGCATGGAGTGCATTCCAGAAAAGAATGAAAAGTCAAAAACTAAATGACCTAACATTACAGCTCAAAGCCCTAGAAAAAGAAGAACAGAATAACAGCAAAAGTAGTAGAAGACAGGAAATAATTAAAATCAGAACTGAAATCAATGAAATTGAAACAAAAGAAACTATTCAAAAAATTGACAAAACAAAAAGTTGGTTCTTTGAAAAAGTAAACAAAATAGACAAACCCTTAGCCACAGTAACAAAGAGAAGGAGAGAGAAGACTCAAATTACTAAAATTCATGATGCAAAAGGAAATATCACGACAGACACCACTGAGATACAGAACATAATGAGAAGCTACTTTGAAAATATGTATTCCAACAAAATAGAAAGTACTGAAGACGTTGACAAATTTCTAGAGACATATGATCCTCCCAAACTGAACCAGGAGGACATACAGGATTTAAACAGATCAATATCAAGCAATGAAATAGAAGAAGCCATTAAAAATTTACCATCCAAGAAAAGCCCAGGACCAGACGGATTCTCAGCCGAGTTGTACAAGACCTTCAAAGAAGAACTCATTCCAATACTTCTCAAAGTATTCCAGGAAATAGAAAAGGAGGGTGCCCTACCAAACTCATTCTATGAAGCTAATATCACCCTCATACCCAAACCAGGAAAAGACACATCAAGGAAAGAAAATTTTAGACCAATATCCTTGATGAATATAGATGCAAAGATCCTTAACAAAATATTGAAAAACCGTATCCAATAACATATTAAGAAAATTGTGCACCACAATCAAGTGAGGTTCATCCCTGGAATGCAAGGATGGTTCAACATTCGTAAATCAATAAACGTAATCCATCATGTCAATAGACTTAAGAATCATATGGTTATTTCAATTGACGCAGAAAAAGCGTTCGACAAAATACAACACCCTTTCATGCTCAAAACACTAGAAAAAATAGGGATAGTAGGAACATACCTGAACATTGTAAAGGCTATTTATGCTAAGCCCGTGGCCATCATCATTCTTAATGGAGAAAAACTGAAACCATTCCCTTTAAAAACGGGAACAAGACAGGGATGTTCTCTTTCACCACTCTTATTCAACATTTTCCTCAAAACTCTAGCCAGAGCAATTAGGCAGACTAAAGAAATTAAGGGGATACGAATAGGAAAAGAGGAACTTAAGCTGTCACTATTTGCGGATGACATGATTCTATATTTAGATGATCCAAAAACCTCCTCCAGAAAACTTTTAGACCTCATCAATGAATTCAGCAAAATAGCAGGCTATAAAATCAACACACATAACTCTACAGCATTTTTATATGCAAGCAACGAAACAGCTGAAAGGGAAATGAGGAAAACAACTCCATTTGCAATAGCCTCAAAAAAAATAAAATACTTGAGAATCAGTCTAACGAAAGAGGTAAAAGATCTCTACAATGAAAACTACAAAACATTGAAGAAAGAAATTAAGGAAGACCTTAGAAGTTGGAAAGATCTCCCATGTTCTTGGATAGGCAGAATTAATATTGCCAAAATGGCCATACTACCAAAAGTGCTATACAGATTCAATGCAATTCCAATTAAAATCCCAATGACGTACCTTACAGAAATAGAGCAAGCAATCATGAAATTCATCTGGAAGAATAAGAAACCCAGAATAGCTAAAGCAATCCTTAGCAGGAAGAATGAAACAGGGGGTATTGCAATACCAGAACTTCAACTATACTACAAAGCAATAGTAACAAAAACAGCATGGTATTGGTACCAAAATAGGTAGATCAATGGTACAGAATAGAGGACACAGACACCAACCCAAATAAATACAATTTTCTAATACTAGACAAAGGTGCCAAAAATATGCAATGGAGAAAAGATAGCCTGTTCAACAAATGGTGCTGGGAAAACTGGAAATCCGTATGCAACAGAATGAAACTAAACCCCTATCTCTCACCCTGCACAAAACTCAACTCACAATGGATCAAGGACCTCGGAATCAGACCAGAGACCCTGCATCTTATAGAAGAAAAAACCACACTAAGATTCCATCTCACCCCAATTAGAGTGGTGATTATCAAGAATACAAGCAACAATAGGTGTTGGAGAGGATGTGGGGAAAAAGGTACACTCATACATTGCTGGTGGGACTGCAAATTAGTGAAGCCACTCTGGAAAGCAGTGTGGAGATTCCTTAGAAAACTTGGAATGGACCTACCATTTGACCCAACTATCCCACTCCTTGGCTTATACCCAAAGGACTTAAAATCAGCATACTACAGAGATACAGCCACATCCATGTTCATAGCTGCTCAATTCACAATAGCCAGACTGTGGAACCAACCTAGATGCCCTTCAATTGATGAATGGATAAAGAAACTGTGGTATATATATACAATGGAATATTACTCAGCTATAAAGAATAATAAAATTATGGCATTTGCAGGCAAATGGATGAAATTGGAGAATATCATGCTAAGTGAGATAAGCCAATCTCAAAAATCCAAATGAGGAATGATCTCACTCATAAGCAGATGATGACACGTAATGGGGGCTGGGAGTGGGGCAAGAATGGAGGAAGGAGAGATTTTATAGAGGGAAAAGAGAGGTGGGAGGGGTTGGGGGTTAGGAAAAAAATAATAGAATGAATCAAACATCATTACTCTATGTAAATGTATGAATATGCAAATGGTATGTTGTTATTCCATGTACAAACAGAAACAACATATTTCCCATTTGTTTACAATAAAAAATAAAGAATATTAAAAAAATAAATAAATTAAAAATAAATTTAAAAAAATAAAAAAACCAAATGATAGTGCAGAGATTCTTATGGTGGGGGGGGGTTGGTAAGAATTATTTATTCCATTGATTCACACCAGAGTGGGTACTGTAGGCAGAGTAATAGTTAGCTACTCTATCATACCCAGAGTAACCCTGAGCTTCTAAGAAAGTTGAACTTCTCTCTTTTTTTAACCTTTCTCTTAAAAGTACTATCTTATCTGAACAGAAACATGTATTTTAACTTTTTAATTGGAAAATAATTACAAATTCATAAGTTACAAAATGGTACAGAGGAGTCCCCATTGTACCCTTAAGCTTAACTTTTCTCCATTGATTACATTTCAAATATCTGTAGTACAATAGCAAAATCAGAAATAGATTTCATATAAGGATATATGTATATTTCTGTCATTTTTATCACATGTAGATTTGTGTAACCATCACCAAAACCAAGATACACAACTATTCCAGCAACACCAATATCTCCCTTGAGCTACACCAATTATAGTCACAGCTGCCTTCCTATCTATCCCCAAGACTCCCTAGCCTATGGCAACAATTTGGTGGATAAATCTAAAATTTTTCACTTCTAGAATGTTGTGTGAATGGAATAATACATGACCTTTTTACTTTTTATTTTTTTCAGCATAATGCCCTTCAGGGGTATTCGAGTTGTGTGTATCAATAGTTTGTTTCTTTTTATTACTGTCTGATATTCTATGATAGACACCCACAAGTTAGTTTAACCATACACCTAGTTGAAGGCCATTTGGTTTTTACAATTCTGGGCTATGACAAACACAGGTATGAATATTCATGTTTTTCAGGGGCTGGGGTTGTGGTTCAGTGGTAGAGCACTCTCCTAGCTCATGTTGTTAGCACAAAACTAGCCGAATCATCTCAGCTTTTTATTCAGGAATGGAATTACACCTCCAATGAACCCACTCTCCTGGTGTGAAATGAGCCACCAAACAAAGGAGGGCACTGGGCTTATGTAGGTAATACTGAAAGGTGACTTAATTAGTGAGCGTGTCAGCTTGGGCACTCAGGAATTTGGGGTGTTTCACTGAGAGAAATGGGAGAGAGTCTGGGGTCAGCAATCAGTCTCAGATTTATTTTACTGGACCGGATGGAGGTTCTGGGGTCAGTGGTTGGTATCTGGAAAGGATTTGTTTAGGGAAGGATTAAGAATTTAACTTCTTCCCAGAGACTGCCTTTCTAGGTCCCAGAGACTGCCTTTCTAGGTTTGATGGACACCTCCCCAGGGTTTGTTACATCACCGGGAAAGAATGTACTGGGAAAGGATCAATGGTCTCAATGTATGACTTTCTTTCTTACTCTCCTTTTCCTAGGTCTCACTATTTTGGGGGTTTGTCATTTTTCATATGTAATACGTGTGAGGCACTGAGTTCCATCCTCAGCACCACATAAAAGAATAAATAAATAAAACAAAGGTATTGTGTCCATTTACAACTAAAAAAAAAAATTTATTTAAAAAATTCATGTTTCAGGTAGATGTAAATTTTTATTTATCTGAGATAAATGGATAGGAGTGAAATTGCTAAACCATATGGATAGTTTCTTAAGAAACTATCAAACTATTTTCTAGAATGATTATACCATTTTACATTCCATTCGCCAATGATGGAGAAATCCAGATTCCTTTCATCATTATCGGCCTTTGATACTGTCACTAGTTTTTGTTTTAGCTGTTTTGATGGGTCTGTAGTAAGACTCATCATGTTCTTGATTTGTTGAACATATTTTCATGTGCTCATTTACCATCTGTAGTCTTTTGTGAAATGGCTCTTCATGCTTTAGCTTATTCTCCATTTGTTTTTTATGACTGAGTTTGAGATGTGTATGTTTCAAAAAATATGTGTGTGTTTTATTTTGTTTTGTTCTGATACAGGGGATTGAACCCAGGAGCACTTTATTACTGAATTATGACCCAACACTTTTTATTTGTTATTTTGAGACAGGATCTCTCTCAGTCCTGGAGACTGGCTTTGAATTTTGCAATTCTCCTGCCTCAGCCTCCCAATTTCCTGGGATTACAAGCATTTACTACCATGCTCAGCTAAGTACCTGATGTATTATAAAAACAAGTATTTAGCTTGGTGAGTGGCACCGTACCTGTAATTCTAGCTATTTGGAAGGTAGGAGGATTGCAAGTTCAAGGCCAGCCTGACCTACATAACAAGACTATGCATCAGAAAAATAAAATGAAACAATTATGATTATAGTTGTGATAGAACTAAGGGTCCTAAAAGAAAAAGTAAATAACATGCAAGGACAGAGGTAATATGAACTGAGGAATGGAACCAAAAAGAAATGCTAGAGATCAAAAACATTACAACCAGGAGCACAATTGCTAGATCTTATGGTAAATATATATATATCTTTTTAACTATTTTCTAGATTGTGCCAGTGTATATTCCTAACGCCAATGATTTTTGTTGTTATCATTGCATGTTTTGTTAAAAAAAAAAATCTGATGTAATTTTTATACATAGTTCCCCTCTGACTTCTTTCAAGATTTTCTCTTCATCTTTGGTTTCTGTAGTTTAAATGCAATATATTTACATGTGCATTTTTGTTATTTATTCTATCTTGTGTTCTCTGAGCTTCCTAGATTTGTGGTTTGTTTACTGTCATTAAGTTTGGAAAATTCTTAACGGTTATTTCCTGCTTCTTTTTCTCAATTTATAGTATTCACATTATGCACGTTACATATTTCGTTATTGTCTCAGAGTTTTTGAATATTCTGCTCCGGTTTTATCATTTTTTTGTCTCTTTCTGTTTCAGTTTGAGCTGCTTCTAATGACGTGCCTTCTTTAGTTTCACTGATTCTTTTCTAGACCATGTCCAATAGTCTGATTTAGGCAGTCAAAAGCATTCTTTTTGTTGTGGTAAAAGGGGCTTTATATCTACATTTCCTTTTTATTTTTATTAGTTTCTGTCCCAGTGCTTTATCACCCATCTGTTTGTTTGGTAGTGAGGACTAAACCCAGCAATGCTTTACTGTTGAACTATATCCTCAGCCCTTTTCATTTTTTCTTTTGAGACAGGGTCTTACTGAGTTGCAAAGACTGGCTGCAAACTTGGGATCCTACTGCCTTAGTCTTCTGAGTTGCTGGGATCACAGGAGTGGGCCACAGCACCCAGCTCAGCCATGTTTCCTTGCACATCATTGACTTTGTCCTTCAGAGTCCTTAGGTTGTTGAAGTTACTTTATATTAGTCTTATAGTTCTGAAAATGTGGCATGTCTGATTGTGATGCAGATGCTTGCTTTTTCTCTTCAGTTGGATTTTTTTTTTTCCTTGCCTTTTGGCATGCCTGTAATTTTATGTTGAAAGATGAATATGATGTTTGGATAAAAGAAACTGAGGCAAACCAGGCACAGTGTTGCATGCCTGTAACCCTAAGCTTGGGAGGCTGAGGCAGGAGCATCACAGGTTCAAAGCCAACCTCAGTACTAAAGCAAGACCCTAAGCAACTTGGCAAGACCCTGTCTCAAAATTTAAAAAAATTTTAAAAGTGCTACAGATGTGGCTGAATGGTTAAGCACCTCTGGGTTCAATGCCTAGTACCAAAAAGAGAAGAAAAGAAACTGAGGCAAATAGTCATTAATGTGAGATTTTCAGCCTTTGCTATGGAGAATACTCTGAGTTTATTTGAAAATGGTGACTTTTCCCCACCCCTTGACCAAACATAAAGGGATTTCTTTTTCTTTCTTTTTTTTTATTTTTTGAAGTATCTTCACCGTGAAAAACCTGGTAAAGTTCCTGGAGGCAAAACTCACAATATGGTAGGGGACCCCCATCTGTCTGGGCCACCCCACCCCCACACCCCACCAGAGTTTTCACCTCTTAAGCTAGTGTACCCTCAGGCTCTAGAAATTTGCCAAATTGTTAAATGTTCCAATCCATGACTGACCCCAAGGGCACCTACTTCAAGTGAGCTAATGTTTATTCAGTGTGTCTGCTCTCTGGATTTGGAATGGCAGTTGGTCCTTCAACCTCAGTTCTCTGTTGGTTTTCGGTTTGATTAGTTTTTCTTGTGAAGGCAGGAGGGACAATGGCCAAGCTCTTTATAGATAGAACAGAAACTAGAATTCCAAGAGTCAGACCACCTAAGATGAATCAGTGGCAGAACCCAGGCCTCTAGACCAATGCTGTTCAATAAAAACAATATGTGGCTCTCATATGTAATATAATTGGGTTTTATTTATCATCATCATCATCATCATCATCATCATCATCATCATCATTTTGGTACCAGCGATTGAATCCAGGGGTATGCTACCACAGAGCCACATGCCCAGTCCTTTCTTATTTTTTATTTTGAGACAGGGTCTCATTGAATTGCTTAGAGCCTCGCTGAATTGCTGAAGTTAGCTTTGAACTTGCAATCCTCCTGCCTCAGTCTCAGGGGCTAGTGGATTACAGGCCTCTGTGCCCAACTCCATCATTTTTGAGCTGGGAATTGAACCCAGGGTCTCGCTCATGCTATCATGTGCTTTACCTCTGCGATACATCCCCACTCCACATATACAATCTTAAATTTCCTTGTAGCCACATTAAGAAAGCACAAAGTAATTGGTAAAATTAACTTTGATAACATTTTATTGAACCCAATATATCTGATCCATTATCATTTAAACAGGTAATTATAAAATGTTAAGGTGTGTGTGTGTGTGTGTGTGTGTGTGTGTGTGTGTGTACAAGCCTTTGAAATCTAATATACATTATAAGCTTATGTATTTAACTTATGTATTTATCCATTTATTTTGGTACTGGGGATTGAACCAAGGGTGCTCTACCCCTGAATTACATCCCAGTCCTTTCTAGTTTTTATTTTGAGACAGCTTCTCTCTAAGTTGTTGAGGCTGGCCTCAAACTTGGAATCCTCCTGTCTCAGTCTCCTGAGTTGCTGAGATTACAGGTATGTGTCACCATGTCTGGCTCTTACAGTACATTTCAATTCATCCATCAACAGTTTCATGCTCAATAGCCACTCAGTCTGGGCTAGGGTTATGACTCAGTGGGAGAGTGCTTGCCTCAAGTGCATAGAACACTGCACTACATAAATAAAGGTATTGTGTCCATCTACAACCAAAAAAAATTTTTTTAAATAACCACTCACAGGGGCTGGGGATAAAGCTCAGTTGGTAGAGTGCTTGCCTTGCAAGCACAAGGCCCTGAGTTCAATCCCCAGCACCACAAAAAAATAAAAATAACCAATCAGGAATTTATACACAATGGAATATTATTCAGCCATAAAGAAGAATAAAATTATGGCATTTGCTCTTAAATGGATGAAGTTGGAAAATATCATGCTAAGTGAAATAGACCAAGCCCAAAAAACCAAAGGCTAAATGTTTTCTCTGATAAGGGCATGACGATATATAACGAGGGAGGGTGGCGGGGGGAGAGAAGAATGAAGAAACTTTGGATGGCGTGGAGGAAAATGGGGTGGGATTGGGTGGGGGACGGAAAGATGGTAGAATGAAGCAGACGGTATTACCCTATGTATATGTATTACATGAATGGTGTGAATCTACATTGTATACAACCATAGAAATGAAAAGTTGTACCCCAACTTTTTGTTGTAAAAATAAAAAAATAATAAAAATAAATAAATAACCACTCAGTCTTTCTAACTGCCCCATTTCTTATCACAAAAAACAATAACAAATTGAGCTCACTCCATGACTGTCCTATTCCTTCACCATTGTGCCTTTTCCTACTGCCTGAATGGCCCTCCCCTTTTACCCACAAATTTTTCTCAACTCTCCATCCCAGTCTTTGTCCATACATTTCTTCCCTACTGACACATGTAAGTCCACTTCTCAAACTATTACCCTCTCTCCTTCACCACCTTCTTCTTCCCATTCTATAGGGGACATATTTAGTTCAGTGCTACATATTCATCCCTTAGAACAGTGCAACCAGTGAACACTATTTAGCCATGGACACACTCAGCTAAGATGTCCTCATGCTGTTCTTATGCTGTTGGCCTGTGCACAGGGAAAATGCCCACATCAGAGACATCCCTGGAGCTGCTGTAGAAACAGAGGATTGAATCCTCCAGGTTTATAAGCTTGCTCTCTTTCTTCCTTCCTTCCTTTCTTCCTTCCTTCCTTCCTTCCTTCCTTCCTTCCTTCCTTCCTTCCTTCCTTCCTTCCTTCCTTCCTTTCTTGTTGGTATTGGGATTTAACCCAGTGAGGCTTAACCATTGAGCCACATTCCCAGTCCTTTTGTTTTTTTATTTTGAGACAGGGTCTTGCTACATTGCTTAGGGTCTCACTAAGTTGCTAAGGTTGGCTTTGAACTTGTGATCCTCTTGCCTCAACCTCCCTGGCTGCAGAGATTACAGGCATGTGCCACCGTGCCCAATTTGTAAGCTGTTTCTTACTCAGAAAACGAATGCTTAAATTGACTATGTGCCTTTTAAAAGTGAACTTAGGGGTAGATGGATCCAATGGAAGAGCTAGGTCCTTCAGGGCTGCTGGCCAGTCAGACCCAGCCCACCCACACTTTTAAACCAACCAAGGTCTTGCTAGAGTTCCTCAAGAAGAAACCTCTGGAAAAAGAATTGCCTAAAAGTAATTTTATAAGCATAGTAAATATAGAGTATCTAAAGATAAACATCTATGTTAACCATAAATGTATAATTATAAGTATTTCACACTGTTTAATCTATGACTACATTCACATGACTTTCCTCCCTGCAATTTAGCCATTCATGTTTTTCTATCAAAACAATTCTAGTGCCTCATTCTCACATCTTTGGTGATTGGTTCCATAATGGCTCCTAATGCATAAAAAGGAACTAAACTTTCTTGGAGGCTTTCCAGTTACTCAACACTTAAAGTGCTAGGCAGCATCTGGATCTGCATAACTGGCCTGTCTCTGCCATCTGATCTCTGTTCACCCTTGTGCCTCCTTTTACAGCTGCTGGCTCCTTGTGCAAATATGCACACACATTTACTGCAACACCCCAAAGCTCCTGCACCACACCCACTTAGTCCTAAGGAGTCTGGTCTGCATTGTTGTCTTCGGAAATCGCAGCACTCATTGTGTCTGTCAGTTTTTTTGTTTTGTTTTTGGTACTGGGTATTTAACCCAGGAGCCCTTTACCACTGAGCTACCTCCCCAATCCTTTTCATTTTTTGTTTTGAGACAGATCTTGCTAGTTTCCTGAGGCTGGCCTTGAATTGACTTCCTAACATCCTCCTGAGTTGCTGGAATTCAACTTGGGATTCAACTTAGGAGGCAACTTGGGAGGTTGTGACAGGAGAATTGCAAGTTCAAAACTAGTCTCAGCAACCTAGACTTTGTCTCAAAATAAGAAATAAAAAGGACTGGGGATGTGGGGATGTAGCTCTGGAATAAAGTGCCCTGAGTTCAATTCTCGGTGCAAAAAAAAAAAAAAAAAATTACTTCTGGGATTACAGGAATAGGCCACCACACACAGTTTGTCTCTACCACTCACTTAACTACCACCATATAATGCCATGCAGCTTCATAATCTCATAATCTTACTAAACTGTTAGAGAATGATGTGAGATTGGGGTAAGGAGGAAGGAATTAAACATGTGGGCTGCAAATGATGAAAAGAAATGGCAGTGGGAAAAAAAGAAAAAAGAAAAAAAAGACAGAGACAAGCAATATTTACACATATGGTAAGGCCAGAAATATTGTTCCAAAGGGAGTAATGGCTGGAAATCCCAATGTGCATAAATGACTGAAGGTTTTTATAATATTGGGTGTAGAGCAAGTGTATGACTTGGATATGGTTTTGAATGTGTTCCCAAAAGTTTCATGCTGAAGCTTGGTCCCCAATCTGGTGATGCTAAAGTGGTAAACCTTGAAGAGGTGGGGCCTAATGGGAAGTGCTTAGCTCATTGGGGCCATGATCCTTGGAGGGAATTACTGTTGGTATCACAGAGTGAATTAATTCTCCCAAAAGCTAGTTTTAGAAAGAGCAAGCCTGACCTCTGAATCCCTCTGGCTTCCTGTCTCACCGTGTGATTTCTTCTCCAGGCAGTCCCTCTGTTGTTATGCCATTTGCCTTGAGGCCTTCATCACAGGCCACAGAGATGGGGGTCACACAATATTGGATCTCCAACCTCTAAAACTGAGCTAAACAAACCTTTTTTCTTCATAAAGTACCCAGCCTCTGGCATTTTGTAATATTTCTGTTATAGCAAAAAAAAAAAAAAGTGGAGTGATACAAGTTTAAAGCAAACTGAATTCACTGCTGAGAGGGTCCTTATGTTTGCCATTGGATAAATTTGAATGTATTTTATGAAACTTGAGAGAAACTATGAGGATATGAGATCACCAAAGAACCTGGCTGTGGAAAGAAAAGTTGGATTTTAATGAGTGTTGTTCAAATGGAAAGTAAGTGTGAGTGAACAAAATTATAGCAATATACAACATTCAAAAAAAAAAAGGGATATGATACAAGGTCATCACTTGCACTTTAAGTTTGTGAGACAATATATTCTGAAAAGGCAATGTGATCACTAAATTGTTGCTCTCAGCAGATTGTCCATCCCAGGGAAAATTGTCCTCCATGAAAGCAGAGACTAACCAAACGTACTGTGCATGCCTGTAACCCCAGCGACTCAGGAGGCTAAAGCAAGAGGATTGCAAGTTCAAGGCCATCCTGGGCAACTAAGCAGTCTCTCTCTTCTCTCTTTTCTCTTTTCTCTCTCTCTCTCTCTTTACTAGGGATTGAACCCAGGGGTGCTTTATCACTAAACTATATCACCAGGTCTTTTATTTTTTATTTTGAGACAGGATCTAGCTAAGTTGCTAAGGCTAGCCTTGAACTTGAGATAACTCCTATCTCAACCTCCCAAATCAATGGTATTAGAAGAGTGCCCCACTGCACCCAGCTGTAAGACACTGTCTCAAAATAAAAAATAAATAGGACTAGGGATGGAGCTCAGTGGTAGAGTGCCCCTGGATTCAATCTCTAGTAGGAAGAAAGGAAGAGAGAGAGAAAGACAGAGAAACAGAGAGACAGAGAAAGAGAAGAAGAAGCTACTCTAAAAGGAGAAGAAGATCCATCAAGGAAATATACAGGAGAAATCACTGAGTTCAGGATTTGGGGTTTGGATTTATTCCAGTACTTAAGATTTGGGGGAAGTCTGGCCCTAAGTCAACATGATGAAGATTTGGACCTACTTTTTCTTCAATTAGGTGCAGCATCTCTGGTCTAATTCCTAGGTCCTTGATCCATTTTGAGTTGAGTTTTGGTCAGGGTGAGAGATAGGGGTTTAGTTTCATTTTGCTGCATATGGATTTCCAGTTTTGCCAGCACCATTTGTTGAAGAGGTTATCTTTTCTCCTTTGTATGTTTTTTGGCACCTTTGTCTAGTAAGAGAAAGCTGTATTTATGTGGGTTTGTCTCTGTATCCTCTATTCTATACCATTAATCTTCCTGTCTATTTTAGTGCCAATACCATGCCACTTTTGTTACTATTGCTCTGTAGTATAGTTTCAGTTCTGGTATTGTGATACCCCCAGCTTCACTCTTCCTGCTAAGGATTGCTTTAGCTATTCTGGGTCTCTTATTGTTCCAAATGAATTTCATGATTACTTACTCTATTTCTACGAGGTACAACATTGGAATTTTAATTGGAATTGCATTGAATTTGTCTAGCACTTTTGGTAGTATGGCCATTTTGACAATATTAATTCTGCCCATCCAAGAACAGGGGAGATCTTTCCATCTTCTAAGTTTTTTTTTTTTATTTCTTCCTTTAGTGTTCTGTAGTTCTCATTGTAGAGGCCTTTCACCTCTTTAGATTAATTCCCAAGTATTTTATTTTATTTTTTGAGGTTATTGTGAATGGGGTAGTTTTCCTAAGTTCTCTTTCAGATGATTCATCACTTATGAATAAAAATGCTTTAGATTTATGAGCATTGATTTTATATCCTGCTACTTTACTGAATTAATTTATGAGTTCTAGAAGTTTTCTGGTGAAATTTTTGGGTCCTCTAAATATAGAATCATGTCATTGGCAAATAGGGATAGTTTGAGTTCTTCTTTTCCTATTTGTATCCCTTTAATTTCTTTGGTCTGCCTAATTGCTCTGTCTAGTATTTCGAGGATGATGTTGAATAGAAGTGGTGAAAGAGGGCATCCTTGTCTTATTCCAGGTTTTAGGGGGAATGCTTTCAGTTTTTCTACATTTAAAATTATGTTGGCCATGGGTTTAGCATAGATAGCCTTTACAATGTTGAGGTATGTTCCTACTATCCCTATTCTTCTAGTGTTTTGAGCATGAAGGGGTGCTGTATTTCATCAAATGCTTTTTCTGCATCTATTGAAATAATCATGTGATTTTTAAATTTAAGTCTGTTGATGGGGTGAATTACATTTATTGATTTCTGAATGTTGAACCAAACTTGCAACCCTGGGATAAAACCCACTTGACTCCCAAAGCTCAAGAAATAAAAGCAGGAATCAATAATTGGGATAGAAACAAACTAATAAGCTTTTTCTCAGCAAAGGAAACAATCAACAATGTGAAGAGAGAGCCTACACAGTGGGAGAAAATCTTTGCCACTCATACTTCAGATAGAGCACTAATCTCCAGAATCTATAAAGAACTCAAAAAACTTTATACCAAGACTACAAATAACCCAATCACCAAATGGGCTAAGGAAATGAGCAGACACTTCACATAAGATCTACAAGCAATCAACAGATACATGAAAAATTTTTCAACACCTCTAGTAATAAGAGTAATGCAAATCAAAACTACCCTAAGATTCCATCTCACCCCAATTAGAATGGCTATTATCAAAAATACAAGTAACAATAGGTATTGGTGAGGATGTGGGGGAAAAGTACACTCATACATTGCTGGTGGGGTTGCAAATTAGTGCAGCCACTGGAAAGCAATGTGGAGATTCCTTAGAAAACTTGGAATGGACCCACCATTTGACCCAGCTATCCCACTCCTTGGCCTATACCCAAAGGACTTAAAATCAGCACACCACAGTGATACAACCACATCAATGTTCATAGCTGCTCAATTCACAATAGGTAGATTGTGGAACCAGACTAAATGCCCTTCAGTTGATGACTGAATAAAGAAACTGTGGTATATATACACAATGGAATATTACTCAACCATAAGGAAGAATAAAATTATGGCATTTGCAGGTAAGTGAATGCAGTTGGAGAATATCATGCTAAGTGAGATAAGCCAATCCCCAAAATCCAAAGGCTGAATGATCTCCCTGATAAGCGGATGATGATACATAACGGGGGGTGGGACGGAGGCAAAAATGGAGGAAGAATGGATTTTATAGAGGAAAAAGAGGAGTAGGGAGGGGGTGGGGGAAGGAAAAACAACAGAATGAGACAAACATCATTACACTATGTATGTGTATGATTACACAAATGGTGCGACTCTACTTCCTGTACAACCATAGAAACAACAGTTGTACCCCATTTGTTTACAATGAGTCAAAATAAATAAATTAAAATAAATAAATAATATACTAATATAAATTTAAAGAAAGATTTGGGGGAGAGGGAGAAAACTGCAAGAAAATAGTCTGTCTTACTAAAGTGGATTCCCTTAGAAGACTCAAATACCAGAGCTCCAGTGGCATAATTAGTTATTAGGTAGTTCTTAGAAGAAGAGCTGAATGCCTCCTAAGTAACAGGATAACCTCCCAGAAACTTTGTCTCATCTGTCCCAAAGTCCTTTTATATCCACTGTTAGGCACATTGTGTATACTTTGTCTTGGTCTGTGGATTAGCATCAGAGACCTAGTATATCCATCTCAAGTGGCATGACACCTGGGGAATCCTGCCTCCCTGTTGCTGAGTGATTTTTAGTTCCTGCCATCAAGAAGTAGAGTCTCATCCCTCAAATCTGGGTTGGCCTGGATTTAATTTTTTTTTTATTTTTCTTTTTTCCCTCTTCTTTTTTAAAAATATTTTTTAGTTGTAGATGGACATAATGCTTTTATTTTATTTATTTATTTTCATGTGGTGTAGAGGATTGAATCCAGTGCCTCACATGTGCTAGGAAAGTGCTCTGTAACCCAGCCACAACCCCAGCCCTCTTTTTTTTTTTTTTTTTTTTTTTTGTATATGTGTGCGAGGTGTCCTGAAGATTGAACCCAGGAGTGCTTTACCATTGATCTACATCTCCAGCCATTTTTATTTTTTATTTTGAAACGAGGTCTGAGTTGTCCAGGCTAAACTTGAGATTATAATTCTCCTGTCTCAGGCTTCCAAGCTGCGGGATTACATGTGGGCAATACAGCACCCACCTGGGATTTGCTTTGACCAAGAGGGTACTGTGGATTTATCCTTCTGTCACTTCCCAGCTCAAACCTTAAGGAGCCTTGCAGTTACCACTTCTGCCCTCAGGACCCATATAAAGAAGTCCACACCTCCCCTGCTGGAGAGAGAGAGCATGCTTTTTTGTTTTGCTTTGAGGTGCTAGGAATCAAACCCAGTGCATTGCCACAGGAAGCAGGCATTCTACCATGCAGCTATATCCCACCCCTAGGCCATGTCTTTTTTTTCTTTAAGAGGAAGTTGTTAAATGTTTACCGACCCTGAAAGGGAAGGAAACTTCACTATTTCCTTTTGTAACTTCTGAATTTTAAAACATTTAAATATCACCTGTCTGAAAACAGGAAAAGAATTTATTTTTAAAACATTTTAAACATGTGACCAAATAAAGTAAAGAAAAATGAAATGAGGCAGAAAGAATACGCTGATGAAAGACCAAGGAAAAGAGAAGGCAACACCTACACCTTCATCTGTCTGCTACAGTTTAATATGGATAGTGTCCCCCAAAGGTCTATGTATAAAAGTTTGTTCCTTGGGGTTGCAGTAATGGGATGTACTGTGGACCTTTAAGGTTCTAAGGCAGTGGACACATGCCCCTGAAGGGGATTGTGTTACCCAGTGCAGGGCTTCTCAATCTTGGACTCAAACCTTCAGAACCATGAACCAAAATAAACCTCTCTTTACTTCTTAAGTATCCTGTGTCAGGAATTTTATTATAGTGATGGAAAGCTATCTAACACTCCTTTGAAACTGGCATGAGCTTAATTGGTCTGCAGACAGCAGTACTGGGTGGTAAGTTTCACATATACTTGTTTCCTCCTCTACTCAAGAAGCTCTGATTATAAGATCGGACTAGCCATCATCCCCTCGGGGCTTATGATCAAGCCTGACCTTTAGGATAATCATGGAGCCAGGGTGAAACAGTTCTCCCATTTCTCAGGACTCAGAGATCAATTTCAGTGCTCACAAGCCCGTTAGGATGCATTTCATGCTGGTGCTTCTGAATTAAGCAAGGTGTAGAATGGACTTGCCTTGTTACCATTCCTTTCCCATTCTCTAGGGAAAGACTCAGCTGAGCCCTTCGTAAACTGAGAAAATACTAATAGCTCCCTGGGAATCACTGCTGCCTTTGATCCATGTGTTAGTCAACTTTTCACTACTGTGAATAAAATACCTGACAAGGAAAACTTAAAGGAGGAAAGACTTATTTTGGCCCACATTTTCAGAAATTTCAGTCCATAGCTAGATGGTTCCATTGCTTTGGACATGAGTAAAGCAGAACATCATGGCAGAAGGGTGTGGTGGAGAAAAGCTGCTCAACTCATGGCAATGGAAAGCAGAGAAAGAAAGGCACCAGGCACAAGAAATAGCCTTCCAGCACAACCAGTGATCTACTTTCTCGAAATAGGCCCCACCTCCTACCATTTCCATCCTGCTCCATAATGCCATCTAATTATTAATTCAGCAGTAGATTTATCTACTGATGAGGTTAAAATCCTCATGATTCATTCATTTCTCCAAATCTCCACCTTTGAACATTGCCTCATTGGGGAACAGGTCTTCAATACATAAGTCTTTGGGGAACATGCCATCTCCAAACCACAATAGTTCATCCATTTTCTCCAAAGGACACAGATACAGCAGTCAACTGCAAAGATCTCCTATCACAGGAAGTAAGGCCATCACTTGATAATTTTTTCAGATAGCAACTGAACACATAATTCCCAAATATCGCCCACACTGAACTTTTGAATTTGTTGTAACTCTCCTATTCCAACCTGGAAAGCTTCTCTACTTTCAAGGACTTATGTGATTATATTGTGCCCATTTGGATTATCTCCCCTTCTGAAGTTTCATACCCTTAACCACACCAGGAGTCACTTTGTCATGTAAGGTCATATTCAAAGATTCCAATAATTAGAGCATGGACATCTTTGGGTACCATTATTCTGCAGATCACACTATCATTTAGACATAGGCTTATGGGACTGGCAGGGAGGGGCATAGCTCTAGCCTAGCATGTGGAAGGCCCTGGGTTCAATCCCCAACATTGAAAAACAACAATAACATTTTTTTTTGTTTTGTTTTCAGATGTAAACTTACATATATACATTTTACTGATAACAAAGACTAGGATTACTGAATGAATTTTTTCTTTATCACACTTGAGGATGTTTTAGATGCAGGACTTTTTTTTTTGTGTGTGTGTGTTTATATTTTTTAATTTCTTTTTTTTTTTTTTATTGTAAACAAATGGGATACATGTTGTTTCTCTGTTTGTACATGGCGTAAAGGCATACCATTTGTGTAATCATAAATTTACATAGAGCAATGTTGTTTGATTCATTCTGTTATTTTTTTCCCTTCCCCCCACCCCTCCCACCCCTCTTTACCCTCTATACAGTAGTTCCTTCCTCCATACTTGCCCCCCTCCCTAACCCTAACTCTAACCCTTCCCTCCCCCCCATTATGTGTCAACCTCCACTTATTAGCGATATCATTCGTCCTTTGGCTTTTTGAGATTGGCTTATCTCACTTAGCATGATATTCTCCAATTTCATCCATTTGCCTGCAAATGTCATAATTTTATCATTCTTTATGGCTGAGTAATATTCCATAGTATATATATATACCACAGTTTCTTTATCCACTCATCAATTGAAGGGCATCTAGGTTGGTTCCACAGTCTGGCTATTGTGAATTGAGCAGCTATGAACATTGATGTGGCTGTATTTCTGTAGTATGCAGATTTTAAGTCCTTTGGGTATAGGCCAAGGAGTGGGATAGCTGGGTCAAATGGTGGTTCCATTCCAAGTTTTCTAAGGAATCTCC
The DNA here is from genome assembly GCF_902686455.1 of Sciurus vulgaris. Classification (NCBI taxonomy): domain Eukaryota; kingdom Metazoa; phylum Chordata; class Mammalia; order Rodentia; family Sciuridae; genus Sciurus; species Sciurus vulgaris. Next base: position 73,458,415 of record NC_136463.1, read on the forward strand.
ACACTGCTTTCCATAGCGGCTGCACTAATTTGCAGCCCCACCAGCAGTGTATGAGTGTACCTTTCTCCCCACATCCTCGCCAACACCTGTTGTTGCTCGTATTCTTGATAATCGCCATTCTAATTGGGGTGAGATGGAACCTTAGGGTGGTTTTGATTTGCATTTCTCTTATTACTAGAGATGTTGAACATTTTTCCATATGTTTGTTGATTGCTTGTAGATCTTCTTCTGTGAGGTGTCTATTCATTTCCTTAGCCCATTTGTTGACTGGACTGTTTGAATTCTTGGAGTAGAGTTTTTTGAGTTCTTTATAGATTCTGGAGATTAGTGCTCTATCTGAAGTATGATTGGCAAAGATATTCTCCCACTCTGTAGGCTCTTTCTTCGCATTGCTGATAGTTTCCTTTGCTGAGAGAAAGCTTTTTAGTTTGAATCTATCCCAGTGGTTGATTCTAGCTTTTATTTCTTGTGCTATGGGAGTCCTGTTAAGGAAGTCTGGTCCTAGACCAACAAGATGAAGATTTGGACCTACTTTTTCTTCTATAATCTGCAGGGTCTCTGGTCTGATTCCGAGGTCCTTAATCCATTTTGAGTTTAGTTTCGTGCATGGTGAGAGATATGGGTTTAGTTTCATTCTGTTGCATATGGATTTCCAATTCTCCCAGCACCATTTGTTGAAGAGGCTATCTTTTCTCCATTGCATATTTTTGGCCCCTTTGTCTAGTATGAGAAAATTGTATTTATTTGGGTTTGTGTCCTTGTCCTCTATTCTGCACCATTGATCTACCTTTCTATTTTGGTACCAATACCATGCCGTTTTTGTTACTATTGCTTTGTAGTAGAGTTGAACATCTGGTATTGCAATACCCCCTGTTTCACTCTTCCTGCTAAGGATTGCTTTAGCTATTCTGGGTTTCTTATTCTTCCAGATGAATTTCATAATTGCCTGCTCTATTTCTGTAAGGTACGTCATTGGGATTTTAATTGGAATTGCATTGAATTTGTATAGCACTTTAGGTAGTATGGCCATTTTGACAATATTAATTCTTCCTATCCAAGAACATGGAAGATCTTTCCATCTTCTAAGGTGTTCTTTAATTTCTTTCTTTAGTGTTGTATAGTTCTCATTGTAGAGGTCTTTCACCTCTTTTGTGAGATTGATTCCCAAGTATTTTATTTTTTTCGAGGCTATTGTGAATGGGGTAGTTTTCCTAATTTCTCTTTCTGAAGATTCATCACTTATGTATAAAAATGCGTTGGATTTATGGGCATTGATCTTGTAACCTGCTACTTTACTGAAATCACTTATGAGTTCTAAGAGTTTTCTGGTGGAATTTCCAGGTTCCTCTAAATATATAATCATGTCATCAGCGAACAGGGATAGTTTGAGTTCTTCTTTTCCAATTCGTATCCCTTTAATTTCTTTGGTTTGTCTAATTGCTCTGGCCAGAGTCTCAAGAACGATGTTGAATAGAAGTGGTGAAAGAGGGCATCCCTGCCTTGTTCCAGTTTTTAGGGGGAATGCTTTCAGTTTTTCACCATTCAGAATGATATTAGCCATGGGCTTAGCATAAATGGCCTTTACAATATTAAGGAATGTTCCCACTATCCCTATTTTTTCTAGTGTTTTGAGCATGAAGGGGTGCTGTATTTTATCAAATGCTTTTTCTGCATCTATTGAAATAATCATGTGATTCTTGACTTTAAGTCTATTAATATGGTGAATTACGTTTATTGATTTCCTGATGTTGAACCAACCTTGCATCCCTGGGATGAAACCCACTTGATCATGGTGCACTATCTTTTTAATATGTTTTTGTATGCGATTTGCTAAAATTTTGTTGAGAATTTTTGCATCGATGTTCATTAAGGATATTGGTCTGAAATTTTCTTTCCTTGATGAGTCTCTGTCTGGTTTAGGTATCAGTGTGATATTGGCTTCATAGAATGAGTTTGGGAGGGTTCCCTCCTCTTCTATTTTATGGAATACTTTGAGAAGTATTGGAATGAGCTCTTCCTTAAAGGTTTTGTAGAACTCGGCTGAGAACCCATCTGGTCCCAGACTTTTCTTTGTTGGTAGGCTTTTGATGACTTCTTCTATTTCAGTACTTGAAATTGGTCTATTTAAATTGTTTATGTCCTCCTCATTCAGTTTAGGCAATTCATATGTCTCTAGAAACCTGTTGATGTCTTCGAAATTTTCTATTTTGTTGGAGTATAGATTTTCAAAATAGCTTCTAATTATGTTTTGTATTTCCATCCTGTCTGTAGTGATATTTCCTTGTTCATTCCGAATTTTAGTGATTTGGGTTTTCTCTCGTCTTCTCTTTGTTAGTGTGGCTAAAGGTTTATCAATTTTGTTTATTTTTTCGAAGAACCAACTATTTATTTTGTCAATTTTTTGTATTGTTTCTTTTGTTTCAATTTCATTGATTTCAGCTCTGAGTTTAACAATTTCCTGTCTTCTACTACTTTTGGTGCTGTTCTGTTCTTCTTTTTCTAAGTCTTTGAGCTGTAGTGTTAGGTTGTTTATTTGTTGAGTTTTACTTCTTTTATTAAATGCGCTCCATGAAATAAATTTCCCTCTAAGTACTGCTTTCATAGTGTCCCAGAGGTTTTGATATGATGTTTCTTTGTTCTCATTTACCTCTAAGAATTTTTTAATTTCCTTCCTAATATCTTCTGTTATCCATTCATCATATAATAGCATATTGTTTAATCTCCAGATGTTGGAATAGTTTCTGTGTTTTACTCTTTCATTTATTTCCAACTTCAATCCATTATGATCTGATAGAATACATGCTAGTGTCTCTATCTTCTTGTATTAGCTAACATTAGCTTTGTGGCATAATATATGGTCTATTTTAGAGAAGGATCCATGTGCTGCTGAGAAGAAAGTGTATTCACTCTTGGTTGGATGGAATATTCTATAAATGTCCGTTAAGTCTAAATTATTGATTGTGTTGTTGAGATCTATGGTTTCTTTGCTCAATTTTTGTCTGGAAGATCTGTCCAGTGGTGAGAGCGGCGTGTTAAAATCACCTAGTATTATTGTGTTGTGGTCTATTTGGTTTCTGAAATTGAGAAGGATTTGTTTGACATACATAGATGAGCCACTGTTTGGGGCATAGATGTTTATGATTGTTATATCTTGCTGATTTATGCTTCCCTTAAGCAGTATGAAATGACCTTCTTTATCCCTTCTGACTAACTTTGGCTTGAAGTCCACATTATCGGAAATGAGGATGGATACTCCAGCTTTTTTGCTGAGTCCATGTGCATGGTATGTTTTTCCCCATCCTTTCACCTTTAATCTATGGGTATCTTTTTCTATGAGGTGAGTCTCTTGCAGGCAACATATTGTTGGATCTTTCTTTTAATCCAGTCTGCCAGTCTATGTCTTTTGATTGATGAATTCAGGCCATTAACGTTCAGGGTTATTATAGAGAAATGATTTGGTTTCCCGGTCATTTGGTTCATTTTTAAAATTTTGTTTATTTATTTGTTTGACACAACTTGTTTCCTCCTTTATTTGACAATTCCTTTAGGATAATTCCTCCCTTTGCTGATTTGCTTCTTTGTTTTTCATCTCTTCCTCATGGAATATTTTGTTGAGAATGTTCTGTAATGCTGGCTTTCTTTTTGTAAATTCTTTTAGCTTTTGTTTATCATGGAAGGATTTTATTTCATCGTCAAATTTGAAGGTAAGTTTTGCTGGGTATAAGATTCTTGGTTGGCATCCATTTTCTTTCAGGGCTTGAAAAATGTTGTTCCAGGACCTTCTAGCTTTTAGGGTCTGGATTGAAAAATCTGCTGATATGCGTATTGGTTTCCCCCTGAATGTAATTTGGTTCTTTTCTCTCACAGCCTTTAAAATTCTGTCTTTATTTTGTATGTTAGGTATTTTCATAATAATGTGCCTTGGTGTGGGTCTGTTGTAATTTTGTGTATTTGGAGTCCTGTAAGCCTCTTGAACTTGATTTTCCATTTCATTCTTCAGATTTGGGAAATTTTCTGATATTATTTCATTGAATAGGTTGTTCATTCCTTTGGCTTGTTTCTCTAGGCCTTCCTCAATCCCAATAATTCTTAAATTTGGCCTTTTCATGATATCCCATAGTTCTTGTAGATTCTGTTCATGATTTCTTACCATCTTCTCTGTTTGTTCAGCTTTGTTTTCAAGGTTAAATATTTTGTCTTCAATGTCTGAGGTTCTGTCTTCCAGGTGTTCTATCCTATTGGATATGCTTTCTATGGAGTTCTTAATTTGGTTTATTGTTTCCTTCATGTCAAGGATTTCTGTTTGGTTTTTTTTTCAATATCTCTAACTCTTTATTGAAATGATCTTTTGCTTCCTGTATTTGCTCTTTTAACTGTCGATTGGTGCGATCAATCAATGCTTGCATTTGCTCTTTCATCTCATCATTCAATGCTTGCATTTGCTCTTTCATCTCCTCGTTTGCTTCTCTGATCATTTTAATTATGTACATTCTGAACTCCTTTTCTGTCATTTCTTCTGCCATGCTGTCATTGGGTTTTATTGATGTAACATCTAGATTTGTTTGCAGCATTTTCTTTCCTTGTTTTCTCATGTTGTTCAGATATCAGTGGACCGCTGAGATATTGCAGATTTCCTCTGTTGATTTACAATGACCCTGAAGATTTCTATATATATCCCCTCTTAGCCTTCAGTAGGGTGAAGTCTTGGAGGAGGTTGATAATGCGGTGCTCCACAAGGAAGCTGCCTCTCTAGGAGTGGTGGCCTTCAGGTGGGGTATATTCCCTGCTAGTGGGCAGAGGTGCCTCCACTTGTTGACCAATGGTCATCCAAAGGGGACCTAGGCTGTGGGCTGAGGCAAGGCCTGTTTGGGTCTGAGCCTCTGGTTTTACCGTCCTTGTGGGAAACCTCACCCAGCAGGGAAGACTCACCCGGTGGGGAGGTCTCGCTGGTCAGTTTCCTCCTAGAGGTTCCCCTCAATTTACAGCTACTGCCTGGGCTGGGCTGCCTTCCTCTGCAAAGTTTCCAGGGGCCCGGCCCTACCTCCTGGGCCTGGGAGCCTCACCCTTCGCAGATGAATCTCCTTAGGCTGCCCCTCCTCAGAGAATTTGCCCACAGGCCTGGAACCTTCGCTCCGCCCTAAGCCTGTCTCTGTGTGGCTCTTCCACCCAGAAGCCTCCTAGATCCTGGGACCCTGTTCTGCACCTAATCGCCTGGCTGCGTGGCCCCTCCTCTGAGCAGCCACCTGTGGCCCCGAACAATCGCTCTGAGTCCCAGAGACCCGCCACAGGCCTCTTCCTCCAGACAGCCGCCCAGTATGCCGGTGCGGTCACTAGGAGTCCAAGAAACTCACTTCGTGCCTCCTCCTCCCACCAACCACCCGTAGCCCGGGGCAATCAATCACTCCGAGTCGAAGTGACCCTGCCCGTTCCTCCTCCTTCTCCAGATAACCCCCCGGGTGTTCAGGAGCAGTCCCTCTGAGTGGCTCTGAATCCACGTGACCCGCTGCACGGGTCCTCTGGGCAACCGCCCGGAGCTCTGGTGTGGTCCCTCAAGACCAAGCGTCCCACCACGCTTCTCCTCCAGGCAGCCCCCCTGTGTTCAGGAGCTGTCACTTTAAGACCAAACATCTCACCACTCGCCTTCTCCTCTGAGCAGCCGCCTGGAGCGCTAATGCAGTCACTGCGAGTCCAAAGGACCCGCCGCGCTCCTTCTCCTCCTTCTCCTACTCCTCCGGGCAGGCCCCGGGGTTCAGAAGTGGTCAGGGTCCAAACAGCTCGCCACGCAGCCCCTTCTCTGGCAACCGCCTGTAGTTCCCGTATAGTCACCCGAATCCAAGCGGCTGCTCCTCTTCCTCCTTGTCCTCAGGGCAGGCCCCGGTGTTCAGAAGCGTCGTTCTGATTCCAAACAGCTCGCCGCGCGGCTTCTCCTCTGGCAACCGCCTGCAGCTCTGGCGCAGTCTCTCCGAATCCAAGTGGCCACGCTCTTCTCCTCCTCCTCAGGGCAGGCCCCGGTGTCCTGAGTCCACACAGTTCTCCCCGCCACTCCTCCCCCGGGCAGCCGCCGGAGCCCCAGTGGCTGCTCCGAGTCCCAGCGCTGTGCCGAGCGGCCTCCTCTACGGCGCTCCAGCGGAGGGAGGGGCGTCTCGCCGGCAGTTCTACTTCACAAAGTTTCCTGCGTTCCGGGACCCCCGTCCCATCCGGGATGCCCCCCCAGGGGGTGAGAGTCACCCGGCTACTTTGAGTTGGTCCCAAGCGTCTCAATATCTCCTCTCTTGAATCCTGAGTTCTGGAGCAACACGTAATGCAGCCACCCTCTAGGCCGCCATCTTGAAAACCCCCTAGATGCAGGACTTTGAGAAACAAGAGCCTTAGAAACCTCCATTTGGCACTTTCTCCATAGGCTTCACAAAGTCATTTGCTCTTCCAGATGGTGTTTTAAGGTCTATGCATAAATCTGGGTACACACAATAGCACACAGGACTCATGTTTAGGTGTAAACACAGAGGAATACCAAAGATAAAAAAGAGACAAACCTCAACCAGTCTTTACTTGTAATTTGGTAGATGTGAAAAGGAAAACCTTAGAGTGGCAGACAGAAAATCTGTAGTGTAAGGTTGGGACTTGGCTGCAGTTTATTCCTGGGCAACTGTGACCAAGCTCTGTACTATGTTGATGCTGTGCAGTTCTCTCAGTCTTCTGTAATGAAATAAAGACAGGTTCACACAGAATTAAAATAATGCAGCAGTTTTGGTAAGAGGGTCTTTGTTATCGTTTGGATCTTGAATGTCCCCCAAAGGCCCATGAGTTGAGGCATGGTCCTCAGTCCATGAAGATATTGGGAAGTGGTGGAACCTTTTGGAGGTGGGGCCTTGTTATGGTTTGGATGTGAGGTGTGCCTCCAAAGTGCATGTGTGAGACAATGCAAGAGGGCCTAGAGGTGAAATGATTGGGTTATGAGAGCCTTAACCCAATCAGTGAATAAATCCCCATAGGGATTAACTGAGTGGTAACTGAAGGCGGGTAGGGTGTGGCTAGAGGAGGCAGGTTATTGGGAGTGTGCCTTTGGGTTATATATTTTATATTTGGAGAGTGAGGTCTCTCTCCCGCACCCCCTTATCTCTCTCTGCTTCCTGATCATGTCCTCCACTCTTCCACCATGATGTTCTGCCTCACCTTGAGCTCCAAGGGATGAAGCTGGCCTTCTATGGGCTGAGATTTCTGAAACCATGGGCCTCAAAGTAAACTTTTCCTCCTTTGATTGTTCTTGTCAGGTCTTTTAGTCACAACAGTGAAAAATATGACTAAAATAGGCCTGGTGGAAGGAAGTTAGGACATTGGAGGTGTGCACTTGAAGGGGTTTTGGGACCCTGTCCTCTTCCTCTTTCTCTTTGCTTCCTGGTCCTATGCTGTGAGCAGCTTCCTCCACCATGCACTCCTGTCATGGTGCACTGTGCTCCCACAGGCCCAAAGGCAATGGCATCAAGTTGCCATGGACTGAAACCTCTGAACCCATGAACCAAAATAAGCCTTTCTTCCTTTTTAAGTTAACTCGGGTAGTTTATCACAGTGATGAAAAACTTACTAGCACAGTCACGGAAAGCCTTCGTACCAGTTGAGTTCTTTTCCACTACAAACCAGCTCTTGCATTCCATATAACTTACTATGAATCTAACCGTAAATCTTCCTGGATGTGTACCCAGGTTATGGCATCAGTCTGGACTGAATTTCCTTTCTACTCCATCTAGTCATAAAGACTTGGCCTCCTGAATGGGAAAGTTAGGGTTTTTTTTGTTTTTGTTTTTTTTTTTTTTTTTTTGAGGTGGGTGTTTTTCAGAAGTTTTATAACTTTACTTGGCAATCAGCAGTTAGTCCTCAGCCCCATTGACTAGATTTTTGAGAATGGTGATGGGTACATAGGGAACATACAGCTTGTTTAGTGAATCTTCATTCTCATTACATTTTCTGGACAACTACACACAGCAACAATGTGAAATATTTCTTAGTCCTTTGGCCCAGACAGTTTTGTTGAGCCTGGTATCAATGTACACATCTGGAGTCTCCATCACCTTCCTGGTAAATTTCCAGATCTCTCTGAGTGCCTGAGGGATACACTTTTTTTTTTCTTTTTTTTTTATTATTTAAATGCAGTATTTTTATTGACATTAATAATACAAAATAATCAGCATTTTAAATAAGATAGGGTCCAACTCCACATGTACCAACCCTTCCTCTCCACCCTGCTGACTATCGCTCTCCCTGGTTACTTACTGAGTTTTCTAACTAATAGATGATCTTTAAAAAAAATTTTTTTTGTTTGTTTTAATTAGTCATTCGTGACAGTAGAATATACTTTGATACATCATATGTGGAGTATAATTTCTCATTCTTCTGGTTAGGCATGATGAATGCTTTATTTGGCAATGTGGGGATGGAACTCAGGACCTCATGCATGCTAGGCAAGCACTCTACCACTGAGCCCAGCCCAGCCCAAGCACACACTTCTTGAAGCCCACTCCAAGGATGCATTTATGAATGTTGATGATATATTCTCAGGTCACCACCTCATCGATGACAAAGTGGTTTTTCTTTTCCCTCCTACCTTTGCAGGAACCATTCCGCTGAGTCCAGGTTGGAAAGGAGGAACTTGGGGAATGTCAAAAAGTCAGTTCTTTATTTAGGACACAAAGATCTTCTTTTAGGTCCCAAGCCATCTTTTTTTTTTTTTTTTTTTTTTTTTTTTTTTTTTTTTTTTTTTCCGGTACTGGGGATCGAACTCACCCCCCAAACCATCTTGAACAGAAACTTTCTACAGAATTTCTAGCATTGGTGACTCACACTTCCCGAACCCTTTGTTTTGAGATCAACCAGTCACTGGCCAATTGTAATAGGGTAAGTTAAGTGAGGGTTTGTCTTAGTCTTCTGGCCTTTGAAACTAACACTAACATCCAGAAGCAATACTCTGGCTCCTACTCAAAATCCATTGTCCCCCCAGAATTATACCATTTTTCTTATTTCTTGGTATAAGGATAGTATTTGTGGTTCTTTCATTCATTTAGTAAACTGATGCTTATTCTGTGTCAGAAACAATGCTTGCCTTCAAAAAGCCCAGGCTCTAGGGAGAAAGACAGATACAAACGCCATCAAATTGACAGCCAGAACGGAGGCTACCTTGGAATGTGGTGGTCTGTGGTGGTCTGTGGAGGAGGGGCACTGGCCAGCTAGGAGAAGCAGGGAGGGCTTTAGGAAGGACAGAATGCCCACACTGAAAGCTACTAAGCATTGCACTGTGTACTTCTTTTTTATATGGTAATACTTTTTAAAAAATATTTTTTAGATGTTTATAGGCCTTTGTTTTATTCATTTATTTATACGTGTTACTGAGACTCGAACCCAGTGCCTTATGCATGCTAGACAAGTACTCTACCACTGAGCCACAACCCCAGCCCTGGTAATAATTTTCATTATATAAAAATAAACTCACTGATAAAGAAAATTTGGAAAACTCAGATGTAGAAAACATTATCTATGCCTTTATGGTCTAAATACATTGTCATTTTTAATTTTTTTTATTTTAATGCTGTATTTTATTTAACCCATTACATTAAAATTATCATTTCAGCATGTCATCAACATAAAAGTAATCTCATTATTAACAAGATATTTTATACACTTTTTCATGCTACATCTTATAAATCCAGTATGTATTTCATGCTTATAGCACATCTCAATTTAGAATAGTAGCAAGTTGTTTTAAATTATCAATCTAATTCCTTCTTTTCTTCTTTATTCTATACTTCTATTCTTTTTTCTTTGTATAGATATTTGTTCTCCTGGGGAGATTCCATTTTAACATACAAATTTTACCTGCAAACCCCATCTTCCTATCCTTAAATTTTAGCTAATCACCATTATATAGATTTGTAAATCCATATGACATCACCACTTCACAAAAATTCATTGACTATTTGTTTTCTTATTGTGCTGGCGGTGGTACTGGGGATTGAATCCAGGAGCACTCTACCTCTGAGTTACATAACATCCTCAGCCCTTTTTATTTTTTCTTTTGAAACAAGGTCTCACTAAGTTGCTGAGGCTGCCCTCAAACTGGCCATACTCCTACCTCAGGCTTTCAAGTCACTGGGATTTCAGGTGTGCATCACCATGCCTGGTTAATTCACTCTTTCCAATGTACAATTCTGTGTATTTTTTTATTTTAATTTATTTTTATTGTAAACAAATGGGATACATGTTGTTTCTCTGTTTGTACATGGAATAACAGCATACCATTTGCATAATCATACATTTACATAGGGTAATGATGTTTGATTCATTCTGTTATTTTTCCTTCCCCCTCCACCCCTCCCACCCCTCTTTTCCCTCTATACAGTCCTTCCTTTCTCCATTCTTGCCCCCCTCCCGCCCCCCATTATGTGTCATCATCCACTTATCAGTGAGATCATTTGTCCTTTGGTTTTTTGAGATTGACTTACCTCACTTAGCATGATATTCTCCAATTTCATCCATTTGCCTGAAAATGCCATAATTTTATTATTCTTTATAGCTGAGTAATATTCCATTGTATATATATACCACAGTTTCTTTATCCATTCATCAATTGAAGGACATCTAGGTTGGTTCCACAATCTGGCTATTGTGAATTGAGCCGCTATGAACATTGATGTGGCTGTATCTCTGTAGTATGCTGATTTTAAGTCCTTTGGGTATAGGCTGAGGAGTGGGATAGCTGGGTCAAATGGTGGGTCCATTCCAAGTTTTCTAAGGACTCTCCACACTGCTTTCCAGAGTGGCTGCACTAATTTGCAGCCCCATCAGCAATGTATGAGTGTACCTTTTTCCCCACATCCTCTCCAACATCTATTGTTGCTTGTATTCTTGATAATTGCCATTCTAATTGGGGTGAGATGGCATGTTAGGGTAGTTTTGATTTGCATTTCTCTTATTACTAAAGATGGTGAACATTTTTTCATATGTTTGTTGATTGCTTGTAGATCTTCTTCTGTGAAGTGTCTGTTCATATCCTTAGCCCATTTGTTGATTGGGTTATTTGTATTCTTGGAGTAGAGTTTTTTGAGTTCTTTATAGATTCTGGAAATTAGTGCTCCATCTGAAGTATGAGTGGCAAAGATTTTTTTTTTTTTTTTTTTTTTTTTTTGTTCTCACTTTTATTTATTTATTTATTTTTTATTATTTAAACAAGTGGGATACATGTTGTTTCTCTATTTGTACATGGAGTCAACGCATACCATTTGTGTAATCATAAATTTACATAGGGCAATGTTGTTTGATTCATTCTGTTATTTTTTCCCTTCCCCCCACCCCTCCCATCCCTCTTTTCCCTCTATACAGTCCTTCCTTCCTCCATTCTTACCACCCTCCTTATCCCTAACCCTAAACCTAACCCTAACCCTAACACTAACCACTCCTACCCCCCATTATATGTCCTCATCCGCTTATCAGCGAGATCATTAGTCCATTAGTTTTTTGAGATTGGCTTATCTCACTTAGCATGATATTCTCCAATTTCATCCATTTGCCTGCAAATGCCATAATTTTATCATTCTTCATGTAGAGTAATATTTCGTTGTATATATATGCCACAGTTTCTTTATCCATTCATCAACTGAAGGGCATCTAGGTTGGTTCCACAATCTGGCTATTGTGAATTGAGCCGCTATGAACATTGAGGTGACTGTATCTCTGTAGTACGCTGATTTTAAGTCCTTTGGGTATAGGCCAAGGAACGGGATAGCTGGGTCAAAAGTTGGTTCCATTCCAAGCTTTCTGAGGAATCTCCACACTGCTTTCCAGAGTGGCTGCACTAATTTGCAACCCCACCAGCAATGTATGAGTGTACCTTTTTCCCCACATCCTCTCCAACACCTATTGTTGCTTGTGCTCTTGACAATTGCCATTCTAATTGGGGTGAGATGGAATCTTAGGGTAGTTTTGATTTGCATTTCTCTTATTACTAGAGATGTTGAACATTTTTTCATATATCTGTTGATTGCTTGTAGATCTTCTTCTGTGAAGTGTCTGTTCATATCCTTAGCCCATTTATTGATTGGGTTATTTGTATTCTTGGTGCAGAGTTTTTTGAGTTCTTTATAGATTCTGGAAATTAGTGCTCTATCTGAAGTGTGAGTGGCAAAGATTCTTATTCTTCCAGATGAATTTCATAATTGCTTGCTCTATTTCTGTAAGGTACGTTTCTCCCACTCTGTAGGCTCTCTCTTCACATTGCTGATAGTTTCCTTTACTGAAAGAAAGCTATTTTCTTTGAATCTATCCCAGTTATTGATGCTTGCTTTTATTTCTTGTACTTGGGAGTCCTGTTAAGGAAGTCTGATACTAAGGAAACAAGTTGAAGATTTGGATCTACTTTTTCTTCTGTAAGATGAAGCATCTCTGGTCTGATTTCAAAGTCCTTGATCCATTGTGAGTTGATTTTTTGTGCAGGGTGAGAGATAGGGGTTTAGTTTCATTCTGTTGCATATGGATTTCCAGTTTTCCCAGCACCATTTGTTGAAGATGCTATCTTTTCTCCATTACATATTTTTGGCACATTTGTCTAGTATGAGAAAATTCTATTTATTTGGGTTTGTGTCTGTGTCCTCTATTCTGTACCATTGATCTATCTGTCTATTTTGGTGCCAATTTCATGCTGTTTTTGTTACTATTGCTTTGTAGTATAGTTGAAGTTCTGGTATTGCAATACCCCCTGTCTCATTCTTCCTGCTAAGGATTGCTTTAGCTATTCTGGGTTTCTTATTCTTCCAGATGAATTTCATGATTGCTTCCTCTATTTCTGTAAGGTACATCATTGGGATTTTAATTGGAATTGTATTGAATTTGTATAGCACTTTTGATAGTATGGCCATTTTGACAATCTTAATTCTGCCTATCCAAGAACATGGGAAATATTTCCATCTTCTAAGGTCTTCCTCAACTTTTTTCTTCAATGTTTTGTAGTTTTCATTGTAGAGATTTTTTACCTCTTTGGTTAGATTGATTCCTAAGTATTTTATTTTTTTTGAGGCTATTGCAAATGGAGTTTTTTTCCTCATTTCCCTTTCAGATGTTTCATTGCTTGTGTATAAAAATGCTTTAGAATACAAATAACCCAATCAACAAATGGGCTAAGGAAATGAACAGACACTTCACAGAAGAAGATCTACAAGCAATCAACAAACATATGAAAAAATGTTCACCATCTTTAGTAATAAGAAAAATGCAAATCAAAACTACACTAAGATTCCATCCCACCCCAATTACAATGGTGATTATCAATGAGAATACAAGCAACAATAGGTGTTGGCGAGGATGTGGGGAAAAAGGTACACTCATACATTGCTGATGGGGCTGCAAATTAGTGCAGCCACTCTGGAAAGCAGTGTGGAGATTCCTTAGAAAACTTGGAATGGACCCACCATTTGACCCAGCTATCCCACTCCTCAGCCTATACCCAAAGGACTTAAAATCAGCATACTACAGAGATACAGCCACATCAATGTTCATAGCGGCTCAATTCACAATAGCCAGATTGTGGAACCAACCTAGATGTCCTTCAATTGATGAATGGATAAAGAAACTGTGGTATATATACACAATGGAATATTACTCAGCTATAAAGAATAATAAAATTATGGCATTTTCAGGCAAATGGATGAAATTGGAGAATATCATGTTAAGTGAGATAAGCCAATCTCAAAAATCCAAAAGAGAAATGATCTCACTGATAAGTGGATGATGACACTTAATGGGGGGTTGGAGGAGGACAAGAATGGAAAAGGAAGGACTGTATAGAGGGAAAAGAGAGGTGGGAGGGGTAGAGGGGGAGGAAAAAAAATAACGGAATGAATCAAACATCATTACTCTATGTAAATATATGAATATGCAAATGGGATACTGTTACTCCATGTACAAACTGAAACAACATGTATCCCATTTGTTTACAATAAAAATAAATTTAAAAAAATAAATAAAAATAAAAATGCTTTAGATTTATGCCTGTTGATTTTATACCTTGTTGTTTTGCTGAATTCATTGATGAGGTCTAGAAGTTTTCTAGAGGAGTTTTTTGGATCCTCTAAATATAGAATCATGTCATCAGCAAATAGTAACAGCTTAAGTTCCTCTTTTCCTATTCGTATCCCTTTAATTTCTTTAGTCTGCCTAATTGCTCTGGCTAGAGTTTCGAGGACAATGTTGAGTAGAAATGGTGAAAGAGGACATCCCTGACTTGTTCTGGTTTTTAAAGGGGATGCTTTCAGTTTTTGTCCATTAAGAATGATGTTGGCTATGGGCTTAGCATAAATAGCCTTTACAATGTTCAAGTATGTTCCTACTATCCCTATTTTTTCTAGTGTTTTGAGCAAGAAAGGGTGTTGTATTTTGTCGAATGCTTTTTCTGCGTCAATTGAAATAACCATATGATTCTTATCCTTAAGTCTATTGACATGATGGATTACGTTTTTTGATTTAAGGATGTTAAACCATCCTTGCATTCCAGGGGTGAACCCCACTTGATCATGATGCATGAATTTCTTATTATATTTTTGGATACGGTTTGCCAATATTTTGTTAAGGATCTTTGCAGCTATATTCACCAAGGATATTGTTCTAATATTTTCTTTCCTTGATGTGTCTTTTCCTGGTTTGGGTGTGAGGGTGATATTAGCTTCATAGAATGAGTTTGGTAGGGCACCCTCCTTTTCTATTTCCTGGAATACTTTGAGAAGTATTGGAATGAGTTCTTCTTTGAAGGTCTTGTAGAACTCGGCTGAGAATCCGTCTGGTCCTGGGCTTTTCTTGGATGGTAAATTTTTAATGGCTTCTTCTATTTCATTGCTTGATATTGATCTGTTTAAATCCTGTATGTCCTCCTGGTTCAGTTTGGGAGGATCATATGTCTCTAGAAATTTGTCAATGTCTTTAGTAGTTTCTATTTTGTTGGAATACAGATTTTTGAAGTAGCTTCTCATTATGTTCTGTATCTCAGTGGTGTCTGTCACGATATTTCCTTTTTCATCATGAATTTTAGTAATTTGAGTCTTTTCTCTCCTTCTCTTTGTTAGTGTGGCTAAGGGTTTGTCTATGTTGTTTACTTTTTCAAAGAACCAACTTTTTGTTTTGTCGATTTTTTGAATTGTTTCTTTTGTTTCAATTTCATTGATTTCAGTTCTGATTTTAATTATTTCTTGTCTTCTACTACTTTTGCTGTTATTCTGTTCTTCTTTTTCTAAGGCTTTGAGCTGTAATGTTAGGTCATTTAGTTGTGACTTCTCATTCTTTTCTGGAATGCATTCCATGCAATGAATTTTCCTCTTAGTACCACTTTCATAGTGTCCCAGAGATTTTGATATGTTGTATCGTCATTCTCATTGACCTCTAAGAATTTTTTAATCTCCTCCCTGATGTTTTATGTTATCCATGTTTCATTCAATAGCATATTATTTAGTCTCCAGATGTTGGAGTAATTTCCCTTTTTTATTTTGTCATTGATTTCTACTCTCAGTCCATTATGATCTGATAGAACACAAGGCAGTATCTCTATTTTTTTGCATTTCCTAAGGGCTTCTTTGTGGCATAACACATAGCCTATTTTCGAGAAGGTTCCATGTGCTGCTGAGAAGAAAGTGAATCTGCTCATTGATGGATGGAATATTCTATATATGTCTATTAAGTCTAGGTTGTTGATTGTGTTATTGAGTTTTATGGTTTCTTTGGTTGGTTTGTTTGGAAAATCTATCTAATGGTGACAGCGGTGCATTAAAGTCACCCAGAATTATTGTGTAGTGATCTATTTGATTCCTGAAATTGAGAAGGATTTATTAGATGTACAGGGATGCACCATTGTTTGGGGCATAAATATTTACTATCATTATGTCTTCCTGATTTATGGTTCCCTTAAGCAGTATGAAATGTCCTTCTTTATCCCTTCTGACTAACTTTAGCTTGAAGTCCAATTTATCTTGTATAAGGATGGAAACCCCTGCTCTTTCACTGAGTCCATATGTGTGATATGTTTCTTCCCATCCTTTCACCTTTAGTCTGTGGTTGTCTTTTTCTATGAGATGAGTCTCTTGCAGGCAGCATGTTGTTGGGTCTTTCTTTTTAATCCATTCTGCCAGTCTATGTCTTTTGATTAATGAGTTTAGGCCATTAACGTTCAGGTTTATTATTGAGATATGTTTTGTATTCCCAGTCATTTGGGCTTATTTTTGGTTTTTAAGTTGGCTTGGTATCTCCTTTAGTGGTTTTTCTCTAAGGTAGTTCCTCCCTTTGCTGACCTCCATTGTTGTTTTTCATTTCCTCCTCATGGAATATTTTGTTGAGAACATTCTATAGTGCAGGCTTTCTATTTGGAAATTCTTTTAACTTTTGTTTATCATGGAAGGTTTTTATTTCATCTTCAAATCTGAAGGTTAGTTTTGCTGGTTATAAGATTCTTGGCAACCATGTTCTTTCAGAGCTTGAAATACGTGGTTTCAGGCCCTTCTAGCTTTTAGAGTCTGGGTTGAGAAGTCGGCTGCTATCCGTATTGGTCTTCCCCTATATGTAATCTGATGCTTTTCTCTTGCGGCCTTCAATATCCTATCTTTATTTTGAATGTTAGGCATTTTCATTATAATGTGCCTTGGGGAGGATCTATTGTGATTTTGTGCATTTGATGTTCTGTAAACCTCTTCTATTTGATTTTCCATTTCATTCTTCAGGTTTGGGAAATTTTCTGATATTATTTTGTTGAATAGGTTGTTCATTCCTTTTCCTTTGCATTGTATCTCTGTGCCTTCCTCAATCCCAATAATTCTTAAATTTGGTCTTTTCATGATATCCCATATTTCCTGGAGATTCTGTTCATGATTTCTTATCATCTTCTCTTTTTGGGCAACTTTATTTTCAGGATTAAATATTTTGTCTTCATTGTCTGAGGTTCTGTCTTCCAAGTGGTCTAGTCTTTTGGTGATGCTTTCCATTGAGTTTTTTATTTGGTTTATTGTTTCCTTCATTTCAAGGATTTCTTTTTTTTTTTTTTTTTTTTTTTTTTTTTTTTGAGAATCTCTATATCTTTGTTGTTGAAATGATCTTTTGCTTCCTGCAGGTGCTCTTTCAGCTTATTGGTATTATCATTCATTGCTTGCATTTGCTCTCTTATCTCATCTTTTGCTTCGCGAATCATTTAATCATGTATAATCTGAAGTCCTTTTCTGACATTTCCTCCATCATAGTGTCATTGGATTCTATTAATATAGAATCTAGATTTGTTTGGATCATTTTCTTCCCTTGTTTTTTCATGTTGTTCATGTATCTTCCTCTCTAGCAGTGCCGATCTGGGGTATTGCAGATTTCCCCCTATAGACTTATAGTGGCCCTATAGGTTTCCAAAACCCTTTCTTTACGGGGAGATCAATATTAGCAGTGCCCAATTCAGACACTATGCAATCCTAGATCAAATAGCCCCTATGAGGACAATAACAAAATTGTCATAATAAATGGAATGAGTTAAAATATTTTCTTCAGTAAAACAAACAGATTTGCAAAAAGGTCTGCAGTTTCTAATGGAGGACAAAGAGGATGCAGAGGGATGTAGAATGTTAGATGTAGATGTTAATGGGATAAGAAAAGAATATACAGAAGTTCTAGAATATAGAAAGTGTGAGATTGTAATCAAAAGAAATTGGATGTTAGCATGCAAAAAAGGGAGAAATAAACTCTGAGGGAACAGGTAAACAAAAGAAAAAGAGAGCAAGAAAAGTAAAGAAATAAAAACTTAAAATTTTTCAATAAGGAGAAAAAAGAAAATCTACAGTATAACAGTCAAATAGTAATGAAACCTCCCAGTGTTCAGTAGCCTGATGTATGAGAGGTACCTGACAATGAGCTTCAAGCCTCCAGCAGGTGTCTCAGGATGGGATTTGCTCCACCTAAAGATCGGAGCTAGGGCTTCCAGGATTATCAAGATGGCTGCTCTGGCTTCGAAATATGTCGGCAAATGGGGAGCTGCAGCTCAGGGGTGGCCGTGGTCAGCTGGACATCCTGGAGGCTGGGTGCAGTTGGTCTGGGTTCCCGGTGATAGGGCTCAGTCAGTTGGTCTGGGGGTCCTGGCATCAGGGAGCAGTCAGTTGATGTGAGGGCCCCAGAGGCAGGGAGTGATCAGTCGGGCTGAGGGATCCTGGAGTCAGGGCTCAGTCAGTCTGGCCAGGGGTCCTACGGGGCCTGGCTGTTGTCTCAAAATGGCAGCAGCCACGTGTAATCAAACCTGCAGGTACTGTCACAGAGAACTTCCAGGCAACAGCAGGCAGCTGGTGCTCCACTGGCGGTCAGCGATCAGTTTGCTGACTGTTGTCGGACTATCGGGAGGTGAACCTCGTGCAGTTGTTGATGGATAGGTGTGAGGCAGTCGATGGACAGGTGAGAGGCAAGAAAATGGCAGATGATAGGCACCTGACAGTGAGCAATCTGCACTCAAAATAGGCGTCGATATGCTGGCAGACTGCAGGTGATCACAGCAGACAAATGGGGTAAACACCAGGGGATCGATAAGCAGCAAAAACTGCCTCACCAAGAAACATATATCCTCTGCCTGAAACCGGAGTTACGGAGGGAGAAGGAACGCAGCCTCCCTGTAGTCCGCCATCTTGGATCTCCTCCAATTCTGTGTGTTTTGAAAAACACATTTAGTTATACAATGACCACTACAAATAAAACGTATAACAATCCCATCACCTCTCCAAACTTTCTGTGCCTACTTGTGCTCAAATCCTTTAACCACCCTTAGCCCCTGACAGTTGCTCATCTGTTCTGTCCCTATAGTTTTGCCTTTTCCAGAATGTCATAAAAGTGAAATCTTTCAATACATAGCCTTTCAAATCTGGCTTCTTTCATTCAGAAAAATGTATATGAGATTCATAATGTGTTGCATGAAGCCGTTCATGCCTTCTTATTACTGAGTAGTACTCCATTGAATGACTGCATCACAATTTGTTTATACATTCACCAGTCTTTGACTATTTGAGTTGTTTTGGTGATTATGAATTGAGCTATGATAAACATTTATACTTTTTTATATTTTTGTATTGTCTAATTAGTTATATATGACAGAATGCACCTTGACACATCACACATAAATGGAGTACATGGTTGTACATGATGTAGAGTTACACTGGTCCTGTAGTCATATATGTATATGGGGTAATAATGCTTGATTCATTCTACTATCCTTTCTACCCCCATTACTCCTACCCTCTCTTCACTTCCCTCTGTCTAGTCCAAAGTAATTCTATTCTTCCGTAGCCACCCCCCACCTACTTATTGTGAATTAGCATCCCCATATCAGAGAAAACATTCAGGCTTTGGTTTTTGGGGATTGGCTTATTTCACTTTGTTGATAGTCTCCAGCTCCAACCATTTGCTGGCAAATGCCATCATTGCATTCTTCTTTAAGGCTGAGTAATATTCCATTGTGTATATACACTACATTTTCTTTATCCATTCATCTGTTGAAAGACACCTAAGTTGGTTCCATAGTTTAGCTATTGTGAATTGAGCTGCTATGAACATTGATGTGGCTGCAGCACTGTAATATGCTGATTTTAAGTCCTTTGGGTATAAACCAAGGAGTGGGGTAGCTGGGTCAAATGGTGGCTCCATTCCAAGTTTTCTAAGGAATCTCCACACTGCTTTCCAGAGTGGTTGCACCAATTCGCAGTTCCACCAGCAGTGTATGAGTGTATTTTCCCACCACATCCTCAACAACCCTTATTATTGTTTGTATTCTTGATAATTGCCATTCTGAATGGAGTGAGATGAAATCTTAGAGTAGTTTTGATTTGCATTTCTCTAATTGCTAGAGGTGTTGAACATTTTTTCATATGTTTGTTGATTAATTGTATTTCTTCTATGAAGTATCCGTTCAGTTCCTTAGCCCATTTATTGATTGGGATACTTGTTTTTTTTGAAAAGTTTTTGAGTTCTTTATATATTTTCTGTGATCAATACATAGGAGTAGCATTCTGGGTAATATTATAAATATATTCTAATTTCATAGGAAATCAACTGTTGATTTGTAGAATGGCACAAAACTCAAGCAGCAATCTTGCTTTGCCTCACCTGCCTTACCTAGCACACCATCTCCATTTCACTTAGGACTATTCAGTTTATCTAGTTCTTCTGTGTAAACATTGATAGTTCATGTTGTTCAAAGAATTTGTCTGTTTCATCTAAGTCAGGTGTTTTCAATTAAAAAAAAAAAACATATTTTTAGGTTTTTCAGGTGGTTTTTTTTTTTTTTTTTTTTTTTTTTTTTGGTACCAGAAATTAAACTCAAGGTTCTTAACCACTAAGCCACATCCCCAGATTTTTTTTTATTTTTTTTATTTTGAGATAGATTCTTGCTAAGTTGCTCAGGGCCTTGCTAAATTGCTTAGGCTGCCTTTCAACTTGCCATCCTCCTGCCTCAGCCTCCTAAACTGCTAGGATTACATGCATACACCACCATGCCTGGCCCCCTCTCCTTTTTTAAACAATCTTTTAAAAATGTAAAAACTAGTTAGAGAGTATAGCATGTGCTTAGCATGCATGAGCTCTCAGTTCATTCCCCACACTGGAAAAAGGAGAAAGGAAGGGGAAGGGGAAAGGGAAGGAGAAGGGGAAGTGGAAGAAGGAAAGAAGGAAGGAAGGCAGGAAGGCAAGCCACAAAAAAACATTTTTTAGCTCATGGGCTCAGTTGGCCGATGGGTCATAATCTGGTGATCTCTGTCCTAAATCTTTTTTTTTTTTTTTTGCGTAAAGTTCATAATATTTCTTTTTCATCCTTTTAATGCCCATAGAATCTATAAAGATGTTGCCTTCCTGATAATGGAAATTTGCATATTCTCTCTTTTTTTTTCCTACTCAGTCTACTTAGAGATTTATCAACTTTTATTGTGTCTCTCAAAGAAGCAACTTTGTTTTTTTATTGGCTTTCTCTATTGGTTTTCTGTTCTTATTTTCATTTAAATTTTTCTTTCTACTTATTTTCTTCTTTTTTGCATACTTTGGATTTAATATGCCTCTCTTTTCCTGGTTTCCTTTTTTTTATTTTTAATAAACTTTACTTTTAGAGGAGTTTTGGCAAAATTGAGCTTAAAGTTCAGAGCTCATGTACAACACATGTACAAACTCCTCTACTATCCCATACCAGAGTGATACATTTGTTACCACCAATGAGCCTACATTACTGTATCATTATTACCCAAACCCATAGTTTAGAATTCTTCACTCTTGGTATTATATATCCAATGAGTTTTTTAAAAAATACAGAATGACATATATCCAACATTATAATATCTCACAAAATAGTTTTAATACCCTCAACATTTCTGAGCTCTGACTTCATCTCTACCACCAAACTCTGGTAACCACTAATGTTTTTAGTGTTTTTCTAGCTTTTCCTTTTCCAGAATGTCAGATAGTTGGAATTATACAGTACGTTAGCCTTTTCAGATTGACTTCTTTCACTTAGCAATATGCACTTAATATTCTTCCATGTTATTTCATGACTTGGTAGCACATTCCTCTACCACTTCATAACACTCCATTTTCTGGATATACCATAGTTTATCTATCTACTCATCTACTGAAGGACATTTTGGTTCCTTCTAAGTTTCAGTAATTAAGAATAAAGTTGCTATGAACCTTGGTGTGCAGGTTGTATGGACATGTTTTCAACTCACTTGGGCAAATACCAGGAAGCACAATTCCTGGGTCATATAGCACAAGTATGATCTATCAGTTTTTAAGAAAACTACCAAACTGTCTTCAGAAGTGGCTGGATTATTTTGCATTCCGTCCAGCAATGAATGATTTCCTATTGCTCTATATCCTCACCGACATTTAGCGTTGTCAGGGTTTGGGATTTGGGCTATTCTAATATGTGTATAGAGATATCTCATTATTTTAATTTGCTAATGGCATGTGATCTTGAACATCTTTTCTTAGGATTATTTGACATCTGTTTTTCTTCTTAGGTAAGGAGTGAGTGCAGGTCTTTTGCTCCTTATTAAATGAAGTTGTTAGGTTTTTATAATTTTTAGTTTTAAGAGTTCTTTGTTCAGTAATAGTACTTTATCAGATGTCTTTTTCAACTACTTTCTCCCAGTATGTGGCTTGCCTTCTTTTCCCTTGACATTGTCTTTCACAAAACAGAAAATTTTAATTTGCATTGTTTATCCGTCCACACGGTATGTCTACTTTTCCCACTAAAACCCTCAGCATTTTAATCATAGTTGTCATACATGCATGGTCTCATTCCAACATGCCTTCCATCTTCTGGTGGTATCAGATGAAGGGTCTCCTCAGTTCTTGTCCTCCTACCAGGAGCTGCTGGGGACAGCTGGAGAAGCCCCCAGAACGGGCCTCCCTCTCTTTTGTGCTCCCTTCATCCTGAGACTCACAGCTTGGTTTCCTCTCTTTGTGGAGAGTCTCCTGAGAAGTGGTATCTTATTCATCCTGCGTTCGCACGGGTTGAGGACTTTCTTTCACTTAGCAATATGCACTTAATATTCTTCCATGTTGTTTCAATGGAAAGAAGGGAAAGCAGCATTTGCCTGACTGGCCCAAATCCTTTCCCAACGAAGACATTTTGCAAAGAAGTGTGTCGCAGGACTCCTGAAGATAGCACAACTCAAACAAGGGGAAACCCACACACCAAACCAAAACCCTCTGGTACCATTATCACCGGCAAACCCAAACCTGGTTTCTTAAGGAGGAAACCTTGATCATTGATTTGAGACCTTTCTTCTTAGTGCTCCAAATATCCCCCCTAGTTCTGTTACTCTACCTCTTGAGTAACTGGAACTACAGACCCATGCTGCCATGCTGGGTTAAACTGTTTTGATTCTCGTTTTCTGTTCTCCTTTCTGTAATAGTTATATAAAGATTTGGTTTATTTTTGTCTGTCCAATTCATCAATTTAGGGTGGTTTACAAGATTTCTAGTTCAAGGACATTCCTTCCTATCATTTTTGATATGGTATAATTTCTTTAATAGATGACTGGTTTTTTTGGCTCATTGTTCCTTCCTCTGAATTTTTTAGTTATCTTTTGTCTCACATCATTGTAAAATTTCCTTCACTTCTTTTTCCCCTCACCACCCAATCATCAATAATAACTTGTCCTCTCTGCCCCATTACACACACACCCACACTGCATTTATTTTCCCCCTAGGTGCTGGAGTTCAAAACTGAGGCCTCACCGTGCTAGCCAAGTTCTCTACCACTTCACCACACTCCCAGCTCCAGAGCTTTTTGGTTTTGGGTGGGAATGCTGGGGATTTACTAAGGCCTAGTCCATGGTAATTAAGTGCTGTATCATTGAGCTGCATCCCCAAACCCCTGTTCTTTTTTATTTTTTAACTTCTTTCTTCCTTTGCCTGAAATGGTACCTTGTGAAGACAGGACACCACAAAGAGCATCTACCTTTAAGTCTCTTTCTTGACCCTGACATAGCACACTCCTACAACTCAGGTAACTGAGGAGGCTAAGGCAGAAGGATCACAAGTTCCAGGCCAGCCTCAGCAATTTAGTGAGGCCCTAAGCAACTTAGCAAGACTCTGTCTCAAAACAAAAAATAAAAAGGGCTGGGGGTGTAGTTCAGTGGTAAAACATCCCTGGATGAAATCCCCAGTACAGATGAGGCAATTCTCTTTCTTATTCAACGTTCTAATTAATATTGAATGAATTTTTCAATATTTTTACACTAAAACTGGGAGTTCCTTTTCTGAGGTGATTTTGATCAGTCATAAGCCCACTAATGCCTTTGTTCCCTTTCACATATGAAACTTGCCTCTGTAGAAGTTTGAGATGGAAACATTAATGATAGCTCATTGATAACATCATTTTTGAGAATATGAGATTCAGATTTGGGCAATGATAATTATTCTAGGCCAGACAGAAATTCCACTTTCACTTTCTTAATGTCTTTCAATGATTAGAAGTTTTCAGTTTTGGGCTGGGGAGATAGCTCAGTTGGGATAGTGCTTGCCTTGCAAGCATAAGGACCGAGTTCAAGCCCCAGCACCGCAAAAAAAAAAAAAAAAAAAAAAAAAGAAGAAGTTTTCAATTTTGATGTAGTTCAATTTATCAGTTTTTTAATTTTATGGTTAGTATTTTTTATATTCTATATAATAAGTCTTTAGCTTATGCCAGATTTATATGTATCACCCCATGTTTTCTCTGGATGCTTTATAGAATTACTTTTTATATTTAGGTCTATTAACCATCTCAAATTAGTTTTCGTGACTGGTGGGAGTAGGGATATAGACTTATGTTCTTCCACACAGCTATTTATTTCTGCACCATTTATTAAAAATATATTAATCTTTTTTGTTTTTCCTAATGAGTCTTGCCCAAGATTTATGAGTTTATTAATCTTTTAGAAGAAAAACAATTTTAAGATTCAATTTTCTCCATCAAGTAATTTTTATTTAATTGATCCCACTCATGTTTTGTACTTATTTTGCAGTTCTCTCTCATGTCTTCAGGTAGTAGCTCAGACTATTGATTTAAACATTCTTCCTTTTCTAATAAAAGAATCATGAGCTATAAATTTCACTATAAGTGCTGATTAATTGCCTATTACAAAATTTTATATAGTGTATAGATTATCATTTAGTTTAAATATTTTATAATTTACCTTTCAAGTTACAGAACTTTTGAGATATTTACTATTAGGTATCAGAATGCAATCTGCCTCCCCATGTTTGTGTTTGTTTTTCCCACCAGACAATAGAAGAAAGGCTAATGCAATTTTTCTTTGCATTCTCTGAAGCAACTACCATAGGGTTATTTATGCACTTAGTAGGTAATGAGTAACTATCCAATCAGCTAAAGGTTCTGTGATTTTATACAGCTCTGTAAAAATGGCTCACAATTCTGAGGTCCACATATGCTATATTCCCATGGAATATTTATTATTTACTTATTATTGCTTATTGAATTCAAATGCAGTAATAGAGCCCTTATTAAATAAAGAAATTTGTAGTAATAGATGGTATTATGTCTGAATGTTTTGAATCCACTTTTGGGGAAGTGTCCCAGGGACCAGCTCCTGGAGAAAATAAAGGAAGAAGGATTGGGAAGAGGAACAGCTAACTACAATGCAGATGCACTGGAGGACTCAGGTTATCTCGTAAGGAGCTATGGAACTAGAACAATCCTTCAGGTGTCCCCACTTTGAGATAGAAGTCCAGGCTTTTATAATACTATATCCACCAGGAGTTGGATAAAAACTGCCTCTGTGGAGAAGTTATGGTTGAATTAGATGGTTTTCTTTAGATGAGAGCAACATTCAGAGAACAACTCAGTTGAGAACTTTCAACTTCCCAAATTTCGTCTTAAAGTGGAGGTATGGGTGGCATACTGCAAATCCACCAATATACCCCGTAATCTACTTAAATCTACTTTTTCGTATGATAGGTTTTAGACTCAGTTCCTCCAGATTCTGATGGGTTTCTCTTCTAGGAGAAACATGCAAAAGAAAGGCTAGTAGAACAAAGTATAGACTACACTACAGCAGGTGGCCTCAAGGTCCCAAGTGACACTTGTTTCCTTCCTTTACTTCCCATTCTGGATTTCTCCAACCTCGCTGGTCTAGGTGATTTATTTTGTGCACAATCCAGAGAGCCATCTACAAGGAATCTGAATTATCCTCAAAGATAACTGTTGGATACATCCATTTACCATCAAAATTGGGCAAATAGTACCACAAGAAACACATTTGATGATCTGAGTGGCAAACATATTCTTCCCTGAGCCCACAATATGACAATAGCCCTTATCTCTTCCTGATGGTATGTATCAATTACTTATGCTAGGATAATGATTCCTTTCCTTGCCTGCTGGTCTCTTGCATGAAGAACTTGAAGCAACCAGGTGGCAATCATTTCTTAAATGTTAGCCTCATAAGAGAACTCTGGAATAAGGATGTTCTTCAGATGATCTCTACTTGAGGCAAGGGGACCAGGCCTTTATGGTCAACACAGATCGGTCATCAGAAGCATGTTGTCCTGAGGGACCTTGAAGAAGAGTCTGTTTTTAGATGAAAGCAATTTCTAAAAGGAAACTTCAATAAAGTTGTTAATCACTAACATTCCCAACAGCTGGGAGAATGAGTGCCTCCATTCTAAAGGGGGAAATGGCTGGCACAACATAGTATCTACTACACTTGATCATGGTTTATTTCATCTGTTCGTCAAGCCTACTGCTATGAATGCTTTTAAAAAAAAAGTATTTGATGTTTTCCTTCTTGCCACAAAACTCCTCATTAAATATAGGGCTTTCCATATCCTTTATTTTTATTTATACTGCCCCTTCCTAGCTGGGGTTTCATCGTTATGTTCAAACCACTTGGTCTGACTCCAGCAAAAAGCTAAAGGAAAGTCTCAGATGCTGAATTTGGTGCTGTTCATATAGCTCGTGGTAAAGCATGTGTTAGCATGCCTGAAGCCCTAGATTCAATCCCTACCACCACAGGAAAGAAGGGGGATGGGGAAAAGGGAGGAAAGAGGAGAACTATAGGTAAAACTAGATGACCATGTTGCCTCTCAAGGGAGTCAAGGAAACCCAGTTCTAGGGATAAAAGCAAAAACAAAAATCATACAAAAGCTATTGGAAACAAATGGGTAAACAAACTTGTACACGAGTGTTCATAGCAGCACTATTCACAAAATTCAAAAGGTTGAACCCATGCAAATGCCCATCAACTGAAGAATAGATAATCAAAATATGGTATAGTCATAGTCATAAAAAGGAAGAAAGTACTGATGTCTGCTGCAATGTGGATATCTTTCTGTCTGTGCTATGAAATATTTTTCACAGTTCGGGAGGCTGCTAAGTCCAAGATCAAGGAGGCCCTGACAGGTCTGGTGTCTGCTGAAGCCCAATCTCTGCTTCCAAGATGGAGCCTTGTTGCTGCAGCTCCTGGAGAGAGACCGACAATATCTTCGCTTGACAACAGGGGACAACTGCATCCTCATGTGGCAGAGAGATGGGCCAAAGGGGATAAACACTGTTCCCGCATAGCACAATGGCAGCAGCACAAGAGAGGCAAACTTTGCAGCTTCTTTTATAAAAGCATTTAATTCATTTCTGAGGCCAAAAGAGCCCTCATGACTTAATCACCCCTCCACACACACCTCTAAATACTGTTGCACTGCAGATTTTTAAAAATATTTTAAAAAATGTTTTGTTCTAATTAGTTGTACATGACAGTAGAATGCAGTTATACATATTGATAAATCATACATAAATGGAGTGTTAATTCTCATTTTTCTGATTTTACTTATTGTGGGATCACATCAGTCATGCAGTCATTTATGTAAATGAGATAATAATGCCTGTTTCACTCTACTATCCTTCCTACCCCCATACCCCTTCTCTCCCTTCACTCCCCTCTACCTAATCTAAAGTAACTCTGGGCTTAATTTATTTGGTCATAATTTATTTGAGCTGGTAATGAAACTAGGTAACTAGGTAAAGGTTTTGGTTGTACAACACTGTGAGTGTACTAAATGAAACTGAGTTGTTCACTTTAACTCGGTTAATTTTATATTATGTGAATTTTATAAAACAACAACAGGACACATATACACCCTGCTTGATGCCCTGAGCTGCCTCAGGGCTCTGTTAGCAAGAAGGCCATCACCAGATACAGCCTTTAGACCTTGGATCTCCTGAATGGTTAGTCAAAAAGTCTCTTTTCTTATAAGATATGCATCCTCAGGTAATTCATGACAGTCATTAAAAATGACCAACACAACCCCTTTCCATATCTTTGGCCTGTCCCAGTCCTAATCTCTGTGGATTTCAGGGGTTGGCCCCAGGGAATCTCCCTGGACCACCCTGCCTTTATGAATGACTCACTCATGAGAATTCCCCCTTGCTTGAGACCCCATTGCCAACAATCCTTCTCCTCCCAGAGCCTGAACCAGGGTGCCTAGGATTGGCCTCAAACCCTCCCCACCCACAACACCCAACTGTATTAATCATGGTTTTTATCTTCTATACCATACCATGTTTGGATATCTCAGAAATCTTGCTGGCCAGGGAGAGTCTGGCTCTGCTGGAGCTAGACAATTCTCAGAGATGTCCAAGGGTTTAACTGTGAATGCAACTTTCATCTGTAAACCAGCCAATTTCAAGACTTTACCTCCAACCTCTCCATTTCTCTAACTCACACACCAAATCCATAATTTCCCCCCTAAGTTATCCCAGGGACAAATATCAGGCAACAAGAAACCATTAACCCCTATAACCCAGAGCCTGCTGAAATTTTTCAAACTGTGCAATCCTATCTCTTTGCCCTGCCCTGCCTTTCCCATGGAAACCCCCAACAAAGTTGTGACCTCAACCTGCCCCTTACTCCAGCTTCTACCTCCTGACCCAAACCTGGTATTTCCCCATGTGGCCCTACATGGTATGCACATAGAAAATGTCAATAATAAATTATTCTTTCCACAGCAAAAATAAATAAACAATTGTTTCAATTTGTAAAAAGTCATACCACACCATTTGGGGCTCAAAAATCTTCAGAAGGAGCCTGGTGTGGTGGCACACACCTTTAAGTCCAGCAATTCAGAAGGCTGAGACAGGAGAATCACAAATTCGAGGACAGCCTTAGCAACTTAGTGAGGCCCTGTCTCAAAATAAAAAATAAAAAGGGCTGGAGATGTGACTGAGCAGGTAAGCACCCCTGGATTCAATCCCTGATACCAAAAAAAAATAAAAAAAATAAAAAAACAAACTCCAAAACTTTCCCATCAGACTCAGAGTACAAAGTAATGTCCTACACAGTGGGTGTTCCATCACCTCTCTATCCTCATCTCTTACCATTCTTTTCTTACTAACTCTGGTCCAGTTATCCTGGTCTCTGCTCTTTCTCCAATCTAACAGGCAATGACCATGATAGTTTGTGCATGCTCTTCCCTTGGTCTACCTGCATAGCCCACTTTTTCATTATCAACAGGTTTTCACTCAAGTGTTACTTTCTCTCTCTCTCTTTGATATGAGGGATTGAATCCAGGGGTGCTTAACCACTGAGCCACAGTGGGTTTTTTATATTTTATTTTGAGAGAGGGTCTTGCTGAGTTGTTTAGGGCCTCATTAAGTTGTTGAGGCTGGCTTTGAACTCTATCCTCCTGCCTCAGCCTCCCAAGCCACTGGGATTACAGGCATGGGCCACCACACCCAGAAAGTGTTACTTTCTTAATAAGGTCATCATCAGCAACCCTATTTGAAGTTACACTTACTAGAGACAGATGTCAGGGAAGATAGTGAAACAGGAAGTTCCAAGAATCCATGTCTCCACCTGAACAACAACTGTCCTGCAGAATTTCCCCGATGTAAACTGTTGTGGAACTCTAAAGTCTATTTGAAGGACATGCTTGACTGATAAACTGCAGCTATTTTTGTTGAATTTCCACTATTAGTATGGTAGCAATTACCCAGACTCAGGGTAGGAAGACATTACGTTCTCAATTTTCTATGTTCCCCAAAGACTCGTGTGCTGAAGACTTGGTGCTTTTGAGAGGTGGTATAATCTTCAGAAGGTGGAGCCTGGTGAGAGGAAGTTAGCCAATTGTAGGCTTGTCTTCAAAGGGGATATTGGGATCTGGACACCTCCCTCTCTTTTTTGATTCCCAACTACCATGAAGTGAGCAGTTTCCTTTGGCATACCCTCCACCATGATGTTCTGCCTCGCTACAGGCCCTCCAAAACAGGGCCAAGTAACCATTGACTGAAATCTCTAAAACCATGAGCCAAAATAAAACTTTTGTTCTTTAAGTTATCTCAGGTATTTGGTCACAGCAATGGAAAGCTGACAAGAACACCATACCAACATTCCCGGAGCAGCCTGCAAGAGCCAGGCAAATGATTCCTTTTGATTGCAGAGGTATAAACCCTAAGGCAGGCCACCATTACTGTAGCTCCACAGGCTAAAGTTATTTCCAAATATATTGAATAACAGTCTTGTTTTCTTTCCCTCCTTCATTTTCTACCCTTTCATGCATCAGACACTTTAGGATTGGAATATTCCAAAGTGATTACATATGTAGGGGAATATGCCCAGGGAAAAATATAGGCTCAGAAAAGATATGGGAAGATCTTAAATTTACATTGTAAGCTGATATCAGCACAGAGAAATCCCACAATAATGTTTAAAGGAATAAACTTTAGGGAAGATAAAGAATATGATTTTCAGACTTGCCATACTATTACAGTGAAATGTACAGGTAATTTGGGCTGATTCTGGGGTGTTTCATTTGTTTTGTTTGCTTTTGCAGTACTAGAGATTGAGCCCAGGGCCTCATATGCTAGGAAAGCTCTAGAGAGCTTAGTTATACCCACTTAGTTATACCCAAAACCCTTGTTTTTTAAAGAACTTCATGGTTATACGTAGTAGTTGGGTTCATCTCGACAGACTCATACATGCATGAAAATCGTGCTCTTCCCTTTTTCCTCCCCGTTTCTCCTCCCATTCTCCCCTCCTGCTTCTCCTTTCTCTACTAGATTTCCTTTCTCTCATCTATTAATTTGTATTTGATTGGTTCTTTATGTCACCTATCTTTCCCTACTCCTTTCCCTTATTTTACTCTAGTTTCTACATATAAGAGAAAACATTTGGCCTTTGAGTTTCTGAGTTTGGCTAATTTCACTTAGTATGATATTCTGCATTTCTATCCATTTACAAGCAAATGCCATAACTTTGATCTTTTTAATGGCTGAGTAGAATGCCATTGTGTGTGTGTGTGTGTGTGTGTATATATATATATCACAATTTTTTAACCCATCACCTATTGATTGGCATCTGGGTTTGATTCCTTAATTTAGGTATTGTGTATCGTGCTGCTATAAACATTGATGTGAATATGTTGTTGTAGTATGCTGATTTTAGATCTTTTGGGAAAACACCTAAGAGTGGGATAGCCACCCACAGCCTTTTTGAAATGTATTTTTGGTAAATGGTCTCACAAAGCTGTCCTGATTGGCCTCAAATTTGAGATTTCCTGCCTCTGTCTACTGAATAGCTAGGATTACAGATGTGCACCATCACACATGAATCAAATGTATAGCTTTTAAATGACCACAGAAGTCATAAATAAACAGGAAATTATGGCCCATTTAAAGGAAAAAATTAATCAGCAAAAACTATCCCTGAGGAAGACCAGATGGTGAATATACTAGAGAAAGACTTGAAAATAGCTGTCCTAAAGATGCTGAAAGAAGCCAGGTGACTATAATCCCAGCAACTTGGGAGGCTGAGGCAGAAGGATCACAATCTTGAGGCCAGCCTCAGTAACACAGAGAGGCTCTGTCTCAAAATAAAAAATAAAAATGGCTGGAGATATAGCTCAGTAGTAGAGTGCCCTTGTGTTCAATCTCTAGTACCCCATAGGGAAAAAAAAAAAAAAAAAAGAAAGAAAGAAAAAGAAAAAGAAAGATGCTGAAAGAACTAAAGAAAAACATGGACACAGTTCAGGAAAATGATGTGTAAACGAAATGAAAATATGATGAAAAGAATCAGAAACCCTGACGTTGAGAAGTAAAATAACTAAAATAAAATATTCTTTAAATATTTAAAATATTCTTTAAAGGAATTCAAAAGGAGATTTGAGCAGACAAAGAATTAGGGAACTTGAAATCAAGACAATTTATGTCAACAAGTGGGAGAAACAGAAAAAGACTGAAGGAAAATGAACAGAGTTTAATGGACCTGTGTGACACCATCAGGGAAACCAACCTATGCATTATGAATCCTAGAAGGACAGAAGAGAGAGAATGGGGCAGATAAACAATAAATAGTAACTGAAAGTCCCCAAATTTGATGAAAGATGTGAATGTTCAAATACAAGAATCAACATACTCCAAGTTGGATGAACTCAAAGGGATTCACATCAGTAGCAGCAAGAAAGAAGCAATTGATCATATTGAAGTTATTCTCTCTCTGCTAGGGATCGAACCCAGGGCTTTGTGGATGTTAGACAAGAACTTTATCACCGAGCTCCACCCTTAACCCCACATACAAGGTATTCTCAATAAGCAGATTTTTCATCACAAACCTTGGAGGCCAGATGGCAGTGAGTCAATATATTCAAAGCACTAAAAGAGGAGGAAGGAGAGGGAGATGACCAAGAATTTTTCAAAAATGAGAAAGAGATTAAGTCATTCCCAGATAAACAAAAGCTGAAAGGGTTCATTATCTTGTATCTTCTCTGCAGGAGAAGTTTGAGTCCTTCAGGTTTAAATTAATACATGCTGGAAAGTAACTTGAAGCTGTCTGACAACAATGAAAATCTCTAATAAAGTTAAATATGTGGGCCAGGCATGGTGGTACAAGCCTGTAAACCAGTTACATGGGAGATTGAGGCAGAAGGATCATGAGTTCAAGAACAGCCTCAAGATTTATTGAGACCCTGTCTCAAAAAATAAAAATAACTGGGGATATAGCTTCCTGGCTAGAACACCCCTGGGTTCAATCCCCAGCACCTAAATAAATAAAATAAAGTTTATTAATACCTGAATAATTATAAAATGTAGTAATATTGGAATTTTGATGTTTAACTCCATTTTTATTTCCTACATGATTTAAAAGACACATGTATAAAAACAATTATTTAGCCCATGCTGGATTATACAGTTTATAAAGATGTAATTCATGACATCAGTAGCTGAGAGGGGGTAGACATGGAACTGCGTAGGAGTGAAGTTTTTGTATACTATTAAAGTTAAACCAGCAAAAATTCAAATTGGAATATTACAACTTTAAGATGTCAAATGTTAACCCCATGGTAGTTACAAACAATATAGCTATAGGACACTCAAAAGAAAATGAGAAGGCAAAGTATTTCTCTAGGAAAAAAATCACCTAAACACAAAAGAAGACAGTAATGTACAAACTTGGGGTGAGAGCACTATAAGGTATATAGAAATCCAACAACAACGTGGCAGAGGCAAATCTTTTTTTACAACTAATTATTTTAAATACAAATGGATAAAATTATCCAATCAAAAACAAATTAGCAGAATGGATTATAAAAACCAGGATACAAAAATGTGCTGTCTACATGACACATGATTAAGATCAAAGGACATAAATAACTTTAAAGTGAAAGGACAGAAAATATAATCCATGCAAATAGTAACCAAAAGAGAACCGGGATAAACAGAATAATATCAGAAAAAGTCCAAAAAATTTATTAGAGACAAAGACATGACACATTAACAAATGTCTTAATACAGAAAGATGGGATAACAATTATAAACAATTATTCATTTCACAAGACCTTTAAAATATACGAAGCAAAAACTGCCAGAGGTAAAGGGAGAAACAGGCAGTTCTTCAATAATAGTTGGAGACTTCAATACCTCACTTTTAATAATGGACAGAACAACCAAATAAAAGACATATAAATAAACAAGGGATGTGAACAACAAAATAAGCCAACAAACAGGCATATATTGAACACATGTACACATTTTGTTGTTGTTTGTGTGCTTGCTTGCTTTTGATACCAAGGATATTGAACTCAGGGACCCAGGAACACTTACCAACTGAGCCACATTCCCAGTTCTTTTTATATTTTATTTTGAGACATGGTCTCACTAAGTTGCCGAGGGCCTTGCTAAATTGCTGAGGCTGGCTTTGAACTTGAAATCCTCCTGCCTCCGTCTCCCAAGCCACTGGGATTATAGGTGTGCACCACTGCACCCAGCACAACATACACATTCTTAAGTGCACATTGGGATGTTCTCCAGGATAGACTGTAAATTACCCCACAGATCAATTCTTAGCAAATTATAAGTGACAGCTATCACAGATACATTTCTGCAACCACAAGGAGATGAAGTTAAAGTTACACCTAGCAATTCTTCAGCCTTTCTTTTTTTTTTCTTTCACTCCCTATCATACTATACCTATGAATTATTTTGTTCCTTTTCTTTGTTTTATTGTGTAATTCTGTTTAATCTAATACAAAAGTACAATTAGGATTGACCTATGAAATGCATATCATTTCAAAAGGATGCTGTTTTATCTTCATAATACAAGGATTAAAACTTTGTTTCTTTTCTTTCTCCACTCATTTGCTCTAAGAATTTAAACTTCTGAACCCAGGGATTTTGTTTGTTTTGTTTGTACTTGCATTCCCTATGCCTGGAACACTCATTGGTTTGAAGCAGATATAATAAAATGGTTGTTGAATGAATAAACTGGTTTAAATATACTTCACCAAATGAAGAAAGGTTTATTCATTTAAAGCAATAATATGGTTCTTGTCTTCATTCCTCTTGCATTTGTTTTAGAAGTTCTTTTTCCTTCTCTGCAATTTGATAATGTAATTAATGTCTTTATTGATTTTATCTCCCCCCCTCCATTCTTTTCTGATCAGATTAACTTGTCAATTGAACATTTGTCTTTTACCATTCACAGTAATAATTGTTTAGTTCAATTGAATTTCCCTGACTTATTTTTCTCTCTCCGGGAGTCTCAAGATTGTGATATATTTTATTGTATTCCAATGCAATAAGAGTCATTACCTATTAAAATTTTGTTTTCTACATCAAAAAATATATATACCAGGCTTGACCAGCAGTTCCCTACCATTGCCCAATAGAAAGTAGTAGACATACTTCAGGGTATTTTTAATGGTAAGAAGTTTCATTAACATCAGATACTATTAACTTTCTAATTCAGTGGTAATTATATGAGGTTGTCAGACTGACTTTGAGCATTCCATCTCTTTGCTCCTCTTCCAGAGCAATGGGGCTGAAGCTATGGGAAGGTCCCTGCAAAGGTCACCATGTCCTCAGTGGCTCTGCTGGCACATATTCTATTGTCCCTCTAATCCCATGGGACCCCGCAGCTGTGTTAGTTATTATTCAACCTCAGTCATTTGCTGGCTTTTCACAGTTCTGCAACCCTAAGATCTCAAATAGTACTCCTACAGTTTTCATCAAGAATAAAAGACCTTTGTCTCTTCCTTTGTAGTCACTACCTCTTTT
Source organism: Sciurus vulgaris (assembly GCF_902686455.1). Classification (NCBI taxonomy): domain Eukaryota; kingdom Metazoa; phylum Chordata; class Mammalia; order Rodentia; family Sciuridae; genus Sciurus; species Sciurus vulgaris. Next base: position 73,493,471 of record NC_136463.1, read on the forward strand.
CAAATTTTTCAGATTAGGTGCCATGCCTCCACCTCATCCATGTTGTTCATATTGTTAGAAAATATGTTGGAAAATATATAATGTGGACATCCAGCCTCCCTTGCAAGATGTCAATATCTCACAAATACTTACATAAGAAGACTTAGGAGAAGAGTTCCTCTCCTTCACACTCTGCTCAGGAGTCTGTGCTGAAACTGGCCGTGGGGAAGGCCTGTGTCAAATCCTATAACACCACTTGAAGTATATCAAGGGGGCGGGTGTAGTACAGGACGTAAGTCCAAGCAGCCTAGTCTGCTGGGGAAGGCTATTTGAGTGCGTGATACGGAAGTCTCAAGGTTTTATGGTCTCCACAGCTTCAGCTGGGCCAGAGAGTGATCTCCTAGTTCACAGAAGGGATACAGCTGCACCCTAACAGGGTGACTGGGTCAGTCAGGATTCCACCAGGAAAGCTGAGGCCACTCTAAATAGTCCACGAAAAAGTTAAAGGCAAGTAGTGCTAGGCACAGTAAGATGGCCCCAGCAATGCCCATCTCCAGGTGTTCATATCACATGCAATTCCCTTTCCTTAAATGTGGACCAGCTTAGCAATTTGCTTCTAACCAACAGAATATAATAAAGGCATGTCATTTTCTAGTGATATCAAAAAAAGACACCTTGATGAGCAAGTTATAAGAGATTAGGACTCCCTTCTTGTTAGCAGACTCCCTCTATTGTCTTCTCTCTTTGCATGCATTGATGAGACAAGTGCCGTATTGAAAAGATTTACATGTCACTGAAGAGAAAGTGGCCCTCCAGCCCACAGCCAGCTAGAACTTGGGGCCCCAAGTCAATAGACCACAAGGAACTAAATTATGACAATCGCTTAAGCAGACAATTATGACAATCATTGAAAATGGGTCCTTTCCCAATCAAAGCTTCAGAAGAAACCTCAATCCTAACCAGCGACTTCATTGTAGTCTGTCGACAGACTGTGAATAGAAGATCCAGCTAAGACTCCTGACCCACAGAAACTGTGAGATAATTGCTACAGTGTATTTAAGCTGTATATTTGTGGTAATTTGTTTTTAGAAGTAGAAAAGTAATATGACAATTATTAGAAGGTTCAAAAAATGAATGTCCAGGAGGCTATTATTGAGTATCTTAGCCATTTGCAATACCACAGTGATTAAGAACTTACCATCTCCCCTGTATCTGCCAGAAATTGCCACTATAGATTCACTTCTGCCTTCAATACTTGTGTGTGTGTGTGTGTGTGGTGCTAGGGGCCTCAGTCATGGTAGGCAAAGGCTCCACTATTGAGCACCCATTTCCCACCTTCAAAATATTATGCAAGGGAATTATGAGTGTGAAATATCTTGTGATGCCATAAAATACAGATGTGCTTAAATACATACAGGGTAACATCAAAAAGACACAGAGTCTACCAGAGAAGTTCTCAATGTCCAAAGCTGGAACAATTTGAAAAATAAAGGGATAGGGGTAGAACACTTGCTTAGCATGCACAAGGCCTGGGTTCATATCCCCTGCACTGCAAAAAAAAAAAAAAAAAAAAAAAAAAAAGAAAAAGAAACTGAACAATGATAGTAGTGAATAAAAACTCATAGAATAAAAACAAGTATCCATATTGATATAAATAAATGACTGAAAACATAAACTAACTGCAGAGAATACACATTTCTTCCTTATGGTATTATACAAATTGTAAATGTAGAAAGAATAAGAGAAGTGTGAAATAACCATCAGACAAATACCATAGTAATACGCAAAATTCACCGAGGTATACTAAAATAAGCAGGAAAAATAGGAAAGTACTATAAACTCTCTCACAAGATAAGTTATCAATTGTAAAAAGGAAAAATAGTAATTTTACATTTGAGGCATCCAGCTAGTACCATCTGCTATAGTTTATATCTGGAATAGTCCTCAAAGGCCTGTGTCTTAAAGGCTTGATCCCCAGCTTGGTGCTATTGGGAAATGATGGAAACGTTAAGAGGTGGAGTTTTGTGGGAGGTCTTCAGGCCCATTGGGTGTGTGCCCTTGAAGTGGATAGTGGAAACTTGGGCCCTTCCTATTCCTCTTTCATTATGTGCTGGACAGCAAATTTACTTTGCCATATACTTCCCACTATGAAGAGCTGTCCCCCCAACACACACACCTAAAAGGCAATGGAACCAACCAACCAGGGACTGAAATCTCCAAAACTGTGAACCACAATAAACCTTTTTTCTATATAAGTTGATTATATCAGAAATTTGTTATAGTAACATGAAACTGACTAACACACCATTTTAACCAAGTGGTGAGATTTAACTCTTGATGAAAAGCACTGACAAAAAAAAAAAAAAAAATACATGCATGACTTCAATTTAATAAAGAGGAAACATCAGACAAAACCAAATAGTAGTGATACTCTCCAAAATACCTGATCAGGCTGGGTGTGGTGGTGCATGCCTGTAACCCCACAGTCTCAGGAGGCTGAGGCAGGAGGATCCCAAGTTCAAAGCCAGCCTTACAGGTGGCTTTGGTGGTAAAGCATTGTCCTTCCAACATATATTTCTTAATGTGACTGGATTCCAAGTCACTGAGTCACCACTAACTGTCTTACAATGGCCATTGTGATACCACCATTTACAGGTGACGAGTTCTGCTCCCTCTAATGTTGAAGTTTGAACACTAGAGAAACACACCAAGGCAAGCATATTAAGCAGGTTTTATTTAAAAGTAATAATACAGACTTCTCCCGGGAGGGAATAGGGGGCCATGGCTGATGTTCTAAAGTCCCAAAAAGGGAGCACACCCTACATCTTTTATAGGTTAAGGTCTCTTGTTCTCCAGTTCTCTCCCCCTTATTTCTCCTTCCTGCGTATGTGACTAGACTAGAGATGCATAAAATGAGAAGCAAATGGCAGGGGAAGGGCCAAAGTGATTCAGCCAGGCAAGGGCCCAGAAGCATTAATTAGCAGCTCCTTGCTTGCAGTCCTTGATAAGGGCAGGTAAATTTGGTAATCAATGGGCTCTGGAAATCCTTGACATTCCATTCTCCCAGGGACATCCTCCAACTTCCAGAGGCAGATGGCTTTCATGGCATCCATTTCCTTGATTTGACCCAATCCCCTATTTCTACACTAACTGCCTGTCCCCAGTTCTGGCTTCAACTATACAGTAAAGTTGACAACTCTGGAGTGTGTACAATGGGGTCAGTCCATTGAACTGAATGGTATATCCTCCCACTGGGATGACACAGCCCATGCAGATAACTAACTAAACCAGCATCCATGGACTCTGCCCTGGCAGATGTGGATGAAGTGACCTTGCTAAAGTCAGGCCCAAGGTTGATGTATGGTGTCAAGAGATGAAAAATCCAATAATAGGCCAGGAAGGACAAGCAGAGCAGTCATACATATAGCACCATCAGTGCACTATATAAACCTGGGCTCTTTCTCACGCACCCAACCAAGGTTAAATTCTCCAGAATATCTGGTCTCAGCCATTATCCCAACATGGTCTCAGCATATCCCAACATGCTTGTTTGTCTCAATCTATATATTCATGCTTTGTTATTATAACAAAGCACACAAATTTGCGAATGATTTGTTCAAAATTTTAATAAAAATATATATTATTTTTTAAAAAATAAAGCCAGCGTCAGCAACTTAGGGAGGTCCTAAGCAACTTAGTGAGACCCATCTCAAAATAAAAAATAAAAAGGACTGAGGATGTAGCTCAGTGGTTAAGTGCCCCTGGGTTCAATCCCCAGTACCGAAAAAGAAAACAAAACAAAATACCTAACCATTACTCATCAAATGACAAGATCATGAAAGATAAGGAAATAAATTAAAATAGAATCAAGAAGCACAAGTTAGAGAACAAGAATGTACAAAAACTAAATTCAATATGGGATTTTGGGCTGGATCCTGGAACATTAAAAGAACATCAAGGAAAAACCTTGAAAAACGTTGAGGTCTGTGATTTAATTAATTATTGTGCCAGAGTTAATTCCTAAGTATGAGGATTAATTATGTTATGATTATATAAGTTTTTAATCTTAGGGAAAGTTGAGCAAAGGATGTATGTGAAATCTCTGTACTATATTCACAATATTTTTAAAGTCTAAACTTTTTCAAAATAAAATGCTTGGAACAATGTACATTGGCAGAGTCTAACCTGGAACAATATGGGGAGAGGGATGCCGGGTCATATAATTCCAGGTTCTTCCTCTATGATAGAGAGGGTACTGTAGAAGGGGGTAATGGTGATGACAAGCTTACAACAGACCATCTAGCATGTTCCCCACTTTGAAAACTCAGCAAGCACATGTGCATTTCCACTCATGTTGAAAAGGCCAACCAGCAACAGCAATTCCATCATCCGGGTTCTGCTAATATCCTGCTACTAGCCCTCACCATCAAATATGCACTCCCTAAAAAGGTGAGACTCCCACATTTCATAATTCATTTTCTAGTTCAAATACAGTCATGTATTTACTTATAGTTTGGAGGGTTGCTGGGGATTAAAACGAGGACATCATATCTGCTAAGCACATGTTCTATCACTGAGCTACACCCTCATCCCGCTTCTGATATACAGTCATCTATAACCTAACTTATAAGTTAATAATATGATTTGAGGTAATTATAGCTTATCATGCCGAACCAACTATAAACTAGACTTGAGAAAGAGACAAGTCTTTTTCAGCCAATTGATCATAGGGAATTTTCCATGAAGCTCTATACAAGTTGAGAGAAGTATCAATATAGCAGGAGTAGCAACCATGGAAGTCTAAGCCATTTGTTCCTGCAACTCACTTGTGTCATCAGGACGTGTTCAGGCACAATTTCATATATACTGTTTCCACCTGATGTTGAATTACTGATATGCATGATCTACTTTATGGCTCCACGGATCCAAAAACACTCAAGTTGGGTGATAATTACTAAGGAAATCTATTTCAAAAAAAGAATAGCTAACTTCAAAAGTTACTTTGACTTTGCTCCAAAATCCTACAAGTCTGAACTGCCTCTCTCTGTGAAAAGATAGTGTCAGTAGTATATTACTTAGGAATATGTTTGCAACTAGACAGGATTGTCTTTCACATTAAACAGAGTTTGATTTCCATCAACGGTGCTTGGCAGGACCTTCTAGCAGAATCCCCTATATAAGAAATGAGGCTCCCTGAGTAAATAAATGCCATCTTCTGTGACCAACAGACTGTCTCTAAAGTAGTAGAAACTTCTCACCTTCGGATACAATGCTGACTATAAGCTTGATTAAATTTTACAACACAGCAATTTGGAAGTCGAATACCAGTTTCAAATGTAAGATTGTGTTTGTCTTTCAGTTATAAATTTTTAAAGTATTGGTGGAAATAGGGGCAATGTGGTGGGTATAATGTGCTAGAGATTCTGTAATGAAAGGGGACAATTTAAATATATATATATATATATATATATTTATGAACATATAAGCAATCTTGTAAGAGCTAGTAAGAGTGGTTTCTGCCAGGCATGGTGACTCATGCCTATAATCCCAGTGGCTCAGGAGGCTGAGGCAAGGAGGATCAAAATTTCAAAGCCAGGGTTTCAAGATGGCGGCCTAGAGGGTGGCTGCATTTCATGTTGCTCCAGGACTCAGGATTCAAAAGAGGAGATATTGAGACACTTGGGACCAACTCAAAGCAGCCGGGTGACTGTCACCCGTTGGGAAGGCGTCCCGGATGGGATGGTGGTCCCGGAACGCAGGAAACTTTGTGAAGTAGAGCTGCCGGCGAGACACCCCTCCCCCCGCTGGAGCAGTGAACGCGGACAACTGGGAGCGCCGGAAAGGAGGCCTCTGAGCACAGCGCTGGGACTCGGAGCAACCACTGGGGCTCCGGCGGCTGCCCAGGGGAGGAGTGGCGAAGAGAGCTGTGTGGACTCAGAACACCGGGGCCTGCCCTGAGGAGGAGGAGGAGGAGCGTGGCCACTTGGATTCGGAGTGACTGCACCAGAGCTACAGGCGGATGCCAGAGGAGAAGCTGCGCGGCGAGCTGTTTGGACTCAGAACGACTGCTTCTGAACACCGGGGCTTGCCCTGAGGACGAGGAGGAGGAAGAGGAGCGCGGCCGCTTGGATTCAGAGTGACTACACCAGAGCTACAGGCGGTTGCCAGAGGAGGGGCTGCGTGGCGAGCTGTTTGGACTCAGAGCACTTCTGAACCCCGGGGCCTGCCCGGAGGAGGAGGAGGAGGAGGAGCGCGGCGGGTCCTTTGGACTCGCAGTGACTGCATTAGCACTCCAGGCGGCTGCTCAGAGGAGAGGGCGAGTGGTGAGTTGTTTGGTCTTAAAGTGACAGCTCCTGAACACAGGGGGGCTGCCTGGAGGAGAAGCGTGGTGGGACGCTTGGTCTTGAGTGGCCGCACCAGAGCTCCGGGTGGTTGTCCAGAGGACCTGTGCAGCAGGTCACGTGGATTCAGAGCCACTCAGAGCGACCGCTCCTGAACACCCGGGGGGTTATCTGGAGAAGGAGGAGGAACGGGGAGGGTCACTTCGACTCGGAGTGATTGATTGCCCAGGGCTACAGGTGGTTGGTGGGAGGTGGAGGCACGCAGTGAGTTTCTTGGACTCCTAGTGACCGCATCGGAATACTGGGCGGCTGTCTGGAGGAAGAGGCGTGTGGCGGGTCTCTGGGACTCAGAGCAATTGTACGGGGCCCCAGGTGGCTGCTCAGAGGAGAGGCCGCATAGCCAGGCGATTAGGTGCAGAGCAGGGTCCCAGGATCTAGGAGGCTTCTGGTAGGAAGAGCCACACAGAGACTCGCTTAGGGGCGGAGCGAAGGTTCCAGGACTGCGGGCAGATTCTCTGAGGAGGGGCAGCCTAAGGAGATTCATCTACAGGGTGAGGCTCCCAGGCTCAGGAGGTAGGGCCAGGCCCCTGGGAACTTTGCGGAGGAAGGCAGCCAAGCCCAGGTGGTAGCTGTAAATTGAGGGGAACCTCTAGGAGGGAACTGACCAGCGAGACCTCCCCACCGGGTGAGTCTTCCCTGCTGGGTGAGGTTTCCCCACAAGGACGGTAAAACCAGAGACTCAGGCCCAAACAGGCCTTGCCTCAGCCCGCAGGCTAGGTCCCCTTTGGATGACCATTGGTCAACAAGTGGAGGCACCTCTGCCCACTAGCAGGGATTATACCCCACCTGAAGGCCACCACTCCTAGAGAGGCAGCTTCCTTGTGGAGCACCGCATTATCAACTTCCTCCAAGACTTCAGCCTACTGAAGGCTAAGGGGGGATATATATAGAAATCTTCAGGGACATTGTAAGTCAATAGAGGAAATCTGCAATATATCAGCGGTCCACTGATACCTGAACAATATGAGAAAACAAGGAAAGAAAATGCTGCAAACAAATCTAGATGTTACATCAATAAAACCCAATGACAGCATGGCAGAAGAAATGACAGAAAAGGAGTTCAGAATGTACATAATTAAAATGATCAGAGAAGCAAACGATGAGATGAAAGAGCAAATGCATGCACTGAATGATGAGATGAAAGAGCAAATGCAAGCATTGAATGATCGCACCAATCGACAGTTAAAAGAGCAAATACAGGAAGCAAAAGATCATTTCAATAAAGAGTTAGAGATATTGAAAAAAAACCAAACAGAAATCCTTGACATGAAGGAAACAATAAACCAAATTAAGAACTCCATAGAAAGTATGTCCAATAGGATAGAACACCTGGAAGACAGAACCTCAGACATTGAAGACAAAATATTTAACCTTGAAAACAAAGTTGAACTAACAGAGAAGATGGTAAGAAATCATGAACAGAATCTACAAGGACTATGGGATATCATGAAAAGGCCAAATTTAAGAATTATTGGGATTGAGGAAGGCCTAGAGAAACAAGCCAAAGGAATGAACAATTTATTCAATGAAATAATATCAGAAAATTTCCCAAATCTGAAGAATGAAATGGAAAATCAAGTTCAAGAGGCTTATAGGACTCCAAATACACAAAATTACAACAGACCCACACCAAGGCACATTATAATGAAAATACCGAACATACAAAATAAAGACAGAATTTTAAAGGCTGTGAGAGAAAAGAACCAAATTACATTCAAGGGGAAACCAATACGGATATCAGCAGATTTTTCAATCCAGACCCTAAAAGCTAGAAGGGCCTGGAACAACATTTTTTCAAGCCCTGAAAGAAAATGGATGCCAACCAAGAATCTTATACCCAGCAAAACTTACCTTCAAATTTGACGATGAAATAAAATCCTTCCATGATAAACAAAAGCTAAAAGAATTTACAAAAAGAAAGCCAGCATTACAGAACATTCTCAGCAAAATATTCCATGAGGAAGAGATGAAAAACAAAGAAGCAAATCAGCAAAGGGAAGAATTATCCTAAAGAAATTGTCAAATAAAGGAGGAAACAAGTTGGGTCAAACAAATAAATAAAAAATGAACCAGACGTCCGGCCGCCGGCCTAGATCACGCGGCCTCCGCTCCGGTTAAGAACAAAAAAGATGCACCTGGACTTTCCCTGGAGCCTTCTGCGTTTTTAAGCGTCGGGTGGAATTTGGGGTTCTCTGGCCTGGAGCCGCGTTTGCTTGATGAAAGTAGAAATCAGCCCTATCTTCCTCAACGGACAATTTGTTACCTACTTTGAGTGTCTTCCACTGAAGGCATCCATTGTTCCTTGAAACCTGTGCCCAAGCTTGTCTGACATCTGCCTTGTCAAGTGTCCATGATATTGGTCCCTGAGGGAGGTGAAGGTTTTGTGGTCAAGCTCCGTGGCCTGCCCTGGTCCTGCTCAATTGAGGACGTGCAGAACTTTCTCTCCGACTGCACGATTCACGATGGGGTTGCAGGTGTCCATTTCATTTACACTAGAGAAGGCAGGCAGAGTGGTGAGGCTTTTGTTGAACTTGAATCAGAAGATGATGTAAAAATGGCCCTGAAAAAAGACAGGGAAAGCATGGGACACCAGTACATCGAGGTGTTCAAGTCACACAGAACCGAGATGGATTGGGTATTGAAGCACAGTGGTCCAAACAGCGCCGACACTGCCAATGACGGCTTCGTGCGGCTTCGGGGACTCCCGTTTGGATGCACAAAGGAAGAAATCGTTCAGTTCTTCTCAGGGTTGGAAATTGTGCCAAACGGGATCACATTGCCTGTGGACCCCGAGGGCAAGATTACAGGGGAGGCCTTCGTGCAGTTTGCCTCACAGGAATTAGCTGAAAAGGCTCTAGGGAAGCACAAGGAGAGAATAGGGCATAGGTATATTGAAGTATTTAAGAGCAGTCAGGAGGAGGTTAGGTCATACTCTGATCCGCCTCTGAAGTTCATGTCTGTGCCGCGGCCGGGGCCCTATGACCGGCCAGGCACAGCCCGGAGGTACATTGGCATCGTGAAGCAGGCGGGCCTGGAGAGAATGAGGTCTGGTGCCTACAGTGCAGGCTATGGGGGGCTATGAGGAGTACAGCGGCCTGAGTGATGGCTACGGCTTTACCACCGACCTGTTTGGGAGAGACCTCAGTTACTGTCTCTCAGGAATGTATGATCATAGATATGGAGATGGTGAATTCACAGTGCAGAGCACCACTGGCCAATGTGTCCACATGAGGGGGCTGCCCTACAAAGCAACCGAGAACGACATTTACAACTTCTTCTCTCCACTCAACCCTGTGAGAGTTCATATTGAGATTGGCCCTGATGGTGGAGTGACGGGCGAAGCAGATGTTGAGCTTGCCACCCATGAAGAAGCTGTGGCAGCTACGTCAAGAGACAGGGCCAACATGCAGCACAGATATATAGAACTCTTCCTGAATTCAACAACAGGGGCCAGCAATGGGGCTTATAGCAGCCAGGTGATGCAGGGCATGGGGGTGTCAGCTGCCCAGGCCACCTACAGTGGCCTAGAGAGCCAGTCAGTGAGCGGCTGTTATGGCGCTGGCTATAGCGGTCAGAATAGCATGGGTGGATATGACTAGTTTTGTAGTAACATTTGAGTTATTTCAATCAAATTTTCACAGGCAGCCAACAAGCAGTGAAAAGCAATTTATAACTAGAGGAAGCTGTGGGACCCATTTTGCACCATGAGTTTGTGAAATCTGGATTAAAAAATTACCTCTTCAGTGTTTTCTCATGCAAACTTTTCTTCTAGCATGTGATATTGAGTAAACAAAAAATTATTTTCTTCCGCTTTTCTTGATTAACATTTTGGTAGTATATTTCAGAGTGATGTTATCTGAGTTAAAGTAGTTTTAAGTATGTTAAATGTGGATCTTTTACACAACACCACAGTGAACACATTGGGGAGATGTACTTTTTTGGAGAACTCAAAGGTGCTAGATCCCTAATTCAAAGAGAAACATTTCTCATGTTTGTTTGTTCTATTTTTTTTCTTCTTCATTTAAAATTTTTAGGTTAAGATTAAGCTTTTTAAAGTTAGTTTTGAGAACTGAGACACAATACTAATACTGTAGGAATTGGTGAGGCCTTGACTTAAAGCTTTCTTTGTATTGTGATTTCCTTTTGGGTGTATTTTGCTAAGTAAAACTTGTTAAATTTTTTGTTAACTAAATTTTTTTCTTAAAATAAAGACTTTTTCACAAAAAAAAAAAAAAAAAAAAAATGAACCAAATGACCGGGAAACCAAATCATATCTCTATAATAACCCTGAATGTTAATGGCCTGAATTCATCAATCAAAAGACATAGACTGGCAGATTGGATTAAAAAGAAAGATCCAACAATATGTTGCCTGCAAGAGACTCACCTCATAGAAAAAGATACCCATAGACTAAAGGTGAAAGGATGGGGAAAAACATACCATGCACATGGACTCAGCAAAAAAGCTGGAGTATCCATCCTCATTTCCGATAATGTGGACTTCAAGCCAAAGTTAGTCAGAAGGGATAAAGAAGGTCATTTCATACTGCTTAAGGGAAGCATAAATCAGCAAGATATAACAATCATAAACATCTATGCCCCAAACAGTGGCTCATCCATGTATGTCAAACAAATCCTTCTCAATTTCAGAAACCAAATAGACCATAACACAATAACACTAGGTGATTTTAACACGCCTCTCTCACCACTGGACAGATCTTCCAGACAAAAATTGAACAAAGAAACCATCGATCTCAATAACACAATCAATAGTTTAGACTTAACGGACATTTATAGAATATACCATCCAACCAAGAGCGAATACACTTTCTTCTCAGCAGCACATGGATCCTTCTCTAAAATAGACCATATATTATGCCACAAAGCTAATGTTAGCAAATACAAGAAGATAGAGACACTAGCATGTATTCTATCAGATCATAATGGATTGAAGTTAGAAATAAATGAAAGAGTAAAACACAGAAACTATTCCAACATCTGGAGATTAAACAATATGCTATTATATGATGAATGGATAACAGAAGATATTAGGAAGGAAATTAAAAAATTCTTAGAGGTAAATGAGAACAAAGAAACATCATATCAAAATCTCTGGGACACTATGAAAGCAGTACTTAGAGGGAAATTTATTTCATGGAGCGCATTTAATAAAAGAAGTAAAACTCAACAAATAAACGACCTAACACTACAGCTCAAAGCCCTAGAAAAAGAAGAACAGAACAGCACCAAAAGTAGTAGAAGACAGGAAATAGTTAAACTCAGAGCTGAAATCAATGAAATTGAAACAAAAGAAACAATACAAAAAATTGACAAAATAAATAGTTGGTTCTTCGAAAAAATAAACAAAATTGATAAACCTTTAGCCACACTAACAAAGAGAAGACGAGAGAAAACCCAAATCGCTAAAATTCGGAATGAACAAGGAAATATCACTACAGACAGGATTGAAATACAAAACATAATTAGAAGTTATTTTGAAAATCTATACTCCAACAAAATAGAAAATTTCGAAGACATCAACAGGTGTCTAGAGACATATGAATTGCCTAAACTGAACAAGGAGGACATAAACAATTTAAATAGACCAATTTCAAGTACTGAAATAGAAGAAGTCATCAAAAGCCTACCAACAAAGAAAAGTCTGGGACCAGATGGGTTCTCAGCTGAGTTCTACAAAACCTTTAAAGAAGAGCTCATTCCAATACTTCTCAAAGTATTCCATAAAATAGAAGAGGAGGGAACCCTCCCAAACTCATTCTATGAAGCCAATATCACACTGATACCTAAACCAGACAGAGACTCATCAAGGAAAGAAAATTTCAGACCAATATCCTTAATGAACATCGACGCAAAAATTCTCAACAAAATTTTAGCAAATCGCATACAAAAACATATTAAAAAGATAGTGCACCATGATCAAGTGGGTTTCATCCCAGGGATGCAAGGTTGGTTCAACATCAGGAAATCAATAAACGTAATTCACCACATTAATAGACTTAAAGTCAAGAATCACATGATTATTTCAATAGATGCAGAAAAAGCATTTGATAAAATACAGCACCCCTTCATGCTCAAAACACTAGAAAAAGTAGGGATAGTGGGAACATTCCTTAATATTGTAAAGGCCATTTATGCTAAGCCCATGGCTAATATCATTCTAAATGGTGAAAAACTGAAAGCATTCCCCCTAAAAACTGGAACAAGGCAGGGATGCCCTCTTTCACCACTTCTATTCAACATCGTTCTTGAGACTCTAGCCAGAGCAATTAGACAAACCAAAGAAATTAAAGGGATACGAATTGGAAAAGAAGAACTCAAACTATCCCTGTTCGCTGATGACATGATTATATATTTAGAGGAACCTGGAAATTCCACCAGAAAACTCTTAGAACTCATAAGTGAATTCAGTAAAGTAGCAGGTTACAAGATCAATGCCCATAAATCCAACACATTTTTATACATAAGTGATGAATCTTCAGAAAGAGAAATTAGGAAAACTACCCCATTCACAATAGCCTCGAAAAAAATAAAATACTTGGGAATCAATCTCACAAAAGAGGTGAAAGACCTCTACAATGAGAACTATACAACACTAAAGAAAGAAATTAAAGAACACCTTAGAAGATGGAAAGATCTTCCATGTTCTTGGATAGGAAGAATTAATATTGTCAAAATGGCCATACTACCTAAAATGCTATACAAATTCAATGCAATTCCAATTAAAATCCCAATTGTGTACCTTACATAAATAGAGCAAGCAATTATGAAATTCATCTGGAAGAATAAGAAACCCAGAATAGCTAAAGCAATCCTTAGCAGGAAGAGTGAAACAGGGGATATTGCAATACCAGAACTTCAACTATACTACAAAGCAATAGTAACAGAAACGGCATGGTATTGGTACCAAAATAGAAAGGTAGATCAATGGTACAGAATAGAGGACACGGACACAAACCCAAATAAATACAATTTTCTCATACTAGACAAAGGTGCCAAAAATATGCAATGGAGAAAAGATAGCCTCTTCAACAAATGGTGCTGGGAGAATTGGAAATCCATATGCAACAGAATGAAACTAAACCCATATCTCTCACCATGCACGAAACTAAACTCAAAATGGATTAAGGACCTCGGAATCAGACCAGAGACCCTGCAGATTATAGAAGAAAAAGTAGGTCCAAATCTTCACCTTGTTGGTCTAGGATCAGACTTCCTTAACAGGACTCCCATAGCACAAGAAATAAAAGCTAGAATCAACCACTGGGATAGATTCAAACTAAAAAGCTTTCTCTCAGCAAAGGAAACTATCAGCAATGTGAAGAAAAAGCCTACAGAATGGGAGAATATCTTTGCCAATCATACTTCAGATAGAGCACTAATCTCCAGAATCTATAAAGAACTCAAAAAACTCTACTCCAAGAATTCAAATAATCCAGTTGACAAATGGGCTAAGGAAATGAATAGACACTTCACAGAAGAAGATCTACAAGCAATCAACAAATATATGGAAAAATGTTCAACATCTCTAGTAATAAGAGAAATGCCAATCAAAACCACCCTAAGATTCCATCTCACCCCAATTAGAATGGCGATTATCAAGAATACGAGCAACAACAGGTGTTGGCGAGGAAGTGGTGAGAAAGGTACACTCATACATTGCTGGTGGTGCTGCAAATTAGTGCAGCCACTCTGGAAAGCAGTGTGGAGATTCCTTAGAAAACTTGGAATGGACCCTCCATTTGACCCAGCTATCCCACTCCTTGGCCTCTACCCAAAGGACTTAAAATCAGCATACTACAGAGATACAGCCACATCAATGTTCATAGCTGCTCAATTCACAATAGCCAGACTGTGGAACCAACCTAGATGCCCTTCAATTGAGGAGTGGATAAAGAAACTGTGGTATACATATACAATGGAATATTACTCAGCCTTAAAGAATGATAAAATTATGGCATTTGCAGGCAAATGGATGAAATTGGAGAATATCATGCTAAGTGAGATAAGCCAATCTCAAAAAGCCAAAGGATGAATGATATCACTAATAAGTGGAGGATGACACATAATGGGGGGGAGGGAAGGGTTAGTGTTAGGGTTAGAGTTAGGGTTAGGGAGGGGGGCAAGTATGGAGGAAGGAAGTACTGTATAGAGGGTAAAGAGGGGTGGGAGGGGTTGGGGGAAGGGAAAAAATAACAGAATGAATCAAACAACATTACTCTATGTAAATTTATGATTACACAAATGGAATGCCTTTATGCCATGTACAAACAGAGAAACAACATGTATCCCATTTGTTTACAATAAAAAAAAAATTTCAAAGCCAGCCTCAGCAACTTAGTGAGGCCCTAAGCAACTTAGCAAGACCTTGTCTTGAAATAAAAAATTAAATAGGGCTGGGGATGTAGCCCAGTAGTAAAGGAGGTTCAATCCCTGGTACAAAAAGAAAAAAAAAATTGGTTTCCTCCAGGTAGGGGAACTGAGGAGTTGAGAGATGGGAGTGAGAGAACTTTGCCCTGCATGTACTTTTTAAATTTTTTTTATTTTTACAGACTGCATTTTGATTCATTGTATACAAATGGGGTACAACTTTTTATTTCTGTGATTGTACACAATATAGATTCACACCATTCATGTAACCATACATGTACATAGGGTAATAACGTCTGTCTCAGTCTACTGTCTTTCCTTCCCCCACCCTCTCCCACCCAATTTTCCTCTACACCATCCAAAGTTACTCCATTCTTCTCTTGCCCACACTACCCCCAATTACCCTCCCCCCATTATGTATCATCATCCACTTATCAGAGAAAACATTCAACCTTTGGTTTTGGGGGCTTGGTCTATTTCACTTAGCATGATATTCTCCAGCTCCATCCATTTATCAGCAAATGCCATAATTTTATTTTCTTTATGGCTGAGTAATATTCCATTGTGTATATATACCACAGTTTCTTTATCCATTCATCAACTGAAGGGCATCTAGGTTGGTTCCACAATCTAGTTATTGTGAATTGAACAGTTTATGAACATTGATGTGGCTACATCACTGTAGTATGCTGATTTTAAGTCCTTTGGGTAGAGGCCAAGGAATGGGATAGCTGGGTTAAATGGTGGGTCCATTCCAACTTTTCTGAGGAATCTCTATACTGCTTTCCAGAGTGACTACACCAATTTGCAACTCCACCAGCAATGTATGAGTGTGCCTTTCCCTACATCCAGTCAACATTTATTACTGCTTGTGTTCTTGATAATAGCCATTATCAATTGGAGTTAGATGAAATCTCAGGATGGTTTTCTATATGTACTTTTATAGTGGGTCATTTATGCCTAGAAAATCAGAACCCCAAATACCTGGCCTCTTAATCAGAATCGGGATAAGGCCCAGCTAAACCATTAAAAGGGAGGCCCAGTGCCTGGCCCTTGGGAACTGCTAGACACAATAATCTGGCACCTAGTACCTGGGAAGGTTAATCCACATTCTAAGAAGACAGCTGGGTAACTGAGTAATGCTTCATGTACTTTGAGGACCCTGGCATTCATCATAGAAACTTAAGGGTATTAACATTTTGTGTGGATCCTCCTTAAAATATGTGTCCTATTACTGTACTGTGCTCCATGTAAGTATCACTGGGGTAAGGACCTATTTTAATACCATTACAAGCATATCATTTTACTAGCAAGTGATCTTTTATTTCATTTTATTCTTTGTAATTCTAGGCCTGAGCTTGTTCAGCCATTACCAACATGTTTTAAAAAAGGGATTAGTCAGTTTTGCATCACCCTGACAAAATACCTGAGATGATCAACATAAGAGGAAAGGTTCATTTGGGCTCACAGTTGCAGAGGTCTCTGTTCATGGTCGATTGGATTAGTTGTCTGTGGGTTTATGGCAGCTCAGTACATCATGGTGTGAATGTATCATGGTCACCTCATGGTGGCTGGCAAGCAGAGAGTCAGAAAGGGGTCAGGATCCCAATAGCCCCATTAATTGGCCGCCACTGACCTAACTTCTTTCATTAGTCCCCATTTTCTAAAAGTCCCACCAACTCCCAACCGGCTGGGGGCCAGGCCTTCAACACATGGGCCTTTGGGAAATATTCAAGATCCAAAGTATAAACTTGGTGCAGTGGTGCGTCCTTGTAGTCCCAGCTACTCTGGAGACTGAGGCAAGGGATTCAATTGATTTCAGGAGTTTGAGGCCAACCTGGGCCACATAGTGAGGAAAAAAAAAAAAAAAAACAAACAAAAAACAAAAAACTATAGCAGGGATATATTTTCTTGCACACTTATTCAAAAAAAAAAAAAAAGAGACAAGTTTTGGTTCCAATGCTGTCCTTTGTTTTACAGGTGTAAGTTTTCTATCTCAGACAACTAAAAACAGACTATTCTTGCCAGGTGTGGTGGCACATGCCTGTAATCCTAGCAGCTTGGAAGGCTTAGGCAGGAGGATGGCAAGTTCAAAGCCAGCATCATCAACTTAGTGAGACCTTATGCAACTTAGTGAGACCCTGTCTCAAAATAAAAATTAAAAAGGGTTGAGGATAGGGCTCAGTGTTTAGCCACCCCTGGGTTCAATCCTTGGTACTAAGAAAAAAAACTTTGACTAATCTCCACACTTAAAAAAAAAAAAAGAAAGAAAGAAAAATTATAAACTATTTTTGAAGCATTCCTTGAATACCTCTGCATCTGGGAATGGTTTTTGTTTTAGTTTTTTGTGCTAGATTTTAAACTCAGGAGTGTTCTACCTTGGAACTGTATCCCTAGTTCTTTTTATTTTGAGAATCTCTCTCTTTGTTGAAATGATCTTTTGCTTCCTGCAGGTGCTCTTTCAGCTTATTGGTATTATCATTCATTGCCTGCATTTGCTCTCTTATCTCATCCTTTGCTTCACGAATCATCTTAATCATGTATAATCTGAAGTCCTTTTCTGACATTTCCTCCACCATAGTGTCATTGGATTCTATTAATATAGAATCTAGATTTGTTTGGATCATTTTCTTCCCTTGTTTTTTCATGTTGTTCATGTATCTTCCTCCCTAGCAGTGCAGATCTGAAGTATTGCAGATTTCCCCCTATAGGCTTATAGTGGCCCTATAGGTTTCCAAAACCCTTTCTTTAAGGGGAGATCAATATTAGCAGTGCCCAATTCAGACACTATGCAATCCTAGATCAAATAGCCCCTATGAGGACAATAACAAAATTGTCATAATAAACAGAATGAGTTAAAATATTATCTTCAGTAAAACAAACAGATTTGCAATAAGGTCTGCAGTTTCTAATGGAGGACAAAGAGGATGCAGAGGGATGTAGAATGTGGCTGTTAATGGGATAAGAAAAGAATATACAGAAGTTCTAGATAATAGAAAGGGTGAGAGTGTAATCAAAAGAAATTGGATGTTAGCATGCAAAAAAAGGGAGAAAAAGACTGAGGGAACAGGTAAACAAAAGGAAAAGAGAGCAAGAAAAGTAAAGAAATAAAAACTTAATTTTTTTCAATAAGGAGAAAAAAAGAAAATCTACAGTATAACAGTCATATAGTAATGAAACTTCCCAGTTTTCAGTAGCCTGATGCAGGAGGGGTACCTGACAATGAGCTTCAAGCCTCCAGCAGGTGTCTCAGGATGAGATTTGCCCCACCTAAAGACCGGAACTCCGGCTTCCAGGATTATCCAAGATGGCCACTCTGGCTTCCAAATGTGTTGGCAAATGGGGAGCTGCAGCTCAGGGTGTGGCCGTGGTCAGCTGGAGGTCCTGGAGGCAGGATGCGGTTGGTCAGGCAGGGGTCCTGGAGGTGGGGTGTGTTTGGTGTGGTTGTGGGATCCAGGAAGCTGGGTGCAATCAGTCAGTCTGGGGTCCCGGTGATAGGGCACAGTCAGTTGGTCTGGGGGTCCTGGCAGTAGGGAGCAGTCAGTCAATGTGAGGGTCCCAGAGGCACGGAGTGATCAGTGGAGCTGAGAGATCCTGGAGATGGGGCTCAGTCAGTCTGGCCAGGGGGCCTATGGGGCCTGGCTGTTGTCTCAAAATGGCAGCAGCCACGTGTAATCAAACCTGCAGGTACTGTCACAGAGAACTTCCAGGCAACAGCAGGCAGCTGGTGCTCCACTGGCAGTCAGCGATCAGTTTGCTGACTGTTGTCAGACGATCGGGAGGTGAACTTCGTGCGTTGGGTGATGGATGGGTGTAAGGCAGGCGATGGACAGGCCAGAGGCAAGCAAATGGCGGATGATAGGCGCCTGACAGTGAACAATCTGCACTCAAAATAGGCGTCGATGTGCTGGCAGACTGCAGGTGATCACAGCAGACAAATGGGGTAAACACCAGGGGATCGATAAGCAGCAAAAACTGCCTCACCAAGAAACATATATCCTCTGCCTGAAACCGAAGTTACAGAGCGACAAGGAACGCAGCCTCCCTCTAGTCCGCCATCTTGGATCTCTTCCTCTCTTTTTATTTTGAGACAGGGCCATGCTAAAAATTGCTGAGGTTAGTTTTGAACTTGTGATCCTTCTGTGTCAGCCTCCCAAGTAACTGCAATTACTGGCGTGCAGCACCAGCTCTGGGACCATTTGTTTAAATTGCAGACAAAATTGGGCTGTGACAGTACAGATCTGACAGAATGGGATGTTCTATACGAAAATGTTACTTCATATCAAAAGTTAAACAGACATTTGGTACACAAATCAAGGTTGGTTTTCTGTAAGTTAATTAATTTAATTTGTAGGATAAAATTCTCATTCTTAGGGAATGCTTAATACATTATTTTGTTTTATTTATTTATTTATTGGCAGTACTGAGAATTAGGTCCAGGGGCACTCTACTACTGAGCAGCACTCCCAGCCCTTTTTATTTATTTTGAGACAGGGTCTTGCTAAGTTGCTTAGTGCCTTGCTAAATTGCTGAGACTGACCTTGAATTTGTGATCCTCTTGCCTCAGTCTACTGAGCCACTGGGATTACATAGTATGTTGGAGTAAAACAACTTCATGCCTGCACTTACTTTTCCAGTGGTCCAGAAAGAAAAAAGTGAAGGTATACAAGCACACATGATCACATACACACGGGGGAACAGGAGAAGGCACGAGGAAAGCGGATGTGCGAAACGTTAAAAATTATTGAATCAAAGTGGATGGAATATAGCTGTTCATTATATGATACCTTCAACTTCTATGACATTTGAAAATTTTCAAAAAAAGTTCAGAAAAGAAAAATAATGTATGCAACAGTCAGTTTAAAGGAGACAGTTAAAACTAAGCCATACAGAGCAATTGTTTCTTCCTAGACAAGAGCCTTGATAAGACTGAAGGTATACCTTTGCCCCCAACTGTTTGCTCTTTGTGTGTGTGGTACTGGAAATCAAACTCAGGGCCTCCTGTATGCTCAGAGCTACTTCTTACTCTTTAGTTTGAGACAGGGTCTTACTAGGTTGCCAAGGCTGAATTCAAACTTGCATCTTCTGCCTCAGCTTCCCAAGTAGCTGGGATTCCGTCCCCCGCCCCCCACCTCGCCTGACAACTGATTCCTTTCTAGATACACCCAATGCTGTTTGCCAAAATGGAGCCTCCATTAAGGGAGTGCTTACCGATAGTGAGGCCAAGTTCAGCCTCTGCAATCAATAATCTATCTGCATTATGACCACCAGAAAGATTAATGTGGTGGTAGGTGAAGACTGGTAAGAAAACAGAGCAGGCAGAGCACATCACAATGGGCATTCGTGCCCAAAGAATAGCAAAAGACATCAGGATTTTTAGGGTGGATGGCCAAGAGCTGAATTCTATTCTCGAGAATAGCTGGTGATTCAAGTTTCTGGACCCCATTCATTTCCTCTTGCTGCTGGGTGACTATTTCTCCTCCTCCCCATTCCTGGGGATCCCTCTAGAGGCCAGTGTTGGCCACTGACACATTGGTAGTGCAGGGACCACCATATGACCTCTCCCACATGTGGAGTTAGTTGGAGGTTTAGTCAGGTCCTTACCCATGACAAAAAGGCAATATTCCTTGCAAGCACAAGGCCCTGGGTTCAATCCCCAGCACTGAAAAAAAAAAAACAAAAACAAAAAAAAAGGCAATATTCTATTCTGTGGGGGCTTGAAATGCCTTCAAATGTTTGCAGGTGCCAGGAAGGGAGTTCTGTGTACATGGGGACACAAAGGGAGTAACAATCCTAACCACTGGGGTCTGGTAAGTGTTGGCACGCATGGACATGCTACGGGAGGTAGAGATATTCTGCTTGGCCATTGATGGGGCAAAGTGGGCAATGGACATGATGTCTTTGGTGGAGAGGCCTTGGTGTGATGTACAAATTCAAGTTCAGGTTATGATCTGGGGGGCAGGGGGCAGAGAAGCCACAAAAAGTCAACACTTTCCATAGGACCTAGAACTGAAGGAGTACCCATTTCATATTGCAGATGACATTAGCTGGTTTTCTAAGGACCATCATTTACTTAGGTGGCCCTGAATGGCTAACATACCTTCTTTTGGATGGTCCTCAACTGTCCAGAACTCAGGCCCTGTGGATCATTTCCTGGACCTACCAGCACAGTGTAACTGCCCTTGGGCTGCACTACCAGCACAGAGGTGGTAAATGGAGAGGCATCTTTGTGAAAATGTCAAGTCAAAATTAGGACCAAAAAAGTCCTCATTTAGAAGAGACTGGTCAAAAGAGTCCTGGTAGTATCTAAAAGGATACAAGCTGGAAGAAGCAGATAAGATTCAGTTTAAAATACAGAGGAGGCAAAGACTTAGTCTCTAAGAATTTAGCTATAGAGAGGTGTTCTCAAATTTTTTTAAAATTTATTTTTATTGTAAACAAATGGGACACATGTTGTTTCTCTGTACATGGAGTAAAGGCATACCATTTGTGTAACCATACATTTACATAGGATAATAGCATTTGATTCATTCTGTTATTTTTTCCTTGCCTCCCACCCCTCCCACCTCTCTTTTCCCTCTATACAGTCCCTCCTTCCTCCATTCTTGCCCCCTCCCACCCCCATTATGTGTCATCATCTGCTTATTGGCGAGATCATTCATCCTCTGGTTTTTTGAGATTGGCTTTTCTCACTTCAATGGAATATTACTCAGCCATAAAGAATAATAAAATGTTCCCAAAGTTTTATCTGCCACAGACTACTTTGACACTCTAATGAAGCTTTCTTTTCTTCTCTTTCTTTCTTCTCTCTTTCTTTCTTTCTTCCTTCCTTCCTTCCTTCCTTCCTTCCTTCCTTCCTTCCTTCCTTCCTTCCTTCCTTCCTTCCTTCCTTCCTTCCTTTCTTCCTTCCTTTCTTTCTTTTTCTTTTCTTTTCTCCCCTCCCCAAGTGCTCGGGATTAAACCCAGGGCCTCATGCATGCTAGGCAAGTGCACTACCACTGAGCTACATTCCCAGCCCCCCAAAATATTCTTAAGTGCATAAGAAAATATACCTATTCGTTTCAAAGGTAACGAATGGCATACATATGTGGTTGTTATCAAATTATATTTAAAGAATAACTCTGGGGGGCTGGGGTTGTGGCTCAGTGGTAGAGCACTTACCTAATACACATGAGGCATCAGGTTCTATCCTCAGCACCACAAAAAAATAAATAAATAAAACAAAGTTATTGTGTTCATCTACAACTAAGAAAATATTTTAAAAAATAACTGTGCATAGTAATACCTGTTCTTCTTTATTAATGCATTGAATGCTGACCCTTATCAGTAAATCTAATATCCAATATACCTTTGATAAAGGGGTGCATTTTTTATTTTGAGGTACAGTTTGTGTAATTTGACTTGAAAAAGTGATTTCTATTGAGACAAAGTTGCAGGTACTGCTAATATGACTAAAATCTGTTGCTTGCATTTGTCATTGATGAAAGTGGCAATTTCATACAGATATTAATGAGTCTCTTTTTCCCATCCAAGATCATGATCCCCCTGAATTCTAAAAGATGATTGTACCTAAATTTTTTTTTTTTTTTTTAGCAAGAGAAAAGATGAATTTTAATCAGATACAGGAGTTTACAGAGAAATGCAACTCAAAGGGCTGAATATAATTTGGGACTGATACAGCATCTTTTTTTATTAAAATCTTTTTGTAATTTTACAGACTTCATTTTGATTCACTGTACACAAATGGGGTACAACTTTTCATTTCTGTGGTTGTACACAATGTAGGTTCACATCATTCATGTAATCATACATATACATAGGGTAATACTGTCTGTTTCAGTCTACTATCTTTTGGTCCCCACCCCCTCCCACCCCATTTTCCTTTACTTCGTCATTCAAAGTTCCTTCATTCTTCTCTTCCCCCCAACAGACCCCCTCGTTATATATTGTCATACGCTTATCAGAGAAAACATTCAGCCTTTAGATTTTTGAGCTTGACCTGTTTCACTTAGCATGATGTTTTCCAACTCCATCCATTTACCAGCAAATGTCATAATTTTATTCTTCTTTATGGCTGAGTAATATTCCATTGTGTATATATACCACAGTTTCTTTATCCATTCGTCAATTTAAGGGCATCTAGGTTGGTTCCACAATCTAGCTATTGTGAATTGAACAGCTATGAATATTGATGTGGCTGCATCACTGTAGTATGCTGATTTTAAGTCCTTTGGGTATAAACCAAGGAGTGGGATAGCTGGGTTAAATGGTGGGTCCATTCCAAGCTTTCTGAGGAAACTCCATACTGCTTAACAGAGTGGCTGCACCAATTTGCAACTCCACCAGCAATGAATGAGTGTGCCTTTTTTCCAACATCCACACCAACACTTATTACTGCTTGTGTTCTTGATAATAGCCATTATAATTGGAGTTAGATGAAATCTTAGGATGGTTTTAATTTGCATTTCTCTGATTACTAGGGATGATGAGCATTTTTTCATATATTTATTGATCACCTGTATATCTTCTTCTGTGAAGTGTCTGCCCATTTCCTTAGCCCATTTATTGATTGGGTTCTTTATATTTTAGGTGTAAACTTTTAAAAGTTCTTTATAAGCTTTGGAGATAAGTGCTCTGGAGTGTGTGGAAAAGATTTTCTCCCACTCTGTAGGCTCTCTTTTGACAGGATTGATTGTTTTCTGTGCTGAGAAAAAGCTTTTTAGCTTGAATATATTCCGTTTATTGATTTTTGCTTTTATTTCTTGAGCTATGGAGGTCTTGTTAAGGAAGTCTGGTCCTAAACCAACCTGAGGGAGATTCGGGCCTACTTTTTCTTCTATTTGGTGAAGGGTCTTGGGCCTATATCATAGATCCTTGATCCATTTTGAGTTGAATTTTGTACAGAATGAGAGATAGAGGCTTAATATCAGTTTTGCCAGCACCATTTGTTGACGAGGCTATCTTTTCTCCATTGTATGTTTTTGGTATCTTTGTCTAGTATGAGATAACTGTACTTATGTGTGTATGTCTCCATGTCTTCTATCCTGTACCATTGATCTACCTGTCTATTTTGGTGCCAGTACCATGCTGTATTGTTACTATTGCTCTACAGTAGAGTTTAAGGTCTGGTATAGTGATACCTCCTGCATCACTCTTCCTGCCCAGGATTGTTTTGGCTATTCTGGGTCTTTTTTTGTTCCGGATGAATTTCTTGATTGCTTCTTCTGTTCTATGAGAAATGTCATAGGGACTTTAAATTGGAATTGTATAAAATCTGTATGGAAGTATGACCATTTTGATAATATTAATTCTGCCTATTCAAGAACATGAAAAATCTTTCATCTTCTAAGTTCTTCAATTTCTTTCTTTAATGTTCTGTAGTTTTCATTGTAGAAATCTTTCACCTCTTTGGGTAGATTGATTCCCAAGTTTTTTGTTTTTTTTTTTTTTTTTTGAGGCTATTGTGAACGAAATTGTTTTCCTCATTTCCCTTTCAGATGTTTCATTGCTTATGTATAAAAATGCTTTAGATTTATGCTTGTTCATTTTATAGCCTGCTATTTTCTTGAATTCATTGATGAGATCTAAAAGTTTTCTGGTGAAGTTTTTTGAATCCTCTAAATATAGAATCATGTCATCAGCAAATAGTGACATCTTGAGTTCCTCTTTTCCTATTCATATCCCTTTAATTTCTTTAGTCTGTCTAATTGCTTTGGCTAGTATTTCAAGGATGGTGTTGAATAGAAGTGGTAAAAGACAGCATCCCTGTCTTTTCCAGTTTTTAAAGGGAATGATTTCAGTTTTTCTCCATTAAGATTGATGTTGGCACGGTCTTAGCATAAATAGCCTTTAAAATGTTGAGGTATGTTCCTACTATCTCTATTTTTCCTAGTGTTTTGAGCATGAAGGAGTGTTGTATTTTGTTGAACGCTTTCTCTGTGTCAGTTGAAATAACCGTATGATTCTTAACCTTAAGTCTATTGATGTGATGAATTACATTTATTGATTTATTGATGTTGAATCAATCTTACATTCCCGGAATAAACCGCACTTGATCGTGGTGCACTATCTTCTTAATATGTTTTTGGATGCCATTTGCCAGGATTTTGTTAAGGATTTTTGCATCTGTATTCATTAGAGATATGGGTCTAAAATTTTCTTTCCTCGATGCGTCTTTGTCTGGTTTGGGTATGAGGGTTATACTAGCTTCATAGAATGAGTTTGGAAGGATTCCCTCCATTTCTATTTCCTGGAATACTTTAAGAAGTATTGGAATGATTTCTTGTTTGAAGGTCTTATAGAACTCAGCTGAGAATTTGTCTGGTCCTGAACTTTTCTTAGTTGGTAGGCTTTTGATAACTTCTTCTATTTCATTGCTTGAAATTGATCTGTTGAAATTGTGTATGTCCTCCTGGTTCAATTTGGGAGGATCATGTGTCTCTAGAAATTTGTCAATGTCTTCGATATTTTCTATTTTGTTGGAGTATAGATTTTCAAAGTAGCTTCTCATTATGCTATGTATTTCAGTGATGTCTGTCATGATATTTCATTTTGCATCACAAATTTTAGTAATATGAGTGTTCTCTCTCCTTCTCTTTCCTTCTCTTTGTTAGTGTGGCTAAGTGTTTGTCTCTTTTGTTTACTTTTTCAAAGAACCAACTTTTTGTTTTGTCAATTTTTTGAATTGTTTCTTTTGTTTCAATTTCATTGATTTCAGCTCTGATTTTAATTATTTCCTATCTTCTACTACTTTTGGTGTTCTGTTCTTTTTCTAAGGCTTTGAGCTGTAATGTTAGGTCATTTAGTTGTTGACTTTTTATTCTTTTCTTGAATGCACTCCATGCAATGAATTTTCTCTTAGTACTGCTTTCATAGTGTCCCAGAGATTTTGATGTTGTATCATCCTTCTCATTTACCACTAAGAATTTTTTTATCTCCTCCCTGATGTGTTCTGTTATTCATGCTTCATTCAATAGCATATTATTGAGTCTCCAGGTGTTGCAGTAGCTTCTATTTTTATTTTATCATTGATTTCTAATTTCATTACATTATGATCTGATATAATGCAGAGTGATATCTCTATTTTTTTGTATTCACTAAGAGGTGCTTTGAGGCATGACATATAGTCTATTTTAAAGAAGGAGCCTTGTGCTTCTGAGAAAAAAAGTGTATTCACTCATTGATGGATGGAATATTCCATATATGTCTATTAAGTCTAAGTTATTGTTTGTATTATTGAGTTCTGTAGTTTCTTTGTTTCATTTTTGTTTGGAAGATCTATCCGGGGGTGACAGCATTGTGTTAAAATCACTAAGAATTATTGTGTTGTGGTCTATTTGATTCTTGTAATTGAGAAGGATTTGTTCGATGTACATGGATGCACCATTGTTTGGGGCATAAATATTTATGATGGTTTTGACTTCCTGAGTTATGGTTCCCTTAAGCAGTATGAAATGTCCTTCTTTATCCCATCTGACTATCTTTGGCTTGAAATTCATTTTATCTGATATAAGGATGGAAACCCCCATTTTTTTTTTTTTTTTTTTTTTTGAGTCCTTGTTTGTGGTATGGTTTTTCCCATCCTTTCACCTTTAGTTTGTGGATGTCCTTATCTATGAGATGAGTCTCTTGAAGGAAGCATTTTGTTGGGCCTTTCTTTTTAATCAAGTTTGCCAGTCTATGTCTTTTGATTGATGAGTTTAGGCCATTAATATTCAAGGTTACTATTGAGATATGATTTGTATTCCCAGAGATTTGGGCTTATTTTTGCTTTTTAACTTGACTTGGTTTCTCCTTTGATTGACTTTTCCTTTAAGGTATTTCCTCCCTTTGCTCACCCACACTGTTGTTTTTCATTTCCTTCTCATGGAATATTTTGCTGGGAATATTCTGTAGCACAGGCTTTCTATTTGTAAGTTCTTTTAATTTTTGTTTATCATGGAAGGATTTTATTTCATCTTCAAATCTGAAGGTTAGTTTTGCTGAGTATAGGATTCTTGGTTGGCAATCATGTTCTGTCAGAACTTGAAACATGCTGTTTTAGGTTCTTCTAGCTTTTAGGAGTCTGGCTGAGAAATCTGCTGATATCCATATTGATTTCCCCCTATATGTAATCTGATGCTTTTCTCTCACAGCCTTCAAAATCCTATCTTTATTTTGTATGTTAGGCATTTTCATTATACTGTGCCTTGGTGTGGATCTGTTGTGATTTTGTGTATTTGGTGTTCTGTAAGCCTCTTGTATTTGATTTTCCATTTTATTTTTCAGGTTTGGGAAATTTTCTGGTATTATTTTATTGAATAGGTTGTTCATTCCTTTGGTTTGTATCTCTGTGCCTTCCTCAATCCCAATAATTCCTAAATTTGGTCTTTTCACGATGTCCCATAGTTCTTGGAGGTTCCACTCATGATTTCTTACCATCTTCTCTGTTTGGTCAACTTTATTTTCAAGATTAAATATTTTGTCTTCATTGTCTGAGGTTCTGTCTTCCAAGTGTTCTAGTCTCTTTGTGAAGCTTTCCCTTGAGTTTTTCATTTGGTTTATTGTTTCCTTCATTTCAAGGATTTCCATTTGTTTTTGTTGTTGTTGTTGTTGTTTGTTTTGTTTTGTTTTTTGAGAATCTCTATCTCTTTGTTGAAATGATCTTTTGCTTCCTTCAACTGTTTATTGGAGTGATCATTCATTGCCTGCATTTGCTCTCTTATCTCATCTTTGCTTCAGGAATCATTTTAATTATGTATAATCTGAACTCCTTTTCTGACATTTGTTCCACCATGCTGTCACTGGATTCTATTAATATATAATCTAGGTTTGTTTGGATCATTTTCTTGTTTTTTCATGTTGTTCATGTATCTTCCCCTCTAGCAGTGCAGATCTGGGGTATTGCAGTTTCCCCCCCTATAGACTTATAGTGACCCTATAGGTTTCCAAAACCTTTTCTTTAAGGGGTAGATCAATATTAGCAGTGCCTAGTACAGACAATATGCAACCCTAAACCAAATAGCACCTATGAAGATGTTAGCAATATTGTCATAATAAAGAGAATGAGTTCAATTATTATCTACAGTGTAACAAAAAATTTGCAATAAGGTCTGCAATTTCTAATGGAGGACAAAGAGGATGGGGAGGGGTTTAGGATGTAGCTGTTAATGAGATAAGAAAAGAGTATATAGA
This sequence comes from Sciurus vulgaris, assembly GCF_902686455.1. Taxonomy (NCBI): domain Eukaryota; kingdom Metazoa; phylum Chordata; class Mammalia; order Rodentia; family Sciuridae; genus Sciurus; species Sciurus vulgaris. Next base: position 73,521,411 of record NC_136463.1, read on the forward strand.
AGTTTTAGATCATAGAAAGTGTGAAAGTGTAATCAAAAGAAGTTGGATGTTAGCATGAGAAAGGGGAGAAAGAAACTCTGAGGAAACAGGTAAACAAAAAGAAAATAGAGAGAGAAGAGTAAAGAAATAAAAACAAAATTTTTCAAAAAAGGGAATAAAAAAGGAAAAAAAATCTACACTATAACAGTCATCTAGTATTCAAACCTCCCAGTTTTCTGTAGCCTGATGTATGAGAAGTAACTGACAATGAGCTTCCAGTCTCCAGCAGGCATCTCAGGATGGATTTGCCCCACCTAAAGATGGGAGCTACCGCTTCCAGGATAATCCGAGATGGCTGCTTTGGCTTCCAAATATTTTGGCAATTGAGGAGTTGCAACTCAAGGGTACGGGCATGGTCAGGCAGGGGTCCTGGAAGCGGGTTGTGGTCAGCCTGGTTGAGGGATCCTGGAGGCAGGGTGCAGTCAGTCTGGCCAGGGGTCCTACAGGTCCTGGCTGTTATCTCAAAATGGCGGCAGCCACGTGTAACCAAAAGCTGCAGGTACTGTGACAGTGGACTTCCAGGCAAAAACAGGCAGCTGGTGATCCACTGGCAGTGTGCAGTCAGTCGGTCTGCTGGCTAGCAATGAACAATTGGCAAGTGGTCCTCAGGTGGTGGGTGATGGGTAGGTGAAAGGCAGGCAATGGGCAGGCAAGAGGCAGGCAAATGGCAGATGATAGGTGCCAGTCAGTGAGCAATCTGCACTCAAGAAGTAGTCGATATACTGGCGGACTGCAGGTGATCACAGTAGACAGCAGGGGATCAATAAGCAGCAAAAACTGCCTCACCGAGAAACAGATATCCTCTGCTTGAAACCCAAGTTATGGAACAACAAGGAATGCAGCCTCCCTCTAGCGCACCATTTTGGATCTCAATCTTGTACCTAAATTCTATCACCCGAGTCCACTTTATAACACTGCTCTAGAATCTTTTCCATACACAATCCAAAGCCATACAGGCCATATCTTTTCCTTAGTTCCTTCCCAAGATAATGTGGGGCCAGAATCTCTAGGTTTACCTTCTGGAAGCTTCTCATTCAACTGACTTGTTTTAGTGTGAAAGGCGAAATCCCTCATTTCTTCTACTCCGTGTTTTTTAAATATTTTGACCTATGATCCATAATAAGAAATTCATCTTGCATTGAAACCCATGTTTCAATACACATACATATAACTGAAATCACAAATTTGTAAGATGAAACCCTACTCCATATGTTTCATTAACTTGCTAGGACTGCCATAACAAAATTCCGCAGACTGGACAACTTAAATGACAGAAATTTATTATCTCCAATTCCATGGCCTTCAAGTCCAAGATCTAGTTCTGAGCTGGACTGGTGTCTCCCAATGCCCCTTTCTTTGGTTTGCAGCTGGCTACCTCCTCCCTGTGTCCTAGTGCATTCTATCCTCTGTGCACCAGCATGCCTATGGAGTCTGTGTATTCAAGTTTCCTCTTCTTAGAAGGATACCAGTTAGCCAGAGCAGTGGTGACTGCTTGTCATCCCAGCAATTCGGGAGGCAGGAGGATTGCAAGTTCGAGACCAGCCTCAGCAATTTTTCAAGGCCCTTAGCAACTTAGCTTGTTTAAAACTAAAAAAAAAAAAAAAAAAGGAGCTGGCGTAGTGGTGCATGCTTGTAATCCCAGCTGTTTGGGAAGCTGAAGCAGGAGAATCCCAAATTCAAGCCAGCCTCAGCAACATAGAGAAGCCTTAAGCAACTTAGCGATACCCTGTCTCTAAATATAAAATAAAAAGGGCTGGGGGTTGTGGCTCAGTGGTTGAGTGCCCCTGGGTTTAATCCCCAGTATCAACACACACACACACACACACACACACACACACACACACACTCACACACAGATACACACACAGGCTGGGGATACAGTTCAGGGGTTAAGTACCTCTGGATTTAATTCCTGGTGGTACTAAAACAAAAAGAAGGATCTCAGTTAGATTGGATTTGGGGGTGCCCTAGCAGTTTCATTCTAACTTTACCTCTTTTAAAGACCCTATCACCAAATATAGTTATATTCTGAGGTATGGAATTAGGACTTTAACATGCAAATTTAGGAGGTAGACAATCCATCCCAAAACATAAAATAAAAGCAATGACATTTACATAAAATGTTATTTATTAGTATTTAAATACAACAGTGTCAGCCAGGGAGGTGGGCATACCTGTAATATCAGTGACTTGGGAGTTTGAGGCAGAAGCATCATTAATTCAAGGCCAACCTCAGCAACTTAACTACACTGTGTCAATACATACATACATACTTACATATATACATACATACACACATAAAAGGACTGGGGATATAGCTCGATGGTAGAGCACCCCTGGGTTCAATCCTCAGTGCCACAATTAAAATAATAACAATTAATATATACATACATTCTACACATAATGGTTCTCCCATTTGGGCTGCTGTAACATTACCATGGGGTAACTTAAACAAGACATTTATTCTCACAGTTCTAGAAACTGGAAGACTGAGATTAAGGCCCTGGTAGATCTAGTGTCTGGCAAAGTTTCTCTTCCTGGTTTTCCCTATTTTCATTGGATCTTCACATAAGGAGGAAAGGGAGAGGAAAAGGGAGAGGGAAAGAATGAGGGAGAGATGGAGGGGGCAGGAAATGAACCATCTCTCCCATGTCTGTTTTATAATGGCACTAATTCCATTATGAGGGCCTCTCCCTCATAACCTAATTATCTCCCCAAAGTTCGCACTTCCTAATACCATCACATTGGGTGTTTAGGCTTCAACATAGGAATTTAGAGAGGGGGATACAAACATTTAGTGCTGGAGATGTGGCTTAGCGATAAAGCACCCCTAGGTTCAATCCCCAGTATGGTAAAATGATAATAAGAACAACAATCATACTAGACTGTTGTTTTTTTTCATTTTGCTTAATATTTTAAAACCATCCTTAATGTAAATAAAAAATCACCTTCAGTATAATGCCATGATCAACATATAAATATTTTATCTAAATATGTTTCTTTATCTGGGTCCAGTGGTACACACCTATAATCCCAGTGATTTGGGAGGCTAAGGCAGGAAGATTGCAGGTTTGAGGCCAGCCTCAGCAATTTAGCGAGACCCTCACTCAAAACAAAACTCTCTCTCGAAATAAAAAATAAAAAGGACTGAGGATGTGGCTCAATGGTAAGGCGCCCCATTTCATACTGGTTCAATTCCTAGTATGAAACAAATTAACATGTTTCTTTAATGTTACAATTATTTTTTGTGGAAGTTAAGTAGCAAATGTTTCAACAGAAAATATGAGATGCAACAGTATCTAATTTTGCTTATTCAAACTACCTTTATTGTAATATTTTCTTTATATTGTAGCTGTGGCAATAGTCTTTTTGACTTGCTCTAACAGTAATGTCTTTTGAGTCCTTAAATAGCCTGATGGTATTGAAATTATGCTTCCCCTGTGACTGCAAATTTAGTTAAAAATGTCTAAAAATTTTTATTTAAAGAAGTCAATTTTTTTGCCTAAATATATTCTGTAAAATATTTGCCAAATGAGATTGCTTTCCAACTAGAAAAATGTGACTCTCATTCTTACTTTCATATCCACATTTAGGACTATTCCTAGCAAGAACATCAGTAGGATACAAAAAGTAGGTCTGATTTGCCCCAATCACTGAACAGTACATGTCTGAATGTGGCTATTTGCCAAATTTACTTTATCAAAATAAAATGAGCAACTTTCACTGAAATTTTCAGTAACTTCCATGAGATTTAGCAAAATTTCTCTTGACATTCAAGTTTCAAGATGAACAAAATAATAATTCTAATCAGAACTGCTATTGGCAGCATGGATATTAATGATCTGTGCTGTTTTCTGATCAGATTTACTACTTTGTCTCTTCTAATTCTTTGCTTACATTTTAGACTTACATTGTTCAACACTGTATTTTTCCAATTCTATGAAAGTCTATTTGTATTGGAGGCTAATTTTAGACAGCACTAACGATAAGTGCCGCAAATAGAGGTCAGTTTTGTTCATTTCGTGTTCTTGCCACCTGGAATAATGCCTGGCCCATATTAGGCACTAAATAAATATGTGATAAGTAAAAGAACAAATACTGTATATGATAGTATTGGTATACATATCAGACTTAAAATGTTGGGAGACATATCATCAAGGTGAATTGCAAATTCTATAAATATTCCTGTCAATGTTAAGGCAAAGATTTAATAAAATATATTGTCACTTAAAAGTATTTTAAATTTATTACTTGATTTATCAAAAGTCAAATGCATGATAGAAGGCTTTTTTCTTTTATTTATCTACTTATTCTTTTTAAAAATATTTTTAGCTATAGATGGACACAATATTTTTACTTTATTTATTTTTTAATGTGGTGTTAATCATCAAACCCAGTGCCTTACATATGCTAAGTGAGTGCTCTACCACTGAGTCACAACCCTAGCCCTATTTACTTATTTTTTTTTTTTTTAGGTTTCATTCACTTTATTTTTTAATTTTTATTTATTTATTTATTTTTTTTGTATAAAAACTCTCTGTTGTAGCCACAGCTGGAGCCAGGGTCCTCTGTACAGAGACTCTGGTGTGGGGTTTTCACAAGATGGTCAGTGAATTCCTGATAAGGAGACTTGGTGAACACAGTTTCTTTCCAGAGATCGGGAGTCAAATAGCTGTCTTGGAGATGGCATCCAAAGTGGCCTTAGAGAAATTGCCCAAGGTGGTGGTGCAGCCCCGGGCAGAAGTGTAGCAGTCATCAATACCAGCCATCAGCAGCAGCTTCTTGGGCACAGGGGCTGAGACAATGCCATTACCTCTGGGGGCAGGGATGAGCCACACAGCACAGAACCAAAAAGTCCAGTCACCTTGCAAGGGACAGTGTGGGGCTTGCCAATCTTGTTCCCCCAGTAGCCTCTCTGCACAGGAACAATGGAGAGCTTGGCCAGGATGATGGCCCTCGGATAGCAGTGGCTACCTCCTTGGAGCACTTTATCTGGCCTAACATGACCACTGTAGTCCCTAGTGGCTAGAAATGCCTTAAACCTGGTCCGCTGGCCAGCACGAGTTTGCTTCATACAGGCATGATCTTCAAAACCTCATTCTTCAGTGACGCCCCCAGGAAGAAGTCGATGATCTCAGACTCCTTGATAGGCAAAGAGGTAGAGCTCCTCTAAGGACTTAGTCTTCATGTCCTTGACCAGGCGGCCCAACTTGGTGACCGGGATCCACTCCTTGTCTTCGGCCTTGCCTCCCGGAGCGCCCGTGGCCCCAGCACCCCCGCGGCCCCAGCACCCCCGCCCCAGACTGCTGCCTCAGCCACCCATTGGGGGATGGGGGTGGGGCCCAAGCCCTCAGGCCCTCCCACTGCACCGGCGTCATCCGCCATTTGGTGTTTCCACAGGTAAGCATTTGTTCTTATTTTTTATTTTGGAAGAAAAATTTTTTTCAGTACTGGGAATTGAATCCAGGCCTGCTCTACCACTGAGCTACATGCTCAGCCCTGTTTCTTTTCTTTTCTTTTAACATTTTTTTTTTTTTTTTTTTAAGGCAAGTTCTCACTAAGTTGCTGAGGCTGGCCTGTAACTCATGATCCTCTTGCCTCTAAGACTCCTGAGTCACTAGGACTACAGGTTTATGCCAGCACGTCTGGCTGGTGCTATATGTCCTCTTCCTTTGCTACACGTTATGCCATCATATATGACATGTATATGGTATTTTGTTAATGGGGGGGGGGGGGTTTACTGGGGATTGAACCCAGGGGTTTACCACTGAGTTATTCCCCTGACTTTTTAATTTTTATTTTGAGACAGAGTCACACCAAGTTGCTTAGGACTTTGCTAAGTGGCTGAGACTAACTCATGATCCTCCTTCCTCAGTCTCCTGAGTTTCTGGGATTTCAAGCATGTGCCACCATGCCCAGCAGTATTTTGTTAATATTTACATAACAAGATATTAGAATGATAAATTTCTCTTTCCTTGAACATATCCAAAAGGTATATCCACAAATTCAGCATTAGTTAATTTTTGCCAATAGTTTGAGGTAGGGGTCAAGGTTTTTGTTTTTCTCTCCACGCAAATACTTAGTTGTTCCAGCAACAGTTATATCAAAAAGATGGTTATATCTTCACTAAAACCTTCGTGCCACTTTGAAAATCAATTAACCATATATGCTGAGGGGCACATTTCCGTTGATCAACATGCCTAGTTTTGTTTGTTGTGGTGCTGGGTTTGGAACCCACAGCTTTATGCGTGCTAGGTAAGTGCTCTGTAATTGAGCCCACTACTAGCCCAACATCTTTACTGTAAGAATACCATGTTGTCTTTATTGCCATAGCTTTGAAGTAAGTCTTAAAGACATGAAATCAGATAGTGTGTATCCTCAGATTTTATTCTCCTTTATGAAAATATTTTGGCTTTTTAAAGTATGTTACATCTCCATGTACATTTTAGAATTTTTTTTATTTTTTGAGACAGGATCTTGCTAAATTGCCCAAGCTGGTTTTAAACTCACAATCCCCCTGCCTCAGTCTCCTTAGTTGCTGGAATTACAGGTGTGTACCACCACCACTAGCACCATATACATTTTAAAGTCAGCTTGTCTATTTCCACCAGTAAAGTTTGATAAGATTTTGATTGAGATTGTGTTGAATCTATAGATCACTTTGGGGAAAACTGTTAACCTAACATTTAGTCTACCAATTCAAATTCCAAGTTTAATATCTCCACTTACTTAGTTTCTGAATTTCTCTCAGCAAACTTTTCATTATTCAACCTTTTCATTATACAGATCTCACACGTTTTGTTAAATTTGTCCTTAAGAATTTTAATTTTTGTTGCTATTATACACTATTGCTTAAAATTGCATTTTCTAAAAATTCATGGTTAGAAAATAGATATACAATTTATTTTTATATATTGACTTTGTATCCTATGAACTTGCTACATTTACTTTTTGTTGTAATATTTTGCTGTTGTCATTGTTTTCTGGTTCTCCAACTCTCTAGCACACAGGCCTAGTTGGTTTTCCAAACGTATTTGAAGGAGGCAACTTCTTTTATCCCATGTGAGCTAATTTTCCAGACCCTATTTAAGTCTACAGTGACTCAAGTGATTGCGATGATAGAACAGAAGTCAAGTCCAGTACTGTCCTTTTAACTCGAGTTAAGAGAGAAACACTAGAGCTAAAAATGGCATTGTATTTTGAGTGTACAGAATTCCTAATATGAGAAAATAAAACATTTAAAATACAAACATTTGTAAATATTACAAAATGTTTCCCTGGTCCCACCAGTTTGCTGTTTCCTCTACCTTCTGTTCTTCCACTTAAGAGACCCCTGAGAGTGCTACTTCTGGTGTCTCCAGTGGCTTCTACAACACTTTGCTGTATGTAGCTTCCCCCTATGCAGGGTTTTGGAGCATTATCTCTGGCAGCAACTCCAGTCTAGTCAGGACTATAATGAAGCCATTTCCATTTCTCTGTCACCAATCTGGGACATAGTTTGGCTATTGAAATATTCTGGCAACATCCTTCCCCAGAGGACTCCTCTGCTGGGTCCCTATTTAGCTTCTTTTTGGTGAGTAATGGCAGAGGTGTGGCAGGTGTCAGGGAGAAGGCTGGAAAATTATCAGAGTTGGGGGACAATAAGGAAGTAGAAGAGCATCAGGGATGATTAGGTTAGTGATAGAGAGACTGGAGACTGAGCTAAGAGGTAAAAAAGCAACCGACCAATGTCTGAATTAATGGCATTACATTCACAAAACATGTGTATTGGGGTAGAAAAGTTTCATGATTAAAAAAGGAAATAACAAGGTATACTTGAATACTGAAAAACAGTGTCTCCATCTCTATAGTAATATAAACCCAAACTTTTAAGAGAAGAAGTTACTTGTCTTGGAGTTAATGTGGATCAAAGCAGGGGAAAACGGCCTGGACTGGTCTAACCAGCCATCTGTGCTTTTACTATTCCAGGTCCTGTGGCTACTAGGTCTATATTTGGAATGTCTTTCTCCTGAAGAGGTGGTTTTTTGGCATTGCTGACCAAAGGTATGATCAGTAGAAGTGACTAGACAACAGGGAGCTCCAGGGAATTTGCCAAACAAAGGCTTATAGGAAAGGAGGTAAACCAGAACCATCCACTGTGATTTTAAAGGGACACATGGCCCTCATGTCCAGGAATGGATCACATCCCAACTGTTCTGAGGGCCTGAGCCCATGAGATAACTACAAATCAAAAGGGGCCAGGTTGGGTATCTCAGAAGGCTCCTAGAGTTTGCCAGGATATCAGGGCTCAGGATATGGATGTGAGACCCTGTTCTACTGACTGAGTAACCACTGACACTGTGGCTCTTCTCAGTATGGTGAGCTTTGATAGCCCAGCTTCTTCTGGCCTTTGTGGAAATCCCCCAGCTCCAGTGCTCCTACTCTGCCTCTCTAGGCTCAGCCCTGCCTTATAATAGTGATTTAGTTTGGATCTAGAAATGTCCCCCCAAAATCTCATGTGTTAAGTAAAGCAGGAATGTTCAGAGTGAGATGATTATGAGTGCTATAACCTCATCAATGGATTGATCCACTTTGATAGATTAATCATCTGAATAGATTACTGGGTGGTAACTGTAGGCGGGTGGGACATGGCTGGTGAAAGTAGGTCACTAGGGGTATGCCCTTGGTGATTATATTTTGTCCCTGGCCCCTTGCCCATGTACTCTTGTTCTCTCTCCTTTTTCCCTGCTTCCATGAGCTAAGAAGCTTTCCTCCATCATTCCCTTCCACAATGACATTCTGCTTCATCTCAGGCTCAAAGCAATGAAGTCAGCCAACATGGACTGAACCTCTGAAACTATGATTCCAAGATAAATTTCTTCCTCTAAGTTGTTCCTGTTAAGTATTTGAGTCATAGTAACAAAAATGTTGACTAACAAACAGTTAATGGGCTTCTCCAATTGCCCTATGGTTCCCCCTTGGCTTTCATATTTAGGCTCAACCTACCTTGATCCCTCTAGGTAGCTGACCTATTCCATCTACCCTGGACCCATAAGTTCTATATCACTGTCAATCTATATGGTAGGCAATGTCAACAGGGCTTCCTAGGACATGAACTCCTGATGTGAGCTGGTAGCTCAAAGATAGAAGTATCTGAACCAGTGTCAGAAAGCTAACTGGTAGTGGAGTTGAAAAAGAAACCATGTCCCCTGAATTGCAGGAATCAATCAGACCTACAGCACGATAGGTAGAATACTACCCTTTCTCAAAAATGCACGTATCTCAATCCCTGAATGTAACCTGTTATTGAGTCACCTTCCATGGCAAAAGGGAATCTGCAGATTGATGAAGGGAATGGGACTTGAGATATATTAGGGAGATGATCCTAATTTATACAGGTGGGTCCAGTTTAATCACATGAGTCCTCAAAATTAGAGAAGCTCTCCTGGCTGAGCCAGAGATAGGACAGAAAATGTGGCTGTTTAGAATGAAAGTTTGCCCCAAAGTAGGAGGAATGTAATGAGCTAATGTTTTAGTCAGTTCTTTCGCTGCTGTGACCAAAGGATCTGACAAGAACAATTTTAGAGGAGGAAAAGTTTATTTGAGGGCTCACGGTTTCAAGTACATCAAACAAACCCTTCTCAATTTCAGGAATCAAATAGACCACAACACAATAATATTGGGTGACTTTAACACACCTCTCTCACCACTGGATAGATCTCCCAAACAAAAGCTAAAAAAAGAAACTGCAGAATTAAATAATACAATCAATGGTTTAGACTTAACAGAATATATAGAATATTTCATCCATTATCAAGTGAATATACTTTCTTCTCAGCAGCACATGAATCCTTCTCTAAAATAGACCATAGGTTATGCTACAAAGAAACTCTCAGCAAATACAAAAAAAACAAAAATATTACCCTGCATTCTATCAGATCACAATGGAATGAAATTAGAAATCAATGGTAAAATAAAAATAGAAGCTACTCCAACACCTGGAGACTAAATAATACACTATTGAGTGATGCATGGATAACAGAAGACATCAGGGAGGAGATTAAAAAATTCTTGGAGGTAAATGATACAACATATCAAAATCTCTGGGACACTATGAAGGCAGTGCTAAAAGGAAAGTTCATTGCACTGAGTTCATTCATTAAAAGAGTAAAAAGGCAATAAATAAATGACCTAACATTACATCTTAAAACCCTAGAAAAAAAAGAATAGATCAACACCAAAAGCAATAGAAGACAGGAAATAATTAAAACCAGAGCTAAAATCAATGAAATTGAAACAAAGAAACAACTGAAAAAACTGCCAAAGCAAAAAGTTTGTGTTTTGATAAAAGAAATAAAATTGATAACCCCCTAGACACACTAATGAAGATAAGGAGAGAGAAAACTCAAATTACTAAAATTCATGATGAGAAAGGAAATATCATGACAGACACTATTGAAATACAGAAGATAATTAGAAACTATTTTGAAATTTATACTCAAATAAAATAGAAAATCTTGACGAGATCAACAAATTTCTAGAGACATATGCACTACTCAAACTGCTAGGAGGACATACACAATTTAAAAAGATCAATTTCAAGCAATGAAATAGAAGACACCATCAAAAGTTGACCAACCAAGAAAAGCCTAGGACTAGACAGGTTCTCAGCTGAGTTCTATGAGACCTTCAAAGAAGAATTAACACCAATACTCCTCAGATTACTCCATGAAAAAGAAAAGGAGGGAACCCTTCCAAGCTCATTCTATGAGGCTAATATCACCCTGATACCAAAACCAGACAAAGACACATCAAGGAAAGGAAACTTCAGACCAATATCCCTGATGAAAATAGATGCAAAGATTCTCAATAAAATTCTGGCAAACTGCATACAAAAACATATTAAAAAGATAGTGCATCATGATCAAGTGGGGTTCATCCCAGGGATGCATGGTTGGTTTGACATATGGAAGTCAATAAACATAATACATCATATCAATAGACTTAAAGACAAGAATCATATGATCATCTCATGTAGATGCAGAAAAAACATTTGACAAAATACAGCACCTCTTCATGTTCAAAACACTAGAAAAACTAGGGATAGTAGGAGCGTACCTCAACATTGTAAAAGCTCTGTATGCTAAGCTCAAGGCCAACATCATTCTAAATGGACAAAAATTGAAAGCATTCCCTCTAAAAACTGGAACTAGACAGGGGTACCCTCTTTCACCACTTCTATTCAACATAGTTCTTGAAACTCTAGCCAGAATAATCAGATGAAAGAAATTAAAGGGTTACAAATAGGAAAAAAAAAAACTCAAACTATCACTATTTGCTGATTATATGACTCTATATTTAGAAGTTCCAAAAAATTCCACAACAAAACTTCTGTAACTAATAAAGGAATTCATCAAAGTAGCAGGATATAAATCAATACCCATAAATCAAACACATTTCTATACATAAGCAATGAATTCACTGCAAGAGAAATTAGGAAAACTACCCCATTCACAATAGTTTCAAAAAAATAAAATACTTGGGAATCAACCTAACAAAAGAGATTAAAAACTTCTACAATGAAAACTACAGAACACTAAAGAAAGAAATTTTTATAAAACTTAGAAGATCCACGTTCTTGGATGGCAGAATTAATATTGTCAAAATGGCCATACTACCAAGAGTTATACAAATTCAATGCAATTCCAATAAAATCCCAGTGACATACCTAGCAGAAATAAAGGAATTGTGAAAATCATTTGGAAAAAAATGAGAGACCCAGAATAGCCAAAGCAATCCTTAGCAGGAAGAGTGAAGTAGGAGGTATCACAATACCAGAACTTAAACTATACTACAGAGCAACAGTAACAAAAATGTCAGGATATTGGCACCAAAATAGACAGGTAGACCAATGATACAGAATAGAAGACACAGAGATAAACCCACATAAGTACAGTTATCTCATACTAGACAAAGTTGCCAAAAACATACAATGGAGAAAAGATAGCCTCTTCAACAAATGGTGCTGGGAAAACTGGAAATCCATATGCAGCAAAATGAAATTAAACCTCTATCTCTCATCCTGCACAGTTCAAAATTTATAATGGACCTAGAAATTAGACCAGAGACCCTGCCCCTAATAGAAGAAAGATGACCCAAATCTTCATGTCAGCTTAGGACCAGGCTTCCTTAACAAGATTACCAAAGCGCAAGAAATAAAAATAAGAATCAATAAATGGGATAGATTCAAATTAAAAAGCTTCTTCTCAGCAAAGGAAACAATAATGTAAATAGAGGGACTACAGAGTGGAAGAAAATTTTTACCACATGCACTTCAGATAGAGCACTAATCTCCAGAATTTATAAAGAACTAAAAAACAGCAATAGTACAAATAACCCAATCAATAAATGGGCTAAGGAACTGAGCAGACACTTCACAGAAGAAGATATACAATCAATTAACAAATATATGAAAAGATGTTCAATATCTCTAGTAATTAGATAAATGCAAATCAAAACTACCCTAAGATTTTATCTCACTCTAGTTGGAATGGCTGTTATCAATAATACAAGCAACAATAGGTGTTGGTGAGGATGTGAGGAAAAAGGTGCACTCATACAATGCTGGTGGGATTGCAAATTGGTACAGCCACTCTGGAAAGTAGTATGGAGATTCCTTAGAAAACTTGGAATGGAACCACTATTTGACTGAGCTACCCCACTCCTCCATTTATACCCAAAGGACTTAAAATCAGCATACTACAGTAATGTGGTCACATCAATGTTTATAGCAGCTCAATTCACAATAGCTAAACTATGGAACCAACCTAGATGCCCTTCAACAGATGAATGGATAAAGAAAATTATACACAATGGAATATTACTTAGCCTTAAAGAAGAATGAAATTATGGCATTTGTAGGTAAATGAATAGAGTTGGAGAATATAATGTTAAGTGAAATTAGCCAATCCCCCAAAACCCAAGTCTGAATGTTTTCTCTGATAAGCAGATGCTGATCCATTGTTGGGGGGTGGATAGGGAAGAATGAAAGAACTTTGGATTGTGCAGAGGAAGTAAGGGGAAGGGTGGGGAGGTGGGGATGGGAAGGACTATAGAATGAGACAGACATTATTACCCTATATACATGTATGATTACAATACTGCTGTGACTCAGCACCATGTACACAGAAATGAGAAGTTAGGCTCCATTTGTGTATTATGTGTCAAAATGCATTTTACTGTCATGTATAACCAATTAGAACTAATTTTAAAAAAAGATTTGACTGGGCAGCATGGAATTTCCAGAGATAACTGGAAGTCAAGGGAAGTTTGTAAAAGCAGCAACAGAGAGAGGTCAAGTCATCAGGCAGTAGGTAGGATATGAGAAAACACCCATTGGTAAGCCAGAAGAACCTCCTTACCAGGCCCTGGATCTGCCTGGGAGCCTTGTGGATTTTAAAGATCAGCTGTCATTCTATGCTTGCTATATTTGTCCTATTTTATGTAACAAATTATCACAAAATTGGCTTAAAACAACATATTTATTATGGCACAGCTTCTGTGAGTCAGGAGTCCAGGCATGTCATTGCTAGGTAGGTCTCTGCTCAGGATCTCATGAGACTGTAAGTAAGGTACCCACTGGATTGTGTTCTCACTTGCAGGTTCGACTAAGGAAGAAACAATTTTAAGCACATTCAGACTATTGGTAGAATTCATTTCCTTGATGTACAGAATTGAGAACCCTGATTTCTTGCAGGTATTTGATAGGGGGCTGCCCTTGACTCCTATATGTTGTTGCAGTTCCTACAGGCTATTTGTAATTTCTTGTCATTGGGCTTTATCACTGCTTCATCACGTTAGTAAGGAGAATATCTATAATGAGCTGGGTAGCAAGACGGAGTTTTAAGTAAACATGGTAAAGGAAGTACATCCAAGCACCTCTATCATACGCTATTAGGTACCAGAAAGTCACAGGCCTAACTCAAGGAAAAGGAATGATTCAAGGACATGAATACCATAAAGGGATCATGAGAGGCCATCCTAGAGTCTTCCCATCACCCCTAGCAAAGCTGCAGTTGAAGTGGGAACAGTGTTAGAATGTGGTACTCAGTTCTGGGAATGTAGCTCAGTACTGGAGTGCTTGCCTATCATTCACAGGTCTCAGAATATGCTGGGAGGAAAGAGACACTGAGTTGGCCTGGATACTGAAGAGATGAAATATATAAAAACAATGGGCAAGTTTGAAAGCTTCACATCCTTTGAGGATATGGCTCATTTAAACTATACAATAAGACCGAGATATGTAATGGTATCCTCATTTTACAGATGAGTGAACTAGAAGGGAGAAGGTGTTCCCTCGCTGGAAAACAGCCAAAAGGAGAATTTGGAGAGAGAAGAACCACAGAGTCAATATCATTAGATCACTCAGGCTGTAACAGAGAGAGAACCATTTGGGTCTACTGACTGAGGGGCCCACTAGAACTTCACCAATACTTGCAGACCACTAGCTAACATTTGACTGACCATAGGACACTTGTATGAAGAACTAGTCCTTGTGGACAAAGGACAGTAGGTATTTGGTTTTTTCTAGAATACCACTCAGTAGATATGGTACCTGTTGATATGGTTGCTTAATGCATTCAAACTATCTTGGTGGCAAACATCATTTTCAAAAACCCAATAGTCTAATAAGCCCCTGAAACTGGCAAAGCACTTAAACATTTGAGGAGCATCAAAGTTTCAGCCTAACTGGAGCAGAAGTTTTGTTTTCAGCACCCCAAGTTCAATGGATGGGAAATCTAAATCTTAGCAATACATTGATAGGTGAAGCATCTGTTTTTCTTTAAGTGTTCACTACAGACATGGATGAATAAAGCAGTAGAGACTATTCCTAGAAAATTAAAAAAAAAACATATTTCATTCATGTAATCTAGATGTGTTTGTGATTACATTGAGCACACATTTACTGCCTGAATATAAAACCCCATTGATGGAAGATATAAAGATGAGTAATTTCCTTCTCTGCCTACTCCAGGAGGAGAAATACATGTAGACACAGATCAGGCCTGTAATAGAGATACTTAAGAAGCTCTATGGAAGCATTCTAGAGGGCTGTTAATGGAGAGTAATTCAGTGAAGGCTTTTTCCCCTTTTTCTTGTTATTTTTGTGGTGCTAGGAATTGAATCCAGGACCTCATGTATGCTGGGCAAGTGCTCAACCATGGGACTACATTCTCAGATCTTTTTATTTTTACTTTGGGACAAGGTCTGGCTAAGTTGCCCAGGCTGGCCTTGAACCTGTGATACTCCTGTCAGGTATGTGTCACTGCACTTGGCTTAATGAAGGGTTTTGTTTTGTTTTGTTTTGTTTTTAGTACTGGGGATTGAACCCAGGGGCTCTCTACCCCTGAGCTATATCCCCAGACTTTCTGCCATCCTTTTTCTTGAGACAAGGTCTCATTAAGTTTCTAAGGCTGGCCTTGAATTTACAATTCTCCTGCCTCTCTGCCTCCTGAGTTGGTGGGATTACAGGTGTGTGCCACACTACCTAACTTGATGAAGGTTTCTTGAAGAAATTATTTTCTTTTCAGTTAAGGTATCTACTAGATGATTGCCAAGGATTGAGTCCTATAAATAGAAGAACTTTCAGGCTAAAGCAAAACCCCTGAAGCCAAACTGTGCAGAGAACTGGTAGAAACTGTGGTTAAGAGAATATCCAGAGTTTGGATATATAGAGGGGACTAAAATTTTTAAAGACTGTTGAATACTGGGCTTAGGGATTTGGAATATATTCTGAGTTACTGGACCACCATGGATGGGAAAGGCAGATTCACATTAGTGATTTGGAAATACAATTCAATGGAGGACACATTAAGGGTAGGAAGGGATTTGAGTTGGAGTTGAATTATTGTAATCCAGATTTAAAAATAAAGGTTTGAGCAGTATAGTGCCACACCTCTGTAGTCCCAGTTATTCAAGGAGGTTGAGGTGGTGGGATCACTTAAGGCCATGACTTGGAGACCAGCCTAGGCAACATAGCAAGACCCCCATCTAAAAAACAAAAAATAATGAAGGTTTGAACCAAGACTATGTAAGTGATTGGAAAAGTGGTACAGAGGTACACATCATGCAATGGGTGACTCTGGGAGATGGAAGAGTGTGAAACAAGTATGATACTTAAAAGGGAAAGAACTGTGATGCCATTAACCAGGAATCAGGAATAAATAGGTGAGCCAAATCAATGAAGGTCTTCAACAAGTTAAGTTCAAAGGACTTGTAAGACATCTAAGTAGACTGGTACAGCAGGTATAAAACCCAGAGAGGTCCCCGTGTAGATATTTTCAAAGATGATAACTGGAATTGTCATAGTACATTAACCCATTTAGGAAGACAGTATAACATTAAGAGTATTACAGCCTTAGATAATGTCGTACTTATGAGAAAGAGAGGTACTGTGGAGCTTGATACAGATAGTAGAACCAGGCCAGAGAATGGTTCTAGTGACCAACAGAGGAATGTTTTAAGGAGGAATTATTATTAAGCTAAACAAGAAGAGATCTAAACAAGGACCACTGGGTTTGAAGCTGAGCAGGTACTGCAACTTTGGGGGAGCAGTTTGAGAAGGGTGGTAAGAGTGGAATTCAACAAGGAGTAGAGACTTCCCAAACAGGCTAAAATATATTAATGTCAGTTACTTGTGTAAGTTTGAAAATGAAGGGATCAAGTGAGAAAGGAAAGTGGCTTGAGAGAGGAGAAAGGGTATTTGAGACTCATCGTTATAGTCCAGAGCTACTCTTTTCTTTCCAAGTTGTTGACTTATCCCATTGTGCGTGACAGGAAAAAGGGATTTTGAGCCCCATTTATTTCTTAACTAATCACAAAACTCCAGGCCTAAAACACCATCTGGGAAGGAAAAAGAAGATAGTAATCTCTTATCAGACTCAAATTTCGCCTCAGTAGCTTTGGTTTGGATTTCTCAGGTGCATAAACTCCAACCCTCCAACCCAAATCAGATACCACCCCTCTTGAGCAGGTGCCTTCCCGAGTTGTGCGCCCTGAGTCGCTCTCCGGGTAGCCAGCTTTAACTCCCGGAGCCGCTCCAGCGTTGCGCACCCGATCCTTCCACGATGCTTAGGCTTTCGGTGATGACATTAAGTCCCACACATGGTGCAGGGAAACCGGTACGTCTAAACACCCTCGACCCCCGCCTGCGGCCCCTCCGGCCGCCAGAGTCGTCCTCCATTGCTCTTCCCATGTCGAAGGTCCACCACCCTGAAAAATGAAACCCAGTAGGATCAGGCTTGGACCAAGGGGTGGGATGCACTGTCTTCTCACTCCGCAAAGAGAAAAGCAGAACCAACTTCAGACAGCAAAGGGGTGTGTAGCCCCACAGGGTCGCAGGAGGCCCCGCCCCAACTCACCACCTCCTTCCCGGCCCCGCCCTTCAGGCGCCCGGGACTTCAATTCCCGGAGGCCTCCGCGGGCCTGAGGGGCAGTACCGTCCGCTCTCCCGCTCAGGCAGAGCAGTGACTGGCTTTCCGTGAGTTGGGCGGGGCCTTCTCCAGCCAATCGATGGAAGGCTCGTTACGGCGGCGGAAGCAGCGGCGCTGGAGTGAGGGGTGGGGGGCAGAGTGCTAGCGCCCCGGCGGCAGCTGCGGGTCCGGACCCCCAGGACGTCGGCTCCACAGTCGGAAAGCGCACGGGAGTGAGCTCGAGGCGGCGCGGCGGCCACTCGGCATAGCACTCAGGTAATGGCGGGACGGGCGCCCGTGAGGGCAGGGGAGGAGACGAGGGGGCGGGGCGGCCGAGCCGGGCTGCAGCGTCCGTCCCGCTGCGCGTCCCCGGGGAAGGGCAGAGGTGCCCCAGCTCCTGTGGCTCGCACTTCAGCTCTTTCGCGAGCTGGGCACGGCGGTTGAGCGGGCGGCAGGGGCTGGATGTCTAGTGGCGGGGAAGGGAGAGGAACCGGGGTGGGTGGGCCGACCCGGGAGTGGGGGTGTGGCAGACGTGAGCTTTGGAGGGGAAGCTGGGTGGCCGGGGGAGTGCGGGCGGGCGGGCGGCCCAGGGAGTTTGGCTCCTGGAGCAGTTTAAAGTGACTCTCCACATCCGGGCCCTGCGCCCGCCGCTTTCAGACCCCGACTGAGGCGGGGCCTCCCCACTCCCCGCCCCCCTCTCCGGGAGTGCTTGTCTTCCTCTGCCATTGGCCCAGCCTCGAGGGGTTTGGGCTGCCCCGGCGAGATTCGCTTTTGATTGGTTGTCGGTCGGCGGGAGGGTGGGGCGGGCCCAGAGCGCGCAGGCCTCTGTAGATTGGTGCCGGGCCTCCAATGACGCGTCGGGCGTGGGGCCAATGGGAGGGCGGGGGAGGTAGGGGCAGGTTTGGGGGAAGAGGACTAGGAGCCGACCGGCGGCTGGGTGGCGGGGGTGAGTGGGGTCGGAGGGGCTGGACAGCGGCGGGCCCGGGCACGCTTCGGCACGAGTCCTCTTGTTGTCCCTGGAGCCCAGCGCTGCCGCCAAGATGGGCCCTCCGCGGCACCCCCAGGCAGGCGAGGTGGAAGCGGGAGGTGCGGGCGGCGGGCGGCGGCTGCAGGTAAAGAGGCACACTGCCTGTCTTGTTGAGGTACTCTCCAGAACGCTTGCTTCCTTCCCCCGGGAAAAGGAGTCTTGGACACCCGAAGTATCTGGAAACAAATCTGTCCTCCTATCTCGGGGCGGGGGTTCTTAATGGGATGGGTTGGGGTCGAACCGGGGAGCTTGCTTGACTCCTGAGGGGAAAGTGGGGGACGATTTGAGAAGGGGCAGAAGGTCTAGGGTCCCTCTGGCTCTGTGAGATGTCTTTGAAAGAGAAAAAAAGGAAATCTGTTAATGGAGGCCTTTGCAGAAAAGCGTTTGACAATTCCTTTCACATCAGGTCTTCATGTAAGATTTCAAATCCATTCTTAAGGCTGGGCATTTTCCCTCTTGCATCTTTTTATGACATTCTAATTACTATTCTTTTTACTTTGGTGTGAGGTTTGTCTTTCAAAGAGACGTGCTATTTTCCATAAAACTTTATACGAAGAGATAGATATGCCTTGTGGTAATACCTGTCATGCGCCTGTTTTACAGGATTCAATGTCCATTTTTTTCATATCACAATTCACAAGTATTTATGAAGGATCATAGTATCCCCAGTGCTGTATAAATGATGTTATTATTAATTTAACCTATGTGCATTAAAAAACTTTAATAATTTAGATAATGTCTGCATTCATATTGACCATTGATTCTTATTCTAGATTAATGATTTTGCATTTGCTTTTCCAAGGAAACATATCATGGATACTAAAGATGCTATGATTTCTCATTGTTGACTTTAGTCTCAGAATCTAGTAACAACAGTATGACTGTGCACTTGCAGGTGGAAATGAGTTCTCAACAGTTTCCTCGGTTAGGAACCCCTTCCACTGGGCTGAGCCAGGCACCTTCACAGATTGCAAACAGTGGTTCTGCAGGATTGATAAACCCAGCTGCTACAGGTAAGATATGTAATATTCTTCTATATTACTTCCTATTTCAAGACTCTTGCCAGTTTTCTAACTTAAAAATTAGCAGATTCCTTCTAGGATTTAAGTACTACTAGCTTATTGAATTTGAAGAAAAGGTATGTTACTATACTAATTTAAATAAGACATTTTTTTCTTACTGTTTTAACCATTTCATTCACATGTACTAGAGTACACATGCAACTTATAGTAAAGCATGCTTATAAGAACTTTTTTAATGCACTGATATATTCTCATCTATTTAATACCCATATGTATAGTAGTGCCATGAGGGAGCCCTGGAGTGTATAAAGCTAGGTCTCGCCTCTTAGGAACTAGCTAATTAAAAAGAAATATAAAGATATACACACACACACACAAATAACTTGTGTATACATATATACAAACTAACTTGGTTAGTTGTTAGTGTATCCTTTGAGTGTTATAGGTTAGTGATTGTCAGTGGAGTTGATTTTACCATGGGGAAAATATTTAACTAGAGACATATTTGGTTGTCACAACTAGATGGTGCTTTCAGCATTTGATAGGTAGAGATCAGGAATGTCACTAAATATATTAAAATGTACTGGACAACCTCTTCCCCATGTAAAGAATTATCCAGTCCAGTCAACAGTGCTGAAGTTGAGGAATTCCTTCAAATACCATTTTCTCTGTGTATTAAGGAAAAATATGGTATTGCAAAGTGAAATGAACTACTTTTTCTGTTATTTTTTCTTTACTACCCATTTCTTCTAATCCTTATGGTAAATTGTACCACTGTTGACTCATTGTTCAAATCAGAATCTGAGGCATCTTTAACTGCTGTCATTGTCTCTTGCCTGTGAGCCTTGACCCTTGTCTAATGTTCAGTCTCATTTTGAATTGCTTTGCCTCCTTCCAGCCAAATTAATTTTTGTTATAAATTTATTTTAGTTCTCTTTAGTCTCAAAATTAGTGTAAGCTGTGTTATGTCTTCTGCTAGATGGAATCTGCTCATGTTTTCTAAATGAATAATTTCAGGTTCATAGTTTTCATGACCTTGGAACTGCACATTCTTTTCCTAAGCCACAGTCTTTTCCTTTCCACACTCAGATATTTTTCTAATTCTTGTTCTTCCTTAAGTTTTTATCTTAGATGTCATTTTCTCTGGATGTCCTTGTTGACTTCATATTCCATAGCAGTCAGGTTGTGACCTCCTCTAGAGTGAGAGCCAGGGGCCATCTGTGTCTCTTGCCTCTTAACATGCTATACTTGCTACAGTGAAGGGCACAAAGTTATAGTTAATGACTTCTTGTAGAGCCGTCTTTAAGTTCTGTATTCCTTAACAAATATTTTTGACAATATTTTGTCTGTGGCATAAATTCACAATAGGTTAATTGGAAGAGCATAGCTAAGGAAAACATTTTTAAATATCTTTTTCCTTGTAAGGAATTATACTACTCACTTAAAAAGGTGTTGCTTAGCAATAATTGTCCTCACAATTTGCTAAAAAATAAATTTTTAACTTAGAACATAAGTGTCTGTAATTTTACTTCTGAAGGGTGCTTATGTTTATGTTTATTCTTTTAGTAGCTCTCAAGAAAGACAATAGAAATTTTTTCTAAGTATTTAGATGTCTCTTTCCAATGTCTTGTATCATAAGAGAGGATTTGAGGTTCTAGGCATTTTAGGGTCCAAATACATATTCAAAGTTAAGAAATATAGATAACTAATGCTTAAAGATTCTTTCCTAATAGAAATGAACTGAAATAAATTCAGATGTCTGGAAGGACATGATAAATGAATCCCAAAAGAATCTAATAGGAAATGATCAGTGTATTCTATTTTAATGAAGTTGTTAAAAATCAGCCTTCTTGGACAAATTATGGGAAAATGTACAGAATTGTTCATTTTTCTTAGGGGACAATCTGGAAAAGAGGGAAAGTAAAAATTAGTAGAAAGTTGAAAGAGAACTCTCCTTCCTCATAAGCAACATGATACTACATGCAGAAAATCCAAAAGAATCTTTTAAAAAGCTGTTTCAACTAATAAGTGAAATTGGTAAAGTTTAGAATATAAAATCAGTGCACAAAAATGAATTATGTCTGGACATTGGCAATAGAAAAGAAACTTTTAAAATGTCATTTACAGTAGCATACAAAAAAAAAAATCAGTAAGGAATAAATTTAACAAAATTAAGACCTGAAGTTAAGCAACTATAAAACATTACTGAGAAAAATTAAAGAACTCGGTAAATGAAAAAAAATTCTATCATGTTCTTGATGTGAAAACTCGATATTTTAGGATATTGGTCTGTAGATTCAAAGAAATTCTAATTAAAATCTCATTAGGCCTTTTTGTAAAACTTGACAACCTAATTTTAAAATTATTTGGAAATCCAAATATTCTAACTAAAGCAAAGAAGCGGGGGAGCGGAGGGGTAGTTAGAGGACACTGCTATCTTATTTCAAAACTTCCTACAAAACTACTCTAACCAAGATGATAAAGTCAGGGCTCAGTCACACACATCTTTAATCCCAGCTACTCTGGAGGCTGAGGAAGGAATATCACAAGTTTAAGGCCAATATGGGCAACTTTGTGAGCACTGTCTGAAAATAAAGTTTTTCAAAAGGGCTGGGGATGTAGCTCAGTGGGAGAGTACTTGCCTAGCACGCAGAATGCTCTGGGTTCAATCCCCAATACCACCCCCATACACAAAAAAATAGTGTGGTATTGGCATAAAGAGACAAATATAGATTGGTAAAATAAAGTGGAGGATCTGGAAATAGACATGAATGATCAGTTGATTTTTGACAAAAATTCAAAAAAGTACTTTTTCCCTAACCACTCCTCCCCCTTATTGTGAGTTAGCATCTATATATCAAAGAAAATATTCGGCCTTTGGTTATTTGGAATTGGCTTGTTTCAGTTATCATGATATTTTCCAGTTCTATCCATTTACTGGCAAATGTCATAATTTCATTCTTATTTCTATAAAGGATTCTTATCCTGAATATATTAAGAACTCCTATAACTCAATATTAAAAAGACAGTCAATATTTTGTAAATGAGCAAATTATTTGAGTAGACACATCACTGAAAAAAATCAATGAATGTCAAAGAAGCATGTGAAGAGTTGCTCAAATTATTCATCCTCAGGGCAATGCAAATTAAACCCACATGGAGAAACTACTACACATCCAGTATTATGACTAAAACTAGAAAGAGCAACAATACCAAATATTGGTATGGATGTAGAACAAAAAGAACTCATATTATTGGTAGGAATGCAAAATGGTCTAGCCACTTAGGTAAACAACTTGGTAGTATCTTTTAAAATTAAATATACATTTTACACACACCTGAGCAATCCCACTTACTATGTATTTGCCTAAGGTAAATGAAAAGTTATATTTATACAAAACATTATTTATACAAAGAATTATACTTGAATGTTCATATAAACTTTTATTTGTAATAGCCAGCCTCTTGGGACAACCAAATGTTTTAGCAACTGCTGACTAGATAAGCAGATCGCTCATAACCACATAATGAAATACTACTCAGCAATAAAAAGGGCCAGGCAGGCTACCAGTACACCCAACAATACAGATGGACCTCCCTGTTGTAATATAAAACATTATACTAAGTAAAGGAAGCCAGATTCAAAAGAACCACAGATTTTATGATTCTGTTTATAGAAAATTCTGGAAAAGACAAAGTTGTAATGACAAAGCAGTTCACTGTTGGGCGGGAAGAATGGAAAATGACAACAAAGGGGCATGATTGAACTTGACAGAGTAATGAAAAATGTTCTATATCTTGATTGTGTTGTAGTTACATTAATGTATGATTTTTGTTTGTTTGTTTTGGTGCCAGGGATTGAACTCAGGGGCACTCAACCACTGAGCCACATCCCTAGCCCTATTTCGTATTTTATTTAGAGACATGGTCTCACTGAGTCGCTTAGTGCCTCACTTTTGCTAAGACTGGCTTTGAACTCTTGATCGTCCTGCCTCAGCCTCCTGAGCTGCTGAAATTATAGGTGTGTGCCACCGGACCTGGCTACATTACTGTATGCTTTTACAAAAATTT
Source organism: Sciurus vulgaris (assembly GCF_902686455.1). NCBI lineage: Eukaryota > Metazoa > Chordata > Mammalia > Rodentia > Sciuridae > Sciurus > Sciurus vulgaris. Next base: position 73,545,020 of record NC_136463.1, read on the forward strand.
AGTTATGCACAATTAGTGAATTTTATACATAAATTTTACCTCAGTAAATTTAATTGACTAAAAATGGATACAAGATGAGTGCAGGACTCAGGTGGTGGCTCAGTGGTAGAGCGCTTGCCTAGCAGGTGTGAGCCACTGGGTTTGATCCTCAGCACCACATATAAATAAATGGATAAAATAAAGGTCTATCAACATCTAAAAAAATATTAAAAAGAAAAAAAAGCACATACTTAACAAAAGAAGCTATAGCTAATGCCGGTCATGGTGGCACACTCCTGTAATCCCAGCAGTGTGGGAGACTAAGGCAGGAGGTTCATGAGTTCAGAGCCATCCTCGACAATTTGACAAGGCTCCCTAAGCAACTTAGTGTGACCCTGTCTCTGAATAAAACATATAAAAAGGGCTAGGGACATGGGTTAGTGGTTAAATGACCTTGTGTTCAATCCCCCATACCAAAAAAAAAAGATATTTCTGGCCTGTGATCACATAAGATGTGCAGCATTGCTAGTCATCATGGAACTACTAAAAGCAAATGGAAAATTTGTGCCTTGTTCACACATTGTTACACTATACAGCATTGAGAATGAAAACACCCATCAGATGGTTATATATCAAGCATTGATGAGGATGAGGAACAACTAAAACTCTATATAAAATGATACGACTACTTTCAAAGGTATTTTGGCAGTTTCTCAGAAAGCTAAACAAGTACTTAACATTTGACCCTACTTTTCTACTCTTAGGTGTTCCTAAGGATACTTCTTTAAAAATCATTGAAGAGTTGAGTGTAATGGCTTATGCCTGTAATCCCAGCCACTCCAGAGGCTGAGGCCAGAGTATTGCAAGTTCAGGGCCAACTTGGACTATTTAGTGAGACCCTGTCTGAAGATAAAATTTTTAAGAGTTATGAATATAGCTTAGTGGTAGAATGCTTGCCTAAGCATGTACAAGGCCCTATGTGTACCTCCCCAGTATCATAGGGGATGGGAAAATCATTCTTTAGAGTAGCCATTTTATTGTATGTAAATTATAATTCAGGCAGGTGGTTTTGTAAATCAGGATTCTAAGAATACTGAATGACCTGAGGGAAAAGTCAGTATATAGCAAAATAGAAATATGCATCAGTTTTTTCACCTATCACTTCTACTTTTAGAAATTTTTTTCCTGAAGAGACCATTATACAAGGAAAATTTGCAAATAACCTAAATTAACAGTGGTTTTTAAAAAAACTATAATTTTTTTTTATCTGTGCAGAATTCCAGAGAACCTTTAAATGCAGTGTATACATATTATATATTACTCAACATTTCAACTTTCAGGTATATATCCAATGGAAATGGTACATATGTTCACCAAAAGATGTAATACAGAAATATTATTAGCACTAACAGGTGCAGTGGTACACATCTGTAATCCCACCTACTGGGGAGGCTGAAGAAAGAGGATCATAATTTCAAGGCCAGCCTAGGCAACTTAGTGATATCCTGTTTTAAAATAAAATAAGAGAGATGGAGATATAGCTCAGTGGTATAGCACCCCTGGATTCAATTCCTAGTTCTTGGGGAGGAAAAAAGAATATTAGTAGTTATTCATAGTATTTTTGCTATTTATAATAGCAAAAAACAACAAAAGTCCAGAAAACTGTTTAAATGCCTCTTAGCAGTAAGTGGATCATTTGTTCCTTGTTCACACATTGCTATTCTATGCGACTTTGAGAATGAAAAATCTACAGCTCTGTACAGTAATGTGGATTATCATATCTATAAGTGAAAGAAGCATGACACAACAAGGCATATTTGTTAATAACCTGGTGTTATAAGTTAGGATACTAGGTATCTTTGGATGGGATAGGACTGGAATGGAACTGAATGGATAGGGAAGATATCCGGGGACCACAAGTCTTTTGCTTCTTTCTTTTTTTTTTTTTTTTTTTTTTTTTTTTGCAGTGCTGGGGATTGAACCCAGGGCCTTGTGCTTGCGAGGCAGGCACTCTACCAACTGAGCTATATCCCCAGCCTATCTTGTTTCTTGAGCTGAGTAGTGGGTACATTTGTTTGTGAAAGTCCATTGAGCTGCATAGTTAACATTTGTGCACTTAACCTTTATGAAGGTTATACATCAATGAAAAAGGATTAAATAAAAACCTATCCAAATTAAAAACTGGTGAGAAGTGTCTGAAGATTTTAACTGTTGGTGCCTTTGGGTTATAGATTTTAGGACACCTTTACTTTCTTTATAGATTTCCAAATAATTTAAATTTTCCACGTAAGTAGATATTATCTTTGTGTTCAGAAAAATAAAGCTGTTAATTACTTTAGAAAAATGATAAACAAGTATGAGTTATATTTTTACAAACTCTCTTCCTTTATTACATGAGTATTCCTTGATTATTTTAATTTGTAAATAGGTTATATGTTCTGGTAGTCTAAAATTCCAGAAGTAAAAGAGGTTTCAGTGAAAAGTATCTCTAGCATCCCTGTCCTCCAATCTTGAAAAATTATGTTCTTAGAGTTAGAAATTACATTAAACATATCTCTCTTTTTATATATACCTTCGTTTTATTTATCTATGTGTTTATGTGATGCTAAGGATCAAACCCAGTGCCTCACATGTGCTAGGCAGGTGCTCTACCACTCAGCTACAACCCTAGCCCCTGAGCATATCTTTTTAATGTAAGGTTTTTATAACTTCTCCCAAAAAATCATTTTAAATGAAATTGTCTTATATCCTGTAAGGTACTTTCAACTATTTGAGCTTATTTTAAATGGTTGTCAGACACTTTATAAGTTTGAGAAAACCACAACATTCAGAATAAATCCTGTGTTTCACAGTTGTGACTCTTGGGTCTGATATCTATCAGGACAATACAACACCCAAATCCTCCTTTTTAAGAAAGCCCCCAAGAATGTGGTCAGTTTGTAAACCCTGAAACTTAATTGCAAGTGCCACTTTGTCCATCCTGCTTTGTTAGTTAATGTTGAGAAACTGTGACATACTTTCTCCCCTTCATGTCTTTACTAGTCAATGATGAATCTGGTAGAGATGCTGAAGTCAGTACCAGGGAGCACATGGGTTCCAGCAGCTCCCTCCAGTCCCGGGAAGAGAAGCAAGAGCCTGTTGTGGTAAGGCCGTATCCACAGGTGCAGATGTTGTCTACACACCATGCTGTTGCATCAGCCACACCTGTTGCAGTGACAGCACCGCCAGCACACCTGACGCCAGCAGTGCCACTCCCATTTTCAGAGGGACTTATGAAGGTAACGGAGAGCTTTAAAATTTCACAATGAACCACAGCTAAAGGTGGCAAATACTTTTAACAATTTTAACAAAATCTTGAGCTGTTTTGTAGAATCATGCTTTGGGTTTTTTTCATTTCAGCTCTTTTGTGTAACTCAGCTCACTGCCTGCAGTCCCTTGACTTGGGCAGTTGGCATCACAGGATATTTTCTGTTACCATTTTGATATTGATGTTACTCAATTTATGGACTTGCTAGTTAGTTTTTATCTTGGATTGGTACTCTTCTCCAAGATTTATTTTAATAGCTGGCTAATTTGGGGGTATTGGAGCATATTGCCTTGTATATTTCTTTGCACTTATGTTTCAGTTACTGGGAGTTTTGTTTACTTTTGCCCAAACTTGGGAGGCAGTGCTGTGTAGAAGAAAGGACGTGGGCTGTGAGCCATGCAGATCTGGCTTTATTCCCAGTTCTACTTTTCACTGTCTGTGTGACTCCAAGCAAGTCACTTAGCTTTACTTTGTACATTTCTTCCTCTGAAATGTGAAAATGCTAGCACTTCAGTGGAACAGCTGTGATGCTGACAGATAAAGCACGTAAGGATGATGGCATCTTTCCTGGCACTCTCTGGGTTTGATTTGTGTACTTTTAACTATAGAGTAAACCGCATCACTAAAACAAGATTATTGATGTGTTTTGTGTGGTTTTCTGTTTGCAGCCACCCCCGAAGCCCACCATGCCTAGCCGTCCCATTGCTCCTGCTCCACCTTCTACCTTGTCACTTCCCCCCAAGGTTCCAGGGCAGGTTACCGTTACCATGGAGAGTAGCATCCCTCAAGCTTCAGCCATTCCTGTGGCAACAATCAGTGGACAACAGGTTTTTTTTCTCTTAATTTGCTGATTTTCAAACTAAGATGCCAAACAATTGATCATTATATACTGAATGCCAGCAGTCCAGTAGGCACTGTCCTAAATAAAAAAGTAAATGGTCACTGATATCTGCAAAGGGAAGATAGTAGATCTGAGAGAAGGGTTAGGGAGTAGAAACCAGGATGTGTAGTAGTGGTGTAACCCATATTTATTGAGCATCTGCTACTATATTTTAGGTACTGCCGGAGTGAGATACAGATTTGGTTTGGATGGTCCATGTTGTTGAGGAGTCAGAGTCCAATTGTCCTTGCTTATGGGGAGGTAGCTCTGAAGGATTGAGAACCACTTTACAGCAGTGTTGTTGAGCAGTGCTTCTCTAGGTTTTTCTCAGAGGAGATCAAATGTGTATCTCTTGGGATACTGGTGGGTTTGCTCAGGCAGCCCTCTAGTTATGAATATTTATATTGAAGTTTCCTGGTTTTCTTCAAATTACTGAAAAGTTGTAGTCTTATTCCTTTATGTGTATTTGACTTATATATTTTAAATTATCTGCCTATGAGAAAAACTAATTCCAAGGACTCTTTCCTTTCCTATTTTCAAGAAAAATTAATATTCCAAAACAATTCCCTTGTTGCTTTCCTTTTGTCATATTGCTAAGTATTCCCAGAAGTCCAGGAATCACCATCTGAGAAGCACTGATAACAAAAGGGTGGGACATTTGAGGGGTAGCTAAAGAATGGGTAGAGGAGTACCTGTTGGATACTGACATTTACTTGAAAATTCTCAATAGCATAATGAATGAGGGAGACAGACACATACAAATACTGAGAATGCACAAAGTAAACCTTTGGCCAAGAAAGAGAAAACTTGTATGTAAGGTTAATATTGCAGATGAGAGTATCTAAAAGGAGACAGTGGAATATGTCTTGTGTTCCTGGGATCTAGCAACTAGCTGGGCCTGAAGCAATTGAATGTGCCTTAGTCACTTGTGGAATGACTGTTGGCATAGATCATTATACAGTACAGTGTGTAAAAGAGATAAAGCTAAATGTCCTCAGCCCTTTCCCTCGGGGTACTCACTATCTAAAAGGAACAACCTGACCCACATTTGGAGGCAACTGACTTCTAGAGGCAATAGCTAAGACCAAGTACATGAAAATGATATTATATCCCATTTCTTTCAGGGACATCCCAGTAACCTGCATCACATTATGACCACAAATGTACAAATGTCCATTATCCGCAGCAATGCTCCTGGACCCCCTCTTCATATTGGAGCTTCTCATTTACCTCGAGGTAAAGACTGCTTGTTTTATTCATACTCTGAAAATGCAGTGGCACATACACATTTTTTAAAAAATATTTTTAGTTGTAGATGAACACAATATTTTTATGTGGTGCTGAGGACCAAACGCAGTGCCTCACACATGCTTGTCAAGGGCTCTACCACTGAGCCACAACCCCAGCATGCACATACACATTTGGTAGAAGCAATGGTAACAAAAATGTATTCATAATCAGCATATTAAGTTGCAGGACATTAGAAATAAAGCAATACACTTGGGGTATTTTGGGGGTGGGGGCAGGTACCTGGGATTGAACTCAGGGGCACTTGGCCTCTGAGTAACATCCCAGCCCTATTTTGTATTTTATTTAGAGACAGGGTCTCAAGGAGTTGCTTAGCCCCTCACTTTTGCTGAGGCTGACTTTGAATTCATGATCCTCTTGCCACATCGTCCCAAGCCGCAAGGATTATAGGCATGCACCACCATGCCCAACACAGTAATCATTTTTAACATTGTCTAAGGTTTACTTCTTAGAGTTGGTTTAGAACAACTGTATATGTAAACTTAAAACAATGTGAATTTTTAATGTGGTCTAAAAATTGTTCTTTATTCTGAGCAACTCAAAAGGCTCTGATAGTCTGAACATGGTATTCATTTTTCATAAATAAGTACTAATATTAATACTGAATATCTTTTTTTTCTTCTTTTTTTTGGTGTGTGTGTGTGTGTGTATGGAGCTAGAAATTAAACTCAGGGCCTTGCACATACTAGGCAAGCATTGTACCATTGAGCTACATTCCAGGTCAATACTGAATTCTTTCAAAGTGTACTGATAATGGTCACTCAATTTTTTTAATTCACGTAGCAATAAGATTAATTTATCCTAGTAATTAAGCTCTAATAGGGTATAAGGTACTGAACTTTATGTGTCTTAAACCAGAAATTGTTACCTTCTATTGGAGAACGTAAAACCGTTGGAGAGTTTTAGCAAAATCAGACTAATAAACACAAAACCAGGTTTTCTTAGGCGTACCATAACTCAGGTGGTTGCCGACATGTGATGTTCACAGCCCCTTTTAAGAGGCTACAGGGTCAGAACTATTTTTATGAAAGCATTAAGATACTTTGCCTTTTTCACAGTTGACATCTGCATTAATGGAACAGAGATAGTGGTGGGTAAGTGAAGTGTAACTGTCTGGTGGTTAGTGGTCCAGCCTTAGCCAGAAACTACGCAGCAGCGCCACACTGTGCTGTTCATTTTGTGTTTTGTACTTGGAATTAACAAAACAGAACACTAGCTAATTTCATTTAAGAATGTCCTTGAAGTTGTAGTATGTGCTATCTTATTAAATCTTGTTTTAATTAGCTTTTTCATTGCTGTAACCAGAAGACCTAACAAGAACAATTTTAGAGAAGGAAAAGTTTCTTTGGCAATCATGGTTTCAGAGGTCTCAGCCAGTAGACAGCCAGCACCATTGTTCTGGGCCCTTGGTGAGACAGAACATTGTGGTGGAAGAGTGTGGTGGAGGAAAGCAGCTCAGACATAGCACCAGAAAGCAGAGAAAGACACACTGCAGACCAGGGTCTCAATCCGTGCCCAAAAGGCATGCCTCCAATAACTCACCTCCTCCAGCCACACCCTATCTGCCTACAGTTACCACCACACCAATCTCAACCCTTGAGTACAGCATTTCTTAATTTTCTCTGAGACTGGGTGTTTTGCTACATTGTCCCGACCTGCCTGGAACTCCTGGGCTCAACTGATCCTCCTACCTCAGCCTCCTGAATAGCTGGGACTATAAGCACCGTGCCTGACCTTTTCTTAATTTTCTTTATGATGAAATGGGAAGTACGTACCAACATATTATTTGAGTTTTAGAAGTCATTTTCCTAGTAGATATGATTGGATCTATTTAAATTGTGAATCCATAAAACATACTAATAATTTTTTTTTTTCCAGGTGCAGCTGCTGCAGCTGTAATGTCCAGTTCTAAAGTAACCACAGTCCTGAGGCCGACTTCACAGTTGCCAAATGCTGCTGCAGCCCAACCAGCAGTACAGCACATCATTCACCAACCAATCCAGGCACGTCAGGGTCAGGGCTTCTCATCCTGCAAGTGTTAAGTGCCTAATTGTAGTTAGTCAATGCCAGGCACTAGTAGAGTCCTTGACCTCGTTGACTTTTAACCTAATTTTAAGACTTAGGGAAGTTTAAGAAAGGCTTTTTGTTGGGATGGAAATGGTAGTGAGGATTCAAAGAAGTGAAGAGGGAAATGAAGCAATGTCAAGAAAGAGAATAATGGTGATAGTGTGTAGTGAAGGGTGGCTAGATCTGAAAGGGATTTTAATTTTGCTAGAGGTCAGTGAACACCTAAAGATTTTATGCACATTTTTATACATACACTTATGCTTTTCCAAGAAGACAGCCTGTGCCTTTCAACTTCTTTTCAAGGAAATCTGTGGCCTTGGAACTACCAAAGTATGGTATAGACAATATATCTGTAAATTGAAGATGCTAAGGGAATATAAAGTTGATTTTTGTATACAATAGAGAGCCACATTTTTCTTTTTCTTTTTTGGTACCAGGAATTGAACTCAGGGGCATTCAACCACTGAGCTATATCCCCAGCCCTATTTTGTATTTTATTTAGAGACAGGGTCTCACTGAGTGGCTTAGCACCTTGCTATTGCTGAGACTGGCTTTGAACACACAATCTTCCTGCCTCAGCCTCCTGAGCCACTGGGATTACAGGCATGTGCCACTGCATCCAGCAAGAGCCACTTTTTTTTTTTTTTTTTTTAAACAAGTAATGTCCAATCAAAAAAAAAAATGTCTTTGAAAGATTAGTCTTAGCTGAATTATATACAGGAGATGGAAATTCTAATGCTTTTAGAGATCATTTAGGTAATGTGTATGAAACAGTTGTGTTTATATAATAAGGCAGAGTCCTGATTAGTACAGTGGGTAGGGTAGTACACGGTCTACCTAAAGCTTTCAGAGTACTGTATTTCACTGTAAATAATCATATGGATTTTATGCCAATTTTTTTTTTTAAACAGTGGGATGTGACCATTATGTAAAAACTTGTTTTTTTTAATTGTGCTGGTATTACTTAAAAATCATTTATTACTAGACCGTCTTTGGTGCAAGATACATGGTACATGGAATACTGGTGAATATATGTTAATGTGGTAGCAGTGATTATTATTAATGTGGTACAGTGAAACAAAAGACTTTGCCAGCAAAACACAGTTGGAGGGCATTGGTATTCAGGAGTACATATAAAATATATGAAGAATTAGAAAAGTATGAGTGCCAAGACAAGAAATTTACTAGTGAGGAAGTGGAGCAATCGCCCTAGTGTGAGATATGGAGCTGTACACAGTAGGAGCAGCAGATAAGAGACTGAGATTTTTGGAAAAGCAAAGATAAAGAATGGGTGGAGTGCTGGGCACAGTGGAGCTCACCTGTACTCCCAGCTGCTTGGGAGGCTGAGGCAGGGGGATTGTGACTTCAAAGCGAGCCCCACCATCTTAGCAAGGCCCTAAGCAAATCAGCAAGACCCTTTCTCTAAATAAAAAATTTAAAAAGGTCGGGGTTGTGGCTCAGTGGTTAAGCACCCCTGAGTTCAATCTTCAGTACCAAAAAAAAAAAAAAAAAATGGGCAGAGTTTGATGATTTGACATCAGGGTGAAGAAAGAGGGCTGAATCAGGACTCAGGTAAGCAGAAGAATGACAGCACATGAGTGAATCCCAAGGTGAGGCTCTTATCAGATGCAGATTTTACACATTGATGTGATAAGGTTAGAGGGCCGTATACCTGTATGAAAACATCCAAAAAACATCTAAGCATCCTGACTTTTTGTTTTCTTTGAGCACCCTGACTGGCCAGCACAGAATACTATTACCCCATGTTTATGTTTTTGTGTTGTTTTTGCTGTTTGGTTTTTGTCTGTTTTGTAGTGCTAGGGATGAAAGGCAAGTCCTCCTGCATGCTAGGCAAGTACTCTGCCACTGAACCTCATCCCTGGCCCTATTTACTACTTTTGTTTGTTTTGCAGTGCTGGGGCTCTAACCTGAGTTTGCCTTTTGCATGCTAACTTCTACCTTAAAGCCAACAGTAGCTGGGTGGGCCTCCTGAGAAGAGCACTTGGTTTAGCAGTGGTATAAAATGTCTATACCAGGACCCACAACAAACTGTAGGAACTTCAAATAAATCGCAATTTATACTGAGTCAGGCAATACTTTTACTCTAGTCATAGTTGGAAAGGAGGGATTCATGTACTCTCCAACCAAAATAAGACTCTTGGTCTTAAAACAACCTATCTGGTTGGACTGTGAGAATTTACTTTCATTTGGGCATGACACCCTTATCTGGAGTCCTAAGTTTCAAATTATACTTTTAATTTTTGTCTTAAGATGTTTTATTTTGCTTTTTGTTTTAAATGAAGTATTTTTTTCCTCTTCTCTTGGTAGTCTCGTCCACCTGTTACCACCTCCAATACCATCCCTCCTGCTGTGGTTGCAACTGTTTCAGCCACCAGAGCTCAGTCTCCTGTCATCACAACAACAGCAGCACATGCAACTGACTCAGCACTGAGGTATACTTGGGGGTGTGAAAATGGGGCTATCCTGGTATCCTCCCTGCTGCCTTTCTTTTTCATTTCCTTCCTTTATTCAACTCAGTAAATGTTTACTACATGCTTTTTTGATAGTGTTCTAGACACAGCATAAAACAATGAACACATGAAGAAATTTGTCCTTATAGAGATTCTATTCCCAGAGGTGAAAAAAAAAATTTTTTTTTTCAGTAATGAAAAGAGGTGAGGGTATTTGGAGTGGGAGGGAGGTAGCATAGGAGGCTTATTTCATATAAGGTGGTCAGGAAGGACTTTCTTGGTAAGAATATATTTCAGCAGAAAAGCCATAATGAAAAGAGCTATATGGTTATCTGAAAGAATAGTATTCTAGGCAGCAGGAATCGTTACTGCAAAGGACCCCAAGATAGAAATATGTTTGTCACATATAAAGAACAGCAAGAGAGCCAAAGTAGGAGAGGGACAGAGATTAGGTTAGGAAGTAGCAGGAACTCTAAATCACAGAGGACCTTATGAACACTCCAAGAATCTGGGATTTGCTGAATGTGATGGGAATCCTTAGCAGAGCTGTGCTATAATCTAAAGTTTAAATTGGATCACATTGGCTAATAGATGGCACAGTTGGAAGCAGAGATCATATGGGAGTGTCTACTAGAGTGATTATGGAGGTAGAACTGCATGGTTTGATTCTGGAAGATGAAGGCAAAAGAATTTCTAGAAATTACATGGGAGTGTGAAAGAAGAGGAGAAGTTGGGATTATGGTGGTACTAGTTAGCCTCTGCACTTGAGAGGATAGAAGTGCATTAATTTGAGATGGAGAACAATGGGGAGGAATGGTTTTGGAGATGAATTCCAGACTTTGATTGGGGTCATTTTAAGGTTGTGAAGACTTCCAAGTACCCAAGTAGAGATATTGATAGATGAGTCTGGAGCTCAGGGAAAGATCTCAAAGAGATAATCCAGGGAGATGGTTATAGATGGGGACGAGGGTTATGGGAGAAACAACTCCTGCTGGAGAGGACTAAGAGGCAGGAGTATTCTCTGGGGAGAACCAAGGTTCATTCAGGCAGAAAGGGAAGAGTATATTTGGAGAAAAAGGTTGAGGACATAGGATGTGTCTGTTTTGCTAAAGATGAATTATATATCCAGAGGACACAGGGTGGGTGTTTGAAAAGGGAAGGTAGTACTATTAGGAGATTTACAGAGCCATTCAGAGATAAAATCTGGTTGATGAAAGATGGTCACAGAAGCTTTTCATTAGTGACACTGGGAATATTAAGTTTATTTGTGGAACAACCTAAGTGGCTATTGTCAACAAGTACTTAAAGAGATGTCTGTGCTGGACATAAAGAGTTTTGAAGAGATCAGCATGTGGGCCACAATTAAAACTTTGTGGTAACTTGCGTTTGTCTGTAGTCTACAGAGTTGAAAAAGAGGATCTAGAACAAAAATCTTAAGAAAGTTAACATTTAAACGAAGAATAATGCCTAGGGTTTATCTGTAACACTGAACACTCACCTTCTAGCTGTTTGACATTAAGCAAGTTTCTCAACTTCCCTCATCATTAGTTCCCTCCAAAAAAATAGGGATACTTTACTTTGTGGTACTTTAATATGTTGTTTTAGGTTTAAAGAAATGCAACTGCGCATCATAAAATTGACTACTTGTTCATTTTAGTTTTATGTTCACATATTCCGTTTTTAAAATTAGTATGTTCAAATGGTTTAAAGAAATTCAAAATGTATAAATGGATATATAGTAAAAACTCCTTTTAGAGCTGGAATTGTAGTTCAGTGGTAGAGCACTTGCCTAGCATTTGTGAGGGACTGGGTTTGATCCTCAGCACCACATAAAACTTTTAAAAAAAAATAAAATAGCTGGGCATGGTGCTGCATGCCTGTAATCCCAGTGGCTTGGGAGGAGGCAGGAGGATCACAAGTTCAAAGCCAACCTCAGCAACAGCAAGCTGCTAAGCAATTCAGTAAGACCCTGTCTCTAAATAAAATACAAAATAGGGCTGGGGATGTAGCTCAGTGGTCAAGTGTCCCTGAGTTCAATCCCTGGTACCCAGTGAATAAATAAAATAAAATAAAGGTATTGTGTACATCTACAATAACAACAAAAAAAAGTTTTTATTAAAAAAAATAGTTTTAGGGTATTTGTTTTGAACTGGGATCTCACTTTGTTGCCCAGGCTGGTCTGGAACTCTTGGGCTCAGGCAATTCTCCTGCCTTATCCTCCTGAGTAGTTTGGAACTGTGGGCCAGAGCTACCATTGCCCAGCTAGAGTTGGGGATTTTGTTTATTTGTTTTTTAAACAAGTTATCAAATACCTTCTCCCATGTATTGAGTGCTTCAGTAAAAAAGTGGACCTTGAGTTTGGCCAAATGAGTATACAGTATTCACTCAGACAACAAATACTGCTGTAGGCATTGCCATAGGCACAGGATATGTGTTAGTAAATTACACAGAAAAATCCTAATGATCAGTTGATTTTTTACTTACATCTGTAATTAAAAATTTCTAATATCTAGTTCTCTGAATTCTATAGATAGCAAGTTTAAACAGACCAATTTCTATGGAAGAAATAGAACAAAGAATTCAAAATACTGTCTCCCAGAAAAGCAATAGGCCCAGGTGGTTCAGTAGAATTCTGCCAATTCTCAAATGCCAAATAAACCAATGTAGTGACGTTGGTTCCAGGTATACAAAAAGAAGTAAAATTCCAGAAATTTTTAAGGTAAGTTTTATTGAATGTTAAGTGCATTCAATCCTGTATGCCAGTTCTTTGGCTTTTTATTTTCTTTCATTTGTCACTTGGTTAAATGATATATGTTCTTTATTACTTTCTTCAAAAAGGGATGATTTTTTTCTTTGCGTGTGTATGTGTGTTTACTGGGAATTAAATCCATGGTCTTATACATGCTAAGCATACCCTCTACCACAAAACTACACGTACCCCAGCCCCTAAAAGACCTTATCTTAAAGGACTGATATTTTTAATTTTCACATGCTCAGAATCACTTAACTGGTAGTTGACTAATTTAATTTTTTTGTTGTTTCTATGTACTTTACTTGAGTACTTCACAGGTATTTCTTCCCTATCTTCTAGAGCTGGGTAGTGCTATTGAGATGTCTGCAGCCAACCTGATCTATTTTCTAACCCCTAAAAAGACCTTGATCTTTCTGCTTGACCGTCCAAGAGTCTTTATCTTTGAGTTTCAGCAACTTTACTAAGATATTTTTGTGGTGACTATTGTGTATGATTTGTTTGGAAAGATAGTATACCTTTTTAATCTGTAACATAAAACTGTATAAAAAGTTTCCTTGAATCATAATTCAATTGTTTTATGTATTCATTCTATTCTGTTTTATTGACAAGGGGGCAATTATGGTATGTTGAATCTTTTTGCATGCTTTTTTTTTTTTTTTTTTTTTTTTTTTTGCGGTGCTGGGGATTGAACCCAGGGCCTTGTTCTTGCATGACGAGCACTCTACCAACTGGGCTATTTCCTCAGCCCCTGAATGCCTTTTTTAAAAAAATTTTTTTAGTTGTCAATAAACCTTTATTTTACTTATTTGTATGTGGTGCTGAGAATCGAACCCAGTGCATCACACATGCCAGGCAAGCGCTCTACCACTGAGCAACAACCCCAGTCCATTGTGTGCCTTTCTTTTCTGATTCTTTTAAACTTCTTTTTCTCCTTAAATTCTGCTCGCAATTATCTCCATCCCTATCTGCATTTTCAGCCTGCTGTCTTGTTTTACTCTTAATTTTGCCTTCATTCTTTAAACGACTGAACAATTGTCTTGCTCCTTTTGAGCTCTACTCATATATTTTGTCTCCTTTTGTTGTCTTGTCGTCACTTCCAGTGAGCTCTATTATCTTTGTATTTTCATTTCATAGAAGCAGTTGTCATTAAGTTATAAGATTCCTGGCACAGTTTTCATCTGAAACATAGTGAAACATAGTGAAAGCCTATGTTTCCCATTTCTTTCCACCTTTTTTCTTAATAGCACTTATTTAAAAGTTTCCGTGCTGGTTCCCTTCTAAGTTCTCATCTTTGATTGATTTTTTTTTTTTTCCTGTTTTAATTTTTGTGTATTATTTTGAATCACTTGACCCATCCTACTCTTTCCAAAAATATTGGGTTAGGAGAAATTTTCCTGAATGAATCAGTGTCCTGTGTTTGTGTTCTTGGCCACCTCTCCTGCCAGTGAAGATAGACCACTCAAAGTGGGTCTCACTGCACACTGTCTTCCTTATTCATCTATATCTATGTAATTCCTGGTTTAATCTTATATTCTTTGCTTATTTGAATTGGTCCACATTCTACTTTTCTACCAGTTCTGCTCCCAGTGGTACAAACAAAAGAATTTGCTTTCCTGTGTCAGAGTATGTTTCTTACTTTGAAGAATTTTACTTTGCTGGATTTTATCCCTGAAATTATAGCTCTAGAAATTCTGTGTTCCTTTGCTTCTGGAACCCTGTTTAGTTATCACTTTCTTTTCCAGTTCTGCTGTCCACTCTGAGGTTTGAGATTTCAGGTATCTCCTAATTTTGCCAAAATGGAAACTAAATTCTTTTTCTATTTTCCTTGTTACTGTTCTCTGAAAGGAGAAAATACCGAACTATTAATCTCTGCCTACAGTCCTCTTGTCCTTACTCTGAAGTCAGATGATGACTTAGCTGAACATCAGAAGATGAACATAAGTCCACTTGTTGGAAACCAACCCATTATTTTCTGTAGATGTTAAGTGACTAAATTGGGGCTCTATCACTGGAGCTGCTTTCGGGGTACTTTAAAAAAATGCTAATCATTGGGAGAAATATAAGATCAAGTCAACAAATTAAGGACCACTAATCTGTGTGACCTTATTTTGTGGTAGATGAAGTGTCACACCATGAACTCACAGATGTTGCATTTATTCAGTATATCTTTGAATCTATTTCTTTTTCTCATAGTTGCCTTGAATGTGGCTGGTGAGAACCCCTCAAAGCTATCTTGAGTGTCCTTTTGATGATTCAGTAGTTTTTGAGTATTTGTTTTTGATATGTGATATCTCATGTTCGCTTTACTTTTTCTACTTCTCTAGTCTTGAAGTCAGCCATTTTTCCAAGATCCTGGTTCCTTTTGGTGGAGAATAGTAGTTAGAACCCAAGATCTGGGTGCTAGGGGGTACTCCTTGATTGTGGTGTATCATTACTTTGAGGTTCTTTCTGTGGAGTGGAACTTCCAATTGAAATTTTTTAAAAAATTGTTTTTAGTTGTTAATGGACCTTTATTTTATTTGTATGTGGTACTAAAAATTGAACCCAGTGCCCCGCACATGCTAGGCAAGTGCTCTACCACTGAGCTACAACCCCAGCCCCACATTTGAAATTTAATATCACATTTTTTTCGTGCTTTCTTAGAATTTATATTCATGTACCTTTTTCCTTGCACTAAAAATTTTATTTCCTTAAAGACATTAATGTAACTATTTGCTTCTTTCAAACTTATAAAACTTTATTTAACAGTATATCCTGGAGATGACTCCAAATCAGTATATAGGTCTCCTAACTTTTTCTTTAGTTTTTGCATATGCTGTTCAATGTTGGTAATGGCATGGTCATGCATTGTTTAATAATGGGGAAATGTTCTTAGAAATGCATTGTTAAGCAATTTCATCATTGTGCAAACATCATAGAGTACCCAAACCTAGTTGATGGGTCACTCACTCAGTGTCACCTCTTGATACAGTTAAGAAACAAACATCAGATGTATGAGACTGCTGTCAGTGTAAAATGACAACTTTTACAGTAAACAGTTTTAAATAGTAGGAGTACCCTCTAACAACAAAAAGTATAACAGAATTGTTATTTTCAAGTTTCGTGTATTGTACATAGTTATATGTGCCTTTTTACTTTTTCTTTTCTTTCTTTTTTTTTTTTTTTTTTTTTTTTTTTGGCATGGTACTGGTGATTGAATCCAGTGGTGTTTTACCACTGAGCTACATCCCCTTTTTTTGAGCTACAGCCCTTTTTCTGTTTTGAGACAGAGTCTCACTAAGTTGCTGAGTCTGACCACAAACCTGCTCTCCTCCTAACTCAGCCTCTTGCATCTCTGGAATTACAGGTGTGCATCATCACACATGGTGTGTGCTAAGGTTTTGCACAGCTGGATGGAACCCAGGGTCTTACTTACGTTAGGGAAGTATTCTACCACAGAGCTACACCCCACTTAAGCCCTTTACTCATTTATATTTACATGGTTCCATAATATAAAAGCATAAAAAGATGTATAGTAAGGAGTTACTTTCTCCTCTGTCCCCCATTTACCAAATTTCTGTTTCTTTGCCTTTTTCTTTTTTTCTTTTAGTATAATTTCCATTTCATTTTTTTACCCAGAGGATAGTTTTTCTACAGTCCTTAAGGACTCAGCTTCTTCCATGAACTTCAGTAGTCTTGGGCAGCACCAGCAAATCTAAATTTGGGTGAAGATGTCTGATTTTTTAGTCTTTACAGGAATGATTTCTCTTTTTTTCCCTCCAACTTTCAAACAGAATGTGTATTTAAGGAATTTATGTTTCTTGGGTTACCTTTTCAGCAGACTTACATTACTGTGTTACAGCTCAAAATCAAACCAAGAGAAAACCACACTTGTTAGAAACCAAACTCACCCTTCTTCTCTCTTTGCTGTGATAGTTAATAGCTTTTTTAGTTTCTTCTTTATGTGCTCTATATAATCTGCAGCATTTGTAACGTTTTCTGTATGTTGTTGATCTTTTCACCCTGGGTCTCAACAAACAAGACCACATCCATAAACATCTCGTGAGCCCTTGGACACTGGTCTCCAACTTCATGATGTCTTTGTGATGTAACTCAATTTCGTTCAGAGCTTGTCTAGTAATTTGTGAATCCGACATAATATCTGAGGTGAAAATGGATGACGTCTCGCTCTCTAGCATCTCCTCCAGCTTGTCATCTGTGGTGGTCCTTCTGGTTATTTCCAACTGGCACTATATATGCATCCTTTTCTTTGCTCCCAAAACAAAGTTTGTGCTTCATTGTATTCTGTCATGGCTAACACAAATTTTTGAGGTAGCACTGAATGCTGGGTTTTTTGTATCTGAAATCCACAGATAATCAGTTCCCACTCTCATCCTGATCAAAACTTTGCTCAATGGACTTTAACTTGGCTCGAATTTTGTTAGCAGTTTTCTTGATTTCTTTGTTCAGACCTTCAGGCTCTTTATTTTTCCTCTTGGGTTTGGAGCAGAGAGAATGATGCTGTGGTTTTTCTTTATGTCTTCCACATACTGAGCTATTTTTGCTATACCATTTCTAATCTCCTCCACCTGATAGAAGAAATTGTCTGTAAAATGGTCCTTTTCAATAACAGTCTTGTATCCATCATCATTTTTCCTACACACCCTCAGGTCCGGCAGTCAGTCCTGCATCCTTGCCACCCTCCCTCAGGCAAGCGCTGCCACTTACAAGAATGATTTATAATCAGCCTGCTGTGAATGACTGTCCTTGGGCACACATTGGATGCAGCGCCTGTGCAGCAAATAGACTCTGCATGGATGTGGCCCTTTTTGGCACAACCGTGGTTCCATTTTTCTTTTTTTTGTAATCTTGGAAGCAAAAATCTGAGAGACCCCTTTACCTTTCTAAGGCAACCTGTTAATAGCTTTGGGGGTATCTTCCTAGTATTTCTTTATGCAAATACATTCAGATTCAAAAATTCAGCTCTTATTTTTATCTTTTTCCCCAGAAGAGTGTTTAATTCATATATCCCTTTTTACTTTGCTTTTTTCCATATAACATATTGAAAGCTTTCCATTCTAGCTCTTAGGGTTCCACACTCTTTTAGTAGCAATATGTAGTGATCCCTTGTATAAATGGATTCGAGATTGTCTCCAGTTCTTTACTATCTTAGATAGATCACAGTGAATGGTTATTTGCGTCATTATGCATATGAGCAGAGGGTAAACACAATTTTAATTTTGATATCTATCATCTGATTGCCTTTCTTAGGGTTTATACCAATGTACCCTCCTTCCACAGTCTTAAAAAATCTGATAGGTAAGCAATGATATCTCAGTGTATTTTACATTGAATTTCTCTTTTTAAGGATGAGAATGAGCTGGGCACAGTGGCACACACCTCTACTGCCAGCTACATGAGAGACCAACGCAAAGAGGATTGCTCAAGTCCAGGAGTTCAAGGCCAGCCTGGGCAAATAGTGAGACCTTGTCTCAAAAATAAAAAAAAAAAGAATGAACATCTTTTCTTAAGGAACTTTTTTTTTTTAAGTGAATGTACTGTTCATACTTTTGCTCTTTCCTTTTTTATTGGCTTATTTTTCTTGTTGATTTCTAGAAGGTTGTAGTTTATTAGGAAGATTGTACTTTTGTCTTTGCTTGATAATATGTTTTGCCATGTATGGGAGGTTTGCTTGTTTGTTCATATAGTCAAATTTATCAGTATTTTCTTTTTGTAGCTTCTGGATTTTGTAAGTTTTTGTGTTTCTTTTCTGCACAGTGTTGAGGATTGAATCCAAAACCTCGTGCATGCTAGGCAAATTCTCTACCACTGAGCTACATCCCCAATTCTGAATGCTTTAAAAAGATAGAAAGCTCTCCATACTCCAGGATTATAAAGGAGTCCCCCCATCTTTTTCTTCATGTACATTTCTACTTGCCTTAAATCTTCAAATCTTTTAGTTTCATCCTGGTGTACTGTGATGTAGGGATACTATTTTATCATTTCCAAATGGCTTCATAGTCTTCCCAACATCATTTATTTGGTTTTTTTTTTTTTTTGAGAATCTCTATCTCTTTGTTGAGATAGAGATCTTTTGATCTCTCTTTTGTTGAGATCTTTTGCTTCCTGCAAGTGCTCTTTCAGCTTATTGGTATTATCATTCATTGCCTGCATTTGCTCTCTTATCTCATCTTTTGCTTCGCGAATCATTTAATCATGTATAATCTGAAGTCCTTTTCTGACATTTCCTCCACCATAGTGTCATTGGATTCTATTAATATAGAATCTAGATTTGTTTGGATCATTTTCTTCCCTTGTTTTTTCATGTTGTTCATGTATCTTCCTCCCTAGCAGTGCAGATCTGAGGTATTGCAGATTTCCCCCGATAGGCTTATAGTGGCCCTATAGGTTTCCAAAACCCTTTCTTTAAGGGGAGATCAATATTTGCAGTGCCCAAATCAGACACTATGCAATCCTAGACCAAATAGCCCCTATAAGGACAATAACAAAATTGTCATAATAAACGGAATGAGTTAAAATATTATCTTCAGTAAAACAAACAGATTTGCAATAAGGTCTGCAGTTTCTAATGGAGGACAAAGAGGATGCAGAGGAATGTAGACTGTGGCTGTTAATGGGATAAGAAAAGAATATACAGAAGTTCTAGACAATAGTAAGGATGAGAGTGTAATCAAAAGAAATTGGATGTTAGCATGCAAAAAAGGGAGAAAAAGACTCTGAGGGAACAGGTAAACAAAAGGAAAAGAGAGCAAGAAAAGTAAAGAAATAAAAACTTAAATTTTTTCAATAAGGAGAAAATAGAAAATCTACAGTATAACAGTCAAATAGTAATGAAACCTCCCAGAGTTCAGTAGCCTGATACATGAGAGGTACCTGACAGTGAGCTTCAAGCCTCCAGTAGGCATCTCAGGATGGTATTTGCCCCACCTAAAGATCAGAGCTATGGCTTCCAGGATTATCCAAGATGGCTGCTCTGGCTTCAAAACGTGTTGGCAAATGGGGAGCTACAGCTCAGGGTGTGGCTGTGGTCAGCAGGAGGTCCTGGAGGCAGGATGCGGTTGGTCAGGCAGGGGTCCTGGAGGTGGGGTGTGTTTGGTGTGGTTGTGGGATCCTGGAGGCCTGGTGCAATCAGTCGGTCTGGGGTCCCGGTGATAGGGCGCAGTCAGTTGGTCTGGGGGTCCTGGCGGCAGAGAGCAGTCAGTCAATGTGAGGGTCCCAGAGGCAGGGAGCGATCTGTCGGGCTGAGGGATCCTGCAGGTACTGTAACAGTGAACTTGCAGGCAACAGCAGGCAGCTGGTGCTCCACTGGCGGTCTGCAATCAGTTTGCTGACTGTTGTCGGACAATCGGGAGGTGAACCTCATGCTTTGGGTGATGGATAGGAGTAAGGCAGGCAATGGACAGGAGAGAGGCAGGCAAATGGCAGATATCCTCTGCTTGAAACCAGAGTTACAGAGCGACAAGGAAAGCAGCCTCCCTCTAGTCCGCCATCTTGGATCCGGGAAGCTCTAATCTTAATGGAGGACCAAGGCTGGGCAGTGCTGGGGAATCTTGGTGAAGCTGCAATCAGATCAGCTTAGACAGGAACCTGTTCCTAGCATAAGCTGAAAATAAGAACCTGGGATTGGCACACATACAAAGAAAGCTGGGAAGAGACCCAGTGAGACAAAAGCTCCCCTCAGCCACCTACCTGGAGCACATGCCAAGGGAGCCCAACATCATTTATTATACTCCATTTTCCCCTCTGATTTGATAAGCCAGTTTTATTATATTGTCGTTTTCTTGCCACTGTTACAATTTTTGTACCTTGCTATCAACTAATTGGATTGCTGTCTGTGTTATGCCTTTCAACCATTAGTCAGTCATAACTGGAACTTGATGTCATTTTAAGAATGTCCTTCCATCTGGTAAGGAATGATAAAAAATTGGGGGGAAGGGCCGTGCTTCTATAGTCATAGGTTAAACTGTTGTTAATTGTGATTGCCTGTAATCTTCTCTTGGAAAACTTGTTAGAAATTCATAATGTGAGAAGCTTATTGTATACATTCAGATTTTTCCAGAGTGAAGTGTAATCATTATAATAATGCTCACTCAAGATTGTTATGTAAGACGGGGGTGTAGCTCAGTGATAGATCATTTGTTTACCAAGGCCCTGGGTTTGACCCCCGGCACCACACACACACAAAAAGTTTTGAAGTGTTGATTAACTACCTCATGACTAAGACTTAATTTACTCAGTTTGTGGTATATGTTTATACCTTTCAAAATAAGATGTCACAGTTTCAGGAGAGAAATAGTGAACCATTTACTTCACTGATGTGACTTAAAGACCATGTAATTGGTTTAACTGTGGACTTCACAGACCTATGAAAAGATACAATTTGTGACTGTAATCTAATACAAGATAGTAACTGACCTTGACTGCCTGCACTGTGTCTGTGCAATAGTTATAAATCACATAGTATCTTCTCTGTCTTTTCAGTCGGCCCACTTTGTCTATCCAGCATCCACCATCTGCAGCAATTAGTATTCAGCGTCCTGCTCAGTCACGGGATGTGACAACAAGAATCACACTACCATCTCACCCTGCATTAGGGACACCAAAACAGCAGCTTCATACAATGGCTCAGGTAAAACCAGAGGTGAAGATTCACCTGTGTACTTTGTGCTATAAAACCAGAATTGTGCATAGCTTACCAAGGACCTGGCAGTATGAAAGGAATGATTACTTTTAGACTGGATGGAGTGAGAAATGTTCTTATTTATAACTGTGTTGTGGGGTTCCCCCCACAGAAAACCATCTTCAGTACTGGCACACCAGTGGCTGCAGCAACAGTAGCACCTATTTTGGCAACCAACACCCTTCCTTCAGCAACCACAGCCGGTAAGTCAGTAGCCCTGCTCTCCTTCCTGCTAGGGATAAAGGGGCCATAAGGGGTGAGTGAAATTTTCATTTGTCACCTTCAGAGGAAAAACAACAGGCTAGAAAAATTCTCCTAACTTTTCAAGATTTTTACCAAGGTTTTTAAGAATCTCATGTACAGAGAGACCATTGTTAAAGAATTTCCTTTTTTCCCTCATTTTAGGATCTGTGTCACACACACAAGCTCCCACAAGTACAATTGTTACCATGACAATGCCCTCCCATTCATCCCACGCAACTGCTGTGACCACCTCAAACATCCCAGTTGGTAAGTGCTGTGTGACCTTCACAGAGAAGCCTATGAGGAATTGTTCAGCCCCCTTGTCCAGGCTTTCATGTCCAAGGCTAGTATTATTTTTTGTTGTTGTTTTAAATTTCTGATCTTAAAAGCAACATTGAAGTTGGCTTTAACTTTTAATATTATTTGTCATATAGAGCTGGCATTGATAGGGGAAAAAAAGAGAATAGTGATCTTCAGGTACTAAAAGTAAACTTTAACCCTGGGTTTGACTGCCTTATCAAACTGTGCTTCTTGTATATACTTCATATAGAAATAAGTTAATTTTATTGACGTGGGTAGACAAGGACAATGGGAAAAGCAAGATCTGAAACGAAAACTTGTACACTTCCATAGACTACTTGGGAAAAAATCTCTGGGTGATGCAACTACAGGAAGAGCATTAAGCTTCAAATTGATCACCTTCAGTTGTCATCTGAGTGCTAATCCATGGTATTTCATGATCATCCTGTAATCTATTTTAGTCCTTGTTTATTCCCTGGTTTAAATATATGAATACTATGAATATTTTAAAAGTCTTTGTAACATTCTGGCAGCTAAACTTTAGTCATCAAGAACAGGGATTGTCAAACCTTTTCTAAGACCATATGGTAAACATTCTAGGCTTTGTGGGCCATGTAAGTCTGTGTCACAGATGATTAACTCCGCTTTTGTATCATTTAAACAACCATGGACCATACATAAGCAAATGAGTGTGACTGGGTTCCAGTAAGACTTTATTCATGGACAGAGAAATCTGAATTTCATATCACTTTCACATCATGAAATATCCTTCCCCTCAACTGTTCAAAAATGTAAACCCATTCTTAGCTTACAGACCACACAGAAATAGCAGGCTAGATTGGTACACAGACCACACTTCGCCAATGTCTGTCACCTGTCATTGGGCTGATACATCTTTTCTACCATGTCCAAAGCAGAGACTATGGCTTGGGAGATAGAAAATATAGCTCTCTATGACCCATAAACCATAGGTTTTAGTTTCCAGTGTTTTCTGTCTTGGTTCTGTAATGGTGAGTATGTTCCAAAGATATGAGACATCTGCCCTACTTTTAATATAATATATTTTAGAAGACTGCTTTTTGTGAAGAGGACACACTGACATACTGAACTGTCAGAAGTCTGGTAACCTGACATAGAGGTATGACTTCCCCACCTGCTAGGTCTTTCTTCCTATATAAACAATATAGACTTACAGCTTTATGGTCCCCTCAGTAAACTTTGAAGATACTTTCTTAGAATAATGATAGGACCCAGAGAATCCCCACTCTTCTGTAGATAAGCAGGCCATACCAGCCCTAAAATATGTGCTCAACCCCACAGACAACCTTTAGCAGGGATAGTGTTGCACTGCTGGTCATTCTCACATTATTGCTCACTATGACTTGGCAGTAGAGAAAACAGACTTCTCTCAGACTTTCAAATTAATTCACTTTTGTGAGAAGTTTATTTTGTGTTTATTTTGTTTTACCATTAGTGCACTTTTGTTGGATAAGACTATGGGTTAACTTTTATTGGGTAAGACTATGGGTTGTTCCATATATCCATTTCAGACCATTTTCTGGCTTTACCTGATAGGTATCAGCTGTCAGCAGCGCTGCAAAAACAGAGCTAAGCCTGTTCACTTAGGTTTTATAGCTGGGAGTCTAACTAGGGTATCTGCAGCTATGAGGAAACTTAGACCAGTAAAGAGAAGATGTTACATCCTAAAGGAACTGTCAGGCTTCCTCTTGATACCCGTTGTGAAGAATTGTTTTTAAGAGATTGGTTCTTGTTAGTGTCCCTGTGCTTCTTAAGAGATTATACTGGAAGTAAACTCATCCAAAGTGCTAGAGGACATGAATATGTTCATTCTTAAATTCCATCAGGTTTATGTTCTAGCTTTGCTCTCCTATATAGTAATTCAAATATTTGTTACATCATAATAGAATTCCTCTAAAAAGTTTTCTCAGTTGAGAAGGGAAATCTGAATATATCAAACCGCAAAACATTAATTTTCAAGTTAGGGTTATACATGATGTATTAAAATCACCTAAGTGCATTTTCCATATTGTACTTGCTTTCACCAGGTGAGATTAAATCTTGAATTTAACCATTGTTACTAATAGGAATGTGTTAGGTCATGGGGAAAAAAAGACTGACTCTAAAGTAGAATCTAAGGTCTTTGCCATTTTTTTGTGTTCAAAATTCTGTTACTTTTTTATAGAGTTTAGCCCTTCAAAAAAAAATGTTAGTGTGTGTGGGGTACTGGGGTTTGAACTCAGGAGTACTTGACCACTGAGCCACATTCCCAGTCCTATGTTGTATTTTATTTAGAAACAGTGTCTCACTGAGTTGCTTAGCACCTTTGCTTTTTACTGAGGCTGGCATTGAACTTGAGATCCTCTGGCCTCAGCCTCCTGAGCCACTGGGGTTATAGGCGTGTGCCACCGTGTCCAGCTTCAAAATTTTTTGTGGGTGGGAATGATCTTCAAGGAGCCAGTTTAACCAGGCGTAGTGGTTCACCCCTATAATCCTGGTGGCTCAGGAGGCTGAGGCAGGAGGATCACAGGTTCCAAGCCAGCCTCAGCAACTTGAGTGAGGCTGTAAGCAACCTAGCAAGACCCTTTATCAAAATAAAGAATTGTTAAAAAGGGCTGGGGGTGCCCTTAAGTGCCTTTGGTTTAATTCCTGGTACCAAATTGAAAGGAAAAAAAAAAAAAGTCAAGTTGAACAGGGCCTGGTTGCTATCTTTTTAAAACTATTTAGCCATTTTTAACAGATAATGGTATGAATATATTAGTGAATTATTGAAGTAATTCAGTTAAAATTTTGTAGTTTTTTTTTTTTTCCAATTTTTATTTTCATTAAAACTAAAAATTCCGACTTATAAATGTTGGCATTTGTAAGTTTGCTGCTAGCAAAACTGTTTTGGCACACCAGTAAGAATATATGAGTAATAATATAATTGGACTTTACTATTTGTAGCCAAGGTGGTACCTCAGCAGATCACACATACTTCTCCTCGGATCCAGCCTGATTACCCTGCGGAGAGGAGTAGCCTAATTCCTATTTCAGGGCATCGGGCCTCTCCAAATCCTGTGGCCATGGAAACCCGAAGTGACAACAGGTAGGAGGCAGTGGGCCAGTTAGCTTGCCCAATTGTGTCATTGTTTTGATATTTTAGTAAAATCAAATGTCCCACAAAATATGGTGTGTGTTTGTTTATATTTTCAAATTTTCCCCCTGAAAATAACACATTGGATAATTTCTTTTTCATTGTTCACAGGAAAATGTGGTTTTTATTAAGTCATTCTCTTTTTGATGGATGTTCTAGCATCCATTTTTTTTGTTCATGTATTTGTTTTGAGCCATTCTGAGAGTAAGGGTTTCTGGATTGTGACCCTTTATCCATAAATGCCTCCATTTATGACTCCTAAAACAACACAGTCTCTTTTTTAACCGTACTTAGAGATTTCTGGAATGATTCTTTAGCTTTCCATTCTATTCTTATGTTGACATTGTTTAAAACTATACATAGGCCAGTTGTTTTGTTAGACTATCCTTCAGTTTGGTTTTGTCACATTGTTTCTTCATGATTAGATTCAGGTTATTCATTTTTGAAGGAATTATTATTTAAGTGATGTGTTCTCACCATTATTACATCATCAGAGGGTTCATGCTGTTTGTTGGTTATATTAACATTAATTACTCAATAAAGGTGATGTTTGCCTTTTTTTTTTTTTTTTTCCCCCTACTGTAAAGGCACATTTTTCTCCTCTGTAAACAAATAATCTATATGGAAATACTTTGAGACCATAAATATTCCTGTTCTCCAGGAAACTTTCACCCAGTAATTTTAAGATCGATAATTCCTGGGCAAATTAATTATCAATATTATAGTTGCAAAACATACTTATTTAAAGTATCATTTCTTCCATATTTATTTGGCATTTTCAAATTGAGAAAGTTTCTCTTATATACTCTATTTATTTGAGTATTTCATTTTTTAAAATCAGTCTGGGCATATGAATTTGTTTTATTCATTAATATAAATAATGATGGCAATATATCCATTATATTGCCATATGGCAATATATCCATTATATTGTCATATGGCAATATATTCATTATATTAATGATGGCAGTATATCTATTGCCATCATCTGTTTTGGTGCTCAAATGATCTCCAGTTTGGCCCTTACGGTCCCCGTTAGACTGCTTCTGTAGATTTTACCATGTCTCCATTCTAGCTCTTTATATTCCACAAGTTATTCCAGGTCTTACTGATCCCTGAGATCTGCTGGTTTTTTTCCAGGGAGCTCTTTTGTCATTTCAAAACCAACATCTAGGCATTATCTCTGCTTTTGCTAAGGATTGATATTTCTTCTAGGCTCTTTTGTCAGGCAGAAGTAGAAAGTAACATTTTTTTAACCATTTGAATATATGTTGATACCTCCAGTGTAACTCTGTTCCCTCCCACATCCCAGTTTTGTGTTTCCCTCTCCTACAGTGAGAATCCTATTCAGTGTAGAGTCATTTCAGAACTGGGTGATTTTTAAATCTTGTTATTTGATTTTTAGTGTGTACAGGAATGCATATAAATTTTAATACATTGATCTTATGTTCATCTACCTTGCTAAACACTCCTTTTAGCTCTAAAAGTTTTTAGATTCTCTTAGATTCTTTAAATAGATATTTATTTCATCTACAAATAATGACAGTTTTTTGTTGGTACCCAAGACAATCTGTTTCCAGTTTTCTATATGTATTTTTCTTGTTGTTGTTGTTACCTTAGTTAGAAGCATCCAGTTACAGTGTTACTTATTTCTACTTAAATGGAAATTCTTCTGAAATTTCAGTATAAATTTTGTTAGATACCATCATCAATTTGAAAAAAATTATATTTTTTTTGTCATTTTAAGTTATGAATTGGTATGAATGCTATCAAATTTTTTTGTACATCTTTTGCAACAATTTCAAATGATTGTTCTCTTTGGACTTTTTAATATTGAAAGGTGAATAGAAGTCCTAATGTCAAATCATTTCTATTTTCTGTGATAAACCTAATTTAACCACAATGTATTTAATTTTATATAGTACTTAATTCATTTAAGAATTTTTGCATCCTTGTAAAGAGTGAGATTGATTTATAATATTTTTCTCATACTCTTCCTGTCAAATTTTAGTGTCAAGGCTATAAGTTCAATAAATAAGTTGGAGCTGCGTGTGGTGGCATTGTCTATAATCCCAGCTACTCAGAAGGCTGAGGCAGAAGGATTGCAAGTTTGAAGCCTGCCTTGGCAACTTATTGAGGCCCTGTCTCAAAATAAAAAGTGCTGGGGATGGAGTTCTGTGGTAAAGCGCTTGCATAGCATGTACAAGGCTCTGCATTTAATCCCCAGTATTGACAGGATGAAAGGGGAGGTTAGATCTCATATATTTTTCTCTGGTCTCTGGATGAGCTTGTTTGAGATTGAGATTATCTGTTTCATGTATAGATGATAAAATTTGCCTGTAAAAACAGTCTGAACTTAGTGTCTTTCAAGCAGAATTGAGCAGGGAAGAGTTTTGATTATTGAGTTTTTGTGAGTCAGTTTTGGTAATTGTTATTCTCAGAAATCATCCATAAAATATTATCTGTGTTTTTACATTTAATTGACATAGGTCTTTACAGTATAACTACTTATTTCATAAAAGCTTACATTCTCTCAGTATATATCCCTTGATCTTAGAGTTTGGAACAACAATTGGGGAGAAGTTGGTGTTGCAATTAGGAGGGAAGACAATCAGCAGGATTGGGGGGATAAAATAAAGGTAAAGAAGAAAATAATTTTGTTTAATATGATCTGTACTGTATCTCTAGACCATCTGTTCCTGTTCAGTTCCAGTACTTTTTGCCAACTTATCCACCCTCTGCATACCCACTGGCTGCACATACCTACACACCAATCACCAGTTCTGTGTCCACTATCCGACAGTACCCAGGTATGAGCCCCACTTTTAAGATGGCTTTTCACATTTTTATTTTTGCCAGCAATGAGAAAGAAATTGGTTAGATGGTATTCCTAGTAAGGGATTTAATTACTCTGGCTTTTATTTACAGATTCAGAGAATACCATGAAGTTGCATAGATCACCATCTTTGTGACTTATGACAAGATTGTTTCACTTATTAGTGATATTTGCATAGTTTTATCCCACCCTGAAGATAATCACAATTAACAATTTTAGCTATACCTTAAAATGATAGTACAGTTATATTGAATAAAGCTGTATTTTTGGGGGTTTCTCTTGTTTTGTGAAACACTTGTGTTTTAGATTGTAGTCCAGCTCGATTTGTAAATAGTGAGGCATTTTTCTAATTCAAGAAAAATAATCCCTAAATTTGTGTTTTGTAATATTTTTCTGTGAGGTGCTTACTTTGGTCCTCAGAAAACCTTATGTCCACATTATAGATATACTCTATGGTCCAGTATTACAACCAAAGGCACATGTGGCCATGTGTACTTAAAAGGAGCTAATACAAGTAAGAAACTGAATTTTTAAAAATTTAATTAAAATAGAAGACATTTCAAATATGTTTATAACAACTTAGCAAGGTGAAACTACTTTTTTCATCATGTACTTTATAAACTAGAAATATAGGCTAAGTTTTTTTGATAAAAATTTAGTATCTAAATAGAGATGTGCTTTAAGAATAAAATATATGCTGGATTTCAAATACATAGTAAAAAATAAAATATATTGGCATTTTTTATAGAGATTACATTTTGAAATGACATTATTTTGGATACATTGGGATACATAAAATTTTTTATTAAAATTAATTTGATCTGTTTTTACCTTTTAATATAGATACTAGAAAATTTTAAAATTACATGACTTTATATTTCCATTGGATGATGCTGGTCAAAATTTCAAACATTGTATATGGTATCGAATAGCTTCAGAAATCTCTCAGTTGTTCTGATGACTGAGAAGAGTTGTCATTTTGTATTTGCTTCTCTCCTTGAACAGTGAGAAATCCCTTCTTTCCGTTGCTTTCAGGAATGTTTTTGTTCTCAATTTTAATATACACAATAGATGGGATTTGCATTGTAGGAAAAGAACACTTACTTGTTTTCTCTCCATAAGCTATTTGAAATTGATAACTATTGAATTTCAGAAGTGCCTGTAATCTTATCATTTGAAGCAAAAATTCTTGAACTTGGACCCAAGGGTTTTTTTCAGAAGTTTTAGATATTTAACACAGTTGCCTAGCTAATATTTGGAACTGAATGGCTGATTTTTTTGTTTATTTATTTTTTTGGTACCAGGAATTGAACCTAGGGGTGCTTAACCACTGAACCACATCCCCAGCCCCCCCTCCCATTTTTTTAATTGTTTGAGACAGGATCTCACTAAATTGCTGAGGCTAGCTTTGAACTTGTGATCCTCCTACCTCAGCTTCCAGAGTCCCTGAAATTACAGGTGTGCACTACTGCACCCAGCACTTGTTTACAACCTGTTTCTTAAAATTCACAGAAATATTATAGCAGATTGTAGAAAAACACAGTTGCCAGAACATAGCTTTATGTATTATACATAAAACATTTTGTAGTTTTATGAAAATAGTATATTTTAAGGCCAGTCATTTATAAATATCTGATATAGTGGAAAAAATTCTTCATTTTAAGTGTTTTTCTCCCTTTGTGGACTATGTCTTATCAGAGCTAGCCTTCTGCTGGACATGATGGCATTCACCTACAATGCCAGGAACCAGAAAGACTGAGGCAGGAGGATTGCAAGTTTGAGGTCAGCCTCAACAACTTAGCGAGGCTCGGTCTCAACATAAAAAATGAAGGAGATCCAAGATGGTGGACTAGAGGGAGGCTGCGTTCCTTGTCGCTCCATAACTTGGGTTTCAAGCAGAGGAAAATCTGTTTCTCTATGAGGCAGTCTTTGCTGCTCATGAATTCCCCTGCTATTTACCATTTGTCCACCTTTGTCACCTGCCATCTGCCAGCATATTAACTACTTTTTGAGTGCAGATCACTCACTGACTACCAGCTATCATCTACCATCTGCCCATTTGCCTGCCTCTTACCTGCCCATCGCCTGCCTCCCACCTACCCATCACCCACCGCCAAGGTCCATTTGCCTATCGTCTGCCAGTAGCCTACAGACTGCCAGCAGATCACCAACTGCCTGATGTTGCCTGGAAATCCAGTGTCATACTACCTGCAGGTTTGGTTACATGTGACTGTCACCATTTTGGGACAATAGCCAGGACCTGCAAGAACCCTGGCCTGACCAACTTCGCCCTGCCTCCAGGACCCTTCAGCCTGACTGACCACACCCCACCTCCAGGACCCCTGGCTAGACCCACTGCACCCCACACAAACTCAGCACCCATGCCCCACACTGCAGCTCTCCATTTGCCAACATTTTTGGAAGCCAGTGCAGCCACTTTGGATTATCCTGGAAGCAGAAGCTGCCATCTTTAGATGGGGCCAGTCCCATCCTGAGACCCCTGTTGAAGATTGGAAGCTCATTGTCAGGGCTGCATATTGTCTGTACTGGATACTGCTAATGTTGATCTCCCCCTTAAATAAGAGGTTATGGAAACCTACAGGGTCAATATAAGCTTATAAGGGGGAAACTGTAATACCCCCGATCTGCACTGCTAGAGGAGAAGATATGAGAACAGCATGAATAAACAAAGGAAGAAAGTGTTCCAAACAAACCAAGATTCTGTATTAATAGAATCCAGTGACAGCATGGTAAAACAAGTGTCAGAAAAGGAGTTCAGAATATACATAATTAAAATGATTCATGAAGTAAAGGATGAGATAACACAGCAAATGCAGGCAATGAATGATCACTCCAATAAACAGTTGAAAGAGAGCTGGGGGTATAGCTCGGTTGGTAGAGTGCTTGCCTGGCAAGCACAAGGCCCTGGGTTCAATCCCCAGTACCACAAAAAAAAAAAAAAACAGTTGAAAGAGTAACTGCAGGAAGCAAAGCAAAAGATTATTTCAATAAAGAGATAGAGAGTCTGAAAAAAATCCAAATGGAAAGCCTTGAAATGAAGGAAACAATAAACCAAATAAAAAAACTCAATGGAAAGCATCACCAACAGACAATGAAGACAAAATATTTAATCTTGAAAATAAAGTTCACCAGAGAAGATGGTAAGAGATCATGAATGGAACCTCTAAAAACTATGGGATATCATGAAAAGATCAAATTTGAGAATTATTGGAAGTGAGGAAGGCACAGAGATACAAACAAAGGAATGAACAACCTATTCAATGAAATAATATCAGAAAATTTCTCAAATCTGAAGAATGAAGTGGAAAATCAAATATAAGAGGCTTACAGAACACCAGGTGCACAATATTACAACAGATCCACACCAAGACACATTTTAATGAAAATATCTAACATACAAAATAAAGATAGAATTTTAAAGGCTGTGAGAGATAAGCATCGGATTACATATGGGGGAAAACAATACGGATATCAGCAGAGTTCTCAGCCCAGACCCTGAAAGCTAGAAGGTACTGGAACAACATATTTCAAGCTCTGAAAGAACATGGTTGCCAACCAAGAATCTTATACCCAGCAAAACTAACCTTCAGATTTGAAGACGAAATAAAATCCTTCCATGATAAGCAAAAGTTCAAAGAACTTACAAATAGAAAGCCTGAACTAGAGAACATTCTCAGCAAAACATTCCATGAGGAGGAAATGAAAAACAACAATGTAGGTTAGCAAAGGGAGAAACTACTACCCTAAAGGAAAAGCCAGTCAAGGGAGAAATCAAGTCAAGTTAAAAAACAAAAATAAGCCAAAATGACTGGAAATACAAATCATATCTTAATAATAACCCTGAATGTTATTTCCTTTTTCTGTGTTTCAAAAGGGTTTTGATTTTGTCAATTTAGATGTAAAGAAGGACAGCTCTTTGTGATATAAGCTATAAATATCTCCCTTAGTTGTCTTTTTTAAAAGTTTTATGATGCTTCTTTCCATAAAAAATTGATTTTTATGTAACAAAAAGTACCAGTGAAATAATTAATGACTTGGGAATTTTGAGTCTTGAACGGTTAGATATTTCTTGCTAACTCCAAATTTGTAAAGAAAAAATTTTCAAGTTTTCTTCTTATTACTTAATGGTTGTGTTATTTAAAAAATATCTTTGGTACGTATGGAATTTATCATGGTATATGAGGTAAGGCAGGGATATTACTTTACTTACTCCTATAACATTTATTGACTACTAATTTTTCCCAGTGATTTGAGATGTTGTCCTCTTTATACATTCAATTTTTGTATGAATCTGAGTGTACTTACTTCTGGGCATTCTGTTTTGCTAATAGACCACTATGATACTCTAAAATTATTTAGACTTTTAAAAATGCCTTAATGTGTTTTAGTGCTGGTCCACTTCTGTTTATTTTTTTTCCACTAAATTTTAGCATTAGGTGATATAGCTTAAAACTGTTAAGTTTTCATTGAGACTTAAAGTTACAAATTAATTTACACAATAATATAGTTCTTCTATTTGTAGAAAAGCTATTATTTTTGCCTTTAGTGTATTTTAATTTTTAATATTTCTCATTTTTATTGACAAACATATTAATATATTTTTGTTACTGTTTTATATGAAATCTTTTCTTCCATTAAATCTTCCAAAAGATTTAATATGAATATATGTGAACTACTGATTTTTGTATGTTTATTTTTATACTTGGTAATCTAATTGAGCTATCTTACTATTTGCAGTAGCTATTAATAAAATATCTTGAATCTTAAAAAAAAAAAAAAAAATGAAAAGGACTAAAGATGTAGCTCAGTGGTAAAGTGCCCCTGGTTCAATCCTAACCTTGTAGTCACCTTTTGCATCATTTTTAGTTTCAGCTCAGGCTCCAAACTCTGCCATCACAGCTCAGACTGGAGTTGGTGTAGCATCTACTGTCCACTTAAACCCCATGCAGTTGATGACAGTGGATGCATCACATGCTCGACATCTCCAAGGGATCCAGCCAGCACCCATCAGTACACAGGGTATCCAGCCAGCCCCCATTGGGACACCAGGGATACAGCCAGCACCAATTGGCACCCAGGGAATCCACTCAGCAACCCCAATCAACACTCAAGGGCTTCAGCCTGCACCAATGGGTACCCAGCAGCCACAGCCTGAAGGAAAAACTTCAGGTAAATCTAACTTTTTGCGTGAGAGTTGATATGGAGAACAGAAGTATGCTTGGGTTTTAATACTGGTTTTGCCACTTGCTGGTTTTGTGGTCTTAGGTTATTTCTCTGCACTTTCGTTTCTTCTTTATAATGTGAATTGCTTAGAACTTAACTTTCAGGGTCATTGTAAACATCAGAAATGACATGCACAGAATGCATTTGCACATAGCAGGAAGCATTTTATACAAAGCTTAGTTGAGGAAGCAACTTTTACCTTTATGAGTTGTGTTCTCATTCAGTTTAAGATTTTCTTCAGAGTTGTACATAAAGCTGTAAAATCTCGTATTAATGTCAGCTAAAATTGTCAGTACTTTAGAAAAATGTTAATGGAATAGACATTTTTTTAAAAAGTTGGACTTGGATTGTGACTCAGTGGTAGAGCACATGCCTAGCACTTGCCTAGCACTTGACTAGTACTGGGTTCAATTCTCAGCATCACATAAGAATAAATAAAGATATTGAGTCCATTTATAACTAAAAATATTTTTTAGAAGTAGTGTGCAGTATTTCTTAGCTGTTTCTGTTATGTAGTTAGAAAGATTGTTTCTTACCCTAGGTATTGATCATAAAGATTATTTTTTATGTTAACTATAACATAAAGAGATTAACTTGAAACTAAGAATTTTAGTTGCTACATAGATCTCAAATTTAACTATTTGATCAAAGTCTTGGATTCTTAATCATTCACATATTGTCATAGGGATGGAAATTTCCCATGGTGGCCCACCTCTTTAATAGCACCTGCTAGGAAACTTGTATTAGGTTGACTTTTATGAAATTGCCATTTTTGTAAGTCAAAAACTGTCCAATATGGCATAGTTTCTGATTATGTTCTCATGGTCACCAGTATTTTGGTGCTAACTTTAAGTCTGTAAGTAAAGTATCTGTTGGTTTGTCTTCCTAAAGATAGACTGGAGGGTGGTACCATTTTTAGGAATTGAAGGGGAGTCATATTTTGCAAAAACTGCCTCAGTACATTTCTTGAAGGGTACTTTGGGGCTTGCTATCAAGCCAGCAGATCATGCTTTCTATTTGTGGTTCTTTAATTAGCTTTTCTTGACTCTCAGTTCTCCCATTTTTCTAATAGGAATAATGATGACAAGGATTATGTAAGTAAAAATGCAAACTGAGATAGTAGAGTGAGATACTCTATGTACTTTATATATCTTAGCTCATTTATTAGTGACTGATTATAGAACAAAGGAAAAATAATGATATCAGTCTGTATCAGTAGGCTTCATAGCCTCCCTGACTGTGCTCTCTGCTTTTAGGCAGATGAACATTGTGCTCTATCCGTTATTCTTTTATTTTATTTTTTATTTTTGGAGTTACTAAGGATCAACCCAAAGCCCCATGCATGCTAGGTAAATGCTCTACCACAGAGCTACACCCCCAGACCCTTCTGTCTTCTTGAAGTGGAACAGGTATGACATGGATACCTAATGCCTGTGGTCTTACTGTTTTCATTGGTGTCTTGTGTGATATTTTAGTAATGTTTTTTATGTTTCCCTCTCTTTGTTGTTCTTTCCTACCACCTCCCTTTCCTCCAGCAGTGGTATTGGCAGATGGAGCTACAATTGTGGCCAACCCTATTAACAGTCCATTCAGTGCAGCTCCAGCAGCAACAACAGTGGTGCAGACCCACAGCCAGGGTGCTAGCACCAATGCACCAGCCCAGGGCTCCTCCCCCCGGCCAAGTATCCTCCGGAAGAAACCTGCCACAGATGGGTGAGTAGACCCAAAAGTGCCAAGTGACACCACAGGTTCTAGATATACTAATATAAACAGTAAGCTCTCATATCCAGTGCTGGTAGCAACCTAATCTCTCTTCTCTGTGGCATTTTAAATTTTCCTCCAAAACAACTTGACCACAGGATTATTCAGTAGAACCTTATCCAGCTCAGACTATAGGATATTA
This sequence comes from Sciurus vulgaris, assembly GCF_902686455.1. Taxonomy (NCBI): domain Eukaryota; kingdom Metazoa; phylum Chordata; class Mammalia; order Rodentia; family Sciuridae; genus Sciurus; species Sciurus vulgaris. Next base: position 73,580,144 of record NC_136463.1, read on the forward strand.
AGAATCCTCAAGTGGGTGGGATATCAGTTATAACTATCTGTTGCATAATGTTATAGGAGTTCTCTCTTGTACTGGAAATTTAATCCTAGAACCTTTTTCGGGGAAAGAGGGATACTGGGGATTGAACTGAGGGGCACTCGATCACTAAGACACATCTCCAGCCCTATTTTGTATTTTATTTAGAGACAGGATCTCACTGAGTTGCTTAGTGCCTCATCATTGCTGAGGTTGGCTTTAAACTCACAATCCTCCTGCCTCAGCCTCCTGAGCCACTGGAATTACAGGCATGCACATCACATGCAGGCTTAATTCTAAAACCTTTAAAGTAGCTTATAATTAACTCTCCAGACCTGTCTGGGTATTAAATTAATGCATGCTGTATATTTTTTTTCTCCTCATTCAACGAGAGTTGTTGTTGCTAAGGGCAAGCAGTTTTCAAAGTGTATTCAGACTCGTTTTTAGTAGCAGGTTGTATTCTGTATTATGTAAGCCTCTTAGTTGGTGGGATAGGCAGGAAGGTATGTGCTGTGCTTTAAAACATTCCAGTGGTGGGAAATGAGTAGCCACATTTCAAAGTTTCTATGGCTCAGCTGGGTTGATAGCATCCCCATCAGAAGATTAAAGCTTAGCACAAACTTTAATTGCTGGAACTAGGGTCATCCAAGGTTTTTAGATGCACAGAGCTTTGTATGTCCTGAGTTCCTATCTTTACTCATTATGAATACTTTATAAAGAAGGTCTTTTTTTTTTTAAAGCATATTTCAGGCCTTGATGAAATAACCCTATTGATAAAGCAGAGCTTATAATTAAGATAGCAAATTGATCATGCACATCTAAATTTCTCCCCCTCTCAAAACCCTGTGGAACTTATTTTTTTTAATTCTAATTAGTTATACATGATAGCAAAATGCACTTTGAAACATCATGCATAAATGAAGTATAATTTCTCATTCTTCTGGTTGTACATGACATACCATCATACCAGTCATGTAATCGTATATGTACATAGAGTAATAATGCCTTTTGAAACTGGTTATTTTTTTAAAGAAAGATTTTATAAGGATGGGGAAAACAGCAGAGGTCACAATAGCAACAAAACATTGAAGCTGGAAGGCGGCTAGGCAAGTGATCCCAACCTTAGCTGTTAGAAAGCTAAATCTTAAGCCTACAGTGGAGGAAGCTAAGAGCATCCATTTTTAAAATCTGTTTGAGAAGCACTTAGAGCCCAAAATACTGTTCTCTACCTGCACTATGGGGTACACTGCCCCTTCTTGATCCCATCAGGAATCTAAAGGTGCAAACTCTGCAGATCATCCACTAGGATCAACCAGCACAGTGGAGGCCACAGAGCCAACCATGGATGGACTTCATACACTTCCCAGTTCAGTTTCCCCATTTAACCTTGGCAGTTGAGCTTGACTTGGTAGAGAGAAAATGAGAGAGAACTCTGCTTTCCTCTGGATAATCTACCCAACCCAAGGGGGAAGCTTTAATGATATTAACACTAGGGGGGTTGCCTAAGTACAGGGGCTAGATCATGCACCCTCCAGTGAATATTATGGTAGACAAGCCCTTCCACACACTCTGAGCTTCCATCCAGCTTTTTTGTGCCCCCTACTGTTAGTCATGATTATGCCACCAAGCATAATCAGGTATCTTAAGGGTCCTCTAACACTAGAAGACAGAAACCCTGATAAATGTGCCCTTAAAAGTACTTGGAAAAATGCTAAGACTAGGCAAGGAGAACAAAACTAAAAGTAAATGAACAAAGACAAAAGCTACCAATAATATCTTCAGAAGGACAAAAGGAAAAGATGTAGGAACATGGTTCTATACAAAAGGACCATCCCAGAGGACAAGAAAAGCTGTCTTGAAATTTAAACTGTGATAGTAATTGAAATAGAAATTGAAAACTCAGAAGGGTTTACAGATGAGAAATCTAAAAAGTGGAGTAAAAAGGCAGGAAAAGAAGCAATTGAGGAGCTCCAACCTCCAATTAATGGGATTTTAATAGGAGAGATTAGAGAAATGGAAGAGAGTCATTTACAGAGTAACTCACAGAATATTACCAAAACTGAAGGGCAAGAAGTGCTCATTGTAGATAGATGGGTGCAATAAATCCACACCAGTAATTTGAAGTTTTAGAACAGCACAAAAGGAACTGCCCCTTCTTCCATACTTTGTCACCTTCCAAAGACCCTTCTGCTGTGTTCTCTGTCATCAACAGAATACTCTGTGCCCTTACCTCCTCTTTATCCATTCTTTTTTGCTTTAAACATGAGTCTTTCTTGGGGACTATACTTCCCCTGCAGGTCTCCAAAGTGGTGACTCTGTGTCTTCTCATCCAATCACTTGGTAGAATTTGGGTAGGTTCTCATCGGGCCTTGCTACCATTTTCAAGCCATTTCACCTCAAGAGCACTTCATCTGTATTTAGATTTCATACTTGTATTGGAAAAAGTACTTTTCATGTAGTCAAACTATTCCAGGCACAATGAGAAGTATACCAATAACTGAAATAGAGTATCTGATTTTAAGTTCAGTGTAACTAAAATGAAATTATAATACAGGTCTGAGGGCATAGTTCAGTGATTGTTTGCCTGACAGTGCTGGGTTTGATCCCCAGCACTGTAAAAAATAAAAAGAACAACACATTTTGTTCTCAGTTGCACTTGCCACATTTCATGTACTCAGTAGTGCCTGTTGCTCCTTTTTTGGATGGGGCTGATCCATAGACTCAATGAAATTCAAGTTTAGTTTTGCAGTATGTTTGTGTGCCCTTCAGGACCACATGCCTGGCTGGCAATTGTGATGGTAGCATTCTTGTCTTTGCCTTCAATATAAGCAAAAATGAACTGGGTGTGGAGGTACACACCTGTAATCCCAGTGACTGAAGCCTGAGGCAGGAGGATCGGAAGTTTGAGACCAGCCTCAGAAACTTAGACCCTTAGCAACTTAGCAAAACCCTTTCTCAAAATAAAATAAATAAATAAATAAGAAGAACTGGGGATATAATTGAACCCCTGGGTTCCATTCCCAGTGCAAAAAAAAAAATTGTTTTTTTAGCTCTTTGGCTGCTCAAATGTTTAAGTGCTTCTCTCCCTCTGCCCTCCCTGAACAATATGTATACATCACTGGCATTTTACTGACCTTGTTTTCTATGCTCTTATGTTCCATAGCTCACCACCTTTTTCTACCTCCCTCCCAGCAATTTTCAGCAGGCCTCACATGAGTCTTCCAACCACTTGTCCTAACCACCTTTTCATTGCCCCTCACTGTCTTCCTTGGCCTCTTTCTCTGCTTTCCCAAATCAGTCTGTAATCACTTCACTCATTTCCTTGTATACTACCTCAACTTCTTTGCCTTCCCCTTTCCTTTGTCAAAACACATGCTCTTCCTCACAAATCTTACCTAGCTTGGTCAACAAATCTCTTCCTCTCTTGCATACTCAAAAGCAATGCTCTAGAGGGAGCTCTTCTTCCACTGTCTTGCATATCAGCAGTTTTTTCTTAGAGGACCTTTCACATAAAAAATATAAACATGCTATCATTTCTTTCTTTTTTATTTTGAAGTGCTGGGAATCTGGGGTCAAACCTACGGCCTTCCACGTGCTATTCAATGCATGCTGTCATTTCTTCTGTCTTAAAAAACATTGTGTTGAGCCCATGTTTCTTCACCTTGTACCACCACCATCCCCTGCCCTTTTTGTTTGTTTCTCTTTGCAAAGAAAATAAAGAGTTATCTGCCTTTGCTATTTCCAATTCTTTTGCCAGTCTTCCAGCATTTTCATTGTAGTGTACTGCCTAGATAATGTGTATATAACCTAATGAATTGATACAAAGTAAATACAGTATCTAACCACTACATTATTTACCACAAAGTAACTAGTTTTTGTAAGGTGTGACCTCATAAATAGAATCATATACAGTATTATGCCTTTTTTCACGAGTCTGAATTCTTTAACTTAGTTTTTTATGATCCATCTATATTATTGCATTGATTATAATTTTTTATTGCTATATACATCCATTATATAATAACCATATAGTTTATTCATGAATATTTGGGTTGTGTCTAGGTTTTGCCTATAACGTTATTCTGAACATTTTTGTGCATGAGTTTTCATGCACACATGGATACATCTCTCTTTCGTATACTGAGAAGGAATTTGCTAGGTCATGGGGTTTGCTTATTTTCACCTCTTGTGGATAATGTTTATGGTTTTTCTAAGTAGTTAACAGACATATACACTCTAACCAGCTGTGAGGAGCATTGATTCGTCTTCACTTAAACTTGCTCCTAGCACTCTTAAGTTTGTCATTTGGGGGTTTATAGTGATGTCTCTACTGAAGTTCTGTTTTGTTTTTTGTTGTTCTTTTTAGATATACATGACAGTAGAGTGTATTTTGACATACTGTACATACATGGAGTATAACATTTTTGAATTAGGATCCCACAGTTGTACATGATGTGGAGTTTTATTGGTCATGTATTCATATATGAACATAGGAACGTTATGTCTGATTCATTCTACTGTCTTTCCTATTCCCATTCCCTCTCCCTTCCCTTCATTCCCCTTTGTCTAATCCATTGAACTTCTATTCATCTCTCCCCGTTCCTTATTATGTGTTAGCATGATATATCATAGAGAACATTTGGCCTTAGGTTTTCTGGAATTGAATTATTTCACTTAGCATGGTAGTCTCTGGTTCCATACATTTACATGCAAATGCCATAATTTCATTCTTTAAGACTGAGTAATATTCTAGTGCACGCACGTCGCACGTGTGTGTGTGTGTGTGTGTGTGTACCATATTTTCTTTATCTGTTGAAGGGCACCTAGGTTGGTTCCATAGTTTAGCTATTGTGAGTTGAGCTGCTGTAAACATCTGCTGAAGTTTTTTTTGTTGTTACTTTGATTTTGTTGTCTTATTGGTGAAAGTGAGGAGTTGGAAGAAAGGTTTATCTTGCTTTTTGGATTTTTTTTTTAAGTTTAAACATAATAAAAACTTGAATGTGTAAATATGTACACCCAGATTCAATCGTCAGCTTATCAGCTAATCATCAACTGTGTTTTATGTATGTGCCCAACCAACACCTTCTGTCATATATATATATATATATATATATTTTTTTTTTTTTTTAATGCTACCAAGGATTGAACCCAGGAGCACTTAACCACTGTGCTACATCCCCAGCACTTTTTAAATTTTTTTTATTTTGAGGCAGGGTCTCACTAAGTTGTTGAAGCTGGCTTTGAACTTATTATGATCCTTCTGCCTCAACCTCTGAGCCACTGGATTGCAGGTGTGAGCCACTGTACCTGGCCTGTCATGATTTTGAAGCAAATTCTTAGCATTATATCATTTTATTTGTATATGTTTTAACATGTCTATTAAGAGATACATACTTAAAAATTTTTTAAACCATAACTTCTTAATGTCAACAAAAACCAGTCATTTTTGTGGTTTCAAATGTCACAAGTTTTGTTTTACATTTTTTGAGTCCATTTCTTTATTTGAATGACTTTAATTTTTCAGTGCTATGAATCAAACCCAGGACATGCTAGGAAGCACTATACCACTGAGCCACTCCTTTAGCCTACCATTGAGCAACACCTCTAGTCCTGCATCAGTGTTCTGCACACATTATGATTAGTTGATATGGCCCACAAGACTATTTTAACATATAAATTTCTTCCATCTCTTTTTTTTTCTTGCAATTTTTTTTTTTATTGTAAACAAATGGGATACCTGTTGTTTCTCTGTTTGTACATGGAGTAAAGGCATACCATTTGTGTAATCATAAATTTACATAGGGTAATGTTGTTTGATTCATTCTGTTATTTTCCCTTCCCTCTTGCAGTTTTTTCACTGAAGAAACTTGATCTTCTGAACCTCACTCTCTGAATGTTGTCAGTGGCCATGACTATTGTAAGAGTTTCCTATGGTCATTATAACAAATTGCCATAAGTTTTGTGGCTCAAAACAACATAAATTTGTTACCTTACAGTTCTGGTGACTAGCAGTCTGAAGGTTCTCAGGGCGAATCTATTCATCTTCTGTCCTAGCTGCTAGTGGTTGTCGGCAGTCCTTGCATTTCTTGGTTAGAAAATGTACATCACTCCCATCTCTGCCTCTATTGTCTTATACTTCATAGCCTTCAATGTCCTCAAACTGCTGTTTTTCTGAACTTGTCTCTTGTCTCTTTCAAAATGGCGATTTGGAAAATCCTCCATATTTACATATCTGCGTCTCAAACATCCCTCTCCTTTCTGTTTTAAGAGTACCAGTAATTAGACTTAGGGAGTGCCAATAATGATATTATTTTGATATTTGTAATTTGCAAAAACTCCATTTTCGGGTAAGGTCACATTCATAGGTATAAGGATTAGGACTTGAATATGCAGTACCTTTACAGGAATTCAACAGACTACACCTATAGAGTAGTTGCATTTGTATTTCTGTCCTTTGCATTTTCTATAAGTTGTTAGTTAAATCTAAAGGTTTGATTAGATTTTAGAGTTACTTTTTTTTTTTTTAATGTGGTGCTAAGGATCAAACCCAGTTCCTCGCATGTGCTAGGCAAGCACTGTACCACTGAGCCCCAATCCTAGCCCTTCATAGTTCTTTTACCAGGAGACATGAGCTGTCTGGTAGTTGATCACCCTTTTTTTGAGATATTAGCAGCCTAATAATTAGGCATTGAAAAATGGCATTTTCTACTTCTAGCTATTTCCTCTTATACCAGCTCTTGTCTGGCATTAGTTCCCACCACTCTACTCAAGCTGAATGTGTGAAGATCACTTGTGACATCCACATTGCTAAATTCAGTGGAAAATTCTCAGTCAGAGCCTTACATGGCCTCTACTGCACGATACAGTTGATCTTAAATGCTTCTTTGATAAGTTTTTTCACTTAGCTTCTGAGAACCTACTCAGGTCTACAGAGGCATAATAAAGATCATAGCACTTAATGTGCATTTCATATTAATAACATTAGGTAGAAAGGAGGTGCGTAGCATGCTGGAAGCAACAGTAAAAGAGTCACCATGGTTACTTCATGAATAGAGATGGCAGGAAGTTAGTAGGAATGGGGAAAAGGATCTGTTGCATTTTGTTAAAAGCCTTTAGTAGTATTTGACTTTTTAAATAACATCCCTGAGTTATATGATATAATAAAAATCCATGTTAAAAATACCTAATGAACATAGTACTTTTATTTTGCCATGGGTATGCCTGACAAATATGTGTTTTATACTTCGTGTCCTTTAATGCCCTCAGCCTGCTGTTTTCTGGGTTTGTCTCATCTCTTTCAGAATGGCAGTTCGGAAAACCCTCATTCCTCCTCAGCCTCCTGAAGTGGCTAGTCCTCGAGTAGAGAGCTCCATGCGGAGTACATCTGGGTCACCCAGACCTGCAGGGTGAGCACATAAATGTTCTTGCCACTGTTACTTTCAATTATACATCTTTATGAAGGGAAGAGTCTAATAAGTGTGACCAATTTCACATAGTTTCCTCTTGTGCATCTTTTTATATGACCTTTCTGACTGCATGACCTCAACGGAACTCTCGACTTCTCAGATCTCCATTTGCTTCTTTTATAAAATTAGCCTACTTATAAAACTACCTCACAGGATTCTTGTACATTTAAAGGAAATGACACACTTAAAGCACTGGCACAGATGTCGTAAACCCCCCATCGTTACTTCTGTCAAAAATGGAATTGCAACAGTAGTCAGTGCTTCTTTTCTGTGCTCCTTTTCTTCTTAATTCTAAAAGTAGTGTATTTTTTGGAAAAAACACCCAGACAACATAAAAATATTCAAGTGTGAAAAGCCAGGCACTGTAGTGCACACCTATAGTCCCAGCTAACAGAGGCAAGAGGATTGTTTAAACCTAGGAGTTCAAGACTAGCCTAACCAACATAGTGAGACCTGCTTCAAAAAAATCTTCCATTGGACAGGAGGTGTAGTTCAGTGCTAAAGAGTACTTGTCTGGTACACATGAAGCCCCTAGTTTGATCCCAAGCACTGCAGATGATAGATAGATAGATAGATAGATAGATAGATAGATAGATAGATAGATAGATAGATAGATAGATAGATAAGATAAGATAGATAACCAATCAAACTTTAAAATGAAAGGTGGTGTGTGTGTGTGTATTTAATGTATGAAGTAAAAATCGTTGTCCTTTTCCCCACCCACATTGCTGGTCTCACTGCCCAGAGTAATATTAATTGGTAACACTTTGGAAATATCTTTCCATGTCTTTTTCTATGTATACATGTAGATAAGTAGATTTCTTTTCATTTTTGTTTTTGATATGGGATATCATTGTATTGCCCAAGCTGGTGTTGAACTCCTGGGTTTAAGTGATCCTCCCACCTCAAGAGCTGGATCTTGGACTACAAGTGTGCCACCATGGATAACAATTCAATTGATTCTTTTTTCATTTATTTTTAATTTATTTATTTTTGCAGTACTGGGCCTTGCACATGCTAGGCAAATGCTATATACTACTGAACTACATCCCCACCCCTTTTTTTTTGAGACAGGCTTTTGCTAAGTTGCTCAGGCTGACCTGAAACTTCCTCAGCCTGCCAGTAGCTCAGATTACAGGTGTATGCCACTGTCCCCAACTTTAATAGATTCTTTAAAATGGAGTCTTGCTGGCACAATGGCATGTGCCTATAATCACAGCTATCTATCTATCTATCTATCTATCTATCTATCTATCTATCTATCTGTTATTTATTTGCAGTGCTTGGGATCAAACCAGGGGCTTCATGTGTACCAGACAAGTACTCTTTAGCACTGAACTACACCTCCTGTCCAATGCCAGTGTAGGCAAATTAATGAGACCTTATCTCAAAAATAAAAAATAAAAAGAACCGTGGGTGTCTTAGTGGCTTAGTGGTAGAGTACCCCTGAGTTCAATCCCCTATACCACAAATAAAAAAATAAATATAATTTTAAAAGAGTAGGGGTGTGACTGAGTACTAGAGTGCTTACCTAGCACACATGAGGCCCTGGATCTAGTCTTCATAAAACTTCATTTAGATAGAAAAATTATGAATGTATTGTTTTTTCTAGGTATCTTTTGGGAATCTGGGGATACATTGCAGTGACACAAAGTATCCATTCCCATTAACCTTACTTCCTATAAATGTAGAGAAATAAGAAATGTATTAGGAAAAAGAAACAGTATTGAGGGAATAAAAAGTAGTGGAGAAAAAGCTGATGATTTACAAAAAGGTTTCTCAGAGCAAAGGTAAAAAGCATGAAGGAATACACCGTGTGCTCCTTGGTGTCAGAATGTGTCTGGCGTAAAAAATGATGTTGGAAGCTAAAGCTGCAATATGATCCTTTGTTTTTGGGGGGGGGGGGGTATTGGGAATTGAACCCAGAGATACTTAACCACTGAGCCATATCCCCAGCCTTTTAAAAAATATTTTATTTAGAGACAGGGTCTTCCTGAGTTGCGTAGGGCCTCGATAAGTTACCGAAGCTGCCTTGAACTTTCATCCTTCCTGCCTCAGCCTCCCAAGCTGCTGGGATTACAGGTGTGTGCCTGCTCCCAGCTGCAATATAATCTTTATCACTGGAAAGATTATAATTATTGTGACCTGTAAAACCTTCTGTGAAAATACTTTAAAAAAAAAAAAAAAAAAAACTTACTGTCGATTATAATAATGTAAGAAAAATGGGGAAAAAATGGTGAAACTATTTACTTAGTTTAGTGTAATGTAAAATGTTAGAAACACAAGAGTGGTTGCAACCATTCTTACCGCCTTTTCATTTTATATAACTTATGATACAGAGCAAAAATCCTTCTAAGCCTTTGCAAACTTTAATGTGTATGTGTGTGTGTGTGTGAGTGTGTGAGAGAGAGAGAGAGAGAGATCTTGATGAAACCCAGGGGTACTCCTACTGAGGGACATCACCAGCCCTTTTCAGAATTTATTTTGAAGCAGTGTCTTGCTAGGCTGCCATGGCTGTCCTGAAACTTGTGATCTTTCTTCCTCAGCCTCCTGAACTGCTGGGATTACTGGCATGTGCCACTGCACCCAGTTTGTTACACTTCTTAACAAGATAGGACCCATTGCTAAGATTTTATCCTTTGCATATTCAGTGTTGTGAAATATCTCCCATAGTTGCTATAATGTGAAGATTTTTGCCAGCATCATTCCTGGGTACTTTTTTTTTAAGTGGAAGAACTTTTATTTTTTATTTTTATTTTATTTTTTAATTTTGAGACAGGCTCTTGCTAAGTTGACAAGGCTGGCCTCAAACTTGAAGTCCTCCTACCTCAGCCTCTCAAGTCCTGGAATTACAGGCATGCACCACAAAACCTGGTGGTACTTCATTCTTTTCATCAAAGCCACTTGTCTTTGCTGCTGCTTAAGATTCTGGGTATATATTTCACAGCAGCATCTTTTTTTGTGCTAGCAACTTCACAAATATATAAGACCAGTCATATGCATGCAGTTTTATCCAAGGTAAAAGGTTTTTATTTTTTCTGGTTACTAATATTTTCTGTTAGTGTGGCAGATATCTTCAACACTTTGGCCTTGAATGATTGTGATTTTTTAAAAATTACTCTTTTTAGTTCACCTCAATAAACTGTCCATTTCCACCATAGCTTTCTATGAAAATTTAGTTACATCTAGTTTCCCTTCCACAGCAGAATCACTTTTTGAGGTGGGGGTGTTGTTTTTGTTTTTGTTCTTATTTTGGGAAATTTTTGCTGTGTTTTTCATCTTTGTTGTCCAGTTTTCTCTCAGTCCTCCCTTTTTGTAAAATTTCACTTGGATTTATTGCTGGGGAAGCAGAAGAGCACACCTGCACACGTTATTGCTTTCACGAACCTAGAAATAACTGATTCAGATGTGCAGTAACTGATCACCACTAGACTTCTAAAGAAGTGATATGATTGGTCCCTGATCACGATGCCCATCTAATAGTTTCATAGTGATTTGGGGACTGTAGAGCTAGTGCAAAGTTTGTATTTTTATGCAGTTATTCATAGTGAATATACAATGGTTATTAAAATTTGAATAGTATTATTAGAGGACTGGTATAATAAAGTTTAACATATATTTGTGAAATTCACACATATTGACATGCAAAGTATGTATGTTAGGAATACACATGAATAGTAAGGAAGAGCAGATTAGAACAAGGGGGAGAGTTATACATGATGGTTTAGAGATGGTATCAAGAGTTCGTTTTATAGGACCTTGTGCACCATTCTAGAGCTTTTGAATTTTATTTTCAGAGAGACCCATTAAAGCCTTAAAGCATAGGAATGAAGTGATTTTTCTTTTCTTTTTTTTTTTTTTTTTTTTTTTTTTTTTTTTTTGTATCAGGGATTGAACCCAGAGGCACTTTACCACAGAGCACATCCCCAGCCTATTTTATTTTGAGGCAGGGTCTCTCTTCTAAGTTGCTCAGAGCCTCACTAAGTTGCTGAGTCTAGCCTTGAACTTGAGATCTGCCTCACCTTCCTGAGCTGCTGGGATTGCAGGTGTATGCTAGTGCCCCTGACTTAACATATTTTTAAAAGGAATCACTCTGGCCAATGTGTTTTGAATAAATTGAAAGGGTGAAAGCAGGGGGACACCAAGAGAGAAATTATAGAATCTTTTAAATTGTCTTAATAGTTGGAGCAGTGTGAGTGGAATGAAAGTCTTAAGAAGTGTTTGAATTCTAGGTATGTTTTGAAAACACAACTAACAGAATTTTCTGATGGAGTGGAAAGAAAGGGAGGAGTCAAGGATAGCTCTAAGATTTTGCCTAAGCAACTACTAGAAAATGATATTATCCTTTCTATAATAAGAAAAGTTATAGGAATAGCAGTTTAAAAGGAAAGCAAGAAGATTGATGTAAAACATTTTACTTATGCAATATCTAAGTGATTAGGCACTCAGATGTCAAGTACACAATTGTATGTAAAATTCTGAAGTAATACAGTTCTAGAATTGAAGATGAGATTCATGCTGGTTATATAGATTTGGGAGTTGTAAGACCTATAATCTTTAAAGCTAAAAGAGTAGAAGTAAAACAAGGATCATGTCCTAGGACCTGTCATCTTCAGAGGTCAGGAAAATGAAAAACCACCCAAGGAGACTGTATATTGCATGATGTTCGTTGGGGTATTGGTGCCATTGTTAGTTCTTGGCTGTTGAATGCTTCAGTTATTTCCATTTATTACTGTAGTAATACTGTCATGAATCTCTTTGTTCCTCCATCATTGAGCTCCTTTGCAGACATTCTCTGATGTGTTTCTGAAAGTAGCATTGTTAGATGAAAGTAAATGTGCAATTTAATTCTGGTTTCCAATCATTGTACCCATTACATCCACATGAAATGTATGTTTCTATTTTCTCCACATTCTTGCCAACATTTGATACTATATTTTTGTTTGATTTGGGTTTTTTTTGGCATTACTGGAGATTGAACCTACAGCCACACATGTACAAGTGCTCTAGAACTGAGATACACCCCTAACCCTAGTTATTTTAGTTTTAAATGAATACATTGGTTTTCATTGTTTAAAATGGGTTTTTTTATCTTTTCTTTTTTGAAACTGGGGAGAAAACTTTTTACCAACTATATCCCAACCCTAAAATGTATTTCTTAAAAAGATAAAATGTGGACTTAGTTTTAAAGTGCTAGAAAATATATCTAGTTCCTAAAGATGAAGAATAATATACCAAGAAGTATTCAAGTCTCCCTTTTGTAACAGAAGATGCCAAAATTAGGTTGGGGAGGGACTATTCGCAGACTCATTTTGGACTTAGTGTGATTCAGAGACACTGTGGAGGTAGGGCCCCCACACAGGCACCCAAAGTGGCCTTATATGAAATAGTCATTCTGCATCTGTGGCATCTGAAATATGAGAGTTGGATTGTGAAAAAATAATTTGCTAGAGAAGCAGCTTCCCCATGTTCCCACACCCAAGGAAAAGGAATCTCATAGAAATGACTTTTTCGGGATAACCTAACTCATTCTCTGATGAGGAATAATAAGAAAATTGATATGAAGATAAAACAGAGAAGAGCAGCAAAGTATTACTAATTTGCTCACTAAAACAACTCACCAGGGGACATGAGATTTGTAACAAAGCACTCCATCAAGACCCGGGTATGGTGGTACATGCCCATAATCCCAGCAATTTAGCAAGGCCCTAATAAGCAACTTAATAAGATCCTGTCTCAGAATAAAAAAATAAAAAGTGCTGGGGATTTGGCCCAATGCTGAAGTGCCTCTGGATTCAGGCCCTAGCACATGCAAACAAACATTCCATCATGAATTTTAACAACTTAATGAAATAACTATACCTCTATGAAGGAAAACACAAGGATGAAATGCACAGATTCCCAGAGTAAATAGAAAAACATACGGAGATGACACAAGTTGACAAAACTCAACAAAGAACTAGATGATGCCACAGAATGAAGGCAAAATTAAAACTGCAGAAAGCAATATAAAATATAGACGATGAAAATGAAAAGAAAATCCATGCAGACATGCTATGGTAGAAGATCAAGTATATCTCATAGTACATGGAAATGACCTCATTATGGGTTGAATTTTGTTCCCCCAAAATTTCTATGTTGAATTCTTTATCCCCAATACTTAAGAATGTGACCAGGGTTGGAAATAGGGTCATTGAAGATATAATTAAAGTGAGTTTATACTGGAATAGATTAAGTCCCTAATCAAGTATGTCAGTATTCATAAAAAGGGGGAAATTAGGACAGACACAAACACAGGGAAAACACTATATGAACATGAAGGTTGGTACCAAGGAATACTAAAGATTTCTAGCTAGTCACCAAACTCTGCAAGAGAGGTATGGAATAGTTTCTCTCTCACAACCCTCAGAAAGATTCAGCCCTGCTGACACCTTGATCTTGGACTTCTAGCTTCCAGAACTATGAGAAAATAAATCTGTCATTTAAGTTACCCATTTTGTAACACTTTGTTTTGCCAGCTTTCTCAAACTAATACAGTCTCTGACTCAGGTGGTGAAATAAACCTTTTCAGATTGAATCACAAACAAAAGAAAATATAAAAAGAAGTTGACTATATCAGTGCCGTAATGAAAATGCCCTAATGAAGACCATACATATTAGTATCATTGAGCTGCTACTAAAATAGTAGTCAGAGGAAAATTCATAGCCTTAAATTACTTATGTCAGCCTGGCGCAGTGATGTGTGCCTGTAATCCTAGTATCTCAGGAGGCTGAGACAGGAGGAACGGGAGTTTAAAGCCACCCTCAGCATTGGCAAAGTGCTAAGCAACTCCGTGAGACCCTGTCTAAATAAAATACAAAACAGAAATAAAGAACTGGGGATGTGGCTCAGTGGTCGAGTACCCCTGAGTTCAATCCCCAGTACCCCAAAAAAATCCCCAAGTGCTTAATGGTAGACCACTTGCCTGCCACAAGTGAGGCACTGGGTTCCATCCTCAGCACCACATAAAAATAAATAAATAAATAAAGGTCTTGTTTCCATCTAGAACTTAAAAAAAAAATTAAAAATATGTCAATGAAAACATTGAAAATTCTTAACCTACAATGATAGAAAACAAAAACGAAAAAAGAAGGAAATAATATATGTAAAGGCAGAAATCAGTGATTTAGAAAACAGACTAGCTAGCACTAACCAAGAAAAAAAAAAAAAAAAAAAAAAAAAAAAGCACGAGTCAAATAAGAAATGTAGCTCAGTGATAGAGTTCTTGCCTGGCATGCTCAAGGTCCTGAGTTTGATTCCCAGCACTGGAAAAAGAAAAGAAGAAAGAACCAGGGGAATTAACCAGAGAAGCTGAAAATAAAAAACCCTCAAAAGACAAATCAAGCTGGGGGAGGAGGCACACGCCTGTAATCCCAGCTCAGGAAGCTGAGACAGCCTCAGCAATGGCAAGGCACTAAGCAACTCAGTGAGACCAGTCTCTAAATAAAATACAAAATAGGGCTGGGGACATGGCTCAGTGGTTGTGTGCCCCTGAAGTCAATCCCCAGTACCCAAAAAAAGATCCCTGTAAATAGTAAAATAAGAAAATGAGTGAATTTATTTATAATCTTATTTACAACCTCTAAATCTAGAAGTTGTATTTTAAAAGGAGGTATTAAGAAATTTGACTCAGTTTTAAAAATCTTTTTTAACTTATCAAGAAAAACTTAAGGGCTGCAAATGTAGCTTAGTGATAGAGTACTTGCCTAGCATGCTGCTCAAGGTCCTGGGTTCAATCCCCAGGACAAAAAAAAAAAAAAAAAAATTCATAAGCAAAGCAGAAGACAAATTAGGGAGAACTATTTATAAATAACTACTAGAAGTGAAGAATAAGTCCTGCAAAATGGACCAGAGGTTGTAAGTTTATAGACGATCTTTAACATGTGGAATGATGCTTGGCTTCTTTATATGAAGAGCAAATTTAAAATATTTTGAGATACCATGGTGTATATATATTGCCAAAACTCCAGGAGTTTGATCCACTTTGTTGAAAAAACTGTGGAACATGCAAAATGTTAATTAAAACCCTTATGAAAATGCAGCTTAGCAAACTTAGAGGCTTTATCCTCTGGGAATTTGCTGTTCAGTTATATGAGCACACACAAAGGGTCAAGGTTCAGGTTGCTGAGAACTAATGCTCCCTAATTGGAGGACTCCATGAGGAAATCATTTGGTTTGTCATTCCTCTGAACCAGTGCAGCTTTCCTGAGCAGGTATCAACAGTACTCAGACAACATCACCATCCCTACCCTTCCCCTCATTGCTGTGCTGTTCCCCAGGTCCTGAGGTCGCTAGCTAGTGTGTTTCCCTTTTCCCTTCAGCAGCTTGTTAAACATTGCACTCAAGATTTTTGGCTATATTAAGTACTAGAAAAGAGTATGTCTGCTTCATCTTCCCAACCTAATAACAGAACTCCTTTCCTCCCTCTTAAATGACGGAAGGACTTGAAGAATTTTAAATGGGAACCTATTATTCCTTAAAGTGTTACTCTGTAGTCTTGTATATTTTGTTGTTATTCTTTTAAAAACTGATGCTATTTTGAACCCTAACCTTTATATCAGTGTATTTATTTCTTTCTGAAAGTTTTAATGATCTCTCTTCCCAGTGTTTGGAAGTTCCACAGTAAAATTTGAGTTAGTCCTGTGTGTGTGTGTCTCTGCTAGGAACTCCATGACCTTTCGATCTTTGTTGTTGTTTTTTTTTGTTGTTGTTGTTTGTTTTTTTTTTGCGGTGCTGGGGATTGAACCCAGGGACTTGTGCTTAGGAGGCAAGCACTCTACCAACTGAGCTATCTCCCCAGCCCTCGA
The DNA here is from genome assembly GCF_902686455.1 of Sciurus vulgaris. NCBI lineage: Eukaryota > Metazoa > Chordata > Mammalia > Rodentia > Sciuridae > Sciurus > Sciurus vulgaris. Next base: position 73,596,472 of record NC_136463.1, read on the forward strand.
TCTTTGTTTCTTTCATAATTTGTTTCCTACTAATCAATTTCCAACCCCTGTAGTTTTTGAAGGATTGGGGGAAAGTCTTCAGTTTGTCAGAATTTGTCAGATGCACTTCTGGAATGGCTTTATTTAAAAATATTGTCTCCCATTTACCATCTCTTTTTTCTTTTTAGGTGATATTGTCAATTTTTTTCTCAAAGTCTTAAAATCTACACATGTATGGGAAAATACAAAAAAAATTAATTAGCTTGATTTGTTTTAGTATTTGCCACATTTAATCTTTTTTACCTATTTAAATTACAAAATTTCACTTTTATAAATGCTTTCTTCAGCAATTTGGCAGTTAAATTATGAGGTGTCTAAGTGTTTCAAGTTGACCCTTCATGGAATGTATTAAACATGTATGTATATATTAATTTTTCATAAGTCATTCTATTTTCAAATAGTATTTCTGCCACTTTCTTCTTCAACTCTCATTATGTTAAATGTGGATACACTTGGGAGTGTCCTAAATGTCCCCATACTTGGTTAATTTTTCCTCACAATTTTGTTTTTGTTTTTGTTTTTCACAATGAAAATCTTAGCTGACACTATTTTAGTACACCGATCTCGTTTTCCTTCCTTCCTTCCTTTCCCCCCCACCCCAGTACTGGGAATTGAATTCATGGATGCTTTACCCTCATTCCCAGCCCTTTTTATTTTTTATTTTGAGGCAGGATCTCACCAACTTGCCCCAGGCTAGCTTTGAACTGCAGTCTTCCTTCTTGAGCTGCCTCAGTAGCTGGGGTTACTGGCGTACACCAGCACACTCAGTTTCTTGTAGTACTCTGGATTGAACCAAGATCCTTGTGGATGTTAGGCAAGTGCTTTTCTACTAAGCTACATCCCAGTCATTTTTATTTTAAGACAGGGTCCCACTGAGTTTCTGAAGCTGGCCTCAGCCTCCCAAGTAGCTGGATTATAGTTTATGCCATCCCAACAACTTCACTGATTCTCTCTTGTGCCTGTTCAGATATACAGTTGAGCCCCTGTAGTGATCCGCACCCCCCCCCCAACATTTAGTCCTTCAACCCCAGACTTCTATTTGATCCTTTTTATAAATTCTATCTATTGACATTCTCAGTTTGCTAAGATGTCATTTTCGTGTTTTCCTTTAGTTCTTTTAACTTGGTTCTTTGAGTATTTTTAAAACTGCTGATTTAAATTCTTTGTCTAATATCTGTGATTCTTTAGTGATACTCATTGATTGCTTTTCCCCCTCAGTATGAGTTGTAGTTTTTTGTTTCTTTACATATTCTATAATTTTTTTTGAGAACTTGGATGTTTTATACTGTATAGTGTAACAGCTCTAAAAATCAGATTCTCTTCCTAGTGTGTCGTCATTGCTATTTATTGTAGTAGTAGTTTGTTTAGTAACTTTTCTAAACTAATCCTCTATATTCTGTATCTTCATCTTGTATGACCCCTGCATTGTCTCAACAGAAATTTCCTTGAATTGCATAAAACCAGTACATCTCCATGCATTTGCCAAGAGGCCCTATCTTGAGATACCACCCCTTTATTGCCCTGATAGGCAGTTTAATACTCTGCCTTAACCAGGCAGGGCTGTGCAGGCCTATAGTCCCATTTACTTGGGAGATTGATCAGTTGAGCCCACAAGTTTGAAAGCAGCCTTGGTAAAATGGTGAGACACCCCCAACTCAGTAAAACCAAACTAATAAAACTGCCTTCCCCCATTACTTCCTGCTTATACTAGTCTCAAGGTCAGCTAGAGCAGACAAGAAAGCTTAAAGTCTTCTCCATCTGTTCCTGGCCATGTACACAGTCCTACACTTTCATGTTGCTTCCTAGATTGTCAGAAAATATATGTGGATATTTCCTCCCTCAGCTTTTCCTTTTATCCCTCAGTCCACTGTTAAGTCAATCAGTTGCCCTTTCTTTTTTTAAGGGTACTAGGGATTGAACATAGGAAGAGCTCTTAACCACTGAGCCACATCCCCAGCCCTTTTTATTTATTTTGAGACAGAATCTCCCTAAGTTGCTTAGGGTCTTGATAAGTTGTCAAGGCTGGCCTTGAACTTTTGATGGGATTACAGGTATGTACCACCATGTCTGGGCTTTTTTTTTAAATAAATGTCTCTTGGGAGAAAGGTGCTTGCAGTGGATACATTCCAAGTCAGATCAGATACACTTTTGCATGTGGGGTCTTCGAGGTCATAACCAGGCCAGTCCCATAGCAACAGTGTTCTGAAAATGAGAATTTGAAGTAGCTCCAACCTCTTGGAGCTGATTTTCACTGAGTGTGGACTGACTGTGCAAGCCTACTATGAGAGCTAAAAGAATAGAAATAGGGCAAGTTAGGACATCATCCATGGTCTATGGATATAACTCAGTTGGTAGAGTGCTTGCCTCGCATACACAAGGCCCTGAGTTCAATCCCCAGCACCACCAAAAAAAAAAAAAAAAAAAAAAAAACCACCACCATCCAGCTTGCTGTTCCTACAGTAAGTTTTCTTTCTTTTTCTCATCCGTCTGGTTGTACATGACGTGAAGTTACACAGGTAATGTAATCATATATGCACACAGGGTAATAATGTCTTTCCTATCCCCACCCCCCTCCCTTCTGTCCCGTTTGTCTAGTCCAATATCTCTCTTTTCTTACCCCCCCTCCCTTACTGTGAATTAACATCAACATATCAGAGAAAACATTCAGCCTTTCGTTCTTTGGAATTGGCTTAGTTTGCTTAGAATAATATTCTCTAGTTCCATCCATTTACAAGCAAATGCTATAATTTCATTCTTCTTTAGGACTGAGTAATATTCCATTATGTATATATACCATAGTTTCTTTATTCATCTGTTGAAGGGCACCTAGGTTGGTTCCACAGTTCATAGCTATTATGAATTGAGCTGCTATAAACATTTCCCATTTTTAATATATTTATTTTGAAATAATTTAACAAGAGCTGAGCTTGGTGGTCATGCCTGTAATCCCAGTAATTCAAGAGGCTAAAGCAGGAGAAATGCAAGTTCAAGACCAACCTCAGCAATTTAATGACAACTGTCTCAAAATAAAAAGGACTGGGGATATAGCTCAGTGGTAAAGCGTTCCTTGGTTCAATCCTCAAAATACCGCCCCTCCCCCCCCCAAAAAAAATAAACAACCATGAAGATGTTGCAAAAATAACAACTTCCCCATGTACCCTTTACCCAGTGATTGCATCTTACATAATATTGGTACATTTTCAAAATAATTTAACATTGGTTCAATACTATTGACTTAACTACCAGCCTTATTAAGATGTCACCAGTGTTTATATGCGCTAAATTTGTGGGGGGAAGGGAGATATATAGTACTTTGAAATTTTATCACATTCATAAATTTTTTTTTAATTTGCACGCAAATATTTTGTAACATCCATAGATTTGTGTAGCTATTACCATAATATGAATGGAAAACCATTCTATTGCCAATGTAACACTCCCTCATTTGCAAAACACACCCTTTGCCACTAGTTGTTCTCATCTATAATTTATTTTCTCTTTTTCAGAATTTGATATAAATGGAATCATAAGTATTTGTTTGATATACAGTAACCTAATGATATTGTCTCAACCTAGTGTTTTTGAGGTCCACTTAAGCTGTAACATGTATCAGTCATTTATTCTTTTTTGGGTGGCTAGTATTGCATTATTATACGGATGTACCAGAACTTATCCATTTGTTTACTGAAGTATATTGGGGTTGTTTCAATTCGGGGCTTTAGTAATACATTTGATATGAGCATTCATGTACAGTTTTCTTTGTTGACATACATTTTTATTTCTCTAGGATAAAGATCCCAACAGTATAGTTGCTGGGTTGTATGGTACATGTATTTTAGTTTTATAAGAAATTCCCAAACTTCATTCCAAAGTGACTATACTATAGATCTGGTTTCCCACACTCGGTATGTGTTTTTTAAATTTTATTTTAAAATTTTAATAAGCATTCAATAAAGTATCATGGAGGCTTTAATTTGCATTTCTCTAATGGGTAAAGATGGTGTGTTTCTTTTCATGTGCTTATTTGCCACTTGAATATCCCCTTTAGTGTAATATCTGTTCATTATTTATGTCTTTTGCCCATTTTCTAATGGGATTACATGCTTTTCTTAGTGTTCTTTATATATTCTGACTATAATTCCCTTGTTTCAGGTATCTTTAAAACCATCTGAGCCGTTTTTTGAGTGTGCAGTTCAGGACTGTTAAGTATACTTGTATTGTTCTACAGTAGATATCCAGATCTTTTTCATCTTCCCAAACTGAAACTCTGTACCTGTTAAACACTAACTCTCATTCTCTCTCTGCCCCTTGCCCCTGGCATCCACTATTCCACTGTTCATTTCTATTAATTTAACTACTCTAGGAACCTCATATAATTGGAATCATACAGTTTTTAACTTTTTATTTATTCATTCATTCTATACTACTGGGTATGGAACCCAGGGCCTTGGGTGTATAGTTCTACCACTGAACTACATTCCCAGCCCCAGTGTTTGTCTTTTTGTATTATTGGCTTATTTCACTCAAGCATAATATCCTTGAGTTTCATCTTATCAGATAATGTGCATTGCAAATGTTTGCATCCTCTGTGCCTTGTTTTTTGCAACCTCTTTTAAAGTGTCTTTAGCAAAACAAGTTTTTCATTTTGTTGAAACTCACTTTATTTTTTCCTTTATGTCTTGTGCTTTTGGAGTTATGTCTAAAGACTCCTCACCTAATTCTAGGTTTTCTTTTGTATCTTATCTGAAAGTTTTATATTTTTATGTTTTACATTTAGATCCATGATTCATTTTGAGTACATTTTTACATATCATGTGAGGTTTAGGTCTGTGTTCATTTCTTGGCCTATAGCAGCCAGTTGTTTTGGTATTGAACTTGAGGGAATATTGTGCTAGGTTTGATTATCTGAATTTTCAGCAGTAGTAAAGTAGGTAAACTTTTACATCTATTTGGTGAAATATTTTACTACTTAAAAATAATTTTTATGAAGAATTTTAAAATGACATGAATAAATCCTTATTAAATTGAAAAACTAGGATGTGCCTTTATGAACAGTGTTTGTAGCTATTTTAGGTGCCTGAAATATCTCTGGAAAGTTGTAAGGATGGTACCTCTGGATAGAGTGTATGAAGCAAAACTTTCAATTTGTGTTCTTTTGTACCTTTTGGAATTTTGCCACTTCCATGAGTTTCCTCTTTTATAAGAAACTATATAAAAAATCATATACCTTTGGTTTAAACGAAAAAAAAGAAACTCCAAAGACAACATATGTGTTCAGGAATTCTGGGGGAAAATATATTAATAAAAATCAGTAGTCTGTGTACAATGATGTAACTAAGTAATTTCTTTAAAATGTTCTTTATTTTCTAAATTAATTGATTACTGTTTATAAAAACTTGGAAGGGGTGAGGCATACAGGGGATATTTTTAAAACCTAAGCCAGATGTGGTGGCAGACCCCTATAATCCTGGCAACCTGGGGAAGCTAAGACAGGAGGATCACAAGTTTGAGGACTCCTTGGCATCTTATCAGAGCCAAAAGCAACTTAGTGAGACCCTGTCTTAAAAAATTAAAAGGGGTTCTGGGGTTGTGGCTCAGTGGCCTAGCATGTGTGATGAGGCACTGGGTTCGATTCTCAGCAACACATATAAATAAATAAATAAATAAATAAATACTATTTAAAAAAAAAAAATTAAAAGAGCTGGGGATGTAGCTCAGTGGTAAAGCACCCTGGGTTCAATCCCCAGAACCCAAGAAAAGGAACAACAAACCTGAATTCCAGGCTCAGTGATAGTACACATGCTTAGCCTGCCCAGGCCCTGAGTGCAATGCCCAGCTTCATAAATACATACATACATACAAAGTTTCTTTTTTAAAAGTTACCTTAAAGTTGAACTTTTAAAATCAAAGAATAGTTACTTGTGCTGTGTGCTATACAGAAATAATTAGACAAATATCAGTGTCTGAGATGTTGCAGGTTAAGGCAGTTTACTTTTATCTACTATATGTGTTTTTCCTTTGTGTTTCAGTGCCAAACCTAAATCTGAAATCCACGTGTCTATGGCCACTCCAGTCACTGTGTCCATGGAGACAGTATCCAATCAAAATAATGATCAGCCTACCATCGCAGTCCCTCCCACTGCCCAGCAGCCTCCGCCAACCATTCCAACCATGATTGCAGCAGCCAGTCCTCCATCACAGCCAGCTGTCGCCCTTTCAACCATTCCCGGAGCAGTCCCCATCACTCCACCCATCACTACCATTGCAGCTGCACCACCACCAACAGCCACTGTGGGTGGCAGTCTGTCCTCTGTTTTGGGCCCTCCTGTACCTGAGATCAAGGTGAAAGAAGAAGTAGAACCAATGGATATCATGAGGCCAGTTTCTGGTAAGTTTATTCACAGAATTCTCACTTTTGACAATTGCTCCTTTCTCTTTTGTAACTCTCCTCTCTAGAGTTCAATCTCTAGGAAGCCCAACTCCGTGATGCCCTTTTTTGTTTTTTTGTTTTGTTTTGATTTGTTTTTATACTTAGGACCTCAGTATGCAAGCACTCTACCAATAAGCTGTATCCTCAGCCCCATGAAGCTATTTTAATGTTGCATTTCACTGCTGGATGTGATGGTGCATGCCGGTAATCCCAGCAACTTGGAAGTCTGAGGCAGAATTGCAAGTTCAAGACCAGCCTCAGCAATTTAGTGAGGCCCTAAGCAACTTAATGAGACCCTGTTTCAAAATAAAAAATTAGAAAGGGCTGGGGATGTGACTCAGTGGTAAAGTGCTTCTGGGTTCAATTCCCAGTACCAAAAAAAAAAAAAAAAAGTCATATTACATTCATTTTTACTAAATGCAAGAAATTCTTTTTGGGAAAACTTAAGCCATTTTTGTTTCTGTTTTGTAACTAATTTTAATATCTGACCAAAATCATGAAAAGAGATTGATATTTCCCTGTGAATTTCTTCAGTATAACTTACTAGCATTCATTAAGAAAATATTAACATAAAAAAGGGATCAAGATATGGTCAAAGCTAAGTACTGTTTATTTACAATTTATTCCCTGTCAAATTTTGTTGTCTTCTTATGCAATACAGTAAGATATATAGTTTTGAAAATATTCTTTCTTTGGGGGGTGGGGTACTGGGAATTGAACTCAAGGGTACTCGACCACTGAGCCACAGCCACATCCCAAGCCCTATTTTGTATTTTGAGACAAGGTCTCACTGAGTTGTTTAGCGCATCATTTTTGCTGAGGCTGACTTTGAATTCATGATCCTCTTGCCTCAGCCTTCCTAGCCACTGGGATTACAGGCACATACCACCATGCCCAACTTGAAAATATTCTCTGGATAAACTTAAATGTGATTAGTAAAATCTTAAAGCTATTCATTACCCTTTTCCTCTCAACTTTAAACTTCCAGTTTGTGAAAGTCATATCATTTTTATTGTTGTTTTGTTTTGTTTCTTAATAATTGTGGGTCTTGTTTCTTCTGACCATGAAAGTAACATAGTCAGTGTATAAAATTTATGAAATAGAGACAGAGGCAAAGTAGAAATCAAAGATTGTGCTCCATCTTCAGAACACTTGGAATGGAACCATCATTTGACCCACTTATCCCACTCCTTGGTTTATACCCAAAGGACTTAAAATCAGCATACTACAATGACACAGCCTCATCAATGTTTATAGCATTCAGTTCATAATAGCAAAGCTGTGGGACCAACATAGGTGCCCTTCAACAGATGAATAAAGAAAATCTGGTATAGGGCTGCAGTTGTTGCTCAGTAGTAGAGCACTTGCCTACCATGTGCGAGGCACTGGGTTCCATCCTCAGCACCACATAACAAAATAAATAAAATGAAGGCATTGTGTCATTACAACTTAAAAAAGAAAGAAAGAAAGAAAATGTGGTACATATACACAATGGAATATCACTTGGCCATAAAGAAGAATGAAATTATGGTATTTGGCAATAAATGGATGGAACTAGAGACTATCTTGCTAAGTGAAATAAGCCAATCCCAAAAAACCAAAGGCCAAATGTACTCTGTGATATGTGAATGCTAACACACAGTAAGGGAGGAGGGGGTAGAAATTCACTGGATTAGTCAAAGGGGGATGAAGGAGGACAACAGAACTTTCAGTGAAACTCCACGTCATGCCTCAACCTTCCAAGCAACTAGGATTACCATAAGAACGGGATCCTAATTAGGATAAGTTATACCCCATGTATGTATAATATGTCAAAATATATTCTACTGTTACCTATATCTAAAAAGGACAAAGGGAAAAAAAGATTTGTGCTCCAATTACCCAGTACTATCTACCATTTCACAAGGCTTCATTTCTCATGTTGTTTATTCAATAAGAGGTATGGTTATGCTGCCTATAGTTTTTGTTTGCTTGTTTTTTTCAGTTTTTTTCAGTTTTGGTACTGGAGATTGAACCCAGTGACACTCCACCACTAAGCTATATCCCCTAGTCCTTTTTAATTTTTATTTTGAGACAGGGTCTTGTTAAGTTGCTGAGGTGGCCTTGAACTTAGTTCCTCCTGCCTCAGCCTCCCAAGCCACTAGGATTACATGCGTGTGCCACTGCCCCTGGCTATGTCTGTAGGTTTTTAAACCTGCTATTTATTTACTTTTTATTGTAATGTATTTTGCCATAAATATACCCTTCCTTGGGTTTATTTTGCCTTGACAAAACCCTCTTTGGCCTCTGTAGGGACTTCAGCTTTGCCAAGGTCAATGGGAAATTGTTAGAGGGACTTAAAGATTAATGTGAGGCGCTGCTTAGATTTTAAGCAGAACACTCCTGTTGCTATGTAGAGAAAAGACTTTGGGAGCAAGAATGAAATGGGGAGATTTTGGAGAGACTTTTGCACTAACTGCAGGGAGGAGTGCAGAATTAACTAGGGGAGTAGCCACAGAAGTGACATGAGATGGTTGAATTCTGGATATATTTCTATGAGGATTTCTTTAGAGATTGAATGTTGAATATGAGACAGGGTTTGGGACAACCCCAAGGTTTTTAGTCTTAGCAACAGGAAGCTGTGGAGTTGCCCTCAGCTGAAATAGGGAAATCTACAGGAGGACCATATTTTGTATGGAGAAATTAGGAGTTCAGTTTTTAATATGCCAAGTTTAAGGTGTGTGTTAGACATCCAAATGTAGACATCAGGTAGGTAGTGGGATCTATGCGCCTGATATTTGAAATAGAAAGTGAAGTTGCAGATATAATTTAGGTGGTATTAGTGTGTGTATTAATTTTTTTTTAAAGCTATAAGCCATAGTGAGTGGATGAGTCATCTGGAGAACAAATGCCAAGAAAAAGTTTGTAAACTGAACCAAAGATGATTGATTGAGAGCAAGTTCAAGAAAAAATTGGGAGAAAAACATTGTATACAAATAACGTCTGAGGAATTTGTTGTAAAGGGATAGAAAGAAAAAGGGTAGTAACTGATGGGAAATGATGTCAAGACGAATTTCTTGTTTGGGCCTTTTTTTGTTGTGTTGGTTCTGGGATTTGAACCCAGGACTTTGTAAATACTAGGCAAGCACTCTGCCACAGCCAGCTATCCTCTCAGCCCTAAGCTGGTTTCTTTTTTGTTGTTGTTTTATAATGGAACAGTTTTTGTATGTTAATTGGAGTAATCCATCAAGAGAGGAAGAACTGATGATGCAAGAGGAAGCTATGATAATTCCTGGAGCAGGGTCTCAGGAGGTAGGAGGAGGTGGAGTCCAGCGTGTTCCTGAAGGGTTGGTCTTTTTTGGTCTTTTCTAAACGAGGAGAATATATGGTCACAGTGCATGTGGGAAGATATAGTAGTGGATGTTTATGGACATTTCCTTCTGATTGCTTCTTTTTCAGTAAATAGTAGAAGCAAGAGGATCCACTTAGAGTAAAAATAGAGGAAGAGTAGTCAAAGGCTTGAAGGAAGGGAAGATAGAAACTAATCATCCAGGAACGGATTGGACTTAGCAAACACAGTAGAATTGCATTGCTATGTGTCTCTCTAGCTACATTCAGCTGCATAGTTGGGGAATTGGATTTAACCTCTTTTGTGTTTGCTAAGTGAGGACAGTGAAGCAAAAAAAGGGACAATGAAGGAATAGAATGAGTAAAATATAGAATTTAAACCTGGCAATGGAAGAGAGTGGACATGAGAGCTATAAGTGTACAGAAAAGTGGAAGATGAATGGCCAGTAACTTCTCATGGGTTCTAAGGATTGTTGGATGCTGGTTATGAAGGGGACTGACCTGAAAAGAGAGTTTGTACTTGAGTTGAATGCTGGGATAGGCTATCAGGCAGATTGGAATTATTAGTGATGACAGTGTAGGGTGTGGCTATTGGGGGTGGGTAACTGAGGTTAGATGGAGAAAAGTGGTGGGGCAAGTAGGTAGTAGGCTGAAAGTAAGACTTTAGATGAATCTTCAGAGTGATGTTTAAGTCCCTAGATATGTGAGCCCTATAAACTCTAACTAGTTTTACTCCCTCACTTTTATCTGAACACAGGTGTACTAGGATAGGTAACAGTGCAAAATCTGAAGCCATACTGCTTGTTACCTCCCAACTTTGCCACTGGGTACTTATGTGACTGTGTCATATTTTCTCATATTTGAATTCAGGGATGATAATATGCCTATTTATTTAGATTGTTTCTAAGATTATGTGCTAATAGGTTACCTGCTAGGAATTTATATTTAAAGGCCAGAAAAATAGTGGCTTAAACCTGTAAGGTTTACTAGGCTCAGTGGTGCATGCTTGTAATCCTAGCAGCTCAGAAGGCTGAGGCAGGAGGATTGTGAGTTTAAAGCCAGCCTCAGCAATTTAGCAAGGCCCTAAGCAACTCAGTGAGACCCTGTCTCTAAATAAAATACAAAATAGGACTGGGGATGTGGCTTAGTGGTTGAGTGCCCCTGAGTTCAATTCCCTGTACACCCCCGATAAAAAGACATGTAAGGTTTTATCTCCCTTGAGGCTTATACCCTAAGGCAGACAGTCCAGGGATAGTATGTGAACTCCATCCATAGTGATCTAGGCCCTTTCTGCCTTTCACTCAGCAACCCCTAGGATTTAGTATTCATGCATTTGAGTAAAGGTAGCTGCTGAAGCTCCAATCATACATCTGGGTTCTAGGACACAGAAAAAAGACATGGAATAGAAAGTCACATCTTTCTTTCAAAGAAACTTCCTTAAAAGTACTACAGAGTTCCTCTGCCTTTATGTTATCTGACCATACCTACAACAGAGGATAAGAAATACCTTCTTTTAGCTGGGTGGCATTGTGCCTGTGTTAAAGCAAGGGTTCTAGAATGACGGAAGGTTAAAGTGAGGGAATTAAAAGCATCTGACTGACTATGCCTCAGAGTGCTTGGCACAGTGACAAGCCCAGAGAAAAGCTCTAGAAATACTAGCTATCTGTACTGTCTTCTGAATTATTGTTATCGCTGGAAATCAGGTGAAGCTTTCCTTGATATTTGGGTTCTCATAGATATATGTGCTCCATTTCCTCTGACAGCAGTTCCTCCACTGGCTACCAACACTGTGTCTCCATCTCTTTCATTGCTGGCAAACAACCTATCTATGCCTACAAGTGACCTGCCACCTGGTGCCTCCCCAAGAAAAAAGCCTCGAAAACAGCAGCACGTGATCTCAACAGAAGAAGGGGATATGATGGAGACTAACAGCACTGATGATGAAAAGTCCACTGCCAAAAGTCTTCTGGTGAAGGCTGAGAAGCGAAAGTCTCCTCCCAAGGAGTATATTGGTAGGGGTCACTTAAGCTCACTCTTGTCTCCTGATACTTCTCACTAAAGTCAGGTGTACTTCCTAAAGGGTGTTCCCATTGTCAGTTTCCCTTATTGGATTGAACTTGGAGAATGTTAAAAATATGTAATGAGATATTTAGTGTCTTCTTTCTTCCCTTTGGAATAGATGAGGAAGGTGTGAGGTATGTCCCAGTACGTCCAAGGCCTCCCATCACTTTGCTTCGTCACTATCGAAACCCCTGGAAAGCTGCTTACCACCATTTTCAGAGGTACAGTGACGTCCGGGTCAAAGGTCAGTTTCCCCAGAAACATCCATATTAATGCACGAAATTAATGTAACACTTGGCATTATTATTTTTTTAGTTGTTTGTGCATATTAATTATATAGAACAGTAGGTTTCTTCATGCATATACGTACATGCATATAACAGTTCAGTGTCACTCCTCAGTGCCTCCCCTTACCTCCCCTTTCCCTTCCCTGATCCCCTGCCTTTACACTAATGATCTGTCTCCCTTTTACATTTATGATGACCATTTTTATCCTTTATTGGCTATATTATTATAATCACAGTAGAAAAGAAAAACAGGCCAGGCGCAGTAGCACATGCCTAGAATCCCAGTGTGGTGGGAGGCTGAGACAGGAGGATCATGAGTTCAAAGCCAGCCTTAGCAATTAGTGAGGCCCTAAGCAACCAAGTGGGACCCTATTTCTAAATAAAATACAAAAAATGGGCTGGGGATGTAGCTCAGGAAGCAAACAGAAAACAAATCACAATATGGTGGCCACAAGCCTTAACATTCAGTTATATTCAGTTAAATATAAGTGTAGTGTAAACATACCAATTAAAACAGATTGGCACTAGGCATGGTGGGGCACACCTATAATCCCATTAGCTCAGGAGGCTGAAGCAGGAGGCTCTAGAGTTCAAAGCAGCCTTAGCAACAGTGAGGTGCAAAACCAGTGTCAGCAAATAGAGGCCCTAAGCAACTCAGTGAGACCCTGTTCCTAAATAAAGTACGAAATAGGGCTGGGAGTGTGACTCAGTGGTCAAGTGCCCTTGAGTTCAGTCCCCAGTAGCCAAAAAAAAAAAAAAAAAAATTGGCACAAGTAAATGAAAAAGTACAATTTATGTGCTGAATATAAGAAACTAAACAAATGGAAGTGACAGATTGACAGTAAAAAGATGGGAAAATATATACAAAAATTTCAAAATTTTTGAAGTATTTTTTCAAGTACTTTTCTAAATACTTTTAGAAAAATCATTTGACCAGGAAATGGTCCTAAATGTACAGGCAACAAAAAACAAGAGCTTTTAGAATATATGAAATAAAAGCAAAACTGAAAAAAAAATAGACAAATGCATAGTTATAATTAAAACATTAACACTTTATTCTCAGCAATTAGCAGAATGAATTCTCAGATAACAAGAAGGTAGAATAAACATAATGAACTAACAACATCAAATAAACACTGATAGAGTACAGCACTTTCAGGTGCTTTAGAACATGTAAAGATAGACATATCCTGGTTGTAAAACAAACAGCTAATTTAAAGGAATTGAAGTCATAGGGTATCTTCATTAATTGTCATAGAATCAAACTAGAAGACAATGAGAGAGACAACAGAAAAAGCTTCAAACCATGGACATTAAGTAGCACATGTCTAAGTGATCCACAGTCAAAGAGAAAGTCTCTAGGGAACTTTTTAAAAATACCTAAAACTGAAAGGGACTGGGGATGTAACTTAATGGTGGAATGCTTGTCTAGTATTCAGAAGTCGTGGGTCTCCTCCCCAGAAAAAAAAACAGCAGTCAAAGCAAATACACAGAAGAAATTAGTAAAGATAAGAGGGGTTGTGGCTCAATGGTAGAACTCTTGCCTGGCACATGTGAGGCCCTGGGTTCAATCCTCAGCACCATATAAAAAGTAAATAAAATAAAGGCATTGTGTTGATATACAAATATATATATATATATATATATATATATATATATATATATATATATAAAGAGGAATCAATGGAATGGAAAACAATAAGGGAAAAAGGGAAACAAAACACTGGTTCTTTGAAAAAAATAAAATTCATGAATCTTTAGCAAGATCAAAAAAAAAAAAGGACATGAATCGTGAATATCAAGAATGAAATAGGATATCACTACAAATCATGCAGCCATTTAAAGCATAGAGACTTCCAAAATGTATGCAGTGTGGAAAGGGGAAGTGATAACTTTACAGTGGAGATACCTGACAAGCACCACCTCAACCAGGTGCTTAAGGTCAGCACCCACCACATGAAGCATGTAAATAGTATATAACCTTCATGAAAGGTATACACTTAACCTCTTTGTTGTTCCTTTCAAAAACCCTTGGGTGGCCTATACCTGTAATTCCAGCTACTGGGGATGCTGAGGTGGGAGGATTACATGTTCAGGCCAGCCTTACAAACTTGGTGAGACCCTGTCTCAAAATAATAAAAAAGAGCTGGGAGTATAGCTCAGTTGTAGAGCACCCCTGGGTTCAATCCCCATTACTTGGGGTGGTGGGGGGTGGGGGCAGACACATAGTCTAATCCTGAGGAAGACTTCAGGATTTGATGTGATTTTGATTTTTTTTTCTAGTGCTGGGAATCTAAACTAACATCAGCTATTGAAATCAAGGTGTACTGTAGTTGGCATAAGATGTAACCAGTGGGGCAAACTGGGTGAAGGATTATATAAGACCTCACTTTACTAAAAGATGGGAAATGTATACATAGAGAATATTACTCTATGTATACCACCACTCCCCCCTCAGACATCTTAACAAAATTCAAGGGAAGCATATTTCACATGGTGGTATAAATACCCAATCATCATGTTTATGAACCACAAAAGAATCAACTATCCTTTCTTAAAAATAATGTTACCAAGATATAATTCACATAGCATACAATTCACCTGTTAAAGTGTACCTTTTGAAGGGTTTTAGTATATGCACAGAGTTGTGCATCCATCACCACAGTTGTAAAATATTTTCATTACTTTAAAAGACTCCATATCCCATAGTTGTCATCTCCTGACCTGGCAGCACCTTTACTCTTTCTTCCCTCTAGCCCTAGACGACCTCTGATCTACTTTGTCTTTATAGATTTCCAGTCTGGACACTACATAAAAATGGACTCATGTAATATGTAGTCTTCATAACTGGCTTTTCACTTAGCATAATGTCTTCAAGGTTCATTCATTCATTCATTCATCATTCATTCCTTTTTGTTAGCAAATAATAACACCATTTTCTATACATACCACATTTAATGTATCTGTTCTTTATTTGACGGGTATTTGGGTGGTTCCCACTTTTCAATTCTTATGAATGATGCTACTGTGAACATGTTTTACAAGTTTTTGGGCAAGTAACTGTTTTCATTTCTCCCAGGAATGGAATTTCTGGGTTTGCATGGTAATTATTTGTGTTACATATTAGGAACTGTCATAATGTTATTTTTTCAAAGCCTCTGCTCCATTTTTGCTTTCCTACCAGCTGTTGCTATGGGGTCTGCTTTTCCTCCATCCTCAACAACACTAATTATTATCTATCTTTTATTATAGCTATCCTAGTGAGTACCTCATTGTGGTTTTGGTTTGCATTTTCCTAATAGCTGATAACTTTTCATGTGTTTATTGGTAATTTTTGTTTTGTGTTGTTTTGTTTGTGGTACTACAGAATTGAACCGAGGGGCATTCTACCACTGAGCTACATCTCCAGCCCATTTATTTTTTCATTTTGAAACAGGGTCTCATATAGGCTAGCCTCAAACTTGTGATCCTCCTGCCTCAGCCTCCCAAGTTGCTGGGATTACAGGCATGCCCAATTCTGTTATCTCTGTTATCTCTGTTAACTACATGTGAATCTGTAATTACTGTAAAAAACTAAAAATTTTTTTAAATCATATTCATGCTAATAAACTGCTTTGACACATCATTATCATTCATAATCCATAGCTTACTTTAGTGTTCACTCTTGGTGTTATGTATCCTATGAGTTTTGAGTAAATACATAGATTAAGTTTTTCAAAATTAATTTGTAAAGTAATTTTTAATTATTCATGTTACATTTGATTATCTTAAGTCCTAGTTAAAGAGTAATTAAGACTGTGCTGAGGTCTGGGGTTGTAGCTCACTTGCCTACCATGTGTGAGGCACTGGTTCAATCCTCAGCATCACATTAAAGATATTGTGTCCATCTACAACTAAAAAAATATTTAAAAAAAGAAAAGACTCTGAGGATACAGCTAAAGTCAACTTTTTTTTTTGATGATGCTGGGGATTGAACCCAGGGCTTTGTGCATGTGAGGCAAGCACTCTACCAGCTGAGCTATATCCCCAGCTCTAAAGTCAACTTTGACAAGCATCCTTCAATACTAGTCCAACTCTTCCCAGTCTTTATAATAAATTTTATATTTACTTTATTACAATTTTGGTCACTGTACTTTCCTCCCAAATTTGAAGTATAATTCATACTTGATTTGTGAGATTTCCCTAAGAACTGAATAATACCAAGAAGCTTCCCAGACTTAATGACTAGCCCTCCATATGCTTGTAAACATCACAAATTGGGCAAGGCTTCTACTCACTAAAGACCATTTACCCTCTTTTAAAATGGCTGAGCACAGTGGCACACACTTGTAATCCCAGAGACTCGGGAGGCTGAGGCAGGAGAATTGCAATTTTGAGGCAACCTCAACAACTTAATGAGGCCCTAAGCAATTTAGGAAGATCCCATCTCAAAATTAAAAATAAATAAATAAATAAATAAATAAATAAATGCAGCTGGGAATGTAGCTCACTGATAGTGCCCCTAGGTTCAATCCCCAGTACCACAAAAAAAAGAAAGAAAGAAAAATTAGAGCAAGGTGGGGTGGTGCTTGCTTATAATCCCAGCAACTCCAGAGGCTGAGGCTGAGACTGAGACAGGAAGATAGTAAATCTGAGATCAGACCAGACTTGGCAATTTAGACCCTGTCTCAAAATAAAAAGAGCTAGGGATATAACTTTAGTGATAAAGAACCCTTGGGTTCAATCCCCAGCACCAAAAAAAAAAAAAAAAAAAAGATTAAAACATCAATTTGCTCTTTTTAACTCACCAGAGTAGCAAACCAAAAGGAAGCTTTTATTCATTTTGTTGACCTTATTCCTATTGACTTAAATGCCAAAGATTTATTTTTAAATATTTAAGTAATTTTGATGAAATACTGGTACCTAGCCAGCTTAAATGCAAATGGTGAGCTTTATAAAAATTGAAATATACTCTTTTTTTATATGGTTCCAGAGGAGAAGAAAGCTATGCTGCAAGAAATAGCTAATCAGAAAGGAGTATCCTGTCGTGCCCAAGGCTGGAAAGTCCATCTCTGTGCTGCCCAGTTACTACAGCTGGTAGGTGCAATTCAAGCAGTTGTTATGTCATGGTAAAGAGGAAAAGATGCTGGAGAAGTCCAAGTTCATAGAACATTTTCTTTTGAGTAATTCTGAAGTATTCTCTACTAATACGGGTCATGGTAGGATTTTTGTGTGTTGCTGTATGTTGTAAACACTATGTCAGTTACATATGATTATAATCTAAATCTTAGTTTATATGGAACATCTGTGGCATAAGACCTAAAATTAAAATTCAACATTATGTCTTGTGGTGACATATGAAATAAGAGTAACCTTAAATAGCCCCACCTCCCCACTCAACTCCCTCAGAGAAGGCCCTCTAGCCAAACAGTTCCCCTCACTCTGTGGACCAGGTACAGTTCCTGATTTTCATTCAGTAGCGCGCTTCAGTGATCTCCCAGTTTTCAGTATTACTCAAACCAATCACATCTTCCTTAGGGGAACAGAGGTGACCCTTTCCCTCCTAATACTGTAAATCCTGCCTCCCACAGCCCCTGCTTGTTCACTGTTTCTGAGCGCAGCCCCTTTGTGTTCCTGAGTGGGATGCCCTTCCTCCTTTCCTAGGCCTTAAGTAAATATAACTAATAAATTGCTGTTTATCTCCTCTGTCCATTGGTGGCTCTTATATGTACCCTTTTCCATAACCTTAGGATAGGAATCTCTCCTTTATCAACTAAGTAAAGAGGAGGCAATTAGCCAGGCACAGTAATACATACCTGTAGTCTCCACTGCTCAGAAGGCTGAGGCTAGAGGAGCATGGGTTCAATGCCAGGACAACTTAGCACAAGTCCCTGTCTCAAAATAAAAATTAAAAAGGACTAGAATTTAGCTGAGTAGTAGAGGGCTTGCCTAGCATGCATGAGCCCCTGGGTTTGCTCCCCAACACCAAAGGAAAAAAAAAAAAAACACAACCACCTCATAAAGTTTTCCCATCTTTGGAGTAGCAGTGTTCTCAAGAGTATTGTCTACTATGAAGATCTAAAAACATAGTGCTAAGCTGAGCATCATGGTACGTACCTGTAATCCCAGCAGCTTGGGAGACTTAGGCAGGAGGATTGTAAGTTCAAAGCCAGCCTCAGCAACTTATGGAGTAACTCAGCCAGAACCTGTCTCTAATTAAAGTATAAAAAAGGGCCGGGGATGAGGCTCAGTGGTTAAGCATCCCTGATTTCAATCCCCAATAAAAAAAAAAAAAAAAAAAAAAAATTTTTTTAATTAAAAAATATAGTGCTTTGACTAGTTTTTACTTAGAAGAAAATCATATTTCTATAAAATGAGTGAAGTTGTTTTTCAGAGAAATGATGAATTCAGAGCAATATTTTAAAGTTATCCTTGAAGATGAACTCTGAACTGTGGCACATTATATTACAAATCATTGTTGATCAGTTTCCTTCACTGTTTGGTAACCTTTCTATACCTTCATCCTTGGGAAAAAGGACTTTATCACTCAAATAGCTCTTATACCACTGTTCAAAGTTGATTTGAGGGGGGTTCATTTACCTGAGGTTAACATTTTCTCTGAGGTCACAGTGTATTCTCTCTTCTGTGTTGTAGACAAATCTAGAACATGATGTTTATGAAAGACTTACCAACCTCCAGGAAGGGATTATCCCAAAGAAAAAAGCAGCAACTGATGATGATCTGCACCGAATAAATGAACTAATACAGGTTTGAATGAGTCCTTTCCCTTGTGATCACCCATTCTATGAGCTTGTTTACCATGAAGCCTTATTTCTCCCATTTCCCTCCCTTATGTACCAGTATCTTTAGTAAAAACTTATTATTTATTTCAGCCTACATTGCCAAGAAACATGGGTCATTTTCTCTATGTGAAAGGTTCAAAATGACCTCTGCCCAAAGGGCTGCATTCTCTTAAAAGCCATGTCATCCTCATGGCCACTGACTGATGATGTGCCATCTTCTGTTCCAGGGAAACATGCAGAGGTGTAAACTTGTGATGGATCAAATCAGTGAGGCCAGAGACTCCATGCTTAAGGTTTTAGATCATAAAGATCGTGTTCTGAAGCTTCTAAACAAGAATGGGACTGTCAAGAAAGTGTCAAAATTGAAGCGAAAGGAAAAAGTCTAGACCCAGAAGAATCAGAGTTTGGAAACAGAATTTATGAAGAATGATGGTGGGGGGTGGGGGGAGGGGTTTGGCTATTTTCAAAATGGAACATTGAAATAAAGGAAGTGTTCCTTAATTCACACATGAAAGCAGAGGGACCCATGGCATCCAGTGGCACAAAAGGATCAGAGTTGACCTGACACAGTGAGCCCCATTCTTTCTTTCAGGCACATCCCTGTTAAACCTGCCCTGTGTCATAAGTGACTCCTTATGCACAGTGACACAGATGGGCTAACAGGCGTTTTTCAGCCTACCAGTTTATAGACTGTATCTGGTGGATTCCTGCAGGACCCATACTGAGCCTGGACTGAAAGTATCCACTCGGACCATCTGTTATCTCTCTACACTGAAAATAAAACCTCTTCTCACCCTAGTCAGTTGTACTTCTATCTGACCTTCAGATGCCCAAAGTTGGCCTTTTTCAGTAGTGCCACAGCACCAAGAGAGCTGCCACATCTCACACTTAAAGGGTTCAAAGTATCAGTTCTTGTCACTTTTTTAAAGAACCGTTTCCAAGTGAAGTTGTTATATTGTCTGTCCTGTGTGTCCGAATTGGATTTTTGTGGAGGTTCAGAGCAAGTGACACCATAAGTTGCTCTGAAATCCTGTTCTGAAGTACATTCTTGGTTACCTGTACTTCCGTAGCTGGTGTGATGCTGTTAATTGTATGTACCACACATCTCCAAACCTTAATAAAGGACTCAAAGAGGTTTTTGTACATGAGCAGTTTGCATCTTTTTCTAAAGTACACCAGTACTGTACTACACATCAATTACATCTTTACCCTGCAATCGCATTGTGGATCCTACTCTTAAAAAGTTTTGTTATTCCACGTAAGTTCTACTTATCCCAGTAATTTGAAAGTGTTACAGTGTATGTAGTCTTTTGGCTCTTGGTTGTCTTAAATACAAACCTGTTGTAAATGATTAAATTATAGGACTGTGAAGACTGCTGTACTGGAGGCGGAACTTTCAGGTGGTTGGATTCTCTTCAGAGAAGATTGCTCATTTCTCTAACTAACCTGTGTGTGAAGGCCCAGTCCTGCTTCCTTTAGACACAGGGCTGGCCATCTCCCTTCTGTCTGGCCTCCATGAGAAAGGCCAGGAAAATTTGTCTCAGAGCTTCTTCATCATGAGACAAGATGTGACCCCCCTCCTCCTTTAGGATACATGTTTTCACCTACCAGTTTGGACGTGGAGTTCTTCCCTTTGCCCTGACCCGAACAGAGTTGAAATGGGGTATGTGCCATTTTTGCCTGGGCCAGTGGGACCAACACTTCAGCTCACCCAAGACAGCCTCCCTAATATTGGCATGGTAAGCTTTCATCTGTTGTGTGATTAGGGTGAAAGGCACAAAGCAGACTCGGCCTTCCTGGGCGATGAAGGCAGCATTGGTAGACTTTCATTGAGCTATAGAGCCAACTTAAAGAGATATCACCAGTTGTTTACTTAGGCATGAGCAGAGTGTGACTGATGAAATAGTGTTCCTTCACCCAAGTCTCATCTGTGCACTTATTGCCCCAGTGATCACATGTCTGCTGGCTAGGGTAGGCTAGGATTGGATGTTTGTGGTCCTGTGTTACAGAGGTGTTCTAAGGTATTGTCACCGTTTAAACAAAATTTAACCTTGTTCAAAGGAAGCTTGTCATCTTGCCAGTACGAGCCTTAAAGTCAGAGTTACAACAGTGTTTTCCTTATTCTTTTGAGGATAGCCTAATCAGAAGTTGGGAGAGGGTTGGGGTGTAGTAGCTCATTGGTAGAGTATGGATGTAGAATGTGTGAGCCCCTGGTTTCCAACCCAGCACTGTAAAAATAAAGAATTTGGGAGAAATGGGTGAATGAATCTTGTCTATGAACACAACTGGGGATTTGTTTTCTTGTTTTTTTCTGGTGCTGAGGACTGGGGTCAAGGGGGGGTATATTTTTTAATTTATTGTTTTGCCAGCTCTTTGAGACAGGGTCTTGTTAAGTTGCTGAGGCTGGCCTGGAACCTTTGATCCTCCTGCCTCAGCCTCCCAAGTAGATAGAATTACAGGTATACACCACTGTCCCAGCTGGCCACCAGGTTTTTGTAAACTACATTTTTTAAAGTAAATGATCTGTTAAGTTTTGACTGTGTACACCTGTGAGACCATCATCACAATCAAGATAGTGAACCTGTCAGCCCCCAAAGTTTCCCTGTGACTCAGATTTCTTGCCTCCTGCCCCCTTCTCATTCCCAAGCAGATATTAAGCTGGCTTTATGTCATTCTAGATTAGCTTTATTTTCTAGAATTTTAACTAAACACAATCATACAGCATGTACTTCTTGTGGGGAGGGAGTGAGGCTTTATTACTCAATACACTAGAAATTAATGCTGAGATTATTCATATTGCTTGTTTTCAGAAATTCACCGCTGAGTAGTTTTGCCTTGTGTGGCACTTCCCCAAGCTGTTTATTCCTATAGAAAGACATTTGGGTTATTAGCAAGTTTTGAATATCACAGAGTTTTTATACATTCATATAATTTGAATGGACATCTGCTTGTACACAGAGTTGGTGGTTTTATGTTAAGTTGTGCTTACTCCAGTGTTCTGTGACAGGACATAGTGCTGAGAAGTCCAGAGTTCAAGTGCCTTTTTTTTCCCCCTGTACTGGAGATTAAACTCAAGGGAGCTCTACCACTGAACTACATCCCCAACCCTTTTTATTTTATTTTGAGACAGGGCCTTCCTAATTTGTGATTCTCCTGAGTTGCTGGGATTACAGAAATAAGCCACCACACCCAGCTCCAAGTAACTCCAGAAAAATGCATACTTAGAAGAAATAGGAATATATTTGAGATAACACTTCTGTCTTTACAGTGGAAAAATCAAACTGATCTGGAAAAAAAGTTTAATCCATCTGCCTAGTCTGGAAAATCATGCTATTTTTTAAAGCCTGGATATTTTGAAATATCATTAAATAGAAATACCTTATAATATTTTCATTTCCAATGACTTTATCATAGTAATAACAGAGTTACACAGTTTGAGGGATTGAAAAATTATTTGGAGGTTATAAAATCCAACTCAACCAGTGATGAAGTGGATAACTTAAAAAGCATATATTTTTACTTTTATCACAAAACACTACACAGATGTAAAAAACTACACAGAGCAGATGTATAGCTTAATGAACTTCTAACAATTTTGAAATAACCTCCCAGGTAAAAAATTGAATCTTGCCGGTCACCTCAGAAATACCACAACTATTGCATCCTGACCACAATCCTCTGCTTCCCCCACAGGAAAACCATCTGAACATTTTTTTTTTTTAAATAAGCAATTTTGTTATGGTATACAATACTCTGGTTTCTCCTCAGATTGCATAAATCTTTCAATTTTATTATGGTATACTTACAATGTAAAATGTCCTAATCTTAAAGATACAGTTTTTTGTGTTTTGTGATATATGTACCACTACAGCCACAACCAAATAAAGACACTAACATTTTTTACATACCAGAAAGCGTGCCTCTGATTCATACACTTCTGCCTCTCCCACCCTGGGAAGTAGACACTCATCTACCATCTGTTAACATAGATAGGTGCTCAGTGGTTCATACCTGTAACCCCAGCTACTTGGGAGGGCAGAGGCAGGAGGATTGCAAGTTCAGTCCAGTGTGGGCAGTAAGAGTCAAGAATCCACACACAAAAAAAAATTTGATTTGTATTGTGAAGTTCTTTAACTTAAATAAACTGATTCATAGAGTACATACTGTGTCTCACTTTTTTGCTCAATATAACTTGAGACTCATCAATTTGTTGTATCAGTAAGTTTTTTCTTGTTTTGTTTTTTTTTTTTTTTTTTTTTTTTTTTTTTTTTTATTGCCAAAGTGGTATTCTGTGTGCATTCCATTCCATGGAACTGTTTGTCTATTCCCCTATTAAAAGACATCTTGATAGCTTCCTGCTATGAATAAAAATCTGTAAATGTTTGTGGATATAACATCAAATAAATAGGCAAAAAACTTTCTGGATCTGGAGTTAAAACTAAGTTTTCTAAGAAACTGCCAAACAGTCTTCCATAGTGACTGTACCATTTCACATTCCCACCAGCAGTGAATCAGTTTCTGTTGCTCCCCATCTTTGCCATCAAGGTGGGGTCAGTGTTGTTGGGTTTTAGCCATGTGGTATATAATTATTATTTTCATTTGCAGTTCCCTAATGAAGTAGGATGTTGAGCATCTTTTCAGCTGATTTGCCATCTTTAATATGGTGTTTGGTGAAATATCTGTAGAGGTGGTTCATATTTTAATTAGACTGGGTTTTTCTTTCGTTTTTTACTGAGTTTTAAGAGTTCTCTGTATCTTATTGTTCTCTCTCATTTTTTTCTTTTCTGAGCTGTGGGTCTCACAATGCTTCCCAGACTGATCTTGAACTTCTGGGCTCAATTGACCCTCCTGCCTCAGCCTCCCAAGTAGCTGACACTACAGGCAGGCTTCATCACATCCAGAATCTTTTTTTTTTTTTTCTTTGTATATTTTGGATACAAGTCCTTTATCAGATGTGTGTTTTGCAAATATTTTCTGATAGTTCTTATCTTTCCATTCTCTTAATAAAGTACAGCTTACCAATTTTTTCCCATAAAGCATGTTTTTAGCATATCTAAAGGCTCAAGGGCTGGGACTGTAGCTCAGTGGTAAAGCACTTGTCTAGTATGTATGAGGCCTTGGGTTCAATCCCTAGCACAGCAAAAAATAGATTCATTGTCAAACCAAAGGGCACCTACATATTCTTGTTTTCTTCTATGAATTTTATAATTTTATGTTCTACATTTAAATTTATGGTCCATTTTGAGTTAATTTTTATGAAAGATGTATGTTTTTTCAAGAATTTTTTTTTTTTTTTTTTTTTTTTTTTTTTTTTGCATTGTATTCCAGTACCACTTGTTGGGAAAACTGTCCTTTCTCCATAGTATTGTCTTTGCTCCATTGTCAAAGATTAACTGTATTTGGAGGGGATGCTATTCTGTTCCATTGATCTACTTGTTTATGCTTGTTTATTTTCTTCAAAACCATTTGGATTTTATTATTATAGTTTTATAGTAAGTCTGGAACTCAGATATATTAGTCCTCAACCTTTGCTTTTCACTATCAAGTTGGCTTTTTTGGGTCTCATCTTTTCATATAAATTTTAGAATCTGTGGATATTTACAAGGTACCCTCCTGGTACTTTGATTAGGATTTCATAACATCTATATGTTAGGAGAAATTGACAGCTCAACAACATTGAGCGTTGTAATCCATGAACATGACCTATTTTTCCTTTCATTTAGATCTTTTGTTTATCAGTTTTGTACTTTGCTTCATATATATCCTGTACATTTTATTAGATTTGTACCTGTATTAGTTTTCTATTACTCTAATGAAATACCTGAGACAATTAAATAAAGAGAAAATTTTTATTTAGTTCATGGTTCCAGTCTACGATCAGGCAGCCCCATTTTTGGCTTCTGAGAAGGGCAGAGTGAACCACTTACATCATGAGCCAGGAAGCACAGAGACTATTTCCTTCGAGGGCATCCGCCTAATGACTAAGAATCTTTACTAGGCCCATCTGCCAGTGGTGCCATCCTGGGGACCAAGACTGTCACATAATATTTGAGGGACACTTACCTTAACCATCACAGTACTTAAATATTTTATTGTTTTAGTACTGTTGTAAATGGAACTGTTTTTAATTTTAAATTTCAGATTTTCTCTGGTGGTATATAGAAAAGCAATTGCCGTTTATGTTGTTAACATTGGATACCACAATATTGCTATATTGGAACGTTTGTTAATGTGTTGATTTAGAATCAATCAGAACATAATGAACAAGTAGTTTTATTTGTTCTTTTCCTATCTGCATACCATCTATTTCCTTCTCCTGTCTTATAGCATCAGGTAGGACTTCCAGTAGGATGTCAAACAAGAGTGGATTGTGGGAACACGCTTGCCTTGTTCCCAGTCTTAGGAGGAAAATGTCCCGTTTCTCACCACTATGATATTACTATAGGGTTTTTTATAAATGTTCTTTGTCAAGTTGAGGAAATGACCTTCAATTTCAATTTGGCTTAGAGTCTTTAATCCTTGAATGAATGGTGTATTTTGGCAAATGCTTTTCATCAACTGATAAGATCATGTCAGTTTTCTGCATTAGCCTATTGATATGGTGGTTTACATTCATTGTTTTTTTTTTATTTATTTATTGTTGAAATAGCCTATCAAACCAGGATACCTGGACTAAATTCCACTGGATTGTGGTATATATTTCTTTTTATATATTGTTAGATTCAACCTCCCAATATTTCATTGCATTTATGGTTCATATAAGGTAGTGGTCTGTGGTTTTCTTTGATGTACTATCTTTGTTTTTGGTGTCAGTGTAATGCTGGCCTCATATGAATGAAATAGGAAGTGTTCTTTCTGCATCCGTTTCCTAGAGGATATTCCTCACGTTTTGTCAAATTTATCAATGAAAATATTTGGACATGATGCTTTCCTTTTAGGGAAGTTATTAATTCAGCCTTCAAAATAGATGCCTATTCAGATTATCTATTTCTCCTTGTATGAGTTTCATTATTAGTTTCTGTCTTCAAGGATTTGGGTCATTTCACCTAAGCAATTTGTGGACATAGAATTATTCATAGTATTCTTTATCATCCTTATCATGTTCATGGGATCAATAGTGGTAACCCTTTTTCATGTATTTATTCATTCATTCATTCATTAGATGGGGACTTGCTATGAACTCCTGGGGACTTGATGTGAACTCCTGGGTTCAAGCAATTCTCTTACCTCAGCTTCCCGAGTAGCTGGATCTACAGACATGGTCTACCATACTGGACTTTCATTTCATATTTAGAAACACTTTGAGATAGAATGCAGATCTACACAATTCACTTTCTTGAAGTATACAATTCAATGGCTTTTTTTTCTTTTTTAATTTTTTTTTTTGTAGTTGTAGAGGGACAGAATGCCTTTATTTATTTATTTATTTATTTATTTATGTTGTGCTAAGGATCAAACTCAGTACCTCACACAAGCTAAGCAAGTGCTTTGACACTGAGCCACAGCCACAGCCCCCAATTCAATGCCTTTTATTATATTTACAGAGTGGTGCATCCATCACCACAATTTTAGAACATTTTTGTTGTCCTCAAAGTAAACTCTCCACTACATAACTATTATCCATTAGATGTTTAATCCATTTTAAGTTAATGATTGCATATAGTGTGAGGTGGGGGTTCAACTTCAATTTTTTGCATGTGGCTGGCCAATTGTCCCAGGATCATTTGTTTGGAAAAAAAATGTACTTTTCCCCCATTGAATTGTTTTGATAATTCATTGAAGATAACTACTTGTATATGTAAAGGTTTATTTCTGGACTATCAGTTTTATTCCATTGGTCTATACGTATATCCTTAAGCTACTTCCACACTTTTACTTACTGTAACTTCTTAGTAATTTTTTCTTTTGTTTTTGTTTGGGGTTTGAACTTAGGGGGCATTCTACCACCAAACTACATCCTCAGCCCTGTTCTAATTTTATTCTGAGACAAGGTCTTGCTAAATTGTCCAGAGTGGCATTGAACTTGTGATCCTCCTACCTCAGCCTCCTGAGTATCTGGGATTATAAGCCTGCACCACTGCACCCAGCTGTAGTATATTTTGAAGTTGGAACATAGGATTTCTCCATTTTTTATTTTTTAAGATTGATCTAGCCTGAGTCCTGTGCACTTCAGGATCAGCCTGTCAATTTTTGAAAAGAAGGTATCCCTGGGATTTAATATAGATTATGTTGAATCTATAGAACGATTTGGGAAATTTTACTATCTTAAGTGTTCTGATCTCTGAATCTGGGATGTCTTTCCATTTATTTAGTACTATTTTAGTTTCTTTCAATAATGTTATATACTAGTCCAAGTATAAGTTTTTCTCTTTATTTGCTAAATTCATTCCTAAGTACTTTATTGATCTTTTGTTTTTTTGTTTGTTTTGCTTTGCAGGGATGGGGATCAGTCCAAGGGTCTCATCATGCTAGGTAATTGCTCTATCACTGAACCACATCCCCAGCCCTGCAAGGGTTTTTTTTGTTTGTTTTTTAGTGTATTGGAGGTCTGTTATTTGTTTTTGTTGTTGTTTTAAAATATTTTATAGTTGTCAATGGACCTTTATTTTATTTATTTTTATGTGGTGCTGAGGATTGAACCCTGTGTCTTACACATGCTAGGCAAGCACTCTACCACTGAGCCACAACTCCAGCCCCTTTATTTGTTTTTGATGTAGTCGTAAATATTTCCTTAATTTTATGTTCAGTTTGCTCATTGTTACAGTATACAAATACAATTAATTTTTAATATTTATTTTTAAAAATTTTAGATAGTTTTATTGAGATATAATTCACATAACTCACCCATTTAAAGCATACAAAGTTTTTCAATCTATTACATTATATTTTTAAAATTGTAGTGTAATATATATAACAAAATTTGTCATTTCACATGTGAAGTTCACTGGCATTCATTATACTCACAATGTTATATACAAGTATCACCACTATTTCTGAAAACTTTCCATTTTTTAACTCCCTATTCCCCTTACCCTGGCCCCCGGATACACTCTAGTCTACTTTCTTTCTATGGATTTACCTGTTTGGAGCACCTCATAGAAGTGGAATTGTACATATTTGTTATTTATCTGTCTTATTTCACTTAGCATAGGCTTTTAACTTTCATTTGGCATGCATCGGAATGTCATTTCTTTTTATGTTTGAATATTATTCCAATGTATGTATATGTCACTATTTTATCCACTTATGTTGGTGGATATTTGGGCTGTTTCCACCTTTTGGCTCACGTAAGTAATGCTAAAATGAGTGTTTCTATACAGGTATTTATTTAAGAGACAGGCTTCTATTCCTTTGGATATATACCTAAGAACAGAATTGCTGGCTTATTTGACAGTTCTGTGTATTCAGCTTTCTTAGAAACCACCAATTTTTTTTTCCATAGAAACTCCACCATTTTAAATTCTTTTTGATGCTATTGTAAATAGAATTTTTAAAATTTGCTTTCTGATAATTTGTTGTGAGTGATTTTTTTGCATGTTAATTCGTGTTCTGCAGATATGCTAAATTTAACTAATAAATTGTTTTGTGGAATTGTTAGGGTTTTTCTGCATATAAAATCATGGCACCTGCATATAGAGATAATTTTACTTCTTTTTCAATTCGGATGTGTTTTATTTCTTTGTCTTGCAGAATTTTTTTTTTTTTTTTTTTTTTTTTTTACAACTTCCATAACTGTGTTGAATAGGAGTGATAAAACTGGGCACTGCTTGTTGCCTTGATCCTGATTTCAAAGGAAAAACTTTCGGTGTTTGGCCACTGACTGTCCTGTTAATTGTAAATCCTTATTTTTGAAAGGCATTTTATTATCCACTCATTCCACTCCTTGAAGGTTTCCATGGGTTTTGGCAAACTCACATTGTCCTCATGACTGTTTCAGAGTGTCTCCAGGTTTGTCAGCAGGTTTATCATCAGTCTATCTCACTAAGCTGGTACACTCCTGTATCCCAGCTCCTCAAAGGCTGAGGCAGAAGGAGCACAGATTCAAAGCCAACCTGGGCAACTTAGCAAAACCCTGTCTCACAATAAAAATAAACAAGGGCTGAGGATGTAGCTCAGTGGTAGCATGTCCCTGGATTCAGTGCCCAGTACTGCTAAATAAATAAATAAGAATTCATCTCACCAGCACTTTGTCTCTTTTTGCAGGGAAGCCAGAGCACCCTGCAACTTAGATAAATAAATGAGGAAACATTTAGAGGGTGACAGCTTCTTCCAAGTAGGAGGAGCTCTGCACTATGCACATGGACCCATGATGCTGTTGCAGTTCAAATTCAGTTTCATGGGTTAAAGTCTTGATTGAAGCAGCAAAATACAAGTCACTTCAGGAATATGATAGTTGCCAAAAATTGACTGTCACAAGCCAGACCCAGTGGGGTATGTCTATAATCCCAGGAGCTTAGAAGGCTGAAACTGGAGGATCACAGGTTCAAGGCCAGCCTCAGCATTTTAGCAAAACCCTGTCTTGAAGTAAAACATGAAGACAGCTGGGGATGTAGCTCAATGGTACAGCACCCCTGGTTCAATCCCCAGTTTAAAAAAAAAAAAAAATTGATAAGTCACTTGATGTTTTCTGGAGTCTCTTTACTTTGCTTTTTTTGTATCATGAGCTGTAGTAATCAGCTGCCATACCTGGCAAGGATGAATATCCTCACACCATCTGTCAAAGAAGCCTGTCCAAATACAAAATTCCAGGAATCTCTTGGGTAAACATCAATCATTGTAATACCTACAACACAGAATGCATCTTCAGTTTCTTATCTAAAATCTTTGGGACATACCCAGCATAAATGTGTAAGTTTTGTGCATTATCATTGACTCTAAAGGAACACCTCATTGCAGAAATAGGATCCAGTTCTGAGAGTTTTACTATGAGACCATAGAATAGTAATGTTTCACTGTAATGCTGTTTAATATATTCTTTACTGATAATTCTATTGTTCCCTAGAGAGTCAATATATACCAGTGGGCTGTAAATAAATATTGCATATCTCTAAGGAGTGTGCCCTTCTGTAAAATCATTAAAAACTGTTGAAGGTCTCCAGAAACCTTGCCAAATCTAATTGCAAATGCAAGGAAATGGGTCCAAAGAGATCATCACGTGGTTGGAAGTCTGCTTTTATCAAACACTGTTCTCCAGCATCTGAGTTCTCATACTGTGATCCTCATGCTGGGTTCTTTGAGGTGAGAACTGATTTAAGCGTCTGTTCAGACTACTGTATTCTTTGTATCTTTACAGAGGAAAGCTCCCATTGAAGGCTTTAACCCTACAGGGTCAGGGAATGTCTGGGTTTGGTCTTAAAAGTGTTATCTGGGATGTTTTACCCAGCAGCCCTCAACACTGCTAACTTGCCACCAACAGCAGTCCCTGCTTTCCTTCATTTCTTTTTTTTTTTTTTTTTTTTTTTGGGGGGGGGGGGCAGTGCTAGGTTTTGAACCCAGGGCCTTGTGCTTACAAGGCAAGCACTCTACCGACTGAGCTATCTCCCCAGCCCCCTCCTTCATTTATTTTGAGTCACTTTTGGTAGATTGTGTATTTCTAGAAATTTGTTCATTATCTAATAAAGTTACCTAAGTTGTTGATAGATTGATATCTAATTTGTGGGTATCTAACTGTTCACAGGATTCTTGTATAATCCTTTTCATTTCTATAACATTAGCAGTAATATCTACACTCTCATTTTCTGATCTTAGTAATTTGTCTTCTTGTTTTTCTTTTGTCAGTCTAAAGATTTATCAATTTCATCTTTCCAAAGAACTAATTTTTAGTTTCATGAAGTTTCTCTATTTTTCTCATCTCTATTTATCTCTACCATTATTATGTCCTTCATTCTGCTAGCTGTGGGTTTAGTTTGTTCTTTTTCTAGTTTTGTAAATGTATAATTAGGTTATTGTTTAGCATATTTGTGTGTGTATGTGTATGTGTGTGTGTGTGTGTGTGTGTGTGTGTGTGTGTGTGTGTGTGTGTGAAAGAGAGGGAGAGAGAAGTAGTAGGGATTGAACCCAGGGGTGCTCTACCACTGAATTATATCTCCAACCCTTTTTTTTTGTGAGACAAGTTTTCACTAAGTTGCTAGCCTCAAACTTGTGATCCTCCTACCTCAGCCTCCCAATTCAATAGGATTACATGTGTGTACCACTGTACCCAGTGTTTTAGTGTTCTCTTTTTCAGGGTTAGACTTTTGAGACCCATTTATTTTCACTAATATAGATAGATTCCTCATATGGCTCCTTCCTCAACCTATTCAATTTTAGTTGGTTTAAATCATGGGGACCTTGTAGAATGCTCCGATCTCTTGGTATTATCTTCCTCACAGTCTTAATAGTCCTAGTGTCCTGAATTTTTTTATTTTTTTTTTTATTTTTATTTTTTTGCAGTGCTGGGGATTGAACCCAGGGCCTTGTGCTCTACTGACTGAGCTGTCTCCCCAGCCCCCTGAATTGTCTTCAAAAGTTTTAAATTCTTGCATGCATCCCTATGCTGAATACTAAATGGTCTGTCTCCAACTCGAATGACAGACACTGAAAGAGACATGCTGAGAGTAATGCTGACATCCTAAGCTTTGTCACACTTTCACCTTAGTGACAGCTTGACCAAAAGGGTGGAGTTAAATAAAGTCTGTAAGAGGCCATTGATTTCGATTGAGCTCCTGAACCAAGCCTCAATAGACCAAACCAAAACAGAGTTACTCATGCTAAATTTCCATGTACCACACTGAAACTGAATTGTTTATCTGGCTTATGAAAACTCAACAGCCAGGCATGATGGCAAACACCTGTAATCCCAGCTATTTGGAGACTATGGTGGGAGGGGCACTTGAGCCCAGGAGTTCAAGATTAGCCTGGGCAGCAGAGAAAGACCCCATCTCAAAAAAATTTAAAAAGAAAGTTGGGGATGGTTGTACATATCTATAATCCCAAAGACTCGAGAGGCTGAGGCTAGAGCATTGCAAGTTTGAGGCCAGCCTGAGCAACTTAACAAGACCTATCTGAAAATGAAATAAAAAGGGCTAGGGTATAGCTTAGTGATAAAGAACTTATTTAGCATGCACAAGGCCGTGGGTTCAATCCCCAGCATCACAAAAAAGATTTTGAAAAGCAAATTAGAGAGCATAAGAGATAGACCCAGATCTCCACACAGACTGGTTTTAGCTAGCATAATTAGGCAGTCCCCTCTGCCCTATGCTTTGAAAAGAAAGAAACCTGAAGTAACCCAATGTTAACCAATCCCCACTTTGTCCTACACCTGTTAACATATATTTATAATTATTACTTTATGCATTTTCCTTTTAAGACATATGGAAAAAAGAAGTTCCAACTGAAAGTGCAATAATACTGGTTTTTATGTTTACCTATAAAATTAGGTTTACTGGTATTCCTTAATTTTTTTTTCTTATTTCTGACTTACTGGCTAGTGTTCTTTCATTTTGACCCAAAGAACTGCCTTTAGCATTTTTAAAATTTTGTTTGATTATTTGTTCTAATTAGTTGTACGTGACAGTAGAAAGCATTTACACATTTTGATAAATGGTACATAAATAGAGTGTAATCTCCCATTATTCTAATTATACATATTGCAGGATCCCATGGGTCATGCAGTTATACATGCACATAAGGTGATATTGTAGATCTACTAGTAATGCCTTGATTTCTCCTTTGTTCTTGTTTTTTGATGCTGTTGCTCTTGTTGACTTGTTTTCGTTTTTATGGTGCTGGGAATACATCCCAGGGCTTCACACATGCTAGGTAAGTGCTCTACACTGGGTTATACTCCAGCTCCTCCTTCATTTTTTTTTTTTTTTTTTTTTTGTGGTGCTGGAGATTGAACCCAGGGCCTTGTGCTTGCAAAGCAAGCACTCTACCAACTGGGCTATCTCCCCAGCCCCTCTCCTTCATTTTTGAAGGGTAGTTTTGTCAGGTACAAAATTTGTGGTGATAGATTTTTTACTTCAGCACTTTAAGGAGTTCATTTCAGGGCCAGGGTTGTAGCTCACTGGTGGAGTGCTTGCCTAGCAAATGTGAGGCATTGGGTTCAATCCTCAGCACTGCCTATAAATAAATGAACAAAATAAAGGTCTATCGACAACTAAAATATGTATAAAAAATTTAGGAAAAAAAATTATTTCACTAGCAGGGTATGGTGGCACATGCCCATAATCCCAGCAATTTGGGAGACCTAGGCAGGAGGATTTTAAGTTTGAGAACTGTCTCAGCAATGTAATGAGACCCTGTCTCAAAATGAAAAGGGTTGGGGTATAGCTCAGTGGTAGAGGACCCCTGGGTTAAATTCCCAGACCACAAGTAGTAGTAGTACTAGTAGAAGTAGTACTCAAGAGAAGGAGAAGTACTAGTAGTACTAGTATACTACTAGTACTAGTAGTAATCATTTCACTGTCTTCTGGGCTTCACAGTTAAACCAGTTTTACATTCCCAAGATATATTTCATTTATTCATGATATGTTCTCCTTTTTATCTATTCCCTAGTATTGTTTGAGGACTTTTTTTGTCTGTTGATCTATTTGGGTATATTAGTCTGTACTTTATATAATGTTTTTGT
The DNA here is from genome assembly GCF_902686455.1 of Sciurus vulgaris. Taxonomy (NCBI): domain Eukaryota; kingdom Metazoa; phylum Chordata; class Mammalia; order Rodentia; family Sciuridae; genus Sciurus; species Sciurus vulgaris. Next base: position 73,630,009 of record NC_136463.1, read on the forward strand.
CTACTTTAATATCAAGGTAACACTGATATCAGAGAAAGTTGGGAATTGTTCTTGCTTTCCTAGTCTTTGGAAAAGTTTCTAAAGGATTTATATTACTCCTTTATACATTTGTTAAGAGTTCGCCAGTGAAACTGTTTGATCCTGGTATTATCTTTGTGGAAAGTTTTTGTGTGTTACATATTATACATCTATTCAGATTATTAGTTTCTTCTTGAATAAATTTTAGTAACTTGTATCTTTTTACATATTTGTCCATTTCATTTAAGTTTTATATAATTTGTTGGCATACAGTTGTTTCAAGTAGTATCTTATAATTCTTTTTTTTTTTTCCACAGTACTAGGGATCAAACCTAGGACCTCATGCATGCTAGGCAAGCACTCTCCTAGTAAGCTACACCCTGAGTCCTTCACATTTTATTTTTTATCTTGAGATAAAGGCATCACTAAGATGCCTTTGAATTTGCAATCCTCCTGCCTCAGTCTTTTGAGTAGCTGAGATTACAGGAATGAGCCGCCACTCCCAGCTCCTCTTCTATTTCTTTCTTTGGCGGGGGGGTGGGTATTTGGTTTTTGTTGTTGTTGTTGTTTTTGATCCTATGTCCTTTTTATTTTTTATTTTTTATCTTGAGACAGGGTCTTGCTAAGTTGCTGAGGGCCTCACTGAGTTGCTGCCCCTGGCCTTGATCATATGACGATCCTGCTTCTGTCTCTGCCTCCCAAGTAGCTGGAATTACAGGTGTGCACCACCACACCAGACTCCTCTTCCTTTTCTGATAATACTTTGTAATTCCTACTTTTTCCTTGGTTAGCCTGACTAGAAGTTCATCAGTATTCTTGATCTTGTCGCAAAATCATCCTTGCTCTCATTGATCATTCCTCCTGCAGACAATTTCATGACTTCTCCTGTGTGTTTTATAATTTCTATTCCTAGCCATGCATGGTGGCACACACCTGTAATTCCAGTGGCTCAGGAGGCTGTCAGGAAGATCAAAACCAGTCTCAGCAAAAGCAAGGTGCTAAGCAACTCAGTGAGACCCTCTCTCTAAATAAAATACGAAATAGGGCTGGGGATGTGGCTCAGTGATCGAGTGTCCCAGAGTTCAATCCCTGCAACAAAAAAAATTTTTTTTATTCCTTTTTTAAGGCTTACATTGTTCTTCCTTGTCTAGTTTCCTGACATGGAAACTTAGATTATTGATTCTTGATCTTTCTTCATATCTACTATATGTATTTAGGCATTAAATTTCCCTCTAAACACTACTTTCACTGCATTCCACAAATTTTGGTAACTTGCATTTTCATTTAGTTCAAAATATTTCCTTTCTCTTCACCCATGATATTTAGAATATATTATTATTAGAATATGTTTTTTAATATCCAGATACTTTGGAATTTTCTGGTTTTCTCTTATTGACTTCTAGTTTAATTCACTGTGATCTGACAACATATTTATATAATTTCTGTTCTTTTAAAAATTTTAAGATATGTATTGTGGTCCAGAATGTGATTTTTTTTTTTTATTGTAAACAAATGGGATACATGCTGTTTCTCTGTTTGTACATGGCGTAAAGGCATACCATTTGTGTAATCATAAATTTACATAGAGTAATGTTGTTTGATTCATTCTGTTATTTTTTCCCTTCCCCCCACCCCTCCCACCCCTCTTTACCCTCTATACAGTACTTCCTTCCTCCATACTTGCCCCCCTCCCTAACCCTAACTCTAACCCTAACACTAACCCTTCCCTCCCCCCATTATGTGTCATCCTCCACTTATTAGCGATATCATTCGTCCTTTGGCTTTTTGAGATTGGCTTATCTCACTTAGCATGATATTCTCCAATTTCATCCATTTGCCTGCAAATGCCATAATTTTATCATTCTTTATGGCTGAGTAATATTCCATTGTATATATATACCATAGTTTCTTTATCCACTCATCAATTGAAGGGCATCTAGGTTGGTTCCACAGTCTGGCTATTGTGAATTGAGCAGCTATGAACATTGATGTGGCTGTATCTCTGTAGTATGCTGCTTTTAAGTCCTTTGGGTATAGGCCAAGGAGTGGGATAGCTGGGTCAAATGGAGGGTCCATTCCAAGTTTTCTAAGGAATCTCCACACTGCTTTCCAGAGTGGCTGCACTAATTTGCAGCCCCACCAGCAGTGTATGAGTGTACCTTTCTCCCCACATCCTCGCCAACACCTGTTGTTGCTCGTATTCTTGATAATCGCCATTCTAATTGAGGTGAGATGGAATCTTAGGGTGGTTTTGATTTGCATTTCTCTTATTACTAGAGATGTTGAACATTTTTCCATATGTTTATTGATTGCTTGTAGATCTTCTTCTGTGAGGTGTCTATTCATTTCCTTAGCCCATTTGTCGACTGGATTATTTGAATTCTTGGAGTAGAGTTTTTTGAGTTCTTTATAGATTCTGGAGATTAGTGCTCTATCTGAAGTATGATTGGCAAAGATATTCTCCCACTCTGTAGGCTCTTTCTTCGCATTGCTGATAGTTTCCTTTGCTGAGAGAAAGCTTTTTAGTTTGAATCTATCCCAGTGGTTGATTCTTGCTTTTATTTCTTGTGCTATGGGAGTCCTGTTAAGGAAGTCTGGTCCTAGACCAACAAGGTGAAGATTTGGACCTACTTTTTCTTCTATAATCTGCAGGGTCTCTGGTCTGATTCCGAGGTCCTTAATCCATTTTGAGTTTAGTTTCGTGCTTGGTGAGAGATATGGGTTTAGTTTCATTCTGTTGCATATGGATTTCCAATTCTCCCAGCACCATTTGTTGAAGAGGCTATCTTTTCTCCATTGCATATTTTTGGCACCTTTGTCTAGTATGAGAAAATTGTATTTATTTGGGTTTGTGTCCGTGTCCTCTATTCTGTACCATTGATCTACCTTTCTATTTTGGTACCAATACCATGCCGTTTTTGTTACTATTGCTTTGTAGTAGAGTTGAACATCTGGTATTGCAAAACCCCCTGTTTCACTCTTCCTGCTAAGGATTGCTTTAGCTATTCTTCCAGATGAATTCTTCTTATTCTTCCAGTTGAATTTCATAATTGCTTGCTCTATTTCTGTAAGGTACATCATTGGGATTTTAATTGGAATTGCATTGAATTTGTATAGCACTTTAGGTAGTATGGCCATTTTGACAATATTAATTCTTCCTATCCAAGAACATGGAAGATCTTTCCATCTTCTAAGGTGTTCTTAATTTCTTTCTTTAGTGTTGTATAGTTCTCATTGTAGAGGTCTTTCACCTCTTTTGTGAGATTGATTCCCAAGTATTTTATTTTTTTCGAGGCTATTGTGAATGGGGTAGTTTTCCTAATTTCTCTTTCTGAAGATTCATCACTTATGTATAAAAATGCGTTGGATTTATGGGCATTGATCTTGTAACCTGCTACTTTACTGAATTCACTTATGAGTTCTAAGAGTTTTCTGGTGGAATTTCCAGGTTCCTCTAAATATATAATCATGTCATCAGCGAACAGGGATAGTGTGAGTTCTTCTTTCCCAATTCGTATCCCTTTAATTTCTTTGGTTTGTCTAATTGCTCTGGCCAGAGTCTCAAGAACGATGTTGAATAGAAGTGGTGAAAGAGGGCATCCCTGCCTTGTTCCAGTTTTTAGGGGGAATGCTTTCAGTTTTTCACCATTTAGAATGATATTAGCCATGGGCTTAGCATAAATGGCCTTTACAATGTTAAGGAATGTTCCCACTATCCCTATTTTTTCTAGTGTTTTGAGCATGAAGGGGTGCTGTATTTTATCAAATGCTTTTTCTGCATCTATTGAAATAATCATGTGATTCTTGACTTTAAGTCTATTAATATGGTGAATTACGTTTATTGATTTCCTGATGTTGAACCAACCTTGCATCCCTGGGATGAAACCCACTTGATCATGGTGCACTATCTTTTTAATATGTTTTTGTATGCGATTTGCTAAAATTTTGTTGAGAATTTTTGCATCGATGTTCATTAAGGATATTGGTCTGAAATTTTCTTTCCTTGATGAGTCTCTGTCTGGTTTAGGTATCAGGGTGATATTGGCTTCATAGAATGAGTTTGGGAGGGTTCCCTCCTCTTCTATTTTATGGAATACTTTGAGAAGTATTGGAATGAGCTCTTCTTTAAAGGTTTTGTAGAACTCGGCTGAGAACCCATCTGGTCCCAGACTTTTCTTTGTTGGTAGGCTTTTGATGACTTCTTCTATTTCAGTACTTGAAATTGGTCTATTTAAATTGTTTATGTCCTCCTCGTTCAGTTTAGGCAATTCATATGTCTCTAGAAACCTGTTGATGCCTTCAAAATTTTCTATTTTGTTGGAGTATAGATTTTCAAAATAGCTTCTAATTATGTTTTGTATTTCAGTCCTGTCTGTTGTGATATTTCCTTGTTCATTCCGAATTTTAGTGATTTGGGTTTTCTCTCGTCTTCTCTTTGTTAGTGTGGCGAAAGGTTTATCAATTTTGTTTATTTTTTCGAAGAACCAACTATTTATTTTGTCAATTTTTTGTATTGTTTCTTTTGTTTCAATTTCATTGATTTCAGCTCTGAGTTTAACTATTTCCTGTCTTCTACTACTTTTGGTGCTGTTCTGTTCTTCTTTTTCTAGGGCTTTGAGCTGTAGTGTTAGGTCGTTTATTTGTTGAGTTTTACTTCTTTTATTAAATGCGCTCCATGAAATAAATTTCCCTCTAAGTACTGCTTTCATAGTGTCCCAGAGATTTTGATATGATGTTTCTTTGTTCTCATTTACCTCTAAGAATTTTTTAATTTCCTTCCTAATATCTTCTGTTATCCATTCATCATATAATAGCATATTGTTTAATCTCCAGATGTTGGAATAGTTTCTGTATTTTACTCTTTCATTTATTTCTAACTTCAATCCATTATGATCTGATAGAATACATGCTAGTGTCTCTATCTTCTTGTATTTGCTAACATTAGCTTTGTGGCATAATATATGGTCTATTTTAGAGAAGGATCCATGTGCTGCTGAGAAGAAAGTGTATTCGCTCTTGGTTGGATGGTATATTCTATAAATGTCCGTTAAGTCTAAATTATTGATTGTGTTATTGAGATCGATGGTTTCTTTGTTCAATTTTTGTCTGGAAGATCTGTCCAGTGGTGAGAGAGGCGTGTTAAAATCACCTAGTATTATTGTGTTATGGTCTATTTGGTTTCTGAAATTGAGAAGGATTTGTTTGACATACATGGATGAGCCACTGTTTGGGGCATAGATGTTTATGATTGTTATATCTTGCTGATTTATGCTTCCCTTAAGCAGTATGAAATGACCTTCTTTATCCCTTCTGACTAACTTTGGCTTGAAGTCCACATTATCGGAAATGAGGATGGATACTCCAGCTTTTTTGCTGAGTCCATGTGCATGGTATGTTTTTCCCCATCCTTTCACCTTTAGTCTATGGGTATCTTTTTCTATGAGGTGAGTCTCTTGCAGGCAACATATTGTTGGATCTTTCTTTTTAATCCAATCTGCCAGTCTATGTCTTTTGATTGATGAATTCAGACCATTAACATTCAGGGTTATTATAGAGATATGATTTGGTTTCCCGGTCATTTGGTTCATTTTTTAAATTTTATTTATTTATTTGTTTGACACAACTTGTTTCCTCCTTTATTTGACAATTCCTTTAGGATAATTCCTCCCTTTGCTGATTTGCTTCTTTGTTTTTCATCTCTTCCTCATGGAATATTTTGCTGAGAATGTTCTGTAATGCTGGCTTTCTTTTTGTAAATTCTTTTAGCTTTTGTTTATCATGGAAGGATTTTATTTCATCGTCAAATTTGAAGGTAAGTTTTGCTGGGTATAAGATTCTTGGTTGGCATCCATTTTCTTTCAGGGCTTGAAAAATGTTGTTCCAGGCCCTTCTAGCTTTTAGGGTCTGGATTGAAAAATCTGCTGATATCCGTATTGGTTTCCCCCTGAATGTAATTTGGTTCTTTTCTCTCACAGCCTTTAAAATTCTGTCTTTATTTTGTATGTTCGGTATTTTCATTATAATGTGCCTTGGGGTGGGTCTGTTGTAATTTTGTGTATTTGGAGTCCTATAAGCCTCTTGAACTTGATTTTCCATTTCATTCTTCAGATTTGGGAAATTTTCTGATATTATTTCATTGAAAAAATTGTTCATTCCTTTGGCTTGTTTCTCTAGGCCTTCCTCAATCCCAATAATTCTTAAATTTGGCCTTTTCATGATATCCCATAGTCCTTGTAGATTCTGTTCATGATTTCTTACCATCTTCTCTGTTAGTTCAACTTTGTTTTCAAGGTTAAATATTTTGTCTTCGATGTCTGAGGTTCTGTCTTCCAGGTGTTCTATCCTATTGGATATGCTTTCTATGGAGTTCTTAATTTGGTTTATTGTTTCCTTCATGTCAAGGATTTCTGTTTGGTTTTTTTTCAATATCTCTAACTCTTTATTGAAATGATCTTTTCCTTCCTGTATTTGCTCTTTTAATTGTCGATTGGTGCGATCATTCAATGCTTGCATTTGCTCTTTCATCTCATCATTTGCTTCTCTGATCATTTTAATTATGTACATTCTGAACTCCTTTTCTGTCATTTCTTCTGCCATGCTGTCATTGGGTTTTATTGATGTAACATCTAGATTTGTTTGCAGCATTTTCTTTCCTTGTTTTCTCATATTGTTCAGGTTTCAGTGGACCGCTGAGATATTGCAGATTTCCTCTATTGACTTACAATGTCCCTGAAGATTTCTATATATATCCCCCCTTAGCCTTCAGTAGGCTGAAGTCTTGGAGGAAGTTGATAATGCGGTGCTCCACAAGGAAGCTGCCTCTCTAGGAGTGGTGGCCTTCAGGTGGGGTATAATCCCTGCTAGTGGGCAGAGGTGCCTCCACTTGTTGACCAATGGTCATCCAAAGGGGACCTAGCCTGCGGGCTGAGGCAAGGCCTGTTTGGGCCTGAGTCTCTGGTTTTACCGTCTTTGTGGGGAAACCTCACCCAGCAGGGAAGACTCACCCGGTGGGGAGGTCTCGCTGGTCAGTTCCCTCCTAGAGGTTCCCCTCAATTTACAGCTACCACCTGGGCTGGGCTGCCTTCCTCTGCAAAGTTCCCAGGGGCCCGGCCCTACCTCCTGGGCCTGGGAGCCTCACCCTTTGCAGATGAATCTCCTTAGGCTGCCCCTCCTCAGAGAATCTGCCCGCAGGTCTGGAACCTTCACTCCACCCTAAGCCTGTCTCTGTGCGGCTCTTCCACCAAGAAGCCTCCTACATCCTGGGACCCTGCTCTGCACCCAATCTCCTGGCTATGCGGCCCCTCCTCTGAGCAGCCACCTGGGGCCCCATACAATTGCTCTGAGTCCCAGAGACCCGCCACACGCCTCTTCCTCCAGACAGCCGCCCAGTATTCCGATGCGGTCACTAGGAGTCCAAGAAACTCACTGCGTGCCTCCACCTCCCACCAACCACCCGTAGCCCTGGGCAATCAATCACTCCGAGTCGAAGTGACCCTCCCCGTTCCTCCTCCTTCTCCAGATAACCCCCCGGGTGTTCAGGAGCGGTCGCTCTGAGTGACTCTGAATCCACGTGACCCGCTGCACGGGTCCTCTGGGCAACCGCCCGGAGCTCTGGTGCGGCCACTCAAGACCAAGCGACCCACCACACTTCTCCTCCAGGCAGCCCCCCTGTGTTCAGGAGCTGTCACTTTAAGTCCAAACAACTCACCACTCGCCTTCTCCTCTGAGCAGCCGCCTGGAGCTCTAATGCAGTCACTGCGAGTCCAAACGACCTGCTGCGCTCTTCCTCCTCCTCCTCCTCCTCCTCCTCCTCCGGGCAGGCCCCGGGGTTCAGAAGTGGTCTGAGTCCAAACAGCTCGCCACGCAGCCCCTCCTCTGGCAACCGCCTGTAGCTCTGGTGTAGTCACTCTGAATCCAAGTGGCCGTGCTCCTCTTCCTCCTCCTCGTCCTCAGGGCAGGCCCCGGTGTTCAGAAGCAGTCGTTCTGAGTGCAAACAGCTCGCCGCGGAGCTTCTCCTCTGGCAACCGCCTGTAGCTCTGGTGTAGTCACTCTGAATCCAAGCGGCCGCGCTCCTCTTCCTCCTCCTCGTCCTCAGGGCAGGCCCCGCTGTTCTGAGTCCACACAGCTCTCCTCGCCACTCCTCCCCTGAGCAGCCGCCGGAGCCCCAGTGGTTGCTCCGAGTCCCAGCGCTGTGCCGAGCGGCCTCCTTTACGACGCTCCCAGTTGTCCGAGTTCACTGCTCCAGCAGGGGGAGGGGCGTCTCGTCGGCAGCTCTACTTCAGAAAGTTCCCTGCGTTCCGCGACCACCGTCCCATCCGGGACGCCTTCCCAATGGATGAGAGTCACCCGGCTGCTTTGAGTTGGTCCCAAGTATCTCAAAATCTCCTCTTTTGAATCCTGAGTCCTGGAGCAACATGAAATGCCTTGTATTCTTGGTGTAGAGTTTTTTGAGTTCTTTATAGATTCTGGAAATTAGCGCTCTATCTGAAGTATGAGTGGCAAAGATATTCTCCCACTCTGTAGGCTCTCTCTTCACATTACTGACAGTTTTCTTTGCTGAAAGCTTTGTAGCTTGAATCTATCCCAGTTGTTGATTCTTGCTTTTATTTCTTGTGCTATGGGAGTCCTGTTAAGGAAGTCTGATCCTAAGCCAACAAGGTGAAGATGTGGACCTACTTTTTCTTCTATAAGATGCAGGGTCTCTGGGATGATTTCAAGGTCCTTGATCCATTTTGAGTTGAGTTTTGTGCAGGGTGAGAGATAGGGGTTTAGTTTCATTCTGTTGCATATGGATTTCCAGTTTTGCCAGCACCATTTGTTGAAGAGGCTATCTTTTCTCCATTGCATATTTTTGGCCCCTTTGTCTAGTATTAGAAAATTGTATTTATTTGGGTTTGTGTCCATGTCCTCTATTCTGTACCATTGATCTACCTGTCTATTTTGGTGCCAATACCATGCTGTTTTTGTTACTATTGCTTTCTAGTATAGTTGAAGTTCTGGTATTGCGATAACCCCTGTTTCATTCTTCCTGCTAAGGATTGCTTTAGCTATTCTGGGTTTCTTATTCTTCCAGATGAACTTCATGATTGCTTGCTCTATTTCTGTAAGGTACGTCATTGGGATTTTAATTAGAATTGCATTGAATTTGTATAGCAGTTTTGGTAGTATCGCCATTTTGACAATATCAATTCTGCCTATCTAAGAACATGGGAGATCTTTCCATCTTCTAAGGTCTTCCTCAACATCTTTCTTCAATATTTTGTAGTATTCATTGTAGAGATCTTTTACCTCTTTGGTTAGATTGATACCCAAGTATTTTATTTTTTTTGAGGCTATTGCAAATGGAGTTGTTTTCCTCATTTCCCTTTCAGCTGTTTTGTCACTTACGTATAAAAATGCTGTAGATTTATGTGTGTTGATTTTATAGCCTGCTATTTTGCTGAATTCATTGATGAGGTCTAGAAGTTTTCTGGAGGAGTTTTTTGGATCCTCTAAATATAGAATCATGTCATCAGCAAATAGTGACAGCTTAAGTTCCTCTTTTCCTATTCGTATCCCTCAAGAATTTTTTAATCTCCTTTCTGATATCTTCTGTTATCCATGCATCATTCAGTAGTGTATGATTTAGTCTCCAGGTGTTGCAGTAGCTTCTGACTTTTATTTTATCGTTGATTTCTAATTTCATTCCATTATGATCTGATATAATGCAGAGTAATATCTCTTTTTTTTGTATTTGCTAAGAGGTGCTTTGTGGCATGACATATGGTCTATTTTAGAGAAGGAGCCTTGTGCTTCCGAGAAAAAAAGTGTATTCACTCATTGATGGATGGAATATTCCATATATGTCTATTAAGTCTAAGTTATTGTTTGTATTATTGAGTTCTGTAGTTTCTTTGTTTCGGTTTTGTTTGGAAGATCTATCCAGTGGTGAAAGAAGTGTGTTAAAGTCATCCAGTATTGTTGTGTTGTGGTCTATTTGATTCCTGAAATTGAGAAGGGTTTGTTCGATGTACATAGATGCTCCATTGTTTGGGGCATAAATATTTACAATTGTTATGTCTTGTTGATGTTTGATTCCCTTAAGCAGCTTGATTGATGAGTTTAGGCCATTAATGTTCACAGTTATTATTGAGATATGATTTGTATTCAAAGTCATTTGGGCTTATTTTTGGTTTTTAACTTGACTTGGTTTCTCCTTTGATTGGCTTTTCCTTTAGTGTAGTTCCTCCCTTTGCTGTCTCTCATTGTTGTTTTCATTTCCTCCTCATGGAATATTTTACTGAGAATATTCCATAGTGCAGGCTTTCTAGTTGTGAATTCATTTAACTTGTTTTTATTATGGAAGGTTTTTATTTCATCTTCAAATCTGAAGCTTAATTTTGCTGGATGTAAGATTCTTGATTGGCATCCATTTTCTTTCAGAGCTTGGTATGTGTTATTCCAGGACCTCCTAACTTTGAGGGTCTGGGATGAGAAATCAGCTGAAATCTGAATTGGTTTCCCCCTATATATAATCTGATACTTTTCTCTTGCAACCTTTAAAATTCTATCTTTATTTTGTATGCTAGGCATTTTCATTATAATGTGCCTTGGTATGAATCTGTTGTAATTTTGTACATTTGGTGTCCTATAAGCCTCTTGTATTTGATTTTCCATTTCATTCTTCAGGTTTTGGAAATTTTCTCATATTACTTCACTGAAAAGATTGTGCATTCCTTTGATTTGTGTCTCTGTGCCTTCCTTTATCCTAGTAATTCTTAAATTTGGTCTTTTCATGTTATCTCATAATTCTTTTTTTTTTTTTTTTTTGGGGGGGGGGGTACTGGGGACCGAACTCAGGGCCATGTGCATGCAAGGCAAGCACCCTACCAACTGAGCTATCTCCCCAGCTATCTCATAATTCTTGCAGGTTCTGTTCATGCTCTCTTACCATCTTCACTATGTGATCAACTTTATTTTCAAGATTATATATTTTGTCTTCATTGCCTGAGGTTCTATATTCCAAGTGATCTAGTCTTTTGGTGATGCTTTCTATTGAGTTTTTAATTTGGTTTATTGTTTCCTTCATTTCAAGGATTTCTGTTTGGATTTCTTCAGAATCTCTCTCTCTTTTCTGAAGTAACATTTTGCTTCTTGCATTTTCTCTCATAGTTGGTTACTGAAGTGATCTTTTGTTGCCTGCATTTGCTCTCTTATATTGTCCTTTACTTTGCAGATTATTTTAATTATGTACATTCTGAACTCCTTCTCTGACATTTTTTCTACTGTGCTGTTAATGGATTCTATTATTGTAGTGTGTTGATTTGTTTGGGGCATTTTCTTCCCTTTTTTTCATGTTGTTCACATTTCTTCCCCTCTAGCAGTGCAGATTTCAGGTATTACAGTTTCTACTTTATAGATTTATAGTGTCCCTGCAGGTTTCCAGTACCTCACTATTAAGAGGGAGATCAACATTAACAGCACCCAATGCAAACAATATGTATTCTTCAATAGCCCCTTATTAAGACATTTACAGTTTTGTTGCAATAAGCCAAAATTATGTATTCAATTATTATATACATTATAAATAGTAGGTCTGCAATAGCAGCTACAGTTTCTAATGGTGGACAAAGAGAGAATGGAGGGGGTGTAGGATGTGATGTTTATGAGGTAGGAGGTGAGAATACAGAGGTATTAGATCATAGGAAGAATGAAAGAGGAATCAATAGAAGTTGGCTGTTAGCAGGAGAGAAGATAGAAAGGGACTCTCAGGTGTAATTAAGCCTTCAGGGACCTTGGTGATAGTCTTCTGGGTCCTGGCTGTTGTCCCTAGATGGAATCAGTCACTTCCCTAGTTGGGGGCAGTGGCAACGTCAAACCTGTAGGTACTTTGGTATTGGGCTTCCAGGCCCCTGCCGGCATCCCACAATGGAAGCTGCCCCAACTAAAGATGGTGGTGGAATCAGCAGAAGTAACCCAAGATGGAGGCAGAGGTGTCCCAGGATGCAGGCAACCACTTTCAGAGATGGGGCTTTGAGGGCAAGCCATGCAGTGGCATTGGGTCACCTATTCAGATATGCAGCAATGTGGTGAGTGTTGTGGTGAGAAGTTGCCTCCAGGCCCTGTCCATTAGGTGGCGGCTGCAGTGTCCCAAGATGGAGGTGGGCCTAGGGAGCCACGGGTTGATAGATGGGAAGCTGCACACCGGTATTCTCCACCTCACAAGTGCAATCAGGTGTAGGCATTCTCCTCTGCTAGGCAGACAAGGACAAGTGTTCTCCTGGGCATCTCTATCTTGACTTTATAATAATTACATTTTTAAATTTCTTTGTGGTTTGACAAGCCAAATGTATACCTCTAAATCTTATAATTGACCTTGCCTCTTGTTTTTGATATGCCTTTTTTGTTTGTTTTTTTTGAGATGGGTCTTGCAGTGTTGCCCAGTCTCAAATTTTAAAGGGTTCACCTAATTAGGCCAGGACCACCCACCATGATCTCCCTTTTAATGAACTTAAAACTTAATTGATTGGGGATCTTAATACCTGAACAGAACACCAGAAGGCAGGAATCCTGGGGTAACTTACATGTCTTTCTACCACAAGTGGATTGAAGAGAGGCTTCTTCTTTATTTCTCTCTCTCTCTCCTTCCCTCCCTCTCTCTCTCTCTCTCTCTCTCTCTCTCTCTCTCTCTCTCTCTCTCTCTCTCTCTCTCTCTCTCTCTCTCTCTCTCTCTCTCTCTCCCCCTCTCTCCCCTAGTACCCTAGTTCAAGGGATGGAACCCAAGACCTTGCACATGCTAGGCAAGCTCTCTGCCACTTAGCTACATCCCTAGCCCTTGTTTAGTGTTTAGTGTTTTTTAAGTATATAAAATAATTGCATTTTTAAAAACTTATTGCTTTCCTTCCTGACATCATTATCATCATAATGCCTTGGTCTTAGTGTTTTCTTTTACTTTTCTTTCTTTTTTTTTGTTCTTTTCATTTTTGGCACTAGGGATTGAACTCAGGGGCACTTTACTACTTAGCTATATCCCTCCCCTTTTTAAAATTTTAAATAGTCTCACTAATTTGCTGAAGGTCTCACTCAATTGCTGAGGATGGCCTTGAACTTGTGATCCTCCTGCCTCAGCCTCCCCCATCACTGGGCCTGACATGTCTTGAGTTTCTGATGTGAACTAGTACTTGGGCTAAGTTTGAAGACATAAAGAGCAAAGCATAATTGGTACTTTCCTGGCCATGTTAGTATAGACTACATACATTAAAAAAAAATCAACAATAAATAGCAGCATGTACTAAGTGCTAAATCAGAAGTGTAAAATAAAAATACTTTCAGGGCTTGGAAGGAAAGAATCTGTGAGTGCAGGAGTGGCAGAAAACATTGTGTAAGGTAACAACTGAGTTGGATCTCAAAATTGAATCAAACAAATATTGAACTCTGCAGGATACTATGCGGGTAAAAAGATGAATCAGTCTCTGCCTTCTAGGAATGTATAGTCTAGTGGGAGAGACAACTGTTGAACAAAATGAATGTGGGCAGATTAAAAAGCTGGTTGATTAGATAGAAGAATACATAGGAGAGGGATTCCATCAATCTAAAAGGATAAGTAGGAGTCTGCCAGATGGTGGAAGTTTAAAATACCTTTGCAGAGAAAGGAAGAGCAGGAAATGACACTGCTGAAGAGCAGGATATAAGGGGAAGGATGACTTCGAGGAGATATTAGCAAACATGGGCAGAGATCAAGTCTTATAGCTTTTCCCCACCCCACTACGAGAGATTGAACCCATGGACACTTTACTACTGAGCTACATCCCTAGCTCTTTTACTTTTTATTTTGAGACTGAATCTAAATTCTTGAGGCTGTTCTCAAACTTGTGATCCTCCTGTCTCAGGCTCCCTAGTAGCTTGGTCTACAGGCAAGTGTGCACTATGCCCAGCCTAAATCTTGCAACTTTGTATACCCTGCTATACAATTTTGACTTGATCACAGAGCCACATGTTAAAAGGCATAGAGAACAAGGGGTGGTGGGCCATGCCTATAATCCCAGAGACTCAGACACTGAAGCAAAAGGATTGCAAGTTCCAGGAGGTCAGCCTCAGCAACTTAGTGAGATCCTGTCTTAAACTAAAAAAATAAAAATGGATGGGGGTATAGTTCAGTGGTAGAGTGCCCCTGCATTCAACCCCCAGCACTGAAAAAAAAAATATTGTGTAGAGAAGGGCACCAAAGCCTGGCGTAGTGGCCCACTCCTATAATCCCAGTGGCTCTGGAGGCTGAGTCAAGAGGATCGAGGGTTCAAAGTCAGTCTCAGCAATTTAGCGAGGTACTAAGCAACTCAGTGAGACCCTGTCTCTAAATAAAATTCAGAAAAGGGCTGGGGATGTGGCTCCATGGTTAAGTGCCTCTGAGTTCAGTCCCCAGTACAAAAAAAAAAAAAAAAAGTCGGGAAGGCACCAAAGGCAAAATTTTTCTCTTGCACTTTTTAGTGACTGTTGGTCAGCTAATTGACATCTCTAAGCCTCTATCCCCAAATTTGTAAAACTGAGATGATAACAGTTACCATTTCTGAGGTGTTGATTTAATGAAAAAGGTATATTCTGTACAAAACCTTTAAGATAGTGCCAAGTAGCCATTGTTTGGCAGTGATGAATATTTTGCTAGTTTGATCAGAGATGAAGAATCTTATGTCAAAAATTTGTGAAGTGTAACACTGTAACAGTGGTAAAGAATAAAATCATCTTGAAACATGTTTCAAAGTATTTGAAAACTATCATTGGGATGGGGTATAGCTGGGTGGTAGAGTATGTGCCTAACATGTGCAAGGCTCTGGTTCCCCAGCTCAGCAAACCAAACAACAAACTGACACTGGTGGAGTTCCTGTTGTTTTGTTTCATATTGTGGTACTAGAGATTGAACCCAATGGCACTCCACCACTAAACCACATCCCCAGCCCTTCTTTAGTTTTTATTTTGAGACAGGGTCTTGCTCAGTTGCCAGGCTGGCTTCAAACTTGTGTTCCTCCTGCCTTATCCTCTTAAGTCACTGGGGTTACAGATGTGCATTACTGTGCCCAGCAGTGGTGATTTTTAAAGTCATCACTCTATTTTATACAAAAATTATAGGGGCTGGGGAGATAGCTCAGTCGGCAGAGTGCTTGCTTTGCAAGCACAAGGCCCTGGGTTCGATCCTCAGCACCGCAAAAAAAAAATTATATATTCTCATTATTCAAAAACTTAATCCACTCAAAGACAAAGTAGATACTAGTGATACTAGGTAGCAAGCAGAAATGAGAGGTGGGAACATGGAGATTAAGGGGTTATGTCTATAGACTGAGCCTATGTGCTATCCTTCAACATTTAAAAAAAAAATGTTTTAGTTGTCGATGGACCTTTATTTTATTTATTTATATGCAGTGCTGAAAATCAAACCCAGTGCCTCGCACATGCCGGGCAACTGCTCTACCACTAAGCCACAACTCCAGCCCCTTCAACATATTTTTAAAGATCCAGTTTACACAATCACCCTGGCCCTGCTCTGACTTAAAATAGCAGCCCTATAACAACATATTTTTCACACACCCAAGACTTCTTTAATAAGAGGAAGACAGATTACCATGACCACAGGCTGGACAGCTCAATGGCCTCAAGGTCTGTAAAATCAATTTCCATATAAAATCAACTGGTTCAGGCCACAGTGACCAAAAGTTGCCTTTAGGTCCTTGGCATATTATTTAATCTTATTGTAATTAAAAAGTTTCACTTCGATACTCTTGAGTAAGTCATATGCAATAGGGATTTAGAAATCTGATACAATCCAGCTGTCAATCCAAAGTAGGAGGTGGTGCTTATGGGGATTCTCCAGAAATTGCCCCTTAACTCCAAGAAAAACTGGGACTCCCTCACTCTCCTGAGACAACCCACTGTCTCTCTTGAGGGTGACTTTCCCTCCTTCTCTTCTTCTAGTAAACTTTGCTATACTTTTACTATGCCTCATGTCTTTCTTGAAATTGTCTCTTATAAAAACACAAGAGCCAAGAACACAATGCAACTACTGGTTAATACTAGTAAATCTCCCAAAGTTCTGCTTGAAAAAAAATCAGTTTAAACTTTTGGTGACCAGAATTTTAGACATCACACTGCAAAAGAAGAAGATAACTGAGATGTCAGGCAGAAATCACTGTGCCATGCAAAATTGATTGATCTATCTATACACACGCACATGCGTGCACACGCGTACACACACACACACACACACACACACACACATATACATATACCCACACACTCATACATAAAATTAAATTTTATTTTGCTTGAATTTAAAGGTTGGGATATGGCTTAGTGGGAGAGTAGTTATTTAGCATGCTTGAGTTCCTGGGTTCTATCCCCAGCACCACAAAAGAGATAAGAGAAAAATGATGCCAAAAAAAAAAAATAGAGTTGAGGGAATTAGCTAATTTTAGGTGAATTTTATTTATTTATTTATTTGTTTAATTTTTTTTTTTTTTTTAATTTGCAGTACTGGGGATAGAAAGGGGTGCTTTGCCCCTGAGCTATATTCCCAGCCCTTTTTCAAAATTTTGAGATAGGGTCTAAGTTGCCCTAGCTGGCCTTGAATTTATGATCTTCCTGTCTCAGTCTCCCAAGTCACTGGGATAAATAGCTGTTCTCTGCCGCACTATTGATATTAATTCTTTAAAAAAAAATCTTTCTTCAGGATTGTGGTTGTAGCTCAGTGGTAGAGCATTGTCTAGTATGTGTGAGCCACTGGGTTTGATTCTCAGCACTGCATATGAATGAATGAATGAATAAGTAAATAAATAATTCTCAACACTGCATATAAAGAATGAATGAATAATTAATTAATTAATTAATTAATTAAATGAAATAAAATAAACGTCTCTTCAGGCCAGGAATGGTGGTACAAGCCTATAATCCCAGCAGCTCAGGAGGCTGAGATAGGATGATCTTGAGTTCAAAACCAGTCTCAGCAACTTAGCAAGGCTCTATACAACACTGTGTGACCTTGTCTCTAAACAAAATACAAAAAAGGACTGGGGATGTGGCTCAGTGGTTAAGTGCCCCTGAGTAGTTCAATCCCCAATACCAAAAAAAAAAAAAAAAAAAAAATCTCTTCAGCCAAGAACAGTGGCAAATGCCTGTAAACTCAGCTACATGGGAGGTTGGGAGGTTGAGATAGCTTGGGCAGTTTAGCAAAACCCCACCAAAAAAAAAAAAACCTTCCAGTACCTAGAAGTGAAAATATGGTGGCATGCACCTGTATTTCTTGTGATTTGGAAGGCTGAGACAGGAGGATCAGTTGAGCTCAGGAGTTCAAGCTCACTTGGGCAACATAGTCAGACCCCATCTCAGGGAGAAAAAAAAAAAAAAAAGTGAATGTGTTAGTCAACTTTTTCATTATGACTTAGATATCAACAAGAACAACTTAGAGGAGGAAAAGTTTATTTTGGACTACTGATTTTAGAGGTTCAGTCTGTGGTTGGCTGATTTCTTTGCTCTGGATCTGATATGAGGTACAGGAAAACTGCTCAGTTCATGGCAGCCATAAAGCAGAGAGAGAGAGAAGGAAGGACTATGAGGACAAGATAAAATCCCCAAGGGCATTTCCCCAGTGACTTACTTTCTCCAGCTGTGCCTCACCTGTTCAGTCACCCTCCCAGTACAGTAAACTTTCAAATTTTTAATCCTCAAATGGATTAATCTGCTCATTAGGTTCAGCTCTCACATTTCACCTCTTTGGGGACGCCTCAACTGCATATCAAAGGGAAAGAATGAAAAGGTGAAAAAACAGTGATAAGAACTATTACTATAAAGACTCCACCTGGTGGGGCTAGGACTGTATGTAACTCAGTGGCAGTGCGCTTGCCTAGCACATGTGAGGCACTGGGTTCAATCCTTAGCACTGCATAAAAGTAAACAAATAAAGGCATCCTGTCCATCTACAACTACAAAAAAATTAAAAAAGAAGACTCTACCTGGTTAAGTTTCTGAACTTCAAGGATTAAGAGTTCTTCAGACATTCAGGTTCTTCAGACATTCAGTTCTTCAGACATTCAGGCTGGATGCCAAGAAAATCCAATGGGAAAATAATAGTCTTTTCCACAAGTGATAGTGGAGAAAGTGGATGTCCACATGAAAAATAATGATTTTGGATCCTTACCTAAACTATGTGCAAAAATTTGATCGAAGCCATGCCTGGAGGGTGCAGGTTTTAAATCCCAGCAGCTTGGGAGGCTGAGGTAGGAGGATCATGAGTTCAAAGCCAGCCTCAGCAATGTTGAGGCACTAAGCAACTCAGACTCTTTCTCTAAATTAAAAAATACAGGAGGTTTTCAAGATGGCGGCCTAGAGGGTGGCTGCATTACGTGTTGCTCCAGAACTCAGGATTCAAGAGAGGAGATATTGAGACGCTTGGGACCAACTCAAAGTAGCCGGGTGACTCTCACCCCCTGGGGGGGCATCCCGGATGGGACGGGGGTCCCGGAACGCAGGAAACTTTGTGAAGTAGAACTGCCGGCGAGACGCCCCTCCCCCCGCTGGAGCGCCATAGAGGAGGCAGCTCGGCACAGCGCTGGGACTCGGAGCTGCCACTGGGGCTCCGGCGGCTGCCCAGGGGAAGAGTGGCGGGGAGAACTGTGTGGACTCAGGACACCGGGGCCTGCCCTGAGGAGGAGGAGAGGAGCGTGGCCACTTGGATTCAGAGAGACTGCGCCAGAGCTGCAGGCGGTTGCCAGAGGAGAAGCCGCGCGGCGAGCTGTTTGGAATCAGAACGACGCTTCTGAACACCGGGGCCTGCCCTGAGGACGAGGAGGAAGAGGAGCAGCCGCTTGGATTCGGGTGACTATACGGGAACTACAGGCGGTTGCCAGAGAAGGGGCTGCGTGGCGAGCTGTTTGGACCCTGACCACTTCTGAACCCCGGGGCCTGCCCAGAGGAGTAGGAGAAGGAGGAGAAGGAGCGCGGCGGGTCCTTTGGACTCGCAGTGACTGCATTAGCGCTCCAGGCGGCTGCTCAGAGGAGAAGGCGAGTGGTGAGTTGTTTGGTCTTAAAGTGACAGCTCCTGAACACAGGGGGGCTGCCTGGAGGAGAAGCGTGGTGGGACGCTTGGTCTTGAGGGGCCACACCAGAGCTCTGGGCGGTTGCCCAGAGGACCCGTGCAGTGGGTCACGTGGATTCAGAGCCACTCAGAGGGACTGCTCCTGAACACCCGGGGGGTTATCTGGAGAAGGAGGAGGAACGGGCAGGGTCACTTCGACTCGGAGTGATTGATTGCCCCGGGCTACGGGTGGTTGGTGGGAGGAGGAGGCACGAAGTGAGTTTCTTGGACTCCTAGTGACCGCACCGGCATACTGGGCGGCTGTCTGGAGGAAGAGGCCTGTGGCGGGTCTCTGGGACTCAGAGCGATTGTTCGGGGCCACAGGTGGCTGCTCAGAGGAGGGGCCACGCAGCCAGGCGATTAGGTGCAGAACAGGGTCCCAGGATCTAGGAGGCTTCTGGGTGGAAGAGCCGCACAGAGACAGGCTTAGGGCGGAGCGAAGGTTCCAGGCCTATGGGCAAATTCTCTGAGGAGGGGCAGCCTAAGGAGATTCATCTGCGAAGGGTGAGGCTCCCAGGCCCAGGAGGTAGGGCCGGGCCCCTGGAAACTTTGCAGAGGAAGGCAGCCCAGCCCAGGCAGTAGCTGTAAATTGAGGGGAACCTCTAGGAGGAAACTGACCAGCGAGACCTCCCCACCGGGTGAGTCTTCCCTGCTGGGTGAGGTTTCCCACAAGGACGGTAAAACCAGAGGCTCAGGCCCAAACAGGCCTTGCCTCAGCCCACAGCCTAGGTCCCCTTTGGATGACCATTGGTCAACAAGTGGAGGCACCTCTGCCCACTAGCAGGGAATATACCCCACCTGAAGGCCACCACTCCTAGAGAGGCAGCTTCCTTGTGGAGCACCTGCATTATCAACCTCCTCCAAGACTTCAGCCTACTGAAGGCTAAGAGGGGATATATATAGAAATCTTCAGGGTCATTGTAAATCAACAGAGGAAATCTGCAATATCTCAGCGGTCCACTGATATCTGAACAACATGAGAAAACAAGGAAAGAAAATGCTGCAAACAAATCTAGATGTTACATCAATAAAACCCAATGACAGCATGGCAGAAGAAATGACAGAAAAGGAGTTCAGAATGTACATAATTAAAATGATCAGAGAAGCAAACGAGGAGATGAAAGAGCAAATGCAAGCATTGAATGATGAGATGAAAGAGCAAATGCAAGCATTGATTGATCGCACCAATCGACAGTTAAAAGAGCAAATACAGGAAGCAAAAGATCATTTCAATAAAGAGTTAGAGATATTGAAAAAAAACCAAACAGAAATCCTTGACATGAAGGAAACAATAAACCAAATTAAGAACTCCATAGAAAGCATATCCAATAGGATAGAACACCTGGAAGACAGAACCTCAGACATTGAAGACAAAATATTTAACCTTGAAAACAAAGCTGAACAAACAGAGAAGATGGTAAGAAATCATGAACAGAATCTACAAGAACTATGGGATATCATGAAAAGGCCAAATTTAAGAATTATTGGGATTGAGGAAGGCCTAGAGAAACAAGCCAAAGGAATGAACAACCTATTCAATGAAATAATATCAGAAAATTTCCCAAATCTGAAGAATGAAATGGAAAATCAAGTTCAAGAGGCTTACAGGACTCCAAATACACAAAATTACAACAGACCCACACCAAGGCACATTATAATGAAAATACCTAACATACAAAATAAAGACAGAATTTTAAAGGCTGTGAGAGAAAAGAACCAAATTACATTCAGGGGGAAACCAATACGCATATCAGCAGATTTTTCAATCCAGACCCTAAAAGCTAGAAGGTCCTGGAACAACATTTTTCAAGCCCTGAAAGAAAATGGATGCCAACCAAGAATCTTATACCCAGCAAAACTTACCTTCAAATTTGACGATGAAATAAAATCCTTCCATGATAAACAAAAGCTAAAAGAATTTACAAAAAGAAAGCCAGCATTACAGAACATTCTCAACAAAATATTCCATGAGGAAGACATGAAAAACAAAGAAGCAAATCAGCAAAGGGAGGAATTATCCTAAAGGAATTGTCAAATAAAGGAGGAAACAAGTTGTGTCAAACAAATAAATAAACAAAATTTTAAAAATGAACCAAATGACCGGGAAACCAAATCATTTCTCTATAATAACCCTGAACGTTAATGGCCTGAATTCATCAATCAAAAGACATAGACTGGCAGACTGGATTAAAAAGAAAGATCCAACAATATGTTGCCTGCAAGAGACTCACCTCATAGAAAAAGATACCCATAGATTAAAGGTGAAAGGATGGGGAAAAACATACCATGCACATGGACTCAGCAAAAAAGCTGGAGTATCCATCCTCATTTCCGATAATGTGGACTTCAAGCCAAAGTTAGTCAGTAGGGATAAAGAAGGTCATTTCATACTGCTTAAGGGAAGCATAAATCAGCAAGATATAACAATCATAAACATCTATGCCCCAAACAGTGGCTCATCTATGTATGTCAAACAAATCCTTCTCAATTTCAGAAACCAAATAGACCACAACACAATAATACTAGGTGATTTTAACACGCCGCTCTCACCACTGGACAGATCTTCCAGACAAAAATTGAGCAAAGAAACCATAGATCTCAACAACACAATCAATAATTTAGACTTAACGGACATTTATAGAATATTCCATCCAACCAAGAGTGAATACACTTTCTTCTCAGCAGCACATGGATCCTTCTCTAAAATAGACCATATATTATGCCACAAAGCTAATGTTAGCAAATACAAGAAGATAGAGACACTAGCATGTATTCTATCAGATCATAATGGATTGAAGTTAGAAATAAATGAAAGAGTAAAACACAGAAACTATTCCAACATCTGGAGATTAAACAATATGCTATTATATGATGAATGGATAACAGAAGATATTAGGAAGGAAATTAAAAAATTCTTAGAGGTAAATGAGAACAAAGAAACATCATATCAAAACCTCTGGGACACTATGAAAGCAGTACTTAGAGGGAAATTTATTTCATGGAGCGCATTTAATAAAAGAAGTAAAACTCAACAAATAAACAACCTAACACTACAGCTCAAAGCCTTAGAAAAAGAAGAACAGAACAGCACCAAAAGTAGTAGAAGACAGGAAATTGTTAAACTCAGAGCTGAAATCAATGAAATTGAAACAAAAGAAACAATACAAAAAATTGACAAAATAAATAGTTGGTTCTTCGAAAAAATAAACAAAATTGATAAACCTTTAGCCACACTAACAAAGAGAAGACGAGAGAAAACCCAAATCACTAAAATTCGGAATGAACAAGGAAATATCACAACAGACAGGATGGAAATACAAAACATAATTAGAAGCTATTTTGAAAATCTATACTCCAACAAAATAGAAATTTTCGAAGACATCAACAGGTTTCTAGAGACATATGAATTGCCTAAACTGAATGAGGAGGACATAAACAATTTAAATAGACCAATTTCAAGTACTGAAATAGAAGAAGTCATCAAAAGCCTACCAACAAAGAAAAGTCCGGGACCAGATGGGTTCTCAGCCGAGTTCTACAAAACCTTTAAGGAAGAGCTCATTCCAATACTTCTCAAAGTATTCCATAAAATAGAAGAGGAGGGAACCCTCCCAAACTCATTCTATGAAGCCAATATCACACTGATACCTAAACCAGACAGAGACTCATCAAGGAAAGAAAATTTCAGACCAATATCCTTAATGAACATCGACGCAAAAATTCTCAACAAAATTTTAGCAAATCGCATACAAAAACATATTAAAAAGATAGTGCACCATGATCAAGTGGGTTTCATCCCAGGGATGCAAGGTTGGTTCAACATCAGGAAATCAATAAACGTAATTCACCATATTAATAGACTTAAAGTCAAGAATCACATGATTATTTCAATAGATGCAGAAAAAGCATTTGATAAAATACAGCACCCCTTCATGCTTAAAACACTAGAAAAAATAGGGATAGTGGGAACATTCCTTAATATTGTAAAGGCCATTTATGCTAAGCCCATGGCTAATATCATTCTAAATGGTGAAAAACTGAAAGCATTCCCCCTAAAAACTGGAACAAGGCAGGGATGCCCTCTTTCACCACTTCTATTCAACATCGTTCTTGAGACTCTGGCCAGAGCAATTAGACAAACCAAAGAAATTAAAGGGATACGAATTGGAAAAGAAGAACTCAAACTATCCCTGTTCGCTGATGACATGATTATATATTTAGAGGAACCTGGAAATTCCACCAGAAAACTCTTAGAACTCATAAGTGATTTCAGTAAAGTAGCAGGTTACAAGATCAATGCCCATAAATCCAACGCATTTTTATACATAAGTGATGAATCTTCAGAAAGAGAAATTAGGAAAACTACCCCATTCACAATAGCTTTGAGAAAAATAAAATACTTGGGAATCAATCTCACAAAAGAGGTGAAAGACCTCTACGATGAGAACTACAGAACACTAAAGAAAGAAATTAAAGAACACCTTAGAAGATGGAAAGATCTTCCATGTTCTTGGATAGGAAGAATTAATATTGTCAAAATGGCCATACTACCTAAAGTGCTATACAAATTCAATGCAATTCCAATTAAAATCCCAATGACGTACCTTACAGAAATAGAGCAGGCAATTATGAGATTCATCTGGAAGAATAAGAAACCCAGAATAGCTAAAGCAATCCTTAGCAGGAAGAGTGAAACAGGGGGTATTGCAATACCAGATCTTCAACTCTACTACAAAGCAATAGTAACAAAAACGGCATGGTATTGGTACCAAAATAGAAAGGTAGATCAATGGTACAGAATAGAGGACACGGACACAAACCCAAATAAATACAATTTTCTCATACTAGACAAAGGGGCCAAAAATATGCAATGGAGAAAAGATAGCCTCTTCAACAAATGGTGCTGGGAGAATTGGAAATCCATATGCAACAGAATGAAACTAAACCCATATCTCTCACCATGCACGAAACTAAACTCAAAATGGATTAAGGACCTCGGAATCAGACCAGAGACCCTGCAGATTATAGAAGAAAAAGTAGGTCCAAATCTTCATCTTGTTGGTCTAGGACCAGACTTCCTTAACAGGACTCCCATAGCACAAGAAATAAAAGCTAGAATCAACCACTGGGATAGATTCAAACTAAAAAGCTTTCTCTCAGCAAAGGAAACTATCAGCAATGCGAAGAAAGAGCCTACAGAGTGGGAGAATATCTTTGCCAATCATACTTCAGATAGAGCACTAATCTCCAGAATCTATAAAGAACTCAAAAAACTCTACTCCAAGAATTCAAACAGTCCAGTCAACAAATGGGCTAAGGAAATGAATAGACACTTCACAGAAGAAGATCTACAAGCAATCAACAAACATATGGAAAAATGTTCAACATCTCTAGTAATAAGAGAAATGCAAATCAAAACCACCCTAAGGTTCCATCTCACCCCAATTAGAATGGCGATTATCAAGAATACGAGCAACAACAGGTGTTGGCGAGGATGTGGGGAGAAAGGTACACTCATACACTGCTGGTGGGGCTGCAAATTAGTGCAGCCACTATGGAAAGCAGTGTGGAGATTCCTTAGAAAACTTGGAATGGAACCACCATTTGACCCAGCTATCCCACTCCTTGGCCTATACCCAAAGGACTTAAAATCTGCATACTACAGAAATACAGCCACATCAATGTTCATAGCTGCTCAATTCACAATAGCCAGACTGTGGAACCAACCTAGATGCCCTTCAATTGATGAGTGGATAAAGAAACTGTGGTATATATATACTATGGAATATTACTCAGCCATAAAGAATGATAAAATTATGACATTTGCAGGCAAATGGATGAAATTGGAGAATATCATGCTAAGTGAGATAAGCCAATCTCAAAAAGCCAAAGGACGAATGATATCGCTAATAAGTGGAGGTTGACACATAATGGGGGGGAGGGAAGGGTTAGAGTTAGGGTTAGGGAGGGGGGCAAGTATAGAGGAAGGAACTACTGTATAGAGGGTAAAGAGGGGTGGGAGGGGTGGGGGGAAGGGAAAAAAATAACAGAATGAATCAAACAACATTGCTCTATGTAAATTTATGATTACACAAATGGTATGCCTTTACGCCATGTACAAACAGAGAAACAACATGTATCCCATTTGTTTACAATAAAAAAAAATAAAAATAAAAAATAAAAAAATAAAAAATAAAAAATACAAAATAGGGCTGGGGATGTGGCTCCGTGGTTGAGTGCCCCAAAGTTCAATCCCTGGTACCAAAAAAAAAAAAAAAAAAAAAAAAAAATTGAATCGAAAGGGATCACAAAGCCAGGCACAGTGGCACATACCTGTAATCCCAGCAACTTGGAAATCTGCAGCAGGAGGATTGCAAATTAGAGACAAGCCCCAGCAAATTAGCAAAGCCCTAAGCAACCTAGCAAGACCCCATCTCAAAAAATAAAAAGGGTTGGGGATGTGGCCCTCTGGATTCAATCCCCAGTACCCAAAAAAAAAAAAAAAAAAAGAGAGAGAGAGAGAGAGAGAGAGAAAAGAAAAGAAAGAAAAGCTATAGATCAAAAACTTCTATGTGAGGGCTGTGGCTGTGGTTGTGGCTCAGTGGTAGAGCATGTGCCTAGCATGTGTGAGACACTGGGTTTGATCCTCAGCACCACATAAAAATAAATAAATAAAAGTATTGTATCCATCTACAACTTTTAAAAAATGCAAAACATCAATGCTTCAAACAAGACTGTCAAGAAAGTGAAGGGGTGGGGCTGGGGATGTAGCTCAGTGGTAGGGCACTTCCCTAACGTGTGAGGCACTGGGTTCGATCCTTAGGACTGCATTAAAAAAAAAAAGTAAAATAAAGCATGCTGTCCTTCAACTATAAAAGAATAATAAAAGAAAGTGAAGGGTTCTGGGGATGTAGCTCAGTGGGAGAGTGCTTGCCCAGCATGCATGAGGGGCTAGGTTCAATCTCCAGTATCACAGAAAAAGAAAAAAGAAAGTGAAAAGGTAATCCTCAGAATGGGAGAATATAATGTAAATTTTTATCCTGATTTTTTAAAATTTTTTTTTAAACAACTGGATATTGAACCCAGGGCACTCACCCTCTCACTGAGCTACATTACCAGTCCTTTTACATTTTGACACAGGGTCTCTCTAAATTGCCCAGATTGGCCTTGAACTTGCAATCCTCCTGCTTCAGTCTTCAGAGTAAAGATCATAGGCATGTGCCACGACACTTGTATCCATAATATTTTAAGACTTCCTACAACTCAATATTACCCAATTTCTTCAATGGACAAATAATTTGAATAAACATTATTTAAAGGAGATATATGAATGACTGTAAATGCATGAAAAATGCTCACATCACTAGTTACGCAAATCGGCACCACAATAAGATACCAATTCACTCCTTTTAGGATGACCTTAATATAAAATATGACAGTAAATGTTGACCACACAGGAGAAAGTGGAACCCTCATATATTGCAGATGGGAATGTAAAATGGTGCAGTCAGTCTGAAGAACAGTCTGATAATATGATCCAGCAATTTGACTCCTAAACATATGCCAAGAGACTTGAAAATGTATGTTCACACAAAAATTTGTGCATAGCCAAATGCAGTGGAACACACCTATAGTCCCAGGTACTCAGGAAGCTGAGGTGAAAAGATCATTCGAACCCAGGAATTTGAGGCGAACCAGGGCAAAGTAGGGAGAACCTGTCTCAAAAAAAAAAAATTGTACGTGAGTGTTCACAGTAGCATAGCTTACAAGTTGAAACAACCTAATGTCCATCAACTGATGAATGAAATGATATATCCATCCATACAGCTGAATTACTATTTCACCACAAAAAGGGACAAAATATTGATATACACAGTACAACGTGGAAGAACTTTGAATATTATGCTAGTGAAAGAGGCCAGTCACAAAAGACCAAATATATGATTCCATTTATATGAACATTCAGAATAGGCAAATCTGTAGAATAAGGGGAGGAAGGTGTAGAGAATGACTGCCAAAGGGTAGGCAGTTTCTCTTTGGGGCCATGAAAATATTCTGAAGTTAAATTATGGTGATGATTGCAAAGCTCTGTAAATAAACTAAAATCCATGAAATCATAATCTTAAACAGATAAAATTTATGATATGTAAATTGTAAGTCAATGAAGCTGTTTTAAGAAACCAAAAACAAAGGATAATTCTTCAAGGGTTCAAAATCAGACTCACCTAAAACTTCTCCATGCTCAGTTCAGTGACAGACCATAGAGAAATGTCTACAAAAGAGGATCCAAGATGGCGGACTAGAGGGAGGCTGCGTTCCTTGCCACTCCGTAAGGGGTTTCAGGCAGAGGATATCTGTTTCTCAGTGAGGCAGTTTTTGCTGCTTATCGATCCCCTAGTGTTTACCCCATTTGTCTGCTGTGATGACCTGCAGTCTTCCAGCATATAGTCACCTTTTTTGAGTGCAGATTGCTCACTGTCAGGCATCTATCATCCGCCATTTGCCTACCTCTCGCCTGTCCATCGCCTGCCTTACACCTATCCATCACCCACCGCACAAGACTCACCTACTGATCCACCGGCAACAGTGAGCAAACTGATCGCCGACTGCCAGTGGAGCACCAGCTGCCTGCTGTTGCCTGGAATTTCACTGTGACAGTACCTGCAGGTTTTTGTTTGTTTGTTTCTTTGTTTTTTTGAGGATATTGATATGCTTCTCTTTATTTGAACATCATACAGTATATACATGGATTGAAACATCACATGGCACTCCATAAACATGTATAAATTTTAATGTCAATTAAAAAGATGAATAAAAAATTCTCACATGTCAAATTTAGGAAACTTTCTGAAGTCTTGATGTAGACTTAATAAATAAAAATGTATATTTTATCTACACATATGTAGTTAAAATATGATGGAGTAGTACATTAATCTGTCCAAGACTTCTTTTAATATCTAGCTTTTCATTGGCAGTCACTTATTCAAAGATTAAGCTCAAATAGTATAAACCGTTAAGCATATGATAGGTGTTCCAAATTAATTAATTTTGTTGTGCTGGAAAACTGAACCTGGGGCCTCACATATGCTAGGCAAGTGTTCTAACATTGAGTTGTACCTCTGGTCTGGTATTACTATTTTTTTTTAATGTATTTTTATTGTAAACAAATGGGATACATGTTATTTCTGTTTGTACATGGAGTAACAGCATACCATTTGCATATTCATAAATTTACATAGAGTAATGATGTTTGATTCATTCCATTATTTTTTCCTTCCCCCCACCCCTCCCACCTCTCTTTTCCCTCTATACAGTCCCTCCTTCCTCCATTCTTGTCCCACTCCCACCCCCATTATGTGTCATCATCCGCTTATCAGTGAGATCATTCCTCTTTTGGATTTTTGAGATTGGCTTATCTCACTTAACATGATATTCTCCAATTTCATCCATTTGCCTGCAAATACCATAATTTTATTATTCTTTATAGCTGAGCAATATTCCATTGTATATATATACCACAGTTTCTTTATCCATTCATCAATTGAAGGGCATCTGGGTTGGTTCCACAGTCTGGCTATTGAGAATTCAGCAGCTATGAACATTGACGTGGCTGTATCTCTGTAGTGTGCTGATTTTAAGTCCTTTGGGTATAGGCCGAGGAGTGGGATAGCTGGGTCAAATGGAGGGTCCATTCCAAGTTTTCTAAGGAATCTCCACACTGCTTTCCAGAGTGGCTGCACTAATCTGCAGTCCCACCAGCAATGTATGAGTGTACCTTTTTCCCCACATCCTCTCCAACACCTATTGTTGCTTGTGTTCTTGATAATCGCCATTCTAATTGGGGTGAGATGGAATCTTAGTGTAATTTTGATTTGCATTTCTCTTATTACTAAAGATGGTGAACATTTTTTCATATATCTGTTGATTGCTTGTACATCTTCTTCTGTGAAGTGTCTGTTCATTTCCTTAGCCCATTTGTTGATTGGGTTATTTGTATTCTTCGTGTAGAGTTTTTTGAGTTCTTTATATATTCTGGAAATTAGTGCTCTATATGAAGTATGAGTGGCAAAGATATTCTCCCACTCTGTAGGCTCTCTCTTTACATTGCTGATAGTTTCCTTTGCTGAGAGAAAGCTATTTAGTTTGAATCTATCCCAGTTATTGATTCTTGCTTTTATTTCTTGTGCTATGGGAGTCCTGTTAAGGAAGTCTGATCCTAAGCCAACAAGGTGAAGATGTGGACCTACTTTTTCTTCTATAAGATGCAGGGTCTCTGGGATGATTTCAAGGTCCTTGATCCATTTTGAGTTGAGTTTTGTGCAGGGTGAGAGATAGGGGTTTAGTTTCATTCTGTTGCATATGAATTTCCAGTTTTGCCAGCACCATTTGTTGAAGAGGCTATCTTTTCTCCATTGCATATTTTTGGCACTTTTGTCTAGTATGAGAAAATTGTATTTATTTGGGTTTGTGTCCGTGTGTCCGTGTCCTCTATTCTGTACCATTGATCTACCTATCTATTTTGGTGCCAATACCATGCTGTTTTTGTTACTATTGCTTTCTAGTATAGTTGAAGTTCAGGTATTGCGATACCCCCTGTTTCATTCTTCCTGCTAAGGATTGCTTTAGCTATTCTGGGTTTCTTATTCTTCCAGATGAATTTCATGATTGCTTGCTCTATTTCTGTGAGGTACATCATTGGGATTTTAATTGGAATTGCATTGAATCTGTATAGCACTTTTGGTAGTATGGCCATTTTGACAATATCAATTCTGCCTATCGAAGAACACGGGAGATCTTTCCATCTTCTAAGATCTTCCTTAATTTCTTTCTTCAGTGTTTTGTAGTTTTCATTGTAGAGATCTTTTACCTCTTTGGTTAGATTGATACCCAAGTATTTTATTTTTTTTGAGGCTATTGCAAATGGAGTTGTTTTCCTCATTTCCCTTTCAGCTCTTTCGTCACTTGCATATAAAAATGCTGTAGATTTATGCGTGTTGATTTTATAGTCTGCTATTTTGCTGAATTCATTGATGAGGTCTAGAAGTTTTCTGGAGGAGGTTTTTGGATCCTCTAAATATAGAATCATGTCATCTGCAAATAATGACAGCTTAAGTTCTTCTTTTCCTATTCATATCCCTTTAATTTCCTTGGTCTGCCTAATTGCTCTGGCTAGAGTTTTGAGGACAATGTTGAAGAGAAGTGGTGAAAGAGGACATCCCTGTCTTGTTCCCGTTTTTAAAGGGAATGGTTTCAGTTTTTCTCCATTAAGAATGATGTTGGCCATGGGCTTAGCATAAATAGCCTTTACAATGTTCAGGTATGTTCCTACTATCCCAATTTTTTCTAGTGTTTTGAGCATGAAGGGGTGTTGTATTTTGTCAAACGCTTTTTCTGCATCAATTGAAACAACCATATGATTCTTATCCTTAAGTCTATTGACATGATGGATTACGTTTGTTGATTTACGGATGTTGAACCATCCTTGCATTCCAGGGATGAACCCCACTTGATCGTGGTGCACAATTTTCTTAATATGTTTTTGGATATGGTTTGCCAATATTTTGTTAAGGATCTTAGCATCTATATTCATCAAGGATATTGGTCTAAAATTTTCTTTCCTTGATGTGTCTTTTCCTGGTTTGGGTATGAGGGTGATATTAGCTTCACAGAATGAGTTCAGTAGGGTACCCTCCTTTTCTATTTCCTGGAATACTTTGAGAAGTATTGGAATGAGTTCTTCTTTGAAGGTCTTGTAGAACTCAGCTGAGAATCTGTCTGGTCCTGGGCTTTTCTTGGATGGTAGATTTTTAATGGCTTCTTCTATTTCATTGCTTGATACTGATCTGTTTAAATTGTGCATGTCCTCCTGGTTCAGTTTGGGAGGAGCATATGTCTCTAGAAATTTGTCAATGTGTTCGGTAGTTTCTATTTTGTTGGAATACAGATTTTCAAAGTAGCTTCTCATTATGTTATGTATCTCAGTGGTGTCTGTCGTGATGTTTCCTTTCGCATCATGCATTTTAGTAATTTGAGTCTTCTCTCTCCTTTGTTAGTGTGGCTGAGGGTTTGTCTATTTTGTTTACTTTGAGAAAGTTTTATTTCTCAACTCTTTGTTTTGTCAATTTTTTGAATAGTTTCTTTTGTTTCAATTTCATTGATTTCAGCTCTGATTTTAATTATTTCCTGTCTTCTACTACTTTTGCTGTTATTCTGTTCTTCTTTTTCTAGGGCTTTGAGCTGTAATGTTAGGTCATTTAGTTGTTGACTTTTCATTCTTTTCTGGAATGCGCTCCATGCAATGAATTTTCCTCTTAGTACCGCTTTCATAGTGTCCCAGAGATTTTGTTATGTTGTATCGTAGTTCTCATTGACCTCTAAGAATTTCTTAATCTCCTCCTTGATGTTTTTTGTTATCCATGTTTCATTCAATAGCATATTATTTAGTCTCCAGGTGTTGGAGTAATTTCTCTTTTTTATTTTGTCATTGATTTCTACTCTCAGTCCATTATGATCTGATAGAACACAAGGCAGTATCTCTATTGTTTTTCATTTCCTAAGGGCTGCTTTGTGGCATAACATATGGTCTATTTTCGAGAAGGTTCCATGTGCTGCTGAAAAGAAAGTGAAATTGCTCGTTGATGGATGGAATATTCTATATATGTCTATTAAGCCTAGGTTATTGATTGTGTTATTGAGTTCTATGGTTTCTTTGGTTGGATTTTGTTTGGAAGATCTATCTAGTGGTGACAGCGGTGCGTTAAAGTCGCCCAGAATTATTGTGTTGTGGTCTATGTGATTCCTGAAATAGAGAAGGATTTTTTTGATGTACAGGGATGCACCATTGTTTGGGGCATAAATATTTACTATTGTTATGTCTTCCTGACTTATGGTTCCCTTAAGCAGTATGAAATGTCCTTCTTTATCCCTTCTGACTAACTTTGGCTTGAAGTCCACTTTATCTGATATAAGGATGGAAACCCCCGCTTTTTTACTGAGTCCATGTGCGTGGTAGGTTTTTTCCCATCCTTTCACCTTTAGTCTGTGGGTGTCTTTTTCTATGAGATGAGTCTCTTGCAGGCAGCATATTGTTGGGTCTTTCTTTTTAATCCATTCTGCCAGTCTATGTCTTTTGATTGATGAGTTTAGGCCATTAACGTTCAGGGTTATTATTGAGAAATGATTTGTATTCCCAGTCATTTGGCTTATTTTTGGTTTTTAAGTTGGCTTGGTTTCTCCTTTGAGTGGTTTTTCTGTAAGGTAGTTCCTCCCTTTGCTGACCTACATTGTTGTTTTTCATTTCCTCCTCATGGAATATTTTGTTGAGAACATTCTGTAGTGCAGGCTTTCTATTTGTAAATTCTTTTAACTTTTGTTTATCATGGAAGGATTTTATTTCGTCTTCAAATCTGAAGGTTAGTTTTGCTGGTATAGGATTCTTGGTTGGCAACCATGTTCTTTCAGAGCTTGAAATATGTTGGTCCAGGCCCTTCTAGCTTAGAGTCTGGGTTGAGAAGTTGGCTGCTATCTGTATTGGTCTCCCCTATATGTAATCTGATGCTCTTCTCTCCCGGCCTTCAAAATCCTATCTTTATTTTGAATGTTAGGCATTTTCATTATAATGTGCCTTGGTGTGGATCTGTTGTGATTCTGTGCATTTGGTAGTCCTGTAAGCCTCTTGTATTTGATTTTCCATTTCATTCTTCAGGTTTGGGAAATTTTCTGATATTATTTCATTGAATAGGTTGTTCATTCCTTTGGTTTGTATCTCTGTGCCTTCCTCAATCCCAATAATTCTTAAATTTGGTCTTCTCATGATGTCCCATAGTTCTTGGGGATTCTGTTCATGATTTCTTACCATCTTCTCTGTTTGGGCGACTTTATTTTCAAGATTAAATATTTTGTCCTCATTGTCTGAGGTTCTGTCTTCCAAGTGGTCTAGTCTGTTGGTGATGCTTTCCATTGAGTTTTTTATTTGGTTTATTGTCTCCTTCATTTCAAGGATTTCCATTTGGTTTTTTTTTTTTTTTTTTTTGAGAATCTCTATCTCTTTGTTGAAATGATCTTTTGCTTCCTGCAGGTGTTGTTTCAGCTTATTGGTATTATCATTCATTGCCTGCATTTGCTCTCTTATCTCATCCTTTGCTTCGCAAATCATCTTAATCATGTATAACCTGAAGTCCTTTTCTGACATTTCTTCTAAAATACTGTCATTGGATTCTATTACTATAGAATCTAGTAATAGATTCTAGTAATAGATTTGTTTGGATCATTTTCTTCCCTTGTTTTTTCATTTTGTTCATGTATCTCCCACTCCAGCAGTGCAGATCTGGGGTATTGTAGATTTCCCCCTCTAGGCTTATAGTGGCCCTATAGGTTTCCAAAACCCTTTCTTTAAGGGGAGATCAATATTAGCAGTGCCCAAATCAGACACTATGCAATCCTAGACCAAATAGCCCCTTTCGGGACAATAACATCATGTAAATAAGGGAGAAAGCAACTGAGGGAACAGATAAACAGAAGGAAAAGAGAGCAAGAAACGTAAAGAAATAAAAACTTACATTTTTTTTAAAAAGGAGAAAAAAGAAAATCTACTGTATAATAGTCATATACTAATGAAACCTTCCAGTGTTCAGTAGCCTGATGTATGAGAGGTACGTGACAATGAGCTTCAAGCCTCCAGCAGGCGTCACAGGATGGGATTTGCCCCACCTGAAGATCGGAGCTACAGCTTCCAGGATTATCCAAGATGGCTGCTCTGGCTTCCAAATGTGTTGGCAAATGGGGAGCTGCAGCTCAGGGGTGGAAGTGGTCAGCTGGAGGTCCTGGAGACAGGATGCAGTTGGTCCGGCAGTGGTCCTGGAGGTCGGGTGTGTTTGGTGTGGTTGTGGGATCCTGGAGGCCGGGTGCAATCAGTTGGTCTGGGGTCCTGGTGATAGGGCGGCTGTCAGTTGGTCTGGGGGTTCTGGTGGCAGGGAGCAGTCAGTTGATGTGAGGGTCCCAAATGACTGGGAATACAAAACATATCTCAATAATAACCCTGAACGTTAATGGCCTAAACTCATCAATCAAAAAGACATAGACTGGCAG
Source organism: Sciurus vulgaris (assembly GCF_902686455.1). Classification (NCBI taxonomy): domain Eukaryota; kingdom Metazoa; phylum Chordata; class Mammalia; order Rodentia; family Sciuridae; genus Sciurus; species Sciurus vulgaris. The sequence continues at coordinate 73,664,207 of NC_136463.1, forward strand.
AATGGATTAAAAAGAAAGACCCAACAATATGCTGCCTGCAAGAGACTCATCTCATAGAAAAAGACACCCACAGACTAAAGGTGAAAGGATGGGAAAAAACCTACCACGCACATGGACTCAATAAAAAAGCGGGGGTTTCCATCCTTATATCAGATAAAGTGGACTTCAAGCCAAAGTTAGTCAGAAGGGATAAAGAAGGACATTTCATACTGCTTAAGGGAACCATAAATCAGGAAGACATAACAATAGTAAATATTTATGCCCCAAACAATGGTGCATCCCTGTACATCAAAAAAATCCTTCTCTATTTCAGGAATCACATAGACCACAACACAATAATTCTGGGCGACTTTAACGCACCGCTGTCACCACTAGATAGATCTTCCAAACAAAATCCAACCAAAGAAACCATAGAACTCAATAACACAATCAATAACCTAGGCTTAATAGACATATATAGAATATTCCATCCATCAACGAGCAATTTCACTTTCTTTTCAGCAGCACATGGAACCTTCTCGAAAATAGACCATATGTTATGCCACAAAGCAGCCCTTAGGAAATGAAAAACAATAGAGATACTGCCTTGTGTTCTATCAGATCATAATGGACTGAGAGTAGAAATCAATGACAAAATAAAAAAGAGAAATTACTCCAACACCTGGAGACTAAATAATATGCTATTGAATGAAACATGGATAACAAAAAACATCAAGGAGGAGATTAAGAAATTCTTAGAGGTCAATGAGAACTACGATACAACATAACAAAATCTCTGGGACACTATGAAAGCGGTACTAAGAGGAAAATTCATTGCATGGAGCGCATTCCAGAAAAGAATGAAAAGTCAACAACTAAATGACCTAACATTACAGCTCAAAGCCCTAGAAAAAGAAGAACAGAATAACAGCAAAAGTAGTAGAAGACAGGAAATAATTAAAATCAGAGCTGAAATCAATGAAATTGAAACAAAAGAAACTATTCAAAAAATTGACAAAACAAAGAGTTGAGAAATAAAACTTTCTCAAAGTAAACAAAATAGACAAACCCTCAGCCACACTAACAAAGGAGAGAGAAGACTCAAATTACTAAAATGCATGATGCGAAAGGAAACATCACGACAGACACCACTGAGATACATAACATAATGAGAAGCTACTTTGAAAATCTGTATTCCAACAAAATAGAAACTACCGAACACATTGACAAATTTCTAGAGACATATGCTCCTCCCAAACTGAACCAGGAGGACATGCACAATTTAAACAGATCAGTATCAAGCAATGAAATAGAAGAAGCCATTAAAAATCTACCATCCAAGAAAAGCCCAGGACCAGACAGATTCTCAGCTGAGTTCTACAAGACCTTCAAAGAAGAACTCATTCCAATACTTCTCAAAGTATTCCAGGAAATAGAAAAGGAGGGTACCCTACTGAACTCATTCTGTGAAGCTAATATCACCCTCATACCCAAACCAGGAAAAGACACATCAAGGAAAGAAAATTTTAGACCAATATCCTTGATGAATATAGATGCTAAGATCCTTAACAAAATATTGGCAAACCATATCCAAAAACATATTAAGAAAATTGTGCACCACGATCAAGTGGGGTTCATCCCTGGAATGCAAGGATGGTTCAACATCCGTAAATCAACAAACGTAATCCATCATGTCAATAGACTTAAGGATAAGAATCATATGGTTGTTTCAATTGATGCAGAAAAAGCGTTTGACAAAATACAACACCCCTTCATGCTCAAAACACTAGAAAAAATTGGGATAGTAGGAACATACCTGAACATTGTAAAGGCTATTTATGCTAAGCCCATGGCCAACATCATTCTTAATGGAGAAAAACTGAAACCATTACCTTTAAAAGCAGGAACAAGACAGGGATGTCCTCTTTCACCACTTCTGTTCAACATTGTCCTCAAAACTCTAGCCAGAGCAATTAGGCAGACCAAGGAAATTAAAGGGATACGAATAGGAAAAGAGGAACTTAAGCTGTCACTATTTGCAGATGACATGATTCTATATTTAGAGGATCCAAAAACCTCCTCCAGAAAACTTCTAGACCTCATCAATGAATTCAGCAAAATAGCAGGCTATAAAATCAACACGCATAAATCTACAGCATTTTTATATGCAAGTGACGAAAGAGCTGAAAGGGAAATGAGGAAAACAACTCCATTTGCAATAGCCTCAAAAAAAATAAAATACTTGGGTATCAATCTAACCAAAGAGGTAAAAGATCTCTACAATGAAAACTACAAAACACTGAAGAAAGAAATTAAGGAAGATCTTAGAAGATGGAAAGATCTCCCGTGTTCTTCGATAGGCAGAATTGATATTGTCAAAACGGCTATACTACCAAAAGTGCTATACAGATTCAATGCAATTCCAATTAAAATCCCAATGATGTACCTCACAGAAATAGAGCAAGCAATCATGAAATTCATCTGGAAGAATAAGAAACCCAGAATAGCTAAAGCAATCCTTAGCAGGAAGAATGAAACAGGGGGTATCGCAATACCTGAACTTCAACTATACTAGAAAGCAATAGTAACAAAAACAGCATGGTATTGGCACCAAAATAGATAGGTAGATCAATGGTACAGAATAGAGGACACGGACACACGGACACAAACCCAAATAAATACAATTTTCTCATACTAGACAAAAGTGCCAAAAATATGCAATGGAGAAAAGATAGCCTCTTCAACAAATGGTGCTGGCAAAACTGGAAATCCATATGCAACAGAATATATATAAAGAACTCAAAAAACTCTACATGAAGAATACAAATAACCCAATCAACAAATGGGCTAAGGAAATGAACAGACACTTCACAGAAGAAGATGTACAAGCAATCAACAGATATATGAAAAAATGTTCACCATCTTTAGTAATAAGAGAAATGCAAATCAAAATTACATTAAGATTCCATCTCACCCCAATTAGAATGGTGATTATCAAGAACACAAGCAACAATAGGTGTTGGAGAGGATGTGGGGAAAAAGGTACACTCATACATTGCTGGTGGGGCTGCACATTAGTGCAGCCACTCTGGAAAGCAGTGTGGAGATTCCTTAGAAAAGTTGGAATGGACCTACCATTTGACCCAGCTATCCCACTCCTCAGCCTACACCCAAAGGACTTAAAATCAGCATACTACAGAGATACAGCCACATCAATGTTCATAGCTGCTCAATTCACAATAGCCAGACTGTGGAACCAACCTAGATGTCCTTCAATTGATGAATGGATAAAGAAACTGTGGTATATATATATACAATGGAATATTACTCAGCTATAAAGAATAATAAAATCATGGCATTTGCAGGCAAATGGATGAAATTGGAGAATATCATGCTAAATGAGATAAGCCAATCTCAAAAATCCAGAAGATGAATGATCTCACTGATAAGCGGATAATGACACATAATGGGGGTGGTAGGGGGGCAGGGATGGAGGAAGGAGGGACTATATAGAGGGAAAAGAGAGGTGGGAGGGGTGGGGGGGATGGAAAAAAACAACAGAATGAATCAAACATCATTACTCTATGTAAATGTATGAATATGCAAATGATATGCTGTTACTCCATGTACAGAAACAACATGTATCCCATTTGTTTACAATAAAAATAAATTTAAAAAAAAAAGATCCAGATGTTTTTGAAATCTAAATTTCAAAAAAAATGTCTACAAAATTCTAAGGGAAAGATTGACCTAAGAATTTCACACAGAGTCCAGATGTTCATTCGGATACTAAAGCAGCTGGCAGGTGGGCTGTTGAAAAGTCTCCTCAAGGGTCAAATCTAGCCAGGCAAGAAAAATTCTAAATAAAGTGCTCACCAGTGAAGAATTCAAGGTAAAAGGACTGGAAGTGAAATCCGAATCAATTTAAACATAAAAACAAGAATAGATGGTGGGGGAAGTATGGTTGGAACCAGGATACAAATATAAACAAAGGAAGAGAAAATAAAGATTTCCTTATTTTAGAGACAAGGAAGACCTTAAACTTTCTTCCTTTGCCCTCCCTCTGCCTATTGATTTTGTTATTTTTATTACCTTATGTTGTTAGGATAAACTGTAGGCTGTATTTTTCTGCAGGAACAAAAAATTCCAAAATTTCAGTGGCCCAATCACACAAGTCACCTCCTTACTCATGTCATGTATCTAAAACATGTTGTCCCAGGGCTCTGCTGCAGTTACCTTGGGACCCAGACTGACAGATGGGGAACCATCTTGCAGCTACCAAGCTGTCCCTCATTTTCCACACAAAGGGGCATAGATTGCTGGAGGGAGTTCACACTGACCATGAAACGCTTTAACCCAGAAACGAGACTTGTCACTTTGAGTCACAGCTCACTATTCCATCTTAACTATGATGGGGTAAGAAAGCATAATCTTTTAATGTACCTGGCAGAAGGGGAATCCTGGAAGTAGGTGAGCTCTAGAAGTTTTTACCACAGAAAGTAATTGGGATCAAACTGGTCCAATCGATCATGCTGGATATGCAGTCTATTACTAAGGTGCAAATAGTCAGGAATGATAGAGGGCCGCCTGCCTCTAGTGATGGTGAAAAACTTCCATTCTCCTGGGGCACAAGAGCCAGCAGCACTTGTGATGGTGGGGTGATCTTTAGTGTCTTGTCGACAGCAGCCTTGCTGTCCTTGAAGGACCTGTGGTACTTCCCTGACAGCCTAGTAGCCAAATTGCTTCAACAGCTCTCCAAAGAAATCCATGTCTTTCCATGAATGTTTTAGCTCCTTAAAGCAAGCAGAGAGAATTTTGTCATTTGCAATCAACAAGTCTTACTGATAGCAGCAGTTAGGACAATCAAACAAATGAGAAATCTGCCCACTCTCATTAGCTTATCGTGTGGATAAGGATAAGACTTATAATAGAAAAACCAGATCTGTGAACTGGGCATAAAAATTCTACTCCTAGTCCCCAAATGGGCCACTGCCAGAATTAACACTTGTTAACATTGGTTCTTACATACTTTTTGTTGTTGTCTTGTTCGGTTTTGCAGAGGGGTACCAGGGATTGAACTCAGAGGCACTCGACCACTGAACCACATCCCCATTCCTGTTTTGTATTTTATTTACAGACAGGGTCTCACTGAGTTGCTTAGCGCCTCTCTATTGCTGAGGCTGGCTTTGAACCTGCCATCCTCCTGCCTCAGTCTCCTGGGTCACCAGGATTACAGGTGTGTGCCACCACACCCGGCTCTTACATACTTTTATTTCCTTTAAGAATAACAACAATGTGCTGGGGATATGGCTCAGTTGGTAGAGTGCTTACCTTGTAAGCACAAGGCCCTGGGTTCAATCCCCAACACCGCAAAAAAATAATAATAATAATAAATATATATATAGCCTATCAACCAAGCAAGAACACACTTACATAAGCCCCATTTCCTTTTTCATCAGGAATTGAAAACTACCCACAACTCTACCAGCCCTTCAAAGTAAGAGATAGAAATAGTTTCTCCAATCCTAAACTGCAGCTAAATGCCCAACCCATTTTGCAAAGGAAATTGATGTGCCAAGCATTTCCAGCTAACAAAAGGACATATACAAACCACAGAATAGGAGAAAATATTTGCAAGTCATATATTCAACTTGTATCCAGAATATATAAAGACTACTTAAAGGATGACATTAAAAGATCTGACATTCTGTGTGTGGGGGGGGAGAAAATGTATAAATGCATAATAACCAATTTAAACACATAATAACCCAATTTAAAAGGTTTGAATAGACATTTCTCCAAAGAAGATATACATATGGCACGTTAAAACATATTAGGGAAATGCAAACCAGATCCACAATGAGGTACCATTTCATGCTCAGTAAGATTGCTATAATAAAAAAGATGGACAATAATAAGTGTTGAGGATATGGAGCAATTGGAACGCTCAGTGTTCTTGCTGGGAATGTAAAATGGTGCAACAACTCTGGAAAACAGTCTGGCCAGTCTTCAGAATTCTTAACCTAACGTTACCATAAGACCCTGCAATTCCATTCCTAGATATGTATCCAAGAGAAATGAAATATTCCACACTTTTTATGTCCACAAATATATTTGCACCAAAATGTTTATAGCAGCATTATTCACAATAGTCAAAATGTAGAAATAATGCTGTCAATTGATGAGTGGAGAAATTTAAGGCAGTGTGTCCCTATAATGAATTAGCCATAAAAAGGAATAAAGTACTGGTATGTTCAACACAGAGAACCTCAAAAACATTGTGCTGAGGAAGAGAAACTAGTCACAAAAGATCACATATTATATGATTCCATTTAGATGAACTATCCAGAAAGGCAAATCCATTTAGACAGAAGGTTGCCAAGTAGTTACCAGGACGTGTGGGAAGGAAGGATAGTTCCAAAGGACAAGAAGTTCCTTTTGGGAGTGATGAAAATATTCTAAAATCAATTGTGGTGGTAGATGTACAACTTAATATATGAATAACCACTGAATTGCACAATATGAAAGGATGAGAGCTGGTGGTATAGCTCACTGGTAAGCTCTTGCCTAACATGCAAGGTCCCTGGTTTTGTTCCCCAGCATCACAAAAATAAAGAAATTACAATTTTAAATAAAAGGGTGAATTTTATGCTATATGATTTATATTGACAAAACATTTTTTAAAAGTCACAAAGTGAAGTTATTTTCCTCAGATTTTATTTAATGGTTTAAACAATTTTGTTACTCTAATTCTCAGCTTTTGGAACTATTTGTAAAGGTAGAAAAGAGATCAGTCTCTTGCTAGTAAAAGGTCATAAAATTTTGCTTTGGGAATAGAAGAGTACTTGGGGCTAAATCATTTTGAATCTGGTGTGCTTTACCACTGAGTTACATCCCCAACCCTTTTTCATATTTTTAATTTTTGAGAGAAGATCTTGCTAAATTGCCCAGGTTGGTCTCAAAATTATGATCCTCTTGACTTAGCCTCCAGGAGTAACTGGGGTTACAGGTGTGTGCCACTATACTGGGCCCAAATCATATTAAATTGATGCTGTGCTTAACTTCCCATCCTCCTCATCCCCCATTTTTGTCAAAGAAGAAATTTCCAAAGACTGACAGCAGAGCTTAAACATCTTGTCCAGGGTTTGGGTATAGGCATGACCTCCAAAGTTCTTTCCAACAATGCCCTGGGATATGGGATTTTACAGATAATGGAGAAGGAAATGAAAGCCTCCCAGATTTTTTGGAATATCTGTATTTCCTTCCTAGTTTCACAACCCATGCCTATGGGATCTAACCTCAAAATGCAGCAAATCTCTGATCACAAAATTCATAATTGTTTGGCTTTCTCTCTCTGTCTCTCTCTGTCCCCCCCCCCCCCCCCCCGTTTTGTTCCAGAGATGTAGACAGGGGAGGCTTATTTAGGAAAGCAGAGGCACATTGAAAAGAAAACATGAGCCATCTTCAGAGGGGGGTACAGCCAGGCTGGTTAGTGTTTGGATAGAAGATACTGTTTCTTAGGAAAGACAGCTTCTAACACATTAGAATAAGTGCTGGTCTGGTGGTCCCAAGACCCGGATGGTATTCCTGACCTTCCTGGTCATACTTCAGTGGCATGGGCTAGTCATGATGAAAAATTTGGACTGGATAATTTCTAACACTTGAATTACATTTTCTCTATATAACAGATATAGATATACTTGATTATGACAAAGCCAATATCCAAACTTGGAACTTCCTTCTGTCCTTTTATAAATATTCCTATTTCCTTTATTATTTATTTAGTACTGGGAATTGAACCCAGGGGTGCTCTACCATTGAGTTATATCTTCTGCCCTAATATATATATATAGATGGACACAACACCTTTATTTTATGTGGTGCTGAGGATCAAACCCAGGGCTTCATGTGTGCTAGGTGAGCATGATACCACTGAGCCACAACCCCAGCCCTTCAGGCCTTTTTGTTGTTGTTGTTGTTATTATTATCATTATTATTATTTTGAGGCAGGATCTTGCTAAATCATTGAGACTAGCCTTGAACTTGTAATCCTCTTGCCTCAGCCTTTGAGGCATGTGCCAGCACACATGCCTCTGTTTCCTTTAGAAAAAAAATGTTTTAGTGCTAGGAACAGAATCCAGGATCTCATATGATGCTGTACCATTGAGCTACATCCCCACCCCTCATTTATTTAAAATTTTAACTGACATACAAAGAACATAAAAATTATATATTAATTGGAGTACCATGCTATGATTTTTAAAAACATGTATACATTGTACAATGCTGGGTTTTGTTTTGTTTTGTTTTGTTTTTCTTTTTTGGTGGTATGGTGCATTGAACCTGTCTACCACTGAACTATACCTCCAGTCATGTTTTTGTTTCAAAAACAACTTCATTCATGACACACATTTTAAAAAAAATTCCCAATCCTTGGAAATGAGCTTAAAAAATAAATAAATTCCACCTCCCACCTCCCTGTTCCCATTTCCTCCCATTCCCTCCAGATAAAGGGGCGGGGCAGGGAGTGGGGGAGGGCGGTGGCAAAGGAAAACAAAACAAAAAACACCCCCCAAAAAAGGTATGCATTTCCCCAGGGAGGGAGGGGAATCTATCCTGGAGTTCGTGGAAGCAGAACAGAGATTTTCAGGCTTACAAAGAAAGACACTCAAAACAGAAAAAGAAGCACAAAAGGAAACAAAATAGATCACAAGCAATCTGGAGCCGCAGGGAGCTGGAAAGAGGGTTGGGTGGGTGTTGGACCCAGTAGGACAGGAGCAGGCAAGAGGGACTGTGAAAGGCAGGGAGAAGATGGAAGGAAGGGAACAAGCAGAACAGTTTGATGTCCTAGAGCCCCAGGTAAAAGAAACCCTCCTACCACCCATGCCCACCTACCCTTGAGCAGCCCCCAAGGGGGTGAAGTGGGACAGGGAAACAAGGGGAGTCACTTGCACAGTTGAGAAGTGTCCATGGTAAATCCCCAAAGTGAACAAGCAGCCCTCTGCCCCACTCCCTGAGCCTTCCCCTACTCCCCAAAGCAGGTCCCTTCTCAGCAGTTAATTATGGGATTCTCCCCTTTTCAGAGTAAATCTTTATTATATTTTATTTATTTATTTAGTCATTATTTTTATTATTTATTTATTTTTTTAATTAATCTGCTTCTCAACCTTGTCGAGTATCCTTTAGGTTCTCCACTTCTTCCTCCATCTCCCTGAGTGGAACTTTTGACAGCCTCAAGCTCCCAGCCCCCACTGCTGTGTCTCCAGGTAGGCCACCATCACTCCTACACTTGTCCCACCAGTGGCTCCATCTCTTTGTTGACACTCTCAACACACAGGGTAACCCCAAAGACAAAGAGGATCACAAGATGGCCCCAGTTGGGGCCCCCTTGGAAAAGTTTTTCAGAAACCTGGGTCAGGGGTTGCTGAGCTGAACCCTGGGTCACATGCAGGTGAGCCACCAGATCTGAGAAGGTGCATGGATCTGGAACTCATCTTCAGCGGCCCTATGACTTGGTGCAGAGGGTGAGCTACTGGGCACTCCCCAGGACCAGCTCCACAGACATAACCCTTCTGCCTCAGCTGAGAGCCTTCAAAGTCCACAACCAGAGCCCCTGTGTCTGGGGCTGAGATTGGGGTCACCATTGGGGTGGCCACCCTGTATGGCAGCTCTTAGGATCCAGCCCGGGTACCTTTCATCCTTTCATTCAGAAAGCAAGGTTGAGGCCACTGCTGGGATCTGGGCTTTCCCCCACCCCCTGATTCCTATTTGTTGTTGTTGTTTGCTTGTTTGAGGCAGAGTTTCTCTAAATTGCTAAGGCTGGCCTCAAATTTACCATCCTCTTGTCTTAGCCTCTTCAGTAGTTAGAACTACAAGTGTGTACCACTGCCACCAGCTCTTCCTCCTCTCCTCCTCCTCCTCCTCCTCTTCCTCTTCCTCCTCCTCCTCCTCCTTCTTGTTCTTTTTCAATAGTGGGAATTGAACCCAGCGGTGCTTAATCATTGAGCTACATCCCTAGCCCTTTTTATTTTTTCATTTTGACACAAGGTCTAGCTAAGTTGCTTAGGGCCTTATTAGGTTGCTGAGGCTGATCCTTCTGTCTCAGGCTCCTGAACTGCTGCGATTACAGGCATGTACCACTGTGCCGAGCTCTTCTATCTTTTTTAAATGAATGATACGTTATTGCTATCTATAGTCACCCTACTGCACAACAGCACACCAGAACTTGGTGATCCTCTCTAACTGTACCTCAATATCTATAGATCAACATTTCTCCATATCTTCCTATCCCTGTTCTTCCCAGCCTCTGCTAACCATCATTCTACTCTCAACTTTTGTGAGGTCAACTTTTACAAATTCCACATATGATTGAGATACTTGAATTTCTGTACCTGACTTATTTCACTTAACATAGTGATCTCCAATTTTGTCCATGCTTTTGAAAATGACAGACCGAATGGTTTTCCATTATGTGTGTATGTATATTCATCAGTTGATGGACATTTAGGTTGTCTTCATTTCTTTCTTTTTTCTTTTGTAGTGCTGGGATTGAACCCAGGGCCTACCAACTGAGCTACATCCCCTGTCCTTCATTTCTTATCTATTGTGAACAGTGCTTCAATAAACATGGGATGCAAATGTCTCTTTGACATACTCATTTCATTTCTTTTGAATATAACCAGTAGTGAGCTTGCCGGATCATATGGTAGTTCTATTTTTAATTTTTTGAGGAACTTCCATATGATTTTCCATAATGGTTCAACTAATTTACATTCCCACTGACAGTGTGCAAAGGTTCCCTTTTCTCCTTGTCAATATTTAGTATCCTTAGTATTTTGATAATAGTCATTCTTACTGGCGTGAGATGTTATTTCATTGTATTTTGGGAGAGATTTAGGTTTTGTTTATTTGTATTTGGTTTGGTTTGGTTTGGTCATGCTGGGAATCAAACACGGGGCCATGTGTATGCTAGGCAAATGTTCTACTACTTAGCCATACCCTTAGTCCTCACTATGGTTTTGATTTGCATTTCCCTGATGATTTGTGATTTTGAGCATTTTTTCAAGTACCTGTTGTCCATTTGTATGTCTCTCTTTGAGAAATGTCTGTTTAGATTTATTGTCCATTTTTTAATTGGGTTATTGATACTTTGCTATTGAGTTTTTGGAGTTCTTCATATATTCTGGGTATCAATCCCTTGTCAGATACATAGTTTGTGAATATTTTCTCCCATTCTGTAGGTTTGCCCTTCACTCTACTTTGTTGATTGTTTCCTTTTCTGTGCAGAAGCTTTTTAGTTTTACATGATCCCATTTGTCTGTTTTTGTTTTGGTTTCCTGTGCTTTTTGGGGTCTTATCCAAAAAATCCTTGCAAATTCCAATACCCCTAAACATTTCCCCTAGTTTGCTTCTAGTAGTTTCATAGTTTCAGGCATTATGTTTCAGTCTCTAGTCCATTTTGAGTTGATTTCAGTGACTGGTAAGAGATAGGAATATAGTTCCAATCTTCCCAACACCATGTATTAAAAAGACTGTCCTCCCAGGTGTGGTAGCACACACCTGTAATCCCAGTGCCTCCTGAGGCCGAGGTAGGAGGATCTCGAGTTCAAAGTCAGCCTCAGCAATAAGACCCGAGAGACCCTGTCTCTAAATAAATGCACAACAATGGGCTGGTGGTGTGGCTCAGTGGTTAAGTGCCCTAGGGTTCAATTCCTGGTACCAAAGAAATAAAAATTTAAAATAAATAAAAAGACTGTCCTTCCTCCAGTGTGTGTTCTTAGCACCTTTGTAGAAAATCAGTTGGCTGTAGTGAATGGGTTTACTTCTAGGCTTTCTATTCTGTTCCACTTGTACATGTGTCTGTTTTTATGCCAGTACCATGCTGGTTTGATTACTACAGCTTTGTAGCATGTTTTGAAGTCAGGTATTACAATGCCTCCTGCTTTGCTCTTTTTGCTCAAGACTGCTTTGACTATTGGGTTTTTTGTTGTTCCATATAAATTTTAGCATTGTTTTTTTCTAGTTCTGGTGAAGTTTTTTTGTTTGTTTGGGTTTTTTTTTATTGTTTTTGTTTGTTTGTTTTACAGTACTGGGCCTTGAACCCAGACATGTTTAACCACTGAGCTGCATCCTCAGCCCTTTTTATTTCATTTTTTAAAGTATTTTTTTAGTTGTAGGTAGACACAACACCTTTATATTATTTATTTATATGTGGTGATGAGGATTAAACCCAGTGCTTCCCATATGCTAAGTGAGTGCTCTACCACTGAGTCACAACTCCAGACCCCTTTTTATTTTATTTTGAGACACAGTCTCACTAGGTTGGCCTAGCTGACCTCAAACTTGCAATTCTCCTGCCTCAGCCTCTTGAGTAGCTGGGATTACAGGTGTGCCTCAACACGCCCGCTCTGAAGTTTTTTCCCAAAATAATTTCAGGAGTATTTATCCTCAACCTTTCACAGAGCAGAAGGCCACTTTTAGCACCTTTCTTTGCTGCTTTATACTTAGAAAGCTCAGCTTTCTTCAGGTCACTTATCTATCTAGAGGCCTCCCTACATGCAAAGAACCTGTCTGCTAGGAGTGAATGTGGCATGTGATCTGCATCACACTTAAATAGTACTTTCTCCACAGCAGGTTTGTCTAGCTCATGACCTTTGAACAGTTTTGCTCATTCTTGGTCTTTGACCTATTTATTCTGAGTGTATTATATGGACCTTATGCACAAAACAAACTAAAGTCTCTTAGCCCTTGCAGGTATAAGGTGACATGAGAGGTCCATGAAGTATCAAAAAGGGTGTTCTGCCTCTCCTCTGGTATTAGAAACCATTGTTGAAGTAACACCTGGAAACTACCTGCCATTATGTCTGCCTTCTAGCAGGATGTGAGTAAGTGGTGACTCTTATTACCACACACATTAATATACACTTAAAGTGTGTTTCCACAGGAACTTGGTTGTACAGCTGGCTTCTAAATGAACAATACAGCTAAGAGGCATCTTAATCTTCATGGATATAATTTCCTGCTGAATTTCCTGAAATGTCCAGGTTGGAGGCTGAAGAGGCTGGGATCAGGTCTTGTTGGCAGGCTGCAGACAGGAACAGCTTCTATGAGACTTAAAATTTCCATTAGCATAATTTTTTAAAAGTCACTTAGGAAGACTGTATTTGGCACTACTTACTGTCTTGGCACCGTCATTACCAGCAATAAGCTTAATGGGAGGACATGGCAACTAGAACTGCAAATGATTTCCTTGAAGGTAAATTGTGAGCAGTGTTTCTTGGAAAGTTAACTTTCTAGAGCAACATTGGAAGTGTCAATCAATAAATGTTTAGGAGTTAATGTTCATGGAGAATTTGTTTTTTGCTTTTGCTGTACTAGGGTTTGAACCCAGGGCCTTGCGCATGTTAGAAAGTGCCCCACTACTGAGCTACCCCCAACCTTTTTATTTTATTTTGAGACAATCTCAAAACATTGCCAAGGCCTTGAACTTGTGATCCACCTGCCTCAGCCTCCCAAGTTGCTGGGATACAATCATGTGCACAGCACCCAGAGAGAGACTCTGTCTTTAAAGCTGCCTGCTGACTATGCACACCTGTCACAAGCAGAGTCATCAATGGGTCAAGTGCATGAGGCTTCAGACTGCAAGAACATGGGGCCTCCACATCATCATCATCTAACTAACTGCTGAGATCTGCTGGGTGTGAAAGGGTCAGGTGCCCAGACACGTTCTTTCATGGTGACAACCACCTGTTGGACATTTATTAATCAGAGGAGAACACTGAGGCTCAGAGAGGTGAGCTGCTCATAAGTGGAAGAGCCTAAAAGTAAACCCCAATCTGTGCTCTTTCTCCTTGCTCCATTCCACTCTTCACTGTATGCTGATTATTCTTTCCCTATCCAGTTTGTTCATTTGCATATTCATTTAGATTTTTATCAAAGGAACAGAAGAGGCCCCACAAATGACTCTAATAAGTGCATAGTCTGCTAAAACCTGTCAAGTGCTTCAGATACATGGTCTCCTAATCCTCACAGTTCAAACTTTTTTTTTTTTTTAGTTGTAGATGGACACAATACCTTTATTTTATTTATTTTTATGTGGTGCTGAGGATTGAACCCAGTGCCTCACACATGCTAGGCAAGCGCTCCACCACTGAGTTACATACAACCCGAGGCTCACAGTTTGAACTTCTAATTTGAATTTTTAATTTGAATGTTATCTGAATAATACTTTTTTATTTTTTAATTGGGTTGTTGGTACTTTGCTATTGAGTTTTTAGAGTTCTTTATATATTTGTTTCCATTTTTAAAAAATCATTTTTGGTTATTTATTATTGTTATTATTTTTGTATTGGGGATTGAACCCAGAGGTGCTTTTAACACTGAACTAAGTCCTCAGACCTTTTTATTTTTTATTTTGAGACAGGGTCTCTCTAAGTTGCTTAGGACCTCACTAAGTTGCTGAGGTTGACCTCAAACTTGTGATCCTCCTGCCTCAACCTCCTGAATCACTGAGATTACAGGCATGCATCACCGCACCTGGCTTGGTCACTAATTTTTAAAGTAGTGAGTGCATACAGAAAAATGCACAAACCCTGAGTATACAGCCCAGGATTTTCACCAAGTGAACACCCGTGTTTTCAGTCATACCCAGATCTAGAAATGAAACATTACCAGCATTGCAGAAGTTGTCCTTGTGCTCCCACCCAGCCAGGAATTCTAATTGCCACCCCAAGAACAACCACATACCTGAATCTTAATACCATATATTTGATGTGCCTGGTTTTTAAAATTGATATAAAATTAATATATATGGGTAAAGTGTGTGGTACATGCCTATATTCCCAATGACTTGGGAGGCTGAGGCAGGAGTATGACAAGTTCAAGGCCAGCCTCAGCAAAATGTCCAGGCCCTAAGCAACTTAGTGAGAGCCTGTCTCAAAATAAAAATTTAAAAAGGGATTGGGATGTGGCTCAGTGATTAAGAGCCTCTAGATTCAATCCCCAGTACCCCCCTCACCAAAAAAGGTACCATATTGATGTCTTCCATTTATGTTCACTATTATGTGAGATTTGTCATAGTGAGCATATTTTATTTATTTATTTCCTCAATTTTGTAGTGCTGGGGATGAACCTCAGGGCTAAGGCACACCATATAAGCACTCTACCCCTGAACTATACTCCCAGCCCTGGGCATGCTGGGGTTTTTTGTTGTTGTTTTGTTAATTTCTGCTTCTTTAATATGAAGAGATCAAAATGACAAGTGTATTTTATTTTTCTTGGCTAATATAATTCAAGTATAGTGGTACTAAGGACAACATATTTCTCCCCCAGAACTAGGGACTGAATCCAGGGAGGGTCTTACACATCCTGGGCAAGCCAAACTATATCACCTACCCGTTTTTATTTTATCTTGAGATGGTTTCACTAAGTTGCCCAGGCTGACCTTGAACTTGTGATCCTCTTGCCTCAGCCTTCTATGTATGCATGCTGTTTTAGATTATTCATTTTCATTGCTTTTTACTATGTTGTTGTTTTGGCAGTACTGGGGATTGAATTCAGGGGCACTCTACCTCTGAGTTCTATCCCCGGTCCTTTTGATTTTTTATTTTGAAATAGGGTCTCACAAAGTTTCTGAGGCTGGCCTCAAACTTTGATCCTCCTGTCTCAGCCTCCCAAATAGTTGGGATTATAGGCATGTGCCACAGCACCTGTCTTCATTTTCATTGCTTTTTTATCCTCAGGATAAATATGCCATAGAAGATCTATCTATTCTACTGTTGATGAGTATTTGGGTGGTTCTAAGAGGTAGGCATTTATCCTGATATTACAACTAAAGAAACCTGACACCTAAAAAGTTTGAGTAGTTTGGCTAAGACCCCAAGGCACCAGATTTGAAAACAGCTCTTTGTATCATATCACATCTGTCCTTATTTCCCAGATAAATTGAGAAAGTTCACGGAACTAAAACTCTCTTTGTCCCTCCAGTACTAAGACAAGGTGGAAAGGACAGAGGGTTTTCTGTTATACTAACTCTAGATGTCATATGTTGACTCCATCCAACAGAAAATCACCTGTATGGGTAAATGCCCTGCTGATTCTTTGTGACAGTTGACAGCCTTCCAACGTCACCATCTATTCTTATACCATCTGGTGTGCTGCCACTCAATTCTGACACTCACCATCCTCTGCAGTTAGTGCCAAATTCCACAGGCTTAAGGACAAAGGCCCCAGCAAGGCTGAAGCTAGCTGCAAGAGGGGTCTCTAGGACACCTTCAATTATGACAAGCTGCAGATGTGGGCGATGTCTACCATGCCACCTCCACTTAGGTTCAATAATTCAGGAAAGCACTATCCATACTGATTACAACTTTATCATAAAGGCTACAACAAGAAGAGTCAAATAAAGAGACACATCAGGTGAGGGCAGGAATGGTTCAGAGATTCCAGGTCCTCTCCCTAGAATCAGGATGCATCACCCACCAAGCACATCGCTGAATTTCAGAGTTTTTATTAGTATCTTCATCGGACAGGTATGACTGGTTGAACATTGGTTACCTGGTTAAACTTAATCTCCACCTACTCCTGTCCCTGGAGGTCTGGCTGGCTCAAAGCCCCAACCCTCCAAACACATGACTGGGTTTCCTGGTAATCAGCCCCCAACCTGAGTCATCTCACATCATTAACATAAACTCAAGCGTGATCAAAGGAGCCTGTGCATAACAAAGACAGTCCAATGATTTAAAAATTCCCTCCCAGACCCAGGGACAAAGGACTATCATATTTTTTATTATACATTACTACCTATAATAGGGTTTGTCCTTTCATGGAACCATCCTGTTGCCATTTCTTCTAACAGAAGTACTGGACCCTCATTCAGTGGTTTGTGACTATTCTTGTTGCTCTGGGCTGAATAGTGTCCCTACCCAAATTTATATGTTAAATTTCAGTACCTCACAACATGTTTGTGCTAGACATATAGATAGTTCTCTCTCTTTTTTTTTTTTTTTTTTTTTCGTACTAGGGATTGAACCTGCATAGAGGCATTCAACTACTGAACCAAATTCCCAACCCTTTTTATTTATTTATTTATTTACTTACTTACTTACTTATTGAGACAGCATCTCACTAAGTTGCTCAGGCTAGCCTTACACTTGCCATCCTTCTGGCTTAACCTCCTGAGTTACTGGATTACAGGCATGTGCCACTACATGCAATTAAGATACAGAATTTTAAGAGATAATTAAAGGGGATTGGGGGTGTAACTTAGAGGCAAAGTATGTTCTTAGCTTGCATGATACCCTGGGTTCAATCCCTACCACCAAAATGTTTAAAAGGTAAAATGAAGTCAGATGAGTGAGACAAATCCAAAATAACTATAGCCCTTATAAGAGGAGGACATTTCGACACATAACACACAAACTCAAAGGTGACCATGGGAGGACACAGCAAGAAAGTGGTATCTGCATGTCAAAACAGAACCAAATCAGCTGGGACCTTGATCTTTACTTCTAAGTCTCTATAATGATAACAAAATTAATTTCTGTTGATAAGGCCCTTATACACTGGTTCATTAAATATCAGTATTTTCCTGTGCAAGTTGGCCAATATTTATTGGACACTGTGGGCCCAGCACTGTGTGACTATAAAAATTGGCTCAGCACTGTTTCCAGAGCTTTGCATTTTTACAGGGTCATAAGATAGAGCATGTTTCCCACATTTCTCCATTTTATCTCCTGTGTTAGATTTCTGTTACTGTTAACAAAATAACTGAGTGTTTCAGTCAACCTTTTCACTATTGTGACCAAAAGACCTGACAAAAGTAATTTTAGAGGTGGAAAAGTTTATTTGGAGCTCACAGTTTCAGAGGTCTCAGTCCACTGAGAGCTAGCTCCATTGCTTTGTGCCTGATATGAGGCAGAACATCAGGGTGGCTAGACATGGAAGGGCATGGAAAAGGAAAGCAGCTCAAGATGAGACAGTCAGGAAGCAGAGAGAGAAAGAACTTCACCCAACAACAACAGGACTGGGGAGATAGCTCAGTTGGTAGAGTGCTTGCCTTACAAGCACAAAGCCCTGGGT
The DNA here is from genome assembly GCF_902686455.1 of Sciurus vulgaris. NCBI lineage: Eukaryota > Metazoa > Chordata > Mammalia > Rodentia > Sciuridae > Sciurus > Sciurus vulgaris. Next base: position 73,682,264 of record NC_136463.1, read on the forward strand.
TCAATCCCCAGCACCGCAAAAAAAAAAAAAAAAAAAAAAAAAAAACAAGGCCAAAATATAAGCTCCAAAGGCACACCCCCAATGACCCACCTCCTCCAATCACACCCTACTTGCCTACAGTTAGCACTCTGTTAATTCCTATCAGATTAATGCGCTCATTAGATTAAGGCTCTCATAATACAATCATTTCACCTCTAAGCTCTTTTGCCTTGTCCCACACATGAGCTTTTAGAGGATACCTCATATCTAAACCATAACACCTAAGGCAATCAATTTATAAGAGAAAAGGTTTATTTGGGCTCCCAGTTTCAGAGGTTTCAGTCTATGACTGACCCGAGACAACACTTTATGGAAGGAGCACATAGTAGAACAAAACTGCTCACTTCATGTCTGGGAAGCAAAAGAAAGGGAGGAAGAGAGCATATTCCTTCTATCCCCTTCAAGGGCACACCCTTAATGACCCAAAGACCTCCCCCTAACCCCCCGCCCCCTTAAAGTTTCCACCACTTCCCAATAGTGCCAAGCTGGGAACCAAACCTTTAACAGTTGGAACTATTGGGGACATGACAGATCCAAACTATAGTCCACTTAAATCAGACATTTTTCTTTTTTTTTCCACTGTCTTTGCATAGCTTCCCCCACAAACTAGTTTGACTCTCCCACCATTTGTTTCTCAGTAAAACAAACAAGCCTAGCCAAGCACAGTGGCGTACATCTGTAATCACAGCTACTTCAAAGGCTGAGTATCACAAATTCGAGGCCATGAAACAGGAGTGTAGAATTCAAGAGTCACAAGTCTGGATAAGCATCTCTTCTCCATAGCTCACAAAAGATTGGTCATTTTTTTTTTTTTTTTTTTTTTAATCTTCTAAACTCTTAGCCATCTTGCAGTCCTATAACAAAATACCAGACTGGCTGGCTTAAACAACCAATATTTCTTTCTCACCATTCTGAAGGCTGGGAGATCAAGAGTAAGGAGTTGGCTTCTAACAGGGGCCTTCTTAAATATCATGACATGACAGAGGACATCACATGATGAGACAGAGCAAGTGTCCTAGCTCACGTCTCTTTCTCTTTTTATAATTATATCAGCTGGGTGTGGTGGTGATGGCTGAGGCAGGAGGATCACAGGTTTGCAGCTACTTCAAAGACTGAGCATCACAAATTCGAGGCCAGTTGCAACTTAGTGAGACCCTGTCTCAAAATAAGAAAATAAAAAGGGGTGGGGATGTAGCTCAGAGGTAAAAATAATATATGTAAATGAATAACAAGTTAAAAGCCCTATATTCCAGCTTAATTTCTTTATTCTGCAAATGAGACTGAGACCAGAGCCTGGAAAAATCTTATTTGAAAGCAAAGTGGCAAGGTCAAGGCAGAATTTAGGCCTCAGCAACTTAGCAAGGCCCTAAGTAATACTGAAACTCTGTCTCTAAATAAAAAAATAAAAAAGGGCTAGGAATGTGGCTCAGTGGTAAAGCACCTCTGGGTTCAATTCCTAATACCAAAAACTAACATAATATGAAAATAAAGCCACTATATCATCATGGGTGTACCACCCTCAGGATCACATCTAATCCTAAATACCTCCCAAAGGCCCCACATCCAAATACCATTAACATATGAATTTGGAGATTAAATTTTCAACATTTGAACTTTGTGAAGCACATTTAAACCATGGCACCACTACATTGACAAAACCACCGTCTGAAGCCATCAAGCTGAAGCAGAGTATTTTTTAGTGTTTGTATCCTTCACCTTCCTCCCACCTGCCCACCCTCTCTCTGACTAAACACATTTATCTCTATGCAGCTTGCATGAGGACTTTTGTGTCTGATTTGGAGAAAGCTGAAAATAGTTGAGGCAATGGCATTGTTTTAAATAAATACTTTTTTTTTTTTTTTTTCTGGTACTGGGGATTGAACCCAAGGGCGCTTTACCACTGAGCCACATCCCCTTTTTTATAATTTATTTTGAGACAGGATCTTGATAAGTTGCTTAAGGGACTTGCTAAGTTGCTGAGGCTGGCTTTTAACTCTTGATCCTCCTGCCTCAGTCTCCCTAGCCACTGGAATTACAGGTGTACACCACTGCGACCAGCTTAATAAATAAATGTTTATATTTTACCAACTCTGAATGAGTCTAAGAAGCCAGACCCCTCCTGTCATTTAAGACTAATTTTGAATGCTAACACACAGGAGGAGAGGGGCAGAATAGAAGGTCAGTGGATTAGACAAACCAGAATGAAGGGAAGGGAGGGGGGATAGAAAAAGGAATGACAGTAGAAGGAATAGGAAAGACAGTAGAATGAATCGGACATAGAGTGTAACTCTACATCATGTACAACCACGTAAATCCTGATTAGAATAAGTTATACTCCGTGTATATGTATAATATGTCAAAATACACTCTACTGTCATGTATATCTAAAAAAAAACAAAAATATTTTAAAAGACTAATTTCAAAGTGAAGGGCTCAGATCAATGATTTCAGATCAGAATCCTTGGAAAATGTCCCACAAGTTTTACTAGAATATCATAGAATGTCCCCACTTTGCAAGGTTCTTCAATAGTACTTATTTTGAATAAGCATCTCTTGTTGTTATTTCTTATTTCCATATTTTTGGTGGTGCATAATAATTATTCATAATAGTGGGATTTATTTTCACATATTCATACCTGCACTTGATATAGCAATATAATTTGATCAATGTCTTTCTGCAGTATTTCTTCTTTCCCTCCTTGGGAATAAACATCCTTGTTTGAATAAACATCTCTTCTACAGGTATTGAACATATAACATGTTCCAGATATGCTCAGCAGGCGTGGTTGCCCAGGTTCCTTTCCCACAGATGTCTCTGGAGCCAGGGCAAGTCCTGCTTTTGTGATTCTACCACCATTCTCAGATTCTCTTGGACTCCAACTGGGTGGTCTACAATTCAATTCAATTCTGATGCAAAGTAACTTGAGTTAGCACAGACCCTACTGGTTTGAGTCCTCACTCCTACAAGTCTTCCTCCACTTCAGGCATCAGTGGCAAGTCCCAGTATTTCTGATTGACCAGCTAGAAATCAGGGGATTCCTACAAAACACTTCCTCAGGTTCAATAATTCTCTAGAATGATGTAGACAGAACTCAGGAAAGCTTTTAATTTCATTGCGGGTTTACTATAAAGGGAACAAATCATGAAGAACCAAAAGAACAAATTCATAAGGTAAGATGTAGGGAAAGGAGTGCGGAGCTTACATGCCTCCCCACAAGCCGCCTCCCAGACCTCAGTGGGGTTACCAGAATGGAAACCCTTAGAACCCTGTTGTTCAGGGGTTTAATGGAAGTTCCATTACACAGGCATGATTGGTTAAATCATTGGCTGCAAGTCCCATTGAGGCTAAAAGTTTCAACCCTCTAATCACATGGGTGATTCCTCTGGCATCTGGGCCCATCCTGAAGCTATTTGGGAACCCACCAAGAGTCACCTTTGTAGCATAAACTTAGGTATAGTTGAAAGGGGTTTATTATGAATAACAAAAGATTCTTCTCTCATCATTTCAGGAATTCCAAGGGTTTTAAGAGTTCTGTGCAGGGGGACAAAGACTAAATATATATTATATAACAGTGGTAATAAAAAGCCACTAGTTTGCTTTTAATTTACTTTCTACAGGGAAGGGTTTATTTTGGTTGGTTGTTTTTGGGGACAGGATCACCCTGTTGCCCAGGCTGGCCTGAACTCATGCGTTCAAGTGGTCCTCTTGCCTCAGCCTCCTGAGTAATTGGGAATACAGGCACCTGCCACTGTGCCCAACTCTAAAGGTATTATATTTTAATTGTGATATCCCCTTCCCCCTCTTCAGCCCTGAAGGTGTATCAATAGTGCTCATCTTTCTCTTTGGCCAGGTACTACAGAGGAGATTTTGAGGGACTGATATAGCTCTACAGTAAGCATGGTTCTATTTTTGAGGGGAGGAGGATGCTGGGGATCATGTGTTCTACATGCTAAGTATGGGCTCTATAACTGAGCTACACCAGTCAGGCAATACTACTTACGTTTGTTGAGAAATAACAAGCACTTTAAGCACAGATCTGGCTGCACCCATGAATCATTATCACATCATATAAATACAATGGAATATAACAGCCTTAAAATAAATAAACTAACTAAAAATAAAAACCACTTCCTTTATAATTATTAGAAAACATATTTAATTAGGATATCTTGGGGCATACCCCCATTGCCAAGATTTCTAAAATATTCATTTATTAATTCATTGGGTACCAGGGATTGAACTCAGGGGCACTTGATCACTGAGCCCCATCCCAGCCCTATTTTGTATTTTATGTAGAGACAGGGTCTCACTGAGTTGCTTAGTGTCTCACTTTTGCTGAGGCTGGCTTTGAACTCAGAATCCTCCTGCCTCAGCCTCCGGAGCTGGGATTACAGGGTTGCACCACCACACCCAGCCCTAAAATATCTTGTCACTTTATAATGAGAATTTTGTAAGTAATTGCTACAACAATTGAAGTTTATTGGCCCTAAATATATATAGTTAGCTCAGGTAACTCATTATAATACAGTGCAGTTGTCTCTCAGTATCCATCAGGTATTGGTTCCAGGACCCCTGAGGATACCAACAGCTGCAGATGCCCCAGACCCTTATTTAAAAGTGTGTGGCACTTGCCAGGTGCTGTGGTGCACGCCTGAAATCCCAGCAGCCCTACCTTCCTGTTATCCCCCATTAATCCATCGACTGGATTAAACCACCATTAAGTGACAACCCTTATAATCTAATCATTTTACCTATGAACATTCTTGCGTTGTCTCACACATAAGCTTTGGAGGAATACCTTATACCCAAACCATAACACAGGGTCTCTAAGTTGTGGAGGCTGGCCTCAAACTTTCAATCCTTCTGCTTCAGCCTCCCAAGTAGCTGGATTTATAGACATGCTCTATTATGCCCAGTTCATCTACCCACCCTCCCTTTCTTTCTTCCTTTTATTTATTTTTATTTTTAATTTATTTTTATTTTATTCCTTCTTTATATTTTATTTATTTTTTGGTACTGGGGATTGAATCCAAAGGTGCTCTACTGCCCTAGTCCTTCTTCATTTTGAGACACAGTCTCACTAAGTTGCTTTGGGCCTCCCTAAATTGCTGAGACTGACCTCGAACTTGTGATCTTCCTGCCTCAGCCTTGTGAGTTGGTGGGATTAGAGGCATGTGCCAACCCACCTGGCTATGAGATGCTTCTTGACCTGGAAACAATATCCATTCTCCCCATTCTGGCCTCCAGGGAAGGGAGGAAGCATTATACTTTGCATGTGTATTATCCAAACTTTGTGAATCTCTCTTTAGAGGAAAAGGAATGTGATTCTGGCTCCCCAGATGAAACTAGAAAGTCATTCTTTAATGAGACTGATACAAAAGAGGGGTCAGAAAAATGGGTGACTGTTCCTGTAAAAATCTTCTGATGTCTTGGCTGGTGTCATAGCTCAGAGTGCTTCCCCAGCAGTGGGAGGCCCTAGGCTCCATCCCCAGCACCAAAAAAGCAAAAACAAAAACAAAAACAAAAACTTCTGACTCTTTTAGGGATCTCCCATTTTGATGAGATTGGAAGTTGGAGTTAAGTAACACACAGTAACTTTGTACTAACATACTCCCTCAAATTTAGACTTTGGGAGTTCTAGTTCTGCAACTCCTTCAATAGGAACAGAGGTGTTTTTGTTTTTTTAAACTGTCTGCTGACATTTGAATTATTTGAGGATACTATAGTTTGTTTGCTTAATAAAAGACATAATTTACCTGGGTGTAGTGGCACATACTTGTAAATCCCAGAAACTCAGGAGGCTGAAACAGGAGGATCACAAGCTTGAGGTCAATCTTAGCAACTTAGTGAGACCCTTAGCTATTTAGCAAAATCATGTCTCAAAAAAGTAAATAATAAAAATGACTGGGGATGTGGCTCAGTTAATAGGGTACTTGTCTGGCATGTGCCAGGTCCTGAATTCAATCCCCAGTTCTGACAAAAAATAAAAATAAATAAAAAATTTAAAAAGACAATATTCCATTTTTTGTTGATGTTTTGTTTGAGATGGAAGTCTTGTCATAATGCCCAGGCTGGTCTCAAACTCCTGGGACTCAAGGAATCCTCCTACCTCACTTTGCCAAGTAGCCAGGGCTGCAGATGCACACCACTATGCCTGACTCTAAAAGATATAATTTATTGACCCACTTAGGTCATGAGTCTGGGGATTTTACCTGCAGGCATAGACTGTTTCAGAGGCTCCAACAATAATATAATCAACCTGGTTTCTTTCCAGCTCCTCCTGGTCATGTGCCATGTGGTGGCAAGTCACTACCAGCAGTGCCAGGGGAAAAGCAAGACATGACCCTTGCTCAGCAACTTTCTTTGGCCTGAATTTGGGTCATAGGGTCATGCCAGAGCTGGTCACTGGGACTAGGAGGATGAGATGCCAGATCTGAGGCTTAGGGCTAGTCTTGCAGTGGAGAGTGGGGTGGACCAACCTGAAGTACAGGGAGGGAGAGTGGCAGAGGTTTCCTCTGTGTTCTCTCAAGGTGGCACCAGCACCAGCTTGATTAAATCTGCTGATATACTGTGCTTTGGAAGGATGTCTCTTTCCACTGTTTAAGCTATTCATGAGATTTTTTTGGCTGGGTGGTGGTGGCAGGAGGTGGGGGCAGTACTGGGGATCACACCCAGGGCAGCACACTTGCCAGGCGAGTGCTATGCAACTGAACTGCACCGTCAGCCCACAGAATAGGTTTTCTGTGTTTAAACACACACACACACACACACACACACACACACACACACACACACACACACACACACACCTTGGTGGCTGGGCATGGCAGCACACCTGTAATCCCAGAAACTAGGGAGGCACAAGCAGGAAGATTGCAAGTTCAGGCTGCCTGGGCAATTTAGTAAGACCCCATCTCAAATAAAAACTGAAAAGGGTTAGGAATGTAATTCAGTGGTAAAGTGCCTTTAGATTCAATCCCTTGTACTGCAAAAAATTAATGAAATAATAAAAGTAAAATTTAAAAAATAGGCATAGTGGCACATACCTTTAATCCCAAGTTCTCAGCAGGCTCAGGCAAGAGAATCACTTGAACCCAGGAGTTCACAGAAAGCTTGGGCAACATAGCAAGACCCCATCTCAAGACCTAAAATAAAAAATAAGAATTCCTGCCCTGAGAAATGAGAAAATATTCATGACATGTTTTGTTAGTTTGTTTGAGATGGGTTTTGCTATGTTGCCCAGGCTGATCTTTAAACTCCTGGGCTCAAATGATCATCCCTCCTCAACTTCCCAAGTAGCTGGAACTACAGGACCTACTACAGTGTGCAGCTTTATATTCATGACATGTTTAGCACTTGGAACTCGCTCATTTACTCTTCTAGTCAAACACCTGTGTGCCCAGTGGTGTAGCTTGTGGGCTTTCACACTCTGACCTCTTTAGGAAGCTAGCTGCATTTCAGTTAACAGGAAAATCATCATGAATCCTGACCAGCAAAGGGGAGGTTTTGGAGTTCTTGAACAAGGAGTCCTGATACTGTCAGAAAAATAGTCTCTTTTCCTTTGCCTTGGTGTCACCTTAGTAATCCTGTTTCTATTGCTCTATGTCTGTCCTCTATATCTATTAAAATTGTTTTTTATTGTCCCTGAGCAGCCCCAAAACAGACTGAAGTCTACCTCTGTACACATCAGTGTTTGTAGTTGTAGTCGTGCTGAGCATGGAACCCAGGGCCTCAAACATGCTAGGCAAACCTTCTACCACTGAGCCACACCCCACCAGCCCCTGCCTTTCCTTTTGTGGTTAGATGTCAATTGTTTCATTCAGTCTCATGGTTACACCATCATGTTTGTATATCATTATCTCCTAGCAGAAAAGGGAGAAAAAAAAGGACTCTTGCTATCTTATTTCTATCTCTGAGAAACTCACTATCCTAACAAAGTCCTTGCAATAGCTCTCAGGCATCAACTATTGGAATGTGACCCACTGACCTCAGAGAGGGCTAAGAACAGAAACCATAGTGTGGCACAGTGGCACATGCCTGTAATCCCAGCTACTTGGGAGGCTGAAGCAGGAGGATTGCAAGTTTGAGGCCAGCCTTCATAACTTAGGCCCTATGACAAAATTCAAAAAGAAAAAGAAATGGGGGTTGGTGGGGGATTTAGTTCATTGGTCTAGCACCCCTGGGTTCAATTCCCAGTACTGAGAAAGAGAGAGAGAGAGAGAGACAGAGAGAGAAACAACTCAGCCCTACTCTCCACACTGGTGTATCACCATCACTGCAGCTTTAAGAGCCAGAAGTCCAGGAGCTCGGTGAGCCCCAAACTGCCAGATAGTCCAGAGACAGCGACAACTTTCAGCATTATTGGGAGAAGGCCCAGAACTTCTAAGGTTTCAACCAAGTCCAGGAGCTGCTCCTGGCATATTCCCAGAAGGACCAGAGGCAATCTCACCTCAGTTAAACCTTGAAGTGATGACTGTGCCCTTATTTACCTCTTCTTGTTCAGGCCAAGCCCATCCTTCTCAATTTGGTGTCCTGATGCCGGAACTATGAATTTGCAGCTGTATCTCTCAGATGCTCCAGTAGAGTTCCTTTTAGATTCTGCCAATGGGAGATGCTCAGGGAAGACCAGAAGTTGGGAGGAGTCAGGCACTTCCACCTCCTCACTACTCAGTCTCTCCAAGCACCCCCTCAGAGGTCCCAACACCAGTCCTGTGATAGTTCTTCCCTACACTTGCTTATTTTGGGGTTACCTCCACAACTACTTCATTATTTTAGTTAGCTTTTTTTTTTTTTTTTTCCTTCAGTACTATGAATTGAACCCAGGGACACATTACCATTGAGCTACTTCCCCAGTCCTTTTAATTTTCTATTTTGAGACAGAGTCTCACTACCTTGCACAGGCTGGCCTCAAACTTGCAATTCTCCTGCCTTAGCCTCCCAAGTAACTACATTTGGTATTTTATTTTTATTATTCCATTATTTTTAAAAATATGGTGCATTATAATTATACATAAGAGTGGGATTCATATTTATACGTGTACATAATTTGGTCAATCTCCTTCCCTAGTACCTTCACTTTTCCTCTTCTGTTCCCTCCCCACCCCATTCACTTGCTCTACTCTACTGATCTCCCTTCTATTATTATTATTATTATTATTACTAAAACCATTGCACTATCATTATGTATATGAAGGATTCACTGGTATTTTTGTACATGGATATAGCATAATTTGGTAAATTTCATTCTCCAGTACTTCCCCAAGGTACATGTGATTTTCTAATGCATCTAAGGTACTTATCACTTCTGGTTCATTGGGTTTATTTGGCAACATGTCATCAATGCAATGGATTAGTGTGATGTTTTCTCTAGAAAGCCAGAAGGATTAAATTCTCTGCAGGTAAGATTATGGCAAAGGGATGCATGGGTGCCACAGCACTGAGGCTAAACAAGTAAAGGTGCATTTCTATCTCTGAAATACCTTTTTCCTCACTGGACCCTCATGGATACAATAGCCATCATTAACCACAGCAATACCAGGATGAACTAAATAAAATTTATATGACATAATTTATATTTATACAATATATGTAATACATTATATTATATATTGCTCTCATTCAGTCATCAGTATTTCCCTTCCCTCCTCCCCCCACTTTCACTTCCCTCTACTCTACAGATCTACTATTTACCTTTAGTTTTGTTTTTTTTTTAATTAGTGTCTTGTTGATATACATAATGGCAGGATTGACTATGGTATATTCATTTATGTAATAGGGAAGTTAAGTCAGATTCTACATTTAACATGTATGAAGGAACCATATCTGTCCTACTTTCTGTCCCAGTCCCCTCATTGAGCTTGCAAAATACTATGAAATCTCACACACACACACACACACACACACACACACACACACACAAACAAAAATCTTAAATCTCCAGACTCAGAGAAGGTAACAAGATTGTTTTAGAGAAATGCTGGATAAACAGATTGTGGCATATTCGTTGGATATGTATTAAATAGTCATCATTCAATGTGTATTGAATGTGAGTGTTCCATGCAACCATGAAAAAGAATGCACTATAGCATAACCAAAGGGATGAATTTCTTAGACATAATATTAAACAAAAAAAACGAAACCCAAAGAAGTACGTACTGAATGCATCCATTGAATATCCATAACATTAAAAAACAGGTGAAACAATCCTATAGTGATAGAGTAATGGTTATTGTCGGGCACAGCAGCACACGCCTCTAATCCCAGCAACTGGGGAGGCTGAGGCAGGAGGATCACAAATTCAAGGCCAGTCTGGGCAACTTAAAAAGACCCTGTCTCAGGGGATTTAGCTCAGTTGGTAGAGTGCTTGCCTCACAAGAACAAGGCCCTGGGTTCAATCCTTAGCACCACCAAAAAAAGAAAAGAAAAAGATCTTATCTCAAAATAAAAAAATGAAAAAGACTGGGGATCTAGCTCAATGGTTAAAAAAAAAAGAAGATTGTATTTTTAGTGGGGGATCAGTAACTGGAAGAGGAGACAAGAGAGCCTTTTTTTTTTTTAATATTGTTTTAGTTGTGGATGGACCCTTATTTTATTATTTATATTCAGTGCTGAGAACTGAACCCAGTGCCTCACACATGGTAGGCAAGCACTCTACCACTGAGCCACAACCCCAGCCCCAAGGGAGCCTTCTGAGAGCTGGAAACAAAGGGAACCTTCTGAGAGCTGGAAATACATTAAATCAGATGCTGGTTACATGGATGAATACTAATATAAGAATTTGTCAAGTTATACACTTAAGATTGGTGATCTTAAAAAAAAGCAATACAAAATGCTTGGTCCAGAGTAGTCATTAAGAAAATATTTATAGAATATATGGATATGGGACTTCAGCTCTCCAACTCTGTTTCATTTATTTCATTGGTAATACTAGGAGTCTAGAAACTTTTTGATGTTAAACAATGTACCCAAGCAACATACAAAGTTTAAAAACACATCTACTCAGAGTAATGTAGTTTAGTTCTACCATAAACAAAACACTGTATACCTTGTATTTAAACTACTTCATATTTCTGAAATATTCATTTTGTATATACATCTATATATTTATAAATCTATTCAAAGATTTTAATCACATAAATATTGATTACCCCTTTCAAGTACTCAAGTGGACATGGTAGAGGATACCCAGGAGACAGGTGCCACCTTCAGAGGAAATTAGTCTCTGGGTCTGCTGTTTATAGAAGGCAGAACACAAATGCTGGCCAAGGCCAGACTGGTCAACTTGGAAAGTGGGACAGATAAAATATACATCACTCATCAATATTCCCTGTGAAATTTTATTTCATTACTACTGGCTGGCAATTCTTTTAGTCCATCAATGTATTGTTCATACAAGTGCAAATTTAAAAGAATGTGCAAGGCTGATGTACAGGCTCACTTCATGCTAATCTCCATATCCTAATACAAAAAGTTACAGCTACTAAGCCTTTTTTACATCAGGAAGACAGATCATTTGTTTTGGTTATGTTGATGACAAGTAACATAGCTATTTCACAGTGGATTGGGGTGACATTTCAGGATCATGCACTAGGCTTGAGCCACTTGGCTTTTCTGCAGTTGCCCTTTCCCAACTATATTATCTACCTATGTGTGTACTTTCTTCTTCATTTATTCATTCAGGCCTCAAATAATTGTACTCCTACTATGTATTGGGTTTTTATATTATGTGCAGGAAATGAGAAAATTTAAGTCACAGCCTCTTCCAAATTTATGGCATGTCCTGCCCCTAGTTTCTTCCTCTTGTTCATAGTTCCACTGCTTATTTTTTTATCAGTTCAGACTATCGCTTGTGACATGAAGTGACCTCAAGTGGCCTTTTTCTAAGTCCTAACGCTTTGTCTTTCAGCATCAGTTAAAAAAAGCAGCAGCATCTGGATCCTACTTCCCAATAAAATGCCTTCAACAGCTCAAAGCAAGGTTTTTTTTTTTGTTTGTTTGTTTTTTTTTTAATTTGGGAGTGTTTCAAGTCCAACTTAGTTTCTTTATTTACCTCCTGTCAGCTTGCTAACCAGGGAGCAACAACTCCTCTATCTGTAGACTGCTTAATAACTATATAGTACCAATCTGGGAGCAATAGATTTAGGCCTCTTTCCAGATGCCATGTTTTAAGATTTTCAGTTAGAAAGACCTTCACTGCGAAATTTGTTTTGGTTATTTTAAATCAGGTTTTGGCCTTCTTATTCAGGGAACAAAAAATTAGCCTCTGGCTTTCTGCCTCCTCCAATTCTGGCTTTAGGCCATATGATCATACAATTTGTAGTTTTTCAGGCAGACAGAAAATGAGAAACTGACCAATGTAGCCTCAGTGGCAATAATCACATCAAATCTGTAACAGAAATTATGAATACTGCTATAGAAATCAATTTTTAAAAGTCACCTCCTATAAATGGGAAGGGAGGGAGAAAGTGCTGGGAAGAGATATTGGCCAAATTATATTGTTATATTGTGTATTGTGTGCATGTATGAATATATAACAATTTCCATCAGTATAACTATAGGGCACCAATTTTAAAATGTGGGGATAAAAATGTCACCTCCCATTTTATAAAGCATAGGTGTCTCTTACTTCCTTCCTCTGTCATCCTTTGTCCAGTTCTTTGAAAGTTCTGTGTCCAAAAGGCATCAGACAGTGAGTTGCCTTGGGTTTTGTCATCTACAGGTAATTATACTAAAAGGTTATAGTAGTAGAAATTATTATGCTTGCATAAATTATGCATTCTAGAGCAGAAGGGTTTTGCTGGAAAGCCTCACTGTTAGATATGATTTGCATTTTTTACTAGATACTTTTCTTTGGTCTTTGAAGACAAACATGTTAAGGATGCCTTTGTACATCAACAGAAAAGCAAAACACAAACAGTCTGTGTGCTTGAGTACTTTTTCTTAACAAGACAGACATTGCTTTAAAACAGGGTTTGTCTGCGCTGCAGGAGCCAATCTCTTTGGAGCTGTTAGGGTGAGGGAGCAGGGCAGAAATGAAACTTTTTGTGCTGTCCATCTGTAATTAAAAATATAAATACTGTGGCTGGAGGTGTAGCTCCGCAATAAACATGCTTGGCATGCACCAGGCCTGGGTTCAATCCTCAGCACACACACAAAAGAATAAATGAAAAATGTCATAAGATCAAATCTTGTCATAAAAAGCATCTGGAATTAAAATTTACTGCGAATTAATTTTTTTTCTTTTGCATGCTGTTCTTTCTGAGGCCCTTGCACTGCTGGTGCTGAAGAATGTGCTTAGTTGGCCTACTGAATAATCCAGTAGAGTGGGTATCCCATTGAGGTCATCTCTAGCTGGGGTTTCATGGGACGGGAAGAGATGGACTCCTGACCGGAGCTGGTGCCGCAGGGGACACCACCTAGAGCTGGAAGAACCTGCCCTAATCCAGCGCATCAGGAAGCCAGGTAGGCCAGGTGTGAGTAGCTGGCATCCCAGGGCCTGCCCTGGCTGTTGTCGGCTTGAGACTGGTCTGAGCTGCCTCTTCCGGGCTGCTTTAGAAGGTTGCGTTCAGGTGGCAAGGAAGTGTGGGCGTTTGGGGACAAAAGTCGTTGGCAGCTCAGTTTTGAGTCACTAACGTGCTAGAGGGCCGGGCAGCCAGGCTGCAGCACCTGGGTCAGCCGCACGAGCTAGAACCTGGACTGGCAGCCTCTCGGACAACGCCAGTCGCCAGACCCGGACTACGGCTCCCGGCGTGCTCTGCTCCCTTTGGCCTAGCCGGGCAGCCCGGGGTGCACTGCGCAGGCCAGCCTGACAGCCGGACACCCAGCTCCGCTGGCTCCACTCCCCGCAAGGAACGCCGGCCTTCTCTCGGTCTTCCCGGGAACTCCTCTTTATCTCAAAAGCCTAGGACTCAGCTCCACAAATGGAAAGCAGCTTCCTAAAGTGAACACTGTAGTCCACGCCAGCCAATACACTGAGCGGATTAAGGCCACGTGACAGTAGTGAGGCGGTGCTCTGATCTCTATGGTTCTCCGGGGATCGCTAGAGGGCGTGTGGTCCAGTGGAGGACTCCCTACATTCTTCCTCCATTACCTCACTGCCTCCGGTGGCTGCTGGGATACCGGAGGACTTGGGTCCCGGCTCGACTCAGTCCTCCAGCCGCCCGGGGAATACCTCCAATTCTTCCCGGCCGCCGCCGCCGCCGCCGCCGCCCCGCCGCTTCTTCCTCCGCCCGCTCGCCGGCCCCTTCGCCCCGCCCGGTCTGCGCCTCGCGTCCGGCCAACCAGCCGGCCCGCTTCTCTCGGGAGCCCCCACCCAGGCGCATGGCTCCATGAAGCAGGAGGAGGAGAAGGCAGAGCGCGAGAGGTCCCGTCCGCCCCGGCCGCGTCTGGGCCAGGAGAAAAGGTGGGAAAGTCGGGCTGCACCGCGCCCTCCTTCTGCCTCGCCACCGGTCCAGGCCTTTCTTGGGCCGTCGTCGCCGGATCCCCCAGGCCTGCTTATGCTGGTGCGGGCGGAGGGACCGGGAGTGGGTCCCCGGGATCCTGGAGCGAGGGTCCCGGGGCAGCGTGGGGGAGGGGCTGCTAGGCGCGGAGCAAGGAGCGGGCGGAGCCTCGGGCCGCGTGTCCCGGCTGAGGGCAGGGGGTCGTGAGTCAGTGTTAGGGAGCGGGTGGGCGGTCGCTCCTGCCCCGGGCCGCGAGGCAAAGCTCCAGCTGCAGCTATGTTTCTGCACTCCCTCCAGGAAACAGTCTCGGGTCTGTGTAAAGTTTGGTGGTCTCCGGCGCCGCCTGGCGGCCCCCACCCACTGTCCCGCCGCCCCCTCCCCCGCCCGGCGTCTGGATTCCACCCCCGCGGCTCGGCCCAAGCTGCTCTACCCGTCGCTCTGTGGTCTCCCCAACTCCCCAGCGCCCGGTACTCTAATGTCCCACATCCCTTTTACTTACCTTTTCACCTTATCCCTCTGCCTGCTTTGCCCCTCCCCGCCCCGGCCTCTCCTTTCCCCACAGTCTTCGTCCTTTTCTTGCTTAACTCTCTTCATAAGCGCGCTCTTTTCTCTTCTCCTTTTTTTCCAACCCCACCCGGAGTCCCTCCTTCCACATTCACCCCATCTCTTTTCCTACTATCTCTCTACCTTACACTCTTTGGGTTTATATCTCTCCTTCCCGGGTTGTGGGTTTTGCCCTTCATTCCTTGCCCTCCTCCATTCTCTGTCCTGATCTGAACTCCTTCCTCTCTTTGCCATGCTCCTTCACCCTTATCCCTCTGGGCCTATCCTTTTTCACTGCCCTCTCCTAGGATAGAGTGGGTGGGGCCTGGAGTCTCCTGTTTACATCTTTGGGAATAGCTAAATTCTCTACTCCTGGGGATTGGGGAGAGTTGATGAAGAGGTTATGAAGAGATTTGTGCAAGACTAAAGAGTTATGATGAATGACTCTTAGCCACACTTCCCATATTCTTCTGGTGTAACAAGATGGCCTGCTCTCAGGTCCCTGGCCCTGGCACGTTGTTCAGTAATTATTCGATACTTTTTGCAGAGGATTTGAGAGTATATTTGTATCTGAAACCATTGGAGAGCCTCGAAATGGTATTTCCTGGCCTGAAAGCAAGTTTTGACCTAAATTGGTGGTGGGGCGGGGGAAGTTTTAATGTGTGTGTCTCATGTTCAAGTTCAATACAACCTTTGATCCTCAGTGCCCTCCCTTGGCGATGACACTCAAGAATGAGGTGATTCAGGATATAGGACTGTTGTTGCTGCCTAATATTTAGCATTTGAAATGTTTAAAAGTCAGGAGAGCCTGTTCTCTAGCTGTTTTCTTTTTCCAAAAATTACTCTGTTGTGTTGTAATTTTTCAAAAAACTGGCCCTGACTCTACTACCTGGATTTTGTATGTTCACTCTACTTGCCTTTTCCATCTTAGGTACAGGAAGAAGGAATGGAATTGGAAGGAAGAAAATTCATTCCAGAGACAAAATAGCTCCCCTCCTCTGTTGTAGCTGTTCCTCTGGCAATACAGATTTTCTGTTTTCAGTGAGTATTAACTTGGACATATTTGAAGTGGAATTTTATTGCTGTTTTTGGTTTTAGACCTGTGTTTGGGTTTTAGAATGTAGGTGTATTTTGTTCACTTGTATTTCTGTTACATGAAGTTTTTCTACTTGGTCTTTTTATAAGTAACTTGAATGTGGAAAGACAAGTTAATTTTCCATAAACCCACTAGGGTGGCCTAGATGGTGGTATAGAATTACATTTTCATTTCCAGTTTAGTTCCTTCCCATATTTATATTATATTGTATTATTTATTTATTTATTTATTAGTATTGGGGATTGAGCCTAGGGCATTTCACCACTGAACCACATCCCCAGCCCTTTATATTTTGAGACCTGCTTTTGTTATGTTGCCTTGGGCCTTATTAAATTGCTGAGACTAGCCTCAAACTTGCAATCCTCCTCCCTCAGCCTCCTGAGTCGCTGAGATTACAGGTGTGCACTGCCATGCCCACTTCCCCTAATTACTCACTTTTAAGACAAAAGAGGTTGTCTTAAATCTCAGGTTAATTAACTCAGATGTTAATGCAGTTCCTAATCAATTTTTGGTTCTTGTTCATTCGGTTTTAGTCCTCAGAAATTTTTGGAACATTTTTGCTCTAAATTTTCTATGGTGATATTATGTTCTTGAAAATCCCATTGCAGATATGAAAATGATTTTAATTCTTTGTAAACTTTAAGGTTCTGGAAAAAATGTATTACTAGGCAGTATTGCTGGAACTGGGGATATAACTGGAAGAACTTTGCCTAGCATATGTGAAGCCTTAAGGTTATATAATCAGCACACCGAGAATCATTTTTTTCTACTAATGATAGTATGTTAACACTTGTAAGAGTTTTTCAGAGTGCCTTGCATCTCATCAGAGCCTCCCTCTGTGAGGGAAGCAGAGGACAAATGTTTTCATTTTATAAATGAAAGAACTGAGGCCCAGATTGATCTGGCATTTTACTGTCGGTCACATAGAAAGGAGAGAGTGGGCTAGAAACAAAAATTTTAACTCCTGTATTTCAGGTTTTTTTCTTTAAGCAAGGTTGATGTGAAATGTGTAGTTTTGTGCATTTTTAAAATACATAAAATTTAAAAGTAATTGCTTAGGTAGATCTGTATTTTGTGGGGAAAATATTCATGCATCAGTGTATGTATGTGTATGACTAAATTTTACAGAAGTGATTAGTTGGAATGGTTACCAGAATGTATGTGGGTTTTTCATCTGACTATTTTCTGGAATAATTCCATAAGTAGGCCAGAATTATAGCTTAGGTGCTATATCAGTGCCTATCATATAATTATTAAATTGAATTTCAGCTTGACTCTGTGTCATAAAGGAAACAACAGCCTGTTCTTGTCTGAGAAAGGGTTGATTTTAGTAGACATCTGTTAAATAATAACAGAAGGAAAATGCAAAAACCCATTTTTTTCTTTACCTTTCCCCACTGCTCTCAAATCTTTATGAGGTCATGGTTTTGAGGGTTGCCTTTAAAAGGTGAATATAGCCAGGTGTGGTGGCACATTCCTGTAGTCCCAGCAACTTGAAAGACTGAGGCAGGAGGATGGCGAGTGTGAGACCAGCCTCAGCAATTTACTGAGACCCAAAGCAACTTAGCAAGATGCTGTTCAAAATGAAAAGGGGTAGGGATGTGGCTCCTTGGTAAAACACTTGCTGGGTTCAGTCCTTAGTGCCCTCCCTCCCCCCAAAAAAGGCAAATGTAGATTTAGGTGAATGTTGGTTTTATTCCTTTCTCTACTAGACTTTTCTAGATATTTTAATTGGTTTATTGAAATGTAATTACTTTGGCAGAGAGTTCTATTAGTATTCAGTGGGCATCAAGAGGTCCGTAATAATAGTATATTTAGCAAGTATAGTTTCTTTTTAGTGTATAGCCTTAAATGAAGATCCTTTTAGAATAGTTTTTTTCTTTTTTAAGACAGTGCCTCCCTAAGTTGCTGAGTCCCACCTCAACTTTTTGAGTTACTGGGTACCACCATGCCCAGCTACAATAGAAGTCTTGAAAGTTTTAGACAGCCCACGATTCTTTCTTTATGTTTTCTAGCATCTCAGAATGAAAAGAAACAGTGGATGATTTATTAGAAGTCATTACCTTTCAAAGAGTAAAAACATCAAGTGCACTGAAGTAATAATCCCATGTTAATAATATACTCTTTTAGACTAAAAGGTGCTTAATAGAATCATATTTTGAGAGCATTTATTTCTCTAGAAATGCTAAGAACTTTTTTTTATAATTCTACTTTTATTAGTAGGGATAGTGGTAGTATTAGAACTGACAAACAATAAATAGATAGTTGTTATGTGCCAAAAGATGCCAGGTACTTTCTATGTCTTATTCACTTAATGCTCACAAATAGCCCTTTGCGGTGGCAGGTTCACAGAGATGTGACAACTTGCCTAGGTTTGCACTCAGATTTTACCCATCAGAGTTTGGATTTGAGCAGTTAGACTGTCTCCCCAAAGCTTTGGGTCTATCCTCTGAAGATGGGAGCTGCTCTGAAAGACATCAGTTTGTCATTTTCAATGGGCTTAGTAGCCTTATAAGGGATCCACAGCAAAGGAGAAAGGCCTCTCTATTTAGCCAGTCCTGTCAGTCAGGGCATCCTACATTGATGTCTCAGTACTGGTCTTGATACCTTGTCTATTAATATTAACAATTTATGAGAAGTAATTGGTATTAATCCCTGAAATCATAAATTGCCACCCACGCAAATAAACACTCCATTGGGTCTCTTTTGAAGTGCTTCTTTATTCAAAAAGCAAAAAAGAGAATTCTTCTCAAATGCAGTTTGCATTATACAGTCTGTCAAAGGAAGGCCTTGAGCCACCTAAGTGGCACCTGAGGCCAGGTATAGGACTCAACAGATACTGGTGTGTTTTAGCAATGACAACAGTTACTGGTATAAATTGGACCAAGAAGTGCACTTAGGTAGTGGTTGACCTAATTTTTAGAATGAATTATCCACATTGTCTATCCATTTTGTTGTGAATAATTAATTATTAAACTGTCCCTTGGTTTGGGCTAAATAGAGCTGACATTGTTGATAAGAATAGCTACTTATACAACATGGACCCTATTATTATATATAATACACTAATAAAAACATTTTTAAAAAAGAATATATACTTTAAAAAGTGCCTCTTGAGAGCTGGGAAGATAGCTCAGTCGGTAGAGTGCTTGCTTTGTAAGCACAAGGACCTGGGTTCGATCCCCAGCACCCAAAAAAAAAAAAAATGCCTCTTGAATCTGAGGGTATATAATTCAGACACACACAGATTCTGATACTCCATAGTCGGCTCATAGTGGAATCAAAACAAGTGTGTGGTTTTTTTTTTTTTAATGTATTTCTTAGATGTTGATGGATTATACATTTATTTTTATGTGGTGCTGAGAATCAATCCCAGTGCCTCACACTTGCTAGGCAAGCACTCTACCGCTGAGTCACAACCCCAGCCCAAGTTTTTTTATTAGAAGTTTATTGGTGACAATCTGCAATTTTGTGGTTGTTATGGTATATACTATATGTAGGCAACCATGTTAGGTGTTGTGAAAGAAAGCAGATGCCTCTGGCCTCTCGGGCTCAGGGTGATGAGGTCACTGCTGGTTGGAATTTCTAAAGTAGCATTGTAAGCTGACTAGCAGAGCACTGTGGTCAGTTATCCACAGAACCAAAGAAGTACTCATCAAGTGGCCTTTGTTGTGGACCTAATGAAGCTCAGGACACATCAGATAAAGGAGTGTGCCCTGTGAGAGCTGGGATGATGAATACCCAATAGCATATTAATGAAGTTGTGACCTTCAATACCCAGGCCCACTTGACTTTGAAATATGCAAGGTTAAGAAGTCTTGAGAGGCAAAACAGTGAATTCTGTTATTTTCCCCAGCTTTTTGTTAAAATATGGGTATTGCCTCCATGTGGTGAAAATCCAATTTTAGGTTAGTGTGTTCTCATTGATTGTTCTAAAGTAAATGCACAGCAGGAAAAGATCACTGCTTCTGGTTCTTGAAGTGACCCTGGAACTTAGCATTGCAAGCGACCCAGCGCAAAGACCTGAAAGGGTTTCCATGGTGTGCGTTTTAATCAAGAACTTGGTGCATGTTTTAACCAAACAAGAGTTTTTATGCCTGAGACCACTTATTGCAGAGGAATCAACTCTATAATAACTTGTACTTTGGTCAAAGTGCCATCACTGGTAGTTTTTATGAAATTTGGGAAAGGATAAGAGCAGTTTCACCCGCAGTTTTGGATGAGATAGGTTATGCCATTCAGTAGAGTTTGTTTTTAGCTGGTCAGACAGACAGTTGTGCTGTTAAAATGGTGTTATTCTGAAGTGTTGTAAGCTATATTCTCAGACACCTCCTGCCAAGCTACTAGCACCTCAGATTTAGACAGTACCTGGTCCTTGTTAGACAGTACCTGGATCTGAGTCTAGAACTTTGTTGGGATGAGATGTCTATTTTGTTGGGTTATAAGAGTCCCAAACCTAAAGAGAAAGTTTTGATAAAATTGGTAGACAGCAGTTTGTGTTATTTATCATTAGCATCTAATTTACTGTACATTCTTTTTTTTTTTTAAGATAGTGTTGATCTCAGTCTTAAATTTGCTTTGTTTATTTAGTTTTTTATGTGGTACTGGCGATCAAACTCAGTGCCTCACAAGTGCTAGGCAAGCGCTTCACCACTGAGTCCCAACCTCAGCCCCACTGTATATTCTTTATATGTGATTTATTTGGTCTTTGCTTATGATGGCTGATAAGTAAAATATCAGTTGCTTTAAAAACTGCCTTCAGCCAGTCGTGGCTCATTCCTCTAATCCCAGCAGCTTGCAAGGCTGAGGCAGGAGGATCACGAGTTCAAAGCTGGCCTCAACAACTTAGTGAGGCCCTATCTCTAAATAAAATATTTTAAAAAGGTGGCAGGGACGGGGGGGTATTGCCAGGATTGTGGCTTAGTGGCTAAGTGCCCTTGGGTTTAATCCCCGATACCAAAAAAAATAAATAAATAAATGAAAAAGAACCCGTCTTCAGTATAAGCCAGTAGTAGGAGTGGAGGTGGAGACAGTAGGTAATATATATTGAGCATAAATGAAATAGATGGATTGGCCATATGTTGAACCTTACTAAAGCTGGGAATTGGGTTTGTTATACTATCCTCTCTACATTATTTTTAAAATTTTCTGAGGTTTAAGTATATAACATACTTTTTTGGGTTAGGGGATTAGGGATTGAACTCAGGGGTACTCAACCACTAAGCCACATCCCCAGCCCTATTTTGTGTTTTATTTAGAGACAGGGTCTCACCGAGTTGCTTAGCACCTCGCTTTTGCTGAGGCTGGTTTTGAACTCAAAAATCTTCCTGCCTCAGCCTCCTAGTCACTGGGATCACAGGCAGGCGCCACCACACCTGGCTCCAAAATACATTTTTAAAGAAATAGACAAGGTGTCACTGAGTTGCTGAGGTTCACCTTGAACTTGAGATCCTCCCATTTAAGCCTTAACAATTTGCTGGAATTACAGGTGTGTACCACCACACTCAGCTTTCTAATGTTTTTGATGCAAAGGATCTCTAACCTTGCTTTTGACTGAGATTGTCAGTTTGTTGCTTAACCACCTCCCAGAGAAATGCCTTGACCTAAAGAGCCACAAGATTTTGGTTGGTTCTATGCATGTCAAATTATATTTTAGAAGGGTGTGGGGAAATTGGTAAATGTAAACACTAGGTACCAATTATAATCATGCCTGATGCATAATTGATTGCACATGGGTTGTACAGGCAGGTGTTCTCATCTGCAACAGAATGCTTTGAGAGTCTCCTCTATAGCTCAGTGAGGGAGCTGATATCACCAGTTAAGGAACACCTGAATTGTTGCCACCATCTAATGACATTTGGCTTTTCCTTCAGGTATGATTTGGTGTAATGAGACTGTTTTCATCCCTTGTCTTTGGATCTTTGAATTCTGGGACTCTCGAGGCAGAGTTTTAGGGCCCTGTTTACCTTAATGAAATGCCAGGTCTCTGGATCTTCTTCATCTAACCTGTCTTAAATCCTCAACCCACAATTACGTACAAGGTGGTGAGAACTCATACCAGTGACTTCCAATGTGGACTCATGACAGGGCCCCAGTGTGGATACCTAAAATTTTCTGGATGATATCTGGTGTTGTCTTTGGGCTTGAGATTTTGATATATTTTTTTCCTGATCCCTTTTTGTTGACAAGTTACTATAAACCATTAGATTAGTTTTGAGTGCACCCTAGAATCTGCTTTTTTTAAAACCTATCCTTAGAAAAGGTACTGAATCCAGTGGCTGTTAATTGGCAGTTTCATTCTTCTGAGTGTCTAGTGAGAAGACCCAAAGCCTTGAAGTCTGACAGATAGATGTTAGTCCAAGTCCTAACTCTGCCACTTAATATCAGTATGACTCTGGGTGGGTTTTCTTGCTTTACTGATCCTGAGATTCTGCCTCTATAAAATGAGGGTAACATTGTCTACATTCCTGAAAGGTTAGAGGAGTCTGAAATCCTAATTGAATCCTGTGCTCCTTGCAAACACTGCCCTAAGCCTGAGTGCATAGCCAAGTCCTTGCTGTCTAGGAATTGCTCTCCTAAGAAATAGTGGAATAAGAACCCAGATGATAAATACATGAGCCAGACACTGCTTTAAGGCACAAACACACACGCTCATATTTAATTTTCTCAACCTCAGTCAGCAATTATTATTGTTTTTCCTACTTTGAGGAAACTGATTCTGAGAAAAATTAATCATGGAGGAACTAGGATTTGAATTCAGGCCTTTTGCGTCTTGAGGAGGCAGCTTTGTTTGTTTCCCCTTATTCTACTAGGGATTGAACCCAGGGCCTTATTCATGTGGGGCAAGCAATCTACCACTGAGCTACATCCCTGACCCTTATTATTTTTGAGACAGCATCTCACTGAGTTGCCCAGGTTGGCCTTGACCTACTGTCCTCCCACATCAGGCTCTTGAGTCACTGAGGTTATAGACACATGCCACAGCCCATTGCAGTGGTACGCACCTGTAATCCCAGTGATTTGGGAGACTGAGGCAGGAGGATTATAAATTCACAGCCAGCCCCAGCAACTCAGCAAGGCCCTCAGCAACTTAATGAGACCCTGTCTCAAATTTAAAAGGCTGTGGATATAGCTTAATGGTAAAGCACACTTGGGTTAAATCCCTACTACAAAAAAAATGGAGAAGTGTGTGCCGCCACACCATTTGGAGGCAGCATTTTTAACCAAGACACTCTGCTCCCTCTTTTGGCTAAATAAGACAGTGACATTCATGCCCAGAAACAATCTAGTCATTTGGCCATTTTGTTATATCAAAGTATGTAAGGGTTTCTCCAACCTGTGCAAGACTGGGAATTTAGCTTAGTGGCAAAAGCACCTCTAGGTTCAATCCCAATACCAAAAAAAAAAAAAAAAAAGAGCAGCCCCTGTTTCAAGCCAGACATTGAAGTGTACAAGTTAATCCCAGTGATTTGGGAGGCTGAGGCAGGAGGATCACAAGTTTGAGGCCAGCCTCAGCATCTTAGTAAGATTCTGGTTCAAAATAAAAACCAAAAATGACGGATTATAGCTTAGTGGTAAAGTGCTGGGTTCAGCCCCCATTACTAAAAAGAAAAAAGATAAGCCAGTGGGGCTGAAAGTGTAACTCAGTGGTAGAGTCTTGCCTAGAATGTGCAAAGCCTTAGGTTCCACCTCCAGACCACAAAATAATAAACATTTTAAAAGAGACATTTATGGCTGAGGAGTTCCAGCTACTCTGGAAGGTGAGGCAGGAGGATTGTTCAAGCCTAGTTCAAGATTGGCCTGAGCAACATAGTGAGATAGATCCGTCTCAAAAATAAAAGTTATGTGCTATATGTCCAAATTTCAGAGAAAATACAAATGTATATTTGTATAGCCAAAGCAATAACAAATAAAATGACTTGAGAACAAAGTTTAACTTTCTCAAGTCTACAAATTTTACAAGCCTTCTTATTATCAACATTGAAATACCTAGATCTATTTTTCTGATTCTGCTGAAGGTTGGTACTCTTCAGACAACAGAAAAGGGGCCTTTGGCTTTTTAAGGGGGGAAAAAGTAGTAGAAGTACATTCCTTCTTCCCCTCAGAGCATCAGAGGGGATGCTCTGGTCCCCCAGCCCAGGTGATGCTGCATTTTGTTAAACTGGGTGGCTTTGTATCTCTTTGCCTGGCTATGACAGAGCAGAAATGGCTACCTCACAAAAGGACTATGAAGCTTGGGTCATTTGTGTAAATAAAGGTTTCCAGTAGGTTGCAAGGTTTTTTTTTGTTGTTGTTGTTGTTGTTGCTTTATTTTTTTGTTTTGTTTTATTTTTGTTTTTGTTTTTAATAGGGTCGTGAAAGGATAGAGATGTATAGAAATTGGAGAGAGTTCAAAGGGGAACCAAAGAAAATGAGGGAGGGGTTAGTAAGGAGGAGCTGTGTAGACACACAGTTGGGAGCCTTGTGTTAGAGGGTGTGCATTTTTCAGAATGACAGCTAACTGCTTTTCATCTTCACTCCTGTCTGAGACTGGAATTACACAGATTTAAGTTAGTGATGAGAAAAATGCCAAAAGGATGTGGTTAACAAGGAAAAGCCTGAAAGTTCCTCTGAAGTTCTTTAAAATCAGGATGGTTCAATTTGGAGCCTCTGAAAAAGGTAGAGAAAGCAACTTAAGCCTGTTGGTTAAGGGCGGTCTTCCAGTTGGTCTTGAAATGTTCTCATCCAGCTGCATGCTGGCCCTGCTGTTCTGCCCTGGGGTGCCCTAAGGAAGGGGAACCTCCTTGTTTCCTGCCACTGTCATGGTGGCCATAAACTTGATGGGAAATAAAAAAATAGAACCCCTTTAGGAAAAGTTAAGAGGTCTCTGGTCAAGAACTCAAGGTCTCTTCTAGCCCTCTTGTTCTACAAACCTTATTGACCATATGACCTGGAGGTTCAGGTGGAAAGAGAATTTGACGACTCTTACCTGACCCGTGTGGACTCTGTCTCTTTAATTTTTGTTCTCTCCTTTTAACCATTCAAATTTGTACTTAACTATTCTCTTTTGGGTTAGGGTTCTGCAGTATTCCAGACCACGAGCACCAAATCAGGATGGGAAAAAGACGTTGTGTTCCTCCACTTGAGCCCAAGTTGGCAGCTGGCTGTTGTGGGGTCAAGAAGCCCAAATTATCTGGAAGTGGAACTCATAGTCACGGGAACCAGTCCACAACTGTCCCCGGCTCTAGTTCAGGACCTCTTCAAAACCACCAGCATGTGGACAGCAGCAGTGGACGGGAGAATGTGTCGGACTTAACTCTGGGACCTGGAAACTCTCCCATCACACGAATGAATCCCGCATCGGGAGCCCTGAGCCCTCTTCCCCGGCCTAATGGAACTGCCAACACCACTAAGAATCTGGTGGTGACTGCAGAGATGTGCTGCTACTGCTTTGATGTACTCTACTGTCACCTCTATGGCTTCCCACAGCCACGACTTCCTAGATTCACCAATGACCCCTAGTGAGTAAATTAGGTGTTGGGTACACTGAGGAGGGCATGACAGCATCTTTTTCAGGTCACTTTCTTTAGAGTATCTGGTGCTTATAAAACTTTAACATCATCTGAGCAAAGACTAATGGGAAGAGAGTGATGAACAATGTCCAGATATATTTAGAACAGTCAGTGGATTCAGTAAGGAAGGAGGCTAGGTTATATTTGAAGTAGGTATAGGTTTGTTGTTACAGTAATTTCAGGAAATCAGGGGCGTTTCATTCTTGGCTTTTCTGTTGGTTCATGTGACAGTGGGTAGTCATCTAACCTTTTGCATGGAAAATTGACACCATCACACCATTGGGGTCTCTCCCTAGTAGTGTTGAAGTCCAAGTGAATTGGGAATGGCCAAACAAGAGACTAGGAGCTCTCATTCATTGAAGGCTAATGCTCTTACTTAGGGTCACCTCCACTGTATCATCTGAAATACCATGGTTTCCCATAGGGCCACTAATACCCATTAGGGAAGGTCAGAATAGGCTTCACTGGTTTTTATTTCAGGGATATTCTTTGTCCTAAGACCTCTAAAGGTGTCAGTGACATCAATGAGTAATATGTATGTATATATTGGGAGGGGGGGTGGCACTACCAGGGATTGAACCCAGGCATGCTTAACCATTGAGCCACATCCTCAACCCTTTTTATTTTTTATTTTGTGACAGGGTCTCACTAGTTTGCTGAGGCTGGTTTCAAACTTGGAATCCTCCTGCCTCAGCCTGCTGAGATGCTGGGATCACAGGCTTGTGTCACCACGCCTGGTTAATGAGTAGTATTTCTAAAGTACAAGTAAATAGGAATAAACTCATATCAGTTTTCTTTCTTGAAACTGGAAGCAGCTGGGCTGAGATGTAGCTCAGCAATAGAGTACTTACCTAGCATGCATGAGGCTCTGGGTTTGATTCCCAAAACCGCAAAGAAAGAGAAAGAACGAATGAACGAGCAAGCAGCTCTGAGCTAATTTGAAAAACACCAGTGCTTTTGGATTTTTGTTTTTAGGGGATCGCTTTTGAAGCATTCATTGATCTAAGATCATTCATTGCTCAACTTTCGATGCCATGGTAAAGCTGTACAGAACTCTGGACAAGGAATTGGGGGATATAAAGAAAAGGTCCTTGCCTTCAGGAGACTTGTCATTGAGTTGATAAATTACACACACACAGAGATAAATAGTAGTTGCCTCTGTGTGTCAATCTGAGTGAGGAAATGTTGAAGAAAAATGTTCTGACTTTTTAGGGATGTCTTACCATGAGGTACTGTGTTCAGAAAACTCCTAACTGAACAGGTACAGATCTCAAGCCTGGTTAAGATACAGGTGTCCTGTATAAGAAAGGGACTTGGGATTGGAACAGCCGGTAGTGGAGTAGCCTTGAGCATAGAGTTCAGTTCAGGGCTTTGTGTTTTCACCCTGTGGGTAGTAGAGATCTTGAGAGGTTTTTGAGTAGGTTTGGGGACAGAAGCTTTGTATGACATTGTGCAGGTTCTTTATTGGAAAGAAATGGTGGATAGTCTGCTGGGAGCCTTGTAACAATGATCAAAGAAGTAGATAACTAGCATTCAAGTTGTTTTTGAGAAGTGATTAATTCAATAATCTAAAAGGGTAGTAGCCTTCAGAGTGTGAATGGATCACAGGAGAAGGGGGATAGCACTGAACCTTTTTCTACAAAAAAAATCTGTCACTGTCAATCTGATAAACCTTTGGCCTGGGAACAGAAATGGCAACTTCTGCTAATAAAAAGCTTTCTCGAGAAGGTATTGTTTTTCTTTTCTGAAAATTTATGAACAGGAAATATTTGTGGTTGCCAGGGGCAGTTATAATTACGGGAAGAACATGGGCTTACAGAGAACTCTGGCAGATAAGGGGGACCATGGGGTTGCAGAGAAAGGTATGCCATCATGAAAGATGGAGCTAGGTGACATGGCTAGCCATAAAAGCAGTGTATGAGGAGAGAATATGGAGAATTAAAAGAAGGAAAAGTTGAATTCTGGGCAAAGAAGAGGAAAATAGCCCATAAATGTGATGTCAGAGTGAGTTAAAACTGTCAATATAGAGTGTAGGAAAGGTTTCTGTTTCTAGCCAGAACTGAGCAGCTTACAGAAAGCCAGAGTTTTTCAGATGGCTGACAGTTCAGAAAATTCTTTTGGGCAGTCACAGAAAAATAAACATTATCCATGATTAATTTGGGGCTGGAGAATGTTTTGTGTTTTGCTTTTTTTAGTCCCCTCTTTGTGACGTGGAAGACAGGGCGGGACAAGCGGCTTCGTGGCTGCATTGGGACCTTCTCAGCCATGAATCTTCATTCAGGACTCAGGGAATATACGTTAACCAGGTAATGACACTGGACATTAAGAACTGTATATAAATTGTCTAGATTGGAAACAACCTCCCTAATCTTTCTTCTAAGTGATACATTTTGAGCATTCCCTTTTTAGTAAACAGGAAATGTAAGGAGTTTTATCTGGTGAGTTACTTATCAGTTCCTATATAGATAGATACTACTAACATATTGATATTGATGATTGATAGATGCTCTCTGCATAGCTCAAGATATGCCGACTATGTGAGCTCTATGGCTTGTGATGGCTCTCAACTCAGAGCAACCTCACTTGATGTTTTTTGTCCCCCTCCAGTGCACTTAAGGACAGCCGATTTCCCCCCCTGACCCGAGAGGAGCTGCCTAAACTTTTCTGCTCTGTCTCCCTCCTTACTAACTTTGAGGATGCCAGTGATTACCTGGACTGGGAGGTGAGAACAGCCGCATTTGGAACTCTGCATCTCTCGTTGCATTTGGGTTCGGGTTAGTACATGGTAATGTATCTCCTTCATTGAGAGAGGGTCTAAGAATGTGAAAGCTGAGTTTGGAACCAAATATGGGCAACATAAGTGACAAAAAGTGCTACTCAATTAGAAGTAAGAGGAAATGTAAAGGCTTTCTTCTGCTGGACACAGTGGCACATACCTGTAAACCTAGTGAGTTGGGAGGCTGAGGCCGAAGGATCTAAAGTTTGAGTCCAACTTGGGCAACTTAGCAAAACCCTGTCTCAAAAAATAAAAAAGGCAGGAGGTGAAGCTCAGTGGTAGAGTGCCCCTGAATTGTCACCAGTACAACTAAAAAAATGAATAAGTAAGTAAATAAAGAAAGACTGACTTTCTTCTCCCGTTTCTCCCCACTCTATTCTACCTCCTTCCACATCTAATAAGAAACAATGGCCAGGTGCAATTACTTGGGAGCCTGAGGCAAGAGAATCACAAGTTCCAAGGCAAAAAAAAAAAAAAAAAAAACCTCAGTTCAATCTGCAAAAAAGAAAGAATGAATGAATGGAATAACACAATAAAAAATATTCCAGATTCCTCTTGGCAGGCTCTTGAAATATAGTTTTGTTTGGATGTGGCCTCTATACCTCAGAGAAAGAGTTAGTCATGGAAAGTAAGAAGTTCTCTTTTCCCAGAAGGGTCAAGCTGGTCAGGACGGTGTTGATTTATATGTGGGTGACTAAAGTTCCATTAGAAAAGTAAATGCCATTTACTTAATTGTGTTTTTCTGTAGGTAGGGGTCCATGGGATTCGAATTGAATTCATCAATGAAAAAGGCGTCAAACGCACAGCCACATATTTACCTGAGGTTGCTAAGGAACAAGGTGAGTTGGATGAATGGGCATTTAATAGTCAGCACCATTCACAGCTGTGCCAGCCCAAAGGCAGGAAAGTAAAGTGGGTCATCTTTCAGCCCAACTGCCTCTGAGAATGAATGCCATTCTTTCTCTTAATGCCTGTCAGATTCCTATAGGATAAGGGCAAACTCCCAAAAAGATGTAGGAGTTGGGAAAAAGGAAAGGGGAGATACTTCCCTCATTCACCTGCTTGTTCAAACTCTTACCTTGAATTCATCCTGACCACATTGTAGAATTCATTAAAAAGGGAAGTTGCCTTTCTCAGTGGGTATCGAACATTTGATCCTGAATCATTATTAAAGTGTTAACTTGGTAAAGGGCAAAACATACTTCTCATTGTTTTTAAAGAACTCAGTAGTTAATGAGTTCTTAAAATGGGAACATCAAAGGTAGGAAGTAGTTTGGTCAGGTTTTCTCTTTAAAATAATATCTAGAAGAATGCCTTTAAATGTTGCTTGTGCTTTCTGTGATATGTAACCCAGTTTTCTTTCTTTCTTGGAATTAGTCTGTTTTTGAAAATAAAATGTGAAACACGGTTTTGGTTGGGTGTGAACCTGGAATAGAGAAAAATATCCAGTTAAGTATATTAATGAACTAATTATACGGAAGCGATTGCCTTGTTGGTTACCATTGTGGTTGTGTTTACATTTTTTTGAAAGCAATGGGGATGTGTTATAAAAAGGAACCTTTTAGCTACCTATGTGAGGTCATAAATCTAATACCTTTCTGTATAAGGAGGCACACCAAAAGTGTTTTTTAGTAAGATTAAAATAATTTAGGTAAACAATCCAGAGTTGATTGAGAAAATAAAAAAATTTGGTGTATCTTATATGGTAATTTTAGGGGGGGTCTTGTTTTTTCAATTTGATGTACTTGGTTTTATCTTAAAAATTTGCAAGAATGACTCAACAGTGTATTTGTTGTGAACAACTTTTCCATCCTCCCTAAGGGAACATTTTCCTTCCTGCTGACAGTTCTGTATCATAGATAATGGGACTTGTGGAAATCATCAAACTGAAGGAAGGCTACTCCTTTGAAATATAAGCTGCAGAATTTAAATTCCATTCTTTCCTAATTGGGCATAGTGATTCCCACCTGTAGTCCCACTGCTCAGGAGACTGAGGCAGGTAGATCACTTGACCCTGGGAGTTCAGGACCAGCTTGGGCAACATAGTGAGACCCTGTCTCAAAATAAAAAGTCCTTCCTCTTTCCATAGAGAGGCCCTGGTTATCAGCAGGAGGCCAAGTAGCATGAAACCGAATTCATTCCTTGATAGTTACACTGGGGTAACCTAACAGGAAGAACCCAGAAGCAGGGAACAGCCATTATGGCTGTCCTGTATCAGAGTCTCCACTGGACAATCAGTGAAGCATATGGGACTCTACTTATACAGGTTAACGCCCAGGACTTTCTCTGCCCCAGCAGATTTGCCACTTCTTGAACATGTTTGTCTTCTACACTGGCCATATTTGAGCATGTCACACTCCTGTTTGGCTGTGTACTGACCTCAGCGTGGCCTCTCTTTCTCAGACTGGGATCAGATCCAGACAATAGACTCCTTGCTCAGGAAAGGTGGCTTTAAGGCTCCAATTACCAGTGAATTCAGAAAAACGATCAAACTCACCAGGTAAGCCGCTATCTTATTTTCCTTGCCATTTTCATTTAGTGGGGGTTGGGTAGAAGATACTTTTGATGGAAGGGGGAAGAAAAGTTTTTTTCTGCTGATGTCCCTAAACCAAAGTAGTATGAGTGAGGTTGATGCTCTCAGGAAGCAGTGGCGGTAAAGGCAAAGACTCCTCCAGCATCCTGTGTGTCTCTGTAGCTAAGCTGATAGTGGGGTTGGGCATAGTTTAGGCCCAAGCACATTGAGGGTGTCCATTGGCCCCACATAGTTGGGAGGCTGAGAGGAAGGCTGCAGGTAGGAGAGAAGGCTCCTAGTGTAGCAGTCCAAGGCCAGTTGAGATATTACTTCTTATCCACTCATGCAGCCAGGTGCCTGGGAATGCAGAAGAGTCAGAAATACTTTTCACAAAGAGTTTACCCTTTTTGGGAACAGTATGTGTCTGTACTTCTATGGGGAGGCTGCCTAGCTTAGAATGCACATGGTCTTGGGGTCTGAATCCCCCCAGCTGAACCACTTACTAGCTGTGTGACCTGGGCCAATTATTCCACCTCTTTCAGCCTGTTTCCTGTCTGTAAGATGTGAATGATAATTCCTTAGGGTTGTTTTAGGATGTGGTAAGGTAATGTATGGAGAATTTCTAGTGTAGGGCCAGGCAACTTTGTAGGTGATCAATAGACGTCAGTTCTCTTCCCGTCTGTATTGTAATTGGAAGCACTGACAGGTTTAGCTTCTGTGGGCCTCTGTTGAGCCTCTGATTTGTGTAATGCTGAATAATCATGCTAGCCTCACAGGTTTGGAAGATAACCCAGTGTTTTTGAAATGCTTTGGATTCCAAAAATTAAGGGGCTGGGGGCGTAGCTCAGTGGTAGAGCACATGCTTAGCATGTGCAAGGCCCTGGGTTCAATCCCCAGCACCAAAAAATTAAAAAAAAAAAAAAAAAACACTCTTCAAATATTCAAATACAAAGCATTATTACTATTATTATTACAATTTATTTGAACAGCCATTTCCCTGTCAAAATTCAGGAATATTCACCTTGCAGTGGAGGAGTGATTTCAGTGGGAAAGAGATGGCTCTGGGTAAGGATTGTCACACCCAGCTCCTGTGGTCTGTAGTAGGCTCCATAGGTTTGTAACACCCCATGCTTTGCATCTTGACTCATGGCTCTTTCCAGAGCAAAGCCAAAGTGCTATGAATTCTGTTCTGATAACCTTGTGATATGGCATATTCATCTGGGGATTGAGACCTGTCCCATATAGCCCAAGGATTTTCTAATCTGCTTCACCAGAATTTGACCCAGAATTAGGTAATTGTGCCCCTTTTAGTTATAACTTGTTTGTTCTGCAAATTAAGGTTGCACTTCTGTCCAATTGATCTCATTTTAACATGAAAGTAGATACGCAGTTTACACTGGGTTTTGGTGCAGCCATCTTCCAATCTGCCACCCATGTAATTTGATCTTGAAATTCTTCATCCAGACCCCAAGCAGCAGATTGCTTACGAGCAGCCTGATGATAAGCTTATGTAGCATTTAAAGGTGGGACGTGCCGAAGTACATTCTCAGGGGTGAATTGTGATTGTGCTTTTTCATCTTGTTCATTTGTAATAACAACATTGTTTTCTTGTGCCGTCTTTCATTTTCTGTAAGTAAGATTGCTCTTGGTCTTCCATTTTATTCTTTCAAAATGTGGAATAAGCTTTTGGTTTTTCTCTGCTGAGTGACTTTACAAAAGGAATTGTTTGGGGTTCCTAATACCCTTGCCTGTTTCCTTATACAGGTACCGAAGTGAGAAGGTGACAATCAGTTACGCAGAGTATATTGCTTCTCGACAGCACTGTTTCCAGAATGGCACTCTTCATGCCCCGCCCCTCTACAATCATTACTCCTGACACAAGGCTGCATGACCAGTCCCACCCCCCTGTGGCCACCAATGGCTATGACATCATTGGAGCAGATGCCTCCTCTTCCTGGTCCAGTTACTTCTATTACTGCACCATTTTATGATGCTAGCTTCCGTTGCCAAGTCTGCCCCCCGCTGACTGAGGGGGGTGTGGGGTTAATTGAATGAAACAGAACTTGAGGGGCCCAAGCCTTATCTCAGCCTTTCCTCAATATGGGGTTCCGTTGGATTGGGGCTCCTCCATGACTAGTGAAAATCACTGTGTGGGATTCAGAAGATCCTGGTCTGGTGATTTGCCGCATATGTCATTGGTCACAACCTGGAAGTCGGAATTGATGATCCATGGAGGCTTACCCCCATGCACCCCCACAGCCTCCCCAGATCAAGTAGGTGTATTCCCCTGGCAGTCTGGGCAACGGAGACCAACAAGAAACATTTTTAGGTTGTTTTAAATTCCTTTTTTTAAACTTCCAGTTTATTGCGTACCAAGAGTTGATCACAACTTCCTTGCTTCGTAAATGGACGCCATATTAGGGTTGAGCATGGGCACCATGAGTCCTTTGAGGCTCCTGGACAGAGACCCATATCAAGATCGGAATCCCTTTGGATGGCGTTGCAGATCCCATTGCTCAATAAGTCGTGAAGGTTTTAATTCTCATCCCACTGTCAGTTGGATTTTCTGGCACTCTCCTTGCATCAAGTCTGCTGGTATTGAACAGAGAGCTCTGTGATGTAGCCTGCTGAGGAATGGAGCAGAGATGTCCCTGGAGGTCCTGGTGTCATTGCTACGTGCAGGCATGATGGAGAGACCTCTTCCTCACCACCTGGCTACCTCACTCCTCTACTGGTAGCAGTGCCTACACAGCTGGATCTAGGTTCTCAGAAGCATAGATGTGCAAACAGGTGATGGGGTTGGGCTTTCAGAGGGCACATTGTCATAGGAGAGCATCCAGGGTCTCTGAGTGGTTTTCTTTTCAGGCAAACATCCTGAGGAACCTTTAAGCAGGGGAGTTCCTTTTTCTAGTTTGCCTGAAGTGAGAAGACTGTTGATGTTTCAGTCCTTTATAGGACTTCAGAACAAAGCTGTGTAACAAGGTGAATCTGAAATCTTGCCTACTATGCTGGGAATCTTCAACCCAGGAGGGCAAATTTCCCAATCACTTATTTTTTTTTCTGGGTCATTTAAACTTCCATATGACAATTCCCTTACCCATTGTTGCTAATTTCCAAATAGCCATCAGCAAGTTTTCCTCCCACTTGCCTTTTCTTCACTTACTTGGTGGCAAAAGTCATAGAACTTGGGAGAAGCTTTGAAAGCACTATCACGAAGGCACTGCTAAAGTGATTTACAGGAAGAGGTGGCCAGCTGGAAGAAAGGATCCTGAGGACTATACACTGGTTTTCAACAACATGCTTAGAGAACTCTTAAATGGATTGGGTGTCAACCCAGTGAACATGTTTTGATTTAATTTATTTTATTTTATTTTATTTTTTTTTTTAGAGTTTATGTGGTGATGGTATGGCTTTCCAAAACAGGTGACTATTCAAGTCCTTCTGCTAGAAATCGGGGAGGGGGAGCAGGGGCACAATCTAAGGGATGTTGTTCTAGGCATCATCCTCAAGTTCCTGTGAAGGAATGGGTGATGGTACAGGTTTGTGCTGCTGGCAAGGACCTGGGATATGTGGGGAAAACATGGGTGACATCAGGTTGCCCAAGCTGCTCTCCCCTCATTGCTGTGCTAGGTGGTTCTCATGGCCTACCACATTCCCCTGGCAATGTAAACGAAGGTGAAAGGTTTGGTTTATGATTTCTTACTGCTGAGGATAATAAATGTCTTGTTACAAACAGATGTGATGACAGTTACTCTTAGGTGCCATGGATTGATGTCAGGGTGGTCAGCTCTAGACTAAGCCACCCACCTCCAATTTGTACAACAGTATTGATACATAGGGCTACACTCATTACTGTTCAAGTGTTCTATGTTAAAAGTTGTGTTTAATTTCTAAAGATTAAAAAAAGCAAAAAAAATTGGTGCTAAACTTTCACCCCTGAGCACGCTCAGTGAGACTGGTCATGCAAGCATTTACAGTGCCATGCTCCTCAAGCCTATTTTTCTTGTAGAAATGTTGCCCTATTTGTCTTCCCCGATGTATAATATGTATTTTATTTTATTTTATTGAGGGTGGGATAGGATACCTGCCATTTAAGAATATGAACAGAAAATTTAAAAACCCAAAAAATGGGGAAAAAAAAAAATCAGTGCACAAGAATCAGGCTGGTGAAGGCCAGCATCACACTGAAGTAGGCTCAGTGGTTTCTGGAGTGAAGAAGCCTTACTCCCTGCACATTCCCTCATGCTCCCAAAGAAGTCCAACAATGGGAAAGCTAGGTTCCTTTTGCTTTGTCAAGGGGACTTGAGAATTAGCCAAGGGAAACTATAATGTCCTATAAGGGATGGGCACTGTTGGTGTCCATCCTGGCTGGGAGCTAGTCGGGAAGCGGTCTGGAAGTGTATGGTCAGGATGACCTCATGGATGTATGTGGCAGGTGGCTCTCAGGAAAATATATCATCTGGATCATCCACACGGCAGCTTTGCATAGGGAGGTGACAGCTCCAAATGAACTGAACTGCCTTCCACATGCTTGACCAAAGCAGTGAAGAGGGTGTCCAGTACCTGTGAGTACAAGGGTGGTAGAGAAGGGGGAGTGTTTCCTGCCCAGTGTTTCCTTTGTCCTTGGGCTGCTGGAGCTGAACAGCATGGTAACCACTGTTACGGAACCAGCTGGACTTCACTGGCTTGGTTCAGAGTTTGTTTCATCCCTAGCTGTGAGTGCCTTTTGGTCTGGAAAGTTGGCTTGTCTCATAATACCCACAGCTAGGACATTCTCTGTAATTATGAATTGTCCTTATTTTACATTGAAAGAGGATGTCTGATCACTAGAGTTTGTCAGTGTTGGATTGTTTCCACTGTGAGGTTCTTAAACTTTTTCGCTTATAATAAAACAACTCATGTTAGAGACCCTTTCCACATGAAAGGTTTGTAGTTGAAACGTTATATATATTTTACTGTTTATAATAAAAATCATCTATACAAATGAAGTCTTGGGTGTTAATTTTTTGCACAAGATCTGTTTTCCATGATATGTTAACATCTACAATTTCACTAACTGTTAATGTTATTTTCTATTAAGATTTCTGGAGCCTAGGGAGTTACTTGTTCTTTTTGTTTATTTTTGTTCTTATTTCCCTAAAGCAAGAGACTGTATGGCCTTCAGCGTGAAGACTTCAGACCAATTCTTTGTATTACACTTGGTTGTCTCTTGGCTATATAACTTCTGAGTGCAAATCATTGAACTCTTTAACGAAGTATTGTAGAGAATAAATCATAATGGGCAAAAATTGTTCATTGTCTGCCTCTCTTTTTGTAACCAAGTATGTTATTCAGCTTTCTCTTGCTGTAACAAAATGCCTAAAATATTCAACCCATTAAGTCCCAGATTTTCAAGTCTGCAAATATTTCAACAAAATTGACACAGGTTGTTTTAAAATAGGTTGGAAATCATAATTGAGAACTTATACTTCATTAATAACAAATACAAACCACCCTATAAATAGGACACTGGGACAATACAGTACCTGATAATTGAAATACAGTGACTGGAATTCCTTGAAATAAAATGACAACCTAGTTCTAGAAAATACTGTTGAACATTTATAAGTAGCATTCAGCAAAGTTTGTGCCATTTCGACATTTTTAAATATTTTCAAACTAATAATTCACATGTTGCCCGGTGTGGTAGTGTACAGCTGTAATCCCAGCAGCCGGGGAAGCTAAGGCAGGAGGATCACAGGTTCAAAGCCAGCCTCAGCAATTTAGTGAGGCTATAAGCAACCTAGTAAGACTCTGTCTCAAACTGTTGGGGATGTAGCACAGTGGTTAAGTGCCTCTGGGTTCAGTTCCTGGTACCAAAAGGGAGGGGGAAAAAAGCTTTAAAAACTCTTTTTCTCTAAACAATAGACCTAAAAGGAATAGTTTCAATGTTACCATGAGTAGTATATTTGTTGCTTGTTTTAAGATTTTGTTTTGTTTGGAGATTGAACCCAGGAATGCTTTATAAAAAAAAAATTTAATACCTTTATTTTTATGTGGTGCTGAGGATTGAACCTAGTGCCTCAAGCATGCTAGGCAAGCACTCTACCACAGAGCTATAACCCCAGCCCTTTATTTTTTATTTTGAGATGGGGTCTTGCCAAATTGCTGAGGTTGGCTTCAGTTTTGTGATCCTCCTTCCTCAGGTTCCCAAGTTGCTGGAATTACAGGTCTGCACCACTGTGCCTACCTTCATTTTAAGTGTGTATAGGTGTTCCATATCTGGGAAGATGGAACAAAATGAACTAAAGGGGTTGAGATTAATTTGGCTCACAGTTTTGGGAGATTTCAGACCATGGTCAACTGACTTCATTGGGGAAGCAGGAACATCATGGCAGAAGGGTACAGCTGAAGCTGCTCACCCCATGGCAGCCAGGAAGCAGATGAATAATACAGAAAACATACATAGTAAAGCAGGCAGACAGTTAAGGAAATGGGCCCCATAAAGTCTTCTCTAAATGTGAAGAAAACTATGAGATTAACCTGTGAAAGGATTCCAAACATTCCAGTCAACTCCTGTTTCTGGGGCAGCAGAACAAGGGAGGCAGAACAGACCTGAGTGCACACTACAGATTCAAGAGCTATCCAATAGCCTTAACATTTTCCCAATACCTGTTTAGCGTAGACTTTTACCTATAGCCTTGGCACTTTTCCAATACCTGGTTAGCATAGATATTGTTCACTGCTCCTACCCAGTAGCCATATAAACCCCTAGACTGCTACACTTAAGTGGCAACCACTTTTGGGTCCCTTCCCACTCTGCAGGAGCTCTGTCTCCTTTCACTTGAATAAATCCCTACTTGAATAATCTTGTCTGGTGTGGTGGTGCACACCTGTGATCTCAGTGGCTCAGCAGGAGGATCAGGAGTTCAAAGCCAACCTTAGCAACTCAGCAAGACCCTGTCTCTAAATAAAATATGAAAAAGGGCTGGGCATATGGCTCAGTGGTAAAGTGCCCCTGGGTTCAATACCTGGTACCCAAATCAATCAACCAATCATCAGCCAATCACTCCTATTCCTACACTCACTCTTACTTGTCCATGAATTTCATTCTTCAAATTCACAAGACGAGCCCGGAAAGAAGACAGGCAGATAGCTGAGGTCTGCTGCAACACTATAGCAGCAGAGACTGAAACTCCAGTTTCACAGAGACATGATATAGTCCCCAAGGGCACCCCCCAGAATACTCGCTCCCTTCAGCTAGGTCCCACCTACAGTTTCTACCACTTCCCAATAGACCATTCAGCTATGAATCCATTGAAGAAATCAGAGCTCTCCTAACCCAACCACTTCCCAAAAGTACAGCCTTTGAACGTTGTTACACTGGGGACTTTGCCTTTAAAACACATGAGGCTTTGGGGTACATTGTAGATCCAAATCATAATGCCAATTGACTTGAATTATCTCAATGGCGTAGTTATCTTTTTGGGAGACAGCCAGATAGTAACCTATGCATTTTTTTGGGGGGGGGTGCTGGGGATCGAACCCAGGGCCTATGTGCTTATAAGGCAAGCACTCTACCGACTGAGCCATCTCCCCAGCCCCTAACCTATGCATTTTTTTATACCTTTATTTTATTTACTTATTTTTATGTGGTGCTGAGGCTTGAACCCAATGCCTCACACTTGCTAGGCAAGTGCTCTACCAGTGAACCACTTCAGTCCCTGTGCCTTCTTTTTTTGTGTGATGCTCATGACTCCTAATGACCTTACATTTTATTTTATTTTATTGTGGTTGGTAATAATGCCACTAATTTGGTAGTTTCCTGAGCTATCATTTATGAACCCTTTAAATTTTGATTTTTCAGTCAGGTGTTGTGGTATACGCCTGTAATCCCAGTGACTTGGGAGACTGACACAGGAGGATTTTTTTTTATTAAAATATTTTTTACTTTTACAGATACATTTTGATTCATTGTACACAAATGGGGTATAACTTTTCATTTCTATGGTTGTACACAATGTGGAGTCACACCATTCATGTAAGCATACATATATTCAGGGTAATACTGTTTTATTCTACTGTTTTTCTATCACCACCCCCTCCCACCCCTTCTTTCTCTACACCATTCAAAGTTCCTTCATTCTTCTCTTCCCCCAATCACCCCCCGCCCCCCTTATATATCGTCATGCACTTATCAGAGAAAACATTCGGCCTTTGGTTTTTTTGGGCTTGGCCTATATCACTTAGCATGGTATTTTCCAACTTCATCCATTTACCAGCAAATGCCATAATTTTATTCTTCTTTATGGCTGAGTAATATTCCATTGTGTATACATACCACAATTTCTTTATCCATTTGTCAACTGAAGCTAGATTGGTTCCACAATCTAGCTATTGTGACACAGGAGGATCTTGAGTTAAAGCCAGCCTCAGCAATTTAATGAGGCCCTAAGCAACTTGCAGAGACCCTGTCTCAAAATGAAAAATAAAAAGTGCTGGCATGAAGCTCAGTGATTAAGTGCCCCTGGGTTCAATCCCCAGAACCAAAAATAAATAAATAAATGCATTAATTTGGTTTTTTCCATAAAGAAGATTCTTTGCTTTCATTAGATTTTTCAAATGAAACTGACTTTGTCAGAAAAGCTAAAAACTCTCAATATAACACTCAATATAACATTTGGTGATATTAATTAAGCAAAGTTGGGAGGTACTAGTGAAGTCAGAATTGGGGACAGGCAGTTAGTGTAGAAATAGGGGATCTGGTCAAATTGAGGAAATGGAGGCCATGAAAGCCATCTGCCTCTGGAAGTTGGAGACTGCCCCTGGGAGAATGGAATGTCAAGGATCTCAGAGCCCATTGATTACCAAATTTACCTGCCTTTATCAAAGACTGCAGGCAAGGAGCTGCTAATTAATGTCCCCTAGGCCCTTACCTCCCTGAATCACTTTGGCCCTCCCCCTGCCATCTGTTGCTCACCTTTTTGCTATGTCACTGGCAACTCCTGGGCCTAGTAATGTAGGCAGGAAGGCGAAATAAAGGGGGAGAGAACAGAACAAGAGAGACCCTAACCTATAAAAGATGTAGGGTGTGCTCACTTTTTGGGATTCTAGAACATCAGCAGTGGCCCACTTTCCCCTCCTGGGAGAAGTCTGTATTATTACCTTTAAATAAAACCTGCTTAATATGCTTGCCTTGGTGTGCTTCTCTAATGTTCAAACTTCAACATCTGAGGAAGCAGAACTCACCTCTCAACAGCAGTATCACTAGTGTGATCTAATGTTATTGACAAGTTTATTGTTCTTTGATGACCTAGAACAGATATGTTTTGAGAAAATGGCAGAGTCATTTAATCAAAACAAGCATTCACATTTGGGAATTGTCAGTCTTCAATTAAATTGTTACTTACAAAGAGGTGAATTATTTTTTTTTCATTTTCTTTCTTTTTTGAGACCTAGTTCTGAGGCCCTTATTCTTGGCAAAACTCAAACCCATGGTCACAGATAAACATGCTGTCAGGGTTAGATGATAATTTTGGAAATATATAACAAGCAGCTGGTTAAACATTTACAGACTTTGTTAATTATGTGTACGAAGAAGAAGAAGAATTGCTTCCTCAAGAGAATGTTTTAGACTTCCCATATCATGGTATCTGTAGTAGTGCCTATAGATAAATAACGTGGAACTTCCTGTCACTGATTTTTTTTTTAATTGGGGGGGAGCAGAGGTGGCAGAATATAAAATAAAATTGGCCACTTTGACCAGATACAGTGGTACAGGCTTTTAATCCCAGTGACTCAGGAGGCTAAGGTAGGAGGATGACAAGTTCAAGGCCAGCCTTAGAAATTAAGCAATACCCTGATCTCGAAAAGTACAAAAGAACTAGAGAAGCCATGCCAACCCCCATGCAGTTCAATCAGGGTACTGGGGGAAAATTGCCATTTTGGCCATCCCTGTTGTCTTTTGAAATGTTAAACCATGGCGAAGAGGTCAATGGCTGATATTCTTATAGGAATGGGGGAAGGGGAGGTGCTTTAAAGCTGCTTCCAAATCAATATAGGGTCTATGACCTTGACTTGAATGTCTGGCTTTGAAATACTATTTAGTGAATTGGTTGAAAGATTTGACTCAGAACCAATACTGTACAAAGAACCATAAACTATCCTGAAGAACATAATGCAATTCCCTTCACTGTACATATACAGGATCTACAGTGACTCCTCTGATTTCAAATTTAACTACTGGGGTAGTTCTGGGAGTGTAGCTCAGTGGTAGAGCTCTTGCCTAGTGCATGAGAGGCCCTGGGTTCAATTTCCAGCATTCTCCACCCCACCCCCGCAATACTCACAGATTTTAACTATTGGGAAAACAGAGCAGGAGAGCAGTCTCAAATGAACTCCTTCAATCATTCAAGTCACTGCTGTCAATGAGACACATCACCTCACAACCACAGTATAGTCACTCATTGATTCTCCTTGGCACCCAGACAAAAGAAAAAATTCAGGGCACTGATGACTTGAATCTCACAGTTAGCAGTCTGATAGAACTAAGTTCAAATCTTTTTTTTTTTTTTTTTGTACCAGGGATTGAA
This sequence comes from Sciurus vulgaris, assembly GCF_902686455.1. NCBI lineage: Eukaryota > Metazoa > Chordata > Mammalia > Rodentia > Sciuridae > Sciurus > Sciurus vulgaris. The sequence goes on from NC_136463.1 coordinate 73,723,791, forward strand.
CCCGGGGTGCTTAACCACTGAGCCACATCCTCAGACCTTTTCTATACTTTATTTAGAGACGGGGTCTTGCTGAGTTGCTTAGGGCCTCCCTAGGTAGCTGAGACTGACCTTGAACTCATGATCCTCCTGCCTCAGCCTCCTGAGCCACTGGGATTATATACATGCACCACTGGGCCTGGTCTAAACTCAAATCTTGGTCCTTTCACTTAAGACACAGACAAGTATTGCTACTCTAAGCCTAATTTCCCACTCCAACAGCTGCAAATCTTGAAGCTATCCTCCTGGAAATTCCCAGGCCCTAGAACACATTGCTATGGGTGGATGATATCCAAAGCTGTGTGTAGATGGGACCATGAGGGTGTCAAACCTTCCAGAATCTTAAGCTTCTTTAGGCATGTGAAAGAGTAATGCTCAGCCTATTAAGTCAGGACAACCTTCAAGATGGAGGTGAGTGCTGCCAGGAGAGTGCAGTGGCTCATGCCTACTGGGGAAGTCAAGCAGGGAGGATCACATGTCCAGCCTAGGCAAGTGAAGAAGATGGTCTCAAAACAAAATTTAAAAGGGGCTGGGGACGTAGCTCAGTGGTACCGTCCTTGCTTAGTGGTCTAAGGCAACTGGGTAGGGGCAAGGCATCAGGCAGCCCGCTCATGCCAAAGAACAACCAATCAGATGCCGACCGATAAACCCTAGTGGTGTCTTGCAACTGCCCGTCAATCAAGAGTCTCCAGTCAATCCCAGAGGAACACAAGTCCCTGCAGGATCTCCAGCCCTCAAGCCTTCCCCCACCTATCCCGAACTACAAAACACCACCCCACCGGAGCCACAGTGTGAGTTCACTAGCCCTTCACTCTGGAGGGCTGGAGAATCTCCCTTGAGAGATGATCCCAGTAAAGCTTTGTTTAGCCGCTTTTGGTCTGACTCCTTTTTGGCTACCCATATTCGATCTTATCTCTGGTGCCGAAACCTGGGAGGGTCCTTGGGCCTCCCCCATCGGGGTTGAGGTCCACCCTCTCCCTCAGACGAACCGGGAAATTTCTGCACCACTGTTTCTCCTCATCGGGTCGACAGAAGTGGGGTAAGTTCCCTTGCGTTTCCGTTGGCCTTCCAATTGCACTCTCTGTTATGGGGTTCTGCCTGTAAGTTGTGCTCGCTGCAGATCCCACCCCCTGTTCCATTTGGGCCCCAGTCTACTGGTTAGCCCTTCATTCTGTTCTGGGCCCCCACGAGCCAAGCAGACATCCTGGCCTCTGGCTCGTTCACTTTCTGTTCCCTCAGGTGTTCACAACCAGAACTTGAGATCTGCTCCTGTTCACCCTCCAAGTAATACTGAAAGGCCATGGGAACCACCTGATCCTCTCTAAACCCCAAGACTCCTTTGGGCTGTCTGTACCTTAATTTCACTAAATTAGGACTTGCCCAAGACTTACACTGTAAGTGACTGGTCTTTTACTCAACTATGGCCTGGCCCCAGTACATGTTAGACAATGGCTCAAAATGACCTCCAGAGGGAACCTTTGATTTTCAAGTCCTCACTGACTTGGACAATTACTGTCGCTGAAGAGAGAAATGGTCACTAGTGTGTTATGTTCAGGCATTTTTGGATTTGTGTGCTCATCCCTCCTTTTGTTCTACCTGCTCTACTGCCCAAGTTCTCCTCACCAGAGACAGTCCCAAACCTCTCCCCCATTGTTCTCCTGTATTTTCTTCCTTATTTTCAGATCCACCAGAACTGCTTTCAACTTGACCCTCCCATCCTCCCCCTCCTTACTCAGGCCAATCTTCCTCTTCCTGCACTTCATTTCTTCCTCCCACGGCTACAACTCCTCTGCTCCTACAGCTACAGTTCCTTCTCTTTTTCCTCCTTCTCCTTCCCCAGAAGGTCCCTCCTCCTTCTCATGTCTCTCCACGCCAGTTAGTGCCCACACCTGATCTCATCAGGTCTCCCACCATCCAATCCAGAACTCCTCTGTCTTCTGTGGGAGGTAGCAGGTGCAGAGGGCATTGTGCGAGTCCACATCCCATTCTCACTTCAGGATCTTTCCCAGATTGAAAAGTGCCTAGGTCTTTCTCTGCTGATTCCTCTTATATTAAAGAATTTAGATGGCTTTCTCAGGCTTATGATCTCACCTGGCATGACATTTATGTCGTTCTTTCTTCCACTCTCACCCCAGATGAATGAGCCCACATTCAGCAGTAGCACAAGATCATGCCGACCAGTTCCACCTAACAGACGCAACTCTACCCACAGGTGCAAAACTAGCCTTTTACCTGAACTCCAGCAAAAGTAAATTGTATGGTGCTTTACTAAAATAATTAATGGCGGTGTCATTTTTTTCCGGGACTCTTGTTTTTTCCTTAAATTCTATAATTTTTGAGCTCATAACATTAATGTTTTGTGATCAGTCCTATTTTTATTCAACTCAAGTTTTTGAACCAAGGGGCCAAGAAAAACCAGTATTTGGCTCTTGCCCGCAGAGTCAGCCTGAATCCAGGGAACAAGAGAACTTCTCTAAGGAGCTTTACAACTCTGGGCTACACGACCTCCTGATCAGGGAGATTTATGAGACCACCAGAGGATGAAAAGCCAATCAGTGCACCTGCTGCAGAGAAGGGTCATTGAAAAAGGGAAACATCCCTGAGGCTTCCAAGGGAAGCCACCTCATCAAGGAGACCCTACTTAGCGAATGGCACTAAAGGAGCTAAGAAGCTGCTCTCAAGTTTCCCATGAGTGATCCCTATGAGAACTCAGCTACAAAAGAGAGATTCCTAGGCAGGAGTCAGAAATTTTTAGTCAGTTTAAGGTCTATTGATCTTCCGAAGCTACACAGATAGGCTTAATCTATGTTTGCTAGTATGATTAGCTAGCCCTAAGTGACAGAAATATAGAGATCTCTAGTAAACACAGGTTATAACAATAAAGGGATATTTTACAGAACTCAGATGACATTAAGTGTCTTAACTATAGTTTCTGGTGCTATCAAAGACATTAAAAATTAAATGTTGTGCTTACATTCCTGATAACTCTGCCAATGTTAAAGTTTCCAAATAAAGGCCTTATCCTTGCCAACCTTTGTTAGGCTTTATTATGGGAACAACGTCTCAGTTCTTCCACTTCCTGATGAGAGATCAACTTCTGTCATCTTCATGATATTCATTGCCTTGTTCCAAATGCTGAAACATTTATTCTGTATTAATCTCATTTCATTACTCTTGTCTTTTTCTCTCTTATAGAAGCACCCATCCCCAGATGATTTACAATGGGTCATTTTACTACCAGTGGTGGTCGTACTATCCTTAGCCTCTTCACTCACTGCTTCTGGATTGGGGGCAGGGAAATTTGGTTATGTGGTTACTGCCACCCAGAAACTAGAACAGCAAATCCAACAAGCAGTAGAGGCATGTGCTGCCTCCCTGGCCCCCCTACAAAGACAAATAACATCTATTGCCCAAGTTTCCTTGCAGAACCACTGAGCACTAGATTTTCTGACTGTGGACAAAGGGGGAACATGCCTCTTCCTAAGAGAAGAATGCTGCTACTATGTCAATGAGTCTGGGCTGGTCGAAAAAAAATGTCAGAACTCTCAGATGTCTGAGTGAAAGGCTGAAGCAACAATAATCAAATGACCCTTGGCCAGGATGGCTAAACTCCACTCTTGTCAACTGGCTGACCCCTATCCTCACTCCCATATTAGTGATAGGATTTCTACTAATAATTGTTCCCTGTGTATTCAGGTTTGACTACAACCAAGTGCTCTTGCACCCTTACAGCCGCCTCCCTACCGAACCCACATCCAAGCCTTCTCCCCACAACGCCCCCTAATAAGCAGGAAGTAACCAGGTGGACTCCAGCAACCTATATCATCAAAAAGGCTGGAATGCTAGAGCAGTCTGAGGAAGCTGGATGGGGGCAGGACATCAGGCAGCCCTGCTCATGCCAAAGAAAAACCAATCAAATGCCGACAGATAAACCCTAGTGGTGTCTTGCAACTGACTGTCAATCAACAGAGTTCCCAGTCAATCCCAGAGGAACAAAAGTTCCTGCAGGATCTCCAGCTCTCAAGACTTCCCCCACCTATCCCGAACTACAAAAATGCCACTCCACTGGAGCCACAGTGTGACTTCACTAACCCTTCACTCTGGCAGGCCGGTGAATCTCTCCTGAGAGATGATCCCAGTAGCTTTGTTCAGCTGTTTTTGGTCTGACTCCTTTTTGGCTACGTGCATCCAGTCTTACACTTAGCATGAGCAAGATCCTGAGTTCAATCCCCAGTATTGCAAACAAAGAAATAAATGAAGTGAATACTGAACTAAGTGAAGCATGCACTTGAGGAGGGCTTCTTTGAGGTAGACAGGGTAGACAAGACAAGCCCTCTCAGGGTGCATTGCCACACACTGTATAGGCCTTTTAAGTCCAGAACTCAGAGAGGAAGGAGGGCAGGAAAAAGGTATAACATGAACTGAAATTGAATTCCAAGCATATATGATTTTGTCAGGATGAACTCAACTACTATGCATAATTATAATGCTCTTAAAAAAAAAAAAAAAAAAAAAAGGCCAGAACTCAGCTGAACATGATGGTAAAACTGGATTTTCAGGCTCTGTTGCTATAGTGTTGTAGTAGACCCCAGCTGTCTGCTAGTGTCTTCTTTCTGGGTTCTTGTCTTGTGAATCTGAAGAATGATATCCACTGACAAGGAAAAGTGAGTGTAAGAGAGTAGGGTTTATTCAAGATAGAAATGAGACAGTTCTACAGAGTGAGAAGGGACCCAATAGCAGTTGCCATTTATGTGTAGTAGTCTAGGGGTATATATGGCTATAGGGTAGGGGCAATATCTATGCTAATTAAGTCTTGGAAAAATATCAAGGATATTGGTAAACATCTATGCTATTGGAAAAAGTGTTAAGGTTATTGGTTAGCCTTTTAAATCTGCAGTCTTCACTCAGGTCTGTCCTGCCTCCCTATTCCTGTCACTTTGGGACAAAGGAGTTGGTGGAATGTTTCTTAACCTCATGGAATGGACTTTATACTTAAAAAGTCATAATTGGGGCCCATTATGTATCCTATCTTACTCAGTGGCACATGCTTGTAATCCCAGTGACTTGGGAGGCTAAGGCAGGAGGACTGCCAAATTTGAAGCCAGTCTCAGCAACTTAGTGAGGCCTTAAGCAACTTAGCAAGAATCTGTCTCCAAATTAATATATAAAGGGTTGGAGATGCAGGTCAGTGGCAAAACACTCCTCCCTTCAATTCCCAGCAAATACACACACACAAAGCCAGGTGTGGTGGTAATGCCTGTAATCTCAGCAACTCTGGAGGCTGAGGAAGGAGGATCTGAAGTTCAAAGCCAGCTTCAGTAACTTAGTGAGGTTCTAAACAGTTTAACAAGACCCTGCCTCAAAAGAAAAAAAAAATCTGGAACTTTCAGGTGAGGGTGCAGCTCAGTAAGAGTCCATGAAGAGCATGCTCAAGCCCTGGGTTGGATTAGAAGAATGAGGGGGAAAAAAAATAAACGAAATTCCAGAACTCTCAGGACAAACTGAATTTGGAGGCTTTCACACCTGTGAAAAGGACTCTGCAGAATCACAGGAAACCCCTATAGACTCCATCCCTTTACATCTCTACAGACTATATTAATAACAAAAGAGAGAGGGTCACATAGGAATGGTACACGCTCACCTGTCATCTGTTTATTACTTTGGCTTCCTTTGTAATGTTTTTACCATCAGATTTCCCGAAGAAAGTGCCAAAGAGTTTTAGAAATTTGTGAGAGAATACCTTAACTTGTAAGGGTCTGTATATTAATTTTGAGTACTTGGAAGACTGGGAAATATATCACCATTATATTTAGAGGCAGAAACACTTTAATCCAGGTAGAAACTATGGGTAGCTCAATTCACAAAGAGTTCTCTGAGAAGCACTCTAAAAAGTTATAAAAACAGGAATTTTTCTTTTAAAAAAATGATACAGCAACACTAATGAGAAATGCATTATAGCAAACATCATTCCATGTTAGTATTAAGGTCTGTATAATTATTTTCTTTTCCTTCATGTCCCAATGTTAGTTAACTAGTCCAGCCATGAATGGGTGATCAGGGAAAAGACAATGAGAGCTGGCTAAAAAGTAGTTTTACCTGAAAGATAATCACCTGGGGAAAATGGGGGCTTGGTCTGTTAAAACCTCCCCTACCCATAATTTCATTCTTTAAGGAAAACTATTATGTATACCTCACTAGGTAGCCTGGAACCTCCCTTATCACTAAAACCATCACACCCCCCAATCACCGTGGCAACTAAAACATCAAGACCCTCACAAATAAAGTTTACTAGAGAGCTATTCAAAAGTAATAAAAGAATAAGAGGACAGGAAACTGAGGCAGGAAATTGGGGGGGGGGAACAATTTCATCTGAGCACCAAGTCATCTCTTTAAGTCCTCTCATGTAGGTCCTATGTTGTCAGTCAAGTCAGAAGGCAGGCTTGGGCAGGACTCTGGAAACTTCCCTGGGACTCCCAAAATAACTGGGGGCAGGAGGAAGCATATGCTATGCCTCTCCTCTCTAAGAGGACCCACTTTCTCCCTTGATAGTATCCCTTTTTCTTTTTTTCTATCCTTTCTAATAAACTCATGCCTGTTACTATGAGTGACATGTCTGAAATCCTTCTGTCCTGATTGCGAGAACTGGGGTGAAGATGAAGGCTTCCACGCTGCCTCAGTTTTGCCACAGTCCTCATTATTTCTCCAAGAATGAAATAATTAAAATGACATTTAAGGACACTGAAACATGACTTTACCTTAATGAGGTGATTACAACTGTTATGTACATGTTGATTTCTTTGTTTGATGTTACAGAATATCTCCAATATGGTTTCTCTCCAGATCATTCTGGTCTTCACTCATCTACATGAACCAGAAGCAGCCCTGTATTAGTCTGTTTTTTCATTACTAAAATGAAATACCTAAGAATGTTATAGAGCTGGGGCCTTCTGAGAAACTGAGGTACAATGAAGATCTCCTCTTCAAAGCCCAATTCTTGCAATCAAGTCAGAAAGATTTCAGACATGTTACTCAGTGTAACGGGAATGAGTTTACTGAAGAGATAGAGAAAAGGAAAAGGAGACACTTTCAAGGGGGAGAGTGGGTCCTCTCATCGAGGAGAGCAACAGTGTGCCTCTCCTGCACTCCAGTTTTATTGAGGATCCCACAGAAGTTTACAGAGAGTCCCACACAGGTCCACTTCTGACTGACAGCAGGGTAAAATCAGACTTTCAAGTCCCCACAGTCATGGCAATTCTAGGTCACCTTGGCCCATGCTGACCAGTTCTAATTGGATTCTTTTTTTTTTTTTTTTTTTGGTACCAGGGATTGAATTCAGGAGCACTCGACCACTGAGCCAGTCACAACCATTTTTTGTATTTTGTTTACAGACAGGGTCTCACTGAGTTGCTTAGGACATCATAAAGTTGCTGAGGCTGGCTTTGAACTCTATCCTCCTGCCTTAGCCTCCCAAGCCACTGGGATTATAGGTGTGTGCCACTGGGCCTGGCTAATTGGATTCTTAACCATACATTTTTACAGATTTTAAGGTTAGGAGGAACTATTCTTATCTCCCAGAGTTTCAGGATCTGGTCACAAAATTCTCCTTTAGGGTAACTTGGATTCCTCTTATCAATATTATTTTGGGCCAGGCAGGTGGGCTGGCACACACCTGTAATCCCAGCAGCTCAGGCAGGAGGATCACAAGTTCAAAGCCAACCTCATTAACAGCTAGGCATTAAGCAACTCAGTGAGATCCTGTCTCCAAATAAAAATATAAAAAAGGGCTGGGGATGTGGGGATGTGGTTGAGTTCCTCTGAGTTCAGTTTTCAGTACCCACCCCAGTCTCCAAAATCAACATTATTTTGAGCCTGCAATGAACAGGTAGTTTGCTGAGGAATGTAACATATCCTGTCCACTTAGGTTGTCAGGGATGCAGGTAAATTGCTCATTGGAAAAGAAAGCATGTGGGCATCGGGACAGTGTACCCGTTTTATAGAATTATTCTCTTAACCTTGTGTTGCCCCCATCCTCATCTATCTGTTCCCTAATAGGGCTTGTGTATTTTATAAGAGGATTATTTAGCTCATAGTTCTGAAGTTCAAGGTCACAGCAGTAACATATGTCATCATTGCGGGAGATATCACATGGCAAGAGAGGAAGCCACAAAGAGAATGGGAACTCAGGAAACTAGTTAATCCCTTCTGAGGGCACCCCATCTATGACCTAAGGACATCCAATTAGGCCTCATAGCTTCTTATATTACTGTACTGGGTCCAAGCTTCCAACACATGAACCTTTGGAAGACACTTTTAAACCACATCCAAATCACATTAGTCTTTCTCTTGATCTTTCCATGGCTCTTTTTTTGACTTTCAAATTATTTGCCAGAACTTGCATCAACTAATCTGGTGGAGCTCCTTGAGGGGACAGATCCTTGCCTGATCTTTTCAACACCAGGGCCTGGCACAAAGTCATTTATAATAACTTCATGAATGAAAATGTTGGGGACAATCCAACCTGTGAAATATCACTGTATGCATTATTTCTCTTCTTTCTACTCTCTGCACTTATTAACTTTTCTCTCCTGCTCTGTGTGTATGTGTGTGTGTGTGTAAAGAAATAAAGTGTTGGGTAGCCAGCTAGCCCTTGGGCCAGCACAGTGCAAGGTCCAGCAATTAGTAGGTGCTATGTAAAGGTCTGTGGGAGTGACAAAGGGAGAGCAAGTCTGATGCAGAATTCCAATTTCACTTCTGTCAACCAGCTGCAGCATAACTATGGACTACATCCCAGGACACTGTACTGCAGCTCTGGTAAACTGTGCAGGAAAGCACTTTGAAATAATAACAAACTGTCAGTACTACATAACCTACTAAACTATCTTCTCCTACACTTTCCTTCTGGAAAACAGATACACAGCAATTAATTTTGTAAAAACGATTATATTTACAAATTAAAGGAATATCCATTCTTGTCTGATAATACCTTAATTTTTTATTAAGTCAGCAGTTTTCATTATGACTATCCAAATATTGTTCGCTAAAGAGCTAAGTAGTGGGCTATGATGTTTTCCCCTTATTGAACAACCTTCTGTTTTCTCTGGAGTTGAAAACAGCATCATTTTTCATTTGCTTAATTTCCCACTTACCATCCAAATGTTCCAAAAGATGTGATAAAGCCTTCTCAATATTACTGTCCGTACGTTCAGAAATATCAGATTATAAGAAATCAATTAAATTTTTAAAATGCTGAAGTCACAAAGAAATTCCACCGTATGCTTTCGGAATCACCTATCCAGCTTTCCATCAGTCAGTTCCTTAGGTCAGTCGCTTAGCGCATTCTTGCACCTCACCTAATCCTTTCCTGGAAGCCTAATGATCCATCCCAGGATGTGAGGCAAGAGTACTGTAGAAGAAAAAGGCAGTTTCCCTGGACGCCAGCCGGCGCAGGACGACCCTCCACTGGCCAAGAACCTCCAGTATCCGGCCCTGATGTGCTCTTCGCGCCCGGGTGGGTCCCGGCCTCGCCGCCTCTGTCAGTTGCCTTTCCGGCCCCGCCCACTCCAGGCCTCACCCGTGCCCCACCCTTTCCGAGGCGGAAGCCGGCAGCTCCACGCTTCCGTTTCCGACAGTCTGTGGTAGTATGCGGTTCGGCGATGGCGGCCGGCGGCAGTGATCCGCGGGCGGGCGACGTGGAAGAGGACGCTTCACAGCTTATCTTTCCCAAAGGTGAGGCACGGGGCCGCTTGATTCTTCCCGCCACTTCACGTGGTCGCTGAAGGCCTGGGGTTCTCAGCTTTGTTCAAGATGCCTCAGCAAGCTGTGGGGGTTGGTTTCCCGCGCGACGTGAAGCAACGAACTGGGACGCCGACCCTTGAGGACCGTTCCCCCGCCAGCACAGTTGGACCCTGGTCTGTCTTTTGCATAATGGCTTGTGGAGAGGGCCACTCCCCGATCCTTGGAGTCCTTGGCAGTCAACTTCGCTCTTTCTGGCGGCCTCTTACCTTTTTTGTGGGAGGGAGGGGTACCAGGTATTGAACCCAAGAGCGCTCAACCACTAAGCCACGTCCCCGGCCCTTTTTAATGCTTTATTTTGAGACAGGGCCTCGCTAAATTGGCTGAGGCTGGCCTCGAACTTGCGATCCTTCTGTCACGGCCTCCTGAGTTATGGGATTACAGACGTGCGCCACCGAACGTTAAGTAGTTACTTTATCTGTTAACATCCTCCAGAGTGCTGGGAGATAAAGCCGTACATTAAGTGGTCAAGACGGATTTTTTTTCTTTTACTGTTTTTGTTTACTTATTTATTTTGTGATGCTGGGGATTGAACCCAGGTTCTCGAGTACTGGCCAAGTGCTCTCATCACTGAGCTACATACTTAGTCCTGAATAGGTTTTAATCCGTAATATTGCAGTAGAGAAACCTGTAAAGATTGTACAGAACTTCTTGTCCTTTTTAAAGGGAGAGTGAAGGAATAGAAAGGGGATGAGCACAGAGTCAGGTAAGTGAAACATCACAAAATGGGAAAGGGAAGGTTGTTCCTTTATAAGACCCTGCTGGCCTTGATAACTGGCATAGGCTCCTACTGTCCTAGAGACTCAGAAATGGGCCATATCTTCAGATGTTATTTGGAACAAACTACAATTTTTTTTGTCAGTCTCAACTTTTCTCAGGCAGACACTTAAGAGAGTCATCCTAGGAATGCAGTCTTGAGCTGTTAGAAACCATTTTAATATTTCGTTCAAATCTTTATCAGGGGGGTTGAGGTTTAGTCAAGAAGACTCAGAAACTGGATGAGGTGATGCATACTTACAATCCCAGAGACTTAGGAGACTGAGGCAGGAGGATCAAAAGTAGGAGGCCAGTCTGGGCAACTTAACAAGACCCTGTCTCAAAATAATAAGGGCTGGGGATGTAGTAGATGAGTAGAGAGCCCCTGGGTTCAACCCCCAGCACTAGGGGAAGTGTAGGTGAAGAAGGCTTAGGAACCTAGAGTTTGGTCTAGAAGAGAATCCTTATCAGATGCTAACAAGTAAATCACCTGGCTATTAGGTTACTTCCTCTGTGTTGTGGGATATACTTTATTTGTGATTTAGAAACCTAAATCTGCAGGAAGGTTTTAAAAAACTGTATCTTGCAGGTTCCAAAAAAAACACAAAGTAAGCAGACATCACTCATAAATAACTCCATTATTAGGGCCTTAGCAGTACCCATGGTGAACATTTCTGTTCCTTGGGACTTTTCTGTTGCTACATGTGATCACATTTAGTTTTCTTAACCTTTCAATAGGAAAGATACTATAGGTTTTCTTTTACAAATCAGAAAATTTAACCTTTAACAAATTAAGCTGTCCTGAATCACAAGGCTTATGAGTGGAGAATCTTAGATTTGAGCTTCAGATGAATAGTAGATCAATGTTTCTATTTCTGTTTGTTTATTATCCACAGGACATAGGGGAAATCCCTCTTTTGGAGAGTCTAGGAGTCTTCCTAAGGCCCACACAGGGACCTGCTTGTCAGGCAGCTTTTCACAGTTGAAACTGTTGTTATAATCATAGAGATTCCCAAACTCTCTCTGCAACCATTCAAAAGTCACTTTGTTTCATAATCTTCTCCCCCAACTATGAAGAACTCACATATATTTCTTATTCTGTTCCTAAATGTTACTGAATGTAACCGTATCAAACATGGATTTTAGGAAATATAATTCCTTTCATGTTTCTTTCAAACTGGAAAGCACCCTGAAAATACTGTTTAGCAATACATGCTTACTTTTCAGTTTTGTGGGTTTATCATCTTCCTAGTTAAGGTAACATAAGCATTCACAAAGATGAAAGCAAGACATTCCCTCTTGTATGAAAATGTGCTCTTCTTCCTGAAATTTCCCATATTTTAGCTGTAGGCAGCTTGAGGGAAGAAGGGGGCATTTTATTCATTTGTGACCATTCTCTGTTATACGAGGTTAGAGCCATGTTCTGTGGGGCTTGAAGCTGGTACAATTTGGCTGGTACATAAAAAATCTAATGCAGGAGCAGCTTTCATTTTCTCAAGGTAAACATAGTGCTGAGGCTTCTTTCAGGTCTTAGCAAGAGGCTCATGCAGAGGAAGAGCTGGGAATCTTAAACTTCAGTCGCTTTATGGAGTAGATAAACTCATCTTTTGGGTAATGCTGATCTGAGACAGTAAAGGAAAGAGATCTTGACACAGGTATAACATCTGTTAAGAAGCAAACGAAATTTGATAATTCCCCAGGGTACGGGGATGAAGGGAGTCAAGGGGAAAAGTATAGAAAATCTCCAGAGAAGGTAATACCTAAGCTCCATAATGTACCCAGCATCTAGCAGAAACTTATGTTTATTGACTGAAAGAGTGTGCACTGAGGATTTCTTCAGATTTCAGAGATGGATTTATCTTGCCTAATAAGCAGATAAGTTTGTTCTACAAATATGCTGATTAAACCACTTTAAAAAAAAATCTCATTTCTTAATTTTAATTATGAGGTGAAGACATTGACTGTTTTCATTCTCTACAGCACTAAATTTGTCTGTGCTTAAGTTAACTGTACTTGGTAGGCACCATACTGTAAAGGACTGATTCATGCTAACACTTTTTAAATGTAAAAGCACAAAATAAAAGAACGCTCCAGTTTTTAAAACGAGGAAATGAAAGTGTGGAACAAACTGTGGTGAGGGTTCTGGTTCATGATGGAACACGCCATGTAGCATGCTGCACACAGCGCTGCTCCTGAGAGCAGACCTCTCAGAGGCTGTCAGAGTCACTGGCTGGTTGAAGATGTTAGCATGATGCATGCATTCATGCAAAACACCAAAACAAGAAGATTGAGATGTTTGGAACTTCGGGAAAACTGTTAGATCTCAATCTTTGCACAAGATGTCAGACTGAAAACACAAAATTTAAATTCTTTAAAATGTGGATTTATATTCATTACTATAAATGAAGAAACTCATTTCAAGAGCACATTTTCTCTCAGTTAAGAGGCAGTATGAAGGCTTTATGACAGACATCAAAACATTTAAAAGCTAAGCAACCAGAACAAATACACACCTGATTTATTTTCGGTAATACTTGAGATCATTTTTTTAACTCAGGCCAGTATTTGCAAAGTTTCACTAAAATATGGAGGGGATCTATAAGATTGCATTGATGTCAATTTCCTGGTTTTGATATTTCATGTTATACTAGAATTTAATGTCAGATATTATCTTTGAGGGAAGTTAACTGCATAAGAACTATCTGTACTATAATTATAATTATATTACAATCATAATTAGCCTATAATTATATTACAGTAAAAAGTTTAAAAATTTAAAAAATACAAAGTAAATAGGGGAGACACTTCAGTAGTATTCTCTTGTCTTAAAAGTTATTGCATCTAGGGCTGGAGATGCGACTCAGTGATAGTGTACTTGCCTAGTATGTGTAAGGACCCTGGGTTCAATCCCTAGTACCTTAAAAAAAAAAATTTAATATGCACAATAAAAAGTGAAACTCCATACACTTTTCACGCAGAGGAACCTACTGTAAATAGTTAAGTGCTTATTCTTCCATATTAACTTTATGCTTACAGAAACATACATAGAGGCTATAAGTGTAACTCAGGTAGTAGAGCACTTGTCTACCATGCGAGGCACTGAGTTCTATCCCTACCACTGCACAAGAAAATAAAGAAAGAAGCATACCACTCACCCCCACACAAATGGGATGGGGTTGCAGCTCAGTTGTAGAGTCCTTGCCTACTATGTGCTAGGGTTTGGGTTCAATCCAAAGCACTGCCAAAAAAAAAATTGCTACAGGAATTCTATAATCAAAATTAGACCACATACTTTATAGAAATTTTAATTTTTTAATATTTATTTTGTGATATCAGGGGTTGAATCCAGGAGTGCTCTACCACTATGTTACATTCCCTGCTCTTATCATTTTTTATTTTGAGACAGAGTCAAAGCCCTCAAACTTGTGATCCTCCTGCCTCAGTCTCCTGAGTAGCTGGGATTGCAGGTGTGTACTACAGCACCCAGATCTGTCTACTTATTTTAAAGGTCAGACAGTTCTTTCTGGTTGTACCATAATCTGTCTTTCAATAGTTAGACATTCAGGTTGCTTCCAATTTTGTATTTTATAGAATGGAGGTTTAGTTTTTCCATGGGATAAAATCATGGACATTTTTGGTGAAATGGAAATAGGTGCTTATTTTTTAATGGTACAATAACTAAACAGGAGATGGTTTCCTAATTTCATGGTAAGGTGGTTTTTTTATACTTAGTTTTAAAATTTGGTTTCTTTTTACATTCTGAAAATATTTGTTTTGGTTAATTCAGCATCTGATACACATGATTTATTTTTATTTATTTATTTATTTATTTTTGGGTGCTGGGGATTGAACCCAGGGCCTTGTGCTTGCAAGGCAAGCACTCTACCGACTGAGCTTTCTGCCCAGCGCCCACATGATTTATTGACTTAGATATAATTAGTTCTTAATTCCTATCAGTTAACAGTGTCAGAGTTCTCAATAACTGTTAACCTTTTCAGCTGATATAGGCATATAAAATGTTTATTATGTATTTTAGAATATATAGAGAGAATCAAGGAAACCATTGCTATAGAATGTAAACAATCATGTGATATTTCACTGTGGGACTGTAAGGGTAGATAAGATCACAAAGATGAATATTTTCAGTATTAGGTCTTAAATATATTTACCCCCAAATAAAATCTGCCTATATTTATACACAAGTAGCAGTAACGATTGATTAGGAAATAGGCCTTTTTTTTTTTTTTCCAAAAAGGGATTATATGACCCTAGTCACTTCCTCCCCCACCTAAAGAAATCCCCTAAACCATTTTGTACCAGAGTGAAAAAATATGCAGAATAAGAAGAACATTTATGGCTGGATGAAGTGGTACACACCGTAATCCCAGCAGCTTGGAAGGTTAAGGCAGCCTTAACAACTTAGTGAGGCCCTAAGCAACTCAGTGAGACCCTATCTCTAAATAAAATATAAAAATAAGGGCTAGGGATATGACTCAGTGGTTAAGTGCTCCTTGGTTCAGACTCACATACACAAACACACACAAGACCATCCATGGGCTCGGGGTATACTTCAGTGGTAGAACAATTACCTAGCATGTACAGGACCCTGGGTCTGAACCCAGCACTCCCCCAAAATTATAAAAAAATGCCACTTGTCTGAAACTGTCATTAGTAGTTGTAATGAGCTAGGTGTAGTGGCAAATGCATATAATCATAGCAACTTGGGGAGGAGGCTGAGACAGGAGAATCAGAAGTTTGAGGCCATGCTATGGCAATCTAGTAAGACCCTATTCGAAAATAAAAATAAAATACCAGCTGCTTTCTCTTGTTTTCAGGGAGCAGGTAGTGGCAGTGTTGTCAGTTGTCCCTCTCACTTCAGAGTTTTGGTCTTAGAGTCCTGATATTTGATGCCTTCTCCCCTAATTGCTTGAAGCATTAGTTTCTTCACCTGAACTTATACCTCAGAGGATTGAAGATGAAAAGTAGTAAAGTTCTGGTACATAATAGGTATTCAGTGTGGGATATCTCCTGTAATAGGTTTAGAGACTGGAAAAGATTATGTCCTGAGGTTCTTCTTTTTCAAACTTTGCTGCCCTCAAGTGGAAAAACAGCTTTTGAGTACTTATATTCGGCAGCACTAAGTGCCTTTCTAATACAAATACTGTTTTCTCCTTTTCTCCATGTGGACTGTCACTGTTGGGAAGGAGAATGAAGCTCCTGTAACCTGACTTAAGATATGGGAAGGAAGGGGTTGGGTTAGGGTAGAGTGCTTGTCAGCACTGCAAAAAAAAAAAAAAAAAAAAAAAAGAAAGAAAGAAATGGGAAGGAAGGCTTAACTCTGATGGAGGTATTAGTGATTTCTCTATTAGTAAGCATACCCAAATCACCTTTAAATTCCATAGATTTTCCTTACCATTGCTTCCTCTTCCTTGGTGTGGGATTATAAACATGAATTCATGTTTGTAAATGGTTCCTGTTTTGGAGGAAATCACAAGAAAGGGAAAGGCAGATAAAAAACAGTTGTAATACTTTGAGATAAGTATTAGGAACATATTGTCCTATACAAATGATTTTTCCAAGGGAATAGTAGCATTTTTATAACAGTGTTATTCTGAAAATATAGGAAAAGGTTGCTCTGTGTATGTGTGTGTGTGTGTGTGTGTGTGTGTGTGTGTGTGTGTGTGTGTGTGTAATTTCTTTGGTTCTGGGGATTGGGCCCAGGGGTGCTTTACCACTGAGTACATCCACAGTTTTTATTTTTGAGACAGGGTCTTGCTAAGTTGCTAATGGTCTTTCTTAAGTTGCCAAGACTAGCCTTGAACTTGGAATTCTACTGCCTTAGCTTTGTGAGTTGCTGGGATTATAGGCATGTGCCACTATGCCCAGCATGGTTGCTATATATTATAGGAAGTAGTCATAGATTTTTTTTTTTAGCCCTATTTTTTTTTTTTAAGATTGCTTGTAATAGGTTTGTGCAGGCACTAAAATAGAACTTGGGGTACATTGTTAATGTGTGTTTCCAGACCCTTGGCATTTACTTATTTTTAATATAGAATTTTAGTTGTAGATAGACACAATAACTTTATTTATTTTTATGTGATGCTGAGGATTGAACCCAGTGCCTCACACCTTAGGTAAGTGTTCTATCACTGAGCTATAACCCTAGCCGTGTTGGCACTTCTTAACATGTAACAGTTCCTAAAATTGAGAGTACAATATTAGCATTGTTAGAACTATAAAGATTATGAGTTTATACAGGCTAGAGAGAAATAATTTTTTTTTCAAATGTTGCTCAGGGCCTTGCTAAATTACTGAGGCTGATCTTGAACTTGCATCCTCCTGTCTCAGCCTCCTGAGTTACTGGGAATACAGGCGTGGGCCACCATGCCTGGCAAGAAATAATTCTTAATGGTCTTTGATTTTAAATCAGTAAGTGGTCCAATTAGAATAAGGATGTGTTGCTATTTAATAGCATGTTCAGGTCAGATTCTTTGGTGTCAGAAAATGTCTAGCCCAAATGAGCTAAATTTTAATATCATGAATTCTACTGTTCCTGTAGTAGGTAAGTGTGAATAAAAATAAAGATGTGGAGTAGAAAAGCCCCTGGGTTTCTGCAGAATAGGACAATGTTCAAATGCAAAATGGACATTTATAATCTGACTTTGGAGGAATATTTTCAGCTGACATTTATGCTTTTCACAAATAGAGTTTGAAACAGCCGAGACTCTTCTAAATTCAGAAGTTCATATGCTTCTGGAGCATCGAAAGCAACAAAATGAGAGTGCAGAGGATGAGCAGGAACTCTCAGGAGTCTTCATGAAAACTTTAAACTATACTTCCCGTTTCAGTCATTTCAAAAATCGAGAGACCATCGCAAGTGTCCGTAGGTGAGTGCCAAAAGAATGTTTATATTAATCCAGACCACTGGACATCTGCAGGTAGAATGCTATCCTTCCTGCCTTTTTAAATCTGTATTGGGGATTGAACCTATGAATGCTTCACCACTGAGCTCTGTCTCCTCTATTTGCATTCCTTTTTATTATTTATTTATTTTTTTAAAATGGAATCTTGCTAAGTTACTAAGGACTTGCTAAATTGAGAGGCTGGCCTCCAACTTGATCTTCCTGTCTAAGCCTTCTGGGTTGCTGGGATTACAGATGTGCATCACCTCGTAGGCCCCTTCTCCCTTTCCCAGGCACCAGTGAGTTTAATGTAAATAAAATAATGTCTGATAAAAATTTATAAATTAAGCCAGGAATCTAGCTCAATGACAGAGCACTTAATTAGCATGTGGGAGGCCCTAGGTTTGACCCACAGCATTCCCCCCAATTTCTTTCTTTCTTTTTTTGTAGTAGGGATTGAACCCAGAGGTGCTTTACCTCTGAGCCATTAAACCACTTCCCCAGCCCTTTTTGTTTTTTATTTCGAGATAAGGTCTCACTAAGTTGCTGAGGCTGCTTTTGAACTTGGCAATCCTCCTGCCTCAGGTTCCTAATCCATTGTGCCTAGCCAAAAAAAAATTAGTTTTTAGTTTTTTATAGTTGTAGATGAACAGCATGCCTTTATTTGTTTTCATTTTTTTTATGTGGTGCTAAAGGATCGAACTCAGTGCTCACACATGCTAGGCAAGCTCTCTGCCACTGAGCTATGGCCTCAGTTACCGCCCTGCCCCCCCCCCCCCGCCCCCAATTTTGTTTTAATTGCTTATAAGACCAAAATTCCCTTTGGCCATTTTTTTAAAATTTATTTTTGTACTAGGGATTGGACCCAGGGATCTTTAACCACTGAGCCGTATCCGCAGCCCCTTTTTTTTTTTGTTTTGAGATAGGGTCTCACTAAGTTGATTAGGGCCTCCCTAAGTTGTTGATGCTGGCTTGGAACTTGGAATTCTTCTGCCTCAACCTCTGTCATGGGAAGACAGACATGTGCCACCATGCCTGGCCCCTTTGGCCGCTTTTGTTTTGGATGCTGGGGATCGAACCCAGGGTCTCTAGCATGTTAAACACATGGTATAACATTGAGAAATACCACTGAGCTACACTGTCCACCCCTAAGAACTATTTATTTAACTTTATTTAGTTTTTTTAAAAATTTTAAGTGGTGCTGAGGATCAAACCTAATGTCTTACACATGCTAGGCAAGTGCCCTACCACTGAGCCAGAACCCCAGACCCCTTACAACTATTTTTAATGACCAAAGATAACCCCAAAGATTTAGTAGTAATTAAATATATTGTGGTAATTCCATTTTAAGCATATTATAATTAAAAATGTAGTAAAAATTGAAACTAGCAGATGTTCATATGTTTGATATACAGAAAATGGTGAGAAAACTAAGACATACTCTGAGGGCTGGGGTGTAGCTTAGTGGTAGAGTGCTTGCCTAGCATAGGTGAGGGTTCAATTTCCATTACTGAAAGAAACCACCAAGGAGTGGTAGTAATATTTTATTGGTCATGGTGGCATATGCCTATAATCCCAGCAGTTTGGGAAACTAAGGCAGGAGGATTGCAAGTTCCAGGCAGACCTCAACTAGAGATGTAGGTCAGTGATCAAGTGACCTTGGGGTCAATCCCCAGTACCAAAAATAAAATAAATAAAAAGAACAAAGGACAAAAGGATACCCACACAGAAATCAATCAGATGCTCAAAGAAGTATGCATTTGAGGATGTTTCTGAAGAAAAAACAAATCCTTTTTTCCTATTGACTTAGTCACTCAACACATTTGACACCAGATATGTGAGGAGTTTTTCCCCACACACCAAGCAGTTCAATACCAGCTGTTATTCAGTTCTATTCTGACATTCTTCTTGGAGAATGTCAGACCTCACAGGTTAAGGACTTAATGCCTCAAAACTGCCCACCCGCCTTCAGAAGTCAGTTGCAAGTCCCAGGTTGTGACTTAAATGTCTGATCCATGTCGTTTTCCTTGGTGGTTCCCATGACCCCTTCCTTAAGTTAGATTTATTTGTTAAAAACTGCCCATAGAACTCGGGTAGTCAGTTTACTTTTGTTTATCCATTTATTACAAAGGCTGTTTTTAAACAGTCAGATAAATACATAGGACAAGGTTCTGAAAGTTCCCAAGCACAGGATCTTCTGTCTCCTTGGAGTTGAGAGGTGATATCCTCTTGGCACATGGCTATGTTCTTATTTACCAGCATGGAAACTCTGAACACTGTTCTTTCTAGTTTTTGTGGAGGCTTCATTATGTAGGCATGATTGGTCACAATATTATGCATTGGTGATTAACTCAACTTTTAGCTCCTCTCCCTCAGACAGTAAGGGTAGGAGGGGCTGAAATTCCAACCCCCTAATCGCATGATTGGCTCCTTTGGCAACCAGCTCCCCATGGAGCCCACCAATATTTGCCTTACTAGAACAAGTTTATATTCAAAAACAGAAAAATGAGGTTTGGAGATATAGGGTACTAGTTGAGCATAGGCTTTGCACACATAAAGCCATGTGTGATCTTCCTTTTTTCTGTTGATCATTCTTTTTTGTTGGTTTTGTTTTCCCTTCCTGTGATTAGCTTGCTGCTCCAGAAAAAACTGCATAAGTTTGAGTTGGCCTGTTTGGCCAACCTTTGCCCAGAGACTGCTGAGGAGTCCAAGGCTCTGATTCCAAGGTTAGTACCAGTTGAGATGAATTATGTGTGTATTGGATAAATTCCTACAAATAGAACCACTGTGTCTAAAAGGTGTATGCATTTAACATTTGGATAGATAACCACCAACGTTGAATGAGAGTGTTTTTTTTGAACTTGTGATCCTCCTGCCTCAGTCTCCTGAGCTGCTGGGATTACTGGCTTGTGCTACTACTCGAGAATGCCTTTTTAATAGTGTATGAGAAAATGATGGTTCTATACCACAGAGTGCAAGTAAGAATATGGAACAGCTGAAACTCATATATATTGATGCTAATATTGCAGATTAGTACAATTACTGTGGAAAGCAATTTGACTATGTCTAGTAAAGTTAAAGGTGAATGTATCCCCTAACCCAAAAAGCCATTCCTGGGTACATGTCCTGAAGATATATCACTCAAGTTTAGGAGACATGTATTCCAGTGTTTATTGCTGGTTATAGCACAAATTGGACAACAACGTATCAGTCAACAAGAGAGTAAATGAATCTTTTTATGGTCATGCAATGTTTATTGTACATCAGTGAAAAAAAAACTAAAACATCATGAAATAACATCAACACATGCCAGAATGAATTTGGACAGAAAAAATTGCAGAAGAATATGTGTAGTATGATGTCATTTCTTTTTTTGGTGCCCCCACCCCCCTTGTTTTTTATCAAGTTAATGAAAACAGGTCTTTATTAACTTTTTTTTTTTTTTTTTTGGGTGCTGGGGATCGAACCCAGGGCCCTGTGCTTACAAGGCAAGCACTCTACCGACTGAGCTATCTCCTCAGCCCCTTTATTAACTTTTAATATCAGAAAAACAAAGCTCTTAAAAATATTTATAGCAAATATACCAGTGCTTTGGCCATCTTAAGTTTAAGACCCTTTGTCATAGAATATGTTTTTGTTTTTGTTTTTGCAATGCTGGGGATTGAACTCATGGCCTTGTGCATGCAAGGCAAGCACTCTATCAACTGAGCTATATTCCCAGCCCCAAATAACATGTGGTTTTAAACGTTATTCATATTGAATTTATAATCTTATAACTTCCCTAAAAATACAAAACAAGAATATAGTAAAATTAGCAAATGCTAAAGCATATTGATAATTTATTATTCTTAAGTTTGTGGTTTTTAGAATAGTACACATACCTAATGTATGTTGATGCCCTGGCTTGTTAGTTGCAATGCACAATGCAAGAAAATACATGCCATCCATTTTTTTTTTTTTTTTATGCTTTGAGACAGGTTCTTGCTAAGTTGTCTAGGGTCTCACTAAGCTGCTGAGAATGGCCTTGAATTGCAGTCCTCTTACCTCAGCCTCCCAACTTGCTGAGATTATAGACATGCACCACCATGCCTGACCCAGTACTATTTCTTACAAAGTCTAAAACCAGGACTGTGTAGTTCATTGATAGAGTGGGAGCTTAATTACCAGGACCAGGAAAAAAAAAAAAATTTTTTTTAAGTAATAAAGTTTAAAAACATAAACTTTGAAAACTTATGTTCTATATCACTTATGGATACATGTAGTATATGTACAGTAAAAATATGTGGGAATGATAAATGCCAAATTTAGGACAGTGATTATTTCTGGGGAAGGAAAGGGAGAAGTATTGGGTTGGACCCTCAATTGTTCTGTTATAGTTAGGAAAGATAAGTCAAATAGGGTTAATTGTTAAGGCCCTTATATGTATCTTTTATGTATTCAAAATATGTTATAATGTTCTCACAAGGAAAAGTAGAAAAGAAATACAGTTGAAAGGTAAAGGTACAGGAGATATAGATAAATGCTGGGAGATGAGCATGCCTCAAATACGAGTGGGGAAATTGTCAGTTGCTAAGGCAGTCGTGTTTTTTGGTTCTCTTGCAGCCTAGAGGGGCGGTTTGAAGATGAGGAACTGCAGCAGATTCTTGATGATATCCAGACAAAGCGCAGTTTTCAATATTAATCTCCAAACTTCACTCAGCTTCTTGGGAGAACCATGTTCCAGCACAACACCACCCTCTCAGGGGCTGGGTCTGCCTTGCACAGAACTATTGGAGAAGACATTTGGATTTCATGAAGAGGACAGCCTATCTTGGTGTGGGTTTAGGTTGCTGTTTCAAATTTGACTGTTAGACCATAATGACCATGTAATCTTAAAGCAGCCTTGTAGTGACTGCCTAAGCTTGCTGCTGGGAAGGGTGAGGGTGGGGTGTTATATAAGCCACACTGTTGACTATCTCATACTGTGATTTTGGACCCCACATTTTTATTCATAACATTTCATATTTTGAAATTTTGTGTTTGTAGTTTTTGAAACTAAAGTAGAACATAGAAGACTTCTGTAGGGAAAGAACAGTCTTACCTAGATGCAAAAGGAAGAATTAAGCCAGACCAATATCATTGTTTCAAATTATTAAAGGAAGGGTGTGAGTGTTAATAACTGTGAGAGCCTTGCCATCCTTGTGCCTAATCCAGGAAACATGGAGGAGGCATTTCATGGGAAGTAGTTACACCTGGGTGTAACTGTGCCATGAGGTGTGCTCTTTAGCCTGGAGATAGACAGATATTTTGCCTCTTTTTCCTTGGGCGGTATTACAGAATATGGATAAGTAGCAGCCCACAGAACTCATTTGTCACCGAGTTAAAATTTTTTTCTTCAGTTGGGCACTGACACACACCTGTATTTCCAACCACTTGGGAGGCAAAGGCAGGAGGACCACTTAAATGCAGGAGTTCAAGACCAACTTAGGCAATGTAGCAAGACCTTGTCTCGAGAGAAATTGGAGGGGTAGAGATGTAGCTCAGTGGTAGAGCACTCACCATGCATGTGAAAGGCCCTGGATGCCATTCCAGCACAGAAAAAAATAATATTTTCTTTCATAGATAAGACTTGAAGGTCTGAACTCTTTGAAGTCTTTTTCTCTTATGGGGCATCCATTTCAACCTCTCACTTGCTATTTAGCAACAGGTGTTCTGTGATGGGGTTGATTTGGATGGAGGCAATAAGACCCTTCCTGAGCCACTGCAGTGAAGTCACTGAACCTGAGGCAAGTAGTATATGCTAATAGCCAAACATTGTAGCTATGATTTTTCTGAAGGGAAATATTTGTGTTTTCTTCACAGTTAAAATTTTTTTCTTTCTGACACTTTGTATATGAACTCGTGATCCTAAGAGGAAAGTGGGGAAAGAACAAAGTTGGTTTTAAAAGTCAAAATAGTTTTGTCAGGTGAGGTGGTACATGCCTGTAATCTCAGTGACTCAGGAGGCTTGGTCAGGAGGATTGCAAAATCAAGTCCAGCCTCAGCAACTAGGTGAGACCCTGTCTCAAAATTAAAAAAAAAAAAAAAAAAAAGTGGTTAACTCAGTGGTAGAGTGCCCAGCATGTGGGAATTCCTCAATTCTGCAAAAACACTACCAACAAAAAACCCTACTGAAGCCTATGGGGATATGTGAGTAGATTTTTTTCAGCTTCTTGTTATGAGCAGTAAATCTGAAAAATAAGTGTTCAATATATATTTACCCAACTAATTACAGACATGGTACATTATAGAGACAGGTGGAAAGCCTAACAAATACTCAGGAGTTGAGACTTTTCATTGAGGGCAAAGTCTAGAAATCCATCAGGTGGAGAAGTTGGGGAAGGACATTCTAGTTCTTTGGTGCTGGGGATGGAACTCGGATAACCATTCTACCACTAGCCTATATACTTTGTCCCCTAAATT
This sequence comes from Sciurus vulgaris, assembly GCF_902686455.1. NCBI lineage: Eukaryota > Metazoa > Chordata > Mammalia > Rodentia > Sciuridae > Sciurus > Sciurus vulgaris. The sequence continues at coordinate 73,747,718 of NC_136463.1, forward strand.
TATTTTAAAAAGCTCTCTTTCAACCTTGCTTTAAATCTTGCCACTTTGTTGATCAGCTTTTAAAAATTCCATGATTTTTAAGGTTTTTAATTTTTACATAATAGAGTTTTTCATCTACTTCATCTATCACTGCAGTTCTAAAAAGCATTGTTTTTCAGCTGGGTGTGGTGGTACATGCCTGTAATCCCAGCAGCTTGGGAGGCTGAGGTAGGAGAATCATGAGTTCAAAGCCAGGCTCAGCAAATTGGCAAGATCCTGTCCCTGTCCTTGTCTCTAAATAAAATATAAAAGGGGTTGGGGATGTCGCTCAGTGGTTAAGTGCCTCTGGGTTCAATCCCTGGTAGCAAAAAAACAAAAACAAACATTGGTTTTCAAATATCATTGCTTACAGTTACCTCTGAATAAGATGTTGAAGCTTGCATTAACAAGACAATGCAATTAATGACATGGGTGGCCACAGACTTGTGTTTATATGGCTGAGGAGACAGGCTGGTCTTGAATTTACAAGAACATCAGTCAGTAAATTTGAAAGTATTTCTCTAACTGACCCACATTTATTAGAATAACAAAAGATTACAAAACTGGGAGCTTTAAAAGTGTTATCAAAGTGTCCCAGTCGTGGTGGAGTAAAATATGGACTCTTTAAACAATGATAATACCATACAACCCTACATAATATTGCACAGAGCAACTTCTTGCAAAACTGGGATACTTTAGGGTCTAGTCCAAACTAACTTTAGAAAACTAGACTGTCAATAAAATTTTCAATAAACAGGTGGTTTCAAAAATATTTAATAACCTAGGGACCACTGGCCTTAGTGCTTGTTTTCAGGCATTAACTAATTGCTAGTTTATGGTGAGGTCCTAGGGAAATGGGGTGGCCAGAGATAATTTATGGAGGTTATTTCAGTCTTAATTACCAATATAGTCTTTGGGTTCTGTTTGAATCACTTCCCTTACTCTCTCCCTGCTCTTACGCTCCTTAATACCTCATTATTTGCTATTTCATTAATTTTTAAAATTTATTGAGTATCCACCATATAGTTGGGGATGTAAAAGAAGAGGCCAGCTACAGTGATACATATCTAATCCTAATGACTCTAGAGGCTGAGGCTGGAGGATCACAAGTTTGAGGCCAGCCTCAGCCAACTTAGACCCTGTCACAAAAAAAGTATTTCTGGGGTTCAATCCCTAGCACTACAAAAACTGGGTAAAGCAGACCTGGTCATAATACCAGGGGTTTGGGTTTTATGCCTAGCATACCAGGGAGCTACTGGGAGACTTTAAGGAGACTTAATTAGATCTGATTTTTGCTTTAACCATGTTGTTCTGACTGCAGTATAGAAAGTGGACAGGGATTGGTGGGAGGGGAAGTACAGAAAAGGCAAGCAGGAAGGACAGTTGGGAAGCAATTGCATTAGCAATTAAGCAAAAATGGTTTGGACTGCCCAGGTGCAGTAGTGGTGCATGTCTGTGTTCCCAGTGACTTAAGAGGCTGAGGCAGGAGCATCCCAAATTCAAGTCCAGCCTCAGCAATTTAGCAAGATCCTGTCTCACAATAAAACAAAAAGGGCTGGGGATGTGGCTTAGTGGTACAGTGCCCCTGGTTCAAATAACCAATACCAGCTAAACAAGACGTGTGTGTGTGTCTTTTTTTTAAAGCAGACTTTAAAAATGTAAAAGTAATTTTAAACTAGACTGCAGGCATGGTCTGTCGATATCTGGACTAGAATGACAGCAATGGAGATGGTTACTGGTTAGATTTGCAATTTACTTTGAAGACATGTTTTTCCAATGAAGAAGCTGAAACCCAAAAATCAGTATTATTCAGTAAGCAAATTACAGAAGTATAAGTTCCAGAAATGTTTTGAATCCAGCAGGATATTAGTCAATGGGATTCCTGGAGATAGAAAAACACTTAGGACACAAGGATGAGGCATTAAGTGGATTCCAGCGGGGCATGGTGGCACATGCCTGTCTGTGATCCTAGCGACTGAGGAGGATGAAGCAGAAGGATCACCATTTCAAGGCCACCCTAGCAAGTAAGCAACTTAGACCCTGTCTCAAAAATAAAAAGGAGTGGGGAAGCACCTTTGTGTTTCCCAAACTGAAAAGGGGGGGGGGGGGGAGGAGTGATGTTCCAGTATTCCCAAAGCCAAGAGCAAAATCTGAGTTGGAGACAATCTGCCAAATGTTCCTAAAATTTCCCTAAGGGGCTAATGAAGGCAATGTAGACCAATATATATCTACCTAAAGCAGAATTTGTACCCTGACTCAGGCCATCTGACTGGGGATCCAGTGTTCCTTTTCTTCCTCAACAAACCCAGATTTGTAGTAGTGAATGCAGTACAGTGACATATACTTTTGTTGTTTTCTTAAAGATTCTGAAAATGGGCTGGGGATGTAGTTTAGTTGGTAGAATGCTTGCCTTGAGTGCATAAGGCCTTGGATTCTAATTCCCAGCAGATTCTGAATATATATCGCCGTGTGTGTGTGTGTGTGTCTCTCTCTCTCCTCCCCGCCCATATATATACTTTTTTTTTTTTTTTTTTTTTTAATGCTGCTAGGTATTGAACCTGGAGTTCTGCATATGCTGAGCCCACACTAACACTGAGTTGTCCTGTCCCCCAGCCACCTTTGGGTCTTAATTCAGGCACTTTAATTGCTTTATTGTGCTGGGGATTGAACCCCAAGACCTTGCAGGTGCTAGGTAAGCCCTATAAAAGTAAGATAAACTCATTGCCCAGAAGGCTTACCAAAGGGTGGAGAAAGCTGCATTATCTTGAGCCGATTGGAAATAGCCCAGTGGAAGGTGCTATGTGGAGCTGTATGTGCTGGGCTGGGGGTATAGTTAAATGGTAGAGGACTTATTTAGCATGTTCAAGGCCCTGGGTTCCATATCAGTATCCACCTCCTCCCACCTCCTCCTCCCTCCCCCAGCCCACGAATGCCATTACCAGATGTGACCCCTTGACCCTGGGCTAGAACCAGGGCCAAAATAATTTTTTTAAAAATATAGTTTAAAAAGATGGTGGCTTTCAGAGAGGTCATGGGTGAGAGATGATTATCTTTTCACTGTATTTCCTTTAATAACTTGAATTTTGTGCCAGATGCCAGTATTATCTATTTATTTGAAACTAAAGACCTTATTAGAGAAAATTTCAAATATACACAAAAATAAAATATGGTAAGGTCTTGGTTACCTTCATCTAACCAGTCTTGTATGTATCACCCCCCATCTCCTCTTTCTCTACCTTCAGCCCTTAGGGAGGTTTAGCTCCTTCCTTGCCAGGGTTGTTCTACCACTGACTGTACCCCAGCTCTTTTTAATTTATACTAAGGCAGGGTCTTAGTAAGTTGCAGGGGCTGGCCTTGGACTTTTGATCTTGCCTCAGCCTCCTGAGTAGTTGGAATTACAGACATGCACCACCATTACTAATTCATTTCTCTCTCTCTCTCTCCCCCCCCCTCCTTCTTCCTCCCTCCCTCCCTCTCTCTCTCTCTCCCTCTCTCTCTTTCTCTCTCTCTCTCTCTCTCTCTCTCTCTCTCTCTCTGTACTAGGGATTGAACCCAGGGGCACTTTATTTTTAATTTTGAGACAGAGTCTGTTAAGTTGCTTAGGGCCTCCTTTGATTGCTGACGCTGGCCTTGAACTTGTGATCCTCCTGCTTCAGCCTCCTAAATCACAGATTACAGACATGTGCCACCACACCCAGTTTATTTCCTTCTTTAATAAACATTCCTCAAGGGGCTGGGGTTGCAGCTCAGTAGTAGAGCACTTGCCTAGCATGAGTGACGCACTGAGTTCTATCCTCAGCACTATATAAAATTAAATGAATAAGATAAAGGTATTGTGTCCATCCTCAACTAAAAAATATATTTAAAAAAACATTCCTAAAGTCTTTAGAAGACTGGTTTAATTTTCAGAGTTGTGAGAAACTGCAAAAGTTGATTTTGACAAAATTTTGCCATTGTTCTTTTCACGGATTAGAAGACTTTCAGATGTTTTTCTCAACCATTCCTGCTGATGTCATTGGCCGGAATCATTTAAAGCAGATGCCAGAGATCTTATGTAACTCTGACATACTTCATGACATATTTAAAGCCTCATTTGAGCTACATTCCCTAACCCAGTGTATACAGGTTTTGTTCTTGCCAATTGACAACTGTTTTAAATAAAACAATAGTTAATTTGAGCCAAATATGAGAACCAAGGGTGAGGAATATGGACTGAAGTCACCCTGAATGACATGCATCCTCTGAAGTAGAAAAAGTTACATGAATGAATGTTTATAGCCAAAGAGCAAAGAAACCTGTCATTCCAGCTACTTGGGAGACTGAGGCAAGACTGTTAAATTCAAGGTCAGTCTGGGCAATATTGGGGATTCTCTAAAATCAGTAAGGCTGGGGATGTAGCTCAGTGTAGAGTATTCCTGGGTTCAGTGCCCAGTATGGGTGTGTGTGGGGTGACAAAGAACAAAGAAAATCATAAATCAATGCATTAAACAAATACATGGAGACAGGTAGCCAGGCTACAGCAAATTGGGGGAAATCTTTCCTATCGGTTTTAGATATTATAGAATTCTTAGCTTCAGTTTTGGTGGAGGCTAATGATCAAGCTTACCAATACATTCCAGGAGGTTAAGGCCTTGGGTTTGATCTCCAGCAATGAAAGGGAAAAGAAAAAAAAAGACTTTTTCCAAAGGACCCGGTTGTCTCAAGATAATTTTAGCTCTAGACATAGACATGCACAATCACAATATTCTATCAGCCTAGATCAAAACAGTCTGCAGGATCTTTTCTTGAGGGGATGGGGTGCTGGGAGTTGAACCCAGGACCTGCATGCTACAGAAGCACTCTTACCACTGAGGTACACCCCAGTCCAGAATTCAGAATCCTTAATATAGCTGTGACTTCTTTGGAGAATTTTGGCTTCAGTCTCTATAACAGTTAAACTATGACAATTCCTTGCTTCCTTTTCTCTCTCTCTCTCTCCCCTTCCTCCCTCCTTTCCTCCCTCCCTCCAATTGAACTCAGTGGTGTTTTACCACTGAGCTACATCTCCAGTCCTTCTAATTTTTTTTGGTACAGGAGAGTGAATTCGGAGCACTTAAATACTGAGCCACATCCCCAGTCTTTTTTATATTTAAATTAGGGATATGGTCTTTCTAAATTGCTTAGAGCATCACTAAATTGCTGAGGTTGGCTTTGAACTCACGATCCTCCTGCCTCAGCCTCCAGAGCTGCTGGGATTCTAGGTGTATGCCAGTCAGCTTACTTGCCACTCAGCTTTTCTTCTTGGTATTGGGGATTGAACCTGGGGGCACTTTACTACTGAGCTATATCTCCAGTCCTTTTTATGTTGAGACAGAGTCTCACTAAGTTGCTGAGGTGGCCTTAAACTATAGTTCTCCTGCTTCAACTTCTCCATGTCCACTGTGCCCAGGTGCTTGGCACTTTTCTACCTTACTTTTTTTTGCGTGTGTGATGCTTGGGTATTTAACCCAGGGCCTAAGTACATGCTAGGCAAGCACTCGACCACTGAGCTGTATCTTCAGCCCTACCTCACCTAAACCTAGTTTGTAGGTAGGTGGTCTCCTTAGGATCATCTTCCTTGGCTTTCTCTACCTTCATTCCATGAGAATCCCATCTTCTATCTAGGCTTCCTGGTCTTGCTTTCAGGTTTTTTGTCATCATGTTCTACTCTTACAATGAGAAATGAATTTTCTGTCTTTTCTACCATGAGGAACTCTTTGAGGTCTGCTTTAGTTTGTTCCAGAGTTAGGAGAAATGCAGGGCAGTAGCTTCTTGTTGCATGAATAGGCTTTTTGTTGACTGAGTTATGGGTTATTCCATACCATCCATCCCTCTTCTTCTCACTCCCAGCCTCATCATACTCTTAAGGGATAGTCATACTTGCATATCCTAGCCTGGAGTGAAATACTTTCCCAAAACTTTGCTTTTTGCTTCTAAGTTTATGATAATCCCAGCTTTCCTGGAATTGAGGGAGTAACAGTTAAATTTTTGACACCCGAGGAGGTGGGGGATTCTGATTTATTAATAATGCCCAATGGCTTCTGAGTCCAAACAAATGGAAAAATTGAAAGAAAAAGACTCTGAAGTGTGAGATGTTAATGAACAGGACATAGTGTGTTGTAACTGGTCATAAAGAGAAGTGCATTTAATAACAATTTAATTTACAATGTCAGTAATCCGGTCTTACTGCTTTTAAAACACACCTCCTTTCCTCTGTGATTACAAAAGCAAAACATGTATAGTACTTGAAGAAAACAGCTGTTCTTTATCCTATCGTTTTAATATACTGCCTTAGATATTTCTAGGCAAATATACAAAATTAGATTAGAAGCATTTCCAATGTTATAAAACTTGGTAGAGATATTCTATGCGTAATGGTCTGTTGTGTAAATGTGCCATTATTTAACTATTCTCTGCTGTTGGATTTGTGATTCTGCTATTTTTTGCTATTATCAGTAACTTTTTATTTATTTTTTTGGTGCTAGGGATGGAACCCTGGGCCTCATGCATACCAGGCAACTACTGAGCTACATACCAACCCTCAATGATACCTTAATGAAAGGTCTGTACACAACAGTTCTTTATAATTTTGAGACTATCCTTAGATGGGTATTTAAATTAGTATTATGGCATCAATAGTAATAAATATTTTCAAGGTTTTTGATTAATACAAATTACCTTCCAAATGTTGGGCAACAATTTCCTTGTTTTGAAGTTGTATTTTTTTTGATACCAGGGATTGAACCTAGGGGTGTTTTACTGCCCACCAAATCCCTAGCCCATCTTATTTTTTATTTTTATTTTTTTGCGGTGCTGGGGCCATCTTATTATTTTGAGCCCGGGTCTCACTATGTTGCTGAGATCCTCTCTAAATTGTTGAGACTGGCCTTGAATTTCTGATCCTCCTGCGTTAGCCTCCAGAATGCTGGGATTACAGGTGTGAGTCACCTCTCCCGGCTGAAACTGTTTTTTTTTTTTTTTTTTTTTTTTTTTTTTATTTTTTAGTTGTAGACGGACACAGTATCTTTTATTTATTTATTTTATGTGGTGCTTAGGATTGAACCCAATGTCTCACACATGCTAGGCAAGCGCTCTACCACTGAGCCACAATCCCAGCCCCTGAAATTGTATTCTTCAACTATAAATATGAAATTATAGAGTGCCTGAATTAACAGTATCTCATATTCATCTAGGTTGCTGAGTTCATCAGTTCTTTCCTATTGCTATCTATAAGCTTGCTGTACGACTATACCACAATTTACCCATTCAACTATGCATGAACTTTGGGTTACCAGTTTTTGTTTATTAGGAATAAAGGTGCTATAAACATTCTTAAACATTCTTTGGTGGATGTATGCACTCTTACCTTTTGGAGTGGAATTTCTGGGTCGCAGGGTGAGCATATTTAGCTTTAATTAGAACCATGAAATAAGTGTTCCACAGTGGTTGTACCATAAGGCTGTTTTTCTCACCTGGCTTCCAGAGAAAAGAAAATAATCTAGAGGCACAGTTGGGAACCGGTAATGCGTGAGTGAGCACTAATCATGTGCCTGATTCTGGTACGTTTTCATGAAACACAAGGAAGAACACAAAATTAGCAAGTTTAAGTGCCTTGCCCATAATTTGACTCTTGGTGGGCTTTACCAAACTGCCACCTTATCCATCTCTGAACAAGTATCGTATTCAAATTCTGAAAAATGGAGTGTTTTTGAAAGCATCCAGGCTGTGGATGTGAAAAACCACCCATCATTCGCGCTCCGGAAACCAGTTCACACGCTCTCACCGAAACAAAGGAAGCTTTGGCTAAGCCGCGTGGAGACTGTGCCAGGCCCTGCCCCTCACCTATGCACATGTGCAGAACGAGGATTACCGAGTCCGCGGCTTAGGCACGCGTGACGTAGTGCCGTACGCTGGTGCGTGATGACGCAAGGACGTGCGCTCGGTGGCTCATTGGGGAAGATGGCGGCTGCAGTTTTGGAGGAGAGGGATTGAGAGGGGAGGAGGAAGGAGTCTGGAGAATAGAGACGTTCCCAACTGTGAAGACGAACGCTTCGCTCGCCGTTAGGAGCTCTGCTCAACGCCTGACGGTGAGTGCAGCGGCGGCGCGGGACCGCTCGCCTGCAGTAGGCGGCAGCACTCTCCGCCATTTTCAGGCTCGGCCGTTGCGTGCTTTGGGGGACTGGAGGGGCTCCCAGGGACAGGTCGGAGGCATTGGGAGAACCAATATCGGGAGGGCTGATTGGGGCAAGTTTGAACCTTTGGGGCGGGGACTGGAGGCTTAAGGCCGGCCAGAAAAGGAGGGCATGGTGGAACCAAGGCCCTGCTCGGGGACCGGTGGCGATGGAGAAGACGTAGGTAAGGCAGGCATGGTTAAGACGTGAAGTTTGGAGGAGGGAAGCATGTTTAAACATTTTGAACGGGAATCGAAGGAGGTGGGCCTAGAGTCGAATGGAGTATGTGGTTTGAGTGATTGGTTAAGGAGGGTTCACGAGAAGTTAGTGTTAAGTCTATAAAACAGCGGAAGGTTTAGCCTTGATGTTATTGTGGCTTGAATTCGATGTTTGTTACTAGGATAAAGACCCCATCTTGACAAGCAAAGCCCTGCTCCTTCAGAATGTTCGTCTTCGTATTTGTTTTGCTTTAGATTACGCTCCCTACATATGTCCTTTTGATAACTTACTTCCTTTCTCCAATTTTAAGTTGCTTTCTGGCAACTTATTTATCCAAGTTTAAGCTCTTAGAAAGCATTCCTGTTTTTGCATTGTTTTGGTCTTGAGACGGGGTTTTCCCTGTGAAGCCTAGGCTTGTCTCAAAACTTGCGATCCTCAGCATCCCGAGTAGCTGGGATTATAAGGCGCCACTGTACCCGGCTAGCATTCCTGTTTTAAAGAAAGAAAGAAACAAAATGGAAACGAAAATAAATCTTGTTACTTGGTTGTGACCCTTATGGTTAGTGACTTCCGGAATACGGAGGAGATGTGTCGATGGGGAATTCAGTAGTTGGCTCTCTTTAAATCAAATCATAGAAGTACTGGTTACTTGTAGAAAGCCTATCAGCATGTTTTAAAGTAGTTTCTTTACAGACGTCATTAAGCTAACTGTTCAGGAACTTGGGAAGACGGCATAGGAACACAAAAGTTTGTGCTGAAAGGCATGCTTCTTAGAAGCATAGCTTTTAAGTACACACTGGAGATCTGTTGCACCCAGTATTTTATGCTTGTGAACGCGGTGTAGTGGTAGATCTATTTAATTCAAGCAAAACTATTAGTGACCGTTTTCCCCTGGTGGCATTTTTCTTTTTTCTAATCTTAATTGCATTTGACACTCATCTTTCCCTTCTTTTCTTTTTCCTTTTCGCCCAGGGGATTGAACCTAGGGGCACTTAACCACTGGGCTGCTACTTCCCCAGCCCTTTTTATATTTTATTTTGCGACAGGGTATAGCTAAGTTGCTTAGGGCCTCGCTAACTTGCGATCTTCCTGCCTCAGCCTCCCCAGTCGCTGGGATTATAGGCGCGGGCCACTTTGCCTGACTGGACACTCATGTTTTAAAAGATACTTTTGCATTTTTAATTGATCTCCTTGCCCAATAGGAGAAAAATATACTGTATAGATTTGAGTTTGTGCTAAGACTTAAAGTTCCATATTTAGCCTATTTTCTAGTAATTTAGGGGAAATTTTTATTTTCTGTACTCCTGGGAAGAATTTTGGTGGAAAGTTGGCTTACATCACAGTTTGTTAGGGAAAAGTTAATTGCTATCTGTGAAACTGAAGGCCTAATCTAAATTCTTTCCTTTAGTTCGTGAAAAATATCAGATTCCCAATTTTGCCATTACAGATTTATCTTGACCTAAACCTTTAACCATATTTTTATTAATGACTTAAGGTGCTTATTCAAAGCTCTCTTTGATAAGTTATAAGAAATTCATGTACTTTTCATGTTACTTTGGAAGGAAAATGTTACTTGATTATTACCAAGTTCAAACTGTTTTATATTTCAAAATAAGAAAGGAAGGTTGTATAAAGCTTTGTAACTACAACAGATACTTAAGTTTTTCACTTATGAATGCATTTATATAATCTTTTTGAGGTTACTTAGCAAAATATTTGGAATTTTACAAATATTTTTAGGACAGATAGGATTACTTAGTAATGTAAGTAGTCCCCGTGTTAGAAATCTTCGTTTTCAAAATATTTAAATAGCATAAAAGTTATTTAAACAAGCATGGATTCAAAACAGTTTTCTACAAAACTTTAAGAATTTCATGTGTTGAAACTTGCTGATAAGAAATGTTCTCTTTTGTTGAAACAGTTGAAGTTTCTTTGTTGCTGAAATATGTTGTGTGACAAGTTACCTGACCATAGTTTTAATACTTAGAAGTATTGTCTTTGGCCAGGAGTGGCGGTGCTTATCTGTAATGCCAGAGACTGAGGAAGCAGGAGGATTCCAAGTTCAAAGCCAGGCTCAGTAATGTTGCAAGGCCCTCAGCAGCTTAAGTGAGACCCTGTCTCAAAAAATAAAAAGAGGATGTGGCTCAGTGGTTGAGTGCCCTGGTACCAAAAGACAAAAAATATTGTCTTTTGTTATTAGCAGTGGTTTAGATTTAAAACTTTACTCTTGAACATGAGTTTTCAGTGACTTTTCTCTCCCCATTATAAACCATTTATACTAATCCTAGACATAGAAGTTTTTTAGCACATGACCCTTAGAACATGATCGTTTCTGGCCCTTAATTATTTTAATAACTTTGTAGTAGAGTTAATTGATTTCATAAAGGTTTTGTTATACCTTATTTTCATAATTTGATTGCTTATAAATCTCTAGAGCTGGGTAGCATTGAAAAAAAGCATTATGGGTTTCAGTAGCAGTAGACCACCCAGGTTTGAATTACAGACTCACCACTAAAGTTTTTTGTGTTATTGCTGTGGATTGAACCCAGGGCTTCACCCACCATGCTAGGTGTGTGCTCTACCATTGAGCCATACCTGTCAGACAGCCCTAAACTAGCTTTTTTGTATTGGGTCATGTAAACTCTGAGCTTCAGTTTCCTTATATATAAAAAAGTTAATTATAATCCCTCGGAGGTGAAAATGCCTAAAATATATAGTTGGCATTCAGTAAATTTTCACATTTTCTATATATATATTTGTTGTTGATGGACCTTTATTTTTTTATGTGTGGTGCTGAGATTCGAGCCCAATGCCTCACACATGCTAGGCAGTTGCTGTACCACTGAGCCACAACCCCAGCTCTCATATTTTCCTCTTTTTGTGACTGAAATTTACTTGGTGAAATCATTTTCAGTTTTTAAACAGAAACACAAATATCTTTCGTGAAAACTTATTGAGAATCTCTTTAGGTAAAATATTCTTTTCTCTGTGTTATGAAAGCCTTTTGAGTATATTTCTAATTAATGTGCTTTGTCTCTATTCTTGACTTTGTGAACCTTTTTTTATTTTTATTTTTTGGTTGCTGGGGTTTAACCCAGCGGTACTTTCCACTGAGCTATGTCCCCAGGCTCTTCTGTTTTTTTTTAATTTTGAGACAGGTCCTTGCTAAGTTGCTGAGGCTGGCCTTGAACTTGGAATTCTCTTGTTTCAGTCTCCGGAGTCACTGGGGTTACAGACATTCCCCTCTGTGCCTGGCCTTCATGAACTCTTTGAAGAAAGATACCATAGTGACTTATTTTTATATTTTTAAGACCTTACAAAAACTGAAAGATGAATGCATTTTCTATAAAAATTCCCCTGTGATTCTGCAGGGATCCATATTTCACAGTGACCTAGTTTATTTCTGATTTGTTGCTGTACTTTGACTTTTGCTTAGACTAATCCTTGCTAATTTTCTCCTTTCAACTTATTTATATCCTATTCATTGTTCAAAATCCAAAGTCTCATTGCATTGACTTTTCCTTTATTTTTGACTTGTCTCTTTAGTCAGTCTAAGGTCTGTGTAAATAAATGCCTTCTGTAGATTTGTGTCCCATAGTACTTATCATTTCTAGCAGGTCCTTGAATGGGTTAAATGCAAAACTCCTCAGGCCAAATTGTTATTAAAGGCACCTGATCTCTTCTCTCTTTGCTGTCCCACTTAGTAGGATACTTTATTTTTTTGAGACAGAGTCTCACTAAATTGCCCAGGTTGTCCTTGAATACTTTTGAAAGCCTCCAGAGTAGCTGGGATTACAGGCATACACCACCATGCTCAGCCCTATTAAGAAACTTCTAAGAAGCAATTTTCTTTCTTCTTTTTTTTTTTTTTTATTTAATATGTGAGATGTTATGATAACTTTCCAATATTGTACATTATGAAACATTTCAAATATGTAGAAAAGTGGATGAAGTACAGTGAACACCCATATAACTTGTGTGTAGATTTAACTATTACTAACATTTAGCTGTTTTTTTTGGAGGGGTACTGGGGATTGAACTCATGGGCACTTGACCGCTGAGCCACATCCCCAGCCCTATTTTGTTTTAGAGACGGGGTTTCACTGAGTTGCGTAGCACTTCACTTCTGCTGAGGCTGGCTTTGAATTTGCAATCCTCCTGCCTCAGCCTCCCAAGCTGGGTTTACAGGCATGCACCACCACACTTGGCACATTTAGCTGTTTTGCTTTAACTCTACTTACCACTCCACCACCACCATTTGAAATTAAATTGCAGAGATGCTGATTCTTTTAATATCTTAGGAAACATTTCTTTAGGATAATACTATTTCCTATACTTTCATGCATTTTTATTTCGAACCACACTCAAACGAAGTACATACAGAATCATAATGTCTTTATCAGGGTTATGGCAATTAGCACTAAATCTGTAGCATCCTTTTTCAGGCTAGGGTTGCTGGGGATTGAATCCAGCATCTCCAGCATGCTAATCAGTTGGTGTATCATTGAGCTACACTTCCAGCTCCTATAGCAACATCTTTTTTAAAAAATATTTTGGGGCTAGGGAGATAGCTCAGTTGGTAGAGTGTTTGCCTTGCAAGCATAAGGCCCTGGGTTCAATCCCCGGCACCGCAAAAAAAAAAAAAAAAAAATTTTTTTTTTAGTTGTAGATGGACACAACTTTATTTATTTATATTTTTTATGTGGTACTGAGAATCAAACCCAGTCCCTCACATGTGCTAGGCAAGCACTCTACTACCGAGTCACAATCCCAGCCCCATATAGCAACATCTTTAAAAAAGAAAAAAAAAAAAAAAGTTCCAGCTAGGCACCATTGGTGATGCATGCCTGTAATCCCAGGAAATCCAGGAGCCTGAGGCAGGAGGATCACAAATTCAAGGCAATTTAGTGAGGTCCTGTCTCAAAATAAAAAAATAAAAAGGGGTGGGGATGTGGATCAGTAGTTAAGTGCCCCAGGGTTCAATCCCCAGTACCAAAATAAAAATAAAAAATGTTCCACATTAGTGGGGCAAGGTGGAGTGCACTTGTAATCCCAGCTACTCAGAAGGCTGAGGCAGGAGATGCCTGAGCCTAGGAATTTGTGGACAGCATGGTGTGCCCTGTTTCTTTAAAAAAAAAAAAAAAAAAAAAAGTTTCATGTTTTGGGATTTCCAATTGTGTGCTTAAAGTATCATCTAACCTTTTTTCTCTGTTTTCTTATAAACTGGAAATCAGACCTCAAGTTTGTTTTTTTTGTTGTTGTTGTTTTTTTCATTTTGGATTAGGCGAGTGCTTCACTATTGATCTACAGCCCTACCCTTAAAAATTTCTTTTTTTTTTTTTTTTGAGAGAGGGTCTCTTGAATTTTCCCAGGCAGGCCTGGAACTTATGATCCTCCTGCCTCAGCCTCCTGAATAGCTGAGATTATGATACAGAAAGGTTCGTTATATTTAGCTCAGGTGTTTTAGCATTAAAAACTTCATAAGAGGCTGGGGATGTAGCTTAGTGGTAAAGTATTTGACAAGCACATATAAGGCCCTGGGTTTAATTCATAGTACCACAAACAAAACTAAACAAAACAAAACAAAAAAAAAACTTCCCACAAAAACAAAAACTTTATAGAAAGGTAGGTATGGTGGCTCATACCTGTAATCTCAGTAACTCAGGCATTTGGCTCAATGGTAAGGTGTCCCTGGGTTCAATCCCCAGTGAAAAAAACCTTCACAGATGATGATATGCAATTTACATTACATTACATCAGGACAATGTTATAAATAATGCTAAATTTACTTGGTTAGTGTGGTATCCACCAGATTCCTTCATTAAACAGGTGTATTTTCCCCTTTGAAATTGTATTTGATGTGTACAGTGATAACATTGGCATATACCCTGTTGCTCACATTTTTCATCTAATGACTGATGATTGTTAGCTGAGCCATTTCTGTCATTGGGGGTTTTCTAATTCTGGTTATTTGTATATACTTATTAGCAGTTTTCTGTAAAATAGCTTTTGGGGCCTGGAGGCATAACTCAGTTGTAGGCTGAGTTATAATGCAAAAAAACTAAAAACAAAAAACATGAAAGTGGGGGAAAGGTGTTTTTTTTGGGGGGGGGGGAGCAGTGCTCTGGATTCAACTCAGGGCTGCATATGCTAGGCAGGTGGTTTATTACTGATCCACATCCCCAGGTCTCACTCTCCATGTATCTATTTTTTGTTTTTATTTTATTTTTTGGTACTGGGGATTGAACCTAGGGGCACTTTACCACTGAGTTATATCTCCAGTCCCATTTGATTTTTTATTTTGAGACAGGGTCATACTAAGTTGCCTAGGCTGGCCTTGAAGTTGTGATCTTCCTGTCATAGACTTCTGAGTTGCTGGAACTGTGGATGTGCACTACCATGCCCTGCTTTTTATCTCTTCTTGATATTCTTGATATGAAACTTTTATCACACATATGATTTGTGTGTATTTTTTTTTTTCCCATTTTGTAGGTTGCCTTTCACTATGTTGTGTCATTTGATGCACAAGCTTTTCTTTTTCTTTCCTGAGACTGGGTCTTGCTGTTTCCCAGGCTGACTAGGAGCTTCTATACTCAAATGATCCTTCCAACTCAGCCTTCTCAATAGCTGGGACTGTGGCTTGCACCACTGTACTTTGGTGATGCACAGGTTTTTAAGTTTGATGTGCTCACATATGTGTGTATGGCCCTTGTTTTTTTAACTTCATAATTTGTCAGGAAATCATTCCATTATCGGTTTTGAGCTCCTCTACCTTAAAAAAAAAAAAAAAAAATTAAAACACCGTTAGCTTTGAGAAACTCCATTTTGTAGATGTATCATAGTCTGTTCCCTCAGCTCCTATAAGATTCAAATGGAATGTATTTGAAGGTGAAGAGGAGACTTATTGTGCCAACGGGCATAAATGGGCATAAACTCGGAATTCTGGAGGCTGGATGTGTAGCTCAGTGGTGGAGCAGGAAGTTTGCATGCATGAGACCCTGGGTTCAGTCCCTAGCACTGAAAAAACAGAACAAAACAAAAAAACCAAAAAAAAAACAAAAAAAAACAAAAACCGCATGTTTTGGGCAAATTTAGACATAGTCACTCAACTACTAATGGAATCCCTCCACTCCGTCCCCCAACTAGAGATTGAACCCAGGGCACTTTACCACTGGGTTATACCCCAGTCTTTTTTATTTTTGTCTTTGAAAACAGAGTCTCACAAAATTGCTGATGTTGTCCTCAATCTTTGGTGCAAGAACTTTTTTTCTTTTTTTCTTTTTCTTTCTTTTTTTTTTTTTTTTTGCGGTGCTGGGGATTAGAACCCAGGGCCTTGTGCTTGCAAGGCAAGCACTCTACCAACTGAGCTAGATCCCCAGCCCAGTGCAAGAACTTTTTAAATATTTGTAGGGCCTGGGGATGTAGCTCTGTGGTTTTAGAGGGGGGGAAATCCACTCAGGACAAGCAGAGTTCTTGGCATTCATGATGGGAAAGAATTTCAATATGTGTCAGTAGAATCACAAAGATTTATTTAAAAAAGCAAGGAATATGCATTCAGGAGAGAATGCAGGCCACCTTGAGAGTGAGAGACATATTTGGGGGTTCCTGGCTCCTCTTTTAAAGGATACTTGGTGAGGGCTGGATATGAGAAGGTATGTAGGGATGATACCAGTGCGGTGATCTTAGGATGATTTAACAGTTTTCAGAATCCATTATCTGGTTAATAGATAACATTGGAAAGCCCTCTAAATTATAGGTATATCAAAATATTGTATCTCTCTTTGCTTAATCTACTTATTGGTGGGCTAATTAACAGTGCAAAAGGTTATCATCATAAGTGGGTGAATTTATGGTAACTTTAAGATTTGCAGATTTCTCAGAAATTTGTGAGTGACAAGCCTGGGAGAGAGACTGGTGTGGGAAAAGTATGCTGAACTTTAAATTAAAATTGTATTTCCGTGTCTTTTCTTTGTGACTTCTTTCTACCTGGTTTTTATTTTTTCTATCTGAAGAGCATATGTTCATGCAGGAAGCCCTGGGTTCAATCCCCAGCACTGGGGAAAAAAAGTTATGGTAAAACACACATGTGTGACAACTTCTGATCATTCTTCTTTTCAACATACAGCTCCCCATCTTAAGAATGCAAAGTGAAGCCAGGCGTGGTGGCACACTCCTGTAATCTCAGTTGCTTGGGAGGCTGAGGCAGGTGGATCCCAAATTCGAAGGCAGTCTCAGCAATTTAGCAAGGCTTTAAGCAACTTAGTAAGATTCTGTCTCAAAGTAAAAAATAGAAAGGGCTGGGGATGTGGCTCAGTGGTTTAAGTGCCTCTGGGTTCAGTCATTTAAGCGGATATGATTTGCTGGTTTCTTTTCATGACTTACGTTCCTTTTATAGATTTCTTTTTCCAGGTGGGTTTCGAACTATATTTTGATAACTGCAGCTGTTTTTGTGTTATAAGAAACCTCCTTTAAGCCTGATGTGGTGGCTCATACCTGTAATCCCAGCAGTAGGCTGACACTGGAGGATTTCAAGTTCAAAGCCAGCCTCAGCAACTTAGCATGGCCCTAAACAACTCCATGAGACCCTATCTCAAAAAGTAAAAAGGGCTGGTGATGTGACTCAGTGGTTAAGTGCCCCTGGGTTTAATTCCTGGTACTCCCCCAAAACAAGTTATAGTAAAAAGAAACTTTCTCTGCTCATTTTAAAAATTTTACATAGTAATAGTAATATTTTATCAGTATAGGTGTTAATCAAAAGTTAGATATTGTCTGGGTGCTGGCACATACCTGTGATCCCATCTACTTGGAAAGATGAGGCAGGAGGATAGCAAGTTTGAGGCCAGCCTGGGCAACTTAGTGAGACCCTGTCTCAAAATAAATAGGCCTACTGTCATGTACAACTAATTAAAACAAATTTAAAAAGTAATAAAAAAAAACAGACCTGGGGAATGTAGCTCAGTGGTAGAGCACCCCTGGGTTCAAGCCCCATTACCCCCACCCAAGAAAACAAAAAACAAAAAACCCAAAACAACCAAGTTAGATATTGAAGGTTTTGAAGGTTTTACTGAAGACCTTTAACCAGTTTATTGTGGAAATTCTCTGTATACAATCACAAATATTTTTCAGTAGAAGGAAGGAAATTTCTGTTAAATTTTTGTTAAGTAGGATGCCTACAAAGAGCTCTAACAAAATTTCAGTTTCATGTACAACAGTAGACTCAAACTAATTTTGCATCAGGCCAAGTATAGTTTTAAAAAAATAAGCTTTATGAGTTCTTGAACTAAGTTCAGGTAGTTGCACTGAGACCTCTGAATTTTCTTTTTCTTTTTTTCTCTTATATGCATTACTGGGTATTGAACCCAGGTGTGCTCTACCACTGAGTTATATCCCCAGCTTTTTTGTTTTTATGAATTAATGCTGCTGTGAACACAAGTGTACACACTTTTATGTGGATATAATGCTTTCTGTTCTCCTGAGAATATTTCTAGGAATAAAATTGTTGGGTCACATGGCAGTTCTTTAACATTTGAAGAAACTTCAGACTGTTTTCCCAAGAGGTTGTACCATTTTGCATTCCTACCTGTGGTGTTTGAGGGTTCCGATTTGTCTATAAAATCCTGAGTTGAAGGGATTCTCCTGCTTTGTCCTCCTGAGTACCTGGGACTACATACCTGTGTTCCAGTGCACCTCATTATGGTTTGTTTGTTTATTTATATATAGTTTTGGAGATTGAATTTGAGGCTTCCTGCATGCTAGGCAAGTGCTCTACCACTGAGCTATATACCTCAACACTTGTGGTTTTGATTTGTGTTTTCCTAAGTGAACATCTTTTCATGGGTTTATTACCATTTGTATATCTTTTTGGACAAATAACTTCAGGCCTTTGCCCATTTAAAAAATTGAATTGTCTTTTAATTATTGAGTTGTAAAGTTTGTTACATATTTTCAAGTCTCTATCAAATACTTGATTGGGGATATGTTCTGACATTTGTGGAATTTGCTTTCTTCTTTTTTTATTTTCTGCTGTATTGTGTAATGAACCCCGGGCCTTGAGCATGCTAGAGTTTAAGCTCCAACACTGAGCTATACTTCCAGCCCTTTTTTGACTTTTTTAAAAATTGTGTCATTGAAGTACAAAAGTATACTTTTTGTAATATTTGTATTATCTAAGAATTGTTGATTGCACCTTTGGTGTCATATTGAAGGCAGATTTACTTAACCCAAGGTTGAGTGTATTTGCTATATTTAATACAGTTAGCAATTGATTACACAATTGATTTTTGCAGCTGGGAATGTGGATTGTTGTTTATAGGTGTAAATATGAGTTTTGTTTTTTGTTTATTCTTTTTTCTGGCATTGGGGATCTAACCTAGCATGGGTCTTACCCATGCTAGGCAAGCACTCCCATGTACCTACACTATCAGCCCTGAAATATAAATGTGAATTTGACTTTTTGACTAGAAGGCTATGGTGAGTTTGATTTTGTGATTAGAAAGCTATAGGCTTTAGTTTTGCCTCTAATGAAAGGAATATTCAATAACTGTATTGAACCCTAACTATTATGGAAAGGAAAGATAAAGTAAAAAGTAATGAAAGACGTGGTTTAATGGTGAAGTTTTGTTTCTCGTTATTTAAAAATATTTGATTGACATTGCATAAGTAAGTGGTGTACTTTTTTTTTTTTTTTTTGGTAACGGAGGTTGAACTCAGGGGCACTTGACCACTAAGCCACATCCCCAACCCTGTTTTATATTTTATTTAGAGACAGGGTCTCACTGAATTGCTTAGTGCCTTGCTTTTTGCCTGAGGTTGGCTTCATACTCAGAATCCTTCAATCTCAGCCTCCTGAACAGCTGGAATTACAGGCATCTACCACCATGCCTGGCTTTGGTGTTATTCTTTTGATAGCAGGATTGAACCCAGGGATGCTGTACCACTGAGCTACATGCCCAGTCCTTTTTACTTTTATATTGAGACAGGGTATCACTAAGTTGGTCTTGAATTTGTGATCCTCTAGCTTTAGCCTCCTCAGTACCTGGGATTATAGGTATTCCACTGTTCCCTGCTAAGACTGAGTTTTTAGAGAGGACTTATCAAACTATTATGAACAGTATATATTGTAAGACAGTTAAAAGGCACAGTGGGGTTGAGGGTGTGGTTTTGGGTAGAGTCAAACTTAAGGTCTTGAGTATGATCCTGAACACCAGCAAAAAAAAATTATACTGAAGAATTTTTTTTTAGGTCAGTATGGATACTAGACTAGAAACTGAGAACTGCTGTTCAGAAATCAAGTTTTTCTCAAAAGCTTAAGCTTGTCATCTCACTTTACTATTGACAGATTTTTTTTTCTTCTTCCTGGGGAATTGAACACAAGGTCTTGCACATGCTTGGCAAGTACTCTGAGTTACTTTCAGTCCTTTTTAAATTTTATTTTATTCAAAAAAAATTTTTTAGTTGTCGATAAACCTTTATTTTATTCATTTATTTATATATGGTGCTGAGAATTGAACTTGGTGCCTCACACATGCTAGGCAAGTACTCCACTACTGAGCCACAACAAAATATAACCTATATTTTGAGATAGGTTTTTGGTAAGTTACCCAGAATGGCCTTGAATTTGGGATCTTCCTGTCTTAGCCTCCTGAGCCTCCTGGAATTACAAGTGTATGCCACTATGCCTAGCATTAAAATCTTTATAGAATCTTTTTAGAATACCTCATAAATTGTTTATCTTAATCTTTATAAATCACTTATCTAGCTATCTATCGAATCTATCATTGTGCTGTGGATGGAACCTAGGCCTTCATTATGCATTTATTAAAGCTACTAGTTCATCAGGTACTTCCTTGAGTGCCTTCTGGTTTCCATGCCTGCTTTATTTTTAAAGATTGTGGTGAGTATGTGTAACCTAAAATTTCGTATTCTAACCATTTTTAACCAGTAGTGCTAATCACGTTCACTTTGTTAAGCAGTCTCTAGAACTTTTCATCTTGCAAAACTGAAACTCTACTTCGTTAAACAAGGAACCCCTAGCCTTTGCCAGTTACTTTTTTTTGTCTCATATGAATTTGACTATTCTAGGAACCTGAAGAGAAATGATACACTATTTATCCTCTGGCTTATTTTATTTGGTTTAATATCTTCAAAGTTCATCATATTGTAGCATGAGTCATAAGAGTCATAATTGCCTGTTTGTTTGGTACCAAGGATTGAACCCAGGGTTGCTTAACTACTGAGCCACATCCCTAGCCCCTTTTTAAAATTTTATTTAGGGACAGGGTTTTGTTGAGTTGCTTAGGACCTCACTAAGTTGCTGAGGCTGGCTTTGAACTCAGCCTCCTGACTGGGATTGCAGGAGTGTGCCACCTTGCCCAGCAGTCATAATTTCCTTTTTAAAGCTGAATAACACACCATATGTATGTATATATCATATGTATGTATATATCACTTTTTTTTTTTTTTTTTTTTGCATTGGCAATTGAACCCAGAGGTGCTTTACACACTGAGCTATATCTCCATCCCATTTTATTTTGAATTAGCATTTCACCAAGTTGCTTAGGCTTCAGTAAGTTACTGGGGCTGGCCTTGAACTTGACATTCTTCTGCTCAGCCTCTGGAGTCTCTGGGATTATAGGCATGTGCACTGTGGTACCTGGCTTATATGACTTTTTCTTTGATCATTCATCTGTTCGTGTATATTTGGGTTATTTCCACCTTTTAGTTATTTTGAATAATGCTATGAACATGAATGTACAAATAACTTTGTATCCCTATTTTCAGTTCTTCCAGTATATACTGAGAATTCTGTAGCATTTTGTACATACTTTGTAGTCTTTTGCTATAGCAAAATATTTGAACCCAGGGTTGCTTAACTACTGAACCACATCCCAAGCCCCTTTTTAAAATTGTAAATATTTGCATGTCTGAAGATTTTAAGCAAAGGCATAGTGGTTGGGAAGCTTCAGAGGTAAAGAAATTGAATCATGCTGGGCTTGGTAGCATGGTAGCACTTGTCTGTAATCGCAGAAGTTTGGGAGACTGAGGCAGGAGGATTGGTGTTCCAGCCAACTTGGCGACTTTGTGAGACCTTGTCTCCCCCCACCCAAAAAAAAAAAAAAAATGAATCCACTTCTAGAACTAAGTGATTATAATACGGTTTCAGAATACAAGGTAAATATTTAAGTCAATTTCTTTCTTATATGTCAGCAGCAGACAGTTGTAGTTTGAAATTTAAAATACAGTGCCATCCAAATTGGCATCGAAAAAGAAAATATTTAAGATGTAAATCTAACTAACAAAATATGTACAAGAAAACTACACAAAGAAAATCTGGATAAATGGAGTAATTTTCATTGTACATGGATAGGAAGATTCAGTGTCAAATTGGTAATGCTTCCAAATTTGATCTGTAGTTTGAATGTTATCCCAAACAGCATCCTTGTAAATTGGTTTGTAGATGTTGATAAACACAGTTCCTTTACTTAGGTCAGTATGGTCAGTGCCTACTAAGTAAATAGTTACCAGGTACTCACAGGATTCTTAGATAGTACCCAAGTGTATTAACAATTTTTAGACAAAGAAAAGTTGAGGGCTTGGGTTGTGGCTCAGTGGTAGAGTGCTCACCTAGCATGTGTTAGGCACTGGGTTTGATCCTCATCTCCACATAAAAAATAAATAAATAAAATAAAGGTGCTGTGTCCATTTACAACTAAAAAAATAAAATAAAAAAAGGAAAGTTGAAAGAATAGTACAGTTAATACCATGTAATTACCGCCTAGATTCAACGTTATAATTTTGCTGTATTTGCTCTTTCTCTGTATTAGTTTGTTAGTGCTGCTATGACAAAATCCCGCTGAGTAGTTTAAATAAGGGACATTTATAAGAGACATCTAGTACCATTTGTCTCATGGTGCTAGAGGCCTTGTTTTTGAGGATTACAGGGCCGCGTTTTCTCTGAAGGGAGAAAGGAAGGATTAGTTCTAGACTTGTCTCCTAGTTTTTGGTAATCCTTTGACTTGTGTTAGCTTAATTTTATTCTTTACGTGTATCCAACTTTCCCCTTATCGACGACACTGATCATTTTGGATGAGGAGCCATCTTACCCCTATATAATCTCATCTTCTTTAACTATATTTGCAGGGACTCTATATTTGAGGTCCTGGGAGTTTGGACTTCAGCATGTGAATTTTGATGTGATATAATTCAAACCTTAGCAACCATTATAGTCTATCTTTATGTACTTCCACTACTCAAACACACATAGCCCTTAACCATTTGAAAGTCAATGCAAATATAATGATATATAACCTGAATACTTCAGAATGCAGTATCTCATCTAAAAAAAAAAGTGAACAGTAGTTCCTAAATATTATTTAATATCTGGTTCACATTCAGAGGGTCTTTGATAGTTGGTTTATTCAAACCATGATCTATTCAAGGTTCATGTGTTCATTTAATTATGTCTTTTTGGTCTTACATAACTAGAACAGTGTTTTGCTGTTTAGTTTTATATATATATTTTTTGAAGAGTTTCAGCAGTTTGTCTTGCAGATAATTCTAATATGTTCTAGATATGCTTGATTGTTTAAGTTGTTCTTTTTAAAAATATTCTTTTAGTTGTCCATGGACCTTTTTAAAATTTATATATATATATATATATATATATATATATATATATAGCTGAGAGTAGAACCCAGTGCCTCACACATGCTAGGCAAGTGTTCTACCACTGAGCCACATCCCCAACCCTAAATTGTACTTTTATCATCTGTTTTTCCTGTAAATTGAAGTTGGGACTACACATGTTTGAATCAGATCAAACATTTTTGACAAGAATATATCATACCTGAGGGATAGGGGTGTAGCTTAGCATGTGTGAAGTCCTTGGTTTAGTCCCTGGCACCAAAAAATAATTAAATAAATAAGGAATATATGATAAGTAATGTGAAGTTACTTTGTAGTGTTTCACATCAGGAGGCATATGATGTCAAGTTTTACCAGTATTGGTGACACTCAAGTTTGATCAGTTAGGTAAGGTGGTAATAGCTCTCACCACTGTTTCTTTTTGAAATTAGCAAATTGAGGGGTAATATCTTTGAATCATGTGATAATCCTGTCCTGAGTTATCATTTTTTTGGTAGATGTTCACACATATTCAGTATTTTAATTAGATTATCCCAAAATACTCTTAGTGACTTGGTGAAAACCTTAGTTCATTCCTTGTCATGTAGAAACAAAAACATTATTGCTATTCTGTCAGCAAATGTTGTGTCTGTTGGACTTCTCCACTGTATAATTACTGTTCTTCCTTTGTAATTAATAAGTATTGTGGGGGAGGTACTTGGAAACTGTGCAAATAAATTGTTCTTAAACTTTTGCCCACTAATTTTCTAAAATTTTTTATTTATATATTGGTATAGGGGATTGAATCCAGGGGCGCTTAGCTCCTGAGCCACATCCCCAGCTCTTTTTTGTATTTTGTTTAGAGACAGGGTCTCACTGAGTTGCTTTGGGCCTCGCTAAGTTGCTGAGGCTGACTTTGAACTCTTGATCCTCCTGTCTCAGCCTCCTGAGCTGCTGAGATTACAGGCGTGTACCACTGCGCCCAGCTGCCAGTAATTTTAACGTTAATTAGATGAGCTTGCTTGTAGCGATTATTGGGTTGGTAGATCAATCCAAGGTTGATTTCTGTTAGTGCATATATATTTATATATATATATATATATATTTTTTTTTTTTTTTTTGCGTGGTGCTGAGGATTGAACCCAGGGCCTTGTGCTTGTGAAGCAAGCACTCTACCAGCTGAGCTATATCCCCAGCCCCTGTTAGCATATATTTTAAAACACATTTGTTAAAATTTTCATGTGTGGCTAGGCTCTGTGTGAGGCATGGGGGAATATAGATTTAAAACATTCAGTTCCTGCTTTTAGGAACAAAAACATAAAGTTTAGACAAAAGACATAGTTTTTACCAGTATGATAATGCTTTGCCTAAGATTTTGCATGTTATACATGTAAATAACATGTAAGATTTTACATGTTATACATGTTTTATGAAGTGAAACTTCATAAAAACTGCTTATAAATGAGCCTTAATTTACAAAAGTAATTCAGAATATTGTTACAAGACTGCACCAACAAAGGGTAGTGGGGACATGTGACAAGGTTAGTTTCAGAACCTTTTTTGTTTTTATTCTGCAATACTAGGTATCCAACCAAGGACCTCATGCATGTGCTTTATAACTGAGATTACACCACCAGTCCGAAAAAGTATTTATTTATTTATTTATTTGGGGATTGAACCCAGGGGTACTTAATCACCGAGTCACATCCCAGCCCTTTTTATTTTTTATTTTGACACAGGGTCTTGCTAAGTTGCTTAGGGCCTCACTAAGTTGCTGAGGCTGGCCTTGAATTTATGATCCTCCTGCCTTAGCCTCCTGAGCCACTGGGATTATAGGTGTGTACCACCGAACCCAGCTGCAAGAACATTTTTCAAAAACAGATGAACAACTAGGTGCCATGGTATACAGCTGTAATACCAACTTCTTGGGAGGCTGAGGCAGGAGGATTGCAAGTTTGAGTCTAGCTTGTGCAGTTTAGTGAGGCCTTGTCTCAAGATAATATAAAATTAAATTAAATGAAAAAGGGCTGGGAAATGTAGCTCAGTGGTAGAACACTTGCCTAGGATGCCTGAGTCCCTGGGATCAATCCCTGGTATCACACAAGAAAACCAAAGTGAAACAACCCAGAAAAATACCATCTCCTACCTCATTATAAAAACAACCCATATTTATTGTGGACAACTTGGAGAAAAAAGATAACAAAGATTTTGCCATATTCCTACACTCTTACTAATTTTTCACTGTGTTCTTTCTCATTTTTTGACTTATACATACAAGTACACATTATTTTTATTTATTTGTTTTTGAAGATAAAATAGAGTAATATGCCAGGTGTGGTGGCGCATGCATGTAATCCCCGTGGCTTGGGAGGCTGAGGCAGGAGATCATGAGTTCAAAGCCAGCTTCAGTGATTTAGTGAGGCCCTAAGCAACTCAGTGAGACCTGATTTCTAAATAAACATACAAAAGGAATGGGGGTGTGGCTCAATGGTAAAGCATCCCTGGGTTCAATCCCTTGTACCAAAAAAAAAAAAGAAAAAAAAAAGTAATTTATTTGGTATGTGAAAATGAAAATGGGATTCCTCATTAGTGTACAACTGATAAATATTCATGAAGATGTAGAATAAAATACATGCTTGCATATTCTATTTCCAAGTTTCTTAGATAAAAAATGAAGAAGTATCTATACATCCTTTAATACCTGATACTCTGGAGGCTGAGACAGAAGGAGCACCCTTCCAGGCTGTGCCCTGTTTTAAAGAGGACTGGGAATGTAGTTCAGTGGTAGAGCACTACCTAGCATGCTGAAGGCCCAGGGTTCCATCTCTGGTACTGCCCTCCCCAGTTTCAGAGGTCTTAATCCATAGATGGCCAACTCCTTTCCTCAGGGGCTGAGTAAGGCAGGACATCACAGCAGAAGAGTGTGTTGAAGGAAAGTAGCTCAGGTCATGGTACGAGGAAACAGAGAGAGAAAGAGCTTCTAGGTTTTGTTTTGTTTTGTTTTGTTTTTTGATGCTGGGGATCGAATCCAGGGCCTTGTGCTTACAAGGCAAGCACTCTACCGACTGAGCTATCTCCCCAGCCCCTCTAGTTTCTAAATAGTTATTTTACACTCTGATTTTTTTCATTTACCATTGTTTAAAAATTTACAAGCATTTTTAATGCTTATGTAAAATCAAAATGCATAGTGATTTATGGTACAGAAATACTGAAGTATAGTTGCTTATGTTCATGAACAGAACCCAGAGATCTTTTTGCAAAACATAAATTTTAGTTGTCTATGTGAATCTCTACTGTCTTTGGATGACTTTTGGAAATTTATTCATAGGTGAAGGTATTCTTGGAAATCACAACCAGTGTAACATGGTTTATAAATTTTTGCTATTTAGAAAAGATTTCTTGAGTGTCAAATAAAATATTTTAAATTATAACCATTCTGTGCTTGTGCTTTACAAATTTAAAATATTAAGTGATATTCAAAGCCCCAGTCCTGTTCCCTCATTTTAGAGATTGAAGAAACAAAGAATCAGAGTTGTCAAAAATTTTCTTCAAGCTGACAAAGTACCAGAGCTTTAAGTAAAACTTTAGATTCCCTAGTTTGCATTTCTTTGTACTCCAGTGACATTAGGCTCTGTTCCCTTCTCATGCTAGGAGTTCAGTGGGAGAGTCAAAAAGGAAGTAAAAAGAGTAGTCTAGCCATGTTCTCTCTCTTTCTCTCTCTCTCTCTTTTTTTCCATGTTCTCTATCTTGAACTTAATTCTGATATGACTTGAAGATGTTCTGCTGAAGGAATTTTAAAAGACAGAAAATTCTTGAAGTGTCCATCCAATTCTATTATTTTTACTTGTGATAATAAGTACTGCCAAATCCAGTTAATTCTTGTTATTCATAGTAATTAAATTCTATAAGGTCGCCATGAACAGTTTTTTTTTTTTTTTTCTTTTGGTTTTGTGTTTTTGAGACAGGGTTTCACCATGCTGCCTAGGGTGTCCTTGAACTTGGAGTACTGCCCAAGCCTCCCCAATGCCACCATGCTTTCTTACTGTGGACACTCAATTAGCAAATGTTGAGCCACTGCTCCTAGGGAAAATAGAGGGTTAGGTTGCTGCAATCCTCTGGTGACAAGAATATATAACCTTGTTTTATGTGTGCTTCTGTTTAAAGATAACTTATTTGCTGTATGTTGTTGATCCATTAAAATTGAACTCAGGCCCAATGGCACTTTAACTCATGCCTGAACCAAACTAATCTAACATGTATTTTCTCCATAAAGCACATCACAGCCTTGTTGCTCTTGGTAACACTAGATAGCACTTTAGCACTAGCTGGGATAGGCATTTGAAGTAGGAAAATCACCAAGAAAAAAAAGATACACATTAGACTGCAAAAAGAATGCTTGTTTATAGCATAAGACCTGAAACAAGAAGCCGAAGTGTTGTCCTGCATGACCTCCATTGACAACTTAGACTCTGAGCAGCTCAAATGTTTTCACTGCTTTGGTAGTCATTCGAGAATATATGCAGGTACTTTGTGTGACTGCCAAAACACTGTGTGTATTGATTTTAGGGTTACAATTCAGTTTTTTTTTTCCCCTCCAAATTTGCTTTATATAATTGGATGGATATAAATTAACAAACAGAAATTTAAGCAAGATACATTAACATTTAACAAACCCCAGTAATCTGATTTCTTTCAATTTTTCTCAAATTCATTTGAGTGTTTCCATCATGGTGCTCATAAGGAAATTAAACAACGTACGGCTTCTACAGTTGAATGTCAAATTAAGTACTTATGACATACTAAATTCCTCTGCAGTACAATTATGAAGAATCTTCAAGGAACTTATGTTTTGTATGTAGAAAAGTGTTAAGAGTCAAACATTCAACTCAATAAAAACAAGAAACATTTCTGGTTCCTTTGTTAGGTGGAGACTGCTTCTCCTTTTGGTAATGAATGTTTTTTAGCTGTAATATCACTGAGCTGAACAGATAATCACCTTGAGTACATAAGGAAAAATAAACACATGCTGAATAGATAAATTTTACTACTACATCTTTACAGACCATCTCTACTTCTAACACTTCAGAAGCTTAGAGATTTAGAGTATTCTTACATTAACTGCAAGAAAAATTAAAGGAGAAATTCCTTTTTTGAAATCACAACTATGAAGTCATGTGGTTATATAAATTCTGCATTTGTGTGCAAAACATGAAGCACATTTACCTTTATTCTCCCTACTTAGTCTTGTCAATCACCTAACAGGACTTAACAGATACCTTTCCAAGAAATAGAGACTGAGATGTATTTATAAAACTTCAGTTATCTCATCACTGCAGTAATGAGAGATGCAGTATCCTTTTGCTATGGTTCAAGACAACAGGGAAGGAGATCACAAGAAAGAGAAATCAAAATTATTACAACCGAGAAACTACTTCTCATAAAGTTTCACGGGGGTGCCACCTTCAGTTTTACATAAGCATGGTGACATAATTCAAGCTCAATAAATCAGAAATCTTAATATTTAAAATTTACCTTGACTTTCATTTATCACATTAACAACCAAATGAATTAGATAAAACCCATAGGAAAGGGTAATATTAAACCCACTCTGCTGAGTTGACTTACTGACACATTAACTCAATTTTTGTAGAAAAGGGATAGTGCATCTCAGTTTGCTTACAAGCTAGGAGATCACTTAAAATTCTGCATTTCCAAACTGCAAGCAGAATATAGCACTTACAACAGGTTATAAATAAACTGGTTTTCAAGCATAGAGCCAGCCCCAACGATAATACACTATTTTAAAAGACCTAAGGCAATGAATTCCATTTCCAGTGGAAAAAAAGAACTGTGCAAACAAGCTTAAAACTACTTTTTTTGTACCAGTGTTATAAAATGTAGCTTTTAATAAAACCTTGACCCAAATGCCAGTAACTTCAGAAAAGAATTTGGTGGAGAGAAGAAAGTTATTTCATGTAGGAAAAATAACTGCTATCTTCTTCCTAATCTTCAACACACACAATTTAAACATATACAGCTGCTTTAACACTTTACACAATTCCTGTGTACTGGAGCAAAAACAAGATCTAAATACAATTATATTTTTAAACACTGGGTCAAGGCTTTACATAAAAATACCATCCTACTTTTTCCCTCCTAAGTTTCTAAAATATCACATATTTTCCTCAACATCTGCAGCCATCCAGGAATTTTTAGGAAACTTTTGTGCATGATCTTAATTCCTAATCCTGGTTCTTTGGGTTCAGTGACGAAAGATCAAAACCACCAAAAATGATGGTTCACTTGAAGTCAGATGGAGACCCTGGCTCAATTAGTCTCATAGGATGAAAGCAGTGCTGCATCAACTGGCTCCATGCAGAAGGGGCGCGTGAAAGATCTCATCAACCAGGTGATAGATGTGCATGCACGGCAGAAATCGAATTTGGTCCCCATAAACAAAGTCCATCATACAGATCACACACTCCCGGATCTTTTTTCCTGATCCATCTCTTCCAGGGTCATAAACTCCGTTAGACAGATGCTGTATAAGGCCTATTCTTTGAGCTATCCTAATTTGTTCCTCTTCAGTCAGCTGAGTTGCTAGCAGAGTCTGGCTAGATGTTGGATGATAAACTGGAACTGGAACTTGTTCCTGATATGGTGGCGGTGGCTCCTGATCCGGCTCCGTCCCCTCACCAAAGCTAGCCTGGTCATCCAAGGTAGGGGATTTGAGGCAGTTCACCATCTTTAGGGGCTGGGGCGTGTGTTCTGACTTTGAAACCTCTGGCCAGTCTCCCGCACATCCACTGCTCCAACTGGGCTTAAGTTTCCCCTTTTACCTTTGCACTTTTCTGACAGTCTTCTCACAATTCAGTTTTTTGTGAAAACTTTATTTGCAAATTTAGAATCAGGATCATCTGTCACTTGAGCATAGAGAAACAACAAGTAATTTTCCTGTTAATTTTTTTTTTTTTTTAAGTGAATTGGACAGATGCTTCATGAAATATACAGATGGACCAATAAACATGAAAAGGGGCTCAACCTCCTTTGGAATCAAAGATGTGCAAGTTGTATCTTTAATTATTCTCTATAGCAGAGTAGCTAAAATTTAATAATAGACTAGTAATAGCAGTAATAAAACCTAAGAATTTTTAGCAGTATTATTTCCAATCCTGAACAAGAATCATTCCAAAGTCTTTCATACATAATAAAATAAAATAAATCATGTTACATTCACAGAGGGAATGTGTATCTATATGTAATAACACCCGTTTTGCTTAACTCCAAGAGTATAAGAAGTGTGCTTTTTTATTCAAAATCCAAACCTACCTCGGACCTAATCAGATAAGAGACAAATGACAAAGACCTTATTTTAGATTGGTCCACCAAATCAGTGTACAAAGGAGGGCAGGGGAATACTAAAGTGGTAGAGCTCATGCTTAGCATGTGTGAGGCCCTGGGTACATTCTCTGCGTGGTTGCACATCCTCCTCCCACCCCCATATGGGGGGCTCTCATGCTAGCTGCTGCACCCCTCCAACACACACGCACATGCAAATATGAGAAGACAGTGTACATAGGGATAGGAGTAAAGTGGTTTAAAAAAATGGAAAACAATAAACATTCGGTGTTACTTACTAAATCAAGAAAACTAAAACAGAAAAGAAGAAATGATTTTTTTGTTGTTTCTCTGACTCCAGCAATTCCTCTTATTTATGATGGGAACACATGGTTTTTCAGAAAAAGTTTTATGTACAAAACATAGTTCTATTTGATATTTTAGTAGGATAAGGTTGAAAACAATTCAGAGATTTAACAAAAGAAAGTTAAATATGTTAAACCTAATTTGTGGAATATCAAGGAAGTTGTTAACATTACAAAGATTTGTAC
This sequence comes from Sciurus vulgaris, assembly GCF_902686455.1. Classification (NCBI taxonomy): domain Eukaryota; kingdom Metazoa; phylum Chordata; class Mammalia; order Rodentia; family Sciuridae; genus Sciurus; species Sciurus vulgaris. The sequence continues at coordinate 73,778,655 of NC_136463.1, forward strand.
AACATGGAAATTACCTTAAGCGTTAAAAATATATGATTCACCGTTGCAGATACAATTAGCTTGTAGTGGCACATTATATTTCTTCTTCTCTTTACTTTTCCAGATAATTTTGTCTTTTAAGTTGATAAACCCATATTTATTTGCCAGCACTAAAACCTTACACAAAACACATTTAAGAAATTGTAGTGCAAGCCCTTGCAGGGCAATCCAAATTTACTGAACTCCTGATGCTAAGTTATCCAAATTGTGCAACTTTAATCAAAGCATTTAGTTTATATTTGGCCATCTCAAAGGAATTGTAACATTTAATTCGGTAGTTTAAATACTGTGGCTCCCTGTTGAATAGCTCCTCAGTCTTTACACCCAAACCTTAATGCATACAAAGCAACAAGGCATTGTTAAATAAAACAGCAATAGTTTTTGCAAGTTAGATCTTTTGATCAATTACACATGATTAAAATTACTTTTTTTTTTTTTTTTTTGTACCAGGAATTGAACCCAGGGGCGCTTAACCACTGAGCCACACACACCCCCTCAGCCCCTTTTATATTTTATTTAGAGACAGAGTCTCACTCAGTTGCTTAGGACTTCACTATGTTGCTGAGGCTAGCTTTGAATTCCTGATCCTCTTGCCTCAAGCTTCCCAGGTGTGAGCTACTGGGCCCAGCCTCCCACAATATTTTTAATGGTTATAAAACCTTTTCTTAGAATGGAAATCTGTTATTTGCTTTACAATTATTGGTATTATTTTAATAAGAAAGAAAAGAAAAACTCGAATAGTCCCCCCCCCCCCCCCCCCAAAATGGTGTCTTTCTGTGTTGTCTAGGCTGGTCTCTAACTCCTGTGCTCAAGTTATTCTGACAGTTAATTGCAGAAAGGTGACTCTCATTTGATTTGGCAGCTGCCCAGTTATAGCACAAGTGGCTTATATTGGAACTACTGGCAATACCAGCAGCCTCCTGAGTAGCTGGGATAGTAGGCATATGCCACCATGCTTGGCCCATGATAAAATTCTTAGGAACTAGAAATAAAAGAGATATTTTTTCTGGCCTGATAAAGGGCACTTAAAAAATTTGATAGCGAATACCATACTAAATAGTGAAAGACTAGATGCTTTCTTCTTTGAGATTTGGAACAGTGTAAAAAGGCAAGAAAAAGAAATAAAATTGCCCTTGTTTACACATGATATGGTTGTCTTTTTAGAAAAATTGTAAGGAATCTATAAGAAAGCCTCTATAACTCATATGCGAGTTTATCAAGGTTGTAGTATATATGGACAGCATATAAAAATTAATTGCAGCTGGGTGTGGTATTGCATGCCTGTAAAACCCCAGTGATTTGGGAGGCTGAGGCAGGAGGATTATAAAGTTGAGGCCAACCTGAGCAACTTAGTGAGACTCTGTCATAAGAAATAAAAAGGGCTGGGGATGTGACTCAGTGGGTAAGCACCCCTGGATTCAGTCCTCAGTACCAAAGCAAAAACCAGAAAAAGAATCTTAAAGTAACATTTTTAAAATAAAACATTTCTGGCTAACAAGTGGTATTTATGGCTAATTCCTTAGGTATTAACATCATCTCAGATGTAACATGCTATTATTAAAATAAAGAATTAATTGCATTTCTGTGTACTGGCAATGAACAGTAGATACAGAAATAAGAATAAAAACAAGACTGCAGATATAGCTCAGTGATAGAGTGCTTGCCAGGCTGCATGAGGTCCTAGATTTGATCCCTATCACTACAAAACAGGATACTTTAGGTATACATCTGACAAAATGTATAAAGGATTTGTGCTGAAAACTATAAAATATTGATGAAAGAAATAAGAGAAAACCTAAATAATTGTTTAAACTGCTTCTAAAAATGATGTAATATGTCAGAAAAATGAAGAATGCTGAAACACTGTTTTTTCTTTTTTGTGTTACTGGGGATTGAAATCAGGGGTGCTTAACCACAAAAATGCATCATCATCCCTTTTTATTTGTTTCTTTAAATTTTGAGTCAGGGTCTCTCTGAGTTGCTTAGACCCTTGCTAAGTTGCTGAGGCTGGCTTTTTTTTTTTTTTTTTTTTTTTTTGGCGGTGCTGGGGATCGAACCCAGGGCTTTGTGCTTGCAAGGCAAGCACTCTACCGAGGCTGGCTTTGAACTTGGAAAATGTCTTGGTAGCTTTGACTTCAGTGAAGTTCCCCCCCGCCCCCCATGGATTGAACCCAGGGCTGCTTAACCACTGAGCTTCATCCCCAACCCTTTTTATATTTTATTTAGAGACAGGGTCTTGCTGAGTTGCTTAGGGCCTTGCTAAGTTGCTGAGTCTGTCTTTGAACTTGTGATTCTCTTGCCTCAGCCTCCTGAGCTCCTGCGATTACAGACGTGGGCCATATGGGGCCTGATTGAAGTTTTTTTTTTTTTTTTTTAAGAGATAATTAAAAGCACAAAATAACAAATTGATACATTGGAGTATCATCAAGATTAAAAATTTCTGCTCTTCAGGATTGGGATGGAATATTTGCTTAGCATGCATAAAGCATTGTCTTGCATCCCTAGCATGCAAAAAATCAAACCAAATAAAAAAAACTTCTTCTCTTTAAAAGATACCAGAAAGAAATTGGGCATGGTAGTGCATGCTGTAATACCAGTCACTTGGGAGACTGAGGCAGGAAGATGGCAAGTTCCAGGCCAGTCTCAGCAGCTTAGTGAGACTTTGTCTCAAAGTGAAAAATAAAAAAAAGAAGTTGAGGGTGTGACTCAGTGGTTTAGCATCCTTGGGTTCAATCCCTGGTACAAAAGTGGGGGGAAAAAATACCAAGAAGAGAATGGAAGAAGTGCCAGACTGAGAGAAAATATTTGGAAGTCATATACCTGACAAAAGGTAGATTACAGATAGAAAACTAAAAACTCAACAATAAGAAAACAATGTAAACCAGGTGTGGTGGCTCACGCCTGTAATCTTAGCAGCTTGGGAGGCAGAGGCAGGAGGATCACAAGTTCAAAACCAACCTCAGCAACTTAGTGATGCCCTAAGCAACTCAGACTGAGTGGGGGCATGGCTCAGTGGTTGAGTGTCCCTAGGTTGAATCCCCAGTACAAAAAAGAGAAAAAAAAAAAAAAAAGCAAGTTGGTAAGAAATGGGCAGAAGATTTTTGCCAAAAAAGATATCCAGAAGGCAAATAAACACAAGAAAAGTTACCAAAGAATGTATAACCTTCTTTAGTCATTATGGAAATACAAAGTGAAACCGCAATGAGATACTATTACTTACTTATTTGAATGACTAAGAAACAAACAATGCTCTCCTCCCCAAAACTGACAGTATTAATTATTAGGATTCAGAGTAACTGAAACTTCCAATTCCAACTTGGCAGATTTCCATAAGATTAAATATGGAATTTATATGACATAACTCTGAAACCTAGATGTTTACCCAAGAGAAATGAAAACATATTTACATCAAAATCCCAATCTCTGTGTGTGTGTTTTAATTTATTTATTTTTGGTACTGGAAATTGAACCCAGGGTGCTTTGTGACTGAGCTATACTCCTAGTTCTTTTTTAAATTTTGAGACAGGATCTCACTAAATTGCTGAGGCTAGCCTTGTACTTGCAATCCTGCCTCAGCATCCTGGGTTGCTGGGATTATGGGTGTTCATCCCTGTGGGTGGTACACACCAAAATTTATACACTAATGTTTATAGTAATTTTGTTGAAATTGTGAGACAGTGCAAATATTTTAAATGTCCCTGGTAAATAGATAAACTGTGATAGCTCCACAGAAGTCAGCAACAAAAGAAGGGATTTGGGGGACAGGGCTACCAGAGATTGAATCCAGATGTGCTTTACTACCGAGCTACAACCCCAAGTGTTTTCTTTTTTTAAACAGGGTCTCACTAAGTTGTTTAGGGCCTCTCTTAAGTTGCTGAGGCTGACCTAGAATTTATCAAGCTCTTGCCTCAGCCTACTGAATGTCTGGGATTACAGGCATGTGCCAGTGCACCTGGCAAGAAAGGAATTATTGTTACAACAGCATTATGGTAAATGAAAAACTGCTAGTCTCAAAAGGCTACAGCATATGTAGTTTTATTTGTATGATATTTGAGAAAAACAAACTGTGATGCTATGGAACAGGTTAGTGACTGCTAGGGTTTAGGAGTAAGTGGTAGGGTTTAGGAGTAAGTGGTAGGAGATGGATAATGGGAATAGTATCTTTGTGTATCTTCTTGTTTATCGTCAGGTACTTGGGGATTGTACTGAGGGATGCTATTCTACTGAGTTATACCCCAGCCCTTTTTATTTGTTGAGACAGTGTCTTGCCAAATTGCTGAGACTGGCATCAAACTGTGATCCTCCTGCCTTGGTTTCTTAAGTAGTTGAGATTACAGATATGTGCTACCATACTTGGCTTCTGTATCTTTATTGTAGTTGTTCCATGATTCTGTACAGTTATCAAAGTGTACATGCACTTTAACATGCACCTAAAAGTGAATTTTATTACATATAACTTTAAAGATTAATCAGTACTTTGAACGGGCAAGCTGTTTATGCAAGGAGTGCTTAAAAAGTCAGATGCTATGGCACATATCTATAATTCCAGCTTCTCAGAAAGACTGAGTTAGGAGTTCACAAGTTCAAGGACAGTTTGACAATTTACTGAGACTGACTCAAAATAAAAAGGGCTAGGGATATAGACCAGTGGTAGAGTGCCCCTAGGTTCAAAACAGGAAACAAGCAAAGAAAGAAAACACAGCAAAGGAGAAACACCAGGGGACTCCTGTCCAAAAGGCTATGATTCTCAAAAAAACTCTTTAAATAATAAGAAAACTTATAAGGCTGGGTGTGATGGTGCACACCTGTATTTCCAGCCACTCAGGAGGATCACAAGTTCAAAGCCAACCGTAGCAACTTAGTGAGACCCTATGCTCCTTAGCAGAACCCTGCCTCAAAAAAACAACAAAAAAAGGGGGGGTAGGTATGTGACTCAATAGCTAAGCATTCCTGGGTTCAATTCTCAGTCAAAAAAAAAAAAAAAAAGAAAAAGAAACAAGTGAGTTGATTATAAGATGGAAAAAGATTGAGCAAACACTTTATCAGAGAAGATACACAAAGTCACCTGAGTATATGGAAAGATACCTAACATCATATGTCATTAGGGAATTGCAGAATGAAACAACACACATCTACAAACCTGTAAGATGTACTAAAATCCAAAGCACTGGCCACAGTAAATGCTGTCAATGATAAGGAGCAACAAGAACTTCCACTTATTGCTGGTGAAAATGTGAAATGGTACAGCCACTTTGGAATACAATTTGGCAGTTTTGGGTTTTTTTTTAAAACATAACTAAGCATACTAATCATATGGGTGTAACTGTGTTTCTGGTATTTATCCAAAGGAGTTGAAAATAACCATCATACAGAAACCAGCAAATGAATGTTTATAGCAGCTTGATTCATAACTGCCAAAACTTAGAAATAACCAAAATATCTTTCAAGTCTGTGAGGTGCTGCACACCTGTAATACCAGGTGGAAGGATGGCAGGTTTGAGGTCAGCATTGGCAGCTTATTGACTCAAAGCAAATGGGCTGGGGTTGTTGCTCAGTGGTAGAGTGCTTGCGTAGCATGCACAAATTCTTATGTTTAATCTGTAGTATAGAAAAGGCGGGCGGGAGTCCTTCAGTAAGTGTATGGATGAACAAACTCTGGCATATCTGTAACATTGAAAAAGCCAAACAAGCAAGGCTGTAAAGAGTCATGGAGAAACCTTAAAAGCATATGGCTAAGTGAAAGAATGCAGTCTGAAGAGGCTGCATGCTAAATAGTGTAACCCTCTGACATTTTGGAAAGGGCAAAACAGAAAAATGAAAAGTAGCCAGGGTTTTGGTGGAGGGAGGGAGGAATAAATAGGTAGGTGCACAGGATTTGGTCTCCCCTCCTCCAGCACATACAGGAATTCTTGATGGTAGTTGCCTTCATCTTCATCGTCATTGTCTTACATAATAATTTATAATCATCTTTTCCTCTTCTTCCTTTTCTTTCTCTTCTTCCTTCTCTTCCTGCTTCTCCTCCTCCTCTTGTGTTGGAGATGGAATCCAGGGCCTCGCTCACGTTATGCAAAAATTCTACCCCTGATCTACACCCCCAGATCTTTTACACAAAGGATATTTTACAGCAGCAAATCTATGCTGTATGATACCTTGTATGATATGGTGAATATATGTCATTATATACTTGTTAAAACTCATAGAACGCACATCAAGAGTGAACTGTAATACACACCATGGATGCTGGGTGATGATAATATATCAGTGTTGGCTCATTGATTATAACGTGCTGTTCATGCCGGGGGGATGTATGTTTGTTGGGGAGATAGTATGGTAACACAGCACTACTTTCTGCTCAGTTTTGCTGTGAACCTAAAACTGTTCTAAAACGTAGTCTTATTAAAAAAAAAAAAAAAAAGCATTTAAAAGAAAAGAATGACAAACTTTGGTATTCAGACCTGTGTACATGACAGACATTTTTCTTGAAAATGAATGAAGGGGTCCCATTGCTTCAAGGGAAACAACTGTAAGTATCAACTGCAAGCAATAAAAAAATGAATTTTTTTTTTTTTTTTTTGGCGGTGCTGGGGATTGAACCCAGGGCCTTGTGCATGCGAGGCAGGCACTCTACCAAGTGAGCTATCTCCCTAACCCAAAAAATGAATTTTCAGTATTAGACTTTTGGAAAGCTTGTTTCTGTCATTGTGAAGTTAGTGTTCCCAATAATTAATACATTTTTTGATGAGACTAGTGATGACTTTAATGAAAATGATTGTGTTTTAGAAGAAATGTGACTATAATTGGAATGGTAAGCATAATTCTCTGAAATTAGCCTTTTTCAAATAATCAATGCATGATGTAACAAGATCATGAGTGGGTAGAAGTTCTATTCAAATTGCAAGAAAAAGTAGCAGATTTTAATGTAACTGCAAAAAGTTTATTAGTAAAATTTCAGATATTTTGTAGTTAATATTTGATAACTATCACTTGTCAAGTTTTTTTTGGAGTAGCAAAGAGTATCCATAATATCTTAACCACCTAACTACTGAAGCACATTCCCTACCCTTTTTTGTATTTTATTTAGAGACAGGTTCTCACTGAGTTACTTAGGGCCTTGCTAAGTTTCTCAGGCTGACTTTGAACTAGTGATCTGAGCCCCTGGGATTACAGGTGTGTGCCACCACACCTGCTCCATGTATTTTTGTATGTGACACAAATAATATTGCCAGTGGTGAAGCCAGTCCTGAGAAGATAGCTATTTTTAATTAAACTAGACCTTAAATTGTTTCACAGAAATGTGAAAAACAGTGCTGTTCTTCAAGACTTTAAAATTGACTTATTTTAAAATAAATTAATAAACAACTTTTATTTTTTATTTTATTTTTTTGCGGTACTGGGGATTGAACCCCAGGCCTTGTGCTTGCATGCAAGCACTCTACCAGCTGAGCTATCTTCTCAGCCCAATACAAAACTTTTTTACAGTCTTTTTCTTTAAATTGGGATTGAATTCAGGGGCATTTTACCACTGAACTATATCCCCAGGGTTTTTTTTTTTTTTTTTTTTTTTTTTTTTGAGACAGGCTATAGCTGAATTGCTGAGGCTGACCTTGAACTTGATTCTCCTGTCTCAGCTTCCTGAGTCTCTGGGGTTACAGGTATATGCTACCATACCCTGCTTATAGTTTTAATTTCTAATATGGCAAATACTTATAAATACCACAGCAAACAAAAATTTGGTAGGGATCTTCAGTTTTTTAAGGGTGAGGTAATCCTGGACTGAGATTGTATCTCAGTGGTAGAGTACTTTCCTACCTTGCTGGAGTCCCTGGCTTCCACACCTTCTCCACCTCTGCTCCCAGCTGGTGAAAAAAAAAAGAATAAAAAGGGTCCCTAAGATGACTAAAAGTTTAATGACTTGCTCTCATAGGGAAACTCTTTCAGAAGTAATCTAAATTATATTAATCCAGTGGTTCCCAAATTTGTTGTACTTTAAAATCACCTGGGGAGCTTTAAAAAAAGTCTCTGCTGCCCAAGTCATACCCCATGACATTAAATCAGAATGAAAATGTCTTGTTTTATTTACTCATTTATTGATTGCAATTTGTAGCAAAATTTGGGGACTGCTAGCCTTGACTCAAACTCAAATATTTGCATTCTTATTCCTGATTTTGGAGGTGACTTTATGGTTTTATTACATTATTTAGAAAATATTACATAGTTTTTATCTCTTTTTTCCTGAGATGAATTCATAAACCCCTTGACAATTAATTTGTCAGGGTTTTTGTTTGGGTTCTTTTTTTGGTGGTGCTTCATTTTTAAATCAGGTTTCATGCATGTTAGGAAAATTTTACCCCCAAGTTTCATCTTTAGCCCACTTTACCCAATTTTTTTTTTTTTTTTTGGGGGGGGGGGGTGGTGCTGGGGATTGAACCCAGGGCCTTGTGCTTGCCAGGCAAGCACTCTACCAACTGAGCTATCCCCAGCCCAACTTTGCCCAATTTTTATTGGCTAAAATAGTTGATAAAATATAATCCAGTTAAGAAAAATGATGTTAAATAGGAAAACCTTGCTTTCCATGCTGATGAAAGGGAATAAAACCATAACCAGTAATCTAGACTTTAATCTCCACTGAGAACTGTTGATGGTACAGATTTCTCTGTCACAGAATTGAACTTGAAGTACTGAGTTATTTATATTTAAGAAGACAGGGCTGGAGTTGTGGCTCAGTGGTAGAGTGCCTAGCATGTGTGAGGCACTAAGTTTGATTCTCAGCACTGCATATAAATAAAGTCCATTGACAACTAAAAACATTTTAAAAAAAGAAGACATTCTTATTTGTTACCAGTTGTGCTTTTGAAATGGCACATTAAAGTCATTGTTAAAACCCAAGCTCATTATAAAGTAATATACATCAGACATGTCTATTGCGGTATCCGTTAATGTTTTATTAACTCTGTGGCTAAGTACACATTTGGAAGCTACTTTCTCTATATATGCAGCTAAAGCTGTAGCTGCAAGTTAAAAAAGCTGGAAAACTACTGCATTTAAGGTTAATGAAAAGTGATCTTTCATGTAAACTAGTTTAGTTATTGATTTATGATGGCAATCTTTAAGGGTACTTGTCTTTGATTGTATGTGTATTTGCAGGGTTTTGTTTTGTTCGTTTTGTTTTGGTTTTGTGCTGGGGATCATACTAAGGCATGTGCTCTACCACTCAACTGTATGCCCAGCCTGTTAACTTTTCAAGTGAAATGTTTATTGAAATAATTATAGATTCACATGGGTTTGTAAGAAATAATAAAGGAATCCGTAATACAGAGAAGTTCTATGTATCCTACCCAGTTTCTCCTAGTCATAATAACTTACAAAATTGCTAGGTTATAAGCAGAGTATGGACAGTCATTTGACATACAGATTATATAGATTTCCCTCAGTTTTACTTGTACCCTTTGTGTGTGTGCATATAGTTCTGTAGTTTTATCATATGAATTATATGTTCTGGTATGTTATTACTCTTTGTGTATTTGTTACCATAGTCTAGCAGTAACAGTTCATCACTACAAGGGATCCTCTTTTATAACCACACCAGCCTACCTCCTCCATCTCTAACTGGTGGCAACCACTAGTCTTTTCCCCATTTCTGTCATTTCTTCATTTCATAAATGTCATATAAGTGGAAGCATACAATATGTAACTTTTACATAGATTCATGCTTCTACTACTGTAATCAAGATTCATAATCATGAGAACTTAAAAATTTTTTTTTTATTATAGATGGACACAATACCTTTATTTTATTTATTTTTATGTGGTGTTGAGGTTCGAACTCGGTGCCTCATACGTGCTAGGCAAGAGCTCTACCACTGTGCTACAGCCCCCGCCCCTCGAGAACTTTTTAAAAAAATAATTATGATAGCTAATATTTATTGAACATTTACTATACGATTTTTTATTACATTTTTTATTTTTACAGACTGCATTTTGGTTCATTGTACACAAATGAGGTATAACTTATCATTTCTGTGCTTGTACACAATGTAGATTCATACCATTCATGTAACCATACATGCATATAGGGTAATACTGTTTCATTATGAGAACTTTTAAAAATGTAAACCGCTTCCTTGTTGACGTTTAAAAGACTAAATGGTCTATTAATTTGTTCAGCCTTTATATTTATTAATTTTTAGACTTTGAAGAGAAAAAAATATTGATCATTTTGTATTGACCAAGTCCCAAAGTTCAGTGACATATTAGGTATTAGATCTTTTAGGAAGAATTTTTTTTTTTTTCCAGTGCTGGGGATCGAACCTAGGACCTTGTGCTTGCAAAGCAAGCACTCTACCGACTGAGCTATCTCCCCAGCCCTAGGAAGAAATTTTTTAAAAATCTCTTTTAGGTTAGATTGTCTAGCACGGAACCTAATGTTCTAGAGATAATCTAAATCAGAAGTTCCCAGGCTAAGGTTCTAACTCTGGGGTCCAGGAGTTTAATGTTAGTGTGACTCTCAAAACTTCCATTATTTTTAAGAGCACTTCAGTAATTGTATTTGCTGTCCTAGCTAGTTAATATATTAACTAATCTGCTTTTGGTTAGAAATCTGTTATCTCAGTTTTAGAAAACAAACTTGCTTGTGCTGACTAGATGCTCTGAGTAGTTGAAATTTTGGATTTGATAATTGAACCAAATTCTGATGTCATAGCTACTGAGGGTCAGGCACACTACCTGTACTGGACTGAGGCTATATGTGATTTTCTTTGGCTTATTGATGTACAGTGGCAGCAGAAATTAAGTAATCATAAGCAGAAGATGCAGAGGGGAGGAAACACCTTTAATATAAATAATTGTTTACATTAAGTTCTTGGCTTTCCCTTGATAGATTCTCTTGAAGAAAATGTTTCTTTTATAGTTTCACAAAAACAGTTCTATTAAATGTGCAATGTTCATATATTCTGTTAATTTTTTTTTTAAATCTTTAACGTTGCTTGTCAACTCTTTTGATTTCAAGAACCACCAATAGTTTAGCCAGTTATGGTGGCATATGCCTGTAATCCCAGCAGCTCAGGAGATTGAGGCAGGAGGATCTCAGGTTCGAGACCAGCCTTAGCAATTTGGCAACTTAGTGAGACCCTGTCTCTAAATAAAATATAAAAAGAGCTGGTGATGTGGCTCAGTGGTTAAGTGCCTTTGAGTTCAATCCCTGATACCAAAGGTGGGGATGGGGAGAGAACCACCAATAGAATATAAGTTTTTGGTTTAAAGAAAAATTGCTGCTTTATACTTTAGGCCTGTTTATGATCCTTCAGGGATTTTTGGCTTTGTTTTGTTTTTGAAGCCAGAGCCTCACTCTAACCTTCTCAATTTTAGTTGAAAGCTTATTGTACTAAATTGTATGAAGCAGTTAGTAAATTGATTTTGGATCAAATTTGTGGAATTGGTTGATTTTTAGCTAGGTCATTTTACTATAAAAAAATATATCTTATTCCTGTTTTTAGTTGGAGATGTACTATGGTAAAATTTTGCTAGTTACCAGTTTGAAACTTTAGTTGAGGAATAGATTATTTTGGATTATGTTTGGTAGGGGAAAAGATTATATTGACTGTGGTATGGTGGGTAAATGAGAAATAGTTTTACTTATTTTGTTTTCCCCTCACCTTAAGCTTCTTTTCCCCTCACCTTAAGAATGGTGTGTTTTGGCAGATTTCCACACATATCCCTCTTGCCTGTAATAATGGCTGACATGCATGTGTCGTACTAGTGAAAGTAATAGTAGATTCTTATCTTGTTCTCTTTGAGCTCTTCTCCACTGGTAACTTAGATTTTTGGGAACACAGAGTCTGTCTCTTGTCTTTCTGTGTTTGTTTCTGTGTGTGTCTCTCTCGCTCGCTTGCTCTTGGGGTGGGTGAGTGGGTGGGTGGGTGTATTCAGTACCTGGCAAGTAGTTAGTGCTGAGTAGTTCCCCCTGCCACATTTTTTAAGTGGTGCATTATAGCTGTAAATAATGATGGGATTTGTTGTTACATATTTGCACATACATACAATATAACAATATAATTTGACCAATATCACTCCCCAGCACCATCACCCCCGCCCCGTGGTCCCTCTCTTCTACTCCCTTTGATTTTCATAAACCCATCCCTCCTTTCTTTCCTTTTTCCTCTAGCTTTCTCGTAGTAGAAAGAACTTAAAACCCTCAACCTTCTGAGTTTGGCTTATTTCACTTAACGCAATGGTCTTTAATTCCATCCATTTTTCTTTAAATGACATGATTCCATTTTTGTTTATGGCTGAATAAAACTCCAGTGTGTGTATATGTATATATACACACACACACACACACACCATATTTTCTTTATCCATTCAACTATTGCTAGGCCCCTAGGCTGGGCCCATAATTTGTGAACTGTGCTGCTGTAAACATGTGTATGCATGTATCACTGTAGTATGATGACTTTAATTCTTTAGAATAAATACCAAGGAGTCATATAGCTGTGTCATGGTGGTTCCATTGAGGAACCACCATACTGATTTTCATACTAATTTTAATCCTACTAACAGTGTGAACGTGTTCCTTGTTTTCCACATCCTCTCCAGGATTTATTATTTGTATTCTTGATGACTACCATTTTGACTGGTGTGAGATGAAATAGTGTATTTTTGATTTACATTTCCCTAATTGCTAATGATGTGGAACTTTTTTCATATATTTGTTGGTCATTTGTATTTCTTCTTTTGATAAGAGTGTTTAATTCATTTACCCATTTATTAATTGGGTTATTTGGTGTAAAGTTTTTTTTTTTTTTTCCCCAGTGCTGAGGATTTGAACCCAGGGCTTTGGGCTTGCGGGGCAAGCCCTCTACCGACTGAGCTATATCCCCAGCCCTTGGTGTAAAGTTTTGAGTACTTTATATATTCTACATATTAATTATGTCAGAAGAGTAGCTAGCAAAGGTTTTCTCTCATTCTGTAGGTGTTCTCCTCACATTCCTAATTGTTTCCTTTGTTTTGAAAATGCTTTTTAATATAATGGCATCTCATTTATGAAATCTTGACACTATTCCCTGAGTTTTAGGAGTCCTATTGAGAAAGTGGTTGCCTGTGGAATATTTGACCCTGTATTTTCTTCTAGGGCTTACATGGTTTCTGGTCTAATTCCTAGGTCTTTGAGCCATTTTGAGTTGATTTTTGTACAGGGTGAGAAATAAGGGTCTAGTTTCATTCTACTACATGTGGATAACCAGTTTTCCCAGCACCATTTGTTAAAAAGGCTCTTTTCTCCAGTATATGTTTTTGGCATCTTTGCCAGGGATCACATGACTATAGAGGTGCAACTTTGTCATTGTGTCTGTTTTTATGCCAGTACCATGTAGTTTTTGTTACTGTAGCTCTGTAGTATATTTTGAAGTCAGATAAGGTATTGTGATTGTGATGCCTCCAGCATTACTTTGGCTTCTCTGGGTCTTTTATTCTTCAAATGAATTTTAGGAGGTTTTTTTTTTTTTTTTTTTTTTTCCCCCTCCAGTTGTTTTGTAAGAATGTCATTGGTATTTTGATGGGAATTGTCTTGAATCTGTATATTGCTTTTGGTAGTATGGCCATTTTAACAACATTAATTCTGCCTATCCATGATCATGGGAGGTCTTTCCATCTTCTTGTATTTTTTCCAGTTTGAATTCTCTTAAGAATATCTTCCTATTCATTCCGTTTGTTATCCCAAAAAGTTGAGGGTTTGTTAGTCCTTATATGTAGTTTAAGAATCCTTAAGGTTATCTACGTTAGCCCCATTTTACAGATTGGTCACGTAACTTAATGATTTGCACAACGTGGAGCTGAAGCATATAAAATATATGTGAAGCCTGATCACTGTATGGTGAGGTGGTTTGTTTTTATTTAAGGCCAAATCTTCATTTGAAATGCAATTGTATTTTCTTTTTTTCATGCTGAATCTTTATTTCTGGAATACAGATAGTACTTGGGTATTCAAGGATAAGTTTGTTTGTTTGTTTGTTTGTTTGTTTGTTTTTATGTGGTACTGAGGATCAAACCCAGTGCCTCACATGTGCTAGGCAAGCGCTCTACCACTGAATCACAACCCCAGCCCTCAAGTAAAAGTTAAAAACCTTTCTTCAGTACAAGTCTTTTGTTTGTTTGTGTACCAGGGATTGAACTCATGGACACTCAACCACTGAGCAACATCCCCAGCCTTATGTTGTATTTTATTTAGAGACCAGGCTCACAGGGTTGCTTAGTGCCTTGCTGTTGTTGAGGCTGGCTTTGAACTCACGATCCTCCTGTCTCAGCCCCTCTAGCCACTACAATTACAGAGCCCTGGGATTACAGGTGTATACCACCATGCCTGCCTCAGTACAATCTTTATTCAACAAATTGTTTGCATTTTACCTCAATCATTTTCCTTATATTTGTACAGAAGATGTTTGAATTGGGTCTTTGTTAGTGTTTTATGTCTAACACCCTTTTCAAATGTGTAATTGGTCTCTGCCATTGATTTCATATTTATTTTAAGTAGATTGTTTGGAAAGTAAAAAGTAATATCTTATTTTAAAAAGCATAAAAATGTACATTTAAAAATGTTTTCATGGACTGAGGATGTTGCTCAGTGGTAGTGCTTGCCTAGTAAATGCAAGGCCCTGGCTTTGATCCTTAGTACTAGTTGGAAAGAGAATGCTGATGTTGTAGTGAAAGTACTTTTTCCGTATCTAGTGTACTAGAAGGACAACATCACCATGGCCACAGAAATTGGTTCTCCTCCTCGTTTTTTCCATATGCCACGGTTCCAACACCAGGCACCTCGACAACTATTTTATAAACGACCTGACTTCGCACAGCAGCAAGCAATGCAGCAGCTTACCTTTGATGGAAAACGAATGAGAAAAGCTGTAAACCGAAAAACCATAGACTATAATCCATCTGTAATTAAGTATTTAGAGGTAAGATGACCAAATTTTGGTTTTCTAAATGTAGAGAAGTAAATATACTTGTATTGCTTAGATTAGTTGGGTGAACTGGAATTTCAGATGAGACCATGTAAAAAGGGCCTTGGCTTATTACCTTGGTTCACTTTTTAAAAAAATGGTGGTGCATGAGTCATCGTTTGAAAAATTATTTAAGATAGAACTTCACTTAGAAATTGACTTTATTCTCAAGTTCATAACAGATCAAAATAAGGTACTTTGATCTGTTTAAGATAAGGCCTATCTTAAAGTATTTGTTAAACCTCCAGTGTATTTGAAATAATGAGACGCTAATATACAATATTTGTATGAGAGTGCACATTTAGAACTGCAACTTTGGGTGTCAAGAGACACTGGCACTGGGAACGTGAATTCTCTCTCTTCCAAGCGCTTAGCTCTTCTAGTTGTAAAAAGGACTCTAATTAAGACAGATCCTACTACAGTCCTGTAGGGTGGAAGCAACTCTGAGATGGTAAGTAAGGCAAGGTAGGGGTCTGCCTAAACTTCTCTCAGCCCTACTTTTCTCCCCTTTTTTTTAAAAAACGTAACTTTCTAACATTACTTCTGTATTCTTTGAGTTTTGGTCTGCTCTAGCTTTCTGTGAAAATCTTATCAGCTTTTTACCTGAGACCTGCAAATTGAGACCTGTTTGCACACACGTGAGAAAGGCAGGCAGAGATAAAGATAGATTTAGACTTTTCTTCAAATTTTGGTTGGGAAACTAGAGTAGATGATAGAATTATTATGATTTTTGATACTGGGGATTGAACCCGAGGGTGGGACACTCTATCCCTGAGCTACATTCCTAGCCCTTTTTATTATTTTGAGAAGGGTTTCACTAGGTTGCTTACGGTCTCTAAGTTGCTGAGGCTGTCTTTGAGCTTGTGATTCTCCTGTCTCAGCCTCCCAAATCACTGGTATTATTGGTGTGTGCCACTGCACCCAGCTTTTTTGGGGGGCAGTTTTTGGGGATCGAACCCAGAGCCTTGTGCTTGTCAGGTGAAGGCTTTTACACTGACAGCCTCTAACCTTAGGTGATAGAATTTGAGAGAAATTCAGAAAGCCCACAGGTAAGATATGAGGAATCATTTTGTGCTGATGATTTTGGAAGAATCTGGGATGTCTGTCTACCTGCTATCCTGATTCTTTTTGTTAAGGTGTGGTTAGTGAGAAATTGTTGCAGTCAAAAGCATCTTATATGAGTCAGGTAGGAGCTAATGTGAGTCAAGTGAGCAGGGAAATTCTCAGTGTCAGTAGGAAAGGGGAAATCTCTTTAAGATATCACTATTACCTGTATTTTAGAAAATAGTATTTTTGAGTCATGCTTTCTCCCCATTTAACATACCTTACATTTTGTTATAATTACTTTAATTCCACAGTGATAACCAGACTGTATACTTATTAATTGATCTCTTTATTTATTTTAACAGAATAGAATATGGCAAAGAGACCAGAGAGATATGAGGGCAATTCAGCCTGATGCAGGTTATTATAATGATGTAAGTATAACACAGGTCATATAAACTGAATATAATATTTAATATTTAAGCCTAAAAATGGGTGAATTCAAGTTCCAAATATTCTTTTCTTTCTACATTTTTACTTTTTATAATTAAAATAAAAGGTTCCCGAAAGGGTTATATAACACATTTGTGTGACCCATGGGTTGTATTTTATCTCAATTTAAATATTCTTTTTATTAAAACTCATGATGGCTGAACTTTTGATTTGGGGTGTAAAGTGGTTTCAACAAAACATTGAACTAAAAATCTTGTAATAGGAAAGTTAGTTTAAAACTTATAAAACTTTAAACTTTAAATTTTAAACTTTAATTTTTAATTTAAATTTTAAACTGTTGAACATGTTCAATGGCATTGACTTTGAGAAGTACTTAAAATCTGATAATCTGGGACTTGATTTGTTTAATAATTGGTGTTTAGCCTATTTTAATTAATATAAGCTAGTTATAATAGTTTTTAAAAAGACTTTTGTAGTCCTAAATTCTTCCTCACCTCTTTCTTCCTCTCCCTTCCTCACCTCACCTGTCACTTCCCAGTGGTGTTTTACCACTGAGCTGCAACCCAAAACCTTTTTTATTTTTTAAATTTTGAGACAGGATCCCACTAAGTTGCCAAGGTTGCTCTCAAATTTTGTGCTCCTTTTCCCTCAGCCTTCCAAGTAGTTGGAATTACAGGTGTGCGCCACTAAGCCTACCCTGAATTTGTTTTCAGATGTTGAAATAATTACCTTGCCATGGCCCTTGTTTCTACCCTGAGCATAATCAGGAGCTCTAAAAACACAGTTTTCTTGTTTTGCAGCTGGTTCCACCTATAGGAATGTTGAATAATCCTATGAATGCAGTAACAACAAAGTTTGTTCGGACATCAACAAATAAAGTAAAGTGTCCAGTATTTGTTGTCAGGGTAAGTATTCTGTTGGATATTTATTTACTTTTTGAAAAATTAGTCCTACATTAGTCTGCAAATGAAGAATTTAGCTAAAGTATTATGTGGTACATACTTGTCAGCTCTGTGAAGGATGCTCAATACTGAAATTTTTAAAATAGTTTTACAGCCAGTCATGCATTCAAATGGCTTAAAAATTTAAAATTTGGAGGGATTTGCAGGAAAACATTTTCTCATCCCTGTTTCCCAGGCAGTCAATTAATATATTCCTGTAGATAACAGCACAATAATATTCTTTGTGTTTTGATTATTCTATTTCCTAAAAATGTACTTGTTGGTTAGCAGTGTTCAGAGGTGTAGGATGATTAATAGTCAACATTGAGCAAATAATTCAAAAATAAAGGGCATGGAAGAAAAAAAAGACAGTCATGGCAGACATTAATGGCAACTGAACACAATAAGATGTGATATTTGCAAGGTATGCAGATAGGAGGGAGAATTGGGCAGGGCTGAAAGATGCCAGCTTGAGCTACTAGAAATTGTTGCAGTTGGTTTTAGGCTCTTATTTGCTTTAGAAGCCTAAGGCAATAGAAGTATCAGTAAAGAAACACTTTTGTGTAAATAGAACCAACCAGTATGTAGCATAATTTTCTTTTCAAGAGATTTGGTCAGTGGGGTATGCTGTACAGCTAATTTTAATATCCTCCTGATAAAAAGAAAACCGGGGGTGGGGGGTTGGGGATACAGCTCAGTTGGTAGAGTGCTTGCCTAGCATGCACAAGGTCCAGGGTTTGATTGCCCGCAATGCCAAAAAAAAAAAAAAATTGAAATGAATAAAATCCAAATAGCCTAAAGGTATTAAGAAATGAACACTGCAGTTTCTGTCTAAAGTTTGGTGGTATGCCTTGTTGTTGTTCTTTTTTTTTTTTTTTTTTTTTCCATTTTTATAGTGTATTAATACTTTTTTTTTTCTTTTTTTTTTATTGTAAACAAATGGGATACATGTTGTTTCTGTTTGTACATGGCGCAAAGGCATACCATTTGTGTAATCATAAATTTACATAGAGTAATGTTGTTTGATTCATTCTGTTATTTTTTCCCTTCCCCCCACCCCTCCCACCCCTCTTTACCCTCTATACAGTGCTTCCTTCCTCCATACTTGCCCCCCTCCCTAACCCTAACTCTAACCCTAACACTAACCCTTCCCTCCCCCCCCATTATGTGTCATCCTCCACTTATTAGCGATATCATTCGTCCTTTGGCTTTTTGAGATTGGCTTATCTCACTTAGCATGATATTCTCCAGTTTCATCCATTTGCCTGCAAATGCCATAATTTTATCATTCTTTATGGCTGAGTAATATTCCATTGTATATATATGTGGTATGCCTTGTTAACTGGTTGGGATCCATATCAGATAATAGGAAAGTAGGCAGGTTTCATTCATAATGATCATAAACCTTGACCTATAGATAAGCAATGAAAAGTTAGATTGAAACGTATTTGTGTAATTTACCAAATAGTATTCAATTTATGTATTTTATCCTGCTATTCCTATAGGTTTACTTGTATTTTTCAGTTCTTTGACATACTTTTTATTTTGGAAAATATAATTGTAAGGAAAATAAGTGTATAATCTATTGTAGAAACCAAAAACAAATAGTAGGAAAAAAATACATTGTGAATGTTTTGAGTTGTCTGGCATATTACAGATTTGATTAAGTATGCATATTATGAATTAAACATATTTAGGTAATATTAGTTGTGGTTCTAATGTTTTTTGAGAGTAGATCAGCATAAGACTTGGCTATGTGAATGGCAGAGAGTTTAACCCCATATTTTAAGTACATTCATTTGCAGGAGACATTTGATAGCCTTATGTTGGTATTTATTGTTATCTTTTTTTTGTGTGTGTGTGGTGCTGGGGATTTGAACTTGGGGTCTTGTGCTTGCAAGGCAAGCACTCTACCAACTGAGCTATTTCCTCAGCCCTGTTATCTTTTTGTGTTTGTTTGTTTTTATAAAACACTGATAACTTTCTGCCTACATTAGTTGAATAGCAGTTGTAAGACACCAAATCTTTAATGAATGTAGCTGTTGAATTTTTCTGGTGACCAGTCACCTTATTTATGCTAATCTACTATGTAGCCTAGGAAAATGAAGTATTGTCTATTTTGTTTTGAAATGCTTTCTAGAGTGCATAGGTGTTTGTAATTTAGTGTATATATATATGTTTCCTCATAATGTACTTTCCCTGCGTGGTGTTAATACATGTTCTTTTCTGACAAAATACTTGCTTATAAAGCTGAGCTACACTTAAGTGAAAGTCAGTATTGTCTACTTAATATTGATTACTGGATATGTTAAAACAAACAAACAAACAAACTAGTCTTTGTAAATGTTTTAAAAATGAGTGAAGTTGCCCTTGTGTAACCTGTCATTTTTTTTCCTCCTCCACAGTGGACTCCAGAAGGAAGACGGTTGGTTACCGGAGCTTCTAGTGGAGAGTTCACCTTGTGGAATGGACTCACTTTCAATTTTGAAACAATATTACAGGTAATACTGAGTATCAGATGGTAGTGTAAGGAATGGTACTGTAAGGAATCTGAGATGTAGTCACTTTATTGACCCTGTGAAACTTTATAATTGGATGATTTATTGTTGTGCATTAATACATGCTCCTGTAAGCCTTTGATCATATGTTCTTTCAGACAGTACCTTACAGATATTTTCTGTTTTCACAGGCTCACGATAGCCCAGTGAGGGCCATGACTTGGTCACATAATGACATGTGGATGTTGACAGCAGACCACGGAGGATATGTGAAATATTGGCAGTCGAACATGAACAACGTCAAGATGTTCCAGGCACATAAGGAGGCGATTAGAGAGGCCAGGTTTATACACAATATACCATTTTCTGTAGTCCCTATTGTCATGGTTAAATTATTCTCTAAGTGTATTCTGGGTGCAGAGATGCATGGGCTCTGTCAGATTCTGGGAAACTTTCTGCACCCTATAAACACAATATTTTCCCTTGTTTTCACACATTCACCATTTTGCTGGCACCTTTCTGAAGTAGTGTTGTCCTGGTATCAGCCTTTGCAATATGTTAGAGATGTATTGTCTGCCGCATTTTGCACTGGTTTTCTCTTTTCATTTATGGTTAATAATGTGTATACGTTATTCCTTTTTATTATCTACTGTGTAAGACAAGACTATTTCATTCCAAATAAAGAATTCAGTCTTTAATCATACAACTGAATAAAATCTAAAGCCTACAGAAAACACCTTCAGAATTCACACAAAATACAAGAAAAAAAGGCTTAAGTGAAGACCTGGTTGGCTTGGCTATGCCACGACTTCAAAAGGAAAGTATAGGACTATAAACCCTCACAGATAACTCTCTGGATGTGGCAAACATTAATGGGTTAATGAATGGGTTCTTCAAGCTTTGCAGCTGTAAGCAGACCTTTGTCAAGAAGACTCTAGGACCTTTTCTTCTGATTCTCTGTTAACATCAGCTGTGCAAATGTATAATAAGTGGAGTTTAATATTTTCAGTGAGTTGTATGTTTTTACATATCAGTGAGATATGTCTAGTAAAACTGGGGGAAAAAAGTTACAAAAACAAGCCTGAAGAATTGCTGCAGCCTCAGAATAAAGCTAAGCAGCATTCTTTAAGGTTGTGCCACCCATGTGTGAGAGGCGGTTGACTCTGTAGAAACACCATCCACTGCAGTCACTTGTTTCTATTTTCAGAATCACAGAAATTGTTGGATATATGTGCTTCTGCTTTATAGACTTGACCTTGGTGTCATACCTCGAGTTTTCACAATCGATCCTTTCTATAAGATTCAAAAGTTCAAGGGAGTTCTTAGAGTTGAGAAACTTGTGGTCTTTCACTACCAAGAAGTAAAACTGGCTCCCTCTTTTGCAACAAATTCTTTGGCTTTAAACACAAATTTGAACGTCCCTATTTTAAAGTTTTCCTTCAAGGGTATGACATTCATTTGCTAGCTTGGCAGGAAGGTGTGAACGTTTTTCCACAGACCTTTTAAATAAATGAGCAACATTGTAGGAATGCTTAGTATTTGGCCTTCAGTAGCCTGCCCTAAGTTTTTCAGTTTATCTATCATTCCACAAAGTGTCTGAGACAGAACTGATGCTGATTTTTTGGGGCAGCATTCCTGTGTGATTTAAATGACTGTATGCAGGAATATTGTACAAATAGGTTGAGTTTCAACACTGTAACAGCTCCCTGTGTTTCCCTGATATGATAGGACATATGCTAAGAGGAGCATGGGTAGCATTAGGACAATACACTCCTAAAATTGTGTGAATATTGATGATTGAAAACTGAAACAACTACTCTGTTGAAGTCTTCTTTTGATGAGATGCGTGTGTTAGTTGTCAACATTCTCTTTAAGGGCCTCTTCACTGGATACTTCCTCTCCTATTTATAATGCAGCACAGTGTTTTTATTTTTCCCTGTCTGAGAAGCACAGATAATCTGTTAAATGCTGACTTCTTTCCCCTGCTGTGTGTCTTCACGTAACAGTTTCTCACCCACGGATAATAAATTTGCTACATGCTCTGATGACGGCACTGTTAGAATCTGGGACTTTCTTCGTTGCCATGAGGAAAGAATTCTCCGAGGTATGTGTACTAACAGTACTGATTGGAATATTTAAATAGGAAAGGCATTTGTGGTTAAATCATCACAATACCACAATACTGGCTTACATCTCCATTCAATTTTTTCACATGTACACCATCTCAGTCAGGCTCTTTAAAGAAACCCAAATGCATTCTCTCTAGTTCATAAATATTTTATAGGTTTTTACTACTAATACCTTAGAATTCTTTCAACTTTAAATTAAATACAAGAGTCCCCTATCTATTGTTTCTATCATTACTTGCTTGGTTTTGTGTGTGTCTTTCTCCCCAGTACTGGAAAGTGAACCCAAGGTCTTATATATGCTAGGAAAATACTTTACCATTGAGCTATATCCCCAGCCCTGCTTACTTGACTTTATGCCTCTTTTAGGGGCTGTATTGCTTTTCTTGTCTTGTCTTGTACCCAAGATACCTTTTCTCAACACATTGACACTGCAGTCTTATTCTTTCTTTTTCCTTTTTCCCCAGTAATAAGAAGTGAACCTAGGAGCACTCATATGGACTCCAACCCTTGTTATTTTTTAAGTAGCTGGAAATACAGGCATGCACCACTGTAATTCATCTCCTGACAATCTTTTTGCAAAATAAATTAGCTCACAAAAGAGAGATATCAACAACTACACTTTTCAGTGTTGATTCTTTTAGTGAAACACGTATTTGTACTACATTACCCATATGTAGATTGGGAAGGATTGCTTCTTTACATTTATTGATTCTATAATTATAAATAAACCTATATGAATTGCTCTTCCCCATGGAGCATATTTTCACCTGGAGCATTATACATTATAGTATTAGTTTATTGGACTTTATAAAGTGGGACTTAACATATTAACAGTTTGCCAGTGCCAAAATATTAGCTGCTCACCCACATCATTTAGTGTTAGAGTTAGGGAATTATCAGTTGTATATGCCACAGAAATAACATCTTCCTTTGACATGTTATTGCAGGGTAGGAGAATAGGTGTAATAGATAGTGGGTGTCAAGAAATTCCTGTTCAGAGATTTCCTCTTGGTTAGAGTCAGCAGTTAGTTGTCTTGATGGATTTATAAGTTTTTTACAACTTTTCAGAGCATTGTTTGCAACATATAATGATGATTTCTAAAAAGAAAAGAACATTAGTGATATTTTAACCCATATTCTGAGCCAGTGCCTTTGATCACATTTACCTTAACATTCCTGGCTTTGCATGTTTGTATGGTTCATCCACAGAATTGTGTCACTATAGGTTGTGAAGTCTGTCATATGCTCATGTGTATGATAGGTGTGTGCCTATTGTGTACTCAGCATGAGCATCATTATATTGTATAACTTGAGAACAAGATGGAGTCTTTAAAAATCATCTCTTCTGAGTTATATTATGGATAAGCTCCATGACCTAGAAGGTTTAAAGTGACATGTTGATAGAAAAATAGGTTCAGAGCCAGGACTAGAATCTTTTATATCTTTACTGGCTTCTTAATGCCACACTAATGTATGTTTTCTTACTATTTACTTAATAGTAAGTCTTAGCTGTTACTCAGAAATAAGACAATTAGCATTTCCTAGGTTTTGAATGTCTTTAGAAATACAGAGGTAATACTTATTTTATTTAAAGTAATTCTAAGGGATCAGAACAGTTAATTTTACAATGCACTATACTAACAAGTTTGATCTGAACCCCTCTGCAGGTTAGATTTACAAAAGCAGAAAATCTATTATATGATAACATTTTTCAGTCCTTTATGCCAGTGAAAAATTATTCAGTTTTGGAAATGCAGCTGTTTTAAAAGAGTACTTAAGAATTTCACCCTGAAATTTAGAATATATGGAACATATTAGCTATCAATCAAATATTTTCAGATTTGATTTCAGATAAATTTAGATAGAATATAAGACGATGCTGAATCATTACCTATTGAAAAATATTGGATGTAACTAAATATACTCATGTCATGTCTGTATTAGTTAAATGAGTACTGAGTTTTGTATATAAGGTCCCTTCCTCCCTTCCATCTTTTCTTCCTTTCTTTTCTTATTTGGTGTTACTGGGATTGAACCTAGGGTCTTGTACAAGGCTAGGCAAGTGCCCTACCATGGAGCTGTTTTCCCAGCCAGCATCCCTTTCCCTCTACATGCCTTTTTTTAGATAGCATCTTGCTAAGGCCTTGAATTTGCAGTCCTTGAGCCTTTTGAATCATAGAGATTATTGGCATGTGCTATCATGCCTGCCAAGGGATCTTTATTTTAGGTTTTTACTATGGAAATTTCAAAATATACAGTGTTTCTGTTCACAAAAATAATAATGAATCTCCATGTACTTTTAGGATTTATATTCTAGCTTATTTATTTCTTGCTTCCTTGTATAAAATATTATACTTGCTGTATAGTTGTTAATTGTTTCTTAGTACCTCAAGGAGTATGTCAGACAAATATGAATATGTTGAACTAAGTTAATTGTTTCATCCAGTAGTTCTGATAGCAAGTTTGCTGTAGTAGAAGAGTTGTTAGAGTCCAGTTATCCATTTTCTTTCTTTCCTCCCATTTATAATTTTATGAATCTTAAGAGATTTGCTGTTCTCCACTTTGTGGGTTGGAAATCAGAAGGAAGGTAGATCTGTAGTTGTCTCAAGGATGGCATGAAACTCTTCAAATATAGTTAGAGGGGAACTCTACTTAACTTGGCTGTACTTAAGTGAAGAAAATTGGATCACAAAGTCAAATAGTGACTGGGAGTTCTAGCCTCTGAAGTATCAGTTGCCCTATATGAAGGGTGATGCTTGTTGCCCACATAGACTTCAGCATCTGGCAGGGAATCGTATCCTTTGTATTGCTCATGTTGTGCATTAGGCCCTCACTTTTTGGGTTTAAGTATGTAAAAAATTGAAGAACAAAGTTCAGCCCTTTATTACATGCTTATCTTTTCTGCATCAGCCCTAAAAACCAGTCTTGTCCTCAAAATGTTTTAGTGATATTGTATTCACTACCTTATATGACTCACCTCTTTTGGTTTTAGATTGCTCTAATTTTCACAATGTTCTCTTATATCAGAAACGGGCTCCTCACAACTTGTCTTGCCTTTGGAACACCAGGAAAAAAAAAGGATCACAGTCTCTTTTATAAGGGGCAGCATATTAAGTATGCAAAGATAGCAATCTTCTGTGCCATCTTTCAGCTTTAAGCCTACAGTGTTCTTTTGCAGGAGACAGGGTTCCTTACATTTGAGTACACTTTACCATTGCTTTTTAGTGTCATTTCTGAGATTGTTCTTAACACTTTTTGGAAAAGGAAGAAGTTGTACAAAAGTAGTAGTTGTAGAAAAGTAGTAGAAGTTGTAGAAAAGTAGTATTTTCTAAGTTTAAAAATGGTCATAGTTGTATTGTTGGGAGATTTACTATGCAAAAGGATTTGTTGGTTGACTCATAGGTTGAAAAAACAAGACATTTATGAAATTGAATACATTGTAGCATGAGAGCACATATGTATGTCCAGCTACTATAAAAGCATCTATAAGTCACCAGAATTTGCACATATTTGTCCTTTTTTTTCCCCAGTATATATTAAAGCAGTCAGTTTGTGGACTGGGATTCAGAAAACATTTAAACACCAGGAGAATATGAGACTTAATGACTAGGTTACTGATATCTGTGCATTTGATTGCATTTGAAATAACATAATTAAAATATATATTTAAAAATTATGATCATGTACTATATGCAAACCACCTAGGTAAAATGATTTTTTATAAGGTATGACCCCCTACCTCATACTTCTTAAAGTTTTATAGGTACAGTAAGAAATTTTCACCAACTTTGACGATGTTAGATAAACATGGGAGAAGAGTCAAATTAGAGGTACACTTTTGCCAACTTAGAGGGGGAAGCAGATCACTACCTACTAGAAGGTTGAAAATATGGAATCAGTAAGAATACTGAAAGAAAAAAAAATTTTTTTTTTTTGCCAATTTTAAATACTGTTTTATTTAAGGCATTGTATTTTCCACTTAACTATAGAGTGTTTTACTTCCTTTTCCTCTCACATATTTCATATTCAAGTAGTGACAATGTCCTGTAATTTATCATAGCAACTCAACTTTAAAACTGCCACAGAATGAAATAAAATTTAATGAGAGGCATTATATATTTGAGTTTATGCTTTTAACCACTATGTTAAACTTCGTGTGTGTGTGTGTGTGTGTGTGTGTGTGTGTGTGTGTTTTGGGATTGGGGTTGGGTATTTGTGGTGCTGGGGATTGAAACCAGAGCCTTGCTCTTAGTGCGCTAGGCAGATGTTCTACCACTGACCTACATTCCAGCCCTTTTATGTTTTAAAAGGAATGTCAGCATGGATTTAGTATCTTCGTTCGTTGTATTGACAGGATTATGAAGTAAAAATTTTGATTGCGTGGAGAAGGGGGTATGGGGCAGTGGAAACTGATTAGGTAATCCAGTTAACATTCATCTTTAAAACTGTCCATACAGGTTTTTGAACATAAGACATACTTAATTGCAAAAACATTAAACCACAGTGAACTGTTAATACTGCAAATGGGCTGTAAGGTATTTATTTGCTAGTTTATATAATTGTACTGAAGGATTTTAATACTGAGATTTATTCAGGAGGTAAGGTTTGTCTTCTGATTTCAAATGTAGCACAGAGAAGAAATGAAGCCTGAGTACTCACCACACAGCTTGAAAAGAATACTATTAGCACTTTTGAAAAAAGTTTCTCTGTGCCCCTTCCTGATTATACTTGACTATAATTTTTACAGTCAAATGAGATGAATTCTGCTACAGAGATCTTTTAGTTCAGCAGTGTGTTTTTGAACTGTGCAAAGACACATTCACAAAGCCTCAGTGTACTGAAAAACTGTGGTGCTTTTCACTGGAAATTATTCATTAAAGTACTTAATTTCTATAAGGTCTTATAATACATTTCCCGGAATCCTTTTTCTCCCCCAAAATACTCTGCTTCCTTTAAGTTTGGACCATAGAGGAATAACACCATCCACAGACATATCACGTATTAATATTAAAAGCATTTCAGTTATAGGATCCATTTTACATACAGACACTTGTTTTCTTTATCTGTAGTTCCTTATTTTGAGGAAGAGTTTATGTGAGGCTCTTTTCTCTCTGCTCTCCTGAATAGTTTGGATCATACTTGTGATAGGTTCTCTTATGTAAGTTAAGAGACAGGAGTCAGTACCAGACACTGTTCTGGCATAATTTTGGTACAAGGATTTCTTTCTTTTCTTTTTTTTTTTTGGTGCTGGGGATTGAACCCAGGACCTTGTGTTTGCTAGGCAAGCACTCTGCCAATGAGCTATGTCCCCAGCCCAGGATTTCATTTTTTTTGATAGAAACAAAATTGTGAATGATTATTAAAGCAGTTTTCAGAAAGAGACTTTACATGTTTGCATCTATTAAATATCCCGTGGTTATCTGCTTTATTTTGACTAGTTACCCTGTTACAGAGTTTCTTTGAACTTTGGAAAGACTGATAAAATATATTAGATAATATTTACTGTGTTGGCTTTTTAATTTGTAGTGGGTAGGGCCTTTCATAAAGTATATGATTAGAATATATTAGGCTGAAAAATAAGGTTTGTTAATAGAGAAAGTGAAGTAACAAAATTAATACTATTTGTTTTTTTCAGTCACATTTTCCCCTTTACCCACTTTTTAAAATTTATTTATTTTTTGGTGCCAGAAATGGCACATAGGACCTTGCACACACTAAGCTGGCACTCTATTGCTGAGCTACACTTCCAGCCTATGCAGTTTTTAATATTGTACCAAAAACAAACAAACAAAAAATTCAGCAATGTCTAAGAAGTAGCTACAGTACTGTGGTCCTTTTAGTTTTGAAGAGACTAGGGTAAAGATTATGATTACATGAATGGTATGAATCTACATTGTGTACAACCATAGAAAGGAAATGATGTATCCCATTTGTGTATAATGAATCAAAATGCAGTGTGTAAAAAATTAAAAGCTAAATTAAAAAAAAAAAAAAACAGATATAATGTAGGGTGGAATCACAGGATAGTTTTCCAAAACAGTTTTGTTCACATTAAAATTCCATTGCAAAGAATTAAAATTATTAAATTTTGTGAATACATTTGAGAAATATCACTTATGAAAGTAATTGTAAAAAGTTGACTTGAAAAAAAATGTTTCTCTTTAAAGCAAGAAATGTTTGTAGGTCATCGATTTTCAGTAAAATAGTCTTAATTTCTCCAAATGCACTGTTAAATCTCTCACAGCCAATCTGTAAGACCTTTGTTTTCTTCTTCCTTGAAAGTATTTTAGTATTTAATGTGAATCTCTTTGAAAGAACAGAGTTCAAATTGAGTGTAGTAGCACTCTTAGCATGTCCTTCTCACTTTGCCTGTAAGAGATGGCAGGAGTCCTCTCAGTTTCCAGGTTTGAGTTTTTAAAAGTAGAAATTATCAGTATTCTACCACATTGAAATAATTAGGAACTCTTGAGGGAAACCAGTATGAATGCAGAACCAAGGAGCTCAATATTGTATCTCCCAACAGAAGTTTTTTATGGTATTAGACGAGAGTTATTTGTTTTGCTATGAGTCTTTAAAGGCTAGAGTTCTTAATTTTATCAGACCTGATGACTAATCTATTAATTTGTTATCTCTGCTCATATGAAATGAACTTTAGTAATGATTGCCACACATACAGCTTTTTAAAAAGGCACCAACACAAAGATACATGCACACAATAAATAGGCTCTGAGGAAAAATAATCTTTCCATAATGCTCCATAAGGCATATTAGTGCTTCCATTGAGATCCAGTAGTTTGGAATAAGTCCTGCTAAAGCCGTCCTGTTTTTGTAGGATAACTGGAGGTGACAAAAACACAGTAGCTAGACAATAGACAGTCTTGAACTATTGAATAGATCATGATAGAGGAATGTAGTTTTATAGCTGCATAATTGAGGGATCATTTCCAAAGTAAATCTCCACTGGATGTTTGTTTCCTGTGAGGCAAGTATACAGAGAGTGCAGTAATATTCTTTATTTGGCTATCCTGTGACATTTTATTAATCTAAATAACTCGCTTTGCAGATTTATGACAAAAATTTACTAGTTTTCAGGATTTGAGAAGATTTAATGTTAAATTTAATGGATAAAAAATTAAAATGTAAAATTTAGGTATAAATGGGGAAGTCGCCCTGTATTCTAGTTTCTAAAAATACTTTATTTTATTAGAGATCATATAAAAAACCATCCTGAGATTTAGATAATTGTGGGCTCTCTTCCCCATTAAATAGATAGAGATGTTCAGAATAGTAAGGTTCATAATGAGGTGAATTGATTAGAATGGGGAAGGATCTGGGAACCATGAGGAATAATAAAGGGAAGTTTAGTGTTCAATTTCATCAAAAGAGACTTAAAGTTATTTTTATCCAGATTTAAAGAATTTATATAGGTCTGGAACACAGATGCAGAAAATATATGACATCATACTTGTAAATAATTGTAGAAATATTTTCCAATAGAAAGATTAGAGAATGAGCTGTTGTGTGAGCTATTGGGCTTCTCTTTGTTGAAATTGTGCCACATTTAGCTTATTGACGTCATTACCTTTTTGGATGGATGATTGGATTCAATAATATTTAACCCAAATTAGATTGTCTGTAACCATAGTTTTGTTTTAGTAACCACCTAACATATGAAGGTCAAGCATGTGGATACTTTTATTACAACAGATTAAATGGATAAGATTGATTTCATAAGGAGATGTTACCAACTTCTCTGTTGAAATATAATGTTATTAACCCTTATTATTTGAAATATAGTGGATGTGAGCCTCAAAATCCTAGTCTTTAAAGTTTTTTAAAGTAGATTTTAATTATTTACACACAAATACAGTTAACTCCACAAATCTTAAATTTATAGCATATTTATATACATTTAAATATGCAGAATATCTTAAGTAATTCAAAGATTCCGTCATTCTTCTTTCCCACTATAGCATTTTATTAGGTAGTTTCCTAGACTTTGAAAGATTTTTTTCATTAAATTATCTTTCATTTCTCTGTTGTTCTTCAAGTGATTTTGTGTGGTCTGAGCAAGGGAAGCCAACAAACTACGATGATTGATATTAAAGGAGAGTGGGGCTGGGGCTGTAGCTCAGTGGCAGAGTGCTTGTCTCACACGTGTGGCACTGGGTTCAGTCCTTAGAACTGCATAAAAATAAATTTAAAAAAGTATTCTCTTCATCTACAAAAAAATTTAAAGAAAAAAAGAAAATTTTAAGTTTAGTGATTTTTGAACTTAAATCCTGGTTCCTTCTTGAGGTCATAGAGCATAGTATCCAGTTTTAATTGTTCTGTAGGCCCTGAATGTTAAGTAAGTACTTAAAAAGTTTGGTGTTACTAATATTTTATAATTTTTTTCTAATGGTCTGATCAGATCATTTTGTTTTCAGAAATTTATACAGACTATTCCATGTCCTTTTTTGGAGGGGTACCAGGGGTACTTAACCACTGAGCCACATCCTCAGTCCTTTGTTATATCTTATTTAGAGACAGGGTCACTGAGTTGCTGAGGCTGGCTTTGAACTCATGATCCTCCTGCCTCAGCCTCCTGAGCTGCTGGGATTATAGGCATGCACCAGCATGCCTAGCATGTACACCTTTTTGTTTTTTAAAGTGTATTACCAATCTGACTTTTAAGAACATTTTAGTTTCACAGTTTGAGTACTTTAATGTTTCATGCAAATGTAATTACCAAGGATCTTCTGGGTCAAGATGAAATATTTATATAAACAAATTCAAGAATATTTATTAGGCATTTTATTTGGTTTATTCAGTTCTAGCAGAGAAATCACTAAGTCAGTTCTTATAAAAGACCTTAACGTAGCTGGACACAGTGGCACATGCTAATCTCAAATACTTGGGAGGCTGAGGCAGGAGAATTGCAAGTTTGAGACCAGCCAGGACAATCTTAGCAAGACTGTCTCAAAATTAAAAAAAAAAAAAAAAAAAAAGACTGAGGGTGTAGCTCAGTGATAGATCATTACCTAGCATACATGTGTCCCTGGGTTCCATCCCTAGTGCTGCAGAAAAACAAAACCAAAAAATAACCTTTTAAAATTGGTTTGTGTGGTTTTATGTTGTTTTGGTATTGGGAATTGACCCAGAGTGCTTTATCACTAAACCACATTCCCATCCCTTTTTTATTTTATTTTATTTTTATTTATATTTATATTTTTATTTTTATGTGGTGCTGAGGATTATACCCGAGGCAGGCAAGCGCTCTACCACTGGGTCACAAACCCAGGCTCCATTCCTTTTTTATTTTTTGAGGGAGGGTTTCACTAAGTTGCCAAGGCTGACCTTGAACTTTCAGTTCTCCTGTCTCAGCCTCCTAAGCAGCTGGGATTACAGGTGTGAACCACTGCACCTTGCTAGAATTGTTTTAAATGTAGGGTGTTTTATTTTATTGATTGACTTTTTTATGTGGTACTGAGGATTGAACTCATCGCATGTGCTGGGCAAACCACTCTACCACTGAGCCACAACTGCACCCCTAAATGTTGTTTTTTACTTTTATGTTTTAGAGTTTTGAACAGTGAGAAGTAATATGATACATTTTTTATTTAGGAAGCATGTATTAAAAATTAAAGCCAGTGAAATGGGAGAAATTTGAGACAGTGTGAAGGAGGAGAGTTACTTTGATATGCAGGCAGGCTGAGAACACTTTTGTAAATGGCAAAGTTTATCAGTTCTTGAGATCTCATCTTTAGGGAGAGTGTACACAACATAACATTGTAGTGTCTCCATCATTATTTTAGTGTTACGTTTGAATTAAATATGTGCTAAATTAAATATGTGTGGAATAATTCTACATTTCTAAAATATAAAAATTAAGAAGAGATTTACAGGGGAGATTAGATTTAATAGAAGAATCAGCTTTCCTGTTAGGTTACTTGTAGTATCTTAATGCAAATGAAAGAAATAATCTTTAACATAGAGCTTATAAATACTTAGCCTTTTGTTCCTTAAAATATCTGTTAATACCCTAATTCACCACATGGGTTTAGGGAGACCCACAACTATATAAATATCTTTTGAACAAACTTGTAAACATTTTTTTTCAACTGGTTTTTATTACATCAAAGTTAGGGTTTTGAACTTCATGATAATTTCAGAACATGAATTTAAATCATTTCTCCTTCTGGTTAAGTTACCAAGTTTTCATGATCCATAAAAATTTAGTGGTAATGGCAGTCTTTACAAGAGACGTCAGGTCATAATATAGCAACTCAGATGGAGGGCAGTGAAGGTGACAGTTTTCTGTCTCAGCCAAAACTCCCATAGCCAATTCCTGAGAAATGATCAGTCTTTGAAGACAGCATTTGGGATCTTAGACTAAAGCTCAGGAAGGAAGCATTAGGAATTTGGGGTAACATTCCTTTTAACTAATGCCCTCAAGACCCTAGAAGCAAAAACCTTCCTTCCCGTTTTTTGGAAGGTAGGAAATGGTGATTTTCCCTGTGTCCTCATCCCTAGGGTTTTAAAAAAGCTGATCTTAGCATTCATAAAACATGTTTTCAGCCTTCTCTTTGGAGTAGAGAGGCCTTTTGGATCATCAGTTCCCTGAACTTTAAGACCTTCAGGGTTGGTTTTTTCGTTTTTGTTTTTTGTGGTGCTGGGGATTGAATCCAAGGTCTCATTCATACTAAGCAAGTACTCTATCCCACTGAGCTATGTTCCTAGCCCTAGACCTCTAGGATTTTTTTTTTTTTTCTTGGTGTGCGTGTGTTTAACGTATACTTATGAATAGAGTATCTTTAAGATGTATGTGTGTATGAATGATACGACATTTTTGCAGGAATCAATGGGAAGTGTAGTTTATTAGTTTCCTTTGTACTTGGCTTCACTGATATGGGCCCATATATTTTCATCTGTTTGTTTGTTTATTTATGAGATGGAGTCTCACTGTGTTTCCTAGACTGGTTTTGAATTCCTGGGCTCAAGCACTCCTGCCTCAGCCTCTTGAATGCTTTGACTACAGGCACATAGCTCTGCTCCTAGGTCTAAAATGTGTATTTTTGGCCAAATGCTTGTTTAGTGTCTATAATAGACTAATTTTATTATAGAAACTTGATATTTGGGCTAAGTTGGCATTTTTGTTTTTTGTACCTCTGTCTGGATGTTATTAGTACTTACAGAAACAACATTGAGCCTGGTGTGGTCACATAGACCTGTAATCCCAGTGATTGGGAAGACTGAGGCAGGATTTTGAGTTCAAGCAACTTAGCAAGGCCCTAAGCAACTCAGTGAGACCCTGTCTCTAAATAAAATAAAAGGACTGGGGATGTGGCTCAGTGATTAAAATACCCCTGAGTTAAACCCCTGAAACCAAAAATGAAAAAGAAAAATAGCATTGAACTGCAGCGTGGGAGATTTTATACATTAAAAAAAATGAGGGGTTGGGGGTGTTCCTCAGTAGTAAGTGCTTACTTAGCATGTGCAAGGCCTTGCATATCAGTTCTCAGCAACAACAAAAATCATTCAGTGAAAGAATATAAATGGTTCATTTTCTTCTCAAAGCTAACATATTATCCAAATATTCTAATATTAAAGGTGAGCACTTTTCTTCTTTGTCTTAACAACTTACATTGTGATTGTCAGTAGTACTTTTATGCCTCATCTGAATCATTCATCATGTTTAGCATGGTCTTGACATTAAAAGCAAAATAGAAGAAATAGTAATATCAAAATCATCCAGAATTACCCTCCCTGTGAATTATGAAACATATAATAATAAGCCATATATTTTTTTAAAACCGTGTTTTAGAGTCATTTTTTAAGTCTAGGTATGTAGTCTAATTTTATTCCACTATTAGTATTCACTAGTATCAATATCCTTTAGCAAAAGACAATGAGAAATATGTTTGAAAACGTTGGTTTTATTACTAATTGCAGCAAAGAACTTAGACCATAGGGAACCATGGAGTGTTTCAATATTAAGGTTTATAAAGAATCTATTATAGGATTTGGGCTGTAATTGGATAATTTAAGGATGGCCTAAGGGAGTCAAGACTTGGTATTGGGAGCTCTCAGAAAGCAGAGGCAGCTTTATGATTGGGTATTAATAAACCTTACAGGGTAGGGGGCAGACTAGAGTTAGGATAAAGCTGAAATTGGTAAGGAAGTAGCTATCATTTGTTGATGGGAGAGTTCAAATTTTGTGGGTTGTGTGGTTACTTTAAAGTCTTCCTTTATCATGGTCTCAGTATGACTTCATTTGATGAAGATGTTCAGTGACATTATCCAACAGGAGAAAGTGATTAAACTGTAAATGTCAAGTCAGTATATAATAATTATGAGACTTGACTTTGCACATAAGGGTGGTTCTAAGGGGTTGGGAGCTGTGTTTTTTCCTTTCTCAACGATAACTCAAATTCATTGGTCTCTCACTCTGTAGACTGGTCTAGATTGAGTAGGAGTAACTTGTTGGGTATATATAGGTTGGAATGAACTGCAGCAATGCTGACAGTTAATGTTCTTACAAAACAACAGTGGGGTGGCATATTATCCACTCAATGCCATAGTTCAGCTAGCTGTAAGAAGTTTAGTAGTCAAAATATAAGCATGTTCTTAAAAAATAAGATGAAAGAGTTCCTGCATTCACCTCTGTTCATCCTAGTGTTTACCCTGCAAAGTTCAGTGTCAATTAGTTTTTAGTGCTGTAAGAGTTGTGTATTTATAGCTGGGTGGAGTCACCGGTTCATTTTTTATGTGGTCTAAAATAAAAAATTAAATATTATTAAATATCAGAAAAATTTAAAGACTATGAAGATATGAACTGGTAAATACCTTACAACGATTGCAATTTTACAAGAATTATAAAATTCTTTTTTAAAATTTTTTATTATTTTTTATTTTTTAAAGTTGTAGGTGGACACAATACCTTTATTTTTTTTATATGGTGCTGGAGATTGAACCCAGGGCCTCACGCATGCTAGGTGAGCACACTGCCACTGAGCTACAACCCCAGCCTTGTAAAATTTTTTATTAACTGTAGGTAAAGAAAGAAACTTTTTTTCTCCTTCTTGGTACTAGGAACTATATTCAGGGCCTTCTGTAAATGCACATGCTAGGCAAGCATTCTGCCACTGAACTACACCCCTAGCGTAAAAAGGTCCTTGTTTTTACAATTTCACTCTTCTTAAATTATTATTTTTTAAGTTGTAGATGGAAAGAATGCCTTTATTTTATTTGTTATGTGGAGCTAAAGATCGAACCCAGTCCTCACATGTGCTAGGCACGTGCTCTGCTGCTGAGCCACAACCCCTGCCCCTACAATTTTACTCTTAAGTTTAGTTTTGTGCATCAAAGATCACAGAAGGAATCTTTATATTTATTCGGATATTCAGATAATTTGTATGTCCTGTGCCCCATGAGTTGACACTCTTAGGACTGGCGGGAGTGGAGGGGTATTATCGATTCCTGTCTTCGTGAGCAGTGCAAATGACAGCTGGAGATAGATGTGTTTGGATTATCACTTGTGTAAATTTCACACAACATATGTTCTAAAATAAGCACTGCCTGTTATACTATAGAAAAGACTATCCCGATGATTAGTGACATAATTTTGTTTTTGTGACTTTTTTTTTTTTGGGTGGTGCTGGGAGATTCGAACCCAGGGCCTTGTGCTTGTAAGGCAAGCACTCTACCAACTGAGCTATATCTCCAACCCCTGTTTTTGTGACTTTAAAAGTCATAACTGGGCTAGAGGTTGTGGCTCAGTGGTAGTGTGCTTGCCTAACATGCTTAAGACCATGGACTCTGTTCCCAACACTACAAAATATAAATTAATTAAAATAAAATAAATTTAAAGGGTTTAAAAATCACATTTATATTGAGCATTTGCTCATGTAAGTCCAGTGAAATCTTTAAAACATGGAGATCTTAAGACAGGCATAGTGGTACACATCTGTAATCCCAGTGACTGGTGAGTCTGAGGCAGGACGATAGCAAGTTCAAAGCCAGCCTTAGCAACTTAGCGAGGTCCTAAGCAACTCAATGAGACCCTGTCTCTAACTAAAATATAAAAAAGGACTAAGGATGTGGCTAAGTGGTTAAATGCCCCTGAGTTCAATCCCTGGTACCAAAAAACCAAAACAAAAGAAGATATGGATGTCTTTAGAACAAATTTGTTTTCTAGCAAACTCCCAAGCTAGGCTTCATTTTATCTTCACCTTGGATGATAGATTGTGGCTTTCTTCTGTTTAGCACCAAATCCCTTTATCTATAAGTAAAGACTGGGTAAGTTTTAAAACTAGAAGAGTTAGGTTTATAGTTAAGCATTAACCATGAGTATTAATTTGAAGACTAGAGCACATTTGAGTAGTGTCACATGATTAGGGAATTCAGCATATGTAGTTTTGTTAGGAGAAGTTAAGCCTCTTTGAGTTGTACCACTGTTTTGTCATTGAGATCTATATAATTTTTCCAAAGAAATAGTTTTTGTCATTGAAATCTTCATGGTTTCTCTCCCTGTCCCTCCTTCTCTCTCCCTCTCTCTCCCTCCCCCCATCTCTCTTTCTCTCTCTCTCTCTCCCTTTCTCTGTCTCCTCCTTTCTTATACTAGGGATTGAACCCAGAGGTGTTATGCTACTGAACCACGTTCCCAGCCCTTTTTATTTTTTCTTTTGAGACAGGGTCTCCTTAAGTTGCTTAGGTCCTAGCTTACTTGCCCAGGTAGTCTTTGAACTTGTGATCCTCCTGCTCATCCTCCTGAGGTGCTGGATTTACAGGTGTGCACCACCATGCCCAGCTTCATAGTTCCCCTCTCTCCTTCTTTCATAGCTTTTTTTTTTTTTTTTTTTTTTTTTTTTTTATGATAGCTTTAAATGTTTACAAGTACTTTGAAAGTTTTTAACAATTTATTTAGGTTATAAAAGATTTTAGATTATGAAAACATTTTTTCTTTAATTCAAGCAGTATAACCTTAAAATAATGTTGTTTTGGAAGAAAGTAAGAGTGAAAACTTTGCAGAGCAAGGTTTTTCTCCTAATGACTATTCTGCACTGAAAAATGTGTTCATTTTAGGTTGTATTTAATTTTATTTTATCTTTTGTGGTGTTGAGATTGAATCCAAGGCCTCACACATGCTAGATAAACACTCTACCTGTAAGCTGCACCACCAGGCTGTTTTAGGCTTAAAACATTGTATAATTATTACCTAGAGTTTTACTTACTACGAACAGTACATAATTTTGCATGCAAAATGCATTAGCATATTCCAGACTTACTACATATTTCAGGATTGGTAGGGAAATTATTACATAATCTTTTATGTCAATGTCTAAATTATATGTAGTTGCCAGAATACATCAGAGTACATCTTCGTATAATCAGACCCTCAGTTGGGAATGTAGTTCAGTGATCAAGATCTTGTTTGATCCCCAGCATTGCAAAAACAGAACAAAACAAAAAGGAAAAAATCAGGTACAAATGTATGCAGTATTTTCTTGGTTAAAGTGCTTTGATAATAATGGGTTTTGTATTTTGAAACAAAATCTATTTGAGCAGAAACCAACTTTAATGACCCCACTGGTCCTGTTATGTAATATAGTCTATACATTTACATTTATGTTTTTTCTTTTGTTGCTAGATATTGAACCCAAACCTTGTGCATGCCAAGCATGCCTCCTACCATTGAGCTAATTCCCAACCTCTATGTCACCAGTTTACTAATATCTTTTCATAGTCAAAGATGAATGACGTATATTCTTTATGTCCTTTTCTTTCTATACAAAGGGAGGGACAAACTGACATGTTGCTACCTTTGAAATTTAATGATAGAAGAATATAATGTAAGTAATTACTGTTTCAGTGGTTAAATGGCACGGAAGAAGAAAATCTTAATATTGTTGAACCTATGCTCTACTGGTTCCAAAAGTCTAGGTACATAGTTTCTACTTGGCAATCTTCATTCTTCCTCTGGGATACTTTAGCAGTATTCATCTGAAAGTCAACAGTTGGCTTTGAATCCTAGCTTTTCTACTGGGCAAATTTTCTCAGTGTTTGTCTCCTCCTTTATAAAGTGGGCTAATGATACCTACCTTACAGGGCTGTTGCGAAGCTGCAGACATTCACAGAAGACACTTCCCACAGTGTAGGGTGAAGCAGGTGTGTGTTTAAGTTATGTATGTCAAGAAGAGGTACAAAAGGACAGGAATTTTAAAAAGAATGTATATTTTAGTTAATTTAAGAGGAAGTTGGAATTATTAGGAAAAGTGCTAAAGGTTTTATTTAAAGGAGGATGTTATTGAACCAAGAGTTTAGATGACATATGATTATCCTATTTATTAGTGATTCTTAAGTTTAGGAGTATCATCCAGGGCTGGTGGTTTGGCTCAGTGGTAGAGCACTTGCCTAGCACGTGCAAGGCCCTGGGTTCTGCCCCCATCACTGCCCAAAGGGGGGGAAAATAGAGATGTCGTTGATAAAATTAATTGTATTGTAAGTCACATTTAAATAAATAACATTGTATTGAAATGATCTATGACTTTTTTTTTAAATGTTCTTTATGTAAATCCTTATACAAACTCCACTGTCATCTGAGAACCACAGGCTTACTGGAAATTTTTCACTCCTAACATTCTCCATGGACCAGCCCCAATGTTCTCTGTTTTGCTTGCTCTCTTACTTATATATTTAATTTTTTTCTGGGAACCACTAGCTGCTTTTTTTGAGCTCTAGTTAGGTAAACTCACACTTGGTGGATTTATCTGAGTCACACAATAGATTTATAGCAGAATATTCTGGCCATTGCTTCATTTTACTAAGTTTACAACGTCTTAAAAAACATAAGGCCAAAAATTGATTTATCTTTGTGGCATGAGTTGTTTATTTGGACACTTTTAATAGACATCATAATTTTAAGTTGGATTAAAATTAAATACTCCATTGTTATGAATATTTATAAAACCTTGGTTACATTATATCTCCTCATGTAATCTATTTTTCTTTAGTCTTTGGTTTCCTCCTTTTATCCTTGCTGTTTCTAAAAATGTCTAGTGAAAGAAAAATCATTCTTGAAGCACAGTGAAGGGTGAGAAGCCTTCAATCTGCTATATTGCTTTGAGTTTATGTTCATTGTGATGACTGAAGATGAGAAGTCCAGACCAGAAACTGGGAACTTCGTGGCCTACATATGTCAACATCATACTGTCCCTCAGAGCAGAGTGTCCTTGCTGCTTCACATATCTGGTTTAGCCAGCATTTTCTCATTGGGAAGCATTGTTTGTGTGATTATGTGATTCTTCTTTAGCAGGTCTGGCTAAAGAAATATGTACTCTGATCATACATATACACAAATATGTTCTTCAGAATGCAATAACCGTGCCATTGAAGCCCACTCTCAGTATGTATTTTACAAAAGTTTTCCCACTGCCTCAGTAGATTTATTTTGGTCTTTCCCTGTCTTGTCCTGTGATGGGGAAGATGATGGATGATGAATATAAAAGTAGACTGACTGCAAAACAATTACTGACCTATATGGTGATCTTACAACCTGGCTTCA
This sequence comes from Sciurus vulgaris, assembly GCF_902686455.1. Classification (NCBI taxonomy): domain Eukaryota; kingdom Metazoa; phylum Chordata; class Mammalia; order Rodentia; family Sciuridae; genus Sciurus; species Sciurus vulgaris. The sequence goes on from NC_136463.1 coordinate 73,818,294, forward strand.
AATAGCAGCATCATTCTTTGACCAACCAAGGTGAAGACCAAATCAAACACTCAGATGCATTTTTTTCATCATTCGGAGAGTTGTAAAGTGAATTCACACTGTGTTTTCTGAAAGCTGAGATCTGTGATGCAACAGTATTGGGAGATTGGAGGGGTGGAAAGGTAAGGAAAGAATTGGGTGGGACTAATGTACAAGTTTTTTTTTTTTCCTAGAGAATTTGTGCCTTTTATGAAGGTAATAAACATTGATTTAAAAGTTCACACAATTAGAAGTAAAAGTCAATATCTTCCCCTTCCCTTTCCCAATATCACATCCAGAGGTAAGCATTATCCTATTAAGTTTTTTGGGATCTTCCCAGAATTCCTATGTACATACAAAAAATATTTTTAAAATAACGACTAAAAGGTTTATACTACACGTGTTCTTTTGCTATTTGCCTTTTCTCGCTACATGCTCTATATTATGGTCATCCTTTCGTGTAACTACTCCCCAGCCTTTTTGACTGCTCAGTAACACTTCATAGCACAATTTATTTAACCATTCCTCATTAATAGGCATTTAGGATTTGCAAGAAGTTTTTGCTAAGACAAAGTTGTGCTCTGAGCTTCCTTGTAGCATTGTATTTGTGTCCACACATGTAAATTTTCTTTTAGGATAGACTTTTGTCAATAAATTCAGTGAACCAAAGGATCCAAATACTTAAAATTTCAAGAGATGAGTTGTCCTCACTGTTTCAGAAGTATTAATGATGAAGTTTAAGAAATCAACTGTTTTAGGGGAATCTTAACCTTTTAAAACTGTAATCTTATTAAAAAAAATAATAATACACATGGTAAAATCATTTCTCTGACTTCATAGAGGGTTGGAATTTGAAATGTAAAAATCTGTCAATCCTTATCTCTCCCCAGAGGTGATTTTATTTTATTTTTAAATGTATCTACTCTGGTGGTTACCATCAGAACTGTTTTGTTGCCTGGCACTGTATGTCTTTGCTTCCTGCCATACAGAGGGAGGAGTTTAATGGTCTTACACCACCAACTATGCCTTCTCCCTCCTGGGTTTTGCTCTTATAAATTGTAGTTATTTCAGTTTGAGGGGTCACTGATTTTAGGCAATATTTCTCCACTTACTGTTAGTTTTCAGAAGGAAACCTATGCCACTTAGCATTTTTACCACTTTTCTGCCTTGTAACTCCCTTTAGTTATATACATTGCTGAGGGTTTTAAGATATTTTTATTCTGCCCTTCAACTATAATTATCTTCTGTTCTTGTATTTAAACATTCTAAGAAACAAAAACCAAAAAAACAGTTTTTCTTCTGTAAAGGCTACTTTGATCACAGAACGAAGTAGTTTACTCAGGCCCTGGAGAGGGAGTGATAATCCTGTGGCAGTTGAAACAAAGTTGTTCTGCTTGAAGACTGTCAAGGTCAAGTTAAGAGTCTGTCTTCTTAAGTCTTGCTCTATCCGCTATTGAAGATGATGGCAGTTTATTTTGCTATAGTTTTTTTTTTTTTTTTTTTTCCTTAATTTCACTAAATTATTTGTCCTGGTAGATTTTTAGATTTTTAATTTTGCAATTTGAATAACTGAATTTTTTTTTTTTTTTAAGGCATTCATCACCAAGTTCTCTCACTTCTTGCTTTAATTTGCATTGTGTCCTATACTGTGACTGCAGTCATACTGGGGTTTCTTGGCTTCTTCCATGTCCACTCATTTTTTCAGTTCAGTTAAAAAATGTTTTCAAAAAGCTTTCTCAAAACTGGTGCTTGGGAAGTCAATTTCAAAATTGTTTTGCCTGGAAATGTCTTCAGTGTTGTGTCATCAAATTTAGACAGGTCTCTGCTTTCTCCCGGGTGTGAATTCTTGAAGTCTTTTTTTCCTCAGAACTTTGAAGGCTTCCATTGTCTTCCAGCAGTTTGATGGCCAAGAAGTCACATGTGATTCTAATTTTCCTGTGTGACTGTTCTTTAAATGATCTCTTTTTCTACATGAACTTTTTTTTAAGACTGAGTTTAGATGCAGAGAGTTGAAGGTATATCTTTTTTGGCATTGTCATAATCTGCAGTCATATCTTTGTTTATTCCATTCTTTTTTTGTTCATTCTTGTTTCCCATTTCTCTATGTATCTCATGGAATTCTCAGTAGATTGTTGGGTGTCTTGGTGCTGTCTACCCTGTGTTACTTGTGTTACATTTTCCTCCATATTTTGTGTTTCTGTATTGGGAGTTTCTAATTTATCTACCAGAATACTAATTTAGTCTTCAATCATGCCCAATCTGTTATTTAGCCCTTTCTAAATTTTATCAACTGCATTTTTAATTCCCAAGAACTAGCAATTCTTTGTTTTTGTTGTTGTTACTGTTTTTTTGTTTTGTTTTTGTTTTTTTGTAATGGTTTGTTGTTGTTATTATGCCCTCTTCTCTACCCATACTGGGGATTGAACTCTCCCATTGAGCTATATCCCCAGCCCTTTTAATTTTATTTTGAGACAGGATCTTACTAAGTTACCTAGACTGGCCTCAAACATGTAATCATCTACCTTTAGCCATTGGAGGAGCTGGGATTACAGTCATGCATAACACCTGGCTTTAAATTTTTTATAATGATTATAGCCCTTAATACTTTGAGTAGTGACTTGAGAATGTAGCTCAGTGGAAGAGCTGTTACCTAGCACACATGAGGTCCTGTGTTTGATCTCCAGCACTGAAGAGAGGGAGATATTAAATTGAAGTGTTTGTGTGTATATTGTTTGGTTTGATGTCCTGTTCCTATTTGTTTTTATCAAGGCCACTTAATCTATTTCTTTTTCCTGGTCTTTCTCTTATCTGCTATTTTCTCAAATCTCCAATGATCCTTGGTTGACCAAATATTGACTAGTAGTTTGTTTTGATTAGTATTTGCATTTCTTTTACAGTTGCTTAAGTTTGCTTATATAAAAATGTACTCTCCTGCATGATAGGTCTCTTGGATTCTGTGTTAGTTAGGGAGGTAGGGAAGGGCAACCTTGGAATAAATTGCCAAAGTAAGTGGGTTGTAGTCTGAGGCAAAGTGCCCGAGTTTGTTCCAATCAAACTGCTTTCTCTTTCACCCTTCCCTTTCTCTCCTTCCCTCTCCTTTCTGTTTTCTTACTTCTTTCTTTTGTCCTTTTTCATCTTTCATGGTCATAGTGTGGCATTTCTATAAGCTTCATACTGCTTTAGTGTTTTTTTTTTCCCTCAGGCTTATTTTTGCTTTGTTAAGAAAGCAGTTGTCTGGCTGTAACGGAGGTCAACTGTTCTACATAAATGGCTCACATTTGAGTTGTCAGTTTTTTAAATTTAAAAAAAAATTTGGTCAACGTACATGAGTCTTGGAAATAAGACCGTCCTCTGCAAACCTTTGAAAGCAAGAATGAGCCTGATCATGACTTGATTCCAAAGCATGATTCCTTTTCATATTTGTGACCTTGAAATACTTCCCTCCTGATGTTCTTCCATTGTTTTTCCATTTCTGAAGAAATCTTAAATATTAAAATTAAAATATGGTTATATACTTAAGTTTGAGGTAATCCATGGCATTGGAGGATTTGGAGGTATGTGATTAACTGAAAGACATTTAGTTAAACCTAGTATTTTCCCTGGAGGTGTTTCTCCCCTAAAAATGCATTCATAATCTTTAGAAATAGAGAAAATTGTCAAATATTCATACCCCAAATCAGAAGTATTGGAATCATGTTCTTAGTGTTGGAGATGACATTTTAGTCCCATAGAATCTATAGTTACATGAAAAGTATTACCTGTTATTTTATGTATGTTTTTGTGGCACTGGGGATTGAAACTAGTGCCTTACCCATGCTAGGCAAACCCTCTTTCACTGAGCTACATTGCCAGTGCCCTTTCTCAGTTCTTTAAAATAGTCAAAATAATGAAGGTAATAGTGGCCTCCCATTTTTAGGTCTTCCAGCGTTGATATATAATGGGTAATATATCAAGTCTAATGTTTGAGTTGGACATTGGTAATGATAAAACACTGAACAAAAGTTCAGGGGTCATTTTGAAAACTGAAATTTAAGTCTTAGAAAATCTTACCTTGTGTAAGTGCTCTCAAGTTGAGCCATTTTCTGCCTGCCTTATATTCAAAGTAGCAGCAGCTATTGCTGCGTAACTAAGTCTGTCTGCATGATGAGCTCTTTCAGGGCAGAGCTTGGTCAAAGTAGAAGGTTTTGTTTGTTGATTATTGAGAATGTATGCTGGAGCGATGTGCAATGACTGGGGCCCTATTATAGTTCCAGATTCTTGGTAGGTAGAGGTAGGAGGATCACTTGAACCGGGAATTTGAGACTAGCTCCGGCAACATCGCAAGACTCCACCTCAAAAAAAAGAAAAAAAAAATACTAGGCATGATCCTAAATGCTTCACGTATTTCATTTAATTCCTGCAATAAACCAATAATTGAGTAGTAATCTGCATTTTACACATAGAAGTGTTAAGGGTTAGGTAAATTACATGAGAACATAACCAGTAAGTGATACCTGGTTACTAATAACTATTACTTGAACAGTGAACCCTTGAACCCTGTACCAGTTGGACTTAAATTATATTTAACATGTTCTTTTCTTAATTCCAATGGAACTGATTTGATACTGTACTTGCACTCCTGTTGGATAAAGCTAATGTCATCTGGGTTATTCCCTTCTCATAGTATGTTGTAAATGAGGATCAGAGTTCTCATGATTCACTTCCTTTTTTTCCCCATTATTGGGGAGTGAACCCAGGCCTACTCTACCACTGAGCTACTTTCCCACCCTTTTTTATTTTTTATTCAAAACAGGGTCTCAGTAAGTTGCCAAGGCTGACCTTGAATTTGCCATTCACCTTTCTTAACTTCCCAAGTCCCTGGGATCACACACATGCATTATCAAGTCTGCCTTGTTTTTGAGAGATTTTATCCTGTTTAGTGGATCCTGTTGGGATTTTTCAGATGCTTTTCTCTTGGTTAGGCTTGGGTTATGGGTCTCTGGGGGAGGAAGATCCCAGAAGTAAAATATCATTTCCAGCACATCCTATCAAGGCTGTGTACTTCCAGCATGACTTGGTATTCACCTTGATCACCGGCTTGAGGTCGTCTTTGTCAGGTTTTCCCAGCCTAAGGCTATCTTTCCTTCCTTCTCTGGACTGTACTTTTGGGGGCGGGTGGCGCCTAGGATTGAACTTGGGAGCACTTGACCACTGAGCCACATCCCCAGCCCTATTTTTGTATTTTATTTAGAGACAGTGTATCTGTGAGTTGCATAGGACTTTGCTAAGGTACTGAAGCTGGCTTTGAATTTGAGATCCTCCTGTTTCAACCTCTCAAGCTGCTGGGATTACAGGCTTGTGCCACCGCACCTGACTGGACTGTACTTTGTGAAATGAAGTCATGCACAGCCCACACTTAGCAGGTGGGGAATTGTACTCTACCTCCCTCGGGGTGTAGTAGTGACAAAAGTTGCATGGAATTTTTTTGCATGAGAGATTTGACTTTACCCCCATTTATTTATGCATTTTTTTCTTCTTTTTTTGGTACCAGGGATTAAACCCAAGGGCATTTTGCCACTAAGCCACATCCCCAGTGCCTTTTTCATTTTTTAATTTTGAGACAGGATCTCATTATGTTGCTTAGGGCCTTGCTATGTTGCTGAGGCTGGTTTTGAACTTAACGATCCTCCTGCCTCAGCCTCCCAAGCTGCTGGGATTATAAGCATGTACCACCATGTCTAACTTATGCAATTATTTAAATCAGTATGGCTTAATTCTGGAGTTATTTTTTGGGATATGCTGTTAATGAATTAACTAATATAATTATCTCACAGTTGAGGTTTTTCTCAGTTATCTGATTTCATCTTTGAAATAGAAATGGGGGTATTTGTCAAGATCCAGTTGGAGGTAACTCGTCCCAGATTACTCATTTATAGACAAAAACAATCTTAGCGATAGCTTTAAAGTCTCTTAGAAATCATGTGATAATAGACACCCTGTCCCCCAGCAAAATTTTAAGGGTTCATGTAACCTTACTCTGATAGGTACATTTTGTCACTGCCATTGTTACCTTTCTTTCAAGATGTAGGTAGCAGCATTAGGAGGACAAGATTATAGGGAGTCACAGTTACCAAAAATGTGCAAATATGCCCAAGAAGATTCTGGCAAAACAGATTCAAAGTACAGTGGATGCTGTAAATGGCTGTGATTGCCAAGGTGTTAATTAAATACTTCTTTGACTAGGATTATTTGTTGCTTTCATGTATGTAAACTTTCAATTTAAAAGAAATGTAGCCATTATCTGAGCAACTGAAAATGAACCTGTCCACCTTTTTAATTTGCTTTCAGGAGGAAGGTTTACCCTAGGAAATCTTCCTAGGCTCCATATATCATTTAAAATCTCTTGTTTTTCTTCTTGCTTCTGTTTTTTTTCTTCCTTATTAGAGAATTCAGTCATGGTTTCTCTTTATTCTTGGTCCAGCTTATCTGCTGACATTAATAACTATTACTAATGTAGCACAGGTACAGTTCTTTCTGGTAATCTTGTTGCCAGACTTGCGTCAATCTTGTAAATGTTTTTTCTTTTGGGTTTCATAATTTTTTAGTTTTTCAAATGATATTTATATTATATGCTTCTTTTTTGACTGTATGTTGCTACTGAATTATGAGTCATGTTTAAAAATGTTTACTAGAGAACATTTGACTGTTGAATTATACACATGTGCACATACACACACAACCAGTGCATCTCTTTTCATCCTTCCTTCTAAAGAACTTTGTGCTTCTTCCTGTGTGCCTGTGTTTGGGTCAAAAATATCTACCACCTCAGACAAATGGCTGAAGTGTCTTATGATATTGGTGTTAACATCTAGGAATCGGAAGAGAACAACAGCAATGAAGTTGAGAATATTTGTTACATTCCCTTGAAGCTGCTCTCCAAAATAGCCTTTAAAAATGATTTGAACTTTTGAACAGCTAACAGGAAAATTTGCTCCTTGGCCAAAACACTGCAAAATTGCTTCTTCTCAGTCATTGTAAGTTAAGGATATAGAGGATTGATACATTTTAAATACTGTTAGGCAGTATTTTTGAAAAGATTTTCTTATTTTATCAATCTGATTGTTTTTCTCCATTTCATAATCCTGAAGGTTTTTCTAAAAACAGTCTTTAAAATCGACTCAAATTGTTCTTTTCCTGTTTATACCTTCCCCCCCATGTTATTGTATGAAGATCTAAGCAGTCCTACATACACATTTCAGCAAAATTTATGCCTGTGCGTTTCTTGTCTCACACATATATTCAGCATACATTCATAAGAATTTGTTCACTTGGATGCTAAAAGTACTTAATCTTATAGCATTAATCTTATGCATTGTATGCTTAATTTCAATTTCTAACCTACTTGACAATTTGTTTTAGGCAAGCCTTTGTCAATTTTCCATGTAATTACATGGTATAATCAACAAGTCATTTTACCTGCTTGTGCAAATTAAATGTGGGATTTAAGTAGGAGTTTGGCAAGTTTATGATACATCATCTCTTTTTTTCCATTGAGTTGCAGTGTTAAGTTTGCGTATTGGTTGCTCTTCTGACATCTCAAGATTTTTACAACTTGGAAAACACTTCTATGCTACCACTCATTTCTAATCAAACCTTACATTTTGCCATATTTATTTCTGAATTTGTTTTTGAAGAAATACACATTACAAATATGGTTGAAGGCCCCTTGATGTGTCCCCCCCCCCACTCCCTTCTTTTCCCTTCCTCAGAGGTAGCCACTCCCTGAATTTAGGTTCATCATTGTCAAACATATAGAGCTAGGATTTCACATTTCAAAATCAATCTCCTGATGAACATAGAAATAATCTTGAGAAAAAAAAAAAAAACTCATGATTAAATTCTCCTAAAGATTAATAACATATATTGCAAGCACCAGAGGCTCTCAGATGTGGGGAAAAAAACTTGTCCTTTTAAAAAGTTCAGCATTGACCAACTTACATGATCACCAGAACCCTTCACCCATGATTCTGTGTGCTATTGTTGCTTGGAACACTTTGAATACTGCTAGAGGTGTACCCATTCTGGAATTGATCTAGCATTAAATTTTATAGTTTTTCACTAATGGAGCTTTCTAGATTGGAATGACAAAGGTTCTAATAGTAATCACTCACATTTAATGTTGATGGAATTATGGTGAGAACCTTTCCAAAAAAGAAGGTAAAATGCTCATAAATTATACATTTATTGATGGATGTGCAAGTTACCCTTCTTAATTTTTCCAGTTCTTGAGTTCTCTGATCTGAACTGTCTTGCTATGGACCTTGGCTTTACTTACCCCTTTGCCTTAAACTGATCTGTTTATGTTTTTGTGGCCAGAAGTAGCCTGAGTTTGCTGTTAATGTTTAACACATTTTCTTGAGTGACAGTTCTTAAACTGTTAATATTGTACAAGATGACACTTGAATTCTTTGTTTGCTTTTTTTCCTTCCTGTATTAGAACATCTTGGTGCTTTTTATAAGTTATGTATAAAAGAAATTTTTCTTAATATTTGTTCATATAATGACCTGATCCAGGAAAAATAAAATGGGAAAATGGACACTATTTCTGACCTTCAAATAAAACTTATTTATTGGTTTTCAGACTGTTCACCGAGCCTTGGGTTCTACACATTGTCTTAGGGCAGAGTTATATTGGGTGACAGGTCCTTTAGGATCTGATGAGGCTGTGGAGGAGGGGTGAAATTCTGGGAAAATGCACAGGGACACAAAATTTACATACAATTTCACAAAAGCCAGGGAGTCACCTTCTTTAAGGGAAGTCTCACAAAATAGCTCCTCCCCTTACCAGCTTCTTGCCTTCACCACACTCCACTTTGTGCTTCTGGGATAGGAAATAAAGAGCAGGAAGTTTCCGCTATCCACAAAAGTAAGTCTAGCACTTCTGTTTACCAAGGAATCTAAATCCTAGAGCATTTATTGTGTTGTTCTTACAATTAAAGGGTTAATAATTAAGGTGAGTCTGCTTTGTTTTCCTAAGATATTTTAAGCACATGAATGAATTTTTCATTAGGAAGATCATCTTGTTTACATTCTGCACCAAGCTATTTCAGGCATGATTATATATTTTAAAGTGGGGGGATTTTTCTATTTTATTTTATTCAGAAGTCTCAAAAAATTACATTTAAAAGTAAGTTCCAGTTTTAATTCAGAAAATTTTTAAATTATTAAGTATTAATGATCTTGGACAAGTTAATGTTCCAGGGCTACATAATCCCACAGCTATTACCCCAGTGTTCAGCCCTCGTTTTACTTGGTGATCACATTTCAGAGGCTGGCACCCATAATAGGAACCTAATAAATGTTGGTGTCATGCACACTTACTTTGAATTAATGAATGAGAGGAGGAGTACGTAAAAGAATGTGTGAAAGAATGATCAAGTGGAAAGAGTGGAGGAGTACATAAAAGAATGCATGAAGGAATGATCAGGTGGAATAAATGAAATCATTTACTTCCTATTCACTGTAAATTTTAATGCAGTTAATGGCTGCTTTTGCAAGTAATTTGTTGAACACTATCTCTGATCTGTTAGTTAATACACAAACCTGTGTCACGTGTCTCCAAAGATGCTAAATTGATCAATCAATTGTTGGTAGGACACTGAGGAAATGTTTAGCTAGCTGACTTCCTAGCTAAGAAATGGTACAGGATTCATGACCTTCAAGGCGTGACCCCTAAACATAACCGAGTGTGGTTAGATTAATTTGTAGTTTATTTTGGTGGAGTTAGGTAATAGACACTGGCCTTCATAATCAATCCAGTTATTCTCAGACATTTAAAAGAAATAATTCTTCCTTGTACATATTTTTTTCTTCCTTGTATATTTGTTTTTAGATTTTTATCCCTAACTAGTTTTGAGAAATGAGAACAGATGTCATACACAGTCTCCTCAGTTATATTTGAGCAAGTTGAAGTTGATTTAGAATTTGAACAATCAGTTGGAACTATTCTGCCACTTCATTTGGATGTTACATTTAGTGAAGTGAAGAGAGGATTAAATCCAAAAGAAGAAAACATGTGCCATCTCCCACCACTGTTTAACCCTTCAAGGCTGCAGTGTTCTCATCAAAAAATTGTAGGGGCTGGGGTTGTAACTCGGTGGTAGAGCACTTGCCTAGCATGTGTGAGGCACTGGGTTCAATCCTTAGCACCACATAAAAATAGTTAATGTGTCCATCTACAACTAAAAAAAAAAAAAAAATGTACATCTGGATAATTTTGTAGGTCCTTCCTAGCTCTGATATAATTAAAGATAACTTTTTGTTGCTGGTTTTCTTTGTGTAACTGAGATAGTGAATAAAAGTAATATGACATGGAAATTTAAAGAGAAACTTTTTTGAAGGCTGATTATTGTCTTGAGAGGCCTTTTTGTAAGGATGGGAATATTCTGTTATCTGAACTATTCAGTGTGCTAGCCACTAGTAACTTGAGTACTTGAAATGCCACTAGTATGAGTGAGGAACTAAACTTTTAACTCTAAATAGTTACATGTGGCTCATAGCTACCATATTGGACCATGCAAGTTAAGTTCCTAAATATTTGTGTTCAAAGGGAATTCCACACACAGATTTATGTTAGTCTGGTTCTTTATATAACGATTGACAACTGGAATCTCTAAATTTAAAAAATTTGCAATTGCACCTCTAGTCTAACCACTGGAATCTTTCTTCAAGCATATCCTCTGTTTCCAATTGTAGTCAAGTGTATATAAGGTGCCATGACTTTTCCCAGTCATCCTGGATTCTTAGTAACCATGTTCCTATATTATTGATTTTAAAGTTCTGCCATCCTTTTGAGGATCGTGTGTGTACACTATGGCCTACCTGTAGGTTACTGTCAGTCCCCTCTAGAGCCAGACTGTCCCTGTAATAGACTTTGTAGTGCTAGCGCAAGTTTTGTGTTGCTCAGTCTGACCTTTTTTATTTTATATTTTACATGCTTGATTCTGATAAGTTTAATTAAATACCATTTTAAAAAATAGTCCTTCATTTGTAAGAAGTTTTTAGTCCTAAAATCCAACCATCAGCAAGATTTTTTTAGTACTGAAACATCTCTATCATTAGGCTATAAAAACAGTTACCAACTGAATGAATTCAGCATTGGATATACTACATTCTTGGGATTTCCATTTTTGGGGATCCCAGTGAGCACTGATCAAATTTAATATAGAGGCATTCTTTAGGGATGGTGTTTGAAATTGATAGACCATGTGTTTGGTACTCAGTCATTTTTCTATCAAATACTAACTTACATAAGATCATGTTTTTATATGTGGCTTGCCAGTTCACAAATATCTTCAAAACTTGATTCAGCTGTACTGAGCCTGAGGTCTCATTGAAAATTCTACGGCCCTGCTGAGGATCTGAAGCACATCTTCCTGAAACCACAAGTGCTGGTTAGCTCTGTATTACAGAGCAAAGTCAATAATTGATGTTATTCCTTTGATTTTTGAATAGAGGGAGACCAAAGGCAGCTGTCATTAAACAAAGCAATAAGAGGACATGTTAAGAAACTTCAAGCAGCACAGAAGTAGGAGAAAATGCTGCCTTATTCCCATACTATTTCTTCTCTCTAGTATGTTATTATCTTTTACATGTTCTATTATACACATGGGATCGATCTTAATGCCTTGGTTTTTTGTCTATATTTTTTACAAGGCAGGCTTATTGAGGTATCATTTACTAAGATACAGAAAATTTCCAGCACCTGAAAGGTACCTGTATCAGTTTTAATAACCATATTGCATTCAGTTATGTGAGTTTACTTTAATTTCCCTTAGTAACCCCTCATTTATTCATATTTAGGTTATTTCCAGTCTTGACAATTCAAACACAGTGCAGTAAATATCTTGGAACATAAATTCTGGTATGCTTTTCAGTTACAGGATGAATTTCTACCAGAGGATTTATAGAATCATAGGCTATGTGCCTTTATGATTTTGGTAGCTATGGCCAAATGGCCTCCCCCCAAAAATGTAGCAATTTTCTTTCCAAACAGTTACAAATGAGAACACCTCTTAATCTAACATCAAGGGATACCACATGATTTATACTAATTTGGTAGGGATAGTATGAACTAGCAAAGTAATTTGCATTCAGTGGTGGTTTTTCTCATATTAAAAAACATACCAAAAGTTTTGTACACAAAAACTAACCTGTGTTATTTATTCTTAAAACCATGGTATCACACTAGAGGAAATGTGAATAGAAACACTTTTATGTTCCAATTAGCCCAATATAATTTTCACTTTCGCTTATCTTTATCTGTAGTTTTGTAACCATGTAGATTTTTATAATCATCCTGTCAACATATTAATGTGTTTGCTTTCAGTGTACATTATTTCATAAGCCTTTTTTTTTTGTTTCCAGCATTTTCATTTTAATAGATGTGTGATTGTTTAATATTGGGTTATGGCAAGTTTTATCCGTCATTCTATGATAATTTGTTTCCTACTTTTCACTATTATGAACAAGGCTTCCGATGCTATCATGAAAGTTTTCCCTCCCTGCTCCCTCCTTTTTCTGCCTCATTTTTTTTTTTTTTTAAAAGAGCCCTGGTCTTGCTGTTTTCCCAGGTGGTCTCGAACTGCTGGGATCAAGCGATATGTGACACAGCCTTCCAAGTAGCTGCAAGTACAGGTGTGCACCACTGCACCTGCACGTATATAGGTTTTTAAAAATTATTGTCTTAGGACAGTTTCCTACTAGTTTTACTTTTCTTGACCTAAATGTATGTATTGGCATTGGCATGATAGGGTAGCTTTTTATCATTTGAAATAATTTTTGTCACTGCAGAGGAAATCCAGTTCAGTTTTTCTTCCGTGAAGAAGGAAACAGTTGCATATCAATTTGCTTCCGTGCTAGCTTAATCTATTTTTTGTTTTTTATAAAGTATAAAGATTTCACACCTACTTTCCTGATGTAATTTCCTGTTACTTAGTTAATTCAGTAAATATTTTTTTGTGGGGGTGTACCAGGGATTTAACTCAGGAGCACTCAACCACTGAGCCACATCTCCAGCCCTATTTTGTATTTTATTTAGAGATAGGATCTCACTGAGCTGCTTAGTGCCTAACTTTTGTTGGGATTACAGGCGTATGCCACTTCTCCCAGCTCAGTAAATTTTTTTTTTTGATTGAAATTTTCCCTCAGTAGACTATGTGTTTTAAAATTTAAAACTGACAAAACAATATATATATATATATATATATAATCACTTACCTGAAATACTTATGAACAAAAGTTTTTCATATTTCATTTTTTTTTAATTTTTCAGATTTTGGAATATTTGCATATATATAATGAGATACTTGTGGGGGGGTCCTAAGGCTAAACACAGAATTTATTTTTATTTCACATACACCTTATACACGTAGCCTAAAGGTAATTTTATACAATATTTTTAATTTTAATTTTTTTTAATCAGGGATTGAACCCAGGGGTGCTCAACCATTGAGCCACATCCCCATCCCCATCCCTAGCCCCCCCCCCTTTTTTTTTTTTTCTTGATACAGGGTCTTGTTAAGTTGCTTAGGGCCTCTCATTTGCAGTCCTCCTACCTCATCCTCCTGAGCCACTGGGATTACAGGCTTGCACCACCATTCCTGACTTAGTTTAATATTTTTAATAATTTCTCTAAGTGTCATAGTATGAAGTTTTGTGCCTATGGCATTGTTTCAGCACTGAAGAAGTTTGAGATTTTGAAGCATTTTGGAGTTTGGAATTAGGGATGGTCAGCTTGTACAAATTTACCTTTGTCTCTAAGCCTTCCTGGTTCCCTCTATTGGAGGAAGTTAGTATGAGATTCTTGTGTATTCTTTAAGATACATTTTATGCATTTTTGAGCAAGTGTTAGTTTGTGCTTCTTTGTGTGGATCTGTGACCCTTTTGAAGCCACAAATGTTAGCGTGTTGCTTTATTTGTACTTAATTTTTAAAAATATATATAATACAGGCACATGATTTAGAAATAAAACAATGTAAAGGCTGAAAAATGAATTATTATCTATCCCAATTTTCTATCTGATAAGACATCCTTTAGGAGTCTTTGGGTAGATAGAAGCAAATAGGAAAGTACATGTTGTTGTTCCTTTCCCCTTTTGCAACTCTAAAACAGACATTTTTATGTCTAAAAAGATAATTAGTCCTTAAGAGTAGAGGCTCTTGAATCATTTCTCTATTATTCAACACCCTGAATTTATTTTGTAATATATTCAGAATGTATTTGGAGATGTGCATATATCCTGAGTGCTCCCTGCATGCAGATCTCTACTCTGCCATGTATCAGCTGTGTGATCAAGAGCCAGTTCTTTCATCTGTCTTTTAGAGTATTCATTATACAATGATGAGTTAGCATTACTGCACATTCTTCATTAAGTATAGTACCTTATATAAATATATGTTTTCTAGTATGATTTTTTTTTTTTTGCAGTGCTGGGGATTGAACCCAGGGCCTTGTGCTTGCAGGGCAAGCACTCTACCAACTGAGCTATCTCCCCAGCCCCTAGTATGATTATTTTTTAAAATTAAGAATAGTTAAAATAAAATAAAATAAAATAAAATAAAATAAAATTAAGAATAGTGACCAAAAACATAATATTTGAGAATAGGTACCAATCAGTTTGACTTTTATCTGTGATGTGAGTGAATGTGAGTAAATTCATGGCATTCTTTCCTTGTTTGAATTTTACCCAAATAAATTATAGAAAAATTCAGAAAACAAAGCAGCTAAAGTATATTTTATAGGTTTTTTATGGGTTGATAGTTTTATTTTTGCATATACTTCTTTAAAATAAATATATCTTTTCACTACACAGGTATACTTTTTTATGTAATAAAAGTATTCCAGAAAAGGTGAAGGTTGAAATGGGTCCTAAGAATGCATTCTCATGCATTTGCCAGAAATTCCTATTTGTTTGGTTAAAATTCATACATAGCTATACAAAATATTCATTTTTAGGTGGGCCATAAAGGTTTGAAATTCCTGATCACATTATTTTCAGTGTCAGATTGGTAATAACATTAAAGATTTTTAAGGAAGGAAGGGGCCGGAGGACTGAATTTTGTTTCTATTTCAATTTTTCCATCTTTAGTTTTAATAAAATATCAAGCAACAGCAAAATCTGCTTTCCCCTTTCCCACCTTCAGATCCATGCTCATGGCACGGGAGTTACAAAATATGTTCCTCGATAGGGCACTTGCCTAGCATTTGTGAGGTCCTGAACAAAAAAAGTTCATTGAAGAAAATATAAAGACACAAGGAAAAGGAATCTCCATAATACCACCTCCCAGCTTTATGGCATTTTTAACAACTGGTTGTCTAATCTTCTTGCTATTTTTCTCTGCACAGATATGTACATGGAGTCACTCCTGTTGAATTGTTTGCCTTTTACAGTGAGGGGACAACTAATTTCTTGAAAGATAAACAGTATCATGGATGTTTTAATCACATCATTAAATTATCACAGGATCATTTATAATAGGTGCATCATATTCCTTTTGAGTACATATGCCATGCTGCAATTATTTCCTTATAGAAAAATCCCTTTGGACTTCCATTACTTCCTGACGATAGAATCTGGACCATGAAGTTATTAGGTTGTGGGATATGCACTTGTTTGTGCTTTTAGAACAATACTTGTTCTCCAGATGATTAGCCCTCTCCTGTGCTTGCCAGCATGGCCTACTGTGTTGGGATAAGCCTAGCCCTCTGTGAGACATGTTTCTCCTCTTTATGAACTGCTGCAGAATACTTCCAATGCTAGAGACCATCTTTCCTTCTCCCTGTTTGCCTTTGTCTCTTTTATTCCAAATTCTTCTCTTCCCACCTAAAATTTTATGAAACCGATTCATATGTTCTCTTAACTTTTCACCTGCCTCTTAGTGCATCTGCTTCATAAATCTCCATTCCTGGCTTGTAAGTGTGTGTGTGTGTGTGTGTGTGTGTGTGTGTATTGCTAGAAATTGAATTCAGGGCTTGGTGCATGCTAGGCAAGTCTCACCTAGTGAGCTACATCACCTTTTTATTTTGAGGTAGGCTTTGGCTAAGTCGCCCTGGCTGGCCTTGAACTTTTGATCCTCTTGCCTCGGCCTCCTGATGCATAAACTATTCTTGAGACTGTACTATACCACGTATTTAAAAAACCATACCCATTTCTTCATTTTGTTAATCCTGATTTTCACGTTTGTTTTTTTTAGTAACTCAGTTTATTGTGATTATGTGTTAACCTAACATGGGAATCTGACACAGATTATTTTTCTCCTGTACTTCAATAAATGTACTAGTAGAAAGCTGGAATACTTTTTCCCCTCTCATTTTATATACCAAGGAGTTTTAAATGATAATAAAGTAGGAAAACCAAAGTTTGCTGTTTGTGGGCTTGAGGACTGCAACTTTCAAAAGGACTTGGCCTATGTGTCAGCAAGTAGGCTTGGAGATATACTTAGTTCCAGGAGGTTTTTGTGCATCCTGGCACTAGAGGAGGGCTTGCTGTATCTATCAAAAGACTTCCAGACACAGACCAAAGAGTCTTTTAAAAAGTTTAACTTGACTGGGCAATGAGATCAAGACATTTAGTAGATTTCTCTACTTTGGTTAAATCACAATGAAGACTTGCTTTAAATGCACATGACTGATTAGGTTTTTATCCTAACTTGTTTCCGACAGGGCATGGTGCTGATGTGAAATGTGTAGACTGGCATCCAACCAAAGGGTTAGTTGTTTCAGGAAGTAAAGATAGTCAACAGCCAATCAAGTTCTGGGATCCCAAGACTGGGCAGAGTCTTGCAACACTGTAAGTGATAGGAACCCCACCCTTAGTCCTGGAACAAAGGAGAACACAGCCTGTATTCTTTAACTTTTAGCTTTCTCTTACATATTCCTGTAAAAGTTTAGACACCAGATGGACTTGGATCTGTAGACTTCTTATTATGTTTTTTCTCTATAAATCCCTAATGAGATAGGCTTGGTATTTGTTCTGCCACATATGCCTAAATTTAATTTGGTGAGCATATTGGGGGAGCAGGAAGAGGAAGTGCTTATTACCATTTGGTTTCACTGTTTATTCCTATCAGAATACCTTTTGGCACTGTATGGAGTTGCTGTATGTGCCTCTTAGAAGTCAGAGCCCAGCCTTCTCCATCTAATCTATTTATAGAGAAGGTCCTCCTTACTGCCCCCCCCCCCCAATAAAAGAATAAGGTTTCCCTCCATTTTTGAGCCAATTTTCTTTTTTTTGGTCTCATACTTACAATGCAACTGCATAATACAATTTTTCTCTTTGAATTCTTTGTAAATATTCACAGTTCTATGAATATGTTCACTTTTTTGACTGAGCTGCTGCATCTTGATCCTTCAATTGGGAATTAAACCATCCACAAGTGGATTGGTTGGAGTAAGCCTGCCTTATTGTGTAATTCCAGTGACTCTGACCAATGCTGCACCTTGTGACTGGTGCCCCTTGAAGTTGTACATCTCACAGGCTGCAGAGGCATTGTCTTTAGTTCGAATTAACCCTCACATTATCCAGTGCCCACTTTTATGCTTTGTCTTAATAAGAGGAATGTCATTGACTTTTTAAAATTGAATGACCTTTACTGAATATTGGTTTGTGTGTTCCAAGTGCTTCCCCTGCTTCACAGATAATTTTGTCCAATTGAAGCTCTGCTGCTGTTTTTTCTGGGTAGTGAGAGCCGCACTTCAGCAATGGACATTATTTCTATTAACCTAATTCTTTCAAGTGTACTTTAAACTCTGGCCCCGTAATTTTATATACTTATTACTTCTAGGCCACACCAATTGCTATCTTGATCCATGGTGCTTTCAACCAAAATGGTCATTTCGTTGATCGATGCTTGTTTTAAATTCCGACGATTATTTTCTTGGTGCTCTGTTTCTAGTCATGCCCATAAAAACACTGTAATGGAAGTGAAATTAAACCTCAATGGCAATTGGCTACTCACAGCATCACGTGACCATCTCTGTAAACTTTTTGACATTCGAAACCTGAAAGAAGAGCTTCAAGTCTTCCGAGGTCATAAGAAAGAAGCCACAGGTCAGTGACTTTGTTATGCTTGGGTTTTTGATGATTATTACCAATAGCATTCTCAGACCCAAACAATTTTGTCTTTTCCCTTGTTACTGTTTTACAGCTGTGGCCTGGCATCCTGTTCATGAGGGACTTTTTGCCAGTGGAGGATCAGATGGTTCTTTGTTATTCTGGCATGTTGGGTGTGTAACATTTATTATGTAAAGAAGCTGGGGATGTAGCTCAGTACACGGGTAGACCTCATGTAGAACCGCAAAATAAAAGGAGAGAAGTATCACACACAAAATTATTATATTTTTCATGGCATAAAAGTGGCATTTTATTCTGGAGGTCAGGGATTTGGGTTCAGAACTTTTGACAGGGCACAGCAGGTATGGTTCCTCTGTTTCTTTGTATTTGAAGTCCCTGCTGGGATGACCTGAAGGCCGGGCTTCACTTGGGCACTGTTTACTGGAATACATGGCCTCTCTGTGTGGCAGAGGCTTCTTGAAGAATGGGCCTGAGTGGGAGCTCTTGGAGAAAGAGTGTATCCAGAGACTTAGGTGGAAAGTGGTTGATCTCTTCTGGTCTCTGAGTCATACAGTGTAAATTTTGCCACATTCTACTGATTATCAGTAAGTCCAGGAAATAGTATATTTCATGAAGAGAGCATTTGAATGTGTGTAAGCATGATAAAACTTCATACTTTTCTGAGTGTTAGTATGTCTTGTATTAGTCTCCCTGCAGTTTTAAATTCTGTATATCCAGCTTAGAATGAAATATGTAGCACTTCTACTTTTGACTGTGGAAGTTGTTAAGGGAGAATAAATAGCTTTCTTAATCTCTTATTGGTGAAGTAATTCTTGGAGCATTTTCTCCTCTGCTGCTTTTATCTTTGAATAAAAGAAGGTATTTTTGATGACAAGTCAATACCCCTAAAACATGTAGAATTTACTAGATTGATAGCTTTGTTTTAAGGCTAAAAGAAAATGTCTTTCTTTGGTAACTTCTTTCTTTGTGCTGTTACAGAGTAGAAAAGGAGGTGGGTGGGATGGAGATGGCCCATGAAGGAATGATCTGGAGTCTGGCCTGGCATCCTCTTGGACATATTCTCTGCTCAGGTTCAAATGATCACACTAGGTAAGCTTTATAGTGAAAACAGCAAGGAATTATTGTACTTATAGAGCAATGGGAAATAAATATTACATATATTTATTTTTATTTATTGATGGATATGTTTATTTGTATTTTACCTTTTCTTTAAAACATTTTTATAGTGGCTAGGGTTGTGGCTCAGTGTAGATCAGTTGCATAGCATGTATGAGGCCCTGGGCTCAATCCTCAGCACTACATAAAAATAAATAAGGATATGGTTTCCATCTATAACAAAAAATGTTTTTAAAAATCATTTTTATAGCATTTTATAAATATTTTTGTTGCAATAAGGAGATTGGATATTGTGCAGGACTTTGGTTGTTTGACTTTTGTTTGGCTTTCTTATTAAAAAAACATTTGCCACATTTTAAAGTTTGAGAAGGAAAGAATTGTAAAAAATTTGTTGTGTGTACCAAGGAACTGGCATATACTACACTATTAATTTTCCATAACAACACTGAAACTATGTTCCTTTTCTTCTCTCATGACTTTTATTTTGACAGCAAATTCTGGACTCGAAACCGACCAGGTGATAAAATGCGAGATCGATATAATCTAAACCTGTTACCTGGAATGTCTGAAGATGGAGTAGAATATGGTGAGATTTGTACATTTATTTTCTTTAAAATGTTGATATTCTATTATAAAAGTGTTAATATTGGGAAGATTATGCAAAACTGACTAATTTTTTAGTTTATTGGTTTATAAATCACCACAGGTATGATTTATTTTTATAAAGAATTAATTTTTATTGTCCGCTGCTTTCATACACTCTGTGTTGACAATGGATATATTATTCTTTGTAGATGACCTTGAACCTAATAGCCTGGCAGTGATTCCAGGGATGGGAATACCAGAACAACTAAAATTAGCTATGGAACAAGAGCAGATGGGTAAGAATAGTTACAGTAGTTACTTTTTTTTTTTTTTTTTTGGTGGTGGTGCTGGGGATTGAACCCAGGGCCTTGTGTGTATTAGGCAAGCACTCTACCAACTGAGCTGTACCCGCAACCCTACATTCATTTTTTTAATAAAATTTTCGTGTTCCTGTTTTCTTACCTTCATGACTATTTGTATTGAATGTCACAAGATTTATGTCGAGAAATGCTGATGAAAGGGATGCAAACTACATAGTATTTAAAATCTTCCAAAAATGTGTTCATTTACCAAGTGGCCAATTACTTTCATTTAATGAGCTAATTACTTCTCTTTATGGTTATAGGGAAGGATGAATCAAATGAAATTGAAATGACAATTCCAGGTTTAGATTGGGGAATGGAGGAGGTGATGCAAAAGGATCAGAAAAAAGTACCTCAGAAGAAAGTCCCTTATGCAAAACCTATTCCTGCTCAGTTTCAGCAGGTAAGTAACTAAAAATGGCCCCCTCCTCAGCCACTTTCTCATTGAGAAATTGTGGTTAGTTTGTTTAATTGACATTGAGCATTAAGTTTTCTCTTGAGAGCTGGAGTTGTGGCTCAGTAGCAGTGCGCTTGCCTTGCATGCATGAGGCTCTGGGTTCAGTCCTCAGCACCACATAAAAATAAAGGTATTGTGCCCACACCCACAACTAAACAAACAAAAAATTTTTTTAAAAAAAAGTTTCTCTTGGATCATCTCCTCTATTGAAGGTATTTTTGTACTATAAACTCTTCTGAAACCGCCTCACATATTCATGTATTCTCAGACAGTTGCCATCTGATGCCTTGCAGTTTTACTGTGTTTGCCATGAATCTTCTCTGTATCTTCTTTTATTCTTTTTTCCTCACCTACTTATTTTTTCTAAGTTGTTAGAGGAAAAAGGAAGAGGTGTGAGTCAGAAAGTATGTTGACTCTCTTCTCATCTGTCTTCTGCTTTGCAATGTGCCCTTTTGAAGAGACTGGCAAACTTTTCTTTTTTGAGAACAGGTCTTACTATGTTGCCAGGCTAGTCTTAAACTCTTGGGCTCAAGTACTCCTCCTGCCTCAGCCTCCTGGGTGGTGGAACTATAGGTGCAGGCCACAGCATTTAGCTAAGTTTGTATTCTTACTAACATGTGGGATCTTTCAGCTTTTATCATGTTAGTAATTTCCACCTAGTAATGCACCAGTCTCACTCCATTCCTGAGTCACTAGGAATTTGCATTAGAAATAAGAACAATTTTGCAGGTTGGATTAAGCAGATTACACCATAGAATGATTTTCTCATCCTATTATTATAATGTTCAGATTTGGGATATATGTTAATACTTCTTTTCCAAGGCCTGGATGCAAAATAAAGTACCCATCCCTGCTCCAAATGAGGTGCTGAATGACAGAAAAGAGGACATTAAATTGGAAGAGAAGAAAAAAACACAAGCAGAAATTGAGCAAGAAATGGCCACATTACAATATACCAATCCACAGCTTTTGGAGGTGCGTGAAGCTCTTTAGCAGGGTGCTAGGTGATAAAAGAAAGCAGCAATAACATATTTTTTTACTGATGTGCTCTTAAAGAAAGGGAAGAGATTCTCAGGTGGGTCTGACAAGCTTCATGATTTCTTACTGCTATGTTAGGAAGCTAGTTTCTAAAAGAGTCCTTTTACTTAGACTTTTAAAACTGTATCAGTGGAGCAGTGAGTACCCAAGTTAAAAACACATTTTAACAGAAAATATAAAGCCAACATAGTTTTAATTTGGATTCATTTAATTATCTGTAAGTAAAAGAATTTTTCTTTTTTTGTCAGCTGGCAGAACAAATGACTTGTTCTTATTTTCCCACCTATGACAGCTACCAAGGATGAAAAAATAGTAATAAATTATTGGGCTTTTCCTGCTCAAGATCGATACAAGTAATCCTAAGAGGAAATGGTCTGAGGGAGTCTGGTAGCCTCAGTGCTGGGGAATATTGAGTGGCCTCTGGACATTTTGAGTGTCTCAATGGACTCTGGTTACCACTGGGCCATTAAGAAGTTGAGCATTTTGTATATTTTAAGGCTTCCTTGATGAAGTACTTGATAGCAATATTGTCAACTTTGAGGTTTCTGGCTTAATTATTTGGCATTCTTTTTTTTTCTTTCTTTCTAGCAACTTAAAATTGAAAGACTTGCGCAGAAACAGGCTGAGCAAATTCAGCCCCCTCCCTCATCTGGCACCCCTCTCCTTGGACCCCAGCCCTTTCCAGGACAAGGTCCAATGTCTCAGATTCCTCAAGGTTTTCAGCAGCCCCATCCATCTCAGCAGATGCCAATGAACATGGCTCAGATGGGGCCTCCAGGTCCACAGGGACAGTTTAGACCCCCTGGACCTCAGGGACAAATGGGACCACAAGGTCCTCCACTGCATCAGGGAGGTGGGGGTCCACAAGGATTCATGGGACCACAGGGGCCCCAGGGCCCACCCCAGGGGCTCCCAAGGCCTCAGGACATGCATGGGCCCCAAGGAATGCAGAGGCACCCTGGACCTCATGGCCCTTTGGGACCTCAAGGGCCACCTGGACCACAGGGTAGTTCTGGTCCTCAAGGTCATATGGGTCCTCAGGGTCCACCTGGCCCACAGGGTCACATAGGCCCTCAAGGCCCACCTGGTCCCCAGGGCCACTTGGGCCCACAAGGGCCTCCTGGTACTCAAGGTATGCAGGGACCACCTGGTCCCAGAGGAATGCAAGGACCTCCACATCCTCATGGGATACAAGGTGGACCAGGGTCTCAAGGAATCCAAGGTCCTGTGTCTCAGGGACCTCTGATGGGATTGAATCCAAGAGGAATGCAGGGGCCTCCAGGTCCCCGAGAGAATCAGGGTCCTGCTCCCCAAGGGATGATGATGGGCCACCCACCTCAAGAGATGAGAGGACCTCACCCTCCAAGTGGACTGCTGGGACACGGCCCTCAGGAAATGAGAGGTCCTCAGGAGATGAGAGGCATGCAGGGGCCTCCACCCCAAGGATCAATGCTGGGCCCTCCCCAGGAACTGCGAGGTCCTCCAGGCTCACAAGGTCAGCAGGGGCCGCCCCAGGGCTCTTTGGGACCTCCACCCCAGGGTGGCATGCAAGGGCCCCCTGGACCTCAGGGACAGCAGAACCCGGCAAGAGGGCCACATCCATCTCAAGGGCCAATACCATTCCAGCAGCAGAAAACACCACTGCTAGGTGATGGGCCCCGGGCCCCCTTCAATCAGGTATTATTTATTTCCAACTTACAGGCATTAACATGTTGGGAAAATACTCTGCACTTGAAGTAGTACTGCTGAGAATAGTGAAAAGCAGTTGCAGCTAGGTATAACCATTTCTCCACAAGTGATGGTGGCTTAAGATAATAGCAGCCTGGCTAAGGAAGGAAGTAAATGACTGAAGAGTTTGGTTACACCATCATTAAATATTAATCTTCAATGTTTCACCGTATTTTTTTTTAAGAGAGGTTTTTCAAGAAAAGATCAACTTTGAATCAAATACGGTTTTTCATTGTGCCAGGGAACCCAGAGCTATGGCTTTGAGGAGGGAATATGTTATGTTGTATATATCTCAGGTTGTCATGTCCCCCTTTCTGTATTCTTTACTTTGTGGCCCAGTGTTCCATGGGACTGCCAGCAACCAACCCATGTCTGACCTCTCTTTCTGCTTTTCTTTTAAAGATACTGTGTGATATTTATATACTGTAAACCATGTATCTCACTATTTTCTCTCGGTGAATGCTTTCACAGACCTCCAGTTCCAGAATGGAGCATTCCAAAATAGTGACCCTTTGGACGAAATTCTTTTCAAGTTGTTTTCAGCTCTCTCCTTTTTTTTTTGGTACCCGTGCTTAGCCACAACCTCATATCTTGTTTATATTTTATTTAGAGACAGGGCCTTGCTAAGTTGCTGAGGCTGGCTTTGAACTCAAAATCCTGCCTCAGCCTTCTGAACCACTGGGGCTACAGGTGTGCATCACTGCACTTGGCTGTTTTCAGCTCCCATATTAAAATATTTGCAGGGAGGTCTATTTCTGTGAACATTTCCTTGGTCCATTTCTAAGGACTCTTGTGTGGATTTTTTTTCCCCCCTCAGGATAGGAGATTGAACCCAGGGATGCTTTACCATTGTGTTACATCCCCAGCCCTTTTTAATTTTTTATTTTGAAGCACGGTTTCACTAAGTTAGTGAGGCCCTCACTCAGTTAATGAGGCTGACCTTGAACTTGTGATCTTCCTGTCTCAGCCTCCTGAGTTGCTGGGATTACGGGCATGTGCCACTGTGCCCTGCCAGGAGGACTGTTTTTGTCAACCACATTTTATTACTCATTTGCTGGACGGTGTGAGGAGAGTTGCTTGGGGCAAATTATAAAGACTGCTTAGGCATGAATGGGTTCAACACTGTTTAGCTATGTAGATTCTAAAGCTCTTAGTTTGAAGGTATTATTTGGATACAGACAACTGGATTTTGTCCCTGAAGTCAGTTATGGGGGAAAAAGTGAGTGAGCGAGCTAATGCTAACTCCTTGAGTTGTCATTGGATGCCCTGAATTACCTGGGAGAGGAGTTGTTACAGATACTTCCTGTAGAAAATATGGTTTTTTTTTCTTCAAATATCACTGAGAATCTATAAGATAACCATCAGATTTTTTTTTTTTTTTTTTTTTTTTTTTTTTTTTTTTTTTTTTTTTTTTGCGGTCCTGGGGTAACCATCAGATTTAATGAACTAGGTAAATAAATAAATTATATGTTATTCTTCAGATCTTCTAGAACTTAAAAATGTCACAGCAGGGAAGAATCTCTTGGCACTTGAGTTTATTTTCAGATTTTTATTAGGTACTTTTCAGAATTTAGGATGAGTTAAACAAAAATCTAGAATTGCCATCCTAGATTGCCCTAAAACTTGAGGTTTTTAAAATTCATTGAGTATTTGTGTGTGTATATGCAACATTTATTTCCTAGGTTATTTTCTTACTTTTTTTGATGGTGAATTGGTAGTTTATATTTAGGAGTATTTTAAAAATGAACTTTAACTAGTATATTATGACTGAAATTATAAACATGTTAGATTCAAGAGAATAGGCCTAAATTTCTGGAACAATTCAACAAGAGTTTTCATTGTCCATGTGTTAAAAGATTTTATGTGTGAAAAGCGTAACAATTTTAAAATTTTAGTTGACCTATACAACTGGTAGAGTGAATCAGAAGATCTGACATTGGTATAGGTATTTCAAATCTCAGAAGTTGCCTGATCAAAAACCTTTGCTTATATTTCTCATATACTGAAATCTATTTTTCTTCCCTTTGGCCTGGCCAATTATTTAAACCAGTTGTTTTCATGGTTTGATGTGGTGGACTTGTTTTCAGGGCTTTTAAGTAGCAGCATGAAAGATGTTAATTACAGCTTTCCTGGGCTAAAAGTAATCAGACAATGCAGCAGTATATTACTTACTGGCATTCTGTTACCATTGCCATTGTGTTTTGGCAATTAATGTTTTTTGTTTTTTTTTTTTGTCGTTTTTAGATGTACATGACAGTAGAGTATATTTTGACATATTATACATACATGGAGTACAACCCATTCCAATTAGGATCCCATTTTTGTGGTTGTGCATGATGTGGAGATATACTAGTTGTGTATTCATATATGATCACCAAGGAAAGTTACATCTGACTCATTCTACTGTCTTTCCTATTCCCATCCCTTCTCCCTTCTCTTTATTCCCCTTTGTCTAATCCAGTGAACTTCTGTTTTCCCCTCCTCACTGTCCCTTGTGGGTTAGCATCCACATTTCAGAGAGAACATTTAGCCTTTGGTTTTTTGGAACTGGCTTATTTCACTTAGCATGATAGTCTCCAGTTCCATCTATTTACTTGCAAATGCCATAATCTCCTTCTTTATGGCTGAGTAATATTCCATTGTGTATATATACCACATTTTCTTTATCCATTCATCTGTTGAAGGGCACCTAGGTTGGTTACATAGTTTAGCTATTATGAATTGAGCTGCTATAAGCATTGATGTGGTTGCATCACTGTAGTATGCTGATTTTAAGTCCTTTGCATATAAACAAAGGAGTGAGATAACTGGGTCAAATGATGTTTCCACTTCAAGTTTTCTAAGGAATTCCCATATTGCTTTCCATAATGGCTGCACCAATTTGCAGTCCTACCAACAATGTGTAAGTGAACCTTTTCCCCCACATCCTTACCAACATTTATTGTTTCTTGTATACTTGATAATTGCCATTCTGACTGGAGTGAGAGGAAATCTTAGAATAGTTTTGATTTGCATTTCTCTAATTGCTAGAGCTGTAGAACATTTTTTCATATATTTTTTGACCATATTTTTTCTTCTGTGAAATGCCTGTTTAGTTCCTTTGCCCATATATTGATTTTTTTTTTTTTTTTTTTTTTTTTGGTGTGAAGTTTTTTGAGTTCTTTGTATATTGATGGCCGTTTTTAACTGCCAATGATACCTCCTAGTAGGGCTGCTAATAGATAGTTTGGGACCTGAGAATAATTCTGCTATTGATTTTTTTTTTTTTGAAACTGTGTTCTCATAGTAGATCCATTCAATAAACATGCTTTTTTTTTTATAAGAAGGAATGACTAGGTATATTTTAAATAAACATGTTTTTTTTTTTATAAGAAAGAATGACTAGGTATATTTTAATTTATTTATATGTTTGTCAAGAGACTTGATCCAAGGTCATTGGACTATGTGGGCAATCAGATATGGCTCGTTAAAAACAGAGAATATTAGGACAAGGCACAAGTTGTGATTGCGCTCTGGATCATGAGCAATGAGGTGAAAATCAGAGCTGCAGGTTTGTATCAAACAGAAGCTGCAGCAAACAAATGAATCCAGCACGATGGATAAGGGTGACTAACGTCACATGAGCAGTGGGTGTTTAGCAATGGGGATCTTGGAGAGCAGAGCAAAGAGGGAAGCAAAAGGGAATGCCTTTCTTATCTGTGTACTCTCATAGTAGGAGAGCCCAGTTCTAATATTACTTGGAGACATTCCTTGCTTTGTGTCATGGGTGGGAATCATGGAAGTGACAGCAGAGTTTGATTATCCTGGCAGATTGGCAGCCCTTTACTTTTGCCAGAAGTTAGGAAGACCTTTGCAGAGTGGTATATTGTTTTCTGACTTTCCATTAAAGTTCTTCCTTGGCATTACAAAAAAAAAAAAAAAAAAAAAAATCTGACTTTAAATAAAACCCGTTAGCAGGTCTTAAATACAAGTGCTTCCTTTTATTATGGCATGAAAATTATCTCCTTCCCCCATTTTAGGGACAATTTTGTTCTAATGTTACTGAATATTTATTGCTGTAGTCTTTGGGGTAACCTAGTGTTTTTATCTTGTCACATTATAATGCATTTGTTACTCATGAAGCAGACACCTATGATTTCACACCACTACTTTGAAAACATCTTTTCAGGAAGGACAAAGTACAGGCCCCCCACCCCTCATACCAGGCTTAGGACAACAGGGAGCACAAGGCCGCATCCCCCCTCTGAATCCTGGACAAGGACCTGGCCCTAACAAAGGTAAATATCTGCTTGGCTTAATAAGAGATTGTATCCTGCCTCTAGTGTATATATTTTAAAGTTAGTAGATATTTTCATTGGTAAGTAATTAATAGAATGGTCGTTTGAACTGCCGGGAAAAATATGGGTGTGGTCGTTTCAGGTAACGGCCTTATCTTATGTTATTTTTGTATATGTGTTTAGTTAGGCAACAGTGCTGGCCAAAGGATCTGAGGTCCTCACCACCAGTTGCTGGTGGTGTCATCACTGGACAGGTCTTGGCAGGAGCAAATGTGCTATAGGCCAGCCTGTCCCCATGTGGAGTTGGAAGTGCCTTCTGAGCTCATAGGATGCAAATGCACATTCATCAACTTTAAGAGCTCAACTGTTTCTACTTAAATTTTTTGGTCAGGGTAAAGAAGTCAGGATTTTAACAGTGTTTATCCCCCCAAATTATGTCCTCTGGTGAATTCTTTAACTGCTTTTGTTCTCCTCTACAATTTGAAAAGAAGAAAACGATGTGCTAATGGTGGTGCCTCAGTTGTTGATATTGTGTAAAGTGAAGGAATGAGAATTGTCAGCATTTAGGTGTGGGGCTACTTGGAAGTTAAGAGTTAAATCCCAAGAATTGAAAGAGCCATGTGGATGCCAGTGGCCCTGGTTTGGCTAACATGTTGCATGTTACACCCTCTTGCCCCTACCACCTCCGAGTTGGAGAACAGAATGGAAGCGGTGCTGTTAAGAGGGTTAGCGGGGGCACGATTCTGAGGGGTGTGAATCAAGGGCAGTTAGGAGACAAAATGGTCACTTTCAGCACCTTTCATGGAAAAGAGAACTCAAAATCAGGATATTTGTGGAGATCGTACTTTGCAGCACTATATTCTCATTTTTAATCGGCTGGGCCCATTGTGTGGCACGTGTCAGTTGTCTTCATTTTATCAGATTACGAGAAGTCCTTGTTGGCATTTGTGGCCCTGGAACTTTGGAAATTTAAAGCTTAGTCTTGAGTTTATGTGAGATATCAGAAGTAGGAAAGGGTGAGATCTAGGAATCGGAGAGCATTTATTTCTGTCACATTATATCGAAGTGGTAGCAGAGGATATTCAGGAGGGAGGTGACTCATAGGGAGAGAAGGAAAGCATTGAGAGCCAATCTCTGAGACTTGGGGACCTTAAGAAAGTCTAACCCCCAAGGTACTGTTAGCCACAAACTGAGAGCTGCTTCTCTTCCTCTCCCTACTTGTGTCTGTCTCCACTTGTCTCCTTCTCCTTGCTCTTCCCCTTTATCTCTACTCTTCCTCCCCCATCCCCCTTTTTCTTCTTCTTTCTCTTCCCAGGGACCAAAAGTTGAAAGGAGAATTGAGAAAGTGGCCCTTCCATCCCCTACTGTATTAACCTTCATTGCCACCCATCACCAGTGGCCACATCCCTTCTTATTTGTAGTGGTGGGTTTCTCTTCTTGGAAGAGCAGGGTACTTTAAGCAGGTAGAGGTAATGGGGGGGATTGATATTCATAGGTAAGTCCAAATGGAACATTTGCAGCTTTCTTCAAATCAAAGGATGGCCATGTCTGAGGTTATACTAAGTTAAGGTAACATCAAGTCAGAGAAAGCCTCAGCTGCAGGGACACCCCGAGAATTGAGTGGCCTATATACCAGAGGGAATTGGATCCAGGATATTTGCAAACTGACGGAACAGAGAGCATCTTAGAAGGGGCTTGCCTCAGCGTGGAGAGGACAGCAAGGAGAAAGAAGGGACAAACTGAGCTAAAGAGAGACTTTCCAATGGCATATTTTTCTACTGAAATGTTTAAACTTTTATTCATGTTGAATGGTGAGGAATTGAAATGGCCAAGAGAAATTGAGAGGGAGGGAGATTGCAAAGAAGAACTATGTCTGTGTTACACTGAGAGGGTTATCTTATTGCCAGGGAACTTCAGTAAAAAGCATGAGTTGAGCAAGGGATTTCATTTTTTTTTGTTTTTAGTTGTTAATAGACCTTTATTTTATTTATTTATATGTGGTGCTGAGTCTTGAACCAAGTGCCTCACATGTGCTAGGCAAATGCTCTACCACTGAGCCACAACCCCAGCCCTGGGGAATTTCATTTTTAAAACTTAAGGTTTAGATTTTTTTTTTTTTTTTTTCTATACAGGTGCTTAAAGCTGGGACCTTATACATGCTAGGCAAGTGCTCTACTACTAAGCTACATCCCCAGCCCATAAAAACTTAAGTTGTTTTAGTAGAGTGCTGCCTGGCATGCATGAGGCCCTGCGTTTAATCCCCAGTACTGCAAGAAAAAACACTCTTGTTTCAGAAGCAATATTCCCCTTTGCTACCCCCTTTTAAAGAATGTTTGATTTAAAATGTATGTTGACAGAAAATTGGTATACATTTGCAGTGGCTACTGTAGTAAGCTCAATAGACAGGAAAACAATTCCTTCAGAATTAGGAGGTAGACCAATTTAACCAGCACATATTTATGTCATTGGACTTTTCCAGTTTTATTAAGCCCCTTGCCTTGCTGGAAGTCAAACCTAGAGGCTGCCATGTGCTAGGCAAGTACTATCTTTAGTGGATTCCAAACCCTGTCTTCAAAGAATGGTGATAATATTGTAAATGAGAGACATCTTTCCTAAAAAGGTGAAGAAAAGATGTTCTTGTAAACCCAGAAACAAGCACAGCAAAGGCTGTGTGGTCGCCAAGCAGTTATTAGAGGGGCCCATGTTTCCATGAACCTCACAGAGTAGCATGTGAGATTTCTAGTGTGAATGAAGGAATTAAGTTAAATGAGTCAGGAGTTGAAGGAGTGGCATCTTGGGTGGTAGCAGTGTAGACCTGGAGCTTTGTAATGGGCTTGGTAGCTTTCGGAAGTACAGAGGAGATTTACTTTTCCCTGCTGTGTCCGTCTTGGGTGTGGAGCCAGTGGCCCTAATGAAATCATCGGAAGAATAGGTACTAGGAGGGGAAGCTCATTCTCATGCCCAGGAGGTTCGCTCAGATGTTTTCTAGTATATAGTAGGAGGTAGACATTGCTGGTCTCATTTGATATTAGTTGTTTGCCCTAGGTCAGGCTACTTGCTAGTGAGAGGTGAAGCTGAATTCTTCACCCAAAGCCCATGGTCCTTCCATTATATGGTGCCTCAAGGATATTGTCTTCTAAATATGCTGAGAACCCAGAGCGAAAACGTTCTAATACATCCTGAAACAGGGAGATGCTGCAGGTCAGACCTGTGTTGGCAGGCTTTCTGGATGCCGTGGTAATGGTCAGCTTTGTTTCCTTCAGGTGACTCCCGTGGCCCTCCAAACCATCACCTGGGCCCGATGTCAGAGAGGCGGCATGAGCAGAGTGGTGGCCCTGAGCATGGGCCTGAGAGAGGGCCTTTTCGGGGTGGCCAGGACTGCAGGGGTCCCCCTGACAGGCGTGGCCCTCACCCTGACTTCCCCGATGACTTCAGCAGACCTGACGACTTCCACCCCGACAAGCGCTTTGGCCACCGCTTACGTGAATTTGAGGGGCGAGGAGGACCTTTGCCACAGGAAGAGAAGTGGAGGCGAGGGGGCCCTGGGCCTCCGTTTCCTCCTGATCACAGGGAATTCAGCGAGGGAGATGGCCGGGGTGCAGCCCGAGGCCCTCCAGGGGCATGGGAAGGCCGCAGACCTGGAGAGGAGCGCTTCCCTCGGGAACCCGAGGACCCACGTTTTCGAGGGCGCAGAGAAGAAAGGTGGGACACATACTGTGCAGGTCCACCACCTCTTCCCTGGGACCTTTAATCTGTTCTCTCCACAAAGGTCTCTTTCCTTGTTTATTGGACAAGAGTACTGCATTGATTATTAACCCTGTCTTCTCTAGGTTTTGCATTTAGGCTTTAAAAAAATTATGCTTTATGTTTTTGTTTTTTTAATCTTTGCTTCTTAGAAATCTTTGTCTTTCTGCTTTTAAAATTCTTCTATAAAAGAGATGGTAGGATCCGTATATTATGAGAGGGTCTTGGATCTGATTAAAAATTTCCAGGTTCATCTTGATTAGATGGTGAAATGGGAGCCAGATACCTAAATTGAGATTGACATAGATGCAATTCTTATGTAATTGCAAAGTCAAGTGGAACTGAAAAATAATCTTTCTGTTAAACTTAGATCAGGCTTGAACTCTAACCTTTTGGAGCATAAAATAAATAGAAAAAAAAACAGGAATTGGGGTAATCTCAAGTAAGAGTCAGAATAATCTGTGATGACATTGAATGTTTGCTCTGTGTTAGGCACTGTCACCTCATTTGATTGGTACATGAAATCTGTGAGCTAGGTGTTATTTTGAGCATCCTAAACAAAGGATCAGACAGAATCAGGTGGGGCTAGACTTTCTGAATCTCATAGGTGTGAGTGTTGAGAGCCAGGCTTCAGGCCTTTGTACAGCATTTCTGTCTCCACTGTCCCTCAGGCATTGTCCTTTGTCTTCTCATTACATTTCTCTGGGGATTTTTTGTTTTTGTTTTCTTTTTGTGCATAGTAGCCAGTGGTGCTCTATCACCCAGCCCTTTTCATTTTTTTATTTTGAGATGGGGTCTCACTAAGTTGCCCAGGCTGGCCTCAAAACTTTTTATCCTCTTGCCTCCACCTCCTGAGTTGCTGGGATTATAGGTGTGCACCACTGAAGTATTGGCCATCCTCATGCTTTGGGGATATGTTCAAGAATGGCTGATAATGTGGTCAGGAAGGCTAAGGGAAGCAGCTGTTAGGAGGAATTAAAAAAAAGATATAAGATCTTTTTTTGGTACTGGGAATTGAACTCAGGGGCTTGTAACCATTGAATGACATCCCTAGCCATTTTTTGTATTTTATTGTGAGACAGGGTCTTACAGACTTGCTTAGGGCCTTGCTAAATTGTTGAGGCTGGCTTTGAACTCATGATTTTCCTGCCTCAGCCTCCCAAGCTGCTGGGATTACACACTTGCACCACTGTGTCTGACCCTTTTTTTTTAATAATGTCTAGGCATTTTCTTTTAAATAAGAACTTGGCATCTACATAACTTCCACTGATTTCTTGACTCTGATCTTGTATAAAATTTCACCTTTTTTTTCCTTTCGTCTCAATTTATGTCATATTTTATCTGTCAGTGACAGACCCACAACCTAGACTCTTGTGCTGTCACATATTTGTGCTGATCTTCAAATACACTAGACATGCTCCTACCCCCAGGTCTTTGTACTCCCTCTTCCCTATGCCAGGAACACACTCCCCAGACACTTGTGGCTCAGTTTTCTGCCCTTTATATTTCATTGTAACACACAGCAGTGCTTGACCTTAAGTAATATTCACTTGTCCCCCAGTATCTGAGGGGCATTGGTTCCCTCCATGCATGCCAAATTCGCAGATGCTCAAGTTCTTTATATAAAATGGGCTAGTATTTGCATACAACTATTTACATCCTTCCAAACACTTTTAAATCATTTCTAGGTAACTTATAATACCTAATGCAATGTAAGTGCTATGTAAATAGTTGCTGTATTTTTTGTTTGGAGAACAATAACAAAAAGAATTTTTTTTAAAAACTTGCAATATATGATTGGTTGAATCTACAGTTGTAGATACAGAGGATGGACTGTATTTATTTCTTTATTGCCTATATCTCTTGTAAGCACATCAACTTCCACTGTGTCCTTAGTACCTAAAGCAGTAGTAGCAGCATGATGTAGGTGCTCATGACCATCTTCAATTAATGCACCTTTTTGTTTATCAGAAGAGTGATTTGAGAGGGGTCAGTCCATTAGAACGTGTGTTAGTCTGCTTGGACTATCATAACAACATTCCACTGGCTGGGGGCTTAAGTGGCAGGAATTATTGTCTCACATTTCTGGAGCCTGGAAGTTCTAGATCACGGTCCATTAGGGTCAGTTTCTGGTTGGGGCCCTCTTCCTGTCTTGGAATCCTATGTATCTTCACATTAGTGAGTGGAGGAGCTCTCTCTTTTCTCTCTTCTTCTTCTTTTTTTTTTTTTTTTTTTTGGGGGGGGGTGCTGGGGATCGAACCCAGGGCCTTGTGCTTACAAAAGCAAGCACTCTACCGACTGAGCTATCTCCCCAGCCCCCTCTTTTCTCTTCTCTTATTGAGGGTTCTATTCCCACTACCAGAGCTCCTTACCCATCATTTCATACAAATGTAATTACTTTCAAATACTATCATGCTGAGGTTGAGAGCTTCAGCATATGAATTTTGTGAGAACAAATATTTAATCCACAACAGGAGGTATGTTCTAGTAAGGGGAATTAGACTCTGAATCTCTTTGTAACTAGAGCAGTGGTACAGCAGATGCCTAGACATAAGAGTCCTGCTGTATTTCAGGGAAACAGTGCCCCTTACTTAACTTGTTTTAGCCCACCCACCTCTCCTCACCTTGTCTAGTCACATCCTGACCCTGGCTTGTTAGCTCCACCAGTGTCTTAGGCACACCTGCCTTACTTTGGAAAGCACGATTTGGTAAAGTCACCTCAGGCCAAAAAAGTTATTAAAAACCAAGCTGGAGGGAAAGGTGGAGGGCAAGAGAAAGCTCCTTTCCATCCCCCCTTTTTTTAAAAGTTATGAATGTAACTTTCATAAGTTACTTAGGCTGGCCTTGAACTTGTGATCCTCCTGCCTTAGGCGCTGGAGTCACTGGGGTTACAGGCATGTGCCACTGTGCCTGGATCTAGAGAAAGCTCTTTTAAGTAGAGTGCCAGGGATCAATGTAGGAGGAGTGATGGAATTAGAAAATCACCTCTATTAGGAGCAATCAGTGTTGTAACTGATATAAACAAGGATTGCCATTACCCAGGATATTTGGGGAAAAGATTGTGGGACTCAAGATCACCCCACAGATTGCTTATCAATTGCAAAGGAGAAAATGTACCTTTCTAGCAGCAAAATCTGTTTACCACACCACCTTTGCATTATCAACAAGGAGACAAACTGATATCTTGAGGTCTAAATAATCCTTGTCAAAAATGTTTAACCTGGATCTAATCATGAGAAAACATAGATTCAGAAAACACCTGGACAGACCCTCACAAAGATCCAGGTCATAAAAGACAAAATACCAGAGACAATTAAAGGAGACCAAAGAGACATGACCACTAAAATAACAACATGTAGTCATGACTGAATTCTGTTGAGAAACAACTGGCTCTAATTAATGTTTTAGGGACAGTTGTGTGGGGGGATTACATTTGGACTATATGTTAAATAATATCACATATTACTGAGAATGACAATGATATTATGGTTAGATAGGAGAAAGTTCCTGCTCTTATAAGGAACACTGCAGTATTTAGGTATGAAGCATCATGTTGTTGGCCTCTGATTTTCAAATGGTTTAGAAAACACATTTGTAAGTAGACAAGATAAAGCACTCATAGCAAAATATTAACTGATGAATCTAGGTGAAGGGTCTAGGGCTGAAGGGCATTCATTGTACTATTTTTTCAACTTTACTATTAGTATGGAAACTTTCAAAGCAAAAGATAACTGAAGAAACTCAAGAAAGAGCAGAAGGCCTAGTTGAGAGGAGGCTACACAGGGAGGGCAGCACATGCAGACTGGCCTGTGCCCAGCTCCTTCTAGCCCTTTTTGCAGTGATTGTGGCCTCTCTCGGTGTGCTTGCACACCTTTTTCTGCTTGTAGGTTACTCTCTCTGTTCCCCCATAGGCTTCTTTGTGACCTCTGCTTCAGCAGTATTCCCAGCCATTTTAGACTCCCAGTTGCAAGGTTCCTGAGAGTGAAGGGAAAGTTGTCCACCCACCAGGGCACCAGATTGTCATCCAACCAGTTCATGGGCTGCCTGCAGACCTGGTGCCCTCTGCATGCCAGTCAACAGTAGACTGAGGCCACTGGGGCAGCTCATGTCAGTTAGGCCTGCCCCAGGTGGAGGCTGTGGGCAGGTTATAGAGGATGCACTCCAAAACATGTCCAGGACAGTTGGCTAGCATAATCTGTATCCCCTTTTTTTCTTATTATGTAAGTAACACATGTTACTATATGTTAAATAATAACACGTTACTTATATAATCATAAAAATGTAGATGATCACTAGGCACAGTGGCGAGTGCCTGTTGTCCTAGCTACTTCGGAGTCTGAGGGAGGAGGCTGACCTCAGCAGTTGGAGACCAACCTAGGCAACATAGTGAAACCCTGTCTCAAAAATGTAGAGGATAATGAAAAGTACTTAGGAGGCAATGATAAAAGAACGTGGACTGAGCATCAAGACTGTCTGAGTTCAGAGCATAGCCTTTATTTCCTGTATGTCCCTAAATAACTTCAGTTCTCTGGGCCTCAGTGCACTCATCAGAAGAAAAGAACCAGAGGAAAAGTGCTTCAGATGGTGGTTATAAGGAAGAACTGAAACCAAATAATATATGGAAAGCACTTGGTATGATATAAGCACTTAAGAAACACTGATCACTCCTGAAGACATTTTATTAAACATTTTTGGGTGTCGCTTCACAAACATAGAGTGATCACTCTTATTATTCCTAAAACCATCTTGAAGTAGCCCCACATTCTGGAATGTTTTTTTCTTGTCTGCTTTGACCTCTAATATGAGGATTATAAAATGAATATTTTAAAAAATATGGTTGCATTTTTTTTTTTCCCCTCACTATTAACATTGTATCATGGCTTCTCCTATCACATTTCTCCAACACAGAGTTTCAGGGTATTCCAGGAGGTGGACGTTCTGTTTTTCTTTACAGCTTCAGAAGAGGAGCACCACCGAGACATGAGGGCCGTGCCCCACCCAGAGGAAGGGATGGTTTTCCTGGTCCTGAAGACTTTGGTCCAGAGGAGAATTTTGATGCTTCTGATGAGGCGGCCAGAGCACGAGATCTCCGAGGCCGAGGTCGGGGTGCCCCACGAGGTGAGCAGTGTGGAGGACACTTGTGGTCTGGAGGGACAGGCAATTGTGAGCACAGCTGAACAGTCTGTAAGCACAGTGTTGTTTGCTCTGTTGTGTAGGAGGAAGGAAAGGCTTACTTCCCACCCCTGATGAGTTCCCTCGATTTGAAGGAGGACGGAAGCCAGACTCCTGGGACGGAAACCGAGAGCCAGGTGTGGAAGAAATGCTTGTTGAATGTCACAAAGTGGGGCCCAGGGCACTCCCAGGGCCCTCCAGGTCCTATCTTTTCCAATTTGCATATCCATGGAGGCCGAATTGCCTTCCCTTCTTTCCAACACAGCTTTTTGGTTTTTTTTTTTAGTTGTCAATGGATCTTTATTTATTTATATGTGGTGCTGAGAACTGAACCCAGTGCCTCACACATGCTAGGCAAGTGCTTTACCACTGAGCTATAACCCCAGCCCCCATCTTATCTTAGTAGATAGAATGTAGAAGTAGTTGGGAGAATCCGTTTTTTTGTCTCTTAAGTCAAACAGGAAAGGGGCTTGTCTAAATATAAAATAATAACACTCTTTTTCACTTAATTGATTTTGTAGAATAAAGTTAAATGAATTAAAAATTTTTGGGTTTTAATTGATAACACTAAATACAGTAAATATGTCTTTTCAAGGGAATCTGGGGCCCTCAACAGTTTTAAGATTGTAAGGATGTCCTGAGGCTAAAACATCTGAGAATCACTTACCTGGACCATACCTGCAGGTGCATTGATTTCTAATCTTGGCCTTTCTTATATAGTCATGGTGTGATTTACACCTGGCCTATTAAGCAGATGTTTTGTACATGAAGTGAATGGTCGTTCTCAAGTTCCTCCGTGTTCTCAGTGGTATCATTTCCATCTGGTTTTGGTCACAGTTTACCGAAATGTCATTATCAGATCTATGTTCTTATTTCAGGACCAGGTCATGAACATTTCCGTGATGCTCCCCGCCCTGATCATCCCCCTCATGACGGTCATTCCCCAGCCAGCAGAGAACGCTCTTCTTCTCTACAAGGCATGGACATGGCATCCCTGCCACCCCGAAAGCGCCCCTGGCATGATGGGCCAGGCACTTCTGAGCACAGAGAGATGGAAGCCCCAGGGGGCCCTTCTGAGGACCGAGGAGGCAAAGGTAAAGAGAGGCTAGTGGTTCCAGTTCAGGAGCTGCAGGGGCAGTGGGAGACCTAGTCTATGCCTGTCACAGGTGCCCCTACTAGGGTACTTCAGGTCTGTTCTCTGTTCTGACCTCTGGACCTAGGCTTTGTGGAGGCATATGCTCCCAAATGTGGTACAAATGCAGTTTGCTTGGGTTCATAACACAGATGGATGTAGCAGTATCTGGTGACTGCAAATTCAATCTCGCAGTCTCCAGTTGCTTCTGGGAATCTGTGGTTTGTCACAGTTTCCACTTCGGCTCTTTGCTGAGGGGCCTTGGCACTCTCCCTCTGCCAGACTTGCTTTCTGGTGACTCCTGATCTGATTGACAGTTGTGGCCTCTGCTCATAGCTCATTGGAGCCTTCAAGTGTGTCCTCAGTGGGAGAGGAACAAGTTCAGTGTTGCTTTTTTCAGCTTGGGCACAGAAGGGATGTCACTTGTGCTCGAAGTCACAAGACTTCGGGGAACATGGCCTGCAGGAGGTATTTCCAGGGTGGCAATAGATTTTTTTTACATTTCAAAACATTGAATCTTTATCATATTGAAAGTGCCACGAACTTTAAAAGTCAGGAGTATACTGAATGCTAACCACAAGTCTGACCTCAGTTTGGGCTGAGCAGTGGCATATGTGGTGTGGTTTGCTGGAAAAACAGCTGCCTAGTATTCTAACATGTGCTTTATGCCCCAGGTTCACTTGCTTTATGTTTGCAGTCCATCCATTACAAAGTTCTGGCTTTTGTTCTTGACAGTTGTTTGGTTCTTCTCAGAGTAAAACCCTCAGAAATAACTCATGTAGCCAGGCATAGTGGTGCATGCTTGTAATCCCAGCTCAGGAGGCTAAGGCAGGAGGATCGCAAGTTCAAAGCCAGCCTCAGCAACTTAGTAAGGTCCTAAGCAACTCAATGAGACCCTGTCTTTAAAATATAAAAAAAAGGGCTGGGAATGATCATTTCATGAGAAAAGGTTTTTAAAAGAGAATTTTAATAATATCTAACATTTGTGTTCAAGTCTGAAATAAGCCATCTCTAGGAGAAATAATTTTGAAAGGTAGTGTTATTCTTCTTGTGCTTTCATTTCATTTCATATTTTCAAGAAATATTCTATTTTATTAAACTATGTAAAAGGAAGTCTAAGTGCCAAATGTTATGGAACAATCAGTCAACACTGAGTCTAGCTGGAGCCCTTGTTATTATAAGCAGCAATGGTTTCTGTATCTTAGTTACTTCCAGATTTAGTCACTGCTTTTGAAACCTTTCCTCAAATACCCCAGTGCACAGGAGAACGAAAATACACTTTGCATAGTTTGGGGGGCACGGCCCAGTGTGATATAGATTTCCCTGGGGTACTCTGTGCCTATTATCTCTTGGCTTCCTGTCATCTGCCACACAGCTTTGAGGACCATGACCTCTAGCCAGGATGGGATAAGGTAGTCATCATGAAGAGGCAGAAGTATACCCATTAGATCTTCCTGAAGTGGTCAACTATCATCATGCAGTGAAAAGTTTATACTAGAGTTATTGATAAGCAATCTCTAATACAAAAAGTCATGTGTGAAATCAATGTTTCATTTCAGGCCGAGGCGGCCCAGGACCTTCTCA
This sequence comes from Sciurus vulgaris, assembly GCF_902686455.1. Taxonomy (NCBI): domain Eukaryota; kingdom Metazoa; phylum Chordata; class Mammalia; order Rodentia; family Sciuridae; genus Sciurus; species Sciurus vulgaris. Next base: position 73,857,619 of record NC_136463.1, read on the forward strand.
GAGAGTGCCAAAATCTGGGCGTTCCAGCTCTTTGGATGGAGACCATCACGATGGATACCATAGAGATGAACCTTTTGGGGGTCCTCCGGGCAGTGGCACCCCCTCTCGAGGGGGCCGGAGTGGGAGTAACTGGGGTAGAGGGAGCAACATGAACTCTGGCCCTCCAAGGCGAGGTGCTTCAAGGGGTGGTGGAAGGGGTCGGTAGAAGTGGGGACTAAGTACCACTAGGCCTCTCTGGACAGTATTTAAGAACTTGTGGACTTACCAAGTGAAACACAAGGAAGCCCGCACCATTGTAGCCCTGAACTCTTCTGGGGTAGCTGAGTCCCAGGAGCCCCTCATGAGGTCTTCAAGATGAAGAGACTGCTGCCAGCTACCCAGAGTAGCTAGACTTGTTTTGTCCTGTCCACCCTCATTGCCCCAACTCCCATGTTGTTTTGTGAAGATAAAGCTGGAAACCTTTTTTTTTTTTTTTTTTTTTTTTTTTTTAAGTGTCATGAGACACGGAGCACCTCTACAACTTTAAGTTCATGTCCAATTGGAAATTTGTTTCTATATATGTACAGTTTGTCAGAGAAAAAGCATTGTTGTTTTTGTATGAATACAGAATGTGATTTACGCAAGAATTAACAGAAAACCAGTCGTGAAGTGCTTGACTTAATGGAATCTTTGGTTTCCATTGTATCTAATCTGTTGAGGGTTGTAGAGTTATTACTGATGTTCATGAGCAGACTTAATGGGAACTGGTAGGTCATCTAATTTCATTTGTAAACTTGGTGTTTTTTAACAAATTCTCATCTACATATTCTCTCACACTGTTTTTATTGTATAGTGAGGAATAGTTTAAAACTAATGTAGTTCAGAAGCCTCAGTGATTTGGCAGATGGAAAATTATTATATTTTTAAGAAAAAAATTCTTCTGGTTGTTCTGGTAGGGGCTCTGGGGCACATCTCCTGGTATTCACACTTTAGATTTGAATTGCTTTATTTGATGAGAACTTGGTATAAGTCATATACCCTTTTGATAACTTTAAAACCATTTCACACACTAAGTTGAAAAGGGACTGAAATTTGTTTTACAAAATGTAAATTCTTCCATACTAGCTTTGTGGAAATACTAATGTTTAAGGTAGAGAATAGATCTAACTTAGATTAAGACAAAAATTCAGTTTTAGATATCCCTTTTTATGCTGGTGATTTTATAAGTAAGCTTTTTATTACTAAAAGCAGTCCTGTAGCTGCCTTAACATTTCATTACATTGCTAGCTTGTTTGGCAGTGGAGACAGGTGTACTTGGCAGGCTTAGTAGTGCTGGAAGTCTGAATGGTTGCTTAGGAAAGGGATACTGACATAGTTGGATGGCATACAGAAATAGTAACTGGTTCTATTAATGGGAAAAATGATAAAGGTCAAGTTATTTCTGTGGCATGAGAAAACACTGAGTACCTACACTGTTTTTTGGGTTACTACAACCTAAAAGATTCCAAGTAAATCTCATTTTACTTCAAAATTAAAAACATTTATCTGTACCCTACTATTAACAAACTATTAGGAGAATCAAGATTGCTTCAGGTTTGTGGATATTTTTTATTTGTCCTCCACTAGTATAGCATTAAAAAAAGAAATCATAATCAAATTTCAGGAAGCTAAAAGGATCCAGAGACCAAATCCTTACAGAGATTAGGTACCTTTCCTTCATGTGGAATTATTAACATTTTAGAGTTTAACTTTAAAAACAGTTCCTGGGAAAGCAGATAACCAGATCACATTTTGAGAATGAATTCATTAGAGAAAACAGAAATCTCGACAGTATACCTTTATTAAAATACTCAGAAATATAGTATATATGGCATTTTAAAACATCACTGTCCAAATAAATACAAGATATGGTGGTTTGAATTTTTTAAAAACTAGATTTTCAATGAATTGAGAAAATGCTGGAAACTTTTTTTTGGCTGTACTAGGCATCCACCCAGGGCCTCAAGCATGCTGGGCAAGCTTTCTACCACTGAGCTATGTCCCCAGTCCTTTTTTGTATTTTATTTAGAGACAGGGTCTCACTGAGTTGCTTAGGGCCTCACTACCCATTCCTTTTTATTTTGAGACAGGGTCTTGCTAAGTTGCCCAGGCTGACCCTGAATTTGAGATTCTCCTGCCTCAGCCTCCTGCATAGCTGAGATTACAGGCATGTACTACTATGTCAGGATGGAAACAGAATTTGTAACATCCTGGCTAAAGAACTATAATAGCATCAACATAAAAATGTGTTAAACACAAAAATCTTCATCCATGCAAATTGTAGAGAAATTCAGAACTAGAACAGAAATTTAACTAGGGGACTAGAAAGAACAGTCAATGGCATAGGTCTTTCCCATTAAAAATATAACTTACCCCTGAAAACTCGAAAGTACCCCTTTGAGGTAGGTAACCCTATGTACTAATAGGGGAAGAGGTGGTATTACTAAGTTCTAAGCAGGGTGGTAGCTCACAAGTCCACCTGTTGATCACTTCAGTCAGTATCACATCTTGGGGAAGGGCTCAGAGCATTATTAGGGCAGAAAATGTACATTTAGTCAGGCTGGAGGAAGAAGCAGGGCTCTTTTGCTGATTGACACAATACTGGGCAACACTGGAATCCAGTCCCAAAAAACAATTATTTTCAAACTGTGCAAGCCAGTGCACCTTTGGTCTTTCTCAACCTTGGCTGAACATAGAATCATCAGGGGAGCTTTAATAAAATGTCAATGCCTGATCCCACTTCCAGAGATTCTGAATGAATTTATCTGAAGTGTTGCTCTTCAAGTAATTCTGATGTGCCAGTTAAGTGTGAGAACCACTGGCACAGAGTTTTTAAATTCTATATTTTACTAGTTTATAGCTATTGACAAAACCTGTAGTTTTTCTGGACCCTCACTTTCTGGCAATAAACTAAGGTAAGTAAAAGTAATTAAGCACTGAACCTAAATTGAAGGAAATACAACAATTACAATTGAAAAGCATATTACCCTGTGTTAGGATCACCATGGAAATTGTAAACTGTGAGCTGGGGTTGTAGCTCAGTGCTAGAGCACTTGCCTAGCACGTGTGAGGCACTGGTTCCACCCTAAGCACCACTTAAAAATAAACAGAAGTATTGTGTCCATCTACAACTAAAGTAGAAGAAAAGAAATTGTACACTGTTTTAAAAAGGAAATACAATTAGAAATGATAGTCTACAGAAATTCATCATTCCCATCAAATATGGGAATTCTGGATGTATAATTACCTTCCTGATCCCAGGATTTGCTAGCCCAGTTCTGCACCGAGTCCTCTCCAAGGGTTTATGGGCATCTTACAGGATATCAGGCAATTTGGTCTCTGATATCCAAAAAATGTATCTTGTTCCACTGCTTACATATCTAATTCAGGACCAATTTTCCTTTAATGTTACATAAGGCACCAAATTTATAATTTCTCTTAAGGAAAAAACCGAGGTAAACCGTCTTAACTAATTGCTTTTTAAAATCCAGTGATTAGACGTAATACTTAATCTGATACTCTTCTTAGATTCATTTATACTGAACATTAAGGGAAAATAATTTCCAAGTCTTAGGTAGAGCCAAAAAAAAAAAAAAAAAAAAAAAGGTAACAAAAGAAAAAAGTTAAGCCTGAGAAAAACCACAAAAACAGCTAATGCAAAGAGCCATTCCCTTTTTACTCAACTCAATCTAAAACCACAGTGCAAAAACAACTTCTAATGGCAGCTTCATAGCATACTGTCATCAATTCAACCGCAGAACTTCCTTTTCAGAGCACATGCTACCCAGTACAGCACGAAAAGATGAGATCAAGACCATCCGAAACTGCTGGTGTCTCAGTTTGAAACAGCTGCTCAAGGTTTACACTCGCCAGCACTGTCTAGATTTCGCCTTCATCCTTAGCGGCAGTGTCCTCAGGATGTATTGCGGTGGTACAGTCCAGGAACCGACGGGTCTTTGGCTCCGCAGGCCCCGGGCTCTGGGGAGGGTCCACGTCGTTCTCTGTCCCGGGCTCACACCGGGAGCGCATTAGCGAGACCTGCGCGGCGGCCCAAGCGGCCGAGCGCCAGGCGTAGCGCAGTGCCACCGCCCCAGGGCAGCAGGCTAGCAAGTAAGGCCAGCAGGGCGGCCACCTGCGCGCAGGCGCCTAAGGCCGTGAGCGGCGTGCTGCGCAGACCCAGCGCGGCGTACAGCGTGGCTCCTAGCGCGGCCGCGTAGAACAGTGCGGGTCTGGAAGGCGTCTCCTCGCAGCGCAGCAGACGCCCGCACGCCGCCCCGCCCCGCAGTAGCGCGCCGCCGGCTAGAGCCAACGCCGAGCCCAACGACCAGAGCAGTGCGAATTTGCGCGCGCGCAGTACCAGCACGGGCGCGTAGAGCGCCGCCAGGCCGAAGCAGAGGGTGGCCAGTAGCAGACATGCTCCGCCCGCGGCCAGCTGCTGCCCGCGCGTCACGCTCGGCAAGCACGCCTGGCTTGCAGCCGCCGGCTCTGAGGAACTTCGCGTCCACGCCCACCGCAGGCCGGCGCGGCCAAGCCACGCTCCCGCCGGTCCGACCCCGTCCGCGGGCTCTTTAGCAGTCCCCGCAGCGAGCAGAGGCTCCGCGTCCGCCTGCCTGCCCGCTTTCCCCTGCGACAGGTAGTCCTGCAGCTGGCGATGGAGGTCTGCCATCTCCGACCGGACGGAGGGGAGGGCTGTCATGCGCTTCCTGCTTTTCTCGGTTGCGGCAGAAGCTCGTCTGTCTGATGGCGGCGGTTGGTCGACTCGGCGGAAGGGGCGGGGCCTGTGGCGCTCGCGGCAGTGCGAGGCAGACCCCGTGCAGACCTGAGCAGTCTCGAGGCGAAGTCTCCTGGCACGTCGCGTACCTCTTGCCAGTCGTTCTCCCAGCGCCTGAACTGGTTCTTTGTATTTTAGCCGCTGGATGAGCCCTGTCAGCATTGAAAGTTAGTTGGGGTGTGTGTGGCTATGAAAAGGCATACAAAGGACTCCTCTGGAAATATTGTTTTGACTGTCATTGGCTGCGATACTGTGCCATGGTTTTGCAAGGTAGAGGGATCTCGTTTCCTACAGCAGCACACAAATCTAGTTATCTCAAAATAAAGTTTTTAAAACGTATAGACCTACAGAGCTTAGTTGATTTCCCTGGGAACCAGGTCAAAGTTGATAAACGAAGGGTTAACACCCATCCCAACCAACCTGCTTCTCTTCTGGTCTTCGTTTGGGCCAGAGGCGTGGCAATATCCTCGACTAATCTGTGCCCCGTGTCCCCTGCCTTATCTGGTTTGCCTCTCCAGTGCCTCAGCCATATCTCCTGACTGCTTGGGTGGCTTGCATTCCAGTCAATTCCTTCTGTTCTGCAACTTTTCTCATAGCTTTCTGGAGGGTTCCTCTCACACAGGCCTCACCCCTCCAGGCCTCCTAGGGCAGCTGCTTTCCGATAGCCTCTGCTACTTCTTTTGAACTTAGGTGTACTTTCTGAAAGCAAATAAAAGGGAATACAAAAAGAGAAAGAGAGGCACACCTCAACGGATCAGCGATGAGCAACAGAGGAGCATATTTTCAAGGAGAAAATGGCGACGGGCTACAACAGGGGTCTAAGATTTATAGGGTTTAGCAGGGCCAGGTCATAGGAGTAATTTTGTGGATCCCTGGTGGTGGGTTCATTTAGGGCGGGGGAGGCAGGGGAGCTGTTGTAGATAGGGAAGTTTCCTGGGGCCTGTTCTTTTACTGGGGACAGCCGGTTCAGCTATAGGTGAGGACCAGGTTCGAGTCCCTTCTGTGCTCTCCCCATTTTTCCTTCCTACTTTCCCTCTGGCTCAGACCTGGGCTTCTACTTTATCCCACTGCAATGACAAAAGGTCCAGTTTACCACATCTCCTCACACACATGGCAGGAGGCTGGGTAGGGGAACATTTGTAGATAAGGGAAGTTCCCTGGGGCCTATTTTCCATTTCCCTCACTTTCTGTGTTTGCTGGTTCCAAGTGACAGTATTTGTTCACAGCTTTACCAGGTCCTTGAGGACAGGGTCTCTTTCATTGGTCTTTTCCCTAGGATCTGACAAATGAGCTACAAAGGATACAATAACAATCTGGAATGAACAGACACAACTGACAATTTTAGTGCAGTACATGCTTGAAAGGCTTTGAAAATACTTACTTAATCCGTTGATTGAAAAACCGAACCTAATTTGTAGAAGTTTTAAATGGCTGTTGTGGATTTGAGATGTGATGGATGGAGGTCCTGTAACTGTAAGGTGCAGTTACAGGTAAATTACCCAGTAGTTTTCTCTTGTACAGATCTTTGGCGTATTTGCTCCCCAAGACCATTCTTTCCCTGCCTTCCTTGTATTGAGCTGGGAGAGGGGAAGGAGAGAGCTATTCTATGATCTCTTTTTGCCCACCCCAGGACCTACAACTGCATTCTAAATACAGGCTCTACCACTAAGCTACATCCCCAGCTCATCTTAATTGTATTTAGCTCAAAATATTTATATGAGCGAGGTATATATTGAGGTGACATGTTCTAGCTTCCTTAAAGGGCATTTTGGGCTGTCGCTGTGCCCAGGGTACGCTCTTGGCATTTAGTTGTAGAGTCTTGGGCACAGTGGCAGGAACTGGTGAAGCTCGCACACTTGGGCTGAGCAAGCGCTGATTCCCCACAAGGGGCGCTGGAGAGCAGCGGGATCAGCCAGCTCTGGGGCCCTGGGGGAGGGTTTTAATCCGGGCACTTCCCTTGCGAGGTCTCCTTAAACTTCCTGGAAACTGAGTAAACAAATCACCTCAAACAGGAGTGTCTTGGGTGCCTAACCGAGAGCTTATCCCAGGTTTTCTCACTATTCGCAGAGGCTTTCTAGCGGCTTGCCTGATGAGGAATCCCTGAACCGTTTTCTGGGTTCCTCGGGCAGACCTCCAGCACATCTCCGCCTCGGAAGCACCCTGCGCTCCGGGTCGGTCTGTTTGAAAGGAAAATACAAAGCCAAGCTGAGCACCGCGGGCAGGCCTCTTGCACCCAACTACTCCTTTCTGTTTTTAAAAAGCTGTCCGGGGACCTCGGGGTTGCGGCTCCGGGTTCCTCTGGCTGCAGCCAAGCGCTGCCACTGCAGGCGGGTTTGAAGTTAATGATTTAATTGCGCTTCTTTCCAAACTCATTCCCGGTCCCACGCTGGAGTGTACTCACTTGCCCTGGGGTTTCTCTGAGCTCCCAAGACGCCGGGTGGGACCTGGAGCACACCGCTCCAAGAGGTCATGGCTGCGTGGTCGTCTGGCCCGCCAGGCCCGGGCACAGGGCTTGGGGAAGCTTCTTGTGGGCAAGAGGAGTGCCCCTGCTTGAGCCTGTGACCCCTGTGAGTGAGTGCGACTCACTCAGGGGTTAGTTTGGGCCAGTCACTCCGTCCCCACCCCCAATTTTTCTTTTCTTCCCCAAACGCCCCCACACCCCTACGGTGGCACCGTATTATTAAAAACATCCAGTACCTGGGATTTATGCTTCACATCAAGACATCATTTGAGTAATTTCAATGATGTACAGCTCTTCATGTAAAAAAGATGTTTTGTGGTCAAAATTACCTCAAAAAGTAATTATATTCAAATAACCTGACATATCATGCCTTAGCAATTACAAAACCATGATTTTTGACACATGGCAATTTATAAGTTAGGCAAATGTGAAATGCTAAAAGATGTGAACAGCTGTTCTGTTTAAGTGTTCTGTTAAGAGTGCTGCAGAACTCAGGTAATGACTTTATTTTTTTAGTTAACATCACCAGCCCACGATACAGCATGCTAAATCATAAAGTACAGATCCAAGGAAGGTAATACCTTTACTAAGTTACAAAACTTTGGCAAATCAATACAGTACTCTTTAATACAATAAAATATTATTTATGTTGAAGTCACATATTAGACTTAGTGATGATTTTCACTCCAAAAATATCATTTAAGTACCAAATCAAAACACTATGGGTTTTTAGCAGAGCAAGTTATTTTATACAATTTAATGTCTTTCAACACTATACAATTCCTCCTTTTAGAGTCAGTTCCCCCACGCAGGCTGTTCTAGTCTGTATTAGCAAGGTGAGTGTGTAGGGGCTCTGCTTGCTGGTCCAAAGTCAGGTACAGTTCCAATGTCTGAAAAGTGTTAAAATTCTATTTTAAGGAGACACAATGTCAACGCCAATTTCTCCCAAGTACTTTTTTAAAAAACTGCTAAATTTTCACATAAATACTAGAACCCTAGAAATTAGTCATTTCAAGCCACACTAACCTCAGATGATCCCTTGGATTTTAGAAGCCCTGTATCTTTTTGTTTTGATCAAGTCACATAGCCTTACTCCAGATTATTAAAAAAAAAAAATTCTAACTAAAATATAGTTATAATTTTTAAATAACAAATAAATACACTGTCTGCTTGGAGATTCCTGGGGACCTGATGTTCTATATCGACTTTTATCATTTCTCTACAAATGCCGCCGCCGCGATTGGTGTCCTAATGCTTCCTCTTGCTGAAGCTGTCAACTCTTCAATTTCAGCATTTAATTTATGTATTACCCATTCCATTGCTTCTCGGCCTTTACTAGCATTAGAAGATATCATGCTTGCCATCAGCCCTTCCAGGTAACTGCTAAGGCTGACTCCCTGCACAGAGATGATGGCTTCCTGCGTCAAAATAGTCTTTTCTGGGTCTTGAGGATGTGGTTTGTATATAAGTCTCTCATCCACTGAAACCATATTTGTAAAGGAAATATTAGTAGATTTAAGTTCCATTGTTTTCTCTACAGGATCAACTACAGAATGTTCTTGCACATATGTTTTGGTTCTTGCTGAACCAATAAGAGACTTCACGATGGACGGCAGTCCCCACTCTGTGCTGAGAAGTCTGTGGCTGTGCAGCTTTCCAGAGGGATCTACATGCCTGTCCAGCACATCAACTCCAACCACACTCGGGTTCATAGGGTTTGGGTATTTCTGCATAGCAGCTGTTGTAACAGTTTCCCATGGGTGGTCGAAGACGTGCTCTGAGGTCCAGATCTTCATGGTACCGGCGGCCCGAGCCCTGTCCGGAAGACTCTGGGGGACAATGAGGCACCGGGGCACACAGCCCCGCCCCACCCGCACCCCGCGGCAGCGCATCGCGCAGGCGCCGTCGGGCCCGGCGGGAGGACGTCCCAACCCGCGGCCTTGCGCCCTATCCCGGCCGGGCCAGGCCTCAGCGCCGCGTGGCGCAACTGGGCTGAATCACTTTTAAATGATTTTCTTTTGTCTGACCATTCCAAACTTCAAAACTTATTGAGTATTCATATTGCTATGGGCATACCAGTTATTGTCATAAATTCGCCTTCTTGTTAATGGGGAATAATCTGTAACACTGGTTATACAACAGGGCCTTACCTGGAAGGTCATATTTGAGAATGATGGTTTTAATTTTATTTGTTTTTGTTTTCAGTGCTGGGGATGGAACCTAGGGCTTCAGCATGCCAGTCAAATACGCTCCCAGTCTGATAATGCTGCTTATTTAATCCGATATACCAGACCCTTTTAAGGAGCTAAGGTTGATTTTATGGAGCCAATGCTTACAGATCCCTTTTGGGAAAACCAGGCTGGTATCTGGCTTACATCATTCCCACAATTTCAGGATTATAATGAAGGCGCCTTACTGGTAGGCCAGGGGCCTGAGTACATTTTGGGAAACTGAAGAAGAGAGGAGTTTTTCCTGACCTAAGAGAACCTCATTAGGTCTGGTGGCAGGTTCCTAACTTCTGGCCTTAAGTGGTTATTAAAAGTTCAATCCAACTTTTTTTTTTTTTTTTTTTTTTTTTTTGTGGTACCAGGATTGAAACAAAGGGCATTTAACCACAAAGCCACATCCCCAGCCCTTCTTATTTCTTTGTTTTGAGACAGGGTCTCACTAAGTTACTTAGGGCCTTGCTACATTGCTGAGGCAGGCCTTGAACTTCCTATCCTCCTGCCCCTGAGTTGCCAATTCCACACCTTTATATAAACTTCCTAACAAGCAAACTTTGAAGAGGTATGCACATAAGAAAGAGAAAGAATGGGGGGGGGGGGGAAGGAGATGGGGGATAGAATCCAAGTCCTCATGTTACCCCAGGCTGGCCTAGAGCTTGTGATCTTCCTGCCTCAGACTCCCAAGTATCTGGGGTTATAGAGTGCCCAATCACATGATGCCCATTTGGTAAGTGACCATTCTTGCTCTGCCTGTGAAAATAACTAGACCAAGTCTAATCAGAACAGTTTTATTTTGTGGAAAAGAATAAACTTTCTGCCAGGCCTGGTGGCACACGCCTGTAATCCCAGTGACTTGGGAGGCTGAGGCAGGAGGATCGAGGTGCAAAGCCAGCTACAGCAACTTAGCAAGGCCCTAAACAACTCAATGAAACCTGTGTCTAATTAAACATAAAAACGGACTGGGGATGTGGCTCAGTGGTTAAGCACCTCTGGTACCAAAAAAAAAAAAAAAAAAAAATTATCTTTCTTCAAAAAAATTTTTTTTATCAAAATTGGGGAGACTGAAGGGAAATATCGTTTTAATAGAAAACTGTGCACATAATTCATAGCATATTATGTTAGGTTATTGGATTTCATTGTCTTTGAGCTACTTTGCATCCGTTTGTAAATTGCAGGTAACTGATGGATATGCAAGCTCTTTTGTCTGATGGAGATTTAATTGGCTCTACTGCCAACTCCAAGATGGAAGAATGTAGTCACACTTATGGCTATCCTTTACTATGAAAAGCCTTTGCTACTCTGAGCACACAGCCCTCGTTAATCATTTAAACGCCAAGGTTGATGTACCCAAATCTTCCCTAATCTGTCATTGCCCTTCAAGACTGATGCAGATCAACAGATTATCAGCTACCAGGTTTCCTCAATCATTTTCTCCCAAAGATAAAAGGAGCAAGTGTTCATTTCTTTTTACAAAAGAAATTAAGATGATTTTCAGGATAGTAGTTCACCATTTTCTTAGTTATGACTTGAATCTGGACTGTCCTCCTCAAACACTCTTGTGTTGAAAGCATGCTGCCCAACACAGCAAGGTTCAGAGGTGGGGTTGTAGACAGTGATTGGATTGTGAGAATTCTGACCTCATCCATGGGTTAATCAGTTTGATGAATTAATCTGTTGACAGCTGAATGGACTACTGGGAGGTGGGACCTAGTTGGAGGAAGTAGGTCACTAGAGGTATGCCCCGGAAGGGCTTATCTTCTCCCTGGTCCTCCCCTATCACTCTGCTTCCTGGTTGCCATGAACTGAGCAGCTTTCCTCCATGATCCCCTTCCGTCATGATGTTTCTGCCTTGGAGCCAGCTGACCATGGACTGAACCTCTAAAACCACTAGTCAAAATAAATCTTTTCTCCTCTAAGTTCTTGTCAGATATTTTGGTCATAGCAAAGAAAGCTGATTAACACATTAAATAAATCTTTTTCCTCATCCCAACAACTTGTCCTCTATTAATTGGGCCCTTTTTAAGCAGTGAGTAAATGGACTTGCATTTGATAACAAGAATGGGTTGTTAACTGGAATTGCAATTGAGTTTGCAGTTGTTCATTGGAATTTGCAATTGGAGTTGCAAATTGGAATGTGTATCAGTTCTTATCAAATTTTAAATTCTTCCAGTTTCTCTCAATAGCTGGTTATAACCATCCAAAAGAACACTCTCAATTTTCCTCCCTCTCACCTTACTTGAAACAAACAAAAAAAAGCCTGACCACCCAACCACTTGATTGCCTGGACCTTTCTCCCAAGACCTGGAGAAACCCTGTGAAGGAAAGTCTGACAATTAACCTTGAAGGATTCTCCACCCCAACAGACTCTTGACAACCACATTTCTACCTGGTCGGGGGAAGAAGGCTTGGGTCATATGTGTCCTTACGTGGAAGGTAACCAGGATGGTGAGAACCTCACTAAGGACAATGACATTGGCTAGTGACTTCAGAAACTGAGTGTGCGGCTGCTGTATACCAGCTTTCCTCACCTCTTGGGACCTGTTGAACAGGACACTTCCAGGGTTCAACTCCTGGCTTTTTACTCTGATGCAACTTTTTCCATTAACATTTCCCTTTTTTCATTTTGGGCACCACTCTTAAGATATCTGACCTTCAAAAAAAAAACACTTCACCTGGTTGTACAGGCACAATGTCAGCAAGCCTCCTTGAGGTTTTCTTTTTTAGTCCACACATTACCCACTCAGGAGGTTGTCAGTGAGGACTGATAGTTGAGGGGGAATGAGCACATTGAATTTTATTTGAGCCCTGTACTCTTAGAAAGCTGTGATGGTTGAAAAATTCATCACTTGTCTTCGTTTGTTTCCTATTGCTATAACAGAATACCAGAGATTAATTTATAAAGAACAGAGGTTTGTTTTGGATCACAGTTCTGAAGTCTGTGAAGTCCAAAACCATGGTGTCAACATCTGCTTAGCTTCTGACAAGGTGAGAAGTAGAAGGCCAGCAGGTTTATATAAAGAAAGCTGGGGACAAAAAGAACTTTTGCTTTATAACTTTTGCTTTATAACAACCCTATCTCATGATAAGTAACCCACTCTTGGGCGAACTACATTAATATCTTCATAAGGAAGGCCACCTCCTCATGACCCAAACACCTCTTTTTTCTTTTTCTCTTTAGTGGTACTGGGGATGGAACCCAGGGCTTCACGTGTGCTTGGCAAGCACTGTTCCATCCCTAGCCCTTTAAATGTTTTTCTTTTTTTCTCTTGAGGCAGGGTCTTGCCAATTTGCCAAGGCTGGCCTTGAATTTGTGAGCTGCCTGCCGCAACCTCCCAAGCAGCTGGAATTAAAGGTGTGTGTCACTGCCCTGGGCTCAAACACCTCTCAACAGCCCACAATTGATTACATTCTCAATTTTGTTACATTGGCAATTAAATTTCCACATGAGTTTTGGCAGGGACAGGCCCCATCTTAACTATAGAAGTTGGTTATGTTCTTAGAGCTGGTGAACTGGAAAGGATGACCTTACCCTGTGCTTGCATACTGAACCCAGCTCTACCCTTTATCAAGACCCTTACTTACTTGGGCTGGCAAAACCTCTGGTCACTTCTTTTCTGAGATGTCCTTCATTAGTGAACCTTCTGTCTATTGCAATAGACGGAATAAACTCATCTCTTTAGTTGTCTAGTCCCTTCTGTTTTACAATGTTAACAATTTAGTTCATTGTATCTAATACAATAGAACACTCTGAAGTGATATTGTGCCAGTTAAATTGTTCTATCACTTTAAAGCCAATAATTCACTTTGAAAAAATAAATTGAATGATTTAAATAATATAAGAAACAAAATTCGTTTTCAGAATTAGAGATGATAAATATGGTAGAACCTCTTACAGTGTATGTTATCAGGCAACATTTGCTGGAGAGGTGCAGACAGTAGCTAAGAGGCAGTGAAGCCTCATATAGCCCAGCAGTAGCCCACTTGGAGAATGACAGGGATATGGTAGATTCTTTCCCTAATAAAACATTCTCCATTTAGCTGGAGGAAATTATTAAAAACAACAAATCTCTGGAAATTATCTGAAGGTCATACAGCAAGTAGAAAAATATTCATTCAAAGAAAATCTGTTAAGTCTCAGTATGAAATACATGGCATATGATCCACGATTCACTCCCTCTACTGCCAGCTCCATCTTACAGAAACTATTACAAGTGCTCTACTTGATGCAAGAAAAGGAGAGCTCTGCTCTGCCCCCAGTCCCAGCTGTAGGGCAGAAGCAGGCTGAGAAAAATGGGACCTCAATCCTTACCCCCTTCCACTCTAGCTTTCATACCAAGAGGGGTGAGCCAAGAGGACCAGGAACTACCAGCACCCCAGTGCCCACTTGTAGAGCAGAAGCATCATTCTGGGATAAGTTGGTCACTGACCCCAACTTAAGGTCTTTACAGTGGCACATAGATTTTGCCCAGGGAAGAGTCAGGCCATAAGGATGAAGAGCTCCCAGTTGTACCTAAGGGGGCTTTTAAAATTTGGAACAGAAGGTGGAAAATTCCATGCCTAAGGGTGTTGTTGAAAATGGACATTTTATCAATAAATCAAGAGGGTGCTAATAGTTCCACAATATCAGTAGCAACAAGCAGAATGGCAGAACAATCAGAAATGTAATAGAGTGAACTGGAGAAAGCCTAGGAAGGGCCCTCCTGGCATCACAGGAAGTCTACATACAAACATTAGGCTTCACCTACTTTGGAGAAGGCACAGCAAGATGTAGGGTACACTTGGAAACATTTCCCAGGCTGCACAGCGACTCATCAGCACAGGGAGGAATTCCTCACTGGCTCAAGGGGTTTAAGTTCACCCTCTGACCAAACACTGGTTGAACAATAAGCTACTCTTAGAAAGCGAGGCTTTAAAATCATATACATCCCTGGGAATCTGGAAGACTGTGTGAATGCCTAAAATGATAGTCTCAGGAGTGATCAGAGGGGAGAAATCCAAGCTACTACTCTCTCACTGAACACAAAGCACAAGGAAAAAAAAAAGTATACATCCCAAACTGGTAGCAACATCCAAACCATACATTAATGGTAATGAATAGAAAATCTAACCATCCAAAGATCTTAAGCACAACCTTTGATGAATAAGTGGCTTATGTTGACCTAGGGTGACTTCTAGGTAGTCAGGCTAAAAGATTAAAGTGAGACAAAAATCTGAGTGTGAATATCAGAAGTGTGCTGCACAATATTAGCTTGTCAACTCAATAACCAAACAAATGACCAAGCAAATGACAAAAGCAAATCAACTCCCAAGGGATGGAAGGAATTCATTTCCAGAAGTGATACACTATATTATCTCAAGATGTCCAGTTTTTAACAACAGTGAAAAAAGTGAGACATTCAAAAGAAACAGAAAAGTGTGACATATAAAAAAAGCAGCCAATACAAACCACTTTCAAAGGGACTCAGATGCTGAACTTAGCAGACAAGTACCTCAAGGTAATCATTATAAATATCTTCAACGAACTAAAGGAAATCATGCTTAAGGAATTAAAGAAAGGCTTAATGACCATGTCTTATCCAATACAGAATATCAATAAAGACATTCCAAAATAAGGAAAATCTGAGAGAATTTATTGCTAGTAGTCCTAATTTATAAGAAATACTAAAGGAAGTTCTTAGAAAGCAAATGACACCAGATAGTAAATTTGAATCCACATGAAAAACAAAAATGTTGATATAGATAGATAATCGTAAAAGTAGGGTTGCATATTTTTTTCCTTTCTTCACTGATTAAAAAAGTAATTGCATACAACATATAGGTAATTTTGTTTTGAGCTTTCTATATTGAAAGGAGTAAGAGGCAGTGGTAAAAAAGTAATTGAAGAAACAACAACTGAAAAGCCCATAAATTTGGCAAGAGACATGAACTTAGAGATTCTAGAAGCTGCAAATTCTAAAAACATAAATCCACATCAAGACACCTCTAAGTCAAACTTCTGGAAACCAAAGGCAAAACAATCTTGAAAGCAATGAGAGAAACAACACATTACCTGGAGGGGAAAAACAATTAGAATGACAGCGGATTTCTCATCAGAGACCATGGAGGCCAGAGGAAGTGGTGCAACATTTCCCAAGTTTCACCCTCCCCCCAAAGAAATGGAGATGTCAACCCAGAATTGTATATTCAGTGATAGATCCTTTAGGAATGAAGGGAAAAATCAAGACTCTTCAATGAAAAGAAAACTTTTAAAAACTAAGAGAACTGTCTGTAGACCTACCCTAAAAGAATGCTGAAGTACGGGCCGGGGTTGGGACTCAGTGATGGAGCACTTTCCTAGCATGTGGGAGGCACTGGGTTCAATCCTCAGCACCACATAAAAATAAATAAATAAAATAAAGGTATTGTGTTCATCTACAACTAAAAAAAAAAAAAAAAAAAGAATGCTGAAGAAAGTTTTCTAAACAGGAAATCATGAAAAGAAAACCTTCGAATGTCAGAAAGGATAAGCAACAATATGGGCAAATACTAGGCTTTCCTCTCCTCTTGAATTTTCTAAATCATATTTTATAATTAAAGCCAAAAAAATTTTATCAGTACTGAAGATTGAACTCTGGGGTGCTCTACTACTGAGCAATACACCCTGCTTTTAGATTAAACCAAAGACTCTCTTATCTTCCCAGTGCTCCAGTTAGTATATCCCCCACAAAAACTTTCTAATGGAAAATAGCAAGGAGGAAGGGCCAAAGCTCTGTGACTGGTAAAGGTACTCAGGTTCTCTGCGCTCAGATTAGCTGGTCACTGGTCTGGCTAGTAAAGTTTTCCTTTCAGAGAAGCAGGAAACCAAAAAGTCATCTATGGTGGAAGCATCTACTGCTTGGTGAATGATCCTCAAGGACTGGCCGTGTCCCAGTAGGCAGTTTTATACTTTCATAGTGTGAGTAAAATGATATTTGAGATTCTTTGAGGAATGGAAGTATGGTATGCTCTGTGCATTTAGGCAGTTCCTCACAGGAGTACAAAACTTACCGAAAATATTTAAAACAGCATGTCTTTAACAAATATTTACTGAGAAACTATTCTGAATGGATCCCTGTTCTTGCTCCAAGAATAGAACAGGGAAGAAGGCAGGAGTCTGTTCTTGGGGAGTTTATATTCTGGTGTACAGCACATTTATAACATGCAGGCAGGTTATTTTAAACAACATGGCGATGCAGTGTCACATCACTGTTTCAATAAATTTTCATATGCCTGCTATATATCTAGCTCCCTGTTGGGCTCCATGCTATGTAAAAGTAAATAGTCCCACCCTAGAGGGGTATAAAATTTGACCGAAAAACACCCACCAGTTATGTTTGTAAAAGCTGAATATGCAAACCATGGACGTAGTGGATGTGAACACTGTCATCTCTTCTCCCAGAGAGCACAAAATCAGAGAGCTCCCCAGGTGCTGTATTCATAGCATGATGTGAATGGGGCCCCCAAAGCCAGGGAAGCCCTGATGGGTACTGAGGTGGCAAACCACTGCCGTTGATATGAAGAAACAAATATGAAAGTGCAAACACAAAATGATCACAATCCAGTCAAAATAAATATGCACAGGTAAGACTGGAACCCAAGTGTGGTCAACTTTTAAAAACTAAGAACTGTTTGTAGACCTACCCTAAAACAATGCTGAAGTACGGGCTGGGGTTGGGGCTCAGTGATGGAGCACTTGCCTAGCATGTGGGAGGCACACTTTCAGTGGTAAAACTTGAGGGAATTTTTCTTCTTTCTGCCTTTGGGCATTTTCTAATACAAGGAAAGTTTTATAGCAGAAGACTATAAAATAATTTATTTAGAATAAGATACATAATCCTGAGGTTTTTCTCCTCCTGCAGGGAAAGCAATAGTTGGCAAGAAGGTAGTGAGTAGCTGTTCTTGGTTTCTTTGGGTGGTTAATCAGGGTTTCTTTTCACTGGGTGCTGTGGAGTTCATGTCCACATCAGGCTTCCCAGGGGCTCCTGGACTCAGGGCTTCAGGAAATGTTCATTTTAGCAGCTGTCCCTTTTCCAATCCTTCAGAATTCAGAGGGCAGCTGTTGCTCCTTTTGTTCTGTGGGCCTGTCTCCCTAGGGGAGGCCAGCCTTTCCTTCCTTCCTTGGCTTCCTCTGTCCTCACCTGACCCCAAGGTGCCTCCGGCCTCACCCTGGAGCTCTGGACCTTGGGCCAAGCCTCCTGCCCAGAAGAGGTGAAACTGGAGTCTGTCTGGGTACTCTGTTGTGGCTGCATGCTCCCGGCTGCTGCCCAGGCCTCCACGTGGCTGTGCCAAGCAGGCTGGGCAGCTGCTATTGTCCTCAGGGCAGTTACTGGAAGCACTCAAGGAAGGAAGCAACCAAGGAGGTGGAGCAACATCTCAGCCACTGAGGTAGAGAAGCTGTGATGTGCATGGGGCTTGGGGAGGTCTCTTCTACCAGCTGATCTCTATCCCTGTGCCCCACCCCTGGATCTCCCTGCCATTCCCTTGGGCCCTCCGAGTGGTCATGATAATGTTGTCACATGCCCCCGAGTGATGTGCCCTTCTGGGTTAGCCTCAGGCACCCTCCTCAGTCAGCACTTCAGGACTTTGGAGGCCAGCTTTTCTTGGCTGGACTCTGGGTCTTCTTTGTGAAGGCCATATTTGGGGCTGGGGGTTAGAGGGAGGGAGGCTGATCTTTATTTGGGTCAGAGGTTGGAGAAGCTCTGATGGAAAGGTGGGTTATAATGGAAAAGAAGCAAAATGTACTTTGGTGTATGGATGAAATATTCAAAGAGAGGCTGGGGGTCTGCAACTGAAGAATTGTGTGGTCTCTGTACCCAAGTGGCGTGTGTGTGTGTGTGTGTGTGTGTGTGTGTGTTGCCAGGAATGGAATCCAGGGCTTGTGCATGCTAGGTAAGTGCTCTACCACTGATCTATCCCTGCACCCCCCGCCCCTGGAGTCCCCAAGTAGTTTCTTGTTGGAAGGTCAAGGTGCAAAAACATGGCATTCCTGAATATCTGTTGGGAACAGTTCTCTGTTGCTCTCATTCATAATCTGTGAGTTGAATCACATCTGTCCCAGAACCTAGGTAAGGGTGAAATGACATTTTCCCCTTCTGAGTCTGAGGCCAAGGTCTTCAGGAAATTGTACAGTTCTTTGGCCTAGTTCTATCCCTGAGTAGCTCAGACTCTCACTAAGGGTTTTAGGTCTGCCTTAGACTAAAAAGAACCTCTGGGTCTCTTGTGGATGTTCTTCAGGTGTTGGCAAAATTATCAGGTCATTATCCCACCAAGGTCTGTCTCAGCTGTTGCATGGTCCAGAGAGAAGAAGGGCATTTTGTGTTGGCCATATGATATGTCTAGCCCTGGTTCTGAGTGCTCACATGTTTAACAAGAAATATTTGGTTTTCAACACAGCCAGTTTCCAGCAGTTTTTATAGAGGTGGATGTGGCACCCACTAGTCATTTGGTCTAGAGACCCCCAGCAGGGAGAGGCTTTTGCTGGGAAGGTCCAGGGGGGTTTGCTGTTGCCTGGGGTTCTCACAGGCCACTTCACAATGCACTTTAGCTCCACATGAACTGACTGACTCATTTAAATATATATTAATATTCAAATGTTTTGCCATCCCTAGTGCCCCGAGAGGGCAATGGCTAAGCTAGAATCAGGGGAGAGACCTGGGATAGAAGAGCCATCAAAGTCATCTCACATCATACATTACTACTGAGCTATGCCCTCAGCCCTTTTTATTTTTATTTTTGGTACTAGGGATTTAAACCAGAGGCATTTTATCACTGAGCCACATCCCTGGCCCTTTTTATTTTTTATTTTGAAACAGGGTCTCACCAAGTTGCTTAGGATCTCACTAAGTTGCTGAGGCTGACTTTGAACTTGAGATCCTCCTGCCTCAACCTTCTGAGCTGCTAGGATTACAGGCATGTGCCACCGCACCAGTTAATTTTTTATTTTGAGACAGGGTCTCGTTAAGTTTGCCAGGTTGGGCTGGAACTTGCCATCCTCCTGCTTCAGGTTCCAGAGTATCTGGGCTTACAGACATGTCGCAGGGAGAGGGAGAAGGATGGTTGGGATAAGGAGGGCATCTGCCTGTTCACAAGGGTGCTTATTTGCCTTGAGCACTAGAGGAAGTGCCTCAGGGGACCTTAAACTTTTACTGCCTTCTATGGCAGCTCTTGTGTCACTTTGTGGCCCCACCTTGACTTGGACGTCTCAGAGACCATCTATCCTTCTCTGAATCACTGGGTTGAGCATGTGATTCAAGTTTCTCTCTGAATGTCCCTTGGCCTCTCCACTCTACCAAACCCTGGAGGGGATACTGTACCTTTCCCCTCTTTCCCCCAACTGTTACCCACTTCTCTGCCTCTCTTCAGGGCCATTTTAATATCCCATGTCCACTCCATTCTCCCCTCCCACTTGTTTCCCACGGCAGGGAGCACAGAAGGTAGACCATTGAGGGTGGGCAGGCAGTGTCCTTGGCTGCCGCTCTCTGGCTGGACTAGTTGATGGGGGTGCTCACTCTCACGGGCCTGCTCTGGGTGCCAAACCCAGATTCCTCCCTGACCTCTCTGGTAGGGGCAGTGGCACTCTCCTCCTTGGACTCTTTCCCTCCACGTTCTCTGGCACTTTGGGATCTACCATGGTCCTCCTTACCATCCCTCCCCTACAACTGTCCTGCTCCACCCCTTTTTGTGCTCTCTGGGACCTTTTTCATCTTTGAAGGGTTGGACTCCAATAAGCTCTAGGGCTCCAAATACATCCGCACTCAACCTTCCACATCTGAGCCAGACAGCAGACCTCTCATCTGAGCTCTAGTTTCCCATGGCCCTTGTTCCTTGCCCCATGCTTCCCAATACCTTCCCCGAGACAGTGGTCTCTCAGCTGTAGCAGCTTAATTACAACTTCATCCCTAACAGAACTGCCCCCATTGTCCCACTGCCACCAAAGGCCAGGAAATCAAAGATATCAGTCAGTCATCTCCCACGCCACCAGACCAGGCCCTCCACACACATGGATCAGCATGCACCCCTGAGACCCACCCACCACACAACAGTCTTCATGCCCACACAGGCCCCGCCACAGTCAAATCCTTGGCATATCCTGTCCATTGCAAAATAGAGCCTGTATCTAAGCCTGGTTCCTAAAGCTGCCTGGCCCAAGGCAGAACCTTATCCTTCCTGGATGTTTGTAAAATAGGTTTCAATTGGATTATCTCTGCATCACTGTGTCCCTCATGAAACCACCAGGGAGACTTTCCCCCTGATATTTTGCTATGAAAAAGCACTCATCAAGGTTGACTACTTGGATGCCCATCACCTAGACTCTCCCATTAATACTGTGCTAGACTCCCTATACCACCTCTCTTTCATTTATTCACCTCTCTACTCGCTCATCCACTCATCTTGATTTTTAACATGATTTCAGAGTTACAGACACTGATACCATTTCACCTAAACACATCAATAAGCGAATCATTTACCAGAGCTCAATACTGTTTACTATTTTTTCTTTCCAGGTAAAATTTACATACAATGCATTATGGTGTGAATATGAGGTATTCCCCAAGAAGTTTATATATTGATTCAGGAATGTTCACAGGTGAAATTATTAGAGTATGAAAACTGTGAGCTCACCAATGATTAGTGGATTAATAATTTGAATGGATTAAAGGGTGGTAATCCTACAGGCAGGTGGGCAGGTGGGGTGTGGCTGGAAGGTGGGGATCCCCTTTGGGATTATATCTGGTGTCTGGCTCCTCCCTTGTGCTTTCTCTCTCTGCTGCCCAGCTGCATTGAGCTGACAGCTTCCCTCCTTCCTTCCACCATGCCCTGCTACCATAATGTTCTACTTCATCTCAGGCCCAAAGCAATGGAGTTGACTGTCTATGGGCCAAACCTATGAAACTGTGAGCCCCAAATAAACTTTTCCTTCTCTTAGTTGCTCTGGTCAGGTATTTTAGTAACCACAACAAAAGGCTGACTGAATGGACAAATTGTAATCATATATTCCACAAGTTTTGACAAATACTTACACACCTGTGTGACCCACACCCCTATGAAGATATAGAACATTACCAGAAATGCCCACAGTGCCCCTTCCCAGTCAATTCCCTTCCTCTGCCCAACCTGCACTGGGGAGGCGGCTGCCATTCTGATTTTTTTCCATCACAGTCTAGTTTTGCCTATCCTAGAACTTGATATGGATGGTGTGTTTTTTCTTCACTCAGAATGATGGTTTTGAGGTTTGCCCTTGTAGTTACTGGAGTGTTGTTTACTTCAACCTCTCCAACGAGGCTGCCAATTGCTGTGGCCCTGGTGCTCCGGCCCCCAGCCTCTCTCCCTTATTCCCCAGGCCCCACCCTGTCTCACTGTTTTGCAGCACACTTCTTTCTGACCTGAGCACCCAAAGCTCAGTTCTCATCTCAGGGCTGCTGAGCTTATTGTTGCTTCTGCCCACATGGTTGCAGGGCTGCCCTCTTCCTCATTCAGAGTTCAGCTCAAATGTCACCTCATCAGAAGCCTTTCCTGGCTCTCCACTCTGAAGCGCCCTCCCTGCATTGTCTTTTTCTGTGCAGCACTTATCCCTGTCTAAAATCAATTGTGTATTTATTTGTTTATTGTCTGTGCCCCACCTCCAGTTAAACTCTGTGAAAGTCAAGTCCACATCTTCTTGCTCACTGTTGTACCTCCAGTGCCCACATGGCACAGCTACTCTTTTTTAAGAATTATTATTATTATTTTTTAATTTTTTTAGGTGTTGGTAGGCCTTTATTTTGTTCATTTATGTATATGCGGTGCTGAGAATTGAACCCAGTGCCTCACACATGCTAGGTAAGCACTCTACAACTGAGCCACAAGCCCAGCACGAATAACTACTCTTGAACCAACCTTTGGTTGAATGAGTGAGTGAATGTATGAATGACCCCCTGTTGGGCAACTGCCAGATCCTTTCTGCAAATCTAACCTCAGGCTACACTGTAGGTGACTGGCCTGTTGCTCCTTGAAACCTCCAGTATCTCCAGTGGGGCACAGCAATGCCCACAGCTGGCACCCAGCTCTAAGTTCACCGCTGGCCCATGGATAAGTGTCCTGGTTTGGCCACAGGCAGATCCATGTGTGCCCTGCAATTATATGAAGGCTACAAAGTAGAATAGGATCCTGGAGGGAGAAGGTGGGAGCCTTTGGGGTTTTGCTTCCTACTTTTAATTTCTTTGGTTCCCTCATGACCCTAATATCTGACTAACAATCTAGCAATTGATTTCTGTCCCTAGCATGCCTGCTCCTCAGCATTGTCAATTGTGGAAAACATTTCTGTACACAATCAGATGAGCCAAGAAATCCCTCCCCCATGCTTTATGCTTTATCAACCACCAGATTATATAGTTCAAAGGAATTAGCTAAAATGATTGCAAAAAGAAAAAACTGCACTGGGTTGAAGACTTGAGCTACTTGGGAACAGGTGCTTTTCCAAGCTTATTTCTGTAGACAGCTGCATTTTACTCTCAACTGCTGGCTCTGAATTCCACTGTTTATTTGAAAGTTGCTGCTTTGCATAGTCATTTCTAGATAGTCTTTGTCCCTTGCCAAGACTAGAAGTTACAATGTTTCATCTTGTGAGCACATCAGGCTGCCTAGCCCTGGCCTCACAGTGTGATATCTAGGCTGCTTCCAATTATGAGCTACACTCTACTGCCCAGCTAGAAATATCTGCCTTTAGGGAGAGTGAGGGCATTTTGTTTTGTTTAATAACTTCCTCAGAAATAGATTCCCTAAATGATTTTATATCACCAGATCATTTTAATGGGCTCTTAGGGTGTTTTGTTAGTAGCACTTCATTATGAAAGGGAGTCCCTGGTTCTTGCTCTTTGGATTTTGTTGTTTTTTTAAAAAAAACTTTTGCTGAGTTATGGGGGACCACGGGGAATCCCTTTATACTTGGATGAACTGGATATTCTGGGGGAGGGCACTGGCCTGGCATCTAAGTATGCAGTTAGGCTAGCCATGGAAGAGGGACACCCCTGGATCTTGGCCCTCCTGAGGGTGGTTTTGTGTGGACTGCGGATCCCTAGTGCCTGGCGGGAGGGAGGAGGTACCCAGAAATGTCTCTTTGAAGCATAAAGGCTAGGAGACTACTCCTGTCCTGCCAGGGACCACTTTGAGAACTCTGGGGAGGTGGTCTCAGCATTGCCCCTCCATGACACTGGCCCCTGCAAGTGTTTAGGTTCCCTTGTGACCAGGGACAGTGGATTAAGGAGGTCATCCTGCCCGGCGTCCCGGTGGGGCTGGAGGGGTGGGGGACTCGTTACTGTTTATTATAACTTCACTCCCTTTAAAAGGAAAACTATGCCCGGAATCCGGGAGGTGGCGAACAGAGCTCGGTGGCGAGGATGTGACCCACGCCCGCTGCTCCTACTCTAGGGTGTTCCCAAAAGCTGGTGCTGAACGGGTGGCAGCGCCCACCTTTGCTTCCCACCCCCACCTCCCACTCCGCAGACCCCGCCTCTCACCTCTCCACCCGTCACCGGCACCCCTCAACCTTGCGCTCCCCACCCGTCCACCCTTCGCCCCCACCTCTCGCTCGGGGCGGGCGGGTGGAGCCGCTCTTGCCTTTTTTGGGCGTCTCCCTCCTCCGCACCCGCGATCAGCTGCCGGCTGGCTGCGGCTGCAGAGCCTGTCCAGAGGCGACCCGCGGCTCAGCGTGAGCAGCCACCATGACCGGAAGGTAACAGCCCCTCACTCAAGTCCGCGGGCAGGGCCGTGGGCCAGGGAGGGAGCGAGCTTGTCAGCTTGGGACGTGGGCGGGAGCTGCGTGCGGGACCCCGGCTGGCACCCATGCCAGTACCCGAGCCCTCCCGACTGCCCCACGCGACCCAGACTTGGATCTACCCAGGGACAGGAGCCCGGTCAACCCTCGAGGCTCCCTGGCAGCAGTGCCCCTTGGAATAGGGATCCCTCTTCTTCCCTCTCACATCTCTTCCTCCTGATGGGGGCCGGTAGCCGCAGGTGGAACTCCTGCCCCACCCAACCGGCTAACCCTGCTGGACCGGACAATTACCCCATCACTAAGGGAAAACCAGGACTCCGGGAGGCCAGCGCACTTGCCCGAGATCACACGAACTAAAGGGCAAAGCATAAAACCTGGCTGTCAGTTTCCACTAATTCTCAGACCCCGGCTGTGTGATTCTGGCTGAGGCAGTCTGGGTGAGCCATTGCTTCTGGAGCCTTCCTTCTTCTCCTCTGTAAATCAGGGTGGTAAAAAAGTTAACAATAGTAAATTGCCTGTAGGGAGGGATTTGGCCAGAACTGCACCCGAGCCCAAGGTGTACAGAGTGTGGGCAGGGGACTCACCTAGTCTGCCCTGTCCTCCACTCTCAGGCCCCTTGTGCCATTTTACAGATGAGGTAACTGAGGTTATGGAGGTTGAGTGACTCTAGAGGCTGGTCACGTGTTCAACAATGTCCAGCCAGTGTTGACCTTTGCAGTCCATTCTGGAACATGGCTGGGTACAAGCGCATGACTCAGAGCTGGGTGGGAGGTGCTGGTCTCTGAGGCCCAGGGCCCCTTTCTAGCCAAGCCCTGGCAGGAACATGTTCCTAAGTAGGGGCTCCTGGACTGAGGAGGGGAGACAGCCCCTACAGGTTTTGCTGGGAAAAGGGACTTGGGGAGTGAAGCACAGTGCCCAGGGGTGCAGGATAGTGGCCCCAAAGTCCCCTGAGGTACAACGCAGTTCCCTGCCCACAGGAGCACACTGCCTGTGATCACCACTGGGGCTGTGAGTGGGAGTCTCTGGGAAGCCCCCAGAAGCCCAGAATAGCATGCATCCTTTCATCCAGTGAGACCAACCCTCAGATGTGTTTTGATTTCCATTCCCTAATCCTCTTCCTGATCTCTGCCAAGGCTGTGGGCAAAGCCACACCCCCTGCCCCCCACTTAGAGATACTGAGAAACCTTGGCCCAGGCCCATCTGTGAGATGAGTTGAGATGGGAGGGTCCCTCCCTAGGAGGGTGGCTGCTGTCATTCTACAGACTGCCTTGTGGTCACTCCTCCTATGTGCTCCTGGGGCCCTGTCTCCCTTTTGCTTCAGGGCTCCCTGCCAGCTGCCTAGTTCCCTGCCCTCCGTTTTTGAGGAAAAGGGAAGGAGAAAAACAGGGACGGTCTGTAGCAGCTACAGAACCAATGCGGATGCAGTGCTGGGGTGCATGAGAGGTCACCTACCTCTCCAACTGAAAGATCCTAATAAGGCAGAGATAACCTGTCTCACTCAGGAGGAAGTAAGGCCAGAGCAAAGACCAGAGGCACCTGTATTTCCTGGGCAGCTGTCCTCTTTGGCCTGAGACTCTTGGCCCTCCTTGGAAATGGAAGTTGTCAGGCCAGCTACAGTTAGCTGGAATCTAGGAAGGTGGGTGTAGGTAGCAGCCCTTCTGCTGCAGGGGTCCAGAAGAAATGCTGGTTATCAAATTAAACAGGAATGATGAACACTTTTCTTGGTCAAATAATTCTGCTCATCTTAGAGGATTAGGAAAATCCCAGAAACATAGGAGATAATTCATACTAAATGAAAGAAGATAACATCCATAGTTCTACTCCTTAGAGCTACCCTTTATCAGCATTTTTGATGACTTTCTCCAGGTCTTTTCTCTTAGTATTTCTCCCGCTCATTTGTTTTGCACAGCTGTGAGCAGTCCCAGAGTATAAGTTTACATCTTTCTTTGAAGCCTGCCCTTCTGCCTGAAGTGTTGTGTTAGCACTGGCGTCCTGCCCCTCCACACACAGGGATCCTGGCCAGGCCAGCTGCTGAGGAATGGACATGAGACTCAGTCTTGGGAGTGGGTGAGACTTATTCCTGTCCCAGAAGCTGTGGAGGTTTATTCGCACTGTTTCATGCCATGGTGTCCCTCCATGTCCATTTCCATGGCATGATGCCTGGGCGATTCCTCATGCTGGATCCTGGGGACTCCACTACCACCTCTGGTGCTGCTTAGAGCCAGGCTGCTTTTTGTAAACATCTCCTCTGCTCACACACCTGCCCCAGAACTGCAGCAGGCAAGAGCAGAAGGAAGGCAGTGTGGCGCTTCCAAAGTGACCTGGAGTGGCATTCGGCGAACTGCCCTTTGCAAATGCACCTATTGGTACTTTGCAGAGAAAGGGCTGTGGCGGTAGAGATGAGGACGTGGATGTTTGAGAGACCAGCAACCATAGAGGCCTCTCCTGGGTGGCAGAGGGGATAGAACAGGGGAGGCAGAGTTAAGGGAGGGGCAAAAGGTCAATGAGGCATGGAGTATGGTGTGGCTGCTGAGGGAGAGGGTGTACCAGACAAGAAAGGGACTCAGCCCAGCCTGCGACACAACGACTCTGAAACTTAAAACCCAAGTCTTTTTTTGAAAAATCATCTAGATACTTGTTTCTATTTTTCAGTCAGTGCATCATAAGTATACAAAGCAGTGAGATTCATTGTGCCATATTCTTACATGTAACCCAGGCTCTTTGTCACAGCTAAAGGAAATTTTGGCATCTGCACTGTTCCATAGGGTGGAGATGGGGGGCGGGTCACCTACCTAGGGACCCAGCCATCCCTGACATTCCTCAAAATGAAGCCCAGGAGGTGGGGTACCCTCAGCAGTGTACACTCTGGATTTGCCTCTGTAGAGTTAGTCTCCCTTATCAGGTGAATGTCATGCACTAAGGCCTCCATGTGCCCAATTGTATGCTTAGCTTGGCACAATGCAGAGTGGGCTGCTAGACCTGTCACCTCACGTCTTCTAATGTTTTCTGTCCCCTACTGGGCAAGGGGTATGCCCAGTGACCCCCTTGGAGAAGGAGTTGGCCAAGGTGGGGCAGCTAGAGCCCTCTGCATAGCCCATGGGATTGTGATGCAGTCAGGGCTTAAGTAAAATGTGAAGAGTTGACAAGTGATGTGACTTGGAAAGATGTGGCACAGCTGAACCCAATGGTGCTGTGAACCCAAGTGTTGACCTGTCCCTGTTATCAGCCACTGGTGTACATTAGGGGATAGAGGGCCTGATTTGTGGAGTGTGTCCAATCCTGTGGTTTAAATACCCCCACCTTGACTCATTTTAAACTACTAACATGATGTTAACAGTTTGCAAAATTCCTGAAAATTTAACAATTAGCATTTGTAAGCCTGTACAAGATGGTTCCTGTTTTACATGAGAGTTGCTATCTTGTCTCTTAATTAACATTGCTTTCTTTTTTTCATTCCTATCTGTTATACCTGAGACTGGGTAACTTATAAATGAAGCTTTATTTAGCTGATGCTTCTTGAGGTCAGTAAGTGTAAGAGCATGCCAGGGCCTTCTTACTGCATTATAACATGGCCAATGGTATCACATGGTGATGCAGAGCAAGCTACTGGCTCAGATCCCTCTTCCTCTTCTTATACAGCACTAATGCCATGACAGGGGCCCCACCCTCATGACCTAGTTTAATCCTAATTACCCCCAAAAGGCCTCACCTCCGAATACCATAAATATATGAATCTGAGGATTAAGTTTCCAATACAGAAAACCTTGGGAGGCACATTCAAACTATTACAACGCCTCTTTTAAATTTTTGAGGCCAAATACTTGACATGACTTAATAAGATGGACATCTTAGTGAGATACTGTCATATCTTTGCTAGGATGAGATGACCGAGTTGTATGTATGTAAAAAAAAATGTGTCCACACTGATGTCTAAGTTTTAAATTAAGAAAATAAAATCATTCAAAGTCAAAGTTCCTGTGAGATTGGAGTATGTCATTCATTGGAGACACACGAAGGGATCTCCCTGAGTTTCCTCAGCAATGAGGAGTCAGCTGGAGACACTGGAGGGAAAGCCATGTGTGGTGGCTGCAGGCCGCCCTGGGATGGCATTCACGCAAAGCTATAGGGAGGCAGCCCACCTCATGGCTTGCTGGCCACCACCCTAGCCTTAGGTCCCTGTCTCTAGTAAATTATAGGTTGCCTTCTTCACTATGTGTGTGTTTTATAAAAATTTGAGATTTAATTCACTTTTGTAAAGAATACAATTCAATGGCTTTGGTACATTCACAAGATTGTATAATCACCACCATTAATTCCAGAACATTTAAATCTTCCTCACAAGAAACCATGTACCTCCTGGCTGTCAGTCTACCTTCTCCCCATCACCTGGAACCTGCTAATCTGCTTTCTGTCTTTACAGATTTGCCTGTTCTGGACATTTCATAGAAATAGAACCATACATTTTGTAATCTTTTTTGCCTCATTTTTTTTCATTTAGCATAATGTTTCCAAGGTTCATCCATGTTGTAGCATGAGCCAGTACTTCATTACTTTTTTAACTGAATACTATTCCATTGTATGGGTGTGCCGTATTTGTTTATCTATTTGTCTATGGTGGACATTTGAATTGTTTCCATTTTTTGCTATTATGAATAATGCTGCTATGAACTTCTTTTTTTCCCCCTGTGGTACTGTGAATTGAACCCAGGGGTGCTCTGCCACTGAGTTATATCCTCAGCCCTTTTATTTTATTTTGAGACAGAATCTCACTAAGTTGCTGAGGCTGGTAGCAAACTTGCGATCCTCCTGCCTCAGCCTCCTGACTCTCTGGGATTACAGGCTTGAGTCATAGTATCCAGCTGCTGTAACATTCCTACACAAGTTTTTGTATGAACAAACATGTCTTTTCTCACTTCTTTCTTTTTTAAAAACTTGCTCTTTTCTTAAGCATATACCCAGGACTGGAATTTCTGCGTTATATGGTAACTCTATGTTAAACTTTTTGAGAAATTGTCAAGCTATTTTCTGAGTTAACTACATTGTTTTATACTTATATTCACACAGTTTTACACAAGGGACGTATCAGTGTTCCAGTTTCTCAACATTTTCCTTAATACTTACTGTCTGGTTTAGTGGATCTGAAGTGTGTCACGTTGTGGTTTTTATTTTCATTCCTTGATTATTAAAAGATGTTGAACATATTTTCATGTGTTTATTGGCCACTTGTACATCTTCTTTGGAGAAAAGTCTATGTGGATCCTTTGGTCCCTGCCCTATTTTTTTTTTCCCCAATACTGGGAATTGAACCCAGGGGCAGTTTATACTGGGCCACTGGACTATATAACTAACCCTTCTTATTTCTATTTTTTATTTCAAGACAGGGTCTCACTCAGTTGCTCAGGCTGGTTGTGAACTTGCCATCTTCCTGCCTCAGCCTCTGGAGCAGCTGGGAGTACAGATGTGTACCGCCATGTCTGGGCCTTTGCCCATTTTTAAATTGGTTGTATTTTTGTTTCTGAATTTTAAGTGTTCTTTATATATTTCTATCAAACTAAAAAAAACTTATTAGAGAGAGATTCTCCAAAGTACAATAGCATTTATTTGGGAGTAACAGAACATTGCAATGGGAATATGCATGCCATAGTATACTATGTGCACATTAAAGAATGTTGAGGTGAGGGGGAGTCTTTTTGTTTGTTTGTTTTGGTACTGGTTATTGAACCCAGGGGCACTTAACCACTGAGCCACATCCCCAGTTCCTTTTTTTATATTTATTTAGAGACAGGGTCTTGCTGAGTTGCTTAGGGCCTCACTAAATTGCAAAGTCTGGCTTTGAACTTGCCATCCTCCTGCCTCAGCCTCTGAGAGGCTGAGATTACAGGCAGGCACCACTGCACCCAGCAAGGGGGAGTTTTTAAAGACAAAAATGAGTAGGATTACATCATGTATTTCAAAACAATAATTTTTTTTTCCACAGAAACCATCTGTTCCTGTGCTTTTCTATGTGGGAAGTTTTTTGATTATTAACTCAGTCTCTTGGCTTGTTACAAGTCTATTTGAATTTTCTATTTCTTCTTAAGTTAGTTCTGATAGTTTCTGTCCTTCTAGAAATTTGTCTACTTCGGCAAATTTACTTCCTTTATTGGTATACTGTTGTTCATAGTATTCTGTTCTGCTCTGTCCTTATTAGGCCTTGAGCTGTTATTTTTCAAGGCAGCCATGGAGTTAGGGAGCAATGATAAGAGACTAGTGTGAGTTAAAATATCACAGAACTTACTCTTCTTGCTAAGATTCATCTGCTTTTCTTTTCTTTTTTTTTTTTTTTTTTTTTTGGATCAGGGATTGAACCCAAGGGTCCTTAACCATGGCATCACATCCCCAGTGCTTTTTATTCTTTATCTTGAGACAGGGTCTCTCTAAGTTGCTTCTGGCCTTACTAAGTTGCTTTGAACCTGCAAGGCTCCAGCCTCGCCTCCCAAGCTGCTGAGGTTACAGGTGTGCATCACCATGCCCAGCATGATCTCCTTTTGTTGATAAGGTGCCTTAGGGTTTTTACAAGGCTTTGGTTAATTCACAGAGCTCTGAAAAAATAGATTCTGACTGCTTTTGTGAGTTTTCAATTGTTTTTATAGAAGGATAAACTTCTGGAGGCCCTTACTCTGCCTTTTTTGCTGATGTCACTCTTACTGAATTTTTGCAACTGTGTCTTCTGGACCAGAGTCCTGTCTGGGTAGCCCAGTATGGCATCTACCCCCATCCCTGCAGTGGACCAGCTAGAGGGTATCAAGGCTATGCAAAGATTGGAGATCTGGGCTCAATCAGACTCTAAAACCTCTCCTAATTTCTAACCT
Source organism: Sciurus vulgaris (assembly GCF_902686455.1). Lineage (NCBI taxonomy): Eukaryota > Metazoa > Chordata > Mammalia > Rodentia > Sciuridae > Sciurus > Sciurus vulgaris. Next base: position 73,888,715 of record NC_136463.1, read on the forward strand.
CTGGTGTTCCTTTTTACAGTATTTCTTGAATTGCTTAATATTTGGTAACCTTGTACTTGAACTTCATTTACATATTAGGTTGTACAAAACACTTGTGGTTATAACTTCTGTTATCTTTCCATTACTGTAACAAATACCCAAGATAATCAACTTATAAAGAGAAAAGGTTTATTTTAGCCCATGGTTTCAGAGGCCCAGTCTGTGATTGACTGACCCTTTTGCTTTGGGCCTGTGATGGTACATCATGGCAGGAGTACAAACAGCAAAATCATTCACCTCATGGTCAAAATGCAAAAAAGAAATAGGGGTTGAAGTTCCACTGGCTCCTTTAAGGGTGCACCTCCAATGATCATAAGGCCCCACCTCTTAAAGGTTCTATCATCTCTTAATAGCACCGTGGACTTGAAACAAAGTCTTTAACATATAGGCCTTCAGGGGACATTCCAGATCCAAACTATGGCAGCTTCCTTCCTGGGTCTGTGTGTGGTCCTAGGGGCCCTCAAATAAGTGTTCCCTCCTTAAATAAAATGGTGGCTCTGGGTGAGAGTTCTGGGATCTAGTGTTCAGGATTTCTTCATGGGAAGGGCTGAGCCAGGGTGGTAAGAGAGGTCCAAGACCTGGGCACCAACTTGAGGCTGCCCTAACAAAACTTTCTTCCTAAACTTTCTAAGTCCTCAACTATTCACAGCAGAGAGTGTCTATGTACACTTTTTGGCTCCTCTAGGCTCAGCTTTTATGTGCCCTTTAGCCCCTGGGGCACCTTTAAAAAATATTTGTTGAATTGATCAGTATTGGGTAACTTGGGAATTGGGCTTTCTTTATAAATGATATTGCACCCAATACTTGTGGTCACCTGACTGTATTTTGAGGCTGACCTCAGAATGGTTAACGAGTACTTCCCCATGTTCGGATGTGATGTGTGTTCCTTGTGGTGTGGGCCTGATACCTGAGCGGCAACAGGGACCCTTCAAAGTTCTCTCACCCCAGATTAGGATATCTGCTGTCTGGAATGTTGGCTCCTGTCTCTTTCTTAGGGAAGGTGGAGGAAAATACTACTCATGCTCTCCGAATTTACTAGAAAGGGTCTTCAAGAAAATAGAAGCAGTGTTAAAATTTTCTTTGAGTTCTCCGGATCTTTATTTTATTGTGGATCATAGTGACTGCTTGACCAGAAGTGGCCATAGTCCTAGCACTGACCTTGGGTGCTTTCATTTGGATGGCAAGTAATCCCAGCAATCTCTACAGGTAAAAATCCCCCTGCTTCTGCTCTTCCTGGGAAGCCAGGGGACTACCTTTCCCCTAAATTTTTAGGGCACAGACCTCTTTTGGGGTGCCTGGCTCTGTTTGAGGGGTCTTAGAGGACCTGGACTGCTCTGGTCTAGGTGTCCTAGGGTGGTATTGGTGGCTGGAGGATTTCAGGGAAGGCAGCAAGTTGAGAGAGCATTACTCCCTCATCAGTTTCTTAACTGTTACCAGGATTCTGGAACTGGCCCAGTCTAATACTGTCCACCTCATCATATCCAGGGGGCTTAGGGGTCTTTCCTGTGCAGATGGCAGCATGAGACCTGCTGGGTACCCTGCCCTATCTCACCTCAATGCTGGCTTGAGACCTTCCCAACCCAATCCTCTCCCCAGCTGGGACCCAACCAAACCAGCCTCAGCTTTCACTGAGCTGCCCCCGCGGTGCACGAACAATATCCTTTCTATTTGGAATTGACTCTGCTGCCCTTTGGAGATCCCAGCGTGTAACCAGAGCTCCTGTCCCGCGGGGGAGGTGCCGCACGCCCGTCCCTTTGCGGTGCCTGGTGTAGGTGGCCGGGCTGGCCGCGTTTCCGCCCCAAGGACGGTGGTCCGACGCCGCATTCGCCAGATCACCTGCGACCACGACGACGCGGCGGTGGCCTCAAGCCATGGCTGCCCGGCTAGGCGCGCTCGCTGCGTCGGGGCTTTACAGGCGGCGTCAGCACCGGCTGAGCCCGCCATCAGCCGCGCCAGGGTAGGTGGTGAGAGGCTGGGCGGGGTCGTCGAGTACAATGGCAGGAAAACTGCAGCTGCTGGCCTTGCCTAGGAAACCCCGCCAGGGCCTTCCGACAGCTGGTTATGGGCCTTGCTGCCCTGGGCTCGGGTACAGGGCTTGAGTTGACCACAGGGTGGGTGGATGCCACTTAATGAAATTGGATTTGATGTCATTTGTGATCAAATTTTGGGGGGCAGTACCTCTGAGGGTGTGTGTTAGAGATTAGTTGTCCTATGTCACTGCATTGTTGCTTTTCAGACGGGAGCAAATTTATAGCCAACAGAGGTTCAAGGCAGTTAAGGAATCTGTTGGACATCACCCAACCAAAAAATGGCTAAGCCGTGATTTGAACTAGATTGAGCTGATCCTAAAGCCTGAACGACTAGTGTGGATACTTCTTTTGGTCTGGGAGGTGGGGACAACGGGGCTCAGGATGTTCTTCAGAACATCTCAGAGAATGCTCTTGTATGGAGGGTCCAGGGGCACCTGGATGGCAGGGGGCCAGGCAGAGGAGGGCCTCTTGGACTTTTTGAGTTTGCAGAGTCCCAAGGGCCTTCTGGGCTGAAATGTCCAGTAAAAAGCTGGGAAAAGAGTACAATGGGAGTAGAGGGCTTGGAGGCATTGGCTTCAAAGTGATAGGTGGGGTCCCCAGAGGAGGAGATAGAGGAAGAATTGTGGGAAAGGAGGCTAAGACTGGGAGGAGAGGCTGGGGAGCCAGGGAGGGAGGCAGGGAGCTGCAGTCACAGACGCAGGAGGGCCTGAAGCATCCAGGGAGGAAAGGAGTCCAGAGCTTAATGCTACCCAGTGAAAATAGAGCGTACTTTGAGCTACTTGTGTGCCAGTGGCCAAAGAAGGCTTTAAGATGGGGAGATAGAGGACTGAGCCCTTAAAGCCTTCTTTAAGGCTTTAAGAGGGAGGGAAGGGGGAAGGTATCCCGTGGGAAGTGGAACTCCCGCAACCTGCAGAGCTGTCATCTGTGGAGTGCCTGCCACATGCTGGGCTCACAGCTGCAGGCCCATCAGAGGCCAGGATGAAAACCCAGGGAGCCAACTGCTCAGGTAGGTAACCTGGGGTTCATGTTCACCTGAGCATGACTGAGCTGGTCGGCTCTTGATGATTCTTGGTGTCTGAGGTGAGAACTGTAGTTCCAGAGCTGTGGGTGGCTAGGGCACTGATGGCCTAGGGGTCATGCTAGAGAGTGATTTTTACAATATGAATGCAACATAATAACATGGCCAAGGTGCAAGGAGGAACATGGGCCCAATAATGAAAATCAGGTCTCAGAGAAGGTCCCACACCCCCATACACCTTTATGCACCAATTTTTTTTTCTTTGAACTTCTGTCATTCCTTTTGCCAGTTCTCTGCTTTCAGTGTGACACGCTTAAAGTGTACTTGATAAAAACAAACAAAGCTGCCTAGAGCTTCAGAAAAAGCTCAGTTATTTGCAACAGTTTCACCTGGATTTGTAATGTTTCTGTATCACACTGACAGCAATCCAAGGCAGCATGTTAATTTCCTAGCATCCCTGTGGCAGAGTGTAAATTCCTGTTTACTGTGTGCAGCCAGGTGACCCGTGACTTGGCTTCTGACTGGACCCATGGGGGAAGGGCTGAGAGAAGGGCCAGGCAGTGCTGGGGGGTGGAAACTGCTGGCTCTGGGAACTTCAGAGGTTGTGCTGCAGTGGGATTCTCTTCCCCCAGCACCTGGAAGGGTTCCTGGAACAGCACAGGTGCTCAGTAAAGACCTACTAGATGGAAGAGGGAAGGAGTGCCACAAGTTGCTGCAGGCTTCAGTTAACCCTCCCATCAACCCTTGGACAGAGCTTCCCCATTTTACAGATGAATAAGTTGAGGTTCAGAGAGTACTTGGCAGCCTGGAGCATCTGAACCAGGTTGTGGCCTGGCTTAGGGTACAAACCATAGGACTGATTGATAACCAGGATGATGTGGCTTCAGTAGCACTGGTTCAGTGTGACCAGACCTGTTGTGGCCAGTCCCTTTCTCTCTCCAGGCCCTTTCACTATCTTTTAGGCTCTGATTGATGGGAGGCCAGCATAGAGGAAGATTGGAGTTTATTGAAGAAACAAGGTCTGGAAGGGGACAGGAGGAGACATGAATCCAATTTTGTGTGATCCTCAGCAGGTCACAGGTGTGACCTTCCCTGTGTTTCAGTCTCCATATCTGAAATTAGCAACCTTCCCTCTCAGAGAAGCCTCCCTTTGCCTCACTCCAGTCTGCTAAACACTGTCAAGCTCAGGGACATCTTGTGGCAATTTGGCTTGGGTTGGCTGGGGGTAATGGTGTATGCCTATAATCCCAACTACTCGGGAGACTGAGGCAGGAGGATTGCAAGTTCAAGGTCAGCTCAGGAAATTTAGGGATATTCTGTCACTAAATAAAAAAATAAAAAGGGCTGGGGATGTAGCTCAGTGGCAGAGTGCCCCTAGGCTTAATCCTCAGTACTGCAAAACAAACAAACAAACACCAAATTTTGTTGTCTGCTGTCCAGATTGAGAGAGTAGGGTTGTGCTCTCCCCCAGCTCAGGGGTTTGGCCCCTGGCAGTGTACTGTGTGTTGTGTGGTTGTGGGCGGGGTGGACTTGTCTCCTTGGAGGACAGCTGGGTAGACTTTGTGCTCCCTGTTCTTGGGTGGAATGTGCAGACGAGGGCGTGGAATGTCCATGTCTCTGACCCTCTGCCCTCTTGCAGGCAGCCTGCAGGCCTCCCCCTGAACTGGTCCCATTGGAGGGACTCTGGAACGCTCTGATTGCTGGAAAACAACAGTTTCTTTTATCCATCACTTTGCCTGCCTGGCCCTGGGCTCTATGCTTGACATGCTTATGCCAGTCTTTCTTGCCTTCAGTGCTGCCATGCAGTCCTGCTGCTCCCGTGTGCCTCTTTATAGGAGAGGAAATGAGGACCAAGGAAGCGAGTATCTTCTTCCAGGTGTAGCAGCCGGTGGCTGGCCTGTCAGGATTGGAGTTGGGTGGTGAGCCCCGAGCCCCTGCCTATGTTGCCATGCCCAATTCCTCTCTTCCTCCCCTGCAGGGAAAGCTGACATTTTCTCTGGTGGTGCTGAGCTTCAGTGGTCTGGGCTCATTCAGGTGTCTGTCTCTGTAGTGGACTGGAATGTTCTCTGTGTTCTCAGCGTGGCAGGGGGATGCAACCATGGGAACTTCCAGAGTTTCCATTGGGGTTTCTGCCGCCTAAGACTTGGACTGGGGTATAAGTGGTTTTAGGAGGAGCCTGTGCAGGAGTTTGTGCAAGGAGAAGGGAGGCAAAATCCTGAATCGGAGAAACGCAGGGACTCAGCCAGGGAACTCGGCACAGACCAGTGAAGGACCAGCCCTTCTGGTAAGGGGCTGGCTGCTGGGTGTCAACTTGAAGATGAAGCAGAAGGTAGAAGGGCATGGCAAGGCTGCTGTTAGGGCCCTGGTATGGAACACGCATTACAGTCCAGTGGACTAGTTGAGGGACCAGGTAAGGAGCGACTGCTGCTGAGCAGAGGCCCAGCTGTCCAGCAGCAACTGGCACATGGGAGTTGGGCCAGCTCAACTGGAAGCCAGAGGAGGAGGGGCCATCCCTGATGCCAGCACCTGGAGCAGAGCTCTGAGGTCCACAAAGGGTCTTGAGGAGCAAATGGAAGATGAGCTGTAAGTGCTCTTGGTCAGAGTCCAGAAGTTTGGGTTTTAAGGTAAGATCCAAAAGACTGGGGCTGGACTTGAATCCTTAATTCGGTTTCATTTCCTTGGAGTGGGGCATTCCAGGCCCACAGTCACAGGATTTCCTGTTGATTTCTGACCTCTCCAAGATCTGCAAGGTCATGTTCATTGTTGGGCATTGGACTGTCTTCCCTGTCACCTTGGGTGTATTTTTCCAGAGAGAAAGCTGAGTGTTCTCTAGGAAGGAAACCATGCCTGTCCTGAGCCAGCCCAGCCTTCCAGTGTACTCAGGGTGTCAGTCATCTGTCCCTGAGGGTCTACCTGGCTTGCCTCATGGAGACCAGCACAGAGCTAGGAGGACTGGGGAGTGGCTGCTGGGTGCAAAGCCTCCATTTCATCTTTGCCTTTTCCTGACACCAGCTATCATGTCCCTATTATTGTGTTCCTCTGGTCTAAACATGGATAGAGCAGGTGACTTTGGTTTCCAAAACTCAGGATAGTCTGGGACCTTCAGAAGTCCAGCCTGCCTGGCAAGTTGCTGACTAGTCTTGTGGCCCTGTCCCTGCCACATGAGTCATAAGCAGAGAAGACAAGAGAGTTTCCAGTCTGTCTCTACGTGGCAGCAACCTGCTATAACACTCACAGCCCACAGCCCACACCCAGACCAGATGCAGCCCTCCCCGTCCCTACTCAGGCTCATCTTGTCTAAGGATCCTTCTTGCCCGTGTCAACATCCTTCAGGCTGGCTCCACCCACCCCATGGCTACAAGAGAACAGCTCTATAAAGACCACACTCCTCACTCAAGCATTCTTTAATGCTTAACTAAGGGTGAGTAATGGATGGCATTCAGACCCTGGGAGGCAAAACAGGTTGAAAAACTATCCTTAAAGGCAATGAGCTCGTGACATGCCGCTCAGTGCTACATCCAAGGCAGACATCATCAATCAATTACATCACTGAAGAAACCCAGTCCCTCTTTGCCCACCCTTCCAGACAGGCACCAACAATCCATGGGAGTTGACACTTGAGACAGAACCTATTTGGTGCCCTTCTAGCCAAAAGTATGAGTGTCAGGAATTTGGAAGGTCATAAAGGATGGTGTGGGGTGTTGGGGCTTCATGGTAACTATACTTTTGAGTCTGACCAGCCTCCTGGTCAGACCTCAGGGCCTCTGAACTGGGAGTGTGGGCTGGTTTGGTGTAGTCCTCTTTACCCACAGGGACATGTTCAAAGACCCCCAGTAGATGCCTGAAAACTTGGATAGTACCAAGCCCCCAAAATGCCATTTTTTCCTACACTGTACATATACACAGTATACACTGGACACACTGGCAGAGGGACGATTCATGTCCAGGATGAGACACAGAGCAGGGTGGTATGAGATTTCATTACAATACCTGGAGTGGCACACGATTGAAAACCTAAGAATTATTTCTGGAATTTTCTTTCATTCATCTTTTTTTTTCTTTTCAGTGCTAGGAATAGAAATCAGAGCACATGCGAGGCAAGTGCTCTACTACTGAACTACCCCCTCAGTTTAGAATTTTCTGTTTTCTACTATTTTCAGACCATGGTTAAAACCACAGAAAGCAAAACCACAGATAAGGGGAGTCTACTGTGGTTCAGTTTGGGTTCCATTCCTCCCAAGGGGAAGCCACCATGGATGAGGGAAGCCAACCCCAACCATACCCCAAAGAGTCACACTTTAGACTTCACAATAGAGGTTTCTGTGGCAATAGTTGATTTGAAACTAACTCATGGTACAGAGAAAGGAACCTCTGACATCTGACAATTTGCATTCAAATCCAGACTCTCTTTTTTTAATACCTGCTGTGTGAGTTTGTATGAGTTACTTAACTTCTCTGAGTCTTAGGCCCATCATCTGGAACAATAGTAGCTTTGGAGGTTCCTTGAGAATTAAATAGGAGTGAGACTACAAAGCCTGAATCTTGGTTATATTCTATACCTGAGACTTATTCCCTCAGGAAGAGGGTTTCTTTTCTAATCTAGGTTCTACCACCGCCCACTGTGGACCTTGGACTGTGCTCACTCTCTCCGTGCTCTGCTCCTTTAGCAGTAGAGATCGAGATCCTAGGCTGGCCTTGTAGGGTTGGGGTTACCTTGTGGGAAATGCACCTTGCAGTCTCTGGCCCATGCTGGTGTTTAGCATGTCTTCACGAGTAGTCATGGGGGCGTGTGTGGCCAGCTGTGCTGGGTGACCCAAGCTGGGGCCAGGTGGCTTGGCTTCAACCTGGTGGTACCTGGAAGGTGGTGAGGGTGATTTTCATATCTCAGAAAGCCATTTCAACCTTTTAAGAAGCTGGTGCATCTGCCGAGCGCAGCCTTCCCTTCGGACCTGCTCCATCTGACCCTCCCCAGACCTGACCTCCCTCCTGTTCCCCTCTCCCTCCAGCAACATGTCGGACGCCTTGGCCAACGCGGTGTGCCAGCGCTGCCAGGCCCGCTTCGCCCCCGCGGAACGCATCGTCAACAGCAACGGGGAGCTGTACCACGAGCACTGCTTCGTGTGTGCCCAGTGCTTCCGGCCGTTCCCCGAGGGGCTCTTCTATGAGGTGAGGATGCTCTGAGGCAGTAGGACACTCAGCCCACCCCTTGGGAACCTGTGGCTGACCAGTGATGGGTCTTGAGTTGCACCCGTGTGGGCCTGTCTCTCACCTGTGAAATTTGAGCCATGCGAGTGACTTCACAGCCTCCTCTGGGCAGGGACTGGGCCTGCTCTGGTGGTAGAGGAGCCTGCCCTCATGGCACTTGCCCTCTGTTGGGAACAGACAGTACATTGGTCCAACTGTGGTGCCAGTGCTTTGGTAGTAAGGAGGTGGGTGATCAGGGAAGATAATGTTTGAGCAGATGGGGGAGCCACACACGCGTCTGCAGATAGAACACTCACAGGGGGCATAGTGTGTGCACATGCCCAAGGTGGGGGATGCGGGGGTATTTAGGGAACAGTAGGAAGGTCATAATGGAAGCAGAGGGAACAAGTGGGAGAGTGGCAGGAGATGGGGACAAAGAGGTGGATCTCCTTTGGCCCATTAGGGTCATGTAGAGCCTTAGGCTTCTACTATGCAAGAACCTGGAGTCGGAACAGAGGAGTCACACCATCTGGCTGATCTTGGAAAATGACCCCTCTGGTTGCTGTGCTAGGGGAGACTGTCAGGGGGCCAGGGACCGAAGCTGGGAGACCAGGTGGGACCAAGAGCTGGATTATTACAATGGTCCAGATAAAAGTGAAGGGGCCTCAACTGGCTCTCACTGGCTCATAAGAGGAGGTTGTTAGATCTTCAATCCTGCAAACTGATTATTTAATAGTCATTATTAAAAAATTAAATTGTAGAAATGTATAGTGAGTAAACATTTTATTAAAAACAAAGGTGACAAATCCGTAAAACTCCCTACTTCCTAATTATTTTGTTACATTTTACCATCATCTATGCTTCTGAGGTTATTATTGTACCTGCGTGGCAGCCAGCGCTGTCTCAAACTTTTTTTCTGTGTGTGTGGTGCTGGGGATCGAACCCAGGGCCTTGTGCTTGCAAGACACGCACTCTATCAACTGAGCTACATCCCCAGCCCTGCCATGTCGTCTTGACTGCATCAGTATCGTGTTGGCAGCTGGGGATTACTGTGGGGGGATGTTTTCACCAACTCTGTGCATCAGGGCCCCCCTCCACACCACAGAGAGCTAGCTGTTACACACTTACCAGCACACCAGTGGCAGTGACAGTGGAGGTGGGGACCAGGACTGGGGACAGATGCTGGGTGTATTTTGAGGATCTGAAGGGACTGGCTGGTGGATGTGGGTATGCCATCTGCCTTGAAAAGTTGCATTCTCATGGTGCCTTCTGTTCTCCTGGGAAGTGCTGGCCAGCTATAGAGGCAGCAGGAGGAATAGACAGAGTTCTGCGGGGCCATGTGCCTAGAACAAAGCCTGGTATACAGTAGGCACTCAGGAGGCATCACTGCAGAATGAACTTAAACCTCTATTGCCTCCCCAGGTCACTGGGTAGGGCTGCAGTCTAATAGGCACTCATTATAGAAAATGGAAAAGCCAAATTTTCAAACAAGAAAAAAATTGTTAAGAGAAAGGGAGACAGAGGCATTCTGCATGCTTGGTCCTCACTGCCAAAAAGTGGCTCCCCAGCAGTGTCCACACCCACTGATCACAGGACTCAGTTGTTCTCCCTGTGCCTCCATTCCTGCACTCCCTCTCCTGCCCCCAGACCCTCCTGTGTTCCCTTTTTTTCCCTCTTCACTATCTGCCTCTTTGTGTGATCTCTGGACCTTGTGTGACCTTTTTCGTACAGAAAGGATACAGGAAATAGGGCAAAGTGATGCATATAATTCAAACTTGACCTCATTCTGTCCCAGCTTAAGTGCCTACCTGCAGTCTGGCCTGTTCTCAGGACCCACAGGGCCACGATTCTTAACACACAGCAGTGGCCTTCTGACAGCTGGCCTTGGCCACTTCTGCAGTTCCTTCTGAGGCCCCTTACTTTGTACCTCTTTGTATCACATGGCCCAACGCCCTGCTCTGGCTTCTGGAAGGCCCTCCTCTCAGTACCACATCTATCCATCCCTGAGGTCAGGTCCTGACCCAACAAAGGTAGGGGTGAGGGTGGGGCAGGAGGTTCATGAAAATGATGGGTGATTTATTTGTCTTGTCTGTGGCCCATTTGCAGTTTGAGGGCCGGAAATACTGCGAACATGACTTCCAAATGCTGTTTGCTCCGTGCTGTGGATCCTGTGGTAAGTCCTGTGCTGCCTGGGAGGTGGACAGGCTAGGGCACAGTGGTGGGATGCCCACAGTCCTGGCCCTTCCCTGACCACTTGCCTTGTCTCTGAGCATCACCCTTCAAGCCCCCTGCAGGCACTGCCTTCCTATGCTGCAGACAAGGCTTCTTGGACCAGGCTGAGATTGGAGGAGCGCTAGTATGGACAGGGCTTGGCAGGAGCCACATCCTGCCCAGCAAGCAGGGACCTCTCCTCTTCCAGGCGAGTTCATCATTGGACGAGTTATCAAGGCCATGAACAGCAACTGGCACCCGGGGTGCTTCCGCTGTGAGCTGTGTGATGTGGAGCTAGCTGACCTGGGCTTTGTGAAGAACGCAGGCAGGTGAGGAGGGCTGCTTGCCATAAGTGGCACAGGCTGAGCACCAGGCACCTCCCAGGCTCCTTGGCCTGTACTGATGTGGCTGCCAACTCACTTTTGCACCCCCAAGGCGGTAAGTGCAACCACTAGTTTATAGGTGAGGAGTGAGGCTGCAAAGACTGAGGGGTGAGGGGCAGGACTCACCCTGGCCTTGGCAGTTCTCCTCACTGACGGCCAGCAGACAGTGGGGACAAAAGCCCTTGAGCACTGCCATGAGATGACAGTGGATGGGTAAGGAGCTCTGAGTTGAGCTAATACCCCCCTGGAGCTGACCCCAGCATGCTGACCGCAGCTGTCTACATCCTCCAACTATAGACTCACATGACTGAAGTTCGCTGGAAAGAAATCACCCAAATTGGAGCCATAAACTCGTCTCGTCAGTGCTCAGGAACTCCCCATCTTCCAAGAAGGCTTACATTTCCCCCCACCCCTGCCTTTCCCCACTGCTGCCCTCTACACCCCTCCCCAGAGTGATGGTTTCACCTCCCTCCTCCCTGGGAACAAGCCCTGGGAGTTCCCCTGCCCCCTGCCTGCGTAGCCTGCAGCCCTTTCCAGTACACCTTTCGGCTCCACCCAGGAGCCCCTACCACCCTAGTGTGCTCCACATGGCCACCGTGGGGCCCTGCCAGGTCTTCTACTTGATCTCCCAGTGGCTCTCACTGCAATGCCCCTCCTTCAGCTGGAACTCCTCCTGTGTCATGTGTGTTCTCATGGTTCCCCCCAGCCTGTGGCTGTACCTGCTCATCCTACTCCCCTTGCCTCTCCTCTACTTTGTGCTTGACCCCTCATTGAAGACAGGCCAGAGACCCCTACATGGACTGTCTGGATAGTTAAGTGTACTACCCCAGACCTCTCCCTCCCTCTACTCAACTGTCCACACGGCTGTTCCGTGGGACCCCACCACTCATCCCAAATGCAAACAGTCCCAAACTGAGCTTCCAGCTGGTTGCAGTAGCACATGCTTGTAATCCCAGTGGCTTTGGAGGCTGAGGCAGGAGGATCGTAAGTTTGAGGCCAGTCTGCACAACTTAGCAAAACCTCGTCTCAGAATAAAAAAGGGCTGGGGATGTAGCTCAGTGGTGGAGTGCCCCTGGATTCAATCCCCATTATAAACAAAAACAAACTGCTGAACTCCACTGATGACCAAGTCTGCCTCTTCATGTCCCCACATCAGAAAAGGCAGCCCTGCCTCCAAGAGACCCCCTAGCTGTCCATCTGACTGCCACACCCTCTCCTGTATGGGCACTTGGTTCTCTGCAGCAGTACCTTCTTTGTCCCTTCCTGATGTGGCCCACGGTGATATTGCCCATTTGCTACTTCATGAGATAAACATGACCTCATGTCATTCTCCGTGTCTGCAGGGTGGGCACAATGCTTGGTGTTCTGCAGGTTGTCTGGGTGAGGGGCTGTGGGGGACTGACAGCACCATGCAGGAGCTGAAGGACAGTACTGTAGGCCCACTGTTGACCACTGGAGTCACCAGTCAGGTGTGAGCTTGGAGGGAGTCCTGTCCCCTCCTGAGCCAAGGTTTACACAGGGCCACTGTCCCACTCACTGGGGAAACTGGAAGAGGCCAAAAGTGCTTTGAAAAGTAGAATGCGATAGAAAAGTACAGTGTTGCTGTAATGACAGGGGACAGGACAGCAACTGGGGTGCTGAGTAATGAAAGTCCTTGTTTGGACCCTCCTGGCTCAGGCTGGCACCTGTAGAACTTGAGTCTGCATGGGGCAGACATACCATGGGGCCACCAGAACCTTGGCAAGGGAGTCCCTGCAGCTGCCTCAGCCTCTGCCTTGGTCATTCTTGGGTTGAAGGGAAGAGAAGTTCTGGGCAAGGTGTCATGTTTATCAAACACAATAGCCTCCTTCATCTTAAAAGTACAGTTTAGTTTATGATCAGTACAAACAAGTACAAAAAAGGACATGTTAGGGGGATGCACGCACACTACCAAGTGAAACAGCCTTAAACTGGACAGGCAGAGGCTGGTTGAATCCTCTTGGGAGGAAGTGGGACTCAGAATGTCCCTGCCAAGTCTGGATTAGCAGGATACACACCCAGCTCCTTGCCTGAGGTCAGTTCCTGGTGACTGTCCATCCATGCCATGTGCCTGAACAGGCCACCTTTTGCTGAGAAGTTCTAGGGATTGTCAGACCACAGGCGGGTCTCTGTGTGGTTTATAGCAGGCAGGATCAGGAAACTAGAGCTGAACTAATGTGCTCTGCAAACCATTTACTGCGTGTCACATAGCAACCAGTCTGAAATATACTTACAGCATTTACCTACAATTTATAGTCCATGCCCCCTAAATTCAGAAAGGGCTCATCCAGCAAAGGCACTGCAAAGGGAGCTCCTTATACCTTAGACATTGTCCCTACCCTTCCACCGAGATTTATGGATGCTCTTCTCCTGGGTCCTTTGCAGCCTGCCTTCTAGGCCTTTGTACATGGCCTCCCTGTTGTGCATTTCTGTAAAGAAGGAGGCTGGCAGTCTAGTAGGGAAAGAAAGACCCTCAGTGTTCTGAAGTTGTTCGTCTGGACCCCCTCCTCCTTTCCATGGGTGAACTCACTGAGTGTCTGGGAGCTGCTAGGAAGCAGAGCCAACAGTTCCTGCAGAGGGACAGCCTCTCGATCCCTATTGATTCTTCTCCCTTTTTAGGAGTTTTGTGTGGTTAAAACCCAGCTCCAGTCTGAGTGACCTGGAAGTTCAGACTTTTGGAGGGAGGAGTATGGACATGCTGAAATTTTAGGTTGTTTGCTCAGGGAGATTTGGGAGTGGACAGCCTTCTCTTTGCTGAGACCAGTGTCACATGCCCCAAGGGGACTATCCTCCTGCAACAGTCTGTGGCCAGCCCAGGGGCAAAGCCTTGGACTCACAGCTCTGACCTGGCACTCAGCGAACTCTCATTGGTTTTCCCTTCAAAGCTGGGGGGCGGACCCGTGAGCCTTTTGCCACAGAGCAAATTGCACAGGGCATGACGAAACTTCTCAGCCACAAAGAAGTACATGACGGGGTCAAGGGCCCCATTGAGACTGGTGAGACAGGAGGTGATGCGGTTTCCCAGGGCAAGGACACGCTGGGCAGTGCAGGAGGTCCCTCCACCCTGGTAGTGCAGCACATAGACAGAGCGGTGGACGTGGTAAGGCACGAAGCAGATCAGGAAGATGGCTAGCACCATGGCGATCATGCGGACAGCTTTGTTCTTGAGGCGCTTCTCCACGCGGGGGCCTTGTCTCAGGCTGCGGATGATCAGCAGGTAGCAGGTGACTGTTGTGACAAAAGGGAAGGTGAAGGCTACAGCAAGGGATGCGAGAGCGTGGTGGGAGGCCTTCTCTCTGTACAGCTGCAGGCAGACGACTGTGTGGTTGGTCTGTACCGTCTGTGGGCTGACCAACAGTGGAGCCATGGCCACGGCCACCACCACCCACAGGAAGGCACAGGCCAGGTGGGCATAGAGAGGCCTGCGCAGCTTGAGGGACTTGACTGGGTGTACAATGGCTAGGAAGCGGTCAGCGCTGATGCAGGTGAGGAAATAGATGCTGGCGTACATGTTGAGGTAGAAGAGGAAGCCGGTGAGTCGGCATGGGATTTCCCCAAATGGCCAGTGGTTCCCAGAGAAGTGATAGACGAGGCGGGTGGGCAGGACCAGCACACAGGACAAGTCGGCCACGGCCAGGTGCATCAGGAACACGTTGGCTGGGGTGCCTGACTTGTGGTCCCGGATGAAAAGCCACAGGGCCAGAGCATTGCCAACAAAAGCCAGGATGAAATCCAGGAGATAGAAGCAAGCGAACAGCATGTTCTCCAGGGGTGTCTCCTGCCCACATCGCTCGATGACCAGAGATGAGTTGTCGGTCAGACTTGGGGAGGCCACCTCGAGGCCATTCATGCTTTGGCTGGAGGCAGAGCTGGGGACAAACCTGGAGTGAACAAGCAAACAGGCCAGAGAGAGCCCAGGATAATGAATCTTTGCCCTCCAGAAGTCAGAAGTTAAGACCTCTGACTTCGGAACTTCCCATTCCCAACTGAGAGAAGCACAGCTGCTCTGAGCCCAGCATTACCGTGGGACTACTGAGAACTCTTGTGTCCATTTGGAGGTGACTGAGCATCAGAGGCATTTTGAATTTTAACAAAAGGCCAAAGCAAAACTGGGACTTGAAGCTTTCCCACTGTGTAGCTGTGTCCCTGCTGAAAGGGCCTGGGGCCAGTGGTGGGTGACCCGGAAATCTGCAGTCACTCCCCTCTTTGTACCTCACCTTGTACTCCCTGGGGGCAGGGAGGATGCAGTCAGCACTGCAGCGGGGAGGAGATGTGAGCTCCCACTGTGTGAGGCTCTGGAGGGCAGGGAAGGGCCCCACTTTTCTGTTCTGCCTTCAGGTGTGCCATCTGAATGGCAGAGGTGGCACACGAGGCCCCTGAGCCCACAACCAATGACTCCATGGGCTCTGTTTCTGAGAGCTGGTGCTCGAAGCCTGCCAGCTCCTTCAGCCTCGGTCTTGCCAGGTGAATGCTGCTCACCTCGAGTCCCAGGACCCTCCCTGATCAGCCTGCCTGGACCTTCTGGGCACTTGCTTAAGTGCAGAGAGCAGTGTCTCTGCTTTCTGCTCCCCCTGCTGGCCACTGACCACAGCTCCCTCAGCACCTGATCCTCAGGAGGACTTCACCAGGAATGCAGCAAGGGCCATGTCCTGGGAGGAAACCAGAGTCCTACTCTGTCCACCAGCATCTGGGCGTGGACTGAACCCACCAATTACATTTTGGACATCCTAATGGGTGGAGGCCTGGATTTAGGAGAACCTTGTGCTTGGACTTCAGGCCAGCAGGGTGTATTTTCCCACCAGATTGTTCCATAGTCAGGCTGTGGGATCTTTCTCAGGAGGTGAAGAGACTAAAGGAAGAGAGGCTGGCTAGGGTTTCCCTGCGGTGAGAGCCCTGCCGGTCTTGATAAGAAGTTGTTTTTACCTGGTAAAGCCCAGATCCTGGTAGGGTGCTCCCCACTCCTCCACAGCAGACAGAGAAATATGCTTCTGTCTTGATTTTAGTCCACTCAGGAGATACAAGAGAGAGAAGGGGAGTCCCAAACACCTTGTTTCTTTTGCCCAGAACTGAGATTTGTGGGTGTGGGCAGAAGAGGGCAGGTGATAGGGCCTGGCTATAGCCTACAGCCCAGAGTGGGGGCAGGAGACTGGCCTGGCTCAGGAGGCCAATGCTAACCCTGACTTCTCATCTTTGATCTGTTGGACCCCAGAGCTAGGAAGGGGCTGAGCTGGATGCCCTCCACCCTGGGCAGCCACTTGGACCTGGACTCTCTCTACAGTGCATTTGTTACCTGGTCCCTCCAGGAGGGCAGCTCACAGGTATGGCCCCCACCCTCACCCCCACCTGGCATGGTTAGGGTCTGCTTCCTCTTGTTTGCAGTGTTCTAGGAGATTGGCATCAGTCACACCATTTTACAAAGAAGGAAAACAGGCTTGGAATCTGCTTTCCTGCCTGAAGTCACATAGCAGGGGGCAGCGGCCCTGGATTTGGAAGTTGGATCAGGGAGATTCAGGGCTCTCAGGACAAACTACCTTGCCTCTGAAGACCAAGAGGCTCTATGGCCAGAGCCAGGAGTGTGGCTTGTCTCAGAGCTCATTCTGGAGGTGTCTCCAGCTCAACTCAATGTCTCCTCCTTAGGACCTGGCTGCAGGACTGGCCACCTAATTTTGGGGACCCAGTGTGAAATGAATATGTGTATCCCCTTACTCGAAAAGTTAATAATTTCAAGACATGACAGCAGAGCATTAAACCACTTGGGGCACCATGTGACTGCAGGGCTCATACCCCACAGCACTGGGTGGGCTGCAGCACCCTATTCTGCCTTGCCTTCTGCCAGCTGGCCTGGCATGTTGATGCTGCCTCAGCCTGCTGCCTGGCTTGGAGACTGCATGCACCTCACTCTCTCTGTGACTGAGATTTGGTTTTAAAACACATTCTGGCTTGTTTCTGTTTTGCTGCGATATCTCGTCCCATTTCTTTCACTCATTTGGGGAGTTGTGATGCTGGTTTTTGAAGTTTGAGCTAAGATCCTCTACTTCTTTTTCCTTTGTCCATGAGAAATTTGAGCCTCAGCCTGAATCTACTGGGTCCTCACGGCTCACTCTGCTCAGATAGTCACAGAACATGTGCTAAGAGCAGTGTGTGGAATATGGTCTGGTCCTGGGGCAGTTTGGACTCTCCATGGCTGCAGGTCAGATGAGCATGGAGGTCTTGGGCCTCCATGGAGGGGGCATATGGGCAGATGCAGCTGGAGGAGGAAGCCAGGGTGGCAGTGCTGTGGTTGGTAGTGGTGGTTTCCTGTACTTTGGGCACCTCTCCCTTCCTGGCCTGAATCTGGCTCTTCCTTGTGCTAAGGTAGCCTAGTGGCCAGCAGCATGGGTGCTGACTGTCATTGCAGCATGGGTCTGTGGGAAAGTCCCCTGTCCTTTATAAGCCCCCAACAGAGGGGCAAAAATACCACCTTGCAGGTTGTTGTGAGTTCCACTATGGTCAACCTTTACTATACCATTATCAAAGAGACAGGGACAAGAGATGCCCCATCTTCATCCAGCAGGGTTACTCCTGCACTGTGTTTGCTTCTGCTTGGCCCCTGGACTCCCCACCTGCCCGCCCCACCCTGCCCCTTACCTCTCACAGCTGGTCCAGGAGGAAGAGGCAGGAACCTGGGGTGGCAGGTGAGCTGTGGGTGGTGGCGTCAGCGGTGGCCTCAGAGCAGCTGTGGGTGGAAGGCGGCTATTTAAAGAGAGGAAGGGAGCCTGCAGCCTCTCTAGCCCTGAAAGGCCACTTCATTCATGATGGGTCCCTTGTGGGGTGGGCTGCTCCTTCGGCTGCCTCAGATGCAATGGGTCCGTGAATATTCCAGTGTCCCCAGCCTGTGCACCCCCCGCCCAGCTTGGCCACTGAGCGTCACAGAGGCTGAGTGTGTGACTGCCTTGGGAGCCTGGGAGTGGGTGAAGGCTGGGGCCGGGTGGGGGGCTCTGACTGAAACTGACAGACACAACGGGACATTTCAGAAGGGGATGGTTTTCTACTAATGGGGGGGGGGGGCAGGGAGGGGCCAGCTGCCATGGCAACAGGCCTGCGCTTCCAGGCCAGTGCTGGCTGGGTGGGAGGGGACATCATGAATGCAGAGAGGGTGGGAGGCTGAGGAGTCTTGTTTGGCGGAATGAGAGGGGATTCTTTCAGGACACTTGCTGTACGGTCCTTGTGTCCTGCCCTGTATAATTAGGCTCCGTTTGAGCATGTGGAATAAATCATGGCCTTTATGTGGAATCAGGCACAGCTGCAGGCTGCCTCATAATGGAGCGCTGTCTGTCCCGTGGGGATGCAGCTCAGTCCGGCAGGCCTAGCCCTCGCCTGTGTAGACTCTTCCTCTGCACAGAAGGATCATCAAGAGAGCCACCGTGTCCCACTGACCACTTGCTCTTAAGACCTTTCTCTGGTTTGCTTGAGGTTGGGGAGCATTTGGGTATTGCCAGTGGCCTCTCCCAAGGCTGAATGAACCAAACTCGTTTCTCTCCACCTTTGCAAAATACTTGGGGAACCAAATCAGCATCCTGGTTTGAAAAGACTTTTAAGTTTTTAAATAAAATATTTAAAACTGTATGTGGCTGGCATTTGGGGAGTGCCTACCATGTGTACTATCTGAAATTTACCTTTTTGCATAACCCTGTGCATCTGAATTATTGCCCCATTTTGTAAGCCAGGAATCTGAGGCTCAGAGAGGTGAAGTAACCTACTCAATGGTAAATGTCAGGAATTGACAGACCCAGAGTTTCAACCCAAGCATGTGTCACTCTAGAAGCTATGCTTTCCATGTGTTCTGTGTGGTTCTGTTTTTTTTTTTTTTTTTTTTTCCTATTAGGAGTGAATCCTGGGATGCTTAACCACTGAGCCACATCCCCAGTTCTTTTTTGTATTTCATTTAGAGACAGGGTCTCACTGAGTTGCTTAGGGCCTCGCTAAGGCTGAGGCTGGCTTTGAATTCTCAATCCTCCTGCCTCAATCTCCAGAGCCACTGGGATTACAGCTGGTGCCATTGTGCCCGGCTGTGTGTCTATTTTGCTGCTGCATCTTAATGCTAGAATTCTTAGGTTCCATTTGAATTCTACCTAGAAAAAAATTCCAAAGGTCCTCTTTGGATCTGGTACTGGGATTGGTTCTATCCTTCTGGGGTTCCTACAAGAGTGGCAGACTTCTATGCCCTGTTTATGAGCCAGTGGGGGTGCAGGTATCTGAGCCCGGGTACAGATCCCTTTCCTGCTGTGCCCTTGTGGGCTGTCTGGAAGAACTGACTCACACTGGTTGGAAATGTGGGTGTGTGCTGGGTGCAGTGGCACATGCCTGTCATCCCAGAAACTCGGGAGGCTGAGGCAGGAGGATTTTAAGTTCAAGACCAGCCTGGGGAACTTCTTCAGTCCTAGTCCCCAAATAAAAGATAATAAGGGTTGGGGATGTAGCTCAATGGTAGAGTGCCCCTGGGTTCAATCCCTGGTACCACACATACACACATGCGCGCGCGCGCGCACACACACACACACACACACACACACACACACACACAAAGAAAGAAAAGAAAAAAGAAATGTGGGTGAGTGAAATTGATGCCATTGGCATTTCTGGTCTCACAGACTTTCTTTTCCCTTCCCTTCCTCCTGACTTGCCCTTTCATTTCCTTAATGCTAGGGATTGAACCCAGTGCCTCACACATGCTAGGCAAGTACTCTTCCACTGAGCTACACCCCCACCCCATATCAATAGACTTTCTATTATAGAGGTGACTGCTCTTGGTGGCTTCAAGGGCACTGATCATTGCAATAAAATTTGGAAGTTGAGCTAATTTCTTTGAAATAGAGTTATTCTATATGGGTTGAACATTGTCCTCATGCTAAGGATTAATCACCAAAATTGGGAGTGGGGTTATGGGGAAGAGACTGGGACTGTGACAGAGAGAGACAGAGGCAGGGGGAGTGGACTGGTCACAGTGGGTGACTGGCTGAGTGGGGCGGATCAACCCCGGGCCAGATGTGGAGGTGGCCTCGGGAGGGGCTGGGGCATCCAGGGATTATGTTGATGAAGGCTGCAGCCAGAGGCCACATCTGTTGCCCACTGTGGGGTAGGGAGAGCCAAGGGTCCCCAGGCCAGCTTAGCCATGTTGTCACAGGGAGATGATGCCCACTGTCCTTCCCTTCTTGTATTGCACAGTCACTGTCACTTACATATTCAATCAACTGATCTTGACTCACTGCCCCATGCTGGGCACCCAGCGCCTGGTAGAGTCACAGTTGGGAGCCAGGCAGATGTTAGCGAGCAGTTCCCAGTACCTCGCTGGGGCACGCCAGCTGGGAAAATAAGATACCAGGGCACATGGAGAGCAGGGAGCTGCAGGATGGGGTCCAGACCCAAATAGAGGTAGCAGGTTTTGGGGTCCAGGCTGGGGACACTGAGCTGACTGTCCTGGCACCTGGAGACCACCCAATATAACCTGGCGGGGAGGTTTTAAATGAGAATCAATGCCTTATGTAAATTCCCAGCCTGTAAAAGGAGTCAACATTCCGGTTGCTGTTGTGGAGGTCTTAAGGGGGAAGGGGGCCCCTATGGACTGGGGACCCAGGAAGGAGGGCCTGGCTGCATCAGGAGCACTTTTATGTGGCAGGTGGGGATCAGAAGCAAGGGGTATTGGATTGCAGTCTTTGTCTGCCTTTGCCTGAGGACCCTGAATCTAAATTCTTGCCTCCTTTGAGGAAGAGGAAACAGAAACCATGTTGATTTCTCACTCAGTTGAGACCACAGCTGTTGGAGTAGCATCAGAAATGACTCTGAGGTCTTCACAAAAAAGACTCTGTGATGACAGTTCCTGGGTTTGGGGGCCTCCGTCTGACACAGCCGCACTTGTCTTTGGAGACAGAAAGTGCTTGTACATGTTAGGACCCCTTTTTATCTGGTGGACCCCAAAGGAAAGGATGAGCCAGTTGCATGGTCCTGTGCTCAGTGGTCACTCTGCTGGGCACAGTGGAATTTTAAAACTAACATTCACTATAGCTCCTCTTAGGACATTTGAAAAATGAAAGTAATTTTCCAGCAAATGTCAACTAAATGTTCTAGTCCATGTACTGTCCTAAGTTCAGGAAGAGTGGAAAGAAGAAACAGGATTTCCAGTCTTTTTCCTGAGCATAGGAGGCCATTCCTTTTAAAGGGTGCACCTCTAGCCTCCTAGACTTTTTTTTTTTTTTTTTTTTTTTTTTTTTGGCAATGCTGGAGATTGAACCCAGGGCCTCATGCTTATGAGGCAAGCACTCTACCAACTGAGCTATCCCCCAAGCCCAACAGCTTGCTTTTCTGTGTTCTGGGCTGAGCCTCATTGATGCCCCAAGGCTTTGGCTGAGGCTGCAGGCAGGGTCCTAGGCTCTCTTCTACAGGTGGCCTGGCTGTCTTGGGAGGAGAAGCAGGAGGTATTGATCTGTCCCTAACAATGCCCTCAACCTCCCACAGGCACCTGTGCCGGCCTTGCCACAACCGTGAGAAGGCCAAGGGCCTAGGAAAGTACATCTGCCAGCGGTGTCACCTGGTCATTGATGAGCAGCCCCTCATGTTCAGGAATGACGCCTACCACCCGGATCACTTCAGTTGCACCCACTGTGGGTAGGTACCTCTCCTGTCCCTGTGGTGGGGGTGGGTGGAGAGCCATGGCTGTCATGGAGCAGGGGAACCCCCACCTAGGGCAGTGATGAGGCAGGAGAGGTGAACCAGGTGGGCAGAGAGGGTGTCCAGACGGTGAGGTGCAGAGCTGCAGGGCAAAGGTAGAATGGGGATCAGGAAGTGGCTGGAGCTGGAAACTCCTTTCTCCAGGGCTCTGTTTAGGAGTACTTGGGACTTGGGGGACAAAAGAGGGTTTGTCGCTGGGCTGCAGAGACCATGGTTGAGAGAGCAGAATAGCGAGAGTGAAGTTGTTGCTGGGACGAGGAGTTACTCTCTCCAGTCTCTTCTGGTCCCTTTCGTGCCTGTCCCAGACACCCAGTCTGGTTTGGAGGAGGAGGGGGTCTGAGAACAGACCTGCTTCTCAAAGGGCTGATGGGGCAGAACACAGGGGCCCTTCTGCCAGGCCTGTGGGGGAATTCTGTGCTCCAGGGCCTGTCTGGGGTTCACACAGGAAGTCTCCAAAGAGACCAAAGATCAGAGATTTGCCGGCTCAGCCTGAGAGGAGCCTTTCAAGGCACAGTGCCTTTGAGCTGGAGAGGCTGGAGTGACCCTGCAAAAGGGCAGGGGTGGCACCTGGGGGACTCTGTGCTGTCTTCCAGGAAGGAGCTGACTGCTGAGGCCCGTGAGCTGAAGGGTGAGCTCTACTGCCTACCTTGCCATGACAAGATGGGTGTTCCTATCTGCGGGGCCTGCCGCCGGCCCATTGAGGGCCGTGTGGTCAATGCGCTGGGCAAGCAGTGGCACGTGGAGGTGAGATTGGCAGTAGTATGAGGCTTCAGGTTGCGGGGTGCCCCCATTGACAGCCCCGCTTCACATCCCAGCCCATGCCATGCTCCGACTCCCAGCGAGGACCATCCTCTGGCTGCTCCCTCTCCTTGTGCATGGTCAGAGGCCAGAGCTGTCCACAGGAGCCAAAGACCTCAGCCCACAGGTCATGATCAGGCAGCCATGCTCACCTTCCCTCTCTCACCTCCTGCTTTTCAGAGTATTCTGGAGTCTGGAGAAAAGCTTGGGCATAGTCTGCTAAAGGCACCCTGAGGGGTAGTGGTTGGCAAAGTCAGCTGTGTGCAAAGTCTCAAGGAGACACGGCACTGGTGGGCTCCTCAGGTGTGCACACTTGGGTCAGCTGGAGCTCTCACCCCTGGACTGAGGGCTTTAATATTCTTACAGACACATTTGGAAAGGAAGTTTGTGTTCCCCAGGGGCCTGGTCATCTGTGTCCAGAAACTGTGAATTGGGTGACCTCTTTGAGAAGGTCCTGTGAGAGACTGTGGGCCATGCTGTCCTGACCCAGGCCCTGGCCTGCACCCCCCCTGGGGAGAGTATATCCTCATATGTAGAATGGGATAAAACTGCTTCTCAGTGACCCTATGTTTGTGGAGGACACCGCAGGTGCACCCTGCTGACACCAGGGCGGCTCCCGCCTGTGAGGAACCACCACACCACAGCACCTTGCCAGCTCCTGGCTTCTTGGGCTGAGGTTGCCGAGGGGAGCCCCAGACTGGGAGAGGATGTTGATGAGGGGTGTCACTGTGTTCAAGGAGGACCTGGGAGTTGTCAGCCCCTCTGCCCTGCTGTGAACCCCACCTTCCCTCTGCTTCCTATCCTGGGGTCACTGCTCTAGCTCTGCCACCTCCCCACAAACCTCTCTCCTCCCAGCACTTTGTCTGTGCCAAGTGTGAGAAACCATTCCTGGGGCACCGGCACTATGAGAAGAAGGGCCTGGCCTACTGTGAGACCCACTACAACCAGGTAGGGCCAGAGGGGCAGAGCCCGCAAGGACCCAATCTGGATAGATGGCTGGGGGCCCCAGGGAGGCTGAGGGAGGTGAGCTGGGGCTGTGAGCAGGAGAGGCTGTGGGCAGTGCCCTGGGAGCCTGCTGAGGGGCTGAGGCCAGGCCCATATGCTCAGGCCTGACTCCCAGCTTAGGGACTTGAGACATGGACAGCTTTCTCTACTCAATGTCCTCATTTGAAAACTCTGCCCTCGTGGCCCATATCAGTTGTGAGGACCCAACCAGATGACAATGTGAGGTACTGGGCATGTGGGGTGATGTAGTCAGCCTCCTCTTCCTCTCCTCCTCTATCCACTGCTCTGGTGGATAGGTGGGGAAGGCCCACACTCTCCCAGGAGCAAGAGTGCTTTTAGGGAGCAATGCCTCAATTTGTGGCCCTTCCCAGGGGATGACTTTAATGGGCCAGGTGCCCTCACCTCAGGCCTGAGGCTGTGCCCTGGTGGGAAGGGCTCAGGGAATGCCCAAGAGTGGCCATTTTGGGAGGCCCTAGCCTGGGGTCTGGAGCCCGCACTGATACCCTGCTCTGTCCACAGCTTTTTGGGGACGTCTGCTACAACTGCAGCCATGTGATTGAGGGTGATGGTGAGGCCCCTCTGTCCCTGAGTCCTTCTCCCCACCCCTACCCGTCTCTCCAGCTCTCCCTCCCTCCAGGCTGTGGGTTCTGCAGCTGCTGGCCCAGCTGGCTCTGGCTTTGCACAGCTGGGCCCTCAGCTGGCCTCAGTGGGGCCTGCTAAGCCCCCTTCTGCTCTCACAGTGGTGTCTGCCCTCAACAAGGCCTGGTGTGTGAACTGCTTCTCCTGCTCCACCTGCCACAGCAAGCTCACCCTGAAGTGAGTCAGCCCGCTGCCTCCCACCTGGTGGGGCATCTGATGGGGGCTTTCTGTCGGTCCTTTCCTTTCTCATCCTGTCTTCCCTGCACATGGTTGTGGTCAGGCCCTGGGGATGCCAGGGGCAGCCCAGGCAGATGGGGACAGGTTCAGGGACTCCAGGGTATGGTGAGGGAAGGAGTAACACACCCACAAGGACTCTTAACTCTTGGGAGGGAAGAGCATTCCAGCTCAGGGAATAGCATCTGAAAGACAAATGTGTCAGGGAAGCCTGGATGGGTGTGGGATGGCTGGGGATGTGAGAAGTGATTTGGAGTCCAGACTTCCAAGGGAAGTAGGGCACCATAGAGGGTTCTGGAGGGTCAGACTCCTAGAAGCGTGTAGGAGGGAAGGAGACCTTAGGCCCATCTCCTCATCCCCTGTGCACTCTGGCCGGAAGCAGGCCCTTACTGGCTGGGGAGGCTGAGGGAAGCATTTTCCTCTGCCTCCCGTCACCATCTGGGTTCAGGGTCAATGGGGCATGGACTGCTGGCTTCATCCCCAGGAACAAGTTTGTGGAGTTCGACATGAAGCCTGTGTGTAAGAAGTGCTATGAGAAGTTCCCACTGGAGCTGAAGAAGCGGTTGAAGAAGCTCTCAGATCTGACCTCCCGCAAGGCCCAGCCCAAGTCCGTGGATGTCAACTCTGCTTAAAGGCTTCCTGCCTCCTACGCCACAGAACCCCTGGATCCCCGGGTGCCTGGCTCCCTCCTCCTGGCCGCCTCCCACTTCTGTTTTCTACTCTTCCCTCATTTCCTTCTCAGCCTCTTTCCCTGTCTTTTTCGCCCCTCTCTTACCACTCGTCATGGTCCCCCTTCCCATTCCTTTGTCTATGTGTGCTCCAACATCTTTCTCCTTTGCCAGTTCTCTCCTTTCTCTTCTGTGTGGAGGCCTGACCCACACCTGACAGCCACTTCCACCTATGCCCATGACCTCCAGGGATAGGAGCAAACTGGAGCCAGGGACACCTGACCCTTGCTTGGACCCTATCCTACCCTAAACTGGCCTCTCCTGCTCTGCAGGGGTCTTCTTGGCACCCACTCTCGTGTAGAGCCTCAGCCTGAGTGGCACGTGGGGCACCCACGACCATCATGCCCAGGCAGATGGAGGCTTCTGGGGCTGGGGAAACCACTCTCCAATCCCTCAGTCACCTACTCAATTGCATAGGGTCCCTGTACTCATACTGGGCCACCCTCACCCACGAACCAGCTAGAGGGACATGGCCCCACTCCCTCTATTACTCCAGGAGGCCTTTCTGAAATCTTGTCTTGCCCCACTCCTCAAGTTGTGGTTCCTCTCTTCTCAAACTCAGGATCTGTGTTGAGCCTCTGGGCACGGCCTGGGGGCCAGGAGGTGGCAGGATGAGGGGTGGCTCATTCCCACTTCCAGGGAGGACCCTTCCTCCATGGCCAGAGTAGACCTGGCTGTGGGGCTCACATTTGCACAATGAAGGCTTATTTGCATGCTCACCATGGCCTGTGTGGTTTGTGGCAGCAGGGGTGAAGGAAGTGGGGGTCTCTGCTCCTATGGACCCACTGCTGCTGGGGTTACTAAACAGTTGGAAAGACAGACACCAGATAGGCAAGCAGAAGTCGGGAGGGACCCAGCCCTGTCCCAGGCCAGGCAGTCATCGGGGCTCAGAGACAAGGCTAGCCAGGAACCCTCAGGCAGTCAGGGTGGCTGTGCCTATGTACACTGGGCTGTTAGGTATAGTGGGGTCTCTGAGGCAGGTGGGGGGTGACCCAGGTCTCCAAGGCCTGCATCCAGCTCTACCATTGCCTGGGCACAGCCTGGCCTTAGCATAATTAGCCACCCAAGAGCATGCTGGCCCCCCATGCACCTCCATCCCAGCCCTCCTGGAAGCAGTGCACACATCCTTGTGTCTTACCGTGGGGGAAGAAAAAAGTGCAGAGGGGCCTGGAAGGAGGACTCTCCGTGCATACCCTCTCCCCAGTCTGAAAACAGGAAGGAAGGGCGGGCAGGAGGGAGCAGGAGGGAAGAAAGAAGGAGAAAGGGCACATGAGGTCATTCCTGGGGAATGCAGTTGTCATCCAGTTTCCTGGAGAAGTCGCAATGTTCTTTGCTTTTTCTGGAAGAGACGCTGTGGGGGTCAGTACTTCCCAGGCCTGCTGTCCACCTGGCGCTCCACCTGTTACCTCACACTTTCCACTGCTCCATGAATTTTTATTAAATGTTCAGGGGAGGGGTTCTCTCAGTCATCTTGCATTAGCCTGGAGACCAGAGAGCTTCTCTGGCTTCCATGGTCAGCACTCAGGAGAGGGGCCATCTGGGGTGCTGAGGGGAGTGGGGCATGTGGAGGGCACAGGCAGGGCACCGGCCCTGAGCTTGTACCCTGAGGGATCCTAAATTGGGAGGGTGGCTATTAGGCGTTGGCCAGGGCTGGGGCCCGGGGCCCCCTTTGTTTGTTCATAGCACTCAGCAGCTGTTGCACGTATGATGTCAGCAGGTCATCCATCTTGTAGCCCTGGACAAGGACAAGGTTGGGTCAGAGGCTGTGAACACAAAGAGGGGAGGTGGGGTCTTGGACTTGGGGACGTGGTGGCATCCAATATCTCTGCTGCAGTCAGACAGTGGGGAAGGAGGGCCCAGCTCCTGGGGTCCCTGCTGTCCTGTTGGGCCCAATTCCCCTCCATGCCTCCCCCCTGGGCCACACTGCCTGGAGCCCTGCTATGAGGCCTTGCACAATGGCTGCTCACTGCTGGCCTGGGTGCACCCAATCTCCCTGTAGGGCCCACCCTAGTCCTGAGCACCTGATCCCTCATGAGGTGAGGGCAGGAAGACCAATTCTTGGTGCCCATGGGTGCTGTTTATCTGGGTGGGAGACAGGGCCTGGGCTCACCAGAGAGGTCTCACATAGCATGCGGGAACCCCGGCCCAGGCTCCCCAGTGCCATGTGGAAGTAAGTGCTACCACTGCTCCAGCTGGAGATCTTGGTGAAGGGGTAGGTGGTGAGCAGGTCCTGTGGGTAGAGAGGCAGGTGGACAGGGAGCCAGAGCCCATGAGTTGTGTGTACCCCTGTGTGTGTGTGTGTGTGTGTACGTGTATGTGTGTGTGTATTGGGGGATGGAGGGTAGGCATGACACACCAGACTGGTGACGACAGCCCCACCTGCCTGGAGGTCCTGGGACCCTGGTGGCCCCCAGCCTTGCCCCAGGACCTGCTGTTCTACCTTGGTCTTAGGGTGAATGAGCAGCACCCCATGTCGGTTGATGGCGATGAGGACGATGTCTGGATAGGATGGCTCTGAGGTTTGCTGGAGAGGGAGGGGTATGATGGTCACAGTCCAGCCCAGGGGCCAGTGACCACTTTCTAGGTGCTCAGCTGGGGCACAGGCAGGTACACAGGTGTGCACATGCACACACGTGTCTCTGTCAGATTTGGCAGCCAACCCCACCTGATGGGTATTTGGAGTCAGGCTGAGTGGGGCCAGTGTGGAACAAGGCCTACCTTCACCTCGAAGAAGGCGGACCCAAAGGTGGGCCAGCGGCAGATCCACTTCAGGAAGGCCACCTTGGCTTCCTGCACTGTCTTATCTTTGTGCTTGTCATACTCCACAAGGAGGCTCTGGAGTAAGACAGGGCTGGTCAGGGACTGGGTGGGGCTGTTCTGCCCAGAGGGGACCTTCAGCTCTGGACCTAGATACCCCAGAAGCCCTTAATGCCCTGGCCCAGGTGGCACCCATCTACCTGAGAGTCAGTCTGGGCGGAATGTCGGGAAAGGCATGATGATGCAGCCCTCCTCCAATGCCCGGAAATGTGCCCATCACACCAGGGGCAGAACCTGACACCCAGTCCAGTAGGGCTGGCAGCCCAAGGACTCCCTCCACAATCCACCAAGCACCTTTTTCCATTCCTCAGAGGACATCAGGCGTGTGAGGTTCTCAGGCACCAGTTCCCTTAGGATCTTGGGTACACTAGCCAGTGGGGACTGGTCATTATCAAACCGAGCCTTGTAGATGAGGCCTGCCAGGTGGACAGCATCCTCCCGGGTACACTTGTGGAACCCACGCAGGTACTTGGGCAGCTCCTGAGTAGTAAACATGCTGGGCCTCAGGCTGCTGGCCCACCTCCCAACTTCATGAGCAGGTGGTGGGGGTCTGGGGTGTTAGCTCACTCCATCAGGGAGAGACTGAGCAGGTCAAAGGTTGAGGCCCTTGGTAAAGTTTTGGGTCATGGTAATGACCCGTGAGCCAGGGCACAGCTCCCTGACATCTTGCTGTGCTGGCCATGGTGCTCTATCTGCATATAGTTTGTCCTTCAGGGCACTGGCCAGTGCTTCACAAGCTTTGGAACCTTCTGTTCTCACCTCCTTCCAGTCCTGCTGCAGGTGTCAATGCAATTATGGTTCCTAGATGCTGCTGTGCTCTGCTACTGTCTCCAGAGTCCTCATGGGCTTGACCTGCCCACCTCATGGGACATTGACTGGTGCCCTGGGACAAAGCAGTCCCTGCCCTGGCCTCTGCCTCCCCAACTCTCAGGGAGGATGTGGGATGGACTGGGAGTGGAACCACTGGCCACAGGGTTGGGGAAGCCTGCCAGGTACCTGATGGTAGTGGAGTATGGTGTCTGCATTCATGTCCTTTCCCGGGGCCACGCTGAGCCACAATTTCCGCATGAAGTACACCTGGTAGGGGAGTGTCACGGGGGCCCCTGGGCGAGGGGCAGCAGTGGGCACCAAGCTCGTTCCGGCAGGTTCCACAGCTCACTTCCATGGCCCAAATACTGCTGTGCATCCCCCTGTTCTCTGCCACAGCACACCCTCCCCCTCTTTGCTCCTGCTGCCACCTTTACTTGGAAAGTTTTCATGATTTTTCCTCCCTGACCCCCGACTCTTCCTCATCTTTCAAAAATAGTGTGGGGGCTACCTCCTCCAGGAATGTTCCTGGACCTCCCCTTGGGGTTGGGCCCTGTGCACTACAGCCATGTGTGTCCAGGGACTCATAGGGGAATGAGTGAATGCAAGAATGACCACAGGGCCATGGAGAAGAGCCAGAAAGGCAGATAGTCCCAACCCTTCCCCCTCCATCCAAACCAGCCCACCTCCACAGAGACCCCTCACCTTCTTTCTGGGGCTTGTTCTTCTTTACCCAGTCAGACACCTGCCTCAAGGAGTCAAAAAAGAAATCTCCTTCTTTCTGGCTGATGACCTGGGGTTGGAAAGGGACAGAGGACAGGCAGGTAGTGTGGCTTCCAGGGAGACCCTGTGAGGCTGGGATCCAGTGGCCATCTACTCTGGCCTGATAAGCTGGGTACACTCTTGGAGTTGGAGTCAGGCTGCCTGTGACCAGGGATGTGTGGGGCCAGGGTTTTAGCTCCAAGACCCCACCCTCTTTCATCCTGTCAGCCCCAGCTGTGCAGTGACAGGCCTGGCCCAGCACAACTGTCCTGGGAGGCTGAAGTCTACCCTGCCATATGAGACCCTTGCCTGCCATCCTTTGACCTGCGGGGCCGGCACACCTTGTCTGAGATCTTGATGAAGAGGCTGCAGCCCTCCCAGGAGGCCAGCTGCAGCCTGGTGGCGATGCCCTCACACACATCTCGCACTCGAGTGTTGGCGCCCACCTCCAGCATCTGGGTAGAGAGACAGCAGGTGAGGGCCCCAGGCCCACGAGAAGCCTCCCCAAGCAGCTCTCAGGCAAGGCCCAGCCTGAGATGACCCTTCATGGCCTGGTGCTTTTGCTCCTTCATAAAACAGGCTGGGCGTGCTCTGTGCTGAGAGGGGCAGGCCTCCCTTTCAGACAGTGGGCTGGATGGTCACATTGCTTAGTCACAGCACTCACTGTCCAGGGACTCAGGAGGCCCAACCTTTGAACTTGCTTTGAGAGTCCTGCAGTGTGACCGTGGGAAGTTTCCATTAAAGGGACTCAGCTGTCCCCAAGGCTATAAAAGCCAACGTGCCCTTGGGGAGGGGTGAAGGCGGCACCATCTACCCAGGCTGCTCAGCTCCCTCTGCCCCACTCCCTCTGTGGTCTCTTGGCAAGGCCCTCTTTGTCACAGTTGGGTCTTGATGGACTCCCAGCTGCCCTCATTCTCCATAGCCACCATGGCGGGCTCTGTCCACAAGGCACATCCAGTGCTGGCACCTGCTCACCATTGCCCTGGGATGGTCAGAATACCCCTGAGGGACCCTAAGTCTTGGGCCTCAAACTTGCTGCTCACACTTCTGGTCTCCAAATCTTGCAACCTTGACTTAGTATCCCCAACTTATTCTTTTGGGACTTTCAGTTGCACCAGCAGCCTCCCCCAGGGCCCCTTACCCTCTGTGACTGTTCCCCTGGGACTCTGCTCCCCTGTGTTCCACACCCAGTGGGGCCTGCAACCCGGGCAGGGGGCAAAGGTGAGACCATCTGCTTGAGACTGAATAGGGTTCAGCTTGAGTGGCCAAAGAACACACTGGGTCAGTGGAGAGGGTGCCCCACAGTCTCATGAAGTCTGAGACTTGCTGTGGCACCAGGGTCGGTGACTAACCTCATTGGTGTCATTGGGGAAGTAGATCTTGTGGCATATCTGGGAGACATTCTGCTCTGCAGCCTCGACCTCTACCTGATGTGGGGGCTGCTTCCGAGGTCCTGTCCTGGGAGAGACAGTGCACACTGCAGATGCTGCCCCCATGCCCACACTGCCCCTGCCCCAGCCACCAGCCTTCACTTGGACCCTAAGCCAGGTGCCAGAAACAACCCCTGTGGTGACTTCTGTGGGGGTAGGTGTTCCTCAGTCCTAGGGGCTATACCTACATGGCTTCAGTGGAAGCCATGATGGAAATAGACCTGGTCTCACCTCCCAGATAGACACTGGAAGGCCAGGGACACACATGAAGAGGAGCCAGTGCCAGGAGCTCCTGGTGTAGGCAATGTGGGCAGGGCCAGATGTGTTCTTATTCTCACTCAAAAGTGTATCAGGTAGGGGCTGAGGACCCTAGCAGGGCCTCTCTGAGAGTGCCCACCTCCCTCCATGACAGCAGCTGTCATTGACATGTGGCCACTTACACAGTCAACTCCCCCACTCACGGCCACAGGAGGCCAAGCCAAGTGGAGGCAGGTGGTGTGCAGGAGGACCAGGACAGCCTAGGAAGAACTTCTGACTATGGGAAGAATGAGAAGGGAGGGGTCTCTGATTTCAGCCACCCTGGGCTGGGTTGGAACATCTGGGTCACCCTCTGGCCAGAGTTTTTCTGTACCAAAGTGGGTAGTGGAGGAACAGGTAAGCTACAGACAACATGGCTATGACAGCCTTCCAGGGGCCCTGACTGCCCAGATCTCACTGACCTTTCTGGGCCTCACCCTCTACCTCCTTTCCATTGGTTTGGGGCCTGATCCTGCTTGTCCAGGCTGACACCAGCTTTCGAAGAGAATACTGGGTCCACCTTGCTGATGGGTCTCCCTACTGACTGTGCTTCTGGAGAGCTGGGCCAGGTCCCTCTGCACCCTGGCTCAGCTGGCCCAAGGCTGATGCTCTGGGGGTATAGGGGCAGCTGGCTTACCTCAGGACCTTTTGGATGCGGCGACTGCAATCGGGGGCCAGCAGCTTCTTCCTCCGAGTGTCTATGAACTTCTGGGCATGGGGCAGCAGTGCTTTGCCGGGTGGGAAGAGGCCCGTGCAGAGCCACAACAGTTGCCAACCCCGCTCCTCGCTGTACCTGGGGGGTGGTGCCCATCAGCAGGAAGGGCTCCCTCCTGGGTCCCAGGTCAGGCCAGGCAGCAGCTTGGGTAGCAGAAACGTGAGACCTGCCTGGGCCTGGAGACCTGGGGGCCTGGCCGGGGAGGATGCAGGGGGACACCAACAAGCCTACATTGTGCCAGCCTACTGCCTGATTTCATAGGCCTTTCAGAGCCTGGAGATGGAAGGGGTACCATTGTGCCCATTTTGTGGACAGTGAGGTTCGGAGAGGCCATGGTCTGTTCAGGTCACATAGAGAAAGGGTACAAGGTGGGACTGTTCCCTCCTGTGCTGACCACCCTCAGGGCACTATAGAGCAGACCTGGGGTCTAGGAAGCTGGGATGAAGACTAGGGGAGCCAGCACCTTCCACCCCGCCATCCCTGGCAGACCTGTTGCAGTTTTGCGTCAGCTGCTTCAGAATCTGGCAATAGACCTCATCTTGCAGAGCTGAGTCCTGCAGCGCCAATGAGAAGATCTGATCTGTGAGCTCCAGTGTGGGCCAGGCCTGCCGAGAGGGGTAGTCGCCCATGTACTTGAGGATGGGTGTAGGGGTCAAGGAGAATAGCCCTGGGGGTTAGCCCTAAGCCAACCCCCTGACCAGGGCTAGCTATTGACCCCTGACCCTGGCCCCACACTGAGCCCTAAGCATCCCTTCAGGGATGTGTATTTTGGCTCTTCTTTGTGCTGTGAGGTGATGTCCAGCCTCCCACATGGGGCCAGGAGGGGACACAGGTGTCTGGGCTCATGAAGTTGGCATGTGGTGAGGGCAGGCTGGCTGGGGAAGGATATCATGGAATATTTGGCAGGCGGCATCCCGCAGGTCGGCTCTGTCATGCACACGCTTGAGCAGGGGCTGCCGCAGTGGTTCGGGAGAGTAGGCCCACAGGTGGCCCCGGGTGCGGGTCGGGGACAGCACGGCTTTGCTGACTGTCTCCTTTTCTGGGGACCTGTCAGGGATGAAGGCTAGAGTGAGGGCACACCTTAAAGCCTTTTCTGCCCAGGGCTTCTCCTCTGTCCTCATCCAACCTCCCAGGGTGGCTGTCGGAGGGCTGGGGGTCCCCTTCCTGCCATGAGCCCCTCATGGCGTCCCTCTGGCCTGGGAAGGCCAGGCAGGTGGATACCTGAAGAACTCATAGGAGAACCCCTCCAGAGTGTGCAGCTTCTCCTTGGGCTGCTCCTCAGGTAGTGGCTCTGAGAGCAGCTTTTCCTGGGCTGCCAGCTTCCGCTTCTCTGGTGACATAGCCAGCAAGCTCTGTAGGGGGTACAGGGCTGTGGGCATCCAGAAGACACTGCCCATGAAGCCCTTCCCATAATCTCCTCCTGGCTTGGTTGCCTCATTGACTTGGGGGTGGGGGTCAGACCCTAGAGATGGTTGGATCTGGCCTATCCTTTTGCTCCACTTGCTTTGGGACCTCAGCACCATGACTCAACCTCTCTGAGCCTGATGTTTATCCCCATAGGAGGATTACTGCCATTGGTGTGGAGCCCAGCCCATCCTGCTCTCAGGGTGTGGCCACTCGGGTTCTCTCAGATTCCCTGGCCTTTTCTAGGGTACTTCTCCTTAGGGGCATCCCTCACTCTGGTCCTGCTGGCCTGGTCCACCCCCATTGCAGGCCTCTGCACAAACATCACTCCCTTGGGGAATGCCTCCCCAGACAGGACACCCCTCCACCCCATTATCTGTTCCCATAACAACCAGTGCTGCTTCTTGGTAGCATATGTATATTTGCCATCAGTTTGTCATTTGCCCCATAGTCTGCAGTCTCCCTGAGGGTGTTGAGTTCAATTCTGTATTGCCAGCACAGGGGACATGCTTGGTTTTTGGTGCATGCGTGCTAGAATGCCTGCCTGCTCCTGGCTTCCTGCTAGGCTCCTTTTAGGGGTTGAGGTAGGGTGAATTTGGGGGCAGAGGAAGACCTGGATACCCTGGGGTTACAGTTTAAATGAGGCTAGGGAAGGACAAGTTTGTCCCCAGGACACACCCATGGTAGGAGACAGTGAGGAAGTACTCATTTATTGAGCATCTACTAAGTGCCAACTGCTGTTCTGTATTTGCCTACATACTGTGCCAGCTTTATAATCACCCCTGGGGATGAAAAGGGCCAGCAGAGTTGCCCTGGTGCCCAGGTGGCCCTCCTGGACCTCTGTGAGGGTGTGGGCAACTGAGGGAGGCCCCCAGCCAGACATCTCTGGGCTGTGTCTGCAGTGTCTCAGCTAAGCAGATGTGACCCACCAGCAGCTGGGACGAGGGCTTGACGAGGGTTGGGATGGTGTAGAGGCAGGCTGTGGGCACCAGCCCTGTCTTGCCAGTCCTGTCATTCTGGCCCAGGGTCCAGTTCTCAGAGGCTAGCAAGGCCTGCTTCTTGGTCAGGATTATCAAGTCCCCCTTCTTGAAGGGTAGGAGGGTGACATCATCTGCAGGTCCAGGTCACACACACACACAGGGACAAAAGGAGCAACAGGATAACACATTTGGGATGTTTCCCACTGGCATGCAAGGCCCTTCCCCTGTATCCCAGAGAGGCCCCCGCTTCTGAAGCCCCAGCACTATGTGCACCATTGCATTGCTTATGAATGCCTGGCTGACCAGTATGGACTGGGCAGAAGTCCTGGGACCTTGTCACACCCCTGCCTTGCCCAGAGGCCACAGCTCAGCTCTCTCTGGAGTGCTTGCTTGCAGAAAATCTGTGGCTAAGAACTAGACTCTCACCTTCCTGAACTGTGTGACCCTGGGTGAGATACCTCCCTCTCTGAGCTTCCAATTCTGTGCTGTAAAATAGGATAATGAAGTGACTGTGGGAGAGGGCCTGGCCAGTGCTTCTGCACACAAGGCCCACCTCAGAGGAGTTGAGGCCACCTTCTTTACCCCCCTCAGCTTGTGAAAGAGGAAACAGAGGCTGAGAAAAGGCAGGGTTTGCTCAAAACTGCCCACTCCCCAAGCTTTGGGACCCTCCTTCCTTCCTTCTGTTTGTGTCCCCAAGCCTTGCTCTGTGCCTTGTGGCTGCTGTGATGTGGAGATGGATGAGTCGCCTTCCCACTGGCCCCATGAGTGGCCCCTCACTGCACCTTCCCCCACCGTGGGCACCTGTGGCCTTCCTGTCCTGCAGGGCCATGGCGAACACGGACCTCTCCTTCAGGCCCTCCAGAAACAGGGCCACCAGCTCAGCGATGGCCACACTGCTGAGGGACATGAACTCGTACTCTTCATGCAGTGTGGACAGCAGCAGTCTCTGCCTGCCCTTGGCCTCCCTGAGGGGACAAAGGGTACATTGTGACCAGAGGACTTCTCCCTGTTTCAGCCCCTCAACAACCTAGAGGAGGTAACCCTCCAGGGTTACAGATGAGGAAGCAGTGGCTTCCCCAGGGCCATTGGCAGGGATGGGTTTGGAGCCCAGGTTGGCCCAAGTCCCAGACACCACTGTGGATGGCAAGCAAGTGACTGGCAGAGCTCAGGGCCCTTCAGGTCTCAGAGGCTGTGTGGGGTTGGCTCTGGGCAGGTCATCAAGTGACCAGTGGGCAGGGACACCACCAAGAGTGTTAGTGCTGAAGTGAGGCACCAGCTCTGTGGGACCCTGGCAAGCTATTCAGCCTCTGCGAACCTCACTTTACTCAAATGGGGAATAGGTGGTGCCGTGAGGACTTCATGGCCTCCAGGAAAGTGCCCAGTCAGCCTTGGAGAGTAGTGCCCTGGGACCTAGGGCAGCCCACTGGCCATGGTTATAATGGTCATTCTACGCTGTGGTGCTTTAACTAAGGGGCACGACAGGGGTGGGACTTTCTGAAGGGCTTGGAGGAGTTCCCAGTAGATGAGAGCTGTGGGGTGGGGTTTGGAGGAAGCCCCCGGCATTGCCCGGTGCCCTGCTCAGGTCCCATCCCTCACTCCTCCCTGAGATGACCTGTATTCTCTATGACCAGTTTCTCCCATGGAAAGGGAGAGAGCCTGCTACATGAATGCTTTCCAGAAAGATGGCATGCCTATGTGATCTTTCCAGGCGGGTCTGAGAGGCAGAGAGGGCAATGCTGACGCATAGATGGAGAACGTAGCCAGCAGTGTGGCTTGATATGGGGGTGGGCTCCCAAATCCAGTGGCCGCTGGACATGTTGATCACTATCCATCCACTCCAGCTCCCAGTGACCACACGTTGCCCTCGCCACTCTGTCTTTCCAGAGCCCCCCAGGCATCCAACTGAAGGACTCAGGTTGGGAACAGACAGATTTCAGGAACTCTTTCCTCGGGGGCTCCTACCTGTTTGTGATCAGGCCCATGATCTCTGGGAAGGAGAGTTCTAGTAGTGTCTTCTCCTGCTGGTCCAGGAAGTACAGCCCCCTCCAGTTAATGGCCAAGATCAGCTGAGTCTTGGGGAGGCGGGGTCCTAACCAGAGAAGACCGCAGACTGAAGGCCATGCTTGCCCCTAGGATGTTCAACCCATCTCCATCCCATCAGGTACTGTTACCAGAGAATGTGGTGACTTCAAAGAGCCGGGAGAAGAGCAGTGGCCACTTCAGGCGGGCAGCGTCCACTACTTTCTCCTGCACAGCCAGCGTCGTGGCTCGAGTCTGGGTGTAAGGGGCCTGTGGGGGATCATAGTCATTATCTCTATCACCTTGCCTCCCCTAGCTGAACCCTCCCCCAGAACTAAGGTGATTAATTTTTTGCAGGGGAGGGTAACCAGGGATTAAACTCAGGGGCACTCAACCACTGAGCCACACCCCCAACCCTATTTTATATTTTATTTAGAGACAGGGTCTCACAGAGTTGCTTAGTGCCTCTCTGTTGCTGAGGCTGGCTTTGAACTCACGATCCTCCTGTCTTAACCTCCCGAGCCACTGGGATTACAGGCATGGGCCACTGCGCCCGGCTAAGGTGATTATTTGATGGGTCATTCTGCATGAAGCCAGTGCCTGGTATGGGATACTGGAGGTGGAGGGTTGACCCAACTCTATTGGACCCTCTGGGGGAAAGTCCTTCAGGAGGTGGTCTTGGGAAGGGTGAGAGGCCTTCCCCTTGTTAGTACCAGGATATCAGAGGCTGTAGGGGGAGGTTACTGCCAGCCCATTTGGGGTGGAGGTAGGTCTCAGCATAGGCTGGGCATGCACACATGACCAGGTGCCCAGGGCCGCAGCTTGGGCTTGCTCTTATGTGTGGATCTGTGTCCTGCTTCATGCATGAGGACTACCTTGCTGTGTACCTAGGTCCTGGGCACTTTTTCTTTTCTGGACTTCTGCATATTTGGGGGCCTCTTGCAGAGATTTCCATCTCCATCTTCCCTTCTAATTCCTTCCTCCTCTGGCATGCGTCTTCCCCTCCTCCACTCTTTCCTCTTCCCATCTTATTGCTCTGTGTCCATAACTGGCTCTGAGGTCCTACTGACCTTTCTTTTCACTGTTTATTGGATCAAATGTTATTTCTCTTGTTCCTACTTTAAAAAATGGCTGGGTAATATTTGTATGCTGGCTTTGGGAATATAAATGGGTATGTCATACCTGACTTGGCCATATGCAATGTGTATCCAGTATTTACAATGTCCATACACTCTGACCTAAGAGTTCTTGTGTGCCTAGGGGCAGGAAGATAGGTGGGGGGCGGGGGGTGGTGAGGACAGGCCTTGAGCTAAGGCAGTGTCATAGTCAGCTGTCAGCTGTGGATACTCTCTTGTGCCAACAGGCCAGGGCCAAGATGGGCACTGCAATACACATCAGGCCTGGACCAAGATGACAACTTGAAAGGAGGAGGGTGGGTAGCAGGGACCTGTTCTAAGGAATAGAACTGTGTGGGCCAGTTTAAACGTCGCATATGGACATGCTTAACTATCAGGTTTAAACTTCCTGTTTGGCAGTGGGTTAGGGGTCATGGGGAGGGAATCTATTACCTTGGTGCCCCTAGATCCCCCTGCCACCACCCACCCTGAGGCAAGCTCAGGACTGGACTACTCAGGCTGCATGCAGGCTGACCTTGGTGTGGGCAGCAGTGACGAGGCTAGCCCACTTCTCTGGGGTCTTGGTCTTGTACAGCTTGGAGGGGACACAGCTGGGCAGCAGCTCCTGGATAGCCTCACTCCTCACTGAGGCACCAAGCTGCACGTAGCAGTGCTGGGCCAGCAACTCCACTAGCTCTTCCTCCTGCATAGCCAGGGGTTAGACATGGAGGGGAGGGGAGGTTAGAAAGCCCACCTTCCCCCTTGATGCATCCACCCCAAGGCCAGCTCTTGCCTCAGCACAGTGTAGTTAACCAGCAGCTGAGACAGGACCAGAGTGGGAGCAGCTACCTAGTCCTGCCTGGTCCTCTAGGCAGGACCAGCTCCCTTCCCTCTGGAACCCTTGCCATGCCTCAACTGGTCCTCAACTGCTCATGTTGGCAGCAGGTAATCCCAGTGGCCATGGCATTAACCCGGTAGGCCCTCTGCCTAAAGACACGGGGCCATTCTTGGAATTTCTAAGTGGAGCTCCAAAATTGCTACTCTGAGTGGAAGTGCAAGTAGACAGCACCCTATCCCTGTCTTAGCTAGCGTCCTCCCTTGCCACAGGAGGCTGTCCCTGCAGGGCTTCTGCAAAGACTCAGACAGGTTAAGATCCTGTATGAGGCACTTGCATGGCCAGCATGGCAGGGATCCAGTAGTCCTTCTATTTGGGAAGCCAAATCTTGTAGAACTGACTGTTCCCTGATCATGACCCTTCTAGACAGGACTCCAAGACTCTGTGCCTGCCTCTGTCCCCTTGATTTGACACAGGGAAGTTTGCTCTGCTGCCCCGGTAACTTCAGCCACACCGTCATCCTCCGTCACCTCAGTCATCATGACTACCCTATGCAAAGAGTTCTCAGCACTCTGCATACTCCAGATGTGGACCCAAGGCTTGAGGAGGTGACAGGACTTCCCAAGTTCATGCTGTCTAGGAGATGTAGAATGGGACTTGAACTTAGCCACCTGAGCTCTAAGGTCATGTTCTTGACCATTAAGTCCTGCAACTCCATAAACAGTTGCTGCCAGAGGTCAGATAGACCTGGGGCCTAAAGGTGCTTGAGCAAACCTGTGACCCAAGGGAAGAGAAAATGGAGACCAGGACAGGGACAGCTGTATCCAGTGGAGGCCCTAGGACTTGCTGCCCTGTGACCACCTTCTTATGCCTTTGCCCTCTGCCTCCTGCCTACCACATTCTACACTGCCTCTGACCCCAGCTGGGGGCCTCCTTTTTGGAGCATCTTCTGATGACCTCGACCTGGACCAGCCCTGGAATGTGGTTCCCTCTCAGGTCCCCTCACCTTCTCAAAGCTGTACTCGCCAGACCAGACTCCGTGAAGGACTTGCCGGTAAATGAGCTCAGTGCTGACAGGGTCCTCCCGGGAGTCATGCCAGGGAGTGAAGAATTCCTTCCGGAAGTAGATGCGCCAGGGTGAATGGCGCTGGCTTTCACCCTTCTCCTGGGCCAGTTGCTCACACCGGGCCACAGCATCCATCACGTGGTCACGTCCATTGCCCAGGGACCAGAACTGAGGACAGAATTGGGGGCAGCAGGGGTTAGCAGCTGTTGTGTGCCTTGCCCCACAGGGACACCCATCCTCAGCACAAGCATGTGGAAGACAGAGATCAGAACTCTCAGAGCCCAGTGTGGGCTGAGTGGACACTGCTAAGTCCACTTGGACACCTGAAGGACTTCTCTATGGATGATATGGCCTGTCCATTGGTCACATCTCTCTGCTGGGCCCTCCCAAAGGAAGCAGAGATTGATGCCGGTGTGTTTGGTCCACGACACATGGGTTGGCCAATTGGTGTTTGTCTGAGTCTGAGGGTTAGGGCACCTGAGTAGGTGGTGATGGGGGTTCAGGTGGGCTGTGTGCTGTCTGCTGCAGGGCAATGATGGCAAGTTGGAGCAGGATGCTGGCATGCGCGCTCTGGTGTGGCAGGGAAGTGACAGGGTGAGCAGCTGCTGGGCTGAGTGTGGAGTAAGGGCGGCTACCTGGTGTGTGTGTGTGTGTGTGTGTGTGTGTGTGTGTGTACACACCATTAATGTGTCTGGGAGCTGGAGGGGCAGGAGCTGGGCTGGCACGTTGTGAAAGCTCCAGCTTCAGGACACTCTGGTCCAGGTACATGAGGGAGACCAGCTGCAGAGAGGCAGCTGGTGTTTACCTTGTCATACACAGCAACCTGGAGGGAGAAGCCCAGGTGATCTCTGAGGCCCTTCTTTTGGGCAATATGCAGGCAGATTTCCCCTGATGTGGAGGCCGAATCAATCATGATGGCCAGGCTCTCCCCAGACACCATGATGACTTGGATGGGGATGTGCTTCTTGGACTTGACAGCCTGGGGACAGATAAGGACTCAGGCCCTCTGGCCTGGAGAGGGGCCTGGGCCCAGATTCCTGGAGCTCCCAGAGCCTTGGACTGGAGGTCCATCTATCACTCTGCCCCACCCCCCTTCTCTCCCAAGTATCCCCGCCTGCCCATCCCTGTGGGTTCCTGAGAATAGGACCTTCAGAAGCCTCAGGGTCGGCCATGTCTCAGCATGGAATTAACAAAATTTAGGTTCATGGCTCCCACCAGGGGCAAGAACAATGTTGCTTGGATATGTGATGATTTGTGGGCCTCTCCAAGTTTGCCTCAGTAGCCCTGTGGGCACAGCCCGTAGGCCATAATGGTCCACTTCTAGATGAGAAGCCTGTGAGTCCTCCTGAACATTTCCAGATTCTCGGATCCTACTACTGAATTCAGTACTGCATCGAATATTCACAGCTACCACAAGTTCACCTACAATTATAGGGCTCATGAGAGACAGACCCTGTGGACTTTGGAGATCAGGCGAAAACAGGGAGGAGGTATGGCTGGAGGTGATCCACAGGCCCCAGCATAGGGCACTGCAGGATCACATGGGTAAGCCCCTCCCAGGCATGGGCTAGGACCAGAGATGCTGGTACAGCCAGTGCATGCATCGCCTCCATCCTGGCTCATCAGAGTGATCCTTCCTTCCTTTCTTTATTTTTGTGGTGCTGGGGATTGAACCCAGGGCCTTGTGCTTGCAAGGCAAGCACTCTACCAACTGAGCTATCTCCCCAGCCCCAGCGTGATCCTTTCTGAGGATACCTCAAGAAGTTGCAGGTATCCTGGCTGCCAAAACAAGTAGCAGAGGCACTTTTTCCCAACAGCAATGCCATCAAGGATGACAACCTTGACATGACCATGACTTTCAAGAAAGTGCAAATGCCTTGGGGAGGAGTAACTCAAAACAATTAGCAGCCATTCACAAAGCAATACTAATGACTATGTCAGAAATATTTCCCCCTTCAACTAATAGGCCATAAGAGAATGTTTGTAGCAGTGTAATTCATAATAGCCAAGTTATAGAACTAGCCTTGGTGCCTGTCAACAGTTGAGTGAATAAACAAAACATGGTATATATACACAATGGTGTTTTGTCAACCATAAAGAAGAATGAATATGGCATCTGCTGGTAAATGAATGGAACTGGAGAGCTTCATGCTAAGTGAAAGAAACCAGACTAAGAAAGTCAAGGGTCGAATATTCTCTCTAAAATGGAGAAGCTATAACAGAAAAAGAATAAAAAAGAAATCTCATGAAATTAGAAGGAAGAACAGTAGAGGAAGGGGACTGAGGGGCAGGGAGGAAGAAGGGAAAGGGGAATGAAATCAGCCAAACCATGCTATGTCCACATATGACTACACCACAATGAATCCACTTTTATGTATAATTATCATGCACTAATTGAAAAAAACAGAAGGAAGACCAGCAGAGTAGAGCAAACAGATCAAGGGGAGGAAGGCAGGGAGGGAAAGGGGAATGGAGTTGATTAAATGATATTATGTGCATTATGAACATGTCACAATGGATCCCACAATTATATATAGTTATAATGTACCAGCAAACGCCATTTTTAAAAAGATTGATGATTTAGAGAGGCTGAGTGCAGCTTGGAAGCTTGGGCTCTGCTAGGAGGGGCTGAGCTCCATGGGGGCTCACGGGGACCATGAAGGAGCCCTGGAGGAGATGGAGGAATGCTAAGGACAAAGTCACCCCACAACTGTGCCGCAGGAGCCACGAGGGCTGCACCACCCCACACTGCCCATCTCCTGCCCTTCCAGCCCATACCTGAAGCTCCAACCAGGTGGGAGGCTCCGCCCGCACCCCATTGGCATAGGTACGACGCAGGCGTTCAGCACAGAAGGGCCCATAGCCTGCGGGCCCTTGACCAATGAAGTTCAGCAGATACTGGAGGGAGAAGAAAGGAGGAGGAAGGAGACATTCAGAAGGCAGGTCAATTTTTACGTCTTACCCACACAGATTTTTAAAATTATTAAACTCAGAGGTGTTTAGATGGGCACTCTCCATCATGAAAAGGAATAGAAATTGGTACCTATCTGAGGAGTTTGGCAGTTTGTATAAGTAGAAAAAATAGTGGAGAAAATTAAAAGAAAAATGTAGGAGAGTCTATGTCCAAAATGCATGCCAAAAACAGCAACAAATATGTGTTGAAAATCTTTTTGTCCCACGGAGGTGTCTGGAAGGGTTTACTGGTGTCAGAGTGGCTCAAGTGCCCAGACCAATGGCCAGGGTGACCATGGTTCCTGTTGTCCCCACAGGGACACATAGTAAGTGAGTGTTTTCTATTTGACTGTAAGTGTGACACTGTAACACCACAAAGGCCAGAAGAAAATTTAATGCAAGTTACCTCTGGGTGTAAGAATGACTTTGATTTTTGTTTCAACTGTCTGCATTCCACATATTAACTTTTATCTCAAAACCAAAAGGTATATTAAGACAGTGAAGTTTGGGGCCTCTAACACTTGCAAGCTTCTGCCAACCACATCCATTTGTAATTTTAAGGAGGAGAAATAGGTGCTGCAGCCAGTCTCCAGTAGGGGCTCACTCCCAGGACAACGGTCTTTTTAAGACTCACTTCATTTGTCATCTCATTTTAATTTTGAAGAGTCATCCTAGTGCCTGAGCCACAGGGAAATGGCCTTCTAGTCCCTGGATAGGGAAGGAGCCAGGTACAGTGCCCTCTGGTATAGACAAGGAAACTGAGGACCAGAAAAGTGCTGCCCATTGGCCTGCACGTTCAGGAAAACTTGGACCTGGACCCAGATTTCTTGACCTGCTCCTGGCCCAGAGCCCACTCATGCTCCTGCTGTAACCCCCTGCCTCCCCAACCCTGCCCTGGGCCCTCCCCACCTTCATGAACCTCTCTGAGGGCGGGAAGCAGCCCAGGCAGAGGCTGAGCAGGATCCAGCCTCGGGCCATGCTGCTCTTTTTGGAGTTTCCAGAGAGCTGCTTGCAGATCTGGCAGTAAATCTCATCCCTGAAAGACACAGACCACTGAGAGAGCAGGCTTGGTGTTTGTTCTGGGGGAGGGGAGAGACAGGAGCCTGGGCACAGGGTCTTTCTGCACCTCGGTGAGGTCTCATGGTCAGGTCACTCCTCCAGCACTGGAGCCCTCCCCAGCCCTGACGTGTTCCCAGGGCTGCATGTCCCACTCCCTCAGACCTCACTTCCTGGTTCATCGGGGTCCCAGTCCTCCCTCCCAGATACCCTCAGGTCTTTGCTCTGATTCACCCCCTCTGCCCATGATACCCTCACCCCTGGGTCACTGACCTCAGCCTTGTCTGCCCTGGTTCTTGTATAACCTGATCTGCTCCTTTCCCCAACTTTGCAGCTATTTCAGACATTTATTTCTCTCTCTGCCCTGAGGCCTTATGTCTTAATGCCCCGGGTGGGGGGGGGGGTATTAAGACCACTCCTTTATGGTACCCCCACAGGAAGTGAGCAGATCCACTGTGGGTTTCTTTGCTCTCTAATGCTCTCTGCCATGGTTTGGGTAAGTTCTCCCAAACCATGCTATTGGGAGATGTGCTATTGGGAGATGGTGGGCCCTTTAAGAGGTGGGGCCTAGTGGGGGGAAGTGAGGTCATTGGGGGTGTGCTCTTGAAAGGGATTTGGGGACTCTGAACCCTTCCTTTCTTTCTTTTTGCTTTTTGGCTGCTGTGAAATGAAACCTCTTTCCACCATGTGCTCTGCCTCACCATTGGCCCAAAACAATAGGGTCAAGTGATTTCAGAAACCTCTGAAATTGTGAACCTAAATAAATATTTCTCCCTTATGAATTGATTATCTCAGGTGTTTTGTTATAGTA
The DNA here is from genome assembly GCF_902686455.1 of Sciurus vulgaris. Lineage (NCBI taxonomy): Eukaryota > Metazoa > Chordata > Mammalia > Rodentia > Sciuridae > Sciurus > Sciurus vulgaris. Next base: position 73,932,772 of record NC_136463.1, read on the forward strand.
ATGGAAAACTGACTAACACACTCACCAAATAAAGGGTAAATTTTTCAAGGATAGAGACATGTTTTCTTCATTTCTGATCCCCAACCCTTAGGCCAAGTCCTCACCCTGAGCAGGAACTTAATAAATGTATGTTGAATGCATGATCGATACGGAATGCAGCATTTGCTTTGTCTCTGAATTTGGTTATGACCCCAGAGCCAAGGACAAATTGATGTTAATATCCAGCATTCTAGAGACAATCTTATAGAATTTACTAAAAGATTGCAGAACCAGTCCAGCATGCCACTTCCAGCCTGCATAGGGGAAGGTGAGAAATTTGAACCGTGACTTCAGGAGGAACTTCATGGAGGAGAAGGATCTATGGCTCATTTCCACTACTTACAAGGGATGGGAGAGTGAGGGAGACCCCAGAAGAACTATCAGTAGGGATGGAGCTGTTTTCCAGAGATGAGACCTATCCCACTTCCTATCTTAAGAAGAGCTTCAGAAGTCCATTGCCCACCCCTAGCCCAAGCTATTGTAATGGGACATGGTGAAAGAATTCTTGCCAGATCTTGACTTTCTTCCCTTCAAGTCGAGGACCTCCATTAACAAAGAGACTAAAGTTGCTGCTTTCTTCTGGAGATCAGAGTCCATCTTGATGGACAAGGTGAAGAAAGAATAGTCAAGAACTGGGAACTACACCTGTATTATTTGGTGGGGCATGCATGAGCTTCCTGTTGACCATGAGGATGCCATGAGCTAAATTTTAGGCAGCTCATTATTCCAGAAATTCCTAGCAGTGAAAGACTGTGGGATGTTCGACCTGCAGCTAGAGTCAACAGGAACTCTTAAAGGATCAGCAAGGTATCAGCACAGTTGGATACCAGGACTGCATGGGACCGTCTGGAGGAGTTATCTGAATAACACATCATGCACCCTTTGAACATAGATTTTATGTGTCTGCCATATTGGACAGTATGGTAACTGGTAAGGATTATCAAGGGACAACTACAAACAGAACCAAATAAATTAGAAGAATTGCCCAATTGGTGTTATGCAGACAGCTAAAACTTGGGTATAGGTTAAATAAAACTTGGGTAGAAGCCATCTATAGTCTTACTGGCTTGAAGAACCAAAGAACAGAGTTTGGAATCCCCATTGCAACTTGAAAGTGAAAAGGGAAATCCTGGAATGAAGAAAACCAGAGAAGAAGAGTCCTAAATTTTGTATATAACATTTTTCTAAATCTCTGGCTTATACTTTGTTCATGAATGGTGGGGTAGACTCTAGTAGGCTAGCTGAAGCTAAAGTAACTTAACAGGAATTCCATCTGTTGTTCACCATGGGGATGACATGGTTTCAATCCAGCCAAATTATCTGCCTGCCAAAACCAAAAATCAACACTCTTTGAAAGAATATAATAGAATCCAGTTTCTAAATGTATCATCCTTAATGTCTAGGACACATTTGAAAGTACTAAACTTAAGGGGAAACAGGAAAACATGACCATCATCAAGAGAAAAAGCCAGTCAATGGAAACTGACCCCAATATGACCTAGATGTTAGATTTGCAGAAAAGGCTTAAAAACTATGGTAACTATTCTCAGTGACATAAAAGAAACTACACTCATCATAAATGAATAAATAGGAGACCTTGGCAAAGAAATAGGAATGTAAAAATTAATTAAGAAAAATATAATAATATAATTAAAAATAGATCATCTGAAGTAAAAACTTCTTCAATGGTTTAACAGTGGATTGGAGAAGATAGAGATGAGTGAATTTGGAGATTGATCAACAGAAATTAACCAGTCTAAAGAACAGAGAGAAAAGAAGGAAAATACAAACAGATCCTCAGGGACTTGAGGAACAGTAGCAAAAAGTCTTATATAAGTTTAATTAGAATTTTATGCGGGTAGGAGAAAGGAGAGGAGAAGAGAAGGAGGGAGGGAGGAAGAGAATTTTAGAAGGAATTATGGCCAACATTTCTTCACATTTGGTTAAAAATAATAACTTAAAACAAGCAAACCTCTAAAATATAATCTCTTAAAGCAATTATTTAATTATGTGAAAACCTAATTCTTGTAAAGTAAATTGCATATGAAGCAAATTTACACACACACACACACACACACACATGCACACACACGCACGCACACACACACACACACACACACACACACACATACACATATATCTTTTTTACAGCATCCTGAATTACAATGTTCTAAAATGAATCCTTAGCCCATGATGAATCTGTTTTCCTAAAACTGAGTTTTATTCCTTGGTTTTCTTAATGCACAGCAAGTAGAGACCCTTGATGGTTGTAATATCTGCTGCACTTAGAGCCAGCCTGCAGGCCCTAGGCTACGGAGCAAGGAGAGGAGCAGTTATGTGGGGACAGGGGAGGAGGTTGTGGCCATGGGCTGAGGGCTAGTGAGGGACTAGATGTTATGAACAGGGGTGAGGTGGGAGTGGGAACTGACCTGAGGGTAGGTCGCAGAATGGCATAGCCCACAATGAAGTGCACCTTCTCCAGGTTAGACATAGGTCGTTTTGAGATGGGGTCATCAAGGTCAAATGGCTCCTCTCCAGTGTTCAGCTGGCTAGCCACCTTGAAGCCCAAGGATGACTGTCAGGAATGCTGTGATTCTCCCCATTTGCCAAGGAGGAAACCAACTTGTGGGGATTGAAGCAATAGCCTGGGAACCCTGCAGCAGCAGGCTTGTGACAGAACTAGGAGAAGACTGAGTACCCTGGCTCTGGGCTCACCTGGCCTGTGATCCGGGAGGACCGCTTCAACTTCATGGAGGAGATTCCTTTGGTTCCTCTGTCCCTTTGGCTGAGTTTCTGTAGAAAAAGTTACCACAGGAATGTGAACCTCAGAAGTCCCTCGGTGCTGCTAATCCTATAGTCATCTACAGTGGAGCAAGTGTCAGCACTGCCAGTCATTTTCTGGCCAGTTTATAAAACTGATGGGGAAGGGTTTGCCCCCAGTCATTAAGATCTTTTGCTCTCCTTAGGCAGGGACTGCATCTTGTCTTGATGGCCTCAGGAAAGCTAATAGCGGGACTTAGCATGGGTTGGGATCAGCCCAGCTCCAGGACCAGGCACCATCTCTGGCTGGGGGTAAAGTTGGATTTTGGCACAGGGAATGAATGTGAAATACATGGTCTAAAAGCTCTGTGAGGACAGGCAGGGCTTGTTTGGCCCACCAGTCTGAACATGGGCCACACTGCAGGTACTTAATGAGCACACAAAAGAAGGAAAACCTGAACCCCAACCTCTGCAAATACACACCCTGTGTCCACCCTTCAGAGGAGCAGCATGGCTAGACTGCCTCTGAGAGTCCCTTCCTTGAGGATTCATCAGCCTCCCAGGTGAACTCCAATGATCACCACCTCCCAGCATTCCTGCCCTGTATTCCTCCCTATCCCACAAGGTATGAGACTTCTAAGATCAGACGTTCATCTTCTTGCTTTCCTTCCTGGATTACTCGTCTTGGGAAGCCATATTGTAAGGATGCTCAGGTAGGTCTATGGAGAGGCCCACATGGCAAGGAACTGAGGCATCCTGCCAACAGTCATGTGACTGCACCATCTTGGGAGTGGACTCTTTAGCCCCAGTCAAACCTTCAGATAACTCCAGCCCATAATGACAGCTTGATGGCAACCTCATGAGAGACCCTGAGTCAGAAATGACTAGTTAAGTTTCTCCCAACTCTCAGAAAGAGTGTTAAATAATAAATATGTACTGTTTTAAGCTACTATGTTTTGGGGTAATTTGTTACAGAGCAGTAGGTATCTCAAATGCTTTGGTAGAGTTTGTCTCCAGAGGTCAGGGAGTTAGGACCTGGGACTGGGACTGGTTTGGCCATGCAATTGTGGCTGCAGAATCCTTTAGGCTTCTATGAAGTTAGTCTGCACACAGGACCTCACAGGTATCAGAGCTAAGTCTACATCAGTCATCTGACGTATGAGGCACTCTAGGGTTCCTGTGGCTGGTGGACCCCTGAGAGCTGTTATGTTATTGCTGTATAATTCCTCAGGACTGTTCTTAGTTCTACTAAGAACTTCCACTAAGTTACCTTGTGCTAGGCCTTAGAAAGGATGTCTAACCAAAAATAGATGTGAATTAACCCTTCATCACAGGGAAGAACATGGGTCAAGAAGCTGTCTCTGAATTCAGCAGAACGATTTCAAAGCTAAGTTCCCACACAGGTGTTCACCGTGATTTTGTGGAAAGTTATTTCATTTAGTTTAAAATAAACATAAGAATCCCTATCTTGTAGGGTTAGCCCAACTGAGAATTAAACTAAGAGAAGCCACTGGTACATAGCAGACTGTCTGTTAATAACATTTCTTGTTATTATTGTTATATGCATTTGAGTTAGGTTCAAGTCAAACCTGATATTCAGAGTCCAGGGGACCCTCTCCATTAAAGATTCAAATTGTCCTGGGTGTGATCCTGAATTCACAAGTTCTTGAGTGCAATTCAAAACTGTAAACACCTGAAAACCCCTGCCTTGGGGGCTGGGCTCATAGGTGATGTTGGTGAGAGGACTCTAGGTCCAGCTTTCTGAGGTCTGAGACCTGGTGGATACCTGCCTACCACCCTCATACCATGCACCTGTGAAGATACATGCTGTGGACTTCTGGGGCTGCTCTCCCTGTCCAGCGTGTTGTGGATCTGCTGCATCACTGGGTTGCCACTCAGACTCTTCCTGGCATACAGCACTGGCTCTGGAAGGTCACCCATGAACCTCAGGATGATATTCCACACGTCCAGGGCAGCCTGGGGAGCAAAACGGAGGGCCAGGTTAGAACTCACATCTCAGCACTGGTGCTGACAGTGTCCCAGGTCTTTTCCTTATTCCCTCTGAACCACAGCTCAAACTCTGGGCTCTAGGGGTGGTATGAGCCACTAGAAACCAGAGAATCATGGCTACCGAGTAGTCTGTATCATCCTCATGGTAGAGTAGTGGGTATCGTAGGGGCCGCTGGATGTGTGTGTGGGTGGCTGATTTCTGGAAGTAAGTCACAGCAAACTTGGGAAAGGTGTACTCAGCCAGGCCATCCACATCCTCCTGTGGCTCTTCCAACATGGGGACCATATCCAGATCAATCTCAGGCAGTTTCTGTGTCTTCACTTCCAGATCCTAGGGGCCAGTGAGGGAAGGCATGGATCATTTTAGATAACAACTCTTGGCTAGTTATTCAGTGGGGTGAGCCGTGCTAGGGGACAGGGAGCTCTAGAGAGGTTCATCTGGCTATCTGTTAGGTGCAGAGGCATTTACCCAGCCCTCTGGTATCTGACATCTTCACCAATATAGTAGGCCACCTCGCCTACTATATGCATGACCTCGTGCACCCTGCTCTGCAGACACAGGACCTCTATACTCCTACCTCCAGCCCTCTTCCATACCTCCCTGCAGGCTCAATAGGACAGGTACAGTGCTTCCCCTGAGGTTGTCTCAGTCCCCACCCCACCCTTGACTACACAGAGTGAAGGGGCAAGAGGAGGGCTGAGGTTTTGAACACCAAGAGAGGTAAAGTGCCTAGGTCACTGGGTCTTGGGACCCAGAACTATGATGAGGACCTATAGTACAGCCCTAGAACACAGCCCTTCCTGCCCTCTACCCTTATTCCCACCACCACCAGCCTCAGACCTCATGTCCTCCTGTTGCAGGATTGATTTTCTCTGCATTTCAGCTTCCCCAGTCACATTCTGCAAAGCAACAACCTCCAAGGCTCCACAGATAGGTGGGAGGTGCTGCCTAATTGAAAGTTCCCTAGCATTCATTTACACAGTAAAGGTTCCAGGGTGTCTTGTAGGGGAGAAAGCTGCCTGGCTCCAAAGGATTCTCCTTCTTTTGCACAATCACCCAGGGCTGCAGAACTTCCTTGACCACCCAACCTGGCAATCTCCAAAGGATTCAAGTGTTTGATTGAGATCAGGGGCTGGGAAGGTCCTCCTATTCCTGTCTGGGGTTGTCTTACCTCAAAACCAGTTGGGGCCTGGCCCTCCTGGCCCCCAATCATGGATGGAAGAAAGCCGAACACCTTCTCTACCATTTCCGTGTCAGTGACAGTATCATAGATGGACTTGCGCTTCTTGGAAGGGAGAACATTTTGACTCTTCTGTTCTTCAGCTGGAAGGACCAGAGGTCCCTGCATACATAGACATTGGGGAGAAGGTGACTTGCAGGTCCACCTGGGCTCAGGGGACCCAGTTCTGTCTACCCTCACAAGTCAAATATCTTTAAGAAGCCAAGTAAAATGTGTACTGCAGTTATTTGTTCAAATCAGTATATTTCGCTCTAAAATAACAAATTTAAATAGCTAGGGTAAGTGGAGATCGACAAGCCAGAGCTTTTCATTTCCCAATGATAATCAGAGGTCTAGGGAGGTACAGTTTCTGGCTTGACCCCTGAGGCACCACTTCAAACTCCAGGGAACACAGATCTCAGCAACAAAACCACCACTCATACCCATGGGGTCCCTTCATTCAAAGGGCACCAAGGGTCTACCAGGGAAGTCCCCAGAGCCTACACTAACACACAGGTGAGAGTGTTTTTACAGTCAGGCTGGGGTCACTCAAGCTCAGGAATATGCTCCTGATTTGTCTGAGGGTCTATTCTTTCACTTGCCCTGTTCATTTTCATGGTAGTTTGTACAGAAGACACAATTTCCATCTATGGGGCAAAGGTAAATGTCATCCAATCCACTTTGCCTTATCACAAAAAGAACCAAGTAAGAAGGAATGAGGCTGAGTCTTAGCTACCTTATGGAAGAAATAGGATTATGCAAGGGTGAGATTTCAAAATATAGGAGCATGCATCTTGGAGCTATTCTGCTGCTTCTTGTTCTCCAAACTGTCCAGAAATTCAACGACTCCCCTTGGTATTTCTCTGTCCCCTGAACAGTCATGCACAATCTTATTACCAAGGGTCTTTGCTATTTTCCATGGAACAATGACACGCCCCCCTCAGCTCATCTGACTCAGATTTCCCATGCCTTTTAGGGAAATTATCATCCCCTGCAAAGAAATAGTCTCTAAGGCTAAAGGGAAGGGACCAAGGAGCTTCACTTCCAGGTTCCAGGAATAAGGCCACATCTCGTTGATCTGATGCCTGTCCTGTGCTATACCTTGTGAGCCCCTAATTGAGTCTTCACAGATGATGTGAGGAATGCTACAACCCTAACTTTGGACAAGGAAAGAGATGTCTCTTGTCCTACCTAAACTGCAGGAGATGCCTCCTAATTTGCTTCTTGTATTCTTGCTGAGTTCTTGAGTAATTAGAACAGATTTAAACATCTTGTCTCAGGAGTAAAGACTTTCCAAAGGGGCTTCTGGTGAGAGTTCCATATTGCCATTCATTTTTCCCATTTGCCCTCACACACTTAGGCCACAACCAGTGCCACCTGCCCAGGAAGCTGGGTGACCACCTACATTGACTTTCCGCCGCTGGAAGCTCCGCCGAGCAGCCATGCCCCTGGCATGCGCCTGGATGACCACTACAGCCCTCCTCTTGGCCTGAACTTGCTGGCGCACCAGGTAGCCCCTGCAGCGGGCCTGCAGCTGCACCATCCTCTGCCGCATGGCCTGGAACTGCCTCATCTGCAGGTGGCTCCGGGCAATGGCCTGTAGGCGCTCAAAGCCCACCAGGATCTATGGAAGCAAGAGAGAGAAGGGTCCAGGACCAGAAGGCCCAGTAGAGGAAACAGACAGCAGCATTGCCCAGACCTTGCAAGTTAGCTTTGTAGTCACCTGCTTTTGTTATAGGGCTGGTTTGAAACTTATACACACCAAGAATGAGCCTACTAAGTGAATTTCTATTTGTAAAGTAATTAGAACAGAGTCTGCCATGCAAATAAGTGCTAAACAAGCATTTGTTAAATAGCATAAATAATAAAGTGGCTTCCGGAGCCATCGATGGAGTGAGTTGGCATGGATTTCACATGGGTTATTAGAATCCAGAGCCTTGCTTTTCATTCATACCTGCCAACAAGTCCAGTCACCTTATTGGATGTAGGCTAATATACCTGTGTAGGCCTGTGACTGACTTAATCAAGTTAATCCCCCAGGAAGTTTTAAAAATCAAAGGAAAGTAAGACATGAATAAACACATTTATGCTGTAAAAATTCCTTAGGCCACAGCAGTTCCTGAGCCCCTGGGATAAGCTTCTAAAGACCAATACTATGGGTCAGCTCAATGGCTTAGAAATTACAGACTCACATCCAAAAGCCAGCATACTAACTGAATGCTCTTGGGGAATCTACTTAACCCTCTATGTCTCAGGCCCTTAATTTATAGAGTTGGTGAAATATTAAATGAAAAGATGCATGCAAAGCAACAGGTCCCAAGTAGCTTTTCCATACATGTCAGCTATCATCACAGTCTTTGTGAACATGGAATGCAGGCAGGCCTGGGACCAGTTTTGTTGATGGGATTGTTTTATGCACAACCACATCATGACCATGACAACGACAAGTGATCAAGAGAGGTGCAACAGAGCATGGGCATGGATATCTGTTCATCTGTTGAGCAGATACTTATTAGCATGCCTGTGGTTAGGAGAAAAATAAGGAGTACTTGAAACGGAATCATCAATCCATTTCCTTATTTTGTTGGAAAGCTGGGTAAAAGATAGCTATTATCTCAATTCAGAAAAGAATCCCTCAGACCAGCTCAGGGGATGCCCAACATTCTAAAGGAGAATATTCTGAAGCCCACAAACATGGGACCTGAGACTATGTTACAAAGAGAGCCGTAGGGTGCTGGCGTCTGGTTGTTTTAAATCTATACTCCATGTCTGTTAGGGATGAGACACTTCCTGCTTGAGGTCTCTTATTCAGATAAACACGCTTTTAAAATCTGCCTTTTATCAATAGTTAGTTATCAACTACTCCTGAAGGCCCAACCTCCTGAGCTTTCTTTCTCACCAGCTTGAAATTCCTCCTGCTGCAGTAGCCTCGCCACTCTGCCTGGAGGGTCACAGCTGCCCGCCTCTGTCTCAGGAACTCCTTCCTAAGGGGGAAATGGAAGCCAGAGGTGTGGGACAATCCCAGACATTTTAAAGTCTTTGCAGAATGGAGACTGATTTGGAAGGGAAGACGGATGATAAGACGTTGGAGAACACGAATCCATGCTATACTTTCTCAAAAGCCTTTAAAGACCAAAAGATGCACAGCCAGGTTAGGAACATAACATCTATGTCAACAACCTAAATTTCTGAATGAAGACAGTCCAGCTTTTAAAGTAATCAAGAAATTCTTCCTCATCCCTCCCCCAGCCAAGACAAATAAAATTATAAAACGCATCTCCAACATTTTATTTCTAGCCAGACCCACCCACTACTCTGGCCACTAGTCCGGGGTGAAACATACAATGGAGAATCTGAAAGTTGGTCTCTAGGGAGACAGAGATGTCCCCAGGTAAGCTTGAATTATATAGATCTTTTATTTAACACTTAATGAATTTTCTTATCCAATCCAATACTTTTTTAGAGACTTTCCTAAGTTTAGAACAGTAGATTTTAGTCATATTAAAACCATCTGAAGGGATGGGGCTATAGCTCAGTGGCAGAGTGCTTGCCTAGTATGTGTGAGGCAATGGGTTTAACCCTTAGCACCACATAAAAATATAAACAAATAAAATAAACAACTACAAAAAAAACCATCTGAAGAACTTCAATATTTATTTGCCTGGGTCCTACCCAGTCCAACTAAGTCAGAAGTTTTGCTGATTTGTCTAGAGTATGTGTATTTCACCCATACAAGCCTGTGCATGCACATACACACATATGCACACACAGTTGACCCTTTGTATATGTAGGTTCTGCATCTACAGATTCATCCACTCACACAATTAAAAAAATTTGGGAACAAATTGTGTCTGTACTGAACCTGTACAGACATTTTCTTCTTGTCATTGTTCCTTAAACAATACAGGATAACAACTATTTACATGGAATTTACACTATTCTAGATATGATAAGTAATTTAGAAATGATTTAAATTATATGGGAAAATGTATATAGGTTAAATGCAAATATTTTGCCATTTTATATAAGACACTTGATGATAGCCATCATTTAAAATATGCTTTCATGAGCAGTTTTGAACACACCAGGAACAAATGGGAAAACAGAGTCTTAGTAAAGAAATAAAAGATATAAAGTAAATTTCCATTTCTAAATTTCCAAGTGGCAATTTTAGAAATGAAAATACAATAATTAAAAAATACTCCGCAGAGACAGAATGAAGATAGTAGAGGATGAATTACTGAGTGTAAACATAGAATAGTAGAAATTACTCAAGTGAAGAACAGAAAGAAAATAGATGGAAATATTATGAACAGGGCTCCAGGAATATGTGGGGCTATAACAAAAGATCTAATATTGGTGTCATCAGGGTCACATAAAGAAAGGAGAAGGAAGTGATGCTAAAAAAGCAACTGAAGAAATTACAAAAAACTGAAAAGCTCATGAATTTGGCAAGAGACATAAACTTATAGATTTAAGATAAGTAAGCTCAAAACAGGATAAATTCAAATAAACCCACATCAAGCCATATCTAAGTCAAACTTCTAAAAACAAAAGAGAAAAAAAAAAAAGACTTGAAAGAATGGAAGGAAACAACACATTACTTGAAAGGGAAAAAACAATTCAAAGGACAGCAGATTTCTCAACAAAGACCATGGAGGTCAGGAGGAAATGACAAATCTCCCAAGTGCTGAAAGATATTAACTGTCAACCTAGAATTTTATATCCTGTGAAAAATTCTTCAGGAATAAAAAAGGAATTAAAACATTTTCAAATGAAGAAGAAAAATTTAAAACTCAGAGAATTATCTGAAGATATCCCTTAAAAAATGGCTGGAAAAGTTCTCTAAACAGAAAAGAAATGATAAAAGAAGAATGTCAGGAGGAATGAAAGAAATGAAAAACAATAAAATGGGAAAAAAATAATAGGGTTTCCTCTCCAGTTTTCTAAAGTATATTTGATAATTGAATCAAAATTCTTAACACTGTCTAATATGGTTCTAGTGGACATACTTGAGGAAATTAAATTACAAATGGGAGAGGGCAAATGGACATCAGGAAAGAAAAAGTTTCTATACTTAACTTGAAGTATTAGAATGATGGTACCAGTCAAGAACATACATATATCCTAAAGAAATCACTTAAGAGACTGAAGCAGGAGGATCACAAGTTTGAGGCCAGCTGGAGCAACTTATAAAATGCTTACATAAGTCACAGAAAGGCAAGGAAAAAAAAAAAAAAAACCCCAAAAAATAAATAAGTAAAAACAAATAGAACAAATAGAAAACAAAAAATAAAATGGAAGACTCAAGCTCTACTATGTAAAAAATTATACTAAATGTAAAAGGCCTAAATACATTAATTGTAAGACAGAGATTGGCAGAATGGATTTAAAAGTATGACCCAATTACATACTGTCTATAAGAGACTCCCTTAAAATATACTGTATAGTTAGGCAAAAAGCAAAAGGGTAAAAAATAAATATCATGGAAATAGTAATCAAAATGAGACAGGAATAGCTATATTACTATCAGGCAAAGTTGATTTCAGAGCAAAAACCAAAACAAACAAGCAAGCCAAACCAGAGACAAAGAGGGATGTTACATGATGATAAAATAGTAAATCTACCAAGAAGACACAGCAATCTCAAATCCATATGCACCTAACAATAGAACTGCAAAATGCATGAAACAAGCTGATAGAAGTGAAATTTAAAAGGTAAATCCATACTTAAAAGTTAGAGATTTCAACACAATCCTCCCAACAATGGATAAATAAAAATTAGCAAGAATATAGAATTTGACATCACTACTGACCAACAAGATTTTACCTACATTTTTAGAACACTTCGCCTAACAATTCTGCCCAACAACAGCAGAATATATGTTTTTATAAGCACCCTTAGAACAACTACCAAGATATATCACATCCTGGGTCGTGAAGGAAATCTCAACATATTTAAAAGAATTTAACTTATATACAGTGTATCCCTGACTAGAGTGGAAGCAAACTGGAAATCAGTAACAGTAAGATAACAAGAACGTCTCCAAACACTTGGAAACTAAACAACATATTTTGAAATAACCCATAGTATCAAGAGAAATTTTTTAAACGACCTGAATGAAAATAAACTATAACATCAAAATCTGTGATACACAGCTAAAGCAGTGCTATGAGATATATATCATTTACATTAGAAAAGTAGAAAAGCTTTGAATGAATAATCCTAATCTCCCACTTCAAGAATCTAGAAAAAGGGCTGGGGAGATAGCTCAGTTGGTAAAGTGCTTGCCTTGCAAGCACAGGGCCTTGGGTTCGATCCCCAGCACCACAAAAAAATTAAAAAAATAAATAAATAAATAAAAATAAAAAAAGAGAAAAACCAAGAATCTAGAAAAAGAAGAGATATCATTACACATCCATCAGAATAACTAAAGTAAAATTATAGAGACAACATTAAATGCTGGTGAGGATGCAGAGAAACTAAAAAACCCATATGTTGCTAGTGAGAATATAAACTGGTATAGCTCCCTTCTTCAAAACAGTTTGGTGGTTTCATTGAAAACAAAACATGTTACAACCATTTGACCCAGTCATGACTTCTTGGGCATTTATTCCAGAGAATTGGAAACTTACATTCATATAAAATCCCCCATTTTCTCATGCCTGGGTTTCTAGCTCATGAGCAGTGCAGTGGGGCCTACACAGCCCTTGGACATGGTGGAGGTGGGGTGGAGCAGTAGCCTTACTTATTTGCTAACCCTAGAGTGAAGTTCATGTGCTGCTTAATGACAGACGTGTTCTGAGAAATGTCCTGTTAGGTGATTTTTTCATTGTGCAAACGTAGACTATATAGTTGATCCTTGAACAACTTGGGGGTTAGGAAGACCGACCACCTGAACAGTTGAAAATCCAAGTATAACTTTTGACTCCTGCAATAGCACAGAAGGTGGCTATAATTTTTTAAAGCATAGGGTGAGTATTCAGTTAATTTTATGCAGTTATGATTTAACCCTATAATTTTGTTTACATCTCTCACTTTTTTTTAGTTATAGATGAACACAATACCTGTATTTATTTTTATGTGGTGTTGAGAATTGAACCCAGTGCCTCACATATGCTAGGCAAGTGCTTTACCACTGAGCTACACCCCAGCACCAACATTTCTCTTCATTGTGAATGGCAACATGTATGAACTATATTTGTTTCTGTATGTTTTGATATTTTTGTGTGTGTTTGGTACCAAGGACTGAAGCCAGGGGTGCTTAACCGCTGAGCCACATTTCTGGTCCTTTTTATTTATTCTTTTTTAAACTTTGAGACTGGGTCTTGCTAAGTTGTTGTTTAGGACGATATTAAGTTGCTGAGGCTAGCCTTGAACTTGTGATCCTCCTGCCTCAGCCTTCTAAACTGCTGGGATTACAGGTGTGCACTACCATGCCTGGATTGTTTTGATAAATTTTAATATTTTATAACAGATTTTTGTGTATTAGATGTCAGCAAGTGATAAAACTATTATCTATATATATTTTAGGTACTCATGACATCTTTTTCTTAATTTTTGATATTATTTATCTATGATATATTTATGATACACCCAAGAACTATGTGGTTCATATGTGAGTTCTTTCAAATGGTCATAAATCTCCGAAACACCAAATCTGCATGTCAGTGGATACATGTAGTTCAAACCACGTTGGTTGAGGGTCAATTGTACTTACTGAGACTGAGATGGCTATGAAGTCACCAGGTGATATGAACTTATGGACCACTGACATATATGCAAATGTTATTATATGGCGGATGACAGTAGTGCCTTCTTACTGATCAGGAAGAGAAGCACAGTCAGGGAATTTTTTCCCCGCTCTAACACCAAACTACCTCATCAGCCAAGCCCATATGTTCTTCAAGAACAAAGTAGAACATCAGAACTGCAGTTCAGAGCAGAGCAGATACATTATTTGGGTCACATCTCTTGTTTACAGTGGATTTTGTTTGTTCCAAACATTCCAATAATATGTTAGAATTTTCTGGCCACCACAGGCTGCAGTGTCCCTGGTTAGGGGATCTTGTGCCTCAGTTTCCTCCCAGGTTTGCCTGGGAAACATGGTGGGCAAGCATGTGGGCTGGGTGAGGGCTTGGGTGGGACAGGCACCTGTATTTGTAGCCCCGCAGGATTCTCTGGATTCTGATCGCTGCTTCGTCCAGGGCCTGGCTCCTCTGTATCTCCAGTATGGTGTCCTGGTGATCCTGGGGACAGGGGTGATGCCGTCATGTAGCTGCCCCACCTTCACTCCCACAGTCCCTGCCTGGGCCAGGGCTTGATCTCTGTTTGTCAGTGTCTCTCAGACTTCTCCCAGGAGGGCACACTGGAGAAGGGGCCCTTAACGTGATCCTGATGTAGTTCAGAGGAGGTGAAACTACCCTCTCTCCAAGAACTTCCTACTTTAACTCTTTCTTCTTGCTAACTCAATCTGGCAACTCTCATTTCTGCTTTGGAGAATTCAGGGGAGGGGGAACAAAATTTCCCTAAAGTGTTTTATTTTCCAAAATTCACATGGTATTTGCATTCAACAGGACAACAGACCCATGCTTGTTTCGATATAAAAATGTTTCCCATAACCTGTGAGCATGAGAGGATGAGCCTTGGGCATGACTTTCTGCAGCCTGCTTCCTCCTGGATCCCTGCATCCTGGGATGAGAGGCATGAGCCTGCCATCTTAGCCCTGGGGAGGCAGGGACTGCTCTTGTAGGACACAGAGTAATGCAGCCCTACATCAAGTGGGGAGGAGAGGTTGGGGACTTGATGGCCCTTCCTGCCCCGCTCACTCTGACACCAGGCAGCCCTGAGCTTCTTTGTGTGCCATGGCAGGCTTTGGCATACAAAGATGGACCAGACCCTAGCTATGACTTCAAGGGATAGCCAGGGAAGGAAGGAAAGGAAGGGTGTGTGTTCTTCTCCCATCCTCAACCATCTGCTCACACTGACCTCACCAAGATGCCCCTGTGGCCCTCACTGTCCATCCCACCTTCCTGGGCAATGCTCTGTGGTGTTTTCTTTGCTAGTTTTGCATCCATATTCCTCCACTTCTTCCTTTCTGTCTGGATTCCAGACATGGGCCTTATCAACGCATAGACAGATGGATAGAATAAACCAACTGGAGGTCTGGGGCCAGGAGGTTGCTCTGAGAACAGATGAGGGTGGGTGGGCAGGCAGGGGTGGTGAAGATGGGGTTGGAGTTCAGGTGAGCTGACAGGGTGAGCTCTGATCTCTCCTTCCTCTTCCTTCTCACTTTGCTCACCCACCCAAGGCTTAGGAAGCTGGAGGTTAATGACCTACTAGTTCCTTGGGGTCTCACCTTCAGGAAAATTTTGGTCTTTCCCACTTTCCATTCTTTGTCTGTCCCCAGACACACGTCGGTGATGCGCAATGTCATCTGGTGAAACTTGTCTTGAAGCTGCAGAGGAAAAACAGGGGTGGCCCAGCACCAGTTGGAGCAGAGACCATGGGGAGGGGTCCTATCTCCCTCCTCCTCTCACAGGCTTTATGTCCAGGGGCTGCCCTACTGGGCACAGGCAATAAGTATCTTAGATCAAGGGGCGAGCAAGGGAAGCCCTCAGGGTTCATAACTCAGAGGCTACTGTACTTTGCTACTGTTGTACACTTGACCTCAGAGCAGTCCAGACTTTAGGATGGTTGGGGATTCCAGAAAGAATAAGGACTTCCTGCCTTCAAAGAGCTCTGAGCCACACCTCGGCTTCCTAACATTCTGCCAGCAGGACACTGTAATTATTTGTAATAAAGCTGTAAATATCTCCTTTTCTGCAACCACCCGCATCAGCCAGTGTGAGCCACCTCCCTTGCTCACACGTCATCATTAGGAGATGATGACAGAAGGACAGAAAGGAAGGGCAGACAGGGGTCATGTCAAGGCTGGGGTCCAGGGGGGGTCCTGGGCACCAGGAAAGCAGTAAGAAGACACCATCCCTCTTGGAACTCGGAAGCTGGAGGTATGCAGGACAGAGAGCAGGGCTAGAGGGCAGAGGTGCAGGGTTCCACTGCCCTGGTAGCCGTGTACTCACTGGCCTGCGCTCGGCACTGGGCAGCAACACACGGAATCTCTGCGAAAATTCCTCAAATGTGTAGCGGATGGGGAAGCCGGACTTGCGGATGTGCACGGTCTCCATCATGCCAGAGTAGCGCAGCTGCTGGATACACAGCTCCCGGTCAAAGAGCTGTGGGTCAAGAAGCAGGACACAGATGGAGCAAAGGGCCTAGCCCTTCCCCACCACTCCACCACCTGGCAGACAGGCCCACACTCAGAAAGATCATCTTGCCCAGGAACCCATTTGACTGTTCCCCAAAGATGGGAAGAACTAAACAAATGTTTGAACTACAGTGACATTTAGAGGAAAGTCATGGAAGTGGTTGAAAAGTCCACAACATGTTTCCAAGGAGATAAAATCAGTAATGCAGAAACTGCTGCTCCCGCAAGAACATCATACTTCTGTCATTCTCAAGATATGCAAAGTACGGAAGATATTCTCAAGTGCCCCTGTGAGCATTGCGAGCATCTTTGCTTCCCACAGTGGAATGGTGGAGTGAAGAAACAAATCTGGCATTGGGGGCAGGGATTCTTTTAGCTGATTTATAAACTTCCCTCCCCGAGATGGGCAAAGGAGAAATGGAGGGAGCAGTTAGCCATAGAGAGCTCTGTTGTCCCTTGTTAGAAGGTTGGTAGGGCAGGCAGAGAGGAATTTGGGCATGATGGTTTCTCTAGGTGTCAGGTAGCCCTAAGACTGCTGTGGCTTGGCCTCCAGAGCACCCTCCTCAACGTGGGGCACTAGGAAAACACCCTCTTTGGGCAAGTCCATCATTAGGGCTATCACCTCACCTGGAAGCATGCAGGTCCACAGAGCCACCCGTGTGTGGGCTTCAAGGCACACAGCCATGAGGCTTGGGTGAGTAGTACCTGGTTATTGATTGATATTTCCTGTGGGCCCAGTGTTCCTTGTTTGCTCTTTAGAGCAACTGTATGTGGTAGGGGTAATTGGCTTCTATCTAAATAAAAATGAGGTACCTGCTGCACAGGGTCATACTCCTCACTGACTGAGTCAGGGTTCAGACCTGGAGCATGCCTGGACCCTCAGTCACCCACAGACCTGACCTCAGACTTAGGTTCACCCACTTGTCCTGTAGCTCCAAAGGTGGGCAGTGTGGGTGTTGGCAGAGGATCCCCAGGGAGCACAGTGGCTTCTCTGAAGCATTAAGGAACACAAGAAGTTTCCTAACATCTGCATGTTGTAGATATAGTCTAGATTTCATGGGACAATGCCAATTTCATATAACTTCATTCTGTTTCAAAAGATACTTCATTTAATGTAATATTTGTTTTTATTCCCTCATAAGACGTCTTAGAGTTATTTTATAAACTTTCAAATGGCATCTCCCAGTTCTTATATTTATAGTCTCTGAATGGATGGGTCAGGGACTCTCAGGTTCCCCCTCACCATACATATCCTCAATAAAGGTCCAGTGATTGGCTGCCACCACTTATTGAGTGCCTCAGCGTTATGTCCAACCCTCACTGCACCTCTGCAGGCAAGACTCTGATTTCATGGATTAGAAAACCGAGGCTCAGAGAAGTCAAAAGCCTGACCAAGCACACATAGTGGATGAACAGCAGGGTTAAGAGAACTATGTTTGGTGGCTCCAAATTCCTGCTCACCAGCGGCTTCTTGTACTCGTTGGGTTTGATGCAGCGAATGAAGTAGGGCTGACAGTTGGTCAATATTTTCATCAGCTGATCCAGGGACTGTTTGAACTGGGCTGCCAAAGTGGAGGGCCGCTTGATGGAGTCTGTACCCTGAGAGGGTAAACACAGGACATGAATTGGGGGTGGGAGCTGCAACTTGGGGCTCAATGGACCTCCTGCACCATGAGGGCTGCTACCAAGGCCAGTGCGTTCACTCATTCCTTCATTTGTATAGCACAGGTCTCTCAAGTGCCTACTGTATGTAGGTTTCTAGCTGCGTGTTCGACACCCATTGTTGATTAAAATGGTTTTCACATCTTTCTGGTCCTATGGCTCTTAAAGGACAGACCCAGGAGGCCTGGGAGGTGCTGGGAGCCCACCTTGAAAAACTGATTCCTGGCCTTTGCCTGACGGATGGTACCACGGCCCAACTTGGTCTCTGCTGGCTCCAGATTGAATATCTCTCTCAGGAACTTGTTTTTGGAAGAGTGAACCAGGGTAAGGATATCTGCACTCAGTACATCTCGGTTCTTCTCCAGGAAGCCTGTAGGGACATCAGGGCTTATTCACCAGACTAGTACCACTATCTCCTCCACCCCACAGGGAAGATGAACATGCCCAGAGGGACCCCCCCCACAATGGTCCCACTGAAATCCTGTTTTCTGCCCCGTCACCTGGGCATGGTCCCCATCATCGCTACCCAGTTTCAAGTCACTTGTATGCTCCAAACTCTCAACCACCCAGGCCCCCTTCCCCACTCCAACCCACCCCCACCCCATCATCTAAGCCAATACAAGTCTGCCTTTGGGGCTTGGGGGTTCTTCCAGGGCTGGGCCCCTCCAGCCTGAAGACTAAGCTTCCAGAAGTGGAGGAGGGCAGAGTGTTATGGACTGAACCGCATCACCCCAAATTCAAAAGTCGAGGTCCTAACCCCCAGGACATTAGAACATATATGGATCTCCTGAATTTGGAAATAGGGCCTTAAAGAGGAGATTAAGGCATAAAATAAGATCATGATGATGGGCCCAATATCCAATATCCAATATGACTAGTGTCATTTTAAGAAGAGGAGATGAAGACAGAGACTTGCACAGAGAGAAGACTGTGTGAAGACACAGGGAGAAGCCAGCCATCCACAAGCCAAGGAGAGAGCCCTCAGGAGAAATCAACCCTGCTCACACCCTGATATTGCACTTCCAGTCTTCACATCTGTCAGGAAGTTAACTCCTGTAGTTTGAGCCACCCGTCTGTGGCATTTGTTCCTCCAGCCCTAGCTGACTAAGACAAGCAAGGAGCTCAGGGTGAGAAGACCCTGCTTCTGCCCTTCAGCCAGGGTAAGAGTGGCTCTGCCCTGAAGTAGGGATACAACAAGGAAGTGCTGAAGACGAGCTGCTTCTGAAAGCCATGCTAGAGGAGGCAGGGGCCTCACTCTCTGAACCTGAGGGCTGACCCCCAAGGACATGACCCTGACTTTCTTCTCCCACTCTGCCACCTTTAAGTTGCCCTATTTTTTGGTGGCACAACCTATGCACGCACACCTGCACAGCCTGTCTTTGGTTGGGGAGGCTGAACCCAGAGTAGGAGAGAGGAAGGGAGCTTGTTTTCCCACCTCTGCCTGCTGGTGCCTATGTGAGATTAGCACTCAGCAGGGGGCTATATGGGGGGGGGGGGCCTTGGGGCAGGGTGGCACAAGGGTTCTTGCAGAGCTGGAGTGACAGGGAGGAGCATGCACTGCGAGGCTCAAGGGCAGCTTCAGGCCACCTTGAAAGGAGGTGATTTTGGATCTTTCTGGAGCCCAAAGCCAGGTTCTAGAGGGAATTATGAAGGAGCCACCCCACCTTCACATTTCTCCAACAGAAACACTCCCCTGATCTCCCAGAATCTCAGCTCTTCTCTGTAAAATACTCACTTTTCCTGTCACGGTGTCTCCCCGATGGAAAAATATGCAAATACCTGGAATTGTGTCTCCAGGTAAACAGACCAGAGCACCTCCTCAGTTCTCCACATGTGCAGCAGAGTGACACTCCAGTTACTCTGCTTTCTTGACCACAGACCCTCAGTGGCCCCTTTTCTCATTTTTCTAAACACACTGATGGATTGACCACTTCGGGTCTTTTCTTCTCCACTCAAAATCATTGCTCACCCAACCTCAATGTATGACAAATTAACTCCAAATAGACTGAAGACTTAAAAGTAAAAACTAAAACTGAAAACTGCTTATAAAAATATTTAGGGGTAAATATTCATGATCTTGAATTTGACAGTGGACTCTTAGACATTACACAACAACAAAAAGAAAGTAGACAATTTGAACTTTTAAAATGAGAAAATTTTGCACTCCAAAAGACTCCATCAAGAAAGTGAAAAGACTATTTGAATAACAACAAAAAAAAAATTACAAATCATGTATTTGATGAGGTACTTGTTTCTGTAATACATAAAGAAGTCTTGCTGGGTGTGATGGCACATGACTATAATCCCAGCAACTCAGGAGGTGAGGTAGGAGGATCACAAGTTTGAGACCAGTCTCAGCAACTTAGTGAGGCCTTAAGCTACTTAGTGAGACTGTCTCAAAATACAAACAAAATAAAAAGTAAAAAGGGTTGGGGATGTAGCTCAGTGGTAAAGTGTCTTAGGGTTCAATCCTAAGTACAAAAAAAAAAAAAAAAACCCTCTTAAAATTCAATAGTAAAAAGACAAAGAATTCAATTAAAACATGGGCAATGATGGCTGGGGTTGTGGCCCTGGGTTCAAACCTCAGCACCACATAAAAATAAAATAAAGGTTTTGCGTCACCTACAACTAAAATATGTTAAAAAAAAATGGGCAATGAACTTGGATAGATATTTCTCCCAAGAAGATATACAAACAGTCAACAAACACATGAAAAGATGCCCAACATCATTATACATCAAGGAAATGTAAATCAAAATCACATTGATATACTACTTTAAACTCATTGGGATAGTTAAAATAAAAAAGGCAGATAATGACTTGTGTTGGTGAGGATACAGAAAATTTGGAATTTTCATCTATTGCTAGTGTAAAGTAGTATAACCACTTTGGAAGAGAGTTTGACAGGTCCTCAAAAATTTTAACAGAGAGTTACCATATGCTCCATCAATTCCACTGCTAAGTATTTACCCAGGAGAAATGAAAACATACATCCACACAAAAACTTGCACATGGATGTTGACAGCTGCATTATGCAAAATAGCTAAAAAGTGGAAACAATTCAAATATCCATTAACTGATGAAGAGACAAACAAAATAGTGTATATTCATACTACAAACTATTACTCTGGAATAAAAAGAAATGAAGTACTGATATAAGTAACAACACAGATGAATCTTAAAAACATTTTGACAAGTGAAAGAAATCAGCCACGAAAGGCCAAATATTGTATGGTATGTTTACAGGAAATGTTCAAAGTAGACAAATCTTTAGATACAGAAATTAGTTGTTGCCTAGGATTGGAGGTGGCGGAGTGAGAAGTGACTGCTAATGGGAGTTGCTTTTGGAAGTGATGAGAATGTTCTAAAGTTGTGGTAATCAATGACCAACTCTGGGAATATACTTAAAATATATTGAGATGTTTACTTTAAATGGGTGAATAATAGGTATATGAATTATGTCTCAATAGAGCCATTAAAAAAACACAAAACATCACCAAATGCCTGGTTCCATTGCATTTCCTTTCTCTAAGAAAATCCATACTTCTCACCCTGCCATTCCATTAGACTGATGAAAGAATCTGTCCTCTCAGTCTCCTTTCTATGTTCTCCCTGCTCCAGATCTAGATGGCGTGTGAGGGGAGGTCACCCACCTTCTGCCTGGTAGTAAACCTCCCCAGCAAAGTGAGCAATGCCAAATCTGGCGTCGTGGATATTCTTGGGTTTCAGGAAGGCCTTGTTGTTGGCATGGACACTGTTCAGCTTTTGCAGCATGGTGATATCTGTACCCTGGAAGAACCCGGATGCTCTCTGGGTTGAGGTCCCAGAGTCCAGTCATGTGGTGGTCAGCTGGTCTACCCGCAAAACTCAGGAGCTCCCTCGTGGGGCAAAGCAGGCCGGATCCAGAATGACAGATAGGACATTAATCCCCAGGGGTTGGTGACTTGTCATAGTGAGTGAGGCTCAGCAGGGAACAGAGGCTGGATCTGCCACCCCCACCACTAGCCCTCCTGCTCCTCTGGACAGCCAGGGAAGCCAGGGAAGGCTTTCTTCAGGTAGGCCTGAGCTTATCCTTGAAGGAGAGAGGGTCTGATTAGTCTGGGGGTTGTATGTTTATTCCTGGCAGAGGTTTCAGCAACCCCAGGAACAGGTGGCCCACCCAAATGGAGCTTCCCAACCTCAAAGAGGAGACCCATGAGCAAGGGCTCTACCCCAAGGGCCCAGAAACACACCTGAGGGAGGCGGCTCTCTTCATCTAGGAGGGAGATGACGCTCATGGGCTTGAGGGCCAGCAGGTCCAGAGTGGGCCGGTTGTCGGTATAGTGAATGTAGTCCCAGGAGATGTTCTCTGAGCGGTACTCCTCCTGCTCCATGGTGAATATGTGCTGCACAAAGAACTGCTGCAGGTGCTCATTGGCAAAGTTGAT
This sequence comes from Sciurus vulgaris, assembly GCF_902686455.1. NCBI lineage: Eukaryota > Metazoa > Chordata > Mammalia > Rodentia > Sciuridae > Sciurus > Sciurus vulgaris. The sequence continues at coordinate 73,955,157 of NC_136463.1, forward strand.
ACAGAGTTGCTCAAAACTGTAGAGGCAAAGCCACCACCCAGGGTAGAGCAGGGTCAGAGGGGTCCCTGTGGTAGCTTGGAGGGAGTCCTGGGATCACCAGCCATCTGCACACAGTCACATACTTATGACACACATCCACATACGCATGGAGCCCCCAGGTGCACCTGCTTCCCTGCCACACCTCTTCCTTCTTTCTGCTTCCATTACCTTCACCTCCTCCATCCCATGACAGTCAAAGAGAAATAAGAAGGCCCAGCACAGCATTAAGTCCTTGCCTTTGACTTTTTAGGGTCACCTACCGTGTCCTTTTCCATGCCTGCCTATCTTCTCACTGAGACTCTCCTTATGGAGCCAAATACTCACAAGAAGCGCCAGTCCCACAAGCAAGTGGACTTGGTATTGAGATGAGCTTCCAGAGACTAGTATTGTTTGCTGAGACCCTCTGGATCACCAGACGTATTCCTATCTGCTCCCAATTCTCCCAACCCACCAATCCTCCAATATGTTCTCCCTGCTGGTTCCTGTCTTGGGAAATGAATCCTCCACCCACCACCCCGACTCAAGTCAGAAATCAAGAAGTTGCACTTGACTCCGGCCAACTCCCCAATTCCTGTCAATTGCCAAAACCTGGTCCATGCTGTCTCCATCTTGAACTGTTCGCTTCTTTTTGTCCCCACTGCTGCTATCTAACACCTCCAGTGCTTGATCTGCTACCTGTGTCCTGCTTCCCAGAGGCCAGAACCCAATTTATGCTTGAAATTACTGTGCCCTGAAGGTCCCATGGCGTTAGGCTTAGTTTTGCCAGCCTTGTGCCCTCCCACCTGACTGCAGTGGTGACCTTTGCCTTGTCCCACAGCTTACGCGGGGAGGTTGAGGTCCCAGAGTCCTTGCACTTGGAATGGCTCATGTTTTTACAAGTCTGGTTCCCAAGGTGGGGCATCTAAATCCCTCCCAAGTCAACTCCACTTGCAGACAGGGCCTTGGGCAGGAGCACGTCAAGTTTAGGCCAGCCCCTGCTTCTTGGAACCAGTGACCTGGGCTCTGTTCTGCCAAACCCTTTAAGTGAACCAGGCTCAAGTAAGCTGGACTGCAACCAGAATGCTTCCTGCCTGTTTGTGCCACAGCCCTCCTGTATTTGACTACCTCCTGCCTGTGATGATGCCCTGGAATATTCACCTGCCCATATGAGGCCCTAGAATATCACCTGCCCAGGTTTGGCTCTTCTGCCTGGCTCCCTCTGCTGCCTTGTCTACCTCACCCCATTCTCCATTGTAGTCATGTTTGGTAACAACATTCCTACCTGCCCTGGTCATAGATCTTTTGCTTCCAGTCATGCTGTGACACTGGGTCATAGGTTCCTTCCTCATCCTCCCCGCCTCCCAACTCAAAAGTCAGGGACGGTCCACACATGCCTCTAGCTGAATCAATGCTATTGATTTCAATTGTCACCATGACCTCATGTGACAAAACATTCTGGTTTATGAGGCAAGTTAGATGGCCCAAGAAGAATGACAGATGCTGCAGTCTCAGCCTGGCTCCCTAGGATGGCTTTTAGCTATGTGACCTTCTCTAGACACACTGGGGATTCTGGGAGATGCGCACAGGCCATCTCATCAGAAAGACTCACTTGCAGACTCACCCTGGCATTGTGAGTGGAAGTGAGAGGTCCCTGCTTGGAGCCCAGAGGAAAGGGGGTTAGGTGGGATGGGAGCTGGGGACAGCTACTTTCTGGCTTTTTCAGAGAGGAGCTGCTTTTCTTCCATTTTCTGAGAGCAGGTGAGATCTATCATACCTGTTGTTCTGGAAATTTTCAAAGCCAAATATGTCCAGGAGGCCAATGGCCCTCCGCACATTTTTGGGATCATGGGCAGGTGGTGGGAAGATTGCAGCGTTGATCTTCTTGACAATCCACAGGAAGAGATGCCCATAGATGCCCTGAGGAGACATGGGGTGAAGCCAGAGGGAGGCTACCTCTCCTCCAAGTTCACCCAGAAAGGCTGCATGAAGATGAGATGTCTCAGACCGACTGGGGGATGTTACCCTACTGTAAAGATAAGAAATCAAGCCCAGAGAGGCTGGGAAGCCCATAGTCACTAGGTGGGCAACTGGCAGAATTGGGACCTGCTCATCAGTCTCTGTTCTTTCTTGGTTTTCACCAATAGGACCAGGAGCAAATGCTGCTCCCACATCCCTGTACCTTGACAAAGGCATCCCTCCGGTCAGCAGCCTGGGCAATGTTCAGGGGCCTGGTGACATACTCCCCACGAATGAGAATGGTGTGCTTGATCAGACAGTCCCGGAGCTCCTGGTACTGCACCTGGGAAAGAAGGTACAACTGCATTGCTCCTGTGGAGCAGGGCCTGGACCCAGACTCCCACCTGCTCCTGCTGTGTCTTATGACCAGACACCCCATGCCCAGGACCTGGGGGGCGGCAATGCTCATGACCAGGGCCAGGCCAGACTGGGGCCACAGCCAGGGTGCTGGGAGTGCTGGACTGCAGAGAGTTAAAGAAGGATGTTGATGTTGAAGGATGCTGGTGTCCTGGGGCTTGGGAGAGGGACTGCTGGCAAAGGAACTGCTGTGGGGAGGGTTCTGAGGCCAGGCTTCAGCTATGCCCAGACCCCACCCCCGAAAAAAAATCACCACCTGGAGGCTGAAAGGAAATCTGGATGCAGGGAAGGGGGAGCTGGCAAAACTCAAAGCTCTTAAGTGCCTGCTCTGAATGTGGCCTCTAAAAGTTCAGGTACTGGAAACTTAATCCCCAAATTCATATGTTAATGGTGTTTAGAGGTGGGACCTAGGGAGGCAAATGGGTCAAGAGGGCACTGCCTCACAAATGGATTAATCCATGCGTGGATAAATAGATTAAAGAGTTACCTAGGGAGTGACTTCGTTATAAAAACAAGCTCTCTCTTGTGTAGTTGCTCAGTCTTGCCATCTGATGCCACCATACATAATGTAGCAGGATGGCCCTAGTCAGACCCAAGCAGATGCTGGTGACTGCTCTTGGACATCATAGCCTCCAGCACTGAGAGCTAAATTAACATTAATTCTTTATAAATTATCCAGTCTCAGGTATTCTATTATAAGAAACAAAAAAATGGACCAATACCCTTAAATAAATGTTACACAAAATGTGACTAATGCAAATGCCTTTTTTCCCCTCTAATTATATTAATTTCTCACAGAACCGTCCACGGGGTGTGATGTGGACCATGCTGCAATGTTCCCAGTACAAAAATATGTCCCCACCCAGCGTCTGCCACTTTCCCTCTGAGTCAAGGCTCCTTTTGCTCCCTGGAATAATGTGAAGGGCTGATAGTATGAGTCACAAGACTCTCAAGACTCAAAGTCACATGTGACACATGTCACTTTCCCAAAATAACACACTCCTGGAGAAGTCCTGGGGGACAAGGACACAGGACAGAGATACTCTGATGGGTGTGGGGTTAGGTGCTCGAGTGAGGAGTTAGGGATGAATGTGGCAGAGTGAGGATGCTGCATGGTGGGCCACTGAAGGACAGGAGGGGACACTGGACAGAGGAAGAAGCACAAATTAAGGCTACAATGGTCATTTTACTGCTTTGTTAGGGATTGGCTCAAATGGTCCCCTTCCTGATGCCCACCCTCAGGCGTCACAGTGTGCAGAAGGGCACAGAGATTGAGCTTAGAGCCCAGGAGAGGGAAGGGAGGCAGGGGTGGGCTCCTGGACAGGGTTATGAGAATCAGGCCTCAGGAGTCTATGGGCCCAAGCCCCCTAGCCTCTCACAAAAGTGGAAGCTAGCAAGCACAATAGCCTAGTACCTCCAACAAGTTCATCATGATGGGAAAGGCAGGCGTCTCCATCACGTCAGAGGAGTCCAGGTTCTCGAAGACCGCAGCTAGAGAGAGGCAGCAACCCTGAATGGGAAAGTGGTGGGACAGAGGGCAGCCCCAAATCCACACCTTGCAACAACTGTCCCTGGGGGTTGGCCACCATGGAGGGGGTGAATGTTCCTGGTGACCCCCTATCACTAGCATCTTAGCTATGAATGAATGTAAGGGACCATAGTTCCTTCTGTCTGATGAGATCATGGTTCTGGGTGAAAAGGAAGTTTGAAGAATCCTGGGTTTATTTGGACTAAGTTGGGATACACAGTTGGCACTGGCACTGGCAGTGCCTGACTGGGACCTATTATAGGAGATGAGCCACTAGTCAGTCACCTTCGATCCACTCTACTGTCCATAGACACCTGGGCATTCATTTATTCATCCAATCTAATGAAGCAAGCATGAATGGAGTGCTGACTGTAAGCAATAGTCTCTGACCACCTATCTACTTCAAGTTCTTTCTCTCTGAGCCACTGTGTACCTGCCATGCTGGGGGTGGGGATGCTGTTTATTTATCTTCTATAAACTTAGAAAAATTGTGAAATAAAACATACAGATAAAATGTATCAAACAAAAAAGTATGTTGTTGTAAGGCCAATGCCTTACAACTAAAGCCAAATACAGTCCCTGCCAGTGCCAACGTCTTCCATTGGTCCTCTCCTTGTAAGGTGGTGTTGCTCTCCCCTGGAGCTAATACTTGCCCAACTTTTATGACAATCTCTTCCTTGCTTTTTCTCCATCTTCTTATTATGTACATGGAGTTTTGCCTGTGTTGAGTGTCATGTCTAAGTGTGACCTCAGCGCCCATATTCTTCTGTTTATTTTCATGACATCATGTTTCTGACACTCTTCCACATCCTATACCCACTTCTGGTCAGCATGCACTTTCCCTGGCAGAAAGGCCCAGTTTGGTTGGTAGGTGACAGGCCACCCTAACTACCACTCGCCACAGTTGGCTTTCCGGTATGATATGAGATTGTGGTCCCAGTTCATGTTTTCCCTGTGGACCCCACTGCTCTGTGAATCAGTGCCTTTGGTTAGTTCCAGAACCAGTCATACTCCCTTCAAATGTGGCTCTCCAGTGAAAGGTTTGCTGCATCTTCTATCTGCATCCGCCACACTTCCTACCTGCTCTTTCATAGTCTCATCTTTATGCCTCTCTGCGCCTTATTGTTGGAGCTTCTTCTGACTTTTCTTTTAGCTCACACATTCCCTCAGCTGCTAAACCTATCCACTAAGTTCTTGATTTTGATGTCATTTTTGGTTTTGGTACTGGGGATTGAACCTAGGGACACTTTACCCCTGAGTTACATCCCCAAGCCTTGCTACTTTTGTCACAGGTCTTGCTAAGATGCTGAGAGTCTTACTAAGTTGCTGAGACTGCCCTCAAACTTGCAATCCTCCTGTCTCAGCCTCCTGAATTGCTGCTGGGTTTACATGCATGTGCCATTGCACCCAGTGTCTTGTTGTTTTTTAATATTAGAATTTCTGTGTGGCTTCTTTTAAAATATGTAATATCACTTTTTAGAGTTTCCAGTTCCCTGTCTAAATTTTTTTTTACTCAGCTTTTTCTTTTCTTGAACACAGCAAGCAAAGTAGATCTCTTATTGGTGTCCAACTATTCCAATATCTGAAATCTTTGTGATATTTCTGTTACTTATTATTTCTGCTGGCACTTGCTCATGGTATCTGTTTTCTTGTTCCTATTTCTGGGCACATGCTTCATGTTGTATTTGAAATATTATTAGAAGAAATCATTAGTAATTCATGTTGCTGTTAATTCCTTCCAGAGAGGATTGTTAGTAACTTCGGTTAGGTGCTTGGGAGTACTGACAGGTCAGGACACCTCAATCCCCAAACCATCTTGTTGCTTGTGAACCAGCTTGAAATTTTGTGTGTGGATTTGTCTACACTGATTCATCCTCACCCTGAATGTGTAGTCCTCTGGGGTTTCAGCTAAAACTGGGTGGGGGTAACTGATCAGAGTCTTTACTTTTGGGGTTTGATGTCTCCTTCTATAACTCTAGGAGCTATTCAAAATCACAGCTACATTTTCCATATGTATTTTTCCAGAACCGGGTTGGACCCCATGACCTGTGGGCCCTTCTGGTAAAAATCCCCGGAGAATTCTTCCCCTTACTGTCCCAGTCACCCCACTCTTCCTCCACAAGGGTGCAACTGTGGCCGAAACAGCCTTACCCATAAATTCCACATTCCCCAGGTGGAGAATGGCTGCCAACAGCTTGCTGATGTCCCACTTCTCAGAGTCGGAGAACTGAAGGATCTTCATGGCTGAGCGAACGTGGGCGTAGTCCTTGGTATCATTGAGCCCCTCACAGGAAGTGCAGTTTCCCTGTGAAAAAGGGCATCTCAGTTAATGGGGCTGCTCATGTCCCACCTCCATCCAGAGGCCAGCAAGGCCTGACACCCCAGAGACTCAGCCAAAGGCTCCAAAAGTCATACTTCATAGGCTGTGAGTGGCTCCTTAAGGGTCACATCCAGGCATAAGCTCAGAAAAATAGATAAAAGTTTGCCTGAGCCTTGCCACTACTGCTGGCACTTGGCCAGAGGGTGACCTTGGGCCAGTTGTCCCTTGTCCCCTTCTCCAAGTCCCTATTTGTCATCTCTCTATGCTCAGCACTGCCTTGTCTGCCTCTGTGGAACACTGTGGGCTCATCCCTTTAACAAACACTTCCCAAGGCTCACCATAAGCCAGACACTGTGTTACTTGCTGGGAATTCAGAAATGGTGAGCTCCGATCCCACTTTGGGTGCTATGCATCTAGGAGGGACAGGCAGGAAGCAAGTGACCATGCCATGGACTGTTACTGGTGCTGAGACCCAAGAAACCAGGACCATTCCCACTGAGAGGTGGGGAAGGCTTGCAGGAGGAGGAGCCTAAGCTGGCTCCAGTCTGATCTTCAAATCAGCCCTAGGTGGTGATGGCAGAAGCAAGGCTGCAAAGTGGGAGGCAGGGGCAGGGTCTGCCAGGAGGCTGGGATCAGAGTTGAAAGGGGAGAGTGGGCCGAGGGTCAGATCCTGAAAGGACATGGAAACCATGCCAAGGAGCTTGGGCTTCTACCAAATAATTGTCATCAGAGATCAAATTACCACCATAGGAAGATTCCTTTGGCCACAGGTAGATGACAGATGGGATGATGGGGGTTGGGGTGAGGAAACTACTGTCATGGTCCAGGCAAGGGCTGATGAAGGCTTTGAGGCAGTGACCACAGGAGAGTGGGTCATGCAGGAGAGAGATCCAAGGGGTGGAATGCATCCATTCTCTTGTCAGCCAATGTGAGCATGTGACCGCTTGTGCAGTGCTATCCCAGGAGGCAGGGACACAGTGGTGAGCAAGGCTACTGCTTTCTGGAAGCTAATGTTCTGAGGACACACACCAGGACCGGAGCAGGAGACATGTGGATGACTCTCCAGAATTCACAGTATCAGGAGCCTTTTGATTTGCAGGGGACCAAAGGAAGGTGAGGTTTGTGGGGAAAGACCACAGGATCAGTTAGGGGCTCCCAAAGTAAAGATGGCAGAAGGGTAGGAGAAGGCATGCTGTCCAGAGCAGGTCTCTGGCAGTAAAAAGTTGATTCCAAATACAGAAGGAGCTGGGGCAGGTAAGAGTAAGGAGGACCATCAGCCCTGCCTCAGAAGCCCAGCTAGAGTTAGGGAATTTCTGCAGCTATGGAAATTCAAGGTTTGGGGGGCCCTGACCCTTTCCTCTGTCTCTCTGATTGCAGCTGAGCAGTGGGATGGGCAGGATGGGCTCACCATAGTCAGGTAGTGGTACTCAGAGGGTGTCCCCAGGCTCAGCAGCTTCTTCTCCTCGGCACTCATCCCCATGAGCATGCAGTAGAAGATGTGGTAGTTCCGCTCCTCCGCAGCCTGGGAGTGTGTGTTCCCAAGAGGCTTGTCAGCAAGTTCCCTGAAGCCACCAACCCTCCCACTGTCCCAGCTTTAGTTCCAAGGTCTCCCAGTCAGGTGTGGCTCTGGCATTGATCCAAAAGCTGGCCTGGCCTTCCTGCCATCTTCATTCTGGGCCTCCAGGGTCTGTTCATCCCCTACCCTGAGCTTCCCGTTTCTGGACTGCTTCTCCCAGACCTGAAGCTGCCTGTCCCCAAGGTCTTGCAGGACTCTGACTCACAATCCCACACACTTTGCAGTCATTTTTGTGACCCACCTGACAGCCACAGCTTATTCAGGCCTTGTATTTCTTTAAACACTATTTATAAATGCACTCCTTTGTAGATATTTAATCCATCTGAAGTATATAGTATTATGAATTGAGTTTCCTTTCTGCTTCCCCCAGCTTGAAATCCCTTGGTCTTCCTCCTCAGAAGTCTGTGTTCCTTCTAGATATTAAAGGCATTTAGTTATATCTAGAATAGTTATTTTATTTTATATAAACTTATACTTGTTGTTTTTCAACTTCCTTTTTATGCATCTGTTTCTTGGTGTTCCTCCCCTCTTTGTAATTCTGCCCAGCTTCCTAAAGTGTAATATACCATATTTTTAATTCAATTTTATTGTTTTGGTGCTGGAGATGGGACCCAGGACCTTGCATCTGCTAAGTACATGCTCTACCAGTAAGCTATACCCATGGCCCATGCCATGTTTTAATTGGTGTCTTATGATGGACAGGGCTTATTTTTAGCCTCCTTTAGAAGTTTCCCACCCAAAGTACTATTTTGTATGACAAATTCTACAACTTTGCCAACCACTGTGTGAAGAAGGCAGTGTTTCTGGGAAGAGGAGGCCTTGGAGTCAGAGAGACTTTATCATATGCTAGCTTCACGATCCTGGCAAACTACATAACCTATCTGGGCTATGGAGATAAAGATATCTCATGGTTGTTGTGAGAAGCAAATGAGAGAAGCAGGGGGAATTACTTCTTTCTCCAGCTTCCCATGGTGCCAAGGTATCTCTCCCCCTCACACGTGGCCCCAGCCCCTTTTGTTGGTAGTATTTCCCCCGCTGGACCTTCATGTTTGCGTGTGTGTGTGTGTGTGTGTGTGTGTGTGTGTGTGTGTGTGTGTATGTTCACATGCACACCCATACACATTTGGGGTTATGCCATTATGTGAGAAGGTGCACACACATAAGACTGCATCAATTCTGTGTTGTAGGTGTCACACGTTGGCATCCCTGCCATTCAGAATCAGCTGTGTGATTTGTGGACCACTATAATGTGAAATTGCATGACCTCTTGCTGAAGAGTAAGAATTTCAAGTTGGCAACAGCAAAACACTGAACCAAGTGTGAGCCTTTCTGAGCACAGGGCTCTGGGTGACAGTCAGCCAGGATTTCCTGGTCATTGAGGCCTCTGGACACCATCAACCAGCTTCCCCTGCCATGGTCCCAACACACTTGAAAATGCACTTGGTCACTGGCCCAGCCTCCAAACTAATTTTAGTGAGGTGAGGCACTGTGGCACCAAAGAATGAAGAAAATTATATGGTTGAAAAATTCAAAAATTCAAATGAATGATAGAAAATCCTGTCATTTGTTTTGCTGGAATACTCAGGGGGCCCATGGGGTGTGGGAAGCTCCCTCCACCCAGGAATGGGGATGTGAGAGCGAGGAAGGGGACCCTCCTGGAGGGCTCTGGGGATGGCAGAGCCTCACCTGCCGGCAGACCCGGGACTTCTCCAGGAGGAACTGCTCGATGCATGCACCCTCGATCACCCCGCTGGCATTGAAGTAGATGTCGATGTACTTCCCGAAGCGGCTGGAGTTGTCGTTGTGGACCGTCTTGGCGTTTCCAAAGGCTGAAGGTGAGCAGGTGATGCCCATGAAAAAAGGAGAGAAGATTTACTTTTAGAGGGGTCATCTGGGTAGTCTTTAGAGAAGCCGTCTGGGTAGCCCTCTCAGAGGAGGTGCCAGTCCAAATCGAAGGATGAGGAGGGTCACCCCAGGCAGCCATGCCACAGAGAGGAAGGGGAAGTGCAGGAAAAGCTTGGCAGTCAGAAGGCACCCATGTGCCTGCAGAGCACAGGTCAGGAGAAAAGCAGTGGAAGGAGGACAGGGCCAGTGGGTGGGGCCAGGTAGCATAAAGCCCAAATGCTAGGCTCAGAATTTGGGAATTAGTTCTGCAGGTGATGGGGGAGGCAGAAGGGCTCCTGAGGGAGTGTGGGAGCAGATTTGCATTTTAGAAAGATGGCTCAGGCTGTAAAGTAGATGGAGAGGGCGAGCTTTCAGAGAGAGGGACATGAGCTGACCTGGCCAGAGGACAGATAAAGTAGTCAGAGTAAGAAGCATCTGGGTTGTAGCATGATCCAAAGTGCCTTTTGTGGAGTTATTACTGCAAGCTCTTTGGATGTGTCCCACAGTGAGAAAGCTATTTTGTACTATGTTCTACTACAGAATGTGAAAGTTGTTAGAATCAAAATGGAGTCACTCGTGTCAAACTGAGTCAAAAAATAAACAATGAAGCTGGGAGACCATGAAGGAGGGCTGTCGGGAACACGTGCCTCTGATGAGAACCATTACAAAAAATCCTTGAAACATTCCTGACCCTATATGTCTGTCACTAGAACTTTTGCCAAGGGGTTTCCAAACTGCGTCTTGCAACATAAATCAAAAGGACAGTTGTTAGGACGCACAAACACACCTGCTTGACACTCTTATCTCCAGGAGGAACTGCTCGATGCATACACCCTCGATCACCCTGCTGGCATTGAAGTAGATGTCGATGTGCATCTACTAGATGAGATAAGCCCCTGTAACCAATACTTTCTGTTTCAAACAAATTACATGTACTTCTCTTTTGCCTGTAAAAGCTTCTTCTTGCCTGAACCTCCTTGGATTATGTGTATGGTCTCCACATGTGCTGGATTGTAATACTCTGCCACTTGTGAATAAATTCAGTATTCCTTGGAGACTCTGTTATTTAGGTCGATGGCATACATCTGCATGCACATAATTAAAATAAAATATTTGGTGCAGTTCTTAACAAGAGCAATATGCAGATCCACTAGCAATGTATAAATGTCCCCTTTTCCCCACAACCTCACCAACATACTTATATTCTTGATAATTGCCATTCTGACTGGAGTGAGATGAAATCTTAGAGTAGTTTTGATTTGCATTTCTCTAATTGCTAGAGACGTTGAACATTTTTTCATATATTTGTTGATCAATTGTATATCTTCTTCTGTGAAGTATCTGTTCAGTTCCTTAGCTCATTTGTTGATTAGGTTATTTGGTGGGTTTTCTTTTTTTGTTTTGTTTTGTTTTTTGTTTTGGCATTAAGTTTTATGAGATCCTGGAGATCAGCACTCTATCTGATGTGTGGTAAAGATTTTCTCCCATTCTGTAGGCTCTATCTTCATATTATTGATTGCTTCCTTTGCTGAGAAGCTTTTTAGTTTGAATTCATCCCATTTATTGATTCTTGATTTTATTTCTTGTACTTTAAGAGTCTTGTTAAGGAAGTCAGGTCCTAAGATGGCATAATGAAGATTTGGGTCTACTTTTTCATCTATTAGGCACAGGGTTTCTGGTCTAATTCCTGGGTCCTTGATCCACTTTGAGTTGAGTTTTGTGCAGAGTGAGATATAGGGGCTTAATTTCATTTTGTTACATATAAATTTCCAGTTTTCCCAAAACATTTGTTGAAGAGGCTATCTTTTCTCCATTGTATGTTTTTGGCACTTTTGTCTAGTGTGAGATAACTGTATTCACGTGATTTTGTCTCTGCGTCTTCTACTCTGTACCATTGATCTATATGTCTATTTTGGTGCCAATACCATGCAGTTTTTGCTTTGGCTATTCTGGGTCTCTTATTTTCCAAATGAATTTCATGACTGCTTTTTCTATTTCTATGAAGAATGACATTGGGATAATAGGAATTGCATATGAATCTGTATAGCACTTTTGGTAATATGGCCATTTTGACAATGTTAATTCTGCCTATCCAAGAACATGGAGATCTTTCCATCTTCTAAGATTTTCTTTAATTTCTTTCTTTAGTATTCTGTAGTTCTCATTGTAGAGGTCTTTCACCTCTTTGTTAGATTGATTCCCAAGGTTTTTTTTTTGTTGTTGTTGTTGTTGTTTTGTTTTGTTTTAGGCTATTGCAAACAGGGTAGGTATATCTGTCCTGGGTATTTTCTATTCTGTGGTAGTTTATTTGTTCTAAAAGACTGATTACATGTCTCACTAATGGGCTGGATGCAGTCTGAAAATACCACCATCTGATGAAGAAAAGTGTTCCTTAGTGAAACTGGTTTAGGAATAAAACTCTCTCTCTTCTCTCTCTCCACACCATATACTCCCTTCTCTCCGTGAATCCAAAAGTACAGCAAAGCCTCTGAAAAGAGCCAGTTATGAAATTTATTTAATGTATTGAACCCAGAGTGGCTGTCACAGGGAACTGGTCAGGTATCTCCTCCGAAAAGAATCTGATATAGAAATATTTTGTAAAAGTTGGCAAGCTGGGACTGGGGATATAGCTCAATTCGTAGAGTGCTTGCCTGTCAAGCACAAGGACCTGGGTTCAGTCCCCAGCACCACACAAAAAAAGAAAAGTTGGCAAGCTGATTCTAACTTGTATATGGAAAAGCAAAGGACCTAGAATACCCCAATTTGAAAAACAAAACAAAATTGGAGGACACATGCTACCTGTCTGCAAAACTTCCCACAAAGTTACAGAAATCAAGACAGTATAGTTTTGGTAAAGGTTAGACAGGGAGTAATAGAACAAACAGAGCAAAGAGAAATAGACCCAAATATGTATGGTCAATTGATTTTAGACAAAGGTGCAAAGGCAAGTCAATGAAGAAAATCAGTCATCAACAAATAGACCTGGAACATTTAGCTATTCACACACAAAAAGAGGGAGGGAAGAAGGGAGGGAAAAAGAGAAAAGAGGCTACTTGTATCTTGCTCCATTGAAAAAAATTAGCTAAAGCTGGATCATAAACCTAAATCTAAGACTTAAAAGTGTGAACACCTAGAAAAAAACTAAGAGAAAATCCTGGATTTAGGCAAATATTCCTTAGATCCTACATCAAAAACATAATCCATTAAAGAACAAAATGATAAATGAAACTTTATCAAAATTTAAAACATATGTCCCGCAAATGACACCATTAAGAGATTCAAAAGACAATTAACTCATTGATGAGGAAATAAACCAATTTTTAAAAATAGGCCAAAGAATCGAACAGATACTTCACCAGAGAAGATATACAGAGGGAATTAAGCCCCTGAAAGATGCTCGATATCATTAGTCCCTGGGGAAATGGGAGTACAGCCACAGTGGGTACCACACAGCACGCATCAGAGCGGTGATCTCCTTGACCATGCTAGGTGCCAGCAAGGACAGAACAACCTGAACTCTCATACTCTGCTGGTGGGAAAGCAAAGTGGTACAACCATTTTGACAGTTTCAGACCAAGTTGCAAGATTCACTCATTATTTGAGCCAACTGTTACACGCTTGCATATTTATCCAAGAGGAAAAAAAATGTTCACACAAAAACCTGTGTGTGTTTATAGAAGTTCTATTCATAATTCCTAAAATCTATAAACCACCTAGGTACCCATCAGCTGATGAACAGACAAACTTCTGGTAGCTCCATACAATGGAATTCTACTCAACATTAAAAAGGAATGAGTTGGCTGGGTGCAATGGTACATTGGGTGATTTCACTTCTTTGACATTCTGAGAAAGATAAAACTTCAGGAGGGAAAAAAAAACCAAATTCATGGTTTCCAGGGGCTGGGGCTGGAAAGATAGATTAACACAAAGAGACTTGTGGGAAATTTTGAAGGGTGACAGAAATATTCTATATTATAATTATGATGGGGGGGTTATGGGAATGGGTGAGTCTATTAAAAATCATAAAATCGTACATTGAAAAAAGTGAATTTTTATTGTATGTAAAACCTATCTCAGTCATAAAGAAATGAGAGACTGTGCTGTACAGCAGTTGATAGCTTTGGGACTGAGGTCACAGACTTCTTGAGTCACCCTCACCAGGGACTGAACCTGGGTGACACTGGCATCTAATACAGAACTACTCTAAGGAGCAGTTTGATCCAGAGGCCCTCGGTGGTTTGACAAAGCTTTGTGGGCCTGCTGCAAAATGAAACTGTGGGGCCTCTTGCTAAAAGTATGAATTTCAAAATTGTGGCAGCAGAACCTTCAACCAAGTGTGTGAGACGTATCCAGCCCAAACTTCTCCTCACCCGATTCTCCTTCTTGTCCTCTTTCCTGTCTGAAGTATCCAATCAGCATCTCAGTCTGAAGCCTTGACCCGCCTACTCCTACTTCCTCCAAATTCATCCTCTGCAAGGGCTACCCCCTGAATAAACCCCTGGCAATTCTAACTATATGTAGTCCAGCAGCTGCTTCTCAGGAGACCTAAATGGACACAGCTGGTATTTCCCAAATTGATCTAATCTTGTAGCTCCTTTTAGGAGGAATACTTCCTGTGTAAAATACACATAGTAAACTTATAAAGTCATCAGTCAACCCCTTTTGCGCTGCCTGGGAGCCCCACACTTCAGCCTAGAGAATTAGGACTTATCCCATCTTTCCCTATAGTCATCCCCTGAAGGAAGTCTTCCATCTTAGGGGCTGGGAGAAGAGGGCAAGTCCCCAGGGGTGACCACTTACCTTCCAGGATGGGATTGGCCTCCAGGACCTGCTGCTCAATCCAGGAATGCTGGCCACTAACAGTGGCCAGGAACTGCAAGATGAGCTTGGTGGTCTCTGTCTTCCCAGCCCCAGACTCACCACTGCCAAGGGAATGGACAAGGATATGAGTCCACAGAAAAAACATTTTTTCAACACCTCTCAACTCTCCTGCATATCCACCCCAGGCCTGCTTCCTGGTCCCATCTAACAAGGACACCTTTTCTTCATGCAGAGATCTCACACCATGGGCCCTGCCTGTGGTCCTCAGACTACTATGTTGAAGAAGTTTTTGATGTGTTTGTCTTTTTTTACTGCTTGGCTGCAAACTCCTTGGCACAGTCAGATCTGGCTCATTCCAGAACCACCTGGCACAGTGCCCCATAAATACAGATGAATGAATAAGTGGGCTCAATTATTTGCTAATGAAAGTGTAGCACACAGGCCAGAAGCATCTGTCACCTAGTCAGAAAGACAAACAGCCTCCCTCCACCCAGCCTTGCTGAATCCAAATCTGCTTTTTTGCAAGACCCCCAGGCAGAATTCCTATACTTTAAAGTTTACATGGTGAACTCTCTCAATCCCTTTACCCAGCCTCAACCTCTGGCCAATTTTGCTTCCCTGCCTATAATTCTTTTTTTTTTTTTTTTTTTTTTTTTTTGTGGTGCTGGGGATTGAACCCAGGGGCCTTGTGCTTGACAGGCAAGCACTCTGCCAACTGAGCTATATCCCCCCAGCCCATCTGGGCCCATTTCTAAAGCAGCCATTCCACCTTTCTTCTTGCCTCAAGAAACATTTACTGAAGGCTGGAACCACCCAGGCCCTGATGATACAGTGAAAACCCAGGTTCTGAAAGGAGGGACATATCCTGGGAGAGTTCTAGGTGACTGTGTGCCCTTAAGAGGGGTATTTGCATTTGAATTAGAAGAGCCCCTACACAAATTCAAAGGCAGTCTCAGCAACTCAGTGAGGCCTTAAGCAACTTAGTGAGACCCTGTCTTAAAATTTTAAAGGGCTGGGGATGTGACTCAGTGGTTAAGCACCCCTAGGTTCAATCCCCAGTGCCGAGGGGGAGAGAGAGAGAGAA
Source organism: Sciurus vulgaris (assembly GCF_902686455.1). Taxonomy (NCBI): domain Eukaryota; kingdom Metazoa; phylum Chordata; class Mammalia; order Rodentia; family Sciuridae; genus Sciurus; species Sciurus vulgaris. The sequence goes on from NC_136463.1 coordinate 73,970,761, forward strand.
AGAGGGAGGGGGAGAGAGAGAGAGAGAGAGAGAGAGAGAGAGAGAGAGAGAGAAGATGGGGGAGAGAGAGAGAAAAGAGGGGGGGGGAGAGAGAGAGAAGGGGGGGGAGAGAGAGAGAAGAAGGGGGAGAGAGAGAGGAGAGGGGGATAGAAAGAGAGAGAGAGAAAGAGGCCCTAAATCGCCCTAGTCTCAAAAGCATATTGGTCACACATACTTTAGGGAAAGGGGCCTTTACAGGATATTTGGGCAATGACTGACCCCTCTGCCCTCCAGAAACATGGGGGCCCCCGAGTCCTACCTGATTACACAGCACTGGTCCCTCTTGTTCTTCTTCATGTTGAAGTAGCAGCTGTTGGCAATGGCGAAGACATGTGGGGGCAGCTCACCTACGTGGCGGCCATAGTAGAGCTGCATCTGTTCCAGGGTGTACAGGGGCAGCACCTGGAATGGGTTCACGGCCACCAGGATGGAGCCTGTGTATGTCTGGGGAAGGGAGCAGGAGGTGGTTAGTGTCTCTGCCCAGGGAATAGCTATTTGGTCCAGGCCTTGGCCGTGGGTGCCACCCCTTGAAGGTTATCAGGACAGCTGACTCTAGGGGGAAAGTAGGGTTTGATTCTGGGCAAGGAAGGAAGACTCTTAGCTGCTCAGAGAAGCCGGGGTGTCCACCAAGAATGTGAGCTTCCAGGGGACAGGTTCAAAATAAGATGAAATGTTTAGCACTCTGCCTGGTGCTTATTAGGGGCTCAATAAAAATGGGCTGAATGTATAAAATGAGGTTCTACCTACCTCCTGCAGGGGACTCTGTAAAGGCTGGTCAATGGCTATAGCCCTCATTGATCCCAACACATTCTGTGTACTCAAGGTCTCAGGGACAAGTCCCAATCCTGGGAATGCAGTTCAGGATCACCTGCTCATTGGGAGCCCCCAACTAGGTCCAACTGCTAAGGGGGTGGGCAGGGAGAGCCTCCACCACAAGACACAGAATTATCCTCTGCCTTCAAGGTGATGAGGACCAGATGAAGGACACATGCATGAGCACTTTGAAGAGGATGAGATGTTCAGTGTATCTTATTGTTGTTATCAGCCTCAGGAGCTCTGATCCACATTACTCAGAGCAGAAGCAGGGTGCCCTGCCTGGCCCCTCCCTCGAGGGCTCCTTCTTTCCCCCTCCAGTTCCAGTTTTCCCTCTATTCAGGGTCTCCAGCTTACTCTCAGACTTCTCCCAGCAGCACTGAGGGACAGTCAGAGCCAAACTAGCCACCTCTCCAGACCATGCAAGGGGCCCAGTGACAGTGACTTCTCCCAACCTTACCCACTGTGGAAGAATCCAGAAAATGCCAGTGGGTCGTGATGTCAATTTTGGAATGCCATCTTTCCTGGGAAACTTGGATGAGTGTTTTAGCGCTGGGCAAACCTCTATCCACTGCCAGGTTTGGTAGTAGGGCCCACATCTGCCTACATAGCCCTCCTCAACTGGTAGGTAGGGACACAGGAGTCCTGGATGTCACTCTCAGGAGGGCAGGAATCCTCTGTCAGATAACCCTATTTGCAACATGCCTACGAATTGGGGGGTGGGAACAGAGGCTATGCTCATCCCATTGTCCTTCAGCGTCCTCCTGACCTGTCAGAGCAGATTCTTACTTAGCCACAGGCGGAGACAAGGGCTCCTGCTGTGTGCCAGGCACTGTGCTGTCAGCACACACCAGCTTTCTCTCCTCAAGGGTATGATCCCTGCTGCTTTTGGATTGGGAGCAGAGATTGAGAAAGGTTGGGTACACAGCCACCTCATACAGTGAGGACATGGGGAGTGGTGTCTGGCTCCAGATCCCCTCATGCACCACTCTCCCCATTGTGGGAGGCTCCCAGATGGACATAGGATAGGGAGACTCACATAGATCTTGTGTTGCTGGTAGCGGATCAGGAGGTTGTGCACCATGCCTGCCTCGTTCAGGTCCCCCAGGCGGATCATGTCATCTACACCCTCAGCCGAGGTGGGGTGCATGGGGCTAAGAGCACCAAAGTCCTCTGCTCGGATCCAGTGTTCCTGGAATGATGGGCACAGACTCCCCTGAGGGGCAGCCTTCATGTGCACCAGCCCCCAGCACCCTACTTCTCCACATTCCCAGGCACAAGGTGACTCATGTGGTCACAGATCAGCTGACCTGGGGCAGGTGGCCAGTCTCTGGCCAGGGTCAGTCTGTGGTTTAGGTCAAGGAATGCCTGTGACAAAATCAGGTCCAACTGTGGCTTTGGTCAGCATGTATCAAGGGCCTGGGGTCTATGAGTAGCTGGGCTAGGGCCAAATCTTAGACTGGAATGAAGGAGCTGGTAGCTACAAGTTAGATTTGAGGTCAGCTTGCATCTGGGGCCTCACCATTGTTGGAGTAAGTACAAATAAAAGTGTGTGTGTGTGTTTTTTTTTTAATCACAAATGGATGTTGAATTTTGTCAAATGCTTTTTCTGCATCTATTAAGACAATTATATATTTTTTCTTATTTAGTCTGTTGATTTGGTGACTTATACTGATTTATTTTCAAATGTTGCAGGAAATTTTTAGGGTAAACCCATTTGGTTATGATGCATTTTCTTTTTTATATATTGGCTAATATAGAACAATTGCTAATTTTTAAAAATGACTTTTTATGTGTGTATGTGTGAGTGTGTGTGTGTGTGGTACTGGGGATTGAACCCAGGGTTGCTCTACCACTGAGCTACATCCCCAGTCATTTTCTTTATTTTTAATTTTGAGACAGGGTCTTGCTAAATTGTTTCAGCTGGCCTGGAGCTTGTGATTCTCCTCTTGCCTCAAACTCCTGAGTCACTGAGATTTTAGGTGTGCACCACCATACCCAGCAGTAAAGGTGTTTTTGAAAAACCATACAGCATTATGCAAATGGAAGGTATTATTGTTCCATATGGCTTCCATAATCTGGAGCTTCTAGGCCCCAGTCTAGAAGTTTCTCCTTTGGGCCATGTCTGCAGGTACCTTACCATGGAGCCCATCTGGGCTGGGCAGTTAGACTGAGGTGACCAGCTGAATGCTTGCCTTGCAAACCTACCTCGCCTCTCTGCTACCAACTGCCCCTGCCTGGAGGGGGTGGGGGGTGAGCTTCCAGTCAGGTCACCCTGAGCTCCACCGCTCACCTCTGCATTTTTGCTCTTCCTTCACCTCCACAGGTTTCTCACCCACCTTTCCCTCCAGCTCCCTTCACTCTGTACACCAGCTTTCAGCCCTCCCCGCCTCCACTGCCCTTCCTCCCTCTTTCCTGCCCTCCTAATTCTCCTAGTTTCCCTAGAATGCAACTCTTGAAACATTCCCCAAGAAGGACACATAATGTTCTCCAGGGCAGGACTCCTCTGTAGTCTGTCCTGCCACAGAGATCTTGGGCTTCTGAACCCCTGATGTTGGGGAGCAGCAGAGGCAGCAGACTCCAGGGCCCTGGTGGGTGGGCACAGGGGACCCAGGGCAAAGCCCCCCAACACTGACCTTGCCCTCGTCATCCTCGACCAAGACCTTGCCTGGCTTTGTTTCTTTGATGATGCCCCCGATGGCCACTTCAGTCTTATTGGTAGAAGGAGGTTCCAGCCACACATGGTCACCCTGGAGGGCAGAGAGGAAACAGTGGTCTGATCCCTGCTTCTCTTCCCCTTCCCACTGGAGGCTTACCCGTCCTGGGGCTGTCTGCCCTTTCCACTTGGAGCTCCTAGGTGGCTCTGTCTCTCCTCTCTTTCTCCCTTCCTCCCTCTCCTTCCCTCCCTCCCTCTCTACCCTCCTCTTCCACTTCTTCTTCTCTTCCTTTTCTCCCCTCTCCCTTCTTCTCTCCCCCACTCTCTCTCCCTCCCTCCCTCTTTACCCTCCTTCTCAGTGCCCCTCCTCCTTTCCCTCTCCCAGTCTCCTCTGAGCATGTGTCATCCATACTGCTCACTATGGCAGGTACCAAACACTATGCAGCTACTTGCTTTGTCTCTACCTTGCCTGGGACAGTGAGTCCACTAAAGACAAGAGCTCAAGCTTCCTCACAGAGCCCATCATAGAGAAAAACAACAATAACCAAAGTCAGCTTCTATTTATGAAGGCAGTGAGGTAGAGTGGTTTGGAGCAAATGAAAATGACAAGAGGTGAACTTCTCACTTGCATCCTCTCAGAAATCTCCATCAAGCAATTAGGAGAATGAGAAACAGAAACAAAACACAATTTTCAGTGGAAGTAGGAGATGGATGAGCCATTGGGCAGGCAGGAGAGCTGCCAGAAGACGAAGAAGAAAGTTGAAAAGAGGTCCCCATGAGCAGTTTCCAGAAAGAATCAGAAAAGTTCATTTCTCCACGTCTAACACCTTCAATTGCAGCACATCTCACTGCATCAGCAGAGAAACGGCAAGAGGTAGCAATGGGAGCTTTCCTGGCCTGGTTTAGCTCTAAGAAATGAGAGGCCATATTTGCAGAAAGCAGTCTCTGTGTGAGGTGGGAAAGGGAAGCTTTGCTCAGTGAAGAGTCTGACAGTACCCAAATCTATTGGTTGGGAGTGGTGCAGACTAAAAACTCAAATGCAAGGTTTCTGCTAGCCTGTAACATGGCATCCACCTCACATGAGCTTTCTGGTTCAAGAAGTTCATCTCACTCCAAGGAGAGTAAACCAAAAGCAGACAGCACAGGCCTACTACAAAGATACTGAAACCCAAGGGAGGAAAGGAGCATTCAAAGAAGAAGAAAAACAGAAACAAAAACCTGCCAGAGCAGTAGAAAATAAAAACCAAGTATGTCACCATCTTTTATTAAAACGTACCAGAGTGCACATCAGAGCTAAAAGAGCTTAGGAACAAGATGGCAAGACAACTGAGAATGAGGTATAGAAGTTGGTAGAGTTCAAGAAAGAAATGAAGGAAAAGAAATGATCCAACTGAAACAGAAGGAAAAAAATAACAACAACAGGAGAATATGGACCAACCTCAAAATTATGACAAGAATCCTAAAGACAGGAAGGAGAAAAGTGAGCAAAATGACAAGGAAATTTTAAAAACTAGAATTAGGGAGAGAAGGACAGAAACACAGAAGACAGGCGAAAATATAGAGTATCCAGAGAAGAAAACTAGAGAGGGGGGGACGCAGCAAAATTAATAAAGATACAATTCAAGACAACTTTCCAGAATCTAAAAAAACCTTTGATCTATAAACAGACAACACATACCAAGTACCAGGAGAAAACAAAACAAACAAACAAACAAAAAAGATCTGGTACCAGGGAAAATATAACCTGATCCAGGACAAATAAAAATCAACTCTAGTACAGATTCAATGTAATCCCTATTAAAATACCAGTGAAATTTTCATAGACAAAGAAAAAGCAATCCTAAAAATAGTATGCAACCACACACAAAAAAATAGCCGAAGTCATCTTTATCAAAAAGAATGAAGCAACAGGCAACCCACTATGAAAACACACCATGTAGCTATAGTACAGAGAGGTTGCAGAGACAGAGTAGGCACATGAGCACTGGGGAGTAGGGCTGAGGATCCAAGTCCTTTGTACACAGAGGGAAGCCAATGATAGATAAGACCGAGAACCCAAATATCAAGTAGCACTGTAACGTCTTTACAAACAGAGGGAAAAGTAGAAGGGTCAACTACAGGGATTGACAGTGGTCATTTCTAGGGAAGAGGAAGTGGGGCACTGACTCTTGTAAGCAGTATGCCTACACAACTTTATAAAAATAAAAGTTAGCCAGCCTCGGTGGCACACGCCTGTAATCCCAGCAACCAGGGAGGCTGGGGCAGGAGAATTGGGAATTAGAAACCAGCCTGGGGAACTTAGCGAGACCCTGTCTCAAAATTTAAAAACAAAATAAAAAGGGCTAAAAATATAGCTCAGTGGTAGAGTGGGCCTGGGTTTAATCACCAGTAAGGCAAATAACAACAACAACATTAATAATAATAATAATAATAGCTAAATTAAAAGAAATTTCAAGGAGCATTTGCTACAGGATGCAGAAGACAGCAGGAACAACACACTGTTTAAGTTAATTAAATCACATCCGAACCCTCAGAGACTGAAGACAAGCTCTTTTAGAACAAGGTTGAAATTTCAGTGTGAATGTTGGCATTGTGCAGTGAAAACAGCTGGCCAGTCACCAAAGTGAGAAAATTTGAGTCAAAATGTATGATGAACATCTCACAGCAAAATTGACATTAACTGGAGATGAAAACCACTTCCAGTGTAGGCCCAGTGATGAGGTGTCAGCCCAACAGAGGCTGGAAGAATAACTAAAAGAACTGGAGAATGAATTTTGCAAGGTAAGAAGTGATTGACTTGCCATTTGGCCAGAGGTCACCTGGGAAATAAGTGGGAAGCCAAGGGGTAGAAAACAGAACTTCTTCCTGAACTTCATGGGCATAAAAAAATGCCTGTTCAAAAGCAACTGAATCATGGGAAGAATGGGCAAGAAGGAGGAAAAGCAGGAACTGTCAACTGCAAAAAAAGTAGAAGTGTATGAAGAGGTGCAAGGAACAGAGGCTGAGTTTCAGAAGTAGGGACCTCCATAGCCTGTGTTGCTTTCTGTGCAAGAAACACCTGATGACTGGCCACTGTTCCTGCTGCAGCAGAGCTCAGCATGCAGAGGAAGTGGGAACACCAGTCAGAGATGGAAATTACTACATGGAAACCGAAGCTCTAAAAGTCCACTCTCAGGAGACCTGGTTCTCAGGTGCCTTCACACTGATATCTTCTGAGCTGGGCAGCTCTTTGGCCCATTCACTGGCACCAGCAGTGCACCGTGCCCAGCCACTGAGTGCCCAGCCACTGTGTGCCCACCTGCCACGGTACTCTTCACTCAGTAGGAGATGAGCTAGAGGTGGCTTGGTGCCTTGCAGTGGAGAAATCAAGGACTCTCCAACAGTGGTACCTAGGGTGTCAGCCCCAGTGCAGTTCCATCAGTAGATTTGGGGCCCCTCCCATCTGCAGGGACTGATGACTGGTGCCCTCTTTCTCCCAGAAATCCTCCCCCACCTGGGTGCTCTTTCATTAGATCTCTTCCCTATCTGCTAAGGAATGAATTGCTTGCACTGTGAGAACATATCTGTTGTTTAAGTCCCCCAATCTCTTTGAAATCAGACAGACCTGAGTTTTAACCCCTACCTGCTATAGCTTGAATTCTGAATGACCCCAACATGTCCATGTGTTGGAAGCTTAGATCCCAGTTTGGTGCTATTGGGAGGTAGTGAGATCTTTAAGTGGTAGAACCTGGTGGGGGATCTTTGGTCATTGACAGTGTGTCCTTTAAAGGGGATAGTGGGACTCTAGTCCTTTCTCATCTCCTTTGATTCTAAGCCACAAGGTGAGTGGCTTTGCTCCACCATGTGCTCCCCATCATAATGTGCTGTCTCACACCACAAGCCCAAAAGCAATGAGCCCAAACAACCATGCCCTGAAACCTCCAAAACTATGAGATAAAATAAACTTTTTTCTACTTATAAGTTGATTATCTTGAGTATTTGTTACAGTAATGGGAAGTTGACACACATTACACTACATTCCTTGAGTTGTGTGGTCTCAGGAAAGTCACAACCTCTCTGACCTTTAATTTCCTCATCCTTTGAAAGGTCTATTGTAAAAATGGAGTGTTACACAGATAAGGAGCAGAGTAGTTTCCAGAACAGAGTGGACCCAGGTAGATGGTATATCCATAGTAATCTCACCTGATTCTGCCTTTATTTAGCCACCACTTGGGCCTCTAAGAATTCCTTGATGAATAAGATGACTACCCTCCCCTCAAAGAACTTGGAATCTTAGAAGACAGAGGGAGCCTGCAGGCTTAATTGTGAACAATATGGCCTCAGGAGGTATCTTTCCAAACTCTGCTTGAAGTTAGTCACAAAGACTAACTTCTGTGTTATTTGGGAGACATTCCAGCTAATGCCTGTCATGGCACATTCCTTTGTAAATAGTTTTGGCTTTGCCTTGTGTTATGATTTAGATCTGGAATGTCCCCTAAATTTCATGTGTTAAAAGCATGGTCTCCAGTGTAGCAAGGTTCAGAGGTGGGGCTTTTAGGGGATGACCAAATCCTGAGAGCTCTGACTACATTAGCAAATTAGTAATCCATTGATAGCTGGATTGTCCACAAGGAGGTAGTACTTATCTGAAGGAAGTAGGTCACTGGGGGTGTGCCCTGGAAGGGGGAAGGGTTTATCTTGCCCCATGTCACTTTCCTATCTCTCTCTCTCTCCCTCCCCTTCCTGGCTGCCATCAGCTAAGCAGTTTTCTCCACCATGCCCGTCTACCATGATGTTTCTGCTTTGAAGCCAACTGAGCCTCTGAAACTGTGAGCCAAAATAAACCTTTCCTCCTCTAAGTTATTCTTGTGAGATGTTTTGATCGCAGAAATGAAAAGGTGGGGACTGGAGTTGTAGCTCAGTGGCAAAGCACTTGCCTAGCACGTGTGAGGTCCTGGATTTGAACCTGAGCACCATATACAAATAAATAAATAAAATAAAGATATTGTGTCCATCTATAACTGAAAAAAAAAAAAAACCTTTAAAAAAAAAAAGAAATGAAAAGCTGACTAACACAACGTGTTCAATGATTTGAACATTACACAATGTAGACATGTATCAAAACTCACATGGTAGGACTGGGGTTGTGGTTCAGTGGTAGAGTGCTTTCCTAGCACATGTGAGGCACTGAGTTTCATCCTCAGCACCACATAAATATATAAATAAATAAATAAATAAATTTTAAAAATCACATGGGGACTGGGGATATAGCTCAGTTGGTAGAGTGCTTGCCTTATCTGCCATGCAGTAACCAAAAGCCCTTTGCAACTTGAAGTTTTAGACAATTAACGGTTGAATCACAGACTAAAACATCATCAACTCTATTCTCTAATTGAAAAACAATAACCACCAACCCTAGCTGCCCATTAGTAGGTCAGAAGCTGCCAGGGTCCCGTCCTTGGAGCCCAGGGCTCTTGCTTGGTGATGGGCCCCCTCCAAGCAGTGTGGATCCAGCACCCGGGGAGAAGGGCTTCCATGTGCGTGGGAGAACTGTGGGTACATTTTCTTATCAACAAGGACTTTGTAGCATTGTTCTGGGTTTTGCGGGGCAGAGGCAGGGGTGGAAATCTGGAGAACAGGGAAAGATGCCCAGGTTGGTTTGGGGGCCCAGCCTCCCAGCTTCTCCCTGCCATACACACTCCATTTCAGGTAGTCTGAAGGCCTTTCCTAACTCCCAATAAGGGAAATTTCTTAGTATTTGTTGAATCAAGAGTAAATGAAAAGTTTGCCTGTTTCCTGCAGGCAGAGTCATCTCTTGGCCACTGAAGCACAGATATTTGCTAAAATCCAACGTTGCAACTTGACCCAGGGTCTGATTCCCACCATGTTCCCTGTTCCACAGTTATATAGTCACCTGTTTTCCCTAGGTGAAATCCCTATAGAGCCATAATGAGACAACAAATTTGAAATCCATTTTAAGCCCTAAATGTAAGAGGGATTACTGTGCATGTGGCTGCAAGTTTTCTAAAGAAAACTGTTGTCTTTAGATAATAGACTCTATCTTGTTCCTCAAACTCCTTATCTGTGGTATTTTTCCTTCTAGATCTCTTGCCTTTCTTCTTCATTCTTTGGAAGTGATTCAACTCAACCTTGGGTAACTTCCACAAATAATCCCTAGATTGAATAAATGCAATTCTTACCAGCCTGAACACCGACATCCTGGGTCAATAGCTCCACACAGCCTATATGTAGAGAGAAAGCAGAAGGTCAGTATGTCATGTTCCCCTGATGTGGAGCCCCTAGAGGTCAGGGGCTGTGCATGTTCATCAATGGGTCCCAAAGTGTCTGGATCATTAAATGGCTCTGAACAAATGAATACATGAGTCACAGTCCCATCCACGTGTGAGATGATGCTCTTTTAGTCTCTTTATCGTCCTGCATCTTTATTGAACAACTATTTTGTACTCAGCTGTGAACTTGACAGGGAGAGGGGTCCCTATCTGTTGTCTGGTTGGATATCTGTGACAACCAGTCATCACCACACATTCTAGCAGGTGCTCAGCTAAGCAGCCACCAGAGGAATAGGCATGTCACATACATGTAAGCCTCAAAGCACCCCAGAATGTGGGCGTCTCCCCATTTTTCACATGGGACACAACAAAAGAAAGGTGACTCAGTTAATGAGCACACAGCTGGGAAGTGAGCTCAGATCTGCCTCATTTCAAACCTGTCCAGGCACCTGGCTGCTCCAGGTATTTTGTGAGCAGATGGGCAGGCCTGATTAGCAGCCAGCAGGTGGCAGTGTACTCAGAGCCTCAACCTGACTGGTCTGAAGAAGTAGCTTGACCCTGACTTGAGCACTGGCATTTTCCCTTCCTCTAACTTAGCAGCGTGAGGCGGGTACTGGGTCTGTGGTGTTCATTGCCCTGTTTCCTGCACCTATCACGGTCTGCCCCAAACTTAAGTCAATACATGTCCAATGAAGAGGCACATGAAGCCTCTGGACATTATTTTGATGGTGGTTTTATTTATTTATTTTTTAAATTTATTTTTGTACCGAGATTGAACCCAGGTACATAACCATGGAGCCACATCCCCAGACCTTTTTTATATTTTATTTAGAGACGGGGTCTCACTGAGTTGCTTAGGGCCTCACTAAGTTGCTGAAGCTGGCTTTGAACTCACAATCCTCCTTTCTCAGCCTTCTGAGCTGCTAGGATTACATGTGTGAGCCACTGTGCCCAGCTTGATGGTGGCTTTGATGGATGATGAGGATCAGCAGCAGTGCCAGCTCTGAGAATAGATGCCTTCATCCCCAATTTAGAGGAACACAGAGGCCAAGAAATGCTGAGACTCTATCAAAGCTGTTCAACTGACATTATGGTTTAAATAGAGAAATGTTCCCCCAAAACCTGTGGTCCTCAGTGCAGCAAGGTTCAGACAATGGGACTTTTAGACACTGATTAGGGCTGTAATCTACTAATGTGTTAATCAATTAATAATTTGAATGAACTACTAGGTAATACTTTTAGGTAGGTAAAATATGGCTGTCATAGGGGATGTGGCCTTGGACCATGTTATCTGTCCCCGCCCCTCTCTCTCTCTCTCTCTCTCCTTCCCAAGTGTCATAAGCTGAGCAGATTCCCTCCACCATGCCTTCCTGCCATGATGTTCTGCCTCATCTCAGACCCAGAGCAATGGAGTCAGCCAACCATGGACTAAACCTCTGAAACCATGAGCCAAAATAAACTTTCCCTCCACTAAGTTGTTCTTATCAGGTATTTTGGTCACAGAGATGAAAAGCTGACTAATACAACTAGTAAGCAAAGAAACAGTCTTCTCCCCAACTTCAAAATTCAGCCTATTTACCCTACATCCTCTGCTTTGGGAAAGTGTAAAAGTCTGTCAAAATGCAGAGAAGAGCTGGGTATGTGGCTCACATCTGTAATCCCATCCACATGGGAGGCTGAGGCAGGAGGATTGCAAGTTTAAGTCCAGCCTCAGCAACTTAGTGAGGCCCTCAACAACTTTGAGACACCCTGGCTCAAAATTTAAAATAAAAAGGGTTGGGAATGTGGCTCAGTGTTAAGGTGCCCCTGGGGTTCAATCCCCAGTAAATGTGAAAAGGACCTTAGATGAATCCTGGTTCCTAGGCAGCTCTTTTGAGTTAAGACTGGTCCCTGTTTCCATGTCATATGTCTTAGGGAGGTGTGGAAAGAAAGACATAGAGGGGCATGGCCTTGCCTCTGGCTGTCCATTGTTTCCTGCTCCTGCCTTCTTCACACCAAGCAGAAACTTAAGGCCCACCCATAGTTCCCAGCTCAGTTGCTGTCTTCCTTCTCCCCCTGCCCCCTGCCATAACATCTGACCTCCAAACACCAGGCTCTGCCTCCTAGATGTCCCAGGCTGGTCCTGCCAGAACCCAGGGCATGGCCTGTCACATACTCCAGACTGCTGCTCTTCTGATCCCACTCCCTTGCAGCTCCTCCTGGTCTTCCAGTAGTAGAACAGCAGCACTGCCACTGCTGGCCTGTCCCCCTCCCCAGCGCCAGCTCACTCCCTGAACAGCTGCTCTCTCATTGCATCGAGACCCTTGGCCCTTCCACCTCTCCCCTAGACAACCTGTTTCTTAGCTTCATCTCTATTCCCAGTTAGCCTGTACCCTGCCTTAACTCTCTTTTGGGAAAAAGTGGTCATATGATACCCATCAATGGAACACAAAAATAAAAGACAATGAGCATACATGATGTGGATCCCCTGGCCCCTCCCTGTCTTGAGAATAGTGTTACTTCCCTTCAACTGACTCTTCTCTCACCTTGTAAGGTCCCAAATCTAGAGCTGAATACAGTCAGGGGTTGTGTCCTACTCCCCTAAAGACACGAGCCAGGGTGCTCTCATGGGCTGCACCTCCCTTTGACCTTCAGAAATGTGTGTGTGTGTGTGTGTGTGTGTGTGAAGTGTGTGTGTGAAGACACATGCACTCATGTACCCACATTCATGTATAGTCATCCTCACACAGGGAAGCTGCCATTTTCTGCCTCAGCACTCAACCCTGCTTTTATACATTATTGTGTATGTCTTCCCGACACCTATGAGAAACCTGAGAACTAGACTCTGCCTTACTCATGGAAGTGATTCAAAACAAGCTTGCTGAATGAATGGATGGATGAATGCATGTATGGATGGGTTGGTGGATAGATGGGAAGATGGAGGGATGGAGGAATGGATGGGTGGATGGATAAATGGATGGGTGGGTGGATAAATGGATAGACGAATCGTAGGAGGGTCAGTGGATGGGTAGATGGATGGATGAATGAGTCGATAAATGGAAGGGTGGGAGGGTGGATGGATGCATGGATGGTCTGGAAGATTGGTGGGTAGATGAATATATATATATATATATATATATATGGATGGATGGACAGACTTTCCTGTGAAGGCAGGTGAAGCATTGATCCTAAGGGGAAGCACTGGTGTATTTGAAAGTCTTTGCCTTTTGAGTGTGATATGCCTTCTTTCTATCTCAAGTCCATTGTCAAGCTGTAAGAGGTTTATGTGACTGAGACCTTGGGAGTCAGTGTCCTACCTAATCTCAGGAACCAGAATGGCATGATCATCCCCTGAGGGGAGAAGGTAAGTTGCCGGTTCTCAAAGTCCTCCACAGATAACTGCTAGTGGTCTGAAGCAACACTACTAACACACATTTCCAGGGTGTCACTTCACTGGAATATAGGAGGGGTGGGGAAGAAAATGTCGAAGACAAGTAGGGAGGTAGAGCTGGGGAGAAGATCAGAGTGTTGCTGGACTAGGAGGGGGAGGAAGGGGGTTGTGTGCTAGAGCAGTATGCTAGGTAGTGTGCAGAACACTCTGCCCAGATTCTCTCATTTAAATTGTACAGGGGCCCTGTACTTTCCTTGGAGATATCCCACCTCAAAGATGAGAAACCTGGGTCCAAGAAGAAAAACCAACTGTGTCTCTTACCTATGGGATGCCAGCCCTAAAAGGGTACCTACATTGGAGGACTTAGAATGCTTTGTTCACCAACGGGTTGCAAGTGTTCTTTGGGCAGAAGAAAGGACATGTGAGGCTGAGTAAGAGATGAGTAAACCTTGGAAGTTATTCTATACCAGCTGGCTACCCATTCCCCACAGCACCAGAGCCAAGGGTACCAGCCTGGAAGCCTTACCAAAGTAGAGCAAAGGCTGGCACAGTCTGGAAGGGCCACCACCAGGGGGAAGTAAGCAGGTGATAGAGATGTAACCAAACCATCTGCATTCAGGGCTGACCCAGGCTGGTCGGTGACTCCACATGGGTCCCAGAGAGGTTAAGTGGTCAGCCTTGGAGACAGGGCAGCCCATGAAATGAAGGGCTGAGTTACACTCTAATCATTAGAAGACCATTTGTTGGGCAGTTACTGAGTCAAAAGTTGCACATACAATGGTTCCTTCAATGACAATTATGTGTGGTATATAATTATTGTCTATACTCTTCCATACTTGGAAAAATCGAGGCTTGGCAAAACTAAGGAATTCACCCAAGACCCTGTAGGCCTGAATCTTCCAATATAGTAACCACAAGTGTCTATTTAAATTTAATTTTAGTTGAAATTGAGCTCCTCCCTTTTACCGGTCACACTTCAAGTGCTTAATAGCCCTGTGCAACTAGTGGTTATGGTTTGGGGCAGTAGAGAATATTCCTATCATCATGGAAATTCATTGCAATGGTTTGAATATGGTTTGTCCCCTCCAAAAGACATGTTGAAATTTAATCCTTCTTGTGAGGTATTAAGAGGGTAGAAACCTAATATTGATGGTGTTTGGAGATAAAGTCTTTGGGAAGTGATTAAGATTATGTGAGATCATCAAGGCAGAGGCCCCATGATTGAATCCTTGTGACTCTATAAGAAGAGGGAAAGCCAGGCACAGTGATGCAAGCCTATAATCCCAGTGACTGGGGAGGCTGAGCCAGGAGGATTGCGAGTTCTAAGCCAGCCTAAGCAGATTAGTGAGGCACTTAGCAACTCTGTGAGACCCTGTCTCTAAGTAAAATACAAAAAAAGGGCTAGGGATGTAGCCCAGTGATTAAGTGCCCCTGGGTTCAATCCCCGGTACCAAAAAAAAAAAAAAAAAAAAAAGAAGAGGGAAAGACCAGAAAGTACATACACACACTCCCTGTCTCTTGCTGCCATGTCAGGCCCTGTACCACCTCAGGACTCTGCCAGGAAGAAGGCCATCACCAAATACAGTCCCCCAACCTTGGACCAGAATCATGAACCCCAATAAACCTCTTTTCTTCATAACTTACCCAATATGTAGTATTGTGTTGTTAACAACAGAAAATGGACTAAGACAGCAATAGAGCACGTCCTGTCACTCCCCTGCTCCTGCATGTGATTCCCGCCAACAATGCCCAAGCTCGACCAGTCCTTTCTTTTCTCTGTATCTTTGTGGATGACATTTTCTTTGCCTGGAACATGCCCTCCTCTCCCCTGGCCATAAGTTCCTTTATAGCCTGGTAGGTCCCTTCCCCTCTTCTGCCTGTCCTCAGCTCCATGATTCTTTTCCTCCTCTGACCTCTCGTTGCCCTGAATTCTGTGCCTCTGGTATGTACTGGTCACTTTTTCTCTGCATAGTCCCACATCACAGCTGGCGGTGAAGGAACAGGATTTAAGCAGCCTGATTAACTGAAGAGATACAAAACAGTCTAAAATGACATTAGATCAGAAATCATCCCCAACTTCACTGTGTACTAACCACTCCATTTATTCCCTTGGTGTGCACGTGTAGAGTGCCGGTTCTCTGCTGAGCCCTGAGTGGCTGCAGGGGATGGAAAAATCCTGAGGAGACCCAGCCTATGCCCTCAAGGAGCTCATGGTCCAGTGACCTTGGGCAAGTCATTTTGCCTAAGAACTGCAACATCCTTTTCTGTGAAAGTGTAACACTATTCCTGCTCTTTCTCCTTGAACTGAATGAACATGGAGAAACAAGAGCCATAAAGTGCAGAGCTCTTTATAAATGTACAGAAGTAACAGGGAGATGCCCTTTTCTGTGTGTCAGCTCTCTGCAGAGCCCCACACTGAGAAGAGGGCACAGGAGGCCTGAAGGCAAATGCCTGCGGAACAGATCTCTGAGAGGTTTCACCTGAGTGGCGGGTGGTTGGGTGTCCAACAGGTACAGGGAAATGGGAAAAGCTTTGTACCCAACAGCTGTTGAGCTGAGTTGTTCTTTACTTGTTTGCTAGAGGTGCATGTTCTAGTCGTACTGAGTTTTCAAAATAAAATCCTGAACTAGCCTGTCAATCAGGTGACAGAATTCAGGAGTCTTATGGATTAGAATGAAATTCAAGTCCATTGTTATGAAGTGGACTAAGTGGGTGGCTTTGTCATGGGGAATACCTGTACCCAATTTAGGGGATTTGGGATAAGGGCCCACACCTGCCAGCTGCCTGACATAAGCCAGTCCTTCCTGACTTCTGTGTCTTGAATTTCTCCTCTGTGAAATGAGAATGGGAGGCACACTTAGGCTGGCAGCTCAAGGAAGACTGCCTGAGTGAGGCCATGGGCTGTCCCTCTCCTCAGCCACCTAATTCCCTTAACAACCCAACACCCCATCTGAGAAAGCTTTGAAGACAGGCAGACATTGTCTTGCCTCACTCCAGGGCCCAGACCTTTCAGAGGTGACTAAACACAACTGTCCAAGGTACACGGATCAGTCAGATAAGCTCAGACTCCGGAGTTGAATCCAGCGTCTTCCTGTGGGCACCTTGACTCTCTGGTCCTCAGTCTCTGTCTCCATAAAATGGAGGTAATGCCACCAGTGCTGGGAGGAGGCAGTGAGTCATCACTATGGCACAGCTGGGGCCTAGCCATCAATACCTTGATGCCCCTTGATTCTGAGGTGAGGTCTTCCAGCTGTGAGGAGGCTGTGAGCTGGGGCAGCCCAGCACTGGCCGTTCCCTGGTGCCCGTGTCTGCCCTCCTATAGCAGAGGGCCAGTACAGCTTTAGCTCTGCTCTCTCCCTCCCCTCTCCTCTTCCTCCTCCTCCTCAGCCTTCCAGGGTCAGCCCTGCAGCCCAGTGGACTGAGTCGCCTGCCTGTAGTTTCTGGTTTCCAGTCCTCTACCACACCCTGCTTCTAGTTCTGTGCCTCTTAACCCAACTCCTTTCTAGTGACCCTCCTCCAGGGAGCTGAGTCCCTCCTCCCTTTCCCCCAGCTGGAAGTCCACACCACGGGGGGGCTTACCTTGTCAGGACTGGGGTCAGTGAACTCCCCTGCCCTCCACCCTGGGCAAACTGAAAGAGCCCGGAAAGGAGAGTACCCAAGTTTCAGGGGTGTCATAGAGTAAGGAATAGAGGAAGAGGCGGAAGGGCCCCAAGAGGAAATGGCAGAGCATTCTGGGCCCACGTAATTTATTACAGGACTTTGTCCTCCTCTCTTGGCACTTCCACTCCCACATGCCTCCCGCAGCCCCAGCTAGCAGGGCCTCACAATGATTTGCTCTTCAGCAAAAGGGTGGATGCTGGCTTTCCTGGAGGCCATCTGGGCCTGCAATCTGCACACCTGCTTCTGGCCCCCCAAGCCAGAAGGGGGGTCAATCAGGTGATAATCTGGGGGGATCAGCATCTCTCTGGGTGCCACGGGAACTCCAAGTAAGCACAGGGTAGGAGTTATGCTCCCAAGCACCCAATAGCTAACTGGGAGCCATATTATATTATATTATATTATATTATATTATATTATATTATATTATATTATATTATATTATATTATATTATATTATTTTATATTATAATATAAAAATATATTTTGTCTTCATCCCTGGTTAATGTCACAGAGCTCCTAAAACCCTTAGAATTTCCTGAGTGGGTGGATTGTCTTTAGTTGCTCATCTAGAGCCTCTTTGATAACATTTGGGATTAGGCTAATGAGGTGACTTAGTTTGGGATTCCCAGTCACAGAATGGGACAGTCACCAGAAAGACCATGTGAGTAGAGTTGGAACTGTCAGTTCCACCTACTGACCTCTGAGAAGGCAAAATTCTTGAAGAAGATTTATTAGCTTCCAGATAGCTGAACATAAGGAGGTCCCTGGAAGGTGCTTCCCAGAGAGGGTATGGGACTCTCTGTTCCCCTTCTCCCACACCTTGCCTTTGCATCTATTCACCTAGTTGTTCGTCTGTATTTTTGGTAGTATCCTTTATAATAAACTGGTAGATATAAGTAAGCATTTGCCTGAGTTCTGTGAGTCCAAGTTTAATGGGACCTAAGGAGGAGGAGGAAGAGGTGATGAAAACCTCTGATTTATAGCCTGTTGGTCAGAAGTACAATGACAGATGATCTGCTACTTGTGACTGGCATCTGAAGTGGGGCCAATCTTGCAGGACTAAGCCCTTAACCTGTGGATCTGACTCTAAGTCCTGATAGATATTGTCAAAGTCTAATTGAATTACAGGACAGTCAGTTGGAGTCTACTGGGGGACTGCTTGGACAACTGGTCATGTAAATATTCTGTGTTCAGTGTTGAAGGGCAAACACACAAGGAAATGCCTAGGGCAATCAGGAAGTCTTATAACAGAGCTAAAGGCCAGGGAGCAGGAGCATGCTTGGGACTAGACAGCTTACTGTGGCTGGGACTTGAATGAAGGGGCCTTTGCACTATGAGACAAATACACACACTTTTGAAGGGAAGTCATCAGGCAGTGTGCTCTGGGAGGGTCCAGACTGAGGGGCAGGCAGTCCCTGGGAGTGGCTATATAGATAAGGGGAGTCCTTTTATGAAGGCAGGTGGATAATAGGGAGATCCTGCCCAGTCACAGTTCTTTCCTTAGCTGAAGAGAGGTCTCTGGGGTTCTCATAATTGACCAGTCAGGTTCCTTTCCTTTCCCAATACTTGGGAGGGTCTTGGCCCTAGAGGTAGAGATGTGGAATGAGTTGTCATCTTTTAGATAGAGTTGTGGTCAAGCCAGGGCAGCTACCAGGACCATGGGCCTTTTCTCGGAACACAGATAAAGAGGTGGTGGGAGAGAAAAGGGTAAAGTAGTCAAAGCACAAAGGTGGAGACCAAGTGGGCCCAGAGAGAGGCAGAGTTGCTGCCACAGCCCACTGCCCAAGAGCTTCCTGAGCTCCTACGGGTGGGCTCCATGGAGCCTCCAAACCGCCTCGACTTCTGTTGAGTTGACTCAAAAGTATTTCACTATCTTACAACCAAACAACCCTTGGCAAGGACTGGGAGTCAGGAGAGGAACTTCAAAGTTCACGGGAAACTACATGCTCTGATCCCAAGAGGCCACCTGCTTCCCTCCAGCCCGTGCCACACATCAAGCTCTACCCCTGCTCTGATTAGGCTTCTGTCCCCTAAGATCCCTTCCAGTTTCTGGCCAACATTTGCTTTTGTTACCTAACCAGGCCCTTTTTGCCCACCACACAGAACAATCATTGAAAAGACCAGACCAGTTTTGCAAACGAGAAAGTGTTTATTCATGAGGCAGCCAAGCGAGGACATGGGGGAGCAAACTTTAAATTCACCTTCCAGAGGATAGGTTTGGGGGTGTTCACGGGATAAAGAAGCAGGGTGGTCTGAGGTGTGGGAAAGGTGATTGGAGGCAAGGGAAAGCGAAGTCATCAGGGGTCCGCACGTGTCTAAACAGACTTCGCAGCTCTTCATAGGGCGCATGCTCGGGAAATGGCTGGTGTTGGTGTGATCTCAGGGTGGAGTTTGCCGCCCTCAGACGTCCTCAAAGCCATCATCCATCTGACACCTGTGCAGACCCAAGTGAAAGGTTGGTGGTTTCAACTGGTTTGAGATAGACAAGTTCCTGAAAAAACAGCGTAGGCAATGTTACCATCGTGACTCACACATCAGAGGTGTTATCCAGAGCAAAGTTAGTGGGAGTCTAATAGTATGTTGCTTAGCTACGTGACCTCTAAAATTGGTGGCAAAAGCAAGTGACTAAAAGCAAGTGAAGAGAGTTAAGTCCAGAGGGTTTATTCAGGTTCTCCCTCGGTTTTACTTTTTTGGGCTCCACACTGCACTTGGTTTCTCTGGTTTTCCACCACAGTTCGGCTGCTTCTCCTGTTAGTGTCACAGATAGGGACCCTCTTATTCTTTGACTCCAGACTGATCCTCCATGACCCTCTTCCACTGCCCTCAGACAAGAAAATAACCAACAGACACCTGTGTAGAACAAAATCATTTACAAGGTACTTCTGACCAGAGACTGCCTTATGCAATATTTGGTAAAAATTCATTTTAGAGGCCTACAATCTATCTACCCTTTTTTTAAAAAAAATTATTTATTTTTATTTTTATTTTTACAGACTGCATTTTGATTCATTGTACACAAACGAAATAGAACTTTTCGTTTCTATGGTTGTGCACGATGTAGATTCATACCATTCATGTAATTATACATGTACACAGGGTAGTGATGTCTGTCTCATGTCACCATCTTTCATACCCCCCTCCTCCCTCTCATTTTCCTCTATGTAATCTAAAGTTCCTCCATTCTACCTCTTTTTAATATTATTTATTTTTTGTTATGTTCAACATTTTATCACAAGTACTTTCTTACACTGTCCTAAACTTTTACCACCAGTCTTTAAATTTGGTGTGACAGCTTGTCATACAGGAGCTCTGTCATTTATGTACCCATCCTCCCTGGATGGACATTAGGATGTGTCCAATTTTTTGCTGTCCTATACAAAAATGCAATGAACAAATCAGTGCTCACAGCTTTGTTTGCATTTTGTCATTACAGGAAGACCCACAAGGGAACTTACTGAAGGCTTAAGGGCATTTTGTTGCTAATTTGTTCCAACTAGCATGCAAGTCCTTCCTCCTAGCCCAGGAGTGTAATTGCAAGGGCCTGGACTGACTACTGTGTCAGTCAGCACTGGGACATCCTGAGGGACAGTTCTCCTGGAACCTCAGCTTTCCATAGCTGAGGGATCTCAAGCCCTGGAAATCAAAAAGAGGGGCCAGAACCAGGTATGGAGGTGGACACCTATAACTCAGGAAGCTGAGGCAGGAGGATCTTATGTTCAAGGCCAGCCTGAACAATAGTGCGATTATCTCAGAATTTAAAAAATAAATACATATATAAGTAAAAAGGTCTAGGAGTGTAGCTCAGTGGTAGAGTGCTTACCTAGCATGCACAAGACCCTGGTCAATCCCAATAACACACATGTGCGCGCGCGCACACACACACACACAGAGAGAGAGAGAGAGAGAGAGAGAGAGAGAGAGAGAGAGAGAGAGAGAGGGGGAGGGGAACCAGGGTTAGGCAGAGCAGGTTCTTCCCGGTCGCACTAGTAACTGGCTCTCTCCCAGCCTAATACTACTTCCACTATTCTCCCCATGATGTGAATAGTCTGCTAACCTTTAGAAATATGATTCTGATCTGAGCCAAAATGCATCAATGAGACAAACTGTGGTTTCATCCATTTGTATCTAATTGACAGAGCCCATTGCAGCAGCATCACAGCAACTAAACTGGAGCATAGAGAGCAGTTTCTTTTAGCTCTAACAACACATCATAGAGTCACCTAAAAACGCTTGCTTCTCAGTGGCCCTAATCTTCCCAGTTATGCAAGCCCAGTTATTCATTAACCCTATAAAATAGCATGGCTATTAGTACAGATCTCTGCAACTGAACTACTCTTCAGAACATTCTTAAATTCTTCATCTCAAAAAGAGCTAGCATTTCATGAATGCATTCTTTGTACTGGGTTCTTTGCCTGTGCCATCTCCTTCAATCCTCATCAAAACATGTCCTCATTTCATAGCAAGAGAGTCAAAGTCAAAGAGGTTAAAAAACTGGCATGGGTCACATGACCCAAAGTGGATGTGATGAGAACCAAGGTCTACCTGGCTCCACACCCATTGCTTATTGCACTCTTACACCACACCAATCCTCACCTGAACCTGAACTCCCTCCTCCTGCATCTCCAATGACGGATGAGACATTCCATTTTAGAGACTTTCAGAGAAGAGGTTTCCCCAACTAGGGTGCCTTCATCCTGAGACTAAAGGAGGTTTCCCATTTTGTTTCCTTGGTCTCTGAGATATAAGGGTGAGGACTATCTGTGAAGAAATGAGTTAAATGCTCCCCTGAAATCACAGTTATGCACAGTGCAAGGTTGTCAGTCACAGGGCACATTCTATCCAGGTAGTTCAGGGTTTCTCAACATTGGCATTATTGGCATTTTTGAGGAGGTTATTCTTTTTTTGGTGAGATAGGAGGAGCTGTCCTATACACTGTGGGATGTTTAGTGGCTTCTTTGGCTTCTACCTTACTGATGTGTCCTACCCAGAGGTGACAAAAACATCTCCAGACATTATTGCCAAATGTCTCCTGACAAAGGCTCTCATAGATGGGAACTAATGTATAGGTCATATGCCCAGGTGCACTTGAGGGTGGGAGAAGAGGAGGCCAGCAAAGTCCAGAACAAATGTCCTCCTAGAAGAGGTGACCATGCCCTTGTCGGTTTCCTCAATGGTAAGAAGAAATGGCCAAGAAGAAAGATATAGGGAAAGGGGTTTGGGGCCTGGGCTTCTTAAAAGATCTCAATTCCAACATACTAAGGAAATGACTCATGCAAGCTGAAGACTTCATCCTCCTGGATCAGCAGCTCTGAGATAGTCATTCCTACCTTGGGTGGACCTGGGATTCAAAGTCCTGAGGGGCCAGGTGCATCCATGGTCTCAACCCTGGAGGAAAGTGCTAATTTCTGATGGTGCTTGATTACCACAAAAACTTCTGAGGAACACCACCAGAGGTTTATCCAAGAGAACAGGAGTGGAAAGGGAGGGGCACAAAATGAAAGGGTCACTTTCTTTAAAGAGCTTTGGGCAGTCCAGTGAATAAATCTGTCTTGGGCCCTGGCATTTAAGCCAAGAGTACTAGTCATAAACAGGGGGCCTTTGCCCCATGACCAGCATCAATTGCATCCTAGTGACTAATCTTATTGCCCTGGGGAGATTAAGGTATTTGGAAAGGAAAAATGTAACTTGATTATGTGGTAACTTAATAAAATAGACAAATGACGCTGATATGGTGATTGGTGGTAGTGATGATGATGATGAAAATGACAATAACAATAACAGCCACCTAGCTCTTAGAAGAGGGTGGCAGTGAGAATCTTAAATCATTTCTAAGAGCTCCATTTCTGACAAAAGAGGCATTGGGATTTAATTCTTGCCCCTGCCTGGAAAGCTCGGTGTGGAACAAGATCAGTTTCCTTTTTCTTCTGGTTCCACAGCTGTAATATTTTCCCAGCCTCACTCACAATTAGGAGTAGACATGAAATGAGGGTAAGTGATATAGTTCTGTCTTAGTTTGTTTTCTGTTACTATAATTGAATATCCGAGGCTAGGTAATTTATAAAGGAAAAAGTTCATCTCGGCTTACAGTTCTGGAGACGAGGAAGTCCAAGAGCATAGTGACGGTGTCTGCCAAGAGTTTCAAAACATGGTGGAAAGCAAAAGGACAAGCCAGTGCTCGGCATTTGGCTCAGTGGTAGAGTGCTTGCCTAGTATGCATGGTCCCTTTTATGAACCTAATCACCTCTTAAAGGACCCACCTCCCAATGTCACTACCACAATGGCAAATGTTAATATGAGTTTCAGAGGGGCAAACCGTATTCAAAACATAGCAACTATACTTCCAGACCAGGCCCCATGAAAACTTCCTGTGCCAGCCTGCTGTTCTCTCCTCCCATCTACTGGTGGCATGTAGGGAGCCCAGCTGTGGTTTCCGAGTCTCTTGGGGAATGGTGGAGCCACAGTGTAAAAAAAACGTAGAATTCCTGACTGACTGCAAGCAGCAGGGTGCCACAACCTATTGACAAAAACAGGAAATAAAACTGTATTGTGTTAAGACATTATTGTTCTTATAACAGCAGTATAACTACATGGTGAGTGGTTAACCTACCAGGATTAAAACACTTAGTCAGTTTCTGTGACTGTGAAAAAATACCTGAGAAAATCCATTGACAGGGGGCAAGATTTTTTTGGCTCATGGTTTCAGAGATTTCAGTCCATGGCCAATTGGCCTGGTTACTTTTAGGACTGTGGTGAGGTGGCACATTGTGACAGCAGTGTACCATGAAACCTGCTCAACTATAGCAGTCACAAAGTGGGGGGTGGGAGAGAGAGAGACATGGAGAGGTTGATTTTTACAACAGAGGCCCTCACCCCAAACCCATTAAACCATGAATCCATAAATGGATTAACCCATTCATGAGGTCAGAGCCCTCATCATGATCCCTTCATGTCCCAAAGGTCCCAACTCTGAATACTGTTGCACTGGGGACCAAGCCTTCAACACATGAGCCTTTAGGGGACATTTAAGATCCAAACCATAACAAAATACAATTTCTCTTCCACCCAATTCTGCCTCTGTCCTTCAAACCCCAGCTCAAACACACTTCTCCCAGGAAGTCTGCCTTGACTCCACAGTTCACTCTAGCCTCACCCTTCTTTTAAGTCTTATGGTCTGTGTTGCCCGTGTCACATACTTAACCTCTCAGCATGTACTTCTTTCATATTAGGACTTCCTGGTGGATTCTAAGTTTCTTAAGACAGGAATTTCTTTGGTTTGGATGTAGCTCATCCTCCAAGGTTTTGAGTTGGAGGCTTTGTCCCCCGCATGGTGGTGTTGAGGTAGAAGGAGGTTATTAGTCACTGGAGGTAGATGTCATGGGACCTTGGTTAGTTCTCCTAAGAGCATTGTTATAAAATGGTAAGACTGGCCATTTCCTATACTTTCTGGTGTCCTGTCTTGCCATGTGATCTGTCACACTTGCTCTCTCACTTCATCTGCCATGAGGCCTCACTAGTGCCAGGCTGATGCTAGAACAATGCCCTTGAACCCCCAAAACTGTAAAATAAGTAAAACTGTTTTCCTTTAAAAGGCCTCAACCTCAGGTATTTTATTATAGCAAAGGAAAACAGACTAATACAATAATTGTGCATCAGATCCACAGTGCCTAATGATAATTATAATGACTAACTTATATTGTGTCCTAGGAATCACTTATGTATATAAAAGCATTTAGTCCTCATGACAACTGTATGAAGTAAATAGCACTTTTATTCCCATTGACAGATGAGGAAGTTGAAGCACAGAGATGTTAAACAACTGGTGTACCCAAGGTTACACAGCTATAAGTAACAGAGTCAGAATTTGAATCCATAAAATTGCATAATGAATGAGCTTCCAGTGATCATACAATTTTTTTGTGTGTGTGGCAGCACTGAGATTTGAACCCAGGGCCACTCTACCACTGAGCCACATTCCCAGAACTGCTCTACTGAAAAACATTCTGGGCAGCCAGAGTCAAGGAGGACTCACATGCAGTCCCTGCACTTTGGTGTCCATACACACAGAGTACATGGGAAGGCTTTCCTAGGGAATTCTCTACTTACTTGTTTATTGGATTGTTTTTAATGAGAGAATTCCACATCTCTCCCCTTGTGTGCTTGACTTATTCACTTTCAAAGAATAGAATATGGAAAGAGAAAAAATAGCTTTAGATGAGAGAAACATAGAAGAGGATTACCAAGTATTTAGCCAAATGCTATGGGTTAAATTCATATATTGAAGTCCTAACCTCCAAGACCTCAGAATGTGACTGTGTTTGGAGGCAAAATGAGGTTATGAGAATGGATCCAAATCCAATCTCATTGGAGTCCTTATAAAAAGAGATTAGGACATAGACATATGCAAAGGGAAGATAGTGGGAGAAGGGAATATGTGAGGGAAAAGATGGCCCTCTACATACCCAGGAGAGGTCTCAGAAGAAACCAACCCTGCCCACATCCTGATCTTAAACTTCTAATCTCCAGAACTGTGAGAAAATAAATTTCCATCATTGCAGCCACCCAGTCTGTGGTATTTCTTATGATAGCACTGGCAGACTAACATACCAAATGATTAACATGGCCTATGATAATTCACACTCATATTCTGTGACAAGCAATTGACCCCTGTGGTCTTCTTCCCAAAAACTCATTGTCCCAGTCTAATCAAGAGGAAAACATCAGACAAAACCACATTGAGGGACATTCTACAAAATCTGACCAGTACTTCTTAGACCTGTCAAGATCGTTGAAACAAGGGAAGTTTGAGGAACTGTCAGAAACAAGAAGATACTAAGGAGACACGATAACTAGATTCAAAGTGACATCTTAGAAGGGATCCTGGAACATAAAAAGAATTTTGAGTAGAAAAACTGCTGAAATTTAAATAAATTATAGTTTCTTATGAGCATACACTATTGTTTTCTCAGTTTTGACAAATGTAATATAATGCTCAGTGGTAATGTAGGAAGTTAATATTAAGAGAAACTAGATGAGTTATACATGGAAACTCTACTATCTTAGCAGATTTCCTATAAATCCAAAGTTACTCCAAAATATAAAGTGTATTAAGAAAATCTTTTGAACCCCAGTTTTCAATTATTTTGGGTCTATAGGAGTAAGAATCGTTGATTCCTATGATAATTCTGTTTAACTTTTTTAGAAATCACCAAACTGTATTTCACAGTGCCTGTGCCATTTAACATTTTTTAGCAGCAAATGTATGGAAATCCCACTTTTCTATGTCCTTACCAACACTTTCAGTTTTTATTATTTTGCTTATGGATATTCTAGTTGATATGAAGTGGTATCCCACTATGGTTTTGATTTACCTAATCACTAATGATACTGACATTGTTTCATGGGTTTATTGGCTATTCATTTATCTTCTTTGAGAAATTTCTATTCAAGTCCTTTGCCCACTTCTGAATTGGGTTCTCCTCCTCCTCCTTTTTAAAAGAAATCATGAACTTATATTATCTTTAATAATGGAGAAGGGTTAAGCCCAAAGTCCATGAGAACTGAGTTGACTCACTATGGAAGCCAAAAGCTGTGGGAGAGCCCAGAAGTGTTTCCATAGAGATTTCCTTTGTCCTACCACCCTGTAAGAGACATTTCAATGGAATCACAGACTCAACTGAAATGCAAGGACAAGGATATGAAGAGGATATGAGTTTCCTGGCTAACCTCAATCCCTATCCCAAGCTAGCTCCTATTTTGAGCTAGCACCTTGGTAAAGACAATGCACTTTCCTTTGGGTCAGTTCATCACAGGTGAGATACCACAACTGTGATGACAAATATTCTCCTCTCCCACCCTTCTGTGATCTGTTACTCTTTGATTATATCTTCCTTTGTTCTTTGGCCACCATGTTTGATTTTTGAGAAGATAATGCTGAACAAGCCAGGTCCTTGTCACTCTACTTTAGTCAGCCTTTTCATCAATGTGATCAAAACACCTTGTAAGAACAACATACTGGAGGGAAAGTTTATTTGGGGCTCATGGTTTCCAAGGTCTCAGCACATAGACCACCCACTCCATTACTCTGGTCCTGAGGTGAAGCAGAACATCATGGCAGAAGAAAGCCGTTCAGAACATGGTAGTCAGGAAGCAGAAAGAGAACTCGCTCACCAGGAACAAAATATAAACCCAAAAAAGCATGCCTCCCAGTGACCTACCTCCTCCAACCACACCCTACCTGCCCACAGTTACTACCCAGTTAATCCATATCAGTAGATTAATGCACTGATTAGGTTAAGGCTCTCATAACCCAGATTTCTCACCCCTAAACTTTCTTGTATTGTCTCATACACGAGCTTTTGGAGGACACCTAATATGTAAACCATAACAGACTATGAGTCTTAATTCTGACTTTATTTGGAAGACACGCTTCCATTTTTTACTTTTTTCCTTCCTTCCTTTTCTTATGCTTTTCTTTCTTCTTTTTCTAACATTTCCCTTTACATTCCAAGGAACTGGAGTTGTTCCCATCCTCATCTGAGGTGGAATCCTACAGTAACTGTTTTAACTGCTATATGCTCACATTATTTTCATGTCCCTTATTCTCTTGAATGATGATATGCATGAGACCTTCATGTGTTGCTCTGAACTGTTCTAACTTTTGGTTGCCTTTGATGAAGAAAGGACATTCTTTGTCTCCTGTTCAGTAACCATAACACTGGCAATGCCAACACTACATAACTCTTTGCCTTTGTTCCCCAATGGCATCTAAATTTCTTTAGTTGACATTTGAACCAGAAATCCCTTGGCATGTTCATTGCTTGGTACACCTGGTATACAGTCTTCTGGCTCAGTCTCATCTTCTTTGATAAGCTCAGAAGGTTTTTTGTGAAAGTACTCCAGGTGTTTGAGCAGATGATGAGTGTTGACTGGCAACCTTTGCTCCTGCTTAGGTGACTCCTGAAGCTACCCTATTTCTCCCACCCTTTCTCTGCCATCATGAAGTGAGCAACTTTGCTCCAACATATGCTCCCCACCATGATTACTGCCTGACCACAGGCCCAAAAGGAATGGAGCTAACTGACCAGGGATGAACATGAACCTCTGAAACAGTGAGACAAAATAAATCTTTTTTTATAAGTTGATTATCCAGGTATTTTGTCACAGTGATGGAAAGCTGACTAAAACTACAGGAAAGGGGAAATGGGAAGTTATTGCTTAATGAGTAAAGAGTTTCTGTTTATAGCGATGGATAGGTTTGAAAATAGTGGTAATGGTCTCATTGTATTGTGAACATAATGAATGCCACTTAATTATCAAACACTTATAAAGGTTAAAGTGATAAATTCTGTTATATATCAAACTTACTGCAATAAAATAATGGTTTAAAAAATGCTGTGAGGTTCATATGGTCCAACCATGGTTCCAAAGCTGAATCTCTCTATGACATACCTGCAGTCCTTGATCCCATGGTCTCTGTGATGTGGAACTCACCCACAAACTAAAACTAAAACTAAAAATCCTATTGTAACTTGAATAATTATCCACCATACACATGTATGTGTTGAAATGGGGCATCTATCAGGGAAGGGTACACATCCATGCTTGCTGTATAAGAAGAGAACAGAAAACAGAACAAAAACAGAGACATTGCTGCTTAGATTTTCTGGGCCCAAAGATGTAGCCCTGTCATGGCAAATTGGCCCAGGGAATTTCTATATCATAGCAACTGAAGATTGGCACTCCCAATTTTAGACTATAGTATTAACCAATTAGTAGACTATGAAATTAATTTGGTATGCTATGACTTTATTATTCGCAGTTCTCCAGAGAGATAACCAGTAGGATGGATGGATGGATGGATGGACAGATGGACAGATGGAGAGACAGATGACAGGAGATTTACTATGGAAATTGGATCATATGATTGTGGAGGCTAAGTTCTTAACTTCTGCAAGTTAAAGACCCTGGGATAATAGTAAGGTGGCTCAGTCCAAGTCTGGAGGCTTCAGAACCAGAGAAGCAGATGGTGTAACAATCTGAGGCTGAAAGCCTGAGAACCAAGTGGCTACTGGTGCAAGACCTCGAGTCCAAAGTTGGAAAGCCTGAAGTTTTGATGTCCAATGTAGCAGAGAAATTCTATGCCAGCTCCAAGAGACCAATGCACTTTGTGCATTGCTCTTTCTGACCCCTGGGCAATTGGATGGTGCCTACCCACGTTGAGAGATTTTTTTCCACTTAGTCCATTCAGACACACATGTTAATCTTCTTTGAAAACACCCTCAAAGACACACCCAAAATAATGCTTTATTAGGGTTCTAGGTGTTCCTTAATTCAGTTAAACTGTCACCTAAAATGAATCTTCAGAATGACACAATTTAGAATCAAATAGAAGATGTCCTTTGGGGCAAAAGTATTATGTGTTACAAAAAACTAAAGGTTTCTTCTCATCCTTTTTTCCTTCCTCCAACAATCAATGCTTTGGTTTTTTTTTAATAATTTTCAAATTTAAAAAATAGTTACAAGTAACAACAAATATATACTATCCCCTTCTGTCTTAGTCAGTCTTTTGTCACTGCAACAAATTACCTGAGATTACCGAGGTAGGACAGGTTTATTTTAGTTCATGGTTTCGGTCCATGGGTGCTTGGCCATGCTGCTTTGGGTCTGTGGCAGTGCAGTGTGTCATAGTGGGAGTGTATGGCAGAGGGGGTTGTTTGCCTTGTGCTCACCAGGGAGCAAAGAGAAAGAGGAAGGGGCCAGGTACCCAATATCCTTCAAGTGCCCACACCTAGTGACCCAACTTCCTTCCACTAGGTCCTGCCTCTTTAAGGTTGCACCATCTCCCAGTAGTGCCACAGTCTGGGGACCAAAACTGTAATTCATGGGCCTTTGGGGAAAACTTACACACAAACCACACCTCCTTTTCACAGTAAATGACATATCATAACACTGTTCATCATTTTATATTTTTTCACTGGATTCATCTTTATAAACTGATTCTTCCCAAATCAGTATATAAAACAGCTTATTTTGTTATAGTTACATAACATTCCATTGTATAGATATATCATAATTTTGTGATCATTACTATTTAGACATTGAAATTATCTACAACCTTTTGCTATTACAAATAATGCCACAATGAACAATTTTGTAATACATCATTTTGTATGTAGTCAAGTATATCTGTGGAATACATTTTCTGAAGTGAAATTGTTAAGTCAAAAGACAAATGCATTTCTAAGTCAAAGGTCTTTTTTTTTTTTTTGGTGCTGGGTATTTTACCCAGGAGCATTCTACCACTGAGTTACACCCCCACTTCTTTTATTTTTTTTCTTTTGAGACAGGTCTCACTGAGTTGCTGAGGCTGCCCTTGAGCTTGTGATCCTCCTGCCTCATCCTCCTGAGTCATTGGAATGACAGGCATGCACACAGTGCCCAGCTGCATTTGTAATCTTTACAAACATTTCCAAATTGCTGTCTTTGAAGAACTGTACCAATATATTCACACCACACCTCATGGAAGAGCCTCCTTCTCTATAGCCTCTCCAATAAAATGTTATCCAATTTTTACCATTCAAAGAGTGACAAGTAGCATCTTTCAAGTGGGTCCCTGTTTTTCAGTATTGTGAAAAATCTCGGTGGGACAAATCCTGCACCTGTGTCCTACTGAGTTGTGAGGCTGGGAAGCCTGAGAAACAGCTCACAGTCAAAACTTCAGGTTTAAAATGCACTCATTTTGTTTGTTTCTTCTCTTGTACGGCCCCCTAGTGGCTCAAAAGCAGGATACAGGACCAGTGGAAATCGGGTTTCTCTGACATTGTATCAATGAACCCAAAGGGCCCTTGCCATCTTCTGATTCAACACCCTCACTTGACACGTGGGGAAACTGAGGCTTATAGAAAGCTGGTAGCTTGTTCCAACTCACTAAGAACAATAAACCTTAGAGCTAGGCCCAGAACCTAGTGTTAGGGGACAGACAGATGAGAATGGTGGGAAAACGAGGTTGAGAATAATTCTATATAAAATGAACGCACTGTGCTGACCCCCACATGCTTTCGTCATTCCTACATGCTTTTTTCACTCCCACATGCTTTATTTGCCAGAAAGCAATATGCCTGCAGCCCTGCCTGGCCTAAGTGAACAGGATATGTCACATTCCTCGGCAAACTACCTGTCATCTGCAAAGAAATGTAGGCAGGAAACAATATTGATATGAAGAACCCAAGTTACTTGGGAGAGGCATTTGGTCTTGTCACAGACCAGATTCTGGAAGATAAGAATAATTCCTCTGAACCAGAAAACATGTAAAACTGATTAGGGATCCAATTAGAAAGGCTCAGCATGAGCCAAGGGAACCTAGCATTTTCATGGCAATAGGTACTTGAAAGTCTGATGTCATTCTGCAGTCAATCAAAAGCCAAGAGGTGGACCTGGAAGGGACTCTTTGGAAACTTTCCTGGGATCCCCTAATAAAACTGAAGTGCAGAATAGTCATGTTGACTTGTCCCTCTCCTCTCTGAGAGGACTCACTCCCTCCCTTGAGAGCATCCCTTTCCCTTTTCCTGTCCCTTCAATAAATGCATTCCTGTCATTCTGAACAACATGTCTGAAATCTTTCTGACTTGGTCATAAGAATCAGGATTTTAAGAGGGGATCTTTGTACTGCCTTAGTTTCCTGGAAGGCCCCGTTCTTTTTCTCCTGTCTGAAGCTCTGCCAGTGCCAGGCTGATCCTTAGATTATATGGACTTTGACTCCCTTATATGTCCAGGGTGTCAGAATAACTTAAGAGTCTGGTTGAACAAATCTTATATTCATGTAGGGAACTCAGTGTTTCTGGGTTATCAGTTGAGGGAGAGTTTTCCTCCTGCGTACCTCATTATCATCAGCACTACGAGCCAACTGACTGGTCCTGGAGTGAGACGTGGGATAGGGAGATGGCAGTTCTCAAAATTTGAGGTGTCCAAGACCCAGAAAGCATATCTATGCCATTCAAAAACTTCTTTGCCAGGGGCTCCAGAGGATGAGCAGTTGATAAAGAGGAGCTCTGCCTTAACTATGTTTATTTGAAAGTGGTAT
The DNA here is from genome assembly GCF_902686455.1 of Sciurus vulgaris. NCBI lineage: Eukaryota > Metazoa > Chordata > Mammalia > Rodentia > Sciuridae > Sciurus > Sciurus vulgaris. The sequence goes on from NC_136463.1 coordinate 74,002,647, forward strand.
CTTATTTCACTAACTAACTTGTTGGCTTTCTGAGTGTAAAAACTAGATCTGATGCTTCTTTGTAGTCTTCTGGAGCTCAGCACATTGTTATATGTTCTCTCTGCTTCAATTTCTCCATTCTCCAAACCACCAGAAAATTTAGTTATGTCAAAATTCCTCTTTTCCCTCTTGCAATTGCATTGGCTATAACCCAATCCCTTTCCTGTATTTTGGTCTTAAACTTCTTAGACTTCTTCTATATTCCTCCTACCCTATTTATGGTACAATCTTGCCACTCCTGCCCTATTTAGGTACAATCTTGCCCATTCTTTAGAAGAGATCTTAGAGTCTGGATCTCATATATCAAAGGTAAAGAGGCAAATATTTTAATTTTGTACCTCTGGTTCTAGCCCCATTAATTCTTCATTTTTCTGATTCTCATGACAGACTCAGAATATGTCATTCCCACAGTTGAAGGGGCAAAATTTGGATCTCAAAGCTTTTTCACTGCACCAAGAAAGAAATACCCATGAACTCTCTTGCAAGTACATGGAAATTTCCAGAGAGAAACCACCCTCCCCCTTTCTTCCCTTTCAAGTCTGTAACTGGGTGCTGCCAGCATATTCTGACTGGCTACAAAGGGGTCATAGCTCTCTAGCAGTAAGAAAAGGCCCAATTTCTACAAGTCTCCTGAAGGATCTTTGCTCATACATCCACAGACCATTCTCCAATCAAAAGGCAAGAGTGCTCTTACTAGTCTGAGACAAAAACGAACAAGAGAATGGATTTTATTCAGGTTATTGCCATAAGGGGAAACCCCAGATATGTATGATCTTGATGGGGTGGTCTTGCCTTAGACCTTTTTAATCAAGTGGTGGGGGGTGGGAGGATGATGGAATAGTTGGGATTATTATTAGGGAAAAGTCTATTGGTCAGGTGAAAAGAAAACATTTTGTGTAGCTAGTTTCAGTGTAGGGAACACTGAGTTCCCTACATGAATATAAAATTTGTTCAACGAGACTCTTAAAATCTCAGCTAATGTCTTGAGACCAAGAATGGAAATTTGGAGGGTCTGGTCCTGGCCCTATTACAGGTTCAGACAAAAGGGCTTGTCACAGGTTAACAGGGGATCGTCTGCAGGCTTTTTAAACTAAGTCATATGGAGAAAGGTGGTTCATTACAATGAGCTGTTCCAGGAATACAAACAGGCGAGGAGGAGGTTTCTTAACCATTCTGTTTTCAGGAGCACAGAACTTAGGTTCAACGGTTACCCTCTTCAAGGTTTCGGCAGGTGATCTTTCTGAAGGCAAAGATCTGTACTTCTTATTGTTGATCAAATGGATCCTTAAGGTGGTAATTAAGTAGTTATTTTATAAAGAAAGGAAGTAAAAATGCCTGAAGGAGGTATTGATCACTTCAGTTAGTAATGTATCAACGCTCGCTAGGCAATAAACTACAAGTCCCAGAAAACAGTGCGCCAACTCCTCCACGTATCGAGGGCGGGAATCTTTCCCCGAGCTCCAGGACGGAGACAAGAGTTACTTGGCCAACAGGTACGAAATGTAATTTTCGGGGTCTCCATTTCTCGCAAGAGCAACTGTGATGCTCCTCCAAGAAGGGTGAACACAGAGTCAAGCGAGAAACTTTGTTCCCATGCCAGACAAACCAGACTCCTCCGAAGGGGCGTATTTAACTGAAGCTCCCGCTCATTTTTCCCAGTAGTCTCCTTTTCGGCGGCGCGTTGCGTCATTACTATTATGTCTTCTCATTGGCCGATTTGACGCATGATAGCGCCTGCGCACTGCATTCCTTTGAGGGTCGTGGGCCGACGCCATTTTTGGTCTCAGAGGTGCTTCTGGGAAGTAGAGCGCCGACCCGCACTCCTGCTGGCTTCTCGGATACGGCCTTTGCTGCTGGGGCTCCCAGGTCGAAGCGTTCGTCTCTGCTGCTACCATTTTTATATTCTCCGAACTCTCCGGGTAGGCCGGAGCCTCAGCACCGAGCCGCGCCATCGGAGGTCACACCACCAGGAAGGAGGTGACGGGGGCGGCGCGGGGCGCGGACACTCCCCGCTGAGAGCCCGCCTGCCATGGACTCGGAATATTATAGTGGCGACCAGTCAGGTGGGTTCACGGGTTGGGGACCGAGCGATTCCTCGGCGGGGCTTGGCCTCGCGCCCTTGTGGGAGTGGGGGAAGAAACCTCGGAGACTGAGTCCGCCGACCAGCTAGCTGCGGGCCCCAATTTAGAACCTTGGAGAGGGGATTCTTGAGGGAAAGCCGTCTTCCGAATCGGTGAAGGTTTTTGCTGAAATCCGGAAGCTACTACTCTATACTAAGTACCTACTGTGTGCAGTGTTGGGAAAGAAGAGGTTTTTCCTGTTAAGGACTTTTCAGAAGTTACAAGTTTTTTTGGAACCCATAGAAGTTGTTCAGTAAAGGCTGCGGATCCTTCCTAGACTTTTCATTCCAAATTAGGGGTCGTTTAATTTCCCCTGCCACACTGGCTTCCCAGGATTAAAATGCAGGACCCTTGTTTGAGTTGTATAAACACCTTAGAATAAGGAGTGCTTCTCTAGACCTTATTGATGACTTTTTGCCTTTCCTTCACCTTAAATTTTTTCCTCTTATTCCTCACCGAAGTTTGGTCTTTCTTCATTCTTACTCATGTATACTTACTGGGCCCGGTTCTGCTAGCACTGGGCCAGGCAACCGAAATGTAAAGGTGAGTAAGGTAGGACCTAGTGGGGGAAAACAAGTTAGGTTATTTTTTCCCCTTTGCATTCAGTTCTATTTGTACCTTCTGTATCAAAGGTGCTTAGTTGTTAAGACATAAAGCTCTTCACTGTTTTGAGTTCACTTTGATTCCTTTTTAATGACAGCAAGTAGTAGTGATTGTAAATGCTTTTCAGGCATGCGCTTCTGTTTTGCTTAAAACATTTTCTGATGTTTTCAAAATAGCTTTTCAATTCTCTTGTGTTTTAAAATTGCTTTTTAAAAAAAGTAATTCCATGTATTATAGTGCATAAGTTGGGTTAAAAGAGGTAACAAGTTGAAGTAATAAGATAGCGGTTCCTGATACCTCCTCCACCTATTTTCCATTCTTTTAGTATTTACCTCGGTATTCTTAACTTACGCCTGACTTATTCTTGCATCATTTTTAGGCACTCTGTAATGATTTCCTATTATGCCAGGACGGTATTTTAACTCTTTGCATGCCCTCTTCTCACCTGTCCTGTTGAGCAAAATTGTTAAATTTCAAAACTATTCTTTTTTATTATGACTGCATAATTTTACTCTAGCTAAGTACAGTAGCTTATTTGTATCAGAGTGATTTCATCTTTCTGCCACTTTTTGGTTTTCATGTAGTTGATGCTTCATTTAGATTTTTTTATTAAACCTCTAATCATGTTTTCCTTATAGACTTTAATAGCTGTACATCTGCTCTCAGGATAGTTTTACTTTATATTTTTAAAATATTGCTTAAAGTTAAGTATCAATTCATAATTATGGTTAATTTTTTAATATTGTAATATATGCTTTAATGAGTTTTGACTTTCTGGACTGGGATTCCTTGTACTTCTCATTCATAAACAGATATTTATATAATATACCAGGCAGTGTTCTGGGTTCCAGGGATTCAGCAGTGAATTGAAAGCAAAATAACTTGAAAAAAATTGCATCATATATTAGAAGTTGGTGGTAAGTGCTCTGGAGAGAAAGACATTTTTAACATAAATTTGAAATAAACAGCACAGTCTTCTTGCAAGTTATTGACTTGGTATTTAATGATATTTTTTAAGATTTTCATTCCTTTTTGGGAGTGTATTTTGCTACCACATATGTCATGGTGTATGTTAATGATGTTGGTATTTGGATGAATATTGTATTGCTCTGCTCAAAATATTATCATTAGTTTTGCTGTTAGCAGTAACTTTTGCTCTGGGTAGTCTTGATTCAGTGTGTTTGTTTCAGCTATAGGTGTCATCCATGTTACACTGTAAGTGGATTTTTGTTTTATTTTTAAGCAGATGATGGTGGTGCTACTCCAGTACAGGATGAACGGGATTCTGGATCAGACGGTGAGGATGATGTAAATGAGCAACACTCTGGATCAGATACTGGAAGCATAGAACGGCATTCAGAGGTATAATATCTTTGGGGAGGATTTTTCCTTGTACTTCTGTGAGTCCTGTTTTAAATTTCTTAAGTTGTAGACACCCTGCCATGGGATTTGGGCTTTAATCTCTGAGAGTAAAAGAGTAAGAAGTATAAATTATTAGAAGACTGCTTTAAAAATAAATAGGGAAGGACTGGTTATGATGTAATCACAAGGAAATAAGTTCTGACTGGGTCGAATTTCAAGTATTTAGGCAGTTTTTAACTAAGCATGTTAAATCAGATAATGAGCCAGGCCTTTGATATTTAACTAGGCTTACCCAGTCCCCAGATAACATCTTGTTGAGGCAGTGAGCATTTGCAGTCTGAAGAAAAGTTGAAATAAAAAATTAGGGAATTTTCACTTAATAAAATTTGTATCAGGAGTTGGCCTTGTTTTGAATTAAGATGCATATGATAATGAAACAAGTGTAGTTTTAAAAGCTGCTTTTGTTTAATAATAGAGTAATATTAGGTTCTCTATACATTTTAACATTTGGCCTAACATAAATATTTTTAAAATACTTAATTTGTTTCCTTGGTTATACAGTCTTACACAGTGTTAACAAATAAAATTGGGACATTTTTCAGTAAGTCAATGTGTCTGATAGACATAAACAAATATGAATGATAAAAATGGACAGATGTTTTCACTAGTTTGTTGAGACCGACTTTGCATTTGCAATCCTCCTGCTTCAGCCTGCCAAGTTGCTGGGATTACAGGCATGTACCATCATGCTCAAAAACTTTCCAGTCACTCCATCGTTCTTGCTTTTGGATTTTTTTGTTTTGTTTGTTTGTAGTGCTGGGGATTGAATCTGGGGACTTGAGCATGCTAGGCAAACATTTTACCACTCAGCCACACATCCTGAGCCCCAAGATAGATTTTTAAAGAACGTTTGTGCCATATGTTTGCTTATTACACACATTAAAAAATTGTCAATTTTTACATAATAGGTTTTAATTCTTGCAAATCATATTGACTGTCATTACAGTCATGTCGTTTTTTATAGTTATACATTTGTGTCATTAGTACTTTCATACATTTCTCGTTGAGCACTTTATGTGTTCGTCTTTTTTTTTTTTAAAGTGCTCTGGACATATCAGTGACTAAAAGTCAGAAATCTTTTATTGGATTTATTTTTCCAGTGAGAGAAGACAGACATTAAAAGAGTGTACAGTTTTTAAAAATTATAGTTTGCTAGAATGTGACAAATGTTGTGGACCTGGGAGAAATTAGAATGGAATGAAGGATATCAGGATGGAGGGCAAGTTTCACTGTCAAATAAGAAGGTCCATGTAGGCCTTATTAAGAAGGTGACATTTGAGGCCAGGTGTGGTTATGCATGCCCATAATCCTAGCTACTCCGGAGGCTGAGGCAGGAGAATCACAAGTTCAAGGCCAGCCTGGACAGCTTTGTGATATCCTATCAGAATAAAATAAAAAAGGGATAGGAATGCAGCTCAGAGGTAGCTCACTAGCCTAGCATGTGGGAGGCCAAGGGTTCAACCCCTACCACCACAAAAAAAGAAGTGACATTTCAACCAAGGCAGGAATGGAGCTGAGGGAATAGTCACATGGTTGTGGTTGTGTGTAAATAGGGAAAAAACATTCCCATGAAGAACCCCAAGGTGACGGTGTGCTTGAAATTTTCAAGGCGCCAATGTGACCAGAGTGGAATCAGTAAAGAGTCAGGGAGCTAAACACAGGTACAGGAATGGCTCATCATTTAGTTATTTCATTGTCACTCTGTTGGGTTTTTTTTGGTAGGCTCTTAAATATTTAGGCTAAATTCCAGTAAATTACTAAATAGGAACTAAATGATAATGTCATTATTATAGTACATTTATAGTGTAATATTTTAAGTTTCTGTGTTGGAAACAATGTTAAGAGATTGACCAGTGTCAGCTTAGAACCCATTGGGTTGGTTATCTCAAGTCCTCTTGATTTAAGTTATAAACATGATAAAGGTTCATCTTTAAGTACCTGCAACTATTTTTTTATAATGATATGGATTCTAAATGTATAAGTGTATATGTTGAAAATTTGGAAATTATATAAATAAGTTTAAAGAAGAAAATTAAAATCAGTATACTGCAATCACATAAATGACTATTAACTTTTTGACATATTTCCTACATTTTAATTCTCCCCCATGCATATAAAGTATGTATATATTTTAAACTACTTGAAATTTTAACATGTGTGTTTTGTATCTATTATCTCTTCACTTAATATTGTGCCTCAAGTATTTACCTGTGTCATTAAAGAGTCTCACTAAGTGTAATTTTAATGGTTTCATAGTACTGGTGCAACATTACACTTATCCTTCCATGTCCATGGGGATTTGTTCCAGGAATCTTTTCCACTCTGGGGGATACCAAACTCAGAGGATTCCCAAATCCCTTATATAAAATGAAATGAGGAAAAGTCTTTATTATAGTGTAATTGCAATTCTTGGTATTTAAATGTGTGTTTTTTTATTTCTTTTGTAGTATTTATTTTTAAATGTCTAGTAAATATAACATGGATGTTGTAAGGTAAAAAAAAAACAAAAAAATGAAATGAGGGTTGGGAGTATAGCCTGGTAGTATATCATATACTTAGTGTACAGGAACTTGGGCTGGGTCTTCACTATATGTGTGTGCAAATTTTAAATGGTGTGATATTTGCATATAACCTGTACATATCCTCCTGTAGAAGTCATCTCTAGATTATTTATAATACCTAATAATACCTATTTATAAAACTGCTATGTAAATAGTTGTGATACTGTAAAGTTTAGGGAATATTGACAAGAAAAAAATGGTCTGTTTTGGGCCTATCTGCATAGTACACACTTGTTTCTCCAAATTTTTCTTCTTTCTTTTCTTTTTTTCTTCTTCTTTTTTTTTTTTTTTTTTTTTTTTTTTTTTTTTTTTTGGTACCAGGGGTAGAACCCAGGGGCACTTAACCATTGAGTCACATCCTAGGCACCCATTTTTTTGAAACAAGGTCTTGCTAAGTTTTGCTTTGTACCTCACTACATTGCCGAGGCTGGCTTTGAACTTGAGATCCTCCTGCCTCAGCGTCCCTAGCCACTGAGATTACAGGCATGCACCACCATGACCACCCAGTTCTTCAGATGTTTTAAATTGGTGATCAATGGTTAGTTGAATGCTTATTCAGTGAGTTCCTAATTGTTGACATTTAGATGATTAGAACTCTTTTTCTGACTTTCTGACCATACCTGGCTACTAAATTTCCTTATTGTCCCTTTGCCCCTTGATTATGCTATTGTTTTCAAACATGACCTGGAACATAAATTGTTCTTCAAACTAATCCCATCAAATTATGGCTCCTTTAAAGGATTAGTTTCTGAGAACAGTGTTTGATAATATTTTAACTCCAGTGTGTTTCCTCCCAGCTGTCTTAGTCCCTGGTTTTCTCCTGCAAACTAGCTGGCCTAAGTTTAGACTGTACTTTGAATCTCATCCCAAGTGCCTTCCAACTGCAACTTCCCCAAATCATGTTGCAAATGAAGTCAGTTTCTTTGGGGGAGAGATTAGGAGCTGATTTATGGTCTGCATTTTCTTTAGGCAGAATGTGAACCTGGACTTTAGAGCAGATGGTGGGGATAGGGGAGAACTCTCTGAATGACACCCAGCTCTAGAAACTGACCTATCCACTGAGAGGTGGGAGTGAGACAGCAGCTGCATTCTCACAAGCCAGGGCCAGGGTGAGGAGAGCTCTTGTATTCTCAGTGTTTTTTACCCATGGCGGAACCTTTCTTCAAAGATGTCTCACCAGTTTCACTGAGGAGTAGGTCAGCAGAACTTCTCATGATGTTATGCCAGAAGTCCGCATTTGGCTTCATTATTTTCTCTTACTGGTTGTAAAGACCTTTCCATATTCCCCCATTCAGATGCTTGTCTGTTACTACATTCTCTGTGGGGGTCAGGTTTCCAGATCCTGTCAGTTGCCACCCCTGCACAGAGAGCTGTCTTGTGTTGCTTTTCTGATCAAGAGATTCTGCCAAGCCAGCAACAGGTCTATGAGCACACACCTAGGCATTATAGGATATTTAGTATCTTGGTTCCCCATGAAATGCTAGTAAAATTATACATATCACCCCTCAACTACCACGCTTACACTTGACAACCAAAAATGACCCCTTTAATTCCCAAACATCCACTTGGATGAGGATCCAGAACTGCCTTTGGGCTGAGAACATTGAAATGGACTAATGAGGTGTGGTGAGCATAAGAAAAGAAACCATGAATATTTGACAGTATAGAAAATGAGGGATTAAAAGCAAAGCCTTTATAAGAATGGCAGTGCAATCTTAAAATTGTTTTCAAAGAGTTTTGAATGATACGGGAGAATTTAACATGTTGCTTTAAAGCGGTGGGCTATAAAATTGTAGCTCTAGATCCTAATTTATTTTTTTAGATTGAAAGGTGATTACTTGTACCAAAGTATAAATGATGATTATCTTTCGGTGGTATGATTCACATTTGTTTTTTATTCTACAGTGTATATATTAATCATTAAAAACGAAGAGAAAATAAATAAAATAACTGCCATCATTTTGTCACCTGTTTTTATGAGCATGCATGAAATGATTGAAAATGTACTAAAATTTTAGAAGAAACGTAAAAAAACCTTTCAAAACTGTAAAGATAAGCCTTCCTTTTTTTCCTCTGGCAGTTTTTATTTTTATTTTTCCATTTTTACTTGTCTTTAATATTACTTATGAGTATCAAATTGTCTTTTTAAAATAGATCATATGGAAGGACAAAGAGAAAGGTAGTTTCTTAAATTGGGGAGAAAATGTACAAAAATTTGCAATTCCTTTTTTTTTTTTTTTTTAAAGAGTCTGTATTTCCAATTGCCCTGGTATCTCTGCAGCAGGAGATTGTAGACATTTTTCTATACTGACTTTGTCTTATAGTTTCTAAACCAAGAATTAAACATTTAGATTGAAATACACTCTTCTTTAAGTTTGTATGATGTGTGATTTGTTTTCTGTGTCTTTAAAGACATTTTTTTAAATGTTTACTAGGCCTAGTAAATGCAAACTTACTAGCAAACTTGAAACTACAGGTTCCTAACGGAACTATAGTCCTTTATAGATGAGTGTTGCAAACCTGCAAACAGGTGCCGTGTACAATGCATTGCTGTGTGAAGGACACACATAAAGTTCTGTGGGAGAAAAAGGGAGGGATGGGCTTAGTAGTTATGGTGTTTCAACTGAGTGACGAATGAGTATAATATTTCCAATTGGAGAAGAACTTTACAGGTGGCAATGGTAGAAATCCTAGCTAGAGGAGCAGCAGGTACAGAAGGCCTAGAATTTGGAAGGACTTGGTGTGTTTCAGGAATGATTGTTGTGGATAGAAAATGGAACAGGTTAATGAGAGGTGATGCTGAAGAATTAAGTATGGTCCAGATGATGTAATAACAAACCTCTGTGGAATGATGATGAAATTGTTCTGTTTTTGCATACCTTTTTATAGTGAAAGATAGTAATGGCCAAAGTTTGATTTCAAACTTTAGCTTTGCCACTTAATCATTACCAGCCTCTGAAAAATTATTTCATCTTTGTGAGCTTCCCCTTCACCACCTTGATAGTGAACTAAAAAAGTTGTAATGAGGATTAAATTAAATCTTTTGTAGCAGGTTTGAGAACTCTAATACCCTTTTTAACATTTATTCTATACAGTAAATAGTGCAGATATTTGTTAGTTTTTCATCCCTGTAACCAAAACAACTGCAAACAACTTAGAGGGTGGGGGCAGGGGAATGGGAAGGATGGTGGAATGAGATGAACATCATTATCCCTATATACATGTATGGAGTACAATACCTGTGTGACTCTGCACCATGTTCAGCTGGAGGAAGGAGAAGTTGTGCTCCATTTGTGTACAGTGTGCATTTTACTCTCATGTATAACTAGTTAGAACAGATTTTTAAAATGAATAAAATAAATATCCATGACTTCCCACACACACAGAAAAAATAACAGCTTAGAGGAGGAAAAGTTTATTAGGGCTCAGAGTTTCAGAGGTCTTAGTCCAGGAGCAGCTGACCTCATTGCTTTGGGCCCAAGGTAAGGCAGAAAAAACATCTTCACAGAAAGGTATGGTGGCGGAAAGCTGCTCAGCTCATGGCAGTCAGAAAGCAGTGAGAGAGAAAGGGAGCTAGCGACAAAATATATAATCCCAAGGCATACTCCCAGTGATCTACTTCATACAATAATGTCCCACCTGCATATAGTTACCACACAGTTAGCCCATTCAAATTAATCCATCAAATGGATTAAACCACTGGTGAGGTTATAGCTCTCATAATCCACTCATCTCACCTGAATATTTCTGCATGAAAACAGGAGCTTTTGGGGGGTGCCTCATATCCAAACCATAACAGTATTACTTGTACTTATTAGGGGGCCAGGACGTAGCTAATCTTTATAAGGTTGCAACCATGCTTCATAAAGCAACATTGATTTGCCATATGACATAAAATTTCAAAATAATGTTCTTAAACTTTGCCTCATTTTTTCCTTTAATCCACATATAAACAGTTGTAGTAATAGTTGATTACATATTTGTTTTTAGACTGCTTACGTCTTTTTACTTAAGTTCAAAGGGATATAAACATCAGTAGGATTTTTAAACGTACATATTTGCTGTAGAGCATTTTGAGAACTCAGAATTTTCCCACATTTTCTGACAGATCAGATGGGAAAGGGGGAAAAATCTTTATAAAAACCTTTTTGAATAGTTATTAAGCATTTTGAGCACCACATGGAGAAGTGGTCCTTATTTGTAATCTAGTTATAACTATTTGCCAGTTCTGATTTTCACTGTTTCACTTTAATATTTTCTTGAGCAGTATGAAATTAGCCATGTGAGTTTTAGGCAGGTAGTGTCTCTTTCATGAAAAATATATTGAAGGAAATAGCAGCGTTTTTGTAGTTACTGTTTTGTTTTTTAATTCTAATAGTCTGTACATTTCTTCTACGTAGAAAAGTAGAGCATTCTCCTGCTGAGGATCCCACAGTGTGGGACTATTAAGAAAGAGGTTGTTTGGAAATGGAACTTGGCTTATTACTGTTTCCAAGAGTGTCTCAAGCACAGTGGGCCCAGCCATCCATCTGCTGTTGAAGTTAGTGACAACCCCTCTTAATTCCAGCCTCACTTTGAATTGAGTAAAGATGATAGTTTACTTTTGTGTGGATCTTTCTCCAAGCTGGGGAGTAACATCGAAGCAACTAGAAGGTTTCTTGGCCATTGCTGTCCTTATTTATCCTATTTCTTACTAGTTCTTTTCATTCCATCTACACTTTCATTGTGTTAGGAATTGATACTATTTTCCATTACGCATTGCTTATGTGATTTCTTTTTCATTTTAGTGAATGTAGTTTGAGTCTCTTCATTCTGCAGGTGAGAGATACATTTTTTAAAAATGGTCTGATCTTAAGGTCAGTGTATGATGAAAATAAATGTGTAAACTGTGACTTCAGTGAAACAGAAGTACAGGATGCTATGGGAATATGAAGGAGGAATAACTGGGCCTTCCCAGAGGATGTGTTTGGGCTGCATCTGGAAGGGTGAATATTTTGTAATTAATAATTAATAAGATTTTGTTCCTAATTTGTTTATATACATTTAATCATCAGAATAGCCCTCTGAGGCACAGATAACTATTCCTGATTCCATTAAATTGAAGCCACATGAACTTTGAGGAATTAAGAAAATATCCACATTACAAACCATGGAAAGTGACAGAACTAGGGTTTAGACCCCAGGCCTTTTTGACTATGTTCTTAACTATCACATTATGTTTACAAAGTTATTTTACCTAGAGAGAAAGATGGAAGAGGCTTTGGGAGAGGAGTATTTTTGCTGTTTTGAGGTTATGAAAAGGACAAGGTAGAGGAAAGATAATCTAGCCTAAGGGAACAGAATTTGTAAAGGCATGAAAGTAAGTTAGTAAGTAGTTACATGTGTCTGGAAAAGGATTTTTTCAGTGTGGTCTGTCATGTGGATCACGTGTTAAAATGCAAATTATTTGGCACCTTTCCTAGACCTACTAGATTAATATGTGGAGGTGAGAAGCATAAAAGTCTGTGGTTTTCACCAAAGATCCCCAAATGATTCCTCTGCCCACTGAAGTTTGGGAACTGCTGTTATGACCCACATGTTAGTGAGAGGGCAGAAATGAGTCTGAAAAGGTAGGCAGGAGTTGACTTTGTTATCATACAATCTTAGGCTTTGTGCAGAATATTTTTTTTACTGGTACTCATCAGGAGAGCTTTCATTTTTTACTCTGATTCTTAGATCAGCCAGACAAGGGACACTCAAATATGTATCTTAATTTTATTATGTGAATGCTAGTGGCAAAATTGGAGTTTTTCATAACATTGTAGCTCTCTACAGACCTAACTGGATTGACAGCATTGTGTTGTTTTAATAGCTGGTTTCCTCAGATTAATGAATCCATCCATTTTTTCCTTCCTTCCTTCCTTCTTGGTTCTAGGAGTCCAGCCCAGTACTTCACATGTGCTAGACAAGCATTCTACCACTGAGCAACTCTCTTGGTCCCTTTCAGATTCTTTTGTATACTTATTGAACTAGTACAATATGAGGATTTAGTTATATTTTCTGGAACTGGGGTCCATTGAAATGTGTTTTTGAAAATACTCCCGTATTTATTTCTTCATGGAATTCACAGTGTAATTTACTATAGTGTTTTGCCAGTTTATGATGATAAGGTAATATGCAAGTTTGCAAGTTCAGCTGTTTTGAGTTTGACACATCTGATAGGTAAAAAAAAAAAGAGATGGTGTCGTGAGTTGTTTGGTTCTTTTTTAAAGGTTTCTATTTGATAGTATACTACTTCAAAATTAACACATTAATACTTTTCAGTTTAAGATCGTCAGTTTGTGTGTGTGTGGGTGTGTGTGTATTGTGACCCTGGTCTATAAGGAGCGTAATTATTATTTGTATGCTGAGATAAATAAAATTGTTCCTTATGATGTGTGACCAGTGTAAATGGTTATGTGAGGCAGTAGAGACATTTCTGAATCCTTCCAGGACTTCATGTGCTCAATTTCTCTGACAGTTCCAACTAGGGGGTTTCTTGTGTTATTAAGAAAATACCATTTCAATGGCACTTTCTATTGTTAATTTATTGTACTTAACCTGACTTCTAAAAAACTGTATTTTGAGTTTTCAGTTTAATTACTGAAATCAGCCCTGAATATTTGAATATTTTTTGATAGCTTTTAAACTTTAAGCTTAATTGCATAATTTCTGATATGCTCTGGCTAAATTCTATATCACTGCTTATGTTTATTCACTAGCTTGAGCGTGTTGACCAGCACTTTATTACTGCATTGATTTCTCTTTTTTTCCCACCATGTTGCCACACAGAATGGATACACAAGTTTTATGAAACTCCTTTAAAATTAATGGGAATTCATAAGTTTTATAATGATTATCATATGTAATGTACTTAATGGTTGCTTGTTTTGCAGTGCTTACCTGATGTGTCGAGAAATCCAGGGTAGAGTGTAGCGGGGATGACTGCCCAGTTTGTGATGTCTCCCTCCTTTGGGAATGGCTCCGAGCTCTCTGCCTCTGCTCTAGCAGTAATGGATTGAGTCACATCTGATGTTGCTGTGACCAATTATATGGTCTCTCCTGTGGATTTAAAATTTAGGTTCTAGACAGTGAAATATAGAATGGTTAGAGCTTGAGTCGTATTATTCATAGTGCTGTAGTGAAAAGATCTCAGAGTTCTTTTTTCTAAACTGAAGTGCCTTGGTTTTTACCTGTATTGGTCTGTTAGTTATTCATCTCACTGATTCTGGGAGGATTCTTCTTTTTGAACCTAGACAGAAATGATTCCTGTTTTCAGCTAAAATAAAGTCACACATAAACAAGGTATTAGAGTTATGTGATGGGTATGTCATTGAAAATATTCTAAACAGCATCCAACTGGTTCCTGTTTACCCTTCCCTATCATACTAGTTAACTTCTTTACTCAGTTATTGCAAGCTAAGTTCAAAAATACCTGTTGTCTACATACTTTTTGCAGCTTAGTTTAATATAGATACATTTCCTGTAGAGTTTCAAAATATTGTTAGGATTTATATGTTTGGCTCTTCATTAGGCAATAGCTCTTTAGAGTCAGGCATTGAGAAACATGTTTAGCCTTGATTGCTAGCACCTTGCACATGGTAGGCATTAAATAAATGCTTGTTGAATTAATTACTCCTCTTGATATTATTCCCACTTAACTCCTTTATTATTTATTCAACAAACACCGTGAGTGTGTGTGTGCTGGAGATGATTCTGTGCACTGTGAAGAAAAGAAACCAAAAATGCCTGCTGTCAGAGAGCTTACATTCTAAATAAATATTCCATCTATGTTCTTTTAAATTAGTAAGTATAGCTAAAGTAACTTTAAGCAGTATGTGGAGTATAGTACTATGATTGCAAGGTTCTGTGTTCTCCCTCCAATCTTAATGTCATATTTAATAGCTAAATTCTAGTTTTACTGGGAGAATAGGGATATGACAAGGAATGATGCTGAGTGTCTAGTAGAAATTTTGAAAGTTTATAGTTTTGGAAAGTTTCCTGAACATGGTAAACTTCAGTTAATACATTTAGCAATTAACGTTTCTTTGGAATTGTGTTATCATGATGATAATAAAATATGAATAACTCCTCAAACTTATGCTTTGTATACTTGCTTATGTTTTGTGCTCTCTTTGAAGTTGTAAACACAGCATACTTAGTCTTTTTTAAATGAACTTGGTGTAAATTGAAGAGTATGACAGTGGGCATATATGTTGTTAAAATCTCTTTGGTCCTTGAAAGTTGATCTGTTGGTAGGTTCATATTCAATCATAATATTCTAAAGAGAAATATTTGCCTTAGGAGGTTTTTAAGGGGGAAACATTCAAAATGAAATACTTTTACTTTGTAAACCAGAGTATTATGAAAAGTGAGATTCTAGATGGTTTTTAAGTCCTAAAATATTTATTCATAAGAAATACTGTAGTGAAAAGTAAATGAACTAATAGAAGAGAGCCCAACATGGTATTGACTCTTAATAAATAGGTGCTTAGGAAATGTCTCCTTTCCTTCTTTGTTTTAGATTCCCATGGGAGAATATATTTTATTTGACCCTTTAAATAAAGTTTTGTAGTTTTTTCCCTTAAAATAATTTCAACCATATAAAATCCAAGAATGCTTCTTTGTAAAAGAACTTGGTTACATGCTTGCTTGTATTTCTTTGAAAAATAGTTCAATTTTTAGGAATTAGAATATATGAGGAAGTTAGACTCTTCTTTTTAATCTAGCTCATCAACTCTTCAAAATTAATTTCTCCTGTATAATCTAGAGGTATGCTTTACATTTCGTTTTGTTTATTCTTCCCCTTTTGGGGGGTCCAAACCATGATAAACCATTTTATAGATTGACCTTTAAAGTGGGATGTTTTTATATCAGTATAGGGCAGGAATCTGACATTTAAGTTTACCTATTTCTACATTTAAAGAATTGTTGAAAATTTTTAAATTTCATGACTATTTTCTTACATGTTGCTGATTTTTTTCTTGTTTTTTCAGAATGAACCTAGTGATCGAGAAGATGGCCTCACCAAAAGACATCATGTGACAGACTCTGAGAATGATGAGCCCTCACATCTTAATGCTAGCGACTCTGAAAGTGAGGAGCTGCACAGGCCAAAGGACAGTGACTCCGAATCTGAGGAGCGGGCAGAGCCTCCTGCAAGTGATTCTGAAAATGAGGATGTCAATCAGCACGGGAGTGACTCTGAGAGTGAGGAGACCAGGAAATTACCTGGGAGTGACTCTGAAAATGAGGAGCTGTTGAATGGACATGCAAGTGACTCTGAAAACGAAGAAGTTAGAAAGCATGCTGCCAGTGATTCTGAGATTGAAGAGCTCCAAAAGAGTCCCTCCAGTGACTCTGAAACTGAGGATGTTCTGAAACCTCAAATCAGTGACTCTGAGAGTGAGGAACCCCCAAGGCACCAGGCCAGTGACTCTGAAAATGAGGAGCCTCCCAAACCACAAATGAGTGATTCAGAAAGTGAGGAGCTTCCTAAACCTAGAATCAGTGACTCAGAAAGTGAGGACCCCCCAAGGCACCAGGCCAGTGACTCTGAAAATGAAGAGCTCCCCAAACCCCGTATCAGTGACTCTGAAAGCGAAGACCCCCCAAGACACCGGGCCAGTGACTCAGATAATGAAGAGCTCCCCAAACCCCGTATCAGTGACTCTGAAAGCGAAGACCCCCCAAGACACCGGGCCAGCGACTCAGATAATGAAGAGCTCCCAAAGCCCCGAATTAGTGACTCAGAAAGTGAGGACCCCCCAAGACATCAGGCCAGTGATTCTGAAAATGAGGAACTCCCCAAACCCCGAGTCAGCGACTCTGAGAGTGAGGAGCCTCAAAAGGGACCTGCCAGTGATTCAGAAGCTGAGGATGTCTCCAGATCCAAACAGAAGCCAGAGTCGGATGATGATAGTGATGGGGAAAATAAGGGGGGGAATCCAGAAATGCAGAATGACTTCCATTCAGAGAGCCAAGTTGACAGAAAAAGGTTTCACAGTTCTGAGAGTGAGGAGGAAGAACCCAAAAGGCAAAAAATGGATAGTGATGAAGATGAAGAAAAAGAGGGTGAGGAGGAAAAAGTAGCAAAACGGAAAGCTGCAGTACTTTCTGATAGTGAAGATGAAGAAAAAGCATGTAAGGAATTATTTAACTAGTCACCTGTTTCCCCAGGTGATCATGGACCAAGCTTAATATTAAATTTCCTTTGAGTTGTTCTTAAAGCACCTAATTTCTAACTGCCTTAAAGTGATAAGCCTAGACCAAGAGTCAGTGGGAATATGAAAGACTTGGGTTTTCTTTATCAGAAAGGGTAATATTTCAAAAACCATGTTAACATGAAAACCTCTGACCATATCCAGAGTTAGCTATGGTCTCTGTGACTGCTAATTAATTAGACACCATTCAAATAGTAACTGTGGTTCAACAAGTCATTCCTTCATTTGTTAATCATTGTTGAGTACTCAAAGTACTTAGGTAATAGAGATATTTGGGGAGGTTCTTTTGAGAGATTTTCTTTGCAGAGTATTACCTAAAACAGTAATTTTTCACTTGATTGCTTTCTTATGAAACTTACCTTTTTTGGAAAAGATACATTCCCTGTAACCTGTTACTATAGGAGGAAGAATAAAGAACACAGCACATATTGCCAGTTTATCAGAAAAGATAAGAAATTTCAAACTGACCAGCAACAGTTAAGGAATGTGGAGAATGTTCTTAAAAAGGAATATCTAGTCCTTTTTAGCTGGGTATGGTGGTGCACACTTGTAATCCCAGTGTCTCAGGAGGCTGAGACAGGAGGATCGTGAGTTCAAAGCCAGCCTTAGCAATTTAGCGAGGCCCTAAGCAACTCAGCAAAACCCCATCTCTAAATAACATACGATAAAGGGCTGGGGATGTAGCTTGGTTGAGTGCCCCCGGGTTCAATCCCTGGTACCAAAAAAAAAGGGAATAGTCCTTTTAGTTTCTAATGCTGGGTAGTATGGAAAGGATGCCAATTCTATCAAGCTAACCCTAATTTTCTCTCTTCTCCAAAGGGAAAGTAGATCTTAATGCCTGCTTTATATTGATATTATTTGTTAGGGGGATCTGTAAAATGTACTGACATTTTAAAGCATCTATTATGTTTAGTGGTACAACAGCCATGACAAAATATGATTACTGATTCTGTCTTTCAATAGCAGCTAAGAAGAGTCGTGTTGTCTCTGATGCTGATGATTCTGACAGTGATGTTATATCAGACAAGTCAAGCAAAAGAGAGAAGACTGTAGCATCTGACAGCGAAGAAGAAGTGGGAAAAGAATTGTCTGATAAGAAAAATGAAGAGAAAGATCTATTTGGGAGTGATAGTGAGTCGGGCAATGAAGAAGAGTAAGTGACAGTATAATGTGAGTTTTCAAGGGTGTTTTTAGGTAGTAGAAAGGGGTTTGTCTTTCAAATTTTTTAAATTGATATTAGGATTTTGTGGTGAGGTATAATACACCCTACCTAATTGAGTGACTTTGGCCACCTAAGATATTAGTTCTTAAACTATTGATATATACAATATAATTTGGATGGATCCCAATATGATAAGGAAGCAAACAACATTTTGTAATGCCATTTATATGAAGTTAAGAACAGGAAAACTGTGATGATGGGAATTAGAGTGGTGATTGCCTCTTGGATGTTGATGCTGGGAGCTGACTGTTGGGATGTAAAGAAATTTTATGGGGAGACAGAATTGTTCTGCATCTTGATTAAGGTGCAGGTTATATGAGTGTAAGCATTTGTTAAAGCCCATTGACCTGGACACTTAAAATCTGCACGTTTTACAATGCATAAATTAGTACCCTATTTTTAAAAATGATTCTTAAGCAAATAGGAAGTAAGAAAATGAATGTCTTTATATTTATTTCTGTTCTAGAAATCTTATTGCAGATATATTTGGAGAATCTGGTGATGAAGAGGAAGAAGAATTTACAGTAAGTAAGACTGATTTGTTTTTATGGCGGAAATTCTCTAATACATGATTCTGATAAGTAGGAATAAACAACTATGATGTATTCAGTAGAAAAATCTAGATGAATTCAAAAAGTGAAATGAAAGTGTATTACAAAGACATAAAGGGAAAATCGAAGAATTGAATTAATGGGATGAAGGAACTCACTAAGAGACAATGAAAGACCCTATGCTAAAAGTTAGAGTCACAGTAGTTATAGGACTTCTGCTTCTAGTAATAAAAGACTTGGTAATTTTGGATTAACCTCTCTGCTGTGGACAACTAGAAAAGCAGTTGAAAATCTCATCATAGAACAAGGTAACAAGAAATTATTAAGGCAGAAGACAAAGCTAAAGAGTTGGGAACTTGGTGTCTAGAACTGCTTTTTCTTTGAGGGTGTTTACCTCTGAGGAGAGTGTCTGCTTGTATTTTAGACAACCTCAAGACTTAGGGACAAATTTGAAATTCAGGGCCTGCTAAGGTTGGGGACTCTGAAAATCCCATTCCCTGTATTGAGAAAAGATCAGCATTCTAGGATATAGCTGGAACTAAAAGTAAAACAACCTTTACTCAGATTTTAGGCCAACTTTAAGTCTTCTGGCAGATTAAAGAACCTGTGTCAGAAACTTGATTAAGATAATTCAAGTTTTTTATATATGTAGCATGGTACACAGTTAAAGATGGCATTAAAAGGGAACGGTAGTAGCAAAAACAATAATGGAACTGGGGGCTCTTGATACAGAAATTTTTAAAAAGAACAAGGTAGGTTTGAAGAAGAACCATGTAGAAACTTTAGAACTATAAAAATACAGTAACAAATGAAAAATTCAGTGGTTAAGTTGAACACAAATTGGACATATTTGAAAAGAAAATTAGTGAACTGGAAAGCAGGTTAGAAGGAAATATCTAGAACAGTGTTGAGAGACATTATGGAAAATGTAAAAGAAAAGATGAAATTGTATGAGAAAGTTTAACATAACACATTGGAGTACTAGAGGAGAAGATAATATGTATATATGCATATATATAAATGATGCATAAAACTAAATTATAGAAATATGACAGGTTGCAAGCAGAATAAAAAAGATATACCTAAATATATAATTAAACTGCAAGAAATCAAAGAAAATGAGAGTCTCCAAAGCTGCCACAGGAAAAAAGTTAGTTAAAAAAGCAACAACTAGACTAACAGCTCATTTCTCAACGGAAACAAGAGAATCCAATAACTGCAAACTTAGAATTCTGTTATATTCAGCAAAAGTGCTTTCCAGGAATGAAGATGAAATAAGGAGGGAATTCATTGTCAATGTGACAATTGAAGAAAATAAATATATAGAGAGAATGATCTCAGGTAGACAGAGGATGTAAAAAAGAGCAACTAAAGTATATTAATATATACTTGAATATTGAATGTACAAAACAAAGTCATGTCTGGTATGGTTTAGTATATGTATATACAGTGTGTATATATATATTATATATATTGTATACTTATATAATATATAATTATATATTTATAATACTTATAGTATTTATATAGTATATTTATATATTTTTATATATATATATATATATATAAAATAAAATTAGAACAGGGCTGGGGTTATAGTTCAGTGGTAGAACACTTGCCCAGCATGTCCAGGTACTGGGTTCAATGCTCAGCACCACATAAAAATAAATAAATAAAATAAAGGTATTGTGTCCATCTACAACTAAAAAAATTATTTAAAAAAAAATTAAAACAACAACACATTTGGGAATATACATGTAATTGAAGTGTTCACAAGTCTTTGCAAATGAATATAAATGTATATTAATGGACTTCGATAAGTTAGGATGCATGTTGCCATCTAAAAGAGCCACTGACCTTTACAAAGACTGTAATGACCATAGTCTATAATGACTAAAGGCTGTGTAATCTCTAAACCAAAGAGGGTACATTTTTTTGAAATAATAAAAACTAATCAGTTTTTTGTTGTTGTTGCAGGGCAGGTACCAGGGATTGAACTCAGGGGCATTTGACCACTAAGCCATATCTCCAGCCCTGTTTTCTATTTTATTTAGATACAGAGTCTCATCGAGTTGCTTATTACTGCCTCACTTTTGCTGAGGCTGGCTTTGAACTTGAGATCCTCCTGCCTCACCCTCCTGAGGCACTGGAATTACAGGTGTTCACCCCAGCACTAATCAGTCTTTAAAGATGCAGGAAAAGAGAAAAAGAAATATAT
This sequence comes from Sciurus vulgaris, assembly GCF_902686455.1. Taxonomy (NCBI): domain Eukaryota; kingdom Metazoa; phylum Chordata; class Mammalia; order Rodentia; family Sciuridae; genus Sciurus; species Sciurus vulgaris. The sequence continues at coordinate 74,023,624 of NC_136463.1, forward strand.
AAAAGAGCTGGAAACAATTAGAAAGTAGTACACTGTAAGATAGCAGATTTAAACTGATAATATCAGGAATCACATTAAATGTAAATATGCTAAATGTTCCAGTTAAATGACAGAGATGGTCGGAGTGGATTTTAATAATTGATACATACTGGTTTCAAGAGAATGATCTGAAAAAGAAGTAGAAAATAAAGGGGTAAGAAAAGATAACTCCATGTGAACACTAGCTAAAAGAAAAGTTAACAGCCATATTAATATCAAGAAGGTAGACTTTGAGGCAAAAAACATTAGGTGAGATAAGGAGGATTACTCTTATTGATAAGATTTTAAAATTATATGCATCTAATAGTATGTCTTTATTTATACATATATACAAGCACAACTATCCATGCACACAAAACAAAAATTAAATGACAAAGACAAATGATCTAAGAAGAATGTAGCTGACAGGCAATCCATAAAAACCAAAAATGTCTTTTTTTGTTGTTGTTATCCATGTTTAGTTTTATTTCAGACATTTTTAGGATAAACAAAATAAAGAATAAACAAAAACAAAATATGCTTGCCTCAGTCATAGGTGTGTGGGATTAGGGGAGACTGCATAATCATTCAACTCCTCTGTTCCATACTTTCAAAATTATAGGAAAAAGGGCCATATAATTCCAATAATGAATATTTTAGATTTTTTACAACCTTCAGTCAACAAATCCTTTTTCTATTGAAAATCAACAAATCTGTAAAAGTGATGGCAGTATTTGTACGTAATCTATATAGAAACCCTTTAACAAAAGTTAAAAATGTCTTCTTCCACTTGGTTGCTTGCCTTCTCACTTTCTCGGTGGAACCTTCTGATGAAAGAAGTTCTTAATTTTAATATTGATCAGATTTATTAGTCTTTTCTTTCTGGTGAAAACTTTTTGAAATCTGCTTAAGAAATTTATTCCTGTCTCCAAGGTTAAGCAGATTTCCACCAAGTTATTTTCTAGGAAGTTGACATTTTATAAATGTTCACATTTAATTTCACAATGCACCTAAAATTGGCTTAAAAATTTTTATGTGTAATATGAAGAAGTCAAACTACTTTCCCTAATTTGGAATATACAGTAGACCCAGCATCATTTATTAAAAAGATCATCCTTTCCTACTGCTGTTTGTAGCCATCACTGTCATAAATCTCGAGTATCTAGATTTATTTTCCAATCTGTTGGTTTCTTTGCACCATTAATATATTGCTAGAGACAGTTGGTTTATGTTCTCTAAGGTTGTTATTCAACATTGCTTTGGCTTTTCTTGGGTCTTTGTGTTCTCATATAAATTTTTTAAAAAAATTTTTAGTTGTAGATGGACACAATACCTTTATTTCATTTATTTAGTTTTTTTATGTGGTGCTGAGGACAAAATCCAATGCCTCACGCATGCTAGGCAAGCACTGTACCACTGAGCCACAACCCTAACCCTCATATAAATTTTGAACCAATTTTTTCCGAAAAGTCAAAGTAGAGGTACTATTTTCTGTGTGTAATGTAGTGAATCAAAGAAATTAATAACAAAATTAACAAATAGAACACCTATGTCCTGTAAAAATTTTAAAGCCTTATTAAACAGTTCTTTGGTCAAAAAAGAAATCATTATTTGTACTAAAGTAAAAGAATGAAAGTAGATGAATTTAGAATTTAATTAAAAGTAAACCTAAGAAAAATAGTAAAGAATTAATTTAAGAATTATTTGAAAGTCAGAGACTTTGGACACCTTCTTGGAGTTCTCATACTCAGTTCAACATCATATTAGAATAAGCTAAACTAAACCTAGTTTGGAGAATTAACATCAACTTGTTACAGTTTTAACTCATTGAGAAAAACAACATACTAATATAAAACATTGAGAAGGCTATATAAGTAAGATACAAAAAGTTAGAAGCTCTAACAAAAAGACTGGCCATTTCATTTACATAAAAATGAAAATCATGCCTAACATTAGCATAAACAAAATCGAACTGTACAAATATACCGTTGTGCCTTTAATGTCACAGAGAGCAGATTTCCTTAATTTTTAGAGATTTTTTTTTCCCTGATGAGAAAAAGATAAACAGAATAACAACAACAAAATGGGCGTAGGATATTTAGAGTTTACAGAAAAAGCATTTCAATTGGCTTTTTAAACATGAAAAAATAAAAAGCCCAGACTTTTGGTCCCGAGATTGGCAGATATTAACATTTAATAACCTGCTATAGTAGTGAGAAGGTGGGGAAACAGGTGCAATCTGTACTTTGCTGGAAGGAGAAAGAATTGATGTATAAACTCTATAGAAGACAATTTGGCAAATACTTATCACTGTGTGACCCAGCTATCCCATTCACGGTTTATACCCAAAGGACTTAAAATCAGCATATTACAGTGATGCAGCCACATCAGTGTTCATAGCTGCTCAATTCACAATAGCTAGATTGTGGAACCAACCGAGATGCCCTTCAATTGATGAATGAATAAAGAAACTGTGGTCTATATACATACACAATGGAATATTACTCAGCCATAAAGAAGAATAAAATTATGGCATTTGCTGGTAAATGGATGGAGTTGGAGTTATCATGCTAAGTGAAATAGGCCAAGCCCAAAAAAACCAAAGGCAGAGTATTTTCTCTGATAAGTGGATGACAATACATAACTAGGGAATGGGGTGGGGAAGAGAAGAATGAAGGAACTTCAGATGGTGTAAAGGAAAATGGAGTGGGAGGGGTGGGGGAAGGAAAGATAGTAGAATGAGACATTGTTACCCTGTGTACATGTATGATCACATGAATGGTGTGAATCTACATTGTGTACAACCATACACAATGAAAAGTTACACCCCATTTGTGTACAGTGAATCAAAGTGCAGTCTGTAAAAATAAAAATTTAAATTAAAAAAAATTAATATATACATAATCATGTAATTGGGCAAATGCATAAACAGATTATGGTTATAGTCATATGGTAAAATAGTTGAAAGCATTACAAATAAAGAGGATGGTTTATGCTGAAATGGATCAGTGTCCTTATTCTATTGTTAAATTTGGAAAGTATCTTGTACCCATTGTGAATATTATGCTGCTATTTATATAATAAAAGGAGATACTAAATATATATGTGTAGAAGTGCATATGTAATTGTAGAATGTTTCTGGAAGGAAGCATAAGAAAACAAGTAATACTAGTGGTTAGGGAGGGAGCTTTTGCTCTACAACCCTTTTGGTACCTATTTAATTTTTGTTTTTTGTGGATGTAATACTTTAGAAATGTAAAAAGTTAAGAACAGTTATATAGAAGAAAATCTGTATAAAGGTTTTGATAACTTGGTCATTCACTCTGCCTTCAGGGTTTTAACCAGGAGGATTTGGAAGAAGAAAAAGGTGAAACCCAGGTGAAAGAAGCAGAAGAATCAGATTCTGATGATAACATAAAGAGAGGAAAGCAGTAAGTTTTTTTGTTTAAAGAAGGCTTTAAAAAATGGAGGTAGAGACTTAAATGTTTTGTTTTTCATTTGCTAAATTTAGCAGAGATCTATTCTTATTTTTCTTACCTTCTCCATATATACAGTGTTATCAGTGAATTACTGTTATTATTTTCCTATACTCAGACATCTTAGTTTGTGGCATTATATTTATATGGCACCAGACTCCTAATTTATGGTTTACTACATAAACTGTTCTGAAAATTAACCTAATAAATATTTTTTAAGAGTTGATTTTGAGGACCAGGAAGATTAGTTCTGAAGTCTTAACAAAATATTACTTGATTGTATTTTGCTGCATTTTTTAAAATAGTTGAGATCTGTGTCCAGAATAGTCTGATGACTTGACAAGTACCTTAGAAGAATAGAATAATGATTACAGTTGTAAAAATAATGCTTTTGTGTGTGCATGTTTGCATGTGTGTTTGTTTTTTTGGGTTTTTTGTTTTTTTTTTTTTTAATTTTTTTGGTGGTGCTGGGGATTGAACCCAGGGCCTGTGCATGTGAGACAGGCACTCTACCAACTGAACTATATCCCCAGACCAAGATAATGCTTTAAAAAAGAAAGTTTCCTTTTTAATTCTAAGCAAAGTGTAAGAATTAAGCTGAATGTATATTACATCCTTTCAGAAATTTGAATTTATAGGAATAGTGAGAGTGAGTTAACTCAAGTGATCCTAATGAAAGCTGTAAAATTCTAAGGCTCATAACAAACCTATAGATTTTCATCTTTATCTCAGTCACATTATTTTGAGTTAGGTTGCTTATCACTAAAAAGCAGTTTATTTTTCCTGTTCATGCTGTATAATATAAAAACATTCAAATAATTGGACACTATTTTATTCCAAATATAGGCAGTGCAACTAAAACTGAATGAGCCGCTGGGTAAGAATTTGAAGTGTTCTTCTCAAGCTGGTATAAGTGTGGATGTAATTTAGGGCTATAGATGATAAGTGTGTAGCAGTTGGGGTAGAACAGGAGTTAGACATAAAGGCAAGGGGGTCAGCTGTTTTTTTTTTTTAATAGTAAGCACTTCCATTTTTTTAAAAAAGGTGGCACTTCTTTGAGTTCGAATTAGCTTGGTTCTCTTGATTCTGGTAAATGTGTAATTAAAAGATCTTATATTTCATTTTATTTTGTCACTGCTTAGTATGGACTTCCTGTCGGATTTTGAGATGATGTTGCAGCGGAAAAAGAGCATGAGTGGCAAGCGCAGACGTAATCGTGATGGTGGCACCTTTATTAGCGATGCAGATGATGTTGTGAGTGCCATGATTGTCAAGATGAATGAGGCTGCTGAGGTGAGATGGGTCATTTCTTCCCCCTACTGAATTGGTTGGGTTGCTTTTGTTTGTTTGTTTAAATACTTAATCTTGACATAAACTACATTAAAGACATTTTGTTTTTTTGTAATAAAAATTTACTATCTTAAATTTTAAGCATGGAAATAATTTTAATTTTTTAGTCACATGTTTAGAAGAAATCACCAAGACTAAGTGTTAAGTAAAACCTTTTCAGGTAAATAGCTTCACAGTTTTATGGGGCGATGGTTTTTTTCTCAGCTTTGGCTGATTCGTCACTAAGTTTGATGTTTCTTTATATATAAAAAGTGTTATAAAATCATGTGTCACTGTCTTGTCCTGATCAAGAGACTGAATCTAACTCATTGAATTTTTAAAATGTGCTCTAATTGTAAAAATTGGCCGGGTGTTATATTTTAAAAACAAATTCTGATCTTTTAGAGACATTAAGTCTTATACCTGGATGATTGTTTAAAGATAAACCAAAATTTCCCTGCTATAATTTGTTCCTTGAATCAGTTCTTTGAAAATTTGACAGTTATTCCAATATGTTAAATTAAAATTGTACCCTTGAGTTTTTAATTGTTTTTTGCAGTGCTGAGGATTGAACCCAGGGCTTTGTTCTTGCAAGGCAGGCACTCTACCAACTGAGCTATATCCCCAACCCCATAATTGTTAAAGCTATTTTTCTAAGTTTTGAGGGTTTAACGGACAGAATTTGGCGTTAAGCGAAAGAAAAAACAAAATCCTGTCTTTCGGGCATCATTTCTTGTATGAAAAATTGTTTCTTTGACAGATTGTTGCTTTATTTTAAGGTTTAGAATTACAGTGGTTATAATTCATTATTAACAATTAATAGTGCTATTTTTTATTAATCTTTTTGTCTTTTTTCTGAATAGGAAGATAGACAGTTGAACAATCAAAAAAAACCAGCACTGAAAAAATTAACTTTGTTGCCTACTGTGGTTATGCACCTTAAGAAGTAAGTGTTTCATTTTTTTGTTGAAGATTATTCTTTTAATGATCATAATGGACAGTGTAAGGGGCAGTGGTGGTTTTGAGACATTTTGCACTTGGTCAGTTTACATCTGGGTGTCAGATAGTAGGTTCAGGGTGTGCACTGCTCTCTTTCTCTCTTTCTAATGAATTATGTCTTTTTCAAGGCTTTGACTCACATTGCACTTTGATATAGGAAATGAAAGTGAATATTAAACTTCTTTATATAGAAATAAGACTATAGAAAAATAAATCTGTGTTGTGTATAGTGAAATATATTTTGTTTATCAGATTCCTGCTTGGCTTTGAATTATTTGTATATTTATACTTGATCTTTTTTCTAAATAAAGCTTTTCCTTTTAATGGAATGATATTCAAACTACTTACTGATGTTCTTGGAATATTACATAATGGTAGCCTTCTGTTCGATCACAAATAATAATGAATAAAATTTCCTAAATTATATTTCTTCATACATTTTTCTTAAACTTTGATGCCTAGTATAAACAGAACAAATAGAAAACTAAAATTGAATGAAAAACTTGTAAACTACTCATTTATTCTTTATAGACAGTTTGGAGTCTGGTAAAATTTAGTTTTCCCAGTGTAATTGAAAACAGCAAATCATGGGCAATCTACTCAAAACACATGTTAATATAAGACCTGTATGGCCCAATACAGCACAGTCATTGAGTCTTTCTGTAATAATGATGTCCTTCTTATTAGGTCCTTGTTATGAAATTCTTTCATTTGTTTGCTCATGGTCATGAGCAACTTCGCTTTCTCTTTGAATAACTAAAACCACAGCCTGCTTTGAATGACTTGAAGAAATGCATCCTACATCAGTGAGCCACCAACCTGCCTTAGGATTCTGTATCTAGAAAATTGCTTCCTCTATCCCAGCAGACAAAGCTTTCTGGCAGATTTTACATATATAATATAATATATGTAAAATATATTAACATTATATTAATATAACTGATTCTGTTGCATGAAATGGAATTGAAATATCACTAGTTCAGGAATTTTTTTTTTTGGTTTGAAAGGTATTTGTGGTGTGCAGTTTCTTCATGGTGAATATACACGATTCTTTGTATACAAGAAATGGATTCATACTCAAAACAAGTTTCTTTGTAGTTACTAAAAATTATTACTACAGAAAATAAATCAACACTGTAAAACTAAATACTATTACTACTAGTAGTTAGTAGGTGTAAAGGAAAAGGCAAGGTTCAGGGATTTAAATGTCATTAATTCACTGAAACAATTTTTCTGCCAGAAGGATTATATTCTTCTTTATGGGCTGCAAAGAGTAGCACAATTCTGTGTTCTCCATCACCTGAAACTGAGAATCACTATTGTGATGGATCGAGTGTTATGTTTTTAGTTATAATAATTGCAGTTCATTATTCCTCTGTGTGTCCATTCATACCAATATTAATCTATCTTGTGTAATTTGAGTTTATTCTGTTTGTTGTTAGCAAGTCATTTTTGCTGTCAAGTCTATATGTTTATGGGAAATAGAAACTAAATTTCATACTACTTTTGAAACTCGTATAGGAATCCAGTAATATTTAATATATATCCAACATATATGTAAATGTGTATTATATAATATGAATATAAAAGCAAGTTTTGGAAACATCACTAAATATGTAAGAGAAGTCAGAGATACAGTGGAACTACAGTTTGTAGACTTGAATAATTATTACTAATATTATCATTACCACCCCTCCACCACCACCATCATCATCATAATCATTATTATTGCAGGCAGGACCTTAAAGAAACGTTTATTGACAGTGGTGTGATGTCTGCCATCAAAGAATGGCTCTCACCTCTGCCAGATAGGAGTTTGCCAGCCCTAAAGATTCGGGAGGAGCTGTTGAAGATTTTGCAAGAGGTTAGTGGCAGAAACTGCTTGTTCTTCATTAATTATCTAATGTGGTTTGTATTGTCTTGACTTTTATGTTCTACCATGAATTTGTACATTTGCTCTGCTACAGCCTGCCAGAGAAAAGGTTGAAAAAACAAACATGTCTAATAAAATGAACATAAAAAAGATCTCATAAAATTTCATGTAACTATAATTTTGAAGGAAAAACATCTTGGGGTAGCTTGGTATATATGAGAAGAGTAATCCATTAATGGACATGTTCTGGAGAGGCACTTGAAGTAAGTAGAGCACCAAATTCAGAGTCATATGAACTTGCATTGGAATCTTGAACTGGGTCACACTTATGTGCTTTGACACCTTGGGCAAGCTACTTAACTTCTGCAGAAATTCCCAAAGAACCTCCTACATGTCAAGCACTGTGCAAGGTGCTTTGTATATGTACTGGCTCATTTATTCCTCAACAAAAAACCTGTATTGTCTCCATTTTACAGATGAAGAAATTAGATTCAGAAGTTAAATAACTTGTTCAAGGTTAAATACCTGGCAGGTGACTGTGCTTGAGTTCAGTCTTCAGTCTTCGGTCTTTGGGCTTCTGAGGCCTGTGCTGATTCCTATACTAAACTGTTAACCTCTAAGTACGTTAGTTCATACTTTTTCACGCTGTTAGGTTTTACTTCAACTTAGTGGTAATATTTTGATGTGAACACAAAGGACCTGGTTCACTGTCTGTAGATCCTGAAAATAGAATTTTTTATTTGTTCTAAGGAACCAGGTCTTAAAGGTCCTCTAGAATAGATTAGCAAGCCTCCCAGCTTCTGTGATTAATTTTGTGTGTGTTTGTATTCCCCCAGCTACCTAGTGTGAGCCAGGAGACCCTGAAGCATAGTGGGATTGGACGAGCAGTGATGTATCTCTATAAACACCCCAAGGAATCAAGGTCCAACAAGGACATGGCAGGGAAATTAATCAGTATGTAAATTTTGCTTTTTGTTTGTTTTTATGTCTATAGAGAGTCATGTGTGTGAACTGCATTTTTATTTTTACCAATATTTATTTAATATGAGTCAGTAAGGTAGAATAGAAAATTTTTTAGTAACTTCTTATAGGACTGGCTTTTTCCTCTTACACTAAAACTGCTTCTTAGTATATTTAAGTATGCTATCCAGTATTAAATACAGCAAGTAAAAGTATACATTTTTTAGTCATGGATCAAGAGCATGGAGAAGAGGGGATTTTGAATACACATCCTCAATTTAGCCCCACCTGGTTCATTTCATGGATCCACTACTTACTTTATTACATTTCCTTAGCTGGTGATTTCAGCTCCAAGTTTGGCCTCCTCCTCTGTAAAATTGAAATAATTATGTTTTCTTTGAGTTATTATGAAGATTAAATGAAGGATATATATGAAGCACAGTGCCTAGCACATAGTCAAGAACTGTTACCCACTACATGTACTATCGGTACTTGGATAATGGTCTCCAAAGCTGTTTCCACATTCTTATTGTATAATGCCAGAGAAATCCAGAGACTAACTGAAATACCACATTATTTATGAAATCATTCAGTTTTAAGACTGAAGTCCATGTTTATTTTTGTTCTCCTCAACTCTTCCTGTGTTCTGCCTTGGAAAGGAATTTAAATAACTACTTCTATATGTAGTATTTATTTTTTTGTTGAATTTTAAGATTATTAGATTAGAGAAATGTAAATTTCTCTTATAAACCAGAAACATTACCATCTTTTGTCTTAATAAGAAGTACAGTTTACATCCTATTGAATGAGAAGCTTTTGATTGCTCTTAAGCAGTGATCCATGACTTTTATTTTCCCTAGACAGAGAAAGCAGAATAATTCCTCTGGTGTCCATGACTTAGTACAACAGTGGTTCTGTTTCCAGGGGTGAGGTGTGGGGTGCAGTTTCTTAAGATAACCTAACCCCCGTGAGAATTCTTGCTTCCTTCAAACTGTCTCAACACCTATTCTTTCTGTAAAGGTCTTTTTTGGTTTTATAGTGTATTAATGTAGCAATAAGCTACATTATGTTACAGAACAAAAACAGCTGATGCCTCTGGACATTTACTGACTGAGCAGTGAGCATATATCATTTTTTCTCATGGTCACCTGAGCAGCCTTATTAGGCTTAATGAAGTACAGACTCTACACTTGTCATATTAGAATATAATTTTTAAATATTTAGATCATTTTGACAGGTAATAAGGAAGTCTTATTTCAAGATTTTATTTTTAATGGAGTAAACTTTAGAAATTAGGCTGCCTTTTAAAAATAAACATTTTTAAGAAAGAAAATTGTTATCAACCCAGGTATTAATGACAGTGAAAGTTCAGATATTCCTTTCTTTAAATCTCTGTGATTACTGAATAAACTGGTTCTCTTACACTACTTTTCTGAATCATCCAGCCTTAGTTATGATACTAGTATCATGTAGTCTTTATCCTGAAAGTGATCTAGAATAATGGGGTCATTAAGAAAAAGAATATTCTGGCTGAGCACAGTGATACACACCTGTAAACTCCAGTGTCAGGAGGCTAAGGCAAGAGGCCCACAAGTTGGAGGCCAGCCTGGGCAACTTATTAGCAAGTCCCTGCCTCAAAATAAATAAGCAAGAGTTAGTTTAGTGTTAGAGTGCCCCTGGGTTTAATTCCCACTACAGGAAGGGAAATAGAAAAAAAGAAAAGAAAAAGAATATGGTGAGCTGGTGTTATAGCTTAGTGGTAGAGTACCTACGTAGCATATACAAGACCCTGGGTTTGATCCTGAGCACAGCACATATGCATACAAATATTCTAAATACCTCGACTATTGCATTATTTGAGTGTGTGATTATTTGAAAGCGTACTAGGAAAAAAATCCTTTTTTGTGGACTAAATTATTGATTTTTTTCCTTGTTATAGATGAATGGTCTCGGCCTATATTTGGCCTTACCTCAAACTATAAAGGAATGACAAGAGAAGAAAGGGAGCAAAGAGATCTAGAACAAATGCCTCAACGACGAAGAATGAACAGGTATGAGGGAACAGGTATGAGTAAGTGGAATAACCATTAATGTTGCCAGTAACTGGATTTTTTGGTAAATAAGGTCATGAGGATCTTAGGATCATCTATGAGATTTTGTCTTTCAGCTTGGTATGTTGAGAAGAAAACACATAGTTCATGATATCTTTATAGTTTAAATGTGATAGCATCTGGTAAGAGTCTTCCCCCCTCACATCAAGACCTTTTTACAAATATTCTCCATGTGAAGTGTGGCTTTGCTGTTCTGGAGATTCCAACCTCTTACAGAAAGCGGTTTTCTCATTGTCAGTCCTGTCTCCAGAATCATGGGGGGAAAATGTTAATTGTTTCAGTTTGTATTGTTCTAGATTTAGTTGCATCCAGGAGTGACAACTATGGTAGTTATTGCATGCTCAGAATGAAACCTGTAGGTAAACAGATACTACTAAAATGAGTAGTGTCCTTGAATCAATTCAGGTTTTTTTGTTGTTGTTTATACTTTTCGTGGGGAGGAGTTAGGGTGATGGTATTTTTTGATCCAGTGTAAAGGAGCTACTTGTGGTCTAAGTTTAATATTTTGATTTCCTCTTTTCTTAGTTATAAAGTTCTTTGATTCCTAGTAACTTGTTTACCTTTTCCCCAGCACTGGTGGTCAGACACCCCGGAGAGACCTGGAAAAGGTGCTGACGGGAGAGGAGAAGTAAGTTTTGTATTAATTTTTCTTCTTAACATATATAGAGGATTTCTGTTAGCCACTTTAAGAAAAACAGTAAATGAAATGATGTGTTAACATTGATTGGGTGATTTTCAATTTAGCAGTTATTGAAACTTAAGAAAATAGTTGAAAAATAAAGATTTTATTGGTGCCTGCTTAGTGCTAGACTTCTTTGTTAAGCTTTGAGAATACAAAAGCAAATTTAAAACAATACGTGATCTCAAAAACTGTAAGTCTACAGAAGGATGACGGTAAAGGGAGAACATTGGCAAGGATGTGTTCAAGGCATGCTTTGGGAGTGGTGAGCAGATTGAAGTGGTTGGGCAGCATTGTGGCACCAAGGATGGTAAAAGGCAAGATTGGAAATACAGATATGGACCAATGAAAAGTTGAAATCAGAATATGAATTTTCACTTCTTTGTGATTTCAAACAATGTGTTTGAGCCTAGATATGAAGCTGTGAAATTTGTTGGAATGCTGATGCTGTCGATGTTGTGTCGGATGAATCAGGATAGTTTGACTATGCAAGGCAATGGTACTGTTAAACAGAAACCATACTGGAGGAGCAGGCAACTGAGAAAGCACTGCAGAGGCAGAGCTCTGAGGAGTTCGTGACTTAGTAGAGGAGAATTTGGCTGGAATTGAAGGCTCCACCCCAAATATTCACCTAAGTACTAAGTGATGTTACCATCCATTAAAATTAAGGGAGGATGGGCTGGGGTTGTGGCTCAGTGGTAAAGCACTCGCCTAGCATGTGTGAGGCAAAAATTAATAAAATAAAGGTATGTGTCCATCTACAGCTAAAAATATTTTTTTAATAATAAAATAAAGTTAAGGGAGAAGTAGATTTGAGGGCATTGGTGAGTTCTGTTTAAAGCAGTTAAATGTGAGATGCCTTATGAGATTCTCTTGTAAATATCATGGGCCTAGAGACAGATTTGATGGTTATTTTCCATAGGAAAAAAACTGTTGAATCAAGAGTGTATAGAGTAAGAAATGATCTAACCAATTTTGAAAAGGGGTGTGGCCAGGCAGAGTAGCCAACAAGAGAATGTGGACATAAGTTGTGAGTCAGAACCTGCGAAAGTAATGAGACTGCATGGAGGTGGGCAGTGGAGAAGGCTTGGGGCCAGGGATGGTGGGGAAAGGTGCATGCCAATATCTGTAAGAACATACATTGGCACAGCTTGCAAAAAAATGAGAGATGAGCTAGAGGGAGCAAAGTAAAACTTATTTACAGCTGGTTTAAAGATGAGACACTGTCTTCAGAGGGAGAATAAGAGTTAAGGAGTTTCTTTGGTTTTATTTTGCTTTTGGCTAGCTAGTTAATCTGGTATAGAAGATTATAGAGGCTTAATTAATGTTTAAAAATGGGACAAACTGACAGAGGAATAAAAACATTTTAGAATTTTTTACCCTGCTTGTCCCACCTCCAGTATACACATACACCCACTCTTCATTCACCACTAGAGGAAGTTACCTAAAATTTAAATGATTTTGAATGCCTGGGCATCTAGAATCTGTAGAGAGGCTGTACTTTGGAAAAATGGTGATCTTTTAGCTTAGCATGGGTGCTCTCAAATTTGCACAGAACTGAACACACACAATGAGTACAAGTAATACTGGGGAAATGTAAATAAGATGGATGGATTGTATCAATGTCAATATCCAGATTGTGATACTGTGTCACAGTTTTGCAAATTGTTACCATTGCAGGAGATGATGAGTCTCTCTTGGTATTTCTAATAATGACTTGTGAATCTGAAATTGTTCCCAAGAGTTATTTACAAAAGTATTGATTAAAATTACTGTATGCATTGCACATGCAAAACCATGTAAATTATGGACATAGAGTATACGTGGGTCATTTTTGACTATGTGATTTTTGTGCCTCATTAGTGAACTCCTGGGTGACTCCACTAGCCTGAAGAAGTTAGGATTTGGTCAGGAAGGTGGAACTAGCCTTGGAAGGGAGAAGGTATGATTACATTTGAAGCTGAGGAGAACAAAAAGGATTTGCAAATACAGAGGAAGATGGCTTTAGGGGGAAGTGAGAAATTCATACAGCAGTGTGGCTAGCTAAGGAGGGCAGGTCGGGTGACCTTGGGAGGGCAGAAGAGATTTGAAATAGTAGAGCTCAATAGGGTGGATTGGGAACAGGAGAGTGAATTTGCCTGTGACCTCTATTATGGCTGACTACATAAGCAGCATGCTCTTCCTCTCCCTTTTCTCAGGGCTCTTAGACCTGGAGATCCTGGATTCTGTGCCCGTGCAAGGGTCCCAATGCCCTCAAACAAGGACTATGTTGTCAGGCCCAAGTGGAATGTGGAAATGGAATCATCCAGGGTAAGCGGGGAGGAGCATAGTGGAATTCAAATGTAGATTGCCACTTGATTTTTTACTTAATGTTTAATAATCCATACAACTCTTACTCATTCACAGAGATCTGTTTTCTGGTCTCTTGTTTAGGCAAATCACAAGGAATCAGAGAAAGGGAAAAAACATTACCCAAAATTAAAACTGTTGAATTTTTCTTCCTACTTAAAGCAACATTATCAAAGGAGGTTTCTTACTAATCCCTTTATTTCAAGTGAATCTTGAAGACTAGGATGTTCTGATATAGTGACTTTTTTTTTTTTTTTTTAAAAAGAACCATGAGAAACAAAATTTACCTACTCCTGCATCTCTCTCCCTCCCTTTCTCTTCACCTACTTAAGCAATTCTGTTGTGAAATCATTAGGGTAGACATTTCCTCTGTTATTGTTGTAAACACTACTTAAACACTGTTTCTCAGTAATCTTTCTTTATTCTCTAATCAAACCACTCTTCTAGCCTGGTATTCTTAAAAAGGGCCTAAGCCGATTGGAAAAGCATAAGAGGCGATTTGCAGAACAGAAACGACTCAGCAAAGTGCACCGTGCTGTCAAGTTCAGCATTGAAGGCAACAGGATGCCCTTGTAGTCCTGGCCCTACCAGAGTGTATCTGAGAGGTATCCCTGAGGAAGCATGGGCTATGCATGGGCTTGAAGTGTCATCAAAGTGAAAGCAAGCTTGTGTGAGCTTTCTTTTAACCAGAAAAAGCCACCTGCTCTTAGTTTCAGAAATAATGACCCTGTCAGCCCCCTTAGAGCATTCAAGTCCTTTACTTTGTCAGTAGAGACTCACAGACCATTACTTCCATGATAGGCATTTTGTTCTTCCTGACTGGTACCCATTTTTATGAGATAGGCTTTTGTTAGGACTCAGAATCATGGTAGTCTGTATTACAGGCATATAAACTGGCTTGTGACTTCTAGGTTAAAGGGCAATGGTTTATTTTCCTATTGTCAGTGACTTAGCAACATGCATTTGAGACTCATTACTTAAAAGTCTTGCACTGAATATTTAAGGATGTATGTGGTGAAAATATATTCAGAACATAGTCAGAAGTGAAAAAGACTGAACTATTCATGAGCCAGATTCACTGACCCACTGTGCTTTGGAATAGTACCACCTTTGCTACAATGTGCAGAGTCCCAGTGTGATGCCTGCCTTTTGTGCTTCTCCCTGACCTCTGCTTTGCAACTTTTTCCATGGACTCCACTCACTTTCCTACTAGTTCACTTTGCTATTAAATAACTTTCAACACAAAACTCCCTTTCTTATTTATTAAGAATAAATAAAGGGTAGAGGAGGATTAGTTTCATGCCAAGGACTTCTTCCCTTTTTTTTTTTTTTTTTTTTTTACTTGTACCATATCCATGTCCCTTGGCCACCTCCACCTCTCTTGGTATTCCTTCCCCCATCCCCATTTCTTTGTTTATCTTCCTCTCCTTTCTCACTATCTCTTGCCTCTTTAAGCCAGCTCTTTCCTAATATTTTCTGCCCCAGCACTTACATTTTTGAGAATTGAAAACTACAGTGTAGCCAAGAAAACATAGTAAAAACTCTCAGAGATCTGTCTGCTTTGGAAGCATACTTTGTGTTCCAAGGAGCCTTGTGCCTATCTGTTAATGTTGCTGGCTCTGATCCCTCCTCCCTGTTAGGTGTAGTGGGTGGAAGAGTGGCCTGACCTCCTAGTAGAGCATGAGGAGAAACACTCTAGGAGAGCTCCCTTCCTCGTCCCTGGCACTCCACAGGACCGTACTGTGTTGGTGTTTATCGAGGCTGCAGTCTCGTCTATAGAACTATAGAACTCTGTCCAAAAAATGTGATGTTTCTGTGGGGTGGGGGGATGGTGATGGTCTCATGGTAATTTCCCTACTTATTATCTTTAAACCACCTAGCCAGTTTCCCTGATCAGGAAAGTTTCTTGTATATTCACTCAAAAGTCAGACACTAAAGAGTATTGTCCAAGAAGAAAACTGGACTAAGTAAATGACTTTCAAATAAAACTTCTTGTATTCAATATCACTATTATTTTTGAGGTTATATAGTTAACATAAAACATTACAGATTAACCTCCATTCCCAAAGTTCTGCTCTTCACTGTTTCATCACTGTTAACAATTTGATGTTTCAAATATATTTCCAGGAATGCCTCAAAACTTAGTTTTTATAGAATAATTTGAGGTAATATTAAAAATCTCTCATGGACTCACATATTCCAAAACATTTTGATAACACTTGTTATCTTTTTTCTATAGATACTTTCATTAAAATTGTGCTGCATATAATTTTGGTAATTTCCCCTCATTTAAACCACCTTGTAGATTTGCTACATTTTTAATGGCAGTCATTTTAAATAGCTGCATAAGGGTCTGTGACCATTGTATGAATATATAAGAATTTGTTTATTCACTTATCTGTAGTTTCTGATTTTTTTTTCACTCTTAAGTAATTCAGAATCCTGTCCTACACTAATTTTTATGTTTGTTTCATGGAGTGCTTTTGAAAAATAACATTAAAATTGCAGAAGCAATGCATGTATTTGTATAGACTTTTAAAAATACAGAAAGCACAAATAAAATTAATGTCACCTTAATCTTGCCACATCTTAATATTAACACTTTGGATTATTTCTTTTTGGTCCTTTTTGTGTGCATACATAAATATTATCAGTGTTGTTTTTTGGTTTTTTTTTAAATTCAAGCAACAGTGTGATTATACTTTTTTATACCTTATTTTGTTGGTTTGCCTTTTACTTAACATGGTAAAATTTCATTTGACTAAATATTCTTCAGTGATTTAATGTAGTATTGATATACAATTGTACCATAATGTTTAAGCAAAACTACCTTGTTAGTCTTTTAAGCTGCTTTTTTCTCTGATAAAACATACAGCATAGACTTAATGTCCTAAGGAAGCGTGGTGTAGAGTTGATGGAATCAGGAAGGGACATCATTGAATGTGTCATGTTAGGTGCTGTGTGGTACTTTTGTGTTTTCAGGCTCAGGGTAAGGTAACTAAGCATCTGCCAGCTACGTACATGTTGTAACAGAGTCACTCTGCACTGGCTTGAGAGTGTCCCTGATGCTGAGGCTAAACAGATTCATGAGGACACAGACTGTTAAAGAACATCCTGAGAGTGGGCAAAGAGAAGTCCACCTTGATTCAGGGCACCATTGGAAGTTGAGTAGTTGTTAGAGATCCAAGCAGATAAAACTTCCAGTGTGGACTGATTCTGATTACTAAAATCAGGGCACATCATCTGAAAGAAATTGAGATATTTGAAACCACCAGGAAGTCCTGAGGTGATGGCATATCTCTTTTTCATCTGACAATGAGTTTTTATGCTAACTCAGAGTACTAATGCCAAGTATCAAGGTTGATAAAAAGTAGTATTTGGAATTGGGATGTTCCTAAAAAATCTAGGATGGATGGTCAGCATGGCTCTTGTTCAAGAATGACTTAGAGAGTTTCTTGCTTTAGTACTCAGCTGACTTCATATTGGGGATGGGACTGAGTCCTGAGGTGGAATAAGACTTGGAAGGCTTCAGACTAAGAAGAACTTCATCATACTGATAAACCAATGTCTCCTAGCCCTACCTTAATTTTACATTCTTTGGAATTGAACTTCAGAAGTGATTCAGTAGTGAGTATCTGGGGAGAAGAATTAGAAAAACTCATCTCTTTCTTACCATTCTTAAATGTCTGAATTGTTCGCATCACTGTGAGCAAGAAGAGTTCACCCTGATCTTTGACATCAGTGGCAGGCCATTCCAGAATTTCTAAAAGGTGCTGATTTCTTAGAGACCACATCTTTGCAAGACATGCAGTCTTCAAAATAGAAAGGCAAAGATTCAGCAACTAAGCCTTTAAACATAAAGGGCAAATGGGAAAGGGTACTGGAAGAGTACTGGCTAGGGACATGGGCCTAGGATTAGAGAACTGCTGAGTCAGAGCAGGAATAACCCCAAGTCTAAATTGTAGGGCTCCAGCACAAAATTTGCTTCACTTATCCTCTGTCTACCTTCATTTCTAATGCCTAATGCTTTTTCTCAGATGCTTTAGAAGATCATTCTTTTTTATGCCAGCACTGTTTCCAAGTGGGTAGCCCCTCATTTGGTCTTTGAAAGGGAAAAGCATGCGCTCAGATGTCATGTAAATGGTGGAATTGAGAGGATTGTAGTCTCAATATTCCCCCTTCGCTCATCTAGGAGATTTTTGTGAACTGCAACAAAATTAAAAGTAAGACACAGGGGGCTGGGGCTGGGACTGGGGCTCAGTGGTAGAACTCTTGCCTAGCATGTGTGAGGCATGGGGTTTGATCCTCAGCAACACATAACTAGATAGAGGTATCCATCTACAACTAAATATATGTTAAAAAAAAAAAATGTAAGAGACAGACAACAGCAAATTTAATTTTGATCGAGAAAGTGTAATAGGTGTTTCTAACACTGTGGTGTGTACTTGATCTGTTCCTAATGTCACCAAAGTGTTTTCTGGTTGTTCTAGAGCTGGGAGCTCTTCTGACCTCTAATTTTCAGATATAAGAAGCTGAAAGACAAAACTAGATGTAGGTATTACAATAATTTGCTCTAATTTTTCCCCCACTCTTAGTTTCAGGCAACCTCCAAGAAAGGTATCAGTCGACTGGATAAACAGATGAGAAAATTCACAGATATCAGGAAAAAAAGCAGATCTGCACACGCTGTGAAAATCAGCATCGAGGGCAATAAAATGCCATTGTGACCTTGCCTGGGATGTGTTTTCCATCTCTGCTTTAAGAAATGCACAATGGACTCTTTGGAGAAAGAAGATATTTTAAAATTTTTTTAGTGTGACTGTAAATGGTTCGGCTTATATCAAAAGTTGTCATAGGATTCACATTTCTCTCAGTTGTATTTAAAACTGTTTGTTGTGTACTTTGTACAGAATACTAGTCATACTTCTATAAACTTTACACAATAAAATTTCATTCTGGTTTTGGGGGGATGTCTCTTTATTGTCTTATTAGATGCATTCTGGGGTTGGCGGGTTGGTGTTGGTCTTTATTGAATGAAAAAAACCTTAAGATACACAACAGTTTTCCATCTTCAAGGTTCAGTCCTATCAGACTGGTATGAGAAATTTATCTGGTCTTTGTCCCTAGTTCCGGATAAGGAATGTCTCAAACCTTTGGGTTTCCTGGATGATGGAATTGTCTTTCTTATGCTAATGCAATGATTCCTGGTAGGCCCTAGATAGCTTTAGGGTGGAGGCTGGTCACCAAAAAGACCCTCCGGCCAATTGGGGGGAATAGCTAGGTCCAGTCATGTGACCTATTTGATTTAATCAGCCACACCTGCATAGTAAGGCCCATTAAGAGCTCTGGATACCTAAGCAAGCTTAGAGTTTCCTGGTGGGTGAACTCATTGATACACCAGGAGAAGGAGGGCACAGGAGCTGTGCATTCCCTTCCTGAACCCCCTTCTATAGCTCTCCATTTGACTAGCAGGTCTAACATCCTTTAAGATAAAGCTAATCATAAGTGTAGTGCTTTGTAGGAAAGTATAGTATCTTTCTGAGTTTTGTGAGACATCTTAGCAAACTCTTGAGATAAGAGATTCATGGGAACCCCAGATTTGTAGACATTCAGTCAAAAGTATCGGTAGCTTGGAGAACCCAGTGTGGCCAGCAGCTTTAAGTGGCAGCCATCTCTTAAAGGGAGGCCTGAGCCCTAAATCTGTGGAGTCTGTCAGTCACCCTGAGTGTTTTATATCAGAATTGAATTTACCATACCCCAGTTGGAGTTTAACTATAATACCAACAATATCTTATTTCTTAGTTTTTTTCTATGAATTTTTTTTTGCCAAGACTGGGGAATTAAAGTAGAAAAAAGTTCAGGAAATAATAGATGTAACTGAATTGCTTACAGCAGCACCCATTTGCTTATAGCAGTTGAGCAATTAGGGGGGAGAAAAAGAAATTAAAGTTGTTTTTTATTGCTTTTGTTTTAATGAATTTCTAATTATTTTAATAGCTGTACAGACTTAATTATGAAAGCTCTGATAGGTCAAACTGAGTAAGTCCAAGATAATTTTAATTAACCTTGGTTTTCAGAAAGAAATAATATTATTGACCATAAAGACCTTTGAGGCGGTCTAAATATATGAAGTCTGCCCTGAAACATAAGAACCACTCAGAATCTATCTCCACTAACCTTCAACAGACTCAAGCACAAATGGGATGTAATAGATTGTAAAAAGTTAAGTGTGTATTAGGAGGTAATGGCTAACCACTAGATGGAGACAAAACAACCTACTTTTGGCTGTGTTTTTTTATTTACCCTCAAAAACACTTCAGAACAAAACCATAGCCATCTAGTGATGCCTTCCAAATGCTGACCATTAAGGCAGTTGTAAACAAGAAAGGCAAGTTGTTAAAAGATTTTCCAAGTTATTAACATTTTAGCCTTTATTACAGTTAAGCTCTAGTTACCTGAAAATGTCACATGTAGGGTAATAAAGTGATAACCATACCCAGGGAATTAAAGATGATGAGAAATTCTCTTGTACTACGTTTAAAGAAAAAAATTTAGTTTCTGTAAACCATCCTTGGTGCATGGTTTATTTGGAGGCATCTCAAACCTCCCCCACCAGAATAACTCCCCCTGATTTTGAAAATATTTCTAATTTAGAATAGAATGATAAACTCCATATACCCTTCATCAATATTACCAGTTAGCCACACTTCATTATCTTATGTGTATATAGTGTTACTCTATAACGTGTGTGAGTCTAGCTTGTTGACAGCTTGCTTCTAGAGCCCCAAATACTTAGGCATATTTTTTACAAAAATGGATTTTACTTTATCCCAGTATTGGTGATGTTAACTTCTAACACTTGGATATGGTATTTCAAAATCACTTATTCTTTGGAGTTTTTTTGTAATTTTTATTTTAAAAGATATGTAACAAAGTTTACCATCTTAACCATTTTTAAATACACAGTTTAGTGGCATTGAGTGCACTTCATTGTTGGGCACCCATCTCCAGAAATCTTTCATCTCATGAAACTAACTATGTGCCATTAAGCAATCCCCTGTTCTCCCACATCATGCAAACATCATTCTAATTTCTGTTTTTTACTATTCTATGCACACATACTTTATTCTGTATGTAAGGCATTAAGGTATTAATGCCTTATTGGATATATGATTCGCAAATAGTTTTCCTCATTCGGTAGGTTGCCTTTTCACTGTTAATTGTGTCCTTTGATATACAATTTTAATCTTGATGTAGTTTATCTTTTTTTTTTATGCTTGTGCTTTTGGGATCATAAAAAAATCATTGCCAAATTCATTATAAAACTCTTGACTTGTTCTAGGTTTGTAGCTTTAGCTTTTATGTTTAGGTCTTTATCTATTTTGACAGTTTTGTACGTTTTGTAAGATATTCATTCTTTTGAATGTGGAGATCTTTTCCCAAACACTGCTAATTCAAAAGACAGAGACCATCCTTCTGCCATTTAATGGTCTTGATACCCTTACTAAAAGAATTTTGAACATATATGAGGGTTTATTCCTGTGGTTTGTTTCATTCCATTTTTCTGTCTTTGTACTGGGGAGTACAACTATCTGGATTACTGTCTTTGCAATAAGTTCTGAAGTCAGGAAATGTGAGTCCTCTACCTTTGTTGAGTTTTCCTCAATCCCAAGTTTATTTTGGCTATTTGGGGTTCCTTGAGATTTCCTATGAACTTCAGGGTGAATTTTTCTATTTCTGCAATAAGCAGTTTTGAGATTTTGATTGTGTTGAATCTGTAGATTATTTTGGGTAGTACTCCATATCAAAAATATTGTCTTAAAATCCATAAACAGAATGTTTCCATTTATTGGTGCCTCTAATTTCAAAAATATTTTCAGTATGCAAGTCTTTTGCCTCCCTGGTTAGATATTTTTTTTTAATACTATGGTTAATGGGATTGTTTTAATTTCCTTTTAGGGTTACTCATTGTTAGCATGTACATATGCAACTGCTCTTTGTGTGTTGATTTTACATGCTACAGTTTTGCTGAAGTTTATTCTGAAAGTTTTGTTGGGGCTTTGTTTTGTGGAATCTGTAGGCATTTCTGCATTTAATGTGTCATCTGCAAACAGTTTTACTTCTTCCTTTCCAATGTGGATCTTTTATTTTTCTTGCCTAATTGATCTGGCTAGACTTTCTAGTACTGTGTTGAATACGAGTGGTGAAAGTGGACATCTCTGTATTATTTCCCATATTAGAGAAAAAACTTTCATTCTATCATTATAATATCAACTGTGGGCTTTTCATGTATGTCCTTTATTATGTTGACTTTCTATTCCTAATTTACTGGGTGCTTGTATCAAGAAAGGGTATTGAATTTTGACAAATGCTTTTTCTATATCCATAGAGAAGATGAGTTTTTTCCTTCATTCTCTTCATGTGGTATCTGTTGACTTGTTAAGTTGAATCATCCTTGCATTCTAAGAAGTTCCTCTTGGTCACTGTGTATAAGCCTTATAATGTGTGGTTAAAATTCTGTTTGCTAGCATTTTATTGAAGATTTTTGCAATGTTTATCAAGAATAGCAGTCTTAAGTTTTCTTGGTACCAGGGTAATGCTGTCTTCAAGAGGAGGGGAATCTTCCTTCCTCTTCAATTTTTTGAAATAATTTGAGGATGACTGGTGTTAGGTCTTTAAATGTTTGATGGAATTCACCTGTAAAGCCCTCTGGTCTTGTACTTTTCTCTGTTGGAAGAATTTTGGAAACTGGATGCAGTCTCCTTACTAGTTATAAATCTGTTAATTTCTGTTTCTTCATGATTCAGAGTTGGTAGGTTGTGTTTCTAGGAGTTTGTTCATTTCATCTGTAATCCAATTTGATAGCAAAAAGTTGTTCATAGTGTTCTATGCTCCTTTTTATTTATTTTAATTGGTCATAACTTCCCCTTGTTCATCTCTGACTTTAGTTTTTTGAGTCTTTTTCCTTAGTCATTCTACCTCAGAAATGTCCAATTTTTAAAATCTTTTGGAAGAACTAACTCTTGGTTCCTTTCTTTTTATCTTGTTTTTCTGTTCTCTATTTTGTCTCTCTACTCTGAACTTTATTCTTTTTTTACTCTTGCTTGCTTTGTGTTTAGTTTGTTCCTTTCCTGTTTCCTTAAGGTTAGACTACTGTTTCAAAATATTTTTTAGTGTAAGCATTTATAGTTAATAAATTTATGTCAGCATTATTTTTGTTGCATCCCATCAGATTTGATATTTTGTTTTTATTTTCTTTTTTCTCAAGATATTTTCTAAATTCCCTTGTGATTTCTTCTTTGATCAATTGGTATAAGACCAATTGCTGTTTAATTTCCACAAATTTGTGGATTTTCTAAGTTTTTATCTGCTATTGATTTCTAATTTTAATACATTGTGATTGGAGAGGTACTTTGTATAATTTTAATATTTTAAAATGTAGTAAGACTTGTTTCAGGACCTAGCATATCCCCGAAAATGTTCCTTGTGTACTTGAGAAATGTATGTATTCAACTTATTGGGTGGTATGTTCTTTTTATATGTGTTAAGTCCAAATGATCTGTGGTGGTGTTCACTACTTCTATTTCCTTATTTATATTCTCTTACTGTTGTGTTTGTAATCGAAAGGAGAGTATTGAAGCCTCCAAATGTTATAGAGCTGTCTGTTTCTCCCTTCAGTTCTGTCAATATTTGCTTTTATATACTTAGGAGCTCTGGTGTTTTATTGTATATATGTTTATACATTATTATGTGTAATAGATTAATTGGCCTTTATTTCATTATATAATCTTGTCTTTTGTATAGATTTTGACATGAGTTTTTTTGTCTGAGGTTAGCCACCCTTGCTCTCTTTTAGTTACTATTTTTAAAAAAAAATTTTTAGATGTCGATAGACCTTTATTTTTATTCATGTATATGCAGTGTTAAAATTGAATCCACTGCCTCACATGCTAGGCAAGCGCTCTACCACTGAGCCACAACCCCAACCCCTTTGTTGGTTACTGTTTGAATAGAATATCTTTGTTCATCCTTTCATCATCAACTTACGTGTTCTTAGGTCTTAAGTGAATCTCTGCTATTGAAGACAGTATACTTAGTTGGATCCTGTTGGCTTTTAATTTATTCTACAAAGCTATGTCTTATTTCGTAGCTAAATCCATTTGCATTTAAAGGAAGGACATACTTAACCTCTGCCATTTTGTTGTTTGTTTTCTGTTTATCTCATAGCTTTTTGTTGTTGTTCCCTATTTTTTTTCTGAACTGCCTTTGTCTTTAGTTTTTTCTTATAGTGCCATGTTTGATTCCCTTCTCATTTCTTTTTGTGTATTCTATGTTTTTTTTTTTTTTTTCTTGTTATGGGGCATATATAAAACAACTCCTAACATTATAACACCCTATTTTTAATTTACTTTGTGTGTGTGTGTGTGTGTGTGTGTGTGTGTGTGTGTGTGTTTCTGGTGATCAAATCCAGGGCCTTACAAATGCTAGGCAAGAGTTCTTCCACTGAGCTGCATCTCCAGTCCTATTTTAAACATAACTGATCACATTCAAAGCTTCTACTCTTTACAACTCAGTCCCCTTTTATGTTCCTGATGTCACAAATTATATCTTTATATATTGGGTATCCACTAACAGATTTATAATTTTTTATGCTTTCCTATTTTAAATCCTATAACAATAAAAAGTGGAGTTGTGAACAAAAATTACAAAAATGTTTGTTTTTATGTTTGTCTATGTATTTACCTTTCCTGGAAAATTGTATATTTTTGTGTGTCTTTGAGTTTTTCTAACATCCTTTTCCTTGACAGACTCCCTTTAACATCCCTTGTAGGACAGATCTAGTGGTAATGCGGTTCTTCAGATTTTATTTATTTATGAATGCCTTCATTTCTCTCTTTATTATTAGGACTAGGGATTGAATCCAGGGGCGTTCTACCATTGCACTATACCTCCAGCCATTATTATTTTTTGAGATAGGGCCTCTCTAAGTTACCCATGCAGGCCTCAAACTTGTGATTCTCCTGCCTTAGCCTCCCGTAGATGTGACTATTGGCAATCAGCACCATGCCCAGCTTCTCCCCTTTTTTTTTTTTTTTTTTGGTGTGTGTGTGTGTGTGTGTGTGTGTGTTGCTGGGGATTGAATCCAGGTCCTTGTGCATGCAAGGTAAGCACTCTACCAACTGAACAATATCCCCAGCCCTTCTCCCTTATTTTTGAAGGACAGTTTTACCAGATATAGAATTCTTGGTTGCCAGGACTCCCATGCCCTATTTTTATTAATTGAAATTTATCATCCTGTTGCTTCTGACCTGCAGGGTTTCTGCTGAGCTTATGTCCTGGGAAGCAGGAGACCCCTTTGCTAGTAAAGTACTGTACAGTTGGAGGTGGGGGTGAGAAATTGGATTAACCATTGCTTCTAAATTGATTTTTCCCTACCCACCTACATATTATTCTCAGGTAGAAATTGTTGTATCGAACCCTGTATCACCTGTTCCTATGCTCTTCTATTGTAATAGCAGAATCCTCCAACTGAACAGGTAGAGTGTAATGTTGCATGATGTTAGCGTTAGTTGACTATGTATAAAAAGGTTATAGAGATACTTGAGAAGTTCTAAGAGGAAGCATTGCCTACTGTGGTTGCAAAAAACACCTGGACTTCTGTAGACTCAAGGTCTCAAGTTGACTAATTTTGGTACTATTAAGCTACAGACATGTACTCCATGTTTGTCAGATTTTGAAGGAAATGTTGGAGTATGTCACAGGATTACCTGTCTCATTTTAAGGAAGTAAAATATAAAGAAGTAAAGGTTTCACCAAAACTTGGAGATGATAATTTGTGTAAAAAAACAAATTATCAGGAGATTCTTTTAAAACATTCTTGCTGTTTTAAAGAAGAATTGGAACTAGAGTTTGAAGGAATAACTAGTAAAAACACCACTTGCTTTAGAAGAAGGTTTGGGCCTGTGCTCTTAAAAAGCCTGGAATCTTGGACCTGAAGATTCTTTTCATGGTCTAACTGCAGTTGAGAATGCAAGGATGGAAGTTCAATGTGTCAGACCCAAGGACAACTGGATTTCCTTTATTTGACCAGACAGCAAGGGTGGGTCTTTTAAGAGAAACACATGTGAATATTTTATTATGATGATCTGTTTAAACAGCATTGAGTTGCCAATAAAGAAATCGGGGTTTGGTCTCCAATACGTGAGGATCTCTTGTGAGTGAGGGACTTCAATGCTCCTTGTTTGAGAGTCAGGATAGGGGAGGAGAGAGAGAATTTCCTGCCCATTAGATTCACAGGAAGAGTGGTTTCTTTGTGATTCTTTTTGTTTTATGTTTTGTTTTTATTTATTTATTTATTTTTTTGGGTTTTGTTGTTGTTGTTTTGTTTTGTTTTTTGAGCAAGAGGTTAAGAAGTGTTTTGGGTAGAGACAGCGTGGAAATAGAGTGAGTTCTCCAAGATCATTTCTGTGTTAGACCAGCAGAGGTTCAGAGGTCCGTAAGCATTGGTCTTTTAAGGGGTGCTCATGGAAGTCAACCAGTGTAGTTATGTGTAGCTATTCCAAGCTGTCCTCTTCTGAAAAACAAGTCAGGGAAGAAGTCAAAGAAGTATGAGTTCCCAGAGGCAGGGACAAGGTCCATCTAATTGAATCTTTTTAGTTTTTTGAGCTGAACTAGCACTTCATGTTTGACATGGATCATAATTCTAAGAGATGATATCTTTGCATTGCAGATGAGGAAAATGGCATAAAGAGACCAAGGTGCCATCCATCTGGTGAGGAGTGAGCCAGAATTCCAACTCAGATTTCCTGATTTCAGGGCCTGTATCCTTCTCTGGCCACTGTATTGGCTGGATCTTTTCTGTATGGAGTATCTAGTAGCTTTTATTGTTCAGACTTTTCATTCCTTAGCTTTTATTTTCTGATGTTTCCTAATTATTGCTATTTCATTTTTATTGGTGAAGTCAGAAAACCATGAGATGGATAAAGCTAGTTAAGGGTTTCTTGAGAATATAATATTCAAAATGAAATAAGAGGAATCAAATACAAAAATTTTAGCAGTAATTTATTAGAGTCGAATTCAGAATGAAATTATTTTATACCAACTAATTTTCTTTTTTCAAACCCTTTAAAGGAAAACCTCAAAAGTCAATCCCATGACATAAATTGTTGAGAGCGGTGACGGAGAATGGGAGAACAGTTACTGAGATCAGGGGTCTCTGATGTCCTCATGGCTGTGGCCTGCTGGGTTCCTGGGAATGTTTCTGTCAAGGCACAGGATGTTTTGCTGCTGTGGCAATGCCCTGCATGAGGAGGCTCTGTGCAAGAGTCCTATTAGCTCTGATCTTGATCGCAGGCACACAGCTCCCGGGAAGGAAGAAATTCTTATGCTAGACAACCGCTAGACAACCACAATGTTTCACCAGCTCGACTTCTCCAGTTCCTGCCTGCCTTACAGTAACTTTAAACAATGGACTTTCTTGAGAGCTACACAAAGCTCCTTACATTGCACTTTGCAACTGTGGATTGCAACAGTGGAAAAGCTACATAGGATGTCCTAGTTTCTGTAACTTTTCTGAATACAAAGAATAATGGTTGCATAGTCTTTAACCTGATAATGAGACATATATAAATAAAGATTGCTGGTGTAACTCTTTAGATCTGCATCTCCATCAGAGAGGAAAGCTCCACCTGATCCCAGCTTAATCTTCAAGATCTGTGTCTGGGCTGGGGAGATAGCTCAGCTGGTAGAGTGCTTGCCTTGCAAGCACAAGGCCCTGAGTTCAATCCCCAGTACCGCAAAAAAAAAAAAAAAAAAAAAAAAGATCTGTGTCTGAATCCTTATTTTCCAATCCCCCTTCACCCCTTGCCAGACCCGAGAGTTTGGTGTGCTGGTTGCAATAATAAATGGCATTCTAAGGAGTATCTCATACACATTTCTACTGAAAGGAAGAAGAAATAGAACTGGCCTTGTGCCTATTAGGTGTTAGGTTCTTCTGTGATCTTTTTACGTATTACCCTATTTTAGCTTCACAAGTAGTTGTTACCTTTTTATAAGTGAGAAAAATGGGCCCAAAATGACTGACCACCCATAGTCACACAGTAAATTGCAAGCCATCCATGAATCTAAATCAATTTTTTTTCTGTCCCCAAAGCTGTCCATTATAATATGGTAGTTTCTGGATGAAGTACTAGGATTTTTTTTGAAATGAAACTTTTTTGTTGTTATTGTTTGATACTATAAATTGAACCTGGGGACTTTGTCACTGAGCTACATCCCCAACCCTTTCTTTTGAGACAGGGTCTCCCTGAGTTGCCTAGACTGGACTCAAACTTATGATCCTCCTGCCTCAGCTTCTTGAGTCTCTGGGATTACAGGTGTGCATCACTGCACCTAACAAAATACTAGGATTGAATATATCCTTAGAGCTTTCATGTTGAACTTCAAGTTGTTCTTGGACCTTGTTAAGCTTTTACCATATGAATGGAATATCTGTATCCATTCTTTTCCAGATTTTGCTGTTACAACTCAACATAATCACATTGAATAATAAATGGAAAATGTTAGGACATTGATAAAGCTAATATCCTGATGTAGAGACTCAATAGGGCACAGTGGCAGGAGATGGATTCAGCCATTACTGGTACATGGTTAGGAGATCATAGTCTTCAGATATTACCTTCTTTGATTCTTGTTGGGCTAAGGATCCTGGGTGAAGATCTTAAACTTGTCTACCTTTGGATTTGATTATCAACAGGTCTAAACAGGCTGGAGTGACCCACTTGCACAGGTAATGGGAGTCCCAAGAGAAGGACCAATCTGACCTTGAGCCCAGCTTCCCAAGCAGATACAGTGTTGGAGGTGAGCTATAGTTTTCCATCTGACTGCTTAACATGGCACTGGATTTGGTATATGTGACCCTGTGTTTCTTTACCATATGTAAAAAAACAGCTTTTTATTACTGTGACCAAAATACCTTACAAGAATAGCTTAGAAGAAGGGAAGTTTATTTTGGCTCACAGTTTCAGAAGGATAGACTGTGGTCTGCTAACTCCATTGCTCTGGGTCCAAGGTGAGGCAGAGCATCATGGTGGAAGAATTGGGGGAGGCGTGCTGCTCAACTCAGGATGGCCAAGAAGCACAGAGAGGGAAGGGAAAAGGGACCACAGGAAAGATGAACCCTTCCAGGGGAGACCCTCCTCCTCCAGTCATGCCCCACCCATCTACAGTTATCACTCAGCCCATTCAAACTAAGATGGACTGACTAGGCCACAGCTTTTATAATCTAATCATTTCACCTCCACACAGTCCTGCATTAACACAGAAGCTTTGGGAGGAAAACTCATATATAAATTATAACACCATAGTTAGCAATACTATCATGTCCCCAAGCTTTGGAATTTGATTAGACCTAGCCAAAATGCCAACTTTACCACCTTAATTCTGACTTGGCAAAAGCAACTTTCCTGTTTCATTCCTGTGGGAATGATGAAGGCACACACCTTACAGAAATGTTAAAAGAAAAAGAGATGTAGCTGGGTGTGGTAGCTACATCTATTCTTTTCAGATGGCTCAGAAGGCTGAGGCAAGAGGATCACAAGATCAGGACCAGCCTTAGCAATTTAGTGAGGCTCTAAACAATTTAGCAAAATAATGTCTCAAAATTAAAAAAAAAAAAAAAAAGGGCTGGGGATATGGCTCAGTGGGAAAGCACTCCTGGGTTCAATTCCCAGCACCAAAAAGAAATAAGGAAAGGAAAGAAATAAGATGTCACACATGGGAGCTGCTTGGCATATGGTCAACACTTAAATAACATCTTGTTTGTCTTGGTGAAGATGAGAACCCTGAAAGGGTACATTCTCATGCTTATTTTAAATTGAGCACTCTTCATTGCTTGAAATATTTAAAAATTCTCTACATTGTCTTTAAAAAAGTCCTTTGAATTTCTATAATGGTTTTTTTTTTTAAAGCAAAAATAAATACCACAACTTTATTTTTTCAAGAAAGAGAAGGTTTGGGGGGAATAACTTATTCAGAGTTAAATCTGCTGATTGAAGTAAGCAGTGAATAAAGAACCAGGATTCTTGTAACCCATGAAGATGTAGTTCATGAAGATGTAGATGGAAAACAGAACCTACTCGTGGTTAAAACAGTTCAAAAAGATAAAGTGGAAAAATATTGCTATCACAGAAAGGAAATCAGGGTTTCCATTCATGTATAAATACATGTATGAATCATGTATCGTTCCTTTTAAAAGCAAACAGCTGCTGGGGAAGTAGCTCAGTGGCAGAATCTTGCCTCACATGCATGAGGACCTGGTTTCCAAGGGGGTTGGGTAGGGTGGAGCCTGGTGTGCACACTCCCTGCGCTTTGCACTTCCCACACAAAGTCCTAAGGGTATGAAGTCCTCTCCAAGGTCCACCCCTTGCAGAGAGGCACAAGGAACCCAAGGCAGGCCTTTGGGACTCCCCAGATTCTTAGACACTGTGAAAGCATTACCCCAGCTCCTTACTCTAAAATTTCTATTTTCTGTTTCTTTTAAACTCATTTGTACTCACTTCTACTTCCAGCTCTAATAATTGGGCTTCCTTTGGAGAGAAAGAAAAAGGCAAAAAAAGAATGAACTTTTCACAATACAAAGGTAACTGCAAAAATGAAAACTAAGTGGAAACAACAAAACCAAGCTAAGTCTGCCCGGATGCCTGTGGTCAAATGGGTTTTCTCAGTAGTTCTGGGCCTCATGAACTGGCATTGGCCTCAGAGCCCAGGCAATCAGATCTGGACACACAGCATGAACAGAAACATGACAGCTGAAAGACTAAGGGCTCTGCTGGGTTGAATTCTCAAATATTTGTAAAATGTAGCCTCACTTTTTTAAAAGTTCTAACCTCTTTGCCCGATTTTAGTTATTGGTCCAGTTACTCATGAGTCTCTGGGATGTAAATATGTCTGCTCCTATATTACAATATTGAGTGATTTCCATCATTTTAAAGATTCTGCCTTGTTTTCCCCAAATATTATGGCACTTTGAAGAATTCAGCATCTAAGCGTTATCACACCAAAGAACACCACAAGCATTTTCTGACTGTCAGATCATTTCCTCTGGTATTTACTTTAAAAAATATGTTCAGTGTTTGAAAGTGAGTGCATTCACTTTCCCCAGACTTGTGCCAGGCCCTGGGGATTCAGAATGAGACAGCATGGTTCTGGAGTTTACAGAGATCTCTGACTGAAAAGCCACATAACAATTGGGCATCTTAACAATAAATACCATAGACAACTTCTCCAAGACCAGAATTCCAGGAACTGAGGGACCCTCCAGATTCAAGGGTAAAACCTCCAAGGCAGCTGCCAAATGCATCTGAAAGAATATAAGGAGAAGAAGGGGTGTTGGCCCCAGAGGAAAGTGAAAATCACTCTTTTAATAGTTCTAGAAGCCAGAACTATTAAAAGTCTCAGTAACTTTACTGCTCTTCTGCATTCTCTTTGTTCACTTTCTGAAATTGTAAAGTCTTTTCTAACTTCCTAACACATTTCCTTTTCCTCCAATTAACAGTATTTTTACCATCGTTCAGAACTAAATGGTTTATGTAACCCCTCCCCCCCACTAATACAATCGTTACCACTGTGGATGATATAGCTGATACCTGCTATTTGCTTTAAAGCCAGAGCTAGTTCATGGTTATTGTTTTCACTGCTGACAATTGCTGAATCCACCGTTTCTGTTTATTGGCGGCAATTAATGTTGAAGACATCATAGTAGCATCTGGGTATTTACTTTAACACTGTTTATCATTTGTTGTTTGCAACAGTTATTACTATTGTTTATTTTGCCCCCATTCTGTGAGGTACTGAGAACCTACAGGGACACTAAAAGTTCACCGATTAGATATTCTGCTGCAGAACCAAACATTACCTCACATTACCTTACTCCTATTCAAATATGGGAGGAGACAAAAAGCCCCAAACCATCAAAAAGAATAAGGAGAAACAACCAGAGAGGGAACTTAGGTCCCACTTCTAGGCATCTGCTCATACATCAAAGACAGAACTCCCAGAACAAATAAGATAACTACACACAAAAGGACATGCACAAAAGAAGAGGTAGAGGAATCCATTTCAACTGATGCACAAGACCAGGTCCTCTGAAAACATGAGAAAACAAGCAAACAAATCTCCCCACCCCTAAATCCACAGTCCCCCAATAAAGGAACCCACTGATAGTGAGGTAGAGGAAAACCCAGAGAAAGCTTATAAAAAACTGATTATCAAAATGTTCAGAGAACTAAAAGAAGATCTAAGGAAGTAATTAAGAGAGCAATTACAGGAGATGAAAGACCATTTTAATAAGGAAATAGAAATAGTGGGGGGGGGGACCACAAGCAGAAATGAAAGACAAGATCAGTCAAATTACAAATTCACTTGAAGGCATCAATGACAGATGATGTAGAAAATAGAACCTCACCCTTGAAGACAGAACTTTAGGCATTGAAGACAGGCTATATGATCTTGAATACACAGAAAGAAGTAAAGGGAAAAAATTATAGAACATGAATAGAATGTACAAGAACTGGGACAATTTTAAAAGACCAAACCTGAGAATGATTGGTATAGAAGAGAACATGGAGACACAAACTAAAGACATAAAGAATATTTTTTATGAGATAGTTACAGAAAACTCCAGTATCAGAAACAAGATAGATATCCACAAACAGGAGATTTATAGGACCCCGAATAGACCCAGCCAAATGAGAAGTTCACTGAGACATATCATAATCAAAATACCTAACATAGAAAACAAGAATAGAATATTAAAAGTTGCAAGAAACACCAGATCACATTTGGAGGCAAACCAATAAAGTCTCACTTTTGATTCCTCTGCGCAGACCCTAAAGTCAAGGAGGGCCTGGAGTGAGATATTTCAAACCCTAAAAGAAAACAACTGTCAGCCAAGGTTAATATACCCAGCAAAACTCAGTTTCAAATTTGAGGGGGAAATAAAAACATTCCACAACAAGAATAAATTAAAAGAATTCATGAGTACCAAACCAGCACTGCAAAGAATACTCAGAGATAAACTTGATACAGAGGAACTAGAAAACAATTCCCAAAACCCCAAACAGAGGAAATTCAATAAAAAATAATCAACTAAATGAGAATCAAGACAGGATAAAATATAGCAAAAAACCAAAGTGTTAGGAAACCACAATCACATATCCATACTAATGCTGAATGTTAAGGGTCTCAACTCTCCAATTAAAAGACAAAGATTAGCGAACTGGATCAATAAACAAAATCCAACTACATGCTGCTTACAAGAGACCTTCTTATAGGCAAAGACACCCATAGGCTAAAGGTAAAAGGATGGCAAAAAATGTTCCAGGCATATGGTCTAGCAAAACAAGCAGGAATACTATTTTCATATTTGACAAAGTAGATTTCAAGTAAAAATTAGAAAAGAAAAAGAAGGACATTACATCCTAGTGAAGGCAACAATCCCACAAGAAGATAGCCATAGTAAACATTTATGCCCAAATGTCAATGCACCCAATTACATGGAAACAATACTGCATGACATTAAATACTACATAGACCCCAACACATTAATACTGGGGGATTTTAATACACGCTTATCACCAATAGCCAGGTCATCAAAACAAAAAATCAACAAATGTATCTCCAACCTAAGCAACACCATAAATCAAATGGACCTAACAGACACGTACAGAATAGTCCACCTCAGAACAGTTGCATTTACCTTCTCAGCTGTGCATGAAACTTTTTCCAAAATAGATCATTTTCTAGGCCACAGAGCATATCTTAGCAAATATCAAAAATTGGTATAATCCCATGTGCCTATTATGGATCCAGGGAGAGTCCCCTCTCACTCTTCCCCTTTTACTATACAGCCCAACCCTGACCCCAAGTCTTCTTATATGTCTAATACCTTCTTGGATGGAAGACCCAAGAGATGGACTGACTGCCCTCCTGGGGCATCTGAGCATCTCTGGCCCCAAAAGTTGGTTCCATTGATACAGGTTCACTCAAATACTGGTGCTACTAGTTGCCCAAGCTAATGAGCCACTGGTAAAGACAAAAAAAAAAAAAAAAAAATTTTTTTTTTCATAATGCTACGTAAAACTGTAGTGAAAGTGTTTCAGATTTTGAGACCCAACTGTTTACGCCTTCCCAGGATCATTTTGCTAATTGATTGTCCTTCTGAAGGGGTAGAATCCACAATAGTTTCTTAAGCCTCTCAGAAATCCACTCCCTGCCCCAAAACTGAGGAGACACAGGAGGTATGAAGAATCAGAGCCTACTGAATAGAAGCCCAGGAGTAGAAAACTCCATGGGAATAGTATTGGGGTAGAACCCCCTAAACTGTAATTAACAGTTTGCTGTAGGCTCCTTGTCG
Organism: Sciurus vulgaris; assembly: GCF_902686455.1. Lineage (NCBI taxonomy): Eukaryota > Metazoa > Chordata > Mammalia > Rodentia > Sciuridae > Sciurus > Sciurus vulgaris. The sequence goes on from NC_136463.1 coordinate 74,057,831, forward strand.
ACAAGTTTGAGAGTTAAAAGCGCCCAGGGGAGCTACTCTTATGGAGGCCCACACATTTTTTTTTTTTAACCTCTAGAAACCCAACCAAGTTTTCGCTATAAGGATCAGAGAAAAATCCCTCTTGTGAGGAGGGGAGAATAACCCAGAACATTCTGGTGTTTTTTGTTATTGTTCGTTTGTTCCTGGGATTGAACCCAGGGGTACTTAACATCTGACCTACATCCGCAGTCCTTTTTATTTTTTATTTTGAAAAATTTTTATTTTATCTTGCTAAGTTCCTGAGGGTCTTTCAAAGTTACTAAGGCTGGCCTTAAACAACTTCCTGCACAGCCTCATGAGTTGCTGGGATTATAGGCTTGTTCCACCAAGCAGGCTCAGAGTATTCTGCTCTTAACAAGGCTTACCCTCACAGGAACTATTTTACCAGAACCTAACTGACCAGAGTGAGGGAAGTCCCCAACTCCAGCCTGATCTAGGCTTCCTGCCTACCTAAAGGGGGAAAACCAGGTGAGGAGTACTTGCGATGGTCACAGCCCAGGAGCTCATTAAAAGACTGAAACTTAATCACAGGATTATAGACTGCTGCCCCACCCTCCACACCTCACCAGTAAGGGCTTCTGTATAATAATGGGAATATAACTGAAAGAACTGCACATCTCAGATCAATTTAACAAGGTTCTAGCTGGGTGTGGTGGCACATGCCTGTAATCCCAGGAACTTGGGAAGTTGAGGCAAGAGGATTGCAAGTTCCAGACCAACCTCAATCATTTAGCAAACCCCTGTCTCAAAATACAATAAAAAGGGCTGGGGGTGTGGCTTAGTGGTAGCACACCTCCAGGTAAATCCCCAGTAACACACACACACACGCACGCAAAATTTCTAGGGAAACCCAAAGACATATGGGGAGAAAATAAATAAATAAATAAATAAATAAATAAAATTTACCCTCTGACACATTCAGCCATAGCAAACAGAAAATAGCCTAATTCTTAGAGAAGCATAAAACCTCACATAAATGTCTTCAATCCCTTACCCAACATATGATGTTGCATTTAAACAAACAAACAAAAAAGCAATTACAAGGCATAATAAAAGCAAACACTCAAAATTTCAACAGACTGAGCAAGCATCAGAACAAGACTCAGATATGAAGAACAGAACAGCACCAAAAGTAGTAGAAGACAGGAAATAGTTAAACTCAGAGCTGAAATCAATGAAATTGAAACAAAAGAAACAATACAAAAAATTGACAAAATAAATAGTTGGTTCTTCGAAAAAATAAACAAAATTGATAAACCTTTAGCCACACTAACAAAGAGAAGACGAGAGAAAACCCAAATCACTAAAATTCGGAATGAACAAGGAAATATCACAACAGACAGGATTGAAATACAAAACATAATTAGAAGCTATTTTGAAAATCTATACTCCAACAAAATAGAAAATTTTGAAGACATCAACAGGTTTCTAGAGACATATGAATTGCCTAAACTGAACGAGGAGGACATAAACAATTTAAATAGACCAATTTCAAGTACTGAAATAGAAGAAGTCATCAATAGCCTACCAACAAAGAAAAGTCCGGGACCAGATAGGTTCTCAGCCGAGTTCTACAAAACCTTTAAAGAAGAGCTCATTCCAATACTTCTCAAAGTATTCCATAAAATAGAAGAGGAGGGAACCCTCCCAAACTCATTCTATGAAGCCAATATCACACTGATACCTAAACCAGACAGAGACTCATCAATGAAAGAAAATTTCAGACCAATATCCTTAATGAACATCGACGCAAAAATTCTCAACAAAATTTTAGCAAATCGCATCCAAAAACATATTAAAAAGATAGTGCACCATGATCAAGTGGGTTTCATCCCAGGGATGCAAGGTTGATTCAACATCAGGAAATCAATAAACGTAATTCACCATATTAATAAACTTAAGAATCACATGATTATTTCAATAGATGCAGAAAAAGCATTTGATAAAATACAGCACCCCTTCATGCTCAAAACACTAGAAAAAACAGGGATAGTGGGAACATTCCTTAACATTGTAAAGGCCATCTATGCTAAGCCCATGGCTACTATCATTCTAAATGGTGAAAAACTGAAAGCATTCCCCCTAAAAACTGGAACAAGGCAGGGATGCCCTCTTTCACCACTTCTATTCAACATCGTTCTTGAGACTCTGGCCAGAGCAATTAGACAAACCAAAGAAATTAAAGGGATACGAATTGGAAAAGAAGAACTCAAACTATCCCTGTTCGCTGATGACATGATTATATATTTAGAGGAACCTGGAAATTCCACCAGAAAACTCTTAGAACTCATAAGTGAATTCAGTAAAGTAGCAGGTTACAAGATCAATGCCCATAAATCCAACGCATTTTTTACATAAGTGATGAATCTTCAGAAAGAGAAATTAGGAAAACTACCTCATTCACAATAGCCTCGAAAAAAATAAAATACTTGGGAATCAATCTCACAAAAGAGGTGAAAGACCTCTACAATGAGAACTATACAACACTAAAGAAAGAAATTAAAGAACACCTTAGAAGATGGAAAGATCTTCCATGTTCTTGGATAGGAAGAATTAATATTGTCAAAATGGCCATACTACCTAAAGTGCTATACAAATTCAATGCAATTCCAATTAAAATCCCAATGACGTACCTTACAGAAATAGAGCAAGCAATCATGAAATTCATCTGGAAGAATAAGAAACCCAGAATAGCTAAAGCAATCCTTAGCAGGAAGAGTGAAACAGGGGGTATTGCAATACCAGATCTTCAACTCTACTACAAAGCAATAGTAACAAAAATGGCATGGTATTGGTACCAAAATAGAAAGGTAGATCAATGGTACAGAATAGAGGACACGGACACAAACCCAAATAAATACAATTTTCTCATATTAGACAAAGGGGCCAAAAATATGCAATGGAGAAAAGATAGCCTCTTCAACAAATGGTGCTGGGAGAATTGGAAATCCATATGCAACAGAATGAAACTAAACCCATATCTCTCACCATGCACGAAACTAAACTCAAAATGGATTAAGGACCTCGGAATCAGACCAGAGACCCTGCAGATTATAGAAGAAAAAGTAGGTCCAAATCTTCACCTTGTTGGTCTAGGATCAGACTTCCTTAACAGGACTCCCATAGCACAAGAAATAAAAGCTAGAATCAACCACTGGGATAGATTCAAACTAAAAAGCTTTCTCTCAGCAAAGGAAACTATCAGCAATGCGAAGAAAGAGCCTACAGAGTGGGAGAATATCTTTGCCAATCGTACTTCAGATAGAGCACTAATCTCCAGAATCTATAAAGAACTCAAAAAACTCTACTCCAAGAATTCAAATAATCCAGTCGACAAATGGGCTAAGGAAATGAATAGACACTTCACAGAAGAAGATCTACAAGCAATCAACAAACATATGGAAAAATGTTCAAAATCTCTAGTAATAAGAGAAATGCAAATCAAAACCACCCTAAGATTCCATCTCACCCCAATTAGAATGGCGATTATCAAGAATACAAGCAACAACAGGTGTTGGCGAGGATGTGAGGAGAAAGGTACACTCATACATTGCTGGTGGGGCTGCAAATTTCCAGCCACTCTGGAAAGCAGTGTGGAGATTCCTTAGAAAACTTGGAATGGACCCTCCATTTGACCCAGCTATCCCACTCCTTGGCCTATACCCAAAGGACTTAAAATCAGCATACTACAGAGATACAGCCACATCAATGTTCATAGCTGCTCAATTCACAATAGCCAGACTGTGGAACCAACCTAGATGTCCTTCAATTGATGAGTGGATAAAGAAACTGTGGTATATATATACAATGGAATATTACTCAGCCATAAAGAATGATAAAATTATGGCATTTGCAGGCAAATGGATGAAATTGGAGAATATCATGCTAAGTGAGATAAGCCAATCTCAAAAAGCCAAAGGACGAATGATATTGCTAATAAGTGGAGGATGACACATAATGGGGGGAGGGAAGGGTTAGTGTTAGGGTTAGAGTTAGGGTTAGGGAGGGGGGCAAGTATGGAGGAAGGAAGGACTGTATAGAGGGTAAAGAGGGGTGGGAGGGGTGGGGGGGAAGGGAAAAAATAACAGAATGAATCAAACAACATTACTCTATGTAAATTTATGATTACACAAATGGTATGCCTTTACGCCATGTACAAACAGAGAAACAACATGTATCCCATTTGTGTACAATAAAAAAAAATAAATAAATAAATAAAAAATTTAAAAAAAAAGACTCAGATATGAAAGATATTTGAAATATCAGAGAATTCAAAACAACTACTATAACAACCCACGAAAACCACGCCAGACACGGGAAATCACATAAGAGGGTTTATTAAGCAAACAGAGTGTCTCCCTGCCGGGTAAGAGAGAAAATGAGGGGAAAAGAGAAAGGGCAAGCGCAAGAGAGAGTGTGAAAAGCCAGGAGGAGAGAGAAAGAAAGTGAGTAGGAGAGAGAAAGCATGAGAAAAGATGGCGGGGAAGCTATGCTTAAGCAGCTGAATGGGGCTAGGCTAACAGGGGACCAATAACAGAGAAGGATACTTGCAAGCTGACTGATGAACCAATAGCTAGCTAGGATGTTCACAGACTGACAAATAATTGGGAGGCAGGGAAATGGCTGCAGCGAAAAGGAGCAGGGGAGCAGCTTTACATTATATTACAACTACGACTAATACACTGACTTTAAAAGCTATCATTTTAAAAAGTGGATAACACAGGGCTGAGGATGTAGCTCAGTTGGTAGAGTGTTTGCCTTGCAAGCAAAAGGTCCTCGGTTCAATCCCCAGCAACACACACACACACACACACACACACACACACACACACACACACACACAGTGGATAGCATGCAAGACAGGAAATAAAAGCAGAGAGATGGAAACTAAGAAAAAAATCAAAACAAAATTTTAGAAATTAAAAGATACTTAATGCCTTTAATGGTCTCTACAATACATGGGACATAGCCAAGGAAAGAATTAGTTAGCTTAAAGAAATGTTAATAAAAACTTACAAAACTGAGATGCAAAGAAAAAAAAGGATCTAAAAGAGCAGAATATTCAAGAACTGTGGGACAAATACAAAACGTAAAACCTGCATAATGGAACTCAAGGAGAAAAAGATGAAGAAAGAAAAGAAATGCTTGAAGAAATAACTGAGAATTTTTCAAAATTAATGACAGACACTAAACCACAGATCCAGAAAGCCTAGGGAACACCCAAGTAGTATAAATATTCTAAAATCTAAACCGAACTGCAGAAATCAGAGACAAAGGGAAAATCTTGAAAGAAGTCAGACATTAAAACAAAACAAACAAAACACCCTGCTATCTATAGAGGAACAAGAAGAGTAATTACATCAAACTTCTCTGCAGAAACTACAAACAAGAAGAGAGTGGAGTGAAGCATCTAAAATGTTGAAAGAAAAATAATCATCAACTTAGAATTCTGGAACCAGCAAATTATCTTTCAAATGTGAAGGAGAGCCTGGTACATCTGTGTCCAGCTTGTTTAGGAGACTGAGGCAGGAGGATTTCAAGGTTGAGGCCAGCTATTATTACTTGGCTAGACCCTGTCTCAAAATAGGGGCAGCTCCCCCTGGGGGCTGTAGTTCAGTGGTAGAGTGCCCCTGGATTCAAATCCCAGTACTGAGAAAAAACAAAAAAAGGAAAAATAAAGACTTCCTTGGACAAACAAAGATGTCTCAAGTGACATCTTAAAATATTTTCAATTAAAATAAAATGAGAATACAATTTTTCAAAATGTGTGGGATCCAGCAAAAGCAATGTTGGAGGGAAATTTAAAAATTTGTGTATGTAAGGCAATAAAGAACATCTAAAATCAGTAATCTAAGTTTCCACTTTTGGGGGAACTAGAGAAAGAAAAGTAAAGTAAATCTAAAGTAAGCAGGAAAAATAGGGGAAAAAATAAAAACTAAAGCTGAAATTGAAAGTAGGCCATCAAAAGAGAAAAGTCAACAAAACCAAACCTGGTTCTTAGAAAGATTAGTAAATTGATATACTTCTAGCCAAATTAAGAAAAAGAAAGAAAAGACACTGATAACTAATATCAGAAGTGAAAGAGGGACCATCATTTCTAATTCCAGACATTAAAAGGATAATAAAGGAATATTCTAATCAACCCTATGCCCACAAGTGTTACAACCTAGATGAAACAGGACAATTCCTTAAAAATACACAATCTATCAAAACACACAAGGAGAATTATGTAATTCAAATCGATTCTACCTAAAGGAAACTAAAGCAATAGTTGATAACCCTCCAAAATGGAGAACACTAGGACCCAGATAAGTTCACTGGTGAATTCTACCAGATGTTAAGGAATAAATTACACCAATTCTCTTACAACCTCTTCCAGGAAGTGAAAGCAAACAAAAAAATACTTCCTAACTCATTTTATGAGGATAGCTTTTACCCTAATACCGAAATCAGAATCAAGAATGGAAAACTACACAGTCATATCTCCAATGCATAGAGATGCCAAAGTCCTCATCCAAAAATTAACAAATTAAGTTCAATAAGGCATGAAAACAATTATATACCATGGCCAAGTAGGACTGATTCCTGATATACTAGGCTGGTTCAACACTAGAAATCAATTAATGCAATTGATCACTAAGGCTAAAAACAAAAAATATGATCATATCAGTAGATGCAGAAAGAAGTTTTTGACAAAGTCTGACACCCATTCATGATCAAACAAAACTAAACAAAGCTCTCAGAAAACCAGAATTAGAGGGAAACTTCTTCAATTTAGATTAAAAAAAAAATTACAAAAACCTTACAGCTAACATTATACTTAATGGTAAGACATGAGATGCTTTGCCCCTAAGATCAGGAACAAGGTAGGAAGCTTCCTTCTTATCACTACTATTTGACATTGTACTGAAGTTCTAGTTAACACAATAAGACAAGAAAAGGAAATAACTCTTTGGACAGAGCTCATAGGGTTGGGACACAGGAGAAGAAAATGTGTGAACTTGAAGAAAGATCAGTGCAAACTAGTCAAATTGTAAGAGAGAAAAAGAGGAGTACAGGAGGATGACCTACTACAAAGCACTTGGGAAGTACGTGTGAAGTTCTGTGGTCACATATGAAGTCCTTGGTTCTAATCTGATTTCTTTTCTGTGTGTGTATAACTTTGATTTATTCTTAACATGTTGTTTTAACAGGTGATTCTTTTTGAATGAATATACTGGTGTGATGGGCTGACATATTTGACATCATGGAAATGTTATAGGCCAGGCTATGTGGGCAATGACTAAACAGACTCCATTTTCTCTGAGACAACATGTGAAGTAGGAAATGCTTCTCCCATGGGAACACCCTGCCTCTGTTGCCATCATCAGTTACATAGCGTGACCTGTTTGGCAACACAAAATGACAATTCTTATATTGTTCTCTTTTTGATTCCTGTTTTTCCTAAACAATGTACCATGTTAGCAATGAAGTCAACAGCAATTATCTGGATGTTAGTAACCATTCTTTAGTTTGTACCTAAGTAAGGTCGTTTTGACCCACTTCCCCCTTCTGCTAATGATTTCAGATCTTATGATGTTAATTTGTAATTTTAAATCATAGCAACAGACACTTATGATTGATGTACTGATTTATGGTGTAAAAACCCATGCAACCTTATGGCCGGGGCTATTCTCCCCAGAGCCATTTTTAGGGCATTATGTGAGACAGTCAGCCGGCGGACTAATAAAGATTCTCAAATTTGGACTTGTTAGTGGTAATCGGTCTGTTTTTCAGTTGCGCACCATAACACTGGGAACATTTACAAAAATATTCTGGGCCATGAAGGCAACCTCAATAAAGTCTAAGGGCTCCAGGTGATATGGAACATGTTCTCTGGCCAAAGGTGATGAAAATTAAAATTAATAACAAAAATACTTTAAAATTTTCATGTTTGGGGGGCTGGGGTTGTGGCTCAGTGGTAGAGCGCTTGCCTAGCATGTATAAGGCACTGGGTTTGATCCTCAGCACCACATAAAAATAAATAAAGGTATAAAAATTGTTTTTATGTTTGCAAACTTGTTAACATATTAGTAAAAAATCATAAGGAAGACTAAGATTAGTAAGAATTAAACGTTAATTTGTGGTTTACAGTTAAAACAACACATGGAAGGAAATTATTTTTTAAAAATATATTTATTAAGAAACAAAATTAAAAACAAGTGTTCATTAGTCAGAGTTCTCCAGAGAAACAGGACCAAAAGAATGTGAAGAGAGAGAAGTTTTGAAGGAATTGGTTCAATAATTTTGGATATTGACAAGACCAAAATCTGCAGAATGGGTCAGCTGGAGACTCAAGGGAAGAGCTGCAGTTAAAGTCTGAAGGCAGTGTTCTGGAGAATTTCTTCTTGCTTAGGGAAAGTCAGTCTTTGTTCTAATTAAGTCCTTCAACATATTGGACGAGGCCCACCACATTATGCAGAGTAAACTGTTTTACTGAGAGTTCACAGATTTAAATGTTAATCTCATGCAAAAAAAAAAAAATCTGCACAGAAAACACTCAGAATAATGTATGACCAAATATCTGGGTAGCCAGTTTGACACAAAAAATTAATCATCATAAAATGTTATGAGTTGAAATGTGTCCCAACAACATTCATATGCTGAAGTCCTAACCCCAGGCCCTCCAAAGGTGACCATATTTGGAAACGGTTGGAAACGGGGCTATTGTAGACATAATTAATTAAAACAAGATCATATTGGAAGCCAGGTGCAGTATGCATGCCCATAATCCCAGCAACTCAGGAGGCTGAGGCAGGAGGATCGTGAGTTTGAAGCCAGCCTCAGTAGATTAGTGAGACACTAAGCAACTCAATGAGACCTTGTCTCTAAATAAAGCATATTTTAAAAGGATTGAGGATGTGACTCAGTGGTTAAGCACCCATGGGTTCAATCCCTGGTACCAAAAAAAAAAAAAAAAAAAAAATGATCATTTGGGAAAATGATGGGTCCCTAGGGCAATGTCCTTATACAAAGGGGAAATCTGGACAGAGAATATCCAGGAAAGATGATGTGAATACATAAGGAGAAAGCCGTGGTAGCATGGAGGCAGAGGGCAGGGTGATGCATCTACAAGCCAAGGAATGCCAGAGCTTACCAGCAGGCATAGACCAGATTCTCCCTTGCACACCTCAGCAGGAACCAACTTCGCTGACCTCTTGATCTTGGACTTGCAGCCTCCCAAACCGTGAAACGACAAATTTCTGTTGTTAGCTGACTGCGGTAGTGCAATTCCAGTGACTTAGGAGGTTGAGGCAAGAGGATTTCAAGTTTGAGGCCATTCTGAACAACTTAACAAAACGCTGATCTCAAAATAAAAAATAAAAAGAACTGGGGATGTAGTTCAGTGGTAGAGCACTCCTGGGTTCATCCCCATTAGTGGAAAAAAGTAAAAAGATTGAAAAGGGTAAAGGGGGTGGAGATTAGGAACTATTTTATCAAAAGTCAATAAATTTGAAAACCTGAATGAAATAGATGCATTGCTGAACAGATACAAAATACCATTGCAAAGATAGTAAACGTCGTTCTGTTCCTGTGAAACATCTCAGCCTTCTGTGATTTTGTGTGTGTGAGTTCAAACAAACTTTTAGAGACTAGTTAACCCATCTTAAACAAGTTTTCCTAAAAAGGAAAAAGAAAAACCAGACTTTGTGGCACACACCTATAATCCCAGCAACCCTGAAGGTTGAGACAGAAGGATCTCAAGTTGGAGGCACCTTAGTGAGGCCCTGTCTCAAAATAAAAACAATACCAAAAAGGAGTTGGGGGTGTAGCTCTTGCCTAGCATTTTAAGACCCTGAGTTCAATCACAAAATTCACCCAACTCAAATGTGGCTCAGTGGTCGAGTGCCTCTGAGTTCAATCCCCCCAAAAATCCACCTAAATCATTTTATGATATTTGGTGCCCTGAAGCCATAGTGCTACTCAGCCAGTCTGTCAGGCTGAAAGTTCTGCTTCTAGTATCCTTGTCCCTCAGTTCCCTGCAGTGTGGACAGCTCTGCCCTCCAGCCCAGGAGATAAAAGTCAGACTCCACTTTGGGGTGTGGACAGATCCTCCTCCAGAAGGGACAGTGAGAGACAGCAGATTACTTCCCCATTGTGTCCCATCTGCCCCCTGCCTGACAAAGCTTGCATCTTTGGAGCACACAGTTGAGGTCACAGCCTAGGAGGAGACATTAGCCCACTTTAAGCAGGTGCTGGGTTTTCTGGCCACAGACGTGCAATTCTGCAGGCATGGTACGTGTGTGAGAGTTAAGTATCACATAGGAGGCAAGCACTATGGGGATAGACCACAGATCCCAAAAGAGGGAGCATTTGGTGAAAGCACACATCCATGACCTGTATGTATTGAGCGCCACCTCTGGGCCCCAAGCTGAGTCCAGAGAAGCACCTGGGTCAGACAAGGCCCAGGGAAAGAGCAAACTTTATGGGAAAAGCTTTATACAGAGCTGCTTTAATTCAGCCTCTTCATTGAAAAAGTAAAAGGACATGAGAAGAATCCAAGATTCAGTTGAGAAATGATCTCTTATTACTGCTTCATTTGGGTGGAGTCAGAGTGGCAACCTGGCAGAGCAGAGTATGTTCAGGTCCTGGGCTTGGTAGTTGTTTCCCAGATGGGGACCCAAGACTTACTGCCTGGCCTTCCTGAACCTTCTTTTCTCATCTAAGATTTGGGTTCATACCCTTTCTTCCCAGAGTTCCCAGGGTGAGAATCCAAGATCAAACCCCTGCTTTGCTTGCTGCCTAGAGGTGTCCCTTTGTAGGCTCCTGCCCCCTTTCTTTTTTCCTGATCCTTTCATGAAAGCCCAAGATTGAGAGTCACAGTGACTAACATCTCTTCAGAGAAAGGGCACATGGGCACGGGTGAAAGTCACCTGTGATGGTAGAAGAATTCAGTTGTCCAATAGAAGGCAGCAACATGCAGAGACCTGTGCTGGGGGCCTGGGGTGAGAGATTGGGGCTCCTGCCTCTTGAGAAGCCCCTCACCCAGTTTAGCCTGGAGTAGGTGCCATAGGAAGGACAGATAATCAAGTGCTAACTAATGAGGCCAAAGGACCAGGATAAACTGGGAACAGCAGGGAGGGTGGTAGAAGGAGTAGGTGGGCCAAGCCTTAGGAGAGGCTGGGAAGCTGGGCACTGTCACTGTGGGGATGTGCCAGGCATCTGACCACTGGCAACTGCAGTCATCTCCCTGCAAACAGAGCAGGAATTGCCAACTGTCTCTATTTGGATGAAAGGAAAGGAGGCTCAGAGGGCTCCCTCAAATGCCCAACTCGGGGAGTCTGGGTGGGGATGTGGCTAGCTCCAAAGTCCCTGCTGTGTCTCTTGTGACATGGAGCCAGGCAGCAGGTGAGGGAAAAGAGTGGCGTGTGTTGGGCAGTGGCAGGTCCTGGTCTCTGTCAATATTTGGGAAGGTCAATCATTAGCCAGCTTCAGGCTTATCCCACACAGGCTAGGCCTGGCCCTGTTGGTGAGGGGTGGGGTTCCCCCAGGCTCAGCTAAGACTGGACATGGAGAGGGAAGTGGGTGGGCAGCCCCTGGCTTCTCCTTTTAGGAGAGCTTCCCATTCACAGGGCAGTCCTGTCTCAGGGGCTGAAGGAGCAACACTTAGGGCACTGCCCAGTTGAGAAAAGGAGTTTTGAAATGATCAGCTGAGAAAAGGCAAAAAAAAAGATATTGAAGTAGTCTTCATGGGCAAAGTCAACTTTTTGTCTGTTTGTTTTGGTACTGGAGATTGAACCCAGGGGTGCTCTACTACTGAGCTACATCCCCAGTCCTTCTTAAGATTTTATTTTGACAGGGTCTAAGTTGCTGCAGCTGGCCTCACATTTGTGATCTTCTTCCTTAGTGTCCAGAGTCACTGGGATTATTGGCATATGCCACCACTAAAGTTAGATTGGTTGTCGTTGTTGTTGTTGATGATGGATCTTTATTATATTCATTTCTTTATATGTGGTACTGAGAATTGAACCCAGTGCCTCACCCATGTGAGGCAAGCTCTCTACCACTGAGCCACAACCTCAACCCTAAAGTTAGAATTCTCATGGACTTCATTGTGCTTACTTTGTAGTTTACTACTGTTTTTATTTTAAATTTTGTATAATCTCTCTACCACCCAGAAACTTGTGAATCAGGTTCTGTTCACCTGGAACTGAGTTAAAGGGCCCAGACACTTTATAAATATTATTTGATTTTATCATCAAGGATCTTAGAAAACACAGGCTGGTGCTTTCCCATTGAACCCAGATGAGGTAACTGAAGCTCAGAAAAGGTAAATGACCTTCCAAATATATATGGTAAGTGTGGACAATCTGTCATTCCCCAGGAGAGGTCACTTATTCTTTTGTTCATGCTAGTCCTGGACAACTCAGAAGAGTAACAATGGGGCAAGGTGTAGGGTGAGCTGCAGTGGGACACAGGCTCTCTGAGATTCTGGCAGAGGCTGGGGCTAAATGAGACGGGCCATGGACCAGCAAGGTCCTAATGGCTGCCCTGTCCCCTGTTGTGTAGTCTCTGCACACAGAGCTCTGGTTGTTATCAACAAATTGGGAGGAGGCTGGGACAACAGCTCTTCTAAGATCAATTACAGAACTAGGTGGTAGTAACAGGGTCCCAGGCCTGACTGACTCCAGAGCCACTACACTATTTGGAGACCGGACGATTAGGTGGCTTATGGGGATCCCTCCTTTGGAAGGCAAGTTGATATGAGAGTTAGGCCTAAAACCTAGGTCGGCTGGCTTCTTGTCCAACGTCCTACATCCAATTCACCACGCTGTCCAATGAGCATGGTGGGGCCAGGGGAGGACCCAGAGGTTAACAGCAGCAGGTAACAGTGATTACTGCTATTCCCAATTGTATAACATTGTTCTCCCCCCACCCTTTCCTTTCTTTCTTCCTTTTTTCCTTTTCTTTTCCCTCCCTTCCCTCCCTCTTCCTCCCTTCTTTCCTCCTTTCTCCCTCTCTTCCTTCCTTCCTGAGATGGAGTTTTGCCATGTTGCTCAGGTTGGCTCTTGGACTCAAGCGATCATCCAAACTCTGCCTCATGAGTAGTTAGTATCTGGGACTACAGGTGTACACTCAGCTTGTAATGTTATTCTTAATAGTTTCCTCAACTAAACTGTGAGTTCATTCTGAATAACACCTTCAGGGGCCCTGGCTACTTCTCCATACCCAGCAGATGTCAAAACAGTTGACCCCCAGGAACAAAGCACAACAGAGAAAAGCACCTGGGGTTTGCAGTTAGACCTAAATTTAAATCCTGGCTCCACTGTTAGACCTCCCTGTACCTTGCCTCCCTCCACAGCTGGTCAAGCATAAGTTTTAGGGTCCTTGTCTTGCACAGTCTCTTTCCAAGGCCTTTAGAAAGACTCTAACAGTTTTGTAATCACACTTTTTCATTCTTTTTTTTTTTTTTTTTTTTTTTTTAAGTATCAGGCATTGAACCCCAGGGGCACTTAACCACTGAGCCACATTCCCAGCCCTTTTTTATATTTTATTTAGAAACAAGGTCTTGTGGGTTGTTTAAGGCCTGGCTGAGTTGCTGAGGCTGGCTTTGAACTCACAATCCTCCTGCCTCAGCCTCCTTAGCTGCTGGGATTACAGGTGTGCACCACCACGCCCAGCTTCATTCTTTTTTATAAAGAGAGCACACACGAACCCCAAATTGCATCAGCTTCAGACCCTACAAAATTGGATCTGTTCCTCCCCACTCCACAAAATTGCTTTGGGAGTTCAATAATATTCTGTTCATAAAGTGAGTGACATAAAGTAGGTGCTCAGTAAATGTTACTTCCCTCTAGAATGGTCCAGAACAGGAATGAAAGGTCAGACAAAGTCACAGGCTGGTGTGTGTATGTCACAAGCCCTTTAATGTCCCATGTATTGCCATTCAATATCCCAAGCTCCACTGCAGAGTGCCCTCTGGGGTCCAGAGATGAGGAGAGAGGGGTGCTATGGCACCTGGACCTTGGTGGAGTTGTCCTTGCTTCTGATGTGGTTGTGAATCCAGTCTAGGTAGCGACTGACCTTGGTATAGACACCATAGTTGTTAAGGAGCCCACAGCCCTCACCCCAGCTCACCAGGCCCACCAGGAACCAGGTGCCTCGTGAAAAAGCAACCATGGGTCCCCCACTGTCACCTTCACAGGCATCCCGCTGGTCTCCTAGGATGCCTGCACACAGCATGTTCTCAGAGATCATGTTGTTCATAACCTGCATGCACTCGTTGCGTGGGGCCACGGGAATCTTGATGAAGTTGAGGACAAAGGTGCGGTTTCTCTTGGCCACCTTCTCTCGGCTGCTGTGATAACCCCAGCCAGTCACCACTGTCTCCTGGCCAGCCTGAGTGAGCTCACGCTCCGCAAGGCCACTGTCGGGGAGGCAGATGGGTACGATGGTCTTTGAGAGGGTGGCGGGCTGGGCCAGGCGGAGCAGTGCGATGTCGTTGTCAGTGGTGCTCCGGCTGTAGTTGGGATGAATGAAGACCTCTTTGATGTTCAGGTCCACTTCCCACTTGTCCCTGCGCCGCAGGTCGTACTCACCTGCAGGGTAGAGGATGCTGTCAGAGTGGGCCAGAGGAGCCCACAAGTTGGCTGTGCTCCATTGGGTCTGGATGGAGGGCTTGAATGGGTTTGGCTGGCAGGGTTGCCCACATGTCACAAAGACACTGTCATGAAGCCAACTGTCTGTGTTTTGGATCCTTATCAAGGGTGAATTCCTACCAGAAAGGGTGGCCCATGGGTGTTAATCCCAAAGGGACAGAATGCTGGTGTGGATTCAGGACTCATAGAAGGAACAGCAAGACAGGGAAGCCTGGGGTAGCAGGGAGGCCCAAGGCCCTGGAAACCAGCAAACACAGATCAGAGTCAGAAAAGGAAATATGGAGCACCTATAACTGGAGAAACAAGGGCCAGAGCAGCAAGACCCAAAGAGGAGGACATAGGTACTGCAGGGGAATAATGATCTGGACCACGTATGAGGGACAAAGTCCTCCTCAGCAAGGTCAGTGGTTCCTGGGATGGAGGGCCTAGAAGTCCCACACCAAGTCCCATTAGGGGTCACTGGCCATCAGTTGTGATGACAGTAATTGTAAGAAGTATGAATGTAGACATTCACAATACACCTTTTACTTTTTCTTTTTTTCTTTCTTTCTTCCTTTTTTTTTTTTTTTTGCATAGAGTCTAATGAGAGTCCCTCTAGAAACTGTCAGAGTAAGACCTAGACTTAACAGCCCCAACCCCAGACTCCAGGGAAAACAGTTAGCTGCTTTGGCAGATGCCAGAGTCCCTTGCTGCAGAGTTCCATCCCTATCAGTCTGTGTGAAGCCTGACTCTGAAGCCAGGTCTTGTGGGTCTCTGCACCCTAGTGTGCTGAGGCCCCCACACAGCCTGTTCCACGTAAGGGGAGGTGAGGGGACAAGGATGTGTATAACCCTCTCACTTGCAAACATGTGTGCCCAGATTTGAAGAGGGTACTCAAACCAGGTACAGTGATGCATATCTGTAATCCCAGAGATTTGGGAGGATGAGGCAGGAAGATTGCAAGTTGAAGGTCAACCTCATTTATTTAGTGAGGACCCAAGTAATTTAGTGAGACCCAGTCTCAAAATGAAAAATAGAAAGGGCTAGGGATGTAGGTCAGTGGCTAAGTGCCCAGGTTTAATCCCCAGTGCAAAAAAACAAAAACAAAAACAAACAACAACAACAACAAAAAAGCACTCAAGAGAATCCCATTCTAGCCTGGTGTCACAGGGGCAGGTATGGTGGGAGCACATAGGCCTCTTCCACCAAAGCACCTTCTGTGGAGTTCAAGCACCCTGAGACCAGGATCTCTCAAACCTGGACAGCCTGCCCATTACCCCTGCCACCCCTTACCCAGGCCTCTGGCAGCCCCCCTGCCTGACCCCAGCTCATACCAAGCCTGACAGTGAGCTTTCTGGAGTTCTCCATGCAGTGGGCCGCCGTCAGCACCCAGGAGGTGTGGATGAGCACCCCCCCACAGGCCAGCTTCTTCTTTGAGTCCAGTAGGATCACCTGGAATGAGGGTGAAGTGGTGACATCACAAGGCTGCCTTTGACAACTCCTAGTCCAGGACCTCTAAGTTTCACACAGTCCCTGGTACAGTTCTCAAGTGCTTCCCTGGGCTCTCTGGTCACATGGACATACATAGACTTATGGCCCTTTTCTAGCATTCTCTATTCGTGCACATTGTAAGGACTGGCCTGTATCAGGATATCTCTATGACCTGGCTCAGACTGTTCCTGCAGTCATCTTCAGCCTCCCCATCACAGGGAGAAGTCTTCTCACCTTGGGGTCTTTGGGCCAGGCCTCACATCCTCTGGGAAGACTTTGTAGCCCCCAGGCTGACTTGGGCATCCTTCAGGCCTCCCTCAGTCTCTCTCCTGATGGTTGTCCTTGCTTTGGTCCCACTGGGTTGCAGGTATTTAGGATCCTGATTCTGACAGAGTCTGTGAGCCCCCAAAGGCCAGTACCCTAGTTGTTGATTTCTGGCTGATTTCCTCTCTCCACAGAGAGGAGAAATAAGCAAGTCAGTCTTCTCTCCTAGCCTTCTCCCACTCCCCACCCATCAGCAGGGTCTCTGCCTAAACTCCCACCAACAGAGCTTTACCTTTCTAGCTCTTTCTAAAACTGTAACTCTAGCCTGCATATTCCCCATTATGACCCCATGACCCATTCTACACTTTCCTTAGTACTCCCCTCCCACCAGGTCACCTCTGTCTTTCTCTGAGTCCCACTCCAACCCTTATCAGGTGTCTTCCCTCCCCATTTCTACATCCTGAGCTGGAACTCCCAGGAGGGCCTCAGTGATCCCTGACCCAGCGAATGAGAGAGGCAGCCACTCCTCTCCTCTCACCTGCCAGGGGCTGTCTCCCTGTCGGGTTAATGATCCATTGACGATCCTTGGATCTATTCGTATGACTTGGTCTGTATCACGTTTGAAGTTATTGCGCTTCTTCTCCATTCGCATCCCTAGTCTTCCACATGGGAACCTCACTAAAAGTAGAGGGAGATGGTAAGTGGACTACCAGGCACTACTCTCGACACTGTCCTCCCATCTTGATTCTCCTTCTGTCTGTAGGTCAGTTTGGCATGTTGTATGTTTCAAAGGATAAATAATGCTTATAACACTCCATATTAGCTGTGACTTTACTCTGATCCGTCAGTCAGTCAGTCAACAAACAGTACCTCCTAATGGCGAGACAGATCAAGCAGCATCACTACCTGTGTCCTTGCATAGGTTGTTAAATGTCTCAGTGATTCATTATAACCCAGTGCTGTTGGGCTGTTGGGGAATAATCCCAAGATACATAAGGAAGGTCTCTTGCCAGCATGCTGCCAAGCTCCTAACAGAGGTAAGAAGTTGTGGGGAGAAGGAGGTGGGCATGCCTGGAGAGCCCAAAGTAAGCCTGAGCAGGACGGCAAGGCCTCTCTTCTAAAAGAAGAGAGCATACCAGGGAGAAACAGGGACTGGAGAATCTGCCTGGGTCTGCTTCTAATGGGCCTTGAATGTCAGGTTGGAGGATCTAGACTTGTAGGGCATTGGGACACCTTCAACAGGGGAACCATGTAATGAGAGAATGCAAAGTAAACAGCAGTAGTAAAATTCCAGAAACTGAGCAGCAGACAAACATTGTGACTGACTTGGCAAACTGAGAAAGCAAAACTCTCAGCCAGTAACAGGGTGCCCAAAAGACAAGAATTGCACCCAAGTCCCTCAGGAGACCTCAGTGCCTCTTAGGGACGCAGTACAATTGCAATTGTGCACAGAAGGCATGTTGAGTTCATAGAAGAGACTGCTAGAAGCCAGTCCAGATACTTGTGAGATTGAGGTAGGAAGATTGCAAGTTTGAGGCCAGCCTGAGTAACTCAGCAAGAACCTGTCTCAAAATAAAATAAAAAGGGCTGAGGATATAGCGCAATGGTAGAGCACATGCCTGCAAAGCATGTACAAGGCCCTGGATTCAATGGCCAGGACCAGGAAAAGAAGAGAGCACTAGAGACCTCCTCCATGCCTAAATGTCCTCCCTCTCCTGCAGAAGACAGTCACCTGCGGAGGGCGAAACAGACTGTGACTAGGAATTCCAGGCAGTGCTGCTGCTGTGATAGTGAACTGTTTGACCACAGGGAGTCAAGCAACCTCTGCAGGTGCCCTGAAGCCACCTCCTCTGCTCCACCCTGCTCCAAGGGGCAGGAAGCCAAGCCTGCATAGACTTCAGAGGCCTCCCCTCCAAAAACTGGCCTAAATGGAAGTCTTAAGGATCTGTACAGTAGAAAGAATGACTCTGACCTTCCGATGACCTCACAGAAAAGTCCACAGGCCCACAGGTCCACCTGGCATTCCCTTGCAACTTACTGTGTCTCTCTTCTTATTTCAAAATTCAAAGCAAGAAAAAGTTTTCAGTAGAAGGATTGGATTATAAAGTTGTGGAAAGTCCCTTGAAAGAACACATAGTCAAAGAGATGGAAAATGGTAAAGATGATAAAACTAGAGACACAGAAAGAGAAGACAAACAAGGCAGAGAGGAGATTGTCAAAGAAATAATTCTAAAAATGCTCCTAGGTTGGGGTTATAGCTCAGTTGGTAGAGTGTTTGCCTCATAAATATAAGGTGCTGGGTCCAATCCCCAGCATGGGGGGAAAAAAAGAAAGAAAGAAAGAAAGAAAGAAAAATGCTCCTAGAGGTAGAAGATATGAATTTCCTCATTAAAAGGGTCCAAGAGGAAGTAGAAGGGGGGGGGGTGCCCACACCAAAGAAAATATGGGGAAATTCATTGTAAGAGGTGTAAAATCCTGATTTATTAAACTCCATATATAATAAATTTGATGAAGACAAAAACGCATAAAAAGGAAAATATAAAAGAAGGCAAAATCAGGTTTCGTTCTCTCCTGGAGGATCAAGGCATTGCGGGAAATGGGATACAGGGCTGAAAATGTGTCCAAAGGAAATCAACACGTCCAGGATAGATGGAGGAAGATGCCCTAGATCTGCTCAGACTCGGAGATGAGTCGCCTATGGGTTTATGCTCCAGAAGGTGTCCCCAAGAACAGGGCAACCTGGAGGAAGGCAGGCAAGTAAGCAAGAAAACCTGGGGGACGGCGGTAACAGAGGGACAGATGTTGGGGTGGGCACGTGGGTGGTCATCTAAGACTCCGCCCTGTTCAATGCTCTTTGACCGGGAGCCTTCCTGTGCTTCCCATGCCGGTCCTTTTGCTGTGGGATTCCGGTGACCTGGAGAGGGTGGGTGAGGGGGCGGGGCCGAGCGACTCACCAGAGGCCTGGCACTGGAGGTGGTCATCCGCCAGCTTGTAGCCCGGCGCGCAGCTGCAGCGGCGCCCGCCCTGCTCCTCCAGGCAGTAGTGCGCGCAACCACCGTTGTCCACCGAGCAGTTGGAGAAGCGCACCTCTGCTGACACGAGATCGTGGAGAGCTGGCTGTGGCGCTGTGTGCCAGGGGTCAGCCGCCCTCCCGGGCCCACCCTGGCGACCCCCTCACCGTGTTGGCAGAAGCTGCCCTCCCAGCCCCTGCCACAATCGCAACTGAAGCCACCGATGCCATCGATGCACGTGCCGTGTCCGCAGCACGGGCTGGCACATTGGTGCTCCGAGGGCTGGTCTGCGCACTGATCACCGTCTGCAGCACAGGGCGTGATGAGAGGATGGAGGTCATAACTACCGTCACCTCCCTTCCCGACCCCCAGCAGCCCAGAGCTCAGGGAAGCAGGCCTGCACAGCCCAGCCGCGGGGGTTTAGATCTCACTCACCGAAGTACTTGGACCAGAAGGCTAGCTGTGAAGAGAGGGGGCAGCCTTAGGGCTCAGCTTGTGTGTGTAAGGGGAGCCCCGCCGCCCCCACCCCCACCCCGTACCTCTCTCCTCCTATGGCCCAGGGCAACTGTGAGCTGGCAGCGAAAGGAGGGCTTCCAGACAAACTGCCTGATTGTCACCAGCTGCTAGCGGCTAGTGTTCCTTGCTCCCCTTCTCCTTCTGCACCGGCCTTGGCTCCCCAGCCCATGAACAACACCCCTTCCCATACAGTTGGAACCCTGCTCTCTGGACTATCTATACCACAGGCACTTCTGCAGTGAAAGGACCCAAATTCCCTAGTAGGCTCCTCTGCTTCCTCCCAGCCCCATCACTCCCTCCCTGGTTTGGGGGACCCCTTACAGAACTAGTCCTTCCTTAAGCCAGTGTTCTCAGAGTTGGTGTGACAAGGTTGCTGGTTCACAAAGTCTGGGGCAATACAGTCTGTTTTCTAACCAGGTCCCAGCTGTTGCTGGTGGTATTAGCTTTGACCTTCAGACTAGAAAGGACCTAGACCCCAATCTCAGTTTCCCTGAGCAATCAGAATTTCTTCCCTGAGAATATGAACGGAGGCAGAGTAAGTATATGTGAACAGAATCAGAAAGTTGTGGTCACACAAGCCCTGGCAGATGCAAGGGTAGAAGCAGGGATGGTAGCATTTTGGTCACAAAGAGAGAGAAAGAGGGTGGGAGAGAGGCATAGGGGGCCAATGTACACTGGAAGGTGGACTGAACTTCCTACAGAAGGGTTGGGTGGGAATCCCAGCCTAGAGCAGCCCCCAAACTCTTCTATCTGGACCTCGTTGGAGAATTCTGTTTCTTGTAGTCACAGGAAATAAATCACAAGGACAAGCCCATAGAGCCAGTGTCCACACAGCCACCCCCAACAAGCTGGGAGAAGGGGCTGGTGCCCATGGCCTCCCTAGATTCCAAAGAAGTCCTCAGTGGTCAATCCCACCTGTTCCTCCCAAACTCAGCCCAGCCCTGAGCCTCATCCTCTGAACCCAGTCAGGTGCTCTTACTGTGTCATCCACATTTTGGAAAATCTCTTTGGCTTCTTCGAAGTCACAGATCTCCTCTGTGCACTCCCGCTCCAGGTTGCCTGGCCGGAGTTCCTCCAGAAAAGTGTTGGCACGTTTGCGGATGCGCAGCACCTGGTGGGCACGCTCACTGCTCGAGAACACTAAGTCTGGTTTGGGGGGAAGCAAACTCACTGTGGTGGAGGGACTGAGAGGGGCTGCAGGCCATGAAGCGGTCTGAGGAAGCCAAACTGGGGAAAGAACCTGGAAAGGCCTGTCTCGGGTCCCCTTAGGACTTATTGCAATGCCCAGTAATGATGCTGTCCCCTGCCCCTCTGCTCTGTCCCTCCTCATGAAGCAAATGACCCTTGGAGGACAGGAGACTTGACCATTCAGAGCATGTGCTCAGAGATAGACCTCCCTTTGAATTCCAACCTGACTTCTGTGTGACCTTAGAGCCATGTTTTTACCTCTCTGAACCTCAAT
Organism: Sciurus vulgaris; assembly: GCF_902686455.1. NCBI lineage: Eukaryota > Metazoa > Chordata > Mammalia > Rodentia > Sciuridae > Sciurus > Sciurus vulgaris. The sequence goes on from NC_136463.1 coordinate 74,079,232, forward strand.
TTACTCACATAAATAACGGGGATGAAATAATTGTATAAAACAATACCATGCATGTCACAAAAGTAAGCATTCAATGACAAATGCCAGATGCTGCTGATGTTTAGATGGGTCTCATTCTCCCAATACACCTTGTACAATCCCTTATTGTCACTCAGTCTCCCTCCCTTACTCCATCAAGCATTTTCCAGCTCCTCCCCTTGGGCAGGGATGCCAGGAGAACAGAGAGATCTGTCACCCAATGTATGTCATCAAGTGTCTCCTGAGCTCTGAGAGGTGCCTCTCTTGGGTAGTGGAGCAGCTAGGGGGGACGGATCAACTCAGGGCAGTGAGTAAGAGGGGTTGGAGAGAAAGGCATCCAGAGGAAGATGTTCTTGAGCTGAGATGGCAGATGAAGTAGACTGCGGGTAGGGAATGTGTTTGGGGGAGTGGGAAGAGGTATCTCAGGAAGATAAACAACTCGAGAAAAGACATAAGTGCAAGAAACAGCTTGGTGTGGCTCTATGGGCAAAGTATTTGTCCTGCAGTCATCCCAGAGAATCATGGTCCCCCTCTGTGGAGTTCAGGGAAGGGGCTGGTGCGTGGCATTGAGGCTTCAAGTGTGCATTTTAGAAGTTTGTGGGGGTAGTGGTGGATGGAGGCCTGGGCCTGAGACTTTCATAGTTGAGGGAATGAGTAGATGGAGTGGGAAGACCTAGGGAGTCTGTGACTCTTCCCCAGCCGTGTCATCACCTGTGCTTGCTGTTACAGCTCCTGGCTTGTGTTCTGGAAGCTGACCTGCCTGGGCCTTACCAGCCAGTTCATGCCATTCCTTCCTGCTTTCACCGCACCAAGGATCAGAGGAAGTGGAGGATAGTGTGAGGCCAAGGCAGGTGCCAGTGAGCCCTGTGGAGGCTTTGAGGATCCTGTGGTAGGGTTGGTGGTGGCCTTACCAGGAGAGGCTGATGTGCCGGAAATTCCCCAGGTGACCACGAACAGCAAGAGGCTTGCAAGCTGCCACATTCTGGAGCTGTTGACACCTGTCTGAGGAGGACTTCTAAGTTCCTGACAGCCCCATACCAATGCTGGTCTACCTGCTATCACCCCCCTTGTCTCCTTCCCAGGAAGCTGAATTAAAGGGACATCCCTGTGTGCTCATTGTCAGGGAAAAAGCTGGGGTTAGGGGCCTTTTTTTTCACTAGACAGCCACCTGTCTCCTCAGTCTCCTCTATGTGGGGCTAAGGTTACACCACCTGCTTGAGAGAGCAGAAAGCATGCAGAGTTCTTGGAACAGTCAAAGGGGACTTAGTTCAGAAATGCCTAGTCTGGAGATGAGATGCACTGGAATATTCACTTGTGCCCTCTTTTCATTCATTTTTTTTTTAGTGATGATTGAGAGGTAGTGTTTGCTGGTCTGATAGCTGCACTAAGAATAATAGCTAACACTGATTGGACATGGGGTGTCTTTCAAACAATTTGCACACAATTCAGGACAGGCCATGAAGCCAGATGGCCTAGTGCAAATTCCAGCACTTACTAGAAGGCAGTGTTGGGTGAGATGCTTAACTACTCCATGTCTTATGGTAACATGAATAGGATAACTATGTCTTAAAGGGTTGTTGAAAGGATTAAATGTTAGTACACATAAAGCTCTTAGAACAATTTTGGGGGCACTATGGGTATAGCTCAATGGTAGAATACTTGCTTAGCATGTGTAAGGCCCTCGATTAAATCCCCAGAACCAAAAACAAAAACAAAACAAGGTTTGCACATAGCAAAAGCTCAGTAAACACTAGCCATTATTACCTCAGTTAAGGCTTACAACAACCCAAGAGATGGTTAATGTTATAACCCCTGTTTTCATGGGGAGTGAACTGAGGCTTAATAGGCTAAGTAACTTACTAAAAATTCACAATCAGGAGGTAGCATAGCTAAGACTCAAGTACAGGGCCTGTGTGACTCCAGGCCTAGAACACGGCCCCAAACCACTGGGTGCTCCACAAATCCACAGAAATAGCCCTGCCACTGGAAAACCACTTCTTCCAAGATCAAGTGGGCAGGCCTGCCTGCCCCATCTTTACAGCCCTGTCTGACCCCACTTTCCTCAGGGCTGGTCTGAAGTTTGTTTAAATGATATGCCCCATCCTTAGAGGTGGGGGCCTAGTGAGGATAATGTAGGGTCTTTGGTTCCTGGCTGCTTCTGGGGATGGCCCTGGGCCCTAGGGAACCCCTCAGCTGATTTCCACTTGTCTCACAGTCCGGAAAAAGGGAGGCATGTGGTGAGAGGGCCCCTTTGGACTATGGTACTCAGTCCTGGGGAACGCCAACCCATGCCTTGGTCTGGCCGGCATGTGGCAGGGCCCATGTTTCCCTTGACCCCGAGCTCCAGCCAGTCTTAAGATCGATCCCTGGTTCAAGAATTCTACCCTCACACAGCTCAACTGTCTTCTCCCTTCTGCACCCTCCCTTCATACCCCCTCACAGTCCTGCCTCGAGGGGGACTTACAGGGGTGGGTCGTGGAGAAACTGCAAGTTCGCCCTCCTGCCGCCATGACACCCTGGAACTTGGGTTAATCCATAACCACAAATATTTGCTTGGCCCTTGGTGCTGAGGCCTCCCTCTCCACAGATAAATAAACAAATGGTGCTGACAGTCCTCATCCTGGCTCCCGATGGCTCAGTTTGCCCAAAGCTCACCTCTGGCCACCAAAGATACCCTCCAGCAGGGTGGGAGGTAAGGGCCTGGCACTCTCAAATCACTGACAGATTTTGGTTTCACAGTGACTGGTTGAGGAGGAGCATTATCCCCTTTTTGCAGATGGGACATTTTTACTAGATATATTGCAGTTTGTTCACTATCAGTATAATGAGTGAGTAACAATACTTCATCAAATCTAGGATGCCATTAATTATAAGATGCACCTATTTGTGTGTCACCATTAAAAAAAAGAAAAAGACGCTGTTAATTGCACAACAACATGTCACCTCTGATGTGGATCTCCCCCACATAGGCAGAGGGTCTGAGCCCTCAGCTCCAATCCCTCATGTCACCCTCCACCCAACTGCACATGGCTATTACTATAAGTAATCTCTGTGTGCAGATGAAGATGTTCAGAAGTCTTATATTACTTGTCTGAATTCACCACCCTGATATGTGGCAGACCTGTACTAGAACTTTGGTCCTCCTGGTCCCAATCAGTCACTTTGGAAAAGAAACAGGTCTCTGGAAAGTTCATAGATAAAATATTAGCAAGAAGAGTGGCGAAATAAAGGGCCTGGCTCAGAGCCTTTGCTTGTGTCCTGCACTCTGTCAGCATTTAGTAAGTATCTTCCTTCCCTGGACTTGGCTGTTACAGAGATGTCTCCATTTTTTTCTCTGCCCTACCACTTTCTTGGAGGACTTGACAGTGCTCTTTCAGTCTGTCCCTGAGTAGGGCATGTGACCCCTCCCCACTGGCCTCTGGTGATTACACAGGAAGTCACCTGACCCAGGAGGCAGATCAGATTCTCTCTCCCAGCTTCCCAGAGCAGGGCCTCTGGCTCTCACTCCACTCCAAGCATTGGACACAGAAGAGTTTGAACCCAGGGTCTGGGCACCTGTGTTTTCCTCCACCCCAGATGGAGAGGGACTGAGGAGGCTCAGAAGAAAAGGGGATGAAGTGTTGAGGTGCATGGAGACCAAGCGGAGGTGGAGGACAAAATAACTGGAATGGAATCTATGAAAAGTGGGGAGCCAGTGGCTGTTTGTGAGGGTAGCTACTTAGAGAAGAGAGACAAGTTCCTGGCCACTCAGCAGAAAACATGAAGACCAGTGCAGGATCATACAAGATGGGTGATTTGCACACCTGAGTAACTTTTTGTTTTTGGTTTGGTTTGGTTTTGCAGTGCTGGGATGGAACTCACACATCACATGTTAAGCAAGGGCTCTACCACTGAGCTACATCCCCAACCCCTGAAGAATTTGTGTAAAAACTCTTCCTGCCCTGTCTTCTTGCTCCAGGTGTTGTCCCCCCAAAGTCTGCAGCTGCCCTCCACCTGGCCTACCAAAGGAATTTTGGGTGTCCACTATTGCTTCCCTTCCATGTCCAATTTCTCACCCTTCCACTCTCTTCTGACCGAGCACAGGTGGTCAATTCCAAGTCAAGTCTAAGCTGCGTCCATGTGTTAATACTAAATCTACATGATGGGCTTTGTCCAAGATACCCAAATTTAAACCAGTCCAGATGCAAGAGCTATGGCACCTGAACGAGCCAGGGTAGCTGCAGTGCTCTTAAGAGACCAGTGCTGGACGGTTGCCAGGCCTCCCAGGCTGCCCAGAGGATGTCCCTAGGCCTTCTCTGCAGAGCTCTTCACAGTTGTTAGACAACTGGGGCTCTCTGCACTGTGTACTGTGTTATAGCCTCTTCACTGTCTGACAGTGCCCGAGATCCCCGTCGCCTCCACAGTCAGGAAAGGTCCTGGTCACCAGTTGTTCCTAAATTCTGCTGTCACTGGAGGCTGGCGTCACCTGGAGGTAGCTGCCGGGAATCCAGCTCTCTGTTCATTTGCATGTTTCCAGCAGGGGGCGCCGTACGCTGGTGTAGAGAGTCTCGCACTGTTCGCAGGTGGATTCTCCCTGGCTCGGAAGGTGTGGCTGACTGGTTTGGTCTGGGGCTTTCCTGGTCAGATGGCTCGTCACCTGACCTGGGCCCAAATTCGTTAGGCCGACTTTGGGCAGCGAACCCTCTGTAATTTAGAGAGTGAAAGGGACGTGTGTAGGCTGGGGCTTCGCCGTAAGAGTGCGGACCAAGCAAAGGAATAAGAACTAGGGTGTAAACTGGGAGCGGTGGCGTTCGCCTGTAATCCCAGAGACTAGAGAGACTGAGGCAGAAGAATCGCAAATTTCTGCAATTTATCGAGATTCAGTCGTAAAATGAAAAATAAAAAGGGCCGGAGATGTAGCTTACTGGTAAAGTGCCCTTGGGTTCAACTCTGGTAGCGCGCTTGTGCGGGAACACACACACACACACACACACACACACACACACACACACGCACACTACATATCTATCTGGATATATACGTGTGTGTATACATATATGCATACTTATATGTGTATATGCTCACATACATATACACACATACACATACATATGTACATAGGGGTATCTATATGTTGCAAACACTCTCCTTTCCTCCATTGAATTTGCATTGGTAGTTTGTAAAACTCAATTAACCAGATACACATGGGCCACTTCTGAAATCTGTCTTGTTCTGTGGATTTATCTGTTCCTATGTCAACACCGCATTGTCTTAATTTTTAATTGCTGTTATAAGACTCAAGTGTGAGTCATGAAACCAGGTAATGGAAATCCTCTTTGTTCTTCTTCAAAATTGTTTTGGCTATCCTAGGTCCTTTCTATTTCTACATACCCATTTTAGAATCAGTTTATCAATTTCTATTCTTAAAAGTTTTGTTGAAATTTTGATGGGGATAAGTTGAATTTATAGAACAATTTGGAAAGAAGAGACATCTTAATATTGTCTTATGATCCATTAGCATGGTATTTCTTTCTGTTTATTTAGGTCTTTTTTCATTTTCCTCACCCATGTTTGAGAGTTTATCCTTAATAATTTTATATTTTTAAAATGCTTTTGTAAATGGCATTTTAAAGATTTTAATTTAAATTCTGTGTTGCTAGTAGATAGAAAAATGCTTGACTTTTTATTAAGACATTACTTCTGAAGTTTATGAATGTGCTAGAGTCACCAACCATACCAGTTTGTCTAAGACTGTTCCAATTTTAGCAATAAAAGTTCTGCATCTGGTAAACTCTTGGATTTTGGTTTTTAGTGATGTATGCAGAAGGTGAAGGGAAAGGTTCAAAACCCATATGGAAACCCCCAATATACAGTCTGAAAACAACATTAATTATAGTGTCAAAGGGACCCAGCACCTTCCAAATGACAGCAACCAAGATCTGCAATTCAGGATAGTGGATAACCCATTATTACATCACTCCCAGTGATGCAACTTGCATGCATTGTACTCCTAAGCATGGACACTCACTTTGCCTGTGAATCAACTGTTGTGCTTTGGATTGAAGCAGTGCTTGTTTAATTTTAAGACAGTGAATATTGATTGGAACCATGCTTTTCAAGAATTCAGATAATGAAAATGATAATGATTGTAACACCGATGCCAGCATGACCCAGACATGGTCATTTGCAAGGCTAAATGAAGTATTATTTGAATGACAGATGGAATAACACATACAACTGAGATAGGGAGGTAAAGAATCAAACGAGAGCATAGCACATAATATGCAAAAGAGAATTTGGGTTTGGGCACGGTACAGAAAGGAATGTGAAAGTAGCTATAGAAACTATGTCTTACAAATCCCTGGTGAGATAGCCAAGCACCTTAAAATTAATCTGAAGGTTTTTGGGTCTTTTCCTAAAGACCCCAAGTCTTAGGTGAAATTAGCAGTCATTGAATTAGCTTAGACATAGCACATCAATGAACCTGCTCCTTTGGTTGTTCTGTGAAACTGAGTTAAATCACATTTGCTCATTGAAATCAAAGCCTGTCACCTTTAGGAGTGTTGTGTACAGGTGAGCAGGATATTTTGTAGCTAACATCTTTGTATTTTCACTAGTAAGAAGTTCATAGACTGAATAGTAGTTGCAAAAGTTTACATTCACACTATGTCAAACATGCAAACATATGGGCAAAATTTCATTTGTATTTGGATGTCATTTTTGTTTTCAGTTTTCTTAAAACCTTTACAGAAATCAAAAAGACAATTTGAAACTCCATTTTTTGAATTAAAATACTTAAGAGGTAGGGGAACATTTTTTTATTGCCATGATTTGACCCAGCATTTGGTATATGAGAGAAAACATCATTTGGTTGTAAGATATGATAGAATCAGCTCTCTCTACACTGTAAAGGGCCAACATAGCTGTCATCAAAAAAATTTGGGGAGGCGGGGTACCAGAGATTGAACCTGGGGTGTTTAACCACTGAGCCACATCCCTAGTAGCTGAGGCTGGCTTTGAACTTGTGATCCTCCTGCCTCTGCCTCTGGAGCATCTAGGATTACAGATATGCATCACCACATCCAGCTGTCATCAAAATTTCTTTTCGTTGGCCATAGGATATTTCATGAATGAATGAATTATTTTGGGAGTGGCTTTAGAATAAAAGAAAGGTATCTCTAGCATGCTTGCTTTTTCTCCCCATGTGGTGCCCTCCACCATATTATGATGTAGCAAAAAGACCCTCATCAGATGCGAATACCATGCTTCTGGACCCCTCAGCCTCTATCACTGTGGGCTCAGTAAACCTCTGTTCTTCATAAATTACTCATCTCAGGTATTTTGTTATGGCAACAGAAAACAGACTCGGGCACAAACTGAAATATATAAGCTGTTCCTCCAAAACTGCTTAATGACCTTTGAAGAGCCCACAAGGACCCTGAGAAAGGACGAACTGGACATACCTGAGTTGCTCAATGTTGTGTGAGGGTAGTCGCAAAACCCATAAAATGAAAAATGACTCATTTTTGGGGGGAAATAAAACGAAACAAAATGACACCAGAACACAACGACCAATTTAAATAGGACATTCTCATTTCTTTACTAAAGCTAACTTATTTGTAATCCAACTTCAGCTTCACAAGTTCAAATGTTTTTTGTGCTTTAAAACCATTTTCCCTGAGAGAAAGAGAAAGTGAGGTTTTCTCATCTATGATGATATCTGGTGTACTTTTGAAATGTTTAAGAAGGCTGGACACCTTAGACTTGGCTATCCTACACAATGAGCTTATAGATGTAAAGGATAGTCAGAAGCTGGTTTACCAAAATTGGCCTGTGGATACAAAGTGAATGGACAGTTTGGAGAGCTGGAAACAAATTCCCATAAATCTAAAAACCTGCTATTGCTGGTAAATAAAAACTAGGTATTCATGTTCCAATACTTTTGTCAGGAGGACAGTTAACTTGATGTCATCACATTGGAGTGACACCAGGAATCTGTGGTGTGGGCTTCCTAGGAAGAGATCCACAACAAGAAAACTTTATTTTGACTATGTTCAGTCTGATACTACATTACAGAAGAATTTAATAAAGACTGCAGGCAAGTTAAAAGATGAATAAAAATATCCTACTATGTGATAGGACCTAATGGCAGTTTTTAAAAATTAAATGTTTATAGTGTAGTTCTATTGTATTTTCATCCTTTTCTCGCCCAACATCCCCCTACCAGTACTGGGGATTGAGTCCAGGGCACACTACCATTGAATTGAGCTACACCTCCAGCCCGCTCGCTCGCTCTATCTATCTATCTATCTATCTATCTATCATCTTGTTTGTGGTTCTAGGCATTGAACCCAGGGTCTTACGCATGCTAGGCAAAAACTCTACCACAGAGTTGCACCTTTTTTTTATTTTTTGAGACAGGGTGTTGCTAAGTTGCCCTAAATTTTGCAATCCTCCTACCTCAGCCTCCCTAGTCCATGGGAGTACAGGTGTGAACCATCATACCTGGTTTGTTTTCCTTCAAAAAAAAAGTCTTTCATATATATATATATATATATATATATATATCATATATATATGATATATATATCTTAATACAAAGTTTAAAATGCATAATGAATTAAATTGTTGGTCAGGGACAGTGGCACTCACCTGTAATCCCAGCTACTGGGGAGGCTGAGGAAGGAAGATTACAAGTTCCAAAATGAAATGTTAAAAATGAGGGTATAGCCCAGTGCTGGAGTGCTTGCCCAGCATGTGCCAGGCCCTGGGTTCAATCACCAGTTCAAAAAAATAAAAATAAAATAAATTGTCGTATCAGAGGACACAAACATAAATGTTTTCTCACATATATTAGTTTTATTATTTATATTTATTTATACTTTTTTTGAGGTGCTGGGGATGGAACCCTGGGCCGGGTACACGTTTTGCAAACATTGTATCACTGAGCTACACCCCTAACACCCTATTATTAATTGCCACTGAACTAATCCTTTTTAAAAAATAACATTTATTAAGTTGCGGAGGCTGGCTTTGAACCCGCGATCCTCCTGCCTCAGCCTCCCAAGCAGCTGGGATTACAGGCGTGTGCCACTGCGCCCAGCGACACAATACCTTTGTGTTTTATTTATTTTTTGTGTTGCTGAGGATCACACCCGGTGCATCACACATGCTAGGCAAGCACTCTACCACTGAGTTATAATTGCAGCCCCCTACGCCATTCGCTACTGAAATAAAATCTGATCACTCAAACATAAAAAATAAATAAAAATAGCATTTATGAAAATAAAATCCATAGAATATATAATTTCAAGTAAACACTTATTTTTCATATTTTAACACTTGTAATTATACATGATCTCAAATAAATGATTTTCATATTTTTATGTTTAAGTAATAACGTGTTTAATTTTTAACGTATTATGTTGGGGTTTTTCGGTCTGGTATGACTACATGAAAACATTACCTTCTCTGACACCACCTTGTCTAACCCTGGGTACCACCGGGCCCACTTAGAACCCAGTCGCTGCTCTGAAGAGGCTCAGCATGATGATGAGGCCAGGCCCAAATCAAGCAGAGCGCCATGTCGAAGGTGCGTGGACAGTAGTTCCTCCATAGCCCTTGGCGCGCCCTCTCCCAGCCCTGCGCAGGGGCCCTCCGGAAGGCTTCCTGGAGGAGGAGGCTGGGCTGGCGGGCAGGAGACTGCGAAGTTGCGTAATGGGATGGCTGGAGTTCAGGACCGCGAGTGGAGAGGAGGGCGGAGCACGGCACCTGGGTCTCTGCGGGCTGGTGACCCGCACAAACACCGGGCCTCCGCGCGCAACCCTGGCACAGGCCCTGGCGGGGCCACAACGCCCAGGGCGGGGGTGGCTCCGCGGACGGCGCAGGGCCGCCAGGGCTGCTCCGGCGGAGGGCGGCTGCTGCCCGGCGGTGCCCTCTCGGCGCCCGCCCGCCGCGTCTGCTGGCAGCGCCTCGCGCTGAGTCAGCCTGTGAGTCAGCGGCCCCTGACCAGCGTCTGGGCCGGGAGAGACACCGACCGCGGGGGAGCTGGGAGCGGGGAGCGGGAGGAGGCGAGGGCGGGACGACCCGGAGGGGAGGGGAGAGCAAGGAGACGGAGCGCGAGGGAGAGGGAGGCCACCCCGAGCGGGGAGGGCCAGAGGGGGAGGGCGGGGGAGAGGAGAGGGGAGGGCGGGGGAGAGGCGAGGGGAGGGCGGGGGAGGGCGAGCCGGACCTGGGCGCGGAGAGCGAGGAGGACGAGGGGCAGGAGTGGGAGGCGTAGGTGGAGGACGAGAACGAGAGGAGGGCAAGGGGCGTGGAGGATCTGGGGCTGGGGGAGGGAGGATGACGAACAGAGGGGAGAGTGAAGGGTTCGCTTCAACCAGTTAGGCGTCACGGAAGTCGGGCCAGCAGTTTTACAGCCACTGGCTCCCAGGGACGTGACTGTGCGCTCACCTGCAGCCTGGGGAAGACTGTCTTGGGGATCCAGGTCGTGCCCTTTATTTAGAGTCTACCCTGTGGCTTATGGCAGTATTTTTCTAACTTATAAACAAACCCTCAACCCTCAGTGACATTTTATATTCCAGTTAGCCAAAGTATATTTTACATTGCATCAAAATTTCACAAAACCGTATTTAGCTCTGTTACAGGTGTTGTGCCCTGGATACCTTCCGCTCAATTCCATTTTTAAAAAATGATGATCATGAAACACTAAAATGATTTTATGACCTACCGATAGGTTGCAATCTGACCCTTTACTCTTTCTAAGTACAATGCACAGCAGCAAGAAAGGACCTCCTCACCTGCTGCCAGAGGCTTCCTGGATCTCAGTCTACATGACTTGCCCTGACTCCCTTTGACCTGTCAGAGACCCCAACTTCTATGAGCCATAGACACCTGTTTGTGTATTTGTTTGACATTGAATCCTAATATCTGATTACCTGGGGTTGGGAGGGCTGTTGATAGGAAGAAGACTTACTTTCCTACTACATTTTTGCTATTTGAATTTTGGCCACACACATATATATATTTCTTGAACATTTTAATTTAAAAACATTTCAAACCTACAAAAGGTGTCAGGAACGGATGAGAAACACAGTTTAGTTATGCTGCTTTCCTCTCCATTCCACACCTCCAAACATCTTCAACCAGCCTCAGCACTCCCCACTGCAATGGATAAAACCTCTGCCACCAATGAATCCAGGGATCAAGTTGAAAATTTTGTGTTGAGACAGGTGGGGTAGCACACGTGTGTAATCCCAGTGATTCAGGAGACTAAAGCAGGAGGATACTTCGAGGCCAGCCTGGGCGACTTAGTGAGCCCTTGTCTTAAAATAAAATTTTAAAAAGGACTGGGGATGTAGTTAAGTGTTAGACTACCCTGGGTTGAAGCCTGAGGCCTGCAAAAACAAAACGTATAACAATATCTTTTGAGTTGAGAGTTATTTGCAGTCCTGCGAGGCTTCTTTCTGACACTGTTTAGCATCACTCAGATTGCTGGCAGGATTGGGCATCCAATAAGCAGCTGTGATTGGGATCATCTGGTCAGTACCTCCTTAGTCCATGTCAGCAGAGCATTTAAAGTTCATTGGGGGAGATAATATACTAAATCCTAAAAGTAATTAGGTGGGAATTGCACTACATCCTCAAGAAGATGCTAAGAACAACATAAAGCACAGAAATGAGAGTGCTAATTTGTTGGGCGTAGGTGTTTAATCCTATAGACTTTAGGCACTATTTAAAGTCTCAGAAGCCTGGGGGTTGGAGTTCCCTGAAGAAGCTGATGAAACAGGAGCCTCCTTCAGGACACAGGACCTGAAAGATGTCCAAGCTGGTGGCTGCCACTGTGAATCCCTCTCTCCACAAGTGAGAAACCTGACATCTGGGTTCCCATATTTGATCTGGCTTGTTCTAAATCAACTCTGAAAGCCTGCTGCATAAGCGAGATTTGCGTCCTTTGGCTCACTGACAGTGAGAAATACAACCATCAGGAGGAACAGAAAGCCCAGGCCTGCTGCCAGGCACATTCTCTCTTCCATAGGAAACTCTACCAGGGAAGGCAATTATTGCAAAAGAGAACATTGCGTGGAGTTGTGGATATTGTTTCTTGCCTACCCTGCACCCATTCTCCCTCTTTCCTTCCTAATAGCACCATGATTTTGTTCCACTGTCGACCCCTCCACATGCAATTCCTGCCCAGCCTGCAGTTCCTGAGTCGGGGTGTGGAACTTGATATATCACAGAGGGATCCCATTGTGCTTACTAATGTGTGCATGGCATCTTCTGGTCCACAGATTACTTGAGGAAGGGGCTTGCAATTAAATTCAGGCTGATATATTATGAGGATAAATTTAGAGTCTTTGCAGGGGAAAAGTATTATTTTTTAAATAGAGAACCACCAGAACCTCTCCTCCAGTATGGTAAGCAGATGTGGAGTCTGAAATTTCTAGAGCCATTTGACCATTAGGAAGAAGCATCTGAGGAGCTGGGGAGATAGCTCAGTCGGTAGAGTGCTTGCCTCGTAAGCACAAGGCCCTGGGTTTGATTCCCGTCACTACAGGAAAAAAAAAAAAAAAAGACTGCAGGAAGAAGCATCTGGGAATGGTGGCTTATGACTATAATTCTAGCAACCAGGAGACTGAGGCAAGAGAATCAAAAGTTTGAGCCAATCTGAGCAATGAGAGACACCATGAACAACTTACCAAGACCCTGTATCAAAACAAAACAAAAACAACAACAAAAGAAACTGGGGATGCAGCTTAGTGATAAAGTACCCCAGAAGATGGTACAACTAACAAATCAAAAAGAAGCAGAACCAGGGTTGCTGGATCATGCTGACCCTGAATCCTGAATCCCTCTGATCGGAGATTCTGCATGGTTTGTAGAGGTGTGCACCTTTAAGGGTCTCTAGGGAGGAAAACAGAATCCCTAGATGGGGCTTGTCACAGGTAGGGTGTGCCTCTCCCTGCTATTCCCCACAGGGATGTCCTATTTCCAATCCAGGGTGCCATTCAGAATCCCATATGGTACTTAATTTTCTCTGGTTGGGATCAGTTCCTCAAGCCTTTCCTTGTCACTTGGACACTCTGGCTAATTGTTTTGAGAACATTCCTCCCTTGGATTTGTCTGATGGTTTCTCATTATTAATTGAGGTTATAACTTTTTTGACAAGAGTGTCACAGAGAGATGAAGTGTTCTTAAGAGACCGCCTCAGGGGATAGGTAATGTTGCTGGCCATGTTAACGTTGGTCCCTTGGTTAAAATGATGTCTTCCTGAAATTTCTCCACTGTAAAGTCACTCTTTTCCCTTCATAACTAATAAATAAATCAAATGCTTTATGACTTATGTAAGTATCTTAGTTTTTGCCTGCTAACTTTAGCATCTATCAGTGATTCTTGCCTACAACAATTATTACTGTGTTTTTTGCCAAGTGGGGATTTTCTATTTATATTACTCTTTCTGTGTTTATTTATTCTATAAAAAATAAACTTTTCCTCATTCATTCATTCCATTATTTTATATCTGTCTGGACTGTTGGATATTTTTTTCATTCTGTGGGTTATAATGCCTTGCACTTGTTTAGTTTGGTTCAAATGATACCAGATTTGGCTCTTGGGAGTTCAGCTTCGTTGGTTCCTGTACCCATCCTTTGAGCACAAGATGCCCTGGGATCATCTGGTATTTTTCCCTGCTCCAGCCAAGGAAATAGACTATTTTCCTAAGAGCCTTGACTTGTGTTATTGAGAATGATATTGAGAAAGTGAACTCTGAGCACCAGACAGACAGATTCAACCTGGTTAAGTGAAAATGTTGAACTGAATTGGACAGTGGGGGTGCAGCTGGGGAAGGAGAGGGGCATACTGTGCAGGGCCAAGGGGAGAGGCACATCCTAACTGGGAGGGCAGCTTGGTTGCTTAGTCCATGGCTGGGAGCACCTGTGGGAGGCATGGCCTCCAAGCAAATGAAACAAGGATTCAGCACAGCAGTGCCCCTTCCTTCACTGGACTTTGCCAAAGCTTCCTCTAGAGTGTGCACCTGGGAGCTGGAATTGGGAGGCAGAGGATTCAATTTTTTTTCAAAATTTTTTTTCAAAATTTTTTAAACCATGAGCATCTATTATTTTAAAAATTATTATTTTAATAATTATATTAATTATTTAAAAATAGTACTCTAATAATAAAAAGAGAAATGGTCTACTTTTCTAATTTTTCTTCAACAGTGTCTACATTTATTGTTTCTTCACATTGAAGAACAACAAGAGGATGTGGATGGATTGTCAATACTGTCAGATAAAACTGCCACAAGCATGGGTATGGTGGGGTTCACCTGCCACACACATAGGGAGGAGTCTTTGTGCAGGAATCCAGCTGCACAGTTCTCAATCATGAAATCTTGAGGGCTCAGAGGTGAGGGACTGCAGAGATCTAGGGTAAGGCTTTCCAACTCTACCCACAGTTTAAAAAAAAAAAAAAAAAAAATATATATATATATATATATATATATATATATATATGAAGTGTTCTTCACTTCAAGGGTTGAGGTATAACTCAATGGTAGAACACTTGCCTAGCATGTGTGAGGCCCTGGGTTCAATCTCCAATATTGTGAATTAAAACACACACACACACACACACACACACACACACATACACACACACCAAAAAAAAAAACACAAAAAAACAAAAAACCGTAAACATGTTCAACTTTAACAAAATTTCACAGCAAGTCTTCACAGTTGCTTTGTGTAACACCTTCTATTTTTTATTCTATACACTTTATTTCCTGCTAGTTTCATTTCACAACCTACTAATGAAAGAATCAGTACCTTCAGTTTGAAAAACTCCCTTGCTGGGCATGGTGGCAAATGCCTGTAATCCCAGGTACTTAGCAGGCTGAGGCAAGAGGATCGGAAGTTCAAGACCAGCCTGAGCAATTTAACAATAGCCTGTCTGTCTCAAAATTAATAGATTTTTAAAAAGGGATGGGGATGTGGCTCAGTGGTAGAACACTGCGGGGTCCAATCCCCAGTACTAAAACTATAACAACAACACACTCCTCTGGGTCAACCTCAATCAAAATGGGGAAACTGAAGCACTAACACAGGGAATGAATGCCCAAATGCTGCATAGTTTCAGGATTATATTTACTAATGACCTTTAAAGCAATACATTTTTATTGCTGTTGGGGAGAAATCTGTTTAACTAATAAGGCTTGCTTTCTTTTCTCCTTTCTTTTGAAGTGGTAGGGATTAAAACAAGGGCTTCATGAATACTTGACAAGGGTTCTACCACTGAGGTACATCCACAGCCCAGGCTGATTTTTTAAAAAGTGTCAAGAGCTGTGTGAAATTAGGGTATAGGCCTTAAACTGGAGACTTTCAGTTCTTACTCAGTAGCCCCAAATTCCTTATGTTGGAAGCCCTCAGCTCTTTAAAATAGAATAAATGTTTCATCTTTCATCTGTCCATTTATCCATTTACTCAGCAAACTTCTTCCTTTAGGCAGGAAGGCAGAAGTAGGCTTACACCAAAGTGCATGCCTGTAACTGACTGAAGAGGCTAAGACAGGAGGATCACAAGTTCAAGACCAGCCTGGGTAACTTAGCAAGCCCCTGTCTCAAACTAAGAAGTAAAAAGGGATGGAATGTAGCTGAGTGAATGTAACTGATTGAACCCTTGGGTTCAATCCCAGTACCAGAAAGAAAGAAAGAAAAGAAAGAAAGAAAGAAAGAAAGAAAGAAAGAGAGAGAGAGAGAGAGAGAGAGAGAGAGAGAGAGAGAGAGAGAGAGAGAGAGAGAGGGAGGAAGGAAGGAAGGAAGGAAGGAAGGAAGGAAGGAAGGAAGGAAGGGAAAGAAAGTAGAAGAGGCAAGCAAGCTGAAGATGAGGATGAGAGTGCCTTGCCCTTGAGGTCAGACTCATAGTGAGATAGAAAGGCAAGTAGTCACCAGGCATGGTGGTGCACACCTGTAATCCCAGCAACTCAGGAGGTTGAGGCAGGAGGATTGGAAGTTCAAAACCAGTCTTAGCAACTTAGTGAGGACCTAGACAACTTAATAAGACCCTGTCTCAAAATAAAATATATAAAGGGCTGGGGATGTGGCTCAGTGGTTAAGTGCCCCTGGGTTCTGACACCAAAAAAAAAAAAAAAAAAAAAAAAAAGACAAGATGAGGACCTTGCGGTAACAGAGATATGCACAGGGTGGAACTGCAAGGCACTGAGGAAAGCAGAAGTGTGATTGCAGTGGTTTGGATATGGTTTGAGTGTCCCCCAAGATTTCATGCATTGGAATTTCCTTCCCACTGTGAGGTATTAAGAGGGTAGAAACTTAGTTGTTCATGTTTATGTGTGGGGCCTTTGGAATGTGATTAAGATTAGATAAGGTCATCAGAGTTAATCCCCATGACTGAATCTTGAATCTTGGTGACTTTGTTAGAAGAGGGACACACACACACACACACACACACACACACACCACATGGGGCGCACGCGCGCACATACACACACACACACACACACACACACACATATAGTATGCTTCCTGTTTCTTGGCGTGTAATACTCTATGCCACCAGGTAAAATGCCATCACCAGATATAACCCTAGACCTTCAACCAGAACCATAGCCAAAATAAAGCTCTTTTCTTTATAAAGTTCTCTGACTCAACTAGTTCAGTACAGTAACAAAACAAATTAGCACGATCATCTTAGGAGAGTCTTCTTCCTGAGCCTTGGTTTCTTCCCCTATAAAATGGGACTGTGAGATCCATCTCATGAGTAGTAGCGAGCTCTGGGAAGCTTCCAGCCAATTCTCTGTCACTGTTGGAGGAGAAGGCCAGCTCAAGCCAGCCTGGTATGGTCAGGACTCTTAGAAGAGCTTGGAATGGAGGTCTACAAGATGAATGGAAGACAAGTGTTCTGCAGTGGACCAGAGGTCTGAGAGGACCCAAGGGTCTGTTGAACACTTGAGGCCTGGAGAAGAGGGTGGAGGAGGATGGCAAGGAGGGCTGGGGACAGAGGCTCCAGGAGGCAGGCTGTGTGTGCCTGCCAGAGAGGAGTTTAAATTCAGTCCTCTAGAAACTGGGGTATAGCTCAGTAGGATAGTGCTTACCTAGCATGCATATGGCCCTGAGTTCCATCCCCGAAAGTGGTAAAATAAATAAATAAATAAATTGCAGCCCTGTATGCAATGGGGAGTGCTGAAATACTTTGAGTAGGGGGATAACCTGGCCAGATTTGGACCCGTGACACTGACTCAAACAAGATTCCTGCAGCCACAAGGAAACTGGTAGGCAAAATCTGGCACCATGCATTGCTTGGAAGACACTCTGTTGGGTGATTCAGGCATACAACAGGGAGGCCTGGGTTTCCAATGAATAGTTGGCAGTGCAAGGAGAGCAGCAGGCAGAGGCAGGAAGGCAGCCACATCCCACCTTTGCTGGGAACTTCCAGTGCCTTTCTCATGTGAAGACATCAGACAGAATTCTGAAGTCCCTCCTTCCTGGAGGGACTGTGCACTGGGGAATCCCATCTGATTGAGCCCAGTTCCTGAACCCTTCCAATGGGCAAGGCATTTCAAGTACATGAGATGTGTTGCTGTGGTAAGAAGAGATACAGGGATGTGAACTACACAGACCTGAGTTCATATCCTGCTTCTTCCTAGAACTTAGGTGACTTTGGGCAAATTAAAATTTTCCCTGGATCACAGTTTCCTGATTGGCAAAGGGAGGGAAAGGGGGTCTATGTGAACAAGTTCATGTGTTTAACATATATTGTAAACACTTGATAAGGACTCACTCTAATGTCATCCCACATTCTTTTACAAAATGAGGAGGCAAAAGTCAGAGACTTTAAGTGACTAGCTCAGGGCTAAACAGTTGCCCGGTAGCAGAAGCTGGAACCAAGTGGTGGTCTGCTTGCTTAGTACCCAAGCTCCTTTCACTATCTCTTTGGCAGGCAGGTTCAAAGCTGAGAGAGTTGGCACTGTCTCAGCCTGGAATTCTGCAGTCAAGAGAACCTGGCCACCGGCACCCCGCCTACGACATGTGAGTCTGTTAACCTAGGCCCAGAGGACAGAGTGTGCAGCGATGAGTCACCCCAACCCAATGCATTAAGAGACCCCCTCCTCCCTGCCTGCTCCTGAGCTGAGACCTGGTTGCCGAGCAATGAGACATAACATATATAAATAAAATGCAATTTTTTCTTGTAACAGTAAGGCCTGCTGTCTTTTCCTCACTCCTCTTCTCTGTCCCCCCGCCCTCCCTGCAGGTTCCCCTGATGCACTTGGTTTGATGCTCTGGTTAAAAACTTCCAGACCAGCCTTCACTGGGACACTGAGGTGGACTCCCAGGGTGAATGCTGGGTTCTGCCTGGTGCTGAGTTGAATGAGGCTACACAGGGTGGTGCAGGAAAAGGCGGGAGCTGGGGTAGTCAGGATGCACAGGGTGGTGCAGGAAGGGAACTGGGGCAGGCGGGATGGACTTTCACCACCAGGTGACTGGGTGAGGGTGGTAGAGATTCAGGGCGGGATTCAGGGCAGGACTCCTGATCCCGACTCAAGAGGGCAGTAGGTGGACCCAGATTCGAGTGAGGAAGTAAGCATGTGCCCATTTCTCAGGGATAGTCAGGACTTCTGCTACCTGGGACCTGAGGGCAAGGATAGCCTCTCCCCAAACTTATTCCACTTAGCATCATCTGATTACTCTCTTTAGGCAGGATGCCTGGGAGTGTGGTTTCCTGGAAGGCCTTCCTAACTGCACACTTGCCTCAGGCAAGTCAAAGACTGTATATATGAGCACAACTATTAATTTAGGATGCTTCTCAGTGCAGGCACTGAACTTTGGGCTGTACATACATATCACTCTATTCATCCTCACAATGACTCCAGAAGGTAAGGGTTTTACTTTGTTGTTGTTGGTTTTACTGAGGCTTACTTTACATACAGTAAAATTCACCAACTTCAGTTGTACAGTTTGATGAGTTTTGATGAAAGTATGTAGACTTGAAAGTATAATCACAAACTTCATGACATATAACATCCCCCATTACCCCAAGAAGTTCCCATCTGCCTCTTACCAGACAATCTTCCACCCTTAACCTCTGGCTATAAAGTTTTGCTTTTACTAGAATTTAATATAAATGGAATCGTGTGTAACCTTTTGTCTGACTTCTTTCACTTTCATGCTTTTGAAATTCATTCATGTTATCATTGGTTTGTTCCTTTCTTTGCTAACCAGTAAATGAACATTTGAACTGTTTGGTGCTATTATGAATAAGGAGGCTAGGAAAATACAGGTATAAGTGTTTGTGTGGACATAGGTTTTTACTTCTCTTGCAGAAATATCTAGCAGCAGAAATGCTGGTTCATTAAAAGGGTATTATCAGGGTTGGCATTGTGGCTCAGTGGTACAGCACTCACTGGGTTCGATTCTCAGCACCACATATAAATAAATAAATAAAATGAAGGTCCATCAACAACTAAAAAAAGGAGGGGTGGGTACTATCATTCCCTTTATAGATGACAGATTGAAGCCCAGAGAGATTAAGCGGTTTGCCTGAGATTACACAGACTGTCAGAAATTCCAACCCATGTCTAACCTCTACACTTGTCACCCAAACAAAATAGGTGCTTTTTGAATCAAAGGTCCTTGGTTGGTAAATAATCACTACACATGGTTGAATTTAGATTTGTAGCTTGCATACATAGACTGACACTGAGTGCAAGTTGTTAAGTAGAGCATGCATACAGGTCACTCTTTGAGGATATTTTATGCAGGTAACTTCTGGAAGCTTAAAATGTAGGTCTGCAGTGTTACTCTTAATTTGTAAAGGTGGTGTTTTCCAGGCTTCTCCACTGTAAAGTTGCCATTTTTCCTTTGCAATTACAAATCAGAGAGGAAAGATTTTAAGAGTATGGATACTATTTCTCATCAAGCTTTCGTCTGCTGGTTGGAATAATACATTGTGAATTTCGAAACTCCACCATTTCTTTTACATCTGCTAGTTGCATTCTTCTGTTAAGGAAGTGTCTTTGTTTTCTATTGCTGTAACAAAGTATCAGAGACTGGATAATCTATAAAGAATAGAAATTTATTTGGCTCTTGGTTCTGGAGGCTGGAAAGTCTGAGAGTATGGTGTTAGCATCTTTTTGACTTTTGGTTAGGGCCTTTTTGCTGCATCACAACATGGCATGAAAGAGCAGTATGAGAGCTCTGATCTCTCTCTCCTTCCCACTCCCCTTTCCCCTCCCCTTTCCTTTCTCCTTCCCCCCTCCCCTTGTCCTTCCCCTCCCCCTGCCCCCTCTCCCTCCCCTGCTTCCTCTCCCTCTACTTCTCTCTGTCTCTTCTTAGTACTGGACATTGAGCCCAGGGGTGCTTTACCACTGAGCTACATCCCCAGCCTTTTTTTTTTTTTTTTTTTTTTTTTTTTGAGACAGGTCTAAGTTGTCCAGGCTGGCCTCAAATTTGATCTTCCAGCCTCAACCTCCTGAGTAGCCTGTTTTACAGGCATGCCCAGCTTCATTTATGTTTATATCAGTATGTCCTCATAGATTATTTTATTCCCTGGAATATAATCCATTACTATTATTGTTTTAATGTTTGATTGTGTCCCGGATGTGATCTGAAGTAGTTCCAAAAGCTGGTGTGTTCCTATGTTCTTCTAACATACCCTGATTCTTTGAGCATTTTCTTCCTCTCAGGTTCCAAGCTCTTGTCCTTATCCTGTGTCAACCCTGGCCCCTTATAGTGGGGAGTGATATTTAGAAACCAAGATTGGGGTGCTAAACAAACTTGTTGGTACTGGGATGTTCTGTTTCTTGGCTGCAGGTTCTTTCTTTCTGTGCTGGGTATTGAACCTGAGGTGCTCTACCTATATTCCCAGACTTTTTTTTGTTTTTTTGGTGGTGGTGCTGGGGATCAAACCCAAGGCCCTGAGCTTGCAAGGCAAGTACTCTACTAACTGAGCTATATCCCCAGCCCTATTCTCAGACCTTGTTACTTGTTGAGATACAATCTTGCTAAATTGCTGAGGCTGATCTCAAACTTGCAATCCTCTTGCCTTAGCCTCTGACTCGCTGGAATTATAGGTGTGGACCACTTTGCCCAGCTAGACTGCAGGGTTTTTTGTTTTGTTTTGTTTTGTTTTTACTGGGATTTAACCTAGGGGTGCTTTACCACTAAGTCCCCAGTCCTTTTCAATTTTTTATATTGAGAGAGGGTCTCACTAAGTTGTTAGGACCCTGCCAAGTTGCTGAAGCTTGCCTCAAACTTATGATCCTCCTGCTTCAGCCTCCCGCCTTAGCCTTCCTAGTTGTTGGGATTACAAGTGTGTACCACCATGCTAGGTTAGGCTGCAGATTTTGAAGGCAGCAGGTGAGAGAAAGAGCAGGACCATGAAATTGGATTTATAAGTTTTGGACTCAGCAAAACCAGGCTGACAGTAGGGAATCTGTAATGCGTGCACTGAGTTTAGTTGTGGTATCACAGGGTGGTGAAACTGGTATCAGTCCAACCAGGCACTGCAGCTTCTCTGCTCCAAAATATCTGCAAACTTCACAAATTTATAAACCTCCTGGGAATAGCATTTTTCAGCTTTTTGCCTTGGCATGAGTTACTTTCATGGCAAAACTTGAGTAGCTGGTTCTTAAGGTTGGGTGGGGGTAATGGTGCAGGGGGGGTATGGAGAGGATGAGTGGTCTTGGGGTCTCCCACAGTGATGGAAAACTGCAGACTTCTGGCACAGACATTCTGCCATCCTCAAGGCTAATCGGTTGGCTGACTTGTGAAAGAGCCAATGATTGGAATGAACTGCTCCAGGAATTAGAGGTGATGACTCATAATGTGGGGTTACAGTCTAAGAGTCTGGTCACATCTGGTACATTCTATTCTGAAGGGTCTGCTGGCTCTGGAATCTCCTGGGGTGGGTGTGCAGCATGGCCTCTTCTGGCCAGCAGGTGTGGGACAATGATATCTGTCACCAGCAGCTTTCACACATGCCTTACCCCATTGGCCTCCACCATGGTCCTGAGGACAGGATGCCTTTTTCTATCTTCTGGAGGCTCAGCAAGCAAGGCGAGGAAGGGCAGGCACAAGTTCCTGTGATTCCAGCATGCTTCACAGTCCAGCCTGGCCAGAGCTGCCTGGGTTGGAGGTAGGAGCCCAGATGGTGTGTGAGGCCCAGGGAGCCCTACTCTCTAACAGTGGTCTGAGCACTCCTGGAAGTCTGGAGGAAATAGGAAGCTGGTTGCACTGCTGCCTCTCAGGATGTACTGTCCTGCTTGGCTTCAGCCAGCCAGACTGGCCAATGATGAGAAAGCGAAGCCAACCCTTGTGACTTGACTTGCAGGCACTCTTTTTTGGAAGGAGCTACATCATGCTGGTTTAAGGGGTATGATGAGCCATAAGGAGGAAGATGACTAACTCTATCCTTTCTGCTGTGTGAACCCCGATGATGGGAAACCCAGAGGGCTGAGGGTCCTGCAAATGAAATCAGGGAGGGGTCTGGGAGGGTTTGGGTGAAGGAGGCCTGTGGTTTCAAAAATGGTAAGGCCCACCTTGGAGGTAGAGCCTAGGAGCCAGGAGGGGCAGCTGGAGATGACAAGCCAGGGAGGGGCACCTGGAGCCTTAGGCAATCAGAAGGAGGGCCTGCCAGATGGGCTCTAAGTTCCCTAAGGTATCCTCTGGCTGCTCCAATTGTGTCCCTGGGGCCTGGTGACAGGCATCCGACCTTTCTCTGCCACTTTTTCCTCATATGCAACATGAGAATAATAATTCTTCTGACCTACTTCTCAGGATATTTGTGAAAAACAACTAATAAAACATAGTAAATTAAAGAGGGCGGAGTAAAAATAGAGTGGAAAAGAGGAACAGGAAGAGAGTAAAAAGATGATATAAACGGGAACAAGGGAAGATACAAATAATTCTCATTTTGTTGCCAGGACAGACAAGCTACAAGGAGCAGACCATTAGACCCTTAGGACAGTGCCACAGTGCTGGCGAACACTAGGAAGACCCAGGCAAAGAGCCAACTTCTAAATACTGAGCTATTGATGTTAACAGTGTGATGTTTTAAAAGCCTATTCTTTTATTAAAGGCTCAGAATGCATTTACTCAGAAAACTCTTTTGATTTAAGGACCTTTGGGTCCTTTCCCTAGTGTTTCCCCCAACAGCAGCCCATAATATTTCTTTTTGCTTGTATCGTGAAAGTGAGCAAAATTAGGTAATACTGTTAAGGACCAGGGGAATGTGCAAGGAACTTATTCCCAGGCAAGCATGTGAGTTTCACTTCTCAAATTTAAGTCAGCTTCTGTACTCGTGGACTCTCTCTGCTTCAAACAATGGGGGCAAAAAGAAACCTCTCCCTATTGCATTCTCTAGTAACTGCGGTGTCATGAGCTCTATGTCCTTTCTTTTTCTCTTTCTGGGGATTGAACCAAGGGGCACTCTACCACTGAGCTACCTCCCCAAAGCTTTTTATTTTTTAATTTTGAGACAAGGTCTCCCTAAGTTGCTTAGGGCCTAAGTTGTTGAAGCTGACTTTGAACTTGTGATCCTCCTGCCTCAGCCTCCAGAGGAGCTGGGATAATAGACAGGTACCACCACAACTGGCTTCTACGTCCGTTTTTGAACATGTTTCACTTAAAAAATTAGAATACAGGCAAAATTTTAAATATATATTCCAGCTACTCAAAATTATGTCTGTAAATATTAAGGAAACTAAGTGAAACTAATTATGCTGTGTTAAGTGAAAAAAGGATACAAGATTATATGTATAGGAGACATTCCAACCACCTAAAAACTATCTAAAAATGTATGTACAAGTAAGAAATTCCCTCATGATAAAGCTGTATGCATAAAAATTGCAGAAATAAAAATACAAATGGAATAAGAGTTCTCTTTTTCTTCCTTGTTTTCCATATTTTCTAGTATAAATATATATAAAATGGAAAATATGTAATAGTTTGTTTATTTATTTTTTTTGGTACCAGGGATTGAACTCAGGGTGCTTTACTACTGAGTCACATCCCCAGTCCTTTTAAAATATTTTTTATTTAGAGATAGGGTCTCACTGAGTTGCTTAGTGCCTTGTTAAGTTGCTGAGGCTGGCCTGGAATTTGTGATCCTTCTGCCTCAGCCTCCCAAGCCACTGAGATCACAGGCATGAACCATCATGCCCAGCTTTGTAACAAACAATTATAAAGTCACAAGTTTATGTACTAGAAACTGATGAAAGAAACAATTAGAGATAATCAAGATCACAGAGAGATATGGTGGCACATGCCTGTAATCCCAGCAATTTAGGAGGCTGAGACAGAGTTTTACCAGTTCAGGGATAGCCTCAACAATTTAGTGAGACCCTGTCTCAAAATAAAAAATAAAAAGATCTAGGGATGATGCTTAGTGGTAAAGTGACCCTTGGTTCAATCCCTGGTACTAAAGTCAATCAACCAATTGAAATCACAGAAAATTCCTTACAGTCCTCTGTAGAAATCTTTTTTTTTCTCTCTCTCTGTAGAAATCTTGACACACTGCCTCTTTCTAACTGTCTTAGTATGTTTTATGTTTCTATAGCAGAATACCTGAGACTGGGTAATTTATTTTTTAAAAGATTTATTTTGGCTCACAGTCTTGGAGGCCTGGAAGTCTAAGAGTATAGTGTCAGCAACTACCCAGCTTCCAGAAGGGCCAAACAAAAGGGCAACTGTGTGTGTGTAGAGGAGAGTAGGGAACAAAGTGGGAGGGATGCTTGATAACAACCTGCTGTCAGGACTCTGGAGAGAAATATGCTAATTTCTTCATGAAGGTGGAGTTCTCAACACCCCAGACATCTTTAAAGGTCTACTATCTCTCAATACTGTTACACTGGCAATTAAATTTCAACATGAGTTTTGGCAGAGACAAACCATGTCCAAACCACAGCACATACTCAGAAAACTTGGATGTGGATTCCAAACAAAAAAATTCTAGAAATGACTTTTCCTCAACTGTGGAAGCACTGTGGTCTTTTAATCAGATTTCCTTACTAATGTTTTGTGATCTGAAATGGTAAAGTGGGTCTCCATCTACCTTCCATAAGGTAATCACAATAGATTTACCATAGATTATTTACACAGCACAGCACTTGCCTATGAGGTCCCACTCTGATTCCCCAAGTCCTGCCTCTCCATGGACTTCTCGGCAGACACCATTGATTGCTGTGCAAGAAACACCCATCCCTCTGCTCTCCTGTAACAAGATCCAGCTTCTGTTCAGATCTGGCCAGGTAGTTTGCCCAGTCAGAGGTGACCTCATTATGGGCATCCTGGTTCCTGCAGGGCATAGTCACTTGACTCCGCTATAGCCAACGTGATGCTATTAGGAGTATGTTCAGTCAACAGGGAAAATCATTTACTTCTCATCTCAAGGTACAAAGCCCTTGGTCCAGTCTGGGAGAGAGTTCTGTTCCCAGACTTACCATTCTTGTGTGTCTCCCCTTATCATCACCTTCCAAGATGGCCAGCAGGTATCCTGGTATGAGGAAGGGATGAAGGAGAAAAACCAGTGATCTCTAAAGAAGGGTCTCTCAAGGAAGATACTTGGATGGACACTTCTTGTGATTCTTCTTTAGCCACTATTTAGTTAATTGGCCATATATAGCTACAAGAGGGACTGAGGAACAAACTCTATTATGGAGGTACTATGTGCTCCGGTAAGATATGATTACAATCTTGAGAAGACAATTAACTTGGGGGCACAATTAGCAAATACAGCTCTACATCCCACTTAGTTGGCTTTCCTGCAAAATCAAAAGGACCAGTCTGCTGCAGGGGCTAATATTAAAGACTGTTCTTGAAGAAAAAGAGAATCCTGAGCACACCTAGCTTCAGATCTGGGTTTTTAATACCTTTCTCCAATAAAAGGAACTGGCAGGATCCCTAGAAGAAATGAACTGGGGAAGTAAATATTTAAGATGAACCTGGAACATCGGTAGCACCCAAAAGTATGAAAAGTAAGGAAGTCCTCAAAAGCGGGGGAAAAAAAAGAAACAAAAACCCTTTAATGATTGGGGTATATCCAAGTGAGTCAGAAACTAACTGAAAGAGGTCCCAGTGGCCCAATCTGGAATAAATGGAATTAAAAAAAAATGTTGAATTAGATTGTAACCTAAAATACATACCTGTGAGTCTATGCTGACTTAAGAATTCCAGGGCTGGGGAGATAGCTCAGTGGGTAGAGTGCTTGCCTTGTAAGCACAAGGCCCTGGGTTTGATCCCCAGCACTGCCAAAAAAAAAAAAAAAAAAAAAAAAAAGAGAGAGAATTCCAGGTAATTTATGTAGTTACTTTGCATGCAAGAAGGTGGAGCATAATCCCTTACTCATTGCAGAGTAAAGAAAGAAAAAGTTTGTTTGTTTGTTTTGGTGCTGGAATTGAACTCAGGGCCTTGCACATACTAGTCAAATGCTCTATCACCAAGCTACACCTCCAGTCCTCCAGGGTCTTGCAGACTCTCAGGTTGCTGGGATTATAGGCATGTATTGACGTATCCAACAAAGAAGAGTAATTTTAGAGTGGAGACAAGTGAGAAGCTCTACCTCAACCAGGTGATCAAGGTCAACACCAACAGTCATAAATCATGTCAACACTATGTACTCGGTATGTTTGAGTTTCTTCTTCAAGTTCATGTTGGGAGGTGGGACCTTTAAGAGTTGTTTAGATTAATGCTGTTACTGTGAGAGTAGGTTATTTATAAAAGGACAAGAATAAAAATAAAGGACAAGTTTGGCCCCCTCTTGTGCACTTGCATGCTCCCTCCCAGTGACCAGTAACTCCTGCCATTTTTAGGAAGGGCACATTCTCTCATACTTCCAGGTTTATGTGCATTTTCTTCTGCCTGGAATGCTCGCTTCTCCCAGTAAATACCAACCTCCATTCAGGTTTCAGCTCAGGAATGTGCAGTAGGTGGGATTCTAGGATGTCCCTGAAGATCCCTGTCCACACAATCCTTAGTACTGTGAATATAATGGATTTTACTCCTGTGGTTAAGTATTGTGATATGAGACACAGTTGACTTTAAGATCACTCAGATAGGCCTGATCTAACCATATGAACTCTTTAAAAGCAGAAAGTTTTCTGTTTGGTAGCAAAAGAGGAAGTCAGAGATTTGATGTAGAGGTTTATATGACAACAAGAGTTCTCCATTGCTAGTGTTGAGGACAGAGGCGACAGTGTAGCCAGAAATGTGGGTGGCTTCTATGAGCCAAAAGCAGGCCCAGGAAACAAGGACAATCACAAGGAGCTGAATTTTGTCATCAAGAGTGAACTTGGAAAGCTGGGTGTGGTGGTACACATTTGATGGGGTAGACAGTATAGGGAAGAATGGTACAGGAAATTTTAAGAGGTATTTAGGGAAAGGAGAGCAGATGGGGTGGAAAGGATGCTTTCTGGATGAGTAGGATAGAAAATCTCAATCCCAGCTCTTCAGAGGTTGAGGTGCATGGCCCTGGGTTCAATCCTCAGTATGAGTGAGGGGAAAAAAAAAGTGACTTTGGATAATCTTCTACAGTACCTCCCGATGAGAACTAGCCCAGCTGATCTGGTTTATGACAACCCTGAGAAGAGACTCAGCCATGCCCCCGTGGAAATTTCAGATCCACAGAACTGTGAGCTAATCAATAGCTGTTGTTTGAAGTCTTAAATGCGGGTATTGTGTTACGCAGCAACAAAAGCCTCAAAAGCTATGCCTCCTCTCTGGCATCCCCTTTCCCCCCAGACACACCTGTGACATCTTCCTCTTCACTGCTGGGGCACTTGATACACATCCCTGCTACAGTGCGAGTCCTTCTGTGTGCTCTCCTTACCAGATTCTGAGTCTGTAGGAGATAGGGACTATGTTATTTATCATGGCAAGCCAAGGCATAGCAAGAAGGAAAGAAAAAAAACGTCATTGAATGAAGTTTTCATTGGGAAAAAAATCCCAAAATCATTAATTTGTAATCATATATACTAAAATAACCAAGTATGTCAGAGATTTAATATGTAAGCATCAGAAGGAGGTACAAGTATAAAAAGAGAGTGGAGAGCTGGGTGCAGTGGCACATGCCTGAAATCCCAGCAGCTCCAGAGGCTGAGGCAGGAGGATTGAGAGTTCAAAACTAGCCTCATCAATTTAGCGAGGCCCTAAATAACTCAGCAAGATCCTGTCTCTAAATAAAATATTTAAAAAAAAAAAACGCTGGGGATATGGCTCAGTGCTTAAGTACCCCTGGGTTCAATCCCCCCAGTAATAAATAAATAAATAAGTGGAGAAAGAGTAGATACTATAAAACATCCACATGAGGTGTTTCTAAGGACTCCAGTAGTGAGTGAAGTCCCTATTTGTTGTAGGTGAGGGGAGGGAGTGGAGGAGTGAGCAGAGGTATGAGGAAAAATCTAGCTAAAAGATTACTTGGTAAATAAGTATGTATTTATTGAATGCCTGCTATGTGGTCATGCCAGGAACTCTGGCAAACAGAGAGAATTTTAAGATTTAAATGCTATCCTGGCTGTAGGTGTAGCCCAGTGTAGCTTACTTAGCATGTATGAGGTCCTGTGTTCTATCCCCAGCACCAAAAGGAAAAAAACAAAACCCAAAACTATCCTTAAGAATTCTAAGACCCTCCCTCCCTTCTGTGCCACACAGGTCTTAGAATGTTAGAATCAAAAGGAATCTTATAAAACTTCTTGAGATTTTATGTGTACCTAAGTTTAAAAGATTTTCACTTTTTAAACAAATGGGAGCAAACTGCTTTTCCTTTTAGCTCTGTATTTCTGAGGTGGACATCTTTGTTCTTGTGCTGTTGACACCTCTGCTAATGAGTGTCTAATAAAAAATTCCTGGAAGGGGACCCAGATATTTCGATATTACAACATGCTCTTCTCTTCCTCAATTCCTGCCCCATCCTTAACCAGGGCCTCTGAATTGGAGCAGCTCCTTCCCTCTGGGCCTGGTGTGTGCAGTTCCCAATTCTCTCATTTCATGCTGGAGTAGAAATGTGGTCTGGAACAAGCAGGAAAGGGGCGTGATCTTGGTATCAAGAAACCAAATACACAGTACAGGAAAAAATGGTACAGGAAATTTTAAGAGGTTTAAGGAAAGGAGAACAGACGGGGTGGAAAGGATGCTTTCTGGATGAGTAGGCTAGAAAATCTCAAATGCAGGTTAGTAACACCACGGAGGGACTCCAGGGATACCACGATTAATTTGCATTTTATCCCATGGACAACCGGGCACCAGGGAAAGATACGGTGAAAAAGATTTGTGTTTTAGTCTCTGCCACTAGTTGTGTGTGCGTGTGTATGTGGCGTGGTGTCAGCCTATCTCTCTGGGCTGAAGTCTTCATATCTGGTAAACTTGGATAAGTAATACTTGCCGGGACAAGCTAGAATGGTGGTAAGAACTAAACTGAAAATACACAAAACTTAGGCGGTCTTCTGGGGTTGGTTTAAGGTTGGGTGGGAAGTCTTTTAGGGAAGAATTCTGAAACTTGATTCACAAACTTAAGAGTCAGATGGCTCTTCTTCACCTTGCAAACGACTTGCCATGGATTCAGTCTTTTGCACCACATAGAAGACCCTTCCCCGGCTTCGCTT
The DNA here is from genome assembly GCF_902686455.1 of Sciurus vulgaris. Classification (NCBI taxonomy): domain Eukaryota; kingdom Metazoa; phylum Chordata; class Mammalia; order Rodentia; family Sciuridae; genus Sciurus; species Sciurus vulgaris. The sequence goes on from NC_136463.1 coordinate 74,108,830, forward strand.
TGACCTCGCGGATCCGACACAGGCGCACGTGCGAGAGGACCAGCGTGCTGCTGAGCAGCTACAGCGGGCAGGTACTCAGCTAGAGCGGGCCGGAACCCCTTGGCCGGAGCCAGGACCGGGTACCCAGCACCGCACGGTGGGCGGGGCCCAGACGTGTGCGCGGTCACAGCTGGCCACTGCGCAGGCGCCGACCCGCTCCCTTTGGTCGGGCGCGCGCCCGCGGCGAATTCGGCTTTCGGCGGGCCGAGGGCTGCGCGCGCACGAACGAGCGGCCGTGACGTGCGCCGCGTTACGCCCGACGTCACGGGTCTGTGTGTAGTGGCGGCCGGGCTGCCCGTAGCTGCGGAGCTTGACGAGGGTGGTGCGGCCGCTGGGTGCGGTGTTCGGGGTCGCACGGCCAGTTGCAGCCACTACGGGGACGACGATTCTGACGTTCTGGGGCCCAGACTGCGGAGTCGTCGCTTCTCCCTCTTTTTCGGCCTCCGGCAGCGTCGGCCCACGGCTTCCTCCTTTCCTGCCGACCTCCCCGCGGGCCTCGGAGCTGCTGCGGCGAGAAGCACCCAGGGGCGTGAGAGGCCCCGACCGGCCGGGGCTCCATGTGAAGGAGGAACGGGCCTGCCCCCGGCCCGCGCTCTACTCCTTGCGCGCCCCTCCGGCCCCCGGGGGCCCCGCGGGCTCCCCTGACCGGGGGCCGCGGTGACAGGCCGCGCGGGGGCGGAGGGGCTTGCTCGGCGGCGGCCGCCCTTCCTCTGGCCTGCGGCTCCCTAGGTCCCTACGGAGCGCCGGTGAGTGTGTGTGTGTCGGGGGGCCGCGGGCCCGGCATGGGGTGGAGAGGGTGCTGACGGTGGCCTGTGCGCTGCTCTGGGGATGGGGATTTCGTTGTGTGATGGGCCTGCTCCGGTAGGGTGCACATCGGGCCCCCAGCATCCCGTCCCGAAGCCCGGATCAGCTACAAGTCGGCTGCTGGGCTGTTTAGCTGTCAGACACGTACTCTGCCGGGATTCTTGTCGCAAGGTTGCCGCTGATCCCAGGGGCGAAGCAGAAATGTTACATGCTGTAAGCGAAAAACTGCTCGTCTTTGCATTGTCAGAATGTGATAATCTGTCCATTAGGGTTGTTTCCTCCCTTCTTTCTTTATGGAGCATTTAGCTTATTGTGCTCTTGCCCTATGCCGGGTAGTTGCGTGATATTTCATTCCGTTTTCCTAGCCCGGTAAGGTGGGTTTGTTGCCTTCCCATCTTACAGATTAAACATTGAGGCTCAGAGAGATAGATTTAAGGCTTTTGCCCAAGGTCACGCAGCTAGTAATGGAGGAAGACGTGGCTCAGATATGTAGATGACTTTCTGTAGGACTATATTTCTCTGACTTGGAAAAATAAGTATGTGAGGATGAGACTGGCTGGATATTTTCATCCTGGGCGTAAATTCTAAACACGTAGATAGATAGTTTACTTTTCTCTGACGTAGGTTGCCCGATGTGTTTTGCTTCATCCCAGCCAAATCGTTTTTTTGATTGGAAAAAAAAAAATTACTTGTAAAAGGTGGACCCAGGCACCTTCACTTTTAGGTGGTAGAACTGGATAGGAAAACAAACAAACAAACAAAAAAAACCTTCTCTTAGAAAAAATAAATATATTTGATATATTTGATGAAACTTCACTTTTCTTGAGAAATTAGTTTTACTTTTGCAGTTCTTGATGCATACAGGGAACTTGCAGTTGGGTTATTTGCTTGAGATTTCCTTATTGCAAAATTTGTTGCTGGATTATGTGGCAATGTCAACACGTAGTAATTTTGCATTGTCTTATGCAATAATTCTGAGTTTAATGTCAAATTTAATGTGTAGAATATTGCAGGAAGTTTTTTGATGGTGTGATTTTTTTTCATTAGTGCAGTGTTACTAACCAATGCTTGTTTATAAATTAACTGAAAATTCTCATTTTAGCATTTTTCTGTACTGTTTTAACTGTGGTTAATTAAAAAGTAGAGCCAGAGTTCTTTACAGAAAGATAAATTCTCTTGAGTAATTGAAGTTTCATGCAGTTGCAAATGTTTAAGAAACCTATTTATGCTCTGTTACAATATTCTATAGTTCCATTAGTATATTATCAGGTTGAAGAAAATTTGTAGTTGAATGTTCTTCTAATGCCTGTAAGGAAAAGGTAACATTAAGAAGTTAACAGGTGGGCTGGGGATATAGCTCAGTTGGTAGAGTGCTTGCCTTGCAAGCATAAGGCCCTGTGTTCGATCCCTAGCACTGAAAAAAAAAAAAAAAAAAAAAGTTAACAGGTGACAAGGCCCTGGGTTCAATCCCCAGCTCCACAAAAAAGAAGGGGAAAAAAAAAAGTTAACAGGTGAATGGCAATATGTAGATTGCCTTATTGTTAGGTTAAAATATGAACATTTGTTCAATCTTGTTGTATTGGATTGAATTATGATATCATCACAGAATGGTTATCTAATTGTTTTCACTTTGTGTTTTATTTTGAGAGAACTAGCTGTTAAGGGCTTATTTTAAATAATTGTTTTTATATTATAGACTGAATCTTTTAAGCACTGAATCTTTATAAAGCAAAGGTGGAGCTTTTTTCCTACTTTATTGCTATCAAAGGGGCAAACCTGTATTTAGTAGTATATTAAAATGAAGTCATGTTTGATCCTCTAGTTCGTACAGTTTTACTTCAGATGGATTTTTTTTTCTTGAAGAGTTGAAGCTATCTAGGCACCCCCCCCCAACTTTTTATTATGAAACAATGTCAAATGCACAGAAAATTGGTAATAGTCAACTCTTATAATATGATCCTTTGGATTCAACATTTGTTGACATTTTGCCTTTTTTATCTGTAAATACATGTATATTATTTTTGACTGGACCATTAAAAACTAAGCTGATGGTTTAATGGCACTTTATCCCCAAATACGTCAGTATGTCTTTCTTAAAGATAAGTACGTTTTCTTACATAGCTAAAATACTATTCTTGTTAGATTTTTTTTAGGTGTGATAATTCTTTTGTGTAATCCAATAACCATTCATATTTAAATCTTTTAATTTACACTAAAAGTTCTTTTCTGGCTTTCTACATCCTCCCTTACCAAACCAGGAATCCAGGATCCTATCAAAGTTTACTTGTTGCATTTGGTTGTTAAGATCTCTTCTAATGTAGAACAGCCTCACCCTCCTACCTATTTTTTTTTTTTTTTTGGTGGTACAGTGGATTGAGGCAATCTAGCCCTTTTTATTTTTTATTTTGAGGCAGTGTCTTGCTAAGTCTCTGAGACTTGCTTTGAACTTGTGATCCTTCTGCCTCAGCCTCACAAGTCAGTGGGATCATAAGTGAACACCACCATGTCTGGCACCTCCTCCCTTCTTTTAAAATGACATTGATATTTTCTAAAACATCAAGAAAATGGTTCTTATAAAATGATTCACATTTTGTGAAATTATGTCATTTGTAAGAAAATGGATGAGACTTGAGCATTGTGTTAAGTGAAATAAGCCAAATTCAGAAAGTCAAGGATCCTGTGTTTTCTCTCATAGGTAGAAACTAGAGAGAAAAAAAAAAAAAAATCTGTGAGGGCACTCATAAAAATGAAGGGGGAAATAGAGGAAAGGGACCAGGGGGAATGAAGAGGGGAGGAAAAGGAAATACTGGGGAATGATACAGTCCGAATTTTATTGTTATATTGTGTGCATATATGAATATGTAACAAATCCTATCATATATGGTTATAATGGCCCGATAAAACATGTGGAAAAAATGATTCACATTCTGAATTTGTCAGAATTTTTCCTTTCATGGTATCATTTAGCTTGTTCCTCTATTCCTCCATACTAGCTATTCCTGTAAAGCAGGCTTAAAGGGTTGATTATTTTCAAATTAAAAATTTGTAACGAGAATCCCTAAGCGATGCTGTATACTTCATATTGTCTCCCATCAGAAGACATATACTGTCCATTCCCATTATTTGTGCTGCTGTTTGTTTACTTGTTTGTGGGGATTAAGGTAAGGTCTGTTTCCCACTGCAATTAGTAAGTAAACTGTGACATAATAAATTAGCACATGGTGGCGCTAGCCTGTTCTTTAATAATCTTTCACTTAATAGTTACGCTGTCTGTTGCTGATCCTTGTGAGGCTAACTTTTGAATTTCAGTGTTAATAATCTTTTGTTAGTCTATAGATGGAAACAAAGATCACAGAAACTAAAATATCTTGTGCAACTACATTAATTAAAATCTGATTTTATGGATTTTTAGTATGTTTAATGACAAATCTAAGGTATATCCGGTTACAAGTTTTAAAAGAAACCTCATTTCAGAAAAACGGGAAAACTCAACACCTGTCTTTTTGTATACTCTTAAGAAGTATGTTTAAATTTTTTCTTAGTCAACATTTGTTGCACAAGAATGGCCAGAAATAGAAAGTAAGGTTGGGTCTACTAAAAATCATTTTGAGGAGATTATATTTTCTGGTGTATTGGTGGGCTCTTCTAACTGGATTGAGAGTTGGAAGTTCTGGATTCTATTCTTTTTTTTTTTTTTTTCCTGTCTTTTGTAATTCTGGGTATTGAACCCAGGGCCTTACTACACAAATGAGGTAAGTGCTGTACCATTGAGTTATATCCCTTGTCCCTGGATTCTAGTTTTAATTTTATCAGTATGTGTAGTTGAAGAATTATAAATTTTGGGTTGGGGGTTATGTAGCTCCCTGGTAGGGCATGTACTTTGCATTTTTGAGACCCTGAGTTCAATCCCCAACATACACACACAAAAAAAGGAAGAAAATTATGTTTTTAAACTTTACTCTGTTTTCTCATTTATGATGATTATGTTAGTGAACATTTTTGAGTAAAGAATGAATTGATTTTTAATGATGAGATATATTAATTACATTTTTATTAAGTTGGATATAAATAAATACATAATATAAAATTGATTTTCCAACTGATTAATATTTAGTTGATTATTTTTCTTTGTTTTTGTGATCCTCTTGCCTCAGCCTCCCTGTCTCACCCTCCTAGTACCTGGAATTACAAGTGTGTGCCTCTGTACGTGGAAGTAGATGATTGTTTTAAAGAGGGTTTCATGATATAATTTCCTTAAGCAACCCATTCTTATTAAAAATACAATTTAATTCATGAAACAGTTCACATGAAATTTTTTCACTTTTTTTTGTAAATCAGGATGAACCATATATATGGAAATAAAGTACTCCTTTAAACAATGTAATTCACTTAATCCCTACACCAATCCAGTGAATTAGTTACTATTATATCTATATTGCAGATGAGGAAACTGAAGCTCAGGGACAATAAATAACTTGCCCATGTTTCTACATCTTTGTGATGGAGCTAAAACGATTTAGGCTGTCTGCCTCCAGAATCTGCATTTGTTTATTTATTTTTCAGGGATTAAGCCTGGGGTGCTCTACTGCCAAGAGATATCTCCAGCCCTTTTTATTTTTATTTTGAGATAGAGCCTTACTAAGTAAGCCCAGGCTGGCTTTGAACATGCAGTCCTTCTGCCTCAGCCTCCAGAGTTACTGGGATAACAGGTTTGTGCCACCATGCCTGGCCAGAGTTAGTGCATTTATCATGTTGCCTCTGTGCTTTTTCTGGACAATGAGAAAATTGGATTTGATTTACCAAAGCGTAATACGTATTATCATTTATAGAGTATGTACTATGTACCAGGGTGGGGAGGGTGCTTCCAGAAGACCTTGAAGAATAGGCAATAGTTGAACTAAGTTAACAAGCACTATATGTTAACTAACTGTGTTTATAATATTTACTGAAACATTTAAAAATACAGAAAAGAAAATAAAGGTAGTAAATAGCAAAGAATATGAGCTGGGAGTCAGACCTTTGTTAGTTTTAGTGCTGCTATTTAATTTCTTGAAACTTCATTTACCTTATTCGTAAAATAATTATAATAGTGCCTAAGGGTTTATAGGTTTGTAATGAGGTTGAAATGGGATGTTTGGCACAATACCTAGCATGTAAGTGTTCAAAAAATCAAAACAGTTTTTGTAAAAATCTTCCACAATCCACACAGATCATGTCTTATTTTGATGTACATAGACACTCTCTATTTAATAAGGTCAAGGTTGATAGTATTTAGTTTAATTTAGAAATTATTAATTTCAGGGGAATAAAATGACACATTTTTATGTTAAATTTTTTTTTGTTTAAAAAACATAGAAATGTAAAGCAGTCTAAGTATATGATACATCTAGAGTTATATGATCTTTCCACCTAGTCTTTTACAGTTGATTCATCTATAACTCAGTTTTACAAGTTTTTAAAATAGACTCTGAATCTTTTTAGATATTTGACATCATTTTCATAGAAACAATTATTTTTATTAAAATTTTTAGAAAACTTTTTACATTTACTGTTTCATTAGTTTACATATTTAACTAAATATTATAAGTACATAAACATAATTAATTCTATTTTTTAACTTTATTTCTTTATTTTTTTTTAGTTGTTTATGTGGTGCTGAGGATCGAACTCAGTGCCTCACATGTGCGAGGCAAGCACTCTACCACTAAGCCACAACCTCAGCCCCCATAATTAATTCTTGATAAATTGATGGGAGCAAAAATGTAAACTTAACTAGTTGTGAATGTTTAGTAATTGTTGGTGAATTTTCCAAATTTGTTAAGGAAGTTGGATGAGAAAATACTTTTGCTTTGCCTTCTAGTATCTCTGAGTATACATATCTATTATTAAATAGATATTTAAACCAAAGATTCAGAGCTACATAATCATAATACCGCAGCTTTGTTTCAGTTCTTTCAAGGGTGTTTTTTTTTTTTTTTTTAAATGTCTGTGGTTTTTCTTTGTGTTCTAGTTCCTTTAGAACATGTGTGGTTTTTAGATTAGATCTCCATTCTCCATATCTGTCATCTTCTCTCAACATTTTTATCTCTTTGTTATTTTACTTTGCATTTTAGTAGATTTTCTTGGGTTTGACCTCCATGCTACTCCACAGTTTTGTTCTCTATAACCCTCTGAGACAAATGAAATAATATTTTAAATCTCATGAGTATTTTAATTATGCATTTGAATCTGTGTTAATCTTGGCAATCATTGATCTCACCCATTTCCTTTTTTATCATGTCCTTGTTTTGTATATCAGCCTAGTCTTTTCTTTGGCTTTTTCTTCCTGTTTCAGAAGGCATGTCTTCTGGCCTTGAGAAGGCCATCACATAATTTTTTATAAATTTCAGACTGCATTTTAGGAGGAAGGGGAAGTAATACTTGAGTGTCTCCAATGTGCCAGAAACCTCATTCCACTGTGTGTGTGTGTGTGTGTGTGTGTGTGTGTGTGTGTGTGTGTGTGTTTTGTTGGGGATTGAATGCAGGTCCTTGCTAGGCAAGGACTCTACCACTGACCTATACCCCCCAGCCCTCGCTCTAGATTCTTTAACTTTATAGTAACCACGGTTGATTCTATTATCCTATTTTACTCGTACAGAAAATGGCTCTGAGATGTAAAGGATCTTGCTCAGACTCACATAATGAAGTTGGGATTTTGTATAGTTAGAGCAAGGGTTCCTAACCCTTTCATGGCCTCCACATTGCTCATATGTTCTCATTATGTACAACATTCTCTATGGGAATGTGTGCACTGGAATCTTCTGTGATGGGTCAACATAGCTAAAACAATCCTGTCAGATTTAGATGTTCTTACCTCTCATCTTTTACAATTACTAAGCCAGAGTTCTGATCAATACTTGAGTAAACCTGAATGATGTCTTTATATTACATATAAATAGAATGAGAATAGAATGAAAATAAATTGATTTATTTTATTTTATTTTTTGGTATTAGGAATTGAACCCAGAGGCACTTTACCACTGAGCCACATCCTCAGCCCTTTTTTAAATTTGTAATTTGACACAGGGTCTCATTCAGTTGCTTAGGGCCTTGCTAAGTTCCTGAGACTGGCCTTGAACTTACATCCTCCTGTCTCAGCCTTCCAGACGCTGGGGTTACAAGCATGTGCCCAATATCATGCTGGGTTCAACTGATCTATTTTAAATAAATGGTATGAAAATTGTGTTCACTCTAGAAGAAAATAATTTGGAAGACCTTAATGTATATCACTATAGAACTGATGATACATTTTCTTGAATAGAATAAACCTTAAAAATTTTCATTAAGTTTTAGACTGATTTTGAGTAGGCTGTGAACATTAACTCCCAAATCTCCATGCCCAAACACAAAAGCTTATTTCTGCTCATGCTGTGTGTCCTTGGAGGGAGGGTACTCCCTTCAGGAGAACTCTAGGCCAGAAATTCCTCAGGCACATCCCTGAGTAAACCTTCCAACCCTAAGGCAGCATCCAGTAACCCATGACCACGGGATAAAATTTTGTGATGCTAATAAATGTATATTGCACCATCTTAGAACACATAACCGATCTTCTCTTTCTTAAATCACAGGGCAAGATTACATATGCCACAGACATAGAATCACTTGTGGGAAAGTTTAGTAATAAAAACCAAGCTAGTAAGCATTGAGCCATAGAAAATAAAAGAGAACTGAATTATTCTGATGTTAAGAGTGGAGAACCAAGAAAATTGAAATACATTTTTGAAAATATGTTTCAAACACTTTAGCTAAAAATAGGGGATCATTTTGGGAAAGGAAAAAAAAAGTGTTGAAAAAGTTGTTCATACAGTCTGTTATGTCCAGTAGAAACTTAAAAATAATTTAGGGAGATACTTGGATAAGCCTAACCTTAATCACAGTTTTAAAAAGCAACTCTTCCCTGCTTCCACTGAACAAGACTTTGAAGATAAACCATACACCAACCATATTTTTCTTCTCAGAATTTTTCTGTGTCCTTGCCCTTTCTTTTTCCATCTTCACATCACTAACCAAAGCACAGAATTACCCCTCAGTGTTCTCTGCTAATCTTGTTCTTAGCAAGTAAATTGGTATTGACATTTGCTAATCTGATACCCATTGTATCTTGTATTCTCCATTAAATCTTGCTTGCTCTCTTGTTAACAGGAGGACTAAGTAGGGAAGTGTGGAATCTTGCATTCCAAAGAAACAAAGAATCTTTGGAAACAAAGATGGGCAGTGCAGAACTGATAAAACAGGGTTCTATTGGAAGCAAGGAAAGGACTGAGTGGCTCTAGGTTTGGATATACAAGAGAATCTCAGAAGGCAAGGTGCACAGATTTCTTGTTCAGTAGATGGGAGGAGGCTTGAGTACTTAACATCATCTAAGAGTTCAGTCAAGGAAGCAAAGCCATTATAATGTTTTGGAAACAGGAATTTATGAAAGGAATAAGATCCTATATAGTTATGGGAGAAACTCAGAAATCAGAGAAAAGTCTCTTAGGTGTTTTCCTGAAGCAGTGGTGCAGTGGGCAAGTTGGAGTTGGCAGGTGAGTCTGAAAAACCTCGTATTCCCAGCTGCTGGAGTGGGACCACACAGTGGAACTTACGGAAAGTCTGTGAAGAGCCATTACTTCTGCACAGCCACCTCCTTTGGTCCTCAGTCAGGCTTTTGGTGGTGGTGGACTTGGGGTTGCTGTTTGACAGGTTGGGCAATCAGGAAGGAGAGCTATATGCAGAGTAGGGGAGAGCAGGAATATGATAGAATCTGCTGGCAACTCTGGCATCTCTAACAATGATCTTTAGAGAGTACTTTGCTTATTTGGAAGAAGATTCTGGAAAATGTATTTTGAACTTAACGATAGTATACACTGCCACAGCAGTTAAGGGAGAAAATAAAACAAAATGGGAGGATGTTAAAAGTTGTGGGGATCCACTGTGGTATTTTCTAGATCTAGGCTTTAACGTGAGAGAGCAAGTTTGCTTAAGCTCTCTAAGCCTGTTTCCCCTTCTGTGATATGGGGAAGTAACATATATCTTATAGGATTGTTATAAATGGAGTGTGTGTAAACCGTTTAGCAGAGTGTCAGCACAATGCAAGCCATTAAAAATAGTAGCTTTAATTATCAGTAGTAATTGCAGTAGTAGGGAGAAGAGATTGAGAAATGGGAAGGGTACATTTTGGAAGGAGATAGCAAGAAGAGAAATGAGAGAAGAAAAGAGTATGTAGTTCCTTTGTTTGAGGATATTGCAGTCTGGTTACAGAGAATACATGTAAACATATGGACTAGTTAGGAACCTATTATGTGAAGTAATAACCTTTAAGAAAAATGACTGTAATGAGTGGAAAGATAGCAAATGCTGTCATTCCAATAATAGTTAGGGTTAAGTGATATTGTATGTGAAATTCCTAGCACACCGACAGTTTACAGATCATAATTCCTCTGCAATTTATAAAGAGAAAGATGAGTTGGTGTAGAGGACAGGGAAGGCTTGAGCTGAGTCCTTGTAAGATGGATTGGGCAAGTAGAAAAAGGGAAGTATTTCAGACAGTACAGAGACAAAAGGTATGCATCCAAAGGCAAATGGACTCTTTCATGTTGACCTCTACTCCTTTCTTTTTGTTTATTTTTATGTAATTTGTAGAGATTCTTATGTTTAATTCAGCTTGGGTTGGTTGCCTACCCTCTGAACCAGCCATCAGTTATGGGAATGGTGTGGACCCACACTGCTGATTTGACACACTCTGTAATCAAGTGAGTAGTTGAGGTAGTAGGTGGTAGAAGGGTCAGGTTTCTAGGAGAAGGGAGCTTCTGGAAAAAGTTCCCACTGTGGGTGAATAATTCAGTCATCCCCTTTTATCTTATGTGCTATAGTTATTAAGTATTATAATTCCACCCATTTGTATCAGTTGCCCAAATTAAACATTTTTCTTGTTCTACACAATATTTAAGTTTACCATATTTATCAATTTCTTGCTGAGCTTTGTTTTTCTGGAATCACTTTCTTGAAGTGTATCTTTTAGAAGTTTCTCTAAGTTTGGTGGTAAACTGTTTTTTGCTTGTCTGAAATCTTTCTCTGTTCTCAAATATGTTAGTTGTTGGTGTCAGTCTAGATTTGATAGCTATTTTCCCTTCAGTGTTGTAAAAAAATATTAGCTTCTGTCTTTTGCCATATAACCAGAAATAGGCTATATGGATGCTTTACTAAAAATGCTGTATTTTATTGCCATGTTAGAACATGTATAATTGGTTTTTGGATATTCATATTAGTATTTCTTTTTTCTTCTTACTGTTGTCTATTGTACCTTTTTTTTTTTGGTGGTACTGGAGGTTGAACCCAGGGTCACACTCTACCACTGAGTTGGCCTCCCATTTGTAATCATCCTGCTTTCCAAGTAGCGAGTTCAGATCAAATAGATTTTTCACTGAAAATTTATTGAAAATCTTATGACATGTCAAAGGGTATCAGTAAAATAAGCCTTTCAGTAATTTGCAAACTAGTTTTGGTTGTACACTTGCATTATTACCAAAATGTTTGACTTCCTTTTCTGTATTAACGCTGAGGATAAAAAATTAAATCAGTCAGTTTCTATAATTGTAGAGCTTCATTCTGGTGGGGGAGAGGATGTATTAGGGTGGCCATATAATTTATTAGCCAAAGCTGAGTGCTTTTGAGTGTGTAAGAAGCCTGATTTATGGGCCGGGGTTGTGGCTCAGTGGTAGAGCACTTGCCTCACATGAGTGGGGCACTGGGTTTGATCCTCAGCACCACATAAATAAACAAAATAAAGGTATTGTGTCCTTGTATAACTACCAAAAAATTTTTTAAAAGGCTAATTTAATAATTATCCTAGATGTATATTGTGCTGATGGTTTCATGGATGTATATTTATCTCCTACCCCATCAGGTTGTATACATGAAGTATAGTCAGCTCTTTGCACGGCAGTCATACCTCAATAAAGTGTTTTTTTTTTTTCATATTGAAATCATCTTTATTTATATAATATTATCCTCAGAATTCTAATTTAATTAAGCTTTGGTTGGAGCAAAAATATAACTAAAAGTTACTTAAACTAAAAATAAGATGTCATATTTTGAAGAGAGATCAAAAATATTGTCAGGATTCATGTGGTTCTGGATGTTCAATAGCAGGCTCATTTGAAGGTAAATCAACCCTGAAGGGAACTCACTTCTCCTTTCAGAATGTGGGGGTGGGGGGGGAAATTCAGCTCTTGGTGGAGGATAATGAGGAAAACGCCTCAGTGAATAGACATTTTTGCATTGGATTGGAGGCAGTTCTCCTGGTTCCAATGGTCTTCCATAATTAGAATAATATCCATGTTGCCTTTGTAGAAGAGAAGGTGGATCAGAATGTGGTTGGCCTGGTGGAGGGATCATCATCGTACGTTCGGTTTCCCGTGGCAGTGACAGGGGCCCAGTGCCAGCAGGTGCTCTGTGAGGATCAGTTACTGAATCAGAGCTTGATTCTCTTCTTTCATTGCTAATCTGATGGTCCAGAGGATCCTCTAGGCCTCCTGAGCCTCTTCCTCCTTCCCCTGGATGTAAAGGTGACAATCTGGGTGGACCCTTCTTTTTCAAAGGAAAAGCTCTCATTTCAGATGAAGGTCCACTCAATGGGGAGGGACCATATGGGGACTGCCCTCTGGCAAATGCTGTATTCGAAACATTAAGTGCATATGGATCTTCTAAAAGTTTAAATTGAAACTCCATTTTAGTTAATTTTTGTCTCTTGTGAGCATTTACTGTCTTGAAATACTTGAGGTTTTTTTCAGCTCTCCAAGCTGCCAATGCATTATCACGTGCTTTTTTCTCATAGGAAATACTCTGCCTCTCATAATAATGAACGATTGTATCCAACACTTCCTCAAGATCTTTGGCTCGATTTCTATAGGTCTCCAGCTCTTTAGCTGCACGGTTGATCTTTTTATCAACTTTGGAAAACCTCTCCTGTTCCTCTAACTGGCACTTTTCCTCTACTCTTAATTTCCTGTGGAGTTTCACTGCATTTTCTTGATGTTGTTCCATCTTTACTTTAAATTTCTGCTGAAGCTTCTGATTCTCATATTCAAACTGTGTGTTTTCTGACTGCAAAGATTTTTGTTCAGTCTGAAGATTTTTAATACATTCTATCAGATCTTCTTTTGTTTTATCTACTTCAGATAATAAAGTGTAAATTTGATGTCTTTCCCCTTCTAAGGTTTCTAAAGAGGCATTTAACTCAGCTGCATAAACCAGTTCCTTCAAGGCTTCTTTTGGCTGATTACCTAAGTGAGCACCAATTTCTGATTCACTCTTCATCTCCATCTCCAAGTTACCATCATCTGTTAGGTCTTCTCCAAGTACAGGAGCCTGATCTTTCATCTTCAGCAAGCGTTCAGAGACTTAATGTAATTTTCTTTATCACTTAGAACTTGTTCTGCCTGTACTTTAGAGTCTTCAGATGTTATTTTCTGTTTTTTAAGGTCACTCACTTTTTCCTTCCATACTTCAGCTTCTTGTAAAAGGTGTTTCTGACTTTTCTGCAGTTGGGAATTTTCATTCTAAGGTCTTCTTCATTCATTTGAAATAGTCTTAAGGTTGTTTTAGCTTCAGCTACTTGTGATATGAGGGATTTTGATTCCTCTTGTAGGGACTTTATCCTTTTTGATATATCTGCCATCAATTCATCCTGTTCAGAATGTTTAGATTTCTCTTCTTTTAACTCTGTTTCTAGAAAGAGTGTTTTAGCCTCAAGTTTAGATTTGGACCTATTCCGCATTTCATGTATTATCTCCAAATGTTGCACTTCTTTTGATGCCTTCTCAGGATTGGCATCCTTGCCTTCATGCTCTTTTTGAAGTAGGCTAACTTTATCAAGTAGTTTACATTTGTCTTCAATTAGTTCAGAAAGTTTTAGAGCAAGCTTTTTTTCTCTTTTCACATAAAGCCTGCATTTAATAGACTGAGCATTTCTCCACAAAAACAAGAGAACAGTAAAAAATCCAATAGCTGCACGTATTACCAGCTCCAGACAAAAGGTATCAGGATTAGGGCCTGGTCTTCCGTCTTCAGGCAATGCTGGCACAAACCTGAATATTTTTTCCAGACCCAGGTCCCAGTAAGACTGAGGGGTGGCCCTTGGCCCCTCCATCATACCAAAACTACTTTGGCGACTACATCCTGCCCAGCCATGAAAACAGGCTTTGGAAACTAGACATTGGGTGGGAGCCCAAACCTGCACCTGCGACCAAGCCAATCACTAGGAACAGAATCCTGGAGGTGGGTGGGGAGCCAGGCAAACTGGCCCCCACCAGTTTTGTGATCTCACTGCCCCACCCGCCCCCTCCCCCTCTGCTATGCCCTGCCCACACCCCAAGCCGCATAGGTTCAAGCCAGTCCTCCTGGAGCCCCCTTGCAGCCCACCCCTCTGGTTTCGGCCAGGCTGCCACAACATTTATTAAGCGCTACTTATTCTGTGCAGTCAAAAATATCATCCAGTTGATATAACTAAAAGTCTAAAGCTTAGTAAACTTTTTTGTAAGAGCTTTAATGTCATATATTTATAGTTGTACCACATGCCCTTTTGTTTTAATGACTTATTCCTTTCTGTCCCCTCCCCTTTCCTTCCTTTTTTCTTTTTCCTTCCTTCCCTTTCCCTTCCATCCGTGTCCTTTTCTTGCAGTGTTGGGGGGTTAAACTCCAAGGCCTTGTGCATGCTAGGCAAGCTCTCTACCACTGAGCCTCATCCCCAGCCCTGTTGATACTTTCTATGGAAGTAATTTGAATTACTTCTATAGAAAAACTCTCCTGTTAGACTATTTGAAAAGTAACTTTAGAAGAGTTTCTAACATGGGCACAAATTAGTTATGACAAGTTTTTAAAGTACAACATATCTAATGTTTTTAAAAAGAAGGAGCTTGAAATGAGTTGTTTCTCACGTCAGTTTTTCTAGACTACTATTTAAGAGACTTCAAAATCCTTTTTCAGATGTTCTTTTCTTTTGACTTCTCGTAGGACTTAGAAACATCTAAATAACTTGGTGGTTATGACTATATAGCAAAGAGAAGTTAAGGTATGACACTTAAATGGTTTTAGCTCCTGAAGGTGAATTATGTTGTTCAGATAAGTAGTTCATTGCTTCGTGTAAATAAAAGATATCCAAATAACATTTTTTATTCCTAGATATGCTGGAATTGTTGATGAGCCGGATCTAATATTTGAAGGAAAACATTCACTAGTAGTCATTGGTTTTCTAAATATCTCTAAATACATGACACGTTCAAAGGCATTATGCCACCATATGTGATGACACCAATTATTATTTATACTTCTATGGCCAGAGTTCAGCCAGTGTAAACTAAAACACTGTCCTATTCTGTATGGTATGAAAGTTTAGGAACTTTTTAATGAATGTAATTACATTCATGAGGTAATGGATATGTTAATTAGTTTGATTGTGGCGGATATTTCACAATGTATATACGTGTATCAATCAAATTATCAGCTGGGCATAGTATCACACACCTGTTATCCCAGCCACTGAGGAGACTGAGGCAGGAGATTCACAAGCTCAAGGTCAGTCTCAACAAAATTAGTGAGGCCCTGAGGAACTTAGTGAGACCCTGTCTCAAAATAAAAAATAAAAAAAGGGGCTGGGAAGGTAGCCTAGTGGTTAAGTGTCCCTGGGTTCAATCTGTGCTATGAAAAAAAAAAAAAAAATATATATATATATATATATATATGTACGTAAGTTATATATATATAAATTAACCTTGCCCAACAAATGTACCTTCCATATAGAGATAAAATACAACTTTGGGTATTATAATTCAGTACCCATTACATCCTAAACACAAAGAGGCTTAGAGATGTTATTTTTATGGCTTACAAAAGTATTGTCACATACATTATCTTGTTCATTCTTCCAACATTCCTGTGGGCTAGGGATGCACAAGAGGAGAGAGTTAATATTGTGAAAACAAAAAGAAGAAAAAGAATAAGATATCCAGCAGCTGCTTTTCTACTCTACAAATGTGACTGGCTGACAGATCTGGCTCTATTAGAATGTTCTAGGCCAGACTATGAGGGAAATGACTAAACAGACTCAATTTTTCTCTGAGACTCCATGTTATATAGGAAATAAGCTTCTCCCATGGGAACACCCCGCCTCTGTACCCATCACTAGTTACTTAGTGTGACATGTTTAACAATACAGAATGATAATTCCTATGTAAAGAAAAATTGTTCTCTTTTGATTCCTATTGCTCTTAAACGATGTACCATGTGAATAGTGATTGTGTGGATGTTAGTAACCATTCTTTAGTTTGTACCTAGGTGAGGGTCATTTTGACCATCTTCCCCCTCTGTTGATGATCTCATGATGTTAGTTTGTAATTTCGAATCATAGAC
Source organism: Sciurus vulgaris (assembly GCF_902686455.1). NCBI lineage: Eukaryota > Metazoa > Chordata > Mammalia > Rodentia > Sciuridae > Sciurus > Sciurus vulgaris. The sequence goes on from NC_136463.1 coordinate 74,125,099, forward strand.
ATAACAGACACTTATAATTGATGTGATTTTTGGTATAAGAACCCCTGCAACCCGGTGGTCTGGGCTATTCTCCCAAAAGCCATTTTTGGGGGCATTGTGTGAGACAGCCGGCCGGCTTAATAAAGACTCTCAAATTTGGACTTCTCAGTGCTCGTGGGCCTGTTCTTAAGTTGTGCCCCATAACACTGCAATGTGTGATCTTGGATTTTTAAGTTTCTTTTTCCTCTTACTTATGGATTCATGTGCATGAATATTATACCTGGTTCTGCTGAACTGTACGTAATTCCCTCTCATCTCAGTTTTCTTTATTAGTTCATACCTCAAAACTTATGGAAACGCTTTGACTTATTTTTTTCAAGTAGCATTTTGAAAACTTTAAAAATTAAAGCATTGTATATATAGCCTCATATATGTATATATGTAACACATATATATAACTCATATTTAACACAACATAGCTGTTTAAACAAATCAGTCAACACCACATGTAAATTACACAGAGAGATCTGAAAAATGTAGAGTGGAAGTAACAGATTACAGATCAATATGCACAATAATTACCTTCTTTGTAAATAATGCAAACATGCACATCAGATACACACACACAACAGCGATACACACACACTATTGCATTCCCATTTACTCATTCTGCTGGTGAGTTAAATACCCTCCACTTTCTATTTTAAACTTTTCAACACCTCCCCCCAAGTATGCTTTCGTTTTTACAATATCAAAAGTATATATATATATTTTTAATTTATTTTTATTGTAAACAAATGGGATACATGTTGTTTGTTTCTGTTTGTACATGGAGTAACAGCATACCATTTGCGTAATCATACATTCAAGTAGGGTAATGAGGTTTGATTCATTCTGTTATTTTTTTCCTCCCCCCACCCCTCCCACCCCTCTTTTCCCTCTATACAGTCCCTCCTTCCTCCATTCTTGCCCCACTCCCCCCCACCATTATGTGTCATCATCCGCTTATCAGTGAGATCATTCGTCTTTTGGATTTTTGAGATTGGCTTATCTCACTTAGCGTAATATTCTCCAATTTCATCCATTTACCTGCAAATGCCATAATTTTATTATTCTTTATAGCTGAGTAATATTCCATTGTATTTATATATATACCACAGTTTCTTTATCCATTCATCAATTGAAGGACATGTAGGTTGGTTCCACAATCTGGCTATTGTGAATTGAGCAGCTATGAACATTGATGTGGCTGTGTCTCTGTAGTATGCTGATTTTAAGTCCTTTGGGTAAAGGCCGAGGAGTGGGATAGCTGGGTCAAATGGTGGGTCCATTCCAAGTTTTCTGCGGGATCTCCACACTGCTTTCCAGAGTGGCTGCACTAATTTGCATCCCCGCCAGCAATGTATGAGTGTACCTTTTTCCCCACATCCTCTCCAACACCTATTGTTGCTTGTGTTCTTGATAATCGCCATTCTAATTGGGGTGAGATGGAATCTTAAGGTAGTTGTGATTTGCATTTTTCTTATTACTAAAGATGGTGAATATTTTTTCATATGTTTGTTGATTGCTTGTAGATCTTCTTCTGTGAAGCATCTGTTCATATCCTTAGCCCATTTGTTGATTGGGTTATTTGTATTCTTCATGTAGAATTTTTTGAGTTCTTTATAGATTCTGGAAATTAGTGCTCTATCTGAAGTATGAGTGGCAAAGATATTCTCCCACTCTGTAGGCTCTCTCTTCACATTACTGATAGTTTCCTTTGCTGAGAGAAAGCTATTTAGTTTGAATCTATCCCAGTTATTGATTCTTGCTTTTATTTCTTGTGCTATGGGAGTCCTGTTAAGGAAGTCTGATCCTAAGCTGACATGTTGAAGATTTGGACCTACTTTTTCTTCTATAAGATGAAGGGTCCTCTGGTCTGATTCCGAGGTCCTTGATCCATTGTGAGTTGAGTTTTGTGCAGGGTGAGAGATAGGGGTTTAGTTTCATTCTGTTGCATATGGATTTCCAGTTTTGCCAGCACCATTTGTTGAAGAGGCTATCTTTTCTCCATTGCATATTTGTGGCACCTTTGTCTAATATTAGAAAATTGTATTTATTTGGGTTTGTGTCTGTGTCCTCTATTCTGTACCATTGATCTACCTGTCTATTTTGGTGCTAGTACCATGCCGTTTTTGTTATTATTGCTTTGTAGTAGAGTTGAAGATCTGGTATTGCGATACCCCCTGTTTCATTCTTCCTGCTAAGGATTGCTTTAGCTATTCTGGGTTTCTTATTCTTCCAGATGAATTTCATGATTGCTTGCTCTATTTCTGCAAGTTATGTCATTGGGATTTTAATTGGAATTGCATTGAATCTGTATAGCACTTTTAGTAGTATGGCCATTTTGACAATATTAATTCTGCCTATCCAAGAACATGGGAGATCTTTCCGTCTTCTAAGGTCTTCCTCAATTTCTTTCTTCAATGTTTTGTAGTTTTTATTGTAGAGATCTTTTATCTCTTTGGTTAGATTGATTCCCAAGTATTTTATTTTTTTGAGACTATTGCAAATGGAGTTGTTTTCTTCATTTCCCCGCTTGCGTATAAAAATGCTGTGGATTTATGCGTGTTGATTGTATAGCCTGCTGTTTTGCTGAATTCATTGATGAGGTCTAGAAGTTTTCTGGAGGAGGTTTTTGGATCCTCTAAATATAGAATCATGTCATCAGCAAATAGTGACAGCTTAAGTTCCTTTTTTCCTATTTGTATCCCTTTAATTTCTTTGGTCTGCCTAATCGCTCTGGCTAGAGTTTCGAGGACAATGTTGAATAGAAGTGGTGAAAGAGGACATCCCTGTCTTGTTCCCGTTTTTAAAGGGAATGGTTTCAGTTTTTCTCCATTAAGAATGATGTTGGCCATGGGCTTAGCATAAATAGCCTTTACAATGTTCAGGTATGTTCCTACTATCCCTATTTTTTTTAGTGTTTTGAGCATGAAAGGGTGTTGTATTTTGTCAAATGCTTTTTCTGCGTCAATTGAAATAACCATGTGATTCTTATCCTTAAGTCTATTGACACGGTGGATTACGTTTATTGATTTACGGATGTTATACCATCCTTGCATTCCAGAAATGAACCCCACTCGATCGTGGTGCACAATTTTCTTAATATGTTTCTGGATACGGTTTGCCAATATTTTGTTAAGGATCTTTGCATCTATATTCATCAAGAATGTTGGTCTAAAATTTTCTTTCCTTGATGTGTCTTTGCCTGGTTTGGGTATAAGGGTGATATTAGCTTCATAGAATGAGTTTGGTAGGGTACCCTCCTTTTCTATTTCCTAGAATACTTTGAGAAGTATTGGAATGAGTTCTTCTTTGAAGGTCTTGTAGGACTCGGCTGAGAATCTGTCTCGTCCTGGGCTTTTCTTGGATGGTAGATTTTTAATGGCTTCTTCTATTTCATTGCTTGATATTGATCTGTTGAAATCGTGTATATCCTCCTGGTTCAGTTTGGGAGGAGCATATGTCTTTAGAAATTTGTCAATGTGTTCGGTAGTTTCTATTTTGTTGGAATACAGATTTTCAAAGTAGCTTCTCATTATGTTCTGTATCTCAGTGGTGTCTGTTGTGATATTTCCTTTTGCATCATGTATTTTAGTAATTTGAGTCTTCTCTCTCCTTCTCTTTGTTAGTGTGGCTAAGGGTATATCTATTTTGTTTACTTTCTCAAAGAACCAACTTTTTGTTATGTCAAGTTTTTGAATTGTTTCTTTTGTTTCAATTTCATTGATTTCAGCTCTGATTTTAATTATTTCCTGTCTTCTACTACTTTTGCTGTTATTCTGTTCTTTTTCTAGGGCTTTGGGCTGTAATGTTAGGTCATTTAATTGTTGACTTTTCATTCTTTTCTGGAATGTGCTCCATGCAATGAATTTTCCTCTTAGTACCGCTTTCATAGTGTCCCAGAGATTTTGATATGTTGTATCATCATTCTCATTGACCTCTAAGAATTTTTTAATCTCCTCCCTGATGTTTTTTGTTATCCATGTTTCATTCAATAGCATATTATTTAGTCTCCAAGTGTTGGAGTAATTTCCTTTTTTTACTTTGTCATTGATTTGTACTCTCAGTCCATTATGATCTGATAGAACACAAGGCAGTATCTCTATTTTTTTGCATTTCCTAAGGGCTGCTTTGTGGCATAACATATGGTCTATTTTCGAGAAGGTTCCATGTGCTGCTGAGAAGAAAGTGTATCTGCTCGTTGATGGATGGAATATTCTATATATGTCTATTAAGTCTAGGTTATTGATCATGTTATTGAGTTCTGTGGTTTCTTTGGTTGGATTTTTTTTGGAAGATCTATCTAGTGGTGACAGCGGTGCGTTAAAGTCGCCCAGAATTATTGTGTTGTGGTCCGTGTGGTTCCTGAAATTGAGAAGTATTTGTTTGATGTACAGGGATGCACCATTGTTTGGGGCATAAATATTTACTATCGTTATGTCTTTCTGATTTATGGTTCCCTTAAGCAGTATGAAATGTCCTTCTTTATTCCTTCTGACTAACTTTGGCTTGAAGTCCACTTTATCTGATATAAGGATGGAAACCCCTGCTTTTTTACTGAGTCCATGTGCGTGGTAGGTTTTTTCCCATCCTTTCACCTTTAGTCTTTGGGTGTCTTTTTGTATGAGATGAGTCTCCTGCAGGTAGCATATTGTTGGGTCTTTCTTTTTAATCCATTCTGCCAGACTATGTCTTTTGATTGATGAGTTTAGGCCATTAATGTTCAGGGTTATTATTGAGATATGATTTGTATTCCCAGTCATTTAGCTTATTTTTGGTTTTTAAGTCGGCTTGGTTTCTCCTTTGAGTGGTTTTTCTCTAAGGTAGTTTCTCCCTTTGCTGACCTACATTGTTGTTTTTCATTTCCTTCTCATGGAATATTTTGTTGAGAACATTCTGTAGCACAGGCTTTCTATTTGTAAATTCTTTTAACTTTTGTTTATCATGGAAGGATTTTATTTCATCTTCAAATCTGAAGGTTAGTTTTGCTGGGTATAGGATTCTTGGTTGGCAACCATGTTCTTTCAGAGCTTGAAATACGTTGTTCCAGGCCCTTCTAGCTTTGAGAGTCTGGGTTGAGAAGTCAGCTGCTATCCGTATTGGTCTCCCCCTATATGTAATCTGATGCTTTTCTCTCACGGCCTTCAAAATCCTATCTTTATTTTGAATGTTAGGCATTTTCATTATAATGTGCCTTGGTGTGGATCTGTTGTGATTTTGTGCATTTGGTGTTCCGTAAGCCTCTTGTATTTGATTTTCCATTTCATTCTTCAGGTTTGGGAAATTTTCTGATATTATTTCATTGAATAATATTCCTTTGGTTTGTATCTCTGAGCCTTCCTCAATCCCAGTAATTCTTAAATTTGGTCTTTTCATGATGTCCCATAATTCTTGGAGATTCTGTTCATGATTTCTTACCATCTTCTCTGTTTGGGTGACTTTATTTTCAAGATTAAATATTTTGTCTTCATTGTCTGAGGTTCTGTCTTCCAAGTGGTCTAGTCTGTTGGTGATGCTTTCCATTGAGTTTTTTATTTGGTTTATTGTCTCCTTCATTTCAAGGATTTCCGTTTATTTTTTTTTTTTTTTGAGAATCTCTATCTCTTTGTTGAAATGATGTTTTGCTTCCTGCAGGTGCTCTTTCAGCTTATTGGTATTATCATTCATTGCCTGCATTTGCTCTCTTATCTCATCCTTTGCTTCATGAATCATCTTAATCATGTATAATCTGAAGTCCTTTTCTGACATTTCTTCTAACATACTGTCATTGGATTCTATTACTATAGAATCTAGATTTGTTTGGATCATTTTCTTCCCTTGTTTTTTCATGTTGTTCATGTATCTTCCCCTCTAGTGCTGCAGATCTGGGGTATTGCAGATTTCCCCCTATAGGCTTGTAGTGGCCCTATAGGTGTCCAAAACCCTTTCTTTAAGGGGAGATCAATATTAGCAGTACCCAAATCAGACACTATGCAATCCTAGACCAAATAGGCCCTATGGGGACAATAACATCATGTAAATAAGGGAGAAAGCGACTCTAAGGGAACAGGTGAACAGAAGGAAAAGAAAGCAAGAAATGTAAAGAAATAAAAACTTAAATTTTTTTTTTTTTAAAAAAAGGAGAAAAAAGAAAATCTGTATAATAGTCATATACTAATGAAACCTCCCAGTGTTCAGTAGCCTGATGTATGAGAGGTACCTGACAATGAGCTTCAAGCCTCCAGCAGGCGTCTCAGGATGGGATTTGCCCCGCCCGAAGATCGGAGCTAGGGCTTCCAGGATTATCCAAGATGGCTGCTCTGGCTTCCAAATGTGTTGGCAAATGGGGAGCTGCAGCTCAGGGGTGGAAGTGGTCAGCTGGAGGTCCTGGAGACAGGATGCAGTTGGTCCGGCAGTGGTCCTGCAGGTCGGGTGTGTTTGGTGTGGTTGTGGGATCCAGGAGGCTGGGTGCAATCAGTTGGTCTGGGTTCCCGGTGATAGGGCACAGTCAGTTGGTCTGGGGGTCCTGGCGGCAGAGAGCAGTCAGTTGATGTGAGGGCCCCAGAGGCAGGGAGTGATCGGTTGGGCTGAGGGATCCTGGAGACGGGACTCAGTCAGTCCGGCCAGGGGTCCTATAGGGCCTGGCTATTGTCTAAAAATGGCGGCAGCCACGTGTAATCAAACCTGCAGGTACTGTAACAGTGAACTTCCAGGCAGCAGCAGGCAGCTGGTTCTCCACTGGCGGTCAATCTGCTGGCAGTTGTCGGACGATCGGGAGGTGAACCTCAAGTGTTGGGTGATGGATAGGGGTAAGGCAGGCGATGGACAGACGAGAGGCAGGCAAATGGCGGATGATAGACGCCTGACAGTGAGCAATCTGCTCTCAAAAAAGGCGTCGATATGCTAGCAGATTGCAGGTGATCACAGCAGACAAATGGAGTAAAGAGCAGGGGATCGATAAGCAGCAAAAACTGCCTCACCGAGAAACAGATATCCTCTGCTTGAATCCGGCTTTACGGAGCGACAAGGAACGCACCCTCCCTCTCTCTCTTTGCACTATTATAATTTATTAGTTAACATTCTACTGAAGAAAAATCTTTGTATTATTGAGTCATTTGTTTATGTCTATATGGACTCATTTTAAAAAATTTTATTTAGTGGACTATAATGCATCATTTTATTTTGATAATTCTATATTTGGCTAATGGAAGCACCTTCAAAATTTTTGTGTACTTTTGACATGTTTCCATAAATCTTTATGTGCTTTCTTTCTTCTTTTAGTAAAATGATGCAGGCTCCTTTTGTAGTTACCAGCTTCATACCTGGAGTCAGCAATATCTCAGTCATAATTTGTTTCTCTTAGTGGGGAAAAATACTTAGAAACTAGCATCTGACATGAGCTCCGCAAAAATGTATCCATTGTGAGTAGGTTATCACTGCTCCCAAGTTCTCTCAGTGGACAAAGCTATAAAATATGTACACACATACATCCTTCTTTATCTGTACATACTGTTTCATAATGATGTCTCCAGTCCCAGTTCAATACTACAGGGTACATTCTTGCCTTACCCCTTACTATATTTGTAATAGTCCAGAGACATTAGATGGTGCATTGTGAGGGAATGGGGGTAGAGGGTACCTATTTTCATGTTTTAATTCCATTTCATCCTGTGTATTTTCATTTTTAGAGACTTTCTGTTTTAGCTGTGCATGTATATTGTTTATTTTCCACATTTGGAGATTTTCATGTTGTTTTTCTTTTATTTGTTTCTAGATTGATTCTGTTATGATCAGAGACATATTTTATTCTTTTAAATGTATTAAAGTTTAATTTATGGCCCAGGGCTATTTTGGTGTATATTGTTCTATGGATGTTTGAAAAGAACTCTGTATGTAAATTAGCTTAATAAAATTGTATGGTTGTTTTAAGGGTTGTAATTGTGTTTTTTCCCTTATATAGGATCTACTTTCAAAATTTTGTCTTTCTGCAGTTTGACAATGTTATGTTTAGTTGCAGATCTCTTGGTGTTTAATGTATTTAGAGTTTATTTTTAAATTTCTTGGATCTGTACTGTGATGGTTTTCATTACATATTAGAATATTTGCAGCCATAACTTCAAATATTTTTTGTATGTGTCTTTCCTTCTAGAACACCTATTAACATATTTTGGCATGGTTAATGTCTCTCAGTTCTCTTAGACTGTTGGTTTTGCCTCAGTTTTTTGTTTTTTTCAGTAGGTTGTATATAGTTTCTATAGATCTTTTGTCAAGTTTGATTTTTTTCTTCTGCCATCTCAGATTTACTGTTGAATCTGTCTAATGTGTTTTACACTTGGATATTGTGCTTTTGAACTCTATAAAGTTTCTATTTTCTTTCTTTCTTTTTTTTTTTTTTTTAATTGTTTCTCTATTGAGGCTCCCTGTTCGTGGAATCATTTTCAATATATTTTCCTTTAATTATTTTAAATATATTTATAATAGTTGCTTTGATGTCTATTAATTTTAACATTTGAGTCTACTCAGTTTCTTTATTTTTATTCTTTTTAGATATGCATGACAGTAGAGTATATTTTGACATATTATACATAGCATGGAGTATGACTTGTTCTAATTAGGATCCCATTCTTGTGGTTGTAATGATGTGGCGTTTCACTGGTTGTATATTCATATATGAACATAGGAAAGTAATGTCTGATTCATTCTACTGTCTTTCCTGTTCCCATTCCCCACTTCTTTCTCTTCAATTCTCTTTGTCTAATCCAGGGAATTTTTATTCTTCCCCTACTCAGAGTTTTTGTTGACTTCTTTGTATAAGCTAATGATAAATATGTCATGGAGACCTAGCAGTTTGTTCCTAAGTATGAAGATGACAGAAATATGGGTTTATATTTGCCAAAAGACATGTTCAAGGAAATTGATAATAGCTTTCTTTGCATTAGCCCCAAACTGGAAACAACCTTCTTGTCCATTGGTAATAGAATTAGTTGAGTGGACTGTTATATGTCAGCAAAATGGACTATTTTGCATGGACTATAATACATCAATATAATGGACTATTATATATCAATAAAAATGAACAAAATACGAATGCAGATAATTTAAAATAATTTAGAAGATACAGTGAATATTGAATGACAATAATTATAAGACTATGTCTTATATGATTCAACTAATATGAAAAATGTGAAAATCTAGTCTATGGTATTAAATGTCAAGATAATGGTTACCCATGTGAGGAAACTAGGAAGGAGTACAAGGAATCCTTCTTGGGTAGAGGTAATGTCTTTGTCTTGATTTGTTTGGAGGTTTTATATGGATGAATGCATATGTAAAATGAATGCTTAAATTTTGTACACTTTATACTATATGAGTTATGCATTAAAAAATCTGGGTGTTGGGCTGGGAATGTAGCTCAGTGGCAGAGCGCTTGCCTGGTATATGTGAGGCAATGTGTTTGATTCTCAGCACCATGTAAAAATAAATAAAATAAAGGTCCATTGACAACTAAAGAATATTTTTTAAAAATCTGGGTGATAAGTCAAAATTTCCTATCATTTTCTATATGCTTGAAATATTTTATAATTTAGTTAAGAATAAAATTAAGAATAAGTTTAAAATACTTTGCATTTTTGGCTATCATTAATAACAAAATCAGTTGAGTGAATCAGGAAAAAGTTATAATAGATACTTGTTTGGCTTTGGAATATACTCTTACTCTAGGCCTGAGATGCGATTAAATCTTGAACAACATTCAGAAGTTGTTGAAAAGTGGTACGTGACAAGAGAGAGTGTAGCTCAGTGATAGAATACTTGCTAGCATTCTAGAAGCCCTGGATTTGATTCCCAGCACGGGGGTGAGGGTGGGTGGGGTGTGTGTGCAATGATTCATGATGGTTCTTTGACTGTCCTGGCTATTTTCATGGTCTTTTTTGCAACCAGTTTGGTCTTTATATGAGATACATATTGTGAGCCTGCATCAGATCTATCATTTTTTTAATAGATTACTTGAATATTCAAAAACTTAGGTACTACTGTATCATTGTGAATATTCAAAGTGAATCTCTTCTCTCAAATCATTCCCCAGAAGAGGAGGAATGTGTTTAATTCCAAAGGTGTACATGTGTGTATGCACATATGTGTTCATGTATATATGTTGGGTTAATATAGGCCTAGATTCAACCTTCAGGGATGAAAGCAGAGAACCAAAATGTATGCTCTCAGGAGAGGGTAATGCTGACAGAATAACTGAGTAAGTATTGGCAGTAAATTGAAAGTATGGAATACCCACATGTGAGAAATTATTTTACCCTCAGTTGCTTGAAACACAGTCTGAACAAAAGTCAAAATAACCTGTGGGTAATCTTATAGATAAGATCTTTCAAATTGATATATAATTGTTATTTCACCTTAGTATTTTTAATTTGTCATCCACTTAATTTTGTAACTTTTTCATGATTTTGCCTATTTTAGCCTCAGAATATTGGTAAATGTACCGTAGCTGCTTTACAGAAATGTAACCTTGATTCATTTCCATTAGATTTGTTTCTTTTTTTTATATGTTGTAGCTTGGGAAATTTATGTTGCTTTTCCTAAAAGAAGGGATATTACTGATTTATGTAGTTGGAAAAATTTAAGTTTTTATAGTATTTTATTTCTGAGGTTAGTCAAATTTTGTCTTAAACTTTTTTTTTTTGCGGTGCTGGGTATCGAACCCAGGGCCTTGTGCTTGCGAGGCGAGCACTCTACCAACTGAGCTATCTCCTTAGCCCCCTGTCTTAAACTTTTTAAGTCAAAAACTTTGAAAAATTTCGTTGAGGTTTTCAGTTTGTAGATACAGAACATAATAAATGAAACTTCATCAACCTCTTTGTGATTTTTGTCTATGTGTTATGTATGGTAGAAAATATGCCCAAAAAGTAAACTGCAATGACAAATGGCATTATGGAAAATTTATTTCAGTGAGAAATAAGAAATAGGTATTCACATTCTAGCTTTGCTTAGTTTCATGACTGTAAATAAACTTATTTATAAGATAGGGTGCTCATTGATCTCATAAGATAGGGTGCTTAGGCTAAATCTTTGTATCTCATTGTTTAAAATTTAGTCCTAACTGGGCACAGTGGTATAATCCTAGCTACTTGGGAGGCTCACACTGGAGGATTGTGAATTCAAGGCCAGCCTGGGCAAAATAGTAAGACCTTATCTCAAAAACAGAAAAAAAATTTTTTTTAATTCTGTACTTGCCTTGATGAAAAGTCCTAAAAACTCAGGCTGATGATATAACTCAGCTGTAGAGTGCCTTTTTAGGATGCACAAGGCTCTAGGTTCCATCCCCAGCCCTGGAGGTGGTGGGGAGAGGGAAGACAAGAAGTCCTAAAAACTGAGGTAATATAGTGGTTGAAATGATACTGATTGGGTGATGAAAGCTGCATTTTCATGTCTGATGTTATATTCCAAATATTCATATGTTATAACATTTTCTTTGGCCATTCTTTTATGTTTCTTGACATTGCAAAATAATATTACAACTAAGAAGAACTTAGAACTGTTGTGATATTAAATTTATTTTTTCAAACTGTGTGTGATCCTCCAGTAGAGAATTCTCTACAATAGGTAGGTCAGTGATTGCAAGATGGTAGCATGAAAGAACACACACAATATTTTTATAAAAATTTGAACTAGTTGATAATATTTTAAAATGGAGAGATCTCACATTAAAAATTGGATTTGGAGCTTTTTGAAAAATCATCATATCTGATACTATTGAACATGGGATTCCTGTAGTAGCTATTGTGATTGAGCTGAGGCTCTTGCTTCTTTAAACGGACAAATGATCTCCTGTTGCTTATAGAACTTGTCTGCTGTTCTTTCTTTCCTCTCTCCCATAATGTTTCCCTTCCTTTCCCCTCCTGTCTTATCATTTTCTACTGCTATAATAGAATGTCACAGCCTGAGTAATTTTTGAAGAAAAATTTATTCCTCACAGTTCTGGAGTCTGAGATGTTCAGGGTTGAAGGACTGAATAATGGTTGATCATATTCCATTGTATGGATATCTCATGTTGTTTAGTCATTCATCAATTGATAGACTTTTGGATTTCCACTTTTTGGCTCTTATTGCTGTATTGAATATTAGTGTAGGTTTGCAGTTCTCTTGGATATATTTGTAGGAGTGATAATATGATTCTTATGGTTCCCATTGTTCTACATTTTTACCACCACTTGTTCTTGTTCTTTTGTGTATATCCATCCTACTGAGTGTAAAGTGGTATGTCATTGTAGTTTTGATTTACAGTTTTCTAGTGACAGATGGTATTGAGCATCTTCTCAAGTGTTTATTGACCATTTGTGAATCTTTGGAGAAATGTCTTTTTAAATCCTTTGTTTATTTTATGATTGAATTAGTTGTCTATTCTTATAATTGTTTCTTATCAGATATATTAGGCTTGCAAATGTTTTCTCCTATTCTTTGGGTTGTCTTTTCACTATCTTGATAGTGTCTTTTGATGAACACAGTTGTTAACATTTTTCTTTGGCAGTATTGAGAGTTGAACCTAGGAGTGCTCTACCACTGAGCTATATCCCCAGCCCTTTTTATTTTTTATTTCGAGACAGGTATCACTAAGTTGGTGAAACTGGTCTTGAACTTGTGATCCTCCTGCTTCAGCTGCCCAAGTCACTGGAAAAATTTTAAATTTTGATGAAGTCCCATTAATATTTCTTTTGTTGCTTCTACTTATAATGTCATATTAAGAAACTTGTTGCCTAATCCAAAGTAATGAAAATATATACATTCCTTCCCTTCTGAGACTTTTATTTAACTCTTACATTTATGTCTGATCCATGATGAACTAATTTTTGTGTATTGCGTATTATGTGAGGTAAGGGGTTCAACTTCAGGCTTTGCTATGTGGATATCTAGTCACACAGCACCATTTGTTGAAGACCGTTCTTTCTTCATTGAATTGTGTTTACACCCTTGTGAAAAATCAGTTGATCATAGATGTTTAGCTTTATTTCTGGACTCTGAATTCTATCCCAGTGAACTCCTTTCTTGTGCCAGCACTACACATGATTACCATAGCTTAATAAGTTTTGAAGTCAGTATTGTTTTAGCTCTTCAGGACCGATTGCACTTTTATATGAATTTGAGGATTAACCTTTCCATTCCTGAAAAACGGCCACTGGTATTTTGATAGAGATTGCATTGAATCTATAGGTTACTTTGGGGAGTTTGGCTTCTTAAAAATGTCTTCCCATCCATGAACATGGATATGGGATGTCTTTCTGAATATTTAGGTCTACTTTAATTTCTTTCATTGTTTTATAGTCTTCAGTACATAAGTATTGCATTTATTTAAATGTATTCTTAACTATTTTATACTTTTTGATGCTATCATAAATGGAATTTCTCAATTTCATTCCAAAATGTTTATCATTAATATGTAGAAATAAAACTCATTTTTGAGTGTTGATATTGTATCTTGTAACCATGGTAAACTTGTTTTATAGAGTTAATAGTGTTTTTGATGAATTTAAGATTTTTCTATGTGTAAGATACATCACTTGCAAATAGGTGTAATTCACCTCCTTGTCTAATCTGGGTCTCTTTTATCTTCATGCCTCATATTCTGATTAAAAACCTCCAGTACAGTATTACATAGAAGTAGTAAGATCAAACATTGTTTCTGATCTTAGGGGGAATGCATTTAGTCTTTCACCATTAAGTATGATGTTAGTTGTGAAGTTTTTATAGATGCCCTTTATCAACTTCAAGATATTCCCTTCTGTTTGTTGTCTTCTGAGTGTTAAACAGTGTTGACTTTTGGCACATGCTTTTTTTGTTGAGATGATTATGTGGTTTTTGTCCTATTAATGTGATTTATTGCATTGATTGAATCTATTTTTTTATATTATGAATACATATCCCATGTATTCATGGTATATATTTCCTTTTTTCATGTTCTGGATTATGTTTGCTAGTGTTGTGCTAAGACATTTTACATTTGTATTCACAAGGGATATTGAGCTGCAGTTTTCTTGTGTTGTCTTTGTCTGGTGTTGGTATCAGAGTAATACTGGCTTCAGAATGAATTGGGAATGATTAGTGGTTTTTTAAAAATTTTATTTGAAGCCATATGGCTTTTTATTTGTGAGATGTTTTCATTTCTAATTCAGTGTCTTTGCTTTTTTTTAGGTCTGTTTAGACTGTGTTCTTGACTCTGTCATGGTTGTTTGTTTCTTCTTTTCTCAGTTAGATCCATCAGTTCTTTTTGAGTATGTGGTTTGATTTTCATGTATTTGTGAATTCCCCCAATTTCCTTCTGTTACCGATTTCTAATTTTACTACACTGTTGTCAGAGAACACATTTTGGTTGATTTCATTTCTTGAGATTAGTTTTATCACCTATCATACTGGCTGTCCTGGAAGATACTCTACTTGTGCATTCTGCTGTTGAGAGTTGGATGTTCTACAGATGTTTATTAAGTCTAGTAGCTGTATAATTTTGTCCAAATCTTGTTTCCTCATTCACTTTCTATTTTTTTTTTATTCATTATTGAAAATGGGGCATTGAAGTTCACTACTCTTATGTTTGAATTGCATGTTTCTTCCTTAAATTCTGTCACTTTCGTTTCATGTGTTTTGAGACTATTAGGTGCATATGTTTAAAAATGCAGTATGTTGTCGAATAGGCAACATACTTACTATAAAATGCCCATTTTGCTAATAAATTTTATATTATAATCTAGTCTGATATTAGTATAGCCATTCCAAGCCACTTGGCTACTATTTGTGTAGTGTATCTTTTTTTTTTTTTCCTTTTTTGGGGGTATAGGGGATTGAACTTAGAGGCACTCAACCACTGAGCCACATCCTGAGCCCTATTTTGTGTTTTTTTTATTTAGAGACAGGGTCTCACTGAGTTGCTTAGCGCTTCCCTTTTCCTAAGGCTGGCTTTCAGTTGGGATCCTCCTGCCTTAGCCTCCCAAGCCATTGGGATTATAGGCATGAACCACTGGGATTTCAGGCATGTGCCACTGTGCCTGGCTGCATAGTATATCTTATTCTGTCCTTTTACTTACAAATTATTTTGTCTTTAATTTAAATGTGTCTGTTGTGGGCAGTGTGTAGTTGGATCATGTTTTAAAACCTATTCTGTTAACCTCTGCCTTTTAATTGGTTTGTTCATTCCATTTATATTTAAGGTAGTTGCCCATAAAATAGGATTTGACTTACTGCTTTTTACTTGTATTCCTTGTATGTTGTCTTTTTGTTCCTCATTTTCTCTGCCTTTTATGTTGAATAGCTTTTTTTTTTTTTTTTTTTTTTTTTTTTTTTTTTTGGTACTGAGGATTGAACTCGAGCATTTAACCACTGAGGTACATCCCCCAAGCCCTTTTTTGTATTTTATTTAGAGACATGGGTCTCACTAAGTTCCTTAGGGCCTCTAAGTTGCTGAGGCTGGCTTTGTGCTCTCGATCCTCCCTCCCTAGCCTCCTGAGCAGCTGGGATTACAGGTATCTGACATTGTGTCCAGCTAAATAGCCTTTTTCTAGTGTGTTATTTTAATTCTCTTATCTTCTTTGATACATATTTTAAAATTCGTTTTTTAATGGTTGACCTGAGTATTATAGTTAACATTTTAATTTATAAACAATGTAGTTTTGGTTGATACCAAACTTTATTGCACTAACATACAAATACTTTTTTATATTTTGTATAACTCCCCTTTTCTTTGTGTTATTATCATGTAAATTATATCATTATATATTGCATTCCTTGCAACAGTTATAATTATTGCTTTTTACTGTTTTCTTTAAATAAATGTTTTAATTTCCTGTTGCTGCTTATATAGAAAAGATTTAATGTGACAGGCCAGACAGCTTATCCTTAGAAAGCCTGCTTACAAGGTTAACCTTTGGCTGGCACTTGAGATCTTTGGTTTCAGAGTTCCAATATCCCTAACTAATAACTGATAATGGCTCACTGTCCTTAGGCTATATGAACAAACACTATGGTTTATTCTGAATGCTTTTCTTCTAGGAGTCTGGACTTTTGGAGTGTTATGCAAGGGTACCTACATAATAGCTTCCTTATATAAAGTACTTCCCTAAAAATATATATATATATTATATTCATATTGTATATTTCTCATTAGTGTTGTTTGTACCACTTTTCTTCTTTTTGTGGCTACCTCTTCTATTTCTTACTATTAATGTGTTTGGGTTTCTTTTTTTTACTTCTTAAGGCAATAAAGAATACTGATGGGAGAGCCATTTTCCTAACTTACAAATTATCGAGCTGGTTGCCATGATGGGTGAGTTCAAACTAAAAACATTTTCAGTTATAATTAAAGGTTAGGATGGGGGAATTTTTTCTCTATTATGTGTTATAATAAACTTTTTTATAAATTCTATGCTATATCAGATTTATATGTTTATCTTTACTTATAGATTTTTCAGGTAAAGCACTTTTGTGTTAGTCATTAATAGTTTTAGAATGATAATTTAATGCAGGAGACACAAGTAAGGACATTCAGAATAAACTGTTCAGATGTATTATGATTTGCTTAAGAGTCCAATGGCAAGAGAGAAATAAATCATAAAATTGTATAGTCAAGTAGGGCAGCAAACCGTTGATGCTCAGGAATGCTAATTTAAAGGGAGAAAGAAATACATAAGAATGGATTGTGGGGCCAGGTACAGTGGTGTATGCCCGTAATCCCAGCATCTCAGGAGGTTGAAGTGGGAGGATTGAAAGCTTGATCCTATCCTCTGCAATTTAGTGAGATTCTGTCTCAAAAGTAAAAGGGTCAAGCAATCCCCAACACGGGGGGAAAACAAAAGGAAAGAAAGAATGGATTGTGGGTATTCAGTTTACATATTTTGTCCCCACTTCCCATTTTCTCCTTGGTCTTGAGGGTTCTATTCTGAGGCAGGGATTAGAGAAGGAAACACTAGAAAGAAATGGAGTTTACCCTATCCTAAATTATGAAAAGTGAACTGAATAATTGGATGCCAAACTTTTTATCTTAGGTGGGTTCTGATGTCTTAAATCTGACATTTACTTGCCAAAAATCTTTGTCACATTTTTTCTACCACTTGCTTAGGAAAACAAATTTATTATTTGTACACACACACCTCCAACAACATCATAGGCTGAAGAGCTTAAATTTGCCCATGTTCTTCAGTGGAGGGGCTAGTGCACTTTCAGTGTGTGTATTTTGTGGTAACTGTGTAGGTTGCCTTCACCTTCCTGCTTTAAAATTCATTTTCCACTTTCTCTTTTGCAGTGCTCTCTTGTAAGTCCAAATACACTCTAGTCAGCC
Source organism: Sciurus vulgaris (assembly GCF_902686455.1). NCBI lineage: Eukaryota > Metazoa > Chordata > Mammalia > Rodentia > Sciuridae > Sciurus > Sciurus vulgaris. Next base: position 74,142,431 of record NC_136463.1, read on the forward strand.
ACCTTTAGTTCCAAATTAGATAGACTTTTTTTTTTTTTCTGATTTTTCTATCAGCTTCTCATTTTTGTTGCTTTCACTTCTACTGTGAGCTACATATTAGCCTTCAAATAATATTGCACTCTAGTAAGCAACAAAGAACAGTTATTGCTTAAAAACATATACAGGGGCTGGGGATATAGCTCGGTAGAGTGCCTGCCTCGCATGCACAAGGCCCTGGGTTTAATCCCCAGCACCCCCCCAAAAAAAAAAAAAAAAAAATATATATATATATACACACAAGGATAGTCACAGAAAATCATGACTACTTAAAAAATGTGAATTACAGATGCTTGAATTGTTAGAGTGTTCTCATAGTTATTTTTCAAATGTAATGAATAAGTATATAAAGTACCTAATTCAATGTTTTTTATTAAAGATTTCATTTGAAATTATCTCATATATTTTGATTTTGTATTCATCTGAATATCCTTTTTTTCAATATGTGTTAGAAATCCACTGCTTTTTCTATGTGCTCGTTTGTCACAATCTGGGATCCTCTGGTCGTTCTCTCTGTCTTTTGGGTCCACTCATGACCTTTATGACTTTTACAATCTAATATACCTACTATCCTGTGATCACCATAGGGATTCTTAATATAGTAAAACAGTTTGAGAATTGTTTAGAACAGTGCTTATTTTAATTTTGAGTATGTTCATTCTATGTTTAATCTTTTGTGGATTTGGGATTTGTTAGCTCACATCTTGTCACTTTCCTCAAAGTAAGTTTCTTGCTAGGTACTTAATCTACCATTTAATTCTCGAAGCCTGAAAAAGAAGAAACTCAGATTGCCCTTTGTTTTGTATGTTATTGTCTCAAGATTTAAATTTTTGTTCAGTTGGACCTTTCCTTTTTACACAAATGATAGAAAATGGTACATTTTCTTTTTTGTGTGTGCATTGTGACTACATATAATAGTGGGATTCATTGTTTCATTAGATGTCTGTCTGTCTTTTTTTTTTTTTTTTTTTTAATCTATTCTGGGGATTAAACCCAAGATCTCATGCATACTAGGCAAGTACTCTGGCCCTGAGCTACACCCCTAGCTCAACTTACTTTTCTTAACAAGGAAATGAACATGTAAACATGATAAGAGAGTTTAGCTAAAGCTTTTTCTATTTGGACATTGTGATACTATATATATTAAAACTTCTGAATTCAAGAGCTTAAGTTTTTTCTTATAAAATAATTAGAACAACATAAATACATTTAAATATTCGAGTTCTCCTCTCTCCTGTACAAGAATTAAGCATTTTAACATTTCTCAAGAAGGTCACAGCGAATGAAAATACATTTAAATATTCAGGTTCTCTTCTCTCCTGTAGAAGAATTAAGCATTTTAACATTTCTCAAGAAGGTCACATCAAATGACTTTATTTCAGAGATCATTCTGATTGAGATCATTCTGAGTTTAGTTAGACTGAAGGAAAATTTATTTTTTATCAGTAATTGAAGTAGTCTGGCATGGACCTATTTGTGTAACACTCATGATTATATTGTATCTGATTGACTCAGTTACCTGTTTGGCTAACATGACAATTTTATTTTACAAAGGATTCTTTGCAAAGGATTATAAAATTTTCTCTTATCCTGAAATTTATTAATAAAACTATTGTAATTATTACTTTTAAATTTTAACATGCAAATACTTTTGCTATGGAATAGAATACCTTGAATATTATTAAAAATTGATAAATTAGAGAACTCAACTGTTTTGTGTGTTTGAAAGACTATCGAAACTTTTTTCTTTTTTTGGTTCCAGGGATTGAACTTAGGGGCACTTTACCACTGAACTACATCTTTAGCTCTTTTTATTTTCCATTTTCAGACATGGTCTCACTAAATTTCTTAGGGCCTCACTAAGTTGCTGAGGCTGATCTCAAACTTGGAATCCTCCTCCCTCCACCTCCTTAGTTGCTGGAATTATAGGCGAGGGCCCCTGGACCCAGCCAGGAACATAAATTATTACTCACCAAAATGTAAACTATAAAGTTTTTGTTTCTTTTATTTATCAATTGTTAATAGTTATTAGTAGAATTGATTTTTAATGAAAATCAGTTAACTCGTCCCCAAAGTCTTCCAAATAGTTTTATAATTGGCTTTACAGAGATAGTTTCAAAAAGGAATCTTTTCTTTTGTTTTCTGTTTTTTAATTTACTCTTTTTAGATACACATGGCAGTAGAGTATATTTTGACATATTATACACAAATGGAATCAAAAAGAAATCTTCAGGGACTGGGGTTGTGGCTCAGTGGTAGAGCACTTGCCTAGCATGTGTGAGGCACTGGGTTTGGTCCTCAGCACCACATAAAAATAAAGGTATTGCGTCCATCTACAACTAAGAAAAAAATTTTTTAAAAATCTTCAAATGGAACAAATTGTATTAATGTGAACGAATATGTAATATCAAATCCCACTATTATATATAATTATAATGCACCAATAAAAACATTTAAAATTTAAAAAAAAAAAAATCTTCAGTATGTTTGGAAAAAGCTAAAAGTTCGTGGTTCGTGATTTTTTTCCCTTAGTTTTCCAGACTTGGTACTTTTTCTAGAGAAAGAATTTTTCTTGTAGTGTTGACCTTTTAAATTGTTGCTGTCCACAATTATTAGATATTCTGTTATGTTTGGTCTTGTCAGACCTGATGGTGAAAAAATTTGAGGGAACCATTCCAAATATCAATAGACTAGTATCCACAGATGAAACTTTATTTTGTTTCTGACTCTAAGCATTGATGAAAGAAAAACAACTCTAAAGTGAAGTCTGTACTTTAAATATAAATGCTTTAATTATATTCTACAAGTTGGTTTCTTTTTTCCCATTTCTTTTTATTAAGATTTTAAGATGTCTTGATGTTTGTTTAGGTGTTATGCAAAAGAATTTATTGTAATAGGGCTGTTTTCATTCTTATCCTAAGATGTTTAATCTTTAGAAGAATCAGAATGACTTTGTCTTGCCTGTAAATGTTTCATGTGTGGATCCCCCCCACCTTTTTTGTCTTCATTTAAAAAAATAATTAAAATTTTATTTCACCAAAAGTGTAGGTATTAAAAATGTTCTAGATGAATTTTTGCATTAAATTAGTGTACTTTTATTAACTTTCATATCAACTTTGTTCAATGTCTGTAATAAGTATATATTGCAATTACAATTCCATGTATTTTTAAAAATACCTAGATGATCAGCAAGCTTTGAACTCAATCATGCAAGATTTGGCTGTCCTTCATAAGGCCAGTCGACCAGCATTATCCTTACAGGAAACCAGAAAAGCAAAATCTTCATCACCAAAAAAGCAGGTATTTGTCCAATAATATTTTAATAAGTATATTTTGTTCTATGAATTATTTTTCTTCAGTGTTCTGATATTATAGAGGACTTGTTTAATGTGTATAGCTTTTACACTTTTGAGCCAAATGTTTTGTTATATACATTTTCCCATGAGAGTATACATTTAAAAAGCATAGTTTTGGGCTGGGGATATAGCTCAGGTGGTAGAGTGCTTGTCTCGCTTGTGTCGCAAGCACAAGGCCCTGGGTTCAATCCCCAGCACTGCAAAAAAAAAAAAAAAAAAAAAAGAAAGAAAGCAAAACAAAACATAGTTTTATTTAATGTGATAACTGCTCTCTAAAGATGTTATTTTATCTGTTCTTAAAACACTTAACAATTTTTTCTTCCAATAATCTACTCTGGCTATTCACAAATGAGGATGATTTTAATTCTTATAAATGAAATTAATTTGTGATGCTCAGTATGAAAAGTGGAAATTCAGTAACTTCCCCTTATCTGTGGTTTCACTTTCCACAGTTTTACCCATAATCAACTGAGGCCTAAAAGTATTTGATGGAAAATTCCAGAAATAAACAATTCTTAAATTTTAAGTAGTAATGCTGTTCTGAGTAGCATGATGAAAACTTACACTATTATGCTCTGTCCTGCCTAGAACATTAATTTTCATTTGTTCATTTTATCTTCAATGTATATGTTATCTATCTGTTAGTTACTTGGTAGCTGTCTCAGATTGACTGCCATAATATCATGTGTTCAAGTGGCCCTTATTTTACTTAATAATAGCCTCAAAGTACCAGAGCTGTGTTTCTGGCAATTTGGATATGCCAAAGAAAAGCTGTTAAGTGCTTTCCTTAACTCTTTTGCCCCATCATCTTATATACAGGACAGAGACTCCAGAGGCTGAGGGGAAGATCAGAAGTTCAAGGGCAGCCTCAGTAACTTAATGAGGGCTTAAGTAATTGAGCGAGACCCTGCCGCAAAATAAAATAAAAAAGGACTGGGGGATGTGGCTCAGTGGTTTAGCACCTCTGGGTTCAATCCCTGGTACCTCCCCCACACCCCCAAAATTAAATTTGACTTTTATAAGTTTTTGTGTGAACCCATATACAGATTGATGGGACATAATGGGTTAAGAGAAGAGGTGAAAATTGTCAATAAGTAAATATGAGGGTAGAATATTTACCACATGAATAAGGGGGACTGTGATACAGTATTATGTATTTCCCTATAATAGAATCAGCAAATGTTTCCTATCCTTGATGGCTTCACTAATAGATCTTAGTGCTCTTTCCTCTTGTGCCTAGTTTCAGCAACATAATTTTCAACTCAATTTTTTAGCAGATACTATCAAGTGATTGGAGCTGGCACTGAAAATGAAACCTTCTTTCCTTTCTGTTTTACCTTAAATGAGTGGCTAAGAAAAGATATGATTTTAGAAATTCTAAAGGTTTTATCTGGATGATTGATTTGTCATTTCATTTCAGAATGATGTCCGAGTAAAATTTGAACATAGAGGAGAAAAAAGGTAAGGAAGAAAACAATGTGTCAATTTATTTAGTAAAACGTGTATTCTGGATTAAGCTTTTAAAAGTTCCTTCCATATTTGAATGAAGTTTCATGGCTTAAAATTGAGAAAAGAGTAGTCTTTTGTAATGCTTAGACTAGAATCTGTCAAAATTCTTCCTAAACATTAGAAATGATTAATGTTTTTACTTAGCAATATTAGGAATTAAATAAGGTCATTACATAGTGCAACCCTTATTGCCATTTCCTTTTACTTTTGCTCAGTAGAGATTAAATATATTTCTTCTTACAATTGTATCATCCCTCCAGATACTATACAGAATTTATGTATGTGGACTTAATATTTGTAATTTTGATATTCTCAAGAGACCTCAATGCTATGACATGTATTTCATTGGTAATGTTGAGGAAGGTGAGTTGGAATGGTGGCTGCAAGTTATTTTAGCAGAGATACAAATTTAACCTTCTACTCGGTATCTGTATGTCAGTGCAGAAGTGGTAGTGATGATAGTTAACAACAAAATTACTAACATGACCTAAAACTAGTTAGAGAAAAGTGATTTTATTTCTGCTTTAGTTCTCTTTAATTAATTTACTAAAATGTCTGTTGGTTCTAAAGACTTTAAAATGGGTCACAAATCATAAAATTTGAAGATGTAAAGATGTTTTACTGATAGATTTTGGGGAAAATGAAATATACCAGATATACCATAGAATTATTGTCCAGTCTACTTTCTTACTTAAGATTCTTTTAGGAATATTTTCCCAAATTTTCATTTAGATCTATTTATTGAATTAACTATATGCTAGACCTTAAAGGCATAATGTGAGCAAAGCAGATGTGAACATTTGTTATGGAGTTTATAATTCAACATGGTAGTGTCCAAGCTTTAGTTCATGCTCTCAAGGGCAGTGCAGACTAGTCCTTTGGGATATGGGAAGAAATGCTGTAATTTTATTTCCTTTCAATATTTAAATCCCTTTAAAAAGTTTATTTTGGGAGTCAGTCTTATGTAATATATGTGCTCAAAAATGTTGAGTTGAAGCCAGGTGTGGTGACACATGCCTGTAAGCCCAGCAGCTCTGGAAGCTGAGATGGGAGGATGGCAAGTTCAAAGCCAGACTCAGCAATTTAGTGAGGCCCTAAGCAACTCAGTGAGATACTGTCTCTAAAGAGAATACAAAAAAGGGTTAGGGATGTGACTCAGTGGTTAAGCACCCTAAGTTCAATCACTAGTAACCCTCCTGCAAAAGTTGATTTTATAAGGATACAGAAAGCAAAACTTGAATCCCCAAAGAACGATTTCATTCCTTTAAAACAGTTTCATTGTATTCTGCTGTGCATTTGTCATATGGATTTGATCACTTTCCTCAGTGGATGTTTTATATTGCTCTTTAATATTTTCAGTGCAGATTATAAACTGTAGAAAGTTTTGAGAATTTCCTTTTAAAAATTAGGATGGAGCCAACTTCAGAGTTTTTAAGTTTGTGTTGAAAATTTGTCTACTCAATCAAAAATGAGCTGTTACAGTCATAAAGAAAAATAAAATTATGTCATTTGCAGAAAAATGGATGGAACTTAAGACTATTACGTTAAGTTACCAAACTCAAGGGGTCATTTGCTATATTTTCTCTCATAAGGAAGCTAGAGAGAAAAAAGAAAAGAAAGACATAAGGGGTGATTAATAGAACAGAGGAAAGGGATCAGGAGGTGTAAGGATGGAGGGAGGGGAGAAGTCCTGGGGAGTGATATTAGCCAAATTATATCATTATATTGTGTGCATGTATGAGTATGTAACAACAGATTCCACCATTGTGTATAACTATAATGCACCAATAAAAAATGTGGAAAAAGTAAATTAATAGAAAATGAGTTGTTGAAGTGAATATGTACATAATTTTTGCTTAATTTTGTATTTTAAGTAGTTGTTGTACATATTTTACTTAACTGCCTAAAATAAATAAAATACTTAAAATTTTTGTCTATATAGAATCCTTCAGTTTTCCAGACCAGTTAAACTGGAAGATCTGAGGTCTAAAGCCAAAATTGCCTTTGGACAGTCTATGGATCTACATTATACTAATAACGAGGTAAACAAATATAGTTTAACTTTTGGTAGTCTTTATTTTAGAAAGTAGTTGTGTTCATTTGATAGATTGTTTTTAGGACTGTTGTGTTTTTATTTAGTAATTGGTAAGATTATGATATGTTAACCAGAATATCACAGGTAAATTTGTAAATTCTAACTGATCAAATGGATTTTTTCCATTATGGAAATAATAGGAGATTCTACTGTTGTGCAAATAATTGAATGAGTCCATGCTAGCAGGAAATATATATATTATTTGGTTATGCCTTCTGTGTAACTACTTATATTTTTAAATTATTACTTTCTTACTTTATTGCTAAGTGGTCTTTTTCTCTCATACTATACTTGGCTACAGACAATAGAACTTTGGTAGTCTGACAATTTAGCTTAAAGAATTATTTTAGTGTTAATTAGGACAGACTCGATTGTTATGCTTATATTTGGGAGTCAGAACATGGGATTTTCAGGGTTCTGGTACTGAAAAACAGCTCCTCATGAGATAGCCATTATAGATTTGTAGTACAAGCAGACAATTTATAAATGAATTGTTTATGTACATGAAGTTCTTTGAAAGAAATTCATTGTGATAATGAATAAAGGCAAGAGCAGTGGGTATTTATGGTATTCAGGAAATAACTGAGGTGGTAAAGTTTATTTTTTTCTTGAATAAATTTTTCTTTTTAGCTATACATGATAGTAGAGTGTATTTTGACGTATTATACATATGTGGAGTATAATTTATTCTAATTAGGAGGTGGTGACATTTAGTAGCTCCACTAGAGGTGGAGACTTTAGTATGAAACCCTGCAGCAAGTTTCAGGGGATGAACATTGCTGGGGGAGAAAGAAACTTGAGAACAGTGCATATAGAGGTCCTGAGATGGAAAAAACTTGTATGTTTCAGAAATAGGGAAGGTACCAGTGTAGAATGACAGTGGAGAGCTTGATAAATGTACCTTAAGGGAAAACATGTGAAACGGCTTTGCAAGTATTAAATAAAGCATTGTTCAAATAAAACATTTGAAAATAGATTTTAAACAAGGTGATTAATTTAAAGCCTAATTAAATGCTTATGTAGCAAACCATTTTTGTCTAAAGAAACCACTTATATTTCACAGATGAAAATATTTTGATAAAGTAGAAATCCATATCCTAAACAAGTAATATCTCTGAACAAAATGATGAGTACTGTACTGTAGTAATAGCTTGAAATTTTATTTTTCAAATATTTTTTGGGTTTTTAAATAGCTTGAAATTTTATTTTTCAAGTACTTTTTGGGTTTTTATCTAACTATAAACATATCTTACTGCCCTACCCTGTCTTGGCACTTTATTTCTGTACATACTGGTCTGATTTCTAGCTGCTAGTTCTTGTTACTCTGAGGGCTTTCTAGAGGTATGGCTCCAGAAACTGAACTATATATAGGGTAGTAGGGGTTGATGGACCGCACTTGCCCAAATAACTTGCTGAATAATATGCCCTTTATGAACTTCCTTCCTTTCCTCGCCTCCCCCATTCCCCTGCCAGTATCTTTTTCCCATATAAAAACCTTGAATCTTTATCTCACAGTATGATACTAGGGGAACCAAGAATCTTACTCTGTGTGTGTGTGTTGTCTTAAGTTGTATCATGGAAAACTTTCAGATGCATGAATACATTAAGACTACAATGTTGTCTTGATCTACCACAAAAAATGGGGTTAGTTTGACGTTTGTCCATATTATATCTGTGCTGGCTCCTAGAATTGCTGGGTTTTTGTTTGTTTGTTTATTTTGTTTAGTTTTTTTCCTTGAGGTTTTTAAATTTTTGGGGGGTTTCATCAAGTTATCTGATTTTACAATTTCAGGAACCCTTTCTTATTTTCTTAAAAAAATGAAGATTTCTCTCATTTTTGTTGATTTTTCTCATGTTTTTTGAAGGGCTTTTGTGAGTGATTCTGGCATTATGAAATGTGAGTGACTTTTTGGCAGGAATGTTATAGAGGTGGCAGTGGGGTAAGATTGCATTTAAGATTTCTTGCAGCCCTTAGGTTCGGTGAGAATCTGTGATTCTGAGAGTTAACCAGTCCTTATTCACATCAGGACATTGTCCCAAACCAAACCCAGGACGTTGTATGTTGGTGGTATTAGGAAAAATCTTTCAAGTCTTAGTTTTCCTTCTTTACTATCTAAAATAGGAAAATCCTTCCTTTGCCCAAACACCTCCATACCCATCTCCACAACACATATAACCATAACTTTATTAAGTAAAGAGGAGCCAATTCAACCAATATCAGCTTAAATTTCTTGGTTATTTCAGTTCTGGAAAACTAGGTATTTATGAAATAATGTTCATTTTTAAAAAAGAAATTTATATTATACTAGAAAAAATATTTATAAGGAAATAGAAAAACATACCATAAATGAGTTTTTTGCTTGTCTCCAGATCCACAAAACTAACACCCCTTACATTGACTGTTTTCAGGTTTCATTATGTAACAAAGGTAGATAATTTTCTCTCTATTAAGTTCTATTTAATATAAACTTAGACTTAATTTTTAGTTTTCTTTTTAGGAAGTATTTATAGAGACATACTTCTGATTTATCAAAAATAAGCCAGAGGGAAATATTTCATGAATGAGGCTGAAATGATTTACTAAGCAAGCAAACATTCTGTGATTTATTTAGCATAATTTAGATAAACTGGAACTTATTCTTTACTCTATCTTCATTTTACATTTTATAGTAGGTGACCTTAAAACTTTGGGAGGGATCATATCAGGATTATAAAAAGTAGAATATTGAAGATAGGAGGATAATAATACAAACATGGGGCTGAGGGCAGAGCTCTGTGGTAGAGTGTTTCCCTAGCATGCTTGAGGCTATGGGTTCCATTCCCAGCACTACCATAGATACATAGATATAGATATAGAAAGAGATAGATAGATAGATAGATAGATAGATCTTGTTTTAAAAAAATTCACAAATATAGTTCATAATTGGTGGGAAAGTGAAATGAATTAAGCAGATCAGTAGATCAGGCTTGAGCTATGATACCAAATAGTTGATAATTCTTTTATTAGAAAAAATTTCTTATAGAGATAAAAGAACCCAGTACTTGGTGAATACTTGTAGTAATACACAATTAGCTACAAAAAGAAATTAGAAATAAAATTTAAGTACAGAGTAAGTAAATGCAAACAGAATGGATGACAGAATTCATATTACTCCTAGATTATATTTGTGCCTAGCATCTTCATTAAAACAATGACCTTTTTTCCACAGAGATCTGCACAGAGTGAATGAATGTACAGCATGCCAACTAGAGGGTTTGTGTGCAGGTTGAGCTCTCACTCCTGTGATGCCTGGCAGGCCATTGCCTGGAGTCAGGGATTCTTATCCTTAAGGGATTTATACTGTAGAGGACCTCTAACTAAGTAGGCTCCACATTTTATTTTTTTATTTTTATTTTTTTATTGTAAACAAGTGGGGTACATCTTCTTTCTCTGTTTGTACATGGAGTAAAGGCATACCATTTGTGTAATCATAAATTTACATAGGGTAATGTTGTTTGATTCATTGTTATTTTCTCCCTTCCCCCCGTCACCCTGTTTTCCCTCTATACGGTCCTTCCTTCCTCCATTCTTGCCACCCTCCCTAACCCTAACCCTAACACTAACCCCTCCCACCCCCCAATATGTGTCATCATCCGCTAATCAGCGAGATCATTTGTCCTTTGGTTTTTTGAGATTGGCCCATCTCAGCATGATATTCTCCAATTTCATCCATTTGCCTGCAAATGCCATAATTTTATCATTCTTTATGGCAGAGTAATATTCCATTGTGTATATATACCACAGTTTCTTTATCCATTCATCAATTGAAGGACATCTAGGTTGGTTCCACAATCTGGCTATTGTGAATTGAGCAGCTATGAACATTGATGTGGCTGTGTCTCTGTAGTATGCTGATTTTAAGTCCTTTGGGTAAAGGCCGAGGAGTGGGATAGCTGGGTCAAATGGTGGGTCCATTCCAAGTTTTCTGCGGGATCTCCACACTGCTTTCCAGAGTGGCTGCACTAATTTGCATCCCCGCCAGCAATGTATGAGTGTACCTTTTTCCCCACATCCTCTCCAACACCTATTGTTGCTTGTGTTCTTGATGATCACCATTCTAGTTGGGGTAAGATGGAATCTTAGGGTAGTTTTGATTTGCATTTCTCTTATTACTAGAGATGTTGAACATTTTTTCATATATTTGTTGATTGCTTGTAGATCTCCTTCTGTGAAGTATCTGTTCATTTCCTTAGCCCATTTGTTGATTGGATTATTTGTATTCTTGGTGTAGAGTATTTTGAGTTCTTTATAGATTCTGGAAATTAGTGCTCTATCTGAAGTATGAGTGGCAAAGATATTCTCCCACTCTGTAGGCTCTCTTCACATTACTGATAGTTTCCTTTGCTGAGAGAAAGCTATTTAGTTTGAATCTATCCCAGTTATTGATTCTTGCTTTTATTTCTTGTGCTATGGGAGTCCTGTTAAGGAAGTCTGATCCTAAGCTGACATGTTGAAGATTTGGACCTACTTTTTCTTCTATAAGATGAAGGGTCCTCTGGTCTGATTCCGAGGTCCTTGATCCATTGTGAGTTGAGTTTTGTGCAGGGTGAGAGATAGGGGTTTAGTTTCATTCTGTTGCATATGGATTTCCAGTTTTCCCAGCACCATTTGTTGAAGAGGCTATCTTTTCTCCATTGCATATTTACGGCACCTTTGTCTAGTATGAGGAAATTGTATTTATTTGGGTTTGTGTCTGTGTCCTCTATTCTGTACCATTGATCTACCTGTCTGTTTTGGTGCCAGTACCATGCCATTTTTGTTACTATTGCTTTGTAGTAGAGTTGAAGATCTGGTATTGCGATACCCCCTGTTTCATTCTTCCTGCTAAGGATTGCTTTAGCTATTCTGGGTTTCTTATTCTTCCAGATGAATTTCATGATTGCTTGCTCTATTTCTGTAAGGTACGTCATTGGGATTTTAATTGGAATTGCATTGAATCTGTATAGCACTTTAGGTAGTATGGCCATTTTGACAATATTAATACTTCCTATCCAGGAACATGGGAGATCTTTCCATCTTCCAAGATTTTCTTTAATTTCTTTCTTTAGTTTCTGTAGTTCTCATTGTAGAGGTCTTTCACCTCTTTTGTGAGATTGATTCCCACGTATTTTATTTTTATCGAGGCTATTGTGAATGGGATAGTTTTCCTAAGTTCTCTTTCTGAAGATTCATCACTTATGTATAAAAATGCATTGGATTTATGAGCATCGATCTTGTAATCTGCTACTTTACTGAATTCAATTATGAGTTCTAAAAGTTTTCTGGTGGAATTTCCGGGTTCCTCTAAATATATAATCATGTCATAAGTGAACAGGGATAGTTTGAGTTCTTCTTTTCCTATTCGTATCCCTTAGCTACACTAACAAAGAGAAGACGAGAGAAAACTCAAATTACTAAAATTCGGAATGAACAAGGAAATATCACGACAGACACGAGTAAAATACAAAACATAATTAGAAGCTATGTTGAAAATCTATACTTCAACAGAACAGAAAACCTCGAAGACATCAACACGTTTCTAGAGACATATGAATTACCTAAACTGAACCAGGAGGACATACACAACTTAAATAAATCAATTTCAAGCAATGAAATAGAAGAGGTCATCAAAAGCCTACCAACAAAGAAAAGTCTGGGACCAGATGGGTTCTCAGCCGAGTTCTACAAAGCCTTTAAAGAAAAGCTCATTCCAATACTCCTCAAAGTATTCCATGAAATAGAAGAAGAGGGAACCCTCCCAAACTTATTCTATAAAGCCAGTATCACCCTGATACCTAAACCAGACAGAGACACATCGAGGAAAGAAAATTTCAGTCCAATATCCTAAATGAACATCGATGCAAAAATTCTCAACAAAGTTTTAGCAAATCGCATACAAAAATATATTAAAAAGATGGTGCACCATGATCAAGTGGGTTTTATCCCAGGGATGCAAGGTTGGTTCAATATCCGGAAATCAATAAATGTCATTCACCATATCAACAGACTTAAAAGTTAAGAATCACATGATTATTTCAATAGATGCAGAAAAAGCATTTGATAAAATAACAGCATCCCTTCATGCTCAAAACACTAGAAAAAATAGGGATAGTGGGAACATTCCTTAACGTTGTAAAGGCCATCTACGCTAAGCCCATGGCCAATATCATTCTAAATGGTGAAAAACTGGAAGCATTCCCCCTAAAAACTGGAACAAGGCAGGGGTGCCCTCTTTCACCACTTCTATTCAACATCGTCCTTGAAACTCTTGCCAGGCTTCACATTTTAAATGGCTCATATGCTGTGCTTAGTAGAGTAAGTTAATAGGTATGAGATTTTTTAAATTTGTTTTTACTCTCCCTTTTTCAGTGAAATGGAATGTACTTTGATGTTGTTAACAGAGTTTTCCTAAGTCACTAAGTTGACATTCTTTTTGGAAAAGAAAGGACATTTTGTTTTTCTTAAATTGTGTGAATCCCACTTCATCTCATAGACCTCAGGTGCCTCTGTCCTGTATAGCATTTTATCCATGAGAGAACCAGTGGAAGCAGATTCTATATTCAGTTTGCTCTGAGGTGGCTGACCCATTTAGCTTACTTTCTTCAGACTGTAGTGGTCAGATCACCAGGGTTATGGAGATAAACCCCAGGTGGATCGTAGGTTACAGATTTGCTGCTAGTAGCACACTTCTGTGACAGCTGTCACAGATGTTCAGTGTTTCGTATGTGTTACACATTTCGTATGAGAATGAAAATTTGTGGTTGCTATTAGAAAAAGAACCAAAAGTTTTATCTATATATATGAAAAGTAATACCTTTATTTTATAAGTTTGTGTATGTACCCTTTAAAACTGTTTTAGAATGAATAACAAATTTAGTAATATTATGAGAATACCCTAGGAAATTAATAATTAAATACGCTTATTAGAAAAATGTGATAATTAATAAAGCAAAATTTTAAAACATATCCATATAGTCAGGGTAAGATTTCAGTGTTGGTAGGATGGAAGGAACAGAACAATTAGATACATTTACTCATTCAGACTTTCATTCTAGTAATAAATCAAAGAATAAGTATTTTGAGATTTATAATTCCCTAGTAATGGAGATATTCATGGAATAACTTGACCTGGTGAGATGGCTACGTAATTCCTTATGTTCTTTTTTGTTTAGTTGGTAATTCCATTAACCACACAAGATGACCTGGACAAAGCTGTAGAACTGCTGGATCGTAGTATTCATATGAAGAGCCTCAAGATATTACTTGTAATAAATGGAAGTACACAGGTATGAATAAGGTTCCGCCCCCTCCAGGAAGAATTATGGGACTTAATTCTATAAAAGTTAATAGAGGAGACAAGTATGCTTATATATGCTATCATATCTCTACCCCTCAAAACCACATGCTCAAAAGTACAAATAAGAATAACATATTATACTATGAAACTAATAGAAACTGATAACTTTGAAGAATTGTGTTAGGATTAAATCATCTTTTTTGTTTGTTTGTTTGTTTTTTTAAACAAAATTTCACTCTGTTGCCCAGGCTATCTTTGAACTCCTGAACTCAAATGATCCTGCAACCTCAGCCTCCTGAGTAGCTGGGATTATAGACATGGGTCACTGTGCCTGGCAAGATTAAAATTTCTAAGAGTAGAAAATTTGATAAGGCCCTCTAATAATATATAATAACTAGGTTGTATTTGGTAGGAGAGATGATTGTGCTTAAAGCCCTAAAGAGAAAAAAATGGCACTCATGGCCTTTTTCTTTTGTAGGCTACTAATTTAGAACCATTGCCATCACTAGAAGATTTGGATAACACAGTATTTGGAGCAGAGAGGAAAAAGCGGCTTTCCATAATAGGTAAGAAAGCTAATGTCTGAGTCAGGAAATGGTTGATTTCTTAATTTCTTCTCCATCTTTTAATGGAGGGCAACACTTAAACATATCCCTGATAAATAGCACTCAGTTTCTATACTCTGTAATTTATCTAAGTTAAACTACTTTTTAGTATCCATTGTTTCATTGGAAATTAGTTTCATGTATTATAGGATTAGCAATCTCCAATTTAAATTGTTTATGTATCCACAGTACTTTAATGTTCAACAAATTCAAATAAAACCTTGTAGAACTTTAATTATGCAAATAGAATAGAGGGGGGATAACATCTAAGTAATTATAGCATATTAAAATTAATAGACTAGATTCTAAGTTTCTAAGTCTTTCTATACAGTCTTAGTTACTGCCAAGAATGCAGTCACAATAAAGATTGCTAAGGGCTGGGGATATAGCTCAGGTGGTAAAGTGCTTGCCTTGCAAGCACAAGGCCTTGGCTTCAACCCCCAGCACCGAAGGGGGAAAAAAAAAAGATTGCCAAGAATTTACTCATTTTGCCTTTACTGTTACTTAGTATGCATGTTTTATTTACCATTAATAATGTATTGCTATTATTAATGTTATGGTATAAAGAAACAAAGATCCTGTGTGCTGTATTATAAAGTGGCCTTATCAGCGAGGTGTGGAAAGGCAGATGTTTTTTGTTTTTTGTTTTTGTTTTTGGTACTGGTGTTAGAGCCCAGAGGCACTCCACCACTGAACCACATCCCCAGTCCTTTTTTGTATTTTATTTAGAGACAGGGTCTCACTGAATTGCTTAGTGCCTTGCTAAATTGCTGAGATTGGCTTTGAATTTGAAATCTTCCTGCCTCTTCCTCCTGAGCCACTGGAATTACAGGCGTCTGCCACTGCACTGGGTGGCAGGTGTGCTCTTAACTTATCAGTTCTATGTGTTGTCTTCAGTTTGTATAAAGTGTTGGTAATGTACCTTTTTTTCAGATAAAAGCATTTCATTGTTCAAAAACCATAAATGTTTTTAACAGGGTCGATGATGTTATCATTAAAGATAGCATGAGATTATGTATGAGGGATGGATTTGAAGGGCAAAAGTAGAAGAGGTGAAAAGGACAAATAGGAAACAGGAGAGAAAAAGATTTGATTAGGAGCCCAGAAAACACTGGTAACCGGAGTAATAATAATGAAAGAAAAGATTAAATTGTCATGTGAATCACCAAAAAAATTATTCATCTTCTCTTTTGGTGTCCAGAAGCAGATATTTTATGACCATTCTTTTTTAAGTGTCTTGTTCCATTTAAGTCCTACTTTTGGTTTCAGAAGTGCTGGGAATGTGAGTAGGAAAGATGATGCACAAGTAAAATAAAAATGGCTTGTAGTTCTCATTCAGATATAGTTGATATAATTAAGAATTTTGGTGAAAGAACATTTAGGATTCCTGAATTCAAATTTCAACTCTCTGATTAATAATCTGAGACCAATAAATTTGTCTTTATCTTTAAATTATGGAATTATAACAATAAATCAAGGTAACACTTGTAAAATACATTTTACTTTTCAAACTGGAAAGCATGACTACTATTAATTGTACATTTCTTTTTAAATAATACTTATCTTTTTAAAAATTTTTTTAGTTGTAGATGGATGCAATATCTTTATTTTATTTATTTATTTTTATGTGGTGCTGAGGATCAAACCCAGTGTCTCACTTGCGTGAGGCAAGCACCCTACCACTGAGCCTCAATCCCAGCCCAATACTTACCTTTTTAAAGTAAAAACCAGCCAGTTCATTTTAGTTGCATTTGACAGAACAAAATGAATATATTAAGTCGATGTTTTAAATTCCTTTTGAATTAAAATTGCACTGAATACCTCAGTCTTATTCTACCAATAAGTATTTTTCAGTGCCAGCATTAAGGACAAAAACTGGAAATTTTCTAAGAATTACCAAGATTGTATTAGCATGTCCATTACTAACAGAGGTTAAGAAAAATGGGCTATCAAGAAATGAAATGGAGGAATTTTTATATCCTTTTTCTTCCCTCTTTCCTTTTAGTAATTGAGTATATTAGTCTTTTATAAATTGTGGTATGCGGAAGAGGTAAAAATCTTAGGGTCCAGTTTGTTCTTTTGGTTATTAGTTGTTAACAAAGCCCCAATCAACCCTGACTTAGATTGAGCTCCTAAACATTTTACAGACATGTGGACAGTGATCTCTCATGAACATCTCTTGATAATCATCTTTCTCTCTCACTAACAAGTGCTCGCATGCACTTAAAATGACTCTTTGATACAAAGATAAAGTTTTTTTGCTTTAAATTTAAGTAGAACCTAAATAGTCACATAACTTCCCCGTATCTGTTTTATAGTTTAATATCAAAAAAATTACAAGGAGAGGGAAAAATTATATTAATAAACATAACATTATTTTCAAAGAACCTTGTAAAGATGGATTATCTCATAACAATTTTGATTAATTAAAGAACTATCTTAAATGAAAGCCAGATTTTTCCATTTTTCTAAACTACAGAAAAATTTAAATTCCAGGAATATGGTTTGCCACACAAATTAATTTAAGTACCCAAAAATAAAGTCCAGGATTCCAAATTTAAAATACCCTAATAAGGACTAAGTGACTTAAGTAATTTTACTTAAGGTTTCTGAGTATTAGAGGAAAAGAATATCATGGAGACAAATGTGCATAGCATACTTTTGTTAGAATTATTTTATCACCACAACATACTTGCAAAGAAGGGAATTAGTCCCATGTTTACAGATGGGGAAACAGGTTCATGGTGATCTTGTAGCTTTCCGGACACTTAGTTGGTAAGTAACTTGAACCAAGATTAAACTAAGGTCTGACTCCAGAGCCTTCATACTTTCAGTACATCATGATGCTTTCCACAAATTATGTGAAAAGCACACAACTTATCTGCAGAAATGCAGAAGCAGTGATATTTATTTATCTAAAATTCTGTAATATATTATCAGCCATGATGTAGTTGTCAACAGAAGAGCACCTGATGAGTGTAAATGGATATTACAGTGAGGTTAATAATTAAAGTAGGGTGGAAGTTTAGAATGATTGTAAGAGTAGATGAAGTTTTACAAACATGAATGTTCTGATAAGTATTAATAAACACTGGATTTCATTCACTGAAATTATTTTGATACAGTTCAGAAATACAGCCTACTTAGTATTTTTTGGTAATGGGAATTGAACCCAGGGATACTTTGCTACTGAGCTACATCCCCAATTCTTTTTATTTTTTAAGACAGGGTCTTACTAAATTGCTTAGAGCCTTTCTGAGTCAGTGCTGAGGTTGGCCTTGAACTTGTGATCCTCCTGCCTCAGCCTCGCAAGTTGCTTAGGTTACAGGCATATGCCACCATGATGGCTTATTTAGTTATAACAAAAAAATTTTTTTTCTTACTGATATTTATAAAATCTATAATTTTTCTCCTTTCAGGTCCCACTAATAGAGATAGAAGTTCTCCTCCCCCAGGATACATTCCAGATGAATTACACCACGTTGCCCGGAATGGGTCATTTACTAGTATCAACAGTGAAGGAGAATTCATTCCAGAGAGCATGGACCAAGTAAGCCAAAGTCAGATGTTATTATTCATTTTATTTAAAGGGATATTGGTCAGGGTCAGTGTGATTTGGCAAGTACCTCTGTGTATGTGTGTGTGTGTGTTTGTCTGTCCTCTTCTCCAACCCTGTATCTTTCTTTAAAAAAAAAAAAAAAAAAAAATTTAGTTGTAGGTGGACACAGTACCTTTATTTTATTTATATATTTTTATGTGATACTGAGGATCATACCCAGTGCCTCACACTTGCTAGGCAGTCACTCTACCACTGAGCTACAACCTCAGCCCAACCCTTTATCTTTCATAAATGAATAACAATAACAACAAAAAAAGAAAATGCACACAAATTTGTATGTACCTTTATGAATATACATACACATATGAACTGCATAAAAATATACATAAAACTGCTGAAATAAGGCTACCTTTCTTACATTGGTTACCCATTAATGAATGAATGAATGCATTTGTTTTTAATCCCAGGATAATTAGCATTCAGATTTTTTGCACTTGAAAGAGCAAAATTACAAATATTTAACTTTATGAAACTGAGGTTTGTGAACTTTTTATAACTTTTTAAAAATACTTGTGTTCTGCAATATTAAAATGTTTTTATAGAGTTATTTCCTTAACATTGGATGTTCACACTACTGCAATAGCAGTCACTGTGTAATTAGTCTTAATTAGAATGGGGCCATCATTCAGTTTTCAGTAAGCAGAATTATGTGAAACATTTTAACTTGAATTATTTTAAAGGACTATAGAGAAAGTATATTTTTTTCTTAGGAAATTTCAAAGTAAACCTATCTATGCAGGACATTTAGAGATGAATGACTCTGGAGAGTGACTGCTATTATGTATGGGGTTCTTTTGTAAGTAATGCAGGTGTTTAAAAATTGTGGTAAGGGTTACACAGCTCTCATTATATCAGTAGACATAGAATTATGCCCTTTAGATGGGTTAGTTTTATGTTATATGAATTATATTTCAGTGAAACATTTTTTTAAGTAACTTTTCATTATATCAGTTGAATCATGATAAAACTCTTTATTTTCCTAGATGCTGGATCCATTATCTTTAAGCAGCCCTGAAAATTCTGGCTCAGGAAGTTGTCCATCACTTGATAGTCCTTTGGATGGGTAATATTAATTATAGTTTTGTTTTTTAATACATATTAGTAATATACACATGTAGAATTATCAATAACTCTTTGTACTACATTCAGAGGAAAGTAGTTAATTGATATTTGTTCTTACTAATGGCAAATGAAATTCTTTATAGTGCAGATAAATTTCTTAACCTCATGGAATTCAGTCTTTGTTGGCTAAAATGATATCTGATTATCCTGTTGTGTTTGTTTGCCAAAGATGTATGTATGGAGCTAAATGCAAACTTAAAATTTATATATGCTTATCTTTAAAACTGTACTTATGAAGCTGTTATCAAATTTTTCATTAATTTTGGTTTTGAA
Source organism: Sciurus vulgaris (assembly GCF_902686455.1). Lineage (NCBI taxonomy): Eukaryota > Metazoa > Chordata > Mammalia > Rodentia > Sciuridae > Sciurus > Sciurus vulgaris. Next base: position 74,162,362 of record NC_136463.1, read on the forward strand.
AATATTGAGTTTCTTCCCTAGTTAGGATTATGTTCATCCTGGCACCAGAAATAACTTACATTCCTTGCAATTGTGGCTTAGTATGTTGGTTGACATTTTAGAAATTTAAGTTCTTTTCTTTTTGTGTAATTCAGGGATATGAACAGGATCAAGTAACAACTGAATTTTTTGTTATAAATATGCACTCTTCTGGTTGCACTTGGACATTGTTCTTGATACTCACACTGTAGCACAGTCAGTATTAAAATCTTCACTTATTTAATCCTCATAACAGCTTTATGAAGGTTTTTTTTTTTTTTAAATTAATTAATTTACTTTTAGGGGTTCTGGGATTGAACTCAGGGGCACTTGACCATTGAGCCACATCCCCAGGGTCTCCTTAGTTTCTTAGTACTTTGCTTTTGCTGAGGCTGACTCTGAACTGCGATCCTCCTGCCTCAGCCTCCCAAGCCACTGGATTATTTTTATTTTTTATTATAGTGTTGGAGATTGAACTCAGGGTCTTGTACATGTTAAGCGAGCACTTTATGAACTGCATCCCCAACCCTAAGAAAGTAAATTCTGCATAAATAACTAATGTTATTTGGGAATTTACATTTATTATTCTCTTATCTATCTATGTGAAATCCTTGTCTGTGTCATTGTCTTCCTGAAGGTAGACATTTAGGAAAGTTAGGGAAATAGTAATTTTAGAAAACTATGTAGTGAGTACTGATTATTTGGAATGTACTCTCCTGAATGCTTATATGTGATGAGTTTGAAATTATTTTCTTTGCATAGATGCAAAAACAATCTTAGATGATTTTGCCAAGGTTACACAGAGCTTGAACTGATAGGTGTTTCTAGATAACTATGATTCCAAAATGCATCATTCTTACCACTATATAGGTTAATTTTAAAAGCAAGGCTTTTTTCTTATATGTATCAAATAAGTGTTTGTAAACACACACACACACACATACACACAGAGATACAGATGTTGATTAAATATTTTTCACATTTTATTTACATATTTTCTTTCATTTAATGTGACATTTTCTGTTTATAGAGAAAGCTATCCAAAATCACGAATGCCCAGGGCACAGAGCTACCCAGATAATCATCAGGAGTTTTCAGGTTAGGCTATATAAACTCTAAATGTTTAAATATTTATGTCATAATAATGTTTTGGCTGGGAGGGAGAGAGGGAGATTTTTGAAAAATCAAGTAAAAATTTTGTCAGTACACTTTTCATCATCAGAAATACTTGACTTTTTTGTAATGTAGCTTTCTTATGTCTCAATAGACTATGATAACCCTATCTTTGAGAAATATGGAAAAGGAGGAACATATCCAAGAAGGTACCATGTTTCATATCATCATCAAGAGTATAATGATGGTAAGTTTCTGGCAGTTAGATCATAACAACATTTTGTAAAAATCTCAAATATAAAAATAAATACAAAATTTTAGGAAAAAACTCATTTATGTAATATAAAAATTGTTCTTGAATCAGTTTTCTGGTTAAAAGTTTTTTTTTTTTTGAGGAAATTGAGTCATAACTAAAACTATAATAACATTTTAGCATGTCTAAAATATAATAATACCTTTCTCTTAAAAAGAGTAATTCAATAAATTCTACTATTAAGTATAATTATAATGTACCAATAGAATATGGGGGGAAAATGAGTAATTTTAAAATGATATTAATTAGAAAATTACTCCTTGATGAAATTCATATAAGGGGAAAAACTATAAACTTTCCAGTTTTTGTTTTATATTTTAAAATCATTATTGGAAATGAGAATAAGTTATTTTTTTCTCCTTTTTATCCAAAAATGAAGGACTTCAATTCCATAGTTTCTTTCGTGTATGTACATCTGTGTACATAAGAAATTATTTGAACTTATGTTTAGATCCTAGATTTTTTTTTAACCCCACATTGCCATTTCAATTCTCTAGCCTGGTTACAGGACAAATGTCTAGTTTCCTATGTTAGAGATTTTAAATACTTTAAAACTAAAGCATATTAATAAAAAGAGTAAGTTAAGTCTGTTTTTATTTTGTAGGTCGTAAAACTTTTCCAAGAGCCAGAAGGACCCAGGGGACCAGCTTCAGATCTCCTGTGAGTTTCAGTCCTACCGATCACTCCTTAAGCACTAGTAGTGGAAGCAGCATCTTTACCCCAGAGTATGATGACAGTCGAATAAGAAGAAGGGGAAGTGACATAGACAATCCTACTTTGACTGTAATGGACATCAGCCCTCCCAGCCGTTGTAAGTAATAGAAATTATCATAGTAAAATGAATAGCAGAACCTTTGTAGAATTTTATAACATTAACAGGAATAAATACCAAGTACGTCTTCAGGGTAAGACAAGACTCCTCAAAAGAGGTCATAATGGGAGTTCTAAAAATGGTCAGAATGTCATGTGAAAGAATGGTATTGTTGCTGATTCCTCGTTAATTCTGTCCTTCATTTGTTATTAAAAAAATTGTTACCAAGTATTCATTTTTCATTTATTCCATTCCATATATCCTTGTTGAGTTCCTAAGACTGAGATTTCAAACTTGACCTCTAAGATATATTCTAATGGGATAAATGATATTTGGAGAAATAATTATAGTATAGCTTTTAATCTAGATTTTAGATGTGAGTGGAAATTCACTAGTTAATGAAGTGACATGTAAGAGGTCATGACATTTTGGAAAATGAGAGTAATACATGTTTGCTGATGTGGGCGATATCTTTAAATAGTGGGAAAAGACTACAGTGATAACTAAGTCTAGATTGTAAAGTATTTGGACTTTACAGTCTTTACAAAGATTCATTCTTAAAGATACTTATTACAGTAAAATTTGTTTGCTATGAATTTCTCCCTTTTATGCTAGTGTTGTCATTCTTTTTTTTTTTATGTCTATAACCCCACACTATATTGCTTTTTTTCTTTGTCTTAGACAGCTGTCTTTAAAGTGATCAAAAATAAAAGAATATCTTTTATATATCTTCTGTTTGTCTATTTCTATAGATCTTTGTTTATATAGATCCAAGATGCAGTCAAGTATCAGATTCCTTTTCCCTAAAGAATTGCATTTAGCCAGGTGTGTGGCACATCCCTATAATCCCAACTATTTGGAGGTTGAGGTAGGAGGATTTCAAGTTCCAGGCTAGCCTGAGCAACTTAGCAGAACTGGGTCTCAAGGTAGAAAAAGGGTTGGGGATTTAGCTTAGTGGTAGCACTCTTGTCTAGCATGTGTGGAGCCCTGGATTCAATCCCCAGTACTGCACCAAAAAGAAAAAGAATTGCATTTATACTTTCTTATAAAACAAGACTGCTGGCAATAAGTTCTTTTCAGCTTTTGTTTGTTTACAAAGGTCTTTATTTTTCATTTTGAAAGATTTTTTTTTTCTGGGTATAATATTTTGGGCATTGTTTTTGTTTTTATGGCTTTTTTTTAAAAAAATTCAGCACTTAAAAGTTATCTCTCCATTTTCTTCTGGTTTACCTACTTTCTAAGGAGAAATCTGTTATAATTTTTTTTTTTTTTTTTTTTTTTTTTTTTAATCCTGTATACAGTATCTCTACACATCAACCCTGTACCCCCGCCCCTACGCGGCCCCCCTCTCCGCGCCCCCCCCCCCCATTACCCACCACCCTACCAGCTGCTAAGATTCATCCTTTGGTTTCCAACAGTTTGAATATGATTATGATGTGTCTAGATGTATTGGTATGAGATTCTCAACTGGTGTTCTCTTATATCTGCAGTTTGCCTCAAAAATATTCTAACATTATCTCTTTTTTTTTTTTTTTTTTTTTTTTTTTTTTTTTTTTTTTGCAGTACTGGGGATTGAACTCAGGGCCCTGTGCTTGCGAGGCAAGCACTCTATCAGCTAAGCTATCTTCCCAGCCCTCTAACATTATCTCTTTATTTTTATTTATTATTTTTTTTATGGTGCTGGGAATTGAACCCAGGGTCTTGTGCTTACAAGGCAAGCACTCTACCAACTGAGCTATATCCCTAACCCCTCTCTTTAAAAATTTCTTCTACTCCATTTTTAATTTTTCTTTAAAGATTCCAATTACCTGTGCAGTAGACTATTTGATAATGTCTTATATACCTTTATGCACTTGGGTTCACACACATTCTCTCTCTCTTGGTTTGGAAAATTTTTGTTGATCTGTTTTCAGATTCATTGATTCTTTCCTTAACCCTTCTAAGTCTGTTTATGATCCTTTTGAAGGTTTTTTTTTTTTTAATTTCAGGCATTTTCATTTGACTCTTTTCTGTGGTTTTCATCTCTGTTGAAATTCTTTGCCTGTTATTAACTTTTTTTTTTATTAGAACCTTTAACACTGTAGTCATAGCTACTTTTAAATATCCTATTTGAGGGTTGGGGTTGTGGCTCAGTGGTAGAGCGCTTGCCTAACATGCATGAAGCCCTGGTTTCAATCCTCAGCATTACATAAATAAAATAAAGGTATTGTGTCCACCTACAACTTAAAAAAATTAAAAATAAATAGTGAATCTTATAATCAGTAGCATCTTAGGTTCAGTGAAAGATGCTGTCATATTTGTAATTGGGGGAAAAGTTTTGTTAGAAAAATACGAGTTGTAGATATGAATCTTATAAGATTGAGTACAGAGAAAATTTTTGAAAGAAGGTGACGATCATGAATTTGGATACTCATTTGTTTATATCCAAGCTTGTTCAATGAAGGGTAGCACTATCCACAATACTTGTTTAGTTCTTAATCAATTGTGAGCATCTGATTATTCCATTTTTGAGACAGTGTTCTTTTTTCAGCACCTCGAGCACCTACCAACTGGAGATTGGGGAAACTTCTTGGCCAAGGAGCCTTTGGCAGGGTCTACCTCTGTTATGATGTTGATACAGGAAGAGAATTGGCTGTTAAGCAAGTTCAGTTTGACCCTGATAGCCCTGAGACCAGCAAGGTAAAAAACACTGCACAAACTACTTTGTCACATTATAAGAAGCATTTTTACTAAAAAAGGTAATATACAGAAGAATCTTTGGCTTTTCTTTAATACAAATTATTTGCAAAACAACTAGATGATTACTTTGTACTATAGATATTTCTTTTTAGTATTTAATTTGTCTTCCTAGTCTGATATAGTATTGCTTTAACTTTAGCATACTGTCAGGGACTGTTAAAGAAGTTATTGGTTAGTGACTTTAAAATGTTTGTTCCTTGGGAAATAAAAATTTCAGAATACAATCACTTTGATAGTCCATGAAGTTAGAATTTTTTGCTTCTACAGTGTTGTAAAGACTTAACAGTGAATTTTGTCTTTTAGGAAGTAAATGCACTTGAATGTGAAATTCAGTTGTTGAAAAACTTGCTGCATGAGCGAATTGTTCAGTATTATGGCTGTTTGAGGGATCCCCAGGAAAAAACACTTTCCATATTCATGGAATATATGCCAGGGGTAAGCTACTACATTTTTTTAAAAGTAGACATTCTATTTAATAAAATATTAGTTGAACTGGATGTGGTGGCACATGCCTGTAAACCCAGTGGCTCAAGAGGCTGAGGCAGGAGGATCACGGATTCAAAGCCAGCCTCAGCAAAAGCGAGGTGATAAGTAACTCGGTGAGACCCTCTCTCTAAATAAATACAAAAAGGGCAGGGGATGTGGCTCAGGGTTTATATGCCCTTGAGTTCAATCCCCAATAACTGCCCCCACCCCCCAAAAAAAGAAGTATTAGTTGAGGAAAGGAAACAAAATTTTTTGTTATAAAATGTTAACCCTAGTTAAGGACATTTTGAAGAGTTTTAAATTAGAACTGAGTAATACTTTATTTTCTATCCTCTTCTATGTATTTTTAAACACATTAATGGCGAAATATTTTGAAGTAGGTTACAGACATCATAGCAGTCCATCATATTTCTCTAAATGCCCTAAAAATATCCTTGTAGCCAATTTATCCAAACCAGATTCCAATCTAGGACCACACATTACATTTTCTCTCTGCACTCTATTTTTATCTACCATAGTCCATTTTTACATGATATAGATTTGGTAAGACAGGAGAGTGTTCTTTTAACAGTCACATCTCATAGATTTCTCTAATTGCACCTTCATGGATTTTGTTTAATTTTTTCCTTATCTCTTTATTTCTTGTGAACTTCAGGTTAGGTATAAACTCTTAAATTACATTTCATGCTTTTCTTATCTCATACATCATAGATGAAACTGTGTACTTTATGTTGCATCCCATCAGGAGACATAGGATTTGTGGTTATTTCACCATAGAGATGCTAAGAGTGATTTCTGGATTTGAATGACTGACATCCTGATTCCTACATTGTAAAGTTTTGGTTTTTCATGCAAACCAGTGGCACATATGAATATTCAGTTCCTTTCCAAACTTCCCCCTAATTTTTTTTTTTTTTTTTAAATTCTGGAGATTAAACCCAGGGCCTTGTTCATGCTTAAGCCTGCACTCTACTGCTAAGTTAGAGTCCCCCCCAAGCCCCACACTTAATGTTTTTAACACTGATTTATAGCCATCACTAAAGTCAATAATTTCAGTAGGAGTTGTAAAATAATATCAGTGGGGGCTGAAGTTGTGGCTTAGTGGTAGAGCGCTTACCTAGCATACATGGGGCACTGGGTTCAATTCTCAGCACTACATATAAATAAATAAAATAAAGGTTCATTGACAACTAAAAAAAATTTTTAAAAATGATATCTGTGACCTCTTGTCATTCCTTCTTCTTATTTTTTTGTATCTGTGGAGGACATTTTAATATTAATGATTTTTCAGGATGATGGTTGGGATACTCATTTAAACATACATACAGTCTGAATTTTTTTTTTTTTGGGGGGGAGGGGTACTGGGGATCGAACCCAGGGCCTTGTGCTTGCAAGGCAAGCACTCTACCAGCTGAGCTATCTCCCCAGTCCCCTATAGTCTGAAATTTTAATGGGTAGAATGTGTTAGAAAAAGGAGTTTCATTTATAGGTCTTTATGGAGGTACTTGATTAGAATTGTATGTAGCAGGTACAGGTTGCAGTGTGAGCTTTTGGATCAGTGAAACTTTCTGTGGACCAATACCTAATGTTCTTAACCAACCTTAGTGTAACAGGAACAATGATACACTTTTTTCTTATCCATAATGAATAACTAATTGTTTCTAATGACACTATTGCTACTCAGTTATCTTTTCTATTTCTATTATATTTTCAAAGATTCTATTTCCAGTATAAGTGTACTTTAAAAAGTTCTCTTTGGGTTCTGGGAATGTGACTCAGTGGTAGAGTGCTTGCCTAGTATGTGAGGCCCTGGGTTCAATTCCTAGAACTAAAAAAAATAAATATAATAAATCTGCCTTGGTAGCTGTGCTCCTGTGGTGTGTGCTTGTAGTTTCAGTTATTCAGAAGGCAGAAGGATTGCTTGAGTCCAGAAGTCCAAGACAAAAACACACACACCCTCTTTGGAAAGCAAATTGAGGGAGATTTTAAAAGTAATAAAAATGTTGAAGCCATATGACCTGGTAATCTCACAGAAATTTTTCTACAGTAGTAATCTGGGAAAGAAAGGGAAAGCTCTGTATATATATTTTAGTATTACCTGATAGTTGAGAAAAAGGGAAGTATTAGTGACCATAATGGAAATAAATTATGATGACATTCTCTTGAGAATGTATGCTAAAAAATTAAAATTATGAAAATCATTAACTTGAAGTTTGAGGAAATACTTTAATAAGAAAGAGGAAAAGAATATAAAATGTTTTTAAAATAATGATTACAGTATTTTAAATGTGTCTGTTTGAATAAAGAAGAAACTTAGAAAAATGAAAATGTTATGTTGGGATTATGGTAGATTTTTCTTACATTTCTTTTACTGTTAGTGCAATAATTATTTACATTAAATAGAAAATTATGAATAAGTATGAACAGAAACCCATATCATTGAAGGTAATATTAATTAAAATGGTTAAAAATGATTTACATCATAAGTAGTGATGTATAATCTTTATATAGTCTTTATATAATCTTTTTGAGAATGTAAATTTCCATTTATTGAATTGTGAGATAATATAATGCAAATAATGAAACCTATTTAAGTACTTATTGTTTAAATATTAAGTTGAATTGGTATATGATGAAGTGATAGTACATTTAGAAAGATTTCTTAAATTGAATATTATATTTCAAAACTTATTTTTATTATTTTTATTTTTCAAATCCAGTACAGTTTGCCCTTCCTTTTTTCTCTTTTTTCCTTCACAATTGCTTTCTTTTCTTTTTCTTTTTTTTTTTTTTTTTTAATTAGAACATTATAGTTATACATAGCAGTTGGGTTCATTTTGACAATCGTCATATAATCTTAAGACTAAAACCATTATTATTCAGGAAGGGAGAACTGACTGATCTTGTTTCTCACTTGGTTTTGTATGGGAAGCTATCTCCATCACAGCATAGGTTGTCATTCCTTGAATTTGAAAAACATGTTACTAAATTAATAATCTTATTGATAATCTAAGTGAATTAAACATGTACATATTATAGTGAGATTATGGCAATGACTGAATTTATATATATGTTCCTGTACTTTCTTGAATTCCCAAGGGTGTGAAATGCTATATAATTTCTCTCATTAAATTTAATGTGATGGGCTCCTTTGTGACCTAGAATCACATTATCAAAATCATTCCATTCTTCAGTTTACCCAAACTTAGCTTTCCATTCCTTAATTTGTATAGAACTACACTCATTCTTGGGACCATAACTTTTTTACCTAAAAAAGTTTTTAGTTACCTAAACTAGCATTTGACTTCTCTCTCTCCACCCTCCTTCCTCTCCCTGCCCCTCTCCCTCCCCTGTCCCTCTCCCTCTCCTACAGACACACACATAGTTGTGTTTTAAAAAAATTTTTAGTTGTAGATGGACACAACACCTTATTTTTATTTGTTTATTTTTTTTATGTGGTGCTGGGGATTGAACCCAGTACCTCACATGTGCCAGGCAAGTGCTGTACCTCTGAGCTATAATCCAAGTCCTACAGAGTTTTTAGCTAGCATAATTCTTCTCAACCCATTCTAGTTGTACATGCTGCAGAAGTTAATTTTTTGTAGTACACAGGTGTGAACAGACAACATTGATGGAATTGTTAGCCGCCAAAGACTACTAGTCCAGCTGCCCAGAGGATCCATATCTCCATCAACCTAGAAGTATTTTTGTACCTGATGTTTAGAGAGCTCAATTATAGTTTTGAGATACCAGATTACTGTGCATCACTACAAGTGGAGACATAGTAAATAGACTGTGAACAAATGGGCCACAGTGGATTACAGGTATGAGTGGTAAACTTTCCACATGTGTGTTTGGAAGTTTATGTCTGCAGAATTGCAAACTGCTATCTCTGCAGGAATCACTCATGAGTAGTGGAAACAGCACATGAGTAAATCTGTAACATCCAAAGATCGATTTTATTTGACAGAGTACATAGTTTTCCAAATTGAAGAAAAGACAGAAATAACTTACTTTTTAAAAAATTTTCCCCTGTGAAGCATTTATTTTTATCTATTAAAGTTTTGATAAGTAACCATAATGTGCACATTGGAATCACTAGAAAAACTTTTTCAAAATTCAGGTGCCTGGGTCTCAACCTCAGGCTGATTCAGCATACTCAGAAAAAGACACCTCATTATGGACCTATAAAAACACATAAAAATTTTGGAATTCCTCTTTCATATACTTTCTTATGTTTTGAACTGGAGTGTTGAGTGTATGTAGTGAAAACTAGAAAATTGGTTCTGATTTCTAGTCATACCCTTTCTCTTTCTCCTGAGAAATAAGTTAGCAAATGTCAATAAAACAGTGTTTTAAAAACAGTAAGAACAAAAACTAAATAAATAAAATTTAAGTGGAAGATAGATGAGTAAATAAGAAAAACAAAAGAATATTCAGGGCAAAAAAGGTGCAAGATGAATGTACTAGAGGATCTTTAAAAAGGTTGCAAGGACTAGGAGGTTGGTAGAACCAACGTACTCATAGAAACAAGGGCATCAGTTAAAACACAGTTTTAATAGCTTCTCTCAGCTATGATATATACTCTTCCCCAGTTAGAGTCAAGGAATGTAGGTGACTTCTATGTTAAATTGTGTGGCATATTATATCTTTACTAACAATTTCTGCACTCTCCAACTATAGCTTCCAGGTCATGAACTCTAGGCCTCTCTTAAAAACAAAGATTTAATAGCAATTTTCATTTCAAACCATTCCATAGTTTTGTTATTGTTTTCTTTTATCCTAGGGTTCAATTAAGGACCAATTAAAAGCATATGGAGCTCTTACTGAGAATGTGACTAGGAAATACACCCGTCAAATTCTGGAGGGTGTCCATTATTTGCACAGTAATATGATTGTCCACAGAGATATCAAAGGTAAGTGCTTTTTACCTAAGTGCACAATTGTTTGTGAATGCAAATGAAATAAGTGATATGGTAAAGATATTTAACATTTAATACCTCTGCCTCTAAAATACCACAGGGAAACAGTTCTCCTGCTCTTCTCATAGACTGTTCTGATATTTAGATTTCCACGAATGAGTAGCTCCACTGTGGGGATTCATGAATCAATAAAGGTCAAAATAACATAAATGGCACCACATTTTCATGTATAGTGTATAGGCATTAGAATGCAGTGGTTAAGCTGGGTATGATGGCACACACCTGTAATCCCAGTGATTTTGGAGACTGAGGCAGAAGGATTTCAAGCAACTTAGCAAGGCTCTAAAACATTTTAGTAAGACCCTGTCTCAAAAAATAAAAAATAGAAAGGGTTGGGGATATATCTCAATGGTAAAGTACCCCTGGTTCAGTCTCCAATACCAAAAAACCAAAGCAAAACAAAAGAACGTAGTGGTTAAGAGTTGGGGCTCTACTACTAAATAGCCTGATTTAAATTCAGGCTTTATTTGTCACCGACTATGTAACTTTGGACAGGTTACCTAATCTCTCTATACTTTAGCTCCTCTTCTATGAGGATTCTTACATGGATGAATGAGTTTAATGCATGTAATTACTTAGAATAGTGCCTGGTACCTAGAAAACATTCAAAAGTTAATTGCAGTAATGGCACATTTGATGTTGAGATTATATTGGAAGTCAGATGAATGGATGCCATTATCTAGGGGTAGGACAGAGGCCAGGACTGAGTTTTGAAGAACTCCCAACTTTTTTTAGGGATCAAGCATGTAAGTAGAGTATATAAATGACAAAAGTGTTAGTAATGTGTAAAATTTGAGAGTGCTTAAAAAACTTTGGCAAAGCATACCTGGAAGTCTGATTCTATACCAACTGGGTTGTGACCCCAAATTTAGAAATCATTTTTATCAATCAATCAAAAAATAAATTAGTAAGTGTAAATATATGTGTATATAAATACAATATTCATTGGTCTTCCTGAAGACTCTATGAGTTCCTCAGCTTTTGCTTCCTCCCTGTAGTATGGCACATCCTGGCTGTGGCCATAGTCAGGCAAAGGAGAACATTCATTCCTAACTGGAACATTCATTCCAGTTTCTGGTGATGGAATCTTTCTTTACAATGCCTGAACCAGATCACATGTACTAGAGTAGGGCTTATTAGTGAATATGAGAGAACAAGAAACATGACCAATGATCTACCCATTTTGGGCAGGCCTCAGTTGTTCAGTATAAAACCTAATCACTTAAAAGAACCTCATAGAGAAATTATTCAATTAGGAATAATGTGTATTCAAGGCAACTTCTCATTGGCCTTTGTAACAGGCAAAGCATAGAAACTGAGTGTTTTACCCACTATAGGGATCCTGTTTCATCTTTCCAGAAAGACTGATACTCCACTCCCCCCAGCCAGATGAGGAGGGTAGAAGCAATTTGATTTTAAAACATTATTGGGCAAATAATATTGATGAGGGAGAAAAGTAAAATGTAAAAGTGGATGTATAATAGAATCTCAAGTTCGTAAAATTCAGGTCTGACCCAGAGGGAAAATGTCCACATGATTAAATCTTATCTAGTGGCAAGATAGTGATAGTTGTTTTCTACTATATACTTTTTACTGAATTTTCCCAGGTTCTTTTTTTTTTTTTCCAGTGGTGCTGGGGATTGAACTCAGGGTCTTGTGCATGCAAAGCAAGCATTTTACCAACTGAGCTATATTCCCAGCCCTATTTCCCAGTTTTTAAGAACAACTTTTAAATGATAAGGGACAAGAAAAGGAAGTTGGTTGTGTGTTGCAATCCATGAGTTCATAATGAAACTTGTGATAAAACTTAATTGAGGGACTGAGGATATAGCTCAGTTGGTAGAGTGCCTGCCTCGTGTGCACAAGGCCCTGGGTTCAATCCCCAGCACCAAAAAAAAAAAAAAAAAAAATACAAAAAACCAAAACAGAAACTTAATTGATCAGCTGGGTGTGGTGGCACACACCTGTAATCTCAGCTACTTAGGAGGCTGAAGCAGGAGAATCACAAGTTTGAGGCAGCCTTGAGCAACTTAGCGAGATTCTGCCTCAAAAATAAAAACCTTGGGCTGGGGTTGTGGCTCAGTGGTAGTGTGCTAACTAAGCACTTGTGAAGCCCTGGGTTTGATCCTCAGCCCCACATAAAAATAAAGATATTGTGTCCACCCACAAATAAAAAAATGATGATAAAAAAATAAAAAGACTTGATGCTTGGTGTATTGGTACATGCCTGTAATCCCAGCAACATGAAAGTCTGAGGCAGGAGAATTCCAAGTTTGAGGCCAGCATAGGCAGTTTAGCAAGATTCTGTCTCAAAATTTATAAAAGGTGTGGGGATATATCTCAGTAGTACAATGTCTGCTGACGTGTAAGGTCATGGGTTCAGTGTTCAGCACTGCAAAATAAATGGGGACAGAGGATGAGTGGGAAATAGAGAATAAAAAACAAATGAGTCTAGAGTATAAATCTTGATTTTGATATCATTCTCTCCTAAAAGGAACCAGGGTTCGTTGGAGAAATGACTGATTCTGGGACTGGGGCAGAAAATATACAAGATAAACCTAGTTCTAATACTGCCAGAAAGTTAAAAAAAAAAAAAGTACTTAACCCAGAAAACAAAAACAAACAACACAATGATAGGGGTATGGCAAAGAGACAGAGGAGCCCGTGGAAACAGCTCCCAATTACCAAAGGTGATAAAACTTGAACAACAATAAAGTAGTACTAGATTATAACTCAAAGTAAAATATATATCTGTGTGTTCAGAGAGAGATAAATGATTTAATAATAAATGGGGAATAGGGAACAGTTCTATCTGCAGAATAATTCCAAATAATTTAGGAATTATTTGATTATAATTTCTGGAACCTAATTCCCTTCCCCTTATGAACTGCACAAAATGAATTTCTTTAAGAGAATACAGTATGTAGCTGGGTGTAGTGGTAGCACACCCAGTGACTTGGGAGACTGAAGCAGGAAGATCACTAGTCAAAGCCAGCCTCAGCAGCTTAGTAAGGCTCTAGGCAACTTAGTAAAATCTTGTCTCAAAATAAAAAAAGGGCTGGCGATGTGGCTCAGTGGTTAAGCACCCTTAGGTTCAATTCCCAGTATCAAAAAATAAAAATAAGTAAATAATACAGTATAGAATGGAGAAAGTGACCTTCCACTGGAGAAGGCAACAAATACTGCCTCCAGCCAGGCAGTCAGTATCAAGGTAACATCAACAGTAATGTTGACAGTATGTGCCTGTAAATAGCTTGTTTGGATTTTAGTTAGTAGTTTACCTCTGGTCTTCTTCCCTAAAACTCATAACCCCAGTCTAATCATGAGAAGACTATAAGACAAATCCTAATTGAGGGACATTCTATAAAAATCTCATCTTAGAAATGTCAGGGTTATCATAGAAATGGAAAAGTAAAATTAATATAGATAAAATCCAATATAAAGAAAAACTTTAAAATACAGGTAACTAATATTTAAGTAATGGATGAAAGTGCTAGAAATTTTTTATTATAAAGGACCCTCAGGAAGTTCCTGAGGAGAAACTGACTTCTTGGGGAAATAATTTTCAACCATGCTCTTACTCCTTTATGACACAGAAACAGGCCATGAACCTGTTAGTGCTTTTTTGGTGCTTCGTTGAGCTTCCCTTTTAACCTTTTTCCCCACTTTCTCTTCTTGTTTACCCCCCACCTTGCCACAGTTCTTTTTCAGTGGGAGAACCTTTTTACTCCTAAAGTATAACACAACTGATAAAAAGTTCAGTGTTCACCCAGTAAATCCTTAATTAGCACCAACTGTGTGTAACTGGCAATATGCCAGGTCCGGCTCAGAAGATGAAAAACAGCAATTTGGATAGATTGAGGAATCTACTAAGTACTTCTCTGCTATTGTTCTTTTGTGCTATATTCCAGCATGCCAGTACACTTAATGAAATGAGGTTCTTTCTTATTTTTAGGTGCAAATATCCTGCGAGATTCAACAGGCAACGTCAAACTAGGTGATTTTGGGGCCAGCAAACGGCTTCAGACCATCTGTCTCTCTGGAACAGGAATGAAGTCTGTCACAGGTACACCATACTGGATGAGCCCTGAAGTCATCAGTGGAGAAGGCTATGGCAGAAAAGCAGATATCTGGTATGTTTTGATGTGAGATTTGCCTGAAAACTTAGGCATTATGTGTATTTTCACACAGGATTGAAAATATTGAGCCAGATTTAAATTATCTTTTGAACTTTTGAACTAGGATGTTTAATGAATTGTAATGATTAAGATCATTTTGGGGAGGAGGTACTGGGGATTGAAATCAGGGGCACTTGATCACTGAGCCACATCCCCAGCCCTATTTTGTATTTTATTTAGAGACAAGGTCTCACTGAGTTGCTTAGTGCCTTGCGTTTGCTGAGGCTGGCTTTGAACTCAGTGATTCTCCTGTCTCAGGCTCCTGAGTTGCTGGGATTACAGGCATGAGCCACCTTGCCCAGCACTGGTTAACATCATTTTAATTGTGTCTCATTGATGCTTATAGTTAACAAAATATTTAGAGTCCTTGAACCTGTATACCCTTCTTTAGGAAGGCTTTTGTCTTAAGCACACCTCAACATTAGATAGGTTTCATTTCCCTGAAGAAGTTTAAAAGTAATTAATTGCTTTTAGTGTTCTTAAAATTCACTTGATCTTTAATTGCTTAATACTTTTTAAAATACAAAATGTCCATTTCCTATTTCTCACACAGGAAAAACTTTAGTCAATGTTTACTTTAGGTACCCCCAAGGCAAACAATTTCTTTTCTTTTTTTGGGTGCCAAGGATTGAACACAGTAGTACTTAACCACTGAGCCACATCCCAGCCCTTTTAAAAATACTTAATTTAGATACATGTTCTCACTAAGTTGCTAGGTTACTGAGGCTGGCTTTGAACTCAAGATCCTCCTGCCTTAGTCTTCTGAGCTGCTGGAATTATAGGCATGCACCACTACACCCAACCTAAAATGTCTAGCAAAATATTTCTAATACTTGTATTCTTTGTTAAGATTAGGCAGATAACTATATAAAGCAAAAATAATAAAATGAATAATGTTCTTTGCCTAATCCTATTGGTTGCTTGATAGTAATTAAATTGTGGTACGATTTTGATTTTTATGTTTATTTTATGGTTTTATGTAATCAGCAACCTTTTAATGAAATTTTTAACTTGAAATCAAGTCATATTTAAATATATGTGGATTTCACTCCTGTTTCTCATTTTCTGGTAGCTTGCTTTCTTTCCTGATGTTATTGCTCATATTATGTATTTCTGTTTATTTCTTTTTAGGAGTGTAGCATGTACTGTGGTAGAAATGCTGACTGAAAAACCTCCTTGGGCTGAATTTGAAGCAATGGCTGCCATCTTTAAAATTGCCACTCAGCCAACAAATCCAAAGCTGCCACCTCATGTCTCAGACTATACCCGAGACTTCCTCAAACGGATTTTTGTAGAGGCCAAACTGAGACCTTCCGCTGATGAACTCTTAAGGCACATGTTTGTGCACTATCACTAGCAGCTGATAACCTCTCCCGTGCCTCCACCCAGCTCCCATCTGATAGTTCACCTTCTCTCTGACTGCACTTTTCTTTTTTACAAAAAAGAGAGATGGGGGAGAAAAAAAGACAAGAGGGAAAGTATTTCTCTTGATTCTTGGTTAAATTTGTTTAATAATAATAGTAACCTAAATTTTTTATATGTAGTTTTTTTTCCCTTACAAGAACTTGAAATGACTTTTTTTTTTTTTTTTTTTTTTTTAAATAATGTACTGATGTGGTTCAGAGAGATAAAGCACTTTAGTACATAGTAACTCTTTTTAGTACAAACAAATCATTTGGAATACCGAAAGATTGTAGGGTCTTTCCCTGTATCACTGACATATTGATGGTGTTGGGGAGACATGAAAGACAAGGAGATGATGTACAATTTGTAGTTTTTAGTGATAGTATTTAAAGTAGTTCCACATTTGTGGGGTAGAGCCCTAAACTTGAGTTTAGGGTAGGTACTCAACTTAAAGAATATAGATTCTTTTTTATATCTGTATTCTTTAGATCATAACCTCTGTCTACCAAGCTTTTTGCTCAGTAGGAGTCTTGATAGAAGATATGAATATCTAAGAGGTATGTTTATTTGTTAATTCTTACCAGTATAGTAAGCAAATACACTATAATAGATCCATGTTACTGGAATCTGTAAACCTTGAGGGATAGTGTTCTGCTTTAAAAAAAAAAAAAAAAAAGATACTGTTTTATTTTAAAGCAGATATGGGAAGTCAATGAGTAAATCTAACTAAAAGACAAAAAGAGATTGCTCTCATTAAGTGTGTGAGCAGTAAGACCACATTTGCTAGTAAACAGAAATAATAAAAAAATGAACTGAGTATCGTTTAGCCTATTTTAAATCATGTGCTTTATTTGAGGGGGGAAGTTCCAAAATTAAGGAAATTGAGAAAAAATAAAGATCATATATTCTGTCTTCCTATTTCTAGCTCCTGATTTCCCATAGCTAACAGTCTTTAGGAACTAAAGGCAAAGCCTGGAGTTATCCATATGTTAAAGCTAATGTAATGAGAAGAAATCCTTTTCTTGGGATCACAGAATACTGAAGCGCCTCAGAAAACAAGACACCATGTAAAATAGTGAGGTTGTCATTGGTGGCACAGGAATAATTTCATTTCACTTGGGTTTAGCAATGCCTGGAGACATTTTTGTTCATCACAAATGGGAAAATACTTCTGGCGTCTAGTGGGTAGAAGCCAGAGATGCTGCTAACAAGACTAATACACAAGGAAAGTCTCTCCCCCAAAAAATTATCCTGTCCCAGATGTCAAAAGTGCTGAAGTTAGAGAAGGAAAAGCTATTCCCAATTATAAACTGAAAACAACAATTTACAAAGTGATAATTACAAAAAAAGCAAATTTCAAAGAAAAAAGGATGTATTGCAAAATAAGGGTTTTATTAGAACAGATGCCACTGCCTTAACCCAAGATGAATGATCTCAGCAGATAGCAAGTAGCAATCACTTCTTTACCAGCAGCCTGTTGCATCCAAATCAGTAAGTTTTCCATTTCAGAAAGTGTGTTTTGATTAGAAGATATGAATCTTGATAGAAGATATAAATCTCTAAGAGGTATGTGCATTGTCACTAGCATCAGTGAACTCAGCATCAGTGTGTATTAAAAGTCAGTTCATAATCATGGGCAGAGGAAAAACATCAAAACAAAATGTTTACTGCAAACAGGAAAGTTAAACACTGTTAGGCATTTCTAGTATAGGGTATCCATTAAGAGCAAGGACACAAAATGAAGAGATAGCTGGGAAAGATCCCACTATCTCTAATGGAATTGTGCTAATTATAAAGACGAGGATGTCAATAATTTGGTTACTTGTAATTTTTTTCAGCATATCAAAGCAAGTACTAAGTACTTTTGTTTTTAAAGATCTAGAAAATAATTGTCTTCCAGGAGGCCCTAAAAATGATGCCTTCCATAGAATTCATAAGGGACTAAGGTATTATTTTCTGCCACAAGGTATGCTCATTTAGGGATGCAAAGTACTTTGTTTCAAAATTGAATAGGTCTTGGTTTACCATATTAAGGTCTCACCTGGCATTTCCTGTAGGAATATTTGAAATTTCACTAGCTAGTCTGAGAAGTCAAAGCACAAAATTAGTTGTTGATGCTTCTCCAATACTCTGAAAAATCAAAGGAAGCAGCTTGCAAAGAACAATAATCAGGTGCCTCCTGCTTTGATAAATCCACTACCTAATCTTTGAGCTAGAAATATAATCCCCAAGTTTGTGGATCTATTATAATCTCTTTATCTTTTATGAGTGATGGTATCTTTTCTACTTGAGCAAGATTATGCTATCTGGACCAGTGGACTTTTCTTTGTTTCTTTGTCTCCTGTGATTTCCTTTTGGCTCATTTTTGGTCTGTCAGGGTAACCAGCAGTGCAGAATATGAGGCAAATGCCTTCAAGAAAGAAATCTAGGGAGAATATGAAATGCAAAGCAAAATTACTTGCTTTTTTCAGTCTCTGTTTTCTAAATGCTATAGAAAATGAAGGCACCAAAAATAAACTACTACCTTAACACTGCTGCAGAAGACCATTGCTGTATATTTAAAAAAAAAAAAAATATTAGCTATAGAACAATAATGTTCTTTTATGTGAAGACTTAAAAATAGACTAATAGTTTACAGAGTTATTATATAGAATATGATGTGAATTTATTCCAAACAAGTTGTGAAGGTACCAAAAACCAAATAAAAGTTAATATATATAAAAACTACTAGAACAAAAAAGCTTGAAGTGGGGGTTGGGCATGGAAGACCAAAAGTAAATTACAAAAAAAAAATTGGAAGGAAACACTTTTATCAGGGGAAATTAATTACACTCTGTTTTTCTTCTTTCTAATGATGGTATGGGTCAACAAATGAAATTTGAACTTTTTAACATGACTATAAATGTACTTTGTTTTTTAAATGCACAACTGATTCTTCTACTATAGTGTTTCTTTGCTTAGGCTGGAAAATGGCCAGACTGCTGACTTTGTGCCTTTAAAATGCATTCTGCTTTGACAGTGGCAGACTTTTTGGTGCTGGAGAAGATTTACTAGCAGTCTTATATATGCTTTTCAGGAAATACCTTTATACTTAGGCCTTGAGAGATTCAAAGTGGCATGACTTAGGCTTGGACCAAATATAAGATCTTTTACATTGTGCAGTATATTGAATTAAAAAAGCTGAAAAATATCATAATGACTAATGACTAATGGAAATTTCAATGGATTGATAATTCTTTAAAGTGTATTTAAAGACTGAAAATTTCAGAATGAGTGTCTTGAAAAATTTTAGCACTTTTCCTTGTTTACAAAGCATGTTTTTAACTTTAAAAATGACTAAGACTGTATTGCCTTAGAAAGTTTTAAAAGGCTCAGTCACCCTTAATATATGTAAGAAATTGAGTGTGCACATGCTGAACTACAAAAGGAAATTAGAATTTTGATTTCAGAATAAATCAAATTGGCTTTCATTTAAGAGTCTACCCTATTCCCAATAGGAATTACGTAAAAAGAATGAAATATTTCTTTACAGCTTTTTGCTATGACAGCTCTGACATAGGTCAGGTCTGATCTGTGGTTTCTCTGAGATGGAGTTGTTTATAAGGTATATGAAATCACTAAGAAAATAAAATTAAATCTGTGTAGTTTAGCAAGATGACCAAGCCAGCTACAGACCCCTTGACCCCTGGCAGAGTTCTGTGCCAACAATATCGTTTGGGGGTCTAGGAGCTAATAGCTTGATATAAAACCACATGATGTCAATCAAGTATGCAAATCTATCCATTTTCTTTAAAATAGGGTGATTTTTAAAATTTATTTATTCAATAATTGTGACTTACTTTGTACTAAATTAATATCCTAAGTCACAGTCTAAGAAGAGCATAGACAACAGATAGTTACTTTATGGCATATCCTAACTCTGAAAGTTCAGCAGTGATGTTTTAGAATATTGTTATTTTTTGATGAAGTAAGGGGAAAGCAATTTGAAGTAAGGGGAAAGCTAATCTTAGTTGACTTTCATAAACTAAAATGTCATTAACAAAAGGAATTAGAGAAAAGTGTCTTCAAATTGGAATCCTGCCCTCTAGCCCAGACAACCTCTTTCTCAGGACCACCCCCCCTTTCTATAAAACACAGCCTCTACTCAAACCATCCCAGGGATAGGGAACATTTATTCCATGACACAGTGTTTTTCCCCCCAGAAATTTCTTTTAAAGAAAAATATATTTTCTTTTTGTCTAAATTGTGAAAATACCCACACTTTCATAGAAAATGAACTCTGTCAACAGTGTTATTTATGTTAGGACTAGGACAATTCTCAAGACCATATTGTTTTATCTTTAAGCTTAGCATTTGTTTTTAATGTATTGTTCATATTTATTTGAATTTTAAAATTGGTTAACTGTTAATATAAAGCAATTTAATTGTTAATTTTTAGTAGTGCCTTTTTCTCTATGCCTTAATTTTATTTTATATTACTAATTCAAATTACCCACCAAAATGAAGATTTTTTTTTCCAAAATCAATAGACTTCATGAGTTCATTTGACCTTAAACTGTGTATTGGCCCTTAAATGTTTCTTAATGCCTGCTTCCTCCTATCTTTTTCTACCTCTTTTTTTTTTTTTTTTTTAATGTCAGGAGAGAAGAAACATTAGCATTTGTGATAGACACATTACAGTCTCCTGTAGACATGAATTCCTAAGGTAAACTTAGTAAGATGTATTCTCATTCTAAAGAAACATAGCAAATTGTTTTCTGAGTTGACTTGATTTTTAATCACATTGACATTGTCCAAGTTCTTAATATTATGGTTTGGTTGTGATTTTTCATAGCTGAGCTAGAGCTAGAGTGGTTGTTTTTGCCCTAAAGAGATCATTTAAATAGTTTTAAAATGTTGAGGCAATGAGACTTAGGGCATTGAGCAGGAAATACAGGAGTAGTGAATTCTAATCCTTAGTTTTTAACTAACATTTTGACTAATATTCTAGCTTACTTTTCTGTGAAGAGAGAGAGAGAGAGAGAGAGAGAGAGTGAGAGAGAGTGTGTGTGTGTGTGGTTGGAGTTGGAGCAAGGGTGGGAAGGAAGCAAACGTATGAGTGTTGAATTAGATCAGTCTATTCTTGGAAGAACAACTCAAAAAATGTAAGACCTACTGATGATGGATGAGAGTAATTACCATCTCAAGTAGGAATGCCAGTACACTTTTCGTAAGTAGCTAGTATAAGTATAATTTTCAGTAAAGGTATTTATTGTAAATTGCCAAACTCTTGGTTGCTAAAAATAGACTAAAATTCAATTTGTGTGTGTGTATGTAAAAATGAGCTTATATATAATTCTTAAATAGAAACTAATTGATCTAACATAGTTCTTCATGAATTCTTTTGGATAAAATTTCTGCCAGACATTATCTAAACCAGCTTCCTTAGCTTACCAAGTATTCAAAAGGAAATTCTCTTATACCTCTTTTTGGTTAGCTAGGGAAGGCATGCTGTGAATCCACTGTTCTACTTCATAGTCATCTTTTAACTTTGGTTTTACTTCTGCCATGGTCTGAGCAACATGCCCCAATAGGTATGGGAAGGATCAGAGCCACCCATCTTCCTCCATCCTCACCTTTCACAGCTGTAGAGAGCTCTCAGGAGCTTAGAGATTCTTTTCTCAGTGGAAGTGACAGTGGTTAATGTTGAGCTTCAGGAAGGTGAGGAAGGAGTCATAGTAAAGAAAGAGTAAATTGTATCCGTTGTCTGTATACAGTCTCATATAATTCTTCATTTCTTTCATCCTTGTACATTTTAATTGACAGTCATATTGTTGTTATTAACAACCAAGGCATTAAATCATGAATACCATTATTCCCTCTGCCTGATGACTTCTCGTTTGCATCACAATCTGTATTTTTAGAATTACTTTAAACCAAAGCTTTTATATTCCCTGCACACATAGCCAAAATGATTCGCACTGTTACATCTGCCCACTGTAAGCTAATAGAATACAAATAATAAAGCAGGTACTAGTATAATTTGTATACTGGTCTATCATTCAAGGAAAAGGACAGGTGCTCAGTGTTTGCATTTAGAGGTACAGACTATTAAGGAGTTATGTAGACATTACAAAATAAAGCTTGTACACGTGCCAATCTTACTAACGTCACTTGAGTATAGATGCATGTAGATACACATTGACGTCCAGTGCCTCGGGCTGATGGCATATCTTTTTTCTAGTGTCTTAACATTTATGAGCTTGTATTTGACTTGCGGGGCATTTCAGCAAAGCTGTGAAGAAAAATAGGTTATGACTGATGTCTGCTTTGTGCCATAGACATTTTGGAACATAAGGAGATGTCTGCTTTTCAGTATATGTGCAGAATTTGTCCCCAAATAAGGATTTCTAAATCTCTTAATGTCAGTCGAGAAAAGTTGATGACTATCCTGAAAAGCACTTTTGTGTTCACTTATTTATATATTTTTAAAGCTTCTTTTTAAAAATCATATGTAATTATAATTTTAGAGGGGAGAGATAAGTAACACAATTATATCTTAAACTCCGTTAGATACTTAGACTCCAGAATGAATTTGACATATTCTCATTTTTCCAAAGAATATTTTTTCCACCAGAAGTAAAGAGAGGACTAGTGGAAATATTTGAGTGGAAAGGTTTATGGTCAAAAGAAAAGGGGTCCAAACCCTTAAAGTATTCTTTTCAATTAAAAGTACAGTGTCTAGGGATCTAGGGATAAGAATACTTCTTTAAACACAAACTGTTGTTTTAATACAATCTTAATTAGCAAAAGGTTTACATTTTTTCTATCACTGTTGGTTTTTAAATTTGCTACCCTGCATCCTGAAATATTATAAAAAAGTTAATACCAAAAATACTTTTAATGTCTGACATCTCTTACATTTCACATGGTTCTTTTTATTCATTGTAAATAAAAGTAAACTTGGATAAACTTAAAAATAAACTTTTAATTGTTGCAAACTATGAGTATCAATTTGTAAATTGACCCTTTGACTTAATGTACATTTTTTAAAGTAGCCATTAAATTCTCTATATTTAACATATTGGTTTCTCTCAGTAGATGTTTTTAATCTCATTTGAATGCTGGGCAGTTTGTAATTATGTACAAAGGTTTTTTGTTTCCTATTAAGGTTGAATTTTTTTGCACAATTTTGAAAATGTTTCATTTGTACACTGATTTACTACTCTGACCAATAATTGTTGAGTGTATGAGCATCATGAATGGGTGCATTAAACTACTGTCTGTGTCTCTGTTTCCACTTCTCTCAAGATGTAGCCATCAGTTAATGCACTGCTATGTCTGACTTACTTCTACAACTTATCTATGGTTCTATCTTTGTCTTAAGAACTCAGGAGTTCCAGTTTACTTTCTAATTTTATAAATGTATTCTAAAATCCATTACTAAGTTGTAAGTATGCTTTGTAACTCTGTTTCGGGGTGTGTGTTTGTGTGGAGATGTCTTTTTCTGTTTGTAGGCACATGTATATATTCCAGTAAATTCTTATTTTCATTTCATTTCTACATTTTTATGAACTTGTTTTATAAGGGTACTATTTAGTTAGGATAATTAAATATATATAAAAGCTTTCTGAGAGATTTATTTACTATATGAATATATTTTCAGCTGGCTGATCAAAATATTTTTTTAATTTTGTTTTTAACCATTTAGATGTATTTGTATTTCCAGAATTGGAGACAAGTTGTACTTAGAGCTCAATTAAAATATTCTTGCAAGGAAAACCTTTCTTTTGACAATTCTGTGAAACACAAATTAAAAGAAAGACAGGCTTTAAGCAGTAGCAAAAACATACTATCCACTAACATGGCCTTTGAATTCTCAGAGCTATGAAAAAAATGTGAGAAATGAAATTGTTTTGAAAAGATGTCAAGATTTTTATATCTCTAGTTGCTGTGGGCCTGTCCTACTGTTGTTTTAAAATATTTCCTTTATTGTACCCCCAAAAGATTACAACTTTTAGTTTTTCCCCTATTGGTCAAGGTCAGACTGGTTTTATAAAACAATACAGTGGTATATTGTGATTCTCTGTAATTGATTAAAAATTGGTTTAGAAATGTCCAAACATATGTTATTGTGTCTTTATACTGTACTGTGTGTTTTAAGTAACTGGCAGAAAAAGAATTGGAAATTAGGTTTCTGATCTGACAATGTTATCGTATTTGAAGAAAATCTTGTTTTAATATGCAGTACCACATAAAATTACTAGTGTTAGGAATAAAAGTCCAATGTTGAGGTTGAATGTCACTAAGATTACTGTTAAAAGGAACCAGTGGGATTAGAACCTACCAGAAGCCAGATATAGTGTGGTATGTGCCACATTTCATGCACATTTTGAGTTCATGTTCATTCAAAATTGTGCTTGTAAAAATGTATAAAATTATTGAGTTTTGTAATTTCTATGTTCTTATTTTTTTTCTTGCTGGTAAATAGCTTTTTTTAAAAAAATCTAATATAAAAGAAACCATGTTTATATTTTGTTAGTGATCAATGACTTTGTTTATATGGAAATTTGTATATTGTTGGCACACATTTTTGTTTAGATTTATCATGCATGAAGGCTTGCAATAATTAGCACAATGAAAATGGCTTTTTCTTACATATTCTTTTTTTTTTTTTTTTTTTTAAAGATTGTGGTGCAAAGGCTTACTCTAAGTAACCTGGACTATGGAATGAATATAAATGAATGGCACTTTGAGTGTTAATAAAGCTGATATTTATTTCCACTGTGATTGTTTTGTTTTGATGTCTTCTTGGACACAGTGTGTTGCACATGTCCCTTCTTGCTTGAGTTGATGACTCTCTAGAAGAGAGCAACTTAGTGAGACCCTGTCTCAAAGTTTAAAAAAGGGCTGAGGATGTAACTCAATGGTAAAGTATCCCTGATTAAATTCCCAGTAAAACAAACAAAAAAGCCCAAAGCCTACTATTTTACCTACTAAGGATGAGGAATGTTCTCTCATAAAGGTAATTTAAATTAATACATTCACATAGCATGCAAACCAAAACCCAGAATCCTGTCTGAGCTAGCAGTTTTAATATCTAGGAATGAATCCTGTATAAATGATTATGAATGTGGTAAGATATGCCTATAAAAACCTAAAATTGGGCTGGGGATATAGCTCGGTTCGTAGAGTGCTTGCCTGTCAAGCACAAGGCCCTGGGTTCAATTCCCAGCATTGCAAAAAAAAAAAAAAAAAAAACCCTAAAATGTTCAACAATAAGGGCTAGCATAACGAAGTACCACAAACTAGGTGGTTTATAACAAATTTATTATCATAGTTTTGGAGTCTAAAACTCCAAAATCAAGGTCTTAGTAGGTCCACCCTTCTCTGAAACCTGTAAGGAAATCCTTGCCTCCAGTAGCCCCAGGCATTCCTTGGCTTGTGGCCACCGTCACTCCAATTTCTGTTTCCATAATCACACGGTATTCTCTCTCTATGTATCCCTTGGTAGGTGTTCTCTTTACAATGACACCATTCAATTAGGACATAATCTTGTGACCTCATTTTGATTACTTCTGTAAAGACCGTTTTTCCAAATAAGGTCACATTGTAGGTATCAAGAGTCAGAACTTACAAATATCTTTTTAGGGGATGTGGGGAGACAACACAGTTCAACCCATCACAGTCTGTCCTCTGACTCCTAACACTTCATCTCCTTCCCAGATATAAATACATTCACCCCATCTCAACATCACCAAAAGTTTTTAATCATTCCAGCATCAACTCTAATAAGCCCAATGTTTTGTCTAAATACCAGCTCAAATCTCATCATCTAAATAAATTAGGCTGATGAATGTCCTCGGGTCCACCAGGGCTGTATGGTTTTGCCCTGAAGCACTGAGGAGGTGACCCAAGGAGACGCCGTGGATGCACACCTTGAACCAGTTCCCCTGTGAGCCTATGATGGAAGAAGCAATCCCACTGACCTCTGAACTGCCTTTGGGGTCTTTCTTCCCTTTCCTTAAAGGATAAAATATGTTCATAGCCATAGAGCTCTACCTTCCCTTTACTGTCTACAGAATTTCCAAAGCCCAACAGTGTTCCTTCATTTTATCCTCTGTCCCCTTCAATCCAAACATAGCTTCTACTGAGATTGTTGATTGGTCTATAAACCACACACTTATTCTCTTGCAAATGGTCATCCACTCACACATGTCCTTTGTGTTTTCTCCAATGCCTAGTTTCTCGTTTTTTACAATTTGGATAGACTCGGGTTTATCCAAATCTTCAAATTCCGGTTCCTTTTTGTTTTGTAATTCTTTCTTCAGTGCATTTCTTTCCTTTCATGTTTTACTCTCTAAGCAACAAGGAGAAATCAGGCTTCATTTTAAACCTTTCATAGGAATTTCCTCAGCAAAATATCCTAATTAATCACAAGCTCTACTTTCCACCCAATAGAACAGAATTCAAGAGTTTTCTGCCACTCTATAGCAATAATCACCTTTCTCCAGCTTCCAGTAACATGTTTTTCATTTCCCTTTGTGTTCCGTGTAGGATCAACTTTAATGTCCATGTTCCTACTAACAATCTCTTCAAGAAAACCAAAGTTTTTTCTATCACTCACCTCAAAATTCAGCCTTGGGATATAGCTCAGTGGTAGAGACTTGCCTATCATGCGAAAGGCCCAAGTTCAATCCCCAGTACTAGGGAAAAAAGAATTACAGCTTCTACTCATTACCCAATTCCAAGCCATGTCCACATTTTTAGATATTGGTAATGGCAGCACCCTAATTACCTGAACCAAAATCTGTAGTAGTTAGAGAAATAGACTCCTATGTCTGTTAAAAAAAAAAAAAAAAAAAAAAAAAAAAAAAAAAAAAAAAAGTCTGGTGGTCCATTTTCAGAATATAGTATTCGACTTTAATTGGATCCAATTGTAGCCATTTTAAATTATAGCCCTTTCCTTTTGCTTATCATGTAGATTGTACTCCTAATTGTGCCAAGTCTTCTAATCAGAGTGAAGAGCAGCACTTCATTAGGTACATAAACCAATGGACTGTCAGCCAGGTGTGCTTACTAGCCTTGTTCTGTAGCATGCCCTTCTGTCAGAAGTAAATGCCTTACTCCCCACCCACTTTTGAGCACGTATTTGATTTTTTGTGGCACCTTGTTCTAACAGTGTCTCCAAGGAGGTGTCTCCAAGGGGGCAACAGGATCTTAACTTAGCCAGGTGGGTTCTTGACTTATGATGCTGTAAAGAACTCCAAGATGCATCCAAAGAAAGGCACAAGCAAAAATTTACTGAAGGCCAGCAAAGGACTGTACACCCCAAATGTGTACAGGTGCCCCTTACCTCTCAGAGAAAACAAGTAACACACCCAGGGTTGAGCTCTCTGATTACATAGGACTTTTCTGGGAAGAAATATGCAGATTCTCAAGGAAGCTTTTTTAAACATTTTTTTTTAGTTGTTGAACCTTTACTTTTATTTATTTATATGTGGTGCTTAGAATCAAACCTAGTGCCTCATACATGCTGGGCGAATGTTCTGCCACTGAGCAACAACCTCAGCCCCTCAAGGAAGCTTTTTCGAAAATCAAATCCCATGACAATCATTTGATATCTGGGATGAACTGTTTCTTTTCGGCTACACAGTCTAGCCATAAATTAGTTTTGGGCACATTGTGTAAGTCTTTGAATCTGGTGAGTTTAAATTGGTTATGTTTTTCTTCCAGTTGATCTGATCTTCTACAAGTGTATGCTGAAGGTTTTGTTCACCTAACTAAGGGGAGAAGCATGACTGGTTATGCTTCTAAACCTGGGTCTCCATTACTAAGAATTTCTTTCTCTCTTCTGAGAATTCACCTATCTCAATTGGAGGTATGTATCTTCCATTGACAGGGAATGAGAAAGCAAGAGAGCAACTTATTTTAAGGAATTGGTTCACATAGCTGTAGGAGCTAGCAAGTCAGAAATTCACATGAGTTGTACTTTTCCCATCAACATGTACAAGTATAATGCACAAATAAAAATGTGGGGGAAAAAAAAAAGAGTTGTGTCCTTGAATACAAAGGCCAGAATCTCAGAATATCTGTTGTAGTCTGAAGGTGGAATTCCCTTTTTCTCAGAAACCTGGGTCAGCATTTTTTTTTTTTTTTTTTTTTTTTTGGTGGAGGTACTAGGAACTGAACCCAGGGCATTCTAGCACAGAGCCACATCTTCAGCACTTTTTGTTTTGATTTTGAGAGAGGGTCTTGATAAATTGCCTAGAAAGGCCTGGAATTTGTAATCTTCCTGCCTCAGTCTCCCAGGTCACTAGGATTACAGGCATATGCAACTAGACATGGCCTGTCTTTGCCCTTAAGGCCTTCAACTGATAAGATGGGACAACTCACATTGAGGATAATCTGCTTTACTTAAACTCTAGTAATTGTAAATGTTAATCATATCTAAAAAGTTCCTTTATACCAACATTTAGAATGGTGTTTGACCCAATCAACCATCACAGGAATTTATCAAATGGATTATAGTATCCATACAAAGAGTTTCTCACATATTATTTTTTAAAATATTTTTTTAGTTGTCAATGGACTTTTATTATATTTATATGCTGTGCTGAGAATTGGACCCAGTGCCTCAACATGCTAGGCAAGTGCTCTACCACTGAACTACCACCTCAGTCCTCTCACATATTATTGGCTGAAAGAAAAGTAACTTATATAAGATGTATAACATGATTCCACTTTTTTGTTTAAAAATACTTAGAAAAAAACTATTTGGGAGGATGTATGTCACTCAAGCAGTGGGAGAGTTATGGGTGAATATTATCTGTAATTTTAAAAACTTTTTTGATAAACGTGGATATGTTTGCTTAGTGCAAAATAGTTTCTTAATTATGAAAATATTAGATTAGCAATTGTTTCTCATTGCCCCCTCCAGTCAAATTAATCAGGTTTCGGAGCAGGAACTTTAAAAAAAAAATCCATGTTTAACCCAGTATTTCCATTTTTCAGTATTTGCCAGAAGCAAACAATCCAAGACTCAGTTTAAGATTTGTGGTCAGGCAGGGTGGCACATGCCATAATCCCAGCAGCTCAGGAGACTGAGGCGGGAGAATCCCAAGTTCAAAGTCAGCCTCAGCAATTTATTGAGGCCCTACACAATTTAGCAAGATCCTGCCTCAAAAGATAAAATAAAATGGGCTAGGGATATGGCTCAGTGGTTTAGTGTTCCTGGGTTTAATCTCTGGTACCAAAAAAAAAAAAAAAAAAAGTATCTGAAGATATTCACCATAGAGATATTTATAACTGAATAAACAGGAACTATCCCAATGCCTCCAATTAGGGTCTGGCTAAGTAAATTATGATATTTCCATGCAACTAAATATTAAATAGTTATTAAATACTTTGAGGAGTGAACAAAACTCAGGAGGATATAAAATTATCATATGTTGAAGTAATATTTTCATGATATAAAAACACACACACACAAAAAGAAAAAAAACTACTCACAAAACAAATAAACAAAAAAATCCCAAAAGCCTGGGGATGTAGCTCAGTGATAGAGTGCTTGCCTAGCAACTGCAAGGCCTTGGGTCCCCCAACTCTACCCCTCCTCCCATAGCAAAAGTAGACAGCTAGAAGGTAGTGTTGTGTGGTTTAAGTAACCTTTGCTATACTTTGCACCAATTTCCAAGAGTTTTACTTTAGTTATTTATTTTTTAACATTATTTAGTTATTTATATACATATTTTTCGATATTGATAGATCTTTATTTTATTCATTTATGTGATGCTGAGAATCAAACCTAGTGCCTCACACATGCTAGGCAAGCGCTCTACCACTGAGCCACAACCCCAGCCCTGAGTTTTACTTTAAACAAAGGGAAAACATGAAAATATTAAAGTCAGTTTCACTTATTAGTTTTTTGTTTTTTTTTTAATGAACTGGGGATTAAAACCAGGGATATTCTACTGTTGAACAACATTCCCAGACTTTTTTTTTTTTTTTTTTTTCCAATCTTTTCAGGAGGAATCTTGCAAGATTGCTAAGGCTGGCCTCAAATTTGCAAGTCCTTCTGTCTCAGCCTCCCAAGTAGGTCAGATTTCAGGCGTGTGTGCCACCACTATTAGTATAGAAGCCAGTTTTAAAAGTGTGGTTTTTCACATCTTAAGTGAAATTCACTTAGATCATCAGTCAATAGCAAACCTTCAATGTATTAAGTCATTAGGCAGAGAACTGATCTCTACATTGCAGATCTTGAGGATGAGTCTCAATCTTCAATCTAATCTGTTGATCAGTAGCATTTGACATAGTTGATTCCCTCTTTCACTTTGAAACGAAATCAGCACTTCCAGGACTCCTGATTTTACCATTTTCTGATTGCCCTTCTGGTGGTGGTGCCCAAGACCCTTTCATCTTCCAACCTCTTCACTATGAAAGGTCGCCAGTACTTGGGTCTTTTCTCTACCTGCATTCACTCCTTAGGTAACCCCAACCAGTTCTATAGCTTTGATACCAGAGATCTGTTGACAATTCCCAAATTTATAATGCTAGGTCTCCGAACTTCAGACTCATATCTAGTATTGTTCTTGACATTTAACAGGCCATTGCTATGAGAAGAGCATCTTCCCCTAAATTCACATATTGAAGGCCTACCCCGCAATGTGACTATTTGAAAATAGTCCCTGTAAGGAATAATATGGTTTCAAAGAGGTAGTGAAGGTGGGGCCCTACTCCAACAGGACTAGTGTCCTTATAAGTAGAAGAGACGTCAAAAGGACACAGCAAGAAAGTGGCTTTCTTCCAGCCAATAATCAGGCCCTCACCAGGAGCCCAATCTTGTTGCACCTTATTCTCCAGAACTGTGAGAAAATAAATTTCTGCTGTTCAAGTCATGTAGCCTGTAGTATTTGCTATGAGAAAACGAACAGACTAATGCAGCCAACTCACATATGATATGTTCAAAAGCATCCTCCCAATCTATACCTTTCCTAGGTACATCATTTCTTGGCTCAAATAACTCCACTTCGGAGAGGTATTCCTGGACCATTCAAGAATGGCACTTGCCTATCACTCTGGGCCCATATTATTTTAACTCAAGAGTACTTCGCTCCATATTTATTCGTTCATGGCTCCTTTGGAATTTAAACTCTAGGACAAGGCCTCTATTTCTTCAGTGTTCTACCTCAGCGACTAAAGCAGGTTGCCCGATGACACAGGCGTTCAATAAACACCTCACTTTAGGACTAGAGGTGTGCCTGAGGAGAAAAGCACGCGTGTTACGTTCGCATCACATGGGCGATAACCTGCTACACTGACCCCAGACCTCCCGCCGCTTCTGCGACCCTGAGATCAAAGGCGGGACTTCCTGTTGTGGTGCTAAGCTTCCGGCGTGGGCCGGAAGTTCTTCTGAAAGAAGACGCCGCGTTGAGCGGGCGGCGCTGGTGGTATCCGAGGTTTGCGACTGTAGCTGCCATGGGCAAAAGAGACCGGGCGGACCGCGGTGAGAGGAGGCACGGGCGCGGTGTGTCTTTTGTTCTGGTCGGCCCCGCCCTCACCTTTCTGTGTCCGAGCTGCCCGGGGTTTATCGGCTGCGGCCGAGTCGGCGGGTATACCTTGTCCAACTGGGTTGGGGAGATGCCGGATCTGGGCGCAGCCCTGCCAACGGCTCTGGGTGGGAGGAGGTTGAGGGTCTCAACGCCCACGGGGTGCATATGGCTCTTGCTTAGGTGGTCGAGGCGCAGGTGGAATGAAGCTGCTGGCAGGTTCCCGCGAAATACCTGTTGGCAGTTCATTGTGACCTTAGGTTCCTGCTGTGCTTACCTCTGTGTCGGTGTCCGCAGACAAGAAGAAGTCCAAGAAGCGGCACCATGAGGATGAAGAGGAAGATGAAGAGGAAACCCCTGGAAACGACTCTCAGGAGGCAGTTCCCTCGGCGGCCGGGAAACAGGTGGATGAGGCCGGGACCAAAGTGGATGAATACGGAGCCAAGGACTACAGGTTGCAGATGCCACTGAAGGAGGACCACACCTCCAGGCCCCTGTGGGTGGTAAGCATGCCTTGGGTCAGGCAGGGCCCAAAGGTCTAGAATGGCAGCTAAATCTTGGACATTCATAGAACCCAAAATGTGAGATTCAGCCCCTCAGAACCAGCTGGGAGAGACAACTTTCATTGTTGTTTGAACAACTGGTCACACATAACCCAGCCAGACCTGCTTGGACTTTCTTCATCCCTAACCCTTTTATTTCCCCTCTTTTTCCCTAGACCTACCTACTACATGTTGGAATGTACTTTACCTATTTAATAAATAGCATTTATTTTGTTAACAGTGTATTTCATCACTTATTTGTAGCCAGTTTTTGCCCAACTTAAAATAATGTTTTACACTCAGTTGAAATCTAGCCAAAAGTAGCTTGAGGATAGTCAGTAAGGTGGGGAAATTTTTCCTCTGCAGAATAGTAGGAAACAGACAATAAGTTGCAAAACCTTTTCTTCTGTTTTCTCCTGCTCTTTTGTATCTCGTTAAAATAACAGTACCTACAATGATCTGAAGGACTGGTTGCACAAGTATCCCTGATGTTGGATAGCTTATCCTTTCTCGATAACCATATGGGGAAGAGTCTTTAAGTTTTTGCATCTCATTAGTTTTCTTGCCTATTGCGTCCATTTGTTGTTTCTCAGGCTCCTGATGGTCACATCTTCTTGGAAGCTTTCTCTCCAGTTTACAAATATGCCCAAGACTTCCTGGTGGCTATTGCAGAGCCAGTGTGCCGACCAACCCATATACATGAGTATAAGCTAACTGCCTACTCCTTGTATGCAGCTGTCAGTGTTGGGCTGCAAACCAGTGACATCACTGAGTACCTCAGGAAGCTCAGCAAGACTGGAGTCCCTGATGGAATTATTCAGTTTATTAAGGCAAGTGGGGACTGAGGCTATCAATTCTGCCTGCCTGACAATGTGGTCATAATGGGGATAGATGCTACCCATTAATTATCCTATTATAGCCATGAAAATGTGCCATTCATATCTTTTGTGGGAAGCATAATAACTGAACACCCTGTTGCTATTCATCTGGACCCAATATTGTTTTCTGACTGGGGCCTAGAGTTGCTTCTGGCCGTGGTACTAACACAGTGGGGGTACTAATTCAGGGAGTTCTGGGCAGGGTTATTTGGGAAAGCAGCCCAAAATAGGTTGTGTGGTAGAATAGATTTTGTCCCCCAAAATTCATATGTTCAAACCGTAAATCCCATATGATTATATTTGTTATAACCAAATGAAGACCTAAGAGTGGGGCCCTGATCCAATAGGATTAGTGTCCTTATTAGGAGACACCAGAGAGCTCTGTTTGTCTCTCTGTTGTATTATACAATGAGAAGGCAGCAGTCAATAAGACAGGAATAGAACTGTCACCAAAAATTGAGTCAGCAGGTACCTTAATTATGAATTTCTAGCCTCCAGAATTCTGAGAAAATAAAATGTTCTTTAAGTCACCCATTCTGTATGACAGCCTGAGCTGACTAATATAGGTGGCAAACTCCATTTAAGGCTAAATTCTTGTGTAAGACCCATAGTCAGTGAGTATTATTAGGGATAGTAAAAAAGAACTTCAAATGTTGAAGTGGAGAGGGTTCTGTGTAAGCAACAGTTGAACATGGATGAATGCTGTTCAGAGGAGATGACCAGTGACTTTTGTTGTCTGCCTGGTCTAATGGGAATTTGATTCAGATCCCAAATCTGGAATAGCAAAAGGGGCCAGTGGACATCCAATCCCAGGGATGCTGGCAGGAACCTGGAGAGAGTTCTTTTTTCTTACACAGTGTCCAGGGAGAGGTTACTGCTCCAGAAATGTCCTGTAGTGGTCCCTGGGGCAGTGCAGTTGTGGATTAGAGAGGCAGCAGAGGTAAGCAACAGCCCAAGGTCTGAGTGGCAGGTTTTCACCACATCATCTCTGCTAGATTTCTTCCTGAAGATTGTTGGAGAATTTAAGCTGTATTCCTTACATTCTAGTTGAGGAAATGTATTCCTTACATTGATGGGACAGCTAGGTGGTTTTATTTATATATATATATATATATATTTTTTTTTTTTTTTTTTTTTTTTTTTGGTGCGGTACTGGGGATGGAACTCAGGGCCTTGTGCTTAGGAGGCAGGCACTCCACCAGCTGAGCTATTTCCCCAACCCACGGTTTTATATTTTATTTATGCAGCAAGTAATTAGTGAGCATACACTACATGCCAACTCAATGCTGGGAGCCATAGTAATATTGGTGTGATAGGATAAACCTCTGGATTAGGATGGGGGCTGTCAGTATGGAGAGGAAAGCAAAATGGGAAACACAAAGAGGAGAATTTAAGCAGTGTTTTATAAATTAAGAGATGTGGCTGAGAATTGCTAGATAGGTGGAAGGTTTTGTCTCACAAAGCAAGAGGCCAGTGAAAGAAGCTCTGTTTAGGTTTATCTGACTGTTGTAGGATTGCATATTGGGTTTTGCTAAAGTGAACCCAACTGTTCACTTGGTTGGTAGGTGGTAAGATGTGACCAGTAGTGAATGTTTCTAAGCGAGGTGCTCATTGCTAATTTTTCTTATTTGGTGTTGTGTTTACTTGCAGTTGTGTACTGTCAGCTATGGGAAAGTCAAGCTGGTCCTAAAACACAACAGGTAATCCCAAGGCACTTCCATCCTTTGCACATAGACAGGAGGAAGGGCTCTGGGCAGAAGGTAATGTTCAGGGACTGTCTGCTCTGGACAGATATCTCTCTCCCCTGAAGCGCAGATAAGAGGAACAAGAGATGTGGCCCAAGCAGGAAATTTATTTGCTGACCACTGTGTTCCCACTAGTAGGGAAGCTAGGCCTCAGACCCTGGGCTGACTTGACTTCAAAGTGGGGATTTGTATACAACCCTGATATATTCTATCAGAGCCAAGCTGTGATTTGTTTGGGGAGCAAAAGAATGAGGAAAGTCATTATGAGGCCACTATTTCCAGACCGTTGAATTAAGTGATTAGTGGAATCTTCTGGAAATGAAGAAGTGGTCACTAGGCACCTCCTTCCTTTCCTGTTTGTAGGTACTTTGTTGAAAGTTCCCACCCTGATGTCATCCAGCATCTTCTCCAAGACCCAGTGATCCGTGAATGCCGCCTGAGGAATGCTGAGGGGGAGGCCACTGAACTCATCACAGAGACTTTCACAAGCAAATCTGCCGTGCGTGCATGGGCTCCTGGGTCACCTGGGTTCTGGATGTTTAGGATTTCAACTCTGTCCTTTAATCTCACACTGGCAATCTAGCAGCCCAGGCTTTTACTCCCCCTTTGTGACTTCATTTCTTATTTGATTATAGCAAGTTCTGTGCAAGTTCAGAAACCCGCCTTTCTCTTAACAGATTTCTAAGATGGCAGATGGCGGCAGTGGGCCTTCCACTTCCCGGGTGACAGATCCACAGGGTAAATCTGACATCCCCACGGACCTGTTTGACTTTTATGAGCAAATGGACAAAGATGAAGAAGAAGAAGAAGAGACACAGACAGTATCCTTCGAAGTCAAGCAAGTTAGTGAATGCATACTCCTTGCTTCTCCACTGAATGGCCCTGCGCTTTCTTTTGTAATTTGTGTGAAAGAAAGGGATTCCTTTCAGTTCCCTGATGGCATGCTTCATTTTTGTGTCTGAGTGTCATCATATTATTCTTCCTGATGGAATTGGAGTGTCTTCTTCCTTATGCTGGGAGGCTGGTCCCTGCAGATTCCCGAGGAGATATGAGAAGCAGTTGCTGAGGCTCCATTTGATTGGGGGAGAGTTCATTTTGACACTGTTAGTAGTTTGGATTGCTTTTTGTGCTTTAACCTAATTACTAGCAAGCAAGATGTGAAATTTATTCTTTTTGAATAAAATGCCGTTTTCTAAACATTGGATCCCATTGAATATGTATTGTTTTTGAATACACTTTGTAGTTAACAAGATAATAAAAGCTCCTTCATGCTGACTTCCCAGGAAATGATTGAGGAGCTTCAGAAACGTTGTATCCACTTGGAGTACCCTCTGTTAGCAGAATATGACTTCCGGAATGATTCTGTCAACCCTGATATAAACATTGACCTGAAACCCACAGCTGTCCTCAGACCCTATCAGGAGAAGAGCCTGCGGAAGATGTTTGGGAACGGACGTGCGCGTTCAGGGGTCATTGTTCTTCCTTGTGGTGAGTGGAACCTGAATGAGGAAGGTGGTCAGGCTCCTCTCGCTGTATCTGCCAGCTGCCTCCCACTCTCCCTTTGCAGATTTCCCTAAATCACATCTTGCCAAGGGACAACTGAGGTCAGTTATCTCCCCGATTCATGACTTGACAAATATTTATTGAGTGCTTACTGTGTGTGACCCTTTGCCTAAGCCCTGGGGCCACAATGGAGCTCCTTCAGCTGGGGTACTGATCATAAACAGATCAGCTAAGCAACCTATTAAATCTCTGGCAATGATAGAGGAAATGAAGAAAACCAGAGCAGGGTATAGGTTAAGACAGTGCTGGTGGGGATTCTGTGGTACAGGGGGATTAGGTTCTCATTCTGTGAAATCATTCGCCGTCATTCGCTGAGTCCTTCCTTTGCAGGATGTGTGCGCTAGGTGCACTGTTCCTAGCACTAGTGTCCTAAGGCCACAGGCAAAGTGCTTTTCTGGTTTTCCTATCTTTAAAATGGTGGTAACAGGAGTATTTCTTCTCAATGTTTGGTTTTGAGATTTTACCATTTAAAGGGGATCTATGTAAGGATCTAGAGAAGGACTCAGCACCCACTGATTCTCTCTAATGTGTGTAAAGTGGACATGCTTCTTTATAAGGAGGAAAGCAGGCTAGAGCAGTACATACCTCAAAAATGTCCTCTGTGAGGACCACTATAAGAAATTTGCCTAGATTCCTGTGCTAATGAGTCCCTGTCCTTCATTTCAAGCTGGCCTTTGGTAGGATTATCCCTTGATTTCCCACAGGTGCTGGGAAGTCCCTGGTTGGTGTGACTGCTGCGTGCACTGTCAGAAAGCGCTGTCTGGTGCTGGGCAACTCGGCTGTGTCTGTAGAGCAGTGGAAAGCCCAGTTCAAGATGTGGTCCACCATTGATGACAGCCAGATCTGCCGCTTCACCTCTGATGCCAAAGACAAGCCCATAGGCTGTTCCATTGCCATTAGCACTTATTCCATGCTGGGCCACACTACCAAGAGGTCCTGGGAGGCTGAGCGAGTCATGGAGTGGCTTAAAACACAGGAGTGGGGCCTCATGATCCTGGATGAAGTGCATACTATTCCAGGTAAGCAGGTTGAAGCTGAGCTATCTGCTCATTGTACAGACAAAAATTAAATTTCTGGTTGTTGAGTTGGGGAGAGACTGCTGTATAGTCCACCCAGATGATGAGAGAGACTTGCTGGCTTGTTTTAAACTAATTCTTAAGCATGTGTAGATGGGACTGGGTGCAGTGGGGTGTACACATTCATAGCTTCCTTAATCACTGACTCAGCATTGAGAAAGTAATATTTTTTTCCTTTCTTCATCTTTCTTACTGTTGCAACTCACCTTACCCTTTCCCTATTTTTATGGTCCTGTGAAACTGGACCAGGAGTCCTGCCTAACCCTTGTAATAATTCTGTGTTTTATTTGAAGACTTAGTGTTGGTCCCTAGTTAATATCTAATAGAAACTCTACTTATTTGTAGTCAATTCTTGTTTTCTTCTCTAGCCTCAGGCAACTACTGAACTGCTTTCCGTCTCTATATATTTGCCTTTTTTGGAAATTTTCATATGAACAGAATCATACGTGATATATTTTCTTGTGTCTTTTTTCACTTTGCATAATGGTTCGTCCATATAATAAAATTTTGGATGATTTGTTCCTTTTATTGCTGCATAGTCTTCTAGGCAAATCTTTCTCTTTATTTGAGATGGGATTTCACTACATTGCTCAGACTTGTCTTGAACTCCTGGGTCCTAGTGATCCTCTGACCTCAGCCTCCCATTAGTGGGGCAGCTGGCCTGTGCCACCATGGCTGACTAGTCAAACCTTTCTTCATAAGACAGATTATGGGGAACCCTAAGAAATTAGTAAATCCAAAGTTGAGAATACTCTAAATAAAATGAAATGTGAAGCATACGTAGAACATTCAGAACATTGTCAAAATGATCCCAGCGTCTGGTTCTTTTTGTGTAGCGAAAGCTCCTCCAGCATCTATGGATGTCTGAAGATTACTTAGACATGTTCACAGAAGGCCGGTTAGGGATCCAGTTGTCTTTTGGATGGAAGCAACAGGGCACAGGCTCTGTTGTAAGAAGTTACTTGATATGTTCAGACAACAAAAGATAGCCATGCAACTAGAGGAAGGAGAGCATGGTAGTCAAGGATAGGGCAGGATGGAGATGTCAGGCTATAGCAGGGACTTTGGCTTGTACTCTGAATAGGTGAAAAGGCATCTGAGGGATGGAGAGAGGGTGACCGAACTGACTTACATGTAAAAAAGATCACCATGTTAAGCTTGAGTGTGTGAAACAAAAAACAGTATTTACTTGTAGTTAGATATCTGTGTTATTCTTCTGTTCTTGTGTTTTTCATTTGCGTTTTGCTGCATTCTGATCTCTTATTCCTTTGTTTGTTGTTTTTTACTTATTTCTGAAGTATCATTAGCCCTACCTTTAATTATGTTGTAAGATAAGCACAACTCTATTTAACCTCTGTTTAGAATTTTTTAAAAGTTTAGCCTATGAAGATGTATAAATTGAGTTTTCTAAAATGAATATCATATACACTTTTTGAGTTTGATAGATGAGAAAGAATTATAACATTTAGAACAAAGGAAGAAAAAGTATTTTGTTAGCTGACCAAAGTGAATTTGATTGGTAGTGTCTGGAAAGGGGGGTTTCTGCCCCAAGCACCCCTAGGTCTTTAATGCTTGGGGCAGAATGATGCCTGGGGTTTCATTTCTGTCTTGGGCTCTCTTTTCTCCCTGGTTTCTGGGAAGATGGTGGGAAGCTGAGCATAGTTGACTCCTTTTGTTCTTTTCTCCCTTCAGATCCTCAGCTCCCACCTGAGTACAAGTTTCAGGATGAGTAAATTTTATGTGCAAGTTAGAACTTAATGGTGTTCTAAGATTACATTTCACATTTAGCTATTATCAGGAGATTGCTAACTGGGAGTTTCCTTGAAATCATTTCTCCCTTGTTCTTTTTTTTTCTCCCTTGTTCTTGATTTCATCTTTTGAACAGGTCTTAAAGTGTTGATGAAGTATTCTTGCCTTGTCATTTTTATATAGAGTCAGGCTACTATGGTCCTGAGTCCCAGGAGTTAGCCCCTGTGGTATCGTAGGCCAGTGCTAAGTCATAATAAGGCTCGTGATAATCGAGCAGTTCGGAAAATGATCCTGTGAATGTTTTTATTGTTCCTCCAGCCAAGATGTTCCGACGGGTGCTCACCATTGTGCAGGCCCACTGCAAGCTGGGTTTGACTGCAACCCTTGTCCGGGAAGATGACAAAATTGTTGACTTAAATTTTTTGATTGGGCCCAAGCTTTATGAAGCCAACTGGATGGAGCTGCAGAACAATGGTTACATCGCCAAAGTCCAATGTGCTGAGGTAGCTGGGCCTGATTGGGTGGATATCTGAGGGAAGGATCCCTTCCAAGGACAAGGGGAAGTGATCAGGTTGATTCCCTATGGGCAGATACACAGGTCAGGATTTGAACTAAACTATTGCTACCTCCTACAGTACCCTCATTTACCCTGTGGGGTGGGCATTGTTAACCCACTTCACAGATGAGTGCAGCAGGATCCCTTGTCCTGAGTCACATGGTTAGTAACTGGTAAAGTCAGAATGCTAATGGAGGCCACTGGGTCTATATTCCATGAGCCTCCTCCTTTTGTGAATGAGTCCCTGAGGTGTTCTGCCTACCCTTATACTGAGGAGTTCCTGGAGGGTCCATCAAAACCACTCCCAGTGTCAAAATCCCAAGAAGACAGATTGTGGCCTTAATCGTTTTTGTTTCTAAAAACACATTTTCCCAATATTTTTCTCTAGTGAATACTTGCACAGGTATGTGTTAAAAATCCTTGTTCAAAGCTGAGTATTTTTAGAAGGAACAACAACAACAAAAACCCTTCTGGCACTTTAAAATCACTGTAACTCAGTGATTAGAGTAGGGTGGCTTCTGTCCTGACAAGGTGAGGAGTGGTCTTTTGGATAAAAAAGTGTGAGTAACCTGTGAAGATTCTTGCTGTGTTGAAAAAATCCTCACCCTTTAGTATGTCTGTAGACTTACCGTCATCTAAGATCAGTTTCTGGGACCTTCAAAGCCTTCAGTTCCTCCCCACTTGCATTTCCTTTCTACCTGTCAGTGCTGACCACCATCATCAAACTTGTATTTGTCATTGTCTGACTTTTATTATTTTACCTTCTACGTATATTTCCCTCAGTATGTTTGCCTGATAGAGTAAAAAATTTATGTAAGTAGAATAAGGTTATTATATATCTCTGTGAATTTTGTCTCTTCTCAGCATTTTTATTCCTCACATGAGGCTTTATTCCTTTGATGGTGCATATAGTTGTAGTTCATTCCCTTGAGTCACTCACTGTGTAGTATTCCATTATACAGATATACCACAATTTGATATATAACAATACTACACAGCAATAAAAAATCTTTTTTTAATGTTGATAGACATTTGAGTTGCTCACTTGTTCTTTTACCAGCTTTTTGGGTTTTAATTTACACATCAGTAAAATTTTATGGTTTGGATATGAGGTGTCCCCCAAAAGCTCAAGTGTGAGACAATACAAGAAGGTTCAGAGAATTGATTGGGTTCTAAGAGTCTTAATCTAACCAGTGAGGTAATTCCCTATAGGGTTTAACTGAAGTGGTAGGGTGTGGCTGGAGGAGATTGGAATTGGAGTGTGGCTTTGGGGTATATAGTTTGTTTCTGGAGGGTAGAGTCTCTGCTTCCTGATGATGTGAGCTGCATCCTTCTGCCATACTCTTCTGCCATGATGTTCAGCCTTACCTCAAGCTCTTGAGGAATGGAGCCAGCCGTCTATGGATTGTGACTTCTGAATCTGGGAACCCTCAAATAAACTCTTCCTCTACAATTGTGCTGTTCAGATCAGTCAGCAGTGAAATAGCTGACTAAAACTTAAATGTACAATTCTGTGATTTTAGTAAATTTAAGAACCATGCACCTATCCTCACAGTCCACTTTAAGAAAAATTCCACCACCCCACAAAGTCCCCTGTGCCTTTTTGCAGTGCAGCTTTACTCCTACACCCAGTCCTAGGCAACCACTAGATTATTTTCAGTCTCTATAAATGTGGAGGTTAGATTTTTTGACATTTGACAATGTTGCTGCATTTATTTTTTATTTATTTCCTTATTTATTTTTTTTACTATTTCCTGGTGCCTTCTGTAACCACAGAGTTTTTCTAAAACAGTGTTATTCACAATGTGGACTGTGACCCTGTAGTGCATGGGCCCCTGCCTGGCAGACATACCTTGAAGGAATGTTCTGGGCTGAAAATCTCAGTATACTAGTTGTGTTACCTTTTCATTGCTGAGACCAAAATACCAGACACAAACCACTTGAAGGAGAAAGATTTATTTTGGCTCATAGTTTCAGAAGTTTCAGTCCATGATCGGCTGGTTCCATTGTTGTAGATCTGAGGTGAGGAAGGACATGCAGAATGAAGCTATCAACTCTTGGTATCTGAAAGAAGATGAGGGATGGGGGATGGGGAGAGCTCTCAGCTGTTTCCTAAAGTGGGTGTTCCAATAATCAGCAATGATTGATGCTTCACATCTCCTTTAATACCCAATAGTGATTTTTTTCTTTTGATTTCTGCTAACCTGTTAAGTGTGAAGTGGTATCCCTTTATGGTTTGAATTTATATTTTCCTATTTACTAATGACATAGTATGAACCATCTGTTTTTCATACTTTGTGAAGTGTAGGATTTTAAAGATTACACTATGAAAAAGAATTGTGTTGGTTATAAAAAATAGAAATGCATAGAGTCACAAGTAGGATGTGGTCCAGAGGGAAATCAGCAGCACCTATGGAATTTGAGCTCTGGTTGGTGTTTGGCATATGGTATTGGTCACTAAACTGGCCATGGGAACTTTATCATACACCTGAACTTGAAATTATTATTTTTTACCAGCCTCTGAGCTTGCCAACTGTGGAGTTTTCAGTGAAATTTGGGGTGCAGGGCACAGAGATGAATGAAAGCCCCTGATACCAGCGTGCAACAGGGTAGCTTGGCAGCAGAGGGTTTTGTACTCATATTCCTGAGAGTCTAACTAAAGTGCTCCTGGCCCTGCTGGGGAGTAGGGGGAGGAGTTCTCAGGAGCATTGCTGACTTGTGCAGAGGTGTGGTCTAAGTGGAGGGGTTCCTAGCATCAGTGGTTGAGATTCCCTCACTTGCACGGTGCATGAAAATAATTCCTTGGGTATGATTGCATTTAAAAAATGATGAACAAGGGAGTGTTCCAGTTTAACATTAGGTATTAGATTTGGTTTAGTTTTGTGCATGTATTTACAGCTATACAGAAGTTCCCCCTTACCTATAGGGGATTTTTTTCCAAGAACCCCAGTGGA
Organism: Sciurus vulgaris; assembly: GCF_902686455.1. Classification (NCBI taxonomy): domain Eukaryota; kingdom Metazoa; phylum Chordata; class Mammalia; order Rodentia; family Sciuridae; genus Sciurus; species Sciurus vulgaris. The sequence continues at coordinate 74,204,996 of NC_136463.1, forward strand.
TGCCAGAAACCTCAGATAGTAGCAGGTCCTGTAACCTCATGTGTTTTCCATCTTTGGTAAGCACCCTATGCACCATAGCTGAAAATTTTACAGTGTGTAAGGTAGGACAGCAAAAACCAGCAATAATTTCTTTTCCTTTAGAATTTCACAGATAAAAGGTTTGAACTTACATAGAACTTAGCAGCCTCAGTATGTGATTGTTTTTTCTTTCCTAATAAATTGAGAACTCTTACCTTTTTTACTTAAAGGAAGCACTTCATGCTTCTCTTTGGCACATCTAAATTGTTAGCATCATTACTCTTGTGCTTTGGGCCTTTATTAAGTAAAGTAAGGGTTACTTGAACACAAACACTGAGATATTGGGACAGTCAATCTGATAACTGAAAGGTCTGCTAGATGATTAACAAACAGGTAGTTATATAGTGTGGATATACTGGAAAACGGATGATTCACATCCTAGGCAGAATAGAGCAGGTCCATGTGAGATTTCACTGTTACTCAGAACCAATGTGTAAGTTAAAATTTGTGAATTATTTATTTCTGAAATTTTCCATTTAATATTTTCAGGCCCCCATTGACCATGGGTAACCAAACCACAGACAAGGGAGGACTACTGTTTTGAGATATAATTCATGAACCATTGGCTTTGTTTCGAAAAATTTTAAAGCTAATTCTGTTAAATGAAAGGGGCTGCAAAAGTTTCCAATTATGTGATGTCTTTGAACTTGCAGAATGATCCCTTTTTTTTATTGCATCCAGGTTTGGTGCCCGATGTCTCCTGAGTTTTACCGGGAATATGTGGCAATCAAAACTAAGAAACGAATCTTGCTATACACCATGAACCCCAACAAGTTCAGAGCTTGCCAGTTTCTGATCAAGTTTCATGAAAGGAGGAATGACAAGATTATTGTCTTTGCTGACAACGTGTTTGCCTTGAAGGAATATGCTATTCGACTGAACAAGTAAGACTTGAAACCTTGGAGTTGCCTCCAGACCAGTTAATCTTTCTCACTGAGAGAAGAGATGGTGCCTGTTGCTTGGGGATCTACAGGTCTGATTCTCTGCCCTTGGTTCCAGGATCCAGGCAAGACAGAGAAGCAGGTGGTCAGAGTCAGAGGTTAGAACATATAAGAAGGTGGAACCTGTTCACCCTGACCTCAGAGAATAGGGGCTGTAGAGTTGTGCTTTACTGGGAGGGCACTGTCTCAGATCTGGACTCCAAATGTGGATAGGAGTTGGTGTATGGAGTTTCAGGCCAAGTGAACACTATAGGTGGAAATTGAGGCCATACTATATGGTTCAGGAGTAAGGAAGGAAGGTAGGATGGATTGGGCCAGCATCATACATGTAGATTAGCATCTGAACAGATCTTCTTGGGAGTTGTTCCCTGAGCATTCTCATCAACCCACAACCCCGCCCTGTGCTTAAACCCCAAGTGGCAAAATGGCTGCCAAGTCTGAAATAAGAGGCCTGTGCTTCTTCCTACAGTGATGCAGTCCTTCAGGTGCTGTAAGTGTCACAGAAGACAAGGTCCTCTTTGGACACAGTTCTTTGAATTCTTTTTGTGGGGGGTGGATGGGGAAGAACAAATATAGAACAGCTTCTTCCTAGAAAGCTGTGTGCTAGGAGCACTATATATATATATATGATTCAGTTCTCACCTCAGCCATATGAGGTATTATTCTCATTGTATGGATTGGAAAACAGGCATAGAAAAATTAGGTAAGCTTCTAAAATTGTACCTTTTTTAGATTTAGAAAGGTTTTTCTTTTTATAAAAGCTAACATTTAGATTATTAAGAAAAAACTATTCTCTGTACCTGTCTGCCTACTCTGTTCTCTGAATGCAGCCACTTTGAACCTTTTTTTCTTTGTTTACCTTCATATTTTTAAATAGTAACTTATGCAGCAATTTCTGGATTATCAATTACAGAAATTGGTTATTAACTTCCTACTATGGGAGTTGAAGATTTGCTTTCTTATATATACCACTTTCCACCCCACCTCTTTGTTTCTTCTTTCATCATCCTCCCAATATAGTAATGGCACAAGTTTGGGGTTAAATTAAAATTCAGTTCTACATTATTTTGACTGTACAGTATTGTTCAGATGGAGATATATAAATGTGCTCTGATTCTGTTTTCTTTTGTTTGCCTTGTTGTTGATTTTGCCTGATTTTCTATATACTTGATTACTCTTTTCCAGACTTGTCTTCACTCAACTCCTTCAGTAGTTTGGCCGGGCTTTGCCATTTACATCAGAGTTTCCAGTATGGCTGCTTAGGCATCTGGTGCTATCCAATTCCTCTGTTTGTGGTCTGTTGTGCTATTTGTGTCTTCCTTCTCTGGAAGCTGTTAGATAGGATCTTCTTTCTCTTTTTAAATTTCAGAATTATATGCCTAGTTAAAGTCTTTTTCTTTCATTGTAATGGGCATTCATTAGGTGCTTTCAGTATGGAAACTTGTTCTGAGAATTTTTTTTCTCCTTTGTGAATCATCATCTCTTTGTTTTCTTTTTTTAGATTCCCTATTGGTCAGATGTTAGATCTTCTGAACCACTTCCCTGGTTCTCTTATCTTTTTTCTCTTATTTTTATCCCTTTGTCTTTTAATACTTCTGTTGAAATTTCTGTTAATTTCTGAGAGGTTTTTTTGATGTTGAGGTTTATACTGGGGATTGAACCCAGGGGCCTATATCCCTAAGTCCTTTTTATTTTTCATTTTGAGGTAGAATCTTGCTAAGTTTCAGGGACTGGCCTCAGTCTCCCGAGTCACTGGGATCATAGGTGCGCATTATTACACTTGTTTACAAGAGTTCTTTTTAAATAACTGTTCTTGTTGCGTGAGTATAATGTCTTTTTATTTGGGGCTATGAAAGCTTTTGAAGCTTCCTTCTGTTTCCTATCCTGTCTCTCCTTTTTTATTTTATTTTTTTTATTTTACTTTACTTTGATTCTTTTAACTTCTTTCTTTAGCGTCTTTCAGAGTTTTGTAATCTGTGACTGAATTTTCTTATTTGAGGGTCAGTCACTAAAAAGGTGACAGGCCATTCTGTATCTCTTAGTGAACATGGAACTCCCTGCAGAATGATCAGGCAGGCACCTGGCTGTTTTATTGACAGATTGATAAAATACCAGTCAGTATCTCTAGGTCTTTTCTTGGTATGTGGTCTTTTCTACAGAGAGAAATTTTCCAGCCTCTGGGAACCAGTTCGTGGAAGCAGAGGAAAAATGGGCTTGTTTGAAGTCTCAGCCTTGAGGAGATGCCTTAACCTTCAAGCCTCACTTTCTGTCTTGCCTTTGCTCTCAACTCTGCTGATGTCCTGAGTGCAGACATTCCTTGTTCAGATCCTGGAAAGGAAGGCTCCAGGCTCCAGCTTCCTGTCAGGTGGCAGGAGTCATGCCTGCTGTGGGGCTGGAGTCTGCTCCTTACACATCCCAGGCCTGCTGTCTGCCATCCTGCTTATCACCCCACCTTCCAGCATAATTGGGCACCAGTTCTTGAACCCTTCTGTGTTTTGCACAGAAAATTGGCTTGTTCTCTGTTGACTTTCTCTCCTGCCAGCTCAGGCTTCTGCTTTCTCTAATCTATTAGCTCAGTCACTGTACCAGCATGCATCTGCTTTACAGCTTCCAGATATTACCCACTACTCTCATCTGCTGTTATTTGTTCTCCTGTTCTCTTTGTGGATTTGTGTCCTTTTAGTCCTTTAGTGTCACATTAGTGTTGATTCAAGAGCAGCAGCAAGACAGTGCTTATGTTTACTATGTCATTTTTAATAACTATATTCCTTCCCATCCCCACCCCCCACAGTGCTCATCCAGATTTTCTGGAGCCTCCCCACACCTATGTTTGAAACATCCGAGGCTTTCTTGTGATTGCAGCCTCTTGAGCCTATGGACAGAGATGTTAATTTGCCTGGTGCTGGTGCTATCAGTGCTGAACCAGCCCGACAGAGATAAAGGTAGCCAGCTGTGCCTCTCATGTATAATGGAATGATAATTACAAATTTTGCTAATAACTTTTTTAAAAATAACTGGCCTTTGGAAAGGGACCAGGCATGGTGGTGCACAACTGTAATCCCAGTGGCTCAGGAGACTGAAGCAGGAGGATTACAAGTTCAAAGCCAGCCTCAGCAACTTAGTGAGGCCCTAAGCAACTTAGCAAGACTGTATCTCAAAATAAAATATTCTAAAAAAGGGTTGGGAATGTGGCTCAGTGGTTAAGTGACCCTGGTTTCAATCCCTGGTACCAAAAAAAAAAAAAAAAAAAAGTAAAAATGTTTTTGTTTGCCTTATATTCTTGATTTTGAAACGATTCTGTGAATCCATTCTTAACTTATGGTAGACAACCTGATGTGTCCAGTGGTGGTAGAGTGTGTTCTCCCATTTTTAAAGAAAGAAATGGGTGTCACTGCACAGTTGCAGGAGACACTGTTGGGGTATAACATAGTGTGGAATAACATAGAACATCATCTATGGAGACAGACTTTGATTTGGGTACCAGCTCCTCCTCATAGAAGTTGTCTGACCTTAGAAAAGTACTTTTTCTCTGTGAACCTCCTTTTATTTCTTGATCACTTAGAGCAACCACAGTGGATTCTCATGCCTGGCATCTCACAAGGATGCTCCAAATATTAGTTTCTTTTCACTAGAACTACAGACTTGTACCACCAATTCAGCAAGACAGGCTGTGTGGCTTCCCAAGTTTTTTTCACAGCAAGACATACAGAAAATGACAGATTGTGTGGTTCCCTGGATACTTTATATCTGGGTTGTCCAGAGGCAGTCAGCCTGGGTGTGCAGCTGTCCCAGGCTCTGCCCAGCCTTCCTGTGGGTGAGGGGTTTGCTCTCTCAGGTAGAAAACATCTGAGACCATCTTGTAGTATATTGTTGGGTATTGGGTAGCACTGCACAGAATTGCAAAAGCAGTGGATCTTAAATCCTTACCAGTCACTGTCCTGGACACTGTTGGTCCTGGTCATGGGATAGCCACATCTGGGCTCCACTCCCTCAGATTCCTGACCCTATTCTTTCTTTCTTTTTTGGTACTGGGGATTGAACCCAGGGACACTCGACCACTGAGCCACATCCCCAGTCCTTTGTTGTATTTTTATTTTGAGACAGGGTCTCACTGAGTTGTGTAGGGCCTCACTAAGTTGCTGAGGCTTGCTTTGAACTCGCAGTCCTCCTGCCTTAGCCTCCCAAACTGCTGAGATTATAGGCGTGCACTACCTCATCTGGCTTGACCCTTTTTCTTTTGCGTAGATTGAGGAATGTGAAACAATCTTTGCAGTTCTGAGGGATATTGGTGGTGATGGGTGAATTATTTTATTTCATTTCTCTTAAGTAGTACTAGTTCAGTGCTTGGTGTAGGGGGGCCCTGATCTTTGTACCTATCCTCTTTGTGTTTATTATCATTGTTGTTGCTGTTAGCTTCTTTGGGAAGCTATGGAAACTGATCACCAGCACATTCTGGTACAGAAGGCAGGGATATGACCTCCCTAGGTGTCATAGTCAATGACCAGTGAGATTTCCTGATAATCTGTAGCAGGGAGCTAGAAACTGAAGAGAAGCTTTTGAAGTTCTTGTTCTGGGAGTGCAGTGGGGACAAGGTTAAAGGGCCCTTTTCTACTTTCTGCTCTTTTGTTGGAGGTTGCTTGTGTCATTGGAGAATATGTAGAAATGTTTTCTCTGCCTTTAGGCTTTGTGAAATTGGGGATTATCCTTGCCTGGAGTGACAGATGTTGAAGGGAAAAAAAAAAACCACGTGGGAGCAAGTCAAGGAGGAATCCTGAAGAGGGTGGTGGGCCTGAGCCTAGAAGCAGAGGGGGAAGGGCTGGGGCTGTTGGCAGGGATGGATCTGTACCTAGTTATTGTCCTGGATCTTCTGATACCCCAGCAGGCATGACCAAGGGCTTCCTCTCAGAGAAAACCTTACTTAAGCTTATTTTTTTCTCTGATATGTTTTCAGGATAGCTGAGGTATGAGTCTGTGATTTTTCTAATACATCTGTGTTCTTCTTTAGACCATATATCTATGGGCCTACATCCCAGGGAGAACGAATGCAAATTCTTCAGAATTTCAAGCACAACCCCAAAATCAATACCATCTTTATATCCAAGGTTTGTGTGACAATGTGGGGAATTGAAAGAAGCAGATTTAGGATTTTCATGTATCATCTATAAAGGCTCTTCACTAGGCTGAGATTTTTCCCACCTCTTCTTAGGATGTAGGAACTTTAAACTGTATTTCCTAGGAAAGGATCTATAGTTCATCAGAAGCTATGGCCTGGTGGTTTGGAAGTCATTCAGATGAAGACAGACCTAAAACCCAGAAGTACATTTTACCTATAGAGTGATCATAGCTAGGAAAGTGAGCACTAGACCTTGCCTGTGGCACTTTGGTGGTCAGATCCCCCAAGCTGAATACCCAGTGCACAATCAGGATCCTGTGCAGGGCAGTGACCTAGACCACATTTTCCCACAGGTGCTATTGATGGCCTCAGTGGTCATCAGATAGGAGTGTGGATGATTTTGACCTATTTCTATAGCCACAGAAACAAAAAAGTCACTTGAAGTGAGTCTTTGTTATCCTCCTTGCATGCAGCATTGTGAGCCTTGCTGCGTCACAGTGGTGACTGTGGGTTATTAATGGCAGTGATTATTTTGGCACTCTTAGAACTCACACGAGGTCCTAGAGAGGCCTTTCTGGGGTCCACTTCACTGTTATCTGTATCAGAAGGACCTTAGTATGGAGAGGAGAGTGTTTTTTAAAAATGACCCACAGAGCAGATTTAAATTATAGGCCAGGGCTTGGGATGTAGCTTAGTGGTAGAACACAGTTTAACAAGCCCTGGGTTCCATTCCCAGCACCACAAAAATAAATAAGTAAAATTTAAAATTCTGGACTAGTTGACTTTGTGTGTGTGTGTGTGTGTGTGTGTGTGTGTGTGTGTGTGTGTGTGTGATGTAAAAACCTTCCCAAACTCACAGCTGCTTCACTTCTATAGGTAGGTGACACATCCTTTGATCTGCCAGAAGCAAATGTCCTCATTCAGATCTCATCCCATGGTGGCTCCAGGCGGCAGGAGGCCCAGAGGCTAGGGCGGGTGCTTCGAGCCAAAAAAGGTACAGGCAGCTTTTCCTCCTTTGCTGTGAATGGAGGAGACTCTCCTCTAAACCACTTTGGTTGAGGGGAGGGGAGGGATGAACCACCAGTGTGTTCAGTGTCTCAAGATTTGTCCTGGGACTGGAAAGACCCTGAAGAGAAGAGATCCTGAAGCAAGGACCAAGAGTAGATGGTCCTTACTTCCCATATCACTGAAGTGAATATGGTATTTTCCGTGGCAGTGGCCTGCAGTTCACATGGGTGTGCTCTGATCTGATTAGTCTTCATGAGGGGGCCTCCTGTGTGTGTTGACTGCAGCAGAAGGGCCCAGACCTCAGCCATGGGCATGGCAGCGACTGATGTTGGTGAGATGTGGCTGCCTCTTTCCTGGGATCAGGCACATCCTGAGACAAGGATGTAGGCCCTGTCCTCAGGGAATTTACTTATCAAACCAGGAAGCATCTGAACTACTGGGATGTTTGAAAATGCCAAGATTAGTGGGCATAAGTTGGAATCATATGTTACTTAAGAATGAGGCAGCTAGTTGATTAAATTTTAAATGAAAGCAAGACAGATGTCAAAATAGCATGGACTGAACTCCAGATTAGCTGTGTGACCTTAGGCAAACTATTAGCCCCTCTGAGCCCTGGTTTTCCCTTCCAAAGTGGGGATGATTGTGTTGTCTTTCTGGACTGTTGTAAGAATGAGCCTATAAGACATAGAATACAGTAGTCTGCTTGATAAACTTTTATAAACTGACAGGAATATAGTCTACTAGCAAATGTGAAAATCACTCATTACTTATTCCTTATTCTTCACCACACAAAAAAGAAGCAAAGCTAAATTGAAAACACTTGAATTTGATTAGAATTGTATGTTCTCAGTCGAAATATTTGGCATAATATGTCTAACCCTTTGCATCTCTGAGCTCTTAAAAGAGAAACCATTGAATTCAAAGGCAGTATATAGATGCTTAACCTCCTGATATTTGAACTGTGAAGCAGAAATGTTTGCATTTTCCTGAAAAATCAGGTCTTTCAGGCCTGAGTATTTTCTGTCCTAGTTTCTGTGATCATTCTCCCTGTTTAGAGGTTTTCTCTCTGAACTGCATTTGTTTGCTTGTTTTTAAATTAGTGGCTTAAGCATCTGTAATTATTTAAGTATACATATCTGTGGGTTTTTTTTTTTTTATTTTCTAGTATATTCACAAAGTTGTGCAACTATCACCACAGTGTACATTTAGAATATTCTCTTCACTCCCAAAAAGAAGCCCTTATCTGTTACCAGCCATTCTGCATTTTCCTTGCTCCCAACCCCCAGGCCTAGGCAGCCACTAATCTACTTTTGTCTTTATGTGCTTATTCTGGATGTTTCATTAGGAGATCACACACTGTGGGGCACTCTATGACTCACTTCTTTCACTTAGCATAATGTTTTCAAAAGGATTACCGATATGTATCAGTACTTTATTCTATCTTTGTTGCCAGTTAATATTCCACTTTATGAACATACCACATTTTATTTGTTGATAGACAGACAAATGGGTCATTTCTGATTTTTTGGCTCTTAGAATAGTGCTACTGTGAAATTCACATACAAGTTTTTGTATGGATATTTTCAGTTCTCTTGGATATATACCCAGTAGTAAAATTGCTGGATCATGTTTTAATAATTCTGTGTTTAACATTTTGAGGAACTGCCAGACTTTTTCAAAGCACCACTTTACATGCTCACCAGTAGTATGTGAGGGCTCCAGTTGTTTCATGTCCTTGACGACAGTTGTGATTATCTTATCTTTTTGATTCTACCATCCTAGTGGAGGTGAGGTGATATCTCATTGTGGTTTTGATTTGCATTTCTCTGATGATTAATGGTATTGATGTGTTCCTTGGCCATTTGTTTGTCTTTAGAGAAATGTCTGTTCAGATCCTTTGCCCATTTTGTAATTGGCTTATCTGTCTTATTGAGTTGTGATAGTTCTTGATATATTTTAGATGCAAGTCTCTTATCAGATATGTGCTTTGCAGGTATTTTCTAGTTTTGTAGATTGTCTTTTTTAGTTTCTTGATAGTGCTCATAGAAGCACAGAAAGCTATTTTGATGAAGTCCCATGCAAAATCAGAGTGATCACACTGTGCCTGCAGAAGTGTCCCACTGTGGTGCTTGCTTCTGAGCTTAGGACCTAAAGTTCCTGGCATTCTAATGGCTAGTGTTACCTTTTTCCCTGCCTTCTTTTGCCTTCTCCCTACAGGGATGGTTGCAGAGGAGTACAATGCCTTTTTCTACTCACTGGTGTCCCAGGACACACAGGAAATGGCTTATTCTACCAAGCGACAGAGATTCTTAGTAGATCAAGGTTATAGCTTTAAGGTATGTATCCACTAGGCCTCTGACTAGGCCATGACCAAAGCCTTTCTGGTATTCTGGCCTCCGGAGATGTGTGGGCACCAGCCCGAGACAGACCGCAAGCAGGCAGAGAGCCTTAGGGTATTAGAGGCCTTGCCTCAGACTCCTTTGTCTCTGCATAAACTACTGGGGACAGCATTTGATGTTGGCGGGAAATGTGGTATCTTGGCAAAAGGGAGGTGCCAAGACCCTGTGGCCAGCCCTGTCTGAGAATGAACCTCTTAGGGTTCCTTTCTCTGGTTGGTGCCACTCCAGGTGGCTTGGGTTGTCTTTTCTTGGCTGATAAACCCCAAGCCTCAGTGTGCTTCCCAGATATTGGAGCAATCTGTACTATAAACTGGGTCATCAGATAACTTGGGAATTACTAAAGCTCTGGCTAACTTTCATTGCTGGGGTAATTTGCTTTCTTTCCAGTTGACATAACTTGTAAATTTATGTTAGGATTTAGTGTCCCAAAGGGTCTTATTTTGGGTGGGGGGCTTGAAGATTCTGAAGCAGGGGAAGAAAATTCCCTGGGTCTACTGGAAGAACATTCCTAAAACATACATGTTCCTCTGGTTCTTGTTTTGCAAAAAACCATAGTGCCTTTTTTAGATACATTTTCAATTGTCTTTTTTTCCTCCCCTTGGTGCCAAGGATGGAACCCAGGTCCTTGTGCATCCCAAGCATGTCCTCTACCACTGAACTGCACCCCCAGCCTTCAGCTGTGTCTCTTAAAATGTTGGTGAGAGTTCCCATGGTTAGCCTTAGACAGAGGACAAGGTATCCCACACAGAAGGTCAACAGGAACCCTAGTGACTGTACTCCCCTCAGTAGTCTTCCCATATTGAAACAGGTAATGAAGGGAAACTGATAAAAGCTATGCCCTTTGACAAGGATCCTCCACTCTGCTGTGCTTGGCACCCAGGGCTTCCAGTAAGAGAAAGCACTTAATAATTTCAGAATAGTGAGAATTTATTGGCCAGATTTTCTCTAAAAGAGCAAGATGACAGCAAGATGGAAACTGGGTTTTCATATCTATAGGGATAACTTACTATGAAGTCTACCTAAAACTGCAGAAAGCCTGGGTTGATTATGTAAAGGTAACCCCCAGTGCCCCCCCCCCACTCCAATTCTCTGCATAATGTTAAAGGAAAATTTCTAGAAGTGAGGATCTGAGTCCTTCAGGTGGCCAGACATCCAGACTGCAAACAGTGGGACATATCAAGGTCAGACAATCCAGGAATTCTTACTGGCTGCTCTGGACAAAGGCACCTTAGCCCACATAGACATCATGTGTACATGGTCCTGTCAGGCTAGCCTTTCAAAGAACTCAGAGAATTCTTTCTGAGTTGGCATTCCTGTTACCCTGAGGTGCTATAAGAACCCAGAGTTATGAGTGTTGCTAACAGCATGGATGAGGGGTTGGGTCATGATGCAAATCTGCTAAAAAGTTGGGCTCAAAACCCAAACATCTTGTCCTCCAACCAAGCTGAAGAGGTCTGAAAAGTGTCATTGCCCCTAGCTAAAAGAGAAGAAGCCAGACAACCTTGTCCTGTGTCCCACACAGATCAGCAGGAACCCTGTGTGCACTGGGAGCAGAGATTCCTCTGTAATTCCTTCATCCCTGTCTTGGAATCATTAGTATAGCTTCCTGTTACTGCAGTTCTGAAGCTGGTCTCTGGAACACCAGAGAGAAGCTTCTCCATTGTTGGCCACAAGGCTGACTGGGTCTATGGGAGGGAAGCGACAAGAAGTGGACTTTGGAGAAGGCCGAGTGGGGCCAAGGGGAAGATAACAGAAAGGGATATGTCCGCTATTGAATTTGCAGGTGATCACAAAGCTTGCTGGCATGGAGGAAGAAGAGTTGGCATTTTCTACAAAAGAGGAGCAACAGCAGCTCCTACAGAAAGTCCTGGCAGCCACTGACCTAGACGCAGAGGAGGAGGTTGTGGCAGGAGAATTTGGCTCCAAGTCCAGCCAGGTGAGCAGTGGGTGAGGCTCCAGGTGTTAGCGCTCCTGAAGTACAGCCACTTACATATGCACACAGTCTTTGTGTGTGTGTGTGTGTGTGTGTGTGTGTGTGTGTGTGTGTGTGTGTGCACGCATATGTGTACCTGGGGTGTTTGGAGAAAAATTTGAAAAACAGAAAAACGTGGAGAAGAAAATAGTAGAAACAACTCCTGTTCATCTTTTGGTGCACATCCCTTCCTGAATGTGTGTTGTCCAACATGGTTGGACTCTCAGTGGCTGTGACTCATCTCCTGCTTGTTCGTCTAACACTCTATCAGGAGCATTTGTTAGTATTTTGGTTTTGGAGCCCAGGATGGTGAACGGGTGACTCCAGGCACTTCTTCTCAGGCTGTTGGGGTAGAGGGGGTGGAGTAAGTGGGGGTGGAGGTGTGTGTGACAGCATAGTGCCTGTTGTTGGCCTTGGACAAGTCAGCTTGCTTTCGGGTTCCTCCTCAGTGATAGAGTTGAGCCTTCTAGTCTGGGAGATGGATCTGAGGATCAGTTTGTATGGTAGCTTCAACATGTATTTTGAAAAATTTAGAGTTCTTTGGAAGTACTAAACCTTTCATTTAAATTTATTGAGTGCCTACTGTGTTCCCAGGCAAATGTAATGTGGTATAATTAATGAGAGTATTGTTATGGAGAATTGTTACTAGGCCTTTCCAAAGAGAGAAGTACAATTGAATCAGTGCTTTTTAAAGATTCAATTAGTATTAAAGCCAAAAGGTAAGCAATGACTGGAACAAGGTAAGAAAGAAGCAGCTCTCACCTGGGCTGGTGCTGCCCTTCCTTCAGCTCAAGACTTCCTCCTGCAGAGGGTTGCAGCCTGTGCTGAGATTCAGGAAAGTCTCCTTTTCTCACTGGCCCTAAGGGGTTAAGGTGAGGCCCTAACCCTGAGGTCAGTGCTTGGCTGTGTATTTCCCCTGTAACATGGATTCAGTGGTGTGCTGGGCTCTGAGCCAAGCCCCTGACCTCTGTGACTTCTGTTCATACCTCATCCGTCAGGGCAGGTGTGGTTATCTCCATTTCACAGTTGTGTTCATTGAGGCATGGATATTCAGCACTTGCCCAACATGCCCAGGGAGAGGTGGAGCCATGAGTCAAGACCAGGGCTTTTAGCTTTCCCCTTGATTCAGAGTCTTAAGTGATATCTCAGGAGATTTTAAGGTATTTCTGCCATGTTTAAAATAATGAAACTCTTGAAATTGTCATTAAGGAAAGTAGTGTAGCATTCTACACTGCTTTGTAGACGAGAGTATACAAGCCAGACTGCCTGTATTCAAGTCCTATTTCCTTAGGAGCTATGTGATCTTGGACAAGTTCCTCAATCTCTGTGCCTCCATTTCCTTTTCTGTAAAATGAGGTTTATAATGATTACAAGGACTTCATGAGGTAATACATGTAAAGTGCTCAGAACCATGCCTGAGACACAGTGGCCAATAAACTTTGTTTAAAAATAATAAAATATATTGAATTTGATTTTAAACTTATAAAAGAAGTCTTTTTTCCCTTGGAGACTAACTGGCTTGGGTTCTCTTCCTCCCTTGCAGGCGTCCCGGCGCTTTGGCACCATGAGCTCTATGTCCGGGGCTGATGACACTGTGTACATGGAGTACCACTCATCAAGGAGCAAAGCTTCCACTAAGCATGTGCACCCACTTTTTAAGCGCTTTCGGAAATGACACCCACCTAGGTTATTTGGTTGAAGACTGGGTGCTTGGTCCCAGCATTGGAAAGGGATTTTTCAGTATAACATCTTTTCTCTACATCTATGTACTTTCCTGCAGCATCAGCCAAACTGATCTAAACTCAGTATCTGCTGACCATATTGAAGAAAATCCACATCAGGGGTTCTGCCTTCATGGGTCACCCAGGGTTTTAAAAAAGAAGGCAAGATTATTATTTCTTTTTTTCAAACTTATTTGGGAGTGGGGCATTCCTGTATATAAAAATCTGTACTGTTTAAGATATATTTATCTTGATGCTCAGTTAAATAAACAAAATGGAACTTTTCACCCTTTTGTTGAAGAAGTGTTTTTATGCCTTGTCACAGGCATGGGCTTTGTCTACCATGACCAGCCTCCATCAAGGATCTACTTAGTAGCAGGCATGGAGGAATAATATGAAGCACATCCCCAGGGATCTCTTGGGGATACACACCCCAAGATGGAAGAAGTGTTGAAGGGGAACAGCTTGGGAATCTTGGAGATGGTTAGTCCTGACGAGATGGGACTTGAACAGTTGGCACTGGACCAGTTCATGGGTTTGGGTCTCTCAACTTGGGCTTTTGCCTCTACAGCTCTCTTCTTCTGTGGCCCTGACTGCCTCCCACAGGCTGTTCTGTGGTAGACACCCACAACATGTAGGCCTTCCAGGCTAAAAGCCTCCAGGTTAAAGCCATCACCTCCTCTGGAAGCCTCCATGTACATGGCTCGTGGTGCTTCATGTCTGAGAACCATCTCTTATTTCTCCCCCAAAACACATTTTAGATATTGCTAGGAGGTTGAGTTCCTCTTCTAAGGTCACTTTAGAACCCTGAATCCTTAATGGTGAGTTTTTATTCTTAAAACTGTCTTTGAGCTTTTCTCTTTCCTTCCTGGTATGAAAGAAAATGTTGAGGACAAGATAGGCAAGGCAGGATTGTTCTGTGAAAGGTAGGCATGCACAAGGTGAGAACTTGATATTCTGAGGAGGAGGCTATTTTAATAGCAAACAGTGTTCACACCTGGGGAGTGTGACGCCTGCACTAAGTAAAGCCTCCAGAATGACTGTGGAGTCCCTGCAGCTCGGCCGCAGCATTCCATTGTTATGTCACCAGCACCAGCACAACTCGACTGCTGCTCTGTAAAGCAGCCACAGGCCCTTCCTGGGAGGAGACAGGGTCTGACCTAAGGAGACTCTGAAGCAAGGTCTGCCTTCTCCACATTCCACTTCAGGAGCTTACCTTTGGGAACAAACATTCTCAGAGCTGGGTCAGCTGCTGGTGCTGCCAGGCAGGTAGGACTGTGTCAGTGCAAATCCCAGGAGATGACAGTAGCCCCCACCTCCTCCATGCAAGGAGAAGGCCCAGGGCAGCTGGTACTGGGGCTGTGTTGTGTGTAGGTGTGCATGCCGAGCCCTATGGACTTGCCTGGCAGCCCTGATGGACTGACACCCAGATGTTCAAACTTGAGTAAAAACATTATCTTCAGTCTCATCTGTCACACCTAGTAATTGAAATACTCAAAACATTACCACACACATTCTGTATTTTCCCATTTCTTGCCCTTGTGCTCATGGTTCTCTTGACTGCTGACTTCTTGACTGCTAATGATGTTGATTTTTACCTGAGCTCTGTGATCCTTGAAAGTAGGGATGGGAGTGTAGCTCGGTATAGGGCACTTGTCTAGCATGTGGGAGTCCCTGGGTTTGATCCCCTGTACCACATACACACAAAATGGGAATGTTTAAAGGAATTTCTGCCCTTTGTTCTGGAAAAAAACTTACAGCAAAGAACCACCCTTTGTATGATAAGACTCACAGGCCTCCCCCTTGTTTACCTGAAACAGGGCCAGACAAAGGCCTTCCAAATTCCTGTTCTTGGCCTCATAAATGATAAAAGTTCTTGTCTCCTCCAGTGATTAATTAGATCAAAATGATTGTGAACTAAATTTTGGTGGAGATTTTTCTTCTTCACCCAAGCCCTTGAATTTTAGCCCACCCTCTGCCTCCTGAGACTAGACTGACTTCAGAATGAATCATCATGTGATCTGTCTGACCATGCTGCCCAGTTTGTCCATCTACCTGTCACTCTTTTTCTTTTTTTATTTTTGTGGTTCTGGAACTCAAACCTAGGGGCATTCTACCACCGAGCTACATCCCTAACTCTTTTTTAAAATTTTGAGATAGGGTCTTACAAAGTCATTGAGGTTGGCTTCAAACTTGAGATCTTTCTGCCTACAGGCTTGCACCACCACACCTGATTTTGCCTAATCCTTTAAACACAAGTCCCTACTGAAATGGTGCCCTCTTGCAGTAATCTTTTCAAAATAGTTTACCAAGTCCGTATTTGTTTGTTATTCATCTACTGTGTAACAAGCTTCTTTTTTTTGGCAAGGGGAGTATCAGGGATTGAACTCAGGGACACTTGACCACTGAGTCACATCCCCAGACCTATTTTGTATTTTACGTAGAGACAGGGTCTCACTGAGTTGCTTAGCTCCTTGAAGTTTGCTGAGACTGACTTTGAACTTGAGATCCTCCTGCCTCAGCTTTCTGAGCTGCTGGAAGTACAGGCATGTGCCACTGTGCCTGGCACATGGTCCTTTTTATTCTCTAAATTTCCAGATGTTTGTTGCTAGAATAGAAACAGTTGATTTTTTATTTCTCAATACCATATTCTGCAACCATGCTGAATTCACTCGTCAGTTCTAGGAGCTTTTTCAGTAGATTACTAGAATGAATAGACTAAAATCAGTAAATATTTTGAGGACTTGAACATTTGTAGAATACTCCACCCAATAATAGCAGACTAAGCAGTTTTTCAAGGACACAGACCATTTGTCAAGATGGAATTAATTTCAGACCATATACGAGTCCCAATAAATTTAAAAGGATTCAACCCATACAATTTATGTTCTGTGACTAGAGTGGAATCAAATAAAAAATCAAGAAGAATCTCTGGGAACCTCCTGAATATTTGGAAAATGTGACGGTTAATTTTATGTGTTGATGAGGCTAAGGGGTGACCAGATGGCTGGTAGAACATCATTTCTTGCTGTGTCTTTGAGGGTGTTTTCAGAAGAGATAAGCATTTGAGTTGGTAGAGTAAATAGAGACGATCGCTCCACCAATGTTGATGGGCATAATCCACTAAACCAGAAGGAACAAAAAGGCGGAGGAAGGATGAAGTTGCTCTCTTCGTTTGACTGGAGCATCAACTATCAGCTTCCTGGCATTGGGGCTTCCGGTTCTCAGGTCTTCATACTCATACTAGGGCTTTACATAATTTGTTTTCCTTGTTCTTGAGCCTTCGAACTTGGACTGCAACTACACCACTGGCTGTTCTGCTTGCAGATGGCAGATTGTGGGGGACTTCTCAGCCTCCATAATCACATGAGCAGGTCCCTCAATATGAATGTCTTTCTAAATGTACTCCGTTAGTATTTTGAATTGAGTGAAAAAGAAAACTATTGTTTATATATTTTTTTTCTGTTTTCTGTGTTGACATCTTACTTTGAGATAGTGAAGGCCTAGCCAGTAGCATGCCACACATTGGCATGGTCAGACACACACACTGACCAATCCAGAGCCACACCTCTGATCCACATACTTCAGGAAGCAATATTCCTCTGCCTTAGTCATTCCAGTGCCAGGTGCCAGACATCTAAAAACCACCACTATAGCTTAGAACCCAACAAAATCATTCACACTAGGCAATTCTAAAATGTTTGCCTTTCTCAAGAAAACCCTGATAAAAACTCTTGCCTGGACTTTCCCTTAACTCCTGTTTCTGTAAAACTACCATGTATCTTCCCCACGTGGCCCTGCATGATGTGACATGCCACTGGTTTCTAGGACTTCTGAGTATAATAAACTTTTGTTTACCTGAACTGTGTCTCCTCTGTCTTGTGGCTGCTTCTAACCGACCTCACAAAACCAGAACAAAAATCAACTGCAAAATTTGTAGCATTTACAGAAAAGTGTGTACCATTAAACTATACCAGAAGAGAAGAAAGATCTCCAATCAGTAGCCTCTTCTTTCATTTTAAGACAGTAGAAAAAGATCAAATGAAACAAAGCAAGTTAAAGAGAGGAAGTAGTAAAACTCAAAGCAGAAAATCAATGACACAAAACAATACAGAAAAATCAATGAAACTAAAATCTGGTTCTTTGAAAAGAGCAATAAAATTGATAAACATTTAGACTGAAAAGTCAAGACATGAATTACCAATACTGGGAATGAGAGAGGTGATATTACTACAAATTCTACAGATATTAAAAAGACAGTAAGTGAATGCTATGAAAAACTACACAAAATCTCCTCCCCACAATTTTTCTATGAAGAATAATTTGTTACTTTGATAACAAAGACCTTTGATAACAAAAGTGCAAACTAACATCCTTTATAAACTTACAAAATTTCTTAACAAAATTATAGCATATCAAACTAAAAAATCCACTAAAATGATATCATGACTAAGTGGATTTTGTCCCAGGATTTCAAGATTGGTTTACCATTTGAAAAAGTCAATTGATATAATTCAACATACTGAAAAACCATGTGATTATCTCAATAGAAGCATTTCACATCCTTTCATGATAAAAATTCTCAGGAAATCAGGAGTGCATGAAAATTTCTCAGACCACTAGAGTGTATCTACAAGAAAAAAAAAAATCATCTTATTTAATGTTGAAAGACTGAATGCTTTTTACCTCTAAGATTAGAAACTTAGTGTGTCCATTCCCACTACCTGAACTTGGCAATGTATTAGAAGTTCTAGCCAATGCAATAAGGTAAGAAAAAAGACAAATAGATTGGAATGAAAGGAATAAAACTATCTTTATTCACAGATGATGTGATTATTTGTGTTTAAAATCTCATGGAACCTACAGAAAAAGCTCCTAGAACTAATGAGTGAATTTAGCATGGATGCATCATACAATATTTTTTCTTCTTCCCCTTTTCTCCTCCTCCTTCTCCTTCCCCTCCTTTTCCTTCTTCCTCTTCTTCTTCTTCTTCCTCCTTATCTTCCTCCTCTTCCTCCTCCTCCTCTTCTTCTTCTTCCTTTTCTTTCCTCCTCCTCCTCCTCCTCCTCCTCCTCCTCTTCTTCTTCTTCTTCTTCTTCCTTTTCTCTCCTCCTCCTCCTCCTCTTCTTTCTTCTTCTTCCTCTTCTTCTTCCCCTTCTCCTTCTCCTTCTCCTCCTCCTTCTTCTTCTTCCCCCCCTTACTTATAGGAAGGATTACTATCAAACTTCACTCATTGGGTCAGGATGGAATATAAGTGAAAAGCTTTCTGTTTATGTACAAATATGTTTTTATATATTAGTAACAAGTATTTGAAAATTGAAACAAAAATACTATTTACAATAGCATTAAAAAGATGAAATGACAAAAAGAACCAAGAAATATGTGGAGATAATCTGAAAAAAGATGTCAATTTGCCTGTATTATATTATTATATTATGTCTCCTCTGTCTTGTGGCTGCTTCTAACTGACCCCACAGAACCAGAACAAAAATCAACTGCAAAATTTGGAGGATGCAACCAATGTAGCATTTACAGAAAAGTGTACACCATTAAACTATACCAGAAGAGAAGAAAGATCTCCAGTTTAATATTATACTATATTAATCTATTTTAAATCATATTCTTATCTAGATTTTATGAAAATTAAATGGTAAAATATCATAGAATAATGAAACAAAAATATCAAAGATAATTTATAAAAAGAGTGCAGTTAGGCATGGAAACAAAAATACACTGATGAAGCTGGGCATGGTGGCTCACCCCTGTCATCCCAGGGGTTGGGGAGGCTGAAGCAGAAAGATTGAGACTTCAAAGCCAGACTCAAAAGTGAGGTGCTAAGCAACTTAGTGAGACCCTGTCTCTAAATAAAATACAAAATAGGGTTGGGATTGTGACTCAGTGATCGAGTGCTCCTGAGTTCAATCCCTGGTCACCCCCCTCTCCCAAATACACTGATGGAATGAAATAGAAAGCTTAGAATATATATTGTGAACTTGACCTCTGATAGAGGTAGCATTATGTGACCAGTCTACACACATGTACACTGTTATGGTTTGGATATGAGGTTTCCCCACAAAAGCTCCTGTGTTAATGAAGGAACATTCAGAGGTGAAATGGTTGGATTGTGAGAGCTGTAACGTAAGCAGTCTATCCTAGTTTAAATGGATTAACTGGGTTGTAGGCAGATGGGGCATGGCTGGAGGAGGTGGGTCACTGGGGGCATGCCCTGGAAGGGTTCATCTTCCCTGTGGCCCCTCTTTTTGCTCTCTCTGCTTCCTGGTCACCATGAGTAGAACAGATTTCCTCTGCCATGCCCTTCCCTCATGATGCTGTACCTCACTGTGGGCCCAGAGTAATGGAGTTGGCGGATCATGGACTAAACCTCGAAATTGTGAGTCCCAAATAAATTTTCCTTCCTCTATAATGTTCTTGTTAAATATTTTAGTCACAGTGATGAAAAGCTGACTAACATATACACACCTTTCTACATCTACATCCGCTTTAATATTATCTATCCAGCTTTTCATCCCCATGAGTTCATACTATTACTTCTTTGTGTAGGATTTATTTTGCCCTTCCTTTCATATTTACAGCTTCTTTCTCAAAATGAGAAATCTGGCAACCATTTTTTCACAATATGTTTTCTTATTTTCTCAGTCCTAAAATGTGCATAAAGTATTTCAGAAGTACTAATTTATGCTGCTGTGAAAGAAAGATTTCAGATTATTGTTTGCAATTTGTTTAGGGTTGTTTTGGGTTTGTAAACTGAGGGCATAAAGTTCTAAACTTATGTTCAAATTCCTTGGGTTCTTTCCCTAATGCCCCTTTAATGTGGTTATGTTATTCATTTGATGAGTAGTTTGGTTCATTTGGACTTTTTGTTTATCAAAATCTTCCCTATTCTTGTTGATTTTATTTCTCTTTTTTGAATATGTAAAACACTAACATGATTCCAAATTCTGAACTATACAAAAATTATATTGAGAAAAGTTTTTTTCTCACTTCTCTTCCTTTGTCTTTTCCATCCATTTCCTGACATTCTCTATAGTTATCACATCTCACTATATAGTAGTATATAGTTTATTTTGCTTATGTTTCTTTTTTGCTCAAATAAGCAGATAAATGTGTATTTCCTTTTCCTTTTTTCTTATTTTTCTTCTTTCTTACATGATGATGTAGTATGTAACATTTTTCATTTTTCTAAAACGTCAAAATAAATTCTGGATCACCGTACTAATTCCTACAGGGTTTTCTCATTCTCTCTCTCTCTCTCTCTCTCTCTCTCTCTCACACACACACACACACACACACACACACACACACACACACACACACAAAGGGGATGGAACCCAGGACCTCGCACAGGTGCTATATCACTGGGTTATACCCCCAGCCCACTTCCTCTTTCTTTACAACTTCATAGTGGTTCATTGTATAAATGTTTTAGTCTGTTTTTCATCCTCATTGTGATCAAAACACCTGGCAAGAACAATTAAAGGAGGAAGAGTTTGTTTTGGCTCACAGTTTCAGCTATTCAGTCTATGGCTGGATGACTCCATAGCTCTGGGCCTAAGGTGAGAGACTGAATGTCAGCAGGAAGGGCGTGGCACAAGGAAGCAGCTCAGGACAAGACAACCAGGAAGCAGAAAGCCATGCTCACAGGGGCAAAATATAAATCCCAATGTCACAGCCCCAGTGACTTACTTCCTCCAGACACACCCTACCTGCTTACAATTACCACCCAGTTAATCCATTAGAGGATTAATACACCGATTAGGTTGCACCTCTCATAATCTAATCATTTCACCTCTGAAAATTCTTGCATTGTCTCACACATGAGCTTTAGTGGTACAGCTCATATCAAACCATAGCAGCATCTGAACCATATTTCATTTAAATTCTCTTACATGTATAGCATTTAGATTGTTTAAAATATTCTGCAATTGTAAACAATGCTTCAATAATGAAACTTGTGCAATATATTTTTTCATTGTTGGAAGTATATCTTTAGCATAAATTTGTAGAAATAAGATTGCTAGTTAAAAAGGTAAATGTCTGTGTAGCTTTCTTAAATACTGCCAAGTTAGAGAACCCTCTGTAAGGGTTCTCCTAATTCTCATGTTCCCAGCAATGTATAAGATGCTTGTTTATCCACTAGGTCACCATCTGAGTAGACTATTTTAAATTTTTAAGATTTGCCAATATTATGGATTAGAAGTGATATTTAGTGTAAATTGACATTTCTCTTATGAATGAGATTGAATTTTTTTTCATTTTCATATATATTATTTTTCATTTATCTGACATTTACTTGAATTGCCCATTCTTTTGTCAGTTTTTCTATTGGATTTTTAAAATGCCCCCTCAACTTTTTTTTTTTTTGTTGGTTATTGTTGTTTGTTTTTTGTTACTGGGAAAGGAACCCCAGGGCACTCAACCACTGAGACACATCCACACCCCTTTTTTGCCTTTTTTGTATTTTATTTAGAGACAGGGTCTCACTGAGTTGCTTAGGGCCTCACTAAGCTGCTGAGGCTGACTTTGAACTTGCAATCCTCCTGCCTCAGCCTCCCAGTCGCTGGGATTACAGGCATGCACCACCATGCCTGGCTTCCCCTCAACTTTTATGTCATTTATCTACTGGTATATTGGACTTTATTTGTAAAATATGCTGCAAAAATTTTCATTAAATGTGTTGGTTGCATTTTTACTTTGTTTATGGTGATATTTATACCAAATAAATATACAAATAATCCTAGTTTTTAATTTGAACTTAATCAAATTTATCAATCTTTTTAAAAAAGTGTTTTTAGTGAATCTGGATTTTGAGTTATACTTAGAAAACTTTACACACACACACACACACACACACACACACACAGAGGCTAATGATAACTTCACCTAGTGTTCTAATACTTATAGGAGTTCAGTTTATATTTAGTTCTATTATATTTAGATCCCAGATCATTTGGAGTTTATTCTTGAATAGGTGTGAGACATAGCTCAATTTTATCTTTTCCCAAATGGCTAACCAATTGTCCCAGGATCATTTATTTAAGACAGCATTTTTGCCCTAGTGATTTGATTTGCTACCTTTATCATATATTGTAATTCCACATGTATCTAAAATTATTTGTTTTTTTCTATGGCAGACTTGACAAACTATGATAGATTTGCTCTTTGTGCAAAACCTCAGTTTTACAGAGGTTTTATAATGTGTTTTAGTGTCTAATAGGGCTAGCCACCTTTATATTTTTCTTTCTGTGTTTTCCTGGGTATAGTTTTTTTCTTTCCTGTGGTGCTAGGAATTGAGCCCAAGGCCTCATATATACTAAGCAAGTACTCTACCATTGAGCTACACCTCCAGCCTTTTCCTGAATATTCTTGAATTGTATATTTATTTTTCCATATGAAGCTTAGCATTAACTTGTCTGGTTTCATTTAAAAAAAACAACCTTGGCATTTTTATTGCGATTGCACTAAATTTATAAATTAACTTAGGGAGATCTGACACTTTTATTACATTGTCATTCTATTCAAGAATAAGAAATGTCTTTCCATTTGTTTAAGTCTACTTTTTATGTGTTTGAAGTTTTTCTCATGAAGATTTTGTACACTTTCTATTAAATTTATTCCTAAGCACTTTATCTTTTTTGCTGCCATGTAAGTGGAATTTTCTCTATCATCATATATTCTAGCTGGTTATTATTTGTATATATAAAGGGTATTTCTTCCTATATGATAATTTTGTAGTCAGCTACTTTATTGGATTGTTACTTTTATCACTGATTTTCTAGGATTTTCCCTGTACATTTATATCATTTACAAAATAGAGATTACTTTTCCTTTCCATTTTCATGCATCTAGTTAATTCGTCTTATCTAACTGCGCTGGCTAATATCTCTAGTATAAAGTTGATTAATAGTGGAGATGGCAGATGAATTTGCCTTGATCATGATCTTTGTGGAAAGTTCCTAGTATTTTTCCATTAAATGAGATGTTGGCTTTTGCAGCAAGGGGTGTGTGTGCACAAGTGCACATGTGTTTATCTATTGAAGAATAATATCAATTCCTCTTTTCTTGAATGTTGCTTTTTTCTTGGTTGTTTTGTTTTTGTTTTTGTTCTTTGTGTTGTTGGGGATTGAATCAAGGGCCTTGTGCTAAGAAAGTAGTCTACCACTGAGCCACATTCCCAGCCCTTTTTATTTTTTTAATTTTGAGACAGGGTCTTGCTAAGTTGCTATGGCTTCAATAAATTGTTGAGGTTGGTCTTGTACTTCGATCCTTCTGTCTCAGCCTTCAGAGTTGCTGGGTTGACAGGAGTGCAGCCACTGCATCCAGCTCTTGAATGTTTTTAATAGAAATAAGTAAGGAATTTTGTCAAAGGCTTTTTCAGAGTCTTTGGAAATAAACATGATTTTTCTCCTTAGATTTATAAATGTGGTGTGCTAATTCATTTATTAGTATTTAATCAACTTATATTCAAGTTGGAATAAATCCCACTGGGCTATGTTGTATTACTTTCATAGTGTGGTGTTGGATTCTGTTCAGTAGTATCTTACTTACAACTTCTGCATCAATTTTAATAAGTGAGCCAGGCGCAGAGCCTGTAATCCCAGTGCCTCTGGAGGCTGAGGAAAAAGGGTTGCTAATTCAAAGCCAGCCTCACCAAAGCCTGGGCCCTAAGCAACTTGATGAGACCCTGTCTCTAAATAAAATACAAAATAAGGCTGTGGATGTAGCTTAGTGGTGGCGTACCCCTGGGTTCAGTCCTGGGTACCCCTCCACCCCAAAATTAATAAGTGGTATTTGCAATTTCCTTTTTTTTTTTAAAACTATCTTTGCTAGCTTTAGGAGTCAGTGTTATGTTTCTCTTATAAAATAATTAAGAAGTTTTCCTTCATTTTCACTGTGCTGGAAAAATTTGTGAAGCGTTGTGACTCTAGTCCTTGAAGTAGAATGAACCTGTGAAACCATGGTTTTGTTATTTTTGTGGAAGTTCCTTAATATTTTCCTGTTTCTTCTAGGGAAATTGGTCTTATTAAACTATCTCCAAATGTATTCCCCTAGTAAGTTAGTTCATAAAAGTTTCCAATATTTTCATAGAGGTCTAAAAAGTAGTCCTTGCCAGTGTGGTGGTGCACGCCTATAATCCCAGCAGTTCAGAAGGCTGAAGCAGGAGGATCGCAAGTTCATAGCCAGCCTCAGCAAGGCCCTTAGCAACTTAGCGAGACCCTGTCTCTAAATAAAATATAAAAAAGGGGTGCTCAGTGTTTGAGCACCCCTGGGTTCAATCCCTGGTTCAAAAAAGAAAATGTAAAAAGTAGTCCCTTAGGGTCTCAAAATATCTTCTGCTTCAATGATTAGTTCAATATTAATATTTCTTATTTTGTATATTTGTACTTTCTCCATTTTTTATCAAGCAAATACAGGTAGTAATTTGTCTATTTGTTATTTTTTCCCCCAAATTCAAGATTTCGACTTAATTGAATCCATTATTTTTTAGTTCTTTACTTTAAATTTTTGCTTTAATTTTTATTCATTTTATTCCATTTCTCTAGTTTTAGAATTTCCCTCCTTCTGTTGGAGGTAATTTGCTCTTCTTTTTCTAGTTTCTTAAGAGATTATTTAGATTTTCCTTCTTTTCAAATATATGCATTCAGTGCTGTAATTTTCCCTCTAAACGTTGGTCTTGCTGTGTCCCTCAAATGTCGATAACTTGGATTTTCATTTTCATTTAGTACTTTTTTTTGTGGTGCTGGGGATTGAATCCAGGACTTGGAGTACGCTAGGGAAGTGTTCTACTACTGAGTCACAGCCCAACCCTAGTTTGAAATATTTTTGAATTTCTCTTGTGAAAATTGAAAAACAAAAATAACTAAAAATAAAAAGGAAGGAAAGGAAGAAACTAAAAGAGAAGAAAAATACTAAATAAATAAATAAATTCCCTTGAGACTTCTTTGATTTGTGAGTTATTTAGAAGTGTGTTGTTTGAGGGCTTCTTGGATCTTTTTTGGTTATTGATTTCTAGCTTAATTCTAATGTCATCTGATAGCAAGCTTTGGATGAGTTTCATTCTTTTAAAATTGTTAAAGTGTGTTTTATGGTGAGGAATGTCATCTATCTTAGTGAACTGAATGACAGTCTGTAGATATCAATTAGATTCAGTTGATAGATGGTGCTGCTCCGTTCAACTGTGTCCTTGCTGATTGTCTGCCAGGTGAATTTGTCAATTACTAAAAGAACGGATTCATCTAAGTCTCCTTCCAATATTATCATTATTGTCATTATTATTTTTGCTATACCTCAAATTGAACCCAGGGGCACTCAACCAATGAGCTACATCATCCTCTCTCTTTATTTTGAGACAAGTTCTCACCAAGTTGTCTAGACTGGCCTCAAACTTGCAGTCCTCCTTCCTCAGTCTCCTGCCATTGCTGGGATTACAGTGTGCAACTAGCTCCTTGCAATATTATTATTATTATTATTATCATTATTATTGCCTCATGTTTTTGGACACTGCGTTGGTAGCTCCCTGAGTCTTTCTGTGGTGGTGTCCAGTCTACTGAGGAGCCCATGAAAGGTATTCTTCATTTGTTACAATGCTTTTTTTATTTTTGGCATTTCCTTTTGATCTTAAAGTTTCCATTGTATGCTTATGTTCTCTACCCCTTAGTGTATATTGTTCACTTTTTCCATTAGTCACTAGCAGATTAATCATATATTTCTTAAGTTCACAGTTTGATAAGTCAAGCATATTATCTGCCATATCTGAGTCTTGTTCTAATGCTTGCTTTGTCTTTTCAAAATATTTTCTATCTTTTAGGGTACTTTATTCTTTATTGTTGAAAGCCAGAAACTACATACTGGATAAAAGGAACCAAGGTAAAAATGCCTTTTTGTGACATTTTATGTTTGTCTGTCTAGGAGTTAGGCTGCAGATATTAGACACCAAATTTCTTCTGGTATTCTTAGTTTTATCTTCCCGTTTGCACAGGTGCCCTGTAGAAGTGCTAGCAAGATACGGGGGCAGGGGACACCTTTTGTAGCTCTTTAAGTCTCAGTTTTAGTGAGTGTGCATCAGGCCTATGACCATCACTGCGTACATTTCAATTTTCCCCTTCAGTGAGTGGGACCGGAGAGCAAGAGGGTGCTGGAGTGGGGTATTTCCCTTCCCCCGGGATATTTAAGCTCTCCTAAAGCTAGAGTTAAGTTAAGCTCTAAATTAAAGTTAAATTCGAGTCCAGTTAAACTCTTGGGCTCTGATAAACTTGTTTCTCTTGAGGCAGGCCTTTTTAGGAAAGCGAATGCTCTGGCATATTTCAAAATCTCTAATTTCCCCCTCACCTTGCCAGGAGTATGAAGGGATTTTCCTATTAGAGAACCTGAAAGGATTCCCAGAACTAAAACTTAGAAAAATATAGGGACCTCCCCGCAAGATTGGGACTACTGGAATTTTTAACTCTTAAACTGCCCACATAGAGCCTCCAGCAATTCAGCAATTACAGTTGAAGGTTTCCTGTTCTAGTACTGGTTCCCACAGGGGTTTCTGCTCTTGGGCTTCTATTCAAGTAATAAATCAAGAAGTGATTCTCTGTATCTACCTGTCTCCAACTTATGGGACAGCAGTTTGTCTTATGACCCTAAGTTCTCTGCTGGATGTGAGAAGAGTAGTCAGTTTTTAGTTTGTTAAAATTTTCTTGTTAGGATGGGTCTCATGACTTCCTAGCTCCTTACACACCAGACCAGAAACTGGCAGTATAATCTTAGGGGACCACTGTTATATACATGGTCTGATGTTGATAGAAACATTGTCACTGGTGCATGACTGTCTTCTACTGCAGCCTTCTGTGACATGCACCTTTCTTTCAGAATTCACTACAACCATCTCATTTTTTTTTTGGTCTTACCATATCATTTGTGCCTAAGAGATGGTGGATGCTATGAAACACATCACCTGCTAATGCAAACAGTGCTGGCGACTGGAAATGCTCTTCATCTATATACAAAGCATAAGCCTTCATAAACCTTGGAAGCAGATTTGGATTCAAATGTTAGCTTTGTTCCTACAAACTCAACTCTTCTTGGTCAGTATCTTTTGCTTGTTTCTTTATCCATAAAACAAGGATACTGTGTCTATGTCATAGGGAAGTTGTGAGAACTGAATGGATTAAAGGGTGCTGAAGTGCCTAGGATAGTGCCTGATGCTTCAATAAATGATTAAAGTTGACCCTCCACATCTGTGGGTTCTATGTCCATTCAACCAACCTCAGGTTGAAAATTGAAAAACAATTTGCATCTCTACTAAACATGGACAGACTTTTTTCCTTACTTACCAAACAATGTAGTGTAACATTATTTACCTAGCATTTACATTGCATTAGATGTTACAAACAATATAGAGATGATTTAAAGTATACACAAAGATTGCATATGCTATATGCAAATACTATGCCTTTTTATATAAGGGACTTGAGCATTTGTAGATTTGGGTATCTGCAGGGAATTCTGGAACCACTTCCCCTTGAAAGGACCATATTAAAATGTAAGACAATATTATATGAAGCTGTTCAGTGAAAATGATAGTTCTTTGTCACAGAAATCTAAAGCTTTTTGTGGCAGCTAAATAACTGATTTTAAGGTGTGCTGGCTGGTGAATCCACTGGAGAGTGCCCACATTCCTTGTGGGGTGATATTTATCCGCCTCAACTAACCAGGATTGTTGGGCGGGTGTCAGTCCTGGCTTAAACAGCACCACCTTATTCACAGGAGAGGCGATTCTCTGACTTCTGTCTTCTGGTATAACTGCCTCATTTTTTTTTTTTTTTTCTCTTCTGCCTTTTTATTGATGGATTTGGGGAAGAAACAAGATCATGCCATTCTTTTTCTCTTTTACACCATTAATTCTTAAATTGAAACCAGTCAGTGCATGGAATCAGAGCCCAGGCAGTTGCCATGTGTGACAGAATCTGATGCAGACCAAAGGGAATCCTGGTAGGTCATTCCTGCCCACCATGAACAGCAAGGCCGGGTTTCAGAATTCAGAGCCTTGCTTTCTAGAATGACTAGTCTAGTTGTTCCTTTTTCAGAGATCCAGTTTGGTCATCCCTGTTCTATCCCAAGAATGTGCTTCCTCAGGCTTTGCTTACCTAACAGCTTCACAGTCCCATTCTGCATTCTGGAGATTTGTGGTGGTCATCTGAATCTGAGTTCTGAGAGGTGTTCATGACTATCTTTTGGATTTACATCCCTACATGATTAGTTGTTGAACTTAGAGTTTATTTGTTTAACTTTTGTAGGGCAACATTATCCCCCTCTTTCTGCTGGGGAAGGGCCATCGTTGTTTGTCTAGATACTGTCAACGAGTTGGTTTTCTTGAGGGAAAACATCTGCATAAACCTCCTGGCTTCATTCAGACAGGAACAAATGGTGCTCCCATGTCTACTTGAAATTGGAGACCTGCATCTGTTTCTCTTGCTCACAGTTATTATTTTTTTTCATTTATGTTTAAGATATCTTTTTTCTTTTCTTATTTTCTTTTGACAGCATTGAGGATTGAACCTAGGATCCTCTACCACTGAGTTACAGCCCCAGCCCTTTTTAGTTTTTAAGACAGAATCTTGCTAAGTTGCCCAGGCTGTCCTGAAACTTATTATTCTCCTACCAATCTCCCAAGAAGCTGCAATTATCTGTTTCTGTTTAAGATTTCTAAACTCGTAGGCTGTACCTGTGTGTAGTCTCAGTTATTCAGGAGGCTGAATAGGAGGATCCCTTGAGTCGAAGAGTTGGAGACCAGTCTAGGCAATATAGTGAGACCCTGTTTAAACAAAAAACACAAAACAAAAACAAAACCAAAAAAGGTTTCTTACAACATTTCATTGAATCCCCCCACAATTATGATTCCCACTTACTTTAATTTTTTAAAATAATTTTTTATTATAAAGACAATATCATTACAGAAAACCTGGACACAGACCAAAGTAAGTTAATTTTTTGATTGGAATAACAAGTTAACAAATTCTCCTAGACAGAATTTATTCTATTTCTGGATTTTTTCCATGAGTAATAATTAGCCATGAAATAGTACAATACCCTCTCATCCATAGTTTTGCTTTCCATGATTTCAGATACCTGAGCATATTAGTTTGTTTTCCATTGCTATAACAAAATATCTGGAAGGATGAAATACTTTATAAAGAAAAAAAAAGTTTTTTTCTTTTTTCTTTTTTTAAAATACCAGAGATTGAACCCAGAGGTGCTTGCTTTACCACTGAGCCACATCACCAGCCCTTTTTAAAATCTTTTATTTAGAGATAGGTTCTCACTAAGTTGCTGAGGTTGGTTTTAAACCTTTGATCCTCCTCCCTCAGCCTCCTGAACTGCTGGGATTACAGGTATGTGCCATCTCACCCTTAAGAAAAGAGGTTTATTGAGTTCACAGTTTTGGGGGTGGGAAGTCTAAACAGTATGTCACTCACTGGCAAAGATCCCTGTAGCTTTGTCACTTCAAGCAGATGGCATAATGGAGGGAGAGCATGTGAGAAACAGAGACCACATTTTGAGACAGGAAGCCAGAGAGACTGGGGAGGGACCAATCTTGCATTTTTTTTTACGACCTTGCTAATAACTAACCAAGGTACCAGGAGATCTACATTAATTGAGGGCAGTGCCTAGTGACCTAGATTTCCCAGTAAGCTCGACCTTGTAATGATTCTACCACCTCTGAAGGCAGCCACACTGAGAACCAAGCTTCTGACACATGAACCCCTGAGAAACAAACAACATCTGAACCATAGCACTGGGGCCAACTGTGATCTAAAACTATTAAATGGAAAATTCCAGAAATAATCAATTCATAAGTTTTAAACAACTTTTATTATAATATAAAAGTAGTATATTGTTATAATTTTCTTATCAGTTGTTGTGCTTAATTTACAAATTAAACTTTATGATAGACATGTGTGTGTGGGGAAAAAAGTGTATATAGGTCTCTATATGGTCCAAGATTTCAGACATTTGCTGGGGGTCGATAAGGGGGAACTACTATATTCTTTGACTTTCTTCTACTTTCCTCTCTTTACTATAGCTCTTTTTCTTAATTGGACTCAACAGAAGACTAGAGATATTTAGTGATTTAACTGTTTTGAATTATCTTATATAGAGAGATTTAGCCATTTCCCGTCCAGGATGGACTGAATTGATTTTTACATTCATGGTCCTTTAATGATCTTGTTACCCTGAGGATCAATAACCCTCTGCAAAACTTTAAAAATACCCTCTAGCCCCAAGGTTTACTGTACCATTTTTCATACCTTATCTCCTAGCCAGATTGCCACCACTTCTATTGAAAGGGACCCTCTTCATTCCTGCTGAACACCTCTTCCTTCAGGAAGCCTTTCTTCTGCATCATCCTTCCCACAAATTCCAGTCACATTCAGCCCCAGGTTTGTGACAGAGTAACCTGTCTTGTATTTATTGTTGTTGTTATTTTCCTAATGAACTTCATCCCTGGTCCTTTTTATTTTTTATTTTGAGGCAGGGTCTTGCTAAGTTGCTAAGGCTAGCCTCCAACTTGCACTCTTCCTGCCTCAGCCTTCCCAGTAGCCCAGATTACGGGTCATGGTTTTCTTTTTATCACTTATGTGATACTTAAAATTATTAAAATGCAATAAATTTAACAGAGTTGTAATGTACAACTACTATTTTTGTTTAATAACAATATTTTGTAGACTTTAAAGAAACTTTAAAAATGAAAAAATTATTACCTTTATATACATGAGTACAAACTATGGAATCTTTTAAATAATATGCTGTGTTTCCAGGATAAGTGGTTAAGTTGCTAACAGAATCTGGGCTCTCTCCTAGTCTTTGCTATGCCAAGTCCCTCCTTTGGGGAAGCACTTCCTTTTTGCAGGAGGCACTGAGCTCAGACCTTATGTTGGCAAATTCCTCTCCCCTGCTTACCCATAGAAATATTTTCACTTCTCCCAGGGAATGTCACATTTCGAAGCAGTCACTGCCCTCACATCCTTCCTTCTTGCTTCAAAAGGTGGCCAGAATCAAAATGAGGACAAGCAAGGGCCTGGTTTCCATCCCTTAGCACTGCAAAGAGAAAAAAAAAAATTGACGAGTTCCAAAAAAGCCATAAATGATCCTTATTATCATCATGGGCACGTGGTAAAATAACAACCGGGTCATTCTACAATATTGTGAACTACGTACAAATTCGCCTAACACGTTCTCATTTTTGAACGTGGAATTACAACCTTATAACTTGAAACCATAACATACTTTCTAAAATACAAAAAAAGATGAACGAGATTTCTTTCTTATGCCTTCTATAGTAATTTTAAAAGAAGGAAATCGTTTTTTAAAACCCCAGATTTCTCTCTCTTTTTTTTGGCCATGGCTGGAAGTGGGCTGGACCTTAAGACTGTGGTTTCGAAGAATGCTTAAATGCTGAATTAATCTGATGTGAAGAAGAAATAATAATAGCTCATTCTCTTTCAGTCTAATCACACACTTTTTTTTTCCGCCCCAGTCCTAAGGGAGGGAGCCTTTAATAATGATCTGTGTAAACTGATGCCCAGACGGCATGAGTTCGAAGAAGCTTTGCTCCAACAAGTTAAAACCCGGGAAAGAGCAACCCCAAAAGGCAACCCCTGAAACTGAAAAACTGCTTAAAGAAGCACAGCAATGCAAAGAACCGCAATGGCTCTGCTGGCACGGATCCTGAAAGCCACTCGCCGCCAGGCACCCGGGCCGGGGGAGCTTCTGGGCGCTCGGCTCCCGTTGGAGGCGCGGGCCCAGGACAAAGGATCCGGGCGACCCAGGGCGCCGCGGGCCGGGGACAGGGCCGAGGGGCCCCGGAGTCTCGCAGCCATGCCGGGGCCGCGAACCCTCGCCAACCTGGTGGAGTTTTTCTTCAAGGACGGTTTTAGCCGCATCCACGAGATCCAGGTAGCCGCGCACGCGGTGCCCGGAGGGGGAGCCGCCCGGGGCTGCTCCTCCACGTGCCGACGCGAAGCCGGGGGAGGGGATTCGCTCAGGGTTTGTCGGGTTAGGAGCGGTGGGGAGGGGATCCCCGGAAAGGGGCGCTGGGAAGGCGACTCTGGGAGGAGGTGGCGGGAACAGGGCGCCGGTTAGGGATCTCCTAGGAGAGGACTCCAGGGAGGGGACTCGGACTGGATGACGGTGAGTGGCGGCGGGCAGGGGGCCGGGGTAAGGAAAGCTGTGGAAGAGGCGCCGGGAAGGGGCGTCCTCGGAGGGGAGACCGAGAGGGAGCCCGGCGAGGGAACTGGGAGGATTTCCTGGGGATGGGGGTGTTACGGGCGGGGCAGGGACTTGACCTCCGGGAGGGGTAGCTGGGAAGGAGCAGCCGGCGGTGGTCAGAGCTGCGGGGTCCTGAGGATCGCGCTCTAGGGAGGCCCGAGCGGAGCGCAGTGTCCACGCGGTGGGCGCGGGGACCCGGCCCAAGAGCACAGCCAGTAACGCAGGGCTCTTGGGAGCCCCGCGTGTCTCTACGTGGCCGATATCTTTGTGTTCGGGTCTAGTAGTTTTTTTTTTTTTTTTTAATTGGAAAAAGCGAAATTCAGAGGCTCAGAGTTGCGTAGCTGTGGGGTAGACCCGTGAGGGTTGGGCCAGGGACTTGGTAAGCTCCCAGTTGTCCCAGTAACCCTTGGCGGGACGATGTGGGGATCCCACGTTCTCATCTTGACCCCGACCCTTGCCCCTCCAAAGCCCACTTCGAATTGCGTCTTCCATCCAGAGGTGGCCTTCCACCTTGAAGCGTCAATTTTCCCTCTCTTCAACTTATGGTGGCAGCTGTCGCCTTCTCTCATGTGTCTTCATCTGCTCGCCTTCTGGAGCTTGCATCCCAGAACACATCCAGTTATTTCTGGGATGTGGGCCTTTTGGGCTCCAGAAACACCCTCTTCTCACAGGCACCCACTTCCTTTTGTTGTGTGTTGGTCCTACAAGGCACTTCTCCAACCTCCCACCTGGGCTTCATTCATTCCTTGGTTCCGTCAACCATTCAATGCCCCAGAAGGCGCAGGCGCTCTGCCTAAAGTCAGAAGAGTAGAAATCTTGCTGAGAAAAAAGCAACAGAGCACGAGGAGGAATTTTAATTCTACAGAAATCACAACTGGCTCCCTCCTTTCCAACCCTCACATCAACTGTACTAACATCCCATCATGATTTTAGGAGTCAAGAAGGGTTTCTTCTCTTTTCTACCAACTTCAGAACTTCAGATTTTAGGATGATAGTTTCCAAATAGGGTGAAAACTTTTTTTTTTTTTTTTAAATTCAATACAGACTGATTTCTAAAATTTTAAGTTTAATTCTTCTTGTATCCACTTCTACTTTCATCTGCGTTTAACCTTACACCATCAGTCCAGAGTTTCTTTGAGAAGCTGGCCACTGTTAAAACCTGAATCCCCAATCAGGACATGCCTCAGTTTCCACTGATGTTTTTCTTTCATCTGCTGAGCCTCCAGCTACCATCCTGAACCCCGCCAGACCTTTTTGCTCACTGCTCAGACACATCCTTCACCACACCCTTCCCCCTGGGGGGCAGACGTGCCAGAGCACAGAGTCACGAAACTGACTCACTTGGTGCTTTCTCACAACACAGCAGGCAGGACCTCACTCAGTGCTTCCAGCTAGAACTTCTTTCTCTAGCTTCACCTTTTTCTTCACTCTTCAGAGAGCATCACCAGAATCCTCAGGTATGGCGCTTGAAGGAACTCTCTTCCTGCAGTTCCTCTGAGGACCGCTAGGGAGTACTTTACAGCCTGCAGTTAGCCACACTGAAGTGTGGCTCTAGATTGGTTCTAGTGAAGCCCTTCTTCCTGCTCTCTAGGTTGCAGTAAAGCAACATTTCTGGGGAAGAGCGTTATTCTGTGACCCATCCCATCCAGTTTACTTGCACTCACCTTGTAATTACAGAATGTTAGTTCAGCAAGGGATCCTAGCATTCAGCTGTACAAGTCAATTTTCCTTTTATAGAAGGAAAAAGTCCACAGTGTTAGCTGTTAGGCCCAAGCTCAGCGGCAGAGAATGCATGTGCCATCATCTGGGCCACCAAATGCTGTTTGAGGTGTGACAGAGCGGCAAGACCATGGGTACCAGAATCTTTCTTTGGTGCTAGCCCTTTGCAACCACCTGTCTTGGGCGCTTATCTCTGTGGACTATAGTTGCCTTGTCTGTGAAGGAGACTAACAATCTCCACCCATCCCACTGGTTATTGTGAGGTCAAATGAGATTAGGGCTGTGAAACTGATAATAACAAATAAATAATAGCAATGAACATTTCCAGAACTCTTCATGTACAGGTGAAGTTCTAACTCCTGTATGTGAGGCAGAGCATGGTGGTGCACGCCTGTAATTCCAGCTACTCAGGAGGTCCAGGCAGAAGGATCACAAATTTAAGGTCAACCTGGATAACTTAGTGAGACCCTGTCTGGAAGTAAAAAATAAAAAGGGCTGAGGATATAACTCAGTTGTAGAATACTCCTGGGTTAAATCCACAGTAGAGCCCTCCTACAAAGGAGAGAGAGAGAGAGAGAGAGAGAGAGAGAGAGAGAGAGAGAGAGAGAGAGAGAGAGAGAGAGAGAGAGAGAGAAAGGAAATTGTATCCTTTAGCTGTCACCCCAGCTCTCCCCCTCACTTAAGCAACCGCAAACTACTTTTCTATAGATTATTCGGGACATGTCATATAAATGAAACCGTGTAGTATGTGGTCTTTTATGACTGGTTTCAATGTTTATCCATGTTGTAGCAGGTATCAGTACCTACATTTTGCTTATCCATTCATCAGTTGATAGATGTGTGAATTGTTTCCACCATTTACTATGAATAATGCTGCTGTGAGCATTTGAGTATTATGTTCTTTTCTCTTGGATATTTGTCTTAAGAGTGGTTTTGCTGGGTTAAACCTTTTGACCAGCTGCCAGCTGTTTTCCAGAGTGTCTACAACAGACATTTTACATCCTCCCTACAACATAAGAGGTTCTGATTTTTCTACATCCTTGCTAACACTTTGTCTGTCCTTTTGATTATGGTTGTCCTATTTGAAGTGAAATCTCATATGTTTGATTTGCATATTCTTGTGACTAATGATCTTAAGCATTTTTTTCATATGCTTGTAAGCCACTTGTATATCTTTGGAGAAGTGTTCATTCAAATCCTTTGCCCAGTTTTTAATTCAGTTACTATTATTCTTTTTGTACTATTGAGTTGCAAAAGGCTTTTAAGAATGTATAGATGCAAGTCCCATATCAGATGTCTGCTTTGCAAGTATTTTCTCCATTCTGGAGGTTGTCTTTTAACTTTCTTGATAGTGTCCTTTGAAGCACAAAAGTTTTAAATTTTGATGAATTTCAGTTATCTATTTTTTTGTTGTTATTTGTGCTTTTGGTGTCATATTTAAAGATACCATGCCACAGTCAAAGTCAAACCCTGTTTTTTTCTAAGAGTTTTATAGTTTTGGTTTTTAATGTTAGGTCTTTGATCCACTGTGAGATAATTTTATATATGTGTGAGATAAGGTTACAAATTCATTCTTTATCTGTGGCTATACAGTTGTCCCAGCAACATTTAAGAGACTGTTCTTCTCCCATTGAATGGTGTTGGTACTCTTGTTGAAAGTCAGTTGACCACAGATGTTGATTTATTTTTGGACTCCAATTCTATTCCACTGATCTATATATGTCCTGCTGGTACCTTTCTGCCTAGATGACTGTAGATTTGTAGTGAGTTTTGAGATAGGAAACAGTCTTCCAACTTGTTCTTATTCAGAATTGTTTTGGCTATTCGGGTCCCTTCCATTTTCTTTGGAATTTCAGAATCATTTTATCAATTTCTACAAAGAAACCAAGTGGAATTCTGACAGAGATTGTACTGAATCCATAGATTACTTGGGGAGTATTTCCATTTTACCAATATTAAGTCTTACAATGTATGAACATGGGATCTCTTGCCATGTATTTAGGTCTTCTTTAATTTCTTTCAATAGTGTTTTGTAGCTTTCACAGTACAAGTTTTGCACAACTTTTGTTAAATTCATTCCTAAGTATTTTTCTTCTTGATGGTATTATAAATGAAATTGTTTTCTTAATCTCATTTCCAGATTGTTCATTGGTAGTGTACAGGAATACTATTGATTTTTGTATATTGATCATTTATCCTGCAAACTTGTTGAACTTATTTGTTATATTTTTTCCTTTTTAAAAATTTGTTCTTGATATCATGCTAAGTGAGATAAGCCAATCTCAAAAAACTAAAGGACGAATGATCTCGCTGATAAGCGGATGAGGACATATAAGGGGGGGTATGAGGGGTTAGCGTTAGGGTTAGGGTTAGGTTTAGAGTTAGGGATAAGGAGGGTGGTAAGAATGGAGGAAGGAAGGACTGTATAGAGGAAAAAGAGGGGTGGGAGGGGTGGGGGGAAGGGAAAAAAATAACAGAATGAATCAAACAATATTGCCCTATGTAAATTTATGATTTTTAATTAAAATAAATAAAAAAAAGAAAAAAAATTTGTTCTTTGTAGTTATACATGACAGTAGAATGTATTTTGACATATCATACATACATGGAGTATAATTTCCCATTCTTGTGGTTGTACGTGATGTGGAGTTACACTGTGTATTCATACATGAACATGGGAAAGTTATGTTCAATTCATTCTAATGTCTTTCCCATTCCCATCCCCTCCCCATCCTGCCTATTGTGAGTCAGCATCCACATATCAGAGAGAACATTCAGCCTTTGGTTTTTTGGGATTAGCTTATTTCACTTAGCATGATAGTCTCCAGTTTCATCAGATTACCAGCAAATGCCATAATTTCAATCTTCTTTATGGCTGAGTAATATTCCATTGTGTACATGTACCATGTTTCTTTATCCATTCATCTGTTGAAGGGCATCTAGGTTGGTTTATAGCTTAGCTATTGTGATTTGAGCTGCTATGAACATTGATGTGGCCTTGTTATTATCATGCTGGTTTTTAGTCCTTTGGATATATGCTGAGATGTGGGATAACTGGGTCAAATGGTCCAAGTTTTCTGAGGAGTCTCCATACTGCTTTCTGTAGTAGTTGCACCAATCTGCAGTCCCACCAGCAATGTATGAATGTACCTTTTTCCGCACATCCTCGCCAACACTTATTATTGCTTGTATTTTTGGTAATTGCCATTCTGACTACAGTGAGATGAAATCTTAGTTTTGATTTGCATTTCTCTAATTGCAAGAGATGATGATTTTTTTCATATATTTGTTGGTTGATTGTATCCTTCTGTTCGGTTCCTTAGCTCATTTACTGATTTGGTTATTTGTCTTTTTGATGATGGAGATTAATATTCTAACCTAGGTGCATGTGGTAAAGATTTTTTCCCATTCCGTAGGCTCTCTCTTCATGTTATTGATTGTTTCCTCTGCTGAGAAGAAGCTTTTTAGTTTGAATCCATCCCATTTATTGATTCTTAATTTTACTTCTTGTGCTTTGGGAATCTTGTTAAGGAAGTCAGGTCCTAAGATGATATGATGAAGATTCGGTCCTTTTCTTCTATTAGGCACAGGGTCTCTGTTCTAGTGCCTAAGTCTTTGATCCACTTTGAGTTGAGTTTTGTGCAGGGTGAGGGGTAGAAGTTTAACTTTATTTTGTTACATGTGGATTTCCAGTTTTCTCAGCACCATTTGTTGAATAGGCCATCTCTTCTTCAATGTATGTTTTTGGCACCTTTGTCTAATATGAGATAACTGTATTTACATGGGTTTGTCTCTGTGTCTTCTGTTCTGTATCATTGGTCTACCTGTCTATTTTGGTGCCAATACCATGCTGTTTTTATTACTATTGCTCTGTAGTATAGTTTAAGTTCTTGAAGTGTGATGCCTCCTGCTTCACTCTTCTTGCTACGGATTGCTTTGGTTGTTCTGGATCTCTTATTTTTCCAAATGAATTTCATGATTGCTTTTTCTAGTTCTGTGAAAAATGTCTTTGGGGTTTTAATTGGAATTGCATTGAATCTGTATAACACTTTTAGTAGTATGGCCATTTTGATAATATTAATTCTGCCTATTCAAGAACAAGGGAGAACTTTTCATCTTCTAAGGTCTCCTTTAAAAAAATTTTTTTTAGCTGTAGCTGGACACAACACCTTTATTTATTTATGTGGTGCTGAGGATCCCAGTGCCCCACACATGCAAGGCAAGCGCTGTACCACTGAGCCACAACCGCAGCCCATTCTAAGGTCTTCTTTCATTTCTTTCTTTAGTGTTCTGTAGTTTTCATTGTGGAGGTCTTCCAACTTTTTTGTTAGATTGATTCCCAAGTATTTTATTTTATTTTATTTGAGGTTATTGTGAATGGGGTAGTTTTCCTAATTTCTCCTGCAGTGGATTCATCACTTATGTATAGAAATGCATTTGATTTACGAGTGTTGATTTTATATTCTGCTACTTTGTTGAATTCATTTATGAGTTCTAGAAGTTTTCTTGTGGAATTTTTTGGATCTTCTAAATATAGAATCATGTTGTCCACAAATAGTGATAGTTTGAGTTCTTCTTTTCCTATTCATATCCCTTTAATCTCTTTCATCTGTCTGATTGCTCTGGCTAGAGTTTCAAGGATGATGTTGAATAGAAGTGGTGAAAGAGGGCATCCCTGTCTTGTTCCAGTTTTTCTCTGTTTAGAATGATGTTGGCCTTGGGCTTAGCATAGATAACCTTTACAATGTTGAGGTATGTTCCTACTGTCCCTGTTTTTTCTAGTATTTTGAACATGAAGAGATGCTGTATTTTGTCAAATGCTTTTTCTGCATCTATTGAGATAATCATATGATTCTTGTCTTTAAGTCTATTGATGTGATGTATTATGTTTATTGATTTTCATATGTTGAACCAACCTTGCATCTCTGGGATGAACCCAATTTGATTGTGGTGCACTATTTTTTTTGTATGCAATTTGCCTGAATTTTATTGAGAATTTTTGCGTCTATATTCATTAGGGATATTGGTCTGAAGTTTTCTTTCCTTGATGTGAGTTTATCTGGTTTTGGTATCAGCGTGATACTAACCTCATAGAATGAGTTTGGAAAGTTCCCTCCTTTTCTATTTCATGGAATAATTTGAGGAGGATTGATGTTAGTTCTTCTTTGAAGATCTGGTAGAACTCAGCTGAGAATCACTCTGATCCTTAGATTTTCTTGATTGGTAGACTTTTGATGATGTCTTCAATTTCATTGCTTGAAATTGATCTGCTTAAATTTTCTATGTCCTGATTCAAACAAACCCTTCTCCATTTCAAGAAGCAAATAGACTGCAATATAATAATACTAGGTGACTTTAACACATCTCTCTCACCACTGGATGTATCCTCCAAAGAAAAACTAAATAAAGGAACTACAGAACTAAAAAAGTACAATTAGTAATTTAGACTTAAGAGACATATATAGAATATTTCATTCATCAATGACTGATTACACTTTATTCTCAGCAGCATATGGATCCTTCTCTAAAATAGGTCATATCTTATGCCACAAAGCAACTCTTAGCAAATAAAAAAATAGAGATAATATCCTGCGTTCTGTCAGATCATAATGGAATGAAATTAGAAATCAATGATAAAATAAAAAATAGAAACTACTGTAACACCTGGAGACTAAATAATACACTACTGAATGATGAATGGATAGCAGAAGAAATCAGGGATGAAATAAAAAATACTTAGAGGTAAACGAGAATAGCTATATAACATATCAAGATCTCTGGGACACTATGAAGGCAGTGCTAAGAGGAAAGTTCACTGCACTGAGCTCATTCATTAAAAGAATAGAAAGTCAACAAATAAATAAGCTAATATTACATCTCAGGGCTGTAGAAAAAGAAGAACAAATCAACACCAAAAGCAGTAGAAGATGGGAAATAATTAAAAATCATAGCTGAAATCAATGAAATTGAAACAAAAGGAACAATCCAAAAAAATTGACAAAAGCACCAATAAAATTGATAAATCCTTAGCTACACTAATGAAGAGAGAGAGAAAACTCAAATTACTAAATTTCATGATGAAAAAGGAACTATCACGATGGGCACTACTTACAGATGATAATCAGAACCTATTTTGAAAATTTATACTCTAATAAAATAGAAAATCTTGAAGACGTTAACAAATTTCTAGAGACATATGACCTACCCAAATTGAATCAGGAGTTATTTTTTTTCCCATGAATTCTTTAACATTTTCTTTATGGAGAATCTTATCATTTGTGAACAGGGATGGTTTTACTTCTCCTTTTCCAGTCTAGAGGCCTTTCCCTCCATTGTTTTGTTGAGACCATTTCAGCTTTTTTTTTTTTTTTTTTTCATGTTTTTATTCCCTTTGATGTTGGAGATTGAATCTAGGAACTTGCACATGATGCTAGGCCTGTGCTTCATCCCTGAACCCCTGGAGGCCATTTTTAGAGGCTCACTGTATTTCGACTAACTCCACAGAGCAGGCTGCTGTATGCTGGGCTGAGGGAAAGTGGCTGGCAGATAGTGGCTCATTTGGCTTAGGATGTTTGTCTTCTCAATTCATCTCTGTCCATGAAGACATTTCTCTTTTATTGCTGTATGACGTTTTTAAAACCACACTACTAACGAATAAACAAACCTCTATGAATATAATTGTGTAACAATATGCTTACCTCAGGGTTATTTAGAGTTTCTACTCTGATTCAGTCCCATAGAATATAGCTTCCCTCTGCCCCAATTTTCTGCTTCTCTAACACAAAAGAATGTTTATGTTCAAGGTATATCATATTTGTGTGTTTTTTCCTTTTTGATTTCTCCATGGTATTGCAGCAGAAGCACACACAGGAATATGGAAAAATCTTCAAGTCTCACTTTGGTCCTCAGTTTGTAGTATCTATTGCAGACTGCGACATGGTGGCTCAGGTGCTCCGGGCGGAGGGGGCTGCACCCCAGAGAGCCAACATGGAGTCCTGGCAGGAGTATCGAGATTTACGAGGGAGAGCCACCGGGCTCATCTCAGCGTGAGTATGCAGGACAGGCTGTGCCAAACGTCAGAGGGAGCTCAGGGAGGAATGCCCAAACTGCTGATTTCCTAAAACCCAGCTATTAAAAAAAGCACAGAAGTTTCAGTGGTATAATATCACATAGCCACTTTGCATGATCTCCTAAACACCAGGAGTGGCAGGGGCTCTCCTCTCCCTCTGTGAAGAGGTTTGATGGCTGGGATAAGGTGGGGGCCACACGGACTGAATGATGGGCTAGTGCTCTTCTCAAGCAATGCTTTTCCACTTTGGGTGTCCACTCAGTGACAACGAGGGAACTGAAGGACAGCAGAAGGAGGGTTGTTAACCTTTTAGCACTGTGACAAAATACCTGAGATAACCAACTTTAAAAGAGAAAACATTTAATTTGGCTCATACTTTTGGAAGTTTCATTCCATGGTCAGTTGGCCCCATTACTTTTGGGTCTGTGGTGAAGGAGCACATTATGGGAGAAGCAAGTGATGGAGGAAGTTGCTCACCGCACAGCCGCTGGGAAGTGAAGGAGACAGAGGCAAAGGGCAGGGCCCAATATCCCCCTCAAGGGCACATCCTCTTATGACCTAACTTCCTTCCCATAGGTCCTACCTTCTTAAGTTTCCATCATCTCCCAATAGTGCCACAGGCTGGGGACCAAACTTTTATTTAATACGTGGGCCTCTAGGGGACACTTACCCAAACTATAGAAGCGGGTAAGCAGCTAATTCAGGAGACCCAAAGGCAAATCTCCTAGTAGGGGACTAAGAATCTCCAGCACCCATGGATGATTTTCGTGTCTCACAGCAGACTGTGATAATTTAAAAAAAAAAATTTTTTTAGTTGTAGATGGACACAGTATCTTCGTTTATTTGTTTATTTTCATGTGGTGCTGAGGATTGAACCCAGTGCCTCACATGTGCGAGGGAATCACTCTACCAGTAAGCTACAGCCCCAGCCCAGACTGATAGTTTTGAACGAGGTTCTCTGATACCTTGGTACCTTTGAAGAAATAATTGGCACAGTTCCAAGGAGGGAGGAGACCAGAGTGTCCATATAATCCTCGGCCCCAATTCCTGCGGGCTAGAGATTCAGTTGGTAGCTCTTTCTATATATATAAATGTATAAATACGTATGTCTATATTTGCATATATATGTATGTATGTGTATATACCCACACACACATATTCGCTCCTTATTTGTGTGATTTGTGTGTATGTGTGTGTGTATGTGTGTGCATCAGATCAGATGTCACCAGGGTCCCTTGATTTCTATCCTTTGGGAAATAGTTTAAGCAGCTCTTCCTGATGTCCATCTCTGGAGGGGAGTGACTAGAGGGAGGCTGATGTAAAAACTCCTGCTCCATCAGCCATGGGTCGGGATCATGCTTGGGAACCTGGATACCTTTTTATCCTGAGATTGGGCAAAGTGGTGCTGGTGGCTTCAGCACAGGTGGGGAGAACAGGTGGGGGAGTGCCTGGCCCAGGAGACTGACGGTCACCCAAAACAGATCCTAAGGCAAGGCTTTGAGTGCAGTGGTTCATTTGGGAGTGGGGAAGCAAGGAAGGAATGGGAAGGAAACACGGAGGGTGTGTGTGGATGGGCGCTGCTCTGTGGGCAAGTGGGTGGAGCTCAGTCTCATCGGAACCATCAGAGAGACAGAGCCAGCAGTCCTCAGACCTGCTCCAGACTGTGTACTGAGCATCCCGCCTTCATGGTACTCCAGACTGGGAACTGGTCATCCTCAGTGTACATCCAGGAGCCCCAACCCCCTGGTTAAAAGCTGCAGTCACCCTTTTTGGTGTTCTTTTTAGATTTATTTTATTGTTTTGTTGGTACTGGGGATGGAACCCAGGGATGCTTTACCACTGAGCTATATCCTTTGCCCTTTTAATTTTTCAAATTTAAGACAGTGTCTCATTAAGTTGCTGAAGCTGGCTTTGAATGTGTGATCCTACTGCCTCAGCCTTTCAAGTAGCTAGGATTACAGGTGTGCACTACTGTGTCTGGCTCCCTTTTTCTTTTTAAATATCAATAATAACCCCATGATATCCTTACAAGATTGGTTCAAGGATACCCACAGATACCAAAATCTGCAGATGTTTAATTCCTTTATATAAAATGATGTAGTATTTGCACATAACCAACACAGTCCTTCAGTATGCTTTAAATCATCTCCAAATCAGAATTTAAGAAAAATATTTTTGATGATTAACTAGTTGAATCCATGGATAATGAACCCACAGTTTTGAAGGGTTGACTGTATATATCCCTGTGTATATGTATACACATTAGTATATACAAACTTTATATGTATCTATACACATATACTTTGTGTGTATATATATATATAAAAGATTTTGTGTATATACAACTTTTTCTC
The DNA here is from genome assembly GCF_902686455.1 of Sciurus vulgaris. Taxonomy (NCBI): domain Eukaryota; kingdom Metazoa; phylum Chordata; class Mammalia; order Rodentia; family Sciuridae; genus Sciurus; species Sciurus vulgaris. The sequence goes on from NC_136463.1 coordinate 74,248,642, forward strand.
TTGTAATCAGTTTCATATCTTTATTATATTATTATAAATATTGTTATAATATTATCATAATAAGTTTTTCAAAGGAAATCATATCACATATGATTCTCAGTGGTAATTTTTCCTTAAAGTTTGCTTCAAGGTCACTGTGGTCACTGTGGTGCAATGCCTTTAATCCCAGTGTCTTGGGAGGCTGAGGCAGGAGTATCGCAAGTTCAAAACCAGTTTCAGCAATTTAGCAAGGCCCTTAGCAATTTAGAGAGACCCTGGTCTGTCTCAAAAGAAAAGGAAAAATGAACTGGGAATACGGCTCAGTGATTAAGTGTTCCTGAGTTCAATCCCTGGTACCAAAAAAAAAAAAAAAGTTTGTTTCAGGGTAGCAACCTAAGCTCTAACAGGGATTAAATTATTTCTGCTCTCTTTCCCAGCAGCTCTTGTTGATCTCACTTTGATTGGCAGCTCTTGCTGATCTCATTTTGATCCATATCCCTTGTTTATCTAATTTTGACTGGCAGTTCTTGTTGATTCTCATTTTGATTGGCAGCTCTTATGATTCTGTGTGGATGGGAAATTTTTCAGAAGTTCTCTGAGAATTCTTTCTCAGAATGTCAATGTAAGTAAGGTTATCTAAAACTCGTGTTGTTCTTCTAGGGAGGGTGAACAGTGGCTCAAGATGAGAAGTGTATTGAGACAAAGAATTCTGAAGCCAAAAGATGTGGCCATTTTCTCTGGAGAAGTCAACCAAGTTATTGCTGATTTGATTAAAAAAATCTACATCCTCAGGAGCCAGGCAGAAGATGGAGAAACAGTGACTAATGTCAATGACCTTTTCTTCAAATATTCCATGGAAGGTGAGGTGGAGTCGGAAGGTGGGAAAATTGCCAAAAAAGTAGTTTTCTTTCCTTGAGCATTTCCTGAGCCCCAGGCAGTGTAAGCCCAGTGCACACACACGTGATCCCCACAGAGCTGGCATGAACCGGGTGTGTCGCTGCTGTTTGAAAAAGAGGGAAACTGAGACCTCACAAAGAACTTGCTCAAGGTTATACCCCAATTCCTTTTCTTAGAGGCTAAAATCTGTTTCAAATCCAGGTCTTTTTAGCTCAAGAATCCATGTTCCTAATTACTACACATTTTTAAAGCATAATTAAAAATAAAGGAACCCTTGGTTATGAAGGGTTGACTATATATGTGTGCATATATGTATTTTATTACAAACTATTCTATCTTGTTGGATAGTTCATTCTATCTTGTTGGATAGTTCAATTATTACAACCAAAAGGTAGTCATCAAACACATTCTTCCTGTTTCCTTATTACAGCTAAGGGCCATCAGTTTCTCATGTGTCCATCAAGATCTATTTTATGTACATAGAAGGAAATACACATGAGTATTCTTTTTACTTTTACAAAATAAATGATAGCATATAAAACATATTGCTTTTATCTTTACTTAAAAATATGTCTGGAACACCCTTCTATTAGGTTTGTGGAACTGGATCTTTTTGTTTTTAATAGTGTTTACATTTCTTCAAATTTAACTCTTTTTTGAAACTTTAAAAAATATTTTTATATAATCTGTCTTTTTTTTCCCTTTTAAATTGGTTCTTTTTAGTTATATGTAACATAGGATTTATTTTGACATAATTATAAAAACATGGAATATAATTTGTTCTAATTCAGTCCCCAGTACTTCCCCTTTCCACTCCTTCTTTCCTCCCTCTGTTCCCTTCCTTCTACTCTGATCTTCCTATTAACTTTTTTTTTTTTTTAATTAGAGTCTTGTGGATATACACGATGGTAAGATTCACTGTGATATTTTCATATATGTACATAGGAAAGTTAAGTCAGATTCATCCCACAGTTCTTTCCTTATCCCATCCCTCCACCCTCCCTTTCAAGCCCCTACATTTATTCCATTGGTCTTTCTTTTATTTTTTAATTGCCCCCTCCTAATTTTTGATTAGCTTCTGCTTATCAGAGAAAATATTCTCCCTTTGACTTTTTGGGACTGGTTTATTTCACTTAGCATGATAGTCTCCAGTTCCATCCATTTATAGGCAAATGCCATAATGTCATTATTCTTTATGGCTGAGTAATACTCCGCAGTGTATATGCACCACATTTTCTTTATCCATTCATCTGTTGAAGGGCACCAGGTTTATTCCACAGCTTGGCTATTGTGTTTATGCTTCTATAAACATTGATTGTGTAGTATGCTGATTTCAAATCTTTTGGATATATGTCAAGAAGTGGGACAGCTGGTCAAATGGTGGTTCCATTCCTAGTTTTTTCAGGAATCTCCCTACAGCTTTCCAGAGTGGTTGCACCCACTAGCAATGTATGAGTGTACCTTTAAATCTTAACTTTAAAGTTATGATAATAATGTTTTCTAAAAATAGCAACGACACCAACAAAGAACTGTAGTGTAAACATAGTGAACTATACCGCTCTTCACTGATCCATGGGGTCTCTTACTCTGGGTCTGGGATCCCCAGGAGGAGCCACTTTTCAATTACCCCCATTGGGTCGGAGACCTAAAGTTGATCCATAGTTGCCCAGTGGGGCAAGAAGCGTCCCTGGTTGGGTTTTGGTTCCTCTCTCCTGAGAACTAGGACAAACTAGAGAGGAGAATGTGCTGGGACTGAGCAGCGCCAGGCTTGGAGATCTTATGAAAGGTTTATCATCTCAGACCTGAGTTCCAGTCTTCTGCAACCTTAGTCCAGCTACGTAAACTCTGGGAGTCCTTTCATTTCGTTTTTCTGTTGGGCTTCCCCTCTACCCATCCTCTACCACTGGAGATTGAACCCAGGGGTGCTTTATTACTGAGATACATCCCTATCCTTTTTTATTTTGAGACAGGCTCTTGCTAAGTTGCTCAAGTTTCGGATCCTCCTGCCTCAGCTTCCCAAGTCACTGGAATAAACAAGTGCACCACATTGCCTGGCTTGGGTGGGTTTGCTAATAAGTGTTTCAGGGCTGTACAGGGAGCTATTTAAACGAAGCAATGTTGACTGTGCACTGCATCCTGTAGTTCAGGACGAGATTGGATGATACGAGGGACGGCACCTCACTCATGAAAGGCTCCTACAGCATGCTTTTTTTTGTGTGTGTGTGTGTGGTGTTGAGGACTGAACCCAGGGCCTTGGGTTGAGTGGGAAAGCCGTGCACTTTCCCACTCAACCACACTCCCAGACCCCTTAGATCGCTTTTGCAAGTTACTTTCATGGCCACATATTGCATATGGATATGGCAAATGATCTAGAAGAAGAGAACTTTTAAACTGTCTTCCCCACCTAGGTGTGGCCACCATCCTTTACGAGAGTCGCTTAGGCTGCCTGGAAAACCACGTCCCTCAGACGACAGTGGAATACATTGAAGCCCTGGAGCTCATGTTTAGCATGTTCAAGACCTCCATGTACGCAGGCGCCATCCCCAGATGGCTCCGCCCCTTCATCCCAAAGCCCTGGCGAGAATTCTGCAGGTCCTGGGATGGACTCTTCAAATTCAGTAAGAGAAGAATGGAGGAAGGGCTCCTGTGGCCTATGTAGAGTGATGGGACTTGCAGCTTTTTGGATATCTAATGTATCCAGGCCGTGGGTGATTATGGCTGAGGATGATCAGATGCACCTCCGTGGTGTTATTTGCATTCATAACTTTCATATTTGTTTCTCAAATAAGCAAAACATCGTGGGAATGTGACTATTAGTAACATGAGCTAATTTTCATTTTATAATTATTTTTATTTTAACAAACATGCTAGCAGTGACACATGCAAATCTTGCTGGAAGACGATATTTTTAGTCCAATAAATGTGGCAGTACTTAAACTGTTGAAGGAATTTCAGGCCCATGGACATTTATTTGAACATTCTCAATTGCAGCTTTTTGGGAAGGGACAAATTTGTTTGTTTTTTAACCTGGTGAAAACAAGCTAGGAAAATGAATATTCATTCTCAAAGTGACACTATAAAGATTTGCTTTCTTATGTAACTCAAAAAATTTGAAAAGACAACATTGAGGCTTGACCCAGTGGTGCTTAACCACTGAGCTACATCCCCAGTTCTTTATATTTTTTATTTTGAGACAAGGTCTCTCCAAGTTGCAAAGGGCCTTGCTAAATTGCTCAGGCTGGCCTCAAACCTGAGATCCTCTTGCCTCAGCCTCTTAAGTATCTCATTTCAGGTGTGTGCCACCAAGCCCAGCATCAAAATTTTTACCATAAAGGTGTTTCCAAAAAGAAAAAAGTGATTTCCAAAACACTTAGACCAATGTTTTAGAACAATGCTAATATTAAAAGATGTGTCCCTTGGTGCCTTTTGAAGGTCAGCATTCATTTGGATATACAAATGAATGATCGGATGCACCTCCGTGGTGTAGATTATATGTGCTTGCTGTCGTTTTGTGTTGACATCTCAGTTAATAATGCATGGCCTTTCCCTGCTCAGTTCATTTTGTTTTTTTCTGGAGCAGAGTGGGAAAAAAGAATTTGCGTTCCTGTGACTCTACATGATAATAGTAATTCCTTGATCATTGGATTAGAACATTTGCAGATATAGAGTACTTTCAGGAAGGAAGAAATGTTTACATTGTTTTTAGTTTTTCATTCATTTACGCAAGCAAATGTGTGAATGAGGCCCCAAGACTGACGAGATCAATTTCTTTAGCCTCCGTCATCTGCTATGCAAACTTAACTGTGTTAGTTAAACTACTGGGAGGACCAAGAGGGGATCGAGACTGAAGTGATGATTCTCAACCCAAACTTCTTTTAAAAGAAATACTGTTTTCCAACAGGTCAAATTCATGTTGACAACAAGTTGAGGGACATACAGTGTCAAATGGACCCGGGTGAAAGGGTGAGAGGGGGACTTCTCACATACCTCTTCCTTAGCCAGACCCTGACGCTGGAGGAGATCTATGCCAACATGACTGAGATGCTGCTGGCCGGTGTCGATACGGTAAGTTCTGGGGACTTGTTTTCTCAATAAATAGAGCACAGCACTGCTTTCCTCATGCTCTGGTGGAGTGTTTCCTTGTAGGGAAGATACTTTAAGTGCACTGTACATGTTTGTATAGTTGGCCTTCCATATCTGCAAGTTCCAAACCTGTAGATTAAACCACCTGTAGATTGAAAATATTCAGGAAAACAATTACATCTGTACTAAACATGTACATGAACATAATCATTTCTTAGATAATACAGTATGACAACTATTTGCCTAGTATTTACATTTTATTAGTGTTATAAATCTCCTAGAGATGGTTGAAAGTACAGGGAAGGATGTATGTAAATTATATGCAAATACTATACCATTGTTTTATGATGCGAGCATCTGCAGACTTTGATATCCATGGAGAGTCCTGGAACCAATCCCCTGTGGATACTGAGGGCCACCTGTACTAGCAGAAGGGCTCCAGGAGAAAGCTTTCTCTCTGTAAAATGTAAAACAAGGTACACAGTAAATTATGTGAACAGCATAACCATAATTCCATTATCACACATGTAAAATAGCAGTAAGTGTTCAAGTTTAAAAATCATTCCCCGTTTGTGAACATTTTGTTCACTGTTTCATAATATCAGACATGAAGAGGGCACAGACATTAAACACCTTATTATTTACCCTTTAAAATTTGCCAAGCCATGGAATTCATTTTATAAAGCCAGGTTAACTTTAAAACCACAATCCTTGAGAGTGTAAAGAAAGAAACCTTAAACAGTTTGGCTTGTAAATATGTGTCTGTGTGCACGCATGTGTGTAAACATATCAATATGAAATGAGAGCCTAGAGAATAGAATCCTGACCAAGAAGGGCTCATTATCAGCCTGAAACAGCACTGCCAGTGGACTTAGAGGCGATCCTACATGCTGTTACCAGAAACGAAGATGCAAATGAGTGTGTATGCTCTGTTCCCATTAGTAAGACACTGTGGCACTGTGGCACTGTGGCACCACCCACTCCCTGTCTATGTGCGTATACATGTATAAATTTGCTGAAAGGAAGTGGTGAAACAGGAAAAAACAAAACAAAACAAAAAAAAGCAACAGGCTGTACTTTTTGGTGGAAGACAAGTCAGCTGAATGAAATTTTTAGCAGAAAAGTAGGGAAGCTCTGTGCTGGATGGTGTGGAAAGTAAGAATTAAGATTGCCCCATGCCCTGCGGTTTCCAAAGCACTAACTGAGCACCCTTCTTGTCTAGCAGTATCTACTAAGGCAGGGGTCACTGCCTGCTTTGAACAAGCAGAAACCTCAGCAATTGAGCTTGTCACATCATGCTTTTCCTTTATGCAAGTGTTTCCTGACCTTGATTAAGGCACAGAGCTCCATTTTAAAAGGAGGAAAAAGAACCCCCCAAACCGAGGTTGACTATATCTTTTTTTTTGGTACTGGAGATTTAATCCAGTGGCGTTTTACCACTGAGCCACATCCCCAGCCCTTTTTATTTTTTATTTTGAGACATGGTCTCACTGAGTTTATTAGGACCTTGCTAAGTTGCTGAAGCTGGCCTGGAACTTGCAATCCTCCTGCCTCAGCCTCTTAAATTGCTGGGATTACAGATGTGCATCACCATGCCTGGCTAGACTATATCATTTTTATGATAATGTCACTTAAATATGTAAAAGTGAAAAACAATGTAAATTTCTTCTGGAAACTTGTAACTCTTGCCCCCTGGTGGTAATTTAGAGTATCACAATGAGGTGGAGATGAGATGGGACTGGGTCCATTTCTACTTCCTGGAGTGGAAGCCAGGAAGGATTCTTAAAATTTCAAATGCATTTTTTAATTTTTTTTTTTGTGTGTGTGTGTGTGTGTGTGTGTTACTGGGGATCGAACTCAGGGCCTTGTGCTTGCAAGGCAAGCACTCTACCAGCTGAGCTATCTCCCCAGCCCTCAAATGCATTTTTTAAAGAATCAACTTTAGTGCGGTGTGATTTGTGTATAATATACTGCATCCATTTAAACTGTATAAATTTGATACAGATTGTTTACAGCAAGTGTTTGTGAAACTACTACCATAAATGTTTTTTCTAAAGTTTATGTCAGTGAAATCATATAATACATATTACACTGCATCTGGCTTCCTTCATTCAGATAAGTGATTTTAAGATTCACCCATGTGGTGGCATTTAACAGTAATTCACTTTTTTTTTTTTAAATCACTGAATAGTGTTTCATTGTATGCCATATTTCATTTTCCCCTAAGGATATGATTCTAATATAATTTTTTGTTTTCTTAATAGAAAGCATCTAAATAATTTCCTTCTTATTTATAAGGAAAAGCCTGAACATTATACTATATGTTGTAGATTATGGGACAGCCTGCTTTCTGTAAGCATGTAATAAATGTTTATAGAGCTCTCATTTAAATGAGATCCTAGTGAGTAGAATCCATTAGGGTAGCTATTGAATAATATACTATGACCAAGAGGTGTTCAATATCAGAATGAAACAGCCAATTGATTTGTAGGGGAAATGATATTCATATGGTATAATTAAATTATATTTAAAGAAAAGGCATTTAGACTGTGGAATTTCCTTACAAGCAAGTGAAGTACAGTCACATAGATAGTGGTATTGATTTTAGTGGAACTCTTGGGACTTAGTATAATAAAATAGAATTATTCTAAATAACTGGAAGTGTAATTAGACCAAGAAGTGACATTAAAAAATGATACTGCAGAGCTGGGGGGTGTAGTTCAGTGGTAGAGTGCTTGCCTGGCTGATGAGAAGCCCTGGATTCAATTCCCAGTACCACATTAAAAAGCAAGACAAAGCTGGGTACAATAGTGCATGCCTGTAATCCCAGAGAACTGGGAGTCTGAGGGAGGAGGATTCGAGTTCAAAGCCATCCTCAGAAACTTAGTGAGGTGCTAAGCAACTCAGTGAGACCCTGTCTCTAAATAAAATACAAAAAGGGCTGGGGATATGGCTCAGTGGTTAAGCACCCCTGGATTCAATCCCTTGGTCCAAATGAACAAACAAAAAAGGGCACTAGAGTCATAGAATTGATGTTCCAAAAATAGTTGTTTGATTTTTCTGCCATGAAATAAGGAGAAGAATCTTTGTTTGGGTAAGACCTCAAGTGCAAAGATAGGATTTTATGAATATGGTTTTCCTTCTACCCTTATTCCAAAGGGACATCACTTCTGACACTTACTGCTGTGTAAAACTCATGACATGCCTGTGTCTGCTGGTTTCTCTTATTAGACATCCTTCACTTTATCCTGGGCAGTGTATCTCCTGGCAAGGCACCCAGAAGTGCAGCAGATGGTGTACCAGGAGATAGTCAAGAATTTGGGGGAAAGGCATGTTCCAACTGCAGCAGATGTTCCCAAAGTCCCACTGGTCAGAGCTCTTCTGAAGGAAACCCTGAGGTACAAGTCAGGGGTAAAAGTCAAGTCAACAAATTATCTCCTTTATGATCTCTGATTTTTTTTTTTAAAGTTTTTATTTTAATTGACAAATAATAGTTGCATATCTTTATGGGGTGTAATGTGATGTTTCAACATGAGCATACATTGTGGAATGATCAAATCGAGGTAATTAGCATTTCTATCACCTCAAACATTGATCATTTCTGTGTGGTGAGACCATTTACAATCCACGCTTTCAGCTGTTTTGAAACATGCAATACGATATTGTGAAGTGTAGTTCTCTAGCTGTGCACTAGAATGCCAGAACTTACTTCTCTTACTCCCCTGAAACTTGGTGCCTGGTGACCTTTCCCTGTTCATTCTTCTCCTGATTCTTTGTCTCAGCAAATCCTCAGTCTGTCTACCCTCATGCACTGAAGTGGGTAGGAAAAGGATGTTTGTAACTATCTATCTTTCCTCTTGTCTGATTAAGAGAAGAGTTACTGTTTTACGAATATCCATTGTCCTTCATAAAGATCTTTGAAGCAGCCACTGAATGCTTTTCCTGCTTTATACAATCGGCCCATTCAGTGTTTCCAATGGAAACACTCTTGGATCGATACTTTTGAATCTGTTCCTCTGAAGAGAAAGCAGAACAAGATTGATTTTTCAGGAAAATACACTGGGTTGTTTGGCTAATTACCAAACCTGTTCACAGAATCCTGTGGTTCTTCTGTGAACACCCTAGTGTGAGTTGGAGAAGCCATTTAGTGAGGCTGATTTGCTCCTGGAACAGGGCTTCAGTGACACTGGAAAAACTGGAGCTGGAGATGTACGGGTTGTGTTAGGTGGAGGGGGATGGTTTTGCGGGGAGGTGGGCATTCCTGATCAGTGAAATTCCTTCCCCCTCTGCAGTGCCCCTTAACCAGCATCCTCTATGGGGAAATGCTATGATAAAGAACAAAGATTATTTTCTATAGTAAACGTGAAAGAATTCTTCCAAACCTGATTTGATAACAACACTTTAATTTGCACTGAATCCTTAATCTAAGCATGCTGACTAATCTTTTAAAAAAGAAAAAAGTAAATGGACTGGGACGGGGTACAGCTCAGTGGAAAAATGTGTGTTTAGCAAGTGCAAGACCCTGAGTTCCCCAGAACCTTAAAAAAAAAAAAAAAAAAATCCAATTTTTTTTTAGGAGTCTCTGTCCAGGACAATTTGAGAACTGAAGTATCATTTCCTAAGCTATACTTAGGATTCTAAGTCCTATGAACCATTCTTTGATATAGTGATCCTTGTACATGTAAAATTTCAGAAACTTGGAATTTTTTTTCCCTGGAGAACATAAGAGCATGTTCAAAGATTTTCTTTGTGTTTTGCAAACTTTTTTGACCTTGAAACCTTTTCCTAGTCCCCAGAATACTTAATCTAGAAGCCTTCTTAGGGGCAACAAAGGTGTAGTTGAAACTGTACTGTTACAATTTAGATTTTTTTTTTTTTTTTTTTTTTTTTTTTGGTATTGGGGATTGAACTCAGGAGTGCTTTATTCGTGAGCTATATCCCCAGTCCTCTTTTTAATTTTATTTTGAGAGAGGGTCTTGCTAAATTGTTGAGGACTTGAACTTGGGATCTTCAGCCCTCCCCAGTTGCTGGGATTACAGGTGTAAGCTACCACATGGGCTGGTTTTTAGAATTGTTAATGGAAGTGGCAATATATTCAGATTCCTAAATGTTTAATAAAATAGTTTAAGAGTCACTGTTCCATTCCTGTTCCCATTGGCTCCTTTCCAGGCTGTTTCCGGTGCTACCAGGGAATGGCCGGGTCACCCAAGAAGACCTGGTTATTGGCGGGTATCTGATTCCCAAAGGCGTGAGTTTGGTGGCCATGGCAGAGGTGTGGGGGTTGCATTGGAAATCTGCTTCTACATTCAGGAGGTCTTTGTCCCTTTTCTTATGCTTGTGCTTATGAAGACAGGGCTTTAGCAGTAAGGAGATGACTTGTGTGGTCTGACTGCTCTGGAAACTTACTCCTCAAAAGCAAAGCAGATGAATCTGTATCACACAGGGCCACTCCCTCTAGCCCCCAGGCTCTGCCCTGTAAAAGCAGCAGCTCTGCTCTGCCAGTTTCCCATGGACTGGAACGAGCTTTCTCAGAGGCCACGTTGACATGGGGGTAGGCCAGGAAGTATGAAGTGAAGGAAGAGCATGATCCACTTGGGTCTGCGTGGACCTTATGTGGCTCCCCCAGGCCAGGGGCATTTCTGAAGGGATGGTCTGGCTAGGGCTCTGCTGGCCTCTGCTCTGCCTTCAGGTGATCCTCTTTTTCATTCTTTTAGACCCAGCTGGCCCTCTGCCACTATGCCACCTCCTATGAGGACGAGAACTTCCCTCGGGCCAAGGAGTTTAGGCCGGAGCGCTGGCTGCGAAAAGGAAGCCTGGACAGAGTTGACAATTTTGGGTCCATCCCCTTTGGTTATGGGGTTCGCAGCTGCATTGGGCGAAGAATTGCAGAACTGGAGATTCACCTGGTCATGATCCAGGTGAGGCATGGAAGGCAAACTCTGGCCATTGGATGTGGTCTCTCTTCTTGGGCTGGACTGGGTCAAGACTTTCAGGTTAAAAAAGAGGACTCAGTTTTGAAAACTTAAAAAAAATCAAGGGATTTGTATGAAATCCCTCATATAACCACCACCTGGGCAGGAACTATTTCGGCCCCACAGCCACTGCCTATTTATTTCCTCCTTGGGATTCTGTTTTGGCAGAAGGTGAAGCTGCTGAGGCCTGAAAGCCTGGGTGGTATGTGTATGTCATTGGGGGGCTCCAGGGACCCAGAGCTCAATAGTCATGGAGAGTTCTCAAGAGAGACCAATGGTCACTGGCAAATGAGTGGTCCTCAAACCTCATCACATGAGGAGCAAATGTGCAAGGTCAGAGTGAGAGGTCAGAGGTTAGATGTTTAGAAAAGACCATGTGGATGCTGATACATATGGAGCTGCCCAAAGACACACCATTCTGCTCATTTCTTTAATGATGACAAAAGAATGAATGTCCTTATTGAAGTCCTGACCCTGATCCCTGCTTGACTCTGTCCTGGATCTGCAACTTACCCTGAGAACCTATCAGTGGGCCTTTCTCATCTTTTCCTGGGACACAAGGCTAGAGAAAGAGGCAGGATAGGGTGAGGACAGCCTGACATGTAGTGTCAACAACTCATCTGCCACCTGCATTGTCTGAATGGGTGGAGCCAGGTCCCTCATCCCTATTAGGAATCTGTATTTGACATAAGTCTTTAGAGCAAGTCGTCTTTCATTCCCTAAGCCCTAGGGTGGCTTTGCCAACTGGTGGGGCAGATTATTGCTTTGGAGTCCTTTAAAACCCATCACTCAGGCACTTTCCAGTTTCACCATAGGAAACAGGGTTGGTTCTACTTTTTTTTTTTTTTTTTTTTGTGGTGCTGGGGATTGAACCCAGGGCCCTGTGCTTGCAAGGCAAGCACTCTACCAACTGAGCTATCTCCCCAGCCCTAGTTCTACTTTTGAATGGTAGGCATGAGCAATAAAATGAAAGGAACACATCAGGAATGTTTAAATTCAGGCCATCAACACTCAGCGTCTGTTGGATGATCTCCTGCCTGCCAACAGCTCTCCCTGCTGCTATGTTGTAACTGATGCAGCTGCAAATTGTGATCCAGCGGGAAACCTGGAATTTCACTTTGTTAATTCTCTTTGATCTTTCCATACCTCCTTTATGTAAATCTAAAATGGAAAGAATGCAGTTAGGATTTTGAAATGGAGAATAAAACCTAAGTCATGAGAGCGTTCTGCATGTACCTCCTTATTACTCTATAGTTGCTCAGTGGACATGCAAGCTCTTGTACAGGATGTAATACTATTTCCAAAAGGCCAGCATGTCACTGGCCTCCATGTTGAACAGGCATCTTCTCATTGCCTTACCTCCCAAAACCTGTTGCCACAATAGGAGGAGTAAAAGCATTTAAGGAGCATTGAGAATTTGCTGCTATCCCAATGTATTAAGTGTGTGTGTGTGTACACATGTGTGTGCATGCATGCGTGTGTGTGTGTGTATGGTGTTTGGGATGGAACCTAGGCCTCACACATACTAGGCAAGTGCTATACTACTGAGTTACACCCCAGCCCTGTCCCAATGTTGAATCCTTCTTTTTCTTCTTAGTTGCTTCAGCATTTTGAGATCAAAATATCTTCTTGGACTAAAGCCGTTCATGCAAAAACCCACGGGCTTCTGACGCCAGCGGAGCCCATCCATGTGCGTTTTGTTAACAGAAAGTAAGCCTGGGTTTGGAACCTGGGCTGATGGAGCAGAGCCAGCTTGCCAGCATGCACTGGGTGTGCATGTATTGCTGATCGCAGCAGTGGAGGAGGGACTCTAGAGGCTGTCTTCTGATCAGTTGGCCTTCCAGGCTGTTGAAGACTTGGAAATCATGCTAAGGAATGTAATGAGACTATGACAATGTAAAATTTTGTTGCCTGATGTGTTACTCAGCTTTCTGTTACTGTAACAAATAACTGAGATACATAAACTTCAAAAGAGAAAAGGTTGATTTTTGGCTCACCATGATGGAGATTTCAGTTCATCATCAGATAGATCTTTTGCTTTTAGACTTTTAGTAGGGGAGGACAGCACATCATGGCAGGAGTGTGTGGCCCAGCCAACCGTTCACTTCATGGCTGGAACATGAAAGATGAAGAGATTGGTGTCCTACAATCCTCTTTGAGGGTGTTCTCCCAATGACCTAAGGACCTCTCACCAGGCCCCCACCTCTTAAAGGTTTACCCACTCCAGATAGCACCAAGCTAGGGACCAAGACTTTAACACATGGGCCTTTGGGGGACATTTGAACATTCCAGATCCAAACTATAACACCTAAGTTGAGAGAAATAAATCAGTCATCATGGGAACCAGTGTAACATTAGAATATTTTTATTTCAAGGAAAAATAAGTATATAATAGCGTGTTCGTATGTATGTCATTTTAAATATTCATACTGGAAATGAGATCCAGCTGTTGGTGCTTATTTGAAGCTCTAATGGGAAGCCTTGGCTCTCAGGAATATTTGTTATGCTAAGTTCTGTTGCCTTTCATGCTATTTCCTGGTGCTAAAGGGGAAAAAATATGTGATTTTATAATGTTCTCTCCTTGCCTTCATGCCTGAAATGTCCTATTCCCAATTCCATGATTCTTGTTACATAATCTTTATCAAAAATTTATCTAATATATACCATACATTTTTCCTCCATTCTACAAAATAACTCTTCAACAAAATGGAAATAATATCCTTTCATATGCTATTTTTATAAGGCATATGATAATGTCGAAATCTCTGTGCGATGATAGACTAGCTTAAACATAAATGCTGTAAAAATATATACAGTTAAATATGAAATCATGTCCTAAAATCAGCCAAGTGTGGAATTACTTTAAGGTAGCAGCATATATATTGACTTTTATAGATGAGATGAAATTATATTCTGTTTAAGACTGAAATTTAAAAGGTATTGAGAATTACTAATCAACTCGAAGTGACCTCTTATTGGCTGTGCACACAGTGCGACCTTCTAAGGAAGCATAGCCCTACCTGGAGTTAAGAAGAGTGAATGGTGAAGTGCAGGTCAGAGGGTGAAGTCCATCCTCCACCAAAATCAAAGTATAAAAATAGACGAAAACAGACATTAGGAGCCTCTGGTGTCAGGGTACCTCATGAAGCATTCTAGCCAAAGAAATTGAAACTGAATTGGATAAATCTCTAAATCTACTACCAGTTTATGTGTATACAGGGTAGAGAGGGACATGACAAAACTATAAGGAATGCAACCAACGAAATCCAGAATAGAGACAGTTCCTGATTTACGATGGTTTGACTTAAAGATTCTTTGACTTTAGGATGATGGGAAAGTGATAGGCATTCACTAGAAACTGTACTTCCAGCTTTGAATCTGGATCTTTCCCTGGGCTAGTGATAAGAGGTAAGATCCTCTTTTTTTGATACTGGGCAGCAGCAGCAGCCATGGCTCAGTTGACCCCAAACCCATGAAGAGAAAAAAACCAACCCTTCCTCATGGGCTGTGGTGCTGAGATAGGATGTGGGGGGTAGGTGAGCTGTAAAAACTTGGGTTTTTCAACAAGTGTTAAGAAAAAAAAAAAAGAAAGAAAGAAATAAAGGGAGAACTGTTAGAGAAAAAGAAATTTATGAGATTTATCAACCAAGAGCAATACTGGTGTTAGCTTGAATCAGATTCAAGTAAACAACTTATAAAGAGATTTAAACAAAAGAATTATAAAAAAAAAAAAAAAAGAACCAAACAAATCCATGGAGAGAGAAGGGAGGGGGGTGAATTGGGAAATCTGAACACTGTTTGTATTTGATGATATTAAGGAATTATTGTCATTTTGGGTTTTGATAATGGAAGCTGTGTTTTAAAAAAAACTGATCTTATCTCTTGGAACTATCTTTAAAGATGCAAATGTTTATGGATGAAATGTTATAGCATGTTGAATTTGCTTAAAAATAACCTAGCTTGCTGTGGGCATGGATGATGTGTGTGTGGGAAGGTGTGGAGGCCCAGGGAGGAAGAACGAACCAAATGGGGCAAATGTTGCTAGTTGTCGGAGCTGGTGATGGGTACACGAGGGTTCATGATGTTATTCTCTGTACTTTGCATAGGCGTGAACATTTCCATAATCAAATTGTCTGCAGAAACAAAAGCCTTGATTGATCAATAATCTCATGGTTCATTTTTTTCACTATTGTTTGCAAATCAACAAACCTGATTGTCAATTAGGTTCTGCAGGAAGCTCTACCTTTGAATAGTTGTTAGGAATGACTGTTTCAATGCTCTAAAACACAAGTACTGTGCTAGGGTTGGGTGACCTGCCAGGGCTTAGTTAGCCTCTGCAGCTGAGAAGGCAAAGCAGAGGACAAATCCAGAGAAAGAAGTAAGGAAAGGGAGGGTCAGGACAAGGACCTGTGAACCACTTAAGTGGGTCAGACCACTAGGTGTGAGATGATAGGGTGTGGTGGGGCTTGCAGAGGGCATGCCTTGCTTAGGGGCAAATTCCACTTTAAAAATGTGCTGGTTAAAGAAAGGGCTTAGTTACTGGCCATGGGTCATCAGTGAGGCACAGGACAGAGGTGCAAGACTGGGACCAGAGCATGGAAATGCTCACCATGACTTGCTGTAGTCTGTTTCATGGCCAAGGGAGGCACACCCATCAGGATGGTGGGGGACAGGCAACAGACAAGTCTATGTAACCCATTTTGTTCCATCATCCCAGATGTGGAACACCTATACAAATTTAATTTGGTCAGCAAAGTTGATATGGTAATGTTGAAATAATTAATATGTTATTTAAGAGGTCTGTTCTTTTGAGAAAAGTAATAGGCAAATAATTAGAGCTTTTGAAAAAAGTACATAAAATATACATTTTCATGTGAAAAAATATATAAAGGATATATAAACTTGAGATTCTGATTTCCAAACTATTTTCATTTTTGTACTGGAGATTGAACACAAGGGTGCTTACCCACTGAGCTACATCCCCAGCCCTTTATATATATGTTTTTTTAGACAGGGTCTTGTCGGGGTCTTAAGCCCCCTTGCTCTTCTCGACCAGTGACAAAGGAAGGGGACACTCCCCAACAAGGTCAGAACAGGATAGGTAGGGCCGGCTGACCGCCTGCTCCCAGCACTCCGGGCAGAGGACAATCAGACGTGTCAGGGAGACCCGTCACAGCAGGAACTCGTTTATTGAGGAAGTCACACAGCTTTTATGTAGGGTGGGGGCTAGGCGGGAACCAATCAGCTTAACTTAGCAAGGCAGGGGGGTTCACACAGGCGAGAGTCCCATAGGACTATATGGCAAGCACGAGCTGATCACGTTCGTGGAACTGTTGTTAACCAATCCCTAATGGCGGGCCGGTTTATCATCATTAACCTTTGAAACCGCCTTTGAGCCTTGATCATGCTCACTTGCCAGGGAGTAAGGAGTCAGCCTGAGTTAGTTAACGTGTCATTAGTCCCAACAGGGTCTCACAAGGTTGCTTACAGCCTTGCTAAATTGCTGAGGCTGGCTTCGAACCTGCAATCCTCCTGCCTCAGCCTCCCGAGCTGCTGGGATTTCAGGTATGCATCACCAGTACCTGTGTCAATTTTATTGAAATATTCACAGAATTGAAAACTTGGGCTTAATGGTGTTATAGTTTGAATATAAGGTGTTGCTCATGTATTGTACAAGGTAGGAATGTTCAGAGGTAAAATGATTAGACTGTGAGAATTATGACCTCATCAATGGATTAATCATTTGAATGAACTAAGTGGGTGGTCACTGTGTGTGTGGGGGGGTCATGGCTGGAGGCAATAGGTCACTCAGGGTTTGCCCTTGGGGATTTTTTTTTGTCCTTGGCTCCTCCCTGGCTCTGCTCTCTCTGCCTCCTGGCTGCCATAAACTGAAAAGCTTTCCTTCATCATTCCACCATTCTGGAATGATGTTCTACCTCACCTCATGCCCAGGACAGTGGAGTTGGCTGTCCATGGACAGAGACCTCTGAAGTCATGAGCCTAAAATGAACTTCCCTCCTCTAATTCTTTTCAGGTTTGGTCACAGGAATGAAAAGCTTACTAACTCAAATGCTAAGTAAAAAGGAATTTACCAGAGAGATATTGGGTCATAGATTGAACTGAAGGAATAGCCAAATAGCCAGTCATCAAGAAAGCAGATCCCTGGACCTCCACTGCAGGATTTTTGGGCAACCACCTTACCAGGCTCCAGTTCTCACTTCCACTAGGCATTCTATTAGCTGTGCCTGTGATTGACAGGCACTCTGACCAAAAAGGAGGGTGATGGCCTATGAGTTGGCCAACCACAAATGTCTACTGAGTCAGCATCACCAGTCTCTGAGCAGAGTGAAAATAATATAACCTGTCATTTCTAGGCTATGCAGTCTTTCCTCAACCTTGCATGAAAGTTTGGGCAGTTTCCAAAACATCTTATGTCACTCGAAAAGAAAAAGTTCTCCAGTGGCTTTGAGCTACCATCACACTCTTATTTAATGAGGAAAACATCCTGCTTAGTGTAAATAAATGTCTCAGTACTTCACTTGAAGCTGAGCATCTCACTTCCCTCTGCTCAGTGTGGCCTGAGGTTAGAAGGCCGTAGAGGGCTGCAGGCATGGTTGGCATCTTCTCTTTCCTGTCACTCCCCTCTTCCCTTCCTGAGCTGATGTCTGTCACAGGATGTTTAGACCATCTAGTTTGGAGCTGGGGAGGACAGTGGAGGTGAGAAGACTCCCCTCAACTGATCCAATGGATATCTGGCTTGAGTCTCTTCAGCTGGGCGGACATGGATGCAGAGCTAACTCTCCCTCCTTGGAGTTCTCTTTTGGGGTTTTCCTAAACAGAGTCTCCAATCCTACTTCCTAAGAAACGGGCTGTGCTGCTCCTCTGGTGGCTCCTTATGATTGTCCCCTCTTCCCTGGGGCATCCAGAGAACAGGCCCTCTTAAGCTCTCTTCTTGGGTAGAACTTGTCCTCTCCTCCCAAGGACTCCCCATGTGGCCAGCCACCCTGTCACTATCTGTGGACTGTATCTGCTCATTTTACTCTTTCAGGTGTAAGTTGGGCACCCTGCTTTGTACACCACAGACCAAGCCACAGAAGTCTGGCTTCCTCTTTCATCTTAAGGGGAGGCAGTTCTCAGGGATAGAATGGGGGAGGGAGAATGTGGGGTCCTTGCTATCCACCTTTCCATTTGTAGCCTTTGTTCTCTTGGCAGAAAATGAGATAGTCCATGTAACTGTCCTGCTGCCTCAGCCATGACTCCTTCCCAGTTTGCATTTCTTCTTTGAAGGCCCTTCAGGAAGCCACATGAAGCTGGCCAGAGTTGGCCTAAGGGACAGGACAGGTATAGCTGGACTCTAGCAGCAGATGTGGAGGTCTGTGTTAAACAAGGGTCAGAGCTGTCCCTAGAAGAGGCAATGTGAGGAGTGAGAGTTCCTGAGAGCCACTGAGAGCCAGGGGGGTATATTGCTCACTTTGCCTTTGTTGTCTCTTAGCACCATGACTTTCCTCTGATGTAAATTGCTCATTTGATTGTATTGTGTCTGTCTATCTGATGCTGATTATTTGAAATTTGGTGGGATTTGCTTTGTGGCCTTGCACAGGGTTAATTTTTGAAAATGTTCTATGCATGCTTGTGAAGAATGCACACCCTCTAAATTTCGGAGGTAGGGCTCAACTTATGTCTCATGCTTATTCATTATGAAGAATGGCATGTCAAAAATTCTCAATATAATTGTGGATTTGTCAAATTTTGGGGCTTAATATACTTTGAAGTCACATTATAGGTGCATTCAAATAAAATCTGGTTTTATCTTCTGGGTGAATATTCCATTTATTATGTTGTGCACCCCCCACCCCCCGCCTCTCTCTCTACTGAGGATTGAACCCAGGACCTTGCACATGCTAGGCAACCATCAACCACTGAACTATATCCCTAGACCTATAGTGACTCTCTTTACCCCTCCAGATACTTTTGTCTTAAAATTTATCTTTATCTGACTTTCATTTGGCAATTCCAGCTTTCTTTTATTTGCCTGACGTTCCTTTCCCATTCTTTTAGTTTCTCCCCTGGACGAACTGACTTATCTCCTACGTATCTTTTGGAGTTCTTCCCCCTTCCCCAATTCCTTGAAATTCATTTGTTGAAGAAACTGAGTTGTCCTATGGAATTTTCTACTCTGTTACTGATCTCATCCCTATAGTATCATTTAGTATGTTCTTCTATCTCCTCTTTTTCCTGTATTTGTAGTTATATCTAGAGGTCACATTCCTGAATAATTTAGTTGGTTGTAAACTTCTGTAATGGTCGCTATTTTCTCTTAGCACTCTGAAGATATTACTCTGTTGTAATAGCCAAAATACTTGATTACTGCTATTGAGAAGTGTACGGTCAGTTTGTTCTTATTTGTAGATGATTTATCATTTTTCTTTAGCTATCTCTGTCCCTGGTTTAAAAGTTCTCCAATTTCATCATTTTTACGTATCTTACAGTTTATTATACTACCTACATTGGCAGACAGATATCCGTCATTAATTCTGGAGAACTCTCAGCCATTATCTTCTTGAATATTGCCCTTCTCTCCATGTGCTAAATATAAGTTGATATCATTCTGCATTTCATGGATCTTATCTTTGCTATCACAATTTTCATCTCTTTATCTCTCTTGAGTGGCATCCTGGGACTTTTCTTCAATTTTAGTTTTCCAGTTCACTATTAGTCTTTTCATCTGCTTTTATTTGCTATCAAATATGTCCATTGAGGTTTTCATTTCAATAATTGTTTTCAATTTTATAAACACCATTTAGTTACTTTGCAAACCTACCTGGTCTTTATCTTCATAACATCTTTCTCTCATATCATGCTTTAATATTTCTTTTTATTCTTTAATCATTATAAGAGTAATTGTTTTATAATCTGCTTCTTCATTCTATTATTTGGAGTTCTTAGGAGTCTAGTTCCTTGGCTTGCTGTCTTTTTGTACTCTCTCTCACAATGGATGTTTTCCTTGCTTTCTTTGGGGTTTGGTTTATGTATCCCTGTTGTTGGGGCTTCATTTGTGTAACCCAGATTGAGAATGTGTTCCTCCAAAGGAGTTTTGAATTTGATTTTCCAGCTGCCTCAAGGATGTTGACAGTTTGGAGCTGCTGTTTTCTTATTTCTCAGCAGTGGGGTTCCTGGGCAAGCCTGTGGCTGTGTGTTCTCATGGGAACATTTTGAGACAAGAAGACACATGCTTTTCCTCACCAGTGGACAGCCTTCTGTTCATTCTCTGAGAGTAGAGGACTTATTGGTCCTGGCTTTGGGGGGAATCTCAGTTTTAACTCCCCTTTTCTGAGCCTAGGCTGCATGTCTTGCCTTCATGGTTGGTGGAATGTAAGCTGACTTGGAAAACTGCTGACTTCCTCACCTGAGGCAGTCAATGTGTTAGCCCCACTTACATTCTTGGTTTTTAGTTTCCTGTCTGAGGTGGCCACGTGGAGTCAAGCTCCTCACCCCTAACACGTGCATATCCTAGTCTCTGGTGACTACATTAGATTCCATAATGAAAGGGAATTAAGATAGCAGATGAAATTATGGTTGTTAATCAGTGGATTTTAAGATTGAATAATTACCCTGCATTATCTGGACCTGCCCCAGGCCATCATAAAGGTCCACACAAAGGGAAGAGAGGGGCAGAAGAGAATTTGAGGGAGGTGCACCTACTGAAGAATGGTCAGAGATGCAATGTTGCTGGCTTAGAAGTCGGAGGAAGAGGCCGTGAGTTTAGGAATGTGGGCGGCCTGTGGAAGAGAGAAAACTAGGAAATTGATTGTCAGAGAATGCAGCCCAGTCAGACCAGCATTACACTTCTGTCCTCCAAATTATAAGAAAATAAATTTGTGTTGTCTTAAGCAGCTAATTGTGGAATAATTAGTTAGGGTAGTGATAGAAAACTAACACTCTCTCTAAACTTCTGGCCTTCTATTTTATTTTCCTGTGACATCATCTATGCATTTCAAAGGGGACACACACACACACACACACACACACACACACACACACACACCCCTACATATTTTTATTCAGCATTTCTAGGTGTCTTGTATGGAAGGGGTTTCATGCTCCAGTCCACACTGGTACCAACTGAGCTGTGCCTTCATTTTAGAAAGTCAATTTCATTCATTCTCAGGCCCTTTTTGTTTGGCTCTCTCCCTCATGTTTCTTCTTCTCAATCCACCAATATTTTTTCTATCAAGGCAGTGTACAGAGTGACGAGAAAAAACAACTCCCACCTCCTACAAGGAAAAAGTGTCTTTTTTAAAGCAAACAGATCTAGGCAGTGAAGTTTGGATGGCGATGACCTTGATGGATCCCAGGGCTGGTATAACACACGATGACTTAACCAAAAGCACCATGCCGCACATCTCTTGGGATGGAAAATAGCAGCAGAAGAAGTATTTTAGTCACTGCCAAATGCTTTGTTTTACATAAAGGCTCTATTGGATAATTAAGCTCATGTAATAATAACTTTTCTGTAGCACCCTGGTGGCTTGTTTTATCTCAGACTCTCTGATGAGGAGTCAGATTAACTTTGGCCATTGTGTGGAGGTGGACATTTAGCAGCAGGGATCTCCATGGAGAGAGCTCCCACAGCTGTAAGAGTAAGTGTTGGCTATCAGAGCTGTGTGGTGACCTACAGTGGGGACCTCCTTGGGGACCCAGTGTGGGTTTTTAAAATGTCAGATAAGTGGTAGGCGGTTGTGTTAATATCATCATATGTGGATTTTAAAATTACACCCTTAGTGAAAACCTAGGATTATCACATCGCTTCCACAGCCCATCCTGGGTCCCCCCTGTGCCTTAGTCACTAGAATTTTAAGTGAGATTAGGGGGGCAAAAGCAAATGGCTGCTACTGGCATGTGACATTAAGACAACCTCCATTCAAGAGACTCCCAGGGATGTTTGAAATTACTTCTGTTATGAGAAAATATGGTCAGAACATAGTTTATGTAAAACTCAATTTTTAAGAAGAAAACAATATTAAAAAAATGTTTTGGCTTTTGGTGAAGATTAGAGAGATGAATAACACCCTCACCTAGGGTGTGGAAGGAATTTCCATAAATAGATAATTTCAGAGGAGCAGGGGTTCCCTGAGCAAACAACACCTACATAATTCTGCCTCAGGGAAGTTGGTACAGAGAGAGCCATGACCATAATTCAAGCATTGGTGTGAATCATAGGAGCATGGGGGCTTCTTCCCCATCTCCCCTCACTGTACTGAACATAAATGCCAGGTGACTTTCCTCACTGCTGTCCTGCTTGGAAGCTTCTGAGATGAGTAGCAAGACTCAAAGGATACTTCTGACCTTTGGGTGCAGACAGAGGGGGTTTGGATCCATCTAGGCCTACATACTGCCTGGCACTTGCCCTTGGCAGGCACCCAAGGACCCTGAGATCTTTCCATAACCACAGATCATAGTAGCTATTTTGCTTGATCAGAATTATGTAAGAAAATATGCACAAAAGTCTGTGGTATGTGACTGGGCCTTAGTAAAGTGTACCTGTGTGTGTTTTAGCCTTACTCTGTTGAATAAAACAGGTTTTACGAAATAACTGTCCAATAGTATTAGCAGCAGATCAAATATGAAGGTGGGAACATGGTCTGAGGTCTGAGTTCTGGTTTAGTGTGGAAGGGAACTGAAGACTGGAACCATGTATTTTTTTAAGGCTACATCATCACAGAATCATAGCCCAAATGGGTGAAAATGCAAAAGAGAGAGAGAGAAAAAAAAAACCCCAAAAAACAAAAAACACTGGAATGAAGTCCAGATCACATTGGAAGCACACAGTATGAGGCTTTTGGCTGCTTGGATTTGAATCAAGGCTTTGGCTGTTCATCATGTTTTGAGGTATTGTTGAAAACAGCATGGCAGGAGTGTCCATGTAGAAGGTGTGTTAGTCAGATTTGCATCTCTGCGACCAAGATGCCTGACAGGAACAACTTAGAGGTTTAGTCCTTGGTCAGCTGACTCTTGCTCTGGACCCAAGATGAGGCAGAACATTCGTGAAAGAGAGAAGCTGCTCAAGGACATGGCATTCAGGAAGCAAAGAGAGGAAGGGGAAGGTGGCACAGGGAAGATGACTTGCATCCTCTAGCCACACCCCACCTTCCTACAGTTAGCACAAGTCCACTCAAACTAGAGTGGGTTGATTTGGTTACAGCTTTCACCAATCCAATCCAATCCAATCCAATCCAATCCAATCCAAATCAATCCAATCATTTCACTTCTAAACTTTCCTGCATTATCACAGGAGCTTTTGGGGAACACCTCATATCCAAACCATAACAGAGGCAATCAGCAAACACTATTGTGGCAACTTCTTATACCAGTAACCCAGAGTTGAGCCAAACTTCACAGTTTAAGGGAGCAGTCATCTGTTAGACTGTCCCTTGCTTTGGACCTAGTCACAGTTTGGGGATCTCCAAGTCACTTTCACTTCTGATCAGCTGGCTACAAATTCAGGGATTCCCCCTACCTTCTCAGGTTCAGTCATTTGCTGGAGTGACACACAGAACCTATGGAAGCACTATTCTCAGGATTACAGTTTAACACAAGGATACAAATAAGATCCAAAAGGAGAGTGGTTTAGTGTGAGGTCTGGGAGGGTCCAAACATGAAACTTGTGTTATTCTAGTCACACATCTTCCTAGCACATCAATGTGTGACAATATGCAGAGTGTCATTAACCAGGGAAGCTTGCCTGAGCTTTGGTATTCAGTTTTATTGGGGTCTGAACTTGCAGGCATGGGTGATTGAATCATGGCTCATGTGTCTCAACCTCTAGCTTCTCTCCATTATCCTGAGTTCAGGTTGATGTCTCAAAGTCCCAAGAGTTCAGGTTGATGTCTCAAAGTCCCCAACCTTCTGATCACATGGTTGGTCTTCTGATGTGACCAGCCTCATCTTGAGCCACCTTGTTAGAATAAACCATCAACTGTGGCCCAAGGGATGAGTAACACCAAGGAAATTCCAAGGGTGTAGAGGCTACCTCCTCAGAAATAGGGAAAAAGAAAGCCAGATCATTACACAGTGCCCCCTGCCCTTCTTCCCCCAACTGCTTCTCCCTTTCCATGTTTCCCCATTCCTGTTTCCAAGAGCAGGCACTGGATGGACCAGACTTATATTTTCCTAGAAGATAATGTCACAGATTGGTAGCCAGCTTCTGGTCATGTGCCACCCAGTCCAATTACTGGGGGTGAATGAGCAGAAGGATAGAATGGGCCACAAGACAAACACTGTGACTACTTCATCTTCATCTTCAGTTGTATATGGGCAGTTTCCCTTCAGGGGGGCTCCAGGAGCAGTGGGCGCCTACTATGGTTTGGATAATTGTGTCCCGAAAGTCTGTGTTAAGGGCTTGATCACCAGCATGCGGTGATACTGGGGGGTGGTGGAATGTTTGGGAGGTGGGACCTAGTGCAAGAAAGGCCATTGAAGGGGTGCCCTAGAAGGGGATGTTGGGATTCTGGCTCTTTCCTCTCTCTGCTTCCTGGAAGCCAGGAGGTGAGCAGACCTCTTCTGCCACATGCTGTCACTGTGATGTACGATGCAGCTACAGGCCCAGAGCAAGGGACCAAGTAATTATGGACTAGAATCTCTGAAACCATGAGCCAAATCAACCTTTTTCTCTTTATAAGCTGGTTATCTTAGGAAACCGACCGATAGAGTGCCCAATGGGTATGTCTGCTGCATGAGGGAAGGAGTGTCTATGAGGAGTGTGGTACTCAGCTTCATTGTTACTGGGATCAAAATGCCTGACAAGAATAACTTAGAGAAGGGGAGGACAATTTTACTTTGGTCTCATGGTTTCAGAGATCTCAGTCCATGGTCGGCTGACTCCATTGATGTGACCTGAGGTGAGGCAGAACGTCATGGCCAAAGGACATGATGAAGGAAAGCCGCTCAGTTCATGACAGCTGGGAAGGGGAGAGAGGGCTGGGGTAGGTGGGAAGGAAGCCAGGGACAAAATAAAATATCCAAGTCACACTCTCAGGGACCCACCTCCTCCAGCCACTCCACCTGTCTGCAGTTACCATCCAGTAGTTCTTTCAAATTATTAATCCACTGAATGGATTAGGCCAGCGATGAAGTTATAGGCCTCACAATCTAATCTCACCTCTCAACATGCCTGCATTGTCTAACACACGAGCTGTTTGGGAAACTCCTTATATCCAAAACATAACAAGGGGCCATGTGGGGAAGGTTTAGTTTGGCTTCCTCTAGCCCTCGACCTCACACACTTCTCCCTGGAAAGGCTGATCTTTCTCTTTCTTTAGATATTTCTTTACCTGTGTGCTCAGAATCAAGTTACAATTGCACACAGCTTGGTATGTGGGATTTTTTTCCTTTTCCATTTGCAACTTATTATGCAAAAACTTAGGTGATTGAGTGTATTTTCAGAAATCAAGACATTAATCCATATTTGTCTCAAAATAACTGTATTATAAAGCTCTACTATATGCTAGATCAGGAGAGAAGGGATAATGCCATCTAAAAGAAATACAATGTGAACCACATATGCAATTTTAAATTTTAGCAGTCATATTATGAAAGTACTAAGAAACTGTCAAAGTTAATTTGAATAATGTTTTATGTAATCCAATATATCCAAATGTCATCATTTCAACATGAATCGATATAAAAATTATTAGTGAGATATTTTATATTCTCTTCTCAAAGTCTTAAAAATCTGGTGTGTATTCTATGCTTGTAACATATCTCATTTTGGAGCAGTCCTAATTCAAGAGCTCCGTGGCCTGCTGTGGACTCTGACTGGGTAGCTCAGCTACGGGATTTAGCCTCCTCTGGAGGAAAGGCATTGCAGAGAAATATCCTCAGGAGACTCCTGTCTATATCCTGACTCTAATGGGGTGGGAGGCAATTGCCAGCCTTCTTGAGCCACTGCTGCTTTATCTGCAGAAGAGAGATGATGATACCTACGCAGGAATTGTTGGGTTAAATGGGATTTTGTACAGAATATAGTAGAGAACAGATGATTAATAGTTTATTACTACACTCAAGGACTTCAAGAAATGACATAGATCAATCTTGATCTAAATAGCCTTTGAACCCATCTTGATGAGAATTCTAGTCAAGAAATCGCAAGTTAAACACAACCATCCAGCAAAGGCCAGTTTTGTTGTGTGGGCCAGGGTTTTCCGATGTTAGTAGATGGCACACTAGTTCTGCAGGCTGGAAGTACAGTCTTATTAATGTGTGAAAGTTATCCATGGCCAAATACATCCCTGCAGGACTTTTCAGAGCCTTAAATGTGATAAAATCCTTTGGGAATCTAGAAAAGTGGGATGTGACCAGAGTTTTCCAAATGTATTTGACCTTTTGATCTATTCTACAGAATGACTAAAGAAGAGGTGGGAACCCCTTCATAGGCTCCCTACTATTTATAGTAATTCTTTAAGAATCCCATGTAACATGCCTTGACCCAACGTTTTCATTGACTGATTATATTGATACTTACACAGGAATTGTTGGGTTTCATTTACAAGAATAATTTATACTACAGTGGGAGATTGCTTAAGAATGTGAAACTTCCTCTTCCCGTTTTATTGAGGTATGATTTGCAAAATTGTAATGTGTTCAAAGTGTGACAGGGTGTGACTTGATACACATCTATATGGTAAGATGATTACTGCAATCAAGTTAATTAATGAATCCTTATCTCACATAGTTACCTTTAATATTTTTGGTGACAATGTTTAAGGTATACTCTTTTGGCAAATTTCAAGTATACAAGACAAACTCTAGTCACATGCTGTACATGTTACCAACATCTCTCCGTGTGCCTCATATCCCAGAGCTTTCAAGCTAAGTATGAGATCAAACATCCAGGTTTTAGAGTGTGAGTTTGAGCTGAAAGACCCCAGAGTTTGAGGAAAATTCAATCCTCTGTTTCCTTTCCAGCAGCTGTCCTTCCAGCAGTTTACCTCCCTTGTGTAACTCAACAATCTGAGTGGGCTCTTTTTTTTTTGTTTTTTTTGGTGGTTGTACTGGGAATTGAAACCCAAGACCTTCGGCATGCTAGGCAGCACTCTACCAACTGAGCTATATCCCCCTATTCAACAATCTGAATCTTGGGTTTCTATGTGTTTCAGCCAAATTTTATCTTCACTGGTTTGATGCCTGTTGTTCCCCATTGCATCATTTTTGTATCCCTGGCTTTGTTAGTTCAAATGTAGAATGACTTGGCTGGCTTCATGTTGCTCATCGGTTTTGGCAGCCACCGTGCTCTTTGTGTAAGCCATTGACAGATCCTCTGTAACTCATTGTTACAGTCCTCCCTGGCCTCTGGAGGGAGTTGTCCTGTGACGTTGATCCACACACTTCGGTGCGCAAAGTCCCTCTAACTGAAGGATTTATCCCTCCCTGCTCCGCCTCCCAGGCCTCACAGTTAGTTGCCTGTAGACAGTTCTCTGGGGCTAATGCTGTCTGGAATCCTTGCTTAGTTAGCTTCATGGCTTATCACAGCCCAGGCTATTGTTGCCCTACACAACGAGATTCATCTCTGCCTCCATGGCAGGCTGTTAAGTTTGTTATAGAAATAGGGACACTCTCAGTCCATCTTGTTCCCTTACTCTGAGTCTTTGAAATTAGGTCACAGGCTTTTCACTCTTCTCCCCTGCCTGCTCCCAGGAACTCCTCACAAAGCTTCCCCCTTAAACGCTTTCTCTTTCTCTTGGGGGCTTTAACTGCTTCTGCCCACCCTCATTTAGTGTAGGACAACTACAGCTGAGAAATGCCTGCCTTTAGTTGTGCCCTTACTGTATTCTGGGAACTTGCACATTGTAAATCTCTCTCAATCTCCACTACAGCCCCTGAGATGCTGTTAGTCCCAGTGTTACAGATAAGAGAACAGAAGCTCAGGGATACTAAATAGCTTGCTCAAAACCATAGTAATGCTGGTCTCAGTTTGAATCCAGACTGCATGCATTCAACAGGTATTTAAGGAGCACCTGCTGTGTGCCAACTCCAAAGCCTGTGCTCTTTCTACACCACCTGTTGCCTCTCAGGATGAGGGGAAGATCCAGGACAGGTTAGGGCGAGAGGCAGGGTGGTGGCAGGCCCCAGGCGTAGGTAGCGCTGGCTGTTCCTGTCCCACCACTAGATGGGGCTGCTGATCTGGCCGTCCCACACCAGGGCCCTGGATGTTTCCAAGAGTAGGAGGGCTCCAGCTCAGTGAGGAGGGCAAGTTGCTGAGATGTGGAGAGGACTGGAGCCCAGGGGACTTGAAGAAATCCTGTCCCAAGAACTGCATGTTGATTGCTCAACCTTGGAAGGATTTGGAAGGATCTGGAAGGTGGATGGCCCATAAGAACACACAGAAGATGGACCCCAAGCCCAGCTTTCACTGATGGAGAAAATTCTGGATTTATGGGACTCATGTTTTCCTTTTCCTGTAAATTTAATTTTGAAAAATATCAGGCCAAGGAAACACTGAAATGATAGCCCAAGGAGCACCTGTTTCTATCCTCGCCTACAGCCACTGCTTGTCCACATTTAGCCACATCTGCTTTCTCACACAGTGACACGTGCAGGTGTGAACAGGCATGGGTGTAAAAGGGTGTGTGCGCATGTGTGTGAGAAACACTTAAAGATCAGTTGCAGAATCATGTCACATCTCCCCTGAATACTTCAGCATACGTCTCTTTTTGTTTCCCGTATTTTTTGTTGGTGCTTTACAGTTGTGCACCATGGTGGGATTTATTGTTACATTTCTGTACATGCACACAATATAACAATACCGTTTGATCATATCATGCTCCAGGATGTCCCCTTTCCCTCCCCTCTACCCACCGCCTGGTCCCTTTGCTCCACTCTTTTGCGCTCCCTTTGATTTTCATGAGAGCCCACCCCGCCACCTTTCTTTTCCTTTTTCCCTTCTAGCTTCCACGTATAAGGGAAAAAACACGTGACTCTCGACCTTCTCTGTCTTATTTTGCTTAACATAATGGTCTCAAGTTCCATCCATTTTCCTGCAAATGACACAATTTCATTTTTCTTTATGGCTGAATAAAACCCCATTGTGTATATACACCACATTTTCTTTATCCATTCATCCATTGATGGGCCCTTAGGCTGGTTCCATAGTTTGGCTATTGTGAATTGGGCACATGTCTCTGAACACAAGAACACTGACATGACCACAAAGCCCTTCTTGGTGGTTTTACACTTAAAAAAAATTGATGGGAAAATGTACTTGGCTTAAGAACTTGAAAACATTCCCAGTGTGGCCTGCTTCCCAACTTAAGAGTCATTCCTCCACCTGGTTTGAGAAAGCTTTCAGGCCTAAATCATATCCGTATCTTTTTGTTTTAATATATATTTTTAGTTGTTGATGGACTTTATTTTATTCGTTTATTTATATGTGGTGCTGAGAATCAAACCCAGTTCCTCACATGTGAGGCAAGTGCTCTACCTCTGAGCCACAACCCCAGCCCCACACATCTGTCTCTTATCTTTACTTTGATGTTTTCAGGTGATTCATGTTCGGAGAGATGATTTCATCCAGGTGTAGATGATGACCTCTCAGGAACTCTGATTCTTCCTAGAAGTCTAGTGGGAAACTCAATGATTTGTTTTTTAAAATCTTTTTTTCTTTTATGATCTTTATTTTCAATAATTAATTTCATTAAAATTATACATAATAGTGGGACTCATTGTGGCATATTCATACTTGCACATAATTTGATTAATCTTACTCTTTGGTACCTCCTCTTTCCCTTTTCTCCCTTTTTCTCTATTGTTCTTCCTTTTATTATTATTATTATTTTTTAAATTAGTACATTATAATTCTACATAAAAGTGGGATCCATTGTAGTATGTTCAGACGTGGACATAGCATAATTTGGTCAATTTTATTCTGCGGTATTTCCCCAGCCCTCCCTTCTGGTTTTTTTTTTTTTTTTTTTTTTTTTTTTTAATCTTCTTGCTTCAACTGTTAATTTTTGAATGGTTGTAAACATTTAGGCATTTAGGCACTGCTTCCTATATGGTTACATCTCGATGTTTGTCAAAGAAATACAAATTCACACACTGATGAGGTGGCTATGTGTTCTTACTAACACGCTGATATTTAATAAGTGGTAACATCTCATCCCTTCAAAGTGATGGCAGTTAGGTAGATATTCATTGTGCACTGTGTGCATCTATGTAGTACTATTAATTTTGGAGGACAATTCCACAGTGTATTTGGGAATTACAAAAATACACAATGTAACTCGTGAAGTAAAGGTGTCTTTATTCCACCCCCAAACAACAAAAACTTTATGAAATGATTACTGAAGATATGTTGCTTAAAAATTACTGGCCAGAAATAAAATATGGAGTCACTCACGCTAAAGTTCTACGTGACGAAGCTGAAATTAAGCTGTTTATCTGAACTTCCAAGAAATCAGGGTTAGAAGAAAGTAGTCACTTTTTCCAAACAGGAAAATGGCTGTTTCAATGGGCATGATAATGAAGTTTCCTCTGTTCTAATCTTTACACAGAAAAGGTAATCTGAAGTTAACTCCATGTTAACTGATCAGTTATTTTTGTATTTTTCTGTCCTTCTTGTCCTTGCCTTGCAAGAAACTTTGAAAAAGATCAATCTTTTTGTTTTCATTTCCGCTTTTTTCAAGTCTTTCTCTGTCTATTAAACCAAACTTCTCTGTTCAGGCCATTGGAATACTTATCCTATTTTACGGAAAAACGTATTGCCTTATTCCAGCATTGAAAGTAAAATCAATTAAAATTGTTAGACTAAATCATTGTAATTATGTCCTTTGACAAATATGCTCCTTTTAAAAACTATTTTCTTTCTGAAGAATTAAAAGTACACTCCCTCATTCCTATATATTGCATTTCTTTCCTCTTATATCATCACTGTTGGATACAGTGTTTCTGTAAAATGCAACACTCCAACTTTTGAAAACTTTATGCACCTTTTCATATGGCTATATTTTGAAAAGCAAGGGGTAGGGAAAAGATTTTAATAGTAACTTTAGAATTTCCCCAATGCTTTTTCTCACATCATAATCAAGTTGATGTGACTGATTGCATATCAGAGTGAGAGATAAATTGATTCTAGCCTAATGGATTTAATGCTTTTGGACAAAAGTCACAAACCTACAGTTCAGAATCCTTTCTGAAACTTTTCACAAGTCAGACACAGCACAGCATTGATCTGGCACGTGTGGGTGACACCTTTCAGGTCATCTACCCAGTCCACTTACCCCTGGCAAGAGCATTTGGTTAATATGAGAATGAACCTATGACCTCTAGCCGGCTGCTTGCAGTCTCTCCCACAGCACTGCGACCTGGGAGAGAGAGATGCCACTTGAGCAGCCCCATCAGCTCATGAACCTGGGCAGCTGGGATGGCTAGAAACTCATCTCTGCCTCCCAAGGGCAGTGAATCTGGACAGGGATACTCTTAGTACCTCTGGAAGTGGAAAAATCAGTGGCTTTACTTGCAAATTTTTGTGGGATGAATTTCTAATCTGGCGTTGTTGCTCCTCTGCTGCTTATGGCTTGTGTGGAAGAGCTGTAGTCAGTCATTTAGACTGATTTTGAAATGAGAGTCCTTACCTTTGCTGTTAGCCCATCTGACATCTATGTTAACCCTTTAATGGACTCCCCTCTGCACTTGGGATAAATTCTAAACTCCCCAACTTATAAGGTCTTTAAGAAACTGATCTATAGCCTATTTATTCTTCCTAATCTCTTGCTACTTCTCTTCACAGTCATATACTATTAGTCACCTCTAAGACATTTTTGGAAAAATTGGAGAATTTTGAATTTGGGTCATATATATTATGAAATCACTCTAGATGTGATAGTAGTATTGTGATTATGGTAGAGAAGGAACTTACTTTTTTTTATACTTTTATTTTTATGTGGTGCTGAGGCTCAAACCCAGGGCATCACACATTGTAGGCAAGTGCTCTACCACTGAGCCACAACCCCAGCCCAGGAACTTACTTTTAAGAGACTCTTTCTAAATTATTTAAGGGTAAAGCATTATGATAACAAACTTTCTTTTAAATGGTTCAGAAAAACTGTGTGTGTGTGTGTGTGTGTGTGTGTGTGTGTGTGTAGGTATGACATAAGGTAAAGTTCACCTGTCAGGATGTTAACAGTGGGTGATTCCAGGTGACAGGTGTATGGATGTCATCACTCTGTTGAAGCCAAGTCCTTGTCCTGGAGCCGCAGAGCAGCAGTACAGGTGAGCAGAGCCCACCACGTCAGAGCTAGCCTGAGGCATGCTGAGCCAGGGCTGAAGCAAGCCAGGGTGGGCTGACCTGTCACCCTGTGGCAACACATGGGCCCCCTTTGGGTGCCGCAGCTCTAAACATCCCCAGACCTCCATCCATGAACCACGCATCTCAACCTCCTGGGAAGCTGGTTTTGCAGGATGGCAATGAGAAAACGAGTTGGGGCAGACCTGAATGAAAGTTCAGATTCAATAGTTAACAAGTAGCATTTGTACCTTTCCAAACCCAGATTAGCATAATTTCAGCCAAGTGCTATATAAACCTCAGGACTATCACACTGAAGCAGCAACCCTTTTCAGTCCACCTATCACTCTGGGAATTTTGTTTCTATCCACACTTGAATAAATCCTACTATTACACTCACTTATCCTCATCTGTGGATTTCATTCTTTGAATTTGCAAAACCAGAATGCAGAAAGAAGAAATTGTTGGTGAGCTTCTGGGGTCTGCTCCAACATTGGAGGCCACAGACCACCATTAAGAGCTGTAACACCTTTCTCAGATGCAGAGGCCCGCATCTTGTGCAGACCCCATCTGTCAGCAGAAGTGGAGAAACTGGTTTCACTCTCAGGTCAATTTCTCTGTAGACAGAAACATTTTTGAAGAATCTAAATTGAGAAAAACAACTATGACCACATGGAAAAGTTTTTTAAAAAATAATGTCCCACCAGAGGCAGAGGAGGTAGAAGAATTAAAAAAGAAAAGGAAAGAAAAACAGGAGATACATGTGCAATTCATAATGGTTGATCAACATGAGATACTCAACCTAAGAATATGCCAGATACAAAACCCCTGACCATTCTGTACCCAGAATGATTGAATATATCCTACAACCTGGCAGTTCCATTTCTCTCTTTCTTTCTTTCTTTCTTTCTTTCTTTCTTTCTTTCTTTCTTCTTTCTTCTTTCTCCTTTCTTCTTCTTTCTTTCTTTCTTTCTTTCTTTCTTTCTTTCTTTTCCTTTTGTTTTTTTTGGTCAGTGTGGATTGAACCCCTGAACCACATCCGCAGCTCTCCTCTTTTTAAATTTGAAGGACAGGGTCTTGCTAAGTTGCTTAGGACCTCACTAAGTTGCTGAAGCTGGCCTAACTCATGGTCCTCCTGTCTCAGCCTTCCGAGTTATGGGATTACAGGTGTGTGTCACCACGCCTGATCTGGCAGGTTCCATTTCTAAGTATATATTATAAAGCAGTGTTTTTGAAACTCAGAGTTTGACCTGTGGAAGGAGAGGGTGGGACAGGGCAGGGTCTTGGAGGGGTGAGTGTGGGGCCTATGGAAAGGATGCTTGTGGTGAATTAGTGTTGGAGAGGGTTTAAGTACTTCCCCTCAGCAATACCATTGTCTTCAAGAGATGGAGTCTTGTTGAGATGCCTTGATTTGTTTATTCTTTCCTTCTTTCACTATCTCCCTCCACAGGCGACTGGGGTCTGAGTCTGGCTCAGCATCCCCTGTAAAGCTGCTGATGTCTGGCACAGCCTCTGCAGGATCAGTGTGATGAGAGCCTCTGGCCATCTGTGGCCCTTGGTGGTCCAGAACTCACAGCTGAGATGCTTTAGGTTGCCAGGACACTGCTGCCGACAGAGACTGTAGAGAACCATGGGGAACATTCCATTCTGAACCAAGCCAGATTTCACAGGGAGTAGAGAGAGGGGACAGTGCAGTGAAAGATACCACCCTACCCTGCTCATGTTGTGACATCACAGACTCTGATAAATTTCACACGACTCCATTCTCAGAGACAAGGACAGGCTGTTGGAGCCTGAGATGATGGAGACCTGGCCTGTATTGTCACACTTGTAACCCACTCAAACGTCAAAAGCTGGAAAGTTCCTGGGTGGATTTGTGAAGCAATACTAGCTGATGTTCCTTCTCATGGAGCAGCTTTCTGTTCTGTGGCCTTGATGTCTTCCTTGCCATTCAACTATGAGCAAGGAAATCAGGATTTAAATCAGTTCTTCCTGAATGGAAGGGAAGGGTTTGATAACACAGAAGTTCTTCAGGACACTACTATTCAGAGATGCTTTTGGGGCTATAAGATGCTGATGGAGCCAGCTCCAAGGGCCACCAGCTCTTCTGTGACATGGGGGTTGGTCAGAGGGTGTATGGACCCTGATACAGGACCCAGGCTTTGTCCAGTTCATGAGCAGTTCATTGTTGACAGTGAGTCTATGCATGGCCTGAGACTTGGCTGATTTTGGTGGATTGGCCCCAGCTGGTGGCTCTGTTGATTTTAGCTGGGCTCACTCTGGTGTCAGCTGAATGTACTCTGGTGTCAGATGAGCTCTGTGGCAACTCTTCTAAGGTAACTCTGTGGGTCTCTGCCTGACATGCTCATGTATCTTGGGGTTAAGAGGGGGATGGCTGATTTTTGCTGGCCTGGGTTGGGTGACTGCTGGTCTTGGTTGGACTTGCTTGTGTAACTTGGGGTAGCTGGTACTCAGATCTGTCACTTGTGCCTCTTCTCTTCCTCCTGGAATAGCAGAAAAACCCCAGTCATGTCTTTTGCAATGGAAGAGGCAGAAAAGAGCCACTAGAAAGCAAGTCACCAATTTGCATTTTCAAAAGACCCTCCGGCTGCTACAGAGACAGGGTAGGATTGAGTAAAGTGGTGGCTAAGAGGGATAAGTTATAATAGTGCAGTTATCCCTTGGTATCCACAGGTGATTGTTTCCAGGATCTTCACAGATACTAAAATCTGCAGATACTCAAATCCCTTATATAAAATGACATAGTATTTGCACATAACCTCCACAAATTAGTCATCTCTACATTACTTATAATACCTAATACAATATAAATGTTATGCAAATTGTTGCTACACTGTATTGTTTAGAGAATAATGACTAAAGAAAAAGGTCTGTACATGTTCATTTGATAAGATGCAATTCTTTTCTGAGTATTTTTTTTTTGAGCATAGCATTTCCCATTTATTCTCATTTTGATGTTTCCAAAATTACATGTGTAGTTCAATTTTTTATTTGTTCTTTTTAGATATACACGACAGTAGAGTGTATTTTGACATATTCTACATACATGGAGTGTAACTATTCTAATTAGGATCCCGTTCTTGTGGTTGTACATGATGTGGAGTTTTTTTTTTCTGAGTGTTTTTGATCCACAGTTGGTTCAATCTGAGGATGTGGAACCTGTGGATATAGAAGGCCGACTGTATTTCAAGGAGAAATGGTGGTAGTTTTGACTACCGGCCTCACGATGGACCAGACTAGGTATTCTCATGGACGGTCGGTCCTGTGTTTGGCACCCCGTCAGAAGGTGTCTGGTATGCACTTAAGAAAGACACAGACCCTGGGACATTCACTGCACAGTGAAGCCAACTGTAGGCGAATTTGTGCTTCCTGCACCTCCTTGATGGGTGTTCTGTACGAGATGATCAGTTCAGGCCCAGTCAGTGGGCCTGCCTTGATCCAGCACTAAGTCAGACCCCAACACTCAGGAAATTTTTGAAAGTGGTGGGCAAGGCCCCAAGAGCTGTCTGAAACAGGAAGAGGATCAGCTGCCCAGGATATCCAGAAAAGGGGCTTAGGGAGGGTGACTCTCAGAGCCAGTGGTGGCTGGGGGTGGCACTTCACGGAACACTGAGGAAATATCTTTTTCTGAGAAGTGGGACGGGGGCTGGTGGTCAACGTGGGGGTGCTAATCCCTGCCCCCACTTAGGGGAAACTCAGAGTGGGAGCTCTGGAGAGGATATTTACAGCCAGATTATACTGGTAGGGAAGGTGAGAAGCACAGTGAGACATGGCTTGGGTTGAGGGCCCACAGTTCCAGAGCTGAAGCTGCTCACAAGGGTTTGCCATTTTTCAGTGAGAAATGCCTCCATGTGGCCTGTGTGGACTCCAGCTTGATAGAAGATCCTAGGGCCTTGCCTAGCCAAGAGGACTGTTAACAACAACAGTGAAAGCTTTGGAGGAGGACAGGTTGGGTCTTGGGAGGTGGGGACCCCCCTCCGTGTTGCAGCCTGGAGGGATCCTCTGAACCTCAGCCAGCTCCCTTGCATCCATCCTGTCAGTCCCTCTTGATGATACAGCATGGCCCTGCGTGAGGTGGAGCCTGGTTTCAGACTTTGTGACATTTGTGTGCCAGACTCAGTTGAACCTGGCCCTGCCACACAGGAAGGAAGGCACACACATTCAAACTGCTCTATAAGTAGAGAAAAAACATACCTAGACACAGTCAAGCTGCCACAAATGGCTAGGAATTCATATTTGAGCATTGATCTTTGACAAAGACCCTGCACCTTGGGGTGGGAAGTAGTTCTCATTCATCTTAGTTCACTGAGAGGGCAGGGTGCTGGTTATCCACCAGTAAGGCTTTCCTGGGCTCTTAGTACCCTGGGAACATCTGGCCCTGGGTGCTTTATCCTATAGCCTTTTGGATGACCTGATTAACCTTTGGTGGTCTCCACTCCAGGGAGAGGGGAAAAGTGAACCCTTTCATATTCTCATGGGACAATGGGAATTGCTTTAGGTGTTGAGG
Organism: Sciurus vulgaris; assembly: GCF_902686455.1. Taxonomy (NCBI): domain Eukaryota; kingdom Metazoa; phylum Chordata; class Mammalia; order Rodentia; family Sciuridae; genus Sciurus; species Sciurus vulgaris. Next base: position 74,285,378 of record NC_136463.1, read on the forward strand.
GTGTGAGTCACAAGGAGTCCCTCTTTTAGAATGCAGGCCAATGTCTGTGTCTCCTTTTATACTTTTTTTTAGCAAAGTCTCCTGTGCTCTAAAAGTGGATTTTTTTCTGGGGTCCCTTCTTTAAGAACCATTCCAGGGATGCAGAATAGTTAAGTGTTTTTCCTTCCCTTCCAGCCTCATCCTAACTTCTTCACTATGCTCTTGGACTTTCCAGCCCACAGAACCATAACCAAAATAACATTCTATTCTTTATAAATTATCCAGTCTTAGACATTCTGTTATAGCAGTAGAAGATGGACTGAAACAACCTCTAAGTCCTTAAAATGATTCCTTCAACTCCATAGAGTCAGTGGGGTCTCCAATAGTATAGGACATTCAAAGATGACAGTCTGTCTTCAGAGTCTCAAACTGTAGCAATGCTGTTTATATGGATATGTGCTCCTGTATTAGAATTCTGTAGAGAAACAGATTCATACGATCTGTTATCTATTTATTGGTGTTCAGAGATCTATTATTAGAAATTGACTCAGCATCATGGAGGTTGGGAAGTCCCATGATCAGTCATTTGCAACGTGGAGACCCAGGAAAGTAGTGATATAATTCAACCCAAGTTCAAAGGCCTGAGGACTGGGGAACTAATGGTGTAAATTGAAGTCCAAGGGCAGGAGAGAATGAAATGAGAGCTCCTAGCTCAAGCAGTGAGACAGAAAAAGTATAAGGGTGGGAGGATTTTCTCCTTTCTCTGCCTTTTATTCTACTCGGGTCCTCAATCGGTTGGACCATGCCCACCTACATTACTGAGTTCACTGATGTGGATGCTAATTTCATCCATAATAGCCCTACAGACATTCCCAGAAACAATGTTTAATCTGGGCAGCCCATAGTCCAGTCAAGTCAACACATAAAATCAATCATTATAGCCCATACCTGGGCCTAAAGACCCTAAATCTGTCTAGTCAGGTTGGATGTGCGATTGGTTGGCACAAGGTTGGCATCATCATGAGGCCATGGAGTGAATGAATGAATGTGCCCTCTGTGCTTCAGGACTTCCATGAGGGTCCAATTGGGGGTTTAACCTCTAGCTTAACAGATTGCAAGTTTTCATTAAAGATGCAGATCTCAATCCTTTTGGTCTCAGGATCTCTTTCTAGTCTTAAAATGATTGAGGACCCCGAGGAGCTTTTATTTATGTTATATCTATCAATACTTTTTCTTGTTTAAAACTGAGAAAGCTACAAATATTTGTTAATTCATCAAAAAGTCAATGCATGTAAACAATTTTTTAATGAAAACTATTAGTTTCACAACATAAGTCTAGTGAGAAAAGTGACGTTGTTTTAAGTTGTCTACAAGTCTTTTTAATATCTGGCATAATAGAGGGCAGCTGGAATCTGAACTCTGTCTCTGCATTCAATATATTGTATATAAAGAAATTCATTCCAGAAACAGGGAGGTATATTTTCTTTCATAGATTTTTCATGTAGTTGTAAATTTGCTTCTTTGTGCTGGTGGGAAAATATGACAAGTAGTAATTTTGTAATTTCACTGTGAAACTTGAAGCCATTTATCCTTTGTTTATCCTTAAAACCATTGGTCTACTGGCACGGTGAGCAGATTTTTGCCAATGAATGATTTTATAACAACATGCACGTGTCATTTGGGAGACACTGGCTCACTGAATTAAGAAGTTTTTCCCAGTGTTGACACTTTTCATCATATTACATCACAAAATCATGCTTGATAACCTTGCCATGGATCTTACCAGAAAAGTCTTCAACTATTCAAAGGTTGTCAAGCTCAGGATGACAGGTATAAGTTTTGCAAAATTCTGATTTTTGCTCCAATGCTCAAATTTTATCACTGGCAGCAAGTACTATCATTGTTTCTCTTCAAATGAGAGGTTCCCTTTGCCCATTCACAGAGAAATATCTGTCAAATTTCTGAAAGTAAAGAGCCATTGTTTGCATATCAGTCATTATTTCAGGTAAAGTGATATTTCATTCTTTCACATAAAAATAGTCTTCACAGAAAAAACACAATCCAGTTGGTTTGTAACTCCAACAATTCCACAGGTTCTTTCCTCAAGGCAACCATTGTACTCAGGTGTGGACACTGTATTGAGGAAGTTGGACATCTAAGGCCAGCAGGTTTGCTCAACAACTGTTTTGTGCACCAAAAGTGAAAACTACCAATAAAAAGAGGCAAATAGAATTTCAATATTATTATGGAATCATTTTGACCTCAAGACCCCACGACTGTTTTGGGGATTTTCAGGTTGCCTGAATTATAGTTTGGAAATCTGTAGATGAAGCATCTCACAACCAGTGACTGATAAGTTCTTTCAGTTTCTTCCTAGCATGGCTCCTAAGTCCCCATGTGCTGGGCACCTGTAGTAGTTCAATAACCACTCACTGACCAAATGGCTGGCATCTCTACAATGCAAATTTAGGCAATGGAGTCCTGATGAAGGCAATTTGTTACTGGGAGTGAATGCCAAGAACATGGAAGTTGAGTGGTTTGAAGCAGCAGCCACACATACAACAATTGTGTCCCAGGGAACTGCCTAACATGAACAACTGAAGAGTAGAAAGGCAGCCCAACTACAAGGGACAAAGTCCACAGGCATTGCTTTCTCTTCCCTGGCTTCTGCTTAAAATAATGGATATAGGAAATCTTGACATTTGATTATAGACCTTGGGCTAGAATTCTGGGCAGCTTCCAGGGCCCTCTTGCAGAATGGTCTGGGAAGAACAAGAGGAGGGTGGATTCTTAGGGGTCCTGGAAGAGACTTGGGGCTCTGGTGCCTCTGGGTGACTTTGGAATCACAGGGGAATGATGAACTGGGAAGGGACTAGGTTACTAGGTAGATGTTCTGGCTGTGCTGTAGCTCTGGAGTCATACTGGGAAAGGTTAGGAGACCAGAGTATCTGTTAGTGCAGGCTTCTAGCCCTCCTTTGGAGTCTTCTTGCCTTTCTCATTCTGAGAGGTATATCCAAACTCCAAGAACCCTCTGACTTAGACCATATTTTGTTGCTATAACAAAATAACTGAAGCTGGATACTTCACAAAGAAAGATTTATTTTGGTTCAGAGTTCTGGGAGCTAGTTTGGGTGCCAAGGAGAGCAAGGATGTTCTGGGTCTCAGAGGTACTTTTGATTTCTTTTTTTTTTTTTTTTTGCAAGTGTACCCTTCCCTCCAGAGAACGACCCCTGGACTGCTCCCCAGGTGATTCCAATGTTTCACTATGTGAAGAACATGGTTTTGGTATTTTATCTGTTTATTCTTTACTATTGACTATGCAGTAGGGAAACCAAAGATGGTGTTTTGAGAGCAGGTGGAAATCAGAAATATATATTCCACATATTGTTATGAATTTTTTAAAAAAGCAATGTGTTTCTATGCAGCCTGCTGTTACAGATTACTAAGTCAGAACTGTATTTTAAATTTGGAAAATACTTTGACTAATCATGTTAATCTTTCTGTCATTAATTCTGAAGAGGTATAAGGAATCTTGAAGATCAAGTTTCTCACCAGCATTGTGACTTTGTAAGAAAAAAAAATTATAGTACTGGGGGTATGGAGAAAATGTTTTTGTGTTTCTTTAGATTTTCTGAACAAATTTTGCTACAACTTGGAACCCTGAATGTCTTAACTCAGGCTACCATAACAAAAGACCACAGATGGGGTGACTTAACAAATAAACATGAATTTCTTACAGTTCTGGAAGCTGGAAGTTCAAGATTAAGATGCCGGAAGCTTCAGTGTTTGGGGCGGGCTCTCTCCCTGACTGTAGATGGCTGCCTCCCACTATGTCTTCACAAGTCATGGAGAGACTGGTATCTCTCCTATAGGGCACTAATCCTGTCATGAAGGCCCCACCTTTATGACTTCAACCAACCTCAACTAACTCAGGACCCAAATGCCATTGAGTTGGGGGCTAGGGCTCAACAAATGAATTTTTACTGGGTGGGGTTGGGCAGGGCAGGGAGCATGCACATTCAGTCCATAAAATACTGGGCTAGGAGTAAACCTTAAAAGTCAAGTTACAACTGTTAAGATAGTGGAGTACTCTAGAGAGGTTTACCTCACTCCTCAGCTATGTGTTTACATTTCAAGGGGGACAGTAACTCTGGGTTATTTGGCCCTGGGAGAGATGTATTTACGTTCCAAAAAAGCAGAGTGAGTATCTAGGAACCCTGCTATACAGCCTCCAAAGAGTAATTTGTCTCCCTCCCTTCAGGAGGGGTCTGCTGCTTCCTCTGCGTGTAACCAGCCACAATCTCTCCTCTTCATCCCTTGTAGCAGGAGGATCAGCTGCTCATGGAGAGCTTCCATCTGGCTCTCACCGCATCACTGAGGGGTACAGACCCCAGGCTTATGATTTGTTGAAGGTCACTGATTACAAATCTGCCTCAGAACCAGAATAATTCACATGTGCATTTGGGATTAAAATTAATAAAAATGAACATAAAACCCCAAAATGTTAAGTTAAAAACAACAGAAAAAAATTTACTTAAACTGAATGACTAATTATGAATAGACCAAAAAAACCTCTCAGTGGAAGAAAAAGTAAAAGAGAAACAGATCAAATTATTAACATGATGACATTTGAATCATGACAAACTGGGTGACTTTCATTTTTCTTTCCTTCTAATTTTTTTTTCAAAGAATGTGTGGACATATGTTGGATAATGGAAAAAATTGGAGCCTTTTTTTTTTTTTTTGAGATGGGATCTTGCTGTGTTATCTAGACTGGTTTCAAACTTCTGGACTCAAGTGATCTTCCCCCCTAGCCTCCTGAGTAGCTGGGAATACAGATATATACCATAGTGCTTGGCAGAAAATATCTTTTACGTGAACATCATAATAGAGAATATCTCTGTATTAGTTATCTATTGTGATATAACAAATTAGGCCAAGACTGAACACCACCACATCTTTCTTATCTCATGGTTTCTGGAGTCAGGAGTGCTGAATTCCCACTGAGTCCCCAGCGGGAAGTCTATTGTATAAGTACATATTATATATTAGACTTATAAAATAAAATGTATATTGAATTCATCAATATGCAGAATTGTGCTGTTCTTTTTCCGCTTTTGTGTTTTGTACAATATTTTTAGTTTTTCCTGCTGACTGTGCTACCCCTGCCTCCTCAAGGCCTCCAACTTTAACCCCACTGCCTAAATGTGCTCACAACAGCTCAAGTTTCACAAGCACTGGAAGTTTGTGCTGTGGCGCTTGATTTTCTTGGCAGCATTTGTTATATATTTGGAATCAGTCACAGTAGTTACTTGGACAAGAGGTCCAGAACTTCTTGGCATGGGGCAGGGGAACCTTTGTACTTTCTATAAAACAAAAGAATGAGAATGAAATAGAAAACCCCTTATTTGGAAATATCGAAACTAGGTATGCAAAGGCATGCTCCCCTTTACCTGGGACATTGCTGACAGCTGGGCTCCAGGCCACTTGCTCCAGGGATCAAGGCCTCCTGCGTTTCTCTGGGACCCTAGGGAATCACGATTAAGGGTGTCCTGTTTAGTTCTGGCTCTGGTTGACCTCCCCCTGGACTGAACCTTGTGGGCAGGGCAGGGCAGTTCCAAGAAGGAGCTCACTTGCTCCATGACCAGCCCTCAGAGCTGCAACCAGGAAAGCAGGCTTACCTCAGGTCTCCCACAGAGGTAAGTACCACCCTCCCTTAGTGATACATTGATTGTCACTTAGTGATACATTGATTATCACATTGATTGGGTGGGTGGGTTATGGAGGCTGCCCTGAGGCAGTACTACTTCAGACCTAGGTTGTGGAGATAGTCTGTCAGATAGTCTGAGTGTGGCAGGGACTGGCCACATCAGCATTTGAGGATACAGAATAAGCTTTTAGAGGTCCAGAGGATCATGTGTGCCTTGGAGTGCACCAAAGACACTTGTGAGTCAATCTTTTTCCCAAAGTTTAAAACCTCTACTCCTTAAACTCAGGATCACAAAGCATACATCAGTGGGTTCTTAGTTCTTAATCATTAAGTAAATGTGAAAAAATGTCTATGATAAAAACAAGGAATGACCAAAAGTCTGAGAAGGATGTAGTCGTCCATGACCCTGGCTGCCTGAAGCAGAGCAGTTTGAGTGGAGAGCATTGCAGGCTTCCAGGAATGGGCAAGGGAGGCAGCAAGCCAGGTGGACGAACTGAGGGTGGGTTGTGGCTCTGAACACCACCCATGTCCTGCCCCAGGAGCCATCTGGAGAGGACTGGCCCACTGGCTCCCACGCTGGAATCTTCAGCTCCTCTGCTGGAAAAGATGTTCTCACTCGCTCTTTGACTTTGGCAGAAGCACCAGTTGGCCAAGACTGAATCATGTGACCTCCCTGGCTGCTAAGGAGCAAAGTGGGAGAGTGCCTAGCCTCTTCCAGACACATAGTGGTAGGAAAAACCTGACTCTCCACCAAGTAAGGCAAGATTCCCACCAGATAGGAAGAAAGTTCCTTGGTTGGGGAACCTCCAAATGCCAAATATCCATTGTAGTGGTCAAGAAATTGTGACCATGAAATTCAACCATGATTAACCACTTGAACCATGATTAACCATTTGAAATGAATGGTAAAAGAACTCTCTATATATACACACCATCATTCCCTGATATCTTTGGAGCATTGATTCTAGGACTCTTTAGGGGTACCAAAATCTACATATGTTCAAGTTTGTTATAAAGAATGGTATAGCATTTGTATATAACTTACATATATCCCCTCATAAACTTCAAATCATGACTAGAAGCTTTACAATACCTAGTACATTGTAAATAGATTTTATACTGTTTTATTTAGAGAATAATGACAAGAAAAAAGTTTGTGCATGTTCAGTACACAAGCATTTTTTTCTGAATATTTTCCATCCATGATTGGTTGAATCTATGGATGCAGAAACCACAAATATAGAGGGTTGACCACACATACACACGCATGCATACACACATACACATGCACACACACACATGTTCAATAATAGCATCAAAGATGTTCATAAACATTTCTTACTGATTTTATAATCTTATAAAAAACCATGTGTGGCTAGATTGGAGTAAGTCACTGAAATTCAATGTTTAATTTATATTGTTCTTTTGAGAATTGCTATTTGAGTTCAGAGAAAGAAGCTGTGATAGAAGTGTAGCCATTCTGTGATTGACTTGATTTTATTCCTTTTTGAAAGAAATATCTCTTTTAGTGTCAGTTTTCCAATCTAGAATTTCCAAGATGGTGATTCCCAAAAGGAAACTTCTTATAAACCCATGGTGGAGAATACATGGTTTGGGAATGACTAACATTTATGTCAAAACATGGAAATAAGTTCAGTAGGGTTATCTTGGCATTCTCTTCAGGTTGTTATTGAGTTGTACTTCCAGTGTTAGAACATTTAGATAAGTGAAATATGGGACATTCATTTTGGTTTCACATTTACAATCACCCTATTTCAAATTCTGTGCCAGGAATAGTGGGCAGAAATAAAGGCTACTTGTTCCTATAATCTAGGGCAATGGTAGGCTGGTGGAGGAGAACATTATAAGAACTCTTCTTGGGAGTATGCTGATGCATGTGAGGTCCCCAAAGTGGTATCTCTCTTAAGTATTTTTAAATTTCATCTCTGATTTCTTTTGCTATCCTTGGTAATTCAGTAGTTGTATTTTTTAGTCTCCAGATGTTAGAGTAGCTTCTGTTTTTTATTTTATCACTGATTTCTAATTCATTCCATTATGGTATGATAGAATGCAAGGTATTATCTCTCTTTTTTTGTATTTGCTAAGAGTTGCTTGTGGTCTAAGATATGGTCAGTTTTAGAGAAAGATTCATATGCTGCTGAGAGGAAAGTGTATTCAGTCATTGATGAACAAAATATTCCATATACGACCTGTTAAGTCTAGATGATTCATTATAATTTTTTAGGTTCTATAGCTTCTTTATTTAGTCTTCTCCCCATCTATACAGTGTTGAGAGAGGTGTGTTAAAATCACCCAGTATTATTGTGTTGTGGTCTATTTGATTCTTGAAATTAAGAAGGGTTTATTTGGAATACATAGATGCTCCTTGTTTGGGGCATAAATATTATGATTATTATGTCTTGTTGAAGTATAATTCCCTTAAACAGTATGAAATATCCTTCTTTTTCCCTTATGATTAACTTTGACCTTAAGTTCACTTTATCTGATATGAGAATAGAAAACCCCTGCTGTTAATGAGATCCATGTGACTGATTTTTTCCCCATCCTTTTAACCTCAGTCTATGGATGTTTTGGTGAGTCTCTTGTAGATAGCACATTGTTGGCTCTTGTTATTTAATTCATCTGCCAGTCCATGTCTTTTGATTGATGAGTTTAGGCCATTGACAGTCAATGTTATTACTGAGAAATTATTTTTATTCATTTGGATTTATTTCTGGTTTTTATTTTGAATTAGTTTATCCTTTGATTGACTATTCTTCTAGTGTAGTTCCTCCCTTTGCTGGTTTTCACTTTATTTTTCATTTTTCTTCATGAAATTCTTATTGAGTATGTTTTGTGTACAAGCTTTCTGGTTGTGAATTCTTTTTAACTTTGTTTATCCTGGAAGGTTTTTATTTCATCATAATTTGGCTGGGCATAGTATTATTGACTAGCATCCATTTTCTTTCAGAGCTTGGCATATATTATTTCAAGATCTTCTAGCATTAAAGTCTGGGCTGAGAAATCAGCTGCGATCTAGATTGGTTTCCCTCTAAATATTACCTATTGTTTTTCTCTGACAGCCTTTAAAAATTCTATCCTTATTCTGTATGTTAGGCATTTTTTAGTAATGTGCCTTGATGTGAGTCTGTTGTAATTTTGTGTATTGATTTTCCATATTGAATTTGTATTTGATTTTCCATTTCATTCTCTAGGTTTGGGAAATTTTCTGATATTATTTCATTGAAAAGTTTGTGTGTTCTTTTGGTTTCTATCTCCAAGAATTCATCTAGCTCAATAAATCTTAAATTTGGTCTTTTCATGTTATCCCATATTTCTTGGAATTTCTGCTCCTTGTCTCTTAACATCTTTTCTCGATGGTCAACTTTATTTTTATGATTATACATTTTATCCTAGAATGATAGAAAGTGGATTTCATTCCATGGTGTATTAGTCAGGGTTCTCTAGAGGAACAGAATCAACAGGACTATACCAGAAGCTGTATAGTCCACAGTGTCTATCTCTGGGTTGGAGAGCTGGAAGAACCAGCAGCTGCACAGTCCAAGAGGTGAAAGCCCCATAACAAGAAGGATCAACAGTGCTACCCTAGTCTGACACCAAGGCTTCTTGAAACTACCTGGAGAATCACTGGTAGACTCTACTTTGGAAGAGTGAAGAAGCGAGAGTCCAATATCCTTAGATGATTGAAGCAGCAATCAAGAACCCATTCAAGAAGAGTTGAGCTTGCATCTGCATTTGCATTCCTTGTTCTTCCAACATTTATTCCATCCAAGCCACCATTCTATTGGACAGGGCTTCCCAGGCTTAGGGAGGGGCTCCACCTCAGTCCACCATCCCACATTCCAATTAATTCCTAGACACATCCTCATTGACACACCCAGAAGTCACTTAATCATCAGCATCTCTTAATCCAATCAAGTTGACAATTTCAAATTAACCATTACACATGGTCAATAATTTAAAACCAAATTAGGTTTTATGAAAACACTTGGGTACACTGTGGAATAGAATGCAAAATACAAATGGGACATTTGTAGAAATGGCAGAAAAGAACCTCTGAAAATTCTTTCTATAGAAATGATGAGAAAATTGCCAAAAATGGTCAGAATCAACTTTCCTCAAACTGTAAATTAACCAAATTGCAATATGTGGAGTGTTTATTCATGTAAAATGAAAGGCTTTTGATAGAAATAATAAACTTTGTGGCATTTTTTCTTGTCCTAGTCCCACCCCATATTGTACCCTTGAAAATCACATTCCATATTTCCAGTGAAAATCAGCAATTTAGCAACTACCTAAGGGAACAAAACTGGTCTGGAGGTTTTTCGAAGTTTTACTACCAGAGAGTTGACATTATTTGGTCTCATTGGTGGGTCTCTAAACATCTAATTTATAATTCCCTCTATATTTGATCTGACTCTGAGTTTACATTGTGTTTTTCACCTTTTTGCCAGGGGGAATTTATTAAAAATAATTAAGACAATTAACTTCATGGATGCTTGATGCAGTGGATAACAAATAGTCGACATATCAGAAATCTTAAAAGGAGAATCTGGAGAATAAGATGTCCATAGGAGCATTGAAGATCTATAAAATAATCCTGGGAGTTTGGGGAATTCATGCTCTTGTGTAAGGCTGTAAGCATGCTCGAGGATACATGCATCCTCAGGAAAGACCCGGGAAAGCCCTAAGTGCCCACCTCTGACTGATCTTCAGGCTCTGTGCAAGCAGGAATTGAGGGTTAAGGCAGAGTTTTAAACTGTCTTCCTGAGTGTTGAAGTCATGCCCAACACACACATAGACCCCTCAGCAAAGACTGAGAGACTTATTAATTCCATATGTTTAGGGAAATATCTGTCCCACCATTAACTGTCAAGTAGGCTGAGAAGAGATTCAAGAGGACTATACACAACAAAAATTCAGATGATGAAGAATTAGTTAAAAAAAGATACTGCACGCACACACACACCACACACACACACTCACACAATAAAAAACCACAACTATAACAAATAGTAAAAACAAAAATTTGATAGATAGAATTTAATTTCCAAAGTTATATTATATGGTATGTCTAATTTTCAACCAAAAATTGAGCATGGAAAGAGACAAGAAAAAATGGCCTATTGGCAGAAAAATAAAAACATCAATAGAAATCATCCCTGAGGAAGTGCAGATGTTGTACTGCCTAGTGAAAGACCTTAAATCAGTTATTTTAAATATATTTAAAGGACTAAAAATGTCAAACTAAAAGAAAGAGAACAATGTCAAAACAAATAGAGACCATGAATAAAAAGAAATTCCATCTATCAGCTATATATCTATCCATCCAAATAGAAATTCTGGAACTGAAAAAATATAATAACTAAGATGGAAAGTTAATCAGAGGACTCAACAGCAGATATGAACACAGAAGAAATGTAGGTCAATTAAAATTATCCAATCTTAGAAACAAACAGAAAAAGAATAAAAAAAATTAACTGAGTTTTAGAATGGACACCATCAAGCATACTAACTTATGCAGAATGAGAATTTCAGAAGGAGCAAAAAGAGTGAAAGGGTCAGAAAAAATATTTGGAGAAACACTGGATGAAAATTTCTAAAATTTGATAAATAATATTAATCTATACATCCCAGTGTTCAGTTCAAGTAAAATAGAATAAATTCAAAATGATCCACAACCAAACACAATATAACCAACTGCCAAAAGACAAAGGGAGAATCCTGAGGGGTTGTGCATGTAGCTCAGTGGTAAAGCGTGTGCTTACCATGAGCAGGGCTCTGTTTTTAATCCCCGACATCAAAAACGAAAACAAAACAAAACAACAACAAAAACCCAAATGAACAAAAAACAAAGGAAGAATCTTGAAAGCAATGAGAGAGAAATGACTCATCATGTTTGAGATGTCCTCGATAAAATTAAAATTTGATTTCACAATAGAAACCACAGAGACTAGGGAAAATGGGATAATATATTCTCAATGGTGAAAGAGAAAAAAAACACCCTGTCAAATAAGAATTTTACAACCAGCAAAACTATCCCTCAAAAGTAAGAGGAAATTAAAATATTCCCAGATAAATAAAGAATTCATCACTGGGAAACTTGTCCTAGTTATTTCTTTAAATATTAACAGAAGTTCTTCAGGATGAAGTAAAAGAAACTTTAGACAGTAACTTGAATCTATGTGAAGAAACAAACACCACCATAAAAGTAACTATGTAAGTAAATGTAGAAGATAGTATAAATGTACATTTTTAGTAGATTTCCCCCCCAAATGATCTAAAAAACAACTGCATAAAGCAACAATTACAAATCTATGCTGATTGATATACAATACAAACATGTAAGAATAAAGATTTAATTTGTGTAAAGAAGTTAGAAGAAAGGAAATAATAGAGTGGAAAAGAAATGAATTACAGAACAGAAGAACAATAGGGAAAACAAGCAAAAGCTAGCTCTTTGAAGTTATCAGAAAAATTTACAAATCTTTGTCCACTTGACCAAGAAAAAAAGAGAAAAACTCATAACAAAAATCAGAAGTGAAAGAAGGGCTATTACTACTGACTTTCAAGAAATAAAATATAAAGGAGTATGAACAATTGTAAGCCAATAGATCAGATAACTTAGATGAAATGGACAAACCCTCAAGAGACACAAACTACCATAACCAACTCAAAAGGAAATAAGAGATCTGAATGACTCATAACAAAAGACTGAATTGGTAATTAAAAAGGGTGGAAGGAAGGGAAAGAGGGAGAATATGGAATGAATTTAACAAAATCATGTCATATGCACATAAAAATGTATCAAAGGGAATTTCACCTTTATGTTTATGTAGAAAGTACCAATCAAAAATAAAGGACAGAAAGGAAGATCAATAGAGTAGAGGAGGAGGAATTCGGAGAAGGATGAGAGGAGGAAAAGGGTGGGAAATAGGGATTGAAATAAAATTCCTTGCATGTATTATTTTGTAAAAGTAAGCCCAACTACAATGTATATTATAAAGCTCTAATAAAAAAAAAAAAAGCCCAAAACTACCTACAAAGAAAAGTCAGATAGTTTTACTGGCAAAATTTTACCAAGTGTTTAAAGAAGAATTACTACTAACCAATTCTTCCCAAGCCCTTCCACAAAATAGAGAATGGAACTGCCTCCATAATCTTCTGTGAAGCCAGTATTACTTTGATACCCAACCAGACAAGGACACTAAAAACAAAACAGAAAAAAGCAGCCTAAACAACAACAACAACTACAACAACAACAATAATAAAACTCTTCTGCAAAATAAACACTCGCAAACCAAACCCAGCAACACATGAAAAGGCTTTTAAGCTATGGTCAAATGAGATTTATTCCTAGAATGCAAGATTTCTTTAACATCCAAAAAGCAATTAATGTAATACACTGTATGAACAGATTCAAAACAAAACCACAGGGCCATTAAAAGACCAGATAGCAGGAATTACAAATCAACCTATTTAACAAAATTCAACAGCCTTCATTATTTAAAAAAAAGCAATGCACTCAATAAAGTAGGAGCAGAAGGAAATTTCTTTAATCTAATACAGAGCATCTATAAAAACAAACCAAACCCATAGTTATTAATAATGAAAGATTGGATTCATTACCTCTAAAATCAGGAACAAGATGAAAATGTCTCCTCTCACCATTTCTATTCAACATTATACAGAAGTTTGAGCTATGACAATTAGATAAGGAAAAGGAAAAAAAGAAATCCAGATTAGAAAGGAAGAAGTAAAACTTTACCTATTCACAAGTAACATGACCATGTAGATAAAAATTCTAATGAAGCCACATAAAAAAATTATTACAGGTAATAAGTGAGTTTAACAAAGTCACAAGACTTTGTTGTATTTCTGTACATTAGCAATGAACAACATAAAAATTAAATTAAGAAAACAATTCCACTTATAATAGCATCAGGAAGAATAAAACACTTGTAATAGACTTAGCAAAAAAGTACAAGGTATGCATAGTGACAACTACAAAACATTGAAAGAAATGAAAGAAAATTTAAATAAATGGAACAACGTTCCATGCTCATGGATCAGAACACTTAACATTGTTAAAAGGGTATTACTCGCAAGTACATCAACAGATTCGACACAATCCTTATTAGAATCTGAGCTGGTTTCTTTGCAGAAATTAATGACCAGATCCTAAAATTCATATGGAAGCCCAAAGAACTCAGAAGAACCAAAATTCATCAACGAAAGAATAGAATCACACTTCCCAATTTCAGAACTTCTTATAAAGCTGTAATAACAATGTGGTACTGACATGTGAATAGAAATATAGATTAATGGAATAGGGGAAAATTTTGCAGTACATCATTACATTTATGGTCAATGGATTATCAACAAAGGTGTCAAAACAATTTGATGGGAAAATAGTTCTTTCCACAAATGAGGCTGTGACTACAGGATTTTTATAGGCAAAAGAAAGATATGGGAACCCTGCTTCACACTACATGCAAAAATTAACTCAAAATGGGTTAAAGATCAAATAGAAGAGCTAGAGCTATAAAAATTGTAGGAGAAAAACAAAGATAGACCTTTGTGACCTTGGATTTTGGCAATGGTTTCTTAGATGTGACATCAAAAGCACAAGAAACAACTGAAAAATAGATAAAGTGAACTTCATCAAAATTAAATACTTTTGTGCCTTAAAGAACACCATCAAGAAAGTGAAAAGCCAACCCACAGAATGGGAAAAAATACTTGCAAATCTAATATGGGATGTGAATCTAGAAGAGAAGACTTTTACCATTTAATGATAAAAGTTAAATAATTCAATTTAAAGTGGGTAGAGTATCTGAATAGATATTTCTCCAAAGATGATGGTCAAAAAGCACATGAAAAGATACTGGATATCATTAGTTATCAAAAAAATATGAATCAAAACCACAATGAGATCCCAGTTCCACCCACTAGGATGGCAAAAACAAACAAACAAGTGTTGGTGAGGATATGGTGAAATTAGAGCCCTTTTACGCTATTGGTGAAATGTATAATGGTATAGCCACTTTGGAACATTTGAGCAATTCCTTGATAAGTTAAGAGTTATTTTACCTACACAAAAGAAATGAAAATATATATACAAATGAAAACTTTTAAAGGAATATTATAGCAGCTTATTCATGGGAGCATTATTCATAAATAGCCAGGCTTCTATAGGAATAGTATCCCAGCATTATTTACAGTAAAAACAATGCATTTGTCTATCAAGTGATGAATGGATAAATAAAATGTAGTATATTCATGCAAAGGCATGTTTTTTGGTCATGGAAGTGTACTGATACATACAACATAGATGAAAACATTATGCTAAATAAAAGAAGTCTGCTACTAAAGACCACATATTATGTGAGCTCATTTATATGAAATGTCCAGAATAGTTGTTATGGTTTGGATCTGGAATGTCCCCTGCACAGCTTATGTGTTGAAAGCATGGTACCCCAATGTGGCAAGGTTCAGAGGTGGAACTTTCAGGAAATGACTGGATTGAGAAAGCTGTAATCTCTTGAGTGGATTAATCCATTTTGATAGACTTCTGGGTTGTGACTTGTAGGCAGATAGAGTGTGGCTAGAGGAGATGAGTGACTGGGGGTGTGCCCTGAAAGTTTTTATTTTTTCTTAAGCCCTACGCTTCCTGCCTGCCATGAGCTGAGCAACTTTTTTCTGCTATACCCTTCTTTCATGATGCTTGTTGACCGAGACTTCTGAAACTGTGAGCTCAAAATAAACTTCTCCTCTAAGTTGTTCTTGTCAGGAATCTTGGTCACAGTGATGAAAAACTCACTAACATAATTGCCGAATCTGTATAGACTGAAAAGAGATCTGGGCCTTCAAGGGCTGGGAAAAGAAGGAGGTGATGGCTAAATGGATAGGGTTTTCTTTTCAGAGTGATGAAGTTCTAAAATTGTGGTGATATTTGCACAACTGTGAATATACTAAAAATGATTGAATTGCACATTGGAATTATATCTTTAAAAAGCTAAAAAATGTGGTTATGTGGATAACCCTGCTAATCTGTATTCCCAGGACAGTTCAGGGGAGACATTTAGAATTTTTGCAGAGTCCTTCCAAGAGCCTGGGAAAGGTACCATGACAAGGGTTAACTTGCTAATGTAGTATGCCTGTGGGCTGGGAATCCTTCTAAGCTGGCAGAATAGATCCGCTCTATCCTTTGGGCTTTAAGGGGCATGTAAGCTGGATACACTTCCAACTTGGCCACTCTTAAAGGCTGTTTGGAGCCCCTGGGCTTTAATCCTCACCTGCAATGTGAGCTGGGCTCGGTTGCTAAGCTCAGGAACTAAGCAGGGCAGCACAGCTGAGGGACTAGCTCATCTTTCCCTCAGGACGTGCAGCCACAGGGATCCTCAACCCTTCCTGAACCATGCACACTGCTAAGAATAGCGAGAGTACAGTATGTGTGCCTCTGAAGATCTTCCTGTGGACTCATGAGTATTTACAGCCTTCAGTACAGCTTTAGCCTTCAATTCAGCTTTGAGAGTACCCTGTAGTCTCTTTCTCCAAAATCCAGCCTCAAATTTCCCTATTTCAGGAAAATGTTTGGTTGATTTAACCAAACAGCTCTGATTGAATTTCGCAAATGACTTTCTGAACTAGTTGATGAGTAGATTAGTGAGGTTTGAGAAATAGGTCTTGTTGGGCTGTGAGGAAGGGCTTTGGCCTGAGTATTTTCTTTTAAGCCTATTAATCCTTTTGTTGGATAAATTGACATATAGCATGAGTATTAGTGATAATTCTTTGGTTGCAAGTGACAGAAATTGAAACCCAAATCAGGCAGTTGGCAGATGGAGCTAAGGATTCAGTGGTCCTAGAACATCCTCTCTGTGGCCTCTACTTGGCTTAGAATGTTGCTTTTTTTTCTGTGGCACTCTGGCTTTCTGCAAACAGTTTGGGAATGGCTGCAGAAACTTTGGGGTTTACCTCCCCATATATTTGACACATAATGAGTTTCCTCCTGGCTCCTGGTTCAGGAAAATATCCAAGAAAGGCTCTGACTGATTTGTCCTGGGTCAGGGGCTTGGCTCTCAGGCAATTACTGAGTCAAGGAGGCAGGTCAGAGCCACTGGCTGGGCGAGAGGGGGCAAATCCTCCAGAGAAGGCGACACCTTTTCAGATGAATGGGAGTAGAACTGGACAGAGAAACAGTGATGTCTGTAACCTATGCTTATCGAACTCTTTGCTCCTGAAGCTGTTAGGGACGATAAATTCCTGGCTTGTCAGACTGAGGATCACACCATTTGGCTTCTGCCTGCCATTGCCTCTGCCATAACAACAACCCCGGCTTGCCCAGGAGCCACCCCACTCAGCTCTCAGTAGTGGTGTTTGGATGGGGCCCTTCGCTGGCTCAGACATGGAACACATGATCCAGACGAGTAGGTCAGCACAGCCTACCCCAGCTGCAGGAACCGGAGCCATGGTTCCTGGAAGACTGACAACACCGGAGGGCTGTGTCCCTCAGCTCTGTGTCCTGCCAGCTGTGGTTCTCAGACCTGGATGACAAATACCTGGGGCCCTTCACCTAATGTGCTGAATCAGCATGTGTGGGCTGATCCCAGGAATTTATATTTTCAGTAAGCTTCTTTGGGAATATGGATGATGAGGTTTGGAATCTTGCACGACCATGTTTGCACGACATGTTTGGTGTAATGGGAAGGGTTAGAGCTGGCTTTCTGGGTGTGTTTAACCCACACACATGGTGCTGTCCTCTGCACATTTTGAGACAGTTCTGCCATTTTCACTTGATGACTCTGGCCCGCCCTGCTGGTGAGATGGCACTCACTGATGAGAACAAGGCCTTCCAATTCCAGGAGTTGGTAGAATCCCAGAAGGTTGGGACACTTGAGAAGATAGCCAACTTGAAATGGGCTTGCCCAATTAGTTTCAATAAGGCCACCTCAGGATGACTCAGAGTGTCAGGGCCTTCTCAAATTAATCACAGTCACATCTAAAATCAGCACTGTGCATAAAGTCACCAGCCCCCTCCTCTCTCCATAGAGGACTTGGAACCTTGGAGGTAGGGAACTGGGCTGGACCAGCTACATCTTCAGTCTCTCAGACATTTGTCTGAATTTAGACTTGCTAACTGGCAGTTTTCCTTCTCCTTTAACTTTTTTTTTTTTAAATTCTTTCTTCCTAACTGCAAGCAGTGGCTATTTTTATGACTAGGGGTTTCATTTCTCAAAAGAAGGATTATAGGAGGTAGATATTTTAGTACCATATCCTGAGCTCTTATTAATAGAATTTGGGTACAAATTTAATACAAAATATTCAAGTTTTTTTCCACTGAAGATGGGTTTTTATTTTTCGGATTAAAAAAGTTGAATATTATCAGTCAGGCACAGTGGCACATGTCTGTAATTCCAACTCTGCAGGCTGAGGCAAAAGAATCAAAATTCCAAGTTAGCCAGGGCAACTTAGTGAGACTTTAAGCAACTTAGAGAGATTCTGTCTCAAAGTAAACTAAAATGGACTGGGGATGTAACACCCAGTGATAAAGCACAGTACAAAAAAAACGTTGAATATAATCACTGTACAAAATTAATATTACAAAAACTTCTGCAGAAGAAACTAATAGTTGCTGGGAATCCCTCATCCAGAGTGAAATACTTGTTGGCATTTCGATGCATTTCCTCCCAATGCTTCTGTACAAATCCCTAAAGTCCCATAGATTTTAAAACATAAAAATGCATAATTTACCATAAATAAATAATTCCATGAACATTCTTGCCTTCTTTGTGACAAGAAGTTTCCCGGATGGAAGAAATCCGACATTTGAAATCTCTACATTCACGTTCATTTCCAATTGTCTTTCTTATAGTCTCATGATAAGATTATAACTTTAAATCCTTTGGAAGGCAATTTGGATATATGTATAAGAAAAATCAAGCCCATCTACCCTTTGATGCAGCAAATTCAACAATAGGAATTTATTCTAGAGCATCTCCTTTTTTGATGCTTTTAATATCTCAAATAAGTTTTATCTTGCTCCTTAGGTCAAAGAAGCACCTAATAATTCCATTTATTAAGTATTTAGATTCAAACATCTTAAATATTTTTGTATTAATGATTTAATACATTAGTACTTAGTACTTGAAAAAATAATACATGTAATTTGAAAAAAAATTATTTCAAAAATTTCATGTATGAGTGACACCAGATAGCAATGTTGGCAACTGGAATGATAGAAGGTGCTTTTACAATTTGAAGGGATGATGATTTGCAATGTGGATGAATATTCACTCAAGGTCCATGTATGGTTCTGTTCTGTTTGACTCAGCGTGGATGCTTAGAGAGGTTGTGTTGAATAAATGAATGAATGAACAAGTGTATAAAGGAATGCATATTTAGGCCTCTGTACTTTCCCCTTTTTCTTCAAAGAGAAGATGGCATCTGTCCTTGAAGTTGAGGCTTTGTCTGCATCTGAGGTAGCCCAGGGTGCTTTGCATGACTGTGAAGTTGGAGGTGAAGAGGGCAGGTTCAGGAAATAAATAGTCCTTTACTTTCAAACTCTGGTTTGGAAAAGAATATATAGGATCCAGGAGTCAAGGGGGTCGCAGACCCAATTTCAGATTCTCCCTTTCTATCTCAGTGGAATCATCTGCAAAACAGGAATGCTAATAGTATCTGTTCTCATAGTGAGAATGAGTTCAACAGCATCCTGGCATATAATTAGCACTCCATAAATATTAGCTATTAATGTTAGTGGTTAATCTTTTAGAACTACTTTCTTGGCTCTGCAATGGAAATTACATCATCTAACTCTCAGTAAGAATCAGAGATGGGGCCTATGGGTGGGCAGGGCCGCTGCTATTGCTCAGTAGCCAGGCCCCTCCTGCCCATTCAGGCCTCACACAGGTGGAAGGCTCATGGCAGGTCTCTTTCTGACTTTTCTCTTCCAGTCCCTGCCTCCCTCTTTATGTTCTCTCCTGCCCTTCCTGCTTTCACACCAAAGAGGAATAGGAAGTGAAAGCAATAAAGGGAGAGAAAAAAAAAAAAAAAGGTGCCTGGTCTTAGTCCATTTTCTGTTGCTATGTAACAGGGTATCTGAGAGTAGGTGATTTATTAAAAAAAAAAAAAAAAAAAAAAAAGATCTCCTGCAGCTATGAAAGCTGGGAAGGTCGAAGGTCAAGGGGCCATATGGGGCCAGGACCTTCTTGCTGGTGGGGACTTTTTAAAAAGTCCCAAGGCAGCACAGGGCATCACATGGAGAGGGAACTCATGGGAGATGGCTAAACTGGCTTTGGTAACAGGCTTGCTCTCATGATAACCCATTAATTTATTAACCTGTGAATAGACCATTCATGAGAGCAGAGCCCCTACAATCCAATCACCTCCCACAGGTTCGACCTCCAAATTCCACTAACATATGATTTGGGGGATTAAGTTTCAACATGAGTTTAGGACAAACACCCCGGCCATGGCAAGATTTTTCCTTTAACGTAGAATGTCTTCTGATGCTCAACTCCCAAGAGAATCTGTTATGGTCTTAGATTTGGGTTCAGTAAGGGTGACCACTGGGACTTACTGTGTACTTTGTGTAGAATTCCTGGACAGTAGTGCTTAAGGCAGGAACTAGCTTTTATAATCCTGGTCCTGGCTACTCTTACTTATTCTAGAGGGAAGGGCTCTGAACGATCCTTTCCCTCCAGCACCCCAGACCTCTTAGTCCTGGAATCCTACCAGCACTCTGGTGCTCCTTAGTGGTAAGAGGATGGGATGCTGGAGGGAGAGAGCGGGGTGGAGAGATGGTTACTGGGGAAAGTCAGTGACCCATGCTTCCACTTGGCCTGGAACTGGCTTTATTAGGTAACATCCCCCCAGCACTAGGCACAGATCAACTCATTCCTTTGGAGAACATTTGAGGTGGACTAAGGGCTCCTATTTTTTCTATCTCTTTTATATTTGGCAGGATTCATAAGAGATAAAGTGGTGACTCATAATCATCACCTGCAGTGACCCAGAGGCTACTTTAGGCCTTTCATGTACCCTGTCTGCTATAGTTTTTTTTTTTTTTTTTTTTTTTAATAAAAGGAAAAAGAAGTTTTATTGCTTTGCTAGCATTCTGCTATAATTTTGATCTGGAATATCTCCCACTGGCCCATCTTTTAAAGGTTTAGTCTCCAGCTTGTTGCTATTGGGAGGTGGTGGAAGCCTTAGGAAGTAGGACCTAATGGGAGGGGGCTGTGGGATTCCAGTCTCTTCTCTCTTTTTGACTTCCTAGCTGCCATCAGGTGAGTAGCTAGCTCTCTGCCATGATATGCTGCTTCACCACAGGCCCAAAAGCAATGAGGCCAACTAACCAAGTACTGAAACCTCCAAAGCCATGGGTCAAAATAAACCTTTTCTCTTTTTAAATTGATCTTGGGTATTTTGTTACAGAAACAAAAAGCTGACTGACACACTATTCCGTATAATAATGACAAATCCAGTGTGTAATATAGAGTCTATCACTTATCTCATTTTGAAGATGTGGACACTGTTACTTAAAATTTGTCCAAGATCATACAGGTAGCAAAGCTAATATTAACCACAGTCTGTCTTGGTTAAAGATTAATATTATGAGATATATGAATATTAATTGATTCATAATTGTAAAAAATTGGAAATCAGCCTTGATTTCCAACAATAAGGTACTGATTAAATAACATGTAATACAGCCAGGCATTGCAGTATTAGACAATGATTAACAATTAAGTTGCAGTATTTTTTGACATGGAGATATTTACACAGTATACACTTTTTTGAAAGAAAGATATGTATTTATTCACAGTATGGACACAGATGTTCAATTCAAAGTGGGAATATATTCTAAATTTCCATTAATTTAGTTTTCCTAGACTATTTGGTTTTCATCTATTGAAAATACTTCTGGTTCTGCCTGTAATATCCAAGTTATCTCATTTCATATACCATTTATTTTCTCTTTATGAAAATGGTGACATTCATTTTCATGAATATATTTGAAATTCATAAACTTTCTGAGTCATTTAATCAAGAAGATGTTATAGAACACAGATTTTGTACATAATGTATATACATATATATACACATAAATACATATATGAATGAAATAAAATATTCTCATTAAAATATATGAATTTCCCAGTGCATCATAAAGGGAAATAGTATACATAATGTAATTCCATTTTCCCAAGGGCACTTAACCACTGAGCCACATCTCTAGCCCTTTTTATATTTTATTTAGAGAAATGGTCTCACTGAGTTGCTTAGGGCCTTGCTGAGTTGCTGAGACTGGCTTTGAACTCATGATCCTCCTGCCTCAGCCTCCTGAGCCTCTGGGATTACATGCATGCACCATCATGCCTGGCTCCATTTTTATTTTATTTTTTATTTATTTTATTTTATTTTTATTTTTGGGTGCTGGGGATCGAACCCAGGGCCTTATGCTTACAAGGTAAGCACTCTATCGACTGAGCTATCTCCCCAGCCCCCTCCATTTTTAAAAGTTAAAACAAAAGATTGAAATTGTTAGGAAAAAATACACGTATGCATAGAAAAATGTCTAGAAAGATAAAAGCCAAAATGTTAATCCTGAACCTCTGAAAGGTGAGAATACGAATGATTTTTTACTTCCTTCTTCATTGTTTTTCTGCACTTTCTAATTTTTCAATAATATCCATGTATTATTTATTTTAAAAAGACAAAGGTGTGTGGGTATTGGTCGGTGAAAAGAAAATTCTGTGTTTCAGTGCCATTCTGTCTTGATTCTATGACCTTGGGCAAATCTCATTCCTTCTGATCTTGACATCATCATCTGTAACACAAGGGATTACATAGTAGACAGGAAGGTGCACAAAGGCTGGGGCCATCTCTATTTTGTTCTAGCATAGTCTGTAACATACCATGTATTCAGTGTCTAGCAAACAATGACTGGATGGATGAATGAATGAAATTTGATGTGGTGAAGGGTGGGAGGTTTTCAGAAACATGGAATGAAGCAATGATCCTTAAGTATTCTAGTGGCAGGAGATCTGGAATTTGTGGGTCCTTTTCTGGATACCATGAAATAATTATGAAATTGAGCTTTACATTCAATTTTCCTCCATGGGATGGTTGTTCAGAGCTCTGGGCTTACTGTTGAATAGATTCAGGTTCTGGTTCCAATGCTGTTCTTTGACACCTATGAAATCTTGAACACATTATGTAGTTTTTTTCTTTAAGCTTGTTTTCTCATTTGTGAAATGAGAGTGTTAATTATAGCAGGCTCATAGATGTTAACATTTAAACAGTCTCATTAGAAATTAGTTCAAAATAGTAATCCAAGCTTCAGTTTCTTTTTCTTACCCTCAAAGTCTTTGGAAATATTAGAAAAGATAGAATATCTATCATCTATCTATCATCATCATCTTCCACAAATATTTTGGAGAAAAGAAAGGGTCACCTCTGGGGGTTTGGAGTTGGAAAGAATTTTTAAAAGAAGAAAGTTGGTGGAACTTGAAAGGGACAAAAAAACAAAAACCAAAAAAACAAAACAAAACAAAAAGACTTCCCGAGACCTGTATGGTGGAGACCTAATGTAACAAGTGGGAGTGGCTTTGAAGGTGCTTCAGAAGGTGCAGATGGTGGCTTTGAAGGTGCAGATGGAGGATAGTGTGTGTGTGTGTGTGTGTGTGTGTGTGTGTGTTTAATTGTCAGGGTAATGGATTGGGAGGTATCAGCAAGAATGATAAAGTCAACCAGCTACCGACGCCCCCTTCCCCACTTTCCTCGCTTAGCCAAACTGCAGGCAGCAGAGCTATCTGCCTGCACAATGCAATATGTGCTCTCAGTCTGGAAAGGAAAGTAACAGCCAGGAAGAGTGGACACTGGATATGTGCTCCTCTTGTGCATCAGCTTTTTCCCTCCCCACCTCATCTCTTCCACGCAGTGATGGGAGGCATCATTTGTAGAGTGGGTAACAAAGAATCTCAAATACAAGATGAGTTCTCACCAAGAGTTGTGAAATGTTGAAGAAAACCACTATCATGAGGAAGGCACAGATCACAATAAACAAGAACTGACCAAGTAGACAGATCTAGTACTTAGAAGAAACAAAGTTTCCCTCAGAGGACTATTAGAAGGATATACGCCAAAATTTTGGACCTTGGCAAGGTGGGGTGATGGGTGATGTTTACTTCCTTCTTCATTGTGCATCTGTGTTTTCTAAAATTTCAACAGCATGCCTGTATTATTATTTAAGTCTGACATCTTAGAAGTAAAAAAAACAAAAACAAAAACAAAAACAAATCAAAAGTCCTCATAATGAAAGCATTCACCAAGACAAACAGAACATAAAATACAATAAGTAGACAGACCATGACAAGATGTGGAGCATGAAGGATTGAGGGAAGGAAAACTGATCACTCATAAGAGATAGCAGATTAACATTAGATTCAACTACAGCACTGCATGCTGGCAAACCTTCAGAGATCCAAGGGAAATATCCTCAGAGATCCAATGAACAATTATTTGACTCACCCAACCAATCATTCCAGTGTGAGGGAAAAACATAAAGACAATTTCACACATCCAAGGATGAGAAAATGAATTTCCTTGATATTACCTGTGAAAGGATGTATGCCAACACAATGAAAATAGGTACAAGAGAAAGTTGTAGGAGTCAAGAAGCGATGATCAGCAAAGAAGGCTGTAGAATTTTCTGATAAGTCTAAATAAGTGTTAATTGAAAAAAAAAATAAATGAAACCCCAAATGGTATTAACATTGTAGGTGGGGAGAAGAAGGAGAAGGAGGTGTAAGTGGAGCAAGGCTTTTACTTTATTGAATGGATAACAACAAGAGACATATACATTAATTTTTTTTATTTGTTCTTTTTAGTTATACATAGCAGTAGAATATATTTTGACATATCATACATACGTGGAGTATAACTTCCCATTTTTGTGGTTGTACATGATGTGGAGTTATACTGGTTGTGTATTCATATAAGAATATAAGAAAGTTATGTCCAGTTCATTTTACTGTCTTTCCTACTCCCCTCCACTCTTCCCTTCATTTGCCTTTGTCTAATCCAATGAACTTCTACTCTCCCCTACTCTTACCCCACTTCTTGTGAGTTAGCTTTTGCATATATCAGAGAGAATATTTGGCCTTTGGTTTTTTTGGGATTGACTTATTTCACATAGAACGATAGTCTCCAGTTCCATCCATTTATGGCAAATGCCATAATTTCATTCTTGTTTATGGCTGAGTAATATTCCATTGTGTATATGTACCACATTTCTTTAACCATTTATCTGTTGAAGGGCACCATAGCTTAGCAATTGTGAACTGAGCTGCTATAAACATATATGTGGCTGCATCAATATGGTATGCTAATTTTAAGTCCTTTGGGTATATGCCAAGGAGTGGGATAACTGGGTCAAATGGTGGTTCCATTCCAAGTTTTCTGAGGAATCTCCATACTGCTCTCCAGAGTGGTTGCATCAATTTGCAGTCCTACCAGCGATGTATGAGTGTACCTTTTCCCCCACATGCTTGCCAACATTTATTGCTACTTGTATTCTTGATATTTGTCATTCTGACTAGAATGAGATGAAATCTCAGTGTAGTTTTAATTTGCATTTCTCTAATTGCTAGAGATGTTGAACATTTTTCTCATATATTTGTTGACTGATAATATTTCTTCTGTGAAGTGTCTGTTCAGTTCCTTTGCCCATTTATTGATTGAGTTATTTGGTTTTTTGGTATTAAGTTTTTTTGGGTACTTTATATGTCCTGGAGATCAATGAAGAGGCATATACAAAATAATGATCAAATAATTGGTGTTAAAATTTAAAGACAAGCATTTGAACATCAGAAATTAAACTAAGAAGACCCAGTGAATTGGCAAAATGAAAATGTAGGGGAAATAGAATGCATGGTAAATGTAAAATAGAAAATAAGATGACAGCAACATGTCTCACCACATCAGTAAGTCACAGTAAATGTAAATAGGTTAAATTGTCCCATGAAAAAACCCAGCAAATCAGGAAGAAAAATAATCTCCAGATTGTAGCTACATACTGTTTCTGAGAAAGCTGAGACAAAATGACAGAGAAGTTGAAAATGAAAGGATGGGAAAAAAGGTACATAAAATATATGCTAATGAAAAGGCAAGAATTCTAATATATTTATGTCAGATAAATGGAATTCAAGATGAAACAAACATTAGAGGGGTAAAGAAAATATTTCATAATGATATAACAGTTATGAACTTTCATTCACCTAATAGCCTAACATCAAAATAATGTATTAAAAAGAAAGAACGCTTTAAAAAAGGAGGCCATAACCAAATGGTATTTGTTTAATAAATGTAATTTGTGTTAATGGATTAAAAGTTTAAAATTATAAGATCTTTCCCATAGATGATTAAAAGGTATTTGATAAAATTCAATGTCTGTTATTAAAAAATAACTGTAGTTGGGCTCTTAACATGATAAAATATATACTACAACCCCAAAGGGGAAACCATAGAATATTCCTGTTAAAGTCAGAAAGAAGAGAGTTTATCCCATTTAAGCTTGTTCTGGTTATACCAACTGATATCATTTAACTGAAGAATGAAACAAGAACTCTAAAAATTGTACAAATATAATATTATTATTTCCAAAAATATTATGATTGATACTGGGAAAACTCAGGATTGTAAGATATAACAAGTGATGTGAGAACTCAGGAAGTTTGGCTATATAATTGACCCTCTCTACCTATGAGTTCCACATCTGTAAGACTGGAGTAGGCATGAATTGAAAAAAATTGTGTCTGTACTGAACATATACAGACTTTTTTCTCTTCTCATTATTTCCTAAACAAAACACTATAACAACTATTTACAAAGCATGCATATCGTATTAGGTGTTATAAGTAATCTAGAGATGATTTAAAGTATACAGCAGAATATGCATAGGTGATGTGCAAATACAATGCCATTTTATATAAGGAATTTGAATATCCACAGATTTTGACATGGGAGAGGGATCCTGGAACTAATTCCCTTTGAGTATTAAGGAATAAATGTATACAAAATCAATATGCAGGAATCAATAACCAATACATATACAAATAAGAATCAGAAGATAAGTGAAAAAATGACTCCACTTACAGTAGTGATAAAGTAGATGAAATGCTGAGCAATGAACTAAGATGTGTAAAGTCTATGAGAAAAACCTTAAAATGACAGTGAAGGACATGAAAGAAAATAAATAAATGGAAAACTGGGCCATGGTCTTGGCGAGGATGTCTGTCCTTCTGTCTCTGTTATGGGCATGATCCTGAGACACCACTAGCTCTCTTCTCTACTAATCTTTCTGCCCTTCATTACTGACAAGACCTAATGTGTTCAGGGTGACATTGTATTCAGTGACACTTGATGCCCAGACTCCCTTGCAGCTAGGGGTGGCCAGGGGTCTTAGTTTTGATGTGGTTGGGTGGAGGTTTATGGAGTGAGTTTTTCATGTGGTGCACACACAGCAGGCATCTGACTGCCCCCCCACCCCATTTCCCTCTTTTGTTGTTTGGAGTGAAGACAGGAAGCCTGAAGGTTGAACAGCCCTCCTGAGACATTGACGGGGTGAACTCACATGCTAAGGATAGCAGAGCCTGGATTTTTGATGACTTCCTCTATGTTGCTCACCAAAGGAAAGCTAACTTCCCTTTGTGTGAAGCCACAGTGGTTAAGTGTGTGTTACATGCAATCAAAGGAAATCAAGAATGATACAGAACTCAATCAAAATGCCAAAGCATGGCTGGGGGTACAGTAAAGCATGTGCTTAGTGTGTGTGAAACTCTGGATTCAATCCCCAGCAATTCTCCCCCTGCCATCAAAGTCAAAGGAACACATCCTTTTGAGAAAATAACACATCCTTTTGAGAATTAGACAAGATAATTCACAAGGAAAATATCACAAATAAGAATAGATAGAAAAAGTCTGGAAAATAATAACAATGGGGAAATAATCCTTCAAGTTATTAAAACACATTGTAAAGCTGTGGTAATTATAATAGTGTGGTGCTTCCACAAAAATAAGCACTTCATTTAAAAGAAAGTGCAGAAACAGATCAAAATGCACATGGATATATTTTTGTATGGTAAGAGTGATCCTTTATACCAATGGAGAGAATATGGACTACCTAATAACACATTTGATAACTGGGCAGCCTTCCAGAAAAAGTGAGGCTGGACCCTTATTGCATATATTAAAGTAGATTTGAAATAGATCTAACATTAAATTTTAAAATAAAACCATATGGAAGCTATGAGAATACTTTTACAACCTTTGAATGAGGAAGGTCTTTTCAGTGTGACATAAAACTACAAGTTGTTAAAGAAAAGATTACTAATTTTAGCTACATAGAACTAAAACCAAAGTATATATTAGTTATCTATTGCTATGTAAAAAATCATCCTTCAAATAATGATGATCATCTATTATACCTCAAACATTCTAGGGACTGGAAATTCAGACCAGCATGACAGGGCTGGCTTATCTTCCTCCCGTGCCTAAGGCCACAGTCAGAAGACCTGAATATGGGTCTGGGGTCCTCTGAAGACTCATTCATGTCTGGCACTTATTCTGGTCCTAGGTTGGGGACCTAGCTGTACTGTCAGTCAGAACATTCACATGTGGTCTCTCTCTGTGGCATGTGACCTAGTTCCAAGGAAAATTGTCCTGAGAGAGAAAGCCAGGCAGAAGCTGGATTGATATTTGTAATCCAGATTTGGAAGCATCACTTCTGTATCCTATTTGTTGAAAAGATGCCCAACCTTTGTTATGATAAAGGAAAAACAGTAAAGAAAAACTCAACAAAATACTTACAAACAGCATTCAATAACACACTAAAAGGATTATATAGCATGACTAACTAGTATTTATCTCCCGAGTACAAGAATGGCTCATCATATGAAAATCCACACAATATACATTGACAGAAGGTAGGAAGGGTGTTGAATTTTGTCAAGTGCAGTCTGGGCATCAGTTGATATGATCACGTAGTTTTCCCTCACTTCTGTTAATGTGGAATATTATTCAGTCTTAAAAAGGAAAGAACTTCTGCCAGATGCTACAACATGATGGGACATTAGTCTATAATCTTGGGGACATTATACTAAGTAATCAGTCAGTCACAAAAGGACAAATACTGTATACTCCACTTATATGAGATACATATAATAGTTAAATTTATAAGACAGAAAGTAGAATAGTGGCTGCCTGGGACTAGGAGAAGGAGGAAATAGGAAATAGTTTAATGAAGATAGAGTTTCAGTGTTGCAAGAGAAAAAGAGTCTGCAGATGGGTTGCACAACTATGTGAATGAACTTAAGATTACTGAACTGTACCCTTAAAATGGTTATGATTGTAACTTCTATGTTACAAATAATCTGCCACTACCAAAGTAAAAATTAAAAACCTACCATGAAAAACATATAAAATATAAACCAACTGTATTGTCAATGATCAAAAAGTTCAATGATGCATTTTTTGGAGCAAAACAAAAATATTGAGCATTCAGAATGCTCACAGACACTCATAGGATTGGTGCAGCCTTTGTAAGAAGAGTTTGGCAACATTTATCGAAGTTTATTATCCTCCACATATACTGACAGGCATGAGAAAGGACATGTGGTCAAGGCCATGCTTCAAAGCATTGTTGTAATAGCAAACCTTGGAAACTTCACGGGGTCCATTGACAGTGTTCAACAAGGTATACCCTTGCCTTATATGTACTTTATATAAATCTATATGTAAAACTGAACAAGACATATTGTTAAGTAAAAACCCAAACATGCCACGTACACAACAGTGTGGTAATACTATACATCTAATGGTTTAAACATAGCTGCAAACTCTTTGCTACTCTTCTCATTGAGGAATAGAGTCCATGTTTTACCCTTGAAACTGGGTAGAGCTCCGTGATCATCTTGACCATAGTGACTGAGGGATTCTGAAGCTGTCACAAATGCCCTGAAGCTTCTGTTCAGCTCCCTGCAACATTGCTTCGGGAGATCTGAGGCTTCCCTGCCATGAGAAAGCCCAGGCCACCTGGGAAAACCATATGTGGCCACGTGGTCAACAGCCCCGATGGAGCACAACATTTAAGCCACCTCAGCACAGGGTCCAGACATAGGAGTAGAAAATACTCCAGAGGATTCCATCCCCAGGTATTGGAGTCTCTGCAGTTGAGATGCCAGACATGGTTGGAGCAGAGGTAAACTATCTCCCAGAACCCTAAAAAAATTCCTTATTCAGAATCAGTGGCTTTATATAAGTCAGGATTCTGTTGCAGTGACAAAATACTCGAGGTAAACAACTTATAGGGAGGAAAAATTCATTTTGATTCATGATTTCAGAGCCAAGGTCACTTGGCCCAATTGCTTTGGGGCCTGTGTCAGGGCAGTATATCCTGGTGAAAGTGTGAGGTGGAGGAGTCTGTTTCCTGTTTACTTCATGGCAAACAGGAAGAAGGGAGGGAGGGAGGGAGAGAGAGAGAGAGAGAGAGATGAGAAAGGTGCCAGGGCCCCAATATCCCTTTCAAGGGCATGTCCCCCTTGATTAACTTCCTTCCTCCCACTAGGCCCCACTTCCTAAAAGTTCCACTACCTCCCAATAGCACAACATGCTGGGAACCAAGCCTTCAACACAAGGGTCTTCCAAACTACACCAAGCTTAATGCAATGGTTGTTATTTTTACCTCTAAGTTTGGAGTGTTTTATGACCCAACAATAGGAGAAGGGGAACACACATAGGAAGATGTTATTATCCCTAGAAGCATGAGAAACTGGTCAAGGTTTACTCTTCTTGGGGAATGGAACTGGTGATCGGGGGATGCAAAGGAAAGCCTGTCCTTCTACTGGACACCTTTTGGTAGGTCTTAAAATAGACATTTCTTTACCAAAAAAAAAAAAAAAAAAAAAAAAAAAAAAAAAAAAAAAAAAAAGAAATAGACACAGGGAAGGAAGAGACAAATTGTTCTTATTGGTAGATAATACAATCTTCTCTATATAGAACCCAAGAAAATTATTTGGTATTGGTACATTAAGATTAATGAGAGAATTCAGCATGCTATTATATCACAATGGCATGAAGCTAACTGAGGCCTTTCCTATGTTTCAATAGTAATTGAGCTGGAAAGTCCACTACCACCACCACCACATCACAGTTCACCATCAGTAATTTATTTTTTCAGCTGGTTGTCCTTTTAAAACTAAGCTCTTCAGAAAATTACTCGACTTCCCTGACATCCCCTGACATCTTTCTCTGCAGTGAAGGGAGCAGATGGGGAAGACTAAGCCCAGTATGGTCCCAGGGAGGATGCAGAGATGGGATGAGACAAAGAGGTGACCTTGGTCCTTCTTCAGTGTCTTTTGCCCTCAAAGAAGTGTTTCTGTTTTAGGTTCTATAGTCAGAGCAGAGGAGCAGTTGGCCAGCAGTGAGAGGTCTGAGAGGACCAGGGAGGAAAGCAAAGAGGTTAAATAGTGACTGAGGGTGGGGAAATGTGGTTTGGGGCCAGTGTCCTGTGAGGCCACTGCCTTCCTTGTGTCTGGAGCTGCCCCAGAGACAGGGCATGTGGAATTGGATGGCTGAGCACAAGACAAAGTCCAAGGAACAGAGGGTCCATTTCAACAGAAGGGTTAATGCCTAAGCCAATGGTTCTGAACCTTTGGTGCCCCCAGGGACACTGGATGGGGGTGTGACAAAAATGCAGATGCTGGGGTGGCTGTGGCTCTCTGAAGCATGTAAGCAGGTTGAGGAAGAAGACAACTGTGAGAAAGGCAGAGAGATGGAGCCAGCCTGGGGTGTGATGTTGGGCTGAGCTAATGAATCAACACAACTAAGAGTCTGTCCCACATCTATGTGTCCTATATGGTTGATGATGGTTGATGATGAATGCCCTTGTGGTTTGTTTTAGAAGATGTCCTTCAATTGTTGCTGCTCCTTCTGATTTGGCTCAGACTGGCTGCTGGGTGATGTGACAGTGATCAATGATATGCATCCTTTGCCCAAGAACCTGGAAGAGTGACCTTATGTGAAATGTGCTAGCATAGGTGAGGTCATTATCTGTAGGTGTGGCTGTGCGGGACAGGCTATGCCCACACCTGCCTGTGTGCTGAGGTTGCCCCTACAAAAGATATTTCTGAAGGAAGCTGATATGGAGTTATGCTACAGGCACGGAGGTCCTGGTACCAGGCTGTCTGCAGATGCCTTTTACACTGGGCCCATTTAGGGCAGTGCTGTGGAACTCATCAGAAGAAAGCACAGTTTGCAAAAGGGCAGTTGGAAATGGGAAATCAGCCAGTGAGGCTCCCAGGGAGCTACTGGGAGCTCAGGTCAAAAGTTGCCCCTGGTTTGCTTTCCTGGTCTTTATGGCAGAGCCATCCCGAGAGGGAAATCAATATGATAAAACTGGAGGACCAGGGCCCTTGAGTTTGGCTAACCTCTTCCTTTGTACTGAGTCAGACTTGCCCAGAACTTCTGAATGGTCCCTGGGCTTCCCATGCAATGCCCTCATGGTAGCTCCAGAGAGGGGACAGGGCCCTTGGCAGCTTGTTCACAGAACTGTCATGTCCTGTGTGCATGTGTCTATACTGAGGACAGTGGGCCTGTCCTCTGGGTTTGATCCATCAGGGTCTCTATGAACTGCCTGGCTGAATACATTTACACAGTGTGTCTTCCTACTGCTAAGGGTGGTTACATCTCTTTCTGCTCTTCTGGGCAGCTTGCCATTGTCTGGGGTCTCAGTTCTGCAGGGATCTGCACTGAAGAAAGATGGCCCCTTAATGGAGGGGAGGTACCTCATCAACCTGTCTCCTATCTCTCTGGAGGGAGGGCAGCTACAGCTCACTGCTGCAGGAGGAGATGTTGAGTGTATCACGGTTTTCAAAGGCCGTTCAGGGGAAATGTCCATGACCTTCATTCCAGATTAGGCCTTGCTGGCGACTTCAGCTTTTGGATCCATGCAGGCTTGAGGTTCTCAAGTACTAATATGGCTTTTGGACCAGCAGTGATTCTAGGCTGCCCCTTGCTCATCTTGGGAGTTAATCATACCACTGTCCCTGCAGTGAATATCTCCCCTCAACCCTCTGTCTCCTGCACTCTGTTTTAATTTATTTTCTGCTGCTATAACAGAATGCCACAGACTGGATAATTTATGAAGAAAAAAATTAGCCTAGGCAACTAATGAGACACTTAACAATTTAGTGAGACCTTGTCTCAAAATAAAAATGAAAATGACTTGGAATGGAGTTCAGTGGTAAAGTGTCTGTGAGTTCAATGCTTAGTACAAAAAATAAAGGAGAGAGAGAGAGAGAGAGAGAGAGAGAGAGAGAGAGAGAGAGAAGAAAAGAAGAGGAAAGGAGAGAAGGGAAGGGAAAAGATAAGCTTAGTTATCTCATGATTCTGGTGCTGTGAAATCTAATGACACAGTGGAGGCATCCGGTGAGCCTTTGTGCTGCATCATAACCTGACAGAGGGCATGAGACAGGGAGCTACTGGGAGCTCAGGCCTTTTTTCTTCCTCTTATAAAACCACAAATGCCAAAATGAGAGACCCACCTTAAAGACTTCATCTAGTCCTAATTACCTCCCCAGGGCCCCATCTCCAAATACCATCAACATATTGCTTTGAAGATTAAGCTTTTTATACAGGAACTTTTGGGGCACACATTAGAATCATAGAATCCCCACCCACACAGTCTGAGCAACATCCTCCAGTCTTGTTTATTCTCCCTCCATGGAGTGCTAACACTTCATGGAGCCCCTGTCTATTGCTGGGGTGTGCCTACATCATTAACCTTTGTGTAGACCTCCAATCCTCCCTTCCCCCAACTAGTGGAAATGGACACTAGACTATACTGCTTCCTTCAAAGACCTTGGTCACCCTCTGTCTGTCCCATCTTGGGTCTGCAGAGGCTTATTGCCCTCATAGTCCCTTTGTGGCCCCGCTCTTTCTTCCTCATTAACACTTCACATTCTTATCCTTTGTGGCTCACCCTGCCCCAGAATACCAACCTCTCTCCATCTTCCCCACCTCCCAGTCCAGGTTCTGCTCTGCTCACCAATGCCTGGCCCTGCCATTTCAACTCAGGTGAGCATCCAGAACCCATGTGGTCCACAATTCCCTGGCTTCCCACCTTCTATGTTGGTCATCACCTGCCACTGGCCAGGGCACAGCCTCAAATGCTAAAGTGGAGCCCTTGCTGGTGACTTTGGCATCTGGTCATGCAGGCCTGAGGCTCTCAGATACTGCCAATACTGCTGACCTGGCTTTTGAATGAGAAGTGATTCCAGGCTGTGCCTGGCTCACCCTGGGAGTTAGGATGCATGAGTAGGTGGGGATACATGCATACGTGCATCCACCCACCCATCCATCCATCCATTCATTTATCCAGGTGATTCACCCAAATCAATGCCTGACTTTCTTACCTCAGACTCTTACAAGGAACAGCTGCTCTAGCAGGAATTGCTGAATGTGGGGCAAATCATTCCATGGTTCTGGGGTCTCCAGATGCTAGGGTTCCAGGAGAAGAGGACAAGAAGCCAGGCTGACTTGTAAGGACAGATATCCTGGAGCATATTTAGGACTTGATGAATTGACTGACAGGATGCTAGGGCATCATAGTTACGTCTTGGGAAGGCAGCTGAGATCTTCTGAGTCCTTCCCATCCTTCCATCTGTCCATCCACCCTTGCATATATCCATCCATTTATCTATGAAGCAGGGTAGCTTAGTGCAGAGTCATAAACTCCATTGTCCACAGGGCCACACAGTCATACAGAATAGATCCAGGAGGAGGATGTTTAGGGGGTCTTTGATTCTTGTCTTGGTGTTGAGGATGCAAAAGAGAGTGGTGAGGACTGGGGAAACCTAGGAAGACATACCCTATAAAGGAATCTTTTGCTATTTGACTTGGCTAATATATGCCATGAGCAAATGTAGGCCCTATTAGACCTGATGTCCTGATTATTATAGAAAATCTAGAGTTTTTATGTAAATTTTCCTGATTGCTAAATGCGGACAACTCATAAAATTTTGAAACCTTGGATTGGCTGCCAGTTTTGAGATACAAAAGATAGGTTTTGGAGCTAGATTTAAATCCTGCCTTGCCACTTACTGTATGAGGGTAAGTCACTCAACTGCTCTAACCCTCAGTCTCGTGTTCTGTAGAATGGGTGAAATTCACCTCTCGCCAGGGTTGTCATGAGGGTTAGAACAGATAACACTGCATGCAGTGGGCACCAGAGTAGTGTTCAAAAGGAAGGGCTGCTTTTGCTTTTATTATCAGTATTGAATGTCTGCAGTGGCCGTGGTAGGGACTCTCCTAGGGCAGGGGCAGTCCCTGGCTGGCTGGCAGGAGGACCAGGGGCCTCACAATCAGCATGGAGACTTCCCCTTCCTCTCTCCTCCCACTGTTGCTTCACATCCTGTCTCTAGTCTTCCCTGGTTGCTTCTGTTGAAAGTAAAAAAGGGGAAAAGAGAATTTTTAAAAAGCAGAACAGAGGGGTGTGTGTGTGTGTGTGTGTGTGTGTGTGTGTGTGTGTGTATTTAAAATCCTATTTAAAGTCAAAACTATCAGTTTCCAGGGAAGTCAGCATAGACCACAAGATACAAGTGAGTAAAATAAATTGTCTCAATGGGGATGTGTGGTGGTGGTGGGTGGGGACTGCAGGCTCTCTACTCTCAGAAATCTTTCCCCTTTGCTGGGGAAAGAAATTGACCAAATCATGTTATGTGCATGCAGGAATATGTAGCAATGAATTCCACGATTATGTATAATTATAACGCACCAATAAAGATAAGTTTTTTAAAAAAGAAGTCTTTCCTTCTCTGAGTGTGTCTGCTCAGGGAATGGTCGGGGGATGAAGGGCTGACTCTAGGGTCAGTGGGCAGGACTGGGGTCCAGCTGTGCCTGGACCTTGGTAATGTCTGGGGAAGAGCCAGGCTCTGCTGTGCTCCTGCTCTCCTTGTGTTGCAGGCTCACTCTCTGCTCTCCCCCACCCCTGATTCACTCCCCCTGTCTCTCTCTGTCCCTCCTCATTGCCTCATGAGTTCTCCCATTCCTGGGGGGTGGGGAGGTCTCCATCTTCAGCATTCCTTGACAACAGGCTTATTTTCTCTGGGTTTCCCAATCTGAAGAGAAAAGAGGTGTGAGGAAGTTTCTGATTCCCTCACTCATCGCCATCATGGATCACATCTTTGGTTGCTGGCATGGTCATCCATTGATGTCTCCAAATTAGAATATGTCACTACTAAATACTGTGTGACCTTGACCTGTTTCCTTCACCCCTCTGAGCCTCTGTTTATTCCATCTGCTAAGAGGGGACAATGATATTTAGCTTACAGAATTATATGAGGGGTACAAATTTAATCCTGGCACTATCAATTCCTTAAGGTCAAAGACAATGTCTTATTCAGGTCTAGATTTTTAGAGTCAGGTTCACAAAAGCTCAGTAAACATCTGTTTTATTAAGTTGTTTGTGAATGGTGCATGTATGTATCTATTAAGAATGTTTTTTGCTATAAGAAAATAAATGTCTAATTTATAGTAGACTCTCACCTAAGCAAATCACTTAACTGCTTACATTGGTTTATCAACTTATAATGTCAGTGTAGTCCTATTCACAAGTCTCAGGCTTTGACACTTCTTGTTGCTTTATGATCACAAAAGAGCTACTGTGGCTGCAGACATTTTATTTATGTTCAAGCAAGAAGGAGGAAGAGCAGATGTTAGCTGCACATTTCTCTTTAATCAAGAAAAGCAGAAACTTTTTCCAACCCAAGATTCCTTAAATTTCATTTCCAAAACTAAGTCAAATGTTCACTTAGCTGTAGGGGAGTCTGATAAAGGAAGTATTTAATTTTCCCAGGCTCTTTAGGCAAGATGGCAAGGGTCAAGGGGAAAACCCCTTGATGAGGGGTTCGGACTAAATGTTGTCTGAAAGACCCACTACCTCTTCTAATCTAGTTGCAAAAAATCCTTTGTCAAGGCCAGAGATGAACAGAGTGGAAGCAGAATTAGGGAACCATTCATGTGAACGTGTACCTGCATGTATAGCCATAGATATATCTATAGGCAAGGGAAACTGAAAGATTGAATTGAAGCTTCTCTGGCACTGGGCCAACTCAGACTGAAGTAAGAAAGCCATGGGCGATGTGTGTGGTGGTTCCCTTTGTGTAGGAGCCCATGGTCCCAGCTCCCCAGGGCTCCATGATGGTCCAACTGCCCTGGCTGGACCACGGTGTGGGGTGGGAGGGCAGGAGGGGCAATCCCTTCATTTTCTGTCATGAAACAATGAGCCAGGAATCTTAGACTCCTTCCAGCTTTGTGTTTCTAGGGAGGGTACCTATTTATTATTAGCCTTAATAGCAGTGAAACCATCTGTTCTCTATTGTACTTATGTGTGTTTTTTGCTCTTGCTAAACTGAGTACGTATTACTCAGAAATTTAAAGAACATCAGAAGATAAATATGGAAAAAAAAACTGGATAGAATCACATGCTCACAGATTATTGATTTTTCATCACAGACTACTGTGAAAAGAGAATTTTTAAAAAGCAGTCATTTACAATTAGTTGATCCATGAAAGCCAAGACTGGGTCTGTGGCAGTTATTTGTTATCTTTTATAAGGATAAATTTTATATATATATATATATATACATATATATATACATACTCATGTATTTGTACACACACACACATATCTTTATATTTTAAAAATATTAAAAAAAATAGCTTTGCTTTGCTGTTGGTGGGACTATAAATTAGTATGACTACTATGGAAATAATTATGGAGGGTCCTCAAAAGACTAGGAATGGAAACACCATATGATATAACTATACTATTTATACTATTTATACTCAGTATTTATTCTAAAGGACTGAAGTCAGCATACTATGATGATACATGCATACCCATGTTTATAGCAGCAAAATTCACAGAAGTCAAACTACCTAGGTGTCCATCAATGGATGGATGGATAGAACAAATGTGGTGTATATACACAATGGAGTTTTATTCAGCCATAAAGAAAAACAAAATTATGTCATTTGTGTGAAAATGGATGGAACTTGAAAACATTATGTTAAGTGAAATAAGCCATACTCAGAAAGTCAGGGATGTATGTTTTCTCATGGATGTGGAAGCTAGAAAGGAAAAAAGAAAAAGATACAAGAAAGGTGTAGGGGGTAGATCTCATGAAAAGGGGGATCAGTGGAGTAAAGGGACCAGGAGGAGGGAAAGGGGAGGTGTTTTAGTCACCTATTTCGCTGCTGTGACTAAAAGATCTGACTAGAATAATTGTAGCGGAGGAAAAGTTTATTTGAGGGCTCACAGTTTCAGAGGTACTACTCCATAGAAGGCCCACTCCGTCCCTCAGTGCTCTAGGTGAGGCTGAACACTGAACATCAAGGTGGAAGAGTGTGGCAGAGGGAAGGAGGGGTGGGGAGAGGGAGGGAGGGAGAGAGAGGGAGAGGGAGAGACTCCACCCTCCAGAAACAAAATATATACCCCAAAGCCACGCCTCAATTCTAATCTCCTCCAGTCACATCCTACCACTTCAGTCACCACTCAGTTAATCCCTATCAGGGGATTAAATCACTGATGGGTTAAGACTCTCACAACTCAATCATTTCTCCTTCTTGCATTGTCTCACACGTGAGCTTTTGATAGCCAAATCATAACAGGAGGGAAAGAGGAAATATTGGGGAATGATATTGGTCAAATTGTATCATTATATTGTGCACATGTACAAATATGTAACAATGAATCCCACCATTATGTACCACTATAATGAAAATAAATATAAAAAAAGTTTTGCTTTGCAAAAATTATTATTTTTTGGTTGTAAGCCTGATAACAGACTTACAAAGAATTTACTCAAAGTACAAAAACTGAATTTCTGAATTTTTCTTAACTAACTTTGGTTATTAGAGAAAGAAGAGTCCATAATTGACTTAATTATGAAATCTTTACACTATGGCCTAAATTATGTTAGTTATAATATTTCTTAAATATACATGAATACAAAATTTTTAAATTCATACTTGATTTCGTAAAAGCTGACAGCTCTTCTACTACTTTAAAACCAAAACAAATATAGAAATAATACATAAACAACTTTATAAAACCAATAAAATTCAAAATAACATTATGATAAGGCATAAGAATGTTTTACTGACATTAAGTAACAACTTCTTACATGACTGGGAGGCATAAAGATTTGTTTTGTTTTTGTCTTTGTTTAGCATGCCTATATTCCTAAGGACAGACAATTAAAAATAAATCTTATGTTTCATGAAATATGTTTAGTTCTTCAACTA
Source organism: Sciurus vulgaris (assembly GCF_902686455.1). Taxonomy (NCBI): domain Eukaryota; kingdom Metazoa; phylum Chordata; class Mammalia; order Rodentia; family Sciuridae; genus Sciurus; species Sciurus vulgaris. The sequence continues at coordinate 74,324,457 of NC_136463.1, forward strand.
ATACTAATATTGTAATTTTGAGACATTTGATGCATGTTGTAACAGAAGGTAAATAAGTAAAGACATTAGCTAAACATGAATTTCTGGGGAACAGAAATAGTCTATTGCAGTGAGTTTGCAATATAGCAGGAGAAAGGAAACGCTGGTATTGATGAATTTTATGTGCCAACTTGGTTCGGCTCAGTTTTGTCAAACACAAGTTGAGATGCTTCTGTGAAGACATTTTGCAATGTGACTAATATCTATAATCAGTTGACTTTATGTAAATGAGATTACCCTTTATTGTAGGAGGGCCTTATCCTATCAGATGAAGGCCTTAAGAGCATGAAAGTGGGGTTTTCAGGAGCAGAAGACGTTCTGCCTGATTGTAAGGCTGAAATCATGCCTTGAGTTTCTTGCCTATTGGCCTGCTTTATAGATTTCAAGCTCATCTGCTCTGCATTTGTGGGAAGCAATTTCTTAAAAAGACTCACACCCTGCACCCAGCTATCCCTACCTACACCCTTTCTTTGGCTTCTGATTCTCTGGAGAACCCTGACAAAACGACTTCAAAGGCTAATAGGGATACATCACAAAGACAAGAAATCAGCTAGAAGAGGCTCCCACTGGCAAATCTGGGATAGTTTGAACATTGAAAAAAGTAAGAACTAAGCTTAATGAAAACTTTGAATAAATAAAAGCTCATGGTTTGGATATGAGGTGTCCCCCGAAAGCTCATGTATTGGGCAATGCAGGAATATGTAGAGGTGAAATGATTAGATAACGAGAGCGGTGGTTTCATCAGTGAATCAATCCATTTGATGTCTTAATAATTTGAATGGTTTTCTGGGTGGTTATCATAGGCAGATGGGGCATGGTTAGAGGAAGTAGGTCACTGGTGTTGTGGCCTTGGATATACCTTGTTCTTGGCTCCTGTCTCTGTTTCCTGGAGTGAAGTGTCATCTATAACTATTTTCAAATGGCTCATGTATATATAGGCATGTTATGTATTATAATAGATATATAGAGTTTTTTGCCACACACATGTGGCAAAGAATTTGGTGCTATTGCATTGAGGTGAGGGTATATGTGTGTTTGTTATATTTCTCTTTCCATTTTTCCTTATGTTCGAAATTTCCATTAGGAAAAGTTGGAGTAAAAATCTGTAAAACCAATACAATCAAAATAATAACATAAATTTAATGTGATAAATTGTTTTACTTATCATTCTTTGCGGGTGACCAGTAGGTGCAGTATGTCAGAGAATTCAGTTTCATGAGAAGATGCAGTTCTCCAAACACTTTCCCTACCCTAACTGTTGCAAAACCTTTTATGGGGTATTATGAAGATTTTTGGCCTCTCTTGACTTGATGTCAACATTGACATGTAAAATCTGTCCCTTTCTTTATATGTACTATAAGACACAGAAATTTACTTGGTGTCAGTCTGATCCCAAACAGAAACATAACTTTCAGCCAGATGTGGCTGACAGTACCTCATACTAAGGTGGTCATGCAGATAATCTAGGGTGCTGACCCTGGTGGTTGTCTGCTTACTTCCCTACTATCAGCATAATATTGTGCTGTGCCAGGTTTAATACTCACTTTCCCAAATTACCTTGTTAGTAATCATGGCACATGATTCAGTTCTGGCCAATAGGATGAAAGCAAAAATCATTCACTAAGTGAGACTACTGGATGTCCTTTGTACAAGGGACATGGGTTCAGAAAGCACTAATGATAGATGTTTAGATTATCATATGATTTTGGATACAAAAAAAAGGTTTTTTTCTTGGTTCCAGGGATTGAACTCAGGGGCACTCAATCACTGAGCCGCATCCCCAGCCTTTTTTTTTTTTGTATTTTATTTAAAGACAGGGTCTCACTGAGTTACTTAGGGCCTAGCTAAGTTGCTGAGGCTGGATTTGAACTCATGATCCTCTTGCCTCAGTCTCCAAAGGGGATTACTGGTGTGTACCACTGCGACCAGCTCAAAAAAAAAAAAAAAAAAAAAAAAATTCTTGACAAATTATTAGCAAGTAGAATTTGGTACTATATAAAAAAGAATTTTATATGATGACCAAGTGGGATGCAAAGCTTGTTCAAGATTTTAAAAAATCCATCAATGTAATCCATCATACCAACAAGCCATAAAAAGACAAGATTACAACAGTTTAAAGATCTTAAATGGCTTCATTTTTTTAATCTAATATTGACAACACTTAATTCTATAAATGTGATAAGTGTTCTGACGGGTAAAAGGTTGTTTTTATAGACGGAGAAGGGCTGAAGAAAGCAGAAACAAAGAAACAAAAAGTACACTTTTTCAAAGTCTACTTGAAAAATCAGGGACAAGAAGACAGACCAATAGAAAAATAACTGAAAAATAACTGATTGGCTTCAGGTTACTTTTATTAAAGGATGTAAGGATTAAAGCAGAGGGGACTTCACTGTCACACTGATTGGCCTGTTTGGGAAATTTGACTCTCTCTTATTCTCCTGAATTCTCTGAAGATCAAAGAACAATTTAGTTTGAGTTTGTTGATGTGGAACTTTAGCAAAGGTAACTCCATTTTTGATTTTTAGCCTGATCTGTTGGGGCCGACTTGTGGAGTTTAATATACAACAATGGTCTCCTATAATTTTTATTGAATGAAACTAAAGAAGAAAAATCATATGATCATTTGATCCAGAAAAAGTATTTGACAAAATTTGACATGACTTATGATGAAAACGCTCAGAAAATTAGTACTAGGAGGAACTCCCTTACCTTAATAAAGCACAGCTGCAAAGAACCTTCAGCTCACAGCATACTTAATGGTGAAAAGAAGAATGATCCCCCTTAACAATGGGAACAAGGCAGGGGGTCCTTGCTCTTAACTGGGCTGTTCAACACAGCACAGGAAGTTCTAGCTAAGGGCAGTAAATAAGAGGAAATTAAGAAGGCATACAGATAAGAAAGGTAGAAATGAAATCATTCTTATTTTCAAATGACATGATAGTCTACAAAGGAAATCTTGATGAATGAAGTCAGAGCAGATTTAAATAAATAGAAGACATGTAATGTTTATGGGTTGAAAGACTCACAATGAAGTTTATCAGTTCTTTTAAAACTGAAATATAATTCAATTCCTATCAAAATCCCAGCAAGAAAGTTTATAGAGGTATACAAGATTGTCCTACAATTGATATGAAAAGGCAAAGGAAATAGAATAGTTATTTCATCTTAGCTATTAGGACACCAGTGGGTATATTGTAGTACAGTTCTGACACTGACCACCCAGATAGCTCAAACCCCACAAATTAAAGGACACAGTTCCCAATGGACACCAGTGACAAGTACAGTCCTCAGTTCTGACCATCAAGCTATAATCCAGGGAATTCCATGATCTCAGGTTTTGATTATTTACTAAAATGACTCATAGAACTCAGGAAAGCATTGTACTATGAGTACAGTTTTATTATAAAGGATTTAAATCAGGAACAGCCACATGCAGAGACACATGGGGTGAGGTCTGGGAGGGTCCTGAATGCAGAGCTTCTCCCTGTGAGTCATGTACATCACCATCTTGGCATATTCATGTATGCCAGAAAGCTCCAATGTCCAGAGTTTTTACTAAGGTTTCATCAAGGAAGCATGACTGATTGAATTTCTTCACTTTACAGTCCTCTCCCCAATCCCAGAGGTTAGGAGGTTAGATGATATTCATGTGACTCAAAACCCTGATCACATAGTTGGTCTTTCTGGTAACCAGCCCCTGTTCAGAGTCACGTCATCATGTAGCATAAAATCAGGTGGAATCCACAGTAATAATATGAATAATAGACATTCCTATTTCTTAGGAAATTCTAAGGATTTAATCTTTTCTTCCAAGATATAAGGGTAAAGGCCAGTCAAGTTCTTTATTATACTACCAAAGCTGAAACAACTTCAAAAAAAAAAAAAAAAAAAAAAAAAAAAAAAGAACACAGTGGGAGAAATTTCTGTACCTGCTTTTCAAGACTTAATCATAAAGCATAGTAATTGACTCTGTAGGGTATTGCCAAAGGAACAGACACATAGATCAAAGGAGTAAATTAGAGAACCCACAAAATGACCAAAATAAACATGGCTGTGACCAAAGATGTGATTTGACAAAAGTACAAAGGCCAATGCAATAGAGGAAGGGGAGTCATTTCAGTCAGTGGTTGCTGGAGCGATTGGGATATGGATAAACAAAAATAACCTAAACCTTTTACAAAAAGTTCACTTTTATAAACTCAGAACTTACACTCAAAGTTAAGATGGAGCATAGCTTTAAATGTAAGTCATAAAACTAGAAACCTATTAGAAGATAATATGGGGGAAAATCTGTGGGATCTAGAACTTGGTTAAGTGTTCTTAAATATAACCCTCAAAGTACTATCCTTAAAAGAAAAACATGGATCAATTGGATGGCAATGAAATTAAAAATGTTCACTCTTCAAAAGACTGTTAAATGGATAAAAAGACATGCTGTGGACTATGAGAAAATATTTGCAAAGCACATATCCTGCAAAGAATGATTATCTAGCATATATGAAGATCTTTCTTAACAATGAAAAAAGAAGCAATCCAATTAGAAAATAGGCAGAAAACATAAAAAGATATTTCACTGAAGATCCATTTGGCAAATAAGTGAATGATGAGATGTTCCATATAATTCATGGTTAGGGAAATGTGAATTAAGATCATGATGAGATATACACCTATTAAGAGAGTTAAAAATGAAAAAATAGTGACAATACCAAATACAGGCAAGGATACAGGCAGACTACATCTATCATACTCAGGAACATAAAATGGTAAGGAAAATCATAAACCTGAGTTTATGCTACATAGGCAGTATGGAAAACTGGCACTGTCTTAGAAAACTAATATATACTTATCAGATGATCTGGTAATTATACTTCTGGTTATTTACTCAGAGAAATTAAAATTCAAGTTCACACAAGGACATGTGCACACTATTCATAGATTTCTTTGCCATAGTCAGAACTGAAGTCAATGAAGATGATCCCCAATTAATGAATATTTGAACAAGTGTGATCCATCTATCTGTACCCTGGAATACTGCTCCATGGACCATTGATGGAGAAATGATCTGCATTGCAACATTTTGGATGGAGCTCAGGGCTATTATACTGAGTGAAAAAAGTCAATCTCAAAATGCCAAACATACTCTGTAATTCCATTTGTAAGATATTCTTAGTATGAAAAAAATCATTAGAAATAGAGAACAGGTTAGTAGTTGCCAGGGTTGAAGGCTGGTGAGGAATTATGTTAGTTTTTCATTGCTGTCACCAGATTACCTGACAAGGACAACTTAGAGAAGGAAAACTTTATTTTGACTCAGTTCATAGGTTTAGTCTATGGTTGGCTGACTCCATTGCTCTGGGCCCAAGGTGAGGCAGAACATCATGGCAGAAGGGTATAGTGGAGGAATGCTGGTTTGCTTGTGATGGCCAAGAAGCAGAGACAGAGAAAGAGAAAGGGGAAAGGCCACAGAACAGATGAACTCTCCTAAGACACACCCTCAGTGACCCATCTCCTCCATCCATACCCACTCGCCTATGGGTACCATCCAGCCAGTCCATTCAAACAAGGGTGGACTGATTAGGTTAAGGCTCTCATAATTGAATCATTTCACTTTCTACATTAACACAGAAACTTTTGGGGAACTCCTCATATCTAACCTATCACAGGGAGAGTGTGACCAGGAAAGGGTTAGTAGCAGGGAGGCCTTTTAGGGCTCTTTTTCTATCATGGTAGTGGCTACTATAAATTTAGACATTTGATAAAATGGCAAAGAACTATATAGCCATCCCTCAGTATCTACAGGGTTTGCTTCCAGGATCTTCCACAGACACCCAAATCTGTAGATGCTTAAGTTCTTAGATAAAATGGTATAGTATTTCCATAGAACCCTCCCCACATGCTCCTGTACCTTAAATCATCTCCAGATTACTTATTATACCTAAAAAATATACACACTATATAAATAGTTGTTATGCTGTATTGTTTAGGGGATACTTTCAAGAAAAAAATCTGAATATGTTCAGTACAGACACAATTTTTTTTCCAAATACTTTTGACCTGTGACTGGGTTGAATCTACAAATATGGAACCTGCAAATATAGAGTACCACTGTACACATGAATTGTACCAATGTCACATTCCTAATTTTCACATGGTACTAGAGTTATGCAAGATGTCATCACTGGGGGAACTGAGTGAAGGCTACAAGGAATCTCTATGCTATTATTAGTGTAAGTAGTTAGCTAGAGATGATCAGGAATGGGAGGAGAAAAGCCAGGGTAAAGGGGAGCCACTGTAAAGTGCCCCTGACTGTGAATTGACCCAAAGGCATCAGTCTTCTGACACATCCCAGAAAGAGGCCCAACACTCTCTCCTATAGATTTATAGGTCACATGAGGTTCTCAAGGCCACACTGTATCACAAACTGCTCTGAGGGTCAGTGGACTGTTATATGACCTTGGGCCCATGGGGTCTAGGCCAGAAGGGCAAAATGACCCAAGTATGCAGGTGAATGCCCAATTTTAACAGTGTAGGTATGAGACTTCCTCCAATGGGCAACAGCAGCTACACAATGCACCAGGTCCAAAGAGGTGTGGACCAAGGTTTTGCACCTATACAGGTTCCCACCCCTGCGTCCTAACAAGGCCAGCTTTATCATTTCAGAGCCTTGCTGATCTGGCCACTCCTCTCTCTGGGGTGTATCTCACTTTCTCTTGCCTTTCTCTGCCTTGTAATAAACCTGTCCTACATGCCATCTGTCTCTGCCTCCTTGTATACTTCTCTGTCTGTGCCGGGGTAATTTACCTAATCTTAGACAATTATGCCCAAGGCTGAGGACCGCATGGCTCCATAGTCGACTCAACCTCCTGTAACACTATCCTGTCACTTTTGGTGAATTTGTTGTTATTTCAAAACAACAGGGAAAAAACGATGAAAAAAATAGACTTCTTAAAAAAAATTAATGGAGTGTGTGGACCTTCTTGTACATCTTTGTATACCATCTGGTTGCCATGAGGCCACACTGATGATGTCAGAAGCACTTGCCCCAGAGGAGGCTCCAAGCAGCTTAAGAAGGTGCAAGTAAGGCAACCTTGCTACCCCTCCCCCTCTCCTCTCCCCTGCTTCTCTTTCCTCAGGCTCTTTGAGTGCATTCTGCTTCAAATGCTGTTGAGTCAGGGGAGAATAAGGGGGTGGGTGCTGCCTTGGGAGACACAGACAGTGATAAAGTGGAGTAAGTGCTGGGAGACCTTATGCCCAGTTGGAGACCCAGAAGCCTTCCTGGATGCAGGAATCTTGAACTGGGCCTAGAAAGATGAGCTGGAACTGAGGAGATAAAGACAGCAGGAGCAGCTGGGACCAATGTTGCCAGTAAGGGTTGGCAGGCTGGACTGGAATTGGGTTCAACCTGGAAGCTCAGAGAGAAGACAGGGTAGAGGCAGGTGGGAGGCTGGAGGAGAGGAGGGTTGTGCATTAATTTAAGGTATTTGGAGTTTAGTCTAAAATTTCTGCAGAGGCAGGGAAGGGCAGGAGATGGCCTTTACAGATGAACATTTTAGAAAAGTCTCTCCTGTGTTTTCGAGAGGACAGATTGGAGATGGAAGGCCAGGGTCTGACCAAGAGTGTAATGCGGGTGAGAAGTAGGGAGTCCTGCACAGGGGCAGGCCATGGACATGGAGAAGAGAGCTCAGGAAAGCAGTCTTAGGACACAGAGCTAACCAAGGTTGTAAACACAATGCAGCTGTACTGTAGTATGTTTCAGTGCACCCATGGGAGTTAAGCCCCCCTGTCCAGGCCTCTTCTAAGAATCCCTGGAATACAACTCCCCCCAGGCTGCCAAACTGTCCCCATTTGGACCCTGGGGCAGAGTAGGCCTCAGCTCTCTGAGTTGCTGGGCCAAAAGCCTGCTCACTGCTTGGGAATGCCTTAGTTTCTGCAGATGGCCTGTAGGAGAGTCTGCCTTCTAGAAATGCAAGTCACGTGTGTGGCTGAAGGACTTCTCCACTCCCAGGCAGATGCAGCTGTGGTTAGTGAGGCCCCAGGAATACGTCCTGTCACTGGAATCCTAGGCCAGTAGCCTGATTCCAGGAGGTCTCAACAAGCCAGTCCACTACTCACCCCAGAAAACAAACAGAAGAGGTCATGGTGAGGAGCAGGAAAAGAACTTTAATCAACCAAGTCACATTTGGAAGGCAAAGTGAGATCCAGCATCTCAGCTCAGTTTTTGGAGGTGCTGACAAGAGCTGTAGGTTTAAATAGAGGAAGATTTGTGGCATGGGATGAGAGATCTGCATAATTAAGCAGCCTTGGTCAAACTGCAGTCTGGTTGATGATTATTTTAGTTCTGGTTCTGCAGGTGGCTCAGGAGAAGTCCTCATCACACGAGGGGGCAATTACCATTTGCTGCTCAGATGTTTATCTGTCAGACCCGTGATCCTGGAAGGGGGGAAATTCAGTGCCCATGAGACAATTGCTCAGGCTTAGGTGCAATTCCATCTTGGGGTGATGTGCCTCCCTCCTGCTGTTCTGGAAGGTGTAGGACAATGGCTAAAGACTTCTAGGTACTACTCTAGGGGTCTGCAACAAGGTGCTGCAAATCTTGCCTCAGTCTTGAAGAGGGATGCAATAAATGAGGTAAATTTAGGGCTAATAAACCTTGTAATACCAGTTTTTATTTTATTTTTTCTTATTTTTAGTTAAACGTGATAGTATAACAGTTTTTAGATGAACATACCTTAAATAATTGACATTTCTAGGTGTAGAGCTGAGCAGGTACCTGACCCAAAGTTGAAGGTAATAAAGGAGACCTATACAAAATGAAGGCAAAAATGCCAAGTTTTATCCTGCTTTCAGTTACCCAGGGACATCTGCAGTTCCTGTTATGGACTCATACAGGCAGTTGCTCTTCTCCATGCATATGTACATGTGTGTGTTTGCCAAAGTCAATTCAAAATGTCTACCTTGTGTAGGATTCTCTCCCACTTGCAGAAGTTCTGGCAACAGGTATAACTTTCTTATGTTAGTGTTATCATCTACTATGAGGAATGCATAGAGCATTTGTCTTCTTCTAGATCAGGATTCCTGTGCACAGGCACCTGTTTTATTTTCCTGGATGTCCCTAGCATCCAGGTTACTCAGGCCTCAGTGAATGCTGGTTGCAAAGATTTTACTGCCTGGGAGGTAGAATTCACTGTAAATAGCCTTTGCAGCTACATTTAGAGGCAGCGTATGCTGGGGCTTGTTACATTGCAAAAAACACCTTCAGCTTCAAGTTTGCAGGGGTTTGCCATAAGTTATCATATATATTTACAAAGATATATTGTGACCCATAATATATATGATATAGACATATAAATTCACAGGTTAATATTTGGAATGTTAATCAATGCTTCTACCCTCCACATTTCCTGTTACTTCTGCCCTACTTTTTAAAATTCAGTGAGTTTTCTCTTTTCATTGCCTTCAAGGAATGGATCAAATCCTTGACTTTTGAACCCTTAAAAGCTTGGACCTGTGTATAAACTAGGGCAATACCTGATGTGTGAGCCTAGAGCAAGGTTACCTCCTGTCCCACGTGAAAGGCATTCTTTTGCTGAGATTTTGTGGGGGGATTAAGGGCAGTGAAGAGGATTTAAGTGCTTCTCCAGAGACCCTGGCTATGATTTCAGGACCAATCCCCAGGGATAGGGAGAGTGACAGAAATCCAGCTAGGTTTGGGAGGATGTGAGAGCAGAGGATACCTTGCTCCCAGTAGTCATGCAGAAGATAGGAGAAACTTCTGCCTGTCTTTTCTGGGTACGTGGACCAAGGAAGCCTTACAGAGCTGCCTGCACCCCCCAATGAAGCAAAATCACCTTATGTATGTTCACCTACCTGAGACACCCCACCCAAGGGGAGTGTCCTAAAGCCCAAGTCATAAATGATGGAGATAGAATGTCTGTCCCATGTCCTGGAACAGACGGTGATGTAACTGTGTGGGTGACACAAGGGACCCAAGACTGGAGAGAGAAGGGAAGAAGCCACCAGCTTGATATGGCATAGAGAACTGATTAGGGGACCAAGGGGAGGACCAGAGCTTTCTAAGTAATGTGAGCAGGGGAAGAAGTTACTGACCCACTGATAAACCAGGGCTTAAAGAGAAGCATAAAGGAAGCCAAGTATTTCTTGCATAGCTGGGATTGTGGGTTGAGATGCACATCTTTTCAGTCATTTTTTATTTAGGCAGCATTGTTGGGTTTGAGGGGCAGAACCATTGAATTGAACATTGTCAGATGTTTACTTAGAATGAACAAAAACGATTATTATGTTCTGTGTGCTCTTCTGTAGAATATAAGATGCGGAAAACATGATTTCACTGTGAGGGTGACACTGGCCACCTGCACTTTGGTGAATATGTGTCTCTGTCTGCTTGCTGCACTGGCTGCCTGAGGTCCAGCCAGGCCTAGCTCAGCTGTGTCCCCAGTGCTTCCACCAACTCGGGATTCTGCAATAAAGTAGGGGTGGTAGATGCTGCTTTTAGAAACAATACAGGCCAGCAGAGTAAAAGTGAGTTAAAAATGGCCCATGGCTTATAAAGTTCTTGGTCTCACCCAGGCCTACTGCAGAGACAGAGGAAGTGACAAGGGTGGGACATATGTGAAAAGACAGACAAACAGGCAACTTTGGACAATTGCCCACTGATGAGATCCCCACTCCAGGGAGGCCTTGCCCTCTACCTTCCATCTTATTGATGCTGAAAGCCTTTCTGAGTTTAGGCGGAGGATTTTCATAGCAATTCTGCTAGCTACCATGAGTATAGATTTGCTGAGTACCTGATCTGTGGCCAGTCTCAAGGAGGGCACTGGGAGTCAGAGTTAACCAGATCCAGTTCTTGCTCACACCCCCACAGGGGCCATCGTTGAAGGCTGCCGTCTCAAACGGCATTCTGTCTACTCAAGGGCAACCGACATTCTGTGCAGATTGTTGTCAGTTCTCAACTTAGTGGCTGAGCAAGTAGTGGTTCTTCCTCCAAATGAATGTGACGTCCTTCCCCAACTCTGACAATCACCAGGCCAGGAGGACCACAGAGAATGTACTATCGGGTTAAGAAATGGTCCCACAGCACCCTTCCCTCCACCAGGCCAGAATGTCTTCTAGGTGTGAGGGGTGCTGGGTGTATGAGAAAGGCAAGCACAGATTCTGGGGGAGTTTGGAGGAAGGTCACTCGACCTGCCTGAGTTAGTTGGTCAGAGAAAGTTTTTGGAGGAGAAGACACCTAAGTGTGTTTTTAAGGGTCAGGGGAAGTTGTCAAATAGCTGAGTGAAGAAATGAAGGCAGGAGAGCTGGCTAAATTGGGTATGTATGTACATGTCTGTTACTAAACCAGTCCTGTTCAGTCTGCTGTGCAGTAAGACCATCACTGAAATGAGTTTTGCAAAAGAAAAAGTTTGTTCATGAATGGATATGGGAGGGCAAGTGTCAAGTGGGCCTCCCCAAGAATAGGGCTTAAGGATATGGGGTGAAGTGTGGGAAAAGGTGGTTGGAGGTTAGTTACCATAATGGTGCATATGTCAGAGGTGTAATCTATACCTCTAAAATTGGTGATTTTAAAGTTGACTAGAAACAAGTAATTAACAGTAAGTAAAGCAGGTTAAGCCAGGAGGGTGTTACAGTTTGGATCTTAAATATCCCTCAAGGCCATGTGTTAAAGTCTTGGTCACCAGCCCACGACTATTTTGGGAGGTGGTGGAACCTTTAGGAGATGGGGCCTAGTGGAAGGAAGTTGGGTCATTGGTGACATACCCTTGAAGAGAATATTGAGAGCCTAGCATCTTCTGCTTTGTCTTTGCTTCCTGGCTACCATGAGATGAACAACTTTGCTCCCCTGATAAAGAGCATAGCTTGATACAGGCCCAGAGTCAAAGCAAATCTTTCCTCCTTACAAGTTGATTTATTTCAGGTGTTTTGTCACAGCAATGGAAAGTTGACTAACACAGAAGGTTATTCAGGTTTTCCATCAGAAGGATACATTCAAAACCCCATCTGTGCAGCAGATGTGTTTAGGCAAGAATGAGATGAATATGCAGTCTTTGGAGGTGGGGAGTCTCTTTCTCTCCAAGTGTTATGTGAAGCTCTAGGGACACTCATTAGATGAAACACTCACTCAGGCCCACAATTAGATTTTACATTTATATGATGAATTTAGAGAAAGGAGAGAAAGATAAAATTAAAAACAGAAAATAAGAAACAGAAATTCATCATCAGGACAGCACGAGAAATTTGTAGAGTGAAGAGTTGCTATGGGTGAAGTTCCAATTGCTCTACATTCTCACCCATGTTCTGTGTTTTCAGTCATTTAAATCTGAGCCCACACTTTTTTTTTTTCTGTTTGTGTGTAGTGTCAGTTCATTGTGGTTTCAAGTTATCTTCCCCCAAAAGACTGAAGAAGTTAAACAGCTTATGGTCTTATTGCCATTTGTAGATCTTCTTAAGGTTTCTTCAAATCCTTTGCTTTTTAAAAATGGACTCTACATTTTCTTATTATCGAGTTATAATAATTCCTTATATATTCTAGATACAAGATGTATGCATCAAGAATATTTATCTGAGTGGACCACCCTTTTCTTTTCATAATGAATCTTTGGAAGAGCAGATTTTAAAAATTTAAGTCCCATTTATCAAATTTTAGTGATAGTTTAATATTCAAGATAGCGACAAACCAGAATTTGGAAATTTGGAAACCAACCCATGTGTACACATTTGTATTGGTTCTAAATACATTATTTACTTGAGAGGAACTGTGTTCTAATGTAGTCGGAGATATATCTCAGGATGCAAATGTTTGAAAGGCTTTTGTTATATACCTTGAAATTGATTTTCTAAAGGATGTCTAGTAACCTTATAAATGAAGCTCAGACTTATTTTTTTAGAAGTCCCATAGCTTGTTAGTTTGTAGATTAAAGAAACTTAGAAATTTTTAAAAATTTATTTTGCAATCTTGTCTTTGTACTTATTTAGTAAGTCATTTTTGGATAGATAATACAAAGATAATTATAGTAAATTTCCAGTGAGCATTTCTAAAGACTGCGATCTTATTTCTATAGGAACTAAGCAGTGATTTATAGAAGGAGGTGCTGGGCAAAGGGCTGTTTGCTTTTCTACACTTCTATTTACCCATCTGTAAAGCTGGCAAAGGTCAAACTACTGTGTCTCACCAGCAACGTGGGCCACATGAGAGCATGTCATGGTAATAGCTACCATTTACCAAATCCACTCAGTCTAGGGACAGGCACTGCTTAGGTTACCTCTAATCCTCACCAACAGCCTGGTCTGTTGAGTGTTATTGTTTCATTTAAAAGGAGTGGAGAGTGACTGGCCTGTGGCCACGGTACTGACTGATGCCGATGGAGCCAGGTCTCTCTGGTCCAGAGCCTGAGCTGTTCCTGTTGTCTTCTCTATCTTCTACGTTTTAGTCATACCACAGACCACATGGAGGTCAACAAAGGTTTCAAGATCTGCAGGAGAAACAAAAGCAGGTGGTCATCTTGAAAAGTTGTTTTGCTCTTGAAGAATTCATTGCTGGTGACAAAAGGAAAGAACTCGCTTACTTATTGCCAGAAGCCTTGTTAACATCCCTGAGTTAGTTGGTGACCCAGTAACCAGCCCATTCCACAGGCCCCTCCTGCAGGGACTGGTTACATTGGATCTAAATATCTGGGTCAGTAGTTTTAGAAGCTGGGAGTGGAGGGAGGGGTCATTTCAGAGAATTCTCTGAAGGGTTGCCCTCTCCTCTCTATAAGGATAAACTCAAAGAAACTGGATGGGCCTGGGGCAAGATAGACAGGTGTGGGGAAGATGGAAAGGTCAGAGGCAAGATGGACAGGACTGGAGCAAGATGAACATGCCTGGGAAAGATGGCCAGGACTGGGGAAGATGGACAGTCTTGGGATAAAATGGTCAGGCCCTGGGAAAGAGGACTGTGAATTGCCATGTCCTTAGCCCCTTTCCCCAAGTTTCTTCTTAACTCCCACATCTAATCTAGGAACTCATATGTCCTGTTTTCCGAGAATAGTCCTGGATTATGCCTATTTCCCAAGTAAATTATTTATTTTCCTTTTTACTTGAAGCTGTCCCTATTTGCACAGTCCTTATTACTGCAGATGAGCCAGGTGAGACACAGTAGAGACTAACTTGAAGATTCTCATAGAATTAGGGATGCACTGTGGTGTCTCTCAGAAGGATGTTATTATGACAGTGGTATATTAGTTGTGTTTCTTTTGATTACAAGTGATCTCAAGTTGAATTTAGCAAGAAAAATGTATTGACTCATAGCTAGTTAGTTGGAGGTGGGAGTGGGCAGGATTCAGGAATGACTGGGACCAAGTTCTCTAGTAATATCCTTCATTCTGCTTCTCAGCCTCTGTTTCTCTGTCTCTGTCTTGCCTTTTCTCCATCTTTCCATTTCTCTACTCTTACCGATCTCAGCTTCTAGGTAGATCTTTCACATGGTAGGCTTGCTGGCCTCTGGCAGCTTTAAAATTTCATTCTCTAGACAGCAAATCTAGCAGAAAGAGGAACTTCTAGACCCACAAGCATAGTTCAGTCCAGGGAAGCTCCAGTGAGCTCTGCTTGGGCCATGTACTCATGTGTCCATCTTTTAAGCCTACAGTATTAGCATATCAGGGTACAAGGGACAAGACTGCAGCAAACCACATTGCCTTGGTCCATTTGGTGTTGCTATAACAGAATCTCTGACACTGAGTAATGAATAAAGAAAAAAAGTTCATTTTACTCACAGTCGTGGAGACTGAAAGTTAAAAATTGGGTGGCCTCAGCTGATTGGCCTTTGCTGAGGGCTTTCTCTAGCATAGAAGTGGGAAGAGAAATAACCACAGATAGAAGGGTCTAAACTCATGGTGTGACCTCAGTTTATAGCAACCTGCTATCATGATAACTAACCTGATTCTTGAAGACAATACTAATCCCTTCTGAGGACAGCGCCCACATGACCTAATAACCTTCCAGTAGGCCCACCTCTTAAAGATCCATACCCTCTCAAGCTCCAAACATATGAGCTTCTGGGGGACAGACAAACTATATCCAAACCACAGCATGCACTCAACAAGGAAGGAATCCCAATGGAAAGCAGGACAGTTAGCAGAGAAGACCAAAGTTATACCATCTGCCAGCTACTATGCATAGCCACCACTGTCAGAGTCATTTCCAAAATTCCAAGGGCTTGATAGATATTGTTTATTATTTCCACAATATTCGAAGGAGGATAATTTATGCTCATATAATAGATGAATCTTGAATAGTTTAAGTAACATACCTAACGATGGAAAAGCAGTAAATTGGGGAACCAATTTCTGACCCCAAGTTTATCTACCATTTCCAATGTCATGAAACTAGAGAATGGTGGCATTTATGAGAGGCAGGAAGGATAATTTGAATCAGAAAGCACTTCTTAGACACTTTATCACATTTATGACATCCCATAATAATTGGTTCAGTCTGTAGATTCTTCTAGATCCTGGGCAAGATAGCCCCTTCCTATCTTAAGAGGTGAAGCCTGCTGTTCCAGGAGGGAGGTATGAAACTGATCTGTTCAGTCCCTGGGTGCTGACTGTCTCAGTGTAGGACCTACCAACCAAGTACCTTTGATAAATTTATCTGAGTATCTATCTGTAAAATGGTATCAAAAAATCCTGCTTCTCAGGGTGGAGATTCCTTAGAAAACTTGGAATGGACCCACCATTTGACCCAGCTATTCCACTCCTTGGCCTATACCCAAAGGACTTAAAATCAGCATACTACAGAGATACAGCCACATCAATGTTCATAGCTGCTCAATTCACAATAGCCAGACTATGGAACCAACCTAGATGTCCTTCGATTGATGAATGGATAAAGAAACTGTGGTATATATATATATATATATATATATATATATATATATATATATATACATACATACAATGGAATATTACTCAGCTATAAAGAATAATAAAATTATGGCATTTGCAGGCAAATGGATGAAATTGGAGACTATCATGCTAAATGAGATAAGCCAATCTCAAAAATCCAAAAGACAAATGACCTCACTGATAAGTGGATGATGACACATAATGGGGGGTGGGGGGGCAAGAATGGAGGAAGGAGGGACTATATAGAGGGAAAAGAGGGGTGGGAGTGGTGGGGGGAGAAGGAAAAAATAACAGAATGAAACAAATAATGTTGGGTATTTTTTTCATGTTTATTTGCCTTTTTTTCATTATCCTCTTCAGTGAAATACCTGTTTATATGTTTTATTATATGCATTATTTGCTGATTGTTGAGTTTTCCAATCTTTGTATATTTTGTAAATAAGTATGTGTATTACAAATGTTAAAACAATAATACAAAGGGGGGGAAAATCCTGCTTCTATCAAACACAGTCAAGAAAGTATAATAGAGAAGTATTATAGAAATCTTGCTTCATATGAGAATTATGTTGCTACTGCTTGTGGTGATAGTGCTAGTTCAGAGCCTTTAATTCTTTAATTCTTGAATTATAAAAGGGAACATGGGGAATACTATTTTCTCTTCAAGGGAAAGAAGGACTCCTTTTGGCTTGCCTGTGTTTCTCATGGTTTAAACAAACAATCAAACAGAAAGACATTTTCCAATCAATGAGACACCACCACACACATATCAGAATGACCAAAATTCAGAACTCCAACAACACCAAATGCTGGCATTCATTGCTGGTGTGAATGTAGAATGGCCCACCACTCTGGAAGTCACTTTGTCAGTCCTTACAACATTGAGCATACTCTTCCCATATATCCAGACTTGAACTCCTTGATATTTATCCAAAGGTCTATGACTTAGGTCTACATGAAAACCTGTACATGGATGTTTACAGCAGCTTTATTCATGATTACTGACCCTTAGAAACAACCAAGATGTCCTTCGATAGGTAAATGGATAAACTGTTACATCCAGATCATGGGATATTATTAGTGCTGAAAAGAAACAGCCTATCGAGTGAATGACATGGAGGAAACTTAAATGCATATTACCAAGTGAAAGAAGCCAATCTGAGTACGTTGCATAGATGTGATTCCAACTACCTGACATTTTGAAGAGGATCAAAAGATCAGTGATTGCCAGGGAGTGGGGATAGAGAGATGAGTAGATGATTTCTTTCTATTCTGCCACATCTGTGGTTTCTCAACCACCGTTCTAGAAGAGTTTCCTCATTTCAGTTTGCATTTTTAATAGCAATTCTATATGATGACAAAAATAGGACATATACAAAGTTTGGAAAGTTAAAAAGGAAGAAGAAAAAAAAACGTCAAATCCCTCCCTCCCAAATTGCTCGACCCGGAAATAGCTATCACGTTTTGGATAGTAGTTGGTTCTATTCTGAATTATTCTACCATCATGAAAAACTTACAAGCATTATTGTTTTGGTAAACATTTCATGTATGACTACACATACATGATTATGTACATATAATCATTCCGAACTAAGATGGTAACATGTTGGATATTTTCGGTTTTGCACCATTCTAAACAATGTGGTGAACATCTGTGTGGGCAAGGCTGAAATTTTCAAATTATTTCCTAGACTTGAGATTGTAGGGTTGAAGGGATGTTTTGGTGAGTCTTATACTATTGCAAATTGCTTTCTAGAAATTTTGTATTTGCTTATACTTTTGGAAGCAGTGTGTGAGAGTTTCTGTTTCTCAGGTTTTCATATGTAAGATAATTAAAAAAAAAATAGCTGGCTGCTGGGCACAGTGGTGCAAACCTCCAATTCCAGTGACTTGAGTGGCTGAGGTAGGAGGTAAACCTCCTAGCTGAGGTTTGGGGCCAGCCTGGGCAACTTGGTGAGACACTGTCTCAAAATGAAAAATAGAAAGAGTCGCAGCTGGTAGAGTGCCCCTGGGTTCACTCTCCATGAACACAAAAATTATTATGAAGTGGAGACAAGGATGGTGTCTATTGATTTGATGAACATTTCTTTTTTTGTCTGGTAAAGAATGAACTTTTAAAACCTATTTGTTAATTTTCAAATATCTAATTTTGTGAATTATCCATTTGTATGATTTGCCCACTTATATATTTGACTCTTTATAAAATGAACTTAAAAACTATTTCCCCCAGTTTCTTACAATTTTTAAATGTCAGACTTCAAAATGGAAAGTTTTTCCCCTTGATATTTAAAATAATGACCTATTCTGACCAAAATAAAATAGCATATTAATAAAAAATTATGAAGAAAGTAAATATCTCCTCCATTTTATCTCTTGGATTTGTATTAACATTTTTGAAGCATTTTCTTCCAACTGTTTATCCTACATGTTGACTGTAGTTTTTGAAGTTCAAAAAATTTTAATTTTATATAATTCAAAACTATTTTTTTGAATTTTTTGAAACTATTTTAAAAATTTCAATATATGCTCCAATGCTTTTGTGTTTAGGGAAGTCTAATCTAGACATAAGATAAAGAATCAACTTTAAAAATAGAGCTGTGGGCCAGGAATGGTGGCACGTGCCTGTAATCTCAGGGGCTCAGAAGGCTGAGGCAAGAGGATGGTGAGCTTAAAGTCAGTCTCAGAAATTTAACAAGACCCTAAGCAATTTAGTGAGACACTGTCTCAAAATAAAAAATAAAAAGGGCTGGGGATGTGGTTCAGTGGTTAAGCAACCCTGGGTTCAATTCTCCGTTTAAAAAAGAAAAAAAAAAAGAACCGTGGTTCTCTTTATGAAGGCAATATATTTTAGGATATTTAGGAAATTAAGGGGGATGACTTGACGCTATTGCAACTTCTTTCTTTCTTGATGCATGGTTGAGTCTTTTGATCCTGAGTATTTTATTTATTTTTATGTGGTTGTGAGGATAGTGCATATACAATTTCCTATCTTACCCTTTGCACTCATAACTATGCCATAAGCATTATTTTCATATTGCTACATAATCTCTGTAATGGCCCCTCTGGTTGCTGTGCAGTCATGACTGACCCTGTTCCACTGATGAACATTTCAGTTGCTTCCTATTTTTCCTTCAAGTGATATTTTGAAACACCAAAGTCCAGCCAAGCAGAATCTCCTACTGTTCCCGGGGGGCTGACTGTAACAGAATTTGACTTCTCATTTCTTCCTCTCCTCCCAGGAGCACTGGAAGAAATCGCTTCCCCCAACCCCTGTGCTGAAGATGGAATGAAGGGCCTCACACATGCTAGGCAAGCTCTCTACCATGGAGCTACATCCCCAGCCCAAGAAATAATTTTGAAAGAATGGTTGACAATCATAAAATTAGGAGGAGAGAAACTGTGAGGTGAAAGCATGTTGAGTTTTCAAGAGAAAACTGCCTTAGGAACCCAGGCTGTTTAGATGTTGTTTTAGGGACTCGTGAATGAAGTACAAGTTTATAACAATAATTTCGACAGAATGCTTTCTATTCACGCAGTGCTTGGTACTTTTGAGGGCTGGATCTGTGTTTCTCATTTGCTATCTCTGTGACTTTCAACAGTGATGCACTTGCTGAACTTGCTGTCTTTCTGTAAAATAGGAAGAATAATAGGCCAGAAGAGAGGCCAGGGGAGTGGGGGTAGGGGGTAAACAATCAGGAGCAACTAGGGAGCAGGCAGAAGGACCTCCCAGGAAAGAGAGATGCTCTTGTATAAATGTAACCTGGATCTTTTATCCCTGGGCCATATTTCTATTTGTACAAGGGGTTTGATATGCAGTCCGCAAGAATCCTTTTTACAGGAACCCCCAGTCCTGAGACCTCCTACCCTAGGCCAGCTCTGCATCTCTGACTGAGGCTCTGGCTCCTGTTCATACTCTGGACAGCAGCACTTGTCTATTAGACTCAGCCCATAGTCCCGAGAAACTTCCAGGGAGCAACATGCCCTAGCATCCTTTATGGCTCCTGTTATGTTTTGGGGTTAGTGGATGTAGGCATTAGCAAAATATACATATTTATTACAGTCCATCCTCTGTGCCTGTGGGTTCCACATTTCTGGATTTCTGGATTGAAAATATTCAAGGGGAAACACTGCATTTGTACTGAAGATGTACAGACTCTTTTCCCTTGTCATTATTCCCTAAACAATACAGTATAACAACTACTTACATAGCATTTGCAAATGTTGGGTATTATAACTTATCTAGAGATGATTTAAAGTACCCAGAGAGGATATGTGTAAATTATACGAAAATACTACTGCCATTTTATATAAGGGGCTTTAGCATCCCCGGGTTTTGGTATTTGCTGAGGTCCTGGAAGCAATCCTGTAGTTTATATTAACTGTCATTTGTCTGTTGGCAAAGTTGGAGAACAATGATCTTGACTTCTCCATGAAAATGATCCTTAATTATTTCCCCTCCTGCAGGAATTAGGAAACAACTCAGTACTTAGTGGTGGAGAACCAGGGACGTGGTCAGAAATTTCGTTTCAGGCGTCTTAATGTCTCGTGTGTAGAATGGGAATAACAACACCTACTTCATAGGGTTGTCTGGAGACTGAATGAAATAATGGTTGTCAAAACGTTAAGCACAGTGCCAGGCACACAGTAAGCGCGCACTAATGTTAGGTGGTTGTTATGATCATGATTATTGGCAAACTGGAAAGACCGAGGAGCCCTTGAAAGACACAGGGTTAGGCGCCGGGGAAAGAGACTTGGAGATGTGCCCAAGGCGTGCAGAGAGACTCGTGCGCCTACCAGCAAGGAGAAGGCGGAGCTTTTGGTACCGGGCGGGAGGCGAGCCCCGGGAAAGGCAGGACGCTCCGGCCACACTCTTCCAGTAGTCGAGGCTCCTTGGCCACAGGCCAATCGCAGCACATTATCTTTGATTTTTGAAAATACCCCAATCCTCTAGACTTGCAGGCGGTAACTGCTTGATAAAAGGACCAAGGTATCAGGCCCAGGGCAGTGCTGGACTCAGGACTGTTGTGTTAGGCCCCGCCCCGGGGCGGTGTCACCGGAGCTTTCTGGGAGTACCGCTCGCCACAGCACCCGGCGTCAGTGCTGGAAGCTCCCTCCTCCCAGGCTGTGCGGTTCCGGCGAGGGGTGGCCCTTTAAAAGGCAGTATCTTGTCCGGAGGGGGCGGGCAGGGGGAGCTGACCGCCGCCCGAGGCCCGGCCCCTCCTCCCTGCCCCCTTCCTCGGTTCGTCCGTCCCTCCCGGGTCCCAGCGTCGCTGTCTCGCTAGCCTAGCGCACGCTCCGCCTCCGTCAGTCGGCTCCCCTGTCTAGTGAGCAGCGTGGACAGGAGCCGGGGCCGGACGCGCGGGCCCGGGCTGGGGGCTGGGAGCGCGGCGCACACGGCCTCCCGGAGCAAGATCGGCCCCCGCCACCGGGCGAGGCCGGCGCCGCGATGGCAGAGATGGGCAGTAAGGGGGTGACGGCGGGGAAGATCGCCAGCAACGTACAGAAGAAGCTCACCCGCGCGCAGGAGAAGGTGAGCGAACCGGAGTCCCGGTCACCTGTACCCCTGCTCCCCAGGGTCAGGCCCTGTCGCCTCCGGACGGCCGCTGCCAAGGGGTTCCCCAGACTGCCCCCGACGCTCCGAGTTTTCCCCTTCGGTTTTGCGTTCTCTGTCTCCCCACCTGGGCTGGGGCAGGGGCAGGGGAGGGCGCAGCTGTCCGCTCACCCCCTCCTCCCCTCAGCCTTCGGCGCTTTGTACAGTCGCTGTTCCGCTGCAGAGAAGTGGCGGCCCACGCTCTAGACTCCTGTAGCTGCGCTTGGTCCAAGTCTAACCCCACCCTGGAGGCCAAGGGCCAGGAGGCTGGTAGGGCGACCCACAGCTCTCCAGGCCTGTGCGGGGCAATTCCGGAGGGGCCCACGCCGGGAAGGGAGGGAGCATTTCTCTCCGGCCCGGGGCTACTGCGCGCCCCGGACTCCTAAGGCTACTTCCCAACCCGCGGGTGCCGGCGCCCTCTGTTCTCTCCTTCCAAACACCTCTCCACCTTCGACCCCCACTGACCCGAATGAAGGATCGGATTTCCTTCCCTGTGAGGTGCCTGCGGCCTGGGAGCTCCTGCCTGGCTCTGCCAGTAGTAGAGGGCTGCGAACCCCTCCGGAGGTCCCCTTGTTCGAGCAGGGGCTTAGTGTTTCCCTCTGCCCGGGAGCCGGTGGCCGTACTGGTTGTGGTAGCCCTTGGCCAGCCGGGTGGGGACCTGTCCCAGAGTAGGGGCATGTAGGGCGCCGCAGGAAATCTGACCCTTCTTTGCTGAGAGAGACTCCCAGCTGGCGCGGGGGGATGGAGTCGGGGCTTCCTGGGGCACCCTGACTGTGCAGGAAATGCAGGGATTGGGAGGCGGGGGTCCTTGCCGGGTCAGCTTTTTATCCCAAGCCATCTCTGGTTTATTGAATTGGATCACGCCAGCTGCTGACGCCACTTCCCCCAGACGATTCTTACTGAAATCTGAGAATGTAGAATCCGTGTTTCTGCCAGGGTAGCCCCCCAGAGCTCCGTGGCGGACGGGTGGAGACCCGGGGACAAGCCGGCCTTCCCCAGCAGGCCTTGTGGCTGTTTATAAACAATGACTTTTGCAGCTGAGACCTGCGGGCTCCCTAAGGATGCAGTCACGTGATGGCGGGGTGGGGGAGCTTCCCCTGTGCCTCCCTGAGTCCTACTGCTCATCCCTGTGGTTGGGCTAAGGAGGTGGGGTGTGTGTGTGTGTGGAGCGAAGGGCTGTGGGCCAGGCTCCAGATCTGGCCAGCCCAGGTTCCCCACCCCATCCTAGGAGGAGGAGGGATTAGAGCCCAGGAATAGCTTGGTGGGGGCTGGGAAGACTTGCATCTTCCAGGTTGGAGGGGTAGCAGCAGATGCAGCTACTCTTGCTCCCCCTCCTCCCCATGACTGGGTAATCCATCTAGGTGCCTGGAGCAGGCAGCCCTGGGCCTGAGCCTGTTTCCTTCTCCTAAGAGGAGGAGGGAGATGAATGGGAACCTGAGAGCTAACTGAGACAATTTCCCTGCCCCGCTCCACTGATGTCCAACTCCTGTCTGGCTCCCCATTGCTTCTGGTGTGCCCCTTTGCCCCAGCTGCCTTTTTCTGCAACAGCATCTTTGATGTAATTCTAGGGAAAGTGGGCATGGGCCATGTCCCCTCCTTGTAAGTGGCCGTATGTCACTGGCTCACAGAGCTACTGTTCCTCCCTATTCAACCCCTGTTCTGTGGTCTTGGGCAGTTGGCTGACAGCTGGTGGGCTACGGATGCTGGACTTGGCCAACAGCAGGGCTGGCCATGCTCAAACCTGGGCTTCTTGGAATTGCAGTTGCTTAGTGCCACAGCTGTTCTCTTCTCCACGGGTACTAGTTAGACACCCTGGCCCCATCAGAAGCCAAGGCATTGTGACAGGCATCCTGGCTATCTCTGAAAGTAGACTTCCTTCCACCCTTTTCCTTCTTGGTTCAGCTGCAGGCCTTGCTCCTAGGAAGCCCCACATCTCAATCCACATCAATCTTTTCGTTTGCTTTCCTGCCACTCAGAATCCATCACAGGGTGGGTGTTGCTAACAGAGCTCTTTCTTTAGCATCCTCTGGTGGTGTTCAGTACCCACTCTAACTCCCATTGCTCATGGGACTTCAATCCTACTGCCTTACAAATAGCCCTACCACCGTACTCACCTTTCCTCAGTCAAATCAATGAGTAACCGGGAAATTCATATTTCCTTATTCTCATAGGAGGGCATTTTTTTGTTGAAGGACAACAGGACTTATGGTGGAAGGGCCAAAGAATATTCATATAGGAAGAAGTGCTCCCGATCATTCATCTTCTCTTCTCCTCGCATCCCCTTGCAGCTCAAACATCCACCAAGACTCAGAGGGTGAAGTGTGGTCAAGGGCACCCTGCCCTCTGGTGCTGTGGATCTCTGTGGGAGTCAGTGAACCAGGTCTCCTGTGTCACTCCATGGATCCTGGGTTGCTGTTACCCACTGATCCACCTGCCTCTACCACAGTTCTGGGCAGCTCATATGTGTGCACTTTGGGCATTCACCAATAAGTAAATCACCCACTAAGTGCTTAGGATTTATGAGCAATGAAGGCATTTGAGGGGCTTGGCTTGGTAGCTTTGACATAGGCTTATGGATGGGCTGATTTGTGTCATTTGCTACTTTGCTATCCCTTGTTCATCAAATCCTGTCTAGATGTGAGCCAGATGTCTTGTCCTAGACTGAGCCCCCAGTTGTGGTCTCAGATAGGGTGTGTGTGACTCTGGCTTGTGTGTAGCATATTCCTATAAGGTCTCCTACCACCACTGTTGGCCTCTCAGCTACCCTCAGTGTGCCTGGAGCTCAGGCCTGTGGGCACCATGAGGTCATCTTCCCATTGCGTTTGGCTTGTCGGACCCTTTATAAATGACTGTGTCCATTTTTGGGCCTCAGAAGGGTGGCTGGGCAAAGCCAATTTAGGGTGGAGCCTGGGTCAGATGACAGAGAGGATTAGAGGTTGGCGGATTGGGCCCCTTGGGGGATGGGTGACTGGGCAGAAGGACAGCTGGGGTGCAGGGGATGGAATCTGTTCTGCTGGCGAAAGGTCTGTGGCCCAGGAGTCCTCGGAGCATGTGTCAGGGAGGCTGGGCCTTGTTCTGGTGGAGCTGGGCTAGTGATGAGCATAGGAGAAGGCCTTGGCGAGGGTAGAAGTGTGTACTTTCCCCTTCCTGGCTGGCCTTCCTGAGAAGGCTGGACAGTGGGGAGCACCAGCTGGAGGGGGTCACAGGGCTGTCCATGCACACACTGCGCTGGCATGCTGAGCAGATGCTCATTAAAGGAAGGGGCAGTGGCAGTTATTTATAGGACCCTGACACATGGCCATGAATCTCACCATGTTCCTCTGCATAGTCAAGGTCTCCCCACACAGTAGCCTTGTCAGCCTCTTCAGTAGGAGCAGGCCTGGACACCAAGCCTATCCTTGTAGCAATGATAAGAGTGACCAGACCACACTTAAGAGCAGGTGCACGTGGCCCTTTTAACATAAGAGGCAACTGGGGCACAGGCAGTCCTTGCCACCCCTCCAGTTATACAACCCTGTGATGGAGCTCAGTGCCCACCTGGGCCACTGATTTTGCAAGTACTTTTCCTCCTTCCCAGGCCCCAGTCCAGAGCTGCTGCACCAGAGCAGCAGGTGCTTTGCCCATCTTTGCCCTTTCCTCATCTCCCCTACCACTTCCTACTCCCCAGATCACCTGTCTTTTCCTCTACCTTTCTCTGTATCTCCTTGCTCTGGGCCTTTTCCTTCTGAGTTTGCCCAGACTTTTGATGCACATTCCAGACTGGGATCAGCTTCCTTTGAACTCATTATTTATGTAAATGCTCATTACCTGTGGGAGAGAGGGATCCTGGCATCTTATCTTGGTGTGTATAGGAGCTCTGGGGCATTGGGTTTAGGCAGGTGGTGAGGGGAGTTTGGAAGCACAACCCTGGGACCTCTCTGAGCCCCTGTAGGCTTGGGTGGCCTCAGTACAGTGTGCTGGCAGGACATAAGCCAGGCAAAGACTGTTTGGTCCTGGGGGCAAATGAGGGGGAGTGTGATGGACTACCAGGGACACAGGGAAGGAGGGGTCCCAGGAGGCATGAGTATGGACTGTGGTGTGGAGAGGGGAGTGTGAATGATCAGGACATTAGCAACATGGAAGAAAAGGAGTGGCCATGCAGCAATTTCAGGCCAGATGTGATCAGGTCTTGAATATTGGGGAAATCGTTGTACCCCAGGAATTCAGGGAAGCCGAGCATGACTGCTCCTCCTCATCCTCACAGATCTCCCATCAGGACTCCCTTCTTAGTTTTGCTCTCTGGCACCTGGCCAGGCCTTTGCCCCTGTAACCCAAAGCTGAACCTCCTGTGGTCCTTTTGCTATGAGGTTCTAGAATCCCAGAGTCCCACCTTCTGCTCAAGGCCTATCCTGCCCTTCACCATGTGAATGACAGCAGAGAGTGCATGGGCTTTGGGATCCCCTGACTGGCTCTTAGATAAGTCGTGAGACCTTTCTAAGCCCTGTTCTCTTTTGTTGAATTGGGGATAATGATGGTTCCTCTTTACATGCATGCTGCGGAAAGCAGAACCTTTGACAGGTTCCTGGCACATAGCAAATGCTCACTAAAGCCAGCACCACAAAACCCTCACTGGTAGCCCTCCCTCCCCACACAGTCCCTCTTTCCAACTCCTCTCCCTGGGAGTGTCCATTACAGGCCTCTGTAGACAGCTAATCCCTGCTGAGCCCTTAGCTGATCAGGGTTTAGGATGCTGTCATAGCCCTGGGGTGGTGTGTGCATATGTTCATGTGTGTGGTATATGTGTCTGTGTGTGCTGTGTGCATGTGCTTTATGTGGTGTGTACAGGGGCAATCTATGGCAGGCGGAATCTCTTGGACTGGAGATCAGACTGTTTGGGAGTGAATCTCAACTCCTACACATAAACTGTGACTGGGCACATTTCCCTTGTCTCATCTTTACTTTTCACAACTGGTAAAGTGGTGATGGGGTTTGCATATTCATTCATTTATTCTCACAACAAGTTTTCAGTACCCACTACCTTCTGGGCACTGTTCCAGGGAGTAGGAATCCAGAGGTGAACAGTCCAGGACCCTGCTTTGCTAGAGCTGATATCTCAGTCAGGGAGACTTAATATACAAATGGTTATGGTGACAGGTAGCCACAGGAGCTAGAAAGCAGTAGGGTGTCCTGTATGTGAGACCTGTGCTGATCTGAGATCCAGATGTGATGTGGGATGTTGGCATACAGTTGGAGGGTTGGGTTGAGGTTGTGGGAAGCTTCTGGTCTC
Source organism: Sciurus vulgaris (assembly GCF_902686455.1). Taxonomy (NCBI): domain Eukaryota; kingdom Metazoa; phylum Chordata; class Mammalia; order Rodentia; family Sciuridae; genus Sciurus; species Sciurus vulgaris. The sequence goes on from NC_136463.1 coordinate 74,351,248, forward strand.
CAGGTGAGAGGGCACCTCTGGGAGCAGAGCTTTCTATTGGACATCAGGTGTGTTATACTTTTCTTTTGGTACTGGGGATTGAACCCAGGCACACTTTACCACTGACCTATATCCCCATCCTTTTATGTTTTCTATTTTAAGACAGGAACTCACTAAGTTGCTTAGGGCCTAAGTTACTGAGACTGACCTTAAAATTGTGATCCTTCTGCTTCAGCTTCTGGAGTTGCAGAGATTATAGGTGTACCCCACCATACCTGGCTTATGTTGTGTTTTCTAAAGCCACCTTTTCATCAAGTCTCCTTTTGGAATTAAAAATACAAAGAAAGGATACCAACGTTGAAAGTACCAAGCAGGGCAGGTCTGGGCAGATGTATATGTAGCTTTGGTGGGTGTTTGTGCAGGGCGGGGGGGCAGGGCCTCCTATGCTGGATGTAGGCTGGGGGAGGTGGGAGGGACTGCTAAAAGATGAAGAAGACTGTGCCAGAGATGGGCTAGACCAGGAGGGCCATGTGTAAGATTTTCACACAGACCTGTGACTGGCATATCAGAACGACATAGCCTTAGAGAACTGGGATTGAGTACCCTCCAGGCATTCTTACCCTAGGCTAGTCAGGCTGACTTCTCTGATCCTCAGTTTCCTTGTCTGAGGTAGGCATACTTGCTGGCAGGGCCACTGGGAGATGAAATGGAAACATGCAGGGGAGGCTGCTTGCCCACGGTGGGGACCTAGAGCCACCAGTAGGATTTAGCATCTTGCTATTCTTGTGCCATCTCATGGGGAAGCTGGCACCTGGGCTTCTGTGCACCCCTGCCTCAGTCTGCTACCTTGTAAGAAGGCCACAGGGTTGTGCACATGCCAATGACTGACAGGGGTCAGGGCTGAGGAATGGAAAAGAGAAAGGCAGGTTCTTCCTGCCCCAGGGGAAAGTTTGTCAAATATTAACTTAATAATAATAGCTGTGGGTTACTGTATACCTGCCATGTGCTGTCATCCCTGCCAACAAGTGAGGACATTAGGAGTCCCTTGAGCAAAGGAAGAAACTGAGGTTTGGCCCAGTGGTGTGATTCCCTTGAGTTGTCCATCTCTGTAGTGGATGAGGCAGTGGGTCTGACCCTGCAGACTGCCTTGGAGGCATGCAGATGAGATGGCAGTCTCCAGCCTGGGGACCCTATCTGTCTCTCCAGCCCCACTTGGAATCCAGGCTTGTACTTTGGGGTGTATGGTGGACTCTGGGGTGATGGGAAGACATGGGGTTTCCAGAAACAAGTTCAGAGTTAGGGGTTCATGCATCATGAGGACAGACAAGACCCTGTGTGCTTGTATTTTCCTCATAATAAAAGCTATGTTCAATTTATCCCATCTAAAGAGGACTCAGTGTGTCCTGCCTACTTTTGTTTCAGTCATTGCTATAATGTTTCTTTGTTGAAATGATAGCATTACTAGTCACTTTTTAATGTGCTTGGGGAGGAAGTAGACATGCTGCCGATCATACCCAGGCACGCAGAGAAGATTTTCTCTGGTGAGGGACTCCTGCTCTAGGTCCCTTAATGCCTACCTCTGTGGCTTGGGTTCAGGCTGGAGGCAGGCCTGTGTGTCTCTGCTTATGAGGATGGATGTCAGCCTATATCCTATCGTCACTGTGGCTCCATACCCCCAACTTGGGCATCTAGTTGTCCCTTGATATCCTTGTTTGGTGGGTTGCAGGAACCTCGCCTTCCAGTTGCTAAAATCCTTCTATACTCAAGTCCCTCATATAAAACCATGTATTATTTGCATGTAACATAGGCTTGTCTTCCTTAAATCATCTCCAGATTACTTATAATGCTAATATAATGTAATTATGATTACATTAGTTATTATACTGCATTGTTTAGGGAATGGTGTCAAAAAGTCTGTGCATGTTTGGTATAGGCAGTTATTTTCTTTTGAAGATTTCTGATGCATGGTTGGTTGAATCTGTGGATGTGGATACACAGGGTTGACTGTACTTCTTGCATGCATGGGTGCACGGCTTCTGTGGCAGCAGAGAGACAGCGCTGATGGCTCTCAGAGATTCTGGGTTTCAGGGTGCAGGGTAGAAGAGAGGACTGCAGGATTTGGACTGGGGTAGGAGTGCCAGTCCCACTCTGTCTCTATCACTGTGGAGTGATCTAGTTCTCCTTCCATACTACCTTCTCCCTTGATCAAATGGCATGATGAGTGGACAACACAGGGCTATATGGAGGCCTAACCTAAGCCAGTGGCTATAGCACTTGGTGCTAGGTAACAGGGTTCTTGTGATTGGCCAGGGCCCTGCTAGGGAGTCCTGCCTGGTTTTAGGCCAGATGCCAAATGGGGCTTGGCCTTAGTCCTCAGCAGATGGGTATTCATAAGAGCCTATGGGTGACAGAGGAACTGGGGCGCTGACTGGTGGTGGTGGGGATTCGTGTGATTGGCTAGACCAGATACTTAACTGTTAACGCAGCCTGCCTCTGCTCTCAGACGCAGTTCTCAGGCTCTTTGCTGAACATCTTCCCTCAGCTTGCAAGGACCTGTGCCCTCTCCCGCTCCCTGACCCAGATCCTGAGTGTCACAGCAAGCAGATGCAGTGGGATTGGGGTCACAGCATGGGGCAGGGGAGGAGTCCAGACTTGGAGCCTTCTGGGATAGAGCTTGGAGTGCTCTATCAGAGTACTGTCCCCGAGAGACAATTGTACCTCCAATGTTGTGCCTGGCTCCCACTGCTGCCTCTGTCCCTTTGGAAGCGCTATGAGCTGTGGACATGTCCCCTCTGCAGTGCGAGGGCCCAGTGCCATGGGCTGAGCCCTGGATCATCATGGGAGTGAGTGAGTGGGCGGCTGCAGGCAGCAGCTGCTACATGACTGAGCTGGGGAGAATTCGTTGCTGCCAGGACTGCTTGCTACTCTCAGCTCTTCTAGACCACTGCAGCCTCCTTTCTCAGTGTTACCAGGGCACCCTTTTCAGCATGTTGTCTCCCCAGATATGCTGCTTGCTTTTTTGTTGTTGTTATTGTTGTTGTTTTGATACTGGGGATTGAACCCAAAAGGCACCTTACCTCTGAGCTACATCCCAGCCCTTTTAAAATTATTATTATTTTTATTTTTGAAAAGGAAAGGGGACCTTGCTAAGTTGCTGAGCCTGGCCTTGAACTTGCAAACCTCCTAAGAGAGAGAGAAGAAAAGAAGAGGAAAGGAGAGAAGGGAAGGGAAAAGATAAGCTTAGTTATCTCATGATTCTGGTGCTGTGAAATCTAATGACACAGTGGAGGCATCCGGTGAGCCTTTGTGCTGCATCATAACCTGACAGAGGGCATGAGACAGGGAGCTACTGGGAGCTCAGGCCTTTTTTCTTCCTCTTATAAAACCACAAATGCCAAAATGAGAGACCCACCTTAAAGACTTCATCTAGTCCTAATTACCTCCCCAGGGCCCCATCTCCAAATACCATCAACATATTGCTTTGAAGATTAAGCTTTTTATACAGGAACTTTTGGGGCACACATTAGAATCATAGAATCCCCACCCACACAGTCTGAGCAACATCCTCCAGTCTTGTTTATTCTCCCTCCATGGAGTGCTAACACTTCATGGAGCCCCTGTCTATTGCTGGGGTGTGCCTACATCATTAACCTTTGTGTAGACCTCCAATCCTCCCTTCCCCCAACTAGTGGAAATGGACACTAGACTATACTGCTTCCTTCAAAGACCTTGGTCACCCTCTGTCTGTCCCATCTTGGGTCTGCAGAGGCTTATTGCCCTCATAGTCCCTTTGTGGCCCCGCTCTTTCTTCCTCATTAACACTTCACATTATCCTTTGTGGCTCACCCTGCCCCAGAATACCAACCTCTCTCCATCTTCCCCACCTCCCAGTCCAGGTTCTGCTCTGCTCACCAATGCCTGGCCCTGCCATTTCAACTCAGGTGAGCATCCAGAACCCATGTGGTCCACAATTCCCTGGCTTCCCACCTTCTATGTTGGTCATCACCTGCCACTGGCCAGGGCACAGCCTCAAATGCTAAAGTGGAGCCCTTGCTGGTGACTTTGGCATCTGGTCATGCAGGCCTGAGGCTCTCAGATACTGCCAATACTGCTGACCTGGCTTTTGAATGAGAAGTGATTCCAGGCTGTGCCTGGCTCACCCTGGGAGTTAGGATGCATGAGTAGGTGGGGATACATGCATACGTGCATCCCCCACCATCCATCCATCCATTCATTTATCCAGGTGATTCACCCAAATCAATGCCTGACTTTCTTACCTCAGACTCTTACAAGGAACAGCTGCTCTAGCAGGAATTGCTGAATGTGGGGCAAATCATTCCATGGTTCTGGGGTCTCCAGATGCTAGGGTTCCAGGAGAAGAGGACAAGAAGCCAGGCTGACTTGTAAGGACAGATATCCTGGAGCATATTTAGGACTTGATGAATTGACTGACAGGATGCTAGGGCATCATAGTTACGTCTTGGGAAGGCAGCTGAGATCTTCTGAGTCCTTCCCATCCTTCCATCTGTCCATCCACCCTTGCATATATCCATCCATTTATCTATGAAGCAGGGTAGCTTAGTGCAGAGTCATAAACTCCATTGTCCACAGGGCCACACAGTCATACAGAATAGATCCAGGAGGAGGATGTTTAGGGGGTCTTTGATTTTGTCTTGGTGTTGAGGATGCAAAAGAGAGTGGTGAGGACTGGGGAAACCTAGGAAGACATACCCTATAAAGGAATCTTTTGCTATTTGACTTGGCTAATATATGCCATGAGCAAATGTAGGCCCTATTAGACCTGATGTCCTGATTATTATAGAAAATCTAGAGTTTTTATGTAAATTTTCCTGATTGCTAAATGCGGACAACTCAAAATTTTGAAACCTTGGATTGGCTGCCAGTTTTGAGATACAAAAGATAGGTTTTGGAGCTAGATTTAAATCCTGCCTTGCCACTTACTGTATGAGGGTAAGTCACTCAACTGCTCTAACCCTCAGTCTCGTGTTCTGTAGAATGGGTGAAATTCACCTCTCGCCAGGGTTGTCATGAGGGTTAGAACAGATAACACTGCATGCAGTGGGCACCAGAGTAGTGTTCAAAAGGAAGGGCTGCTTTTGCTTTTATTATCAGTATTGAATGTCTGCAGTGGCCGTGGTAGGGACTCTCCTAGGGCAGGGGCAGTCCCTGGCTGGCTGGCAGGAGGACCAGGGGCCTCACAATCAGCATGGAGACTTCCCCTTCCTCTCTCCTCCCACTGTTGCTTCACATCCTGTCTCTAGTCTTCCCTGGTTGCTTCTGTTGAAAGTAAAAAAGGGGAAAAGAGAATTTTTAAAAAGCAGAACAGAGGGGTGTGTGTGTGTGTGTGTGTGTGTGTGTGTGTGTGTGTGTATTTAAAATCCTATTTAAAGTCAAAACTATCAGTTTCCAGGGAAGTCAGCATAGACCACAAGATACAAGTGAGTAAAATAAATTGTCTCAATGGGGATGTGTGGTGGTGGTGGGTGGGGACTGCAGGCTCTCTACTCTCAGAAATCTTTCCCCTTTGCTGGGGAAAGAAATTGACCAAATCATGTTATGTGCATGCAGGAATATGTAGCAATGAATTCCACGATTATGTATAATTATAACGCACCAATAAAGATAAGTTTTTTAAAAAAGAAGTCTTTCCTTCTCTGAGTGTGTCTGCTCAGGGAATGGTCGGGGGATGAAGGGCTGACTCTAGGGTCAGTGGGCAGGACTGGGGTCCAGCTGTGCCTGGACCTTGGTAATGTCTGGGGAAGAGCCAGGCTCTGCTGTGCTCCTGCTCTCCTTGTGTTGCAGGCTCACTCTCTGCTCTCCCCCACCCCTGATTCACTCCCCCTGTCTCTCTCTGTCCCTCCTCATTGCCTCATGAGTTCTCCCATTCCTGGGGGGTGGGGAGGTCTCCATCTTCAGCATTCCTTGACAACAGGCTTATTTTCTCTGGGTTTCCCAATCTGAAGAGAAAAGAGGTGTGAGGAAGTTTCTGATTCCCTCACTCATCGCCATCATGGATCACATCTTTGGTTGCTGGCATGGTCATCCATTGATGTCTCCAAATTAGAATATGTCACTACTAAATACTGTGTGACCTTGACCTGTTTCCTTCACCCCTCTGAGCCTCTGTTTATTCCATCTGCTAAGAGGGGACAATGATATTTAGCTTACAGAATTATATGAGGGGTACAAATTTAATCCTGGCACTATCAATTCCTTAAGGTCAAAGACAATGTCTTATTCAGGTCTAGATTTTTAGAGTCAGGTTCACAAAAGCTCAGTAAACATCTGTTTTATTAAGTTGTTTGTGAATGGTGCATGTATGTATCTATTAAGAATGTTTTTTGCTATAAGAAAATAAATGTCTAATTATAGTACTCTAGACTCTAAGCAAATCACTTAACTGCTTACATTGGTTTATCAACTTATAATGTCAGTGTAGTCCTATTCACAAGTCTCAGGCTTTGACACTTCTTGTTGCTTTATGATCACAAAAGAGCTACTGTGGCTGCAGACATTTTATTTATGTTCAAGCAAGAAGGAGGAAGAGCAGATGTTAGCTGCACATTTCTCTTTAATCAAGAAAAGCAGAAACTTTTTCCAACCCAAGATTCCTTAAATTTCATTTCCAAAACTAAGTCAAATGTTCACTTAGCTGTAGGGGAGTCTGATAAAGGAAGTATTTAATTTTCCCAGGCTCTTTAGGCAAGATGGCAAGGGTCAAGGGGAAAACCCCTTGATGAGGGGTTCGGACTAAATGTTGTCTGAAAGACCCACTACCTCTTCTAATCTAGTTGCAAAAAATCCTTTGTCAAGGCCAGAGATGAACAGAGTGGAAGCAGAATTAGGGAACCATTCATGTGAACGTGTACCTGCATGTATAGCCATAGATATATCTATAGGCAAGGGAAACTGAAAGATTGAATTGAAGCTTCTCTGGCACTGGGCCAACTCAGACTGAAGTAAGAAAGCCATGGGCGATGTGTGTGGTGGTTCCCTTTGTGTAGGAGCCCATGGTCCCAGCTCCCCAGGGCTCCATGATGGTCCAACTGCCCTGGCTGGACCACGGTGTGGGGTGGGAGGGCAGGAGGGGCAATCCCTTCATTTTCTGTCATGAAACAATGAGCCAGGAATCTTAGACTCCTTCCAGCTTTGTGTTTCTAGGGAGGTACCTATTTATTATTAGCCTTAATAGCAGTGAAACCATCTGTTCTCTATTGTACTTATGTGTGTTTTTTGCTCTTGCTAAACTGAGTACGTATTACTCAGAAATTTAAAGAACATCAGAAGATAAATATGGAAAAAAAAACTGGATAGAATCACATGCTCACAGATTATTGATTTTTCATCACAGACTACTGTGAAAAGAGAATTTTTAAAAAGCAGTCATTTACAATTAGTTGATCCATGAAAGCCAAGACTGGGTCTGTGGCAGTTATTTGTTATCTTTTATAAGGATAAATTTTATATATATATATATATACATATATATATACATACTCATGTATTTGTACACACACACACATATCTTTATATTTTAAAATATTAAAAAAATAGCTTTGCTTTGCTGTTGGTGGGACTATAAATTAGTATGACTACTATGGAAATAATTATGGAGGGTCCTCAAAAGACTAGGAATGGAAACACCATATGATATAACTATACTATTTATACTATTTATACTCATATTTATTCTAAAGGACTGAAGTCAGCATACTATGATGATACATGCATACCCATGTTTATAGCAGCAAAATTCACAGAAGTCAAACTACCTAGGTGTCCATCAATGGATGGATGGATAGAACAAATGTGGTGTATACACAATGGAGTTTTATTCAGCCATAAAGAAAAACAAAATTATGTCATTTGTGTGAAAATGGATGGAACTTGAAAACATTATGTTAAGTGAAATAAGCCATACTCAGAAAGTCAGGGATGTATGTTTTCTCATGGATGTGGAAGCTAGAAAGGAAAAAAGAAAAAGATACAAGAAAGGTGTAGGGGGTAGATCTCATGAAAAGGGGGATCAGTGGAGTAAAGGGACCAGGAGGGGGAAAGGGGAGGTGTTTTAGTCACCTATTTCGCTGCTTGTGACTAAAAGATCTGACTAGAATAATTGTAGCGGAGGAAAAGTTTATTTGAGGGCTCACAGTTTCAGAGGTACTACTCCATAGAAGGCCCACTCCGTCCCTCAGTGCTCTAGGTGAGGCTGAACACTGAACATCAAGGTGGAAGAGTGTGGCAGAGGGAAGGAGGGGTGGGGAGAGGGAGGGAGGGAGAGAGAGGGAGAGGGAGAGACTCCACCCTCCAGAAACAAAATATATACCCCAAAGCCACGCCTCAATTCTAATCTCCTCCAGTCACATCCTACCACTTCAGTCACCACTCAGTTAATCCCTATCAGGGGATTAAATCACTGATGGGTTAAGACTCTCACAACTCAATCATTTCTCCTTCTTGCATTGTCTCACACGTGAGCTTTTGATAGCCAAATCATAACAGGAGGGAAAGAGGAAATATTGGGGAATGATATTGGTCAAATTGTATCATTATATTGTGCACATGTACAAATATGTAACAATGAATCCCACCATTATGTACCACTATAATGAAAATAAATATAAAAAAGTTTTGCTTTGCAAAAATTATTATTTTTTGGTTGTAAGCCTGATAACAGACTTACAAAGAATTTACTCAGTAAAAACAAAAACTGAATTTCTGTTTTTACTAACTTGGTTATTAGGAAAGAAGAGTAATACTTAATTATGAAATCTACTATGGCCTAAATTATGTTGTATAATATTAATTTACTATACATGAATACAAAATTTTTAAATTCATACTTGATTTCGTAAAAGCTGACAGCTCTTCTACTACTTTAAAACCAAAACAAATATAGAAATAATACATAAACAACTTTATAAAACCAATAAAATTCAAAATAACATTATGATAAGGCATAAGAATGTTTTACTGACATTAAGTAACAACTTCTTACATGACTGGGAGGCATAAAGATTTGTTTTGTTTTTGTCTTTGTTTAGCATGCCTATATTCCTAAGGACAGACAATTAAAAATAAATCTTATGTTTCATGAAATATGTTTAGTTCTTCAACTAATACTAATATTGTAATTTTGAGACATTTGATGCATGTTGTAACAGAAGGTAAATAAGTAAAGACATTAGCTAAACATGAATTTCTGGGGAACAGAAATAGTCTATTGCAGTGAGTTTGCAATATAGCAGGAGAAAGGAAACGCTGGTATTGATGAATTTTATGTGCCAACTTGGTTCGGCTCAGTTTTGTCAAACACAAGTTGAGATGCTTCTGTGAAGACATTTTGCAATGTGACTAATATCTATAATCAGTTGACTTTATGTAAATGAGATTACCCTTTATTGTAGGAGGGCCTTATCCTATCAGATGAAGGCCTTAAGAGCATGAAAGTGGGGTTTTCAGGAGCAGAAGACGTTCTGCCTGATTGTAAGGCTGAAATCATGCCTTGAGTTTCTTGCCTATTGGCCTGCTTTATAGATTTCAAGCTCATCTGCTCTGCATTTGTGGGAAGCAATTTCTTAAAAAGACTCACACCCTGCACCCAGCTATCCCTACCTACACCCTTTCTTTGGCTTCTGATTCTCTGGAGAACCCTGACAAAACGACTTCAAAGGCTAATAGGGATACATCACAAAGACAAGAAATCAGCTAGAAGAGGCTCCCACTGGCAAATCTGGGATAGTTTGAACATTGAAAAAAGTAAGAACTAAGCTTAATGAAAACTTTGAATAAATAAAGCTCATGGTTTGGATATGAGGTGTCCCCCGAAAGCTCATGTATTGGGCAATGCAGGAATATGTAGAGGTGAAATGATTAGATAACGAGAGCGGTGGTTTCATCAGTGAATCAATCCATTTGATGTCTTAATAATTTGAATGGTTTTCTGGGTGGTTATCATAGGCAGATGGGGCATGGTTAGAGGAAGTAGGTCACTGGTGTTGTGGCCTTGGATATACCTTGTTCTTGGCTCCTGTCTCTGTTTCCTGGAGTGAAGTGTCATCTATAACTATTTTCAAATGGCTCATGTATATATAGGCATGTTATGTATTATAATAGATATATAGAGTTTTTTGCCACACACATGTGGCAAAGAATTTGGTGCTATTGCATTGAGGTGAGGGTATATGTGTGTTTGTTATATTTCTCTTTCCATTTTTCCTTATGTTCGAAATTTTCCATTAGGAAAAGTTGGAGTAAAAATCTGTAAAACCAATACAATCAAAATAATAACATAAATTTAATGTGATAAATTGTTTTACTTATCATTCTTTGCGGGGTGACCAGTAGGTGCAGTATGTCAGAGAATTCAGTTTCATGAGAAGATGCAGTTCTCCAAACACTTTCCCTACCCTAACTGTTGCAAAACCTTTTTATGGGGTATTATGAAGATTTTTGGCCTTCTCTTGACTTGATGTCAACATTGACATGTAAAATCTGTCCCTTTCTTTTATATGTACTATAAGACACAGAAATTTACTTGGTGTCAGTCTGATCCCAAACAGAAACATAACTTTCAGCCAGATGTGGCTGACAGTACCTCATACTAAGGTGGTCATGCAGATAATCTAGGGTGCTGACCCTGGTGGTTGTCTGCTTACTTCCCTACTATCAGCATAATATTGTGCTGTGCCAGGTTTAATACTCACTTTCCCAAATTACCTTGTTAGTAATCATGGCACATGATTCAGTTCTGGCCAATAGGATGAAAGCAAAAATCATTCACTAAGTGAGACTACTGGATGTCCTTTGTACAAGGGACATGGGTTCAGAAAGCACTAATGATAGATGTTTAGATTATCATATGATTTTGGATACAAAAAAAGGTTTTTTTCTTGGTTCCAGGGATTGAACTCAGGGGCACTCAATCACTGAGCCGCATCCCCAGCCTTTTTTTTTTTTGTATTTTATTTAAAGACAGGGTCTCACTGAGTTACTTAGGGCCTAGCTAAGTTGCTGATGGATTTGAACTCATGATCCTCTTGCCTCAGTCTCCAAAGGGGATTACTGGTGTGTACCACTGCGACCAGCTCAAAAAAAAAAAAAAAAAAAAAATTCTTGACAAATTATTAGCAAGTAGAATTTGGTACTATAAAAAAAGAATTTTATATGATGACCAAGTGGGATGCAAAGCTTGTTCAAGATTTTAAAAAATCCATCAATGTAATCCATCATACCAACAAGCCATAAAAGACAAGATTACAACAGTTTAAAGATCTTAAATGGCTTCATTTTTTTAATCTAATATTGACAACACTTAATTCTATAAATGTGATAAGTGTTCTGACGGGTAAAAGGTTGTTTTTATAGACGAGAAGGGCTGAAGAAAGCAGAAACAAAGAAACAAAAAAGTACACTTTTCAAAGTCTACTTGAAAAATCAGGGACAAGAAGACAGAGCCAATAGAAAAATAACTGAAAAATAACTGATTGGCTTCAGGTTACTTTTATTAAAGGATGTAAGGATTAAAGCAGAGGGGACTTCACTGTCACACTGATTGGCCTGTTTGGGAAATTTGACTCTCTCTTATTCTCCTGAATTCTCTGAAGATCAAAGAACAATTTAGTTTGAGTTTGTTGATGTGGAACTTTAGCAAAGGTAACTCCATTTTTGATTTTTAGCCTGATCTGTTGGGGCCGACTTGTGGAGTTTAATATACACAATGGTCCTCCTATAATTTTTATTGAATGAAACTAAAGAAGAAAAATCATATGATCATTTGATCCAGAAAAAAGTATTTGACAAAATTTGACATGACTTATGATGAAAACGCTCAGAAAATTAGTACTAGGAGGAACTCCCTTACCTTAATAAAGCACAGCTGCAAAGAACCTTCAGCTCACAGCATACTTAATGGTGAAAAGAAGAATGATCCCCCTTAACAATGGGAACAAGGCAGGGGGTCCTTGCTCTTAACTGGGCTGTTCAACACAGCACAGGAAGTTCTAGCTAAGGGCAGTAAATAAGAGGAAATTAAGAAGGCATACAGATAAGAAAGGTAGAAATGAAATCATTCTTATTTTCAAATGACATGATAGTCTACAAAGGAAATCTTGATGAATGAAGTCAGAGCAGATTTAAATAAATAGAAGACATGTAATGTTTATGGGTTGAAAGACTCACAATGAAGTTTATCAGTTCTTTTAAACTGAAATATAATTCAATTCCTATCAAAATCCCAGCAAGAAAGTTTATAGAGGTATACAAGATTGTCCTACAATTGATATGAAAAGGCAAAGGAAATAGAATAGTTATTTCATCTTAGCTATTAGGACACCAGTGGGTATATTGTAGTACAGTTCTGACACTGACCACCCAGATAGCTCAAACCCCACAAATTAAAGGACACAGTTCCCAATGGACACCAGTGACAAGTACAGTCCTCAGTTCTGACCATCAAGCTATAATCCAGGGAATTCCCATGATCTCAGGTTTGATTATTTACTAAAATGACTCATAGAACTCAGGAAAGCATTGTACTATGAGTACAGTTTTATTATAAAGGATTTAAATCAGGAACAGCCACATGCAGAGACACATGGGGTGAGGTCTGGGAGGGTCCTGAATGCAGAGCTTCTCCCTGTGAGTCATGTTACATCACCATCTTGGCATATTCATGTATGCCAGAAAGCTCCAATGTCCAGAGTTTTTACTAAGGTTTCATCAAGGAAGCATGACTGATTGAATTTCTTCACTTTACAGTCCTCTCCCCAATCCCAGAGGTTAGGAGGTTAGATGATATTCATGTGACTCAAAACCCTGATCACATAGTTGGTCTTTCTGGTAACCAGCCCCTGTTCAGAGTCACGTCATCATGTAGCATAAAATCAGGTGGAATCCACAGTAATAATATGAATAATAGACATTCCTATTTCTTAGGAAATTCTAAGGATTTAATCTTTTCTTCCAAGATATAAGGGTAAAGGCCAGTCAAGTTCTTTATTATACTACCAAAGCTGAAACAACTTCAAAAAAAAAAAAAAAAAAAAAAAAAAAAAAAAGAACACAGTGGGAGAAATTTCTGTACCTGCTTTTCAAGACTTAATCATAAAGCATAGTAATTGACTCTGTAGGGTATTGCCAAAGGAACAGACACATAGATCAAAGGAGTAAATTAGAGAACCCACAAAATGACCAAAATAAACATGGCTGTGACCAAAGATGTGATTTGACAAAAGTACAAAGGCAATGCAATAGAGGAAGGGGAGTCATTTCAGTCAGTGGTGCTGGAGCGATTGGATATGGATAAACAAAAATAACCTAAACCTTTTACAAAAAGTTCACTTTTATAAACTCAGAACTTACACTCAAAGTTAAGATGGAGCATAGCTTTAAATGTAAGTCATAAAACTAGAAACCTATTAGAAGATAATATGGGGGAAAATCTGTGGGATCTAGAACTTGGTTAAGTGTTCTTAAATATAACCCTCAAAGTACTATCCTTAAAAGAAAAACATGGATCAATTGGATGGCAATGAAATTAAAAATGTTCACTCTTCAAAAGACTGTTAAATGGATAAAAAGACATGCTGTGGACTATGAGAAAATATTTGCAAAGCACATATCCTGCAAAGAATGATTATCTAGCATATATGAAGATCTTCTTACAATGAAAAAAGAAGCAATCCAATTAGAAAATAGGCAGAAAACATAAAAAGATATTTCACTGAAGATCCATTTGGCAAATAAGTGAATGATGAGATGTTCCATATAATTCATGGTTAGGGAAATGTGAATTAAGATCATGATGAGATATACACCTATTAAGAGAGTTAAAATGAAAAAATAGTGACAATACCAAAATACAGGCAAGGATACAGGCAGACTACATCTATCATACTCAGGAACATAAAATGGTAAGGAAAATCATAAACCTGAGTTTATGCTACATAGGCCAGTATGGAAAACTGGCACTGTCTTAGAAAACTAATATATACTTATCAGATGATCTGGTAATTATACTTCTGGTTATTTAACTCAGAGAAATTAAAATTCAAGTTCACACAAGGACATGTGCACACTATTCATAGATTTCTTTGCCATAGTCAGAAACTGAAGTCAATGAAGATGATCCCCAATTAATGAATATTTGAACAAGTGTGATCCATCTATCTGTACCCTGGAATACTGCTCCATGGACCATTGATGGAGAAATGATCTGCATTGCAACATTTTGGATGGAGCTCAGGGCTATTATACTGAGTGAAAAAAGTCAATCTCAAAATGCCAAACATACTCTGTAATTCCATTTGTAAGATATTCTTAGTATGAAAAAAAATCATTAGAAATAGAGAACAGGTAGTAGTTGCCAGGGTTGAAGGCTGGTGAGGAATTATGTTAGTTTTTCATTGCTGTCACCAGATTACCTGACAAGGACAACTTAGAGAAGGAAAACTTTATTTTGACTCAGTTCATAGGTTTAGTCTATGGTTGGCTGACTCCATTGCTCTGGGCCAAGGTGAGGCAGAACATCATGGCAGAAGGGTATAGTGGAGGAATGCTGGTTTGCTTGTGATGGCCAAGAAGCAGAGACAGAGAAAGAGAAAGGGGAAAGGCCACAGAACAGATGAACTCTCCTAAGACACACCCTCAGTGACCCATCTCCTCCATCCATACCCACTCGCCTATGGGTACCATCCAGCCAGTCCATTCAAACAAGGGTGGACTGATTAGGTTAAGGCTCTCATAATTGAATCATTTCACTTTCTACATTAACACAGAAACTTTTGGGGAACTCCTCATATCTAACCTATCACAGGGAGAGTGTGACCAGGAAAGGGTTAGTAGCAGGGAGGCCTTTTAGGGCTCTTTTTCTATCATGGTAGTGGCTACTATAAATTTAGACATTTGATAAAATGGCAAAGAACTATATAGCCATCCCTCAGTATCTACAGGGTTTGCTTCCAGGATCTTCCACAGACACCCAAATCTGTAGATGCTTAAGTTCTTTAGATAAAATGGTATAGTATTTCCATAGAACCCTCCCCACATGCTCCTGTACCTTAAATCATCTCCAGATTACTTATTATACCTAAAAAATATACACACTATATAAATAGTTGTTATGCTGTATTGTTTAGGGGATACTTTCAAGAAAAAATCTGAATATGTTCAGTACAGACACAATTTTTTTTCCAAATACTTTTGACCTGTGACTGGGTTGAATCTACAAATATGGAACCTGCAAATATAGAGTACCACTGTACACATGAATTGTACCAATGTCACATTCCTAATTTTCACATGGTACTAGAGTTATGCAAGATGTCATCACTGGGGGAACTGAGTGAAGGCTACAAGGAATCTCTATGCTATTATTAGTGTAAGTAGTTAGCTAGAGATGATCAGGAATGGGAGGAGAAAAAGCCAGGGTAAAGGGGAGCCACTGTAAAGTGCCCCTGACTGTGAATTGACCCAAAGGCATCAGTCTTCTGACACATCCCAGAAAGAGGCCCAACACTCTCTCCTATAGATTTATAGGTCACATGAGGTTCTCAAGGCCACACTGTATCACAAACTGCTCTGAGGGTCAGTGGACTGTTATATGACCTTGGGCCATGGGGTCTAGGCCAGAAAGGGCAAAATGACCCAAGTATGCAGGTGAATGCCCAATTTTAACAGTGTAGGTATGAGACTTCCTCCAATGGGCAACAGCAGCTACACAATGCACCAGGTCCAAAGAGGTGTGGACCAAGGTTTTGCACCTATACAGGTTCCCACCCCTGCGTCCTAACAAAGGCCAGCTTTATCATTTCAGAGCCTTGCTGATCTGGCCACTCCTCTCTCTGGGGTGTATCTCACTTTCTCTTGCCTTTCTCTGCCTTGTAATAAACCTGTCCTACATGCCATCTGTCTCTGCCTCCTTGTATACTTCTCTGTCTGTGCCGGGGTAATTACCTAATCTTAGACAATTATGCCCAAGGCCTGAGGACCGCATGGCTCCATAGTCGACTCAACCTCCTGTAACACTATCCTGTCACTTTTGGTGAATTTGTTGTTATTTCAAAACAACAGGGAAAAACGATGAAAAAAATAGACTTCTTAAAAAAAATTTAATGGAGTGTGTGGACCTTCTTGTACATCTTTGTATACCATCTGGTTGCCATGAGGCCACACTGATGATGTCAGAAGCACTTGCCCCAGAGGAGGCTCCAAGCAGCTTAAGAAGGTGCAAGTAAGGCAACCTTGCTACCCCTCCCCCTCTCCTCTCCCCTGCTTCTCTTTCCTCAGGCTCTTTGAGTGCATTCTGCTTCAAATGCTGTTGAGTCAGGGGAGAATAAGGGGGTGGGTGCTGCCTTGGGAGACACAGACAGTGATAAAGTGGAGTAAGTGCTGGGAGACCTTATGCCCAGTTGGAGAACCCAGAAGCCTTCCTGGATGCAGGAATCTTGAACTGGGCCTAGAAAGATGAGCTGGAACTGAGGAGATAAAGACAGCAGGAGCAGCTGGGACCAATGTTGCCAGTAAGGGTTGGCAGGCTGGACTGGAATTGGGTTCAACCTGGAAGCTCAGAGAGAAGACAGGGTAGAGGCAGGTGGGAGCTGGGAGGAGAGGAGGGTTGTGCATTAATTTAAGGTATTTGGAGTTTAGTCTAAAATTTCTGCAGAGGCAGGGAAGGGCAGGAGAATGGCCTTTACAGATGAACATTTTAGAAAAGTCTCTCCTGTGTTTTCGAGAGGACAGATTGGAGATGGAAGGCCAGGGTCTGACCAAGAGTGTAATGCGGGTGAGAAGTAGGGAGTCCTGCACAGGGGCAGGCCATGGACATGGAGAAGAGAGCTCAGGAAAGCAGTCTTAGGACACAGAGCTAACCAAGGTTTGTAAACACAATGCAGCTGTACTGTAGTATGTTTCAGTGCACCCATGGGAGTTAAGCCCCCTGTCCAGGCCTCTTCTAAGAATCCCTGGAATACAACTCCCCCCAGGCTGCCAAACTGTCCCCATTTGGACCCTGGGGCAGAGTAGGCCTCAGCTCTCTGAGTTGCTGGGCCAAAAGCCTGCTCACTGCTTGGGAATGCCTTAGTTTCTGCAGATGGCCTGTAGGAGAGTCTGCCTTCTAGAAATGCAAGTCACGTGTTGGCTGAAGGGACTTCTCCACTCCCAGGCAGATGCAGCTGTGGTTAGTGAGGCCCCAGGAATACGTCCTGTCACTGGAATCCTAGGCCAGTAGCCTGATTCCAGGAGGTCTCAACAAGCCAGTCCACTACTCACCCCAGAAAACAAACAGAAGAGGTCATGGTGAGGAGCAGGAAAAGAACTTTAATCAACCAAGTCACATTTGGAAGGCAAAGTGAGATCCAGCATCTCAGCTCAGTTTTTGGAGGTGCTGACAAGAGCTGTAGGTTTAAATAGAGGAAGATTTGTGGCATGGGATGAGAGATCTGCATAATTAAGCAGCCTTGGTCAAACTGCAGTCTGGTTGATGATTATTTTAGTTCTGGTTCTGCAGGTGGCTCAGGAGAAGTCCTCATCACACGAGGGGGCAATTACCATTTGCTGCTCAGATGTTTATCTGTCAGACCCGTGATCCTGGAAGGGGGAAATTCAGTGCCCATGAGACAATTGCTCAGGCTTAGGTGCAATTCCATCTTGGGGTGATGTGCCTCCCTCCTGCTGTTCTGGAAGGTGTAGGACAATGGCTAAAGACTTCTAGGTACTACTCTAGGGGTCTGCAACAAGGTGCTGCAAATCTTGCCTCAGTCTTGAAGAGGGATGCAATAAATGAGGTAAATTTAGGGCTAATAAACCTTGTAATACCAGTTTTTATTTTATTTTTTCTTATTTTTAGTTAAACGTGATAGTAATAACAGTTTTTAGATGAACATACCTTAAATAATTGACATTTCTAGGTGTAGAGCTGAGCAGGTACCTGACCCAAAGTTGAAGGTAATAAAGGAGACCTATACAAAATGAAGGCAAAAATGCCAAGTTTTATCCTGCTTTCAGTTACCCAGGGACATCTGCAGTTCCTGTTATGGACTCATACAGGCAGTTGCTCTTCTCCATGCATATGTACATGTGTGTGTTTGCCAAAGTCAATTCAAAATGTCTACCTTGTGTAGGATTCTCTCCCACTTGCAGAAGTTCTGGCAACAGGTATAACTTTCTTATGTTAGTGTTATCATCTACTATGAGGAATGCATAGAGCATTTGTCTTCTTCTAGATCAGGATTCCTGTGCACAGGCACCTGTTTTATTTTCCTGGATGTCCCTAGCATCCAGGTTACTCAGGCCTCAGTGAATGCTGGTTGCAAAGATTTTACTGCCTGGGAGGTAGAATTCACTGTAAATAGCCTTTGCAGCTACATTTAGAGGCAGCGTATGCTGGGGCTTGTTACATTGCAAAAACACCTTCAGCTTCAAGTTTTGCAGGGGTTTGCCATAAGTTATCATATATATTTACAAAGATATATTGTGACCCATAATATATATGATATAGACATATAAATTCACAGGTTAATATTTGGAATGTTAATCAATGCTTCTACCCTCCACATTTCCTGTTACTTCTGCCCTACTTTTTAAAATTCAGTGAGTTTTCTCTTTTCATTGCCTTCAAGGAATGGATCAAATCCTTGACTTTTGAACCCTTAAAAGCTTGGACCTGTGTATAAACTAGGGCAATACCTGATGTGTGAGCCTAGAGCAAGGTTACCTCCTGTCCCACGTGAAAGGCATTCTTTTGCTGAGATTTTGTGGGGGGATTAAGGGCAGTGAAGAGGATTTAAGTGCTTCTCCAGAGACCCTGGCTATGATTTCAGGACCAATCCCCAGGGATAGGGAGAGTGACAGAAATCCAGCTAGGTTTGGGAGGATGTGAGAGCAGAGGATACCTTGCTCCCAGTAGTCATGCAGAAGATAGGAGAAACTTCTGCCTGTCTTTTCTGGGTACGTGGACCAAGGAAGCCTTACAGAGCTGCCTGCACCCCCCAATGAAGCAAAATCACCTTATGTATGTTCACCTACCTGAGACACCCCACCCAAGGGGAGTGTCCTAAAGCCCAAGTCATAAATGATGGAGATAGAATGTCTGTCCCATGTCCTGGAACAGACGGTGATGTAACTGTGTGGGTGACACAAGGGACCCAAGACTGGAGAGAGAAGGGAAGAAGCCACCAGCTTGATATGGCATAGAGAACTGATTAGGGGACCAAGGGGAGGACCAGAGCTTTCTAAGTAATGTGAGCAGGGGAAGAAGTTACTGACCCACTGATAAACCAGGGCTTAAAGAGAAGCATAAAGGAAGCCAAGTATTTCTTGCATAGCTGGGATTGTGGGTTGAGATGCACATCTTTTCAGTCATTTTTTATTTAAGGCAGCATTGTTGGGTTTGAGGGGCAGAACCATTGAATTGAACATTGTCAGATGTTTACTTAGAATGAACAAAAACGATTATTATGTTCTGTGTGCTCTTCTGTAGAATATAAGATGCGGAAAACATGATTTCACTGTGAGGGTGACACTGGCCACCTGCACTTTGGTGAATATGTGTCTCTGTCTGCTTGCTGCACTGGCTGCCTGAGGTCCAGCCAGGCCTAGCTCAGCTGTGTCCCCAGTGCTTCCACCAACTCGGGATTCTGCAATAAAGTAGGGGTGGTAGATGCTGCTTTTAGAAACAATACAGGCCAGCAGAGTAAAAGTGAGTTAAAAATGGCCCATGGCTTATAAAGTTCTTGGTCTCACCCAGGCCTACTGCAGAGACAGAGGAAGTGACAAGGGTGGGACATATGTGAAAAGACAGACAAACAGGCAACTTTGGACAATTGCCCACTGATGAGATCCCCACTCCAGGGAGGCCTTGCCCTCTACCTTCCATCTTATTGATGCTGAAAGCCTTTCTGAGTTTAGGCGGAGGATTTTCATAGCAATTCTGCTAGCTACCATGAGTATAGATTTGCTGAGTACCTGATCTGTGGCCAGTCTCAAGGAGGGCACTGGGAGTCAGAGTTAACCAGATCCAGTTCTTGCTCACACCCCCACAGGGGCCATCGTTGAAGGCTGCCGTCTCAAACGGCATTCTGTCTACTCAAGGGCAACCGACATTCTGTGCAGATTGTTGTCAGTTCTCAACTTAGTGGCTGAGCAAGTAGTGGTTCTTCCTCCAAATGAATGTGACGTCCTTCCCCAACTCTGACAATCACCAGGCCAGGAGGACCACAGAGAATGTACTATCGGGTTAAGAAATGGTCCCACAGCACCCTTCCCTCCACCAGGCCAGAATGTCTTCTAGGTGTGAGGGGTGCTGGGTGTATGAGAAAGGCAAGCACAGATTCTGGGGGAGTTTGGAGGAAGGTCACTCGACCTGCCTGAGTTAGTTGGTCAGAGAAAGTTTTTGGAGGAGAAGACACCTAAGTGTGTTTTTAAGGGTCAGGGGAAGTTGTCAAATAGCTGAGTGAAGAAATGAAGGCAGGAGAGCTGGCTAAATTGGGTATGTATGTACATGTCTGTTACTAAACCAGTCCTGTTCAGTCTGCTGTGCAGTAAGACCATCACTGAAATGAGTTTTGCAAAAGAAAAAGTTTGTTCATGAATGGATATGGGAGGGCAAGTGTCAAGTGGGCCTCCCCAAGAATAGGGCTTAAGGATATGGGGTGAAGTGTGGGAAAAGGTGGTTGGAGGTTAGTTACCATAATGGTGCATATGTCAGAGGTGTAATCTATACCTCTAAAATTGGTGATTTTAAAGTTGACTAGAAACAAGTAATTAACAGTAAGTAAAGCAGGTTAAGCCAGGAGGGTGTTACAGTTTGGATCTTAAATATCCCTCAAGGCCATGTGTTAAAGTCTTGGTCACCAGCCCACGACTATTTTGGGAGGTGGTGGAACCTTTAGGAGATGGGGCCTAGTGGAAGGAAGTTGGGTCATTGGTGACATACCCTTGAAGAGAATATTGAGAGCCTAGCATCTTCTGCTTTGTCTTTGCTTCCTGGCTACCATGAGATGAACAACTTTGCTCCCCTGATAAAGAGCATAGCTTGATACAGGCCCAGAGTCAAAGCAAATCTTTCCTCCTTACAAGTTGATTTATTTCAGGTGTTTTGTCACAGCAATGGAAAGTTGACTAACACAGAAGGTTATTCAGGTTTTCCATCAGAAGGATACATTCAAAACCCCATCTGTGCAGCAGATGTGTTTAGGCAAGAATGAGATGAATATGCAGTCTTTGGAGGTGGGGAGTCTCTTTCTCTCCAAGTGTTATGTGAAGCTCTAGGGACACTCATTAGATGAAACACTCACTCAGGCCCACAATTAGATTTTACATTTATATGATGAATTTAGAGAAAGGAGAGAAAGATAAATTAAAAACAGAAAATAAGAAACAGAAATTCATCATCAGGACAGCACGAGAAATTTGTAGAGTGAAGAGTTGCTATGGGTGAAGTTCCAATTGCTCTACATTCTCACCCATGTTCTGTGTTTTCAGTCATTTAAATCTGAGCCCACACTTTTTTTTTTCTGTTTGTGTGTAGTGTCAGTTCATTGTGGTTTCAAGTTATCTCCCCCAAAAGACTGAAGAAGTTAAACAGCTTATGGTCTTATTGCCATTTGTAGATCTTCTTAAGGTTTCTTCAAATCCTTTGCTTTTTAAAAATGGACTCTACATTTTCTTATTATCGAGTTATAATAATTCCTTATATATTCTAGATACAAGATGTATGCATCAAGAATATTTATCTGAGTGGACCACCCTTTTCTTTTCATAATGAATCTTTGGAAGAGCAGATTTTAAAAATTTAAGTCCCATTTATCAAATTTTAGTGATAGTTTAATATTCAAGATAGCGACAAACCAGAATTTGGAAATTTGGAAACCAACCCATGTGTACACATTTGTATTGGTTCTAAATACATTATTTTACTTGAGAGGAACTGTGTTCTAATGTAGTCGGAGATATATCTCAGGATGCAAATGTTTGAAAGGCTTTTGTTATATACCTTGAAATTGATTTTCTAAAGGATGTCTAGTAACCTTATAAATGAAGCTCAGACTTATTTTTTTAGAAGTCCCATAGCTTGTTAGTTTGTAGATTAAAGAAACTTTAGAAATTTTTAAAAATTTATTTTGCAATCTTGTCTTTGTACTTTATTTAGTAAGTCATTTTTTGGATAGATAATACAAAGATAATTATAGTAAATTTCCAGTGAGCATTTCTAAAGACTGCGATCTTATTTCTATAGGAACTAAGCAGTGATTTATAGAAGGAGGTGCTGGGCAAAGGGCTGTTTGCTTTTCTACACTTCTATTTACCCATCTGTAAAGCTGGCAAAGGTCAAACTACTGTGTCTCACCAGCAACGTGGGCCCACATGAGAGCATGTCATGGTAATAGCTACCATTTACCAAATCCACTCAGTCTAGGGACAGGCACTGCTTAGGTTACCTCTAATCCTCACCAACAGCCTGGTCTGTTGGAGTGTTATTGTTTCATTTAAAAGGAGTGGAGAGTGACTGGCCTGTGGCCACGGTACTGACTGATGCCGATGGAGCCAGGTCTCTCTGGTCCAGAGCCTGGCTGTTCCTGTTGTCTTCTCTATCTTCTACGTTTTAGTCATACCACAGACCACATGGAGGTCAACAAAGGTTTCAGATCTGCAGGAGAAACAAAAGCAGGTGGTCATCTTGAAAAGTTGTTTTGCTCTTGAAGAATTCATTGCTGGTGACAAAAGGAAAGAACTCGCTTACTTATTGCCAGAAGCCTTGTTAACATCCCTGAGTTAGTTTGGTGACCCAGTAACCAGCCCATTCCACAGGCCCCTCCTGCAGGGACTGGTTACATTGGATCTAAATATCTGGGGTCAGTAGTTTTAGAAGCTGGGAGTGGAGGGAGGGGTCATTTCAGAGAATTCTCTGAAGGGTTGCCCTCTCCTCTCTATAAGGATAAACTCAAAGAAACTGGATGGGCCTGGGGCAAGATAGACAGGTGTGGGGAAGATGGAAAGGTCAGAGGCAAGATGACAGGACTGGAGCAAGAATGAACATGCCTGGGAAAGATGGCCAGGACTGGGGAAGATGGACAGTCTTGGGATAAAATGGTCAGGCCCTGGGAAAGAGGACTGTGAATTGCCATGTCCTTAGCCCCTTTCCCCCAAGTTTCTTCTTAACTCCCACATCTAATCTAGGAACTCATATGTCCTGTTTTCCGAGAATAGTCCTGGATTATGCCTATTTCCCAAGTAATTATTTATTTTCCTTTTTACTTGAAGCTGTCCCTATTTGCACAGTCCCTTATTACTGCAGATGAGCCAGGTGAGACACAGTAGAGACTAACTTGAAGATTCTCATAGAATTAGGGATGCACTGTGGTGTCTCTCAGAAGGATGTTATTATGACAGTGGTATATTAGTTGTGTTTCTTTTGATTACAAGTGATCTCAAGTTGAATTTAGCAAGAAAAATGTATTGACTCATAGCTAGTTAGTTGGAGGTGGGAGTGGGCAGGATTCAGGAATGACTGGGACCAAGTTCTCTAGTAATATCCTTCATTCTGCTTCTCAGCCTCTGTTTCTCTGTCTCTGTCTTGCCTTTTCTCCATCTTTCCATTTCTCTACTCTTACCGATCTCAGCTTCTAGGTAGATCTTTCACATGTAGGCTTGCTGGCCTCTGGCAGCTTTAAAATTTCATTCTCTAGACAGCAAATCTAGCAGAAAGAGGAACTTCTAGACCCACAAGCATAGTTCATTCCAGGGAAGCTCCAGTGAGCTCTGCTTGGGCCATGTACTCATGTGTCCATCTTTAAGCCTACAGTATTAGCATATCAGGGTACAAGGGACAAGACTGCAGCAAACCACATTGCCTTGGTCCATTTGGTGTTGCTATACAGAATCTCTGACACTGAGTAATGAATAAAGAAAAAAAGTTCATTTTACTCACAGTCGTGGAGACTGAAAGTTAAAAAATTGGGTGGCCTCAGCTGATTGGCCTTTGCTGAGGGCTTTCTCTAGCATAGAAGTGGGAAGAGAAATAACCACAGATAGAAGGGTCTAAACTCATGGTGTGACCTCAGTTTATAGCAACCTGCTATCATGATAACTAACCTGATTCTTGAAGACAATACTAATCCCTTCTGAGGACAGCGCCCACATGACCTAATAACCTTCCAGTAGGCCCACCTCTTAAAGATCCATACCCTCTCAAGCTCCAAACATATGAGCTTCTGGGGGACAGACAAACTATATCCAAACCACAGCATGCACTCAACAAGGAAGGAATCCCAATGGAAAGCAGGACAGTTAGCAGAGAAGACCAAAGTTATACCATCTGCCAGCTACTATGCATAGCCACCACTGTCAGAGTCATTTCCAAAATTCCAAGGGCTTGATAGATATTGTTTATTATTTCCACAATATTCGAAGGAGGATAATTTATGCTCATATAATAGATGAATCTTGAATAGTTTAAGTAACATACCTAACGATGGAAAAGCAGTAAATTGGGGGAACCAATTTCTGACCCCAAGTTTATCTACCATTTCCATGTCATGAACTAGAGAATGGTGGCATTTATGAGAGGCAGGAAGGATAATTTGAATCAGGAAAGCACTTCTTAGACACTTTATCACATTTATGACATCCCATAATAATTGGTTCAGTCTGTAGATTCTTCTAGATCCTGGGCAAGATAGCCCCTTCCTATCTTAAGAGGTGAAGCCTGCTGTTCCAGGAGGGAGGTATGAAACTGATCTGTTCAGTCCCTGGGTGCTGACTGTCTCAGTGTAGGACCTACCAACCAAGTACCTTTGATAAATTTATCTGAGTATCTATCTGTAAAATGGTATCAAAAAATCCTGCTTCTCAGGGTGGAGATTCCTTAGAAAACTTGGAATGGACCCACCATTTGACCCAGCTATTCCACTCCTTGGCCTATACCCAAAGGACTTAAAATCAGCATACTACAGAGATACAGCCACATCAATGTTCATAGCTGCTCAATTCACAATAGCCAGACTATGGAACCAACCTAGATGTCCTTCGATTGATGAATGGATAAAGAAACTGTGGTATATAATATATATATATATATATATATATATATATATATATATATACATACATACAATGGAATATTACTCAGCTATAAAGAATAATAAAATTATGGCATTTGCAGGCAAATGGATGAAATTGGAGACTATCATGCTAAATGAGATAAGCCAATCTCAAAAATCCAAAAGACAATGACCTCACTGATAAGTGGATGATGACACATAATGGGGGGTGGGGGGGCAAGAATGGAGGAAGGAGGGACTATATAGAGGGAAAAGAGGGGTGGGAGTGGTGGGGGAGAAGGAAAAAATAACAGAATGAAAACAATAATGTTGGGTATTTTTTTCATGTTTATTTGCCTTTTTTTCATTATCCTCTTCAGTGAAATACCTGTTTATATGTTTTATTATATGCATTATTTGCTGATTGTTGAGTTTTCCAATCTTTGTATATTTTGTAAATAAGTATGTGTATTACAAATGTTAAAACAATAATACAAAGGGGGGAAAATCCTGCTTCTATCAAACACAGTCAAGAAAGTATAATAGAGAAGTATTATAGAAATCTTGCTTCATATGAGAATTATGTTGCTACTGCTTGTGGTGATAGTGCTAGTTCAGAGCCTTTAATTCTTTAATTCTTGAATTATAAAAGGGAACATGGGGAATACTATTTTCTCTTCAAGGGAAAGAAGGACTCCTTTTGGCTTGCCTGTGTTTCTCATGGTTTAAACAAACAATCAAACAGAAAGACATTTTCCAATCAATGAGACACCACCACACACATATCAGAATGACCAAAATTCAGAACTCCAACAACACCAAATGCTGGCATTCATTGCTGGTGTGAATGTAGAATGGCCCACCACTCTGGAAGTCACTTTGTCAGTCCTTACAACATTGAGCATACTCTTCCCATATATCCAGACTTGAACTCCTTGATATTTATCCAAAGGTCTAGACTTAGGTCTACATGAAAACCTGTACAGGGATGTTTACAGCAGCTTTATTCATGATTACTGACCCTTAGAAACAACCAAGATGTCCTTCGATAGGTAATGGATAAACTGTTACATCCAGATCATGGGATATTATTAGTGCTGAAAAGAAACAGCCTATCGAGTGAATGACATGGAGGAAACTTAAATGCATATTACCAAGTGAAAGAAGCCAATCTGAGTACGTTGCATAGATGTGATTCCAACTACCTGACATTTTGAAGAGGATCAAAAGATCAGTGATTGCCAGGGAGTGGGGATAGAGAGATGAGTAGATGATTTCTTTCTATTCTGCCACATCTGTGGTTTCTCAACCACCGTTCTAGAAGAGTTTCCTCATTTCAGTTTGCATTTTTAATAGCAATTCTATATGATGACAAAAATAGGACATATACAAAGTTTGGAAAGTTAAAAAAGGAAGAAGAAAAAAAACGTCAAATCCTCCCTCCCAAATTGCTCGACCCGGAAATAGCTATCACGTTTTGGATAGTAGTTGGTTCTATTCTGAATTATTCTACCATCATGAAAAACTTTACAAGCATTATTGTTTTGGTAAACATTTCATGTATGACTACACATACATGATTATGTACATATAATCATTCCGAACTAAGATGGTAACATGTTGGATATTTTCGGTTTTGCACCATTCTAAACAATGTGGTGAACATCTGTGTGGGCAAGGCTGAAATTTTCAAATTATTTCCTAGACTTGAGATTGTAGGGTTGAAGGGATGTTTTGGTGAGTCTTATACTATTGCAAATTGCTTTCTAGAAATTTTGTATTTGCTTATACTTTTGGAAGCAGTGTGTGAGAGTTTCTGTTTCTCAGGTTTTCATATGTAAGATAATTAAAAAAAAATAGCTGGCTGCTGGGCACAGTGGTGCAAACCTCCAATTCCAGTGACTTGAGTGGCTGAGGTAGGAGGTAAACCTCCTAGCTGAGGTTTGGGGCCAGCCTGGGCAACTTGGTGAGACACTGTCTCAAAATGAAAAATAGAAAGAGTTGCAGCTGGTAGAGTGCCCCTGGGTTCACTCTCCATGAACACAAAAATTATTATGAAAGTGGAGACAAGGATGGTGTCTATTGATTTGATGAACATTTCTTTTTTTGTCTGGTAAAGAATGAACTTTTAAAACCTATTTGTTAATTTTCAAATATCTAATTTTGTGAATTATCCATTTGTATGATTTGCCCACTTATATATTTGACTCTTTATAAAATGAACTTAAAAACTATTTCCCCCAGTTTCTTACAATTTTTAAATGTCAGACTTCAAAATGGAAAGTTTTTCCCCTTGATATTTAAAATAATGACCTATTCTGACCAAAATAAAATAGCATATTAATAAAAAAATTATGAAGAAAGTAAATATCTCCTCCATTTTATCTCTTGGATTTGTATTAACATTTTTGAAGCATTTTCTTCCAACTGTTTATCCTACATGTTGACTGTAGTTTTTGAAGTTCAAAAATTTTAATTTTTATATAATTCAAAACTATTTTTTTGAATTTTTTGAAACTATTTTAAAAATTTCAATATATGCTCCAATGCTTTTGTGTTTAGGGAAGTCTAATCTAGACATAAGATAAAGAATCAACTTTAAAAATAGAGCTGTGGGCCAGGAATGGTGGCACGTGCCTGTAATCTCAGGGGCTCAGAAGGCTGAGGCAAGAGGATGGTGAGCTTAAAGTCAGTCTCAGAAATTTAACAAGACCCTAAGCAATTTAGTGAGACACTGTCTCAAAATAAAAAATAAAAAGGGCTGGGGATGTGGTTCAGTGGTTAAGCAACCCTGGGTTCAATTCTCCGTTTAAAAAAGAAAAAAAAAAAGAACCGTGGTTCTCTTTATGAAGGCAATATATTTTAGGATATTTAGGAAATTAAGGGGGATGACTTGACGCTATTGCAACTTCTTTCTTTCTTGATGCATGGTTGAGTCTTTTGATCCTGAGTATTTTATTTATTTTTATGTGGTTGTGAGGATAGTGCATATACAATTTCCTATCTTACCCTTTGCACTCATAACTATGCCATAAGCATTATTTTCATATTGCTACATAATCTCTGTAATGGCCCCTCTGGTTGCTGTGCAGTCATGACTGACCCTGTTCCACTGATGAACATTTCAGTTGCTTCCTATTTTTCCTTCAAGTGATATTTTGAAACACCAAAGTCCAGCCAAGCAGAATCTCCTACTGTTCCCGGGGGCTGACTGTAACAGAATTTGACTTCTCATTTCTTCCTCTCCTCCCAGGAGCACTGGAAGAAATCGCTTCCCCCAACCCCTGTGCTGAAGATGGAATGAAGGGCCTCACACATGCTAGGCAAGCTCTCTACCATGGAGCTACATCCCCAGCCCAAGAAATAATTTTGAAAGAATGGTTGACAATCATAAAATTAGGAGGAGAGAAACTGTGAGGTGAAAGCATGTTGAGTTTTCAAGAGAAAACTGCCTTAGGAACCCAGGCTGTTTAGATGTTGTTTTAGGGACTCGTGAATGAAGTACAAGTTTATAACAATAATTTCGACAGAATGCTTTCTATTCACGCAGTGCTTGGTACTTTTGAGGGCTGGATCTGTGTTTCTCATTTGCTATCTCTGTGACTTTCACAGTGATGCACTTGCTGAACTTGCTGTCTTTCTGTAAAATAGGAAGAATAATAGGCCAGAAGAGAGGCCAGGGGAGTGGGGGTAGGGGGTAAACAATCAGGAGCAACTAGGGAGCAGGCAGAAGGACCTCCCAGGAAAGAGAGATGCTCTTGTATAAATGTAACCTGGATCTTTTATCCCTGGGCCATATTTCTATTTGTACAAGGGGTTTGATATGCAGTCCGCAAGAATCCTTTTTACAGGAACCCCCAGTCCTGAGACCTCCTACCCTAGGCCAGCTCTGCATCTCTGACTGAGGCTCTGGCTCCTGTTCATACTCTGGACAGCAGCACTTGTCTATTAGACTCAGCCCATAGTCCCGAGAAACTTCCAGGGAGCAACATGCCCTAGCATCCTTTATGGCTCCTGTTATGTTTTGGGGTTAGTGGATGTAGGCATTAGCAAAATATACATATTTATTACAGTCCATCCTCTGTGCCTGTGGGTTCCACATTTCTGGATTTCTGGATTGAAAATATTCAAGGGGAAACACTGCATTTGTACTGAAGATGTACAGACTCTTTCCTTGTCATTATTCCCTAAACAATACAGTATAACAACTACTTACATAGCATTTGCAAATGTTGGGTATTATAACTTATCTAGAGATGATTTAAAGTACCCAGAGAGGATATGTGTAAATTATACGAAAATACTACTGCCATTTTATATAAGGGGCTTTAGCATCCCCGGGTTTGGTATTTGCTGAGGTCCTGGAAGCAATCCTGTAGTTTATATTAACTGTCATTTGTCTGTTGGCAAAGTTGGAGAACAATGATCTTGACTTCTCCATGAAAATGATCCTTAATTATTTCCCCTCCTGCAGGAATTAGGAAACAACTCAGTACTTAGTGGTGGAGAACCAGGGACGTGGTCAGAAATTTCGTTTCAGGCGTCTTAATGTCTCGTGTGTAGAATGGGAATAACAACACCTACTTCATAGGGTTGTCTGGAGACTGAATGAAATAATGGTTGTCAAAACGTTAAGCACAGTGCCAGGCACACAGTAAGCGCGCACTAATGTTAGGTGGTTGTTATGATCATGATTATTGGCAAACTGGAAAGACCGAGGAGCCCTTGAAAGACACAGGGTTAGGCGCCGGGGAAAGAGACTTGGAGATGTGCCCAAGGCGTGCAGAGAGACTCGTGCGCCTACCAGCAAGGAGAAGGCGGAGCTTTTGGTACCGGGCGGGAGGCGAGCCCCGGGAAAGGCAGGACGCTCCGGCCACACTCTTCCAGTAGTCGAGGCTCCTTGGCCACAGGCCAATCGCAGCACATTATCTTTGATTTTTGAAAATACCCAATCCTCTAGACTTGCAGGCGGTAACTGCTTGATAAAAGGACCAAGGTATCAGGCCCAGGGCAGTGCTGGACTCAGGACTGTTGTGTTAGGCCCCGCCCCGGGGCGGTGTCACCGGAGCTTTCTGGGAGTACCGCTCGCCACAGCACCCGGCGTCAGTGCTGGAAGCTCCCTCCTCCCAGGCTGTGCGGTTCCGGCGAGGGGTGGCCCTTTAAAAGGCAGTATCTTGTCCGGAGGGGGCGGGCAGGGGGAGCTGACCGCCGCCCGAGGCCCGGCCCCTCCTCCCTGCCCCCTTCCTCGGTTCGTCCGTCCCTCCCGGGTCCCAGCGTCGCTGTCTCGCTAGCCTAGCGCACGCTCCGCCTCCGTCAGTCGGCTCCCCTGTCTAGTGAGCAGCGTGGACAGGAGCCGGGGCCGGACGCGCGGCCCGGGCTGGGGGCTGGGAGCGCGGCGCACACGGCCTCCCGGAGCAAGATCGGCCCCCGCCACCGGGCGAGGCCGGCGCCGCGATGGCAGAGATGGGCAGTAAGGGGGTGACGGCGGGGAAGATCGCCAGCAACGTACAGAAGAAGCTCACCCGCGCGCAGGAGAAGGTGAGCGAACCGGAGTCCCGGTCACCTGTACCCCTGCTCCCCAGGGTCAGGCCCTGTCGCCTCCGGACGGCCGCTGCCAAGGGGTTCCCCAGACTGCCCCCGACGCTCCGAGTTTTCCCCTTCGGTTTGCGTTCTCTGTCTCCCCACCTGGGCTGGGGCAGGGGCAGGGGAGGGCGCAGCTGTCCGCTCACCCCCTCCTCCCCTCAGCCTTCGGCCGCTTTGTACAGTCGCTGTTCCGCTGCAGAGAAGTGGCGGCCCACGCTCTAGACTCCTGTAGCTGCGCTTGGTCCAGTCTAACCCCACCCTGGAGGCCAAGGGCCAGGAGGCTGGTAGGGCGACCCCCAGCTCTCCAGGCCTGTGCGGGCAATTCCGGAGGGGCCCACGCCGGGGAAGGGAGGGAGCATTTCTCTCCGGCCCGGGGCTACTGCGCGCCCCGGACTCCTAAGGCTACTTCCCAACCCGCGGGTGCCGGCGCCCTCTGTTCTCTCCTTCCAAACACCTCTCCACCTTCGACCCCCACTGACCCGAATGAAGGATCGGATTTCCTTCCCTGTGAGGTGCCTGCGGCCTGGGAGCTCCTGCCTGGCTCTGCCAGTAGTAGAGGGCTGCGAACCCCTCCAGGAGGTCCCCTTGTTCGAGCAGGGGCTTAGTGTTTCCCTCTGCCCGGGAGCCGGTGGCCGTACTGGTTGTGGTAGCCCTTGGCCAGCCGGGTGGGGACCTGTCCCAGAGTAGGGGCATGTAGGGCGCCGCAGGAAATCTGACCCTTCTTTGCTGAGAGAGACTCCCAGCTGGCGCGGGGGGATGGAGTCGGGGCTTCCTGGGGCACCCTGACTGTGCAGGAAATGCAGGGATTGGGAGGCGGGGGTCCTTGCCGGGTCAGCTTTTATCCCAAGCCATCTCTGGTTTATTGAATTGGATCACGCCAGCTGCTGACGCCACTTCCCCCAGACGATTCTTACTGAAATCTGAGAATGTAGAATCCGTGTTTCTGCCAGGGTAGCCCCCCAGAGCTCCGTGGCGGACGGGTGGAGACCCGGGGACAAGCCGGCCTTCCCCAGCAGGCCTTGTGGCTGTTTATAAACAATGACTTTTGCAGCTGAGACCTGCGGGCTCCCTAAGGATGCAGTCACGTGATGGCGGGGTGGGGGAGCTTCCCCTGTGCCTCCCTGAGTCCTACTGCTCATCCCTGTGGTTGGGCTAAGGAGGTGGGTGTGTGTGTGTGTGTGGAGCGAAGGGCTGTGGGCCAGGCTCCAGATCTGGCCAGCCCCAGGTCCCCACCCCATCCTAGGAGGAGGAGGGATTAGAGCCCCAGGAATAGCTTGGTGGGGGCTGGGAAGACTTGCATCTTCCAGGTTGGAGGGGTAGCAGCAGATGCAGCTACTCTTGCTCCCCCTCCTCCCCATGACTGGGTAATCCATCTAGGTGCCTGGAGCAGGCAGCCCTGGGCCTGAGCCTGTTTCCTTCTCCTAAGAGGAGGAGGGAGATGAATGGGAACCTGAGAGCTAACTGAGACAATTTCCCTGCCCCGCTCCACTGATGTCCAACTCCTGTCTGGCTCCCCATTGCTTCTGGTGTGCCCCTTTGCCCCAGCTGCCTTTTTCTGCAACAGCATCTTTGATGTAATTCTAGGGAAAGTGGGCATGGGCCATGTCCCCTCCTTGTAAGTGGCCGTATGTCACTGGCTCACAGAGCTACTGTTCCTCCCTATTCAACCCCTGTTCTGTGGTCTTGGGCAGTTGGCTGACAGCTGGTGGGCTACGGATGCTGGACTTGGCCAACAGCAGGGCTGGCCATGCTCAAACCTGGGCTTCTTGGAATTGCAGTTGCTTAGTGCCACAGCTGTTCTCTTCTCCACGGGTACTAGTTAGACACCCTGGCCCCATCAGAAGCCAAGGCATTGTGACAGGCATCCTGGCTATCTCTGAAAGTAGACTTCCTTCCACCCTTTTCCTTCTTGGTTCAGCTGCAGGCCTTGCTCCTAGGAAGCCCCACATCTCAATCCACATCAATCTTTTCGTTTGCTTTCCTGCCACTCAGAATCCATCACAGGGTGGGTGTTGCTAACAGAGCTCTTTCTTTAGCATCCTCTGGTGGTGTTCAGTACCCACTCTAACTCCCATTGCTCATGGGACTTCAATCCTACTGCCTTACAAATAGCCCTACCACCGTACTCACCTTTCCTCAGTCAAATCAATGAGTAACCGGGAAATTCATATTTCCTTATTCTCATAGGAGGGCATTTTTTTGTTGAAGGACAACAGGACTTATGGTGGAAGGGCCAAAGAATATTCATATAGGAAGAAGTGCTCCCGATCATTCATCTTCTCTTCTCCTCGCATCCCCTTGCAGCTCAAACATCCACCAAGACTCAGAGGGTGAAGTGTGGTCAAGGGCACCCTGCCCTCTGGTGCTGTGGATCTCTGTGGGAGTCAGTGAACCAGGTCTCCTGTGTCACTCCATGGATCCTGGGTTGCTGTTACCCACTGATCCACCTGCCTCTACCACAGTTCTGGGCAGCTCATATGTGTGCACTTTGGGCATTCACCAATAAGTAAATCACCCACTAAGTGCTTAGGATTTATGAGCAATGAAGGCATTTGAGGGGCTTGGCTTGGTAGCTTTGACATAGGCTTATGGATGGCTGATTTGTGTCATTTGCTACTTTGCTATCCCTTGTTCATCAAATCCTGTCTAGATGTGAGCCAGATGTCTTGTCCTAGACTGAGCCCCCAGTTGTGGTCTCAGATAGGGTGTGTGTGACTCTGGCTTGTGTGTAGCATATTCCTATAAGGTCTCCTACCACCACTGTTGGCCTCTCAGCTACCCTCAGTGTGCCTGGAGCTCAGGCCTGTGGGCACCATGAGGTCATCTTCCCATTGCGTTTGGCTTGTCGGACCCTTTATAAATGACTGTGTCCATTTTTGGGCCTCAGAAGGGTGGCTGGGCAAAGCCAATTTAGGGTGGAGCCTGGGTCAGATGACAGAGAGGATTAGAGGTTGGCGGATTGGGCCCCTTGGGGGATGGGTGACTGGGCAGAAGGACAGCTGGGGTGCAGGGGATGGAATCTGTTCTGCTGGCGAAAGGTCTGTGGCCCAGGAGTCCTCGGAGCATGTGTCAGGGAGGCTGGGCCTTGTTCTGGTGGAGCTGGGCTAGTGATGAGCATAGGAGAAGGCCTTGGCGAGGGTAGAAGTGTGTACTTTCCCCTTCCTGGCTGGCCTTCCCTGAGAAGGCTGGACAGTGGGGAGCACCAGCTGGAAGGGGGAGGTCCCAGGGCTGTCCATGCACACACTGCGCTGGCATGCTGAGCAGATGCTCATTAAAGGAAGGGGCAGTGGCAGTTATTTATAGGACCCTGACACATGGCCATGAATCTCACCATGTTCCTCTGCATAGTCAAGGTCTCCCCACACAGTAGCCTTGTCAGCCTCTTCAGTAGGAGCAGGCCTGGACACCAAGCCTATCCTTGTAGCAATGATAAGAGTGACCAGACCACACTTAAGAGCAGGTGCACGTGGCCCTTTTAACATAAGAGGCAACTGGGGCACAGGCAGTCCTTGCCACCCCTCCAGTTATACAACCCTGTGATGGAGCTCAGTGCCCACCTGGGCCACTGATTTTGCAAGTACTTTTCCTCCTTCCCAGGCCCCAGTCCAGAGCTGCTGCACCAGAGCAGCAGGTGCTTTGCCCATCTTTGCCCTTTCCTCATCTCCCCTACCACTTCCTACTCCCCAGATCACCTGTCTTTTCCTCTACCTTTCTCTGTATCTCCTTGCTCTGGGCCTTTTCCTTCTGAGTTTGCCCAGACTTTTGATGCACATTCCAGACTGGGATCAGCTTCCTTTGAACTCATTATTTATGTAAATGCTCATTACCTGTGGGAGAGAGGGATCCTGGCATCTTATCTTGGTGTGTATAGGAGCTCTGGGGCATTGGGTTTAGGCAGGTGGTGAGGGGAGTTTGGAAGCACAACCCTGGGACCTCTCTGAGCCCCTGTAGGCTTGGGTGGCCTCAGTACAGTGTGCTGGCAGGACATAAGCCAGGCAAAGACTGTTTGGTCCTGGGGGCAAATGAGGGGGAGTGTGATGGACTACCAGGGACACAGGGAAGGAGGGGTCCCAGGAGGCATGAGTATGGACTGTGGTGTGGAGAGGGGAGTGTGAATGATCAGGACATTAGCAACATGGAAGAAAAGGAGTGGCCATGCAGCAATTTCAGGCCAGATGTGATCAGGTCTTGAATATTGGGGAAATCGTTGTACCCCAGGAATTCAGGGGAAGCCGAGCATGACTGCTCCTCCTCATCCTCACAGATCTCCCATCAGGACTCCCTTCTTAGTTTTGCTCTCTGGCACCTGGCCAGGCCTTTGCCCCTGTAACCCAAAGCTGAACCTCCTGTGGTCCTTTTGCTATGAGGTTCTAGAATCCCAGAGTCCCACCTTCTGCTCAAGGCCTATCCTGCCCTTCACCATGTGAATGACAGCAGAGAGTGCATGGGCTTTGGGATCCCCTGACTGGCTCTTAGATAAGTCGTGAGACCTTTCTAAGCCCTGTTCTCTTTTGTTGAATTGGGGATAATGATGGTTCCTCTTTACATGCATGCTGCGGAAAGCAGAACCTTTGACAGGTTCCTGGCACATAGCAAATGCTCACTAAAGCCAGCACCACAAAACCCTCACTGGTAGCCCTCCCTCCCCACACAGTCCCTCTTTCCAACTCCTCTCCCTGGGAGTGTCCATTACAGGCCTCTGTAGACAGCTAATCCCTGCTGAGCCCTTAGCTGATCAGGGTTTAGGATGCTGTCATAGCGCTGGGGTGGTGTGTGCATATGTTCATGTGTGTGGTATATGTGTCTGTGTGTGCTGTGTGCATGTGCTTTATGTGGTGTGTACAGGGGCAATCTATGGCAGGCGGAATCTCTTGGACTGGAGATCAGACTGTTTGGGAGTGAATCTCAACTCCTACACATAAACTGTGACTGGGCACATTTCCCTTGTCTCATCTTTACTTTTCACAACTGGTAAAGTGGTGATGGGGTTTGCATATTCATTCATTTATTCTCACAACAAGTTTTCAGTACCCACTACCTTCTGGGCACTGTTCCAGGGAGTAGGAATCCAGAGGTGAACAGTCCAGGACCCTGCTTTGCTAGAGCTGATATCTCAGTCAGGGAGACTTAATATACAAATGGTTATGGTGACAGGTAGCCACAGGAGCTAGAAAGCAGTAGGGTGTCCTGTATGTGAGACCTGTGCTGATCTGAGATCCAGATGTGATGTGGGATGTTGGCATACAGTTGGAGGGTTGGGTTGAGGTTGTGGGAAGCTTCTGGTCTCCAGGTGAGAGGGCACCTCTGGGAGCAGAGCTTTCTATTGGACATCAGGTGTGTTATACTTTTCTTTTGGTACTGGGGATTGAACCCAGGCACACTTTACCACTGACCTATATCCCCATCCTTTTATGTTTTCTATTTTAAGACAGGAACTCACTAAGTTGCTTAGGGCCTAAGTTACTGAGACTGACCTTAAAATTGTGATCCTTCTGCTTCAGCTTCTGGAGTTGCAGAGATTATAGGTGTACCCCACCATACCTGGCTTATGTTGTGTTTTTCTAAAGCCACCTTTTCATCAAGTCTCCTTTTGGAATTAAAAATACAAAGAAAGGATACCAACGTTGAAAGTACCAAGCAGGGCAGGTCTGGGCAGATGTATATGTAGCTTTGGTGGGTGTTTGTGCAGGGCGGGGGGGGCAGGGCCTCCTATGCTGGATGTAGGCTGGGGGAGGTGGGAGGGACTGCTAAAAGATGAAGAAGACTGTGCCAGAGATGGGCTAGACCAGGAGGGCCATGTGTAAGATTTTCACACAGACCTGTGACTGGCATATCAGAACGACATAGCCTTAGAGAACTGGGATTGAGTACCCTCCAGGCATTCTTACCCTAGGCTAGTCAGGCTGACTTCTCTGATCCTCAGTTTCCTTGTCTGAGGTAGGCATACTTGCTGGCAGGGCCACTGGGAGATGAAATGGAAACATGCAGGGGAGGCTGCTTGCCCACGGTGGGGACCTAGAGCCACCAGTAGGATTTAGCATCTTGCTATTCTTGTGCCATCTCATGGGGAAGCTGGCACCTGGGCTTCTGTGCACCCCTGCCTCAGTCTGCTACCTTGTAAGAAGGCCACAGGGTTGTGCACATGCCAATGACTGACAGGGGTCAGGGCTGAGGAATGGAAAAGAGAAAGGCAGGTTCTTCCTGCCCCAGGGGAAAGTTTGTCAAATATTAACTTAATAATAATAGCTGTGGGTTACTGTATACCTGCCATGTGCTGTCATCCCTGCCAACAAGTGAGGACATTAGGAGTCCCTTGAGCAAAGGAAGAAACTGAGGTTTGGCCCAGTGGTGTGATTCCCTTGAGTTGTCCATCTCTGTAGTGGATGAGGCAGTGGGTCTGACCCTGCAGACTGCCTTGGAGGCATGCAGATGAGATGGCAGTCTCCAGCCTGGGGACCCTATCTGTCTCTCCAGCCCCACTTGGAATCCAGGCTTGTACTTTGGGGTGTATGGTGGACTCTGGGGTGATGGGAAGACATGGGGTTTCCAGAAACAAGTTCAGAGTTAGGGGTTCATGCATCATGAGGACAGACAAGACCCTGTGTGCTTGTATTTTCCTCCATAATAAAAGCTATGTTCAATTTATCCCATCTAAAGAGGACTCAGTGTGTCCTGCCTACTTTTGTTTCAGTCATTGCTATAATGTTTCTTTGTTGAAATGATAGCATTACTAGTCACTTTTTAATGTGCTTGGGGAGGAAGTAGACATGCTGCCGATCATACCCAGGCACGCAGAGAAGATTTTCTCTGGTGAGGGACTCCTGCTCTAGGTCCCTTAATGCCTACCTCTGTGGCTTGGGTTCAGGCTGGAGGCAGGCCTGTGTGTCTCTGCTTATGAGGATGGATGTCAGCCTATATCCTATCGTCACTGTGGCTCCATACCCCCAACTTGGGCATCTAGTTGTCCCTTGATATCCTTGTTTGGTGGGTTGCAGGAACCTCGCCTTCCAGTTGCTAAAATCCTTCTATACTCAAGTCCCTCATATAAAACCATGTATTATTTGCATGTAACATAGGCTTGTCTTCCTTAAATCATCTCCAGATTACTTATAATGCTAATATAATGTAATTATGATTACATTAGTTATTATACTGCATTGTTTAGGGAATGGTGTCAAAAAGTCTGTGCATGTTTGGTATAGGCAGTTATTTTCTTTTGAAGATTTCTGATGCATGGTTGGTTGAATCTGTGGATGTGGATACACAGGGTTGACTGTACTTCTTGCATGCATGGGTGCACGGCTTCTGTGGCAGCAGAGAGACAGCGCTGATGGCTCTCAGAGATTCTGGGTTTCAGGGTGCAGGGTAGAAGAGAGGGACTGCAGGATTTGGACTGGGGTAGGAGGTGCCAGTCCCACTCTGTCTCTATCACTGTGGAGTGATCTAGTTCTCCTTCCATACTACCTTCTCCCTTGATCAAATGGCATGATGAGTGGACAACACAGGGCTATATGGAGGCCTAACCTAAGCCAGTGGCTATAGCACTTGGTGCTAGGTAACAGGGTTCTTGTGATTGGCCAGGGCCCTGCTAGGGAGTCCTGCCTGGTTTTAGGCCAGATGCCAAATGGGGCTTGGCCTTAGTCCTCAGCAGATGGGTATTCATAAGAGCCTATGGGTGACAGAGGAACTGGGGCGCTGACTGGTGGTGGTGGGGATTCGTGTGATTGGCTAGACCAGATACTTAACTGTTAACGCAGCCTGCCTCTGCTCTCAGACGCAGTTCTCAGGCTCTTTGCTGAACATCTTCCCTCAGCTTGCAAGGACCTGTGCCCTCTCCCGCTCCCTGACCCAGATCCTGAGTGTCACAGCAAGCAGATGCAGTGGGATTGGGGTCACAGCATGGGGCAGGGGAGGAGTCCAGACTTGGAGCCTTCTGGGATAGAGCTTGGAGTGCTCTATCAGAGTACTGTCCCCGAGAGACAATTGTACCTCCAATGTTGTGCCTGGCTCCCACTGCTGCCTCTGTCCCTTTGGAAGCGCTATGAGCTGTGGACATGTCCCCTCTGCAGTGCGAGGGCCCAGTGCCATGGGCTGAGCCCTGGATCATCATGGGAGTGAGTGAGTGGGCGGCTGCAGGCAGCAGCTGCTACATGACTGAGCTGGGGAGAATTCGTTGCTGCC
Source organism: Sciurus vulgaris (assembly GCF_902686455.1). Lineage (NCBI taxonomy): Eukaryota > Metazoa > Chordata > Mammalia > Rodentia > Sciuridae > Sciurus > Sciurus vulgaris. Next base: position 74,390,049 of record NC_136463.1, read on the forward strand.
AGGACTGCTTGCTACTCTCAGCTCTTCTAGACCACTGCAGCCTCCTTTCTCAGTGTTACCAGGGCACCCTTTTCAGCATGTTGTCTCCCCAGATATGCTGCTTGCTTTTTTGTTGTTGTTATTGTTGTTGTTTTGATACTGGGGATTGAACCCAAAAGGCACCTTACCTCTGAGCTACATCCCAGCCCTTTTAAAATTATTATTATTTTTATTTTTGAAAAGGAAAGGGGACCTTGCTAAGTTGCTGAGCCTGGCCTTGAACTTGCAAACCTCCTACCTCTATTTCCTGCCTCAGCCTCCTGAGTTGCTGGAATTACAGGAGCACGTCATAGCACCGGGCTGGCTCCTTGCTTTGTGTGCATCACTTCTTACATGGGTTAGATCCCCTGAGGGGACTGTAGCTTACCTATGGGTGGTGACTATGGCCATCTTATTATCTTATTTGTATTCTCTCTTATGTCCATTGTGGGCCAAGATGCTGAGAGGTTCATGATGGTGCTGTCCATGCCCCCAAGGAGCTCTCTGCCTTGCACACAGTGCCCATCCTGGGACTGGGGGCCAGGGAGGGCACCAGAGGGAATCTCGAGGTCTATGCCTCGGGCCTGGGCAGTCAGGAAGGGTTCCTTGGGGGAGGTGAGTCTGAGTTGAATCCCAGGGCGAATGAGGCAGGCTGGGGGTGGGGAGACATGCTTCTGGCAGTGGTGGGAACAGCACTCCCAAGGTTTGTTCGGGTACCTGGGAAGGGTGAGTATGGATGGGGTGAGATGAGGCCTGGGTTTGAAGAGAAAGGTAATTAGAGCTGAAGGCCTGGGATGTAGCCTGTGGGCTTTGCCCCAGACTCATGTCAGGTTCTTCAGCATTTTTCTTCAGGTGGTGTTTGAACCTCTTTTCTGACTCCGGGTTTGGTTCAACTAAAGACTGGGTGTTTTATTGATCTGGGTCTTGGGAGCTTCTGGCTTTCTGAGGAGGAAAAGACTGAGGCCCAGGAGAGGTAGTGAGCCCTGAGTCCCCAGAGGGAGCAGCCTCAACTAGAACAGAATCTGGACATTTCCAGGAAGGCACAGGGGGACAGGGACAGGGTTGGGCTGTAATCCTGGAGTCTACCTGTCAGGGTTGGGGCCAAGGGCCAGGTGACACCTGCTGCTGAATTGCTGATGGACAGCATCCTGCACCAGCTCTGCAGCTGCACCATGCATGTCTGTTTCTCTGTCTGCTTCAGAGCCCAGGGTGACACAAAGAGGGTGTGACACTGTTGGGCTTGGAGAGCAAGTTGGGAGGGTTGTCAGTTAATTGCTCACCCCTGTGCTCTGCTCTGCCCCTTGGGGCTGGCCGTTAAGATGGGCAAGGGTGGTCCCCTTGCTTTTGGATCAGAGTGGTCCTGCCAGCTATGGGGACCCCTGACTGCAGGTTCACACCACTGGATGGGGAGGGGGAACAGGAGGACATAGTTTTTGGTGTGTGAATGTAGGATTGGTGGCACCAGCTGGGTGGTGATGCTGATTGGAGTTTCCAGGGATTCCTGTGGCTGCAGGAGTTTTGTTAGACTTCAGGACCAGACGGGGGATGGGGGAACAGGAGAGTCTTTGCCAGCCCAGCCCCATTTTCCAACAGCTGTGACTACTTTCTTTAGACCCTTTGCTCAACTTGCCCTCTCCATGGTGCTTCTGCCAAGATGCCTGGGCCCTGGGGACCAAAGTGGCACTGAGGGGCCTGAGCCACGAGATGTCCCTTGTGGGGACCCCTGCTTCTCATCTAGCCAGTCCTCCATAGCTCCCCTGTTCTTCTGGGCCAAGGTGGCATCAGCTGTCTTATTCCATGTTGTCCAGTCCGTGGATAATTGTCTTGGGGGACAGATTCTGGTGATGGGGTGGATGGGTGTGCTGATCTGGACTCAGGACTCCTGGCAGATGGGAGAAAGGAAAGAAGATTCAGGGTATGTTGGGGCAAATTAAGAAGCTTAAACCTTTGGAGAGACCAGGGGATTTGTCCTGTAGTCCTAGGCAAGTCGCCTGCCCTTTCTGTTTCATCCTCTGAAAGTGGTCTGGAGAGAGTTCTTGTTCCTGGGGTTTGTGTGAGGGTGAAGCACCTGGCTTGGAGCCTGCTTCCTTGTGCTCTGCTCAGCCCCAAGGGAGATCTTGGGAAAGCCCTTGACATCCCACAGGTGCACACCATTGTGACTTTTGTGTTTTTTCTGTGCTTATGACAGGTCTCTTGAAATTGAACTTTGCAGTGTCCTTAAAATTGTTTTCCTGCATAGGCTGAAAAAGCTAAATTAGGAGGTGGTGACTTCACTTCACAAGGGAGAAAGTCAGAGCTCTCCTAAGCTAGACCCTGATTGAAGGGGCAGGGATGGCTCTAGGTGGGGCTGCCTGTTTAAGGGGACAGAGAAGGGTCTCAGAGTCATGCATTCATTCACTGGAGGAACCTGACGTGCACCAGAAGAGCATGAACTTGAGAGACCTGAGTTGGGCCCTGACCACAGAGCCCAGTGTGCCCATTTGGGAACTGGGAATACTGCAGCCAGCAGAACTCTGGCTCCTGTAAGGGGTAGTGGCAGCAGCTGAGCTCCTACTGGGTGCCTCTGGGTCTGGATGGTTCAGGACCATCTTAGCATCTTCACTGAATTTGGTAAATTACTAAGAACCATCACATCTACCACTGCCATTTGTTTCTCTCTGCCCTGTGAGGTCACTGCACAGAAATGTGGTCCTCCTGGGCAGATGAGGACACTGAAGCTCAGGGGAACCCTGGCGTTTCCTCCCTTCTGGTCCTCAGAGTAGCCTTTCTCGCTTGCTGTTATTCCTCTCCTGGAACTTAGGCAATGGTGGGGGAGGGGGGAGGGATGATTATTGAAGAGCAAATGTGTTTTCAAATGAAAATCAGTGTGTGGGCTGCAGCAATCAGGGAGCACCTGGTATATGTTTGGGGGATGAGGGTGGGGGTAGACCCTTGGTTACCCAGGAAGCTGGCATGTCAGAAGAGAAGGTGGCAGTAGAGAGCTGGACCTCTCACTGTTGGAGATTTCTATATGTGCCCTGGGATCCCCCACCTACTCCAGGAGGAAGGCTGGGTGCAGGGACCTTGGGGCTGCAGGAATCAAGGGGCCCTAGAGATTCAGGACTGATCTGAATGAATCTGGTCTGACTCTGTGGTCCCCAGATCCTCAAGGTGTCAGGGAGAGCTAGGTCAGATACCATATCTCCCACCTCCCACCAAGATAGATTTGGGGGAGCTTGGGGAATTTAGTAGTTTGAGAGGCAACTTAAGACTAAGTGAATAGCCAGGAGTATGAGCTGAATCCTGTTCTAAACTGGGAATCAGAATCCATAATTAATTGGATGCATTTGCTAAACCTGGGATAGGACCCAAATATTGTTCTTTTTCTGAAATATAAACTAAGCCAGAAGTTTATTTCTTGATGTCCTCTCTTCCCTCCAAGGACTCAGTGAAGCAGTGTGTCCTGGAAGCGGGCCTGGCTGAGCTGGAATGTCACCTGCTTCCCCAAGTGGGCCAGCCTGGCCCTGTCCTACTGGTTGGGTGGGCAGCAGGCCTGGAGAAGGCCATAGCTGAGGCATGCTCTTGTCCTCTCCTGAGGACTTAGGGGGCAGTGCTTCCCCATCTCTGTTGATTAGGTGGGGGTTGCTCCCAGGCTGACTTTGGGTGGACTGCGGAAGCTTTGCTGAGAAGTGGGTGTGGGCTCAGGGCCTGGCTGGGAGAGCTGAGTCAGCGTGTGGGAGACTGCTCCGGAGTGAGGACAGAGATGCTGCACTCGAGGGTCACCCTGCCCGCTGTGCCACTCAGGCCAGAGAGGCCGCCCCCGCAATCTGCAGCAGCTCTGTTTCACTCTTGCGCACAGAGTTGCTGCCTTAGCATTGCGGTGTACCTAGGGGCCTGGAGCTGCGGAGGCCTCAGGCAGGCAGCCTGGACCCTGGGATTCTGCTCCACGCGCTCCCATTACTGCAGCCAGTTACTAAACCTTTCTGGCTCCTGTTCACTCTTCTATAAAATGGGGTAGCAGTCCTGCCGGCTGAACCCCGGTCCTCAGGAGGAAGATGAATTCTACTGTGCATCTCTTCCTGGCCCTGGGCACACAGCAGGCACACAGCATGACGTGAATTGGAGTGCGAGACTTCAGGAGATAAGGGCGGGAAGGGCTTTGCAAAGTATGGCAAGGTGGAAAGGGTATCACTTTTGAGTCTTGGTGGCCCAGGTTCAAATCCCAGCTCTGCTCTCCTAAGTCCTTTGGCCTTGGGCGAGTTGTTCATCCCCTGGGAGCCCCAGTTTTCCTGTTCGTGGAATGGGCTTATCGTGAGGATTAAACGGGAGAATGTGTGTTTTCATTTCACACTGAGGACACTGAAGGTCGAGGTGCCAGCTCTGGGACAGGATGGGGTGGTGGGCTGGTGTGGGGGTGTTAGGCCACACCGTGCCCTGTGTGTGTGAACTCTTGGGCGGTCATTCCTGAGGCCAGACCTTGGCCCACCAGCGGTGGAAGAGTCGAGGCCCCGCTTGGGATCTAATGACCTGAGGGCCATCAGAGGGCGTAAGGAGGGGAAGAGGATAGTCTGTAGAGGACCTTATAGGTTATGCCCCAGCTGCACTGTGGAGCCCCAGCCTTCTCAGTCCTTGCATGGGGTAGCCAGGGGTCTGCAGATCTCCACCCCAGCCTTGTCCCCTGCTCCTTCATTCCTGTGACTGGCTGCTCTGTCTGGCAGATCAAGGTCCCTCTACTGGAGAGTGGCGTTTCCTCTTGTGAAGAGGGCTGCGTGGGAAGGGACAGTTAGGGATGAGACCCCGCAGGCACAGGTGGGGTGCTGGTCTTGGCTGTGCTTTCTGGGATCCTGTGCCTTCTCTCCTGTGTGGGGGGTCCCTCCTACCCCTCTGAACTCACTGCTGCATCCCTTTTCCTGTAGGCTTTGGTGAAGGCCTGGCTTGTTGAGCCAGAGGGACCTGGTCACATGCCTCAGACAGTGAGACTGGGTCTTCAGGGAGGGTGTCCCACATGAGTCCTGGAAGTCAGAGATGAAAGGGCCTTCGTGCTCTGGAGGCTGGCGACCTGCCTAAGGCTGTGGGTTAGTGACAGTCCTCTGACTGCCCCCTACATTGTCCCCTTGAGCTGGTGAGCAAAGACATTTAATCAGGAAGGTAAGTGAAGACATTCAATCAGCAACATTGTCTCATGCTGGGCAGCAAGCTGGGCAGTGGTCAGCCTCTCTGAGCTCTTCTGTTCCTTTTACTTCCATCTGATGTCAGTAGGGCCTGGATTATGGCTCAGAGAGGTTTGGCACCTGTGAGATCACATAGCTTGTCAGAGTGGGGCTGGGAGTCCCCCTCCCTCATTTTCCTGTCTTGGCTCCTGCCCAACTGTATACAGACCTCCTGCATCTGGTGGAGGTGGTAGACAGTGCCTTCCCTGGCCCCTTTACCTCCACTTTAGTCTCCCCTAAGAACATTCCTCCTTGCCAACACAAGAATAATAGGTGTGGGATCAGCAGGGGGAGACTTGGAAAAGTTCCATCTATGCCCCTGAATATTCATTCCATCTGCCAGGGAATGGGCACAGGTAGGGGCAGAGCCAGGGCTAGGGCCATGGGCAGGTACAGGGTTGAGGGCAGGGGCAGGGCTAAGGGCAGGGCTAGGGATAGGGGTGGGATTTAGGGTCCCTGACTCTCTCTCTGTCTGTTACTGTTTTCTCTTGCTTCTCCCCACTGCCCTCATCCCTAGTAGCCCCTTCCTTCTTCATCCCTTCTCAATTCTACTGCAACCTCCTCTATGGACTTCTTGGGGGAACAAGTGGTGGAACAACCCTGTGTTGGGATAGGACCCCTCTCCTCCGCTCTGGACTCTGGACCTGCCAGCCTCACCTTGGTTTCCCCATTTCCAATGCAGGAGTCCTTCTCTATGGTGCCTTGGGCGCTGTGTACTGTGGACAGTCCAGGTTTGAGGCAGCAGGCTCTTAGCACAGTGGTGGGGAGACCCAGGCTCTGGGAGTGACACGTGGCTGCAATGAGGGTGGCCCTCTCACTGCTGTGCTGTACTTTGAGTTTTGGTGGTAGGCAGGACTGGGCGGGAGCTATTTAAAAGCAACTCTGGGCATTCACTCCACTGAATAACAAAAATAACAATGGTGTCCAAAATAATATTGATGTTTTTGAAGTAAAAACATATCTTATCTCTGTTACCATTTAGTAGTTCTGGTGTCACAGACTTGGAAACTGAGGACCCTGATTAATAAGTGAAAAACCTGGTTGCATGCCTAGGTTGAGTTTCTCAGACAGCAACAGACACGAAGAGCTGAGGGCATTCAGAGGGAAGAGTGTGTCTTGTGCCTGGAGGAGTTGATGTGAAGGGCCAGCCAGGGCCTGGCATCTTCAGGGAGGCAGGACGGTTGGGGTGATCATGGCACTAAGGCTTGTTGCCCACCCACACACTCAGAGGGTGCTGGCAGGCCCTTTCCCTGCTCTCCTGGGGCCCTCAGCTCTGTTCCTTCCCAGCATGGGCTGCTCCACGCTGAGCCAGGAAAGCAGGTGCTGAGGGGCAGGTGGGAGGCGGATGGGCTGGAAGGGCAGATCCCACCACTGTTTATGGCCAGCATCCTGGCCTGTGCTGAGAATAGCACCCACGCTTGTGTGGGGGCACAGGTGGGGCGGCTATGCTGACATCTCAGGACAGATGGGTCGAGGGCTGTGGCCAAGGGTGTGGTGCGTGCCTGTGGAGACACCCTGTCCTCAGTGGGCCCCACCCAGCATGAAAGAAGAGGCCGGAGAGGCTCCCTGTCACCCACATTCTGCTGCTGAGTCCTCGCTGCCAGCCTTTGGACTTGGCACTAGGGGGTGCCATGCTGACGCCCAGCCAGGGTTTCTTGTAGTGGGTGCTGCGGGTCCTACAAGCTGGCCTTGCTGGAAGGGATACTATTTTGAGTTGCTGTTGGTTGATTTCCATGGAGCCTTGTACCACTTTACCCTTTTAACTAAGTGGACCAGGGTAAGGGGGTGGGGGGTCTGCAGAGCTGTGGGTGGAGGAGGCCACTGAAGAGAACTTGGTCCCAGGGGCCGTGGGGTGGGTTGAGTTTTGTTTTCCCAGAGGAATGCTGAGCCCTAGTGAGTCATGAGGGCAGGTGTATGGGGTGGCAGGCACCCAGAGAGGCATGTGTGGGCTGGGTGTGGGGGAAACTGGGCAGGGTGAGGATTGGTGGGTTAGGTTCTCCAAGGTTTCTGGCCTGGGTAGGTGAATCCCAGGTCAAGATAGGGGTAAGGAGGAGCTGGGGTTGTGGCTCAGTGGTGGAGTGCTTGCCTAGCATGTGTGGGCACTGGGTTCGATTCTCAGCACCACATATAAATAAATGAATGAAAATAAAGGTCCATCAACTACTAAAAAAAAAAAAAAAAATTAAAAAAAGATAGGGGTAAGGGGACAGAAAAGGAAAACTAGTCACCATTCTGTTTTAAACTGTCTTGTCTACACAGTCATAACTCATTTTAAAAATACCCCTTGGAGGGATTTCTTGGCTTCATCTTACTGATGAGGCTCAATGGCTCAGAGAAGTGAAGTCACTGCCCAAGGTTGAACAGCCTGGGCTTGCTGCCTGCACCTCTTGCCCACTCACCAAAAGGGGCACTCTGCTGGCTATTCCAGGCTAGTTACTCTAAGCTGGTCACTGCTCTGAGTGAGTCAGCTTGGTGGGAGGGACTGAAGAAGGGAATGGGCAGGGAATGGTGGGGAGTGTCTGTGGGTCCTGGCCTTTCCATGTCCTGCTGGATTTTTGTTCAGAGATGTGCATCCTTCTCAACATGTCTCCTCTCTAGTGTGGGCTCCAGGGCAGTGACCTTGCTTGGGTCCCTACAGAACAGGTTCAGGTATACTGCGGCCTCAGAGCATGTTCTGTTTCTAGCCACTCAACCCAGGGGCCTAGGGGCCAAGTCCTGAGCCAGAAGAGGGGACTCACTGTGTGTGTGGGGTTGCTCCTGGGTCCGGACTATGAGGGGTGAAATCAGGTGAGGGGCAGCTTGACCCACTCCCAGAGGTTGGTGAGAAAGAGCTAGTGGGGCAAGTTTGAAGGCTGGCTGGTGCTTGATTGGGGTCTGGGTGGCCCTGGCCCTTCCAGGAACCCTGCTACCCACTGGTGGACACCTGGTTCTGCTGATGACTGAGCACGAGCTGGGCCTGGTGGATGGTCTTGGAGAAGAGGTAGAGCGTCTTCACCAAGCCCTGGGCCCAGCACTGCCTGGGCACTGGAGCTTCTCCATCCTTCCTTTAGCTGGCACCTCCTCTTGGCTGACTGGCTCACCCTCAGCCCATGTGGCAGGTGGTAGGGGTGGCACGTCAGAGTCACGGGCTTGGGAGCCCAGGCCACATGCGAATTCTAGCTCATTGCTTATCTAACCCCTGAGCCTCGGTTTCCCCACTGTGGACCACCTCCCTCTCCTTGTAGATTTTGAGAACTCATTCAGCTTTGGGATGCTTTTGTATGAGCTGCTCTTCTGTCACCTCATGCCCTCCTCTTGGCTAGCCCAGCTCCTCCAGCTCTTCTGAGCTTATTCCCCCTGTCTTGACTCTGGCCCGTTGCCTCTGCTCCTGCTGTGGGCTCCCTGGGCCTCCTGAGCCCAGCCTGGCTTTTTGTGGAGTCTGGGTGGCCCCACCCTGGCTGCCTGGCCATAGGCTTATCTCTGAACTGGCTGGAATTTCAGGCACCCTGGGAGGGATAAAGGGAGAAAGGGGGGCGGGGCTTCCTGGTGCCCCAGGGTTAACTGGACACCCTTCCCTGGGTCTGAGTGTCCCTTGCAGCTGAAGAAGGGAGCATGGGGGGAGGAGACCTGACTTTTCCTCCCCCAACCCTCCACCTCCTCCCTTTTTTCTCAGGGGGTGTAGACTGTCAGACACCACTGCCCCCCCCCAGCTGGGAAGGCAACTAGACTCTTTGTACTTTGATTTTTGTCCAGCAAGTCATAGTTCAAGGTATTGTTGTGGGACTGACATAGGTGGCGAAGTTTTCTTTGTTTTTGTTTTTTTAAAAAATTTTTTCTAATTAGTTATACATGACAGAATGCATTTTGACACATCATACATAAATGGGATCCAACTTCTCACTCTTCTAGTGTACACGATGTAGAATCACCCTAGTCTTGTACTCATATATGCTTATAGGGTCATCATGTCCGAATTATTCTACTGTGGTGGTCAAGTTATTATTTTGTCAATTAAGAACAGAAGAAAGAAAATCAGACATTGGGTTTTCCTCTCACCAGTGTTTCACTAAGGAAAGGGAAAATCACTCAAAAGAGGAAGGTGGTGGTCATTCTGGAGTGACAGCCTCCCTGGAGAGGCCAGTTGGCTTCCTTAGTCAGCTGTTCTGACCAGGAGCCCACAGAAAAGTGTGATGAATCTTTGTGGTCTGGTGTCAGAGGGCAGTGACTTCCGGAGCACAAGGACTGGTTCAAAAGGCGGCTCAGATCCCCATGTGGGTGGGACATGGCTGCGAGCTTCCGGGGCAGGGCTGCACCCAGGCTCAGTGGACTCCGTGGGTGTTTTGTATGTCATTGCAGAAATCCTTGCAAACGTCACATTCTCACCCGCAATCTGTCTGTGTTGCTTATTTCACGAAAGTGTTTTCTTTACCAGTTAAATCCTTGGAATGCAGCAAGATGGAGTGTGAATCTTGGGCAGTAAACCCCACATGGGTTGCCTGCTAATGCCAGGTGCCTGTGTCCCCCAGCTCAAGAATCACAAGTGGAGTTTGGTCTGTAGAATTGGAGAGGTTTGGGTCCTGCCTGACTCTGCTACTAGTTATGTCCCTGGGCCTCAGTTTCTTTATCTATAAAGTGGGGCCTGAGGGAGGCCCCATTTTATCTTCTTTATCTATAAAGTCACCACCTGAGGGAGACCCAGTGGTATGAGCCCAATGGTGAGGCGTGTTAATTGAACCAAGTGTTAATTGGACCAAAACAGGGTGATTGGACCAGAGACTCCCTGAAGGTCCTGCCTTGCAGTGTGAGCTTTGTGGGGCTCAGGGGGAGGGTCGGTGTCCTCAGCTGGGATCTGTGTAGCAGGCACATGGCCCAGAGATGGAATCTGATGGGGAGGGGTTCCCTGTGGAACATTTTTCCACACCCCTGTGGGAAAGGCAGTGAGATGATGACCTGTCCTGAAGCCAGCTCCTCCTGCCACTACCTCCCAGTCAGTGTGGGGAAATAGGTCCCTAGGGTGGAGACCCAGAGAGACGCAGGGGAGAAAACTGAGGCCAGGGCATAGGTCCATCTCTTGGGGCAGTTTGAGTGTGTATTGGTGTGGGGGAGGGGAGTAGCCTCAGGAGGAAGGACCCTCCATTCCTCACTGGGAGGTGCTCAGCCCTTCCCAGGCCAGAGACTAACTTGGGCTTAATGTTGATTTCCCTTCCTCCAGTTCTTTCTCCAGCTGTCTTGCCTCATTTGGGGTTTTCTTCCCCTGGTCCCACCCTCTGCCTCCTGCTGGGCTCCATGTCTTCCTCGTGGTTCCTGCTGTGCCTCCAGAGGCTACTGGAGGTTGTGGGCAGGGACCTCTGCCCTGGAGGGGGTGTGCGCATGTGTGTGAGCATCATCTCACATCTGGGGGAGCTTGCACTGCATGGGGGTCTGAAGGCTGAAGTGCATTGCCTCCTGGGGATGGAACATTGTCCTTGACACTTGTCTAAGACCAGCGTCTCAGTGCTTCTCTTTCTTAAAAAAGTTATTGTACCTTTGGAAGGTAGAAGGCGAAGTCAGATGCATGGCCAGCCCTGTGCTGCAGAAGCCTAAGTTTTTGTTTTTTTTTTTTAAATCACCTGAGGTCTCTGATCTAGATTTGATATCTGGCACGAGCTACTAGTGGCCCTGGGCCCTGCTTCTGGGGCTTCATTTCCCTGTTGTGACCACAACTGCAGGGTTAAGGGGCCCCACAGCCTGCAGCTTTCCCACAGTGGTTGTGCCCTCATCCTATTCCCTCCTTCCTTGGTCGCCCTCTCAACTTGGGCCTAAACTTCAGACCTAAACCTTCACCATTCCCAGCCTCTGGGCAGAGTGTTGCCATTCTGAAGGGGCAGAGCAGCTGACATCCCCCTGTGTGAGTTTCCTGAGCTTTAAGAGGAAGAGGCAGAGCTTATCTGGGCTAGATGAGACATGGAAGCTCTCCCATGAGCCATCCCATCGGCTGGGGGCAAGAGTGACATCAGCAAAGAGGGCCCAGTCCTGGCCAGATCACCTCAGCATCTGTTCCTGTTTCCTCCTTCACAAAGCAGGACAGCCATATGCCCACTTGCTACTGAAAGGATGGGGAAGAAGGGAGGCTCTGGCTGGAAGAGGCCCAGACTACTGTATAATGCCAAGAGTGTCCTGCAAGGCCCCTGGGCAACCCCAAGCCAAAGCTTCCCCTGGAGCTCCACTGTGCTCAGTGTCTGACTGGAGTAGCCTGGTGGCCTTGGTCTGAGCACAGTGATGGGCCCAGAGGGTGGCTGCAGGGGCCCTGGGTCTGTCTCACTTCCCACAGGAAGACAGATCTGAGCAGCATTTGCTCACGGCCACCACAAAGCCACAGATTCCTGGCTCTGCTTCTGTTTAACAGTGTGGCTGAATCCTTCAGCATCTTTGCCCTTCCTTTTCTTATCTCTAAAGTGGGGGTAACGATCTGGAGCTAAAGGCATGATGAAGACTAAATGCCTAGGAGCAAAGAGCATACCTTCCCACCAAAAGGAGAAGCAGTGAGCATACCTGGCCACTAAAGAGAGTATGGATTTCTTGAAGAATTAGCTGATTCTAGGGCTGAGACAGAGAAGGGACAGGCCGAGTCTGGAGCATCTTATAGTGCCAGAAGGAAGTACAGGAAGATTAATGGGGACATATCCAGAGGCTCCCACTGGCTACATTTGGGACATTTGAGCATCAAAAAGAATAATGATAAGAAATAGATTTATAACATATAGAGTGTAAAACAAAGACATGAGTTTGTAGTGATCCCTTTACCACCCTCCCCTCAAAGACAAGATTGAGGGAAGCTCCTCTTTAGAGAACGTTGGGGCACATGGAGGAGGCTGGGCGACAGTGGAGTTCCTTGAAAATGACAGTGCAGTGCATCTCAGACTTTGATGTGCATACTTTGCACCAGGGGGTCTTGCTAAAGTGGAAATCAATTTAGAAGATCTGAGGTGGAAGCTGAAATTCTCTATCTGTACCAGGCTCTCAGGTGATGTGATACAGCTTATCTGTGGACCCCACTTTGAGTAACAAAGTGATTGTCAATCTATGGGCAAAATGTTGTCATCTATGGGCATTCACACAGTGACAGTGATTACCTTTCTCTTGACTACTTGTCAAGAGAAAAATTACCTCTCATCTCTATAATCCCAGCAACTTGGGAGGCTGAGGCTGGAGGATCATGAGTTTGAGACCAGCCTCAGCAACTTAGCGAGGCCTAAGCAATTTAGTGAGACCCTGTCTCAAAATAAAAAAATAAAAAGGAGAGAAACAAGATGTATCCCATTTGTTTACAATAAAAATGAATAAAAAAAAATAAAAAGGAATGGGGGGTATATCAGTGGCTAAGCACCCTGAGTTCAATTCCTAGTTACCTTCCCCCCGAAAAAAGAAAAGAAAAAGAAAACTTCTAGCTCTAGAAAATCTGGCAAACACGACTCAGACCAAGTGGTCAAGTTTAGCATACCAGGTAGGGGCGATCCTGTGCTAGTGCAGTTGGAAGAGCTCAATGTCACCTCTGTAATACTCTTGCCAAAAAAAAAAAGTTCAACCTCAGCATAACTACAGGAAAATAGCCAGATGAATCCAGAGTGTGGGGCATTCTCTAAAGGGCTGGTGTGTACTTCTAAAAAGTTGTCAATATTGTAAAAAAAAGTAATAAATAGCTTCGTGGAAAATGTTCTGAATTAAAGGATCCTACAGACACGGCACTGTGTGAACTGTGCTTGGATTCCACATTGGAAAGCCAAAAAGTCATCTATACGTGAGGGACATTTTGGGGCACAAGTAGGGATATTTGAATATGGACTGTACATATAGTCCACATATGTATGTCTATATGTACATAATATTATTAAATAGATATTAAGCATATTGGGGGTGCTTGTGGCATTACAGATATTTAGAAAATATTCTTAAGATCTATGCTGAAGTATTTAGTGGTGAAGTATTTTGGGGTGAAGGGTCATGATTCTGCAGGCTACTTTAGGTTAGTTGAACAAATGTAAAAGGGACCAAAGTGTTTTTATATAGAGAGATAAAAGCAAGTGTGGACATGTGGTAGCAATTGGGTGGCAGACCTACAAGTAGGGTAGATGGCAGTATCTTGCACTATTTCAGCTTTTTTTGAGGTTTATCTTTTCAAAATAAGAAGTTTGGTGGGTGTATGAAATGTGGCAGTGAATGGTGGTTTTGAATCTCTTTTCTGACCCCTTTGCCCAGTGGAGGATTACTGAAGGCCAACCAGACCCCCCACCTGGCAGTGTGGGAGTGGGCTTAGGCCACTCCAGTGTCTGAGCAGATCACAGGGATGAGGGGGAGTCACTTGTCCCCCTGGGGAGGTGCCAGCAGCAGTCAGGAGAGAGCCTACTGCATGCTGGTAACAGGTGGGGGTTGTGTTTTGTGTTTGAGAGAAGGTCTTGGAGCAGGGGTTGGGAGCCTGAGGGGTCTGGTGACAGGGATGCCCTGCGGGACTGTCCTCTGGGAGGCCAACTCTGTCCCTGAGGATCCAAGACTCCCCTTGCTCAGCTTCACTATTGCCCCAGCTTTGTGGGCCCAGCCATGAGAGGCCCCTCAGGGCAGGAGTGGAGGGGAGGGAGAACCTGGTACCCCTTCTCTGCCCACCTCTGCCCACCCATGCAGACTCTGGTCTCATTGCAGGCTTGTCCTCTGATGTCTCTGGCATTGCCAGGCATGTCCCTCAAGGCCTCAGAGGTTGTGGTGGTGAAGGCCTGCAGCTGGTGGCCCTGCCCTGTCTTCCTGGGAGGTCCCTTGAGCATCAGAGCAGAAGGACAAGGGCCCTGTTCAATCAGCTGCAGCTCCTAGCATGACTGGGGGTGGGAGAGATTCATAAGAGAAAACCCCAGGGTGTCAAGGAGACAGCATGAAACCCAGAGGCCCTGGGCAGGTGGGCAGACCTTTGCCTTTGGCCTGATTCTGGGGATCTCCTCTCACTTTCACCTTGGAGAACTATCTCCCTCAGAGCCAAGCCCAGGGAAAACTGCTGATGTCTACGGCCTTCTGCCTGCCTTCCTGCCTGGGGAGTTTCGGTGTGAAGTTGCAAGGGCGTGAGGGCGTGCATCCTGTCACTGTGGTCCCCAACCGCAGTCTGCTGGGAGGAAGAAGTTCCGGGAAGACACCCTCCCCTGCAGGTGGGGCTCACTCTGAGATAGAGCCTTCCTGCGGCTGCAACTGGGCCGGTGCTGGGAGGAGATAATGAAGAAGGTGAAGGCCAGATATCTTTTCTGGGGTCTCAGCAATGTGGTGGTGGGTAGGAAGGATGGGAATGTGTGTGTGTGTGTGTGTGTGTGTGTGTGTGTGTGTGTGTGTGTGTGTTGTAGGGTGTGGGGAACACTGGGGGTGACCTAGGCCTCATCTCTTGCCTCCTGCTGCAAGGTGGGAAGCAGGTACCTGGGCCAGCAAAGCAAGCTTCTACCTTCTTGCCTGGAACCCTGGATCAGGGCTGACTGAGAATGTGACCTTGTCCCTCCCTCCCTCCAACTTCCCTCCTGGCCCTGGGTTTGGCTCTTCTCACTGGTCCTGGGTTCTGGAAAGTGCTTATCCTTGCCCCATACCTTTCCATTCAGGCTGTGGGTGTGTTTCCTCAAAGTGCAAGGGACCTGGCCATTCTCTGGGGTGGGGCAGAGATCAGAGCCCCCAGAAGGGGATTGCCTGGAGCCCAAAGCTCAGCCAGGGCAGGCCACACAGACTGCTCATCTGAGCAGTATCCTCCCCGCTTAACCCTTTTCCCTCCCTGGTCATGGCCATTCCTGACTGGATGACTTCAGACCATGGGTCCTGATTTGTCTGTACCCACCATCTGTCACAAGGAGGTAAGCAGGGAGTCCTTGGTGTCTTGAAGTTCATGTAGGGGTTGGGGAGATAGGAAATGGTGAGCAGCTTGTGGGGGGCTTCCCCTCCCTCTGGGTTTGGTGGCCCTGCACTGACATGTGCCCTTTGGAACTCACTCTTATGTTTGGGGCTGTTTAGAGACTTGGCACGACTCCCCATAGCAATGGGAGAGGCTGCCCCCAGAGCTCCTGTTCATGTTCTAGGCTGTGACAAGGGCCACACTGCAGGGATGGCAGGGCCTCCTCCCTTACCCAAAGCACATGGAACCCTCTTGCCAAGCCCCTGTGGGCTGGCACCAGGAAGCATTGTGCCATGGTGCATCTGGGAACCTCCCAGCACTCCCAGGGGAGAGGCTGAGCTGTGTGGATTTTGGCGGAAGGCGGTTCTGCAGCCAGCCACGCGGCAGCCTGTTGTCGGCACTTCAGCTCCACTCACGTCTGGCCTCAGGCTGAGAATGTGGTGAGAGGAAGCTTTGATATGAAGTGACACTGAGTGGCACTGATAAGGCTTCCTGAACTAAACATTGGTTCTGCTGGCCATGCCCCATGGCCTCCCTGCCTCCCCCTTCCTTCCCTCTGCTAGCTAGGTGTGTCCAGCCTGGGCCTCGTCTTCTGTCATGTGAACAAAGACTTCTCTTTGTTTATTACAAAATGAGATACCTATGGTTAAGTGTAGGGTGAATGTAAATGATGCTGGTGGTCTTGGGCTTCCCCCTGGGCCCAGGCGTAACCCTGAGAGAAAGTGTGAACAGGACTGTGCCACCTGGCCCTCCTCATCCAGCTCCTCATCCTTCAAAACCCAGCTCAGTTGTCCCATATTCCCTGAGCCTCTGCTAGACTAGGCTCATCCTGGACATTTACTAGCCTCCTTCCCCCAGTGGTCTATCTGTGAGCCGGGCATAGGAGGCACCCATTCATGGTGTGTTAAATGGGTGGGATGGATGGACCTTTCAGAGTAGAGGGTCAGGTGTGTGTGTGTGTGTGTGTGTGTGTGTGCGTGAGAGAGAGAGAGAGAGTCACCTGAGTGAAGGCAGTGGTAGGGATGGAGAGAGCAACCTTGTGTCCTTACCCCAGGATGGGGACAGATACTAATGTGACTGAGCAGTCTGGGCTGCGGCGAGGGTCCTACTCCTGGAATGTAGAACTAGAAGCTACACTGAGTGAGGTGGTGGGATTTGTCCCTGTCCTGGGACAGGCAGTGCCCCATGTTTCTTTTCCCCCTCTGGCAGCCCCACTGGAAACTCATTGAGGATGGGGCCTCATGTCCTCCTTCCTTGTCCCTAAGATTGGGTGAGTGCAGGGAGGGTTGAAGAGGGCCACTTCCCTGGGCCTTGGCTGTGCTGCATGTATGGTGTTACTCCTGTTTAAAAGTTCTGCACTTCACGGCTGAGTGCTTTCTGTCCAAAACACAGGAGGAGACTGAGGCCGAAAGATGGGTTGTTTTGTTCAAGGTCACGTGGGTGCCCTTGAAGCTCCTGGCTCAGGTGTGCCAAAAACCACTGACAGTATCTTGTGTGTCTGTCCTGTGTCTAGTCTGTACGGAAGCTGCGGACCCAGAGATGATAGGGATGCTGTCCCTGACCACAGGCTGCTCATGTGGGTCAGGGAGGGGCATGAGGTGGACACTCAGGCACATCACACAGCAAAAAGGAAAGTGGGTGCCAGGCCCACAGTGGTCCAGAGTTTTTTGGGGAAGAGAGAAGTCAGGGACAACTTCACAGAGAAATGTGAGCAAGGTTTGAAAGGATGCATAGGAGTTTACCTTGTGCATATGTAGGGTGGGGGGACGAGACCTCTGTCTAGCATCTTGGGTTGCTGTCTGTCTGGACCTGGTGTGAGGGGTGGGGATCTCAGACCCAGCTTCCAGCAGTGTGAGGCTGCCCTGTGGGCATTTTTGGGACTTGCTGTTTTTTGAGTATTGTGGGCTAGGTCCTGCCATGGGTTTTGAAACCCTGGAGGTGAGTGTGGATGGTCTCTCCATTTTGCAGATGAGACCCTTGAGCACTGATTTTTTTTGACTCATGGAGGTTTTGCTTTGGTTTTCGCCTTTTGCCCCAGGGTCAGTCCCAGCTATGCTTGCCTAGCTATGTCCCTGGGTTGTAGCACTGAGTCCTTGGTGGCTGCCCCTCTTGTCCACCCCCACCCTCCCTCCATCCTGTGGGACCTGCAGTGGCCTTGAGAGATTTGGACATTCTCTGTCATGTGTCCCATCTCTTCAGTCTCCTCTGTCTGTCCTCTACCCTGGCTACCAGAGCCCTGTGTGCTTCCCTCTGTCTCTAGGCTGGGACCCACCTCTGAGCATACCTGCTGCTCCAGCAGAGATTCCCAAGGCAGGTAGAGAGCAGGCACCTGGTGAGAGATGACCAAGAGCGCTGACCTTTCTATGCTTCCTAGGTTGGACCAGGAAGGATGTAGCAGGGCAGTGACCACCTTGCAAAGTCCCGTCAAGGGTGGTAAGGTCCTACCCTGGGCCTGAGTGAGCAAAGTTGACATTCCAGGAAGTGTGGCCCACCTGAGAGCTTTCAAAGGGAAGATGTGCCAGAGGACATGGCAGGTGGTGACCGGCTGGCCTTGGACAGCTGCTGGGTTGGCCCCCTTGCTCACAGGGCTCCCTGTCCTTCTTGCCTCTAATTTTGCCTCCCCTGCCATTATATCTTTCTTCCTTACATGAGAGCTCTGTGGTTGGAGAAAGTAGGGCCAAGGGAGGGAGGGAAGTACAAGAGGACCTGCTGGGCAGGTCCTTCTGGACAGGGCTTCCTCTCAGCCTCCTGATTGAGGTCCCATCTTTTTCTAAGTTTTTCCTCTGTTTTGGATCTCCCTGTTTGCCCTTACCCACCCACCCCACCTCTCCACTTCCTCTCCTGAACACAGCCGAGGAGGGACAGCTGTGAATGATCAGGACAGGCGGGTGGGGAGGAGGGTAGGGACTTACTTCGGATGTTTCCAGCTGAGGTAGAGCATGTGGTTGTAAGAGTGTGTGTGTGTGAATGCATGCGTATGTATGGGTGTGAGAATATGTGTGTGTGTGACCATAAGGATCAAGGCGGACCTGGCATTGCCTGTTGGGTTGTAGAGAAGGAAGCAGGGTGACTGGAGCAGGTCACACCAAACAATATGTTTGGATTGTGGGCTGACTCCAGGTGACTTCTGACTCAATCTGGCCACCTCTCTCTGCCCTCCTCCATCTGAAATGGTTACCTGCCAGCTCAGGGGTTCTCTGTGTCTCCCTGTGGTGGTCATGGCCCTTGAACCCAGGCAGTGGAGTCATGTGGGGATGTGGGGCTGCCCCAGCTCACTTGTCAGCTGCCAGGGTTGGGGTGGAGCTTCCCAGGGATGCAGTGCGAAATCAGCAAGGAGTGGGTGTCTGGTCATTCATGCTGTCTCCCTCCTGGTTTTATCCCTTTAGCAAGCCTGTCCTGAAGCTAGCCCTGATAGAGAGTGGGGAGGCTATAAGGCCCAAGGGACTGTCTTACTACCTTTATCCATCTGTGTTGCTATAACAGAAGACTCCAGACTGGATAATTTATAAAGACAATGTGTTAGTCAACTTTCTGTTACCATAACAAATACCTGAGATAATCTACTTAAAAAATAGGAAAGGTTAGTTTAGGTCATAGTTTTGGAGATTTCAAGCCGTGGTTGCTTGGCCTGTTCCTTTTGTGTCTGTGGCAAGATAGCACCTCATTGAGGTATCGCAATCTGTTCTCCTTATGGCAGCTGAGAGGCAAAGAGAGAAAACAGGAGGGGCCAGGGTTTCAATATCACTTTCAAGGACACTCCCCCAGTGACTTCCAACTAGACCCCACCTCTTAAATGTTCCACTGCCTCCCAATAGTGCCACTGGCTGGGGACCAAGCCTTTAACTCATGGGCCTTGGGGATACTATCTAAATCATAGCAGAAAAGAAATGTATTTCTTACAGTTCTGGAGGCAAGGAAGTCCGAGATCAATGGGCCACACCTGGTGAGGCCTTCTTGGCAAATCATAGATGGCAGAAGATATCACATGACAAGAGTGGGCATAAGAGGGGTCACATAGCTCTTATAGTCAGCTCTCTCTATTCACAGGTTCTGCTCCAACCAACAGTGGATTGAAAACATTTGGGGAAAAAATTTCCAGAGAGTTCCAACAAGCAAAACTTGAATTTGCCATGCACTGAGCATCATACTGAACCCACATGAATGAAGCAGTGTGTGGGCACTCCCTCCTGTAGCCTTCCATCATTCCAGACTCCGTCTCTCCAGCACTCCTTGAGCATCATCACCTCTTATCTTGTGCCTTGTTCCTCTACTGTGTAGCTAGGCCCACAGTGGTTGTGTCTGTACTGAATACATGCAGACTCTTTTTCTTGTCATTATTCCCTAAACAACACAGTATGACAACTACTTACATAGCGTTTGCATTGTATTACATTCTCTAAGTAAACTAGAGATGGTTTAAAGTCTATGGGAGAATGTGTGTAGGTTATATGCAAATACTAGGCCAATATCTATAACTGACTTGAGCATCCACAGATTTTGGTATCCTAGGAGGTCCTAGAACCAATACTCCATGGAATTAGCAATTTAATAAAACCAGACTCTCAATAGCCCATTCTCTTGATAATGACATCAGTGCATTCATGAGGTCCCACCCTCATGACTCAGTCACCTCCCATTAGGCCCCCACCTCCCCACATTGCTGCATTGAGGATTAAGTGTCCAGCACAGGAACTTCGAGGGACAGGTTTAACTCATAGCACCTGCCTTGGGGATCACAGTAGCTGGGAGACCTCCTGACCGTCTCTGTGCCTGGCCTGGGTGATATGGTCTGCAGGCCCCCATACCCTGGTCTGTGGTCTTGGCTCTTGATCATCCTTGCTTTGGCTACTCTGTTTCTCAAGGTAACACTCTTCTCTTCTCCCTCTCTCTTGGCAGGTCCTTCAGAAACTGGGGAAGGCAGATGAGACCAAGGATGAGCAGTTTGAACAGTGTGTCCAGAATTTCAACAAGCAGTTGGTAAGTGCAGTGACCCTTAGCCTTGGGGAACTCATAGGAATCGAACAGTGGCTTCCATGTGGAAAATGGCAAGGACCAGATTTGTGGAGTTAGAGAGCTTGGAGGAAGATTAGTGTGGGCTGGTGGGGTCCCCAAAGACTTCCAGAAGGAGCGGGCACTGGCACTGGCCAGGAACACTGGAAAAGAAGAGAGTCAGGGTATACTTCAGAGAGTGATGGGGGAAGGGGAAGGGGTAGGTGGGAGCAGGCAGTGGCTTGTGGCCAGACTCTGGAAGAGCTTGCATGCCAAGGCAAGTGGGAGCTACAGAAGTTTCATTCCAGGAGAGCGGCATCTGCAGGATTTAGTGTGGGGGCAGAGCAAGCAGGATTTGATTTGGGCATCTGCTGAGCATGATGGGTGCTGGGCTGAGTGGCAGACTTCAGGCTGGGTTCTGTGGATTATTGTGGATGCCTGCAAACAACCCCAGGTGGCCAGTACCATCAGTTACCTTGAGTAGATGATGAAGCAGTTGAGGTTCAGAGAAGTGGGGTGATTCACTCAAGGCCATCCAGTTTTGGAAGTGGATGCAGACCCATGCTTATTTGCTTCTAAAACCTGGAGGGGTTTCCAGGGCATCCTTACCAAGGACCATTTCAGACTAGAGGCCTATGACAGAAAAGGGTTTACTCACACTTGGCAGTGTGGGGGCAGTGGTTAGATATGAGGGAGGATGTCCCTATTGAAGGGAAAACCCTGAATATCCTGACTGGGCTGTCCCTGAAACTTCCCCCCAGAGATTTTCTAAGTCTAGAATAAACTGCTTCTGAAGTTATGTCTGAAAACAGAAAAAGGCGGGCAGTGAGATGACCCTGTCAATTCTCCTTTCCCTGGGGAAGAACAAGGTTAGCAGGAAGGGAAGGAGAGCTGGACCATGCCTTTATGGCTTCTGAAAGCCAGTCCCAAGTGAGAGACAGACAGAGATGATGGCCAGTGGAATAGGACTGGGCATGGGGAGTAAGGTCAGGATCTAAGCTCTGCTAAGAATGGGATTAGGTGGGCAGAGACTCTTGATACTCCTTGTCCATGGCTGTGGCCTTTGAAGGTTCCCATCAAAGCATCTGTAGCTGGAATGAAGCCCAGGGGAAGAGGTCTCCTTTGGAGAACCTCCACAGCTCACTGGCCGAGGGCTGGGAGCATTTGGGAGTGACAGAAAACAGTCGGGAGAGGGTTGAGAGCATGCTGGAGAGAGGTCCTGGAACATGCTGGGAGAGAGGTCCTGGAGCATGCTGGGAGAGGGCTGGGGAGCATGCTGGGAGAGGGTTCCTGGAGCATGCTGGGAGAATGCTGGGGAGAATGCTGGGGAGCATGCTGGGAGAGGGCTGGGAGCATGCTGGGAGAGGATCAGGGAGCATGCTGGGAGAGGGTTCCTGGAGCATGCTGGGAGAGGGCCAGGGAGCACTCTGGGAGAGTGCTGGGGAGCATTCCAGGAGGGGGCTGAGAGCATTCTGGAAGAGGACTAGGGAGCAGGCTAGGAGAGTCCTCAGGGCCAAGCTACCCTGGCCTGCCAGAGAGGCTGAGCCCAAGAGGTTCCCAGAGCAGTGTTGGGAGTCATCATGTCTGCTTGTTCATCAGACCAGTACAGTAATGACAGGTGTTTTAAGACCCTTATAGATCCCATAACAGGGCACAGCTACTGTGTTAGTTTCCTCATCTATAAAATAAAGACTTGAACAAGAAATCTAAAGCCTCAACTCTGATTCAGTCTTTTGGAAGCTCCGGATGTATCCACTTCTTAGCTGTTTTCCTTAGCTTTTGGGCAGCTCCAAAGTATTTAGGGATTGCTGTGAGCCATGTAGTGTTATGTGTTTTATAGGCATTTCCTTGCAACCCTTGAAATGGGCACCAGTATTCTCTTCATTTTGCAAATATAGCACTTCAGGCTCAGAGAGGTTAAGCAATTTTTTTCAAGTCTGCTGATTTGAGGACTTGGGAATTGAAATTCAGACCCTGGATCCTTGAATTTGCTCGAGTTTCTTCTCTGCAGCTGACCCCCAGTCCTGAATGCAGGTGGCTGGATTGGTGGGAAAGCTACAGCCCTTGAGAGGTTGTGGTGGAGTCTCCCCAAAGCAGGCTGGACTGTTTGGTAGAGGTGAGGAAAGCACAGATGTGGGAGCTGAGGTTCCTGTGGCCTGGCTCCCTACTCATCCCTCAGAGTGACCCCTTTTGAGTCCCTGGCCCTGGGCAAACAATCACTCACTGATCCTTGGGCAGAGGTGCTGGGCAGTGTGGCAGGCCTAAAGATAGCCAGTGCTGGTGGCTTCCTGGCTGTGGGCTTGGAGTGGTCACCTGAGCTGAGGCTTCGTCTATTGCAGGTTTGGTGGGGTGACTAACTTATCAGGGGCCAGGGGTAGTAGTGGGGGTGGGCAGTTTTGAAGTCTCATTCAAGTATTGGGGTAATGCTCCTGTGGTAGTCAGCTTTTTATTGCTCTGACCAAAATACCTGGTACGGACAATTTAGAGGAAAGATTTATCGTTCGTTCACGGTTTCAGAGTTCAGTCGTGGCTGGCTGGCTCCAATGCTTTGAGTCTAAGGTGAGGCAGAACATTATGGTGGAAGGGTGTGGTGGAGGAAAGCTGTTTAGATCATGGCAGCTGGGAAGCAGAGAGAGAAAGACAGGAAGGGGCCAGGAATAAGACATAGTCACCAAGGGTACAACCCCCGTGACCTACTTCCTTCAGCCATTCCCCACCTGCCTACAGTTTGAAGATATTATTCTGCTATATTATGTTTTCTCTGGAAACCAGAGTAGTCCATTTAGCTATTGGTGGATTAATCCACTGATAAGGTCACTCACTTCCCTAAAGCCCCACTACTGGACATTGCTGCATTGGGGACCATACCTTCAATACGTGAGCTTTTGGTGACATTCTAGATCCAAACTATAACCCCCTCCCTTGGAGGCTGTGGTACCCAGCCAGTTCTGGATTTGACTGATATATGGGGATGGCTGGGGTGTGGGGGTGAGTGTTGGGATTGGGAACGGTGTGAGTGTCACTGCTCTTGAGGGAGGAAATTCAGGGAGCTGCTGTGGGTTTGTCCTCAGCCCACCCGCAGGGCTTGGGAGACTCTGGGAAAGGCAAGATGGAGACAGGGTGGGAAGCCTGGAGACTAAGCTTTCTCCTGCCTCTTTACCTGTGTGTCCCAGTATTATTGGGTCAAGCACTAAGTGTGGACAAAGGTGGCAGGAAATTTAGTCTTCAGAGAAGCAAATCTTTCCTACCAGGGTGAAGCCTAGGAGAAGAAATTGCTCACATTGCTGTCACCTACTCTCACAATGATCCAGGTGTTTAGCCCCTCTTGGGCCTACTTGGCCCTCCCTTACTTCTGGAAACCATCCCAGGTTTTGCAGCTTGGCTAAGCTCTTCTCCTTAGGGGCCCCCTGCAGCATGCGGGATCCTAGGACTCATTGAAGTGGGGCAGGTCTGGTTTCTTCTTTGACCCGGGGCCCACCTGGTGTTCTGCTCATAGTGGGCAGCCCTGGCTATTGAGTGAAGACTGATCCCCAAGCGTTGAATACTGAGGGATGGAGCAGAGCTGGAGCCAGAGGGGTCCTTGTGGGATGGATCATCCTTGCCCTTCAGACCTTCCGGGAAGATGGGCTTGAGTCTGCAGGCCTTGGGGATGTTGCTTAAGCCCAGCCCTTTCTGGCACTGCACCAGGTCCTTACTAACTTCCATAGGCCAAGTTGGGCAGTGGCCCCAGAATCTTCTTCTTCTCCAGCTGGGCTCTGCGAAGAGTGTGATTAGAACCCCAGAAACTTCCAAAAAATTATTTCCCAGGCATCCTGTTTAGGAGGTGTAGGAAGCCATTGTACAAGTGAGCACACACAGTTCTGAATTGATCCAAGGTGCTGGCCTGGATGGGATCCAAGGTAGGGGAGGGCGTTTTTCATCTTGAGAACTGACTGTTGAGTGAGGCTTAGGGATCCAGCTGCATAGGAGAGGCAGAGCTCCCAGCAGCCCCTTGCACATCTGCATACCACGTGCTTGCTCACAGCTCAGCGTTGTCTGGGAAGCACAAGAGGCCCTGGTACAGCCTGCAGCCTGGGTGAGCGCAGCTGTCCACCCGATTGGGAACTCTTTGCTTGGGTGCAGTGTGGAGTTGGATGGGGACCAGGCTAGAGGTGTAGCTGGGTTGAGGGAGTCTTGGCAGGGAAAGAGGCTGGGTCTATGACATTATATGACACAATAGCATTGCATCATGAATACTCTTGAATCTTCATCTCACCCAACAAAGCATTTAATTGTTAGATTAGGGAGGCAGTGTCGGGAGTGGATGGATCTTTCCTCATTGGTCAGTCAGAAGTCCATCTATCCTTGCTGGAATTCTAGAGAGGTCTGAATGCTTGTGGATTGGCCTTTTGTTTCTTCATTTGATTTTTAATCAGGAGCCTCATATGTAGGTGCTCGTAGACTTATGTTTGATCAGGGTTATGTACTATATAGTTGACCTTCCTTATCTGTATGTTCTGAATTTGCAGATTCAACAGACTGCAGATTGAAAATATTTTTTTGGGAAAAAACAATAAAATATAATAACATACCTATAGAAAAACCCAGTATAAAGCAATATAGTGTAATGGTTATTTATATAACATTTTCATAATAGCTATTATGAGTGATCTAGAGATGATTTAAAGTGTACAGGATGATAGAGATGGTTTAAAGTGTACGGGACAATGTGCCTAGGTTATATGCAGATATGATGCCATTTTATATAAGGGACTTGATCATCTGTGGATTTTGGTATCTGCAAAGGGGTTCTAAGAGCCAATTCCCCATGCATTCCATGGGCAACAGAAAGAATTTTAGAGGCCTTTTGTTCTTTCTACTTCCTCTATTTTATTATATAGCTTCTTTCTTTAAAAAATATTCTTTTTAGTTGTAGATGGACACAATACCTTTATTTTACTTATTTTTATGTGGTGCTGAGGATCAAACCCAGTGCCTCACATGTGCTAGGCAAGCGCTGTACCACTGAGCCACAATCCCAGCCCCTATGTAACGTCTTATATGCTGTTCTCAGCTACTCCCGCTGCATGTTCCCATATTGCAAAAGCATTAATCGTAGTGAATAGGCAGAACTGTGGGTTCATGGGGGCCACATTGTCACCAGTTACTCACTCAGCAAATCCCCTGGCTGTGGAGGGTCTCCGTGGCTCTCCTAGTCTCTGTGTGACTCTGGGAAGGTCACTGACCCTCTCTGCCTCCTTACTTGTCAGAAGGGTACAGTGGAGTTGAGAAGATGAGGTGTACCAGCTCCTGAGGGCAGCTGGTACACAGACCTCTGTGTGCCCCAGGGAGGAAAGAGCAGGCCTGAGAGCGGTGCCAGGGTGAACCTGGGAAGGTGGGGAAGATTGCTTGCCCTCCTTGGAGACTGACCTGCATGGGCGGAGACAATCTTCAGACTGACTATTTGCAGGGTGACTGATCTCCTGGAACCATGGCTGGCTGCTGGGCTTGTATCTCCCTAACCCCTCGTTTAGGGCAAGAGGATCCAGAGCAAGGGTGTCTGTGAGGCTGGGGTGGGTGTCTGTAAGATCAGCAGAGTGCCTTTCTGTAACACAAATCAACCTTAGCCATTGCTGTTCTCCTTGTGCTGCTGCCCCACCCCCACTCCTCCTCACATGTAGTCCATCTCCTGAGACTGGTCTTCAAGGCCTCTGGAATCTAGTTCATTGGACCCACTTCCTGACCACTTCTGATGTGCCAGACTGTCATTTACCCAGCTGGCAGATGAGGAGACCCAGGCTCAGAGAGGCCCACTAACCTGGGCCTTACTGTCTGGCTCCAAAACCTGTACGTGCTTTCTTCTTCTCACACTTCTTTTGGAGCTTTCCATTTCTCACTGCTGGTGATCTTAGACTTGTTACCTGTTATTCACCCCTCTTTGTCCCGGAGTTCAGTATTCCTGGCCCCCTTTCCTTTTTTTTTTTTTTTTTGGAAGGAAGGTACCAGGATTGAACCCAGGGACACTTAACCACTAAGCCACATCCCCAGCCCTTTTTATTTTTTATTTTGAGACAGGGTCTTACTAAGTTGCTTAGGGCCTCCCTAAGTTGCTGAGGCTGGCTTGGAACTTGATATTGTCCTGCCTCAGCCTCCAGAGCCCCTGGAATTATAGGCATGTGCCATTGTGCGTGGCTTGGCCTCTGCTTTCTGTGGTATTGATGACCCAGAGGGATGTGAAGCTATTTCACCCTCTGTGCTGGCTCTGCTGTCCCAGGAGGCTCTGGGGGGCTGTTCTCAGCTCAGGAGGCTTCGCACTCTGCTCACTTTCTCTCTTCAGCCTTTTCTTTCTACATTCTCTATCCTGCATCCTCCCTTTCAGCTGGGTCAGTGTCCTTAGGGCCCTGGACACTCTGCATCCCTGCTAATGCTGTCCCTTCTGGAGTTTTCCCCTCCTTGGAGGTCCATGGCCCTCTGACCATCAGACCCCTTCTGTCCTGTCACGCTGGGCCTCCTTCCCTGGCACTGTGCTGTGGGAGCCCTCTCTTCTTGGGCACTACCTGAACTTGCACTACTATAACTGGTTGTGACACACTCCTAGCCTGGGCTCCTGTGCCTGTTGTCTGAGTTCAGCTTGGCCCTTCTGTGCCCAAATACCTGCGGCATTCTGCTGTACTCCCAGCATGTCGTGCAGTGCACAGGGACCCTGTCTTCCTGCCTTTTAAAGCGTGCAGGGTGCACAGAGTTTTCAAGGCAGGGATGACGCCAGGAGTGCAGTGTGAGCTTGTGGCCAGGGAGGCTGCAGCCGCTGTCTTCTGTGCTGGGTTCCATGCTGGCCCGCTGGGGTCTCAGCTGAGCAGCCTAGTTTATCATGTGAGAGAAGCAGGAAGGGGAGTTGAGGACAGAGTGTGCCCCCGACCCTCACCTGGTTCTTATCTCTGCCTGCAGACTGAGGGCACCCGGCTGCAAAAGGATCTCAGGACTTACCTGGCTTCAGTCAAAGGTAAGGGGAAGACAGGGCGGAGCTGGGGTGGGATGGCAGGGCCGCCTCTGCAGTGGTGATGGCTGTCAGTGGGAGGCCACGCGCTTTTCTCTGCCCCTCAGCCATGCACGAGGCCTCCAAGAAGCTAAACGAGTGTCTACAGGAGGTGTATGAGCCCGACTGGCCCGGCAGGGACGAAGCCAACAAGATTGCTGAGGTGAGCATGGGGCAGGTGACCTCAGCCCTTCCCAGAGTGCTCTTCTAGCCACAGCTCCTGTCCCCTAGCCTCTCCCTCTGGGACAAGCTGTCTTGGTTCCCCAGCATGCACATGCTGTGTGCCCTTGGGCAGGCTGTCATTCTCCTGACGCTTGTCACCCGAGGGGTGAGATAATGGATTGTGGCAGTCTCTGTATTATGGCTCATGACTCACAAAGTCTCCTTCACTGACCACATCTCCCTCTCATCCCATGAGAAGCTGCAGGGCAGGAGATGTTGCCCCTGTTTTACAGATGGGGAAACTGAAGCCCTGAGAATCCACCGGGCTTCAAGGTAGTGGGGATGGGGCTGAGCCACTGGCTCCTGGGGTGGGAAACGGGGGTGAACATGGCCCAGCTCCCTCGAGGCCAACTCTCCTGCTTTACCCATTTCAGAACAACGACCTGCTGTGGATGGACTACCACCAGAAACTGGTGGACCAGGCGCTACTGACCATGGACACGTACTTAGGGCAGTTCCCTGACATCAAGGTGTGAATCCTCTTTGTGAATCTGTCTTGCTCTGGCCTGGCATACAGTGTAAGGAGATGGAGAAGAGGGTCCAGGGGTGCCATCCAGGGCTGACTCAGGCCAGAGGCAACTTTGCTTTGTGGATGGACATTTACCTGGCTTGGCATCTCATCCCTCTGGTGCTGCTCCCTCTGTGGTCAGCCCACCACCTCCCCTACTTCCCCAAACTGGCCCTTCCTGTACTTGGGGTCTGAGGGCTGTGGGAGGAGCCCCAGGGTGTGTTACCTGTGTGTGACCAGGTTGCTGTGGAGTGACTCTGTGACTGACTGTAAGGTGTGTGGAGTGTGAGGCCAGGTGCATGTGTGCCTGGGGCACCCTGTGTTCGTGTCACGTGTGTCTGAAAGGGTGTGTATGGTGGTACATGTTGCCTGCTATCTTTGTCTTGCATGTCTGGGTGTATTTGTGCAACTGCATGTTCAATAAACCAGCTTCATCTTTCAGGCTGGGTACATGTTAAGAGCTCTCCATGTGCCAGTGTCCTGACTGACTTGAATGGGCCCTGGGGTGCTGTGTTCACGAACGCATGGGGGTCAGGAGCCTGGGAGGGCAACTGTTATGCTGGGCTTTTGATTCCTTGGTGGGTGTGGGTGTCATGGTCATGCTGTCCTGGGAGCTCCCTCAGATGCCTTAGGCTTCCCGACACTGATGGGAGTTGCCTTTGGAAGGAGGCAAGGGGCCCAGAAGTCATCTGTAAGGAACCCAGAGCTAGGCCAAGAAGGGTCTTGGCCTCCATATTGCTGGCTAGTGTTGCAAGGAAACCTTTAGAGGCAGAGGGGCAAGCTGCCTGGAGGAGGTCAGTTCCTTCTCCCTGGAGTTCCCCAGCAGGCCTCAGACAGGCTTCTGGGCCCAGGTCCTCTGACCCGGGCACTCTGGGATTGTTCTCTGGGCCCAGCCTGACTGGACATCTCAGCATGGGTGCGGGCCCTGTTCAGCCCCTCCCCCTCTGCTTGCCCCTTAGTCACGCATTGCCAAGCGGGGACGGAAGTTGGTGGACTATGACAGTGCCCGGCACCACTATGAGTCCCTTCAAACCGCCAAAAAGAAGGATGAAGTCAAAATTGCCAAGGTAAGGGCTGGAGGGTGGGTCAGGGGAGTTTCAGGGAGGCAAGAGGATGGTGGGTGACTAGTCCAAGGTCCCTGAGCTGGAGTGGGAATGGTGATGGGTCCAGAGCTGGAGAGAGGAAGGTCCTTTTGGGTGCCAGGGTCGGGGCTCACTTCTGACTCCTCCCTGCCCTCGGCAGGCCCCTCTGTCCATTCTGAGATGCTGAGGCCACTTTCCAGAATGAAAATAGACCTGGCTTGGGTTTCAGTGGAATGGTGCCACCATGCCTGGAGCAGGGTGGAATTCTGTCTTGGGATCTGATGTGACCCTGGGTTGGCCGGATCAAGCTGGTGGGCTGGTCACAGTGTTGGCCATGCTGGCCACTTGGTAAGGGGGTTGGGGATGGTGGGATCCCTCCCACCCTGGGACAGGACCCTGCTTGCTGAGCCCCTCTGCCTTGCTAACGACTCTCACGTTTTGCCTTTGCAGTTGGAGTTTACCCCCTCCTCATGCCCCCTCGGGCAGGTTCCTTTTCCTTGCTGCAGGGGCTGGCTCCCTCGCAGGGGGCTGGCTTGTCTGTCTCTGCATTTGGGGTGTGTGGGCTTGGTGTTTAATCTCTGTGTCTGTTTCTCTCTCCCCACCTCCCTCCCGTCTCTCCACTCTCCTTTGCCTTGACCTGCCTCCCCTCCCCCAGCCTGTCTCGCTGCTTGAGAAAGCCGCCCCCCAGTGGTGCCAAGGCAAACTGCAGGCTCATCTCGTAGCTCAAACTAACCTGCTCCGAAATCAGGTGACATTGGCTTCTAACCTTGCACGTGCTGGCGCCTTTCGGTCTGTCCTCCTGTTCTCTCACTGGGCACCTGTCGGTCAGCTCCCAGTGCTTCCCTGGGTGGGTGGGGGAGGGCTCAGCCCCTTTCTGGGGTTGGGACGCAGGGCTGGCCTCTGAGTTGGTGGGCTGCTGAGCTGCAGCCAGGCAGGGGACACTGAGGCAGCTCTGGTTTAGAGAATACCTAGGCCAAATGTCTGAGGTGGATAAAGGCTGAGGGGCTGTAGTCCCTTGGAGATTCTTCTTTTGTCCTATAGCTCCAGGAACCCAAGAATGCCTTTGAGTCATTTGTTGTTCCCCCAGGGCTCTGGTGGGGAGGGGAGGTGATATTAGGGCTCCTGTCCTGGCATGAGCTGTCTTTCAAATCTCACAGAACTCCAAGGTCGCCTGAATTTACCCAGGGGACATATCTTCCCAGAGAGGCACAGTCTCCTGCACTGGGTGCCAGAGCTGGTTAGTGGCACAGTTGGATCTTGCCTGACTCAAGCCCCTGGGTCCTTAACCTGGTTACTACCTGGGACTCCACTGGGGGGGCTCCTGCCACAGCTGTCCCAGGACTTGTGGGCCCCTGAGGTGACTTGAGGGAGCTTGGGGAGGGTACTCCAGTCTGACTGGGATGCTGAAACCTGGAGGTAGAGATCAGGGTCCTGAAGGGTTGGCCTTTTGGAGGTTTCATGAGGGCAAATGTTTAGCATGACAGTGTTCCTGGGGGGTTTCCTGGAGGAAGTTCTTTGTATAAAACTCCTGGGTTATCCCACCACCCTGGCAATAGACTCTTTTCAGTGTCCTGTCCTCAGAATGGACCACAGTGACTGGGACCACTGGAGACAGTGCCCTGTCAGAGATGGGCCATGTGAAACCTTGGTATTTTTCAGGTCAGTGTAGATGAAGCCTGGACAAGATTCCAGAACCCTTCACATGTGTGTGGCGTGTGTGTGTGTGTGTGTGTGTGTGTGTGTGTGTGTGTGTGTGTGTTGTGGAGGCAGGTGACAGGCTTGACCTAGGAGGTTGGGTTTCTCTCTGGGCAACTGCCCTATTTTTCCTGGGCCGCATCCTGATTTCATCATCTTCAACCCACATATATTGGGTGCCTAAGACGTGGGAAGCTGTGGCTTAGTGTGGCTCTCTGCCCAATTTCTTACCTGACCTGCTGCCTGATTTCTTTCAGGCCAAAACTGGGGACTGACTTTGGAGGCCCTGGGTGTTGTTAGCCTCATTCTGAGGTTGGGGTCAGGTTGACCCTCATTCTCTAGGGCCTGTGGAGATGGCTGGGGCCTTTAAAAGACCAGTCTATCAGCTTCAGGAGGGAGAGGAGAGAGGAGGAGGATTGGGGTTACTGAGCCAGAGCCAGGGTTTCTGCATACTTTTCGGTGAAACTGTTTTATTGTGTGGTTGAAGCCCCTAGGAGGCTGTGGGGCCTGGGGTGAGAGCCTGCCTGCTGCATTTGGGCTCCTGGGTGGGTGTGGTTGAGGATACTGCGAGGAGGGGGAAAAAGGCCCGTGATCCCATCTTTGGGTGCTGGGCTGCAGATGTTCTTCTTGGCCAAACTGGCTTTCCCACTTGCATCCACTCCTGCTCTTCTTTTTGTTTTCACCCAGCACTGGGGATTTAACCCAGAGGTGCTCTAACACTGAGCCACATCCCAACCCTTTTTTATTTTCTATTTTTAGACAGGGCCTCCCGATGTTGCCTAGGCTGGCCTCAAGCTTGCCATCTTCTTGCCTTAGCTTCCCAGGTGACTGAGATTACAGGGTGTGCTACAGTACCCATCATAGATCCCATTTTTATTTGAGCACATCTTAACTTCTTCTGTGCCTCTCTGGAAGTTGGAAATCCTTTGAATTTGGTCACATTACCTGGGGACTGCTGGCTGGCCATGAGTGGGAACTTGGGGCCTATTGCTGCCCAACTGGTGAACTTGGCTTTGGGGAGACAGCACATCCTCTTGCACCTGTGCTCTTGGGAGCTGACCAGTTCCACTCCTGAGCTGGCTCTGAGGTGTTTTCTATACTTGCCACAGTCTTCTGAGACCTGCCTGCCAGACTTGGTGCTGATCTTGGGTCTGTTTCTGACCCATCAGCATATAGGGGAGCTACAGGGGCTGGAAGGCCTCCCCCAGCATGGACAGTTTCCCTCCAACTCTCTGCCACCCCCAAATGCTTCTTATGAGCCAGACTATAAGGAATGTGACCCAAAGGGATTAAAAGGCCCTGACTTCTGGTGTTTCTATAATGGACCTGTCCTATTCTTTGCAGTGTGGCTGGGACCTGTGAACAGGGCCTGGTGCTAGAGGGCCACCAGTCTGATGCATTACAAGAGATGGGTGCATGTTTAGATGAACATTTTCCCTGCTTCTATTACACCTCTCAATTTTATAAATTAGATTTTAAATGGTCAGATAAGGAGTCCATGCTCACTCTGGCAAGTATCTGGAGGTATAGACACCCTGGGGGTCCCTCCTCTAGTCCCACCCCATCACCCAACGGCTCTAGCTTGGGTACGTGGGCATAGGGGGTCAGTAGGGCTGGTCCTGGTGCCTGAAGCTGGGTGGAACAACTGGCTGGGCTTGGGGAAATCGCATGCATTTGGCAAAGTGGTGTTCAGACAGCTGGTTGCCTTTGTCAGAAGGCGGCCCCAGCCCCAGCCTCAGCCTGAGAATGCGAGGTTGCTGGCGGAGGTTTCCCCTGGGTGGAGCCCGCTACGTTCCTGGGCTGTGACTCAGACCCTGAATCTGAGTCACCCCCCTGAGTCACTGGTCCCAGTAGTGTCTCCAGAAGTAAGCTAGCAGAGCCCCTTCCCCAGTCCTGGTCCTTCTCTGGCTGGATGGTGGAATCTTAGCGCCACCCGCTGGTGATGTCAGCAACCTGGGAGGCCCTGTAAGGGGAGTGGGCACTGGCACCTGCCAGCAGCCTAGCTCCCTTCTCCACAGTCACCACCTCCCTCTGCCACTCCCAGAGGTGCCTGAGCAGCTGCCCCTGACCTCTGGTTAGGACGGATCACAGAAGAGAGAGGGGTTGGTGGTAAAGACTGTCTCAGGGAGTAAAGTGAGGCTGGTGGAGGCTGAGCCAGAGTTGGCCCTGAGGAAGTGGAAAGGAGCACTCAGGAGGGTCAGCTAGAGCAGCAGCCCAGAGAGCCGAGTGTCAGGGCTGCCCCTTAGCCCAAGTGGTGCTCACCTGGAGGTGGGCGGGATCCCCACTTGGCTGGGTCTGAGGTCTGCCTCTGCGCCCCTCTCCTGTAGCTCTCCAGGCCCTTTGTCTCCAGCTTTCTTGTGTACTTCCTCCCGGCCCCTCTGGCCTTCAGGGCGGTCTCCCTTTTGTGTGGCTGCTCGCCCGTCCACTTCCTAGAACAGCCCTTGCAGCCTGGACCTGGTTGCAAGAGCCCTGAAGGGCTGTGCTAAAAGCCCCTGGATGGGTGTCGGCATCCAGTCCAGCCTCTCTTGCTCAGAGCCCTGGTCCCTGCACAGCGGCAGGAAGTGGCAGTGAGGCAGGCAGGCCTTGGTGCGGGCTGGGGGCGGGGCGGAGTGGCCTGACCTGGGCTGGCAGGGGCTGGCTGGGACAGAGGCCCGGAGAGAGGAACAACTTGCCCTGCCCTTCAGGCGGAGGAGGAGCTCATCAAGGCCCAGAAGGTGTTTGAGGAGATGAATGTGGACCTTCAGGAGGAGCTCCCATCCCTGTGGAACAGGTGAGGTCAGGAGGGGTCCCTGGTGCCTGCCTGGAATGCCCAGCCTGCCAGACCATCTGAGGTGGCCCCTGCCCTCTCAGGGTCTGTCTCTGATGAGGGTGCGTGTGTTCACATGTGGGTGATGTGGTTTTCGAGTCGACCACGTGGGTCCTTCCTGACTGTCTGCTCACCTCCGTCTTCTTACTTCCACCAGCCGTGTAGGTTTCTATGTCAACACCTTTCAGAGCATCGCGGGCCTGGAGGAGAACTTTCACAAGGAGATGAGCAAGGTAGGCCCTAGGGACCCCCTGGTGGCCTCAGGGCCTCTGGACCATGCTTTCTCCTGGTCTGACCATAGTGTTCACAGCCATGGATGGGGCCATCCGAGCTCCCCTTGCCCGCTGTGCTTGGGTGCTAGCGACACAGTACCCACTCTGGGTTGTGGGCAGGATCTGACTAGTGCCTGTCTTCAAGGGACTCCTTCTACTGGACAGGCTACCAGACCTGGCTATCTGACCCCAGATCCAGCCCTGGCCCTTCCCCACACCCAGACAGATTCTTGCCTGGACAGAGAGGCTGGGGAACATGGACCAGCAACCCTCAAACTGTAAACGTGTTCTCAGGCTACAGTGGCTTATGGAGCTCAGTGTTAGGAGAGGATGATGGTTTCCTAATTTGTGGGGAAAGAATCGAGAATTGAAATAGGCCTGCTTCATCTGCCAGATGTGAGAAGAGATCTCACCAGCTGATATTCCTACATTGTATTATTTTCATTTTAGCTTACTGGCAGTTGTAGGCGAAGCTATTTAACTTTGCACTTGGAAAAGCCCAGTGTTGGCAGCTTCCCTGCCCCATGCAGTGGGTGGGTCTGACTTTGTCTCTTGGGTCCAAAGGAATGAAGTCATGATGGTGGATTACAAGTCCAGGACCAGAGAAGGAAAGGCCAGCTTGGGACCTTCCTGACTTATAACCCTCAGTAGGGCTTCCTGCTTTTTAGGGTCTCTCCTTCATTCCTATTTTTCCTTCTTTCCTTCAAAGATTTATGAAAAGTTTAGAAAACAGAGAGAGAGGTGTTTTGGGGAACAAAATATCTCTATCTAAAGTTAGTCCATGGAAATATATACCCCATGGCAGAATTGTGTATAAGTAGGAGAAAAATTCAGCTCTGAGCTTCCTAGTGGCCAAAACAAAAAGGGAAATATTTTCAGTAATGAGAACCACAAGGTGCAGGGGGATACACTACCTTTCTTGCCATGTTATGATAAAATTTCTGGCAGTTATTGCTGATCAGAAAGTATCTTGGCAAAATGACCTTAACATTTAGGATAAACAGTGATGGGAAAAATAAAAAACAGAAAATAAAAGTTAAAACAGTGCAAACTTTATGTAGAATTTTGGGGCATCCTTATAATTAGTAAGAAGAGAAAATATGATCCCTACAGACAATAACTGTTAGTAACAAGCCCATTCCCCCCTTTTCCCTTTTCCCCTTGTTTTTTTTTTTGGGTTTGGTGTTTGCATTCCCTGTTCTTATTGATAGGGACAGGGGACCTTGTTCCTGACAGGGGCAGGAGTTGGGAGAGGGGGAAGAGAGGTGGTATGGGGAAGGTGTGGTTGTATATTGACCTTGGAGACCCCACCTGCTCACTGTCTCCCCCACCGCCGCCCCCCACAGCTCAACCAGAACCTCAACGACGTGCTGGTCAGCCTGGAGAAGCAGCACGGGAGCAACACCTTCGCAGTCAAGGCCCAGCCCAGGTGTGTGCGCAGGTGGGGAGGCTGTGATTGGCCTGGGTTCCAGTACAGCTGACTCGCACAGCAGGCAGCTCCTTGCTGTGACCTTAGGTGCCTTTCCTGGTCCCCTGAGGTTTTGGCCCTGGACTCTGGGGACCTTCCTTGCCTGGCCTGCTGGTAACAGGGCAGCAGGTGAGGGCAGTTTGGCTGCTCCCCTGGTTGTGTTGTTGTGTTCAGGAGGAAGGAGCATCACTGGAAGACCGCAGGTTCCTGAGCCTGGGGCTTCCCTCCTCATTTGTCACACAGGGACAGTCAGGGTAGTGGAGCAGCCCCTGCTCAGCTTTGGGGGACAGGACTGAATGGTTCCTGGGGTGCGACTTTGGAGGGCAAGCCCGACTCCAGAGTAGGGCGGTGCCGCTGCCTTCCCCTCTGTGGCTGATGTGAAAGTCCCCAAGCCTGGGTACTGGCATGCCACACTCTGCATAGTCTCCTCTCCTGTCCTCTGCAGGCCTCTCAGTGGGCCAGGTGCCCAGGAGGTCTCTGTTTCCTGAGGGAGGCCACCGGGGGAGGGGAAAGGCCCTCTGCCTTTGGCTGGGGAGTGGAACAACAGCAAGTCTGAGGTTTTCCTCCCTTTCTGTGTGTGTGTGTGTGTGTGTGTGTGTGTGTGTGTGTGTGTGTGGAGAGAGAGAGAGAGAGAGAGAGAGAGAGAAAATGTATATCAGTGTGTGCGAGTTTAAGTGTGTACAAAAGTATATATGAATGTGTGGGTGAGATTGTGAGAGTGAGCAGATGGGTGTGTTTGAGAACATGAGTGTATAAATGCACATGAATGTGTATGAGTGTGTGTGAGTGAATGTATGAGCACGTGAGTGTTACATATGAGTGCATGTGAATGTGTGTGAGTGCGATAGTGTGTATGAGTGTGAGTGTGTGTGTGAATGTATGAGTGCCTGTGAGTGTGTGTAGGGGTGTACTTGTGAGAGTGATATATATCTCTGAGTGTGTGTATGTGTGTGTGTATGTGCCCACGCACATGTCATGGCACTTGCAGAGAACCCCAGTGAGCCTCACTTTCTGCACCTGTGGAAAGGGGTGATTGCATGTGCTTTGTGGATGCCTGGGGTGCTGCTAGTGACTGGATTTCCCCTCCTTCTTCCCTGAAAAAATGTGTGACCTCGAGAGTGCCCCACAGGTGCCTAGAGGTAGCAGGAGAGGTGTGGACAGTGAGGAGAGGGTGGGGTAAAGGCCACGAGGTGGGGCTGAGGTCACTGGGAGGGCACCTGCCAGCGGTGGAGGGACAGGTGGGTGGTACTCAGGGCAGGTGAGGCAGTGGCAAGTGTGACTGTCCTGGGTGGTGCAGGAAGCCCCCTTGGGAAGGGCACTGGAGGTAGGAAAGTGGAGACTTGGGACCCAACTTTCTACCCAGCTGGCCCATGGCGTAGCCCTCCTCTTCAGGGCTACGCACTGCCCAGTTCACCCCTTCTTGGCACTCCTGTGGCCTGGGCCCTGCCAGCATCCCTGGTGCACCTGGCAGGTGCTGAGATTCGACCAGGGCACCTAGGGCTGACAACAGGCCCAAGGACCATCCAGGCCTCTCCTGGCCTCCAGGAGGTCAGGGAAGGCTTTTGCCCCTTCACCCTCCTCTGAGTGGAAAGGTTGGTGAAGAGGGCAGAGGAATGGGCTTCCCTCCGCATCTGGCATTTCCCCAAAATGAAGGCTTCCATGTCCCATCGTCCCCACAGAAAGAAAACTAAACTGTTCTCCCGGTTGCGCAGAAAGAAGAACAGGTACCGGCAGCCAGTGCTGTGCTGGGGGCCTCCGAGCCCGCACCCGGCCACACCGTGCATGCGCCTTGTGCCCTGCTGCGAGGGCGCCACTAACCCCTAACCTGCCCCGTGTGCTGTGCTGCCCCAGGGGACTGGGTTGTGCTGTGCGTGTGTTGGGAGGGGACAAAGGGCCGTGGGAGCTGTCAGGTAGGAAGGAGGAGAGTGCAGGGTGGCAGTCCGAGGATGTGGCCCTGGCTGCCTGGCCACTTACAGGTAGAAAAGGTAGCATGGGAGGCCTGGGAAGGCTCAAGAAGGCTCAGGAAGGGGACACTGCAGCACACTTTTTTTTTTTTAATTACACGTGTATACTCTATTTTATGTTAATAGATATTCCTTAAGGAGTTAAATACATTTCCATAAAACAAATTCAAAACAACAAGACAATATCAGATATGTCCCTCACATTGTCCCCAAGCCCCCATCAGATGACTTGGTCTGTCTACATCTGTACTGGCCAGCACAGTAAGCACTTGACATGTGGCTAGGGTGATGGAGGATTTGTGCTTGTAATGTTAATTAATTTAAATTAAATAACTCCCCGTGGCTGGTGGATACTGTGTTGGATGGTGCTGTTCTAGAACATCCTTATGCAAGTACAAATAGAGAATTTTATCCTTCACATCCAATGGCTTCTGTGCACACCTCTGCCCACTGGTGTTACTGTGTGGACACTGTGGCCCAGGACCTTCCCCTCTGCCATGAAGTCATGCCGGGCTTCCAGAGGTTTCCGACGTTTCTCCAGGAAGTGTGATAAGGCTGGCACATTGAGCTGAGGGGACTGTGGGATCCATGGTCTGGAGACAGTGAGGGTATCGTGGGTGGACTGATGGATTGCAGTGAGTAGAGGTGGGCAGCCTGTGGGGCAGGCTGGGGAGGGCATCCCCACCCCCTGATCAGAGGGTCTGCTGTGTAGTTGGCGGGGGGGACTCACTTTGCCTCTAGGATGTCTGGCTTGCTCATGCTGTGGATCTTGGACACCATCGGCATAGGCCAGGGTAGAGCCCAGTGATACCTGTGGAGTGGTGGGCAGTTCCAGGGACCTTCTGTGTCTCTAAGGGGTCACAGACCTCCAGTCTAGAGTCCCAGCTGGTGCAGCTGCTGCCTCCAAGGCAGACCCTCGCTGTGAACTCCTGCAGGTGCATGCCCAGGACCTTTTCTTACCTCACATTCTCTCAGAGACACACACACACAACTTCATATTCTCATACACCCACACACATGCATACACATTTCCACACGTGGATACATGGGGACATGCAGGCAATGCATGTGTATATACTGTGACATGTGGAACCCTGTGAACATTGAGGCATGCATGTACACTTACTCTCACACCTGGATCCACTGGGACATGCAGGCACATGTATGTACATACATGGCTCCATGGAGATACACAAGCACACACGTATGCATGCACATGAACCCACAGGGACCTGTAGGCCCACGAGTACACACAATTCCATATGTGGATCCATGGGGACAGGCACTCAGGCATCCTTATACATACACTGTGTACCCAACCCTCCACATCTGCTCATCCCCTCTCATGCTGTGGCCACCCTACATTGCCCTCCATTTCTTATCCTGCCTTCATAGTGACAATGCCCCTGCCAAAGGGAACAAGAGCCCTTCGCCTCCACCAGATGGCTCCCCTGCGGCCACCCCTGAGATCAGAGTGAACCATGAGCCAGAGCCAGCCAGCGGGGCCACACCCGGGGCCTCCATCCCCAAGTCCCCGTCTCAGGTAGGCACAATGACTCAGCGGCCTGTTCCCTCCCTTTCTTTCTCTTCCTCCTATGTTGCTGTCTTCCCCTCTCCCTCCTCCTCCATTCCCTGCCGGGACCTGGACAGGTTTGGAGCCAGAGGTTTTGCCCAAAGGGGGCCTGGGCCTGGGCCTTGTTGTCCTTGGACCCCACCCAGCCAAGACTGGCCCAATGGCCCTGGTCCGCCCCAGATCTGTGACTGTGACTGTCCCTTCCCTGTGTTCCTACGTGCCCTTTCCCCCACTGCAGGGCCTTCCCTTTCTCCCTGGCTCTTTTGGCATTGTCTCCTTGACTTCCTTTCCATCTTCCTTCTGTCTCCAGATAGGTGCTCAGGTGCCCTCAACCTCCACAGTCTCGGAAGTCTCTTCTCTCACTGTCAGGGGTTTGAAGAAGGAGCCCCACCAGGTGGCCTTGTGGGATCATTAAAAGGGCAGAAAGAGGAAGGACTCAGCGAGGGAGCGTGGGAAGTCCAGCAGCATAGAGCCTGGTCTTCTGGACTGTGCTGTCTGCACACCCACTCTGCCCCACCAGCAGGGGGCAGGGAGCTGGCAGCCAGGTGGGGTCGAACAAGAAGAAACCTCTTGGTTCTACGCTGTACCCTATTCAATGGGCAGTTAGGATAATGATGCCAGGAGTAGGGACAAGTGCCCACGCCTGAATGGCGCTTCTGCTGGGCTGGACACTGTACCAGTGCTTTCTGTGTTTTCATTCACTGAATCCTTCCAGCTGCCCTGGGCAGTGGAGACTAATAGCACCAGTAGTCAACAAAGGAGGAAGCCTGGGCTTGGGGATCGTGTGGCCTGCACAAGTTCCCTTGCCTCATGGGCAGGTGTATGGCCCCTGCGGGGTTTGGCTCCATGCTGGCTTCTCTAGGGACAGACTGAGGCTGAGCTGGGTCCCTCCCTGTGCAGCCCTGGGCCCAGGGAGATGGAAGAGTGAGCCATGGGCGGGCAGGGGTGGACAGGGGAGGTGGCCTGGGCTGTCTCAGCCATAAGCTCTGGTATGAGCTCAGGTCCCGGGGGCCTGGGCAGTCACTCTTACCTTCGTTTGCCTTCTCCTTTGCTTCCTCTTTCTCTTTTCTCCCCTCTCCTCTTTCTTCTTTCTTTCTGCACAGCATTTCTGGACTTCTGCCTTGGTCTCCCCCCTGGGGGTGACCTGCCATCCTGGTGTCTGGGTCTGGAGGCAGTGACTCTTGATCGATCTCATTTTCCTCATTTGCCTGGGAGGGGCCGGGGCTTGGGGTGTGACTAACCGTGGCTTTGTCTCTGTCTCTCCCGGACCCCCACGCTCTGCTCTGCCTCCTGCGCTGCCCCCTCGCCGGCGGACCCACAGCTCCGGAAAGGTCCACCAGTCCCTCCGCCCCCCAAACACACCCCGTCCAAGGAGGTCAAGCAGGAGCAGATCCTCAGCCTGTTTGATGACACGTTTGTCCCTGAGATCAGCGTGACCACCCCCTCCCAGGTCAGCCGCGGCCGCCGCGGCCCAGTCTTCTCCTTCTCTGGCTCTCCGGGAGCGTGCATGAGCTTCATCCTCCACCCCATGCCCTGTGCGTCTGTCTCCAGAGCCAGGAGCCTGGCTGTTGCCTGCCCTCCCTCTTCCATCCGTCCATCCCTCGCACCTCCGTCATTCCTCCATCATCTCCATCGTCCATCTCTGAGCATGTCCTGTGGCCAGAGGCAGGGTACAGAGGTGAAAGCTGACCCCTCGCTGCTGTTGGTCGGCTCTGCTGATGGCTTCAGAGTGCAGCCGATGCTATAATGGCGAGTGTAGAGGGCTTGTGGCAGCCGGGGAGGGCTTCCTGGAGCAGGTGACCGTTGCTTGGTGGCTACTCACAGAAAGAGAGCCTTAGGTAAAGACAGGGGAAAGGCCAGGAGGGATGAGAGAGGGACTTACTGTAGCCAGAATGATGGCAGTGGGAGTTGCTGGCCAGAGCAGTTGGGCACCCTAGAGTGGCCCTGGCATGGAGACTTTGGCTTCCAGGGCTGCTGCTTGTAAATGCCCTAACGGGCATGTAATGCCCCTCCATGTATGAACGGGAGGAGGGCTTAGCAGGGAGGTGTTGCAATGGTGGAAACACCTCTTGTTGGCACCAGATTGGGCTGACACATTATCAGATCAACTCAGGGGCAGCCCACGGAGGGTTTCTTGCTAGAGGCTGGCTCCCCTGGTCTCATAGCCTCCTTTCTGCAGGGCCTCACCTTTGGTGGAAGTGGCTAGACCAGATTGTAGAGGACTTAGCCACAGACTGTGG
Source organism: Sciurus vulgaris (assembly GCF_902686455.1). NCBI lineage: Eukaryota > Metazoa > Chordata > Mammalia > Rodentia > Sciuridae > Sciurus > Sciurus vulgaris. The sequence continues at coordinate 74,430,949 of NC_136463.1, forward strand.
AGGACTTAGCGATAGTGCCATGGGGTTTCTTGGGCCTGCCTGAAGCTCTGCCAAGGGTCTCTAGACTCTGCTTCCAGCAGGCTCCTTTGCACAAGCCCAGAAGCCTGGAGGAGAGGGGCATGGTCGGGGGCGTTGAGCATGGGGAGGGGCAGTTGGAATTGAAGAACGGTGGTTCCAGGTTGGCACCAGGGAACTTGAAACCCAAGACTGCTCCTGCTAGGTGGCTCTGTAATGCGATGCCAGAGGCCCAGGAAGCATACAAGCCCCTCTCTGTGGGAAGGAGGTGCAGGGAGGTAGGAATAGCAATGGAAGCCCTCCTCTAAGCATGACTGTGACCAGGGAGTTGTGGACATGCTGGCCAGCATGTTTTCAGATGAGGGAGACAGATGACATGAGAGCTAGGAAATACTAACCAGGTAGTGCCAACCACTTCCTGCAGGACATCCTTTGGTTTTTAAACACCCTCTAGGAAGGGGCATTGCCCCATTTAGGAGGTGAGGGACCAGCAGGCCTGATTTACAGCCTGTCTAGTAGCCCTGTGCTACGACAGGGAAGGGGGACCTGGCTAAGAGGGGGCTAGAGACTGCCCATACCCAGATTATGACTCTGTCTCTGTCCCCCCATGTGTCTGCATGTATTCTTTGCCACCCCTTGTGCCCATCTCCAGGGAGGTAGGGCTGCCAGTCTGCTCTGGGGTGGGACAACTGTCCACCTTGGGTATTGCTGCATGGGGCAGGGGTGGGTTTGTCCCCATCCATGATGCATGTGCTACCAGGGCTTCTCTGCTGTGATATGGTGAGTAGCCTGTCCCTGCAAGGAAGGACCCTCAGTCATGCATGGTGGTGAGGTGGGGGCGTCACTTGCCAGGAGCAGAACAGCAAGGTGGTCAATACTCTGGTGGATGACCCTCCCCTTGGAGCACCAGGGGAACTGCTGTCTGGACTTAGCCAACTAATGTGAGAAGGAAGTGAGGGTGTTCAAGAAGCAGGGTGGGGCCTGGGGAGAGATGCTGGTCTCCTGCTGGTGGGAGGTGTCTGGAGGCTTTGTGTCAGGACACACAGTGTCCTGAGTACTCAGTCCCCAGAGATGGCTGGGCTGTGAGGTGGGGCAGTAGCATCACCAACTCAGGCCCTCAGATGGGACTGGACCTGAAGGAGAGTCAGCTGCTGGGGGTAGGCCTGGGACCCCCTGGTTCTGGGAGTCGGTCCATTCAGCCTGCTCCCTGACCCTGTGCATGGCTGACTTGGAAGGCCTAATGCTGGGGACAGCTGGCTGCAAGTGTTCTCAGGACTGTGGAGGCCTCTCTGGGGAACCAGTGCCCATGCTTCAGGTCTCAGGTCCTTGATGGAGGCTCTGTGGAGACACAGGCCCGGAGAGCACTCCCTTTTAGTGCTGGGTGCCTGTCAAGAGTGTGTAGAGCCAGGAAGTTGGCTGGCCTGGGCTCGTTGGGCTGGGAACCCTCCCAGTATTCCATGAGGGCTGAGGAGGGCCAGAACCCTGAGCCACATCCTCTTTGGACCTGGACAAAGTCTTCTCTGGTCCTAAAAGAAGGAAATCCCACCTATAAGATGAGGGCTGCAGACTGTCAAGTCCTTTCTTAAAAGTGGCCTGCCCTCTGAGTGCTGGTGCTTTTCCAGCCACCCCACCAACCTCAGAGGGCTCTCTGCAGCCGGTCAGTTCCACCATTGAAGGGCCCTCCCCTGGAGCCTCTGGGAAAGACTCTTCTTCCTGTGGTGCTATGGCCTAGCATACAGTGGGACTTCTCCCTTGGGGCCGTGCTTATTCTTCTATGTTGCTGGACCCACTGAACAGGGGTCTGGTGGTGGCTGCAGGGGTGGAGTCTAGCTGAAATGCAGGTTTCCCAGGTGGATCTGAAACCCTTAACACTGGAGACCCCACCTTAAAGATTGACCCCTGAGGCTATGTGGGCTGGCTTAACCCTTTTTCCATCCCTGCAGTTGGTTGGTAGATGACACAAAGGGCCACTTGACTGGGGCCCAGGGAAGGGTAGTATAAAACCCCCAACCATGGGCCCTCCAGGTTGGGGAGACTGAGGGTGATCCTGTCCAGCTGGGCTGTGGCCTGGGGCAGCTCTTGTGCGGTGGAGCTTTTGCAGGAAGAGGAGTAGCACAAGAAGCTGCCCCACCCAGCTGATGGAGATGGAGCAGTCTGGGGCCTGGCCTTGGTCTTGCAAGGTTTCTGCCCCATGGTGGGGCAGCTGCTGATGTCCAGTGCTGGGCACTAGGTGTTGTCTTTGTGTGAGGAGAGCCTGTGCCAGATCCTGTGGGTATTGCTCCTTAATATATGTGTGTGTGAGGTGGATGGGGAGGAGTCTGGGATGTGTGTCTGCATTCGCCTGCAGTATGTACCTGTGGTGAGAATTCTCAGCTTGCCACTAACTACCTTCCTCTTCTGCTGCCGCTGCTGCCAAGTTCGAGGCCCCGGGGCCTTTCTCTGAGCAGGCCAGTCTGCTGGATCTGGACTTTGACCCTCTCCCACCTGTGGCAAGCCCTGTGAAGGCGCCCACACCCTCTGGTCAGGTTGGTTTTGCCCACTACTGCCTGGGGGCCCACCAGCCTCCAGGGCTCTATGGCCACATAGGCACAAGCCATATCACCAGGCCCTCTTCCCACTCACTGCTCTGTCCTTCACCTTGTTTCCTGACCTGCAGGTCTTGTCACTTCTTTAGGTGCAGGGCAGAAAACAGACCCAGGCTAGCCATCAGACAACCCTTGAGGGTCGTTAAATACTTCCTGCAACTTCCGGTTCATCTCAGCGCGCTGCCCCTTCTGGCAGCCACTCCCTGGTCCGGGTTATGGCAGCTGCAGACCTCAGAGCCCAGCCCTGTGCCACCCCTGAGCCTGCTGTACCCAAGGGCCCCAGGGTGGAGGTCTCTGTGGATTGCTTGCGCTCCTGTCTCTAACCTCTGTGCTAACTCTGTCCTTCTTCCCACACTGCTGCGCTCAGTCAATTCCGTGGGACCTCTGGGAGGTAAGCTGTTTGCTGTGCGCCTGGTCCCTGGGGAGCTGCTTCTTGGTGTGTGCCCAGGCCCACTCACCTCCTCCTCCACCTGGCCTCTTCACAGGTGCACACACCTGGCACACTCATGCACACGCAGCACACAGAGACCTGTGCTCGCATGCACAGGGAGCCACTGAGGCTGCTTCTTTAGCCGACGGCTGCTTCTCCCAGCCATCGTCACAGGAACTCCTTGGTTTAACTGGAGAGGAGGGTCCTCCATGGCATGACATTCTCAGGGCCTGTGAGTGTTTACCCGTAGACAAGAAGTCAGGTGGTCATCTAGGATGGACTGGGTTCTTTATGGTGGCTGGAGACCTGTGAGGCAGGAGGGCCTTAGGTTGGAGGGCTCTTTCTGGCAGTGGGGGAGGGCAGGTCTGGTCTTCTGAGAACAGGGTCACGGGCCAGCTCACTTGGGACAGGTGCCACCCTTCAGCTTATAGCTCAAGTCCAGCGAGGGCTTGGAATGTGCCCCATGACTGGTGGAGGTTGAGCCAGAATTCCCAATGGGCTTGCTCCTTGAGACCTCCTGACACAAGCTGAGGGCCTGGCAGGAGCAAGTGGATGTGGCATGGTTGTGCTCTGGGGTCACATGCCCCAGTGCTGCTCCTTGGAATTCCATTAGAGCATTTCACTTGAGCAGCCAGAGAAAGCAAGCCTGGTGTGAATGGGCAGGGCCGTTTTGATGTGTGGATTTCTGTGGATGCTGAACTGTAGGTTACCATCCCACCTGACTGTCGCCTTGACAACAGCAGAAATAAGGAAGTGGGAGAGAGGTGATCTGTTGAGCTATGGCTAGAAGGCCTTAAGCCCCCACACTTTCCTGCCAACATTGGCCACTCATGATAGTCTTCTCTTGTCTCGTGCCCCTACCCAACATTTTTCCCACCTGGCCTCCCTACTCCTCCTTTTCCCACCCACCCTGTTCTCTCCTGGTGGCCTGTCACTAGCCCACAGAGAGTCCAGCTGGCAGCCTGCCTTCCGGGGAGCCTAGTGCTGCTGAGGGCACATTTGCTGTGTCCTGGCCCAGCCAGACGGCCGAGCTGGGGTCTGCCCAAGTAAGTGTCTGCCCATCCCCCACCCTGTCCAGCTCGTCCCCATCTCTGGGGTTACAGCATGGATGAAGAGGCCAGAGGTGGGGGTGCAGGATAGACCAGGACACTGTGGGCCTGAGGGTGAGGATGGTGCCCTGAGCCAGGAGGCCCCAGGACAGGGTCACTAGGGGGTGTAGGGTGTACATGGCTGGAGTCACATCTGCTCCTCCCACTTGCCCATCCCAGTGCAGGGCCCCCTGTGAGTTGGAGAGGAAGTACCATTTTAGAGCACCTACCAATTTACATCAGGCACTTTCCAGAATTTTCTCACTTAATCTTCATTATGATCTTGTCAGCCAGACACTTCCTCTTTTTCCAGGTGAGGAAGAAGAGGCTAAAGGGGGTTGAGAAGCTTGGTTTCAGGCTAGGAAGTGTCTAAGTCTGTGTTGATCCAGATCAGCCCAGTTGCAGTGCCCTTTCTGGGGGCTGCTGGGGCACCCCTGACCATGATTCAGTGTACATGGCTGCCACCCCTGCCTGTTGTGAGCCGTGTTCATGTGGGGACAGGAACATGATGCAGGCACTGCCTGGTCAGCTGGCAGGCAGAGTGGGCAGGAGGAAGCTGGGACTTGGTGAAATCTCAAAGGGCAAGGTCTGTGAGGCACCGTTGTGGGTGGCATCCAGGGCCCTGTACCAAGCTTCTCCATGTACGTCACCTGCTGTTCCTGCGGCTGCCAGCACCTTCTCTTCAGCGTCCTCCTGTGTCTGGGGTCTACCTGTTCTGCAGGGGCTCCCGGATTATTCCTGGCAGTTCTAGAAATGGAGACCAGCCAGGCTAATTTCCCTGGCCTTCCCACTCAGGTGCTGCCCTCCCATGGCCTGTTTCCTGTGTCCTGGCCGCAGCATCTTGTCCTGTGTCTGACCCCTTGCCGGCATTTATGTTGCAGCCAGCAGAGGCCTTGGAGGTGGCGGGTGGGACCCAACCTGCGCCTGGAGCCCAGGAGCCTGGGGAGACGGCGGCAAGTGAAGCAGCCTCCGTAAGATGGCAGGGACCAAAGCCCTGCTTTTCTTTCTGCTCTATCCACCGCCTGTCTGTCTACCTGCCTGCCCGTGGCTCCCTTGTGCTACTTGCCCCATAGGTAGCGGTTCCTGTTGAGGAGCCTGGGGGCAGGCTGGTCTGGCGTGAGGCGGAGACACCTCTCCTTCCCACCCTGGTGGCCCTTGTCCTTCCTGCACCACTGCCCTGCTCAGCTAACCTGTGTCCTGTTCCCAGAGCTCTCTTCCGGCTGTGGTGGTGGAAACATTCTCAGCAACTGTGAATGGCACTGTGGAAGGCAGCAGTGGGGCGGGGCGTTTGGATCTTCCCCCGGGCTTCATGTTCAAGGTGAGCCCAGGCTAGCAGACCCAGCCACTGTTCCACAGTGCACTGGGTGCCGGGGGGGAGGGGGTGGGAGGGTGCGGGGGTGTCATCCTCTTATACAGTCAAACCCTAGGCAGCATAGACTTACTGTCATATGAGCCCTGCTATGCCACTTCAACCCACTAAATGGCCTCTGAGCCCCACATCAGCACTTCACAGGGGTTCACTTTACAAAGCCTTCTGCCCTGTGCTGGGCTGGAGGGGGACCACAGGGTCCTGACATGCTCTCCCAAATTCTGCAGGTGCAGGCCCAGCACGACTACACGGCCACTGACACAGATGAGCTGCAGCTCAAGGCTGGCGACGTGGTACTGGTGATCCCCTTTCAGAACCCTGAGGAACAGGTGAGTGGATGCTACCTCCCAAACTCCTGGAGGTGTGTTGGGGGTGGGGGGGAAGTGCAGTGACAGAGATGGCCAGCAGGGGGCAGCAGAGGCTCACTGTCTTGTGGTCCAGGATGCCATCAGTTTCTTCTCCCCTTTCTCTAAAGCCCTTTTCTCTCATCCTAGTTTCTTTCTCTGTCCTGTTCTATCCCTTTTGTCCCTCACCCACTGGCCTCTCCCTGCCCCTACCTCTCCTTATCTTTCAGCTACTCAGGGTCCTCTCCCTCTCTTTTTCTTCAGACGCCACATCTTCCTCTTCTCAGGCTCTGTCAGCTGTTTCTTTCTTCCCTTCTTCTCCCTCCTTACCTGCCCCACCCCCCGACCTGCCTTCCTCTCAAAACAGGATCCCTCTTGCTCAGGTCCCTGCCCGCAGGTGTCCTCTCTGCAGTAGACAGAGCAATGGCCGAGCACTGGCCTCTTTCTGGGCTCATGTCTACCCTGCTGTTGCCCTCCAGGCTGACCTGCTCTGTTCATGCCGAACCACCATTTTCTCAGCTGTGTCCACATCTGGGTCTCACCCCAGATGCCTTCCAGACCCTTCTGCCTCTGTGGCTTCTCATATTAGTTCATCTCAAACAGAGGACCTTAGGTTGGCCCTAAGTGCATCCCTCCTAGGTTTGGACCAGCTGATTTGCTCAGGTGGCCAAGGGCTCTCAGAAGGACTTCACTTTTGGTGTAAGTGAGTCTTTGTGGGGTGTCGGTAGTGCCCATGGGGACATCTGGCCTTTGCCTTTAGTTTCAGCACTGAGAACCTGCTGGCAGGGCACAGGGAGACTGGGCCTAAACCTACTGATTCTTCCTAAGCCCCCAGGTCTCCACTAACTTCTCAAGGGTGCCTGCCCTCGCTGGGTGGAATTTCAAGGAGAATCCTGAACCCTAACCCACAGGAAAGTTTTGTTCAGGGGCAGCTGGAGTGGGCTCAGATAAGACAGATAACAACACAAAGGTAAATCACAAAGATCCAGGAAGTCCCCAGGCATAGTCCAGCTGCAGGGAAAGCATGGCCCAGCTGTGGGCAGGGGTGGACAGTCACTCAGTTTCAGGATAGTCCCTGTGCAGAAGACCCCTACTGGTGTCAGTTTTCAAGCACAGGACAAGTTGGAAATGAAGCACTTAATAGGGTGGACTGGGGACCTTCTGAAGCTTTTAACTGGTCAGTGTTTCTAGAGCCTTCCAGTTCTGTTTATAGAAATATGAAGCCTGGAAGGAGTGCTTCTGTCTTCCTCAGGGACAGGTCCTCTGTGGGCACCAGGTGGTAGGAAGCCCTGGGACTAGGACTGGGGGTATTGTTCAGTGTGTTCAGATCAGTGCCATAGTCAGGCTGCCTTAAGAGTGAGAGCAACTCAACTAAAGCAGGCACAGGTTTAACCCTATACCCACCTGATGAGGGCAGGCTGGCTCCTGTGGGCTGGGTATGGGCCTCAGGAAGAAGCATCAGGAAGCACTTTCAAGGTGGGCTTGGCAGATAGAGAGGTAAAGAAGAGCAGGAAGAGGGACCATCTTCCAGCAGATTCCAGCAGGGCTGTGTTGGGTTCTGTGCCCTCTGTCCCTCATCCCTGTGTGATGTGGGTGCTCTCCTTGCACCAGGATGAAGGCTGGCTCATGGGTGTAAAGGAGAGTGACTGGAACCAGCACAAGGAGTTGGAAAAATGCCGGGGCGTCTTCCCTGAGAACTTCACGGAACGGGTGCAGTGATGGAGGAGTTCCTACAGTCCTCTGGGCGTGTGAAGAACACCATTTCCCCCCTGAAAAATGTGTGTTTCTTTTTTTTTCTTCTTCTTTTCTGTTTTTGTTTTTAAACTTTTGAAATGCAAAGGGAAATCGAGAGATGAGAGACCTAAGCCGGAAGGTATTCTCCCAGATTAGGTTGTTCTCCAAAAAGCCCAATCCTGGCCAGTCTGGTGGAATTTGCCAGTGTTTCTGAAGCTGCTGTGGTCCCTAGTTGAGTTCCTGGCGCCCCTGTCTGTGCCCGCATGTGTGCCTGGCTGCAGGGCGGGCTGGGAGCCGCCAAGCCACCGCCACGCTTGCCTGAAGCTTCAGCCACGTCACCTGGGCAGGGGTCTTCTTTACCTGGCAGCTGCTGTGGGTAGGTGCAGACACCAGCCCTGCCTGGCCCTGCCCCGCAGACCATCTGTGTGCTGTTTGAAAATAAACCTTAGTGTTCAAACAAAACGAAACAAAGAACAAAAAAACCTGACAAAAATGCTCAAAAAATGCCTGTGTGTTTATTTTACCACCCCACCCATCATCTGTATCAGGACTCCAGGAGTCCACAGAGAGAAAAACCAAGACCCTGCTGGTGAATGGGAGTCTGAGAGTTTGGTCCAGACCATGGGGAAGGCCTGAGTCTGGAGGACTAGGAAGGCCCGGGTCCAGGCCACACTTGGCTGGCCTGGCTTCACCCTCTTGTGGCCCACACTGAGTCCAGCCCCAGCTCCTCAGCTCCATCAGTGATGTGCGCCAGTCTGAGCAGCCCAGAAAGATGACACACAACTGTGACCTGGCCTTCCCAGGAGCTGAGGGAGTTGTGCCTGTGACCCAGCCTGGACTTGCAGATGGAAAGAACTTGTCTTCACAAAAATCTGCACTGATAGTAAAAGCTGGTGATTGAGGTGACTGAGAATCTGAGTTTTATTTTAGAGTTAGACTCTCTGGACTTTGCTTTAGGAACGTCCTTGCTATTGGCCCTGACTTGTCCTGTGGGTGACAGATAGTGCTGAATCTGCCATCCACAACTTCCTTGAGCAGTAGAAGTTACAGCGGCAGGAAACAGAGGGCTCCTTTCTAGACACCCCTCCTTTGAAAGCTTTTGCTTTTTCTGCCTCCTTGCCTCCTTCCCTCCCTCACTCCTCCACTCTTTCCATGTTGACAGCTTTTTTCCCTTGGTCAAGCTGGATTTGGTGCCCAGACCTGGCCAGTTCCACTGCTTCTGAATCTGGGATGTGTGTACCCTGGGCTGTATGAGGGGTGTGCCACCAGGGTAGCAACATGAGGGATCTTCACTTTTATTTCAGTGTGAAAATTGAAAACATAATCCTTGAAAACATCTAGGAGAAAGAATTTGCATTAGGTTTATGACAATATGAGACTCAAAGATAGGTCAGATGATAACTTTATTGCCCCTGACCCTCAAGGGAGTTCTGCCCCTTGCGGTTGGGATAGTTTGGCAAGAAAGCCCTGGTCGGGGCCTGCAGGGCGCTGCGCAGGGGAGCAGGTAGGTCTCCAGAGACAGTGCCCAGAGCAAGCATCCAGCAAGGCCCACATTCACAGCTCCCCTTGAGCCTTAACTGGGCTGTGTGTTGGGGTGGCACTAGATTCCTGTCAGGGAAATTTGGAGCCAGGCAGCCTGAACAAGAGATCAGGGAGGTGAAGAGCTGGGCAGAGAACTGAGCTGAGGCCAGGTTGGAATGGAGGAAATGAGCAAGAGGCAGGTGAGGGTGTGAGCCAGTTTTTACACCTGGCACCTGGACACGCACTGCCTAGAGGGTTTGTCAAACCTGGCTTGATTTGGGTTGATGGGTGGCCAAGGATACCTGGTCCCTGGGCAGGGCTCCTGGCTTTCACAAGGGGTAGGCCAGGGTAGGTTCTGGGAGCTACACTGAGGCTGGAGGCTCTTGCAGACTTTGTGCTTTTGGGGGGCCAGGCGAGGGGTTTGGAAGGAGCCTACCTCAGGCAGTCCTCTTCTCTGGCTCCCCTTTGGCCTCCAACAGCCAGGAGAGTGGTGGGTAAGATGGTGACAGTGCAGAGCTGGGATTGGACAGAGCAAGGCCTAGGCAGATGGGTCAAATGTGTGTGGGTGCCCTGGGGGCCTGCAATATTTCAGGTGCCTGAGGAAGGAACAGGACCCACATGGAGGCAGTCCTAAGGCTTCCTGGCAGGTGTGGGCCTGTCATGGTATCTGTGAAAGTCTTTAGAAAACTGATTTACTAATTTATTACTTCTCTGTGTTATGAACCAAGTTGCTGATGGGAAGCAGGATTAGTCCATGTGGACCTTGGCAGCTGGAATCATAATACACACTTTAGGGTGATAGAACACTTGCTTAACATGCGTGAGGGTGTGGGTTCAATCCCCAGTACTGCAAAAATACATGTATATAACATATACACATTGTCAGTGTGAATGGCCCAAATGACCCCGTGGTCTAGGTCATGGGCTCTGCACAAAGGGCCCCTGAAGTGTCTCAGAAGTCTCTATCCCAGCTCAGGGAACTCCCCCTGGTCTCTTTACCTTCCTTTTAGCTCCTAAGGCATCTGTAGTGGTAGGACACTGCCCCAGGCACACCATATGGCCTTTTGCTTCCCATCCTTGGTTGGATTTGGTAACCATGGTTTTAGGTTCCTCTGGCTGGAGACCTTTTTGGCCCTGCCTCTGGGAATTTAAGTATCCTTACCACCCCCCCACCCCCACCCCCAAACCAGGCTTCCTGAAGGGAGGCCAAGCATTGGGTTCATTTGCTCAAAAGCCTTGACTGGGCACCCTTGTGTCTAGGTATGTGGGCACTCAGGCCTTCCATAATTCTCTTGGTTCCCTGTCCTCTGGTGTCAGCTTCATCTTGGGACTGGTCTCCTGGGGTTCTGGTTTGATGTCTGCACACTTCCTTACCAGAAACCCCCAGCACATCTTTGTTTCATTGGCCTGATCTGTGTCAGGTCCTCAGTCCTGAACCAATGACTGTGGCTGGAGGTGAGACCTGCAGACAGGTCCAAGACAAATAGGGCCTGGAGCTGCAGGTGGGCAGGTTAGGTGAGGCAGGGGTGAACCACTGAGCAAAAAATGGCTTCCGAGGAGAAGGGGCAGTGAATTCTAGGAGCTCAGACCCATGTATGTCCACTCCACAGTGGCATCTAGGAAGGGCATGAAACCAGGGAACTTAAGTGGGCATATAAACTATGAATGAGTGTGTATGTGAGTATGTCTGTATTGGACTTCCCCGCCTCCAGAGTCAAAGCCAAAATAAACCCCTCTTTTTTATAAACTACCCAGATGCACATATTTATCAAAGCAATAGGAAATGAAATAAGACACAGGATTTCTAGGAGTCTGGGACATTGGGGCCTGTCTCAGGCAGGGAGCAGCAAGTGTAATAGGCAAGTCAGGGACATGGGGTTGGCTGAGTTGGAGAAACCTGGGGAGTCCAAGCTCTTGCTGTGGAGCCTGAAGTTCAGGAGAGAGATAGGTCAGGGAAGAGATGAGTGGACCCAGCCTGATAGGAATAGGAAGGAGGACTCAGGGAAGAGTCATTAAGAGGAGGGAGATGTTTTGAGGGCAGGTACTGATAAGGTGCTGCTGAATTCCTGCCCTTAGGAAGAGCTCCCTTCTCAAGAAGACCTTTGGCCAAAGGAAAGGGGACATGGTCAAGATGGTGGCCTTCCCAGCCTGCTTTTGGGTCCTTGGGGCTCCACAGGCAGGGAATGCTGAGGGCCCTTCAGAGACAGGCAGGCTGCTGCTATGAGATTCCAGGTCCAGACTCTGATTATGCAGGAGGGCAGACCACTGAGGAAAGACCCTTTCAGTGTAATTAAAAAGGATAATTAATGAGGAGCATGGGAGCTGCCTTCCTGACAGCCCCTGATGAGATGAGGATGTAGGCTGGTAGAGGGAGAAGGAGAGATGGGACATTTTTTCTTCTCCCAAATAGCCAAGGTCAAAGATGGCTGTGGAGTCTTGCTAAAGGCTAGGCTTTGACCTCCAGGGTGGGTAGAGACTGCCAGTCAACCCTAGGCATTTATCTCATATCCCCAATGTGCCCTGCCCATGTGAAATGCTATGGGTGGGCAGGCAGGAGCCATGGCTTTTTCTTAAAGATGACAGGCTCATGGTGGGCCAAGGCCCACACACAGAAACCATCTCAGGGTTCTTTCTTCTGGGAGCTTGATAACATTACCACGTTCTTATTTTGGTACATCAAGAGGACACACGGTTTCCATAGAGCAGTCTTGGAATGGGATGAGAAGTTTCTGGAACTCATCCTCCATTATAAGCTGATGACCCAAATCTATGGCTTCAGGGCAGTGTTCCTGCCCATCAGTGATGGGCATCTTCCTTCTTGCCATGGGCACAAACCTAACGTTCCTTGGACTCTTCCTTTTTCCTTCCCTTGGGCAGATGTTAAGTGCTCACTCCTCACTCCCTCCTTTTTCTTAACAGTGATGTTGTTTAGGGAACCAATATTCTTCCTTAAAACCTCATTATTCTAGCTTTACTTGCAGCTATGGGTAGCTTTATGACAGAGTCCTGGCAAATGAGATGAGGATTGGCATCCCTTCTCAAGTAAGAAGTCAAAACCTTGCTAAGAGAATGCTGCCTGGAGAGAGGACTGGAGGTACTGCAGCCATTTTGTATGCAAGGCCACATGCAGAGGCCATAAAAAGCATCTCACTGAGGATGGCAGAAGTCAAAGGTGGAGGGATGGCATTACAGAATGTCTAGTTCAACCTGAGGGCTGACCTTCTGACACGTTTGTGTGAAACGAACAAATAATTTGTGGGGGTTCTCTTACTTGAAGCCTTCCTAATTACTCCCTTGTCCTTTCCTCATGTCCCCTGACTTGACTTCCTAGAGAGTTCTGCATCTGCTCCACCACCCCGATCCAGGCTTGCCATCCATTTCCTGTTGCACCCATTGGGGTCCTGCTGCCAGGGTTTTTCTGAAACTTATTTCTGATCTTAGCATGCCTGTGTTTGAACCTTTCAATAGTCTCCATTTCCTACACAAGTCCAAATCCCATAACTGAATCCTTCATGCTCTGGTCCCTAGGCACATTTTCTGCCACCCTCTGCCTTGTGTGGCCTATCCCAGTAACACTGGTGATCCTCATGCCACTGTGACTTCTTTGCCATGCTGTGGCTGAGCAGCCCTTGGGGAGTTCCCTCTCTCTCTCCCAGCTGACTCCCACTTCCCTGTACTGGACCCTGTGGGGAATGTCTTTGTCTTTAGTGCTCATCTGTCCATGAGGCATTTGCATCCTGAACACACAATGTTTGAACCTCCCGCCCCTCTGCCCCTCCTGCCTGGATGCTGACTTCCTGTGCGGCCTCCTGTACCCTGGCCAGGGTCTCAGCCCACTTCAGTGAGTGGGTGCTGGGCTCTGCTCCATTGGGTCCCTGCCATATGCTCACCCTCCACTTCCTGCAGAAGCCACAGGGCACTGTTTACTAAAACACATCTTTAAGTAGGGAGTTTGGATGACAAGATGTGTTATAATAAAATTGCTAAATTCTGCCTGCAGAGCCCTGGGGCACATCACCATAGGCTCATACTTGTTCAGATATTCTTTTGGAATGTTAGTTTTCCCAGTTTTGGCCCCCCTTCCCACCACCACTGCTTTCCTACATGCTAATCTTCCTCTGTTTTGTTTACGAAAATTATTTTAAAATCTTATTTATGTATATATTTTTATTGGTGCATTAAAATTACACATAATAGTGGAATTTGTTGTGACATTCTCATATAAGCACATAATATAACAGTATAATTTGGTCAATTTCATTTCCTATACTCACAGAATTTTGAGAGACCATGAGCTCTGGCAGCACAGATTAACATTTTAAGATGTGTGTCTATAATTTTTTAAGCCCAGAGAAAGCATTTGTCTTTCAAAATGAGGGTGTGTATGTGTGTCCTTGTTCTAACAAAAAGCTGCAGTTGTTCAGCACATTCTAGGATTTCTTGTCTGGGAAACATCTCCAGGCCCATGGCAGCAGTGTTGGTTGGATGCCATCCATGCTGAGGAATTGCCATCTTCTATCAGGAAATTCAATTTTCAAGTCGTAGGAAGAAAATAATTTCGATTTAAAAGTTGCTTAGCATTTGAAGTTGGGATAGATTGGATTAGGAGGAAGCCAAAAAAAAAAAAAAAAAAAAATTCCTCTAATGGAAATGAAATGTCATCTGTTGGGGGAAAAAAAAACTACCTTTAAAGAGCATGTTTGGTTCTGAAAGAGGATCTGGGTACCCCTGCCCCTGCAACCATGGCCTGGTTGGGGAAGTCAAAGGACCAGTTAGTCTGTTTGAAAGAAATGGTAATTCTGCCTTTGCCTGTGGGAGACAGATGGAGTGAGTATGGGGAGGAGAATCTGGAGGGAGAGACAGGGGTCCAGGAAGAGGCTGCAGGACCAGGCTGTGGAAGTGATGTATCCTGGCAGCAAACACGGGCTGTGTGCAGGACACTGAAGACTGATGCTCAGTTTGAAGTTGGCTCTCGTTCTGTGCTGGGCTGAAAAATTCCTTCATTCACTGTAAATCTTGAGTGTGTCAATGAGGAGATGGGAACAAGGGGCTGACTCCATGCTGGAGCTGACCCAAAGCAGAGAAGGACTGATTTGTAGAGAGGAGAGCATTTGCTGAGAGCAAATGGTCACACCACCATCTCCCAGCCCCTTGCTTGGCAAAGCTTCAGAGATAGGAGGGCAGGAAGTAAAATGTTCACAGTATGAGAATTTTGTTATGAATAAGACCTTTTTACTTGGGAGAAAAGAAGAACATGATTTTGGAAGGCACAGGGCCCAGGGCCAATGACAAAGCAGGTATTTGGGCTGTACTCAGGCACTTGGAAATAAGTGTTGGGGTGGCTCACAGCTGGGCTTTGGAGTGAGAAGCATCTAGACTTTATGATGTGACATTGTCTTGAGCTGCAGTTTCATGTCCTATAACTCACAGGGTTGTTGGGTTTATTAAGAAATAATAAAATGCAAATTTTTAAAAGGTAAAATCAAACATATATGTATATGCCATTCAAATAGAATAGCTTTATATTTTGTTTTGCTTCTTTTGGGTTCTGAGACCGAGGCTCCTGTGCATGCTAAGCATGTGTTCTACCACTGAGCTACACCCCTGGTGCCAAGGTTCACATTTTATTTATCTAATTAAGGAGGAACCAGTAAGGTGCTACAGGTTGTTTAAAGGTGAACTGAATTTATAGAGATTTGCATTCCCAGGGGACAAGTTTCATGTGCACTGCCTTGTTTAGGAATTACATACAACACCAAGTAGAGGAGGTACCTATAATCCCAGCAACCCTGTGGGACCTGACACTGTCTCTACAGATTGGCAGGATGGCTCATGTCCCCATGGAATCAGGCAACACCCAGGGTCCACTAGACAACATCTAGAATTCAATCAAAGGGATACTAGGGAGTTTTTTTTTGCCCATTTAAAAACCTCTCACCATTGTTTTAGACAGAGTTCCCATTTTGTCACAGGATCATAATTAAAATTTATCCTAGATCACAAAACGAAGAGTCTCATTAGGTTTGGCCTGATTCCTTAGGTGGGTGCAGCAAGAAAGTGTGTGACTCTGCAGGCCTCTGCGAGTCTGTTTTCAAGTTTAGAGAGCTGTGCAGTGTGCATGACTGCCCGGCCCTGGACAAGCTATTCTGGATGTTTGCATGAGGAATTTCAGCTTGGATTTTTGGTTACAGTTTTGGTATTGGAAATGAAATCTTCGATGATTTCCTCTCTTTTCAAAGTTCCCCAAATTAAATGAAGCTCCTGGCCTGCAGAAAGCTATCTTCTTTGCCACCTGTGAGACAGTCAGGAGTATTCTTCCTTGAGGGTTCTGTGGCATTGATTCAGCATATAAAGTGGCTTTATAATGAGAATCCTTCTCAATATGATATACTAAATATGGCCCTTATGTGAAGTGCAATTATATACTAGTGAAAAGGATAGTTGCTTATTGGACCTATGAAAGTAACTATATTTCTATGAAAAAAGTTAAGGAGACTAAGTGAATTTCTGAATTTGGGGAGTCAGTGAGAATCTGATATCACTGAATTGAGCTTTATTTATTTATTTGTTTATCTATTTATTTATTTATTATTTATTTTTGGTGGTACTGGGGATTGAACCCAGGGCCTCCTGCATAGTAGGCAACTGTTCTGCCACTGAACTACATATCCCCCAAAATATTTCTTTTCAGTTGACAAAAGCAGTCCGTTGTAGGTTAAGAAGGAGGAGAAAGGGCTTCTTCCCAGACCAATAATTGAAAGAACACTGAAATGACATCAGCAATATTCCCAAAATATAACCACACTGAAGTTGCTTTGCCCACTCCTATTGAGGTCAATTCTTATTCTCTGGATCCTGGGCAATAGGCTGCTTTCAGGAAGCTGCTCCTCTGAACTGAGGGAACCTGGAATCCTGGCTCCACTTGTCTGAAAGTTACCTGGGAGAGGAGAGCACCATGGTCTGTCTGCATGAGGTGATTTATCCGAGCCCCTTGCAGGAGCACTCCTGCGCCCTTGTTGCTGAAGATAGGGCATCTGGTCTGCAGTTGATGGCAGAGCTTGCAGATGAACAACACAGCAAACACAAGTTGACTTGTAGATGATAAGAATGGTGGTTAATTTACAACAGCAACCAATAGCCCAAAAATGCAGGAGAGTAAAATTCTCTATTGGGGAATAACTATTTCATAAGAGTTTTGATCAATGTTTCCTTCAGGGTAAAACCGCTTATAGATGAGGGCACTGACAAGCCTTCAGGGCCTTCCCAGAAAGCATGTGATGAATGAAATGTTTCTATAAATGACATTTTACTGATACAAACTTGAGCTAGGGGAGGCTGAACATTTCTTTGGATGTGACAATTCTTCCCATGCAGACCTGATTAAGGAATAACAAACGTAAGAACTTCTAAGCATCGTTCTTGCTCTTGTTTTATAAGGGCAAAGAGAAGATCTTTGTGAATTTTCAGGGGCCCTCTAGGAAGTTTCTAAGAATGTTTTCATTAAGGATAAAATGTTTCATTTTAGTATTTCTAGATTCAAGATCTGAGCTCAGGAAGAAAAAAATCAAAAGAGTTATTAGAGAATATGGGCTCTCGGTTCAGAGGGCATCCTGAGAGTCCAGAAACAAGGCTTGCTCATCCTTTGGTGACAATAACAGGTTCTAAAGTGAACGTAGATGGCAGCATAATTTTTAAGAACTTCACTTTCATAAGCAAGTGTGTGTATGTGTATATGTGTGTGTGTATGTGTGTGTTTTAATAATCAAAGATGTAATAAAATCAGTATAAAGCTGTTTTGTGAGTTTCTTTTTTTCCTGCTGTTACCAAAGACCTGTCAAGAACAATTTTAAAGGAGAAAAAGTTTATTTGGGGACTCATAGTTTTAGAGGTCTCAGTCCACAGACAGCTGGCTCCATTCCTTCAGGCTTGAAGTAAGGCAGAAAATCATGGCAGAAGGGTGTAGCAGAGGAAAGCAGCTGGGAATATGGTACCAGGAAGCAGAGAGAGAGAGATTCCCCTCATCACAGACAAAATATATACTCTAAAGGCAGACCCCCCAATGACCCACCTCATCCAGCCACATCCTACCTGCCTATAGTAGGTCCAGTTAATTTCTATCCATGGATTAATGCACTCATTAGGCTAAGACTCTCATAACCTGATCATTTCACCACTAAACTTTCTTGCACTGTCTCACACATGAGATTCTGGGGGACACTTCATATATCTAACCCATAACAAATGCACTGAAATTTCTGTGGTAAGACACAGACTCTGCAAGTATGGGCAAACTTCACGGATGGTAAAGAACAAACTTTTGTACTATAATCAGTAATCAGTAAGTCAAACAGCAAGCCCTTCAAAGAGAGTGAACTTTGCTGAAAGCTTAACGTATTTCATGGTCTCTTTTCAGACCCAGATGTTATAAACCAAGGTAAATAAAATTCACTTTTCCTTTCTTTTCCCTTCTCCTTCACTGAATTATATTCTGGAACTAAACTACTCTTGCCTTATAGAACAAAAGCCTGTATGTGATTGTATTTCTTTGTCTCCATTTCTTTGTGTACAGCATCAACCACCTATATGATGGTTGCTTTATCTAAAGTCACCAACTTTTCTTTCACAGAAAAAACTGGGAAAGTGGGCAGAAGATTGGGACCTGCCTACCAAGCATTTCTGTAGACTCCAGAGTGCATGAATACACATGTTCCCCAGTCACACATGCTTTTCATGTCTTATAGCAGCAAACGCTAATGCCTTTATCAACATGACTCTAAATGAAAATAGTATATAGAAATAAGCAGCAAAACTATACACACTTAAAATAATGCTAGTAATCTGTACTGTATCTTACCTAGAACTTTACCTATGTATTCACTGATTATCCATTAATTAGCTACATATTCATTCAAGGTTTTAAGTAACCTAAAGATTTGGAAAATTTATTTAATCTGATATGCTACAAAACAGATTTATAAGTTTATCTGAATGATGATTCAATTTAAAGTAAACACCAATTTAAAAGTATCTTAAACATAACATTACATAAGTGTAATGTTAACTTCTTGGTCAGTATATTATTTAGGAAGTTCAAATTAAATGTTCTCTTTCATAAGAGTTCAAGCCAAGTAAAATATGTATTTTATTATACTTAATTACTAATAAAGAGAGGTTCCATTTGTTTTCTAAAAGTTATAAGCTATTTTATTTCTTTATTCATTTTAATATATTTAAATTTTAATTGACATAATTTATTTGGTATGATGTGAAGTTTCAATATGTGTATACGATGTCTAATGTCTAATGATCAGATTAGAAAAACTGGCACATCCATCACCTTGAACACTGTGTGGCTTTTTATTATTTTATTTTTTTGGTGCTGGGGTTTGAACCCAGAGCCTCATACTTTCTAAGCATGCACTCTACACCCCCAACTATCTTTGTTTTTAAAACTAAAATTATTGTGAATCTAATTTGCTAGAGATCTATCTTAATTATGTGAACTTGGATTTATTAAATATTTCTTCACTGATTCTGTATGACTATGTTTTTTTCTCAAAGTCTAGCACACACTTACTAGAAATCAGGACTATTAGATTTATATAAGTACCTTTTTCCTGTAAACTAAACAGAACAGAGTACCTTTGATTTAGAAAACAATAATCTGATTTATTAACATATTTCCCACTCATATGCCAAGTGGCCAAGGTCCTTATTAAAGACTCACAGACATTTGGATCACAGGTACATAGGAGAATTTTGGCTTTGGCTCTGCAACTTCTGCCAAAACTAAACACAGAAACACACAAACTTTTATGTCTTAGGTTCACAGTGTTCTTCCCAGTTGGACACTAAATTCTTAATCTACTTGAGCACAAAATAGACAAACAAGAAAGGACTAACAAACTGGATTTTCTGTTGTTTCTCATTCAAGTGGGACTAGATCCCTACCATCCATCTGCAGACACTACCAAATGGTCAGACCATAGAGTCAATTTCCCAACCATTGTTGCCAAGAATGAAGAATAACTTATCAGTCATGCATGAACCAGAAATAAAACATAAACACAAATTCAATTAACATTAGAGAGAAACGACCTATTGGAAGGGTCATTTTTAGAAAGGTAGAATCCTTACTCTCATGTAAATACAAATGAATGAATTTTAAAGATTGTAATTAACTTTCATTTAGCAAGGGGGCCAGTTCAAATATTTATATTTATATGCTCCATTGGATAAAATCCATTTGCATTGCTATGGATACCTTTTATGTTAAGTGAACAGAACACATTTGCATCAACATCAGTCCTCCAAAAGTTAATTTCTGCCTCTGCAGAGTTGACAGATCGCACAGGTAAAGGAAATCAAGGGTGCTGGATGCAGTGCTGCACTCCTGTAATCCCAGTGGCTCAAAAGACTGAGGCAAGAGGATTGCAAATTCCAAGCCAACCTCAGCAACTCAGCGAGGCCCTAAGTAGCAACTTAAGGCCTCTAAATAAAATATATTTCTCTAAATAAAATATAAAAAAGAGTTAGGAATGTGGTTCAGGGTTAAGCACCCCTGGGTTCAATCCCCAGGACCAAAAAAAGAAGAAGAAAAAAAAAAGGTCAAAGATGAGTGCTCCCATAGAATCAGACAGTTCTCAGAGGGTCCTCTGGGCAACAGTCAGAATTCCATTGCAAGAATAACCTTGCCATTTTTTTTCCTATTGAAAAATATTTTTACAGGGAGTGCATTTGTCATAGAATAAAGGCCAGATAAATGGCAACTACGTTGTTAAACCCAGTGACTAGGAGTGATCAGTAGCTTAACAATATTTTTTCAGACAGGAGGATGCCATGGTACCAGGATGCTGTGTAGAGGTGGCTTGGCTTCTTTGAGCTGACTTCTTTCTTTCTGGGGAAAGAGACAGAAAGTATTGATGGGGGGCAGCATTAGGGATGTGGTGACGGTAGAGCAGGATATCTGCCAAGAACACAGGCTTGCCACTTCCTGCAGGGAGGTATGTTCTGATTTTTCTGAAAAGTTGTATGGAATGGTTTCAAATAAAATTGAGGGGGTTTTGCCATAATGAATAATTAGCACTTATGATGAATGAATGAATGCTATAATGATTTTTTAAGTGATTAATTTTTTTCTTATTGCAGAAATGATTTAAAATTTCTTAACAACCAGAATGGCACAGGAAGTGATAATCAAGCTCCAAGTGACCAAAGAAAATAGATACAAGCTGTGAGCCCCTTAGTTATATATGGCCAGATCAATTTTTTTTTCCTGTAAATTTCAACTTGCTCCTTACAGAAAAATCAGAAAATGCCCCCAGTGAAGACAGTGTCACTTATGCATATTATGGTAACTTACACATATTATTTGAGATCTTTGTGTATATCTATTTTACTACTTTTATATTTTTCAAACATGGATTCACACCCTTCTACTTGGCAGTTAAAGTAAGTATGTCAACATCAGCTATGTGATATCTGAAACATCTTAAGTCTGACAATCTTCTGTGAGCTATGTGGATCTACCATCCTTCACTGCTCTTATCTATTGGACTCATATGCTCTTTCTGGTTTTAATTATTATAAACTTCATATTTATAACTTGTTCTTTGTTTATATCTTTATTTATTTCCTTAGGATAAGTTTCCCAAAATAGGATTTCTGGGTCAAAGAACGTGCACTTAAAAAAAAGTCTTATTTTAAGATGGTTCTAGATGAATGGAAAAATTATGAAGACAGTACAGAAAGTTCCACACGCCCTGCATCCAGGTTCCCTTACTATTAACATCTTACATTAGTATGGAGCATTTGTTACAACCAATAAACTCATATTATTATACAAGATACATAATCTATGTTATTATGAATTGAAGTCTATACTTTATTCAGATTTTCTTAGTTTCCCTCAGTGTCCTTTTTCCTGTCCCATGATCCCATCCAGGATCCCACATTACCTTGAGTCATCATATCTCCCAGACTCCTCTGGACTGAGATCTTTTCTCTTACTTTCCTTGCTTCTGTTGATCTTGATGATATTGAGGTATCAGATATTTCATAGAAAGTTCCTTAACTGGGATGCATCTGATGTTTTTCTCACAATTAGATGGGGGTTTTGCATTTTGGAGTGGAAGACCACAGAGGTAGAGTGACATTTCCATTGCCTTGCATCAAGGGTACTGTCAACATGACTTTTCACTCTTGGCATTGACCAACAACTGGCTGAAGCAGTGTTTAAAGTTACCCTCTCTATTCTCTGGAAGAAAGTCACTGTGTGCAGCCCACACTTAAGGGGTTGGGATAATGTTCCATCTTCCTGGGGAAAAGAATTACATGAAGTATTTAGACTGTGCCTGCAAGGGAAGTTAGTCTGTACTCCCCTGTTTATATATTTATTTATTCAACTGTTCTTTAACATCAAATGAACTCAGGGCTATTAACTTTATATTCTATGTTAAAATTCAACACTATTTTATTTTCTTGTCCAAATTGTTCCTGCTTTTGTCCATAGAATTTCTTTCATTTGGCTCCTGTGTCCCTTGACACACCCCTGTCACTGTGGGATACATTTGTTTTTGAGCACTCTCTTACTTTCTGGCACTACACAATCCTCCAGGGTAATCTCATATATTTTCTGTCCCATTCCTAGAACTAGTCATTTCTCCAAAGCCCAGCACACATTTTTAAAGGCTTTTTTTTTTTTTGATACTTATTGCCAGATTCTCCATTAGAAAGCTCACGCAGTTTAAAATCCAGGCAGCCAGGCAAGTGCTTATTCCTCATTACACTGCAATGCTCCTTGGGTCCTTTTAATAATTAGTGACTTTCTCTAATTTTTAAAAGTTTATTAGCCATTTATAATTTGATAAATTGCCTTTCACGTTTTTAACCCATTTTTCTATTATAGTGTTTCACTTGTATCTTAACATTTTATAATAATATTTATCTAGAATGTACATTTTATAATAACTATCATATAGATTGAAAATATTTGTCCTAGTTTGTTTGTTTTGAATTTTTATTTACAAACAATAAATCTAGAAAATTAAAAAAATTTAACTTGGAAAACCTTAAACACGTACAAAAAAGGAAAATATAATAAAAGATTCTCATGGACTCATTCCCTGACTTCAATAATTATCAAAATGGTTGTCTTTACTTGAGTTTTCTCTCATATTATTGTTTTTTTAAAACTTGAATCCCTTAAAATATATCAGAGAGCATGTCATTTTACGTATAAATACTGTAGTATATGTTGGCTATAGTTGGGATTGGGAATGACCCCAAAAGTCCATGTGTCCAAAAAGGCTCGGTCCTTAGGTTGGCACTGTGAGGGGATGGAACCTTTAGCAGATGACTGTAGAGGGAGGAAGTTAGGTTACTGACGATATGACCTTGAAGGAGATATTGTGACCTTGGCCTCTTCCTGTCTGTTTTTGCTGTCCAGTTGCCATAAATTAAATAGGTTTCCTTTGTGCTGCCCCAGGCCCAGAACAACAGGGCCAAGTGATTGTGGACTGAAACCTCTGAAACCATGAAACAAAATAAACCTTTCCCTCCTTTTAAGTTGATTATCTCAGGTATTTTGTCACAATGATGGAAAACTGACTAATAGAACATCTCCAAATAGAGCATTTTTAAAACAAAAAAACTACACATCATCACATCTATTAAAATTAAACCACATATTCTTTCATAACATCAAGTCCACAGTTCATGATGAAATTCCCTGCAACACCTTTTAGAGTTGATTTGCTTCAATCAGGATCCAAACAAGGTTCACACATTGTGTTTGGGTATGTCTTAAATATCCTTTGCTTTTTGCTGCTTTATTATTATTGTTATTGTTATTGTTATTATTATTATTATTATAGTACCAGCAGCAGCAGTAATAAACACCATTGATTCACTGGAGAAACTAATTCATTGGATCTGGTGAATGTCCTGTATCCTGGATTTGGCTGATTGCTATCTGGCTTTTAAAACTTGTTCTATTCTCTGCATTTTCCTATTAACTGGTGATTGGATTTAGACATTTGATTAGGTTCAAGTTCACTTTCTGGCACAAGACCAGAACACTTGGTAGGTGATGCTGTGGTTTCCTATTTGGTTCTACCAGGGAGGCTCATCATATCTGTTAACATTTTAGTGATGATAAGATTGATCAGTAGGTTCAGATGAAGATCAACCTCCATTACAAAGTACTTCATCAAAAATTTACCTCATCTACTCTTTGTTTCCTCTGAAATGTAGTTCAGAAGCGAAAGACAGAAATAATGTTTGATTTTGTCTATTTATCAATTTTCAGAGTAATAAGTGGATGTCTTAATTCTAATGATGACCAAAGTATTAAAAATGTAATTACTAACTCATGGAGTTTTGTATAATTATTTTGTTTCATTTCATTTTGATTACTTGACTTTTTTGCATACAAATGGTCCCCTCTTAGGATAGTAGGAGTTTCTTCAACTTGATTCCTGTATTTTTTTTTTAAGATCATAACATTTTATGAAAAGACATTCAAAAGAGAAAAATGAATGGAGAGATAATCCATGCTCATGGATTGAAAACTTTATTGATTTAACATACCATTTCCTCCAAATACATGTGTAGAGTTAATGCAATCCAGTTAAAACTGCAACAGGATTCTAGGTGAAATTTGGCAAACACATTCAAAACTTTATTTAGTTATTCTTTAAAAGAACAAAGTGGGACCACTTGAGTCACCAAAGTTTAAGACTTATACTAAAGTTATAGTAATTAAGGCAGTATATTACTTATGCAAGGGCAGACTTATAGATCATCAGCTCAAAATATAGGCTTTTCAAACAGACCCATACTTTAATAGATCCTTCATTCATGACAATGTAAATTACAAACTTCTCAATAAATTGATAATTAGAAACCCATGAGAAAATAAAATGAATCAGAATCCCTACTACACACACATTCAATCTATTCTAGGTGCATTAGGGACCCAAGTAAGGAAGGTAAAACTATTAATATTTTAGAGAATAAAACAGAGCATATTCATGACCCTGTGATAGTGAAATATTTCTTAAATAAGAAAGAAAAAAATCCTACAGTGGAAAAATAAGGCAAACTGAGCTATTTTCAAAGCAATTGGTGGAAAACTTCAGACCAGTGTCATCTGCAAACTGTTTCAGTCTGTGACAAGTCAGTTGTCTTGAAAGTCAGCTTTTACAAACTTTTTAATACGTTATCAACTTGACAGTGTATTTTACATTTTTTAATCTAGTAATTAAAAAACAGGGCTTAGTTTGTGCTTAGAGTAAAATTTTAAAGACAATTTTATTTGACTTTTGAACAAATCAATTGGTCACTGATTGAAATAAAAAATTAACGCATTAACCAGAATTGGTCCATCGCCACAGATAACTTAAGAAGCACTGAAATAGACAACATGAAAAACCAAGAAATCAAGGAAACAAGAAATTCTACCAAAAAAAAAAAAAAAAAATCCAACATAAGTGGGAAAAACGTTGGCAACATATTGATTTGCAAACACCATATAAGAATCAATTCAAGTCAATCAAGAGAAATGGGTAAAGGTATGAACAAATATGAATATTTTACATGAAAATCTCCAGCACTCTGTTGATACGTGAGACCTGTTCAACCACACTATCTTCAGGAAAAGGAACATAACATCATAAGGAAGACACAGTATCAGCAGATCAACAAAGGTTAAAAAAAAAGTCTCACAGTAAAGGACTGACCAACATGAGCTCTGGGAAAGCACCGCTGTTGGAGAGTAAATATGTCAAGCCCTCTGGAAAGCTCTGCAACATCCACCAACTCTTAAACCCTTAACAAGTGCTGCTAGGTGACGGGAGCAGCACCTGAGCACCTACCTGTAAGCATCAACAAAAATGCTCACGCAGGACCCCGATGTCTACAAGGGAAAATAAGCAAACCACCAGCCCGTTGTACAGCAAATAGAAGATCTTTGTGTTGTGAAAGGGTAAGACAACCCGGCGGTGGTGACTTCGGGCACCCTCGGGCTCACCTAGCAGATCGCATCTGGTCCCCTGATCCCGGCTCTCGCGGGATCTGAAGGGCGGTTCAGGGAAGACTCCCCTCCATATTCAGAAAATGTCCTGGTGGGGCACAAAGGCAGTCCCTGTTCGGTTGCCAGGCCGGGGGGTGAGGTGGGGCGGGGTGAGATGGAGCCCGTAAGGTCACCAAATGGGGCAGCATCTGCTGAGAATCCCAGGCGGAGCAGGCAGGAGTCCAAGCCCACGCTGCAGTAGAAGGAACAACCTGCTGGCGGCGTGGTGCAGCTCCCCAACGCCCGGACCTACCGGGAGCTGGAAGCAGTGGGTTTTGCTTCTGGGGAAGATTTCCAAGGGCTAAACCGAGGGAGAGTGCAGAACTCTAACACCTCCGGGAGTACAGCCCCCTCAGAGGTAGGGACAGTGGCTGGGTGCACCGGTGGGCTCCCAATTGCAGTCTTGGCACTGGTAATCTCTGCACTTATTGTCACTGCTACTGCCGAGCACTGGCTGTGGGATTTTGAATCACACCTGCACGTGGTGCTCTTGCATTTTGAATTTGGTGACCACCCCCGCTCCTGGTGAGATGTACCTGTTCATCTCAACATATGTCACCAGCTTCAACAACTCTTACTCGTAGTGGACCAGAGTCACTTCCTTTCACCCTCTCTTGGGAGAGGTATCTGGGGGTCTAGGATGGTGGGGAACGTGAGGTACTCAGATTTTTGCATCCTTACTTGAGTTCTGTTCTCTGTGCATGAGAGGGTCCGCCACCCTGGGCTTGCCCTGTTGGTGCTGGGACTGTCCCCAGTCTCCCCTACCCCTTCCAGTGTTACAAGGCTGGGGTCTTCCAGGAGACTGCCCCTCCCACCTGCTTTAAGCCCCAATTCTTGCTGATAAAGTCAAGAAATGTTTCCGGCACGTTACTCAGAGTAACAGGAATGAATTCATTGAAGGGATAGGAAAAGGGAAAGGGACACTCTCAAGGGAGAGAGTGGGTCCTCTCAGAGAAGAACAGTGTGCCTTTCTTGCATTCCAGTTTTATTGAGGGGGGCAGTCTCTGAGAAATTTCCAGAGTGCTGTCCAGATCCACCTCTTGACTTTTGACTGACAGCAAGATGACATAAGACTTTCATGTCCACACATGACATGACAACTCTAGGTCATCTTGGCCCATGCTAACTGTTTCTGATTGGCTTCTTAACCATACATTCTTATAGATTTTATTGTTAGGAGGAATTATTCTTATCTCCCTGAGTTTCAGGATCTGGTCTATGAAAGGGGTCACAAACGTCTCCCCCCTTCAGGGTAACTTGGTTTTCTCTATGGATATTATTTTGGGCTTTCATTTCTACTACAGATAACAGGTATTTTGCTGAGGAATGTAACATATCCTGTTTACTTAAGTCAGGCAGGGTTGCAGGTAAATTTCTTCTTGGAAAAGAACTTATGTGGGAGCCAATGCAGTGGGCGCATTTTAGAGAATTATATCCTCAAACTAATGTTCCCATTACTCCCATCTGTCTGTCCAATATCACCAGCAGTCTTGGAGTTAATGATTCATCTTTTCCTCAAAAAGTACTTACTGCAGAGGTGCCTTTCCTACCCTGTATCACTTTAACATGACCTTATCCATCTTTGATCACTCCCTTACTTTCTGGTACAATAAGATGACCCAGACTGTGTATATTTTTAGACTTAACCCCCTGGGAATCATCCAATTTCCCTAGCAAACTGGCCTGGAGAATGTAATTTGGGCATGTGTAGTTATTGTTACTGAGTTGTCATTGCTTCTAGGCTTTTCAGTTGACAGAGCTAGGGAACAGGTTTATTTGTATGGGGGTGCTGGGGATTAAGCCCAGAACTTTGTGCATGCTAGGCAAGAACTCTACCACTAAGCTGTATTCCCCAGCCCAACAGGTATTTTCCAAAGAGAAATGTACAATATGAGTTCGCAATGCTATTTCCAATTAACTTTTAAGATTATAGGATTTTTTTCTTAAACTTCTTTATTTTATTTTGTAAAGTGAACTTTATGTCACTTTTATGCTGAAAATTATGGTTCCTAATGAGGGAAACATAATGACTTAATAAAAATATCAATACTAATAATATGACTACTGCATGCAGTTTATGATTTCCTTCCTTTTTTTTTATTATCCATAGAATATCTCCCATTTGGGATGCATAGTCAAATGCTGTGTTTTAAAGCCACTTCAAGTAATTGTTTTCTTTATGTGGTTACGCTGCATACTTTATGTGCAGTTAGGCTCATTCATTTTGGTTTACTTTCAAATTTTAAGAGATTTTTTCCTATGACTTAAAAAATATTTTAAATTACATAAAACATTCAACCTCCCTCCCCCTCAAATCCTACTTAAGTTATATCCACAGAAGTTATGCTTCCATGGAATCCCCTTCACCCTGTATCTTTTTTCTTCCAATGAATAACCATTAAAAAACATTGGATTTGGGTTTATCTTTCCATTGTTCCTTTTGATAATATAAATAAGTATCTATCTATCTGCCATGAATTAAATTGTTTTTCCCCTCCCAAATTCATATTTTGAAGCTCTGATCCCCATGTGATGGTAGTTGGAAATGGGGCCTTAGGGAGGTGACTAGGTTTAGGTGAGGTCATGAGAGTGGAGCCCTCATGATGGGATCAGTGCCCTTATAGGAAGAGACTCCAAAGAGCTTGCTCTTTCTCTCTACCATGTGAGGAAACAGTGAGAAGACAGCTGTCTGCAAGTCAGGTAGAGAGTCCTCACCTGGGGACTGCATTGATCAGCACCTTGATCTTGAACTTCCATCCAGAACTGTGAGAAATACATTCCTGTTGCTGAAGACACTCGGTTTACGGTATTTTGTTATGGTAGTCTTAACTGATTAATTCTCTATAATCTATCTATTATCTCTCCATCTACCAATCATTTATTACCTTTTTACATAAAAGGTATCATGTTACAAATAATATTCTGATTGCTTCTTTCATTTATTTATTTATTCTCCATATCAGTGTATAGAAATTCTTCTCATTTCTAATTAAGTTGCTTAGTATTCCATTGTGTGACTGAAACACAGTTAATTTAATCTGTCTCCCACACTGATTTGACCCTTTATCATGAATTTTTGATGGAATTCTCTCTCTCTCTTTTTCTCTCTCTCTCTTTGGTCTTTTTTGGAACTGGAAGTCGAACTCAGGACTTTGTGAATGTTAGGCTGATGCTTTGCCACTGAGCTTCAACTAAGCTCAATCACAACATTTTTTTTCTTATAATTTCTACCACTGAGTCATTTTAATAATTTTTTAAAGTGAAAAATTCAAATAAATGATTTAAAAGTTCTGTGGTTAATTTTTTAAGTTGATTTTTGTTTATCAGAGTTTTCTAAATGAGATATTTTAAACAATCAGTTGCCATGAGATAAGCGTGCTCAATACTATCGCCCTGTGTGATTCTAGCCCCTCTCAGGCATCTTGCTGCTATAGGGACTGTTTTCTAGTGGTCAGATCTCTTACTGTCCAGCCTTGCACTGATGGTCAGATGTAGGGCAACTATTCTGCTGAAACAAATTAGGGCTTGTTGAAGATGCAGAATTTTATGAAGCAGTTTGGTGTTGATTTGATAAAATCCTATGTGAATAGGCACATAAGAGTAGTACAATTTGAATATCAAAACCACTAGGCCAGGGGCAAGGTATGATTGTACTGGTCAGGTTCATTGTGAAGCCAAGAGCACTTGGTCATACCTAATACTGCATGCACACACTCTGTGGGAAAAACAAACAAACAAACAAACAAACAAACAAACATATCCTCCTCTAGCCAATCAGCACTTGATTCTTTCCCTGCTCATTCTAAGAGTGGAAAACACCAAGGCTCGAGCTTTAACTTGAAGTTCATAGGAAATAAAGAGGTAGAGAAGAAATTAAAGGACCATCATGAAGAAAGAATCGGACCCACCATCCAGAAGGTAGGGATATTCTACTATAACAATTAGCCTGATCTCTTCAAGAGGCTGATGTCCTATGTAGAAAGAAGCCAGACCGAGGGTACCTACATCAAGAGGAATGTTCTAGATCAGCAATGTCCAGCAGAATTTTCTGGGGTGATGGAAATGTTCTAGCCTATCAGTGCACGTATTAAGCACTGGAAGTGTGGTTAGTCAAACTGAAGAGCTGCATTTTCAATATTATTTACTTATTTTCAATTAATTTAGGTAGCCACATGTGGTCAATGTCTACCATATTGGGAAGTGCGATATTTAGATGGAAAGAGAACTTGAAGTCATAGCCATCACATGCACTGAGTGCTTCTTCGTTGGATTTTTGTTTGAACAAGTGAGCTATAAGGCATTTTTGGGAATACTTGGAAGAAATTTAAATTTTTTCCTGGATATTAGATGGCATTAGGGGCTTCTGTTGATTTTCTCAGGACTTATAATGACATTATGTTATTATATAAGTAAATGTCATTTAAAAAATTCACAGTATAAAGTCAAAAAGTAATGTGCAGAAAATTAACAGGTATGAAACCTAGATAATCTAGATAATCAATATATGGAAGTTCATTGTATAACTCTTTGTGGTTCTGCTTGAAGTTTTTTGCATAATACAAAGTAAAACTGACAATAAAAACAGAAGTAAAGGATTATGATAATAAACTCAGTTTTATTTAACACGGAATACCATAACATTATATTTAAATTTTTACTTACATTTTTCAAGTCTAAATATAAGTCTAAATATAAGCCTTTGTCCTTTTCCTGTGAATTTTAGTTCCTGCTTTAAGCAGATTCACTTTTAGTGAAATTTATTTATTTATTGTTTATTGTTTGTTTGTTTGTTTATTTATTTGTCAGTGTCTTTGGGTAACAAGGACCTTAGTGTACCTGGGTGAAGTGTTCACAACATTACAAGTAAGAATTCTGAGGCCAGGTATAATGATGCACTGTAATTCCAGTGACTGGGATGAAGCTGAGACAGACAGGAGGATCACAAGTTTTAAGCCAGCCTGGACAACTTATTTTGAGACTCGGTTTCAAAATAAAAATAAAGAGCTGGGGATGTGGTCCCTCTGGGTTTAATCCCTAGTACCAAAAAAAAAAAAAAAAAAAAAAAAAAAAAATTCCTTTTGAAAGCCAAGGGTAAAGCCCCAATCAATTATGCATATTTCAAACTTCACTGTGGAATTGTGGAATTGTGGACTGGAAGCACTGGTCATTTCCCTTGAATTACAGGGGCATCATCTCCTGTCACTGCGCAGGGTTGCTTCCCTTACTATTTGTCAAATGGGGATATCCCTGATCTCCTAAGAGGTCGGAGGGGATTAAATGAGCTAATGGTGCCAACCACAGAGCAGCTGTTGTCTGGTCCTGAGAGATCCTTGAAGGAGGTATCCCTGTCCCACAGAGGTGCTAGGTGCTGTGCCTTCAAAACTTCCTCTGCCCCCTGGTTTACTGGGGTGCTTTGGAAATGTAAGTCCACTGGATGAATTTCTAAGAAGAGATTGGAGTGGTCTGGATAGTCAGGGAGGGTGCAAGATGGTGGGCAAGTGAATCTAGACAGTAAGTGAGTGGTCAGAGCACAAAGAATGGAATAGAGTATTTGATGAAATTATTTTGGTTGGTAAATACTTCTTGAACTACATAGCAGTTCTGCAGTTCCATGGACTGAATGTTTTTTGGACAAAAGAATGAGCATGCTAGTCCCACTCCAAGCTCTGCTGGCTATCATAACCTCCAGCAAACTTCTGCCTGAGAGCTCTTACAAAATGAGATGACATGTGCAGATGGTCCTGATTTATGATAGTTTAATTTAGGAAATTTGAATATCATAATGGTGCAGTAGAAGCTGTACTTTGACTTTTGATCTTTTCCTGGGCTGGCGATATATGGTATAATCTTCTCTTGAGATGCTGGGCAGCCCTAGCAGCTAGTCACAGTTCCCTATCAGTCACGCAATGTGAGGGAACGACCCATACTCTAAGCTATGAAGTTTGATAGGTTAGGTGTATTCTGTACAACTTAGTCTTTCAGCTTAAGATGGGTTTCTCAAGATGTAACACTATCATAAGTTGAGGAGCACCCAGAAACTTGGATCTTTTTATATTGCCTATCTGTATGTAGCTGCCCTTTACTGTTGGGAACAAAATCACATTACTTAACAGGACCCAGGCTTTAGATGGTCAAAGCCTCACCTGCTTCTCTTGCCTTACCTTATTCCATTCTCTGCTCTGGCCAGGAAGAGGGTGATTTAGCACGGGCTTATGGAATACTCACCTCAGTGGAAGAGAGGGCTTTTCCATTGATTACTACAAATGGACCACTTAGAAAACAGGTGGCACCACTATAAATGGGAACATTGGATTTTGAAAAACTAAAATGGCTCATTAGCTTCTGTTTGCCTCCTTTTCCTGGTTTGTAAAGCCTGGTATACACCACTGGTACCTTTGGGTGGATTTATGGGTTAATATGGGGAACAGTATAACTTGGTTTTGAAGTCTTTTGGCTTTAAATTGTTCATGGAACCTGGGCAGCAGTTGCATGGCATGGGAGATCAATCTTCAAATCGTGTCTCCTCCATGTAGTAATTTTACAACCTTGGGTAGGATCATAATTTCTCTGACCTTCAGTTCCTTCATCTATAAAATAGAGATAATCTTACCTGTTCTGCCTGCCACAGGGGGTTTACCTTAACGTGCTGGGCTTTGCTCTCACAGGTAATCACATAGGTGAAGGTGAGCAGGGCCATCATGCAATTCAAAGAGGGCACGAAATGCATTTACAAATGGATATGTGCTTTCAGTCTATGGAGATTATCTCAACTCCTTGGACACACTTTGGTCCTGCTACTGTGTCTGGTAGATTATAAATATCAGTGGTTGGAAGAAAAGCTCCCAGATCAGGGACAAAGGTTGTGTCAGAGGGTGGGGAGACATTGTGAACTCCCACAATCACTGTCTTGCACCAGTTCCTTTTGGTGTCTTTAATCTTTGTCTTCTGCATTTCTCTCTTTCTGCTTTTGTCCCTATGTTTTGTTGGTCTTTTTTCTGACTTGATTTCTCTCCTTACTTTTCTGTGGTCTTGTCTTCTGTCCCACTGTTACTGGCATTCAAGCCAGGAAATCTGCCTGGATCCTGGGTGGCTATTTTCAGCAGTCTCCCACCTGCATAAGAACTAGGAACTAGGCAAATGATGACGAAAAAAAAAAAAGGAAGAATTTTTTCTTCAATTGATTAGATTTGAATGTAAGTTTCACATTTATACATTTAAAATTGTTTTTTCCTTATTTGCTTTTTATGTTTGATTTATTTTCTTAATTGGTACATTATAGTTATTCATAAAAGTGGAATTCATTGTAATATGTTCATATATGCACATGACATAGTTCAGTTAATTTCATTCTGCTGTTCCTCTCCTTTCTCATCCCTTCTTCCTTCCCCTTCCTCTACTCCATTGTTCTCCCCTCTATTTTCATGAGATCCACCCCATCTTTAAAAAAAAAAAAGCTTCCTTATTTCTCTTTAGCTTCTACATAAAAGACAAAACACTCAACCCTTGACTTTCTGCATCTGGCTTATTTCACTCAGCATGATGTTCTACAGTTTTGTTCATTTACCAGTCAATGACATTCTTTATGGCTGAGTTAAACACCATTATGTATATATACCACATTTTCTTTATTCAGTTGTTCATTGAGGGAGACCCAGACTGGTTCCATAACTTGGCTATTGTGAATTGTGCTGCTATAAACATTGAAATGGCTGCATCACTATAATATGCTGATTTTAGGTTTTTTGGATAAAGACCAAGGAGTGGGATAGCTGGGTCATATGATGGTTTCATTCCTAGTCTTTTGAGGAATCTCCACACTGTTTTCCAGAGTGGTTGTACTCAACAATATATGAGTATACTTTTCTCCCACATCCTTGCCCACATTATTGTTATCTGTGTTCTTGATGATTGACATTCTCACTGGATGAGATAAATCTCAGTGTAATTTTAATTTGCATTTTCCTGATTGCTAAGAATGTTGAACTTTTTTTTTCATGTATTTGTTGACCATTTGCATTTCTTCTTTTGAGAAGTGTTGGTTTAGTTCTTTTACCCATTTATTGACTGAGTTTTTTGTTGTTATTAAGTTTTTTGAGTTCTGTACTTATTCTGGTTATTAATCTCTGGTTGAAAGAGTAAATGGCAAAGACTTTTTCCCATTCTATAGGCTCTGTCTTCCTTTGTTAGACATAAACTTTTAATTTAAAGCCATTCCACTTATTGATTCTTGGTTTTTATTTCTTAAGCTTTAGGAGTTTATTAAGAAAGTTGGTGCCAGTATGTTTGGTAGTATTGACCCTATATTTTGTTCTAGCAGAATATCTTGCCTAATTCTTAGATCTTTGGATCCCCTTTGAGTTGATTTTCATATAAGGTGGGAGGATAGTTTCATTTTCCTGCATATGGATATCCAGTTTTTCCATCATCATTTGTTAAAAATGCTATCTTTTCTTCAATGTATGTTTTTGGCACCTGTGTCAAGTATTAGATGAGTATAGATGTGTGGGTTTGTCTCTGTGTCTTCTGTTCTCTACCATTGGTCTTCATGTCTGTTTTCATGCTAATACTTTGCTGGTTTTGTACAGTTCTTCACTATAATTTGAGGTCAGGTATTGTGATGCCACCAACATTACCTAGCATTGCTTTGACTCTTCTGGGTCTTTTATTCTTCAACATGAATTTTATGATTTCTTTTCCTGTTTCTGTGAAGAATGTGATTGCTATTTTGATAGGGATTGCATTGAATCTGTATGTTGCTTTTGGTAAGATGGTCATTTTGACAATATTACAATATTAATTCTGCTTATCCAAGAACATGACAGGTCTTTCCATCTTCTGAGGTCTTCTTCAGTTTCTTTCTTCAGTGATCTAAAATTTTTCTTTAGAGGTCTTTCATCTCCTTGGTTAGGTTTATTCCCTAGTATTTAATTTTTTGAGACTATCATGAATGGAATTGTTTTCCTGATTTCTTTCTCAGCAGATTAATTATTGGAATATGGGAAAGTTATTGTTTTTGTATGTTGATCTTCTTTTCTGCTACTTTGCTGAATTTGCTTATCAACTGTAAAGGGTTTCTGGTGGAATATTTTGGGTCTTCTGTAAGTGCAAAAGGATGGGAAACCAGACCTCAATGGATTCTGAGAAGCCTTTGTTCCTTCGTGAACTCAGGCTCCATTGGGGCCCATTTTCTGAATGGAAAAATGGCGGTCAGTTACAGAGGGGATTTTGGTTTTTAGGGTAACTGATGTAATCATTGGAAGCTGCGTAAATGCAGTTTTGACCATGCAGTTTTGATCGTCAGGGACTAGTTGTACAGGTTAAAATCAGACCCCAAGGGATGAGTACTCAAATCTTGCTCATTGTCATTTAGGACTAATTTGCCATGCGGGAACGTTAAGGTTTAGGGCCTGGCATTCCATATTCACCCCTTTCCTCTATATTAGAAGATGAAGGTTTATGGAAAATAATATTCCTATAAGACAGCTCCCCAAGAAAAATGGAGAGATGAGTGGCTTGGAAAGAGGGAGGAGAAAATTGGTCAAACCTTAAGCCTCTCCCTATTAACAATGGGTCCTGGGGGAAAGGGGTGGATACAGAATGCGGGGGCCCTAAACCTTGATCTTCCCCCATGGCAAATTAGTCCTAAATGACAATGGGCAGGGTTTGAGTACTCAT
The DNA here is from genome assembly GCF_902686455.1 of Sciurus vulgaris. Lineage (NCBI taxonomy): Eukaryota > Metazoa > Chordata > Mammalia > Rodentia > Sciuridae > Sciurus > Sciurus vulgaris. The sequence continues at coordinate 74,465,782 of NC_136463.1, forward strand.
TCCTCGGAGTCTGGTTTTAACCTGTACAACTAACCCCTGATGGGCAAAACTGCACCTGCATGGTTTCCAATGATTACATCATCCTCATTGTACCCTATAAAACCAAAATCCCGTCTGTAACTGATGGCCATTTTCCCATTTGGAAAATAGGCTCCAATGGCGCCTGAGTCTGGGAAGGAATAAGGCTTCTCTGAATCTGTTGAGTTCTGCTTCCCATCCTTTTTGCGATTACAAATATGATGTTGGCTTTGATTTGTCATCTACCAGCCTTTGTGATTTAGAGATATGTTCCTTCTATCCCTAGGGTTTTTTGTTTGTTTGTTTGTTTTTACATAACTTGGGTGCTAGATTTTGTCAAGGCTAGTAAAATAAATTTTTAGTAATAGGTTTGATCAAATTGGAGAGAAGCATCTAATCTGTCTCCACTGGTCCTAGAGAAACTTTTACAATTTATAGAAATGAAAGACAAGAGATAAACATATGGAGATTTAGCGAGGCTGTGCTGGTCAGAGAAGTGCCACAATTCCTGTTTTTCAACACTTGCTGGGGCCACCTGAGCTTTGGGGGCAGTTTCTTCTCAGCATCCATTGAGATGCAGAAAAACATTTTAGGGCTTTGAATTTTAAAGGGGCTCTATTATCCATGGCTATCTTAGCCACTTGGTGTTCAGAGTGATATGCCATCCTCCGTAAATAAATTTACTTTTTTGCTGCTGCTTCTATGTTTCTCGAATGTATAATCTTCCATACTGGGGGAACAAGGACCAGATCCTGATTTTCAAAACCGGTATTAAGGGGAATGAGGCACCCACCTAGGGGACAAGACTTTAAACATCAAAAAACTAAGCAATTGAATATATATGTCTGAAGTAAACTCTTTCACCACAGCATACTTCTGTGACCCAACAATTAAGAAATCAATTCTACATTCTTCAGCAAAGGTGAGCTGAGTGTCCTGTGATTCAATTCTAACACTATCTACCTGGAGATAACATCAGATCCCACAAGTTGAGGGCTCAGTCCCACAAGACTGTCCTCCCCTCAGATACCATTTACAAGCTCCAGATTGTTTCATCTGTGCTAATGTTAGAGAGCTGAGACCTTCTGGGAAACTGAGGCGAACTGAAGATGCCCCCTTAAAACCCTCATTCTTGTGATCAAGTCAGAAAGATTCCAAACATGTCACTCAAAGTAACAAGCATGAGTTTATTGAAGGGATAGGAAAAGGGAAAGGGACCTCTCAAGGGAGAGAGTGGGTCCTCTTAGAGGAGAGAGGAACAGTGTACCTCATCTGCACTCCGGTTTTGTTGGGAATCCCAGGAAAGTTTCCGGAGAGTCCGACCCAGGTCCACCTCTTGACTTTTGAAGGACAGCAAGACGACATCAGACTTACAAGTCCCCACAGTCACAGCAACTTTAGTTCATCTTGACCCATGCTGACCTGTTCTAACTGGATTCTTAAACATACATTCTTACAGTTTTTTATGTTAGGAGGAATTATCCTTATCTCTCAGAGTTTCAGGATCTGGTTACCCAGTCTCCTGGGTTCCTCCCATAGACATTATCTTGGGCCTGCATTTCTACTGTAGATAACAGGTAGTTTGCTGAGGAATGTGACATATCCTGTTCACTTAAGCCAGGCAGGGCTGTAGGTAAATTTCTTTTTGGAAAAGAAAGCATGTGGGGGTAAGCACAGTGGGCCCATTTTATAGACTCATTCTCTTAACCTTGTGTTCCCACCATCTTCACCTGTCTGTCCCCTAACACTATAATTCAGGGCTCCCATGACCCCTTCTCGGACTCAGTATGTTTGCTAGAGTTGCTCACCAAGCTCAGGGTGTTATGGTTTGAATATGAAGTATCCCCGAAAAGCTCACATGTGAGAAAATGTAAGAAGGTTCAGAGAAGAATGATTGGGTTGTAAGAGTCTTAACTCAATCAGTGAATTAGTCCTCTGATAGGGATTAACTGAGTGGTAACTGAAGTGGTAACTGAGGTGGTAACTGAAGTGGCTGGAGGAGGGAATTGGGGGGAGTGACTATGGGGTATATATTTTGTATTTGGAAAGTAGAGCTCTCTCTACTTTCTGATCATGATGTAAGCTTCTTTTTTCTGCCACACTCTTCCGCCATGATGTTCTGCCTCACTTTGAGCCCTGAGGAACGGAGCTGGCCTTCTATGGACTAAGACCTCTGAAACTGTGAGCCTTCAAATGAATTTTTTCCTCCTCTACAATTGTTCTGTTCAGATCTGTAGTCACGGTAGCAAAAAAAGCTAACTAAAACATAGGGAAGCACTTTACTTAACCTTCACCTACTTATCATAGAGGATTGTTACATAGGAAACAGAGAGATGCATAGGACAAACTACGGAGGGAGGAACGTAAAGCATCGATGCTCTCCCCAAGTACACCACCCTCCAGGAACTTCCTTGTCTTATCTGGAAGCTTATACTAACTTTGTCTTTGGGGTTTTTATGAAGGTATCACTACATGGGCATGATTGAATAAATCATTGGCCATTGGTGATCAAATTAACCTTCAGCCCTTCTCTCCTTGGAGGTTGGTGATGTGGTGGCTGAAAGCCCCAATCTAATCATACCTTGGGCTTTTCTATGATCAGCCTTCATCTTGAAGCTACCTACAGGCTCCGACCTCCAGTCAGCTCATTAGCATATGAAAGATACTCATCACTCCTGTGATTCCCAGGACTTTAGGAACTGCTGCTGGGAAACTTGGGAGGAAGGCCAAATATATATATTTCACAATAATACAATAATAATTTTAATGCAATATTTAAAAAAACAAAAATGCAAAATTTCCACGAGAAACAAAATATTAAAATTTAAAATCAAGGCAGGATCAGTGCCTAGTAATATTGGAGCCTGAGGCAAAAAGAAAGAAAAATCAGTAATATTGATTCTGTCTTTAATTAAAATTTGACGTTTTGCTTATCATAGATTTTTTTTTTTTTTTTTTTTTGCCTTAGACCTGCCACAAGGGGGAACTAGATCCTGAAATTCCATGGAAACTGCCATCTCGTACCTTCTATAGAAAGTTGGGCCCATCCCCTTCATGCTTCAAGTGCAGAAGTGTCACTGGTGAAGTCTGAGGAGGTCCCCAGAAGGGAGAGGAGACTTTAACTCATCCCTCGTAAGTTCTTGACTTGTCACTGAAAGGAATTTCAGGATGTCAAAAAAGGTGCAAGTAGAGAGATCTTTCCAGAAAAGTTAGCAATAGAGCAAGGTACTCACTTGAAGGGATAGGTAGTGTGGGTGCTTTGGGGGTCTCAGCCTTCTTCTTTTAAGGGAAACTTTGTAAATGGTGAACTTGAGAAGCATATGGGAGTGGCGTCAGGCCTGATGATCTCCATTCCTTTGATCAAGGAGCATGGAGCAGCCACGGTGGTCTGGTTCTCAGATCTTCAGATTGACATTATCTAGTTAATAGATCGCTCTTGGGCTGTACCCATATATGGGTCTTTAATAATCTCTTCTCTAGGCTTCATTTAATCAGTCTAAAAATACATTCTGCAAGCTAACAAAGTATACAATTAGCTGGGATTACAGTACAGATTTATTGGACCTTTAAATAATGCAGGCAGCTCTCTCTCCTCCTCACTCTTACTCGCTCTTTCTCTCTCACTCACTCTACTCTCACTCTCTCTCTCTCTCACATATACCCTGTGGGCAGACACTCTGCCTATCTGCTTACTAAAATCTCTTGGTGAGTTCTGGAGTCTGGAGTGGCTTCTGGGTGCTTTCCTTGTGCCGTGACCCAGATGGGCTCTTTTACTACCAACTTATGTGATGGAATTCCAACTGTCTCCCCAGACCCTGAGACGCAGATCTCACCTCCCATTTTCCTCTCCTCCACATCCAGACACCGGCCTCAGTTCAGGTGCTTCTGCCTCTTGTCATTGCTGAACTCCTCACCCACCACAGAATTCGACTCTGGACAGCCTTCCCTCTACTGATGGAAAGAGACTCTTTGCTCCTAACCAGGAGGAAGAAGATATAGAAGAAGACCATCATCCCATTCCGGTATCTATAAAAACAAAAAGGGAGGAATAGTGGCATCAGATCTGCTATTCTCCGCTGCCAGTATTCTGCGCCCCTCCACACCATTTTATAACCCAGATCATCAGTCTGTGAACATCCCAGCCAGCCACTGATCTGTTCAGCAGACATTGGTCCAGACTGTTAGCCTGTGAACCTCCTTGCCAGCCAGTGGTCCATTGTTATTAGCCTGGGAAATTTCACTACTTAAGAATAGCTCCCCTGCCATTCTCATATTCTCTCTCTCTCTCTCCCCTGCTCACTCTCACTCACTTTCTCTCTCTTTTTCATTTTCTCTCTCTTTTTCATTTTCTCTCTCTCTTTCTCTCTCACCCTGCGGGCAGACATTCTGCCTGTCTTGCTTAATAAATCTCTTGCGTGAAAAAAAAAAAAAAAAAAAAAAAAGAATTCAGGCCTGGAGGAAATAAGACTGGGGGTGAAGGTGAGGGTGTTCATGGAGTTTTAGATTCAAGTTATAGTCCCTTTTTCCTTCCCTGTCTATCTCCTTTTCTACCCATCCTTATGGCATCTATCTTACCTCAGAGGGAAAAAGATGCCAGGATGAAATTCCACCAAGGCACCTTGAGCATGGGAAGGAGATGGGATGGGGTGGGATGTGGAGTCCTCTAGGAAGGAAGCTTGGAAAGATGCAGGCATGAAGAGTCCAGGATGAGAGAGAGGGAGAGCCTGCGCCCATCTGTGAAGGAACTTGATTTCAATTTGCAAAGGTGGACCACGAAGGTCTTGAGGAGCTCCAGTAGTGATCTGTTCAGGCACGCCTGCAATGTGCTAAACCCCCCAGAAGCCACGGGCATCATGGAGACAAGACAAGAGGCCCAGGAGTGCCTCCGCTGGCTTGGAGGCATCACTCCAGGGCCTTTTGGGGCATGGAGAACTATTCCCTTCCATAGTCTCCCTCAACAACGAATATCTATTTTTTTCTCTTTCCCCAGTTTTGAGTCTGGCAGTGAATTCTAGAGAGTATTACTGGAGCTCTAGGACAGAAGCCACTCACAGGGGGTCCTAATAGACTAGATTTGGCCCCTTGTTCCAGAAGACAAACAGGTGGAGACGTTGACAGTAAAACCAGAAAGGCATTTTAATTTCGGAGTGTCTGCCCTGGGAAGATAGACCTAAGGGATGACTTCTGGGTATCATTAGCAGCCTTGAGATTACAGGTGGGAAAGAACATAGGCAAGAGTTGACGGGGTTTGTACAGCTAGTGATCCTGGTCAGGGCATAATCTGGTTGATCATCATCTCATATCTGGTTACACGGAGTCTTATCAGTGTCAAGGAAATTGCTGCTGCTGGGCGGGGGATGGGAGATGGAGGGGGTGTGTGATGAGGTAGGAGGTTGGTGGGGGGTGGAGGTATTGTTTTGGCAATTTCCATTTGCTTTCCAGGATGTTTGTCGATTAGACTTGTGATCCTGGAATTTAAGAGAAACTGAGGGAAAAAGCAAATCAGAAAAAAAAAAAGTCAGAGAGAGACAAAATGGAATCATTTAGGTTAATAATTGGATCTTCCATAAGGGGACTTTGAGAAAGAGAACTCCCTCTCCAGTCTCTCCACCCTGGACCTTCCCTCTGGAGCCAGGGTTGGTGGTCAGAGCCTTAGCCTGCACAACACCTGCTGGTTCTATGAATCAAGATGAGGCAGCCTCAGGTGGAGGGAAAGAAGGTCCCCCTCACCCTTGCTGATGCTGAGCAGATGGGTGCCCACCTGTCAGCATTCATTCTTCACTCCTCACTTTTGGGCAGAGTATGGCTTATACACATAGCGAAGCAACCCTAAATGGACTGGAATCTCTTCCTGCACATGGAATCTGGCTGAGCTCCCTCAGTCATTATGTCATTAGGATCTCAGGCATGGGTGGTGTCCAGTGGACCTCAGGACCAGGCAGCCTCCCCTGGTAGTAACAAGGCCTGCTCTCCTTATGCCCTTCCTGCTGTCTCCTGCCCTTGGCCTGTGTGTTATGATGGCTTCTGTAGCATCCTCTTATCTGACTCCAGATTTATGCTGGGAGTGACTGAGGCAGCCCCTGCCATGTTTGTGGCTCAATCCAAGACTCTGTCCTCATGGGTCCTTGAAATCTTTTGTTGGCCCTGGGGAAGGAAACTGGGCCACTTCCCCACCAAGGATCTCTTGTCACAGGAAGGCCACCTTACAGAATGCTCATTCTTACCTCTTCATCCAGACCCCCACATATGGAGGCACGGGGGAGAGTTCCATACCACGCCCCTGTGAGAAATAGAAAGTCTGGTGGTCCATTATCAGAATATAGTATTTAGCCTTAAATGTAAAATTATATAAGAAAAACAACAGGAGGGGAGAGCAAAATGGGAAAATTAAAAGCAGTTAATAACAGAGTGTGACAAACTCACAGCTCCTTGACAAACAGGAAGTGAGGGGAAAGGGCCCGCCTGACCAACAGAGAAACTGCAAGATGCACCTAACCCAAGACGAGAGAACAAGGGAGGTGGGGACAACTAAAGGTACATTTCTTTAAATAACCCAGTAGGAGATAATAAAACCTAGGCGATATTCTGGAAGACTGTACACCCCATAGTACTTAGCCAGTGAGGAACCAGGGGAGGGACCTTATGCACCAGGGGATAAAATGCCGATTGTAACTGTTCTGGGTACACCTTCTCTCCAGACACCGGATCTTGCAAAGATCTAGCCAAAGGGTCCGTAAAAAGCCTCACTTTTGCTATGCCTGATGTCTTGTAGTTCATTCTTTGCGTTTGGGCAGGTGAGCTTGTTGCTATCACCACACAACTGAATTCATAACTACAGTGCCAGGTTCCCTTGAAAACAGACTGAGGCAAAAGCTTGGGCACAGGGAAGCAGGAGAGAGGGAATGGGGCAGGGTGAGACAGAGAAGGGAGACAAAGTCAACATAAGGTAGCACTGTGAGGTCACCACCATGGGACAATACTTCCAGATTGCTCCCCAGAAAGGCCAGGAGCCAAATGCTTCCTGGCTCTATCTTATGATGGGGTGGTTCCCCAAGGGATGTGAAGACTTGGGCAAAGGTAGACGGACTCACAACTCTGGCTTAGTGCTCAGGTCTGCTCCTCAGCATTCCAAGCACCTGCTTTGCCTTGGAGCATCCTTATGGGTTGCTTCCACTCTGAGCACCTGTAGACAGGACCACAGGATCTTCCTTACTTCCCTGTGATTTCCACTGCATTTCTATGGACTGACATGCAGGCTGCCCTATACCAGGTCTGCACCACAGCTTTTTATAAAAGTATAATTCAACACTTGTTCTTTTATGCCAACTTTCAGGAGTTGACTGCTTTGAGGACTATATCATGAAAGAATTCTGAGGCTAGAATTCAGGGTCATAGAGAAGAACGTTAGGTGGGTGGTAGTCATGGCAGTGCTCATGTACCCTTGTTGATACCTCTGCATATTAGAGTATTGTAAAGTTTTGTAGACATAGGAATATCTTATGACATATCTAAGGAATCATTTAGCACATCCCAATGAAAACGCTTGGCTCGTAGGAAGGAAGCCCCTTATAATGGTGAATACAATTTTCATTTCCTCTTATTAAGTGCCTATTAATTCCAGATACTGTGCTAGGTAATTTATATGTGTTTTCCCATTTAATTCTCAAAGCATCCCCACAATTGCATGTTTTTTTTCCCATGCTCACAGTATCATGCTTTTCCATTGTTTCATTCCATTGTTCAAAGTTAAACATTCCAAGTATTCTTCTTGATGGACCAAGTTGAGACTTCAGAGATGTTGAGTAAGTTACCCAAGGTCACATAGTTATGAAGTCTATGTCCTTGTCACATTGCTTCTCTGTATCACAGGTAAGCCTCTGCATGCAAGCATGAGACTGGTCAAAAGTTTGAGAAACATACATGATGGGTCTCCTCTATTACACACATAATCTTGGGTATACAGACCCAAGTCCTGCAGTGAAAAGGGAGTGAGATGGTGATCAGAAAGGCTTCCTGGAGGAAGAAGAGTATGAAGTCAATGCTGAAAGGAGAAAGATGGTTGGCATGTGGGTAGCAAGAAGGTAGGGGATGAATATTCTGGGAGGGGTGCAGACCTGGTCAAGGAGAGATAGTGTTGTGCATTGGAGGGATATGTGGGTGACCAGTGCAGATGGCAGAAAGGGCATGGGGTGACTGAAGGCTCTCAGAGGAGCTGAGACTCAAAACACAGGTAGCACAGAGCAGATGATGATATTGGAACAGAGCCAGAACTGGAACAGAGCAGCATGGTGGCTGAGAGGGTGGAGGCATTTTGAAGGGAGCACTGCTATGGTTTGGATGTTGTTTGTCCCCACAAAACTTTGTGTATTGGAATCTTGGTCCCCAGTACAGCAATGTTAAGTGGTGGTGGGACCTTTAAGAGGTGGAGCCTAGTGGGAGGTCATTACCGCTCCATTTGCGCTGGCTTCCTATCTTATCCCCTTGATCCCTTCCTCTTGAATGTGCTTTTGCTATTGTGATACCATCTTCTATGAAGTGCTCACCAGATCCAAGCCAGTGCTAGTGCCATGCCTGGGAACTGTGAACTAAGAAAACCTCTTTTATTTATTCAGCTTTAGGTATTTTTTATAGTAAAAGAAAATGAACTAATACAAATACCAACTGGAATGTGTTAGTCAGTTTTCTGTTATTGTAACAAATGCCTGAGATAATCTTAGAAAGAGAAAGAGTTTATTTTGGCTGAGAGTTTTGAAGTACAGATATCACTTAGATATACTAATTTCATTTCTTTTGGATATATATCCAGTAGTGGAATGGCTAGATCATATGATAGTTCTATTTTTAACATTTTGAAGAACCTCCATCTTGTTTTCCATAATGGTTGTATTAATTCATATTCCCCCCAATAATTTGCACTGACTGGCATATTAAATTCTCCCCTCTCTGGCTGCTATACAAACAGGAGCACTGATATAGAGTTTATGGAAGTAATGCCGGTTTGGACCATAGGATTGGAGTGATTGGGAGTGATTATATTTTGATTTTGGACACATTTTGAAGTCATACCAACAGAATTTTTTTCTTTTTTTTTAAAGCAGTTTTTTTCCCCAACAGAATTTCTTAAATGGTATGAGTGGAAGAAAGGAGTTAAGGCTGATAATTGGAAGGATGAAGTCACCACTGCCAGGTGGAGCAGTGTTCTATGCTCTTGGGGAAAAACTCATTACTGGACAAGTTAGAGGTGATCTGACCATGAGACATGCCAGTGGAGATGACCACGTGGGCCTGGGGTGCAATGGAGAAGTCTGAGCTGGAGATCTAAATGCAGAGGTGGGGCTGGGGTAGTTTTTGGTTGGAGAAGGATCTATTCTAGCCTGCCACGATATGCTTACCCAATTTTTCCCTGGGTCTGGATAAGACTCTGAGGTAAGTGCAGAAAGAGAAGAGCAGTGGGCATTGAATCCTGGGCCCCCACAGGAAGTCAGGGAAAGGAGAACTCAGCAGGAATGGGAAATGGAGTAGATGTGGGGTAGGAGGACAGCTGGGAGAGCATGATGTGGACATACTGAGTGAAGAGGGGACATAAAGGAGGGGGTGACCTGACATAGCGTCACTGGCTCTTTGCGGTTCCAAAATCCATGGATATTTGTCACCGCCTGCAGCAACAACTTGCACGGGTCTTATGGGTTGTGGAGTGGAAACTGAGGCACTTCTATCTTTCTCTTTAGTGCACTGCTTTCTTGCTTGTTTACTTATAGAGGATAGAGGAAATGAGATTTACTTGCTTTGAGAGGAGAGAGAGACTTTGCTTATCAGAGAAAGAGACTTTGCTTATCAGAGAGAGAGACTTTGCTTAAGAGAGAAACTTGCTACGCCTTAAAGTCCTGCATCCTGTGAACTAAGGGTACGTCCACCCAAGGTGCCCTAGTGATGCGTCTCAGTTCTCCGTTCAGCGATCTGCCTTCCGTCGCTGCCCCTACTCGCTGCTGTGTTCTTTCTTCTGGCTTTTTTGCTAATGGCTGCTGTGGCGTGTTTTTCCCTCTGGCTGCTTCTAATGGCTGCTGTCTGTCTGTCTCTCTCCGCCTATGCTTATATCACCTCCAGGAGGCAGAGAGCTGGGCCATGCCTCTTATGCAAAGATTAGGGGAGACGATCCGAGTAGGCAATTAGTGCTCGAGAACACATGCGCATACATTGTGTGCATGGACGAGAAAATCACCTGAGTGTGCTTATGTCAATTAACCTCCTCGCTGCTGATGTGATCAGGCACCATCCCGGCGCCACCAACATGGCACAGCCCCCAACAACATAGCCAGTTACTCCCTAGGGCTAAAAGACTGGCTATTCATGTTTAGCATCCCCACTGTGCAATGGTTAGCACGGATAGAAGAGTTGTTAAGAATCAGAGCTCTACCCATTGGGGAGATGGATACAGGAATACACACCCCCGCTATTACAGCTGGGTGGGGATGGTGAGGATCCCTGTCCCTGAGTGACTCAATTGGGCAGTCCTTGTGGACCCTGTCCTCTGTGAAATCCTCAGTATAGGCCCTGGGGTGCTCTGCTTGCTAGCTGCAGCACTGCCAGCTCTCTGAGGGTGTTCGTAAGAAACGTGTGGGGCTGGAGCCAACACAGTCTGTGCTCAACCAGACTTGGCTTCCTGTCTGTTTGCTTCAGTTGTTCTCCTAATGAGAGTTCTCATCTGGTTATAATTTAGAGTCTGAGAATTTCTGACTGCCAGTGGCAAGTCATAGTTCTTGTTCCATTGTTCTCTATCACTGGTTCTTAAACTTTAGCCCATCTTGTAAACATCTGGAGGGCTTATCAAAATACAGAGTATTGGGCCTCCACCCCTAGATCCATGATCCAGTAGGTCTAGGGTGGGAGCCTGAGAATTTGCATTTCAAATACATTTCCAGGTGTTAGTGATGGGTCCTGATCCAGGAATACACTTTAGGAATCATTGCCCTATATTTGTTTTAGAGACTTCTACTTTCATCTCTTGCTTTTAAGAAACAGAAGGAAGATTAGAATGAACTTCTGGTACCTACTGGGTTTAAAGTGATTTAATTCATAATATGAATTATGAGATTATAATTATTTAATTATAATTATGAATTATAAGAGTGGTGTATTTTGGGCATGGTGGATTTTTAGCTCTTTCATGCCCTTTGTCCCTCTCTACCACTCTGTCTCTTTTTTGTCTGTCCCAATTATTTTCTTCTTTGGTTTAATGCACCAAGGCTGAATTAAGATTCAAGTGTTTTATAGGAGGCAGAGTCCATTAAGATGTTATGGCTCATTAGGGTCCTAGCCTGGATAACTTCATTGGATTAGGCAGTCCCTGAGCAGTGCTCCAGACTGGGACACAGAAATCCTATGGTTGGAAGAGAGAGGGAAAGACTGCAGTGTGAGCCTGCCCCAGGGTGGGGGAGAGGGCCATGTAAGGATTGGGTAGGGCCGCAACTTCAGTGTAGAGGAGTCAGGGTAAATAGGTAAATACTTTCTTCTCAAGTCATTTATGTAGTGCTTGCTTTGCCCCTATCTCAGAGAAAGTGGCTGAGAACTCTGGGCAACTTTCCAAATAGCTAGAAAGAAGTAGATAGGTCTGAGAATGAACTGGGTCTGAAGGTTGGTTTGGAGCATTCTGAATGGGTATCTATGATTTGAATAGTGTTTTAGTCAGGTTTTGTGTCACTAAGACTAAAATACCTGACAAGAACAACTTAGAGAGGGAAAAATTTATTTTGGCTCGTAGTATCAGAGGTCTCAGTACACAGAGAGCCAACTGCATTGCTTTGGACCCAAGGTGAGGCAAAACATGGTGGAAGGGCTCAGTGGAGGAAAGCTCCCTTTGTGGTAGCGAGGAAGCAGGAAAAGAGAGGGGGAAGGGACTTCAGGGAAGAACAACCCTTTTAGGGCTGACATGTTTGCTCCGTCTTGCCACATGATGCCCTCTGCCACATTATGATGCAGCAAATAGTTCTTCTCAGATGTCAGCACTATGCTATTAAACATCCAAGCCTCTAGAACTGAAAGACAAATTTCTATTCTTCATAAGTTCCTTAACCTTGAGTAATTTTGTTATAGCCACAAAAAATAGATTCAGTCTCCGAGAAAAGCCTACTTCCAGGTATTTCTTCTTTTCTGAACCTCATTTATTTTTCCACTGTCCATACATTGTGGATGAGGGTATTGGTACATGAAGAGGAGAGTTATATGACACATTTATTCTGTTACCAGCAGTAAGTCAGAAAACCCATCTGGATCCCAGCTGACTGGATTCAGTCACCTATCCACATAAGAAATAAGCAAATGATGTGAAAAAAAGAATTCACTTACAGTTTTGGCCAAAGAGAAAGCAGCTAAACTGTGTTCACCTACCTTACAGAAGTGGTTAAAATTTGTAGGAAAAAAAACCTCAGGAGATATTCATGTATATATATACTTAGAAAGACAGTATTAGCCAGAGAACATGTCACAGTTCAGTTTATTTGGTACATTTCCAATCCAGGAAGTAGTTTTTCAGTTTTTACTTTCAGCATGAGGAAGTTCAGGAGCTATTCACTCACTGATGGAGCTAGTTTTAAGTAAACTCACTTTAAAAATAAGTTCATAAGATTGACTAAGGAAAAGAAAAAGGAGACAAAACTCATATTACCAAACTCAGAAATAAAAGTAGAGATTTTAGTATCAATTTTACTGAAGTAAAAGGACTAAAAGAGAGTAATACGAACAATTGCATGTCAACAATTGCATATCTTAGATGAAATTAACAAATTCTAAGAACCATGAAACCTATTAAGGCTGAACTACAAAGAAATAGAAAATTAAAAATGACTTACAACTAGTAAGTAGAATTAAATTACCAATGAAAAATATCCTGACCAAGAAAAGTTGTGGATCTGATGATCTCACTGTGGAATTCTACCTAGCATTTAATGAAGAACTAATCCCAGTCTTTCTCAAAAATTTCTAACAAATTGAAGAGGAGGGAACACTTCCTAATTCATTCTATGAGGCCAAAATTGCCCAGATACCGATACTGAACAAAGACACTGAAAAAAGAAAACTACAGACCAATATCCCTATGAACATTGATGTAAAAGTTCTCAATAAGAAACTTGCAAACCAAATTTAGCAGCATATTAAAAGGATTATACACCATGACTTAGTGTGATTTATGCCTAGAATATAAGGATGGATCAATAAGTGAAAACTGTTCAATATAATCACCACATTAGTAAATAAAAGGAAAAACAGTAGTGGAAGGACACTATCTCAACAAAATAAATGTTTAAAACAACCTCAACTAGCATCATAATCTAAGATAAGGGATAAGAAAAAGATGCCCACTTTTCTACTTCTATTCAATATTATACTCAATGTTCTATCTAGAAAAATTAGAAATGAGAAAGAGAAATAAAAGGCATCCAAACCAGAGAGGGAGAAGTAAAATTATCTGTTTACAGATGATATAATGTGTAGGAAAACCACAAAGATTTCAGAAAAAGTGTTAGAATAAACAAGTTTAGCAAAGTTGCAAAGTTTAGATATAAAAATCAACATGCAAAAATCAGTTGCATTTATACACTTTGACAACTAACAATCAAAAATGAAATTAAGAAAAACAATTTCATTTTCAACAGCAAAATATTTGAAATTAACTTATCCATAGAGGTGAAAGATTCATACAATGAAAAGTATGAAATATTGCTAAAAGCAATTAAAGAAGACACAAGGAAATGGAAAAACATCCCAGGTTCATGGATAGAAAGACTTAATATTGTTAAGATTTCAATACTATCCAAAGTGATTTACTGATTGAGCGCAATTCCTATAAAAATCCCAACAATGCTTTTTAAGGAAATAGAAAAACCCATCCTAGAATTCATGTGGAATCTCAAGGAACCTGAATAGCCAAAAGAATCTCGATGAGAAGGACAAAGTTGGAGGACTCATACTTCTTTATTTCAAAACTTACTAAAAAGGTACAGTAATTAAAACAGCGTTGTACTGAATAAAGACCGATACGGACATCATGGAGTAATATAGAGAACCCAGAAACAAACCCTTATATATGTGGCAAAATGATTTTTTTTCGGTGCTGGAGATTGAACCCAGGGTCTTATCTTTGCAAGGCAAACACTCTACCAACTGAGCTACCTCCCCAGCCTGAAATGATTTTTGATAAGACTGCCAAGACCACTTATTGGGGGAATGGACAGTCTTTTCAGCACATGGTGCTGGGAAAACTGGATATTCACATGTAAAAGAATGAATTGGGATTTTCACCTAATAACATATATAAATTAACTAAAAATGGATCAAAGTCCTAAGCATAAATGTATACAACTGTTAGAAGAAAAAATAGGGATAAACATTTATTACATTTGATTTGGCAATGATTTGATTTCTTGCATATCTCACCAAAGACATAGGCAACAACAACAGAAATGGACAAACTGAATATCATGAAAATTAAAAAAAAATTGTCAACAGAGTAAATGATAATTCACAGAAAGACATGTTAATCTTTTGTTAGATTGCAAATCATATATTTAATAAGGGTTGATATCCAGAATATATAGACAATTGCTAAAACTCAACAGCAAACAACACAATTAAAAAATGAGCAAAGGACTTTATTATGGAAGAATCAGATCTTCTGGGATCTTGTTATTGGACTTCCCAGTCTCCATAAGTGTGAGAAATAAATTTGCTTTTTAAGCCATCTGGTATATGGTATTGCTGTTATACAAGCCTGAGTAGACTAAGACAGATATGAATAGAAGCTCCTTAAAAGAGATGTATGGCCACTATAAACATGTGAAAGGGTGCTTGACTTGACTAAACACAAGGGAAATGCATATCACAATCACCAGGCATGATGACTACTATATTAAAAAAACCCAGAAAATAGTAAGTGTTGGAGAGGATATAAAAAAATTGAAGCCCTGTGCACTGTTGGTGGGAATGTAAAATACTACAGCCGCTGTGGAAGAGAGCATGTTTTCTCAAAAAATTGAAAGTAGAATTTACTATATGATTTAGCAACAAATTTACTATGGAGATATACCCTAAAAGATTGAAAGCATGATATTGAAGAGATATTGTACACTCATGTTCATAATAGCATTATTTACAAAAGCCAAAAAGTAGAAGCAACCCAGGTGTCTATGAATGGATACATAAATATAACACACTTTGTGTTATATACATACAATAGAATATTATTCAGCCTTATGATTGGGAGGGGATCAGATATCATAAAGATATAGGGAAGAGCAGTGGAGTAGAAGGAGAATGAGTTTGAGGGAGGAAGGAAGGAAAAGGGGAAGAAATATGGAATAAATTTAACAAAATCATGTTATAGTCATAGATAGAGGTATCAAAGGGAATTTCATCTTTATGTATATGAAAAAGAAAGGAAGTTTCATAGAGGAGGAAGAATAGGGGAAGGAAGGAGCAGAAGAAAAGCAGGGGGTGGGGATGGGGATTAAAATCAAACTCCTTGCATGTATGACTTTGTCAAAATAAACCCAAATACTGTGTATAATTACAATGCTCTAATAAAAATATTATTCACCTTTATAAAGGAAATAAATTTGGACCTTGAGGATGTTATACTAAGGAAATAAGTCAAGCACACACAAAAAACCCAAATATTGAATGATTCTTCTTATGTGAGGTACTGAGTTGTCAAATTTATAGAGACAAACAGTGGGAGGAATGCAGGAGACCGTAGTGATGGTTGTATGACATTATGAATGTACTTAATGCTACTGAACCGAACACTTAAAATTGTTAAGAGGCTAAATTTTATATATTATGTAAATTTAATCACAATTAAAACTATTACAAACACAGAAAAATAGCCTGGAATTTTTTGTTCACATTGTTTGAGGATGTGCCTTAGGCTTTCACTAAGAGGGAATATTAAGTGTTATGTCATTTTTTTCTCTTCTCCTTACACTTTCCTCTCTTATTCCTTCTCCTTTGCCTTCATCTTTCTTAAAAATGTAAAGTTAAGTATGACAAACCTGAAACTTTTTATAATACAACCATGAATAAAAAATACTTTGAGTCCATGTGTTATGATTTTTGGATTAGGAAATAGAGACATACAAAATGTAATGAGACACAATGATTACCACTGACTGACAGTCATTACCATGAAGAAGAAGCCATAAAAACAGTTATGTTCAGACAAGATAACTAGATGCAACTAAGTCTTCACTTATTGAAGTCCCATATATCCTTAAACTGTTAAGAAAGTCATAAAAATTTGACATGTTTTTCAAATAGAAAAACTTCTAATCTCATTTATCCAATTTACATGTCACTCCTATGGAAATAAAATTGTATGTGCTAATTTAAATCCTTGTACAAAATGTTCATATAAACTTTGCTTATAATATTCTCAAAAAACTGGAAACAAATGTTCATCAAGTGAATGGACAAACTAATGTGGTATGTCCACACCACAGAATACTATTAGGTAATAAAATGGAAGAAACTCTTGATACATGTAATGACATGGATCAATCTCCAAATAATTGTGCTGCGTGAGAGAAGTCAGACAAAAATATGCATACTTCATGATTCTGTTTATATACATATTTTAGAAAATGAAAATCTATAATGATAAAATGAACACAGTGATTGTCTTGAGGATTTGAGAAGCCTGGGAGGAAGGGATGACAAGGGGGCAGCAGGAAGTTTTTAGGGGTGGTAGATATGTCCATTCAATTGGCTTTAGTCTTGGTTTCAGTCATACACATGTCAAACCTTACCAAGTTTCATAATTTAAATATGCACCATTTATATGTTAATCATACCCAAATAAAACTTTTTTTTTTTCTTAAAGAATGAATCCTTTAGGACAAGAAAAACAAAAGAATTTTATCTTTGGTACACAGTTATATCTTCTGTAAGAAAAAATTGGCAGTTTTGGTTTGGGTTTGTAGCTCAGTGGTAGCTAGCTTAGCATGTGTGAGGCATTGGGTTCAATACTTCACACTACATATGAATAAGTAAAATGAAGGTCCATTGAACAATTTAAAAAATATTTTAAAATATTGGCAGTTTTACCTCTTTCCAATCTCTCTTATTTTTTCCTGACTGTTGTGCTGGGTAGGATCTCCTTTATTATGCTGGTGTGAAATTGTAAATAGGTGCTCTTTCCTTGCTCTTCATCCCAGGGGGAAACATTCAGCTTTTCACCATTAAGTAGAATGCTAGCTAAAGGATTAGTAGATGCCCTTTATCAAATTTAGGAAGTTCATTCTTATTCTTATTTAAAAAATAATTTAGTGTATATAATCATAATATGTATAATTAAAATCATGTGTTATATTAAATAATTTTTGCATTGGTTTGATATAATCATGGGATTTCTTTCTTTACTGTGCTAATGTGGTGGTTGATTTTTGAATGGTAAGCCAGATTTATATTCCTGCAATATGCGACACTTGGTTTTATGGTCCTTAGTGTATATTGGTGGGTTCTGTGATTTGAATAGCAAACCAAAATTTCAAGTCTTGGAAACTTAATCCCCAAAGTCATATATTAATGGCATTTGGAGGTGGCACCTTTGGGAAGTAATTAGGATTAGATAAGGGCATGAGGTCATGAGGTCATGAGGACAGGAACTTTATGATGGCATTAGTGGCTTTATAAGAAGAGGAAGAGAGACCCTGGTAGCCATGCTTGTTCTCTATCCTCATTGCGATACTCTCTGCTATGTTAGGATGCAGCAAGAAGGCCCTCACCGGAAGCCAGGCAGATGTCAGCACCATGCTCTTGGAATTCCAGACTCCAGAACCGGGGGCTAAATAATATTCTGTTTTTCATAAATTACCTAGTCTGTGGTATTCAGTTATAACAATAGAAAATGAACTAAGACACTGCTTTTGGACTCAACTACAATTCTTTCTTGTGTCTTCAGCCTGCCAACGCAGGAGTCTGTGTATTTTAGTTTTATCAAATCTCCACGGTCACAAGATCCAATCCTTTGAAATAAATATATCTCTCTGTACACTGTGTTGGTCTTGTCTGGAGAACCCTCAGAATGCACCTTCATTTTATAATGTTTTGATAGTCAGTGGAACAGGTCATTCCATCTTTTTCCTTTTTAAAGAATGCCCTACTTAATCTGAATCATTTGCACTTCCATTTATTCAGATTTCCTTCAGTTTTTCCCGACAGTTCTTTGTGATTTCAGTGGTGACAGTATTACAAATCTTCCTTCCCTCTATAGGGAGGAACGTCCTCCCCAATGGTTTATTGTGGTCTCGGCACTAGTACAGAGCTCCAGGAGGACCTATACACTGACTTTTCTCTTCATTCATGGCAACCAACATGGGCTTGGTCCAGCATAGATGTGTAACAAATAGTCCTTGCATAATTAATGCATTTTATTATTCATACAGAGGGTGACTTTTTTTTTGTTTTAGTGGTCTGCCAAAAGATTAATAATGCAACAGTGAATCATCAAACATTTATTAAACATGCATCATAGGCGAGGATGCATATAGAGAGTAGTCCTTTTAAATTGTTATGTAACTATCTCTAGCACCAAACTCAGCACCAGCTGAGAGGGTCTCTGGGTCCCCAGCCTTGGGCACCTCTCTGTTTCCAGCGTTGGGTGCTTGCTGAGCTGGAGCTGGCACACAACCACCACTTCACCTGAACTGCTGCTTATCCTCTATTCCAGTATCTCTCCCCAGAGAGAACTCCTCCAGAGAGAAGGGAAAGCAGACCCCAAGGCTCCTCTGCCAATGCTGTATCTTCAAATTCCCTTATTTTTAGCACTCTCGTCTCCCATCCCAGCTTCTTCCTCCACCCAAGCCTGCCCACCACACCCCCACAATTTTCCCTCTGGCCTCCCTCTTGTTCTCTCTTTGTAAAACTCAATTTGCATCTTGATGGAGATGAATAATTAGAACACTTTAGCATGAATAATTCTGGGTAAATTAATTTTCCTGCCAATCAGGAAAATTAATTGGCTTCATGATGTTTCATATTTTCTAGGAGTGTCTCCCCAGCTGCTGCCCCACCTCTTCTCAGCCTCTGGCTCTTCCTCCCCAGCACTTTGGAAAAGATTGCTTGTTAGTTTTATTGTTTGTTTGTTTGTTTGTTTGTTTTTTAATGGTTTTCACAGGCAACAATGCTACCCCTCTTGGCAGCTAAATGAGCCATTTAACAAGCATGATAAAAACCTCCTTAGAGTCACTCCTGGCTTAGTAAAATTCACCTGGCCTTTACAGCTCAATTTCTTTTGTAAGTTTTATTTGCTACTGTGGAATACAAATATATACAGGGATATACATAAAAGGTATCCATATATAGCCTGATGGGTTATTATAAAATGAACACTTGTGAATATGTTCTCTCATTCTGTGGCTTATCCTTCCTCACTCCTAATGACATTTTTGATAAAAATTTCTTAATTTTGATAGATATTACTATTTTCCTTTATGCCCTGATTAAAATTTTATTCCAAAATGAAGTGTTTATCCTGTATTTTATGAGAAAACTATAGTTCATTCCCACTTTTTCCCCCAAAGTGTAAAAGTGCACTGCCATAGTTTGGATTTGGATGTCTCCTGAAAGTCCATGTGCTAAAGGCTTGGTGCCAGGCCATGGTGCTATTGGAAAGAGGTGATCTTTAGGAGGCGGGGCCCAGTGGAAGGGAGTCAGATCATTGGGGTGTGCCCTTAAAGAGGATATTGAGATCCTAGCCCCTTCTCTTTCTCTGTCTTTTTTTCCTAGCCTCCATGAGGTGAAAGCTTTCTCCACCACATACTCCTTGCCATGGTGTGATGCCTCACCTCAGGCTCAAAGATAACTGGGCTGAGCAATCATAGCTGAAACTTCTGAAACTGTGAGTCAAACAAACCTTTCTTTCTTTTAAGGTGATTTTACCAGGTATGTTGACACAGTGACAGAAAACTGACTAATACCTGCACACTCACACACACAAGAACTATTTAAAAATAAGTTGCAGATAACTTGATACTTTAATTATTTCAGATAAATAATAAAAATGTTATAGTCACATAGAAAAAAATGATCAAATCTCTAATATTGTCAGTGTCCTGTACTTATTCACACTTCCTTAATTATTCTCCAAATGTCTTAAAAATATGTAGTGTTAATGGTTGGTAGCTGGCGGGGGTGGTTGGGGTGGGGGAAGAGGCTAGGCTAAACTGATGACTGCTCCAGAAATATTTAGAGTTAAATTGGTAGGAAAATGGAATTTATTTTAAGAAAACTTTGAAGGAAGATAGGAGAAACTTGTTGTTTGAAAAGTTTTTATTTTTCTATTCTCTGAAGGCAAGTGAAGTTTTTAAAGGAGGCAGCAAAGTGAGGCAAAAGGAAGGAAATACACATATGCTGATTTGGTCAGCCTGTGCTAGACAGGCCAGGGGAGGGAGCAATCTCCATCCTCAGCTTTCTTGGCACCTGGAAGCCATTCAGCTCCCAATCTCAGCACAAGGAAGTTGTTCTTAATTAAGAAGAGGGGATACCCCAAGTCAGTCCATTTCAATAGGAGGATTAGTTTGCTGCCTCTTAAATTTCATATAAATGCAAATATGCTGTATACACCCTTTTGGGTTTGCTCTCACTCATCATTATATCTGAGTGGATCATCCATATTGTAGTGTGTGACTATAGCTCATTTTTTGCTCATTGAAATGAGCTATTGCATAAGTATGTCACAAATGATGTATCCAGTCTACTATTGAGGGATAATTGGGTTGTCTTTCATTTGTAAATAAAGTTTCTGTGAAGATTCTTTTGCAATACCATTGGGGACCAAAGTCTGGAGTAGAATTGCTGGGTCATAGTAAGTGGTTGTTATAATTTGTAATTCCATTAGCAATGCACAAAAGCTTCAGTTACATCACATTGTTGCTTGTATTTGGTATTTTTTAGGTCCTTTAATTTTACCTTTCTTAAGGGTGTAGGGATATCTTGTGATGGTTTTAATTTTGTTGGTACTAATGACACGTTAACTAACTCAGGCTGACTCCTTACTCCCTGGCGAGTGAGCAAGATCAAGGCCTCAAAGGCGGCTTCAAAAGTTAATGACGATGAATTGGACCACCGTCAGGGATTGGTTAACACCAGTTCCGCAAATGTGATCAGCTGGTGCTTGCCATATAGTCCAATGGGAATCTCACCTTTGTGAACAGCCCCCCCTTCCTTGCTGACCTTTAAGCTAACTGTTCCCTGCCTAGCCCCCACCCTACATAAAAGCTGTGTGATTTCCTCAATAAACGAGTTCCTGCTGTGACTGGTCTCCCTGACGTGTCTGATAGTCCGCTGCCGGGAGGGCTGGGAGTGGGTGGTCAGTCGGCCCTACCTATCCTGGTCTAGCCTCGTTGGGGAGTATCCCCTTCCCTTGTCCCTGGTCAAGAAGAGCAAGGGGGCTTAAGACCCCGACATAATTTATATTTTTTTGTCAGAGTAATGATATTGGCACCTTTTTATACACTTACTGATTGTACTCTTTTATAAAGCACAAGTCCTTTGCTTCTTTTTCTATGGGATTGATTGTTTTTCAAGATAACAAGTTTTGCAGGCATTCTCTCTCTGTATTTATGTAAGGTAAATATCTTCACCTTGTAGCTAAGGAATTAAAAATATACTGCCCTGATAGAGTGAGTATTTTGAGTTGAAGGTTAATAGGATTTGGATATGGAATGTTCCCAAGAGCTCATGGGTTGAAAGCTTGGTCATCAATGCAGCAATATCACAAGTTGGGGTTTTTGGGAAGAGATTGGGTCATGAGGGCTTTAACCTCATCAGTGGATTAATCCATCTATGGATTCTATGGATTCTATGGAAACTGGAGGAGGTGGGGCTTAGTGGGAGGAAGTAGGTCACTGGGAAGTGGGTGCCCTGGCAGGGTATGTCTTGTCCCTGGCCTCTTTCTGTCTTTCTTTCTCTCATTCCTGGCTGCCATGAGCTAAGAAGCTTTCCTCTGCCACACCCTTCTGCCATGATGTTCTGCCTCTTCTCAGTCCCAAAGCAATGGAGTCAGCCCACCATGGACTGAAACCTCTGAAAACAGGAGACAAAATAAATCTTTCCTCCTTTTTGGTTTTCTTAGGTATTTACTACAGTGACTTTTGTCAACTAACTCAAAGACACTTGAAAAACAACAAAATCAAGAAAATCATTCTGATCTTCTTTTGATTTCTTTAAAACATGAGATGAAGTTCGCACGTGAAAGACACTTTCCCTATACCAGAAAGAAAGTACTCTTATCACTGAGGAGGGGAGGTTGAGGACAGGGAAAACTGTACCAACAAACTTGTTAGACCAACGCTTGTCTTCCTAGTCCCTTCACCAATGAGCTATCTTCTGCCTTGTCATATGTTCCTAATTTACACTTCTTTATCTCACTCAATTGTAAGGGTTTACTGCTTTTTAAAAACTGTAGAAAAGTTTTTTAGAAGGGAAAGGAGACGGGTAAAAGGTACTCTGATTGAGGGAGTGGGTTCTCTTGGAAAGGAGAGTGACCGTAAGTGATTTTTTTTTTCTTCTTCACTGTTGGGTATCAAATCCAGGGCCTTGTTTATGCTAGGTGAACATTCAACTCCTGAGCCACATCCCCAGCCCATGACTGTTTACTGCCAACTGTGTCTTTGGGTCTTCATTTCCTTATGAAAGATTCCATACCACATAAAACTTGTGTTACATAAATTTGTATGCATTTCTCTTGTTTATCTGTCTTATGCCAATTTAATTCTCAGTTCCCACTGAGAAACCCGAAAAGTGCAGAGGTAAAATTTTGTGTCCTCCACATTTCACTATTTTAATGAAGTCTTTAGGTGAACAGAAGCTCTTAATGTTAATAATATATAGTTTTATCTTCATTTTCAGAGTGCTCTATTTAAAAATCTTTGCCTATCTTGAGCTCATAAAAATACTATTTTATATTTTCTTGTAGGAGTTTTAGTGTTTTACCTTTGATAGTTAGGTTTATGATCGATCACAAATTCATTTTTTATAGGGGAAGGGTCAAAGTTTATTTTGTTCCCATGTGAGTATGTAATTGCTGCAAGTGTCCTTTATTCAAAAGGTGACTTTCCCCCCTAATCAATCTCAGTTGCTTCTTTGACATAAATGAAATGTTCATGTATGGGTCTTTTTATGAGACTTAAAAAATTTCATTTCACTAATTTATATTCCTATCTGTACACCAATACTACATGGTAATTTTATTATTATGGTTTTAGATAAGTTCTGAAATCTGATAGTGTGTACATTTGCACATCTTTTGTCTACTTCAAAATTTTTATGTCTACTATGGATCTTGCTGTTTTCATATTTATTTTAGAGTCACATACTAATTTACATACTACACACACGCACAAATAAACACAACTTCTGGGATTTTGATTGAGATTAGATTGCATCTCTGGATCATTTTTGAAGAACTGGTATTTTTACAATGTTTAGTCTCCCAATCCATAAACATGGTATATCTCCCCCACTTATTTTGGTCATCTTTACTTTTCCTAAACAATGCTTTGTAGTGTTCAGCATTAGAAGTCATATGTATATTTTTTTTCAATTTTATTTTGAAATAATTACAAATGTACAGGAAGTTGCAAAGAAATCTCTAGGAAGGTCCTGTGCACACTTTGCCTAACCTCTCCCAATGTTAATATCTTCCATAAATATAGTACAGTGTCAATACTAGAAAATTGATATTGGTACAATCCACAAAGATTGTTCAGATTTCTCCAGCTGATCCATATCTGTATGTTTCTATATTTGACTGTACACACTTTTATCACATGTATATATGTGTTAAACAGCTTCTGTTACTATTCACAATACCTGAAGTAATTAACTTTTTCAAAATTATTTGTTCTTTTTAGTTATTCATGACAGTAGAGTATATTTTGACACATTTATACAAACATGGAGCACATCTTATTCTAATTAGGATCCCAGTCTTGTCATTGTACATGATGTGGAGATTCACAGTGGTGTATTCATATATGTATATAGGAAAGTTAAGTCAGATTCATTCCACTGTCTTTCCTATTCCTGTCCCTTCTCCCTTCCTTTCATTCCCCTTGTCTAGTCAGCTGAACTTCTATTCTCATCCCTTCCCACTTGCTGTGTGTAAGCATCCACATATCAGAGAGAACATTCGACTTTTGGTTTCTTGGGATTGGATTATTTTGCTTCACATAATACTCTCCAGATCCATTCATTTACTAGCAAAAATCATAAAGTCATTCTTTTTTATGCATATATTTTGTTATATTTAATTCAGTAGTGTACTGGTTAGTCTGTCCCCTGGGCAGTGGGGGAGATCCAAAAGTTTCAACTTATAGCATTTACTGAGTTCTATGTGGAATAGACCTAGTGTAATTGATTTTATGCTAATGTTGTGATGTCAGTGAATCTGGCATTGGGGATAGAGCTGTGGGATGCTGAAGGACCCCTGAGACATCCTGAAAGTTTTCCTGCCCCTCTTGCATACACCTTCTATACCATCCTCAGGGCTGTGAGATGATGGATTTTACTTCTGTGATTAGGTCATCATAGGGTAGAGTTGACCTTAAGATAGGGAGTTACCTGGGTGGACCTAACAGAATCACATGAATCCTTGAAAAGAAGGAAGTTTTCTCTGTCTGGGGACACAAGGAGACATTCAAAACATGAGAAATATTTGACATGAGGGAGATTCTCCATTGTTGAGACGAGGGAACCACATAGCAAGAACCTGAGAGTGACCTTTGAGAATAACCTTAGACCAAAGCCAGCAAGAGAATGGGGACCAATGTTCTGCAGTAGCAAGGAAATGAGTTGTGCCAACAACCAGTGAGAGTGGAAGATAACCCTGAGTTCCAGGTAAACCTGCAGCCTCAGTGAGGCCTCAGGCAGAAAATCTAGTCATGTCACGCCTGAACTTCTGACCTACAGAAATGGAAAATAAATTAATGTTGTGGTAAGTCACCATGTTTGTGGTAATTGGAATGTGGCAATAGCAACAAACATAGAATTTGGTATTGAGAGTGGTGCTGCTGTAACAAGCACTTAAAGTGTGGGTAAAGATGGAATAACCCTGTTCCTCTTTTGTTTTCCTTTACAACTAAAAATCCCTGGACATAGTACAACCAACAGCTCTGGGAATTATCTATAAGGTGGAAAGAAGGTGGCTTTTCACAAATCTCAGGAAGGACATAGTGGTGAGTTCCCCGGAGCTCTCACTGCTTCTTATGTGCTCTCCTCAGTGTGCTTTGTAGAACCACCAACCCGACAGAGAGATAAAGAGGGTCCAAGGAAAGCCTGCTCCCCCCGAGCCAAAGGGCTAGCAAAAGAGTGATGTCCTGTCAACAGAGAACCTTCTTGGCAAGATCCTTCCCACTCCAGCCAAACCACACTCCAATCGAAGCCATACTCCATGGTTTAGTGGGACTGGGCAGGGGGTTCATCTTCCAGTTCCTGACCAGGAGATCAGGCTGTACCCCAGCTTTCCTTCCAGGTCAGTGTTAAGAAGTTCAGTGGTAAAATGAGCCCAGTCCCACTGAGGGCAGGGAAACGGAAGGGGATCAGAATATGCCAACCCCAAGCATGCAATTTTTAGCCGATGGCAAATGAGAAACAGCAGATATAGGACAAGAACTCTACCCTCCCCTTTTCTGCCCAGAGGCAGGTATACATTTACCTTTATGCCCCTTCCCTCTCTCATCTGAAGAGAATGAAAGCAACTATTATCTCTGAAGACAGAAAGTTGGCACTGAGTTATGTCTGAACAAACTTGACTAAAATAACCCTTATCTTCCATTAGATTTCCCCACATATTTACCTTCCCATAATTTATTGCTCATAGAAACCCAAGCCCTTTTTCCTTTGTCTTGTCATTTCTCCACGAATTTATTTCCCTTTGTTAAGATGATTTTATAAGCCTTAACTTCTAATCATCTTTTTGAGTTACTCATCATTGTGTTCTCCTGTGTGTGTTTTGCATGTATAAATACACTCTTTATTTCTTCTTGTTTCTTTGTATTTTATCAGTTTAATTTGCTGGCTCCAGACCCCGAACATATAGAAAACATAATAGGATAGAGGAAGAGTTTTTTTCTTCCCTATGAAATTTCATGAGGTAGTAGGAGTAAAACTAGTCTCCACCTTCACCTGGCATCAAGGAGGTGGAATAAGATGATGGGAAATGGGACTACTTGTTCCTCTGCTCTTCCCTTATGTCAGCAGGCTCACCTGAGCTTCTGACTCACTATATATCAATGAAGCACAGTGAGTTGACTGGACTCTTTTCCCGTATCTGGCAGCAGTAGGGCTGCCTTGGCATCCCTACTTGGAAGCAGTGAGTCTGTACAATTGGGGCTGCAGGAGGGTGTCAGTGAACACAGAGGAAGGAGCAGAGGAAGAAGGCAGTGTTAGTCAGCAGGGGTGCTGTCAGTGAGCCCAGCAGGAAACCAGATACACAAGCTCATCGCCATCTCTTGCACTGCATTTCCATAGGAGGGCTGTCTGCTTAAAAAAATAAAAGATCCAGAGTTTCATAATGTCCAATGTGTACATAATTCCAGTGAAAAGCCACTGATCATATCAAGAAACAAGAAAATTAAGAAAATTCTATAAGCAGATATCAACACTGGAGTGTATCAGGTGCTAAGGATTATCTGACATGGGTTTGAGTGGCCATCATAAAAATGTTTCAACAAATAGTCTCGAATTCTCTGTAAACAAATGAAAAGGGGAAATTTGAGCAAAGAATAAGGTCCAAATGGAAATTATCTAACTGAAGAATGCAGTAACTAAAACCCCTTCACCTCCTGGGCCCCTGCCTAGATTTCCAGCAATGACAAACTAGAACTCACTGCATGGGCTCAGTAGTGAAGTCATTGTAGAGACAGCAGAGAACAAAATCGGATAACACGAGGAAATAAATTGAATGATACTAAAAACCAACTAGACCTAATGGGGATGTATGCAAGTCTCATCCTAACATTAAAGTCACCCAGTCACAGGAGCAAAATCCATCATCTTCACAGCTTTAGGGGCAGTGTAAGGTGTGAGAACCAGAGAGACTCATCTTGGGTACTGACTGTTCATCAACATGGTCAGTATCCTGGCCTCCAAACATTTATATTTCTCCCAAATGCAAAACTATGCTAACTTCCTTCCAAGATTGGCAAGGGTCTTATTCCATTAGAGAGCATCATTCAAAAATCCAAAATGTCATATTAACCTTATCAGCTCAAAGGTTCAAAATCTTATCATATAAAATATTAAAAACCACACATGGATGAGGCTCCTGGGTATAATCCATGAAGTGTAAGTTCTGGGCACATTTCCTTTGTCTGTGGACTGATGACATTAGAGATAGTTATCAACCTCCTGACCCCCATCACACAACTGTGGGACAGGTATAGGATAGTAGTTATTAGCATTCCATTTCAGAAGGGGAGATAATAGGGCTGGGGATATAGCTCAGTGGAAGAGCAAACTCTTGCTCAGTCTGCATAGGCTCTGAGTTCAATCTCTTGTGCTGCAGAAAACAGAACAAGACAAACAAACATATAAACACCGGAAAAAGGAAAGAAATAGAAAGTAAAAAGTCACCATCAGTTCAAGGCAGTGCTAACATCCAGAAGACTCCAGTCAGAAATCCTGGATTCTGATTCACAGCCTTGAAAATTCTTCTCTTGGCTCCATCCTGCCCTGTCTTTCCCATTTTGTGAACAGGGAGGGCCATGTGTTTGCTGCATGTGTTGTATCCATCAGGCAAAAGCCATGTCCTTGGACTATTTCAAGATAATTCCTCCTCTATTTTTGACTCCTGCAATGGCTGAGGGGAAAAAAACCTAGAAGGCTAGAATCTTCCTGCAAAAATCAGATGATTGAGAAGATTGCGAGCCACATCCTTAGTACTTTGGGTTGTATGTGCTTGAATGCTCTTTAAAAAAATCTTGCCAAGGTTTCAACCATGGGTTGTCTGGTTACACACTCAGCCTTTTCTCTAAACCACATTTTCAGTAGATGTTTATTACATATAATATCTTTGGCCCATTGGAGAAGGTTAGAATTTTCAAAATCATCCAACTCGAATTCCTTCTGTTTGACAGTTCTTCCCTTGATTTGCCTCTCTTCTCTCTTTATCTTATAATAAGGAGCAGGAAGAAACCAGGAAGTACCTTCAGCAGTTTGCTTTGAGATCTCTTTAGCCACATAGGTACATTTGTTTCTTTGTCTGTGGGGATGGTTTCATTTAACAAGGATGGATATTCCTCTCTCCAGTTTCCAATAACATGCTCCTCACCAAACACAATAAAAATTCCAGATTTCTATTCAAAGTCTGTTCACATAGGTTTAGATTTTCTCTTAGGCAATTTAGAATTTCTCTATGCTCTTACCTCCTATGCCCTCACTAACAACATTTCTAATAATCTTATTTCTACTAGTTTTGATTGAGGCGATCAAGTTTTTTTTTTTCTTTTCTTTTTACTTTTCTGTCTTGTTCCTTGAAATTCTTTCAGCTTCTACCAACTACCCAATTCCAAAGTCACTTAAGCATTTTTATTTATACCTTTTGTTTTTAGATCATTTCCTGTAAGAAATGCAAAGAGTTTCCCTGTGCCCTATATTCAGTTTTCCCGATGGTTATGTCTTACGAAATAGCACAACTGAGTTTGATATTTTTTGATGCTATCATAAATGGGGTTATCTCTTAAGTTTCATTACTAAATGTCTATTGCTAGTCATAGAAATATAATTCTTTTTTCATATATTGCCCTGTATTCCTTCAAAATTCAATCACTGATGTTCCTAACTTACAATGGGGTCATTGTAAGCAAAAGTAACCCATACGATTTTAGCACCATTATGAAAACACAAATAACCGGGATGGAGTCAGACTTCGAATGGATCGGCAAGCTTTCCTTTATTTCTTAGCGGAGTCAATCAAATCAGGCACTGAAGGGGCTCATTTTCTAGTTAGAAAAATGACCGTTGGTTAGAGGGGCTCTGAGTTTTATCGTTTACAATGAGGCTGGTTTGATTATTGGAGACTGAAGCAGGACATGTTGGTTTGGACAGTTAGGAAAGAAGTTGTAAAAAGTCCAGAATTCATTGTCGCTGGGAAAAGCTCTGAACTCAGTGTTCACTGCAATGGGAAAGGGTAAGAGTCCAGGGCCCAGCATCTCAGTATCCACTTCTTCCCTTCAGGACCCATTGTGGTTGGGAATGGATGAAAGTTGGCTGTTTTTCCCTCAGGGTCCATGGCTGCTGGGAAAGGATTCACTGGGAGAGGATTAATGATTGCCTTCCTCTTCCATCTTCCTCCAGGTCAGACAGTTTTTGAGGGATTGTCATGTCCCTGTCCTGGAGATTGTCATTTTCCATATCCTTCAGTCCTATCCCAGTAAACTCATTGTAACTTGAAAATACCAGTCGTCTGAATGCACTGGATCTACCTAACCTACTGGACATCACAGCCCAACAACACAGTGCCCTACAGAGTGCTGGTTGTTCAACCTCATGATCGTGAGACTGAGAGGGAGCTGTGAGTTGCTGCTGTCCCTGGGTATTTCAAAAGAGTATTTGCTAGTCTGGGAAAAGATCAAAATTCAAAATTCAAAGTAGAGTTTCTACTAACCACACAAGGATTTTGCACTATTGTAAAGTTGAAAAGCCTGTTAAACCACTTTAATTTAGACCACTGTATTAGTTTTTTTGTTAGTGTTGTCAACACATATACCATCTGTAAATAAACAGCATTAATTCTTCTTTTCCAGATTTTATACCTTTTATTTCTTTTTCCTTGCCTGGGGCCTCCAGGACAATGATAAATAGAAATGATGAGAGTAGTCATTGTTTTCTTCCTGGGCTAGGAGTGGTGGGTGAAAATGTTAGTTCTGTCACCTCTCAGTATGATGCTATTTGTCCTCTAACAGATTTAGAAAATGCCCTTCTGTTCTAAGTTTGCTGAGAGTTTTATTATGAACCAACTCAAAATATATCACATGCATCTTTTTGGCATCTCTTGAAAGAATCATTTATTTTTTCCCTGTATTCTCTTAACGTGGTGAATTGCATCAGTTCATTTTTGAATGTTAAGTTAGTCTTGCATTCCATCATTTATTTCCCTTTTTACATATCACTGGATTTATTTTGCTCATATTTTGCTTGGGATTTTTTGCAGTCTATTTATGAATGAATTTGCCCAGAAATTTTTTTCTTTATCAGGTATTGAAAGTAAAGTTATGCTGGTTTTATAAAATGACTAGGGCAGTGTTTTCTATTTTTGTATCTTTGGGAGACTCTATATAATTTCTTTAAATGTTTGCTACAACTTTCTGGGGTAGATGTCTCGGCCTGGAGTTTTGTGAAAATGTTTTTGTTTGTATTTTTTTCCTTAATTGACAGTTTTGATTTCTTGAATCATTATAGAATTAGATTTTCTGTTTTTGTGTCCATTGTGTTTTTCTTGAAATTCATTCATTTTCTGCAGTCCAATTTGAAAGGAAATTTGCCCACACGTCACCCTCATAGGCACCCACTCCTGCTGCTGTCACCTCATCTTGGACCTCATCACTCACAGCGTCTAGTTTAAGGATGAGTTAGAGAATTTCCTATTCTTGGTGGAATTTCTCTCTCTCTCTCTCTCTCTCTCTCTCTCTCTCTCTCC
The DNA here is from genome assembly GCF_902686455.1 of Sciurus vulgaris. Taxonomy (NCBI): domain Eukaryota; kingdom Metazoa; phylum Chordata; class Mammalia; order Rodentia; family Sciuridae; genus Sciurus; species Sciurus vulgaris. The sequence continues at coordinate 74,496,488 of NC_136463.1, forward strand.
TCTGTAGATAAATCCATGTGGGGAACCCCTCTAAATCATTTGGAATTTTTTCCTCTAAATCACAAAGGGTACTACTCCCAAAGTTAACCCTTTATAAATGAATGTTGATACCAGAGATTTTCCACCATATCAGGAATTTCCTGTGCATTGAGAAAGCAATTCTTAGCTCCATTGGTGGCATGCTACTCAGGGGACAGGGTGCTAGTGTTTTTGCTTTCTTATGGTAAAGCATCAAAGAAGGCAAATAGGCTGCTCTTGGCTGCTTCACAGATACCGGCTTGCTAGAACAGCAACAGGACCCTCTTAAGAGGGTTTCTTCAGCGGGTTCCTTTGTTAATGTTTGATGCCTCCGGGTGCATCAAACAAGAATGTGTTTAGAAACAGAGTTTGTGCGGCAAGGGGGAAGGAGGTACTTGGAGAAGAGGGAAGCTGGGTGGACTTTGGGACTAATAAAGAAAGCTCTTCCTGCCTCTGGACCATCAGGACTTTAGGGGACCTTAGAGAAAACATAGCCCAACCCTCTTATTAGACAAATGGAGATACTACTGCTCATTGAGGTGGCATGATTTATCCTGGTCTTGAGTGGATAAGATGGGACTAAGATCAGTGGCTCAGGCTTCCAACAACCAAGGCCAGTACTGCAGGGTGTGCACATTACTCCTTCACTACAGCCCTTGCTCTCATGTTTCCTATTCTATCCAGATCCCTTAGGGCCAAGGTTCCTGCTTCTCTTCACAGCAGACTCCTCTCTTTGTCCATTCACTGTCTTAGGCTCTTTTCGCCAAGGGAAGAGCCTAAGATGGTCAGCAGGCCATGCTTCATTACTAGGTATGAAATTTCCACTGCCAGGAAACCATCTCAGGAGCCCTGTGCTGTTTTCTTCACTTTCACTTTGTAAGGTTTTTTTTAATGGGGTAAGAATAAGGTGTAGGCCAGGCACTCTTCACCAAGTGGCTGGTTGGATAAGTGGATTCCTGGGGCCGGATTACCTTCTTAACTCTCTTCAGGCATGATGAAATAGATACCTCTAAAATTCACTATTATAAAGTAAGGAGAAGGTCTTAGAACACCTTAGTGTGACATAACAAATGTTTACTGAGCTCCTGCCTATGCCAGGTGCAGGGATTCTTCTCTGAACATATCAAACAAGGTAGTCCCTGACCTCATGCAGCTTACATTTCAGTGGGCATAAGTGCAGTAAATAAGAAAACAAGTAAGTAAATAAGATATTTCAGATGCTGATAAGTCCCCTGAAATGAAGATATAAAGTGATATAAGAGAAAGGAATTAGTGGTGTGGGGAGATCTAGCTGATATAGGCTGGTCAGGTGTAGTCTGTTTTAGAGGGTTCAGTTGAATCTGAGTACAAAATATGGAAAAACTAGCCATGAGAAGAGCTTGGAGGAGAGCTTTCTTGAACTTGGAAGCAGCGAGTCCAAAGTCCCCATTATAGCAAGGAACTTGGATGCTACTGGAACCTCACACACTATGACCAATGTGACCAGAGAACCATGACCAAGGCACAAGATGAGGTATGAGCAAGGATAGTTGCTTATGGGGTCTTGATGGCCAAGGTAAAGAAATTAGATCTTATTTCAAGGGTATTTTAGGGTTCTCTGGAGAACTAGAACCAATAAAATGTATTCATTATAAGTAGGAATTTATTAGAATAACTTACACAATTAGAGACTGAACAACCACACAATAAGGATTCCCTGTCTGCAGGCTGGAGAGCCAGGGAAACCAGGAGCTGCTCTATCCAAGAAGCTAGAACCCTGAAAACAAGAAGGACTCCCCAGTCTGAAGCCAAAGTCCTGGCAGCCACCTGGAGATCTTCTGGTTCAAGTCCTCATTCAAATGCAGAAAATCTGGAGTCAGATGCCAAGTCTTACAGCAGCATCGACAAGTGCATCTGTTCAAGAAGGGTCAAGAGTACATGTATGAACAGACAGGCATAGTGGTGCACACCTGTAAACCAAGTGACTTGGGAGTCTGAGGCAGGAGGATTACAAGTTTGAGTCAGCCTCAGCAACTTAGTTGAGATCCTGTCTCAAAATAAAAAGGGCTGGGGATGTGGCATCCCTGGGTTCAATTCCTGTCTGTCTGTCTGTCTATCTATCTATCTATCTATCTATCTATCTATCTATCTATCTATCTATCTATCTATCCAGAGTACATGTACAAGTTCTTCCCTTCTGTTTTTTTTTTTTTTTTTGTTGTTGTTCCACCAGGGTCCCCAACCTATTGGATGATGCCACCCATATTCAGCATGAATCTGGGTCTTCCCCACTTAGTTTATTGTCCTACACACCAATCTTTTCTGGAAACACTCTCACAGACACACCCAGAAGTGTGCTTTCCCAGTTCTCTACAGATTCCTCCAACCAGTCAAGTTGACAACTCAAATTAATTATCACAAAGGAAAAGAAATATTTTAATTTGAATGTTGGCAGGACCTAAAGATCACTTTGGTTAATGGAGCCACAACTTTGTGGTGGAGGCTGCTAGTTATTCCCTAGATTTCTCTCTCTTTACACAGTAATGGAATTTTTAACTGGTCGCATAGCTACCCAACTGAAGGGGACAGGCCCAGCTTCCCTGGTCACTGGTATTCCACGGAATGGACTGTGGATGGAGATGACACCTGGAAGTCTGGTCATCACCTTAAAAGGAAGATGTGGCCCCTCTCCCTTTCGACCTGCTCCTTATGACTGGCTAGAAGGAGGTCTGATGATAGCAGCACCCTTGAGATGGAAGTCATGTGTTGATGATGGCAAAGTAATAAGTGGATGGAAACTGGGTCACTGATGTGGTGAAGCTTCCTCCTCAGCCCTAAGTCACTAACCTGGCTGTTTGATTGAGTGAGAAATAAACTTTTATCTTGCTTAATCATTATAATGCTGGGTCTCCTTTATGGTGAACACAGTAGCTTCCTAACAAGTATGTTAGATTATAGCGGGACCTGGCTCAGGAGGCAGTAGAGAATGAGGAATTTAGTCTTACCTTGGTATCTAGACCCTTGAGAACAAATATTATTTTCAACACAGTGAAAATGTGAGTATTATTCTTATCAGCACATGGCCCAGAATTTGGCAGCTACTGGGTATCTGTTTCATGAAAAATTAATGTCATGACCATTCCCATTTTGTCATACACCATTTCTGATGTGACCAGCCTATTGACTCTCCAACTGGTGGAATCTAAACATAAAAAGGTTATATTTCCCTCAAAAAGTGCTTTACCTATGCTCTATATAGCCTTCTCTTCCCATCTCATAATAATAATCTTGGACAATTTCTATTACCTGGGAATCAGGTACTTTCTGTTGTGGCAAATCCATCTGATTTAAAATCCCACTCTCATGCAAATGAAATAGCATCTTCCCTTTCCTAAATGCAGTTTCAGGCAGGGGTCATATAGAGGGGCATACTTTTTTTTTTTTTTTAACAAAATCAGCTGCTATTGTAGTCCTCTTTTGAATGACTGTTACTGCTCATTAACAGGCAAAGATCCCCTCTTCTCTGCAGACTTTCACATTTGGCTTTCTATGGTGCTCAGGAGAGTCCTGGGCTCTCTAGAGGATCAACCCTGCAGGGCCTTTGCCTTTTTTTCAGTGTCCCCGACATGGCAGGTCTGGGTTTGGTTTGGCCTCCCACCTTTGCTTAACTCTCATCAACAGTGGGGCATCCTGCAGTCTCCTGCCTCTTGGGATGTCTGCTGTGGCAGACAGTCCCTATTGCTAGGGCACGGTGGATGGATTCACTTCAGTTCACTTCATTCTTAGAAACCACTGACTATGCGTGGACTGATAATGGGCAGTTGTTCAATGGGGGAATGAGATGTGGGTCCTTCCTTGTTTCAGGTCATCTCAGTGATCCCCACTGACCAGTTCTTTGACTTTGGGGTAGAGAAAAGAGACAAGGGAGTTCTTTGCTTACACAGATATGGGGGTTCATGGAATTTGATCAAGGCAGGTCCTGTTCTGCCATCTCTTGCTGGTTTCTGAGGAAGTACCTCTTATATTGGTGGCCCTATTTAGAATAGAGAGAAGTTAGTGACTCTTTTTCTTCAATTTTGAGTCTTATTGCTAATTCTGTGAAAATGGGGGAAATTCTTTACCAGATAGATTACTGTCATTCTTGTTAACATCACATCATTAGTAATGCCAGCTGCATCATTAGAAACATTAAAGTGGCCCCATCAGCATCCCTGCCACCATCATTGTTACCACAGCCCCGTGTCCACCTCCTCAAGTATCACCACCTCAGACACCATTACCACCTCCAGCATCACTGAGCTTCGCCATCTGTAGGAGCTAGGGAGTACTAGTTGCTCCAATGAAAAGACCACAAAATGTACAAATACAATAGAAATTTATTTCTCACTGATGTAATTGTCCAAAGCAGATGCTCCTGGATGGCAGGAGACTTTCTGCCATACAATGATTTGGAACTTACTGTACCTCAGGCCTTGTATATTGTCTGCATCTGGTCAAAACAAGGGGAAGAGGGTGTGGGTGGGCACATATGCTGCTCAGAAACTGTGGGATGGAAGCACACATCATTTCTGTCTACTTTCCATTGGCAGGAGCACAATCACATGGATATGCCTATGTAGAAGGGAGTCTGGGATGCACAATACAGCTGAAAGTGAAATAGACATTTTAGTCAAGAGGTAGCAGTCTTTACCAGGCTGTCTTCCCAGGTTATTCTATGAATTTGCTCTGTTCCTACACTTTGCGGGACTATGTTGTGCAATGACTAGAGACTATGAAGTTTCTGTCATCAAAGGCCTATGAACAAAGTAAATTCCAGTATGAAGCAATGTATGTTGACTTTGATTATCATTTTGGATAACTAGTATTGTCATGGTTCAGAGTATGTGGAGACAGTTGAGTTGAATCTTGGAAACTGCACAGAATTTCTTGGGTGGATGAAAGTGGGGTTTGGGTTGGAGAGGGGGTTTGTGCTAAGGAATGGCCTGAGCACAGACCTCAGGGGGTTGAGCCTGAGCAGGATGGCAGAGAGAAGCTTGGCTCCCTGGAGTAGATAAGTTTGAGGAGTGTGGAAGGATAAGTTTTGAGCAGCTAAGAACGAGCCAGAATGTCAGTGGCCTTTGTCTATACACCTTTTCAGAACTTTAGATGTATATTTAAGTTCTTGGTTGCAAGCATCAGAAACCTATTGATGTCACAGAGCTGGACAAGTTAAGCAACTGAACAAATGCCTTTACCCCACAAATCACTAAATACACTGGAAGATTAATACACTGATTAAATACACTGGAGTGATCTACAGAAGTAAAAGAAGAACTGGTAGGCCAACTGCTAGGTTATGGAAGCTGGTGGTATGGAAACCGAGAGTACTGCCTTTAATGACTCCCTGCTACTGTATTCAAAATTCACATCCAAGGGAGAGAGCCTTGTGAGTCCCCGTGGGTCAGGAGCCTTTGGGATCAATTGCCACAGTTGGGAGCTGTTTTATTGTGGGTAGTGCCCACCTGTGCCGAGAAGTGTGTCCTATAGAAGACACAGCCTGTGGGTCAGTAGAGCAGTGGAAAGAGCACTGCTTTGAAGTTAATTACTCCTGGGCTCAAATTCCAGCTCCTCTGCTGACCAGCTGTAACCAAAGCATATGAGTTATGTAGCTTCAGAAACTCAGTTTTCTCATAAAATAGACACTAAAAAAATAGAAATTGTCTGAGAGGATCAAATGAAAGAATGTGTGTGGAGAGGGGCCTGGACAAGGTGAGCACAATGTGAGCTCTTCACCCTGTGTGTGTTTCCTCTAGTTCTGTGACATCAAGGGAGTGGAAGGACCTTGGAACACTTCCAGCTAGGGGTCATCTTCAATTGCCCCCTCCCAATTCCACCAGATACATCCCCACCACTTGTTGCCCAGCTCTACAGCACAGGTGGAAATGCTTGGCAAGAGCTGCCATGGAGCTGGAAATGTAATTTCCAGTTAAGAGCTCTCACTCATCCTTGCTACATTACTCTCGGTGTTAGTCAGTTTTTTGTTGCTGTGACCAAAATAACTGACAAGAACAACTTAGAGGAGGGAATATTTATTTTAGCTCACTAGTTCAGAGGTTCAGTCCATAGTCAGTTGGTTGCAAGACAGAAACATCATGGCAGAAGGCATGATAGAGGAAAGTTGCTTAGCTCATGACAGCCAGAAAACAGGGAGGGAGGGAGGGAGAGAAAGAGAGAGAAAGAGAGAGAGAGAGAGGGGGGGGGGGGGGAGAGAAAGAGAGAGAAAGACATGAAGAGGACACAGTCAGATATAGACCCCAAGACAGCCATCTGCCTAACCTTTTTGCCATCTCCTAGTAAGCCCATTTGAATTGTTAATCTAACCGATGGATTAATCCATTGATGAGGTCAGAGCCCTCATAATCAACCTTTTCACTTTTGAACATTGCTGCATTACCTAACACATGAGTTTTTTTGGGGGAATGTTCTGGATCCATAAAACTCTAATTTTAGTCAAATACAATAAATTGCTGCTGGGTGGAGGCAGGGTCAGGGCAGTGACTCCTCCTCTGGTTGTGAGGTCTCATGTTTTTGCCTTCCCCTTGAGCAGCTCCAAACTTCCCCATTCCTCTGACTCCTTGGGGACTGCTAGAAACCAGCATTTCTGCTCGGGGGCCCAAAGATCAAGGGGAGGCACACAGATACAGGGTCATTGACACACAGAATCCCACACCACAATTAAATTGAAATGGTTACTGTTGTCAGAATTCTTAACTAACCTACACAAGCCATTAGATCTAAATAAAATAATTGGAAGAAAACAGGAGGACAAATTGGTATGGGGAGGCTGATTTGTTTTGGATGCCAGAGGAGGTTCATGGGTTCTGTTTATTGGTCTCAAATCTCCCATCTGGAGGTTCCAGGCTACTCTCTTATTCTATTGTATTAGTAAGCAAAATTGGGTCCTGGAAGAATTACCTCTAAAGCTTCTGAAAAGTAGACAAAACTTTCTGAATATTGGAGATGGAAGGGAGGGGACCAGGGGAAGTGCCTTGCAAAGGGATCAAGGGTTTATGATGGGCCCCTGACTCACATCCATTGGACAACCTTGTGGAAGGTTTACTGAGCCCAGAAGACTTGGCCACCATAGCTGGAGATGCCAAATCTCATAGACTCTAAACTTTGCAGTCTTTTAAAAATAGCACCTTACATTTTTGTTGTTGTTTTGCTCCTTAAAAACATGTTGATGACCAGGCGGGGCCAGGTTACCTTGCATTCCTAAAAACTGAGGCAGCTATGGGATATTAGGGCTAGGAGAACTTACTTTAGTGTGACCTTATGGGTTAGTCAGTTTTTCCTTGCTGTGACCAAAATACCCGACAAGAACTAGTTAGGGGAGGAAACATTTATTTGGGGCTCATGGTTTCAAAGTTCTCAGTCCTTGGACTGCTCACTTCATTATTCTAAGCCAGAGATGAGTCAGAACACCATGACAGAAGGGTGTGGTGGAGGAAAGATGCTCAACTCGTGAAAGCCAGGAAGCAGAGAGCAGGAAAGGAGGCAGGGACAAAGCATAATTTCCCTAAGTGCATGCCCCCAGTGACTTACTTCCTCCAGTCACTTCCTCCAGTTATCACCCAATAATCCATTCAAGTTATGATCCCTCAAATGGATTGTCCCATTGGTTATGTTATAGCTCTCATAATCTAATCATTTCAGCTCAAACATCCCTTTATTATCTATCACATGAGTTTACTGGGAGATACTCGATATTCAGACCATAACATCTCAATCAGGTTTTCTCCTTAGTTTGTGGTGAGGGAATCCAGGCCCAGAGGAAAGTCCACTGCACAGTCTCAGGGAGCATAAATGGTTGACCAGCACTCCCCTCCTGGAGGCATTCCAGACTCACTCTGCCTCTCCTGCTGAAGACCTTGCCCTTCTCTTTGCTTTCAATAGAGATGGATTGGAAACATCAGACTGCTCTTGATGACAGGGCTGCTGTTCCATTTTTCATCTTTCTCTTTTAATCTTAATTGTGCCCTTTTTAGCAGAAAAAGGGTTTTTTTTTTTTTTTTCTCCACAGAGGTGTCTGAGGTATAGATTCTTCATGCTCTGCTGAATCTTTCTCTCTGTTGTCTCTCACTGACGGCTCTAATGCCTCTATCTTGCTTTTGGGCTATGAGAACAGGGCTGTGGAGGGTTCCTGCACCCACCCAGAACCCTCTGTGTGAAATATGTTGTGTGACTGTGGATAGGTTTCTCCCTTCCCATTAAGTCATTCTATCAATAGAAGGAGGGAGTCCTGGATGTCTCCTGTATTATGAACCATCTTGGACAATCATGATGAAAGCCACAGACTCTTCCCAGAGAAATCTTTACTGTGCCTCATTTCATTTGGGTTTAAGGGTTCACTGACTGTAGGCAGTCATCCAATTAAAAACCTGTGACTAGATGGTCTTCCATGTTTGCAGCTCTGCTGCTCTATGGTTTCCATGATGCAAATATTGTTCTTTGGAAAATACAAATAAAACTGATAAATCTCTAGCAAGACTGACAAAGAGAAAAAGAGAAGAAACAAACCACCTGTTGCAGAAGTGAAATGGAATGTCACTTCAGAGCTTGGTCTCCTGCTCAGTGGCCAGTCAGAGGAAGTACTCTGTTCCTAAAGTGCTTGTGTGATAAGAGTCAGACTTACCTTGATCAACCCCCAACCAAGTTCAACAGAGCCATGGCTCTTTGCTGCTGGGGTCTGGTCGACTGACCTGATGGTGGTATCCAGGTCAATCTCAAGTTGTTGAGATATTCTACCCTGAAGTATAAGGACCAGCTATTCCCTGGTTGAATCTTCTGTCTGGAGAAGGTTCAAAGTGGGTTGTATGTACAAACCATCCACTCCACCTCTCATTTGCTTATTGTCCTGGGTTCTTTCTGAGAAGGAATGAACACAAAGACCTGAGTCAGGTGGGGAAAGAGCCTGGGTCAACAGGAACTTTCTGTGAATAGCTCCTCTGGAAGACTGAGATGGTTCCTCCTTCCTGTGTCCCAGTTGGTGGACCTTGAAACCCACGGACCTTGCTGTTGCCCCCAAGTGAGTACCAGGCATTGCCTATGGCCTAAGCTGGTACAGGCCACTGCAGGGGTTCTGCTCCTGGGCAACGTGTCTGGAGACACTGTTCTGCTGGAGAGGTGAGAATAAGGAGGACATGTATCCATGCAATTACGTGGAAACCATTGCCAGGAGCATTTCCCCTCACTTCTATCAGGAGCTGCAAGTCAAGGAGAGAGCAGGGTGGGGCTTGTCCTATCTTTGGATCTGAGGACACTTTGGGCTGACTCAGGCTGGCACCCAGGATGGCAGTCCTTGCCACATGATTCTTCTCGGGACAAGAACTGCTTGAATTTTGGTCCAGGAAGGGAGGACATGGAGGAAGGATGAAGTAACAGTGTTAAGAGTCAGGATCGAGAGGCAAGAGGGAACCATGGAGGATGGCGTTCTCATGTGAGGGTCTGGGATGAGGTAGTCGGGAGTAGTGGTGAGGGTGTGGAGCTTGCACTCATGAAGCCCTGGCTCCAAGTCATGACTCTGTCACTTACCAACTGGTCACTGTAGCTGGACATGTTCCCTCCTTCAGGCTTTTTTTTTTTTTTTTTTTTTTAATTTGTAAAGTAGACCATAATACTTCATAGAGTTGTCATGGAATTCATATCTGTAAAGCAGTGACAAGTGATAACTACTCTGTAAATATTGGCCACTATTGACCTGATGGGAAGGGCCAAGCTTAGGAGCTAGGCTTCTCAGTCTCAAGTCAGCCTTTGGTTTGGGCTGCAGGGCTGAGTGGGTGGGTTTGCATCTTTTAATTTTATTGTCAACAGAGGGATATAGAGTATTTAAAAAAATGTTGAAGGGGAAAGTTATTGTTTAATGGGTACAGAGTTTCAGTGTGTGAGATGAAGAAGTTCTGGAAGTGGCTAGTGGTGATGGTTGCACAACAGTTGCACTGGTTGCCACTTAAACATGACCAAGATGGCAAATTTTATGTTATGCGTCTTTTATTACAGAAAGGAATCCAGAATTTACATTTGGGTGGCATTCACTGTGGGTAGAGGGAAAGGCGCTGGCTGATTCACAAACCTCATTCCATTCTCTGTCCCCATCCAGCCCCATGAAGTCTCATCCTGGTGAGGAAAGACCACTTTCTGTTGGCCATGCCCCCTGGAAGCCTTATTAAGACAGGCTTTCAGCCTGGGGGCTGCTTTTACAGTGCCAGCTGTATCCTCTCTAGAAGTAGCTGATTTATGAGGACAGGGCCTTGTGCTATTCTCTCAAATCCCCTTGGCAGCTCCAGAGAGCACCAGGGGCTGGCTGCTCTTCTTGGCCCTGGCAGCCAGTGCTGGTACAGCCATAGCCTTGGGCCTCACAGCCAAGCTTCCCTGGCAGAGGAGGCCTCTGTGGCCGGCTCCCATCCAGGAATAGGGAGGGTGGAGGGTGTTGGGGATGCAGGTCTGGCAGGGAGCTCTCTGCATTGCTTGCTCTGCTCAGCAAGGGGGAGATAGAGCCCTACATTTCATTCTACAGCCTAAGGGAACGCTGCTTCTGGTCTGTGGTAGGGGGAGGCTTGTTGGCCTGACGAAGTCCCCCTTATTCCTACAAGGCTTCCGGGTCCAGACCAGACCTGTGTGGGACCCTTGACAAGGCACTTGTTATCTATCCGTTCATTATGTAACAAACCTACCCCAAACTCAGTGGTTGCTTTAAAATAGCCATTTTATTATTGCTCATATTTCTGTGAATTCTTCTGACCCACATGGTGTTGGCTGCAACTATCATTGTAGGACAGTTGGGTCAGGGGGTGGTCCATGGTGGCATACTGCCAGGAGCTCATCTGGTGCTGCTAACTGTAGTTAGTTCCCACATGTGCCATGTGGCTCTGTTCTCAAGACCGTGGGTTCCAGGAATGAAGAAGTGGCAGTTTCCACTTTCCAGAAGACTAGGCTTAGACAGGCCCAGCATCACTGCCCTTGACTTGTATTGATGGCTCAGGGCCAGTCCAGACTCAAGGTAAGGGGAAAAAAAAAAAAATGTCACCCTTGGTGGGAAGAGTGATGAAGTATGGTGGCCCAGTCAGTCATGTATGAACATGTCTGCAGTTCCAGTTACTTGGGAGGCTATGGCAGGAGGATTACAAGTTGAAGGCTAGCCTGGCCAATTTAGGGAGAGTCTATCTCAAAATAAAATATAATACAATAAGTACTGTGGAAGTAGCTCTGTGGTACAGCACTTTCCTAGTGTGCCCAAGGCCCTGGGTTCAATCCCTAGTACTATAAAAAAGAACTGGTAGCCAGGCACAGTGGCAAATGCCTGTAATCTCAGCAGTTTAGGAGGCTGAGGCAGGAGAATTGCGAGTTCAAAGCCAGCCTCAGCAAAAGCAAGGTGCTGAGCAACTCAGTGAAACCCTGTCTCTAAATAAAATACAAAATAGGACTGTGGATGTGGCTCAGTGGTCAAGTGCCCCTGAGTTCAATTCTCAGTGTCCCTCCCAAAAGAAAAGAAAAGGTACCATTGTACTTCCTGGACCTTGAAAGAAACAGGGAGTCAGGGGAAAATCTTTGTGCCATCTTTCCTTCCTTCTTTTGGAGTCTCAGGTCTCACTTCTGTTTCTCTCTGGGTTCTTGCTTTATTCTGCTTTCCCTCTGTAGACTAGTTTCTTCTGTGATTTGTTGGACACTCCCATACTTAAGCTCATCTCTGGTTTTGGCCAAACCTGGTGCCCAGTGTGGCCTTGACCAACACAGCTTTGCACTTCAGCAGTCTGTCTTTTGTGTGATGTATTGATGACACAGAACTGGGAGGACAGCAAAAACATGTCCACTCCTTGACCAGAGGTGGGAGGTCAATGGGTACAGTCACAGCTGCTTAGACTACCTCTTCAGCAGGGGCCATGGGTGAAGGAGTTTTTCTCAGTGGATGTGATAAGGAGGCAGCTAGGGTGTGGTTGGTGCTGGTTTACTGATATCAAATGTCATGGTGACTTGGGAACACTGGATATCAGACCCCTTTCCCAGATTCCCCTGTGGTCAGAGGTCCCATGGCCTGCAGTGGTCCAAGCATTATGCAAAGCTTCCTTCTGCCCTGAAAGGAGACCCTCTAGTTCTCACCTTAGAATTTTGTCTTTCCTTTCCTATATGCTGCTCTTTCCTCACTTCCACTTCCATGGCTGGGATTCTAGTCTTCCACACATGCGTGCTGTGTAGCTTTGCCTCCTGATGCTCTCTCTGTTCTAGCACCTCCTCTCTCCTTCATCACTGAGAAGAGCAGTGCAGTGGTCTGTTTGTCACTAATGCCTGTGGTGAGTTCGACTCTTCCTTCTCTGTGTTCCCCAGGCCCTTCTTGCTTCCTTCAGAAGAGTATTTATGACACGGAGTTACAAGTACATTTTTAATTTGTTTTTGACATTAGGCAGTAGTTTGGCATGACGGCATGGTAAGACCTTAGAATAAAACAAAGTTCCTGGGTTTAAATTCTGACCTCAACACTTATTAGCTGACTGTGGTGAGAGTGATTCAACATTTCTAAGTGTTATTTCCTAATTTATAACATGCAGACAATTATGGCACCCACCTTAGAGGCTTATAGTAAACACTAAATAAGACAACATATGTAAAGTGAAGAGCACTATGCCTTTCTTGAAGGGAGGAACAGTGTGCGACTGTTCTTTGGTTTCTCAGTGTCAAGCACAGGGACTGTCATAGTAGAGACTTAATACACTTTGTTGAATACATGAATGTTTAATTCAAATAATAAAGCTCCAAGGATGGATTGTTGAATACTGGAATAGGAAGGCATACTTTGAAGCTGAAAGTTCTTTCCTAATTGACTGAGAATTAATCATGCACAAGACACTGCATCTCCTGTTCTTTCCCAGATCCCATATTGTAGGCCTTACTTCTCTGTGGATCACAACAAAGGGGTGGTTTGTGGTTCTGGTCACAAAGGGATTGGTGTTAGGAGACTTACTATCTGCATTAGTTATCTTTCACTGTATAACAACATGACTGCAGATTTTGTTGCTTAAAACAGCACATGCTTATCATCTCAGTTTCTGTGGATCAGGATTTCAGGTGCCCTTTATCTGGGATGTCTGCGAGGCTGAAATCACGATGTTGATCATGTCTGGGTCTTGTCAGCTCCTTGAAGGCTGTTAGATGAAGAACCCTAGTTTTATGCTAGCTGTTGGTGACAGACTGCCCCCAGTTCTGTGCTGCATGGTCCTCTCTGTAGGCAGCCCATAGGATGATGGGTTGCTTCTTCAAAGTCAGCAGAGGAAAAGGAGGGATTGCAATAAAACAGGTATGACAATTCTATGTAACATAATCACATACAGTAATCAGGACATATAACCTTGAAAATACCATCACTTCTGACATATTCTATAAGGCTAGAAGTAGGTCACCAATGATTCCCACACTCAAAGGGATGGAAATCACACAGGGGTATAACATTAAGAGGCAGAGATAACTGGGGACCACCTTAGGGTCTCCCTGCCACACCATATCACATTGAAAAGGTATGAAATAGAACAAAATATTTGAAGCAACTATTTTCAGAATCAAACAGAGCCTCATGGCTCACTGGACTGTGAGCCATGTTTATATTTGATATTTTTCCTGGGGGCAATTTCCAAGCCATAGATTAGGAAAACAGAACTAAGTAGGAAGGTGGCAGTATTGCTTAACAAAGGAAAAAGATCACAATTGTTGCTGCTAGATGGCTGGAATTTGAGGAGTAGGGAATGTGAAAGGAGGAAACCATAGAGAAGTCCCAGAAATCCCCTAGGAATTTGGCTAAATCCCAACTTACTCATCTTTAGTGAAAGACTCTGAGAAGCCAGTAACAGCTGCTGGAGGACTATGGCAGATTGTATTGTAAAGATGGTCAAACAATATATGTTATCCCACATGTTCTTCAAAAATGTAGCTTTGGCATGCTCCCATCAAGAGGTGAATTCCATTCCTCTGCCCTTGAGGTGTTGTGATTGTCTTAATCAGAGAGGCACAGGGAGGTGATAGTGATTGATGAGGCTGGACAAAAACAGGACACTAAACTTTCACTCTCTTCACCAGAATGCTTGTGTTTGGAGCCTTGAGTTGCTGTGTAATCACTCTGACTACTCCAAGGCTGAAACAGTGTGAGAGTCAAGCCACAGAGAGGCTATTGGTACTCTGGTCAGCAATCCCGGACTTAGGTTAGTACCTAAATTGTCAAGTTAGACTCATCATTTGAATCTTTCCAGATGAGGCCTGAGACACTGTAGATAGAAGTCAACGTTACTCACTCTGGATACATTTCCTACCCAGAATCCGATAGCATAAAAAAATGGAGTTTTAAGTTGCCAAATTCTGGGGGCAATTTGTTACATAGCAATGGAAATCAGAATATGAAATTAGTTTTCTGATGTTGTAAAGTGCTGGGGAAAGACTGGAATTCTGACCCAGGTAGGGAAACCATTTTGAACACATTGGACATTTATTTAAATCCCAGAAAGACCATATCTAACATAGAAACTATATCCCAAGAGGTAAATATTCTAAGATTAAAAATAAGCCTGAAACCAACTCTGTTTTGCTGGTAATTTAACTGCCTAACAGAATAAAACTTAGTACTATGATCTATAGGCAAATAACAACCTAGAATTTCTAAAAAGTACAATCAACAGTGTCTGGCATACAATAAAAATAAGTAGGCTTGCAAAGAAGAATGAAGGACAACGAAGAATGAACTCTAAAGGAGATGAAGTTAATGAAAGGAGACTAAAATATGATCCAAAGAATGGAATAAGCAAAGAGAAATATAAAATAACTATTATAAGTACCTTAAATTTATTTAAAAAGTGGAATAAATGGGTGAATAGGTGGAAAATGTCATTAAAGAAATGGAAAATTCTAGGGTTAGAGTTAGGGAAAAATGAGAAAGAAATGGAAACTTGAGAGAAGAAATTTTAGAAATAAATATTTTACTACTGAAAAATGATTCTTTTGAAATTAAGAATTCTTAGGTTAATTTAAAACTGGACTGGACATGACTGAAGAAAATATCAGTAAATCAGAAGCAAATAAATAGAAATTACATAAACCAATAAGTAAGCAGAAAAAAGAAAATAAAAACAAAAGCAATCAACAACAAGAAGAGTGTTTAAGATTGACTGGACAATGGCAAACAGTTCAACATATGAACAACTGGAGTCTCAGAAATAGGAAAGAAGAGATACTGAAGAAATAATGGGTGAAAATTTCCAAAATTGATGAAGAACCTCAGCTACAGACTCTAGAAACTCAGAAAATATGATGAAGGAAAAATAGTACATGATAGTCAAACTTCTGAAAACCATAGGTGGAGACAAAATATTAAAAGCAATAGGTGTGTGCATTTTTTTCTGTTTTTTTTTAATTGTAAACAAATGGGATACATGTTGTTTCTCTGTTTGTACATGGCATAAAGCCATACCATTTGTGTAATCATAAATTTACATAGGGTAATGTTGTTTGATACATTCTGTTATTTTTCCCCTTCCCCCCACCCCTCCCACCCCTCTTTTCCCTCTATACCGTACTTCCTTCCTCCATACTTGCCCCCCTCCCTAACCCTAACCCTAACACTAACCCCTCCCACCCCCCATTATGTGTCATCATCCACTTATTAGCGATATCATTTGTCCTTTGGTTTTTTGAGATTGGCTTATCTCATTTAGCAAGATATTCTCCAATTTCCATTTGCCTGCAAATGCCATAATTTTATCATTCTTTATGGTTGAGTAATATTCCATTGTATATATATACCACAGTTTCTTTATCCATTCGTCAATTGAAGGACATCTAGGTTGGTTCCACAGTCTGGCTATTGTGAATTGAGCAGCTATGAATATTGATGTGGCTGTATCTCTGTAGTATGCTGATTTTAAGTCCTTTGGGTATAGGCCAAGGAGTGGGATAGCTGGGTCAAATGGTGGGTCCATTCCAAGTTTTCTAAGGAATCTCCACACTGCTTTCCATAGTGGCTGCACTAATTTGCAGCCCCACCAGCAATGTATGAGTGTACCTTTCTCCCCACATTTTCGCCAACACCTATTGTTGCTTGTATTCTTGATAATCGTCATTCTAATAGGGGTGAGATGGAATCTTAGGGTGGTTTTGATTTGCATTTCTGTTATTACTAGAGATGTTGAACATTTTTCCATATGTTTGTTGATTGCTTGTACATCTTCTACTGTGAAGTGTCTATTCATTTCCTTGGCCCATTTGTTGATTGGATTATTTGCATTCTTGGTGTAGAGTTTTTTGAGTTCTTTATAGATTCTGGAGATTAGTGCTCTATCTGAAGTATGATTGGCAAAGATTTTCTCCCACTCTGCAGGCTCTTTCTTCGCATTGCTGATAGTTTCCTTTGCTGAGAGAAAGCTTTTTAGTTTGAATCTATCCCAGTTGTTGATTCTTGCTTTTATTTCTTGTGCTATGGGAGTCCCGTTGAGGAAGTCTGGTCCTAAGCTGACATGTTGAAGATCTGGACGTACTGTTTCTTCTATAATCTGCAGGGTCTCTGGTCTGATTCCGAGGTCCTTAATCCATTTTGAGTTTAGTTTCATGCATGGTGAGAGATATGGGTTTAGTTTCATTCTGTTGCATATGGATTTGCAATTCTCCCAGCACTATTTGTTGAAGAGGCTATCTTTTCTCCATTGCATATTTTTGGCCCCTTTGTCTAGCATGAGAAAATTGTATTTATTTGAGTTTGTGTCCGTGTCCTCTATTCTGTACCATTGATCTACCTTTCTATTTTGGTACCAATACCATGCCGTTTTTGTTACTATTGCTTTGTAGTATAATTGAAGTTCTGGTATTGCGATACCCCCTGCTTCACTCTTTCTGCTAAGGATTGCTTTAGCTATTCTGGGTTTCTTATTCTTCCAGATGAATTTCATAATTGCTTGCTCTATTTCTGTGAGGTACGCCATTGGGATTTTAATTGGAATTGCATTGACTCTGTATAGCACCTTAGGTAGTATGGCCATTTTGACAATATTAATTCTGCCTATCCAAGAACATGGGAGATCTTTCCATCTTCTAAGGTTTTCTTTAATTTCTTTCTTTAGTGTTCTGTAGTTCTCATTGTAGAGGTCTTTCACCTCTTTTGTGAGATTGATTCCCAAGTATTTTATTTTTTTCGAGGCTATTGTGAATGGGGTAGTTTTCCTAATTTTTCTTTCCAAAGATTCATCACTTATGTATAAAAATGCATTAGATTTGTGTGCATTGATCTTATATCCCGCTACTTTACTGAATTCACTTATGAGTTCTAAAAGTTTTCTGGTGGAATTTCCTGGTTCCTCTAAGTATATAATCATATCATCAGCAAATAGGGATAGTTTGTGTTCTTCTTTTCCTATTTGTATCCCTTTAATTTCTTTGGTCTGTCTAATTGCTCTGGCGAGAGTTTCAAGGATGATATTGGGTGTGTGCATTTTTAATAGTACATTCAGAAGAATGAGGGTGGACTTCTTATCAGGAACAATGGAAGCAGAAGACAAAGAAGTAACTTCTGTAAAATATTGAAATAAACCCCCCCCCCCCCCCCCCCGAAAACCAAGGATTTCATATCTGGTAAAATGTTCTCTAAAAATTAAGGGAAAAAGATATTTTTTAAAAGACAAATTAGGAGGCAATTTGTGGCTATTGGAATTGTACTACACAAAATGGCAAAGTTTGTTCTTTGGGCTAAAATATATATAAATATAAAGGATCCTAGATAAAAGGTCAGATTCACAAGAAAGAAAAGAGAGCACTAAAATGGTGATATGTGAATAAATAGAAAAGAATATTTAAATTTTTTCTTAAAGGACTATTGAAAATTTAAAACAATAAAAATAAAAATGTGCGACAAGTTTAATTTTATCTATCTATCTATCTATACACACACACACATACACACACAACATAGGACAACAGAAGCACAAAGAGAAGAATGGGGTACTATAGTTTGAATATAATCTGTCCCCTTTGAAACTCATTGAAATTTAATAGCCAATATGAGATCCTGGGTCCCAAGTGGAACTTTAGTGGTGAGTAGGTTTCACAGACTTGCAGGAGGAGCAAGCCAGCTAACTAGAGGGTCCTGGAGTGCTTCCCTCCCCAATGAACAACTAAAGCAAAGAACAAGCCCCAAATTTCACTGAATAGTTTGAGACAGAGCATCAGAGTACAGTGGGGATGTGGTGAAGATATTTCAGAACATAGAGATTTACCCTGGCCTATAAATAAGGGAAATAAGCACTCAGCATCTACCATTCAATCGCTCAACATCCACCAAGAGGGACTTTGCTCCATGGGGAAAGGGTAAGCTGAAGGCCCCTGCAGATCACACTCATGCCACAGGCACCTAAAGCATTTACTGTTAGAGAACCCACGACTCTAGATTGTCACGCCAGTAGGTGACAGTCTGGGAAGCTGCCAGGTTTCCATACTGCTGTGTTGTCCTGTACAAAGAGCCTAGCTATTGTATTTTCCCAAACAAACTCTTGCTGCATGGATCCATCTTAAGATCTTGCTTGATCCAGGTCTTGTAAAGCATTCAAGCAGCTGCCCCCAGTAGCTTCATTAACCAGACAGGAGGCTCTAATCACCCTCCCACTGCCCTGGGAAGCACCTCAGCCTGCAGAAGACACCAAACAGAGTTTGGTACTCATGTTCATCCTGCCATGGATTCAGCAAGCAACTGAGCAGTCTTTCCTGAGTGGCTCAGCCTGTTGAGGACCTCAGAAAGCAACCAGGAAGCTGTGCCCATCTTCCTGTGGCTCCAAGAAGCGGTTGAGCAGCACATTCTCAGAACCTTGGCCGACTGAGTGCCTATAAAGCACTTGCTCAGTTCCATCCACCCACCCTTGGCCCAGGAAGCAGATGGACCTTCTTCAGCAGATTTGTCCCTTGAGGCCTTGAAAAGTCACTGTGCAGCCTTCAGACATTGACAGGTGCCTTATCTGGACCTATTACTATGACCAAAAGCTGTCAGATACTGACAGGTACCTAACTAGGGATGCTAGGCATGCTCATTATACCCCTCTGGACCTTATCCTCATATATCTTATAGAAATTGACAGGTGCTTCACACCTGTAGCCATTTGCACCATGCTCAGAGCTGTCAGCAAACCCACTCTGCCTAAGAGAGTTGCATCTGAGCTGGTGGTACAGTCCCAAAATACCGGCAGGCTAGACACTGGGATATGGAAGTAACAATGTTGATTATAGCTGAATAAGTTATATGGAACCAAAGTCAATGCACAATAACTCTTTAGCAACAGACTGTCCCAAAAGGAAATTGACCAATTGCCTGAAAATAAATCCCAAAGAATGAGAAAAGTTTAGAGATGCAAGAGAATGCAGAGAGACAATTCAAATGCATTAGGAAAATAATTCATGATAGGAATGAGAAATTCAGCAGAGATAGAGATAATGAAAAAGGACCAATTATAATCTTGAAGCTGAAGATCTCAATAAGGGAAATAAAAATAAAGCTGAAAGCATCAACAAGAGAATTGATCAGGCATTAGAAAGACTTTCTGAGTTTGAAGATGAATCTTTGAAATAACCCTGAAAGATTTTAAAAAAAGAGGAAAATTTTAAAATGAAGAAAGCCCTTGAGACTTATGCAACATCACTCAGGGAAAAAACATTTGCTTTATATTTGTTCCAATAGGGAGAACAGAAAAGAAAAGATGTTGAAAACCTATTCAATGAAAAACTGCTGAAAACTTCCCAAATCTTGGGAAAGATAGGGACATTCAGATCCAGAAAGCTCTAAAGACCACTAATAGATTTGACAGAAAAATTGTCTTTCAGGTATATCATAGTCAAACCGACAAAAGTACAAGCCAAAGAGAGATCTATAAAAACAGCAGAAGAAAAGCATCAAGTCACATGAAGGAATCCCTATTAGTCTAGCAGACTTCTTAGCAGAAACCTTATAAGTCAGGAGGAATGGGACAATATATTCAAAATCTTAAAAGAAAAATAATGTCAACCAAGAATGCTATACTCACAAAAGCTATCTATTAAAAATGAAGGTGAAAGAAAGACTTCCCAAGACAAGAAAAAACTGAAGAACTTCATTACCACTAGATCAGTTGTATAAGAATAGCATATGGAAGTCCTACATTGGAAGCAAAAGTAATGCTTAAGGTAATCTTAAACTAGATGCAAAGGTGAGAATGCCAGTTGTAATTCCTGGAGAAACTACTTAAATATATGAAGAGTGTGTTAGCTTTTCACCACTGTGGCCAAAATAACTAAGACAAAAAATTTATTTTGACTCATGGTTTCAGAGGTTCAGTCCACAGTTGGCCTACTCTATTGCAGAAACATCATGGCAAGAAGTCATGATGAAGGAAAGCTGTCAGCTCATGGCAGCAGTGAAGCAGAGAGGGATAGCAGGATAGGTCACCTTTGGTGACCTACTACCTCCAACTAGGTGCCATCTCCCACTAGTCCATTAAGCCATGAATGAATTAATGCATCAAATGGATTAATCCACTTATGAGGTCAAAGTCTCCCAGTCTTCCATTTGGCTGATATCCTACCTGTGGACCTATTTAAAACCACTAACATATTGCAAGTGAATGAAATAATGTCAAGATAAGAATCAACTGTATATTATTTATGAAACACACTTTAAATATAACAAAGAACTGCTAAAAGTAGAAGATGGAAAATCCATCATGTGAACAGTAAGCGTAAGAAAGATGGTGTGGCTGCATTAATATCAAAGCAGATTAAAAACAAGAAATATTACCAAAAGGAAGGAAGGATATTTTAAATGATAAAAGGACCAATTCTTCAGGATGATAAGCAATCCTAACTATATCACTACCCCTCTAAAATACATGAAGCGAAAGCTGGCAGAATTAAAGGAATATACTGGCAAATCCAGAACTAGAATGGGAATCACAAACATTCTTCTTTCATGTCTGATAAGACACACAAATATAAAACAGAAAGGGTAAATAAGCTCTGAAGGGCCTGATTACTATCCTTAACCTAATTAGTACACATAAAACATTTCTTCCAACAACTGCAGAATGAGCGTTAGGGGCTTCAGAGTTTACTTATGTTATTTAGCTAGCGTCCCAGTTTCACGGTTTGCAGTTGGCATGGCTTGAATGCCTATGTCCCTTTAAGATTCATATGTTGAAACTAAAACCCCAAGATGGTGGTATTAAGAGGTAGAACACCCAGGAGGTGATTATGCCATGAGGGCTCTACCTTGTGAATAGGATTAGTGTCCTTGTAAAGAAGCCTTCAGAGAACCTCCTGGCCCTTCCATCTCTTCTACAATGTGAGGACGCAGCATTTGCCCCCTGACTCCTTCAACCATGTGAGAACTCTGAGAAGACACTATGATGTACAGGCCCTCACTAGAAACCAAATCTGCCAGTGCCTTGACCTTAGACTTCCAAGCCCCAGAACTGTGAGAAATACATTTCTTTTCTTTATAAGCCATCTGGTAGTATTTTGTATGACAGCACAAAATGGACTAAGGCATTGATTGGTCGAAGGTATTTTGTTATAATAAAAGGAATGGACTGAGACACTGGCGAGGGTGCAAGCCTCCTGGGTAGAGATAGGAACTTGGTCGCAGTACAGCGGGTATCCTGAGGTGCAGGTCTGCCTTTGATCCCCTCCCCCAACTTCAGTTGCAGCGATGTAGTCTGGCCCAGGTGGATCCCATAATGCAGTGGGTTTGCAGCACAGCTGAGAAAACTAATGCTCAGGAGACCTCAGTCATTTATCATAGGGTGAAAGGAAATCTCAACTTTTACCCCCAAGGGATCTTTATTTTAGAGGGCACCAAATTAACCTACCTGTTACTAATACTCTCTTTATCTTTAAAGGCTGTTTGTGAAACATTCTTGAAATGTTTGTTTACATTTTTGCTTACAAAATGCAAAAAAATGGGAGACCAGTGAGGGATTATTTAGTATCGGTAAAAATTCTGTTTAACTCTATGTGAAATACTTAACAAAATAGACTGTAGTCTGGGCCGTGTTAAAAGTCTCAATAAAATCTGATGAATTGACATCTTATGGAGTATGTCCTCTGACTATGATGGTATGCAGCCCAACAACAACAACCACAACAGAAACCTAGAGAATTAAAAAGTATTTGGATATTAAACAATACATTTTTAACCTGTAGCTCTGTGAAGAAAATACATGGGAATTAGACACTATTTTGAACTATGCAAAAAGCATAAGCACAATGTATTAGCATTTGTGAAATGTATAAAGGAACTCCTTTGTTGTGTGTATTAGAATGGAAGATAGTATTAAACTAAATAATCTCAACTTTCACCCCAATAAGTGATGCAACAAAAGAAATAGTGAAACAGAGAGAAGGTAGGAGAAAATAATAAATTTAAAAGCAGAGATCAATGGAAAACGATTAGCAATAAATAAAACTGAGTCAAAACTGGTTCTTTGAATGGATTAGCAAATTGACAAATTCTATGAAATAAAAAACAACTCCAAACTTAGGATAAGAAGAGATTTATTTGAAATGAAAGGAAAAGAGATTACTGAAGTGGGGAGAATGCTGTGACCAGGATATCTGTAGCAGTCTCACAAGTGGGACTTGCATAGTGAAGAGTAAACAAGGCTGGAGAGAGCCTGATGTGTGAAAGTGGGAAGAACAGAAGGAAGGAAAGAAGCGGGTATCCCTCAGGTTTTAATTGTTGTGACCAAAATACCTGTCAAGAACAACTTAGGTGAGAAAAAATTTATTTTGGGTCACAGTTTCAGAGTTCTCAGTCCATAGATGGCAACTCCATTACTTTGGGCCTGAGCTGAAGCAGCGCTTGATGGCAGAAGGGTGTGGTGGATGAAAACTGCTCTGCTTGTGGCAACCAGGAAGAAGAGGAAGTGGGAGAGGGAGAGAAAGGGGACCAGGGACAGATGAAGTCCAAGGCCACATGCCAGTGGCCTACTTCCTCCAACCACAACCCACCTGTTTACAGTTAGCACCCGGTAGTTTATTCAAGTTATTAACCCAACAAATGGATTAATTCACTGATGGGATTACATTCATTTTGCCTCTGAAAATTGCTGCATTACCTAACACATGAGATTGTGTGGGAACCTTCCAGATCCAAACCATAACAGATGGAAAGTGATCAGACCATAGATGAGGGAATGTTTTACCCTGAGGTCAGATTATTCTGGAGAAAAGCTACCTAAGAGAGATCGTATGTAGCTCAGAGTGAAGGTGGGTTAAAATTCTGGGCCTGAGAGAAAGAGATAAACTTAACTAAAGTTTTGTTAGCAAGCATTTTGTTCAGATTCATCAGTGAGGGAAAGCAGTTATGAGGCAAAGAAAGGAATTTAGAGTGTCTGTTAATAGCTTTGTCATGGGTAAGCAAGGCAGCATCCATAGGTGTGATCTAAGTCACATGGGGAGATTGTCTCTTTGTAGTTAGTCATATTCCAGAATTCAAAAAGATGGGGGGGTTTAAAAATATTGTAATTGTTAGCTTTACATTGACAGTATAAATTAATGGGTTTCACCATGAGTTTTCCACATACACATACATCTGTGCTTTGATGGCATCCACCTCCCTATACCCTTGCACTCCCTCACATTCTCTTCAATGGGTGCCTTTTTTTTAAAATTATTTTTTATTTTTATGGACTGCATTTTGATTCATTGTACACAAATGGGGTACATCTTTTTGTTTCTATGGATGTGCACCAATTCACAATAGCTAGATTGGGGGCATTTCTTAGTGGTTGCTGTTTTCTGGAAGCACAGGGTTCAGCTGTAATCCAACATCATCAATTCCTAGGGATGCTGAAAAAAGAATTTAAATTTAAAGGAAATGGACAAATTTATTTAAAAAATACAAATTTTAAAATCCACACAAGAAACAGAAGATCTAAACAGTATAACAGATTTTAGAGAAATTGAAGTCACAATTAAAAACCTTCCTTTTTTTAAAATTTATTTTTATTGTAAACAAATGGGATACATCTTGTTTCTGTTTGTACATGGAGTAACAGCATACCATTTGCGTAATCATACATTTACATAAGGTAATGAGGTTTGATTCATTCTGTTATTTTTTCCATACCCCCCATCCCTCCCACCCCTCTTTTCCCTCTATACAGTCCCTCCTTCTTCCATTCTTGCCCCCCTCCCACCCCCCATTATGTGTCATCATCCACTTATCAGTGAGATCATTTGTCTTTTGGATTTTTGAGATTGGCTTATCTCACTTAGCATGATATTCTCCAATTTCATCCATTTGCCTGCAAATGCCATAATTTTATTATTCTTTATAGCTGAGTAATCCATTGTGTGTGTGTATATATATATATATATATTTATATCACAGTTTCTTTTATCCATTCATCAATTGAAGGACATCTAGGTTGGTTCCACAGTCTGGCTATTATGAATTGAGCAGCTATGAACATTGATGTGGCTGTATCTCTGTAGTATGTTGATTCTAAGTCCTTTGGGTATAGGCCAAGGAGTGGGATAGCTGGGTCAAATGGTGGGTCCATTCCAAGTTTTCTAAGGAATCTTCACACTGCTTTCCAGAGTGGCTGCACTAATTTGCATCCCCACCAGCAATGTATGAGTGTACCTTTTCTCCCACATCCTCTCCAACACCTATTGTTGCTTGTATTCTTGTTAATTGCCATTCTAATTGGGGTGAGATGGAATTTTAGTGTAGTTTTGATTTGCATTTCTCTTATTACTAAAGATGGTGAACATTTTTCATATGTCAAAAAACATTCCTATTTTTATTTTATTTTTTAAATTTATTTTATTTATTTTTTTCCTTCCTATTTTTAAAAAACTAAGTCCAGATAATTTTGTGGGTGAATCGATTCTCTAATTTTAGGAAGAAAAGTCATTTCTTCACAATTTTTGATCCAGAGGATAAAGAGGCAATGGACCTCAATTCTTTTAATAGGACCAACATAAACAAGACTGCAGACATAGAGAAAATGTCTGCAAGTATATGTGACAAAGGATTGTCAGACAATATATAATGAACTCCTGCCAATCAGTAAGACAAGAACTATTTAAATCAAATTCATAATCTGTCAAGGATATTATAAATAGAAAAGGAAAGACAGGGAGAATAAGAGGAGACAGAGGAGAGGAGCTGGAGAGATGTTATGGACAAATGGATCAAAATGCAAAACTCTAACAAAATATTAGCAAACAAAATTCACTGTAAAAGAACCAATTCACAATAAAAGAACCAATAGAAAAAACCAATTGAAATATATACAACTACCCAATTTTTAGAATGACCATGAAGTTATAGAAATTAACAGTTTAGCCCCACACCTAAGATCAATACAACAGAAGACAGTAGAAAAACAGATACATGCAATACAGTAAACTGATTTTCAACAAAGTAAAAAAGTAATTCAATGGGGGAAGAAAATATTTTTTTCAGTCAACGGTGATGGACAACTGAACATCCATGAGGAAAAACAGAATGAGCCTTCGCTCCTTCCTCAAGTCTTGCAAAAAATTAATTTGAAATTAATCAAAACTTGAATGTGACAGTTAAAACTATGAAACTTCTGGAACAAAACATAGAAGAGTATATTCATGAGCTTGGGGAAATGAAACATTTCTTAAACAGAACACAAGGGCACAAACCATGACATAATAATTGGTGAACTGAAATTTGTAAGATTAATAATGTTTGCTAACCAAAAGACACTATTGAGGAAGAGAATAGTCAGGTTTTAAACATAGAGAAAACGTCTGCAAGTATATCTGACAAAGGACTCTCAGACAATATATAATGAACTCCTACCCATCAGTAAGACAAGAACTATGTAAATCAAATTCATAAAATGAGGAAAAATATTCACTAGGCACTTTATAAAAGAAGATATTAGAATGACCAATAAATATATGAAATGCACTCATTCTCATTAGTCATGGGAAATGCAGACAACCAAACAACAACAACAACAACAACAAAATCCCACAGCAAAATGTCACCACACATCCACTTTTCTGGCTAAAAATAAAAATCATGGAGCAGTTGAAAATCTCATGTATCATTGGTGAGAATGTGAAATTGTATGATGACTTTGAAAAATCATTTGACCAGTTTTGATAATGCTAAATGTACCCATTAGTTCTGATATTAGATAAATAGCTAGAAGAAATGCATGTCTATATCCACATGCTCAAACATTCACAGAAGCTTTTCATAGCAGTGCCAACTGAAAACAATCCAAGTATCTACCAGCAGGTAGTATGAACTGGGATATTTATACAATGGAACACTACTGACTGATAAAAAGAAAGGAGCTACTGATAAATGCAATGATGTAATAGTCTCAACATTTGGTTGAGTAAAAATACCCAGACATAGTGGGTGACATGCTGTGTTGATTCCACTGAGATTAGAGAAGAACGAAATGTACCAAGGGTGACAAAAATCACAATAGTGATTGCCTAAGAAGGGGAGGGCATAGTGGCTGAAAGGGGTATGAGGGATTTTCTGTGGCAACTAGAATGTTCTGAGTTTGTCTAGGTGATGCTCACATGAGTATATGAATTTGTCAAAATTCATAGAGCTGAACACTTAAGATTTTAGGTCATTTACTACATGTTGATTATGCCTCAATAACGTAGTATCAGCATAAAAAGACCCAGAAGGGTCATTCTCATTGGCTTATGCCCTTGAGAATGATGAACAGCAAAGTTCAGTTGAGCCAGCCGCTGGCATGGACCAGTCCTTTACATGTCTGTAAGAAATTCAGAAATATTCTGAGAAAACCAACCAGAAGCAGCATCTTCTGCCAACCCAATGGCAGTTAGCTGGAAAGTTCAAACTGCATGGTTTTGTGGTCTGATGAGACTCCCACCCCCACCCCCACTGCATCACTACATGAGATGACATCACACAGTGTGGGAGGGCATGGAAATCTGGAGCATGCAGAACAGATCATCTGTGAGAGAGTTTTCTCACCAGGAAGCAAGAGACCCAGGAGGGCTCGTTCCTTTATAACAACCTGCTATGGGGTAACAAGTCACCTTGAGACCTGCATTAATCTCTTCTGAGGGTGGAGCCCCTAAGACCTAGATAACTTCCATGAGGGTCCACCTCTTAAAGGTTCTCCAATCTCAAAAATTTCCACAATAAGACCAAGCTTCCAGCACATGACAATTTGAGGAGGCCTCCTCAAACTACATGCAAGCAATAGCAGCAAAGGAGTGGGGGGCAGGGGCTTTGTTTCACAGACAGAAAACTCCTCGGGACATTATGAGTATAGGCAGCCCCCACACTGCAACATCTAATTTTAGCTACCTAATTATTTGTGTTTTTAAGAAGATCTACTTGACACACACACACACACACACACACAACGTCCCCCAAACAAACAAATGTCCAATAGCCCCAAACAACAAAGCACTGTATAAAACAAGGGTGTGCTCACCTTGCTAAATTGCTGAATCCATTCTGTCAATCCCTTCCCTTTACAAAGCAGGGCCAATGCATTGCATCCTGAAACTGTTTTGTTAGGGCAGGTGGCAGCACTGCCATTCCTCCTAACACATCAGGATGCTGAGGTTTTAGAGAGTTCCTGTGACTAGCTGCAGGTGTCTGTCCTGGCGTCTAGGTCTCTAATATAGACTAATCATTAAGATGAGAACAAAACCTGTGAAAATGGAAATATTGCCAACCTCCTTGGCTTTTGAGGAGTTTGATCTTATTAGGGAAGATCTGGACTTACTTGGGTTTCAGAATAAATGCCTGTCTTAAGAACAGGATGTTCCATTTGGCATTGCCAGTGCTGAGTGGCTTTCTGTAGTGAAAAGACCTAGGAGGGTCAGGTTGGGGCAGAAAGCTGGCATATTTGGATCATGGCAGCACAGGCTGACTGGTAATAGCCCAGCTGACAAAGGCCAAGAGCATGGGGTGTCCCCAGAAGCATGAAGTAACATCAATAGGTAAGCCGCAGCCCAGGATAGAGTCTCAGATGTAAAATGATAAGGTGGAAGGGATGGGACAGTGTCCCCAAAGCACAAAGTGGGGTCGACATCTAACTACAGCTTAGGACAGTCTCAGGTGTGGAATATCAAGGCATAAAGAACACTTGGGGTCTTTTCATGCAATGGTTTATTTTATAGACAAGGAAAACGGGGTATAATTGGGTGATAAAGGTCTATTAGGACCCTTGAGGAGGCACAGGGATCCCTAGTGTCTACAGGCAGTGAAATCTCAGTCTCAGCGGCAGTGGGGTGAACCTGACTGTTGTGCTAACCTGATTTGGTCCTCAGCCAGACGGTCCAAGGTGGACAGAGGCAAAAGCTGGGATAAGGTGCAGATGCAGGTTGGGATCTACCTTCTTAGCCAGGGGACATCTGAGGTGGCTATGATATGGGAAACCCTGGTCCTCTTAGAGAAGACAAACTGTTCCAAGTGTTGGGCAGTGGGCTTTACCTGCCTCTTACTGTTAGAGGATGATGTATGGCAGGCTCTGCACTCTTTGGCCCTGGTCTGAAAGTCAGACGAGCTTACCCATCTGAGCAGATGTTGCGTTTATACAACAAACAAAACGTAAAATGGAGTCATAGAATCTGCCTTATAGAGCATAAACCTAGGAGATAGATATGATGCCACATTTTTTTTGTTGTTGTTTATTTCTTTGTTTTTGGTGGCGCTAGGGATTGAAGCTAGGGTGTTTTGCATGCGAGGCAAGCATTCTACCAAATGAGCTATATCCCCAGCCTGATGTCACATTCTTAAGTCTATTTTGTACATGAGGAAACTCAGGCCCAGGAAGGTCAGGTAACTTTCCTTTGGCCACAAATCTCAAAGCGGCCAAGCCAGGGCAGGAAATCAGGCAGTCTGACTCCAGAGAACATGTTCTTAGTCTCTTCTCTTCACTGCCCCAGTAACGATCTTCCTTTATGTAAACTTAAGAACAGTTGTCTAAATACTGTATTTAAACACAAAGGCTACATAGAGAGATTGATGAAAGATGGTGAGGACTGCAGGCCAGTCTTACTTTTTCCACTTATGCTTTTCTGTGCTGTTTGCTTTTTTCTATTTAGAGGGAGCACATGTTACTTATGCAATGTGAGGGGTGGCAGTGGGGTGGGGGGAATCCCAACACAGCTAAGAAGAAAAGAAAATAAACCAGGCTTGTCCAGTCACTTCTTTGTGTGTGGGATTGCATGGTGGGTTTGTCCCTGTGAGCCTCGGATTCCTGATATTATAGGTGGGTGAATCTACCCACAGCATTCCCTGGAGAACTTTGGCTAATTTAGGATTTTAAGAACATGACAGTCAAAGGACTTACTGGTACTCAGAAAAAGTGCGCAGTTGCTATAGGTTCGATTGTATATTTCAAACCATGCACGTTGCCCAGTTGACACTTCGATATTGACTTTGAATCTTTCCTCTCTCTGATGGGAACTGGGGATGTTCCTGTTGAAGTGGGACTGAGGGTCCCTGCTTTTATTTCCTTTCTGATTTCTCAGGCTAGTCTGACTGAGCCACCCCAGTGATCCTTTGTGCGTTGGGTCTTTGGACTGGGACCTGTATAATGCGAGTTCACGTGATCTGTGATCAGGTAGTATTATATACGGACATATAATGTAATATCAGAGTCACCTATAAGAAGGCTTCAAAGGGAATGGGTACCCAGGCAGAGGGTCATGGGGGAAACTGAAGTGAGGCAGGAATCAGTTCACCTGGATGGGTTGGTTTACAGGGCAGGTGATGAAATCCAGCCATGAAGCAGAGGAGACCCCCAGCATTTCTGGCTTCTGTGCCTGTGGATGCTGGTGCCGTTCCTGAAGGTGACTGGATAACAGGAAAGGTGGTGACTCAGGTGTGCTTGTGTGGAGTTGGAAGTACAGGCAGGACATGCAGGTAGAGAGGTCCCACGGGCCGTGGCAGACACAGGTATGGGGCACAGGGGAGTCTGGGTTCTAGACATACCTGGGAAACCATCAACAAGTAGGGGTGACTGAATCCAGGAGGGCAGAGGAACACTCAGGCTGGAGTGCCACAGTGCGGGGTACTGTGTATATACTCACTTTCGATGAGGCATAATTCTGACAAGTGGACATGGCTGCCTTGGACTGGAATGGAATGAACCCATTATGCTGATCTTCATTAACCTGGAAGAAGGAGAAAGAAAGAGTGACAAAAAAGGACCCCCTTAAGTAGATTTTCTTGAATTTGTCTCACATCACTGCTTGTCTCATGTTGATGACAAGCTACATGCCACACTAGATTTGTGGTCATTGCTCTCCAGCTGTGCCTTGGTCACATGGAAGGGGCAGCATGAACTTTGGAAGGGCAGCTGGCCCTTGCTGCCTCACCCTGAGCCTTCTGGTGGTTCTGGTGAATTTATACATTGATGCCTTGCTGAAGGTGTGAAAGCACCACTCTTACTTTCTCTCTCTCTTCCACCTCTGTTTTCCAACTTCTTCCCTTTACTTCTCTTACCTGATCCTCTGGGAGGGAAAGTCTTAGTTCCTTGCTTGTTATTAATCAGTTCTATCAATGAATTACACTTGTGAGCAGATACTGTGTTTATTAACCCTGAAGTACAAATTGAGCACTTAACATCCTTTTTTAAAAAATTAAAAAATTTAATCTTCCTTATGGCTTATAAAACAGGATTATTTCTCCACCCAACAGTTGAATAGTAACTCCCTAAGATGTCACCAAAATTATTATTTTTGTAATAAAAGAGAGTTAATTGCTTATCATGATAAAGGAAAATACTCCTTTGATAGCTGAATATTAATGTCTCAGAAGAGGGAGCAGGACGAACCCAGGATCCTTACTGAGATTTTGAAGTCTGACTTAATGGATATCTTTTAATCAGGGGTTTGGTTGGATTTGAGTAGGATCATGATACACTAAGTTTGGACTGGTGGACACTGAAGTAGTGGATTTTGGGGCAAAGGATTCAGAGTCCAGGAGTATAAATTGTCATTTGCTGTTTTCCATTTAAGAAAGAATCGATGGGTCTTTTAGAAAGCTTCTGGAATGACTTGCAAAGTTACTTGCAACTTTTATCTCCCTAGGAAGTTTCCTGGAACACTGAAATTATGGTGATGAGAGACAGAGTGACAAAGACCTGTTTCTGTGGGCAGTTTGCATAAGGCGTAATGTAGGACATGGACCCAACGCAGGAAAGACCAGAATTTGGGTGGAGTAGTTGATGTGATGGGTGATTGAATCAAGACTTCAAATTATAAGGAGTGAGAACCTCAAACATGAGGAAATTTAATAGTAATCAGTGAAAGATGTGCCATTTGTGTTCTGGAAACCAGAGACATGGCTGCAGGACAGAGTGGACCTGGCAGAGCTCAAATGACTAACACCGGTGACTGGCTCCTTGGGGGAGGTGGGACTGGCACCGTGCAGTCTCTCATGAGTGTGGGGAGCTGTGACATGAAAAAACCCATCAGAAGGAGGGCTCCCAGGGATTGGAGAGTCAGAATTCAATGCCCCCCAAATATGGCACCTCCCTCCCTTCTCTCCCAAAGTCCCTCATGTGGCAGGTGTCCTGCCCTATACCCTAAAGCAGGACTGTGACACAGAGAGATGGAGATGATCCTGGATGTTAGGTTGGAAAAAGAGGTGCACAATATGGTTCATCGCTAGCTCCCAGAAACACTCCACAGATACAGGTCTCATACAAGGAACCATTTATTTGCGCAGACGAATTCACGTCTGCACAGGGAAGGGAGAAAAAGCAAAGAGGGAGATGGCGGATGGCTCGTCTCAGACATAGGAACTTCTCGGGCTGAGAGGAACCAATGGTGGAGGAGAATTCTTACAGACTGACTGATGGGCCAATGACATAGTGGGACGTAATGCTGGAGGCAGGAAGCAACGGTAAGCTGGAAATTCCTGAAACGTGAGAGGCTGGAAACGCAGATTGACAGGTCATTGGGAGGTGGGAAATTCCTATTGCAGGAGAGAAAGATGGCCTTATATCTTACACTGGACAAACAGGCCTTGATGAATTCCCCTCATGTGTCGCCATCAAATCACACCACCTTTGTCCAGTTGGGTTTCTCCACAAGTATCCACTTTCATCAGATTTTAGTATAAAAACACATAGAACTCCCCGGGTCTTCCTGTCTTTATTTCCTTATGAAGTCTCCTGTGTCACCTAAAAGTTTAAAATTAATCTGCAGGCTTTTCTCCTGTTAATCTTTGTCAGTTTTAATTTCAGTCTCAGCTAGGGACCCTGAAAGTGTTGAAGTTCATCCCCTGCAAAGATTTTTAATGCTGGGAAGCTGGTCTGTATGCTGCTATGATGGTAGACTCAAGTCATCATGCATTTGCCAAACCTGTAGAACATGCGTCACCAAGAGTGAAAGAGTGAACCTTAATGTAAACTGTGGACTTAGTGATAATGTGTCCATGTAGGCTCAGCAGTTGGACACAAATGTACCACTTTGTGGGGAATTTTGCTAGTGGGGGAAGCCGTGTGTGCGGGGGAGAAGTGGGTACAAGGGAAAATCTCTGTACCTTCTGCTCAATTTTGCTGTGAACCTAAAACTTCTCTAAGAAATAAAGACTATGAATAAAATCCATTAATGAGGGTGGGAAGGTAATCTGGGAGTGCCCCCAGCAAAGGCATGTCAGGGATAAAATGGTAAGAAGTGAAGCATGAAAATGAAGGGAATCTTAAACAGCTGTCATGAGGTATCCCATAACAGGGAGCCTGGCTCACTGTGTTGCTGTAAAGCCTACAGCCAGGGTGGATGGCCAGATGTTTAGGGACACAGGTGTTTGCTGAAGAGGAGAAAACGCCTCGCAGTTGGAGGGGTCTGATGTGGGGAAGCTGCCTCCCCTGAAGGAATGAAGTCTCCATCACCATGGGATGTAGGAAGAAGGGCCCCTGCTGGTCTCTATGGTTCTTCCCAACTGTGAAGTTGTGGTTTTCCACAGTTCATTTTTTTTTTTTTTCACTTGAATGAAAACACTTCCTAGAAGCTGGAAACACCGAGGGATAACGTTGAGAAATATGAAAGTGATTTCTAAAGGCTCCTTTGATTTCTCTTTGAAATGCTAAAGTATGATGTAAGCACCTTGGCTTTGGTGCTCACAGCTATTCAATTCCTTCTACAGGTGATAAAAAGCATCCAGCCTGGAGCATAGATGTGTGAAAAGAGATTAGGTGGTGTGTGAAAACACTTCCCACCAGCCATTTGACGGCTTTTTTGAAATGCTAATGTCAGTCCTATGAAGCTGTTACCTTGGAATTCACACCTATTGGATTCTACATCCAGGTAAATAAAGCATCCCCTGGAGAACACAGAAGTGTGAAGCCAAACTGTGGAAATCCTGGACTTAATTCATCCCCAGGGAACAAGGAAAATTGCAATAATTGTCCTTCTTCATTGAGCTTCATTTATCTTTGGAAAAACTTCAAGTTTGAAAGGACACATGGGGAGATAACTACTATTAATTGAGCACCTACTACTAGTCAGGAACAACTTTGGAGTATTATACATGTAAATATTCCCAGGAACGTTTTAAAGGTATTATTAACCTCATTTTGCAATGTATAAATCACAGTTGAAATAGGTTAAATATTTGCTCAAAGATACACCACTTATAAGTAGCAGAGTAGGAATACTGGCCTAAAAATGTTGAACATGGTTCAACCCAAATCCCAGAGATATATCACATTTATCAGAGAAGTTATGGAAGCTATTGTGATGAAGAGCTCCCAAATCTTAATATCTTAAGATTTCAAATATTATTAGTTGCTTGAGGCTGGTGTGGTTGGTTGGTGGATGATCTGTTCCAGGCAGT
Organism: Sciurus vulgaris; assembly: GCF_902686455.1. NCBI lineage: Eukaryota > Metazoa > Chordata > Mammalia > Rodentia > Sciuridae > Sciurus > Sciurus vulgaris. The sequence continues at coordinate 74,530,347 of NC_136463.1, forward strand.
CTTTCCAGGACCATGTCCCCTCTGTCTTGTGGTGCCACCATCTTCAAGATGTGGCCACCTATGTCACCATAGAAGGAATGAGAGTGGAGATTATGGGTATTGTGTCCATCACTTCTGCTTTTGTTCCCTTCATCTAATTCAGTCACATGTTCCCAGACTAACTCCCAGGGGGCTCATAAATGTCATTAAAGTGTGTGTCCAGGTGGAAAATGGAGGGATTTGGGAAATACATGTGCCACCCATTTTGTTTTCATTTTATACGCTCAATGGGGCACTGTGTCTCACTTAAGTTAGGGACTTAATGAGCATTTTCAGATGCCGGTAACAAAAGGACGAATGCTTGCATGGATAGATGATGGCTCAAAATCACAGTTAACCATAGTCCAGTTGTTAGGGTACACACAGATGTGAATGGTGAGGACACGAAGTTAAGGGAATAATTTCTAAAAAAAAAAGGGCCCACTGTGCTGACCCCCACAAGCTTTCTCTGCACCTGCAGCTCTGCCTAGCCTACGTGGACAGGATATGTTACATTCCTCAGCAAACTACATGTTGTCTGCAAGGAAATACAGGCAGGAAATAAAATTGGTAAGAGGAACCCAAGTTACTCTGAAGGGAGAAACTTTGTGACCCTTTTCACAGACCAGATTCCAGAAGATAAGGATAGTTCCTCCTAACCATAAAACCTGTAAGAATGCATGGCTCAATTAGAACCAGTCAGGATGGGCCAAGGTGACATAGAGTCGCCATGTCAGTGAGGACTTGAAAGTCTGATGTCACCCTTCTTCAGTCAAAAGTCAAGAGGTGGACCTGGGCAGAACTCTTTAGAAACTTCTCTGGGATCCCCAATAAAACTGGAGGCATGTTGTCCCTCTCCTCTCTGAGAGCACCCACTCTCTCCCTTGAGAATGTCCCCTTTCCCTTTTCCTATCCTTTCAATAAACTCATTCCTGTTGCTCTGAGTGACGTGTCTGAAATCTTTCTGACTTGATCACAAGAATTGGGGTTTTAAGGGTAGTTCTTTGTGCTGTCTCAGTTTCTCTGAAGGCCCCAGTTATGTAACACAGTTGCAAATAAGCCAGAAAAATCCAACCTGGGTTCATTGGAGCTGTTAAAGTCAGTATTGGCTGTTTAAAGCAGAGTGTAAATGAATAATAAAACATGAGGACAAAGTAATACATAGTAGTGCTAATAGCAACTCCCTCAAAGAGGCAAAGTCAATATTAAATGAGTTATACATAGGAAAGACTTGGAATAGTAACTGGAATGCTCTCGTTATGGCTAAATATGGGTTCCCACAGTCGTCTTTAGTGAGACACCCAATCTCTGCTGACCCTGTTCTGTTCTCCCTGTCCCTCCTTAACCAAATCCTGGAGTTTTTAGTAATAACTGGTGCTATTCTTGGTGGAGGGGAGTTGCATCCTTCAACATTTGGGAGGCCCTGAAATAGTCCTGGTATACACATCATTAACATAGTCAAAGAGATCCTGGCTTTTTAAGTGTCATTTAGCACATTTTCCAGGACTCATCAACATTGAAGGAAACCAAAATATTTCTCCTTCAAATATAAAGGATTCTTAAGCTGGAAGAAATCAAAATGCGGGGGAAACTTTCTGCCTTCTCTCTCTCATTGCCTAAAAGTAGGACAGAGATTCTGTCCTTCTCCCCTCTTTTTCCACCTGGATGTAAATTCTTCTTTATAACACTTACTTATCAGAGATATAGAAACTCAATTATGGATTTTCCACATATATTTTTATAATGAACATGAAAAGAAGAGTCAGAGATAAAGAAACAGAGAGAGAGGCCTGGAGGAGAAGGTCTCATTTGAAATGGGAATGATGAGTCACTCTGATTGTAGGGACTCTGCTGACCAGGCATAGTGTATTTAGCAATGACTGCCAGTTCTCTCTACATGGGCATGAAAACAGTGTTGGAAATAACAGGATATGAATCTAGAGGGCACACTGCATCTTGTTCAGAGACAGTAATGACCTTATCAAGGGGTTTAGATTTGGTTCTATGGGCAGTGGGAGCCAATGAAGGTGTTTGAGCTATAGAGTAAACGATCAGTGATAAATTCTAAGAACTGCCATTCTGGAGTTGGAGAACCTAGATTTGAGGAAAGACTAATTACAGATGAACAAACCAGTGTATGGTGAGGTAGTGGTCCAGTGAGAGACAATGGGAGGTCACACTGTTGATGCAGTGGGTGGAATGAGGTCAAGGGCCTGCATGCCAGATACAGCACCAGCATTTTATCTATAGCCTCCTTCCTCAAGTCAAAGATTTTTAGTGTAGGGCAGTTGTTCTTACATGTGAGTGTATATTCAACTGCACTGGAGGGTTTGTTAAACCTGGATTTCTGGGCCCTAGTCCCAGAGTTTCTGATTCAGAATGCATGGGGAAGGGGCCAAGAATTTGCATTTATAAGAAATTTCCGAGTGATGTTGGTGTCCTTGGATGCTGATGTTGATTTGGAGACTTATTTTGGGAACCACTGGGTTTGAGAAACTCTGGGCCACAGATCAACTTTTCTGAAGACCTAAGACCCTTTGCAAACATTCTCATTCTCAGAGAGATACAGTTTCAAGTCTGGCTATGTGCAGACTTATGCATAGGCTCATGCACTGGGGTATGGTTGCCCTGCAGAGTTGCTTAAACAGAAAGGCTTTCTCTGGGTCTCAGGTACTTCAGTGGTGCTCTATCGTTCTGGGTATCACAGGTGTTTTAATGTCAGAATTCCTACAGAAATGTAGCTGATTTCTTGTTGGATCAGCTGAGAATCAGGTTAGAATAGCCAGTGGGGAAGGGTTTGTTATGGTTTGGATCGAGAATGTTCTCCAAAAGCTTGTGTGTTGAAAGCATGATCCCCAATGCAGCAAGCATGAGAAGTGGGGATTTTAGGCAATGCTGGGATGGTGACTCAGTTAAATCATTTGAAGAATTAACCCACTGGTAGCTGAGTGAACCACTGGGAGGTGGGACCCAATTGGAGGATATAGATCACCAGAGGAGTGACCTTGAAGGGTTAATTTTTTTCCTTCTACCCTTTCCTCTCTTTCTCGGCTTCCCAGCTGCCCTGAGCAGAGCAGCTTTCCTTGCCCAAGCTCTTTCATCATGATGCTTCTGCCACGGACCCAGCTGACTGTGGAATGAACCTCTGAAACTGTGAGCCAAAATAAACTCTTCCTCCTACAAGTTGCTCTTGTCAGGTATTTCGATCTCAGCAATGAAAACTCGATTAACACAGGGATGGAGCCAGGTGTGTGCAGACATTGAGAGAATGAAGAGAGAAGAGGTTGTAGGGGAAGACCAATGGTACTAAAAACTGCTTTTACTTACTTGCTAACAGGTTCCTAAAATTCAGGCCTGTGGAATGGGGGAGAAGAGATAGAAGGAGAATTGGGGGGAAAGTGATAAGGAGGAAATAGGTCCAGCAAGAAGATGAGACTAGTGAGAGGGGACGGATGAGGACAGGGAAAGGAAAGAGACAGATGGAGAAAGAACACATGGAAAGAGAAAGCAAAGGTTTTGACCAGGGGCAGCCCTGACTGCACAAAGGTTGAATTTTTAAGTTCTAGAGTCATCTCTCTAAATAATCAAATATTAAAACAAAGTGGATACAATTTCCTGCAATGTGCAGGGACTCACATATTATAACAAGGCAGATACAGTTTTCTTCTATGGGCCAGGAATTTATATCTTTTCTTCATTAAAATCTCTGTACTTTGTGGGTGAGGAAATGGAAGCTCAGATAGGATAAATGCTGAATTTACCTGCATTTGCCCCTTGGCCATGTACAGTTTTCTCTCCCACCTCTCACCCTTTCTGCAGGGCTCTAGGCACTGAGAATGGGGGAGGTGTGCCTACTAGCACCACAGACAGCAGCTCACAGTCCTGTGGGTGGAGTAGGAGGTGGTTCCCCAAGGCAGTGAGCAAGGGGAGTTCATGTAAAGTTAACCTGACCACATTACACCTGGTTAGTGAAGGACCAGAGCCCTGTAGACAGAGCCTGGAGTTGTCTGCCACACTTCCTGTACCCCTTGGCTGACTTTTCCTGGGTTAGTGCCACCTCCATCTCAGGAAAGGACCCCACTGCCTGTTTCACCAAGCCTCGAGGTCCTGCCTATCTACTTACAAAATAATATTTCTTGGTGCTTTCTGATCTGCTTTTCTAGGAGCTGTTGTTATTTCCCAAGTTCCTGTCCTCCTTGAGGAGATGCGGAGATGCACTGCTCAGGCCCATTTCAGGGAAGGGCTTATCTCTCAAGCTGCTGTGAGAGCTGTTGGCATAAAGCCTTCAGCTGTGTTCAGGGATTTCTTCAGAAATTTCTGCAGAGTCCCTTTGCCTAGGGAGCATATAGCCAGTGCCTGACTCAGGAGAGGGTGTTGAGGCCCAGCTATTTTGACTCAGTGAATTACTGGACCCACCACTTCAGTTCCATGTGCCACAGTGTTGGCCTGACTTCTTCCTTATTCACTTCTGCTCTCATCCTCTTTCTTCTATAGGAATGGATTTCAAAGGCAGTTCCCTGATAAATATCCGGCTCCTTAGATTCTGAGTCTGCTTCCTGGGGCGCCTGCCCTGCCATGTCCAACCCTTTATCTAACTCCTGCTAACTTTGAAAAATCAGAACATGAGTGCCATTTTGACTCTGGCCATTTGAAGGGATGACATCTAGTCACTCCTTTTCTCATGGTCCTTCACTTCTATTTTTTTTCTGCTATAAGGAAAACAAAAAAGTGCTGGTCCATTTCCTGGGTGACTTTTGAGTGATGGTAACACATGATCAGTCTTTTCACTGTAGGGTGTGATCCTGAAGAATTTTTGTGCATGTGTGTGGGACGACATCTGAATGGTACTGTTGGTAACAGCAAAATGAACTACGGACACTCAATGTTCTCCAATAGAAGAAGTGTCACAGAAATTATGATAATGCAGACATCTAAAAAGAACAAGAATGCACTCTAGACACTCATTTGAAATGTTCTCCAAAATATACCATATGTAAAAAAATCAAGGTACAGACCAGTGTGAATAGCCCACTGCCATTTGTGCAAGAATATGAGCAAGCATGTGTGTGCACAGTCAGAAATGAACCTGGGGCTACGCACAAGGCACTCATCATGGGCTGCCTGGGGGTGGGAACAGGGTGACTAGAAGACAAGCGTAGGATGAAAGGTGTTTTTCTTTATCTTCCCTCTTGTACTTTTAAAATTTTAAATTATGTGAATTTTGGACTGTGTGATTTATTTATTTGAGAAATAAATCTAATAAGCTGTAAAGCAATTGAATTTTTTTGAGGAAGGCGAGGAATGAACACGTTCTGTGGCATGGGCTGCTGGGAGGGATGTTGTTCTTCATTTCATATGTGGCAGATGCCTAGCCAGCTCTGACATAGAGAAGTTTTGAGGGAGATAGGGACAATGATTGGAGGAATAAGTGACAGGCCCAGGCCAGGAGCCACTGAGTCTGAGGTTGGCTGGAAGCAAGGCACAGTCAGTTGCAGGCACCTCCTTCAAGGATCGTACTCACTGGATCACGCATGGCTGGCTCCGATGCTACTTCCATGCCAGCTCAGTCCTGAAGCTATATCTGGCCAAGGCACAGAGGATGCAGTAGTCTTGTCAGTAGCAGCCGGGTCACTCTGAGCTCTTGCTGTGTTGCCCAGGAAGTAGACTGCCTCCTTTTTGGTCTGAATGAATCACTGGTGTTCTTGGATGATGGAGGAAGTGGGCAGGAAACCCAAGGGTGTGATTGTGGCTGTCTGAAGAACTGGAAGTTGGTGCTGAGGGAAAATTTGTAGACTTCATGCTCATGGCTGTCAGCTCTATATTTGCAGCTCAGAGCTCTGTTCTGAACTTGATAATTAGACGTCCAGTTGTATCCAGGACATCTTTGTGTGGCTGTCATGCAGAATCCACAGTGCCTATGAGTCCTGAACTAAGCTCATCATCTTCCCCTGCTTCATCCTACTCCTCCTGCCCTTTGGCTCATACTCTCTTTCTTGGTAATGCTAGAAACCAAGATATCATTATCTACTCTTCCTTCTTGTGTACCTCTCTTTGGTCTAAACTGCAAATCAGATTGTGTCACACTTTTTCCTCAAGCTGTCCCTAGGCTGTCTTGTCCTGTGACAAATCCCAAGTGCTTTAGCCTACCACATGGGTCCCCATGACCTGGCCCTCATCTTTAACACCATCTCCAGCATCCACGCCTTCACATGTTCACCAGTCTTCCCTCTCTGCTTGACTTTTCTTCTACCCCAACCTGGATGGCTCCTATTCACCTTTTACAAACTCAGCTCAGAGATCACACTTGTGAGTCCATCCCTGATCTCTGGTTTGAGGTTATTGTCCCTTCCACATACCCTGATAGTCTCCCTCTCCCCAAACCTGTTGCATGGCTTTGCACAGCACTGATAACTTTGTGGGTCATTGGCATTCTTTCCCACCTCCTGGGGTTTCAGGAGGAAAGGGCACATTAGCAGTTTATCACTGTCCCCGAAGTTCAATAAGGGGCCAGACATAAGATACGACTGAACGAACATTAGTGAATGCAGTCAGCAAACCCTCTCTTCCTGCTAGAGAGGAGGATGCCCAGGTCTGAAGAGGCAGGGACCCCTGAGCTCACACAGCTAGATCACACACCTGGCCTATGGAGTCTAGGCCTGGGGCTCTTTACACTGTAGGGTGCGCTCTGTTCTGCTGACTCTCAGCATTCAGCAGAATGAAAGAACCCTGTAAAATCATTTCATTAGGCATTTTATGGTTTATTTCTTTCCCTTTCAAGTGGTTCTCCCTGAGTTCACCATGCCACTGTTGTTATAAAATTAAATAGGAAGAAAGTAAGTGAGTTTGGCTTCTCTTTGATTCTTACCTTGAGAGCTTCCTCTCTCAATTTCATGTTAAAAATAACAAATCTCTCGTGTGTGCACCTAGAATCCTGTTTCCTGGCCAGATAAATCCTGTCATATTTCTGGGATGAATTTAACAACTAATTAAGGATTTATTATAGCTGCCCTCTTCCCACACACCACAGTCTTGTACTGACAGGACTGGCCACAGGAGAAACAAAGTGAGAAATTGTCTAAAAATAAAGCAATACCTACAAGCCTATGGATATAAGAAAGCTGTAGGACCCTCCCCCTCGGCTTCTGTTAGAACAGATGGAAGGTGGAGGCAGAGGCTCCATCTGGCTTCTTCACTTGGCTCCAAGTGCTTATCAGCAAGGGTCATGGGCCTTGCCCAACAGAGAAGAGATGATATTTGACGAAATATCACGACTCTGCTGGCTCCTTCACCTCCTCAGTGAGGACCAAATCACCACATGGGCAGTGGGGATCACACAGGCAAACTGGCCTGTGGGAATAGATATCAGAATGGTGCCTCCATATGAGCCAATTTGGGTGACTATAACAAAATGCTATAGGCTGAGTGGCTCAAACAACAACGTGTCCCACAGGCTTTCCCTTGTTTTTTGCATGTGGCGAGATCCTTCCCTCTCTCTCTCTCTCCATATAAGGGCACTGATCCTCTTGGATGAGTATTCCATCCTAATGACTTCATTTAACCTTAATTAATTCCCTAAAGTTCTGTGTCCAAATGTAGCCACATTGGAGTTAGGGCATCAATATTTGACTTTTGCGAGATGCAATTCAATCCCTAGCAGGTTCCTTCCAGGGATATTTGTGGGTATTGACAGGAAAGGGCCTAAGGAGCTCACTGAGATTCTAGTGATGTTCTATATCTTGCTACGAGGGGAACTGACATGACTATATATTGTAGAAAACCTTAAAATTTGTTCTCTTCTATGTAAATTACATCTTAAATACAATAAAACCATACAAGTAAAACATTCTGAATTATAGATCTAACGCAATTGGTACTTTGTTGGCATGTATTAAAAACTTCTTTATTTTCATTTAAAAATTTTTGATTAACGTATCTTAAGTGTACCTACTAATGGGATTCAGTGCAAAACTACAATGAAATACCATTTCACCCCAGTCAGAATGTTATTACAAAAAAATCACAAAAAATAAATAAATACAGACAAGGATGGGAATAAAAAGGAACTCTTACAGACTATTGGTAGATACACTCTTGGAGATTTCCAAGTATCAACAGAGGGAAAGTGTATACTAGGCTATGTTGGCTATGGGAAGTCCTGTTAGTGATAAAAATGTATTATTTGTTAATAGTTATATTGATTGTTTAGTGAGCAATGTTTTCAGAATTTTATATCCTGTGTTATTTTTGTTGTATTAATGGGCTAGGCACATTTTAGGAAATTGGGTTTTGGATTGATATAGAACACAGGTTTTTTTGTTTATTTATTTATTTTTTTACATTTGAATTTCTCTTCACAGGTTTTCTTGAGAAGGAGAACTAGATTGGGGTAATGCATGTGAAAAATTCAGTCCTGGATTTGGTAAGTGGCAGATGCCCAATAAACAATAGTGCTAATTCTTGACAAAAGCCCACAAGTAAGATATGAGACCCTGAGGGTGGCTAGGCAGTGGGGCAGGGAGACGAGAAAGTGAGTAGGGCAGGATGTGATGGGGCCCTGTTATGAGCATGAGGGTCTGGATTCAAGGGTAGGCCAAGGTGAGGTGGGTGCAGAGTCCCTTCTTACCTGAAGGTTGATCCTGGGACGTGGGGCCAGGGCTCATCTGTAGTCAGGGGCCTAGATGTCAGACCTGTGGGAAGATTGGGTGTAGGGCTAGTTGTGGGGCCTATCAATGTCCAATCTGTCTCATGTAGAGCCTAGAGTCCCTCAGCCAGCAACAGGTATGACTCAGAGCCTGATCAGAGCAGGCCTCCAAGGCTGGGAGAACTTGGCCAATCATTTGTTCCTTTTTTTTTTTCTAGTTTATTTACTGACTGTCTGAACAGTGCACCATTTGTACAATATCGATTGGGGGTATATGCAAAGAAGATAATAGCATTTGCAGCCAATTTTCAGTTGAAAATACAAAAATAAAAACAATTACTAAGCACTTTTATGACAGTGCTCTATGGTTGAAATCTGGAATGTTCCCCAAAGGCTTATGTGTTATTCTTGGTCTCTAATTCACTAAAGTTCAGAGGTGAACTTTTGGGAAGTGATTGGATATTGAAGGCTCTGACCTCATCCATGGATTAATCTATTGAGGGATTCATATTTGATGAATTCATATTCTGTGTAGACTATTGGGACATGGTGGAAACAGTAGGATGTGGAACCCAGTTGAAGGAAGTTGGTCCTTGGGGGCAGGCTACTGGGGACTATCTCTTGCCCCCCCATCCCCCATTTCCCCATTGCCATGAGCTGATTAACTTTCATCCTCTCTGTCTTTCTACCATGATGTTCCACAATGGAGTCAAATGACCATGGACTGAGAATTCTGAAACCATGAACCAAAATAAATCTTTCCTTCTTTTAAGTTGTTTATGTCAGGTATTTTTGTCATAGCTATAAAAAGTTGACTAACACAGCCAGGCATTGTGCTGATCATCTAATTTCATCAGTAAAGCTTTTCAGAGCAGATTCCTCCTCAGGTCATTTTTAGAGAAGGAATCTAGAATAAAAGGCACCACTTCCCTGAGTTACACAGCTAATAGGTGGTGGAGACAGATTTTAAGCCCAGGAAGACTGACTCTGTCTTCACTTTTAAGAACTGTACTGAGTCCTCTTATGCATAATACATGGCCATTATAGAAAAATAAAAATATGTATAACCCAACATGTATTATTGATTATTAAAGTTATTATTTATAATATTGACAAATCTATGTCATTACTTTTTTTACTTCATGGTATTTCATCTAGAGTTGTGTCAATATGTAATTGTTTACTGTTTTGTATTTCGGCTAATCTTTTTTTCTGTGGTGTTCTAGTTAGCTTTTGTATTGCTGTGATCAATAAACCTGTCCTAAAGGACAATGTAGAAGAGGAAAAATTCATTTTGGCTCACCGTTTCAGAAGTTCAGTACATTGTCAGCCAGCTTCTTAGCTCTGGACCCAGGGTGAAGCAGATGATCATGGTGGAAAGATGTGGTAGAGAAAAAGCTTGGGGCATGGCAACCAGGAAGCAGAGAGGGCTCTTCTTACCAGGGACAAAATATAACCCCCACCAAAGGAACACCTGTAATGACCTACCTCCTCTAGCCAGAGCCTGTCTGCCTATGGTTCTCACCCAGTTAATCACAGTGGATTAATCCACAGATTAGATAACACCTATCATAATTTAATCATTTCACTTCTGAAAATTCTTGTATTGTTCAACACCCAAACTTTGGGGGACACCACATGTCTAAACCATAACATGTGGCTATAATAATAATGTGGCTGTAATATTAGAATCATGACACAATGAACAACCTGGCACATACATCTTTTTATTATTTTCCAATTTTCTACTTAGGTAAATTCTTACACATAAGTTTTATTTATCCTTTCTCTCACTGATGGGTGTTTTTTTTCACTTTTTATTATTTTAAGCAATGTGGTTAACAAGCATTTGTTCATGTCTCCTGGTGCACATGAGTGAAACATACTTAAGGATAGTATCTTTATATTAAGGAATTCCTGCAGCCTACATTCTATGCATTTTATCTTTACTGCAAGCTGCCTAATTGTTCTCCAATGGAGTTGTATGAATAGCAGCAAAAGTTCCCATTTTTACTCTATTAGTATCAGCATTCGTTTCCATTTTTACATGTTCTTATGTGTTATTGTACTTTAACTTAGTTTTTTGGGGGATCAATCTCAAAGATGTGAAATGATCTTCTATTGTAATATTCATTCCCTCATTACTAGAAGAGTTAAGCACTTTTTCATATATTTTCAGGTCATGTTCTCATTTTCATTCTATTTTTCTTTGTACAAAGAAAAGTATTAAGTATTTAGAAATATATACATATATACATATATTTTTAATTAGCAAAGTTAAGATTTTTGGGTTTCCTTATTGTTGGTGATTTCTCATTTTACTGCATTGCATATTAAATTGTGGTGGAATCTTCCTTTTAATTTCTTCAATCACTTTTGGAAGTATATTTCCTAATTATTGAATGCTGGATTCCATATGTCCATAGATGAAGCTTGTCAATTGTGATTTTTACATCTTTTTCTATTTTTATAAATTTTGTTTGCTTGATTTATTTTTTCCTGGGAGAGGGGTCTTAAAATTTCCTTCTATAAATTGTTTTGATTTAAAAAAAATTATGTTCATTAAAAGAAAATTTACTTGAATATTTTGCAGCTATGTTGTTGATACATTTAAGCTGACAAGTGACCTAATTTCCTGACAAATTACATAAATTTTATATATAAATTGAACTTTCTTATTTTCTTCTCTATGATTTAATTTCTCTTTTATACTTTCCTCTCATTTTCTCTCTGTGCTGTGTTCTGGCTAATTTCTTGGGCCTTACTTTCTGATTAGCCAGTTCTTTTCTGAGTTGTGTCTAATATGCTGTTTAATTCAACTCCCGAGTTTTTAATTTTGTGACAATACATTCAATTTCTAGAAGTTTTAATAGATTTAATTCTTCCCATTCTCTTTTGTAATTTGCAGTCCTGCTTTTATCTCTTTATTCCTCTTTAGCATAATTATTTTACTGTAAATTTCTGATTTTTATAGTATCTCCAGTTCTTGAGCATGCCAGTTGATTGTGTCTGTTAATTCTTTTTTAAAATGCAATCTTTTATTTCTCTTTCCACATTTTTTATTGGTGCATTATAGTTGTGCATATTGCTGGGATTTGTTGTTACATATTCATACATGCATACACTTTATCAATATAATTTGGCCTATATTACTCCCCAACCCTTTCCCGCTTCCTTTCCTCCTCCCACCCCTCTGTCCCTTTCCTCTACTGATCTCTCTTTGTTTTTTAAGAGCTCTACCCCTACCTTTCTTTTCCTTTTTCCTCTCTAGCTTCTGTGTATGAAAGAAAACATATGACCCTTGACCTTTGGAGTTTGGCTTATATCTCTTAACATAATGGTCTCAAGTTTCATCCATTTTCCTGCAAATTATTTTTCTTTATGGATAAATAAAACTCCATTGTGTATATATACTACATTTTCTTTGTCCATTTATTCATTGATGGCCACCTAGGTTGGTTCCATGGTTTGGTTATTGTGAATTGTGCTGCTATAAACATGGGTATGCACGTATTACTACAGTATGATGACTTTAATTCTTTAGGATAAATACTGAGGAGTGGTATAGCTGGGTCATGTGGTGGTTTCATGCCTAAGTTTTTGAGGAATGACCATATTGCTTTCTATAATGGTTGCACTAATTTACAATCTCACCAAGGGTATAAAAGTGTTCCTTTTTCTCCACATCCTGTCCAGAGTTTATTTCTGTTTGTATTCTTGATGACTGCCATTCTTACTGGGGTGAGATTAAATTTCAGTGTAGTTTTGATATGCATTTCCTTAATTGCTAATGGTGTTGAACATTTTTTCATGTATTTGTTGACCATTTGTATTTCTTCTTTTTAGAAACATCTATTTAGTTCATTTGCCCATTTATTGATTGGGTTGTTTGGTTTTTTGGTGTTAGGTTTTTTTCTTTATATATTCTAGATACTAATTCTCTGTCAGGAGAGTAGCTAGAAAAGATTTTTTTCCCTTTTCTGCTAATTCTTGTTCATCATAAGTTTCTTCCTATGCTTTTTTAAAACTTTTGATTGTGACTTCAGTTTCAGAGTTTCTTCCTCCATCCCTCTACCATGGAACTCCTGTGAAAATGACTGAGTGCTTTGTATTATTTCCATCTGGGCAGCTCTGATCCTGGACCAATTTTTAGGTTAATTTATTGGCTGAGGGATTTGTGCCAGGAGGGTGGTGTAAATTTGAATAATGATCCTATGTGAGACAAAGAACCAGGATTGTAATATTTCATAAGAGAATCCCTTCCTCTAGAGACTAAGGAGAAAAGAGCTTTATCTTAGCTACTGAGTCAGTAGGTAGCTTCTTGACACTCACCCCATTCCCACTTATTGAAGGAATAGCCCTTGTAATGTCCTGGCTCTAAGCAGAGAGTCTTCCAATTTCCTGCCTTTGGATCCCAAATTCTATTCTTCTGATTCAGCGGATATATTAAAACCCAAGCCTGTGGTCTCTTTATTTTCTTGTTGAAAGCAAATGACTTCTTAGATCATCTGACTTTTTAATCACACCTTTTATTGAGTGACCTAATTAGAACAGACTGCTTTCCATACCTGCTACACAATGATCATCTTGGGATTTCTTTCCCTTGCTTTCCTTGGTTAGCTCATTATTTTTTATCTTTTGAATTGTTGATCCATGAATTGCATATATTTCTGCAATATACCCTCAAGAAATATTTTTTTCCAGAAAGGTACATGAGAGAAAAACTTTTTGAGACTTTATTTCTTAAAATAGATTTAATTCCTCTTATCCTTGATTGATAGCTTGAGTACAGAAATGCAGGTTAAACTTGCTTCACTCCTGGTGGCATGGACTCTCAGCCCTGGTTTTTCTGCTGGAAGATGAAATGATGAAGAGGAATAATAAACAAATGTATTTAAAGGTGCTAGAAGGAGTCCTGAATACCAGAAACATGGCTTAGGTCTGGTGTGTAAATGACTCATTGAGGGAGCACTCTGAGGAGAAACTGGTAAGAGAATCAGGGAAGGAGGATGTAGCCAGGAGAAGCTAAGTGAAGATGTGCCTCAGCTGCTCTTCAGCTTCTCTTGAACCCACGGGACCTTGGGATGTGAAGGTACCACAAAGAGGTCCCATCTCAAAGGGAGGAGGAGCTGATATTTGGCATCCCTGTATCAGTCAGCCTACAGGTGGTCCCTAGCGGGGAGGTCTAATTTCCCCAAGGAGGGCAATTCTTTGTAGGAGAGAGCAACTCTGAATCATGAACACTAACTGTCATAGCAGCCAAGTACACATTAATGAAGCTATTTCTGTTGCTTAATAAATGATTTTTCTTTCCTTTTCTCACCCCCAACATGCCCTGTCAGATGAGGGGTAAGCACAATAAATATTACAGAATGGGAATAGGGAAGTCAGATGGGAGAGAGTTGGGGACAAGACCAACAGAGAGGTTGAGTCTAGATGGAAGAAGACATTGGGCTGTGAGCCACAGGGCACCACTAATGAGGCCAGCCAGAGTGAAAAGATGCACTCCTGAAACAATTGGAGGAAACATGGAACTGGATATCAACCAACTTCCAGGTGTCCCTATGAAGTCAGGAGATCAGTGAGGAATTGTGGGGATTGGGAGGTCTTCTGGGGACACTGGGAGCCAAGTCAATCTCTGGGAGCTGGAGAGGACCTGGATCGTGGCAGAGGGGATGGGGAAAGCATTCCAGTCAGAAAGACTAGCACAGGCAAAGGCCTGGAGAGGAACTTGAGCTCAGTATCTTCAGGATCACATGAAAGCTTCTCTCATGGAGCAGTTAAGTACCACTTTGGCCCAGAGGAACCCCCATGAAGGTCTGGATTCTCTCTCCACATCTTCAGCAGAGTTCTCCCAGGTGTCTCACAGGACTGGTTTGCCAGATTTAATTTAAAAAATAGATAATTCCATTGAGCTATGAGATTGACAGGGAGGGATTAAGAATACCCCTGGACCAGGTGACTGTAGAGTTTAATGGTCTCCAAGCTGCCAAGACCTGGAGATTCAGGAATCAGTCCAGGGAGGCATCAAGTTCTCTTTGAAGACCCTATTTCCAAATACTGTCTCATTATGAGGAACTGGTTTAGGGCTTAAGCATAAATTTTGGGGGAACAACTTGACCCATAACTCAGAGAATGTGGACTTGTCTAAGCAAATGGGAAATGGAGCCATGGGGCAAGCCACAAGCCACCTTGGAGGATAAGTCTGCAGAGAGGCAAGCTACTAGAAATATGGACCTTTCTCTGTGACTGGAAAACTTCACTACTCTCCTTGAGATTTCTCTCAGGAGCACTTGTCATCTTTTCTTGAAGAGGAAAACTATAGGCTAGGTGCAGGAGTAACATGTCTGTACCTGGCATCCACAGTGATTTTCAGTAGTTAAGATGTTTTAAATGCATTTTTGTCTCATAATATTTTCAACTTATGATGTGGTCACTATTTTTTAACCCCATCAAAAGTTGAGGAACATCTGTACATAGACTCACTGGATTGATTGATTGATTGTGGGGGCTGGAAAATCCAAAATCCATTGGGTAGGATGTTGAACTGTAAACTAAAATAGTCTCAAAGCAAACTTTCTTCTTCAGTTTTACTTTTAAGGTCATCGACTGATTGGATGCAGCCCACTCACATTACAGAGGGTAATCGCATTTATGTAAAGTCAACAGATCATAGATAGTCACCACTTTTACAAAATGCCTCCATAACAGCAGCTGGATTAGTGTTTGATTAAGTCACAGATCATACTGACCAGACAGTTTAACACACAAAACACACCAGAGCCTCCATCCTCTCTCTTCTTATCTGTGCTGCCCACAGCCTTATAAAATGCTGGGTATTTATAAGTCTTTTCCTTCATGTACATTGTACATCCCCCTAGAGATAGTTCCCAAGTTTTCCTTCAGAAAGATGACATTTTTTTGAGAGAGGTGTTGATGTCACTTGACTAGGTTCCACACAATTCACTGGCTCATTTGAAGCAGACCAAGAGGGTTTTGTTTAGTGCCATATATTCAGTGTGATTTTGAAAAGAGGGAGAAAGCTTTCCTGCATATTTTAAGAAAGCAGAGGGAAGAGGCTCTGTTCCTTAATTTTGGCACAATGTAAGAGTTGGGGGTAAGGATCCCAGTTACTCTGAGTGACCAGAACAGCCAGAACTTCAGAAGAGCCTCGTGGAGATGGGCCCACTGGCCTCTAGTCATGTGAGAATAGTTGGTGTAAGTGCTGACAAGTTCATAAAGGACCAAATGAGTGGATGGGAATGGTTAAAAATGCTTTTTGACATTGAGGGCCCATCCGCATGGGTCAAATCTTTGTTTTTGGAGTTTCTTATCTGGGATAATTATAGAAATATGTTAATTCTTCTTTAGAGATGAGTATATACACACACCTTCATTTATATCTTTGCATTCTATATATTTTTAAAAATGTTACATTAAATATTTATATGTAAATCAGAAACTGTGTAGAAGGTGGATGCCTAGACTTCTGTTTTCTTTAGGACTGTGTTTCTCCAAGTGTGTTCCTTAAATGATCAGCCTCAGCTTTGCTGCCTGGAAGCTTGTTGGAAATACAAATTCTCAGGCTCAGGTGAAAATCAAAGTTGGGAAGCTGACCCAACAATCTGTTTTTACAAATTTCCCAGGTGATTTTGATGTGGGCACAAAGTTTAAGAACTGCTGATGGAGAGAAATGACTCATTCTGGCCTTTTCAGGATTGCTGTTCTCAGCTCTGGCCAGTACCAAGCAGAGAGAAGAGAAAGATTCTCCTATAGCATGAAGAGGCCAGTGTGGTATAGTCCCTTGAGGAAATCAGTGTATAAAGAAGGTGACAACTTAGGCAGCTGGGAACACCCGGTCAGGAGCACCATGAGTCATAGCCATCTTTCAGCTTCTGCATTAGGGTAACTGAGAGTCCGGGTCCCCACTGGCTCTGAAAGGACTGTAGTCAGAAAGAGCATGGAGTCCACTGGTTAAGATTTATGTAGGGAAGACATCTTTGACCTGAGGGAGCGACAGGCACTGTTCTCATAGTGGTAGCTGCTTGAAGTGTGCAGACTGTCTCAGCAGGCTATATAGACTTACATCTGGCCTTGTACCCTAGGCAATCCCAAGCAGAGGTACTTGAATCAAATCTGGGTGTAGTGATGCTACTGGTCAAGGGCTGAAGTTTGTAAGATGTTATTGGATACAAGAAAATGGAGGCCCGAGCTAAAGGAAAAAGACTAGAAAATAAAGATAATTTGTGGCTCTTCCAAGGTGAGAGCCTGGAGGTAGGACAGGCCTCCAGCTCCTCAGGGTTCGCATCCTCTTGACCTCTCTATTCTTGTTCCTTGTGATCTCATGGTAGAAAAAATGGCTGCCTCAGCTTCAGGCATCACACTACTAATCCAAACATTCTAGGGGAGATGTACCAGTACTCCAGACATGAATCCTCAGATCCCCGCAGGTTAAACATGATAATTAGATCACATGTCTACCTCTGAACTGCTAAGGCAACAGGGCACAGCTCAGGAGCTGGATGTTGGGAAGGATGGATGCTTGATGAAGCTCTGGGTGATTAGGAAGAAAAAAGAGGGACGGATGCTAAACCAGGGAGGAGTGATGTGTAGGCACTGGGTAGACATGCAGCCATGGTGATGCATGCAGACCTAAGGGTCCAAATCTCTGTGAGTGGTGCATTCTTATACACCCCAAGAGCAGCAAGAGTTTAGAATCTTTGCCTTTGCTTGAGCAACTCCCCTTCTCTCCTTGGTATTAAAATGCAATGCTGTCTGATTTTCAAGCACCAGCCCAGGCTGTATCCAAGCACATCTGCAGCCTGACCCATGGGTCCTTTCTCATGAAATTGGCCATTTCAAAACTCCACTGAAACAGAATCTAACTAGGCAGGAAGGTGTGTTTCTTCACAATAAGTGACAGGGAGCAGAGGTGAGACATACCTGCATTGGAACCCAGTGGTAATGCCCTGGGGAACTTTCTTAACCTCTGTAAACCGGTAATGCATCTAATTCTCAATGGGGATATTGTGGGGATTCGCTGGGGTTGCATGTGAAGGTATGCAGTTAGAAGAACTTCATAATTCATAATTCTACTTGGCCTGATGCTTGGCCAGAGTTCTCTAAATATAGGCACTTTGCCCTGTGAAGTGTGTGCAAGATGATGCAGGAAAGAGAACACACACACACACATATACACATATATATGTAAATACATATATATACACACACACACATACATATATGTATGTACATACATATATATACACACACACATATATATATGTTTATAAATATTAATTGGTTGTATTGCTGAGGGTGACTAGGGGTGGTTGTAATATGTTGATTCTGCCTCATTAAGAATTTTTAGCATTAATGATTTTCTTTCTTCTCCACACTAAAGCTAAAAATTAATTCTGTTCCGCTTGTCAGAGGGCTCCTCACTGTAATGGGTGCTAACGAGGTCACATTCTGGGATGTAAGAGAACTAGGAATTAGGGGGTGGTGGAGGCAGGGGCAGCTCAGTCAAGGGGCAGCTGTTCATGGGTTCAGATATGAGAGGTCTCTGGAATATTTCTAGCTCTGAAAATCTGCTTTCCTCTTGGATGGATGAGACCTGTAATCCACTGAGTCCTCTCTACCTCTCAGGACAAGTGGGGGATGGGAGCATCCTGACTCCTAAAAGTAGTGGCCAGGCCTTTGGGAGCTGAACTAATCCAACTTGAGGAACTCATCAACATTTAGAAGTCAACCAATATTTTTATATTCATTAGAAACATGCCATTTTGCCTAATTTTAAACTGTTAATTAAGTTTTATTGGTCAGCTTCATGTTTCAGAGTTAGTCTGGCATCCAAAGACACCCAGTCTTGGCATACAGTGCTATTGGCTTGGAATACCCTAAGAAGAAGTTGGTTTTAGGGCCCTGACCAATGCCAACCATTAGAGTAACATTCCTTTGGTAGTTTTGTGTTCTATTTGAATAAGAAGAGGAGGGGTGATAGAGTTCTAAGATAAACCCCCCGGTCGTGAGCTTGTACATATTCCCCTCCTGCCAACTGTGACTGGGACCTGAAAATATGACTGCTCATGCTCGATTAAGTTATAAGGCAAAGATGAAGAGAAGAGGCAACAGTATCATATAAATATCATAATCATTATCATTTATCGACCTTCTACAACATGCCAGGCACTTTCTATGCTATCTTAATCAGTCTTCATGACAATCCATGGAGTTAGAGTGGCCTCGTGGGAAAGTCCTCTGCATGGGGATTAGATTCTTGGACACTGCTATTTGATGACTTTTCCTTTTCTTGGGAGACAGATGGAATTAACAGTTGATACATCTTGTCTATTGTTCTTAAGCTTCTTCTCAGAGATAGCAAAGAAGACTGGGTTTGATAAAAGATGTACTTGCCTTTACATCCCATCCTTGCCATTTAGTAGCTGAGTGACCTCAGGTGGATAATATGACCTACTGGAAATTGTGTCCTGACCTGACCATGATGGAGTTGGTACAAGGGACAATCCACCATGTGCCAGTCCCTCTATTAGAAACATTCAGAGCATCTCAAAATTTATTCCTGACAACAGCAGAGCTGAGTGATACTGTTGTGATTGTTTGAAGGAGTATACAGTTTTCAGGGTAATTGAATGACTTGCCTGGCTGAGTAGTCAGTAAGCAATGGAGCTCAGTTGGTGACTAGTTCTGAGGGATTTTTTAGGAAAACCTTGCTGAGTTCCTTTACATCCTTCCAGTTGCATGAGAAGGTTTGGTGCTGCTAGTCAACAGTCCCTGTGCACTCTCCCAGTAGCTCCTGGAAGTTGGTGAAGCAGAGAGTTGCTATCTTTCATTTCTTTCTGAAATGTCCACAACACAGGGATGTTTCTTATATCCTCCCCCTTCTTTGCCACCACTGCCTCTGGCAGGGGTAAATCCTAATGATGATGGGGCATTGTTTCTTCTTGTAGGAAAGTAGATTGGGGACCCCAGCCAGGGTCCCAGGAAATTCTACCCACTCAGGAGAGGAAGGTTGTTCTTCAGGGTTGCAGGGACAGGATCATCCTGGATGAGAAGTGTTGGCCATTAGGAGGTTGGCTCCATCACCAGGAGCCCAGGAGGGTGCTCTCGAGGCAGCCTGCTGTGTCACATCTTACTCTCCTCATCCTCTCACTGACATCTTTCAGAATTTAGCAAAAGTCTTGTTGAACATCCGGCATCCCAGAGGTTGAGACCCACTGGGTGCCTTGCAGGTTTGCTCCATGGCTCTCACCAGAGCAAATGTTGAAAGGCCTGAGGTTTTTTTTTTTTTTTTTTTTCCCCTTTCTTCCTTCTTTGTTTCACCAGAGGTATTTATATCCCTCCTTGCAGTGTGATTAGTGAAGTGGTCAGTACACAGAGCACTGAGGGGTAATGAGCAAGTCAACTCCAGCCAGTCTCTGTTCAGGCTGAGGCCATCTGCAGGATTGGCTACATGGTGCCGCACCAGCCCTTAGAATGCCAGGGCAGTTATCTGTGTATGCCAGTGGACCCTTCCGTTGACCTCACCCCTCCTGCTACATTGTGAGAATACATGTGGGTGGAGCACACTCTCTCTTAACGAAGTCCTGAGTGCAGTTCCATGGCCTCCTGGATTGGGTTTAATCTCCAGGGCACAAGTTCCCTGTTTAGCCTTGCTCTGCCCACCTTTCCGGGCTTACTGCAGTTAGTAGCCCCTCTGCCTGAGACACACAAAGGCATGCACATGCACACTCACAGATGCACATGCACTAACACAGATACACACACACTCACACATGCAGGCACAGAAATGCATACATCATGTGGTATGAGAAACATACATTCACACACACATACACACACACACACACACACACACACACATGTATCCCTGCACATATATTCACAAATACAAGGACACACATATTCACATACATTCACAGATACACATTTACACTGGCACACACAGGCACAGAGACACACACATTCATACACATGCACACACTGACCCTGCCTGCTGACCCCAGGTAGGGTCAACCCTTGTGCATTTGTGCAGCTCCTGCTGCCTGGTACCTTTACAGTCCCCTCTGCTTGGTCCCTGTTACAGTTTAGACGTGGTGTCCCCCAAAAGCTCACATGTGAGACAATGTAAGAAGGTTCAGAGAAGAAATGATCGGGTTATGAAAACCTTAACCCAATCAGTTAATCCCCTGATAGGGATTAACTGAGTGATAACTGAAGACTGGTAAGGTGTGACTGGAGGAGGTGGGGCATTAGGGGCCTGCTTTGGGGTATATATTTTGTATCTGGTGAGTAGGCTCTCCCTCTGCTTCTGATCATCATGTGAGCTGCTTCCCTCCACTACACTCTTTTGCTCTGGTGTTCAGGCTTACCTCCAGCCCTGAGGAATGGAGCCAGTTGTCTATGGATTGCGACCTCTGAAACTGTGAGCCCCCAAATAAACTTTTCCTCTTCTACAATTGTGCTGGTCAGGTCCTTTAGTCACAGCAGTGAAAAAGTTGACTAAAACAGGCCCCTTGTACTACTCTTCTTGCAAGACTGACCCGAGAGTGTGGTTTCTGGGGAAAACCCCCTTGCCTGGGTTCCCTCTGACCTCCTGCCTTCCTCTAAGAGTTCTGACCTCTGTAAAATGATGTCTTGGTCACTCTTCCTTTTCAATTAGCTGGCAAGCTCCTTGAGACCAGGGCTGACTTCTCCATCCTGGTCTAGTGTAGGCCTGGTCTGACCCTCAGTCATCATTGACTTTGTTGATTTAAACATGTGACAGTTTCTCTCAATGTCCCAGCTGCCACCTCTTTGTGCTGTTGTGCTATGCTTTCCATTGCTCATCCCTTCCTTCTTTTCCTTAGCAGACTAACTCCTGCTCATTTTCGAAGAGTCCACCTTGGTGTCACCTTTTTGGAGAAGGTCCCTGTGTCTGGGTACTTATACTACTCCCTTCTATGTTCCACAATGACCTGTTTGCCTCACAGTGTAACTCTGCCATGCCGGGGACTCCTCAATACCTACCTTTGTATATTGGCTGCATTTGACAAGCTGCCACGAGGAAGGGAAAAGCTCAGGATAGAATGGGCCAGCTTGTCAACAGAACTGAAAGGGAATATGGAAAGTCCAGAAATTCTTAGACAGTGTTACAATTTCTCAATTTTAACCAATCCAGGTCAGTAAAAGTTTCTCAAAGTAAGATACAGCTTTGCCAAACTTCTAAAAACACCAAGTTAACACTTTATATAGCTCTTCAGATGGATAAAAGGTCTACTTACATGCTGAAGGTGAGGGGAGGGGTCTCACAGAAGTCTGATTCTTCCGAAGTATACAGCATTAAGTCTACAGAGCAAGGCAAGCCTCAGAAAAAGAATATGAATATTGTTGTTGGCATATGGAGGTAACTGGAATCAAGTACATGGGAAATCTTGAGTTTGAAAGATTCTGTTGGCATTTGTGTGCTAGTCTGGCCTGAAAGAGTTGGAGATGGTTTAGAATGGGAAGACTTCTGACTTCTATTTGCTCCAGGCAGGGAAAACTGTCAAGGGCTCTGAAAAGGCAGATTATCCACTGCTCTCATGCATTTGATTCATGGAGGATGATGGAAAAGGAAAAACCTTCCCCAGGGTGGAGCAAAGAGTCATGGAGAAAGATGGGTAGGCAATAGATCAATCCCCTAATCAAAGGATAGTCTCTGATGGCAACGTTTTCTCTGTATCAGTAGATTTTATAAATTTTTCTGGTCTAGTTGTCGTCCTTGGTCTCTGATAAAGAGGAGATGTGAACCTGAGGCTTCTGGGGTGTCTTGGGAAAGTCATGCAAGTATTTAGTATGAGCAAAGTAAGTGATGGGCAGATTGTGTTGGCTTAGATTATTATTTGGGAACTATTCATTGTTTTCCTTCTCTTACTAGAGATAATTCATTTTTCAACTAACTCCAGGGATGTTTGCTAACTTTGGTTATGTGACTTGTATTGACCAATGGGATGTTGGCAAAGAAAAGATGAGTACAGGCCTAAAAAGTACTGATGGTCTTGGGTTCGCCTTCTTGACATCTTCATTTAACTTCACCTTTCCATGGGGAAGCTGCTATTCCTTCCTGAAAGAGACTTGAATATAACTCACAGGGAGAAGTCAAACTCAATCAGACCCTCAGCTTAGCCAAGTCCATCTTAGATTCACTCACTCTCCCAATTAACCAGCAGACATCTGAGTGGTGATCAGTGACTGTTGCTTTAAATGACTGGGTTTTGTTATGCAGCAATAGCTGACTGATACACCTTCCTTCAAGCAAGAACAAGTGGTAAACAACAACAGCAAAATAATTACCAGGGAACTGGGTTGGGTGGAGGCAATGGGAGCAACAGTCAAAATGGGATGTAGTTGAAGCAGAGTAATCCATGGTCCTCAGTCTGGAGCAAGCATTCATGTTTGATTTTTCACTTGGCTTCTCAACACTCTAATCTGAGACCCTTAAGCTGTTCTGAGAGAATAATAAAAAAGAATGATGACTGCTTCACATAAATATCCAACAGAATCATTCCCCTTAAATGAAGATGGAATGTGCCTTGTTCTTTTCAATTATGGGAATAACAAACATTCTTTCCTCTTGATCAGCTTTTCTAACTACAGGCAATGTTGTTAACTGTAAAATGCTTACCATAGACTTGATGTCCTGTCTCCATTACAGTATCATAAAGCTGTCATCAGACAATTATTGCCGGTGTTTTGAGCTACAAAAGGGAGATTTGATTTGTTAAATTCAAAAAAATTCCCCACATATGCAACAGACTTATTGGACCTCAATAAACATTCTTTTAATGAAAATTATAATTTTAAATACTCTTTAGAAAATGGAATCATTAAATCTTATGCCAGACCATATATTTAAACAAAGTTAAATTTAAGTGGGCTTATTGTCTTTTTTTTTTTTTTTTTTGATAATTAATCAGTGAAAGCTAATCTTTAAAACAGAGTTAGCGGCTTCCTTGAAATATACAAATTCTTTATTCTTTTCCCAACCTGTCTATCCTTGTGTGCCTGTGGCCTCTCTGACTAGGTCCTCATGGGGTTCAGACTTGGTGGAAATGGGACTTATTCTGTTGTCCTTGCTCCCATCTCCATGTAATTTATTTTCACAGGTCTTTCTTACCAGAAAGTGAACTCTCCCAGGGGAGGAGTTACACCATGTTTGTGTCTGAGTCTGTAGGGCCTCAGCGATACTCAAGATGGATGGGACTTCAGAGTGTTGACTAGGACTGAATGGTAGAGGTAATCTCCTGAGACCTTTGGTGAAAGGAAGTCCCTGATGAATAGCCCAATCACATCTGTGCAAATTAAGTTTAACTGTGATTCAATTATGGTAACCAAGACGAGCTCTAGAAGGAAAATATAGGTAGTGATTCTTGGCAATGGAAATGCAAGCAGAGCCCTTGCTCAGGACCCTGGGTATTTTTCCCTGCAGTGGTTATTACCTGGTGTTAATAATTCTCACTGTAGAGACATGGGTGGAAGGGGCAATGTTGTCAGGGCTGAAACCTCTGGTGGGATGGAAGGAAGAATATGCTTTACCCATGCCCAGAGTGCCCTCCTGCTGCCCACTGGCCCATTCACACTGCCCTCCTTCCACCTGCTGTGGCTTGAATATGGATAGTGTTCCCTCAAAGCCCATGTGTTAAAGGCTTGGTCCCCAGGCTGGCCCTATGGAGAGGTGGTGGAACTTGTGGGAGACGGGACTTAGTGGGAGGTCCTTAGGCACTGGGGTTGTGCCCTCAAAGGAGGTTATAGGATCCTGATCTCTTCCTCCTTCTCTGTTTTCTGTTTCATGAGGTGAGTAGTTTGCTCCATGATGTCCCTCCCTGTCACCCCAAGTCCCCAGCAACAAGGGCACTTGATCTTGGACTGGAAACGCCAGAACTGTGAGCCAAAAGGACGCTTTCTTTTTATAAGTTAATTGCCCCAGATATCTAATTTTGGTAACAGAAAGCTGACAAATACACCGGCCAACTCAAGTTGGGTCATAAGTGGCTTATGAATTTATTAACCCACCTGATTCTAGTTCTTTCCTTAATCCTTTTAGTTCTCAAATTAGGTCTTGATTAGATTAAGTAATTTAATCCTTGCTTTTTATCTGTATCTATGGGTGATCCCTATGAATATAAAAATCTGAAGATACTCAAGTATCTTATATAAATTAGCATAGTACAAGCATGCTGTGCTTAGTGGTGGAAGATATTCTGAGAAATACGCCATTTGGTGGTTTCATCATTGTGCAAACATCAGAGTGTACTTACATAAACGACAATGGCTATGACATCATGTGGTGATATAATCCTGGCTCCATCTTCCTATATGCTACTTGTCATTGACCAAAATGACATGATTATGAGCCTATGATTGTATAACCTACAAAACTGTTTACTTATGCATTGGAATACATGCTCAAAAATGAAGACAGACACTTTTAACAACTCAAATGTCTATCAACACGAAATATTGAAAACAAACATCCTATACTTATACAATGGACTACTACACAATGATGAAAATGGATACATCAGAGATACTCAGATACAAAACATAGATGAATCTTCAAATATAATATTAAGCAAAAAGAAATCAGACCCAACAGAATACCACTGTGTAATTCTGTTATATAAAATTTAAAAACAGCAAACTAAATTTTAGTCAACAACAGGCTGCATATATGACAGGAATACCATAAGATTGTCTCACCTAGTGACATTGTACCATCTTAGTTTGTCTAAGTACCCAGTGACAAAATTGCCAAATAATGCATTTGTCAGAATGCACTCCTTTAAGGGACACCTGACTTTATTTGCATATAAACTATGCAAATCCTTTCCTATACTTTAAGCTAGATAACTATAGTACCTGATGCAATATAAATGTAAGATAAATAGCTGCTACAGTGTATTGTGTAATGAATAATGACAAAAAGACCCAGTTTCTGCATATTTCAGTATAGATGCATTTTTTTTTCCCCAAAATTTTCCATCTCTGGTTGAAATTTCTGTTGGTTGAATCTGTAATCTGTAGATATGAAGGGCTGACTGTATTTTCTTCTTACCAAATTTTATCATAGCAACTGTTTCTAGTATTTTTCCTACATCTTCCATCAGTTTCTGGAATGAGCATGGGCTTTGTAGTTGGACAAGCTATTGTGTGTCCCCTGGCTCTGCTGCCTGCCTGGATTTCCAGAGCTGATGAGTTCCTGGAAGCTGGGACATTGTGGAAAGATCGTAGGACTGATGGATAGAGAATGCCCAGGTCCGGGAGGAGTTCCGATAGGGTGAGATTGCCCAAGGATTGGCAGTGCAAGAGCCTCAGAGCCTGGGATATTGGGGGAGAGCCTGGGATATTGGGGGAAGCCTGGTGATGTGGCTGGTGGATGAAGGGTTTTCTATGCATGGACCAGGCTGGAGTGTGAACTGGGCTGCAGAGCCACAGAACAGCAGAGCCATGCTCGCCCAGAGAATGGTCCCTTTGTGGACAACCCAGCCTGAGGAACAAGGAGGCACCAGAGCCAGCCTAACTGCCACATCCTTATCTCAGTCAAGTTTCTGAAAGCAAACCAAGAAGGTGGGGGTGGAGTGAGGGACCACAAAACCACACACTTTGCGTCTAATTGGTTTTCCCCAGTGCTCGATGCTGAGATGGTCAGACTGTGTTGCTGACTTCCTGGGCCCCACTGACTTTTTCTATCCGCTGGTTGTGATCTACACAACTACTGTTCCTGTCTTTCCCTGATACCAGTGAGGGAGGAGACAGAACTCCACGTAAGAGTTTAACTGGGCCCTTCTGAACTGAGCATTGAGAGTGTGGCTGTGTGTTCGGTTAAGTGTATCTGGCTTTCATGGTACCTGCTTCTGGTGGCCTGGAGAGGTTGGTGTGAAGACATTTATGGGAGGCCACGGTTTTAGATGAAGCTCCTGCACTAAGCCTGACAGTCCAGACAAAATCAGAATGCAGTCATTCATGCCAGGTGCTATGTCACCAAACCAAGATTTTGAGCCAATTTTATAATTTTCCAAAAACACCCCAGGAGATTCCTGACAACCAGTAAAAACAGACCCTGTCACCCTGAGTTAGCATGATAAGAAAATCACTCTCACAAAGAAAGTAACTTTGAAATGACCACTCCACTTTTGGAAGATGTTTTTGCTTTCTTCAGCTTTTTCTGCCTGTAAAGCCCACCTACTCGGCTCAGTCCAGCAGAGAGCCTTTCTGTTTCATAGATGGATGCCACCTGATTCACGAGTTGATAATAAAAGCCAATTAGATCATTAAACTCAATTTGTGGAAATTTTAATATTTAACAGTGGGCAGAATGTACAGGAGGGAAGGAACTATCTTTTGTAATAATTGAACTCAATAACTTCTGGGTAGTGCTGGCTTGCACATTTTAGGGGAGTTTGGAAAATGATTTTTATCTTCCCATTGCTCTATGCTAGGGTGAAACTCAAGGATGGCTCCAGCTCTGGGCACTAGTCAAAGCAGGACATTCTCATGTGGGCTGAGATGGAGAGTGCAGGACGTCATCGCCAGGTGGACCACATCAGCAAACCCACACTCTGGACCTGAGTAGACCAGGTGCTTTGGAGGTGAACAAGATGGTGGTGGGGATCTTGGTGATAACAGCCATCAACGTGCCTGTCTTGCAATCACTCTGTTCTGATATGGAGTGGGTGTCTTCTATATTTGCTGCATCATTTATCTTAGAACCCTAATTGCCTCTCTCCTATTTTGGGTCACTTTAAAAAATTCTTGCTTGGGTTTCTTTTTAAATTTCTGGTAATTTCTTCAGAACACATCCTCCAATAATTTCTCAAAAGAGGGTCCACACAATTTATATTTCTTTGAAAATTACAGATCTGAAAATGATTTTGTTCCCCAGATATATGATGGTTTGGTTGAATACAGAGATCTAGGATAGCAATAAATTTCCTTTCAGAATTTTGAAGGCAGTCCTTCAAGGATGCTGCTAAGAAGTTCAAAACCATTTGGTTATGATGTTTTGTATGCAACGTGTTTTTTAAATTTGGTAGTTTTTCGCTCTTTTCCTCCACACTTAGTGGGTTTGAAATTCAACTAAAAGGTCCCCCCCCCCAAAAAAAAAGGTAACCACCTATGTAGGTACCCACCTATGTTTTCATCTGTCATATTGGTATGATGAATAAACCTTTAATATAGCAATTTATGAACTTCATTTTGGGGAAAGTTTCCTAACTAATTTCATTTTCTGTTTTTTTTTTTCTTTTCTAACTTTCTGAAATTTCTCTTATTTACATGTTAAATGTCCACTAATTTTATCCTTTCTTTCTTATTCTATAACACTTGTCTTTGTCTCTAATTTCTTGGAGATTTTCTTAACTCCTCCACCCCCAACATTCATATTGACATTTTTCAGTTTTGTTATTGTGTTTTCAATTTCCCTTTTTTATTTGCTTAGTTTCCCTCTTTTAAGTGATATCTTCTTCTTGTTTCATGAATGTATTTTTATCTTATCTCTGAAGATATTAATTATAACCTTTTCAAAAAGTTTTTTTTTTTCTTTTTAATCCTGCCTGATTATCTGTTCATGATAAAAAGTGGAAGCCTAACAAGCAATAAAAGTCTGAGGATTGGGGAGCACTGGACCACAGTGTCTTTGGGTTTTCCTTCTTGGGCTGGGTAGAGTCTAGAAAGAAGTCTTTTAGTTACTATATGGAGGGTTGTTTAAAATATGGATCCTATCTGGGTGTGGTGGTGCATGCCTATAATCCTAGTGACTTGGGAATTTGAGGCAGGAGGGTCACGAGTTAGAGGTCAGCCTCAGCAACTTAGTGAGGCCCTAAGCATCTTAATGAAACCCTGTCTCAAAGGGGGAAGGATGGAGATGAAGCTCAGTGGTAAAGTACCCTGGATTCAATCCCCAGTACCAAAACAAAACAAAACATAACAAAACAAAACAAAACAAAACAAAACAAAACAAAACAAAACAAAACAAAACATCAAAACCAAAACCAAAGCCAAAACAAAACAAAACATGGGTCTTGTTATCTTTGGGTTCGGTGAGGACAATAGATTGAGAAATGAGAGGCATTGAAATGATAATTTGTTAGACTTCACAGATCTGAAGAGAAAGGGGCATGCCACAACATTAGTGGTGCCAATGGGAAGCACAGGGTTGATCCTGAGTCAGAGGGAGTGGAGGAGGCTGTGGCCACATCGGGCAGAGACGAGGCTGTGGTGCAGCCAGCCGTCTAGGTGTGGACGTGCCCACTGGCAGTGGTGCCTTCTCAGGCACTGGCAGCTATCTGTTGGACCTGACTAGGGAGCCAAGAGCTGCCTAGGAACATATAAGGGGTCCATCTGGAACTAAACCATTGTGTTCACTGTACTGATTGTTTTAAGAGCACCTGAGACTTGCTTTCATCAGGTGTAGTAAGACATGCAGACATTGAAGTGACTGTCATGAAAGAAGAGGTGTTTTATACTCAGTTTCTTGGAAACAGAAGACATGGCGTGAAATGCAGGGCCACATGGGGAAGCTCCAAGGACAGTCAGGAGGCAGAAGAGACAAGGCGAGCATGTGAGCAAGAAATTTTATTGTGGCTTGTGTGGGAAAGAATGGGGAGTTGGGGGCAGCAGGTCAGGAATGAGTAGTCCAGGCTCAGTGATCTCAGTGGCATAGGGCTGACCCATGCTGGCACTTGGCCCTGACAGTATGATGATAGAAGGACACTGGTCTGAAACGTGGGAGTCCAATAAAGAATATTCTAAAGTGGTATTCTGTTGTTTTGGGTTGGGGATGTGGAATCTGTACTGGTTGGTTTGCAATTGAAAGCCATCAGCCAAACCAGTTGTTTGCAATCTCTAGAAATTAGCTAGACCTAGGAGAGGTGGTCCTTCTAGAATCAGCAGTACCCCACGTGTCAATATCAGATTACAGAAAATAAAAAAGAGCTGGTCTAATATGAAGTTCAGAGTCCTGCTGCCAGCATTGTGGACACAGAGGGCTAGAGGCCTCTGCATTAATCATTGCTCATGTATATGTACAGTCGCCTAGCGACCTGCTTCTGCAGAAGTGGAAGTGGGGCATATCCAGAGGCATGGGTTGGGGAAGGGCTTCACAGACCTTCCTTTTAGCCTCACCCTTGCCTGCCGGCAGTGCAGAGCGCTCTGGGGCTGCTGGTTCCTGAGACATTTGAGCAGTGATGCCTGGGGTCGGGGGAGTGGTCAACCCTGGAGGGAAGGAAAACTTGATCATTACTGTTGTTCCAAGCTGCCCCTGCATGGTGGTAATAACTGACGGTTGACTTATCATCAGAGTTTTATTGTTTTCCTTGCCCACTTTTTTGCTGCCTGCAGCAAGGCTGATGGAAACTTGGATGATTCTGACTTTCAGGATTCTGCAGCATAGTTTGGATGGATCTCCTTATTCCATATTGCTGGCTTCTGATTTGGCTCTCAGGTCTGCTAATTCAGTAACCTCCAGCTACTAAAGTTTAATTGCAGCTATCTTCTCTCTTGTTCTCCTGTGCCTGTGAATTTATGATTAAAAATTCTTTAATATTGTTTTAATGAAGTTTCAGGAGGTAGCAAAATTAGATAAATATGTCCAATCATCCGTCAGAAACCAGATAACCCTTTAGGAGTGATTTTTTGTATGAATATGCTCATATTACCAATTCTTCTCTGGAGCATTCTGGATCCATAGAACCTCAGCCAGAAGATGCTAACACATGTAGATTTTTAAAAATTTACAGTAATTGAAATTTCCTGTCCATCAACTCGAATCCTGAATGACTTGCTCACTAGACACCTGATTGATGAGGAAGTGGTTCACATTGTGCTGGGGTATCCTAGGACCACAGGGACATGTGTTCAGAGTATTGCACAGGACAGAAAAAGGAAGGTGACTCTTCTTTAGTAGTCTTCAGGGAGTCCCACCATATTTCTACCATCAGACATTTGAAGCATAACTCAGATAGATCATTGTTTTCTGCTTATATTCCTTTAGTGCCTTCTCAACTCATACAAAAGCCCAACTTCCCAACATGGCCCCAAACTCTGCATTTTCTGGGCTCTGGCCTCTTCCCTCTTTCCTCTTAACCTTGCAGTAAAATAAAGGTGTGATACCCTAACTCACCCATCATAAGGGCCATGTCTGACACCTCTGCACCAAAAGACAGGTTAGCAAAAGAAAAGCATAAAAATTTATTTAACAAGTATTATGCACATGGCAGAGTTAGAACAGACTCAGAGATATAGAGAAATATCCTATTTTTATACTTAGGTTCAATGAAGAATAGGCCATGAAGAGGTATGATTGGACAAAAGGGTAACAGACTGAAGGGGAAAACCCATCAAGGCTGTCTGTTTGGATTCCTCTAGACCTCTTTGTGCAGCATTCTTTCCTTCCAGATATAGGGCAGGACCTCCTTGGACCTAGAGTTTTATGACCTGCTATTAGACAAGGTTGGCCAGAGGATTTCTTTATAGCTGGCTCCAAGACAGAAAAGCAGAGGAGATCTGAGGGTATTATCAAGCTTTATGACTTACTAGGGGAAAGGGGCTCTAGTTTCTATGATGCACCTTGGACCAGAGAAATTCTGATTTCTGTAGTTTGCCTTGGGGCAAAAGGGGGAGCAGGAAATACAAAGAGAGGAAGTCAGACTCAGACTTTAATTTTGAGGCTACTTTTGAGGCCCAAGTCACCTTACTTTGGGGTGTTGTTTTCAGATCTCCAATACTTCCTCACCCACTATGCACCACCAGCCATATAGATTGTTCCTTCTGTAGGCCACAACATTTCCTTCTTCAGGACCCCTGCCCATGACTCATCTCTGGCCCCGACTCTTGGCTGACATCTCACCCTTCAGATCTCAAGTTACATGTCAGTTCCCAGCAGAGGCCTTTCCTGACCATCCTTTCAAGCTGATCCCAGATCCCTCTGGGATTCCAGCCTTCTTTAGTGGAGTCCATGCTTGCTCTGTGGAGTTGCATCCCAGGTGACAACTACCCATATGGGAAGGGATGCTATATCCAAATGGCCACCACTCCCCTCTAAGTCAGAGAGAAGCTAACTAGTCTATAAGTAATGGATTGGCTCAGTCATCTATAAAGGAATCTAAGAGCTGGCCTAAAGATTGCAGCTAAAAATCTTGGGGAAAATCAGTCAAAAGCCCCAGCCTTGGAAGGGAAACTTTCTGGGTGGTTCAGGCAGGTGGACAGACCTGGGTTAGAGTCAAACCCTGCCCCTTCCTCCTTGTGTGACAGTGTCATTTTATATTTATAAGCCTTTTCCTCACTTTTATATCAGGGGTAAAAGAGCAATCATTTGCATGGAGCTGTGGTGGCAGGGATTAGGTGACAACATTAGTGAAAGTTCTCTGGTTGTTCCTAGCACAAGTAAATTCAGCAAACAAGAGGTCATTGCCCTCCAAGAGGTTCTAGGAAGGCACAGTTAATGTGCATAGAGGTGTGACCTGACCCATCTGGTAGAAAATGTGTATGCGAAGAACTGATAGTGGAGGCAGGGCATGGGGAGGGTACACTGGATCCAGAATAGAGGTGTAGGGAATAAGAGTATGTTTTAATTCGTAGGACTGGTTGGGGTTTACAGAGAAAATGAACTTTGGAAGCCATAGGTGCAGGCCCCAGCTAGACTAACCTTTAGTGAGAGACTTCACTGATGAGTCTTTCCATGCGTGGGTAGGTTGATGTTGGGTTTATGCACATGTCATCTAGGACTCAACCAGAGTTCAACTGCTGTAGGTCAAAATCTTCCACAATTGTGGGAACTAGTTGAGCCATCTCTGTGAGCAGTTGTCTTTATGTCTGATGACAGAGGTTGAAGTCCTTGGGAGGTGGTCAGGGTGAGTGAGGACAAGCTGGATTCCCCAAGGAAAGACCAAAATCAGTGTCCATTCCTAATCCTGCCAACTTTGGTGATGTATGTGTCCTGCTGCAGAGGCTGGTGGCCTTTGTCACAGACCTGAATAAATCCTTAGCCTGTCAGGAGACCAGAAAAAAGGTAAAGTAGCCAGCTATCATCCTATGCCATCCCATGCCAATGAGGTAAGTCATCAACCAGGGACAACATGTGTGAGATACAAAAGTGCCTGCTCCAACCTTCTGAACATGGAAACAAGTTAGTCACTGCTAAATTTCTGTCCTCCAGATATGCAAAATATCTCCTATAGCTTACCCAATCAGAAACACCTAGGACAAGGAAATCCAGGAAAGAGTTCAGCCCAACAAGGTGACAGGGCCACCACAGTGAATGGGAATTGGCCCATCAGGTACATAATGATGTCTTCTGTGACAGGTGTCAGGGCAGGCAGGAGTGCGTGGCTTCCTCCAGGAAGTAGGTAGTGGGGAAGTTGGAAAGCTCATTGTCACTTAGCAGACCCAGGTTAACATGTAGCCAAGTATTGGAATTAGGAGTGGGTACCTCCCTGCTGCAGCTACCCATCCAGCATTGGCTTTGGGTTACATACAGGGGCTCAGAAATTCCTGTCTGGGTTGAAGATCTGGTACTGACTATAGGGTCTATTTGCTTCCAGATCTTGGGAATGGAGTACATGAGTCCACAGGAATTGGGTGAGAGGATTCTAGGTCAGTGTTCTGCCATGCTTAAAACTGGGGTGGACAGCAGGAAGAGGAACAACATGACTATGATCTAAATAAACAGCAAAGACAGACTTCAAGATTGTCTGAGACTGGAGAGATCATCCTCAATTCCATTCCTCACTGGACTGTGAGCCACAGATTGGGCCTGGCACCCTCCCTGGGAAGAAATCTGATGTGTAGGAATTTTTGTCTCATCCAAAACCAGGGGGTCAATGTATTGTGATCAGGCATCTCTCCTTGCTGTCTCTTCCTTGATCAATTTGACATCTGTTTGTATGAATTGTTTGTATGGCTTCAAATAACTCTTCTAGTGAAAAGGCTTGGATATATACAAGAACACTTCCAGTCCTGAAACAGGGCCATAAATTAAGAAATTCTCACATTCAGGGATATTGGTGGCATCTGCCCATTGATGAAAAAGAGGGTCATTTTGAAGCCCTGTCAAGGAAATCTTCCAGAAATCTGTGAACTCTGGGACACAGACACACATGTGCTCCCCACCAAACACACCCCAAATGGCTCCACCATTTTATGTTCCCTCCAGCAATATATGAGGATCCACTTGCTCTGTCTGCTCACCAGCACATGGTACTGTCTGTGTTAAGGGTACCAAGTAATACTGTACAGATAGATGTTGTTCATCCAATATTAGTGGACCCTCCAATACCTGCTGAGGCAGTAGACACTTTAATAAGTGTGTTACTGGTGTGTCACTGTGGTTTACATTTGCATTTTTCTGGTGGCTAATGATGTTACACCTCTTTTCATGTGCTTAATTACCACTTATCTATTGTATTCTGTGGAATGTCTCTTCCTGTCTTTTGCCCACTGTCTAACTGGATCATTTGACTTTTACTGTTGAGTTTTGAGAGTCCTTTATATGGTCTACATACTAGTCTTTTGTCAGATATGTGGTTTGAAGTTCTTTCCTCCTAGTCTCAAGTTGGTCTTTTTATCTTCTTAACAGGGTCTTTTGCAGGGTGAATGTTTCCAATTTTGATAATGTCCAGTTCTCCAATATTTCCTTCCATGGATTATTCTTATGGTATTAACTGTAATAATTGTTTGCCTTGTCCTGGTTTTTATGCTTTGCATATAAATCCATGATCCATTTTGTGTTGGTTATTTATATAGTATGTAGGACTTAAGTCAAAACTCATCTTAGCCTATGAATTTCCAATTGCTCCAGTGTCATTTATTGGAAAAACATCTTAAATAATTTTGGATGCATTAGTCAACTACAGTGTACCTATCACTTGTAAGTTTGTCTCTATGGTCTTTTTTTTTTTTTTTTTAAATTCTCTCGTGACCCTGATTTTTTGGTGTGCCTGTGAATATTTGTTTGGATGCTGGTCATTGTGAATCAAATGTAGTAGTGGGTCTACATGATATTTTCCTCTGAAAATTTCCACCCTATCCTTCAGCAGTGCAATGAATTTTGTCAGGGGCTGAGGTGCTTTGAGACTGAGTTTCATTCTTTATAGGGATTGGCGTGCCTCTGGTGCATCCTACTTTTAGAGGACAGGCTTCCCCATTAATACCCTGGAGTATTTATGCACCTTCCTATGTGGGTCATGAACTTCAATACTTGTTTATCCAGCATACAAATCTCTGATAAATTGCATTTTGGACACTTTTCTCTTTGTTTCTTTGTCTGTAGTCCTATGCTGCATGAGAGTGGGTACATGTCTTGAGGGTTGGGGAGGAAAGACATGCAGGGTATTTGTTTACTTTTCAGTACCTTCCTACTTTCAGATCTAGATTCCTCATATTCTATCTTGGCAAGCTATAATTATAAGTTTTGACTCTGTGGTCCCATGATTGCTGAAAGTTCCCTCCAATTTCAAGGTTATCAAAACCCAATCTCTGCAGCCTCTTCCCTGTGCTATTGCAACCTGGCCTGTGCAGAGGGAAAC
The DNA here is from genome assembly GCF_902686455.1 of Sciurus vulgaris. Taxonomy (NCBI): domain Eukaryota; kingdom Metazoa; phylum Chordata; class Mammalia; order Rodentia; family Sciuridae; genus Sciurus; species Sciurus vulgaris. Next base: position 74,565,567 of record NC_136463.1, read on the forward strand.
TCTGGGTACCTCCTGAGCTCCCCTTCTCTCCAAGACATTGGATGCTTGGGATCTACCTCTTGTGATGCTTTTTTTGTTTTGATGTTTTCTTTTGGTGCATTTTATTTCTAGTTCCCTTTGCCAGTTGTGTTGATTTGCTAAGCTACTCTATAGCCAGAAGCAGAAGGCCTCTAGAGCCTATGTTTTGAGCAAGTCTATATTTTTATCTGACTCCAAATTCCTTAATCTTTCTACTCCTGCAAAACTCAGTGTTTGGTTCTCACGCAAATATGCCCACATATGATAAAGATTCTGTTGATATGAAATGCATGCATATAGACACATAGACAAACACAAATCATACTTCATATAAACTATGCCCAGAGTTTTATATTTTTACTGTATGAATCAGAAAACAATCACCCTGAATACTTTAAGAAATGACCTAGGTCCCAATTTAAAGACAAATAAGCAAACATCATCATCATCATGAGTATCTGTCTTCTCTATGTCCTGGGTGACCAGCAGCTTTCTCCGTCTTAGAGTCAAGCCAATGCCTGGTGAACTCTGGCCTGGCTGTAATGGTTATCACACCATTCTCTCACTCCCCTGCTTGGCCTCCCTGCCCACCTGTGATACTTGAACTCAGTGGACCCTTCTAACTTCCTTTGGACCTCAGGTTTCTTCTCTCACCTGTGCCCCTTCCTAAAGACATACCCTGTACTTTGGAATTTCTTGAAATACTGGAGGTTTCTGTATCTCTGTTCCCCTGCAGTGATGAACTCTTGGTTTCTCCCTTTCTGCTCTTCCCTAGACAATCATACAGGTTCAAGACACCACCTTGGAGAAGCCTTCTTGTGTCCTGGATCCACAGCAGGGTAAGATATCTGGAGTGGGTACCCACTTGCTGCTATGCCTGACACAGTGTCCCTGCCTTGACTGTAATTTGCTGTCCCTTTCCATTTCCTCTTGGGCGTCTAGCAGGACCTGAGCCATGCCCAAGAGAAGTGCTTACTACATAATGGGGATACTGAAGCAGGCCTGCTTCTAGGTCCAGCCATGGGCTCCAAGGAGGGAGCCCCAGCAGGGCATTGGAGACAAGAGGATTTATTTTAAGGACCTGGCTGGGTGTCCCCAGTAGGGTATTGTTGAAGGAGGAACACTGAAGGAGGGAAGGGAGCAAGGACTTTGAATCGAGACTTATGCCATGAACATATTGGGTAGAAAATATGAATCAGTGGGTTCCAGAGTCAGGGCATATCACCTGACTAAAATGTCATCCCTCATTCTCATGCTCAGATGAGAAACCTGAGACTCAGAGGGGAGCACCCAGGGCCCTATTTTGCAACCAAGATAGGAGTCCAGGCTTGCTGCTCATTCACAGCTCTGGCCTCAGGCCCACTTCCTTTCTGTGCCCAGGAGTAGATCTGATGATCTGGGTCCTGGATCTTGCAGGGGCCTTCAGGGGCTCCACAGACCTCCAGGTTGCAGAAGGGCTGTGACTAGTTTCAGGACAGAACTAGGACCAGGCTAAGAGAGCGAGGAGTGTCAGTGAGGAGAGGCATGGGGTTCCATTTAGCCTGGCAGTCTTGGGACCTGAAAAGGAAAAGGTCACGAAGGGACATGGAATAGGAAGTGACAAAGCTCCCATCACAGGCAAGACCAGGGGACTTCATTTGCTAATAGTGCACTTTGGACATCTTGGATAGTACTCAGTGGCCTTACTGATGTAGGGACTTGAAGCCTGTTTTCTGATGGCCTCCGGCTAGTCTCCTCTTTTGACCAGGACTTAACTGGCATCTTGCCTCTTCTGTTTCATGCCCAGGGATGGGAACCCCTTGAGGCACCCAGGCCACCTCTTTCCTGATTTCTGGTACTGGAATTAGGTGAGGCTTGTATGGGCCTCTAGAGCTACTGCTTTGGGGACCACGAAAAGAGAAGAAGGTATTTCTGGGGAGGAGAGTGGTAGGTCACTTGGGAGGAGGATTGTTATGTCTTAGAAGTTTCTGGAGAACTTGACGCAGGAGAATCTGGCTTCTTGGATTATATGGTGGAAAAGAGTTTCAGCATGCACCTGTCAGGTGTAGACAGGTTTATGGAGAAAAGTAGCTACATACTCAAGAGAGAGACACTTTGGGGGTGAAGCAAGGAATACACATTCAAGGGAGAATCGAAGCTAAAACCAAGGACTGAATGTTTTCTCTGTTATGCAGATGCTAATTCACAATAAGAGGAGCAACTAGGGAAGAATAGAGTTATTTTATATTAGGTAAAAGGAAGGGGAATGGGTATGGGGGTAGGAAGGATAGTAGAGTGAAACAGAAATTATTACCTTATGTGCATGCATGACTGCATGACCAATGTGATCCTACAATATGTACAATCAGAAAAATGAGAAATTACACTCCATTAATGTATGATTTATCAAAATGTATAGATGCATTCTACTGTCATGTACAACTATTTAGAACAAATTAAAAAACATTTTTAAAAAAGAAATGCAGTCTCAGGGTTGCCTGCTTTTCTATTAAAGGAAACTTGGTGAGGGATAGTTAAGGGAAGGTATGCAGGAATAATATCAGTCTGGTGATTTCAAGACTGGGTTCTGGTGGTCTGAGCAGTCTCAGGATCTGCAGGCTGATGTAGTCTTCACTATTTGATCAATAAATAGCTATGGAAAATTCCCTAAATTATAGTTTCCTGAAAATATCACATCTTTCTTTGCTTAATCAATTTATTGGAGGTTAATTAGTAGTATACAAGTAGATTTATAAATTTTCCAGGAATTTGAAAATAGGTTTAGGAGACACTGGGTTAGGGAATGAGAAGCCTGAAAACGAGTGGAACTTCAGAATTTAAATCCTAGTTTCTTGATCTTCTTCTAGGTCTCCTTTCTACCTGTTTCTTATTCCTTCTATCCTACTCTGAATGAAGAGATAGGGCAGTCACAGGGTCAGAATGGGAGATGATCTATTCTCATTCCTGGTCCCAGCAGGTGACAGAATTCACAGTCAATTAGAATACAAATATGAAATTTTAATGAAAGGATTATTTACAAAGGTATATGTATAGGGAAACCATTAGAAAGACAGTCTTTAGGGCCTCAGAACTTTGGAGCTGTCAGTGGAAGGAGTCAGAGGAAAAGTTATCAAGATCGGAGGTTTTTGAGCTTTCTACCTGCAGCTGCTGTGACTTCTGTTCATTTCCATGAGACAAGTGGTTGCCTTGTCCCTGCAAAGAAAATAATCAGGGTTTCCACCCTGACCTGGTTTTCTCTTACCTCCTGCTGGGAGTCCCCACTGCCAAATCTGCCTGGAAGCATCCTGGGCTCCTGGTCCTGGGTGCGTCTGTGTGCTTGGGGCTGATGTGTGGCACTCCTGTGTTCTGGCCCATGAACTTGCTATGCTCAGGGGTCAGAACTGGGGCTTCCAAGTCTTGCTACCCTCAGGGCACCCAGCTCATCCCCCTGGCAGGGATCTACTCTCTCAGTACCTCTTCTGCTTCCTTCTTTTTCTTCCTCTTGAACCAGAAAAGGTAACATCTGGGCCAGGAGACAGAGTGGAGATGGGTCAGTCAAGAATCGGGAAGTCTTCCTTGGGGATGCTGGGGCTTGAGAAGTCACTCACCCAACTCCAGCTATGGCCATGAGTAGCACAATGCTGAGGATTACAGCCCACTGGTAGGACTTCAGGTTCTTGGCTGGGGGTGTGAAAGCAGGGAGCCAGGTGTTTAAAGGCCAGGAGGGACCATCTGGGCTCTGAGAGAAGGTCATACATCTTTCCTTTCTTTTATCATTCACCTACTTAGTCACTTGTTTGCAAACCCTGACTGAGCACTTTCTCTGTCCCCAGCATACCTCAAGAGATCAATGAGACATGGTCCCTGCTCTCTAGGAAGAGGACAAGAAAACAATTACAGTGTGGTATCTATCCAAGGGAAATAGGACAGCTCATGGGATGGGGAGAAAGGATGATGAGTCTCTGGAGGTCGGGAAGCTTATCAGAAAATTGCTTAGAAAATAAGACCTCTGAATGGGACTGTGAAAGATAAATACAGGTTCATTTCCAATGGTCATGGGCAAAACTGTGTTCCATGCTGAAGACATGTTCAGGGATGGAAGCTTGAAACTGCCCATCTGTCCAGAGTGTCCACAGCTTGTTGTGACTGGGTTGTTGGGGTGATGGGAGATGAGCAGGTACACCTAACATGGGGCTTCCTAAGCAGGTTGCATGTTATCTGGGGGATATTTAGAACATCTGAAAGTTATAAACAGGGAGTATCATGGGCAAATTTTCTTCTTGAGAAAGTGTTTTCTGGTGGCAGGGTGAAATATGGCCAAGAGGGGCAGGGAAGCCTACTTAGGAAAGGTTGCTAGAACTCAGAGATAGATTGTTCTCAGGCTCTCAGGCTCTAAAGTTGGACATGTGGATGTCAAGAAATCTTAAAGGCACTACTGTCACCCAGGAGGAGGAAGATGAACAAGAAAAGTTCTGAGTTGGTCAGAAAAGAAAGATGGACAGAAACAACAATAGCCTCAGGGGTGAAGGGCCAGAAAAGGGAAGGCTGGACAAGGCAGAGACCACTGACCTGGGCAGAGAGCAGGGTCATTGCAGGACAAGAACTGAGTATTGCAGTTGGCACATTCAGTGACCTCTATTGTGGAGTCGATGTCTATGAGAGAGATTGTCAGAGCCTTAGAGGAAGCCAGGGACCCTTGTCCCTCACTCAAACCCAGTACCCAAGCACACTCACCACAGGACTCATTGCAGGCTGCACGGAAAGGTGATATGGTGGAGAAATTGAGGCGCTGGGGAAGCAGACAGAGCCAGGAGGGATTGGGGGTGTGAGTAGGACATGGAACTGGGGAAGGTGTGGCAAGTGCTCAGCCTGTGGGCAGGGTTTGGAGCTCTTGGGAGAGTCTGGGAGGGGCTGCAGAATGGACTCTGCAGGCCTTGGGTCTCCATGGGGGTGAAGAGTTGGGCAGTGGGCAGGGGTAGCCCCATCTCTCACCCTTCTCCCTCAGCTCCTCTGATCTCTTATTCAGTCTCTCAGCAAGGAGACCCTTATGCACATGAATTTCTTCCAAAAGTGACAATTTATCTGGATGGAGCAGGAGGGAAAGGGTGCTCAGTTGTGTAACTTGTTCCATGTTGGGATTTCACATCTGTCTTCAAAAAAATTCCATAGAGGACACAGAGTTATGCTGTGTCCATCTCCCACCCTGGGACCAAAGCAGTCCTCTGGGAATGCTTTGGAGGTTGGGATATTGCCAACCCAAACTCCAGGGCCATGGGACACTTGGTCTCCTCACCATTTCGTAATTTCTTAATGGCTTGGTCTACTTGGTTAAAGAATTTGGCTGCTTCTTCGTCCAGATGGTCCCTATCTAAGGATGAGAGATAGGTGATGGAAGTCAGGGGAGTATTATCCAGTTCAGGTGAAGGAGCGAGTCCTGAACTCTGGAATCCTGTCAGTGCCTCACCAAGATATGAGGGTGTTATTGAAGAACTATCCTCCAGGAAGAAGGAGTGGAGGCTTTGGGAGAGTTCTACTGGTGGTGCCGAAGTGCCCCAGAGAATCTTCAGGTCATAGTCCAGCAGGGCAGGCATCTCTGGCCAGCAGCGGAGGCAGGTCTTCCCACAAGCGATTGGCAGGAGAAAGATGAGCAGGAGAGACAGCATCTTCTGGGGTCTTCCCTGTATGCACACTGACCTGGCTGCAGTTCCGTCTGGAATGCTGTTACTCTGTCCCCCTGGGAACCACATTCTCTTGGCAGAACAAAAGTAAATTCTGTGGGTTAAGGTGATGGTCAACTGTGGTGAAACTAGGCATTGATATCAGACCCCAGTGAAGCGTTGGAGTGTGGTTTCTCCTCTGAAAATGGAGTTACTGATGTTTGGTGGGGAGGGTTCTCATGAGGACCTGAGATAGCTGTGCGGCTTTGTGATTGGTGCTCACTAAGTTTATCTAGTAAGAAATAGCTCAGCAGGACAGGAATTCAAGAGTTTAGGAAAGAGCAGCACAGCAAGAAATTTAGCTGGTTAAAAGATTCTGAGTGTCTTTGTGCTTTTCCACATAGAAATGATCAACCATGGAGGAGGCATATGGAAAATACATTTTTCATGGCATATAAAACCTGGCAGCTGCATTATACCTTGCCAAGCCACAGGGACTTGGACAGATCTTCCAGTTACTGTGTAGCCAGACAGTGTAGAAAGATTTGTAGCCAGCAGTGTATGGAAGTGTGTGAATGAAGTCACCTGTAGGGCAGTTCTCTTGTGCAATGTGCACTGAAGAAGAACAAAACTCCTTCTGGTCAGTAAAAAAAATAAAGTTTGTGGGATTTTTGTCATTGTCACTCCTGAGCTGACAATTTTCGCTCTTTCATGCCATGCTTCTGACCATCTTGTGAGGGCCTTGGGCTAGATTATGGGCAGCTGAAGGCCACCAGGCATTTGAGGAATGCTTTCAATGAGAATGACAAAAACTATATCAAGAATTTAATCAAAGGTTAACATAAAATTTAGGAAAAAGGAAAGGACATTATGGGGAGCAGAAAACTTAGAACTCCAATGAAATAAACAAAATATTGCTCTTACAGACAAGAAGAGCTTGCTATGTAAAAGAAAAAGTCAGATAACAAAGAGCTATTGGAGATTAAAAATATGATAGAAGAAATTGAAAAATTTAAAAATCTGTTGGGAGACAAAGTTCCAAAAGTGTTTCAGACATCAGTACAGAAAGATAAGAGATGGCAATTAAGAAAAAAAGATATTAAAATTAGATAATCTATGAGGTTCAGCAAATACAAGTTCTGGAAAAAGCTGAAGGGAATAAAAATTGCTTATAACAAATTGAGTAAGAAGGGTACACAGGAAGGAATTCTTTTGGAGAGGGATATGGTGGGAAGGCATGAAGTTTTGCTATAATGAATAGCAGTTGAACTGGTAAATTAAGCTTGCATCAATCAGGTGGGCTCTGTAATGAGAGGGTGGTTCTGAGTACTCCTGAGCTATTGCTCTCCCCCTGACTTTGGATAGTTGGACAAAGATTTAGGAAATGTGCCCATATTTTTCCTACTAAGGCAATGCCTCTGGAAAATAAGGTCTTTGTTCTATGGGATCCAATTGGAAGAAGCAGGTGTTCCTACTCCTAGTGTTCCTGGTAGGGTTCAGAGGTATACAGCATGAAAACCTACTGCTTACAATGCTCTCCCTCTTCTCCCCATCAACTCTGAGGTTGCCCTAGAAAGCCTAGGTATGGGAGGAGAGAACAGGGAGCTAATAAAAATGACAGAAGAAAAAATTTTTTAGAAGTTAAAGATGTGAATTTACAGATTGAAAGACCCCACCAAGAAGGCATTTCCCTCCCTAGGAATAAGAAAAACACAGCAAAGCACAGAGAAGAAATAGACTAGGTACAGAGGACCAAGTGCTTAATATATCTTCAGGGTTCTCAAGATCAATATAGAAAGTTAGTAGTTGATGAAGTAATGCTTTTTCTTTTTTTTTTAATGTATTTTTTTTATTGTAAACAAATGGGATACATGTTGTTTCTCTGTACATGGTGTAAAGGCATACCATTTGTGTAATCATAAATTTACATAGAGTAATGTTGTTCGATTCATTCTGTTATTTTTCCCTTCCCCCCACCCCTCCCACCCCTCTTTTCCCTCTATACAGTCCTTCCTTCCTCCATACTTGCCCCCCTCCCTAACCCTAACTCTAACCCTAACACTAACCCTTCCCTTTCCCATTATGTGTCATCATCCACTTATTAGCGATATCATTTGTCCTTTGGCTTTTTGAGATTGGCTTATCACACTTAGCATGATATTCTCCAATTTCATCCATTTGCCTGCAAATGCCATAATTTTATCATTCTTTATGGCTGAGTAATATTCCATTGTATATATATACCACAGTTTCTTTATCCATTCATCAATTGAAAGACATCTAGGTTGGTTCCACAGTCTGACTATTGTGAATTGAGCAGCTATGAACATTGTTGTGGCTGTATCTCTGTAGTATGCTGATTTTAAGTCCTTTGGGTATAGGCCAAGGAATGGGATAGCTGGGTCAAATGGTGGTTCCATTCCAAGTTTTCTAAGGAATCTCCACGCTGCTTTCCAGAGTGGCTGCACCAACTCGCAGCCCCACCAGCAATGCATGAGTGTACCTTTCTCCCCACATCCTAGCCAACACCTATTGTTGCTTGTATTCTTGATAATCGCCATTCTAATTGGGGTGAGATGGAATCTTAGGGTGGTTTTGATTTGCATTTCCCTTATTACTAGAGATGTTGAACATTTTTCCATATGTTTGTTGATTGCTTGTAGATCTTCTTCTGTGAAGTGTCTATTCATTTCCTTAGCCCATTTGTCGACTGGATTATTTGTATTCTTGGAGTAGAGTTTTTTGAGTTCTTTATAGATTCTGGAGATTAGTGCTCTATCTGAAGTATGATTTGCAAAGATTTTCTCCCACTCTGTAGGCTCTTTCTTCGCATTGCTGATATTTCCTTTGCTGAGAGAAAGCTTTTTAGTTTGAATCTATCCGACTTATTGATTCTTGCTTTTATTTCTTGTGCTATGGGAGTCCCGTTGAGGAAGTCTGGTCCTAAGACGACATGTTGAAGATCTGGACCTACTTTTTCTTCTATAATCTGCAGGGTCTCTGGCCTGATTCTGAGGCCCTTAATCCATTTTGAGTTTAGTTTCGTGCATGGTGAGAGATATGGGTTTAGTTTCATTCTGTTGCATATGGATTTCCAATTCTCCCAGCACCATTTGTTGAAGAGGCTATCTTTTCTCCATTGCATATTTTTGGCCCCTTTGTCTAGCATGAGAAAATTGTATTTATTTGGGTTTGTGTCCGTGTCCTCTATTCTGTAGCATTGATCTACCTTTCTATTTTGGTACCAATACCATGCCGTTTTTGTTACTATTGCTTTGTAGTAGAGTTGAAGATCTGGTATTGCGATACCCCCTGTTTCACTCTTCCTGCTAAGGATTGCTTTAGCTATTCTGGGTTTCTTATTCTTCCAGATGAATTTCATAATTGCTTGCTCTATTTCTGTAAGGTACGTCATTGTGATTTTAATTGGAATTGCATTGAATTTGTATAGCACTTTAGGGAGTATGGCCATTTTGACAATATTAATTCTTCCTATCCAAGAACATGGAAGATCTTTCCATCTTCTAAGGTTTTCTTTAATTTCTTTCTTTAGTGTTCTGTAGTTCTCATTGTAGAGGTCTTTCACCTCTTTTGTGAGATTGATTCCCAAGCATTTTATTTTTTTCGATGCTATTGTGAATGGGGTAGTTTTCCTAATTTCTCTTTCTGAAGATTCATCACTTATGTATAAAAATGTATTGGATTTATGAGCATTGATCTTGTAACCTGCTACTTTACTGAATTCACTTATGAGTTCTAAGAGTTTTCTGGTGGAATTTTCAGGTTCCTTTAAATATATAATCATGTCATCAGCGAACAGGGATAGTTTGAGTTCTTCTTTTCCAATTCGTGTCCCTTTAATTTCTTTGGTTTGTCTAATTGCTCTGGCTAGAGTCTCAAGAACAATGTTGAATAGAAGTGGTGAAAGAGGGCATCCCTGCCTTGTTCCAGTTTTTAGGGGAAATGCTTTGAGTTTTTCACCATTTAGAATGATATTAGCCATGGGCTTAGCATAAATGGCCTTTACAAAGTTAAGGAATGTTCCCACTATCCCTCTTTTTTCTAGTGTTTTGAGCATGAAGGGGTGCTGTATTTTATCAAATGCTTTTTCTGCATCTATTGAAATAATCATGTGATTCTTGACTTTAAGTCTATTGATATGGTGAATTACATTTACTGATTTCCTGATGTTGAACCAACCTTGCATCCCTGGGATGAAACCCACTTGATCATGGTGCACTATCTTTTTAATATGTTTTTGTATGCGATTTGCTAAAATTTTGTTGAGAATTTTTGCGTCGATGTTCATTAAGGATATTGGTCTGAAATTTTCTTTCCTTGATGAGTCTCTGTCTGGTTTAGGTATCAGGGTGATATTAGCTTCATAGATGAGTTTGGAGGGCCTCCTCTATTTTATGGAATACTTTGAGAAGTATTGGAATGAGCTCTTCTTTAAAGGTTTTGTAGAACTCGGCTGAGAACCCATCTGGTCCCGGACTTTTCTTTGTTGGTAGGCTTTTGATGACTTCTTCTATTTCAGTACTTGAAATTGGTCTATTTAAATTGTGTATGTCCTCCTGGTTCAGTTTAGGCAATTCATATGTCTCTAGAAACCTGTTGATGCCTTCGAAATTTTCTATTTTGTTGGAGTATAGATTTTCAAAATAGCTTCTAATTATGTTTTGTATTTCAATCCTGTCGTGATATTTCCTTGTTCATTCTGAATTTTAGTGATTTTGGTTTTCTCTCGTCTTCTCTTTGTTAGTGTGGCTAAAGGTTTATCAATTTTGTTTATTTTTTCGAAGAAACAACTATTTATTTTGTCAATTTTTTGTGTTGTTTCTTTTGTTTCAATTTCATTGATTTCAGCTCTGATTTTAACTATTTCCTGTCTTCTACTACTTTTGGTGCTGGTCTTTTCTTCTTTTTCTAGGGCTTTGAGCTGTAGTGTTAGGTCGTTTATTTGTTGAGTTTTACTTCTTTTATTAAATGCACTCCATGAAATAAATTTCCCTCTAAGTACTGCTTTCATAGTGTCCCAGAGATTTTGATATGATGTTTCTTTGTTCTTATTTACCTCTAAGAATTTTTAAATTTCTTTCTAATATCTTCTGTTATCCATTCATTATATAATAGCATATTGTTTAATCTCCAGATGTTGGAATAGTTTCTGTGTTTTACTCTTTCATTTATTTCTAACTTCAATCCATTATGATCTGATAGAATACATGCTAGTGTCTCTATCTTCTTGTATTTGCTTACATTAGCTTTGTGGCATAATATATGGTCTATTTTAGAGAAGGATCCATGTGCTGCTGAGAAGAAAGTGTATTCGCTCTTGGTTGGATGGTATATTCTATAAATGTCCGTTAAGTCTAAATTATTGATTGTGTTATTGAGATCTATGGATTCTTTGTTCAATTTTTGTCTGGAAGATCTGTCCAGTGGTGAGAGAGGCGTGTTAAAATCACCTAGTATTATCGTGTTATGGTCTATTTGGTTTCTGAAATTGAGAAGGATTTGTTTGACATACATGGATGAGCCAATGTTTGGGGCATAGATATTTATGACTGTTATGTCTTGCTGATTTATGCTTCCCTTAAGCAGTATGAAATGACCTTCTTTATCCCTTCTGACTAACTTTGGCTTGAAGTCCACATTATCGGAAATGAGGATGGATACTCCAGCTTTTTTGCTGAGTCCATGTGCATGGTATGTTTTTTCCCATCCTTTCACCTTTAGTCTATGGGTATCTTTTTCTATGAGGTGAGTCTCTTGTAGGCAACATATTGTTGGATCCTTCTTTTTAATCCAATCTGCCAGTCTATGTCTTTTGATTGATGAGTTCAGGCCATTAACATTCAGGGTTATTACTGAGATATGATTTGGTTTCCCGGTCATTTGGTTCATTTTTAAAATTTTATTTATTTATTTATTTGACACTACTTGGTTCCTCCTTTATTTGATAATTCCTTTAGGATAATTCCTCCCTTTGCTGATTTGCTTCTTTGTTTTTCATCTCTTCCTCCTGGAATATTTTGCTGAGAATGTTCTGTAATGCTGGCTTTCTTTTTGTAAATTCTTTTAGCTTTTGTTTATCATGAAAGGATTTTATTTCATCGTCAAATTTGAAGGTAAGTTTTGCTGGGTATAAGATTCTTGGTTGGCATCCATTTTCTTTCAGGGCTTGGTCAATGTTGTTCCAGGCCCTTCTTGCTTTTAGGGTCTGGATTGAAAAATCTGCTGATATCCATATTTGTTTCCCCCTGAATGTAATTTGGTTCTTTTCTCTCACAGCCTTTAAAATTCTGTCTTTATTTTGTATGCTAGGTATTTTCATTATAATGTGCCTTTGTGTGGGTCTGTTGTAATTTTTTGTATTTGGAGTCCTATAAGCCTCTTGAACTTGATTTTCCATTTCATTCTTCAGATTTGGGAAATTTTCTGATATTATTTCATTGAATAGATTGTTCATTCCTTTGGTTTGTTTCTCTAGGCCTTCCTCAATCCCAATAATTCTTAAATTTGGCCTTTTCATGATATCCCACAGTTCTTGTAGGTTCTGTTCATGATTTCTTACCATCTTCTCTGTTTGTTCAACTTTGTTTTCAAGGTTAAATATTTTGTCTTCAATGTCTGAGGTCCTGTCTTCCAGGTGTTCTATCCTACTGGATATGCTTTCTATGGAGTTCTTAATTTGGTTTATTGTTTCCTTTATTTCTAGGATTTCTGTTTGTTTTTTTTTCAATATCTCTAACTCTTTTTTGAAATGATCTTTTGCTTCCTGTATTTGCTCTTTTAACTGTTGATTGGTGTGATCATTCAATGCCTGCATTTGCTCTTTCATCTCATCATTCAGTGTGTGCATTTGCTCTTTCATCTCATTGTTTGCTTCCGTGATTATTTTAATTATGTACATTCTAAACTCCTTTTCTGTCATTTTTTCTGCCATGCTGTCATTGGGTTTTATTGATGTAACATGTAGATTTGTTTGCGGCATTTTCTTTCCTTGTTTTCTCATATTGTTCAGGTATCAGTGGACCGCTGAGATATTGCAGATTTCCTCTATTGACTTACAATGTCCTTGAAGATTTCTATATATATCCCCTCTTAGCCTTCAGTAGGCTGAAGTCTTGGAGGAAGTTGATAATGCGGTGCTCCACAAGGAAGCTGCCTCTCTAGGAGTGGTGGCTTTCAGGTGGGGTATATTCCCTGCTAGTGGGCGGAGGTGCCTCCACTTGTTGACCAATGGTCATCCAAAGGGGAACTAGGCTGCAGGCTGAGGCAAGGCCTGTTTGGGCCTGTGTCTCTGGTTTTACCGTCCTTTTAGGGAAACCTCACCCGGCAGGGAAGACTCACCCGGTGGGGAGGTCTCGCTGGTCAGTTCCCTCCTAGAGGTTCCCCTCAATTTACAGCTACTGCCTGGGCTGGGCTGCCTTCCTCTGCAAAATTCCCAGGGGCCTGACCCTACCTCCTGGGCCTGGGAGTCTCACCCTTCGCAGATGAATCTCCTTAGGCTGTTCCTCCTCAGAGAATCTGCCCGCAGTCCTGGAACCTTCGCTCTGCCCCTAAGCGTGTCCCTGTGCGGCTCTTCCACCAAGAAGCCTCCTAGATCCTGGGATCCTGCTCTGCACCTAATCGCCTGGCTATGCGGCCCCTCCTCTGAGCAGCCACCTGGGGCCCCGTACAATTGCTCTGAGTCCCAGAGACCCGCCACACACCTCTTCCTCCAGACAGCCACCCAGTGTTCCGATGCGGTCACTAGGAGTCCAAGCAACTCACTGCAAGCCTCCTCCTCCCACCAACCGCCCGTAGCCCTGGGCAATCACTCCGAGTTGAAGTGACCTGCCCTGTTCCTCCTCCTCTTCCAGGTAACCCCCTGGTGTTCAGGAGCAGTCGCTCTGAGTGGCTCTGAATCCCCGTGACCCACTGCACGCCTCCTCTGGGCAGCCACCCAGAGCTCTGGTGCGGGCACTCGAGACCAAGTGACCCATCGCGCTCCTCCTCCAGGCAGCCCCCCTGTGTTCAGGAGCGATCGCTTTGAGTCCAAACAACTCACCAATCACCTCCTCCTCTGAGCAGCCGCCTGGAGCTCTAATGCTCAAACGACCCGCCGCGCTCCTCCTCCTTCTCCTCCTACTCCTCAGGGCAGGTCCCGGTGTTGGTGTTCAGAAGCGGTTGCTCTGAGTCCAAACAGCTTGCCGCACCGCTCCTCCTCTGGCAACTGCCTGTAGCTCTGGTGCAGTCACTCCGAATCCAAGCGGCCACGTTCCTCCTCCTCCTCCTCAGGGCAGGAGTGTTCAGAAGTGGTCGCTCTGAGTCCAAACAGCTCTCCTCGCCGCTCCTCCCCTGGGCAGCCGCCGGAGTCCCAGTGGTTGCTCCGCATCCCAGCGCCGTGCTGAGCGGCCTCCTCTACGATGCTCCCAGTTGTCCAAGTTCACTGCTCCAGCGGGGCGAGGGGTGTCTCACCGGCAGCTCTACTTCACGAAGTTCCCTGTGTTCTGGGACTACCGTCCCATTCGGGACGCCTCCCCAATGGGAGAGACTCACCCGGCTGCTTTGAGTTGGTCCCAAGTCTCTCAATATCGCCTCTTTTGAATCCTGAGTCCTGGAGCAACATGAAATGCAGCCACCCTCTAGGCCGCCATCTTGAAACCTCGTAATGCTTTTTCAATCTGAGAAAAATATTTCCTTCTTAAAATGCTATACTCAGTCAAATGTCAAACAAGGAGGAAGAATGACTAATGTCTTCCTAGCAAGGCAAGTTAAAACTAATGTCTTTTACCTTTTTACAAAAAGCTGTTGGAGGATGTGCTCCGACTAAGTGAGCAAATCAAACAAGAGAGATGATTGTGTGGAAATGAAGAGACTTAACTTGAACTCTGCAGAGAGATGAGAGGACCCCTAGGGGCAGTAGTCAAGGGAAGCCCTCGGATGACTGACAACCCAAGCTAGCTCTCCTTGGGTGGAGGAAAGTCTACAGTGGGCAATTAGGTCAACTCCTTCTAGTCATTGGGTTTCCTTCCCAGCGTTATTTGATTTTGCTTGGTCTCTTCTGCTTTTCTCTGGCAGTTATAGTTTTCTAACAAATTGAGAGTGGTAAGGTTCGAGACTCGCTTGGAATTTTGGGGGTGAATTGTAAGAATGTCGTTAGAGAGCTTGGGACTAGGTCATTAGGAAACACATGCATAGGTGAAAGGAGTTTTACGTAGGATGGTGTCTGTCATACTTGCTAGAATTCCATGCTAATGTTTAGGGTTAAAGTACTAGGCTGTGCTGGAGTCTTTCCTTTTTTCAATTTGTGCTTTTTCTTTGGGAAACATGCAAAGATGGCAATATTCAGGTGTTTTTTGTCCCTGGTCTAATACCATCCTAATTCATCTCCATATCCTTAGCATCTATTGGGAAAAGTAATACCAACCCTTGGAAGTGACATCAAAATTGAGAATCACAGAGACTCCTGATTGGGCCAATCTTTGAAATTCAACCCCCTACCTATTGCTGATAGCTCATGAGTGTTTTTTTTTTTTTTAAATCACTGCTTATTTGCCCTGATTTCTCCTTTTAGTTGTAATTTAATTCAATTGTGTGTTATAGGCTTTGGGGAAAAGAATTAGGGGCTAAATAATAAAGACAACTTTTTGCATTTCTAGATACTTTGGAATGTTAGAATCTTCCAAAGATCACATTGCATCTTGCGCTTCTGGTCACTTGGGCATGTTCAATACCTATACCTAGGGCAGCTCATACAGGGTTTGAAGACAAAAATCAACTTCTCTTTTAGAGAAGCACATTCTTTCCAGTTTAATAATTTCTTTAGATTCCTATCCTAGTCCATTTCTGTTGCTATAAGAAAATGTCTGAGACTGGGTAATGTATAAAGAATAGAAATTTATTTGATTCACTGTTCTGGAGACTGGGAAGTCCAGGAAAATTGCACTTGTATCTGCTCAACATCTGGTGAGAGTCTTTTTGATGCATGGTAGTATGGTGGAGGGCATTACATGGAGAGACAGAGCAAGTAAGCCAGAGAGAACTTGCTTTTATAACAAAGCCACACCCTTGATAATCCATTAATCTATGGTAGACTAATCTATTCATGAGGGAGGGGCTCCTATGACCCATCACTTCCCTAAGGCCCCACCTCTGAGTACCATTAATGTACGAATATGGGAATTAAATTTCCAACACATGAAATTTGGGGAATACATTCAAAACAGCAGTTTCCACCTTAGAATCTGTTTTCAGACTTCCCCACCCCCAATTCTGATTGCTGTCTCTTCATATCATCCTTCTCTTCTAGAACAAGACAAAATTTACAACTGGATCACCACTTATTTTGGAAAAATTTGGTGTTTGAAGTCATCCTATTTCCCCTCCAACTACAGATTTCCCCATGTTTGGGTTTTCTATTGCTGCATAACAAATTACCACAAACTTAGTGGCCTATAATAACACCTTTTTATTATCTCATGGTCCTCAGAAATTTAAGCACAGCTGAGCTGGGTTCCCTGCTGAAAAATTTCTCACAAGGCTAAATTCATGAAGTCATTTGGGCTACATAGCTGACTGGAGTTTGGGGTTCTATTTCAAGCTCATATGGTTATTGTGTTAGTTTTCTGTCATTGTGACAAAATACCTGAGATAATCAAGTTAAAATTAGGAAAAGTTCATTTGTGCTCACAGCTTCAGAGGTTCCCGACCATGCTCAATTGACCTTGTTTCTTTGGATCTGTGGCAAGGCAGCAGATCCTGGGCAGGAGTGGGTGGTGGGTCAACCTGCTCACCTCATAGTGTCCAGAAAGCAAAAAAGAGTGGAAGAGGAAGAAGTCAGAGTCCCCAAATTCTCTTTTTGGGCACAATCCCTGAGACTTAACTTCCTCCCACTAGGTCCCACATGTCAAAGGTTCTGCCATCTCTCTGTAGGGTCACAGGATGGGAACCAAACCTTCAACCATGGTCTTTGAGGGACATTTATCCAAATCATAGCAGTTGTTGACAGAAGCTTGTGATTGAGGGAGGAGGCTGGGTTGTTCTCAGAAGCAAGACGGCACTCTCAGTTCCTTGCTCAGGCGCCCTCCTGAAGTTCTTTCAGCTTTTGAACCTCTTCCTTCAGTAAGGCCCAGTCACTTTTAAGTAAAGCCTACCCAAGATAATCTCTGTTTTGACTGACTCAAAGTGGACTGGCTTGAGACTTCAAGTTATCTCATAATCTCTTCACCCTTGCTATATAGCACAACTTAGTTCTAGGTAAAATCCATCATATTTATAGTGCTGTTCTATGCCCACGTGGAGAGAGGAATATACAGGGTGCATAAATCAGGGGAGAGAAATCTTGAAGACTGTCTTAGAAATCTGTCTACCCCTGAACTCCAAACCCACCTTGTGGGTCTGTAACAATGTCAGCAGTCCCTTCCCCTACCATCAGTCACCAATGTGGGTTAGGCAATTGTGCTTCCCTGCAGTTTCTTGGTATGAAAATAAGTTAGTTGGAGTCATAGCTGAGATGGAATTCTGACAATGATGACACAGAGTCAGTGCATACTTCACAGGCTCAGGACAAAGTCTTCCATTAGAACTTTCCATTTCAGATGCCAACTACAAGCTCTGGAATCTCCAGCCTGTCTTCTCTTTTCACCAACTTGCTGCAAAATATGGGTTCCCACATATGCCCTTAGGTTTGATAATTCATTAGAAAAGCTCCCAGAACTCAGAAAAGCACTCTACTTCTGATTATGGTTTTATGGTAAGTGATACAAAGTAGGAATAGCCAAATGAAGAGAACACAAGAACTGGGAGGATCCCAAATACTCAGATTCCATGTCTTCAGGGTGCATCACCTTTCCGGTACATTGGTGTGTGTTACCATCCAGGATTCTCACTTGAGCCTTGGCATCTAGAGTTTTTATTGGGGTTCTATTGTGTAGGTATGATTGATTGAATCATTGTTCATGTGATTACATTCAATCTTTAGTCCTCCCTTTTCTTTCTGGAGGTTGGGCTGAGATTACCTCACTCAGTGCTTCAGGCCTTAAATCATATGGTTAATTTTTCTGGGGTGGCCAACTCATCTTGCTAGCACAACTAATGGGGTATGGCCAGATATGGTCCTATGGGTTCACCAAGAATAACAAAGATGCTTCTATTATTCAGGAACTTCTGAGGATTTAAGATTGTGTTCCAGGAATCAGAGACAAAGGATAGCCATGTTTTTCATTATCCAATAGTTGCTCATAAAGTCACTATACCATTAATATTTTCACAATGAATTCACCCATATTCAGGCTTTGTTGTGCTTCTAGAGTCTTTTGGGAGGGTCTTGAATCCTGGGCACAAGGTTTTGCTTTGTAGGTGCTAAACTTGAGAATATTAGGACAGTGGCACTTAAAGATGTAGAGACAAGTGGACATTTACATGGACATCTGTCTTAACAAAATCCATGACCAAATTAACTCACTTGGTTGAAAAAATCATCTTAGAGGTCATCAACCTGCAAATTTTGTTCAGCTGTTACAAGGAACATGGTTGAAAGACTGTTTGATAAATCCAAGAGGTTGGTATCCAGCTGGTCAATGCCTTTACAAAGGGTTCGATATAGTTGTTTGATTTTTTTAATGAAAAAAATTACGAAAAATTCATTACCAGCTAAGCCATCATAAATGAAATATTCATTTCATTTTCTTTCTGGTTAAGACTTGTGTCTTGAAATGCTTTGTTGTATCTACTTAGAATGATCAATGGGGATGCCTGGGGGGATTTTTCCTGCAGAATTTGTCGGTAGAGAACATTAAAATTGCATGAAGCCACTCATGTAATTTTAATGACCATCAAAAGAGTTTTGACTGGAATTGGGAGGAATTTTAAGTGAGATGATGCTCTTGGGAAAGACTGAAACCACGGTCCTTCACTGTTTGAGGAGTCAAGGTCAAGGATCTATAGGGCACTCTCCTATCTACACCTGCAGCTGGGCAGAGACATTTTGTCCACAATCAGGGTCCATAGCCAGAGGTTCTGCAAGACAGAGCTCCTGGGTATCTCCCTACTGCTGCTAGAGAAAGATACAGGCTAGATATAGCTGTGTTCTTGAATAGGACACAATTAAGCCAGTTCATTCCCTAGAATCTGATGAGGGTTCAAATGCAGACCCAGTTGGAACCCCCACCCCAATCTTCTACACATATGCTCCCAGTTTTAGTCAGTTTTTCATCACTGTGACCACAATATCTGAACAATTTAGAGAAGGAAAAGTTTATCTGGGGGCTCATGGTTTCAGAGGTTCAGTCCATGGGCAGCTGATTCCACAACGCTGGGCCTGAGGTGAGGCAGAAGGGCAAGGCAAAGGAAATCAGCTCATGATATAGCAACAAGGAAGCAGAAAGAGTTCCTCTCACTAGGTAAAATATAAACCCTAAAGTCATGTCCCTAGTGACCCACTTCCTCAAGTCACACCCTACCTGCCTGATCAGGGATGCTTTTCATAATATAATTCCTTTACTTCTGAAAATTCATACATTGTCTCACACATGAGTTTGTTTTTTTTTTTTTTTGTTTTTGTTTTTTTTTTTGAGACACCGCATATCCAAACCATAATATCCCCTTCCTTTCAAGTCCATCTATGTTTACCCATCTCAGCTTCTGCCTTTGTGAGGCCTACTCAGATCTTTCAACCCACAGTGATTTTCAAATTTTCAAATCCTCTGATCTCAGTCAAGGCCCATGCTGGGCAGTTAGCTGCACCCCAACTTGTGACATGCTTTCTGCTGTTGATTTTAAAATGCCATTGAAGTCTGCAGTAACCTGTGTTTTCCTCAGACCTCTCCAGCCTGCTTCTAAAGATGACAGTAACAATCGCAACAACATTTTTTCAGGTAATATCCTTTTGGCAAGGTCTTGGTTCTTTTGGCTCCCCTGCTGTCAGTAGTTTGGGCAGCCCTCAGAGAATGTCCCTCATGAGGCCATGAGCACCCAGTTCATGCAGGTGAACAGTGACATCTGTTCCTCTCTGTGTGAAATCAAGCACACTCAGTGCTCTGCCCACATCACTTTTTCAACTTCTTCCCCATTTCAGATGCAAAGGGTCCTGGATCCTTGCTGGGAGCACAAGGCTTTCTCAGATGCTTTTATTGGATCCTGGACCCCACCCACTGCTCTAGAGAAAAAGAGAAAATGGCTCCTTTCATTCAACCATGAGCTCAAAATAGAATGTCTGTGTTCCAGGGTGCCACAGTGATTCTGAGGTCACCGTCTCTCTTTTCATGGAGATGTGTGTTTCATGGACTCATGTCCCTCTCTTTTGCTTACAGTAGGTCCTTTCTCATGAAGCCCCTTGTACAAAATGGTGGAACCTTCCCAGAAGTATTGCAGACAGGTCTGTCCTCTAAAGTAACTGTGACAGACAGGGACAATCACTGCAGTTATGCTGGTCAAAAGTGATCCTGATGAGAAAAGTGTCCATTTCACCAAATTGATATTCATTTTCCCTGGAGAGTGGAACCAGAGAGAGAGGCCCCCTAAGTTTGAGTTGGCTCTACCACACCATGGGATACCCCTGGGTTTCTGACCTTCGTTTGAAGTCATGGCCATAGCTAGAGATGAAAACATCTTTCTCTGCTCTAACTAGGTAGGTTTGATTGGCCATCAGTGGGTTGGCTACCAATGCTATTGTGGTAAATACCTGAGGAAGGAGTGTGAAGTGAATGCCAGAACCTTGGACATTGTGGAAGGAGAAAGGGGAATCCCTGCCCAGACTTGCTGATGTCCTTCTCTACCATGGGCTCCAGCCTTCTAATGTACATTTTTCAGGACAGGCAACACCATAGAACCTCTAGAGCCCTTGGTCCATTTGGGTAACCTCCCATTTGACTGAGCAGGCAATGTTGTGAGTAGTGCTCCCTGCTTGGGGCAGGATGGTGCAGCCTTGAAGAGCACATTTCCAAATGTAGGTGGGTTTGGTTGCTGATTCTTCATAGTCATACCTTTTCCTTTCCAGAGGGTGGAAAATGGTATTTTCCCAAAGAAAATGAAGGGCAGCTGGACCCAGTTGCCAATAATGATGTTTAAGCATTAAGAAATGCATACTGTGTACTGGGCACAGGCTCAATGCCTAGATCTCTCAGACACCTTCATTAATGGAAACCAGGGTGGTTGGAGGACCCACAGTGTGAGGGTAGCCCACAGTGTCCATGACCAAATCTCAGAGGAGCCTCATCATAAGAAAGTATAAGATTGTAGGCAGTAGTGCCTGGGCTTCTTCTGCTGAGAGTTGCTCTGCTATGTGGTGAGCCCTTGGAGTGTGTATTTGCGCATATATGCACATAGACACACACACACACACACACACACACACACACACACACAATGTGCTTCTTGCCTAAGGACTATCCAGCGTTGGTAGTAGAAACTGACTGCTGTTGACATCAGTGACTAGGAAACTGTTATTTAAGCACTCATGCTAACAGAAAGCTGGAAATTGATCCCTCGGGCTGGAGTAATGGTATTCTATTTAGCCTTGTAGGCTGTGATGGTGGGTTGCTGTGGGTCAGACACTGGTGGAGACTTCTCTGATGCTCAGGGAGCAGCTGCATGATACAGAAGAAGCCCAAGTGTGTAGTTCTAAGTGTCCTGCTCAGGGGTCCCATGTGTCTGTGAAATGCTACTTATGTGCCTGCTGATTGACAGGGGCTGGGCTGGGAGTACCATAGAAGTCATGAATGAATGTAGTCTGCCACAGCCCAGGGAGGGAAATTTCTCTCTCAGGACTTGTGAGGAAGATAACAAGTGGGCAGTGATGGGTGTGGAACTCACAGCACATGGTCTATCCTGAATAGATGCTCAGGTAGGGTCAGTTGTGGTTGCTGCTGTTGGATCTGAATTGTTGGCTTGACAACCATGAGGGAGGGTATATGAAGGTCCTGCTGGTAACAAATATACACAAATCTCAGTGGCCTACAAAATAAGGACTACTTTGTCTTTTATGTTACTTATATGTATGGGTGATGATGGTCTCTGTTCATGAAAGTTACTCAGTGACACAGCAGATGGAGCATCCCTTAGCTTAGGCATTATGGGTAATCATGACAAGATGAGAAGGAGGCATGGGAGGACCTTGAATGAGCATTTAATAGCTGTAGTTGAGAAGAGGTACACATTGCCTCCACTCACAAGCATGGCCAGATCCAGTCTATATGGCCTCTCTCAACTTCAAAGACGGTGGCTTACATAGGGGCTGGGAAGAGAGATTTGCCCAGGACCTGAGAAGAAATGGTTAAGTCTGGTCACTAGCATGGACAGTGTTTGAGGAAAATGTAAGAGTCCCCATGTGACCATGGGATAGAGATGTGCACAGGGTGGGAGTAACTCCTGTTAGCAAACTGGTGTAAAATAGCAGATAAAAACCTCCATCTCTGATTCTAAGATCTGTGTTCTATCATCCACTCCCACTGCACCTCAGCTCCTCACAGCCTCTGGCATGGTAAGGGGACTGGAAGTGGACAACAATCAAGCTTTATAACAGAGCAACCCTCTATCATCCCAGCAGCTGTATGTGGCAGGCATATCTCTTTCCATTTCAAAGATGGGAAAATTGAGGCCTAGCGAGTGTAGAGCAGCTTGTCCAATGCTGCCCAGTTAGTAGTGTGCAGAGCAAGGAATTTCCCTGGGTGTCTGACCTCAAGGCTTGTGCTGCCTGCACACACACTCCTGAGAGGAGAGAGGGACATGGTGATGGGGACTGAGCTGGGTGCAGGGCAATGTCCAGTCTGGATCCTAGTGGCTTTCCTGCTGATACAACTCTGAGGTGCTACGGAATAACAGGGTTCTCCCAAGGAGAATGGGAGATCTATGAGCCTACCTTTTGAGGGAACAGGGCTTGGCCAGTGGTGGAAGGCCTCCAAAGTAGACAGGGAGGAGAGGAGAGCTTCTGCAGGGCTGGAGGAGAGACCCCTAACCTTTGAACAAGCATGATTCTCTGACAGGTAGATTTTGGGTTGCTTATCTTTATAAGAAACAACTTTCAGACATAGAGACTCCATTGTGTGTGGTAGTTATTAGTGTGGGTTCCAGAGTCAGAAAGATTTTGAGCTCCAAACCAGATACTTAACCTCTAAGCAATAAGAGTAGAGTTACAGAGGATATTACTTAAAATGGTTCATGCAAAAAGCCACACACAGTGCCTAGGATGTAGTAAGCATGGCATTAATGTCAGTGGTTAGCATTATTAATATTATTAAGATGAGACTGGGGTCAGTGAACTCCTTAACCCAAAGCTTGTCAAGCAGTGATGGATGGGGTTGACTGGTGCTGTAGGAGAGACCACAGCAATGGAGTAAAGTTGAATCTGTTCACAGTTAAGTCCCGCCATCTGACTTTTGATTCTGTCTTTGATGAGCTGGGTGATCTTGGGCAGGTTCCAGGGCCCCCTTGGCCTCTCAGAGTCTTTCTTTGTAAGCTCTCCTCTCTTGCCAGGGTGAAAGGGCAATAATCAAGGGTCCTGCCGGCAACTGAAGCACTGTGTCTGAGAGGAAACATAAAGAATAGCTTTGTTCTGCAGGGGTAAGGGTTTAAGACCTTTCCAGGGCACGGTGGTCCTGTGGAGTTTCTTTGGGACTTTGATCTGGCTTTGGTCCAGGGCCATCAGCTTGAGAACTCATCTTCCACACATTCCTTTGATGGGCTTTGATACTCACTGAAGCAAAGTGCACAAAAATTCCCCATAAATGCCTGGTAATGTGGCTCAGAATTGGGCCCTGCAGGATTATTAGAGTCATCCATCTTAATTATACTGAAAATCACTTACACATTTTCCATAACAATGTTACATTTACAATTTTCCAGCACTGAGCCACTTGCCTGGCAGGGCTTTCCCATGCTTTGCGGGGGAGTGTTTCCCTCAAGTTACATCTCTCTGTTCTCCCTTCCCAGGGGGTCAGGGGACAATGAGGTGGACACTGATTCCCTATACCCAGCATTTTATTCAGCATTTTGCATGGCCCTATGAGGCTCATAGGCTTATCGCCATTTTACAGATGAGAAAAGAGAGGCTCACAGAGGCTGAGTAACTTGCAAAAAGCAAAATGCTAAGAAACAGTGACTTCAAGAAGAAAAACTCTCCTGTTTTCCATCGGTGTTTCTTCAGATGCCTCTCTTTTGCCTTCTGCCTCACCGTCCCAGTTTCTATTTTGTGGTGAGAGAGGAGACCTTGGCAGGGGTCACGTACTGGAGCTCAGGCATGACTTACTGCTAAAGGGAGGGTTTTCTGGAGGGGAGATCAGGAGCAGGTGTGAGCAGAGCCCAGTTCCTTCTTTATCAGAGAGGGTGGCAGAAGACACCTGCATCCATGGTCCAGGAAAGAGCTTGTGAACCCAAGTGAAAGGGAGTCAGAAAGAAACAAGATATAGTCCCCAAGGGCACACCCCTAGTGAGTTACTTCCTCCAGCCACACTCCAACTGCCTACAGTTATTATCGAGTAATCCATTCAAGTTGTATATTATAGTCCTTACAATCTAATTAGCCTAGTCATTTCACCTCTGAACATTGCTGCATTGCCTAACACTTAAGTGTTTCTGGGGGACATTAAAGATCTGAACTGTAACAGTAAGAGGGGTGGTATCCTGTGACAGAACCAACTCTGTGGAACTGGTGCTAGCCATGTTGGGTAGCTTGAGTCCACCCACCTACAGCTGGACTGGGAGCTGGGTGATCTGTCTTTCCAGGACCTGAAGTGAAAGTAGGCTTCTGTGGAACATGCAGAGGTCATTCAGATTTTTAGATTCAAACTAAAAAGTTTTTTTCTCAGCACAAGAAACAATCAATATGTGAAAAGAGAGCCTACAAAGTGGGAGAAAATCTTTTCCACACACATGTCAGACAGAGCACTAATCTCCAAAGTTTACAAAGAATTTAAAAAGCTTTACACCCAAAATACAATCAACAAATGGGTTAAGGAAATGGGCAGACATTCCATAGGAGAAGAAAGACAGGTAATCAACAAATATATGAAAAAGTGCTCATCATCCCTAGTAATTAAAACCACCCTAAGATTTCATCCCACTCCATTTGAATGACTATAATCATGAACACAAGGAATAGTGTGTTGGCATGGATGTGGGGAAAAAGGCACACTTGTGCATTGCTGGTGGAGTTTCAAATTGGTGCAGCCACTCTGGAAAGCAGTATGGCGATTCCTCAGAAAACTTGGAATGGAACCACTATTTGACTCAGCTATCCCACTACTTGGTTTATACCCAAAGGACTTAAAATCAGCATACTACAGTGATGCAGCCATATTGATCTTCCTAGTAGCTCAATTCACAATAACTAGATTATGGAACCAACCTAGATGCCCTTCAGCTGATGAATGGATAAAGACTGTGGTATATATACACAGCCATATTACTGTGGAATATTACTTAGTCATAAAGAAGAATAAAATTATGGCATTTGCTGGTAAATGGATGAAATTGGAAAATATCATACTAAGTGAAAGAGATCAAGCCCCAAAACCAAAGGCTGAATGTTTTCTCTGATAAGTGGAGGACAATACATAACGATGGGGTGTGGCGGAGAAAGAGAAGAATGAAGGAACTTTGGATGGTATAGAGGAAAATGGGGTGGGAGGGGGTGGGGGACAGAAAGACAGTAGAATGAAACAGACAGTATTACTGTATATATATATGTATGATTACATGAATGGTTCGAATCTACATTTTGTACAACCATAGAAATGAAAAGCTGTACCCCATTTGTGTAAAATGAATCAAAATGCAGTCTGTAAAAATAAGAAAGATTTTATTAAAAAAAAAGATTTTCTGGACCTCTGTTTTCCCCAGTACAGACTTTTAAGTGCTACCATGTGGAATGCTTCTGATGGTCCTGCTTCCCAACAGCACCGTAGACACTCTGGGCCAGTATGTGCAGTGCTCAGGGTCTGCAGGGGACATATCCATGAATCCATCCTTGGACAAGTACCAAGAAAGGGGACTGATGAGTGAGCTTCCACTCCAAGGAGGTCTTGAGACTTGACAGTTGCATTTGCTGCCGAGCTGAAATGGTGATAGCAGCCTAGGTAGAAAATTCTAGGAGTACAGAAATAATGTCAGAATCTCCAGCTTTGTCTGACAGTCCAGGATATGAAGTATCTATGTTCAAGAGAGGACTTGAACCTTTCATCTAGGCATAAGGAATGGAGTGAAGTTCCAGGAGGGGCATGACTCTCATAGCCCCAGCACAGCCTCAGTCTGTCCTACCTCAGGGCCCCCTGGAGCACAAAACATCCTCCAGCAACAGCACAAGCTTGTATTTTGAGGAAGAAACACATTCATTCATTGAAGTCCCTCAAGGCATCCCACCCACATCCCATGTCAGTTCTGGGAGCGGAGAGTTATATTTACTGGTTCCCATAGGAAGAATTTAAGACATGCCATGTCAGAAACTCATGACAACCATGGGGAGAGAAGAAGGGATCCTGCTGGGCTTGGTGTGAAGTGCAATTTTGCCAGCACCTATTGCTTCTCTGACTGTTTCCCATCTCCTCCTTCCTTGGAGGCTGGGGGTGTGGCAAGAAGCTTTCCAAAGAGATGATGTATTCATCAGGATTCTCTAGAATAACAGAACAAATAGGATATATGTTTTTGGAAGTGTCTCATGCGATTTTAGAGGAAGACCAGCTCCAAATCTGCAGAGCCATCATCTCAACTCAAAGACCATCATTCAGGAAGAATTCTCATCTACTGATGGAAGGGTCAGTCTTCTGGTTTTAGTCAGGTCTTTGCTTGATTGGATGAGGCCCATCACATGACAGGGCAATTTGCTCTACTCAAGTCTAGTGATATAATGTTAATCTCTCCAAGAAGCACAGACACATCTTAAATATCTAAGCACCCTGTGTCCCAGTCAAATTAACACAAAATGGGCCATCATAGACAGGGATGTATGTGCAGGGGAGGGGATATGGTTTCTGCAATTGCCTGGGCAAGAAACTCTGTCTGAGTTCCAGTTTTCTCAATTATAAAAGGGATGTTATGAGCATGAGAGAAGCTAATGGATTGGTGCTACCTATGAAACTGGGATGTGATTGACCCCTGACCAGATTCACACTGGTCACTATCAACTATCCCTCCCAGAAGAGATCCTTCTGTGGCGTGTATGCCTTTAAGCACTCTCCAGCTGTTCTTTGGCCACATGTAGCTGATGGTCTGCAGGACTGAAGGTGATACAGTGAGGTGTTACCTGTTCTATGGGGTCTGAGAGCCCTATCTGTTGGTCCTTGAGGTCACCATGACTCCAGTGTCAGGTTGACGTTGAGATCAGAGGAGCCAGTGGGAGTTACAAGTAAGTCTCAAACACCGCAGCAGTTGCTATATGAAGAAAGCACTGAGGGTATCCCCCTCCCCTTTATTTTGATGATTTCTTGTCTAGGTCAGTGTTCAGACCTGAGGCCTCTGAGCTGGTAAAGGAGATGACTGTAGCTGGATGCTGACCCCACACCTCCTGCCCTATGTACTCCTAAAACCAAATCTAGTTAGAGAATTGTTAGACTTCTTTTTAATTACATGGGATGATTTAAAAATCAACTGTGATGCTGTCACATTTGGCATGGCTGGATCCCACAATCCTGAATAAGAGGCTCCTTGTTCATACACATTTCTAGACCGGAGTTTCTTCATCAGGTGGGGTACAAAGTTACAAAAACCCTTCATCCCTAAAGAATACAGTTCTTGAGGCTCTTTCCACGGGGCGATCCAAGATGGCAGACTAGAGGGTGACTGCATCTCCTGTCGCTCCAGAACCCAGGATTCAAGAAAGGGAGGCATTGAGAGACTCGGACTAAAATAGAGCCACGGGGTGAGTCTCCCCCACCAGGTGAAGCTCGGCCTGGGTGGCAGGCCCAGATAGGGGCAGCTTATTAGAGCAGGGCAGGGCAGCTAGAGTCTTCCCCAGGTAGCCCTTCTCCCTCCAGCAGTGGGCTCCTCACACATGGCCAGCTTCTGGGAGCAGACCCCACAGTGACAGCCTTTCTGCACAGAACGAGCTCCAAGTCCCAGAGCCAGTGGCAAGCTCTGGTCCACAAGCAGCTTCAGGGACCAGGACAGGGCAGCCAGGGACTTCCCCAAGCAGCCCTGCTCCCTCCGGCGGCAGACTCCTTTCACGGCCAGCTTCTCGGAGCAGGCCCGCCCAGTGAGAGCCTATCCGCACAGAGCCAGCTCCAAGCCCTGGAACCAGTAGTGGGCTAGGGGCAGCTTTCTTCGGAAGCACTGCATTATCAAGTTCCTCCAAGACTTCAGGCTACTGAAGGCTGGGAGGTGATATACTGGAAATCCACAGGGACACTATAAGCCAATAGAGGAAATCCGCAATATCTCAGAGTCCCACTGATACCTGACCAATATGAGAAAATAAGGGAAGAAAATGTCCCAAACAAACCTAGATACTATATCAATAAAACCCAATGACAGCACAGCAGAAGAAACGTCAGAAAGGGAGTTCAGAATGTACATAATTAAAACAATCAGGGAAGCAAACAAGGAGATGAAAGAACAAATGCAGGCATTGAAGGAGGAGATGAAAGAGCAAATGCAGGCATTAAATGGTTGCACAAATCGATAATTAAAAGAGCAAATATGGGAAACAAGAGATCATTTCAATAAAGAGTTAGACATACTTAAAAAAACAAACAAACAGAAATCCTTGAAATGAAGGAAACAATAAACCAAGCTAAAAACTCCATAGAAAGCATAACCAATAGGATAGAACACCTGGAAGACAGAACCCCAGACATTGAAGACAAAATATTTAATCTTGAAAACAAAGTTGACCAAACAGAGAAGATGGTAAGAAATCATGAACAGAATCTATAAGAATTGTGGGGCATCATGAAAAGGCCAAATTTAAGAATTATTGGGATTGAGGAAGGCTTAGAGAAACAAAACAAAGGAATGAACAATCTATTCAATGAAATCATATCAGAAAATTTCCCTAATCTGAAGAATGAAATGGAAAACCAGGTACAAGAGGCTTATAGGATTCCAAATATACAAAATTACAACAGACCCACACCAAGGTACATTATTATGAAAATACCTAACATACAAAATAAAGACAGAATTATAAAGGCTGTGAGAGAAAAGAATCAAATTACATTCAGGGGGAAACCACTAAGAATATCAACAGATTTTTTAATCCAGACACTAAAAGCTAGAAGGGCCTGAAACAACACTGACCAAGCCTGAAAGAAAATGGATGCCAACCAAGAATCTTATACCCAGCAAAACTTACTTTCAGATTTGACGATGAGATAAGATCCTTCCATGATAAACAAAAGCTAAAGGAATTTACAAAAAGAAAGCCAGCATTACAGAACATTCTCAGCTAAATATTCCATGAGGAAGAGATGAAAAACAATGATGCAAATCAGCAAAGGGAGGAACTACCCTACAGGAATAGCCAAATAAAGGAGAAACCAAATCATGTCAAAAAAACAAAAATGAGTCAAATGACTGGCAATACAAATCATATCACAATAATAACCCTGAATGTTAATGGCCTGAACTCATCAATCAAAAGACATAGACTGGCAGATTGGATTAAAAAGAAAAATCCAACAATCAGAAAAATTAACAGAATAAATAGTTGGTTCTCTGAAAAAATAAACAAAATTGATAAACCCTTAGCCACAAACAAAGGGAAAGAGGGAGAAAACTCAAATTACTAAAACTTGGAATGAACAAGGAAATATCACAACAGACACGAGTGAAATACAAAACATAATTAGAAGTTATTTTGAAAATCTATACTCCAACAAAACAGAAAACCTCGAAGACATCAACAAGTTTCTAAAGACACATGAATTACCTAAACTGAACGAGGAGGACATACACAACTTAAATAAATCAGTTTTAAGCAATGAAATAGAAGAGGTCATCAAAGGCCTACCAAGAAAGAAAAGTCCGGGACCAGATGGGTTCTCAGTCGAGTTCTACAAAACCTTTAAAGAAGAGCTCATTCCCATACTCCTCAAAGTGTTCCATAAAATAGAAGAGGAGGGAATCCTCCCAAACTCATTCTATGAAGCCAATATCACCCTGATACCTAAACCAGACAGAGACACATCGAGGAAAGAAAACTTCAGACCAATATCCTTAATGAACATTGATGCAAAAATTCTCAACAAAATTTTAGCAAATCGCATACAAAAATATATTAAAAAGATAGTGCACCACGATCAAGTGGGTTTTATCCCAGGGATGCAAGGTTGGTTCAACATCCAGAAATCAATAAATGTCATTCACCATATCAACAGACTAAAAGTTAAGAATCACATGATTATTTCAATAGATGCAGAAAAAGCATTTGATAAAATGCAGCATCCCTTCATGCTCAAAACACTGGAGAAAATTGGGGTAGTGGGAACATTCCTTAACATTGTAAAGGCCATCTACGCTAAGCCCATGGCCAATATCATTCTAAATGGTGAAAAACTGAAAGCATTCCCCCTAAAAACTGGAACAAGGCAGGGATTCCCTCTTTCACCACTTCTATTCAACATCATCCTTGAAACTCTAGCCAGAACAATTAGATAAACCAAAGAAATTAAAGGGATACGAATATAAAAGAAGAACTCAAACTATCCCTGTTTGCTGATGACATGATTACATATTTAGAGGAACCTGGAAATTCCACCAGAGAGCTCTTTGAACTCATAAGTGAATTCAGTAAAGTATCAGGTTACAAGATCAATGCTCATAAATCCAATGCATTTTTATACATAAGTGATGAATCTTCAGAAAGAGAAATTAGGAAAACTACCCCATTCACGATAGCATCGAAAAAAATAAAATACTTGGGAATCAATCTCACAAAAGAAGTGAAAGACCTCTACAATGAGAACTACAGAACACTAAAGAAAGAAAGAAAACCTTAGAAGATGGAAAGATCTCACATGTTCTTGGATAGGCAGAATTAATATTGTCAAAATGGCCATACTACCAAAAGTGCTATACAGATTCAATGCAATTCCAATTAAAATCCCAATGATGTTCCTTACAGAAATAGAGCAAGCAATTATGAAATTCATCTGGAAGAATAAGAAACCCAGAATAGCTAAAGCAATCCTCAGTAGAAAGAGCGAAGCAGGGGGTATCGCAATACCAGATCTTCAACTCTATTACAAAGCAATAGTAACAAAAATGGCATGGTATTGGTACCAAAATAGACAGGTAGATCAATGGTACAGAATAGAGGACATGGACACAAACCTAAATAAATACAATTTTCTAATACTAGACAAAGGGGCCAAAAAAAAGCAATGGAGAAAAGATAGCCTCTTCAACAAATGGTGCTGGGAAAACTGGAAAACCGTATGAAACAGAATGAAATTAAACCCCTATTTCTCACCCTGCACAAAACTCAACTCAAAATGGATAAGGACCTCAGAATCAGACCAGAGACCCTGCAGATTATAGAAGAAAAAGTAGGTCCAGATCTTCAACATGTCAGCTTAGGACCAGACTTCCTCAACGGGACTCCCATAGCACAAGAAATAAAAGCAAGAATCAATAACTGGGATAGATTCAAACTAAAAAGCTTTCTCTCAGTAAAGGAAACTATCAGTAATGTGAAGAGAGAGCCTACAGAGTGGGAGAATATCTTTGCCACTCATACTTCAGATAGAGCGCTAATTTCCAGAATCTATAAAGAACTCAAAAAACTCTACACCAAGAATACAAATAATCCAATCAACAAATGGGCTAAGAAAATGAACAGACACTTCACAGAAGAAGATGTACAAGCAATCAACAGATATATGAAAAAATGTTCAACATCTCTAGTCATAAGAGAAATGCAAATCAAAACTACCCTAAGATTTCATCTCACCCCAATTAGAATGGTGATTATCAAGAATGCAAGCAACAATAGGTGTTGGCGAGGATGTGGGGAAAAAGGTACACTCATACATTGCTGGTGGGGTTGCAAATTAGTGCAACCACTCTGGAAAGCAGTATGGAGATTCCTCAGAAAGCTTGGAATGGAACCACCATTCGACCCAGCTGTCCGACTCCTTGGCCTATACCCAAAGGACTTAAAATCAGCATACTGCAGAGATACAACCCCATCAATGTTCATAGCTGCTCAATTCACTATAGCCAGATTGTGGAACCAACCTAGATGCCCTTCAGTTATGAATGGATAAAGAAACTGTGGCATATATATATAATGTAATATTACTCTGCCATGAACAATGATAAAATTATGGCATTTGCAGGCAAATGGATGAAATTGGAGGATATCATGCTAAGTGAGATAAGCCAATCTCAAAAAACTAAAGGATGATTGATCTCGCTGATAAGCGGATGAGGACATATAAGGGGGGGTAGGAGGGGTAGCATTTTGGTTAGGGTTAGATTTAGGGTTAGGGATAAGGAGGGTGGTAAGAATGGAGGAAGGATTGTATAGAGGGAAAAGAGGGGTGGGAGTGGTGGGGGGAAGGGAAAAATAGCAGAATGATTCAAACAACATTGCCCTATGTAAATTTATGATTTTTAATTAAAATAAATAAATTAAAAAAAGAGAATACAAATAATCCAATCAACAAATGGGCTAAGGAAATGAACAGACACTTCACAGAAGATGTACAAGCATTGAATGATATATGAAAAAATGTTCAACATCTCTAGTAATAAGAGAAATGCAAATCAAAACTACCCTAAGATTTCATCTCACCCCAATTAGAATGGTGATTATCAAGAATGCAAGCAACAATAGGTGTTGGCGAGGATGTGGGGAAAAAGGTACACTCATAACATTGCTGGTGGGGTTGCAAATTAGTGCAGCCACTCTGGAAAGCAATATGGAGATTCCTCAGATAGGTTGGAGTGGAACCACCATTCGACTCAGCTATCCCACTCCTTGGCCCATACCCAAACGACTTAAAATCAGCATACTACAGAGATACAGACACATCAATGTCATTGCTGCTCAATTCACCATAGCCAGATTGTGGAGCCAACCTCGATGTCCTTCGATTGATGAATGGATAAAAAAACTGTGGTATATATATACAATGGAATATTACTCTGCCATGAAGAATAATAAAATTATGGCATTTGCTGGCAAATGGATGAAATTGGAGAATATCATCCTAAGTGAGATAAGCCAATCTCAAAAAACTAAAGGACGAATGATCTCACTGATAAGCGGATGAGGACATAATGGGGGGTGGGAGGGATTAGCGTTAGGGTTAGGGTTAGGTTTAGGGTTAGGGTTAAGGAGGGTGGTAAGAATGGAGGAAGGAAGGATTGTATAGAGGGAAAAGAGGGGTGGGAGGGGTTGGTGGAAGGGAAAAAATAACAGAATGAATCATACAACATTACCCTATGTGAATTTATTACACAAATGGTATGTGTTGCCTCCACGTACAAACAGAGAAACTACATGTATCTCATTTGTTTACAATAAAAAAAAATAAACAAAAAAAGAAAAATCGGGCATGCTTTCAGAAGTTAAATCCTCTTATTTTAAGTGTCAAGCTGTAAGAATTGATGCTTTTCTATTATGTTAAAAATGAGAGCACTATAAAAACAAAAGAATACAAAGAAACAAAAACAAAATGTTGCCTTTTCTGGAACAAAATCTCTGTTTTACTATTTCAGATTTTGATGGAAGACAAAAGCTACTAGGATATGTATAATTCAGTTTATCAGAAACATGTAAATTAAAGACATGGATAAATTAATGTGACTAATGTTTTGACATTAGTGTATGGCAATTCTAAGAAATATATTAATAACCATGTACATATTAAAGATGAAGATCTGATATTGAAATAAAAAAATACATTTCTTACTGTAATCTGAAATGTTCCTCAAAGGCCCAGATATTAAAAGTTGGTTCCCAGTCTATGGAGCTATTGTGAGGATACTTTAAGAGGTGGGTCCTAGTTGGAATAAATTAGCTCATTTGGGCTGCACCCCTGAAGGGGATATTGGGACCCTGGTCCCTTCCTCTCTCTCTCTTTGCTTCCTAGCGGCCATGAAGTGAGCAGCTTTGCTCTACCACTTGTCCCTGCCATGATGTGCTATGCTACTGTAGGACCAGAGCATCAGGGCCAAACAACCATGGACTGAAACCTCTAAAACTGTGAGTCAAACTAAACCTTTTCTCCTTTTAAGTTGTTTAGGTCATGTGTTTTGTCACAATGTTGGGAAGTTGACTAACACAGTTCTGTTGGGGCCTTATGTAGGAGGCAATTCTAGATAAGGCTATGTACACGGAGTAGATTCCAATCATCAGGCAGCCAGAAACTAACTTCCTAGGCTGCTCTGATGACCCAGATAACCCCTTCTATGGACCTGGCTTTATCTCTGGGCATCTAGTTCCAAGAAAATGTCTGGAACATGTAGGTAAGCATGATATTTATTGAGTAGATGGATGGTTGCATGCATAAGTGAATTGATGGGGAGATGGATGTTTAAATGAATGATGGATGGATGCATGGGTGGGCAGATGGATGGGTAGCTGGCTGTTAGGCAAATAGTGAGTGGGTGGGTTGTTAGTTGATTGACTAAATGGTTGTCTGGATGGATGTATGGGTGGATAGGCCAGAAGCAAGCAATGTCGGTATGGGTGGGAGGGAGCTTTGCAGCATGATTTGCCTGTTGCAAGGTGGAGACATTTTCTAAGGCTTGTCTGTCACTAGATAACTTTTTATTCTCTATCTCTGAAAGGACAAATTCAGACTGGCTTCTATGTATGTAGAGGGGTGAGAGGTCCTGAGAAATTTGCACTGAATCCCTTTCACACTGTAGTGCTTATTTTGTCTACAAGTAAAATGGGCACCCTACAGTGCCCCTTGGTGCCATGGCAGAGCTACGGTGGCATAGAAAAGGATCCCAGGGATATGCTGCTGGGTTTCCAGTGATGATGTATCAGGGCAGAAGGTCTTCAGGGTTGGAG
Organism: Sciurus vulgaris; assembly: GCF_902686455.1. NCBI lineage: Eukaryota > Metazoa > Chordata > Mammalia > Rodentia > Sciuridae > Sciurus > Sciurus vulgaris. The sequence continues at coordinate 74,600,169 of NC_136463.1, forward strand.
AAGGAAGCTGGAGATAACCTGGAAATAAACTCAGGGAGGCAATGTGCTGTGGGCTCTGTTTGCTGGCTGGGGCAGGCTTCCTAGATCAGTCTCAATCCATGGGAGATGGGGAGGAGAGCAGCCTGAGAAGGTGGGGTTCCCTGGACCTGTCTTTTCTCCTCCAGGAATCTTCCAGACTCTCAACGTTTTATGTTAAGAGACTTTCCTGGGAGCTGAGACCTTTGTTGGTTGGAATGGGTGACAGGAAATCTGCCTCACCTGGGAACTCTGTTTCTCAGATTTCAGCACCGATGCAATAGTTTCTTATCCTGTGTGTCCCTGTTTACTAACCAGGGCTGCTCTGTGGTGACAGTGTGCTTTGCCTTTTCCCCCCAGGCTGACATGTGGCTCACAGTTCATTCTTGCATTCATCTGACAAAGTGATGGGTGCCTAGCACAGGAGAGCACCAAGGAGACACCCTTATTTCTAGAAGGTCAGCACCTGAGCAGAAGTGGTGTCAGTCAGCCTCTTAGGGTTCCCAGTAAGGGGCTTTCTAATTTCACTTGCTGAGCTGACTAGGGAAAAATAATAAAGAAAAACCAGAAAGATCCCATGGTGGGCTTGATCCCCCACCTTTGTTCCCATTGTCAGGGAAGTGGGATTTTCTGGTGATACAAAGGAATAAGGCTTAGTCAGGGGGACTTTGGAATGGCTGCACACAAAGTACACCATGTTCCCTAGGGGCCAGGCCAGGTATGGAATCTAGGGACACTTTGGAAAGCATCAAGGCTATGTGGGCAACACATCTGGCTTGCAACCCCACCTTTGTCAATGCTAGGCAGTGTGACTTCAAAGATATCCCAGCCTCTGGGACTCTGTGTCCTTAGCACTCTGCACACTTGAGAGGTGTAAAAAATAAGGCAGTTCATTGTGCCTCTTTTGTGCCAAGCAACAAATAGGGCTGCTTATGTGCACTGTCAGCACAAATCCTCAACAGTATCAATGGGATCATGTCTCTGCATTAAAATGAGTGGCTAGGGCCTTAGACTGATTAATTTCCCAAAGTCATATAGCTGGGAAGTCATTGGCAGATCTGGATTATTAAAATTTTTTAGTTTTACAATTGTGATAAAACACATGTAACAAAATTTACTTTTAAAACAATTTTTATGTGTAAGTTTCAGTGGCATTAAGTACATTCACATTGTTGTGCATCATCCGTCTTCTGAATTCTTTTCATTATCCTTGACTGAAACTCAGTATACATTAAACATCCACCCCCATTCCCAACCTGCCAGCCCCTAGCAACCACCATTGATATATCTCTAGGAACTTGAGGTGCTACAGGGACCTCATATGAAATGAATCATCTAGTATTTATCCTTTTGTGACTGGCTTATTTCACTTAGCACATGTCCTCAAACTTCATTCCTGTTTGAGCACGGGTCAGAGTTTCCTTTCTTCATAATGTTGTATAATGTTCTGCTGTAGGTATAACCATGTTTTGCTTATCTGTCTATTCATTGATGGACAGTTCATTTGCTTTCCTTTTGGCTACAGTGAACAATGCTGCTATCACTAGCAAATATCAATTTGAGATCTTGCTCAATTCTTTTGAGTACTTATCTAGAAGTGGGATGGTGAATCACTTGATAATTTGATGTTTAAATTTTTGAGAAACTTCCATGCTGTTTCCTACAAGAGTTCAATCACTTTGCATTCCTATCAATGGGCCAGAAAAGTTTTAATTTCTCCATATTTTGGTATCTTCCATTTTATTTTTTTATAGTAGTCATGTTAATGAGTGTGAGGTGGTATCTACTGTGGTTTTTATTTGCCTTTCGCTAGTGATGCAGATCTGGATTTTAATATTCATACTTGGAGGATGGAGTGTAACAATCTTGAACATAAAATCAAGGATTGTATTTTAATTGGAGCTTCCATTTTGCAGTTGAGCTGTACCTGCAGGAGGGGTGGGCTGAGTGTGGGAGATCTGAGTCCTGGGTGTGCTAAAGATTCAGTGGGTAATTAGAACTCAGTCACCTCCTTCATACTGTGCACAGCACCAAAGAGCAATGACATCGTGGTGCCTCTCTGGCAACTTGCTGTGTGGGTGCTACCAGCTGGGGGTAGCACCTCCCTGGTTGCTGTGCTCTGGGTTGTTCTGGTTAGGCCCTTGACCACTAGAGGCCCAGATTCCACAGACACAGAAAGGGACTGTAAAAAAAGATCTCTGCTCCTGAAGATGGAAGGGGGTTATGAGTGGAAGAGCTTTGCAAACAGTAGCAAATGGGCAATGCTTCTACATCTTGGTTTGAAACGTTAGCTATGCCTCATTCCCTCTTCTGCTTCTTCCACTCCTGCCAGGCTAGATGACCTCTCAGCTCCCACCACTCTGGACAGTGACCAATCTTCTTTCCCCATGCAAAACAAATCATGTAACTGTTCTGCTCAAGGTTCTTAACTAATTCTCTGCTACCTAAAAGCAGAGTCCTTTCAAAGTCCTTAATTTGCACAGCCTTGGTGGGTTACATGAAAATGACTTCCCATCACCATCTTGCTTTGCCCACCTCTAGGCCTCATGCTGAGCCACCCAGCCCTGCTCTGCCATTGAGTGTCTGGCAGGCACACCCGACACGCAAAGGAGGCTGCTTCTAACCTCCCTTTGCTGTGGTTCTTCTATGCTTGTAATGTCCAGAGTCCTGTTTTCATTTCTGAGCATCCACTGATTATTCATGCTGTCCAGATTGCTGCTGATTTAAAAAAAAAATTGCGAATTTTGTGTGCTAATTTTGCCCCTGAGCAACCCCAACAGACACAGCCCCTTTCCTTTGACAGAATCCACTCTGTCACACTGCCTCATCCCTAGATGGAAAATTCCCCATGGGGGACCTGCATGGGGGTACACGGTAAGCCCTCAGAGTATTGATGAACTATAAGAGAAAAAGAGTGGAGAATGAGATAACAGAGAGAATGCATGGTGGAACAGTTCAATTGTGTCTGCCTCTATTAATACACAAATGAGGTAGTTTTATGCAACTTTAATAAAACAGATTCTGAAAAAAACAAAGGAAAAGTTACCCTGGTGATTTCTGCCCATGGAAGGAGTTGGTATGTATTATATGAATACACATCAACCTCCCAGGTATGTGTTTTGTTTATGCAGAAACCAACCTTATTCATCTTTGTTCCCTGAGGCCTAAAACAGAGCAAGATTTTGTTGATGCTTAACACCCCTCCCCTCCCTAGAGATGGGTTTGCACAGGAATAACTTAATACATTTTACAACATAAGTTTTGCAGGGGTTTCCACTCTTACAGTCACTCAGGGACCCAGCCTAATAGATATCCAATCTCAATAGGAGTTCCTCTAGCACATCTGCAGTTTAGATCTGAAATGTCCTACAAAGGCCCATGTGTTGAAGATTTGGTCCCCAGTCCATGGCACTAGTGAAAGGTGGTGGAGCCTTTAAGAGGTGGGGCCAAGAGGGAGGAAGTTAGGTCATTGAGGGTGTGCCCTTGAAGGAGGCACTGGAACTACAGCTCCTTCTTTCTTTCTTTGTTTCCCAGTTGCCATGAGGTGATTAGGTCTATGATGATGTACTGAGCCACCAAAGGCCCAAAGCAACAGGGCAAAAAGACCATGGACTAAAACCTCTGAATCATGAACCAAAATAAACATTTTCTCCTTATAAGTTGATTTGATCAGGCATTTTGTCCCAGTGATGGAAATCTAATTAATACAATGGCTGAAAAGAAATATTGTAAACTGTGAACTTCTTAACACTTCTGTCCAGGAGAGACATATTATTTTATTTCATCTTATTGTTCAGAAGAGGCCACACGGTCTTACCTAATTCAATAGAAAAGGCAGCACAGTCCTTCACAGGAAGAGTGGAGGACTGAAATTCTTCTGAATATCTTTGTGGACTACCAGAGGGGCCATGAGATATTAGGGACCAGTTGGAACAATCATCTTTCTTTCTCAACGTCTGGGAACTGAGACAAGATCCAAGATCCAGACATTAGGTTGGGAAGAATTGAAAGAATAGGCTAATATTTCATCAGACTTTTCCTTGGCTAGTAGTTTTGATATGCTCAGAGGCATTTAGATTCAATAAAAATTTGATTTGAAAAAAAATGCCAGTCTGTTTTGTACATTATAAAAAGAGAGAGTCCATTTGCATTGCAGTTAGAAGTTAGGTGTTGGGGTGATGATAGGGAGACAGCATGAACTTTGAGGGTAAGGAGCCCATTGTCCTCTCATTTGACAGGTCAGTCACTCTCTGGCTATGATTTTGGGAAAACACTTCACCTCTCTTCCTTATTTGCCTATTTGAGAACTGGGACTGGTAACTGTTCTTACAGTTTGAATGACTGAGGAGACTGGACAAGGTCACACCTGGACAAGACTCAGTCCAGCCTTGCATGGAGTGGAAGACGGGCATGTGCTGCCATCATCGTCTTTGGGGTCAACCTTGTCATGGTATAATCAGTCTGTTCCATCCTTTGCTAGCCACAGGAGTGTGGACAGGTTGCTAAATGTCTCCTTCTATCCTCAGTTTTGTCATTTGAAAGATGGGGACAATGGTTTCTCTGTTCAGTGCTGTCATAAGCGTATGAGGTCACTATTGGATGAGCCCAGGGCAGATGGTGGCATGTGGAAGGAGCTCAGGCAGAGATGGCTGTGGGGTAACCCTGGAGACCTGGCCTGTTACATCTTACATCTGTGTAATAGTCAACTCGAAATTGATTTTATTCTTTTCCTTAATTGAAACAGTGCCTTCCCTTCCTTTTATTAATAAAGGTGAAATCTCCATGGGACTTGTAATTGTAAGAACTGTCAGTCACCGGCAATGGCTTTGTGGATGGGCATACCTCCTCCTCATTGTCCTTCCTGTGCCTTGTGGGAGCTGGAATGACCAAGTGGCAGGGAACTTTCACATGCTTCCATCTTCTTTTTCTCTCCCATGAGAATCGAACCAAAGTGTTCTTGATAAAGAGGGTGGAGGAGAGAGGCCATTAATTCCAGACTGCTGGAGAGCTGAGACGGGCGCCTTCATTAGGAAGTTAAAAATTGCATTTTATTTCCATTTTGATGAGATTTTTATGAGTTAGAAGAGATGAAGTTGAATCCCATGAGTGTAATGGACCCAGAAAGATCACAGATACAGGATTGAATCCAATGAACCATGAGGAGTTTAGTAAATTAATTAAATTTAAGAAAATAATGATTTTTTTGTCATTGGATTAAAATTTCTTTTAAAAAGGCAATGGCAAATTTCCTTTATGGGAAGTAACAATAACTACAATATTCTCCAAAACTCACTTCTCTCTTTCCCTCCCTTCCTTCCTCCCTCCCTTCCTTCCTTCCTTCCTTCCTTCCTTCCTTCCTTCCTTCCTTCCTTCCTTCCTTCCTTCCTTCCTTCCTTCCTTCCTTCCTTCCTTCCCTTTGAAGTTACAGGTGAAGGGATATCTATGATGGAGGTGGATGAGGGGCTAGGTAGAGGGAGCTCCTTCAAATGCTTCTTGATTTGACTTCTGAACCTCCAGTCTGGAGTCCACTGGTGCTGGCTCACAGCCCTGTCTCCCAGGATGGATCAGGAGTGTAAAGCAGGTTGCCATTCAGCCCCCTGTATCTTGGGATGCAATTTCTACTACTTGCACAAGTCTGGTAAGACAGAACACTTGGGTTGGGGTTGTTGTACATCCAAAGTTGCTCCAAGAAATTTCTGTTGGAAGGTGAGAATGCAAGAAAGCCCAGATTTATAGAGAAGTTTGGAACAGGAAAACCATGGTTCAGGAAGCAGACCCCATTGGACTAGAATCCCATACTGATCTCTGTACCTCATCAGCACATGTCAGCTCCAGGAAGAGGTAGAAGGAGCTGGAGTTTTCATCTTGAATAAGTACTGTATTGGATACTTCACACATATGATTTCATTTAGTTAAGTCAACAATCAACTGTAACCTAATATTGGGAATCATTATTGCCACATTACAGACATGAAACTACACTGATGTATCTGATTTAAAATTCAAGACCACAATTCTCAAGTGAACTCTTTTAATTCTGCTCAACAATCGTATTAGTTTACAAACTTGCTGTTAAGACCCAGATGGTCTTAGGGTTGATGGGTCACATGGTCTCTGTACCAGTTACTCAGCTCTGCTGATGTAAGTGTGAAAACAGCCATAGACAATATGTAAATGAATGAGTGTGGCTGTGTTCCAATAAAACTTTATGGATGGAAATGGAAATTTAGATTTCATATAATTTTCACATACCATAAAAATATTATTCTTCTTTTGATTATTTTCCCCAACCATTTAAAAACGTAACAGCTACTCTGAGCTCCTGGGCCATATGAAAGCAGGTGATGGGCAGGATTTGGCCTGAGGGCCACAGTTGGCTGACTCCTGCTGGATACCTTTCCCTCCCTGTGTCCCTGTCTCATACCCTGTGCAACCCTCCACTATCTTCTCCCTCATCCTCACTCTCAGCTGAGAACATTGCTTCTGAATTCACCAAGAAAGAGAAATAATTGGAAGGAAAAATATTCACAGACCCCACTATCATCTCCTACCATCTCCAGTGCTGCAGACCGTCTCCCTGGGCTTTGGACTCTGGGCTTTGGGCTCTTATTTCAAGTCAGCCTCACTACTTGCATCTAGACCTCCCATCTCCTGTCTTTTCAGGAGATCAATCACTCCAATCATACTTGCCCCTCGCCTAGATCACTCCATAAGCATTTAACTGTGCTGTCATTTATTTTAAAACACACCTATCTTAAGAACACTCACCACCTCAGTTACCATATCATCTCTCTGCTACCATTTATAACAAAAGGCCCTGAAAGAATTCTCCATTTACACAGCCTCCAATGCTTCTCTGTCTTTTCTTTCGTAAAAAGTTATTCATTAGTCATTTTAAGCTGAAGCAGATTTTCATACAGGGGAACAAACTTTTTCAGTATATAGTTCCATATTTTTGATCAATGTGTATTCTGTCTCCTATACCATGATACAGGATATTTCCACCACCCTGAGAGTTACCTCTATCAACCTTTTCATCAAAGATAATCTTTATGTCCGTCCCTCAGATTATTTTTGTCTGCTCTTGAGCTGCCTATTTATAGAATGGGTTTTGGTTTCTTTTTTTTTTTCCCCCCCAAGGAACTTGGAGTCTTTTTTTTCTAAATTCGTTTTTATTGTAAACAAATGGGATACATTTTGTTTCTTTGTTTGTACATGAAGTAGAGGCATACCATTTGTGTAATCATACATTTACATAAGGTAATAGTTTTTGATTCATTCTGTTATTTTTTTTCTCCCCCCACCTCTCCCACCCCTCTTATCCCTCTATAGAGTCCCTCCTTCCTCCATTCTTGATCCCTTCCCACCCCCTATATGTGTCATCATCCGCTAATCAGTGAGATCATTTGTCCTTTGGTTTTTTGAGATTGGCTTGTCTCACTTAGCATGATATTTTCAACTGCATCCATTTGCCTGCAAATGCCATAATTTTATTATTCTTTATGGTTGAGTAATATTCCATGGTATATATATATATATATATACCACAGTTTCTTTATCCATTCATCAATTGAGGGGCATCTAAGTTGGTTCCACAATTTGGCTATTATAAATTGAGCAGCTATGAACATTGTTGTGGCTATATCTCTATAATATGCTGATTTTAAGTCCTTTGGGTATAGGCTGAGGAGTGGGATAGCTGGGTCAATTGGTGGGTCTATTCCAAGCTTCTAAAGAATCTCCACACTGCTTTCCAGAGGGGCTGCACTAATTTACAGCCCCAACAGCAATGTATGAGTGTACCTTTTTCCCCACATCCTCGCCAACACCTATTGTTGCTAGTATTCTTGTTAATTGCCATTCTAATTGGGGTGAGATGGAATCTTAGGGTGGTTTTGATTTGCATTTCTCTTATTACTAAAGATGTTGAACATTTTTTCATATGTTTGTTGATTGCTTAATGCATCTTCTTCTGTGAAGTGTCTTCATTTCTTTAGCCCATTCATTGATTGGATTATTTGTATTCTTGGTGTAGAGTTTTTTGAGTTCTTTATATATACTGGAAATTATTGCTCTATCTGAAGTATGAGTGGCAAAGATTTTCTGCCACTGTAGGCTCTCTATTCGCATTGCTGATAGTTTCCTTTGCTGAGAGAGAGCTATTTGGTTTGAATCTATCCCAGTTATTGATTCTTGCTTTTATTTCTTGTGCTATGGGAGTCCTGTTAAGGAAGTCTGATCCTAAGCCAAAAAGTTGAAGGTTTGGACCTACTTTTTCTTGTATAAGATGCAGGGTCTCTGGTCTGATTTCAAGGTCCTTGAACCACTGTGAGTTGATTTTTGTGCAGGGTGAGAGATAGGGGTTTAGTTTCATTCTGTTGCATATGGATTTCCAGTTTTCCTAGCACCATTTGTTGAAGAGTCTATCTGTTCTCCATTGCATATTTTTGGCCCCTTTGTGTAGTATTAGAAAATTGTATTTATTTGGGTTCGTGTCTGTGTCCTCTATTCTGTACCATTGATCTACCTGTCTATTTTGGTGCCAATACCATGTCGTTTTTGTTACTATTGCTTTGTAGTATAATTGAAGTTCTGGTATTGTGATACCCCCTGCTTTACTCTTCCTGCTAAGGATTGCTTTAACTATTCTGGGTTTTTTATTCTTCCAGATGAATTTCATAATTGCTTGCTTTATTTCTGTGAGATATGTCACTGGGATTTTAATTGGAATTGCATTGAATCTGTATAGCACTTTAGGTAGTATGGCCATTTTGACAATATTAATTCTGCCTATCCAAGAACATGGGAGATCTTTCCATCTTCTAAGGTTTTCTTTAATTTCTTTCTTTAGTTTCTGTAGTTCTCATTGTAGAGGTCTTTCATCTGTTTTGTTAGATTGATACCCAAGAATTTTATTTTTTTTGAAGCTATTGTGAATGGTGTAGTTTTCTTAACTTCTCTTTCTGAAGATTCATCACTTATGTATAAAAATACATTGGATTTATGAGCATCGATCTTCTATCCAGCTACTTTACTGAGTTCACTTTTGAGTTCTAAAAGTATTCTGGTGGAATTTTCTGGTTCCTCTAAATATATAATCATGTCATCAGCAAACAGGGATAGTTTGGGTTCTTCTTTTCCTATTTGTATCCCTTTAATTTCCTTGGTCTGTCTAATTGCTCTGGCTATTAGTTTCAAGAATAGAATAGAAGTTGAATAGAAGTTGAATAGAAGTGGTGAAAGAGGGCATCTCTGCCTTGTTCCAGTTTTTAGGGGGAATGCTTTCAGTTTTTCACCATTTAGAATGATATTACCCATGGGCTTAGCATAGATGACCTTTACAATGTTAAGGAATGTTCCCACTATCCCTATTTTTTTCTAGTGTTTTGAGCATGAAGGGGTGCTGTATTTTATCAAATGCTTTTTCTGCATCTATAGCAATAATCATGTGATTCTTGACTTTAAGTGTATTGATTTGGAGAATTAAATTTATTGATTTCCTGATGTTGAACCAACCTTGCATCCCTTGCATCCCTGGGATAAAATCCACCTCATCATGGTGCACTATCTTTTTAATATATTTTTGTATGCGATTTGCTAAAATTTTGTTGAGAATTTTTGCATCGATGTTCATTAAGGATATTGGTCTGAAATTTTCTTTCCTCGATGTGTCTCTGTCTGGTTTAGGTATCAGGGTGATATTGGCTTCATAGAATGAGTTTGGGAGGGTTCCCTCCTCTTCTATTTCATGGAATACTTTGAGAAGTATTGGAATGAGCTCTTCTTTAAAGGTTTTGTAGAACTCGGCTGAGAACCCACCTGGTCCTGGACTTTTCTTTGTTGGTAGGCTTTTGATGACTTCTTCTATTTCAGTACTTGAAATTGATCTATTTAAATTGTGTATGTCCTCCTGTTCAGTTGAGGCAATTCATATGTCTCTAGATACCTGTTGATGTCTTCGAGATTTTGTTGGAGTATAGATTTTCAAAATAGCTTCTAATTATGTTTTGTATATTACTCATGTCTGTTGTAATATTTCCTTGTTCATTCTGAATTCTAGTAATTTGGGTTTTCTCTCTCCTTCTCCTTTCTAGTGTGGCTGAGGGTTTATCAATTTTGTTTATTTTTTCAAAGAACCAACTATTTATTTTGTTAATTTTTTGTATTGTTTCTTTCGTTTCAATTTCGTTGATTTCAGCCCTGATTTTAACTATTTCCTGTCTTCTATTACTTTTGGTGTTGCTCTGTTCTTCTTTTTCTAGGGCTTTAAGCCGTAGTGTTAGGTCGTTTATTTGTTGATTTTTTTTCTTCTTTTATTTAATGCACTCCATGAAATAAAATTTCCTCTAAGAACTGCTTTCATAGTGTCCCAGAAATTTTGATATGTTGTTTCTTTGTTCTCATTTACCTCTAAGAAATTTTTAATTTCCTTCCTGATATCTTCTGTTATCCATTCATCATATAATAGCATATTATTTAATCTCCAGGTGTTGGAGTAGTTTCTGTTTTTTACTGTCATTTATTTCTAATTTCAATCCATTATGATCTGATAGATTACAAGGTATGATCTCTATCTTCTTATATTTGCTAACAGTAGCTTTGTGGCATAATATATGGTCTATATTAGAGAAGGATCCATGTGCTGCTGAGAAGAAAGTGTATTCATTCTTTGTTGGATGGTATATTCTATAAATGTTGGGTAAGTCTAAATTATTGATTGTGTTATTGAGATCTATGGTTTCTTCATTCAATTTTCATTTGGAGGATCTGTCCAGTGGTGAGAGAGGTGTGTTAAAATCACCTAGTATTATTGTGTTGTGGTCTATTTGATTTCTGGCATTGAAAAGGATTTGTTTGATGTACATGGATGAGCCAATGTTCGGGGTGTAGATATTTATGACTGTTATGTCTTGCTGATTTATGCTTCCCTTAAGCAGTATGTAATGTCCTTCTTTATCCCTTCTGACTAACTTTGGCTTGAAGTCCACATTATCTGAAATGAGGATGGATACTCCAGCTTTTTTGCTGTGTCCATGTGCATGGTATGTTTTTTCCCATCCTTTCACCTTTAGTCTTTGGGTATCTCTTTCTATGAGATGAGTCTCTTGCAGGCAGCAAATTGTTGGATTTTTCTTTTTAATCCAATCTGCCAGTCTATGTCTTTTGATTGATGAGTTCAGGCCATTTAAGGATTATTATTGTGATATGATTTGTATTCCCAGTCATTTGACTCATTTTTGTTTTCTGACATGATTTGGTTTCCCCTTTATTTGGCTATTCCTTTAGGCTAGTTCCTCCCGTTGCTGATTTGCATCATTGTTTTTCATCTCTTTCTCATGGAATATTTTGCTGAGAATGTTCTGCAATGCTGGCTTTCTTTTTGTAAATTCCTTTAGCTTTTGTTTATCATGGAAGGATCTTATTCATCGTCAAATCTGAAAGTAAGTTTTGCTGGGTATAAGATTCTTGGTTGGCATCCATTTTCTTTCAGGGTTTGGTCAATGTTGTTCCAGGCCCTTCTAGCTCTTAGTGTCTGGATTGAAAAATCTGCTGATATTCTTATTGGTTTCCCCCTGAATGTAATTTGATTCTTTTCTCTTGCAGCCTTTAAAATTCTGTCTTTATTTTGTATGTTAGGTATTTTCTTAATAATGTGCCTTGGTGTGGGTCTGTTGTAATTTTGTATATTTGGAGTCCTATAAGCCTCTTGTACTTGGTTTTCCATTTCATTCTTCAGATTTGGGAAATTTTCTGATATTATTTCATTGAATAGATTGTTCATTCCTTTGTTTTGTTTCTCTAAGCCTTCCTCAATCCCAATAATTCTTAAATTTGGCCTTTTCATGATGCCCCACAATTCTTATAGATTCTGTTCATGATTTCTTACCATCTTCTCTGTTTGGTCAACTTTGTTTTCAAGATTAAATATTTTGTTTTCAATATCTGAGGTTCTGTCTTCCAGGTGTTCTATCCTATTGGCTTTGCTTTCTATGGAGTTTTTAATTTGGTTTATTGTTTCCTTCATTTCAAGGATTTCTTTTTTTTTTTTTTTTTCAATATCTCTCTTTATTGAAATGATTTTTGCTTCCTGTATTTGCTCTTTTAACTGTCAATTTGTGCGATCATTCAATGCCTGCATTTGCTCTTTCATCTCCTCCTTCAATGCCTGCATTTGCTCTTTCATCTCTTCATTTGCTTCCCTGATCGTTTTGATTATGTACATTCTGAACTCCCTTTCTGACATTTCTTCTGCCATGCTGTCATTGGATTTTATTGCTATACCATCTAGGTTAGTTTGGGACATTGTCTTCCCTTGTTTTCTCATATTGTTCAGGTATCTACCCCTCTAGTAGTGAAACTCTGGGATATTACAAATTTCCTCTATTGACTAATATTATCTCTGTAGATTTCCAATAACTCACCTCTTAGCCTTCAGTAGCCTGAAGTCTTGGAGCAACTTGATAATGCGGTGCTCCACTAGGAAGCTGGCCTTCTATGGGTGGTGGCCTTCAGGTGGTGTATATTCCCTGGTGGCTCTGAGTTGGTCCCAAGTCTCTCAGTACCTCCTCGTGTTGGCTCCTGGGTCTTGTCAAAGGTCCTCTAGCCTCCTGTAGGTGTCTCAGAAAGGGAGTTGCCCTTCCAATGATGATGGCCATGTCCTCAGGAGTAATTCAAAATGTCTGCACCACCTATAAAGAAGACTCTGTCTAGCTCCGTGATGGCGACAAACCTCAGCATGGTGGTTGGGCAAGGTTGTTCAGTGATGGCGTCTGTCTTTGGCCTGGTTGTTGGGTGGGTTGGTTACCCGTTGCCCAGCTCTGCAAAGTGGATGGGTTGGGTGTCCGCCTGCTACCTCCTTGATGCAAGCAACCCGACTCACCTGCCAGCTTGCTCTGCGACTGTGACCAATGGGGGTCTTCTTTTTTTTTTTTGCAGTGCTGGGGATTGAACCCAGGGCCTTGTACTTGAGAGGCAAGCACTTTATCAATTGAGCTATATCCCAGCCCTGGGTCTGGTTTCTTTAAAAAATGTTTTAGATTTGATTCATCCATGTATCTGTAGTTTGCCCTTTTAGTTTTTCTGTGAATACCTATGTTTAAATATATTATAATTTATTTACCCATTCTCATATATATATATATGTATATCCATTATACATATATATATGTATATGTAAGAATTTAAATGTAAATATGTATGTACATGTAAACAAATTTCTGGGCTGGACATCTTCACTGTCTCTTGATAGTGTCAGTATTTTTATTTTAGTCCTTTGGGCAGGTGTGTGGTGGCATCACTGTGTTTCCCAGATAGTGATGTTGAACACCTTTTCATGCACTTACTCTTTGTGTCTTTTTTCTCATTTAAAATGATTCAGTTGTAATTTTCTTATTGATTTTTGTGTTAGTCAGCTTTCTATCACTGTAATGAACACTTGAGATGATCAACTTATAAAGAGAAAGGTTTATTTTGGCTCACATGGAGGTTCTAGTCCATGATTAGTTGACTGCATTATTTTGGGGCATGTGACAAGGCAGTATATCATGGTGGGAGAGCATGGCTGAGCAAAACTGTTCACCTCATGACCAGGAAGCAAAAAAAAAAAAAAAGAGGAAGAAGAAGGTCTGGAGTCCCACCTGTTCCCTCTGAGGGCACACCCTCAATGCCTGGAGACCTCCCATTTTGTCCCCCGTCTTAAAAGTTTCCACCACCTTAAAGGCACCAAGCTGGGGACAAAGCCTTTAATACATATACCTTTAGGAGACATTCCAGATCTAAACTATCACATCTGTATGAGTTCTTCATGTATTTTGGAAATAAAATTTGGCCTTGCCAACTATGGTGATGTATGCCTGTAATTCCAGCATCTCTGAAGCCTGAGGCAGGAGGATTGCAGGTTCAAAGTCAACCTCAGCAACTTAGGCTATAGGCAATCTAGTGAGAACCTGTCTTAAAATAAAAAATAAAATAAATGGCTGGAGATTTGGCTCAGTGATTAAGTGCTCTCAGGTTCAATCCCAGGTACCAAAAATTTTTTTTTGATGTACTATACATAATCTAATTATAATATAACCAAGAAGACTGTGGATTTTCTCTTCTTCTTTTTCTGTAATAGTATCTTTCAATGAGCAAAAATTTTTAATTTTGATGAAGTCTAATTTATCAGTTTTCTGTTTTATAGCTAGTGCATTTGTGACCTAATTAGTCCAAAGATTGTGAAAATATCCTCCTGTTTTTCCTTCTAGTAGCTTTTTAGCTTTAGCTTTTATATTTAGGCCTGTGATCCATCTTGTGAATGGTGTGAAATATAAGCCAGAGTTAATTTCCTGATGTGCTAGCCAGCTATTTCAGTACCACATGGCTAAAGAGTTGTTTTTTTTTTTTTTCCTTGTGTAATTCTCATTTGATTTTTTATCTTTTTAGAAAAATCATTTGACAATTTTTTTGTGTGGGACTATTTCTGGACTCTTTCTGTTCTTTCATTTTCCACTTTAAGTTAATATTCATTATTGTATTCATAATTGTAGCTTTATAGCATGTCTTAAAATCTTGTACCAGAGTACTCCAATCTTATTGTCTTTCTGGGTTGCTTTGGCTATTTTTGGTTCTTTCCATATAAATTTTAGAATAACTTTGTCAGTTTCTACACTAAATCCTGCTGAGATTTGACTGAGATTTTATTGAATCTGTACATCATCTTGGATGAAAATTTGGATCCATACAATATCTTCTAATTCATGAGTACAGGGTATCTTGCCATTTATTTAAATCTTTAGTTTCTTCTAGATATATTATATTCCTTTCTATTTTGGGGCTCACAAATTGTTTTTGTTAATTTTTTTAACATCAGTGAATTCTTGATTGCTATTCGAAAATAAATAGCTTTAAAATTTAATTTCCACTTGCATATTCTTGTTTTAAAATAATATTACCACTTTATATTGGATTATTATTCTTCAATCTTGTTAAATTCACTAATTATCTCAGTAGTTTATAGATTTCTTTGGGATGTTCGACAATTAGACAATCTGCCAATAAATACAACTTCACTTCTTCCTTTCTTTTTCTTGCTTTAATGGTTTACCAATACCTCCAGTAAAGTGTTGTATAAAAGTGATGAGGCTGGATGTCTTTGCCTAGTTCCTATCTTAGGGGGTAATGGTTCAAAATTTCATCATTATTCCTTTTCAGATTAGTAAATTTACTTCCATTTCTTGTTTGCTTGTTTCTTTATTGTGAGCATCTAGTAAGTTTTATCAAATGCTTTCTCTTAATTTATTGAGACTCACATGGTTTTGCTCCTTCTATTCTTCTGTTATGTGTTGAATTACATTGATTGATTTATATATGTTGAGTCAGGCTTGCATTCCTGTGATATACCCCACTTGATCACAGTACATTATTTTTTCATATATTCCTGAATGAATTTCCTAATATTTTGTAAAGAATTTAGTGTCTCCTCCCTGATGTTTTCTGTTATCCATGCTACATTCAATAGCACATAATTTAGTTTCCAGGTGTTGGAGTAATTTCTGTTTTTTATTTTGTCATTGATTTCTAATTTCATTCCATTATGATCTGATAGAACACAAAGCAGTATCTCTATTTTTTTGCATTTACTAAGGGCTGCTTTGTGACATAACATATGGTCTGTTTTTGAGAAGGTTCCATGTGCTGCTGAGAAGAAAGTGAATTCACTCATTGATGGAGGGAATATTCTATATATGTCTGTTAAGTCTAAGTTATTGATTGTGTTATTGAGTTCTATGGTTTCTTTGTTTAGTTTTTGTTTAGAAGATCTATCCAGTGGTGACAGCGGTGTGTTAGAGTCACCCAGAATTATTGTGTTGTGGTCTATTTGATTTCTGGAATTGAGAAGAATTTGTTTGATGTACATGGATGCACTGTTGTTTGGGGCATACATATTTATTATTGTTATGTCTTCCTGGTTTATGGTTCCCTTAAGCAGTATGCAAAGTCCTTCTTTATCCCTTCTGACTAACTTTGACTTGAAGTCTACTTTATCTGAAATAAGGATGGAAACCCTCACTTTTTTACTGAGTCTATGTGCATGGTAGTTTTTTTCCCCATCCTTTCACCTTTAGTCTGTGGATGTCCTTTTCTATGAGATGAGTCTCTTGAAGACAACATATTGTTGGGTCTTTCTTTTTATTTTTGTATGTTGGACATTTTCTTTATAATGTGCCTTGGTGTGGATCTATTGTGATTTTGTGCATTTGGTGTTCTGTAAGCTTATTGTATTTGATTTTCCATTTCATTCTTCAGGTTTGGGAAATTTTATGATATTATTTCATTGAATAGGATGTTCAGTCCTTTGGTTTGTATCTCTGTGCCTTCCTCAATCCCAATAATTCTTAAATTCTAAAGTCCCATAGTTCTTGGAGGTTCTGTTCATGATTTCTTACCATCTTCTCTGTTTGGACAACTTTATTTTCAAGATTAAATATTTTGTCTTCATTGTCTGAGGTTCAGTCTTCCAAGTGGTCTATTCTGTTGGTGATGCTTTCCATTGAGTTTTTTATTTGGTTTATTGTTTCCTTCATTTCAAGGACTTCTGTTTGGTGTTTTGAGAATATTTGCCTCTTTGTTGAAATGATCTTTTGCTTCCTGCAGTTGCTCTTTCAACTGCTTATTGGTGTGATCATTCATTACCTGCATTTGCTCTTATCTCATCCTTTGCTTCATGAATCATTTAAATTATATATAATCTGAACTCCCTTTCTGACATTTTTTTCTACCACACTGTCACTGGATTCTATTAATATAGAATCTAAGTTTGTTTGGATCATTTTCTTCCCTTGTTTTTTCATGTTGTTCATGTATCTTCCCCTCTAGCAGTGCAGATCTGGGATATTGCAGTTTCCCCCCTATAGGCTTCTAGTAACCCTATAGGTTTCCAAAATCTTTTCTTTAAGGTGGAGATCAATAGTAGCAGTGTCCAGTACAGACAATATGCAACCCTAAACCAAGTAGCCCCTGTGAGGACGTAAACAATATTGTCATAATAAACAGAATGAGTTTAATAATTATCTTCAGTATAACAAATAGATTTGTAATAAGTTCTGCAGTTTCTAATGGAGGACAAACAGGATGGGTAGGGGTGTAGGATGGAGGTGTTAATGGGGTAAGAAAAGAATATATAGAAGTTGTAAATTATAGAAAGAGTGAGAATGTAATCAAAAGAAGTTGGTTGTTAGCATGCAAAAAGGTAGAAAGAGTCTCTGAGGGAACAGGTAAACAAAAGGAAAAGAAAACAAGAAAAGTAAAGAAATAAACAGTTAAAATTTTTCAATAAGAAGAGAAAAAAAAATCTACACTATAACAGTCATATAGTATTCAAACCTCCCAGTCTTCAGTAGCTCGATGTATGAAAGGTACCTGACAATGAGCTTCCAGTCTCCAGCAGGCATCTCAGGATATTTGCCCCACCTAAAGATGGGAGATATGGCTTCCAGGATTATCCAAGATGGCCATTCTGGCTTCCAAATGTGTTGGCAAAAGGGGAGCTGCAGTACAGGGTGTGGGTGTGGTGGCTGGAGGTCCTGGAGGCGGGGTGTGGTTGGTCTGGTTGCTGAATCCTGGAGGCAGGGTGCAGTCAGTTGGTCTGGGGGTCCTGGTGGTGGGGAGCAGTCAGTCTGTCTGAGGGCCCTGGAGGCAGGGAGTGGTCTGTTGGGCTGAGGGGTCCTGGAGATGGAGCTCAGTCAGCCCAGCCAGGGGTCTTACAGGTCCTGGCTGTTGTCTCAAAATGGTGGCAGCCATGTGTAACCAAACCTGCAGGTACTG
The DNA here is from genome assembly GCF_902686455.1 of Sciurus vulgaris. NCBI lineage: Eukaryota > Metazoa > Chordata > Mammalia > Rodentia > Sciuridae > Sciurus > Sciurus vulgaris. Next base: position 74,617,989 of record NC_136463.1, read on the forward strand.
TGACAGTGAACTTCCAGGCAACAGCAGTCAGCTGGCACTCCACTGGCTGTTTGCAGTCAGTCTGCTGGCTGCTGTCAGATGATTGGCAGGTGAACCTTGGGAAGTGGGTGCTGGGTAGGTGAAAGGCAGATGATGGACAGACAAGAGGCAAGCAAATGGCAGATGGTAGGCACCAGACAGTGAGCAATCTGCACTCAAAAAGTAGTTGATATGCTGGCCGACTACATGTGATCGCAGTGGACAAATGGGGTAAACAGCAGGGGATCAATAAGCAGCAAAAACTGTCTCACCAAGAAACAGATATCCTGTGCTTGAAACTCGAGTTATGGAGTGACGAGGAACCCACTCTCCCTCTAGTCCGCCATCTTGGATCTTCGTGTCTCTCTGACAGTATCGGTCTGTAATTTTTTTTTTCTTTAACTATTACTGTCAATTTTTGTATAGGGTTGGAAAGGTTTCCTATTTTGTTCTCTGAGAGAGATTATATTTTTCCTGAAATAATTGGTAAAATTCACTAATAAAGACATTTGGGACTAGAGGTTTACTTTTGAATTTTTTTTTTTTGCATTGGGTAGATATTTTGTTTTTAAAGTGGGAATATTTTAAATTATAGTTTTCATATAAAATAGAAGACTTTTCAGTTTTTCTATTTCTTTTTGTGATTCTTTTAGAAAGTTGTGTTTTTTCAAGGCACTTTTCCATCATTGAAGGTATTGAATTTATTAACATAAAGTTTTATATAATATTCTATTATTATCATTTTAATTCCTGCAGGATAGTTCTGATTTTATTTCATTCCTGACAATGGTAATGTGTGTGTGATTTTCTCATTCTTGTTATTTTATTAATCTTTTAAAATAACAAATTTTATATTTTGCTAATTTTTCTTCATGGCTAATGTGAATTTAGTCTAAAAAAGAGTCTATTACATTGATTTTTAGCCTACCTCTTTTTTATTACTTATTTCTCTATTTGTTTCAGATTTTTTAAAAAATTTATTTTAATTAAAAATCATAAAATTACGTAGGGCAATCTTGTTTGATTCATTATTTTTTTCACTTCTCCCTGACCCCTCCCACCCCTCTTTATCCTCTAGACAGTCCTTCCTTCCACCATTCTTACCACCCTCCTTATCCCTAACCCTAAACCTAACCCTAACCCTAACGCTAACCCCTCCTACCCCCCCTTATATGTCCTCATTCGCTTATCAGCGAGATCATTTGTCCTTTAGTTTTTTGAGATTGGCTTATCTCACTTAGCATGATATCCTCCAATTTCATCCATTTGCCTGCAAATGCCATAATTTTATCATTGTTCATGGCAGAGTAATATTACAGTATATATATATATGCCACAGTTTCTTTATCCATTCATCAACTGAAGGGCATCTAGGTTGGTTCCACAATCTGGCTATAGTGAATTGAGCAGCTATGAACATTGATGGGGCTGTATCTCTGTAGTATGCTGATTTTAAGTCCTTTGGGTATAGGCCAAGGAGTTGGATAGCTGGGTCGAATGGTGGTTCCATTCCAAGCTTTCTGAGGAATCTCCATACTGCTTTCCAGAGTGGCTGCACTAATTTGTAACCCCACCAGCAATGTATGAGTGTACCTTTTTCCCCACATCCTCGCCAACACCTATTGTTGCTTGTATTCTTGATAATCGCCATTCTAATTGGGGTGAGATGAAATCTTAGGGTAGTTTTGATTTGCATTTCTCTTATGACTAGAGATGTTGAACATTTTTTCATATATCTGTTGATTGCTTGTACATCTTCTTCTGTGAAGTGTCTGTTCATTTCCTTAGCCCATTTGTTGATTGGATTATTTGTATTCTTGGTGTAGAGTATTTTGAGTTCTTTATAGATTCTGGAAATTAGCGCTCTATCTGAAGTATGAGTGGCAAAGATATTCTCCCACTCTGTAGGCTCTCTCTCCACATTACTGATAGTTTCCTTCACTGAGAGAAAGCTTTTTACTTTGAATCTATCCCAGTGGTTGATTCTAGCTTTTATTTCTTGTGCTATGGGAGTCCTGTTAAGGAAGTCTGATCCTAAGCCAACAAGTTGAAGGTTTGGACCTACTTTTTCTTCTGTAATTTGCAGGGTCTCTGGTCTGATTCCGAGGTCCTTGATCCATTTTGAGTTGAGTTTTGTGCAGGGTGAGAGATAGGGATTTAGTTTCATTTTGTTGCATATGGATTTCCAGTTTTCCCACCACCATTTGTTGAAGAGACTATCTTTTCTCCATTACATATTTTTGGCCCCTTTGTCTAGTATTAGAAAATTGTATTTATTTAGGTTTGTGTCCATGTCCTCTATTCCTCTATTCTGTACCATTGATCTACCTGTCTATTTTGGTACCAATACCATGCCGTTTTTGTTACTATTGCTTTGTAATAGAGTTGAAGATCTGGTATTGTGATACCCCCTGCTTCGCTCTTTCTACTGAGGATTGCTTTAGCTATTCTGGGTTTCTTATTCTTCCAGATGAATTTCATAATTGCTTCCTCTATTTCTGTAAGGGACATCATTGGGATTTTAATTGGAATTGCATTGAATCTGTATAGCACTTTTGGTAGTATGGCCATTTTGACAATATTAATTCTGCCTATCCAAGAACATGGGAGATCTTTCCATCTTCCAAGGTTTTCTTTAATTTCTTTCTTTAGTGTTCTGTAGTTCTCATTGTAGAGGTCTTTCACTTCTTTTGTGAGATTGATTCCCAAGTATTTTATTTTTTTCGATGCTGTTGTGAATGGGGTAGTTTTCCTAATTTCTCTTTCTGAAGATTCATCACTTATGTATAAAAATGCATTGGATTTATGAGCATTGATCTTGAAACCTGCTACTTTATTGAATTCACTTATGAGTTCAAAGAGCTCTCTGGTGGAATTTCCAGGTTCCTCTAAATATATAATCATGTCATCAGCAAACAGGGATAGTTTGAGTTCTTCTTTTCCAATTCGTATCCCTTTAATTTCTTTGGTTTGTCTAATTGCTCTGGCTAGAGTCTCAAGAACGATATTGAATAGAAGTGGTGAAAGAGGGCCTCCCTGCCTTGTTCCAGTTTTTAGGGGGAATGCTTTCAGTTTTTCACCACTTAGAATGATATTGGCCATAGGCTTAGCATAGATGGCCTTTACAATGTTAAGGAATGTTCCCACTACCCCAGTTTTCTCCAGTGTTTTGAGCATGAAGGGATGCTGTATTTTATCGAATGCTTTTTCTGCATCTATTGAAATAATCATGTGATTCTTAACTTTTAGTCTGTTGATATGGTGAATGACATTTATTGATTTCCGGATGTTGAACCAACCTTGCATCCCTGAGATAAAACCCACTTCATCATGGTGCACTATCTTTTTAATATATTTTTGGATGTGATTTGCTAAAATTTTGATGAGAATTTTTGCATCGACGTTCATTAAGAATATTGGTCTGAAATTTTCTTTCCTCGATGTGTCTCTGTCTGGTTTAGGTATCAGGGTGATATTGGCTTCATAGAATGAGTTTGGGAGGGTTCCTCCTCTTCTATTTTATGGAATACTTTGAGAAGTATTGGAATGAGCTCTTCTTTAAAGGTTTTGTAGAACTCGGCTGAGAACCCATCTGGTCCCGGACTTTTCTTTGTTGGTAGGCTTTTGATGACCTCTTCTATTTCATTGCTTGAAATTGATTTATTTAAGTTGTGTATGTCCTCCTCGTTCAGTTTAAGTAATTCATATGTCTCTAGAATCTTGTTGATATCTTCGAGGTTTTCTGTTTTGTTGGAGTATAGATTTTCAAAATAGCTTCTAATTATGCTTTGTATTTCACTCGTGTCTGTTGTGATATTTCCTTGTTCATTCCAAATTTTAGTAATTTGAGTTTTCTCCTCTTTCTTTTTTGTTAGTGTGGCTAAAGGTTTATCAATTTTGTCTATTTTTTCAAAGAACCAACTCTTTATTTTGTTAATTTTTCTGATTGTTTCTTTTGTTTCAATTTCGTTGATTTCGGCTCTGATTTTAACTATTTCCTGTCTTCTACTACTTTTGGCGTTGGTCTGCTCTTCTTTTTCTAGGGCTTTGAGCTGTAGTGTTAAGTCATTTATTTGTTGATTTCTACTTCTTTTGTTGAATGCGCCCCATGAAATAAATCTTCCTCTAAGTACTGCTTTCATAGTGTCCCAGAGATTTTGATATGATGTGTCTTTGTTCTCGTTTACTTCTAAAATTTTTTTTATTTCCCTCCTGATGTCTTCTGTTATCCATTCATCATATAATAGTGTATTATTTAATCTCCAGGTATTGGAGAAGTTTCTGTTTTTTATTCTGTCATTTATTTCTAACTTCAATCCATTATGATCTGATAGAGTACACGTAGTATATCTGTCTTCTTGTATTTGCTAACAGTAGCTTTGTGGCATAAGACATGGTCTATTTTAGAGAAGGATCCATGTGAGGCTGAGAAGAAAGTGTATTCGTTCTTTGTTGGATGGCATATTCTATATAAGTCGGTTAAGTCTAAATTGTTGATTGTGTTATTGAGATCTATGGTTTCTTTATTCAATTTTTGTTTGGACGATCTATACAGCGGTGAGAGAGGTGTGTTAATATCGCCTAGTATTATTGTGTTGTGGTCTATTTGATTTCTGGAATTGAAAAGGATTTGTTTACGCATATGGATGAGTCAATGTTCGGGGTTAGATATTTATGATTGTTATGTGTTGCTGACTTATGATTCCCTTAAGCAGTATGTAATGTCCTTCTTTATCCCTTCTGACTAACTTTGGCTTGAAGTCCACATTATCTGAAATGAGAATGGATACTCCAGCTTTTTTGCTGTGTCCATGTGCATGGTATGTTTCTTCCCATCCTTTCACCTTTAGTCTTTGGGTATTTCTTTCTATGAGATGAGTCTCTTGCAGGCAGCAAATTGTTGGATTTTTCTTTTTAATCCAATCTGCCAGCCTATGTCTTTTGATTGATGAGTTCAGGCCATTAACATTAAGGATTATTATTGTGATATGATTTGTATTCCCAGTCATTTGACTCATTTTTGTTTTTTGACATGATTTGGTTTCTCCTTTATTTGGCTATTCCTTTAGGCTAGTTTCTCCCGTTGCTGATTTGCATCATTGTTTTTCTTCTCTTCCTCATGGAATATTTTGCTGAGAATGTTCTGCAATGCTGGCTTTCTTTTTGTAAATTCCTTTAGCTTTTGTTTATTATGGAAGCATCTCATTTCATCGTCAAATCTGAAAGTAAGTTTTGCTGGGTATAAGATTCTTGGTTGGCATCCATTTTCTTTCAGGGCTTGGTCAATGTTGTTCCAGGAAAATCTGCTGACATTCTTATTGGTTTTCCCCTGAATGTAATTTGATTCTTTTCTCTTGCAGCCTTTGAAATTCTGTCTTTATTTTGTATGTTAGGTATTTTCATAATAATGTGCCTTGGTGTGGGTCTGTTGTAATTTTGCATATTTCGAGTCCTATAAGCCCCGTGTACTTGGTTTTCCATTTCATTCTTCAGATTTGGGATATTTTCTGATAGTATTTCATTGAATAGATTGTTCATTCCTTTGTTTTGTTTCTCTAAGCCTTCCTCAATCCCAATAATTCTTAAATTCGGCCTTTTCATGATATCCCATAGTTTTTGGAGATTCTGTTCATGATTTCTTACCATCTTCTCTGTTTGGTCAACTTTGTTTTCAAGATTAAATATTTTGTTTTCAATATCTGAGGTTCTGTCTTCCAGGTGTTCTATCCTATTGTTCATGCTTTTTATGGAATTTTTAACTTGGTTTATTGTTTCCTTCATTTCAAGGATTTCTGTTTGTTTTTTTTTTTTCAATATCTCTAACTCTTTTTTGAAATGATCTCTTGCTTCCCGTATTTGCTCCTTTAACTATTGATTGGTGCGATCATTTAATGCCTTCATTTGCTTTTACATCTCCTCCTTCAATGCCTGCATTTGCACTTTCATCTCCTTGTTTGCTTCCCTGATTGTTTTAATTATGTACATTCTGAACTCCCTTTCTGACATTTCTTCTGCTGTGCTGTCATCGTGTTTTATTGATATAGTATCTAGGTTTGTTCGGGACATTTTCTTCCCTTGTTTTCTCATATTGGTTAGATGTCAGTGGAACTTTGTGATATTGCAGAATTCTTCTATTGGCTTATAGTGTCCCTGTAGCTTTCCAGTGTATCACCTTTCTGTCTTCAGTAGCCTGAAGTCTTGGAGTAACTTGATAATGCAGTGCTTCCGAAGAAAGCTGCCCTTAGCCCGCTACTGGTTCCAGGACTTGGAGCTGGCTCTGTGTGGAAAGGCTATCACTGGGGGGTGTGCTCCGAGAAGCTAGCCTGGAAAGGCACTTCCTGCTGGAGGGGGCCGGGCTGCGGGCTGCTTGGGGAAGTCCCTAGCTGCCCTGTCCTGGTCCCTGAAGCAACCTCTGGGCAGGAACTCGCTGCCCTGGTTCAGGGACTTGAAGCTTGGTTCTATGCAGAAAGGCTCTCACTCGGGGGGCCTGCTCCAAGATGTTGGAGAATCTGGCCCTGTGGGAGGAGTCCACTGCTGGAGTGCGCAGGGCCGCCTGGGGAAGACTCTCGCTGCCCTACCCTACTCTAATAAGCCACCCGAATCTGGGCCTGCCGCCCGCACAGCGCTTCACCAGGTGGGGGTTACTCACCCTGAGGTTCTATTTTAGTCCCAGTCTCTCAATGCCTCCCCTTCTTGAATCCTGGGTTCTGGAGCGACTGGAGATGCAGTCACCCTCTAGTCCACCATCTTGGATTGCCCCGTGCAAAAAGCCTGTGGCCAGGGTGGGGTGGGGGGGCATGTCTCCCTGGAGAGTCTCTGGCTGCCTTTGCCCTAGTCCCAGAGGCTGCTTGTGGGCTGGAGGTCTCTGATGGCTTGGGGACTTGTGGCTGGCTCTGTGTAGAAAGGCTCTCACTGGGCAGTCTGCTCTGAATAGCTATCTTGGAAGGTGCATCCTGCCAGAGGGGGCCGGGCTGCGGGCTGCTTAGGGAAGTCCCTGGTTGCCCTGTCCTGGTCCCTGAAGCAACCTGCGGGCAGGAACTCGCTGCCCTGGTTCAGGGACTTGAAGCTTGGTTCTGTGCAAGAAGGCTCTCACTGGGGGGCCTGCTCCGAGATGCTGGAGAATCTGGCCCTGTGGGAGGAGCCCACCACCTGAGTGCGCAGAGCTGCCTGGGGAAGACTCTAGCTGCCCAGCACCATTTATTGAACAGGCTTTTATTCATTGTATGTTTTTGGCACCTTTATCTAGTATGAGGTAACTGTATTTATGTGGGTTTGTCTTCCATTCTGTACCATTGGTCTATCTGTCTATTTTGGTGCCAATACCATGCTGTTTTTTTTTCACTATTGCTCTAGTATTGTGACACCTCATGATTTACTCTTCCTGCTCAGGATGATGTTGACTATTTGAGGTCTCTTATTCTTCCAGATGTATTTCATGATTGCTTTCTCTATTTCTATGAGGAATACCATTGGAATTTTAAATGGAATTGCAATGAATCTGTACAGCACCTTTGGTAGTATGACCACTTTCACAATATTAATTCTGTCTATTCAGAACATGGGAGACATTTCCACCTTCTAAGGTTTTTATTAATTTCTTTCTTTAGTGTTCTGTAGTTTTCATTGTAGAGGTCTTTCATCTCTTTTGTTAGATTAATACCCAAGTTTTTTTTTTTTTTTTTTTGAGGTTGTTGTGAATGCAGTGGTTTTTCTAATTTCTCTTTCAGAGGAGTCATCACTTAGGAATAGAAATGAATTAGATTTATGAGTGTTGATTTTATATCCTGCTAGTTTGCTGAATTCGTTTGTTAGCTCTAGAAGTTTTCTGGATCCTCTAAATATAAATCTTGTTGTCAGTAAATAGAGACAGCTTGAGTTCTTTTCCTATTTGTGTCCCTTTAATTTCTTTGGTCTCTCTGATTGCTCTGACTAGTGTTTCCAGGATGATGTTGAACAGAAGTGGTGAAAGAAGGCATCCCTTCCTTGTTCCAGTTTTTAGAGGGAATGCTTTCAGTTTTTTTCCATTTAGAATAATGTTGACTGTAGACTTAGCATACATAGCCTTTACAGTGTTTAGGTATGTTACTACTATCTCCATTTTTTCTAGTGTTTTGAACATGAAGGGGTGCTATGTTTTATCAAATACTCTCTTAGTATCTATTGAAATAATCATGATTCTTAACTTTAAGTCTATAGATGTGATAAATTATGTTTATTGATTTCTGTATGTTGAACCAACATTACATCCCTGGGATAAACCCCACTAGATCATGGTGCACTATCTTTTAAATAAGTTTTTGTATGTGATTTGCCAGAATTTTGTTAAAGATTTTTGTTCATGAGGGATATTTGTCTAAAGTTTTCTTTCCTTGATATATTGTTGTCTGGTTTTAGTATCAGAGCAATACTAGCTTCATAGAATGAGTTTGGAAGGGTTGCCTCCTTTTCTATTTCCTGGAATACTTTGAGGAGTATTGGTATTATTTCTTCTTTGAAGGTATTGTAGAACTCTGCTTAGAATCCATCTCATCCCGGACTTTTCTTGATTGGCACGCTTCTGATGTCTTCTTCTATTTCAGTGCTTGAAATTGATATGTTTAAATCGTGTATGTTTTCCTGATTCAGTTTGGGAGGATCATATGTCTCTAAAAATTTGTCAATGTCTTTGATATTTTCTATTTTGTTGGAGTATAGATTTTCAAAGTAGCTACTAATTATGTTGTGTATTTCAATGATATCTGTCATGATATATTTTTTTTCATCATGAATTCTAGTAATTTGAGTTTTCTCTCTCCTTCTCTTCATTAGTGTGGCTAGGGGTTTATCAATTTTGTTTACTTTTTCAAAGAACCAACTTTTTGTTTTGTCAATTTTTTGAATTGTTTCTCTTGTGTCAATATCATTGATTTCAGCTCTTATTTTAATTATTTCTTGTCTTCTACTACTTTTGGTGTTGATCTGTTCTTCTTTTTCTAGGACTTTGAGATGTAATATTAGGTCATTTAGTTGTTGACTTTTTATTTTTTTAATGTATGAGCTCAATGAAATGAACTTTCCTCTGAGTACTGCTCTCAGAGTGTCCCAGGATTTTGGTATGTTGTGTCATTGTTCTCATTTACCTCTAAGAATTTTTTTATTTCTTCCCTGATGTCTTCTGTTATGATTGCATCATTCAATAGCAATATTATTTAGTCTCCAGGTGTTGGAATATTTTCTGTTTTTTATTTTATCATTGATTTCTAATTTCATTCCATTATGATGTGATAGAATACAGGGTAGTATCTCTATTTTTTGGTATTTACTAATGGCTGCTTTGTGTATTAACATATGGTCTATTTTAGAGAAGGAGCCATGAGCTTCTAAGAAAGTGTACTCACTGTATGATGGGTGAAATACTCTATATATGTCCATTAAGTCTAAATCATTGATCGCATCATTTAATTCTCTAGTTTATTTGTTCAGTTTTTGTTTGGAGGATCTATTCAGTGGTGAGAGCAGTATGTTAAAGTAACCCAGTATTATTGTGTTGTTGTCTATTTGTTCCCTGGAGTTGAGAAGGATTTGTTTGACATACATGGATGTGCCATTGTTTGGGGCATAAATATTTATAAACTTTATGTCTTGATAGTTTATGCTTTCCTTAAGCAGTATGGAACATCCTTCTTTATCCCTTCTGAAGTCTACTTTATCTGATATAAGGATGGAGACGCCTGCTTTTTTACTGGGTCCATGTGCATGGCATGTTTTCCCCCATCCTTTCACTTTTAGTCTGTGGATGTCTTTTTCTATGAGAAGAGTCTCTTGAGGGCAGCATATTGTTGAGTCTTTCTTTTTAATCTAATCTGTCAGCCTATGTCTTTTGATTAATGAGTTTAGGGCATTAACATTCAGAATTATTATTGAGATATGATTAGTACTCCTGGCCATTTTGGCTTATTTTTAGTTTTTAACTTGATTCGGTTTCTCCTTTGATTGGCTTTTCCTTTAGGGTAGTACTTTGCTTTGCTGACTTGCATTGTTGTTTTTCATTTCCTTCTCATGGAATATTTTGCTGAGAATGTTCTGTTGTGCAGGCTTTCTATTTGTAAATAGAAAGTTTTAAACTTTTGTTTATCATGAAAGGATTTCATTTCATCATCAAATATGAAGATTAGTTTTGCTGGGTATAAGATTCTTGGTTGGTATCCAATGTTCTTTCAGAGCTTGAAATATATTGTTCCAGTCCCTTCTAGTTTTTAGGGTCTGGGCTGAGGAATCTGTTGATATCCATATTGGTTTCACCTTATATGTAATCTGACGCTTTTCTCTTGCAGCCTTAAAATCCTATCTTTATTTTGTCTGTTAAGCATTTTCATTATAATGTGCCTTAGTGTGGATCTGTTGTAATTTTGTGCATTTGGTGTTCTGTAAGCCTCTTGTATTTGATTTTACATTTTATTCTTCAGGTTTGGGAAATTTTCTGATATTATTTTGTTGAACAGGTTGTTCAGTGCTTTAGTTTGTATCTCTGTTCCTTCGTCAATCCCAATAATTCTTAAATTTGGTCTTTTCATGATATCCAATAATTCTTGGAGGTTCCATTCATGATTTCTTACCATCTTCTCAGTTTGCTCAACTCTATTTTCAAGATTAAATGTTTTGTCTTCATTGTCTGATATTCTGTCTTCCAAGTGATCTTTTCTGTTGGTGATGCTTTCTATTGAGTTTTTTATTTGGTTTATTGTTTGCTTCATTTCAAGGATTTCTATTTTTTATGTTTATTAGAATCTCTATCTCTTTGTTGAAATAGTCTATTGCTTCCTGCAGTTGCTCTTTTAACTATTTATTGGAGTGACAATTCATTGCCTGCATTTGCTCTCTTATCTCACCCTTTGTTTTGTGAATCATTTTAATTATGTATATTCTGAACTCCTTTTGTGACATTTCTACTGCCATGCTGTCACTGGATTTTATTAAAATAGCATCTTGGTTTGTTTCGGACACTTTCTTCCCCTGTTTTTTCATGTTGTTCCTGTATCTTCCTCTCTAGCAGTGAGGATCTGAGGTATTGCACTTTCCCCCCTGTAGACTTATTGTGACCCTGCAGGTTTCCAATACCTGTCCTTTAAGGGGGATATCAATATTAGCAGCACCCAATACAAACAATATGCAGCCTTAAACCAGATAGACCCTATAAAGATGTTAACAGTATTGTAATAAACATATAGGATGAGTTTGATTATTATGTACAGTATAGCTAATAGACTTGCAATGAGATCTACAATTTCTAATGGTGGACAAAGAGGATGGGGAGGGGTGTAGGATGCAAGTATTAATGGAATAAGAAGTGAATATATAGAGGTACTAGATCATGGGAAGAGTGAGAACAGGATCAAAAGAAGTTGGTTGTTAGAAGGAGAAAAGGGAGAAAGAGACTCTGAGGAAACAGGTAAGTAAAAGGAAAGCAGTGAGAAAAAAATGAAGAAATAAAAAATTAAAAATTAAAAAAAAATCAATGGTATAACAGTCATTTACTATTTAAACCTCCCGGTCTTCAGTATCCTGATGCAAGAGATGTCCCTGACAATGAGCTTCCAGTCTCCAGCAGGTGTCTCAGAATGGGAGTTGCCCCATCTAAAGATGGCAGCTTCCCCTTCAGGGATAATCCAAGATGGCTGCACCGGCTTCTAAGCACGTTGATAGATGGGGAGCCACAGCAGGAGTGCTGGGTGCCAAGTCTGTGCAGGGTCCAGTCTTGGGCAGGCCAGGGTCCAGAAATGGTGGGTGGTCTCCAGATTTCAATTTTTTGCATCTGAATGTGTTCTACTTTGGTGAATGTTCCATGTGCACCTAAAAGGAATGTGCATTCTAAAAGTTCAGTGTTCTATAGATTCCAATTTGGTGAAATAGGTTAATTGCATAGTTATATTCATTTATAACTGCAGATTTTTAAAGCTCAGTTTTTTTAAAAAAATCAATTGCTAATAAAGGAGTGCTAAGATCTATCAAGCATTTACTAATATTAAAAATTTTGTTTTATTTCCTGTTAATTATTTAGCTATACATCTTTGCACTATTATTACCTTTTCTGTATCACAATCTACTTTAAATTAAATTGTATCATTTAATATATAAAGTAATTTTTTTTCTTCTCTCCAATCTTTTTTGCTATTGCGGTGATATATTTTTATTCTACGTATATTATAAATTCTATTTACTTATTATTAATTTTTTTAGTAAAAACAAATATTTTTAATAAGTAAGAACAATTTTTAATAGTTGCATTTATATTTACAATCTCTCTATTTTTAAATTTCTTATCACAGATCTGAGTTTTCATCTGGCCATCATTCCTGTTTGGTCTGATACTTTGTTTAACATTCTTTTGTAGTGCAGGTCTGCTAGCAATGATTTTTCTCAATTGTTATTTTTGTCTGAAAAATACAGTTTTTAGTTTTGATTTTAAATTTTCACTTGACATAGAATTCCTTAGGAAAAAGTTTGCTTTTTTTCCCCTTTTGGTAATTTAGAGATTATGTCCTTGTCTTCTCATTTCCTTTTCCCCTCCCACTTGCAATGTGGTTATCCCTCTAAATGTGAGGTTTCCTCCATATCTGAAAACTTTAAAGACTTTTTCTTTCATTTTATTTTCAGTACATTGCCTATACATGTTTAGGAGTGGTCTTCTTTGTACTTATCCTGCTTGGCATTTTTGGATCTCTGGGTCTAGAAGTTTTGTCAATTTTTAGAAAAGTTTAGCCATTTTCTTTTCAAACATTTCTTCCACCTTATTTCTCTCTTATCTTTCTTTCCAGGACTCTGATGTTAGACATTTGATATTTTCCCACGTGTCATGAATTTTTTTAAAACTATATTTCCTCTGTGTGTTTTAGTTTGGATAATTTCTATTAACATATCTTGAAGTCACTGGTCCTTTTTCTTTGTGTTGAGTCTGATTTTAAACTCATCTAATAAAATTTTCATTTAAATATGTGTTTTAAAATTTGAATTTTCTCTTTTTGTAGTTTAAATTTCCACCTTGAAATTTTTGATCTCTTCATTCATTCTACCCATTTTTTCCTTTCAATTCCTTAATACATTTACATTTGTATTCAAATATCATTGTTTTCTAATTTCAATCTTTGGGTGATCTGTGGGTCTACATTATATTTTTTTCCTTGAGATTATGAGTCCATTTTTCTGCTTCATTGAGTAGTATTTTTTAAAAACTATATAATGGGTATTATCTGGGATATTTTGCAGTGACTCTAGGTTGTATTATCTTTCTCCATACATTGTTGAACTTTATGTACCCATGTATGTATCAGTTGAATTACTGCTTAATCTTATGTCATCTTAATCTTACGTCATTTCTAACTCTTCTTTCCAAAATTCTTAGTGTCGCAGTGTCCCAGTGTTCAGAAGTTGGTTTTCTGCTATGTTTATTCTTTCTTCCTTGGTAAGAGCATTTGGACTCATAAATTTAAATAATTTATACACGCTGACAGCTCTCCAATTTGTAAGTCAGCCTTGGGCTCTTTTTTGAAGTCCGTTTCCCCCACTACATTCAACAACTGCATATTCCACATTTATTCTTGGCTGTTCAATGAAGATCTCAAACAGCATGTTTGAAACTAATATCTGCCTATTTCCCAAACCCCTGAATGGCCTGCTCAACTCACAGACTTTTTACTGTATGACAACTCTCTTTTTCAGTGGCTCAGGTCAAAATTTTAAAATCATTTTTGACTCCATTCTATCTTTTTCACTTCTCATGAAATCTATCAGGATATCCCACTGACTACCATCAAAACAAATCCAGTATCCTCTGCCACCACCAGGTCATCAGTCTTTCATTAGCTCTCATCTTTTCCCCTGCCTGGCCTCCAAGCTGTCTCTGCCTTCATCTTTGTCCCTCAATAACCCATTCTTCACTGAGCAGCCTGAGTATTCTTTTTAATTGTCAATCAGACTGTAAGGTTCTTGTGTTCAAAGCATGCAGTGGTTTGCCATTTTATTCACAGTGAAATCCCACAGTCTAGGAGGCCCTGTACTATCTCTCTGGCCTCATCTCGCATTATTCTCCTCCATACTTGCTCACTGCAGCAGTAATGACCCCTTTCTACATCTCAAACCTTCTGAAAAATGGGTACTCTGCTTATGATCCTTCCCCCAGATATTCACATGGCAGGAAACAAGGTAAGAGAGACTATGGAGAAATTCTTTACTGTATCAATGAGTTTCAAATGAAGGCACTAGGGAGACAAAGGAAACTTGGCCTGGTTTCCACGGAACTTGACTGAGACTGGGATTATCAACATGGACAAGTAATGTGCTGGATTGGTGGAGACTGTAGTCATGGAGGTCAATCTAGAGCACTGACTTATTAGGTAGGTCTCATTTTCATATTCTTAGCTCACCAGACTCTTTTGATAGTAGGGCTGGATAGTGCTTTGTCCCATAAGAAGCACTTCATAAGAAGCATTATAACCACAGAGGTGTCTATTGCAGCTCCTGGGAAGCTTACCTCCTTTCATGCTTAAATTCTGCAAAGAGCAAAAGAACACTTCATTTTATTTTACTGAAATAGAAATGGTTCGCTTCCTTCTATCTTTCCTCCATTATCACTTCTTGCTAATTTCAGTGATTGATTACTACCCAATAATGTTACTGGCCTGGCAGTTGGGTTGGTCAAATTAAGATTGCTTCTTTTAATTTGAGCTAATGTGAAACTCTTTGAGAGGAAGGGGTGCTTTTGTTCATTTCTCCACAGGAAGATGGATAGATGGGGATTGTTTGTTAAGTGATGATTCTCAGAAGTCAGAGTACTGAAGAAAGGCCAAACTTTGGCATCAGACAGACTCCAGTTTAAAACCTGCCTTTGCATTTAACAGAGTATAATCTTGGGTAATCAACATTAACTCTCTGAGTCTTAGGCTCCTCATCTGTAAAATGGGAATAATGAGGCCTCCCTTGCAGGGTTGTTGTGAGGAGTAAATAAGTTGGTGTAATTGTCTGTCATACATTTCATGCTATTTGGGGCTGTAATCCCACAAATGCTTCATGACAAAGGTTAGGAGACAGAAGACTGCCTTGAAGGTAGCCCCTTCCCCCTTTCCTTTGGTTCAGACATTTGTTGCCCTTCTGGGGTTGCATCTCCCCAACTCACTAGATGATCCATCAAGAGCAGTCATTAGGTCTTTGTTGTGAGGCAGGCATGTCTTATTTTTCAGGGCTTCTCTCTTTTTGGGTAGTTCTGACCTCATCTGGCCAATCTCTCAACAGGATAAACATTTCTTCTGCCATGTCACCCACACTTCTTAGTTTATTTATTAAGAAATAAATGTGAGTAATATGAATAAATATATAGTACTGCCTGTACACAGAACTTAAGTAGTAACAATAACACAAGGAACACTTACTTATCTATCACCTAACTTGAGAAATAGAATATTGCCAATAACTCTGAAGCCCTCCAAGGGACTCTTTTTTCAATTGTAATCACTGTTTAGATACTGAGTTTATTAGTCCTTTATCTAAGTCCTTTATCTGTTTTTGGTAGCTTTTGTGGTTTTCTAGTTTTATTACATGTGACTGTATCTCTAAACACTATCATGCTTAATTGTGCAGGTTTTTGAACTTTATCTTAAAGTTCTTATTATGGAATGATTTTGTACATATTTCTTTTAGTCTGCTATTTTCATCTAGTGCCAGCATTTGAGAATCTTTCTCTATTTGGAATGATACTCTGGTTATTCCTTCTGTTATTGATAGATATCTTGGTTGGTCCCATTTTTCTGTTCCATGAGCAACACTGCATTTCTGCGTAGCTTATAATATACCTATGTATGCATTTCTGTTGGTTCCCATTTCATATTTAGGAAGCAAATGACTGGGTTATAGAGCACAAGAACATTCAAGTTATAGGAGGGTAACAAGTTATTTTCCAAGGAGCTTTTTCCAGTTTACATACCCACAGCAGTGAAAAAGTGTTCTTGCCCTTCTATATTCTCATCAACTTTTGCATTGTCAGAATTCTTAATTTTTGTCAGTTTGAAGGGGACAACTGAAGAGATTCAATGGCATCCTATTCTGGTTTCCTTATTCTTTTCTTACAATAAACTTGAAGGACCAACATAAAGGCCAACTCCAGCTGGGAACATAGTCCTATGACACCAAGTCCCAAATTTTTGAGGCTTGTATGTCTCTGCCTTTTTTAATTGGACAGCTCTTGCTCTGGCTGACAGAGGGCAGAAACCAGAGACGTAATTTGATTGGCCCTGTCCCTTTGAATCTGGAGATTTGTTCTCCCCACCCAGCATCTTTCCACAACCTGCTCTCAATTGTTGATTAATTTACCGTAAAGCCCTGGAGTGGCACAGCTGCGTGAAGGGTGAGAAATAGGGTTGGTTTGTGGCTGGTGAGTGGCAGGCCATCCATCACTCTGAGGGGAAATTGCTCTTTTAAGGAGAAGTAGTGAATTGTTTTTGGCCCCTGTGTAAGTCAGGCAGCCGTGTGGAACAGTGACAGAGCATTCAGCCGTGGGCTGGATCCTGATCGGTCATTTGTTGCTGCTCAAAGTGTCAAACTTTGTAAATTTGCTGTGGATAGGTTATTTGATGAGTGGGCAAAAGAAGTCACAATGACTTCATCTCAGTCTCCTAACAGAGGTGTTCTGCGGTTTTCTGCCTGATAACTGACTTTCATCTGGGTCTCCTCAGTTTCACACCTGACCCCATTTCTCCTTTAAGACAGCCAATAGCTTTTCAGTAATTATGTAATTCTTTGATTCATTAACACAGTGGTTCCCAGTTGGGTATTTTTGCTCTCTAGTGGACAGTTAGCAATATCTGGAGACATTTTTGGTCATCGCAACAGAAAGGTGCTATTGGCATCTAGTGGGATGAGACCAGGGATCTTGGCAAACATCCTACAATGCAGAGGAAAGTCCCTGTGACAGAGAATTATCCAGCCCAGATAGTTGACAGTGCGGAGGGTGGGAAAGTTCACTTTCCCATTAGTTCACTGAAGGTTCAACTAATATTTGTTGAGTCCCAGTGATGAGTCAGCAACCCCAGGTATAGAGGATGACTAGGTTCAACTCCAAAGTTTTTGGAACTCTTTAACCTTGGCACTCCCTTGGCTACTTGGACCTAGTAGTTTTCATTCCAACATTTTCTTCTTGATCGAATGGGAAATCATTTGCTTTTCAGACCCTTTCCCAGTAGACGATTTCACAAGTCCACATCTGGGAGATAGATGACAAGGACCATAGCATCCAGAGTCCCAGATGCCATGGTGCCAGTCAGTGCCCAGGTTTAGAAGATGATTATGGAGGAGTCCCATGGAGGATGGGGTTGTGGCTGCGCATGGGGAGCAGTGTGGCATTAGATGAGGAAAGCAGGCATCTGGGGTGGGTGTTCTGTGATTTAGTCCTGGCTTTTCTCTTGAAGTTGTGTGGTCCTGAGAATGTTACTTTGCTTTTAGAGTCTTAGTTTCTTCCTCTATAACATGGGCACAATATGAACTCTGAATTCCTGAAATTGCCTTGAGGTTTTATGTACACTGATCTATCTGAAGGCATTGTCTCAATGTTCCAGAGAAAACTGAGAGAGGGAGTCCTGGATCCCCTTCATGGTAGTGCCAGGTCAGGGAAACTATTTCTTGTGTCAGGGATTGTTGGGGCTGTGAATGAATTATGGGTTCCTTCCACCCATCTCAAGGCAGGGGTGTTGCTTTTCTGAGAACTCTTAGTAAAATTCCACTGATTCGAGACTGCTCAGATTATGCTGACACTCTGTCTCTTGGCTCAGAAAGCCCTAGGTTCAAACACAGCAGCCTGGAAATAGAGGAGGTGGGTTTAACCTACTAAGCCCCATCCAAGTTGTCTTTGTCATCTTCTTCCTGTTCCTCTTAGGAAGTCCTTCTCTCTGAATCCCATTGCCATTCCTACCCATTTAAGTAAAGCACATGAACTCCATTTTGTGGTTAGATCCAGTGTCCATCAGAGCTGGATCATCTCATTGTGCCCCTGATTTTCATTTATTTCCATATCTTGTATTTATTTCTTAAATTTTTCACACCTTTAATATCTCTAATCTGACTCACCACCCTAGTTTGGGGAAACTGAGTAAACATCATGTGGGTCATAAGAGATCTTGAAATATAGGATGGTATATTTTAGGAGTCAATTTGACTGAGCTCAGAGAGGCCCAGATAGTTTATAACACATTATTTCTAGATGTCTGTGAGGGTGCTTCTTGAAGAGATTGAGATTTGAATTGAATAAGGAAAATCCATCCTTACCCAGTGTGGTTGGGTACCATTCAGTTAGCTGAGGGGAGGAGGGTGGATTTTCTTTTTCTAGAGTTGGGATATCTTTCTCCTCATGCCCTTGGATATCAGAACTCCAGGCCTATGTCATTGGACTGAACTATTGCTTCCCTGGTTCTCCAGCTTGCAGATGAAATGTCATGAAACTTCTTGGTTACTGTGTACCTGAATCAATTCCCATAATAAATTCCCTTTTTATCTATCTATCTATCTATCTATCTATCTATCTATCTATCTATCTATCATCTATCTACTTATTCTCCTATTAGGTTTCTCTTTTTCTGGAGATTTCTGAGTAATACAATGTAAGTTGAGGTGGTGGCTGAATGATATGACCAGAGAAATTTCCTGTTTAACTTTGGTCCATTTCATCCCACTAAATGTGGTTTCCCTTTTCAAAGTCTCCCCATGGCTTTCCATTGAGCTTGGATTTGAAAAGCAGGCCTATCTCTCCTGCCTCCTGTCCAGAGAGTGGGAGAGCTCTCCAGGCACTGAAATTATTTCTATTGTACTAGGCAGCCAGGAGACCACTACAACCTTGATTGTAGATTCTTTTAAAGTGTCAGTCATATTTGAAATATTTGAGGATTATAGCCAATTCTCAAAGGCTACCTTATTGAAGCTTGGGCAAGCATGAGACCCTCAGAATACTGTTCTTTTCCCTGTGGCTATGGAGGTAAAGATTTGTGGGAGGACCAGGAGTTAGGGTTGATTGGTTCTATATAGGGAACTGTGTTGGAAAATTCAAACTCAGGACTTTGAAACCAAGTTCCACTGCTTGTGAAATTTTGACATTAGACATGCTGCTTGTCATATCCAAGCAGCAATTTCCTGTGTATAAATGGGGCTGATGATAATGGAGACATCCTTTTCCTCCTTACCCTTTCCAGTCTTAGACAATCCATTTATATACTTATTGTCTCTATAAATTTACATATTCTAGACTTTTCATATAAATGGAAATATATAATATGTGGTTTTCTGTGATTGTCTTCTTTCTCTTGGCATCATTATGTTGTAGCATGTGTTATTTTATTGTCAAATCACTTTCCATTGTATGGATACACCACATTTTGTTTATTCACTTATTAGTTGGTAGATGTTTGGGTTCTTGTTATTTTTGGCTATTATGAATAATACTGTTGTGAACATTCATGTAGAAGTTTCTGTGTGAAATATATTTTCACTCCTTTTTGGTGATTAATTAGGAATGAAATTGCTAGATTATGTAATAACTCTTTAACTGTTTGAGGAGCTGCCCCACTGCTTTCTAAAGAAATTGCATCATTTTACATTATCATGGGTAATGCCTGAGTATCCCAATTTCTCCAAATCCTCACCAAAACTCATTATTATTTGTTTTTTAATTACTATCTTGATGGGTATAAAGTGATATCTCACTATGGATTTGGATTGCATTTCCTTAATGACTAATGATATTTTATCAGTCAGTTTTCAGTCAGTATAATGAAATACCTTATCTTATAGAAATAATTTTATTTGACTTGATTCTGGAGAGTTCAGTCCTAGTAGCCTCATTTGGTTCCTGATGAGGGCAACACATTGTGGTGGGAATGTGTGGTAGAGAAAACTGCTCACTTCATGAGGCAGGAAGCAAGAGAGAGGAGGAGGAAGAGAACATGGATACACTCAGTATCTAAACTAGAGTAGATATTGGGCACCTTTTATGTTTATTGACCATTTGTATATTTTCTTTGGAGAAATGTCTATTCAAATCTTTTGTCATTTAAAAATTGGATTCTTTGTCATTTTATTATTCATTTGTAAGAGTTTTGAATGGAGTCCCCAAATCAGATGTTTCATTTGTAAATATTTTCTCCCATTCTCTTTCTTTTACTTTCTTTTAAAAAATCTTTTTTACTTTCTTGATTGGTTGTATCATTTGAAGCATGAATATTTTGATTTTGATATAATTCAAATAATCTGCTTTTTCATTTGTGGCTTATGCTTTTGTGTCACAGCTTAGAATCCATTGCCTATTCCAAGATCATGAAGGTTTGTACCTATGTTTTCTTCTAAGAATTTTATGGTTTTGACTTTTACATTAAAGTTCTCTAATGTATTTTGATTTAATTTCATGTATGATAAAAGGAAGAAGTCCAAATTTATTCTTATGCATGCGGAAATCCATTTCTTCTAGTGTCATTTGTTGAAAAGACCCTTTCCTAATTGAATTGACTTGTCACCCTTTGTTGAATATCAGTTCACTGTGTGAGGCATTTCCTGTGGACTCTCAATTCTATTCAACTTATTGATATGTTTATCCTTATGCTGTTATCATAGTGTCTTGATTCCAGTAACTTTATAATGAATTTTGAGATTAAGACATGTTATTACTTCAACATGGTTCTTCTCTTTTGAAATACATTTGTGTAGTGTGGTTCTTTTCATTTTCATGAGTATTGCTATGGATCGAAATGTCTCTTATCAAATTCTTGTATTGAAACCTAAGCCCATATATGACTAAATTTGAGTTTAGGACTTTAGATAATTAAGGTGAAATAATATCATTAGGACTATACCCTGATATGATAGATTGATGTCCACAGAAGAAAAGAAAGAGTCACCAGATTCTTGGTATTCATCTCTAGGTTCCCTTTCCTGTGCTCAGAAGGCTGGCTTTGCTTTTCCATGTAAGTGCTGGACAATCTATAGGGAGAAGACAGGACATCCTGAAGGCCAGAAAATGAAAACACAACAAATGGTGGATTATAGAAGGTCACTTTCCTGGTTGCTCTATGGTGTGAAATTAAGATGTCAGACACACAGCTTCTCAAGAAGGTGAGAGAGGGGATCTTTTCTGGGAAATAATTCTGGATATTCAAAACAGATCAGGGAATCAGATGGTTGGAGAGAACAAAATAAAAGAGATCTCCAGGGCTGCTGCTGCTGGCAACAGCACCGGTGGGTGAGAACTCTCCTGCACTAAGATTGTGGAGTGATAGTTCAATTAAAGGAACCCTTGGTTTTGGGGAGGTGTGAGGTGTGTATAGATACAGAGAGTTCAGAGTTCAAAGTCACTAACCTAAAGGGTGCCTTGTGCAACAATATTGTGCTGAGGGGAAAGGGAGGAAGACATGTTTCCTGTCTCCCCTCTACCAGGGAAATAAGAAGAAGGAGCCATTTTGCAGCTCTAGCACAGGGGAATGCCAGCTGGAGGACCCAAGTCCCCAACAGCTGTCCCTGACCCAATGAACAGGTTAGGCAAACCCATGACACACAGCACAGTGTGTGTCTAAGAGACCAGAATAAAATCAAAAGCAGAGTGGGGTTTTTACAGGAGAAAACTCTTCAGGAAAACACACCTGGCTTCCCCTTTCCCTATTCAGAACTCCTGTTTGTAAAAAAAAAAAAAAAAAAAAAAGAAAAAGAAAGATACTTGAAAGTGTTACTGGGAAGACCCACCAGTGAGAACTCCAGAGGATAGGGAGGAATTCACTGAGTTTGGAGTCTGAACCTGAGAGTCCTATAAACACAAAGTTAAAGTGCGTCTAAGGGTAATAAGAACTGACCCCTCCACCACATGAATGAAACCCAAGGATTTTTCCTGGAGGACAGTCTTCCAGCATGGTCCAGTATTTGCTTGGCCAGTGAAATGCCCCAGTTAAAAATTTTCAGACCAATTCAAGGAAGAGCTTGGATGCTAACAAGGCCTAAACCTCACCCCAAGAGTCCTGCCTGTGGGACCTCCCATCACTCCAGCAACCCCAACTATCTTAACTGAGAAGAATATGTGGACTACCAACAGAAACAATTACCTGTGTTTTCAGCAAGATTCTCTTCTCTATTTTACTTTATTTTATTTTAAAATTGTTACTTATTTACTTTTTAATTTTTTTCTATTCACTGTTCAATTATGACCTTGTCCACGGATCATGGGCACTTATATGTATTCAGACCTGTCTTTCTCTCTTTTTTTTTTGGTTTGTTCTTTCCTTTGTTTCTCATTTCCAATGTTTTTCTAAGGCAGTTATTTCTCATAGATCAATAGTTTGAGGACTAAGATATTTAATTAGAATATATCAGTTTTGCTCTTATACCCTTTTAATTTTTACTATTAATCTTTTGCATTGTTATTTATTTTATTTTTATTTTTACAGACTGCATTTTGATTCATTGTACACAAATTTTTATTCTGTACACTTTTTTCTCTCACTTACCTATTTCCCTTGATCCTCTTCCTCATTTATCCTCTGCTAATAGCCAATTTTTACTGATCTATCACTCATCCTCTATTTTCTACTTCTATTATCTCTCCCCTTCCCTCACAAACATTGCATCCTACACTACTTCTTTTCTGTCCCTATTCACAACTTAAATTTATAAAACTATACAAAAATTTACTGTATTGACTGTGAGCAATAACTGAACATATCATCTCTGTTTATTGTGACAATTGACTTAGTAGATACCAAAGCAGGAACTATTTGGTTTGATGCTGTAAATAGTTTGCATTGGTTGTTATTATCTGCCTCCTCTTAAACTGAGATACTAGAAACCTTCAGACTCCCTATAAGCCCACATGGTAGAAATTCTACTGCCTCAAAACCATACTCTCAAATGGGTAGACCCACAAAAAACGTGAAAAAGCAAGGGAACAAATCACTTCAAAAAAATCAATATAATTCAATAACAGAATCCATTGACACTACAGTGGAAGAAATGACAGAGAAAGAGTTTAGAATGTTCATAAACTGATCTGTGAAGTAAAAGATGATGTAAAGGAGAAAATACATGAAGCAAAAGTTTACTTCAATATAGAGATAGAGATTCTGAAAAAAAAAATCAAGCAGAAATCCTTGAAATGAAGGGATTAATAAACCAAATAAAAAATTCATTGAAAGGCATCACCAGTAGACTAGACCAATTGGAAGACAGAGTTTCAGGCAATAAAGACAAAATATATAATCTAGAAAATAAAGTTGATGATGGAGAAAAGATGTTAAAAGAACATGAACAAAACTTCCAAGAAATATGAATTACTATGAAAAGACCAAACTTAAGATATTTGGGACAGATGAAGACTTGGAGCTACAAACCAAAGGAATACACAGTCTTTTCAATGAAATAATATTTGAAAATTCCCCAAGTCTTAAGAATGAAATGGAAACCCAAATACAGGAAGCTTACAAGACCCCTAATATACAAAATTATAAGACATCTACACCAAGGCACATAATTATTAAAATGCCCAACGTACAGAATAAGAGTAGAATTTTAAAAGACTGCTAGAGAAAAACAAGAGGTTACTTTCAGAGGGAAACCAATACAGATCTCAGCTGATTTCTTATCCCAGACACTTAAAGCTACGAGGTCATGGAATAACATATACCAAGCTCTGCAAGAAAATGGATGCCACCAAGAATATTATACCCTGCAAAATTAAGCTTTAGATCTGAAGATGAAATAAAAAACTTTCCATGATAAACATAAGTTAAAAGAATTCACAACTAGAAAGGCTGCACTACAGAACATTCTCAGCAAAATATTTCATGAAAAGATGAAAAATAAAAGTGAAAACCAGCAAAGGGAGGAACTACACTAAAGGAAAAATCAATCAAAGAAGAAACTAAGTCAAGTTAAACCAGAAATAAATAAAAATGACAGGGAATAAAAATCATTTCTCAATAATAACATTGAATGTCAATGGATTTTGTCATGAATCAAAAGAAAAGACTGGTAGGATTTGAAAACAAGACCTAATGATATGCTTTCTCCAGGAGACTGACCTCATAGGCAGACATACACATACTAAAGGTAAAAGGATTCAGGGATAATTCACCTGAATTTCATAAACAAGCAGGGACCTCTATTCTCATATCATATAAAGTGAACTTCAAGTCAAAGTTAATCAGAAGGGAACAAGAAGGTCATTTCTTACTGTTTAAGGAAACAATACATGAATGAGACATAACAATCTTAAGTACTTATGCCCCCAATAATGGAGCACCTACATACATCAAACAAACACTTCACAATTTCAAGAATCAAATAGACTACAACACAATAATGCTGGATTATTTAACATACCTCTCTCACCACTTGATAGATCTTCCAAACAAAAACTAATAATTTAGACTTAACAGACATATATAGAATATTACAAGCATCAATAACTGAATAAGCTTTTTGCTCAGCAGTACATGGATCCTTCTCTAAAATAGATCATATGTTAAGCCACAAATCAACTCTTAGCAAATCCAAAAATTAGAGATACTACCTAGAATTTTATTAGATCATAATGGAATAAATTAGGAATAAATTATAAAAATAGAAGCTGCTCTAATGCTTGGAGACTAAATAATACACTATTGAATGACCAATGGATAGCTAAAGAAATCAGGATGAAATAAAAAAAATACTTGGAGTTAAATAAGAATAGTCGTAACTTATCCAAATCTCAGACATTATGAAGGCAGTGATGAGAGGAAAGTTCATTGCATTGAGTGCATTCTTCAAAAGAACAGAAAGCTACCAATTAAATAGCCTAACTTTACATCTCAAAGTCCTAGAAAAAGAAGAACAAATCAACACCAAAAAGAGTAGAAGACAGGAAATATTTAAAATCAGAGCTGAAATTAATGAAGTGGAAACAAACAAAAAACAATTAAAAAATCAACAAAACATAAAATTGGTTCTTTTAAAACAAACACACACACAAGATTTGACAAATCTTAGCCAAGTTAACAAAGAGAAAGAGGGAGAAATGTCAAATCTCTAAAATTAAGATGAAAAAGGAAATACCATGGATACTACTGAAATTCGCAAGATAACCCAAAACTATTTTGAAAATTTATACTCTAATAAAATAGAAATCTTGAAGACATCAACAAATTTCTAGACACATACTACCTACTCAAATTGAATCAGGAGGATATAGAAAATTTAAACAGATCAATTTCAAGCAATGATGTTGAAGACACCATCAAAAGCCTATCAACCAAGAAAAGCACAAGACGAGATGATTTCTTCAAAGAAGTATTAACACCAATCCTCCTCAAATTATTCCATGAAATAGAAAAGGAAGGAACCCTTCCAAACTCATTCTGTGAAGCTATTATTACCCTGATACAAGAAGCAGACAAAGACACAACAAGGAAAGAAAAGTTCACACCAATATCCCTGAGGAATATAGATGCAAAAATTCTTAATAAAATACTTGCAAATCACTTACAAAAACATATTAAAAAGATAGTACACCATGATCAAGTGGGGTTCACCCCAGGGATACAAGGTTGGTTTAACGTATAGAAATCAATAAATGTAATTTATCACATTGATAGATTTTAAAACAAGAATCACATGATTATCTCAATATATGCAGAAAAAGTGTTTGACAAAATTCAGCATCCATTAATGTTCAAAGCATAGAAAAACTAGGGATAGTAGGAACATACCTCAACATTATAAAAGCTGTCTATGCTAAGCCCAAGGCCAATGTCATTCTAAATGAGAAAAACTGAAACAAGAACGAGACAGGGATGATCTAAAAACTGGAACAAGACAGGGATGATCTTTTTCACAACTCCTATGCAACATAGTCCTGGAAATCCTAGCCAGAACAATTGGACAAAAGAAATTATAGGGATATGAATAGGAAAAGAAGAGTTCAAACTATCCCTATTTGCTGATGACATGATTCTATATTTAGAAGACTCAGAAAACTGCACCAGAAAGTTTCTAGAACTCATAAATGAATTCAGCAAAATAGGAGGATATAAAATTAACACCCATAAGTCATTTACATTCCTGTACACCAATGATGAATCAGCTGAAAGAGAAATCAGGAAAACTATTCCATTTATAATAGTCTCAAAAATTATTTGGGAATCAATCTAACAAAAGAGGTGGAACACCTCTACAATAAAAACTATAGAACACTAAAGAAAGAAATTGAGAAGACCTTAGAAGATGGAAAAATCTCTGATGTTCTTGAATAGGAAGAATGACCTTAATGTCAAAATGACCATACTACCAAAAGTGCTATACAGATTTAATGCAAATTTCCTATTACAAATTCAATGATGTTCTTCATAGAAATTAAAAAAAAATACCAGTCATGAAATTCATTTGGAAAAAAAGAGGCCCAGAATAGCCAAAGCAATACTTAGTGAGAAAAGTGACACAGGAGACATCACAACACCAGACCTTAAATCATACTAGAGAGCTATAGTAACAAAAATGACATGGTATTGTCACAGAAACAGACGTGAAGATCAACGGAACAGATTAAAAGACATAGAGTCAAACCCACATAAATACAGTTATCTCTTACTAGACAAAGGCAGTATAAACATATGATGGGATATTACTCAACTTTAAAGAAGAATGAAATTCTGGCATTTGCTGGTAAATGGATGGAGTTAGAGAATATTATGCTAAGTGAAATAAGCCAAACCCAAAAAACCAAAAACTGAATGTTTTCTCTGATACATAGAAGGTAATTCACAATAAGGGGTGGGGGATAGGGAAGAATAAATTTACTTTAGATTAGGTAGAGGGGAGTGAAGGAGGGGAAGGGGTATGAGGGAAGGAATGATAGTAGAGTGAAACAGACATTATTATCTCATGTACATGTTTGCATGATCGATGTAATCCTGCGATATGAACAATCACAAAAATGAGATTACACTCTATTTATGTATTATATATTTATTACACTCTATTTATCTGTCAAAATGCATAAATGCATTCTACTGTCATGTACAACTAATTAGAAAAAAATAAATAAAAAGACATACATGGAGAAAAGATAGCCTTTTCAACAAATGGTGCTGGGAGAACTGGAAATCCATATGTAGTACAATAAAATTGAACCTGTATTTCTCACCCTGCACAAAACTCAACTCAAAGTGGATCAAGGACCTAGACATTAGACTAGAGACTGCATCTTCTAGAAGAAAAAGTTGGCCCAAGTCTCCACCATGTCAGCTTAGGAACTGACTTCCTTAATAAAACTCCTAAAGAGCAAGAAATAAAATCAAGAATCAATAGATGGGATGGTATCAAATGAAAAAGCTTCTTCACAGCAAAGGAAACAAGAACATAAGCAGAGAGCCTACAAAATAAGAGAAAATCTTTACCACATGCATCTCAGATAGAGCATTGATCTCCAGGAAATACAAAGAACTCAAAAAACTTACCACCAAAAACCCCCAAATTACTCAATCAATAAATGGGTTAAGGAACTGAACAGGCACTTCACAGAAGAAGAAATATGAATGGTCAAAAAATACATGAAAAAATCTTCAACATCTCTAGCAATTAGAGAAATGCAAATCAAAACTACACTGAGATTCCATCTCACCTCAGTTAGAATGGTAATTATCAAAAATACAAGTAATAATAAATGTTGGTGAAAATGTGGGGAAAGAAGTTCATTTATACATTGCTGGTGGGACTGCAAATTGGTGCAACCACTCTGGAAAGCAGTATGGAGATTCCTTAGAAAACTTGGTGCTAGAATCACCATTTGACCCAGTTATCCCACTCCTCGTTTTATAGCCAAAGGAATTAGAATCAGCATACTTCAGTGACTCAGTCACTTCAATGTTTGTAGTAACTCAATTCACAATAGCCAAGCTATGGAACCAAATTAAGTGCCCTAAAATAGATGTTTGGATAAAAAAATGGAATATTACTAAGCTATAAAGAAGAATAAAATTATGACATTTTCTGGTAAATGGGTGGAACTGGAGAATATCATGCTAAGTGAAATAAGCCACTACCAAAACACCAAATGTATAATGTTCTCTCTGATATGTGGATGCTAACCCACAACAAAGGAAGGGAATATTAGAAGTTCATTGAACTAGACAAAGTGTAATGAAAGGAAAGAAAGGGGAAAGGTAATAGGAAAGACAGTAGAATGAATCAGACATGTCTTTCCTATCCTCATATATAAATACATGACCAATGTAAATCCACATCATGTACAACCATGTTAATGGGATCCTGATTGGAACAAGTTATATTTAATCTATGTATGTATAATATTTCAAAATATACTCTACTGTTACATAAAAACAATAAAAAATAGAGACACCAAAGATCTCTCTTCGGCTTGCTCACAGAGAAAAAGACCATGTAAGGACAGAGAGGAAGTGGCAGTATGCAAACCAGGAAGTAAGGCCTCACCAGAAACAAAATTTGTTGGCACCTTGATAATGGACCTTAGGTTTCCAGAACTGTGAGAAAATAGATACCTGTTGCTTGAGCCACTGACTCTGGTATTTTGGTATGATTCCCTATAAGATTAATACACTGTATTTTGATAGGATTACTTAATTCTTCCACATGTAACGTTATGATTGAAATAGCTCTATTTCATCTGCTATTTTACTTTTTGTCCTATGTATGTCTCATTTTTTTTATTCTACTCTTCTTCTTCTTCTGCTCTTTTTTGCATTATGAACATTTTCCTAGTGTTCATGATTCTAGTGTTTCTTAATTCATTTAAGAAACACAAATTCTTTTCCTAGTAGTTACTCTAATTCTTCCAACACACATCTGAATTTACCAAAATCACTTCAAATTTATATTAACAATGTCAGTAAAATATAGAACCTTTACTTTTATGTAGCTTTCTCCCCATTTCTACTGTTTTTATCCATCTCACATCTCTATATGTGACAAATACAAGAATTCATTGTTTTAATTATTGCTTTACATAAACTTAAATCTTATAAAGAAGCTGAGAGAAAGAGGCAAGGAAGTATGTAGGTTGTTGTAAGAATCTCCTTATTCATTTCTGTTTCTTATCATTTATTCTGTGGATTCTATTCACTATCTGGTGTCCCTGACCTTTCTTTAGTCCAATACAACTTTACTCATACCTGCTTTCCTTGTGCTATTATTATCAGTGCATTACATTTTCATTTCAACAATGTCATTGTATACATACTATTTTATAAAATTACTTATACTCAGTTATATTACAATTACTTGTAATCAATTTTTGCAGTTACCTTTTATGTCATTCTTAAAACCCTAACTGGTATTTTCCCCTGTCCCCATCCTGTATGAATTAGAACTACTTGGTTTCACTTGATTTCTGTCTGAAGAAATTTAGTATTTCTCACAAAGTATGCCTGATAACTGCAAAATCTCTGTGGTTTTATCTGGAAATCTATCTATCCTTCATAGTTTAAAGGTATTTTTGCTGGATATACAGTTCTTGTTTTTTCTATGTTCAGTTCTTTGTGTTCTGTCTCTTTGATCTTTATTTTTTTCTGATGAGAAGTCAGGTGTTAATCTTATAGAGAGTCCCTTGTATGTGATGAGTCATTTTTCTCCTGCTGCTGTCAAGGTCTTATCTTTGCCTTTTAATCTTTGATTATGTGTATAGACCTCACTGCGTGTATCCTAATTTTAGTTCACTGAGTTTCTTAGATAAGTAGACTGGTTTTCATAAAATTTGTGAAGTTTTTAGCTTTTGTTTCTTTAATTTTTTTCTACTTTTTCTCTATTTCTGATACATATATATATGTTAATATGCTTTATGATAATGTATATTTTTCTGAGGGTCTGTTTATTTTTCTTTATCATTCTTCCCTTTGCTTTTCAGATTGCATAATTTCTCTTCATTTATTTTCAAGTTTCTTTATTTTGCCAATTCAAATCTACTCAATCGAGCACATTTTTATTTTTGTTATTATATTTCTTAACTCTAGAATTTCCTTTTGATTAAAAAAAATACTTTCTCTTTATTGATGATGGTTATGATTTGATGAGAAATTATTTCTACACACTAAAATAACTTTTAAAGAAACAGTCTCCTTTAGTTGTACCTTTAGTTGTAACATGTTTATAATAGATACCTTTTTTTTTTTTTTGGTCCCAGGGATTGAACCCAAGGGTGCTTAACCACTGAGTCACACTCTGACCCTTTTCATTTTGTATTTTGAGACAGGGTCTTGCTACATTGCTTAGGGCTTCACTAAATTACTGAGGCTGGCCTCGAACTTGAGATTCTCCTGCCTCAGCCTTTACAGGCCGGAATTACAGGCATGTGCCACCTTGCCTGGCTGTAACAGAGGCTTTGAAGTTTTTGTCATCTGACTCCTTTCACAGATAGTTTTCATTATTTGCCCCTCCAGCCCCTTATAGGTCATACTGTTTCTTCTTGTGTCTCAATTTTTGTTGTTGTTGTTGAAAGCTGGTATTTTATATGATGTGTCGTAGTAACCACGGACATTATTCCCCTCCTCTAGCTGAGGGCTGAGGTTGCATTTGCGTGAGCATCTCACTTATTTGTGACTTGTGCTGAAGTCATCTTAGCTAGTTTGACTTTTACCTTTTACTAATGGATGTGCATATAGCTTGGAGGCTGCCCTTAGAATCTGAGGAATTTACATTTTGCTTCCTGTTTATCTAGGGATTAGTAGCTTGAAGTTTTCCTCTCGATCACTTCTGCAAGAGTACACTTTGGGAATGACTGTAGTACTGCAGACTTACGGGTGACTGTGGTGTTATTTCTAAGCCTGGTTTCCTAGGAATCATCCTTATTTCAGAGTAGTTTATTTTTCTTTCTACATTTGCTGGTCTTTGTGCTTATGCCCCTAGTTCCAGCGAGGCTTCTCTCCTTTGATGATTGACATTTGAGTGGTTTGGAGAATGGTTTCAAGCCTGCCCTAAAACTGTTCCTGGGTAGATAGACGCAGCCTAATTCTTGTGGGGAACATTCCAAATCCCTAGGATTGACTGTCTCTGGCTACAGAAGATCTTCTCTTGATTTCTCTCTCCCTTGTATTCTCTGTTTAACTTATGATTGCTCTGCCATTTTCCTTGTTGTTCATAACATGAAATCATAAGCATATTTTTAATTGCTCATCACCAAGTTCTCCAGCTTTTTTTCCTGTTTTTATTTTGACAATGCCCTTAGGCATGTAATTCTCCACATCCTATTCCAAATAACATCAGTGCCCCCCTCAGTACTGTAGAGCTCTTTGTCCTGATGGCCTTTCCTGCCTGTCTCTCTCATTTGAGTCAAAGTCTGAGCTAATGCATGGGAGCTGGGGATAGGGACAATGGCCCTCTTTTCCCTGAGTGACACTTCATTCTTCAAGTAGGGATTGGCTATGCAGTGGCCACTGGTCTTCTTGGATTGCCACTCCTGGTGTGGACCCTCTGCCTATGAGTGAGCTGGGGTATTACTCAAAAGTAAAATTGTTACTATTGGAGAAGGTTTTCAGCTTCTTCTACTGGAGCTGGGTGGAGGAAGAGTGTGTCTTATTTTATTCATTTGTTTTCTTGAGTGTTGGGAATTGAACCCATGGCTTCAAACTCAATAGGCAAACTCTTTACCACTGAGTTGTGTCTCTAGCCCAAGAGCATGTTTTAAATGGGAATTTTATTATTAAGCACCAGCATTGGTTTGGAAGCTGGAAGTTGGGGCCAGGACTGCGGGCAAGAACATCTATTGTGGTTTTTGTGGGATGGAATGGGTAAGGCAATGTAGATGTAGAAATTTCTAATTTGAATAATTTAAGTGGGCTCTGTCCTTAGTGCCTGGTACCTGACCCTGAGACATTTGGGTAGGGAAATATTGGTCCTGAGTTGCAGTATGAGAGACCCATAGAGAAAGTGGGAGTGGTCAGGCTCTGGGTTGGCTCGTTTGCAAAAAAGGTGTCCTCTGCTCCCAAATGAATGTGGTAAGCTCATCTTTTTATTCTAATGTGTGTGGCCCTGCATCTCTGGCATGTCTCCTTGTCTTTATTATAAGGATTAACAAACCATCTTTTCAGTGGTGATCCTCTTCTGATTTGTTAGTTTCCCCACAACTGAGTAACAATAGAATCCACAATTTTAAACACAACAGACATAGAAAGCAGGGTGCTTTGGCCTCAGACTGGACTGCTATACTACTAGACTGCTCTTGGCTTGCTAACTGGCTCCACCAGATGGCAGCTGCAGCCTGGGGAGTTACCACTGCTTGCTGGCATGTACTTGGGCTTGGTAAAACTGTTGTTTGTGCATTTTTTGGATGTTGCTATGGATTTTCACCTACATTCAATTTTGATAACTGAGCCCTCCCTGAGTTCCATTATGAACTGTGTTGCTTGTTTAGACTTTGGGTAATGCTTTCATGTGTACCCCTTTTTGATTGACTAGCTGAATTTATGAAAGTCTCCTCTGAAAGGAGTGAGATATGACTTCCTTCCCAGTGTCATGGGATGGACCTGATCAGTGGACAAGGCAGCATTGACAAGTGGTGTGAGGAACTGATTTATTATTTTTTCACTCATTTCACTCTGCTCTCTTAAGTAGAGGGTGCATACTTTTTGGAAGTGCTTGTGAATTTCAAATCACACATGGAGTCAGTATGAAGGCAGCCACTTCAAGGGCCATGGGTGGCACCCCAAGAAAGGTATGGTTCTTGATTGCTCATTGCCTTGCTCCTGTTGCAATTCATTCTCTGATGTCTTCATCAAGGTACAAAAGATCACCCCTATGAGAACAGGTGCATAATGCTCAATGCCAATGGAGAGGGGAGAGGATATCTTATCTTTGTCCTACCCAAGGACCCTGATGAAGTCCTGAGAAATGCCTAGGTAATACACATGAACCTTAATTGAGCACTACTGCTTTCCACCTTGCCAAAGGCCTTAACATTCAGTCTTAAAAATAAAGAAGAAGCCAGTGACTTACTCCTAGAAGTGGATCCAGACCCCTCAAAGGTCATTGGGATACTCTAGGAAGGGAGGCTGCTGTGTGGACAGGCTAACTCAGGACCACTAGGAGTTTATCAGATTGACCGTCCAAAGGGAAAATATGGGAAAACAAAAATAGTCTGGGAGGGACAGGAGACACTACCAACACCAGCAGCAACAACAAAACACAAAGGAAAAAAAATTACTCACCTAGAGGTACACGCCATTCTGGCCATTTTGTCTGGAAAAGGAAAGGACAGAAAAAGGGCTCAAACATCAGATGGGGTTGGGAGGGGCTCAGAGA
This sequence comes from Sciurus vulgaris, assembly GCF_902686455.1. Lineage (NCBI taxonomy): Eukaryota > Metazoa > Chordata > Mammalia > Rodentia > Sciuridae > Sciurus > Sciurus vulgaris. The sequence continues at coordinate 74,651,295 of NC_136463.1, forward strand.
CCAGGGAGGGTGGGAGTGGGTTGCTGGGGGAGTGGGGATGAGCAGACTGTGCTGTCCCAGGGAGGAGGGGCTTTCTTTTTCTCTCTAAACTCAAACCCCATCCCTGGGAGGTAGATTGGAAAGCCAGGGAAGGAAGCTCCAGCCCTTTTCCCCTCCACTTTTTCTTATAATTTCCCAGGAGGCTCACATTGTGAGCTATCAGCCAGACACAGAAATTAAAACCTACTAATAACCTAAAAACAGAAAGAAAAAAGAGAGGGGGAGGAGGGTATGAAAGGAAAACGCTTAGATGAAAGGGAGAAAGCCTCTGTGGCGTCCACATCACACACAATCTCTGCAGGTAAGATCTCAACTGCCTCCGACTTTTTCCAGGAGCACAGGGATGCCCTAGACCCATGTCCCAGACATCACCCTGGAGCCTGAAGCTGCAGGTGACATCACCACCACTGACACTGGCCTAGCTCAAGACCTTCCTACTGGGGGCGACCTTGCCCTTGGGAAGAAGATGACTATATCCCAGATCCTAAAATCATTTCCAGCAATGCCCATTGACTACCATTGACTATGTCTCCTGTGGTTTGGATGAACTGATCGCAGGGTATTTATTCCTTTTCTTCTTTGAGATTAGAGATTAGGGATTCTATTTTTGATTTGGGTGCATTCTTTGCTCTCTGCCAAAACATGTACCCTACACTCCTTTGCCTAATGAAAGACCTGGTGGAGGTTATGACTGATAGGTTACAGATGTGAGTGGTGGGAACATGAGAAAAGAAAATAATTCTGTAAAATGGGTCTACTGTGCTGACCTCCACGTGCTTTCTTTTCCAAGAAGCAGTTTACCTGCAATTATGCCTGGCTTAAGTGGACAGGATATGTTACATTCCTCAGCAAACAACCTGTATCTGCAGGAGAGATACAGGCCTGAAAGACTCCATCCTGCCAATAAGAAGAACACAGGTTACCCTGATGGGGGAGAATTTCATGACCCTTACACAGACCAGATCCCAGAACCCTCAAAGAAAATGATAATTTCCCCTTAGCTATAAAATCTATAAGAACAGGTTCCAATAAGAACTGGTCTGGAAGTTTCCCTGAGACCCCCAATAAAACTGGAGGGCAGGAGGGGTGCACCATTCTTCACTTCCCTGAAGTGACCCACTCTCTCCCTTGAAAGTGACCCTTTTCCCTTTTCATAAACTCATGCTTGCTACTCTGAGTCACATATCTGAAATCTTTCTGGCATGATTGCAAGAGCAGGTGAAAAAGGACTGTCCTGGCTGTGTCACCTCACCAGCAGGCCCTTGTCCTTCCTGCAACACTACTCCAGTGGCAAAGATCTCATATCACTGAATGCCTGAGCCCCAGAGGAGAGGACCACCCCATCCCCAGCAACTCCCTGCCCCGCTCCAGCTTCCCACTATGCTCCCCTGCCCTTTGTTTCTGACTATGACTACCACGGCCACCCCTTCCTCTTAGTTACACAAATATGCTAATCTTTATACATGCTTTACTAAACCATCTTTTCATATTCTTCAGCAACAAAACTGGCAGCTGCCTCCCTGACTGACATGAGAAATACACCAAGATATTCTTGCTAAACTCAGACTTTTAATACACTTCAAATTCACCAAGATATTATATACATTAGAGACCCCAAGAACCCTAGATCTATTTTCTCAGCTACTGGCATGTAAATGAGAAGTTTAGTTATAGGTTGGCCTACAAGAATTCCTCGTGCTTAAACTTGAGTTCCTTCTTTCTATTGTCATCCTGAAATCTTCTCTATGTTGTTTAGAGCAGCTATCTGTATGCTCTGAAAGTCTCTCTCCGTCATTAGTTTAGCAGTCCCACTTCTGGGTATTTACTTGAAAGATTTGAAACCAGCACGTTGAAGAGACACCTGCACTTCCATGTACACTGCAGCACTGTTCACAATAGCCAAGTACGGACTCAACCTAAGGATCCACTAACAGGTGACAGATGAAGAAATTGTGGCACATATACACAATGGAGTCCTATTCAGATTTAAAAAAGGAATACATTTTATCATTTGTGATGTTCTCTAAGTCCTTGGAGAACAGTTAGCTATGTAAAATAAGCTGGACACTAAAAGACAAGTACTGTTTGTTCTCAGGTGTATGTTGTAGTCAAAACAATCAAACTCAAAGAAACAGAGTAGAATGGTGATTTCTAGAGGCTGGGGGTGGTTTTGGGGTATTGGGAAAGATGATGGTCAAAGAACAAAAAGTCTCAATTATATAGAAGAATAAATTTTTTTTAAAACTTCTTTGAGATACATTGCACAGTGTGGTAGATAAATAATAATGTATTATCTATTTCAAAATTGTGAAGACAGTAAAGTTGAAATAGTCTTATCACAAAAGTGATGTTTGAAGTGATGGATATGTTGATTGGCTTGATTTAATTATTTGCATTGGGTTCATAAATTGAAGAAGCACTCCAGACCCCATAAAATATACAATTATAATATGTCAATTGACAATTAAAAATAAAAGTTAAAAAAGAAAGCAAGAAAAAACAAACCCAACCCTCAACTGCAAAAACCACATATACATAACAGTCTCTCCTATCATCTACCCAAAGTCTTCTCGATATGGTCAAAACATCATATGGCTAATTGTATTATGCATATCTTTTTATCCTGACATTTTGATATGCAGGCCTTTGTATTGCTGGGGAGAGTGTCTCTTCCAGAAATAATCAGTCTCTAGAAATAATAAAGGATTGGAGTTAATAGGGTGAATGTGTTCTCTACATTCATGTTGAAAATCTCTAATGCAGTAGTATTAAGAGATGGAGCCTTTAGAAAATGATTAGGCCATGAGGGCTCCTCCCTCATGAAGGGAATTAGTGCCCTCTGAAAGAAGCTTCAAAGAGAGTTTGGCTCTTTATGCTCTTGCTTCTTCCATGAGAAGACACAGCAGAGAGAGCAGCCCTCATGATATTAAACCTGATGCATCTTGATCATGGACTTCCAGCCTCTAGAACTATGACACCTAAATTTATGTTGTTTATGTCGCCCCGTCTGACATTTTGTTAAAGCAGCACGAACAAACTAAGATAGCTTCTCTGAGAGCAGTCTTTGATGTGCAAGCTACACAACCATACCATCCCACTTGTCCTCTACTTCCTTTGTCAGACTCTTGCACTCCAGGCCATGTTTCCCTGTCTTAGTACACCAGAGCCAGGTACCAGATACTAGGTACCCAGAAAGAGTCCCTATGTAACTAGGAGAAATGCCCTAGAGTCTAATGAAATTATTCATAGTAGCTAATCCTGAGCCTGCTTACCTTGCCTGCCTCACACCTTTTCACTAAAGCCACAATAAAGCCTCCTGCCCATGTTTTCCTCCCCATTCTCTCTACCTCTTGAGCCACCCTGCTCCCCCATGTGGCCCTGTGTGTTGTGTTGTGTCCTCTTCTTGGGAACTGTGAGTAGCAAACTGTCATTTCTTTTTTTTTCTTTTGGGAGGGATACTGGGGATTGAACTCAGGGACACTTAACCACTGAACCACATCTCCAAACCTTTTTTGTATTTTATTTAGAGACAGGGTCTCACTGAGTTGCTTAGCACCTTGCTGTGCTGAGGCTGGCTTTGAGCTTGCATGCTCCAGACTCAGCCTCCCAAGCCGCTAAGATTACAGCCTGTGTGTGCCATTGTGCCTGGCACAAACTGTCTTCAATGGCAATTTTCTCTAGGGTCTGCTGACTTTCTGTAACTGAATAGTAATAGAACTCACATTTGTCAACAGTGTGTTATTTACTATTTCCAGGAATTTGCTAGCCCTGGGAGTAGCAGTCTCTCCTCGGTTACTAACACCCCAGATATCAGAATAGTAGAACGAAAAGAGCTCTGTGACCAGTGGCTTGCTCCACCCAGATTAAGCTAAGGCCTGGATTAGAAGCTGGTCATGGGGTCAAGGACAGGCTACCCCAAAATATGGTACCTTGGCATGAAGAAACAGCAGAAGCAGGAAGTTCACTCACTCTCTGACCTTCTCCTGCTCTTCACCTGTGAAACAGGCCATGAAAGAATTCTCTGTTCTTTCTCCAAAGCATGTCATAAGATCTTCATTTCAGAGGTGTCCTCCCTGGAATAGGGAAGATAGGAACATCCTTATCTCTGAAACTCAGGGACATAAGAAGAATCAGAACAAAGTGACCTCGCTGAGTTCCTCCAGTTTATAACCATTAAATCAGAACCCCTTTATCCAATTGTAGTTTTGCATAGCTGTTCGCTCTTCATCAAATCTAAGAATAAAAATATGGATATTTCTCTGTTTCTTTGCATTTGAAGATCCTGTGTCACAGAAAACTTATGTTAAATATACTTAACATAATTTATGTTAACTACATATAAATATATATTTTCTCTTGTTACTCTGTCTTTTGTTCTAGGTGCTTCAACCATGAACCTAGCAATGGATGAGGCAAGAAAACTTCCCTGCCTTACTCTGCGGAGGGAGGGATCCCATCTTCTTGACTTTGAGCTCCTGGAGTGGTTTCTCTTAAGAAGGAACTTGGAACTTGGGGGTGGATGAATGGAGCTCACTGTGTCCACAGACTCCCTATTCTTATGTAGACCTAGCATTAGTATGTTTTCTTTAATAAATGCTTCTCCATTTGCTGGATGCTATCAGGACAATTTCCAGAGACTTTAACTAATAGCTTTTATATTTTCCTTTAGGTGAATGGTTGTTGGGGAAAGATTTCACTGTGTACCTCACTCTATCTCAGAAGTAGACCTCCTGAAGTTAATTCTGATACCTGAAGTTAATTCTGATACACAGTATGGTTCATTTTTATTGTGACTTTGTCTTGAATAACTTCACTCATTCTAAAGTTTGCTCCTTACTCAGTGAATACTTGTTGAACATACACTGTAATGGTTGTGTTCCAGATTAGGCAGATATAACAAAAAATACAAAATTGAAATGAGTGCTCTAACAAGCTAGGACTTGAGTTCCCTCCTACTTGGAAGACTAGGCAGGTGGTCCAGGGCTGGTGTGTAGCCTGGAGATGTCAGGATTTTCTTTCTGTTCTAATGTCTTCAACATGCAGCTTCCTTCACATACTCTAAGATGACTGATGGAGCTAATTCCCCCTCAAGACTACATTCTGGATAGTGGGGAAGAGGGGAAGGCTTACTAATCCTTTCTTTTTAAGGACATGCTACAGAATTTGCATGCGTTTCATTGACCAGAACTTGACTGCATGGTCATAGAAAGGGAAGCTGGAGTCCAGCTGAAATCAGGGGTTCTGTTATTAAAGAAGAAGGGGGCTATGGACCTTGACTCATTGACCACCAGCACCACACCCATGTATGCCAGGCATTGTTAGTGCTGGAGATTGGTGAAGGAGTAAAACCAGAGCCCCTTTACTGAGTACCAATGAACTCCATTAGAGTGCTAATTAAAAATTCCTATTTTAGGTATCACCCCAAGATCTCATGTCCCTGTAAGTGGACATGGTCAGCTTCTGCTTCATACCTAGTGCCTAGTAAAAGACATTCACAAGGTTACACTCTGGAAGAGATGTGGCAAAGTAATGTCCTTCCCATAATCTCTTTAACCACCTCATTTGCCATAGCAGAAGTGAAAAGGTTTTCCCAAGAACATCCATTTTTTGTTCAGATAAATGTGGAGAATAAAATTTTGTTGAATATCTGCATATTTGAATCAAGCTGCAAGATGCCTGCTTCACATGCATTCTCTTATTTCATCCCACCACCATGTCCTCTTCCACACACACACACACATACATAGAGTGACAAATTGGGATCATAGTTCTTATTGCATAGAAGAGAAGCCAAAGTTCAGAGAAGCTAAACTACATGCACAAAGGGGTTGAGAATACAATACAGACAATAAGACTACTTTGGTTGCCTGTGTCCCATGGCCCCCTGGAAGTCCGTAGTAAACAGTGTGTGAGGCTCTCCTGGAGCAGCTCCCCGAGGGGCAATCTGTCCAGAACACTGTGCCCTCGGGTGTCAGGACCAGCAGAAAATTCAGCCTCCTGACCAAGGCACCTGGGGTAGTCAATAACATATGCTAATGGGTTGGGTGCCAGCTTATGTGGTGCTGGGGACCTTCACTGGGAGTTCTGACAGTTTTTAAAAATGATTTGGATAAATAGTATGCTAATTAAGTTCAGAGAGAATATTAAATTGGGAGGGAACACATCCACTAGTATGAATAACAAAAAGAATTCAGCAGAATCTCAGAGGTTATAAAAATGGGCTGGAAACAATAAAGTGAAATTTGATCTTAAAAGCAAATTAGATAAGAGATTTTTAAGGTGCCAAAAGGGGAAAGAATCCTACCCCAGTTTTCATTTGTGTCCACAAATGCCTATGAGGCATAATTATGGAGAAACATGCTGGGCAGGAAGGACAGGCTCCACTTCTGTGCACTGTGGCAGATGCCTTTGCAGGAATGGGCACCTGGTAACCCCTAATACACCATCCTGGGCTTGGGAAGTCAAAGTAGGCAGGAAAAGCAAAAGTCATAACAAGTTCACATAGTATTCAGGAATTAAAGATGCTGGATGAGGAGGTGATTCTTCAAGGAAATGAAAATGTATTCAGGTCCCAGAAATCCCAAACAATCTTTCTGCTCATGTGATGGTTGGGAGGGGGCAGACTGGTGCAGTGGGGACAGCTCTTGTTGACATCAGAGCCCAGTTCTGACCCTACATGGACATTAGATATTTCTGTACCTCAGTTTCCTCATCTGTCCAACAGGGGGCAAGAGGAAAGTGAGTGTGGCCTGAAAATAGATCCTTTTCTCTGACAGGAGCTTTGGAGGAACTGGAGATGCAGAACCTAAAGTACAGGAGGGGAAAAAAAAGAAAAAAAAAGAGTCTTAGAGAGGGTAGTTCAGATGCAATCACTTATCTTCTGTTTGGACTGAAAGAGGATTGCAGATTGCTTCTTTCTGGATTCCCCAGAAACAGATACTGAGACAAAGATTTGATTCTTTGGGAAGTACTCCCAAACTACACTAGTGGGAAATAGGGAGGTGAGACCTGGAAGCAAGGGAGGCTTGGTTACCAAGCAAGTCCACACCGTGGGCTCTTGGATTGGTTCCCACTAGGGAAGTTTGGGAGTCAGTGGGGAATATATATCCCAGAACTATCTCACCTAACTTAGTCCTTTTTGTGTTGCTATAACAAAACACTCGAAGTTGGGTACTTTATAAGTAAAAAGTTTTATTTGGTTCATAATTCTGGGGGTTGGAAGGTCCAAGCATCATGGTGCTGGTGTCTTGGTGAAGGCCCCCTTGGCTGCATCACAACATGATGGAGAATCAAAAAAGGAAGCAGTCACATGCACAAGAGACCAAGCATATGGGATGGCCTCCCTTTGTAAGGTTCATGAGAACTGATTCACTCCTGAGACCCCAATGTACTCTTTGTGACCGGCATTAATCCACTCACAGGAGTGGGGTCCCCATTACCTAACTGCTTCTCTGAGTTTGGGCTCTATCTCTCAACAGAGTTCACTGTCTCAATACTGCTGGGACAAAGAATAAAGCACATGAACCTTTGGACAAACCATATCCAAACCACAGTACCACTCAAGGGGCAAGGGAGCTGGGGTATGTATATGTCAATTTCAGTCATTGGCTGGGGACTGCTCTCTATGGGACTTACAATCCCCAGCACCTTTATGCTTTGGCAGCAAAAGAAAGCCCTTAGAAAAGGGATGCAGATGCTTTTAGCTGAGAGCTGGCTAGGAAGTCCTGAAGTGGTAAGGGCAAAGAGATCCAAGTGGGGCACTAATATAGTCTGCAACATAAAGTGGAGAGGAGGGTATGGCCTGCACAGCCCTGGAGGGCACATACCTGGACAATGGTTTGTGAAATCATAGTAGCAGCCTAGACAGATGACACATGAAGAGGACCTGGGAAAGAAATGAGAGTAAATTTGCAGGAAGACTCAGATCCTAGGAGCATTGACTTCCCAGAAAAATTGGGTTATTGGAAACAATTGTCAAGAGTAGGAAGATATACCCAGGAGACTCAGTTAGGAGATCTGGCTTCCCAGGGAAGCAGCATGTAGCTGTGGTTAAGTATGCTGACCTCAGACATCTGAGATGACTGACTCTGGCACTCCAAACTGTATGTCTTGGTCAAATCACTTCAGTTGTTATGCCTCTGTTTCAATGCAAAATGGCAATAACACTTGTCTATATCTACTAGGGTTTTGCAAGGATAAAAGTAATAGATACAAAGTATAAAGTCTTTGGAAGAGTGCTTGTGATAGAATTTCCTTAAGTCTCAGTGGTTCTTATTCAAGAACATGGTGGTTAATGGGTGTGGTGGTGCACACCTGTAATCCCAGCAACTTGGCAAGTTGAGGCAGGAGGATGATGAGTTCAAAACCGGCCTCAGCAAAAGCAAGGTGCTAAGTAACTCAGTGAGACCCTGTCTCTAAATAAAAATACAAAATAGGACTGGGGATGTGGCTGAGTAGTCAAGTGCCCCTAAATTCAATCCCTGGTACCCAAAACTACAACAACAACCAGAAAAACAAAATAAAAAATGAAAGGGCTGGGGACGTATCTCAGTGGTAAAGTGCTCCTGGGTTCAATCCCCAGTACTACCACCACAACAGCAAAACGACAAACAAACAAACAAGAAACCAAACAAAAGAAAACCCAGTGGTGCATGAGGAGGTGCTGAAGCCCAGTGATGTCCTCATGAGCCTCATCTGAGCCCAGGGTGTAGAGGGGAGGATGGGGTAAGGGCTGCCAGGCTCTGCTAGTGTTTACTCTGAGTCTAGGGAGGATAATGAGGAGCCACAGCTCTAGTCAGTCCTGTGTGGGCATGAGTGGAAACAGCCAACACTCTACAATGTGCTGTGTTGCTAACTATGATGTTAAGTAGGGTAGAGTAATAAACGTGTTTTCCACTTAAAATAGTTTCCCCTTATGATCATTTGGTCAGGACATAACCCTGTAGTAAGTTTAGGAGCATTGGTACTTTCAGCCATGCATTGTTAGATCACCCATTCTTAGTCCTTACTGGCATTTCAAGTGGGTCACTTAGTTTTTAGGTTGTTTTAGCTACTTACAGTCAGCCAAGAGCAATTTGAAACTGCATCCTCAAGTCCCCACCCTCCCATCCTCCCAGAGTAGCCAGGTCTGAGCCAGTGACTGGGCAGGCATGGGGAGGAATTTTGCTCCTTTGCTTCACTTACCCCTCCATTGTTGTCCATACTGGGATGACTCTTCCCCTCCTTAATATCTTAGGGGTTGGGGAGGAGGATGGTGTTGAAAATCATGAAGGGTTTGAAATTTTGTCCTACTTACAGGTTAACATGCTAATTTGACAGAGTTTCATGGATGCCAGTAAAAGACAAGAGACTCTGGTTTGGAGATAAAGGGCAGTTTATTACTCACAGCAATAGCAAAAGCATCAGTCTCTTTGTGCTTGTTCTCTGAGTCCAACTTCTTACTGGAACACAGGAAGAGGGTCAGACTAAACCCATACATGTGGGATTATATTACAGGAGAGGAACCCTGAGCTTAGAGAATGCAATTTTTTTTTTTTATAATGGGTATAGACATGAGTGCTCTTCGCTGTGGAGTGAATCATAATCTTTATTTTATTGGACAGCAAATTTCCCTACTTTTGGCTTGGAGAGTTGTCCTCTTTATCTTTCAAGACTGTTCCTTATCTAAACATCCTGAAAAAGATAGTACAGAAGAAAAAAAAAAAAACATTCAATGTCTCACTTGCAAGACATGCTGAAACATGATAGCCTTGGGTTCTCCGTCTTGCAGCTGGAGAGGGTCAGAGTACTCAAAGGGAGGGCCCCCTCCAGCTGGACCTGACTTGGTCTGGTTTCATCTTCTGCTTGTGGATCCCAAAGATGGGATGGACTTTGTGTGTACCATGTGGAGAATTTCCCAGGGCTGTGTCTGTTTTTCCCTAGGCTTTTCCATTTCAGAGACTCTGTAGAGAGGACAGTTAAGTTTCCCATTAGCCCTGCCAGAATCCACATCCCAAACCCCTCTCTGGGTGGTGTTTTCCTTTCTGGGTTCAGCAGCCACCTGGGATTCTCCACAGTTCTTACCTCCTCTTTCTAACCCCTGAGATTCCCTGAGATAAAGACTGGAAACTACCAGACATTGACTCGGCCTCTCAAGAGCACAGAGACTTGGGTGGTACATGTCCTCAATGTGTCCTCCGTGCAGCCATCATTACAAGCTTCTACAAGTACTCAGCCTTCAGAAATCTTCACTTTAGATGGAAGCACCAGTTTCCAGGTCCACATTCAACCCTGAAACTCTGGGGGCTCTTGTCAAACTCTCCCAGAAGTATTACAAGATTAGCTCAGAGAGGCCCTGTAGCTTCTAGATCACCCAACCTCTAAGTGCAAGAAAGATTCTTGATCTCTCTAGGGGAACCCCAGTCTGTGAGGGTTTATTTTAGAATCTCACCACTCCTCAACTTTGCTAAGGGCAGCAGTGGCCATGGGCACATTTTCCTTCCCTGATACTTAAGTTTATCTTGATTACTACAATGATGCCTGCTTCATTTTTCTCTCCCCCGACTCACCTCCAGAGACAGATTGGGTGGAGTGGCCGTTATCCAGGGTGAGTTTGGTCAACAAAGTGACTCATGACTAATTGGGTGACTTAGCTTCTGTGTTCAGCCATGACAGGGTACAGGAGTGGTCTGGAGCCCAGGAGAAACCAACTAGGGGCAAGTGCACAACAAATTAATTTAATAAAATCATGGGAAAAGGGAAATGTTCCCTATTGAAATATCCCCAGTTTGTAAGAGGAGCTAGGGAGGGAACTAGGTCAAGCATTGGTCCCTGAACACCAGGAAGCCACCTTTCATGGAAATCACCTGCCTTGAAAATTGGGTCATGCTTGCACAGCTGGGACCTGGGGACTCCCCAAGCTCATCTACTCTGCCCTTCTCCCCTAGCACAAGTGAGAATGTCCAAGGATGGGTTATTTTTAGCTGTATAAGCTGTCATGTGCTGAACAGGAGCTGGGAGGTGGGCACTGTAGAACATCCTAGAGTTGTAGGCTCCTGAATTGTCTCTCTTCTGATGTCTGTTTAAATCATATAGGTCTTGGAGAGGTGGTGACATGACATTCCCATGCAAGAGATGTCCCAGAGAAAGCCTTCTGAAGAGCTGACCAACTGTACCACTCTGAAGACTTAATTGAACACACGTCTAATCATAGTACCCCTGTGGAAAGCCTTCAGATGCTCCAACTCCTGGCCTGGCTGGTGAGGGTCTCTATCTTAGTCAGCTTTTTTGCTGCTGTGACTAAAAAAATCAGACCGGCACAATTATAGAGGAGAAAAGGTTTATTTGAGGGCTCACGGTTCCAGAGGTCTTAGTCCATAGAAGACCTGCTGTAAGGTTTCATATGCAGTCCGATCCACACCAAAGATGGCCCCTGAGCGGCTTCTTCTTCCCATAAGTCTCGGCTTCCCACCACCTATTTTCCCGCCGGTGGCAAGACGGACCAATCAGAAACCCACACATCACTTTCTCCCTTCACCCGGAAGCCCCAAGAGTATATATGTAAGCCTCATCTTGTAATAAAGCGGACTTCTCCAGTGACTTGCCAACCGTCTCCATCTTTTATTGGTGCCGAAACCCGGGACGGAGTTAGCCTTCAACGGCACTCCGTTCCTCTGTTGGCAGGTCACCCTCGTCCTCTTGCTCTGGCGCTGGCTCTCGACACTCAACACCGGCTTCGAAAATTCGTAAGTTTCCCCCTGGAAGAGCACACCTTACCTCAGCTATACGCGGGAGTACTAGCCGTGACCGTCCGGTAGCCTCCCGACGCTGAGTTAAGGGGGGACAACCTCCCACCACGACCTTCATGGTCACAGTGGACCCCTGTGCACTTCCGTCAGAACACAAAAGAGGCCAATAGAAGACACTTTATGAGGAGTGAGGAGCTTAATCTACCCCCGGGGAACCCCAGTCACCTTTCCTCTCCAACTGCCTAAATCCAGTACTGGTAACCTCGTGGCCATCCGGGTTCCTTACCCCTTTGGGAATAGCGATTGAGGTGACGATCTCCATCGGGCTTTCCCTTCCGTTCCGTCTCCGGAACCTCCGGATCCTTCTCAAGGCATTGGGGACGCCCTTTACCTTGTAGATTGATCCCCCTCCGGGTCTCTCTCGAGGCATTGGGGACGCCCTTTACCTCGCAGACTGCTCCCTCCTCGCCCGAGGTCTTCCGCTCCCTACACCCTTCTTCCCTCTAACCATGGGGACCTCCCCATCTTCCCCGGTGGCAGACACACCCCTCCAGTGTCTCCTCAAAAATTTTGGACCTCTTTCCCTTAAGCCTGACATCAAACCCAAATTATTGACAAAATTCTGATCCAAATCTTTTAAGGGACCTTTTCAACTATTGCCAGCGCCTGAACAAGTGGAAGGAGATCCCTTAAGATTGCTTCCCCATTGTCCTCCCCTCCCCCATCCTCCTCTCTTGATTCTTTTGACCCCGCCGATGAGCCTCCCCCTTATAGGGCCCCTCCTCTCAACCCTATACTCCCGGAGCCACCTTCCTCCCCTCCCCCCCCCCACCGCCTTGGCTCCAGCGCCCATAGCTCCTACACCCACCGCTCCGCCTATTTCCTTCAGCCCGCGGCTCACGCGCTCCCATGGACCCCCTCCGGCCCCTCCCACTTTTATGGCCCCATTAAGGGAGGTAGCTGGAGCTGAAGGTATTGTCCGTGTCCACGTCCCCTTCTCCCTGGCTGATTTATCTCAGATGGAGCGCAAATTGGGTTCCTATTCCTCCGATCCTACCACTTACATAAAGGAATTCCAATGGATTTTACAAGCCTACAGCTTAACTTTTAAAGATATATTTATGCTCCTCGCCAACACCCTCCTGACCGAGGAACGGCGACGAGTTTGGGATGCAGCTCAAACTCATGCGAATGAAACACATCGCACAGACCCTACTTTCCCTCTAGGGCCTGAAGCGGTCCCAGAAATCGATCCACAATGGGACTACAATACAAATCAAGGCATACAAGCCCGAGATCGGTTTGCCTCATGTCTCGTTGTGGGCCTAAAGAAGGCAGCCCGCAAAGTAGTTAATTTTCAGAAGGTCCAGGAAATTATCCAAAAAAAGGATAAAACCCCCACTGAGTTTCTAGAGAGGCTTACTCAGGCCCTCAGGCAATATACCACACTGGACCCGGACACAGATGAGGGCCATTATATCCTTATGACCAGTTTCCTAGCTCAGTCCTACCCCGACATTAAGGCCAAATTAAAAAAATTGGAACATGGACCGGCAACTCCTCAAAGTGAGATTCTGTCGCTGGCCTTTAAGGTTTTCCATGGACGAGATGACGAAAAAGAACGTCTAAGGCATAAGGCCAGGCAAACTGATTTACTAATGGTTGCTCAAATGATCAGGGGGACTCCTCATCCTGTTCCCCATTCACAGAAATTCCCGATCCCTACAAGGGCCCCTCCTGGAGCTTGCTTTAAATGTGGAAAAGAGGGTCATTGGTCACGCTCCTGTCCTCAGCCACGGCCCCCCAATAAACCCTGTCCCAAATGTAAACAAACAGGACATTGGGGCTCCGATTGCCCCTTCTCCCGAAGGGGTGAAGGGCCAATCACTAGAATGCCCCCCTCTTGTCCTCCGATAGTGGGATTAGCTGAAGAGGACTGACGGAGCCCTGGGCCACACCCGACCCTCAATATCACCACTCGCGAGCCTAGGGTAACCCTTGTAGTGGATGGCCAGTCTGTCACCTTTTTATTAGATACAGGAGCAACCTTCTCACTTTTGACAGAGTTCCATGGTGCCACCACTCCTAGTTCCACTCCTATTGTCGGGGTAGGAGGGAAACGCATATATCCACTCAGAACTCCCCCACTTCTGTGTCGCCTTAAGAATACCTCTTCACATTTTATCCACTCCTTTTTAGTCATGCCTCAATGCCCAATTCCCTTGTTGGGACGGGACATTCTTTCCCAATTCAAGGCGTCTATTTCCTTCCCACTTTTCGATGCCTCTACTTCCTTTTTTATGGCCCTATTGCAGGATCCTACCTCCTCACATCCACGTATCTCCCACCCTGTTAACCCCTCAGTTTGGGACACGGACAATCCCTCCATAGCTCAGTGCCCCCCAGTCTCCATCCAATTACGGGACCCTACCAAATTTATTCATCAGCCTCAGTATCCCTTAACCACCTCTACCCTTCTCGGACTTTCTCCCATTATTTCTGACCTTCTTCGCAAAGGATATCTACGTCCCACTCAGTCCCCCTATAACACCCCCATTCTGGGTATTAAAAAACCCAATGGTTCCTACCGTTTGGTACAGGACCTCCGCTCCATAAATGCCGCTGTCATACCCATCCACCCTCTTGTTCCCAATCCCTACACTCTACTCTCTCTCATCCCAGCTTCTTCCACTCACTTCTCAGTTCTGGACTTGAAGGATGCCTTCTTTTCCGTACCTCTAGACCCTTCCTCACAGGACCTTTTTGCCTTCACATGGACCGACCCCCACACACGACACTCCGAACAGCTCACTTGGACGGTTCTTCCTCCCGGTTTTAGGGACAGCCCACATCTATTTGGACAGACCCTCTCCCATGACCTCAAAAATTTCTACCCCACTTGTCCTCTTTCCACACTTTTGCAGTATGTTGATGATCTCCTTCTCTGTAGCCCTTCTTGGGATATCTCTCAATGGGACACGGCTGCCTTGCTTAACTTTTTGGCCCAACATGGATACAAAGTGACACCTTCTAAAGCTCAAATCTCAGCCTCCCAAGTCACTTACCTAGGGTTCTTACTCACACCACAACATAAATCCATTACAACTGACAGGAAACAAGCCCTTTCGTCCTGGCCCGTACCTAAAACCAAGGCTGAAATTCTCTCTTTTTTGGGCTTAGCAGGGTATTTCAGTGCTTGGTTCCCTAACTTTTCTCTTTTAGCCAAACCCCTTTACGATCTCTCTAAAGGAGACCTAAATGAACCACTCCCCTCCTCCCCTAAAACACCTTTTAATAACCTACATCTCAAACTCCTATCCGCCCCTGCATTACACTTACCAGATTTAACAAGGTCCTTTCTTCTCTATGTTCATGAAAATCAGGGACAGGCCCTAGGGGTACTGGGACAAATGCAGGGCCCCACATTTGCCCCAGTAGCCTATTTATCAAAACAACTTGACCCCACAGTAAGGGGATGGGCCCCTTGTCTCAGGGTCCTTGCAGCTGCCCAAAAACTACAGCAGGAAACTTTTAAACTTACTTTTGGAGCCCCCTTAACTATATGCTCTCCACACCATCTAAAGGATCTCCTAGCTTACAAGTCCCTGCATACTTTACCCGCCTCAGGAGTTTTAGCCCTAATCACTTCCTTTTTAGAAAACCCTTCTATATCCTTTCAATCCTGTTCTCCTCTCAACCCAGCCACTCTTCTTCCTGTTCACCCTACCCCAGAGCCTCCACTTCACAACTGTCTAGAAACATTACAATCCTTAACTCATTCTCCCTCTACCATTGTCGAGGGCCCCTTACCCCATGCGGATCACAATTGGTTCACGGATGGATCCTCATATAGAAGTCCAACAGCCCCCAAAGCTGGTTATGCCACAGTCTCCCTAACAGCCACTATAGAAGCCCAACCTCTCCCTCCGGGTACCACCAATCAGCAAGCTGAACTTATCGTGGCAACTCGAGCATGCATTCTGGCCGAAGGGAAAACCCTAAACTTATACACCGACTCTAAATATGTGTTCCACACACTCCTCTCCCATTCAGCAATATGGAAAGAGAGAGGATTTATGACAACTCGTGGGAACACCATTACCAATTCTAACCTAATTCACAAGCTATTACAAGCGTCCCAACTACCCACGCGGCTCGGAATTATCCACTGTAAAGCCCATAAGAAGGACAACTCTCCTTCTACACAAGGAAACCGATTAGCTGCTGCTGCTGCCAAGAACGCGGCATTTAGCGAGTCATCTGAGACCCCAGCCCCCATTCTTCACTTGTCCTCTCCCAGTCCAATCCCGGACAAGAAACTTCTCTTTCAAATGCTGCATGACCTGTTTCACTCCAGTCCTCAAAGCCTGTCTCGTTTCTTACAATCCTTCTTTCCTCTCACATCCCAAGATAGAGAAATGCTAAAACAACTTTCTCAAACCTGTGTTATATGCCAAAGAACCAACCCTAACACCACTACAGTTCCTTACCCATATCCCTCACATCAAGCCCGCGGTTCCATTCCGGCGGCAGACTGGCAAGTTGATTTCACACACATGCCTCCTGTTCGCCGACACCGGTACCTCCTAGTTTTCCTAGATACCTTTAGTGACTGGATTGAGGCATTTCCTACTACCAATAAAGGAGCCTCCACTGTCGCCAATCACCTCCTTACCTCCATTATCCCACGCTTTGGGATGCCTACCTCCCTTCAATCGGACAACGGACCGGAATTCACAGCTCAAATAATCCAATCTCTCTCTCAATCTCTAGCCTTACCCTGGCATCTACACTGCCCATATCGTCCTCAGGCCTCAGGTAAGGTTGAAAGAGCAAATCGGTCCATAAAGGAGACTCTCACCAAACTTTCCCTAGAACTCCACTTAGACTGGATTCGCCTCCTCCCTCTGGCACTCTTTAAACTACGCTTACTTCCAAAGAAACCTACCAATTTGTCCCCTTTTGAGGTGATGTATGGAAGATCTCCTGTACCCCCCGGAATCGTTCCTACCTCCCTAAACATCCCAAATACCCTCAGCCTTCCTCTCCTTTCTCACCTTAGAGCTGAACTTTGGAAACATCAAGACTGGTTACTTCCCCGTCCTCTTGCAACCTCCCCTCCTCCCTCCTTGAACCCAGGGGATCTTGCCTATTATACTCCACCAACCACACCTGAACCCTTATCTCCTAAATGGCTGGGACCATACCCAGTAATCCTTAGTACCCCCACCGCAGCTAAACTCATCCTACCTTCTAACGAGACCACTCCTTGGATCCATATTTCCAGGTTAAAACCCTGCCCGGCTGACCAAGGAGACTCATCCCCTACTCCTCTGGATCCTGACCCTATAAATACGGGCAAGCCGAACATCTACACCAGTTCCGTGGATCCCTCTAATCCTTTGAAACTCTGTCTCTCGTGCCTCTCACCCATTCAGGAGGAATGATAACTTCCTACCTTTCTGCTTTTTTCCCCTTCTTTTCCCTGACCCTAGCTGGATTTGGTCCACCTGTCAACAAATATGGACAACCCTGTGCAACTTGCAAAGGGGCCTCAACCCCGGGAGCAGTGACCACCACAGGGAAAAATTATGTAGTTGCCTCCCTCTATTAGGTCCACTTATTGGAGTTCTTTGCATCATTTTCTTCCTCCCCTGTCTCATAAGGTTCGTTAGAGACCAAGTACAAAAAATTTCTAACCAAGCCTTTAACCAGCTTCTCCTCAGGAACTATCAACTGCTACCCAATGGGAACAATGCCTGGTGACGTCCTGCTATGATGGACTTCCCCCAACTTCTTCCAAGGCTAATATCCTTTCTACGGACCTTGGACACTGATGCATGGCTCCTCCACCCGACTAATGACTACAATGAATTCCTAGACCAAATTGAGGACTATGGCTCCAAGGGAGTTTTATGGGCTTTACAGGGGACGAAGTACTCTGATCTGACATGGCTTATTATGCAATATAATAGCCAAAGCTTTGTTCTCCCCTCACAACCAACCCCCCTGCCCCGGGCCCCTTGACGACGCCCCTGATCAGCAGGAAGCAGCCAGATTGAAAATCAACGTCCCGAATTCCCATAAACCAAAGAGGGGGGAATGTAAGGTTTCATATGCAGTCCGATCCACACCAAAGATGGCCCCTGAGCGGCTTCTTCTTCCCATAAGTCTCGGCTACCCACCACCTATTTTCTCGCCGGTGGCAAGACGGACCAATCAGAAACCCACACATCACTTTCTCCCTTCACCCGGAAGCCCCAAGAGTATATGTGTAAGCCTCATCTTGTAATAAAGCGGACTTCTCAGGTGACTTGCCAACCGTCTCCATCTTTTACCTGCTCCATTCCTTGGGGCTTGAGGTGCGGCTGAACATCATGGCAGGAGAGGGTGGCAGAGGGAAGCAGCTCACATCATGGTGGTCAGGAAGCATAGAGAGAGAGAGAAAGAGAGACTCTACTCTCCAGATACAAAATATATACCCCATAGCCACACCCCAACTCTCACTCCTCCAACCACACCCTACCACTTCAATTAATCCCATCAGGGATTAATTCACTGATTGGGTTAAGACTCTTAAACCCAATCATTTCTCCTCCATATCTTCCTGCATTGTCTCACATGTGAGTTTTGGGGGATACCTCACATCCAAACCATAACAAATCTTCACGACCTGAGGGTCTCCATGCTCTTATGCATGGCACATACATACCCATCCTGCCTCCTGTTCCCACCAACCAAATTACTGTAGCTTTTCAAACATGCTAGGCTGTTTTGGGCGTGTGTTAAATTCTTCCCTCTCATGCCTGCCTACACATACTTCCTTCTATTCTAAAACTCTGTTTAGTTATCCTATTTTGTGAATACATCACCCAGTAGGATCTGTGGTTCACATGTCAAAAAGGGTTTCTGTAAGTGGGGGTCTCTCATAGTTGGATGGGACTGCTCAAGGCCAGAGGATGGAGCCTGGGACAAAATGGGCACTCAAAACTCATGATGAGTGTCACACTTATTGATAAAGTAAGTGACATAATCTGGGCAGTTGGGAAGCCATTCGAAGCTCTTGGAAAATATACATTGACCTTCAAAATGTAAGGGCTTTCACCTTGCAAGGTTAGTTCCTGGTCCCAGCAGAGTTCCTGGATGTCAGTTGTGTGCAGAGAAGGAGCTTGGAGGTTCTGGCAGCTTAGGTGCAGGGGGTTTGAGGAATTTCAGGACTGACCAAGAAAAATGATCTGATCACAAGGTGGCAGCAGAACACACCAGACAAGTTTTATTTGGGTGACACTTTGATGGGTTTCCATTTGAGGAAGTCCCTCACTGCATGAGACCATCTAGAAGTTATGGTGTGGGGCCACCACCCGGGAGAGGAAGAGGATGGGGAACTCCTGGGAGAGAGGAAGATGCAAGAAGGGGTTTATTTTTGTAGGTGATGTTGCTCATCAGCCTGGTAGATCAGAGAGATCCAAAGGGCAGCAGCAGCGTGGGGTCTTAACAGATTTTATCTATGGTTAGTAGATGTTGGGTGTAGTTTTGCAGAGCATGCAAAGCAGCAGGATCTAAATGGCTAACACTCTGCTCATTGGAGCCATGTTTAAAACAATTGCATGTGTAAAACTTTGAGTTTGGCTCCAGCAGGGCTTTGAATTGCTAGGTCTCAGCTTACTGTGAAGAAGTAAAACATTTAGGGGTCGAGTCACAGAAGCCATCTTAGACAGCACTCAGCAAGGGCCAGGCTTGGCAGGAGTCAGTGGAGTTTGTGTCGTTCTTGTTTATGCCACAGATTTTTCTATTGACTTAATCAATATGGTATAGGGAATCTCTACATTTATTTGAATGTAGTGTTTCAGGTTACTTTAACGCACATTTACCAAGTATCTTCTATGTGCCTGGTGCAAAGAAATGCAAAAAATGATTAAGATATGATGTTTGCTCTTAAGCAGTACATAATCTAATGGGAGTAATAAGCTGCAAATACTATAGCTAATTGCAACTCCATGTGATGCATGGAGTTTATGTTACACTGGCAGATCAGGGAGGGAGGAATGCTTAATAGCAGAATCCAGGAGAATGCTGGGGCTGCATCATTTCAAAACTTAGAACTTAGAGTGAATGTGCTTGGATACAGTGGGTTCAGCCCATAGGGACCAGTTAACTTTATTAAGACTGCCTGCTGCAAGCAAAGGCACTGTGGCTGGAATATGATTTGATGAAGACACTAGTAGGGCTGATCTGGGAACCAAGGCCTGGAATGGTTCCTGGGGTGGTTGGAAGCAGATGCAGCCAGAGGGATAAATAAAAAACTAAGTGATGTCTAGTGTTTACGTGGCAGGGCCAGGTGATGAATCAAGAGTTATGCTGTGGGCTGGAGTTGAATGCAGGATCAAGAGATTGGGGGAATACAACTATATGGACCATTTGGGGGGAAAGCATATATGGAGGCCATGGACAAGTTCTGGACATTGTCAGGATTGGGGCTGCCTAGGAGTGGGCAAAGGGTCCTCTTTCTGGCATGGGGCCTCTTCTAATGTAAAGGCCTAGGGTAGGATGGAATGATGCTGGAAATGGGGCATATATGGGGGATTCAGGAGTATGGCCCAGAGAAATGAAAGAATGAACAGATGGGGGTGGATGGAAGTGCCAGGAGAGGGGTGAGAGGGTCCTGCAGTCAAATAAGCTGTCAGCTGGGAGCACCCCCTTTTTAGAAGAAAGGAGTCATGACAGCTAGAAGGGGTCTGAGAGCAGGATGGAGAATTGTGGGGGGAAAGACCATGGACTCAGCATTTAACATGGAGACCTGATGCTTAGCAGAACACCACTCTGTGGACAAGAAGAGGGATTGCTCACCACCTTGTGTCCAGGGGCTACCACAGGCCTGGTCCTTGACACAAAAATTACAGTCTGTGGTCATAGGCTGTCAAATGTCACCAACATATTAGAAGAAGGTGCTGTAACAAATATTTGAAAGGAGTCGCAGTACTTGTTCAGCAAGGAGGGGCTGTGACGTTCATCCAAGGAAGAGATGGGCAAGGTTTTAGTTTTGAATATATGATAGTGGAGCCTATCTGACAGAGAGGTTGATGTTCCCATCCGTAGCTATGACAAATACAGAAAGGCTCCAGTGACTGGAGACACAGTGAGTCCTTCCTCACCCCTTCACCTGCAGTCAGAACTTGCATCCAAGTCTTCAGGTGTATGGGAGAGGCTCCGAAGGATCCAGATGCTCTGAGCTGAGGATTTCCTCTGAATACCTGCATGCACACCCTACTGCCCAAGGAGAAGCCCTTGTGCCTTGGACCTTGGGATGGTTCTATGTTCTTTGCTGATTGTCCCGAAAGTGATGGAGGCTGTCCCTGCCTCACCCAGTTGGCCTGCCAGCTCAACATTCAGGGAGACCCCAGCAGCAGCTGCCCAGGAAGCCAGGCATGATCTCCGCTGCCTCAGCAAAGCACAAATCACTAAGCAAAACACAGTCTTTCCCGGGAGGCTGCCTGTCACTGGGTGGATAAATGAGCCGTCACGCTCCATCCTTCCTGGGTACAGCTGTGTGCTGCATTTGCAGCTCTCCCGCCCACTTTTGGAACATTCTCTCTTTATGTCTCTCCCACTCTCTACCTCCCCATCCTTCTTATCTTCCAAGGCCACTCCAGGCCTGCTTCCTCATTGTCTTAGCCATGGAGTCCTTGAAATCAAACTGCATAACCACAACTCAGTGCTGAGGCAAGCCTGATTTACCTGTGGGCATCCCCAGTCTCCTAGCTCTTTCCTGCCCATCACAGACAATTAAGAATCTGGTCTTTTGCCATCACCTTCTCAGCTACTCCCTCCTCAGTCTCTCTCTCTCTCTCTCTCTCTCTCTCTCTCTCTCTCTCTCTCTCTCTCTCTCTCTCTCTCTCTCACACACACACACACACACACACATATCCATGAGAATGGGAAGAAGATGATTAACTATGAACTCATGGACAAAGGCAGATTTATTTAATGTAAAAACAAAGTGCTAGAAGAGGGGAGGAAGATGCTAAAGTGGAGGTAGGGAGTGGAAGATTTGTTATAGGAGCTGAAGAAAGAGAGAGAAGTAGGGTGACAAGGCTTGCATTGGAAGCTGAAAGAGATATGATTAAAATAAATTCACCCTTGGTTATTTGTGAATTCTGAACTCTATTGCTTGCAGGGGAGCACTTGGGTCTCTGAATTCCTGAGTTCAGCATAGAGTCAATGAGCTGGGTTTCTCTCATAAACACCTGCTGCTTGCTTTGTGAACAGGAACCACATTCCATCTTAACCACCCCAGGGAGTGACCAAGACATTTGAAAATGCTTTACAGAGGACAAAGCTGAGCAAAACCGAGAGGCATCTAGGCCAGACGCTGTTCCCATGGCATGGGAGCACCAGCATGAAGTCGAACAGTGCCTTTAACCTGGTCATTCTCTTTCTACTGTTTACTCTTGGCAATTCCTAAGAGCTGGGAGTGAGTCCAGAAGTCAGAATTACTTGCTTTTGGGGCAGTGATGGCATGAGGCCAAGAACTAGAGAGATAATTTCTTCTTTTTCTTGTCACTGACAAATAATCCCTCCTCCAGCTCTTCCTCCTCCTCCATCTCTCCTTCCTTTACAATATGATAGGTTCCACAGCAGGCTTGATGGGAAACCCAGAAGTGGATCAGTCTTTGATCCAGATTCAGATTCTGATCTAGTCTCAGATTCATCTTTTGGGCTCTTGAGGCAAGGAGGAGCTCCAGCCAGACCTGGCTGAACTGTGTGGCCAGCTCAAAACATTGCTTCACCCTCCTACACCATGACAGGACATGTTATGGTTTGGATATGGAATGTCCCTAAAAGCTCATGTGTTGAAAGCCTGTGTCCCAGTGCAGCATGGTTCAGAGGTGGGACTTTTAGGAAATGATTGAATCATGAGGGCTCTAACTTCATCAGCAAATTAAACCGTTTGATAGCTGGATGGACTTCTGGAAGCTGGGACCCAGTTGAAGAAAGTATGTTACTCCCTGGGGGGCAGGTCCCGAAAGGGCCCATCTTCTCCTTGACCCATTTTCTTTGACAGCACTCCACCTCTGCTATCTGATTCCTGGGTGCCATGAGTTGAGTACGGTTTCTCCACCCACATCCCTCTGCAGTGATGTTTTACCTCACCTCAGGCCCAGGGTAATGAAGCTGGCTGGCCATAAACTGGAATCTCTGAAACTGTGAGCCAGAATAAATTGTTCCTTCTCTAAGTTGTTTTTGCCTGGTATTTTGGTAACAGCAATGAAAAGCTGACTATCACTATATATAATTTCCTTTCTTAGCAAGGGTTTCAAGGGACATGGCTGGAGAGCAGTAAAATTGAGTGTAACTTTGGTTTGATGTCTTAGCATCTACCTAAGCCCTACTGTGTCACTTGTGTCTATTGACATTATGCCAAATTCCATAGTTTCAGAGAATCTTTAAAAGTCCCAGCCAGGCATGGTGGTGCATGTTTGTAATTCCAGCAACTCAGGAGGCTGAGGCAGGAGGTTGGCAAGCCTCAAAGTCAACCTCAGCAACTTAGTGAGGGCCTTGAATGTATGGACATCCAAATGTGAGACACTCTTCAAAATAAAAAATAAAAAGGCTGGGATGTGGCTTAGTGGTTAAGTGCCCTGGGTTCCCTGGTATGAAAAAAAAAACCCTGGAGTGTGCCTGAGTGGGGATTCCTTATCCCTTATCACCAATGACAATAGCTTATAGTGGGTGGGACTGTTTTCTGCCTGACCCTGGAGTCCGAGGGTTTGGCTTCAACACTGACACCCTAGGCTTTTCCTACTAGTGGGGTCTCTGCCTTGTTACTTGTTTCCCTAATAATAAAAATGAATGAAAGAAAAGCAGGAAGAATTGCCCTGAAGCCCAAGCCCAAGGTTTTTGATGAGGTCAGTGTCATCTGCATTGCTTCTTAAATAAGATCCTTTCACATCCTTGTCACTTGTCCATCTGTCCCAGGTTCCTCTTGCTAAGTGAGTTCAGGGCTGTTCTATGCTTCTGGCCCTGACATATGACTCTCACTGGTTCCTGTCTCTGTCTTTCTTTTTCCCGGTTCCTGTGCAACACAGTGGCATGTGAGTGCTGGAGGGCTCTTGTCTGGTTTACCCAAAGAATGAAGTATGTAGAAAATGGAGGGTGACAATTCAGCAGCTTATTTATTAGAAGCAAGCAAGGAAAGCTCCCACCGCATGGGGGGGTTCTCAAAGAGTATATCACTGGTAGCTTTCTGTCTAGGGATTCTTATTTTGTTTTGATGAGGAACTAATCTTTCATTGGAAAGTCTGTCTGGATATCTTTTTCTGACTCAGTTGAAGGTGTACAATTCTAATTTCTTATTCTTATAATGGGATGGTTTAATGTCTTCATTAACCTGAGTTAGTCCTGTCATTATTCCTTAAAACGTGAATTGCTTGAGTTCAAAACAACTCCTTGGGGTTGACTAATGTTATGGTAGTCAAGGGAGCCTGGGGCAACAAGAGAATGTGTGCACATCCAAGCATGAGTGGAGCCTTCCAGTCAGGCATCCATGAAACAAAAACAAGCAACAACAATAACAACAACAAATCCACCACCAAAAAGCAAGCTTTAGTTTAGGGTTTTCATCTGGGATGGTGGGATCCCATTCTCTGAGGTCCCTATTTCTATCTCCTGTCTCACCTTCATGAACCACCCTGCTTTTTCCTCAGAGCTGTTCAGATCTTCTCTCTCCATTAGGGCTCAGACCCACTCACCCTTCCTGTAAGAAGTTGATCCTTATGAATGCCTGGAGCCCATCCTCATGCTCTGCCCTGCCTAGTGGACATCCTCCACACAGGAATACTTCTCAAGTTTGGCCACCAAGGCTCCAGAGTTATCTTCATTCATCAGGAGAACATTTCATCAGTCAATGGCTTGTGGTGATCACTTATAGGACCCAGGTATTAGAAGGGAGGGCAGGAACAACTTACAGAGGACCCCAAAAAATAACCCAGTGTTGTACATGCCATTTCATTTAGACTCTATGATAACCCTATTCACTGAACAGGGAAATGCAAATAAAACCAAGAATGGGTATCATTTCACCCTGGTTAGAATGACTATTATCAAGACACAAAAAATAAAGACTGCTGGTGAGGATGTGGAGAATGGAGAAGACTTATACACTGTTGATGAGAACATAAATCAGCCATTATGGAAAACAGTATGGAGTTCCCTCAAAAACTTAAAAATAGGACTACTATATGATCCTGCAATCTCACTACTGGGTATATGCGCAAAGAAAATGAAATCAGTATGTCAAAAAGACATTTACACTCCCATTTTTGTTTCAGCAATATTCACAATATCAATACACAAAATCAACCCTAATGTCCATCAGTACATGAATGGATAAAGAAAGGTGGTACATATATACAGTGGAATGCTGTTTAGTCATAAAAAGCAACATTTTTTAAAAGATTTTTTTTAAGAATGACAGAATTCGTGACAAATCTTGTCATTTGCCACAACATGGATGAGCCTGGAAGGCATTGTTAAGTGAAATGAGCCAGGCACAGAAGACAAATACAGGATGATCTCACTTATAGTGGAATCTGAGACTTGATCTCTTGGAAGTAGAGAGTAAATGGAGGATACAAGAGGCTGGGGGGAGTACAGGGGAGAGATGGAGGGAGGTTGGCCAACAGGTACAGTGCTGTGGTTAGACAAAAGGAATAAATTCTGGTGTTCTCTTGCATAGCAGTGTGGCTATGGCTAACAATTATGCATTATATATTTCAAAAGAGCCGCAAGTGAAGATTGTTCTCACCACAAAGAAATGATAAATGTTTAAGGAGATGGATATGTTAATTACTCTAATTTGATCATTATGCAACAAACACACTGTACCCTATGACCATGAACAATTATTATGTATCAATCAAAATTAAAAATAAAACACATACAGAAATTAATTTGAGCATGAATTCGAAAAATGGTGACCACAATGTAGATTCTTTCCAGACCTACTGTAGCAGAAACTCCAGGAGACTAGAAATCTGTGTTTTTGGAAGTCCAAGTGATTCTGTCCCAGCTGGTGCCCTACCACCAGCTTCCTCTTTATGTGAAACCTGCCCACAGGCAATGCTTCTAAATGGGACACAAGAGCTAACTGGTTTCTTACCTACTTGTCCTTTTCCTCCTCTCACTTCCCACCAGTCAGGAGGTAAGACCTCTGAACTGGCCCCTCCTGTCTATTTCTCTTAGCAGTGGTAATTGGCTTCTGATCAGAGCCGGCTAGTTGTCCAAATTCTTTCATGTCCATGTCCCGTTAGGTTCTCCCTCCAGCTTTCTAGAGATGGTGTTTTCATTCCCACCCTTAAGAAAATGCAGACATGGTGCTCATAGATGTTAAGTGATCACCCAGAGCCACCATTGCAGAATGAGGCAGAACGAACTCCACATATTTACTTCACATCTGGGAACACTGAGGCCTAGAGAGGTCAAGGGCTCTCTCTATAGTTGAAGTATATAACTGATGCTATAATAAGTATATTCACAGTCAAATAAAGGCAATGTCTGCAAAATTTCTAGATATTCTCTAAACTTACAAAAGTAATTTTAGCTGGGCATGGTGATACACATCTGTAATCCCAGCAGTTTGGGAGGCTGAGGCAGGAGGATTTCAAGTTCAAGGCCAGCCTCAGCAATTTTGCAAGGCCCTAAGCAACTTAATAAGACCCTGTCTCAAAAAATTAAAAAAAGGTGGGGGCATCTGGAAATGTGGCTCAGTGGTTAAGTGCCTCTATGTTCAATCCCTGGTATAATAATAATAATAATAATAATAATAATTTTAATAAATGAATTTTCTGAGAATCTATGCTTGATCTCAGGTCACTCATGCCCATTGCTATGATTGTGAAGCTGTCTAAGCTCTATGAGGTGATGGACTGGCTGATGATATGTGAGTTCCTCACTAGGGAATGGAGGACTGAGCTGGGAGTGATACACACTTGGGCACCCCTGGACATAATTGACTATAAAAGTAATACTGTGAGGGTAGCAGGATACCTCAGTAATGGTTCCTAATCTTGACAGTGGAGTGAGGGTCTTGGTTGACCAGTCAGTTGCTTTGTCTATATTTAAAAAAAAAGTATAAGCTTCCTGTGTCTGCAGTAACAAGTTATCACAAACTGAATTGCTCAAAACTTACCCCAAGGTAGAATGAAACCTAGCGGGCTGGAGGGAGGACCTAATGAGACATGTGTATGAAAGAACTTGGATTACCAGGGGAGAACTAATGAGAAGTGTTACTACTGATGGGGGAAGGAAACTGAGGGGAATTTGGGGGTCTTGCCCCTTAGTAGTTGGAAGTGAGGTGGGGGAAAGGACTGGCCAGAAACTACCTTTGCTTTTGCTAAGCCATGTGAAAGCCGTGGAGGCCACAGCTGGCCTGTGAGCAAGTTTCACTTAATATGGAAACAGATCCAGGTGCAGGGCTGTGTGGTGGGGCATCAACTGGGACAGGCTTTTATTATATCATCTTGAATATTATGCTCCAGATAATCTGACTCCTTGCTCAGCATAAATACAGTGAAATCTCATTGCATCTTTTTATTGAGATGAAATTTATATCCTCTGAGCTGCATAGATCATAATTGTGTAAGCTGCTGAGTTGTGACAAATGCACACACTTCAATCAAGATAAAGAACAATTTAATCATTCTGGAAAGTTTCCTCCTGCCCCCTTCTAATCACTCCTCACCTGTCAGAGACAGCCATTCTTCTGATTTCTATCACCATAGATTAGTTTTGCTTATTTTTGAACTTCAAATATGTAAGTGGAAGCTTACAGTATATGCTCTTCTGTGTCTACTTTCTTTCATTATTAAAATGTTTTTGACATTCATCCATATTGTTGCATATATAACTATACCTCAACTTATAAAATATCTCTTTCCTTGTGAGCAGGCATACTAATTATTTCCTGTTTTTTTTTTAATATTATGATTAAAATTTCTTCAAACACTCCTTTACAGGTCTTTTTGTGAACATGTATTTTCTTTCCTTTTTGGTAAATTCCTAGGGCATAATTGTAGGATCATAGAGTAGGTGTAGGTATAGAGAAGCTTCCAGACAGAATTACAAATGGTTGCATCATTGCATATTCCCACTGGCAACGTGTGAGAAGTCCCCGTGTTCATGTCTGCACCAGTCTTGCCAGTCTCTGTTATGGACTAAATGACTGCGTGCCCCCAGATTCATATGTTGAGGCTCCAAGTCCCAATGTGATAGTATTTGGAGTGGGAATTTTTTGGTAACTAGGTCGTAAGAGTAAAACCCTCATGAATGGTATTAGTGCTCTATAAGAAGAGTCACAGGAGACATCTCCTCTTTAGCCATGTGAAGATGCATCTAGAATGCAGTCTTCTGAAAACCAGGACAAAAGCCCTCACCAGACACTTGATCTTGGACTTTCCATCCTCCACAGTTGTACTGAATAAATGCCTGTCGCTTAAGCCTCCTAGTGCCTAGTATCTTGTTACAGCAGCCTAGAACTCACTTTGATAGTCTTCTTAATTTTAGCTATTTTAATGGTTAGTATTTCATTGTTTTAATTTTCTTATCCTTGAATACTAACCATCTTGAGCATTTTAATGTCTTTATTGGCAATTTGTGTATCTTCTTTTGTGAACTATATGTTTGAGTTTTTGACCATTTTTGTAAATTAAGTTGTTTATCTTTTTATTACTGATTTGTAGAGTTTTAAGAAATAGGTATTCTGAATACAAACACTTTATGAGATATGTATCTTGTGAATATTTTTTATAGTCTGTGGCTTGCTTTTTCATTTTCTCAATAGTGTCTTTGCATAAGCAAAATTTTAAAATTTTGGTGAAGTCCCAGCTTACTGTTTTTTCTTCTTTCGTGGTTAGGAATTTGTGTGTTGTTTTTAAAATATTTTTGTCTATCCCAACACTGGGAAGATATTGTCCTTTATTTTTTTCTAAAAGTGCTATAGTTCAGTGTATTTGTTTAGGTCTGTGATCTACCTTGAGTGTGTGTGTGTGTGTGTGTGTGTGTGTGTGTGTTTGTAGTGTGAAGTAGAGAAAATTCTTTTTTCCCCACACCACATGTTTATCTGATTGTGGCATTACTTTTTAAAAGTATATTTTAATGAAATTTTTTTTGGTATCTTTGTCAAAAGTCAATTGACTACATATGCATAATTTGTGGGCATAAATGTGTTCATAATATTCTGTTATTTTCCTTTTAATGTCTGTAGGATCTGTACTTACATCCTGTCTTTAATTTTTGATATCTTAAAATTTGTGTTTTCTCTTTATTTGATCTGTCTCTCTGTCTATATTTTTATTAAATAATTAGCTTTTGGCTTTAACAGTTTTCTGTTCTATTTTCTAATGCATTGAATCCCAGTTTTATGTTTATAATTTCCTTTCTTGTACTTATGTTTCAATTTACTTCCACTGATTTTTCTCCAGTTGGGAACTTTGATCAGTGAAATGATACTTTTTCTCTTTTCTAATTAAATTCTCAATTTCACTTTGAGCCTTGCTTTTGCTGCATCCTATAAGAACATTCACTCAATATGCTGATGTTTTCTTTGCTTCTTAAGTATACTATATCAGCTGTCTTAAAGTCTGCCTGCCAAGTCCATTGTCTTTGTCACCTTGGGATCTGCTTCTATTGACTTTAATGTTTTTCATTATGAGATTTTCCTGCTTCCTTGAATGCTTGGTAATGTTGGTTGTGTATTGAACATTGTGATGATACAGCAGAGGGTGTTTGGATTACATTTTCTTCCTTAGTTGAAACAAGTACAGTGATTTTGACCATCTGTGCCCATGATAAACCTAGCAATAGAGAATAGGAATAATAGGAATAATATGACTATGCAAGGCTTTTATGGGTTGACATTTAACCTTAGGATGAGCAGGAATAATCACATCAAGAATTGAAAATAAAATCTTCATGAAGAAACAGTGTAAGAGATCAATACCTGGTATCTTTAATTTTGGTAGTTGTACTTTGAAATATGATCAGCTTTTTATTATTACTTTATGGAAATTTTAAAAAGTCATTTAATTTATTGTACATTCAACAAATAATTTTTTTTCCTGAAAATTCACTAAGAAGTGATGCTGCTCAAACCTGCACATTTTATGTTTATTTGAAATGTTACAAAAGCTCAGGTAGATGATTGCAACCTTCTGCTTAAAAGAAATTTGAAGTCAAAATCTTTAGGACTTTACTATTCAGCAATGTTTTCAAACTGTGTTTCATAAATAGTGAGAAAATCAATTTAGAAAGCTATGACCAGCATATAAAAAGGCAATATAAAATAGAATAGAATACAATGGAAAATGTTAGATGCATTGCCAGGAATAAGGGTAAATATTGTTTTGTAATTCTTAGGGTTTTTTTGGTGTATGTGTGTGTGTTTTGAATTTGGAAGTAAATTGTTTGTCTTAGTTGCATTCATGTAAGTTTGTAAAGCAAAAGGAAGAAGGGACAAGGAGTTTTGAATACCATGCACAAATGTGAGTGGAAAAAGTGCAGCATGTGAGATTAAGTGGGCTGAGAAACTTGACCTTATAATCAGATTGTGTTTGTAATAAAATAACTTTAGATATAATAGGAGGAATTGGTGGGGACCAACCTAGAAGCAAGAAGCTCAGAGAGGAGGTTGTTGGAGGAATTGGGAAGGGAATGCGTTTGAGGGAATCTGAGTCAGTGTAATTTGAGCACAGGATGACCAATAGGATGAAGATAAGACTGCATAAGAATGAGATATGTAGAGGACTCCTGGGCTTCCGTGGATACTGATACTGTTCACTAAGTCAGAGGTTTGTAGGGTAAAGAATTGATGCTTCTGTTATTATCATGTTGAAGTGGGTGCAGGAGCCCAATCAGTTTAAGTAGCCCAAAGAACAGATGGACATACAGGGCTGGATTTCAGGGACATGGATTGTGGCATTCACTTCTTACTGCAGGAGTCTGGAGTGTCAAAATGGCTGACTCTGTCCAGAGTCCAGGATTCAGTGAGCAGGAGAAAATGGGGAATCTCATAAATCATCGTGTAAATAAAAGTGCAATTTTTCAGGCCCTTATTTACAGTGGTTTTAGTGTGCTACATTTCCAGGGAAATATATGTTCTTGTCACCCAACTCAAGAGAAGTAAATGAATTTGAATCACATGAGTAGCTTTAAATGCCAGCTTAAAATTTAGTAAGCTACTTTCCACCTTCTTCGTTCTCATCGTCTTCTTCTTCTTTATTAAAAGTGTGCCATTTTTCTCTGTCTTTAGGTATAGAGATTAAAATGAGGCTAGTTGTGAAGAAAAAAAGGAGAAAGAGGCAGTCGAGGAAGCAAGAAGTCCATGTTATGAGGACAAGAGGATTTTATTTTTTTAGTGAACCTTGAACTACCATCCTGTAGGAGACCTGGAAAAAGCCAGATGAAGGTGAATGCCTCTACTCATTCCAAGACTAGTCCCTGATCCAGGGATTACCAGGTTTTTAGTGGATTACACCTGTGTGACACCTTTGGAACAAGGATCCTGTCTCTCCTGTTTTCCACTGTAGGCCCAGCACTGAGCACTGTATCTGGAATATAGTAGGCCTTCAAAGAGATGTGTAATGATCAGTGAATGATCTTTCAAAGAGTGGTAAAAACAATTGCATGAAACACTTCAAGTGAGTAGGAGCCTGGTTTGAGTCCTGTTCCTATCTTAGTTTCCTTATCTGTAAATCGAGTAATATTGAGTAATAGTTAAAGCCACTGTGAGCATTAAATGAGTTAATGCTTAGTATAGTGCTTGGCATATAGTAGTGCTTAATAATTCAAGCTGATGGATTATTGGTTTTGTTATTTTTACTCTTTTTGTTGTTCCTAGCAGGTCACCATGTTATGATGTTTGATAGATTGAGTTCTTTACCCTTTAGCTCTCTCATTTGTAACAGAGTTATAAATGGTTGACTTTTCTATTTTGGGTTGTTGTAATGATTATAAAATGATAGATTGAGGATATTGATATTGAATCTTATTGTTTTATTATCAAGACAACTGCAATTCAGTGAAGGCAAGTAATTCGGGGAGAGTGGCAGACCCAAATGGGATACAAATGTGAAGACTTTTCTGGAAGGTTCAAGTTGCACAGAAAAATACAATAACTATAATACAAATTTGAGTGAATGTGGGCTTTGGGTTCACACAAACCTAGCTGCTCTTCTGTTGATGCATGAGTTTGCAGTGGTCTTTTGTGCTCTCTGAAGCCAAGTGAGAACAGGGATTGAGTCTGAGTCACGAGGACCTGTGCATAGACCTCAGGATAGCCCACCACAAGCAGGCATTCACTCCACAGAAGTTCTTCCTGTTGTATAATGTGGCTAATAGACTGAAAATAGAATAAAATGTGGGGCCGCTGGCAGTAATTTTAAGTCTCTCCTACCTTTCAGAAGGAATGTGCACTTTCTGGATAAGTTGGGGGTAACCTTGAGCATGTAGGAGGTCATGGTCAAGGATGTGGACCAAGCAGAGAGGGGAGACTGTATCCCAGTCAGTCATCTTGCTCCCATCTTAGGTGTGCATGTGAGGTCTTTTATGTACTAAGGTCCAGACAAAGCCAGCAGGTAGGCAGGACCCTCAGAGTCATGTGTCTTAAATATCTGCACACCCTTCACATCTCACCCACTACAACTCTGCCCCAGTCCATTTTGTAGTGCTTAATAATAGGTGGTTGTTGGGCCAAGTCTGAGGGTGGTATGGCTTAGAATCAATAGAACCTGGAGTCAAATTCCAGCTCTGCTACTTTATAGCTTGGTGATAACAGGCAAGTCACTTAACCTCCCTGTGGCTCAGTTTCCTCATCTGTCATGTGGGCTCAGTGATAGAACTTGTCTTATTGAATGAGGTGCATAACATACATGTTGTTTCCCATGTACTGATTATTGCCATGGCAGGAGGAGTTTAGAACTATATCCATGGTCCTGAAATTCTTCAGATGTCTTGCAGTCCAGCCACTGTGTAATAGGACCTGACACCTCTTTCTCTACCTGTACACTATGTGGGCATCACAAGTTCCTAGCTCTCAATGCAATGAGATGATATGTGATCAGCCTGGACTGGTCCCACAGTCTGCAGCTGCTCTGCTCCCTCAGGGCCAGTTTGCGTCTTAGGCATGCTCTGGGTTCTGTGTGCCCCTGTTATTCTGTGTTGAACAAGTGTACAATCACAGCACAGCACAGAGCTGGAAGGTGATGCCTGATTAGGGAACTCAGGGCTGAGCTGGGCACTGGCAGCAAAATGTTTTTTGGCAACCTGTGCTGCTCATCAACCCAGGGGTTTGGGATTTTTCCTGCCCATCTGCTACCCCGCAAGGCATCTTCTCCCCAGCCCCAGGCTCTTTCCCCTTCTGATCTCATGGTATTTACTGTTTCATTTTGAAAACTCAAGCTGGAGATCTTATGAATCTCTGTACAGCCTCGAGCCAGCAGATTGGCTACCACTCTGGTTGTCTGTCCTGTGGACAGAAGCTGGGGTGGACAGTGCCCAATCAGGTCCTCATTCTACAGTCTTGAACCTTCATTTAGTTAGGAAATTTACAGTGGCCATGCTCAGGACACCCACTGACCATGCAGAGATGCCAGCCTGGTTTCTAGTTCTCACACTGAGCAATATGGCCTTATGCTGCTGATGTGACCAGGAGCTGGACTGGAAGCTGGCATGGGTCACTGCGAACATTTTCTAGGTAAGAAGGGTCAAATACAGTCAGGATCTGGAGCATGGATGTCCAGTTGCTTTTATTGGATGAAGGATGGGCTTGTGGTGAGGTTTCCACAGGCTGTGAGGGGCAGGCCATGATTGACTGCTCCAGGATGGGCCTGGCACACCACACAGAGGGAAGATGTGCCTGTGTGCCAAGTCCCTATCTTTCTCTTGAAGGAGAACTGATGAGGCTTCTCTTACTCCCTGTTTCTCAAGGAATATCCTGGGAGAAACCTCTTACTCCTCTTTTAACCTCTGACACCTTTCAGGGGAAACCTCTTACTCTTTTTAAGAGTTTTTAAATTCATTTAAAAAATTTGTTCTAATTAGTTATACATGATAGTAGAATGCTTTTTGACCCACATACACAAATGGATCACAACTTCTCATTCCTCTGGCTGTACATGGTGCAGAGTCACACTGGTAGTGTAATCATACATGTATATAAGGTAATAACGTGTGTGTTGTTTCACCATCCTTTCCATCCCCACACTCCTCCCCTCCCCTCATACCCTCTGCCCAATCCTAAATTCCTTCATTCTTCCCTATTCCCACCCCCATTATGGATCAGCATTCACTTATCAGAGAAAATATTTGCCCTTTGGTTTTATGGGTTTGGCTTATTTCACTTAGCATGATATTCTCCAGCTCCATTGATTTACCTGCAAATCCCATAATTTCATTCTTCTTTAAGGTTGAGTAATATTCCATTGTGTATGTATACCACAGTTTCTTTATTCATTCATCTGCTTAAGGGCACCTAGGTTAGTGCCATAGTTTAGCTATTGTGAATTGAGCTGCTATAAACATTGATGTGGCTGCATCACTGTATTATGCTTATTTAAAGTCCTTTGGGTATAAACCAAGGAGTGGGATAACTGAGTCAAATGGTGGGTCCATTCCAATTTTTCTGTGGAATCTCCATACGGCAGAAACCTCTTACTCTTACATGTTTCTCAGGCTGTGTCAAGATCTTGGTCCGTCCCTAACAACTTCTTTTGACTGAACTTACCCTCATCTGCAGAATTGATGGTTTGGGGCACTGGGATTTATTTTGGGAGTTTCTCTCTGAATCACACACAACTTGAGGTCCTGTCTTGAGGAGTGGGGAAGGGCTGTATTACCCATAGTGGGGAGGCCTGGTTTGGGCCTTTTCATCCTCCTCAACTTCCAGGTCAGCAGTAACCCCAGATGAAAGGAGAGGGACTTGGGAGATGGCTCCAGAACTCAGCACCCATCTGCTGCAGGATAGGAGCTGCTGAGTTGTGAGTGGGGGCAAGAGTCATCAGAACCAGGAGGCATTTAATAAGTAGTGTGACAAGGAATAAAATACCTATTAATAAGGTACTTTGCCGACTTGATTCTAGCCCCATTAAACTTTTCTTTACCTTATTTCACACTCCATTTCCAAAGCACCCTCTTCTTCTCCTGGTATCTTTAATGGTTCCAGCAAACCTGAGCCCTGATTAAGTTTGGCAGTTTAAATTTAAGGCAGTGTCTGGCTGAAGTGCACAGAAGCACGCATCTATGGGAGAATCCTCTGGGTGGCTGGAGACATAAATCCAGACTCCAGACGGTCCCATTGATTCAGCGAGTCAGGCTGCGGAGAGCTGTGAGCACTCAGGGCAGGGAGTGCCATGACTGACGGCCCCACAGGCACTCCCAGGCCTGAATGTCCCAGGCAGCCGGCCACTGAAGTGGGGAGGCCAGCATGTTGCAAGGGCAGAGTCCTTCATTCACTTGCTCATGTATTCCATGAGCATTCCCTGGGGCTGTGTCTACTCTCTTTCAGGAGCATTTCAATAATCAGTTTTGCAACCCTGACAGATGGGTGTTATCTCCATTTTTACAGATGAAGAAGCCCAAGGGAGTGCATTGGGTTGTTTGAGCTCACACGACTAATCCTGGGGCCAGGTATTAGCCAGAGAAGGTATTTATTGCTGGTTTTGCATTCTGACTTTGTGTGGGAATGTCCTTCAACAGTAAACCTGTGCAGAGATTCTGGGCAGATGATCCAGTAAAGTCCCCAAGTCTGAGTTTGCTGCAGCTTTTGCAGTATAAGGTGGCCACCCTAAGCTCCTCTTCAGAGCATAAATGATAGGGGCAGTCCAGATGTCAACTGGGATCTCACCACCTTTGAGATCAAGGTTGGACTGCCTTGATTCCTCAACTCCAGGACTCTCCAGGACTTCTCTGATTTCCCTGAGTCTTACATTCTCTTGGCTTCTTCTGACTTGGGCCCTTTGTCCTTAAAGACTAACTCCTTATGACCCTGCTGTGGCCAGGTAGGAAAAGTCAGTCCCACCTGAGTTCTACAGAAGAACCCATGGGTTCAATAGCATTTGAGAGCAAAATAGACTTCATAAGAGGTTGAGAAATAGAAGAAAGGAGTGAGCTTCATCACAACTCCCAGAGAATTATGTAACTATCTTCACTGGTCATTTCTGTTCCTCATGCCCTGGTAGCCTGTCTTAACCCATATCTTAACACCATGTTGCCCTATAGAACCAGCCTCCGCTTCTCTCTCCTGCTTTCCCCTCCCATCACACAGACCCACAACTAACCACCAGGGGGAAGACCTTCCACTCTTCAGGATCTATCCATGGTATGGCCCATTCCACTGGGAAGAATGCAGCCAGCATTGTAAATAACAGAGACATCTACCCTACAGAGTATGCCCAGACTGGAGTCAAACCAGGACTTCTCTCTTAGGGGACAAGGTATCTGCCCAGCTCTGGCTCACTTCAGTCCCTCTCTTCCCAGGTCAGCTCACTACTCCAGGCCTCACAGAGTCAGTGATTCTTAGGACCACCTCAGTCAGGGTTCTTTCTACTCCCAAAGGGGTTGTCCTGAGAGAGAGAGGAAGAAGTAGGCCTAGTGTGAGGTGGGGTAAAGACTGCTGGTTACAAGGTCCTGAGGTGATGGACAGTCCCATAGTCCTCCACTGGGCACCACTGCTGTCTTCTCATTCCCACTGCTGGAGCCTTTCCAGAGTTCGTTCATCAGACACATGTGAAAAGGGCTGGAGCTGCTCTTCCTGAGAGCTGTGTGTCACAGGAAGGGGACCTCCAGCCAGCACAGAAGCACATCTATCCCCTCATTTGCTCCCTGTTGAGTTAGCCTTGTAGGTCGGCTGTGCTGGAGCCAAAAGGCTGTCAGTTCTCACCTCCTTAACCCAGGCATCCCTCCCTGCGTCTTCCAGGACTGGTGGGTCATCTCCACAGAAGATGGGATGATGATGGTGATGATGATACCCATTATTTAATTAACCCTTGCTATGTGCTAGCATTTTATTTAATCTTCACCACAATTTTGCAAGAGAGGTCCCAGTGGTAGCACTTAGTAGTGGGGAAACTGAGGCCCAGGGAGTTGCAGTGAGTTTCCTTAGTATCCAAGTGAATTAAGGTAGTTTTGGGTTCCATGGTGTTTTTAGTTGCTTCTTAATAATCCCTTTTGAGTTGGTTATTCCTGCATGTATTCACAACTTCTGAGATTTCTATCACTTTATTGCCAATCCATCTTTTTTTGGTGCCAATTTCATAGTACAGACTATCATTTCATTCTATTCTGAACGTTTCCATCCGAATCATACCATTCCACCCATGTTTTTCCAGCCAGCCAAGTTCAACACTTCCATTCCACATCATCTCACTCAACACTTTTCTAATATCATTCATGCCACTCCATAGTAGTTCATTATCTGATTCATTTCAAATATTCAATCTCCTTGTGCTGTTCATTGGATCCATTTCATCACTCTGAATGCCCTTCTCAAGGGTGTGCAAGTAGTGCTCACAATAGGAAATTCAAGAGAAGCCCACCATGTCCTATCGAGTGAGAGCTACGTAGGGGATGACCTCCATCCCTGGTGAGGTTGGTGTTAGTTGTGGGGCTCAGGGTCTACTGGGTATTCCTGGGAGAAGTGAGAGTTGTGGGGTGTCCTCAAATGCAAAGAACAATAATTAGTATAATATGTTATTTCATTGCTCACTGTTTCTACACTTTAGGAACAATTTTAATCTTTCATTTATGAAAAACTTCAAACATTTGAAGAATAGGCTAGTAATTCTCATGTACTCATTACACACAACAAATCTCTTTTCATCCATTTTCCCTTGACTATTTTAACAGGTTCCATGTCATATTATTTCAGCAATAACTGCTTCCATATGCATGTGTAAACCAAATTTTAAGCATAGCCATGATACCAAAATAAACTTACCAACATAAATCATTGTTTTTAATTTTAGAATATGTTCTTATTTCTTTGATTGTTTAAAAATGTCTTTTCATAGTTGATCATTTTCAGTCAGAGTCCAAACAAGGGCCACCTTTTGCATTGGATTGATTTGTGCATTTTATCTCTTTTAATCTCTCTATTCCTTCTTCATGCCTATTATAGTCATCTTTTTCACTGCTGTGACCAAAGGACCTGACAAGCACAATTGTAAAGGGGGAAAAGTTTGTCACTCAGTGTTTCAGAGGTATTAGTTCATAGAAGGCTGACTCCTTTGCTCTGGGCCTGAGAGAGGCAGAACATGAAGATGGAAGGATATGGAGGAGGAAACAACAGCTCAGGACATGGTCACCAAGAAGCAGAGAGAAACTTCTCCTCTCAGCAAGGACAAAAATATATACCCGAAGGGCACCCCATCTCCTCCAGCCACACCCTACCTGCCTAAATTAACACCCTATCAGGATAATCCCTATCAGGGGATTAATGCATTGATTAGGTTGAGGCTCTCAAAACCCAATCATTTCACTCCTAAACTTTCTTGCATTGTCTCACCATGAGCTTTTGGGGGACACCTCTTATCTAAACCTTAAAAACACCTTCTTATTTTGTTTTAGAAAATCAGTCATTTATCCTGCAGAATTTCAGTGCTTAGGGCTTTGGATCCATCCTTGCGTTCTTTAGGATGTCATTTTAGCTTCCCCATTTCTTGCAAATGCACTCAAATCCAGCAGTTGAACTGGGCTAAGGTTTGCTGTCTTTAGCAAGGTGGTGATGAGGTGCGGGGTACATCCTATTCCACCATGTCAGGGATGCATGGTGTCTGGTTGTTCTGCTTTCTCTTATGGTAGATCTGGGAGGCTGTGTTATCTGAGTCATCTTTTATAATACTCCTCATCACTTTTCAACCTGACTTTGGCATCCATTGACAATCATTACCTACATCCCTTACTTCTTACG
This sequence comes from Sciurus vulgaris, assembly GCF_902686455.1. Taxonomy (NCBI): domain Eukaryota; kingdom Metazoa; phylum Chordata; class Mammalia; order Rodentia; family Sciuridae; genus Sciurus; species Sciurus vulgaris. The sequence continues at coordinate 74,690,016 of NC_136463.1, forward strand.
GGTTGTAAAATGGTGTCTTTAGATTTTTTTCAGTCCTTTTGCATTTACTAGCTGAAGTTTATTTAGTAAAAAAAAAATTTTCTTGATTACATATTGGTTGCCCTGACATGTGTTTTGTACAGGAAAGACAGAAAAATACTAGATTCTTGACCTTTATTAATTTTTAGAAATACAAAAGTTGGTTCCTAGCAAGCTCTTATGGGAATCAATAATTTATTTTGTAAGTATTATTATCTACTCAGCATTTAAAAAATCTTAAGCAACACTAGGATTGACTAATTATAGGGGAAGAATACAGGTAACAGTAGACTCAAACACAACATTAAAACATCAGACTATTTGATCTGAGCCATCAAATATAACTTTGGAAAAAGTTCCTTTTTCTGTACTGGGACATAATCCAGAGTAACTGGCAAGATCCAATGATGTGTGTAATGCAAATTAGTACAAAGAATGTCGCTTATATCTTGGGCTTAGTGTTTATACATCATTTTTCATTCAGGTTGAGAGCCTACCTGACTATATTTCATCCTTCAATGGGCTGTAGTTCATAATCCCAGTCGCAGGCTTATTTATAATAAGTAACCTAGGCCAGGTATATCTTTCTAAAAACATTCCTATTCAGGATTTCCTTTTATCTCTGGTAGGAAATTCCATCAATGTTTTCCAGGTAGTCTCTTGGAACCACAGGGCGTGGGGAACAGGGTAAAGAGCAGCTGTCAGCACTATTCTTTCCACCATGTCACATGGTGATTACCAATCAAATTCTCTGCCTTCAAATACAAGCTCCAGTGCTTGTGAACAGTATTACTTTGGGCGAATTCTGGAAATCTTGCAGATCCACGAAGGGAAATTAAGAATTAACTCACAAAGTTCATAATTTTTAAATGAGATTCTCTTGTCAGATCACTTATCATAATGTCCTCAATAGAAATCTCAGAAATACAGGGACCAACCATTCAGGTGTACATTCAGTAGACATATAGTTACATTGACTTAGGTACATATGCATGTAATTTTATAGATAGAACAGAGGGTTAATGTTTTTTTCCACTCATATATTCTCTTCCCTAGAATATTGACTGGCATTTAGCAGACATTCATTAAACATTTCTTGCATGTATGAATAAGTGAAGAATGAATATAGTTTAGGTAACACAGTTAGTCTTTTTTACTACATTCCTTCCTAAGATTAGCTACTCTTTTAAAGGTGAATATTTGCTAACATTCTCATACATATTTTCACATTTTACTACAGTGTAGCTCTTCAATTTTTACTTTTTTATTGTGGTAAGTACACACCACACAAAATTTACCATTTTAATCATTTTTAAAATGTAAGGCTCAGTGGCATTAAGTATACTCAAAATGTTGTGCAACAATCACCACTATTTAGATCCAGAACTTATTCATCACCCTAAAAGGAAGCCCAACACCCATTAAGCAGGCACTTCTCATTCCCTATGTCTCTCAGTCACTGGCAGCCACTAAGGTCCTGTCCAGCTCTGTGAATTTGCCTATTGTGTATATTTCATATAAATAAGATCATAAAATATGTGGTCTTTAGTGCTTGACTCTTTTTTTTTATTAGACTTCCTGTTTAAGAATAGATTCTATTTAAATAAAAGAGAGATCAGTAGAGTAGAGGAAAGGAATAGAGATGGAGATAGGAGGGACAGGAAAAGGGAGGAACTGTAGAATGAAACTGACCAAATTATGCTATGTGCATATATGAATATACTACATGAATTCCATCCTTAGTGTATCTATAAAGCACCTGTTAAAAAAACAATAAAAAGCAGAAGGACAACCAGTAGAGTACAGAAAGGAGGAAAGGGGGAGGGGGGAGGAGAGGGAAAGAGGAATTACTGGAGACTGAAATGGAACAGATTACATTCTGCACAAGCATGATTATGTCATAATGAACCCCACTATTATGAATTACTAGAATCCACTATTAAATCATAAAAAAGAATAGTTTAGATTTAGAGAAAAATTGCAAAATAATAGTGTTCCCATACACTCTAAATTTACTTGTGGATTTTTAAACTCATGAAATTTTGTATATTTGCTATTTTACTCCATTACACATTTTGTCCTTTTGGATGCTCAAATTTCCCCCATCTTCACCTTGTGGGGTTCCCAAGTTGTCTTTGATGTCCCTCTTGATTGGCATGTTTATGTACCTGACAGTTAATCAGAAGTGTACCTGCTTGGTGTTGAGTGCAGGAAAGTTGAGAGGAGGGAGGTAAAGTCCATAGAGTAGCAAGAAAAAAATAAGATGCTAATTCAATTTCTGAGGAAAATGGCATTTTGTACAATATGCTCTGGAGTTTTGAACTCTGCCAGATCAGTTCCCGCTGGGCTGAAGAGTCTGTCTTTATTAACAAACCCAGGCTGCCTTCCTCCCTCTGGGCTGTGGGAAGCCAGGGCTTGCTGCACTGGTCCAGCCGCACATCGATAATTAAGCAGGCCCACTGCGGTCCTCACCCAGAGCTCATCAGTCACAGGCTTCGGGAATGATCAGAAACGGCTGCAGAGTGCCAGATTCCTCTGCTGGATCAGGAGAAGCTGTGCAGTTCCTCTCATCCACCATACAGGAAACACCAGAGGGAAATATGTGGATGCCCTGAGCTTGCCTGCCCCGTGCATGCAGAAAGACAGACCCGTGGAGGAGGATGCCAGCTCAGAGGACTGACTGTCCACAGACAGGCTTTGTGTTTTAATTTTATAGTTCTTTTCTCTCCACATCAGCCCAAAGGGTAACTCAGTTCCCAGTGACAGGAACAACTTTACAGCAGATATAGAAATTGGAACTTAACAGGTTGGATGGTGTATCTTAACGTACCAAAGGGGCCGAGGTATGCCTGGAGGTGTGAAAATGTCCCATCAGTCAGAAGAAGGCGCCTGAGGACTGACCTGGCTGGGGCCAGAACTCATATTCAATGGCTTTCTGAGTCCAGTGGAAAAGAACAGGTGAATTTGACTTCCCATTCTAGGCCAAAGTGTGTGCCTGTCTCCAAAAGGTCAAGAAGTTCCTCAAATGGCTAAAATGGCCAGAGACAGTGAAGGCTACACAGTTGCCATTCAACATACAGTTGCTACAAAGAGTGTTAAGGTGGGTTTTATTTTTGTCCTTTGGTGGTGGTGAAGTCTTTTTGCTTCTAGAAGATTTATCCCCACTTCCCTTCTTGAGGCAGAATCAGATGGAGGGAAATGGAGTTAAGGAGGGACAAAGAGAGAAGGGAAAAAGCAGAAAGAAAGAAGAGGAAATACAAAACCAGAAACAACCTTAGAAGAGAATAGTAGAAAGAGGAAACATTACCCATTGTAGCGGGTGGTTAAGAAGATGAGCTTTCTCCATTCCTGCCAGGCTGATAAAGTACTCTCAGCTGGGAGGTCCATGGGGCTGGGAGAGATGTGTAGAAGGGCAGGAGTGAAGAGGGGAGTGTCCAGTGTTAAGGCAGGTGCCAGCACAGGTGCCTTCTGTCTCTAGCCTGCTACAGGAAAAAAAGAGGTAAAAGAGTGTGGGAGCAAAGCTGTCCCTGCCCTACCCTGACCCTGCCACAAGGCCAGGAGCAAAGTGAATAGGAGAAAAAAAAACACTCTCTTTAGCACCACCCCCAGGATGGTGTTGGCCTGAATCCCAAGGTGTTGTGGGAGGAGCCCCAGCTTTCTTTTTCTGAAACTACTTCCACGCTACAAGGAAACTAATACAAGCTTTGCTGGTTAATTTGAGACTTATAAAATTTATTTTTATTTTATTCTTTCTAACTGAAATTTTGTATCCTTTTGTCAACTTCTTCCCTTTTTCCCCTCCCCACCTGAATCCTGGTAACCTCCATTGTAGATTCCACACATAAGATAGAATATGCAGTATTTACCTGGCTTGTTTCACTTAGTATTGGGTCTTCTGGATTCAGTTCTCCTTGGGTAAGAATATTTCACCAGGGATATAACCACTCTCTAGAGGGTCACCCTCATGTCTGCCCTCTGCCTTAGTGGGCAGGCACTAGGTTCTTGTCCTTCAGTGGGATGGAGTCCTTGGGACTGACAGGTGTCTGAGAACATACAGGGCATGGGTCAGGAAAGGGAAGCATAAGGCCACCAGATTTACCCACCTTCTCCTCTTGATGTAGATTATTCCTCAGAGATTGGAGCATCTTTGTGAATGATTTTCAGTTCTCTTATGCTAGTTAGAGAAAAAACCAAAAACTCTCTTACCATGCAGTAAAAGTTCCTAGGCCCCCAATTCCATGAACATTTTTTTTTTTTTTTTTCCATGAACATCGATGTGCTCTGTTGGCAACATTTTTCTTGCTCACTTTCCAGCAGCTGGTGTCCAGGAGACCTGGCTGGGCTGCACTTTGAGGGACTGGGTGCTGTTGATAAAGCCTTTCTTCCTTTACATCTCCAGTCTAGAGTTGCCAGCTGGACTCAGAAATGACCAGGGGTTCAGCCAGTTTTCCATTGCTGGAATAAAATACTTGAGAAAAATAACGTAGAGGAGGAAAGACTTATTTTGGCTCACAGTTTCAGAGATATTGGTCCGTGAGCAGCCAACTCCATAGCTTTGGGCCTGAAGTGAGGCAGAACATCATGGTGAAAGGTTGTGGCAGAAGAAAGCTGCTCACCTCAAAGGATCCAAGAAAGGGGGTGGGCAGAGCAGGAGAAGGAAAGAGAAGGAATATAAATGAGAAAAGATGGGGCTATGGACAAGATATTCCCTTCCGTGGCACACTCCTAGTAAGCTACTTCCGCCAATTAGTCTCTGCTTTTTACAGTTTCCACCTCCTCCCAATAGTGCCATCAGATTATGAATCTGTCAATGCATTAACCCACTGATGAGGTCAGAGCCCTCATGATCCAAACACTTCCCCAAGGACCACCTCTCGATGTTATACTGGGGACCAAACCTCGAGGGGACATTTCAGATCCCAACCATAACAGCAGGCCACCTTTCCCTTTGGCTGTACCAGGTGTTAGAATTTATGGTTAACTCTCTACTAACCTTTTCTACAGTATTCAGGATTCACTTGCTCCTTCCAAAACCAAATTTCTTTGGAAGGCAGAGGAATTATCATTGGCCTAAAGTGAGTAGTCTAGAGACAAGGACCCTTAATAAAAGTGGTTCTTCAGAGTGGGTGCCAGGCATTTCACTGCTGACTAAGGGTGTCTCTTTTATCACTTTCCTCTTCACCCCTGCCCTTCTGCCTGAGTGTCTCACATTTAAATTTCTCAGATGTGTTTCATCTTTTTTTCACTCCTGACATTTATGAGACTAAATGTTTAGATTTTTTTTTCCATACCAAGAACTAATTCTCCAGCTCTCTGGACACCAACTAGGTATCCAATGATTCGATTCAATTCAATTCGATTCAATTCAATTCCATGCTATTCAGACTTATCATGGCCTATAATTGCAAAGCATTGCAAGACTGCCCCCCACCATTCAGATGCTAATTGGAAGTTCAGGCTTTGGGAATCCATGGCCTCTTCATTGAGTTTGATAATTTGTTCTTATCATTCACAGAACTCAGAAAAATGCTTTGCTTGCTATTACTGATTAATTTGAGTCTCATAAAATTTATTTTTATTTTTTTCTTTTTAACTGAAATTTTGTATCCTTTAGTCAACTTCTTCCTTTTTCCCCTCCCTACCTCAATCCTGGTAACCTCTATTCTACACTTTGCTTCTGTGACTTTGTAGATTCCACACATAAGTTAGAATATGCAGTATACACCTCTCTCTGCCTGACTTGTTTCAATTAGTATTGGGTCTTCTAGATTCATCAATAGTGTTGCAAATGACTTTTCTTTTTAAAGACTGAATAGTATTCTGTGTTTAGGTACTACATTTTCTTTATCCATCCATCCATAGACACTTTCCTTATCTTGGAAACATAATCTGAGTACTGTTGCTGTAAAAATGAGAGTGGAGATGTTTTCTTGACATACTGTTTTCTTTTCCTTTGACTGTATCTCCACTAGTGAGATTCCAGAATCACATGGTAATTGTTTTTTGAGGAACTTCCTTACTGTTTCCCATAATGGCTGTACTTATTTACATTCCCATCAACAGTGCACAAGAGTTTGCTTTTCTCCCTCTCAACTGCATCATTCCTTATCTTTTTGTGTGTGCATGTGTGTGTGTGTGTGTGAGAGAGAGAGATAATAGTATAAAAGGTGATAGTTAATGTGATTCTAATTTTCATTCTCTTAATAATTAAGTGAATTAATAATTAATAACAATGAACTTTTTTCCATATACCTGTTGTCCACTTACATGTCTTTTGAGAAATGTCTGTGTTAATCAGCTTTTATCCCCATAACCAAATAGGAACCTGACAGGAACAAGGAGAGGAGGAAAAGTTTATTTTGGACTCATAGTTTCAGAGGTTCAGTCCACGGTTGACTGAGGTGAGGAAGAACATTATGGAAGAAGAGCATGGTGGGGGAAAGCTGCTCAGCTAAAGGCAACTAGGAAGGGAGGAGCAGAGAGAGAGAGAGAGAGAGAGAGAGAGAGAGAGAGAGAGAGAGAGAGAGAGAGAGAGAGAGAAAGAGAAAGAGAGAGAGAGAGAGAGGGAGAGAGAGAGAGAGAGAGAGAGAGAGAGAGAGAGAGAGAGAGAGAGAGAGAGAGAGAGAGAGAGAGAGAGGAGAAGAGAACAAGGAGCTAGTGACAAAATTTCACTCCCAAGGGCACACTCCCAGTCACCTACTTCCACTAGCCATTCCCCACCTGCCTATAGTTACCACTCAGTAATTTATTCAAACTTTAATTCATCAAATGGATTAATCCACTGATTAGGTTACCCCTCTGCTAAGCCAATCACGTTACCTCTGAACATTCCTGCATTGCCACATGAGATTTTCAGGGAGCATCTCATATCTAAACCATAACATATCTGTTCAGATCTTTGCCCATTTTTGAACGAGGTTGTTTTCTTGCTATTAAGTTGAGTTTCTTATATATTTTGGATATTAGTCCCTTATAAGATGTACAGTTTGCAATATTTTCTATTTTGTAGTTTATGTCTTCATTCTACTGTGTAAAATGAATTCTACATTCATTTTTTTGTGTAGAATACACCAGTTTATTATAAAGAATACACCTCAAGAATAGGAGAGATATAATGGGTGCAATTGAAGAAGAGCCTAATGGAAAAGTTATAGGGCAAGGAATGGTGGGTGGAGTCTCTATAATCTCTGGGTGCCATCTCCTACCACATATGTATGTTAATTAAGCTCTCCAAACTCAAGATCATTCAGAAATTATGGAAGCTTGAATACAGAGGCATGATTGATTAAATCATTTGTCATGGGATTGAACTCAGTATCTAGACCCTTCCGACTCCTGGGCCCAAATGTTCCCACCCAACAGTGCTGGTTCCTTTGGCCACCAGTGCCATCCTCCAAGAGTTGCCTCCTTAATGTGGACTCAGGTATGGTTGAAAAGGATTTATTATGAACAACAGAAGATGATTTTCTTCTCACCTCTATCACTCAGGGAATTCCAAGGTTTTGAGAAGCCCCATGTTAAGAATCAGGAATGAAGAACAAATATATATATTTCTTATTATATCATGACATCTCACCCAGGTATATCTGTGTGTGTGTGTGTGTGTGTGTGTGTGCACGCGCGCGCATATAGTGTGTGCATGTGTGCCTGGGAATGCAACTGGCAGAAACAGCTAAATACCAAATCTAGGGGTCACATTTCCCCACCTTGGTAGGCATTATGTGTAGCCATGTGATTGAGTTCCAACCAATGGAAATGATGTGGGTCACCTCTGGGATTCAGTACCCAGGACCACCATGGCACTCCTCTATGCCCTTTCCCCTTTCTGCTGGGTGAGATGGGGATGGCATTTTTTTTTTTTTTTGGTCTTTTTTTCGAAATACATGACAGTAGAGTGTACTTTGACATGTTATATATACATGGAGTATAATTTCACATTCTTGTGGTTTTACATGATGTGGAGTTTCACTGGTTGTGTATTCATATATAAACATGGGGAAATCATGTCTGATTCATTCTACTGTCTTTCCTATTCCCATTCCCCTGCCTTCCCTTCATTCCCCTTTGTCTGATCCAATGAACTTCTATTCTTCTCTTCCCCGCTTATTGTGAGTTATCATCCACATATTAGAGAAAACATTCGGCCTTTGGTGTTTTGGGATTGACTTATTTCACTTGGCATGATAGTCTGTAGATGGGGATGACTTTGAAGGTGCATGCTTTCAGCTGGTTCCCTAGAAACAGACTCTGATAGAACTATCTGCATGGAGGTGGTTTATTATTCAGTGTGCTCAGAATGCAAGCCTAGGAGATCAGGTCTGTCCCTCTGTCCAAGAGGGAGAAGTTGAACTGAATACAGCCCCAGCAGAGGCTTCTGCTGATCACATGGAGTGCTCTGAAGTTGGGAGGATCTTCAGAGATGTCCCAAATTGTAGAACCCTGTGGGCCTTCCTATCCCTGCATTACCTAGTTACTGGATGTGGGCTTCCTTCAGGGAAGAGCAATACCTTCGGGAGGCAGCACCCATCAATGACATCTCAAGAGGTGCCTTCTTCTCAGCAAAAACCATTCCTCAGTGCCTAGTTCCCAAGGGCATTCCGGGGCATAGCTCAGCACCCATTGAGGTGATGTTGGAAGCCTGAAGTTGGCAGAGTTCTGGCTGTTCAGGTTCCCTGAGGGCATGTCCCCTTAACTCTCACAGGATGGGATACAGGAAACACAAGGAAAGCATGTACCATTCTGTGGTTTCCATTGAAATCTCCCCTTTGGCTTTCCAAATAGCTAGTGAAAACATAAATGTTCTATACAGAAAAAGAATTGAAATGGATATTTTGGGAGACTAGCCAAGGAGAAACTGCTGAAGGAAAACCTGCTAGAATCTAGGACTCCACAACTTGTGCCTGCTACCAGATGGTCAGATTTCAGTAATCCATTTATAGGTACCTCCTGTGCCCTCTTATACACAAGTTAGATATTAGCCTGTGCTTGGAAAACTCAATCCTGGGTTGCTTTTGATCTTAGCCACCATATTTTACAAAAAAAAGGAAAAAAGCTTAACCCATTGTCTATTTAATTTTATACATCTAGTATATATTTATTTCCTACTATGGAAGATGAGCTTTTAATACTCAAATATCAAGTCCTGTATCTACATCCCACCTCCCATTACCTCAAGTAATGTTAAATCATAACCTTTAGTTAGGGGCTGTGGATATAGCTCAGTTGGTAGAGTGCTTGCATTGCAAGCACAAGGTCCTGGGTTCAATCCTCAGCACTACAACAACAACAAAAACAAAAAAACCCTTTGGTTATAAGTATTGTTCACAGTTGAAACTCAGTATTCTATAATTTTATTTTATTTCTTGTGTTATAAAATTTTTAGGAGTTAATGATTGACTCTTTTTTAAAACATTGATTAGCTTTCTAAATATCTGTAACTAATTCTTCTGTACCTGTGAGCAATCCAAAAGTCTCTCTCAATATGGTCCAGCAATTAGGTACTCTGTCAGTTCTTGGCATCTTCTCTCTTGGAGCTTTCTACCCTCAAACTTCCATCTGGACAGGTTGCTCCAGGCCACCTACACAGCTGTTGCTCAGAGATTCCTTTCACTGCCTTTTACTTAGCCTTTCTAAGGCCTAAGAAAATATTTTAGACATGGAAAAAGTGATTGACTCCAACAATAAAATTACAAGTTAGAAATAAATAAACATTTAATGAAATTTCATAATATCGTATTAACTAGTCAGGTACAACTCATCTCAACTCAATTCAACAAAACTCAATATTCCCTTAAGTAGCTCTCTGACTGATACAATCTGCATACACAGTTTTATCCTGAGATGTCCCAGAAAGCATCCACAAAGTAGTTCTTTCAAATGACTAGAGTTACTCTGATGAACAGAAAGATCTGGAGAGGGTTGGCATTTATCCAAATCTGTCTTTACAGAAAAAATTAATCACAAAAAGGTTAACCTAATGGGAAACTCGGGCATTTTGGAGCTATCTTCCTGCCAGTCTCATATTTGACTCCTGGCTTCATTAACTCACCTGCCACTGCTGCCAGCCTCTCTCATCTGATGTAATCTGCTATGTATTGTCTAACATTTTGGTTAATTTTCTGGTTCCATTCTTTCTCTTTCCTCTTTGGAGAAATGATTCTACAAATGATCCTTTAGGTATCAACTTTATTGACAAAGTAGTCTCCTGCTCCCTGTTCCTATGCTTAGCTCTTTTACCAGTCCCCTGGAGGAGACTGGATCTTTCCAGTTGCTCATTTCAATAAGAATATTGTCACATGATACTCTGAACATCTTCCCTTTGCTGCCCAGATGTATTATCCACCCCTCTCCACCATAGTTTTAGACCCAGGGTGCTGACTTTCAGGAACTGTATGGTATAATCCATCTCTCTTTCTTTCTGCTTCCAGCAGAATTTGGCCAGTGGGGTCTCTGCAGGATCTCCAGACAGGATCCAAGTGAGATTAGGGGAACTCCTGTCCAGCTGAGTTTTCCTACAACTCTTCCGGCTCAGGGATCTGACTAAGTCATCTAGATGTTTCTAGTGTAAAAAAGATAGTCATAGGCATTACCCATTTTGTTAATGATTATGTAACTCTTTAGACTCAGGAAAGTAAGATATTTTAGATTCTTCCTGTAATTACATTTTTAAGTTTCCATTTTGCTATGAGTGTAAATATATGATTTCAGCCAAATTAGTCTTCCTCCTTTTACCTTGTGTTTGGACTTACTTTCTTCAGTTATAAGTTCAAAAGTCTTCTTGTATCTCCCACAGTAGCCCCTGTTGAGCTGTCCTTTGTCTCATCTGGTCTTCAGTGGTCATTCCACTCAAGTCACTGATGAGTCTTCCTTTGTTGTGGTTTCTAGAATCCCTTCTGGCCTGCTTTGTTATATGTTAAAAATAGCCATGACATTTATTCCTTGATACTTGGACATTGTTCTGGGACCCTGTCTGGGAAATGGGACAAGTTGTCCCCTTGACTATTGTTGATCTCAATCCTAACTGAGGACTATGTTAATTTCCATCCAGGAGGGAGCGAGTTTTCTTTCTTAGGGACTCTCAAAATGTCAGCTCTTTCCCCCTAGACTAGGAGAAGGGGGTAGAAAACTCCAAACTCCTCCCTGATGCTTTTATACATCCATTACATGTTCTCTGAACCCCTTCTTTTCCCTTTAGTTCTGTAGACTTCAGAAACCCCAAATTCATAAGAGGACTGGATAACCCCAAAAGGAAGTTGGAGGAGTCAGGAGAACCAAGTCTGAAGGAAAAAATAGGTTACTTCTTAAAATTCAACCCTGCTCCCATTCCACTCCCAATTGTGCCTTTTTGAGTAACATGAAGAATTACTGAGGAATGGTACGAAATTGGCTGAACATTCTCCAGCTTAGGAGAGAAGAAATTGATGGTGGAAATTCTGGGGAATGAATGTTGGGGAAGTCCCCCTGGGAGGTGAAGGACTGGTGCTTAGGTTCATTAAGGGTCTACAAGAGCCATGTATTCAAAAATATCCACCAGAAATTAATCCTCAGTGCAGGATGGAAAAAGACTGAGACCTGTTCAAAAAGGCTAGGAATAGGCTGAAACAAACAACAGTGCCATTTGTACCGGAAAGATTGAAAAATCATATCTTTTACTATGTTTGAAGATTGAATCCAGGGCTATGGAAAGGAGCAAAACAATACTAACATTTATGGAGGGACATGTCATGCTAGCTACTAAGTGTTTCTCATTTATTCCCCAAAATAGACCAATGAGGTACTTCATATAAGTGTTTTCATTTTTAAATATAGGAAACTGAGAATGGAGACCTTGTTATCCTAGTCGAGATCAGAGAGTTAGTAAGTGAAAGAGAAGAATTTGACTGCAGTTCTGTCTGGTTCTAAACCTGGAATTTAAGAAACGTGCCTTTGTGTTACCTGCCTTGACTCTTGTAGCAGAGGAACTGGGTGGTTTAATGAATGCAATTTTAGGAATGAGGTGAAGGTGATAGTGATAATAAGAAATGTTAAAAGTTAGTATCATTGAATATTTCTAATGTATCAGGAGCTCCCAAGCCCTTCTATACATCTTCTCTTCTTTATCCATTTACAGAAGTAAAGTCCAAGGCATTTGTTTTGGAAGGTGTCTTGCACAAAGAAAATTAAACAATTCCACTTGTTTATACTGTCTAGTATTGAAGCTCTCAATGAAACAGTACTGGTTTTCACCTTGTTTATTTAGAACTCCATTTTAAAAACTGCTTTTGAGTTACTCTTCAAAAGAATTGTGTTAACTTGGGCATCAGTAAGAAGGTACAGTAGGCAGCTCCAAGTCCTTGTCTTCCCATTAAAACACTGGTAAACATACAAAAGCTGCCTGGTCCAACTTTTATCAGAACTTTGTAAAAACAGTAGATTAATTATAACCACATGAATGCATAATTAAGAAAAAGGCAATGTAAAGATGATTCTACCATTTAAGTAAATAACTGTGAAAATACTAGCCGGTGACAAGTAGAGGAACAGAGAGACCTTGTTGACCACACATGATGAGAAAGACAGTCTCAAAAATTGTTTGAAAAAGTCACAAGATTTCCACAACCTTCAACTATCAAGGAAACACAGAAAACTCAGGGATAGAATCTTGTTTCCATATTATAGTTAATATTCAAATGTTCAGTTTTCAACAACAACTACAAATACAAGGTTTACAAAGAAACAGGAAAATATGGGTTATGTAAAGGAATGAAATAAGTGGAAAGAAACCATCATTGAGAAAGATATTGGACTTACTACACAGATATTTTAAGCAACTGTCTTAAATAGGATCAAAGAACAAAAGAGATATGGATAAAGAACTAAAGATCAAGCAGTGCAATATGAAGAAATGTGAATATCAAGAGACAGAAATTATTAAAGAACCAGCCAGAAATCTAAAGATAAAAAGTACAATGACTGAAAGGAAAATTAAACTAGAAGTGTTTGACAACAGATTTCAGCAGGTAGAAGAAAGTATCACTGAACACATGGTTAGGATAATTGAAATTACTAGTCTGAGTGAAAAGAAAAACAATGAAGAAAAATGAACAAAACCTAATGGATGTGTGGGAAACAATTAGGTATACCAATATATGTATTACAAGAATCTCAGAAGAAAAAGACAAAGAAAAGGAAGTACAAAGTATATTTGTAGGAATAATGACAATATTTGATGAATCTATAGATTCCAGAAACTCAGCAAACTCTGGGAAAATCCAGATAACCCACATGGAGACACATTATAATTAAATAGTTGAAAGTCAAACACAGACAATTTTGGAAGCAGTGAGAGAGAAATGACTCATTGGATACAAAGAATCCTGAATCAAATTAAAGTTCAATTTCTCATCAGAAGCTATGGAAGCTGAAGGGAATGGGACATCATATTTAACGTGCTGAAAGAGCAGTAGCAGCAGCGGAGGCAACAACAACAAAACAACAGTCCATTGAGAATTCGGAATTCAGCAAAGCTTTCTTTAAGCAATGAGGGAGAAATTCAGACATACCCAGATTTAAAGGTTTGAAGGAATTTATTGCCAATAGACTTGTCTTCAAGAAAGCTTAAGGGAGAACTTCAGGTTGAAATGGAAGAGCCTTCATGTCATTGGGAAATCTATGATGAATAAACATCTCTAGTAAAAATAAAAACAGAGGCAAATATAGAAACTGATATTTGTATAGTTTTGGTTGTAAATCCACTTTTCAATTCCCACATGATTTAAAAGGCAAATGCAAAAGAAGTTATTACAAGTAGATGCTATTGAGTACACAAAGTATAAATGTAATTTGTGACAACAACATAAAGGGGGGTGTGGAGCTGTATGGGAGCAGAGGTTTTGTGTTGTCAAGCTTATATCAATTCAGCTAAATCATTGTGAATTTGGATTATTAAATGTCATTTCAGTAGAAATCACAAAGAAAATATCTTTAAAAATACACAAAAGGAAACGAGAGGGAATTCGAAACAAGTCCTCAAAAAAAAAATTAACTAAATACTAAGAAAGGCAGCAATAGAGAAAATGAGGGACAAAAAAGTCATATGATATACAGAAAACACAAAATAACAGAAGTCCTTCCTTATTAATATTTACTTAACTTGTAAATGATTAAATTATACAATCAAAAATGAGATTGACCAAAGAATTGAAAAACACGATTTGGTTATAATTTACCCACCAAAGAGTCACTTTAGTTCTGAAGACACAAGTAAGTTGAACATAAAAAGATGGAAAAAGGTAATTTATGCAAATAGTAACTATGAATATCTGGAATGGCTGTATGAATATTAGACAAGATAGAAACTACTATAAGAGATAAATGCAATGCATACAAATGAAAGGCCAAATTCAGGGGTTGGGGTCATATTCAGAGGCAGAACCTTTGAATAGTGTGTGCAAGGCCATGATTTTGATTCCCAGCACTGAATAAAAGGATAAATTCATCCAGAAATTATAAAAGTGATATACATACATAAACCAAGCATTAAAGCTACTACATATAAAGGAAATATTGGTGAAATCAAAGGAAAAAATAAATAATTAGTTCTAAAATAACGGAGAATTCAACACATTGCTTTCAATAACATCTAGACAGAATATTAGCTAGAACATAGAGGACTTGAACAATATAAGAAGACAATTAAATTTACAGTTATATACAAAACTCTGTATCTTCAAATGAAAGAGTGTACAATATTCTCAAGCACACATAGAGCATTATCTGGGAGAGACCATATGTATGGTCAAAGGACAATTCTCAGTAGATTTTAAAATACTGAAATCATAGAAAATATCTCCTTAGACAACAATGGTGTAAAGATAGAAATCAGTGGGAACGAAAATGGAAAAATTCACACGTATATTAAACTTGAAAAACATTCTCACACAAATAATGGATCAAAGGATAATTTATAAGGAAAATTATAAAAATACAGAGATGAATAGAAGGGAAAACAAAACATACAGAAACTAATAGGGTGTAGTAAAAGAAGTTCTGTAAATACCCGCATTTAACAATAAACTGTCAATACCTACATTAAAAAAGAAAAAAGATCTTTAATTTAATAACCTGACTTATTCCTTGAGGAGCTAGAAAAAGAACTAAAGAAATAATTCACAAATTATTTATTAAATACATATTTATTTAAAAAGATTTAAACACAGCTAAAAGAAATTGAGAATAGAAAAAACATTAGCTCTTTGAAAAAAATAAATAAAACTGACAAATCTGTAGGTAATTAGGGGAAGAGAGGGGAAGAGAGAGAAAGAGAGAGAGAGAGCTATTAAAATAAAAAATGAAAGTGAAAACATTACTACTGATCTTAATTTTAAAAGGAGAGAAGTAAAAAAGATAGTACTGTGAATAACTGTATACAAATTAGATGACCTAATTGAGAAGTAAAGTTTTCTAGAAACATGCAAAAGTACTAAAACTGACTCAAGAAAAATAGAAAATCTGAACAAATTTATAAAAAGAGATAAAATGGGTATCTGGTTTTCTAATCTCTTAAGAAATCCTAGCACCTGTTAACTTCACTGTGAGTTCTGACAAACTTTTAAGAATCAACATCAATCATTTTCAAATGTTTCCAAAGCATTAAAGAGGAAGTAACTCTCCTTTGTTATATGAATACAACATTATCCTGGATTCAAGTTAGATAAACTCATTATAAGAAAAGAATGTTATAGAGCAGTATGCCTTTTAAATGTAGGTGAGAATCATTAATAAAACATTAACAAAGTGAACTGAACAGCATGAAGTATAAAGTTAGATTACTGCTTCAAACACCATGACCAAGTGGAATTTACCCCAGGAAAGCAAGGGTGGTTCATGTAAGAAAAAAAAAAAAAAAATGCTTACTATATCACACTTACACCCCAAAGGTAAAAAGAATCCAACTACATGACCATCTCAATTAATACAGAAAATGCATTTGACAAAACATCCTTTCATTATAAAATCACTTAGAAAATAGAAAGAAGAAAAATTTCTCAATGTGATAAATGATCTTTATGCTAACATTACTGCTAACATCATGCTCACTGGTGAAATACAAAACTTTTCGATAAGATCAGGAACAAGACAGGATGCTGCGTACCTCACACTAGGCCATTTATAAAGAATAAAGTTTAATTTGATTCTGATTCGTTGTTCTGAAGGCGGGAAGCCCAAGATTGGGCAACTGCTTCTGATGCGGTCCTTGCTGGTGGGGACTCTCTGTAGAGTCCCAGGACATCACAGAGTGACAGAGCAAACTTGCTAGCTGGGATCTTGCTTCCTTTTCTTATAAAACCTCTAAGGCATTCATGGAGATTTCACCTGCATAATCTCATTTAATCCAAATTACTTCCCAAAGGCCCCAAACAATACTAACAAGTAACTCTGGGGATTAAGTTTTCAACATGTGAAGTTTGGGAGATACATTCAAACCACAGTTTGAAAGCAGTTGCCTCCTTTTACCACGGCTGTTCGACTGTGTACTGAGCACTATAGCTCTGTAATTAGACAAGAAAAAGAAATGAGGCATCCAAACTGGGAAGTAAGGAGTACAAGTATCCCTATTCACAGGTGAAGCAATCATGTATGTTGAAAACCCTGAAGAATGAATTAAGCAAATTCACAGTTACAATATTAACACACAAAAATCGCTTGTGTTTCTGCATACCAGCAATGAATGATTCAAAAAGGTATCACCTAAAAGAACAAAAGATCTAGGAACAAATTTAACTAATAAAGTAAAGACTTGTACAACAAAACTACAAAACACTGATAAAATAATTAAGGCTAAAGAAATAGACATTCTACGTTCATGGATAGGAAAACATGTCAATACTATTGAAAACCACCTACAAACTCAATAAAATCCTAATCAAAACTCCAACAGTGTTATTGTTATTATGGGATGAAAAAGCTAATCCTCAAATTCCTATGAAATTGCATGGGGTCCTGAATGGCCAAAACAAGCTTGAAAAAGAAGCACAAAATTAAAAAAGTCTCACATTTTCCAATTTTTAAAACTGAATAAAAAGCTACAGCAATATAAAAACTGAGGCACTGGCATAAGGATAGACATATAGATGACTGGAACAGAATTTAGAGTTGAGAAATACACTAGCACATCTCTAGGCACTTGAGTTTTGACAAGAATGACAATTCCCTTCAAGTGGAAAAGAATAATCTATTCAACAAACGGTGTTTGGGATACTTGGATTTCAACATGTGAAAGAATAAAATGGGACTCCTACCTCACAGCATAAATAAAAATTAACTGAAAATGAATTAAGAACTGAAATTTAAGAAGTAGTGCCCTTAAAAGAAAACAGGAGTAAATCCTTCATGGCCTTGTCATTGGCGCGGAAATTCTTAGACATGCCAAAGCATGAGTAACAGAAGATAATGAATGATAAAGTAGATAAACAAAACAAAACAAAACAAAAAACCAAAAAAACGAATTCAGCAAAGGACATCATCAAGAAAGTGAAATTACAGGACTCGGGGGCGGGGAGGCAGCGCGCCGCCTAGCCTAGGCCGGCGGGCGGTGGTAGGCAGCGGAGGCTCGGCGGTTCGGCGGGGGCGGTCTCGTGGGTTAAGCACACAATCACTCCCTAGGGACAACCCCGAGCCCGCCCAAGCAGCTGCGCCCTCACTAGTTCAGGGCACCTGAGAGGAGGCCGGCGCCGGGATGGTGCGGGTCGGCGCCTGGAGGTGCAGCTGACCCGGGGCCCAAGGCGCTGAGAAGAGCCTGACCTACTGCTCCCAGCCAGGCACCAAGCGCTTCGCCCCGCATCGATCTCTGGGTTCCCGCCCGCGGATTTCCAGCCTACAGGGTCAAGCCACTCGCCGAAGCCCTGAACTCTGCCCCCCAATCCCCCAAGCGGTCCCCCTGCGGGAATGTTCAAAAATGAGTACCAGGGAGGTGCATTTGTGGAAATCTTTAGTGCTCAGGGAAAAAATCCTGGTGCAAAATGGAAGATTCATGGTAGTCCATCTGTGATTTGGAAAGAGTTTGATAAAGAAGTTAAAAGTTTTGTGTTTGTCCTGGAAGGCAGCAGCCAAACAAATAAAATTCAGTTACCAAAGGAGAAATAAGCAAATCCATCAGAACTCTTGCTGCCTCACTGGCTCACTACTATCAATATGGTAGAGTCCGATTCCTAGAGAATTTTCCAGGTTGGACTGATCCAGGGGTTTCTTGTACTTCAGATTTACATACCCCTGGGACAAGACTTCTCCACTGAATTGCTAATTACTGATTTAGAAAACATCAAAAGAAGATTGTATTTATCAACTGTCCTTAAGGAACTATCCTCAACCCCACTTCATGCAAAAATCTCACTCTTCATGATCAAGTGCAAAATTTGGTGCAATCTGTGCATTGACTTGGTAGCATTCACCAGTGAAATATTCAAGGGGGCAGTTTTCCAGTCACTGGATGGAATTATTGTCTCAGCTAACTGTAAGCTACAGAAAATCTTCACCTTAAAATCAAAGCCTCAAGACACTGCTGATAAAGATGGGTATGTTTTGCTATCAAGACTTTAAAATCCTCTGATGTATGCAATTTAAAACATGCCATGCCTTTGGAATAGTATGGATGCATGGTAGCTGTTTGATTTTATGTCTGCTGAAGTGAATTTGCTCACAATCATTGATTCTTGATTTCTTTATTCTGGACCAAAATGTTACTAAAGCTGAATATCACACACACACACACACACACACACACAAAAAAAAAAAAAAAAAAAAAAAAAAAAAAAAGAAAGAAGGTGAAATTACAGAATGGAGAAAACAGACTTTATTTATTCAAGGGTGCCATGGTGACAGTTCTAGGGACCACTGTGGAATGTCGTAGTAGGGGAGGTAGACTGGACTCAACTCTGAAGCCAGGAAGGACAAATGGAGATTTATGACCAAGGAGCAGAGTGCAGGGGGATGTCAGTGAATGAAAAATGACTAAAGGGAAACATGCTTGGTAAGGGGCTTGTGGCTAAACTGACTTAGTAAGATTTTTCTTTTCTTTTTTTTTGGCAAAATGATGTCAGACATGGGAATTTTGATTTGGTGACAAGTAGAAACAAATGGAGTCAGGTGAGAGAATATACAGGCAAGGCTTTTTATTAGGACTTCTCCTAAGAGAGGGGAGACAACACTGACCAGGTGTCAGGCTGGCTTTCTGATCAAAAGGAGAAAGTCAATTTTAGTTGTGTGAAAGTGCTGTTTGCAAAGGAGGAGCTAGGGTTTTGGATGCTAATTGACTCTAGGCACATTTTGAAGTTGTGCTTTTCTTTCCCTAGAGTGCACTTCAACTCTGAGGAAGGCATGGCCAGTGGGTCATCCTGGGGCCAAATGTCAGTTTTTCATTTTGAAGTTGCTTTCTACATAAGCATCTCTGCCTGGTGGCATGGATGAGTTGCTGTAGCTGTTAGGGTAATACCTTGGTGGGAAATGGAAAGGAACACATAATAGAAAGAAGCGAGTCAAGGACCTTGGGATTTTGCCATTTTGATGGTTTCTTCACAGTGCTGGCCTTTCTGTTGTTTGTCCTGGAGCATCATGGCAAGAACATCGTGACCCTAATGATGTACCTGATCTCTGAAGCTGGTAAGGTATTTAAGGGGGATGGTTAAGACACATATTAAGCTTTTAGTACCTAATAAGCTATAAGTTAAGGCAGCAGACAAACAAACAAACTTGTATTATCTTTTAATGACTGTCAGGTCGTGAGTTAAGGCCCAGGAGTGGGTTTGCTCTTTGTCCCTGTGGTGGTCTTTAACAGTCTCAAAACTATATTCCACAAAGGCAGCAAGGGAAGCCCAAGGTCAGGCCTAGTCAGAAAGGTAGAAGGCTGAATAAAGTGTTAGTCAAAGGAGACATTATTTTTTGTTAGGGTTTACTCTCCAGAGCTCTGTTTCAGAACTCTGAAAATTCAACAAGATAATTAATGACCCTAGTTTTTGGGAGAACAATAAGGAAAAATGGGTAAAGGATAAACATTTCTCCAAAAGAGATATAAAAATGGTCAACACACATGTGAAAAGATGCTTATCATTGGTCACTAGAGAAATACACTTCAGAATACAAGGAGGTACCACTCAACATCCACTAGGATGGCTATGATTAAAAAAAAAAAAGAAAAGGAAAAGTAAGTGTTGATAAATATGTGGAGAAATTGGAACCTCTGTGGCTGGTGAGAATGTAAAATGGTGATGCTTCCGTGTAAAATAGTTTTCTGGATTCTCAAAATGCTAAACATGCAACTACCCTGCAACTCAGCAGTTCTATTAAACTTGTACCTAAAGAATTGAAACAGACTCAGACAGATACTTTCATAGAAGTGATTATTGTAACATTGTTACCAAAGAAAAAAGTATTATATACATATAGTGGAATATTATTCAGCTGTAAAGAGGAACAAATAATGCTGATACATGCTATAACATGAATGAATATGCTAAGTGAATAAACCAGATACAAAAGGACAAATGATATGTTACATATAAGCAAATTCATAGAAACGGTAAGTAGATAAGTTACCAGAGTGCAGAGTGGAAGAGGGGAAATGAGGTGTTACTGCTTAATGGTTATAGAGTTTCTGTCTGAGGTGTTTCTGTCTGGAAAATACACAGTGGTAATGTTTGCACACATAAAGCATATAATTAATGCCATGGAATTGTAAATACATATTAAATACATATGGTTAAATACATATTAACGTGTATATTTTACCATTGTTAATAAAGTTCTGCCACGAAGACTCTTGGTGGCTTCCCCAGCATGTTCTCCATCATTTGTTCCTTCTTCTTAGTACGTGCCCAGCTTGATTCAGGAAGGGCTGGACTCTGGTAAGAGTAGTCCAATCACAACAGTCCCAGCTCCCCTACTGTGATCGACCCAGGAAGCAAGATGTAAGCCAATCAGTGCATGGGATTCCTTGTTGACCTTTATTGGTTCAAGAGTCATCAAGAAGCTTATGTGGCCCAATCCAGACAGGGAAGAATATTTATTCCTTTGTTAAAGATTTATTTTTTCCCCTTTTCTTTTTTTGCACACTGGGGGAATAGATTTTCTAACTAAATGTTTCCTAGTGGAAATATACACTGGGTGGGGGGGGGCAGGTGAGGGACAGAAAGAATGGGGACAGTCCTTTGAAGAGTTTAAAATATCTTCCCTGCCATTCCTCCATTTCTTGCTATGAATATTCTAAATGCATTTCAGGTACTCGTGGTTTGGATTTGTGTCGTGTAGGTTCCAGCGTATGTTCCATTCTGCCCAGGCTGGAGGAAGACGTAACTGAGGCTCCTGTCAGGGACCCACCACTACCATCACCACCTCCCCTCCCCTGGGACATGTTACTTCTCTGCTGCTGCCGAAGCCAAACATCATCCTATCTGGAGCCTTGGGGATTTTCCCAATTATAGCAGTAATACAGAGTCCACGAAAAATAAGTTACAGGAGCTTTCTGACTTTGGGAAAATCATCTGCTCATTTGTTGTGACATTGCAGAATAAAATACAGAGGAAGAAAACCGAGGGGTACCGGCTCTGTTGTTCTAACAACCCCAAATCCTAAGTACCACAATATATGCCTCTGTTGAGCTCCCTGCTGCGTGATTGATTCTAAGTGACTAGTTTCCCTGTGGGTCCCCTCTATCAGGAGACAGGCTTGCAGGGGGTCTGTCTGGGCATGCTTATCTGGATATTTCTTTCTTCTTTTGTTCTTTCTTCTCAGTGGAGGAAATAGTAAGGGGGCTCACATCTTCCCTATCTGTTTCAGCACCTCTTACTCCATTGATGTTTCCAGTGAACAATGGAGCTGCCGCTCACAGCTCTCCCTCTGACATCAATCAGCTTCCCTGAGGAAAAGATGTATTATTCAATAAGTGATCCAGGGACAATTGGGTAGCCACATGGAAAAAAAAAATAAAGCTAGAACCATAATCCACCTTACCTCAAAATAAATTTCAGATGTATAAGACTTTTAAACAGGAGAAAAACAATGCTGTGAAATTACAAGAAGACACTTTTATTAATTGAACACTGATAAAATGGATATATTTTTGAAAATTATAAAATGTTAACAATGGAAGGAAGAAGAAATAAAAAAGCCTTTAATACTCCAACATTCAATAAATAGAATAGTCAAATCTTCCCCCTTCTCATAACAGGACCCCAAATCCAAATAGTATGTGAGTTCCACTAATAAATACCAGTGTGGTAATGCTTCTTACCTTATTCCATTTGTTCCAGAAAATGGCCCACTTCAAAATTTAACCACAGTCCCAAAACCATGTAACATATATGGGTCTATATGTGGAGAAATCATCACAGGGTTTCATTGCTTAATGGTTAGAGAAACTCTGTAACCACCACGCTATCCACCTCATTCTCCCCCTCCTCTACCTGCCCTCTAGTAACTTACGTATTCTCTGTTTCTACGAGAAAATTGTAGGCTCATTTTGCCTTTTAGAATAGAGAAAAAAATCATAACCAAATCCAACAAGCATTAAAAATTCTTTTGATTTACTAAAGGAAGTTTTATCCCAACAGTGTGAGGATGGTCCACTGGAAAACAATATCTCTCCATGATACCATTTATATCATTTATGCAGAAAAATTTGATAAAGTTCAACACTTCATTATATTCTTATAAAAATATATTGATGAATAATGAATGTACTTACAGAAATGTATTCAAATTTTAAGTATACGATTCAATTTTTTATGAACTGGAAACATCCAAATACCCAATACTAGCAACACTAAATGTCACACCCGACCTCTTGCCAGTCATAAATCACCCCTCCCCAAGGAATACAGCCACTATTCTGACTTCAGATCAACAGAGTAAAGGTTTCAAATTCAAAAAATGGTACTGGGACAACTGAGTAGCCATGTGAAAGAAAGTTGGATTTGTAGATTATTCTAGTTGAATTTGATATAAATGGAGGGGGAGTTTAAGCCCCTATATCTGATTTCATCCTCTCAACATTAGATTCATCAGTCATTCACATCATAGAGTGCAGTTATAGTTTATTTTCTGTTATGGCTGCTGTGTAGAGTTCCATTATGTGAATATGATATTTTACTTTTTCATTTAGATAATTTGATGAACATGTGGGATATTTTCAGTTCAGTGCTGTTTAAATTAATGCTGTTGTGAAAATTTTTGTGCATATTTTTGATAAACTTATGTATGCATTTCTGTTGTATGCAGGTAGCTAAGAGTGGAACTGTGATCAGAAGGCAGGTGTATATCCAGCTTTTAGAGATACTATTA
Organism: Sciurus vulgaris; assembly: GCF_902686455.1. Lineage (NCBI taxonomy): Eukaryota > Metazoa > Chordata > Mammalia > Rodentia > Sciuridae > Sciurus > Sciurus vulgaris. The sequence continues at coordinate 74,713,344 of NC_136463.1, forward strand.
GTCTCTTAAAGAAACTTAAGTTAGACATAAGGGTCAGAAACAGACCTTGAGACAAATATTCATGTACAAGTGACTTACTAAGAATGTGCTATCCAGGGAAGTGGATCAGGTAATGAGGGAAGCAGGACAGACAAGAGAATGAACCCAAGTAAAGTCTCTGCCACATGAAGACACAGCAAAAAGACTGCCTTCTGTGAACCTGCAAACAGGCTCTCACCAGACAGAAAATCTGCTAGTGAGTTGGTCTTAGACTTCTAGCCCCCAGAACTATGAGCAAAAAATGTTTGTGATTTGAATCACCCAATCTGTGGTATTTTGTTATAGCTGCTAGGGTAGACTGATACAAGAACTGACCATGCCTATTATAATGTTTGTGCCACTTCACACTCCCCACTGCACGACTCTTGTGCCACATCCTTTCCAACATTTGATAATATCTTTCTGCTTTCAATTTAGCCACAACAATGGTTCTTCAACCATATAACAATAGAAAACATTTTAGCAAAGGAGAATTAGAAAGGGATTTCTTTCACTTGATGGAGTTCATAAACCAAAACCTATAGTAAATATTATACTTAGTATAGATACGTTAGATGAATTTAGAATTAAGCAAAAATTAAGGATGTTCTCTCTTGATGCCAGATTTTACATGATATTAAATGTTCTGAGAAGTACTATCAGACAAGAAAAAGAAAGAAGTCATATGGATTTATTTGACCCTATAGATTGCTTTTTAAAATGTAGAGAACACAAAAGAATCAACAGGAACTAATTAAATCTAATAAGAATGTTCATTGGGGTTGCTAGATACAAAGGTTAATTTACAAAAATCTATAGTATTTATGTACAACATCAATAACTACCCACAAATATAACAGAAAATAATCTATCCATAATAGTTATAAAGACTATACAGTATTTAGGAACTGACAGAGTTTAATACAAAATACCAATAGAGAACAATGTAAAGTTTAATTAAGAGACAAAAAAAAAACTAAGTAAATATGATTTAAGTTAACTTCCAAAGATGTTCATATTCCATTATTTTGTAAACTTAACACAATTCCAATACAAATTCTAGTATGACATTCTGAGGATTTCATTGGAATTATTCTTAAATTTATAGAACAGAATAAATGTTTATAATAATTTAGATGATTATTAGAAAGAAAAGCAGGGAGGGAGATTTGCCCTACCACATAGGGAGAAGTATCGCAATATTACTATAATAAAACAGCATTCTACTGATGCCAAGCAGGTAATGGGTCAAAGGAACAGAGTAGAAATGGCTCTGGGACAAATTCATGCCTATATGATATCTGATGCAAGATACAAGTAGATGATTTTGGGAAAATTTGCTACTTACCTTAACCCATATATAAATGGAGAATTCACTTGCATTAAAGATCTAAATGTGAAGATTAAACCTAAAAGCTAATGGAAGAGACAATAGGAGAATAAGCATTACTAATGGGGTGGATAATAATCAAATTAAAATGAATACCATTTTTTTTTCTCACTTAGCAGATTGGCCAAGATGACGCAGTTCAATATGGGTTAAATTACAGACAACGGAATCCACCTACGTGGTTTAAACAGAAACGGTTTGGATATAGGGAATTAGGCCCTTAAAGAATAGTTGTGAAGGCAGAAGAAGAAGAATCCAGATCAGTTTCCTAGGACAAGGTGCCACTGTAGCAGGGGGATCGGGTACCCCAGTCAATGGATGCCTTATGCTTTGCCCCTGCCCTCAGAGAGATTCAGGTAGACAAAAGTCTGTAGTAGTGTGTCTGCTTAGGGGAACTTAAACCACATCTGGAGCCCTCCCTACTAGGGTGTCTTTGTGGTGCTGATTTTAGTTTTCCAGTCTTGATAAGCTAGAAGAGGATAGCAGTGAAGATTGAACAAGCCAGTCAGTGGATCTGCCATTGTAGGCAGGCAGGGCACTAGGCCCCATCTTGTGTCACTAGAAAAGCTTGCTGTTGATAATGTGCATGAAAACGATGGTTCTTATGGCTAGGTATTTGTACACTGGCCAGGTTGTTTTTCTGCTCACTTGTCACAAATAATAGAACTTTGCTTTAAACTGCTGTTCTTTTTGCTAGAGATTTTCTGCTCTTGTTCCTGAACTTGGAGAGATTAAGAGGGCTTAGACCAATAGAATCGTGGAAGTGGCAGAGTGATTTCCCTTGCACAGATACACAATTTTTATATCTTTATGAGAAAGGTCAAGTGAGTCCTAGATTGAGCAGGAGTCTGAACTCTCTAGCCCAGGCTCTTGTTTATTTCCCCAGAACAATGAATAACTTCCCTGGGCCTCACTGAAGTGGGAGGTTGGAGTTTTCCCTATATTTGAGAGCCATATGGTTTTGTTGTGAATGGGAGGTAAAAGGGAACTGTATTAAATAAATGTGAAGGCAGAATGGCTCTGTTTGGGTGAGGGGAACCCAGGGTGTGGACAGCCCTGCCCTCTGCCCTTCTCTTTTTGTGCAGTAGGCTTAAAGAAACTCTGAAGAGCCCAGTTCGAAGACAATTGGACTGGCTTCTTTCAAATGTGCCTTTCAGCCTTAATTATTTTTCAGCTAAGAAACCAAAGGTTAATTTCAACAGACTGCATCAGAAAATAATCACCACTCAAATATACCAAAAGGTGTTCCCCTTTCCACACAGGCTTCAAGTAAGGAAATCATCATCTTGTTTTATTTCTGTAAATTGAACCACATGATAACACGTTTCCCATTGGTCATGATTAAAGTTTCCTTCTTCTGTGTAGGAGCTCCTCTGGTCACTTCAAACTTGCTGGGGTCAGACAAGTCAACTCTCTTCAACAAAAAAATCTCTCCACAACAAGCCTCCCACAACAAATCTACCACAGCTCAAACTGCCCTTGGGCTCCACCTCCAGGGCTTTTGGATTCTCTAGTTGTGGGTCTCATGGTCAACATCTTTCCACTCTTGCTTCCAGTTGCCTTTCTCAGGGTCTTGACTCTGGGGATAACGCAGCTGAATGAAGCATGAGTCTATGCTTTTTGTGGAAACCGCCAAGCTCCTAGGGGCCTCTTCCCTGTACCCTTTTCAAATGAGCATCTTCTTCCTTTCTACCTCCCTGTTCTACTTCAGCTTAACCACCTGGTTTAATGGGCCTGAGTTCCCTGAAGAAGGCAGGGTGGAGGTCAACTCCAGGGTACATGGAAACTTCAGTTTGGGACTCCTAAATGTAAAAGCATTTTATGTTCTTTAAGGAAAAAGAAAGGTAAACCTAAATATAATAGCAGAGGATGGGGGCAGATTGATTCTCTAAAGTAAAATAACATTTCTTTGGGAATAGCATTGCAGTGGGAATAACAGATCATTACAATGGAACTAAGCATGTCATGTGAGCTGTGGAGTTATTCAAAGAGTTGGGAAAGGGAATATTTTTAAAGACAAAAATGAGGAGGATTACATTAGATATTTTGACACAATGATTCCTTGACCACAATGATTGATTACAAGAGTGACTCAGTCCAGGGTTGAATAGGTGGTTGCCGGGCAAATTCCTGTAGAGGCACTCCTCATATAAGGTTGTGGTGGCCTCTGTGCAAACATGTGGTTCTAGCAGAGTCTTCTATGATAGTTATTATTGGTCAGTCATGTATGCCTAAGAACCTTTTCTTCATAAACTCCCAGCTTATTTACCTTTTTGTTGCCTTACTGTTATTAGGGTTGACAAAAGTGACTCCATTTTGATTCTGACAACTTTTACATTTCTTTCATAGAACCCAGACTTTGGAATATCAGAATTTGCTCCATGGGGGAGAGGGGAGGGGAGATGGAAGCAAATGGGGACACACAGGATTTATACTTTCATTCTTTAAAATATGTCATGATAGTAAAAAAAAAAAATGACCAGCATATACTGTTACATCTGCTTCTTTAAAAAAAAAACATGAAGCAAAAATTGTGAAATAAAGTCAAATCTAAAGGATAAAATTAAAAAATCTATAATTACACCCCCTGAAATATCCTACTGGTAAATTTTGATGTGTCTCCTTCCTTTTTAATTTTTGTTTGTTTTCCCTAAGCACATTCTTCTACTGTTAAGGTCATATTTCACATTTACTTTTGCAAGCTTTTCTCTGTATTTATAAAATATTTTATGCACTCTTACAAGTTAAAATTCCTTTTTCACCACTTTGTAAATGTTCTTTGGGTTCTTAAAGTGTAGCTGCCTGGGGTTCAATAGAGAACAATGTCCTCATTGTCTTTACACTGACTTGTAGGCAACCAGAGAGTCCAGAGGAGGAATCAGGGTGAACAGTGGGAGACCTGGGGAGGTTACTGGCAGTAGGCAGTGGGAGGATTCTTAGTTCAGAGTTGGTGCCTCTCCTGGACAAAATGCAAAATGTGTGTGTGTGTGTGTGTGTGTGTGTGTCCGTGTGTGTGTGTGTGTGTCCGTGTGTGTGTGTGCAGGTGCATTTGTATTTTTAAATAGAAGACTCATGGCTTTCATCTGATTTTCAAAGGACCCCCACAAAAGGTAAGAACCACTGAGTGATATGAGTGTTTTGGGCTGGAATACAATGGTCCATGGAGAGGGTAGACAGGAACATGCTGGAGACAGGTAATGGGAAAGAATATGAGATGAGGAAGGCAATTGAGAGGGACAGGTTGAACAGATAGGAGGAAGAGCACATCCAACATGTGAAAAGGGTGTCCAGGAAGTAAAGAAATGGGAGCATTTCAAGAAAATTCAAGTTAAACATAGGACAAAAAATAATGTTTGGATTCTGTCAGTGCTATTCCTTGTGCAAAGAGCATATATCTTCTCTAATCATCTTTGAGCCTCATGGTTTCTCCTAAGTATCAACACCATTTGCTCAGGGACCAACTAATCTAGTTTCCCACTGAAGGAAAGGTACGCTCCCATCCTGAGTATACACCAGTGGAGTGTTTCACCAGGACACATGATTATACAATCCTCACGTGTCAATATGAATGCATATCTTTTCATACAATATTTTTGTGGTCTTTCAAGAGTGTTCATTTAGCCATGGACTGTTTTTAGTTTGGAATCTTGCTCTTGGTGATAGCACCAAATGTCCCTTCTGGCCGTTAATATTCCATGAAGTACCTCTCTGTTGGTCTTACAGATAATCAATGTGCAGCCCCATTTAGCTTCTAAATTTTATGATGCTTGTAGGTCACTTTTGATCGGCTGGGGCCTTAGATCTAAATTTCTGGGGATCTGGCGTCATTCTTTGAACATGTTGACAAATGCCTAGATTTAAAATGGGTCTTGGAAAAAGATGAACAATAAATTCTTAATTCAAGCTGGGAATCAGGCATCAAATGAATTTACCCAGACAGTGAAATATTTAAATGCCACGTTGCTAAGTTTCTGGTGTGTGTGTATGGATGACATACTTATTCATGTCCATTAAAAGCAAAAGACCCACCTACTTCAAATTGACTGTTTACCTTAGCTTAGAAGAATGAAGACAGTGGAGCAGACTTATTTCAGTTTCTGGAATTGTCACTAAAGATGTATGAAAGTGATGTAGCTTGTAATGTCTTTTTAGAGTCCACTTACTTAGGGGTGACAGTAGCATTGACAGAGAGGGGCATTTTTGCATGATATGGAAGTCTCGGAAATAGTCAAGCTGCTCAAATCATTAGTGCTGGAGCTTTGAACTGGTTCAAGATTAGCCTTAATTATTAACCTTCTTTAATATTTCAGAGTGTCTATAATAAAAGAAGCATGGTGCATTTAATTTATAGTTAAACAGTCAGAGATTGTCGGACCTGAAATGTGCTTAGATCATCTTGGGTGACTGGAGATTCACAAGCTTTTATCTTTTCTAGCATACCGCAGGCGCTGTGTAGTTTCTCTTGGTAACGGTGCTTTCGAAGATGATGATTTTCACGGTTGAAGGGTGGAAATAAGAGATGCGGAAGGGGTTCCAGAAGAGTAAAAAAGTCACCAGTGTTGAATTTAGCTTGAAGAGTGCTCTGTTTAAGACATCCAAATAAAAAAAAATCCATTCAGGATCAATTCACTCTTTATTTAGTCATGTTTCTCAGTCATAAACAAGCCTGAGAATGATGACTCCCACACTTCTACCTTCATCAGTAACCCCTTTCCTGGGACGAGGGGGAGGGAAGGAAAAAGGAAAATACTGGGGAATGACATTGGCCAAATTATATTGTTATCCTGTGCATTACAAATATGTAACAATGAATTTCACCATTGTATATGATTATAATGCACCATAAAAATAAGAAAAAATAACCTCTGCAATTCAGACTCATAGTATAAGTACACTGAATAGGCATCTCAAAATTATATTGGCTGATTTTATACTCCTCACACATTCGTTTTGCTCCCCCTGAGTTTTCAGTACCATGGCAAAGGTGAAAGTCTCCACAGTATGGAGACTAGAAGGATGGGCTGCTGAAATAGCTGGTAACATGTACTGCTGAAATAGCTCGGAACAGCACCTCTCATAGTATCTAAAAATAAGCTAATCACTTCATGAACTCCTAGTTTAAAGGGAACAGTTCACAAAGCAGGATGGTAGTGGTGTATGTTGGCTGAAAATAGAATAGAGTTGAGAAGTCCAGACACTTGGGCAGTTGGACGAGGCAACCGCTTCTCAATTCCAAACAGTACAAACTAACAATGAGAAGTGTGTGATCAGGAAAGGACAGTTAAGACTCAGATCGGCAGCAAGGACCCAAACAAGTGTTTGCACCACGCACCCTTTTAAATATATTTGAATAGTTTGTTTTTAAATTAAATAGTTAAGATGATAAACAAGAGATCCTTTCAGTTTGTCAAAAGAGGTCATGGAGAAAAGGAGAGATGTGAGTTCTTGAAATTAATGGATCAGGAAGAGAAAAAGAGGGAGCGGGAGAAGGAGAGAGAAAATTGGGCTGTAAGGAGGAAAGGGGGAAGACTTCTTAAGATCTCTGGGTGATAGTGGCACATAGAGTTGATTATTAGTTGATTAGAATCAAATGGATAAGAAGTTGACTAGGTTTTCGAGCGAGATATACTATCAAAGAAACCAAAATGGTTTGTAATGGACTTAAAATGATCTTTGGATCTAACTTTCTAGGAGAATGGTAGAATGAAATGCTTAATCTTGAAAAAGGACATTTTATAAGGTCCCTTAAGATGTGATCACAGAGAATAAAAGAAAAGGAGTGTTTTTCCTGAAGGGCACAGTCAAGTCCCAGAACTCCCACCTGTGGGACAGAAAAAGGACCTGATTATTGGAACTTCCTCTCCCCAGGTAAGGAGATCTCATTGAGTCCATCCAGCAGGACTTCAGAACCTTAGTGGAGCAGTGGGACTGTGTGCCTCCCATTGTCCCCCTGTCCCTGGGTACATGCATTTGGTTATCCCTATTCCTTTTCTGTATGTGTGTGGTAGGGAGGGAAGACAGTTTTATTTTGGGTGCATGGGCCTCTGGAGCAAGAGCAGCCTCTGGACTCACGGACCTGTGATCTGCATTACTGTCTGGTGCAGAGAACCCCACAGGCCTGTTCAACCTAATGGGGGCTCTTTAGGGGAACTCTCAGACACATGCAGTGTGTGGTCAACCTATGAGATGGTTGACTCTATGAATGATGAGCCTAGTGAATCAATGGATTAATGATTGGAAATCAAGGACAAATCAGGGACTCCATGTTCCCTTAAGGGTGCCAAAGGAAGACTTACACTAGGGGAGGTGAGGTGGGGCTGTGCAAGCTCTCCCTGCACAGAAACACATGGAATTGGAGCTGAGTAGGAAGGGTGGCTTGTGGGTGTGGTTTACATCCAGAGGGAGTTTAGGGGTTCTCTCAGGGAAAGGATCTTTGTCCTTGGATTAAAAGTCATGTGAGGGGACTGGCTGAATCACACAGACTGAATCTCACATGGGGTGACTCAACTAGTGCTATGGTTCAGATGTTGTTTGAATGTGTCCTCTATGGGTGCATTGTGATGGGAGGCTTGGTTCCAGGTTAGTGCTATTGGGATGTAGAGAGCAATCTTTGAGAAGTGGGGCCTAAGAGGAAGTCGTCAGGCTTTGGGGGTGTGGCCTTGGAAGTAATTGTGGGATGCTCATCTCTGCACCTGTTTCAAGATGTAGTCACTTGTTTGCTCCTGCACATGCTCCACCATCTGCCATTTGCCACAGTGACCTCAAAAGAACTGAGCCAATGCAAACACCACGTCCCATGAGTGAAATAAACCTTTTCTCTTTAATGAGTAAGCTTCCTCAGGTGTTTCATGATGAAAACTTGATTAATACATCCAGCTGTCTTGATGCAGCCCAATGCCCTAGAAACCTGGGACAAGTTCATCTGTACATGAGAAGTGCTGCCATCCACTTGGTAATCTCTGGGGCTCTAATGATCTGTGATTCAAAGTTACGGTCACCAAGTCACATGTAACCTAAGGTCTCCAGGTTCTGATGAAGACCCTGAAAAACAGTAGTCTGCTGCCTCCTCTGGAATGCTATCAAGTAATTGGTCTTAACTCTGAGGGCCAGCAGAGACCATGGCTCCTAGGTGATTGATGGCTCATTGACAAGTGAATGGCATTGATCTCAGGGGCTGTAGACATGCATTCAAATATCTGATAACTTGGTAAGAATGTACTTTTTCATAACTCTCTTGAAATTCTCCTCTCCTCTCCAGTCTGAGAAACATCTTGAGATTTTAAGTTCCTTAAGGTCTAGCATTCATTACAATGAATCAGGAGCTCAGTTGGTCACCTCCAGAGGTCTCAGGACACAGTCATTTGCAGAAGCTTGCTAAATTCTTCTGGGTGGGAGACTGTGCTATGAACCAATGCCCATAGCTTCCAGGCACAGATGGGCTTCCTGCAGGCTGGAGTGTGTGGAGGGAGCACAGGGCCTGTGGGAGCCAGCGGGAGAGGAACCATGTGCAGAGAGAGGTTCTGGAGGAACCTGAGCTACAGAGTTTTCAGAAATAGCCAGAGGAAGGTGAAGGAGGAAGAGAGGAGATGAAAAGGAGCAATTGGCAGAGGAATGGAGGTATGTCCTGACAGACTGCTGAGAGTGGCTGCCACTGCATCTGCACGTGGAATTGTGTGCTTGCATTAGTGACTGTGTGTGCTGTGTTACACAAATGGAGGAAATCTCTGTTCACAAATGGGTGTACGTATCTGCACATATGTGCATTTAGGTTGTCTACCTGTGTATATTTGTATCTGCTTGTGTGTGGGTACATGTGTCTGTGCCTGAACATTGCATGTTCATATTTGAGTGTGTGTGCTCATGTTGCACATATATGTATGTTTGTGTGCATATATATCTTCATGCCTGTCTGAATATGTGCATGTGAAAGTGAGGTTGGGCTATGTGGGAGGAAAAGCAATTGGCAAAGGGAGGTTCCAGAACTGGGCAGGGAAGTGATCATGTCCACCTTGCCTTTAGGTATGTCCCCAGATCCAGATGTGCAACAATATCTGCTGAATGAATAAATTGGAGAACTGGGTGTTTCTTGGGCCTTGGAGAGCCAGAGAAAATCCCTCTGTTGGCTGCAGTAGGGACATAGATGGGGTGGTGCAGAGGCTGTAAATAGCCCCCTACTGTCCCAGAAGTCACTCTCACCAACATTGAGCATACTCATTCATGTAAGGGCCCCATCTGGGGAGAGGAAGAAGGGCTTTCATTAAAGGTTTATCATTCTGTAGGTTTTAGATGCTCTGCTGGCAAGGAGAGGGTAATAGAAGATCACAAGCACAAAGGAAAGGCATCAAAGAGGTTAAGTGCTCTGTGCAGGCAGGGCTTTTAAATTTGAAATGAATGAAAATCTAGTCAAACTGGCTTTAAAAAAAAAAAAAAAGGAATGCATTTGTTTCTAAAACTGGAAGACCAGGGCAAGATGGCTCAGGCATGGCTGGGTCGAGAGGCTCAGAGGATGTTACAAGAACTGGCTCTCCACACTTGATGGGTTCACCACTCAGACAAGTGGCACAGATGGGCCCCAGAGTCCTGGCCTTAATAGATTCAGTACCTAGTTGTTCATGGAGATGTCCAGAAGGTTCTGACTGGTCATATGTCAGCAGGAGAGCATGCTGACTATCTAGCTGGGTCTTGAGTTTGGTGCATAGGCAGAGAAGACAGTAGGGGAGGGAGATAAGTGGGGAGAAGCTGAGTTCAAAGCCAGCCTCAGCCAAAGCAAAGCACTAAGCAACTCAGTGAGACCCTGTCTCTAAATAAAATACAAAATAGGACTGGGAATGTGGCTCAGTGGTCGGGTGCCCCTGAGTTCAATCCCTGGTTACCGCCCCCAATAAAAAGAGAGGGGAAGCTGTCAGGCAAACAGAAGTGACAGGTGGCAGCTCCACTTCCCCCACCCTTTGGGACAGAAACATCACAACCACAGTCATGTCCTCAGAGATAAGGGAAGATGATATTTGGGGACATTGGGAAATGTGTATTAAAAGGTAAATAGAGATGTCCTATCTGGTGATACACTCAAAGGCCACACAATTGACTTAGTAGCAGAAAAGAACCCAAGTTGACAAATGGAAAATTCAGATTTTCTGAAAATGTCTAGAGGTGAAATCTGTGTGTAAAAAACCCTCAAGCAACCCCAAGAAATGTCTCGAGAGCACAGCATTCCCAAAGCCATAGTGAAAAAACCCTCTGCTCTAGAACTGCAATTTCTAGCACTCTGTGTTAAGGACTGAGTTTGCATTTTAAAAATAATTTCCTCCATCATTCTGTTTTTCCACAGTGACATGGGAGAGTTGGCTTCCTTGTGAGGTATTTGTAGTGATGGATTCCCTTCCATCTTTTAAAAATAATACATTTCCACTTAGCTTGGGCTGTCTTCTGGGATTAATTAGTGACTGTGCAAGTGACATGAGGTCTAGGTGGCCAGCACTTCTTGACAGATGGCCGCTGGAAAAAATGGGAAATGATTGCACGGCTGGTAATTATGATTTTCTGGATGTGAGAAATATATGAAATACTTCTGGGGTTGAAGTTCCTGCATAAGTTCTTGGGGCCCCTGGGCCATGTGGCTGGGCAGCAGTCATTCATTCTCCATCTGAACTTGGTTAAAAGTGGCATTTCCCATTACACTGAAAGGAAAAAAAAGGTTGATTTATTCGCAAGACTCCTGCTCCATAATTATGGTCTAGAATTAATTGAATACCCTGTAGCTTTTTGTACTGTATATGCTAATGATGACCAAAAATTGATTCTCTTCTATATTTCTTTATTAACTTATCTTAAAATGGCATATTGTGAATAACGACTTCTGGTACCACTGGACTAGGCAACTTTATAATTTGCAATTCAAGCTGTTTATTCTTTTCAATTTGTTTAGGTAATTTATTTTTCTAGGGGGGAAAAGAGAGGCCCAAATTACAGGAATGAACAGTCCCTGTTGACTGGACAGTGCTGGGGATTTGGAGTGAATAAATATTCCTGAAATGAGCCGATCACAACCTTGTACTGAGAGTTTGGTGACTGGTCATGCTAGTTTTATTTTATAGACCGTATTGAATTAATTTAATTATGCAATATCAGGCTCTGCCTAGTAATTAGCACTGTGGTGATTTCTAATGTGCACAGGCCGTGCCAGGGCTGTGGGGTCCTCCAGAATGCTGCATAGCCCAGAGGCCACGCTAAGCCCATAACAGTTTGGAGATTTCATCCTGTTCTCTCCTTGTTCCAGCCCCTCTTCCCTGAGAGATACACAGAAGGCAAGCAGAGGGAGGTCCCTACAGTGTCTTTTTCATGTCATAGTATAAGTTGTTTTTTTTTCTGTAATCTAGTTAGTAGACATCTTTATCTCAGCAGCAGCCTCCAATCACTTCTAGACCCATGAGCTCCAGACTCTTCCCTAGGAGAGAGGAAGTGAAGGCTGAATCTCTGGTCAGCAAACTGTCCCTCTGTCACCATAGTGACCACTGAAGCCCCCTTTTACCTCTATTGGGCTGGCTCCTTGATTGGTTGAATAATAGAAGATGACATCTGACAGACATGCTCTGCTCCCTCAGCAAGCTGATGAATTGAGTTGCATCCTACCTTGGCCCCACTCCCTTCCTTCCATCGTCTCTCCCATCTGCTGTACCTCTCCCTCCCTCTTTCTTCTCTTTCTCAGTAAGAAGAGGCCATTGCTCCCTCAGCTCTGGTCTTGACTGCAGCCCTTCCTGACTCCCTGGGGACTGGCCATCCACTGTCCTTTCTCTACACTTTAACTTCAGGCCTTCTTGTGCTGGTTTCTTCCCGACAGCATTTCAACCCACTTAAGGCCTCCAAAAGTTAAGAAAATTCTACTTTAACTCATCTTTCTTCAGCAGCCACTCTCTCTCCCACATTTCTCAGTTGTAGAATTTCTCTTTTCCTGTTCTACTCTGCACCCATTGAAGTTGACTCCTGCATACCTGCTCTGCATACCTCCAGCACACCTGCTCTGATCAAGGGCACCATGAGCTCCTGATTGTCAAATGGACCATCCTTAGGGTTCTCACTGCTGCCCCAGCATTTGTTCCTTTTAGAGTGGAGTCTAGGATAGTGGTTAAGAGCTTGGGGAGGCAACCTCTCTCTACCTCAGTGTTTTCATCTACAAAAGGGGGTTAATAATGATATGCATGAAAATGCTTAGAGTACTGTCTGACATCTTCCTAGATTTGTAGGCCCTACCTATTATGACTACTGACCACTCCCTCCTAAACTCCATTTGTGCACACACACACACAATTGCTCACTGTATACCCCTGGATTCCCATCTTAAATTCACCCTCTTCCCTATTCACCTCCTATCTAGCATTCCCACATTGTGAATGGATCCATCAGACACAGGCTGCCAAAGCCAGAAATCTGGGCTCTTGCCCCTACCTTCTCATTTAGCATCAGGGCTGATCAGTAACAAGTTCCCATTTCTAGAACTTTCCTCATATTTTGTCAGTTCTGTTTGTCCTTCCTCCTTCCCTCCATCCCTTCTTCTTTCCTTCCTTTCCTCCTCACTGTCTGTGAGTAAGGTAGTTGCTTTGGTTAACTTGCTATGCGAGTTTTCTGTCTCACTGGACTTGTACAAGTAGAAAAAATTGCAGCCCAACGTGCAGTGGGCTGAAATGGCAACCAGTGAACAGTGAATCTGTTTCACAGTCTTCCCCAGGATTCCAAGAGGCCACTCTTAGTGACAGCCTCAGTTCCAGGTCAGTGCAGGTGCATGAAGAACTAAAGTTAGACCATGCACTTTCTGAAGGAGCCCTTGTTAGCACTGGAACATAGACATAAGCTCAGCCCAGGTCAAGTACTGCTGTTGATGTCAAGGAAGGAACCATCCAGCTCAGTGTACCCAAAGTAAATAAGACATAAGCCACAAATGTAATTTTATTCAATTTTATTTCTTTGGTAGTAGGGATTGAGTCCAGAGGTGCTTTACAACTAAGCTACATCCTCAACTCCTTTTAGTTTTTATTTTGAGATGAGATTTTACTAAGTTACTTAGGGCCTTACTAATTTGCTGAGGCTAGCCTCAAATTTGTAATCTTCTTGCCTCAGCCTCCTGAGGATACAGGCATGTTCCACCATCCTGGGCTCCACAGTCACATTTTTAAAAAAATTAAAAATAACCAGGTAAAATTAATTTGAGTGACATATCCTGTGTAACTTGGTATATCAAAAATATTATTTCTGAATAGACACTTCACAGAAAAAGATAAATGATAGATCAACAAATATATGAAAAAATGTTCAACATCTCTAGCAATTAGAGAAATGCAAATCAAAACTACTCTAAGATTTCATCTCACTCCAGTCAGAGTGGAAATTATCAAGAATACAAGCAACAATAAATGTTGGCGAGGATGTGGGAAAAAAGGCACACTCACACATTGCTGGTGGGACTGTAAATTGGTGCAACCACTCTGGAAAGCAGTATGGAGATTCCACAGAAAACTTGAAATGGAACCACCGTTTGACCCAGTTATCCCAAAGTACTTAAAATCAACGTACTGTATACCCAATCAGTATACCCAAAGGACTTAAAATCAACATACTGTAGTGATACAGCCACATCAAAGTTTATGGCAGCTCATTTCATAATAACTAAACTATAGAACCAACCTAGATGCTCTTCAATAGACAAATGGATAAAGAAACTGTGAGATATATATATATATATATATATATATATATATATGATGGAATATTACTCAGCTTTAAAGAAGAATGAAATTCTGGCATTTGATGGTAAATGGATGGAGTTAGAGAATATCATGCTAAGAGAAAAAAGCCAAACCCAAAAAAACCAAAGGCCAAATGTTTTCTCTGATATGCAGATGCTAATTCACAATAAGGAGAGGATAGGGAAGAATAGAGGTATTTTATATTGGATAGAGGGGAGTGAAGGGAGGGGAAGGGGTATGAAGGAAGGAATGATAGTAGAGTGAAATAGACATTATTACCTCATGTACATGTATGATTGCATGACTGATGTGATCCTGAAATATGTATAATCAGAAAATGAGAGAATTACACTCTATTTATGTATGATCTATCAAAATGTATAAATGCATTCTACTGTCATGTACAACTAATTAGAGCAAATAACATTAAAAATTTAAAAAATAATATTTCCACTTAAATATAAGAGATATTAACGAAGGCTTTATATTCTTTTGTTTCTTGCACTAAGTTTTATAAATCTGTGTGGATTTGATGCTCACATAACATCTCAGTGCACAATGGTCACATTCCAAGATTCATCAGCCACTCATGGTTTATGGCTTTGTATGAACAGTGCAGGTCTAGCTGGTCAGCAACTGGAGATGGCTCATCAGAGAGAGGTTTCTCCATAGGCCTCTGTTGCCTGTTTCTAAGGCAGGATAACTGTACTGCCCACAGGCTTGTTGGGAGTAGTAAAGTGCCACGTGGTCACTTTTGAGAAAATCACTAGACTTTTCTTACCACATTTAACTTGTACTTGCTGTTTGTTCTATGGGCATCTTCCACAGGTACTTTGTTGCTCTCTGGGCAGTATCTATTGACTGCAGTATAGAGGTCACAAATAACTGAGAGAAATCAATTGCAATTCTAAATATTAATAGTTAATTTTTTGAGTGATTCTTCAGTACTACAAGAATCATTTTTTTGTAATCATCCACTATTATTATCTTTATTTTGCATATGTGGATATTGAGACACAGAAAGTTTTAGTAACTTGCCTGAGCACACACAGTGGTTAAATGGTATAGCTGGAATGTTAACCTTGACAATCTATCAGCCTTCTTCTCTATGCCTGCCATCAATTAAAAAAATATTTAGTCTGAGAAAGATGATCCTCTTTGTACAAGTGCTGAGCATTTTCAAGGAGAAAAGATTTGTGTAGTTTGGGTTTTAGGATCTCTAAGAATTTTAAGAGTAACAGCTCCTAAGATGCTAAATTCAGATAATAAAAAACAGGTGAGAAGAATGTGGAATGGCATAAAGGGTCCCTCCTTAACTCACCACAAAGGGGACAAATGACAGGCTGAAAACTTGGGTGAGGTAGGGTGGATAGAAGTCTAGGTAAGTTGAGGGCATCCTGGAGCTGGGAGGTGCTTCTGACTGCTGGCCTCCAGCACAGGTGTGTGTGGGGTTAGCTGGGCTGTGGAGCATGGGTAGGGGTCCGAGGCAGCCTCACTGACTTGCACTCAGCCCCCCTGGTGAGGGCAGCTCACAGCCCTGCATGCTGAGGACAGCTGGGACCAGCTGACGAGGGGCTGTGTTAGACTGGAGTTCTCCAGCAAACCTCGAATACTGAGGGGTTATCGTGAATGGGGTCATCTTAGAGGGCCAGCTGGAGTGGTCCCAAGGTGAGCAGAATCAGGTGGTCAAATCTTATTAATAAAGAAAGTTATCCTGGCTCCTGAGGGGCCCTGGTGCCCCTCCTGGACAAGGAGGCCCATGGGACCTGCAGCAGCTAAGGTCCTACTTTGTTTTCTGCCATTGAATTACTGGAAGTAAGTCTTGTCTATGCAGCTCCAAGTAGGATAAAGCTCGGGGTCCACCAGGCTATGCTGGATGTACATATTGTGAAAGAGAGGAGCTCTGAAACCCAGAAGCCTCAGAGAACTGGATTGAGGTCCCCACACCAGAGGCAGGGTGGGTCCAGCACTCGAGTCTGAGTGCTGCTGGCCTGCAGTGGAGACATCCCAGCAGGGGGCTTTCTCTGGTCACTTACCCCCACCTCCAGCTGAAGAGTGTCCAAGAAGAGGGAAGGATGGAGGAAGGGAGAGAAGAGAAAGAGCGAGAGCGAGAGTGAGCACCCAAGGAGAATGAGAATGAATCTTTCTTTCTTTTCCTCTTTAAAGGGGCAATCACCTGAATAACAGCGGGCCAGGCAAGGGCAGAAATGGAGGAAAATATTTCTAATGCTTGTTCATCCTGAAATACCTGGGTCAGATGGTTGACTCTGTGGATGCTGCCAGAATTCATCTTAGAGAAAGGCAGGCACAGAGAAGCATTCCAGCTGAGTGGAGCCATCAAGATATGTGCATGCTGAAAAGCAGGGCTCTGGAGTGTGTGTGTGTGTGTGTGTGTGTGTGTGTGTGTGTGTGTGTGTATGGGACTCTCTCCAGTGTCAAAGCAGCCTTGGGGTTAGCTCTGTCCCCAGTCTCATGAGGCTCAGGTATCCCCTTGAATAGATACAGCAGGGACTTCAAGGCCAGATGTGATGTGCTCTGACCCAGTGCTGCCTCACCTACAGAACAGGCCCATGATACACCTGAGAGAAGAAACGAAGGCTCAGGGAGGTAAAGGAGCGCATCCAGGGTCACGTTTACATTTCTGCACGCATGTGATTGTATATGTAGAGTGCTGGCATCCTGAGAAGTGGAGATACTGTCCTTACTCAGGTTGAGACTCAGGAGCCCCTCCAAAGTGCCACTGCAGAAGCTGGGGTCAGCGAGGGCAGGGGAGGCATTATGTGTCCTTGCTGTGCCAACAGTGCTGACTGCGTGAGGCCTGGCCCACATCAGTGGCTGCCATGAAACAGGCTGAGGTTTACATCATCTGAGGGCAGCAGGGAGGGCTGAGCCTGGGGAGTGGGGTCCTCTGTGGCTCGCAGGTGGTGTGGAGCCACCCCACCCTCCCTGGTCACTGGCGTAGGAGAGCATGAAGGGCTAATTTCATGGCTGATAAAACTCCCTGTACATGAGACTTCACAGACAAATGACAGCACTGCTCTTCTCTTTTTTACTATGACATTTATTTTCTCCTTTCATTGAGAGAGGTACGTGTTGCAGCCTTTTTTTGGTCCTAATCTGGCAACCGTGCAAGGCAAGATCAGGGCCTTTGTGATGAACGGCTGGCGGCCAGCCTCATGGTGGCAGAGCTAGGCTGGATTTCCTTCTAGGAAAGACGGAGCTACGTGGGGAGGCAGGCCGGAGGTTCCTGGCAGGTCTGCAGGGTGCACTCTGGGGGGTGAGTCCTGATAGGGGTTGAAGATTCTGCCTGTATCTTTCATGCTTTCCTAGTCATACCCTGCTTTCCAATGGATTCTCCAGGACCCATGTCAACCCTGAACCTTTCAGGACGACTTCCTGAGTGCTTGGCTCCCACCATTTCCTTTCCCCCTGAACTGGTACCCAAGACCACTCTCCTGATCACAATTGCTGACTGGCTTTCTCTGTGGTCCTCCTTGGAGCCCCCCACTGTCTGCCTCCTGTCAGAGATGAGGAGGCTGAGTGGTTCAGTCCATAGGATGAAATCTGCCGACCCCATGTAGTCCTTGGCTGGTCTCATCCAAGTTCATTCCCTGGTCTTGGCTGTGTCACCTGATGGGACTTCTCACAGTCCATGTTTCACATTTGGTTGTTTTAATGACATTTGAACCTTCTTTGGAAGCTTTTTTTTTTCCACCCTCCTGTGCATTTTGGCAGATCGCATTCCTAAAGATTGCCTTGAATGACCTGGGCTCATGCTCCACTTCTAAATGGCTTGTGTATCAGAGAATTGCCAGGAATACTCCCAGCCTCAGTTTCACCTTCTGTAAAGTGTGGTCAGCCTGCTTTGCTCATGGGTGTTTGTTAGGATTAAATGAGAGAACAGAACATCATTGGTGGACATAAGAAATGGGCCTTTATTTTTCCCTAAACCATGAGCCTTACTCTTCAGAACAGGGATGGGGAGGCCCGTACAGTGATCAGCTGGCAAGGAAAGACAGCTTCATTGGCCTCAAGCTGGAAAAACATTGGCAAGACAGGACTCAGAAATTTCTACAAATTGGCATTTTAAAAAATGCTTTCTTGCCTGATGCAAATATTGTAAAACAAAACAGAGACTTCCAAAGCAGGATCCAGAGCACAGGGCACGGGGAGGAACAGGAGGGACATCCCAAGAGCTGTGTGATCCCAGGCATGTCTCTGCTGGCCCTGGCCGCCTGAAGTCAGACAGAGGGAGCTGAGTTCACAGGCACAGCATGTGTGCTTCAGGTCCCAACCCACCCACACTCACAGCCGCTATCTCTGAGCCACATTCTTCATGGCCCGTACATTCAGGTCACACAAAATCTCCTGTTTCTAGAGAGCGCCATGCTCTCTCAGGCTCCCACACTTTGTCCAGGTGGTTCTCTCCTCCTGCAGCATCCTCCCTATTCCTACTCCCAGGTCCCTGGCCTCCTTCCCCTTTCCATATGGTCAGTTCTAGTATCCGAAGGACTTATGTCCATGCCCTGTCACTAGACCCTGGACGACAGTGTCCCATTGAACTCTGTACCTTTGCTCACAGGACTTCTTATTGCTCTGTGTGGCAATTCTGTAGCCCTTTTTGGATTTTGAAAAATAGACTCTAAAAATAGGAGAACAGGATCTGTTGCTCCCTAGGGCTGAAGGTGGGCATGTGGACTTCTCCATGCTAAGGAGCCAAGGCACAGCCAAGAGACTCATGGTCACAGGGTTCTTGCAACACCTCCAGCCACTGAAAAAACACCTTTGCTTTTTGTCCAAATGGCACCCAGAGTCAGAAAGACTGGTGCCCCTAGGCAGATGCTCTGAGAATTTCAACAGCATCCTCACTGTAAGGAGCACCAGGACAAGTGTACCCACAATGGTGCCAGAGCCCTCTTTCACACCTCTTCATTGATCCTATTCAGTATTTTCTATTTTTTTTTCTTTTTTTTTTTTTTAAAGAACACTAGCCATGACCTGATAGATTAATTTCAGGGCCACTAACTAGCAGTACCCCTGTGGATTGGCATCTGTAACTAAGTTCCCTCCCTAGGATCTGTTGGGTGTGTGTGTATGTGCATGGCAGTCCTTCATGTGTGCATGTGTCTGTGTTTGTAAGTATACAAGAGTGAGTGAACGTGTGTGTTTGAGTATTTGCTGTTGGGTGTGCAGGTTAGTGCTTCCCTCACAACAGAATGGGCTGGATACTCATCTGTCTGTCCACTCATCCATCCATTTATCCATGTATCCACTTGTCCATCCATTCACTCACTCACTTATCTACCTATCCATATCTATCCTCCATCCATCTACTCACCCATTCACCCACCATCCACTCATTCATCTATCAATCCATGCACTTATTTACCTATTCACCCACCTACTCATCCATCTAGCCATCCATCCATCCATCTATTCATCCATCCGTCCATCCATCCATCCGACCATCCATCCATCCAACTATCCTCCACCTAGTGTTAGTTGAGTTCCTGTTATGTGCCTGGCACTCTGCTGGATGCTAGGATTTGTGCAGTGCACAGACAAACACCTTTGATCACACCATGTACAATCTGGGCCATTGTCCCATCCTTGGATTTTCAGTATAGTTGGCTCAAACTGATAAGAGGCAACCTCAGCACTTTGCTGCCTATACTTGACTGATGGGACTGGGAGAGAAGGTGGCAAATGGGAAGAACACTTTGCAAAGAACTCCTGGTTCCCATCAGCAACTTTTATCACCCCAAGGGATGAAGCCCTGTATCTTGTTCCCAAAAGTTGTGACTCTTCCAGTCATGCTTACCCTGAGCCATCAGTTTAACAACTTGTGTCACCCACCATCTGCCCTAAGCTCCTAAGACCCTTTGTGCCCATGCTCCTCTCACACTGCCAGCTCTGAATGTCTACTCCCCACTTCTGTGTGCTTTTGGGAACTCCACACATGCTGTTTCTGCTTGGAGTACCCTGAGCCTCATGAAGCAAGAATCAGACACCACTGATTCTTTACAATCAACTTTCCCCAGCCCTTTTTGTGGAAAGCCTTGCCTCCCTCCACTCCCCTCCAACAGCTCTCTATCCCATCCCTGCAGAACACACTGGGGAGGTGCATAGCCGTGCTACCTGGTGACTGTTCTGTGACCTGATATCTGAGCCCAGAGCAGCCGCATATCTCTTTGTCCACTGCCTGGCATGGAGTAGATGTGCAGCATAAGTTCATCCAATTGGGTGCCTATTGGGCACTGCTCTCTCAGCAATTGGGGGCGGTGTGGATCAGGGCCATAGTAAACTTCAAATTGCATCCTGCAAGTAATACCTCAACCTCAGGTACTCAAGGATGCTCTAGCCATAGTTGGTCAGTTCCAGCATGAATCCTGTCTCTGATATGCCTTCACTGAATGCTTCTGGCAAGATATTCAACTTTCTCATTCTCAGTTTTCCTCTCTTAAAAATGGATGCAATAATGTCTTGTGGGGTAGGGACATTGTGAGGTCATGCACATCAATGCACAATAGCCACTGTCACTAAAAATAGCATGAAATGGCATGTAACTGGGTCACCCTCAGGCTTCTATGGTTTTCCTTGGGCAGAAAGGACTGAGCTGATTTAAGTGCAGGCAGCCTGTCAGCACTGTCAGCAGAGCAGAAGCAGGAAACCAGGATGAAAACAATTACAAATTAAAACCTGTCACTTGTGCAGAGGCCGCTGCCGGCTTCTGTCATGGTTTAAGTCAGCTCCCTCTGGAGAGGTTGTATGTGTGTGGTATGTGCCCTCCAGCCACAGGAGGGCGCTCCCTTCCTCTGTGGGACTCACCTTACCATGTTCATTCAATCATTCATCCATTTATTCATTCACTCACTCCAGGAGTCTTTATGGAGAGCATAAGAATGTGTCTGGCAGTGTTCCAAAGCCTGGGGATAAAGCCACGTTAAAGATGTGATTTAGCTTGATTAGAGTCAGTGGCAATAAGACCATTTCAACATCCAGGTGTTAGAGCACCACTGGCTATTATGAGAGTAGAAAGGGGCACCTGCCATCCACCTGCCATCCACCTGCTGAGTTCCAGGCGTAGATGGAAGGATGGCAGTTGGTGTGAAACCTGGAGGCAGTGGATTCAGGAAGGGAGGGGTGCCAAGGACAGTTGGGAAAGGCTTCCAGGACAACAACTGCCTTCCTGAGGCGTCCTGCCTGTCCCAGAGTGCCACCTGTAACAAGTCCCACCTGTCCCAGGGTTCCTCCCTTCTCCAGGTCCTGTCAGGCAGTGGTGGTGGTGGTGAAGAAAAGAAGGCAAGTAACCTGTCATTGTTCCTGGAACCAATTGCCTGAGGAGTTGAGGTAACGTGCTGATCAGTTGGGGTGTTCAGAGGCAAGGCCAGATTATAAGACAACTGGCAACGAGTGTGGGTGCCGGACTCCTGACAGTAAGGCCTGGGCCGCTCCCATTAAACAGACCCTGCCGCGGATAACAGCTGCATACTCTGGGCACTGCTGAAAGCCAGAGGGGAAGCTCTAGGAGGGTGGGACCCAAGACAGGTGAGAGAGGGAGTGGTGCTTTGAGAGGAAGGGAGGGTCACCCCTCCCCCAGGTTGACCTCTGCAAGTGAAGTGTTCCCACGGGGTCATAAAAATTGGGACAGGAAACCCAGAGTCTAGTGGGCTTGAAAAGCTAGGGACAAAGTGGAGGCCTGGGAGGAGAATGCCCAAATCTGCCCAAATCATTTGGGAATACCTAAATCTTTGCAGATATCTGAACCATGCAGGAAATATGAATGTGGGGTGGGTGTGAGGGAGGGCAGCTAAAACAGTTGCAGAGATTTTGGGGTCATCTATCCACTTAGAGGGGAAATAACTCTTTCCAGTGTGAATCCAGTCAAGCTGTCTGCCCGCTTGGAAAAAGAAATCTCATGGGATAAAGTGGGTGCAGAAGAGAATGAGATGTCAGTGAGAAGCCATGTAGGGACCTGAGAGTGCTGAGCTGGGGAGGATCAGGGGACAGGAGATGGGGTGGTGGCTGACCACTACTCATGTGGATGCTGTGCATGACTGGAATGGGCAGACCTTGTGTTCTCCAGGGTGAAACAGGCCCTGAGTTAATGTTACAAGCAGACAGGTCTCAGCTCTACATAAGAAAGCATTTGCTAAGGGGTAGTCTTGTCCATCTAAACACTATTAGAAGGAGCTGCATGCTCTATGGAGTCACTAGGGCATTCAAGGAGAGACCCAGTGACATTTTTGGGGAACTGCTGTGTGCAGCATGGTAGCAGGAGGAAATGGAAAAGCTGTATTGGAAAGGCTGGGCTCTGGGGTCAGCCATCCATGGGTTCCAGTCCCAACCCAGATGCAGAGATGCCATCCTTAAAAAAGAGCGGTGTGCTTTCTGGGAACTTGGCTTATAAGGCCTGGGACACATGAGGTACTTAGGTAGGGGCAGTTTGGAAGGGAAGCCTGCAGGTTTGCAGAAGCAATGCTGCTAGCTTCATGCTATCCCTGCCACTGTGTGGCCCTCCTGTGTCCTGGATCTGGCTCCCATTTAGTTGGCAGAAATTGAGTTTTAGGGCTTCTATGAGATTGGAGAAGTCATCCTGAGCATCTGACCCAGGGAGGAGACCCAAGTCTCTAGCTTCCCCAGCTAGCCTTCCTACTTTGCCCAGGATGGTGCTTCCAGGGACGGCCTGATGTGCCCAGCCAAAGCATAACAGCTCCTGATTAAACGTACCCAAGAAGTCAGAAGGCTCAGCGTGTCCTCCCCTCCTGTATGCAGATTGTAAAGGGCAATAAGTGGAAAATTGAGGTGCCTTGTGGTGTGTGCTGGACCACAGAGATGAAACAGAGCTGACTGTACAGACAAGGAAGAGAAAATGAGCTCTCAGGGCCTTATTGCTCCTGCTTTTGATCAGCAGAGATACTGTTGGGTCACAAGGAAGGAACCCTTCTGGAATCAGACACTGTCAGAGCCCCTTTAATTGGGCCCTGTTGAAATCTGCCCAACTCTCTGGAACAAAGGAAGTGGGGAAGTAGATTGCAGGGACTCAGGGCAGAAGGAGGTCATGCTGTTATCGCTGGAGGCTGAACCCAGCCATCCCAGCGCTGCAACTGTGATTACCATCAAAGCTAATTAACACAGCTCCTTGATCCACTCTGTCCCAGGTGAGGCCAGCAGGAAGAATGGGCTGGCGTTTAATAACCTGCCGCCTCCCCTAGAATCCCCCTGCCAGAATCCCAAATCAGGGTGTGCAAAGCTGTCAGCCCTGATAAGCCCAAGGCTGGATGCTGCTGCTTACATTCTATGCCCTAACTCCCTCCTCCCTCCTGGGACAGAAGGCTCTGGTTGTCAGCTCCAGAATGGGCAAATTGCCCCTTCCTCAGATACATCTTGAGCACCTACTATGTACCAGGCACTCAGCAGACCCTGGGGAGTGCCTGTCAGATGTGTACAGGCAGTCAGAATGTGTCAGGTCTGGAGGGAAAGAGACACAGAAGGTAAACCTTGAAGCGATGAAACAGCTGGACATAAGGCTGGGCAGGCATAGTATCCCAACCCAAAGATGAGGAGGGGCAGCCCCAAGAGAGCTAGGGGAAGAGATTTCTGGCAGAGGAAAAGGCAGTGCACAAGTACTAAGAAGCGAAAGCAGGACTTGTAGCTCCTGAGTCACACCAACAGTGAGTAAATAGGAGGGGGTGGGCAGGATTTCATGCCATTCATACTGAAGGTTTTGTCTGCAGTCTGATTTTATATTCCATACGACATGTTTGAAAATAGTCATTCGCAAGACCATTTATCAATTTGGTTCTACTGCTCACTTACTCCCTTGGTTGCTTGCATTTCTAATTATGTATTTATGTTGGTACTGGGGATTGGACCTGGGGGGCTGAGTTACACTTCCAGCCCTTTTTTAAAAAAAAAGTGAGATAGGGTCTCACTAAGTTGACCAGGCTAGCCTAGAACTTTCCATCCTCCTGCCTGACCTTCCAAGTAGGTGGGATACAGGCGTGGGCCTTTATGGAAGGCTGTTTACATTCACTTTGATGGACATTAATTCATACGTTCCAGCATTCTTTATCACTCACTTATTATTCCTTCATTCTTAAGTTCACTTATCAATTTCTTTCCCTACTCATTCTTTGATTCATCCGTTCGCGAAAGTGACATTTTACAGAACTCATTTTCTTACCGGCTCCTTCTCTGGTCCTCTCCTGAGGAGCCCTTGCTCAGGCAGGACTGTGCAGCGGCGAGGATTGGACACTAGAGGGCGCGCGCGGCACGCGCATCTCTGCGGGCGCGCCCAGGCTCTGTGATGCTGTAGATAAAAGAACCCGGAATATTCCGGTCGGTGCAGTTAGGCGTCTGGTTCCTTCCGCTCCTCGTTGCACCGATGGGGAAACAGAGGTCAATAGAACCGATGTGGTTTGCCCAGGGTCGCCGGGCGAATAAGGGACTGAATGGAAGAGGAGGAAAAAAGGTGGGGACTTCTGCGCAGAGCATGGTCGCCACAGTGTCACCAGGGGAGAAGGGGTGACTGGGCATGTCCCGGAGCCTAGGGACCAAAGGTGGCTGTTCCAGTCGGGATGAACCCCCTTACGGTAAAGGGGCAGGAGTCGGGGAAGACTAGGCGGCCAACCCCTGGCCTCCCTGCAAGACCCTGCGGTGGTGAGGGCTGGTGGGCTCTGCGCCCTCCCATTCCCACTCCCTCACCTACCACCCCTCTGTGGCCCGGGGCGGGGAGCTCTGGCGTTTTCCTACCCAGCAATGCTATCCCTATTTAACTGTGGAGGCGCCTGAGAACCCAAAGTGGAGCAGTTTGCCCAAGGATGCACAGGGGAAAAGCAGCGAGCAGTCCAACCTTTCCAGCCACGCCTCCAGGATTCCGGTGGAGGGCTGGTGGAGAGGGGTAGGTCTGGGCTTGATGCGGGTCCCTGGGAGCAGTGACGGGAGTGGCGACGCCTGCCTAAGCTTCCCCGTGGGCCTCCCCCTCCTGGGAATCTCTAAAGCGGTAGGGACCCGGCGGGAGTGCGGAGCGAGTGACTGCAGCGCAGGGGACAGTCTGCGGGGGAGGGATTGGCTGGGAAGGAGAGTCAGGCGGCCACAGGGTTCCTGGCCTCTTGTGAGCTCTGGCTGTGTGAAATGGGTCAGAGGTATTGCCCTTTCTACAAGGATTGCTTTGTCCCAAGTCAAGTGAAATGACAGAGACTTGGGAACCCAAAGTTGCACACCACTTCATTCTTGTCTCTGGGACAGTCTAGGAAGGGCTGGGCTGGAGCCCATGCCTTGTGGCCTGAAGTGAGTTTCTCCATGTGCTTCACACAGATGCTGTTGAATCCTGGTGGGAGTTGGGTCCAGCTCAGTCTTGCCTTTCTTGGGGCTTCATTTTAGACCATGCTCCATGGGGGTGCCTCAACCGACCTGAATAATGGCTTCTACTGCTCTCTCCATGACCCCTTCTAATCCTAGATTCGTCCCTGGCTTGGTGGGGCCTCCTCTAAGAATCACAAGAGCCTTGACTCTCCATCTGCTGCAGGTCAGTCCACTTCACTGCTGCCAACAGGCAAAGGAGAAAGCTATGGGGACATCCTAACTACTCGTCTCTTGGCTGCTATGCCTTCTGCTGTCAAGTTAACCCCTTGAAGGACTCTCCACTGATTATGTCTTTAATCTTAGCTCTGGATTCAGCCCCCATCCCCCTGGAGCACCCACACATGCACCCACTCACACTTGTGCTCATAAACCCATTCATATGCACAAATGTCCAACACACATTCTGTCCCTCCCAAACTTGTGTGCACACCTGCTTGTGTGCACATGTGCCCAGGGCATGGCCACGCATAGCACATTTGTGCTTCTATAATTTGTTTTGAACTCACTTTCCCCACCTTTGTGTGTCTGATTCCTTGACTTTTAGGACTCCCCTCATCACCCTCTCCAGGAAGCAGCCTAGACCATCTATTTGTTAGATGTCCTTATCTGGATCCCTTCCCTGACCCTGTTAATTAGTATGAATCTGCTCCTGCTTGTCTCTTGAGGAAGATGGTGTATTTCCTGAAGGCAGGCCAAACATTTATCCTCTTTTTTGCCCTGCAAGAGACTTACCACAGAGAAGGCTCTCAGGAGGTTTGTGAATAGGAGCAAATGAGGAAAGCCAGCATATCCATCAAATGGAAAAGTCCTCTCAAAGAAAACTGTCAGTTGGAGGGCCACTCCAGAGCAAGGTGGCTCCAGAAGGTGCTTGAAGTTCACTGTGTTTGCAGACAGATCTGCTTCCATGAGATAGACTAGTGAGAGTAGTGGTACAGTGACTCCACACTGTGGGTTAAAACATGAGCAGTTTACATTACACTTGCCTTTCAAGCCCATAGTGATCGGCAGGGTCACTGCTCTCCACAGTTGCTAATGTGTAGCTGAGAAAGAGGCCCCGTGTCATGAAACACTGCCTGCCAGTGTCACGACAGAGCACCTCTGTCTGGAGAGACTCGCCTGGCATGCTCCTTCTTTTGGACTATGGTACAAAGTTAGTCACATGGCTCATTTTAACCTCCAGGTGCCAGGAAGTGCCACCCTGCCTAATGGTGAAATATATGGCAACCTGGAAAATTTGACCAGCAGTGTAAATGACAACCACCGTTTATGTGTCCCCAGGGAGTCCAGGAAGACTTCAGAGTGATACGAGAAAGTCTCACAATAGCACTCTTGCCCTTCCATTTGCCCTTCTTCCATCCACTAAGCCCACGAATAAGGTTTATAAAGTACCCGCAGGTCCTGAGACAAAAGACATTGATTCTGGTGATGTATGTGTGCATGTAGGTATGTGTGAGTGTGTATATACAAGTGTGTGTGTGCACAAGCGAGTTTATGCAGGTAGGTGTATATGCATATGTGAGTGATCATGTTTTAGTGAATGTGTGCACATGGAGTGCACATGGAGTGTACATGCGGGTTAATGTGTATGTGCACTTATGAGTGAGTTTGTGTGTGCATTTGTGTGCATACCTCTGAGTGTGTGTATGTTTGTTGAGAGCAGTGCTGTTGTATATAAAGGGTCAGTAGTTCTCCTAATGGCCACCACTGTGTGCCAGGCTCTGCTGTAGATGCTGTGCATACATTGCTTCTTTAATCCCCCCTGCCCTGCAACCCTGCAAAATTAGCACTGATACTCATGTACAGAGGGGAACTGAAGCTCTAGGTGATTGGTTACCCAGAAGCACTCGGATCCTATCTCCCTACTCCTGGTTCCCAGACCACTGCCCTTCATATAAAATTCCATCTGACATTTTGCTATTAGCCTCTTGTCTTTTTTCCTGGGACAGGTTCAAGGATCTTAGACATTTTTATTGCTTTTCGGAGTCCAGAGTCCATGGTGGTATATTCACCTTTGTCTCCCCAGCCCAGAACACTCTTTGGTTTCTTTTTCTTATTTGATCAACTTAAACTCCTCTGTCTGGTTTCTATGATTTAATACTTAAGCTGTGTAGTCCCAGTGAGTGTCCCTATACTGGCAGAATTATTTGGTCCAACAGGAAAGCACTGTGTCATCAAAGGGAAACTGGACTGTGAACTACTGGGTCATGCATAGCCTGACCTGGGTTGGAGCTCCTATCCAGGTGGGTGGTCCCAGAGCCCACTGGAGTATGGTGTGGACTTGGCTGGGTCTTGGGCATGCCCAGGGACCTTGCTGGCTTCAGTCCATTCCAAACACTTATGTGGGCCTGGCTTGTACCATCCTGACTACCCAATCCAGAAATTGTATGGTTCAATCCCTCAATCACTGTTACCCACATGTTCAGTGACAAATCCCATTGATTGCTTCTTTACCATTGCCCTGTTCCTTCCTTTCTCTACTCTAAGCTCCTGCTGCAGCCCTCTGCCTCTATTTTTGTATCATTATCCCTGCTTTCTAAGTGCTTTTCTCAAGTTCGCTCTGGTCATCCTCAAATTCCCTTCTAATGTCAAACAGCAGTCTTCTTCAAGGGGATCTTTCTCAACTTTCTTTTTTTTTCCATTGCTATCCTGTTAAAGCTCTTCACTCCATTTAGAAAACCCTTTTTTAGGGCTTCTCATGTGCCAAGTCCATGGGGCTGACCTGCAGGTTGAAGCCTAAGCCCATAGGCAATGTCTCATGGCCTTGGGTGGAGGTGGTAGAGATAGATATCTTGCCCACATGCTTCCTCCTGGCCACCTGGGATGTCCTATCAGAGCTCTGCTTCTCTGAGGTCCTTGCCCACCACTTGCTGCCCTTCTGGTCACTGTACCCTCTGGTTGCTCAACCTGCTGTTTGAGGTTGGAGGCATGCACCTGTCTCCAGGTTTGCCTTTCACCTGTTCTCCATGGTGTCCACTTTCATCCTGATGGTCCCCTGATATAGGCAGACTTCTGCCTTCCTTAATCTCCTCTTCTCTGGGAACCATCTCTGGGGAGTCCAGGTCAGCTGCCCATGCCCCACATCACTCTGGAATCTTGCTATATTGGGAACCCCTCACCTCCAGATCCCTCCTTCAGCTCTTCTCCTCCCACATGGCTCTCAGCTGTTTTGGAACCTTTGGTCTAGTGCCTCCTCTGCGTCCTCCCCAGGATGCATTCCATTTCTGTTTTTTTTTTTTTTTTTTTTTTCTCAGATCTGGTTTAAGTTTCTTGATGCATTGCCTGCTTCCCCAGAGTTTTTCATTTGCTTTCTTTGCCCTTGCCCCTGCCTTGCCAAGGACTGCTAAGCATGCACATAGTGGGAAAGGTTGATTTAGTGATCCTGAGTGGAGCCCTGTATCAGATCAGAAAGTATGATTGTGTGGGGGACACTGGCTTGGTGTCATTGGTTCTCACCATCTCTCACTCCTAAATCTCTAGCAAATCTTGATTCTGACTTACAGCAGGCTAAACTGAGTATGGTAACCAAGGGTGACAGATTTGTCACAGTAGGAAAAATGTAGCCCTGCTGGAAAATCATCCAATTAGAAGGTGCTGTTTGCTAAGAAATCTCAATGGTCCCCAAGGAAGATAAAACTGGGAAAAACTGATTCAGAGGAATTCAGGAAGATACTGAGAAAAATCTGTGAGGGGTAGACCTAACGGGTTAACAGTCAGAGGCACCAGAGATGAAGGGGCTGAGAGCCACCATCAGAAGCTCCAATAGACATTTGAGAGAGAAAACAGCTAGAAACAGGTATGCATGAAATTGTCTTGAGAAAGGTTAAGCAAAAGGAGAGAAATGGGTCATGAATCCCTAGCATTTAAGAGGAGGAAAAGGAGGGATAGGCAAAGTAGTGCAATGACAGAAGGAGACACAGATGTCCAAGGGACAGAAACAGGTAGCCAATAGCTAACCTTCGGTTATGGTTTGAATGTGAGGTGTCCCCCAAAAGCTCATATGAGACAATGCAAGAAGGTTAAAAGGAGAAATGATTGGGTTATGAAAGCCTTAACCCAATCAATGAATTAATCACCTGATGGCATTAATCGAATGCTAATTGAAGGCAGGTAGGGTGTGGCTGCAGGAGGTGGGGCATTGGGGGCTTGGCTTAGGGGTATATATTTGTAGTTGGCGAGTGGAGTCTTTCTTTGCTTCCTGATCAAGTGAGCTGCTTCCTTCCATCACATACTTCTGCCATGTTGTTCTGCCTCACCTTGAGTCCTGAGGAGTGGAGCCTGCTGTCTATGGCCTGAAACCTCTGAAACTGTGAGCCTCTCCCAAAACCTTTCCTCTTCTACAGTTGTTCTGGTCAGGTCTTTCAGTCACCGCAGTGAAAAAAGATGACTAAAACACCATCCAATACCCAAGATGAAAAACCACATTTCCCAGCTTACCAGAATGTAAGTATAGTCAATAAGATATAAATAAAGTCATTAGAGAGTGTTTCTGGAAAATCCTTTGGCCTTTTCCCCTCCTTCTTCCTGTTCCTTGGGACTTGGATGTGACCTCCAAAGTTCCTGCTGCTGCCTTGGACCATTTGTTTAGAGGAGCAAAACTGTGTGCTGAGGAGGACGGGGCAGAAGGGTGAAGGGAGGTCAAGTCTCTAATGATCATGGAGCCACCACGGCACTTTGGATCGCCAACCTCTGAGGCTCCATTCCTGTGAGAGAAGGTTAATCATCTGTCTTATTGAAGACACTGCAGTTGGACAATTAGTAGCAACTGGGGACATGGTCTGTGGTGGCTTGAGGATCCCAGGCCTACCTGGCTGTGCAGGTTAGGGTCAATGGAAGCTATGGGACACCTGGTGAGAGCCATGGTGGCAGAGAGAGAGGCAGAGTGCAGTGATCTGAGGGGTGGGCCTCAGAGGAGTATGGGGTGGGGGTCCATGAGAGTTGACCACATTTTCATGACTTGGGGACGCATAGGAGTAGAATTAGGCCCATGATAGGGACAGTATGAAACAGCCCTACCTCTATGGTTTACTCTCCCAGGGACCTTGGACCAATTCCTTTACCCTCTGATCTAAGTTCCCCTAAACAACATTAATACCTCCAAGCAGCTATTTAGGGATTGAATAAGGTAACGTGGTCATGCAGCCCCTCAAACATCCCATGCTGGGACTTCGCTGCCCTTGGGGGCCTGAAGAGACCTGCCATGCAGGGCTGTTCATCCCCACACCCTCACTTCCCCTGAGACAGGGCTCCTTCTTTGCACACCCAGACAGATACCTGCTCCAGATGGTGCAATGACCCAAGCTCTAAAGTGACTGTTGAAGAAGTTTTCAAAGGGAGTTTTTTAAATTCATTTTTCTGGAAAGACCCAAATTCTTAACATAGAATAAAAATCATTCTAGAAATGACCATGGCTTTCTAATTATAGGCAAGCAGCAGTCTGGAGGTCTGGAGGTCCAGTGGACAGGACAGGTCTAGGTTCTCCTTCCTGGGAAGGCCTGAGGCATAGTAAAAGGGCTGAAATGAACTGCCTATGGGGTCAGTGTGACCATGTTCAGTGCCTCGGGTGGGTGTCCAGAAGAAACAGAGCAGGACCTTATGTCCATGGCCTTCTCAGAGCCAAGGGTTGGGCAGGAGAAAGGGGGCACACGTGGAGGTCCTCAGGTGCTCTCAGCAGCCATTCCCCTGAAGTGCTGGGCTGGAGCGTGTGCTTAGCGTTCTTGTCCTCTGTTTGACCCTACTGACCCTGAAAGGAAGGTGTGGTCAGATGGTGGTTGGGGCTTTGCTAAGAGAAGCCACCTAAGGAGACAGAGCCAGTTTCTAGAAGAGCCGTCATCTGATTCCAGGTCTGTGTGTTTCCCTCTGAGATCTGCATGCTGCTGTCCCCACGAGAACCCCAGGGTTCCCCAGGAGCAGCATCCTACTGTTAGGGGAGGGGGATCTCTCCCCAGTTCAGGACAGCTTCTACCCCCATTTAGAAAACCAAAGCACTAATTATTGAGCTCTCACAGAAAGAGATGGGGGGAGGGGGAGGAAATTCAGGAACATCAACTGCTGGGAAGGAAAATGTTTCCATTTAATTTCTCATATAATAGTCATGCACCATGTGGAGATAATGCCTGGAAAGCTGGGTAATCACCTGAAAGCTACACCACAAGATGGCGTGGAATTACCAGGCCCTGCTGTCTCTTAATGGTTGATGTGAAACACCTTGTGATTTGGGTTTTAAAGGTCTGACTGGCTCCATCTGAGTGATTCCTACTCCCCGAGGCTGCTGCTTGCCAGGCCACTGGGGGCTCCTTGCTGACTTCCTGCTGGCCTTCCTTGTCCTCTTCTGGAACTGGCACACAATTCCAATGTGGAAAATAGTGCCTAGACTCTCTGAAGGTTGTTGCATCTGAGAGCCCAGGCTGCCTGAGCTGAACTGTGTAGAGAGCCTGGGAATCCACATTAGGGGGACAGTGTAACACTGGGAATCCTTCAGGGGGAGGAATATAGAGGGTTGGGTCAGATCTTCCGGAAAACGGAAGCTTATCCCTCTAAACAGAGCAGCATCTCATCTGAGTGCAGTCATTTGCTGCAGTCACATACATTGTATCCAAAGGGACTGGTGACACTTTACTATAATAACAGGTGCAGTTTTCATTTGTGGCAATTCCTGCTTTTAAATATAGTATACTACCCTCAGTCCATGAAACTAGACCTTGAAACTGAGATGTTTTGGGCACTCCCTGGTGGAGAGGAGGATTTTGTGGATCAGAGGAAGGCATGTTTGGCTGTGAATTCTCTGTTTGGAGGATCAATAGCACTTCAGAGGGACTGGAAGTTTCTGGGTGAAGAAGACCTGGGGCTGGGAATGGGAAAAGGCTCAGGGAGGAGGTGAGTTCCTTGAGACCCATCTTCTTACAATTCCCAAACTAATACAACAGAATAGACCTGGCAGTGAGATGGTTGAGTAGGTCTGAGAAAACTCTGGAATGTTCCAGAATGGGGTAGGAGAGAACCCACTTTTCAGGTTTCTGAGATGCGGGTACTTGCTGGTGAGAGAGTTTGTGCTGAGAGGAAAGCCAGCGGCCTCGGTAAGAGTATTCCTCAGCTGGTGCCAGAGAGGTGACCAGAAAGGATAGGCCAGGTGCTTATTGGGCATCTCAGTGGCTGCCCATGGACACTGAGTTCACTGGCTAAGCACCAGACATTCTTTCCACTCAGGCCCAGATGGTATTCACAGCACTTCAGGGCCCAACTACTACCCTCATAAGAAATGTAGGAAGAAAACTGGATAGACTGGTGTGTGTGTGGGGGGAATCCCCATATGCTTAAAAGGCATTTGGTTAAATTTCTAGAATCAGCAGAATGGGGCTTGAAGTAGAAATTATGTTCAATTATGAAAAAGATTAGAAATAAACTTTTTGCATATTCAAGCTTTTAGAACCAAAAATAAAAAGATATGTATTCCACTTCCTAGAAGTTATCTCCCAGATGTCCTTGATGTCTTTGAGACCTTGGAGGTCAAGGTAGGCTGGACTTAACTCAGCTGCCTCCTACCTCCCAGTCTGGCTGCCAGTGGACTCCAGCCTTCCCTCTAAGTTGTTATGTTGAAGCATTTCTTTAAATAGAATGCTTGCCATTAGAATTTTAAAAGCACGTTTTCTGCCTCATTTTATTTACTTACACCTTCACACAGTGTAATACAGTCACACACCACATGTTGTTTTGGTCAGTTGCATACACGACAGTGGTTCCTTGAGAATGTAATGGAGCTGAGAAGTTTCCATCCGGTAGAAATGCTGTAGCCTTGGCAACATCACCATGCAAGGCATTCCTCACGTGTTTGTGGTGATGCTCGTGTAAAGACGCCTACTGCACTGCCAGCTGAATCAAAGTGTAGCACATGCAAGTATGTGGGTGCACACACACACAGTGGCTCTGTTGCTGGTTTATGTATTTACTCTCCTATCCTATTCTGATCATCATTATTTTAGCATGTACTCCTTCTACATATATAAGAAAAGTTTTCTGTATGCCATGTGACATCACAGCATCCTCATAGATCTTGTGTTTTCTGCATCTCTTGATTGTAACTTGCATATGATTTAACTTGCACATGATTTAACCTTATACTGTATTTTTTTTTATTTTTTGGAGGTACTAGGGGGATTGAACTCAGGGGCAATTGACCACTGAGCCACACCTCCAGCCCTATTTTGTATTTTATTTAGAAACAGGGTCTCACTGAGTTGCTTAGCTGTTATGGAGGCTGCTTTTGAACTCAAGATCCTCCTGCCTCAGCCTCCTGAGCCACCGGGATTACAGGTGTGCACCACTGCACCAGGATGATTTAATTTCATACTGTTTTGCTCATCATGGCCCTAAGAGCAATAAGCTATCTGATGTTTACCACATAGCCTTGGTATGTAGTAGGCTCCATCATCTACGTTTGTGTAATATACTTTGCAATGTTTGCACAAGGATGAAATCAACTGAAAATGTATTTCTTAGACTGTGTCCCCATTGTTGAGTGATGCATATCTGAAATTTTACAAGGAAGTGTTATAAAAAAAAATCCCACACTGCATTCTTCCCAGTTTAACAAACAAGAATTTATCCCACAGAAATAATTCCTTGATGCCATGCTCATTCCTGCTCTGTTTTGCCCCTATTCCAGGACGCCTAGAAGAAAAGAGAAGAAAAGTGTGACCACTTGGATGCTCAGTGGTGACTTCAGGGCAATTGGGCTATTCCAGGTCTCTGCCCCTGCAGGCAGGTCCATCTCTGGCCACATCCACCCCACAGGTTCCAGTGCATCTGGAGAGCTTGCCACTGGAGCCTGGTGCAGGGTGGTGGCTGGTTTTATTATTATTTATTGCTGCCTGAGAATAAATGAAGGCTATCAGAGGAAACCAAAGAAGCAAGATCCCTTAAGGTTTAAAAAAGAGACATTACAAACCCTTTAGGAAGCTGAAATGAGTTTTGGTCATTTATTTCAATTTTGCACAGTACCCATTGACTCTGTTATGAAAGATGAGAATATCAGAACCATTTATAATTTTTCCCTGTATAGTCAACCTCCTAAGAGCTTCCCATTGTTATTTGTTTTAATGTTTTTGGACATACAACATCCATGTTCTATTCTATAAGCAGAGTTCCTATGTGGCTTAATAGTAGCTATAGATACAAGCAGATTCGTTGCTCACCACCATTTCTCTGAATCATTGTTTCTCCATTCTTGAATTATTTATTGTCAAACCCAAAGATTGGGTTTGGTAGTCTCTGTTTCTTGTTCCAGGTTTTCAACATGTCGACCCATTGCTCAAGTGATGAAAAGAACATCCTGGTTTATACACTTAAATTGAGTCTCTGCTGGTTGTTATGATCCATTGTTTTCTGCAGGACTTGCCCATGTTGCTCCTTTGTCTCTGACACCACTGTTGCTGTAGAGAAATTTGAGTCCAGATTGATATTTTTAACATTTATCTTTCTACTTTATTTTCTGTCAGGATGGCTGAAGAGTTTTTTACCCTCTAATTTTAGACTTTTTATTTTATGCGAGGGATTGAATCCACAGGTGCCTAACCGCTGAGCTACATCCTCAGTCCTTTTTAACTTTTATTTTGAGACAGGTTCTCACTAAGTTGCTGAGGCTGGTCTTAAGCTTGTAATACTCCTGCCTCAGCCTTTTGAGTTGCTGGGATTACAGGAGTGCACCACCATGCCTGGCTACCCTCTAATTTTTATAGTTGCCTAAGAAATAAGACATTTCAAGATGATGAACTTTATGTAAAAATTTCCTGGATTAGAATGTGCATTCTTTTAACCTCTAGACTTTTTTTCCATTCTTCAATTTCAGAAATTTTTCTCTTTTGAGAAAAACATGTTGGAACATGTTTTGATTCCTTTTGTGTTTCCCCTCATCATTATCCCTCTGTCCTCTTTCTCTTTCCCATTTGAATTCATTATGCAGTCACTTGACCTCACTGAGCCTCAGTTTCCCCACATTAGAGTCAGGATAATAACCTATCTCACAGGGAAGCCTGCGGGATTATTATATATATATATCTTAAAAAACTCTGCTCAGCCCATGCAAGTTATATAAAGGTGATCGTGATTTTTATTATTATGGATTTTATTATTATTTCTCATAGTAAAGTGGTTAGTTGCAAGAACTCTGGAGCCAGACTGCCACTGTGTGTGACTTTGGGTCACATGCTTAACTTCTCTGTGTCTTGTTTCCCTCCTTTGCAAAATGGAGATGATAAATATTCTTACCTCAGGATTATTCTGGGGATGAGTATTTAATATCAGTAAATTATTTAGAACAGTGCTAGAATGTAGTAAGTGCTGTATATGTTGTTAAATAAACATCCACTCAAACCTTTTTTTTTTTTCTGCAGGGGAGCAATTATTTTCAGGAGTGTTTATTCCATTCCTTGTATTTCCTAATGTGTTATTAGGTCTGTAATGCTGCTGTTTTGATATTAGTTTGCTCCTGTAAACCTATAGTCTCTTTTTTTACTTCATTCGGTTTTAGCATTGCGTCATGAGCTCTCTTGATACATACTTTATGCCCTTTTATGGTGCTCTTTAAAGCAATTGTGGAACATTTCATTTTGCTCCTAGAATTATGCTTTTTTCTAGGTTGAGTTTTTTGTTCTTCATGCTGTTACTTTTCTTCATTGTCATTACCGTGTGTGTGTGTATGTGTGCGTGTGATATGCATGTCTGTGGGTCTGTTGTTTGTGTAATTGAATCATTCCATCTTGACATCTTTACTCCTGTTCAGGCAGCAGTGTCCACAGCTCTCACCTCTTCTGATCAGTACTAAGGTGACTTTTCTCTGTTATCTGCGACCTGGTCTTTTCCCCCTCAGAGCCTCTGTTTTGTTGGGTCTCTGCAACCTGAGGGCATGATGGAGGAGCACTGTCTCTAGAAGAAGTCCTGGGCCAGAGCTGCCAACAGAGGACTGACCTTGACGCTGGGGCAAACACCTGTTTGGGGCTGCTCCCCATTGCTGTGAGGGGGCTTCAGGTCTGTACTCACAGCCCAGTCACCAGCAAATACATCCACTTTTCCACCCAAAGAAAGCATGAGATAGATGCCCATCCCTTCAGCTCTACTGTATTTAGTCAGGGTTCTCTAGAGGAACAGAAGCAACTGGATCTGTATATGTATGATTATAAAAGGTGATTTATGAGATTAGCTTACAGGATCAGAAGCTGGGTATTCCCCCGCAATGGCTCTCTGCAGGTTGGAAAACTGGAGGAACCAGTTGTTCAGTCCAAGAATATGGAGCTGCAGAATAAGAGGGACCAATAATGCAACCCCAGTGGGAGACTGAAGTCCTGAGAACTTCCTGAAGAATCACTGGTGAGAGTCCACATCAGAAGAGGGAAGGAGCAGGTGTCCCATATCCACAGGTGATGGAGGAAGTAAGAGACACGGTGGATGCAACCCCTGGAAAAGAATGGAGCTTGCATTCCCTGCTGCTTCCTCCTTCTTCCACTTTATGCTCCGTCTGGTCCCCAATCTGTTGGCCAATAGCACCCAAATTCAGGGCTGTCTCCTCTCAGTTTGCTGTCCCATGTGCCAATCAACAGTCACAGGAACCTCTGAATCCTAGGCATCTCTCAGTCCAATCAAGTTGTCAGTTCAGTCTAATCACTACGCTCATTGACCCCATCTAGGTTTGAGGGTGTTGGTGAGATTATGCAGACTTGCCTGTATTTATTTGGGGTGGGGCAGGTTAGACATGGTGTGGTGGGCAGTTTCCCACTTGGGGTGTGTAGAGCACTAGTTTGTGTCCCATTCCTCCTTCAGTTGCTGTTGGAGTAACTTGTTTGTGAGGAAATGAGAACTTTAATTTATGCTTTCACTGTTTTTTTTTTTTTTTTTTAATAGTAAGTTAATTTTATTTTCTTTTTCCCCAACTTCATCAAGGTATAGTTAAAGGTTAAAAATTGGATACATATTCATATCTGTGGATTCCATATCCACAGATTCAACCAATCTTGGATTGAGAATATTAGGGAAAAATCAGTAACATGTACAGATTTTTTCTTAATGTTACAGTTTTTAAAAAAGATATAGGTAACAGCTATTTATATAGCATTTATACCACATTTTTAATCATGAATATTCTAGAGATGATTTAAAGTATATGGAATGATGTGTGTAGGTAACATGCAAACATTATGCTGTTTTATATAAGAGATTTGAGTGTCCACAGATTTTGGTATTCACAGGAGTCCTGGAACCAATCACTTGTAGAAACCCAAGAAAGCTATATTTTTAAGTCATGCAACTTAATCAGTCTATATCTATATATCTATATATATGTTGGACTTTTGGCAGATTTTGTTTTTATTGTTATGAATTGGGCAGGGAAGCTCTGCAACACATTTGCTATCAAGAGATTTAGCTGGGAATTGCTGCCTTTTGATGAATCTTTTCCCCTTTTTTGTCACTGCCTCCCCAACAATCTTTAAAAGACTGCTACATTATCAGAGCTATGGGACAAGCCAGGAAAGTGCCTCTGGAACTTGAATAAAGGTTTTAAAATGTAGCTAATATATGCTCTCCCCTTCTTCTCCCCTGACTTAATGAAGCACAACAGTCTCCCTGAAACTGGGTTGATTCCAAAGCACTCCTGAATTTGCAGAGAAATATAAATCCTCTCAACTGTCTTACAGGTTTGAGGACAGCGAGGGTCAGGTTGGCTAATTTTAATTATATTTGGTTAGCATGTCTTGAAGCCTATAAATCTAAATGCCAATAAATTAATATATCACTCTGTGTGCCTCCCAGCCATAGCATTAAATCAACTGTGCCAAGAGTGCTGCGTAGAATAGGCCAAACCCCCAGAAGCTCAGGCCTTTCAATTTCACTGTATTAATCTGTCATTAACAGAGCCCTCAAGTCTCTGTGTCCACATGTGTGACCATGCACAACTGAAACTTGATGAGTATGAGCTCAGCCCACTCCACGCTAGGCTTCCGCTCAGCCATCCATGCCCCAAAGTCTTCATGATTAAGTGCCAAGCCATTGGTCTCCCCAAGGCTGACCTGGTTCAGGGAGTGGGTGGCTTCCTTTGCATAGGATATTAGAATTAGGCTAAAGTCAGATGCCTCTGACCTTTGAACTTTGACATCAGGAATGATTTAAAACTCTGGCGTGTATAATCAGGCAGAGAAAGCCTTGGCCTTGAATAGGGTTGGGATCAAGGTAATGCAGAAGCTAGGTACCAGATCTCATTAATACCACTTCCTATTGGTAATGGGGTCCTACTATACATGCCCAATGTTATAGCTAGGTGGGACAGACAGCACCAGTTCATGATGGGTGACATGGTAGCTTGGTGGTCCATGGTTAAACATTCAATATCCATTAGGATCTAGTAGTAGGCCAGGAAATCTTTATCAAAATCTTTATCAAAAATCTTTATCATTTTCTATAGAGGTTTTCAGGGCTTTGCTCCAAAATCCTAAGGTACTCATATATGGGGTCTGCCAAAGGACCCGAATAGCACCCCTCTCTGTCCCTGACACCTCAAGCTGAAACATATGGCCCAAGTGGCAGAAGACTTTGTTTTTCTTTTTTATATATTTATTTATTTTTTTGGTACCAGGCATTGAACCCAGGGCTGCTTAGCTACTGAACCACATTCCCAGGCCCCTTTTTTATTTTGAAACAGGGTTTCAGTTAGTTTCTTAGGGTCTTGTTAAGTTTCTGAGGCTGCCTTGAATTAGAGATCCTCCCACCCCAGCCTCCAGAGTGACTGGGATTACAGGTGTGTGCCACCATGCCCAATGGCAGAGGACTTTTAACAGCAGTGTGGACCCTTTGTAGAACCTTCTCTTGTTATGGTAGCTTTTATGGGTATTCATTAAAGGCAGTGGAGTAACTTACTCAATTGGGGAACATGTTGCCTCCAAAATTCAGGTCTTCCACAATGCATTAGGTATTGTTTGGTTGCCAGAGAGACTAGATATAATAGCAATGTGCCCTTCACTTTAGACAAGTTGTCTCAATGTACCCTAAACCACTGGACTTCCAACAAATCATACTGAAGTGGAAGGACATTGAATTTTTGTGGGATTTATTTTTCACTTTTTAGCACATAAATGTTTTACCAATGTGCTTCTTGCTCAATAGGACTGATCAGCACAATGCCATCAATGTAATGGACTAATCTAATGTCCTTTAGAAGAAAAAGGTGACCAAAGTTCCTGTATTCTCAACTCTGAGATGAGACTGGAGAAGAGTGAAGATGTATTGCTGGTCTTACCAGCTAAAAGCAAACTGCTTCTGGTGGTCCTGACTAATGAGTAAAGAGGTAACAAAGCATTCATCAAATCAATAGTTGTAGAGCTGGAACCAAGGGATGTGTTTCTTTACCTTAGCCATGAAATTGCATCTGGAATTACAACTATAACTGGAGTTACCACTTGGTCAAACTTCTGGTCAGCCACTGTTATCCTTCAGAATCTGTTTTCCACACAGGACAAATGGATGAATTTAATGAGGATGTGGTAGGAGTCATCACCTCTATATGTCCCATGTCCTCTCCAGGAAAGTGAAATTGCTATTCGTTTACTATTTTGTAGGTAAAGACAGTTACAGTGGCTTCCCCTTCGTCTTTCCCACCACAATAGCTCTCACTCTGTAGTTTGGGGGACCTGATTCTGCCAGTTCTGAATATGCATTTTCAATCAAGGCTTTCTGAACTGGGGTAATTATCACAGGATGCTGTGAGATGGACCTGAGTTGACTCTTCATCAATCACCAGACTTCCATAAGCCCCTACTCTGCTTAAAGGGCCACAAGGATATTTGGGGTCTTCTGGAATTAGTATCAATTCAGAGCCAGGGTCTGGTAACCCTTGAAAGTCCTATTTCCTTTTCCTCAGTGCATGGCTGTAGCTTCCTTTGGGGAAGTCTGGGAGAAAAATTAACAGTGTAAATTTCTGGCAGTATAATAGGGTCCTTCCTTTAGGAGAACTGACCTCTGCTTCATTAAAATGGCATTTAAGTCCACTTTATTTAAAGGGCTCTGGATCTGTAACTCAGCTTGCCTGGGAATTGGTTGATTGAAGACACCTTCTGTTCTGTGATCCAAGTCAGCCTCTGTTGGTTGGGCCTAGCGTTCTGTTCATACAGATCAGATGGCAGTTTACTAGGGTGTGCTTTTCTTTCTTGTCCAGGGACACCTTGATAAAGTGGCCTCTGCTATAGGTCTCTGTAAGTTGGCTCTTATTATTGCTGCATTGGTTCTGCTGCCCATTGCAATAGGTTGAGCCTGGAGAAGAGGTTGTCCACAACCTAGCCCTCCACTTCCCTTTCCAGCCTCAACTCTCTCCTCTCCCTATCTTGAACTCTGGGCTCCAACAACACCAAAGTGAGTGGACCTTATGTTCTCCCTTAGTCAGGTGACTTGTCACCTCTGGGCCTTTACTAGTTCTATACTGTTAGCCCAGAATATTCTACCCTGTCTCTATGATTTGACTCAGTGGGAAGATGCCTGTCTCTGCTTCCTCTATATTTTTCTGTCCCCACAATTTGTCCCCATGTTTAGCACTTGTCTATCTTCTTGTTTCTTCCTGCAAAGGCTGGGAATTCCTTGAGGAGAAGCCTGCATGTTATTCATTTTTGCATCCTAGTACAGGACTTAGCACTTAACTAGCAGGCAGTGACTGTTTATTCAATGCAAGTGTGATCTTACACTCTGAGGCTGAAAATGTCTGGAAGATGCATTTGACCGCTCTCTGACCCACCAGTTTGGGGGAAAGATGCATACGTTCAAGTGCATTGCTGTGAGTTTAGCTGAGGTGTAAAAGATGCATTCTTTAGTTCCTCTCAACACTCTTACCATTTTGCATATGCAGTCAGGGAAACTCAAGGCTTGGTATATCCTACATAATTTTTGTTTATTTATTTAACTTTTGACAGGCTGTGCTGTCTGTCAACATGGCTCTCTATAAATTGTTCTAATTTATAAGCCATTTCTACTAGCTGAGGTGGAAGCATGAGGATAGTGGAGAGGCAGCTCTGTGGTTTGCGAGGCTATTTGTGTTCAAGTAGAGTGTCACGGAGGGGCTGGTCCTCTGGCTAGTGCATGGGATTAGAGCGGGGCAGAAACTTTAATTAAAAGAAAAAGTTGGCACTCCTGGGTTTCACAACTTCCCCCAGCTCTCAGCCTGCTCTGCAGCTCCTAGAAACTCCTGCATAAAGCAGTGAATTATTCAACAGGACAGGGTAAGTAAACAAAGATGTAGAAGAATTCACCTCAGCCCCAGTATGTGGAGGTAAGCAGAGAAAACACAATGGCAAAAAACAAAAACTTAGTGCAGAAACAAGATTATTTACGATGCTAATTTTTTTTAATGAACCATATCTAACCAGAAGCAAAACATCAGAGTGTGTTTTCCTCACTATTTTTATTAGTCTACTGTTTTATTTATTTATGCTCTCATTAGGAGCTGGTAATGTAGCATACCTACTTGCTTATTTACTAATTTCTAACAATTGAGTGATTTATTGTTACTTTTAAGGCTACATATTGAATGTTATTTCACGACAACATGTGGCTTTATTATTATTTGGCTTAGAAATTAAATTTATAAAATTGCTTTCAGTGTTTAACTCCAAAAGTTGCATCCAGGTGGCAGGAACTTTTTTATCTTTTGGGAGCTGTTTTAGTCAGTTTTTCTGTAACTGTGACCAAAAGACCTGGCTAGAACTCATAGAGGAGTAAAAGTTTATTTAGTGCTCATGATTTCAGAGATCTCAGTCCATAAATGGCTGTCTCCATTGCTCTGGGTCTGAGGTGAGGCAGAACATCATGATTGAAGGATATGGTGGAGAAAGTTTCTCAGGACATAAGAGCCAGGAAGCAGAGAGAGAACTTGGCTCACAGGGACAAAATAGAAACCCCAAAGTCTTGCCCCAAGTGACCCACTTCTTCAGTCACACCCTACCTGCCTATGATTACCATTAAATTAATCCATCTGTGGATTAATGCACTGATTAGGTTAAGGCTCTTATAACCCAATTGTTTCACTTTTTCCTTGCATTTTTTCACACATAATCTTCTGGGGACACCACATATCCAGACCATAACAGGAGCAACCTGATATTTCCGTTTACATAAAGGCAGAAGATTTATTCCTGAGATTGTTTCAGTAAAGAATGTGTTAGAATGTAGAGAGGGAGGTCTTTTTTCAAACTCTACCTTTTCTCTGCACCTCTTTTCCTTTCCTAGAAGAGTTGGAGCCACTCTTTTCCATCTCGCTGAGCCAGGGCTAGTGAGTGTGGCGCCACCATGTGAGAGGGTGATGTGGCTAGCTGAGGGCAGGGGACCAGAGAGATACTTGTGTTATTGCTTAAAGGAAAGTCAGTGGACAAATGGATCCTTCTGAATATCTTAGATATTTCGAATGCCCTGTCAATTAGAATAAACTTCTCATTCTTCTCTTTGAATTTGCATTCATGTTTAAGTTAGTGTCTCTATTTTTGAAGCTGTTGAACAAAAAGATCCTCTCAATGACAAATAGTCTTTTCTCAAACCTCTATGTTAGACCATGATTGTATTTCTTACTTTTACATCCTGAATTTTACCACATAATCATTGCCACTGCATTATGGTATTGTATTAGTCAGGGTTCTCTAGAGGAACAGAATCAACAGGAAGTATAAGTATAAAAAGGGATTTATTAGATTGGCTTACAATGACCAGAAGCTGGATAGTCCACAATGGCCGTCTGCAGCTGGAGAGCTGGAAGAACAAGCAGCTGCACAGTCCAAGAAGCAGAAGTCCCAGAACAAGAAGGATCAGCAGTGCTACCCTAATCCCATACCAAGGCTTCTGGAAAATACCTGGAAAATCACTGGCAGATTCTGCATTGGAAGAGTGAAGAAGCAAGGGTCCAATATCCTCAGATATAGAAGCAATGATCAAGAACCTGTTCAAGAAGAGCCGAGTTTGCATCTGCATCTGCTTCCTTGTTCTTTCAGCTTTTATTCCATCCTACTGGGCGGTGCTGCCCACACTTAGGAAGGGGCTCCACTTTAGTACCTATCCCACATTCCAATCATTCCTAGACACACTCTCATTGACACACCCAGAAGCCTCTTAATCCTTGGCATCTCTTAATCCAATCAAGTTGACAATTCAAATTAACCATTAGAGGTATATTCATGAGTATTTCATGCATCCTAATCTTGCACCAAACAGATTAGTAATAAATAATTTGTACCCACCCAAATTTTAAAAATAAAACCTTTGTAGATGGTCACATTTTATGTGTTTTTTCAAAAATAAACTAAAATAGAAAGGCATAAAATCTGCAACAATTATGTGGTGAAATACGGTACTTTATCTCTTCAGATAATCAGTTACATGTTTGCAGGAT
Organism: Sciurus vulgaris; assembly: GCF_902686455.1. Lineage (NCBI taxonomy): Eukaryota > Metazoa > Chordata > Mammalia > Rodentia > Sciuridae > Sciurus > Sciurus vulgaris. Next base: position 74,757,253 of record NC_136463.1, read on the forward strand.
TCATGATTGTCTCTATATTACTCATATAATTATTGCTAAAACAATACATACAGGTCTTACATATGTTTAATGAGTAAATGAATGCAATCAATGAAAATATCAGGTCTTAATATTCTGTAAAAGTGATACTATGTGTTGCATATTTATTTTTTTATTTTATATTTTTTAATTATTTTAAATTTTTACAGGCTGCATTTTGATTCATTGTACACAAATGGGTATGTAAATGAATGTGATTTTTCTTAATTTCCATGCTGAACCATCTAGGGGTGAGAGGACACATAAGTAACATATTGTCAGATATTCGAGTAGCTGACAGAGATGGAAAATGACATCCAAAAATTGGTAAAATATTAATTATTTTTTAGAGGTCCTTGGCAACATGTTTTCAACTTTACTGTAAATTTCAAATTATTAAAAATAATCTCAGCTTTAAGTGCAGATTGCCTGGAATTGAATTCAAGTACTGCTACTTACTAGCTGTGTGTCGATGGGTTAGTTACTTCACCACTCTGGTTGAAGTAGGCCTTAGCTTCTCCCTATGTAATGTGACAATAAAGCACCCTCTCCAAGTTATAATGAGATCAAAGCATTAATACACACAAAGACTCCAAAGAGTGGCAGGCATACTAGGTGGTTGCTGGTGGCATTTGTATCTAAAAGGCAAAATCATGGCCACCAGGCAGAAGAGCACAGGGTTTCTCCTGGAGAAACTCAGAGAAAGGACACCACATGAGAAGATGAGCGATGCTCTGGAGGATACCTGATGCTGGCATAATTCTATGCTGGTTGTGATGTGGTGAGAGTATAGGAGATGGAGCCTTGTGTGTATTTTGGAAGTCCAGGCAGGAGGGTGGGCTGGCTAGTGGAGCCTTGTGCTAGGATGCTCCTTCTCCGCTCCTGCTGCAGATTGCTGTGTGCCCTGGGATTGGTCCCTTGACCATGGCTAAGCAGCAGTTGATGTGATTGACAGTGAAGATGAGGTCCCTCATTGCCTTGGGTGTTCTATCTCTAGCAAGTTGGTGACCTTCAACCCATTCATTGACTTCTCCAAGTTTCAGATGCATCATCAGGACAATAATAGATTTGTGGAGCAGTTTTAGCCATGCCAGGCGCTTTGTAGGATATGACTCGTCCACACACAAGGCTGTGAGGTAGGTACTATCATGCTTTCCATTCTAGATGTGGGACTTTGGGGCATGGAGAAGTTAATTAGATTGCCCCCCCACACAGTGATTAAGTGGTGAAACTGCTTTGTCCCAGCCTGTGGGGGTGTCTAAGTCAGCTATTTTCCTCACTGCTGTGATTAAAGGACCAGAACAATTGTAGGGAAAGGGTAATTTGAGGGTTCACGGTTGCAGAGGTTTTAGTCCATACAAAGCCAGTTCCATTCCTTGGGGCTCAAGGTGAGGCCGAACATCATGGTGGGAGAGTATGTCAGAGGGAAATAGCTCATATCTTGATTAGGAAGCAGAGAGAGCGAATCTCTACTCTTGAGATACAGAATATACACCCCAAAATCACACCCCAATTCCCACCTCTTCCAGCCACACCCTACCACTTCAGTTACCACTCAGTTATTCCCTATTAGGGGATTAAATCACCGATTGGGTTAAGACTCTTACAACCCAATCATTTCTCCTCTGGACCTTCTTGCATTGTCTCACATGTGATCTTTTGGGTGACACCTCACATCTAAACCATAACAGGGGGTGACCACTCTGCTCTATTTACTGATGACAGTCCTTTCCTTGATCCTGAATATTTTTAAAGTCGTAGAAATTATAAGTTTCCCACTATCTGTGTCTCAGTCTTGGGCCTACTTGGCCAATACTGCAGGGGCCAGGAAGGTGTCCTCTGACTTGGCTAGCATGTGTGCTGGATGCTTGTTTCCCCATTGCCTGTTCTTATGCAACTTTCCACCTATAAGGTAGGCAACAGTTTGGAGGCAGATAACCTGGAGGTCTTCAGAAAAGCCTGAAGCCACCTCTTGCTGCAGAGAAAATTTTGCTGCCTAGCATATCATCTTCCCAATGTCCAGGTGAAAGGTAGGGCTAGTTCCTTCAGGGTTTGCTCATTCATCTGAAGAACATTAGGGAGCCTGGCTCTTTGCTCCCCAGTCCAGGGCAAGCAGTTTAATCAGAATTTAACAGATCCTCCATCCTGCAGACCAGGGAAGGATGCTGGCTCCATGCTATATGATGGATGAAGGGTCCTGGCACAAGAGGCCCTGCACTTGGTCATTTCTTCCCTTGGAAACAACTCCATCTCTCCTGAAGTGCAGGGATTTGTGACCTGTAGGAGTAGGGTTTCAGGCAGGAGGGGAGGGCTCCCACCAAGAGCTAGGCCATGCCTCTTTAAACTGCACAGTTTTAAGTGCCTGAGGGTCCTCATGAGAGAGGTGTTAACTCAGTGAAGCTCTCCTCTTACCCTGATGACCTTCTGATTTGTGCATTTCTGCATACATTTGTTTCACCAGCCATTATTTCAATCTGTCTTGAGCATCAATTAGACTATTAGGAGGGAAGGTACATGACCTTTGAGACACCTGCTCTATTCATCCAAACAATAGTTTATCCTTTCTGAAGATGATTCAGTATTCAGCTGTAAAGTGAAACCAAAAAAGTCTTGCTAAATATGGTCTCGCGACTGCTTGAGAGTTGACACCCTGACATCTGGTGGGCGGAATTGTGATCTCATTAGGTACCTAAGACCTGAGGCTTACCCTGGCATGACTGTTCTAGTGCAGCTAAATATTTAATGTGTGTCTAGTTCACATAATCTTCTCAGCCCCAAGTTAGTTTATCTCCTATCAAAATCTAATCCCAACCTTTATTTATCAAAGGAAATTTCTCACAGAGCAGAATACTTGGGGGGATTAAGTAATATGGAACAGTGCTTCTCAACCCTGTCAGAACTAATGCCCTTTGTATAAAATATTTTATAACATTTTCTTTACTATATTGAAAGGCATTTATAGGTAGCATCACTTACCTATATAAATGATTTTTTTCATAAAGACAATGAGGCTCTAGTCATAATACTTATAGTGAAAAATGAGAAAGAAAGGGAAAGGAATCTAAAGTAAAATGCTATTTATCACAATGTGTAAATGTTCAGGTCTGACTTTACCAGAAAAACCTAATGAAGTAATCAGATGTTTGCACCCACTTAAAATGAATAAATGTGAATGAAGAGAAAGAGGACTGTAATTTTGTTGAAGATTTTTCTTTGACATTTTGAAGTAAGAGTGCAGAGCTATGCTTATACATGTAAAAGTATTTATTCGAGGGATGCAGATGTGCTCAGGTGTTTGGACTGGAGATGATCCAAACTCTTGGAAGGGCATTGTTATTAAGATCGGATTTTCCCAGAAGTGCAATGGTTGGTAAAGAAACCAGTCTTCCCCTGATTCTCATGATTATTGCAGTTTGAATTGTGAGTGAAACTGGGTAAATACATTCTGTGTTTATATGACATGACATTTAAATCATAAACAGGCCTATCACCTACGTGAATGTCTGGTAGCATATTCAAAGTGGGGTTAGGAGCTTTCTGTGTATTGAAGAAGTGCCACCCATCATGCTGATAAGTTCTAAAGCTCCCCTGGGAGTCAGAATCTGCTGTTTAGAACCACTGATGGAGAGCCAGGGAGGTTAGCATGGTCCAGAGGAAGAGATGCTGAGTCAGGGCTCTGCATGACCACACAGCTAATAACCAAAATGAAATTCTGAGTACTCGAACACCACCTGCTGGTCACTGGGGTAAGCACTCCACCTACATGATGAACCCTCGAGCTGGTGTTAATGATTCCCATTTTAAAGATAAGAGACACTGAGACCATTATGTTGGGTAACTTGCATGACTTGTTAACTTCCTTCCCTTTCTAGTCTATCTAAAGAAAATAAACTTCATGTGCTTTCAATAGAGGAAGAAAATACAGTGGATATAAGTATTTTCATTGCAATGGGGAATCCCAGTGTAGATTAATCTATACTAAGCATGAAATAACTATAGAATAATTTGTCTTTGTAATGTGCAGCCAGAGGAGATGTTCAGCTCAACAGAAAAGCAAACATTTTTATTGCAAACTGGACAGTCCTCACTGCTTCCTCTAACCTCAGTGTACAGTGCTTTTGGGGGTGGACTGAACAAAGAGAGAAGAAAGCAGGAGCCCTGAAAGGAGGCTACAGGTGAACCCTACATCCATCAGGTATATTTACGCATGGAGCCTCTGGGGCTGAGTGACACCCTGAATAAAAGAATGTCCCTTCACAGCTTCTGAGGCTGCCTCTGGGATCTGAGTGAAAGTACAATCCAGGCTGTACTGGCAGCAGCAAAGTTCTGAGTTAGCCTGCATTTGAGAAGTCTTTGGGAAGCCCTAGGACATCAGGATGTGCTTCTGTATTCTGGCTCCTGGGCTGAAGTATGATGCCTATGCCTTGGTTTTTGTATGAGAGTGAGCAGTCTTGGTATTTTTGGATATCAATGGAGGCGTCTGGAGGTGGTGGTCATGGAGAAGATGGTTGTGCAGGGCTAAGTTGCCTTCTAAAAGCCTGGAAAGCCATATGGTATGGAGTGACATTCTTGGAGCCTGATTAGAAAACTAGGATAAAGCAATTGCATAGGGTAAATTCTGCATAATTTTCATGTTATGTGCATTCTTAATTATTCACAGTTCTCATTGTTATCCTAATAAAATGTTATATTAACAGCACCATGCAGGTGTTGTTATAGACTTATAACCTGGGCTGCAGGGACCCTACATTTATCTTTGAATTAAACCCCAGAGCCCCAACAGATGTCTTCATATGCCTGAGCTGGTCTGGGGGCATGTGCTTTAAGTACTGTTCATCCTCTTGTCAGTGCTTTTAAAGTCAAGCGTGAGAGGAAAGGATTGCCAGAATCCCTGTCTCATCCATGCAGATGCCCTCAGTGAAATTCTCATTGACTTGAGGGATACTCTTCATTTCTACTTTTAGGGGAGAGAACCCCAAATCTCCAGTTGGGAAAGTAATTTCTTTTTGAAATCTGATCACAGGGGAAAGCTTCTCAGACATAGGGAGTTCTAACTAGGGCAATAAGGTAAGAAAACAAAATAAATGATATTCAGCTAGACAGGAAGAAATAAAACTACCCTTAATAAAAGTAAAGGATGAGTTTAGCAATTATGTAGGATACAAGAACAATATGCAAAAATTAATTACATGGCTGTAGACTGGCAATGAACAGTCAAAAATTGAAATAAAATTATCTTTGAATAACAGGAAATTAAGTGCTTTGAGACAAATATGATAAAAATGCTAGATCTGTACCCTGACAACTATAAAACATTGCTAAGGGAAACTGAAAATCTAAGTATGTGCAGAGGTATATATTGTATATGGGTGAGAACTTTCAAAAGTACGATGTTAGTTCTCTTCAAGCTGCTGTACAGATTCAGTGAAATCCCTATCAAAATTCCAGCAGCTTACTGGTTTGTTTGCTTTAGTTATTTACTTTAGTATTTTGTAAAACTGGATACGCTATTATCTGGGGCTCACTGGGGTTAAATTACTAAGCTAGTGAGTGACAGAGCTAGGATTCATAGTGACAGACAGGAAGAATCAGAGGACTTTTGAGCTGGAGGGACTTTCAAAAGGAACCAATTTAACTTTCTCGGAGTAGAAATGAGAGAAGTAACATCAGGAGGAGAGAGAAAGCAGCTTCCCAGGGTCTCTCTGAAGTTAATGTAGCCCTCCACTCTTAGGGGAGCATTCTTTTCATTCCCAAGCAGAGGCAGGCAGGCAGAAAAGCCAGTGAATAACGTCTTTTTTACTTCTCTTCAGAAAAAGGTTTATGCCTAAAACTGAATGCCTCTTGCAATGGTTTTAGCATGTACCTCAATGGTTCATGTGCTGAAACCTGTTCTCCAGTGTGGCAAAGTTGAGGTGGTAAAATCTTTAAAAGATGGAACCTAGTAGATATGATTATAGTGAGACACTGTTTAGTTTCTTCAAGAGCAAATTGATATAAGAGAATGTTTATGGCCCCTGAATCTCTCTGTCTCAGCATATGCTATATCTTCCTTCTTGTGGGTGCTCCTGCCTTATGCTATCATGATGTGATGTGGCCAATGGGGACCAGAGGCCAAATTAATGGAACCATCTGATCTTGGACTTTCAGCATCCAAAACTGAATTAAACAAATTTTTTTATTTATAAAATATGTAGCCTCAGGTACTTTTTGTATAACAATGGAAAACAGACAAATATTCCCTTGTTACTTTATTTTTCCCTGGGTGAGAAGTTGGTACAATATAAGAAAATTATATTCTTCCTTTATCTCCCCCAGTCCAAATGTGAATATGGTGTGAGTTGTCACTCTAGCTGAGACGGACAGTATTAAACTGTAATATTGAACTGTATTAAAATACTTGACTCTGAGAGAAAAAATAATGTCTTGAGCCAGGCTAATCCTCAGGCATAGAAAAAAGTAATTAAATCAGGCAATTTGAGAAAAAATTGTGGCAATAGCAAATGAACAGGCAACAATGTAGTAGTGGTGAGTCACAGAAGGCCTTTTGCAGTTCCTGGAGATCCTATCAGGAAGGAGATCCACTTGGTTTTCAAGGTAGGAGAGATGGTAGCTGGGTCATCTTTCTTAGTTTCTCAACAGCATTTAGGATGGGGGTCATTAAAGATGGGAAGGGGGATTTTTAAAAATGCAACATTAATTTTTAAGACAATTATAAATGAATATGCAACTTAAGAAATAATGTAGAGATAGTATTTACTTTTTACTCAATTTAAAGTAACATCTTATAGAACTATAATATTGCAACCAGGATGTTGTTATGGATACAACCTACAGGTCTTATTTGTATTTCCCATTTTACTTCTACCTGTGCATGTGAGTTGTGTATACATGTAGGCGTGTGTGTGTGTGTGTGTGTGTGTGTGTGTGTGTGCGTGTGTACAATATGCATTTAGTTGTATACAATGTTAGCTCAGTTGTAGGTCCACGTATCCAACACCATACTCAAGACACAGTTCTATTGGCTTAAGAATCTTTCATGTTGCCCTTTAAAAATAATTGAGGTGAAATTCACATAAAATAAAATAATTTGAAAGTGATACTTTGACACATCCCCATTACTGTGGGTCTTTTTTTGAGGGGGGGCATTTTCATACTTTCTAGCACTATAATTTTTTTTAAGGCACCCCAGGAAGTTTCTGTCCTTGTCCTAGAATTTGCCTGTTCTTTAAGAAGCCCTAGTGCCTCCTACTGGAGAATGGTGTTAGAAACCAAGATCTGGAGAGGATCAAAATTTGTGCTCATTGCTGCTGGAAATCAGAGCTCCTCACACCTCTAGATAGAATAAGGAAACATGTAAACTAATGTATGTAATGTATATACTTATACTTATTTCTATACATAACGTATGTATCTATAGTAAGCTAAACATAAATCCATGTTGATCTTTTAACTCTAATCCATTGTCTTATCATCTTAGCATCCTTCCCTGGCTTATCTATAAACCCTCACTACAACAGTAGAGAAAACTGACTCCCTGCATTTCCTATACTTTTATTGAATTATTCAATATGTGTATAGAGCAATAACAGAATTATTAACCAGTTTTGGGGAAAACTTTTATCAGTATTTTTGTATATTTCTTTTGCCTTTAGATATCACTCGTTTTTCAAAGTTGCTTAGATCAGCACCTTTAATTCCACCCTTTTCAGCAAGTTGTTTTATATGATTAAAAGATAGTTAGAGGAGAGAGATCCAAGATGGCGGACTAGAGGGTGACTGCATCTCTCGTCACTCCAGAAATCAGGAATCAAAAAGGGGAGGTATTGAGAGACTTGGACCAACATAGAGCCGCGTGGTGAGTCTCTCCCACCAGATGAAGCATGGCCGGGTGGCAGGCCAAGGACAGGGGTAGCTTCTTGGAGCAGGGCAGGGCAGGGAGAGTCTTCCCCAAGCAGCCCTGCTCTCTCTGGCGGCAGGCTCGATCCACAGCCAGCTTCTAGGAGCAGGCCTGCCCAGTGAGAACTTTTCTGCACAGAGCCAACCCCAAGCTCCAGACCCAGCAGCGAGCCCCGGCCCGCAGGAGGCTTCTGGGACCAGGGCAGGGCAGCGAGAGACTTCCCTAAGCACCCCTGCTCCGGCGGCAGGCTCGATCCACAGCCAGCTTCTAGGAGCAGGCCTGCCCAGTGAGAGCTTTTCTCCACAGAGCCAACCCCAAGCCCTGAACCCAGCGGTGGGCCCCGCCCCACAGGCAGCTTCTGGGATGAAGGCAGGTCAGGGAGAGGCTTTCTCCGAGCAGCCTGCCTCCCTCAGACAGGGGCAGGCCCTGTCTATAGCCAGCTTCTAGGAGAAAGACCACCCAGTGAGAGGATTTCCATGAAGAATCTGCCCCAAGCCCTGGACCCAGTAGTGGGCTAGGGGCAGCTTTCTTCGGAAGCACTGCATTATCAAGTTCCTCCAAGACTTCAGGCTACTGAAGGCTGGGAGGTGATATACTGGAAATCTACAGGGACACTATAAGCCAATAGAGGAAATCTGCAATATCTCAGAGTCCCACTGATACCTGACCAATATGAGAAAACAAGGGAAGAAAATGTCCCAAACAAACCTAGATACTATATCAATAAAACCCAATGACAGCACAGCAGAAGAAATGTCAGAAAGGGAGTTCAGAATGTACATAATTAAAACAATCAGGGAAGCAAATGTGGAGATGAAAGAGCAAATGCAGGCATTGAAGGAAGAGATGAAAGAGCAAATGCAGGCATTAAATGATCGCACCAATCAACAGTTAAAACAGCAAATACGGGAAGCAAAAGATCATTTCAATAAAGAGTTAGAGATACTGAAAAAAAAAAGAAACCCAAACAGAAATCCTTGAAATGAAGGAAACAATAAACCAAGTTAAAAACTCCATAGAAAGCATAACCAATAGGATAGAATACCTGGAAGACAGAACCTCAGACATTGAAGACAAAATGTTTAATCTTGAAAACAAAATTGACCAAACAGAGAAGATGGTAAGAAATCATGAACAGAATCTACAAGAATTATGGGATATCATGAAAAGGCCAAATTGAAGAATTATTGGGATTGAGGAAGGCTTAGAGAAATAATCCAAAGGAATGAACAATCTATTCAATGAAATAATATCAGAAAATTTCCCAAATCTGAAGAATGAAATGGAAAACCAGGTACAAGAGGCTTATAGGACTCCAAATATACAAAATTACAACAGACCCACACCAAGGCACATTATTATGAAAATATCTAAATACAAAATAAAGACAGAATTTTAAAGGCTGTGAGAGAAAAGAATCAAATTATATTCAGGGGGAAACCAATAAGAATATCAGCATATTTTTCAATCCAGACCCTAAAAGCTAGAAGGGCCTGGAACAACATTTACCAAACCCTGAAAGAAAATGGATGCCAACCAAGAATCTTATACCCAGCAAAACTTACTTTCAGATTTGACGATGAAATAAAATCCTTCCATGATAAACAAAAGCTAAAGGAATTTACAAAAAGAAAGCCAGCATTACAGAACATTCTCGGCAAAATATTCCATGAGGAAGAGATGAAAAACAACGATGTAAATCAGCAATGGGAGGAACTAGCCTAAAGGAATAGCCAAATATAGGAGAAACCAAATCATGTCAAAAAACAAAAATGAGTCCAATGACTAGGAATACAAATCATACCACAATAATAACCGTGAATGTTAATGGCTTGAACTCATCAATCAAAAGACATAGACTGGCATATTGGATTAAAAAGAAAAATCCAACAATATGCTGCCTGCAAGAGACTCATCTCATAGAAAGAGATACCCATAGACTAAAGGTGAAAGGATGGGAGAAAACATACCATGCACACAGACACAGCAAAAAAGCTGGAGTATCCATCCTCATTTTAGATAATGTGGACTTCAAGCCAAAACTAGTCAGAAGGCATAAAGAAGGACATTACATACTGCTTAAGGGAAGCATAAATCAGCAAGACATAACAATCATAAATATCTATGTCCCGAACATTGGCTCATCCATGTACGTCAAACAAATCCTTCTCAATTCCAGAAATCAAATAGAGCACAACACAATAATACTAGGTGATTTTAACACACCTCTCTCACCGCTGGATAGATCGTCCAAACAAAAATTGAATAAAGAAACCATAGATCTCAATAACACAATCAACAATTTAGACTTAACCGACTTATATAGAATATACCATCCAACAAAGAACGAATACACTTTCTTCTCAGCAGCACATGGATCCTTCTCTAAAATAGACCATATTTTATGCCACAAAGCTACTGTTAGCAAATACAAGAAGATAGAGATACTACCTTGTATTCTATCAGATCATAATGGATTAAAATTAGAAAGAAATGACAGAATAAAAACCAGAAACTTCTCCAATACTTGGAGATTAAATACTACGTTATTATATGATGAATGGATAACAGAAGACATCAGGAGGGAAATAAAAAAATTCTTAAAAGTAAAGGAGAAGAAAGACACATCATATCAAAACCTCTGGGACACTATGAAAGCAGTACTTAGAGGAAGATTTATTTCATGGAGCGCATTCAACAAAAGAAATAAAAATCAACAAATAAACGACTTAACACTACAGCTCAAAGCCCTAGAAAAAGAACAGACCAACACCAAAAGTAGTAGAAGACAGGAAATAGTTAAATCAGAGCTGAAATCAATGAAATTGAAACAAAAGAAACAATCAGAAAAATTAACAAAATAAAGAGTTGGTTCTTTGAAAAAATAAACAAAATTGATAAACATTAGCCACACTAACAAAGAGAAAGAGAGAAAACTCAAATTACTAACATTCAGAAGGAACAAGGAAATATCACTATAGACATGAGTGAAATACAAAACATAATTAGAAGCTATTTTGAAAATCTATACTCCAACAAAGCAGAAAACCCCAAAGACATCAACAAGTTTTTAGAGACATATGAATTACCTAAACTGAACGAGGAGGACATACACAACTTAAATCAATCAATTTCAAGCAATGAAATAGAAAAGGTCATCAAAAGCCTACCAACAAAGCAAAGTACAGGACCAGATGGGTTCTCAGCCGAGTTCTGCAAAACCTTTAAAGAAGAGCTCATTCCAATACTCCTCAAAGTATTTCATGAAATAGAAGATGGGGGAACCCTCCCAAACTCTTTCTATGAAGCCAATATCACCCGGATACCTAAACCAGACAGAGACACATCAAGGAAAGAAAATTTCAGACCAATATCCTTAAGGAACATTGACGCAAAAATTCTCAACAAAATTTTAGCAAATCGCATCCAAAAATATATTAAGAAGATAGTGCACCACGATCAAGTGGGTTTTATCCCAGGGATGCAAGGTTGGTTCAACATCCAGAAATCAATAAATGTCATTCACCATATCAACAGACTTAAAGTTAAGAATCACATGATTATTTCAACAGATGCAGAAAAAGCATTCGATAAAATACAGCATCCCTTCATGCTCAAAACACTAGAAAAAATAGGGATAGTGAGAACATTCCTTAACATTGTAAAGGCTATCTATGCTAAGGCCATGGCCAATATCACTTTAAATGGTGAAAAACTGAAAGCATTCCGCCTAAAAACTGGAACAAGGCAGAGATGTCCTCTTTCATCACTTGTATTCAACATCATCCCTGAAACTCTAGCCAGAGCAATTAGGCAAACCAAAGAAATTAAAGGGATATGAGTAGGAAAAGAAGAACTCAAACTATCCCTGTTCGCTGATGACATGATTATATATTTAGAGGAACATGGAAATTACTCCAGAAAACTTTTAGAACTCATAGGTGAATTCAGTAAAGTATCAGATTACAAGATCAATGCTCATAAATCCAATGCATTTTTATACATAAGTGATGAATCTTCAGAAGGAGAAATTAGAAAACTACCCCATTCACAATAGCCTCAAAAAAAATAAAATACGTGGGAATCAATCTCACAAAAGAGGTGAAAGACCTCTACAATGAGAACTACAGAAACTAATGAAAGAAATTAAAGAAAATCTTAGAAGATGGAAAGATCTCCCATGTTCTTGGATAGGAAGAATTAATATTGTCAAAATGGCCATACTACCAAAAGTGCTATACAGATTCAATGCAATTCCAATTAAAATCCCAATGATGTCCCTTACAGAAATAGAGCAAGCAATTATGAAATTCATCTGGAAGAATAAGAAACCCAGAATAGCTAAAGCAATCCTTAGCAGAAAGAGGGAAGCAGGGGGTATCGCAATACCAGATCTTCAACTCTATAACAAAGCAATAGTAACAAAAACGGCATGGTATTGGTACCAAAATAGACAGGTAGATCAATGGTACAGAATAAAGGACATGGACACAAACCGAAATAAATACAATTTTCTCATACTAGACAAAGGGGCCAAAAATATGCAATGGAGAAAAGATAGCCTCTTCAACAAATGGTGCTGGGAAAACTGGAAATCCATATGCAACAGAATGAAATTAAACCCCTATCTCTCACCCTGCACAAAACTCAACTCAAAATGGATCAAGGACCTGGGAATCAGACCAGAGACCCTGCATGTTATAGAAGAAAAAGTAGGTCCAAATCTTCAACATGTCAGCTTAAGATCAGACTTCCTTAACAGGACTCCCATAGCACAAGAAATAGAAGCAAGAATCAACAACTGGAATAGATTCAAACTGAAAAACTTTCTCTCAGCAAAGGAAACTATCAGTAATGTGAAGAGAGAGCCTGCAGAGTGGGAGAAAATCTTTGCCACTCATACTTTAGATGGAGCACTAGTTTCCAGAATATATAAAGAACTCAAAAAACTCTACACCAAGAATACAAATAATCCAATCAACAAATGGGCCAAGGAAATGAACAGACAGTTCACAGAAGAAGATGTACAAGCAATCAACAGATATGTGAGAAAATGTTCAACATCTCTAGTAATGAGAGAAATGGAAATCAAAACTACCCTAAAATTTCATCTCACCCCAATTAGAATGGCGATTATCAAGAACACAAGCAACAACAGGTGTTGGCGAGGATGTGGGGAAAAAGGTACACTCATACATTGCTGGTGGGGTTGCAAATCAGTGCAGCCACTCTGGAAAGCAGTATGGAGATTCCTCAGAAAGCTTGGAATGGAACCATCATTTGACCCAGCTATCCCACTCCTTGGCCTATACCCAAAGGGCTTAAAATCAGCATACTACAGTGATACAGCCACATCAATGTTCATAGCTGCTCAATTCACCATAGCCATATTGTGGAACCAACCTAGATGTCCTTCAATTGATGAATGGATAATGAAAGTGTGGCACATATATACAATGGAATATTACTCCACCATAAAGAATGATAAAATTATGGCATTTGCAAGCCAATGGATGAAATTGAAGAATATCATGCTAAGTGATATAAGCCAATCTCAAAAAACCAAAGGAAGAATGATCTCACTGATAAGTGGATGATTACACATAATGGGGGTGGGAGGGGTTAGTGTTAGGGTTAGGGGTAGGTTTAGGGTTAGGGTTAGGGAGTGGCAGGAATGGAAGAAGGAAGGACTGCATAGAGGGAAAAGAGGGGTGGGAGTGGTGGGGGGAAGGGAAAAAATAACAGAATGAATCAAACAACATTACCCTATGTAAATTTGTGATTACACAAATGGTATGCCTTGCCTCCATGTACAAACAGAGAAACAACATGTATTCCATTTGTTTACAATAAAGAAAAAAAAGATAGTTAGAGGCTAGCTGGGTTCGGTAGCACATGCCTGTAATCCCAGCAGCATGGGAGGCTGAGGCAGGAGGATCGCAGTTCAAAGCCAGCCTCAGCAAAATCAAGGCGCTAAGCAGCTCAGTACGACCCTGTCTATAAATAAAATACAAAATAGTGGCTCAGTGATCCAGTGCCCCTGAGTTTAATCCCCATAGTTTGAAGTTCTTTGAGGTTTGACAACTGCTTAATGTTATGTGTCTACTATTTCAGTATCATACAAAATATGTCTATTCCACTGTGGGTCTGAATTGTCCTGCACAATGCTCATGTGTTGAAGCATGGTCCCCAATGCAGCAGTGTTTGGGGGTGAGACTTTTAGGCAATGATAGGATCATAAGGGCTCTGCCTTTACCAGTGGATTAATCCCTTGAAAGCTAAATGAACTATTGGGAGGAGGGACCTAGTTGGAGGAAGTATGTTACTGGAGGAGTTTCCTAGAAGTGTTCATCATGTCCCCTTCCTCTCAATGTCTCTCTCTCTCTCTCTGCTTCCTGAACTGAGCAGCTTTCCTCTACCATATCTTTTCACCATGATATTCTGCCTCACCTCAGGCCCACAGCAATATGGAGCTGGCTGACCATGGACTCAGTCTTCTGAAATCATGAGTCAAAAGAAATTGTTTCTCCTTTTTGGTTAGGTATTTGGTCACCGGGATGAAAAGGGGACTACCAAATTTCTCTACTCTGAAGAAATCCCTTGTGTTTCCCTTTTCAACATCCTCTCTCCTCCCAAATTCCTAGAAACCACCAATTTTTTTTTGTTACCACTATAAATTTTTCCTTTTCATAATGTCATGTTAGAATGATCTAGTATGCAACTTTTTCAAAACTGTCTTCTTTCACTTATCAATATGCACTTAAGATTCAATCATGTCTTTCATGGCTTAATATTTAATTTCTTTTTATTTTTGACTAATTTTCTATTGCATAGACATAATGTAGTTTATTCACACACTTATTAAAGTATCTTGGTTAGTTTTAAAATATCTTGGTTAGTTTTAGTTTACAGTCATAATGAATAAAGCTGCTATAAAATCCTTGTAGAGATTTTTATGTTTTCATAAGTTTTCAATTCAGTTGGTGAAAACCTTGTAAGTGTAATTTCTGGATTTTGTGGTAAAACTCTACTGAACTTTCTAAAGAACTGTCAAATTGTTTTCCAAAGCAATTCTACCATTCTGCTTTCTCACAACAATGAATACGAATTGTTAGTTTTTTTGCATTTTAACTATTCTAGCAGGTGTGCAGTGATATCTCATTAAGTTGCATTTCCCAATGAAAAAATTTCATAGATTTGTTTATCATCCATATATGTTCTTCATAGAGATATCTGTTCAGATTTTTTGTCTACTTTTTGCATTTTTTAATTGGGTTGCATTTTAGGCATTCTTTGTATGTTTTAGATATAAGTCTTTTATGCAATATGTGATTTGCAAATATTCTCTCATGTCTTTTGATTCTCTTAATACTGTTTTTCACTGAATAAATGTTTTTCAATTTAATAAAGTCAAAATTTCCATTCCTGTATTTCATTGTGTTTTGGGTATGTATTTAAAAATTCATCACCAAATCCAAGGTCATTTGGATTTTGCTATGTGAAAAATTAAATTTTTGTTTTTGTTTGGTTTTCACATGGCCCTTATTTGATTTATGTGACATTTTTGACAATGTGGATTACTTTTTCCAGACAACATATTTTCTGTACTTGGAGAACATACTTTGTTTCCTTTCTTCCTTCTACATTATTCCCCACCCTTTCTTATTTTCTGGTTGACTTTTACTTTATTCTTTCATTAATTAGGATAAAAGCACTCCAGGGCTCAGTCCTATGACCACTTTAATTTTCTGTATGTGTTCATACTCTTAGTGATTATCCAATCCTTTGTCTCTAAGCACCATCCAGGTAATGTTGAATCACAGATGTTTATATGTTTTAGAACCTCTTTTCTTAATCATGTACACATCTGTACCTGATCAAATCTCCATGTTGGTTGCATCTGGAACCTAATGGACCTTAATCCAAATTCCTCATTTCCAACCTTAAGCTTGCACATCCTCTAGGCTCATTTCAGTGACTGGCAATTGCCAAAGGGTCAATATTTTCTTGGGTGGGAATCAAAGATGGTACCCATTTCATGGAAACATTCTAGGGACTGTTGTGTAGGGTAAGCAAAAAATACCTCCAGTAGGTGCTGTCAGTGGTAGATTATTTGTCATATGCTGCTGTATTCACTTGAATATGACTACTCGAGTAGTCTCTTCCTACACTGCCTTCAAGTTGGCCATGTGACTTGCTTTCACCATGCATAGGAAGAAGACATGGTATGCCACTTCTGAGCCTGGGTCTCAAGAGGTTTTATAGCTTCTGTTCTGGAATTCTTCTCTGAGGCTACCTTCTGAAAAATCTGGTCTATTTTTTTTAGAGAATGAGACACCACATGGAATAGAGATGACCCTCCCTAGCTGAGACCCCTAAATCAGCCAATCATAATCAAAGCCAACAGCCAGGCAAGTGTTCGAAGGCATCCTTGACCATCTGTCCCTAAATGAATCACCTGGTGACTTCAGCCATATATATGACTGAGGCAAGACCAACAGAAGACCTCCCACTTAAACCCAGATGGATGATCCATAGAATTTTGTGCAAAGGAACTAGTTTTATTATTCAGTCATTAAATTTTGGTATGACTTGTTATGCAGCAAAAGATAACTTCATTATGGGAAATCTATGCAAAACTTCTACCCTTATTCTCCAATATGGCACAGCATAGGTGTTGGGAGTTTTGGAAAATGTATCCACTTGAATATGTGGATATCCACTTGAATATCATAGGTGACCTATGTTATGTGTGCTTTGGTTCAAAAGGAAAATATGTTTAATTATGTTCTTTCCCCTTATGATTTAGTAAGTTTCTTTGTACCAACTTGGTCCATAGTCCAAAATACCAGCTAGGGAACTTACTGGGGTTGATGTGTCAAAGGACATCCCTTGGGGATGTGAGGGTGGCCACAGGATTAGGGTAAGAGACTCTAATATTAAAGAGTGAGATGGAGTTCAGTCTTTGACCAGAGCCAATTTGGAAGTCCTGAGGTCTTTCTTATTGGCAAAGTCTTCTTCATTCCTAGATTCCTTTCTGGTTTCTACATTCTACTTGTCGGCATTGGGCTGGCTCCTCTATGCATCGTTCATTCATTCAACAAACAAATATTAAACTCTTCCCCAGGACTAGTCTCTATAGGCCAAGCATCACAAAAAGAGAAGACTGAATTTCAGACCCAAGGAGTAGAAGTATTGATGTGAGTTTGATACTATTTAATAAATAAGAGTAGAAAGATTAATGGAATATATTGGAGACATCAAAACAGTTAACTAAAGCAAGGAGTGAGTAAATAAGAAATGTTCCAAAGGTAAGGACACTTAAGTGAGTCCAAAATGAAAATAAGGAGGAGGCCCCAGACTAGTGGGAGAACACATAGCACAAAGGTGAGCAATGTGGGGAGATTAGTGTCCTAATCTTGTCTTGTGTTCTGGGTACAAGAACACAGACTCTCTGCTGCTGCCTGGAGTTGTTGTTGATTCCCGTCACTAACAGTATTATATTGTATGAAAATATCCAGCTTGTATATCCATTCTCAGGAGGGATGTTGGGTTGCTTCAAGTTTGTAGATACTAAAGATTGTCAGGAATGAACACATTTGAACATATCATTTAGTTCATGGATTTCCATATTTCTGTTGGGAAAATAATGAGGAATGAATTGAGTATGTTCAGCTTCAGTAGACACTGCCCAACAGTCTTCCAAAACAACATTTCATTTATTTGCATGTTTACTTTTACAGTGAAACAAGCTAGTTTCCCTGGATGAACTGTGCTTTAACCAGAATTTTGGCAAGGCCCTGAGTCCTTCAGTGGTCTCTGGGGGAGATTTTGCCAGCTTCAAGATCATTCTGGCATGTAGAGGCTGAATGAAGAATTGGAAGGAACATCAGAGGGCTTTAGAGCCAGAAGGATCTGTGAATAAACCCAACCTCTGTCACGACTGGGCCCTGAACATGTTCTCCTTGAATTGACCTGTCTCTAGGCACAGAACTTAACTTCTTTGAATGTGTCAGGCAGGATTCTCCAGAAAAACAGAACCAATGGGATGTGTTTAGATAGAGTTGTCCCTCAGTAGCCACAGGTGATTGGTTGCAGGATCCTAGAAGGTACCAAAATCCATGGACGCTCAAGTTCCTTATATAAAATGGCATAGTATTCACCTAGAGCTTATGCACATCCTCTTCTATACTTTAGATGGTTTCTAGGTGACTGGTAATACCCAATACAGTGTAAATGCTATGTGAATACTTGTCATACTGTATTGTTTAGGGAATAATGACAAGAGATGTTTAGGGAGTTTCAACAAGAAAAAAGTCTGTACACACTCACTATAGACACAATTCTTTTTTTTTTTTTTTTTAGTATTTTCAGTTCATTGTTAAATCTGTGGATGCAGAACTTGCAGATAAAGAGGATTGACTGAATGAATACATTCACACACATACACATAAATATATCAATAAATCAATAAATTAGTGTGTGTGTTTGGAGGGGGGGAAGAGAGAAGAAGAGAGAGAGAGAGAGAGAATGAATATGAGAGAATTTTAAGGAACTGGGTCAGGTAAGGGTGGAGACTTGACAAATCCAAAATCTGATGGGCTACAGACCCAAGGCAAATTTGTAATTTGACAGTTTTGACATCTGCTGACAGAATTCCATCTTGCTGGTGGTATGAGGACAGGAGGGAGAGGAAAATAAACCTTTGTTATATTAAGACCTTCAACTGATTAGATAAGGTTCACCCACATTATGGAGAGCAATCTGCTTTACTTTGAGTCCTCCAACTTAAATGTCAATCTCTTTCAAAATACACCTTCATAAAATTATTCAGAATAATGTTTGCTCACATATCTTGACACTGTGTTCCCACTAAATTGACATAAAGTTATTGTCACACTGATCTTCAGTTTTTGTGACTTCTAAGTGAAAGTTACAAACTTTTCCTTATAAGGCTGGTTGAAAAGCCTTCATAACAGAGCATATCAAGGCTGCCCCATAAATCCTGTCCCTCTGACAGACTCCCTGAGGCTCTGCAGATGCCACCCCTGGAACCCAGGCTCCTGATGGTGGAGCTGTTTCTTCCTCCTGATAAACTCTAGGAGGACTGACTGGCTAGGGGAGGATCAGTTCCACACAGTGATTCTGTCAAGACTCTTGTACTGGATGAGTGGTCAGCACACCTCCACCAGATGTCCCTGAAGGAGGGTAGTGTACTACTTATCTCTGTAGCCACAGCCCAGCTCAAGCCCTGGCACACAGGAAGTGTGTGGAATGATTGGAGAGCAGGATGAATTGAAGGGTTTAGTTGGGTTTCCATCAACTGCTTTCCCAAGGTTCCTCTTGCCCTTTGTACCAGCCTGCTACCTACCTGCTCCTTCCTGTGTGTTATTACTTAGACCTGGAATGTCCCCACAGAAGTTCACGTGTTAGACAATAGTGATGTTCAGAGGTGAAAAGACTTGACAGACAGCTGTTATCTCAAGAATGGATTAATCCATTTGATGGATAATTCACTCGAATGGACTACTTAGTGATAACTGTAGGCAGATGGGACATGGTTGAAGGAAGCAGGTCACTAGGGACTGCCCTTGGGGAATATATTTTGTCTCTGGACCTTCTTTCACTCATGTGCATGTTTCTCTGTCTCTCTCTCTCTCTTCTCTTTGCTATGCACCGAGTATCTTTCCTTCATCACATCCTTCTGCCAGGATATTCTGCTTCATCTCAGGCATAGAACAATGGAGTCATTTAACTATGAACTGAAAACTGAAACTATGAACCCCAAATAAACTTTTTTATACCTTTATTTTATTTGTTTTATTTTTATGTGATGCTGAGGATCGAAACTAGTGCCTCACACATGCTAGGCAAACATTCTAACACTGAGCCAAAACCCCAGCCTCCCAAATCAACTTTTCTTTCTCTAAGTTGTTCTTGTCAGGTATTTGATCATGGCGATGAAAATCTGACTAACACACTGAGTTCACAGTCAACAAGCAGGACTGGGCTCTATGTTCTGGTGACTGAATGTGTTTACCTCCTCCAGTCCCTTCCACCAAGTCCACTGGCAGCTTTGCCACTTCAGTATGCCAGGCATCTGCCCTCCTGCACTCCTGACTTCAGGAAATCCTGTGGGGCAGCTCAAGTCTGTCTGCCAGGTGTCACCACACCTCTTCTTCTTGGGGGATCTCTTGCTGCTTCCCAGAACCTTCAGCTACCTCCTCACACTCCCAGATGATTGCTTTGTATTGACCAACCACTTGGTGTCCTGCTTGATTTGGGCTTTGTTTTACTCTGGCACCAGAAACTGTATTGAAGAACCTGTTCACCATCTTGTGGAGCAAGTGTCCTTACCCACCCTGACTCGCTTTCTACATTTTCTCAGCCCAGAGCTCCTTCTGACCTCACTGGGATAACATTGCTTCTCTCTTACTCTCTCCCTTAGAATGGCATATACTGACCATCCTTTCTTCTACCTCTTCTTTCTGCAAATAGAAGCCTTGTGTGGAAGGAAATCCCCACTCCTGTTCCATCTGCTTGAGCCCTGGCTGTTCAGGTGAACATGCCTTGATAAAAACGAGAATATCTGTGGAGTCACATAGAATGAGATTTTTAGCATTTTTGGCAAATTGTTCCATATTTTCTGAACTCCAGAGTCTTCAATATCTGTCATTCACACGTTTGTCACATGACCTCCTGGACATTCAGATGCCTGGCTCAGAGAGGGTGAGCCAGGAGAGGTGGCTCCCACCCTTCACTGGCCATATCTCTCCAAATGCCCAGCACCCTACCCCCAGACCTATTCTGCAGCCACTGGTGTGAAAATGAGTCATGGTGCCTAGTGGAGGGTCTGCCTCCCTGCCCTCTGCTACACACACCCACAGTAAGGGGGAGAGCTGCCCTACCTTCTCCTATAAGCTGAGCTGATCCAGGACAGACATGGTTGGGTTGGGTTGGGAGGTTAAGTGTGAAGGGTAGAGTCTTTACCTTGGTGGCGGTGCAGGTGGAAGGCAGAGGTTGCAGGGTCTGGAGTGGCAGTGTTTCCATGCTCCTAGGGCAGCTCTGGAAGGGCTCCAGTGCCTGAGGCGCTGGACTGGGCCTGCCTGAAGCTTGCTGGACTTCCTCTTGTTCCTTGTTTGTCTTTCCACTGTTTTTTTTCTGACTTTTCTCTGAGAATATTTGTGCTGCCCATGTGCTTGCTATGTGCTGAGGTGGGCTTTGCTCCCTCAGGATGAGTATGACCTTGTTTCCTGAATCCTAGGCAAAGGCCTCTCCTCTCACCTGCCTGTGGAGGTTGTTACAAGTCTGTACTTCTGACAATTGTGGTGACCTGTGTCCTGGGCCCTGTCTTGCCACATGGTTGAGCACATGTCCTGAGCTGTACTAAGACAAAGACCATATTGAGATGGCTCATTCACTTGTGTATCTTGATGGCAAGACTAGGAGCTCTTAGAAACAAGGACTGAATCCTCTTTACCTTTAAAGTTCTTAGCCTGGCAAATAGATGGCACCCAGTGGATGGCACTTACTTATATTAGGTCTCAATAACTCTTTTGGTGAAAGATACTTGAATCCTGTCACAGGCATTAACTGTGCATAAGCATGCAGGAAGATTCTAGACACCCCCACCCATGACAAAGCAGACTGAGCTGTGGCTTTTCTGGTAATGTATTTGATGAAGCTCTCTTGTTATCTACATGGGGCTCCTATGGCTGACTTGGGAGACCTGATAGGGTGGGATGGAGTGCCCAATCTTTTATTTGTGGTTCTGGGAATAGGACCCTATAGAACCCTGGATGTCATGTGCACTAGGCAAATGTTCTACCACCGCTATACTCCCTAGTCCCTGGATTGCTCCTTTCTAAGACCCTTGAACCCAGCATGCTATCCCCAGGGGAATGCTCATTTAAAAACTCAACAGTAATACTTTCAGATCTGGTGGACTGAAGAACACTTCCTATGTTCTTTATGATGTCTCCTTAACCCTCTGCTTTCTCTGCCCCTTACAGAGGGGATGTAAGTCACTCTAGCAGTATGAAGTCACAGGGAAATCCAGAGCTGGACCCAGACATGGTCCACCCAGGTGGCTCTCAGCTCAGCTAGATGTATTCAGTTCATCCCTCTTGTTCTAATATGGTTGCAGGGCAAAGGTCACTTTCTCTAGCATCACTTGGTCCTACCAACCAAATCCAGGTTTTAATGGAGCATCTGATTTTTTTCTCATAGGACCTAGTTGCCATGTAAGGAGTTTTGGCCTAGAGTAGGGGTGCTGAGACTTCATGGAGAGAGAGGCTCAGATAGATGCAGGGGCTTCAGCTAGTACAGCAAAGGCACCAGATGTATGAATGAAGTCTTAAAATGTTCCAGCCAATTTGGGCTCTCAGATGAATGGAGCTTCATGAATGACTTCAGGCAGCACCTCTTTCAACAGAAGAACCATCCAGTTGGTCTGACTGAATAGCTTAAATTACAGAATAAACAATTATTATTTTAACCATTTAGTTTTTGTGATAGTTTTTATGTACTCAAGGATAGCAGCTAAAAATATTAATAACTATTTCTGAATATCCTTTAATACCAAGTCCATATTCAAATTTCACCAGTTTTCTCCTAATGACTTTTTATGATCTTTTATTTGGACTGGAATCTAAATGAGGCCACATACTGCACATTTAATCATGTCTCCCCAGTTTCAGATTTTCCTCAAAACATTTCTTTTCTCCATTATTACAGAAAAACTGGGCTAGTTATTTGTTCACATGCTTGCTTTGACTGATTACATCTTTGTAGTATAATTCAACTTGTTCTATCCCATTTGCCTTTTGAAAATCAGTAGATGGAGTGTTGCTTCGACTAATTTCAATTTGATGGTGCTATGGTTTTTGGTGCAAATCTGTGGCCTCATATTAGGAGCATGCCCTTCCAGTTATTCTGTTAGCATACAACTCCAAGTGTTATAGTCTGAGCCCTCCATTGACAGGCCTCAACTGGGTGATCTCAATGGGCAGTCAGCATTGCAAACCCTGATAAGGGTCCACCCTTTTATTTTTCATCTGAGCTGAGCAAGGTGACTGTCCAAAGTCACACAGTGGTTCAGGACAGCTGTTGTTCCAGCCCCTTGTACCCACCTTGAAGGAGGCCCAGAGTCATGACATGTTAGGTCCTTTTCTGAGACTCTTTCTTTTGGTGATGGGGTGGGAGGAGTACCAGGGATTCAACCTAGGGATGCTTAACCACTAAACAACATCCCCATACTTTTAAATTTTTTATCTTGAGACAGATAAGTTGCTCAGTGCCTTGCTAAATGGCTGAGGCAGACTTTGAACTTGCCATCCTCCTGTTTCAGCTTCCTGGGCCTGCCACTGTCTGGCAGACTCTTTCTTTTCTTAATTTTATTATTATTTATTTCTATTGTTTAGCACATTATAGTTTTACATAACAGTGGGGTTCATTTTGACATAGCCATACAAGCATATAGTGTAACTTTCTCTATTTAACTTCCTCATATTTCCTTACTTCCTCCAACCCTCTAATCCCTTTCCTCTACTCTACTGGTCTCCCATTTAATTGTTTATTTGTTTATGTTTTAATGGATGCATTATAGTTTTATGTAAATTTGCAATTCACTGTGGTGTATTCATATGTACACTTAGCATAATTTGGTCAATTAACTTCCCCAGTCTTTCCCCTTTCCTTCCACTCCTCCTTCCCTGTTGATCCTCCACTCCTACTACGCTGATCTCCCTTCTTTTTTGTGAGATTCTCCTATTTCATTCTTTTTTTTCTCTTTAGCTTCTGTATATGAGAGAAAACGTTCAACCCTTGACTTTCTGAGTCTGGCTTATTTTACTTAGAATGATGGTCTCCAGTTCCATCCATTTAATAACAAATGACATAATTTATTTCTTCTTTATATTGAGTAACACTCCATTGTGCTCTTATGGCTCAATTTCTTTTTTAATCCATTTGTCTATTAATGGGCACTTACATTGGTTCTATAATTTGGCTATTGTGAATAGTGCTGTCATAAACATTGGTAAGCATATAATACTATAGTATGCTAAGTTTAGTTCTTTTGGGTAAATATCAAGGAGTGGGACAGCTGAATCATTTGGTGATTCCATTCCTAGGCTTTTGAGGTATCTCCATACTGCTTTCCAAAGTGGTTGTACCATTTTGCCTGGGATTCTCTCTTGGCCTCCAAAATGCCCCTCTTACTGTAGAAATAGTGTCAAGGCATTTCCCTGTGACATTTGGCAACCACCGTAGAGGAACTGGAGACATTTGCCTACTATCACTCTAACTACTGTAAATGTCTTATTCCAAGACCTCAAAAGGGCTTGGGAAAGCCATTTGACCTCCTAGAGTACTGGACACAGTGTGGAATCCATTTCTAGATCTGGCCTATCCAAGCCCTGGGTCCAGCTGACTCCTATCCCAGGCCAACTTACCCTCAAAGCCAAGGGGAGGCTGATTCCTGGCTCAACCAGCCAAGTGTCTGTCTACAAAGGGCCTCTGGTCTCTGCTCTCCAATGAGAGTCCCAGGAATCCCATGCTGAATGGGGGTGATTCTTGACTCTGGGACATTGTCCATGTTACACACTTTTCTCCACTAGTTCATATGCAGAGTTCTGGGTCATTCTATAATTGTTCCCTTGCATGGCCCACACTGATCCCTGGACTGGGTCCACTTTCTTCTCTTCCCTATCTGCAGCACTGATCACAGCATGCTGCAATTGGGAGTGCACTGGTAAATATTGAGCTGTGGCACCCCTGGAAAGCACCCCTGATCTACAGCATTTGCTGCTACTTGGGTGTGGATACTCCCACCATGAGGATTTTAGGGTTGACTCTCCCTCTAGGGCCGGGGTTTTTGGAGGGGTTGACTTTTTCCCTCTGCACTGACCGTGTGGTGGACCTCCTCACAGAAAGGCTCAAGAAGTGTCTGTGATGTGAGTAAGCAAATGGACAGTTCTAAACTGTTTCTGCCCCACCTCTGAGGCTCCTCTTCTGGGTTGAGCCTACTCTCATCTATAGCTGAGCCATGTAGGAAAGTGACAAGAGGTCTTGTCCTTCACTCCCTCTTGGCTTCTATGGGCCTCTCTTCCTTGTTCCTCTGGTTTTCCTGGGATGGGTCCAGCACTTGTCACGTGGGAAGTAACATCTCCAGCACTCTGCCCGTGGGGTCTGTTTAGACCTAACTCACCCTCTGCCAGAAGCCTCTCCTGTACCCAGGCTGAGGGGAGAAGCATGTCAGCAGGATGCAGCAAGAGACCTAAGCCTCAGGCCTCAGGTTTATCAGTTCTGGCTTTGGCTGGTCCAACTGTCCAGGTTTAGAGTTGGGGACTTGGGTCACCATCCCCTGCTGGGTATGTATATTTACCTCTGATCTCTGGCTCAGCTGCAACCTCTGCAGGGTTCCTAGGACATCTGCCCTTGGGCCTTGGAAATTGAGACCCCTCTGTCCACTGAGTGGTTTGGAGCTCTGGCTTCTTTCCCAGACTGTATCTGGATGAGTCTGGGTACTGCCTGGGTCTCTTCTCCATTCCTTCAGCTCTTTTATGGTTTTTTTTTTTTTTTTTTTACCATATTTTCTGTTATTTAATGGTTTATTTATTTTTTTACATAATACAACTTTTCATGTGTGAGTTTTATGGGCATTAAGTTCATCACATACTTACCTCCTAGAACACAGCTGTGAAGTAGGAGGGTACCTACTTTTGATGGGTCCTTTCTGTGTGTCAGCCTTGTTCCAAATCCTTTAGGATCAGAATAATCTAAGTAACTAGATGTCACCATCATGCCCATTTTATCTTGGATAGATTAGGTAGAGAGGTTAAGTACATTACTGTTTGTGTCACCTTTTTCACTGCTATGACTAAAAGACCTGATAAGAACAATTTCAGAGGAGTAAAAGTTTATTTGGGGGCTTATGGTTTCAGAGGTCTTGATCAATAGGCCCTAACCCTAAATGTAACCCTTTCCTGGGACTCAAGAACATCATGATGGAAAGAGTATGGTGAAGGGAAGTGGTTCACATGATGATCAAGAAGCAGAGAGAAACTCCATTCACCAGATAAAAAATACAAACCCCAAAGCACGCCCCCAATGCCTACCTCCTTCAGCCACACCTACCTGCCTTCAGTTATCACTCAGTTAATGCCTATCAGCGGACTAATGCACTGATTAGGTTAAGGCTATCATAACCCAATCATTTTATTTTTGAATGTTCTTGCATTGTTGCACTCATGAGCATTTTGGAGACACCTAGTATCTAAACCACAACAAACACCCAAGTTCACACAGTTGGTAAGCATGAGTGCTTGGATTTAAATCTTGGTATCCATGACCTCATCACTGTGCCTATCAGGCTGAACTCTCTTGGTCTGTCCTTGAGTGAGTTTGCTGAGCACAGTGCCTTATAGCCTCACAGAATTCATCAGAACCTGCATGGCTGTCACAGTGTGCTAACTAGGATTGAGGGCCCAAGTGGCTTGGTTTATATTCATGAGGGGGTCCAGAGTGTAGATGGAATACTGCCATCTCAATTGGGAAGGCAGAGTAAATTCTGTTCTCAGATGTATTGTTCTACTATAGTTTGAGTGTTGAATGTCCTCCAAAGGCTCATGTGATTCCCAGCTTATGGAACTATTGGAAGGAAGATAGATCATTAGGGGCATGTCCTTGAAGGAAATATCGCAACCCTAGCTCCTTCTCTTTCTTATTTTTATCTTCCTGGTTTCCATGAGCTGAAAGGCCTTCTTTCCATGTGCTCCCACCATGATGTACTGCGCTGCTATGGGCCCAAAGCAATAGGGCCAAGAGACCATGCACTGAAACCATTGCCCCAAATAAACCTTTCCTCCTTTTTAAATTGATTATGTCGGGCATTTTTTTTTTTTTCATAGTAACAGGAAGAAGACTAACACATGTTCCACCATTAAGGCATGTGGCTACAGACCCCTGATTAAGTTGTTTGCAGTAGCCCATTCCTTGATAAAGGAGGGATTTTAAACTATGAGAAAGCAATGGTGGGAGGAAGTTCTTCAAGCAGATAGGTTAGGACATGAGGATATAAGGAGGATATGAATGTGTCTCCCAGAATACTTGGGCCCCAAAGAGGCTGGACTGGGTGGGGTTGGCTCTGGCCTTGCTGCAGCGTGAGGGAGGAGCTTTATGGCTCATGACATTCCTTCTCAGATGCTCCTTTTGACAAGTTGCCATGAGGTGGTCTTTCCTACGATTACTTTGATGCCTGGGTTTTATGTAGCTTTTTGTAAAATAATATAATTTTGGGGGCAAGAACACTTTACACCTTCTTAAAATTTTAAGTATCTAGTACATGATCATTAACTATAGGTGACACGTCATACAGCTAATCTTTGTTTTTTTTTTTTTTTCCACCAGGAATTGAACCCAGGGATGCTTAAACACCGAGAAACATCCCCAGCCCATTTTTATATTTTATTTTAAGACAGGGTCTCACTGAGTTGCTTAGGGCCTCACTAAGTTTCTGAGGCTGAATGTGGGATCTCTCCTTGCCTCAGTCTTCCAGGCAGTTGAGATTACAGGTGTGTGTCACCATGCCTGGCTCTAGAGCAGATCTTGACTGACTGAAACTTAATGTCTATACCTAGGAACTCCTTATTTCCCCCTCCTCTCAATCTACCATTCTTTTAGATTCCACAACTTTGAATCTTTTAGATGTAACATATGAGTAAAATCTTGCAGTATTTTTGTCTTTTTGGTGATTGACATTTCATTTAGCATGTCTTCAAGAATTATCAATATTGTACATTGCAGAATTTTCTTCTGTTTTAAGGCTGAACAGTATTCTGTCATGTTTACATTCCATACTTGCTTTATACTTATTTGCTAATGGACTTTTATAGTGTTTCCATGTATTGGCTAAAGTGAATAATGTACAAATGAACCTAGGATTGCATATTTTTTATAGATGTTTCAATATTTTAGATACATATCCCCCACAATGGGACTGTTGGATCATATGCTAGTTTTAATTTTAATTTTTTGTGAGAAAACACCACATTATTTTACATAGTAGCTGCATCGTTTTCCATTTTCACCAACAGTGTGTACTACAATTTGAGTGTGGTTTATCCCTCAGGTTCATATGTTGGAAGCTTGGTCTCCAGTATGGTGATGTTGAGAGAGGGGGGATCTTTAAGATACAGGTCTAGTAGAAGGTGGTTAGTTCATTGGAGGAGCCACCCTTGGGAAGGATTAATGCAGTCCTAAGAGACTGATTAGATCATTGGAGAGCAGTTTATTACAGGAAAACCAAATCTGGTCCCATTCTCTTTGGACTCCTGTGTTGCCATGTAACCTCTTCTTTCTGCATGCACTCCCACTGTGATGTTATCCACCAGGCTGTGATGCAGTCAGGAGGCCCTGCCAGAGTCTGAACTGATAGGGTTACCAGGAGCAGTAAACTAAGTAAACTATTTTTTGAAAAAATAAAGTACCAGCCTCAGATGTTTTATTATTGCCACAGAAAAAGACTAATACAGAAATTTTGTCCCAGCAGTTTGGGCCATTTCTTCCTGAAAATGTGGAAGCAACTTTGCATCTGGATAATGGGAAGAGGTTAGAATAATTTGAAGGAGCAAGCTAGAAAAAGTCTAATGTAATGGGAACAATATGAGACAGGGATTGGAAATTAGAGAGAAGGGCATCCTTCTTATAAAGTAGAAAGAATTGAGTAGGGTTTAATAGAAGGACAATTTAAGAGCAGTGACCTAGGATATTTGGTGAAGGAAATTTCTACACAGCAAAGCATTTAGATTGCAGCATATGTACTATTGGTTCTTTCAGTAAGATTTACAGTGAAATACTGGAGTGAAAGAAAGCAGAGCTGAAAGATTTGGAAAATTCACAGCCTGGACAGGGATGAAGTAAAGAAAAAGTGTATATGGGTACACCCCAGAAATTGCTTGCCAAAAAGATTTGCAGTGATAATTTGCATCAGGGCAAATGGAAAGGACCATGAGGGCATTCCAGTTCAAGGCTGCCCCTTCCATCACAGGCCCATAGACTCAGAAAGACAGAATGCTTTCAGAAAATAGGTAGGGACACTCTACACAAACCCACTGATCAAGGCCATCTTGGCACTCTGTTTCCTTCTTTCCAGTGAAAGCTTACATGGCATAGTAGCTGTAGTTCAAGTAGGACCAGGCATGGCTCATGGCAGTGGACTTTGGTGACCACGTGGTACTGAGTCTGCAGGGGTACAGACTGCAAGAGCTATAAGGTCATGGCAGCTTTCACCAAGATTTCAGAGAAAATCCTGCAAAGCCAGGCAGAAGTTTGTTGTAAGGCAGAGTCACTGCAGGGAATCTCCACTATACTGATGCCTCTTGGGGCTGCAGGAGTTGGGTAATTCCTTTAAGTTTTCTTCACCCTTTTTCATTTTTTTTTTTTTTTTTTTTTGCTATGATCAAATCACTTCTGGTGACTTGTCTTTGACTTTGTTGATCTTTTTTTTCTGCTTCGTCTGGTCTTCTGTTAAGCTCTTCTAATGAACTTTTCAGTTCAGTTATTGTGTTCTTCAACTCTATGCTTTCTGTTGGGTCCTGTGTAATACTTTCCAACCATTGAAATTCTCACTTTGTGCATTGTTCTCTTGATGTCAGTGAGAATATTTAGGAGAGTTTTAGAATATTTTTCTGTCAGATAAATCATATAATCTCTTAGGGTTGGTTTCTGGAGATTTTTCTTATTCCTTGTTTGGAATATCTTTGCCTGGTTCTTCCTCTACCTTGACTCTTTGCATTGGTATTCGTGCATTAGTGAAGCAGTGCCTCTCAGTCTGATCTTGCACAGAAAAACCAATCAACCAGCCTGGCCAGAGATTTTGGGTTCCTTATCAAATCTTTCTCTCCCCAAGGGAAGCAGTCAGCTATGGATCTTTTTCACTTCCTCATTACCGAGCTCGGGTACACAGAGTTTAGCAGCCCCAGTTGCCATTTCAGTTCTTTCCCATGCTGCCAGGCTGTGGTGGATCCATTCAAGCTCCAAGGCTGGCAGAATCAGGTTAGTACTCTAGTAGCTCTGCTAGAGCATTAGTTGTACAAAACAAACCCTTCTGTATCTTGGGCAAAGCTGGAAGTTAAGGGGGTCTCTTTCTGATCATATGCTATGCTGAGTGCAGGGTCTGCAGTGAGAGGGAAATCTTCTTACTGACTTTAGTGTATCATATTTTCCAAGGGAGGAGGAGTCTTTCAATTGGTTTATGATTTCTCACAAAAGAGATTTATCCATGAATTGTTGATTAATCAGCATGTTTTGGAGGAAAGGAGAATCTAGGGCTTCCTATTCCATTATATTTTTGACGTCATTCTCTCTGGCTATTATATATCTAGGCAACTTAGACAAACTGCCAATTCAGATCCTGCTGAGCACACCGTTTCTGAACCCTACCTTTTAATTAGAAACTGCACTCTTAGGTCTCAGTACTAAGATAAAATCTCAAGCACTGTGTTGGTGGAGACTGCAGCAGCCTAAGGTCAGGCTGTAGATGGGGGCATCTCAGGACTTTCATCTGAGGATGCTGCATCCATGGGGTGAGAGAGAGGATGGAGCCATCAAAAGGGAGGAAGTCACAGATGGACAGGAAAAAAAATAGGAAGTGAGAGGTTAAAAGTGCTGGAAAGGAAGTGAGAAAGGAGAGAAAATAAAGTTGGGAGAGGAGCAAGGAAGGAATGGTGGAGAGGAGCCAGAAGAGGAGTAAGAAGCTTCCACCCCTCTCCTCCAGTCCCAGTTATTTCTTGTTCCTTTCCTTTGCTCTGTCCAGGCTGGCAGTCACTGCTGCTGGCAGCCCTTTTCTTTGGTTATAGGAATGAAAATGAGCTAATGCCTGTGCCCAGGGCTCTGCAGGCAAGTGATCAGGCTGTACCATTCTCAGCCTCAGAGCAGAAGGTGGACAGTGTGGCTAGCACAGAGGTGGGAGTAGCTGCTGGATGGGCCAGAAGCGTCCTACATATCCCACAAACCATATGACACTCTCAGAGGTCATTTATGTTGTTACCCTGTTGGGATTCACAATGAAGTCTTTGCAAAAACTAAGTGCATCTTTTCTAGGAATTAGGGTATAAAAGAGTCTACATCCTGCTCCATAACCAGGCTTGGAGAAGCCCCAGGAAAACACTGGACCACTGAATGTCATTTTCACTGAGGAAAAGAAAGTGGATTGATCCTATTGCAGAAAGACAAGGGACTCTGAGGGAATCAGAGGCTTGATTAGCCCCCAGGGAATGTTCTGAAGTGGACAGCGCTTAGCTACAAGGAAGAACTAGTGGTTCAAAAAAAAAAGTTCCTTTTGAAAGTCTGCTTCGTGCCAGGCAGTGTAGTGAGTTATTCACATCTATTCTTCATCTTGTCAAGTGATTATTACATCAAATTCATTAACAGAATTAAAGATTTGCTCTTGCCCTTGGTGGATGACAGCCCCCTTCTCTATTTCACTCTTATGTCCTGCCCCTGTTCCTTGTGTGACTCTTTGATTTTGCACAAGAAGCAGGAATTCTCAGTTTGAGTGGGGTACTACTCTTACTCTTGGTTCTCCCTAGCCTAAAAGCTCAGTAAGGGTCACAGAGGTGTTATTTTCCCACCATCACTAGCATTTTCTGCAAGCTCTTAGGTGGTCTTTAGCAGATGATCAGCTCATGCAGGGGGATAGGTTGCTTTTTGTTAGGCTGCTGTGAGGAAAGAAGATTCATGTTGTAGAGCACTGTCTCAAGCCCCTCTGTCTAACGTTGCTAAGTGTCCCCAGAGACCACATTGTGTTCTACAGACCTGCCCTGGGCTTCCCTTGGTCCTTCTTTGGAGCTGTTACCTTGCTTGGTGATCACCTTTGTGATTCTTGGACCACTTTTGTCCACTTTTCTGACCCTTTCCTTACCTCTGCTCCTGGAGCAAGGAAATAGACCTCTCTGTTTACCCAAAGTGTAACTAATGCTAAGATCAGGCACTTTACAAGACTTTCCTTGAGGCTTGAGCATGATCTGGGAGATCACAAGGCAGAAGAGGACAGCTTTACACTGGTTTCGTACACACATGTATAATATCTGTTATAAGATCCTGTGCAACAGGTGGGGTTTAGGTTGCTGGAGAGAAGGATCCAAAGGATACTTGCTTTCAGATCTAAACATTTTGAATTTTGCACTAAAATTTCCAATCGTTTTTTATATATACATTTTTCCAACTCACTCAATATTAAGCAAACATGAACCCAAACACTACTGTTTCTCCAATCCAGAATCCCTTCATGGGGCTCTTCTTGTATCCCTAGCTTGCTGCCATCTTGCAAGGGTCAGCTTGTCTCCACCATGTGAGTCATCCCTGACTCTGAACTCCCTCCCTAAGTCTCCAGGGCCCCAACACATTTTCATCCAGGAAAAGAAAGAGTCAACACCTCAGGCCCCAGCTCTGCTTTTAAGTCTCAGGACATCCCTTAAGATGCCCTTGATACCTGGGCAAATGGCCTCTTTTGCCACTATGTGGTATACCTCTCCTTGTCCCAAGATCTTTTCTAGAAGAGGCTTTAGGCTTTACCAGCATCACAATAGTTCCACTGAAAAGATCTGTGCTTGGAGATATCAGTGGTCAAATTGAAGAAAGTGGACTATCCCTTCTATCTTTATAAAATGGTTGAGATTGGGGGTGAGTACCATTGACTTGAATTGATCTGCTCACTTCTCATTGACTGAATCTAGTCAGCTATGAATAGGCTTCTTGATGAAGTGCCATACTTCACATGTTTGCCCTTTTCCAGTAGATTATCCCATAATATCCATGGGCATTTTTCTGTTCTTATGGCACTTGGGGTGACATGGTCAGGCCCTAGATTCTACTCCCAGATTTTCAATGACCTCTGTATGCTTTATTCAGTCAGCCACTGCCAGGGCCAGCTGAGCTATTTATACTTTGCTGATCAGTTGTCTTGGAATAATGCAGAATGAGCAGTCTGACACCTTGACTGATTTCTGTAGAAGCTGGTAGTGGAAGGATACTTGAGAGGAGGTGAGCTTGCAGGCCTAGGGAAGAGTACTTAGAGTTGTCTGAAGGAGATTTGCTCAGCATCTCACTCTCCAAGTCACAGGTTTTGCACCCCAAATTGTGTGTGTTCCTTGACCAACACATCCTAAGGCATTTCAAGTTTTCTAAGGGATTGGGATGATTACCAAGAGTCTTGGGATTGAGAGTACCTTTGGATTATCTAAATTGGGTAGTAATTGATGTAAAGGCCTTTGAGGGTAAAACAGGTCATCTCAGTGACCTGAGGTTAGATACAAATAGTTCAAATATAATGCCTATCTTTTTACCACCCCATCCCTGTCCCCACTGCTACCTCCAAACACCACCATATCCTCTGTATTTTCATGGAATCCCCCTCCCTTTTTCCCCATACTTCACTCTAGCTTCTGCATATGAGAGAAAACTTTCACTCTGACTTTTTGAGACTGGTTTATTTCATTTAGGATGATGTTCTTCAGTTCCATTCATTTACCAGTAAATGCCATGTTTTTTGGACTATTTTCTACCAATGGTTTGTTAAATCCAAAGATAAGAAACCTGTAAATATGAAGGGCTGCTGAATTTGATCTTGAGGTTAGGTTTTTAAATTAGAGGATGTTTATGAGAAGAAAGTTATGTGAAAATTCAGACTCACAGAAGCAAAGTTCATTGATTAATGAACACTAATTATATACCTATGGAAATATGTAATAAGGTGATCTGTAGTGGTCTTAGAGAAAAGGTTGGGAAGAGGGAGCCAGGCATGATAACTAGAATAGATTTCTGAAGTGCTGTAGTATTTTCTAGAAATGTCCCCTGAAAAGCTCATGGTTTGGAAGCATGTTCTCCAATATAGACAGGTTCAGAGGTGGGACTTTTAGGCAATGATGATCCTCTCATTAGTGGATTAATCCATTTGATGGATTTGTAATTTGAAAGAACGGCTGGATGGTAACTGTAGGCAGGAGGGTAAGGTTGGAGGAAGGAAGTCATTGGGGGGCATGCCCTGGGGGATTATATCTTCTCTCTCTCTCTCTCTCTTTCTCTCTTGTTTTGGCTTCTCTCTCTCTCTCGCTCTCTCTCTCTCTTCTTTCTGTCATGAGCTGAGCAGCTTTCCACCATGCCCTTTCATCATGATGCTCTGCTTCACTGCAGGCCCAGAATAATGTAATAGGTTGACCATGGACTTAACTTGAGACCTAGAACCCCAAATAACCTTTTTCTCTCCTAAGTTTTTTTTTTTTTTTTTTTTTTTCGGGTATTTTAATCACAGCAACCAAAAACTGACTAACTTTCTTAATGATGCCAGAGTGAGAATGAATCAGTCATCTAAAGACTAGGAAAAAGAGTGTTCTTGAGAGAGCTGGAGTCAGCAGACACAAAGTTCTAGAGGTGGAAGAGCTTGACTCATTTGAGGAACAGAAAAGAACTAATGTTCTGGAGCCCATTGTTTCTGTGATCCAGTGTCTTCTAATTTACTAAAGAGTAAAACAATACTGTTATCATTAAAACTAAATTAGATAATGTGCATTTTTAGCCCATGCCAGCATATGTAACACATATTTTGTACACACTAAACACTAAATGAAGTACTTTTGTTACACTCTGCTGACTTTTGGAAGCCTTCCTTTCCTTGCTTCCTTCACCCACTCCTGGCAGTTAATGGAATGTGTTAGGGTTGGATGAGATGGGGAAGGATTTAATACTTTTATGAAGTGGAATGGGAAAGTACAGGATGGCAATTGAAAATCAAATTACTAAATTCCATTTTTTATTAGAAACTGTGAGAAGTCATGTTGATGCAGGCAGGCCAATACTGCTAGATAAATATGAACTTTTATTCACATTCTACCAGATCCTATTAATGAAAATGTACCTTTTGGGCATTCACTAACTCCTTACCTGAAAGAATCTGGCTCTATTTTTGAAGATTTTTTATTTTGATCATAAGAAAGGGCAATATGACATTCCTGACCACAATCCTTCAAGGGACACAAAGCAGAATCTTTGCTTTTCATAATAAAGCCTCATGTTTCAATTTTCCAATTGTTGCTACTATGGTTTGAATGCTGGTGACTCCTCAAAAATTCACATTGAAACTTCATCCCCAAAGCAATGGTATCATAAGATAGTGTTTTTAAAAGGTAGAACCCTTATGAATGGGAACAGTCCCTTTAAAAGGGGTGGAGAGAACTAGATGCACCTGCTTTTGCTCTTCCATCTTTTCTGCCATGTGGGGACACAGAGTTTGTTTTTTTCCTGGGTGTGCAGTTAAAGGTGCCACCTGAGAAGCAGGGATCAGGTCCTCTGCAGAAACCAAAGCTGGCAATGCCTTGATCTGGGAGTCCCCAGCCTTCACAATGGTAATAAATGAATTTCTGTTCTTCATTAATTACTCTATCTCAGGTATTTGGCTATAGCAGCAGAAATGAACTAAGATAGAATATAGATCCCAGAGTGGACCTTCTATAAATAGCATAGAATCCTGCTTTTTGGGTACCAATTTTTTACCTTGAGTTTGACCTTCACTACTACCCAGAATGATCAATATTCTATACCATCTCTTGAAGAATCAACACCCAAAAGGGTCAAGCCAGTACCACATTGAGTAAATGAGGCAGGGTGTTAAGAGCCAATAATCATTTACTTCATGATACAACCTCAGCATTTTTAATTTTTTTTTAGATTTTATTTACTAGTGAATCATGCAGAATCATTCCTGTCTTCCACAAAACAGCATGCTTTCTCCCAAAATTCTTCTTCTTCTTTTTCTTTCTTTTTTTGTTTTGTTTTTGTTTTTGTTTTGGTACCAGGCATTAAACTCAAGGGTGCTTAATATAAACAGTGAATCACATCTCAAACCCTTTTTTATAGATCAGTTTGAGACAGGGTGTTACTGAGTTGCTTAGGGCCTCACTAAGTTGCTGAAACTGACTTTGAATTTGTAATCCTCCTGCCTTAGCCTCCCAAACTGCTGGGATTACAGGTGTGCCTGGCTCCTCTCCCAGACTGCTGAAAATGCATGGTCCTCCTGCTCTAGTTCATCTTCCATAAAGAAATAGTGCAGAGAGAGTGATAAATGGTGACTGACATGTGACTTCAGGTTTGCAAGGGAAGGGTTTGGGGGAAGTCTGTGGTCAATCAGGAGAATGTGCTCAGCCTAATGAGGCAGTCATTGAGTGCTTCCAGCATATCATTTCCAAGGACAAAAGCTCAATGTTTACAGCTTCTCTAACTTTTCAGAGAATATAAAAATTTACAATAAAAGAATCTTCTAATTTTTAAATGTAGGAAACTAATTCAATGTTCAAAAAACCCTGTGCCAAACAGCACATGACTATGATGGAATGTGGAATTTTGTTCTAGAGAACTGGAGTTGGAGGCTGCCAATTCCCTTTCCTGAGCTCCTCTAGGACAAAGCAGTTGTCACTTATATACTTGAGCCAGTTTTCCCTGGTGCTCCATGGAATTTAATTTACAAATTTGTTACTTTTCCCACTCAGCCCATGGTAGATGACAGCCCTGTTCAGAGTTTGGTCCAGATCTCTTGTGTCACATTGAACCCACCACCTGCATAGGAGGACTGAGGCACTTTTTTCCTAGATTCGGGTTTAAAATCCCATAGGATGCCTCCAAGGTATCCCAACTTGAGCCAAATACACTCTTCTGGATGGGTCAACAACGAAGTAGAGGTGGGCTTTGAATACTGTGAATGGCTCAACTTGGGTCAGGTGCTTCCCATAGGTCACCTATGGGCAGAGAGTGAGTTTCTGTGAAACTGCAGAGGAGGTGTGGAAGATGGCGTGCCCTTGAAGAAGGGAAGGGCACTAGGCAGGCAGGGCCGGAGATATTCTTGCTAGTTAGAATTAGTGGGACTCTTCTTGTTGTGGACTGAATGTTTGTGTTTTGCAGATTTGTATGTCAAGTCCTAACCCTCAATGTAAGGATACTAGGAGATGGGGTCTTTGGGAGGTGAATTAGGCATAAATGAAGTCATGGGGTCATGAGGGTGCAATTCCCTTGAAGGGATTAATATCCTTATAAAAAATGATACTGGAGTATTCTCTCTCTTTCTTTCTCTTTTTCTCTTCCTCTTCCTCCATGTGAGGACACAGCAAGACAGCAGCTATCCGGGAGCCAGGAAGAGGGCCTTCACCAGAGGCTAAGGTCTTGGATTTCTAACTCCCAGAACTATGAGAAATAAACATGTGTTGTTGAAGCCACCTCGTATGTAGTATTTGTTATAGCAGGTCGAGCTGACAAATACACTGAATACACTACTAGACTCGTTAGCAAAACCAGTTCTATCATTTTCTTGAACATGAACTCATTGCAAAAAACATAGTTGTCACCTTGGGCAAGGTTTTTGTTTGTTCACTTATGTATTCTTAAAGTATTGCTTTCAATCTGCTGCTGTTATATGTGATGCTTGTATTAATTATATCACATGCTTTTTCTGCATGATTTTTCCTTTGATCTGTGAATGTGTGGAGTTCAATTATTGATTTTTAGTAAATGTTAAATCAATCTTACTTTCCTAGGAAGCCCATGTGGTCATAATACATAAGCTTTCTTATACATTGCTGGATTCAGTTTACTAGTACATTTTATGGACTAGATTCATAGAACATGCCTGTTCTTTTTTTCTTATTTTGTTGTGTTTGGATTTGGTACCCAGGTCAAGCCAGCCTCATAAAATGAGCCCATTTCCTGATCTTTGGAAGAGGTTGAGTAAAATGAGAATTGTGTATCTCTGGGATATTTGATATAGCTCTCTACAGAACTCCATGGTCCTGGTGGTTTCTCTCAAATTACTGCTCTAGTTTTTCTTAATTGTTATAGGACCATTCCAAATTTCTGGTTTTTATTTTTCCTTAGTTTTGGTAAGTTATATTTTTTTAATGAATTTACACATTTCATCTAAGTTTTCAAGTTTATTGGTACAATGTTGCTTATAATGTCCTTGTATTACTTTTTAATTTCTGTAGCATTTAAAGTTATGTTTTCTGCTTTATTCCTAAGTTTTTTTATGCCTCTTTTATGTTTTTCTTGATTACTTCTTTCTGAAGTTTTAAAATTGAACTTTTTATTTCAAAGAAGCAACCTTTGATGATATTTTCTCTTTATTGTGTGTTCTTGTTTATTTTTTAATTGATTTTTGCTTTTTTAGTATATTCTTTCCATTTTATCTAGCTATATTCTATTATTCCTCTTAATTTAGGTGCTTATCTCATTGAATTATAGCCTTTTTTGTTTTATTAACATATAAGGCTATCTATGTATCAAATTATCATTCCATTTAATTCTGATCTTTATCTTTAAATTTTAAATATTTTCTAATTTCTATGACAGTGTCTTCTTTGACACAGTATTCTGAAGTATTCTGTTGAATTTATATATGTGTATAAATTATCTTTATATTATTGATTCATAATTATGGTGGGGTCAGAGAATGGAGTTTGTAAGATAGCAATATCCCAATCCATTGAAAGTAGTTGAAACTTTTTTTATTTTTATTTTTATTTTTTGGTTCTAATAGATGAACAATGTTTGTAAATATTCCACATTCATTTGAAGACAATGTGTGTTTTTCTACTGTTGGACACTGAAAATCAATGTGTTAGTCAGATTCTTGTCATTGTGATCAAAGTTTAAGACACGAACAGCTTAGAAGAGGAAAAGTTTATTTTGAACTCACTGTTTCAGAGTTTCAGTCCACGGTCAGCTGAGTCCATTTCTTTGAGCTCAAGGCAAGGTGGAGATTCATGGCAGAGGGTCTGGTAGAGGAGATCTCCTCCATTCTTGGCATTCAGGAAGCAGGAAGATGGAAGGTGGAGAAGAGCACAGGGGAGGTATACCCTTCCAGTGAGTGCCACCAGTGACCGCCACCAGTGACCCCCTCCACCAGCCACATCCCATCTGCCAACAGTTATCACCCAGTCAGTCCAGTTAAACTAGGATGATCTGAGTAGGTTACAGACCACATATTTCAATTATTTCATCTTGAATATTCCTGCATTAATATGGGAGCTTTTGAGTGACACCTCATATCCAAACTGTAACTATTATCTATGTATCATCATTGTTGGTCTAGCTACTTACTACCTGATCTCCATCAGATCGATTGGTGTGATTTTCAAATTGTTTGTTTCTTTTCTTTTCTTTCTCTCTCCCTTCCTTCTCTTCCTTCTTTTGTTTGTTTAGTCTATTCATAAGACAGCTGGGTCAGTATCTCCTAAAATTATGGTGAGTTTGCCTATTTCTCCTGGTAATTCCATTAATACATGTTTTATGTATTTCAAGACCATATTTTTAGATCTACACACGTTTATAACATATATTAGCTTTAGGAGAAAATTTTGCATCATCTTTTTCCTTTATTTTATTTTCTTCTTCTGGTGTTGATGTTTTAGATCTCAAAATTTTGCTTTTCTATTATGACAATCATATCCTTAATGATATATCTAGTAAATTTTTATTTGTCTTATTTCTGATATAATTGGATTGATTTTAATAACATATTTTGTTCTTTTAAATCAATCTTTTCTATATTTTTTACTTTCTTTTGAATTAATTGAATATTTTTTCTCATTTATAGATTTTTGTTACTTTACTTGATGTATGTTTAACTTTTCAAAGTCAAAATTTAATTGTCATTTATAATTGTCATTTTCCCAAATAACACAGGACTCAAACCTAATTTTAACTTTCATTTCTAAATATTAGTATCAATGCCCAACATTATAGCTTTACCATAACATTTCTAATCTCACAAGGAATAATAATTACTATAATTGTTTTATAAAAATATTTGTTTAAATTTGCTTATGATTTTTACTTATTTCATTTTGCATCTTATACTTTCTATCTGGGGTTACTTTATCTGCTTAAATTATTTTATAATTTCATTTAATAAGAATTTCTCATTTTTCTGAAAATGTCCTGTTTTTACATGCTTTTAAGTTTGTTTTGATAAGTATACAATTCTTGTTTGACAGTTTTTTTCTACTTTCTCCTTGAAAGTATTATTTCAGTTTTTATGACTTCCTTTGTTGCTGGAGAGTTTTCTATATTTAATTGTTGATATTTTAAAATTTAGCCTGTATTTTCTCTCTTGTTAATTCTAATGTAGTCTCATTCTTATTGCTGTTTATCAATTCCACTATGATATGCCCAGGTGTGGGTTCTTTGTATTTGTGGCTTGAGAATCTTCAGAATTTTTATATTCTGAAAACTGGTGTCTTTAATTAATTCTGAAAAACTCCCAGCTACCTGTTGCCTCTCTCCATTTCTCTGTTCCCTATCTAGAATTCTGATTAAATATATATTTTTAGATCTCTTTACTCAGTCCTCCACATCTTTTATCTCATGACTTTGTCTGCCATCTTCATCTTTTCTTATCCCTATTTGGTACTTTCTAGTTAATTTTTGCTCAGCATTTTGTAGATAATCTGTTGCTTTGTGGTTTCTTTGTTGTGAAGACACTATCCTTCAGCTCAAATGCCTTTCTTTGGAGTGCAATTTCTCTTTTCTCCTCTCTTCTGTGGCTTCACTGGGATATGTCGAGGTGTGACTTAGTTTTAATCATCATTCTCTGTTTTCCGTGAGTCTGGCTTTCTAAGTCATGTCTCCCTTTCTGGGTGAACATTTTTACTGCCTACTAGTCAACCAGATCCATTTCTACTTCAGCAAGCTGATGCTCTTTGCATCTTTGTTCTTTTTCTGATTACACAGAAATGTTCTCCATGTTTTTGAGATGTTCTTTTTTCTGTCCATTTCTCTTATAACCATATACTTAGAACAGAGGTATCTAAAGGGAGAATTTACTTGTGCTATCTTAACTGGAGCCATTACTTCTAACAGAATATAAAATGATATAAAAATAAATCAGTATGGAGAATCCTAAGAAAACTTGGAATGGACCCACCTTTTGACCCAGTTATCCCACTCCTCGGTTTACACCCAAAGGTCCTAAAATCAGCAGACTATAGTAACACAGTCACATCAATGTTTATAGCAGCTCAGTTCACAATAGCTAGATTGTGGAACCAACCTAGATGCCTTTCAACAGATGAATGGATAAAGAAACTCTGGTATATATACACAATGGAATACTATTCAGCCATAAAGAAGAATAATATGACATTTGCAAATAAATGGATGGAATTGGAGAATATCATGCTAAGTGAAATAAGCCAAGCCCAAAAAACCAAAGGCCGAATGTTTTCCCTGATAAGTGAAGGATGATATATAATGGGGAATGAGAGAATAAAGGGGGAACTTTAGAATATGTAGAAGAAAATGAGAGAGAGCAGGGTGTGAAAAATGGTGGAATGAGACAGACATCATTGCCCTATGTACATGTATGATTACAAGAATTGTATGAATCTGCATTGTGTACAACCATAAAAACAAAATTATGTACCGCATTTATGTACAATGAATCAAAATGCAGTCTGTAAAAAATTAAAAGCTAAATAAAAATTAAAAAAAAGAAAAAATAATTCATGAGAATAATAAAAAAAAAAAAAGTAAATCAAATGACCTTTCCCTATGCATCATGTTTTGGGGGGCCTACTTTTTCTATGCCACCA
Source organism: Sciurus vulgaris (assembly GCF_902686455.1). Classification (NCBI taxonomy): domain Eukaryota; kingdom Metazoa; phylum Chordata; class Mammalia; order Rodentia; family Sciuridae; genus Sciurus; species Sciurus vulgaris. The sequence continues at coordinate 74,798,800 of NC_136463.1, forward strand.
AATCTAGGACAGGGATTCAGGCTCATATGCTATACATGTTTATATGTTGGTGAATGCTAATATATTATAGGTTGGTGTTAAGGAATTACCCAGAGAGACAGAGGAGATGCCCAGGGAACCTATTTGCATTCTGTTCACTTTTGTTCCTGAGAGAATATATTCCTCTAGACTAAGGATCTTAAAAAACGTTGAGATTTTTCATTACTGTGGCCTGTAGTGGGTGAAGATACCATCTAGCCCATTTCTCATGACACTAAAGTGCTGTTTCTAAATCCTGTCACTCTCTGCTCAGAATCCTTCAGTGGATTCCACTGATGACAAAGCAAAAGAGTCATGGATGCATTCTGAGAAAGCCCTGTCAGAAAATTTTGCCATTGTGCAGATATTCTAGAGTGCAGTTCTCACATGAACCTGGATGGTGCAGGACCATCACTTGAAGTGACTTCTAGATAAAGTCATGAGACCCAGTAAACAAGATGTATGAGGCTGCTGCCCACATCACACCTGAGGCTGTTTTACATAAACTTTTTTTCTTCTCTTTATTTTTAGCAAAGAAATGCTATTATTCATACTGAGAACACTCAGGGTAGAACTGGTCTATATTTTTATGTTGAATTTTAAGAGCCATACAATTCCAATTATTTCTGAAATTGTGAATTACATTATTTTTTTATTTTTATTTTTTATTGTAAACAAATGGGATACATGTTGTTTCTCTGTTTGTACATGGAGTAAAGGCATACCATTTGTGTAATCATAAATTTACATAGGGTAATGTTATTTGATTCATTCTGTTATTTTTCCCTTCCCCCCACCCCTCCTACCCCTTTTCCCTCTATACAATCCTTCCTTCCTCCATTCTTGCCCCCCTCCCTAACCCTAACCCTAAACCTAACCCTAACCCTAACACTAATCCCACCCACCCCCATTATGTGTCATCATCCGCTTATCAGCGAGATCATTTGTCCTTTGGGTTTTTTGAGATTGGCTTATCTTACTGAGCATGATATTCTCCAGCTGCATCCATTTGCCTGCAAATGCCATAATTTTATCATTCTTTATGGTGGAGTAATATTCCATTATATATATATACCACAGTTTCTTTATCCATTCATCAATTGAAGGACATCTAGGTTAGTTCCGCAATCTGACTATTGTGAATTGAGCAGCTATGAACATTGATGTGGCTGTATCTCTGTAATATGCTGATTTTAAGTCCTTTGGGTATAGGCCAAGGAGTGGGATAGCTGGGTCAAATGATGGTTCCATTCCAAGCTTTCTGAGGAATCTCCATACTGCTTTCCAGAGTGGCTGTACTAATTTGCAACCCTACCAGCAATGTATGAGTGTACCTTTTTCCCCACATCCTCGCCAACACCTATTGTTGCTTGTGTTCTTGATAATCGCCATTCTAATTGGGGTGAGATGGAATCTTAGTGTAGTTTTGATTTGCATTTCTCTTATTACTAAAGAGTTGAACATTTTTTCATATATCTGTTGATTGCTTGTAGATCTTCTGTGAAGTGTCCGTTCATTTCCTTGGCCCATTTGTTGATTGGATTATTTGTATTCTTGCTGTAGAGTTTTTTGAGTTCTTTATATATTCTGGAAATTAGTGCTCTATCTAAAGTATGAGTGGCAAAGATTTTCTCCCACTCTGTAGGCTCTCTCTTCACATTACTGACAGTTTCCTTTGCTGAGAGAAAGCTTTTTAGTTTGAATCTATCCCAGTTGTTGATTCTTGCTTTTATTTCTTGTGCTCCTGCATCTTATAGAAGAAAAAGTAGGTACAAATCTTCAACATGTCGACTTAGGAGCAGACTTCCTTAACAGGACTCCCATAGCCCAAGAAATAGAAGCAAGAATCAACAACTGGGATAGATTCAAACTAAAAAGCTTTCTCTCAGCAAAGGAAACTCAGCAATGCAAAGAAAGAGCCTACAGAGTGGGAGAAAATCTTTGCCAATCATACTTCAGATAGAGCACTAATCTCCAGAATCTATAAAGAACTCAAAAAACTCTACACCAAGAATACAAATAATCCAATCAACAAATGGGCTAAGGAAATGAATAGACACTTCACAGAAGAAGATCTACAAGCAATCAACAAACATATGGAAAAATGTTCAACATCTCTAGTAATAAGGGAAATGCAAATCAAAACCACCCTAAGATTCCATCTCACCCCAATTAGAATGGTGATTATCAAGAATACAAGCAACAACAGGTGTTGGCGAGGATGTGGGGAAAAAGGTACACTCATACATTGCTGGTGGGGCTGCAAAAGTGCAGCCACTCTGGAAAGCAGTGTGGAGATTCCTTAGAAAACTTGGAATGGAACCACCATTTGACCCAGCTATCCCACTCCTTGGCCTATACCCAAAGGGCTTAAAATCAGCATACTACAGTGATACAGCCACATCAATGTTCATAGCTGCTCAATTCACAATAGCCAGATTGTGGAACCAACCTAGATGTCCTTCAATTGATGAATGGATAAAGAAACTGTGGTATATATATACAATGGAATATTACTCAGCCACAAAGAATGATAAAATTATGGCATTTGCAGGTAAATGGATGAAATTGGAGAATATCATGCTAAGTGAGATAAGCCAATCTCAAAAAGCCAAAGGATGAATGATCTCGCTAATAAGTGGATGATGACACATAATGGGGGGAGGGAGGGGTTAGTGTTAGGGTTAGAGTTAGGGTTAGGGAGGAGGGCAAGAATGGAGGAAGGAAGGACTGTATAGAGGGAAAAGAGGGGTGGGGGGAAGGGAAAAAATAGCAGAATGAATCAAACAACATTACTCTATGTAAATTTATGATTACACAAATGGTATGCCTTTATGCCATGTACAAATAGATAAAACAACATGTATCCCATTTGTTTACAATAAAAAAAAAAGATGCAGGGTCTCTGGTCTGATTCTGAGGTCCTTGATCCATTTTGAGTTGAGTTTTGTGCAGGGTGAGAGATAGGGGTTTAATTTCATTCTGTTGCATATGGTTTTCCAGTTTTCCCAGCACCATTTGTTGAAGAGGCTATCGTTTCTCCATTGCATATTTTTGGCCCCTTTGTCTAGTATGAGAAAATTGTATTTATTTGTGTTTGTGTCCATGTCCTCTATTCTGTACCATTGATCTACCTGTCTATTTTGGTACCAATACCATGCCATTTTTGTTACTATTGCTTTGTAATAGAGTTGAAGTTCTGGTATTGAGATACCCCTGCTTCGCTCTTTCTACTGAGGATTGCTTTAGCTATTCTGGGTTTCTTAATTTTCCAGATGAATTTCATAATTGCTTGCTCTATTTCTGTAAGGTACATCATTGGGATTTTAATTGGAATTGCATTGAATCTGTATAGCACTTTTGGTAGTATGGCCATTTTGACAATATTAATTCTGCCTATCCATGAACATGGGAGATCTTTCCATCTTCTAAGGTTTTCTTTAATTTCTTTCTTTAGTGTTCTGTAGTTCTCATTGTAGAGGTCTTTCACCTCTTTAGTGAGTAAACTTTTTTCTTATAAGTTTAAGGAGTACACTCTAAAATAGCAGACATAAACCAATATCACAGTCATTTATTACTAAGTAGTATGTACAGTACATAATTGCATGTGCTAAACTTTTATCCTACTGGCAGCTCAGGTTTATTAACAGCAGCATCACTGCATACACTGAGTAATTATGACATGATATCTGGGCTTCACTAGGTAATGAAAACTTTTCAGTTCTGCTATGATCTTGTGGTACCATGTCTTACCTTTGGTCTGTTGTTGACCCAAATGTCATTATGTGGCACATGAATTTAAAAACCTCATAACTGGACCCTCAAGGCTATCAGTGTGCATCTTTCTCTGCTTCTCTAGGATTATCCCTGCCACCTTCCCTGCTCCTCATACATCCATCAAACACTCTCAGGACATTGGACATGCCACATCTATTTCTGTCTGGTCACTCTCCACTTCCCTAAATTCCCATTCACAAACTCAAATAATTGATGACTCAGATCATCAATTCCTATTTATCCATTCATATCAACAGCATTCTTCCTTAAGAAGGTTTGCTTGACCAACTTCTCTTTTCCTCTGCCATCATCTTCTGGTTTTGCATGCAGCACCTTGTAGTTCTTTCTATTTCTGCTCTTAAAAAAACATATTGACATTTTTGGGTGACTATTTCTGTTGCTGTCTCTGTGACCTCCTTCAGCAGAGACATTCCTCTCTGTAGACCCGGTGCAGACACAGGGTCAGGCACATGAGAGGTACTCCCTGCAAACTTGGTTACTTGGAACAAAACTGTATTCTTCTACCTTGGTGCACAGTGGTGTTCTGTGCTCTCAGGATCCCACAAGTACTTCTCTGCCTTGGACAAAGTACATAGTTTCCTAGTCCAACTCCATCCCTCAGGGCTTGCCCAGTCCTACCATGGGAATTGTGTCTACATCCAGGTAGGACCTTTCTGGAAGGATGCACCTTTTTCTTATGCATCCTAGACTACACCCATGGTGAGGTAGGAAAATCCTGATAAAAACAAATACCTTGTTGGAAATCTCTGAGGTTTTCTTTGTCCTGACTTCTGGGGGTTTGCTTGGGAAAGCATTTTCATTAGCTGGAGCTAAGATGAGCTCTGTACACAGGGAAATTGACTGGGTATGTTCAGTGCTGTGGATGAGCCCATTCACCTCATGTCCTGCAGGAATGTGTCTGGGCCCTCCTGGGACAATTCTCCTGTAGTCCTTTAAGTTGAACAGACCCAAGGCTCCCCAAAACTCAGAACGCCTCTTATTTCAGAATCAGAAGTTTCTAAAAAAAATATATGGAGTGGCGAATTATACTAGCTGGAGCCTGGGTTCAGATCCTGGCCCTGCCACAGTGTGCTCTGCAATCTGGATTAACTTTCTAATGTCTCTTTATCTCAGCTTTCTCATCTGTAAAATGGGAAGAAAATAATAACACTGTGTTAGTCAAAGTTCTCCAAAGAAAGAGAACCAATAGAATATGGATTTATTAGATTGGTTCTCATGATCGCAGAGTCTGAAAAGTTCTATCATGATCATTATAAATTGAGAGCATGGCTCAGTCCAGGAAGTCAGAAGCCTCAAAACCAAGGAGCTGGATGATGCAACTGCCAGAATAAGGCTGAAGACCTGTGAATCTTCAGAAGACTGCTGGTACAAGTTCCGGAGTCTACAGGCTGAGGAACCTGGAGTTGGACAGTCAAGGGTAGCAGCACCAGGAAATGTGCCCACTCCAGAAAAAGAAAGGGGGTGGGGAGAGATTGATTCATTTTCCTTTATTTTTCTTTTTTAATTGTTTGTTCTAATTAGTTATACATGACAGCAGTATGCATTTTGATTCATTGTACACAAATGGAGTACAATGTTTCATTTCTCTGGTTGTACACAAGGTGGAGTCATACCATTCATGTAATCATACATGTGCATAGGTAATGATGTCTGCCTCATTCCACCACCTATCCTACTCCTTTCCCTCTCCCTTCCTCTCATTTCCCTCTACACAATCCAAAGTTCCTCCATTTTCCCCTTACCCCTTCATTCCACCATTATGTATCGTTAACTTATCAGAGAAAACATTTGACCTTTGTTTTTTGGGACTGTCTTATCTCGCTTAGCATGATATTCTCCAACTCCATCCATTTACCTGAAAATGCTATAACTTCATTCTTCTTAAAGGCTGAGTAATATTCCATTGTGTTATATACCACAGTTTCTTTATCCATTCATCTGTTGAAGGGCACCTAGGTTGGTTCCACAGTTTAGCTCTTGTAAATAGCTAAACACTGATGTGGTTGCATCAATGTAGTATGCTGATTTTAAGTCCTTTGGGTATAAACTGAGGAGTGGGATAGCTGGGTCAAATGGTGATTCTACTCCAAGTTTTCTGGGTAATCTCCATACTGGTTTTCATAATGGTTCCACCTTTTCCCCCACATCCTCACCAACACCTTGATAATGACCTTTCTAATTGTAGTGAAATGAAATCTTAGGGTAGTTTTGATTTGGATTTTTCTAACTACTAGAGATGTTGAACATTTTTTTTTTCATATATTTGTTGATCAATTGTATATCTTCTTCTGTTAAGTGTTTGCTCAGTTCCTTAGCCCATTTATTAATTCAGTTATTTGTATTTTTGGTGTTAAGTTTCTTGAGTTCTTTATAAATTCTGGAGATTAGTTCTCTATCTGCAGTGCAGGTTGTAAAGATTTTCTCCCACTCTTAGGCTCTCTCTTCATGTTATTGTTTCCTTTGCTTAGAAAAAGCTTTTTAGTTTGAATCCATCCCATTTATTGATTCTTGTTTTTATTTCTTGCACTTTGGGAGTCTTATTAAGGAAATCTGATTCTAAGCCAACATGATGAAGATTTGGACCTACTTTTTTTTTTTGGTTCATGGTCTCTGGTCTAATTCCAAGGTCCTTGATCCATTTTGAGTTGAGTTTTGTGCAAGGTGAGAGATAGGGATTTAATTTCATTTTGCTGCATATTGATTTCCAGTTTTCCCAGCACCATTTGTTGAAGAGGCTATCTTTTCTCCATTGTATGTTTTTGGCACCTTTGTCTAGTATGAGGTAACTGTATTTATGTGCGTATGTCTCTGTGTCTTCTATTGTGTACCATTGATCTACCTGCCTATTTTGGTGTCAGTACCATGCCATTTTTGTTACTATTGCTCTCTAGTATAGTTTAAGGTCTGGTATTGTGATCCCTCCAGCTTTACTCTTTCTGCTAAGAATTGTTTTGACTATTCTGAGTCTATTATTTTTTCCAATGAATTTCATTATTGCTTTCTCTATTTCTATGAGGAAAGACATTGAAATTTTAATTCAAATTGCATTGGATCTGTATAGCACATTTGGACAATATTAATTCTGCCTATCCAAGAACATGGGAGATTTTTTCATCTTCTAAGGTTTTCTTTAATTTTTTTCTTTAGCGTTCTGTAGTTTTCATTGTAGAGGTCTTTGACCTCTTTTGTTAAATTGATTTCCAAGTATTTCATTTATTTTTTTGAGGCTATTGTGAATGGAGTAGTTTTCCTAATTTCTCTTTCAGAGGATTCACCTCTTATGAATAGAAATGCATTAGATTTATGAGTGTTGATTTTATATTATGCTACTTTGCTGAATTCATTTATTAGTTCTAGAAGTTTTCTGGTGGAATTTTTTGAATCCTCTAAATATAGAATCATGTCATCATCAGTGATAGTTTGAGTTCTTCTTTCTCTATTAATATCCCTTTAATTTCTTTGTTCCAATTGCTCTGCCGAGTGCTTCATGGACTATGTTGAATAGAAGTGGTGAAAGAGGGCATCCTTGTCTTGTTCCAGTTTTTTACAGGGAATGCTTTCAATTTTTCTCCATTTAGAATGATTTTGGTTTTGGGCTTAGCACAGATAGCCTTTACAATGTTGAGGTATGCTCCTACTATTCCAATTTTTTGTAGTGTTTTGAACATAAAGGGGTGCTGTATTTTATCAAATGCTTTCTTGCATCCATTGAAATGACTGTATGATTCTTAACTTTAAGTCAGTCTGTTGATTTGATGAATTACATTGTTGATTTCCAGATGCTGAACCAACCTTGCATCCCTGGGATGAACCCCACTTGATCATGGTGCACTATTTTTAATATGTTTTTGTATGTGATTTGCCAGAATTTTGTTAAGAATTTTTGCATCTATGTTCATCAGGGATATTATTCTGAAGTTTTATTTCCTTGATGTGTCTTTCTCTGGTTTTGGTATCAGAGTGATACTAACTTATACAATGAGTTTGGAAGGGTTCCCTCCTTTTCTATTTCATGGAATACTTTGAGGAGTATTGGTATTAGTTCTTTGAAGATCTTCTCAATTTCAGGAATCAAATAGACCACAACACAAAAATATTGGGTGACTTTAACACAACTCTTTCACTACTGGATAAATCTTCCAAACAAAAACCGAACAAAGAAACCATAGAACTCAATAATACAATCCATAATTTAGACTTCACAGACATATATAGAATATTCCATTCATCAATGACCGAATATACTTTTTTCTCAGCATATGTTTTCAGAAGAAGATTTTGGAAAAATGTGAGATAGGAAAGTATCAGGAAACAGTGACTTATAACCAGCTACTGAGTCTAAAGAACCTCTGCTTCAGAGCTAAGGCTCTCTGCAGAATAAATGCAGCCAAGATGGTCTGGTTTGCAGAATCTCAGGAGACTGTGGGTTACATAATGCTATGGGGTAGACCACTCTGACAGAAGTTAGAGAGCAGGTTGAGGTAACTCATAAAGGGATCTAATTTTGGAGGGCAAAGAGAAGAGATAATACTGGGGCTCAAGTCTCAGTAACCAAAGAAGAGAGAATCTCAGAAAAGCTTCTTTGATTCCCATGGAAACATCTCCTAACAGTCTTTGCACCCTGAGTAGTTACTGTTAATATACAGGTGGACTTTCCCTATTTGTGTTCTCTTTAGACACTTGAGTTTACACTGAATCCATAGTATATTTTAATATAGTTTCATGTAAAAATTATATCACAAGTATTTTCCCAACTTATTAAGAATTCTTTACAACATTGTCTTCTTGCTGCAGAATATTTGATTGTGAGTCTTCATCATACTTCTTTTAACTCTCCCCTAATGATGAACACTAAAACGCCATTTTTCCTACTGCAAACAGAGCTATGACACTCCTTGTTAAACTGAAATCTTGGCCTGTATTTCAGAATATTTTCTCAGGATACACTGTTAGAAGTAGAATTTCTGGGTCAAAGAATGTGAACATTAACAAGATTCTCGGCACACTGTCAAATACACTGCCTGAGTCTTTCCCCTCCAGCCAGGGTAAGCCCATTGGACCCTTGGTGGCTTTGGTTAAGCATCTTTTAAATAAGCTCTGCTTTAATTAACATTAAAATGTGATACACAGTGTACACATACACCCACACAGATATGTATATACATGTATTTGTACTACAAACACATGATATTTGTATTTCTTTGATTAGTTACACAGCTTTACATATTTTCTTGTTAGAACAATTTTTCAATGCCAAGTGATTAACAGTGGTTGAAATAAACAAGTTTGAGAATTTCCTTCTACCTCCCTAGGGAATAACTGAAATTAGTTGTCAAGAATTCTAAATCAGCTTGGCTGTTTCAAATCTCCAGCCTTTAAAACAATTTTTTTTAAATCAAGCACCTCTGAGAGGAGGAAAAAAACCTTCATATAAACAATCAAAAATATCTTTCTGATGGTACATTTCAAGAAGGTATTGGAAGGAATGGAAAAATATTCTTGGTAGAGCTTTCACCACTTTTAAGCATCTTTGTATCTCACAGTACTGGTTTATCCCAACAGTTTTATGAGGAAGGGAGGGCAGGATTTATTGCTCCCCTTTCTACTAATGAAGAATTCAAATCTGTAAGAGAGATGACTCTTCTCCACGACATCTTTCAGGGACCAACTTGCCTTCAACTAATGATGATCAACTGCAAGACATCAAAAGGTCACATCAAATGTCAGCTCCACAGCTGGTGCCCAACAATGCACATGTATCCATTCTCTCACAGGAGCCCAGTCCAGCACAGATGCTGGCACAGCAGAGGTGCTGGTATTGCTCACTCTGGGATCTCCAGGTTCCCATTTCTTTCTCTTGCAGGAAAATTAGGTTACACATAAATCCCATATTGGTCTCAGTGACCTTGTCTAAAAGAGCCTTGGGTATGTTGCCTGATTTTAGCACAGCCTTTTTCTGGGTCCTGTGTTGCAATGGCTAGGCTGTGATTTTGACCTGAGAAGGCATCAGTTGAGCCTTGCAAAGCTGTAAAGTTGGAACCATCCGTGTTCTTTGCCCTTCTGTGTTTATCCCATCTGCACCATTCAGATGTGCCTTAATGTCTCCTTCGTTTCCCAAGCTCCAGGTTCTTGTACCCAAAGTTTCTCTGGATAGAGAAGTGGGGTATGATTTTCACTAGCCCCTGCTTCTCCTCTTCCTTGAAGAATGTTTGTAGTGGAGAGCTTTGCAATACTTGTCCTAAAGGAGAAAACTAAATTCTAGAATTTCTGGTTTACTTGGGGTTTAACATTTGGATACAATGGCTTTCGTTTGTCATCTCAGGTGCCACATAGGGTGGGCTTGATGAGGTGGCCCTTTTGAATCCTTTGTTTTTATTTTTCCTCTGGGATTCTAGCCAAGAATCTATCCAGAGTTGCTACAGATGTATCTATATGATACTGAAGAACTTGGTTCATTCCATAAAGATTTTGGTTACAAAGTCCAATAACCAGTCTTCACCTACAAGCCCAACAAGTCCATTTTGATCTTTTGCTTCCGGGTCAGGTGGATTCACAAACATAACCAGGTTCTTTGCAGTCTCTGGGTCCAGCCTCATTCTGGTAACTTCATTCATGACTCATGCTCCAGGAGGAGCATTGTACTTGCAGCTTCCAATCTTGCCTCTATATTTTGCATTTGACATTCCCTCACCTGGATGACTCCTTTAGAAAGTGGATCCTTCAAGAATCCTTCCTTGACCTTCTTAGTCCATTAGGTCCTTTTGAATGAGCCCTTGGCAACTAGAGTCATGTTAGCACATTTACTCTTATGTTTTCCAGGGTGGAGACAAGCCTCTGCTCTGTCCTACATTTCTGGAATTGTGCCTGCTGCATGGTTACACATAGGGAACATTTGTGGAATGCATGAAGGAATGAATGAAGGTGTTTTCATTGCCTTATGCTGAGGTCTGGGTGCTCACCACCCTTTGATCTTAACATTTCAACTGTGACCTTAAGGAGACAATGCCTGATACACAACAACTGTGAGCAAAATGGTTCTTCCCCAGGGGAAGAAGTGGCCTGACCTTGGGCATCTTAGCAGGCTCAAAAGGTGCTTGATCTAGAGAAGGCTAAATATAGACCTTTTTTCTAAGTCCTTTTTTTACTAGGAGGGAAAAAGAATTTCAGTTATTTGAAAAGTAAAAGTCAGCCAATGTATTCGGTTCAAAGTTAAAGACTGGGAGGTCTGAATATGTTAAGTATCTACCTTCCTTTGAGGTCTGTACTATTGGCAAGAGAGACCTCTTGATCACAAGATAATCTTAGCAGTAGAGGTGGGCAGATTCTACCCAACTTCACTGCTAGGCTCTGAATTTATGAATCTACCCAGGAACTGGACATTTCCACAGCTGTATGCATTTATGTGCTTCTGTGATAGTAAGCAGATAAAAAGAACCAAACTTGTAGCTATTTCTCCCAAATACTATCAAAATGATGGAGAACAATTTTCTTCTTTAAACTCCCCAATGAAGATTAAAAAGCAGATGTTTTTGATTTTCTGGTGAGATGTCTGGGATACTTCGAAAGGCCATAAACACAGTTATTTAGTGCATTGCATGGCTTAATGTGTATGCTTATTTGTTCAACAAGTATTTACTAAGCATGTGTGGGCTATTGGGTGCTATGTTAGGCAGTGATTACTTTCTTGGTAGAAGATTCTTCATGGGTCTTTCATGTGTTTCACATATAATGAGTGAAGCAGGATTTGCCCTTTGTTCTGAGCTAACTTTCATATCAAACATTTTTGCATTTGCATATAAAACTGTCTTGGAAGACAAAGATAGTGCCTGCCTTCCTTCAGAGCAAAGGGTTGGTAATGTTTGTCATGCATTATAAGGGAATCTAGTTTTCTTAGTTAATGGTTTATCTTCTGGAACTCAACACCTCACCATGTGGGTAAGCATTCTCTGGGACCTTCCACATCACCCACGTGGGACTTAGGCACAAGGAGATCTGATACAAATATACTAATGTTCATGCTGTTTTCTGGGTTGGTAGTCATAGTCTTTTGTCTTTTAGCAAGGAGTCTTACGTCTTCTGTCAATATCTGCAAAACTTATGTATACCAATGTAATTCACCTGAAAGCAGGGTAGAATTTAGACCCTTCACAATTCTTGGCAAGATTATATCCTTATTTAAACAAATATTCAAAGTACCTTAAAATTCCAATATTTTGATCTTCATGTTGGTGAGAAGACTGAGATGTTGAAGAAGTTAATTAATTCTTCCTAAGTCACAAGGCTAATAAGTGCTGAGTTGAAATTCTTGTCCAGGTTTGACTAATTCTAGAGCCACCATCTTTCAGTAACTTCATGTTGATGTGTCAAATTGCAAACATTAAAATCTGTCTATAGTTCTCTTCCTGGCACTGGGCCAAACTCCTGTTGGTACTGTCATCCCTGTTGCCATGATGATGAAAATGCTCAGGCAAAGAATGGAAAGCAACGGAGCAGCACAAACAAGATAAAACCATCAGTTCTTTCCATCAAAAAAAGAAGAAAAATTCTTCTCTAATGTTTACATAGTACTTGGCTCAGAGCCTTGACCTACTGCCCTTTCTTCTGGCTAACATATGAGACCTGTTTCTCACCAGGCAGGATGAGTTGAGTCATGTGAAATCCAGACTAAACAATGGGAAGCAGGAGAGGTGGGTGAGCTCCTGGGTCTCCATTTCCGGGTGCAGGGTCCGAGCCTGCATCAGTCATGAGAAGTTCCCTTGTAAATTTCCATAGTGCCTTTTCATCTCGTCTGTTGTAATTTGATCATTGCTTTATCCTTATGATAGAGACCAGCATGTTCCTTGAGGGTTCCTATTACCTGCAGTACAAAGTACATTTCTTCATTTGGAGTCCAAGACCCTCCATGGCTCAGTCCTTATGCACTGTTTACCTGACCCAAACCTCCCTTTGTCTCTGAAGCCCCTCTTGGGTCTATCTCATTCCCCAGGTAAAATGAATCCCTCCCTCTTTCATTTTCAAATTTATCTGTATCGCTTTATTTTCAGCAACTATAACACTTCAGGGTTGTGCACATTTGCTTGCTTATCTTCTCTACTGCATCTCAGATGCCTTAAGGCAGAAACTATTATCTTCAGTTATGTAATCCCCTCATTTATAGGGGTACATTTGTTTGTGGTTTACAACTTTATTCTTCCTCTCTCTCTTTCATGTGCACACATGCGCACGCGCGCACACACACACACACACACACACACACACATTATTAATCTGTCTCCAGGTTTGTAATTTCATCATTGAATATGGTCCCTCATTTCCATGGTTAGACTCAGGAGTTTTTGACATTACTGTAGTGTGAAAGCATACCCATACAATCATTCTGTTGTTTGGTTTCACTACAATATTCTATAAGTTAAGTGAGTTATTCGATATTTTATTATTAAATAAGCTGTATGTCAGATGATTCTGCCCAACTGTAATGGGTGAAGTGTTAAGAGTTCTGAGAACATTTAAATAGGCTAGGCTAAGCATTGTTAGTAGGTTAGGTGCATTAAATGTACTTTGACTTAGTGATATTTCAATTTATGATGGATTAATTGGGACACATTTCCATCTTAAGGAGCATCTCTACTCTTTGGGGATGACTACTTTCTAGAAGCATGACTCATCCAAGAAAAGTTAGTATAGGTGCTTGGTCATGATGTCATCTAGCAGATCATTTTCCTTTTGATGAGAGTGGCCTGGAAGCTAGCTACCTAAGGGCTTTGGGTGTGGACGAGGAGTGACTAACTTGATACACTTATCTTCCTAACCATCCTGCCAAGGTCAGAAAGGCCAACTAATCTTGCAGTTTCCTCTCACCACACAGAGTGATCTTGCATCCCAGGTCAGCTTTTGGCAGGAATGGGAAAGGAGTCACAGGGAACAGGCTATCATGGGCCAGGACCATCAGATGACAGAGGCCTGGCCTGGGTGAACTGACCCCAGTACTGGTGAGTCATTCCAGCATTCCCAGGTCCTCGAGCTGATGTTCTGCTCCCTGAGGAGTTGCTGTTGATCAGCCACCTACTGAAGTGTTCTACCTGTGCCTCTGTATCCACTGGTCCTATGTCCATGTAACTCTCAAAAACTGGAAGTGACGTCGCAGCAGAAAGGGATGTTAGAAGTCATTTAGTTTGGTGTTTCCTAAACATGTTCCAAGGAACACTGGGTCCCCATACTTGGTGTTTGTCACAGGTATTCTGTGAGGAAATGGGATCTCTGGCCAAGGACATTTGGGACATGCTGCACTGCTCTGCTCCTGTCCCTCAAGAGCCACAGTCGATGCTAGACTGTAGAGATGCTGAGACTTGCACAGGTTTAATTTCATTTAACCATGTCATTTTCTAAACTGATTTGCACATGGAACAACATCCTATTTGTCTTCACTATTCTGTAATTATTTTGCCAGGCTGGTGTTCTGCAGATCAGTCTAGGAAGTGGGAATACACAGTAGTCCTGCAGTTTATTGGCAGTTTGGTTTTCTGCAGTTTCAGTTACCCATGGTCAACTGTAGTCTGAGAAGATCAAATGGAAGATTCCAGAAGTAAACAGTTCATGATTTTCAGTAACTTTTATTATAGTTTATAGTTGTGCTATTTTACTATTAGCTACTCTTGTTAATTTTTCACTGTGTCTATAAATTAAACTTGATTTTAGGCATGTATACATAAGAAGAAACATAGTACATTCAGGGTTCAGGATTATTTTTGGTTTCAGGTATCCACTGGGAATTTTGGAACACATCCCTCTCAGACAAAGGGTGGCTACCGTCGTCGAGCCTTGTATGTTATAGATGAGAAAACAGAGGGCCAGCGAGCTGGGGACACCAGGGAAAGATCTGGCATCTGACTAGGCGCCTGTCATCACCAGCTCCTGAGTTCTCTGTGCTTCTCTCCTTTATGACATTGGCAGGGCTTCTAGCTCCTTTAGCTGGTGGCCATTCCCAGCTGAGTTTGGAACCCCATCATCCTTCTAGGGAGATGAAAGGAACTGTTCTGCTGACTGTTCTGAGGTGGAGATGGTGCAGCTCAATAAACCGAAAGGACTCCTGAGTGGACCCTGGCAATCTTTAATCTTGGAGCTGCTATTCTCTTAGTGATTTGAGTTGTTGGGACCCTTACAAAAAGAATGATTAATGAGTTCATTTTCTCTGTTATTCTATTTAAATGGCATTTCCTCCTCAGGAGGAGTTTAGAGTGACGCAATGAGGAATTTTCATTAATAAATATATCCAGTGTCCACTATCCACTATCCACTGTATTGGTGACACTGGAATATAGTGAATGTTGAGTACTTGACACATCTGTTGCTTTCCTCAGTCCTGTGAATCAGGTGCACAGAGGTACATTTTTAGCCATTTCCACTTGAAGGATGAAAACTGAGGTCAGAGAGGTCAAGAAGTGGAACAAGTTCTCAAAAGCAGGAAAGGGGAGCTCAAACTTGGGGAGTGGTGCTCTCCAGCCCATGTCCTGCCCACTAGGTGCCATCCTTATTGTGATTGTGGGAGGATGGGGTTCACTTACAATTGTTGAGCAGGTCTATTTTGTCCCCATACTGTGCATCAGAAAATCAACACTTCAGCCAATGCTCCGAACACTTGCAATATCCCCCTTTTCAGAGGAATATTAAGTCCTTACATTTGTTTATGCAGTTGGTGCTGGTGTGGGAGAAAGATGCCGATCACTTGTCCTCCCACCTCCCTTGCCAGGACTGGACAGTCCCAGCCCCATGCACACAGACTCTGTCAGAGAACACAAAATCACATTAGGAAAAAGCAAGCAATGGGTGTTTGTCATTCCCCAGACAATTTCAGTAGTGCTGTTTGACTCTGAATGCTTGATTACATTTCAAATTTATTTCCAATCATTTTGAGCTGGATCAATGGAAGACAAAGGTGGCTTTGAGCTCTGGCACCTGCTGTTCCCCCACCCAAATGTCAAGGACTGACATTTGATGCCATTATCCTCAGTCAGTGTACTGATATCTCACTTCCTTGGGTCCCCAGCCCCCAGGCCCACCTACCACACTCATACACTGAAGGACTTTCACATTGATAAAATGACATCCTGAATTTCCCAGGATGACCTGTGTGTCCAGACTTGCTTTCTTCCTGTCAGAGCAAAAGCTGGCCTTCGAAGGTGGCTGCTGTGTCCCTGGGTCCCTGGGAGAGGTCTCTCTCAGCCTGTGTCTTCCCTTTCCTCCCTGGGCAGCCACCACATGTTCTGAGGTGTGAAACTTGAGAAGAGCCAGGTGCCCTGCAGGGCCAGTAATAGTGGTAGGTGGGAGATGCATTTGCTCTCCTAAAGTTGGAGGAGACTTTTGGGGAGGTGAGGTCTGGTGCCCTCAGATGAAGTACTCTTTCCTGCTGTTGTCACTGGCATCCTGGAGGGCAGGGTCACTCTGCAGGGCTGCATCTGCACTCTCAGCAAACTCTGTGCCCTTGGCCTCATTGGTGTGGTATGTGCCCTTGTGTCGGTACAGGTAGCGAAGCATGACAAGGAGGAGGCAGACCAGGACTAAGGCCACAGCAGTGATCACAGCTGCAGGAGGGAAGAAATGCAGGAGTCAATCTGGAGCAGATGCTCTAGGACCTGGAGCAGAAGGTGAGGACCCCCAAGGTTTGTGCCAGCAGGACAAACATCCTGCTCAACCAGCCACAACCTCAGGGTGGTTACTTCCATCCTGTGCTTATTCCTGCCTGGTGTGCTTCCTTCAGAATTCCCTCTTTTTATCTCCACCCTCAGAGATGCCCTCTACTATGCTCCTTAGCTAGAACAGCATCCCAGAATTGATTCCTGCTGGAACATGCTCCTTGTCTCCTGAGGAAGACAGGTCTATAAGAGAATCACTGCAAAACATGCAGTTGGCACAGTGCAAGTATGGGGGTTGGCTTGAAATGGAGAGGTTCATGTGATGTAGAATTGTTATCTTTTCAGACAATCCTGACTGAGGTGTTTCCTGGAGAATGAGACTTTCTGTGGTAAAACCAGGAAAGTCCTGGAAAACAGGAAAGAGTTGGCTGCTCTCTGCATAATCTACAGGGGGAAAAAGGGCTATTAACTGAACATAAGGATAGACAGGTGGTGGGAGGTGTGCTTTGGAAAACTGCCCCTCACCCCAACCCACTGCCACTCACTCTTGGTAGGTGAGGACTTGAATCTGCCAGGAGGAATTGAATTTGGCCATGAAGAGGATTCCCTGCCACAGTCAATGCCCAGGATGCCTGGGAACTTGGGGATGCAGGAAAATGAGGCATGAGGCAGGTCAAGAGGGGTCAAATCACTCCAGGCCTGGGGAGTGATGAGGCGAGGAGTTAAGACTGGTGAATCTGAGAAGGGACTGAACAGCAGCACTCTCAAGGGGAATATTTCGAGTTTGTGCATTTGATTGAAAGCTACAGAAAAGCCTTTATCTTAGAATGCAGGTTTATCTGGAAAGTCTTGGGGAGGGGCTGTTGGGGGATTAGGTGAGCCTAAAACTGTTCCCAAGTCCCATCCGTTTGGAAGAATTTCCTAAACTTCCTACTGTCTTCAGGCGGGCATTTGTGTCTGTACTTAATAATATTGTCTAGGAAAAAGACAGGCTGAGGGCACAACGAATGGGAGAATGCTGGGTTAAGTAAAATTGAACAGGTGTCTTTGATAGTTCCTCCTGCTTGTAATTGTAGAGGTTCCTTGAGTTACTAATACGTGTGAGCAGTGTGGGTTTTAAGGAAGTGAACAGAACATGTGACACCTTCCAAACTTGGTTGCTCCTGAAATGCAGTTTGGAGTGACAGCTGTGACCACTGAGGAGCCAGCTGACCGGAGTTCAACACAAGGTGAAGAAAGGGAGATGGAGGAGAGATATAGGCAGCCTGGTCAGTCCACCAGCCCAAACCCTGTTCTGCCCAAGCTGCTTCCTCTAGCCCAGGTCTCTGCGGGTCAATGGTCTAGAGAGGAGGTGCATCTTGACATGAGTACCCAGGCTGCCCTCATCCCCCTACCTTGCCAACTGTACCAGGCACCATGCTGGGCATTTCTTATACCCTCTGAATGAGGAAAAGCACTGACCATCCCTTTCCCCATTGGTATCCTCAGGCCAGTTCTCCCCTGGATCTTTTCTGACTACCAGAAAGGTCCCTGGCAAGTTACTAACCTGCAATGATGGCAATGTCCATCGTGGTGTAGGTCATCCCTGGACCGAGCTCTGTGGACAAAAGAGAAGAGCCCGAGGTAAGAGAGGAAGGCTCTTTGCACACAGCAGCACCTCAGCCCTTGCACACCTGTGACCAGCTCTGTGAATGGACTGAGTAGACAGAGATGGCATGGTAGGTGTACAGACCTTTGTCCAGGTGTAAAGACCCTAACCCAGGCGTGGCTTGTTCAATGAGCAGGATGGAAAACACCAGCAAATCATCAGGTCACACCAGGATGGTCTGAGCTCCCTGCTGTGTCTCAGCATCAAAGCCAGGGCCTGTACCTGGTAGAAGCTCAGCTGTCATTTGTGGTATGTATAAGGTGTGCAAGACTGTGTTGAACACTGTCATTGTAGTGTGTCCACACAGACCAGGTGTTGGCTTAGCTATCCCCATCTACTCTCTCCTGTGGTCCTCATAACAATCCTGGGAAATCCATGATGTTATGAGCCCATTTCACAGGTAGAACACTGAGGCTCAGAGATGCGATGAGCTTGTGGTCATGCAAACCATCCGATGACTATCTGGGTCTTCATTGTTTCTCTTATCTTTGGGTGTACTCTCTCTTTTTCTCTCTTTAACAAGCCCTTCACTGAGCCCTCTCCCTAGGTTTCTGCATCAACTCTCCTGGGGGGGGGGGGTGCCCTGTGGCACTAAGTTACTGTTTTTCTGCAGCTCACTGATCTAGTCCGAGGGTGAGGATTCCAAGGAGGGCGGGAAACTCACAGTACCTTAAGATACTGCATAGAATGTCTCCTCTCCTCTGGGAGATAAGTGAGAAGAAGGATTTATTAGACCACAGAAATAACAGTGTTAACACGGAAATCCCATGTTCCCATTACAACAGCTATGCATATTAAAACAGGGAAGGATGCTTCCTAATAGCCATTTCCGCTCAGATAATCACTTCAATTATAGAGCTATGAGGTCATTCTCCCCAGGGCAGCTGCCAGATGCCTCTTCCTGATAAGAAACTGACTGTGGTGTCAGGGGAGACAGCGGGTAAGGGAGAAACTGTTTCCATGCTGGAGACTCAGAGCAGGCGGGCAGGAGAGCCAGGATAAGGGTCTGGTGCCAGCACAGAACCCAGAGGTGGGAGGAAGATAAAACCATGTTATCAAGGCAGTAAAAGATGGAGTGGGCACCCACCTGGAGGCAGGGCAGACTGGACCAGGCAGGGAGGAAGGCTCAGCTGTCAAAGTGCTTAATGGAGGAGGGCTCAGCTTTCAAGGCTTAAAGCAGGAAGTTCATAGTGATGCTGGATTCTGGGATCCAACTGGGACACGTACAGTCTGTGATTCAGTACCTGGATCATAGTAGGTATTCAATAAATATTCACTAAAGGCATGAATGAAGGCATGCCCAGGTGAATGAGTGAATGCAGAGGTTGGCATTCTGGACCTTTATCAATCACACAGCACCTCGCTGACAGTAAGAAAGAACAGCACCTTGCTTATAGTACATACATAGAAACATCAGTGTGAATGTTTACAGAAACTCAAATACTCAGAATTGTCCTGAGGAATTTTCCAGGTGAAGACCAGCATTTCATATATCACTCTGTACAATGCTGCCAGGGTTAGAAGGGACTTTTTATTCATTTTTAAGAAAAATAAGCAACTGCTTACCATGTGCCAGTATTTAACACATTTCAACTCAGTCCCACAACAATCCCATTTGGTAGGAGTTATTGTTATTCCCACTTTACAGATTAGGAAACTGAGTCCCAGAAAGGTGTTATGTTTTCTTTGGGTCATTTGACATTACCATGAGAGTCAGGATGTAGTCAGTTCAAGACCAGGCAACTTGGAGTCAGGGTGTAACCCTGTAGGGCACTGCCCAGGGCAAAGCCTCGGCAACCCAGCTTCCAGAGGAGACATTTGACTTAATTCATGTGGGGTGCATTTTTGTGGCTTATGTTTAGGACCTGCACTGAAACCTATCTGCTTGGATGTGAGTGAAATTTCAGCATGCCTATTCCATGATTCTCAGATGTGAGAGGATCTTTTATTTTTGGTTAAAGACCCAAAATGTTCTGCATTTTTCATTCATGGCTCTCCTCAAGATTGCAACATTTTTACCATACAGTAAGCTCCAAAAGTCCAGATACCATATTTGTCCTGCCTAGAGTTCTATGTCCAGCATCAGGTTGGGTGCCTGACACTGAATGACAATTGGTGAATATTTGAAAGTGTGATTCCTCACTTTATACATTGTTGGTGGAACTGCAAATTAATATAACTACTATGGAAATCAATAAGGAAATTCCATAAAGAGTAGGAATGGAACAACTGTATGACCTGGATATACCATTTCTCACTATATATGCAAAAGAATTAGAGTCAGCATACTACATGACACATGCATGCCCATAGCTATAGCAGCACAATTCACAATAGCCAAGTTATGGAACCAGCCTAGGTGCCTTTTAAGAGATGAATGGATAAAAAAAAGTGATATATATATATACACACAATAGGGATTTACTCAGCTATAAAGAAGAATGAAATTATGTCCTTTACTGCTAAATAGATGGAACTGGAGAACATCATGAGACAGAGCAAGTTTGCTAGAGAGGGCTCAGTTTTATAACAATGACAGTCCCTCATCAATTCACCAACAATTAATCAATGAATGGATTAATTCACTAATGAGGACAAGCCTTTATGACCTATTCACCTCCCAAATGTTCCACCTCCAAATACCATTAACACATGACTCTGGGAATGACCTTTCCAACACATGGAATTTGGAGAACAAACATTCAAACCTGGCATCTGGGAAACTCTTTTCTTGTAAAGGATTGTCTCTATACCTTTCAGCTCGTCTCTTAGAGTTCTTCACTCTGTCTTAGTTGATGAGGAAGCTTCCATTTCCGGTCTTCCATTGTCCCATTGTCTGTGTGATCCAGTAAAGAAGGAGGAATTGAGAGTGAGAATGGTTTCACACTGGAACACCAGGTGTCCTGGGAGCAGGACCATTGTTTTAAACTTAAAAGTATAAGGGGTCTTTGAGGAGCTCCTATGATGACAAATCATGTTGATGACAGCAATTCATCATCTTCAGCAGCAGCAGCAGCAGCAGCAGCAGCAGCATCTGCTGCGTGGTGGTTTGACAGGCACCGTGCCACTTATTAAGAGCATTCAATTTCAAGGAACCTACAGATAGAGTTAGAAAAGTCACTTTATAAAGTGTTCTGAGGCAGTGAGGGCTTTGCTTGGGTCTGATTTGAAGTTCAGGAGCAAGATAGCTATGGGGAAGGGACAGTAGCCTTTGTGGGCATGGCGATGTTCTCCTTGGCTCAGGTTGGGGTATTTTCTTCTTGCTCTCAATTTCTCAATATCCTTGTGCAAGTAAAGTTGGCAGTTGAAAGCTGAAATTCATTGACTGACTTCAGTAGGAAAGGTTGAAGTTGAGAGCTGAAGCTCATTGACTGACTTTGTGGTAGGAAAGTCAAATACATTTATTTTTCCTTGATGATTTGCTTTTATTACTTTCTGAAAGGATGTGGTAGTCAGGCTCTGGATTTCAGAATATGTGTCTCCAAAGAAATAAATGAATAGTTTAACACTCATCCATGCATTTCTCTCAGAACCAAGGAGAGCAGTTCATGATTTACCCAGCTCCAGGCTGAAAGTAAAGAGGAAGATGGCTTCTGTACCCAGGACTTGGTTGGGAAGGCACAACATATTTATATGAAAACCTAGACTGCGTACACCCTCTGTGTGATAAGATGCCTGTATGGGTACTACAGAGGTGCCTGCTATTGTTAAAGAGGGACCTCAGCAGTCTGACTCAGCCTCAGCTATTTGACTCGGTCCCAGGACTACTGGATTCTTTGACAGTGAGGAAGCTCATGACTATGCATGCTCATTCTTCCCTTCAGAAAACCTTTTCTAGCACCTACTGTGTTCCAACAATATGCTCTATATTAAATCTGGGCTCCGGCCAATAGGAGTTTACTGTGTAAGGATGGGGACATGCATGGGTAAGTTCAGGTAGTGTCATTCTTCAATGTTCTCAGAGAAGGTTTCCTGGAGGAGGTGGTCCCAATCCCGCCTGTTGAGATGATGGATGGCATTGCCAGCAAAGGGAAGAGGCATGGTGGTGACATAGGGGCCTGTATGGAAGGACTGTGGGTTGTGGAGTGATATGTGAGGTTTCTGAGTGGAGAAGGATGGCCTTCTTCAATAGGGATCCAACTGCTGTGATGACCAGTCACTGTGTCAGAGGCTGGGCTCCAAGAAGCTGCTGGATGTATGCTATGGGGACTTCACCTGCCTACTCTCCAGCAAGATCCACCCCTCCCATCTGTGCAGACAGTATGTGTGCACTCACCTGGGCTTGCAGATAGAATTCAGAAGTGAGACCCATGTGAACTTGACCATCCAAGACACACATCTCAAGGTCAAAATGATGGCCCTGAAGTTCCCTATGGGTCACCTTGGAAACAATCTTCCCCCAGGGCTGCCAAAGAAGTGCTGTGCATTTTTTTATACGGCTCTGATGCTTTCTTTTTCCTAAACATTATTCTGTCCTGCCTGTTGCTGCTGTATAAAAACATGGCACCAATGCTGGCACTGGATCCTTGTAGGCTGCACCGTACATACCCTCCATATCAAATCACTGTGTTGTGGTGGAAACCTGGAGGCCCGGTGAGGCTAGATGGCAAAAGAAGTCGCTTCTCTGCCCTGAAGAAGACAATTATTTCTGCATCAGTTAACTGTGGAGGAGGCACAGACTCTGCACTCAGAAGGTAGCCAGGAAGGGACATCTCTTCCCTGTGTATGCTTTGGAGTCTTGCTTAGGAATTTTCATACCTAGGCATTTGCTCTTGGGATGTGCTCCCAGGAGAACTGGAAAGAAGGGCAAGGATGCTGTAACTCAAAACTCGGGTATCTGGTTATAAGGTTTTCTCTTTGTGTCTCTCTCTTCTATTATCCCTTAGTCATTAAAAAATAAATTAACAGAGCCTTATTTTAACAACATGACCAATCTATCTTAGTTGAGTTACAGGATGTAAGTAAAAGGAAAAAAGCTTGGGCCAGAAAATAAAAAATGGAATCACCCTCTCCTTAGTCCAGGATGGTAATACCAAGTGAAACTGACTGAGCAAAATGAAGTCTTCACTGTTCACATGGGGGTCTTCCTCTAGGGAGGGGGTAACCTGTCAACTTGGATTGGGTGGATTTTGTGGTTTATTAAGGAGGTAGCAAATATCCTCTCTTTTCACAGAAAAGTGAATAAAGGGGAAACGTTGTCTACCCATCCCTCAATCTCACCCCTGGCAAACACACCCAGCCTAGGATTTCTAGAAAAATCAAATTTAAAAAAGACAGGAAGAGAGGGAGGAGAAGATTCCAGCCAGGCTTCCTTGTCTGGCTCCTGGGAGGATCCTATGTGATTGGGAAATTGCCCAGAACTTGGTCAACATCCTGCTGCTTGGGTTGGGGGAGGGGGTGATAGGTATCAACTGGCAGCTGAAGGAGCTCAATCTTAAGACAAAATGCTGAGACCACACAAAGGGAGATTATTCTTCATAGAAGAAGAAGAAAAATCTACCCTTAAAACGGTTAACAGTTGATGTGGCTTTAGCAGAAGGGGAGACTCAGCTATTTAACTTCAAATTTGCATTTGTCTTTTTATCAAGCCGACTAAACATTGCGGGAACAAAGCCATTAGGAGGAACTGAGGCTGAGGGCACTGGAGAAGCAGTAGAGGTCACCTGACAGTGAGACGGCATTCAGGGATCCAGGTTCTGGAGGAAGCCATGCCTCCTGAACACAATCGCCCCAGAGACCCTGAGGGTTGGTCTTACATCCTCTACAGAGAATTTATGTCCTCAAACACTCACTCCTCCTCTTCCCTCTGAATTCTCCTTACATTTGCTTCAGCATCTCTCCAAGAGGACAGAACCTTAATATGGGCTGTTTTGCTTGTTACTGGTGTGGGTCTTTTTTGCCTGATCAATCCATGCATGTGAGGTAGGATAGAAGAAAAACAGGTAGGTAGAAAGGAGACCAAAGGGAAGAAAAAAAGAGACTATAGCTGTAAAATCTCCATGATTAGACTTGTTCTCCAGATCTCTTTTTTCCTCCAGGTCTGACATTCCCAAATTTCTAAGAAAACTGCAAATCTTAGAGCTGCTGAAAATTCATTCCGCTATAAAAATTGCCTTATTTAGGCTAAAGCTTAAGTGAACTGTTAGCCTACACAATGCATTTTCATATTAGATGAAACAAAGGGAGATGTATTTTAAGAAGCCTGTAATATAGGCTAACTCGATTAGGTATCTTCACCTTTCACTTACTAATAGAGCTCTTCCTCTTTGCTAAAACCTGACATATCCTTAAATTCTTTTCTGCAATATATCAAGCACCTGGCAGTTCTGAATAGAGATGTCCTCTGCCTTTGGAGAGATGTCCTCAATCCCTCTTATGGTGACAGATGGAGGTGATGGGAAGCATCCATCCCGGCAGGACCTAGACTCTCATATGGAGAACTGTGGACCAGGTCTGACCTCTGATCTTCAGGATAAAGAAATGCCCAACCCTCTGGGTAGACATGCATGTCATGCCTTGCACAAAACTCATGTTCAATACGTATGGGTCCTCAAGGAAGAGAAAACACATCAAGTTTCTCTCTCAGATGTCAACAGGAAATTAAGAAGATGGTAGCACTCAGTGAAAATTTGCACAAAACACAAGATCCTAAGAAGGGAAGGAATGAAAGACTCTTACGAGTCAGTCTCTTTGAATGGAACCTTATCCTACCTCTCTCATCATAAGGTGGGATTCTTACCTATGGAGTAAGCAATTTCTTTGGTTGGTTATCTCACCTTCTGAAGTCTCCTCGCCTCACCCATAAAACAGAGACAGCACAACCCCTGCCCTAAAGGGTTATTGTGGGGCTGAGGAGCTAAGGCAATGGTCCTCAAACTTCAGTGCATCATAATCACCTGGAGGACTTACTAGGTTCCAGGTTGCTGTCTCCCTTGTACCAAGATTCTCAGTAATCCATAGGTCTGGGGTAGGCCTGAGAACCTGCATTTCTAACATATTCCCACATGCTGTGGATGGTGCGTGTCTGGGAGCTTCACTTTGAGAACTACTGAGCACATAGCTGTGAAAGCATACTGACCATGTGACACAGTTCAAATGCTAATCATTACCTTCCACCCCTTTGTAAGGTGGTGATATCAGGGCTCAGTAATAGAATTGGGGGACCAGATACCCTCTTATCCATGCAAATAAAGAGTCACAGTCACAGCCACCTCAGTCACAGCACTGAGCTACTGTCTGCTTTTTTCCAGTGTCTCTTTCTCTCCAGTTGATATAGCTGGAGACCTGAGAAGTAAAAGCTCTGAGAATCTGTCACCTGTGCCTGTTTCCCTACCTGCACCCATGACTGGTACTGGGTGTGGGGACATGGGGCTCTTGTGTCAGGCTCTGGTAGATGCACACACTCTTCTAAACAATGGGTCATGAGACTACAGTTTCCACAGGTTTATTCTTTGGCAATTAAGCAAATTCTGAGACCAATGAAAGAAAAAATTACCACTGCTGATTGGTGATGACACAGTGGGGAAATGTTTCACTGAAACACCAGAATGACAGAGGAGATATTCTGAGGAGAAGAAGGGAGCTGTGCATCCCAATCAGTGCCTGCTTGGCTTCTTCCCAGCTTCCAAGCTCCACCAGAGGTGGCTGAAGTGCAGGGGGCCCTGGGCATACTATTTGCATCTGGAAACTTCCTTGAGAAGAAGGAAGACGCACAGAAAGGCAGAGGATGCTCCCAGAGCCCCCACCTGTGAGGCTGGGGCTGGGTGCCTGGCCTGTACATTGGTGAGGTTAGCACAACTGCCAGGCATGGAACAGACAGGCAGCAAGTGCTGGCTCAGCTTGGACACTGGCACCTGGACCATCTCGCAAAGTGATTTTAGTCTTTCTAGTATTTGTCACTTTACACGTAAAATGTGGTGGCACTGTGGTGTAGGCATGTTAAGTACGTACCTAGTCTGGTACCTGCCATAGGTTGGGCTATTTGGACATTTGTTATTATCACTGCCAATTTTGTTGGCATGACAATGGTTAAAGAGAGGTTCTCAAAAATGGGCACTTTCAATGTTCTTGTACACTATTTGGCAAATGTATCATCCTGAGAATCAAATCATCCACTTCTAGTGATCCTAGTGAAATAATCTGGAAGAGAAACAAAAATCTATGCTCTGAAAAGTGCTTTGCAATGTGGTTTCAAATGGAAAACAGAACAATCTAAATGTCCTGCATTAGGGAATTGGTTATATAAACTATGATACACCTCCCTGATAGAAAGTGATGGAATGTGAATTCTTAGTGGCAGGAAGAAATACTTGTGATATGATGTTAAGTGAAAGGAACCAGACAGGCCCTATAAGTAGCAATGATGCTAAATCGTCCCCCCAAAATCTTAGACAAAGGAATACAAGGAAATGCTCTTAAAATGTTAGGTGGTGGTTTTTGGTTGGTGGATAGGGGTCATGAGCAGTTTTCTTTTCTTCTAATATGTAGTTTTCTGTACTTTCTAAGCCATACCATGTACTACTTTTATAGTCAAGAAATGGGAATGGATCTTCCAAACTTGCTATTTGTTGTTTTGCAGAATCTTCAAAGTCTCAGACTAGGTTGTGAAAGTAACTTTACCCTGCCCTGCCTTGCCCAACAGACTCCAAGCCCCACTGCAAGCCTTCACCTAATCACAGGTAATGCCATCCTCGTGCATGGTGGCAGGAAAACGTCGCTTAGAAGGAGGGGGTGTGTGCTGTTGAAAAGGAAGGCACTGAGAGAGGAAGGCAGATGACCCGTTCTGCCACGAGTTTAAGTGCTGGAGAGAGAAACGGCCATCTCGAGGGGCCCACAGTGTCACCAAGGGCAGCCAGGTGCTCACAGCCAGGAGGAGGGGAAGGTGGCTGGAAAGTCTGTGAGACATCAGGAGAGGTGAGCCACTGTGCAGAGCTGAGCAGGGAACCAGAAGTGGCCAGGGGGTCATGTGTGTCCAGGTGTCACAGCCAGGAGGCTGAGGGTGCTCCTAGAGTCATCTGTGAGCTCTGCTCTGTTCCTTCAGCTGTTCTTCCTCCAGATCACACAGTCCTGGGTTGGGACCTCTGATTGCTCAAGGGGTAAAGTCACTGGCTCAAGGGAGGCCAGAGGTAGACTGAGAAGCTGTTTCCCATCCCTGTCCCTCCACCTGTGTGTTGGGCGATCAACCATATCTGGCCGGATGGCTGTGTCCTGCTGAAGGCCTAGTTCAAGTTCCACTGCCTGACCTTTCAAAATCTCTGGGTTCATGGTCCTTATTTCATATAGGAACTCTCAAAATTTGTCTCTTTTTTAAATTTCTCATGTGTGTGGACTGCTGGGTGTAAGGAAACCTTTTGAGAGGCAAAGGCTCTGACCCCTGCCACAGCGACTTTTGAGTTTTTCCAAATTCCTAATTATCCTCTAAATTCAGATCAAGGTCACTTCCTCTGAGAAGTCTTCCCTGATTTCTGCACAAGGACTGTGTGCTCCTTCCAATACTCCCACGTGGTACAGCAGCAAGCTTTACTGGAAAGGACCATGCAGTATATATTTTAGTCTTTGCAGGCCACATATGGTCTCTGCTGTATATTCTTCTTGGCTTGTTTGTTTGGAAACCTTTAAAAATGTAAAAACCATTCTTAGGTAGTTGACTGTACATAAACAAGCCTCTGGATGTATTAAGCCTTACAGGCTGTAGTCTGCCAACTCACTTGCTCATATCACCATTAAAATGCTCTGCAGTTTTTGGTCCCTGAGCTATGGGGAACAAGGACTGGGTTTCATGCCTTAACATCTGACATATGCCAGATGAATCAATAAGTGATGTTGCATAAAATATCCTCTGACATGTCCCAACTGATTTTGCTATCATTATTTTATTCCTATACACCTGCTTCTTACATGCTGAATAAATAACCTCTCTATGATTCTCTAAGTCACTGAACAGTCACTCCACAGATGTAAACTAAGCTTCCAGTGACATTAATGGCTATCATTTATTAAGTTCCTTGTGTGCAGCAGGCCTTTGTAGATTCCTAGGGACACAGAGGTGAGGGTGGTATCCCTCTGCACATGTGCATATGTGCCTGTATGAGCACACAAGCATGTTCAAGTTCAGACCACCAGGCCCCTGTGCAGCCCAGAGTCACACTGACCTGCCCTCTGAGGTCCCTTCTCTCCAGCTGGATCATACACACTAATCTTTGCTACTTCTCCAGAGGACTTAATTCACTTAAAAAATCATATAATTGCATTTTCAGCATAATTAGGTACCTAATTACATGACTAAATGTCCTCGATCAGGCTGCATGTGTAAATAATGATGATTTAGTTAGCCATGCTTTGTTATTGGCTTTCCAGGAAGCTCATCAGTTTGCACACAGGATGTGGAAAGTGATTTTCTCCTTCCTTCACAGAGTTTGACAGGCAGGAGCAGCAGAGCCCAAATCCAGAGTGAGCAGGGTGGGGAGAGGGTGGTGGGAGGGGACTTCTACTATCTGCAATCTCAGCTCCAAGATTCAGGGTAAGGCTCTTAGATGAGGGTTCAGTGTCCATATTATATTCCAAGGACAGCGAGGCTTTTCGAGGAGGCATGCTTAGAAAGAAAAGGCCAAAGTAGCTCAGAGACAGCAAAAGCCACAGTGTGTGGACCAGAAGGGTGGACATACAATGGTGAAGGATCCGGGGAGGAAATAAAGGCTGGGAACAGGAAGCAGGAAGTCATTTGTGCTCCTTCCCTAGAATGCATCTTTTCCTCCTGCTCCAGAGAATTTCTCAGGGTTACAGGAAATGCCACTGTGCTTGTGGGGGAGAAAACCTAAGGCTGAGGGTGGTGGTCAGGCTCACATGAGATGATGCTGATAAAAGTCATCTGGGAATTTATACACAGTATGTGTTAGTCATTTCACTCATGACACTGAAATTGTTTAAGGTCTGGACACACTCTGACGTAAAATCCTTAAATACAAAGTGCTTAAGCTGCCTTCAGGAAAGGCTCCGGGTTTTACTCAAGGATGGTTTGGAACAAGCTCTTCAAGGATAGACATACTCAGAAGAACATAATCCAGTCAATGACCTTCTGACACCAAAAGTTCAACCTGCAGAACATACTAACTCACCTGAAAAGACATTTGCCACCTGAAAAGAGTCAAGATGACCATCTACACCTGCACAAAGAACCCTATACTTCAACCCTTCTCACCATCCAATCAGTGAGCAGCTTCTCCCTTCTTTCTTCTCAAAAATTCCCTCCCTACTAACTGCTTGAGTTCTGACCCCTTTGCTAGATGAGTGCAATAAAGTGTTTTCTTTTTGCAAAAACCCAGTGCCACAGTATTGTCTCACATTAGGCTGTAAGCCTTGATTGATAACAATATCACTGAGATTTGCTAGACCAGTGTTTGAAAAGGGTGCTGAGAAGGCAGGATGCACTTGGTCTAAATATTTGGAAGATACCACTGGGGCAGTGGTGAAGACAAGGACAGGCACACATCAAAAACTGCTCTTTTCACAAATCTTAGAAGTGTTTCTAGGGCTATCCTGATGGGTGGCACAGGGAGCATGGGTTTTAGTGCCAGATAGATTTGTCAGGAGGCCTGGATCCCTCCGCTCACACCCCTTTTTGACTTGTGGTTCTCTCCTCTGTTGAGAAAAGACTTTGGTGGCAATGTACACAAAGCATCTGGCTGACTCCTGGGGGATGGTGCCCAATGTATGAAAGCTCTTGTTATTGTCCTCATACATTTGAGAACGGTTGATTCATGTGCACACGTGATCATGTGTACACGCAGTCATGTGCACACTCAGAAGCTGAGATTTGTGCTATGTGAGGGTGGGGTTGGCAGGAGGATGAGGGGGCCAGTTCCTGTAAGTGGGGATGGCAGGTTGTGCTTGTTTATCTTCTGGAACACTTGGGCTTCCTGAGTCCTTCCCACTGTGCTTTTAGCCCCGCTTTGTCCTCTAAATCCTGTCTTCTGGGTATCAGGCAGGAAGGGCACTTCAGGAAGTCACCAATTCATTTCTCCAATTTGCATCTGTGACAGAACCAGGAAGTTGCCTGCCCCCACTTTGAGTGCCTGTACTGTTTTTTTTCTGTGCCTGAGAAGGAAAAGTCATTTATTTCTACCATTCCTGCCCAACTACCCCTTTCCGTCATCCTCCCACTGTTTTTTCTAGCTAGTGAAAATACCTCATTATATATTTCAATCCATCATCCTGGCAAGCTCCTGCTCCATCTTCCCAGTCCCCCCTCCCTGTCCATGTCTTGTGATTTATATTTGCCCAACATTAATCTTTTAAAAGCAAAGAGGCCATAAACACATACATAATTCTGTCTCTTGTCAGCTGAAATTCCATGACACAAATCAACTGCCATCTAAATTAAATGTTTCTTTCATAGAAAGTGATAAATGCCCTAGAGACTAATCAAAGAAAAGCCAACAAACTTAAACCTTGTTTCACCTCTGGAATTTGTAGGTGATGTGATTGAAGTACAACAACCCATAAATGTCTCATAACCAACAGGAATAGGAAAATTGCACAATCCTCTTGTTTCAATGTTGCCAGGGGTCTTAGCACTTTTAAAGCAGGCTTGAAACCTATCATCTAATCTTTTGCGAAGAAGGATAATCAGAACACAATCTACTCTTTGGTCACTATGGTGTGTTGATTTCTTTAATAAAGGCAAGCAAAATAATAGGATGAAAATAGTTACCCAAAAAGCCATCAGGCAGCCATAGGATTGGATATATTTGAACAATCAGGATTAGGGGTTCTCTGATAGCCCAGATGGTCTAAAACAGTACAGATTTCAAATGCTCATATCCTGTCTAAGTACTGATGATTTCATACTGAAACAAATGAAATTTTTATTTCAATTAACTACTTTTGTATTTTTGGAAAACATAAAAGCAGAGCTTTTAGGAGAAAGAAAAAGAATACGAAGGGCTAAACCCAGCATATTTTACTCATTTTACTATCTTCCTTTTCCTTGTCTTATTACTTCTTCCACTATCACTACCATGTTAGATATTATTAATAAGTTTTGTTATACAGCTGCTTAGGGTTAGTAATAGGCAATGACAGGTCTTGAAAACCACATTAAGGAAGGTGGGTCTTTTCATGTAGGAGGTAAGCAGAAACCGCAGGTAAATCTGACAAGGCCAGATTGACAAGACCAGGGTGGCTGAGAATTTGAGGTTTGGGCAGAGTGTGATTAGAAGTTAACAAGGCAGTAAGGCTATAAATCATATCCAGTTACTGAATCATTTCACAACCACATTATTTCAAATATTATAAATGAAGATGTACTTCAGATTTTTAAATTTACATAAAAATAGGTTTCTAGAGCTAGGGGTGTAGGTCAGTGGTAGAGTGCCTACCTAGCTTGTGTAGCCCTGGGTTCCATTCCAAGTACCAACAAAGTAGAAAAATGTTTCTAACCATTGTGGGTGGCACTGAAAAGACTGATGGGAAGGATGTGTAAGAAGAGAATCTGAAAAGCTTTTCCAAAGATTTTTTTTTTTTTAAACTAGGAATATTTCATCCATCTGTAAGGCTTTGCAGTTGGGGTCCTGGCCTGGGGTTGCTGTTGGTTGGGCTCCATCACAGGAGGAGTTTCTTGTTCTTGATTGTCAACTATGGC
The DNA here is from genome assembly GCF_902686455.1 of Sciurus vulgaris. Classification (NCBI taxonomy): domain Eukaryota; kingdom Metazoa; phylum Chordata; class Mammalia; order Rodentia; family Sciuridae; genus Sciurus; species Sciurus vulgaris. Next base: position 74,830,532 of record NC_136463.1, read on the forward strand.
TGCACATGGAATCATCTAGGGTTCTTTCAAAAACACCCTCGTTGAGCTGAGGATGTAGCTTCATGTTAAAGCACATGCAAAGCCTTTAACATGTGCAAAGCCTGTGTTCTATCTCCAGCACCATCAAACAAAACAAAAAAAGAACACTCATATATAGGTCCATCCTACCAGGATTGCTGAATAACTGTAAGACACCAGTTCAGATAAATAAAAAAGGTTTAGAGTAAGCACATCTCAAATACTGCACACCAGGTCCACACATGGTTCAGTCCTTTGAACTCACAACATGTGCTCAGGGTTTCACAATCAAAGATGCTTAGAAGCTAAACTAAACTTTTGGAGTTGCAGTGGTCAAACAGGGTATGTATCTGGGGGTGGCAGTAAGGAAACTCCAGGCAGTGCTTCCAGAATGAAAGGAAAGTTTTTGGCATCAGAACATCTGGCTTCCAACTGGAACACACCACATTAAATGAAATACCTGAATTCCATACCTGGGTCTCAGTGTCTTAGTTGTAAAATGGGAACAGGTGCAACTACCTCACAAGCTATTTTTAGTGGGGCTCAAACTGCACACATAATCCTTTGATCCTATGGGAGGTGTTGACTCTAGGTTAATGTTGGGGCCCCAGGAACCCTCTGATACCCTTCTCCACCAGTCCTCCTCCTTAATTCTCATGTGTTCCCAATCAGGTCCTGTGGTCTGCAATGCCCAGATCACAGGTCTTCTTTGGTGTATAAGAAAATAAAGAAGTTTCTTGGGTCTCACTGCTCTTATTTCCAAGTTGTGTGGCACTGGGGATGGGTCCGAGAAAGCAGCTGGTGAGCGGCTAGTCCACGTTTACTTTATCAGTACCAGCTGCCCAGTGCAGGGGCCCCAGGAGCCCTTGCAGCTACCTGATAAGAAGCTCAGCCACATGGGAGTCTTATCAGAGGCAGGCCTGGGGGTTGGGGGAAGAAGTCATTCTCATCAGCTCTAATAAGAGGGAGAAAGGCCCTCTGAAGAATTATGAAGCCCGTGCACACTCACACATGCCAAGGAAGTTGCCTGTTTGTGGCCAAACTCTGTGTCCTGCTGGTGCAGTCTAGAGGTAGCATTTTGCCTCAGAGACAGGGTCCCCAAGACCCTGCTTAGGACAAGGCATATGTGTCCACATAGCATGGGGTCTTTAACACTGTGGAGACCTCTTGGATTCAAACCACAGGTGGTGCCATTTAGGTCTCCTCAACACTGTGTGTGTGTGCGCGCGCATACACACAAGCAGGGGTGTGCGAGCAGGGTGGAGGGACAGGAAGTGCTTACCACAAAGTCATCTGTTCCCTGAAGATCATGGTGCCTAAGACACAAGCATGATCACAAGGAGAAGGGTGATACCGTCTGTTTGCATGTGTGTGCCTATGTGGTACAGACGTTGGAAAAAAACTCTTGAATTCCACTCCTGGCTCTGCCATCTGCTATTGCTATGGCCATTGGACAGTTACTTTATACCTTGCCAAACCCCCTGTACTCAGGGACAGTCAGGATACCAAGTTGTATCAGGACCTGTGTTAGCTTTCCCTCAGTACAATATATAAATACCTGAGGTAAATCAACTTATAAAGAGCAAAGATTTATTCTGGTCTACAGTTTGGGAGATAATGGTCCCAGATCAATTTGCCCCGCTGCTGTGGGCCTATAGGCAGGCAGCACATCATGGTGGGAGACTACGGTGGAAGCTGCTCACCTCACCAGTGAAAGAGAGAAAGGAGGGAACCAGGGTTTCAATATTCCCCTTGAGGGTAGTCCCCCAATAACTTAAAGACCTCCCAGTGGGTCTCATCTCTTATAGGTTCCACCTCCTCCCAATAGCACTATTCTGGGGACCAAGACTTTAACACATGGGCCTTTGGGGGTCACACAAGATCCAAAGTACAGCAGGATCTGAGATCCATACTCTAAACAAGTGTATAACACCACTTTCCTTCTCAAGAGCACATGGATAGGCCATCCCTGCATGGAGCAAGCTCACTGTGAATACCTTTTCCACCACCTCTGTCCTCCATTGTCCCAGGCTGTGGCGAGGATAGAAGGGATAAGAAATATGAGTGCACTTTGGTACCCATGAGAGACAGGAGAAAGTGGCCAGACTGCCAAAGCCATTAGGCAGAAGAGAAGCCCAGGAGTCAGGAGTCTGTCATTTCTATATCACCTGGATATTTGTCCTGAGGTCACATAATTTGAGGAGGAAAATATATAGGATAAGCCCATGGGTTTGTGTTTAAGGGGTTTTGCTTATCTTCCCAACATCAGAGTAAGCAAGATGGCCCCGGCAGATGAAAATTATCTCCAACACCCTTCCTGGTCTTAGGATCCTGACCTCTAATGTGACTTGCCTTCTGGGTGACTACATGAATTTGTATCTCTGACATGGCTGATGCGAGTTCTAAGAAGGTAGAATCCTGTGTTAGAAGCTAAGCTGTGTGAACTTGAGCTTCTCTCTTTACCTCTCTGATTTGGGGGAGGAGAAGAAGCCTGTTTCAGGGATAGACTTTCAATGTGCCAGCAAAGACCATGTGAGGCTGAGTGCGACATAGGCCTTCTTTCTTCATGTGGCAGCTTGGACCCAGGAGCAGTGGGCCAAGACCACCCTTGTCCACACTCTCTCCCAGTTGTCTTCTCTGTTCTCTGCTGGACTAGACTCTCCACCCTGAGGTGAAAAGGTCAATGCTCTGTGCTCTCTGCTGGGCTGGTGCCCCCAGGATTTATATCGACTTGAATTTGCAGGGGAGAGGCTTATGCACATCTACCCAGCCTGCACAGGGCTTGCTTCCAATTCTCAGTCATGCTCCTGGATGCTCCCTGAGGTCTTGGAGAGCTACATAACACCTGGAACTGCAAAAAATCTTTACCCAGAAGATCCGTGCAGAAATTTCAAGCAGGCTCTGAAAGCTGGTCTGTATGTGCTTGTGTGCGTGTGTACATGTAAACTGGGCTCTTGGAGAAGTCCTTCCTGGCTCTCCTTCATTTCAGGACTCCATGGAATCTCTAGGATCCTCTTCTCCTTTCCCAACTCCCACCACATGCCACACCTTTGATGCCCAAGGCATTAATCTCAGCTCCTGGCTGGAGAATTAACCGTGACATTAAAGGCCCTCTCTCAGAGCAATGAGTCATTTAGGTTTGAAGGGTCCCAGACTCGGGGATAGTAGAGTTGCAAACACAACAGAAGTTGGGACATGATCCCATTCATTGGACCTCTGCCACTTCATTTGCCTGCCTTCCTCTCCTAGTTACCTCTTCCCACCTCCTCCCCCAGCTATACTAGCTCCCCTGGTGTTCCTTGACTAGGCCAGACCTGCTCTTACTCCAGGGTCTTTGAATCTGCCGTGCCCTTTGTGTGCTTCTCTAAGATACCCCCATGTTTGGCTTTCTGGTTTCCTTCAAATATCTCTTAAACATCACCTCTTGCATCCTGTGAAGCCTTCTCTGGCCACATTCTGAAATATCAGCCTATCTCTTCCCTACCTTCCCTATCTCCCTAGTGCCATCTGATGGACTAAGCATTCTACCTGTGTATCCCCTTTGGTATTACTGCTGGCTGGTTTGCTGTCATATCCCCAGGAATGACACACAGTTGGGGTGTCCAGTCCTCATTTGTGGAGTGGGACACCTGGGCCACAGACTGGCCAGTACAGGTGGACGAGACAAAAGAATGCAACAAGGGAAAAATCTGAATACACCACCTGCTCTTGGTTCCTGAGTAAACCCTGTAGGCTTCACCACTTACTTGCTTTATCACCTGTTATTTGCTTTTCTAGACTTAAACCACATCACCTGCTCTTAGTTTCTTGCTTTTTCTGGATTTTTGAAAATTGCCAATTTTAGAGGTACAGATAACACCTCTGACGTATGGGTCAGGATGGTAACACCTGATGAAGTGACTATACATGTGCAGACCACCAATTTACTTCCTAACCTCCAACCACCTTTCCCTACGCCTCAGCTCATCAATATCCCCCAGTCCTATCCTTGAGAAAACAGATTTGAGACTTGCTATCCTTTCTCCATTTGCAGCCACTTAGAGAATAAACTCTCTTTTGCAACACTTGTCATTCTGTGATTGACATTCTGAGTGATGGGTGTGATGGGATAAATTGGGCCAAGGCCAGGTGTGTGGTACATGCCTATAATCCCAGCTACTTGTGAGGCTGAAACAGGAGGATCTCAAGTTGGAGGCCAACCTAGGCAACTTAGCAAGACCCTGTCTCAAAAGATAAAAAGGGCTAGGGATGTAGCTCGGTGGTAGAGCAACTCTTGGTTCAATCCCTAGTATGGCGAAAAAGAAAACAAACAAAAACAAAACAAAAACCCACACACACGCAACAAACCAAAAATAAAACTGAAACAAGAAAACATCAGCAACAAAAAAGAGAACAAAGAGGGGGGGTTCTGTAATAGCACAGGTGTAAGGCCATGGTTGAGCATGGTAGCCAACATTTTTTAATTGGCCAGATGTGGACATCTCCCCTGAGAAACCATCTCTAAATCTGGTGACAGTCTTGTGGGCTGACGTGGTTTCAATAAGAAAATGTGCAATGCATCTGTCCTGACCCTGCCACATGGAAAGGTTGCTCCTTCTTGCCCACATAGTGGTGAGAAGTGAGACTTTCTGAACACAGGCCAGAGATGACTAACCCCAGCTGCAGGGCTCATGGAGAGCCTGATGTGCTGTGCACCTGCTCTGGCTTTTCTTCCTCCTACCTGGGTAAGGTGAGGATTTCTGAAGGGCAGTAGCAGAGCTCTGAGTGCCTGAAGTCACAGAGGGGGCGCAGGAGGAAGGGGAGACTGTAAGAGGCACCTGAGAAATGGCAGCAAGGAGAACCAAAGTGCTTCTTGTGTCCCCAGGTCAGTTGGACCCAGCCTGAGCAAGCCTCTGCTCCTGGACCCCACCTACAGGTTTTCTTTCCATGACTTTTCATCCATCCATGAGCCTGTGGTGTCCCTAGAGAGGGGAGCTATGGAACCAGGTTGGTTCTTGGCCTAGAAATTGCACCATTTAAGATTTTCCTGTTGAAATCATGAGTTGGCAAACTTTCTCCACAAAGGGCCTGAGAGTGGTTTAGGCTTTGTGGGCCTATGGCAACTGCTCATCTCTGCCATCATGGCATGAAAGCAGCCACAGACACTCGGTAAGAGAAGTGGCATAGCTGCTTTAAAAACTTTATTTGTAAAAGTAGATGCTTGCTGGATTTGGCCCACAGGCCTTTGTTTGCAGACCTCTGTTTTGTCTATGTCTCTGAGTCTCTTGACTATCAGGTTAACATGCACTTTGTATTATGACTTCTCATTAAAGGTGCCCATAGAGATCGAGTGGCTGAGCTGTATCTTTAACCCAGGTCTGTCTTGGCGAAGCCCGTGACCCTACCAGAACACATGTCCCACTGTGAGACATGTCCCACTGCCTTGGCCCTACTAGGCCTCATGTCATCCTTCAATACCTGTGAGGATGTATAAACTCAGGCATTGGTGGGGAAGCAGAGGCCAAAAGGAGGGGGAACAGTAGCCCAAGGCAACTCTCACTCAGTGGTGGGCTGAATCCACAGCTGCTGGGACTCAGGCATGTGGCTCTAACTGGCATGGGACACTGGTTGGCTAGGCCCTGCCACAGAGGAACCCTGAGCCCTGGGGGTGTTAGGATCCCACAAAGGGCCTATTCAAATAGCCATAGCCTGGCTAAACTTAGGGTTTGGTCTAGGAAGGCTGCAGCACAGGTTCCAGGTGGAAGTTGCTGCCCTAGAAGACACAGGCACTGGGGCACAGAACTCATTTGTTCTTGGGGAGGGCTTCAATGTGGGGATTTCAAAGGAGAGCCATCATCAGGGCCTGTGGGGCAGGGGACAGGGGAGTGGGAGGTCAGCCTTTCATCTTCCCATAAAGTTACTCCACAGCTCTGGGACAAGGAGGCTGGCGTGGCCAGGAACTTAGATGATTATGTCTCCAACACAGTACAACCTCAGAGATGGCTTTTATCAAAAGCACCACTCTGGAAACAAAACAGAGACCAAAAGCCTCCAAGGAAATAATAAGAAGGCTCAGAAGTGCTCATGAGTGGGAAGCACTGGCTCTCAGGGCATCTTCTCTTGAAGGAGCACCAGGCATTTCATCTGCTTTTGACTACCATGTCCTCAAAGATGAATTTTAACTTCCTCCAGCATTGTTTGTTTTCTCAGTGAATGACAAACATCGTTTCACTCAAATAAACTTTTAAAAATAGACTGTTTCAAAAGGGGGTTTCAGAGGTTCCAGGATTCTTAAATAGGAAATGACCCAGGGGTAATTACCAAAGTCCGATATAAATAAATGTACTTAGCCTATTTGAACCAACTTTCCTTCACTTCCCTGTGAATGAAAACTTTGTTCTCCTTCAAAAGTCCTCATTTCCTGCACTTATGAAAGCCAGTGTTTTGTAGGAGGGACTCAGAGGTGGCCCAGAAGTTGAGCCCACTGGGGTCAAATCACAGTCCTGCCACTTATAGTGGTGTCTTGCACCGTGAAGATGGGGGTACCTTCCAGGGCACTCAGCTCACAGCACAGGATGATGGCCAACAACAGGATGATGGCCAGGATTCTAGTAGACAACGTTTGTCTCCCATTTACAAAGGCCAGGCCAGCCTTGCACAAGAGAGGACTCTATGTTGGCACTATTTTTTCTATTTTATATTCTTGCAACTTGTCCTCACTCAAGTCATTCTCCAGATTTGAAGTATTCTCAAAAATCAACATTGATCACAAATGACTTGTTTCTGCAAGTAAAAGATTTTAATTAAACAAGCAAAGATGATAAAGTAGAAATTCACTGTAATTTACTCTTAGCTAGAAAGGTACCAAAATATACAAGGAGAGTTACATGACTTGAAGTTATTCTTTAAATATCTAAATGTCTATTTAGCTAAGTCAGAGCAATTCAATCTGAAAGCTGAATTCATGTGATAAGCTATTTCTCACCAGGAGAAGTGAATTCTTTTTACTTATATCATGGTGTGTACTTCAGTATCCCAAGAAACCCAGCAATACTTTGAGGGCAGGGGTGGTATCTTGCACTATCTTCATCTCTTCTCAATTCCAAGGACCATGACGAGGTGGAGCCATGATAATATGAAATGCTTCCAATGATGAAACCAGGGATGTGTAGTAATTAGAAACACTTATGAATGAATTGCTTTCATAATAGAAATTTACATCCACTTTCTTTTCCAACTTTCCAGATTTTCTTTGTAGAGTATGAGCACAGGGCTTCTGAAGTCTGATAACCTGTCTCATAGAATTAGAAAAGTGATAAATGGCTGTGTATGTGTTATAGTCTGGCTATCAGCAAACATTCAACCACAATGAAAGCATTTTGCAACTTTGATAGAAATGGCTTATCAGGAAGGATCATCTAAGATCTAAGCCCAGAGCATTATTTTTGGCAAGAAGTAGGGACTGTTACTGGTTAACTGTTCTGGCTCTGGTAGGCACTTGGCAGGAATTTTCATACTTGTCTTAGGATGGAGCTATCTATCACAAGGGCCCTCGGGATATGGTCACCAGATCGCTCATTCTCTACTCAATTGGATCACATTGGCTTTTGTCTCATGTATTTCTGAACTTCAGCTAAGAATTAATTTTTAATATTGTCACTGCTACTAACAAATAATAAAAGATTAAAAATAATTACAATGATGACTTGCAGTTGTGACATCATTATTGTGTGTATGCCTTTTGGGGTGGGTCAGTCCTCAGGTGGGAAGTTACTTATTCTGAAGATTCAGGGATATGTGGCTTTCATTCCAGAGGAGACCAGCTCTGTCACATATGCCTGAACCAGGTGTGGTGAGTGTCCTGTGGTCAGGCTGCTTCTGAATGACATTTAGACTTGTTTTGTGTCCTGTTATTCTTGGGTCTTGCTCCATAACTAAGCTAAGGCCCTTTGACAACATGTAAACCCTCCTGTATTCTCTGCAGGACTTTGCACACAGAAGGAACCCACTGGATTAAAGTCAGTGTGCATCAGATCCACTGCTGTGCTCTAGCTTGAATTCACTATAGGTGGGTGGAAAGCCAAAGGGTCATGGCTCATGTTACCTGCGGCCCAACATAGATCATGTGATATGTCTGGAATAAAGAAGGATGTACATAGGAGTCATATTTGGAAACTGATTCAATAATTTAACTATTGGTGAATAGTTTGAGGGGCAGTCACAGGCAACCTTCCAGAGGGAAGGTGCCTTTCTTTGTCTGTTTTTTTGCCTTTTGGTACTGGGGATTGAACTCAGGGGCACTCGACCATTGAGCCGCATTCCCAGCCCTATTTTGTATTTCATTTAGAAACAGGGTCTCATTGAGTTGCTTAGAGCCTTGCTTTTGCTGAGGCTGGCTTTGAACTCACAATCCTCCTGCCTCAGCCTTCTGAGCTGCTGTGATTACAGGCCTGCACCACTGTGCCCGGCCTCTCTTGTCTTTATTGATAGACTTGGCGTGAGTTCAATGGGGAAGGGCATAGGAAAGATAACACTGAACCAAACCCCAAACAGCCAAAACAACTTCACTGAATTCTCCAAATTTTCATGACTCTATCATCCTGGTGGGGCCTCATTACCACAATGACCTTGGGTAAGATAAGATAGAAGAAGCTGTGAGGGTTGGAGTACCTTGCAGGTAGCCAGGTGTTCTGGACATATTCCGTGTGCAGGTAAAGAAATGGGTACAGCATCCCCAAAACACTGGAGTAGAAAAGTTTCAAAAGCACTGGGTACTTGATGCCCAAGACTAAAGATGTTATAGTCAGCATTTATTTTACCACTTATCTCTGGGAGGTCAATAGGATCTATGAAGTAAATGCTTATCTACCCTGTCCCAGGATGAGCCAGATGCCCAAGATAACTCTCCTCAAGCTTCAGGCTCACACCTGTCCGTTGCTGCGGAATACAAGGAGTTGGTGTGTGAGAAGAAACAACTGTGTATATGTGTCCGTGAATGTGTGTGCATTTGTGTACATGTTGGAGTAGGAGAAAGAAGGAATGGGAAAATGTAAGGCCAGCATCACAGTTTCTTCCTTTTCATGGCCCTTCCAGCCTCAGCTCCTCCCACTTAGAAATCCCATGAAAGAATTTCTGGGCCACAAAGAGGCCACTCACAGAGGAGGTGGAGACCCATATTCCTGTTCATCTCTATCTACTACAACCTGGTTTTGTGAATTCTGCCAAATCACTTAACTTTCCTGAACTTGCTCTGTTCACTGGGAGGGCAGATGAGCAGCGCCTCTTGAACTGAAGAGAGGTGACAGTTTTGGAGGTGGAACACAAAATGCAGTCATGCAGTGGCGAAGGTCCTAGGGCTTTCTGTATTTTAACACAAGACAGAGCTGCCAGCTCAGGGGTGGTTCTGGGGTGGAGGCATTCCAGGAATTGGTGGGGGCAGGACATTATTCCCTCCGGTGCCCTTGCAGTCACCCTGAGAGGCAGCTGCCCACTGCATCTCTGGGGACAGTGGGTTGGCCTGGGCTGGCAGGACTCACACATAGTCACCAGTCAGACTTTGGACGGCTGCATTAGCAGCTGCTGGGCCACCAAGTGGGTGAAAGCCAAGCAAGGTGGAAGAGCACATAAGGCCCTGAATAGGGTAGACAAAGAAAGGTCTTTCCTCCAGAGGCTGGGACAGCGACTTGAAGGCTCTGTGGAGCCAAACAGAAGGGCAAGAGGTCAGGGCAGCCTTGAGCCTGCATGTCAGGCAACAGAATCCCAGAGGTGGAGGAGAAACAGCAGGCTTCAAGGCTGTACAGTGTTATGGTGCTCCGGGAAGCCCTGGGGAGGTAACTCTTTGAACCTCTGCTCTCACATCGCTCACCTAGAATTAACAGTATCCACATGGGTAACATCTTCAGGGTTAAATGGGGAACCACATATATACATCCTCACTGAGGAAAAGAGTGGGCCCTTGCCAAGCGTGCACCTGTGCTGAGGCCCTGGTTTGGGGTCTTGCTCCACATCCATCCTGTGCCCTAAGTTCCAGGGATCAGTGCCTCCACAGCTCCCCACTGGGCCCCATTCTATCCAAATCTCCTCTGAACTGCTCTCTACCCATTACCTGTCCATCCCATGAGTATCTTCAAGTCGCCTTCTTCTCAAAGAGCCTTCCTACATCCTGGTTCCTGGTCATGTACCTATGATTCTACAACGAACCTGGATTGCCTTTGGAATAATGAAACAGGCAAAGGAAGCTTATTTTTAAACTTTTGAATGAAGAACAGTCTAATTCTGCGGCTTAAAAGGCCAACAGAGTAAGAGAAAGGGATAGAAAATGAAAAGAGAGAAGTGTGTGGGGGAGGGCCGCCCCCAGTCCTTCAGCCTCAGGTGGCTGGGATCAGGGCCACCTTGTGACTTCCACGAGCCAATATTGAAAAGTATAGTTTATGGTTACATGAGTATAAAGACAGATGTACTCTTTGACCTTAAATATCATTTTCATCCTTCTAATTTTAAAAGAAACAAATGCATGTTTGTGGAACTTTAAAAGCACTGTGGACCCTGAGTACTAGGTCTGAGGGTGAGTGCACCTGGTTGAGCTGCTCCTGTATATCCCTGGGAAGGTACGTAAAGAGAAGGGGACCATTAGGGTCTGTTAGGGGCTCTCTGCAAAGTCCTGTCTCATCTACTCTTGGTTTCAGTATCATCATATGCAAAAGGGAGATAAAAATACCTCCCCTGGGGCCACTCAAGGGTGAAATGAGATAACTTATGTCAAGTGCAGCCTGTCCCAGCTTTGAGTCAGGGATATAGTCACTGTAAGGAGAGGAGAGGTCAGGAGAGTTTATTGAGTTGGTGAAAAAAAAAAAAAAAAAGATTATGAAATTTTTAAAATCTTATGATTATTTGCCATAGCTAAGATTAATTTCACTAAAATAAGTTCTACAGAAGTTAAGGGAAGAAAGATTAAATGATACATCAGTCTCAGGCATGATCCAAAGAAGCAAGGACTGGGTTTCCTCATAGAGGCTTCACAGGAGCCCAGGGTGGGCTGGAATAGGCCAAGAAGGAGCCCTCTTGGATAGACGGGAGCCAAGGTTTTCAAGAGCACCCCAGAGAATCCCAGTTGTGAAACCATTCAAAGGAGAGCATAAAGCATACCAGAGAAATGACGAATGCAAGGAAATACTGAAAGGGAGATGGCATCAGGCCAGGGAGTAGGAAGGAGCCATCAGGCCAGGGAGCAGGGTGCATGGGCAGCTGAAGGGAGGGGGAGGGCAGAGCCAAGAGGAACTTGGAGTCTACTTTGGTCACCAAGAGACGGGGTCTTACACATAGTTGGGAGGAGGTGTAGTAATAGTGGAATGATGGCATGCTTTAGACGCTTGCCTGTGCTAGTTGGACCATCACATAGGGAAATCCATCCATCCATCCATCCATCCACCCCACAAGGTATTTTTAAAGAGCCCATTCTTCCCCATGGAGAACACAGCTGAGACTCCTGCTGTGCTGTGAGGCAGGGGGCAGAGATAACACCACAGCCCAGTACCAGGTGTGAAAATGGATCTGCAGAAACTAAGAGATTCATCCCAACTGCACAGCTAGTGTGTGAGGTCGACAACTGGGTTGCAGAGTTTCCCAGATTAGAGACATCTAGATGGACCTTTGGCAAAGATGTGAAGGCGATCCCTTTTTCATTCCTTTTTCTCTCTTGACTATTTTAACTAAATAGAAGGGAGACCAGGAAAGGGAATTGAGAGGAGGGAGGGACAAATGGAGGCATGGGGAGCTACTGGGGAATGAAACTGAACAAATTATTCTATGTAACTGAACAAATTATTCTGTGTGTAAATATACCACAATGAATGCCACTGCAAAATTATAATTCACTAATTAAAAAAAATAAAAAACAGAAGGAAATCCACTAGAATAGAGGAACGGGATTACAGGGAGGGAAAAGAAGAGGGCAAGAAGAGATACTGGGCAGTGTGAGACTGGTCAAATTACATGCACACATGAACAAATGCATCACAATGAATCCCACTATTATGTATAATTAAAATGCACCAATAAAAATGATTAAAAGAAAAACCCTCAGTGTGAGGATTCAGTTCTCAAGGTTCAGAGAGAGGAGGCGGCCCTGCTGAGTGTAGGGCCTTGCCCTGGGCTCTCTGGGATCTGGGAAGCCAGTCCCTTTTTGGAGTATGATTTGCAGTGGCACATGGTCAATCAGAGGCAAGGCTGGGGAGTGTAGAGGGAGCAGAACACACTCAACACTCAGTGAGTCGCAGTCATTAAGCATGACCATGAGTACAGACCAGGTACCACACTAGGAATTTTATCCATGAGCAGACAGTTAATCCTCAAAACAAACTCCTAAGGTGGAATTATTATGGGATCAAGACTAGCTACAGAATTTGGGGGCCTAGTGCAAGATAAAAATGCTGAAATAGTGAGAACAGATCATGAAGCCAAGTGAGCACAGGGACCTCTGGGCACTGGGCCTTGTGAGAACACACAGTTGCACACTCCTGAGACTAGCTGGTCTATTTTGGATAATGAACTGGGATGTAAAAAAGCCCAGCAACTGGTCCAAGGTCACAGTGGGTCTAGATTATAAACTAAATCTTTGGACTCCAAGTGCCATTTACTAGCTGGTACTACTCATTTTTGTCATTAGTACATTGACAAACGGTATTTGGGCTAAGTAATTTTTAAAAAGTAGTGAAGGGGAACCTGAACTTGAAGCCTCTAGTATTGATAAGGTATGTGTGTAGGTTTTAGCAAGCATCTCAAGTGAGAAAGGATAGTAAAGGAAGTAGACTCTGATGCTTGGTGAACAGAGAAGTCACCAACTGGGGCCCAACACAAAAGGCACAGGTTTTGATCATCTGTCAAACCACAATTTCCTTCCCCTGAGATTCTGCTGAGAGTATGGGTATTCATCAGCTGCTGATAAAATATAAAGATTCTCCAATACAGAATCTAGGGGGAAAATAGCAGCATTTGGACTTGTAGTCAGCTGGAAGCCCCGTACCTGGCCCTCTGTTAGTGTGCAAAATGCATGCAGGAGAAGGAGGTGCAAGGGATTCTGGAGGTAGCACTCTTGAGAGATGCCTCAGTCAGTACCATCCCATGCAAAGCAGAGATAGAGAGCTGTTCCAGGGTGTGTCAGTGCCATAAGATAACTGAGGCCGCCATGCCCAGGGTTGGCCACTCACAAATGACCCCAAATAGGTGAGTGCTTTTTACACAGCCCTGGAACGGTGACCACAATTCTTTGGCAATATGAGATGGAGTGTGTGGATTTAAAATGGTAGGAAGGAGTTTGCCAGCTAAGTAGAAACAAGAGAACTATAATAAAGGGTCAATAAGAGGTATGAATGAGAGAGATGATGAAGTGGAGGGTGTGGAGGTGATAGAACAAGAGGAAGAGCAGGGTTGGGTCAGTAGCAAGCGGCCTTCCCTGAGCGCAGTCAGGGGTTTGCCTATGAAATGCCAATATGCACAGGCTCCCCAGAGGCTGGGAGGGTATGTGGAGGAGTCTTACAAAAGCCCTGCCTGACCCTCGCCTTGCCCAAGATGGAATCCAGAGCCAGGGGGCTGGGCTCTGCAATGCACCAGGGGATAGGGGACCTTGTCAGTTTCTGACATGAGCTGATTTTGTACAGCAACATTGTTTGGGAAAAATGTACAAAAATTAAAATGTATAATAACTAGGCGTAGAGGCCAGCATTTCCTCAAAAGGTCAGATTATATAATGATCTAAAGAAATTTCCAGGCCAGGATAAGTGGGAGGTGGGGGAGAGTAAGGGTGGGTGAAGGGAGGAGGAGAGGACAAGAAATATGACTCAGTGCTGGGTGGGAGGGGATTTCTGGGCCCTCCTTGCTGTGGTCTGAGAATGTGTTTTGGTTTGACTTTCTGTCTGTTTCAATTTACTATTTACTGGCCTCCTGGTACATGCCAAGTTCTGGTCTAGGAGCAACTGACTGAATGTATGATTTTTAAAAGGTACTTCAGGCCTTTGGAATGGGCTTTTGGCTTTAGAATGGCACTGGCCCTGAGAGTGTTGGCCTTAAGGCCATCTGTGCAATCATTCATTTGTACCCAAGTGGCTTGTCCAACCACTCTGTGTGTCAGGATCCAAGTTGGGGGCAGGGGTGTCACGGAGTCCTTTAGGAGGTCAGAATTTTGGGAAGGGGACATGCATAGGAAACTATCAGGACTGAAAAGTGTCCCCTGGGCTGTAGTAGTTGGTGTCTGGCGTTGGGAAAAATTTCTGAGATGGGATTTCATAATCTGGGCCTTGATAGACAAGCAGGTGTGTGTGTGTGTGTGTGTGTGTGTGTGTGTGTGTGTGTGTGTGGCAGGGAGGTGGGGGGCATTTATCCAGAAAGCCTGAGGGCCTCATGCAGACATTTGTGAAGGATGAAGCAGGAGAGGCAGACAGGCATGAGGTAGGTGCATCAGGGGCCAGCCATCGGGGAACGCCCAAGGCAGGGCGGGTCTGACCACAAGAAAGGGAGTGATAATGGGCAGTTAAAGATTGGGGTTGAGCTGTGGGCCTAGATGAGGAGTGGGAAGTAGAGGGAGAGCAGCTGACAGGTTCCCAATGCCAATGCCACGCACAGTCTCTCTGTGCGACCCGCTCTGAGGTGATTTTCCAGAGTCCCTATAGAGGGCAGGATGCACATCAGCTACCAACCTCCACATATCCTAATCCCCTGCTGATAGGCCTTAGCCCGTTGTGGGATCTGGCAGCCTCTGTCCTCAGCCTAACTTTGAACTCAGTATCTTGGAGCCCCCTGGCAGCCAATCTCCCCTAAGCCTCAAGTGTTCCCTCTGCCAAAAAGGTAAGAAAATGCTCATCTCTCCAGGCATGGAAAGGTGACCCGGGCAAGGCCCTTAGCAGGGCTTGGCCTAGAAGCATTAATGTTGCTATATTATCAAAATCAAGAACAACAGTCAGTCATCTGCAAAAGAGAATTCTGAAATTACCAGCATCTGCAGGTCAAGTGTGCTTTGATAAATTCTGTTAGCAACTACTACCTCCATACCATTATTGCTGGGCATGGGGGCAGGTGTTTATACTCTTGTCTATCAGGTGAGTCCTGTGAGGTAGCTCATATTATTTCCACCAACAGATGAGAAAACTGAGGCTATGAGGTATTTTGCATTTCTTCTATAGTCAGTAAATGCCCAGGACTACACAAGCAGGTGGGGCTGTGAGCGGCAAGAAAACATGCTCGGCCTTACTTGTAATTAAAGAGGCACATTTCAAAGTGACAACATTTTCTACCCATCAATCTAACCAAGATGAACACTATACAATGTAAGTAAGAATGTGGGTAAGTAGCTACACATAAGTTAGCATTAGAAAATGGTGTGACCTTTAGGAGGGGTTTCTGAGTATCTACTAACATTTTAAACATAGTTTTTTTGTTCTGTAAATTAAATTTTGGGGTGGGTGAATTTTTCCTAAAATTCTACAATCACATGCAAATAAAACTCAACTTATAAGGGTTGCCATGGCAGCACTGCATCTGGTTGAATAAAAATTATATATAAATCTGCACATATCCTAAATGCCAATTAGCAGAGAAATTGGTTAAATAAATAAACAAATAAATAAAAACAATTTGTTCATAGATTTGTACAATTCATACTCTGCAGTCCCCAGAAAAATTAGTCTATATATGGTGGTAAGGTATAATCTTTAAGATGTTCTTACAGAAAAATGTAAGATGGAGTAGAATATATGAAACAGGTTCCATTATGTAAACTAAGAAGTAATTGTACATGCATATAATGCTTCCAGAAGAATTCTCAACAATCAATAAAATCACTGCCCTTGGGATGGGAGAAACTGTTTTTGTCTTCCCTGTCTTTAACTCTTTATTCATCTCATTCAAATTTGTTTGTTGGGTTTGGATTTTAACTTGTGCTTGTGGGGCAATTGTGTTGGCTCAGTCACTGAAAGGTGTTAGGGCTAAGGTGTCAGAAAGACATTTGAAGAAAAAAAAAATCTATCTCTATATATAATTCAAAGAAGCAAACTGACTTGGCTTGTTCAACCTCTCATTTATCTGCTCCCTTTACAAATACAGAATGCCTCTTTCCCCACACCCTTCTACTTCCCAGAGAGCTTTGCAAGTTCCCAGAAATACTTGCTTAGCCAAGGGCACCCTGGGAAAGTTTCGGTGATTATGCCAGCCCCATGTGACTCCTAACACCACCAATATCTGAAGGGATTGAGCAATGACTGTGATGGAATCTCATTTGGCACTTAATACAATCCTCACCGCTTCTGCCAGAGGCAGCAAATTCTATATAAAGCTGCCAAACCTGGCTGTCTCCTCACTGAGCGCTGACCCCTTTCAGCCAAGGACAAGGCAACAGGACTGCTGTGCCTGAGTCACTCACAGTGACTATAGCATTCAAGCCTAGGAAAGCAGGCTGAATGCAGCTGGGCAGGGCAGGCCTGGTTGACAGAAGCAGGTCTTCTCCACTCTAACCTCTGGTTCTGAGAGCAGTTACAGCTATGTAAACTGACACAGGATATAGACACATCCTGTCTGAGTTAGCAGTGAGAAATGGGGTCCCAGAGTTCTCCCACAGCAGGGATCCTGCCATAAATCAACTTCAGAGGGTAATCTGGAATGGTATGCAAGCAAGGGCTGCATCTCTATCAATCCCAGAAGGGAGGTGTTTGCAGTCATTGGTCAAGGTCTGAAACTGGAATTCTGAAGAACTCATTGGAGGGTGTGGCAGGGGTGAGCAATCCTCTTTGGGATGGCTGCAGCCTGAACTTTGGCAGTGCCTGAACAGAAATGATTACAGTGGTTTCTGTCTTTTGAGCCCTTAACCCAGGATTTGGAACATACTCATATGTAAACACACTATTACACATGAACTCAGGGACTGTAGTCTTATGTAAAGTTAATATAAAGATGCCTGACATTCATTGAGCACATGGTATGTGTTAGTCTGTGCTGAGCAGTATAGATGCACTTAATTTTTACAACCCAATGAATAATATTCTATTATTATTCCTATTTTGCAGAAGGCAAAATTGGAGCTAAGAGAGGTTTACTTTTTAATAAGTGGCATAGCTTATCCAATACTGACAACGAAGCCCAGGAGCCCAGGTTCCCTTGCTCCCTTGCAGGAATACTGTCTGCTACGTGATCTGACGCAAGCATGCTCCAGGGCATAAACATAGTCCTGTGCACTTACAGGCATGGAATACACACCTGCAGATCTAAACTTTCTCATTCATGCCCTGGCTTGGGCTGGGAAAGATCTCACTACCACCTGTGTTTCAAAGATTATTAGAGTGGGTGTCTCCAATACTCACATCATTATATTAATAGTATAACTTGATCACATTATAGATTCAAAATATCTCCTCTTTGATAGACTAATAATCTTATTTGGCCAGGGTGGGGATAAAAGGATAAACAGTAATTTAAAAAACAGAAAACAAACAAACAAACAAAAAAACAAAGAAAACAAAAAACAGTTTTTGTCGCAAAAGCCCCAAGTCAGAGCACAAGGGCGAGGAGAGGCCCAGCAATTTTTCCGAGCATCCACAAAAAAATCTCACCGCGAACGATATCCTGTTAGGAAGAAAACGTGTGCTATCTACAAACCCCCAAAGAGTGAAGACTAGCGGATCCCTCCAACATTGTGTTCTTCCCTAGACTCTTTGAAGGAAGCAAGCAAGTCCCGCTAAGCGGCTGGAGTTAGTTGGAGTTTGCCAGAGTCCGGCCCTCTGTTCCCCCGCGCGGCAGCGGCCCAGAAAGCAACTTCGACTTTAGTGGACTCTGGGTTGCTTAAGGCTCTGCCGCTCCCTCCTAGCAGGCGCCTTCTTTATTCTCTTAGCGGGACAAGTTCTGGCCCCAGGCACCTCACTAGCCCCAACAAAGAAACAGAAAGCGAGCGGACGCGCCGGAGCTGGCCGGCTGGCGGCCTGTCCAGGCTTCGGGCGCACAGAGCCCGCGGGTGGGAGTCGGGAACGCGGGACAGGGACCCACCCGAGCCAAAGGCGCAGAGGGTCTGGGGCCGGCGTCAGGTTCAGAGGTGGCACCGCCGGACTCGCGAGTGTCCGCGGCCGCGCCCGACCCATGCGCTCCTGTCCGGCCGCCCCGTGCGGTGAGCCAAGGACCCCTTCCCGGGGCGGGTACTCACCGTGGTGAGGGGGCAGCGACGTGAAGTTGCGGTTGCTCATCTCCGACGGGTCCTGGGCGGCGACCCAGGCTGAGGCCGAGAGGCCTAGGGGACGAAACGCGGCAGCGGCGAGGGTCGCGCTCACTGGCTCCTGACCCTGAACGGAGGGAGGAAGCGGCACCTGGGTCACACTCCTCCCGCGCAGCCCGGGCCGAGGGGAGGGGCTCCGGCCCGGAGATAGGCGCACTTCAGTTATTTTTTTCAACTTGGCTGGTGGGGTTTCCACCCCCACTTTTTTTTTTTTTTTAAACTCATACACCCGCCCACTTCTGAACTCTTCTGCGCTCCAGCTGTCCAGCGCAAGACTCACAGTTTTCTGTTTTTTCTATTTCCATCTGCATCTGCCAGTTACAGAGGTTGTGGTTGAAAATCTCCCCTCTGTTGCACTGAAAAACCCCAGAGGTGAGGCCAGGATGGTCTGATTGGTCATTGTCTGGGATGGCGACCAAATAGTGGCAGACCCGCTTTGAAACTTAGCTGGTTACTTTGTCGCTTAACGGTTGTGTGGCCTGAGTCAGCTCAGGGCATTTTTAGTTTTAGTTTTTCCTTTTAGTTAACACGTGATAATTGTAAATATTTATGGAGTATTGTTTGATATTTCAACACATGTATACAGTAGGTATTGATCAAACCACGGCAATTAACGTTTCCATCTTTTCATGATTTCCTTATGTATAAAGGCTTCAAACTCCTCTCTTCTAGTTTTCCATAAAATATATAAAAGCCTTTTGTCAAACAATTACCCTACTGTGCTGTAGAACACTAGAAATCATATGTCCTGTATTTGGAATCGCTTATCCAACCTCCCTCTGTCCTCACTCTCTTCTCCCCTTCTTAATTACTAGTAATTTCTCTTCTATTTCCTACTTTGAGATAGACATTTTTTAGCGTCCGGGTTTGTGAGAGAACATACGGTATTTGCTTTCTGACTGGATTCACCTAACACAATGTTCACTTCCAGCAGTTTTGCTGCAAATGACAGAATTTCATTCTTTTGATGACCAAATAATATTCCATTATGCACATACACCACATTTTCTTTATCCACTCATCCAGTAATGTACACTTTTTTTGTTTGTTACAATGAAAATGCGGGTGAGGATATTTCTTTAATATGTTGCTTTGATTTCATTTTCTTTGGTTACATATTCAGAAGAGGGACAGCTAGATCATATTGTCATTGTATTTCTAGGTTTTTAATGAGACTCTATGAGACTCTATAGTGTTCTCCATTATGGCTATACTAATTTACGTTTCCACCAGTGTATAAGAGTTCCCTTTTTCTCTGCATCCTTGGCAGCATTTGTTATTTTTTTTTAATAATAATCATCCTGACTGAGATGATATGATATCTTTTCACTCCATTGTTGTTTCCTTTGCTGTGCAGAAGCTTCTTGGTTTGATAATCCCATTTTTCTGTTTTTGCTTCTTTTGTCTGTGCTTTTGAGGTTATATATATATATATATATATATATATATATATATAATTGTTTATACCAATGTCTGAGTTTTCTTCTAGTGGATTTGTGGTTTCAGGTCTTACATTTAGGTTTTGATCTACATTGATTTTTATTGATTGTGAGAGAGAAGGGTCAAATTTCATCCTTTTGCATATGAATATCCAGTACATTTATTGAAGAGGGTGTACTTTTTCCAATGTATAATTTTGGTGCCTTTGTGAAGAATCAGTTGGCTTTAAATGTGTGGATTTATTTCTGGAAACTCCTGTCTGCTTCACTGGTCCATTTGCCAATTTATATGTCAATATCATCCAAAATTGGTTTCTCCATCTCCATGTTATGTCTTGAGATCAGTGTTGCTATGTGTTCAGACTTGTTATTTTTGTTCAAGATTGATTTGGTTATTCAGGGTCTTTTGTGCTTTCATATAAACTTTAGGATTCCTCCTCTGTTATGGTTCAGATGTGAGGTGTCTCCCAAAAGTTCACATGTGAGACAATTCAAGATGATTCAGAGGAGAAACCATTGGGTTGTGAGAGTCTTAATCCAATCAGTGACTTAATCCCCTGATAGGGATTAACTGAGTTGTAACTGAAGTGGTAGGGTATGGCTGGAGGAGGTGGGAATTGGGGTGTGACTTTGGGTATACATTTGTATCTGGTGAGTGGACTCTCTCTGCTTCCTGATCATGGTGTGAGCTGTTTACTCCACCACACTCTCCTGCCGTGATGCTCAGCCTCACCTCAATCCCCAAGGAATGGAGCCTACTGTCTATGGATTGAGACCTCTGAGCCATGAGTCCCTAAATAAACTTTTCCTCCCCTAAATTTATTCTGGTCAGATCCTTTTAGTCACAGCAGCTAAAAAGCTGACTAAAACACCCTCTTCCCCATTTCTGTGAAGAATACCATTGGTATTTTGATGGAGATTGCATTGAATCTGTAAATTGCTTTTGGTAATATTGTCATTTTAACAATATTATTTCTTCCTATCCATGAACAAGAGAGATCTGTCCAATCTTTTCTGTATGTGTCTTCTTCAAGTTTCTTTTATCAGTGTTTTATCATTTCCATTATAGAGTTTATTCTCTTCCTTGGTCAAAGTTATCACTAAATAATTTTTTTTTTGTTTTGATCATAAATGGGAATATTTTCTTGATTTCTTTCTCAGAAATTTTATTATTGTTATATAAAATGCTACAGATTTTTGCATATTGATTTTCTATCCTGCAACTCTACTGAATTTGTTTATAAGTTCTAATAGTTTTTTGGTTGAATATTTCATGTTTTTCTTGTGAACAAAGACAATATGACTTTATTTCTATTTGTATGCCTTTAATATTTTTGTCTTACCTCTTTCTCTGGTTAACACTTCCAGAACTATGTTGAATAAGAGTGATGATAGTGGTTTTCTTTGTCTTTGCCCAGATCTTAGAATAAATACCTTTCTTACAGATTAGAAGGAAATGAGTTCTGAAGGAAAATAACTGCCAACCAAGAATATAATAACCTGCAAAGCTATCCTTCAGAAGCAAAGAAGAAATAAATGATTTCTAAGATAAGCAAAAACTGTGGAACTTCATCATCACCAGATCAGCCTTACAAAGATGTTTAAAGGCTTCTATACCTAGAAGCAAAAAAAAGATAATTATCATTATGAAAACATGTAAAGGCATAAAACCCACCAGAAGAGCAGATACACAAAAGAAAAGAAAAAGAAAGCCACAAACATAAATAGTAGCAGAAGAAAAGAACAAAGAATATTCAAATTCCAGAAGAAAATTAACAAAATATCAGGAATAAACTTTTACATATCAATAATAACCTTGCATATAAATAGATTAAATTCCCCATTTAAGAGATACAGATTGGCTGAAGCACTAAGAAGCAAGACCCAATAATAAGCTGCCTGTGAGGAGCTCCGCCAATGACGACACACACACACACATGAAAATACAGGGATGGAAAAATACATTTTACACAAATAGAAACCAAAAAGAAGCAGGAATAGCTATCCTTATGTCAGATAAAACAGACTTTAAATCAAAAACTATGAAGAGAGAAAAAGAAGGTCACTGTATAATGATCAAAGGATCAATTCAACAAGAAGATATGACAGTTGTAAATGTATATGAATCTAATGCTGGAGTACAAATTTTATAAAGCACACATTATTAGATATAAAGGGAGAGAGAGGCCCCAATGCAGCAACAGTTGTTTTTCAACCCCTCATTTTTGTATTAGAAATATCAACCAAAAAAACAAAAATCAACAAAGAAGCACTGGAATTAAATTATAGCATAGATCAAATGGAGCTAACATTTGTAGAATATTTTATTTAACAGCTGCATAAATTACTTGCTTGTCATCAGCACATGGAACATGCTCCAGAAAGGCCATATATTAGCCCACAACATGTCTCAACAAATAGAAAGAACACAAGACCATATCACATGCCATTTCTGACCACAATGGAATAAAACTAGCAATTAACAACATAAAGAACTTTAGAAACTGTACACATTCATTGAAACTAGGTAGTGTGCTATTGAATGAACAATAGGTCATCAAATAATCAAAAGGGAAATTAAAAATTTCTTGAAACAGATGAAAACAGGAAAACCACAGACCAAAACTTAAGAAAAATAGTAAAATCAATACTGAGAGGTAAGTTTATAGCAATAAATACCTACATCAAGGAAACACAAATATTTTAAATAAACAACCTACTGGTACATCTCAGAGTACTAGGAAAGCAAGAACAAGCTAAACTTTAAAACATAGTGGAAGGAAAGAAATAACACGTTAGAACAGTAATAAATGAAGTATTAAACATACAAAAGATCAACAAAAAGGAGTTTTTTTGAAAGATAAAATTGACAACCTTTACCTATACTAACCAAGAAAAAGGAGACAATACCCACCCAACTAAACAAAATTAAAGATAAAAAAGATGGCATTACAACTCATACCACAGAGATACAAAGGTCATTGGGGACTATTCTGAATAATCATACATCAACAAATTTGGAAACCTAGAAAATGCAGATAAATTTTTGGCCACATAACCTATCTGAACTGAATCATGAAAATACAGAAAACCTGAACTGAACAAAAGTAAGTAACACAATTGAATCCACAATAAAGTCTCCAGCAAAGAAAAACCCAAGAGTAAATGACTTCACTGTTGAATTGTACCAATTCAATAATGTCATTATTTTCTTGTGCTAAGGATTGAATCCAGGGTTTTGTGCATGCTAAGCACATGCTCTATCACTGAGCCACACCCTCAGCCCCTCTACCAAAGTTTTAAAGAAGAACTAAAAATCATTTCTTTTTAAACTATTCTAACAAAATTAAAATAGAGAAAACTTTAAAACTTTTTTTACAAGGTTAGCATTACCCTGATAATAAAATAGGACATGGGTATGACAAAAATAGAAAAATTATAGACCAATATCCCTGATGGACATAGATGTAAATCCTACCAATAAGACACTACCAATTTTAATCCTACAGCATATCAAAAAGATCATACACAATGATTAACTGGGATTTATCCCAGGAATGCAAGGATGGTTCAATATACTCAGATCAGTAATTGTAATACATCTTTGCCCATCTCTCCCTGAGCTGTGCAAACTCTAGGCTTTGTTATTTAGATTATCTTTTTATGCGGTGGGAAAGCATTCATGATGCCCTTGACTTGGTTAATGGAAAGCTGTACTGCTTATAGCGTTTTGATCAAGCTGGCCATATTCTACACAGACATGTTGACTTGAAATGAAGTTTTCACTGAATACCTTTGGCCAGGTATATAAACCTTGAATCTTGGTTTCCTCATCTATGAAATGGAGAAAAGAACATCCATGTTTCCGAATAGTATAGAAAAAATATTTATCAAATAAAAAAGTGGGAGCAGAAAAGAGGTTTAATAGAAGTTAGCAATTTATACTATAAGAGTTCAACATTTTGCTTTATAAAACTTGCATGTCCATATTGGACAATAGTACCTTCTGTATTCAGAGTTCATAAATAAAATGACTTCAATGAAGTTGAAATGTATTTGGGGAGCTGGAAGGGAGAGAAAATTCCCACCTAGCAATCAAAGAATAGGAAACCAGGCGATGTTACCAACTTACAGGAGAATGTCTTAGAGACTGCCAGTCACACCCTACATGCCCACAGTTAATGACTTTAGACATAACAAGTTTACTTATCTAACTTCTCTGGATAGGATAGGGTTAAACAGCACCAAAAAGTTAAAAGGATTTCTTAAAGAAAGATAGTCAGAAAATGAACTAACTCAGCCATACAAGTAGAGTGCCCTATGAACTCTAAAAGTTGTAACTACTATGCCACTTAGTGCATCTCAGTTCCAGCTTTAACCAGAGGTTGTGACTATTCTGCAAGCTGTCAAGGAACCCAGGCATTGGGACTGGATTACTCCTTACTAGCATGGTGGCCTTCAGCATTTTACTCTGAGGCTCATTTCTCTGAGCCTCAATCCTCACATGAAATTGAAGCCATTTGCTAATTTGGATTGTTGTGACACATTAGATAGTTAATAATTACTGAGCTAATGATCGTGTCTTGACATGTTTTAGTCATATTTTCTATCCTATGACAAGAGGATCTGACGCAAACAACACAAAGGAGGAAAAGTTCATTTTGGCTCATGTTTTCAGAGGTCTCAATACATAGATGGCTGTCTCCATTGCACTAGGCCCTGGGTGATGGAGAAATCATGGTGAAAGGGTGCAGTGGAGGAAAGAAACTCAGGACATGGCAACAAGGAAGCAGAGAGACAGAGTTTGTCACCAGGGACAAAATATAAACCCCAAAGGCATGTCCCCCAGTTACCCACTTCTTCCAGCACACCCTATCTATCTCTAGTTATCACCCAGTTAATCCAGATTAGTGGATTAATCTACTGATTAAATTGAAGCTCTCATAACCCAATCATGTCACCTCTGAACTTTCTCACATTGTCCTACACATGAGTTTTGAGGGGATGCCTCAAATTGAAACCATAATAACACGTAGGAGTTTCTAAAAGATATTGGTCTCCTTTCCTTCCATACCACACTGTGTGTAGCAAGGTGTAGAATAGAATGGACCCAGATCATTATTTTAAGAAGGTAAAATATTTATATTGAAAAAAAGATGATATAGTAAGAATATGATATTAAGTAATCATATGTATCATTAGAAATGATCATTAGTGTGTGGGTATAAATAGAGGGACCATTTTAAAGGTAAGAACATTGAGTTCAGAATAGTGACAAGAACTTGTCCTAAGTAGTCCAGCCAGGATAAGGCTCAACTCAGGTGAGATGTCTCTGATGAGTATGGTGAATGACTGAGCCTTTCAAAGTCTGAAAGGGTATAACTGAGTGCTGGAGGAACATTTTCTCTTCCTTCCCAGCAGGACATGGGCAGGAGCTGCCCATGGGAATCTGCCTGCCATATCCCCATCCCAAACTACCACACCCCCAGTGCTGGTCTTGGGCTGAAGATTAGAAGTCTACCTCTTGGAATTGCTGTCTCCTGAGTGTGAGTTAATAGGCAGAGGTGGGTAGATGTTACTGGGATCCTTTAAAATTTTTAATGAGAAGTTTTGCTCTTCATCTAAGTAATAGATGTTCTTTGTAAAAACCACATTTCACTGGAGAAAAAAGCCCCAAATCTTAACAATTGCTCGTAATCTCTAACACATTAATGTTATTTACTCTTAGTCTTATTTATGCAGCTATGGATATTGCCTTGATGCTACTGAGATTTTTCTGAATATGTGATTTCGAGTGCCATGCTTTCATGACCTCACATTATGTCACAGTCATTTTCCCATCTAACAGTAGAAGAGCTCTTTTATTCATTTTAATTACAAGGTTGTTTGATTTTCTAAATTGTGCTGTGATAAACCATGTGAACATAAATATCAGCATTTCATACTTTTTCCTTAACTTGCATTCCCACAAATGGAATTGCTAGATCAAGGGTTGAAGTGGGTTGAAGCCTTTTGGATATTTCGTAAGTTGTGACTGTAACAATCGAAGGTTTCTAAGTCAAGATGACCACTGCTCACTTTAGAGCCTCTTGCCAGAATTAAACATTAAATTTTAAATCAATGTCATTCAGTAGAAACCTGTGGTGATTTGAATCTTCATTTTCCTGATTACTGGTGAGACCGGATATACTGTCATATGCTTCTTTATAAACCCTATGCTCTTTTTGCTGAATGTTTTGTTTGTGATTATTTTTCTCTAGGAAGAATGGTGAATTTTTTTTTTTATTAATTTATTTGGGCTCTATATGCACGAAAGACAACATCGCTTTTTCATGCATATTACAGTATTTTCTCTTTTGGTCATTAGCACAGAAACATCATTTGACTTATCTGATTGGCAAGCTGGTGGCTTTTAAGAAAGGTGGAGAGGAAAAAAAAAAAAAAAAAAAAACCCAGGAGTCCAAGTTTGTTCATGTTGTAAGCTCCTTGCAATGAAGAACTCAAGGTGAGGAGTGGGAAAAGTTGTAACTAAGAGGCAGCCTGTACCTGGTCAAGGCACTTGCAAACTCTCTGCTTTCCCAGCAGAACATTCACTCTTGGAATCCTTTGCTTTGGGAGATCTGAAGGCTCAACCCAGCACTTTAGGCAAGGGGGGACCCTTAGGTTGTATGCTGGGACTGAACTGTTAGTCATCTTTCTTCCAAATATTGCCCAAGGCTGGTTCTCACCATGGAAGTCAGAAAAGTGGACACAGAAGCATCGGGTGAGGTTGTGGGGCAACTGCAGTGAATGCTCCTACCTATAGCTGCACTCCATCCAAGGTGTGTCTTTAGGTAATCATAATAGCCTACTTCTGGAAGCTTCCAAACAGCATCATTAAGAAACATAGAATGGCTCAGAAACCCAGTGGGAACACCATGTGGGCTGAGGGAGGAAGAAGTGATACATGGACAGAATTTATTTGTGGGTTTAACCTGTGCGAATCAGGGTTGAGAAAATCAGGAAAGTTTCACATTAGAGAGGCAAAGGTCCTGAAAAATGTCTGGAAAACTTTAATCGCTAGCAGAGGGTAAATGTAAAGGAGAATACAGTATCAAGATCAGTCCAGAAAGTACTTGATTCTCCATAAAAATGTTTCTAACAGGCATAATATTATACAAATAGGAAGAATTTCCTGAGTTTCTGGAATGTGCTGTGCTAGACTTTTCCACAAATGGCCATTGTCAGTTGTCATATTGTTGATTGACACCCAGGGTAGTAACTTCATTTGGGTTCTTTATCCTTTTTCTTCTTCCACAATTACAGAAAAGGCAAGCTAAGGACCAGAGTGGTAAAATAACTTCTCATGCTCACACAGTTGCTCTAGACTGAGCAAGAGTCTCACACCAGGTGTGTCATGTCTACAGCTTTGCTATGGGGAGGGCCACCAATTCAGTCTCTGTGGTGCCCCACCTGTACTGCATATCCCAGGGTCCCTGGTGTCCTTCCGGTGCCAGAGACCGGCTTGGTGAGGCCATTCATGCTGGGTGAATGCCGTGAGACACGCAGACTGGGCAGGGAAGTGATGAACAAGCTTCTTATGATTCTCTTCAGAACACTCAAATGAAAATCTTCCAGTGGCGAGGACGTGAATTACTGTTTTGCAGGAACCTTGTGTGGCTCATTACTGTTATGGTTTGGATATGAGGTATCCCCCCAAAGCTCATGTGTGAGACAACGCAAACAGGTGAAATGATTAACTGTGTGGTAACCATAGGGAAGTGGGGTGTTACTGGAGGAGGTGAGTCATTGGGGCATCCCTTTGGGGTATATGTTTTGTTCTTGGTAAGAGGAGAGGTTTCTCTCTCTCTGTCCATCTCTTCCTTCCTGGTTGCATGTCCTAAGCTGCTTTCCTCCTCCACATTCTTCTGCCATGATTTTCTGTCTTACTTCAGGTCCAAAGCAACAAAGTTGGCCATCCATGGACTGCGATCTTTGAAACTGTGAGTCCCAAATAAACTTTTCATCTTCTACGTCATTCTTATCAGGTCTTTTGGCCATTGCGACAACAACAAAAAAAATGACTAAAACAATTACCCTTTGTATTTGGGTCTCGGTTTTTGTGAAACTGAACTAAAGCTGTATCTCCTTCTGCTCCCCTGCTGAGCTCTTGAGCCTACTGAGGGAAGGCAGCAGTTCCTCCTTGGAACTTTTGTTGTCGTTCTTACTCTTTTGCGAAGAGGAGTGGGTATTCAGGGGCATGTGGCTCGGTGATGGGCAAGAAGGAAGAGGAATGGTAATTATGTTTGCCAAAATTTTTCAATAAACTTTACATATTTTATCTCATTTAATTCCCAGAATGATCTTATAAGCAGGGTTGGTGCAGGATTTGGAATGTGGCAGTTGTGGCCTCTCATTACTGGTTTACCACTTGCCACTGTACTAAATAACTTTGCTTCCAAGTTGGTCCCCTAAATCTCCTAATTCTGGTGTGCCCTAAAGAGTTGATGTGGGATCCCTGGGAGCTTTGCATGTTCACTGATAATGGTAAGACAAAGCCTTCAAGACTCTGTGGAGAAGACTCAAAGCTACCCTAAGAAATGAACATGTATGCTTAGGCATTGATGTGTCATGATGACAACCAGTTACAAGGAAGTCTACCTAGGTATGGGCATGATCATTCCCAGGTCTCAGGGACCTGAGTGACTGAATATTCCCCTACCTGTTTCTCCTTTATACTTTCATTCAAGTTTCTGGCTCAAGGACAATAGACTTACCATGTTCTGTATTTTCTCCCTTTTGGGAGGCCATTACAATTACATGAAGGGATTTAAAAAAAATCTTGCAAAGGGACAAGACCATAAAGGATTCCTTCAACCACCTGAGAGATTCTAAGACTTCCTGGATGGTGGATGCGGCTTGGATGCATGCTGGTGAAATAGTGGAGAACTGGAGACTGCAGCTAGGGGACACCCAGGAAGAGGGTGTATCTGTGTGGTGGGGGATATGCCTTTGGAGCCATAGGGGTCTGGTCTTAAAGTTCATGGGCTGGGAGGGAGGAGTTGCAAGCAGGGAAGACAAAGAGCTTGGTTGAAAGTTTGTTTGGAGTGGGGCAGATTCTCCCTACTTCCCTACTTTTGGTTACAAAATGCCAGGCAGATTACAGAAAATTCCTCCAAGTGATAAAAAAATGTGGATGTCTCCAAGAAAATTAAGAAACTGAGTAGGAAAGTCAAGGCTGCTAGTGTGGGAAGGGAAGTGTTTTCTTCTTGGGATATTGGAACCCATAACTTTTCAAGCAGCTCCCCCATCTTTCCCTAAAGCAGAGACCTTCTGGTCCAGAAACAGAAATCTCAGGCAGAGGTTTTACTCAGCAGACAGGATGATTAAACACCTTCAGAATAATTAGCCGGAGCCTTCATTTTAAATTTTGATGGACAAATATACACGACAACTGAGCTATGTATGGGGAAAAAAGGCCAAGTTGACTAAAAGGAAAAGCTAAGAGAAACAGAGAGAAGAAGAGAATGTAGAGAAAACAAAAGAACAAAGTAAAACCCCAGTAAACTGAGAGATGTGAGAAAATGGTAAAACCATGAAATAAGAGTTATGCGTTTTAAAAAAAGCAAGTGATAAGAAAGGATTTTGTGGACATTAATAATGTAATGGTTGAAGTGAAAAGGGTTGAAATTTAAAGTTGAATAAATTTTTCCAGACTATGAGAAAAAATGAGGGAAAATAAGAGAGAAAAGATGACAGATAATATCGGAACTCCAAATTCTCTTTGAATTTCTCAAAGAGAGATGAAAGAGAGAAAAGTACATACAAACACATCCCTTGATGTCTGTGGACTGTGGGTTCCAGGACTCCCCTATTACCCTTTGTGGATATCAAATCTGTAATGCCCAAGTCACTTATATACTTATATACTGCACATGTTCAGTTTAGGTGAGGTATTTTCCACTATTTTCAATCTGAGATTGGTTGAAACCATGATGTATAACTCACAAATACAGAGGGTTGACTATATTTATGAAGAAGACAGAAAAGGGAGGAAAGAGGAAATAGAGCTAGTGAAGGAAATGATCTTCAGACTTAAACAGCTGAATTTTAAAAATGCACATATCTCTATATTATGTAATTCTTGAACAACAAACAGGGATTCTCTTACAGAAGAATAAAATCAAAGGGGCATTAGAATTCATCAATAAATGGAATGCAGGAACATAAAGAACAGTGCTTCCAAAATTTGGGAGGGTTTGAAGATGGTTTTGAACCTTCCATCTTATGCCTAGCTGAAAGATCAATTGCCTACGAGAAAGTATAAAGACATCTTCAGAGAAGTAGAGACTGAAAAAGTTATCTCTTACACAGGAGAGAGCTTGTGGGGAATAAAATCTGTCAAAGCAAGAGAAAATGTCAAGGGAGAAGAGTCTTGGGATGCAGGCACAGTGGCCCTGCCCAGAGGTCAAGGTCAGGAGGTTCTAGAGTTTTCTTTCAAGTCTCAGAGGGAATTGAGGACAGGTAAAGCTGTAGAAAAAAGTAAGGAGGAAATTATACAGATGAGCAGGATGATGGAGAGGCTGGGCACATCTGAAAATGTGGTCACAATATATCCACTGCTTTTCCCTAAGGAGAATTGAAAATGGCTAAAATCCAACAATGAACAAACAGAAAGATGTATGAAAAGTCATGCCTGAGTCTGAAACTAACTAAGAATACCATCATTTGGGGCCACTATGAGTATGAAGAAGAACCACCCATTGAACTTGAAGGATGGGAGCATTTTCTATGGGGAAACTCAAGTTAGATCCTAAGCACAGGAGACAAGCCTCTCACGGCCCTTGGTTCTGTAGTAGGGGTAGTTCCAGAGCTTTTCGAGAGTGCCACTGTTGCTTGGTACTCAGGTTTGGATGAGACATGGAGAAATAATCAAACAGCAAAGAAAAACCCAGACCAAACAACAGACAGAGAAAACATACACAGAGAATTCAATTGGGGTCACTGAATAGAAAGTGATTTTTGGCAACATTGACATGAAAGTCCAAGTGACAGAGGTGGAAGGAGATGGAGGCAGAATGTGGAGGCAGAGGGGAGGCCGACGATACTTTCTGTTCATAGTGGAGATTGAGACCCAGCTGGTGGGGGACAAAGGAACAGAAGACAGTCAACCAAGACAAGTGCCAAATAGAGGGGAGAAAGAGTGGGTAAGGAAGTGGGGGGTCATGTCAGAGTGTTGAACTGCCAGCATTCTTAACATGAAAATGAGTCCCTGGACCCTGGAGTGAGAATGACAGTCATTCTAAAGGATGATCGCACAGAGTTTAAAGGAAGGGGGTTCACATGAGAGGTATGAGGTTAAGGGCCTCAAATTCCAGGACAAATACCTGCAGTGTGGTGGGCATCTCTGGGAGCAGGGGAGGACCACGTTATTGGAGCTGGCTTGGGGGCATCTGGCTGAGGGATCTCCCTATAGTTTTGCAGTAGAGGAGCACAGTACTGCACACCACAGAGGGCAGGTGGGAGCAGGGTGGGCGTCCCTCCTCCTGGCTGGTGCTGGGGCCATCTTTGGCCTCACCTACCTGGATGTTCAGCTGATAAAGCCCTGACAGTCAGTCTCCCCTCTTAGGCTCAGAGTGCATGGAGAATGGATCTGGGGAGGGGATACATGGAGCACAATCAGTCAGAAGAGTTAATAGACATTGTCTGAAGTTGGTTCGTCAAAAACTAGGATAATAAGAATGTTATCTAGAAAAATGTAGAAGCTGAGAGGAGACCTACAATGAGAGGTGGTGAAAGAGACCTTTGTAGAGCAGGCTGTGGGTATATGTGGTGGGAGAGAGTTGCTTTTAAAACAAAAGCCCTCTGTACTATTTTTTTTTTTTTTTTTTTTAAGTTTTGGAAGAAAAAATAAACCTTACGAACTACAGGGAAAACATAAAATATCAAAGAGACCTCATCTGGCTGAGAAAATGGGCTTGATTTAAGTGAAATTATATTCCACAGCAATTAATTTAAGTCACTAATCTTGTTTTAAAAAAAAAGTACCAAGGCGTTCAGTCTGCCAGTCTCAAGTCTGCTCACAGTGGGATTAAAGGGTGTGTGTGTCTGAGCTTTGTGTCCTCTCTTGAAGGACTGATCTTGACTACACAACCAATTCTAGCTGAGGCTCTAAATAGAAATGATAATCCATCTTCTCTCAATATGCCATTCAGATTAATACCTTTAATTAAAAGAAAAAGATTGACACAGGGGACAAAGGAAATAGCATTTATTTGGGAAAGAAAGAATTGCAATTTGGGTACATTCAATCAAGAGAGCATAAGGCGAATGTTAGATTTTTTAAAGGGGATTTCTGCAGCTGTTTTTTAAAGGCAATACTTTGGGAAGTAATCCTAAATTGTGAACCTGTTCTGATTGATGAGTTAATTAGGGTATTTCTAGCTCAGAGATGCTGAAGGCAGGTGTATAGCTAGATTTCAGTTGTTCATTCAAGTCCATTGGAACGTTCTGTGACTTGACCTTTGGCAGGTGTGAGTGTAATCCATTTGCAATCTCCTGACTCCTCTTTAGAAGGTGTTGGCTTAATTGCTTCATTTTCTTTCACTGCACCATTGTGCATCCCTGTTGACAGAGTCACCACCCAGTGTTCCAGGCCTCCTAGTGGAAGAGGCCCTTCATGGAAGTCTATCATTCATATCCTCTGATTCTGTAAGTCTTTCCTCTAGGTGTTCTGCATTGCACAGTCCTGCTGCAAATTCCCCTCTATCCTGTAATTATTTTTTTATTAAGTGTTACTTTCATGCTCATGTTCCTTCAAGACCCTGTTTTTTCCTTGCCTTAAAGACATTCCTTCCTCTTTACTTCACTCAAATAGGTACTATTTGTTTGTTTATTTCTTTATTTAGTCCTTGTTTGTTTTTCCCATCCTAAATACCACTGGGACCAACAGAGGAGCAGGTCCGTTTTTTGCTTCTTATTTCTTCTGTGATCATTTCCCATTTTGCCTCTTACAAAACCCCCAAATACTGGAAATACTCTCCAGTAGATTACAATTCCTGTTTCTCTGCTTTCTAGTTATTCCTGTTGGTATTCTGAAGATAGTATATGGCTTAGTGTTTTTTCTCTGTAGCACTACTTTTGTAACAACCCTTGATAGTTTTAGGGGTCACATAAACAATAGTCTGATTTTTGATCTCTTGGCCTGTTCACTACCAACACCCATTTCCTCCTCCCCATCAGGCCTTCATTGCGTTGGTCATACCACAGCTGTTACTATATTCAGTGCCACAAGTATTCCATCTTCATCCCTATCCTTTCTCTCCCTCAAACCAATTTTAGCCATCCTAAAACTGGATGTAATCTTTCATCCATTGACCTTACCACTTTTGGTGGCCTATCCCATCACTCAGGTACACAATTCTTTCCTTACCAGATGAGACTCTGAATCCACCATTGTACCTACCTCCTTCTCTTAGCGACTTGTTTTTATCTCCTTATGATGCATTGTATTGATAGAGCTGAACCCCAATTGAACACAATTTACCTCTTACTCTCTGCTTTCACTTTAGCAGTTCAATGAGAGATGACTGATCTCACATTAAATGTATAAGAATGGAACTTGATCCATTTTGAGTTAAGTGTTGTGCAGGGCGAGAGATAGGGGTTTAGTTTTATTTTGCTGCATATGGATTTCCAGTTTTCCCAGCACCATTTGTTGAAGAGGCTATCTTTTCTCCAGTGTCTGTTTTTGGCACTTTTGTCTAGTCTGAGATAATGATATTTATGTGGGTTTGTCTCTGTGTCTTCTATTCTGTACCATTGGTCTACCTGTCTATTTTGGTGCCAATACCATGCTGTTTTTGTTACTATTGCTCTGTAGTGTAGTTGAAGTTCTGATATTGTGATACCACCAGCTTTGCTCTTCCTGCTAAGGATTGCTTTGGTTATTCTGGGTCTCTTATTCTTTCAGATGAAGCTCATGATGGCTTTCTCTATTTCTATGAGTAATGTCATTGGGATTTTAATTGGAATTGCATTGAGTTTGTATAGCACTTTTGGTAGTATGGTCATTTTGACAATATTAATTCTGCCTTTCCAAGAACATGGGAGATATTTTCATCTTCTAAGATTTTCTTTAATTTCTTTCTTTAATGTTCTTTAGTTCTCATTGTAGAAGTCTTTCACCTCTTTTGTTAGATCAACTGGAAATGGATCAAAGACCTAGGAATTAGACCACTTAACAGAAGAAAAAGTAGGTCCAAATCTTCATCATGTCCACTTAGGACTAGACTTTCTTACCATGACCCCCAAAGCACAAGAAATAAAAGCAGGAATCAATAATTGGGATAGATTCAAACTAAAAAGCTTTTTCTCAGCAAAGGAAAAAATCAACAATGTGAAGAGAGAGCCTACAAAGTGGGAGAAAATCTTTACCACACACACTTAAGATAGAGCAGTAATCTCCAGAATCTATAAAGAACTCAAAAAACTCTACACCAAGAATACAAATTACCTAATCAATAAGTGGGCTAAGGAAATGAGCAAACACTTCACAGAGGAAGATCTACAAGCAATTAACAGATATATGAAACAATGTTCAACATCTCTAGTAATAAGAGAAATGCAAATCAAAACTACCCTAAGATTTCATCTCACCCCAATTAGAATGTCTATTATCAAGAATAAAAGCAACAATAGGTGTTGGAAAGGATGTGGGGAAAAAGGTACACTCATACATTGCTGGTGGGGTTGCAAATTAGTGCAACCACTCTGGAAAGCAGTATGGAGATTCCTTGGAGAACTTGGAATGGAACCACCATTTGACCCAGCTATCCCATTCCTTGGCCTATACCCAAAGGACTTAAAATTAGCCTACTACAGTGATGCAGCTAAATCAATGTTTATAGTAGATGAATTCAAAATAGCTAGATTATGGAACCAACCTAGATGCCTTTCAATAGATGAATGGATAATGAAACTGTAGTATATATACACAATGGAATATTACTCAGTTGAAAAGAAGAATAAAATTATGGCATTTGCAGGTAAATGGATGGAGTTGGGGAATATCATGCCAAGTGTAATAAGCCAATCCCAAAAAACCAAAGGCCAAATGATTTCTCTGATAAGTGAATAATGATACATAATGGGGGTGGGGGGATGCAAGAATAGAGGAAGGATGGATAGTACAGAGGAATATGAGGAGTGGGGAGGGGGTCAGGGGAAGGAAAATTAATAGAATGAGACAAACATCATTGCTTTTTTGTATATGTATGATTATGCAAATGGTGTGACTCTACTTCCTGTACAACCAGAAAAATGAAAGTTGTACCCCATTTGTGTAAAATGAATAAAAAAAAAGAATGAAACTTATACAAAGTCCCTGGTATTCCACATGCTCTATTTTATTTGTTCTTCAGTTTGATACCTCTCCCTGTCTCTCTCTCAGAATATTTCATATCTTTTCTTTTTTATTATACCCTCAGTCCCTTCCTCTTCCTTGCTTTCAGCTGATAATCATCTTATTACTCTAAAAAATAGAATCACTGAAATAGATCCACTTCCTCTTCCCACCACCAACTCTGTGATTCTGTAACCAGAAGAACATTCCAGCATCTACCTTTTCAAAGGTCCATTGGATATCATCTCTTCTTACTTTCTTAGGATTTTGACCCTCATCTGCATGGATCATTTGAATCAGTGCACAAATATTCACTATCTTGCCCTCAAGAGAGTCCTCTCCAGCCACCAATCATTAGTTCTCTGGCACAGTGAAACTTCTTTTAAAAAGTTGTTCAGAATTGCTGCTTCCACTTCTTTACCTCTCATTCTTTCTCTTTTGACTGTTTTTGAAATGTAAATGTATCATGTCCTTCCAAAAAAATGCACAATATAAAAATGTACAGTTTAATGAATTATCAGTGTGAACACCAGTGTAAGTCCTGCCCAGGTTATGAAACAGAAGCCTCTTTGTGCTTCCTCCCAGTTCTACCTTCCTAGCTGACTGTTAGGCTAACTTTGTATTCATTTCTCTTAGTTTTTCACCTCAGCAAGAATATAGTTTTGCTTTCTTTTTGAACATTATGTAAATGAAATAATATAGTGTATACTTACTGGAGTCTGAATTTTTTACTAGATTCTGAGACTAATCTGTTTTCTTCTTGTCTATAGCTGTAATTCATTCATTTTTGCATAGTAACCCAAAATATGAAGAGATTTGAATTAATATCATCCATTCTATCATTATTTGGATTATTTTCCAGTTTGAGACAATTATAAGTAAAGTGGCTGTGGAAAATCTTGTGCATGCACATGTGCCCCATATTCAGAGGTGTGCATTTCTGTTAGAGGTACACTCATGTACCTAGTGACATTTTGGTTAATGATAGACCATATATGCAAAGGTGGTCCCATAAGATTACAGCAAAGCTGAACAATTCCATTGCTTAATGAAATTATAGTTATCATAATAATGTAGCACACTCCATTACTCACACGCTTGTGGTGATACTTGTGGACAAACCTATTGTGCTGTCAGTTGTATAAAAGTGAAAGCATATACAATTAGATACAACATGTAATATTCGATGATGATAATAAACAATTATGGTGCTGGTTCATATATTTGTTATATTATACTTTAGAGTATATGCCTTTTACTCATGAAAATGTTCACTGCAAGACATTATACCATGTGAATCCAGTAGTCACCTCATAAGTCTCGTGTTTAAAGCATCTCTTGATAACATCATTTTCTCTTGTTCTTGATTTGATCTTGTGTTGTTTGGTCTGCCATGTTTTGAGAGCAATAGGCTATTATATGTGTGTGTATGTACGCAAACTACACGGGTAGTAGACTGCACCCTCTAGGTTTCTGTATGTACACTAATGGCAACACAACAGTGAAATCACCTAAAGACACATTTCTTAGAACAGACACACGCATATCATACTATAACACATATCATACTGTAAATGGGCTGGTCAGATTGCAGAGTATACATTTGACTTTATTAGATAATATCTGTTTTCCAAAGTGCCAATGTTCATTGCCACCAGCAGGGTACAGAGTTCTCAATAGTCTCTGAATTCCAAATACTTGGTATTTTGAGTCTTCTAAATTTATTCTGCTTGATGTAGGAGTATTTCATTGTGTTCTCAATTGGTACAGGTAGATAGATAAATTTATGTATCTGATATCCAATACAGTCAAGGAGGCTGAGATACCCAAAGAAACTGGAAGGAGCTCATGGGTGATTAGATTGGCTGGGAAAACTGGTCTTGGCATGTGTCTCTGGCATGGACTCACTAACATTGGACTGTTACTTTCTGTTTTTGGTATGTAGCCTTTTATGTAATGGGGGCATAACAACATTTAATTTGTAGCTTTTTGGTGGGGACTAAATAGAATGTATATAAGTGGCTGACACATAATAGTTCTCAATAAATGAGAACTTTGTAAACTTAGCATCTTTTCTCATTGATGGTGAATATCACCAAAGCAGAGACAGTAGACAGAGCTCTGGGGCACTGTGGGAAAACAGAGGAGGTTAACCTCTGAGTGAACCCCTGTGACAGTTTGTATCATTACCCTTCACTATTTACTCTTCCTTTCCCCAGCGTGAGCTCAGAATACTGCCTTCCCTAACTCCCTGAGATTCTCTTGGGCTCATGGAATGTGGGTGGACATGACCTCAGCCTCATCCCAGCAGAGGCAGGGAATGCCCTTGCAGGGCCTGGCTTGGCCTCCTGTCCTCCAGTCCCCCACCATGGGAAGAATATACCCTAGTAGTTGCTGCTTCTGCAGCCTGAGATGCACCACTGAAAACTCGGATGGTTCTTACTATGCTATCTTAATACTTTGAAGGTACTCAGCTGTATACAACTATGTTGAAAATTGCTGGAAATGATGACAATCTGAGTCATATCAGAATTTTATTGTGTATGGCCATAATAAAAAATAATAGACATGAGATAGATTTTCTTTTCAGATAAGAATAAATATGAACTGGACAAGAACGCTCATATTCATCCCCGAAGCTGTTAGTGTTTGTCTTCTTAGAAATGTGAAGCAATAAGTATAAATGTTCTTTCTGCTTTAAAAAGGGAAAATGTACTTAAAGGAAATGGAACCATTTAAAATTTTAGTTTTCTCTGCACTGGTGCAGCTTGAAGGGTGGAAAAATAAACTCCACAAAACTGGAACCTTAAGGGATGGAAATAAGTTGCAAATATAGAAATATTTGCAGAACAGTAATCTTTGAACACCATCTAGTGCAACCCTCTCATGTACATATAATAAGAAAAAAGTGAACACTTACGTGAAGCATTTCTTTATCTCCCCATCTACCACCACTCACTTATTCATCCATCTGCCCATCCACAGATCCAACCATTCATTTATTCAACAGCCACTCACTCACCCCATTTGTTAAATGTGGAGGACACAGAAATGAATCAGATGTAGAACTGTCTTCAGGAGGAGCAGTTTCAGGCAGTGGAGATAATCACTTTACAGAAAACCCCACACAGTGCTTTTGGTGCTGCCTGAATGCCTGGGTGGGGTCTCTTCTCTGAGGCTGGAGCAGAGTACACAGTGTTCCCACAATAATGTGTAGATGCTTAGAGCAAAGTACTTTCTCCCCAAACCCACATCAGTTGGCACAGTGGAGAGCGAGGAGGTGGCAGGTGATTGATAATATTCCCTGTGGAGGGAGAGAAACCTTCCATGGTTATCAAATTTTAGGCACATGGTCAACTCAGCTCTATGACTTTCTTCACCTGTTTTCATGTCATAGTTCTTTGATCTGCTTGGCCTCATTTTCTAGTCTATTGTACCCTCAAAAACCATGCTTGGTCTCCTACATACAACCATTCTCAATAAATAAATATGTACATAAAATAAAATAAAACTAAACAAAATAAAATTGCCTCTACTAATAACTAGCATTTGAAACAATAAGAAATTATCATATGATTTTAACGATATAGTCTATTCCTATTCCAACTTTAGTTTCCTGCTTTACCATGCAGACTGGGATACACTTGTTGTGCGTATGTAATTGTGAGAATTACATGAGTTAGTTCATGCAAAGCACTTAGTACAGTGCCTGAAAAGTAGTGGACTGTCAACACATATTTATTAGCTAGTACAGCTTCTGTTACTTCTATGAAAATTCCAGAATGATAGTCCTAAAAATGGAATTGCTAGTCAAAAATAGATCAATTGGAAATACAAAAAGTTGTCTTTTAACTGGTAATTTTCAGTCTCACTTCCATAGAATATGGAAATTCTGGTTTCATCACCACAGACTAATAATGTATTTATTTGTAAAATTTTAAAAATCCAAAGTATGAGAAAGAGCACATTATTGCTATCTTCATTTGTGTTTTCTTGATTAAAAAGTCAGCCTGTATACCTTTTGTATTTATTAATGTATAGTTTATTTATGTTCTTTTTTGAATAACTATTTAGATCCTTTTGCCATTTCTCTTTACTGTCAGTTCTCTATTCTTATTGACTTATTAGGACTCTTTACATATAGTAATTATTTAGCCATTACACGTATAAATATTTTCTTTGTTTTGAGTTTTTGACTATGTTTTGACTTTCTCACTACTTGTGCTGCTGCTAATTAATTTCATAATAGCACAGGATACCAACGCTCCAGTCAAGAGCAATTTTAAAACTTAGACACAATATTAAGAAAATTAATTTGA
This sequence comes from Sciurus vulgaris, assembly GCF_902686455.1. Classification (NCBI taxonomy): domain Eukaryota; kingdom Metazoa; phylum Chordata; class Mammalia; order Rodentia; family Sciuridae; genus Sciurus; species Sciurus vulgaris. The sequence goes on from NC_136463.1 coordinate 74,869,913, forward strand.
AGTTATAGGAGAATTTCTAAGGCAGGAGAACTTGAAGAACTCAGATTCTATGGAAAAGAGAAGCATAGGAAAGTCAATTCAACGTTTGTTATGTTTATCTAAAGAGGCATTTGCTCATGCACAAGCAGTGGTTGAGAAAGATGAAAAGAATTGACAATTTTCTGAATGTGAAGAGAAAATGGAGTTGAAGACCCAAGGATGAGGGGCTCTGTTAAAAACCCCAGAATTTAGGTGGAATCCCTGACTCACTACATTATGGATGGATGAACCATAGTTTGTTTATCCACTTGTCTACCTGGAGTACATCTTGACTGTTTTCAGTAGTGTTTTAAATTTCAAAATCCAATCTTTTTTTTTATATAGAGGTAAACAATTGACTATTTTATGTTAACTATGTATCCTATAAACAGGATAATATTCACTTACTAGTTCCAGGAAAAAATTGTCCATTCCTTGAAATTTTCTACAAACAAAACCATGTTATTTGCATATTTTCTACTATATCTTACTGTCCAGTTTGTATACCTTCTTTCCCCTTTTATTGTCTTATTGAATTAACAGAACTTCAAGTACAATGCTGAGTAGGTGTCCTGATCTTAGGAGCAAAATATCTATTTTCTCACCATTAAACATGATGTTACCTGTCATTTTTTTTTCCCCAAACTTATCTTTAGCAGATTTAGAAATTCCCTTGATCTTAGTTTGCCAAGAGTTAATATGAAAGGATATTAGATTTTGGTTCAAATATTTTTTTCTGCATCTATTGATATGACTTTATTTTGTCTTTAGCCTGTTGTTATAAATTGTATGAAGTTTCAAAAAGCTAGAATAAATATCATTTTGTTATGATGCATAATATTGTTCATATATTATAGATCTGATTTGGTAATGTTTTTGTTGAGGACTCTTCCATCTATGTTTATAAAAGTTGCTGGTCTGTAGTTTTCCTTTCTCATAATGTTTATCTGATTGTGATATTCCGGTAAGGTTGATTTATGGAATAAAATAGAAAGTTTCTAATTTCTGGAAGAGAATATGGAGAATTGGTATCACTTCTTTAAGTGTTTGGTAGGTGAAACCACTCAGGCCTGGAGCTTTGTGTTTTGGGAAGTTATTGTTCATTAGTTTCCTTGATATAGGCCTATTCAGAGTATCTACTTCTTCCTGAAAGAAGAAATAAAAGAATGAAGATTTTGTTTATCTGAGAAAGATTTATTTGTTCCTTCACATTTGTAAGATAATTTCACTGGATTCAGCATAAAAATTTCATTGAATTCATGGGATTCAGGATTCTAGGTTCAGGTTTGTTTGCTCGCTTGTCATTTGTTTCAATACCTTAAATATTTCACACTACTTCCTCCTTGCCTGCTTGATTTCTGAAAAGACACCCAGTGTAATTATTATTCTTGTTCCTGTATAGGAAGGTGTTTTCTCCTCTGAATTCCTTAAGGTGGTTTTCCTCTCTGCTTTGTTTTCTGCAGTTTGAATGTTATAGAATTGAGGTGTGTTTTTACAATGTTTTATATATCTATGTAAACAAATATGTATACATTATATTACAAATGTGTGCATATATACATGCATACATATATAAATATGTAATGTATATTATATATGTGTATGCATGTATATGTGTTTGTGTATATGTGAAACATATATATCTATATCTATATCTATATCTATATATACATATATATATATATATGTTTTATCTCCATGACCTGAAGACCAAAGACCTGCCAAGAAAAATGTAGAGGAGAGAAAGTTTATTTTGGCTCACAATTTCATAGTTCTCAGTCCTTAGAAAGTAACTCAGTTGCTCTTGGCTCTAAGTAATGCAGAACATCATGCCTTTTCTGGTGGAAGAAACAGCTCAGGGCATGGCAACAAAGAAGGAGAGAGAGAGAGAGAGAGAGAGAGAGAGAGAGAGAGAGAGAGAGAGAGAGAGAGAGAGAGAGCGCGCTCTGCTCATCAGGGACAAAATATAAATCTCAAAGGCATGATCCCAGTGACCTACTTCCTCCAGTCACCCACTACCTGTGTACAGTTACTGCATTTCTTTTGTTCACACATTTCTTTTTGCTCCTTTTTCAGGAAAGTTATATTTTTTAGGACTGTTTTGTAAGGTTTTGGTGAGGAGTTCTTTCTTGAACTTTATTCCTAAGTATTTAATTATTCTTTGGTGAAGTTTTAAAAATTCTCTTTTCTACTTGTTTAATGCTAATTGCAGAAAATCAAATTATTCTTTTGTATTACCTGTACTCTGAAACTTTGCTAAATTATTTATATTTGAATTCATTCTAGTTTTTGTTTTGTGGTTTTGCTGATATTTTCTATACAATAAAAACATCATGTTTGCAAATGTCTGCAGACTTAGTTACATCAAGTATTTCTAATTCCTTTCATTTTAGAATAATTATGCCAATTCACCAATCATAAGACCTCAAGACCCCTTTATTGCTTCTCTAAGTTATACCAAACAATTTGGCCTTGTAACAGTGGGTCTTTATACAAGAAGGAGAAAAATCTGCAAAGCAAGCCACCTGATGACCATTATGCTATCCCAGAGCAGGTGCAGAGACTTCCCAAGGCAGCAGTGAGTCTGGATACTGATCAAGGAGTAGGTCCTGAAGTTTTCAGTGGTAGGAAGTCATGGCATCCTCTGCCTTCTGTCCTTCAAGTTTTACTGCGGGGCGGTTCCCTTCGATGCTCAGATGGATACAGCAGTTCCAGAACAAGCAGGTAGGACACACTCTACCAAATCTTCTTTCTTTTGCCATATGAAATGGTGCCTGAATTGCCACATGTGCCTTTTATTCCTTTCAGTTAAGGCATAGTTCCTTTCTACCTTGCAAATCAAGATTTAGATTACAGTAATAGGTTCTCATGTTGATTAATTAGATGAAAGAATTTCAGACAAGTATGTTGATATTAGGTCATTCTCAGTAATAACAGCTTCAGGGTGAATTATTTTCTTTATATGACCAAACAGGTTTAGAGTTCAGTGATTTAATGCCAACATGACAATTTGATGACAGAAATGTGGAATCTGTGCCTTTTAACTTTAATTATTGTATCTATATATGTATATTTGTTCACTCTGTTTTCCTAAAGGTGTCTGCATAGCTTTAAGAGGTATAAAAACAGGCCATTCATACATCTTTATGTTGGAAAGAAGGCATTCACTATGACTAAAATTGAGATTTCCTAAAGTTTTTCATAGAGCTGTGAGGTCAGACAGATCTCCATTTGAATCTTTCCTCCATGATTGTTAATCCTGGGAGGTGATTTAGTGTGTTTGAGTCTCAGTTTCACCACCTGAATAATAATAATAATAGCTATTTTGAAAGCCAGGGTTTCTTAATCTTAACATTATTGAGATTTTGGACTGGATAATTCTTTGTTGTAGAGGGGCTAAGATATTCAACAGCATCCCTGACTTCTACTTACTCAATGCCATCTTTTCTCCCCTAATTGTGACAATCAAAAATATCTTCAGGGCTGGGGTCATAGCTCAGTGGTACAGCACAATTGCTTAGTACGGATGAGGCACTGTGTTCAATTCTCAGCACCACATAAAAATAAATAAATAAAATAAAAGGAGGTGTCTATCTATGACTAAAAAATATTAAAAAAAAAATCTCCAGGCATTGCCATTGTCCCAGGGAGTTAAAATCACTCAGGTTTATCACTCCTTTTATAAACATGGGCTAATATATGTTCAAAGTCTTCATGCAGCTTAATTGCACCTCTAGTCATTCTTTCACCTTGAGGAAAATCTCCAATCATGACCCTTGGAGAAGGGATTTGCTGTGCTGGGAACAATCAAGAGAACAGATTATTCATTTTAGTTATCCAAATGGGTTTAAATTGGGAAGTAACCCTGATGGTATCATTTCAAAGCTGTTTCAAAGAATGCATTTTTCTTCACATATTCAGTGGATTACATTTGCAAATCACAGGCTCAGGTAAAAAATAACATGTATTAGTCTTGATAGCCATGATTTTATTAGTGGTGATGGTGTAGAATCTTTTTAACCAGGAAACAAATTCATGTTTAAAATGTGGTTTTGGGATTTAATCAATAGATTTGTGATCTACAGAAGAGAAAACAAAACCAGCACTGGGCTACAGATTGCTGGGCATGCAACAAAGAGGCCCAGTGTGAAATCATTTCAGAAGTCCTGATTAAATTGCAGTTCCCAAGAAGTGGGGAAAGCAAATGCTAATGTCCATCTGTTAGCATTGGCCCTGGTTTTCATTAGAGGTAGTAAAAGACTCACACTCAGGAAGCAATTGGGGAGTAATTGAATTGAAGGAGACCTGAGAAGAAAGAAGTATATGGTAGTCAGTCTCCAGGGAGACTCTCAGTCCTCAGGAGAGCTGGGTTAACCAGACTGAAAATAAATTCTGGGACTGGGTTGGATGTCCAGGTGTGGGCATCAAAGCAGTTGCTTGGGGCTCATCCATCATTTCCTTCCCAGGCATAGGAAGATCTGGGGTGTGATTTAGAAATCATAGTTGTGATGTTAAAACTGGAAGTTATTTTGGACAATAAGCTCTCTTGTTGACTCTCATGAGTGTCTTTCTAATAAGCTCCATATGCATCTCGGAAGCATCATTAACTTGGGAGGTCTGCATGTTGAGCTACTGGTTTATTCAACTAGCAGAAACTTTTGGTGAAAAAGACATCATCATGCTTTAAATGCACAATTCAACCTTAAAATACGTAGATATTTTCGTACAATCATATGTCATTAACTACAGGAATACATTATGAGAAATGAATTGTGAGATGATTTCATCTTTGTGAGAACAATTTTACAAAGGCTACATTACTAGGTGTGGTAGGAATTTTTCAGCTACATTAATAATCTTATATGTCCATCATGAATGAAATGTAATTATGCAAGACATGATCATACTCATTATAGATTAAAAAAATAAGTCTCAATAGTGATGATCTGTAAACAGTTGGTTCAAGCACAATTCTACTTGATTCCAAAATCTGTTACTTTTCACTCTCCACTGAGAAAATCTGTGATAGTGTCTGATTGGGTGAAGAAGCCCAGCTATAATTAGATTTCAGGTAAGGAACAGCCTATTCCACAGGATAATAGAGGTGAGACAGCCCTGTTGAATTGCCTAGGGCTTCTCACTGCCAGAGTCCATTCAGAAGGCCTTCTGTGTTCCAGAGACCTCTACTCACACCAAATTCCTGTGATTTCCAGTCTTTAGAGTTAGCACAGATTACATGGGGCACCTGTTAAAGTAGAGATCCTGGAACTCCACCTGGGAGTTTCTGACCCAGTTGTGTGGGGACAGTACACCTGTAGACCATGGCTTTTGTAGAAGGCTTTTGGATGCTTCTGATACCCTGTCAGCTCCCACTCTCATCCCTATCTCTCTGTTTGGCACTCCCTCTCCTAATCCCTTTCCAGCTCACCTCTCCTCATCCTCAGGCCAGTTCACTCCTCTACCTGACCCACCAGGTTGAGCTTAGTCCCTTGTATTACACCCACCTTATTACCCCCACCTCTTCTTCCTCATGGTCCCACCCTGAATTCCACATTCCATCTCAGAAAGTGATGTATTTGCACATGAGAACCATCTGTTGTTTGATGAGTCTTTGCTATTCTCTGGAAATGTGATTTTCTACTGGGGGTGATTCTACATCTCCTTCTCTGGGAATGTGTGACAATGTTTAGAAACTTTTTTTGGTTGCAATGACTGGGAAGGGGGTGCTATTGGCATCCAGTGGATGGAGGCCAGCCAATGATGCTGGAAAGCATACTATAATACACAGGAAAGTCCCCAAAAAAGAATGACCTGGCCCCAAAAGTCAATAATACTGTGGTAGAGAACCCCTGCTGGAAGATCACATTCCTCCCTGCTGCTTTCTGGCTGTGTGCTGTCAAGCTGCTTTCTCTGTGGCTCTCATTCTCATCTGTTACATGGGTTTGCACCTGCTTCAAACCTGTCATGGGGATTACATAACTCAATATGAGCAGTGCCTTAAGCAGAGCCCAGCAGGGATGATGACTGTTTGCTAGACTACAATCCTATTCCTGAAGTGAAGCTTTGGGCTGTTAGAAAACCATGGTCTTTTCGGTCACTCCCACCACATTCGAGGAAGTGGCCTCTGTGCCAAACTGTAGGCACCCACCTGGTCAGGGCTCTGCTCCAACTTGTGAAAAGGGAGTTTACTCTTTCCTCTGTCCTACATTTGCATTTTAAACTTCCCTAGAAAGCCTCAGTTGGCCTCCTGTGGGTTTAATCTTGATCCACTGGTTGACTTACTTCCAGAAAACCTGCTAGATACCGACAAGGCAGGTAGGCATTTAGAAATGGCAGAACCTCAGTGGGACATGGCCATTTAAAGTATAAGACGAATGGGACTTTCTACTCCAGGTCCTTCCTTCCCACTTCCGGTTCTATTTGGACTCAATTTTTCCATGTCCCCTAGGGTCTGTGGGTGCCACCAGTCCCCTTCAGGTGTGTCTTGAGGCCTTCCTGGTATAGCACTTTGCTATAACTTGAAGATTCAGGGGGAAAAAAGATACTCCTAACATTTATCCCCCAAGAAACTCACAGATAAGCAGAACAAACTGAATGTTAGTGCTTAAAACAACCAATCATACTTCTAGAATCTGGGCATAAAATTGTGGAGCTGCTTGAATAAGAGGGTACAGTCTGATATACTGTGTTGGGGACACTGCTGACCTTTTCCATAAATATTATACCACAGTCCTGAGGAAATTATTGCCTCCACTTTGCCCTGGGGAAATTAAGGATCAGGTAGGTTAAGTAATTTGCCCAATGGTATTTAATCCAGCAGTGCTGTTTCACATGTGACAATAAGTGATACCCCACCCATCCATGCTTCATGCTTTTAAGATCTTGTACTTGGACATCATGGAGGCCTTTTGAACTGGTCCATGGTTTCCTCCTTGGACTTCTGACCAGATCTCATCTGTTTATTCCTGTACCCAGGTGATAATCTATGAGTGGGTCCACAAGTCTTTGGTGGGTATACCATTAGCTCCAACCCCAGACAGCCTGGACCATGCTGGTCTGATTGTTTTGCTTGGAAGGTGGTCTGGCTCTCTTCTCCAGAGGTAAAATTGATCCCCCCACCTGTGCTGTTCATCTGGCTGGTTTATACACTCCTCCCAACCTTGCAAATCACTGCCCAGCAGCATCGTCCTTGGTGTTGTCAAACTTGCTTATCTGACTAGGCAGGCTGGAGGAGCTGGGTCATAAAATTAAATGAAATTACTGCAGGAACTAGGGTGTTAGTGACAATGAGCTGGAATTATAACTTGGAGAATGGCAGGGGAGGTTTATGATGTCCAATGTCTATCTGCAAAGTCATTATTCAAAAGGCTCTCACTTTCTCTGATGTCTGGGCTGAATATCACCCTTTGCTGACTTTACGAGCGCTGGCAGAACTCTTTGCCTGGTTCTTTTTAGGTTGAAAGAACTGAGACATTGGAAAGGCTGTTGGAGTCCAGATAGTTCAACCCTTTCATTTTATGGATGGAGAAGTTGAGGCTTAGAGGTGTGAGGATCTCCTCACAGTCAGAATGTGCTAGTGATAAAACAACATTAAAACTCAGACCCCTGGGCTCAGTCTAGAGGTCCTTTTCTTAGTCTATCATTTTAGAATACCTTTTAATTTTTTAAAAAATGGTTTCACATACCACCATGAATTAGCATTTAAGTAAGCAAACCAGACAACAGGAGACAGTAGTGGCAAAGAGGGTTTCCACTAAATAGTTTTGACAATTTTTACGGCATCCCATTTTCTGAGGCAGAAATCACTCTTCATGAAACTCCCAGCCTCAGTCAGACCCTGAGGTCATGTTCTCACTATCCACATCCCGCACAAATGAACACCTTCTTCTGGTCTCAACTATTGGCTGGCTCTTAGAAACTTGGAGGAGACCTGACACAATGTCTGCCTCAGTGAGCTCAAATTCTGTTGGGGAAATAGGCAGATAAGCAAATTTTCTCCAACATAGGTGATATATGTGATGACAGAAATGAGCATACCATCCTAGGGAGGAGGCAACAGAAATGCTCAGAAGACAGATTGGTTAATATTTGAGGCAATGGAGTAGACTTCTTGGAGGAGGTATTGCCTGCCAGGAGAGTTTTCTAGTCTGTATGATGCAGACTGCTCATCAAACTACTGCTTCTCTTTCATAGTGCATTGATTCTCTGCTTGGTCTGATTGATAGTTCCTTGAAGGATAGAATAAGACTTGTCCTTACATGTTTTTAGCTATTAGCACCCAATTCAGCACTCTCTCTCGCTCTCTCTCTCTCTCTCTCTCTCTCTCTCTTTCTCATACACACACACACATTAGATGGACGGGTCCTTTGGGCTTGGTCATGTATAAGGATTGTGAACTTGGAGTTTCAGTCTCATAATAAGCTAAATGGGGTTATCTTGCTTACTTTGAAGGACCACAGGGTCTCTAAATTATACAAAGCCCCTAGAATAGTTCTTGGTGTATGAATATTAACTTTTGAGTGCCCATTTCATGTCAGGCACTTTTGCAGAAATTACATCATTTAATGGTTGTGGACATTCTGTTAGTTCCTGAAAGTGTTTCTGAAGGAGTATTTTTAATTTTCTTTCAAGAAGTAGCAGGTCATGCTACTCCTCTCTGAGCTGTCCTGATCTAGTGAGAATAGCATGTAAGATGATTGTCTGCATATGAATAGGGATCAACACAGGGAAGATGGGAAGAGCAGCCTCTGTCCTAAAATGGAGTAATGATGTCCTGTTTGTGGGGCTGGGTGCCACTAATCCTATTAAGCAGTCTGTCTTTGGGAAATCTAAGGTTAGACTTTGGTAAACCCTCAATTTTAGCTGAAATTTTTGGATAATGCTGCATATTAAATTTAATTTGTTAAGGTTCTGAACATCTCTGACTAGATCAATGTAGGAGAATTTGTGGAAGAAGCATGGAATTGAATCCTATAGGACTGAGTTCAAATCCTAACCCTACTGTTTGTGTCTTACCTTGGAGACTCAGGACCTTCATATTTAAAATTAGGATATAAACACTGACTTAAAAATTATTGTGAGAACTATATGAGAGTAGATATATACAGGCTGTCCTTGGTATCCATAGAGGAATGGGTTCCAGGATCCCAGAATCCAGGTTCTAGATTATGAAAATCTGGGGATGCTCAAATTCCTTAAGGGAAATTGTGTAGTATCTGTATATTACGTGGGCACATCATCCTGTATTCTTTAAATCATCTCTAGATTATTTCTAATACTTAAAACAATGTAAGTTCTATGTAAATAAGTTGTTATACAATATTGTTTGGGGAATAATAATGAGAAAAAAAGTCTGTAATATCCAGTATGGATAAAATTCAAAAGATACTGTAATCCATGGTTGGTTGAATCTGAATGCAGGACCCACTGATATGGAGGGATGGCTATATTTGGTTCATAAATAATAATGGCCCCACTTTCCCTGTCTTTACATGAACATCTTCAGGGCAATTCTGTGTGGACTGAGTTCCTTTCATGAAGCTTATCAGTTTCTTGCACCATTGACCATCACCAGCAATCCGTCCATCCTTGGAGTGCTGAGTCTTGAGTCAGTCCTGTCTCAGAGGTCTTGGGGTGTTCTGCCCCAGAGCTGTGGGTGTGGGCACTGGGCATGGGTCTGTACCTGGCTTTGAAGAGTTCCGTCAGTCTCCTGATGTGGGGGTACTGGACTCTACATCTGCCTCTGGCTGCCCAGGCGTACGTAAAATAAGACCAGCTCCTCCATGCCTTTCTCATGTCTTTCTATGGAAAAGAAACTTTGATCATGATGGGGATATTTTTAGGCAATGTCAGTTAGTTTTGAAAATAGTGCAGCCATTCCCTTTCAAGAAATAAAAACATATACAAAAAACAAATCATACAAACCCTGCCTTCTTACTCACTCTCAGGGTAACTTCCCCTTTGGGACCCATGGGTTCTCATGGCCTCACCTATCTCTTTTCCATGTTCAAGAAAGCCCTTTAGTGATTATCTAAGTGTTTCCTCTCCTGGGATACTTCTAATAATTCTTTGAGTCTGCTGCCTAGGGAGACAGACAAGTAGGCTACCAGTGGTGACAGGTGAAGATGCAGAGTGGGAGCAACCTCAGAATATCTTTCTCTGATGGTGTTTGAGGGTCTTGTTTGGCACCATGGAACAGCTGGAGATCAATTAAGTTATTTGGGGCCTTGAAGATGACTTTATATAACATCGTAACCCTGGAACATGATTGTTTTTATTTTTATTTATTTGTTTGTTTATTTATTTTTTGGTACCAGGGATTGAACTCAGGAGCACCGAGTCACATATCCAGCCTTATTTTATATTTTATTTAGAGACACGATCTCACTGAGTTGCTTAGCACCTTGCCACTGCACCTGACCTGGAACATGTTTTTTAGACAAACAAATAGTCCCACAAACAAATCATGTGCCTCGAAATAATGCTGCTCATTTTCCACAAATGCCACCAGCATGGTTGTCCCAACCTCACAGAACGTGGCTTTCATGGATTTCAGGAGGGTCCTAAAATCAGGCTTTCTCATTGCTGTAGTAATGACTGAATAACTTTAAAATCTCTTACGAGAGAGAGAGAGAGAGAGAGAGAGAGAGAGAGAGAGAGAGAGAGAGAGAGAGAGAGAGAAAGAGAATCATAGCTAGCAATAGGCTTCTTAAGGATGATTGCATGTTAGAGTAGGAATAATTCATTTTTGAGAATAAATTATGTGGATACCTGTACTTTTTCTGCTTCTTACTATCTGGGAACAACTGAGCATCTCTAAACATTTCTGGACTTCAGACTCCATGTACAGAAATGAGGATATTTTTCATTTGGCTGTATATCACAGAGATTTTCCTATGTCAACCCATTATCTATCTTACTCATTTTAATGGCTTTGCAATATATTCTCAATTATTGATATATTATAATTTATTTACTGATTCTCACATTGAAGATTGCTTTTCACTTTTTTTTTTTTCAGTCAAAACAATGGCCACAATGAACTAGCTTGCCTATAAATCTATGTAAAGTTAAGGGAGCATTTTTCTGGAATATATTTGAAGTAATTGAATTGCTGAGTAGATGACAAGAACATTTATATTTTCGTAGTTACTATGAATTGTCTACCAAAGTGTTATATCTTATTTATACTTCCTATACCAATATAGTTCAATTCCCTTCAGCATTGCAAGTTATACATTATTGGTTCCATTTTAAAGATGAGGATTGTAGACAGATTTAGTAAGCTTTTCAATGTCAGAGAGGTATTATATAGTCCAATGAAGATTGGCTCAAGGTTAGCTTGTTTTTGTTCACTCTTTGACTTATGGCTTCTCCTAAGTGTTCACTGGTTTTCACGGTTCATGGAAGTAAGGCTTCATTCACTGTGGGGTAGAAGATAGCAGGATTTTGCAGAACAAAACATTAGGATATTCTACAAACAAAGCATTATGGCCAAATTGTGCAAGTAAATTCACAACCAGACAAGTCACTTCTAAAATTAATTGCATCAAATATTGGTTAGATACAAAATGATATTTTAAAGTATGTACAGTGTAAAATAATAATGCAATATAATAATGTATTCTCACAGCATTTAAGAAAGACATTATTGTCATGATCTTCAAAGCCCAGGAAGTACTTTTTGTTTTTGTCTTTTCCTCTTCCCCAGTGGTAAATACTACATTAAATTTTTTGTTTATCATTTTCTTGCAATTCTCCATTGTTTTAACACATATGACTGAATCTATAACTGGGTCACTATGTAATATTTTGGGGAATATGCAGCATACAATTCCAGGGGCTATCTGCTGACAGTATAATATGGAACCAGCACAGCTCTCTCTTGCAACTCTGAAAAAGAATATAGTGCTTAGTTTTGTAAATTTCAAACTTTATTTAAATGGAATCCTACCATATGTATTTATCTGCAACTTGCTTTATTCTGTTCAACTTACTCTCCTGAGAGGGAGTTACCATATGCTCGTGGCTGTAGTTCATTTGTTTTCACTGCTATACAGTATTGCATGGATTGAATGTATCAAAATCTTTGTGCATCTCCTGTCATTGGATGTTTGGTTTGTTTCTGAGGTTTTGCTATTATAAACAGTAATGCTATGAACATTTTGTTGATATTCCCTTGAGCACATCATGTCATCATATGCACAAGTGTTCCATGCATTCCTCTGAAAGGAATTCCGGTTTCTTTGGAATGCACATCATTTTTTTACTAGCGAATACCAGATTGTTACCCTGCAGCAGTAGATGAAGTTTTTCTAACATCCTTGCCAAAATTTGATATTGTCAGACTTGGGAAATTTTGCTAATCTGGTGGGTGTGAAGTGATATGTTATATAGTTTTAATTTTCCTTTTCCTGACAAACAACGAGCATCATTTTACATTTTTATTAGCCACTGACTTTCCTTGTACAGTGTTTCACCAAGTCTTCTATACATTTTTAATTTGAACAAATTTTTCACATTAGTTTTGTTAGTAGTTCTTTAAGTATCCTTATGTTGCAAAAATATTTTTTCAATTTGTGACTTATGGTAATTTTAAAAGTGGATTCTTATGAGACACAGAAGTACTTAGTTACGTTTACATTTGTTTTTCTTTATGCCTTGCCTTCCTTTTATAAATATTAAGAAATGCATTTCTATTCTGGAGTCAGAAAGATATTCTTCAATATGATATTCTGAAGTGTTTATAGTTTTAGGTTATGTATTTAAATCTTAAATGGCCTGAACTTAATTTTTCTGTATTAATATTGTATGTGAGGTAATGCTATAATTTCTTTCTCTTTTTTTTTTCTCTTCATATGAATAACTGATTTTCTCACAAAAAAATTGTGGAAAACTCATGTTTCTTCCTTTGTTATGTACATCATATGTACAGGTATATATATATGAAGTCTCTAGTCTGCTCATTCAGTCTAATGCATCCCTGCACAGATCCCTGCACTAATTAATATTAGTAATTAGCATTTTTTTTTAATAACTCTGGTGAAGTAGGCCCCTACTCATTTTCTTCTTCAGAAGTGTCTTGGTGATTCTTACTGTTCAGTCTTGTGCATACATTTTACAAACTCTTAAACACAACAAAATGGCTTTGAGGACTTGGGTGGAATCTGTACCAAATTCTATATCTATTGCAGTAAACTCTTTAAGCTGTTGAGTCTTCTGATCCACAAAAATCATATATCCCTTAATTTACGTGGTTCTGCCTTAGTGCCTTTAAATACAATTTTATAAGTTTTATAAAAATTAAAATCTTAAGCTAGATTTATTTTTAGATATTTTGTAGTATCAGGGTATTTCTTGGCTATTGTGAGTAGCACCTCAATGAATATGGGGTGCAGATGTCTCTTTGAAACATCTATTTCATTTTCTTTGAAATATATTTTTATTATTTCTAAGGTTGAGTATTTTCCTATTCCATTAGTCTTAAGAATATTGTCTTAAGAATATTTAACTTTTATTATTAATTTATTTTATTGTTAATTTTATTTATATATTTATTATTTTATGGACTGCATTTTGATTCATTGTACACAAACATATGTATTGTTAATTTTTATTGAATCTGCTCATTTTATTCTTCCATTTGTCCTCTGAATATAAACTCTGAAGTTGAATTCTTTGTTCATTAACTTTTATCCATTTATTTTCTAATATAAATTATTAGGTTGTATATTTTCCTCTAAATACTGCCATAGCTAATCCCATAATTTTGTTACAGTGTAGCTTCATTATTGTTTATTATAAGTATCTTTATCATACTTATAACTTATTTGATTCAAAAATTATTTAAGAAATAATTTGAAGAAAGAACATTCATTTATCTTTTGTTGTTGATTTACAATTCTTACAAATATAAAACTACATGAGAAATTCTAATTTCTAAGAGTGTCAAGTATTTAAAAATGTATCTGTTATTAATACCTAAAGTAATTGCATTATTTCTTTGAATAATGGCCTAGTTGATGGATTTTCATGAGTTATATATATGCCTTAGAAATATTTGTATTCTGTACTGGTTGAGTTAATATGCTGGTTTTGTGTGTTTAAGTACGTTTGCTAGTTGTATTTCTCTAATTTTATTTATGCATACTATTTTAGTCTGTTTTGTACTACTATAACAAAATACCACAAATTCATAAAGAACATTTATTTCTCACAATTCTGGAGGCTTGGAAGTCTAAGATGAAGGAGGTTCTGCTATCAGTTGTAGACCTTCTTTGCTATATCCTCACATGGCAGAAGACAGAGGTCCAAAGTGGACCTGTCCCCATGGCTTTGCCAGACATCCACTGTGTTTTATCTCACACATTGAAATCACATGTCTGTGACCCTCCCAGACTGGCAGTCACACTGGTGGCTTCACAGTTCTGGAGTGTTGGGGGCTGCCCTGTTTACAGGCTTCACTGGTATCGTCATAGAAGTAACAGTTTGTGGTGGTCCTGATTCCAAAATTCTGCTAAACTTTGCTCCTGTGAGGGTTCTTGTGGCATTGTTTGAAAGTCAGGTGGCAGCAAGACAGGTCTCCAGAACTCTTGCCTCTTGCAATCCAGGAGAATTAACACCATGTACACGTCACCAACGCTTACCACTTGTACCTCTGGAGTGGTGGCTTGAGCCATATTGTGGCCCATCTGAGAACAGAGATCCAAGACAACCCTGAGCAGTAAGCTGAAAGGTCCAAGGCCTGTCCCTTTGAACTACTCTGTCCCCAGAGTTTAAGCACTCTGGGCCTGAGATGAGCATGGCATCCTTGAAGAACTCTGAAGTGACTTTGAGGCATTCTCCTATTGTCTTGATGATTAACAACTGGCTTCCTCTGTCTCTACTTTTGATCAAAAGGTCACTTGATCACAGTCTTGGTTTTCTCTCTTAAATACATTTTTTATTCTTTAGGTGACCAAAAGAAGAATTCTCCAAATCTTCATGTTCTTCTTCCCTTTTTACCAATTGTTTCTCTCTTCTTGCATTTTACTATAAGCAAATAAGAGATGCCACACAATATTCTGAATGCTTTGAGACTCAGAGATTTCTTCTACCAACTATCCTAGTTCCTTGCTCTTAAGTTATGACTTTCAAAAAGTCCCAGCACATGGATACAATTTAGAACAGTTCCTTGCCACTTTATAAAAAGCATGACTATGTTAGCTTTTCCTGCTGGGACGAAATACCTGAGAAAAACAACTTAGAAGAGGAAAGATTTATTTTAGCTCATGGTTTGAAAGTTTTCAGGCTGTGGTCAGCAGGATCCGTTGCTTTTAAGTCTACAGCAAGGCAGGAACATCGTGGTGGAAGGGCGTAACAGAGGAAGGCACTTCACCTCATGGCAGTCAGAAAGTAGAGAGAGTAAGCAAGGAAGGGACTGGGGACTTCATAATCCCTCCCAGGGCACACCCCCAGTCAACTCCTTCCTCTAACTATGCCCTACCTCCTGCAGTTCCCACCACTTCCCAATAGTACCATTGACGATGGTTCCTTCTGTGGTTTAATCCATTGGTATGGTCAGAGCCCTCATGATCCAATCACTTCCTCAAATCCCCACCTCTCAACATTGCTGCCCTGGGACAAGTGAACTTTTGGGGGACACGTCACCTCCAACCCTGTAGAAATGACTTTTGATTACTTTCTAAAAAAATTATTTATTTATTTTTTACAGACTGCATTTTGATTCATTGTACACAAATGTGGTACGTCATCTCGTTTCTATGGTTGTGCATGATGTAGATTCATACCATTTGTGTAATCATACACGTACATAGGGTAATGATGTCTATCTCATTCCACCATTTTTCAAAATTTTTAATACCTTGTTCTTCCTTTCCAGTTAGACCTGCATGAGAATGGCCTTTGCCATGTATATTTCTACAGACATTCTGATCATGATTACTTAAATGATTTCTAGGAAGATTCAGAATTTCCCTACGGCTCTTCTCTTCTGAGTCCTCACTAGAATCACCCATAATGTCCTATTTACAAGCAATACAAGTATTTTCTAAAATTCACATTAAAATTATTCCATATCCTACCCATTACGTAATTCAAATATCACTTCCACATTTTTAGGTATTTGTTACATCAACACCTCAGTCTTCTGGCCCAGTTTCTTTGTCTGTTGAGTGCTGCTAGAATAGGATACTTGAGATTAAAGGGTTTATAAAGAACAGAAATGCTGTCCTTCACAGTTCTGGGGCTGGGAAGTGTAAGATGGAGACGGAAGCATCTGATGAGAGCTTTCTTGCTGCATTCTCAAGGAGTGATCCCCATCACGCAGGTCCTTTTTATAACTGTGATGATCCATTAATGAGGGCTCTGCTCCTACAACCCGAAGACCATAGAAGACCCACTTCCCAACACTGTTGCACTGGGGCTAAAGTTTCCAATACGTGAATTTTGGGGAGACATATCCAGACCATAAAACTTATAATTTTTTTAGTTATATCTATCATTTACTATGGAAAGTGTGTTAAAATCTCCCACTATGGTATTGTTTTTCCTCTTGTTATGATTTTTCCTTATGGTTCTTTCAATTTCTATTTATTATATTTAAATCCATCCTTCAATTTACTTGAAACTTTATTACATTTTCCTTGAGAACTTAACCTTTAATTGTTTGATTGTGGATTCTCTGTTAATGCTTTAAGCCTTACAGTCCATTTTATCTGTTATTAATTTGTCTACATTTGGTTACCACATGCCTGGGATAATCTTACTCTTTCTAATTCTCCTTATTTAGAAATGTAAGTCTAGCTTTGGTTTCTTTGTCTAGCCTATTGTCATTTAATTCTTGAACTTTTTTCTTTACCTTTATTCTTATTCTTATTATATTCACATTATTTATATCACCTTATTTTGTACTGTTTTGTGCATGCCATTATTCCTATGCATTTTTCCCTTTCTTTTCCTTTTGGGTAAGTATATTTTCTCATCAGACTTTTTCTCTCTATTATTTTGGAACTGATTGATTCTATTTTTTTTTGTTCTGTTGATAATTGTCTTGTAAAATTTAATATGATTGCTCTCTTTACCCTTCTCTCAAACAAAACAAGGACTGATAATAAATTAACTGCAATCTCATTTCCACTTTCTGATATATTATTGTGGATAAGGGCTTTAGATCTATTTTGTTTTTCCTCCAAGTATTGATAAACAATATTACTGTCTTACATGGTCAGTATTTTAATAGATTTACCTTCATATTTACCTTCATTCTCTTTGCTGTTTATTTATTCTACATCTGAAGTCTTCCATCTGGTTGCTTTCATTTTGCCTATAGGATTGCCTTCAGGATATCATTGAGTGAAGGTATTCTGGGCATGGTGCTCAATTTTAGGTTAAAACATTTTTTTTTTTTTTTTTGTTTCTACTTCATCTGTTTGTAGACAGATATTTTCACTGGTAAAACATTTTCTTTCAATATATAAAAAGTGATTGCATTGCCATCTGACTTCCATTTCTTTTTTATCATTTTTTATTGATTATCTGTCTTTTCTCATTGCATGTTTTAACCCATTTTTTCCTATTGCTCCAGATATGCAGCATCTATAAAAATATAATTGTCCAATAATAGCACTATGATTATGAGAATACTTACTAATATATTATATATACACACATATATCTATGTACTTATCTATGTATGTGTAAATATATATATATATGTGTAGCTTTAAATTATGATTTCCAATCTATTTTAATGAACCTGTGTCAATTTCACTGAAATATTCAAAGAATCGAAAACTTGGGACTTAGTGGATTAAGGTATTCTCTATCTCCCTTGAATGTTGAACAGCTTCATAATGACATTTCTAAGAGGGAGTTTTATTTTTATTATTATTCTGCTTCAAATGCACTTGCTTTTGTAATCTATGCGTTGGTTATCGGTCTAGAGTTTCCCAGTCATTATTTCTTATATCATTTTTTCTGTCTTTCACTTCACTCTTCCTGGGTCTCCACTTTGACAAATAAGAAATGTCTTCATTTTATCCTGTGTCCTTGGATTCTTCCTTTGCTATTTCCTGAGTTGCTGTTTCTGTATTGCATTAGAGATTACACTTGTAAATGTAGCTTTCATTTTTTATTAAATATCTGTTCGGTTTGGGAAATGTTCTACTAAAACACTCCATTAGGCTCTTTATTTCACTTATGATATGTTTAAAATTTTTTTGACGTCCTGCTTCTTTTTGTTAGTTTTTGTTATACAGTTTTGTTCATCTCGTCAGTAGCCTTTAAGCTTCTTTGATCTCATTAACTACACACGATTTCTGTTTCTGCTTGTAATTTTGAATATGAGGTTCCTGAGAACATGTGGTCTCCTGTTGTTACTTCTCGTTCTCACTGAGAAGCCTATTTTCTTTGTGTATATGTTCATTTTAATTTTTCTGTGAAGCTAGGGCCTCGGGCATGCTAAGAATGCACTCTGCCACTGGGATGTGCCCCCAGTTGAACATTTTTTTTTTTTTTTTTTTACTTTTTATTTTTGGCTGTGAAATTAGAATCCTTGGAAGTGCATCTCTGGGAATTCTTTGAAGTCTGTGTTGAACATTTACTTCCATGGGTTATCTGGGGTTGATATTTTAAATTAAGCTTTTTACCTTGAGTTTTTTTCAGACCTCCCACATAGCGAGAATTCATGCTGCAATTTGAATAAGGACAGGATTTTCCTAACAATTCTCAGGAGAGATTATTTTGTCTTTCATTCAGTGTGACAATTCACACGGGGACACTTCATTGTCTGACCCTCTTCCTCTAGTGAATGCTGGTGTATATCAGGGGTTTATTCCCTGCTAATTTTACAATGAAGACACAGCACTTTCTGACTTCAACTTCCTAGAATTATACTTTTTACTTTGGCAGACCCCAGGTTTTACATCTTGATCCATAAGTCCTGTATCATCGTAAGTGGATGTTCAGTGTCCCAAAGAGTAAGATTACACCTGTGCTTGGTTTAATTCTCTAAATCAGATTTCATTTGTTTTCTTTTTTTTTTTTTTGGCATTTAAACATTCCTACTTTTGTGCCAGATAATCAACATATTAAAAATTAAAGTTTTAATACTTTGTCCAGCATTACCAGTGTTTATTTCTGCTCCTCATTTGAACAGGTAATCAGTGCTTCTATTCTGTCATAATATCAGAAATGCAACCTTATAATGACTTTACATGAGTCATTACTATGTGCAAGTCATTATGAAAATCATAAGTGAACCCAAAGAAGATACGATACCTGACTTCAGGATACCTAGCTTCAGTTATAAAGCTTATAAGACAGTTAATGAGCAATAGAAAATATATCTGAAATATATAATTTCAGTATCAGCAAGGCTGAAATTCTGAAGTATGAAGAAGTGAATATGAGGGTTCAGAGGAGAGCAGGAATCTCCCCCAGTCACTCACTTGAAAGAAATCAGTTTGAAATATTGGGATATCTACATAGAAGGTCAAGAAGAGAGAGAATATTTGCTATAATTTGGATCTGGAATGTCCCTCCAAGTCTGATGTGTTAAAGGCTTGATCCCTCAAGTAACATTATTATGGTGGTAGAAACTTTAAGAGGTAGGGTCTAATGGGAGCAAGTTAGATCATCAGAGACTTGCTTTGAGAAATGATATTGAGATTTTCCTCCCTCTTGCTTTTTTTAAATTTATTTTTTTGTAAACAAATGGGATACATCTTGTTTCTCTGTACACGAAGTAGAGGCATATCATTTGTGTAATCATACATTTACCTAGGGTAATAGTTTTTGATTCATTCTGTTAATTTTTTTTCCTTCCCCCCCACCCCTCCCACCCCTCTTTTCCCTCTATACAGTCCCTCCTTCCTCCATTCTTGCCCCCCTCCCACCCCCCATTATGTGTTTCATCTGCTTATCAGCGAGATCATTCGTCCTTTGGTTTTTTGAGATTGGCTTATATCACTTAGCACGATATTCTCCAATTTCATCCATTTGCCTGCAAATGCCAAAATTTTATTATTTTTTAATGGCTGAGTAATATTTCATTGCATATAATATGCCACAGTTTCTTTATCCATTCATCAATTGAAGGGCATCTAGTTTGGTTCCACAATCTGGCTATTGTGAATTGAGCAGCTATGATCATTGATGTGGCTGTATCTCTGTAGTATGCTAATTTTAAGTCATTTGGGTTTAGGCCAAGGAGTGGGATAGCTGGGTCAAATGGTGGTTCCATTCCAAGCTTTCTGAGGAATCTCCATACTGCTTTCCAGAGTGGCTGCACTAATTTGCAGCCCCACCAGCAATGTATGAGTGTACCTTTTCCCCCACATCTTTGCCAACACCTATTGTTGCTAGTATTCTTGATAATCACTATTCTAATTGGGGTGAGATGGAATCTTAGGGTAGTTTGATTTGCATTTCTCTTATTACTAGAGATGTTGAACACTTTTTCATTTATCTGTTGATTGCTTGTACATCTTCTTCTGTGAAGTGTCTGTTCATTTCCTTAGCCCATTTGTTGATTGGGTAATTTGTATTCTTGGTGTAGAGTTTTTTGACTTCTTTATAGATTCTGGAAATTAGTGCTTTATCTGAAGTATGAGTGGCAAAGATTTTCTCCCACTCTATAGGCTCTCTCTTCGCATTGCTGATAGTTTCCTTTGCTGAGAGAAAGCTTTTTAGTTTGAATCTATCCCAGTTGTTGATTCTTGCTTTTATTTCTTGTGCTATGGGTGTCCTGTTAAGGAAGTCTGATCCTAAGCCGACATGATAGATTTGGACCTACTTTTTCTTCTGTAGGATGCAGGGTCTCTAGTCTGATTCCAAGGTCCTTGATCCATTTTGAGTTGAGTTTTGTATTTAGTTTAGTTTCTTTCTGTTGCATATGGATTTCCAGTTTTCCCAGCACCATTTGTTGAAGAGGCTATCTTTTCTCCATTGCATATTTTTGGCACCTATGTCTACTGTGAGAAAATTGTATTTATTTGGGTTTGTGTCCATGTCTTCTATTCTGTACCATTGATCTACCTGTCTATTCTGGTACCAATACTGTGCTGTTTTTGTTAATATTGCTTTGTAGTATAGTTGAAGTTCTGGTATTGTGATACCCCCTGCTTCACTCTTCCTGCTAAGGATTGCTTTAGCTATTCTGGGTTTCTTATTTTTCCAGATGAATTTCATGATTGCTTGTTCTATTTCTGTAAGATACGTCATTGATATTTTAATTGGAATTGCATTGAATCTGTATAGCACTTTTGGTAGTATGGCGATTTGGACAATATTAATTCTGCCTATCCAAGAACATGGGAGATCTTTCCATCTTCTAAAGTTTTCTTTAATTTCTTTCTTTAGTGTTCTGTAGTTCTCATTGTAGGGGTCTTTCTCCTCTTTTGTTAGATTGATTCCCAAGTATTTTATTTTTTTCGAAGCTAAGCTTCTCCCTCTTTGAAGTATGGGTTGTGAGGAGAATGGCTTACTCTACCACATAATCCCACAAATGACATCCTGCCTTACCAAAAGCCCAAAAGCAATGGTGCCAACTAACCATGAGACTGATATCTCCAAAACTATGAACCCAAATAAGCCTTCTTTCTTTAAGTTGAATATCCCAGGTTTTCTTTTTTTTTTTTTTACAGTAATGAAGAATGCACTAACAATATTCTTGCTTGGGTGATGACATACTGAAAGCATTTTGTGGGAAAATTCATGTAAGCCTGGGTATAGTAATGCAAATTGGGTGTCTCTAATCTAGAACCCTGGAATGGTCAAAATGTAGAAATTTTTGAGTGGTGACGTGAAACTCCAAGTGGGAAATTTCACACACATGGCCCTTGTATGACAGGTCACAGTCAAAATGCAGATGCACCAAAAATATTATATAAAATTACCTTCAGGCTATGTATATGAGGTGTATATAATACATAAATGAATTTTTTTGTCTAGACTAGGTCCCATTCCCAAGATAGCTTATTATGTATATCAAAATATTCTGAAATCTGAAAAAATTCCAAATCTGAATCACACTTGGTCCCGCACAGTTTGAATAAGCGTTCCTCAACTTGTAGCTTATTTAGCTATAGTTGCTGAAATTGGCACCTGGATGGAAGTCTGAGTGTAAAGCCAAAGTGGGATTGTGGACATCACTCGCCATCCTGTTGGATAGCAGACATCAGGGCTGAGAGTCCCGGGTCTCTCTTGCTGTCTGCAGTGAGGAGATTGAAGTGGAAAAACCAAGCCAAGTGAAGAACTGACAGAGCCAAGAGCACATTCTGGTGACCCCGTGATCAAACTGAGCCAGGAATGGCCTTGCAAGTTTTGGGCCATAGACTGCTTAAAACACATTTGTACATTTGACCATTCACAATTTCATATTAAAATGTCAGATGCTAACATGTCTTGAATAGTTACATCCAGGGCTTGCACCTCCGGGGGCAGCTCCTGGCTGGCTAAAGAAGTCCCTGCCTCTTTGAAGTGTCAGGTACCAGCACCCATAGGCTCTGTTCTCTTTATTATCAGCTAAGTGTTAGCTTTTAGGGATTTCCAGTGCCCTTTTCTTATAACAAATTTGAAACTGTAAAGTAATTTTGACTTACATATCTCTATTCAAAATATGAAAATGAAAGGCAGCTTGACAGGGCAAAGTGCTTCGAGAGAACGCAGTTCTTCATCAAAGTGAAGACTATTTTTATTCATTTAATACTCCAAAATATTCATCTGGGTCAGAAGATCATATCTTAATATGTGGTTTTAGAACAAATTTGCATAGCTTGTTTACTTAGACTCACTTGCCTTGGCCATTCCCAAATCAGACAACAAGATGTGAAAACAGAGGGCCTGAAAGGGTTGAGTCCTATCAGGTTTGGCCTGTTAGGCTCATGTGAAAATCACATCTGTCCTTGAAGGCAAGACAAAAGGACAGGAGACCACTAAATACAAATGGCCATTCACCAGTAATGAGGGTGTATGGACCACGTATTTGTATCTCCCACAATCATATATAACATTTATAACCCCCAACATGAAGTGTAGAGGCAGGGCTTTGGAGGTGATTTGTTTGTGAGGGCAGAGATCTCATGGGGGGAATTAATACCCTTTCAAGAGATTCCATAGGGCTACCTTGCCCCTTCAACCACATACAAACACAGCAGAAAGACAGTACCTGTGAATCAGAAAGTGGGCCTTCACCAGTCTCTAATCCTGTCTTGATTTCAGGCTCCTAGCCTTCAGATCTGTGAGAAATGAGTGTGTGTTTAAACTATCCAGTCTGTGGTATTCTGCAAAGCAACCCAAGATGACTAAGGAAGGGGAGGCGATAGTCCACATGGGGAAGACTCCTGGCCCTATGTGGATCTCTACCTGGCAGGTCCATTCCACAGTAAGTTCACTTACTTTGTAAGTCAGGTGTGCAAGCCAGAGAGGTAGTGGGCCTGCTGAGTTCAGGTCTGGAATCTCCCTCTGCCTCACATAGCTGTTTCTCAGGTCAGCTGACTGAAGGGTAGGCCAGAAGCCTCAGAAGAGTTCTGGAAATGTTTATGTAGATGATTCCCTTAAAAGGTAACCAAGTGTGGAATCACAAGTGGTTCGTCTTTGGGAGTTATTGGTAATGGGACTAGATGTGTTAATTTTTCATATCAGTGACCAAAATGACCGACAACAACAATTTAGAGGAGGAAAGATTTATTTTGACTTACAGTTTCAGAGGATTCAGTCATTGACTGACCAGTTCCATTGCTCTTAGGCTGAGGTGAGGCAGAAAATCATGGTGGGAGGGCATGGCAGAGAAAAACTGCTCAGTTCATGTCAACCAGGAAGGAAAGAGAGAGGAAGAAGGAGAGGGAGAGAAAGAGGCAGGGGATAGATGCGGTCCCCAAGGCCATTTCCCAGTGACCTCCTTCCTCTAGCCAGGCCACACCTATTTTCACCATCTCACAGTAAATCCATTCAAATTATTAATTCATCAAATGGATTAATCCACTAAAAAAAAAATCAGAGCCCTAATGATCCAATTATTTCCCCTCTGAACATTACTGTATTGCTAACACATCAGCTTTTGGGGGACATTCCAGATTCAAACTGTAACATGAGATATGGATTCATCTGAGGAAGATGGGTTGGAGTGAAGTTTGTCCTCCATATTGCAAACTTCTTGTGAAGAGTTTGAAGATTAAGCATTCATGAAGAGATTTCCCTTAGTCCCAGTGAAGAATGACAAGAAGCATTGTTCCTGTCATGTGGCTCACATCTCTTCTGCCAGACTCCAGGTTCTCTAAGGGAAAGGAGAAGGGGGGAGCATGAGATCCTTGAGTGTCCTATGTTCCATTTGATGTGAACCACAGCCTTAGGGGTGCAATCACTGCTGGTCCCACTGGGCAGACTGGGATCTGAGTACAGGACAACGAGAGGCAGTTGACCAGGATGCAACCTCTTTATTCCAAGCACTTCTTTCCATTTCATTACCTTGCAGACCAAACTTGACATTGGAAAAATTGTTGACAATTTTTGCTTGTGAGGAGACATGTTTGCGTCAATTTTCCAAAAACAAAATAAAACAAACAAATCAACAACAACAACAACAAAGAATTGTTCTTTCCTCTGTTTTCCAAATGGAGGTTTTTGTAGCTCTGTGGGTACACACTGAAATATAGATGTTTACCTTTTAGATCATCATCCTTGGAGGAGAACAGGGAAGAAAACAGAAAAACTTGACTGAAAATAAACTATAATATATGGAGAACTAATCACTTTAATTGGCTTTTTTTTTATTTGGATACATTCTGATTTATGAATGTGTTATTCAGAAACTCAGGAAAAGCCTTCTCACTTTCTGACTAGGCCCATGTAAGCCTATGGGACAGCTTTAACCAAGAACAAATGTCTTTAATGTAATGTGAACATTAAAGAGATTTGCAATTAGCTGTTTGCAATAGTCATGGTCTCTTAATATTTGCTGACAGGTTCAGGCAATCCCAGGAAGTGAGGTCTCCACTTTCATATTTCCTGATTTATTTATTTTGTGGAATGAGAAAATGAACCCAAAGGAAGATTTCTTTATTTTTTCCCAGAGACTCAGAAGCCTAGTGAAACTAAAATGTCTCTTGTTTATTTGATTTTAGTTTCTAATATTCAACTTGTCCTGTATTCCATATTTTCACATTAAACTGAAAAATAACGGTACTTCCAGTTTTGTCCACTAGGGCAGGTTGTTGTACATTCACTAGGATGGAGGCAGGTAAGGGGCAGGATGAAGAAGGAAGTTTACCTTTCTGAGTACCTACTGACTATACGTTATTGTCGAGACCACTGCACAAAATTGATCTTTTAATCTTTATAGTACACCTATGAATAGAAATTAGTGAGGGAGCTTGGTTCTGTTGGGCTTGTATCATTTTTGCTAACATCTCATCTGCCAAAGCAAATCATATGGCTGAACCTAGAGTCAAAGGAACAAAGGGATATGGCAAAAAGTGTAGGTAAAGTGAGGGGTAAAATCGTGTTTGGATAAAAGCCCTCAGCTGAATATATGCCTTGTGAATATCTTAATTTGTAGCTTGACTGTTTGACACTTTCATACTGACTTTTGATGAATGAAAGTTTTTATCTAAATGAAATCATTTGTTAACCACCCACTAGTTTGCCTTTATGTGTAGTGGTTTTGGTTGTGTTGTTCTAGTTTGAGAAATCTTTGCCTAAACTGAGTTAAGAAACATATTCTTTTATGTTTTCTTCTAGCAGCTTTACTCTTCTATCTTTTACAGATATTTTACATTTAGGTCTGTGTTGTAGCTTAGATTAATGTTTATAAACAAAGGTTCCCCCTTATGTCTGGTTTCATGTTGTCTGACTTCAGGTACCCACAGGCAACCACAATCCAAGACTATTAAGTGGAAAATTGCAGAAAAACAAACAAACAAAGAAACAATTTGTAAGTTTTAAAGCGCATGCTATTTTTTTTTTTTAACCCAGGGCCTTGTGCTTGCAAGGCAAGCACTCTACCCACTGAGCTATCTCCCCAGCCCCAGTGCATGCTATTTTGAAGAGTGAGACAGAATCTTACACCACCTTGCTCCATCCTACCCAAGATGCAAATCATCCCCTTGTCCTGGGCCTCCAAATTGTACATACTACCTATCATAAGTCAGTTCACAGCCATCTCAGTTATCAGATTGACTGTCATGTGACACAGCTCTTAGGTTGAAGTAACACTTATTTTACGTTAATAATGACCCCAAAGTCCGAGAGTGTCATGATGCTGGCAATTTAAATATGACAAAGAAAAACCAAAAAGTGTTCCTTTCAAGTGAATATGGAAAAGTTCTCAAGTTAATAAAAAAAATCATATGTTGACATTGCTAAGGTCTTCAATAAAATGAAATACATATATGGTTCAGTACTGTCTGTGTTTTCAGGTATTTACTGAGAGGATCTTAGAACATATCACTCATGGATAAGGGGAAAATATAGTGCAGTGTGAGGTAGAAATTAAGGTAGTTTTTTTTCCATATGAATATCCACCTGGTCTTGCACCATTTATTGGGATCATTCTTTTCCCACTTAATTGAAGTCAATTCTTTTACATAAATAAGGTGATTATGTTTTGCATAGGTCTATTTTCATGGTGTTATTTTGCTTCCCAACTCAGTATTATATACCTGCACATTGTCTTGGTTCCCGTAGCTTTAGCATAAGTCTGGAAAACAGTAAAAGTTCTTCTATTTTGTTCTCATGTTTCAAGATTGGATCAATACCTTTAGTGCATTTTTCAGTTTAGTTACTATATTTTTCAATCCCAAAATATCTGTTTGATTCTTTTTTATGATGTGTCTTTTTTTTTTTTTTTTGTATTCTCGTTTTGTGCACATATCATTTTCTTAATTTCTTCCATCCTCTGTTCATGTTTTTCCTTTCCTTTTGGGCCTATTTAAGATAATTATTTTCAAATCTTTGCCTAGTAATTCCAGTTCTTCCTCAGGAACGGGGTTTACCGACTAATTTTATTCTTTTTAGTAGTTCATATTTTCCCGTTTCTTTGTTGTGTTGTTTTTGTTGAAAATTGGGCATTTGAAACAAACAGCTGACTCTCCCCGTCTCTACCAGTTGGCTGTGTGGGTGCAGTCCTTCACTGGTTAGCTGGGCTTGCTCTGAGCCTGGGGTCCAGTCCAAGATGAATGTGCTGTGGAACATGCATCTTGACTATGACCTTCCCAATTCCCTTTTATCCATGGATACTTTTGGAAGTCTGTCCACTGCTGTCCTGGGATGTGCTTACCACTCTCTCCTGCCTGAGATCTGAGTTAAGCAAAACAGAAATAAGTCCCTTAGGTAGCACCCCAGAAACAGAATATCACAAATTCCAACTGTTCTCCTCCCTACAGTGTGAGGGAGGGAACTAGGAAGTACTCTACTTCTTCCTCCAGACCAAGAACACCCTGACAACTCGGGAGTGGGGCAAGAGCTAACAGAAACACTATGACATCTTCTATTATTTTGAAGATGGCTTTGAGCGAATTGGGTGTTCACTGATGGTGAACCTTTGACTGCTTTGCAAATTCCTGTCAATGTGGTTCAGTTTATGGTTATTTTTGGAGGTTTCTGTGGGGTAAATGAGGACTTGGCCCTTCCTTATCCAGAAATTTAAACATTTTAAATGCTGATAAGTTAAAAATAAATTAGAATTTGAATAAAGCCTATTTACATTAAAAGGCAAATCAATAATTCTATTTTTTTCCTGTAAATTTTTAAGTCATATCATTTAATAATGAAAACATTATTTTTGATTCAAATAGGGAATTAAAAAATAGAGCTTGGATAAAGTTAAAAATGTTAGACACAAGCCTTGTAAAATCAGGAATACTGATATAAATTATTCTTTTGCATTTACTCCCAGTACGTTCAACCAAGATATATAAAGTGAAAACCACCAATGCAGAAGTTCATGTACTTTATGATTCTATTTATCTTATTTTTCAAATGACACTAATATTTATAAAAGGACAAAATCTTAGAAGTGAAGAATATATTAGTGGTTGGTATGGGTTAAGGAGGTGGGGAAGTTGAAATAGCTATAAAAAGGTAGTATGTTGCTGTGTGTGTCAGCAGTTTGTTCCTCTGTTGATAAAAGCATTTCCTTGCATAAGTGTAACTTAAATTGCTTATTGATTCACCTATTGACAAACATTTATATAATTTCCATTTGGGGCCATCATAAATAGAGCTGCTATAATATTTTTGTACAAGTCTTTATATAGCATATGTTTTTATCTCTCCATGGTTGAATATCCAGGGATAGTATACATTTGTGGAGCACATAGCAATGTTTCAGTCAATTATGGACAATGCATATGGACCGCATATATGGCAGTGATCCCATAAGAGTTTAATTGAACTGAAAATTTCCTATTGCCCAAAGACACCATAGCCATTATAACATTTTGCTTGTGGTGACGTTGTTGTAAACAAACATACTGCATTTTGAGTCATATAAAAGTTGGGCACATACAATTTCATGTGGTACATAATACTTGATAATAAACAACTGTTACTTTTTTGTATTTACTATACTATAGTTTTTAACATTATTTTGTAGTATACTCTTTGCACTTACAAAATAAAGATGTTGTTCATAAAACAACCTTTGGGAGTCCTTCAGGAAGATGTTTCAGAGGCATTATTGACATAGAAGGTGCCAGCCCCATTCATGTTATTGCCTCTGATCTCCTCCAGTGGGACAAGCTGTGGAGGAGTAAGATAGTGATATTGATGTCCTGACTTTGTTCAGGCCTAGGATAATATGTGTGCTGTCATCTTCATTGTTAACAAAAATATTAAAAAGTAAAGAAAAAAAAGAATTAAAAATAGAAAAAACCTAAGGATGTAAATAATTTTGTACAGAAGTACACAGTGCTTCTATTTTAAGCTGAACATTATTACAGACAAGTCAAAAAGTTATGTAGAGTCATGCTGAGGCCTTCCCATTCACGCACATTTGCCCATTGACTATCCAGAGTACCTTCCAGTCCTGCAAACTCAGCTCATGGTGCTGTGTATAACCGTATCACTTTTTTAAAATCATTGACACTTTGTTTTTGCTATACCTTTTTAATGTTTAGAGATGTTTAAATACACAAATACTTACCATTGTGTTCCAACTTCATTCAGTATTTAGTATAGTAACATGCTGTACAGGTTTGTAGCCTAGCAGCTTCATATAGGTAGGTATCAGGTAGGCTCTACTATTCGGGTTTGTGGAACTGTGATGTTTGGACAATGATGATCTCTCTCTCTCTTTTTTTTTTTTTTTTTTTTGACAACATTTGACTTTATTTGCTCAAACTGGAGAAAAAGGATGCTTTTCTCTGATGTTTGCTAGTTTGCTAGTAATTGTCTGTCGAAATCATGAGTGTTTCTCTCCACAATAAATTCTGTGATCCATAATAGTAAATTTCTTTTGAAAGTAGACAATAAATCCATAATCAAATTTTTGTGTTTTTTTAAAAATTATTTTGTACTTTTATAGATTACATTTTGATTCATAGTACACAAATGGGGTACATCTTTTTGTTTCTATGATTGTGTGCGATGTAGATTCATTCCATTTGTGTAATGATATATATACATAGGGTAATGATGTCTGTCTCATTCCACCATTTTTCATCCTCTCCTCTCATTTCCTTCTACATAATCTAAAGTTCCTCCATTCTTCTCACTCCCCAACCCCTCACCCCCATTATATATCATCATCTACTTATCAGGGAAAATATTCGGCCTTTGGTTTTGTGGGATTGGTTTATTTCAGTTAGCATGATATTCTCCAATTCCATCCATTTATTTGCAAATGCCATATTATTCTTCTTTATGACTGAATAATATTCCACTGTATATATATACCAGAGTTTCTTTATCCATTCATCTGTTGAAGGGCATCTAGGTTGGTTCCATAATCTAGCTATTGTGAATTGAGCTGCTATAAACATGGATTAGTCTGTGTTACTGTAATATGCTGATTTTAAGTCCTTTGGGTATAAACTGAGGAGTGGGATAACTGAGTCAAAAGGTGGGTTCATTTCATGTTTTCTGAGCATTCTGCACACTGCTTTCCAGAGTGGCTGCACCAATTTGCAATTCCACCAGCAACGTAAAAGTGTGCCTTTCCCCCCACATCCACACCAACATCTATTATTGTTTGTGTTCTTGATAATAGCCTTTCTAACTGGAGTAAGATGAAATCTTAGAGTTGTTTTAATTTGCATTTATCTAATTACTATAGATGATGAACACTTTTTCATGTATTATTAATCACCTGTATATAATGATGCATTTCTCAGATTTTATCCCCAAATAAGGTTCTTAAGTGATGCATGACTGTATTTATCTTTTTTTTTTTAAGTGTTAGGGATTGAACCCAGGGCCTCACACATGCTAGGCAAGTGCCCCATCATAAGCTAAACCCCAAGCCCCGTATTTATCTTTATTAAACACCGCTAAACTGTTTTCAAAGTGGTTGTATAATTTTAAAATTTGTCCCAGGAATATTTAAGTGTATTGATTTCTTCACAATTTCACAAACATTTAGTGTTGCCAAACTAATTTTTACTATTTTGCTTGATGTCTTTGTAGTTTCAATTTACATTTCCCTGATGACTAACTACATGTGCTTATTGCTTGTTAATGTATTTTATTTCCTGAAGCGTCTGTTTAAATCTTATGTTCATTTTTATAAGGTTGTTTCTCAGTATTGAGTAAGAGGCTTTATATATTTTACATACAAGCTCCTTGTCATTTATGCATTTTCCAAATACTTTCTCTCACTCTATGACTTACATTCTCATTTTCTTAACCGTCTTTTATGTTTTTATTGGTGCATTATGGTTATGCACAGTAGTGGGGTTCATTGTGACATATTCATATTGGCACAGAATATAATTGTTCACTCCAGTCCCTAGGACTTCCTCTTTCCCTCTCCTCCTCCCTCAGCTGCAACCCCTTTCCTCTACTCTACAAATCTTCCTTCTATTACCTATTTATTTGTTTTTAAATTGGTGCTTTCTAGATATACATAGAGGTGGAATTCACTGTGCTTTATTTGCATATACATAGCATAATTTGGTCAATTGAACTGAAAGATGAAACTGTCTTTCTTGAACAAAACTTTAAGTTTTGATAAAATTCAGTATTTCTGTTTTATTTTCATTTTAAAATTGTGTTTTGTGTCTTTTTAAAGAAACCCTTGTTTACTTCATGGTCTGAAAAATATCCTTTTATGTTTTCATTCAGAAGCTTCATATTTTTAACATTCAAGTTTAAGTCTATAATCTTTTTTGAATAAATTTCTCTGTGTGGTATGAGGTAAAAGTTCAGATTCATGTTCTTTGATATGGATATATAGTCGTTCCAGTACCTTGGCACCTTTATTGAAAATTGATCCTCTGTGTGTGGTTTTATATTTGGACCCTTTCTTCTTTTACCTTGATGGTGTTGTCTATCCTTGTATCAATAACATACTGTCATATCATTGTAACTAAGATGTTTTGAATTCAATGTGTGTGAGTTTCACAACTTTGTCCCTTTTTCAAGATTGCTTTTCTCTTTTAAGTATTTTATTTTTCCATACAAACATTAGCGTCAACTTGTTAATGTCTGCAGAATGGTCTATAAAAGTTTGATTGATATTGCAGTAAATCCATATTAATGTGTAGGGAATTGACATCTTAACAATATTCAGTCTTGTAATTCATGGGCATGTCATGCCTCTTTGTTTATTTAGGTCTTCTTTAATGTCCTTCCACCATGTGGCATATTTTTCCATCTAGAGCTCTTATACTTCTTAAAAAAATAAGAAATTGAAAAGAGAGAATTGTAAATAAACTCACTGTGCTGTCACAAAATAAATTTCTAAGTATTTTGTATTTTTTAAGCAGTTGTACATAATATCGTTTAAAATTTCATTTTCCAGCCTGTAAGAGGGTTCAATCAGAGAAGCAGAAATTATATATAGAAAGTAATGTTAAATTACAGTTATCAGACTTTATACAAGTACAGGAGGTCATTAAGTCATCCATAATACAGTTCTGTGTCTGCTGAACAG
The DNA here is from genome assembly GCF_902686455.1 of Sciurus vulgaris. Classification (NCBI taxonomy): domain Eukaryota; kingdom Metazoa; phylum Chordata; class Mammalia; order Rodentia; family Sciuridae; genus Sciurus; species Sciurus vulgaris. The sequence goes on from NC_136463.1 coordinate 74,902,020, forward strand.
CCTCACTTGAGCAGGGGTGTTGGTTGGTAAAGACAGACATGGAGTGGGAGAAGTCAAGGACAAGCCAGAACTTGTAATGACAAAACGGAACTGTGTCTGGCTCTCAGCACATCTGGAAATGACTAAATCATGTGTCCCCCCAAATTCATGTGTTGAAGCCCTAACCCCCAATGTAATCGTATTTGGAAATAGAGCTTTAGGAGGTAAATAAGCTTAAATAAGGTTAAATAAATTCCTATTCTTAGGTAAGGGTGGATATAGAAGGAAAAGAAGAAGAGGAAGAGGAAGAAAAAGGGCAAGAAGAAAGAGGAGGAGGAGGAAGGGGAAGATGAAGGAGGGGTAGGGGGTGAAGGGAAGAGGGAGGGAGAGAAAGATATCTTTTTTCTCTGCAAATGAAGGCACAAAAAGAAGGCAACTATTTTGAATTCATGAAGAGATACATCACCAGAAACTGACTCTACTGGCATCCTGGTCTTGGACCATCAACCTCCAGAATCTTGAGTATTTTATAATACTGTTGTTTAAATGAGCAGTCTGTGGGGTTTTGTTATCATGACCAGAGTAGGCTAAGATAGCTTGTAGCGTTCATGAGGCAAATGACTTGTGGAGTGCAGCTGATACTCTTCACTCTTGAATGAAGGGAAAGGTGGGTGAGCAGCTCTTGAAGCTGTTATGACGATAGTGTGCAGAAGCTGGAGAAGCTTCAGGCCCAGCCACTCCTCCCGCCAATGAGAGGGGCCAGCAGATCCACAGAATGCGAGATCCAACAGCCCCAGTTGATTCTGGATATAAAAGCAACACTTACACCCCTGTCTTTGAAATATTATACAAAGTTCTCTTATGTCCATCCTCATCAGCCTAGCTAATTTGACATAGTTCGAAGTAAAGTCAACACACATTGCTTGATGATAGTAGAAACACAATTTTGGTTTTTATATGGTCCCTTTATTCTGTGTTTTTTTTTTTTTTTTTGTAAATTATTTTATTTTTGGTGATTCTTTTGAACTTTCATTTACACAATCACCTTGTCTGTTAATACAGAAAGTTTGTTCTGTAAGATTTTGATCTTTTGAAACTTACTAAGTCTATTACTTGGACCATGATCATCTGCTCTAACTTGGTAAATATTTCCTGTGCACTTGCAAATACTGCCATTCTGCAGTTTCTAAATGTTAAAGTATTGTAAGGGTCAAGTTGCTTGGCATGTTGTTTCAGTCTTCTACAGTCTTATTGATTTTCTGTCCACTGTTCAATTTTTTGAAAGAAGAGTGCTCAAATCTCCAATTTATAATTGTGGATATTTCTGTTTCTACTTTTGGCTGTCAATTTTCACCTCATTTATTTTGAAGTCGTATAATTAAATAAAAATAGGTTAACTGTTTTTATACTTTGTGAATTACCATTGGTCAAAAAGCCAAGTAAGTGTCTTCTCTCACTCCTCTTTTTCAGAATTATCTGATCTATTCAAGGGTCATATGTTTTCTCTCATATGCAGAAGTGTGTGAGGAAAAAGGAAAAGAAAGGTGGGAATGAATTTCATGGAAATCAAAGGAGATCAGTAGGGAGCAAGGGGTAGGAGGGGAAAGTGCTCAGGAGCAGTATTGGTCAAGTTATATTGTTATATTGTATACATGTTTGAATATGTTACAAAAAAATCCCATTATTATACAACTACAATGTACCAATAAAAAATGTGGGGAAAAGAAAGAATTATCTGACTTATGCATTGCTGGAGGCACAATTGAAAAATGGTAAGAGAATCTAATGTACATTTTCTTTTCTCCTTTAAAAAAATCCTAGTTTTAACATAGGCATTTTCTGAAATAATATGGACATGTCAGTTTTCTGATGTTTATCTTTTGCATAGCAGATATTTCCAGTGTTTTATATCCACCTATTTTTTATATTTAAAATTTATTTCTTGTATAGAGTATATAGGTACATCTTGCTTTTGTAGATGGTCCATCGAGCCCTGTCTCTTAATTGTATTCTTTAGTTCATATATGTTTTACATGGTTGTTTAAATTTTTGGATTTAAGTTCACTTGTTATCTCTTTATTTCTTACATGAGTTTCATGTATTCTTTCATTATATGTTTTCTCCAATATCCAATTATTTTTTATATATTCAGTTTCCAAATATTAATTTAAAATGATATTTGTGTTTCATTTTACACTAATAATGGCTTTTCAGTTAAAACTTTTTATATTATTAGCTGAATATTCTGAGAATTATACTGTATATCATGATCTTAAAGGATTTAATTTTTTTCTTTATTATTATAGTGCTGGGATGGAACCCAGGGCCTTGTGCTTGCAAGACAAGCACACTACCACCTGAGCTGTCTATACAGCCCCAGCCTTTAGTTTTAATACCATGCTTTTTCTCAAGTATTAAGAAATTGTTACTTTTTCATCTCATTTATTACTATTGTATCTTTCATTTTATTTTTATTTATTTAATTTTTACAAGCATGTTTACTTATCAATAAAGTGGGCTTTTCAACTTAATTCATTGGTTTTCTTTAAAGAATTTATGATAAAAATTCATATGCTTATATATTTGTCATTTCTGGTTTCCTTCATTTTCTTTATAGATCTGACTACTATAGTCATTTCAGTCTAGTAAGCTTTTAGAAATTATTTTTGGTTGTACTGATGTTTTAGCTTTTATGCTGCTGTGACTAAAAGATCTGACCAGACCAATTTTAAAAAGGAGGAAAAGTTTATTTGAGGGTTCACGGTTTCAGAGGTCTTAGTCCATAGAAGGCCAGCTTCATTTCTTGGAGCTCAAGGTAAAGCAGAACATCATGGTGAAAGAGTGTGGCAGAGGAAAGCAGCTCACATGGTGATCAGGAAGCAGAGAGAGAGAGAGACAGAGACAGAGACAGAGACAGAGACAGAGACACAGACAGACAGACAGACAGACAGACTCTATTGGCCAGATACAAAAATATACTCTCTCATGATGACCCAGTTCCCACCTCCTCTAGCCACACCCTACCATTTCAGTTACCACTCAGTTAATCCCTACAGGGGATTAAATCACTGATTGGGTTAAGATTCTTATAAGCCAATCATTTCTCCTCTGAACATTCTTGCATTGTCCCACATGTGAGCTTCTGCAGGACCTCACATCCAAACCATAACAAACAGTCATTCATATTTTTTTGTTGTTTTCCTATATGTAATATTTTCCTTATTCTTGAATTGTTTTTAAGATTTGCCCTTTAATTTTCAGAGTTTTGACTCTGTTCTTGTGTACATGTGAATTCATTTTTAATCATAACACTTGGCATTTACTGTATAAATGAGATCTGTTGCTTAACTCAAGACTGATTAAGATTGATTATTTCATAAATAAATTTCTCTCTTTTCAGAACCCCAATTATAAGTGTGTTGGACTACTTATGTTTCTCACAGTCCTGAAGGCTTTGTTAATTTTTATTCAATTTTTGCTTCTTTTTAAAATTTAAGTAATTTACATCAATTTGTTCTTGCATTTATTTTTCTCTTCTTTTACTTCTAATGTGCTACTATGCACAATCAATACCTTTTTCTTTACAGACATTAATTTTAGTTTCAGAATTTGCAGTTGGTTTTATATTTTAGTTTCCCTGTCTGTTAAGATTCCATATCTGCTCACTCATTTTTTTCCAATTATTACTTGAAATCTCTGAACAAATTGATATTAGTTGACTTAAATACTTATCAACTAAGTCTATTACCTTTGTAATCTCAGTTCTGTTTTTAACAACTACATTTCTTCCCTTGACTTTGGATCATATTTTCCTATTATTTACACAGGCAGTTTTAAATAAAATTGAAGCTAGTAAATAATGCACCATATGGAGTTGTCATCGTTGATCTGGATTTTCAGCTAAGATTGAGAGATGCCTAGAAAATGCCTAGGATTCTGGATGTGTCTATGAGGGTGTTACCAGAAGTGCTTGGCATGTGAGATGGAAAACTGAGCAGGGGATGCCCGCCCTGAATGTGGGTGGTATTATCCAATAGGCTGGGGCCTGGATGGAACAAAGATGGAAGAAGTAGAAAGCTACAGCAGATACAAGTTCCATTCTTCTTGAGCAGGTGGGTCTATTGTGTCTGTTGCTGCTGCCATGGCTTGAGGACATCAGGATCCAGCTCTCTCACTCTTCCAATATCAAGTTCCACTAGTGATTTTCCATAAAATTCCCAGGCCTGTACTCTCAGTCTGGGTCTCCATAATTGGTTCCTCTTCTCCTGAGGCTCCAACTTCTCGAACTCAGCAATTACTGCTTCTTCTGATTCTCCAGCCGACTGATGGCCATTGTGAAATACCCAGAAATACCCAGTTTCTGATTGTGTAAATCCCCTTGTATAATTATATGGGTACATATCCTGTTGATTCTACTCTAGAGAACCCTAATGCAGGAATGTAGATTATAATGTTAGCACCTAATGGTTTTTCTTAATGAGTATTTACACCAAGTAAAATTAACTTTTATTTTTGTACTTGGAATTGAACCCAGGGGTGCTTTCCACTATACTACTCTCCAGCCGTTTGGTTTTTATTTTGAGATAGGATATCACTAATTGCCCAGGCTGGCATTGAATTTGCTATCCTCCTGACTCAGCCTCCCAAATTACCACTGCAACCAGTTTAACCTTTTCTTTTTTTCTTATTTTATTTTATTGTAAACAAATGGGATACATGTTGTTTCTCTGACTGTACATGGTGTAAAGGCATACCATTTGTGTAATCATAAATTTACATAGAGCAATGTTGTTTGATTCATTTTCTTATTTTTTCCCTTCCTCCCACCCCTCCCACCCCTCTTTTCCCTCTATACAGTGCTACCTTCCTCCATACTTGCCCCCCTCCCTAACCCTAACTCTAACCCTAACACTAACCCTTCCCTCCCCCCCATTACGTGTCATCATCCACTTATTAGCAATATCATTTGTCCTTTGGCTTTTTGAGATTGGCTTATCTCACTTAGCATGATATTCTCCAATTTCATCCATTTGCCTGCAAATGCCATAATTTTATCATTCTTTATGGCTGAGTAATATTCCATTGTATATATATACCACAGTTTCTTTATCCACTCATCAATTGAAGGGCATCTAGGTTGGTTCCACAGTCTGGCTATTGTGAATTGAGCAGCTATGAACATTGATGTGGCTGTATCTCTGTAGTATGCTGATTTTAAGTCTTTTTGGGTATAGGCCAAGGAGTGGGATAGCTGGGTCAAATGGAGGGTCCATTCCAAGTTTTCTAAGGAATCTCCACACTGCTTTCCAGAGTGGCTGCACTAATTTGCAGCCCCACCAGCAATGTATGAGTGTACCTTTCTCCCCACATCCTCGCCAACACCTGTTGTTGCTCGTATTCTTGATAATCGCCATTCTAATTGGGGTGAGATGGAATCTTAGGGTGGTTTTGATTTGCATTTCTCTTATTACTAGAGATGTTGAACATTTTTCCATATGTTTGTTGATTGCTTGTAGATCTTCTTCTGTGAAGTGTCTATTCATTTCCTTAGCCCATTTGTCGACTGGATTATTTGAATTCTTGGAGTAGAGTTTTTTGAGTTCTTTATAGATTCTGGACATCAGTGCTCTATCTGAAGTATGATTGGCAAAGATAATTTCTCACTCTGTAGGCTCTCTCTTCGCATTGCTGATAGTTTCCTTTGCTGAGAGAAAGCTATTTATTTTGAATCTATCCCAGTGGTTGATTCTAGCTTTTATTTCTTGTGCTATGGGAGTCCTGTTAAGGAAGTTTGATCCTAGACCAACAAGGTGAAGATTTGGACCTACTTTCTCTTCTATAATCTGCAGGGTCTCTGGTCTGATTCTGAGGTCCTTAATCCATTTTTTGTTTAGTTTCCTGCATGGTGAGAGATATGGGTTTAGTTTCATTCTGTTGCATATGGATTTCCAATTCTTCCAGCACCATTTGTTGAAGAGGTTATCTTTTCTCCATTGCATATTTTTGGACCCTTTGTCTAGTATGAGAAAATTGTATTTATTTGGGTTTGTGTCCGTGTCCTCTATTCTGTACCATTGATCTACCTTTCTATTTTGGTACCAATACCATGCAGTTTTTGTTACTATTGCTTTGTAGTAGAGTTGAAGATCTGGTATTGCAATATCCCCTGTTTCACTCTTCCTGCTAAGGATTGCTTTAGCTATTCTGGGTTTCTTATTCTTCCAGATGAATTTCATAATTGCTTGCTCTATTTCTGTAAGGTACGTCATTGGGATTTTAATTGGAATTGCATTGAATTTGTATAGCACTTTTGGTAGTATGGCCATTTTGACAATATTAATTCTTCCTATCCAAGAACATGGAAGATCTTTCCATCTTCTAAGGTGTTCTTTAATTTCTTTCTTTAGTGTTGTATAGTTCTCATTGTAGAGGTCTTTCACCTCTTTTGTGAGATTGATTCCCAAGTATTTTTTTTTTTTTGAGGTTATTGTGAATGGGGTAGTTTTCCTAATTTCTCTGTCTGAAGATTCATCACTTATGTATAAAAATGCATTGGATTTATGAGCATTGACCTTCTAACCTGCTACTTTACTGAATTCACTTATGAGTTCTAAGAGTTTTCTGGTGGAATTTCCAGGTTCCTCTAAATATATAATCATGTCAACAGCAAACAGGGATAGTTTGAGTTCTTCTTTTCCAATTCGTATCCCTTTAATTTCTTTGGTTTGTCTAATTGCTCTGGCTAGAGTCTCAAGAACGATGTTGAATAGAAGTGGTGAAAGAGGGCATCCCTGCCTTGTTCCAGTTTTTAGGGGAATGCTTTCAGTTTTTCACCATTTAGAATGATATTAGCCATGGGCTTAGCGTAGATGGCCTTTACAATGTTAAGGAATGTTCCCACTATCCCTATTTTTTCTTGTGTTTTGAGCATAAAGGGGTGCTGTGTTTTATCAAATGCTTTTTCTGCGTCTATTGAAATAATCATGTGATTCTTGAGTTTAAGTCAATTGATATGGTGAATTACGTTTATTGATTTCCTGATGTTGAACCAACCTTGCATCCCTGGGATGAAACCCACTTGATCATGGTGCACTATCTTTTTAATATGTTTTTGTATGCAATTTGCTAAAATTTTTTTTTATTTATTTATTTTTTTCATTTTTTTTTATTGTAAACAAATGGGATACATGTTGTTTCTCTGTTTGTACGTGGCGTAAAGGCATACCATTTAATTTTGTTGAGAATTTTTGCGTCGATGTTCATTAAGGATATTGGTCTGAAATTTTCTTTCCTTGATGAGTCTCTGTCTGGTTTAGGTATCAGTGTGATATTGGCTTCATTGAATGAGTTTGGGAAGGTTCCCTCCTCTTCTATTTTATGGAATACTTTGAGAAGTATTGGAATGAGCTCTTCTTTAAAGGTTTTCTAGAACTTGGCTGAGAACCCATCTGGTCCCGGACTTTTCTTTGTTGGTAGGCTTTTGATGACCTCTTCTATTTCAGTACTTGAAATTGGTCTATTTAAATTGTGTATGTCCTCCTCGTCCAGTTTAGGCAATTCATATGTCTCTAGAAACCTGTTGATGTCTTCGAAATTTTCTATTTTGTTGGAGTATAGATTTTCAAAATAGCTTCTAATTATGTTTTGTATTTCAATCCTGTCTGTTGTGATATTTCCTTGTTCATTCCGAATTTTAGTGATTTGGGTTTTCTCTCGTCTTCTCTTTGTTAGTGTGGCTAAAGGTTTATCAATTTTGTTTATTTTTTCGAAGAACCAACTATTTATTTTGTCAATTTTTTGTATTGTTTCTTTTGTTTCAATTTCATTGATTTCAGCTCTGAGTTTAACCATTTCCTGTCTTCTACTACTTTTGGTGCTGGTCTGTTCTTCTTTTTCTAGGGCTTTGAGCTGTAGTGTTAGGTCGTTTATTTGTTGAGTTTTACTTCTTTTATTAAATGCGCTCCATGAAATAAATTTCCCTCTAAGGACTGCTTTCATAGTGTCCCAGAGATTTTGATATGATTTTCTTTGTTCTCATTTACCTCTAAGAATTTTTTAATTTCCTTCCTAATATCTTCTGTTATCCATTCATCATATAATAGCATATTGTTTAATCTCCAGATGTTGGAATAGTTTCTGTGTTTTACTCTTTCATTTATTTCTAACTTCAAACCATTATGATCTGATAGAATACATGGTAGTGTCTCTATCTTCTTGTATTTGCTAACATTAGCTTTGTGGCATAATATATGGTCTATTTTAGAGAAGGATCCATGTGCTGCTGAGAAGAAAGTGTATTTGCTCTTGGTTGGATGGTATATTCTATAAATGTCCATTAAGTCTAAATTATTGATTGTGTTATTGAGATCTATGGTTTCTTTGTTCAATTTTTATCTGGAAGATCTGTCCAGTGGTGAGAGAGGCGTGTTAAAATCACCTAGTATTATTGTGTTATGGTCTATTTGGTTTCTGAAATTGAGAAGGATTTGTTTGACATACATGGATGAGCCACTGTTTGGGGCATAGATGTTTATGATTGTTATATCTTGCTGATTTATGCTTCCCTTAAGCAGTATGAAATGACCTTCTTTATCCCTTCTGACTAACTTTGGCTTGAAGTCCACATTATCTGAAATGAGGATGGATACTCCAGCCTTTTTGCTGAGTCCATGTGCATGGTATGTTTTTCCCCATCCTTTCACCTTTAGTCTATGGGTATCTTTTTCTATGAGGTGAGTCTCTTGTAGGCAACATATTGTTGGATCCTTCTTTTTAATCCAGTCTGCCAGTCTATGTCTTTTGATTGATGAATTCAGGCCATTAACATTCAGGGTTATTATTGAGATATGATTTGGTTTCCCGGTCATTTGGTTCATTTTTTAAATTTTATTTATTTATTTGTTTGAAAAGGCCAAATTTAAGAATTATTGGGATTGAGGAAGGCCTAGAGCAACAAACCAAAGGAATGAACAATCTATTCAATGAAATGATATCAGAAAATTTCCCAAATCTGAAGAATGAAATGGAAAATCAAGTTCAAGAGGCTTATAGGTCTCCAAATACACAAAATTACAACAGACCCACACCAAGGCACATTATAATGAAAATACCTAACATACAAAATAAAGACAGAATTTTAAAGGCTGTGAGAGAAAAGAACCAAATTACATTCAGGGGGAAACCAATACGGATATCAGCAGATTTTTCAATCCAGACCCTAAAAGCTAGAAGGGCCTGGAACAACATTTTTCAAGCCCTGAAAGAAAATGGATGCCAACCAAGAATCTTATACCCAGCAAAACTTACCTTCAAATTTGACGATGAAATAAAATCCTTCCATGATAAACAAAAGCTAAAAGAATTTACAAAAGGAAAGCCAGCATTACAGAACATTCTCAGCAAAATATTCCATGAGGAAGAGATGAAAAACAAAGAAGCAAATCAGCAAAGGGAGGAATTATCCTAACCTTTTCTTTAAAGTGTATAATTGTATGAGGTTTGGTAAAGGCCTGCAGCTATGTAACAATCTTGATGATCAAGACATAGAACATTTCTTACTTCCTCCAAATTCCCTGTGCCTCTCTATAAACAACCCCAGGTTGTAGAAGTCACTGATCTATTTTCTGTTCTAGAGTTTTACATTGATAGTAGTATCACATAAGTGAAATTGTCTGGTCTGTTGCTTTTTGGATCTGAGTTTGTTCACTTAACATGATGCACTTGAGATTCATCCACATTGTTGTGTGTATCAATTGTTTCATTTTGTTGCTGAGGAATAGTCCATTGTATGGTATACCACACTTTAATAGTTTTCTAATTAGAAGAAATTTTAATTTTACTAGTTTTGGGAGATATCACTAATCTGAATATGCAGAATGTACAGGTTTTTTAAAAACATAAATTCCCATTTCACTAAGGTAAATATCAAGGAGTAGTACTGCTGGGTTATATGGTAAATCTGAGTTCAACTTTATAAGAAATGGAAGGATTTCCAAAAATGTTTGACCATTTTGCATTCCCATAACAATGTCTGAGTGTTATACTTATTCTACATCATTAGTAGAATTTGGTAGTGTCAGTTTTTTTAAATTTTTTTTAGAAATTTTTTTTTTAGAAAATTGTTTTTTTTATTAAAAATCATAAATTTACATAGGGCAATATTGTTTGATTCATTCTATTATTTTTTTCCCTTCCCCCCCACCCGTCCCACTCCTCTTTTCCCTCTATACAGTCCTTCCTTCCTCCATTCTTACCACCCTCCTTATCCCTAACCCTAAACCTAACCCTAACCCTAACGCTAACCCCTCCCACCCCCCATTATATGTCCTCATGCGCTTATCAGCGAGATCATTCGTTCTTTAGATTTTTGAGATTGGCTTATCTCACTTAGCATGATACCCTCCAATTTCATCCATTTGCCTGCAAATGCCATAATTTTATCATTTATTCAATTTTTGTTTGGAAGATCTATCCAGTGGTGAAAGAGGTGTGTTAAAATCGCCTAGTATTATTGTGTTGTGGTCTATTTGATTTCTGGAATTGAGAAGGATTTGTTTGATGTACATGGATGAGCCAATGTTTGGGGCATAGATATTTATGATTGTTATGTCTTGCTGATTCATGCTTCCCTTAAGCAGTATGTAATGTCCCTCTTTATCCCTTCTGACTAGTTTTGGCTTGAAGTCCACATTATCTGAAATGAGGATGGATACTCCAGCTTTTTTGCTGTGTCCGTGTGCATGGTATGTTTTTTCCCATCCTTTCACCTTTAGTCTATGGGTATCTCTTTCTATGAGTTGAGTCTCTTGCAGGCAACATATTGTTGGATTTTTCTTTTTAATCCAATCTGCCAGTCTATGTCTTTTGATTGATGAGTTCAAGCCATTAACATTCATGGTTATTATTGTGATATGATTTGTATTCCTAGTCATTGGATTCATTTTTGTTTTTTGACATGATTTGGTTTCTCCTTTATTTGGCTATTCCTTTAGGCTAGTTCCTCCCGTTGCTGATTTGCATCGTTGTTTTTCATCTCTTCCTCATGGAATATTTTGCTGAGAATGTTCTGTAATGCTGGCTTTCTTTTTGTAATTTTTAAAAAAATGTCCATCTTAATGAATATTCAGTGGTATCTCAATTTGCTTTACCCTAATAACTAATAACAATGAACATCTTTTCATGTAACTATTTTGCCATTCATATTCTTTCTTTAGTGAAGTGTCTATTAATTTTTTCTTTAAAACATTAGGTTATATGTTTTCATATTTTTGAGTTTTTTATGTATTCTGTATATAAGTCTTTTTTCAGATGTGTGATTTACAAATATTTTCTCATACTCTGTAACTTCTATTTTTATTTCACAAAATGAAGATGAAATTCAATTACTCAATTTACTATGGTTTAAAAAAGTATTAATGTTTATTACCACATATGCATATTTGGTCTACTACCATTGTATAAAAGACTATCATCTATTATTGTTTGTATTCTTGGTAATAGCCATTCAAATTGGACTAAGATGAAATCTTAGAGTTGTTTTAATTTGCATTTCTCTAATTACTAGAGATGTTGAACACTTTTTCATATATTTATTAATCACTTGTATGTCTTCTGTAAAGTGTCTATCCAGTTTCTTGGCCCTATTATTGATTGTGTTTAATTTCATTTTACATATGGATTTCCAGTTTTCCCAGCACCTTGTTCACGATGCTATCTTTTCTCCATTGTATGTTTTTGATCTATTATGAGGTGACTGTATTTATCTGGGTTCATCTCTGTGTCTTCTATTCTGTACCATTGGTCTGCCTGTCTATTTTGGTGCCAATTCCATTCCATTTTTGTTACTATTGCTCTGTAGTATAGTTTAAGATCTGTCATTGTGATACTTCCTGCTTCACTTTTCCTGCTCAGGATTGTTTTGGCTATTCGAGGTCTCTTATTTTTCCAGATGAAGTTCATGAAGGATTTCTCTATTTCTATGAGGAATGTCATTGGGATTTTAATTGGAATTGCATTGAATCTGTATAGTGCCTTTGGTAGAATGGCCATTTTGGCAATATTAATTCTGCCTATCCAAGAACATGGGAGATCTTTCCATCTTCTAAGATTTTGTTCAATTTCTTCCTTTAGTGTTCTGTAGTTTCATTGTAGAGGTCACACACTTCAGATAGAGCACTTTTCTCCAAAATTTATAAAGAACTTACAAAACTTTACACCAAACATACAAAGAATCCAATCAATAAATGGACTAAGGAACTAAACAGACATTTTGCAGAAGAAGACACACAGGCAATTAATAAATATATGAAAAAGTGTTCACCATCTGTAGTAATTAGAGAAATGCAAATTAAAACAACTCTAAGATTTCATCTTACTCCAATTAGAATGGTTATTATCAAGAACACAAACAATAATAGATGTTGGCGTGGATGTGGGGAAAAGGGCACACTTTTACATTGCTGGTGAAGTCGCAAATTGGTGTAGCCACTCTGAAAGCAGTGTGGAAAATCCTCAGAAAGCTTGGAATGGACCCACCATTTGACCCAGTTATCCCACACCTCGTTTTATACCCAAAGGACTTAAAATCAGCAAACTACAGTAACACAGACTAATCAATGTTTATAGCAGCTCACAATAGCTCAGTTCACAATAGCTAGATTGTGGAACCAATCTAGATGCCCTTCAACAGAAGAATGGACAAAGAAACTGTGGTATATATACCCAATGGAATATTATTCAGCCATAAAGAAGAATAATATTATGACATTTGTAGATAAATGAATGGAATTGGAGAATATCATGCTAAGTGAAATAAGCCAAGTCAAAAAAAACCAAAGGCCAAATATTTTCCCTGATAAGTGGATGATGATATATAATGGGGGTGAGTGGTTGGGGAATGAGAGAAGAATGGAGGAACTTTAGATTATGTAGAAGGAAATGAGAGGGAGGGGAGTATGAAAAATGGTAGAATGAGACAGACTTCATTGCCCTATGTACATGTATGATTACATGAATAGTATGAATCTACATTGTGTACAACCATAGAGACGAAATGATGTACCCCATTTGTGTACAATAAATCAAAATGCAGTCTGTAAAAACACAAAAAAAAGTACTATCATTCTTTCTGGAAATGTCATTGCAGCATTACAAAAATAAATTGATCATATGTATGGGTGAATTTCTGAACTCTTTATCCTGTTTTGTTGGCCTATGTGTCCACTCTTTTCTCCTGTATCTTATTTTCATTAATGTAGTTTTATAGTAATTCTTGAATCAAGTATTAATAGTCATTCACATTGGCTTATTTTTACAAATTGTTTTAGCATTTCATATATTTTTTGGTGTGTGTGAGTTTTTTTTTTCCTTTTCTACATATATGTCTTCTACATCTAAAATCTCCTAATGGAATTTTTATTGGGTTGTGTATATAGTTGTGTATATAGTTTAGCTTGGGAAGAGCCATTTAATTAGAATAACTTTGGCTTAATTTATCAATATTTTGTAATTTTTACCTGAAGGTCTTGCATATTTTTGTTAGATTCATATCCAAGTATTTCATATTTTGACAATATTATAAAGGGCCATCTAATTTGTTTTTGACTGGAACAGAGAGATACAATTAATTTTTACATATTAGACCTTTTGTCTAACAACCTAAATTCTCATGTTCTTTTAATAGTTGTTTTTGATAAAATCTATTGTCATTTTTACAAGACAATAATTTGTTTGTAAATAGAGGGAATTTTAATTCTTCCTTTAAAAATTTGTCCCAGTTACTTATTTTTCTTTCTTTATTATACTGGATAGGGCATTAATCATGATGTTTGGCAACAATGACAAGCAGATCTTGTTGCTTTGTTTATAATATTAGCGGGAAAATATTCACTCCTTCACATTTTATCAACAAAAAAGAGAGGACACTCGGTCAAGTTCAGGGCTACAATATTATGTAACACAATCACACACATCCTATCATCTTTGGCACAGTCTATTGATTATAAGGAAGTCACAGGTTCACAGCACACTCAAGAGGAAAGGATTCCACCGTCAGGAACTGTGGGGAGAATGGTCCATGGCACCACATTAGGAGTCTGCTACAGCAGTGGTTGGTTTGACAGTCATAGCATCCTGCACTTATCACTCTCTGCCTTCAAGTAATCTTATACCCCTTCATATATAGGATAAGAAATTTGGAGCAGTGTTTTCATACTTTTGTCCTTCTGCCTGCCCTTCTGGCTTTTGTGTCATTGTCATGCATTTTATTTCTGTATATTTTATAAATCCCAGAATACACTGCTATTACTTTGCTTTAAATTTCCAATATGTTTTAAAGATATTTAAAATGAGAAAAGTATCAGAAAAATCACCTTTAACCCACATATTCATGATTTCTGAGTATTTTCATAATTGCACAATGATTTTCTTTTTGGTATCATTTTTCTTCTGCCCTAAAAACTTCTCATAGCATTTTTTTTTTTGTAGTACAGTCAAGCTCATGCTGATGCCCTATAGCATTCGTATGTTTTTAAATATATTCATTTCACTTTTGTTTTTGAAATACATTTTTGCTGAATTTTATGTTCTGGAGAATATTGATTTGTCTTTTAATATTTTAAAAACTTTGCTCCACTGTCAATTTGTGTACATTGTTTCTAAAAAGGAGACTTCTGTTATTCTTATCTTTGTATATAGTAATACTTTTTTTCTTCTATTACTGGTTTTATGATTCAACTACTATGTACATTGGCATAAATTTCTTCTTGTTTCTCATGCTTATAGTTCCTTGAGCTTTTAGAATCTATGGGTTCATTTTTTGCACCAAATTTGGATATTTTAGGTAATTATTTTTTCAAATGTATATTTTTCTGTGTCTGTTTTCTCTTATCTTCTTTAGGTATTATAATTATATGTGACTAAGGCTGCTTAAAGCTGTGCCATCAATCGCTGATGTACTTTTGCTGAATCTTTTTTTCTCCCTATCCATTTTGTGATGATTTTTCCCTGTTTTATTTTTAAAATTTAATATAGTTTCTTTTTGTTGGAGGTCATTAACTTTTTTTTTATATGTAGAGGGTAGTCTTCTTTTAATCCTATCCTGTGTGTGTGTGTGTGTGTGTGTGATTGCCATTATATTTTTTGTATCTTAAGGTTTGATTTGGGTTTTTATATATGTTCCAGACCTCTGTTTAACATGCTCACACTTTCTTTTCCTTATCCAACAGGGAACCTAGTATAATAAGTGATTTAATATCCTCAAAGATGAATTATACTGTCTCTGTCACTTCTGGGTCTATTTCTATTGATGGGATTTCTCCTCCCTTTAATGTCAAGCAAGTGATGGCTTTGTTTCTTTCTAATAGCTGTTCCCCACTGTATTGTTAGAGGGTCATTATATGTAATATTATCAGCACCCTAATAGAGCAGTGGGAATACAAGGAAAGTGATGACAATCTACCTAAGGATCAAGGAAGATTTCTCACAGGGGTTTAACCATGAACTGAGTCACCAACTAAAAGTAAGGAGAAAAAGAAAGCAAAGGAAATTCCCAGTGCAAAGAAGCACATAGATAAAGGCACAGAAAGAAAAGAAGGGCCCAGTAAAGGGACATCAGGGAGCTGACTGTGGTTGGACCACAGGCAGGAAATAGAGAGGTTTGACACTACATACGTGGGGCTAGACTGTGATAGGAGTGATGTGTTTGGTTCAGGAACTTGGACTTTTTTGGTCATGGAAAGACTTTGAAATATTTTTTTCTTGATTATATTAGACTTTACACAGCACAAAAAAATGCTTTTTAATCATTTCAAGTGCACAATTCAATGGTGTTACATACAGTTGATTGCTGTACAACCAACAATATCATCCACCTCCAGAACAGTTTCATCTTCTCAACTAGAACTGTGTTCATTAAAAAATAACTCTCCTTTCTCCATCTCTCCAACCCCTGATAACCAATAGTCTAGTTTCAATCTCAACCACAATTGTACTTTCAAACTCTATGATTTTGACTACTTGAAGTAACTCACATAAATTGAATCATAAGTATTTGTCCTTTTGTGAGTGACTTATTTCATTAACATGATGTCTTCACCATGTTTTATCATGTGTCAGAGTTTCCTTCCTTTTTAAGAATGAATAATGCTACGGTTTAGATATGAGGTGTCCCCAAAAAGTTCATGTGTGAGACAATGCAAGAACATTCAGATGAGAAATTATTGGATTACGAGAACCTTAACCCAATCAGTGAATTAATCCCATGGTAGGGATTAACTGAATGGTAACTGAAGGCAGGTAGGGTATGGCTGGAGGAGTAGGGTCAATGGAGATGCTTTCTTGGGGTATATATTTTGTGTCTGGTAAATGGAGTCTCTCTTTGCTTCCTGGTGAGATGTCCTGAGCCACTTTCTTCTACCTCGCTCTTCCACCATGATGTTCTGTTTCACCTAAGAAGAATGAAATCAGTCATATATGAACCAAGACCTCTGAAACCATGAATGACAAGTAAACTTTTTCTCCCTCAACTTGTTCTTGTCAGGTATTTTGGTCACGGCAGTGAAAATGCTGACTAAAACAAATAATATTTCATTGCATTTACATACTGCATTTTGTTTGTTCTTTCGTCTGTTGGTGGACATTTGGGATACTTTTATCTTTTGGCTATTGTAAACAATGAACATGGATATACAAGTGTTTGACATTTTGCTGTTAACTTTTTGAGTACATACTCAAGAGTGTAATTGCTGTGTCATATGGTTATTGTATGTTTAAATATTTTAGGAGCCATATGCCATTTTCCAATAGCGGCTACGCCATTTTACCTTTCTACTCACAATACACAAGAACTCCAGTTTTGCCACATTCTCATCAACATTTGTTATTTTCTTTGTTGTTTTTGTTAATAACCATTTTGTTAAGAACTATAAATAACTATTCTAATGGATGTAAAATGGCATATTATTGTTTTCTTCTAGTGATTAGTAGTGCTCAGCATATTTTTATATGCTTATGGATTATTTGTGTACTATCTGTGGAAAAATGCCTATTTATGTTTTGTTAACCGTTTTGAATCAGAGTTTTGTTTTTGTTGTTGAGTTTTAAGCGTTCTATATGTGTTTGAGATATTAATCCAGATAAATGATTTATAATTTTTTCTCTGATTCCAAAGTGTGCCTTTTCTCTGTTGATAATGTCCTTTCATGCAAAAAAGTTTAAATTTTGATGACATCCAACATATCTAATTTTTAGTGTTGTTACTTATGCTTTTGATGTCATATCTAAGAAATCATTGTTACCCCTTTATGTTTACTTTGAAGAGTTTTATAGCTTTGGCTCTTATGGTTCTGTCTGATTCATTTGGAGTTAATTTCTGGAAATGTATTTGTAATGGAAGGGTCCAACTTCATTCTTTTGTGTGCAGAAATCTAGTTTTTCCACCACCATTTCTTGAAAAGGTTGTTCATTGACTAATTGAATGATCTTAGTAAGCTTGTCAAAAACCATTTGACCATATTCATGTGAGGGTTTATTCCTGGTCTTTCTATTTTATTCTGTTTATTTATACATTTGCTTGATTTTTATGCCTATGCAACCCTATTTTAGTTATTGTAGAATTCTAGCAAGTTTCAGAAATTGTGAGTTCTCCAACATTCCTTATTTTCAACAATGTTTTGGCTCTTTGAAATCTGTAGAGATTACATATGAATTTTAGGATGAGTACCTATTTCTGAAAAGAGAATCCTTGAGATTTTGATAGGAGCTACATTGAATATGTAAATTTCTTTTAGTATTGACATCATAACAATGTTAAATTTTCAAATTCATGAACATAAGATGTATTTCCATTTATTTGTGTCCTTAATTTATTTTATTCACATTTTGTAGTTTTCATTATACAAATGTTTCCCATCTTTGTTTAGATCTATTCCTAAGTACTAGGGTACTGTTTGATGCTGGTATAAATGATATGTTTTCTTAACTTTTCAAATTGTTCTTTGATACTATATAGAAATTCAAATGATTTTTCTTTTGTTTTTTATATCCTACAACTTTACTGAATTCATTAATTATTCAACAGATTTTTTCTGTGTGTGTGAAACCCTTTTCTACAGATAAGTTCATGTCATCTGGGAACAGAGATAATTTTATGTTTTCCTTTCAAATTAGGATGACTCTTGTTCATTTTTGTTTTCTCTGGCAAGAACTTCCAGTACTATGTTGATTGGGTGGTGAAAATGGTCATCTTTGTCTTATTCCAACTTTGCAAGGTGTTAAGCAGATGGTGAACAGGATCAGATCCAAGTTTGCTGATTATTCTGGCTGCGAGTGGAGGATATGTGGAAAGGGACAAGACAGAAAGCCAAAACACCATTGGGGGTTTTGCAATAGTTCATGTAAAGAGCTAACCTTCCTTAGAAAGCATGGGAGTAAAGATGTGACAGTGACACCCAGTGTCTACCGCCTGGAACAGACGTAAGAGGTTGTAATGGCCAATGAGCCACCCACGCTAAAGCCACAGTTAGATCATGCTGCTTTCCTCTCAACAGTTATTCATGAAAGGGCACGTTAAAAAGTCAGGCCAAGGACATTCAGCGCACATATATGAGGGTTTCTCTGAAGCCATGTGTTCTAGTCCTGTGGGTCTCTTCACAAGCAGGGTGTATAGCATAGCATAATGGAGGGCAACAGAGATAGATCATCTAGACCACCACCTGGTCTTTCTCACCCTTTGGACACCAACACCTTTTATGAACATAAGTCTTGGAGAAGTTTTTTGATCTCATAGTTGCAGGAGTTGTTCAATGCTTACTTCACCAACATTATTTTTCAGAGCAGTTTTAGATTCACAGCAAAACAGCACAAAGCACAGAGTTCCATATATCAATCTCCTGTACTATGGTGTACATTTGTTATTATTGATAAACATACACTAACATATTATTGTCCACCCAAATCCACTTTATATTAGAGTTATTGGTGTTGAACATTCTGTGGGTTTTGACAAAAAAAATGACATGAACTCACCACTGCATTATTATTCAGGATTGTTTTAAAGCAGGAATATCCTCTGTGCTCTGCTAAGGCCACCATCCTTTCCTCATTAGCCTCTGGCAAACACTGTCTTTATATTTTGCCTGTTCAAAAAAGTCTTATACTTGAAATCCTATTATATGTAACCTTTTCAGATTGGCTTCTTTCAGGTACTGATACATAGGAATGTCCCTCCATGTCTTATCATTACTTGATAGATAATTTATTTAGTGCTGAGTGTATTCCATTTTCTGAAGGTAACCTTGTTTATTTATCTAGTCACCTACTAATAGACATTTTGGCTATTTCTGAGTTCTGGCCATTGTGAATAAAGATGCTATATAAATGTGTGCAGGTTTTTGGGTAGATATGCTTACAATTCATCTGAGCAAATACCAAGAAGCACAATTTCTGGATTGCATGGTAAAATTTTTGTTATAGCGTAGGTCTGGAGTATCCCTCATGGGCTCATGCAAAGAAGGCTTGTTCCCTAATGCAGCTGTGGGTCATCAGTGGGGAAGTGATTTAATCCTGAGGACTCTGACTCCATCAATGGATCAGTCCATAGAGGGATTCATAGCTAAATGGATTAAGAGGTTTTGGAAATGTCAGGAGGTAGAAACTAGTTGAAGGGGTGGGTCCTTGGGGACATGCCCTCAGGAACTATATCTTGTCTCCAACTCCCACCTCTCCCTCCTCTCTTTGCTTCCTGGTCTCAGTGAGTTGAGCTGCTCTGCCCTACCACATCCTCTCCACCATGATATTCTGTCTCATCACAGGGCCATAATAATGGAGCCAGCTGACCATGGACTGAGATCTCTGTAATCATGAGTTAAAATAAATCTTTCCTTCAAGTTGTTTTTTAAAGGTAATTTGTCACAGTAATGCAAAGGTGAGAACATGGAGAACATATTAAGTTTTGTAAGAAAATGTCAAACTATCAGTACTGAGTTGACTCTTCTGGATCTTTTGCCTTTTGAATATAAACTTCAGAATTGTTTTGTTGATATCCAGAAAATAATTTCTTGGAATTTTGATTAGGATTGTCTTGAATCTGTAGATTAAGTTGAGAAGAACTGACATTTTTTTTTCTCCTCAACACTAAACATTACACTCCACTCTCCATGCTTGCATGTTTTTTTTTTTAAAGTTTATTTTATTTATTTTACTTTACTTGTTTTATTTACTTATTTATATGTGGGTGCTGAGAATTTAACTCAGTGCCTCATACACGCTAGACAAGTGCTCTAACACTGAGCCACAGTCCTAGCCCCATGCTTGCATGGTTTCTCAAAAGAAGTTGGATGCAATTCTTATTTTGCTCCTTCTGTTTTTTTTTTTTTTTTTTTTTTTGTTTTTATGATTTGTTCTTTACCACTTTCTGTATTTTGAAAATTCTATGCTTAGTTATTCTATGCCTAAGGAAATTCTATGCCTAAATCCTCCTCCTCCTTCTACTCCTTTTTCACATTTATCCTGCTTAATGCTTTTTGGATCTGTTGTTTGGGAAACTTAGGGAAAATTCCCCATTTTTATTATTCAAATAGTTCTTCTGTTCCTTTCCCTCTTTATTCCTCTTATGGTATTCTCATTGTGTATGTTACATCTTTTGTAGTTGTCTCACAGTTCTTAGATACTCTATTCATTTTTTCCATACTTTTCTTCCTCTTTGTTTTTCAGTTTTGAAAAATTCTATTGACATATCTTCAAGCTCAGCAATTCCTTCCCCAGAAATGTCTAGTACTAAAGAACTGGTCATAGGCATTTTTTATTTCTGCTGCAATGTTTTTGATCTATAGCATTTATTTTTGATTCTTGGAATTTCTATCTCTCCTCTTATATTAGTCATCTCTTCTCACATGGTGTGTACTTTTTCCATTAGAGACTTTAAAATTTTGGTCGAAAATGGACATGATGTACTAGATAGAAGGAGCTCTGATAAATAGGACCTCAGTAATGTGTTTGTGAGATGTGAGGGAGAAGCAACCTGTAGTCCTATGATTATGTCCCTTTTTAATGAACTTGTACCCCTGTACTTTGAACTTCACTAACACTTTACAATCACTACCCCTATCAAGTAGGACAGGACAGCTCAAGGTGGGTGACATTGGGCATTTCCCTGGCCCAGAATAGTTAGGCTCTAACAAAACCTGCCGTAGTTTAGGCTATGATAAAATAGCATCTCTCAAGGCAGACCTTGTTCAGTAGAACAGAATGCTTTGCCATATTTCAAAATGGTTTCCTTTCTCCTCCCTCTCCTGGAAAAACTAAAGGATATTTCTCTGATATTTACTGTAAGACCCTGGTAGAATTCCTGAAGGCAGAATTCATAGCAGTGCAGGGGCCTCCCTGTGACTTGGAGCTCCTGAAGTTTTCATCTGTCAGATCCACTCACACTGAGCCTCCATCAACCCATAATTACTGTTCAGATTGTCCTATTCCATTGTTAGTTCCTGTTGGTGTTTCTGCTCGTGGGTTTGTCTGGACGCCAGCAGGTTGTGACTCTCTGTGTCTGTCCATATCTTCAGTTTTAGGGCAGCATTGTGCCTGTGACTACACTTCTGTGGTAGATACAAGAATTGTTCATTGTTTTTGTTTGTTCAGGTTTTACTTTTTACAAGGATGGAGTGGCAACTTTTAAGTTCCTTACCTGCTGGTCCAGAAGTTGGAAACCAGCTTTACCAATATTACTTTTTAGGAGTAAGTTGCGCCAACCAGTATATTTAGAAAATGTTTCCCACTGTTTATGTATTTCAGGAATTTCTTTGTTTTGTTCGTGGGTACTGTAGGCAGTTGATTCCTTTTACTTTAAGTGCTATATATCTTCTGGCCAGTTGCTTCTTCTTTCCCCATGATGTGGGCTTGGGAGTTTTCAGATTCTTCTCCACTGGCTTGGAGAATAATCATCTTCACTGGGTCCAAAGTGAATATTGTAGAGTAATATGGGTATCATGCTGCTATCTCTGCCAGAGTGTCAAACATGAATCCCAACTGGTGGAATGAAAAGTTTGATGTCTTTGCAAAAATGTGGGTCATTACAAGGATATTTTTTAGTTTAATACATCTCAGGCATAGCAGAACTGGAAGCGGACTGAAATAGTTCCTTCAGAAGAAAACAATCAGAAAACACAAATATTGATCAAAATTGATTCTTGGGGTGGTGGCAAGGGGGACTAACTATTCTTGCTGCAGGATAATTCTCAGTTTTGCTAACTAATAATAAAACTCAGAAGAGCTGGCATGAACCCAGGTAAAGGGTGGCAATTCTCAGAAAGGAGGTTGTTAAGGTTACTATGACTTTTTAAACTGTTTTTTGAAACTACTAACAATAGTGGAGAATGTTTGTATAAACAACATGCTTCCAGGAACACCCCTTCTGTGAGCTCTGTTGATGATAGATTTTGGTTTTTAAAATCTTGCATAGATAAAAGAAATACTCTTTCTAAATAAATATATACATGCCCTTGCTATGCTTCTTTAAAATAAATTTTCATTTACCAAAACTTTAGTGATTTATTTTTTGGAAGAGGGAAAATAGAAACCACAAACGGCCTAAATATTCTGGTGACCATCAGACAACTTCTGAACTTTGGCAATACTGCTTCTGGTTTGTTCAGAAAGAATCAGGACCCACTAGGACTGGGATTGAAGTTTAAGGTTAAGAAAAACTGGGCCCATAAACCTAGGAAGATGAGATATGAGAGTAAAAGAAACTAGGAGGGGAAAAGAAGCCAGAAACTCAGATTAGGAGACTACAAAATAGATCACACATAGAGGTAGACTTGAATAGGCAAGGAAAAAATCTCTTTCTAGGCTGGTGGTACCCTTGCCCACATAGTATGATCAACTGGGAAGTGCTCTGTACTTCATCCATCTCCTCCTAGAACTTTTTTTGTAGTTTATGCAGGTAGAACTTCTATACCTATACTCCAATGGAAAATTTCTTGCCAAGGTCGATGATAATCTGCATATTTCCAAATTTAAGAATTTGTTTTTGTCTTTCATTCATTTAATTTCCAACAGAATCATATACAGTCAATCCTCCTTTAAACAATTTCTTCTCTTGGCTTCCATAATGCCATTCTGGCTTTAAAAAAATACATTAATAGCAGTTTATTTGTGGCATTTATTGCTTCTTCCCTTCTACACTTTAAAGTGATTTATATTCCCGGATCACATCTTCGATTTCATTCCTTTTCTGTCCTCATTTCTCTCTTCCTATCTTCCCCTCATAATCTTCTTCCCTTCACCCTCCGTTCCCTTTTCTTCTTTACTCACTCATGTCCTAGGTGATCCTGGCTTTAAAACATCTAGACTCTGAGATGCGAATTTGTTAGGATAGTCTGGGTTCTGTAGCATTTTCAAGCAATTTCAAATTTTGCTAGCTTAATATATTTAAAGTTTATTTGTTGTATGTCCAAATAAAACATCAGCAGGATTTTGTCCTCACTCCAAGTCATTCAGGTTGGAGAACCAACCTTGTTCTAAGTGCGTACTTTCACAGCAACTATGAATGGCATTCTGAATTTGCAGGTTGACTTCTTGCAAAGGTTCTTCTCTGAAAGTAAGACAGATAGTATTATGATCCTATTCTGCAGATTTGGAACTGAGGCATCAAGAGGCTAAACGTATGTGGTAGAGCTGGGCTGCAATCCAGAGGGATCTTACTACCACTGGTTTATCAAAGAGAGAACTAAGACTCAGTAAGTAATTGGCTAAGGTCACATTATAGCCAAGATAAGGTAATGCCTGTGTGGAATGCTGGTCTGCCCGACATCAAAACCCACATCTCCCATTCCTTTCTGCTCTAAGTCCCTGGGAGTCCTATTCCTGCCTGTAAAGGAATCATTATCATCTCCATGAATGACATGTTTACTGGAGGAACTAACTTAATAATAGCTGATTCACATTTAGTGTCTGACATGGATGAGTTAATTGTCCTTGTGAAATATGGAGTAGATGATATTACTCCTATTTAAAGTGAGGAACTAAGAGCTAGAGAATTGAGTGTTTGCCTAATGTCACACAGCAAGTGGAGGTGGAGGCTAGGGTTTGGTCAGACAGATGACCTCCAACAACTTCATCACTCATAATTCAGTCATTTGTGCTTTCTCAACATTAGATGCTGAAACCCATCTTCTTGTGCACTTAGGATTATGGATATTGATATTGGAGGATAAGGTGGGCTCTCTTGCAGGCTTGACAGGCAGTGATAGAGGCACTGTGGTGGAAAATAGCCTGGGCTGAAGTCTCTTAATGGTCATTTTTGATAGTCAGAGGCCTGCCCCAAGCTGGCATGAGTTTGGCAGGTACAAGATAGGGAATTGTATTGTGAGAGTTGCTGGTTGAGGCCACTCGCACACTTTGACTTCCTCAGAATATGGCTGCTTGAGCTATAGCCAGTTGCATATTCAAGAAACTGGAGAAGGACCCCATGGGCTCCCCCTTCCCTCTATGATCAACCTGCTGAGCAGGACTGAAGGATTCTGCCTCCTTCAGCAAACTCATTCCCAACAATGTGCCCATGTGTACCCCTGATGCTTTATTACACTGAAACCTTCTGGAACTGTTCATCTTTCTATTTGAATCTTCAGTCACTGCCATAGAGGTTTTTACTTTCCCAAAGTGGAACCCTCTTTAAACCTTTTCACCACCACCATTGTCCTATTTCCTTTCCACCATGTGACTTCCTATATGGAATTCTACATGGAAGGAACAGAACACAGTCTGACATATTTGGGTTGGAATCTGGCTTTGTCACTTACCCAATGAATATGACACCTAAATTTTCCAGCCTAAGTTTCCACATCTGTATAATGGGGTAGTCACATCTAGCTCACAGTATGATGATTGTGTATGAAAGACAAGAGAGTTTCTGGTACCTGTGATAGGGTCACAAATGGAGAAATGGTGTTCATCTATCCACATTTTTTTGTGTATATCTTCTTTATTTTTCAAAAACTTTTTAGTGTATCATAGTTACAAATAATAGTAGGGTTCATTTTGACATTTTCATAAATGCACATAATATAGTTTGCTCCATTTCAATATCTAGTACTTCCCCTTTCCCTTCCTTTACCCTCCCCTGATCCCTTTCCTCTACTCTATTGGTCATTCTTCTATTTGTTTATTTTTTAATTGGTGGATTATAATTATATATAAAATTGAAGTGTATGGTGACATGTTCACACATGCACATAGAATGATTTGGTCAACTTCTTTCTCTGAGGGAAGAACTGGGGAATAAAGTAATCCACTATTAACCAACTGCCATGTAGAAATTATGCATTTTATATCCAATGAGTGCACACATAGGTATTACGTGCATAGGATAACGTTATATAGTCACACATGCCTCTGCCTGCTTGAACAAAGAAACCATCCCTTCTTTTGCACAGCCTAGATGTTTCCCATGAACTCTCTCCTGACCTGGTATTGGGAAAACTTAAACTTATCAATTAAAAGAAAAACAGAACTAAAATTTTTCAAGTTTAATTAGTGTTATTTTGATTCAAAATATATTTCTTTAGGTTAAAGGTAAGACTCCTGGTACTCTCTCCATTTTTCTTCCTATTCCAGGGTCCTATGTGGAGAGTGAGGTTACTGTGTCCTCACAGTAGTTGGGAGAGGTGTGATTCTTTAGGGTTCTTGTGTTATACTTTTTTGTGGTAATTCTTCCTTGCCCATTTGGCCATTACTTATTGCTTGGCTAGTGAGTTTGTGCACTCAACACCAGCATTGCTTGGGTGGTAAGGTCATGACATTTTTCATCTGGGGATGCTCAAGGCAGGTGATTGCCTGTGCCTCACCCACCCTTAGCATATCCTATGTTGCAGGTACCTCCAGGGTATGTCTAGGACTCCCCTTGGTAGCCCATGACCTCAATAAGCCAAACAATATCATTGAGACCTACCTCCTACATGCTTCCTGCATACTAGATGACAAGACATTTTTGTTACTGACCACCCCATGAGGTAATTCTGGTGTAAACAGGGGAAAGAATAGAGAAAATAGGCAGATTTCTTAGGAGATTGCATTTCAGGATGGGCATGGGTTAAAAGTTTGGGTACTTGACATATATATATATTTTTTTTTAAAGTTTATTGAGAGAAGCCAGCAAAACTCCCTTCCAACCAAAGAGATTCTAAAAATAATGAAGACCTTTTTCTCCAATGGGGTCATGTAAACTTTTTATTCCTTTTGGAATAAAGCAAGCATGTGTATTCCTAACTCCTTTTAATCTGTCCGTCACATATGTGTGGAGGAGCTGGTGCCAAAAAGTGAATTACATAATGAGTGAGTGGAATACATTTTTTCCTGCCATAAGTATGCCTTAAATTACATATTGTTCATCTGGTTTTTGAAATATGGAGTTCTACTATTTTTGTGGTTGTCAAATATGTCTGATAAAGCCTGTAATTTCTCAGTAAGGATCAGAGGAAATTTTCTGCCTAATAAAATGGAAGTTACTCTTCGATTCTCAAAGTACTACTATTTGGAGATCAGTGAGATTTATTTGTGTTTCATTAATCTTTATGGCTTGGAGGTGAATAACAATAATAATGGTGATAATAACATGTGTCATTCTGATTTCTTTGCTTAAGTAATGGTAAGAGGTGCATGGACATTGCATACTGAAATATTGCATTTGAATACACTGTATCCCTACATGAAGGTCATGAAATCTAAATGTGATTTCAGAGGCCCTTGAAGAGAAATTGTGCTTACAGCACAGTGATAATTGAGGTGTGTAATTTCTTTCATAGAAACATGCTGAGAAAAAATAAGAAAAAGTAAACTCCCTGGAATGTGCAATACAGATGATCATTTGGGATTTTATGTTGTGGACCCTATGGTGTTTCATCCTCACCACAATGTCAGACTCTGGAGCAGATGAGGATCCCATTACAGTGAGTGAAGATGAGATTCAAGGCATGTGAATTTACATACCAGATAGAAAAGCACTGAACTATCTTTGAAATCTTCTTCTGGTTTCAAAAGGTGCGCTCTGAACTTTTATAGCATGATTCAAGCATTTGTTTCACTGTTCTATTTTCACTACAAGAAGTTGTACAGTTTCTCCAATTTTTTAAATAATTTTTATGTTCTCTGGCATAATCTAGAAAGAGTTAAAGGCATCTCCTAGTTA
This sequence comes from Sciurus vulgaris, assembly GCF_902686455.1. Classification (NCBI taxonomy): domain Eukaryota; kingdom Metazoa; phylum Chordata; class Mammalia; order Rodentia; family Sciuridae; genus Sciurus; species Sciurus vulgaris. The sequence continues at coordinate 74,929,177 of NC_136463.1, forward strand.
GTAAGTGACAGATCTTGGATTTTATCTTGCTTGACTGAGGCCATGTAAAGCAAGCTATCATCCGTCACAGAACAACAATATGTAAATCACACATAAAAAAATCATGTGTATATTCTCATTTTATAAATCTTACAACTTTTATAAGAAAATTAATTTTTAATTAATTTAATTTTAATTAATGAGAACAATGAGGGCCTTTTGACATTCACAGACATTTGAAATCAGTACTTTTTTGTTTAAAGTGATTACTACTTTTATATAAGCTTTAGCATCCAGTTTATTTTTCAATTTTATATTATCTGAAAAATATCAATTCTTATAAACAATTAGAAATGTTAAATTTTTTCTCACCTCAGGTAATTGAAACATCTTGTAGTTTTGATGTTGGAAGAGAAGTAACAAGAAGTCTTGTTTCAATGATATCCTCATGATATTTTCTTCTAGTGTATAGCTCATGCTTGCAATGGCTTTTCAATTAATCTAATTCTTTCATATCTGATTAGGAAATATAAAGTTCAACAGTGTAGTCATAGGAAATCTCTGATGCCTTACCACTTCCTTCCCAAATAATATTTCAGATATTTTTGTTCTATGTTTCCACCATTGGTCACTTTATTTACTGCCATAAATATATTTGTGTTGTGCCTATGCATTTCCAGCTGACAGCCTTGCCACTTTTCACTGCTGTTGCAGTGTGAAATCCACAGCCAACATTTAGCTGGTCATGGTACACATATGCTGAGAAGCATCTTCACTTGTACAGATCATGCAAGCAGGTGTACAGTTCTGAGTTCAATTCACTGTAGAATGAATCATTTCCTGTTTGTTGACAAAATTTCAAAAAAAATAAAATTCCAAGAAGTTTGGGTATTTCCTTGGCAATGGTAAAAGATAAACTTTAACCTAAGATTAACCTAGTTGCCCAGGAAACATGTTATAGACTCCTGTGGTAAACATACTACATAACTTATTAGAATATACATGTTTTATTGTGGCTTGATTATAAAAATTTGAGTTAGGTGGATTTAGACTCATATACATTACAAAGCATCAATACATTGGGTTTGGAGGAATGAACCCCACTCCCCAAACAAAACAAAACAAAACAAAACAAAAAAATGTTCTAGGAGGGAGGAGAAAAGAGGAGCTCATGTATCCTGTCCCTTGTATATCTGGCTTCCTGGTCAGTTGGCTACCCTGAGTAGATGCAGCATGATGCTATATGCCTTGGACGAAGCAGTTGACTCCACAGAAGTTAGTCTGAGTCCTGATTTTATGTATTCTTTGCTAATTCACTGCTGACCATCCTGGGAATTTAAGGACTTGATTTTTTAAAACTGATTCCTAACCTTAAGAGTCAGAGGAATAACTACTAAGTGACTTATGAGTTTAGTCCAAAGTTCTGTGGGAAACAAAAGGTTGAACTGGGTAAATAGAGGTCTCTGACCTTTCCCGAGGAGGGGATGTCCAGACATGAAACCACTGTGGAAAGATCCCTGAGAGTTGACCAGTTCTTCACCCACATGTAAGGAGGTGAATCCAGAGCCCCAATCATGAGGGAGAGACCCTCCGGCTCAAGAGCCTTAATGCCAGGCCTGGCACAGGTTGATATTAGAATCACCTGGGGAGCAGAGAGGTTTGAAAAGAAAAAAGGTTTTCCCACACTCCATCCACAAGAACATAATCTTGATTCCTAATACATGTGGATAAAATTTATTAATTAAAAAATATATCTAGACAGTTGTGTACCTGGGAAAGGAACCAGTGGTATAATGCCCCATCCTCTGTGGCCTTACTCTTTCCCACACAGTCCTCCCCAGAAGCAATTGTACATTTTTCTTTTCCATCAGATTTTAAAGATAAAATGTTATATATAGTTTACCTGAAAAGTCTCATTTTACCTCCCCTACCTCCATTCTCCAACCTGTACCTTAGAAGGTTCCACTCTCTTTAAGTTAGTTTTCAATCTCTCATTTGCTTTTAAATTGTTCTAAGTGCCTATGTCTGTGTCCACCAAGTGGAAAACTATGTTGGCTTCTTTGTATCACTGAGTTTCCAGGTTCTTACGCAACATGAGTAGGTGGTGGGTATTTTATTTTTGTGACCATTTTCTTCTGAGAGCCCAGCACACCATAGACCATCATGGATCTCTTGCACAGCTGGAATCCTACAATTTCTTTTTATTGGTCTTTTGGATTAGGCCCATTGTTATTTTATTCTGTTTTCCTTGATCATGAATTTCATTCCACATTTTGTTTGGGAGAGAAATTTCTGAGTTTCTCCATTTATGAAAATACCTTCATTTTGCCTTTTTGTTGGTCAATCACTTGGCTTATGGCTTTGTATCAACTTTAGGATTGAAATAATTTCCCTTAAAATTTGATCTTATTATGACACTGTTTGTTATACAAGTGTTACTAAAGAGAAATGTATTAGTCTGATTCCTGAGATTTTTTTTAAATATGGTTTTTCTTTGTCTCAAAGCTTTTTTTAAAACTTATTTAAAAATTTTTAATTTGTTCTAATTAGTTATACATGACAGTAGAATGCATTTGTGCATGAAGGGAGGGGAAGGGGTTTGGGGTACGAAGGATAGTAGAGTGAAACAGACATTATTATCTCATGTACACATATGATTGCATGACCCATGTGATCCTACAGTATATACAATCAGAAATATCAGAAATTATACTCCATTTATGTATGATTTATCAAAGCTTTTTAATCTTTCATTATTCTTGATATTCTGGAGTGTCATAAAAATGTATTGAGGTGGAAGTTATTTTTCATTTATTCTGCTCAGTTTATGATGCACTCTTTCAATTTGATGAGCAACATTTCTTTCTAGCTCTGGGTAGTTATTCTTTCATTATTTCTTTATAATTATGTCACCTTTATTGTATGTTCTCTTTTTCTGGAGCACCTGCATTGAAATTGATATCTCTTTTCTGTCATCTCCTTTAATTCCATCATCTGGAAAACAAAATTTTATCAGTATTGTTTTCTAGGTGTTCTAGTTAAGCAATTCTGGCATTTTTTCTTCTTTTCCTAACAGCTTGTTCTGATTCTCTCTTCTCTGTCATTTTTGAAATTATAAAAAAACTAATCTATATTTAATGTTTTTTGGATAAAACGTGAAATTTTCAAATTCTTTTCTGTCCCTGAGGCAGCAAGTTCTGTTTCCTGGTGAGAGAGGCAGTCTATGAATTCCCTTACATGTCATTGGCAGGGTTAGGGTCAAAGTAAATGGGCGATGGCCACTTATTACCTTCTCCCCTCCATCCCAGCCCCTGTCCTGTTGCTGGAATCAGGTGGGCTTTACCTGTGGCTACAACAACTATGCTAGAAATTTCAGCCCCTTTCATCTGTTTACTTATTTGTTTTTTCTGGAATTAAATGAGAATCTCAATATTTCCTCCCTTCCTTTTGTTACTCTGGTTTGGGTCTCATTTTTGTTTTACAGCCCTTTTTACCTGGAGTCTTATTCCTCAGAATTTTGAGCAATAGCTTCCATCATTCAAAAACAAAACAAAACAAAACATCAATGAGCTACATATCATCTCCTTTTATCTTCCAGAAATTTGTAGGGTATCTTCTGATCATTGATGACTGTCTTTGGCATAATTTATTCCCATTTTTGCTTCTTTTGTCATGCTATGGTCTTCGATGAGAATACCAGGTCAATGTGTATAGTCAACCAGCTTGAGCACAAGCTCTCATCAAAAATCAAATTGCTCTCTGTGCCTTAAAAGTGTAAGGGAGATGGAGGTCAATGATGGTGGATGAAAAGGAAAAGGTGCCAAAGTGGGGTGAAGGCTGACTCTTGAAGGCTGCCTGGAACTATGAAGGGCAGGGACAAGTTCAGATGGGGATGTGCTGGAGGACTCCCAGAGGCACTTTGGAGAACAGTGGACACTAGTGCCAGCTGGTGCAGGGGTCCCAGGAACAGTAGCAATAATCTTGTTCCCCATACACTGTTCCCTGTCCCAGGTAGAGTTGTGCCTCAGCATCCTTGGGGAACTGGTTCTGGGCCCCTGAGGGGTAGTGTTGGGTGTCTTCCTCATTATTTTTTTTAATGGACCTTTCCCATTATCATTCACATGCCAGCCTGCTCAACACCTCCCTTCTCTGTGCTAAAGAATCAGGATAAGACCACACTGTGGTTCATGGGAACTTACCCCAAGAGTGAGTCCCAAGAGTTGTTCTATTGAGGACTCTCTGTGGCACCTTAAGGGACCTTGTTTGTAGACTTAGCCTCCTCTGGATTTGCCTGCCTTTGGATGGCACAGCTCAAGATGAACCAGCTAAGGCTTCTGTCAGCAGCTTTCCTCTGCTACTTCTACTCTCAGAACCTCTGTGGCTACACAGGGAATAAGTACAGGCAAGCACAGAAGCACTGGTTTTAGATGGTGCTGCAGGGCATCAGGGAAGACTGGTGAAGAGGCAGACATGGTTCAAATCCTGTCTCTTCCCATTACAGGTATTTGATCTTGTGCTTTAGTTCAATGTTTTTCAACTCAGGAATCTGGTATATAAAATGGTAATAACAATACCCACCTCAGCATTGTGATAATTACATGTCAAGTATCTGAAAGTTTTAGGTAATCAATAGCCATTGTTATCACAACAGCAGCACTTCCAGAGAAGCTAATCTTTGTTTCTTCTGTACCAGGCATCCTTTGACAAGACTTGTAATATTTGCAAACAGCCTCCCACTGTGTTGCCATTGCAGGTAGAGAGCTACTGATGGCACCAGATGTGTTGTCACAAATTATCGTTGGATTTCCTCACCTTGTTTAGAGAATGCTTTAATCACTTCTGCTGCCAGGAGATTTGCAGGGTGGAGGAGCTGCAATTCAAGGGGAGATAGAAACAGCAAATAGCACAGGAACTTAGCCGTCTGGGATTCAGATCCATGACCTGGGGCTGTGCCTACCCTCAGAGAGGAACAGACTTTCTTTCAGAGAGAAACTAAGTCAGAATCACAGAATATACAGTCATCCCTCCTTATCCATGGTCCCCTCCTCTATGGAATCAACCAACTGTGGCTTGAAAAAATCTGGGAAAAAATTGCCCCTATAATGAATATATGCAGACTTTTGTTTATGTCATTGTTCCCTAAACAATAGAGTATAACAGCAATTGACACTGCATTTATACTGTATTAGCCATTATAAGTATTCTTGAGATGACTTAAAGTATATGGATGTGCATAGATTATATAGTAAAACTACACATATTATATAAGTGACGTATCTTCAGATACTTGACATGTAATTATCACAATGCTGAGGTGGGTATTGTTATTACCATTTTATATACCAGATTCCTGAGTTGAAAAACATTGAACTAAAGCACAAGATCAAATACCTGTAATGGGAAGAGACAGGATTTGAACCATGTCTGCCTCTTCACCAGTCTTCCCTGATGCCCTGCAGCACCATCTAAAACCAGTGCTTCTGTGCTTGCCTGTACTTATTCCCTGTGTAGCCACAGAGGTTCTGAGAGTAGAAGTAGCAGAGGAAAGCTGCTGACAGAAGCCTTAGCTGGTTCATCTTGAGCTGTGCCATCCAAAGGCAGGCAAATCCAGAGGAGGCTAAGTCTGCAAACAAGGTCCCTTAAGGTGCCACAGAGAGTCCTCAATAGAACAACTCTTGGGACTCACTCTTGGGGTAAGTTCCCATGAACCACAGTGTGGTCTTATCCTGATTCTTTAGCACAGAGAAGGGAGGTGTTGAGCAGGCTGGCATGTGAACGATAATGGGAAAGGTCCATTAAAAAAAATAATGAGGAAGACACCCAACACTACCCCTCCCATAACCAATTAAGTTAAGCCTTACTTCTTCATAGAAAAAATACACTGTGTACATAGCTCTGCTATGTTGCATTTCCCGTGTTGCACAGAAGATAATCCATTAGTGTAGCTAATGCTTATTGAGCATCTTCTGTGCGCCAACACTGTTCAAAGCACTAAGGATATATAGGGACCAAAATGAACAAAATTCTTGCCTTTGTGGAAACTATATCCGGTTGTACAATTAGATGAGAGTATCAAATGCCATAAAGATGGATATAATGGATTATATAAAACATTAAAACTAGTTTATGTTAAGAGATAACATGAATAGGCAAATACTAAATGAGTAAACACAGATTAAAATGTTATGTATGAAATAACACTTTTGTCAACTTATTTCATGCTGCAACTCAAAAAGTGGATAATGTTAAGTTCAGCATCTTGTAAGTGAGGGCGAGCATGCAAATGGATGGGCCTCCGTGATGACCAGCAAGTCTGGGGTGATGATGTTCCCACCTAGGTTGCCCAAGGACTGAAAAAAATCACATTTCAGCATGTTTCTAATCCAGTTGTGGCCCTGACTCATTATAAACCATTTGGCAAGTACTGAGTACTATACCAAAAGCCCTTATGAGTTGAAAAACTGGTAAACCATCTAATGGAATAGTGGGAACATATGACAAATAACTGATTTACAGAATATACAGAGAAAACACCAGGACTCAGAAATGGCACAAAAGCATGCCAAACTGCTCTCATAATTAAATTCTAATAAAGCATTTCTTTTATTCCTTTTGCCTAAGAATATCACCTAGTGCTGGCAGTGTCTGAAGAAATGGGCACTCTTAGATCTTGCTGGTGGAAATGTGAGTTTAATATTTTTTGAAAACAATCCAACATAATGCATTAGAATTAAAAATATGCCTATCAAATACAAGAATAGTCATTACAACCTAGTCTGTACTGGGGAAAGCCTGGAAAGAACCTAAATCCCCATTGATCAAGGACCAGTAAAATAAATAAAGATATCCCTTGCAATGGAATGCTGTATAAAAAATTCCATCCCCTTTTTGCTGGAGTGGAAGGCATGATATCAGGGGAAGAAACACCGTGAGAATTCCAAGCAGCCTACACATGCATGAAGGAGTTTTTCACTCTTGAGTCTTAGGAGAATCCTGCAAAGCTGAAGGAGATGGTGCCTCAGTGTCCCTCATCACACCAAGCACTCTGTGAGGGTAGGACTAGCTCTTGATGAATGGCTATGGAGTGGCTGGACTCACCCCCAGGGAGAATGCAGGTTCCAAACCAGAGCAAATTCTGCTTTGGGAAACTGATTCTGAACTAGAATTTCAGCATAGCCAAATGAACATATGCTGTGTGCAGACAAAAGATTATAACCCTGTTTTCCCAGTCATCCAAGGAAACAAGGAGGAGAGGCTGCCTGTGCTGTGGTGTAGGCCAGACCTTGCTCCACTGAAAAGCAGGCCCTGTTGCAGAGTGGGCTAGCTCATCAGAAACACACTGCCGTGGGTCTTCTCCAGCAGAATTAGATGGTAGCATGATATGCCTTGTGATGGGTATGAGTTTCCTTTCTATTTGTGTCTTGACTCTTAAGTAAAATTAATAGATAATTTTGCATCTTGTCTTTAAACATAATGTACATAATTTTTATGTTACCACAAACTCTTCATAAATAAAACAGGTTATTGCTAGGGGATTGCATTGTTCACATTATTTTTCTTTACAACAAATAAAGCTATAATTAATATCTTTGACTAGAAGATTTTTTTATTTATGTTAGAATTTTCTTAGAATAGAGTATAAGAGACAGAATTAAGCAATACAGGGGAGACTTTTCTTAAGTCTTTTAGTCTACCTGTATTTGACTAATAATTATGCCTGTGACTGAAGCCAGGCTCACAAGCATGTTTTGCAAGAATAACCCCAACTTGAGTCATTTCTGTAGTCTAATCTGATGACAGTACATTGGGGCAAAGGCATTGAAAGAGTGTGTCCTTGTAAACCATGGAGGAGGTCATGACTGCATAAACTGCTCAATTACTCACTGGCCTTGTAAGAGTCCAAGGTGAGGAGGAAGAGCTGAAGGGTTTAGAAGAGAGGGAGGGCTGTTGAGGGCAGCTGAGACTGGAGTGAAAGAAATCTGGATGTGATGCTCAGGTGAGCAAAAAAGAAATACAATGAGAAAGAAAGAAGAGGGTGGTGACAGACTGAGGACCTAGAGACAAGTCTTCATATGCTCACCGGGTTCTGGGATGCCACAAGCTTTATGGCTGACATAACTTAGATTCCATTTTGGCCTGTTCTTCTCTGGGGTTAGAGGGAGATTCTCTCTCCACTTCCACAAGTCACATGGAGGGAGGTGTGTGATTTGTCAATCAATAGTAATAGATATGCAATAGAAATCTTTAAGTCCTCAGCTCTATAAATTATGCAGGCCATGAGCACAACTGAAGTATGCTCTCCCTCCTGGGACCTGCCAGAATGACCCTTCTCTGGGCTGGAATTTTCACTAATCCATTGTGCTCTAACCCTTCCCAAGTGCCTTCTGTAGACACATTATGCAAGGATGAAGACATGGCCTCTGGCCTCAAGGATCCTGCAGTCTAGAAAGGGGGAGAAAAAATCAGAACAGAGGGTCAGTGGTCCTGCCCAGCAGGACTCTTTGAAGAGTCTGCACTCCATTCTTCTAGTGAGAATTGGTGATCCTAAAGCCCAGAGTCTGAGAGTCATTGTCCTCAGCAAGAGCTCTGTGGAACTTCTCGTCTATGACAGGCCCTGACAAAGAGCAGAGAGTACATGAAGGAAAAAGAGAGTTCTTTCAAATGGCATTGCTGTTCTCAGGAAGCTCACAGTCAGGAGGGGAACAAAGATAAATAGTGTGAAACTTGCCATGTTAGGAGGGATTCACAATGCTGGATCTTATTTTACCTGTGTGACTGGGCTGTGTGGTGAGATAAGGAGGACAGGGACTCAGTCTCAAAGAAGGAAGTGACCAACTGAGTTACAGGAGTGTCATTAGGAAGCTAGCATAGTCCTTGATACATGGAGAGTAAGCAGATGAAGCAGCTCCTGGCTGAAGGTGGGTCCAGAGGGAGGGCAGAGATCAAAGAGTCTATGTTGGGATTGAGGTTAGAGTCTGTGTTAAACATGAGGTCACATGTGTATTTACACTTTTATTTACAAAGAGAAATGATGGAAATGTCGGCCTGATTTCTTTTGCTCTGGCTTAGAATGATCAGACTGTTAGGAATCCACCACTTTTTTCCAAACAAGTTTCTGATCCTTCAGGTAAATGCTCACACTGAAAATCCACAAATTTTCACAATCAAGGAAGTCTATTGATTTAAGATTTCTCCTGATGGCATACTTTATTATTTAAGCAATCCATGCCCAGTACACTTATTTCCCACAAAAAGAAAATTTGACATTCTTTAAATTTTATATTTGACAGTCACAAAGCCATTTGCACATAAATTATCTTCTTTGATCCTGACCTCTGAACTTTTTTCTCCCTGAGGGAAAATACAAAAGTAGGAAAAGTGTCAGAAAAAAATCTGCCCATTAATAATTGGACAGTCAATCTGGTGGCTACTTAAGATATTTCTTTAATCTTTTTTGGTCAACCAACATCAAACAAGAATTTCTGACCCAGAAATGATCAATATTCTAAAGTTGCAGATGTCGTAACTTGTGATATATTTAAAAACCACAGGCATGGACTGTGAAGGAAATGGATTCCTGTAATTTTCTGGGAGAGGGATAAGGTCTGTGGATGACCCGAAGTCATATTCAGAGGGAGAGGAATACAAAGACCCAGATTCTAGATCCAACTCTGCCACTATCTGGTCAGTAACTCATCTCAGTTCTTCTGGTGTTCTGTCAATAAAATGAGGATTTTAGCGGTGTTATAGTTTGGATCTGGAATTTCCCTTTCTCCAAAAATTCATATGTTGAAGATTTGTTCCCCAACATAGGAATGTTCAGAAGTGAAATTTTATTTGAAATGATTGGATCATAAGGGCTATAACCTTTAATCCATTTGATGGCTTAATAATTTGAATGGAGTACTGAGGGGTAATTGTAGGTAGGTAGGTAAGGCATGATTGGAGGAAGAGGTCACTGGGGTGTGTACCCCTGGGGACTATATCTTATCCCTGGCCTCTTTCTCTCTTTTTCCCAGCTGCCATGAGCTCAGTAGCTTTCCTCCATCATGCCTTAGAGCCAGCTAACCATGGACTGAAACCTCTGAAACTATGAACCAAAATAAATATTTTCTTCCCTAAGTTGTTCTTGTCAGGTATTTTGGTTACAGTGATAAGAAAATGACAGGAGAAATACAGACAGGATTTCCCAAGGTTTGTTGTTATATATTTGTAAAGTAATTAAAAACTGTTCAAATTGCTTTCATATAATTTAGTTTTATCTTTTGCACTGGTCTTGTGAAATAGTTAGAACATTTGTAATAACAAGGAAAAGGCATGAGAAGCCCACAGAAGATCAGAGGCTTGTGCAGAGTAAGGCTTCTAAGATTCCACATCCATTCCCACACCCACCCATTGACTTCTGGAGCTGTAGAATTGCCTGGTGTCTTCTAGAGGGGTTCCCACAATAAAGCAGGTGTCTGACCAGCCTCCTGTCCTGGCATCTCAACAAATCATGCAGTGTAGACCGTCTACAATTGCATCAGAAGGATATTAGGGCAATGCTGGGAGGAAAAGGTAACAAGTGAGAATTTTAATAAAATGATATGAAATCTTAATTTAAAAATAATATTTACTTTCTCCAATATTCCAACCACCAAAATTTGCAACCCTCAGATGTAAATGGTTGCTACTGGTAAGGAAGGACTTTCTCAGTCAAAATCAAGTAAAATTTTAAGAAAGAAAATATAATTTCACTTAGTCAACAGCTATGACTTTTTCTATGTTGCTGTCAGTATAGCGGAATTATTGAGGTATGATTCATGTACCATTAACTGACCCAAGGTTTTTAGTATAGTCATGAAGTTATATGACCACCACCATAATCAAATTTAGGACATTTTCATTACTCCAAAATATATAACTGTAACCCTTATCAATTACCTCATATTTCTCCTCAAACCACCTCCCACCAACGATAGGTAATTACAAATTCAATTCTGTCTCTGTATATTTGCATATTCTTGACATTTCCTATAAATGGAATTGTATAATCTGTGATCTTTTGTATCTGGATTCATTCACATAGCATATTTTCAAGGTTCATCCATGTTAGTATTAATCAATACTGCACTGTACTGCATTGCTTTTAATTGCTGAACAGGATTATACTGGCATATCACATTTCGTTTATCCATTCATCAATTGTTTTCATGCTTTAGCAATTGTGAAAAGTGCTGCTATGAACAAGTTTTGTATAAGTTTTTTTATGGAGATATGTTTTCATTATTCTTTGGAATATATGCAGGGGTGTGTGTGTGTGTGTGTGTGTGTGTGTGTGTGTGTGTATGGAATTGCAAAATCAAATAATGAGTGTATATTTAACTTTTTAAGGAACTGCTAAAATATTTTCCAGAGCAGTTGCATAATTTTACATCCCATCAGCAGTGTCTAAGGGTTTTGAGTTTTCCACACCCTTGCCAATAAATCTCATCTTGGATTTTTTGATCTGTCTTTGCTTTTTATTATAGTCATCCTAGAGGCTGTGAAGGAGAACTAATTGTGCTTGTGACTTGCACTTCCTGGATGGCTCATACGTTTTGTGTACTTACTGAATATTTCTTTGTATAAATTTCTATTAAGATTACTTGCCCATTTTTGAACTGAATTATTTATCTTCTTAGTTTTGAGTTGTAAAAATTCTTATAACTTCTAAATAATAGTCCCTTATTACGTGTAATATTTGCAAATATTTTCACCTATTCTTAGATCTTTTCAGTTTTTTGATGGTATCCCTTACAAGGTTTTAAATTGTTACAAGGTCAAGTTTATCTATTTTACTTTTGCTATAAGTTTATGACGTTATAATTTAAGAAAGATTTGCCCAAACCAAGGTCCCAAAGATCCTGTTTTGTGGTTTTAACTTTTACATTTAGATCCATGAATATTTTGAGTCAATTTTTATACATGGTGAGAGAAAAGGGTTCACCTTCACTCTTTTGCCTGTGGATATCTGATTCTATCAGCATATTTTTTTTTGTTGAAAAGCTTATTCTTTTCCCACTGGTTTGGCCCTCTTGTTGAAAATTAGTTGACAATAAAAATAAGGGTTTAATCTTGGACTCTCAATTGTATTCCACCTATCTTATCTGTTTTCATAAGAGTACCCTATCTTGAGCACTGTAGTATTGTAGTTCATTTTAAAATTGAAAAGAATGAGTCCTATATTCTTCTGTTGACTGTTTTGGCTGTATTGAGTCCCCTGAATTTCCATATACATTTTAGATTTAGTTCATCTGTTTCTGCAAAAAGACAGATGAGATCTTGATAGATACTGCATTGAATCTGCAGAGGAATTTGAAGTGCATTCTTTTTTCTGTCTGTGTGTGGTACTGGGCATTAACCCCACAGGTGCTTTACTATGGAGCTACATCCCTAGCCCTTTTTCTTCTTTTCTTTTCTTTCTTTTTAAGATAGGGTCTTGTTAAATTGCTGAAGCTGACCTTGAATTTAAGATCCTCCTGACTCAGCCTCCTCCATACCTGGGATTACAGGCATGCTTGAAGAGTATTGTCATTTTAACAATTTATGGATAATAGAGTATATTTCCATGTATTTAGATCTCTAAGTTCCTTCAACAATTTTGTAGCTTTAAGTGTACAGTTTGGGCACTTATTTTGTTACATTTATTCCTATTTTATTACTTAAAATATATATAATTTTTTCTTACTTAATTTTTAAATTGTTTTTGCTAGTGTATAGAAATGAAATTGATTTATGTATATTAATTTTCTACCCTCCAATCATACTAAACTTGTGTGCAGTGTATTCCTTAGAATTTTCTATATATGAAATCATGTCATCTACAAAGATACAGTTCTATTTCCTATTTTCCAATACAAATGCCTTTAAAATATTTATATGTTCTTGCCTAATTGCAAGAACTTCAAGGAGAAAAGTTGAATAGAAGAAGTAAAAGCAAACATCCTTGTCTTGTTCCTGCATCATTGGGTGAACACATTTGTTTTTTTTTCACAATTAAATATGATGTTACCTTTATATCTTTCATACAAGTCCTTTATCAATTTGATGAAATCCCCTTTCTAGTTTGTTGAATGTGTTTAACACAAAAGTGTATTGGAGTTTGTCAGACACTTTTTTTTGCAGCTATCGAGATGATTACATGGTTTTTGTCCTTTATTCTATTGATGGAGAATTACATTAATTGATTTTTGGATGTTTAACAATCTTGCATTCCTGGAAAAATCCAAATTGATTATAGTATATAATCCCTTTCATTTGTTGCTGGGTTTAGTTGGGTAGTATCTTGGAGAGAATATTCATACTGATATTGGTAGAGATACTGGCCAGTAAATTTTTTCTTGTGATGACTTTTTCTAATTTCTTATTAGGGTAATACTCCAATAATAAGTTGAGAAGTATTCCCTTCTTATTTATTCTTTGGAAAGCTTTGATAGAATAACTATTCTTTAAATTTTAATAGAATTTGTCAGTTAATCATTCTAGACTTGGGATTTGCTTTGTGGGAATTTTTTATGTAGCTTATTTTTCTGCTTCATAGCTGAATCTATTCAGATTTTCTATGTCTTCTTGTCAATTTTAGTAGTTTGCAGCTCTCTAGATATTTGTCCATTTTTCCCAAGCGACCTAATTTGTTGATATTGCCTTGTCTTCTAATTTTCCAAATGATAAGTACTTGATCTGATTAAACACTTAACTTTTAAGTTTAATGATTTCAGCATGCTTCAGATAAGAGAATACATTTTCTGGAGTGATACAGACCTAGACACAAGGTCCACCTCTGATCCTCGCTGGCTTTCAGGTGTAAACTTTAAATTCTATGGACTTCAGGTTGGCCACTGAGCCTTAATGTGTTAAGGGTTATGCTAAGTTCTTCCTCATATTATCTGATTTCAAGGAGAATGTCTTCACTTAAAATAGAAAATGAAAGCTCAAAGGGTTGATTTGGGTCAGAAAGTACAGCCTGTTAAGTGATGGAACAAAGATGTAATCCCAGGTCTGTGAGTTTCAAGTCCGGCATTTTTCACTATGATGTTTTGTCATCTCCATTTGTGGGTTTACTCCAGCATCTAGACATGTGTTAGCTATGATAATGATTCTGAATCATCTTAGCTCTTGTTATTTGCATATATTGGAAGGTTCCCAAGGCCAGTACCATGTGGTTCCTTTGAAAGCATCTCTTGTTTTGATTTAGTACAACATAAATAAGCCTATAATTTAGTGGATTTGACATAAGTATGTCTAAAAATGAGATCCTATTTTTCCCACTTTACTGATAAGGAAACCGAAGCTCAGAATAATGGTCTTCTTTCAGGTCGCCCGGCTTCCTGAGTCCTGCAGATGACTCTCAGAGCTCTCTGGCTCCTTCTCACCTTAGTACTGCTCCCTTGGAGTTTTCAGAAGTTTTCCTCTGAGAACCTCTTGGTCTACATTCTTATAGCTACCTCTTCTTAGTGCATCATGGGATTGTTGAAAAGAAAATGTGATCAAATCACTCTTCTGCTACCTATCTTTCAGTGGTTCCTTGGGCTTTCAGGGGATCATTCAAAAGCAACCTTAGGTCTTAAGGCCTTCAGTGATCCAGCCTGGTTGATCTTTGGCGTCCTCTCATCACTGAAAGTACACTTTGCTTATACCTTATGGAACCAAGGATAGTCCCCACAAATACCATGCTGTTTAGGACTTCATAACATTACATGTACTGTTGCCTCTGCCTGAAATTTTACTTCTCATTTATTTCATTAATTCTTGCTGCTTGCTTGAAGCTTTCCCCTTCCTTATATCCTTATCTGAAGTCCTACCTTCTCAGACTCATCTGAGTGGTCCTAGGTGGTGCTCCTCAAGTCCCTGCCTTATGTCTCTGTCCTAACTTTTATTATGCTACTAGTGCTGTCAACTTGTATGACTTCCCCACTGGATTAACAGCTTTTATAAGTCACAGAACTATGTCCAAGTACCAAGCATGTATTCATTTCAGTGTGAAGGCATCACAAGTGGTTTTACCTGATATGGCATGAATACTCAACATACACCTGGAAATTTTTTTCTCCTAGTCTGAGAATTCTATCAGGAAAATCCCTACAAATGGCCTTTATGCTTTACAGTCTTATTCAGATACTTGGCTGCAATCCATCAGACACTTCTCATCCATTAAATATAATTTTATGCTTTGTTGGAATAGCCAGATGTTAAGCATAGTGAAAAGCAGATGTCATTTCATCCAACGGAAAGGTTATAAACCTATTTATGTTGGCAATCAAGTACAAGTATTTAAATGATGAGTGAAGCAGACAGGTTTTTCTTCTGGTAAATCCAGGAATAACAGCTCCTCTCAGGAGAAGGACATGGAATAAGTGGGGTTGGGGTGGAGTCACAGACTTCTGAGAATGAAGGGTGACTAGGTGACTAAGTAAATTATATAATTTGAGATTCTTTTGGTAATTTATGAGTGTTATTATCACAGGAAATCTCATCCATGTTCCAATTCTTTCAGGGATTCTAGCAGAATATATTTTGCATAAGATTCCTTCCTATCTCAGGTGGTGGTGCCAGCATCCACTCAGGCACCTGACTGGACACCTGGAAGTCAACACCAAGTATTTACCTCTTCCACTTCCTGTTTCAATCAATTATCTAGTTTTGCCTATTTTACTGCCCAAATATTTCTTAAGTATTCTATTTTTAGTCTTGTTACCACTGCTCTCCCCTATATATCTTCTATATCTCTTGGCTGGACTGTGTTCACAAGGCTTCCTATTCCTTGACTTGTATGTGCATGGTCCGACTCATTTACTCCAGTAAATATCTACTATGATCTACCATAAATAACTTATATCTGAACATGCCCCTCTTTGTTTAGAGCCTTCTGATCATTCCCTACACCCTGCTAAATCAAGTTAATCCTGTAGCATGTCTCTTACATCACTGTTCTTTGACTGCCTCTCTTATCTCTTGAATCTCCAATTCTGGCCCAGAAATGACAGACTCTCCTTTACTGAATAACTTCCAGATCCCTACCTTCATCCTCCTTTTTATAAACTGCACATAATTATTCACATTATTTACATTATCTGGAATTTCCTCTCCACCTTTCCTACCAGAATACTTCACTTTACTTAAAAAAAAATATATATATATATATATATATATATATATATATAATTTTAAAATTGAGGTGTAAGCCACATAATGAAATTAGTCATTTTAAAGTGAACAATTTAGTTGTCTACATTTTGAAGAATTCTTCTAGGATCTACAAAATGTATTTGCATAATTCCTTTTATATTCTCAATTTTTAATTCTATCATCTGTGTAATTTCTGTATCTATTGACTGAATTTTTCTTTTCAGTAGGGGATATATTTTCTTGATTCTTTACATGCCTGGTATTTTGCTTGAATGAAAGACATTGTAAATTTTACTTTGCTGGGTGCTGGGTATTCTATAATCACATAGCTATCATTGTGAGTTATTTTGAGATGTTGCTAAATAATTGGGAAGGAAATTGATCCTTTCAAGGCTCATTTTGACCTTTGTCAGACACCTTTTTGGGGGGCTACATGTATTGGGACATCACTGCTAACTAATGGGGAAAATTTGAAAGAAACTTATGTACAACTGAACTTGGGTGAATTTAGACACAAGCTTGGGACCCCCAGGTGAGAGAATTGTTAATAAAATTGTTTCCACTCGCCCTTTGCCATATAACTTTAGGAAAATCTCACACTGAATTTTCTTGTCTATAAAATAGGGACAATAATTTCTACTTCTTGGGGTTGTCATAGGAAGAATGCATGAGATAATATATGAAAAGTGTCTTGTAATCTGTATAGAACTTGAGAGCTACCTAATAAATTGTAGGCACTTTACTAAAAATTTCTTAGACTCTGTTTAGTTTTCATCAGATTTACTATAATTTCTCTTTAAGTACAAATGGCATAGATTATTGTCCCTGTTCATAATGGCGACACCAAGTAAAATTTACCTCTCTATAGGAATATTATTATGTTTTATGGCTATGAGAAAAATTGGTCATTTTTGAAACATCAGGTTTTATTTTCTGTCCCGCCTTATTATTTTTATAAGCCCAGTGTTTATGTAAATATATTCTCCAAAACACAGTACCACAAGATGCAACTCAGAAAAATGTTTTCATGGTTGGTGAGGATGGAAAATGTAGTATGCTATGTACATAACACCTTTTCTTGCTCTTCTGAAAATACACAAGGTATGTGAACATATTAAATATGAATCTTTGCTTAGCTCAAAAGTTTTAAAATCACCTTGGTTATAAAAATAAGTTCTTCCCATGACACACCTACTAATATTCCAAGCAAGTATTGTTTCACAGATCACATTTGGCCAATGCCTCATTAAGCAAAGTTAGCGTTTTCAACACAATAAATGACAACGTGAGAGTGGGTAGTGGTTACCACAAGTCAATATTTTCAGCTCTGCAGGAAACCTGGCCACTCTTGATCTATACTTACTTTGATACCTTGTTTTTCAAAATGATTGATGCATAAAATGACTCTCCTTTACCCTGTATTAGCAAGGATTTGTTCTGACATTCTACCTGGGAGTCAATCAGAAATCCAATGTGAGGTTAAGTCAATAAACTCCTGGTTCCCCTTCTACTTTTTATTTATTAATAGAATTGATAGGATCCAAAGGCCTTTCTTGTTCATTTCAAATCCTACCAACATGGAATTTGATCTTACTGATTTTCAGGCATAGTGCATTACATCTAATATATTATATGAGAGTATCTAATTTAACAGACAAAGAAATGAAGGCTAAGGGAGTCTAAAAGCTTGTTTATGCCAAATAGCAAACGGATCCAGATTTCTAATAGGTATATTTCTTACTTAACCACAATGTATTGTGTTCCACTCTTACTGTACTTGTTTAGAAAGTCTTACCTGCCCATCGTTACTGGTTTGCTACACATATATTACACAGCAAGCTACTCCTGAACTAAATTGTTTAAAGGAAACATCTATCCTCATGGATTTGTGGATTGGTTATAGCTTGGCTAATCTGGGTTGAGATCTGTTCTGTGAATGTATTTTCCCGTTTGGAGACTAATAAGCTAGTGGGGGCAAGTTCTCTTCATGGTAATGAGAGATCCCCAAGAACAAGACAGTCACCATTTAGCCTTTGAGCAGGGCATGGCCTCTAACTGCATTGGCTCAAGTAAGTTATACAGCCAAAACCAAAGTTAATAGATGGATTTATACTTTGCTTCTATAGTTAAGAGAATTTAAAAGTCACATGCCATTTAGTATATAAGATATTCACAGGTTTGGGGATTCCAATGTGAACTCCATTAGGAGTCCATGGCATTTTTCATTTGGTGGAGTTGGCATTCCAATAGCTTTTTAGTAGACTTTCATCGTGGTTCTAATTTGCATTTCCCTAAAGATTAATTAGGTTGACCAATTTTGTATGTGTAACTTGTTCTACTTTCATTCTGTATATTTTCTTTGGTAAAGTTTTTACTGTTGTAGCTTTGTATTATGAGGTGGTATGAGTATACTAACTTGGTTCTTTTCCTTAAGAGCTTCTGGCTATTCTAGCTCTTTTTATTTTCTGTATGAATTCTAGATTCAGCTTGTCAATCATACATAGAATCACACATAGAATACTAGTGTATTGACATTGTCTCTGGGACTTTGGTAGACTTATTTTAGTGATTTTGTGAAGGTTCTCAGGAAATATCCACGAAGACAATATTGTTTTGCATGCATAGAAACAACAGTATTTCTTTTCCTATGAATCTGTATGTTCTTCATTTCTTTTTCTTGTATATTTACTCTGATCAAGAACTTTAGTTTAAAAAAATAGTGAATCAAAATGGCAAAAACAGATGCCCTAGGGTTATTCCAACTTCCCAAGAAATGTGTTAGATCCTTCATCCATGGGTATGACATTAAGTGTAGGTTAATTCATAGATGCCCTTTAGTAAATTGAAGAAGTTCCTTTCTGTACCCAGTTTGCTGAGATTTTTTGTCATAAATTAACGTTGACTATTATGAGAGACGTTCTATGTTGTCTAGTTAGGATCTTATATGGTGGCATTTCTCTTTCATTAACATGATTAATTAGATTGATATAATTTGCAGGTTCAACCAGCTTTACTTTGCTAGGATAAATTACACTTGGATTGTTGAAAGTGATTGGCTTGTATGTTGCTGAGGACTTTCACATCCATATTCATATGGGATTTTACTACTTAGCTTTCTTTTCTGGTAATGTCATTATTTGGTATCAAAGTAACAATTGAGCTAATTAAATGAAATGAGCAGTGATCTCACTTTCTATATTCTGAAAATATTTGTGTTGAATTGGTATATTTTTCCTTCTTAAATGTTTGGTAACATTTAATAATGAAAGCATCTGGGCCTCAGTTTTCTCTGTGGAACATCTTTACCACAAATTTAATTTTTTTAAAAGATATTTTACTATCAGGTTACATGTAAATTTATGAACATAGAGCTTTGAGTGTTGCCTTATTATTTTAAATATCTATAGAATGGGTAGTGATGTTTTCTTTCATTTCTAATAGTTAAAATTTAATCTCTTTATCTTTTTTTCTTCCTTCTTTCCCCTCTTCTCCCCTACTTCCCTTTCTTTCTATCTTCCTTCCTTCTTTCCTTTTTCTTTTCTTCCTTCATTTTTTGGGGGAAGGGTCAGTCTAGGTAGAGGTGTATTAATTTCATTAATGTCTTTCAAAGATTTACCTTTTGGTTTCATTGATTACTTCTTTGTTGCAGAGTGAGAGTTCTCAATTTCACTGATATACTGATGTTATTGTTTTTTGCTTTCTTCTTATTTTGTTTTCAGCTTGATTGTTTATTTAGTTTCTTAAGGTACCTAATAATTGATTTAAGACTTTTCATCTTTTCCAGTATATATAATCAATGTTACAAGCACTTCTCTAAATATTTCTTTGGCTGCATTTGATACAGCACAAGTTTTGATATGTTGTGTTATTCTTCATTCATTTCAAAGTATTTTCAAGTGTTGCTCATGGTTTCTTCTTTGATTCATTGGCTAGAGATGTATTATTTAATTTACAAATATTTGAGGATCTTCCAGATATCTTGATTTCTTCTTTAGTTCTACTATTCTCTGTGAACATACTTTGTGCAATTTAAAATTTTAAATATTTGCTAAAGTTTGCTTTTTCTGGCCCAGATTATGATGTAACTTCATGAATGTTATCTCTATACTTGCAAAGAAGGTGTAATCTGTGTTTGGGGGCTGTGGTATTCTGTAAATGCCATTTTTTTTTGTGTTGATTATAGTGCTGTTTAGATTATCTATGCTCTTACTGATTTTTTATCTACTTGTTTTATTAGCTTCTGAGAGATAAGTAACAGAGTTTCCATGCACATTTATATGTTTATTTCCCCATTCAGATCTGTTTTTGCTTAATCTGTACTGGAACAGATTTTCTTTTTAAGTCTAGACATTTATGGTTTATGTGTCTTCTTTGTCAACTGACTTCTCTGTCATTATATAACATTCTTCTTTATCCTTGCTGATATTCCTTTGTCTAAAATGTACTTTAAATATTAATGTAGTTTCTCTGAATTTCTTTTGCTTACTATTTACAAGCTATCTACTTTTTCCATTCTTTTATTCTTGATCTATTTTTGTATTTGTTTAATATGTTTCTAGCAGACAGTTTTTATTGGTTAATTCTCAGTTTCTTTTAATGGCATTCTTAAATCATTTCTACTTAATAAAATTTTGATAAATTGGTTTAAAATCTATCTTTTTACATCTTAATAAGATATATATTAAGTTTATATCTTGTTAGCTTTTTTACCCATTTTATTACTGTACTTTTTTTCCTTCTCCATTTTCACTCACATTTAGATTGTGTTCATGTGTGTGTTCATGTGTGTGTGTGTGTGTGTGTGTGTGTAAGAGAGAGAGAGAGAGAGAGAGAGAGAGAGGGACAGAAAGAGAGAGATTCTGCTTTTTCTCTTTACTGGTTCAATTTTTCTATCATTTCAAAATAATTTTAGTGATTTTCCTAGAATTTAATCTTTAATCAGTTTATCATCAAATAATATTGTTATGGTTTAGGTAGGAGGTTCCCCCAAAAGCTCATTTGTGAGATAATGCAAGAATGTTCAAAGGTGAAATCATAAGATAATGAGAGCTTTAACCTAATCAATGTATTAATACACTGATATGAATTAACTGACTGGTAACCATAGGCAGGTAGGGTGTGGATGGAGGAAGTAGGTTACCGGGAGTTCCACTTTGGGATTTATATTTTGTCCCTGGTGAGTGGAGGTCTCTCTGCTTCCTTGTTGCCATATCTCCAGCTACTCTCCTCTGCCATGTCCTTCCAATGTGATGTTCTGCCTCACCTTGGGCCCAGAGCTATGGAGCTGGCCAACCAAAAATGGAATCTCTGAAACCATAAACCAAAACAAACTTCTAAATTTTTCCTTCTCTAAGTTGTTCTTTTCAGGTATTTTGGTCACAGAGACCGAAAAAGGTTGATTAAAGCACACATCATACCACCTTACTTGCTGTGTTACACATCTTATAATACTGTACTCCCAATTTATGAATCTTATCTTTTATGTTACTTTTTGTCATAAACTTTGCTTTTAATGATATTGTAATCATATAATATTTTACTACTATTTTGGCTTTAACTGGTTACATTTAAGAGATGTAGAAATAAAAAAATGAATTGTATTTACCCTCATTAGTTTACTTAGTTTGCATTACTAAATGTAGCTCTAAGTTCTCTGTAGTTTTCTACTTGTTGATTGAAATCCTTCCTTGCATATTTCTTATACTGCAGGTCTAAGAGTAATGAATTCTTTCACAGTCCTTTTCCTGAGAAAATTTTTTCTTTCCCTTCTTTAAAAAAAAAAATATGTTATCTATAATAACAGTCCTCTCCCCAACTAACACTTTAAAGATGTCACTCCATTTTCTTCTGGCATGCATAGTTTCTGAAGAGAAGTCTTCTGTAATTCTCTCTCTCTTTTTTTTTCTTTTGTAGTTATTTTTCTTTGTTATTGCTGTTTTATTTTGTTTTTTTTTTTTGTCTACTTTCTAGATTTTATCCATACTGGGTTTTCAGCAATTTGGATATGACATATCTAGGTGTTTTCTGGTTTAGTTAATTGGTTTTTGTCTTGTTCTATATTTTCTTGGTGTTCTATGAGCTTATTTGATCTATGGTTCAGTCATAATTTTGGAAAATTGTTGATGGTTATTTTTTCCAACATTTTTTCTCCCAGTTTTGCTTTCTCCTTATGGGATTTCAACTATACATATATTATCCTACTTGATATATTTTCACACTTGTAGAAGCTTATTCTTATATTTTTCCTTTTTTGTTGCTTTGTTTTTCTATTTGTGTAATTTCTATTGATTGATCTTCAGTTTTGGAGATTCTTTCCTCACCTGGTCAAAGTCTACTGATGAGACTTTAAAATACATTGTCCATATCTGTTACAGTGTTTTGTGCTTCTAGCATTTCCTTTTGGTTTGACTTTAGAGTTTTATCTCTCTGCATACATTACCCATCTGTTCTTGGCTGAGTACTTTTTCCATCAGAGCTTTCAACATATTAATCACAGTTATTTTAAGCTCTGTTTTTGATATTTCCAACATCTGTGTCATATCTGTCTCTGGTTGTGCTATTTGGTTCATTTCCTGACAGAAAATATTTTCTTGGGTTGTTATTATGCCTCGTAATTTTTTGTTGAAAGTTAGATATCTTGTATAGTTCAGTAGAGTAGTTACTTTCCTATCTGAAAACTGGACTATTATCTTTTCTTTTCCTGAATATTTAGGGTGAGAGTCTAACTTACAGACCTAATTTAACTTAATTGAGATTCATTGTTGTTGTTTTTGTAGGTATTTTTACTGCACTATAGCCTAGAAACTTCTTTAGTATTCTCTTATGTAGGGGAAGGCTCTGGTTTGTCAGAAGATTTTCTCCTAAAACTACTCCACTCTCAGTTTTAAGCATTTCTTTTTGTGTTGTGTCTCAGAAGGAAACTCTCTCCATCCTCTTGACTTTGTGACAGTAATAAACCAATGTTCCTTGTTACTTAGTTTCTGATAGCTGTATGTAGAGGTGGAGTGGGGACATAATCAATTGTTCTGATGTTTTCAGTATTAAAAATGCACTGTCTTTGCCAGGTGTGGTGGCATACACCTGTAATCCCAACAACTCAGAAGACTGAGGCAGGAGGATTGTAAATTCAAAGCCAGCCTCAGCAACTTAGTGAGGCCCTAAGCAACTTAGCAACTTAGTAAGACCCTGTCTCAAAAAAAAAAAAAAAAAAAAAAAAAAAAAAGGTGGATGTGGCTCAATGGGTAAGTGCCCCTGAGTTCAATGCCTAGTTCAAAAAGAAAATGCACTTTCTCCCTGGTTCTTGGGTCTGTGTCATCTCAGTCATCTTCCTTTGCTTCTAGCTTTATGTTTGAGCCCAGCATTTATTTTTATATCCCTTACAGGGGCATGAATTTTTGTTTTTTACTATTTTATCATAGCAGCAATATATTTTTTTATATTTACTAAAGTGAAAAGTTTTATTTTTTGCCCTTCCATATGGCTTAATCTTTGTATCATAATAGGGGTAATAAAGGACACAGGCAGATCTTCTGGACTTTTCCACAAGTAGTGTCATGGAGCATTTTAAAAATTTATTTTTAATTGACAAAATATAATCATTTATATTTATGTGATACAATATGATGTTTTTATATATGTAGACATTTCAGGATGATTAAGTTAAGCTAATTAATACACATCACCTTATAAACTTAATCATTGTTTTGTGGTAAAATTTACTCTCCTAGCAATGTTGAAATTCACAATAGTCACTTTGAGTCAATGCTGTGCCAAATTACACATATTATCTGATTTAGTCATCATATAATCCTGTGAGGCAGGAACCATCATTATTTTTTTCTGCCATGCCTGTGTATCATCTCCATCATTTTGTATAATGCCTTTTTATTTTCTTCAGTCATTACCTCTCCATTTCTCTGAGGAAAGGGATCATGATTACCTCGGTGCTCCTGTGTGGTCAGTACATATTTAACACATAGTATGTGCTTAATGAATTCTGAAGGAATTGATGCAAACATAGACCTTGGGCACATAGATGTACAATAATCAATTATATCATCTTCTCATTTCTTGTGACCATCACTGGGAGACTGGGATAGGATAGGATCCATGTATTCAAAATGCATTCAATCATTTATTAGCTGTGCCGAGGGAGGTGGGAAGGCAATTATAGAGCATGGAATAGAGCAGGCACCATGACTCTCCCTACCATATTTGATGGATCAATTTCAGGGAGTCTGTTTCTCTCCTTGATATGTGGCCATAGCATCTTCCCTAAACTGTTTGGTATCTTCGTAGCCATGTGTGTTGAGCTGCATACACCTGCCGCTTCTCTAGGTACGCTGCTTCCAATGTAGATGGGTACATTTCAGAATGATTAAAGCAAGCTGATTAACATATCAATCAGCTTGCAAACTTATCATTTTATGGTGAGACCTGTGAAATTTACTCTCCTAGCAATTTTTGAATTTACAATATATTTTTAATAACTAGTTCCCAGGCTGGGGAGATAGCTCAGCTGGTAGAGTGCTTGCCTTGCAAGCACAAGGCCCTGAGTTCGATCCCCAGTACCGTGAAAAACAAAAAAACAAACAAACAAAAAAACTAGTTCCCATGCTGTGCAATAGATCTGAAAAACTTTCTCCCCCTGGGTAATTGAAACTCTGTGCCCTTTGATCAGCATCTCCATATCTCCCTTTCTGCTTCTGGTGTTTCCTCTCTCATGTGTTTAAATATCCCCTTTCTCTTCGCCTCTCTGCTTTTGCCTACCTCACTCCACCACCCACACACATATCACCTCAGTTCTTGCTTTCTCTTCCCATCTCTATTTTGCTTTTCACAGGTATCATGAAACCAATCCTGATTTCTGCACCTGCTCAGGAAATTAAAATGTCTAATCTTTTTGGCTGCTACAGCACTGGAAGGCCAAGCTGACAATCTGCTAACTACAGCCCCAAAGCTAAATAACAGAATGTTTTGCAATCAGGGCTAGAATCACAGGTGGTGGGTTCTTTTTTAGCTTTCCATTGCCAACAAAGCAAAAGAAAATATTCCACACCTCCCTGCTGCCTTTCTGCTTCCCACCTGCTTTTTCTATTACATAGTCCTGGGGAGACCTTCTTTGGGGATCACAACTGATGCCTTTGTTTTATCTTCAAAAATGAGAAAGGGGCACGACTGTGAATCTCTTTGTCCCCTTTCCTACCCTCTCTTCATCTCACCTTTGCTTCTTGTGTAAAATTTCACTTCCTCTTGAGTGTGTGTCACCTGCCTGGGAAGGTACATGAGCAAGTGTGATCATGAGACACATGGGAGTCTCAGGGATGGGGCTGCATGCCACACCTGGTCATCAGATTTAGAGACACATCAGTTCTCTGACAGAAGTCCTATCTCTCTGAAGGAGGCAAACATTTTTCTTAAAAATGAGCCCTTTTCAGATAAAGGGGACAAATTTGGAATATATTTCTCACGCAAGGGTGAGGATCCAGCTTCAGGATTGAGGTTGGAAAGGTCCAGGGATGTGATTGTGCACAGGAGGAGAAGGGAAAACACCCAAATGTTACCACAGCTTCTTAGACTTGCCAAGTGCATCCCATCCCAGGATCTTTGCTTTTGCTACTCTTTTTGCCTAGAAAATTCTTCCTCCAGATCTGTGCATGGTGTGTTCACTCACCTTGTTCAGATACCTGCTGACTACCACTTGCTGGTCCACCTGTATAAACATGCTTATATAATTTTAATAAGAGTAATTGGTCATTGCTCTTACAGTAGTCCCCCCTGATCTGTGGTTTCACTGTGGTCTTAGTTACCACAGTCATTCATGCCCCCCACTACTTTACCAATAGGCAACTGTAAACCCATGATGTTAATGACACCAATTAAGTTTCCCCAGATGTTTGGTCTCTGCCTGCCTGACCCAGCCATGATTTTCCACCACAGTGTTCTGCCTTCTGAATACTGGCTCCCCAATTCTCCTTGCCCCTCCTCAGCCTGTGATGGGAAGAACTTCCAGGTAGGAACCTCCAGCACTGTGTAGTGTAGCTGTGTGTTGTCGTGACCTTCTTTCTGGTTGTCTCTAGTGTGATGTATCTCACACTAGTGTTCTGGATTGGCTCCCTGCTTTTCTCAGCATCTCTCCTTGTTATACTTTCTCAGCTTTCACCTATGATTTAATGATGTATTCAGAAAATCTTACTTAAGGATTTCCACCACTCTCATGAAGGAATAAAAGTTCAGAGCTCTCCCATCACCACTACTTGTTTTCTTCTTTGTCTAGAGTTGCAACTTTCTACAAAGTGTGCAAATACACAAGTGGCTACAGAGAAGGTCAAGAAATTTCTTTATCTCATCATACCTTTTGGGTGGATCAGTGTAAGTGGGCACGGGGAGCCCATCCTGGATCTCTGAGTCCCCATAATAGGAGCAGTGTCTTTTTTCTGGACATTACCCTTCAGTGCTGTCCTTATTTGGCACTGAGACCAGGATGCTGCCCTGAACATCTGCCCTACACAATTTTCTTTAGGCTAAGAGTCTGTTGTACCTTAGATGCTGGTCACCACTGACTGTGGCAGGTGCATCCCTTCTGATGGCTCATGGTCTCAATTCTGAAACACTTGCCTGTTTCATTGCTTACTCCACCATCTATACTGCTCTCAGTTCACTGTTTCCAGCCTATGCCCTGTTCACCCACTTCCATTCCTTGACTGGACCTTCAAACTTGAGGTAGTACATTTTATGGTAATTTGTGGCTCTTCCCACCTACCACATTGCCTTGGGCAACTAGGATAATGTGACTTGGTCTAGCACTCAATTCTTTGGTTCTATACTCTGCTAAAAGGCCCTTCCTCTGAATCACCCCAGGCTGTGAGGTAGAACAAGACCTGTTTCTTAGAAATTCCAAAAACGATTTTTCATAAAAATTTGTGGGGTTTGCTTTTAGTTTTCCAGGATCTCTTAGAGCAATGCAAAGGAAACAGGAGTCTCCTAAGTCAGAATGTTTATCTTGAAAAGTTTGTAATCCATTTCATTCATTTATGCAACAAATATTTTTCTAAAAACTGATATGTACCAGAACTGTGCTCATTTCTAGAGATACATGAGACTCATCTTTTTTTTCATGGAGCTTACAACCATGATGTGAGTCATAGAAGAGGGTGTCAGCAAAGTTAAGCAAAATTATATTTACATTCTATGCCTTGATTATAAATTCCCACTTAAAATATCATTGGATAATGTCTTATTTGACAACAGCTATAATCATGTGACCCAGTTATAGAAATATGAGGACTGTATCATCATGAGTATTTCTACTCTATTTTGTTATGAATATTCATATGTATTCTATATATGTATGTATGTGGGTCTCACTAAATCCACAAAAAGGCTAACCTTCCACAGAAAAGAGAGGTCTATTCCTGTGTGGCTGTGGGACATTCATCTTTTTTCTGCCTGTACACTTGAGCTGAAATATTGACTCTCCTTGGGTCTGGAACATGCTGGCTTTTAGACTGAAATTGACATGATCAGCTCTTCTTAGAAATCCTGCTTGCTGACTATAGTTCTGGGGATTTCTGTTTGCATATCTGTGAGATAATTCTTTGTAATAAATTTCTTTACACACACACACACACACACACACACACACACACACACACACACACACCCAGAAACACACACTGTGAGACTTGTGACAAGTGATGTGCTTTGCTTCAGTACTGGGTGAAGCTGGTTTTGAGGAATCACAGGAAGAGATGTGGCTATCTGACCCAACAGGGCTATTTTAAAAAGAAGAGTGCTGGATTTGAGGGTAAATACATTTACTACAAAGGAATAGAAAAGGAATATTCCCAAACCATTCACGTGATCTGTGTTAACTCTGAACTTCTATTTCTGGCTGGATTTGGGTTTAGTTACCTTTTCTTTACAAAAATAAAGTGACAGCACAAACCACACACACACACACACACACACACACACACACACACACACCCCACATACATGCATTTCTATAGTTTTATCTTACCTGTCCATGATATCTCTGTCTACCAAGGTAAAGATGGAGATACCACTCTGCTTATGTCTCTATCAGTCCAATGCTACAGCAAGGGGGCTACTCTCCAGAAAAGCCAATTTGCTCTTCCTGGAATCTACGTAAAGTTCCCTTTGGAGGCATTTGTTCCTATTCTCAAATTCCTTCCTCCCTACCCTGTGAGGGAAAAAAGAAATTACAGGTGAAAAAACCTTGTCCAATCAAAGAAAGCTTCCCCATCTGAGTTCCAGACTCACCCACAGGAATAAGCTCCAGGGAGGCCAGTGTTTGTGGAGCCCTGGCCCTCATGCTGAGATTTGTTCACACTGTTTCCTTTAATTCTCCCAACAGTCACAGGAGGAGAAGAGACGTGGAGGAGCTTCAAATACAAGGCACTTTGCCCAGTGATTCAGGCATGTCACTGTCACAGAACCAATCTTTCTCTTCCATTTCCTTCTCTATCCACATACTGAGATTTTCCTTTGATAGCATTCTCTTCTGATATAGCATTTTTTTTTCTTTACATCACAAAACAAATTTTAAAAACCCCAAATTAACAACCAACTACCAGCCCAATGCAAAAAAAAAATTTAAATTAAAAAATAGCATAACCGAAACCAAAGCAAACCAAATCACCACCACCAACACCACTACCACCAACTACTACTGGCTTCACAATAAAGGTATCCATAATGACTTGAAAAGCTTACCTTTATCTGGAGTAATTTCAAATTTATTGCAATTCAAACAAAATTGAATGCTGTTTAAAAGGCGAGGAGATTAAGACATAGCAGATAAAGGGTTTGGTTAAATATATTCATTTTGACCCCTTAGTAGAGCAGTGTGTTGTCTGGCAGACTCTGTTCTGTTCTTCGACTTTCTTGTGAATTAAAGGAATAAATTTATTAATTCATCAAATATTCATTCTATTATGGGCTGAGTACTACTGTAAATACCAGAAATATACTCATAGACAAGATCTGTCGAACTTTCTGTTTTGGAACTTTGTTCTGTAGGGAAAGATGAATACCTATGAATCAAAATGTGGTCAGGAGAACTTCAGTTGAGGATAATGCCTATGAAGAAAGTAAGAAGATGTAGTGAAGGTACCTGGGATAAAAAGCTAAGCTGGCTGGGTTTAGGAAAGACCCTACGGAAAAAGAGGATATTTGAGGTCTCCTATATAATGAGAAACCTCATACAAGAGGGTATGAGGTCACCCTTCCAAGGACAGGAGGCATTAAAGTCAAAATCCACAAGTCAACAGTGAGTTTAACTTATTAGGTAAGACAAGAGGATTTGGGGCAGGGGCGCATGGTGGATTTTTTTTTTTCATCATGTATTCTATGTGTCCCCCAATTATTATGTATAATTCAATATTCACCCATACTTTATAGTATCATGCTTATTTTTAAGATGTTAATCTGACACCCAGAATCAGTGGGCCACTAGGGATGATATAGCCAGCCAAGAGCAGAGGAAGGATGGACTTCAGGCGCACTGACCGTCAGAGGAGTGTGAGAGTCAGGTCCTTGCAGTTAGACGGGAGCAGTTCTCATAACATCCTGACTTTTGATATCAGTTGCAAATTTTGCGGATTTCCCAAACCGTGTTTAGGTTTAATAATCACTAAAAGCATTTCCTAAACTCACTGAAAGTTGTTATATTTGTGGTTTATCATAGGAAAAAGACATAGATTAAAAAAAAAAAAAAAAAGAACAACTGAGGAAAGATGAATACAGGACAGAGTCTGCTGTGAAATGCCAGGCTTTTTTCTGTTCTCCCTGTGTGGAGTCAGGACAGTGTTTTTCTCCTGGCACAGACATGTGACAACACACAGAGTGCTGTCAATCAAGAAAGTTCACCCTCAGTGTTCAGAGTTTCCATGAGAGCTTCCTCATGAAGATGTGGTTGGTTGATTGATTTCCTACATGATTTGTCTCTATCACCAGTCCCTCCAGAACCTGAATGACATTGAATGTACCAAACCCCTTACCCATATCCCACTAATGCTAGCTGGTACGGCCAGGTCCCACTCTAAATCATGTTTTTAGCTATCTAGTGTGACTCAAGGCCTCCAGTTAAAGACAAACCTGTTAGATATGACATCCCAAGGGCTGAAAGATCACTTCCCAGAAACTAAGGGCAAAGGCCAGTCCTTTTTTTAGGCAAGGCTAAATTATTCACCATATACATTGTTTAAATGATACCCGGGTTTCTAATCACCCATTATTCATCTTTTAATCCTGAGGTTCTTTTGGATGGGGATGTATGTTCTGGACTGGACCAGGAATGTCCCCAAATGTGAATGTGTTCAGAGGTGGAGCTTTTGAGAAGTGATTGGATAATGAGGGCTTGACCTCATTCATGTATTAATCCATTGATGGCTGAATGGACTGCTGGAAGGTGGGACCTAGTTGAAGAAACAGGCCACTGGAAGCTTGCCCTGGAATGGTTAATTTTATGTCCAACCCCTTTCTCTCTCTCTCTCTGCTTCCCAGTTGCCATGTACTAAGCTGCCTTCCTCTGTCATACCCTTCCACCAAGATGTACCTCACTTGCGGTCCAAAGCAATGGAGTCAGCTAACCATGGACAGAATCCTCTCATACCATGAGGCAAAATAAATCTTTCCTCCTCTAATTTGCTTTTGTCAGGTATTTTATTCACAGCAATAAAAAGATATCAGTGTGGGTAGGGGATCTAAGCTATAGTGGGGTGGTCCTGCCCTACTTTGGCTAGGAACCCTGTGCATAAGCATTTTCTAACCACTTCAGGTAAGACATTTCCTCGCCTGCTAGATTTTCTGGCTCCATGGCATATGTTACTGGGAATCCATCGAGGCATGATGGGAATCACTCTCCACAGGTTGCCCTCACACAGAAAAGGCATAGTGAAGGAGCACCAAACTGGCACTCTCAGATCATTGCCATGGCAACTCCTCCCATCCAACACTCTGGGTATTTCAGTGGAATCTCTTCCTGAACCTTTGTTTGAGGTCAGCTGCATTGTTCATGAATTCCCTCTGGACAATGACAACCCAGGTAGCTCTCCTTTCCCATGGTGATCGCAACTGGCAGAGGACAAAGCAAGTGTGGGAACAGAATTGCCTGAGGATTCCCCTTTTATGGGTCCCACTTCCTTCGACAACCTGGCAGACTCTGCAAGAGGGCTCTCATTCGCCCACTCACTTTGCTCAAACATGGGCTGTGCTGTGGCTTGGACAAGTGTTCTCTAAAGCCTCTCTGTTATAGGCTTGGTACCCAGCCTGTGACTACTGAAAAGTGGTGGAATCTTTAAGGGGTGAGGCAGAGAGGAAAAAAATTAAGTGCTAGGGGTTATGCCCCAGAAGGGGATATTGAGACTCTAGCCCCTTCCTCTCTTTTTGGCTTCCTGTTGTTATGAGGAGGGTAGCTTCTTCTGTCACACATTCTCATCACGATGCATAGCCTCCCTACAGGCCCCAAAGTAATAGGCCAAGTGGCCATAGACTGAAACCCCAGAAACTATGAACCAAATCCAATCTTTCCTCCTTGTAAGTTGGTTTATCCCAGGTATTTGTTAAAATAATGAAAAGCTGACTAACACAGGATTATGTATCCCAAATGGCCTTTCTTTCTCACTTCTGCTTTCTCCTCCCAGATCTAGCTAAATCTGACTTAATCTGAAATATCCTTCCGTGTTTCCTTTATAGAGAGACAGTTTGTGATAATAATATCTTCCTATATGCCAAACACTGTTCTAAGCACATTTCATTAATTACCTTGTTAAATCCCCATAAACAGACATTTGAGAGTAGGCCTATTGCTAGCACCATTAAACACATGTGGAAAATGAGCCCAGGGAGATTACAAAGTTATCAAATTCTCATGGCTAGTAAGAGGAAGAGCAAGAGCTGTGTTCTCAACCACTGTACTATACTGAATCTCTAGATCTACTGGACTCAGGAAGGGTCACATCTGTTTTCATTGGTCATCTGATCCCTGAGTTTCAGAGACTTGTGACTACCACCTAGGTCTCTTTTCTCTTTCAGTTATGTAAACTTTCCATCATCGCATAGTGTTCTATAGTGACAAATACAACTGGTCTTTGTCTCCTATTCCTGAAATAGAGGTTAGAAAACATTTGAAATTTCTTGAGTGACTGAAGTATTTGTTTTGCTAAGGAGGTGACTCATGGTAGGTCCCTAGTCAGTTTCAGGATGTGGACTGATAATGAGAAAGACCAACCATGTGAATAGAGCATTAGAACTTTCAGCCATGTAATCTTAGGAAGGCAAGTGGGGGAGGGGTAGAAGTTAAGTTTAATCATGTGGCCAATGATGTAATCAACCATGCCTTTATAATGAGTCCACAGTAAAAACCCTGGGCCCATTGGTGAATGTATTTATGTGCTAAGAGTATGACACACACTGATTCCATCCAGGAGATCTGGAAGCAATACTACTAAACTTCCAGACCGTGCCCTGTCTTCCTTCCTCCCTCCCTCCCTCCCTCCCTCCCTCCCTCCCTCCCTTCCTTCCTTCCTTCCTTCCTTCCTTCCTTCCTTCCTTCCTTCCTCTTTCTCTCTATCTTTGTTCCTTCCTTCCTTCCTTCCTTCCTTCCTTCCTCTTTCTCTCTATCTTTGTTTCTCTCTCTCCTTTCTTTCTTTCTTTCTTTCTTTCTTTCTTTCTTTCTTTCTTTCTTTCTTTCTTTCTTTCTTTCTTTCTTTCTTTCTTTCTTTGTTATTCTTGATCTAAATTCACTATAACAAAATTATAATTGTAAGTATAGTATTTATAGCAAATTCTGTAAGTCATTGTAGTGAGTTTTAAAAACAGTAAGAGTTGTGTGAACCCTTGAAGTGATGGTTAGTCAGTCAGAAGTGTAGACAGTCCCTAAAACCTTCAGCTAGCATCTGAAGGGAGGTCATTCTTGATAAGGATCCAGCCTCTGTGGGATCTGTTACATCAGGGTGGTTGGTATCACAAGTGAAGAACAGTCTCTCAGGTAGAGTAGAAAGAGTATTTTGGAATTTGTTGCTGATTGGGCACAATAGTGATGGTTTGGGAACACCAAAAACTTGCAACTGGTGTCCAAAGTGAAGGCAGTCACATGAAAGCCTTGGCCCTTAACATGAAGGGTCTGTGCTAACTCTGGCTAGTTAGTGTCAGAACTGAGCTGAGTCAGGACTCACAGTTGATAGCAGAGAACTGTGGTCAGAGCAGTCACAGAAATCCAAAGGAATCTTCATGCTTCGCTGCCTCTCACTGCATCTGCATCCACTCTTCCCTGATAAACTCATTTTAAAAGAAACATTAATGATTAATGAGACTTAAGTTGTAAACACTGCAGAGAAATTTGTCCTTTTAAAATCCATGTTTTTGTATGTGGTTTATCAGGCCTCAATCTGTCAATAGTTGTTATTTGGAGAGGGAAGGCCTTGCCAGGGCCAATAAATTCAGACTGTGCAGACACCAAGGAAAGAGCCTCTGGAATTGGAACACCTGAGCCAGTGCTCTGAATTCTCCACTTAGTGATATGAATTAGGTGAATGTCTTTCTTTTCTGGGCTTCTGTTTCTCATGATACACTGAGGATAGCAAAAATTATAATAAACTCCCTAATATAATTTGTTTCAGGGAATGTGTCCAGCTTTGCATATCTACCCACTCCTTTCCAAGAACTCTTGGTTTCATCCAATATATATAGGTCAGGCACCTTATCCACAAATGCACATTGAAACACTGAATTAACTGAATATTAATTCAGGCAGGCCTCAATGCTCCCAGAAACTTCCCCTTTCTCTTTGGATTGAGAGACAAGATGGGGTCTCCCTATGGTTTCTTAAACTTCTGTTCTCAGAAAGGAATGCTTATTCACAAACTGAGTGCTCATTGGCACCAAACTCTGATTTGCTTTTCTAGGGAATTAAAGTTCATTTCCATTCTCATATATTGAATCCATTTCTTCCTTTCCTCGCAAACCACTGCTGCTCTTTGCCTCACTGCATAGCCCAAATGCCCATTCATGGACCTCCAGACTCTAACATTGCACTTAAACAAGAAGTTCTTTTCCAAGGCACCTCATATAGTTTATGCCCATGAGGTATCTGCTTATTTTTATTTTATTTTCACATAGGTAGAAAAACTAAGACACTGATATTTATTTTGGGGAACTTTTAAGGATAGAATAATGCAACTTACTACTGAAATTTGATGAATATTAATTTGTGTTCTCCCTTCACCCACACAGCACAGGTAATGACTTAGCTTAGATAACTAAGTCTAACAGCTGCAAGCCTCCCCTGCCTGGGCTGTGGGTGTGCCTACCACCCAGTTATATCTCAGAAAGTTCACTGATGCTTTTCCCTCTGAAAGTGATTTGAGATTTTCAGTTCTGGTCTCTTTTGGGTACATTTATTTAAGGGATGTTTTTTGCTCTGGTAGCTTGAATTCTGGGTTGATTCCCACTGTTTCAGAACAGTCCCTTCTTTTCTGGGAGGGGAAGGGGCTGCCTCAGTTAGGAGTCTATACTCAGAAAAATCACTTCCTTTCATAAAATTTGAGGACATCTTTACTGCATCCTCCATGGTTCTCCATTGATGGCCAAGGAAGGAGGCATCTGAGAGGTTCTGTTTCAACTCTACAGTTTGTAGGAAAATAAGTTTTCTTTATCCTCTACTCCTACATGGTGATGATTCACATTCAGAGACTCTCATAATTTTGAATCTCATCCTTTTAAGATTCAAGCCAATTGCCCAATTATTCTCCTTAGTGCCTCTGCAAAGGGAGAACTTAGGGCCTTTGCTGAGCTAAAATATCAAGAAGTGGCAGAGTTGGGACCAGAAGCCAAATGTCTAGGTAGGAGCACAAGTATTGGAGCTGCATGAGATCTTAGAAACTAGGGGGCTAAACAGCCTTGTTTTTCAGAAATTAACTGAAATACAGAAGGTTGTAAGCCTTGCCCAGGTTAGAGGGGAAGTTTGCAATGTGTTTTCCATCTGCTCATCTGGACTTTGTATAAGACCTAAAAGACCATTCCTGTCATTTAAGGGACCATGCACAGGAAGGGGGTTAGCCGTCTGGACAAGCCAGACGCAAGACCTTCAACTTTGTCACCCTCATTATATCCTATTGTGCTTTCTGAAAGATTATGAATGCAAATACTCCCCCAAAGCCATGTGACTTTTCTATATTTTCCAGCAATGGTTCTATCCAGTCTGACCTTCTGGAACCTCCACTTGCACACACATGAAAAAAGTGAAGAGAAAGATCTGAAGTTTAAGTCTGAAGAGCTGAGCTCACTTTCCCGCTGAATAGATCTTAGGTTTACTAATGAACTCCTTGTTGTTTCTCTGGAGCTCAAATTTAAACTGGGAATCCTGTCTCTTATCTGGTAGCTCCAGTTGTAAGGCAGCCTGGCAAAAGGGAGGCAATGGATATTCTTTCAGTCCTCACTAGGGTCTGTCCCTTTTCTTCATGGTGCTTTCAAGCCAGAGGGATCCTGAGATATCATAATGTCTCAGTCCATTTTCTGTTGCTAAAACACAATAACACAAATTGAGTATGTTATTAAGACAAGAAGGTAATTTTGGATCATGATTCAAGTTAAAGGTCAAGGGACCACACCACATTGGTGGTCAAGGGCCACCAATCGCATTCTTGCTGGCCAAGTCCCAAGGGATGCAGGGATCACATGACAGAGATAGGAAGAATGCGAAAGACAGCCTGGCTGGCTTTTATAGCAAAATCACTGTCCAGATAATCTATTAATCCATTAATCTGTGCATTAATCAGTTCAGAAAGACAGATCCCTGATCACCTCTTAAAAGTCTTATCTGGTCCTTTTAATTTAATATATCATAAAGGGGGTTAAATTTCAACATGTGTTTTGAGGGGACAAGTCATAATCAACTCAGCACATGACTATCTAGAGAATCATGGATTCAGATGGATTAGGATTCTGCAGCAACTCAAGGGAACTGAGTGTCTTACACAGTCCTAAGAACCAGGAATCGGCTGCATTCTGTGTCTGGATGGATGGCACCTTCTCAATTTCCAAGCGTAAGTACCTGGTTGGTTTGGGTTGTTCCATCTAAAACTGGGGAACAAGTTGGGCAAGACTCAGAGTATTCTCTTCTCATAGAGTTTCTTTCTGCAGCCTGAACTGTTTTCATTACTGGCCCAGTCAGTCATAGAGAGAAAGACCATGATGATCTACTCATGGGGAGTTTTACCCATGGAAGCATTCCTCAGAAGGAACTGACATAGGTACTCCAGGGCTATGATGAGAACCTTAGAACAGAAGATCTCTGTTCTAGTTACCCAGGATCTAGTGAAAACTGAAAATAATTAATTTAATATATATAAATCCCTATGAGTACACGGTATTTGTTATGGTTTGGATATGGAATGTACCTCAATGTCTCATGTACTTGAAGGCTTGGTCCCTATGAGAACAGTGTTCAGAGGTGGGGTATTTGGGGAACTGACTGGACCATGAGGTCTCTGACCTCGTCAGTGGATAAATCCACTGATAGTTTAATGGACCAGTATTTATTTAATACAGTATTTAACAGTATATTCACAGTATTGTTGTGTAGTTCTCAACTCTAGAACCCAGAACTGTTGATTTTAGATGTCATGATGTTTGTGGGAGATTGGTCAGACCCCACTTTGAGATCCTTCGTTATATTTATGGAGAACTTCCTGCTGGCTCTACGTTCATGTTGTTCTAACTACAGACCACCATTTCTTCTCTGCTCAGGTGTATTTTTTTTTTTTTTAAGTATTTATATCACAGTAACAAACTGAGAGTGTGCAGGTCAATTTTAGCTCATAAATCACAATGTGTTTTCAAAATCTAGAGAATTTACCTTAAAACCTTGATGTATGTCTTTTTTAAAAAATAGGTGCAAGGATTTTTATTTTTTCCATTTTAAAATTTTTATTTGTACAGATTGCATTTTGATTCATTGTGCACAAATGGGGTATGACTTTCCATTTCTATGGTTGTACACGATGTAGATTCACATCATTTGTGTAATCTATGGATGAAAGTCTTTTTTAAAAAAACATGAATCATACCTTGAAATTAGATCTAATTTCCTCAATGTAACAAGCAGTCAGAGTCAAGCAGTGGCTGCCTCTGTGGACAGTTGATGATTACCATAGTGACCTCAGTCTCTACTACTCCTCATTGTCTCATACTCAATTCATTTTATTCATTTACATTAATGGGTATTTTCCTATATTGAGGTTATTCTCCACTTTATCCCATGAAAAGGTTCATGGCAGAATGAATTGAGGTAACTTCGTTGATTTTTCCTGAGGTTTCTGGGATGATCCATTTATTCATTTATTCAACACACTAACACTGAGTGCCTGTGTGTGTAGAACTGTCCTAGATGTATGGTTAGATGTACCATGGGTAATACATATGGTTCATCTTGGCACTTGAGAAAGGCATAGTGAACTCATAAGATGGACAAGCTGAAACCACAATGTGACATGGCACCTAATAAAATGCTGTGTGAATTCAGGGAACCGCTGATCCTATAAGGGCAGACAGAATGGGTAAAGAAGCCTACCAGCCCACCAGAGGACTGATCTTATGCTTGGTTTGAAGGACAGTGAGAAATGAGCCTTGGAGAAAAAAGTGTCAGGGTGCTCAAAACTTGGGGAGCAGTCTGCGAAAAGCAAAAGGGACTATTTCATATGCACAAACTGGGCCAGTGTGACCAGAATGGGACATACAAGGAGATATGCAGGGGTTCTGGAAGCATCAGCCACACATGATGGACAAGCTGAGTGGAGGACAGAATCTATGGGGCCACCTGGGTAGTAACGGGTAGGGAGAAGCTCTGAATGGAGAGGATGTTGGAAACCTGGGCTGCTGGCATTAATGGAAAGAATTTGAGGGGTAGATAAGCAGAGATCCAGGAAGATGACACACACTACTCTGAGAGTCTAGCATAGAGCAGAGACCTCCAGTGGATAGAGCTGGGTGAGCCAGAAAGAAAAACTGGCTTCTCTTTATCCCCAAGAGTGATACAAAATGACTCCTGACAGATCTCCATTGCCCTCCAACAGAGAGAGGGGAGCAAAAGTGAAAAACCAGCCAAGTCCCCTTCCCATTCTGCATCCCAGGAACCAGATGCCTGCTCAAGAAAGGGGGAGGGTTTGTCATTTAATACACAAGGAAAGGTTCAAACTGTGCTTTCCATAACCAAAATGACTGAGACATAAAAGATCTTCACAGAATTTCATTAAAGATCAAGAAGAGAGTTTGATGGTGTGGTGAAAAGTGGAAAAGTTGCAAATAGGAAAAAAAATAATAAAAAGGATTCCACGTTTGGATTTCATTGGCTACAGATGTTTTAATAAAATGGATACAGAGGGTTGAACAAGATTCAATTCATTCTGAAGGACTTGTGCCTGATCCTGGGCTCCAGAGTCAGATGAAGATGATTTTAGGATTGGGAGGGGTCAGAACAAAACATGGGAGGCATAGAATATGTTGCCCCAGCAAGTGACAGCAGTGCGGGAACATCTGTCCATCAGCAGGTAAGCTCAGACCTCAGGCTAGAGACAGACATGTGACTTATCCTGGTAGGATTTTTGGAGGCTTGGACACATAAGAAAAGGCATCACAGAATTGGCACAAGTCGAGCAAGGCTTGGAATTGGGGAGCCAGGCACACTGGTTCTGTCCACCTGTTAGTGGGAAGGTACAGGTGACAGGAGTCTCCATGGGTGCATGTCCTTCTAAATGTAGACAAGCTCCCTTCTTATGTTCATGATGACCTCAAATACATTGGGGTCCATGTGTTCATTATGCTTCCTCTTATTCTCAATTACTGTAAATGAATTTCTGCAGAATCACCAAGAACTGGAAAGATTTACAGCAGATTAACTTTCATTTAGTTTAACGAAATTGTCGCAATGCATAAATCCAAGGCTGCCTCAGACTCATGAATTTTTATAGCTACTGCTTGGTAGACAACCCTTTTTCTCTTTTCATTCTCCCCCCGCCTCTGTCACTTCCTCTTCTGCTGTGTGCTTCCTGAGTCTGCTGGGCTAGGCACCACTGTCAGACTCTTTCCAGCCAGGAGATGAAAGCTTCCAGAGAGCTGTGTAAAATGTATTTATGGCATCTCTGAAAATACTCCTGTTTAGTCATAAATACATACAAATGAAGCATGACAAGCAATTTGCTGCATGGAAGCTGATATTAATGACTTGACATATTCATACCTACTTAATATGATCACATTTTTTTCTTGTCCAGTGACATATTCTGGTCCAAAATGTCTTATATTAGGAACAACTCCTTTTCTTATATTAAGATGAAAGCATATTTCCAAGTTTTAGTATTATGCTCTTGTATACTTACGGGCTCATTTCTTTGTGGCTACTGGAAACCTTACTATGGGAAGCAAGGTGGACTATGAGAGGGATGATTCAATTCAACAAAATTTCATAACCTGATTGCTTTTGTTAGATGTTGGGGTTGGTGATGGAACATGACTCAAAAGACCCCACATGCAACTCTCAGTCTCATGGGGTGCTCTGAGACAGCCATGTCCAGGGTTGGGCCTGAAATGAACCTCAACTTCCTGATGCTACTTTCCTGCAAAATTATTGTGGAAGCTTCCAGAATACCTCTAGGAACTATGGCAACTATAATGACCACATATTGGGTTAAGACAGAGCAATAATGTAGGAAATTAGGTTATTGATGCTCTTATTTTAGTCAGTTTTTTTACCACTGTGACCAAAAGACTTTATGAGCATAATTTTAGAGGAGGAAAAGTTTATTTGGTGCTCATGGTTTCATAAGTCTTGGCCCAACTCCATTGCTCTGGGTCTTAGGTGAGGCAGAACATCATGGCAAAGGGTATGTTGGAAGAAAGCAGTTCAGGGTGTGGCCATCAGGAAGCAGAGTGAACTGCATTCATCAGGGACAAAAATGTATCTGAGGTCACCATGAACATAAGAAGGGAGCTTGTCTCATTTAGAAGGACATGCACCTGTGGAGACTCCTGTCACCTGTACCTTCCCACTAACAGATGGACAGAACTAGTGTGCCTGGCCCCCCAATCCCAAAGGCTCACTCCCAGTGACCCACATCCTCTGGCCATACTCTACCTGCCTATAGCTACCACCCAATTAATCTATTGGAGTGAATTAATGCACTGATTAGGATAAGGATCTCATAACCCAAGCACTTCACCTTTAAGCTTTCTTGCATTGTCTCACACATGAGCTTTTGAAGGACACCTCACATCCAAACTATAATAGCTCCCTTCAATGAATTTCCTTTGGGGGCCATTTTTTTTTTGTCCCAGAAGGGACCTGTGTAAAGCAGTGACTCCATAAAGAATCCAAAATTTTTGGGTTACTATTTAAGGAGATAAATTGCAAGATGATAAAGGAAGCTCTGAAGATAATTCATGATACATGCTCACCTCCACTGAGACCTGGGGCACTCTAAACTGGAGTGGGAGGCAAGGAAGCAGAGCCTGCCCTTGGGCTGACCTCGCAGTGAACCAGCGAAGTCCTTGTCCTTTCAAACTTTGAGAACTGAGAGGTGCCCTGCTGAACTGGCCACTAGACTGAAGGAAGGTACAGTCTTGTAACTGCTCTGCTCCACTCTAGGGCAAATGGGAGGGGAGAAAGGTATGGGAACAGGGAAGCAATACAGATCATATTCCTCCTGGACTTTTCCCTTTTCTATTCTCCAGGCTATTTTAAGGTTTAGAAAGGAACACAGATGTCCCCAGACTTATGATGGATCAACTTATCATTTTTTATCTATTTTTTGGGGGTGGGGTTTGTCTCAGTGCCTTCAGTTTTACTCCATTGTATATTTTGACGCCAGTTAGATTGCTGTTTTTGCTACTATAGCTCTGTAGTATAATTTTTTTTTGTAAACAAATGGGATACATGTTGTTTCTCTGTTTGTACATGGCGTAAAGGCGTACCATTTGTGTAATCATAAATTTACATAATGTTGTTTGATTCATTCATTCATTCATTTTCCCTTCCCCCATCCCTAACACCCCTCTTTTCCATCTATACAGTTCTTCCTTCCTCCATTCTTGCCACCCTCCCTCACCCTAACCCTAAACCTAACCCTAACCCTAACACTAACCTCTCCCACCCCCCATTATGTGTCACCATCCACTTATCAGCGAGATCATTCTTCCTTTGTTTTTTTTTTTTGAGATTGGCTTATCTCCCTTAGCATGATATTCTCCAATTTCATCCATTTGCTTGCAAATGCCATAATTTTATCATTCTTTATGGCTGAGTAATATTCCATTGTATATATATGCCACAGTTTCTTTATCCATTCATCAATTGAAGGACAACAAGGTTGGGTCCACAATCTGGCTATTGTGAATTGAGCAGCTATGAACATTGATGTGGTTGTATCTCTGTAGTATGCTGATCTTAAGTCATTTGGGTATAGGCCAAGGAGTGGGATAGCTGGGTCAAATGGTGGTTCCATTCCAAGCTTTCTGAGGAGTCTCTATACTGCTTTCCAGAGTGGCTGCACTAATTTGCAACCCCACCAGCAATGTAGGAGTGTACCTTTTCCCCCAATCCTCGCCAACACCTATTGTTGCTTATGTTCTTGATAATCGCCATTCTAATTGGGGTGAGATGGAATCTTAGGGGAATTTTGATTTGCAATTCTCTTATTACTAGAGCTGCTAAACATTTTTTCATATATCTGTTGATTGCTTGTACATCTTCTTCTGTGAAGTATCTGTTCATTTCCTTAACCCATTTGTTGACTGGGTTATTTGTATTCTTGGTGTAGAGTTGTTTAAATTCTTTATATATTCTGGAAATGAGTGCTCTATCTGAAGTATGAGTGGCAAAGATATTCTCCCACTCTGTAGGCTATCTCTTCACATTACTGATAGTTTCCTTTGCTGAGAGAAAGCTTTTTAGTTTGAATCTATCCCAGTTGTTGATTCTTGCTTTTATTTCTTGTGCTATGGGAGTCCTGTTAAGGAAGTCTGATCCTAAGCCAACAAGTTGAAGGTTTGGACCTACTTTTTCTTCTATAACATGCAGGGTCTCTGGTCTGATTCCGAGGTCCTTGATCCATTTTGAGTTGAGTTTTGTGCAGGGTGAGAGATAGGGGTTTAATTTCATTATGTTGCATATGGTTTTCCAGTTTTCCCAGCACCATTTGTTGAAGAGGCTATCTTTTCTCCATTGCATATTTTTGGCACCTTTGTCTAGTATGAGAAAATAGTATTTATTTGGGTTTGTGTTCATGTCCTCTATTCTGTACCATTGATCTACCTGTCTATTTTGGTACCAATACCATGCTGTTTTTGTTACTATTGCTTTGTAATAGAGTTGAAGATCTGGTATTGCGATACGCCCTGCTTCGCTCTTTCTGCTAAGGATTGCTTTAGCTATTCTGGGTTTCTTATTCTTCCAGATGAATTTCATGATTGCTTGCTCTATTTCTGTAAGGTATGTCATTGGGATTTTAATTGGAATTGCATTGAATTTGTATAGCACTTTTGGTAGTATGGCCATTTTGACAATATTAATTCTGCCTATCCAAGAACATAGGAGATCTTTCCATCTTCTAAGGTTTTCTTTAATTTCTTTCTTTAGACTTCTGTACTTCTCATTGTAGAGGTCTTTCACCTCTTTTGTGAGATTGATTCCCAAGTATTTTATTTTTTTCGGGGCTATTGTGAATGGGATAGTTTTCCTAATTATTCTTTCCAAAGATTCATCACATCACTTATGTATAAAAATGCATTAGATTTATGTGCATTGATTTTTATATCCCGCTACTTTACTGAATTCACTTATGAGTTCTAAGAGTTTTCTGGTGGAATTTCCAGATTCCTCTAAATATATAATCATGTCATCAGCAAACAGGGATAGTTTGAGTTCTTCTTTTCCAATTCGTATCCCTTTAATTTCTTTGGTTTGTCTAATTGTTCTGGCTAGAGTCTCAAGAACAATGTTGAATAGAAGTGGTGAAAGAGGGCATCCCTGCCTTGTTCCAGTTTTTAGGGGGAATGCTTTGAGTTTTTCACCATTTAGAATGATATTAGCCATGGGCTTAGCATAAATGGCCTTTACAATGTTAAGGAATGTTCCCACTATCCCTATTTTTTCTAGTGTTTTGAGCATGAAGGGGTGCTGTATTTTATCAAATGCTTTTTCTGCATCTATCGAAATAATCATGTGATTCTTCACTTCAAGTCTGTTGATATGGTGAATGACATTTATTGATTTCCAGATGTTGAACCAACCTTGCAACTCTGGGATAAAACCCACTTGTTCATGGTGTACTATCTTTTTAATGTATTTTTATATGTGAATTGCTAAGATTTTGTTGAGAATTTTTGCTTCGATGTTCATTAAGGATATTGGTCTGAAATTTTCTTTCCTCGATGTGTCTCCGTCTGGGGTAGGTATCAGGGTGATATTGGCTTCATAGAATGAGTTTGGGAGGGTGCCCTCCTCTTCTATTTCATGGAATACTTTGAGAAGTATTGGAATGAGCTCTTTTTTAAAGGTTTTGTAGAAGTCGCCTGAGAACCGATCTGGTGCTGAACTTTTCTTTGTTGGTAGGCTTTTGATGACCTCTTCTATTCATTGCTTGAAATTGATTTATTTAAGTTGTGCATGTCCTCCTGGTTCAGTTAGTTAATTCATATGTCTCTAGAAACTTGTTGATGTCTTCGATGTTTTCTGTTTTTTTGGAATATAATTTTTCAAAACAGCTTGTAATTATGTTTTGTATTTCACTCATGTCTGTTGTGCTATTTCCTTGTTCATTCCGAATTTTAGTAATTTGAGTTTTCTCCCTCTTTCTCTTTGTTAGTGTGGCTAAGGGTTTATCAATTTTGTTTATTTTTTCAAAGAACCAACTCTTTATTTTGTTAATTTTTCTGATTGTTTCTTTTGTTTCAATTTGGCTGATTTCAGCTCTGATTTTAACTATTTCCTGTCTTCTACTACTTTTGGTGTTGGTCTGCTCTTCTTTCTCTAGGCCTTTGAGTTGTAGTGTTAAGTCGTTTATTTGGTAATTTCTACTTTTTTTGTTGAATGCGCCCAATGAAATAAATCTTCCTCTAAGTACTGCTTTCATAGTGTCCCAGAGATTTTGATATGATGTTTCTTTGTTCTCGTTTACTTCTAAGAATTTTTTAATTCCCC
This sequence comes from Sciurus vulgaris, assembly GCF_902686455.1. Lineage (NCBI taxonomy): Eukaryota > Metazoa > Chordata > Mammalia > Rodentia > Sciuridae > Sciurus > Sciurus vulgaris. The sequence goes on from NC_136463.1 coordinate 74,973,518, forward strand.
TCCTGATGTCTTCTGTTATCCATTCATCATATAATAACATATTATTTAATCTCCAGGTATTGGAGAAGTTTCTGTTTTTTACTCTTTCATTTATTTTTAATTTCAATCCATTATGACATGGTAGAATACAAAGTAGTATCTCTATCTTCTTGTATTTGTAACAGTAGCTTTGTGGCATAAAATATGGTCTATTTTAGAGAAGGATCCATGTGCTACTGAGAAGAAAGTGTATTCATTCTTTGTTGCATGGTATATTCTATATATGCCGTTAAGTCTATTTTGTTGATTGTGTTATTGAGATCTATGGTTTCTTTATTCAATTTTTGTTTGGAAGATCTATCCAGTGGTGAGAGAGGTGTGTTAAAATCGCCTAGTATTATTGTGTTGTGGTCTATTTGATTTCTGGAATTAAGGAGGATTTGTTTGACGTACATGGATGAGCCAATGTTGGGGACATAGATATTTATGATTGTTATGTCTTCCTGATTTATGCTTACCTTAAGCAGTATGTAATGTCCTTCTTTATCCTTTCTGACTAGTTTTGGCTTGAAGTCCACATTATCTGAAATGAGGATGGATACTCCAGCTTTTTTGCTGTGTCCATGTGCACGGTATGTTTTTTTCCCATTTTTTCACCTATAGTGTATGGGTATCCCTTTCTATGAGATGAGTCTCTTGCAGGCAGCATATTGTTGGATTTTTCTTTTTAATCCAATCTGCCAGTTTATGTCTTTTGATTGATGAGTTCAGGCCATTAACTTTCAGGGTTATTATTGTGATATGATTTGTATTCCCAGTTATTTGACTCTTTTGTTTTATGACCTGAATTTGTTTCTCCTTTATTTTGCTATTCCTTTAGGCTAGTTCTTCCCATTGCTGATTTGCATTGTTGTTTTTCATCTCTTCCTCATGGAATATTTTGCTGAGAATGTTCTGTAATGCAGCTTTCTTTTAGTAAATTCTTTTAGCTTTTGTTTATCATGGAAGGATTTTATTTCATCGTCAAATCTGAAAGTAAAGATTTGCTGGGTATAAGATTCTTGGTTGGCATTCGTTTTCTTTCAGGGCTTGGTAAATGTTTATCCAGGCCCTTCCAGCTTTTAGGGTCTGGATTGAAAAATCTATTGATATTCTTATTGGTTTCCCCCTGAATGTAATTTGATTCTTTTCTCTCACAACCTTTAAAATTCTATTTTATTCTATTTTATGTTAGGTATTTTCATAATAATGTACCTTGATGTGGGTCTGTTGTAATTTTGTATATTTGGAGTCCTATAAGCCTCTTGTACCTGGTTTTCCATTTCATTCTTCAGATTTGGGAAATTTTCTGATATTATTTCATTGAATAGATTGTTCATTCCTTTGGTTTGTTTCTCTAAGCCTTCCTCAATCTCAATAATTCTTAAATTTGGCCTTTTCATGATATTCCATAATTCTTGTAGATTCTGTTCATGATTTCTTACCATCTTCTCTGTTTGGTCAACTTTGTTTTCAAGATTAAATATTTTGTCTTCAATGTCTGAGGTTCTGTCTTCCAGGTGTTCTATCCTATTGGTTATGCTTTCTATGGAGTTTTTAACTTGGTTTATTATTTCCTTCATTTCAAGGATTTCTGGTTTTTTTTTTTCAGTATCTCTAACTCTTTATTGAAATGATCTTTTGCTTCCCGTATTTTCTCTTTTAACTGTTGATTGGTGTGATCATTCAATGCCTGCATTTGCTCTTTCATCTCTTCCTTCAATGCCTGCATTTGCTCTTTCATCTCCTCATTTGCTTCCCTGATTGTTTTAATTATGTACATTCTGAACTCCCTTTCTGACATTTCTTGTGCTATGCTGTCACTGGGTTTTATTGATATAGTATCCAGGCTTGTTTGGGACATTTTCTTCCCTTGTTTTCTCATATTGGTCAGATGTCAGTGGGACTCTGAGATATTGCAGATTTCGTCTTTGGTTTATAGTGTCCCTGTAGATTTCTGGAATATCACTTCCCAGCCTTCAGAAGCCTGAAGTCTTGGAGGAACTTGATAACGAGAGTGCTTCTGAAGAAAGTTGCCCCTAGCCCACTACTGGGTCCAGGGCTGGTGGCTGGTTCTGCATGGAAATCCTCTCACTGGGTGGTCATGCTCCTAGAAGCTGGCTATAGAGTGGTCCTGCCCCTGTCTGAGGGAGCCAGGCTTCTAGGGGAAAGCTTCTCCCTGTCCTGCCTTGGTCCCAGAAGCTGCCTGCGGACCAGGGAATGCCCCTGGGTTCAGGGCTTGGGGTTGGCTCTGTGCGGAAAAACTCTTACTGGGCTGGTCTGCTCTGAGGAGCTGGCTGTAGATAGTGCCTGCCGCTGGAGGGAGCAAGGCTGCTTGGGGAATTACTGGCTGCCCTGCCCTGGTCCTAGAAGCTGCCTGCAGTTAGGGCCTGCCACTGGGTCCGGGTCTTGGAATTGTCTCTGTGTGGAAAAGCTATCACTGGACAGCCTGCTCCAAGAAGCTGGCTGTGGACCCTGCCTTCCGCCGGAGGGAGCAGGGCTGCTTGGGGAAGTCTCTGGCTGCTCCGCCCTGCTCCAAGAAGCTGCCTACGGGTTGGAACCCACTGCTGGGTTTGGGGCTTGGGGTTGGTTCTGTGTGGAAAAGCTCTCACTGGGCAGCCTGCTCCAAGAAGCTGGCTGTGGACCCTGCCTGCCGCTGGAGGGAGCAGGGCTGCTTGGGGAAAACTCTAGCTGCCCTGTCCTGCTCCAGGGCCTGCCACCTGGGCTGAGCTTCATCCAGTGGGAGAGACTCACCCCTTGGCTCTATGTTGGTCTGAGTCTCTCAATGCCTCCCCTTCTTGAATCCTGGGTTCTGGAGCAACAGGAGATGCAGTCACCCTCTAGTCTGCCATCTTGGATCCCCCATCATTTTTTATCTTTATAATGGTACAAAACTGACATGAACTCAGTGGAAACCATACCTCAAAGTTTGAATTTTGATCTCCAGGCTAGTGATATGCAGTGTGATCCTCTCTCCTGATGTGGAGCAGAAGCAACAGCTGCAGCTCCCATTCAGCTATGTAATCACAAGTGGAAATGACCAATCTCATATTCTACATCATTGTGTAGTTAAGAAGTTACATGAGGTATATTATTAAAAATAATTATTACAAAATAGACTTTGTTTTAGATGATTTTGCTCAACTGAAGGATACTCTACTTAGAGGGATTTAAGTTAATTAGGGCTAAGTCATGTAGCTCAGGCACATTCAGTGCACTTTTGACTTGAGGTATTTTCTCCTTATGATCAGGTTATCAGGATGCAACCTTAATGTAAATTGAAGAGCATCTATAGTGCAAATTACATGATGCAGCAGCAGTCAGATATAGAGATAGGGGACCATGGTTATGAATGTCATTCATTCATGAGGTGACATGGTTGAAATGGAACATGGCATATAGAGGGGAAATGATTCAACCTGAGAATTTGTAGGACAGTGTGTCCAGGAAAAGACAAAGGGAAGGAACAGGTGTGATGCCAGCACTGCACCTGGTTTCTCAGTGATGCAAATTTCCATTTGATTCCATCACTTGAACCATCTTCAGGATACAGTTTCTCTTCCACAGTTTATCAGCTGTTTTACCGAAAAACAGTTGACTTATAAATTTAAAGTTGACTTATAAATTTAAAGTTAATTAGAATATTTGGACTTTACTTTCTATAATTCTGTGGAAAAAAAAAATAGACCTAGAAGAACAAACACCAAATTGTTAACTTTGCCCCTGAGGCTCTGAGGATTTCGTGAGAATTTGAGAAAAGAATCCCATGAATTATTTCTTCTTCTAGACTGAGCCAATGTCTCCAGCCAAGACATTTTCTAAAACACTAGGAATAAAACAAAACTTCTCTTGAGACGGTCATAAATAAAATTCAGTTTTACACTCAGGATGAGAAAGCACAATGGAAATTTTTCTCACGGGGTCCAGAGACACCTCTGCTTCTCTAGCTGTTTACATGAAGTTGATTTATCTCAGTGAACATTCATTCTCCATGTGCCTGGTGTTGGGTGCTTTGATCTTCTTGCAGTGAGCTTCAAATGGGAGACAAGCCTTCCTGCTTAAGCAAGGAAAGACCTGTATGGGTGATATTTGGATGAAGTCTGAAATATAATGGGTATTAGAAGGTGGGGAAGGGAATATAGGGCCTCAGTTGCAGAACATGTGGCATGAAAAACAAGAAAACTTTAGCTGTTGCATTCTGGCAGGGTTATATTTTTAGCTTTAATGCTGACAAGATAAATTAAGCATACTCTCTCTACCAGCAGAATTCCCAGTGGCTGATCCTTACCATGAACAACAATATAATCACAATAATAATCACAATTATTTGGCATACAACATATGCTCTTTCATTGCTTCTCTTACAGTATGAAATTTGTAGATTACTATTGTTGTTATCTAGAATTAAGGGTTTTATCTATTAAAAATACAGTCCTGTTTTGCAAGTACTTGTGTTAAGGTTGTATTCCCATAATAGATTATAAACTGCTAGAGGGTCATGACTTTTTCATCTCCTTCCACCCCTGCATACCCATAGCATTTGACAGTATCTAATGATACAGCTCAGAGTACAAGATGTGAAAGCAGCATGACTTAGGGCTACCTGTGGCCCTGTCCTCTCTGGCTGTGTGGCCTTGTGTAGCTTCCAGAACCTTTCTTAATCTTGGTTTCTTTATCTAAAAGTGGGGTTACCAAACAGCCACAACATGACAAGAAGGGAATAAGTTAATCCAGCATTCCCCTATCCGTGGGGAATATATTCTAAGACCTCAGTGAATGCCTGAAACTAGATAGTACCAAACCTGATATGAAGTGTTTTTTTCTCTATATACATACTTATCAGAAAATTTAATTTAGAAATTAGACACTGTAAGACATTAGCAACAATAACTAAAATTGAAATAGAGCAAAGATTGCTATAATTATATCTTATATTATATGATTATATTAATTATATATTAGATATTATGTAATTATATCATAATAAAGTTATACAAATGTGATCTCTTCAAAGTATCTTACTGTACTTCCACCTTGTCATTTAAAGAAAGTGCCTTATGGTTTCTCTTTGGCGTATCTGAATTGTCAGCATCAGTACTCTTACACTTTGGGGCTATTATTAAATAAAATAAGGGCCACACAAACACAAGCCTATGATATAGTGATAACCAAACTAATAATTGAGAAAGTTACTAAGTGACTAATGGCCAGGAACTTATGTAGGGTTAAGTTTTGGGCAGGACAGAATAAGACAGTACAATATTTCATCATGCTACTCAGAATGGTGCACAATTTAAAACCTGTGAATTGTGTATTTCTGGAATTTTCTATTTAATATTTTCAGACTGTAGATGACTGCAGGTAACAAACCCTGAGAGCAAATCCACATGTAAGAGAGAGTACTTTCTTTGAAATTTAACAATAGATCTGAGGCAGAAAAACATGTTAACCATAAAACCAAAATTTACTAAACAGTAGACATTCAAATAGCATTAGAAATGAGGTGGCATAGTTTAAAGGCAGTAAACCAGGCAGGAAATAAGGGTTTGATGGGCACGCGGGCTGATGTCCTACTTTGAATCTGTCACTTTCTACTTGTAACTTAATTAGAACCCTGTTTTCTCCACTTGTCTACCACAATAATATGTACCCAATAAATGGTAACATAAAAAGGTTCTCATTAAAAAGAGATCATGAAGACCAATTGCCTCCTCTGGTTCCATAGGCTTCTCCTGCTTTTACTTCCTGTTACAATTTGTCTGCAGATATCTATGCTTGCTTTTTATTTGAATTGTAGTATTAATCACATTAATATGATCAATGTGATATTGTGTCATATATTAGAATCTGAGCTCCTTGAAGGTAGCAATTTTTTACCTGATTTACATAAATATGTCACCAGGATCTAGAATAATATATGGCTTATTTCATATGCTCAATAAATACTGAATGAACAAATGAATGAATGAATGAGTGCCCCTACATTCTTCAGCCAATCACAGCAAGTCCTCAGGAAGCTAAAGCAGCTTGGGTTAGGCGTTGGTGTTTGTTGATGAAATGAATGAAGCTTGGCTGGCCGATGTAACTGTCTCTTGCAGTTGAGTTAATTCAATACCTGAGGCATCTTTGGGCGATTATGTCAAAACAGCTAGTTTCCCAGGAAGACAGGCAGGACTCATAAATCTGCTCAATGCATTCTCTCTGTCTTTAACAACAACAAAAAATTCATTTGGAGGTAAAATGTCCTGAAGGTGCCTTCAGTAATATGCATCACAGGAAGAGAGAGGGCCAAACAGTCACCTCCACACTGGGAACCATATTTCATTGCTAGTTAATGTCAAACATTATCTCATTTGTCAACAATGCACTGGGGAAAAAATACTACAAGGCAGCCACTGTGGAACAGACTGTTTTAACCAGAGGAACTTGTGTTCAGAAAGAAGGTCTGGATAGCAGTGGGAGTGTTCATCACTTCTGGTCAATGGGAATTCAATAGGAAATGTATGTGCTCAGAATCAGCTGTAGATAAGAAGAGGCTGGCAACTAATTGGTATGCTCTTTCCAATGATAATAAAGAGTTACACTTCAATTACTCTTAAACAAAGACCAGGACAGGCTCAGAAAACATGTACTTCAAAGAATTTTTATATCCTTGTGTCAGATATAACTAAAAAACACAACAAAACAAAACTGAACTGTGCTGGGAAATCTGTAATGGACCTCATTATACAACAGGTTTAAGTAAGGTCTGAAAGGAAAATTCAACACTTGCAGGATGAATACTTATTTTTAAAGAGGACACAGGGAGAGGGCATGAGTATTATTTTTACTATCAGGAAGGGCAACCTGGTGTACCTTTTTTCTTCATTAAAAATTTCCATGCCATTCTCAGTCATGCTGTGCCATGTGAGAATTTTAGCAGTAGATTGTCAAATTCCATGGAAAATCTTATTGAGTTTTTGATTAATCTTGAATTTAATTACAAATTAATTTGAACGCTTCCATTCTCATGTTTATTCTAGTATTTTACAAGTTTTATTTATAAAAAGTTTGATCCATATAGGAGTAATTTTGTTACAAAAAGTGAATTAGGAATCTATCAGACTTTACTTTCCAGAGGGTTAGCCATTTATTTAAACAACATGTATTGATCAGTCCATCATTTTCTAACTAGTTTGACTTATCTTACACTAAATTTCAACTTATTTTTGGACTTTCTTTTTCATTTTGTGGATGTCTGTCTTCAATTCATGTACAAGTATTAAGTTTATAATCACTGTACCTTGCAATGTTTAAAATCATCTCTTTAGAATTATTCTGGGTATACTTTCATATTTACTTTTCTATATAAACTCTCAAATTACTTGTCTGTTTCTGCTACCTCTCTATCCTCTAAAATATCAATGTAACTAATACAAATTTATAGACTTGTGTAAAGGATTTTGAGTTTTATATGGATTTATTTATAAGTTTAAAGAGTTTTGATAGCTTTATAATATTGACTTTTCACCTCAAGCATAGAGTTTCTCTTTCCACTCATTAAAACATGTATTTTTTTTTACAATTTCCCCTTAGCATTTACAAATTTTCTTCATAGAGCACTAGCACATTTCTTTTTAATGGTTATATTTTCATTTTTTGTTACTCTTATAATTACAGTCTTTTTCCCATTATGTTTTCTAAGTGGTTGATCTTTTTATAGTGGAAAGCTGTTGAATTTTATGTGTTCATTTTGTAATCACCCACTTTGCTGGGTTCTCTTTTGGTTCTTAATTGTGTTCAGCTAGCTCTCTTGGGTTTTCTAGCTATGCTGAATTCTCTTTGTCGAATGACAGGAATTTTGAATCCTTTCCAATTTTATGCCTCATATTTATTTCTCTTATCTACATGTACTGGCTACAACCTCCAGAATGAAGATAAAAATGGAAGAGAGAATAATCAACCTAGTTTCACTCCTGATTTTAATAATGCTGCTTTTAGTGTTTCGCCATCAAGCATAATGCTGGCTTTTGGTTTAATCTCTTTCTACTTTATTAAGAATTTTAATTTTATGTTAAAATTAGGAATGAGTATTGAATTTTGTTAAAATCACTTGTCTGGCAGCCACAGAGGTATCTATGCCTTGTCTGCTACTATGATGAATATTGTTGCATAAGGCTCTGGAGTCTCTAAACTCCTGTTAATGTCCTTCAAAATTCCTTGCTAGTACATTATTTAGGACATCTATAACACTTGTTAATGATTTTTGTCTGTGTCTTATGTTATATTTTGATATTTGTAGTATGATTATTTCATAAATATAATTTGGTAAGATTTTTGGTCTTTGTGTTCTGAAAAACTTTTGAAAGCGCTTGAGAGATCTATTAGCTGAAGGATGATGGATAGAGCTCATTTGGTAACTGGCGAGGTCTGGTATCATCTGTCATGTTCCAGGGCACACTATGTTTCCTATAAATTTATAGTTAAATTTAAAAACTTCATCAAATTTACTTTTGATTTTATATTTTAAGACTACTTCTCAAGAGTTGTAAGGTCTTAAGATTTTTCTTTTTAAGATATTAGCTATTGGTAATCATTGTCCAAAGCCATTAATTATCAGGGATTGCGAATTGTCAGTGTATCTCTTCCATCCTTCCTTGTTTATCTGATGGAAGACTTTTATTAAAAGAAATTTCCTCTTTTTTTTTTTCTTTTTTTCTTTATTGTAAACAAATGGGATACATGTTGTTTGTTTGTACGTGGGTTAAAGGCATACCATTTGTATAATCATAAATTTACATATGATAATGTTGTTTGATTCATTCTATTATTTTTTCCCTTCCCCCCACCCCTCCCACCCTTCTTTTCCCTCTAAACAGTCCTTTCTTCCTCCATTCTTGTCCCCCTCCCTAACTCTAACCCTAACCCTAACCCTAACACTAACTCCCCCCACCCTCCCCCTTATGTGTCATCATCCACTTATCAGCGAGATCATTCGTCCTTTAATTTTTTGAGATTGGCTTATCTCACTTAGCATGATGGTCTCCAATGTCATCCATTTGCCTGTAAATGCCATAATTTTATCATTCTTTATGGCAGAGTAATATTCCATTGTATATATATACCACAGTAAGAAATTTCCTCTTATTAATATTTTATTATTTTGAGATATTATTCTATAGGAAAGGCAGGATAAATGTTTAATATTTGATTCTTCTTTTCTGAAAATAATAAGTTGTTTCCTTAGCATCCTTCAAAGGATAGAGATAATTCAATTATTTCATTGTTATTGTTTTTTATATCTTTATGGACTCCTGACTTTAGAAAGATGTGCTTCAGTTCTTTGTAGTTATTAACCTAATTAGTGCTCATATTTCCTCATCTATGGACAACAGGAATTGTTGAACTTGGTTCATGAGTTCTTTTCTCTTAGACTTTGTAGTAGTTGATCTTTCCTGCTTTCTGATGAGAAAAAATGTTATAACTTCATATTGTATATATAATTTTTGCTTCAAATATGGAATATAAAACCCTTTTTTTCAAAGATTCCTCACTTACCTTAGTATGAAATAATATTTAGAAAAGGTACTCTGGGCATGAGGGTAGTCTTACTGAATTCATCAGTTTTTAGGCTTTTTCAGTGAATACAGTTCTTTTCCTTTGCCTATACCCGAGAGTAAATCTGTTTTGAACATTTTGAGAAACCATCTGTCTTTCAAGTATTTGCACCATTTTATGTTCCAACAGGCAGTGTGTAACAGTACTAGTTTCTTCACATCCCCACCAATGCATGGCATTGCTTATGAACTACATTGTTGAATCATATTAATATTTTAAAATATAATAATTAAATCATCATAATTGCATTTGTTTCACACCACTACATACACAACAATATAATACTAACACTACTAACAAAGAGGTTTAGGTGTGTGTATGTGGCAATTATTTCTGTCCTTAGGATATATCCCACAGAGAATTAAGATTCAAAAGTTGCAGTTTTAAAGTCATTCAGAATAATATCTTTATAATGTGGTGGCACACACCTGTAATCTCAGAGACTTGGGATGCTGAGGCAGGAGGATTGCAAATTCAAGGCCAGGCTGGGCCTTGCCCCAAAATATAAAATAAAAAGGGCTGCGGATCTAGCTCACCTCTGAGTGTAGAGCACTCCTGGGTTTAATACCCACCACTGCAAACAGCAACAACAAAAACCCAAAACCCAGAATCTATCTTTCTGAATAGTTAGGCTATTAAGTGAATATTTAGATTGGAGTCATTTTGTTTAATTTATGTTTTATCTGTAGGGGTGGCTTTTAAATTTAAATGTTATAATGAAGTTAATTACTTTTGATAATAAAGTCACATGTAAAAATGGTTATATTCAATGATGAGTGGTTCTCCTTCACACTATGAGTAGTTTCTTTTTAAAAAAAATATTTTAGTGTCACTATTTTCACAGCAAAATGTGTCTTGGCAAATTATCTTTTTGTACTTGCAAGCTTTGTACTTTTTTTCCTAATGAATATCTTTATGCACCTTATATATAGTTATATTGCACTAATTTTGGACCCTGAGCATCAGGAGCAGTAAGAAAATAACTTTGAGTTGTTTGCAGCTAAAGTCAGTGGTTGTTTGTTAGATTAGCCACAGGAGACTAATGCATGGTCGTTTCTTCTTTGTAGCTATGATGTATACTGCCATGGACGTTCCTGCATAAGTTTTGGTGCTAACATATGTTTTCATTTTTCTTTGCCTACACCTGAAAGTAAGTCTATATTGAACATTTTGAGGAACCATCTGTCTTTCAAGAATCTACACTATTTTCCACTCCAACTGGCAGTGTATAATGCTTCCAATTTCTTCACAGCCCCGTCAACACATGGCATCGCTTCTCCCTTTTGATTTTAGCCTTCTTGGTGGGTGTATTTTATGATGATTTTGATTTGCATTTCCTTAATCACCTAATGATGTTGAGCATATTTTTGTGTGTTTACTGGTGCTTTTATTATTTTCTTCTGAATTTTATCAATTGAAGTAATTTGTTCATATTTTAATTGGGTTATTTTTGTTTTTGTTTTTGAGTTGCAAAGTTTCCTTAAAGACTTTAGATAAATCTCTTTATAAACATGTATACATATATGATTTGTAAATATTTCCTCCAATTCTGTGGATTGTCTTTTCTCTTTCTTGATGGAGTATTATGAAATACACAGTTATTTAGCTTTGGTGAAATCCAGTTTATCTATTAATTTTTTAGTTGCTTATGCTTTTGGTTAAACCATCTAAGAAATCATTGCCTGAACTACTACATGAGGATCCTACCTTTACTGTAAAAGTTACATTTCCCAATTTAATTCTATTGACCATGAAGAGGAGGCTTTATTTTGTTCTCTCAGTACTATTGCATTTATCTTCATGTCTGTCCTTGTGCTGGTACTGTGCTATCTAGACCACTGTAGCTTGGTGGTAAGCTTTGAAATTGGACAATGTAAGTCTTTAAGATTTGTTGTTCTTTTTCAAGATCTGTCTTCTTCCTGTCTGATGTGAGTTCTTTTTCTTGACCTATATTCAAGTTCACTCATTCTTTCTCTTGTTTTCTCAAATCTGTCATGCCCCCCCTTACTGATTTCTTCATTTTTGTTATTATACATTTCAATTCCAGATTTTTTAAATTAATTTTTATTGTAAACAAATAGGATACATCTTGTTTCTCTGTTTGTACAAGAAGTAGAGGCATACCATTTGTGTAATCATACATTTTCCTAGGGTAATAGTTTTTGATTCATTCTGTTATTTTTTTTCTTCCCCCCTACCCCTTCCATACCTCTTTTCCCTCTATACAGTCCTTCCTTTCTCCATTCTTGCCCACCTCCCACCCCCCGTTATGTGTCATCATCTGCTTATCAGCGAGATCATTTGTCATTTGGATTTTTGAGATTGGCTTATCTCACTTACCATGATGTTCTCCAATTTCATCCATTTGCCAAAAAATGCCATAATTTTATCATTCTTTATGGCTGAGTAATATTCCATTGTATTTATACACAACAGTTTCTATATTTATTCATCAATTGAAGGTCATCTAGGTTGGTTCCACAATCTGGCTATTGTGAATTGAGCGGCTATGATCATTGATGTGGCTGTATCTCTGTAGTATGCTGATTTTAAGTCCTTTGGGTATAGGCCAAGGAGTGGGATAGCTGGGTCAAATGGTGGTTCCATTCCAAGCTTTCTAATAATCTCCACACTGCTTTCCAGAATGGCTGCACTAATTTGCAACCCCACCAGCAATGTATGAGTGTACCTTTTTCCCCACATCCTCTCCAACACCTATTGTTGCTTGTGTTCTTGATAATCATGATTCTAATTGGGATGAGATGGAATCTTAGGATAGTTTTGATTTGCATTTCTCTTATTACTAGAGATGTTGAACATTTTTTCATATATCTGTTGATTGCTTGTACATCTTCTTCTGTGAAGTGTCTGTTCATTTTCTTAGCCCATTTGTTGATTGGGTTATTTGTATTCTTGGTGTAGAGTGTTTTGCATTCTCTATAGATTCTGGAAATTAGTGCTCTATCTGAAGTATGAGTGACAAAGATTTTCTCCCACTCTGTAGGTTCTCTCTTCCCATTGCTGATAGTGTCCTTTGCTGAGAGAAAGTTTTTTAGTTTGAATCTATCCCAGTCATTGATTCTTGCTTTTATTTCTGGTGCTATGGGAGTACTGTTAAGGAAGTCTGATCCTAAGATGACATGTTGAAGATTTGGACCTACTTTTTCTTCTGTAAGATGCAGGGTCTCTGGTCTGATTCTGAGGTCCTTGATCCATTTTGAGTTGAGTTTTGTGTAGGGTGAGAGATAGGGGTTTAATTTCATTCTGTTGCATATGGTTTTCCAGTTTTCCCAGCACCATTTGTTGAAGAGGCTATCTTTTCTCCATTGCATATTTTTGGCACCTATGTCTAGTATGAGAAAGTTGTATTTATTTGGATTTGTGTCCATGTCCTCTATTCTGTACCATTGATCTAACTGTCTATTTTGGTACCAATACCATGCGGTTTTTGTTACTATTGCTTTGTAATAAAGTTGAAGATCTGGTATTGCGATACCCCCTGCTTCGCTCTTTCTACTGAGGATTGCTTTAGCTATTCTGGGCTTCTTATTCTTCCAGATGAATTTCATAATTGCTTGCTCTATTTCTGTAAGGGACATCATTGGGATTTTAATTGGAATTGCATTGAATCTGTGTAGAACTTTAGGTAGTATGGCCATTTTGACAATATTAATTCTGCCTATCCAAGAACATAGGAGATCTTTCCATCTTCTAAAGTTTTCTATAATTTCTTTCTTTAGAGTTCTGTACTTCTCATTGTAGAGGTCTTTCACCTCTTTTGTGAGATTGATTCCCAAGTATTTTTTTTTTTTTTGAGACTATTGTGAATGGGGTTATTTTTCTAACTTCTCTTTCTGAAGATTCATTATTATGTATAAAAATGCATTGGATTATGAGCATTGATCTTGTAACCTGCTACTTTATGGAATTCACTTATGAGTTCTAAGAGTTTTCTGGTGTAATTTCCATGTTCCTCTAAATATATAATCATGGCATCAGCAAACAGGGATAGTTTGAGTTCTTCTTTTCCAATTCATATCCCTTTAATTTCTTTGGTTCGTCTAATTGCTCTGGCTAGAGTTTCAAGGACGATGTTGAATTGAAGTGGTGAAAGAGGGCATCCCTGCCTTGTTCCAGTTTTTAGGGCGAATACTTTCAGTTTTTCACCATTTACAATGATATTGGCCATGAGCTTAGCGTAGATGGTCTTTAGAATGTTAAGGAATGTTCCCACTACCCCAGTTTTTTCTAGTGTTTTGAGCATGAAGGGATGCTGTATTTTATTGAATGATTTTTCTGCATCTATCGAAATAATCATGTGATTCTTAACTTTAAGTCTGTTGATATGTTGAATGACATTTATTGATTTCCAGATGTTGGACCAGCCTTGCATCCCTGGAATGAAACCCATTTGATCGTGGTGCACTATCTTTTTAATATATTTTTGGATGCGATTTGCTAAAATTTTGTTGAGAATTTTTGCGTCAATGTTCATTAATGATATTGGTCTGAAATTTTCTTTCCTTGATGTGTCTCTGTCTGGTTTAGGTATCAGGGTGATATTGGCTTCATAGAATGAGTTTGGGAGGGTTCGCTCCTCTTCTCTTTCATGAAATACTTTGAGAAGTATTGGAATGAGCTCTTCTTTAAAGGTTTTGTTGAAGTCAGCTGAGAACCCATCTGGTCTCGGACTTTTCTTTGTTCATAGGTTTTTGATGACCTCTTCTATTTCATTGCTTGAAATTGATTTATTTAAGTTGTGTATGTCCTCCTCGTTCAGTTCAGGTAATTCATATGTCTCTAGAAACTTGTTGATGTCTTCAAGGTTTTCTGTTTTGTTGGAGTATAGATTTTCAAAATAGCTTCTAATTATGTTTTGTATTTCACTCATGTCTGTTGTGATATTTCCTTGTTCATTCCGAATTTTAGTAATTTGAGTTTTCTCCTTCTTTCTCTTCTGATAGTGTGGCTAAGGGTTTATCAATTTTGTTTATCTTTTCAAAGAACCATCTCTTTATTTTGTTAATTTTTCTGATTGTTTCTTTTGTTTCAATTTGGTTGATTTCAGCTTGATTTTAACTATTTCCTTTCTTCTACTACTTTTGGTGTTGGTTTGCTCTTGTTTTTCTAGGGCTTTGAGCTGAGGTGTTAAGTCATTTATTTGTTGATTTCTACTTATTTTTTTGAATGCGCCCCATGAAATAAATCTTCCTCTAAGTACTTCTTTCATAGTGTTCCAGAGATTTTGATATGATTTGTCTTTGTTCTCGTTTACTTCTAAGAATTTTTTTATTTCCCTCCTGATGTCTTCTGTTATCCATTCATCATATAATAGTATATTATATAATCTCCAGGTATTGGAGAAGTTTCTGTTTTTTATTCTGTAATTTATTTCTAATTTCAATCCATTATGTTCTGATAGAATACAAGGTAGTATCTCTATCTTCTTGTATTTGTAACAGTAGCTTTGTGGCATAAAATATGGTCTATTTTAGAGAAGGATCCATGTGCTGCTGAGAAGAAAGTGTGTTCGTTCTTTGTTGGATGGTATATTGTATAAATGTCCATTAAGTCTATTTTGTTGATTGTGTTATTGAGATCTATCATTTCTTTATTCAATTTTTGTTTGGAGGAGCTATCCAGTGGTGAGAGAGGTGTGTTAAAATCGCCTAGTATTATTGTGTTGTGGTCTATTTGATTTCTGGAATTGAGAAGGATTTGTTTGACGTACATGGATGAGCCAATGTTTGGGGCATAGACATTTATGATCGTTATGTCTTGCTGATTTATGCTTCCTTACGCAGTATATAATGTCTGTCTTTATCCCTTCTGACTAGTTTTGGCTTGAAGTCCACATTATCTGAAATGAGGATGGATACTCCAGCTTTTTTGCTGTGTCCATGTGCGTGGTATGTTTTTTCCCATTTTTTCACCTTTAGTGTATGGGTATCCCTTTCTATGAGATGAGTCTCTTGCAGGCAGCATATTGTTGGATTTTTCTTTTTAATCCAATCTGCCAGTCTATGTCTTTTGATTGATGAGTTCAAGCTATTACCATTCAGGGTTATTATTGTGATATGATTTGTATTCCCAGTCATTTGACTCAGTTTTGTTTTTTGACATGGTTTGGTTTCTCCTTTATTTTGCTATTCCTTTAGGCTAGTTCCTCCCATTGCTGATTTGCATCGTTGTTTTTCATCTCTTCCTCATGGCATGTTTTGCTGAGAATGTTCTGTAATGCTGGCTTTCTTTTTGTAAATTCCTTTACCTTTTGTTTATCATGGAAGGATCTTATTTCGTTATCAATTCTGAAAGTAAGTTTTGCTGGATATAAGATTCTTGGTTGGTATCGTTTTCTTTCAGGGCTTGATAAATGTTGTTCCAGGCCCTTCTAGCTTTTAGGGTCTGGATTGAAAAATCTGCTGATATTCTTATTGGTTCCCCCTGAATATAATTTGATTCTTTTCTCTTGTGGCCTTCAAATTTCTGACTTTTTTTGTATGTTAGGTATTTTCATAATAATGTGCCTTGGTATGGGTCTGTTGTAATTTTGTATATTTGGAATCCTATAAGCCTCTTGTACTTGGTTTTCCATTTCATTCTTCAGATTTGGGAAATTTTCTGATATGATTTCATTGAATAGATTGTTCATTCCTTTGGTTTGTTTCTCTAAGCCTTCCTCAATCTCAATAATTCTTAAATTTGGCCTTTTCTTGATATCCCATAATTCTTGTAGATTCTGTTCATGATTTCTTACCATCTTCTCTGTTTGGTCAACTTTGTTTTCAAGATTAAATATTTTGTCTTCAATGTCTGAGGTTCTGTCTTCCAGGTGTTCTATCCTATTGGTTATGCTTTCTGTGGGATTTTTAACTTGGTTTATTGTTTCCTCATTTGAAGGATTTCTAGTTTTTTTTTTTTTTTTCAGTATCTCTAACTCTTTATTGAAATGATCTCTTGCTTCCCGTATTTTCTCTTTTAACTGTTGATCGGTGCGATCATTTAATGCCTGCATTTGCTCTTTCATCTCCTCATTTGCTTCTCTGATTGTTTTAATTATGTACATTCTGAACTCCCTTTCTGACATTTCTTCTGCTGTGCTGTCATTGGATTTTATTGATACAGTATCTAGGTTTGTTTGGGACATTTTCTTCCCTTGTTTTCTCATATTGGTGAGATATCAGTGGGATTCTGAGATATTGCCAATTTCCTCTATTGGCTTATACTGTTCTTGTAGATTTCCAGTATATCACCTCCCAGCCTTCAGCGTAGCCTGAAGTCTTGGAGGAACTGATAATGCAGTGCTTTCGAATAAAGCCTCCCCTAGCCCGCTACTGTTCCAGGGCTTGGAGCTGGCTCTCTGCGGAAAGGCTCTCACTGGGCAGTCTGCTCTGAGAAACTTGCCATGAAAGGAGCCTGCCACTGGAGGGAGCAGGGCTCTTGGGGAAGTCCCTGGCTGCCCTGTCCTGGTCCCTGAAGCTGCCTGTGGGCTGGAGCTCACCGCTGGCTCCGGGACTTGGAGCTGTTTCTGTGCAGAAAGATTCTCACTGGGACGCCTGCTCCAAGAAGCTGGCTGTGTGGAAGGAGCCTGCTGGAGGGAGCAGGGCTATTTGGGGAAGACTCTAGCTGCCCTGCCCTGCTCTGAGAAGCTGCCCCTATCTGGGCCTGCCACCCGGGCCAAACTTCACCTGGTGGGGGAGACTCACCAGGTGGCTCTATTTTAGTCCAAGTCTCTCAATGCCTCCCCTTCTTGAATCCTGGGTTCTGGAGCGACAGGAGATACAGTCAACCTCTACTCCACCATCTTGGATCTACATTTGCTCTTTCATCTCATCATTCAATGCCTACATTTTCTCTTTCATCTCCTCGTTTGCTTCCCTGATCGTTTTGATTATGTACATTCTGAACTCCCTTTCTGACATTTCTTCTGCCATGCTGTCATTGAATTTTATTGCTATACTATCTAGGTTTGTTAGGGACATTTTCTTTCCTTGTTTTTTCATATTGCTTAGGTATCTATCCCTCTAGTAGTGAAACTCTGAGATATTGAATATTTCCTCTATTGATTAATATTTTCTCTGTAGATTTCCAATAACTCATCTCTTAGCCTTCAGTAGCCTGAAGTCTTGGAGGAACTTGATATTGCAGTGGTCCACAAGGAAGCTGCCCCTCTAGGGGTGGTGGCCTTCAGGTGGGGTATATTCCATGTTAGTGGGCAAAGGTGCTTCCACTTGTTGACTGATGGTCAGTCAAAGGGATACTAAACTATAGACTAGGGCACGTCTGACTGGGCCTGTGTCTCTGGTTCTACTTCCCTGGTGGGAAAGCCTTGCACAATGGGGAAGACTCACTGGGTTGGGAAGTTTCACTGGGCAGCTCTCCTCTGAGAAGTTCCCTTCAGTCTAGAACTACCACCTGGACTGGGAAGCCCTCCTCTGTGATGTTCCCAGGCGTCCTGACCTACCACCTGGGATGGGGAGCCTGGCCCTGTGAGGAACTCCCTCACTGAGTGAGCCTCTTCTTCTACATTCCCTGGGGACCTGAGCTACCACCTGGGCCTCTGACCCTCAGTCTGCATCAAAGCCTCTTGCTGTGTGGCTCTCCTCTGCAATGCTCCCAGTTGACTGGGTTCTCGGCTCCAGCAGGGGAGTCTCACTGGGCCACTCTACTCCACGAAGTTCCCTGCATTTCAGGACTACTTGCCCCATCTGGGGAGCCTGCCCAGTGGGAGAGACTCACCCAGTGGCTCTGAGTTGGTCCCGAGTCTCTCAATACCTCCTCTTCTTGACTCTTTGGTTTTGTCAGAGGTCCTCTAGTCTCCTGTAGGTGTCTCAGGAGGGGAGCTCCCCTTCCAATGATGATGGCCACGCCCTCAGGAATAATTCAAAATGTCTGCTCCAGCCAATAAAGAAGCCTCTGGCTAGCTTTGCAACGCAGGTGGGCTGGTTCATCTGCCGGCTTGCTCCGCGATGGCGACAGACCTTGCCATGGTGGTTGGGTGGGGTTGCTCAGTGATGGCATCTGTCTTCGGCCTGATGATTGGGCAGGTTGGCTGCCCACCACCTAGCTCCATAAGACAGGTGGGTTGGTTGCCCTCCTGCTACCTCTGCGATGCAGGTGGCCTGACTCATCCGCCAGCTCACTCTGCAAGTGCGACCGACCAGTGATTGCGCCTGTCCTCGGTGCAGGCCCAGATTTTTATTGATTCTTTTTCTTTCCCAATTTCCCTCTCATTATCAATATTGAGATATTCTACTCAATACCATTACTGATATTTTCTAAATTAAGAAGATGTAGTTCCTTCTATTTTCCTTCTATTCTTTATTCACAATTTCTTTTAGTTTTTTGAACATATTAGTAATAGCTGATTGGAAGTCTTTTGCTACTAATCTGGTTTGTCTCAGGGATATTTTTATTTTTAAAAATCTTTAAGTTTTTAAAAAATTTTTAATTGACACAGTAATTGTACATATTAATGGGATGCAGTGTGATAACATGGTACATGTATACAATGTGTCATTACATATCTAATCAGGACATTAGCATTTCTATCTTTCTAAACATTATCTTTCTTTGTGTTGTGAAATTCTGAATTCCTTTCTTCTACATAAAACAGAAATAAATTGTTATATATTTCCCTATTATGTTGTGCTGATTCCTCCTATCTGACTGTGTTTTTGGTAGCCACTGTTTGTCCTTCTTCAATTTCCCCCCTTCTCCCTATACTTCCTAGCCTCATGTGACAGCTATTCTGTTCTCTACTTCTATGAAATCAACTCCTAGCTTTTGCAAATGAGAAAGAACATGCAGAATTTGTCATTCTGTGCCTGGATTATTTTACTTAAAATAATGTCCTCCAGTTCCATCCACGTTCCTGGAAATGAGAGGATTTCATCATTTTTATAGCTGAAGAATATTCCACTTTTTAAAAGCTATTTATCTGTTGGTATGTACCTAAATTGATTCCATATTTTGGTCATTGTGAATAGTGCTACAGTAAACATGGCTATGCAATTGTCTGTCTGTCCAACATACTGATTTCATTTCTTTGCGATTGCTGCATTGGATGTTAGTTCTATTTCTAGTTTTTTTGAGGAAACTCCATTAAGTATTCCACAGTGGCTGTATTAATTTATATTTCCACGAGTAGTATGTAAGAGTATCCCTTTCTCCACAGTCTCAGCAGCATTTTTAAAATAGTTATTCTAACTGAAGTGGGATGATATCTCATTGTGATTTTGACTTGCATTTTCACAGGGACATTTTCTGTTGACTGCTTTTTCCAAGTGTACATGATATATTTTTAATTTACTTGTATTGCTCATTTATTCTTGTTTAAAACTAGATTTTTTGGGGGGTAATGTTATAAAAACTCCCTCTGATAAAATTAATTTTCCCTTTCTGGTTTTTTATTCTAGCTGAATTTTGTTTTGATATTTGTTAATTAATTTTTTGTTGCTATTTATTTGTTTGGGCAATTACCTGGACTAATTTGCAGTTTCTGCAGTTGAAATCACTTAGTTCTTTGCAACTTTTAAAACTTTTGTTGTGATTTTTGAGATCTACAGTGCATCCTTAGATTAATGTTATGTGGTCAGGCAAAGGAGGTGGAAAGACTTCTAAATGTCTGTCCTGTTTATTTTCTTCCCTTTGCTTAAGGGGTCTGCGTGAGAAGTCATAACTTTAAATTTCACAGGGTTTGCAAGAGGTCCCTGGTTTTTACTTCCTGCCTGTGCATGGCTTCATGATCCTTAAGAGGGGAGTGGGTCAGATCTTTCCTGGGTGTCTGCATAGCTTTATGAATGAGTATAGTCGAGATCTCCAGAACTTCATCAGAGCTTTCAGGTTCCCTATGATCAACTTGTTTCCCACTATTTCCTTTTGTATCCCTGGCTAGGCTCTTGTTTGCCACAAGCAAAGCAAGTTACAGCCTGAGGTAGTTGCAACATTGACAAAAATTGCTGCTGTTCTCATGTCCTGAGGGTAGAACATTTGTTTTTCTTTCTTGATGAACTGAACTCTGTGTTAAACTAAATAGCAACAATGAAAATGGAGCATTTCCTGGGAGTTGGAAGTTAAGACAAAATATTGACTGTCCCTCTGAAGACTGTGCTTTCAATGGGTTTTCATGGCTAGCACAACAGAGGAGGGATGAATTGTGAAAGGGAATAGCTCCAAGTTAAAATGTTACATGCGCTGGTGTGCTTTGGAAGTCCTGTAATTTCTTCTGGATAAATGATTTTCAGTTTTCTCTGGCTTTGGTTACTGTTAAGATTCGGATTTTAAATGTCTCCCAAAAGTTCCTGTGTTGAAAGCTTGGTTTAGTTGAAGGCATTTTTAAGAGGTTGTGGAACTTTCATGAAGGTTCTATTGGGAGGAAAAGAAGTTATTGGGGCACATAACCTTGAGGGGAATATTGGAATCACTGCCTCTTCCTCTCTGCTTCCCAGACACTGAGAAGTGAATAGTACTCCACTACCATACACTTCTTCCATGATATTCTGCCTCAGCACAGACCCCAAATTGTGAAGCCAAGAGACCATGGACTGAAACCTCTGAAATCATGAGCCAGCACAAACCTTTTCTCCTTTAAGTTGCTTTATCTCAGGTAATTTACTTTAGCAACAGAAAGCTAACTAACACAGTTGCTTTCCAGAGTTCTGAAATAGTTAATGGTTACTTTTGTTTTGCCAGTATCTTCATTGCTTTTGTAGTACAATATGGTTCATGAAGGTCATTGAGGTAGGAGAAATAGGCAAGCCAGTGCAGGAGAAGACAATGGAGGTCCATGAAGAGGAGGTCAGAGGGTCAGAGAATATTAGTTTTTCAAAGGAAGGAATAAAGTGTTTTTCTCACTTCCCTAAGCTCTCACCTCCCTAAGGGTGGACAAAGGACAAGATCAGGCAGACACTTCCATGGTCGTGCAACTAATTGGAGGATCCAATAGAAAGACTAAGACTGATGCATGGACACAAGGAACACCAATAAAGATTAGTGAGGGGAGTGAGGATCCGAGAGAGAGAAAGGAAGTTCCAGAAACCATAATAGGGGTAAATTGTGCCCCTTCCCCAGGATTTGAGGCTCTAAGGTCCCTTCTCTTTGGACAAACCTTTTTCTTTCTCTCTTATATGTACTCACTTGCTTGCTTACCTCAGTGTTTGCAGCATTCATTCTTTGATCTTTTAGAACATGAATCTGATCCTGATTTCTACCAGTTATATCACTCCCACCAATCACTTCCACCTATTTCTGATAGTGAAATTGAATCTTCATTGTCAGCATATTCAGCATATATTTTACTGTAGTCCTTATAACCATGATTTGCCTCCATGGAAAAAAATATGTACTTTAGGTTCACAACCTAACATTGATGCAATCTGTCATTTAGGTTGTCTGAAACTTATTTTTTATATTCTTAGGAGATAATCATGAAAACTATATTCCTTGTATTCTTGCATAGGAATTGAACTGTGCTTGTGATTTTATATTTGAACATCAGTTTGGAGAAAAAGTCACTGGTTCAGGTCTTACTTTATTGAATATTTTAAATGCCCTATGATATAAAATGTTATTAAAAAAAGTCTAATTGTTACATGTTTCTTTCTTAATATCACCCCTTTTACCACAAATTCTAAGAACTTCCTTTCTTCCTTTTCTTGGTATAATACTTACAACATATCATGTCTCAATACTTGTTTTTCTGCTAATATTTTTATAGATATGTGGTGTGCTATTTTAATATATAGATTAATAATATTTTAATTTAGGAAAATTTTCTTAAAATTTGTTTTAGTATTTTTATCATTCATTGATTTTATTTTTTGGGAAATCCAACTGAATTTCTATTGAATTTAATTAACTTCTATTCTATATCTACTCCCTTCTCTTGTATATTTTTTTGATTCCACTTCATTATTTTCATTTAAATAATTTTGACCACAAGTCGTGATCTGTTATGCTTAGTTTATCTTGCAGTCTTTTGAAGTATTCATTTCTGTCATGATGCTATTTAAATTTTTTATTTTAAAATATTTTTTAAAATAAAATAAGATTTTTAAAAAATTGCTAAATTTTATCACTTCCCTTCTCAAATCCTCCTTCACTTAATTAATTGCCTAGTTTTGGCTATCTTACAATTGCATTTTGTATTATCTTTTCTTAGTATCTATTATCATGTATTCTCTCTCCATTCATTTTGTAAGCATGACTTTCCTTCATGTTTTTATTATACAGGTTTCCTGTACTTTTGAACAGAGAAGTCAACAGTAAGTTTTATAGTTTTGTTTTTCTGGAGATTCCATTTCTGTTGTTTTCTCCAAGAGATAAAAATATAGTTTTATGCTTTCTGAAACCTGCCTTTTCTGTTTTCATTCCTGGTTATATTTTACTTTTCCTTTTCATTTACTTCTACTGCTCCATGTTAGTTCTATTCCCAGAAGTTCCTCCTTGGAGCAGAGATTCATCCTGGAATCAAGTTTTGATTTATAGACTTGGAGAGTCCATAGAATCTGTTTTGCTCTAGCATCAGGCTTTTTCAGTCATCTGACTTGGAACCTTTAGGGCTTCCTCAAGTTTCCATTGCTGTTCTTAGTTGACTTGTTTGCAGTGGACACTTGCCAATTTTAGTTTGTCTATTTTCATAGCTGTAATAAGCTCTGATGTCTCTCTACTCATGGATCCTATATCTATGTGTTGGTGGTTTATCTTTTCTCCTATGTTGTGGTCTGTAAGGTAACCTCTCACCAAATTTCACAATATATGTTGTCCATGTGTTTTTCTTTAGCTTATTCTGCTTGCCGTGTGTGTGTGTGTGTGTGTGTGTGTGTGTGTGTGTGTATGTTTGTGTGTGTTAGAGGAACCAGGGAAATTAAAAAACTAGATTGCTATTCCCCACATGATACTGGAACATTAATAATTGTATTTTTAGAATTCATTCTTTATTTCACTCTGTTGTTTTATGTTTTTTTTAATCTGAGAATGTATATCATTTTTTTGATGTTTTGGGCATTTAAAAAACATATTTTGTTTCTTTAATTTACTCATTAGCATTTCCTGATCATAATTTCATTATGCAGTTTAGATAATATATGCACAGTGTACATTCATCAGTTGTCTAAGTGTTTTCTTTCTTTCCTCCTCTTTTATTTTGGATACTTTAATTGATATATTTTCTTTTCATTTCTCATCTGTATCTTGAAAGGATTTGACATGGTTAGATTTGAGTTTCCCACTGATTTCATGTGTTGAAGTTTAATTCCTATTTTGAGATATTAACAGGATAGAAACTTAATCTGGCTATGATGTTTAGAAATGGGGCCTTTGGGCTGGGTGTGGTGTCACCCATAATCTCAGCACTCCAGAGGCTGAGGTGGGAGGATCACAAGTTTGAGGTGATCCTGCAGCAACTCAGTAAGACCCTGTCCCAGGGGATGGAGATGTAGTTCAGTGGTAGAGTGCCCCTGTGTTCAATTCCCAGTACCACAAAAAGTAAAAATAAAAATAAATAAATAAAGAGAACCAGGAGCCTTTGGAAGGTGATAAGGATTAAATACCATCATCAAGGTGGAGCTTCTGTAACTGAATCTTGTTATGAATGGGGAGAGAGACCAGAAGAGACATACACATATACATGCATGCTCCTGTGTCTTGCCTTGTGATGCTCTGGGCCTTTTCAGTACTCTGCCAGGAAGTAGGCCACCACCAGATGAGGTCCTTAAACTTTTAACCTATAGGACTGTGAGCTAAAACTAATTCCTTTTCATTTTAAAGTTACCCAGTCTCAGGCGTTTCATTATAGTAACAAAAACAGATTAGTGCATTATAGAGGAAGGGTGAAAAGTTACTGAACTGTTTAGAAAATGATAATAATAATAAGATACTAGAGTTATAAAGTACAGAAATACAATGACTTGAATGACATTTGCTTGCCCATAATTGTTTATTGGATCTAAAGGCATGACTCTCCTGTTCACTAAATGGATACTTTTTGGTATTATAAAGTCCTGAATAAAGCAGTGGTATATGATTTAGCCTCCTCTTCTCTTGAGTTGACAAAGATGCAGTAGCTACAGAACATTATACCAATTTTCTCTCCATAATTCCATGTAAATAATGATCCCCCTCCCCAATTATCTTGTACCTTCTTCTCTACCACCACCTTATTTACCATTCCTTGAATATCAAACAAGGTTCAAGATGATCCCTTTAGATTGCTGGATGACCTAATATTTTTGGTTTAATTCAAAGAAACTATTGCTGTTCTGTTCCTTAGGTTGTTGAGCCTGTTTTGTAGATGTCTGACACTAGCATATATATCTGAAGAGATCAACATCATCACCTGGCATCCAGAAGCATTCTGAACCAAGAGTTATTTGGCATTTTATCATATATTTTATTTTATGAATGTAAATGTTTCTTATTTTTATTGTTATTATCCTTAATTGGTGTTTTTCTTTTTTCCAGCTTTATTTCTAAGAAGATATGTTTACTTTCTTACCTGAAACTTGGGTCATAGAATGTGTTCCAGTAATAATTTTGTGCCATTAATACCATGACCAGTTTTATTAGGTGACAGAATCTGAGCGACATTTTTCCTGTAGTGGCTTTCACTGCTATGGATAAAGAGCTGGACATGTTTGAGAATTTTATGCCCTTCCTATGAAAATTTTTAGGTTTTCCTTTCTACTCTTACAAATAAATCTAATTCATTTTCTCTTTTGTTACTAGGGAATATTTGTCCTATAGCTTCCTGTAACAATTTTTTAATTGATCCAATCTGTACTTATTGATTCCTTACAGTGTAAAAAGCACTGATCTAAGGAGTGGACAGAAAGTTCTTATTCATGGAACTTCATTCTAGTGAGGAAT
This sequence comes from Sciurus vulgaris, assembly GCF_902686455.1. Lineage (NCBI taxonomy): Eukaryota > Metazoa > Chordata > Mammalia > Rodentia > Sciuridae > Sciurus > Sciurus vulgaris. The sequence continues at coordinate 74,999,000 of NC_136463.1, forward strand.
GAAGGCAATTCAAATAAGCATGTATGACTTCCATAGCTCTCCATGGAAGAGGTTTCTTACTCTGCTTACCTTACAAATTTTACTCTGTTATCTTTAAATTTTAGTTATGTGTTGGTGTGATTTGGTAGAATACTAGTTTTCATGATTAATTACAGCTTATTATGAATGCTGAACATTCTATAATGTTGAGTGCAGGAACAGATTGTGTTGAGATTTACAAGTAAATAACCAAATCTTAGCTTGGATCAGAATATGAACTTAAAAGTGTATGGAATACAAGGTTCGTCCGTCCTTCCGTCCGTCCTTCCTTCCTTCCTTCCTTCCTTCCTTCCTTCCTTCCTTCCTTCCTTCCTTCCGTCCTTCCTTCCTTCCTTCTTTTCTTTTTTTCTTTTAAAAAATCACTGGAAGAAATGATTGAGTAATACAGGACACTTGGCATTTAGTGCAAAAGGGCATTTTATAAGCTGGTTAAAGGTAAATCTTGTGTCTATAGAAATAATGATTGCTTCCCAAATCAAACCTGCCTCAATATGTCCACAGAGTTCCACAAAAGAATTTGCAATGAATTTCACTTTCCTTTTGTACAAATGCTTGCACAGAATCGATGAAATTCAATTGTTCTTTGTCAGAATTACAAGACACTCAATAACTGAGAGTTATAGTCATCTTCCTGTTAATTGTAAGTATTTTGGTTACTTTTTAATTTAAAATTTTCTGTGGAGGGAAATCTTGTTCTGTATTTTTCCCCAGTGGTGTGCCCTAACCTCATGAGTTCCAGAGAGTAAGAGTAAATCAAGCCAGTTATAATTAGTGTTCTTTTGAGCCCAGGAATCATTAGAGATAGCAAGATGGAAACTTTCACCCGTCTATCCTGAACTTCTATCTGTTCAGTCCACAAGCTCTGTGTGCCTGTTTTTATAATAGGCTCATTATCAAAGCTGGTAAATAGACATTTAGCTTCAATTAATCCCTGTTGTCTGCTCTACTGTGTTTATCTTATAAACTCCAGAGCTGAGCTGATTAAAAATTAGCTTAGGTGGGCACAAAATGATTTCTTTACCAACTTTCTTTCCTTCTTTGACCCAAATTTCCCCTGTCCTTGGATGTCATTGGCCTACAGTTAAAGATGACATTATAGCAATGGATACCACACTGGTGTAGTGACCAGGAAATGAAGTGTTCATAGACTGTACTAAGATGGGGAGTGGCATGTAAAAGGGTTTTTGGTGTGTGATCACAAAATACAAACCTATAAAGAAGGGAGAAACCAGAAACAGGCAGAGGGAAAGGCTAACATTCAAATAAAGTTGCAACTAAGGCCCCCATGAGTTTTTGGGACATATGAGCTGGAACAGCTCTTCCCAGGGAGCAGGCCTTTGTTTCTGGGCATCAAGTCTCTTAGTGATGATGGAATCCTGGACATCAAGTTTCCTACTGCTGAGGGCAATGCCCTTAATAGATACAGCTATGAACTGTCAGCATCGGTAGTTAAAAGAACTGGATTTGTGTGTCTGAGTTTGTTGAGGAGATTCAGTTGGAGCTCTAGAGACTCCATTGCAGACACTGCATTAGGCAGGATTAGGGTTAGGAAGGTTGAGTTGTGGTCATTAGACGATGGTTATGAAGATTGTTCCTAAAACTTTCAGAGTCATGACGGAAGGTTAAAGGTGTGATTCATATTCTTTAAAACCAGGGGCTATTTTTAGCTCAAACCCTGAATAGGTAAGTTAGAAGTTAGAACCCTCTGTGTCATAAAGGACTGAAGATAGCAGAAGGCAGAGGGATGATCATTTGGGAAATTGGGCAGGGAAACAAATAAAAAAGGAGACAGGGGAAGAGAGAAAGAGATTAAACACAGAGGTTTTTTTCATTCCTGGATAGTTAAAAAAAATATAAAGAAGATATCTAGATTTGCATAGAACATTTCCAGGGAATTTAACTACTATCAGAATATTGAAGATAAAGGTAAAATCTTTAAGCGACCTTTTGAGTTTCCATCTTCAGTAAGGGCAGAGTGCTTGTTATAGATCAATGCTTCCACCAAGAACAAGTGCAAGATGGAAACAAAATATAAAAGCAAATTTATTGGAAGCTAGGATAAGATCTGAGAGACAAGGAAAGCATACTGACCAACAATCCATGGGGAATTTCCCACTGAAGTATTTGATAGTTCACAGGTGATATGGGCTTGGAAGTTCAGAGTCCAAACAGAGAGCAGCGGCTGAAGGTTGGTTAAGGTTGGAAAACCAGGCTGGGCCTCATGCAGCCTCATGGAGCTGGGAACTTAAACTTGGATCCTGGACTCCAAGAAAGTCAGGTAAGTGTAGACCAATATGCAGAGAGAAGGGAAATGCATTGAGATCTGCAAACCATGTGTTGTACCCTTCTCCTTAAGCTATTTGTTAATCTTTTGGCAGAGAGGTTGAGAAGGCAAGAGGGAATCAGTAGAAAGGAGAACAGATGAGTAAAACCTTTAGCACTCTGATTTGGTTGAGAAAACAGATGGAAATCCTGAGCTCACCAAGCTAGCTCTTACAAAACTCTGAAACCCCTCTTCAAACTAGCTTAAACCAGATTTGACTGAGGCTCTCTCCTCAAAATAAATTCTTTCTGGGAAGAAGCTGGAATCAGTCAGAGCTTTAAATAACTATATGAATTTTAATACAAACTGTGTGGCATTCAGTTACAATTACTAAGTATACTATGAGTCTGTTTTATAGTTTTAAAAAGGAGAGGGGAAAAGGTCATAAAATTGGTCCTCATGGTACCTCGGTTATCAAATTTATTGGAAACATTTTAAATTAATTAGAGTTAAATATTTTAAAAACATGTGACATGTAGGACAATTTCTATAGTGCCTTGGAATACATTAAAATAAATGAAAATTATAGAGATGAAAAATATAATATGTGATATTAAAAGCCCAATAGGTAAATTTAAGAGAAAATTGAAAAAACAAACTATGAAGATTATAAAAGTCAGTAAAAAGTATCCAATTGAAGCATAAAGAAAAAGAAAGACAGAGAAGAACAGAAATTACACATGGAAAGCCAGAAAAAGGAGTAATATATATATTACTGATGTACAGATGGAGATGAGAAATAAAGATGGATAAGAACAATATTTGAGGAAATACTGGAAAATAATTTGCCAAAGTCAATTAAAGACATGAAATCACAGGTCCAAGATTTTGAAACTTCAAGCATGATAAATATAAAAGAATACATAACTAGGCACATCAGAGGAAAACATTAAAAAATAAGTCAGCAAAAGTATTGTAAATGAGGTAGAGAACATAAACCACATTACTTTCAAAGAGAAGGAAGACTTAAAACCCTCTTTGCAATATAAATATGAAACCTAGAGCCATAGAAAACATTTGAAACTATGAAATGAATGCCAACATACAATTTTTATATTAAATAAAAATATCTTTCAAAAATGAATAGAACAATACATTTGCAAACATGCAAAATTAGAAAAAATTCATAATCGGGGATTCATCATTAAGAGAAATTCTAAAGGGGATATTTGGTCAGAAGTAAAAATAATACTAGATGGAAGTATGAAAACACAGAAATGAATAAATAATATTAAGAATAATATGTATGAGGGAGGTAACTAAATTTAGAGTGATTATAGAAAACAATGTCTAGTAGAATTTAATACCAATGTCTAGTAGAATTTAATGTAGAATTAAAATACAGAAAACAATAATGTCAATATTTTGGGGGGAGATTTAAAAGGGTTAAGTTGTTTTTTAAAAACTCATTTAACTTCTACTACAATATGTCAAAGATGCATGTAACCACGATAAAATGTAATTTATAATAAGTTAATAGAGAGGCAAATAGAATGGTTAAAATATTACTTGATTGGTCCATAAGAAGAAAAGAATGAAGTGGGATCATAGGAGACATGGGAAAAATAACAAGTAGTAAAATGTTAATTTATACCCAGATATATCATCACATTAAATTTAATTATGAATAATAAATAAAATTATTACAGATTATATGAACAAGAATAAGCAAGACACACGAAATACCAGCAAAATTTTCATAGTGATCAAGAGAAAAGCAGATAAACCTCACAAACTTAGTGGAAAGATGTTCCCAAATGATGGAAAAGAAAACATGAATAGAGAACCTGAATATGTAGACTTATCTGGCATATACTTCTTCCTCAGTCAGAGTGCTTAGTCTTATTGTATAAATATACTCTCCGTTAAATAACCAACAACTGATTGTTGTCTTCACAAAGGGCTGAATTAAACGACTCCTATGAGTATTGATAAGGATGTTTGATAGGATTCTTTCTTTCTGGTTCTGCAGCAAGGGTACTTGAAGTCAAAGTGGAAATGAAAAATCTGTGGTTATTTGTATAACAAGCCTGAATCAAACGTGAATATTGCTATTTCTTTTTTATTATTTCTGAAATTGAAATACAATATCACATTTTATTTATCTTAAAGGTAATCTTTGATAAGCATGAGAAATACTGTCCTAGGTGTCAGACTGTTCCTGGCTCCAGAAGTCTGGCTCTTGATTCAGTTTGACATGAGAAAGTTAATTTTTCCTTTGTAAGTGTCAAGAGTTCTAGAATTTAAAATTATGTTACTTAAAGTCATGTTAGGTGAAACAGAAAGGAGCAATTGTGAATGAGGGCTGCTCTGCTCCCTCTGAAAGCAGGGCCTGAGGCTCACCTTGGGAATATTAGATGCCTCTTCAAGATGGCAGCCCAGCTGGGAGAGAGTGGAACAGAGATAAATGAAATGCTTTCCTGCTGTTTTAAATTTGAATTTTGTTGATTCAGCCTTCATTTTGTTATAAACCTTCCACTGTTGTCCAGTATCCTTACAAAGTTGGTTGGAATAGTTTCTACTTGTTTTTTGATGTTTCTGTGGAGATACAGGAATAGAGTTGTCCTTTATGCCATTTTATTGGTATCACTCATTTTGAACTTTTAAAAATAATAATAATTGTAATAATTTGTATGATGGTTCCCTTGTGTTATGTGTCATTAATTTAGAATCTTATAATGATATTTTTATTTTTATTTATATAGTTAAAATATATAATATATAATAATTAAAGTATGTATAATGCTATGCTTATTACATAAACAAACACATACAAACTCCCTAAGTAGTTGAGTATCTCATGGTACTGATTACAGTTTCTAATAAAATGTACACAAATAGTGCTAGTACATAAGTACTTGGTAGAGATACAAGATCTGTATGAGGGAGATACAATATCTACATAACACACAAAGGATGGTTTTCACATGCCTAATTTGCTGGAAATTTTGTTTTGTCCCCTGAAAAGTTATTTGGTTTTAATCATTAATTTGTTTCCAATTTTATCTACAATATAACTAAATTTTGTCTACATTTTCTACATCTATTCAAACTATCATGTTATTTATTTTTAAAAAATTAGTATATCAATGTATTTTTTAATGTTAAACTGTCTTTGCCACTTCAGATTAATCCAAATGATCATTTTCTGTTTTGTTTTTGTTTTGTTTTTGTTTTTGTTTTTTACAATAACTTGCTAAATCATATATATATATATATGTATATATATATATATATATACACACATATATATATATATATATGTATTTCGGGCCATTCAGATTGACTGATATTTTTGGACAACATTTTCCTTTCTCACTTTTAAAGTTTATTATTTTTAGTTTGTTAGTTTTTTCGCACATACTTGTTTTATTCTCTGTTTTGATAACTCTATTATCTGAAATTTGGGGCAGCTGTTTCTGCTGCTGCATAGTCATAGTGACTTGTTTGCACACACACACACACACACACACACACACACACACATACATACACGCACAGTGACAAATTTCAGATTACAAATATGTTTGTTAGAGATTCAACAAAAATTGGCTTCTCCATGGGGGATAATTGTGTGGCTCTGCAGTTGCAGCAGACTGCTGCTACTAAGCAATGACTACTTGAAATTAAGTTATTTTCACTTATGGTGGCATTGCATCAATCAGGTAGGAATATGAAATTACACCTTTTACTCCAAGTCTGTGATTTATAAAGCAAAGAAGAGATTCTTCTTTTCCACCATCATCCAGTTCAAGATAAATTAGTTTTCTGTTTGTATCATTTGCAGGGGATGGACTTTCTGTAGTCCATCCTACACTGCACTTACATCCATTTGAAGGACGTGTGTAGAAGCTGGTGTCCTAGTCCCCAGACTCCATCTTGGATCACCCCAAAGCCACCACTGTGTGTCCTTTCAAACCCAATCTCCATAACCAGAGAATGCATTAGCTGAGGGCAGACTTTGATGACTTCCAACCTCCCTGCTTGTTTTTTAGTTCCAGTATTTTCTTTTTACTTTTTAAAGATTATGTGACATTTTAACTGTTTGAAAAACTATATTTAATTGAAGATTTTTGCATGCTTTATCATGGTAAAGCTTTTGGTCCAATTTGGAGTTCTAAATCAGTATTCCTTTTATTAGTGATTGCTTTCTATCCAACACTTTCCAGTCTTCTTTAAGATGGACCTTGAAATTTCTGTTTATTTTCATTTCTGTTATGCTTCTTTACATGCTTTTCTTATTTCCACCATTTGTGCAATGTTCAGGGAGTATTTTCCATGCATCCGGCTCATTATTTGCTTTCAGCTGTGTTTATTCTACTCTTCATCCTAGTTATTATTTTTGTTTAGTAAACATAATTTAAATTTTAATGATCTCTCTAGTAGACTTTTTGGTTATGATTATTTCTCCTATGGTTCTGAGGATATTGTCCTGTTCCATGTTCTCATCTTTGTTTATGCAGATTAAATTCTTTGGTGGTTGAGTTTGCTTTCATTTATTCAAACTTTTGACTCTCCACAATACTAGACAATTTCTGCTTTTGGACTCATCTCCAGGGCTGTCATTCCCACAGGCAATCTTCTCCATCTGCACAGCTTGCACTGGGAAGTGGGTGGTATGTGATGCTAGGATTCATTATTAAAAGTAGGGGTAGCTCAGGATGAGCTATTGAGAGGTAAATTGTTTTCAATGTCTTGGGCACCCAAGTTTCCCTCATTGTCTCTGTCTTCTGAGAGCTCTGCCCTGTTTCTTATCCATGACTCTTACCTGGCCATGGAAACCCCCAGCATCGGTGTCTGTCCTTTGGGGTGGTTAATCTAGATATTATATGCAATATTATATGCAACTTAATACATTAAAATATAATAATTATTAGTTTTTGTTATGGTTTGGATATGAGATGTCCTCTGAAAATTCATGTGTTAGGAAATGCAGGAAGGTTCGGGGGGAAAATTATTGGATTATGAGAGCTGTAACCTCTTAAGGAGATTAATACATTTGATGGATTAATAATTTGAATGGACTACTGGGTGCTAACTGGAAGCAGGCAGGACAGGGTTGGAGGAGGTAGATCAATGAGGGCATGACCTTGGAGTACATCTTGTCTCTGGCTCCTGTCTTGCTCTCTCTGCTTTCTGGTTGCCAAGAGGTGAGCCGCTTTTCTTTGCCATACCCTTCTGCAGGATGTTCTACCTTACCTCAGCCCCAGAATAGTAGTCATTGACCATGGACTGAGACTTCTGAATATATGAGTCCAAATAGACTTTTCCTCCTTGAAGTTTTTCTTGTGAGGAGTTTTGTTCACATCAATGAAACACTGACCAACACAGGATTTTTTTTTTTTTTTTTGGTACAAGTGATTGAACCCAAAGGTGTGTTAAACCACTGAGCTACACTCCTGGCCCCTTTTAATTTTGAGACAAGGTCTTGCCACGATGGTTAGGGCCTTGCTAAGTTGCTGAGGTTGGCTTTGAATTTGAAATCCTCTTGCCTCAGTGACCAGAGTCCCTGGGATTATAGGTGTGCATTACCATGACCGTCTGATCAGTTTTTACCACGATTTTTTTTTCCTTTCCAATACTGGGGATTAAACCCAGGGGCACTTTACCACTGAACTATGTCTCCAGTATTTTTAGTTCTTATTTTGAGAAAGGTATCATTAAGTTGTGCAGGCTGGCCTTAAATTTGTGATTTTCCTCCCTTGGTTTCCCAAATAACTAGGATGTCCAGTGTGCACACCATGCCCAGCACAACCATTTTCTTGGTAATACAACAATCATAGAAAAGTTTGATTCAATTCACCCTCCCCTACCCTGTGTACTCTCCTTAAGTCTATTTTAATATTTTCTATATATTTCATCATCATTATCATTTTATACTGTTGTTTATTTAGATTTATCCACTTATTAACTATATCTTCATCCTTCCTGAATACCTCAACTTCAAAAAGTTATTTTCATTTGGCCCGAAGAACTTCACTTAATATTTCCTTCAGTACATGTCTAACCATGATAGATTGCATTTGATATTTGGTAGGAATGTCTCTTTATTTTACTACATTTTTTCCGAGACATTTTGTTTTATATAGAAAATTTGGCAGTTCTTCCTTCCCTCCAGTAACTTTAAACCTATAGTTTTCATGTTCCATTGTCTTTTGGTTTTATACTTTTTATAAAGGAATTAGCTCTTCATTTTATTATTACTCTTTGAAGGTCATTTGTCTCATTTCAAATACCATAGACTGGGTAACTTAAATAATACATTTATTTCTCACAGTTCTAGAAACTGTAAAGTCCAAGATCCAAGTGCCCACACAGCTGATTCCTGATGAGGGTTCCCTTCCTTGCTTATAGATGGCCACCTTCTCACTGTGTTTTCACATGTTTGCAAGAGGTGGATCTGGTATTTTTCCTCAGGAAGGCACCAATTCCATCAGAGGGGGCTGTACTCTCATGGTGGCACCTAGCCTAATCACCTCCCAGAGGCCCTCCCCCCAACGACATTCACAGTGAAGTTACATTTTCAGCACAAAGTTTGGAAGGACAAGAAATTTTGGAAGTCGATAATCTGTTCATCAACCTGATGTTTAATATATTTCATTAGTGGTCTAATATTCTCAGGCATTTCACCAGTAATCTCTCAGAATACTGGATTTATTGTGTCCTTGTAACTGTCACCTTCCATTTTCAGTTAAGTCTTATATTATTCTAAAAATAACTGTTTTTGTTTTGCCTGGACATTGTATTTGAAAATATTTAAAGATGACTTGAGGCTTTTAATAGAATTCTCTCTATTTATGGAGGCTCTGTGTTTGCCTGGCAAGTAGCTGGCTATGGACAAAATGCCATAATCTGATTAGGAATTAAAATGTTTGAAAGTTTGTTTTTAAGTCAGTTCTTCTTTATTCCAAAAGAGTAGTTCCTACAACTCATAATCAAAAGCCTGTGCATTTACCAGAACCCTGTCCTTGGCAGGCCCTGACCTTCCATTGAGTTTCCTCCACACCGTGGCACTGATCAGGCCCCACTCAGCCCCTCAGCTACTGTTCTGTGCAGCTGTTTTTGAAATCGACAGCCAATTAAGGAGAAAAGTGGTGCCAAATATTGAGCTCGCTTCTCTTGATATCCCTCTTCCAAATCTTGGCTATAACAGTTCTGACATTGTAGCTCTCGGACATATTCAAATCAGTCTTTAAAAAATACACATATGCACACTTTTCTCTTTATTTTCTTTGCACAAGTTGGTCCCATAAAGCTAGTTTACCTTTGTGGGAAACTTAACTCCAGGAGGCCTATGTTTCATTCTTAATACTGTCACTAACCTGCAAGGTATTTTGACCTTCTGAGTTTTATTTTCTTTATTCTTCCAGTGGGAACCATTATCTGCCATGTTTACCTCATGGGGCATTGATAAGATCTTATAATATAATAGGTGTGTAAAGTATGTTCAGACTTGCAACTACATTCAGTACATAAGCATTGTGCTCCCCCAAATGAGAGCAAATTGCATCAGCATTATAGAACTCTGGACACATTTTAGGCAGCGTTCTTTGTACTTTTTGACTATGTTGCAAAAAATCACAGACCTAATATATAGAGGAACTGGAGTTCAACCTATGGAACTTGAGTCCTTCTTCTTAAAATGGAGAAAGGCAAATTGTGACTTACTTACAAAAGTCTTAGTTGTTCAATCAAATTTGAAAAGTTAACAAAATTATGTAGCTCATTGGTGAGAGTTTAATGACATGAATATTTTCATTCACTGGAGATGGGCTAATTGCCACAGTCTTTCTAGAGGAGACTTTTGACTTAACGAGTCCAAAGACCTAAAAAACTTACATAATTGTACCTAATTATGTAAATTCTGGGAGTGTGTACCAAAGAAATTATTAGATACACCCACAAAGATATGTGAAGTAATGTAACATAGTGCTTTATGCCGGATTTAATGGCTTGATTCAAGTAAATATTTGCCATGTGATAAGTAAATAATGAACAATTTGAACAAGAATATTCACTAAATATTATTTATTTAGTTATTTTTGGAGGGATACCTGGGATTGAACTCAAGGACACTCAGCCACTAAGCCACATCCCCAGCCTTATTTTGTATTTTATTTTGAAACAGTGTCTCTCTGAGTTGCTTAGCACCTGGCTTTTGCCGAGGCTGACTTTAAACTTGTGATCCTCCTACCTCAGCCTCCCCAGCTGCTGGGACTAAATATTATTTATCATAACAAAAGTAATCGGAACAAGAAAAATATCCATGGTCTTGTAGTAGTTCAATAAATTATATCCTATGTAGAAATACAATTGGCTCTTAAGACTTGTATTTCCAAAATATTTAATGACAAGAGAATATACATAGTATAATAAGTGAAAAAAATATAAAATTGTAGATACAAATATATTATCTTACATGTTAAAATGTATGTGTAAATTGATAATACATATTATGTATCAACATTTTCAACTCTGTGTTACTTCTGTTGATTGGACTGTGTACCTGCCAGTCTCTTTCTCTTTATTTTATTTTATTTTTTTGAGATTGGGTCTCACTATGTTGTCCAGGCTGCTCTCCAACTTCCAATCCTCAAGCCTCACCCTCCCAAGTAACTGGAATTACTTGCATTTGTCACCCTACTTGGCTTAGATTTTAATAATCTATTTCTATATATAACTAGATAGGAACAGGAGGGACCCCAAAATATACCAAAATACTACTGAAAGATAGGTTGGAATGAAGATGTGACAGGAGAGTTTAATTTTTTATTATTTTTTTGTTTAATATTTAAAAACTTTCTACAAGCAACATGCCTGCTTACGAAATTATATATATGTATATGCACTTGCATACATATGTATGTACACATGTACATATACATTTATTAACGTATCTGTGCATATATGTGGGGAGTACAAAAATACACATGTGTGTTTACTAAATCATTTCAAGTGCATGTTCTCTGGAATGTCACTTATTGTCTTTCAAATTTCAGCCTACATGAATCCCATCCTTGTCAAGTTTTTGTCACATTTCTCTCTTTTGGGATCTCCACCTGCCTGGCATCAAATGGAAGACTTTTCAGTAGGGTTATACTTTTCTTTTGTTGCTACCCTAATACACAGCTGCTTCCCCTTTCCTCCTCAGCCATAGTTTAATAGCTTTGCTACCTTTGGCACCATTTTTTCTCCATGCAGTTAGCATTGCCCACAGAGCAAATCTGCCAATAATGACTCTTTTTCTATCTTAGTCTATTTTTTGTTCCTCTAATTGAATATCTGAAATTGGATAATTTATAAAGTAAAGAAAACAAAATGATTTCTTATGGTTCTGGAAGCTGGAAAGCCCAAGACCTTGGCATCAGAACCTGGAGATAGACTTTCTGCTGCATTGCAACCTGGTGGAGGAAAAGCCATGGTGAGATGCAACATGTGGACCAGCCAGGATCTCTTCCTCTTCTTAGGAAGCCACTAATGCCATCATGAGGATCCCACTCTCACGATCTCATCTGACCCTTATAACCTCCCACAGACCACACATCCACATACCACCAATATATGAATTTGGGGATTAAATTTTCAACACATGTGTTTTGAAGGTGCACATTCAAACCCTAGCATTCTGTTCCTGGCTTGCAGAAGTCTGTGTTTTAGAAACTTAATCCCCAAATTCACATATTGATGGTATTTGAAGGTGGGTCCCTTGGGAGGTAATTAAGGTTAAATGAAGCCATGATGGCATTAGTATCTTTATAAGAAGAGAGACCTGAGCTAGTATACATGCTCTACCCTATCATGTTTTCCTATACCATGTTTTGATGCAGAAAGATGGCTCTCATGATATGCTGGTGCCATGTTCTTGGTCTTCCTTACTTTTGAAACTGTAAAAATTTTTTTCTTCATAAAGTATTTTTCTAGGGCACCTATCTGTTCTCATTCCTCCACAAAATAGATTTCCTCTGTGGTACTTTGTTATAGCAACAGGAAACAAACTGAGGCAGAATTTTACAGAATTTATAAATGAACAGGTTCTACATTTCCTGAAGTCTTTTATGTCTTAATTAATATGATCCTCAGATTCTTCTAATACTATTGCAAGTTGAAAGTATATGTATGACCGATAGATAGATAAATAGATAGATAGATAGATAGATAGATAGATAGATAGATAGATATAGATGATTGTGCACCCATTTCTTGGGGGTTCCCAATCTTAATTCCTGATAAAGTGTTATTCTGCCACTGAAGAGAGTGTTATTTCTTTCTTTGGGAGACTTAGAAAAGAACATTGAGAAAAACCTGGGGAAATGTAACATTCAAATATTTTAGTTGAATTGACAACTTTGTTTTTATTCCATTTGTAGATTGCTCAGCTATTCTGGCAAATATAAAAAAGAAAGAAGCTAGCTTGTTTGCATTCACATTGAACAGTGAACTTTGAGTATTGTTAATCATTTATTAGAAAATACTTTTTTCCCTTCAGATGTGTGTATATAAAAAAGTTGTTCACATGCACAAGTGTGGTCCTCAGACCAAAGCCTTCCCAAAAGAACACATCTCTGAGTTTGTGGTCAGAATATGGAATCAGGGAATATGTAAAAAAGAAAAAAGAAATATAAAAATAGAGTATCATACACAGATCATTTTCCTACACAGTTATCTATGTTATAAAATGAGATGCTTCTCTCTAGGATGTACTCTTACCCACAATCTAAGGGAAATCCTACAACTTATGATGTGTCCTCCTCAAAACAAGGGTGACATTAATACTAGTGGGCATTAGATGTCCATGTAATTCCATTTAAACCTGTATTCTAGTAATTTGTCTGGTGGTTACAGACAATATTCTTAAAGGAATTAGGAAATGATCCTACTAACCATAAAAAGGAAAAAAAAAAAAAAAGAATTTTTCCCAGGAGTTTTCTTTCCAGCCTCCCAGAAAAGCACTTTGTGACTATGTGTCTGTGTCTTAGTGTCCTTTGCCCACATCACTTTGAGAATGTCAGGTCCTGTGGAAGAACTGCCATGCATACACCAGGGATGGTCTTCCCAGTGTTAGCCCTGGTAACAGCCTCAACTGCAGCATTTGAAATATGTGTATCAGAGTGTTTGACTGTCAAACAGGCAGAGAATATTTATTATAGTACTCTGGACCACCCCTAACTGAGAGGATGAGGATGGGGACAGGAAGGTCCTACCTTCCAGGAGTTCACAGATTCTTTGTGACACTTGAGATGAAACAGAGACCCAGGCAGATATGTCCAGGACCCCAAATTTCCCAGTTGGCAGTGTCAAGGCTAGAATCCAGGTCCTGTTTCTCTTGCCAGGTTTGTCTTCCAAAAAGTTAATAGCTAAATAGTTTTGAGAATACACCTATGTAGTGGGCTGGGGATGTAGCTCAGTGGTCATGAGAACTTCAGGTCAATCACCAGGACAGCAATAAATATATATATTGATTAATATGTATATAGCAATGTGTCATACCTTATAATCTTGCTTCATTATAGCCTATCTCAATAATGCTCATATTTTTAAAAAAATTATAGTTTGTACATTCACAAACCATTTTCAATTTTTAATTACCAAAGTGAGATAAAAACAGAAGAAAAATCTAAAAATAGCTCAATTAAGTAAGACCTACTGATGTTTTTTATCACCCTACCTCCTGATTAGAATAATTTTGTGATTTTGTGCTTTTGTCTCTCATTTGGGAGGATGTAAATGCCAATTTGTTGGGTCCTTGGAAAATTTCCCTATTTTTCTAGGGCGCCTGTGTGTTCCTCATTCCTCCACAAAATAGATTTCCTCCTTCATGGCTGTCTGCGAGTGGCTAATTTGGCTTTTTGTTTTCTTTTGTTTTCTGGATCCTGAATTTGAGGTGGCCATCTAAAAGTCTCTTTGGTTGCTCAATTAAAGACTTCTTGCTGCCACTTCAAACTACTCCTTATATCCTGCACTCTCACCTCTATTGGAAGGATTGGATAATGGAAATTGCATTTGAGAGAAGCAGGTTTTGGTGCATCAGAAGAACACTAAGAAGTAATTCCCTAAAAAATAGGATGGTGTTAATACCAGCAGTAAAGTGGAGCTTAGAAAAATATCTACTGTCAAAAGACAAAAAAGGTGGATAAGCAAATAGCAAACTTTTGGTACATATACCTTATCATAGCACAGGCGGGTGTTTTCCTAGAGAAATTGCTCAGAGTGAACCTCTGCAAATAATAGAAACCTATAATAGTGTCATTGCTGAAATTTAAAAGAAAGTTAATGTAGAAAGGTGGTGAAAGTTGGAATGATTATTTTTTGGAGCCAGAGAAGCATGCCTGGTGTGATAGGATGAATTTGGCATCTGGAGTCCCAGAGATCTGGTTTGGTGTCTGCTTCAGTCACAAATCATATGACTGTGAACAAGTTGCTTAACTTTTATGGGGCCCGGGATGCCACAAATAATGGAAGAAAAAGTATTTCAAATTGAGAGGGGTTTACATGAGATGGTATTAAGAGTGCTGAGTGATGTACAGAGGATTATAATCTCACTTCACCAAATGGCAGTAATTCCCCAGAATTCTTCTCTCTTGCTGGAAGACTAGCTTGGGCACAGGCAGGAAATGAGGCACCATAATCACTGATAACAGGTTTGCAGTGGTTCTGTACATACAAGCTTCTACTGGCTGGGGCATTCTGCTTTGGGCAGAAACACTATGTGCTTTGGAGTCTTAATTTTATTACACAGCATAGAGCAGATGGGAATTTGTTGAAACTCAACCCTGGAGTACGTATGAGGGACTTAAAAGCTCAGAGAGCACCAGGTTGTACTTAAGTATACCTATGAGATTTTCAGATCTTGCACTTCTGTACCATTTTCAGGACATTTCAGTGTCCCCATTCCCTGAAGCCTCCAAAACTGTTTATTGCAAAGGTAATTTTTTAGCGATGGGTATTAGTGTAAGACATAGACTCTCTTCTGTAAGGGCAGGTGTGTGAAATTTCTAAAAGTGTTTTAGAAATTAAGGAACAGGTGGGAAGAGTAATTCTTTTAAAATGGTATTTCTTTATTTCTCTGGATAGCTCTGGAAAGCAAACGCATCCCTACTTACCAACAGTTATGTGAAGGTACTGTGATAATATTACTGAGTGAGCCAGTAGAGGGGCAGAAATATTGATTTTTATAGCATAAGTTGATTCTTGAAAAATTAAATATTTGCACAGGAATTGAGAGAGGGAAGGATTTTCCAAGGTAGAAAGAATAAGGGAACAGAGTGTCCAGAGTCTTAAAAGTACAATAGACTAGAGCTGAGATGGTGTCTGGGGCTTTGTGGGTGGCAAAGTCAACTGGTGAGAGCACACAGAGAATGACATGCAAGAAGGTATAAATAAGAAATAAAAAGCATTTCACAAAATTATTCCAAATTTCTTGACTATATTAAATTACTGAATCTCAGAGTGAGAGGATAGAGTTCATCTTTTTGAAGGACTTTTTAAAAAGTTATAGTTTGGAGATAGACCAGAGGAACTGAGCCTGGAAGCAGAAAATCAGTTGAGGGACCATTTGAAGATGCTGAGTCTAATGTGAAGCAGCATTTCTGGCCAGGAGAGAAGGCTAGTGTAACTGCAACATGGGAGACAAAATTGTCACAACTCAGTGACCAATTTTTTTTGTGCTGGTGAACAGAGCAGAAGGGCTCAGGCTAGCTTTCAAATTTCTGACCTACTACATGGTGGTACCATGATCTCAGTAGGAAAAACCCACTTGGGGAGGAAGGCAGGGAGTTGAGGGAGATGATGATTTCAAGCATGGGAGGTGAGTGTGAGATCTCCAGTAGGAAAAGATGAAGAGAGTGTTCTGGGGTCAGTTTGAGAATGTAGGTCACAGACCTAAATAAGTGGAGGGATATAATTATCCAGAAGGACTGAGAGAAGAGAGAGGGACAAGCCTGGAGAACATCAAGGCAGGCTGCTAGTACAGACAGCAGTACAGACAACCAGTCAGGCAGAAAGAGACAGATAGAGACATGAAGCTGTGGGTCACGGGCTCAGATGGCACTTTAATAAGGAAAGTTGATGGTTCTCATTAGCTTCACGGGGAAGGACAACGTGAAATTTTGCTTGAAGATTTCTTCTTGAAGAGCTACAAGCTATGGCACTCTGGTTATATAAAGCATCCATCCATCTCTCTGTATGTCCGCCCACAACTCCATCATTCATTGGTCACCCAGCGTGTGGCAGGTTTGGTACTAAGAGCAATAATTAAGCATAGTTTCTACCTTCAAGGAGGTCAGTATGTCCAGCCAGCTGTAGAAATGTGTCTTTCTACCAAGAAAAGGACAGGGACCCCACTGGAAGTTAGATCTTATATATCTCTAAGAGATTCAAGAGGACTAGGGTATGCTATTTACCTAATTAGGTCATTCTAGGATTCTCTGATGCTATGGGATAGAGTCTATGTGAGGCTTCTACCTGAGCCCACACGTTATCAGTTAGCAACACTGAATACAGCACAGGACTTCAACCCAGGAGTCCTTTGTAGACTTCACACTTTTATTTGTGATTTCTTATTTTGCATATCTGGGAAGCTCTTATTCATTTTTTTTTAAACTGCTAAGACATCACATCACCTCTTTTGTGAAGTTTTTGCTTCTCAGGGAGGTAGAGGTGACCTCTGAGTGACTCTGTTGACCTCACCTTGTTTTAAACCCCATTGTGGCCACTCACAGGGAAATGTGATCTTGAGCTCAGTTACAGAAATTCTGTGAGTCTGAGTTTCCATTTTATAAAACCAAAGTTTAGATATATATTTTATTAGATGGTTATATTTGGAAATAAATTTTGATTATATGTAATACATAAACATTTTGTATAGACTTTAACTAGTGTATACAATAAGAAATAGTGAAGTGTCTGTTGCTTAATGAGTAGATTCTTTGGCCCTCATGGCTTTTCCTGTGTTGTGAGTCAGTGCCCCCTGCATTGCTGTGGCAGCTAGTCTCCATGGTCCCCCCAAAACAGCCTTCCTGTATTCATGCCTTTGCAGGCTGCTCCCTAGGAATCTGACCGGCCTAGATTCACTCATAACCAGTGGAATACAGCATAAGTACCTCTGGTGACTTCTAATGTTAGGCCTAACATACTGTATCAGTGGCTTCTGGGAACATTGGTTCTGGAAAAAATTGGATACATGTAAAGGTTCAACTCCCTAAGCCCACTGTGTCTTGAAGGAAGCCGTGCCAACCATGTGGACTGGTCACATAAAGATGGAGATGCTGGGCCAGCCAGGGGGTCAGAGACATGAGTGAGGAAGCCGTCTCAGGATCAGTCTTATGGAGACCTTGGATATCTCTAGCTATGTCCAATATCCAGCAGCAATGGCCAGAGAGATTCTGAAAAGAGAACTGCCCCCACGGAGCCCACAGAAGATACAGAACTGTGAAACGATGCAACATTACTATTTTAAGTGGCTAAATTTCAGAGGGTGGTTACTCTATCACAGAAGACTAGAACACTGATTTTTCTCCAGAAAGCTCAGTCCCTGGTTACATGAGATAACCCTGTCCAGAGAGCAGGAGAGGGGTCACAACAGCAGGCCTTGTTGTACCTGCTCATCTGTCATCCTCCCACTGGCCTGTCTGTGCTAGGGAAGCTAAGACTATGCCTGTCTTGACCAGCCTAGCACTGTGCTGTCAAGCAAGTGTACTAAGACATGTCTATGGATATAATATTCATATTGCATTGTAATGACCTATCTCTTCCTCACTTATAGGCTCCCATATAAAGCAGGGATCAGTGAAATAGGATAAGAAATTATATCTACCCCAGAAGTTTGTCAAACAAAAATGAAATGATACGTATAAAGTACCTTGTGGGCCTGGCATATAGTTAGTGTTCAATAAATATTAGGTGGCATATTGAACCTGCAGTTTTGGACACTGGACTGGACTTATTATGGTGTCTAATAATATTCATTAAATATTATTGTAAGTAGTAAAACTAGTAGATCAGAACTGAGAGAAGACCACCACAAACTGACCCAGGGGGACCTCGGGCTCATTCGCCTCATAGGCTGGCTACAGAAACTGTCTAAATGCAAGACTCCGGACACTTGAGGAAGAGCTAAGAGCTTTTATGAGGTTATAGATACATTTCCTCTCGCTCGTTCCACATTAATAGATTGAGCAAGGAGTCTCTAAAACGAGAGTCAGAATACCATGGATGACAGGGTAAGGACTCCCTTTCCTACCAGAACCAACAGAAGTTAGAAGTTACACGGAAAAGCAATTGGCTGGGGGAGTAGGGTGGGCACAGTCCCCAGCAGAAAGCCATTAAATGGTGAGTAGAAAAATGACAAGCACCAAAATTGCAAATGTAAATATCATGGCCAGAGAGGCCTGTGAAATGTTCAAACTACCTGGCTTTATTCAGCAACTGTGGTCTGATCTGCTCAGTGAACAAGAAGCAGACCAAGGATCCCCACCCCAAGGGCCACCATGTAGGACTCCTGTGACTAATACCTGCTGGTCTCTGTCAAAGGCCTGTGATCCTCCCAACTGGTAGGGTGGCTGCCATTCCCACATTTCTACCCCGTTGCTCCATTTACTTGTGATATGTGGTATTTTCTTACTGACTGTGATTGTGCAAAGCCCCTCAGTGACGGCAGTGCACCTGCATCCTGACTGTCCACTACTTATTTAAAGGCATAGTTCAGTAAGAGTAACACATTATCTCAAAATAGTGGCCAATTCCACAGATTAGAGGTCAGAGAGAATGTGTCCTTCTTCTGCATTCATTATCATCCTCGGAGTCCCAACCATGAATATCATTTAATCATTATTTATCTGAAAATTCAAATTAAATTATGCATCCTGTATTTCACCTGGCAATGCTAAGCAAAACAGATTTGAGCCCAGGAAATCTGTTTCTTGAGCCACACTTCTTATATCCCTGCCTGAATCATGCTGTGATTTCTGTTGTGCTATGGGTTGGTCTGGTTTGGTTGGAGTGTGTCTTTCAAGGGCTCATATGTTGGAATTCTGGTCCCCAGTGTCATGATGTTGAGAGGTGATGGGACCGTTCAGAAGTTAAGCCTAGTGGGAGGTATTTGGGTCATGGGAGTACAACCTTTGGAAAGGATGAAGGTGGTTCCCATGAGACCCTGGTTAGCTGTCAGTGAGGATTGCTATAAAAGAGCAAGATTAGCCTTCCCTAATCTTTATGGCTTCCTGATTCACCTAGTTATCTTTTATTCAAACATGTACTCCCACCATGATACCTCCTGCCATGATATCGTGAAAGACCCCTTATCAGAGCTAATCAGATCCTAGCACCATGCTCTTGAACCTCCAAAACTTTGAGCTGAACAATCCTCATTTCTTTATGAAGTACTCAGCTTCAGGTATTTTGTTATAGCAGTGGAAAATGGACTTTCACCTGTGCCTTCTTGAAGATGAAGTTTTAATTCTTCCTCAGGGAACTGACAAAGTACTTTATCCCAACCAAAGAAAACCTCAGTTTCTTGGCAACCCCACACCATCTTTCATTCTCACTTTTGTCACACACTGTTGCTCAGTGGTAGGCAATTCTTTCAGTAATACAAGAGCTGCCTTCTGGTATTTCATGAATGAGCATTGATAGAGAAAATGCAGGGGAAACACGGTCTCTACCTTTTTCTGATTTGAGGCTTTCTTTTTGCAGGGGTATAAGAAAATGGAACTCACAAATAAGAGAATGGAGAGAAAATTGCTCTCATCTGAGCAGCTCTGTTTCAAGCCCTTAGAACAGAAAGGCAAACATTTCTTCACTGAAGAAAGATGAGTTAGTGACATTTTCTCATTTTGCTGCTTGTGATATTCACACAGATTCCAATTATGTGCAACGTGGGTTCCTAGAGTTCAGCTTTGAAGGGCCACAGGTTTCCTTCTCAATTGGATGGTAGCATTTTAAATCATTCCCACCTCTGGCAGACAAAGTAGTTGCTTCCTTTATAGCCAACTTTCTTCTTTCTTTCCCTAAGCACAGCACAAAAGGTGGGAGGTTACTTTAAAGAAAGGCTTTTATTTTTAACAATAAACCAAGATCTGTGGAGAACATAGAATTAGCAAGTTAGCTCCTGCAAAATGGAAAAAAAAAAAAAAAAAAAAGAAGACACTACAGTAAGAGAGAGAAAAAGAGTCTACTGAAAAGTATGAGTTGTTGACTTAAGATTCACAAAATCTACAAAACAAAGCACATTTTATTTTTCTGATGTCACTTCACCTTTCTAGTCTTTTAGCATTTTATTCAATAACAAGAACATGCATATCTCAGCAAGAAACAACCTGTAATTTGATGAATATAGATGCCTTTCTCTCCCTTTTTATAATATGTGAACCTTTTTTTTTTTTTTCCTTGAAGGCTCTGGGGCCGTATTGCATAAGGTAATAGGTATCTTCAAGGACTTACGAATGACTCATAGCATTTTGCAGTGGTTAAGGTGAACATTTTGAGTGCAGTTTTTCAGGAAGTTAAAAACCCAAGAGGAAATTGAGGAAATGGTCTAAGTATTAAAGAGTGTGTGTGTTGTGTGTGTGTGTGTGAGTGTGTGCGCGCATATGCAGTTGCATGAACATGTGCATGATTGTGCTTGCTTGTGAGGGTAGTAGGGTAAGAGGGGTGCTCTACTGGAATAGAATTCCTCTATTTCACAAAAGGATGCATATTTTCCCTGGAAGTGTGCAGTTTGTACTTTTGAGAACTGAAAACCAGTATAGAAAAGAGAACAATCCTAGTTAGCATGTGGTGAGTACTCTGAGTTTGCCACATGCTTTATTTCTTTGGTTTAGGGCCATTTGGACAGGCTGCTTGATTATTAGGGGGCTGTAAGAGGTTGAATAATTGCTTTCTAAAGATACCTATGTCCTAATCTCTGAGACCTGTGACTACTTATCTCATGGAGCAAAAGGAACTTTACAAGGGTGATTAAGAATTTTGGATGCTAATCAGCGAGATCATTCTTCCTTTGGTTTTTTGATAAAATAAATTAAAAAAAAATTTTTGGATGCAGAGAGTGTCCTGGGTTACCCAGGTGGGGTACATGTAATTACAAGGATCCTTAAAACAAGGAGGTGTGAAAGTCCGCATGAGAGGAGGTGTGACAATAGAAGCAGAGGTCAGGGTCAGAGGGAAACCTAACTGCTATATTGTTGACTTTAAGAAGGAGGAATGTGAACAGTATTTAGAAGCCAGAGAACTCAGGAAACATCCCCTAGAGCCTCCAGAAAGAACATAGCTCACCAACACCTTGACGTGAGCCCAGCTTGACCCCTTTTGCACTTCTGTCTTCCAGAAACATAAAAGAAGACATCTAAGTTGTTTTAAGTCACAGCATTTGTTTCAATTAGTTCCATCAGCAATAGGGAACAGATACAGGGGTATTTCAGTTCTGTTTTAGGGTCGCATGCATCAGGAAATTTTCAAATGGTCCAAAGTGACATGGACAGAGCTAATAGATTATGCATTTATTGGACTCAAACCATCTCCTTTGGTGTCACCCAGAGAGAAGTCACCAAGAACGAGACCTGAATAATCATTCAGGGTCCTCTGAGGAAGATTCAAGTCTTCTAGGGACCACTGCTCAGGGACCTTCCTCAGCAGCAGCATCTGTGCAGCAGCCCAGCGACAAAGCAACCGAGAGTTGGGGGAGATGGTGCTGGTGACCGTTAAGCACAAGCATCAGACTGGCATGCCCTTCCTCCTTTTATTTCCCCCCTCTCCTCACTCCCTTCCTCCTTACCCATCTTTCTTTAGTTTTCTCATATCTAATTAGTGACCCTTGTGATCCCAGCATGACATCCTAAGGGCATGGAATTTGACCAATTCCACTTTAGTATCGTAGAGCCACATACCTTTCTGTTGGTGTAGACACACTTTTTGTCTACCAGCTCACTTATGTTATCATGCTGAGAATATTCATGCCATTTATAACATATGCCATTCCTATAAGACAGGCACTTCAAAGAATCTGTGGTTATGGTTACACACTCATAGATGAGCATTATCTAAATCATCTCCCGGTCACTCCCCCTTCTTCCAGTTCTAGACTGGGTCCTTCAGTACACAAAATTGCTTTTACACTCTGGGGAATAATCACAGATGTGCATGATATGAAAACATGAAAGCAGTAAATATCTGGATGCTGAAAACCAAAATTCTTCCATGCTCTCTAGAAGAAGCAGTAGAAATGGCAAGTTCCTCCAGGAGAATACCCTGCTGAGGTCTGCAGGGACCTGTGGGATTCCTTCTCTTTCTGAATGGATTTCCAGTCTCTGGAAGGGCCTCTTGGGTGGGCTGGTGCTGGGTAAGTCTCACAGTGTGGACTGGGTCCCAGAGTGACTCATCAAGTCTGATAGTGGGAATCCCAGGTTGTTTTGGCAGAAATAATATGTGGGTTAAGGCAGAGGTGTGAGTTTTAAGGAAGAAGAGAGAAAGAGAAAGTAAGCAGAAGTTGTGGAATAAGGAACATATGGAGAGACATCTGACTCTCAGATGCTACCGATGCAACTGGGGCACATCTGAGCCCAGACTCAGAGCTGTGAGAAATAATCACAACAATAATGAAAATCATGGCTATCTGTCATTGAGCACTTTCATGTCTCAGAACTTTCCAAGTGCTGACTCTTTAAGTTCTCCAGCGACCTCAACAGACACAATTCACAGGCATCATCAATTAGTTAAAGACAGAGAAAATGAGTGGCAGAGGTTTTCTCCCACTCTGTAGGCTCTCTTTCCATATTGTTGTTTCCTTTCCTGAGAAAAACTTTTTAGTTGGAATCTATCCCATTTATTGATTCCTGCTTTTATTTATTTGTGCTTTGGGAGCCTAGATAAGGAAGTCTGGTCCTAAGCCAACATGATGAAGATTTGGGCCTGTTTTTTTTTTTTGGTTTTTTTTTTGTTTTTTGTTTTTTTGATTTTTTTTTGGTGCAGTTTCTCTGATCTAATTCCTAGGTCCTTGATTCATTTTGAGTTGAATTTTGTGCAGGGTGAGAGATAGAAGTTTAATTTCATTCTGCTGCATATGTATTTCCAGTTTTCCCAGCAGCATTTGTTGAAAAGGCTATCTTTTCTCCATTGTATGTTTTTGGGAACTTTGTCTAATATGATAAAACTGTTCTTATGTGGGTTTGTCTCTGTGTCCTCTATTCTGTACCATTTGTCTACCTGTCTCTTTGGGTGCCAGTACCATGCCATTTTTGTTATTATTGCTCTGTAATATAGTTGAAGGAGAAAATCTTTGCAATTTGCACTTGAGCTAGAGCACTAATCTCCAGAATCTATAAAGAACTCAAAAATCTTTACACCAAGAATACAAATAACCCAGTCAATAAATGGGCTAAGGAAGTGAGCAGAGACTTCACAGAAGATCTATAAGAAATCAACAGATATATGAAAAAATGTTCAATATCTCTAGCAATAAGAGAAATGAAAATCAAAGCTACTGTAGGATTTTATTTCACCCCAATTAGAATGTCTATTATCAAGAATACAAGCAACAATAAGTGCTGGCAAGGATGTGGGGAAAAAGGTACACTCATTCATTGCTGGTGGGGTTT
This sequence comes from Sciurus vulgaris, assembly GCF_902686455.1. Classification (NCBI taxonomy): domain Eukaryota; kingdom Metazoa; phylum Chordata; class Mammalia; order Rodentia; family Sciuridae; genus Sciurus; species Sciurus vulgaris. The sequence goes on from NC_136463.1 coordinate 75,022,946, forward strand.
AAAATTGGTGTAGCCACTCTGAAAAGAAGTATGAGATTCCTTAGAAAACTTGGAATGGAACCACCATTTGACCCAGCTATCCCACTCCTTGGCCTATACCCAAAGGACTTAAAATCAGCATACTACAGTAATGCATCCACATCAATGTTTATAGCAGCTAAATTCACAATAACTAGATTGTGGAACTAACCTAGATGCCCTTTAATAGATGAATGGAAAAAGAAACTGGTATATATACACAATGGACTATTAGCCATAAAGAAGAACAAAATTATGGCATTTGCAGGTACATGGTTGGAGTTGTAGAATATCATGCTAAGCGAAATAAGCCAATTCCTAAAAACCAAAGGCCAAATGATTTCTCTGATAGGTGAATGAGGATACATTATGGGGTGGAGCGGGTAAAGGAAGAATGGGGGAAGGATGGATTTTGTATAGGAAAATGAGGAGTGGGGAGGGGATGGGAAGAAGGAAAGATAATAGAATGGGACAAACATCATTATCCTATGTACATGTATGATTACACAAATGGTGTGACTGTACTCTATACAACCAGAGAAATGAAAGTTGTACCCCATTTCTGTGCAATGAATCAAAAAAATTAAAAAAAAAAAAGAGAAAAGGAAGCAACAGAGAGCTTGATTAACTAGTCAAAGCCACACAGCAGATGATGGAGCCTGTCTTCACACCCAGGGAACTTGACTCCAGAGCTGCTGCTAATCATTCTGATTCCTAAGTCTCTTTTCCAGAATGATCCTCTTTTTTTCATCCTTAATAGCCTCATTGCAATTAGGGTATTTCTACTCAGAATTCAGTTTCCCTTTAGCCAAATCATGATCCTGGCATCTGCTCTCCTGGGCTAGCAGCCCTGTATGAACTTCCTAATAATTGAAGCTCTGCTGTCCCTTGTGGATTCTGTTCTCTGTAGCCTTGGGTTCTTTGGATCTCATGTTTTTTTGATTAGGATGAACCACACTCCAGCACCTGACCAGTGGAAATTGTTTCTGACTTTCTCACTTGACTTGTTCTTGTTAGGATTGCCTTAATCTCCGGTATACTGTGCTGGCAAAAAAAAAAAAAGATTAGGTAGGGTTTCCATGAATGGATCCTGGAGGTAGGTCTAGAAAAGGGATCCAGGGCAGAGAGAAGAGGGGCTGTTTCTTATGAGGTGCTGGACTTGTGGTACCAGAACAGAATGCGTTGAGGAGATGTCAGGGTAGGGGACGAGCATGCATGGTAACAAAGCAAGAGGCTGAGCAACCCTGATGGACCATGACTTTTATGTGCTTTCCAGAGCATAGATTTCAATGTGGAGTGAATAGAAATAAAACTACTGAGCATTGCATCTCTGTAAGAAGGCCAGGCAGAGAGGGACCAGAAAAGAAGCCCCGAGGCACAAGGTACAGGGCACTTTCTTTTCAGAAGACTGATTGCAACATAGATGAAATGAGAGTTGTTGTTCTTCAGCTAAATAAGTCAGCAACTTTTAGATTTGACACATTAGTTGACCACTACTTTATGCTACTCACGACTTTGTGTAAGTTCTAACCAGTTTAATTTACTTCTTCCCTGTTTGTACAGTACTTAGTTAATTCAATTATTTTAAGAGTAAAACAGGATGACTTGCTAATCTGAATTTTAGGATGGCTTATGCAGCAATGTATCAGAGAACAATGCTACAAAGGAATGGATATCAAGTATATCTAAAAGGTAATGGCTTCAGGCAGGGTGGATCAAGGGACAGAAGCCATATCATTAGATTTTTCTCTCAGAATTTTGTCTTACATCTTTCTTCATCATTAGTCAAATTTTATATAAATGATAACAAGAAGGTTCTTCTGTATTTCTGCTTTACATCTTATCATGTTAGATGACTTTACAGCCAGAGAAGCTTTCTTTCCCAGTAACATTGCTCTCTTTGGCGAGAGTTGAGTAATGTGCCCAAGCCTGACCAATGACTGTGCACTCTGCTGTCTGGGAGAAATTTAACCACACCCAAGAACAGGAAAAGGCAGATTCTGTCCAAGAAAATTGAGGTCTGCTATTAGGAAAACAGACAACAGATGTTGGGCAAGCAAATTAGCATATGCTTACTTCAGTCATTGTTACTCAGGGTCAGGCTCTGGTTTGGGTATGGGCCAAGAATAAAATCACACAGTGTCTTTGGCATCAAAGGACGCACAGTTGCATGGAGGAGATTCACAAGAAAACAAATTGGTGTGATCTGGGTGCAGGAGTTTATGAGCATGAAGAGGGAGGAAGTCAGTGTCACCTGGGGGCATCCCCCCATATTCACAATCTAATTCATGGCTGGAAGTTGAGGACACTGCATAGCCCACAGTTTGGATACTGTCTCTTCATTCTGGGTCCTGGATGAGACTTTGCATGGTGAAACTTTTACAGAAATGATAGTCAGTCAATGTGGCAGTATTGAGAAGGATGGCAGACTCTGAGAATCACCTAAGAGCAGGGGGAAATGAATAGTCCTTTTACAAACTCCCCTAATAATAAAATAAATCAGCAGGATTGTTCAGTGATGAACTGCTCTGCTCTCTGGCCAGGGGGCTCCAAAAGTTATTACTGGCTAACAATAGCTTGTTAAAGTGCTTGGGCACAGGAAAATCAAACTGTGCAGGTCCTCAGAGAATCTGGTCATATTAAAGAGGGAATCCATTCCAAATGTGAACCATTAGTTCTGCTCTGAATATCACCATTATTAACCAGAGGGCTTTATTGAAATCTCCAAACTGCAGGAATCTCAATCCTCATCAACTGCCCAGGAAAACGAGTGTGACAGTTGCTAATTGGTGATTATAGGAAAGAATACCTTTGGACTGGAATAAACGCTCCAGGTACCAACTAGTTGTAAGGACAGTTCTCCCCTGGAAGTGAGGTGCTCTTTGGGAGAGTGATATACTCTTCTTCTCTAGCAAATGGCTCTAGTCTCTTCTTCCTGATCTCTCTCTCTCTCTCTCTCTCTCTTCCTCAGTCCTGAATTCAATTGGTACGTGAGCTGACCTCAGAGAGTGATTTCCATGAAAACACAGACATAAAAGGTCAGTACAGCACTAGGAACCCACAGGTATTCAAACAATTCTAGTTCTCTCTTCTTACTTTTACCCCCTTCCCTGACATTCATATTTTCATTCCTGGCTGGATTATGAATTTCAAAGTGCAACACGAAGACAAGGCATCATCATTATTATTATTATTTCCCTCAATGTGTAGCATAATATTGGGCTCATTGCAAATACTCTTTAAACTTTTTTGAAGGAGTGTGGTGGATGTCCATTTCAATGATATCTGTTCTTCAGGTCCTGCTCACTTTCTCTTCCTGGAAGCCCTCATGGATCACTGTTCTCCGAAGGTGTCTATTCCTTCCTTGGTGCTTCCCATGTGGAATCTGTAGCTACTGAATTATTCTGTGTGCATTGCTACATGTCTATGCATATCTGTTTTCCCAGGCTGCCCTGAAGAGCTCTACCCCTGTCCCTTCTTGGTTGCTATGTACCCACTGAGGTATTTGCACTACACCCCTATGAATTCTCTTGTGTTTGAAGACTTATGCACATGAACATTGCATCCTGATGAGGTTGTTAGTGGTGATTGGTGATTGCAGAGGGAGGTCATTGGTTGCAAGGGAAATGGTTGGAAGTTGTGGAAGACCAACAGAGAAGGGGAAAGGAGATACTTCCAGGGGACAGTAATATATTGCGAGCAGTGTGTTCATAGGAGCACAGAACAGAAACCTGAGACCATTTTAGCCTACAAATATCTGAGTCAGGGGTCATTGGCATTATATGTTATAATGACATATGACTTTCTTAATATAAACATGCAATTGCTCATTCAAATTAGAAGACTATATCTGAATGTAAAATTTTTTTTCCCCTCTTCTTCTAAAGAAATAATTTTTTTTCCATGTCAGGAAGTTAACAGTAATTAAAATCACAACCACACACTTGGTGATGATGTGATTTTCTAGTGTCTAACTATTTGGATGTGTCAGTTCTACTTCTCTTAGATCTTTCAATTTTCAAAGCAAAACTAAGAGGTGGTTGGTGATAATTATCACCATGAACTGATGAGAAAATGGAAGTTCATGAAATAATAATTTTAATTTTTATAGAATCCATAGTGTTTAGCAGAGCCTATGGCATGCATTATCTCATTAATATTCAACTAGCCTGTGAGGTATGTATGATTAATCTTAATTTTCACTTATGAAAATTAAAGATCATAAAGAGCTAATTAATTTTCATTTAAAGTTACAGAAGTGGTGGAGGTTATCTCAGGAAATTAAGGAGGTAAATTTAAAACCCTATCAGTCAACTTTTACCATAAAATAAATTGCTTCAAAATATGGTGGTTTACATTTACCTCAAAGTTATGTAGATTTACTGAGTTGTTTTGATTTGAAGTAAAGTCCAATTTTTTGAGTAGTTTCCTACTCTGGCTCATGGCATTTCCTTCTTACAAGTCCTTTCTTTACTGTAAAAAGTAGCTTCTGTCAAATACAATCACTTGAATTTCTGTGATATAAATTATAAAGTCTCCTCTTTCATTTATAATTTTATTTGCCTTTCCTCACTTTTTTATTAGTCTAGTTAAATGTTAATTTTATCTCTTCAAAAAAACAACTAAATTTTATTGATCTTCTTAAAATTGTTTTTCTAGTCTCCATTTCATTTATTTCTGCTCTATTCCTTTATTGCTTCCTTCCTTTGACTAACTTGGGTTTGGTTTGTTCTTATTTTCCTAGTTTCTTGATGAATACATTTCAGTCGTCTATTTGCGATCTTTCTGTTTTCTTAACATGAGTGTTTATCACTGTAAACTTCCCTCTTGGAACTGCTTTTTCAAATTTTTTAACTTCTATTATGTTGTGTTTCCATTTTCATTTGTGACAAAGTATTTCTGACTTGTTCTTCAGTTTCTTCTTGGACCCATTGGTTGTTAGGAGTGTGTTGCTTAATTTCCACATATTTGTGAATTTTCCAATTTTATTTTTGTTATTAATTTCTGGTTTTGTGACAGTTGGTCAGAAAAAGTAATTTATATTATTTCAATCCTCTAATTTTTTCAGAATTTTTTTTTGTAACCTAACATATGATCTCTTCTGGAGATTGTTCCATGGGAGTTGAGAAGAATATGTATCCTGCTGCCATTGGGTAGTATGTTCTGTGCATGTCTGTTAGGTTCATTTAGCCTATAGTTTTATTCAAGTCTGCTTTTCCTTATTGGTTTTCTGTCTGGATGATCTGTTTATTGTTGAAAGTGTGGTATTAATGTCCTCAAGTCCTCTGTTATTGTGTCATTGCCTATTTCTCCTTTCAGATCTGTATATATTTGCTACATATATTTAGATGCTCTGATGTTGGTGCATAATATTTACAACAATTGTATCCTTCTGAGAAGTAACCCCTTTATCATTATAAAATCTTTGTCTGTTGTGACAGTTTTTTTACTTCAAGTTGATTTTGTCTGAGATAAATACAGCCACCCTTGTTTTCTTGGATTACCAGTTGCATGGACTATCTTTTTAGATTCCTTTAATTTCATCCTATATATGTCCTGTTTGTAGATTGCATTGTACTATATGTACAAAACTTTAAAATCTCCAGCCAAAAATGTTAGAATTAATGAATAGATTTAGTAAAGTGGTATGATACAAAATGAACATACAAATCAACTTATGTTTTATATACCAACAATACTATCCCAAAAAAAAGAAATTAGGAAATTAATTCCATTTACAATAACATCACCAATGAATAAACACTTGGAAGTAAATTTAACCAAGGAATTGAAAGATGTACACAATATACTTTAAAATATTGATGAAAGCAATTATAGATGACATAAATTAAAAGACATCCATGTTCATGAATTGGAAAAATATTCAAATGTCCACATTATGCAGAGTGATTTACTGATACAATCCCTATGAAAATTTCAATGACAGTTTCTACAGAAATATAAGAAAAAAATCCTAAATTTTACATGAAATCACAAAAAATCCCTGAATAACCAAAGCATTCTTGAGGGGGAAAAAAAAAGCCAAAGCTGGAGGTATCATGTTCATGATTTCAAAATATATTAGAAAGATGTGCAGTAATTCTAGTAGTGTATAACAGCATAAAGTCATATAGACTTTATGGAACAGAGTAGAAAGCTCAGAATAATTCATCCCTTTGTGGTTGACTGATCTTTAACAAATGTTCCAAGAGCACATGGCGGGGAGAGTTTGGGAAAATTGGACATCCATGTGAAGAAGAATGACATCGGATCCTTATCTCATACCACAAAGATTTCCTTGGATGGATTAAAGACAAACATGAGACTTGAAACTGTAAAACTACTGGGGAAAAAAAAGCCAGGGAAAATCTTCTTGATTTGGGTTTGGGTAATCTTTTTTGGGGGGTGGGAGTCTGATCCTAAAAACACAGGAAGCAAAAGCAAAAGTAGACAAATAGGATCACATCAAACTAATAAGCTTCTACACAACAAAGAAAATAGCAGAGATGAGAGAGAAAGGAAAACCTTTGAACACAATTGATGAGGAAAAAAGAAAAAAGACTCTTTAGATTAAATAATAATATAACATCTCAGGAATCTTCAGCATTATGAGAAATTTTAATTTGTTTTCTGAGTTTGTGGTTCTCTTACTACTACAAATCCCTTAAAAATTGTATGGATTTTCTATTCATCAGATGTTATTCCAAGTTATTTGATGAAAACCACATGCCAATTATTTGAGACATGCTCCCCTTTGTAATCTTAAGGTTATTTTGGGATTTGGATTCTGTGATAACATGCTTTTAAGAATTTTATAATTTAAAAAAAAAATTTAGCTGAAAGGATCTTCTAATCACCAGAGTAAATCATCCATAAGTCTGTAAATAGAATAGTGTGAATCCCTCTACATATCCTCCAACTATAGTCTGCAGGCTGAAGAGTTCTTTCTTTAACTTCTCTGTCTTTCAATACTTTTCACAGATAGCTGTACCCAACTGACACTAGAACTTTCTGTTTGGAGATGATTTTAGCCAGTTCAAAAAGGTGCATATTGTGTTCCTCAACTTACTCTAGTCAAAGTTTTGCAAACTTCTCTCCTACGCAGAACAAATGACCATCCTCCTTGCTGCAGCAGCCTTTCCTTAGGAGTTTGGTAACTGTCAATGATACAGGCCCTTGCTAGAACTCTCTCCACTGCTTTTCCAGATTCCATCCATTGTTCAATGATAAATTAATGTCGTGAGGGTTTTAGTCATTGTCACCCCACTTCTAGGTAAATGCTTCTTTGTCAGTTCCCTTTTGCTGCATTAACAAACCACCCCAAACCTCAATGGATTAAAACAATAGCTATTTATTTAGCTCATACATTCTGTTCTTGGGCAATTTTTTGTTTCTTTTAGGTGTTTGTGGTCAGCTGGCAGATTGACCAGTGCCTGGCTAGTCTGGGATGGCCTCAAGGTCTAGCAGTTGCCTGGAACAATGAAGGTCACAGGAATACATCTATCACGTTACAGCAGATTTCCTTAGGCTTTTTAACCTGGCAGCAGCTAAGGAGGACAAATACCACTGGGAAATTATCCTTCAAGCCCCTACTTTTATCATAATGACTGATGATCCACTGGTTCATGTGGCCAACCTAGATTCAATGGGTGGAGAACAGCATCCCACTTCTTGATGGGATGAGGTTAAATGTGGCCAGTTTTGTAATCTACCACAAACATCCATCAAGTCAGAAATCCAGCATTTATCCACTGTTCTATTTGGCCTCAAGTTAAACGTTGTACTAAGATCCACATAAACAATGAATATTGGGGGGGGGGGTGGAAACAATATATTAAATTTCAAATGCTAAATATTTATAGCTAATTAAAGTAAAATATAACTGTGTGTTAGCTCATTATAATTGCATAATGATGAGGGAAGTAAGATATTTTGGACAGTATGAGAAGAAAGTTCACTCATTATTGTAGCATTAACCTTCCCTTCTCTTCTCTAAAGCATATGTCAAGGAAGAAGGAGGGAAAATGAGATACTGAGTATCAGTTTGAAGGGTAAAAATGCCATGCTGCACTATATTTTATCTCTAGGCATACTGACATGGGTGTTAATGTCTGCTGAAGGAGCCAGAAGGCTTAGAAATTCAGGGAAAAAGTATCAAGATGTCTTGTTTCATTCCATCCAATTTGGTAAGAATAGCACTTCACACTTTATTCACACTTGGCAGTTTACACAGCTCTTTACTTTCATTATCTCACTTAACTTTCACAGTGCCCAGAGGTAGTCTGACATGTGCTGTTATCTTCATTTCAGAGATTACTGAGACTTGCCCAGCTATTCAGAAAATCAGTGTCAGGCAGGGAAAAAAGAGAGAAGGATCTTGGACATGGGTGTGGAGGGGAAAGCATATTGAAGTAGAGCATTATTTGAGGAAAGAATTATTCCAAAAAGCAAAAAATGAGAGATGAGAGCTTCAGAATACCTACAACTATGAGTATAAGAAAAGATGCTTGTGTTTGGGGAGTTATTGATTGCTTTTTTGAAAGCAGTTTTCTTGGGATCACCATATTGGATAGAGCAGGTCTTGGAGGAGAGAGCAATGCAAACATTTACCAGGAAATGCGGAATCTACTGTAACACAGATTTCACAAGGAACAATAAATGGAGACATGTACTTTGCACATACATGTCCCCCGGAGGTTGAAACTCTTGAATTACAGGATGTCTAAGCCACAGTTTCCATTTATATTTAGGCTGAAAAAAAAAAAAAAAGTGAAAGATTCCATCATCTAACAGATATAAGAAGTGTTTCATGCTGTGCCCTTCTTTGAAATTCAAAACATGAATATATTAAACTTTCACCTTTCCCCCTAGCCCTTTGAACTACCATCAATCCATTTTCAAACTTCCTCTGCCCTTGTGTACTGTGTGTGTGCCTTTTCCTTTATCCGTTGCCCACACAGCCTTCAGCCTTCCATCCCTATTCTCTGCTGCACTCTCCTCCCCAAATACTTCCTTGTTTTCCATCCTGTCACATTGCAAATGCTGTGGGAAGTCACTTGAAATTTTGGAATGCAGCAGAGATTGCATAGTTAAATGCCTCTTGTTGCTTTTAACTTCTTCTTCTTCTTCTTTTTTTTTTTTTTGCCTACAGTAGACCTATCTTAGGGAATAGTCCTTGAAGGCCCCGTTGAGTAGATTCAGATTTAAAAAAAAAAATTCAGGAGATAAACACATCCAATTACTTTACTGTTTCACATGCCTAACTCCCTCACAAAGCAGGGGCGAGGGCTTTTGGATCCTCGCCTTTGTTTAATAAAAGCCACGCATCATTGCTTTGAGGATGGATCATAAAGCCATACCCTTTGGACCGTAATGTTATGGAAATGAGAATTGTTTAATTTACAGCCTTTCCTACACTGGCCTTGTAGATCTGAAAAATTAATTAACCAAATGTCATATTTTACTCCCCACAAAAGTGGGTAGAGAAAGGAAGACAAACTAGTATGAAAATCAGGCACCCGTTCTACACAGTGATGTGTAGAAGCCCAGAGAGGCACAATGCACCCTGCTTGGAGACTTCTCAGCCGTCCACCCACCCTGTCCTCTCTCTGGGGTGGGAGTGTGGAGCAGGCAGGTGATATATGAAATGGTACAGTTAGGCTGCTTTGGCATCCAGCCTCTGTCCTTAGCCAACTACATGTCGTAGACAAGGCCCACACCTCTTGGAGGCTAAAACTGCTTATATGTAAAATAAATGGGTATTACCACATACTTCATAATGTTGCTGTTAAAATTAAATGAGGATGTTTATTCAAAAGCTCCTAGCCAGAGGGAGATCCCAGTGGGTTTTCAGTAACCCCAGTTCATTCCCTTCCTGCCATGCTTATGTTTCCCTGGGCCCACTGTGGATCCCACTGTCCCTGTCTTGATACACTCCCAGCTCCTCTCAATGACTCTATCCCTCTGCTTTTCAAGATGTTAGGAACCAGGAGGCACCCAATATCCACACCTTGTCCAACTTCTCACATGTCGTCCCTGAACTTTTACCATCTGGGTTGTTTCATTTTTGTTGGTTAAAGCCTCTGTCACTGGGAAATGACTAACTCTTCTGTGCACAAACATGTGCACAAAAATGTATGTAATTTGCATATAAACACTCAATCACATGTGTGCATGCACATGTACACACATACAAGCACACATTAGAAGTCAAATTTTCATTCTGGAACTTGAGAGTTTAGAGATAACTCTACCCATCCCTCTCATTCAACAGATGGGGAAAGTAAGGTGTAGAGAAGAGATGGCCATTGTCTAGGGATGCACATGTAGGGAGTCCATCCCTGACTGCCTCTGTATTTTTCTCCAAGTGTGGGTTTTGTATCTAGAAACTTTAAGGTTCTTAATCTGTTTCTACCATTTATGTTGTGATGCACACAAAATGTTTAGTGTTCCTGAGCCTGTTTTCTCATCTTCAAAATTGGCATGGCACCCACTGACTTGGATACAAAATGAGGTCACATTCTTTGCAAAGTTCAAATAATTCAAGATTGCCCCACCCCAGTCTATCATGGGAATATTTTTCTCTGTCCTTATAATCCATCCTCCTGGGTGTGGACAAGGCATCCAGAGGAGTTTACTCAGGTCTAGAAGTCCCCTCTGGTTGTATCACTTCTGTGAAAAGCAAGATAGTTTTCTGGCCATGTGCAAATTATGCTAATGTTACAGGTGGTCTGGTTGCTCATGTCGTCTTATTGGAACACAAGTTATTTCTTACTTAAGTTAGGTGCCAACCCAGTTCCCTCCAGATAGGGCCTGGAGACATTAAGACTGCTGCTGCATCTGGGGATTGGGCCAGAAGCAGGACTCCTCTCATTTGCACGGTGTTAAGGTATTTGTTAGGTGATATTCTTCCTAGATCTTGGTTCCCGAAGTCTTGGCTCTGTAGTGCCACACCGTTTCTATTTTTTGCTCCCAATAAAATTCTTTTCCTAAGGCATGGGCACAGTGTCAGAGTTGCTGGGTACAGGTTTTCTAGTCCCAGGGACATCCTTGGCTCTAAGCCATACATGTCTTCTGACCTCCTAGTCCCAGATGCTAAAGATGTGCCAAATTCATTCCTCTTTTTTTGATCCTAGAAAAAACACATACCTTGTCTAGGAGGTTCTGTAAGGGCTGAGTAATTCCCAGAAACCAAGCAGGGACTCTTCTTTTACCTCTGCTTCTCAGAATGAAGAGGACTTAATAAAAGGTTTTATTTAAAAGAAGTATAAGGAGAATAAATAACAACAAAAATTACTGAATTAAATTTGTTACCTACAAGAAGCCAACAGAGAAGGGCATGGGCTGGAAGGAGAAAGTGACAGTTTTCTCAGGATAACTTTTGTAACACTTTGACTTTTAAAAACCTGTAAATAGACTACATATTCAAAAAATAAAGTGAAATCAATAAGAATAAAAAGAAAACTACATATAAAAATGAAAAACTGAAACAAGTAAACTTAATTGTATTTTAGTGAATACCCTAACATGTTTAGTGAATACCCTAACATGAAGGGAAAAAAAAAAAAAAAAAGAACTAATCTCTTGTCCAAGAAACTAAGGGTCACAATATTTGACTATATACCACTCATCTTTTGACAAGGTGGTAGTTATCTGTTTGTGTGTGTGTGTGTGTGTGTGTGTGTGCAGTATGTAAGCATTCTGAACTTTTGAATAGGTTTGTTTATTTTAGTTTAATAAAAAACGAAAGGAATTGTAGGACTAAGTTAGATGTAAAAGTAGGACGGAGCAAATAGGGTGCATCAAACCTGTGGGAGCCAGTGTTCCCTGTAGTAGATAAGACACAACAAAATGGATGGAGATGGATTGGAATTGAGGCCTTGGTGTGGACTCAAGATTCCTAAAATATGTGCAGTTTATGCACACATGTGTGCTGCATGCGTGTGCATGTATATGTGTAGAAACATGGAGCTGTTTCCTTCCTGTCATCTCTGTTGAAAGAACCAAGAAACAAAGACAGTTTGCTAGCAGTGAGCATCCCAAGTGCTCAGATCTTGGTCTCTAATACCATTTCTTTTCAAATAAAACAGGTCCAGTGGAGAAATGGTTGATTGAATGACTGAACAGAGTAAGGATAAAATGAACTTAGACCATCTTGTATGCCAGAAAGTAAGAAGTCGTAGGAAAAATAAAGGTGAATATGTGTTATAAGGAAGTAGGAACCAACTGAAGGGAGTTCCATATGCCAAAAATGGGACAATTTGAGCATTATTGAATTATAAGCTATTTAAAAATATGAATTTAATAGTCAAGACAGGTAGACATAAATGATACATAGTGAAAAGGAATCACAGAAAAATGTAGAGGGCCACACATTAAATGTGAAAATGGTGATGGAGTTGAAAAAAAATCATACTGCAATCAGCACTGGATAACAAATTTTGATGATGGGCAGGATATACTTATGGTCTTAAAATATATACCTATAGACTGCTTATTAAATATTGCAAGGGGGAAAAAAGAAAGAAAGAAAACCAGTATTTATGCTGTGGAGAAATTTGGGGAACTCCTTGACTGGTTGATTAAAAATGAACACACCTTCTGAGAAACAGATGGGCATATTTTTGCAATACGGGAGAGAAACATAGATCATCTATGTAGCATTTTCAGAATGCACCACTTTAATATAATAATGAAGAAACATCAGACACATACAGAATGAGATTGATTGTATTTAAGGAAAAGGGGATATTGTAGTCCTTAAAAGTACAATGTCATAAAAGTCTAGGAAAGGCTATGAGAATGTTACAGATAAAGAAAGGCAAAGAGATATGACAGCTAAATGCAGTACCTGACCTGGATCTGGATCCTCAACTAGAGAGGAACAAAGCTACAAAGGACATTATTGGGTCAATTGGTAAAGTTAAACCAAAACAACAAGTTAGATCAATGTCCTTCACCAATGTTAAGTTTATCAAAGTTAATAATCGCAGTGTGGTTGCAGAAGAGGGTATTATAATTACTAGGGAATGCACTCTGAAGTATTTAGGGAAGAGGAATTTGGATGTGCATCTTACCTTCAAATTGGGTAGATAATAGATAAGATGATAGGTAAAGCAAGTCATAAAAAGGGTAAAATATTAACAGTAGGTGAATCTGGGTAAATGGTAGATGGATATTCTTCCTGCTGTTATTTGTATCTTATTTTTTCTGTGATTGTGAAACTCTTTTCAGGTGAAAGTAAAAGCCATGTTTTGGATTTGAGCGGATAGAGGTCTGAAAAGAGAAAGCAAATAAGGATGCTGGCTTTTGTGAAGAGCTCATGGTGAAGTGGGATGAAGCTGATGGGAACACCCCAGGGAAAGAGGAAAAGAGGGCAAGCCTTCAGTTTCTCACCTCTGCTCCAGGCCATGCCTTTCTCATATATAAACATCATGCAAACTAATGAGCACATATTTTTTAGCTCTGGACTCTCTTGGAGTCACACAATATATGTCAGAAATAATCCCATGCTCAATAAATTAAATCTGTTCTAGCACTTAATTATTTCCTTTTGTTCTCACAAATCACTATTCTTAGAAATACTTGGGGGAAAGAACAATCATAAAAACAATTGGCCATTTTCTCTCAATTGAAGTGGGCTGTCAGACCAAGTAGGACCTTCATCAGTTGGGAAGGGTGTGGTTTTGGAAGAAGTTGGAAGTGGTGTGCCAAAGGCCACAGTCCTCAGCATGTGCTCCCATCACAGGCTCGGTTTTCTCTTTACAGCCAACGTCCTTTATACCAATAGAAGGTTCTACATCTCCATGGGCTGTCAGTTATGTATTATAGTCACATCATGAAAGCAAACTCTATGGACTATATCGCTTTGAATGTTTTTGGATTTCTAAAATATTTCTGGTTATATGTTTTGAGGGTAATATAGAAGAACACGTATGTTTGAAAATATTTTAAACTATTTTGAATAGATTTAGAACCCAAAGAGATGTCTCTATGTGAAAATCTGATTTTGTCTCTGTCCCTCTTTACATATACACCCACAACCTACATAAGGCATATAGTGCATACATGTATGAACAGAAGCATATATGTATAAAGTTAATTTTTTTATAGAAATGAGCAAGGTCAGCATTTGCTCCTTAGGTGAAAGGGGGCTTATAGAACCACCATGGGGGAGAATTTGATATGAATTGGACTGAAAATAGACCCCAGCTTGAGGAAATACAGAAAGGCTATGTCTTCCAGATAATATTGTATACCCCACACAAGCTACCAACGGATCTTGGGAGGAACTTAGGGGGATTAAACTAACGATTGGTCACTTTTTGTTCAATAACTCAAGGTGAAATTCTCTGCCACAGAATGCTTTCAGTGGTGATGGGAAGGACCTGCTGCCATCCAAATCTCCCTCTTTTCTGTGGGGTAATCCCTAGAGCTCTTCATCTACCAAAAAGCTAAGCTCCTTTTACCTCACAATTTGAATGAAGTAAAGTGCTGTCTGTGGCAGATTCAACACAGACTTAAAAGAAACCTTTTCTGCTTCTTCCCTTTAAGCCAGGCATGTACACTTTAGTTAAACCATGAGATGGGGGAGGAACTAGGGCTTCATTCCAAAACAATCAGCTTTTCAAAATCCCAACCAATCAAACTCCTGAGAACAAGGACGAGTTTGGCTTTACAAGTAAATCCTATTTTTATCAGAGTTACAGTTTTTAAGTCCTGACATCTTTGCCTTTACATGATTATATTGTTGGAAGTTATTTAAGTTCCTGTACTCAAAAGGGCTGGAGTTGGCCATGCATTCACCCAGTAATCACTAGGTATGTGCCTGGAATGTCTCATGTCTAACATGTGTGCTCACCAAGGACAGGTAAGAAAGTCTTTATAGAGTTTCTATTGTCGTGGTGGAGACACACAAGTCAACATATAAATGACATACAATCTATGAAGCACTAACCACAACTGAGATGTAAATCAAATGGAGTGGGAGATGACATGTGACATGTGACAAAGGGATTAGAAAATGTGGACAGGTTTTCTAAAGGCTCCAGATGAGTCCCCTGGGTGAGGAAGGTCAGGAAAAAATTCCTGACACAAGGAAACCCCATGGGAAGAACTGGAGGAGCAGAGGAACAGGAAGGGCTTAGGAAGTGTGTGGGACAGGGATATGGACTGAGGAACTGGAGATGAGACTGGGAAAGAAGTGCAGAGGTCAAGTGTGAATGGCTTCAGATCCGAACAAAGGAATGTGGATTGTGTCTTTATTAATCATCATTTTTATTTTCTGTATTTCATGATGCATTGACATCTTGAAGCTTTGTGAACTTAGGAGAGAGTATCCCTCCCAAGGCTAGAAAAAGCCTTAGTACTGTAAACATCTTGCTTGTGAACATGCCTTTGATTTGCAAAATAACAATCCTGAGTTCCTATCCCCACCCACATCCATTACCAGATAACTGGGGACAGACAACTGGGGATGATCTCTATAAACCCAGAGACCATGAAAAGTATTCAAACTATCCAATCCTAATCCTTCTGGTCCTGTCGCATCCTTTCCTTTCCATGAAAACCACAGTAGATGCTCCTGACCATATTTCCCCCTTGTTGCTTCTTCCTCCTGACCTACCCTGGTACTTCTCCATATAGCTTGGCCTCATTGTCTTGGCAACTATGAGTAATGAACAATGTTTGCAATGAAATTGTTTGCTCATCTGTTGACCCTACTATATCTGAATAAAAGCAAAATCCCAGGTACATTAAAAAATGGTTTTCTGAAGGCAGAAGTAGTACAACTGAGGCATTGAAGTAAGTGTGGGTTTTGATTGCTTTTATGAAGGTAAATCTAATAATGCTCAGAAATCTATTCCAGTGAAGAAGCCCAGGCAGAAGAATGGAGTTCTTCCCAGGTACAGGATGGAGTTGTACCACCAAAGAGAATATGATGAGGTTGAAGGGAGTGGCAGTGTGGCTGGAGAGGCTTCTGAATATAATCACTGTTATTGCTATGAATTTTGTATTCTTGCATATCTTATTTTTATAGTTGTTCTGTCTTCCTTCTCTGCCAGCTATCTTTCCTTGCTATAACAGGGCAAACTTTTAAGAGGATTGCGTTTTTTTCTAATTTTTTTTTTTTTTTTTTTTTTTTTCTTTTAGTTAGGCAAGTGTTGGGATGGCAGATACTCAAGTTTATGGGAAGGGAATTAAAAAAAAGAGTAAATGATCTATATGAAAGAAAGTCTGAAAAACTCTCATAGGCAGAATTTATGAGCTAAAGGGAATGGGAGCTTTGGGTTCCTTTTTTAAATCTTCAGAGATTTATGCTTGAGCCAAATTTTAGGTCTCAATGTTCTGAATATTTCAGATAGAGGAATATGCCCTGACTGAGTTTGAAAGGCTAAGAAATGTGAGACGATTAGGAATACTATGCAGAACAGATCTGTCAGGATTTCTTTATTCCTGGCCACAGAAGAGCTTGCCAACTCCAAGTTCAGTTCTATAGACATCTCATTTCCTGTGAAGACACACGGATTGATCCAGGTGTGGTACAAGACCTAAATTTAAGAAACTACCAACAGAAAGCCAAGCATAATGATATATTTCAGTGGACTTTTTATCTACCTGAGGAGTATGAAGGCATACCAGCAATGGTTACCAGGAGAGAACAGAATATCAGGGGTTGCAGAAAAATTACATGTAGGCAGTCTTTGGGAGGTCAGCAGATCTTCTGGAATGCATGTTTGATACCCTAGTTCATAGATTTCTACTTAGACACCTACATGTTAATTTCTCTAAGTTTAGAGTTGGAAGAAAAATTTCAAAAATTCTATTGTGTCAGAGTTAATTTAAAGGCGATTAGGGAGTTGAGGTCTCATTTGCATTTCTTATTGACTTCAGTGTGAGCACTACCTTCAGAGACATTAAGAAAAGGAGGGTCCCAGTGGTGCCAGGTGTGGATTGAACCCAATTGGGAGGTGTGCTATTGGAGAAGAACTGTATGAGGATCCATTTCCAGAATAAAAAGGAAAACCAAATTTGACATAGCCAATAAAATGAAAAAAAAATGTATGAAGGATAAAACAGATTGACAGAAGGACTAAGGAGCTATAAGAATGGTTGGGAGAAAGAAGATCATTGAGATAAGAGGTGAATTATATGCTCTCCTCAGTAGGTGCGGAGTTAGTTTATAAACAAAGGGTCCATTTATATGTTGATCTTTGAATAATGGTGAGAAGCAATTACCATTTAGTCCTTCTTTTTGGAGCATTTAAATGAGCCCTTTTGCATATATTATGTCTGGTTTGAAAAACAATAATTATCCTCTTTACAACAGATGAGAATTTGGCAGTCCTCCTTCAGTACAGTTTCAATTACCTGTGGATCAGCAGAGGTATGAAAATAGCAGTCATGTGCCACTTAAGGACAGGGATAAGTGCTGAGAAATGAGATGTGAGGAAATTTTCATCACTGTGTGAACTTCATAGAGTGTACTTACACAAGTTAAGATGGCTACAACATCACTAGTCTTATGGATCCTGTCATATATGTGGTCCATTGTTGACCAAAATGTTGTATGAGTCATATGACTGTGTTACATGGAAAATTCTAAAAAGAAATAACTCATAAATTTGAAATGACTTATTTCAGTACATTTTATAATTGTTCTATTTTATTATAAGTTGTGGTTATTAAGAGCTTATTGTGACTGATATGTAAATTCAACCTTTTCATAGATATGTAGAGATACAGATATAGAAAAGACAATATACATAGGATTTGCTGCTATCCATGGTTTCAGACATCTGGAAAACATCTTGGAATGTATGCCCATTGAATGGGGGGTGGGGACTCCATGCTAAAATGCACGAGTGGATTAAATTGCTCAAGGTCATACAAGTAAGTGGAGGAATGAAGAAATCAAAGCATAGTAGGTTCATAACTTTGTATTTGATTTTCTATAGTTACATGTGCTTGTCTTGCATAGGAGGGAAGGATGTGGCTACTCGAAGATACTACCTTGGTCTGGAATGAAGAAAATTGATATAAAAATAGCTCCCTAGTATTCTTGGAAGAATGAACTTATAGCTTTGTTGAGGAATTTAGACATTTTTCCTTTTAAAAAAATTATAGCACAGGGGGATTCTGAGTATAGATCAGCAATACAGCTCTTGCCAAGCATGCATGAGGACCGGGGTTTGATCCCCAGCCCTGTGCATGCATGCACACACACACACACACACACACACACACACAATTATGGAAGAGTAAAAATCACACTGGTTGGAATTACAGAGTATCTCGCTAAGTGAAATAAGCCAAACCCCCAAAACTAAAGACTGAATGTTTTCTCTGATATGGGGATGCTAATTCACAGTAAAGTGGTCACTAGGGAAGAATAGAGTTACTTTAGGCTAGGTAGAGGGGAGTGAAGAGAGGGGAAGCGGTATGGGAGTAGGAAGGATAGCGTGAACAGACATTATTACCTCATGTACATATATAACTGCATGACCAATGTGGTCCTATAATATATACAATCAGAAAAATGAGAAATTACTCTTCATTTGTGTATGATTTATCAAAATGCATAAATGTTTTCTACTGTCATGTATAACTAGAACAAGTTTAAAAAAAACACAGTAAATATATAAGGGAATTAGAATGGAGTTGAAGTTTAGATCTAAAGCAGGTAGAACTTAGATTGGGTCATAAAGGAAAATGTGACCTGGCTTGATCTCAGAGGTGTTTCCAGAGGCAGAGGCCTTCTATAACAGGAAAGGAAACACTTTTTATCTTCTCCATGTTATATGGATTCTGCATGCTTTCTAATCATCACTATGATCCTCTCTGCCTCCCAGATACACACAAAAAGAAGTGTGCAGGACAATTTGGTCAAAGTTCCAGAGCTTGTGTTGAGCAGCATTTTAGAGAGCTGTGTGCCTCTGGTTCCTCCCTTCCTTCTGTCATCTTTTCTACAAAGCTGTGTGGAATAATGAACTTGCTGCCATCCTTTGCAGGCTGCAGATTTCTTTACCCTGAACTTTCTTGTGGTTACATAGTGGCAAAAGCCTAATTATAAGTTGAAGACTAGAACTGGAGAATTTATTCACTAACATCTGATGATTTTTTTGATTGTCTTTTCATAAATGGAGATGAAGAGCTGATTATATATTCAAGGCAGTTGTCTCCGGTCTTCTAAGAGCTATGTCAATCTGCCTTCCTCTGCAGCTGACCCTGGGCTCTTCAGCAGGGACTGGTTCATATGGACTACCAGGATTCACCTTAGAGCAGAGTAGGAATCTGTGAGATATGCTTGCACCCTTAAGTGATTTCCTCCTAACCATGAGCAGCACAGTCTTCTTTGATTTCTCCTTCCTATTTATTATGGTGGGCCACATTGCCCTCCTTTTCTCTCAAGTATCCAGCAGGGAAGCTCATTCTCTTTTTTGAAAGTATAGGCTTTTGGCCTATTCCCAAAGTTGGCTGCTTCTTCTTACTCAAGTATTTACAGGGGCTGCTGCAAAGTCAGATGAGCTCATATCTTTCCTATGGAGATCTTGGATGTGGTGCTTCTCAAACCTTAATAGATGTTCAAGTCATCTTGTTAAAAATGCAGAGTGTGGGCTGGGGTTTGTAGATCAGTGGTGGAGTGCTTGCTTCACATGTGTGAGGCACTGGGTTCAATTCTCAGCACCAAATAAAAATAAATAAAGGTGTTGTGTCCATCTACAACCAAAAAAAATTTTTAAAAATGCAGAGTGTGATTCAGGAAGTATGGTATGGCCTAAGTTTCTGCATCTTCAACAAACTATCAGGGCATGCAGTTGCTGCTGGTCCATGGACCCCACATTAATTTATTGCTCAGAACCCTGCACCAGAGTTTCCTTATTTAAACAATAAGTTTAAATTAATTCATTCTAAGCTCTTAGCCCTTCTGCTTCTACTAACATCAGAGCTTGCAGGTTTTCCTTTCTGAGCTTGTATTTCTTCTATTCCTCCCACCCCAATGGCCTTTCCTTTCTTTCAGTTGTTCTTCAACAAAATCCAATATGCTGAAAGAATCAAACTTGCTTGTTTTCCCACTACTGTTTTAAAACTGGTATTAGAAGTACATATTGGCTTGGAGGTAAAATAGACCCAGGTACTAGACACAATTAATTTTGATTCCCATATAAAGATTGTGTTTCTAGCTTCTCACCTTGCGGATTTGATGTATGATACTGTCTTGCTAGCTAAGGCATGCTCTAAGGTGTGTTCTTGTCTTCCCATGAATCATTCTTGTGATTTACTTTAATTAAACTGCCTTTTGGCATCTTGGGTTAATTTTCTTGATTCCTTTCATCCTTCAGGACTTTAGGATATTGAGTCAGGCCTCAGAACCTCCCAATATCCTCACTCTGACCCTTTGGATATCTTTCTACTTCCACAGTGTTAGTGTAGAGAAAAGTAGTCATGTGAGCCCTGTCGCCCAGTGGTAACTGCTAAGTATCATCGACAATGTATAGAAACTGTGTCCTCTGATATGTTCATGTTCTGTCTGTTGTTGACTTCCAAGAAGGAGCCTATTCCCTAAGGGCAGAATCAGAGTTATTGTTCGATGAAGGTACTGAAGAACAACAGGTCCCTTCTTTGCACTAGAGCTGCTTTTCACTTTTTCTTTCTTGAGGAAACCTTCCTTTATGAGTGCATACATGGGAATCCTAAAAAAAAAAAAAAAAAAAAAAAAAAAAAAAAAAAAAAAATCAAAGTTTGAAGGCTAGTGGTATAAAATTAGCAGGGCAGCAAGCAAAGAAAGAATTTTCAAAACTTCTTAGGCAGAACACTCAGCCACCAGGAAATCTCCTTGAGGAAGGACTTCATCTTCCTCTCCGAGCTATATCTAATTGCCTCTTTGTCATCCACTGATTAAAACCAGCGGCAATTGGTCTGTCTGGGTGCTCTGTGTTTAACGAGGTTTAGATACTGGCTTGGGAGAGTGGTATAGTTTTCTGAAGGCTAATAAGGTTGAACTTGGCATCGTCTATCACTAATCTGTGGCTTTATTCTTGGCTCCTGTTTCATGTTCTGCCACATTTAATTTACTGCTCTCTTGCTCCAGATGACACTGATGATGGTGAAAGTCAGTGAGGTAGTGGGGGTCGAGAGGAGAGACTGTGCTTAATAAATGTAGTTCTCGCAGACTGGTGTATTTCTGACCTTTATCTTTCAAATAACCTGTGTAAATCCAGACCAGTCAATAAATCCCGACAGATAGCTATGTTAGGGGAGACAATGAAATTAGGTGAGCAAATTCCAACACAAGGTAAAATGAATGTGGTGGCCCAGTCTGCACCAACTGGTTCCGCAGTTTGTTTCAGTGGCTTCCTTGGGTGATGTTGAATGACCAGGACTGGTTGCTAATGGGAATGGATGACCCATTTTCTGATGGCTCAGATGATGAATACTCTGTCTCTGAGGTTATTTTCAGAAGTGAGAAGACAATGTTGAGACTATGTACATCAAACTACTGCTACAGGCATCTTCTCTATAAAATGGGGCAGAGAAATGAAGCCCTCACCTCCATGCATCATGTCCAAGAGGTTAATAACAAAAATTTAAGAACCCCCCAAATATTCTTTCAATCAAGAAAATGGTTTAATTTATTATTCACACTTTCCCTTGTCCTTGTCTTTTGTCCCTGGGGCTTCTTCCTCCAAGTCCAAATATATGCTTTCCACAGAGTTTTTGGCTTAGCAATCAACCCAATTTCAGCATCTCCTGTGAATTGAATACGGATTTCAGGTTCTTCCTTAGGTTGCAAACCAGCCACCCCTGACTGAGCCAGAATCCCCTCCTTAATTGAGATAGACTCAGAACAGCACAAAAGGGATGTGGTAAAGTGAGCCCTGTGGGTCTATCCAACGCTCCACCTGTGTTGTCAGTAGCTGCTATTTTTAGTCTATTAAAACTTGCTTCCAGGTTATTATTTTACAGTTACAAATTTATTCATTAAGGCAGGATGTGCTATCATGCACATCCATGAATGATGAATATCTAAGTGTCAGTGACAACACCATCCCTTATTTTTCATTCACTCAAAGTAAAAATGGCAGTGACGGAAGAAAGAGAAAGCTGCTCATAGTTGTGTAGGTCCTTCATTTCAACATGTGGCTCCTAAGGTCATCCTGGGTTTCATAGATGCCTGCAGACAAGAAGAGAAAGAGAATAGCATGCTGTAAGAAAGCTTTACACACAGGCCCGGAAGGACAGATGAAGTTATGTAACTTCGACGGAGGAAAGGGATTCTGCTAAATTACATGCCCAGGAAGAACAGGGAGCCACCCGCTGAGCGGGTAGCCAGGTGTGGGCAATGAGCACTCCAGGAAGAGAGCTCTAGTCTAGCAGGCAGTTCTCCTACTCTGGCTCTGCTGCTGTAATAATGATATTTTCCATTTGATTAAACTCACCTAGAGATTGATTTCCATATTAACAATAAACTGCAAAGTCTGGACTTTAAGCAAACTAGTGCAAATAAGATATATGTACTAACGACCAAAAAAGAAAGAAGCTGGATAAATAAGCATGAAACGCTCATTCTTTTCTTGTTGGTGATTATCTTTTGAGGGCCCATATGTTTAAGTTGATCCTGGATGATACTTCATATCTACTCAAAGCACTTAAATCCCCCATTGGATTGTATATGTCTATATCATTTGAGTCTGTAGAGGTTCATTGTGATTTTAGTATATCTTGAGTTAGTCCTGTTTTTTTTTTAATCCCCCTCAGTTTAGTTAATCTCTGAGGCAATATATCCATAAAAACTGAGTGACCTTCAGGATTTAAATATTTTCTAATCTGGAAAGAAGAGCAAAAGTAGCAATGTATTCAGATGATTTGTAATAACAGAGATGAGTCTATGTTTTTCAAAATGCTATCTATTTCACTGTTACATGTATATTATTCTTGTGAAATTTAAGTCATAAAAAGTATTCACTCCTTCTTAACTTTTATCCACTAATTAAAACATGATTTATGTGATGCACCCATGACTTGACTACATTTGTACTCATTTCTAATCCTTGCCTTAAATTGTCTGGTCTATGAAAATGACTCCCCAAACATACACATAGTATCCACATCTCTCTCATGTACTGTTGGACTGTTAAATATTCAGTTGCTTAGTGATTGTTTTCAAGTAGAGAGCCCACAAACACTTCATGTTCAATATACAAACCCAAAACCTGATATTAATTGATTTATACAGTAATTAATTTCAAAAATCCTCAGTATAGTTTTCTGCTTTGGGCTAATAAGTAATAACTAGTATTAGAATTAACCTTCTGCCATAGAAAACAACAAAACTAGAAAACCCCCAAATAACATTACTGTGTTCTCAGGTAG
This sequence comes from Sciurus vulgaris, assembly GCF_902686455.1. Lineage (NCBI taxonomy): Eukaryota > Metazoa > Chordata > Mammalia > Rodentia > Sciuridae > Sciurus > Sciurus vulgaris. Next base: position 75,046,337 of record NC_136463.1, read on the forward strand.
AGAGGAAATCATGGGATTGGCCTAAGAATACTATCATTTTATATTTGAAGGCATTTTCTAGACCACTACTGAGAATGGACTTTATAGAGTTGGGTAGGCACAGAAAAAAAGAACCAGAAAGGCTGAATTGGATGACATTTGTGGGACACAGTACCTGGGAAGAGAACATACAGACCGGGATTCAGAAATTTACTTGATGGCGTTTTTGAACATTTGGCTGCATGTTAGTCTACACACGTACAGAAATTCCATGAGGTCAAACAGAGGAATTTCTGACAAGCTACTAAGTCCGAAATTCCCAGAAGTCACATGGGGTTGGGAGATACATTAATTCTCCTGGTTAGACAAGATAAATGACATGGAAGGTTCTCAGCAATAAACAGAGATCCCAAAGCTTCAACTTATTAGTACTAAAGCTAATTAGTCCTAAAAACTACTATAGATTTGCCTTAACAAACCTTAAAAACAGGTCTACAATCAATCAACCTGATACAAAAATCACTTTCTTTCCTGCTTAAACAAACTCAATCATTTTTTGAAGTAAAGCAACTAATTCTGAACATTCAACATGTCGTTCACAATGTCCAGTGTCTAATGCAAATTTATTAAACATGCACAGATGCAAAAAACTGCAAACCACAGCTTGGTGAAAACTCACTAGAAACAGATCTAGAAATGATGGAGATTATGAAATTAGCAAATGAAAAGCTTAAAAGTTCTCATATAAATATTATCTATGTGTTTATGGATAAAAAAATGAACATAATGTGAAGAGGGAGATGACTGAAAAATTAAATTTTTTTTGAATTCAAAGTACAATTAATGAGGTATATAATATATTAGATGCTAAAATAAAAATGTTAATGAAATAAAAGACAGATCATAGCTTATTCAAAATGAAAAGCAGAGTGGGAAAAAAATAAAAAAAATAAAAAGTTCTCTACAGTCAGTGGGATAACATCAAAGAATCCACACTACATATAAAGTTACAAAGGATGATCTGGGGAACCAAAAAAAGAAAAAAAAGAAAAAGAAAAAATTAGTGTTCGAAAAACTGTCAAACCTTTATGAAAAAATTCCACAAAGAAAAGAAGATTGACAATAAACAACTAACATGAATACAAAGCAATTCACAACAAGGCAAGTCATAATCAAAATACCAAAAACTCAATCTGAAGAGAAACTCTTGCATACATCCAGAGAAAGAAGATCTACCATTACACAGGACCAAAAGTAAACATGATCTCAGACTCCTCAGAAATTATGCAAGCAGGAAGACAATGGGAGAATGTCCTAAATGTTGGAAAAAATATCATTTAGCATTCTGTATTTGGTAAAGATATTTCTCAAAATGAAATAAAATATTTTTTTCCTGAAGTAAGAAGATTTTCAAGATTTTCAAGATTTTTTTTTTTTTTTTAAACAAGAAAACTCATCACTAGTGAAACTACTGGAAGAAGTATTTGGCATTTCATATAGAAGAAAAATTATACCAGAAGGAAACCTGCATCTACATACAGATAAGAAAAACATTGAAAGTGGGATATATGTGGATGAAATTTTTTGTTTTCTCAATATTTATTTTTTTAAATAATTGTGTGAATTTAAAATAATAGCATTAAATTGAAGGATTTGTAACATACGTAGTACTAAATTTTATGACAGATATAGCATAAAAGTCATGGGGAAATAGCAATATACTGTTGTAAAATTCTTATAATAAACTCAAAATTGTTTGATAATGTTGAAAAGCTGCATTGAAATTGAAAGAAAGAAAGAGAAAGAAAGCAGGGATGCAAGGTTGGTTCAACATCAGGAAATCAATAAACGTAATTCACCATATCAATAGACTTAAAGTCAAGAATCATATGATTATTTCAATAGATGCAGAAAAAGCATTTGATAAAATACAGCATCCCTTCATGCTCAAAACACTAGAAAAAATAGGGATAGTGGGAACATTCCTTAACATTGTAAAGGCCACTTATGCTAAGCCCATGGCTAATATCATTCTAAATGGTGAAAACCTGAAAGCATTCCCCCTAAAAACTGGAACAAGGCAGGGATGCCCTCTTTCACCACTTCTATTCAACATCGTTCTTGAGACTCTGGCCAGAGCAATTAGACAAACCAAAGAAATTAAAGGGATACGAATTGGAAAAGAAGAACTCAAACTATTCCTGTTTGCTGATGACATGATTATATATTTAGAAGAACCTGGAAATTCCACCAGAAAACTCTTAGAACTCATAAGTGAATTCAGTAAAGTAGCAGGTTACAAGATCAATGCCCATAAATCCAACGCATTTTTATACATAAGTGATGAATCTTCAGAAAGAGAAATTAGGAAAACTACCCCATTCACAATAGCCTCGAAAAAAATAAAATACTTGGGAATCAGTCTCACAAAAGAGGTGAAAGACCTCTACAATGAGAACTATACAACACTAAAGAAAGAAATTAAAGAACACCTTAGAAGATGGAAAGATCTTCCATGTTCTTGGATAGGAAGAATGAATATTGTCAAAATGGCCATACTCCCTAAAGTGCTATACAAATTCAGTGCAATTCCAATTAAAATCCCAATGACGTACCTTACAGAAATAGAGCAAGCAATTATGAAATTCATCTGGAAGAATAAGAAACCCAGAATAGCTAAAGCAATCCTTAGCAGGAAGAGTGAAACAGGGGGTATCGCAATACCAGATCTTCAACTCTACTACAAAGCAATAGTAACAAAAACAGCATGGTATTGGTACCAAAATAAATAGTAACAAAAACAGCATGGTATTGGTACAGAATAGAGGACTCGGACACAAACCCAAATAAATACAATTTTCTCATACTAGACAAAGGGGCCAAAAATATGCAATGGAGAAAAGATAGCCTCTTCAACAAATGGTGCTGGGAGAATTGGAAATCCATATGCAACAGAATGAAACTAAACCCATATCTCTCACCATGCACGAAACTAAACTCAAAATGGATTAAGGACCTCGGAATCAGACCAGAGACCCTGCAGATTATAGAAGAAAAAAGTAGGTCCAAATCTTCACCTTGTTGGTCTAGGATCAGACTTCCTTAACAGGACTCCCATAGCACAAGAAATAAAAGCTAGAATCAACCACTGGGATAGATTCAAACTAAGAAGCTTTCTCTCAGCAAAGGAAACTATCAGCAATGCGAAGAAAGAGCCTACAGAGTGGGAGAAAATCTTTGCCAATCATACTTCAGATAGAGCACTAATCTCCAGAATCTATAAAGAACTCAAAAAACTCTACTCCAAGAATTCAAATAATCCATTCGACAAATGGGCTAAGGAAATGAATAGACACTTCACAGAAGAAGATCTACAAGCAATCAACAAACATATGGAAAAATGTTCAACATCTCTAGTAATAACAGAAATGCAAATCAAAACCACCCTAAGATTCCATCTCACCCCAATTAGAATGGCGATTATCAAGAATAGGAGCAATAACAGGTGTTGGCGAGGATGTGGGGAGAAAGGTACACTCATACCTTGCTGGTGGGGCTGCAAATTAGTGCAGCCACTCTGGAAAGCAGTGTGGAGATTCCTTAGAAAACTTGGAATGGACCCTCCATTTGACCCAGCTATCCCACTCCTTGGCCTATACCCAAAGGACTTAAAATCTGCATACTACAGAGATACAGCCACATCAATGTTCATAGCTGCTCAATTCACAATAGCCAGACTGTGGAACCAACCTAGATGCCCTTCAATTGATGAGTGGGTAAAGAAACTGTGGTATATATATACAATGGAATATATAAAGCCATAAAGAATGATAAAATTATGGCATTTGCAGGCAAATGGATGAAATTGGAGAATATCATGCTAAGTGAGATAAGCCAATCTCAAAAAGCCAAAGGACGAATGATATCGCTAATAAGTGGAGGATGACACATAATGGGGGGCAGGGAAGGGTTAGTGTTAGGGTTAGAGTTAGGGTTAGGGAGGGGGACAAGTATGGAGGAAGGAAGTACTGTATAGAGGGTAAAGAAGGGTGGGAGGGGTGGGAGGAAGGGAAAAAATAACAGAATGAATCAAACAACATTACTCTATGTAAATTTATGATTACACAAATGGTATGCCTTTACGCCATGTACAAACAGAGAAACAACATGTATCCCATTTGTTTACAAAATAAAAATAATAAAAAGAAATATAAAGGAAAAAAAAAAGAAAGAAAGAAAGAAAGAAAGAAAAAGGAAATAGAGAGGCTGGGCTGTGGCTCATTTGCACAGCGCTTGCCTAGCTGGTGTGAGGCATTGGGTTTGATCCCTAGCACTGCATAAAAAATAAGCAAATAAAATAAAGGCATGGTGTCCATCTACAACTACAAAAAAAAAAATTTAAAAAGAGAGAGAGAGAACAGAAAGAGGGAGGGAGGAGAATATAGAAAAGGGGGAGAGGGAGACAAAAAAGAGTAAAGGAAAGAAGGAAGAAAATGAAAGAAAAAAGAAGGGAAGTGTAAGTAACAAATGGATACTGGAATTATAGAGCATTAGAAAAAAACTTAAATAATTCAAAGGATATAAGAATAAAGGAATAATCAATGAAAAAAAAAAACAGATGGATAGCAAAGAAAAAATAAATTTAAACCCAACCAAGTATTATATGTAATTTTGTGACACATGTACTTGGCATGTTTCTTTATTTGTGACACATAAACACACACAAAGTTTTATAGTATATTTGCCTATAACAAATTACATACAATTAAAATAAATTAAATGCAACTGGCCTGTTCACTGCAACTTAACTTAAAAATTACTCTAATCACTTGTCAGGCTGAATACAAAATGCCCAATTCTATGCTATGTACACAATATGCATTTTATTTTATTTTATTGCAAATTGACAAATTATAATGGTATATGTTTATAGGGCACAATGTGACATTATTCATGAATGCAATGTGGAATTATTAAATCTGACTCATTTAAACATCAATCACCTCAAATACTTTTGGTGGTGAGAACACAAAATATACTCACAGTAATATTTAAATCTATAATACTCTTATTTATTATATTCACCACACTGTGCAATAGATTTTTAAAACCTAGTTTATTCTTTCTAACTGAGGTTTTGTAAGCTTTGACCACGTCCTCTTCATCCCCCATCCCCAGCCTATTGTAACAATCATTCTATTCTCTGCTTCTATGAATTCAGTTGTTTCAGATTTCATGTAGACTAATGGAAAAGAAAAGAGAGCCCAGCAAATGAACCGAATAGACAATTCTTGGAAGAAGTACAAATGGCCAATGTTTTAGTCCATTTTTCACTGCTGTGACCAAAAGACCTGAAAATAAAATTTTAGAGGAGGGAAAACATTTATTTGGCACTCACAGCTTCAAAGGTCTCAGTCCATAGATGACTGACTCCATTGCTCTGGGCCCAAGTTGAGGCAGAAGGGTGTGGAGGAAGAAAGCAGCTTAGGAAATGAAGACTGGGAAAGCAGAGAGAGCTTACCCTATCGGGAACAAAATATAAACCCCAAAGGCATGCTCTCAGTGATCCACCTCCTCCTGTCACTCCCCTCTTGCCTACAGTTACTGCCTATATTAATATACATCAGTGGATTAATTCACCGATTAAGTTAAAATCTCATAACCCGATCATTTCACCTCTCAACTCTCTTACATTGTCTTCCACATGAGCTAGGGGATGCCTAATTTATAAACTATAATAGCAAATAATGATATGGAAATACTTTTTCAATATCTGTGACCATGAAGAAAATACAAATGAAAATTATACTGAGGTTCTATCTCATCCTGGAATGTAAACACATACATACATACATACATATATACATACATAGTGGTGATGCAGGGGGAAAAATGAACTCTTACATACTGTTGGTGGGCATGTTAAATTAGTATAAATAGAAATCAGTGTGAGGTTCCTCACAAACTAAAAAGTAGAAACTATCATAAGATCCAGCTACATTACTCTAGAGAGTACTGTAGAGATGCTGGCATTCCTATGTTTATCGTGGCTCAACTCATAGCAGTTATGGAATCAGTCTCAGTGCTTGCAGTGGATAAATGGATAAAGAAAATGTGATACACAATGGATTACTAATAATCCATACAGAAAAATTAAATTATATCATTTGCCGGAAAATGTATGAAACTAGTGATCATCAAGTTAAGCAAAATAAACCTAGTTCTTCTTTCAAGATGGAAACAAAAAAGTGGAATTTACTTACATTATTCTAGTCTGTCTGGGGACTGTCCAAAAGACTAGTTTTGGTTTTGCCTTGCTCAGAACACTGAAGGGAATGGTGGCATAATTTTACTCTCAAGTCCAGTGCTGAAGCAGTGGTAGGCGCTGAGATGTATCAGAGCTACCGGGGGACTCTAAACCTGTGGGTTTCTTGGGACAAGTGATTATTGGCAGAGCAAAATAATATAAGAGCTAAAATTCTATGAAGATGCAGGTGAGAGACTCTTAGAAAAATTAAAACATCAAAATGCAACTGTGGTTAAGAGAAGTTGGAGTAAAAATAAATGCATAGGCCCAGGGAAGACACATCCCAAGAAAATCTTTGAGAGGAACTTGAGCCTCCATGCTGATCTAATTAGTGAAAGTCTCCCAGGCACAAAACCAGTCCAAAAAGACTAGGAGAGGTGTCGGTTTTCTCAACAAATATCATAAGGCATACAAAGAAACAGGAAAGCATGTCTAAACAACAAAATGTATCTCCAGAAACTGACTGTAATGAGAAACATAGGATTATGACTTATTTAACACAGACTTCATTTAAAAATATTTTAGGTACTAAATGCATATTTATTTATCTTCTTTATTTAATTATATATGTTTAAGATGTGCAGCATAACTTTTTTTTTTTGTACTTAGCACTCAGGTGCTTAACCCCTAAGCCACATACACAGCTCTTTTTCTTTTTTGTTTTGAGAAAGGGTCTCATTAATTGCTTAGAGCATTACTAAATTGCTGAGGCTGACTTTGAACTTGCAGTCCTCCTGCCTCAGCCTCTGGAGTCACTGGGATTACAGGCACACACCACCATGCCTGGCAGATGTACAGCATAACTTTTGATGTACAGTGATATGATTACTATAGTCAAACAAATTTACATGTTCATCACCTTCCATACTTACATTTTTGATGTGTTAAGAACCTCTAAAATCTATTCACGATGTAAATTTTCAGTATACAGTGTTATATAATTAAGTATAGTCCTCATTCAGTAAATCTCCAGATTTGTTCATTCTATCTAATATCAAATTTGTATCCTTAGACCTAATTATCCCTATTTGTCTCCCTCTCAATCCCTGGCAATCATTGTTCTACTCCCTATTTATTTTTAAAGTATTGTATGCAATAGTTGAGATCATACAGTATCTTTCTTTCTGCATCTCACGTATTTTATTTCCTATAATGGCTTCCAGGTCTGTCAATGCTATTTCAAATCACATTATATCCTTTTTAAAGACTGAATAACACATAACATAATTTCTTTACCTATTCATTTGTCAATGGTCTATTAGGTGGTTTCCATGTTTTGCTTTGGTTGATAATGCTTCAGTGAAATAGGAATGCAGGTATCTCTACAAGGTGCTTTTATTTCCTTTGTCTGTATACCCAGCAGAGTATTTGTTGGACCATATGGTAGTTATATTTTTAATTTGAGGGTGAGCCTTCACACTGCTTTCTATAATGGATATACCAATTAAACAAAGACTTTAAAATAATTCTATTACAATGGACAATGAGTTAAAAAAATAAACAACTAAATTAAATCAAGAAAATAATACATGAACAAAATGAGAATAACAACAATAATGGAGATATTTAAAAAGAATCAAATTCTAGAACTGAAAATTATAACAATGGAAATGAAAATTTTTACAAAAGAATTCATTAGCATTATTGATTGTATCCTTTGCTGAGAAAAAGCTTTTTAGTTTGAATCCATCCCATTTATTGATTGTTGCTTTGATTTCTTGTGCTTTGGGAGTCTTGTTAAGGAAGTCTGATCCTAAGCCAACAGGATTTGGGCCTACTTTTCTTATATTCGGTGCAGGGTCTCTAGTCTAATTCCTAAGTCCTTGATCCATTTTGAGTTGAGTTTTGTTCAGGGTGAGAGATAGAGATTTAATTTCATTTTACTACATGTGGATTTCCAGTTTTCCCAGCACCATTTGTTGAATGGACTATCTTTTCTCCCTTGTATGTTTTTGGCTCCTTTGCCTAGTATGAGGTAACTGTATTTTTGTGGGTTTGTCTCTGTGTCTTCTATTCTGTACCATTGGTCTGTCTGTCTATTTTGGTGCCAATACCATGCTGTTTTTGTTCTGTATTATAGTTTAAGATCTGGAATTGTGATACCTCCTACTTCACTCTTTCTGCTCAGGATTGTTTTGGCTATTTGAGGTTTCTTTTTCTTCCAGATGAAGTTCATGATTGCTATCTCTAGAGCCTACATAGTGGGAGAAAATTTTTTCCACACACAGTTCAGATAGAGCACTTATCTCCAAAATTCATAAAGAACTTAAAAAACTTTATATCAAAAATACAAAGAACCCAATCAATAAATGGGCCAAGGAACTGGACAGACACTTTACAGAAGAATACATACAGGTGATTAATAAACATATGAAAAAGTGTTCAACATCTCTAGTAATTAGAGAATGAAGATTAAAACAACTCTAAGATTTCATCTTACCTCAATTAGAATACAAACAATAATAAATGTTGGTGTGGATGTGGGGAAAAAGGCACACTCATACATTGCTGGTGGAATTGCAAATTGGTGCAGCCACTCTGGAAAGCAGTGTGGAGAATCCTCAGAAAACTTGGAATGGACCCAACTTTTGGCCCAGTTACCCCACTCCTTTGTTTATACCCAAGGACTTAAAATTAGCATACTATAGTAACACAGCCACATCAATGTTCATAGCTGCTCAATTCACAATAGCCAGATGGTAGAACCAACCTAGATGCCCTTCAACAGATGAATGGATAAAGAAACTATGGTTATGTACACAATGGAATACTATTCAGCCATAAGAATAAAATTATGGCATTTGCAGGTAAATGAATGAAATTGGAGAATATCATGCTAAGTGAAATAAGCCAATCCCCAAAAACCAAAGGCTGAATGTTTTCCCTGATAAGTGGATTATGGTATATAATGGGGGTAGGGAGTGGGGGTGAGAGAAGAATGGAGGAACTTTAGATTATGTAGAGGGAAATGAGAAGGAGGAGGGAGCAGGGGTATGAAAAATGGTGGAGACAGACATCATTACCACATGCACATGTGCACATGTATGATTACATTAATCATTATGCACATGTATGATTACACAAATGGTATGACTCCACATTGTGCACACCATAGAAATAAAAAGTTGTACCCTATTTGTGTACAATGAATCAAAATGCAGTGTGTAGAAATTAAAATTAAATAAAAAAGAGTTCATCAGTAGACTTTAATAGGCCGATGAAAAAATAAGCACACTTGAAGTTAAGTCATGTGGCATTATTAAGTCTGAGTAGTGAAAGGGATTAAGAAAAATGATTAGAGCCTAAAGATTCTGTGGAACATTTTAAAGAGGACCAAAACATGCCTTGTGAGAGTCTGACAGAAGAAGAAAGTGGCATAAAGAATATCAAAGAAGTAATGGATGAAAACTGCACAGTTCATGTGCAAGGTGTACAAGAAGTCTGCACATAGGGATCTATGTGAATATGAATTTTATATGATAAACTCAAAGATAGTCACACAGAGATAAACTGAAAAGAGGAAGAGGGAAACTGAAAGCAATAAGCCAGAAGAAATTTATGTGATTCTCAAAAAAATTAATATCCAATTTCTCATCAGAGACCATAGATGCCAGAAAACAATGGGGTAAATAACATATTTTACTGCTAGAAGGAGAAAGAATTCAACCAAGATTTATATCTGAAAAAAATTTGGTCATTTTCTTTCCTTTGTTTTATATTTTTATTATAGTCATCCTAGTAGGTACAGAATAGAATCAAATAATGAGTTTGATTATATTTTGAGCATCTTTTCATATGCTTATTGACTATTATATATCTTCATTAGAGAAATGTTGATTTATGTTTTTGCTCATTGCATTGTTGGTAAAGTGGTGAAATTATGGAACCACTCTGGAAAGCTTTACCATTGTTTACAAAACAAACCTGCAGTTATCCTAGAATCCAGCAACTCCATATTGAGAAATTATTCCAGAGAAATGAACATCTTAGTCCCATAAAAGAAAACATAAATTAGTGATTTCCAGAGATCATGAAGTGACTGGGTTGGGTGAAGTGTGCCAGAGGAGGTTATTAAAGGGCCATGTGTTGGATCTTTGTGTTTTTGGAACTGTGTAGTGTCATGAGTGTGGTGGTGAATAAATGAAACTACACAAGTGAAAACTTACATAGATGTTAAGACATACACAAATATATGTAAGTAAAAATAGGGAAATAAGAATAAGATAGGTGGATTGTATTAATGTCAGTATGCTGGTTGTGATAGTATACCATAGGTTTGCAAAATGTTACCTTTGGGGAAATTTGGGCCAACTTTATATAGAGATCTCTGTATTACTTCTTCCAACTGCATCCACTTCTAGTAGTTATCACAAAATAAATATTATTAGTTAGTAAACATAGAAACACCTGCTTTCAAAAGAAGCATTTCAGAAAATTATATGGAAAGGTACATAATTGGAGAAAATATTTTGAATGCAGATAAATGACAAAGGATATGTTCCATAATATATGAAAGGGTTTTATGATTCAATAATAAGGACAACTAAAACAAGGGCTTATGGTCACATGAAAAGTTTGTCCCCAGGACAACTCATGTGAAGAATGCAAATTAAACAACAACAGAGACCACTATATACCCCTCTACATGGCTAAAGCTGAAAGGTTTGAGAATAGTAAATGTTGGCAAGATGAAAAAGTTAATAGTAAAATGGTATAATCATCTTGGGGAAAGTAGTTGTTTGTCAGATATTATAATGTTAAATATATAACTGCTATCATACTACCCAGCAATTGCATTCCATGAGAAGACTTGTACTGTAATGCTTTAACTGCTTAAACTTTTTAAATTTATTTATTTATTTATTTATTTTTAACAGATTGCATTTTGATTCATTGTACACAAATGGGGTACATCATTTCATTGCTATGGGTGTATATGATGTAGATTCATACCATTTGTGTAATCATGCATGTACATAGGGTAATGATGTCGGTCTCATCACACCGTTTTTCATACCACCCCCTCTCATTTCCTTCTACATGATCTAAAGTTCCTCCTAGGAAAAAACTGGAAACAATTGAAAAGTCCATCTACACATGAAGGAATAAAGTAATTACGATTTATGCATATAATATAACACTACTTACATGATATATTCGTATAATATAACACTACTTAGCAATAAAAAGGAATGTTGGTATACACATTCCTTTTTATTGTGGTTGAATCTTAAAAATATGCTGAGTTACAGTCCAGAAACAAAGGAGAATATGCTGAATGGTTTCATTCATATGAATCTCTGAAAAGTCAAATCTAAATGACACTGAGAAGGGATACGAATAGGAAAAGAAGAACTCAAACAATCCCTATTTGCTGATGATATGATTATATACTTAGAGGAACCAGGAAATTCCACCAGAAAACTTTTAGAACTCATAAGTGAATTCAGTAAAGTAGTAGGATATAAGATCAATGCACATAAATCTAATGCATTTTTATACATAAGTGATGAATCTTTGGAAAGAACAATCAGGAAAACTACCCCATTCACAATAGCCCCGAAAAAAATAAAATACTTGGGAATCAATCTCACAAAAGAGGTGAAAGACCTCTACAATGAGAACTACAGTACACTAAAGAAAGAAATTAGAGAAAACCTTAGAAGATGGAAAGATCTCCCATGTTCTTGGATAGGCAGAATTAATATTGTCAAAATGGCCATACTCCCTAAAGTGCTATACAGATTCAATGCAATTCCAATTAAAATCCCAATGACGTACCTTGCAGAAATAGAGCAAGCAATTATGAAATTCATCTGGAAAATTAAGAAACCCAGAATAGCTAAAGCAATCCTTAGCAGGAAGAATGAACCAGGGGTATCACAATACCAGGTCTTCAACTCTACTACAAAGCAATAGTAACAAAAACAGCATGATATTGGTACCAAAATAGAAAGGTAGATCAATGGTACATAATAGAGGACACGGACACAAACCCAAATAAATACAATTTTCTTATACTAGACAAAGGGGCCAAAAATATGCAATGGAGAAAAGATAGCCTCTTCAACAAACGGTGCTGGGAGAATTGGAAATCCATATGCAACAGAATGAAAATAAACCCATATCTCTCACCATGCACAAAACTAAACTCAAAATGGATTAAGGACCTCGGAATCAGACCAGAGACCCTGCAAATTATAGAAGAAAAAGTAGGTCCAGATCTTCAACATGTCGGCTTAGGACCAGACTTCCTCAACAGGACTCCCATAGCACAAGAAATAAAAGCAAGAATCAATAACTGGGATAGATTCAAACTAAAAAGCTTTCTCTCAGCAAAGGAAACTATCAGCAATGTGAAGAAAGAGCATACAGAGTGGGAGAAAAGCTTTGCCAATCATGCTGCAGATAGAGCACTAATCTCCAGAATCTATAAAGAACTCAAAAAACTCTACACCAAGAATTCAAATAATCCAATCGATAAATGGGCTATGGAAATGAATAGACACTTCACAGAAGAAGATCTACAAGCAATCAACAAACATATGGAAACATGTTCAACATCTCTAGTAATAAGAGAAATGCAAATCAAAACCACCCTAAGATTCCATCTCACCCCAATTAGAATGGCGATTATCAAGAATACAAGCAACAACAGGTGTTGGCGAGGATGTGGGGAGAAAGGTACACTCATACATTGCTGGTGGGGTTGCAAATTAGTGCAGCCATTCTGGAAAGCAGTGTGGAGATTATTAGAAAGCTTAGAATGGAACCACCATTTGACCCAGCTATCCCACTACTTGGCCTATACCCAAAGGACTTAAAATCAGCATACTACAGAGATACAGCCACATCAATGTTCATAGCTGCTCAATTCACCATAGCCAGATTGTGGAACCAACCTAGATGTCCTTCAATTGATGAATGGATAAAGAAACTGTGGTATATATATACAATGGAATATTACTCAGCCATAAAGAATGATAAAATTATGGCATTTGCAGGCAAATGGATGAAATTGGAGAATATCATACTAAGTGAGATAAGCCAATCTCAAAAAACCAAAGGTTGAATGATATCGCTAATAAGTGGATGAGGACACATAATGGGGGGAGGGAGGGGTTAGTGTTAGGGTTAGAGTTAGGGTTAGGGAGGGGGCCAAGAATGGAGGAAGGAAGGTCTGTGTAGAGGGAAAGGAGGGGTGGGAGTGGTGGGGGGAAGGGAAAAAATAACAGAATGAATCAAACAACAATACCCTATGTAAATTTATGATTACACAAATGGTATGCCTTTATGCCATGTACAAACAGAGAAACAACATGTATCCCATTTGTTTACAATTAAAAAAAAAACAAAATAAATGATACTGAGAGAGGATTTCTGGCTGTGCTCAGGATGGAAGGGGTAGAGTGCATTGGGAAAAGGCACAAGGGCATTTTTCAGGGGAATGAAAATTCTTTATGTCTTGACTGTGGCGGTGCTTAAAGAGATGTGTCAAAAGTCATCACACTGTATTCTTATAAAAGATGCATTTGATTTTAAATAAATTATGCCTTCATGCAGTTGGCCTTTCTTATCTCCAGTTTCCTCACTTGAGCATACAACCTACCACAGATTGAAAACAGGTCCACAATGGTTGCAACTGCAATGAACATATACAAACATTTTTTCTTGTTATTATTTCCTAAGTAATACAGTTAAACAACTCTTTTCAGAGCATTTGCATTATATTAGATATTATTAGTAATCTAGACAGAATTTGAAGCATATGAGAGTATGTGTGTAGTGTACATGCAGATATTACCACATTTTCTATAAGGGACTTGAGCATCTATGGATTTTGGTATTCATTGGGAGGTTTCTAAATCAGTCCCCCATTACAGTTGAGAGACAGCTGTAATGTAAATTACAAGTTAAAGTTAATCATTTGAGGAAAAAGAATAAAATGTAAAATTTTACACATCAATATGAGTAAAAGGGAAAAATTAAACTGTCATCTTAGTAGAAAGTAGAAAAAAGTTCTTATGCAAATACAGTTGGATTCAATTCCTACTGTTTACTAACTTGCATGAATTACTATAACACATGTAATTCAGTTTCTTGACCTGCTTTTCTATGGGTTTGGTAATCATAACCCATCTCAAAGTGTCAATTTAAACATTAAATGAAATTATGAATATAAAATGCTGGATGCAGGGTGTGAGATATGGAAAGTATTTCATAATCATCAACATTTTTGCCAGCATTACAAAATTGAGAATAATATTTTTAAATATATCTCCCTTTAATTCTCTCAGAGTACTGAGCTAACATGCTTCTTAGTACTTAGCCCAGGTTTTCTCTTAGCATTTCTCTGCATGCTAATTTGTTTAATTTCTGTTCTCCATAGCACTACCAGGTCAATGGGTGTGCATTGTCCCCTGTCAAATAGGTGAGTACCTACTCCATGCTCCAGGAGCACAGAGAAGAGAAAACGAGTTCTTCTGAGAAACATCTATTTCAGTCTCTCTCATGTGTACTTATCTTATTTTTAAAATGGAGTGAATGTCCTTGTCCCTTAGAATCTTTGGCTTTGGGGGAGCCTAAGTCATCTATGCTTCTGGGGGAAAAAGGTGCCCTTCTTGCAGTCTGGGAACACAGAAGATCTCAGATGTGGAAGACAGATGGGGACCACTAGGCACAAAGGGGACTGTGATAGAATATTATTGGATTTTTCACACTCACTTTCATGTGTCAGACTTATTTCTTCCCCACATATTGCTTAAACTCTTTGCTACTGCCTCCACTTGGACCCTCCTGCCACCCCCACCCCCGCATGCATGCACAAACACACCATTTTCATGAAATCTCTCTTAAGCCTTTCTTTGAGCTATTCATAGATATTTTTCCTGCCACAAATCTATAAATGTAACGTATGGAGATTCTTACAATTTTGGGTCAGTCTGTATAACCCCTACTTTTATTGATGGAGAAGCTACCTGAGCAAGGTTACAAAATACTTCACTTCATACAATTAAATAGGTAAAGCATCATTTTTTATATCTGAATGGTGGAAGTTGTATGTCCCAAGAGAGGTCCGAATTCAATTATTTTATCTCCCCAAATTAGTATTGTGCACAGTGCTTAACCTATAGATGTTACGTACCTAAAGATACTTCCTAAATATTGATGAACACGTGCAAGAATGATAGTTCTGTTTTTCTTATATTGGCAGCAACATTTTAATTTGCTTTTTAAGTTTAGCCCTCTCCAAAAGCATCTTTTGTGACTCTGACAAATAAAATATTGTTTTAAAATATCCTAACATTTAAAGTTTCGTCTCTTTTCCAAAAGGAATAGCCACAGTCACACACATATGTGCCATGATTAATTATTATTTTATCTTCCCCTGAATTCATAACAACCATCTAGCAGCAGGCTTGGCTTTGATGGAATCCAGCATGTTTGTCGAGAATTAGCTTTATTACACTTGCACCAAACAGAACAGGCTTGAAAAGGTAATTGAAGTCTGCAGAAAGCAGAACTGTGTATTTTTCCCTCCCTCCAGAGATTATCCGATAAAATAGATTTTTGTTCTGCACAATAACTAGAAAGTGGCAGGCCAGCACCTCTACCACTGCTTTCTTCACAGTCTGGTGTCTGGAGGATCCTTTCTCTTGAGAGAGCAGTAATTAAGATCCCTGGTCAGTTAGGTGCTGGTGAGCAGGAGCAATGGGATTAGGAATCTCTCTAATTTGGGAGGTCATCAAAATAAACAGTGATTTTATTTAAATGTGCCAAATTACCCTAACAAGCTGTTCTTCAATTTCAACAGCATTTGCAATTTTATCTTCTTAACTCCATCCAAGGTAGTGCATTCTGCCACTGGAATTATTAGCAATAGAAGCACCATTCTAGTTAGTCTCCATTCAACCCCAAACTTTAATAGAAATAACCTGTCGGCTTTGATTGAGTGTGATATCACTATGGGAGCCTTGAATTTAAACTGGGGATAAAGAAAATTGCATAGTGTGTGAAGCCAGTTTGACTAAAATGGAAATTTTTCCACAGTCCCATCTGGCTGTCAGAAGGCCACTTCTAATACTTTCAAAGAGCAATTTACCTTCACAGCAAAAAATAAAAAACAGAAACTGAAAATGCAAAAAAATCCCAAACTACAGTAAACCAAATAAAACCTGTATCTCCTTTTGCAGAGTTTGAATTCCTTTACTGGGCTGTTTCTTAAGAGGCTGGAAGTGTATACAGTTCACCAAACTTTTCTGTTAGGCCCAGCTTTCCTTTGTAAGTAAACTGTTTCTTGGATTTTAAGTCTTTGAAAAGAAGAGAAAGCTCCCCAATAGGAACTTCTACATCATGTGTCAGATATTTCAATTCAAATACGTTTCACTCTTGCTTCAACACTTGGACAGAAGTTAATTTGGCATTTGTCTCGGGCACTTAGCAAAACAGACAAAGGCCCTGGGTCCTTAGATGTTTACTGGTGGTGTCCCATGTCTGCTGGTGGTTTCTGTGGTCCATTTTATATCCAGAGCTGAAAAGTTGTCATATGTTCCTTGGGGGAAAATTTGTTAAAATTGATTCTGCAGAACCTAAAGAGAAATACCATTTTGGTGACCATTACATATGAGTATGAGTGAATGCTGAGAATCAGGTTCCTTGGGACTCCAGGGTCCAATGAGAGGAATGGGGCCATTCCTGTGACCTCAGAAAGATTTTTAAAAAGACATTTGCTCCACTATTTGACTAGATTCTCTTTGATATCCTTTTTCAATGTCCATTAAAATCCATTCAGATGTATGATGAAGAATACAGAGGTGATGTGAGAGTCATACTTCTGAAATGGGATGTTTGCCTTCTAATTTTTTTTTCCAGAATGAGAAGTACCACAAGATCTCTCTCAGATGTAAAATATAAAGAAATTGATCTCAAAGAAGTTGAGCATAGAACAGTGGTTCCCAGAGGCTGGGAGATCAGGGGGCAAAATGGAAGAGGAGAAAGTGATCGGTGGGTACTAAATTACAATCAGAATCCAGAAGTTCTCACTGCTATTGCTCAGCTACTGCAGATAACAATTACGTACTGTACACCTCAAAAAACTAGAAGAAAGATAATCGAATGTTGTCACCATGAAGAAAGAATAGTGATTGAAGAGACCGATATATGTGTAATCTGGTTTAAACATTACACCATATAGAAAGATCACATGGTTACATGATTCCTCATTCTTAAGTTCAGTTTTTAGGTTTTTAGGTTTTATGCATCAATTTAAAATTAAAAATAAAATGTTCTCCTAGACTCAACTGAATCAGAGGAAACAAATACCGTTGTTTGGGAAGGGAAGAGTGAAGTCATGAATTCTATACGGACAATTTCTTTTAAGAAATTGGAAATGTCAGTTAAAGGAAGCTGAGGTTCTATCTGTATCTACATGTGGTCACATCTGGGTCATCAGAAACATGTACACTTTTGTCACCATTGCCTCTTTTTACCTTGCAAATCAATACAGAGTATAAGAAGAATCATTGGAAGATTTGTCTCTCAATCCTCCAGGACTGGGCATTATCTTAGTGTATCCAGATAAAGATAGATAGATAGGTGGATGATAGATAGGTTGATAGACTAACTTGAAAGTTGGCATTATTATATATCTACTTTATAGATAAGAAAATCGATGCTTGAATGCTTAGAAGAATAAACAACTTGCTCAAGCTAGTCAGTTGGTAAGCAAGAGGTGTGGTATATCCATGATTCCTTCTATTCTGTAGACCATACTGTTTGTCTGTGCTGTCTTACCATCTTTTCCTTCGAAAAGGCACCTGCCATTTTCATACTGAGTGCTCTCCAGCAGCCAGGAAGTTCTGAATAGAATGTCCACAAGCCCACATTGTCCATCTTTATTCTCTTACCATTTCTTACCTCCTCATCAAAACTTACATGGTCCAAAGCTCCATTCTTAGAAGGCCATGAACTCCAGTGTTCAGTGTCAGACATACTTTTTGTATTAGCACATCTAAGATAAAGTGCTAATGGCTGAAAATAATAAAATGTATCAAATTATTTCATAAATTTATTTTCCAAGACACTTCTATAATTATACCATTATACTGCATGCCATTGATTTCTTAACTTCCTCCTTTATTAGCTCGAAGGATAAAGTTTATGTTTCTGTCTTACACTAATTTTTTTCCCAGTCAGCATATACTCCATCATAGCCTTCTTTACCACATTATCTTCTCTATGTCAGTTCTTTCCATACCTGTGTGTGTGGACAGTACAATATATAGAATGCATTAAAATTTTTGAAAAGATAAAGCTATCCAGAACAATTCATACAATAAGATGTTTGATTTTGTCATTTTTAATTGACAAACAATAATTGTACATATTTATGGGTACAATGTAATATCTCTCAATATATACAATGTATAATGATCAAGTCAGAGAAATTAATGTCTCTAAAAACCTCATTTATCATTTCCTTATGTTGAGTACAAAGTTTTTCATTCTAGCTCTTCTAAAATACAAAAGAAATCATTGCTAACTATACTTGCCCTATTGTGCCATAGAACACATATAGAACTTATTCCTCCTAGCTAACTGTATTTTTGTAACCAGTAATCATCCTCTCTTATCCATTCCTTCTCCCTATTCTTCAGAGTCTCTGATAATTTCTCTGATACTTTCAACTTCTTTGAAATAAATTCTTGTGTCTTCTACATCTGAGTGAGTACCTCAGTATTTGTTTCTCTGTGCCTGGCTTATTCAAATAACATAATATCCTCTAGTTCTATCCATGTTGCTGCAAATGACAGGATTTAACTATTATTATTATTATTATTATTATGTAATATATTCTTGAACCAAAAAGAACAAAGGAATAGGACAGAACTTTTGCAAGAGTATGGAAGAGTAAAGCACCATGAAGTGTTTGGGATCCATAAGCAGTATGGTCTTGCTGAAGAATAAAATTCAAAGTGTGGATAATTAAGCTATGATTCAGATACAAAGCTGAGGCAGTTTCCAGGATGAGCTGATGAAGGGCAACGATATGACTTGTGCAATCACAGTTCATCTGAAGGAAGTCAGAAACTGTGAGGCACAGGGAGGGCCCACAGTAAGCAGGGGTTGGAAGTGCAGGCCACGATGTCAAAAAGCAGCACTGGCATCCCAGAAATGTTGAGTCCTAGTCCTGTGATTTGGATAAGCTCCTTAGTCTCCCAAAGCCCAAGTTTTATAAAACAATGGAATAAATGTATCTGCTTCATCAGTTTTTTGTGAGGATTAAATGGAATAAGGCCTAAAAGCACTTAGTTAATATTACCATTATCTTTTTTTTTTTTTTTTCTTTTTTCTGTCACTGTGCTTTTGGTGTAGAGGATAATTTAAAAAGAGAGAGAAAGAAAGGAAAAACAACTCATTAAAAATCTATTGCAGTATTTCAGATGAGAGATGGTAAGAACTTAAACAGAGCCTAAGACAATAGTAGAGGAATGATGAGGAGGCTGAAACAAGAAATAGGAAGTAAAATCAATTTTGCTTAATGAATATATAGAGAGAGGAGTGGGAGATGACTTTCCCATTTATGGTTTAGAAGACTAGGAGAAGACATTGTTGCCATAGTGAATAAATAATAATGAAGGGAAAATAAATTTGTTTTTAAATGCCGTGCCTGAAGTAATCATAATAATGACAACAACCAACATTTTATTAAGAGCTTCCCCTATGCTATACACTGGTTCCAACTGTTCACACATACAGGCTGAATGCCCTTTATCCAAAATGTCTTAGACAACAGTACTTCATATTTCAGTTCCTTTTCAGATTTTAGACTATTTGCATATATATAATTAGATATCTTGGGATGGGATCTAAGTCTAAAGGCAAATACTTTTGTTTCATATATACCTTATATGCATAACCTGAAGGTAATTTTTTATATTTTTAGTGAATCTCTGCTTGACTATGACCCATCACATGAGGTCAGGTGTGAAAATTTTCACTTGTAGCATTATGTTGGCATTCAAAGAACTTTGAATTTTGGGACATCTCAGATTTCAGATTTTCAGATTATGAATGCTCAATATCATACATCAGAGCATTATCCTTTAAAGAAGAAGTAGAGAGTAGAAACAGAAAGCAGAATGATAGTTACTAGGGGCAACATCAAAAAGGATTAATAACATTTCAGTTTTGCAAAACTTAGTTCAAAGCATAGCACCTATAGGCAGCAATAGTGTATTTTCTTTCTTTTTTTTTCTATTTATTTTAATTAAAAATCATAAATTTACATAGGGCAATGTTGTTTGATTCATTCTGTTATTTTTTTCCCTTCCCCCCCTCCCCTCCCACCCCTCTTTTCCCTCTATACAGTCCTTCCTTCCTTCCATTCTTACCACCCTCCTTATCCCTAACCCTAAACCTAACCCTATCCCTAACACTAACCCCTCCTACTCCCCCCCTTATATGTCCTCATCCGCTTATCAGCGAGATCATTTGTCCTTTAGTTTTTTGAGATTGGCTTATCTCACTTAGCATGATATCCTCCAATTTCATCCATTTGCCTGCAAATGCCATAATTTTTTCATTCTTCGTGGCGGAGTAATATTCCATTGTATATATATGCCACAGTTTCCTTATCCATTCATCAACTGAAGGGCATCTAGGTTGGTTCCACAATCTGGCTATTGTGAATTGAGCAACTATGAACATTGATGTGGCTGTATCTCTGCAGTATGCTGATTTTAAGTCCTTTGGGTATAGGCCAAGGAGTGGGATAGCTGGGTCAAATGGTGGTTTCCATTCCAAGCTTTCTGAGGAATCTCCATACTGCTTTCCAGAGTGGCTGCACTAATTTGCAACCCCACCAGCAATGTATGAGTGTACCTTTTTCCCCACATCCTCACCAACACCTATTGTTGCTTGTGTTCTTGATAATCGCCATTCTAATTGGGGTGAGATGAAATCTTAGGGTAGTTTTGATTTGCATTTCTCTTATTACTAGAGATGTTGAACATTTTTTTTCATATATCTGTTGATTGCTTGCATATCTTCTTCTGTTAGGTATCTGTTCATTTCCTTAGTCCATTTGTTGATTGGATTATTTGTATTCTTGGTGTAGAGTTTTTGAGTTCTTTATAGATTCTGGAAATTAGCGCTCTATCTGAAATATGAATGGCAAAGATGTTCTCCCACTCTGTTGGCTGTCTCTTCACATTACTGATAGTTTCCTTTACTGAGAGAAAGCTTTTTAGTTTGACTCTATCCCAGTTATTGATTCTTGCTTTTATTTCTTGTGCTATGGGAATCCTGTTAAAGAAGTCTGATCCTAAGCCAACAAGTTGAAGGTTTGGACCTACTTTTTCTTCTATAAGATGCAGGGTCTCTGGTCTGATTCCGAGGTCCTTGATCCATTTTGAGTTGAGTTTTGTGCAGGGTGAGAGATAGGGGTTTAATTTCATTCTGTTGCATATGGTTTTCTTAAGCAAACAAAAATCGCACATATGTTCTTTCATATAATTCTTACAAAAACTAATGTTGTTAAAATTATGGTTACTTGTTTTACATTTAAAATATCAACTATTTCAGAGATTACTGCAAAGAAATTCATCTGGAAGCTTAAGTGTTTAGGTATCTTCATTTTTGCTAACTCATAGGACCACTGGGAGTTCTAGTGAGTTCCAGGCATGAAAAAGAAACCAGGTTGCTATTAGGGAACATTTCTATGTGAGCATTTCTCAAGGAAAAAAAAAAAAAAGGAATTCAGGCTGTCCAAATCTACAGTAATAGTATTTAATTTTGTATTTGTATTCTTTGTATTTGAAGATGGATTGTCAAAACAGTATGAACTTTAAGTTCACAAAATCTGGTTCTAATTCTGCATTATTGAACTTGTCTCCAATAACCAAAGAGGGGGGAAAGATTGCAGTTTCTTCAATACCAGATTCTGGGATCTTCTGTGTGTGTCAGAAGCCAACATTGCAGTGGCCTCCCCAGAGATCCAGGTAAGCAGGGTCCTCCTTCCTCTCTCTATTCCTTTGGCTCACACCCAGTGAATTTTGATGCCCAGTACATTTATGTGTGTGTGCGTGTGTGTATGTATATATATATGTGTGTGTATATCTATCTATCTATATCTATATCTATATCTATATCTATATCTATCTATCTATCTATCTATATATATATATATATATATGCAGCAACTGTATAGCAAACTCCTTTGATACTTCGTCCTTCCATCTTTGTCTCATTTCTTGAGTTCACCTGGAAGAGATCATGGGTCAAGGAATGTGCCCCATCTTTACCTTTCTGAAAACATTTGCCATCACAGGTCCTTAGTGCAGAGAAAGCACCTCAAAGCATGTGATAACATTCTCATGCCAACAGGTAGGTGCCTTGCTGGGATTTTCACAGGCTTTTAATTTTAGAATTGTAAGGTAAGTTTATGATCTAAGAAAATAGGGAACACCTAAGCCCTCCTCTTGCCAAGATGGGAAAGGGCAGATAAATCTGCTTGTGACTTTGCTATTAATGGACTTCAAGCAGAAGCTGCTCCCAACTCCTACCATTTATTCATTCATTCAACAAGTATATTCCCAACACTGACTTAGGTTCTAGGGACAAAACTGAAAAAAGATTCTCTTCTTGTCCTTAAGGAGCTAAGCAAAGAGAAGCCAGAATTTCCTACCAAAGATGGTATGTTTCTATAAGAATGTAAGTGCCCTGAATTATTTTATACTGGTCCCTTAAATGAGGCTCATCACAGATAAATGGGCCAATTATTTTTTCTTGGCAAGGTACCTTTGCTTTATGGAATAAATTTGTTCCAGGAAATTTGTCTGGAGAGTGAATTTGGTCTTTTTTTAATCTAATAACTTTCAGTAGAAAATCTGACACATTTTCTGATGGAAAAGTCCTTTGATTTAAGTTGAAAATTTTTTTAGCATGTACAGTATGAGTGGCCAAAGAAAGAAAGAATAGAGGAATGTGGTGTATGTTTGGTTTGTGAGTTCTACATTAGAGTTCACCTACCTTGGCAACATTTGGAAAATTTCTTCAGTTAAAGTGTGCTTTTCATGATAACTTTTTTCTACCCTTCAGCTTGTTTTTTCACCTCTAACCAGGAATTTCTAACCCTTCCAACTTTCTTTTCTTCTGAATCCCCATGGGTAGCAGTTGCTAGATGTCCTGAAAGTATGTCTAGAAGAATATTTAGTGAATTGAAGACTTTTATCCTTTTTAAGTGGTAAGTTTGAGGTGGAAGTCTCTATGCCTGTAAAGGCATTGCTGGAGCTGCCATTTCTGGACCACTTTAGTGAAGGAGGAAGTACCATGCTCATTTGGCAATTAATCCACGTTTCCCCTTCCTCTACCCAAGTAGACTGTAATCCCTTAGAGGAAAGGCCCCGTATCTTCTATTCCTTTAATATATCCCATAGAACTTGCTTCCATAATGCACATAGAGGAAATGAATAGGTCTGTATAGATTCCTTGTTGACAGTCACCACTGCATATAGCATGAGACACACTCCCATTTACTGACATGGCTGAGTTGTTCCAATGTCTTAAAGTGAGTGTATTGAAGGTGGGGGCTATTCAACTCATTCCCACAGCAGCCGCTCTCTGCACTATGTCAGGTATTTAGTGGATGACCAGTGAATGCAGGATGAACAGGTGAGTTAATTCCTGTTTACAGTGGTTTGAGTGTGTCCCTCCACAGTTCACATGTTGGAAACTCAATCCCTGGATTCATGTTAACAGTACTTAGAGATGGAGACTTTTATTACAGTTGAGGTCATGAGGGTGGAGCACTCATAATGACATTATCGGCTTTATAAAAAGAGTAAGAGAAATGAGATCTAGTGCATTTGCTCTGTCTTACCAGGTAATGCCCGCTGCCATGTTATGATGCAGCAAGAAGGCCCTCACCAGATGCAGTTGGCCAGGCTCTGGGACTACCGGACTCTAGAATGCTGAACAAAATCAACTTCTATTCTTTATAAATTATAGAGCCTGTGGTATTCAGTTATAACAATAGAAAACAGACTCAGATACCATCTATCTTTATTTTTATAGTGACTTGATTTTGAGGTTACAACTGAAACTATTTGTGTTGGTATTGACAGGCTTTGCCCACAAGGAGTGTGTAAGATGCATGGTTTCTCACTCTCCTCTCTGCTCTGCCCCGCTATCTCTGACATGTCCTGAAGAAAAATCTCAGAAGTCACATCTTCCTTGAATGTCTGCCTGATTCTTGGATAAATGGTGGTCTCTGTCTCTCTTTTACTCTCACAACTTTGGCACAATTGCTGTTGTGTTCATTCCTTTCACGAACCCATCAGCTGCCGTGGATGCCATAAACATTTAGTGAATTGTTTGGTCCGTGAGCTCAGAATCCCTCTTCCTACACTCTATCTGTGGATAAGAGCAATGTGGAGGAGGGTGGGCTCTGTTAGATACTGTTCCCACATTCCAACTTCCAGGGCATTTTCCCTGAGCCTATAATCATGTAGCTCCTTAAGAGGTGTTTTATCAAGCAGTCTACATTAGCCTTTTGTAGGTTAATTATTAAAATATGCTCCTATTTAAAGTCACCTCGTGTGTTCTTTAGTTGCATAGATTGAGTTTTCCTGGCTTGAGAGAGTAAAGGTTAAAATTATATTGATTTTTGGAAATTCCTGACTTGTGTCCTCCAACTGAAGTAATAATGACCCAACTCCATCTTTGGACCCTCTGTTTGTCTAAGCAGCCTGAGACAGACCTCACATTCCTGGGGCATGGCTCCCTGCCAGTCCCATGGTCCTTTCATTTGGTGCCCCACGAAGTCTGCAGACTCTCCACAGAGAGACAGTTGTTTTCCCCAAGCAGGGGGAATCCTTTTGTCCAGGTGTTATGTGGAGCCATCCTGGCTAACTGCTGATGACCAGACCCTATGTATTCCCCGTGAGTTTGGGAGCAGGCTCTTTTCTGTCCTTTATATCACATTTCATCATCCAGGCCCTGGATAAACTCTGTATGAATTCTGTGCCTCAAATATTTCTTCATGAAAAAGGCTTTGTTGGGTTTTACTGCTGATCTTCCCTCTTCAAAATTAAGTCCTGTGACTAGGTTTGAAATCAGGAGACAAAGGCTGTGAAGTTCCCTCCAGGGCTTCACCTGTCACTCAGGTGCTTATGAGTTCCTGTTACCTCACCTCAAGACCTGTTTTTATTGTGCAATATGATGTGGGGAGGCTACAGGTGCCTGGATCTTCTGACAGAACATGAGTCTGAATCCTGGATTTGACTTATCTGGGACAAAATTTCTACCATGATAACCATGGGAAATGAAATAAAGAAGTTAAAACATAAAATGGACAGTGTTATGGAGTGAAAATTTTAGCCCAGATTACTGCTTTAGTGTGTGGCATTGTGGCAGATGAGTGAGCTTTATCTGCAGACAGTGAAATGGCAGTATGGAATCAGGATACCAAGTCTG
This sequence comes from Sciurus vulgaris, assembly GCF_902686455.1. NCBI lineage: Eukaryota > Metazoa > Chordata > Mammalia > Rodentia > Sciuridae > Sciurus > Sciurus vulgaris. Next base: position 75,072,099 of record NC_136463.1, read on the forward strand.
GACATAGATAGCCCTGGGGTTGGGTCCCAGTCTTCCCATCGTCCATCGATGGAAATACTTGAACAAGTATAATTATCTGGACCTACAAAACCTTATCCAAAATGAGGACAGCAATACTCAGTTCCTAATATTCTGATAATTAGACTCAGTGACTTCCAGCTTTTGGCTCATAATATGCAATCAAGTAGTATCATAATTTTCTCTTCACTTCTTTTGAGAAGTGTGAGACAAAACAATACTTATATAAAACTTACTAATTAGGATTACAAGAGAATATAAGTAAAATATAGGAAATTGTTCTCCCTCAATCAGGGTGAGGTCCTAAAATACTAATTTTACTGCTGAAATTGATTTAGAGAGGTTTTGAGAGTCCCTAACATCTCTCATCATTCCAAAATTCCATAGTTTCCATAGAAAATTACGTTACAGTGTTCTTTTAAATTAGTGTTCTGGACTTCCACAGTGGCAAGAGTCCTTTACAGAGCCATTTGCCTTTTGCATTATTTGCAAAGAGATGCTTGAAATAAAACATGCCACAAACTATGGGTGTACTATGCTATGTCCAGGTGCTGACAGAGTACAGCCAAGGATCCGCCTCTGATGTTCTCCTATGACTAATAAGCATACTTGGTTTCCAATTCATTTTTTCATGTGGAAAGAGGAAGTAGTAGAAAGTTCTACCACAGAATTATTAAAATGTTTTGGGAAGCTCAGTAGAAGGCCTCAGAACATCCTATTTTAAGGGATTAAAGACTAAGAAAGATATCTTTTGTACTTTATGACACACAATAATTTTTTTTTGCCTATTTTTAGAACTTATAATGAATTCCTTCCAAGAAATCCATCAACCTGTTTGATCATTTATTCTCTGTTTAACAGGAATGAAGAATCTTCTAAATGCTGTAAAAATTGCTCAATTTTAGCTGACTTTCACACAGAATGATTTATTTTCTTCTTCTTTTGAACAGACTTTTCTTTTCTTAATTGCTGGTCTGTCATGTACCTGATCCAGCATCTACAAAGATGAAAAAAGAAAGCTGAGAGCCATTGATTGTTTCTGGGCTTGGTATCATTAGGCCTCAATGTTGGACAAGATAGGGCAGTGGACCCATGTCAGGAAGTTTGATTTGTCAACACTGATGAGTGTAAGAACCACATTCTCCTCGTGTGGAGAGCTGCAGTGCAAAGAAAAAAAGACAAAAGCTAGAGAGAGGAAAATACATTGAAATTCATTTTCCTGGAATCAAAGCTTCTGTCTGTCCTTGGGCAAGACCCTAAATTATTTCTTCTGTATCTTATGTAAAATAAGAAATATTTTTATGAATATTAGACATAATATAAATAGATTGCTAAATGCTCAGCAAAGAATACAGACCCCCTTTTAATTAAACATGACAACATAAATTTCACTGGAACATGACAGTCAAAGCACTCCAATGGATCAGAGAGCAGAGTCATTGAACTTGACTACTGTCTCATAGACACCACATCATAATGAGGAACATATTAGAATGTAAGTCTACAAACCTTCATCACTTCTTATCTTGGGATTATTGGGAGAGGTGACCAACTTCATGTTGCATGTGTCTTTGCACTTTCTTGCCAGGTAGGACCCAAATGTAAAGCCCCTTCTGTTCTTTAACAGGGACATCTCTTGGTTATGTTTTAGTAAGCAATCCTGCGCAATGAGATAATGTCTTGGTAAAGACAGATCAGGTTTTCTTACTGCTTGCTACACAATGGTAGATTTCCTAAGTCCAGTGTTCTTCAACTATGATATAAACTCATTGTATGCTCAGGGTCCACTGCCAGGCTGGGACATGCAGATAAGGACAAACAATGCTAACTGTGCTGCTTGCTATACTGTGAATAACAAAGGTCTTGGTCTCTGTCTCAGGAGTCTTGTGTTGCCAGCATCCGTGACATGGTAATAGGCCAATTTATAAATTAGGCAAAATAAAATCTCAGGCCTGACAATGTCCTAGGCCAAATTATCATATTCATCAAATTCTTGAATTGCTTATCAGTAGACCATAGATGATAGTAGCACTGTTAAAATGTTGGTGTGAGCATTTAATAAGTTGTTAAATGTTAAGGATCTGGGCAAGTTCCTGCTGAGTGGTTGGTTCCTTTCCAAGGTCCCCAAATTATGTGGATGTTGAACCATTACTACATTATTTTAAGAACCACACAATTTGTCAAAGCATTAATTTCTTCTTTTGTTTCCTTGTGTCAGGTTTTCCTTGTGTCAGTTTTTCCTTGCTGCTGAACACTACATATCTTGGGAACAGGTCTGCATTGCATGTGCTTCTTATTTGTCTGATTTTATTTAACACAGCATCACAAAGATCCTGAGCACCAAAAAAAAAAAAAAAAAAAAAAAAAAAAAAAAAAAAAAAGTATTTGAGCACTATTTGATGAGCATGTACCTCTGTCCTTCACATGTGTCACTTAACACTTTCGCACTGTGCCCATTACAGAATTAATACAATAAAGCCTCTTTCATCTGACTCATTTGTTTTCTTGGGAACCAATGACATAGTCAATGAATTTGCAAAAGTGGAAATATTTAAAATGATAAAGTAACAAATAACTCACATTTCTTAAATCCTTACTGTATATCAACCACTAAATCCATTTATCACATTTTAGCTTCCAGTAACTTTGAAAATATTTTAAAATTATTTTACAGATGTGGAAATCAAGGTTCAATAAAGTTGAGCAAATTTCTTAAAGTCCCACTTAGCTACTAAGTGAGATGGACAGTATTCAAAATCAGGAAGATTAAACTCTGGAATTGTGCTATCCAATGCAGTGCTACTAATCCCAAGTGACCATTAAAATAAATTAAATTTAAATAAAATTTAAAATAGCACTTATCACATAATGATTGACTGGTGGCTATCATACTGGATAGGGCAAAACAGAATGTTTGCGTCATTGCATAATTTTCTCTTGGATAGAACAACCTAACTCTTCGCAGCATATGGCATATAGCACCAACCTCTCGTCTACCCTCTCCTTATTGTTATAAAATATCATAGCTTTCCTCAGCATACATCACTGTACATGTATTCACTATACCCACCTTGGTTTGTGGCCTCTTCTAGTTGTTCCCACTTAATCTCCTTTTGCTCTGATTGTCGACTTGCAAACTACCCCCATCTACTCTCTCCAACCCAAGTTGGAGAGAATCCTGACTTGGTTTTCCATTTCCTGATATTGTCCCCTGAAATGGGATGTTCCATTAGTATTATATCTTCATTCTAATAAAGAGCCCCAAGCTAGACTGAAATAAACTAGCTTTGACTCAACATTGTGCCAAATCCTGAACTTCTGTTGTTATGTTTAGATTAAGGTGTTCCCAGAAGCTCCTTTGTAAATGCAGGAATATTCAGAGGTGAAAGGATTGAATTCTGAAAGCTGTAACTTAATTAGCCAATCCAAATTGGTTGGTGATTGTAGGCAGGTGAGATGTGACTGGAGGAGGTGGGTCACTGGTGGCATGCCCTAGGTTTCACCTTCTCTTCAGTCCCTTTCTCTTGTTCTTTCTGCTTCCTGGCTGCCACAAGGTGAGAAGTGTTCCATTGCTATGCTCTAATGCATTAATGTTCCACTTTATCCTGGACCCAGAGCAATGTACTTGGCTGACCATGGACCAAACTTGTGCCAACTGTGAACCAAGTGTTTTTGTTAGGTGTTTTGGTCACAATAAGGAAAACCTGACTAACACATGTATTCTCTCATTTATTCAATAAGAAAAAAATCTAAAATACCAAGTTAACAGTACTCTGGTTTCATAGTTGTGTAGAAACCAACACTCTAAGAGGGTGAGAAATTGAAGTTAAACAGGCTTTTAGGGTATCCAAAGTGCAAGCCAATGACTGACCCAGGAATCTAAGTCCAGAACTGTGGATGCAAAACTCTTGCTATAGGTGGTCTCTTTAGGTTACAGCTTCCTATCCCCAGCATGTGTGGCTACTCATGGCTGGTCTTGTCACTTAGCCTTACTCAGATGTACCTAAAAGGACTCAGAGGTTAGTTTTCCTTGTCTAATTTATCCCACTTGTGTGAATTCAAAGCATAGACCACACTGTCTGACATAATTTGGTAGACCAATTGTTTATTTAAGTTAGTTAGCCTTTCATAACTGATATTGTTATAAGAGTGATGCTACTGAGATGCTACTGAGATGCAAACAAATTTGGAGTCTTTGGATGAGAAAGTTGTCTCCTGACTCACATATTACAAGTCTAATTGTCCCCATTATCCATAGGGCATTGGTTTCAGGACCACGATGGACACCAAAATCTTGGGAAGATCAAATTTTACATAAAATGGCATAGTGTTAGCATGTAGCCTACGCACATTCTTCTTTGTGCATTAAATAATCTGTGGATTGTTTACAATACCTAATATGATTGTAAATGCATAGTAAAGAGTTGCTATACTGTGATGAGAAAATTGTGAACCTGTTCATACAGATGCAAGTTTTAAGAAAAACATTTTCAATTTGAAGTTGTTGAATTTGAGGATATGAGACCCATGCATTATGGAGGGCTGACCATATTTACATATTTAAATAGAATGAGTGGATGCTGGTGAAAGACAAGGACAATGGAATACTACAGAAAGCCAGAAAAGTCAGGACAGCAAACAGCTATCAAGAGAGAGCAAGCAGCATGTTCTCATCATGTGGAGGGCCCCACTGGCCTTGAGGGTCACTGAACTAGAAGTGAAAGCTTCATAGCAAGGCCAGGTTCCCTTTGCAACCTGATTGACTGACAACTCTTCATAGGTTTAAGCTCCTTGTTTACTTGCATTTTCCACACATCTGGTTCTTCTTGCTTACCTGTATGTTTTAAACCCCTTCTTGTGAGATTCTTACCACCTTCCTAATTCCTGATTTTTTCTTTAGGAATTATCACCTGGAAGTCATGAACAAACCACACCCCATTGATAGGATCAGCACATTCTCCTTTGTGCTACCCAAGTATTCTGGGCTTTTGTCTAATACTGCCCTTATCAAACTTTATATTTCTATCTCCCTGCAGCCATTAACTTTTGCTGCTTGAGAAAACACCTAAAAACTTTGTGACTTAAAACAATAAACATTTATTACTGACTCTGGATCCAAGGGTGAGTGGGATGCTTTTGAGAGTCAGGGCAGGTTTGGATGACCACAGTGGGGCTCCCTTGTGTGTCTGCCACCAGTCTGTGTGTCAGTTGTGCTCTGGCTAATCTAGGATGGCCTCGGTATTGGACAACAGAGATACGGGGCCATGTGTCTCCCCAAAATTCAGCCAGCCTGGCTCTGGCTTTTTTACATGCCCACCTGTTAGTTATTTAGGAGTTATCTTGTCTATCATACTACAAAAACAGTATATGTAGGGTTTGGTAGTATCTGAGAATTCAGGTACCCACAGTGAATCTTAGGACATATTCCCTCAGCTAAGAAGGTCCTACGGTAATTAAGAGAAAATATTTAGTAGAAATATCTTTTGAGCTAGATACGCCTCAAAAATAATGTATGATTACACGAATCGTGTGAATCTACATTGTGTACAACCATAGAAACAAAAAGTTGTACCCCATTTGTGTACAATGAATCAAAATGCATTCTATAAAAATAAGAAAATAAGAAAATTCTTTAGGACAGATGAAGAGGTACGGGAATGTCTGTGAAAAAGAAAATGGATTGTAGATAAAGAGAGAAGATAGTATAATTTCTGTATTTCCAGGTTGTGCATTAGAGTGGGAAATCAGAAATCCTCAACTAGGGAAACTATTTTACATAATGACAAGAAACACACATTGTTTGCTCCATTTCCCCAAGTCCTCTTGCCTGGATGGTTTTCTCTAATATTTGCCACTTATCAGGAGGAATGATTCACAGGTTCTGGGTAGGAAGAAGGACAGTGGGAGATTTTTTCACACTACTCTAAAGAGTGTCTAATTTGAAATTTCTAAATTATTTATTTATGGTATTCATTTAATAGTTTTGGATCATAGTTGATTCTTTGTTCTTTCTGGAGGTTAACTGGGGTAAATAGGTATGAAATTTGGGATCTCGTCCCTTTCCACAAACTCCTTTTAACATTTTCTCTAAGTCTCTTCCTGAACCACCCCTCCCCTCTGCAGTTATTGCTTGGAATCAGAGGGCAGGGAAAATTCCAAGGAGGACACTAGAAAGGGGAAGATGGAAAGAAGTAAGAGAGAATAGTCAAGTACAGAACAAGAACAAACATGACCTGATGTCAATTTACAGTCTAATAAATTCTCTTACACAAAGATTCACTCCCAGCTATGTCTGAGGCCTACATTTCACTCTTGGCCAGAATTTCCTCCTCCAGGGAAGGAAAGGACAGTGAGGGAGGCAGGACTGCAGATGGCCTCAAAAGAGTTTCCCAAAGTATATTTATAGAAGTATTAAGATCAAATGTGGAGGAAAATTCCTATGGTCTAAAATGCTTGGGAAAGTTTAAAGTATACTTGGAAGCTTATCTTCCTCATGGATATTCATGTTGCTTGCTATTCCAGTGTTTATCAAAATTATTTTACACTGAAAACTGTTTAAGCTAAAATATACTAATTTCCTTTGAACCATATTTTACATGATGGTGCCCCACTTTTCAGAGTATATGAGAAATGATAGAGTTTCCATGGATACCTAACAAATTTCCCCCAAATTTAGTGATAGAGGAAACCACTCATTATGTCCATAGGTTTTCTGGATCAAAACTTCAGACAAAACATTTTGTCTGAATTTAGCTTTGCTTCATGATATCTGGGTTCTCCGTTGAAAGACTAAAAGCCAAGGGTATGGAATAATCATAAGGTACTTACTCACTTCCCTGGTGATCAATTCTGACTGTAGGCAAAGACTTTAGCCCAAGCTGGTAGCTAGAAATCCTAAATGTGACTTCTCCACATAGTCTCTAAGAACCATGCAGCTTCTGAGATCCAAGAGTGTATAGCCTGAGAGAGGCTCAAGTGGAACCCTACCACCTTTTATGACTAGCCCCAGAAAAAATGCTGTCACTTCTACCTACTCTATTCAACAGCCATTTATAAAACTGCTGAGAATCAGGGGCAATAAAATAGGCTTCACTTCTTGGAGCAGAGTAGAAAGATTCTGGAAAACATGGTATGGGAAATACTGTGACCTTCGTTAACGACAAGAAAAACAACAACATAATCTGTCATACTGATAAATCTCGTTGAGGACTATAAAGATATGGGCTAAAAAGGATCAGAGAAAGTAGTGGGGGATATGTTTAGAAATGGAATTGAAGAACATGATATTCTAAGTGGGATATATAAATCTTCCCTGGAGTATGTTATGCCACCACACTGTACTGCAAAGCATCAGCCTGACATTCAAGAATTATGGAACCTGATAAGTGAAGGTATCTTTCACAGTCTGCATAAGGATCTTTTCATGCTCACTTTTCAACATTTCACTGCATAATGTTTCACTAATAATTCAAAAAAGGCACTTGGAGACAGTATAGCAGAAAGTTTAAACTCAACCAATGACTGTGAGATAGCTGAGAAAACTGGATCTGTGCCACATCTGCTGAATTGTGCAAAGATTGATGACATATGTATTGCATTTAATATAGTAAGTTGAGGATTTAAATACAATGACTTTAGAAATATTATGTGACATAAGCTTCTTTAGTTCTTAACAATCTTTGAGAATAAGTAGTCATAATTGACACAGGCCCTCCAGGCTTCAAGAACTTCTCTTGTAGGTATGTCCTGATGTTCCAAGAGTGATTCGGGGTGTTCCAAGAGTAATTCATGTTCCCGAAACCTCTGATTTTACTGGGAAATCCATTGCCTGAGGGCTTTTCCCCTTATTAGCCCTTACTTTACAGTGTTAGGAGCCATGCTGACAACCTACAAAAAGGGTCCCTATAGCATAGACTGTTCTGATCAGAGGTACCAAGAACCAGAGAATCCTTGTTTTAGTTAGATTTTTAGTTGCTGTTACCAAAAGATATGACAAGAACAATTTAGAGGAGGAAAAGTTCATTTTGGTTCACAATTTCGGAGGTTCAGTTCATGGTTGGCTGACTCCATAGCTCTGGGCTTGGGGTGAGACAGAACATCTTGGCAGAAAGGTATGGCAGAAGAGAGCAACTCAGGACATGGTAGCCAGAAAGCAGAGCATTCCATCCACCAGGGACAAAAAGTAAATTCCAAAGGCACACCCCAGGGACCTATTTCCTCCAGTCGCACTCTATCTGCAGCTAACTCATTTCAGTGAATTAACCTTCTGATTAGGTTAAATGCTCATGATTTAATCATTGTACAAATGAACACTTTATTTCATTGTCTTGCACATGAGCTTTTGGGGGGATACCTCATATCTAAACCATAGCAATCCCCTTGGGGCTCATAAGTAAAGATGGGTTGAAAATACATCTTTTCTCTTTTCTTATGTGATCCATTCATGAGGTTATCCCAAGACAGTATTGTTTATATCCTGACCTTTGGCAGAGTGTTAGTAAAATAGCAATCCCCTAATCCATGAGCTGCATGGAGCATACAGTCACTTAAGACTAAAAATGTTGCACTTGAAGATAACTTCTTATGGATTGCTGTCAAAATGGTGTCATCCCGTTCCTCCAAGCTCTCCTCCTTACAGCTATAAATCCCCAGACATAATATAACGCACAGATATAAATCCCTGGAAGGTAGAAAGAAGGAAGTGGACTGCTTAGGACCACATGACTTGAGTGATAAGCAGTGACTTCCTGAGGTTTTCCTATTGCCTCCCATATATTCCAGACAGAATGCTGAAGAAGCCCCAGATCCAGAACCATCTACAGGCAGAGGGAGAAAAAAAACAGTCTGATTATTCCAGCAAATGGTCTAGAACAGGGTGACCTGTTGTTGGAAAACCTTTCTGACAATATCGACCTTACCCCAGTCAAAAACCAATGGAAAAACCATACTCCATAGCCTTGGCAGATTCAGCAGGGCCTAACAGAAAGTTGATCTTTACCACCTTTCCTCTACCCTTGGGTTGGTGTCAACATGACTGAGCAGGGACCTGGACTTCATTTTGCACCAATAGAAATGGGTAGCCATGACCCAATTGCAGAAGTGTTGGTGACATTGAATAGGGATCCTCATTACACACACAGTTGAAACTGGTGATGCTCTGATTATTCTACCATCATAGTATCAGCTACGTCTATCTGTGAGTGGAGCCGCCATCCCACCAAGCAGCACTGAAACGTAATGAAGTGATGAGAGAGGACCAGCCAACACTAAGCTTCACATTCCCTGCTCCTGTATTCCTTGTTCTCAGGACCAAGTGGGAAGCTAAAAATATATAACCATCCAGACTCCACGCAAAATCTTATTGGGAGAACTGTTTACAAAACAAACAAACAAAAAAGATTAAATAGAAATCAAAGTTGTATAATATTCAAAATCTTTAGAATACACCCCCAAACCACTCACCATACCAAGAAACACATTATCATCAACAGACACAAACTCCAAGATAATCAGAGATTATCCTACAAGAATTTTGAAGTGGTGCTCACCAAGATGCTTTAGTAAGAATTATAAATTCTCTTGAAACAAATGAAAAATTAGAAAATCTCAATAAAAATAGAAGTTATAAAATTAAATAATCAAAACTATAGATAAAAAAATATAATAACCTTTGGTTCCAAAAAGAAAAACAAAAACAGAAAGCAAAACATGCTGGATGAGCTCACTGATTCTCAGCTCCACTCTGAGCTGAAAGTCAGTGAACTCGAGGACACAGCAGTAGACTCTGCACAACACAGAGAAGACACACTGACTATAAGAAATAAACTGAGCCTCAGGGACCTGTGGGAGAATTACAAAAGATTTAACGTTCCTACCACTGGATATTGAGAAAGAGGAGAAAGAGACTGAGGCTGAACAAGTTTTTAAGAGAAATATGACAGAAAACTTCAAATTTGGCAAAGGACAAAAATACACAGATACAGAAAGCTAAATGAATGGCCAAAACAATAAACCCAAAGAATTCCAGGGAAAGATGCTTTGTAATCAGCTTTATTCTAAAACGATGAAAAAAATTGCTGAAAGTAATAAAGAGAAAAGATACATTACTTAAAGGAGAATTCCAATTTGAGTGACAGTGGATTCTTACCTTCAATGGTAAAGGCTGATAGGAAATTGAAGAATTTAAGTGTTTCTTTTTCCATTTTGGGAGGATATGATGGGGATTGAACCTGGGGCCTCACACATGCTAGGCAAGCACTACACTTCAACCCAAGAAATAGATTTCTTGAGTACTGAAGAAAGGGAACTGTCAACCATGAATTACCTACCCAGAAAAAAAATATATTACTGAATTGAAGAGAAAATAGATACTTCTCAGATAAAGAAAAATTAAGATAGAAACATTGTTGGCAAACCTACCTCTGCTAAAGAAAACTCTGTTATCATGAAAAAAAAAATTCAAACATAAGATGGCTTGTAACTTCAGAAAAGAAAGAAGTACTACAAAATGGATGATACTGGGGATATACGTATATAAGGTCATGCTTACGTGCTTACTTTGAGTTTATTTAATCACAGTTGATGTTGAGGCAAAAATTACAAGACCATGTTATGTGATGCTCTTGTTTAAAGAGGAAAACCTTAAGACAATGATTTTATTTGTTTAAATGAGGAGATTAAATGAACTTAGAAGAGAGTAAGTTTTCTACACTTCGTCTGAAGTGGTAAAACATCAATACTCACAGACCATGATAAATTATGTGTATTGTAATACCTCAGATGACCACTAAGAAAATGATACAAAGTGATATACTAAAAAACACTATCAATAAATCAAGTTGGTTCTCAAAAAAAAAAAAAATCAATAAAATTGATAAAACTCTAAGAAGACTGACAAAGATAAAAAGAGAGAAACAATTTACCAATATCAGGAGTAAAATAGTGGATATAGGAGCTATCACAATAAATCAGTGAATGCTGCAAAGAGCTTTGCACTCATAAATTTGACAACTTAAAAAAATAGTTCAATTCCTTAAAAAGCATAAACTACTAAAAAATATCAAACAAGATGGAACAGAAAACCTGGATAATATTTAAATCAGTGAAGGCATTGAATGAGTAATTTAAAGACACTTCAAAGAAAATTTCCCAGGACCAAATGGTTTTACTGTAGAATTATACGATTTTATCAAATAGTTACAAGAATTAATGTCAGTTTTATATATTTTTCAGAAAAAAATTCTGCACTGGTTTTATGAAGTTAGTTACAGGACCAGACAAACAGAGTACAAGTAAGAAAATTAATCTTTCTCATGAAGTTAGACAGGAAAATCATCTGCAAATTTTATCCAATCCCACCTTATAAAAATTTAACTCAAATTTTAATACAAAGTTAAATGTAAAATGTAAAACTCTAAACAATTTCCAAAAAGTTAAAAGGAAATAATTCAATGCAATATGCTAAAAAATAACTACACATAAATCATTCACTGTAAATGAGAAAAGAAAAAAAGCAAGAAAAAGTTGATACACTTTATCTAATCAGAATTATGAATTTTTACTTTCAGAAAAACTCTGTGAAGAGGGCCAATAGACAAATTATCATGTGGCAGACAATATTTACCACCACATATCTGACAAAGGACTAAATTCTTGAATATATAAAATCTCTCAAATTTCAGCAGCAAAATCACAGCAAAACAAAACAAAGAGTAACAACAACAACAACAACAACAAAAAACTCATGAATGATAAAAATAAACCATTCTAAAACAAATGACATGAAAAGACATTTTACCAAAGAGGATAAATAGATGTCAAATAAGCATATGACTTTATCGAAGTCTAATTTTTTAAAAAAATTCCCTTCCCCTATCAGCAATTGATGTTTTATTACTAAGTCTCCTTGGGATATTCACTTCCTCCTTTACTGGGGAGGTACGAATTCTTCCTGAGGAAGGTTCTCAGCTCCTTCACAGGGAACCCCGAGGAGCCCCACTCACTCACTAACATATCTTCTTTCCAGAAGGGCACCAGCTTCTCAGCTTTCTGTGAGTAGGCTCCCAAGTGACCAAGATGTTTGTGGCCAGACATGCCCACTTGGACCAGAAGTCCACAGCATAGTGGCTACCTCCTCCTGGCTCAGAATGTAAGGTCAGAAAGTGCCTGCAAGGCTGGTTCCTTTATGTTACAGAGCAGTGTAGATCCTGAAGGAATCCAGAGGAGAACATGGTAGGTCTCATGCTGAGATCAGTACTTTTTCTAACATGAAAAAATTTTTACAAAAGTGTAACCTTTTTTCCACTAGTGATTTGGATTTTATAAATTCTATTTTTAATGTTATTTCCCAGCCCTTATTTTTAATAGGTTTTTTACCCTCCATTTACACTCCAAATGAAACTCTGAATTCTCTCTATAATAGCTTTACCAGGTCATATTAAGTAGCTGGATGACATGTTAGTAAAATATTTAAAAATTGAACAAAAAGAATGTATGTACATCAACACATAAACATATACATATGTGCATATGTTTATTATATATTACACTGACATAAAGGATGTAGATGGCACACAATTTAAAAATAGTAAAATATAAAATATTCTGTATTGAAAATATCAAGTAGTAAACCCATTATCACAAAGGCTTTGTTAATTTTGCCAAGCTCATATCTATAACTGATTATTTCCACTAATGAACAAATAGTTTTCACCTGGTGTTGGTTGACATTTTCATTTATATTAATAAGACAAAAATGAAACAAATCATTCACCAATGATTTGAGTAAACTTTTTGTGTGTTCAGATAATAGATTTTTTTTAAATACTAGAAGAATGCTTTCTAAATTTTTGTGCTACTAGCAGTGGAACAGCCATAGACATATCCTATTTTGAAGTTTGACCTGTCTCATTAACTTCTTTCCATTATATTATTTAGCACTGAGAGAACTCAGCAAATTTTCATTTTAAAGTGTTGGCCAGTTGTTCTCTGTGTTGAACTCTACAGTAAGAGAGCAGCCTAGACAATGTGTGGATGAATGGACCAGCTGATTTCCAATTAAACTTCATTTATGAAATTACTGGCAGGCTTGCACTACACCAGAAGTGGACACACTTCTTCTGTAAAAGTGCCAGATAGCAAATATTTCATATAAGTTCTGTGCAGTAGGTTATTATTTATTTTTTGTTTATAACACTTTGAGAATATAAAACCTATTAGCTTGCAGGATGAATTTAAACTTCTTCTCTTTACTTGGTGCTTTCTGGTCTACATAAAAGACCAAGCCTTTATTTATGGAATTATCCTATTCTTTTGGTGTAGATAGTACAATAGTTGATTGTATGCTACTAATATGACATCACTGAATACAGAGTTGAGGAGAGATGCAGAGTACAACACAATTATGTGATATTTCTACTAGATATACTATATAAATAGTCTCTAAAGCATGGAAAAAAGTCAAATGTAGGATTAGAAAGGGACAAATTTTTAGTACTTATTTTCTTTTCAAAAATTATTTAATTATAAATAAGTTTAGTAAAATAAAAACATTCATAATTTATAATATAGAGATAATTACAATTAAATATAAGTTTAATTACATTTAAATTTTTTACTAATAATGCAAATGACATAAATTGGATTAAATTTATTTAATCACTTTATTGATGTATGATTTACAAACAAAAAGTTATCCATACTTGATGTATAACTTGATGAGTTTGGATATAAGTATTGAGCTATGTGCTGGGACAGAGATTAAGAAGAGAGCATTAGACCAGTGGTTTCTGAGGCTGTAGCATCTGAAGGATAGCTCCAAAGACAGGATCAGAGTGCCATGAAAATTAGAGCAGCAATCACTATGCAGACAAGTACATGGCAGACATTGCAGAAATGGAAACAGTCATTGCAAGGCAATGATTCCTCATCATGTGTCTGTAGGTACTGGATGGATGTTTGTGTTTGTTTACATGGATCTGGTAGTAGCTGCAAGGACTCAAGAATGCTAACAATTATTTATTAAATAGGGAGAGAATGAGGGGCCGGGACTACAGCATATTATGCTTATTTCACTAAATCAGAGAGGAAGATGCAGTTCCTAAATGAGAATCTCATCTATGAAGTGCCAAAGGCCAAAGCCTTTTAGGTCCCTTTGTGCATTTGCATGCAAAGAACACAGATACCCAGGATGCAACTGAGGGCTTAGTGTATGTTTATGCACAAATTCACAAGCAGTTTCATTCCTTTCCAGCTTTAAGCAGAGAGCATCAGTCAACTGTGTGTGGCAATGGCATATATTACAGCTTCACAATTTCCACCCACACAACGCCTTGTCACAACAACATCAAGAAACTTGGCCTCGTGAATACTAGCGAGTGCCAGACAAAGCCCAACACAGTCAATGTCCTATTTCTTGATGCTCCTCTTTGTTCATTCTTGTGAGCTGACAAGTTGCAACTGAAAGGGAAGAATTAATCCTAAGCAAATCCTGCAGAACAACAGTGTGTGGAAAGGAGGACTCCTTTACTCAGCAGCCAGTAAGAATGTCACTCCAAGGGCAGGAGTTAAGTGTGAAGTGTCAGCAGCCCTGAGGAGAAATGGATAGCTCCATTGAAACAGAAATCTTTTATTCTTCCAAATCTCAACTAGGGAGACAGTTTGGTTGCATAGTCTCAGTAACATCTCTGACTCAGGGAGAAGAGGTAAGTTGACAGGGAAAAGATGACATTAGGCAGAAAATATGAAGACAAAAATAGTTTTACCTTGGGAAAGAGCTGAGATATTTGATTTATGGGTGTTCCAGTCAGTGCTTGGCCTTGAAGGAACACACAGGTAGAATTTGGTCCGTATATGTCCCTGCAAGAGTCTCTTGTAGGTATTTGATTTCTTTGTATTGTTAATGACTTTATATAATGCTGTGATGCCAATTCAGTCTTGGAAAATGAAAATTTCTTAGAGAAAAATGCAAAGCAAAACAAAAAACTAACTTATAGACCTACAAAGTGAATGGGACAGATCATTATTGCTTCAGTAAAAGATTTATCCAGTGAACTCACTTTACTAAGCCAAGATAACTTATCTCTGCCTAATTGCATTGGACTGGCCCCTTCCACTTCTCTCTGAAAGACCATTCCAAGAATTCTATCCTCTTTTTCCATCTTGATGCAACATGCTTAAGTTGAGAATGTGGTGAACATCTCAGTGGTGTCCAGTTTAATTGCCCATGAGTGGTCAGTTACTAGGGTCTGCCAGTGCTACTGCCTACATTATATTCTTTGCTTTTGACTCAGATTGTCACTCCCATCTCAAGAACCCAGTTTCTCAATTGGAATATTACTGCTTTTCCTGACTACCCAAATTCCACCTCTTCTTCAATCCATCCTATCTACCATTGTCAGAATGATTTCACATCAACCTTTGATCACTTGCTAGTCATTTCTCAAATTTATATAAACTTAATTCCTTAATATGATTCACAGGGTCACTGGTTCCTGCCAATATGCATCCCCAGGTTCATCCCTTCCCCTATTTTCTTCCCACCATCATAACTATATACCTTGGAATTTCAACTGTTTAAAGAGTCTCCTCTATCCTGGGGGAATATGTTCTAAGACCCTCAGCAGATGCCTGAAAGCATGGATATATTGAACCACATATAAACTGTTTTTCTTTTTCTGTATACACAACCTATGATACCTTTTCATTTAAGGGAGGCACTTTATGGTTTCTCTTTGACATATCTCTTGGACAAGTATTACTATTCTTGCATTTGGGAGCTTGTCATTAGGTAAAATAAGGGCTACCTGAACACTAACCCCATGATTTGTTGACAGTTGACCTGAAAATCTTATAGCTACTAAGTGATTAGCAGGCATGAAGCATGTGCAGTGTGGATATGCTGGGCATAGGGGAGATTCATGTCCTGTGCAGGATGGAGCAGGAAAACTGAAGAATTCAACACACCACTGAAAACAGTGCACAACTTAAAACTTATGATTTTTTATGTCTGAAATTTTCCATTTAATAATTTCAAGATCATGTTTGACCACAAAAAACAAAAACTGAAGAAAGTAGAGCAATGGATAAGGGGGAATCATTGTACTGAGTTGCTCGTAGACTCATGATTTTGCAAGTGCTGTTTCTTTGCATTGAATGCCCTTCTTTTGTTTTCCTCTCTCGTCTTGCACTGGATTTCTGGTCTTCAGGGATCAAAGTCAGCATCCTATCACTATCCCATCCCATCTAACTCAGACAGAGAACCTGACTACAGACCTTGTCTCCGTTTCTTAAAAATGAAAAAAGTGGAGTGGGTATTGACTTAATACCCATGAATTCCCTTCTAGAAAAGTACTCTCAAGCAATGTTTTCTTGGGAAGAAAGTAGGAAATGATTTTCTAAGTCAAAAACAAGTGAATTCCTTAACAAGGGAATGAAAAACAAGCATTTTTATTTTTAAATATAAATGTTAAATCTTACACATAAATTACACAAGTATTTCTTAACTGCCTGTTGAAGGTTATATATATTGAGAGATGTGAGATGTAGCAGAAGGTGGAAAGGTTGTCTTGAAGATTGAACTTCATTCAGTATAAAGTACAGAATTTTTCAAATTCTTGGAGGGTAGAATATACTTTTTAAATTTTACTTTTAAAAATTTTAAGCAGTAAAATTTGATTCCTTAAAATCTGATTATCTCTCTTATTTTTGTCATAGGACTTCATATAGTTTGAATATCAATTCCTTATAAAATACATGATCTGCAGATATTTCTATGGATTATCATTTTACTACAGTAGTATTTTAATTATCATGATGTCTGATTTATTTTCCTTTGTTGCCTGTGCTTCTAGTGTCCTATACAAAAAATAATTGTCAGATCCAAAGTCATAAAGTTTTCTCTTATGTTTCCTTCTAGGAGTTTTATATTTTTAACTTTTACATTTAGGTCTTTGCTCCATTTTGAGTTAATTTTGTATGTGGTGTAAGGTAAGCATTTGACTTCATTCGATTGCGTGTGATATTCATTTTCCCCAACACTGTCTGCTGAAATAATATCCTTTACTAATCAATGATCTTAGCAGTCTTGAAAACTATTTGACCACATATTTGAGGGTTTATTCCTGGGCTATCTACTTTATTCCTTTTTTATATGTTTCTGTATTATGCTGCTTTAATTGCTGTATCACACTGTTTTAATTACAGAAATGTTGCACTAAGCTTGGATATTTTCATTTCTTAAAGATGGGATATGAATGATATTATCCTAGAGGATGCCAAATTTGGGTGAAATGTTCTTGGCTAATTTCATGAATGCCACTGTTCTCAACTTGGGGAATAGGGGTCTAGATGGGGGGAGATGGGTGATGTTACTGGGTAGGAGTGACCAAGCTAAGTATGTGACAGAAGGCAGACTTGAGCTTGGACAGTTCCTTGGTTAGATTGCCATCAAACAAATGAGGTCTTTTGCTATTGATCCTTGCTCCAGTCAACAGCAGGAAGACCTGTCTTTTCTGGACACCACTTGTATGCTAAGTTGTGTATCATACATCATAATGAGACAGAGACATGCACATCAAAGACACTGCACAAACAAAAGCTAGAGATTGTGTTGCTTCTGGCCTCAGTCTGACCAGATGATGTCAGTCACCCATATAGTCACAAGAGTGGCAATATTTTCCTCATGGGAGACCAAGATCAGCCTGTAACTCATAGCCATGTCTCTGAGGGGACCTTCCTCAAGGAGTCAAGTGTTAAGGATCCTTTGTATAATCTTTCCTCAGGGCAAAGATATGCAGGTAAAATTTAGTTCCCCTGCCTAGGTCTAAAATACTCTTATAATTTTCTTTGATTCCATTTGGGATCTGTATCATTCAGCTTTTTGTCACTGTGAACAAAACACCTGATAAGGATAACTTAGAGTAGGAAAAATTTATTTTGACTCATGGTTCCAGATGCTCAGTTCATGGTGGGCTGACTCCATGGCTCTGAGCCCAAGATGAGGTATGACATCATGGCAGAAGGACAAGGTGGGGGAATTCTGCTCCATTCATGGTAGCCAGAAAGCAGAGAGGGGGTAAAGCAAGGGGCCTAAGAAAAGACACACCCTTCCAGGATATGTCCCCAGTGACCCACCTCCTCCAGCTGCACCCCATCTACCTACAACTACCACCCAGTCAGTCCATTCAAACTAGGATGGACTGATTAGGTCATTCCTCTCACAATCTAATCGTTTTTCATTTGAACATTCATGCATTAACACAGGAGCTTTTAGAGGACACTTGATATTCAAACCATAATAGGATATGAAAGAATAATCCACAAATAAAAGGGAATTTGTGAGGAACTTATTTCTCCATGTAGGTCTCAATTACAGGAAATCCAGCATCCTTTGTCGACATTTTCCTGCCCAACAATGGTCTGCATCTAGAACTCTGACTTGATTCCCTGAGGTGGGAAAGGGGTTAATTGTAAAAATCTTGGGGGTTTCTGAAACATTTTGGCAATCCTACTAAGGATCATTTAAGTAATGCTAATGCTGTCAGAGGAAATGTCAAGACAAAAGGAAAAGATCTAGCATCACCTACACATTGTCTATTGCCAATGACAAGTGATTAGAGAAAGGAAGGAACATTAGTGTAGTTCTATATAAATCCAATTCTGAGGGTCCCAATAAATAAAGTCCAGTAGCTCACACTAAAAATCAAAGAGAAAAAATATAATGGTGAAAATCATGAAAGGGACTTTAATCAGTATGGCCATATTGGGAAGGTAATGTAAGATCAAATATCTCAGCCTTGATTTTAGAGTATTGACATGAGCTTTAGGTATAAATAGGGAAAGAATTGGGGCAGGGGTGAAATTAAACAAACCAGGTCAAACTATGGGGTGGTTGATTACCCCCTCATTTCTGGTTTTGCTAAGAGGCTTTGAAGATGTCTGTATCACTTGAGGGGGAATTTCCATTTGCTGTTCACAATATTCATTCATTAGATATGTGATTCTGAAAGAGGGCAATTCAGTTCCCATGAGAAGATTGCTCCTGCTTGGTGGGGCAGTCTTCTCATATGATGATCTGTCTGCAAGTCTCCACCATTCCTGGCTGATGTAGGACAATGTCTGGAGACTTCTAGGTGCCACACCAGAGATCTGGCACAGGATTTTGTGAAAGCTGGCAATCTTGAAAATCCTTTAGTTACTCTTTTCTTGGTGCTCCTAGTCTTGAAGGGGTAAGAGAGGTCAGGTAGGTTCAGAGCTAATAAACCTTGTATTAACAGTTCTTAGATAAATGCTCCTTAAATGATTAACATACCTATGTGCAGATTTAGTAGGAATCTGAAGACAGATATAAAATGAAGGCAGAGATGCCATGCTTGATCCTGTTTTTAGTTACCCAGCTGGTATCTGCAGGTCCAAGTGAGGAATCAGTGCCTTTAGAAAAAGCAGCTTTTAAATCTCTGTCATAGCAACTTCCTCTAAGCCACATGGCCTGGGAGTTTTTAAGTGAGGACTAAAACAAGTTCCTGACTCCCAGACTGTTTCTTACCACCACCTCCAATTTAGTTTAATTCATAGTTACCAGCAGGAAGTAAGACCAGCAGCTGCTTCCTAAGGTATAGATCCTGAAGACTGGATGCATTCAAATGTCTTGGAGCCTTAGCAGGGTGCCTTGAATTTAATAAATGTTCAGAAATTGCCTGAAGATTGACTAACTAAATCACTTAATTAAACACTCTTAAATGATTAAGTGACTTAGTTAATGATGTTGGTACTACTGAAATTCTGCTCCCCCCTCCACAGGACTCTCATGTCCCCTAATGATAGGAGCAATGCTGGTCTCTGTATTCTGAAAGGCATAAGAAAATGTAACTCCTATAAGAAAAATACTGCATGTGATATACATGCACTGTATTTGTAACCATAGTGGAAGTTGCTCTTCTGCCTTTGGGTCCTTGATACCTTTTATTATGACCATCCCCCATGTCCTCCTTTCCTTCTTCCTTCCTTAATCCTTCATTTTTCTCAAGGTTGGAACCCTCAGGTCATTTTCTGGTTACTCCAACTTTCATAAAGTCACACCCACTCAAGTTTCCTTTCTGTGCCCTCCCCACTTCTGTTTTGAAGTCCCTTGCAACCTGTCCCAGTTCAATTAGCCTGGTCCCTGCTTTCTGGATTTCTCATTCCCTGGAAAACATTACCTAATGTGTATGAGCAGGACAGTCCACTTGATCATTATGTGACAGCATCCCCCACCACCCAGAATACAGCAAAGTCAAGGCATATCTCCACAGGATTTTATAGTGACTTACTGAATGTTTTGGGTATCTGAGGAGGTTTTAGGAGAATCTGTTCTAGAGAAAGCTCATAAAGAGCTTTCTGTGTCTCTGCGTCCTCTCTGCGTCCATCCTACTCTGTACATTGACTGCCTGTGTTATGGGGCCCAACTTAAGAACAGACTGATCACCACTGAGAAGTTCAAAGCTGAGGGCCTTTATTAAGCTGGCTGGCTGACTATCTCACACAACACCCCAAAAAATGGCTATTGGGAGAACAGCCCCAACCATAGGGTTATAGAGGTTCTCATACCAAAAATCACATCAATCATAAATGTCTGTTTTTATGATTTGAAATTACAAACTAACATCATGAGATCATTAACAGAGGGGGAAGTGGGTCAAAATGACCCTTACCTAGGTACAAACTAAAGAATGGTTACTAACATCCACACAATCACTGTTCACATGGCACATTGCTTAGGAGCAGTAGGAATTAAAAAAGAGCAATTTTTCATTACATAAGAATTGTCATTTTGTATTGCTAAACATGTCATGCTAAGTAACCGATGATGGGTACAGAGGTGGGGTGTTCCCATAGGAGAAGCTAAGCAATTGTTGGTGGGTATAGAGGCAGGGTATTCCCATGGGAGATGCTTATTTCCTACATAACATGGAGTCTCAGAGCAAAATGGAGTCTGTATAGTCATTTCCCTTATAGTCTGACCTATAACATTCTCATGGAGCCAGATCTGTCAGCCCATCACACCTGCTATAGGTTGCAAGGGGAAGACATTAAAAAGGTTCAGATGATGGTGATTTGAAAAATCTTATAATGATTCTGCAAATAAGAATCAACTTCAGATTTTCAAAACTATGGAAATTAGACCAGATCCTGGGCCAATTATATTCTACTCTGGAGTAGAATTCAAGTATCAGTATTTTTAAAGGGTTCCTAGGGGATTACAGTAGTAGATGGAAATTATTGTTTGAAAATCACAATAACAGAAATAAAAGAGGAAGAGAACAAGAGAAGAATCAATAATTCAATTGTCATTCACTTAACACTTATCATAACCCAGGCTTTATGCTCAGTGTTCAATTGTTCGCCCTTAAAAAATGAAATATCATTTTACTTAATATTCATAACAATTCTATGAGATCAGTAATAACATCTGAGTTTTATATGAGGTCATGAGGATTAGAGACTAAACAAGTCATCCAAGGTCACATCACCCACAAGAGGGTTGTTCAACAACAAAAATTAATGGATTGACTAGATTCCAGATTACAGAATTCCAGACTACAGAATTTTTAAAAATTCAATTATGGTTTAGATATTTATTTTTGCACACTCTAGTGACTACAGTTACAACTGATGCATATTTCTAAATCGCTAAATAACTACATTTTAAATGTTCTCACCACAAAAAAATTATAATTATGTGAAATAATGAAGACTGTGAAATTTTTGAAGACAGTCTTCCTTCTTTAATCAACAAGCTCACTTCTGTTAGTTTACAGGTGCTGAAGAATATTTATGGAATAGAACTCTCCAAAGAAGTAGGAAGCAGGCTGGTAAAACTACTCAATGTGTTATCATTCATGAAAAAGAAAAGATGACTCAAGACAAAATCAAGAACTCAAAGGACAGAACAAGAACCAAAAAATTACTCTGGACTGACAATATAGTCAAGTTTCTTCCCCCAAGTTTGCCTATATGGATTTGAAACAGCTGCTGTAGTTTAGATGTGAAATGTCCCTCAAAGGCTCATAACAATAAACCCAAACCTTCATCAACTTCTATTTAGACTCTCTAGCTAGATTGTTGAAGATGTGGTCCCTAGTTGGCACTATTGGGAAGTGGTGAAATCTTTAGGAATGGGGGGCCTAGTGGAAAGAAATTAGGTCACTGGTGGCATTTCCTTACAGGAGGTATTAGGACCCCCTTCTGTCTCACTTTTTACATTTCAGTCACCATGAGGTGAAAGACCTCCACCTCCATGCACTCGCGTCATGATGTTCTGCCTTGCCAGGAGTCGAAAGCATCAGAGCCAAGTGACCATGGACAAAAATATTTAAAACAATGAACCCAAATACAACTTTCCTTATTTTAAGTTGATTATTTTGTGTATTTTACAATAGTAACAGAAAGCTGACTAGCACAACAGCTTTGTACTGTTAACTCTTATGCATCTTCAATTTCATTCTGATTTGGATTGGAATGCCCAAAATTATTATTCTCTCTCTTTTAATTGTATGTTAGGAGTTTTGGCAGAGACAAATTGTTTCTGTAGTTTCACAGATTAACAGATGGATAGGGACTGTCTTTAGGGTTATGAACTTAGGACCCAATGCTAATGGAGTAGGGGATTTAGATGCTGAGATATTCAACTTTTGAGATGATTAAATTTCTATGAGTATTTTTTTTAATACTATAATGGGATGAAGTCCTGGGTATCTTTGAGATGTTGTAAATGTATTTTTTTTTTCAATTGGAGGAACAGGAAATAAGGAGGACATAGAACACAAATGTGATAAGCAAAATTCCAAGATGGCTTTCAGGACTTCTGCCCCTGGAAGATTATGATTATATCACATGGCACAGAGACTTGGCATAAGAAAGAAAGATTAAATTAAAGTTAAAATTAGGGCTATTGGCATCTGCCCAGAGGATTGGACTGTGCCTGTATTGCAGCTCCCCATCTATCAATGCATGGCTTCCCAGGCCAGCCTCCATCTTCAGACACTGCAGTCATGGCCACAGCTCCCTCCATGTGGTAGCCTCCACTGTAGGACATGAGACAGGAGGAACAACACAGCACTACATCTCCGAACAGGTTGCTTAACACCACTGCACCTCCTACCCTTGTAGCCCCATCTCTGAAAGTGGTCACCTCCATCCTGGGATACCTCCAGCACCACCTTGACTTACCTCCACTGTCACCATCATATCTTTAGTTGGGGCAGCTTCCATCATGGGACACCAGCTGGAGTCTGGAAGCCCAGCATAAAGATACCTACAGGTTTGACACTGCCTCCACTGCCAACTAGGAACATGGCCACTTCCATCTAGAGATAACAGTCAGGACCTGGAAGACCATCACCAAGGTCCCTGCTGACTTGGTTACACCTGAGCATCTCTTTCTCTCTTTTCTCCTACTAACAGCCAACTTCTATTGATTCTTCTTTCACTCTTCCTCTGATCTAATACCTCTATATTCTCTCCAGCTACCTCATAAACATCACACCCTACACCCCATCTCCTCAGATGTCACTTTGTCTAAAATCAGAAATTATAGACCCTATTGCCAACCTACTGTTTATATTGTAGATATTAATTGTTTATTGTGACAATACTGTTAATGACTTAATAGGGGATATTTGGTTTAAGTCTGAATATTGTTTGCATTGGGTGCTGTTATTATTGATCTCTCCCTTAAAGACAAGCATTGGAAACTTGCAAGGACACTATAAGTCTATAGAGTAGAAAGTGTAATAGTTCAGACCCACACTGCTAGAGGGAAGACACATGAATGACATTAAAAAAAAAAAAAAGGAAGAAAGCACCCCAAACAAACCAAGATGCTACAGTAATATAATCCTTTGACAGGGCAGTAGAAGAAATGTCTGCAAAGTAAAGGATGATATAAGAAAATAAATGCAGGCAATGAAGATCACTTCAATAAAGAGAAAAGAGAGCAAATGCAGGTAGCAAAAGATTACTTCAATAAGAGGAGAGATTCTGAAACAAACAAACAAACAGAAATCCTTGAAATGAAGGAAAAAATAAACTAAATTAAAAACTCAATAGAGAGAATCACCAACAGACTAGATCACTTGAAAGACAGAACCTCAGACAATGATGATAAAATATATAATCTTGAAAATAAAGTTGACCACACAGAGAAGATGGTAAGAAACCATGAACAGAGCCTCCAAGAAATATGGAGTAACATGAAAAGACCAAATTTAAGAATTATTAGGATAGAGGAATGCATAGAGATATAAACCAAAGGAATGCACAATCTTTTCAATGAAATAATATCAGAAAATTTCCCAAACCTGAAGAATGAAATGAAAATGAAAATGAACTATGAGAGACTTATAGGTCCACAAATGTTCAAAATTACAACAGATCCACACCAAGACACGTTATAATGAAAATGCCTAGCGTACAGAATAAGGATAGAATTTTAAAGGCCTCAAGAGAAAAGTACCAGATTACATATGGGGGAAACCAATTCAGATTGCAGAAGATTTCTCAGCCCAGACCCTCAAAGCTAGGATGTCCTGGAACAACACATACCACGCTCTGAAAGAAAATGAATGCTAGGAATCTTGTATCCAGAGAAACTAACCTTTGGACTTGATGACAAGATACAATGCTTCCATGATAAACAAAAGTGAAAAGAATTCACAACTAGGAAGCCTGCAACACAGGACATTCTCAGCAACATATTCCATGAGGAAGAAATGAAAAACAACAATGAAAGACAGCAAAAGGAGGAACTATGCTAAAGGAAAAGATAATCAAATGAGAAACCAAGTCAAGTTTAAAAACCAAAAATAAGCCAAAATGAGTGGGAATACAAATCATATCTCATTAATAATCCTGAATGTTAATGGCCTAAACTCATTAATCAAGAAACACAGACTGTCAGATTGGATTTTTTAAAAAGACCCAGTAATATACTGCTTTCAAGAGACCCATCTCATAGGAAAAGACATCAACAGACTGAAAGTGAAAGGATGGGAAAAAAATCACTCTCATGGAGTGTATAAAAAAGGAGGGGTTTCCATTCTCATATCAGATAAAGCGAAGTTCAAGCCAAAGTTAGTCAGAATGGATAAAGAAGTACATTTCATACTACTTAAGGGAATCATTTATCAACAAGACATAACAATGGTAAATATTTATGCCACAAACATTGAGCATCTATGTACATCAAACAAAATCTTATCAATTCCAGAAATTAAATAGACCACAACACAATAATACTGAGTGAAGTAAACACATCTCTTTCACTACTGAATAGAACTTCCAAACAAAAGTAAACAAAAAACTATAGAACTCAATAAAAAAATCAACAACTTAGACTGAACAAAAATATAGAATACTCCATCCATCAACCAGTGAATACACTGTTTTCTCAGCAGCACATGGACCTTTCTCTAAAATAAACCATATGTTAAGCCATAAAGCAACTCTTAGCAAATACAAAATAGAGAGATATTACCTTGTATTCTCTCAGATCATAATGGAATGAAGTTAGAAAGCTATGATATAATAAAAATAGAAGATACTCCAACACCTGCAGACTAAATAATACACTATTGAATAATGCATAAATAGCAGAAAACATCAGGGAGGAGATTAAAAATTCTTAGAAGTAAATGAGAATGAAGATGCGACATATTAAAATCTCTGGGACACTGTCAAGGCAGTGCTAAGAGGAAAGTTCATGGAGCTCATTCATTAAAAGAATCAAAAGTCAACAAATAACATTACATCTCAAAGCCCTAGAAAAAGAAGAATAATGTATGCCAAAAGTAGTAGAAGACAGGAAATAAAATTTGAGTTGAAATCAATGAAATTGAAACAAGAGAAACAATTTAAAAATATGACAAAACAAAAGGTTGGCTCTTTGAAAAAATAAATAACGTTGGTAAACCCTTAGCCACACTATCAAAGAGAAGGAGAGAGGAAACTCAAATTATTAAAATTCAAAATGAAAAAGGAGAAATCATGATGGAAACAATTGAAATACAGAAGATAATTAGAAACTATTTTGAAAATTTGTGCTCCAACTAAATAAAAAATCTCAAAGACATTGACAAATTTCTAGAGACATAAGATATATCCAAACTAAATCAGGAGGCCATACACAATTTAAATATATCAATTTTAAGCAATGAAATAGAAGTTGCCATCAAAAGTCTACCAACCAAGAAAAGCTGAGGACCAGATGGATTCTCAGTTGAGTTCTACAAGACCTTCAAAGAAGAACTAATACCAATATTCCTCAAAGTATTCCAGGAAATAGAGTAGGAGGGAACCCTCCCAAACTCATTCTATGAAGCTACTATCACCCAGACAAACACAGACAAAGGCACATCAAGGAAAGAAAACATCAGACCAATATCCCTGATGAACACAGATGCAAAAATTCTGAACAAAACTTTGGCAAATCACATACAAAAACATATTAAAAGATAGTGCACTGTGATTAAGTGGGGTTTATCACAGGGATGCAAATTTTGTTCAACATAAGGAAATCAATAAACATAATTCATCACATCAAAAGACTTAAAGAAAAATATCATATGATCATCCCAATAGAAGAAGAAAAGGCATTTGACAAAATACAGCACACCTTCATGTTCAAAACACTAGAAATATTAGGGATACTAAGAATGTACCTCAATATTGTAAAAGCTATCTAGGCTAAGCCCAAGGCCAACATCATTCTAAATGGAGAAAAATTGAAAGCATTCCCTATAAAAACTGAAACAACACAGGGATGCCCTCTCTTACCACTTGTGTTCAAAATGAACCTTGAAACACTAGTCAGAATAGTTAAACAGACCAAAGAAATTAAAAGGATATGAATAGGAAAAGAAGAACTCAAGCTCTCCCTATTTGCTGGACATGATTCTACATACCAAGGATCCAAAAACCTCCACTAAAAAACTTCTAGAATTAATAAATGAATTCAGCAAAGTAACAGGATATAAAATCGACATGTAAATCTAATGCATTTCTATTTATAAGTGATGGATCCTTTGAAAGAGAAATTCAGAAAACCACTGCATTCACAATAGCCTCAAAAATAAAAATAAAATACGTGAGAATCAATCTAACAAAAGAGGCGAAAGACCTCTACAATGAAAACTATAGAACACAGAAGAAAGAAATTGACGAAATCCTTAGAAGATGGAAAGATCTCCCATGTTCTTGGATAGGCAGACTTAATATTGTCAAAGTGACCATTCTACCAAAGTTGCTATACAGATTCAATGCCATTCCAATTAAAATCCCATGACATTCTTCATAGAAATAGAGAAAGATATCATGAACTTCATCTAGAAGAACAAGAGACCTCAAATAGCCCAAAGCAATCCTGAGTAGAAAAAGTGAAACAGGAGATTATCACAATACCAGACATTAAACTGTACTACAGAGCAGAGTAACAAAAACAGCATGGTATTGGCACTAAAATAGATAGGCAGACCAATGGTACAGAATAGAAGGACACAGAGACAAACCCACAAAAATACAGTCACCTCAGGCTAGACAAAGGAGCCAAAAACATACAATGGAGAAAAGATAGCCTGTTCAACAAATAGTGTGGGAAAAACTGGAATTTCATATGCAGTAAAATGAAATAAAACCTCTATCTCTCACCCTGCATAAAACTCAACTCAAAATGGATCAAGGACTTAGGAATTAGACCAGAGACCCTGCACCAAGTAAAATACAAAGTGGGCCAGAATCTTCATCATATTGGCTTAGGATCAGACTTCCTTAACATGACTCCCAAAGCACAAGAAATCAAAGCAAGAATCAATAAATGGGATGGATTCAAACTAAAAAGATTTTTCTGAGCAAAGTATACCATCAATAATGTGAAAAGAGAACCAACAAAGTGAGAGAAAATCTTGTCCACATGCATTTCAGATAGAGCACTAAGCTCCAAAATTTATAAAAATTTTACAAAACTTTACACCAAAAATACAAAGAACCTAATCAATAAATGGGCCAGGGAACTGGACAGACACTTTACAGAAGAAGATATTCAGGCACTTAATTAATATATGAAAAAAGTGCTCAACATCATTAGTAATTAGAGAAATGCAAATTAAAACTACTCTAAGATTTCATCTTATTCTAATTAGAAAGTCTATTATCAGGAACAAAAACAATAATAGATATTGGCGTGGATGTGGGGGAAGAGCACACTCTTACATTGCTGGTGGAGTTGCAAATTGGTGTAATCACTCTGGAAAGCAATGTGGAGAATCCTTAGAAAACTTGGAATGGACACACCTTTTAATCCAGTTATCCCACTCTTCTGTTTATACCCAAAGGATTTTAAATCAGCATAATACAGTAACACAGCCACTAAAAAGATTACATCAATGATTACAGCAGCTAAATTCACAATAACTAGATTGTGGAACCAACCTAGATGCCCTTCAACAGATGAATGGATAAAGGAACTGTGGTATATACACACAATGGAAAATTATTCAGCCATACAGAAAAATAATGTTAGGGCATTTT
Organism: Sciurus vulgaris; assembly: GCF_902686455.1. Taxonomy (NCBI): domain Eukaryota; kingdom Metazoa; phylum Chordata; class Mammalia; order Rodentia; family Sciuridae; genus Sciurus; species Sciurus vulgaris. Next base: position 75,100,674 of record NC_136463.1, read on the forward strand.
TAGGTAAATGGATAAACCTGGAGAATATCATGCTATGTGAAATAAGCTAATCCCCAAAAAACAAAGGCTGAATGCTTTCCCTGAAAAGTGAATGATGATATATTATGGGAGTGGTGGGGTGCAGGGTGAGAGAAGAATGGAAGAACTTTAGATTATATAGAGGGAAATGAGAGGGAGAAGGGAGCAGGGGTATGAAAAATGGTGGAATGAGACAGACGTCATTACCCTATGCACATGTATGATTACAGGAATGATATGAATCTACATCATGTACAAAGATAGAAAAGAAATGATGTACCCTATTTGTGTACAATGAGTCAAAATGCAATCTGTAAAAATAGAAAAAAACAATAAAAATAAAAAAACAAAACTACAAATATCCCAATCAATAAATGGGCTAAGGAACTGAGCAGACACTTCACAGAGGAAGATATACAAGTGATCAACAGATACATGACAAAATGTTCAACATCTCTAGTAATAAGAGAAATGCAAATCAAAACTATGCTAAGATTTCATCTCTCTCTCCAATAAAAATGGCTATTATCTAGAATAGAAGCAATAGTATGTGTTGGTGAGAATGTGGGGGAAAAGGTATACTCATACATTGTTGGTGGGGTTCAAATTGGTACAGCCATTCTGGAAAGCAGTATGGAGATTCCTTAGAAATCTTGGAATGGAATTGCCATTTGACCCAGCTATCCCACTCCATGGTCTAGTCCCAAAGCACTTAAAATCAGCATACTACAGTGATGCAGTCACATCAATGTTTATAGCAGCTAAATTCACAATAGCTAGATTGTGGAACCAACCTTGATGCCCTTCAACAGATGAATGGATAAAAAAACTGTAGTATATATACACAATGGAATATTATTCAGTGATACAGAAGAATAAAGTTATGGCATTTGTAGGTAAATTGATAAACCTGGAGAATATCATGCTATGTGAAATAAGTGAATCCCAATAAACCAAAGGCCAAATATTTTCTCTGATAGGTGGATGCTGATACATAACGGGGGTGGAGGGAAGTTGTAAGTCAAAAATGGAGGAATTGTGTAGAGGGAAATTAGAAGAGGGGAGGGGGCCAAGAAAGGAAAGATGGTGGAATGAGACAAACATCCTTACCCTATATACATCTAAGATTACATGAACTGTGTGACTCGACATCATGTACATCCAGAGAAATGCAAAGTAGTACTCAATTTGTGTACAAGGAATCAAAATGCATTCTACTATCATGTATAACTAAACAGAACAAGTAATAACAAAAAGAACCAATAAATGGATGAATTCAAATAAAGAGCTTCTTCTCAGCAAAGGAAACAACCAAAAATATGAAGAGAGAGCCTACAGAGTGGGAAAAAATCTTTACCACATGTACATCAGATATAGCACTAATATCCAGGATTATATAAAGAATTCAAAAAACTTAACACCCAAAAGAGAAAACAATAAATAAATGGGCTAACAAACTGAGCAGATACTTCAGAGAGGAAGATATGCAATCAATCAACAAATACATGAAAAAGTGTTCAACATCTCTTGCAATTAAAGAAATGCAAATCAAAACTACTCAAAGATTTCATCTCATTCCAGTCTGAATGGCAATATTAAGAACACAAGCAACAATCAGTGTTGTCGAGAATGTGGGGAGAAAGGTACCCTCCTTCATTGCTGGTGGGTTTGCAAATTGATGCAACCATTCTGGAAAGCAGTATGGAGATTCCTTAGAAGACCTGGAATGGAACCACCATTTGACCCAGCTATTCCACTCCTTGGTCTATTCCCAAAGGACTTAAAACCAGCATGCTACAGTGATGCAGTCACATCAATATTTATAGAAACTGAATTCACAATAGCTACACTGTGGAACCAACTTTGAGGCCCTTCAATTGATGAATGGGTAAAGAAACTGTGGTATTCATAAACAATGAAATATTACCCAGACTTAAAAGAGAATAAATTTTGGCATTTGCAGGTAAATGGATGGAGTTGGAGAATATCATGCTAAGCAAAATAAACCAATCCAAAAAAACCAAAGGCTCAATATTTTCCTTGATATGTGGATGCTGATACATAATAGGGGGCAGGGCTTGGGAAGAATGGAGGAACTTTGGGTTGGGCAGAGGGGAGTGAGGGGAGAGGAGTGGTCATGGGTGTGGGAAAGATGGTGGCATGAGACAAACATCATTGACCTAGGTACATGTACAACCAGAAAAATGAAAAGTTGTGCTCCATTTGTGAATCATAATGTATTCTACTGTCATGTATAGCTAATTAGAACAAATAAAAAAATTGGGGCTATTATGAGGGTCAGCCTAAACTAAATGATACTTCAAAAAGAATACATTCTTTCCAATTAGTGAGGCTAGTTCTTGGGATGATGGAGGAGCTTGTAGGGTATGGACCTCAGGTTGACCTGTAGGAACCCAGAGAAGTCCCATAAAAGTGATTTACATAGTTTGTAATCATAGAAAGTTATAATAACTAAGATAATGTAGGAAAAGAGTATATTAACAACTGTTTGTTAAGTCATTACAGCAGGTGTACAGGAAGCCTGGAAGTTATAGATTATGAAAGAAAACCCATTTGAAATCCCAACATCCTTCTGAGCAAAAAGTACAAGGTACAATAGAAGAATTGGAAGAAGGTGGCAAACTGAAGATAACCATAGCAATAAACCCAAACATCCATCCAGTTCTAACTAGACTGTTTAAACTCTCCACATTAACAGATTAGTAGAAGGGAAGCCACGCTCAATTCCTTGTCTACACACTATTGACCTTAGTCTTCTCTGTTCTACACATGATATTCTACAATCATAAATTATGAGACCAACAAAAATACGGGGAAAGCACTTCTCTGTCATGAGACAAAGTATTCAACAGAAACAGACTTAGAAGTGAGTTATCAGAAATGGAATTCACGATATTAATTAATATGCTACAAACTCATGGACAGATGGGGGAAATGAATTGAGAAATAGAAACTTTCAGAGTCAGGTAAAGATGCCAGAAGAGAAAATACATAACAAATTAATAGAAATGAAATGGTCTTTCAACATATTATTAGTGGACTTGACAGTTTAAGAGTGAATAAATACAGTCCAAGTGACCTTACCCAGAATGAAATTTAGGGAGGAAAAGAAAAAAGAAAAAAGAAAAGACTAAACAGATTAAAAGCACCCGTGGGACAATATCAAACAGTGTAGCATATGTATAATTAGTATCCCAAAGGAGAAAAGACAACAGGGGTTTGGTACCATTTGAAGAGGTAATAGCTGCGAATTTCCCCCAAATAATAAAATACATAAAATATATGAAATAAAGCATTTCCTGTTGGAAACTGATAGAAACACAACCAGGATAAATATCTGAGAGAGAGAAAGAGAGAGACGAAGAATGGACTGAAAGACAGATGCATGTAACTTCATGTTTAAACTCAAAGACAATAAGAAAAATTTTACAGTAGTATAAGTAAAAAAGTTCTTTGTGTACAGAGAAACAATTATGGTCATATTCTTATCAGAAACCATATAAGTCAGAACAGCAGGAAAAATGCCTTAATAATCCAGTTTTTCCTGAGTATTTTAGAAACATCATTCTTAGTATAAGAGAAAAGGAAATGTATTACCAAATCTGAAAGTTAAACTCACCAAAATAAAGCCTGGAAGCAGAGGGATGAAATAGACAAAAAAGTTGAATTCAGGAAAGAGAGGCATGGACCCTAAAATTTTTCCTTAGACTCTGTCCTATGATTGAAACTCAACTTCATACTTGTTAAATATAAATAAGGTACTAGACTTTATGTTTTCAAATTAAAACATCATCTCATGCTTGACTTTTCAACTGAATATCTTCCCAATTTGAGTGGGGAAGTTGAACTGGTTACATAATTTCTTAGAAAGTCTTGCATGTGTGGTCTATAGTGTGGATCCCTTAGCTCTTACTGAAGTCTGACACTTAAATCCCCATGTAACTCAAGGATAATTTCTACACTCTGTGATTATGCTTCTTAAATATCCATTGGCATGGATATCACCCACTAGGTAGGCTGAAAAATGACTCAAGATATTCCCAGGTCCTAATTCCTAGCATTTGGGAGAGTTATCCTCTGTGGTAAAAAGTGCTTTGCAAATGTCATTAAAGTCAGGATATTGAGATGAAGAGATTATTTTGGATTATCCAGGTGGGCCCTACATAATCATATGAGAAAGGCAAGAATTTATGAGAAAGGCAAGAAATTAGAGAGATATTAGGAAATATGATAAAGAAATAATTGGTTGGGTGATATAAGGATGGGAGTAATTAGAATAAGCAGGCAGACCCTAGAGACTTAAAAAGGCAAGAAAATAGATTCTCTTCTAAAGGCAACAACAGGCTCCAATACCTTGACTTTAACCCAGTGAAACTGATATCCAGAAGAGGAATAGAATGAATTTCAGTCACTTTCATCCACCAAATTTGAAATAAATTGTTACAGCAGCACTACAGTACACATTGAGCTTGGGAAAATGTTAAGTCCAGAGCACTACTTCCAGAAATTTTCAATAAGTGGCTCAGGAATCTCTTTTCAACCAGTATGTTCACAATTGTGAAGCAGTTAGTCTATAGGATACATTTAAGTATAACTGCAAAATCCAAAATAAATGTCAGATATTTTTAATATAAGTTAAGAGAATTCACACATTTGTTCTTTGCATCATTAACATATGTAGTATGTGGTAATTTGATATTTTATGTTTCCCCTTCCCACAAGACAATTACAAAACTCACAATTATTATTATTTAGTTTAGTACTAAACATTGACAAAATTAATACGGAAACTTATTTCTATTCCCCTCTACATGAACATATTATAATACAACAGCATTCAGTGTTTTAAACACCTGATTCCTCTCCTCAGTCTCAGGGAGCAGGGAGATGGGGGCTAAATTTAGACACGTTCAGTATTTCCTGGAATTAATTCCACCCTCACATATGCCACCAGGTACTGTTTAACTCCTGTTTCTGTTTCCTTTTCTTCATGAACTTTCCACATGTGTTCCTTCAAATAATTTTGCCCTTTTTCCTAGTCTTTACACCAAATGTACTAAAACTTGTCAGTTTCCTATTCGATGATGACATCCTGTGGCGGCTGAGAACTCCAGAGTGGCCTAGTGGGCACAGGCAAGGTTCAGATCTCATGATGAGCTCTCTGAGGATCTTCCAGAGCTCCAAAAGCCCGAATCAGTGAAACTGCATTTACAGACTTCTCATTTATATGGCCAAGATAAGGTACAGAGAAGCAAGGGTAAAATAGCAGTCATCTTGGGGGGGGGAGATGAAAGTTTTCATGAAGAGTGTTATTACTTTTCTGATATTTTTATTTTCATGGGCATCGAGACGGTCTCACATATGCATTTAGTCACCTTGTCATCTTGGAGAGGTCTCCCTGATACACCACTTTCTTTCACCTGTCATCGTGTACATACAATCAAAGTCAAAATATGGATGCTTGCTGAAAAGAATATTGACTTCCTTAGCTTGGATCTTGGGTCAGCTTCCCTTTCAGAACCCACATTTACATTTCCTGGAAAAAAGGCTTTTAGACAGTTTAGCCTGGGGGCTTACAACTTGGTTTAAACAATCTTTCTCTTTCCTTCTTCCTTCCTTCCTTCCTTGCTTCCTCCCTCCCTCCCTCCCTCCCTCCCTTCCTTCTTTATTCCTCCACCTTCTCTTCTTCCTCCTCCATCTCTGTCTTCTCCTTCTCCTCCTTCTTCTTCACCACACAGAAAGGATTAATTACCACCATGAATGTAGGACACAGAAAACTGATGGCCACTCTGAATTCTCAGACAGTGTCTATTGTTCCACTTTGTTCAAATCTCAGATTCATACTGCATCATACTCATTTACTCTTCTTAGACTTTGACACTGACAAATAAATACAGTGCATTCCCAACTTTCTGTCTTTGGTACCAAGATGCACATTGGGCCAGGAATAAATAGCAAATCTTGCTCCCATTTATTTTGGGGAGCTCTAGGTGTAAGGAAATCCCATGGAACCACGCTGGACACGGGAAATCACATAAGGGAATTTATTAAGCAAACAGAGTGTCTCCCTGCAGGGTAAGAGAGAAAAATGAGAGGAAAATAGGAAAAGAAAGGGCACGCACTAGAGAGAGTGGAAAGCCAGGAGGATAGAGAAAAGTGAGTAGGACAGACAGAAGGAAGGGAAAAAAGATGGTGGGGAACCTACAGTAAAACAGTTGAATTCCGCAGGGCTAACAGGGGACCAATCGGAGAAGGTTACTTGCAAGCTGACTGATGAACCAATAGCTAGCTAGGATGTTCACAGACTGACAAGTGGTTGGGAGGCGGGCAAAATGACTGTACCTGATGGGCAGGGGAGCAGCTTTGTACATTACACTAGGGGATGATGCTTTATGATGTCACAGATGATGTGTTATTGTTATACTCATAAAAGGTACAGATTGATTTTCTGCTCAGATTTCAACAAGAAGTTGAAAGTTTTCCAAGAAGAAAAAAAAAAAAAAGAAAAAAGAGAGAAGTCCTTTATAATGCCAATGTCCCTCTTTGTTGCAGCGATTCAAACCAGACACCAAAAAATTCATATCAGAAATAACTAAAAAGCCAAATATGCCATCAAAAGATAAGTTACGCCACCATACAATAAGGCAAACAGTCAACAGGTTCACAGAGGAGGATTGGCAGAAGTCATAACATTTAACACCTCCGATCAAAATGAGTTATTTGATTTTAACCTCAAACTCTATGTTTAGGGAAGAAGTTTCTCTTTCCTCTGCTAACCTTTGACCTTCTTCTCATCCCTGGATTATTTCCCCTGAGAAAAGGACAAACTACTCTGACTGATCAGAATCCAGGCTACTTTTGGACTCTATTGAAGGGCATCAATTTACTTTGCTAGTGATAGAAATTAGACTCTGTACCACCCCTTCCAGGCTGGTGCTTAGGCATAAAGAACACTTTGTGCTTTCTGTCACTTCTTGAGGATTTGGCAAGGTCTCCTAATGGGGAGGCCCTCCTGTTCTCTCTCTGATCTGCCTACAATTGGTAGGCAAACCAACCTGCCAGTTCTTCTGTGAGAAGAAACCTGTTCATTTGCTTTTCTTCTCACAATCTGCTTCTGGAGTTCACAGGTATTCTGGCCTCCAGATTCAGATATGGGAGGAAGTAGAAAGCCAGACTTGAACTTAGGCCACAATACTTAACACAAACCATTAGACTCCTAAATTCTATTTTCCTCCTACTTCTTATCAGCAGAATCTTCTTCCTATCGTAGATATTGATGATGACCTTTATTTTCAGTTTCTCAGCTTCCTTGCATGTTGGGGCAGCTATGGAATTCAGATCTCATCAATGACTTATGTTACTTGTAACTTAACATTTGGGAAAGATTACTCTTCCTAAATAAAAATAAGCTGATGCTTGAAGAAAACCCCCTTATTTGCTGCTTTTTGGATTTATTTTTTGGACACAATTGCATTGGAATATGATGCTGGGAAGGGAGATGTCACCTTGCAATCCAGGCATATTCTTCAAAAGCTGACACATTCAGGATAGCAGCAGGGCAGGAAAGTAAAGGTCTGTGCAGATAGACAGTTTGAGTCTTTGCATCAACCATAGTTCAGCTCCCTCTGGATGGCTCAGTATGCTACACAGTAAACCTCTCACCACTTAAGTCAGATTTGGTTGCACAGTCAGCAACTGTCACTCTGTGACATCCTAACAACTTACTAGGGGAAAGTACAGGGTTCTTCCCAAGATGATTAAAGTGTTACTTCATTTCTTCATTGACTTCTAATCTCTACGTGTTTTCTCCACCATATAGAACTCCAGAACCTCAGAGAAGTTGCCTTTGAACTCTGAACACAATACTCCAGTCTTTGCAATAATAATTCTGGTAACTTTCTGTGGTAAAAACAACTTTCAGAAATTCACATGAAATGCCACGAAAGACATTTATTGTTTATTGGAGATTACTATGAATCATTTCATAAATGAAATTCTCTTTACATCTTGTGTTATAATAAGTATCAACAAACACTTTTGCTGTCTTTATAGAATTTCAAGTAAAAACCCTTTCAAATCAATATTAGACTAATATACATACATAAATTAAAGAGGTACTTAGAGTGTAGTGGCTAAAAAATAGTCTCTGTAGGTAGACCGTCTTGATTTATAATCTTGGTTTAGCATCTTAATGTGTGTATCATCATGGAGAAGTTGCTTAACTCAATTTGGCTTGTATTTCTCAACTTTTCATGAGATGCTGACACTGGTACCTACCTTAGAGGGTTGTGTTGATATAAAATCTGTTTAAGGACAATACATGAGCCATCAGAAGTGCTAGACGTCAGAGTGCGAGTAATTTCATCAGCTCTACATTCATCTGGTTTTTACCCAATCATCAAATCAAGATAAAACCCTGCAAGAAGAGTTGGTAGAAGACACACATTCTAGACTGTAGAGTTTTCCCCTACCATTTTAACCTTTTACATTTTTCATATTAGCTTAGTCTTTTACCCCACATCTTATTTTTTTCAAGTAGGAATATTGATACCATACCTAGAAGCTCAATAATTTGGGTTGATAAAATTTTCCTTTGTTGATTTTATTTTATTTAAATGCCAAAATATTATTTGCACTGAATTCCAGCTCAGGGAGAAATAAAAGACCAAATATTTGGTAGATTAATGTAACTACACCAGAACCAGGCTTCTGGGACTTGCTGCTGCTCATTTTCAGCAAACTTTCTTACAATAAAACCACCTTCTAAATTGCTGCCCTTTTTCCTTTTATATTGCCTTAGAGAATTCAAAACTGTATGACCTTCCTATTACCACTAAGCACCTATTACACCTATGCAAGATGTTTGATATGCACTAGCTGGTCCTACAGTAAGCTTAGGGCCTGCTCTGACAAGCTCTGAGCATGAGGTTTAGAGGGATCAAACCAGTTAGTTGTCAAAAGTCAAACAGATGGAAAATGGTAACCAGAAATAGATAAGGATCTGTTTTAGCCCTTAATCTTTTTCCTCCCACAGAATTATACCTACTTACATGGGATTAAATTTCTTAAAAATTATTTTTTGTATTATTTTTTGATGTAGCAAAATACACATAACATAAAACTTAATCATCAGTAACATTCAATACATTGATAATGTTGAACAACGCCACCTCTTTGTAGTTCCAGGGTATTTCTTTCACTCCGAAAGGAAACGGTGTGCACATGAGGCAGTCACTCCCTACTCTGCCTTCTCTCTACCCTTGACCACCTCTGGTCTTCTTGCTGTCTCTCTGAATTTATCTATTTTTAATAATTCTGTATATTTTATATAAATTAGAACACAATCATATGGTGACCTTTTTAATTAGAATTCTTTTGAAATATACCAAGTCTGTAAGACCAAATGATCAAAATTTTAACTTACAATGGGAAACTCTTCAGTTATTTTAATAAAATAGTTGGATGTTTGGGACTTTCTTTTAATTCATTCCATTGAAACTCTTGCCAAAAGTGCATAGGATTTGGAGTCAAAAGGATGGGGTTTTGGACCTAGCTTAAGTTTTTGACTGTGAAATTATGATTTTTATTAATATATTCATACATATTTTTTACAGACATATAAGCTTTCTTAACATTTTGGTATTAAAATCTGTGAAATAACAGAAAATTCAAGAACTTTGGTAGTACTCACTGAGATAAATGAAAAATCTCAGTACAATTGTAAACTAGAGGTATTGTAAGCCTTGTGCTACTTGAAAATTGTAGCATATGGTGAAAACTATTTACCTCAATTTTATGCATACTATGTATTGGTTTTGCAATGCTTGGTAAACAATTTGGGATTACATCCTGGATTTGCAGTTTGGTCAATTCATACCATCTGAGGTCTAGAGAAACTTTAACTGAGGTAGTATCAGCGAGGTTGTCCTATCAATATAATCCCCCAAACAAAAAATGATTTTATAAGTAAAAATAAGTAGTAGTAATAGCAATAATTGTAGTAGTGTAAAGGGCTAGCTAGCTACTTGCATAATATGATTTGAAGGTCATTGTAAGACTTAGTGTTACTTCAAACATTCTCAGATTGTTGATTGTGTCAAAATATTTAACAATTGAACTCACCCTTTTGTGGCGGCGGAGACCCGGGGCCCAGGGTTACACCACATGCATCCAAAGATGGCTACTGGCAGAGAGCCAAAGGGTGTGCTGAATGCACCTTGAGAAAAACAGGAAGTGTTTACCATTGGCTGTATGATAATTAGTTCAGCTGCTTAGGTGTGTACAGATATATCTTACATGTATGCTTGAGCTTGTAATTTCTTGAACTTTAACAGGATTGGATGGACATATCTGGTTACAATTGCATATGCATGAGACTGCTTATATATTGAGGGTGTTATCCAAATAAAGTGGAAGCTGCTTCATGAATTTCTGAAGAGTATAAGTCATTTGTCCCACTGGTCGGCGCCTGCCTGTGCGCAAGCGGCAAGCAGCAGCAAGCAGCACCCTTTGAATACAGTCACAGTTTCCAGAAGGTCACTGCTGAACTGCACACAGCCTAATGGATAACATTCTCTTCTACTATGTGTGCAGCATTGCCAGCTGAATGTCCACATTGCAGCACCAGGTCTACATGTAGGTCTTACCATTCCCAGTCGGAATCAGCATCATTCTCCTCTGAATGCCAAGCCTTAATGTCTAAACATTCTGGGTGCCACTGAGACAGGGACCACCTAAGGGACAATGGGCAATTGCACTCCTGGGCCTTAATTCATAGTTTGTTAACTATAAAGGCATGGTATGTACTTTTTCCTGCTCTCCCTCCTTAACATATGGCCTGTTAGCTATTCAGAGCATATGTGCCTCCCCCTACCCTCTCATGTACTCATTCGCAGTTCTATTGACCGCAGTACCCAGATGCATGATTAAAACTGGGACAACCACCACCATGATCTCAGGGACAAACAACATACGGAATAAACTGTTGAGGAGTCACTGAAACAGAAAATTCCCGGTACCCTTAATTTCTTATTAACATGATTTGTGTTTTCTTCCGCTTCCCACCTATGTGTTCTCTTAAAAGTTACAGTAACTCATCCTCATTGGAAGGTAGAGATGTTTGACAGGCTGTGGCATCAGTACGAGAGAGGTAATCTTTGATGCCAGGATGACCAGTCGACTGCCTCTTCCTCAAGGTCAATGTGCTTACCCAGGACGAAGAAAAATACCTTTGGAAATGTACCTAAAGCCAACTAACATTCCTAACTCTAGACCACTCCATCACCCTTTCAAATGAATAAAATTAGCTTTTTTTTTTTGTCCAGAGAGCCAGCTTGACACTCTTTGATCAGTACCGTGTCTCCCTTCTGCTCTAGCACTGTCCCATCACAGTGTGTCTTTATCTGATCATTCAGATGAACAGCAAAAGAACCCACCTAACTGGTAACACTGTTAGATCAACTGACTTTGTGATGCTTGTTACACCTGGTTGGTATTCTTACCCCCATAATAGTGAGTTCTAAAGCCAAGGTCTCAGACTCCCACACTCTCGTCACATTTCTATTTGCTTCTGTTCTTTGTCTTCCAGTGGCTTGTGCTAGAAAAAATATTGCAAGGCTCTTTTAAGGGCCTGAGCTGTGGCACCCACTTGTAGCTTCAATGAAATCCCTGCTCCTCCACATGCAAACGGGGTGGCTGAAGTATCTTTCTTCATTTGCATGCTGGAAAAAGCAAGGGATGCTCTTGTCACAAATATGAAACTATCTAACATCTTACAAAGTTGTGCCCCCAAATAGTTAATTTAGTTAAAGTTTTGGTGTTCAAATTGGCATTTACCAGGCTGGAAAAGGGTTTGTACATCATATTGCATGAGAAATGTTCAAGAGGTCTAGAAATATTTAGCATGTAAAATGAAAGTGATTGAATGAAATTCCATAAAAGTTAATATTATTAAGTATCAGAGATGGGGATTATCCACATTCAATGATGAAAACATTAAAGCACAATTGAAGTTAATGGGTTTCAGATCATATAGCTGGGATATGAATCCAGGCAACCAAAGCCTTTGTATACAAAAATTGACAATGCTTTCTGAACAATTCATCTAAAAAATAATTTCAATATGCTCTACATTATTGCTGATGGTAAAACTAGGTCCAGTGGGAGTCAATAAAGAGGTCAATTTCTATGTATTCTAAAAATGAAACTGTGATATCCCATGAGGAAGTAAATTCTGATGTGAAGTTTCCAAGCAGAAATTGAAAGATAATATTTCAGGAACGCAATACAATGGTTTCCTGCACTAAAATGGCAAGTGGGAATTAATGAGCTCCAGGCTTCATCCTGAAATTCCATGAATGTAGACCTTAATATTCTGGAATAGATCACTCATTTTCTGCAGGACTCCAATGTGTCCAGGCCTCTGCTTGATTATATATATTGATTCTAATCCTGCACAGTCCTGAAAACAGCTATGTCCCCATTTAGCAGATGGAGATATTGGTCTCAGACCTTATTGCTAAAGAATGAATTATCAGTCATCTCAAGGGTTGTAATATCAAACTTCATGCTCTCAAAATCCACCTTTGTGTGATATTAAACTCCTCAACAGTACCAAAGAAATGAAGCATTTATGCTAAAAAGCTTGCCTAATTCATTACTTACTATGTTCTCTTTAATTGTTGTAATATTAATGTAGATGAAGGTGGTGGTAAAATTCATAATTATAATTTGAATACCACCCTAATTGGCTTTTATTGCTACTTGGGAATGGGTCAGTGTTGTACATGGAATATTTAAGTTGAAATGTCGTTTCCAATACTTAATAGAATCCAATTAGGATTTTATTGATTAATTAATGTCTACACGAAGCATTCTATTTTTCTAAAGGCCAGTAATGCACCTGACTGTTCCCTAAATGTTAACATATTCAGATAATTATAACTACATCATACTTGCTGCTTAGACTCTTCGAGTTACTTGCCTTTACAGAGGTTTCAGTTTCATGTAATCTTTTAAAGTAAAAATGATATTTAAATAACCTAATGTAATAATTATGGAAAATCTCTTAAAAACCCATTGATTTATGGCTGTAAACATGCCAGCACCTTCCTACACAGAATCTCATTTTCAAATGCTTTCAATGCAATGAATACAAGATGAATACAAAAGAGACCTTATATCCAACAGGCAATGCAGTGTGGTAAGGTCAAATGCATTGTTTAAAGAATTCAGATGACAGTCTAGCAGCATGAATGAGAAACACAGTCTTCAAGCTCAGACCAAGCCTATCCAAGAGTCTGATGAAATCCTCTCTCAAGTATCATTAAGTCACTGCTATACTGTTTCTCCAAAAAGAGCTGTACCTGGACTGTACTCTTAGTAATTGGGAGCAGACAAAAATCTGTCAAGCAAGTTCTCTTCATTGGGCTAATGCCCAACAGTCATTGGAATTGGGTCAACTCTTCTTGCATGATAGAAAGGCAAAAACTAGGTATGTGATGTTATGGGGGAAATTAAATGAATGAAGTTTTAAGACATATATAGGTCTTAAAGTATATTCTGTATGGGGAAGGAAATTGATCAAATTATGTTACATGAATGTATGTATATGTAACAATAGATCCCACTGATATGTATAATTAAAATGCACCAATAAAAATTAAGATAAATAGGTAAATAAAAACTGAGTACTTATTATATAAAATGTTTTGCTGGTGCACACAAATAGGTGAAAACAAATATTACCCCATTCTATCTATATGCCAGTTAAAGTACATAAGTTATTTAAGTTTTGCATATAAACTTATAAGGTGGTATAGTTAACTTCACCTTCAATATCAAGATGGCAACCAACAGATAAGGTTAAGTAATTTGTGCAATATTACTCAGTTATGTGAAAACTTCAAAGCCTGGTCTCATTAGAACTTCCTGGGGATAATTATGGGAAAATGTCCTGGGTTATGTTTCCTTAGCTGAAAGTGATTCCTTGGGGATGGGACTGTGTGCACCTACAGGGTATTAGTTAAGGTTTTCAGAGGAATGTAGATGGGGGAGGGATTTATTTTAAGGAACTGGCTCATGTAATTACAGTGATTAAAAATCCTAAGAGCTGCAAGTTGGCAAGCTAGTGATCCAGGAGAGCTGAGTGTAATTCCTAGTTTGAAGACCAGAGGGTCCAAGATCCAAGAAGAGCTGGTATTTCAGTTTGAGCCCAGAGACTGGTATATCATCCACAATCCAGTTGTGCCAGTACAGTGGGAAAGTGGTTGGGGGAAAGCCAAAGAAAATGTCCAAAGGCAGTATAGGAGACATATGGTTTATTGGGGAAAGCTTACAAGAGACCAGTGACTGTCCCAAGTAGAGTTCAGCGGCAACAGGCTGACAGTTCCCAGCTCCATCCTTCCTGTGCTTTACCAAGCAAAGCTTCCTCTTCCTTATGTGTTTTGTCCAGTGGTGTTGGGCTGGATGAGTGACAGGCATCCTTTCACAGGTGCCTTCAGTTCTGTACCTGTCCCCGCTCAGAGAGGGGTTTAATATGTTAGGTTATAGAAGCAGTGACATCGTCAGCATTAGCTTTCTTTGTTTGCTTATGTGGTCAGCATCCCAAGAAGAAATTATCCTGGCATTCTTTCAAGAAAATAGCTTTCTAAAGATAACATTAACTTGCCCTAGTTCCCAGGGTATATGAGAAAGCCAGTGTCCTTCAAGATAATATATATCTGGACTTTCAACCCAGGCTTGTTCTTATTGTTCCTTTGACTTGGGTAGGTTTTGGGGACAGAAGGAGTACATTCAGGGACTTGGTGTTTTACTGCCCTCTTTTCTTTAAGGATGACATAGCAGGAAGAGATGCAAGTTGTATCTGATGGCAGCCAAGCACAGCGGGAGTTCCCTCTTCCTCCTCTTCCTGTTCAGGGTGGGTGGGTGGGGTCAGGGAGGTATCATCCTTTTAACTTTATTTGGATGCAGCCCATCTACACTGGATGCAGCCCATCTGCACTGACTGATCTACTCAATCTACCAATTCAAATGCGATCTCACTTAGAAGCAACCTGAAGACGCACAGAACAATGTTTGACCAAATATCTTGCTACACCATGCACCAGTCAAGATGACACATAAGGTGCAGAAAGGTCTGTAATCCTTGGACAGCTTCCCATTACTCTACTCAGTAGTTATTAAATTTGGTGGCACATTGAAAGCACCCAGGGAAATTTAGCAATTACTAATTATGACTGGGCCCCACCTTTAGAGGTTTGGATTCAGTTGGTCTCATTCTAATGTGCAGACAGGGTTGAGAAACAAGGCTAGAGTCCTTTTCTGAAATGCAACTGGTGACCCTTTACTCCTAGCTACTAGACATTCTCTTTCTGTCTTTCTCAGATGGCATGCCATTGCTCACCCCATGATGAGAAGTGGCCAAAGATCAAATTGTATCCAGAGCTTTCAGACCTATTCAAAAACAGCCCTGCTGTATCCTGTGGCTATGGCCACCTGATTGCAAAGAGAGAGAGTTTTCCCAAAGGGATCCAGGCCTATTTCCCTTTTTTGTAGGTAGAAGGAAATTGTTCATCTTTGCCCTTCAAGCTGACTCCTCATGAGTCACCTCACTCACACTGGCATACTAGCAAATTGCTGCTTCAGAGAAGTTCAGGAGCAGCAGTTGTTGTTTCTAAACTGTATTTTACAGATTTTCCACATCAGCACACTTGGTGAATGGGGAAACTGCATGCTGGGGTCTCTGCTTGTTCTACAGTTGCAGTAGCTATGTTGAAAGAGGATGTATTTGGACACAGGTAGGGGGAGTGTATCAAAGTGCTATAGGTCACAACTACCCTGAAGTCCCTCCAACAGGAGAAACGATCACTATTTTGTGCATAGTATGTGTTCAATCATTTTGCATTAATTTCATAAACTCCTGCTTTCTAGCATTTTCCATGTGTCAACCATTGTCCAGTGTTCTGAGGAGGGTAAGAGGTGGATCTCTAGTCTTATAGAAATTTACAACATGCAGTGCAGTGTGGGCTATCTCAGGATATCTAAGAATATCTTTAAAAAATCTCAACTTTCATAACAAAATATTGGTCAGCTATTTGCATGCACAGGTTATTGTAATTAATGGAGGTGGTATGTTGTCACTCATTTCCAACTTATACTGCAAAAATTGATAACACTGGATTTGGGGTTAAATTACAAGAAGAAAAAGGATGCTGTACCAAATGAGAGCTAAAGGGGTATAAAAAAGAGACAGTAGCTAAAGGTGTTTAGTGGAATCGGAACTGGACCCCCCCTTTTTTTTTTTTTTTTTTTTTAAGAGAGTATCTGGTTATAGTAGGATAGGAGAGAAGGAGATAGGAGGATTTTCAGGGCAAGGAAGGATCACAACCTGAGCAAAATTCTGAGACTGGTCAACAGGGGCAGGAAGTGGGCAATGAGGAGAATTGATTCTGAGCAGAGATGACTGGTGAAGTTGACCTGACATGTCATAGATATGTATTTATCCCCCATAGAATGATCAAAAACCCTGTTACTTTGTACCTCCCTCTTTCATAGCACATTCTTATATTTGCTTGCTTATGTAATTTTATCTCCAATTGGAGTGTCAGTTTTGTTTTTAGACAGCTTCTTCTCAGTTCATATATTCTCACTTTTAATTTAACATGGAATAGATGCTCAACAAACACATGTTCAGTAAATGAATAAATGAATTTGTGAATGGCCTAGAGAGAGAGTGAATATAGGATATAAGTAATTTAATTTTCTGTTTCATATACAGTTTGAGTGAAAAGAAAAATTTAGAAAAAATATCAACTTCCATAACATAATTGAGTATTGCTATTTGCATGCACTGGTTATTACTATTAATAGAGGTGATGTGCTCTCACATAATTTTTTCTTCTAACTTAAAAAAGACTGTAAAAATTAATGCCATTGGATTTAGGGTTGAATTACAAATACTTGTTTGACTTGTAGAAGTTTATGCCCTAGGAGAAGTGAGCCTTTGCAAAGAAAAGATGTAGTGTAATATGTAGTTTACTTGGGCTGTCTGAATAACAATTTTTACTTCCTTTGGCTTATTCCATTCTTATTTCCTCATTATGTGCTTTCATTCATTTCCTCATTTAAGTAGTGGGCAAAGAAAGTTGAATAAGCCTTTGGTGACTCAGTACATCAATCAGGATCAACAAAGAAAGCAGAAAATGCACAAGAGGATTAAGAATGTTTTAGAAGTACATGCAATAAAATGCACAGGTCTCAAGTACACAATTGGGCAAGTTTTAAAAATATATACAGCCATGTAACTACCACCATGATCAAAGTACAGAACATTCTTATCCACCAGGAAGTTTCCCCAGGTCCCCTTCCTGTAAACCCTTGCCTCCTGTAGGATAAAAGTGTCCTAATATATATAACCATCTGCTTTTGAAATTTTTATAAATAGAATAATACAGTATGTGGTCTATGCCTACTCTTTCACTCAGCATATTGTCTTTGAGATTTATTCATGTTCTTCTTTGAGTTCCCTTTTTTATTAATGAGAAGTGTTCCATTATCAGAAAATAAGATGATTATTCAATCCATTTGTGTTGATGGACACTTGGGCTTATTCCACATGTGGGCTATTATAAAGATTCTATGCACATTTGCATTGAATTCATTCATGGACGTGTGTTCTCAATTATATTAGTTCAACACCTAGGTGGAAATGTTGGGCAATGGGGGAAGATTTCTAAAATGGTTAACACTGTATGATACTGTCAACTTATTTTCCAAAGTGATTGTGAAATTTTATAATACCAACAGAAATTTATGAACGTTCTAATTGTCCCATGTACTTGTCAACACGAAGTTTTAGCAAGTTTTTAAAATTTTGTTCATTCTGTTCATTCTGTAGTGATATTTCAGCATAATTAATGCTAACTTGCATTTCCCTGGTGACTGACTATGCTGAGTGTTTTCTGATGTGCTTTGTTGGCCATTCCTATGCATCTTCTGTGAAGTATTTGTTCCCAATTTTTCCTTGTATTTATGTTAGATTGTTTTGTTTTTGTACTAATTAGTAGAAACTCTGTATTTTCTTTCTTGTTTTTGGGGATTGAACCCAGAGCACTTCACCCTCTGAGTCATATCCCATCCCTTTTGGTTTCTTTTATTTTGGAACAGGATCTCACTAAGAAGTTGCTTAGGGCCTTGCTAAGTTTCTGAGGCTGATCTTGAACTTGTGAACCTCCTGCCTCACAGGAGGATTACAGGCCTGCACCACTGAACATGGCAGAATTCCTTATTTTCAACATGAGTCCTTTGTCAGACATTTAATTTAAAATATGTTCTCCGCAAATATGTGGCTTGTGTTTTCATTAACATAACTATATTTTGATGAACAGAATATTTTTTGAACAGAATATTTTTGATGAACAGAATATTTTTTATTTTGTTGAAGTCCAATTTATCTATTATTTTTGTTTAACAGTTAATGTATTTCGAATCTTTCAGTTTTAGTGCTATATTAGTAGATTCATCTTGAATTAGTTTTTGTGTGTGGTGTGATAAAGGTTAAAGGCTCATACATTGTGTGTGTGTGTGTGTGTGTGTGTGTGTGTGTGTGTGTGTGTATGTGTGTGTGTGTCTATTTAACCCAGGGACACTCTACCACTGAGCTATATTCTAGCACTTCTTATTTTTTGAGACAAGGTCTCCCTAAGTTGCTGAGGCTGACCTTGAAGTTGTGATCCTTCTTCTTCAGCCTCCCTAGTTTTTGCACATCTTTTGATAAATTGGTCAAGCATGTTCAGGTTTTCTATTATTTTTAATTATGATAAAATATAATTTATCATCTAGCCATTTGTTAGTGTACAGGTCAATTACATTAAGTATATTCTATTCACATTTTTGTGCAACCATCAACACCATCATCACCAATACTCTTTTCATTTTGAAAAACTGAAACTTTGTTTCTATTAAACAATAAATCCCCATTCTCCCCTCCTCCTACCCTCTGGCAACCACCTGACTCTTTTTGACTTTGATTGATTATTCTAGTACCTTATATAAAAGGAATCATACAGAATTTATTTTTTCAGTGACTATATTACACTTCACATAGTGATCTTATGATTCATCTATGTTGCTGCATGTGTCAAAATTTTTTTTTCTTTTTAAGGCTAATTAATATTCCATTATATGCATATACCACTTTTAATTTATCTGTTTGCATGTCAGTAGCTATGGGTTGCTTCAATCTCTTGGGTATTAGGAATAATGTAGCAATGAACATGAATATACAAATGTCTTCTTGAGACTTCGATTCCTTTTCTTTTGTTAGACAGCCAGAAGTGGAATTGCTGGATCACATGGTAATTCTACTTTTAATTTCACGAGGGACCACCATACAAATTTCCAAGGTAGCTCTACCATTTTCCATTTCCATCAACAGTGCACTAGGGTTCTGACTTCACATTCTCATGTTTCTCTTCCTCCTCTTCCTTTTAGCCACCTTAATGGGTGTGAGGTAGAAATGCAAGTTTCTTCTGATGTTGTTTTAAATGGAATAATTTTCTATTGAAACTTTTGATTGGTTACTGTTAGTATATAGAAATATGTATTTTCCATTCTTAAGAAATTTGTTTATAATTTTAAAAATGTGTTTTACTTTTACTTTAGACACCATAAGGTTTTCTAAATACAAAATTTTGTCACATACTTTAAAAACTTTTGTTGTCATAAAAACATTTAACATGAGATATACTTCCTTGACAAGTTGCTCAGTGTTCAATAATACAAGGATTATTGACTCTAGATAAAATGTTGCTCTAGAGTGTATTCATCTTACCTAACCAAGATTTTATGCCCTTGGATTTGTAACTCTCTCCATTTCCCTCTCTCCCCACCAGTGGTAACCATGATTCTACTCTTTGGTTTTATGAGTTTTGCTATTTTAGATACTTCATGTGAGTGACATTGTGCAGTATTTGTTATTCTGTGATTGGTTTATTTCACTTAGCACAATGTTGTAAGGTTCAAATATATAAGGTTCACATGTTGTAAAATTTTCCTCTTTTTAAAGAATGACATATTCCACTGTTTACTACTTTTGCTGTATTCTTTCATTTGTTGGGGGATATCTACGTTGTTTCAACATCTTTGCTAACGTGAATAGTGCTGCAAAGAACAAGAGAGTGCTATATTCCAATTTCAATTTTTCTGCATAAATACACAGAAGTGGGATTGTTGAATCACTTGTTAGTTCTATATTCTCAACTATTGAGATAGCAACTTTTAAGTATTGTTTTAATATGACAATTAACATTGATACATTATTTGAAATTTGAACCAACCTAGAATACCCGAGATAACCCTGCTTGTTTATGTAAGATATTCTTTGTTATTTATGCTGAATTTGTTTGCTGACATTTAGTAAAGGTTTTTTGTGGCATTATTCTAGGATTAGTATTATTTCACTCTTAAATGTTTAATAGCATTCTCCAATGTATTTATTTTGTGTTGTTTTCTGAAAAGCACATATTCAATTTTGAGTTTATTTTCTTTATGAAATTAGATTTTCTAATCAGTTTGAGAATTTATATTTCCTGAGTAATTTGTCCTTCATCTGAGTTGTCAAGCTTAATTACAAAAAGTTGTTCACAACCATTGCTGATTGTCCTCTTAGTGGTTATAGGATATGTAGAGTTATTGTTCATTTTGTTGCTAATAGTGATTTTTTTTCTTATTTGAAAGTGAGAAAATTTTTTTTGTGTCTTCCCTTCCTTGAAATTTTGAGTTTTACTTATATTTCTGAAGCCCAACTTTAGGATCCATTATTTTTTTCAACTTTTCTATTTTACCGTGTTCTGTTATTTATTTTTATTACTTTCTTCAAATTTGAGTTTATTGTTTTTCATTTTCTAATTTCTTAGGGTGGAAATACAGATGGATGGTTTTAAACCGTTCCTTTCCTCTAAGATAAGTGTTTAAATCTACAAAATTTCCTCACTGATTTCACTATTTCCTACAAATTCCAATGTGCAATCTTTCAATATCATTCAGTTCAAATGATTTCCTAATATACCTTGCAATTTATTTCTGATCAATTTATTATTTTGAAGTATATTCAAATTTGGGGACTCTTCCAAATATACTATTGGATTGTATTATAATTACATTGTAGCCCCTGCTTATATTATAAAGTATTATAATCTATTTATAATTTGTAGCGATTTCTTTTAAACTCCCAATATGTAATCTTTCTTGGTAAATATTCCAGGTGCTATTGAAATAAATTTTCTTTTCTTATATATAATGTTCTCTAAAGGCTAATTGTGTGAATTTGTTTAGCACTGTAGTTCAAATCTTATGTATCCTTAATATTTCTCTAACTATTCTGTTGTTTGCTGAAAAATGGGTGTTAAAAATGACCTAGAGGCCAAGACCCGCCTTAGACCAATTAATTCAGATCACTGAAAATGCACCCCTCCAAGGACTTTTAATATGTTGCAGGGTGAGAAATACTATCTAGAGAAAAAATGAAATTCTCATTGGCACCATTGACAGAAATCATGTCTATAATTGTGTTGCTTAAAAATGAACAAAAATAGAGATTTAAACTTTGCTAACAGTTCTTACAAAATTTTCAAGCCAAAACAAATACATGAATTATAAACAAAACCACAAAACTGATATGATTCAAATTAGCAATGTTCATTTAATGCCTCATGTTTTACTAAAACCACATTGCCAGTGTTAGTTTTTTATTTATTCATTTATTATTTTTTTATTTAAAACAAATGGGATACATGTTGTTTCTCTGTTTGTACATGGAGTAAAGGCATACCATTTGTGTAATCATAAATTTACATAGGGTAATGTTGTTTGATTCATTCTATTATTTTTTCCCTTCACCCCACCCCTTCCACCCTTCTTTTCCCTCTATACAATCCTTCTTCCATTCTTGCCCCCCTCCCTAACCGTAACTCTAATCCTAACACTAACCCCTCCCACCCCCATTATGTGTCATCATTGACTTATCAGCGAGATCATCCATCCTTTGGTTTTTTGAGATTGGCTTATCTCACTTAGCATGATATTCTCCAATTTCATCCATTTGCCTGCAAATGCCATAATTTTATCATTCTTTATGGCTGAGTAGTATTCCATTTTATATATATACTACAATTTCTTTATCCATTCATCAGTTGAAGGGCATCAAGGTTGGTTCCCACAATCTGGCTATTGATGAATTGAGCAGCTATGAACATTGATATGGCTGTATCTCTGTAGTATGCTGATTTTAAGTCCTTTGGGTATAGACCAAGGAGTGGGATAGCTGGGTCAAATGGTGGTTCCATTCCAAGTTTTCTAAGGAATCTCCACATTGCTTTCCAGAGTGGCTGCACTAATTTGCAGCCCCATCAGCAATGTATGAGTGTACCTTTTTCCCCACATCCTCGCCAACACCTGTTGTTGCTTGTATTCTTGATAATCGCCATTCTAATTGGGGTGAGATGGAATCTTAGGGTGGTTTTGATTTGCATTTCTCTTATTACGAGAGATGTTGAACATTTTTCCATATGGTGTTGGTCTGTTCTTCTTTTTCTAGGGCTTTGAGCTGTAGTGTTAGATCGTTTATTTGTTGAGTTTTACTTCTTTTACTGAATGCGCTCCATGAAATAAATTTTCCTCTAAGTACTGCTTTCACAGTGTCTCAGAGATTTTGATATGTTGTTTCTTTGTTCTCATTTACCTCTAAGAATTTTTAAATTTCCTTCCTAATATCTTCTGTTATCCATTCATCATATAATAGCATATTATTTAATCTCCAGGTGTTGGAGTAGTTTCTGTTTTTTACTCTTTCATTTGTTTCTAACTTCAATCCATTATAATCTGATAGATAGTGTCTCTATCTTTTTGTATTTGCTAACATTAGCTTTGTGGCATAATATATGGTCTATTTTAGAGAAGGATCCATGTGCTGCTGAGAAGAAAGTGTATTCACTCTTGGTTGGATAGTATATTCTATAAATGTCCGTTAAGTCTAAATTATTTATTGTGTTATTGAGATCTATGGTTTCTTTGTTCAATTTTTGTTTGGAAGATCTGTCCAGTGGTGAGAGTATTATTGTGTTATGGTCTATTTGGTTTCTGAAATTGAGAAGGATTTGTTTGACATACATGGATGAGCCACTGTTTGGGGCATAGATGTTTATGGTTCTTATGTCTTGCCGATTTATGCGTCCCTTAAGCAGTATGAAATGTCCTTCTTTATCCCTTCTGAATAATTTTGACTCGAAGTCCACATTATCTGAAATGAGGATGGATATCCCAGCTTTTTTGCTGAGTCCATGTGCATGGTATGTTTTTCCCCATCCTTTCACATTTAGTGTATGGGTGTCTCTTTCTATGAGGTGAGTCTTTTGCAGGCAACATATTGTTGGATCTTTCTTTTTAATCCAATCTGCCAGTCTATGTGTTTTGATTGATGCGTTCAGGCCATTAACATTCAGGGTTATTATTGAGATATGATTTGTATTCCTGGTCATTTGGTTCATTTATTTTATTTTATTTATTTAATTTTTTACATGACTTGGCTCCCCCTTTATTTAACAATTCCTTTAGGATAATTCCTCCCTTTGCTGATTTGCTTCTTTGTTTTTCATCTCTTCCTCATGGAATATTTTGCTGAGAATGTTCTGTAATGCTAGCTTTCTTTTTGTAAATTTTTTTAGCTTTTGTTTATCATGGAAGGATTTTATTTCATCATAAAATTTGAAGGTAAGTTTTTCTGGGTATAAGATGCTTGGTTGGCATCCATTTTCTTTCAGGGCTTGAAAAATATTGTTCCAGGCCCTTCTAGCTTTTAGGGTGTGGATTGAAAAATTTGCTAATATCCATATCAGTTTCCCCCTGAATGTAATTTGCCTGTTTTCTCTCACAGCCTTTAAAATTCTGTCTTTATTTTGTATGTTAGGTATTTTCATAATAATGTGCCTTGGTGTGGGTCTGTTGTAATTTTGTATATCTGGAGTCCTTTAAGCCTCTTGAACTTGATTTTCCATTTCATTCTTCAGATTTGGGAAATTTTCTGATATTATTTCATTGAATAGATTGTTCATTCCTTTGGTTTGTTTCTCTAAGCCTTCCTCAATCCCAATAATTCTTAAATTTGGCCTTTTCATGATGTCCCATAGTTCTTGGAGATTCTGTTCATGATTTCTTACCATCTTCTCTGTTTGGTCAACTTTGTTTTCAAGGTTAAATATTTTGTCTTCAATATCTGAGGTTCTGACTTCCAGGTGTTCTATCCTATTAGTTATGCTTTCTATGGAGTTCTTAATTTGGTTTATTGTTTCCTTCATTTCAAGGATGTCTGTTTGTTTTATTTCCATATCTCTAACTCTTTATTGAAATGATCTTTTGCTTCCTGTATTTGCTCTTTTAACTGTCGATTGGTGCCGTTCATTCAATGCCTGCATTTGCTCTTTCTTCTCATTGTTTGCTTCCCTGTTCATTTTAATTATGTACATTCTGAACTCCCTTTCTGTCATTTCTTCTGCCATGCTGTCATTGATTTTATTGATGTAACATCTTGATTTGTTTGGGGCATTTTCTTCCCTTGTTTTCTCATATTGTTCAGGTATCAGTGGACTGCTGAGATATTGCAGATTTTCTCAATTGACTTATAATGTCCCTGAAGATTTCTAATATGTCCCCTCTTAGCCTTCAGTAGCCTGAAGTCTTGGAGGAAGTTGATAATGCAGTGCTCCACAAGGAAGCTGCCTCTCTAGGGGTGGTGGCCTTCAGGTGGGGTATATTCCCTGCTAGTGGGCAGAGGTGCCTCCACTTGTTGACCAATGATCATCCAAAGGGGAACTAGGCTGTGGGCTGAGGCAAGGCCTGTTTGGGCCTGTTTCTCTGGTTTTACCGTCCTTGTGGGAAAACTTCACTTGGCGAGGAAGACTCACCTGATGGGGTGGTCTCTCTGGTCAGTTTCCGTCCTAGAGGTTCCCCTCAATCCACAGCTACCACCTGGGCTGGGCTGCATTCCTCTGCAACGTTCCCAGGGGCCCAGACCTACCTCCTGGGCCTGGGAGCCTCACCCTTCACAGACAAGTCTCCTTAGGCTGCCTCTCCTCAGAGAATCTGCCTGCAGTCCTGGAACCTTCACTCCACCCCTCAGCTTGTCTCTGCAGCTCTTCCACCAAGAAGCCTCCTAGGTCCTGGGACCCTGCTCTGCACCTAATCGCCTGGCTGTGCGGCCCCTCCTCTGAGCAGCCACCTGGAGCCCCGTACAGTTTCTCCGATTCCCAGCGACCTGCCACACTCCTCTTCCTCCGGGCAGCCACCTGGTGTTCTGGTGCGGTCGCTAGGAGTCCAAGCAACTCACTGCACGCCTCCTCCTCCCGACAACCGCCCGTAGCCCTGGTGCAGTCACTCCGAGTCCAAGTGACCTGCTGCACCCCTCTGCCTCCTCTGGGCAGCCCCTGGGTGTTCAGGTGCGGTTGCTCTGGGCAGCTGCCTGGAGCTCTGGTGTGGCCGCTCGGAGACCAAGTTATCAGGAGTGGTCGCTCTGAGTCCAAACAACTCACCATGCATCTCCTCCTCTGGGCAGCCACCCGTAGACCCTGGTGCAGTCACTCCGAGTCCAAGCAACCCACTGTGCTCCTCCTTCTCCTCCAGGCAGCCCCCTGGTGTTCAGGAGTGGTTGCTCTGAGTCCAAACAGCTCGCTGTGCAGCTCCTCCTCTGGGCAGCTGCCTGGAGCCCCGGTGGGTTGCTCCGAGTCCAAGCGCTGTGCTGAGCGGCCTCCTCTACGATGCTCCCAGTTGTCCTAGTTCACTTCTCCAGCGGGGGGAGGGTTGTCTCGCCGGGCAGCTCTACTTCACAACTTCCCTGTGTTCCGGGACTACCACCCCATCCAGATGCCTCCCCAATGGGAGAGACTCACCTGGTGGCTTTGAGTTGGTCCCAAGTCTCTCAATATCTCCTCTTCTTGAATCCTGAGTCCTGGAGCAACATGAAATGCAGCCACCCTCTAGTCCGCCATCTTGAAAGCCTCCCAGTGTTAGTTTTAATAGTGGAAAAATGTATGGGTGGGGATTGTGGCTCAGTGTGGAGCACTTGCCCAGCATGTGTGAGGCACTGGGTTCAATCCTCAGCACCTCAAAAAATAAATAAACAAAATAAAGTTATTGTGTCTGTCTACAACTAAAAATATTTTAAAAAATAGTGGAAATTGTAGCTTCAGGTTCTATTCTATATTTAATCTGCTTTTATATTTTGAATTCAATAATACTTATACAGAAATCTCCTTTCCTCTAAGTATGTCACACTAAATTGTACTAATAACAACATTGTCTTTTAGTTAAGAATAATTATTTCCTGTCCTTAACTAAAATTTTCCCAGGAGGCAATTCTTCTCTGCTAATTTTAACAAATACTAAACCTTAGTGTTTGATCATTACCTCCTTTCCATATTATAGTTGATTTTTACTTTTCTCTTATTGGTTTATAGAAAGACAAAAGTGTTCTTCACCATATATTTTAGCAGAATTTGTTCCTATTTGTAGTGGATTTAATTCTCCATCCCCTGTTCGTTGACCCTTTCCTTTGCAATTAATAGCATGACCACTAAAAGGGAGGTCCCTGTTTCTTCCATAATACTGGTTAAGAAAGGAATTGAGAGGCTTCTGCTTTGAAGTGACATAATGTTCAGATGTGGGATCTTCATCCCATTTCTGCAAATTATCATTACTTGAGTTAGATTTAGAAGACTAGATGTCTGTTACTCAAGGGGGTCCCTGACCATATAACTATAAGCCAGTCAAACAAGGGATAGTGTTCACAAGCAAGGGGAGTGACCTGGCTGGACCTCAATAACCAGAATATTCAGACTGTCTTGCCAATGGCAGATTCTGTGCTATTGTGCTTGTGTTAAGTATGTGTGTGCTAAGCATTTGAATAGGTCTTCAGGTACTGCATATATCACTTAAGAAGTCTGTAAAATGGTTTGGTTTAGTTGAAGATAAGGTTAGGATTATAGTGTTATGAAAATCTGACTTAATGCAATTATTTATGGATTCAGGAACATAAAACTCCTCATTGCTTACTTATTGTATTTGCTACTAGTAAAACTGGCAAGAGAAAAACAGTGATAAGAGCAAGTAATGCATCATCTGCTGTATCGGCTCAACCAGAAAAGCACACCATTAGGAGATATAAGGAATTTATTGCAGAGAATTGACTCGCATAATTGTGGGAGCTGGTTCATTCTTCTCTGTTAAACTGTTGTCTTTGTTTCTAATACAGCACTTTGAAGTCCACCTGACAGGCTAGCAGAAAGGGAAGACAGATGTAGAGTGGGGGAGATCAAAAGTAGGTTGAAACCCACAGGAGATGAAGCAAGAAATGTATGGACCTAAAACCCTATTAGTTCTTATTGCCTCCGACATTGGTGGCATGGGTATGTTTCAGATGTCTGGTCATGTCATCCAAAGCACAAAAGTTGGAAAGCAGAAAGGGGAATAGGAAAAGGCTTCCTGCAGCTCACATCAAGGAAGCAAGTCAGTGTGTCAGTCACATTGGGTGTGTTTCTATCCACATCGAATCAGAGACTCCCTTGTGGCCCATTCTAAATGAAAACATGCAAGAAAGTGAAATCTGTCAAATCTCTCAACCAAGTTGGCACATGACAAAACCACCAGGTAAATGTGGTGTTGACTACTAAGATTTAGTTTCATCAATAATTTGCCATTATAAATGTCATTAAAATTCTATTATGTACCAGGCGTTGTAACAAATGCCTGGGAGATAGGAGAGCTGTGTGGGTCCCAGAACATGAATTCTAATCATTCTTGATTTCAGCTGGTTTTTACAATAGTAATATCCATCAATCTTAACTTGGTGAAAGGATGATCTTCAGAATGAATGTAGACCCTCAAATCCTGAGTCAGAATTCCAGCATAGCATGCTCATAAAATGAATTTGATTATAGTATTTTATTTCTCCCCATTACTGTGAGAACAAAAGCATAGAAATTAAAATGATTGTGTTTTCACTTAGAGATGTCATAGAAATTACAGCCCCCCTGTTTGAAAAGCAATTGCTTCAAATCATCAACATTAATTTAGACAACAAGTCTGAAAAGCGATTAGAATCTTGCTCTGTTATGGGTAAAGTGATAAGGGATGGGACTACAGAATTAAATCATAGGCTCTGTCCACCAGAATCCCTTACAGTCTCAAGTAAACAATCATGGGTTAACAGGAAATTCTGTGGTCAGGCAACATCAAAGCATCCAGAGCCTCAGAGAAGCTTTATAATTTCTGGGACTTTACTGAAGCAAATGAGAGTGTCCATCCATCTCCCTTTACTCAATTACCACTGTGGGCTAAAGAAAGAGTTACTTGAATTCACAGCCACTCACTGTTATTTGCATGATGAATATCTACTATGAGAATCTCCCTATGTTTTATCAGCAGTTGTCAGCAGCTATTTGGGCACTCCCTTACTTAAAACTGAAAAATAGAACCAGGCACTCCAACAGCATCTGGTAGGTTATGCAGAGAGAAGAGTTAAACCTAAACAGGTTTTGTATGGCCTTCGTCTTGTCTCCCTTCTGCCCTCTGAACCTTAAATTCTTGCACTAGTTCTGCAGGAGGCATGAAACCTCAGAGCACTTGCCAAGATTTCAGTGTGGCAAGTTGCTTACCCCCTCTTATTAGCAATCTTCCATATAGCCATAGTCACATTAGAGGGACTGTGTGATCTTTGATGTCTGAGCACTATTATGCGGTACAGGGTGTTAGAAGGCAGAGTAGATAAATTTGTTCCCTTTTCCAAAGCACCTGATTTTCTTACCACTTGTGTATTAGGCTAAAAACCAAACCAAACGAAATAGCTAAATAACCAAGCCAAACCAAAGATGCAGACAACAAAATATGTACAAGGAATAAACAAATAATTCTGGGTTCTGGACCCACAACACAGAATATATACTGAAATGAGGTAAAAATGGGAGGATAGAGTTGAGCAAGGATGAGGTTTATATTAAAGAGAGAAGTAATACAGACATGACTGAGTACAAATGGAATCCACATTTAAGGCGGAGCTTCCAGGGTCAGTTATAAAGACATCAAAGAAGCCCTTTATGTGTCTTGAACACTTTAACCAATTAAATCCTAAAATTTCAATTATGGGACTATTTCAATGAAATGGACACAGGTGCAATAAAATAGGATGGAAATAAGAATCTTAACTTGTATATTATTATATTAACTCATTAAGTTATGTGTAATAGTAATTATGATTATCTTGTTATTATAATGTAATTTTGTTCTATATGATTATATTCTGGTATATAATCTTGTTTTATACTATATATAAGTATATAGTATATAAGTATCTTCTACTATCATCTATAGTATATAATTATTTAATATGTATAATTATATTATGTATTCATTTAAGTTTTTATGGGTGTTCCAAACCTGGGATGACTGGACAGAATGGGTAAAGAAACATTGTATCATTTTGTGTTTACTCTAAGTAAGGTGGATGTCAATAGTCTGTACTGGGGATGAAGAAGCTCTGCTTGTGTGTGACTGATTACATACCCAAATCACTCACTTCTAAAGCTCACACTTGTAATGTTAAGTGGGGGTTCTCTTCACCTTCTATCACTGAGACAGACGTGACTTGAAATCTGGTTTGGGAACAGAGATCTGGTGGACATCAATAGGATTTACCCAGTCTGGGAGAAATGTTTTAAGTTAAAGTGGTCCCTCTGGCTCTTAGATTAAAAATTAAAGCAAAACAAACCAAGAAGAAAAAACTGAAACAAAAGCAAAGGAATTAAAACTATTGTGTTTGCAATTAGAGATGTCACAGAAATAGTAGACAACCAGTTTGAGAAACAGTTGCTTCACATCACTGACACAACATTAATTCAAACAATAAACTGATAAGAAACTGCAGGATTGCTCTGTGTTGGGTAAAGTAATAATGTCTGGGACTACAGAATTAAATCACAGGCTCTGTCCACAAGAAGGCCTCATAATTCTAGATAAAAACATACATTCTAACAGGAAATTCTGTGGTCAGGCAAAATTACAGTATCCAGAGTTTTGGAGAAGTGTTATAATTTCTGGAGCTCTGTTAGCAAAGACTGCCCATCCATCTTCCTTTACAAAACTGCCTCTGCAGCCTAAGGAAAGCTTTGTTCTGGAAAGGTGAATTTCTGAAAGGTGAGGGTGAAAATTCATCTCAAGGTGATTGACAGGAAGGATGCCTGAAGAAGGCTTTCTGATCCAAGTCCAAAACATCTTAGGGGATGAAGTGGCACTGACACAGCCATCAGGTGACAGCAAGGCTGTAAACGTTTTTTACGGAGGGCATGGTGAGGTGCAATGGTCATTCACCCAGTGGTGAGGCAGGGGAGACTCTATTTAATCCACACCCTTGGAAAGCAAAATCTGTTGTCCATTTCTTCAATTGCAAAGTTTAGGTGAGCAGCCAAATCAAAGATCAGCTTGAAAGGTCTTTGCTGAGAATTTTTCTGTGAAACTGGCAAGGCATCCCTCGGGTTCCTATTAGTTTCAATATCCCAGATGTGATCTCACACAATCCATAAAACCATATTTTCTCCTCCCCAGGGCTTCCAAGTACTTTGTGACTTAGAACCCACACAGATGTCTCCTAGCATCCTGTTTCCTGAGGCAGATGGTGTGCAAAACCTTAAGTGACAGACAGCATCACTGGGCAGGGGAACTTACAGATTCTATTTTCTCCAATTTCTCTGAAGAGGAAGGTTAGCCAAAATAAATTCTAGTGGGCCTTGGGAACACTCATTTCCCAGCTGCTAAGCCACTCCAGCCCTTCCAAACAGGTGGACACTCAGGTTTCATGGTTTTAAGTTTTGCTTTACTTTTTTCCTGGCATACATTTAGTGGGTTCTTTCTTTCCCATACTTTGAGTAGCATTTTAAACAATTCTTATGTGTTAAAATTAATTCTATCAAATATTCGGGTCAATATAATAATTTAAAAATTTAATCATTCAAATTAGAAACGTCCTTCTTAGTTCAAAGCTTTTCCAGGCTGGGACTCTGCAATGAAGAGGAGTCAGCACCTTTATTCCTCAGCTTACTCAAGGTTTTGGATGGAGTGTTTACAATGTGTTTTGTTTTTGCCTATGTATTTACCTGTATCAGTGCTCTTCAATTCTTAAGGTAGATTTTAGTGATAGTCTGGTGTTCTTTCATTTCAGCTGGTAGGAATTCTTTCAGTGTTTCTTTTAGGCAACTCTATCAGGAACAGATTCTCTCAGTTACTGTTTGGGAATGTCTTAATGTCTACATTATTAGAAGGATAGTTGCAGGCTGTAAAGTTCCTGGTTGACAATTTTTTTTTTTCTTTTAGTCCTTTAATTATTTCATCCTACTGTCTCCTGGCCTCCATGGTTGCTGATAAGAAATATTCTGGACCAGTAGGGGAAATATCTTCTCTATAACATCCATTGAGAACCAACAGGCATTGAAACTGGAAGGACAGAGTCATGATTGATTTATAGTCAGGTTCTTAGCGTTGCCTTCAGAGCAAACTGAACATGTCAGTTTGAAGCCTGATATTTCTTTTCCTCGAGTAAACTCCTTGCAAAATAAAACTTTCTGACTTAATAGTTTTAGTCTCATTTTCTGTAACTCACTTTCTGTAATGATGGATTTGTGAAAAAGGATATTTTTTAAAATCAGCATTGACTGCACCATTGGAAGACTTTCTCAATGGATGTTGTAGAGAAGAAATTTCCCCTACTGGTCCATTTCTTTCCCTGATGCAGCTGACCACCCCTCACCTACCACATTAATGTGTATAGATGTAGATATACATGTAAATTACATGCCGCATACGACACTATTGTATATGTTTTCAATTTTAGTGCAATATTCCATATATGGTATTACAACCTGTCATTTCAATATCTTATCATTTCAATAAGCCTGTTGCTTATTATTATAATTACTTCATAATTTTATTATAATTACTTTATAATTTAAAGCTTTTTCTACTTTTCAAAGTTTTAAGATTAAATAATTTTATTTTACTACTTTTTGAAGTTTTATTTTATATTAAACTGATTTCAAACTTTTTTTAAAAAAAGAAATATTCTGTTAATTTTATGGGTTAATCTAATTGGGGGATACCTTGTACATGATGAATCATTTCTGGGTTATTGCTTTTAAGGTTATTGGTCATTGTCCTTCAACAGTTTAAGATATCTAGATGTGGATCTTTGAGTTGATTCTCTGTATTTTAAGTATTTTAGTCATATAGATGAATGCTTTCTTCAAATGTGGGATTTTTTTGGTTATTATTTTTCATATATCTTTCTTCCTCTTTCTTTCTCTTTTCCTTTTCTGTGACTCTTAATATGCTTATGTTGTTTTTCTTAATGTGTACCATTGGTTTCTGAAGATCTGTTCAGTTTTCTTCATTTTTTTTTTTCTTTATGTTCTTTAGATTGGAAAATCTCAATGGATGCTTCTTCAAGTTCACTGATTCTGTTTTCTTTCTGCTCAACTCTGATGTCAAATCTATCAAAGTTTTTATTTTAGGTATTATACTTTCCTACATCACCTTCTGATTATTTATATAATTAGTTTTTAGTGATATTCTCTATTATATGAGACAAAATTCTCACAGTTTCATTTAGTTCTTTAGGCATGGATTTCTTTAATCTCTTGAACAAATTTATAATATTTGATTTCAAGTCTTTACCATGTGTAGGTTTCTTTAGAGATAATTTATATTTTCAGTTTTTGCTGTGTGTGGGGTAAACATTTTCTATTTTCATGTCTTGTAATTTTTTTGTTGTTTTGAAAACTGGGTTTCTTTGTTTTCACCAAAATCTCCTCAAATGTCTATACCCTCCATCCTCTAGTCCCTGTTTATCACCATTGCACTCTTTGCTTTTAAGAATTTAACTTTTTAAAATTCTACAAAAGAAAGATGGTGGACTAAAGGGAAGCAGTGTTTCTGGTAGCTGGGTGATCCAGTATTCGGGCATCCGGAATACTGCTTCTCTGCCAGGTAGGTGAAAGGGAGATGACTAAAACTCAATACTGAACAGCTAGAGTGCCTTTGAGACAGAAATTTGGGGATCATTAAGCAAGGAGAAAGGGACAGAAATAAAGCTAAGCTGCTTGCTGGAGCAGTGGACTTAACATACAATAACAAAAGAAGTCGAGAAATACAAGGAGAGTCTTAGCGTGGAAAGTCCTGAAATCTCAGGAACAGCCTGCCCTAGGCCCACCAGAGGTTGTTGGACACAGTAAATGGGTACAGGGTTGATGCCCCACATTTAACCATAGTCTGGAGTGAGCCTAGGCAGGAGTCATCTTGAGCACATTGGCTCACTGGGTGGCTGCAGATACAGGGACTGATAAGTGGGTTCTGGGAAAATGGGTTTGGCTCCAATACATAGTACAGGCACAAACCAGTCACGTGAACTAGTCTGAGCCACAAAATCTAGAGAAAATTAGGCATGGAGAGTACTTTGCATGCATGGCGGGGTGGGGGTGGGGGTTGGGGACAGGACAGAGAGGCTGGGAATAATGGGTTCTCTCCCACCTTTGAGTCTAGCAGCTTGCAGGACCAGATGCTGGGTCAGGAGTCAGGGAGTCTGAATGCGTGGGTGTATCTGCTCAGAAACAGACCCCAGGTGGCTGGGAAAGACATAGGACCAGCTGTGGAGGATCAGGAATCTGAATGGCAGGTGTATCTGCCCTTGGGTACTGACCCAAAGAGGGTTGGAAAGATGAGGATCAAGAATCTGAATGGGCAGGTGTGTCCAAGCTTGCAGATAGACTCTGGAGGTTGGGGAGAAAGCAGGACCAGCTGCAGAAGCTTGGGAACCTGAATTGGTTAGTGTGATTGTGCTTGGGGATGGAATCCAAGAGACCATAAAGGTCAGTACCCTCCAACAACAGAAGCAGCGTGGTTCTGCCCCTGCCCCTCTCTCACAAGAGAATCCCTGGGAAAACTCCAGAGGTACAGAGAATTAGCTGCAAAATAAAGTACTTGGGGACTCACTAGACTTTAGCCCTGTCCTGCCCTCAAGAGTTCCATCTTATGTATTCATCTCACAGAACCCAGCTGCAGTTTCACCTTGGAGAAGAGCTGATGGAATTTCTCATTGCAAACTTGATCTTACTGCAGGGCAGGGAAGCAGAGGATTTTCAACTGTCTGTCATCTTGGTGAGCAACACACACACACACACACACACACACACACACACACACACACACAAAGGAGTTGACAACCTATGACCCCTATTCTTGGTGTCCAGTACATACTTCAAGAAGAAATATAAAGGAAAACTGTTGACAGATGGGCCCAGACACTGAACATATACTCTCACTGACTTTTTTATCCACTGCGATGGAAACAATCCCTTAATTTTGCACCAAGATTCTTTTTAAAAATTTTTTTTCTTGTCCTTTTTTCTAGATCGCTGAATGATTCATGGACATTTATACATATACATATTTGTTTCTGTTTTCTCAATTCTAGCATTTTTAAATGTTACTCATTTTTCCTTGCTCTGTCTGTTGAGGGTTAGGATTTTTGATTAGTATATTTTGATTTTCTTATATTGTCTTTTTCACTCTTCAATTTCCCTTGTTTCTCTTTCTTCTTTTACTCTTTCTAACAGTCAAATCCTATTGTTATTTCTTTTACTCTTCTTTTAATTTTTTACTTCTAATTTTTCTGATCTCTCCACAACAGTCACATTCTATGTCACTTTGGCATCTTTCACATTCACCTATTGAAATTTCAAACCCTTTTCTGCCCCCATTCTTTCATCTTTCCTCTTAACTTTATTCTTAACATCTCTTAGTACTAAAAGAAATATATATATATAATATAAATATATATATAATATAAATATATATATAATATTAATATTATATATAATATTATTATATTATATATAATATAAATATATATATAATATATATATATAAAACACATTATTACACCATTAGGGGTGGAATCTGGTGATATATATATATATATATATATATATATATATATATAGAGAGAGAGAGAGAGAGAGAGAGAGAGAGAGAGAGAGAGAGAGAGAGATATGACATTTTGTCCACTGCAATGGAAACAACCCCTTAATATTCATGTGTGTGTGAGTGTATGTGTGTATATACATATACACACACATACATACACCACCAGATCCACCACTAATTGTGAAATAATAAGTAATATGACAGAAGTCAAAGATAACACCAATTTTTTTCTTGCCTGACATAATTCATGATTACTTACTATTCTTACTGATGGAAATTGCTGATCCTACCAATTCTGTTTATTGTGCCAATTAACATTTTAGATGTCATAATAGAAACCAAATACATAGTTTATTGCTAGATATTGTTTACATAGGTTGTTGCCATCAGTTGGCCTCCCCTAATCTGTGAGGCACTGGAAACCAACAGGGTCACTATAAATTCATAGGGTAGAAACTCTGCTGCTTCAGGAACATTCAAACAGATGGGTAGACACACAAATAATATGAAAATGCAAGGGAACAAACCATCCTAAACAACCCAGAATGCCCCAACAACAGACTCCATTGAAATGTCAGAAAAGGCATTTAGAAAGTTCATAGCTCAACTAATTTATGAGGTAAGAGATGGTGTAAGGAGTGAAATCGGAAAATACAAGAAGCGAAAGTTCACATCAATAAGGAAATAGAGATTCTGAAGAATAATTCATCAGAAATCCTTGAAATGAAGAAATCAATATAGCAAATTAAAAATTCAATGGAAAGCATCACTAATAGAGTAGATCATTTGGAAGACAGAGTTTCAGGCAATGAAGACAAAGTATATAATCTTAAAAATAAAGTTGATCATGGAGAAAAGATGTAAAGTGATCATGAGCAGCATTTTCAAGAAATATGGGATAACATTAAAAGGCCATATCTAAGATTCACAGAGATAGATGAAGGCTCTGAGATATAAACTAAACTAAAGGAATATAAAATCTTTTCAATGAAATAACAGAAAATTTCCCAAATCTTAAGAATCGAATGGAAAATCCAATACAGGACACATATAACTTCCAAATATTCAAAATTACAGCAAATCTACAATAATACACATTATTATGAAAATGCCTAACATAACAGAATAAGAATAGAATTTTGAAAGCTACTATAGGAGAGTGACTGGTTACATTTAGAGGGAAACCAATCCAAATTTCAGCTGATTTTTCAACCCAGACACTAAAAGCTAGGAGATCTTGGAGTAATATATACAAAGTTCTGAAAGAAAATGAATGCCAAACAAGAGTACTGTATTCAGCAAATTTAACTTCAGAATTGAAGACAAAATAAAACCTTTCCTGATGAACAAGAGTTAAAAGAATTCACAACTAGAAAGCCTGCACTACAAAACATACTCAGTGAAATATTTTATGAAGAAGAAATGGAGAATAAGAATTAAAACCAGCCAAGGGAAAAACTATGCAAGAACAATAGTCAAGCAAAGGGAAATCTATTTCAACTTAAAAAATATAAATGAATCAAAATGATAGTATATAAAAAATTGTGTATCAATAACAACACCAAATGTTAATGAACTAAACTCATCAATCAAAAGATATAGCCTGGCAGACTGGATGAAAAAATAAGACCCAATAGATGAATGGATAAAGAAACTGTAGTATATATACACAATGGAATATTATTAAGCCATAAAGAAGAATAATATTATGGCATTTGCAGATAAATGGATGGAATTGAAGAATATCATGCTAAGTGAAATAAGCCAATCTCCAAACCAAAGGCCAAATGTTGTCTGTGATAAGTGGATGATGATACTTAATGGGGATTGGGGGTTGGGGAGTGAGAAAAGAATGGAGGAACTTTAGATTAGAAGGAGGGAAATGAGAGGGGGGAGGGGAAAGGGGTATGAAAGATAGTGGACTGAGACAGATATCATTACTCTATGTACATGTATAATTACACAAATGGTATGAATCTACATCATGAACAACCACAGAAATGAAAAGATGTACCCCACTTGTGTACAATGAATCAAAATGCAGTCTGTAAAAATAAAAATAAAAAAAAAAAACAAGACCCAACAATATGTTGTCTCCAGGAGACTCACTTCATAGGCAAAGACATCCACACAGTGAAGGTGAAAGGATGGGAAAAAACATATCACTCACTTGGATCTCAGGAATAAGCAGGGGTTTCTGTCCTCGTATCAAAAAAGGTAGAATTCAAGCCAAAGCTAATCAGAAGATACACAGAAAGTCATTTTATACTGCTTAAGAGAATTATACAACAACAGGAAATAACAATTGTAAATATTTATGCCCTAAACAATGGGGCACCTACATACATCAAACAAACCTTCTCAATATAAAAGATCAGATAAACCACAACACGGTAATGCTGGGTGACACTAATATTCCTTTCTCATCACTATATAGATCTTCCAAACAAAAACTTGATAAAGAAACTATGGAACTAAAAAAATAATTGATAATTTAGACTTAACAGATATATAGAATATTTCATTCATCAAAGTTATAATACACTTTCTTCTCAGCAGCACATGGAACATTTTCTAAAATAAATTACATTTTAGGCCACAAAGAAACTCTTAGTAAATACAAAAATAAATAAATAAATAAATAAATAAAATAAAAAACAAACAAAAAAACCCAACCAAATAGAGATAATATCCTGTATTCTATCAGATTATAACAAAATGAAATTAGAAATCTACAATAGATTTAAAATAGAAAGTATTCTAACATCTGGAGGCTAAATGATTCACTATTGAATTATGAATGGAAAGTATAAGAAATAAGGGGTGTTATAAAAAATACTGAGAAGCAAACAAGAATAGAGAGAAAACATATTGAAATCTCTGGGACACTATGAAGGTAGTTCTAAGAATAAAATTCGTAGAATTGAGTTCATTCATTAAAAGAATAGAAAGTCACCAAATAAATAATCTAACATTACATGTCAAGGCTCTAGAAAAAGAAGAATGAATCAACACCAAAACCAACAGAAGACAGGAAATAATTAAAATCAGAGCTGAAATTGATGAAATTGAGTTAAAAAATCAAAAAATTCACAAAACAAAAAGTTGGTTCTTGGAAAAGTTAACAAAATTGATAAACCCTTATCCTGAGCAAAAGAATAAAAAAAATTCCAATTGTTAAAATCCATGATGAAAAAGTAAGTATCACTAAAGACATAACTGAAATACAGAGGATAATCAGAAAATATTTTGAAAATTTGTACACTAATAAGGTAGAACATCTTGATGACATTGACAAATTCCTAGAGATATTCAATGTACTCAAACTGAATCAGGAGGACATAGAAAATGTAAACAGACTAATTTCAAGTAGGGAGATTGAAGCAGTCTTCAAAAGCCTACCAACAAAGAAAGCCCAGGACTGTGGGTTCTTCACAGAGTTCTACCAGTCCCTGCCAACATCCTAAAATCAATATAATGCTAAGTGAAATAAAGTCAATCCCAAAAAACCAAAGGCTGAACAAATGTTTTCCTTGATAAGTGGATGATGATACATAATGCGGGGCTGAGGGGTGGGGTAAGAGAAGAATGGAGGAATGTTAGATTACATAGAGAGAAATGAGAGCAGGGAGCAGGCAGGGGTATGAAAGATGGTGGACTCAGATAGACATCATTACCCTATTTACACGTATGATTACACCAAAGGTATGAATGTACATTGTGTACAACCATAGAAATGAAAAGTTGTACCCCATTTGTGAACAGTGAATCAAAATTCAGTCAGTAAAAATTTAAAAAAATTAAAAATCAATAAAAATCACATAAATATGCTTAAATATAAGAATCACATGATTATCTCTGTAGGAATACATTTGACAAATTACAATATACATTCCTGTTTAAAATATGAGAAAAAAATCAGCATAAAAGGAACTTGGAAAAACATTATAAAAACTATATATGACAAACTCAAGGCCAATATCATTTTAAGTGGAATAAAAATTGAAAAGTTTGCCTCTAAAAACAGAAACAAGACAGATGTGCCCATTTTCACTACTTATATTCAACATAGTCCTTAAAACTCTAGCCAGAGCAATTAGACAAAAGGAAGAAATTAAAGAGATACATATAGGAAAAAAGAACTCAAACTATCTCTGTTCGCCAACGACATGATCCTTTATTTAGAAGACTTCAAAAATCACCAGATAACTTCTAGAACTCATAAATGAATTCTGAAAGAAGCAGGAAATAAAATTAATACCAAGAAATCAATTGTGTTCTTAAACTTCAATAATGATTCAGCTGAAAGAGAAATTAGGAAAACCATCCCATTCACAATAGCTTAAATAAATAAATAAATAAATAAAGCAACTTGGGAATCAATGGAACAAAATAGGTGAAGGACCCTCTATGATGAAAACTACAGAATATTAAAGAAAGAAAAAGAGGAAGATATTCGAAGATGAAAAGATCTCCATGTTCTTGGATAGACAGAATTAAAATGATCAAAATGGCCATATAGGGCTGGGAAGATAGCTCAGTTGGTAGAGTGCTTGCCTTGCATGCACAAGGCCCTGGGTTCGATCCCCAGCACTGAAAAAAAAAAAAAAAATATAATGGCCATACTACCAAAAGCACTATACAGATGTATTACAATTTCCACTAAAATTTCAATGATTTCTTCGTAGAAATAAAAAAAGCAGTCATGAAATTCATTGGAAAAATAACAGGTTCAATTTAGCCAAAGCAATACTTAGTGTGAAAAGTGAAGGAGAAGGCTTTACAATCCTAGACTATAAATTATGCTACAGAGTTATAGTAACAAAAATAGCATGGTATTGGCACCAAAACAGGCATGAAGACCAATGAAGCAGAACAGAAGACACAAAAACAGAGTTCCTTCATACTTGATTAAGTGCCAAAAACTCATATTGGAGAAAAGATAGCCTCTCAACAAATGGTGCTGGGAAAACTAGAAATTCATATGTAGTAGAATGAAATTTAACCCTTATTCCTCACCCCACACAAAACTCAACTCAAAGTGAATCAAAGACCTAGAAATTAGACCAGGAACCCTGCATATACTAGAAGAAAATTTAAGTTGCAAACTCCAACATATTGGCTCAGGCACTGACATCTATAACAAAATTCCTGAAGCACAAGACGTAAAATCAATAATCAGGAAATGGGATGGGATCAAACTAAAAATCTCCACAGCAAAAGGAATAATCAAGAACGTGAACAGAAATCCTACAGATGGGAGAAAATTTTTGCCACCTGCACCTCAGTTAACTCATTTATTTCCAGGACATGTAAAGAACTCAAAACCTTAATACCAAAAGAAAAAAAAAAAAAAAAAAAAAAAAACAACTAAAACAAAACAAACAAAAAAAAAAAACAACAAAAAAAAACAAAACTCAAATAACCCAACCCATAAATAGGCAAAGGAACTGAATAGGCACTTCAGAGAAGGAGAAATACTAATGATCAACAAGTATATGAAAAGCTGTTCAACATTTCTAAAAATTAAAGAAAATGGAAATTAAAACTACAGTGAGATTTCTTCTCACTCCAGTCAGAATGTAAATTATTAAGAATACAAGTAACAATAAATGTTGGCATTGCTGGTGAGACTGCAAATTGATACCACTACTCTGGAAAGCTGTGTTGAGATTCCTCAAAAAATTAGGAATGGAACTACCATTTGATCCAGTTATCCCACTCCTTGGTTTATATACCAAAGATTTAAAATCAGCATACTACAGTGATGCAGCCACATCAATGTTTATAGCAGCTGAATAGACAGTAGTAGAGCTATGGAGCCTACCCAAATGTCCTTCAAGTAAGGAACAAAGAAATCGTGAGATACACACACACATACACATAGTAGAGTATTATTCTGCCATAAAGTAGAATGACTTTATGACATTTGCAAGTAAATGGATGGATCTGGAGACTATAATGCTAAGTGAAATAAGCCAGTCTCCAAAAGTAAAAGGTGCAATGTTTTCATTGATATGTGGAAGTTAACCCACAACAAGGGGGAGGAGGGCAGAATTCAGTAGATTGGACAAACGGGAATGAGGGAAGGGAGAGGGAATAGGAAAAGCAAAGACAGTGAAATGAATCCAAAATAATTTTCCTATGTACTTAGATGAATACTCCATAGTGAATCTCACCATCTTGTACACAGACAGGAATGGCTCCTAACTGCAATAAAATATATTCTTGTACAATTATATCAAACTAAATTCTGTCATCTATTATTAAAAAGTATAAATATATAAAAAATTCTAAATAAATGTGATATCATAAAATATTTATATTTCTGTGCTTGACCAAATGTTCTTGTTTCACTCGTTTTCACAAATAACAGTATTTTAAAGATTTTTTAAAAGCTGAAATCTCTTCTGTTATATATATGCATTCATCTTTTGATGGACTCTTATGTGAATGATACTGCAATAAACATGAAAGTGCAGAGAGCTATTCAACATATTGATTTTATTTTCTTTGGACATATATCCAGTAAATATGGTTTTAGTTGTCTGTAAAATTTCCAAAGTGGTTTCTATGTGATTATACTATTTAACACTCCCACCAACAGTGTATGTAAGTGTTCCCTTTTCTCTACATCCATTTCATCACTTCTAGTTTTCCTCTTTTTGATAATTGCTATTCCAATTAATATGAGGAATACCTCATTATGATTTTAAGCTTTATTTCTCCAATCATTAGTGATCATGGTTTTAAGTTGCATTTCTCTGAAAATTAATGATATTGAGCATTTTTCCTATACCTGTTGGTCATTTGTATAGCCTATTTGGAGAAATATCTATCTAGATCCTTTGCAAATATTTTTTCTTGGTCATTTTAAAATGAAGTTATTTGTTTTCTTAGTATTGAGTTGTTCAGATTCCTTATATACATTGAAAATTGACCCCTTACCAAATATATGGTTTGCTTTGAATTTCTCCCTTTCCATAGATTTTCTCCTTACTTTTGATTGTTACCTTGACTGGGCAGAAGCTTTTCAATTCAATGTAATCCCATTGTTTTTGTGTCCTGTGCTTTTTGTATCATATCCACAAAACCTAGACCAGGGTCATGGAGCTTTTCCACATGTTTTCTTCTAGTACTTTTACAGTTTAGAGTCTACACTGAAATCTTTACTCTCTTTTGAGTTGATTTTTGAACATGGTTTTAGATAAAGGTCTGATTTCACTCTTTTGCATAGGGTGTCCAATTGTCCCACACTACATTGAGAGTTTCTCCTTTCTCTGTTGCATGAAAACTGCATATTTTAAACAATGTAACTTGGAAACTCTGGAAATCAGATGTCATCCCCCATCCAGGGATTATTGTTGCTACTCTCTGTTGTTACTGTGTTCAATTGTTTAGTTTTGTTATGCTTATTCTCCTATGCTCACTAAAGTCTCTGCTGTTAACTTAGTGGTCAACTAATAATTGTTGAAATATTCTTAAGTCATGGAATCAATAATTCACCCAGTATTTCTCTAGGGGCTCTCTATACATTTCAAAGCATGACTTTACTACTTTTCCTGTCAGTTTTCAATTGATTTAGCCTTCAAGTGATGCTTGCATAGAACCTCAAACTCAGTCCCAATTGGGCCTGAGGGCCATGAGTGTAGCTCAATGGTAGAGCAGCATGAACGAGGTTAAGGGTCCAATCCCCAGCATCCCCCTTGACCAACCCCCTCACATAATTGAAGGACTTCTCAGTCTTGTCTTGGTATTTGTACATCAGTGCTGGGCATTCAAACAATTCTAACAGTACTGCTCTGTGTGTGCTATGTATATGAAGCATCATGGTATGAGATGATGTGAACATCCAAATATAAGACTGAGATTGGGTTTTATTATTACCAGTTGTCTCATCTCATATAAGTTAAACTCTTGGCATTAGGTATCTCTAAATTTACAGAAATATATTAGAGCTTTTCAAAGTCCCTATGAACATCTCATTCCCCAGATCTTTCATTTAAACATTTTTTTTCCCCTTTTGCTTGGCTTATCATTTCTTCTGACTATTATCCACTACTTTGTGTAGTTGCAAAGTTAAAAACTTTTTCTTTAGATGCTCTCGGGGAAGGGTTTGCAGCACCTAGTGAGAACCAAGTCAGGTCAAATAAAGATAGTCTTGTAAGAGGAGCCTTTTAAAAGAAAACTTCCAGGCAGGCTTAATGAAGACAGCTCTCTGGGATGGAGTCTTTGAAGGAGTGTCAATGGCATTCTGTCAGCTCCAGTGGCCACTCATTTTCACTGTGGCTGCAGGTGACTGTTGTCAAGACTACTGTGGAGCAGGAGAGGTGTGGATGGAAACAGGCAAGTTAAAACACCACAAAGTTCACAGTTGTTGCTAAGATTCTGTTGTTTTCTTCAGCAAATGCTCCTTGCATTGCTACAACTCTGGTTAATTTCTGGAGTTCTGCAAAAGTTGGTCTTCACAACGTTTGATAGTTTTATCATTGCTTTTACAAAAAAGATGATTTTCATAAGACTTTCTTTTACCATTTATGCTGTTGTGAGATTCCATTTTGTGAGGTGAATAGGAATAGTGGAGATCCCAACAGTGATGCCAGACTTAACAGATAAATAGGAGTTGAAGGAAAATCCTTTACTATTCTAAGGAAAGCTCTGCTCTCTGGACCTTCTCTATTCCATCAGCAGTGTTTTAGTCAGTTTTTTCACCACTATGACCAAAAAGATCTGACAAGAACAATTGGAGGAGGAAAAGTTTAGTTTTGGGCTCACAGTTTCAGAGGTCTCAGTCTGCAGACAGCTGGCTCTATTCCTCCAGACTCGAGGCGAGGCAGAATATATGGTGGAAATATGTGGTGGAAAACAGCAACTGGGAACATGGCACCAGGAAGCAAAGAGAGAGCTCTATTCCACAAGGACCAAATATAAACCCCTAAACCTTGCCCCCCAGTGATCCACCTCCTCTAGTCCCACCTTACCTGTCTGTGTTACC
The DNA here is from genome assembly GCF_902686455.1 of Sciurus vulgaris. Classification (NCBI taxonomy): domain Eukaryota; kingdom Metazoa; phylum Chordata; class Mammalia; order Rodentia; family Sciuridae; genus Sciurus; species Sciurus vulgaris. The sequence continues at coordinate 75,144,778 of NC_136463.1, forward strand.
ATTCTGATACCTATCAGAGGTATAATTCACTAATTGGATTAAGACTTTCATAACCAATCATTTCACCTCTAAACTGTCTTGCATTGTCTCACACATGAGATTTTGGGGGACTCCTAATATCTAAACCATAACAAGTAGCTACATTTTTCTATTTAAATTTAATGTAATTACAATGAATTTTAATTTAAAATTTAGCTTTTAATTAATAGTTACAAAAATATCAGGGATTGAATCGTCACATAAGGATAGTGACTTTGTTTTTCAGCCTTAATGCCACAGAATATCTCCATTACTCCACAAAGTTCTCTTGGAAAGTGTATATGAGGCATCTTGGTGCAATATGAGTTGGATATCAACAAAAGACATATGAAATGACCATACTGGTTTCCAACTGTTTCATTGAGAGCAAATTAGTTAACTTCTCAGTATCAAGGATATTTAAGAAGTGTTGTGGGTTATGAGTAATTATTTAGGAAAATAATTACTCTAATACTAGCACATGGAAGATACTCAATAAATGTTGCCTCCACTGTTCTTCTATATACACATTCATCACCCTTACTTTCTCTTGAAATGCTTGCAAAGGGAACTATCTTCCATTCCTGATAATGTGTAATACAAGTATTTCTCCATGGCAACAAGTATTAGGTAGCTAAGGAAAAAAGAAAAAAAATCATAGGCAATCAACAACCTCAAAGAAAGAGAAGGGAGTCTTTTTTAATGGTTTATTTATTTTTATTTTTTACAGACTGCATTTTGATTCATTGTACACAAATGGGGTACATCATTTTGTTTCTATGGTTATACACTATGTAGATTCATACCATTTGTGTAATCATACATGTACATAGGGTAATGACGTCTGTCTCATTCCACCATATTTCATACCCTCTCCCTCTCATTTCTTTCTACATAATCTAAAGTTCCTCCATTCTTCTCTTACCCCGGACTTCTCCACCCCCATTATATATCATCATCCACTTATCAGGGAAAACATTCGGCCTTTGTTTTTTTGGGATTGGCTTATTTTAGTTAGCATGATATTCTCCAATTCCATCCATTTATCTGCAAGTGCCATAATATTCTTCTTTATGGATAAATAATATTCCATTGTGTATATATACCACAGTTTCTTTATCCATTCATCTGTTGAAGGGCATCTAGGTTGATTCCACAAATGGTGCTGGGAAAACTGTAAATCCATATGTAGTAAAATGAAATTAAACCTCTATCTTTCACCCTGCACAAAATTCAACTCAAAATGGATCAAGGGCTTAGGAATTAGACCAGAGACTCTGCATCAAATAGAAGACAAAGTAGGCCCAAATCTTCATCATATTGACTTAAGATCAGACTTCCTCAATAAGACTCCCAAAGCACAAGAAATCAAAGCAAGAATCAATAAATGGGATAGATTCAAACTAAAAAGCTATTTCTGAGCAAAGGATACAATCAATAATGTGAAAAGAAAGCCCACAAAGTGGGAGAAAATCTTTTCCACACATACTTCAGATTGAGCACTAATCTCCAGAATTTATAAAGAATTTACAAAACTTTACACCAAAAATACAAAGAACCCAATCAATAAATGGGCCAAGGAACTGGACAGACACTTCACAGAAGACATACAGGTGATTATTAGGTATATCAAAAAGTGTTCAACATCTCTAGTAATTAGAGAAATGTAAATTAAAACTACTCTAAAATTTCATCTTACCCCAATTAGAATGACTATTATCAAGAACACAAACAATAATAGATGTTGGCGTGGATGTGGGGAAAAAGGAACACTCATACATTGCTGATGGAATTGCAAATTGGTGTAGCCACTCTGGAAAGCAGTATGGAGAATCCTCAGAAAACTTGAAATGGGCCCACCTTTTGATCCAGTTATCCCACTCCTCAGTTTATACCCAAAGGCTTAAAATTAGCATACTACAGTAATGCAGCCATGTCAATGTTTATAGCAGTTCAATTCACAATAACTACATTGCGGGAGTCTTTCCTTAGTGGCCCATTTATTTCTGGAGGGTAAGGGCAGAACCTCATTGTGGTTTTCTCCTGTTGTTATTTTCAGTCATTTTGGTTTATCCTGTTCTTTGGTGGCCTAGCTCCACCTCTGGTCTAGACCACTTTCCTTTCTGTGACACTACCCTCTCCTCACCCCTACATGGTCTCAGACAATATCCCTAAAGCCTGTTTCCATTTATAGAGACCTTCTCTGTAAGTAAGTGTTATTCCTCTTTTATAATTAAACACATTTTGCTGTAAAATTTTAAGTTAACGAATAACAAGTCTTGGCTATTTGAACATTTTGATAAAAACCCTTATTTATTAAGAGACAAGAAAAGTATCTGCCTCATTGCTAATAAAAATATACTCTTTCATTGCAATACTTTTTTCTTAAAATCTTAAAACTAGAAGAAATAGGGCCAGACACTAAAAGCCATGGATTCTTTACTGGTGCTTCTTAATGGTCATTTCAAGTCTGAAGGAAAATGAATATTCCTTACAGGATAACTCTCAGGATTTATTTAAAAAGAACAAGACTGTCAACAGTGATCTAAATTTCCTATTAAATTAGAATTGCACAGTGGAAGATGGACCTCAGCTGTCCTAGGAACCAGGCTCTTGGAGGATGGAGCAATAACATGGCGAGAGTCCCATAGCCACCTTCTAAAACAGTAAAGGGAAGCATGACCATATTGCAGTAGGTTCTTGTAAAGCTGAAAGCTCTTAAATGAAGTTGCTTTAAAAACTGTGGGACTAGTGTATTCCAAGGAATAATAACAATATACATTTTTCTTGAAAGAAAAAAATGTATAGGGTTTTATTCCCTAGGGAAATAAAACAGTAACTACTGTTTTCAATACTCTGGAAATCTGCTACATCATGTTGCTACTTAATAACTATGACTTAAGCAACTATATTACATTGAAACAAAGTTTCCAACCTTTAAAATGACTTTCTTGACCATTACTTCTGTTATTCATAACTTTTTGAAAAAATGATGAAAAATCCAAATAGCTTGTCCCTATTTAACAAATACAGAGATGAAGAAGCAACAGCCATATACTTGAGGTGAGACGAAAAAGAAGGAAAAAGTTTCATGACTTGCAGTTGAAGAGAAAGGTGAGTTTGCATCAAAGTTAATATTTAAAAAAAATAACATTGTCACTCATCTCTGCAGCACTAAGTGTACTAGGTGCTATGAATTCAAAGCAACACAGGGCATGATGGGAAAGGGGAAAAGCCAGCTAGTGAAAAAGCTTGCAAGATAACTCAAAAGTGTGGCATGGTCCATTTGGTCTGTCACAGGGATGGTCACCTGTACTGGTATGTCCTGATCTCATTACATCCTGTATTCATGGAATTTAAAGTGAAAAAAGAATATGATAAGAGATAATGGAGGCAATAAGGTCAGAGAAGAATTTTCTTCAATGACCCTCAATTAGAGAGCAGTCATTAGGGATTCCCATTTAATTGATGGGATTTGTAATCAAATCTTTTTGGTCTATATCTTCCCTTATCCTCTACAACTAATCATGGTGTAACCATATGCACATTTACTTAGCATTTTTTAAGGTATCTGGTAATAACTAAACTCTTTTGCCCTTTTTCCATCTGGGTAGTTTTCAGGATTTGTGCCCCTTTGTTATTCCTTGGCTGTAGGAAGTAATCCCATGGAGGAGCCACATGCTACAGAGAGTTCCCATGAAAATGATGTGACAAGGCTTTGGTGGACCTTGGCTAGAAGAGAGGTCAGACTTCTGTCTTCATAATGCCCCCATTACTTTTAGAAACATTGGTTACTTGGCATTAGAAACAAGACCTAAAATAGGAGGGTATTATGAAATTTTGTAATAGAGGTTTTAGGATTTCTGAAAGTCTTCAAGTTGCAGACATTTTGATCCTGAATGTGTAGACATTATTATAACAGTAAATATTCTGTACATATTAGGTTATTTTCTGTTGCCATACCAGAATACCTGCACTGGATGAGAGAAAGAGATTTATTTATAAAACTCTTTTGGAGGTTAAAGGCATGGCACTCACAATCACTCAGCACAGGTGAGGGCACCCTTGTATGTATTATATTGCAGATGGTATCATAGTGCTTATGTGAGAGGGAGAAATCACATCACAAGACAAGAAGCCAGAAAGAAATTTAGGGTCTAGGCTCACTCTTTGATATCAGCCTACTCTCACAGGAAACAACTCACTCTGGAAGATCAACAGTTATCCCTTCCAAGGGCAGTGCCCCCATGACCTAACCACCTCCCACAAGGTTCCACCTTCTACAGGTTCTACCACCTCTTAATACTGGCTCACCTGGGACCAAGCTTCTAACCCATGAACCTTGGGAAAACAAACTACCTACAAATCATAGCACTTTATTCAAATTAAAATATTTATATCCGTGCTACACCAAATGGGTTCCTCACACTCACAGTATTATGTTTCACCTGAAAATTCATTAGAAATACATTGTCTCAGACTCCACTTTAGACCCAGGGCATTTGGATTCACATTTGGCAAATGCTGATCTATATTACTACAACATTCCTAAGACTGTGGTTCCTCAGTGGAAAATTGGTTCTGTTATCAGGCACAGACAGATTGGATAAAAGTTTCAAAGGAAATGTAATGGTTATGTAACTCTGAGAAGGTTTTCCTGCCTAGGACAATACATGGTGGAAGTAAGACAATCTTGTGAAGAAAGAGAATGTCCTACTCCAACAAACTTTTGAGTAGGTCTTAAATATAAGACAAATTTATCAGAGTTAGTGAAAGTCTGAACAAGTGGTAGGCTTTTAGGTTTAGTGAGAGAAGTAAAATGCAGTTTTCATTTTCCATATGGGTCTGGAGAAGGGACCCTGAGATAATAGGCATTCATGTGCTGAGTTCACCCATGAACATTTTTTTGTTTGTTTCTGTACATGCACTAGACTTGAAGAAAATAAATATTTTTCATTTTTCATGTGTTTACTTTCATTTCAGATATGATCAAAGTATTGAAAAACTATAATGCCAAATCTTTTGTACTGTCTATAATTCTACTTCATAGTGTTTTGTATACCCTAATGATTGAATTATGATTGTAATAATGATTGTATGTAATCAGTTTAAGGTCTCCTCCCAATTTCTACGCTAAGCCCATGATGTCAAGGGCTCTGTTGGTCATGTGAACAACTACATTTTCCATAGAATGTTTGGAACTTGAATATAATTGATATTTGTTGACGTGCAGAAGATAAGTAATTCTTGTACAAGATGAAGACTCCAACAAGGAAACTAACTGAAGGATGAGTAAGATTAAATGAGGGAGAAAAAGAGATTACTTCAGGAGAAGGATGAGGTGGAGGTGGTTAGGATAGAGTGGTGTGAGGAGGAGGTGAGCAGCAAATAACTGGTGGATCACTGGATGGGCTTATGAGCTGCTGAACAGAGAGGAGGCTAGCAGCTCCTCTGTATGTTGATGATGGAGTTAAGAGTCCAGGTCCTCATGTGTGCGAGGCAAGATCTCTACCACTGAGCTACATTGCCAGCCTAGCTTGCAGCCCTTGCTGTCACTGTTTAAAGGGGAAAAAAATGAAACCAAAAATAGCTTCCAAAGAAAGAACAGAAGCATGTACTTCCTAGTGAGCTAGACATATAACATAGTGTGTTGAATTATTGTGCTGACTCAACAGAAAGTGATGACTGTCACTATAGTTACTAAGTGTAATTTGTAATGGCCTCAGTTATCACTTAATTACATAGTGTTTTCAAAATTATTGGACAAAAGTAATAACAGAATTACAAGAAAAAAAATCCTTAAACAGCTGAACAAATTACCTGGCAAGTGAATTAATTCATACCAATTCCAGCAATGAAATAAAGTACTAATTACTTCATATCACCATGAATTACATAGGGGAATGGGCAAATTTATTTATCTCTATTAATGGTTTTAATTACTAGAACAGCAACATTTAATGAATTCTGAAATGTTCAGCATTAGAGACTCCTTGTTTTTTTTTTTTTTTTTTTTTTTTTTTTTTTTTAATGTAAAACCCTTGATCTGTACAAGCTTCCCTGTACCTAGGCTGTGAGCAAAATAACTTTGTTTACAGGGTGCAGAAGAGAAAAGCAGGAGAAGCATAAGACACAGCCAAACGTGCTCAAGAGCAAGGATCTGAGCTGCATTTGGTCATAAATATTTATCAAGAAACTATTCTGAACTTCTATAAATCAACAACAGGAGTTGGATTCTGGGGAGAGATGACACATGAGTTGAAATTAGGGGTGGAGATTTGGTCTTGTCTCTGCCACTAAAATTCTGTGAAGTATTTGGGTAAGTAAATGTTCCAATAGGGTATTGTTCTTCAGCTTGTAAAATTTGTCATTTGACAAGGCAATTTCTCAAATTCCTTTCATAATCATATAGCACTGTGAGTTCACAAATATCTTTGAGATATGCTGCCTTGTTTAATTCTTTTTAGGATTTTACTTAAAACTGTTTTTGATTGACATAATAATTATACATATTTATGGGGTACAATGTGATGTTTCAATTCACACATACATCATGTAAGGGTGAATTTAGTTAACAACAGTGCTTCATTTAATTTTTATGTCAACATTTTGTTCGGGATGATGGGTTGGAAGGACTTATTTTTCCTGTTCTTGTAAGTTTTGTTTTTGGAAAAAGGACACACATGAACACATACAGGATTTTTAATTTCTAAGGAACTAGAACACATTGAATGCTCATCATTTTCTAATTAAAATGGGAAGTAATGGCTCTGTTGACTTGAATATCAATTGTTAAAGAAGCATTTTATTTAGGATTCAAAATCCCTTTGGCTATCTTGGAAAGATTGCTAAGAGTCATGAAGATAAAAACATGGCTATAAAATGTATGTCCATTTCTGCACATTTTCAACCCTTTAATGACCACAGTCATGACCATCTTGTCCTTCCCTGGAGCAACTGATTTTCAAAATGCTTCAGAAAACAGTTTTGTGAAATAAGCTGGCATTTTATTGGCAAATCATTTTCTGGTGTATGCACAAGTGTTACCAAACATTGCAATTATATTTGCATATGAGAATGGTAGTTTATTTAAGAAAAAATATTTTTAGGCAATAAATTTAGATTCTCAAAATATATTCATTTTTTCTCATTAAAGTGTTCTTTATTGTACCCCATATAGTGATTATTATCACTAAATGCTTAAGTGATTATTTAAGATCTGTATTTTCACTTTTATTGCAATTTTACAAAACTCTCCCCAACCACATTATAAACCCCACGAGGACAGAAATCACATCTTTTATGGAAGTCATTGTTGATCCTAAATAAAACATGCTCTGGAGGGTAGGGCATTAATTAATATTTTCTAATTGTGACCATTATTTTTGTTTTTAGGCTACATCTACATACAGACCTTAAAACAGCACAATATAATAAAAAGATTATGAGATATGAAGTCTGAAGACTATTTTAAGCAAATATTTTAATGATGCATAATATGCGTACAGTAAAATGCACAGAGCTGTTCAGTTCCATATATTCTCACAGAGAGGATATGCCAGTGTACCATGTCAAAGAGTGTGTCATGTCAGAGAGTAGAATATAACCAGGCTCTCAGAAGCCTGCCTTGGACCCCTCTCACTGACTGTCCCCAACCAGCAAGAGATTATTTTATGGTATTTTCACTTAATATTGTCTTTGGGATTTATTCATTTTTGCATGTAGCAATTGAGCATTATTTCTTAAAGTATGCCACAATTTATTTATCAAATCCACACTTAATTGAATCATAGGTTTTCACAAGTCTTTGGCATTCACAATTAGTGTCATGCACAAACATTTTGGGTATATTGAATAAACCTGTTTACCAGAGCATTTAAAAAATAAACATTCAGTATTTACTAAAATATAATATAGTATAATAAAAATTAAAATATTGCATCCTTTAATAATAATGTAAATTATATAAGCTTATAAGCATTTAGTACATAAATATTTTTAGTTGTTGAACATTTTGACACATTTGGATTAGACATATTTTGAGATCAATTTCAGGGTCATAGATTATGCGTATTTTCAAACTAAGTAGGCAATACCAATTTTTATGTTTGTATAATTTGTACTCCACCAGCAATGCAAGGCACTCCATGTTCTTACTAACACACCCTGACTAGATATTTTGTTTCTGCTATACTGAGGGAATACAGTGACATCACATATTGTTCTAATTTTCATTTTCCTGAAGACAGATAAAGGTAAACCTTTTGATATTTTTAAGACATTTAGCTATTCTGATTTGTGCAATGTTTTGCCTATTTTTATTGGGTTTTCTATATTCTAGATTTATATATGTTTTTTATATATTTTAAACAAAAATGCTTCATAATTATATTTTGAAAATATATTAAGTCAGTTATATGTATTTTTTAATTTCAAAGAATTTGAAATTTTCTTGTCATCTATTTTAAACATTCTCTTTATGCTTACATTGTTATTAGAAAATATACTGTGTATAATTTCAATCTTCAGACATTTGAGAATTGCTTTTGTGTCAAAATATCAATTTTTTGTAAATATTCTAATATCAATATCAATTCTGCTATTACTGTGTATACTGTATTCCATATCAGATTTACTCATATACATATATACTCTGTTAAGACGCTAATATACATGTAATAATCATATATATACATGTACACATACACAGATATATACATATACTATACTTGTTATATTTTGTCATTTTTTTTTCATTGAGGACTTAATCATATTCCATTGTTTTCTGACTTCCATTATTTCTATTGGAAATTGATATTTTTATTTTTCATTATTGCTTCTTTGAGTACAGTTTGTCTTTTTTTCTGTTTTTACTTAAAACTTTTTATATATTGTAGTTTTCATTAGGGTTACTTTTATGTGTCCACATTGTGTTTTCTTTGTATACATACAGTTTAGTGATTGTAGCATTTTTTAATCTGTCTTGAAAGATTTTTTTTTTTAATTTTAGAAAACTCTGGCCACTATATCTTTTAAACTTATTCTGTCTTTTCCTAAATAAATAGTTCTTTATATGTTAATGATTTCACCGTGCATCACAGTCTTTTTTCTTTGAAAAATTTCCCATCCTTTTAATTGTTCATGCTTCAGTTTACATATTTTCTTCTGACATCTGTTAACTAATGCTGTCTTTGTGTCTAGTCTGATGTTAAATCCTTCTAATGTGATTTTCATTTTAATCATCATGTTTTTTAATGTCATCATTTCATTTAAAATTGATTTTAAATCTCTATTGAGAGATAATTGAAATACAATGAATCACATATTTAAAGTGTATAATTGATGTATATTGACATATGGGAATACTTGTGACATCATTGCCAAAATTCAGGAGAATGAAAATATCCTTCTTCTTCCTTCCTTATGTCCCTTTTCAATCTCATGTCCCTTTTCTCTCCACAATCAAGCAGGCATGGATTTGTGCTTTGTCACTATTGATTAGTTTGCAAATTCTAGGAAATTATGCCAATGGAAGAAAACAGTATGGTGTGTACTCTTTGTTATTACTATGTTTTGTTGCAAAATAAACATAAAATTTATCATTTTAATTTTTTTAGCTTTGCAGTTCTATAACATTAAGTATATTTACATTGTAGCATAACCAATACTATTTACTATCCACAGAGATTTGCCATCATCCAGAACAAAACCCTCTGAACCCTTTGATTAATAACATCCCTTGCTCTTGTCCCCTTACCCCTGATAAAAACTATTCTACTTTCTGTTTCTATGAATTTTAATTTTTGGTACCTTACATAAGATACTTTATATATTTGTCCTCCCTTGTCAGATTTATTTCTTTCAATGTAATGTGCTCAAGTTTTGGTTGTTGTAGCATGTATCGGAATTCTGTACTCTATTTAAAGTTTAATGATATCCCACTATGCATACTTATTAGGTTTGGCTTATCCATTCATTCACCAGTGGTCATTTAGGTCGTTTTTACATTTTGATTATTGTGAAAAATGCTCCTGTGAACACTAGAGTCCAAATATTTTTTGAGTCTCTGCTTTCAACTATTTGGAGTGCATATCCAGAAGGGGAATTGCTGGATCATATGGTAATTCTACCTAGTTTTTGAGGAATCACCATACTGTCATTACCTGTACTGTTTTACATTTCCACCAGTATTGCACAAAGGCTCTCATTTCTTCATATTCTGGCCAACGCTTGCTATTTTTTTTTTTTTTTTTTTTTGTGATAGCCATCCCAATGGGTACAAAGTGGTATTTAATTGTACTTGTTATTTATATCTTCATGAGCGATGCTTAGGTTATTTTCTGAGTTCAATGGCCTTTTATATACCTCATTTGCAGGAAAGTATTCAAATACTTTGCCCATCTTTCAATTTGATTTTTGTTGTTATTGTTGACAAGTACTCTTTTTATATTTTGTATTAAATTCTTTCACTCAATAATTATTTTGATATTGTGTGATTCATAGGTTATTTTTTTTAGTAGTAGGTAGTATCTCATTATATGATGAACTGTAGTTATCTGTTTACACCATAGACAACGTGAGTTATTGTAACCATAAGTCTAGAGGAAATTCTTCCATAAAACTTTGATAAGATCTTGTCAATGTAGGACAATGTAGGATAGTTCTCTGGGTGTCTTAGATCAACCCTGATTCCTCTGCCTTTGTTACTTGTAGATCTTAAGAATAACTGTAGAATGTGCTAGGGATGTGATATTCTGAGATGAGGGGTCCTGGCCTGAGCAGCTTGGACGGGGAGCCTTTCTCATCTAGGGAGTTCGTGTCTTTCAATACTTTAGTTCATCATGCCATGTTGCCCCAAGGGGTAAAATCCGGGATGCCTGCTCTTCCAAGTTCCTTCATCAAGTCCAAGTGGGGTATATGCAGACAAAACTCCATCTCCCTTGGGCAGCTTTCCTGAAACTTGGGGGATTAGGATATCATGAATCCTGGTTTTACACAGTCCTTTGATATCAATCTGTAAGTAATAACCTTTCTTCAGGTAACTTCTTGTTTGAGAGTAATTAGGTCTCACTACATGTGTACAAGTGACAGTAGTTGGCATAGCCAAAGGTGTCCGTGGGAGGTGTTTAAACTCCTGCCCTGGGCTGGATACTGATGCACAGTGATCCTACTTCAAACCCAAAGCCCTGTCTTTTGTTAGGTTCTCTGATCTGTTGAGTGGGAACAGACACCGTTCCCAGCACTGTGTAAACTGCTAACACTCTTTCCCAGACACTTTGGCTGCTTTGTTAAATATTTGAGGCCAGGTTGGAGGAAGGGGAGGTAGATATCCAGTACACTCTTTTATGATTCTCTGTGTGTAGCTCTATCTTTTCTGAAACTTTGCCCTGAAAGCTTAAACCTCCTTGCTCTTCACAGATAGTTTGCCTTATCTTTGCAAATCACAGACTCTCCCAGATTTTCTTTTCTGTTCTGCAGGCTGCCTTCTCCCTCAAGGCAATCAGATGGGCATCCAAAGAGCTTCTCTGGTTTTTATTCTTAACTCTTAGGGATCATTGCACTTCATTTCTTGATCTCCAATATCTCAAAAAGCATCTTTTCTCATAAATTTTGTCCAATTTCAAGTGTGTTTCCAGGAGGAGATCAAATCTGATTCCTTCTGCTCCCATTTGGTCAGAAGCAGTGGTGTGAGTCCGAACTGTATTGTTGTTTGCTGCTTTTTATTGATTCTTCCTTTCTGGTGCAATTCTATATCTTGTCATCTACTTTCTTGAACATATAAATTATGGCAATTTTAGAGTCAATTTCTAATAAGTTAAATATCTGAATCATCTTTGAATTTATCTCTGGGTTCTCTTTCTTTTCTTACTTTTTTTTTTTTTTTTTAATGTCCTCTTGGCAGCATTTCAGGTTTGGAATTGTAATTTACATTTGATCCTAGATGTTGTATATAGAAGTTATGGAGATGCTAGATGATATTATATACCTTCATATATGACTTAATTTAATTTTTGCTAAGTAGTTAGAGAAGAAGAAGAACACAGAACTGTTGCTGGGGATCCAGTTATATAGATAACTGGATTTTGCTTTTTTAAATGTCATACGAAAACTTTATTTAAAAATTGCTTCCTTATTCTTTTTAAAATAATCAAATACATGTAGAGTCCAAAAACCAGGCCACTTATTTTATATATTCTATATTCATTTGCATCTTCATTTATTTGCCAAATATTACTGAACTTCTATTATACATTGTGCAATATACAACGTCCTACAAAACTAAAGATATGGGTCTTATCAGCAAGAAGATTATCACTGAATGCAGATAAGCATACCTAAATTAATAATTATGATACACACAAGGATTTTTAACTTATAATCATGTTTGATTTTTAGTTTGCATAAACTCCTTAAACAATCTGACTTGTGAGTCTGGGTGTTTACAAGGTCTCTCTATCTTTTTGGACCCATGTTTCTTTGTGTACATAGTACTATGAAGCTCCCCAGAGCTCTGCTTAGTTTCTCATCTTCTCAGAAAATTTCTTTTCCTCTTTGTTTAGCCTCTCATCCTGCTATGCTTAAGAAACTGGCAGTTGCCTCTAGGGAAACATGAACTAGTATATTGAGCTCACTTTCTCTATTCTTCCCTCCTCTCTGGCATCCCTGCTTCCTTGGGATTCCAAGTTTTTTCCCCTCTCTAATCCTATGTATTATTAAAAACTTGGTTAAGTTTTTGTGCTTCTCTGAAGGAGCTGTTGTTTGTCTTTTTAGAGTCCACCCCAGTGCAATTTGGTAACCAGCAAATGCCTTGAGAAGAAAGGCTATAAAAATCATTAGGCTCACCTCAATGCCTTTCTCTTCTTTCTGAGATTTTGACACCTTAAATCCTATGTTTTTTGGTAATCCTTTGAAGTCTTGAAATGTGTGTGTGATGTGTGTGTGTGTGTGTGTGTGTGTGTGTGAGAGAGAGAGAGAGAGAGAGAGAGAGAGAGAGAGAGAGAGAGAGACTGCTTCCCTATTTGTTCCTGGTGCGAGGAATTGACTTGCTAAAAACTGTTGAATCAACCTAAAAGGGAGGGGATATGATACTCTTGCATTTCATTTTTATTAGCCACTCATTCTATGGTTTGGAAAGTTAAGTGAAAGACATGTTTTTTGTTTTCTTTTCTGTAAAAGAGACAGTCAATTTTGTGGAGACAAGGTAAATATAATGCAAGATGACTTTTATGAAAGCAGTATGTAACTTGAAAATTTTTATAAATTTTAAATGTTATTTATAGCACTAATAACAATAACTGATATTAAAAGAATAATAATGGCTATCATCTATTGTGCTTAGACTATGTCAAGTAATATGATGCATTTTATTTGTATTATTTATGACAATCCTCACAATAAATGTTTAACAGTTTTTATTTCCTCATGGAAAGACATCATTGAATAGAGCCTTTTCATTTTAGACATATTTTGATTGGACATTTTATAGAATTCTAAGTCCATCATTGTAAAAAATGACTAAGGATGGAAACACCTGATGCTTTCACTTTGTCCCTTTGTGGATTCTTATTGGGATCTCAAATCAGTGTTTCCCTCCTAAGATACATGACCTTGTTTAAGTACTTTATGCTCTCCATGTTCTCATTTATCACATCTGAAGAATAGGGATGACAATTCTTCCTTATAGAATTAGAGAGTAAGGTGATATATGTCAAACTCTGAACACTAGATTTGAGATACAGACATTGTTCAATATTGCTGCAGTGGCATTTGATATCATATAAATATTTTGAAAATATTGAATCCACATGGAGCAGCAGTCTTATTTCTACCACTTTGTGACACCTGTTAATCAGAGTGTCCATAATGATAAACTAATACTTTTATTTGTTTTATTTTTATATTTATGTATTTGAGGTGCTAGAGGTGGAGCCTGGGACCTTGTACACACTAGGTTAGCACCTTACCACTGAGCCACTTCCGTAGCCTAAAAACTTACAATTTAATTTGCATGATAGGATCTTGGAACTTGCTATATTTCAAGGTCTTGAATTGGTTCTACTTCTAGTATCTCAAGATATTGCCTGAAATATCTTATCCAATTAGTATCCCTACTGTTCTGTGCTTTCTTCTAGGTAATTTCAAATATAACTTGCTCAGGAATGCTCTCTTTAACCCAAATTATTAGTTAGAAAATTTACCATTCTTGGAACTTCCCAATTCATTGCAAGGTCCCTCTGTCTCCTTTGGACCCATATCTCTTTGTATACATAGTACTGTACATATTTATGGAAGTTTATTTATTTTTTTATTTATTGAAGTGTAATTATTTTTTACATGCCAATCCTAGCCCAATCTCTACTACAAACTTTACTCATCAAAATGAAAGACTAAACTTTCTATTGCTTAATCCTCAAAGGTTTAGTTAAATGCTTGGCACATGGGAGATATCCAGGAAACATTTGTTGAAGGCAAAAATTTTTAAAATAAATGAACGCGTGAATGGAATTCTACAGTTTTAATATGTACTCTTATACAGCTTCAAAATAAGATAATCTAATGTATATTAGGCAGCCACAACCAAACCTATGATTTCTAATTCTGACTATACTTCAGAGTCTTTGTGGTAGTTTTCAAAATACAATATGTCTGTATTTCTTCCCTAGAGATTCTGATTTACTTGACTTGAAAGAAGATAATCCTGGAATTTGTATTTTGAAAAGTTTCCTTTGAGATTTAAAGGTATAGTCATGTTTGAGAAGCATTGATCTAAACCATTCTCTTCTGGTAGGGTAAATCAGACAATAATGGTAGATTAAAATACATATTGATTTTTTCATCTCTACAGGAAATCAAAAACAGGAAAAGAAGGCCGAAATATATATATAATTTGTTGAAAAGCTATAAAAATTGGGTTCCATGTGTAGATGATATTTATTATATTTTCAGAAGCAAACGATCAGACTCTGGAATATAAAAGAGCTTTTGTGATTTGAAAATGCATTAAAATCTAAAAGTTTATAAGAATATAAACATGAAATTTCACTTAATTATTACAGAAATCCAAAGTATACTCAACTAAAACTATCTTGGAAATTTTAGGATTTTCTCCATGAAAACTGGAACAAACATGGGGCAACGATGTTAGGCAACACTGTATCTACCATCACTTGATCTGTTATACAGAAATCCCCTTTTCATCTCCAAGAGCCAGTTTCTTCCTGTGTGAAACTGGAAACCAAAAGACAGATTTCCCCTTTTCTCCATTAATGATCTTTGAAAAATCCATCTTTACAGGACTTGTGTGAACAGTTTTGACTGTGTGATCTGGAAAGCAGATTCAGATAGACTTCAGTTGCAGGATTTGTATTAGGGACTGTCCTTGCAGATGGGAAGCAGGTGAGGTTTTGTAGAAGCTGAAGTTGAGATGCTAGACCCTTTAACAATTCCAGTCAATCCCATGGGGGGCTCTGAAGTGGATGTGTTCATTAGGCTTATCTTCAGGTTGAGTTGGAATAGCCAGGTTGTGACACTCATGCCTTGATTAGTCATTGGATGTGGACCCTCCTGAAAGTGCATAACCTTGGGTTAAGCAGGTTTCTGCAGCTGAAGTAAACTCTGAAGTGGCTGGGAGTACTCCCAACTGTCCCAACAGTCTTTCTTGAAAGGAAATCTGCAAAGCTAATAACTGACATGAACAGGAGTTGACATGCTGATGGTTCTAATGATCAAGAAGTCCATCTACCAACCAGTAAGTCAAGGAGGTAAAGCACAGATTGTCTCACCTCCAGAATCCTAGTTCTAAGGCTGCCTACCTGATTAATTAATTGACCCCATTAAAATACAGAAAAGGAGACGGAGACCCAGAGCTTGGATTGAATTTATTCAACATCATGCAGCAAATTCAAAGTAGTGATGGGATGAGCTCTCAAGTCAGGATTTTCCCCACAGCTCCATCATATCCGGGGTAAGGAACATCGTAGTGATTTTGCATGCAGTGTGGGGGTCAACGAGGTGCGTACCTCAGCTCTTGGTTTGGTTTTGGGAAAGTTTCCCTTCAATTTAAATTTTATCTTCTGTAGAATAACATTAGTAAATCATTACTTTGAGGACTTGTCTCTGAGGTGGCCACCTTGAATTTTGTCTCTCCCTGAATGCACCTCCTAAACTAAAGGTGGGATTTATTCTTCCAGTTTCTTAAAGTTGGTCTGACTTGTCATTGTTTCTTTTTTTCCCCCATTTTTACCGGTGCATTATAGTTGTACATAACAGTGGCATTTGTCTTTACATATTCGCATATGCTCACAATACAACAATATAATTTGGCCAATATTATCCCCAGTATTTCCATTTTCCTTCTGTTCCTCCCTCCCCAAGTCCCTTTCCTCTACTCTACTGATACCCCTTCTGTTTTCACAAGACTACCTCTCCATTTTTGTTTTCTTTGTTCCTCTCTACTATGCAACCCTGACCTTCAAAGTTTGGCTTATTACACTTAAACTAATGTTCTAAAGTTCCATTCATTTTCCTGCAAATGACATGATTTCATTATTTTATGGCTAAATAAAAACTATTGTTTTTTTGTTTGTTTGTTTTGTTTTGTTTTTTTATTCTTGTGACTATTTAGACCACTTCAGTGAAAGCAATTCTTTTTTTTTTTTTTCCATTCCCATTAAAATTCTTCTTTTTGGTTTGGTGTCTGTTTTTGCTGCGACAATTGGTTCATAGACAGACAGACATATACCTATTTTTTTTTCTTCTTTTTAGAATTTTCTTTTTTTTCTGTTTTCATCAGGTTCCCTTTTTTATTATTATTTATTTATTTTAATTAAAAATCATAAATGTACATAGGGCAATCTTACTTGATTCATTCTGTTATTTTTTCCCTTCCCCCCACCCCTCCCACCACTCTTTTCCCTCTATACAATCCTTCCCTCCTCCATTCTTACCACCCTCCTTATCCCTAACCCTAAACCTAAACCTAAGCCTAACGCTAACCCCTCCTACCCCCCCTTATATGTCCTCATCTGCTTATCAGCGAGATCATTCGTCCGTAAGTTTTTTGAGATTGGCTTATCTCACTTAAAATGATATCCTCCAATTTCATCCATCTGCATGCAAATGCCATAATTTTATCATTCTTCATGGCAGAGTAATATTCCATTGTATATATATGCCACAGTTTCCTTATCCATTCATCAACTGAAGGGCATCTAGGTTGGTTCCACAATCTGGCTATAGTGAATTGAGCAGCTACGAACATTGATGTGGCTGTATCTCTGTAGTATGCTGATTTTAAGTCCTTTGGGTATAGGCCAAGGAGTGGGATAGCTGGGTCAAATGGTGGTTCCATTCCAAGCTTTCTGAGGAATCTCCATACTGCTTTCCAGAGTGGCTGCACTAATTTGCAGCCCCACCAGCAATGTATGAGTGTACCTTTTTCCCCACATCCTCACCAACACCTATTGTTGCTTGTGTTCTTGATAATCACCATTCTAATTGGGGTGTGATAGAATCTTAGGGTAGTTTTGATTTGCATTTCTCTTATTATTAGAGATGTTGAACATTTTTTCATATATCTGTTGATTGCTTGTACATCTTCTTCTGTGAAGTGTCTGTTCATTTCCATATCCCATTTGTTGATTGGATTATTTGTGTTCTTGGTGTAAAGTTTTTTGAGTTCCTTATAGATTCTGGTTATTGGCGCTGAAGTATGAGTATCTGAAGTATGAGTGGCAAAGATATTCTCCCACTCTGTAGGCTCTCTCTTGACATTACTGATAGTTTCCTTTGCTGAGAGAAAGCTTTTTAGTTTGAATCTATCCCAGTGGTTGATTCTAGCTTTTAATTCTTATGCTATGGGAGTCCTGTTAAGGAAGTCTGATCCTAAGCCAACAAGTTGAAGGTTTGGACCTACTTTTTCTTCTATAAGATGCAGGGTCTCTGGTCTGATTCCGAGGTCCTTGATCCATTTTGAGTTGAGTTTTGTGCAGGGTGAGAGATAGGGATTTAGTTTCATTCTGTTGCGTATGGATTTCCAGTTTTTCCAGCACCATTTGTTGAAGACGCTATCTTTTCTCCTTGCATATTTTTGGCCCCTTTGTCTAGTATGAGAAAATTGTAGTTATCTGGGTTTGTGTCCATGTCCTCTATTATGTACCATTGATCTACCTGTCTATTTTGGTACCAATACCATGCCATTTTTGTTACTATTGCTTTGTAATAGAGTTGAAGATCTGGTATCGCGACACCCCCTGCTTCGCTCTTTCTACTGAGAATTGCTTTAGCTATTCTGGGTTTCTTATTCTTCCAGATGAATTTCATAATGGCTTGCTCTATTTCTGTAAGGTACACCATGGGGATTTTAATTGGAATTGCATTGAATCTGTATAGCACTTTAGGTAGTATGGCCATTTTGACAATATTAATTCTGCCTATCCAAGAACATGAAGATCTTTCAATATTCTAAGGTTTTCTTTAATTTCTTTCTTTAGTGTTCTGTAGTTCTCATTGTAGACGTCTTTCACCTCTTTTGTGAGATTGATTCCCAAGTATTTTATTTTTTTAGATGCTATTGTGAATGGGGTAGTTTTCCTAATTTCTCTTTCTGAAGATTCATCACTTATGTATAAAAATGCATTGGATTTATGAGCATTGATCTTGTAACCTGCTACTTTACTAAATTCACTTATGAGTTCTAAGAGTTTTCTGGTGTAATTTCCATGTTCCTCTAAATATATAATCATGGCATCAGTGAACAGGGATAGTTTGAGTTCCTCTTTTCCAATTCGTATCCCTTTAATTTCTTTGGTTTGTCTAATTGCTCTGGCTAGAGTCTCAAGAATGATATTGAAAAGAAGTGGTGAAAGAGGGCATCCCTGCCTTGTTCCAGTTTTTAGGGGGAATGCTTTCAGTTTTTCACCATTTAGAATGATATTGGCCATGGGCTTAGCATAGATGGCCTTTACAATGTTAAGGAATGTTCCCAATACCCCAATTTTCTCTAGTGTTTTGAGCATGAAGGGATGCTGTATTTTATCGAATGCTTTTTCTGCATCTATTGAAATAATCATGTGATTCTTAACTTTAAGTCTATTGATGTGGTGAATGACATTTATTGATTTATGGATGTTGAACCAACCTTGCATCCCTGGAATAAAACCCACTTGATCCTGGTGCACTATCTCTTTAATATATTTTTGTATGCGATTTGCTAAAATTTTGTTGAGAATTTTTGTATCGATGTTCATTAAGGATATTGGTCTGAAATTTTCTTTCCTTGATGTGTCTGTGTCTGGTTTAGGTATCAGGGTGATATTGGCTTCATAGAATGAGTTTGGGAGGGTTCCCTCCTCTTTTATTTTAAGGAATACTTTGAGAAGTATTGGAATGAGCTCTTCTTTAAAGGTTTTGTAGAACTTGTCTGAGAACCCATCTGGTCCCTGACTTCTTTGTTGGTAGGCTTTTGATGCCCTCTTCTATTTCATTGCTTGAAATTGATTTGTTTAAGTTGTGTATGTCCTCCTCGTTCAGTTTAGGTAATTCATATGTCTCTAGAAACTTGTTGATTTCTTCGAGGTTTTCTGTTTTGTTGGAATATCGATTTTCAAAATAGCTTCTAATTATGTTTTGTATTTCACTCGTGTCTGTTGTGATATTTCCTTGTTCATTCCGAATTTTAGTAATTTGAGTTTTCTCCCTCTTTCTCTTTGTTAGTGTGGCTAAGGGTTTATCAATTTTGTTTATTTTTTCTAAGAACCAACTATTTATTTTGTTAATTTTTCCGATTGTTCCTTTTGTTTCAATTTTGTTGATTTCCGCTCTGATTTTAACTATTTCCTGTCTTCTAGTAATTTGGGTGTTGGTCTGCTCTTCTTTTTCTAGGGATTTGAGCTGCAGTGTTAAGTCCTTTATTTGTTGATTTCTACTTCTTTTGTTGAATGCGCCCCATGAGATAAATCTTCCTCTAATTACTGCTTTTGTGTCCCAGAGATTTTGGTATGATCTGTCTTTGTTCTCATTTACTTTTAAGAATTTTTTAATTTCCATCCTGATGTCTTCTGTTATCCATTCATCGTATAATAGTATATTATTTAATCTCCAGGTATTGGTGAAGTTTCTGTTTTTATTCTGTCATTTATTTCTAATTTCAGTACATTATGATCTGATAGAGTACAAGATAGTATCTCTATCTTCTTGTATTTGCTAACAGTAGCTTTGTGGCAAAAGACATGGTCTATTTTAGAGAAGGATCCATGTGCTGCTGAGAAGAAAGTGTATTCGTTCTTTGTTGGATGGTATATTCTATATAAGTCAGTTAAGTCTAAATTTTTGATTGTGTATTGAGATCTATGGTTTCTTTATTCAATTTTTGTTTGGATGATCTATCCAGCGGTGAGAGAGGTGTGTTAAAATCGCCTAGTATTATTGTGTTGTGGACTATTTGATTTCTGGAATTGAGAAGGATTTGTTTGACGTACATGGATGAGCCAATGTTCGAGGCATAGATATTTATGATTGTTATGTCTTGCTGATTTATGCTTCCCTTAAGCAGTATGTAATGTCCTTCTTTATCTCTTCTGAGTTGTTTTGGCTTGAAGTTCACATTATCTGAAATGAGGATGGATACTCCATCTTTTTTGCTCTGTCTGTGTGCATGGTATGTTTTTTTCCCATCCTTTCACCTTTACTCTATGGGTATCTCTTTCTCTGAGATGAGTCTCTTGCAGGCAGCAAAATGTTGGATTTTCTTTTTAATCCATTCTGCCAGTCTGTGTCTTTTGATTGATGGGTTCAGGCCATTATCATTCAGGGTTATTATTGTGATATGATTTGTATTCCCAGTCATTTGACTCATTTTTGTTCTTTTGACATGATTTGGTTTCCCTTTATTTGGCTATTCCTTCAGGCTAGTTCCTCCCGTTGCTGATTTGCATCGTTGTTTTTCATCTCTTCCTCATGGAATATTTTGCTGAGAATGTTCTGTAATGCCAGCTTTCTTTCTGTAAATTCCTTTAGCCTTTGTTTATCATGGAAGGATCTTATTTCATCGTCAAATCTGAAAGTAAGTTTTGCTGGGTGTAAGATTCTTCGTTGGCATCCATTTTCTTTCAGGGCTTGGTAAATGTTGTTCCCGGCCCTTCTAGCTTTTAGCGTCTGGATTGAAAAATCTGCTGATGTTCTTATTGGTTTCCCCCTGAATGTAATTTGATTCATTTCTCTCGCGGCCTTTAAAATTCTGTCTTTATTTTGTATGTTAGGTATTTTCATAATAATGTGCCTTGGTGTGGGTCTGTTGTAATTTTGTATATTTGGAGTCCTTTAAGCCTCTTGTACTTGCTTTTCCATTTCATTCTTCAGATTTGGGAAATTTTCTGATATTATTTCATTGAATTGATTGTTCATTCCTTTGGTTTGTTTCTCTAAGCCTTCCTCAATCCCAATAATTCTTAAATTTGGCTTTTTCATGATATCCCATAATTCTTGCAGATTCTGTTCATGATTTCTTACCATCTTTTCTGTTTGGTCAACTTTGTTTTCAAGATTAAATATTTTGTCTTAAATATCTGAGGTTCTGTCTTCCAGGTGTTCTATCCTATTGGTTATGCTTTCTATGGAGTTTTCAACTTGGTTTATTGTTTCCTTCATTTCAAGGATTTCTGTTTGTTTTTTTTTTCAATATCCCTAACTCTATTGAAAGGATCTCTTGCTTCCCGTATTTGCTCCTTTAACTGTTGATTGGTGCGATCATTTAATGCTTGCATTTGCTTTTTCTTCTCCTCCTTCAATGCCTGCATTTGCTCTTTCATCTCCTCATTTGCTTCCCTGATTGTTTTAATTATGTACATTCTGAACTCCCTTTCTGACATTTCTTCTGCTGTGCTGTCATTGTGTTTTATTGGTATAGTATCTAGGTTTGTTTGGGACATTTTCTTCCCTTGTTTTCTCATATTGGTCAGATGTCAGTGGGACTTTGTGATATTGCAGAATTCTTCTATTGGCTTACATTGTCCCTGTAGATTTCCAGTGTACCACCTTCCTGCCTTCAGTAGCCTGAAGTCTTGGAGTAACTTGATAATGCAGTGCTTCCAAGGAAAGCTGCCCCCAGCCCTCTACTGGTTCCAGGACTTGGAGCTGGTTGTGTGTGGAAAGGCTCTCACTCCGGGGTCTGCTCCGAGAAGCTATCCTGGAAAGGCGCTTCCCGCCAGAGGGAGCTGGGCTGCGGGCTGCTTGGGGGAGTCCTTGGTTGCCCTGTCTTGGTCCCTGAAGCAACCTGCGGGCAGGAACTCGCCGCCCTGGTTCAGGGACTTGAAGCTTGGTTCTGTGCAGGAAGGCTCTCACTGGGGGGCCTGCTCCGAGATGCTGGAGAAGCTGGCCCTGTAGGAGGAGCCCACCACTGGAGTGCACAGGGCCGCCTGTGGAAGACTCTAGCTGCCCTGCCCTACTCTAATAAGCCACCTGAATCTTGGCCTGTCATCCGCGCAGCGCTTCACCAGGTGGGGGAGACTCACCCCGAGGCTCTATTTTAGTTCAGTCTCTCAATGCCTCCCCTTATTGAATCCTGGGTTCTGGAGCGACTGGAGATGCAGTCACCCTCTAGTCCGCCATCTTGAATCACCCTATGGAAAAAGCCTGCAGCAGGGGGGTCCGGGGGGCAGGTCCGCCTGGAGAGGTCTCTGGCTGCCCAGAGGCTGCTTGCAGGCTGGAGGTCACCACTGGCTTGGGGACTTGTGGCTGGCTCTGCGTGGAAAGGCTCTCACTGGGTGGTCTGCTCCGAGAAGCTAGCCTGGAAAGGCGCTTCCCGCCAGAGGGAACCGGGCTGCCTGGGGAAGTCCCTGGCTGCCCTGTCCTGATCCCTGAAGCCACCTGCGGGCAGGAACTCGCTGCCCTGGTTCAGGGACTTGAAGCTTGGTTCTGTGCAGAAAGGCTCTCACTGGGGGGCCTGCTCCGAGATGCTTGAGAAGCTGGCCCTGTGGGAGGAGCCCATCGCCGGAGTGCACAGGGCTGCCTGGGGAAGACTCTAGCTGCCCTGCCCTACTCTAATGAGCCACCCAAATCCAGGCCTGCCGCCCAGGCAGCGCTTCACCGAGTGGGGGAGACTCACCCCGAGGCTCTATTTTAATCTGAGTCTCTCAATGCCTCCCCTTCTTGAATCCTGGGTTCTGGAGCAACTGGAGATGCAGTCACCCTCTAGTCCGCCATCTTGGATCGCCTCTATTGTGTTTTTATACCACACTTTCTTTATCCATTCTTCCTTTGATGGACACGTAAGTTGGTTCCACATTTGGCTATTGTGAATTGTGCTGCTATAAATTTGGGTATATATGTTTTGCTGTAATGATTTTAGTGGAAGGGATAATTACAAATTTGGGGACTAACCTTTAAGAGAATTGGAAACTTGATCTGTCTCCCTTGAAATGTTCATTATATGGAAAGATACTTACCATAAGTCATACAAATATTCTGAGAACTCTAGAGCATAAGACACGAGGAAGATCAAGTTGGTTGATGCCTTACCATCCTCCAGCTAGCTATTCCAGTCATTCTGATTTAGGTACCACACTTTGTGAGTGAAGTAAACTTCAGATAACTTCAGCTCCAGAATTTTTAACTATTTGAAAGACACCAAGTGAGATCCACTCACTTGAGCCCTTTTTAGAACCAAGGAATGAAATAAACACACACACATAAGCATACACCCTTTCACACACACACACACACACAAACACACAAACACACTTCATCTCTTTATCTTAAAGAACTTAGCACATATTAAATAAATGAGTACACTGGGACTTAAATGCTGACACTGTTACATAAGAAATTAAGTGAGTCATTTCTCCATCCCAGCATCCCAGAAGTGATGTTTGTTTCATATAATTTATTTTTATCACCACATTTAAAAAACCAATTCACTTTTACATAGAGCTGATGATGGGTCTTAGATTCTTTTTATAACATTTATGCAATTTCTTCTATTATTCATAATAATTATAAATCACATATGTACAAAATATTATTATTATTCCCATTTTACATATGAGAAAATTAAAGAACTGCTGTAACATGACACATCATAAAGTTGATTCCAGGTATGTGACTGGAGTACTGATGCCTTTAACCATCATGATATTCTGCCACCTAACAGCAAGTTTAATCATTTGAAAATATTCTAATTCTTTGAAAAGATAGGAACTTTCTGGAAGAAAGAATCTTACGTGTTTTTCTTTTTGTACTTTCCTAAGGTAGTAGATTCTCAGGATTCTTTAACTAGTACTGTAAGTTCCACAGTTGTGGGGAGAGAAAAGAAAGGAAGAAGGGAAAAGGAGAGTTGGAAATTAAGAAAGGATTTAAATATAATACTTTGGGGGAAAATAAGAGAATATTTTGAAAGAGAAATATTTCCTAAAATTCTTACAGGATTAAAAACATGTAATCAAGGTAAGGAAAGTTTAATTGAAACGGAAAGATCATAGGTCCATTTTAACAGCTAGATGCTAGAGTGCTCCATTTAAATATCTAAATGGATTTCCTTAGTGATAATGTCATATGTTTATTGCCCCTCCAGTTCCCATTGTTAATTTCTTCTCTGCCCATATGTTCTCAGACCAGGGTGCAGTTTTGCTAGATGATATCTCACTTGGTCACAGAGTGGGCATTTTATCCTATCTGAAAGGCATCCTGATGGCTAGAAATACTTTAGGAAAGAACCATATCATTGAATTCACTAGGCATATTAATAGATAAGCTACATTCTAGATGTAGTAATTAATACAACTACTCATTTAGATAAATCATTTATTTAAAATTCCTCTGAGTCCTTTAGTCCTAAGACATGATTTTCAAATCTATGCTTTTTTTATTACCTACCAAGTTACAGGTTTCTAGCCAAATAGCTCTTGACATTTTGCTGGGGGAAATGATGAGGTTTTAAAAATCACACTGGGAATAGCTCACTTTTATTGCAGTGACTCCTTTCCCCTAAGGCGAGAGTGTGGGGGCAGGGGGCGGGGGAGAGGATGGGTAGTGAGCAATGGGAACCACAATGTTTATCCTCCATTTGGTATCAGTGATTTACTCTTACAAGAACTGTAAGGAAACAGGCTCAGCTGAAAATAAATTGGAACACTGAGCATGAGAGGTGAAGGAAAATGAAATCAAAAGAGACATGTATCATATTCATTCAACCAGCAACTATTGAGTACCTTCTATGTTCCAGGCACTGTCCTACAAGCTAGGAATGTGACAGTGAAGAGAATTGAGTTACTAACCTTCCTGACTACTATTATCCTTGAGAGGGTTGGATAAAACGAAGGGAGGGGACCTGATTTACAGAGTTCATTGACTATGTATGACTCTTGGCTGAGGAACCTTCAAAGTATTTCCTACAGAAGATGGGTGGAAAATGAGTTAAAAAACTGGTTCTGAAACTTGAGTATGCATCAGATTCACCTTGAGTTTTTATTAAAACACCAGTGGCTGTTACAATGCTAACATTTCTGATTTAGCAGGACTAGGATGGAGTTGGGAAATTTTCACTTCTAAAAAATTCTAATACGATGCCATTCTGCCAATCTGAGGTACATTTTTACAAATCACTGACAGAATCACTGGCAGAACTTGAGGCACGAATCCCAGTTAAAGGACCATAACACAAAACGAGTGCAACGAGTGCAAAGTCCTATTCCAGATGAGTCAGTGCTTCTAATTAGATTTAAACTTGTTTCCATTTCTTGCTAAGACTTTGCATCAATGCAAAGTCCTTTAAACAGAGAAATCAGTTTACATTGGACATCATACTTTTAAGGGTGTTGAACATGTTAATCAGGTAGGAAAAGAGTTTCCACCATAAGTATTTGTGTGACAGCCTGATACTCTAGTTGGGAAATCTGGAAACCAGAGTTGAAGCACGGGTTTGCATCTCTGTCTGAGTTAGTCTCAGATTCTTAGATTTTGTTTTCCATGTCTTCTGCTGTCACCTCTGATGAGAGACCAAATCACTCATTCTGCTCAGTCAATGCAATCTTAACCTATTTGATCTAAAACGTCCGTTTTTGCTTTGCTCCAAACAATATTGTCATTTACGCAAGAAAGTGTTCTTTACTTCCTGAATCCAGGAACAGAATTTCAATCCATTTAATTTATGTTCTCTTAGCTCCATGTATCTTCCTTTTATGCCTTTTTGGTCAGCTGTAATTTCACTTATTTGTATAATTATTGGTTTCTTTTTGTCTACAACAATACTCTAAGCTCCACAGGGGAGAAACTGCATCATTGTTGTTCTTTACCCAGCACTTATCAAAGTACCTGATACACAGTAATTGCTTAATAACTAGTCTTTTAGTAAATAAGTGAATACATGGATGAATAGATCCAAAATAATGGCAGGATGTATGAGTTTGTGTACAAAGAGAGAAATGTAAACCCATAGGAGTGGAAGGAAAGACCACACATCAGTATATTTCTTTTAAGCATTATGCATGAGTCAGTTGGCTCAGGAATGCAGTTCAATCATTGTCTTAGGATATTGGTTTACCAATAGAAATGCAGTTTCCATTTCGTTTGAGGCAATTCTTCATTGTGTCACACTATTCTGTGCTCTGCGGAGATTTTAACATTTCTGTTCTTTTTCCACAAAATCCCAATAGTGCCCTTTCCCGAGTTATTTCTCAATCGCCCCAGACGTTTATATAAGATTGTTAAGGAGCAGTGCTCCTACTTCTTAATTCTTGTTTTACTACTACTACTATTCTTCTTCCTCTCCCTCTTCTCCTCCTCCCTTTCTCCTTCCTCCTCCTCCTCCTCCCTTCTCCTCTCCTTCTTTTCCTTTCCTTTCCTCTTCTTCCTTTCCTTTCCTTTCCTTTCCATTCCCTTCGATTCCTTTCCCTTGTTCTCTCTCTCTCTCTCTCTGTCTCTGTCTCTCTCTTTCTCTCCCTTCATTCTTGAGATTTGTCTATTCTACCACACCTCAGGGAAACACAAGAAAGAGAACAAGGGTCATTTTCCTCCTCTCACAAACATAATGTCCAGTGTTGATTCAAATAATCCTTAAGAGTATCTAAATAAAGACTGAAAGTAATAGGAGAAGCAATATTGAGGGCTTAAAATAACAGACTAATGATCAAGTTGAGAAAATGAGACAGATTCAAGAACCATTTACATTTTTATTGATAACATTATTTGGTGTTGGAAAGGGAAGGAGGGGCTTAGAATAGTTACATAACTTATGTTTGGGAAAAGGGTGTCTCTAAATAAGACAGAATATGTGTGAAGGATTGGCTTACCAAAGGGGATCCAATGAATTTGCTATTTGACACCTTGAATTTTAGATGTGCCTGGGATGAATTGTCAGAGATGTTAAACAGCACTTGGATGATTGGAAACAGTTGATTTTGGAATTCATATTGCAGGAGGTAAAAAAATAAAACTATAAAATTTATGGAGATAATTAAGCAAGAGAGTATAGATTGAAATTCTTGGAGACACCAACCTATAAGAACTAAAAGGAAGAAGAGAAAGGAGAAACTTCCGAACCAACTGAACAAGAGCAGGAAAATGAGGAACACAAGGAAGAAGTGTGCTGCAGTGGTAAGGGAGCCATCACAGGGAAGGTTTATCTAGTATTCTGGGGGCATACAACTCAAGCAGTAATTCATTAATTTATGTGTGGTACACACATTGAACCCAGGAGCCCTATACTACTAAGCTACATCCTCAGTCCTTTTTAAAATTTAATTCAATCAAATTTATTTTGATTTAGAGAAAGGGTCTTATTAAGTTGCTCAGTCTGATCTTGAACTTGTAATCCTCCTGCCTCAGCATCCCAAGTAACTGGAATTACAGGTGTATGCCATGTTGCTGGCTCATACATTGTTTATGTACTGTATTTGTGTTTGCTTATAGAACACACAACTTTATTCTTTTCATTCATCTTTCCCTCTTCCTTTCAGCAAAAACATATTGCTTTGGGGAATTGTGACTTCTCTGTTTCATGTGTTCTAATGAATCTGTTGGTATTAGAATCCCCCTGCTTTCCCACAGTGGGCATAGAAGCTAAACTTGTCCATCCTCCAACTTAATACTCTCTAGACACAGAGTTTAGTTCGAGAATGAATATATAAACTAAGCTGAGATAATCAGAGTTTCTTTTCTAAATTTGAATATGGACTTTGAGATAGAGGGAGACCAATTTCTATAGTGGTCTCCCATCTGAGATGATGCTAGTTATGGTCTATTGACATCCCAGGCATTTCTGTCCTATCTACTCCACTCTTGCTACCATGTGGAGAAATCCAGCTTGTAGTAGAAGACACCAAGGCCAGAAAAATAGGGAGAAGCAGACAGAGATGCTAAGTGACCCACTGAGTGGGGGAGAAAATAGTGCCTTCACTTCCACTCCACAGAGATCTTAAGAGAAACTGGGCTCCCAGTATTTTCAGTTATAAGAGTCAATCAAGTCCTCCTTTCACTTATGTTAGTTTTAGTAGTGTCTTTGACACTCATGGCTAAAGTATATTAATAACTCATGCATCTTTACTTCAATAGGAAAACCTCCTCTTATCCCAAATCATATGCAGGTATTCACTTACTTCTTTTCATCTTTTGTGGTCAATGTCCAAGTTTTGTCCTCCTTTCTACTTCATTAATAAAGCAGATCACTTCATATTTTTTATGGAAATTCCTGCCTGTGATGTTTAATTTTATGCATCAGTTTGAGTGAGTTAAGAGATGCCTAGTTAGCTGGTGAAACATTATTTGTGAATGTGTCTGTGAGAATGTTTCTGGAAAAGATGAGCATTGGAATCAGTAAACTCATTACAGAAGCTCTCATCTCACTAATGTCCATGGGCATTGTCCAGTCCATTGAAGGCTGGGATAGAATGCTCATAGGAAACGAGAATTCTCTCTGAGTTGAAACATCCATCTTCTTCCTTTAAATATCAGAGTCCTAGCTCTCATGTCTTTGAACTCTGGAACACACCAGTGGTCTTCAGAGTTCTCAGATCATCAGCCCCAGACTGGGAATAACACTCAAGCTCCCCTGCTTCTCAGGCCATTTTATTTGGACTGAATTACACCTCCAGTTTTCTTCAATTTTTATCTTGCTGATGGTATATTGTGAATCTTCTGGGTCTCCATAATTGTGTAATCCAATTCCCACTGATAAATCAGTCAACCAATCTATCTTTGATCTACTTATGTATTTATCTATTGATTCTGTTTCTCCAGAGAACCCTGAATAACACATAGCCTACAGACTTGCTTCTCCTCACTGATACCCTGTTACCTGCACTTCCATATTCCCTCTGCCTTAATTCCATTTATCGTCCCTAAATTCTTCTACACCCTGGACACCCCCAGTGCTGCCTGCTTCACTGGGTATCTGCCTTCCCTAAACCTAGAATAGGCCATCCACCTCAAGATCATGTCTCCTTCTCTTTTCAACAACATGTCATATCTAGTTTAGTCCAGTCGTTCTTTACATAATTAGGACAGGTATATTTCTATTTTATATGTGAAGTAAATGCAGCTGTGGAAATTATTTGATTTACTCAACGTTATACAATGTAAATTATCATAAACATATTCTTACAAACAAGTACTATTCTACTCTCATTTTTTTTTTACTTTCTTCTCTTTTTACTCTTTTTACTTTCTCCTTTCACTCTCTTCCTACTTTAATTGCATTTACTCAGAACCTGAGATTTGTTTATTACAACAGGAAGCTCAGTAGAAACTTCAAAAACTGTTTACTAAATCCTTGCTTTTTAGAATCTTCTATTGTCATTAAATTAACAAAGAATATTAAATCAAAAGTAAAAACCTAATACCACATTATAAGGAACAATAACAATGGATATTATTACATGTATTTTTTGTGGCACAAATATTTCTTAAATGTAGAACCAGCTAGTAAATAAAAGTCTGTCATTCAACGAGGGCTTATTGGCAAAGGCTGTGTTTGAACTTGGTCGTTTGAAGTATCCATGAAAAAAGGAGGGGAGACCTTATAATCACTAGTCAGAATAATATCTGGTACTTGGACCTAACTGGATCAAGTTGGAATGCTCTTTGTCAGGTTACAATACTTTCCCTCTATTCCTAATTTGTTGAGAATTTTTATCCTAAAAGAGAGAAAAGGTATTTTCTATATCAACTGATAAGATAATATGGCTTTTCTTAGTTTGCTGATATCTTGATCACATGGATTGATGATCAATGGTGAAGACTTGCATGGTTGGAAAAGCAGGACTCTTGGTCATGGAGTGTCATTCCTTTTTTTACTTGGATGGGTAAATTTGGCAATATATTGTTGACCTTCTGAGAGATATTGACTTGCAATTTCCTTTTGTGTGTTGCCTTTTTAACTTTTTGGTATCAGGCTAATTTTGATTCATGAAATGAATTGGGAACTATTCTGTCTTCTTGTGTTTCCTGGAAGTGATTTTGTGTAAATTCCTTTAAATCTGTGAAACTATATGTACTTGGAGAATATATTTTTCTTCTGGAGGTTTTAATCATGAATTTAATTTCCTTAATGGATACAGGGCTATCAGATCATCTATGTCATCTTGGTTAAGTTTTGTTTGAAGAATTCGTTCATTTTTCCTAAGTTGTCAAATTTATGAATGCAAAGTTGTGTTTAATATTCCCTGGTTGTCCTTGCTGCTGTGGGATTTGTAGTGCTAGACCATTGAATTTCTGATACTGGTGCTTTATGACTTCCATTTTTGCTCTCGTCAGTCTTGAGTGATCAGCTTTTTATTTTATTGACTTTTTCAGTTTAATTTTGCTTTTATTGCTTTCTGATCTTATCTTCAAATAAGCACTTGTCTTATTTCTCATAAGAAGCTGTCTCTAAAAACTTAAGAGCTATCTTCTTTCTGCTTGGTGTGCTGGTTTATTTTGCTCTTCTTTACTTAGTTTTGTTTCAGATAAGGACTTATATTAATGATTTGAGACCATATTAATTAACTTTCCATATGGAACCAATCTTACATTTCTTGAGAAATTCTACTTGTTCATGTTGTACTATCCTTATTTTTCCTGGATTCCACCTGTTAATCATTCTCTAAGAATTGTTATGTATATGATTATAATCATATTGGTCTCCACTTATCACTTCTTGTATTGATTTTGTCTTATATTGGTGTCAGTATGAAGCTAAACATATAAAATAAATTAGGATGGATTTCTTTATTTTTTCTAGTAGAATAGTAAAAATTTTAAATATCATTTATTTAAATATTAGGTATATTTTAATGGTGAATTTATATATGATTGAATTTTTTTCTGTTAAAAAGTAGTTGAATAAGAATTAAATATTGTATATAGGAAAAGGATTATTTGTTGTAATTCTTTCTGATTTAGATTTTGTAGTTTGGGGACTTCAAAGAATTCATCCATTTCATCTATGTTATCAAGTTTGTTGATATAAAATTGCCCTTGACATTAATTTATTATCTTTTTATCATCTGAATGAGTCATACATTATTCCAATTGAATTTCTTGTATTACTTTATATTATTTTTGATATTTATTTATTTATCTGGCTAGGAATTTGTCATTTCTAATTATCTAACAATGAGAATTTTGTTTTACTGCTTTCTCCATTTTTATTGTTTCTTGTTATTAATTTCATTTCTAATTTTTATTATTTTCTTTCCTGTTGCTTGCTTTGTTTAATTTGTTCCTCCTCTTTCATTCTTTAAATTTGAAGACTAAATCTTTGTTTTAGACATTTTATTATTCCTTTTATTTATTAGTAAATGGATTAATAAATCATTTCTTATTACTATATCAATAAATCCATTTATCATTAATATACTTTTTAAATTAAATGCACTTATTAAATTCTACAAGTTCATATTATCAACTTTTAAAAATGCTTCTATTTTACCCCATAAATTTTTAATATATTGTGTCTTGAGTTCCATTTAATAGAAAGTATTATATGATGTCCAATGAGATTTCCTCTTTGTTCCTTATAGTTCTTAGAAATATATTTAGCTTCTATACTTGTACAATGTTTTCTAAATATTATTTTGCTGTTGTTTCTGACTTAATTCTATTTTTCCCCAAGAACATATTTTGTGTGATATGAATCCTTTTAAACTTATTGAATTTTGTTTATGACTAAATGGTGTGGTCTATCTTAGTGAATATCTGTATGCACTCAAAAAGAATATGTATTCTGCTGTTATTGGGTAAAGTGTTCTATAAATGTCAATTAGGTCATGTTGATTGATGGTGTTATTCAGTTGGTAAATATCCTTAATAATTTTCAGTTCACTTTTAAAATCAGTTGCTTAGAGAGTGTTTATTGTTGACGTCTCTCTCTGTAATTATAAATTCGTCTATTTCTCCTTTTAGTTTGATCAATTTCTGCTTCAGGTATTTTGAAACTCTAAAGGGCACATGAATTTGTAATTAGTATGTATTATTGAATTACTTGTCACTATATTTAGACAATATGTCCTTTATATATTTTACTATTCCTTGTTTCTAATTTTACTTTTACTCTTATTAATTTAGTCAATCCAGGTTTCTTTTTATTATAATTTGTTTGAAACATCCTTTTCTCTCCTTTTATTTTAATCTATCTTTAACTTGATATTTGATACATTGGATTCTATTCACTGATTTTTGAATGTTGAACCAGTCTTGTATACTTGGAATAAATGTGAACTGGTCATATGTATGCTTACTTTATTTATTTTTACCTAGTGCATTATAATAATACACAACATTGAGGTGTATTTTGACATAATTTCACAAGCTTGGAATATAATTTGCTCTAGTTCAGTCCCTAGTATGTCCGCCTTTTTTCCATTCCTTCCTTCCACAAGTCCCTTTCCTGTACTTCATTGATCTTTTTTCTATGTATTTAGTATTTTTCCATTAGTGCATGGTGGATAAAGGCAGAATTCACTCTGGTTTATTCATATATGTACTTAGGACTGGTGGTTAGATTCATTTCACTGTCCCTTCCTTTTCCTGTCCCTCAATCCCCTTCCTCTATTTCACTGATCTCTCTTCTATTTTCCTGGGATGTGCCCACCTTTTTCACCCTTATTTTAGTCTAGATTCTGTATAGAAGGAGTATAATTATTTTTAAACAATGACAGATTCATTAGCTAATGTTTTGCTGAGGAATGTTTACATTCATGAGAGGGAATGGCCTCTGGTTTCCTTTTCTTATACCATCTTTTCTGGGCTTTTGTATAAGTTTAATGCCGGCCTCATAAAATAAAATGGATATTGTTCTGAGCTCTCATATTTCCTGGACAAGATACCATAATGTTAGTGTTAATTCCTCCTGCTGGTTCTTCTCACCTTCCCTGGACTCCCTCAGCAGGGAAGAAGTCTCAGGCTTGTGGAAGGGACCTTCTGGACAGGCTCCTTGTTGTAGTCAGGTTCCTCTTGCTGAGTCCATCTGCATACCTTTGTTTCTCTGGGAGGGGAATGGAAATCTCAGACTTAGGACAAAAGAAGAGCTACTTTTGCTGGCCAGTTGATATTGTCAAATGGACTTTCCTGGGATCCTAGGAGGAAATATGAAGGGAATGCAGATGCCTTCTGTTAGGTGAGGGAACCTACGATGTTCTGCTGCTATCCTGCTCCTCCTTCCTAGGTCCCAAACCAGTTCCTCTTCCTCTCCTACCTCTGCCACCCTCAAGGATGATTCATTTCCTCTTGCATTATTTCCAATGTGTCCCAGTTGCTGTTTGTGAGAAAGAGCTGACAGAATTGTTTGCATCATCTTGTCCTGCCACACTTTTTTTTTTTGCCATTTTTCTTATGCATTTATGTTTCCCATTTCACAGCATACTTAAGGAAGGCATGAGAATTGTATATTTTGTATGGTTCCAGGGCCTTGGACTATAGCTAACATATAGTAGGCACTCATTAAATGCTGAAATACAAAACTGAGAATTTTGTATTTGGGTTAATAAAAAGGAAAAGGAGAATATTTTGCCTCCTGTATCATACTAGTAGGGCATTCTTTGGTCTTATTTATTTTTTTTTTTAAAGAAAACTACTTGGAATGGAAATAAGGAAGAGGACTGTTGATAATGTATCTTTCCATGATTGAATTCACAGTTTGTAATCATGATAATCTAGTACTCGTTCATCAAAGCTCACAGTCACAAGGAAAAAAGCTAACATTATCTCACCACACAATAAGCCCAGATTTAGTTCACAGGATTTTGGTAGACCCAAGCTCCATGAATAGACTCACCAACAGAAGTTACTTTTATGTTCTCCTGGGACTAGGCTTATGGTGAAATTCTGTTCAGGAGTGCAGCGAAAGGGAAATCACACTTTGGGGGGCTGTGGTCCACGACTGACATTTTTCAGATGTGATTTGCAGGGTACCACCTGCCTCACCCCATTGCACACCTCCATTCCAAAACTTTTGTCTCAATAGTCTGATTGGTTTGAAGTTCCATTAGCCAGGCATTCATTTTGAGTTAAATTACTATTCTTTTAAGTATGATTCTTCAAAATAACCCTGGGAGCAAATGACCTTATATAAATCATTAATTAGATGGTAATTTCTTATTAACTGTGAATGCATCTTAAACCATAGTGTCCCCTTCTACCTCTTCAGTGTCCTTGGTTATGAAGCACTTCTCTGGACTCTGAAGCCAGAGCATTGTGGGGATAAACACTTGTTTTTTATGGGGTGTGGCAGGAAGATAAGATGGAGACGTGAGAGTGTTCTATAGGAAGGCAGACTGCAGGAAGAGGATCTAGACAGCTTGACTGGGATTCTGAGAAGCCAGAGGGCAGTTGCGGTGAGTGCGAAGAGGGCCCATCGGTTCCAGTGGGTAGAAACCATGGTGGGGTAAGAGGTAGAGAGAAGGTGGGAATAAAACGAGGGAAGGAAGTCACAGTTATCTTATGAGTGACAGTTAATAATAAAAATGCCATGACTGCTGGTTTAAC
The DNA here is from genome assembly GCF_902686455.1 of Sciurus vulgaris. Lineage (NCBI taxonomy): Eukaryota > Metazoa > Chordata > Mammalia > Rodentia > Sciuridae > Sciurus > Sciurus vulgaris. The sequence continues at coordinate 75,179,746 of NC_136463.1, forward strand.
CATTTAGCTCCCTCTGCACACCCAGTGCTTACTCAAGGCTGCACACCTCCTGACAGAAGTCATAATTTGTTCACATGTGGCTTAATCTCTCATCTTCTGCTTAAAACATCCTTGTTTCTGTGTTTTGATCCTTTATTCATTAAATATTTTAGGCATTTTGTCTGTTTATGTACTGTTTCAGAAATACAGAATGAATAACTTAAATACAATCTCTGCCCTCAGCATGCTAACATATTTCAGAGGGGGAATAAGTAAAAAAAGTACAGTTGACAAGATGTTTGCATGTGTTATGTCAAGAAGCCCTTCTCTCTCTAACTTGGATTCTGTGACTCCTATAAGTGATTTTTGTGCCACTTTGTGTGGGACTCCAGGGTCACTCTATCTATGGCAGGCATTCTGGGAAAATGACACTCACCATCCATCCTGCCCCCATACTTGCCTGGCCCAAACTTTTAGTTCATGACATGAGCAAGAGATCCCACTTGTCTCTGTGTTAGTCATCTTTCTGTTACTGCAACAAATGATTAAAATAAGTTTATTAAGGGTAAAGGCTCATAGACTTGGAGGTTTCAGTCCATAGTTGTTGGGCTTCATTGCTTTTGGGGCTGTCTTCACAATGCATCACGAGGAGCAAGAAGTGGAGAAAAACCATTCACTTTATGTCCAAGACATGAAAAGGGAGAGGAAGAGGAAGGACTGGTCTACCTATTGTCTTCAAGGGTGCAGTCCAATGATTGGAAGACCTGTAATGAGGCTCCACCTCTTAAAATTTTCACCACTTCCCAAGAGTGCCAGGCTGGGGATTATGCCTTTAATACATGGCCATTTGGGGGACTTTCCAGATCCTCACGATAGCAATGCAAGACAAGGCGTTATCCATGGGGTATTATTTTTTATACTATGTTTGTTGAGGGGCAAGGGTTGAATCCTAGAGTAATAGCAAAAGTGGTCCCAGTGCAGGCATTGAAGAGGAATTTACGGAGTGAAGGGGGAATGCTTTCTTTGTACACTTTTAAATGAGGAAAAATATGAAAATGTTCCAAGGATTACAAGTATGGGCTGATTCCATTCCTGTGGGTCTAAACACCTGTTAACTTCCCACAGCTCCTGTGCTCTTAGTTTTGCTTCCCACTCCCAATTCCAGTCTCATCCCTAGACTTCTTTTCCCACATCTGTGTCCCATAAATCTTTCTTAATCCTGATTTTATTCTCCAAACAATAGATTTATCAGTCCACAGTGTCTTCTCTGCCTACTTGTGTCTCATCCCATTTTATCTTGTGTCTTATTTCCCATTACTAACTTATATCTCAGGTACATTCTATGTGGTGAGTACGTGATTCTGAGCAAGAGACAAAAACTCTTGTCTTGGTGGACTTTATAAACTAGTTGAGTGCTTCTCAAACATATAAGACCCATGGAGTACATGTGAAAAGGAGAATCACAGGCCCCACATAGAAATTTTGAGACTGATTGAGTCTGGAAATCAGTCTCTAATACATTTCCAAGTGCTGCTGCTGCTGGTCTGTTGAGCACACTCTGAAAGACAATAAGGAATAATTAGGAATATTAGTCAGAACTCTCTATTATAAATGATAAAGATCCATTAATTAGCACAGGTAAAAGGGGATATTACTATCTTGGGGATTTGAGAAGGATCAAAGGAGAAATAACTTGAAGCAGAACCTCAGGAGTTGGAATCAAGTACTCCCAACCTTCTGGAAGCTTCTCTTTGCATCTTCCACCTCTGCTTGATTCTGCTCAGCCTTTTCTTCAGTCAGTCTCATGGACAATGGTAACGTGAATTTCAGTGTTCTCATTTAAAGTCTCCAATAGAAAGAGACATACATCAGTTTCAGCAAAAATCTTCAACAAACACTACTGAGACCAATGCCCACCATTTAAACTGATTTCTACTTTCAGGGAGATGGATCATGCCTAGTTCCAGAGAGTAGGACAATATCAGTGAAAATAAAATGCCATCAGACAGACTTGGAGCAGCTGTCCCAGGGCCCCAGAGAAGTCACTTATAGTTGATGAGTGCTCTGCTAGGGCAAACACAGCATGCTTGATGAGTATGTAGGACCATCACAGATAGGACAAAGAGGTTTCCTGAACAAAGTGACATAAAAGCTGAGACTGTAGATGAAGTTGTCAGATATGTGAAGAGAGGCTAGAATGTCTCTGACTGACAGAGGCAAAACGGAAAGAAAGGCCAATGGACCAGTTTATTTGCTGGAAAAGGGAGGGAGTAGGGAGTGGAGAGAGAAAGGCTGTGGGGAGAGAGAAGGCAGGTCTACTTGATTAAGGCTGAAATTTACTGGTTCATCTCCCTGGTCACTTCTATGTTGAACTAAGCAGTTTTCAGTTTTGAAGCTATGCTAAAACCAAGCAGAAAAATCTGGATTCATGGAGGGAAGAAGGTAAAGACATATTGAATAGAACACATTGAAGATAAAGTCATGATGGATAGAACAACACGGATAGGCTAACTGAGGTGGGCAGCGTTATCCTTATTTCTATAGGTCATATGCCCATTCTTTTTATTGCAATGTTTATGTAGTCACTAGTGAAATATCATAGAACAGATTGTGCCCAAATCCCATATCTTGCCTGAAAATTTGCTCAAGGCTGGTGTGTGATTATGTTCTGCATTAGTTGTATTTCAGTGAGGGCTAAGGTTAAAAAAAAAAAAAAAATAGTTAAAAGGAAGTATCTTCCACTTCACTATAAGCTGCTATTGAATTATTTAACTGGGGACCAAACCTGGAAAGACTGTGGGGAAAGATATTAAGACACAGTACATCTTAAAAAATGAGGAAGTCCATTAAGTTCTTACTGTCAGTGGTAGTAGAAAATCAGAACGATATGTCACTTAACACCCCATGATCACATGCAAAATTGTACATAGGTGATTTAAAGACCTAATTATGAAATTTTATATGTATATATACATAAATATATGTATATGCACTTATCTATGTATGTGTATGAATTTAACAGAAGAAAATATAGGGGAATTTGAAGGAAGAATTAGGAAGAACTTTTTATATAAAACATGAAAAGTTTAAGCAAAAAAACAACAAACCAGTATACTTATGTTAAAGCATTTTGATGAAGGCCTGTACAAATGGAATGTGCATACATAGTACACTCTCATACCTGTAATTTTGGGCCTCAGGTGTAAAGGTTTGAATAAATAACATTTTTCATCTCTATATAAGTTATCACCTTGGTCAAAGCAGGTCCACCTATTTATTAATTTGTTAGCTTGATATTTTTGTATATCTAGGCTTTATTTTCTTTTATAATTTCTGTTTCCTTCTCCCTACATTTATAAGCAACTAACTTAAAATCTTTGTTGTGTACATTTTTGGTTTAACTGCCCATTATTTTAAACTGTTTTTTGTAAATTCGAGAAAATATGCTTTTTAAATGTTATTATATAGTATATTTATTTTCTTTTTTCTTACTTTTTTCCATTAAATTCTATTGATTCAAATTACATCTATGTTGCTCTGTGTATGATTCATTTATTTTTATTGATGGGATTCCACTGTGTCTTGTATCACATTTTATTTATTCCACTAAACCTAGCTTAAGGAAGTCCAGTGAACTCCAAACAGGAAAAAGATAATTCAAAAAATTTTCTTCTATGACATAATAGAAGTCAAAAAACAAAAGAAAAACCTGAGAAACAACATAATTTGAGGTTAAAGAGGTAACCAAATTAAAAATATTATAAGACTTCTTTAGGTATAAAACAAATAATTTGAATAACTTATAGCGTGTGTGTGTGGGGGGGGCGCATGTTTAAATTTGGGACACTGGTGAAAATAATAAAGAATATGTAACATTAAACATGAGGGCAGGGGCTGGGGCCCGCTCAGTGGTAGAGTGCTCGCCTAGTCTGTGTGAGGCACTGGGTTCGATCCTCAGCACCACATAAAAAAAAGAAAAAATAAAGTTATTGTGTCCATCTACAACTAAAAATATTTAAAAAAAAAAACATGAGGGCAAATAAAATATAATGGGAATAAGTTTAAAGAAGAAAAATAAAAATACCTTGCAATAATCCAATATTAGAACACAAAGATAAAGAGTAGACTTCAAAATCCAGTTAACCAAAGCATGTCATAGATGTTCGAGGTCAATACAAATACATAAGTAAAACTGAAGAAATTATAATAATACAAAGATTTCACAATGGGCAAAAAGAAAACAGTATTAAACATATGCTGTCTGGAGACATAAAAACTAATACACTAAGTGTTAAAGATGGAAAAAAAAAATACTTGAAATAGACCAGTCAGAAGAAGACAAGTTCAGGTATATAAGATAGGTTGTACAAAATTAGTAACAATAAAGGGAACAATCTCAATCTATGTTCAAGTTAAGAGGAAATTTAACTATTTAAACTTATATATCTGAAAGTAAGGCTTTAGGATATAAGAAGTATTAAGTGGTTGAACTAGCAGAACTAATAAAAAATCACAAACTGAGTTATTCTTCAAGTAGGCCAAAAAGTAAAAATGTAAGTAAAATAGTAAAAAGAAAAGGAAGAGATATTTTGAGGTATTAAGTAGGAAAATAACCTTAATGAAATATATAACATATTTCACACAATAAATGGAACATGAACTTCTTCGTAAACACAGGTTAGCTGGGTCTAGTGGTACATGCCTGTAATTCCAGTTATTCATAAGGCTGAGAAAGGAGAATCCTGAGTTCTACGACAGGCTGGGCAACTTTGTGAGACCCTGTCTCAAAATAAAAAATGACATAAAAAATCAATCATTTAATTTTTTCATGTGCTTTGTCTCTTAGCCTATGTCAAAGATTTGTATCAGAAGAAGCACATTCACTGATGCAATGCAATTAAATTAGAAAGAAATGTTTAAAAGAATAATGGAAAAAAATCTATAATTTGTAAATTTAAAACTAAGCTTCTTACAAACTCATGGACCAAAAGGGCAATTGAAAGTCTTCTAAACCCAACAAAAATGAAAATATTGTAAATCAAAACTAGTGAAAAGGATAAGAATCTCTCCGTAGAAGACATTAACAAATTTTGTTATAAAAACAAAAAGTTGCAAATTAAAAATGAAAATGAATAGTGTTTAGCAAAATAGAAGAAAATAAATATTAAAGGTGAGAGTAAAACTAATACGAAAAAATTAAAACAGGAGAAACAACAAAGCCCAAAGTCCTTTGGAAAATCTAAAGAAATGCATAAAATTCATGGCAAGATAAACCAATGAAGAAAAGATTAAAGGCACAAATAGTCTTCAAAAGAGGAGCATCACACAAATTATATACTACAAAGAATATAGAAGATATTATAATAAATATCAATAGTTTATACAACAAACTCCTAGAAATACAACATAATACCTAGCTATCTCACTTCTTGGCCTATATCCAAAGGACTTAAAATCAGCATACTATAGTGATGCAGTCACATCAATGTTCATAGCTGCTCAATTCACAATAGATAGATTGTGGAACCAACCTAGATGCCCTTCAATTGATGAATGGATAAAGAATTTGTGATATATATACACAATTGAATATTACTCAGTCATAAAGAAGAATAAAATTATGACATTTGCAGGTAAATGTATACAGTTGGAGAATATCATGCTAAGTGAGATAACCCAATCCCAAAAAATCAAAGGCCAAATGATCTCTCTGATAAGCAGATGATGATACACAACAGGGGCTGGGAAGAAGGCAAGAATGGAGGAAGGATGGATTGTACAGAAGAAAAAGAGGGTTGGGAGGGGATGGGGATAAGGAAAAATAACAGAATGAGATAAACATTGTTGTCCTATGTACATGTATGACTGACGCCACTTCATGTACTACCAGAGAAACAACAGTTGTACCCCATTTGTGTACAATGAATCAAAATAAATAAATTTTTTAAAAGTGAAAAAAAGGAAAATGAGAAATTATATTTCATTTATGAATGATTTATCAAAATGCATAAATGCATTCTACTGTCATGTACAACTAATTAGAACAAATATAAACAATAATAAAAAAAAGAAATACAACATAATAGAAGTAACACAAAAGCCAGAAGATATTTGCCCTCGAATCTGTATAAAAGGTGAACTCATGGGCTAAAACTTTTTTTCATGTGCTGTTATGGTTTGGATCTGAGGAACCCCCCAAGATCTCCTGTTCAGAGGTGAAATGATTAGATTGTGAGAGCTATAATCTCATCAGTCCGCCTTAGTTTGTATGGGCTGACATGGTGGCAACTGCAGGTAGGTGGGTTGTGGCTGGAGGAAATGGGTCACTGTGGGTGTGTCCTAGAAGGGTATACCTGTCCTGCATCTCCTTCACCTCCTCACCTCCCCTGCTTTCTGGTGGCCATGACGGCAGCTTTCTTCTACAGGGCCCTTCCCCTATAATTTTCTTCCTCCTCTTGGAACCAAAGTGATGGTGTTGGCCCACCATGGACTGAACCTCTTATGCTATGAGCCAAAATAATTTTTTTTTTCTCTCTAATTTTTTCTGGTCAGGTCCCAGCAATGAAAGCTGGCAAAAGCACACAGGATTTATTGATACATTCTGTGAAGCATTTTAAGAAAGAATGATGTCAATCTTACATAATTTTTTCCAGAAAAATGGGAAAAGAGAAACCATTTCCAGTGCTTTCTGTAGTGTATGTGTTACATTGAACCTCAAACCAGGAAGGAAAAACAACAATGACAAACACCAATAAAGAATGTGAGGAGAAAGCTAAGCCATGATGTTTAATCTAGAAAAACAAAAATTTTTATTATAGCACTCTACCACATGAACTGATTAAAGGAGAAATCTGTGTTCAACAGATGAAGACAAGGTGCCTCATAAATAATAAGAGGTATGCATGAATTTCCAAAAATAATTTTTTAACAAATTAGAAACAGAAAAAAATGAAAACTCCTTTAGATAGTGATAAACAGTATCTAAACAAACAAACAAGAACTTATAGTAGGTAACATACTTAACAGCAAAGTGTTGGAAATATTTTCTTTAGAAACCAAACAGAAGATAAAGACACAGTTTAGACTGAGCTTGGTGGTGTACCCCACCTGTGAGTCCAGCTACTCAGAAGGCCGAGGCAGGAGGACTTCAAGCTCAATGTCAGTCTAGATAACTTGGTGAGAACTTATCTCAAAATAAATAAAAAATTAAGAAGGAATGAGGGTGTAGCTCACTGATTGAGTGCTTGCCTAGTATTCAGAAGACCCTGAGTTTGATTCACAGCACCCACAATTTTAAAACAAGAAGTAAAGAGAGAAAAATGCACATTATTATCGTTTTATTATTTTTTGTTCCCTTTAAAATAAAATTTTTCAATTATGCTATGCCCATGTAGGAATATACCACAATGAATCCTGCCTTTATGTTTAATTAGAATATACTAATTAAAATAATAATAATAATGGAAGGGAGATCAGCAGAATTGAGCAAGGATATCAGAGGGAGGGAGGATGGGAGGAAAAGGGAAGGTGAGATGGAATGCAATTGAACAAATCATGTTGTGTACATGTATGAATATAATATAAAGAATCCCTTTTAATGTGTAAGTATAATGTACCAATTAAAAATCACCAAAATAAAACTTCCAGAGTATAGTAAGCAAATCAATAGCAAACACAAATATTGAAGAAGAAACAAATTTTTGTATCATTTATAATGATAATATTCTCTATGTAGAAAATCCTGAAGAATCTTTAATAAATCATTAAAGATAATTATTTAATAATTATTAAAGATAAATACAGGGGCATTTCATAATAAATATCAATAAACAAAAACACTCAAAATTCAATTTAATTTCTATATCCTAACAATGAAAATTAAAGAAAAAAATACCATTTTCTAGAGCATCCAGAAAGGTTAAATAGGAAGAATTTTATTCAAAGAGTTTAAAAAACTGCACAGAAAACTGGAAAACAATGTTAAGAGAAATCAAAGATGGAATACTTTGAGAAGTATTGGAATGAGCTCTTCTTTAAAGGTTTTGTAGAACTCGGCTGAGAACCCATCTGGTCCCGGACTTTTCTTTGTTGGTAGGCTTTTGATGAATCCATATGCAACAGAATGAAACTAAACCCATATCTCTCACCATGCACAAAACTAAACTCAAAATGGATTAAGGACCTCGGAATCAGACCAGAGACCCTGCAGATTATAGAAGAAAAAGTAGGTCCAAATCTTCACCTTGTTGGTCTAGGATCAGACTTCCTTAACAGGACTCCCATAGCACAAGAAATAAAAGCTAGAATCAACCACTGGGATAGATTCAAACTAAAAAGCTTTCTCTCAGCAAAGGAAACTATCAGCAATGCGAAGAAAGAGCCTACAGAGTGGGAGAATATCTTTGCCAATCATACTTCAGATAGAGCACTAATCTCCAGAATCTATAAAGAACTCAAAAAACTCTACTCCAAGAATTCAAATAATCCAGTTGACAAATGGGCGAAGGAAATGAATAGACACTTCACAGAAGAAGATCTACAAGCAATCAACAAACATATGGAAAAATGTTCAACATCTCTAGTAATAAGAGAAATGCAAATCAAAACTACCCTAAGATTCCATCTCACCCCAATTAGAATGGCGATTATCAAGAATACGAACAACAACAGGTGTTGGCGAGGATGTGGGGAGAAAGGTACACTCATACCTTGCTGGTGGGGCTGCAAATTAGTGCAGCCACTCTGGAAAGCAGTATGGAGATTCCTCAGAAAGCTTGGAATGGAACCACCATTTGACCCAGCTATCCCACTCCTTGGCCTATACCCAAAGGACTTAAAATCAGCATACTACAGAGATACAGCCACATCAATGTTCGTAGCTGCTCAATTCACTATAGCCAGATTGTGGAACCAACCTAGATGCCCTTCAGTTGATGAATGGATAAGGAAACTGTGGCATATATATACAATGGAATATTACTCAGCCATAAAGAATGATAAAATTATGGCATTTGCAGGCAAATGGATGAAATTGGAGAATATCATGCTAAGTGAGATAAGCCAATCTCAAAAAGCCAAAGGACGAATGATATCGCTAATAAGTGGAGGATGACACATAATAGGGGGGAGGGAAGGGTTAGTGTTAGGGTTAGAGTTAGGGTTAGGGAGGGGGGCAAGTATGGAGGAAGGAAGTACTGTATAGAGGGTAAAGAAGGGTGGGAGGGGTGGGGGGAAGGGAAAAAATAACAGAATGAATCAAACAACATTACTCTATGTAAATTTATGATTACACAAATGGTATGCCTTTACGCCATGTGCAAACAGAGAAACAACATGTATCCCATTTGTTTACAATAAAAAATAAAAATAAAAAAAGAAATCAAAGATGATAAAAATAAATGACATTATATTTCATGCTTTTAGATTCAAAGACCTAATATTGCTAAAATTTTCATACAGCCCAAAGGGATCCAAGATTCAATATGATCAGTTTCAAAATTTAAGTATTTCAGAAGTAGAAAAAAATCTAAAATTCATATAAAATCTCAACAGACCCTTAAAGGACAAAGCAGTCTTGGAAAAGAGCAATAAATTTGTAGACCTCTTAATTATCTTCTTTCTAAATGAACTGCAGCGATTAAGATAGTGCGGTGTTGGCATAAAGATAGGTACATTTATCAATGGAACAGAATGGGGAACCCAGAAATACACCTTCTCATGTATGAAAATGAGGTGTACCCCAAAGCTCCTGTGTTCATGCAGAAATATTCAGAGGTGAAATGATTAGATTGTGAGAGCTTTATCATTATCAGGCCTTCTTATTTTGAATGAACTGACTGGGTGGTAACCATAGGCAGCTGGGGTATGAATGAAGGAGGTGGGTCACTGTGGGTAGTGGCATTCCCTGGAAGCATTCGTCTTCACTGCAACCCTTTCCGCTTTTCCTCTCTGCTTCCTGGCTGATATGACTGGAGTAGCACTCCTCTAGTGTACCTTTCCGTGGTAATTTGCTGTCTCATCTTGAACCAAGAGCAATAGAGTTGGCTGACCATGAACTAAATCTCTGAAACCATGACCAAAATAATTTTTCCCTCCAAAAAGTTGTTCTTGGCAGGTATTTTGGTCACAATGACTAAAACCTAGTTCACACATATGGCACAATTACTTTCAATAAAGGCACCAAGATCACACAGTAGAAAAACAGTATCTTTGAGAAATGTTGTTGAGAAAATTGGATATCTCCATGAAGAAAAACGAAGTTGGAAACTTACATCATACCATGTAAAAATGAGTTCAGAATGAATTAAAGATCTAAATGTAAGACCTAAAACTATTAAACTCCTTAAAGAAAACAGAGGAAAATCTTTAGAACATGAATTGGGCAATGATTTCTTAGATATGACATCAAAAGCCCAGGAATGATATGAACATAGACAAGTGGGACTATACCAAACTTAAATACTTCTTATCATCAAAAGAAACAATCAACAGAGCTTAAGGGTAACTCATCAGTATGGTGACTATAAAATAACAGAAAATAATGGGTTCATTAGGATGTGAGGAAGCTGGAATCCTGGTGCCCTATTTATAGGAATGTAAAATGGCACAGTCATTATGGAAAATTGTACAGAGGTTCTTCAAAAAATTGAAAATAATTTTACCATATTATTCAGCAACTCCACTTCTGGGTATATAGAAAAGAATTGAAAGTAGGATCTCAAAGAGATAGTTGCACATTCAAGTTCAGCACAGCCTTAGGCACAATAGCCAAGAAGTAGAAGCAACCTAAATTTCTATTGACAAATGGATTGGATAAAGCATGGTATGTGCATATTATAGTATATTATACTGCTTTAAGAAGAAATCTTAGCACATGCTGTGACATGGATGAATCTCAATGATATCCTAATCAAAATAAAACACTCACAGAAGTATAAACAATGTATGATTCCACTCAAATAAACTCTTTGTATTAGTCAAAAATCAAAGGCTGTGAGGAGAGGAAAGAGGGAATCAGTGTTTCACAGGTTATAGAGATTCAATGCTGCAAGCGTGAAAAAGTTTTTGAGACCTATTAAAGAACAATATGGGTATACTTAATAGTAGTAACTGTACCCTTAAAGATGAGTAAATTAATGACCTATACTTTCCACTATTAAACAAACTTTTGGATTGATACTAAAGTGTTGGCCTGGTTGTTAAATTTGAAATCACATTACCCTTGATAGAATTCCTGTTCATTGAAAAAGGTACCATGAAAAATTAAAAGATAAGTCACAAAGTTGAAGAGATATTAGCATCCAAAATATATTTAAACATTTCTAATAATGAGCAAGAACCAACCTAGTAAAAACTGGTTAAAACATATAAACAAATAATGCATAGATGAAATACAAATGGCTCACAAATGAAAAAAATGCTTGATCTCTTAAGTTTTTCAGAAAGTTCTCATTAAAACAAACCAGCACCAGAATTAGGTACAGCTTTGTATTTAACACATTCACTGAACTATAAAAGCTATGAAGTGCTGAACATTTTAGATATCAGGGGACAATAGAAGGCTCCATCTCTTTGTTAACAAGAGTGTAAATGAATCCCCACCTCTTAGCATTATGCCATAAAGCTCAACAAATTCTAAGGTTCAGGAACACCAGTCTTAAATAGATTCATTCATGATCTAAAATATGCAAACTAAGGGATGTGCAAGAACACATCTGGGACAGCTTTTAAATAATGATATATCAAACAAACACAAAACCTGAAAATGTCTGTCAATAGTGAAAATAAGAATTGTGGCTTATTCAAACAATGGAATACTGCAAAACAATATGAGTGGATCACAATCACAAACATATTAGTCAAACTCAAAGAAATGATTTCAAGGAAAAGTAGAAAGTCATAGAAGACAATTAATATTGATCCCACTTACAAATAATTTAAAAATTCAATGTCATGCCCATGTGCAAATATGAATTTTTACTCTATTTTGTGTAATTTAATGCATCAATTAAAATTCAAAATATAAAATATTATTCATGAATACATCTACAAATGATAAAATAATAAAAAGAAAAGGAATTATTATCATGAAAATTAGATTTGCAATTATATCTGAGATTGAGGGAAGGCACCTCAATGTAGACTAATACCTAAGGTATGAATGCTTCCAGATATTAAAATATTATATTTCTCAGTTGGCAGACGCTAAGTAGGTGCTCAGATTTCTTTTTCTCTAAAATTTACATTCATGCTCTTTTACACGTATAATATACGTTTGTAACAGGATGGGCCCCACTTCAATGAGGAAACATTATGTGCAATTTACACAAATTATTGACATTTGCTTTGCTCCATCAGAAATAAACCTTATTAAGAAAATTAATTTGATCCTGATACTTTGCAGCTAACATCATTACCTGTAGAGCTTCAGGTAAAGTTTTAAGTTTTCAAGGCTGTTTCTTGATCAATAACTCCCCAAACCCCACAGCACTGAGACTGCCTATTTGTCATTTACTTTAAAACCTGGTCCCATTGTAATGATTGCTGATTAAGGGAGGCTGCCTCACCCATAAGTTCATTATCACTCAGTTCGCATGGGGGACGTTTGGTCCAGCAATGAACTGAAAGCCAGCCAAAGCAAATTTATGACATCGCATACTGTATCGATTTTGATGGGAACAAAAGCAGAGAAGGTCAATAGGATGGGATCCAAAGTCATTACTGGGCAGAAGAGAAGACTAAATCAAAATGAGCGATTAATTTTTTCTAGCCCTTTTATGCTATGTTCCTGCAGTCTCATAAATGACCCCATATCTTGGTGTCAGGAATTTATCATATAATGGCAATGGGACTGTGATGGAAAATTCAGAACTGGGGACAAAGAACAAAGGAATAAATTCTTTAAAAATTTTCTCTATGAAAAAAGTTCAAAGAGTTTTCTGTTTTAGCAAATAGCCTGTTTGGAAGATGTTGTGTTTTCTTGCTCAAATCTAGAATTATTATTATTATTTTTTGCCTTAAATTCCTTAAATCCTGTACCTTGCTCTCAGTTTTCTCATCATTGAAGAAAGAGAGAAAAGAGACTGTGGTGGGGAGAGAGAACTGAAGATCCTTAGTATAAATAAGTAGCATGGCAACCTTGAATTCTCATGTCTCATACTCAGTCCCTCCCCCCAGAGGAAAACAGATGAATATTAGAAGAAATGTTTCCTAAATACACAGATGACAACTGACAACTGTCAGCAACAGAAAAATGATGCTAGAATTAATTCTAATATGGTGAGCATTCCTATCTGTAATACTTGGGACCAGAAGGGTTTTAGATCTCAGATTTTTTTGAAATTTTAGAGTGTCTGCATATACAGAAAGAGATACCTTGGAGATGGGACCTGAGTCTAAACACAGAATTCACTTATGTTTCATGTACACCTTATACTTATACACTGAGGAGAACTTCATGTTGTATTTTTAGTGTGCTGGTGTTTTGACTGAAACCCACCACATGGAATTAGTTGTGGAATTTTTCACCTATGTCATGCTGATGCTCAATAAATTTCAGATTTTGGACCATTTTTGATTTTCTGGTTAAGGATGCTCAAACTGTAATGAAGCAGGCCAGAGACCCCCATTCAAAAGACCCTTGCCGTTATTAAGCTTCTCCAGAGACCCTTCACACAGGTGTTCATGTTAACAAAATATCAGTCAAGATCTCTGCAAAAAGGCTCAGTGTGGTTAGGCACCCTATTTCCTGTTGCTCTGCTCTGTCTTGTGAGAGGTAAGTTTGGCCACGGACCTCTGACTGTTCTAAGAAATAAAACAAAAAGCACTTCTGAGAACTCAAAGAAAAAAACTTATTTTTATGTACTCCTCCAAGTCCCACACTCCCCCCCAACACACACTGGATATCAAGTTCAAAAAAGTTCCAAAATCTTTGTTCAGAGGAAAAATTCTTAGGTGAGAGCTACCTCTGAACCTGCAGTCAATAAACCTGCTTCCTGAAAATAGCTCAGGTGTTCAACCTCCTCTGTCTTACTTCAGCAATATTATATTAATAGTTATATTCAAATACTAATTAAATAGCATTCATGGACATTTAATGTTGACCAATATTCTGCCTCTTTTTACATCTGTTTTATTTAATCCTTACAATAACCCTGAGGTGCAGGTATTATTATTCTCATTATAAAAGTTGGAAAATTGGGTCTCAAGAAGGTAAGATGTGCTCCTGCAGCTAATATATAGCAGGTTTTTAATTCATATACTGGACCTACAAATTTGCCCCTCAAAATTCTGTTATAATGACTTGTTAAAAGGTAGATGCCCACATAGATATGGCTAAAGGATATTTTTTCAGGCTGATCTTGAGATAATAAAACTCTCCTCAGTTCCTTGAAGGAGACTCCTGAACTTCTGTCTGAGTCATGTGGTTTCCAGATTGCTGTGGCTCACTGTGGGGGACTCCTAGAATATCTGGTTATAAATACACAAAGCTGGTAGGGGCCCTGTGACTGAGTTTTGTTGTTCAACTTTCTCTTTTCCTAGACTCAGACACTGGACACTCATCATCAGATTCAGAAATCCCACTTGAAGAGATCCAGCTGTATCTAAGACCAGGGACTTCTCACCAGGTAAAGAGCATCCAAGACTTTTGCTTTCTAGTGGTAGAATTGCCCCTGGCCTCTGCTATGCTTTGCACCTGTAAGTTTTTCTCTTATGGGCAGACTCCATCTATAAGCTGTCTTCTTTATAACTGGTCTCTTTCCCTTTTCCTCCATGTTCAGTGATAGTGACTTTCTTAAAACTGCTTCCCAGAGTTACTGTCCCCTGGGCCTTCGTGCTGGTCCTATTCAGTAACAGGGTTTCATTGAAGTCTCTCCTCTGCACAGTGGTGGAGGGGCAGGTTGGAATTTTTCACTTCATTCTATTCTCAGCTTTCCACGAGTGACATTGAAGGGAGATGCTAGCAAGACGCAGCTCTGAATGGGAAATCTGGGTCATTATTGGTTTTTAAGTTTCCATCTCTGCTCCTACAGCCCTGAGGTATCACTTTCTTTTCACTGATTCTCCCACATTGCTCATATATGGGCTGTATCCCTTAGGTTTTCCCTCCAAATTTGCTCCTCTGGGAAACCTGTCTGCTCATCTCAACTCCCAGCATCTCTGCTACTTAGAATATTTAAATCCAGGATCTTCTGTTGCCCTCATGTCACACTTTATATGAACCAGACTCTATGCAAAGCAGTTTACACGATGGCTCTACGCCCTGAAATATCCTGTGAGGATCCTCATCTACAAAGAAAACCAAGGCTCTGAGAGGACTCGCACTCACTAATGGTGGGTTGAACAGGAATGATCACTTCCATTTTAGGAAAGTAGGATCTTTCCCCTCCCAACTGTTTGTAAACAGAGCAGTATTTCACAATAATGATGCCATATTCCAAGAGCAGGGATCCCTGGGAACCTCAGAGCTTCAGGTTAGAAGCTCCAAAGGCAAGGCTGGTTCCCCCAGGGTCTCAGAATCCAGATATGTGTTTTTCCCTAACAACCACTGCCAGATTATTAAAGCCTCCCTCATTCATCTTAAAACTGGTCCAGTGACCTTAAAACCGGTCCCTCTACCAATGTTAACATTGTGTTATGTGCTTTTCCACAGTAATAGATTGGAGTCAGAAAACCTGAATTAATATCTAAATACGCACATGCAAACACATGTACTGAGAATTTTCCCCATTAGAGAATGCATATGGTTGATGTATACATAAAGTTGTTTCATATATATTGCAAATATATGTGTATATGTATATATATATATCCT
The DNA here is from genome assembly GCF_902686455.1 of Sciurus vulgaris. Taxonomy (NCBI): domain Eukaryota; kingdom Metazoa; phylum Chordata; class Mammalia; order Rodentia; family Sciuridae; genus Sciurus; species Sciurus vulgaris. The sequence continues at coordinate 75,195,539 of NC_136463.1, forward strand.
TATTTAGCAACTTGATATTATATATGTGTATGAAACATTAGTATAGGTAGTATAATATATAAAACATATAATAACATTATGATAATACAAACCTATATGTATAGTATATAACCTTGTATAACTCATTGAGGTTCTAAAATCTCTCAAAGTTTCAGTTTTATCAACTGCAAATTGAGATTAGGAATATCATGATATTTTACTTCATTAAAAACCTTCAACTTCATATACTACAGGGATATTAAAGAGTCATTTAAATAAATACTTCTTTCCTTCCACAAGCCAATGGTTTTATCTGTAATAACTGTAATTCTTTATAACTGTGGAGGGAAAATCTGGTTTGTCAGATGCATTGAGAGTCAGTGAATACAAACCACATATACTTGCATCATTGGTTAATTGTACCTAATTTTGATCCTATAATCTGACTTGAGAAACAACTCATGACATTAGCTGTAATATGACTTTACTATAGAATTCACCTCCTAATATTGTAATGAGAAATAATGATCAAGATGATATAAGGTAGTGAAATTTTTCTAAGAGGATCAAATTCTTAAAAGGCCAGACTGAAATACTGGTTATGAAAAGCTAATTACAGGTAGGTTACATGTACATTTTAAAAAAATGCCTAATCACATAAGCCCAAGGTAATTTAATGCTTAAAAATACATAAGCTTATACACATGTACATACACATGGAGGCATGCACATGCAAAATAGTTACTGTCTATGTACGCTCAGGGAAACAAAACATTGAGAGACACTACAGTGGTGCAAAAAACTTGCCTCCTATTTTGCTCTTTTCTTCTCTGCTGAGAAGAATAAACTTTGGGTGTGAAGGGTAGAGTGGACATTACTGAGAATGAAGTAAATAAACTCACGATGGATAAAAAGGTTGTAACAGTAAACATATTTGCTTTTCATGAGTTCAAACCTTCTGACCCGTATAAACCACACCTCAAGATCTCTAGAGAATGCCTGTTAGATAAGTGGCATTGATCTTTCACATTCATGTAAGGACAAAAAGATACTGAAAGACTTGTGATGGGCAGTTTCTATAAATAATTAAAGAGAGGAATAGGGCTCATTCCACAAACCACTCTCTAGTAAGCTTCCGTTGTGAGCTGCCAAAAACATTAAAATCCCCTTAGACTGAAATTTCAGGTTGAAAATGTCAATCTTTTGCCATGGTAAGATTGCTTGCTTCTTTTCTGTCTTCTCTGTCCTCTCTCCTCTCCTTTCTTCTTCTTTTTATTTCCCTTCCTTTCTCCTTTTCTTCCTCCTCTTTCCTTCTTTCCTTTCACTCCCTTTTCAAAAGTTTATTTTATACAGTAATTACAGTCCATTAGATTCTTTTGTCATATTCTTCATTTGCTATTATGAAGATAATAAACACAAAATTTTTTCAGAGATAGTTCAGAGTTTTCCATATATCCAGCAATTAGTTTCTCCTGTTATGAACATCTAACATTAGTATAACATTTATTATAACTAATGTACCTCTATTGTTATGCTTCTTAACTGAAGTCCACCCAATATTCCTATTTCCTTAGTTTTTCCTTAATGTCCCTTTCCTGATCCAAGATCCCATGAAGGTACCACATCACATTTAGTAGTCAAAGCCCCTTGTGCTTCCTAGATTGCAAGTCTCTCTGACTTTATTTTTAGTGACCTTGACAGTTTTGAAGAGTTGCAGTATGATCAGGTATTTTGTAAGATGTCCATTTGGAATTTCTCTGATTAGACTGGGATTTTGTGTTTTGGAGAAGTAGACCAGAAAGGTAAATAGTCATTTTCTTTTTAAATTTTTTACAGACTGCATTTTGATTCATTGTACACAAATGGGGTACATCATTTTGTTTCTATGGTTGTACACAATGTAGATTCATACCATTCGTGTAATCATACATATACATGGGGTAGTGATGTCTGTCTCATTCCACCATTTTTCATTCCCCCACTCCCTCTCATTTCCTTCTACATAAAGTTCCTCCATTCTTCTCTCACTCCCTCCCCCCCGACACCCATTATATATCATTCTCTACTTATCAGGGAAAATGTTCGACCTTTGGTTTTTTGGGATTGACTTATTTCACTTAGCATGATATTCTCCAATTCCATCCATTTATTTGTGAATGCCATAATATTATTCTTCTTTATGGCTGAATAATATTCCATTGTGTATATATACCAGTTTCTTTATCCATTCATCTGTTGAAGGGTATCTAGGTTGGTTCCACAATCTAGCTATTGTGAATTGAGCTGCTATAGACATTGATGTGGCTGCATCACTGTAGTATGCCAATTTTAAGTCCTTTGGGTATAAACCAAGGAGTGGTATAACTGGGTCAAAAGGTGGGTCCATTCCTGGCATCCTATCAATAATTTATATTGTCTCTATGACTTATCCATGTTGATTTTCACCTGAATCACCTGGCTGATATATTGTTGTTATACTCCTCCACAACAAAGTTTTCTTTTCTCCATTATCCATACTATTCTCCTTGGAAGGAAATCACTGTTGTGCAGTCCACACATAAGGAGTGGGAATTACTCTCCTACTCATAGGAAGTGAAGGATATACATATGTAAATTATCTGGAAGTTTTCTGCATAGGAGATTTGTCTTTTCTACCCCATTTATTATGTATCTCACTTTTTTTTCCATATCAACTTGGACCTATTACACTTTGCATAATAATCCAACAATATTTATTTTGTTTCTCAAATTGTTTCAGCATAGATAAAGTGAACTCTTAACTCCTGCATCCCTATGACATTTGCTTATATCAGTGTGTGTATGCATGCGTGTGGGTGTGCCTGCACTTCCATGTGACTATTTTCTTTTTGAAGCATTTTCTTACTTTCTGGCATTTCAAGGTGTTTCTCATTTATTTTCCCTGCTAATATGGTTTGAACGCTATTGTCCCCTCCAAAATTCACATGGTGGAAACCTAATCTGTAATATCACAGTAAAGAGAGGCGGGGCCCAGTGAAAAGTGTGTAGGGCCTTAAAGGCTCCAACCTCATGATAAATGAATGCAAATATAAACAAGGCCCTGGCAGTGAGTATCCTGCTGCCGCCCACAGCAACAATCTTGCGGGTATTTATCAGAGGTGGACTGGAAATAAACTACTTATATTCCTGAGCTGCTTCCTTGCTTGCTTGCTTATTCTCTAGCTTATAGAGGAAAAGAGGCTTGCTTGATTTTAGAGGAAGAGAGGCTTTGAGAGGGAGTTTTAGAGAAAGAGGCTTACTACACTTTCAGAGATCTATTTCTTCTTAGAGTTCTGCTGCTTCTTCTTAGAGGTGCGTCCTGCATCCTGCAAACTAAAGGTGCATGTTAGAGGTGCGTACTAAAGGTGCTGTCTATCAGAGGTGCTTCTTAGAGGTGCTTCCCTCGTACTGCGATCTGTGATCTGCGACCTAGAGGTGTGTTCTTAGTCCTCCGCTCTGTGATCTGCCATCTGCCTTCTGCCTACTTCTTTTTGCCTTCTGCCTACTGCCCGCTTATATTCCCTCCAGGAGGCGGAGGGTAGGGCCACGCCAGTGAAGCGAAGATCAGGCGAGGAGCCAGCTGCCCAATCACTGCAAAGGTCAAAACGAGCAGGCAGGAGCAGGAGCACTCGGGAACACACGTGCCTGCGTTGTGTGCGTGGACTCACTTGAACAAGGCCAATGATAAAGTACCTGAATGTGTCTACGTTAACCGGCTTTCTCACCACTGATGTGATCAAAACAACTTCTGGCTGGCTGCCAGGTGCCATCTTGGCATAGTCCGCATGGCATAGCCCCCAACAGTATCCCCTATGTTTTTTTTCTCTTCTGCTCTTCTGCCATGTGAGGACCAAGTTCCCCTCTTGCCCTTCCATCTTTCTCCATGGGATTAGCAAAAGGACCTATAGTAGATGCCAGGGCCTTGTTCTTGGATTTCCAGCTTCCAGAATTATAGGAGAATAAATGTATATTCTTTACAAGTTACCCAGTTTAGACATTACATTATTGTAGCAAAAAAACAACTAAGACACTACCTCAACCCTAGTATCAACCATTTTCTTCAGCATCTGTGTCCCCTTCCTACAGCATTATGTTAGAGTCAAGATCTTGGTGCTATCATAATACTGCCTGCTAACATTTTCTAAGTCCTCCTTTCAGTCAATGAAGCAAAGAAAGCTGTGCATGTCCACTCATTTGTTTTTGGGTTATGTATTTTTGATATTTGTACATAGATATTTAGAACTCATACATAAATACACAATGGGTTACACATATACCTATGGATATGTGGATCTGTAAATAGTCCTATATACAACTCGCTGTGTGTGTATGCTAAGTTAAACCTAAACTGTACTGGTGACTAAGACACGAGTAGAGTCCATATCCATGTGGGTCATTCTAGCTTCTTTACTTGCTTATTTTAATCTTCTACTCCAACAGCGAGAAATCTGCCATTCATCATTCAGTTATCGTGTATAATGGTATCATAATTATGACCTGTACCTCCATGGTAAACAACTTTATCAAGTACAGTACAATGTTTTAGTTCCAACTTCGTGTTTTAGACCCTTGGAATATACTCACTGAAGAAATCACTTATATCGGCACCTTTTTCTCTCATTCCCTTTTTAAAGGTTATTTTAAACAGTAGTGATATTCTATTAGATTCTTTTGTCATATTCTACATTTCATCCTGGAATCCTCTGACCTCTTACATTATTTTTAAAAAGTTTTACATACATTAAACTTCCCTCTTTTTTACTATAACATTCTATTGGTTTTGACAAATACAATGTATCATTTATCCACTATTACGGAACTACACGGAAAAGGATCACTGCTGTAAAATTCCCCTGTGCTACACCTGTTCAACTCTCCCTCCCTCCCTGATGGACTTTGACAACTGTTGATCATTTTCTCTATCTGTGACCCATCATTTTACCTTTTCCAGAATATCACTGGAATCAAAGGAATTCTACATGAAATAACTTTTTAAGATTATCTTCTCTTGCTTAGCATGATACACTTAAAATTGTTTCATGTATTTTTTGTGAGCTGATAACTCATTTATTCATTCTGTGGCAAGGAAGTGCCACAGATTATTCTTGCATGCACTTATTGAACATCTTAGTTACTTCCAGGTTTGGCGATTATGAATAAAGGTACATAAATATTCATGGTAAGGTCTTGAATGCACAAAACTTACAAATTAGGTAGAGAAATAGATCTAAGAACCTGAGTACAGAACCATGTAGTAAAAGGGTGTTTGGCTTTGTAGAAAACTAATAAGCTGGATTCCAAAGTGGTTTCACTATTTTGCATTCCTCTGAGCAAGAAATAAATGTTCTTGTTATTTTGAATCTTCAATGGTTTTTAACATTGTCAGCTTTTGGATTTTAGTCATTCTGGTAACTAGTATAGTAGTATTTCAGTGTTGTTGATTTTCAATTTTCTAACAAATGATATCAAGCATATTGCCAAAAGCTTATTTTCATGTGCCTAGGTTCTTGTGGTGTTTTATGAAATATTTTCTCATTTTAAAATTGAACATTTGCTTTTTTACTGTTGAGCCTTAAGAGTTATTTGTGTGTTTTGTGAATATTTTTCTCCTAGTCTGTAATTTGTCATTTCTTTCTCTTAACAGAAGTTTTTAATTTTAATTAACCTATCCTTCTTGTCTTTCATAGACTGTTACATCAAAAACTCATTACCAAACTTAACATTATATAAATTGTCTCCTATGTATCTTTTAAATACAATTTGCATTTAGCTCTTTTATTAATTTTAATTAATTTTGGGGAAAGTTGTAAATTTTAAGGTATGTCTACATTCACTTTTACTTTTTTATTTTTTCCTCTTTGTGTCTTTTACAGTTGGATGGCCAATTGTTTTCACACCACTTTTTGACAAAGCTAGCCATTGAATTGTTTTTGTTCATTTGCAAAAGATCACTGACTATATTTCTGTGTCCCTACTTCTGAACCCTCAGTTCTCTTCTATTTATTGATATGTCTATTCTTCCACCAACACCATGCCTGGATAGCAGTAATTTCAAAGTAAATCCTGAATTCAAATAATATAATAATATAACTTTTTCTCTTTAGTAAGGTGTTGTCTCCTCTAGGTTGACTTTCACTACACTTTTAGGATCATTTTGTCATTGTCTACTAATTGCTTGCTAGATTTCTGGTTGAGGTTGCATTGAGTCTATAGCTCTATTTGGCAAGGGTTAATGTTTCAATGATATTGAGATCCTGATCAATGATCATAACATATCTTTCCATTTCTTTGTATCTTCTTTGATTTCTGTATGAGAGTTTTGTGACTCTTCTGTGTCTATAGTGTTCTGTGACTATAAAGATGAGCCCATGATTTTTGTTTTTTATTCCACTGATATGTGTATAATATTACCCAATGTTTGGATAGCACAATCTTGCACTTTTGGGATAAATTCCACAGGATTTTTCTAACTTTCTGGATTGTTTTTAGTGGCTAACATCATGTTCAGCATTTCATGACTAAATTTATGAGATATTCATTTATAATTTTTTCAAAATATTTTTGCTTCATTTTGGTATCAGGGTAAAAGGAGTCTTATAGAATGAGCTAAATAGTGTTTTCTAATTCTAATTTATTTTTCTAATTTTGAATGTTTTTTAAAATTGTATTAACTAAAAAATATTCAGTGGAGTTCACCACTTATAATATTAGGACCTGGGTTTTCTTTCTGAATTATTATTATTATTATTAATTCATTCTCTTTACTTGATGTATGTTAGTTGGATATTTTTCTGTTTCCTTCTGAATCAATTTTGATAGTTCCTGTGTTTCCAGGAATAAGCTATTTTATTTCATTATTGCATGAAAATTTTCAAGTATTCTTTCAAAAAAACTTTGTTAGGTCAGAATTAATATAAATATTCCCTCCTTTGTTTTTCAATTTTATTTATTTGAGTCTTTTTCTTCTTCCCCCACCAAATTCAGTTTAGCTAATGGTTTTCCAATTTTCTTGGCATTTTATAAAAAACACATTTGCTTGTGTTAATTATCTCTACCATTTTCCTATTCTGTCCCATTGATTTTTGCCTTAATCTTTATTATTTCTTACTTCTGTTTACTTGGGTTTCAGTTTGCTCTTCTTTTTTCAAGGCCTTGCTGTAGATGGCTAAATTATTGACCGGATTTTTTTGTAGTATTTATAGCCATAAATTTCCCCTAAACCTTGTGTCAGTTGCATCCAATCAGTGTTAGGTTGCTTTTTCATTTTTAAGTCATCTTATAGTACTTTCCAATTTTCATTTGGATTTTGTCTTTGACCCATTTGATAATAAGGAGTGACTATTTAATTCCACATATTTGTTAGTGTCTCAGATTTCCATCTATTATTGATTTCTAATTTTTTTCTGTTGCTTTCAGAGAAAAAACTTTGTATTGCTACTATTTTAAGTTTATTAAGGTTTGTTCTACATTGTGTCCTAGGCAATGTGGTTGTTGGATAGAGTGTTTACAAATGTGGTAGGTCTAATTGGTTTATATTGCTGTTAAAATCTTCTATTCACATGTTGATTTTCTGACTAGTTATACTGTCTTTTACAGAAACTGGGCTATTGAAATCTCCAACTCTGTTGAATTGTCTTACATTGTGTTCATTTTTGTTGCATACATTTTGGTTCTCTATTGTTTGGTCTCTATATGCTTATAATTGCTATATCTACCTACAGGTTTGATCCTTTTATCCTGATAAAGTGTCCCTGTATTTTTAGTAGCATTTCTTTTTTACTTTAAGATCTATTTTATCTCACATTAGTATAGCCATTCCAACTTTCTCATGGTTATTGTTTGACTTATAGTTGTTCTAAAACTCCCTGTGTATGCCCAAATCCCTTGCATGCTGGAGTTCCTTATGTAGAATGGTGTGGTATTGGCATATTACCTTGCAAATACTTTGCATACTTTAAGTCCTCTATAGGTCACCTTTAATATCTAATAAAATGTAAATGCTATATACATAGATGTTATAATACATTGGTTTTATTTTTATTATTATATCATTCGTTTTATTGTTTTTTTCTTAATATATTCTATCCACAGTTGAAACTGTGATTGTGGAACCCATGGATACAGAGGCCTACTGTATATTTTTCCATACTTTTAAAACATTTTTTAACCTAAAGTATGTTTTTGTACACAGAATATAGCTGCATCTTGGCTTTTATCTAGTCTAACAATCAACATTTTTCAATTAGATTGATTAATTCATTTTCTTTTAATTTACTATCGATATAGTTGGATTCACTTTTGCTATTTTGTCTTTTTTTAGGCATGTCTTGTGTCTTTTCATCTTTTTGGTTACATTGTGCATGTGTTCATGCATGCAGTCTACTTTATCCATTAGAGTCTTTGGTATATCCATTATAGTTGTTTTAAATTCTCAGTCTGTTAATTCTAACATTTCTGCCATATATACATCTAGTTTAAGACTTGTTCTGTCTCTATGTTTTTTCAATGTATATTTTGTTTTATTTTTTATAGCTAGACGTGTCTAAAATGAACTAGACATGTGTCTAAAATGAACTGCTGTAAGTAAACCTTTAGTTATGTGTTGGTAGGCTATGGTATAAGGGGAAGGATTCTCCAGTTCAGTGATTCCAGTCTTGTAGTAGCCTGTACCTCTGGATCATGGGCTTCACATGTGCTTCTGTTTCCACTCCTTATCCCCCTAATTGGGATAGGATGGCTGGAAAGTACTGCAACTGGACGTTTCCCTCCTCCTGCATAGAAGTCTTGAATAGTCTGAAGTTCACACTTCCCTTTCCTAGGCCAGTTAGGCCCTATTAAACCACAACTGTTTAGGCTCTGGTTAAATCATTTCACCTGAGGGCAGCCTTTGTTAAGAAAAAGAGAATTTTCTGGTGCCTTTCAGTATGGCTTCTTTGCCCTTTCCCTTGCAGCTAGCCTGAGGGAAGTTTTCCCTGATATTTACTGTGAGTACCTAATAGATAAAAACGTGGGCAGGCTTCCCTATGATCCCTCTAGAGATTTTAACTCTCAGAGTTGTCCTCATTGAGTCTCCAGCAATCCCTCCATTATAGTTCAGTTTTCCTTACCCTATCACTGGTTTCCTCAGACATTGGGAACTTGTAGATTTCTGCTCTGTATTCACCTGTTGACTTCTACAATTTGGAGGTAGTGGTTTGCCCTGTGACCTCCCTTCTCTGGTGAATCTAAAAACAGTTGATTTTTCAAAGTGTTCAGTTTTTTCATTTGTCAGTGTAGAGTAGTGATTTCCATGTTTTTTGTATATTGAACTGAAAACCAGAATTTCCTATATTATTTTCTCAGTATACATTTTAATTAATCTAAATCTACCTTCAGAGCACCTTTCCAGTTTACATGAAGTACAGGTAGTTTATAACAAAATACCCCTCATTCCTCTTTCCTATTCCTTGCCATTATTACTTTTTTCTCCCCAATATGAGGTGAATATTCCTCCATAGCTGAAACAATTAGATTATTGAAGTTGTGACTTAATCAATGGATCAATATATTTGTGGGATAGTAAAGAACTACTATACTTGGTGATAAATGTAGGCAGATAGAAAGTGGCTGGAGTAAGTAGGTCACTGAGGGTGTGCCCTTGGGAAGTATATATCTTGTCCCTGGCTCTGTATGCTCTCTGATTCCTGGCTGCCATGAGCTTAGCAACTTTCTCTACCATGCCCTTGCTCCATGATGTTCTGCCTCACCTCAATGGCATTGGCTGGATCAAACATTGAATCTCTAAAACTGAGATGCTCAATAAGCATTTCCTTCCTCTAAGTTTTTCTTTTCAGGCATTTTGGTCACAGCAATACACACTTTAAATAAAGTTATCTTTTAATCAACTAAGGAAAATAAAATATTTTCATTTATTACTTCCCAAATTCTCTTAATTTACTAAGTACATTTGGATTTATTACCTATATTATTTTCTGTCTTTCTTAAGAACTTTTGAAAATATTTCTTGCAAGAGCAAGTCAGCTAGTTATGAATTCTCTAATTTTTTATTGTATTAGGAAGTCCTTGTTTGTTCATCACTGAGGTATTTTATTGACAGTAGTATTCTATGGTGGGAGTTTTATTCCTGTCAAAACTTTAAATATCTCACTCCATTCTATTCTTGCTTACCTAAGTTCTGATGAGCAATTCACATTAACACTTAAACTTGTGTCTTTGTATATCTAAGGTGTTTCAACCCAGCCCCAGCCCCCAAGAGTTTCTCACATTTAGTCATATGTATTTTGAAAATTACATTTCTAGTTTAGTGTTTTTGGTATTTCCATTTATGATACTTGCTCACTCAGCTGCTGGATTATGGTTTAGTGTGTCCATCATTAATTTTGGAACTTTCTCAGTCATTATTACCTAAATATTTTTTTCTGTTCCATTTGCCCCTCCTTTGCTTTTTGATATTCCAATTGCATTTATATTACTGAAGTTGGTTCATGGTTTTGGGTTGGTTTATGTGTTTTAAATTCTAATTTTACATTTGCATTTCAGTTTGGGAAGTTTCTACTGTTCTATCTTCAAGCTCACTGACTTATTTTTTTAAAAAATCCTTAGCTGGGTCTAGTCTATTAATGAGGCCATCAAAGGCATACTCCACTTCCTTTAAAATACTTTAAATTTCTAGCATTTCCTGTAATTTCTTTCTTAAAATTTCTACCTTTCCACTTGGGTGTTGTAGATTTTTCCAATAGAGCCCTTAACATATTAGCCAGTTATTTAAAATGTCTTTTCTGATGATTCCATTATTTGTTGTATATCTGAGTGGTTCTACTTTATGCTTCATCTTTCCTATTTTCTTTCCTGAAAATTTGTCATACCTTTCAAAAATTTTTGTCATTATTGTTAAAGGCCAAGAATATTTTATCAGATAAAAGAAGCTGGGGAAATCAAGCCTTTAATCCAGGATTTATTTTAACCATTTTAGGAGTTGTTCTGTGTTTGATGTATGAAGTAGTATAAGTGCCAGAGGTCTACAATTTCTCTACCATCTTTTTTTTTTTTTTTTTTTTTTTTTGACTCCTCTTTTGACTGTGGGCTACCTTAAGTACTCACCCTCAGAGACAGCCTGCCTTCTATAGCTCTTTCATTTGTGATTCACTGCTTAGGGGGGAGCAATGTGTGGGGAGTTGCAGACATGGTATAAAGCCTAAAATTCATGTTATGTGCTATCCGACACCTGAAACCAGACAGGCCTTGAACGCATTAATCATTCTGCTTCCGTGGATAAGGTTCTAGATGACCCCCGAACAAGGCATTTCACTTACTTTCCCCTTTGTGAGCTTCAGTTCCCTGCCAGTCAAAGGAATTATTCAAACAAGCCAATAATAGCTTCCCTCAGGACACTGGGGCCACCCCATTCCCCATTCTCTTGATTCTACCAAACCTACCTCCCACAACCACTGCTTATTCACTCTGTTCCTGGTGCAAACCCCCACATGACTCTGCGTGGTAGCAATGTGTACTTTCCCCAGACTGTGGGTATATGTGACTAATAAATTGCTGTTGGTCTTATCTGTCCCACGTTGGATGCTGTGTTCTCAACCAACCTCACACCTCTAGGATGGGAATCTTTCTTACCAAAACAGAATTGCCTACAATCTCACAACTCATTCTCCATTCTTTAGTGTACTGATATTTATGAGTTATGAACTCCACCAGTGTTTTTTCCCCCTGTGGTATTTGTTTAGATAAGACAGGAATTTGAAGGGACTGGGAAGGAAAGAATGCCCTTCCTCTGGTTGGAATAAAACTCTGGTAAAAAACGTTTTCTCTTCTGGAGAAAACTTTGAAGGCTTTGTAATGTAGATCTCTCTAAGCTTATTTCACAATGACCATTTTCTTCCGCATGAGAACAGCATGAGGGGAACTTGGGCTTCTCTTCACTGTGAGAAACTGAATTTCTAGAGTTTAAAATCCACAAAAGTTTGGGGCTTCTCTAGGACCCCCAGTAGTTTTCTCTCTTACATTGGTTCACACTTACTATATTGTGATATAATATGAAATACCTATCTGATTTTCATCTTTAGTTCTGATACAGTTACTGAAACCTTTGGAATTTCCTGATTAGGTAAGAGGAATGTCTTTTGTTATTGATAATAAGCCCCTTCCAACAATACCTTCACTGATACTAGGCAACACTTGGTGGATAGGTCTGGTTGACAAAGGAACCACCTGTGTAATTAGGGAATTCAAACATTTACCCCCATCCCTGAACTACAGAGAAGAAATTCGTATTCCTGAATATTGAATTCACTTTGACCAATGGCAATGGTTTAATCAATCATGCCTCCATAAACCCTCAAATGTGTGAATTCAGAGGGCTTCTGGGCTGGTGAATGCATACATCAAGATGTTGAGAGGTGGCACACCTAGAGAGGTCATGGAAGTCCCTGTTCCTTCCTATACATCTTGGGCTATGTATCTCTTCCATTTGGCTTGTCCTGAGTTGTATCCTTTATAATCAACCAGAAAAAGGAAGTAAAGTGCCTCCCTGAGATCTGTGAACTACTCTAGTAAATTTTCAAAATGAAAGAAGGGTTGTGGGAATACCTGATTTACAGGTTGGTCAGAAGCACAGGTAACAACCTGGCCTTGCACCTGGCCTCTGAAGTGGGGGCAGTATTGTGGACTTGAGGCCTTAACCTAACTCTGCTAACTCTGATACTTAATGTCATAATCAAATTGAATTGTAGGAGACTCTATTGGTGCCCAGAGAGTTGGAAAATTGCATAATGTGAAAGAAATGTTCACACATGTCCTGTCTTAAGTGTTGTGTGTGTAAAGAAAAACAGCTGCTTTCCCTTTTAGCACTCTATCCCCAGTAATTTGTCAAAGTCACCATTTAAGTGTTCCTATCAGTTTAGGGCGCCAGCAGCTTATGCTCCAGGTGAGTGCACATCACCTGGAATTCTCTGAATTCACCCATGACTCTAGATTTCAATTCTGCAGTTTGTATTCAAATCTCAGTTCTCTAACTGAAAAGAGTCATGGGTTTTTAGTTTGTTCTGCTTTTTCTGTTTGTTTGTTTGTTGGAAGGACATTGATGTTGAAAATGAAACTGGAAGTGCTTCACTTTTTTTTTAACTTTCTGACACATACTATTTAATTACTCAAGTATAAATGTGCATGTCATTGGTGTCATTTAAGTAAGAACAGATCTGTTAACTGTCAAGATCATTTTTTTCCTTTCTCTTTGAGCAAGCTGTGCCTTTATTTCAGTTACAATCTTCTTCATACATAATTCAGCCTCTGCTGATACAGAAATGGTAACTAATTCAAAGGATTCATTGGGCTTCTTAGGCCTTCTTTGAGAAAGTCATTTATTTGGTGAGTAGCATCAGGAGCATGGCCTGTTTGTCTTAGATAAACAGAAATCCTAACTTGCAAGCTCCCTTGTTTGCTCTCTTACCAACTTGTCCTGCTGGTCTTTCTAGGAAAATGTACACAAGAGGTATTTCTGTTTTGTTTTGTCTTAATGTTCTTAACAGCTAGACCATTACAGATGATGATGTGAGATGTTCTCAATCTCTTCATTCTCAAATTTGCATTTTAAATGTATCAAATAAAGAGAGAAGTACACAGAACATAAATATCCCTGTCAGTGAATCAGAAGAAACTTAAACCTTTTATTTTAATTATCATCCAAGTTAAGAAATGAGATCAAATTTCCACCCCAAAGTCCCCCTCATATTTCAAAATCATTTCTGAAATGTCTGTAATTGATGCTGTTCATTAACAGTTTGGTCATTTTTTCAAGACTCAATTCAAGATAATTTCCCCCCTTAAATTCTGCACCAAAAAGTAAATCCAAGGAAGGCAGAGGTTCTTAGAATGGGAAAGGACTGGTGTCAAAGACTCATACTGTGTTCCTCTGAGAGTGCCAAAGACTGATGATTTCTAAAACCAGAAAACTGTTTTAGAAGATTCAGTGCAGTATGATAAACTCTCTTAAGAGTTCTTAATCACAGCAATCCCATCACACTCTGACATCACCGTCCCTTCTTCAAACATGCATGTTCAAGTGATCTATAGCACTGAAAGGAAACAGTGAAATTTCTATTCATATGCAACTTTAAAACTTTCTACTTTTGTAGGTTTTATAATGCATTTTTTATGTTGTATATTATCAGTAGTATGTATGGAATTTATGAATCACAAAATCAGTATATATAGGGCACATGCATAGTCATAAGTATATGATAAAAATATCAGAAGAACACTGATTTCCATTGCTTGATGCCCTCAATTGCATTTGAGCATCAGATATATTATGATCTCTGTTTGTATAGAAAACACAGCAGTATTTTGACATCTCTTCTGTTATTCCCAGAGAAGGAAACATACAGGACTCATAATAGACATGGTATGCTGAGAACTGAATGATTCAGTCTGCCAAGTTTAACTGTATTCCTTCCTCTTGTATCAGTTCATGCTGAAGTCTTTGAAGTTTCCAATGAGGGCTTTGATATTTACTATCTGCTCCCTGGCCTAGATTTCTTTCTCTGTTTAGAATCCCCCTCTGTTCTGGCTTCAATTTGGTCTGTCCCCCACCTGTTCACCTGCTAGAAACTTGGTACCAAGTATGGTGAGGTAGAACCATTAAGAGATGAAGCCTAGTGGAAAGTAATTAGGTCATGGGGCCAAAATCCACTTAAATGGATTAGGGCCAGTCTCCTGGAATGGGTTGGCTATCATAGGAATAGATCAGTTCTCCTGAGAGCAGTTGTTAAAAAAGACAGACCACCTCCTGCATGTGGTTCATTCTGCACATAGCTGTTTCCCTTTCTGCTTCTTCACCATGGTGTGATGCAGCCAAGGGGGACCCTCACCAGGACCACAGCACCATGCTGTTTGGACTTTTCAGTCACCAGAATCTTGAACCAAATGCACCTCTTTACTTACAAAGTCACTAACCTACCAAGTAAGAGCAGCACAAAACAGATTAAGACACCCTCCATACTCCCGTATTCTGGCAAACAGCAACTCATAGTTTTTATTGTTTTTAAATTGATGTATCACATGCACAGACAAGTTGCACAACACATAAATGTTTCATTCAGCGAATTAACAGAGAAATACACCTTTTTTACTCAACACCCACTTAACAAAATTACTTCGTCACTCACATCTCCTTGTGCTTCTGAAACACCTCCCTTCTGTTCACCATCTTCCTCAATTTTGAGGTGCATAACCTTTAAAAGCCAGAGCCTAGTGGGCAGTAATTAGGTCTGATGTTTCAGAATTCTAATACCATGTTAGTTTGCTTGTTTTTTGACCTATAGAAAGTTGTTTTGTAGAATGCATTCTTTTGTATTTGATTTCTTTGCTTCAATTTTGTCTATAATATTTATTCACACTGTTAAGTGTATCAAAAGATAATTTTTCATGATCTGTGATTTCCAATGGATGGATGAATATACAACAATTTATTTGCTCATTCTACTCTTGATGGACATTATAATTATACCCCTGTTCTGAACTTTCTCTACACTTTAAGAAGTGTTTCTTTTTAAAACATGGAATGGTTGAGTCATAGGATATAAAAGCACTCAATTTTTATAGGTAATGTCACAACACTGGTTTCAAAGTAGACACTATCAGTTTACATTCACATCAGCTATTCATATAAAGAAAATATAAAAATAATTATAAGAAAATATTGACTATCCCAAAATAGCAATGGAAATTTTAATGTAGTTTCTCAGTAATTAACAGAATAAACAAAAATCAATAAAGCTACAATTGGAACAATCTTAATATGGATATGTGTTAAAGATTGTATCCAACAATTATAGAATGTAAATAATTTTAAAACATCCACAGAAAATTTTTAAAAACTGACCATATGCTATTTGATGAACCAGTGATTGAAATCATATAGTATATGTTCTTTGACTAGAATGTAGTTAATCTAAAAGAAAGAAATATAGTTTTAAAACCTCACAAGTCAGAGAAAACATTTTAATGGCACTAGTAATGGAAGCTAGAGAGTGATAAGCCAGGGCATGTTCAGTGATGGAGATGTCATAGGGACACAAAGTTTGCTACTAAGAGATCCCAGTTGTCATGAATATCTTCAGTCTTGATCTGTTTACTGAAGAGGTTTTTGTCAGATAATAATTTTTATGTCTTTTTGACTTGATCTCCATTGAAAAACATAGTTTGAAATTTCTATTTTATTATTAGCAAATACAAAATTAACAATCTCAATACTGCTTGAAAAACCAATTTAGACTAAGGAGCACTATTAAATTGAGACTACAGATGAGGTGGTTTAAATGAACTAGAAGGATCCAGAAACTTTCTTCCTCTCTATTGTTTGTTTGTTTATCTATTTATTTATCCAAAGTTTTAGTATAAGATGCACTTAGAGAAGCCAGTTGGGCCACTAACAGTATAGAATATAATTCGGTGCTTAGTCCAGGTGACCCCTATAAAACATTACTAAGATTAGTTTTAATTCTTCTGTTATTTTCTGGATATGGGCCAGAGACTTTGTTTTCTCAACATTTAGACCTCTTTTAAGGGTGATAAAGTGCCTGAACATTCTTATGGCATTGAAACCTGGCTTCTTCAGAGGTGGGGAGACAAAGATAGAAAGGCCATAATGAAAGACTCAATCTTTTATATCTTCATCTTGGGAATGAGATACTGTCACTTCTACCATGTATGAGAGGAGCTTCACAAAGGTTAAATGTATGAAAGTGGAACTCATTGCAATCATCTGGAGATTGGCTGAAATAAACGGTCATTTGATCTGAAAAAAAATAATTATGCATCCAAGTGATATTTACAACTTTCTATACAGATCTATAAATACAAATACAAAATCACTTTTTAGGTATCATCTTCAAATAGCAATTATTTTTTCAGCTCTACTCAGGTATAAGTGAAAAACAATATTTATTTACATATGTGTGTGTATTTACAGTGCACAACATGACAATTTGATGGTACACGTATGCATTGTGAAATAATCACCAAAATCAATTAACACATGCATCATCTCACATAAATATCTTTTTCTTTAAAAAATGAGAATGCTTAGGAGTTATTCTCTCAGCAAATTTTCAGGTGTACAGTAGATTGTTGTTAGTATAAGCACCATGCTGCACATCTGATCCTCAGAATTTAAAACAATAACTTTATATGCTTTGACCAATATTTGAAGCAGATGATAATGTTTCTTCAGCTAATTTGTGTTTTCTTATTTTAATCTTGGTGATATCAGTATTGCCTCCCATGGTTGATAATAAATGTTGACACATATTTAATGTGTACTACACATTCATCTAAACATTCTTGAAAAATCAAAATTCAGTACTTAATTTTTTATCAAACATACTTTCAATCATTTGAGCTCATTACTACTGAAAACATTTATTTCCAGATAAGATAAAAGGTGTTACCAAATAATAAGAAACAATCATAATTATGTACCAGGTAATAAATTACCAAACCTGTGTAGTAAGATAGCTCTACAGCAGGATTGCTCAAACTTTATTATTTTCCCTTTCTCATCACAATTCGTGTATATTTAACTAGTGATTACACTCATTTTTCACTAGTACCAACTCATGTAGGTCTGGTGACTTTATGTGTCCTGCTGGCTTTGACAGGGACAATGGAATAATACCACATGGTCCTCATGTACTACAATAATGAATATGTCCTGATCTCCTGATAGCAAAGAAATTAAAGGTGGCCAACTGTTCCTCTCTAAGGGTACTTCACTGGTATGTGTGTTCCTGGCAGGCAAGTTCTCCTTAAAAGGGAGTTTTAGCTACCTTGTGTCTCAAAGCCATGTGGAAAAGAAAGATACATTATGTCAGATTGTCTTTCAAATATTCATGGAATGAGATCTATTTACTGCATGTGTTTCACACAAAACCAGAAAAGACCATGGAAATAGTTGGAAGCACCAAGTGGAAGTCTAGCACACTCATGCTGTTTTATTTTAGTGTAACTTTAACAATGATCCTTGACCATGATTCTAATTGAATAAAAGTTCAAAATCAGGCAAAGTAAATCTATGCAATTACTGCTCAGAGTATTACTTTCTTTGGGGGAGTTGCAGATTGGAAAAGGCCCTAGAAGTCTGTAAGTTGCTGGAAATGTTTTCTGTGACTTGACCTGGGCAGCAGGCGCACAGATGCACACATTTGCAAATGTGCAGTAAATTGTACATTTATGATGTTTAAACTTTTGTGTATAGGTTAGAACTTAATTTAACAATATAATAAGAATATTGAAAAAATAATCCTTGTACAAATGTGAAAAGTCAAGGCAAAAGCGGTAAACCAAACGGAACACAAGGGAAATTGGCACAAATCTAGAATGCTTCAAGCAAAACTAATACAGGATTTATACTCACCTTTCCTATAAGCCAAAACTCAGAGAGCTCTTACAATGTTTTCTGTTTTTTTTTTTTAATGATCCATTTGAATCTTTTAGTATCCTCCCCCAGAGAAGTATTTTCTGTTTCTTCACATAAAAAAAAAATTATTATAACCAAACACAGGTAATAAAACTTTATGTATACAAGCATGTTTTGCATTATAAAACCTATAAATAATAAAAATAAAATTATGAGATTATAAAAAAAAAGATGAAAGGGATAGTTAGATATTTATCTATAGCATCATCTCACCACACAGATCTATAGCCAAGATTTTTAGTCTCTAAAATAGTATCTAATGTTTAGTATTAAAATTACATGTGAACTTCCCATTATATTTAGTACCTACAGTAAGACACAGAGTCATAGGGTCCCATTCTGGGCACCTCTTGTTAATTCCAACAACATGTATATTCTAATTCTATAGCTGTGGAATAATGATGATAAAATCGCTTAGCATTGTACTGTGGCCACACAGAAGCATATTGCCCTCACAGATGTGGCAAGGGGACAGAATTAGGGAAGAGTAACTAGCAAATTTATGAATCAGTGTTTCATTTACATTGTCATTTTCAAAGAAATTATTTACTAAAGAAAATACAGCTTCATTTTCATTGATCTTTCAGTGATGGAAATTATTATTCATTTATTTTGGAATGAATACATGAAACTCATGATTCCCATTGGATGGAAATCTAACGCCATATGGATATTAGCAAAAAACACTTTATTACCAAATATTACTGTGTACTGATCTGGCAGTTTATTCTCTTCAGAATATCTAAGATAAATACCTTCTCACTGATTCTCAATATAATTGTTTGTGAGAGACAGAATAGAAGTCTGAGTTTTCACATTTGAGGAACCTGGGGCTAAAGCATTGAGCCTGGATGGCCATGAAGTAGCCTCACATCCAAACTTTTTTTGTGAGTTATCCACACTGTGTCCTTTACTGCTACCACCTTTACTAATAAAAATAATGTCATAAACTAAACAAACATATTAGATTTGATTTTGCTAATTCATAGTCCCATGTTTGATACCAAAGTTAAAGTTGCCAACTTTTTTGGCTTTAAAAGAGAAATCTTTTCATTTCATGAGTGAGTGGATGACTCACTTGATAACAAGTCTTACCTGTATTACTTAATCTTATCCTGATTCATTCTTTCATGGACCTCCCTGTCAAATGGTGAATTACTCTCACAACTTCTGGTAAAGATGGTCGACACATAATTTGCCCAAACCGGAGAAAAAAATCCTGAACCTGGAATGATGCCTTTTGAAATCTGTAGTAATCAATGTTGCTTGCTTTTCCAAATACTATTCCAAAAATTACCACTGATCAACATACAAGAAATGGAGCAAGAGGTGATAGCCTTGGGGAAAAAAGAAATGTCCAATTAGTCCAGAATATCTACATTATATGCAATCACATTGATTCTCAGGAAAGAAAGTGTGGTTTAGGATGGAAGTCAGATACCATAGTCCAGAGGCTGAGGTTTAAATCCTTACTCCTCAGAAGACCCCACGGGATACTTCCTCTTCCAGCCCTCTGTAAAATGTGGAATATTGGTGATTATTAAAAAGATTACCAGATGGATTAAATGAGAACTAGCTGTGCAAAGCGCTTAAAACACTCTAGAATGACAGTTATTATGACAGGTGGGATAGAAACATTAACTGTAGGCCGTATAAAATAAAGTCTTTCAGATAATAAAGAGTTGGAACTGATCTTCAAGGACAAAGGGAAGATCAACCACGTACTGGGTCTTTTACTTGCCACATTGTAATGATAATCTTTGTTTCTACTATGTCATGTTTGCTTTGGTCTCTGATTGCAAGCACCACATTACTATAAATGGATGATTGAGATCATTTTTTTTTAAAAGTAAAATTTTCACATTTTGCATCTAAATTCATTGATTATGCATAAAGAGGTCAGGAAAGCCTTGTGGCTTTATTAAATTGATCAGCATCTAATAACTTAATTATCTACAGAAACAGATGTTACTTCAATTGAAAACAAATTATCTTATACACAGGGAAGAAAATTAAAGCATCGAACACTGTGGAGATCTTTAAAATGACCATATTGAGGCTAAAAGGAGAAAGAAACAACAAAACATCAGAGCTCCCGATTTGGGCTCAACTCTAATGCTTTTCAAGTGATTTTCATGTGGAATATTTTGTACATTTCATTTGACTCTAGTTTCAGGAGATTGCACCTTTACACGTACACGTGTACACACACACACATGCACAAACACATTCACAAACTCACCTCATCACACATACTCACATATACATGTGGACACACACACACACACTTGCTCATGCATGCACATGCACACACACACACACACACACACACACACACACACACACACACTGCAACTTGGATTCTGTTGAAATCCAGAAAAAGGAGACACTAGGGTTTTTCTGTCTCTCATGGTATGGATACTATATGGAGTTGAGATACTATGACTTTCAAGAAATGGGACCTAATGATAACATAATTAGGTTATGGAGCTACACTTTTGAGACTGATTAATGTTGGTCTTGCAGGGTGGAATGGTCTTGGGAATGCATTATTATAAGGGAGCCTGAACCCATGGTACTAATACCTAAATTTACCATGGATAAATACCTCTGTTGATAACACTTGGGTCCAGATAATGCCAAACTCCTCTTGTATCTTGAGAGACTATCTATTTTGTTTATGTTAGATCTGTCAGATAAAACTGAATTTTTTTCTATGACTTATGCATTGTAGGCATAAAATCACAGAAGTGAAAGTATAAAATGATCTTATAAATAATTTATTAACATATCCTCTATCACAGATGAAGAACTGAGGCCAAATTATGTTGAGTGGTATGTCCGAGATCATAGACAGAAAAGTAGATATTGTTGGAATTATAACCTGGAAATTGTGAGTGTGGGCCAAGGAGGACTGCTCAAGATCAGATACTGAGGAGCACAGAGATGCAGGAAATGGAGCAGCTACACCAGGACCTGTAATTCAGTGTTATGATGAAAGCAAAGAAAGGCAGAGGGGTACCAAAGGGCACATCTAGGGAGGAAGGTAGTGAGAGACAGCAGGTGGAATGATGCCAGCAGGTTCTAGATAGAACTCAATTGGCGCTTAGAGGAAGCAGGAGATTATCTACCTTCTCATTAATATATATAATCCCTATAACTTACTGAGAAAGTTTGAAGTATTGTTCTAAGCCCCTAACTTGTAGGAATTCATTTATCCTTGCAAAAACTGTGGCAGGTGCTTTTTTCCCACTTTACAGATGAGGAATCTGAGACACAGCATAGAAGTAGGTTGTAAAAGCCTTATGAAATGCCCACCGGCAAAGCAAAGCTCATTCCAGGCTCCAGGATCCCAGCTCAATCAGATCTCTGTGATGCCTCTCTCTGCCTCATTACCAGAACTGGAGTCTGGCACTTATTAAATACTTAGGGTTGGTTGTTGCATCTGACATCAGAGGGAGCCAGGATATATCTTCTGTGAAACTGGAAACTCTGTTAATTAATCAGTTTCTAATCCCTATACACATCTCTTTCAACTCCCTTCCACGTGGAAAATATGGAACAGAAACTGAAGCATCTGCTGTCTAGACAGACATGGAGGAGACAAGTTACTCTATGACTTGCAAATTGCCTGAGTTTACCATCATCACTGTTGTGGGAGATGTGAGCTGAAAAGGAGATCCAATTGTTAGGGCAAGATGCCTTTAATTCTATGTTTTTGTCTTCTGATTAGTTTCTAGTGCCTATATCATGACAGGACAACACTTCTGTCTCCTCCATTTGTCTCCTAGAGATGTGCTGGGAAGATTTTTTGCACTTCAGGCATGACCCGTAGGGCTATTGGAACCCAGATGTCTTATCACTTGGGGCTCTGCCATGAGGAAAAAGACTTATCTCTCTGGAAGCTCAGAGATTAGCTCTGGGTTTCTGGGCTATTGTTGTAATTCTCTTCACATCTGTTGATAAGTACTCAGAGAGGATCCCAGAGATTCAAGACAAATAAGTCTGTCTATTTTCAAAGGGAAAACATCATTTCTGAAGCAAGAGTGATTTCAGCTGGAGAAGGACCCCCACAAATCTCCTGCCATTTTTTTAAGGAGTACAGTTTTTCTGGCAGTTCTTATAGCTTAAGAGTTTAGATTTTTTTGAGGTCTGAAACACTAGTCTAAATACAGTTGTCAACATCACAGGGCTGTTCCTGATCTGGCTGGGGAATTTAGTTCGCTCTTCATTATCTTATCATCAGACACAAAGAACGTTTTCAATAACTGCCATATTGCTTGTGCTCACAATTTCAAACATATATTCAATCCTCACCACACAGGATAAAGAAGACATCACGTTGTATGAATTTGATATTATTATTCCCATTTTCAGATAAGTGTCAGAGAGAACTTCAGAGGTACCAATCTGCCCAAAGTCACACAGAAAGAAATCACTGATTCAGAAGTAAAAATGTTCCTTTTTGTCCTTTTCTGTCTCTGATTTGCCATCCCATTACCCCTGCATTGATGCCCTCTCCTATTTGGCCTTATGACTACTTTTGCACATGTGCTTGACCTCTTCACCCATCTTTCAACATCTTCTGGATACTGAGCTTCCATGTGCTCTAAATCCTAACAACATCTCAATGGTGAACTTTCATGAGATCTATGCCTTGAGATATTATTTGAATGAGTTGCTTTAGTTTTACCATCAAGCCAGGGAGAAGGCCACATGTATACTGCTGTCTTAAGTGTATCTATGGGTACAATAGCCTTATTTGTGACATTTATTTTTGCACACTAGGTATCCGAATTATTGCATGATCACTGTCTTCCTGTCACCCTTTCTTGGGACTTGGATTTTCTTACATCACATTTAGACAGATATACAAAAAAACTGTTCATGTCCTCTGGAGATAATGCTAAAGTATTTTCAACTCTGAAATGTTGTTCTATAGTAGCAGTAATGATAGAAATTCTCTGAAGAGGAGAAATATGACACTCAGAAAACAAAGTATTATTTCTTCATGAATTCACTTTGCTTATATATCTAGCTTTTCACAAATAATTCTGAATGCTCAACACACACAGTACCCTGTGCCAGATGATTATGTTTTTCATCCTTCCTTTGTGCAAAATTAATTTATAGACTGATAAGAGAGAGAAACATAAAAAAGAAATCATAGCACAATGTTCACAGGAAGGAGGAAGGCTAGAGCACCTGGGGAACACCAAACCAGAACCCAAGGAGATTTTGCAGAAGATAGGAAGGTAGAATGAATATTTTAAGGAGGCAAAGGAATTATTACAGTATATAAAAGAGGGAGCACCTGCCACCTGGGGCGAAGAAATATGTGAGAATATTGACATGCCTTAAGTTACATCATGCTCATGTTCATGGGAATAATTGTCAAGAATGGGTGATTTAGAAAGGGAGAACAAGGCTAGGGAGGTTTGTTGGGATATTACCTTGAAGGATCTCATCAGAGGAGAAACGGAAGAAAGCAGAAAGAGGTGTAATTGAGGACTGGTCTTCAGTCTCTGGAGGAAGAAGTAAGAATCCCACTAGAGTTAAATGCAAGTCCTCTTAAGCTTGGATAACCGGGCAAGTGGGAACTAGGAGTAGAGAGTACGCCTGGTTTTTTTTTTTTTTTTTTTTCATATATTTTTTAATTTTAATTTTTTGGTGGGGGTACCAGGGATTAAACTCAGGGGCACTAGATCACTGAGCCACGTCCCCAGCCCTATTTTGTATTTTTATGTAGAGACAGGGTCTCAGTGAGTTGCTTAGTGCTTCGCTTTTGCTGAGGCTGGCTTTGAACTCTCCATCCTCCTGCCTCAGCTTCGAGAGCTGCTGTAGGTGTACATCCCCACATACACTTTGTAAGAGAAGTGTGACAATGTGAAAATGGTGATCCTAGAATATCAGTGTGAAAGCCACAAAACAGGCGTGTGGGCTGTTCCCCTCCCTCTGATCTCAGCCTTTTGCTAGATAGTCCTTATCCATAATATTTTAGTAATCTAATTTAGCATACAAAGATTTTGGACACATCAAGTGCCACTGCAGAGTTTATTTTCTGGAAGTAGAATTATGGGTCAGAATTTAGCAGGAAGGGTATAAATTAAATATCAGAATTCTTAAGTGAGAGAGTGAAGCAGTGGGATTGGTCAGAGGGAGATCTTGAACGGTGACACAAGCATGACAAAGCAAACCCATCAGGAGCTTTAGAACACATAAGGACCATCAGAGATGCAGCACATTGGGCTGAAATTGATGGACAATCAGTCACTAGGTGAGGGCGCTGGGGGTTGCATGCATCCTTGACTGAGGCAGCTGAGGCATAGCCCCATGGAGTTGGGGGTGGGTGCTATCTGTGGATCACACTCCAGCAGCTGGGACAGCAAGGGGTCTGTGTTGCACAGCTCTGTCTTAATCCCAGACATTCACTATAAGGAACATGATACTTCTCATTTCTTTATCATAACTCTGTGAAACTTTATAGATCTCAAAATAAAATTAAAAATGGGTTGAGGATGTAACTCAGTGGCAGAGCACTTTCCTAGCATGTGCAAGGCCCTGGGTTTAATCCCCATCACTGCAAAAAAAAAAAAAAAAAAAAAAAAAAAAAAAAAAAAGCCGAAAGAAGGAGGAAGGAGAAGAGAGGAGGAGGAGGAAGAGAAGGAAGTAATTGAGACTCAGAGGATCCATTACTCACAGTCACAGAGGCTGCTCTAAATAATTCTGACTCCAATATTCACCACCATTCCCGCTACTTCTTGTACAATGCAAAGTGGAAAGTGTCAGAGAATGTCAGGCTCTTGTGAAAATTGAGTACTGGTTAGAAACAGACGATTTAAAAGCACGAGGCAATGCGAAAGAGTCTTCAGTCTTTACAACTTGTGTGGTCAAAATTCTGAATTGTTTCAAGGAATGAGTCAGCATGGTTTAAGATACTGTTGGAATTTTCAATTAGACCAGATTTTGTTGGGATGAGAGGACATTTGGATTTCTATAAGCAAAGTGTTTTCAAAAGAAGTAATGTTGTGTAATGGAAAAAGGATGATGAGGTCACTCACTTGTGACCAGTATTGAAGTCTAGTGACCATTGCCAGGGTCAGAAATTCAGAGACCCCAGAGACTCCTACTCAAAGGAACTTTCAGTTCACTGTTTAGAAAAATAGTAAGAATAAATTCTAAGAATGATCTATTATTCTATTTTTCTCTGAATGGTTAGAACTACATTGAAATATAGTCTACAATGACATTTGGCATATAATTTTCTCCTTCCTTTTTTTTTTTTTTTTTTTTGCTAACATTTATCTGCACATTCTTTTAGCTAACCTATATGTTACACCACAGCAGACAGGGTCAAATGGATCATAGATTCCCATGTAAGGAAAACAGGAACCCTCCAGAGAGTATAATGATTTGTTCTAGTAAGATGGAGTGGGGAAAGGAGAGGGAAGAGGTGTTAGGGAGTATTAGCTAATGCTGCTCAATAATTTACCAATCAATTAAAATGCCATTATTATTCTCCTTTGCCACTTAGCTTCTGTGATATTTAAAGGTCACATGGGCGCTATTGGGGAGGACAGCTATTAGCAGATACATGAAAATAGCATTTCCAATCTCTGGAATAGGGTGTCAAGGTAATTTGCATCGTAGCTCAAGTTACACTCATCAGCACACAAGGGCAGATGTTTGACAAATCTAGTATACTAAAAGAAATGGGAAGTGGGAAAATACTCAAATGCCTGATGAGGGTGTGAATTATCAGAGAGGCTAATTGGCATTTGCTATCACACAAATTTTTGGTTCTTTCTAGTTGGTGCCTGAAGATCAGAGGACACTGTCTAGATTGATTTCCATATTTATATTAATGAGACTCTATGGATGAGTGATTTGTTTGATCACAAAAAAATTTAACTGTAATTACAATTTGTTAATTACCTAATAATTAGTTTTTATTGAGTACTTAATATTTGTCACAAGCTGTGTTAGACACTGCATGTATTTTATCCATTATTGTGATAACAGGCAGAAGAGCATACCATCTCCATTTAATAGATAGAGCTGAGAGAGAGAGGCCAAGTAGCATATTTGAAGTCTCTTGGAAGTAATTGTGATGAAGTATGGTTCTTGACACTTCACCACTCTCTTAATTACCTATATGGAACCAATATCTCTTTTTCTTTTCCCCTTCATATGTTTTGAATTTTACTAATAATTACATTACAAATGATCCTTGGAAGTGAGCTTGATCTTTGATTTATTTGTTTAACAAAATAACCTAATTCACTGCTGGGTCTTTAGTATATGTTTAAGAAATGTTCATAGAGATCATGACTGGATATGTCAATTTCTACTTTGAAAGACTGACCAGTGACAGAAATTGCTGTATCCTAACATTCAGATACTTCTCACCTACTTCTTCAGTGTTGATAGAAAATGTTCACATACACTAAACTAATACTGGAGACATTTTGAAAGTCTGGGGCTATGTCTGCAGGAACATCCAATTCGCCCTCATATAATCTGATCCAAATAGCAGGGCAGTCACAGCATAGCCACTAATATTGCTTGACATTCTCTTTTGGCTAATGGCATCTGCTGACATCCCCCTCTGTACAGAAACAACCTGAAATACCACTTTTAACTCAGTAAGTCTCCATGATGATGGAGTCTGTGAATCCAGCAAAGTGGGACTGAAACCCAGTTATGAGGCAGCAGTGAGATTCAGGGCCTTCATTTCACTCCTTGCCCCTACTTTTTCAATTCTCTAGTCATTGCCCCCTCACTAGACCCAGGGCATTTTCTTTATATGACTTTGGGAGAGGCTACTTTGAGAGAGACAAAAGCTTACAGAAGGCTTGGAATCATGAGAGTAACTTTGAGGCTTGATTTTACTACTTCAGGATTTTGTGGGTTGGTGTAAGCCACCTGCCCAGAATGAGCCGTAATTTCCTCCTAATGATAATGAGACCTTCACAATTAAAAAAAAAAAAAAAAAAAAAAAAAAAAGCCTAAATGAGATAAATAATAAGTTTCTTGTTACTTTTCCTAATACACCCTGGATTCCATTATATTAAACCAATCCAAGTTATCTGGTGTGGGCATGCTTTACTTCCTCGTACTCTTACATATATCATTTTTGCAGTCTTGAAGTTCTTTACCTGCTTAACCCGCTAAAAGGACCTGCTAGGCAGATAATAAATGAGCCAAGAGTTCACGGAGGATTGAGGGAGATTATTAAAAACTACAAAGGATTGTTTAGAAAACTTCTATTTTTTCACATCCTCATGAAATGTTAACAGCACCTAGTAAAGAATTTTTGTCAAGGAATAATTACATATTTATCTTCATATCATTAATAAATTTCATTTTCTTATCACAATATTTTGATACTTAAAATATCCTCATTACACAACACCTTAAATTGTAACTGAAACAATTTATGTGTAGTGCCTCTGCCATTTAGGGCTGAACATATAAATGTGAAAAATCCATTGAGTCTCTCATTGAAAAATAATCGGGCTTAAAAGGAAATTATGAAACTCACTAGATGTGATGAAATAGAGACATGCTGAATTTGCAATTAAAAATATAAATTATAATCTCAAGAATGTACTTGAGAAAAACGTTTTTGTTTAATGCCTGAATTTTATATATCCCGAAGTTACTTGGAGAATAATGAGCGATTATTCAGCAATGGAAGACCATGTGGATTATTTTAAAAACTTATCATGAAAAAAATCTAAAGGATAAGGGTAGGATTATTTTCCATCAAAAACTTAATTTTGAGTTCAACAAGGACCACAGTGATTCCTGATGTTATACAGATTTGAGGTGAAACCCCTGGAGGATACTCCCACCACTAACTTGTTCCCATCTCACTTTATTACAACAAGTGTTGGAAAACAAACTGAGACCAGATAAACTGAATGATGCTAATTCACAATAAATGGGGGGGTGCCTCGGGAAGAATAGAGATCCTTCGATTAGGCAGAGGGGAGTGAAGGGAGGGGAGGGGGCATGGGGACAGGAAGAATAGTAGAATGAATTAGACATTATTATCCTATGTGCATATATGATTGCATGATGGTATGATCCTACATCACGTGCAAACAGAAGAATGAGAAATTATACTCCCCTCATGTATGATGGGTCAAAATGCATTCTGCTGACATGCATAACTAATAAGAACAAATAAAATGAATTTTAAAAATGAAATAAATAATCAGAGGTCATAAGACACTGTTCAAAATGGATATTTGTAGAAAAGACTCCCTGTTGCCCTCCTTATTATGTGCTCTTCCTTTTTTTTTTTTTTCCAAATAGCATCATTAATTTCTCTCTGGCCATTTGATTGCTTAAATTTACAGGACTTTATAGCAGCCTAAACGTGTAAATCCTAGAACATGAGGAATAAAAATACTCTTATCAAAAAATAATTAAATAAAAAGAAAGAAAAAAAAGGTTCTGGAACCAAGCAATACTCTGGGCTTCAGATGATTCCATATACCCCCAACTCAAATGGTGGGGAGCTGTATATATAACCTGACAACAGAAACTGGCATAAGAATTACCTGATTGGCAGTTTGTTGCTTATGTAACTATGGGCATAACTTGACAGCCTTCAACTTGAGATTGGCTTGAGTGTTTGGGTGCTATGATTAGCTGAAGCTCAGTTGCTAAGTAACCAGAGCATACTTTTAAAAGTACATTACAACCTCCTTGACATCAGAGTTGCTTGTAGTTCATAATATACTGAAGTAGCTTTTAACTCCTAGTAGAGAGACCCGTTTGGACAAATTTAACACAAGCAAATGCAAGGCCCAATGTCTGAACCAAAAAGTACCTCTCTCTCCTTTTCTCACCAATAACTCCTCTATTGAACTACAGTTCACATGTCCTGGAGTTCAACATTCTAAAGTGTATGGTTGGTTGTTATGTAGTGTATTCAGAAAGCTATGCCACCACTATCACTGGCACATTCTTCTCACCCTCAAAGGTGCCTGTACATACAAGCAGTCACTTCAAATTTCCCCTCCTTCTTTTTCACTCCTTGATGATAATAATCTATTTTCTATTTCTTATAGGCTTGCTGTTCTGAACATTTAGTATAATTGAATCATGCATTACATGACCTTCCATACTTGACTTCTCTCCTTTGATATAATTTTTTTCAAAATTCACCATTGTTAGAGCAAATGCCAGTATTTCATTCCTTTTATGTTGTTTAATAATATCATATTATACTGATAGAACATTTATTAGTTGGTGGACATTTGAGTTATTTCTATTTTGGGCTATTAAGAATCATGCTTTTAGGAACATTATAGTATAGACTTTTGGGTAAACATATACTTATAATTCTTTCAGGTATAAACTTCTGAATAAAACTTATAGGTCATATGTTACTCCATGCTTGGCATTCTTGTATATTACCAACCTCTTTTCCAAAGTGGTTGAAATTTTTGGATCCCAGCAGGAATATTTAAGGGGTATAATTTCCCGACTCTGTCAACAACACAGTGTTGTCTGTTTTTAGTCAATACAGTACTCATGAAGAGGCATCTCAATGTGATTTTTACTGTGATTTTCAGTTCTCTAATGATTAATGATATTGAACATCTTTTCTTGAGATTTTTTAGTCATTTGCATATTTTTCCTTTAAATTTTATCCATTCGATTTATTTGCATATTTCTTAGTTTCAGACACTTGTCCTGTACCGTGTATATGACTTACAAATATTTTTTCTCATCCTTTAGGTTGCATTTTTATTTCCTTGATGGTAGACAACAATTTTGATGGTAAACAATAAATTTTTAAGCTTAATCAGCTATAGTTTATCTACTTTTTCTTTGGCCACTTACACTTTTGGTGTCATATTTTTAGAACCCATTTATGAATCCAAGAATATAATATTTTACAAGCATTTTTTTCCTAAAGATCTGTTTAAAAAATTTTGTACTAAATTCATGAACTGTTTTGAATTATATGCATATGATTTATGACAGGAGTCTGACTTCCTTCATTTGCATGTGAATACCCAGTTGTTCAGTATCGAGTCTTAGAAAGATTTTTCTTTCTTCCTTCATTTGGTTGTCCCAATACCCTTGTTGAAAATCAATTGACCATAAATGTAAGAATTTATTTCTGGCTTCTAGATTATATTTGCTGCATTTATCTCTATATCTAGCCTTATGCCACTACTATACCATCTTTTTAATGTAGCTTTATAAGTCTTTCAATTGAGAAGTATAGGTCCCCAAATTTGTCCTTCATTTTCAGGACTGTTGTGACCATTTGGGGTCAATTGCATTCCATATGGATAGGTTACTGTCTACAAAAATATTGGCTGAGATTTTATTAGAGATTCTGTTGTTTCCATAGATTAGTTTCTGAGAATTTTCATCTTAGTAAGTTTATTTTGGTCTATAAATGCAGGTATATCTTCATTTACTTAGGTATCTTTTAATTTATTTCACCACTATTTCATAGATTTTATTGTAAAAGTCTTGTAATTGTGAAATTTGGTTATTTTATCCTTTTGGACAAACCGTAACTACAATTATTTTCTTAAATTTATTTTTAGAATGTTCATTGTTTGCATATAGAAATACAATTGTGTTTTACATATTCTTTTATTTTGCAATCCTACTGAACTTATTTATTCTAAGATTTTTGGTGAATTCATTAGCATTTTCTGTATGCAGGATCATGTCTTATATGGACACCTATCTCAAATATGGTTTTATTTTCTCTCCAACTTAGATTTCTTTTAAATTGCTAAAAAAATGAGAAAGAAGATAACTTTTTCCTGTCCCTGATATTAATACTAGTGTTCCTTCTACCTACTTCATAATTATTGTTGAAAACTGAATATTTAAATAATATACTTTGACAAATCTGAATATCAAATTTTTTCTCTCCCTCTAGGGTTTATTGTTGTTGCTATTTTTGTTCTTTGTTCATTTTGGTGATATTTTAATTAGTTAAAATCTATTCTTTGTCATGTGTTGCCACTCTAGTCTACTCAGTTAACTTAGTGGTGAGAAAATTATTAAACAAATATTTTCTTATGATCTTTAAACTAACAGATATCCAAGTCTTTACTTAGGGCCTTTGTGAACACAGCAGAACTTGTATTCAATGCTCTGGTCATTTACAATTCTGCTCCAGTTTTCACTTCCTACTCAGTGATGAACACCAGGGCCATCTTCCAAGCATCTGTACTTCCATAGGGATGCCTACCCTTAGATTTTTAGGAATATATTGTAGTTTTCAAAGTACCCTATGAATGCCTCAGTAACTTTCCTTTTCAGTGTGTTGCTCATTCTTTTATTTTTCCCAGGTATATTTCAACTCAAGCAGCTCTAGTATTAAATAATTGCCATTTTTTATTTTCCCAGAAGTTCTAGGGAGAAATAGATGCTTTCATTGAGGAAGTTCTGAGTTAGATCCAACAAAGAGAATGTGGTGAGTGGGGAGGAAGATTTCCAGGAAGCATCATGTAGATGAGATAATGATTATTTTCTAAGAATTAAACATGTTTGTCCCACCCCAACACCACGGTCAGACACCATCTTTAAGCCTGTCCACTCCTCACACGGAGGTCGGATGCCAACGCTGAGCCTGCCCACCCCTCCATGGAGGTCTGACACCATCGCTGAGCCCACCCCCCATTACAGACAGACCAACGCTGAGCCCCCCAGCCTGTCCCTATACCAAGGACAGAGGCCAGAAACTGAGCCTGCCCACTTGCCCCCCTACTGCTGAGGGATGCGCAGTAGGGGGGCAGGCGCATTCATGCGTGCCTGCCTTCGTGGTGACTGAGCGCACCCTTGCTGGAGCTCCCCAGCTTCTTTGGAGGCTGGTGCAGGCATTTTGAATTATTCCTGAGGGTGTGGCCATCATTGGAAGGGCAGCTCCCTTCCTGAGACACCTACAGGAGACTGTGGCCCTTTGACAGGTACCTCTATTTACTCACTTATATCCTACACCCTTCCACATCCTCTTGTTCACAACTAGAAATACTGTAAATACTGTAAAAATACTGTTTATCTTAATAATGTTAAAGTCTGTATAGGGGCTATCTGGTTCAAGGGCTACATTTTCTCTGTATTGAGTACTACTGGTATTGATCTCCCCCCTCAAAGGAGAAGTAGTGGAAAACTGCAGGGTCATAATAAGCCTGAAGGGGGGGAGGAACTTTAGTATCTCTTATCTTCACAGCTAGAGGGGAATATATAGAAACAATATGAAAAAACAGGGGAAGAAAGTATCCCTAACAAACCAAGATGCTATTGTGATAGAATCCAATGACAGCATGGCAGTAGAAATGACAGAAAAAAGAGTGTAAAATCTGCATAATTAAAATGATCCGTGAAGCAAAAGAGGAGATAAGAGAGCAAATGCAGGCAATGCATGACCATCCCAGTAAACAGTTAAAAGGGCAAATGCAGGAATCAAAAGAACACTTCAATAAACAGAGATTCTGACGGAAAAAAAAAAAAAATAGAAATACTTGAAATGAAAGAAACAATAAACCAAATTAAAAGCTCAATAGAAAGCATCACCAACAGAATAGACCTTGTGAAAGACAGAATCCAAGACAATGAAGACAAAATATTCAATCTTGAACATAAAGTTGAACAAACTGAGAAGATGTTAAGAAGTCATGAACGGAACCTCCAAGAATTATGTGATATCATGAAAAGACCAAATTTAAGAATTATTGGGATTGAGGAAGGCACAGAGATACAAACCAAAGGCATGAACAACCTGTTCAATGAAATAATATCAGAAAATTTCCCAAACCTGAAAAACAAAATGGAAAATCAAATACAAGAGGCTTACAGAACATCAAGTACACAAAATTACAACAGATCCACACCAAGACACATTATAATGAAAATACCTCACATACAAAATAAAGATAGGATTTTAAAGGCTGCTAGAGAAAAGTATCAGATTACATATAAGGGAAAACCAATATGGAAATCAGCAGATTTCTCAGCCCAGACTCTAAAAGCAAGAAGGGCCTGGTACAATATATTTCAAGCTCTGAAAGAATATGGATGCCAACCAAGAATACTATACCCAGCAAAACTAACCTTCAGATTTGACAATGAAATAAAATCTTTCCACAATAAACAAAACTTAAAAGAATTTACAAATAGAAAGCCTGTCCTGCAGAATATTCTCAGCAAAATATTTCATGAGGAGGATGTGAAAAACAACAATACAAGTCAGCATAGGGAGGAACTACCCTAAAGGAAAAGCCAATCAAAGGAGAAGCCAAGTCAAGTTAAAAATCAAAAACAAGCCAAAATGACCAGGAATACAAATCATATCTCAATAATAACCCTGAATGTCAATGGCCTAAACTCAATAATCAAGACATAATCCGGCAGACTGGATTAAAAAGAAAGACCCAACAATATGCTGCCTTCTAGAGACACATCTCATAGAAAAAGACATCCGCAGATTAAAGGTGAAAGGATTGGGAAAAACATATCATGCACATGGACCCAGTATAAAAGCAGGGGTCTCCATCCTCAGATAAAGTGGACTTCAAACCTACGTTAGTCAGAGGGATACAGAAGGATATTTCATACTGCTTATGGGAAGTATAAATCAGCAAGATATGACAATTTTAAATATTTATGTCTCAAACAATGGAGCATCTATGTATATCAAACAAACCCTTCTTAATTTTAAGACTCAAACAGACCAAAACACATTAATAATGGGGGACTTTAACACACTGCTCCCACCAATGGATAGATCCTCCAAACAAATACTGAACAAAGAAACTACAGGACTAAATAATACAATCAATGATATAAACTTAATGGATATTTACAGAGTATTTCATCCATCATCAAGCGAAAATCCTTAACAAAATACTGGCAAATCGCATACAAATATATATGAAAAAGATAGTGCACCATGATCAATTGGGGTTTACACCAGTGACGCAAGGTTGGTTCAACATCCGGGAATCAAGAAATGTAGTCCATCACATCAATAGACTTAAAGTTAAGAATCACGTGATTATTTCAATAGATGCTGAGAAAGCATTTGATAAAATATAGCACCCCTTCATGCTTAAAACACTAGAAAAAATGGGAATAGTAGGAACATACCTCAACATTGTAAAGGCTATCTATGCTAAGGCCACAGCCAACATCATTCTTAATGGAGAAAAACTGAAAGCATTTCCTCTAAAAACTGGAACAAGACAGAGATGACCTCCTTCAATACTTCTATTCAACATTGTTCTTGAAACACTTGCCAGAGCAATTAGACAGTCCAAAGAAAATAAAGGGATACAAATAGGGAAAGAAAAACCCAAGCTATTACTATTGCTGATGACATGATCCTATATTTAGAAGATCCAAAAAACTCCACTAGAAAACTTCTCGAACTAATAAATGAATTTAACAAAGTAGCAGGATATAAAATCAATATGCATAAATCTAATGCATTTCTATTCATAAGTGATGAATCATCTGAAAGAAAAATTAGGAAAACTCCTCTATTCACAGTAGCCTCAAAAAAAAAAAAAAAAAAAACTTTGGAATTAATCTAAAAAAAGAGGTGAAAGATCTCTACAATGAAAACTACAGAACATTAAGGAAAGAAACTGGAGAAAACCTTCAAAGATGGAAAAATCTCCCATGTTCTTGGATAGGCAGAATTAACATTGTCAAAATGGTCATTCTACCTAAGGGGTTATGCAGATTCAATGCAATTCCAATTAAAATCCAAAGACATTCCTCATAGAAATAGAGAAATCAATCATGAACTTCATCTGAAAGAACAAGAGACCTTGAATAGCCAGAATAATCCTAAGTACAAAAAGTAAAACAGGAGCTATCACAATACCAGACCTTAAAGTATACTATGGAGCAATAGTAACAAAAACAGCATGGTATTGGCACCAAAATGAACAGACAGACCAATGGTACAGAATAGAAGATATAGAGACAAACCCATATAAAGACAGTCACCTCATAATAGACAAAGGAGTCAAAAACATACAATGGAGAAAAGATACCCTGTTCAACAAATGGTGGTGGCAAAACTGGAAATCCATATGCAGTAAAATGAAATTAAACCTCCATTCCTCACCCTGCACAAAACTCAACTCAAAATGGATCAAAGACATAGGAATTAGACCAGAGACCCTGCACCAAATAGAAGACAAAGTAGGCCCGAATCTTCATCATGTTGGCTTAGGATCAGACTTCCTCAATAAGACTCCCAAAGCACAAGAAATCGAAGCAAGAATCAATAAATGGGGATGGATTCAAATGAAAAAACTTTTTCTCAGCAAAGGATACAATCAAGAATGTGAAGAGAGAGATTACAGAGCAGGAGAAAATCTTTTCCACATTCACTTCAGATAGAGCACTTATCTCCAAATTTATAAAGAATTTACAAAACTTTACACCAAAAATACAAAGAACCTAATCAATAAATGGGCCAAGGAACTGGACAGACACTTCACAGAAGAAAACACACAGGCAATTAATAAATATATGAAAAAGTGTTCAACATCTCTAGTAATTAGAGTAATGCAAATTAAAACTACTCTAAGATTTCATCTTACTCCAATTAGAATGGCTGTTATCAAGAACACAAACAATAATAGATGTTGGCGTGGATGTGAGGAAAAAGACACACTCTTACATTGCTGGTGGAGTTGCAAATTGGTGCAGCCACTCTGGAAAGCAGTATGGACAATCCTCAGAAAACTTGGAATGGACCCACTTTTTGACCCAGTTATCCCACACCTTGGTTGATACCCAAAGGACCTAAAATCAACAAACTACAGTAACACAGCCACATCAATGTTTATAGCAACTTAGTTCACAATAGCTAGATTATGGAATCAAACTAGATGCCCTTCTACAGATGAATGGATAAAGAAACTCTGGTATATATATACAATGGAATACTATTCAACCATGAAGAAGAAAAATATTATGGCATTTGCAAATAAATGGATGGAATTGGAAAATATCATTCTAAGTTAAATAAGTCAAGCCGATAAAACCAAAGGCCAAATATTTTCCCTGATAAGTGGAGAATGATATATAATGGGGATTGGAGGGTGGGGAGTGAGAGAAGAATGGGGGAACTTTAGATTATGTAGAAAGAAATGAGAGGGGGGGTATGCAAAATGGTGGAATGAGACAGACATCATTACCCTATGTACATGTATGATTACATGAATGGTATGAATCTACATCATTTATAACCATAGAAATGAAATTATGTACTCCATTTGTGTACAATGAATCAAAATGCAGTCTGTAAAAAATTAAAAGATAAATAATAAAAAAAAAGAATTAAACATGCTTGGAGCTCCACATTTCTTCTATGGCTCCAGCTGCTATTAGACAGCTGGTTTTCACTGTGATTGGAATGTTCTTCATTTTCAAGGTCAATATGCCGCCAGAGGATAATGGCAATGGGAGAGTTTAAACAACACAAAACTCCACTATTCTTATTGAGACTTAGACACATTTATAATAAATAATCCTGAGGTTATTTCAAGCTTTTCATTAACTTCCAGAGTTCTAAAAATGTTGATTTTGACAATTCAGTAGTAAAATAAATACATAAATAACTTCACAGCCTATATAATAAATGGGCAGAGGACTTACATAGATATTTCTCAAAGGAAGCCATACAAATAGTCAACAGGTATATAAAAAAAAGTTCAACATTATGGATCATCTAGGAAATGAGAGTTAAAAATAAAATAGAATTTCACCTCACTTTTGGTCAAGTGGTTATTTCCAAAAAGATGAAATATAAGTGTTTGTGGTAAAGAAAGGGGAACCTTTATACTTTACACTTGGTGGAAAAATAATTGAGTATGGTCATGATTTTTTAAAAAAAGCATGGCATTTACTCAAAAAAAAAAATAAAATAAAATTACCATTTAATCCAACAATCCCACTACTTGGTGTGCATATAAAAGTCAGAATATGAAATCCACTTTAGTGTCTATCACAGATATTTGGATAAACAAAATATGGTACATATACATAATGAAATACCATTCAGCCTTAAATATGAAAGCCTGACATTTTTTACAACATATATGAACTATAAAGACATTATGCCAAGTGAAATAAACTAGGCATGGGAAGACAAGAATCACATGATCTCACTTATATGTGTGAAATAAAGAAGTCCAACTCATAGAAACAGTAAAATGATAGTTAACAGAAGGTGGAGGCTGGTGGGTCTCAAATGACACAAAGTTTCAATTAGACAAGAGAAATACATTCAACAGATACACTGCACACCTTGGTGACAACAGTTAGTAACAATGTATTATATGTTTGGTAATTGCTAAGAAAGTAGATTTTAAGTGTTGTCACCATACACAGAAAAATGATAAATATGTGAGGAAATACATATATTCAGTATCTTGATTTACCCTTTTCACAATGTGTGTATATGTGTCTGTGATGTGGGTGTGTCTGTGTGTGCGTACACATGTATCTTAAAACATGCTGTATACTGCTAGAGTTTGAATCACGGATATCCCATAAAGGGCCATATGCTAAAGATTTGGTACCCAGCCATTGATGCTAATGGGAAGTGGCAGTACCTGCAAAAGGTGGGACCAAATTGAAGGAAGTTGGGTCTTTGGAAGAGTATGCTTGAAGGGGCTATTGGGACACCAGAGTCTCCTTCTCTTTTTGCTTCATGGCCATCATGAAGTGGGCAGATTTACTCAATTACATGCTCTTTTGCTGATGTACTGTGTTGCCACAGGCCCCAAAGCAGCACAGCTAATGAAGTATGGAATGAGACCCCTGAAACCATGAACCAAAATATACTTTTCCTCCTTTAAATGGATTCTGTGAGGAATATTTTCATAGTTGCAAAAATCTGACTAATGCCTGTACCATAAAAACATGCAATATTTACTTGATAATTAAAAAGAAGTAAGAGACTTTTAAAAGTTAATTATGCTATTATTTGTTAGCATTCTTATTACTTTTATGAATAATCAGATTTTTGTAGATTCTAACTGTGCCATTCTGGAAGTGTTTCTCATCCAGTAAGGGTTTTAACATATTATTTTCTATATTCTATATTTGCTTTTCTTTGCTTCCCATCACCTTGCTGTAGAGCTTTATATGGGATCAAGTAGTTTTGAGAAAAATTCTGGATGTGAGAGGAAAAAGCATGCATGAAACTAATATATTAGGTGAACAAATCTCTGAGAAAGCCTGAAGAATTGGTTGTTGAGATAATATTGAAGATGCAGATATCTTGGTACAGGTGTTAGGTTTTTAACAGATCCCTCAAAATGCAGCTGTACGAATCCTCTTTCCCTGCCTCTTTTGCTAATAAAGTCAACTACTCACACAGCAGGATAGGAGTTGTAATGATAATAGGCATTCTGTTTTTTTGTTTTTTTTTTTTTTTAATTTATTGTTCTTTCCAGATGCACTTGACAGTAGAGTATATTTTGACATATTTTACATACAAATAAGTTTTACTTATTATACAAAATAAGTAAAACTTGGTCCAATTAGGACCCCATTATTGGGGTTGTATATGATGTGGAGTTGCTTTGGTCATCTATTCATATATAAGGATAGGAAAGTTATATCTGATTCAATCTACTATCTTTTCCCATCCACTCTCCCTTCCCTTCATTCCCCTTTGTCTAGTCCAATGAACTTCTAATCTTCCCCTCCCTTGTGGGTTAGCATTCACACATCAGAGAGAACATTCTGCTTTTGTTTTTTTCTGCATTAAGTCAACTTGATGATAAGGTACCAAAGTTATCAAGAGGGCTGTCAAATCTGCTTGGGTTAGAAAGACAAATGGTTATCTCAAGGAATTCCTGGGCTTACTAAAGGGCCACTAAAAGGAAGAGAGACCTTGCTGGTCATTGAAGTTCCATGACTAAGCTAAGCTTAGCCTTCTGCTGGTTACTAGTCAGGTGATCCTGGAGGAATTCCATGCATTTTCCTGTGACTTAATTTCTTTACTTTCACAATAATTATGTATCCTGTACTGCATGTCCACATTTAAAAAAAAATCTAATTCCTTTTTTAATCATGATCTTGTTATAGCATGGGTGTATGCTACATACCCATTTTTACCAAAGAGAAAAAATGCCTATCAGAGCTTTAGATAATCACGAGAAAATTTATACCATGCACTGTCCTTGTATACAGGACACTCAAAGCAAAGGAAATTGATCTTTTGCATCATTGGACTTCTGCCTCTTACCATTCCAGAAACACTATTCTCTCTAATATATTTCTGATTTGGGGATTATGTTGCATCATTCATTTCTCTGAACCTCTCTTCTGAACTAATGCTTGTCCCTTGATCTTACTTGAAAATGCTTTACTCTTACAGCATTGGCAACATGCTTTATGGAGATACATGTCTATGAGTGTATCCCATTGTTAAGTGATGCATGACTGTTTATAAAGGCATGATTACATCGGCAATGCATGCAGGAAGAGAAAAATTGTCATAATGGAAGTTCTTAGTAAAATAATGGATTTTGGCAAATGCATGTGCATAAGTAAAACTCATTAATGTATGTAATGTATCTTAACCAACTATTTCAGACCCTCAACCCAAAGTCATACTAAATGATTTTATAAAAACGTTTTTAGGAACATATATTGGTGAAAAATACCATGGTGACTCCCTAGTTGAGTCTGAACAAAGTGCAACAAAATCTCTCAAACTCCGTTTATTTGCATAAAACTGTCAACAAAAGGATAAGCATCAGTGATAAATCTGAGTTCATATCCTATTGTAAGTAGAAAACAGCCAGTTTCACATCTTATACAAACATTTTCAATCACCTTTTATGGTCATGTAGTTGCCATATTGCAATTAAAAAATTAAAACATGTTGATTTCAATAACAATAAGTTAACAATAATAACATCATAAGTTTTGGAGCCAGGAGTGTTCATGAAGCCATATTTCTTTCTGGGCTGAAAAGAAGAAGGTGACTCTGGTTTAAAGTTCACAGATAGCTGCATCTCCTCAAGCTGCACTTTAAGGACATTACTGAAAATGCATTCTATTTAAATAGCTATTTGGATAATTAGATATGTCCAATCAGTGGGAGAAAAACCACAAAAACCATCATTAGATGAGAAAGTGCTCACATTTAAAATGCACTGGTGTCAGGAAGAAAGAAAATGATTTTTATTTTCAAAGCAACTGGAGTTTGGAGAAAAGTGCTGAAAAATCAATTTATTTTCAAAGGAATGGGCTGGACTGATTATGCATTTGTTAGTTCCATTGGCACTGTTTGGATACAATATAGATGCATTGATTTTCATACATATGCAATACATCTTTTTTCTTACACTGAAAAATATGGAGTTCATGAAAAAGAGAGATGAGTTTTTTTTGTGTGGTTAAAACAATAAATTCAATTTTATATCTTCATCTTCTTAAGTTGTTTTTCTTCTGAGCTTAATAAATTATTTCTGATTTATTATGGGGAATATTTACCCAGGAAAATTAATTCCAGCAGAGGTTCGGACCTCAAACCCCTCATTTTATAGTTTTGTCTTTAGAAGTAGTTTTGGGAAAGGAAGTAAAGAAAGATAGACCTCAGTGCAGACAGTACCCCTGTAAAGGAAGTTTAGGCCAAGTTTAGAGACTTGAGGATAGACTTCTATAGAACAGAGAAAGGCATTTTTGGCCCATCCCATATTCTGTTTAGAAACCCTCCCACAAAATCTTGATATCTTTCTTTTACTCATGTCCAAATCTCCACATATCCTGTATTCTATCCTGTTCCCTCATAGAGTCTTTGCTTGACTAAATGTTATTCAAGTCCCTGAACCTTCTCCTAAACTCATTTGTAAAATGCAATTTTAGCAAGAATTCTGATAAATCAGTTTAGCAAGAAACTTCCACCCTTACTATCCAGTCACTCCCCACAGCTGATTCATTTCCTCATCCTTCATCACAGAAGGTAATGTCTCATTACCTTCCATGAGAATCCCACTTACCCTTGATATTTCCTCTTATCAATTTTCTAACCACTGACTTCCAACCTGTTCCTTGGATATAAATTTCCACTAGTTGAGACCAATCTCTCTCTTCCATTGTAGCACTCCATTTTAGGAGTCCTTATACGTATCACAGTGGCCCTAAGTAAAGTCTTCCTTGTTATTATTTAACAAGAGTCATTAATTATTTTTTTCTTAAATACCACTGTTTGAGTTAGCTTTTCTGTCACTGTGATCATATGATGTGACAAGAACTACTTAAAAGAGGAAAAGTTTATTTTGGCTCACAACTTCAGGGGTTCAGCCCGTGGGCAGCTACTCCATATCTCTGTGTCCTAGGTCAGACAGAATATCATGACAGAAGGGCATGGTGGATAAAAGCAGCTCAGGACATGGCAAGTAGGAAGCAGAGAGAGCTCTGCTCATCAGGGACAGGGACAAAATATAAAACCCCGAGGCACACTCCAAATGATATATGTATTCCAGTCTGCCTCCAATTATCACCCAGTTTATCCTTATAAGTGGATTAATCCACTGAGAACTTCACCCCTCTCATAATCTAATCATTTCACCTCCAAAAATTCTTGCATTGTCTCACACATGAGTTTTGGTGACACCTCACATGTAAACTGTAGGAACCACTAAGAACACTTGACCTAGCTTGTAAGATTCTCACCTTTGGGTACCAAAAGTTGGCACACTCCTAAGTGTGCTGGTGTAGCAGTTATCTGGGAATTAGTTTGAAATGAAGATTGCATGTCAGCATTCAGTGCCTACAGAATTGAAATCTTATGGATTCAGGAGGAAGAAATAGATGGCAATTAGGGTCTCAGAGATGGGCATTTTATTTGGATATAACATGCACACATCTTCTCATATGTTTTAAGTCATGTCTAGATTACTTATAATATGTAATACATTATAAATGTTATGAAAATAATTGTTAAAATATATTGTTTAGAGAATAATGACAAGAAAATGTCCTTACATGTTCAGTACAGATCCATCTGTTTTTCTTATTTTTTTTCAGTTGGTAACTGGTTGAATTCAAGGATGAAGGATCTGTAGACATGGAGGACTGACTATATAAGTTTTAGACAAAATTTAGGAGAAAATCTTCAGGATCTAGGCTTAAGCAAAGAATTCTCATGTTTGGCACCAAATATACACCCATACCAGAAAAACTGATAAATTGGAAAACATCAAGTTAGAAACTTTTGCTCTATGAAGAATCTTTATATTAGGATGAAAAGACAAATTACAGACTGGAGGAAAAAGCTTGCAAACTACACATATGACAGAGAACCAGTTCAGAATACAGAATGTAAGTCTTTAACTTGGCAGTCAAAATATAAACAACCCAATCAGAAAACAGTCAAAAAGACATGAATAGACATTACACCAAATATACAGATGACAAATAAATAAATGGAAAATTGTTCAATATCATTAGCCATTACAGAAAAATATATTAGCATATTAAGTCCTCAATGAGATATCATCACACTCTTATCAAAATGCCTAAAAATAAAACAATGTCAATATCATGTGATAGGATGAATGCAGAGAAGCTGAATGAATCATCCCTTGTGGATGAAAAAGTAGAAAATACACACCCACTGTTATGGTTTGGATGTGACATATCACCCACAAGTTCACCTGTGAGACAGTGCAAGAATTCAGAGGAGAAATGATTGGGTTGTTAGAGTCTTAACCCAATCAGTGATTTAATCCCCTCATAGGGAATAACTGAGTGGTAACTGAAGTGGTAGGGTGTGGCTGGAGGAGGTGGGAATTGGGGCCTGGTTTTGGGTATATGTTTGTATCTGGTGAGTGAACTCTGTTCTGCTTTCTCATCATGATGTGAGCTGGTTCTCTCTGCTACACTCTTCTGCCATGATGTCCTGCTTTACCTCAAGTGCTGAGAAATGGAACTGGCTGTCTATGGATTGAGACCTCTGAAACCGGGAGCGCTCAAATAAACTTTCCTCCTCTACAATTTATGCTGATCAAGTCTTTTAATTGCAGAAGCAAAAAAAGCTAACTAAAATGCCCACTCTGGAAAAATTTGTGATTTTTAAACATGTAACTACCACATTGTCCAACAGTTACTTTCTAAGAGAAATCAACCTATATTTATCCCAAAACCTCCACACAAATATTCATTGAAGTTTTACTTGGAATAGCTCAAACACAGAAATGCTTCAGTTGTCCTCCAATAAATAAGTTGCTAAACAAACTGTGGTATATCCATACCATGGAATCTTATTCAGTAATGGAAAGGAAAGGAGTATATGCAGTGATGTGGATGGATGGATCTCCAGGGAATTATGCTGAGTGAAAAAAAAACAATTCCAAAATCTGACAAAATGTATTCCACAGAATTATCAATACTTTACCAAAGTGGAATCAGTGGCTCTGTGATGCTAAGTTACTTGTACAAGGT
Source organism: Sciurus vulgaris (assembly GCF_902686455.1). Lineage (NCBI taxonomy): Eukaryota > Metazoa > Chordata > Mammalia > Rodentia > Sciuridae > Sciurus > Sciurus vulgaris. Next base: position 75,239,499 of record NC_136463.1, read on the forward strand.
CACAGAGCTGGTGAATGCCATACTGACCCTGCTTTGTCTGATTCTGAAGCATGTAACCTGTTCCTAGATAGGTCAGCCTGACCTCAGAGCCAGCACAGTTATGAGGTTAGAACTCTGTGCCAGAGCTCTGGTCTACTTGCAGGCAATAGACATTTGATCTATTAGGAAGACCCTGGAGTGACTTTCAAGTTAGAATGACTCATAAAGCATTCAGCATGTCAGGCTGGACTCTCTGCCTTGTTTGGAAAGTATAAGATAAATTTCAGCAGGCTACAGTTTGTTTGAGGATGCTGGGAATAATCTAATCTGCTATTTCAAATATAATTTAGATTTAAGAGGTGTTTTACTGTTCTGTTTCAAGAGTGCCTGAGGATCCAGCTGAGTGTATTACATATCACATTAGATTTAGGCCAATTAACAATATTAGAGGGAAGTTTTCCCCTCCATAATGAGATGGAGCTGTAAATTTGTGATTAAAATCCTCTATGTTAGTATAGAGGAAAGGAGGGATTCTAGACTAGCTCCAATTATGATGGAAGCTACAGCAAGGAGTCTGTGGGGTCATGGAGTGTTGTCATTCCCTGAACTTTCTAATCAGTATTTATTGAACAGCTTTGCACCTGGAGACCCATTGGTAGAGGTGACTTCTGTGCTGAGTGGTACATGTTTGGATTTTGGATTTAAATGGAAAGCAGCAGAGTCCTTGTGGAAGAAATGACTTTTCCCACAGTTTTGGCAACTGCACAGATGTCTTCACCCTCAGGGTGAGACAGGAGATAGCTATGGGGGTGCATTTGAGGGTGGGAGTGACAGAGTTGAAGGAAATAGGGAAGTTGTGCCATCAAGGGGAGACTTAATGCATTTTCTATTGCTATTACAAAATAATTGACAAGAAAGAAGTTTACTTTGGTTAATGATTCTGGAGGCTGGGAAATCCAAGATAGGGTGGCTGCATCTGGTGAGGGCCTCATGCTGCTTTAACTCATTTTGGAGAAGTGGAACACACACGAGAAAGAGAACATGTGCAAAAGAATGAAGAAACATGCACACTGGCTTTATGATGACATGTTATTGAGACAACTAATCTAATTTCTGGAGAAAGACATTAATTCATTCATATGAGTGGAGCCCCATGACCACGTTACTTCTTGATGATCAACCACCTTCTATACCATTATATTGGCAATCAAATCTCAACATGAATTTGGGTGGAGACAAACCACATCCAAACCATAACAAGGAAATGAGTGCAGAGTTAGATCTTGGGTAGCCCTGGTGCTGAGTATCAAATTTCCCTGCTTATGAGTTCTAAAGATTCAAGTAATCACATAATCATCTGAGCTCCTCTTTCTCAGATGTACAGTAATGATGGGACTTTTTTTCCTCTACGATTCTCCTGCAGATGAAGTGAGACAAGGTATCACAGCCTGTGCATGTAAAATATAAATGAATAGCAAGTAGTCTCTGTCTTAACAGGAAAAGCAATTGGCATCCAAACTACCTGCCCCTCTTCTATATTCAGGAGAAACACAAGGATGATCTTTATTGTCAAATGACTAATTGTGGTCTCTTGAAAACATCTAAAACTAATTCATTCAGAGAATGTTGACTAAATCTATATTATGAAGTGGGCAATAATTCCTAATTTCATGGTCAGAGAGTTAATCAAGTTGCATATGACATACAGTTGGAAATAGTCCCAATATGAGCATCCAGACACCCTAACCTACTCCTAAGCTGTTGGTAAACAAGGATGCTACAGAAAGTCACTTGAGCTCTCTCAGCCTGTTTCCCTGCTGACAATGTGGGAAAACTTAGACCTACATTTCAGGGTTGACCTGAGGTTTGATGAAGATGATGTATATCTATGCTAAAGAGACAGCACAGGACACCCCCCCTCAAAAACAAAATCAAACAAACAAAACCAGAATGATGAAGACAGAGCAGATGGCATCTGACCTTGTGGCTGCAGGGACACTTGAAGGAAATCCCTTAGTGTGCCTGAACTCATGAAAGGTCACATCTGCTCTTTCTGTGCAGAGTATACTCCATCCAGGGGTACTGGGTCAGATTTGGCTTCAGTTTTGGTGTGTGCCTATTTTTTGTCTATCTAATTTTACATTTCCTAACTATGAGAAGACTGTCATTTATGTCCCAGAAGCTGCTTGTTTTAGCTCTGTGGTGTGTTTCTCCTGGCTGGCGTTGGCTCACTTAAACAACCAGGATTTTTCTGAGCCATTAACAAAATAAACAAAAACCATTAGTGCCTTGACATTGACTACAGTGGGGATATTTATACCACAGGAACCTGCAGAGGCTAAAACTCAGAGCTTCCTCTGCTACCATCAAGCCAGTACACCACTGGCTTAAGCCCTTTATGTGGCAGTTTAACTGTGGTTTTAACTTCACTCCCACATTCACATCCACGTGCATATGGGCATGATTTCTGTTTCTGTTATCACTGTGAATTGGGATTAACAGTTTCCTAGTTCCCCACTAAGACTCAGGGCTGTATTAAGTGCCCAAATGAGACACACTGGTAGACCCATGCACATTTAAAGAAATGAGAAAGTGAAGGGTAACACTGCTATTTACATTGAGTGAAAAAAAGAAATGGACAATGAAAAATATATTAAAAAATTAGGGACAGGGAGAGAAGAAGAGAAGGGAGATGGAGAGAGGATCTGGTCAATGGGTACAAAGTTATAGTAAGACAGAAGAAATAAGTTCCGGTATTCTATTATGTAATATAGATGATAAAGTTAATAATAATGTAAAATAGCTAGAAGGTAGGATTTAATGTACTTGACAAAAAAAATGATAAAAATTTAAGACAACAGGTATGGTAATTATCCTGCTTCATCACTGTATTTACACATTGCATATAATGCATTCAATGCATTACATATGATGAACTGAAGCATCTCGTTGTACCAAATTAACACAATTAATACAGTTATTAGGGTTCAATCAAACAATTGAAAATGAGGATAGAAAATAAACTTGAGCCAAGTAAGTTTTATACCATACAGTGTTCCTGAGGAAGTTCCTTTATTTGCACCTTTATTTTGAGGCACCCTTTATTCTCTAATTCAGACTCTGTTTCCCTCCTTCTCACCTTCCCCTAGTATCTCTGGAGTTAACAGCAAAAGATGACTTGGGAGTTGTCAACAAACAACCATAGCAGGTTTAGGAACAGGGAGGAGTCAAGTTGTAGAGAGTGACCCAGTACCAGTTAAGAGTGGATTTTGTCAGGGAATCAATGATGAACCAGCCAAGGCTTTTCAACGTGACCCTTGAGGGACTAGATTTGTTTAAGAAAGATCATTGTGAGTTTTGAAAGGGATGGCTTTGATGAACACACAGATAATAAACTGCATTCACAAGCAGTAGGAGGCATAGTTATTGCAACATCCTCGAAATTGAAACAGAGCCTGGGAAGCAGAATGTGGTGGTACACAACTGTGAGCCCCGTGACTCAGAAGGCTGAACCAGGAGAATCAGAAGTTTGAGGTCAGTCTCAGCAACTTAGAGAGACTCCATCTTAAAAAATATATAAAAATTAAAGCAACAACAACAAAAGTCAAACTCCAGAGATATTAGGGGAAGGTGGCTCCCATTGACAGTGCCCTGAGAATGTCTGGGCTGCCTGCATACGACCCTGAGATCCCCATTCACTTCATCAGTGAAGTTGGAGATAAACCCTGCTGAGCCTTGGGAGCTGGGATTTGGACCCAAGTGTTGCGGTTTCACTGGACCAAAGCTGCATGGCATGGAGGAAGACCTAGAATTACAACCTCTGCACTCCTCTGTGAAGATTAGCAGATGGCTTTGAGGTGTATCTGTATAGATGTATGTTTTCTCCCTTGGCAAGACTACTAAAATCACTCTTGAGATTTAAATTGACTTCCAGGTTCCCAAAGCCTTGCTGCAAAACAGTTGATTATCTGTCTATAAATAAGTAAGTTGACTTTGATTTCTCTTAATTTTCCATGTTTTACCTTCTGCTTAATTAACGCAGACAGGGTGCACCCTACATTGCCCCAAGAAACTGTTAAGAAAGTGAAAGTCACATGAAATCACAGTTAAAAATGTGTGAAGAATCACAAGTTGTATTTACATGGTGTATCTTTAGTAGAAGGCAGTATCCAATTAATTATCTTTTTAAATTTCACATTATCCCTTGGAGACAGGGACAAGGAAAGTATCATTATCCTCATTTCACAGATGAAAAAACTAAGGCCCAGGCATGCAGGCTAAGTGATTTCTACTTTCTTGGTGTTTCTGAAATGGATGCAAATGATTCTTTCCCAGGGAAACCCAAGGGAAAGGGAAAAGTAATTGACTGAGCCTTTGAGCAATCACTTAGGAAAACCACAAACTAAAATAAATGATAAAGATAAACAGGGTCATACATCCTAATTAATTCCCTAGCTAGTTTAGAAGAGCTACATGGACTGCAGAAGCAGGCTCTCTGGTTAAACTCCTGCCATGTGGGCCACAAAAAGCTGCCGCTGTGACATTAGCCATAAGGAAACAGTCAGACAGTTTTGCTAAATCCATAGAAGGTCCCCCTGTTGGGGGCTCATTCCTCAATTTTTGTTTGTCTTTATGAGCAAAGATAGACATATATGCATATACATATGTATATATAACAACGATGTGTGCATATAGACCTGAATGGCCCCTTCCTTGGCAGTAATCAAATTTAAAGCCTAAATATAATCAAATGTATGTATTCTTCTATATTTTCTATGTATTTGTATAATTTTTTGTATATTTGTGTATATAGGAATTTTTTCCAGCTCAATATCACTGCTTCTCCTTCAAAAAAATGAGAAAGAAAAAAGACATCTTACATGTACTTAAAAAAATCTTATGAAGATCCTTCTAAATCCATCAGCATGGCTCCAAATCATTCTTTTTGTTGTTTTACTTAGTATTCTGTCTATAGAGATGCATGATTTTATTCAAACTTTTGCCTATTGATGGGATGGCAGTCCTTTTGTGACTTTTTGTGTTTTTACTTCTATAAGATAGATTCCCAGAATTGTATCTGCTGGACCAATGGGAATATGTTTTTCTAATTTTTAGTTTTCAAACAATTTTTAAAAGTTGTCCAATTATTCTAGCAATGTAAGGATGGCCTATTGCCCCCCATCTACCTTCAATAAATAAAATTTTTTATTTTTATTTAAAAAGTTGCAAGATTGATATATATAAGGATATACTTATTTTTACCTAATTTGCATTTTATTAACAATTATTGCCTTTGTGCATCTTTTCACATAGCTGCTGGCCATGTTGTTTGCTCCTGTATAAATTGCCTCTTCTAATCCTTTGCCCATTTATTTTTCACTCACAATATTTGTTCTCTTTTTGTAAATGTGCAAAAACTCTTTGTATGCTATTAATTATGAACATCTGTCTGTTCTCTTCATTGAAAATATTTCCCAAAGTAGTTTTGTCTGTTTATTTCTGTGTGCGTGTGTGTGTGTGTGTGTGTGTGTGTGTACACTCAAGGGCTAGTTCATGGCATCTTTTATTAGAGATAATTTGGTTTCTTACAAATACAAATACATTTATAACTCCTTTGTCCTGAGAATGCCCATACAACCTTCCAGATTTCCTTCATTTTTTTCTACTTTTAAATCTTTAATCCATTTGGAATTTATTTTTAACAGGATCCAATAAAGGGGTTCATTTTACATTCTTCCAGATGGATAGACAGCTGTGCTTCTACCATTTACTAAACAATTCATCCTTCCTCACTGAATTAAATGCTATTATTGCCTCTTATCACATTCTTACATACAATGTGGTCTGTTACTGTACTCTCTATTATTCCACTGATCTGCACCTGGGCTTCTAGTCTTAGCCATAGCCAATTAATCTCAGCAGCTCTGAACTACTGATTTCCTATACCAGCAATTCAAAATTCAAAAGGAATCTCAGTGTCCTCATTGGTTATCAAGTGCCTATACTTTTACATACTCTTTCAAGTACTTTTATTCAATCCATGCATATATAATAGAAGTTCTAATTGACTCTTCATTGAATTTATATATTTGTTTTTCTTTAATATTTTGATACGTTACAGAGAAATCTATCATGAGATAAATCCTATCATCTACTTCTGTAGAGCTTATTTCATGGTTTGCTTTTGGTCAACTGTAGTCTCAGCACCTGGCAGATACAGACAGATAACAACAGCAGCGGAGGGGTAAGCCCTGCAACATGTTCACTGTCTTCCAAGACTCTCCTCCTGCTCTTTATTTCATGGTTCTGCTTAAACCTCTGAGCCTGCCACTTGCTTGTTTTCTCTCATATTAATTCCTCACTTTTCTGTCTCTGAGTCACAGAAAGTTTCATTTCCTAAAACCTCTTGCCCTCTGGCTTCCTGCTGAGTTCAGTCAATAGGAGACACCAGCAGAAGACACCAGTGAGGACAGGGGAAGGGTATTTGCCTATTTTTTTTTTTTTTCCTTTCTGTGCTCCACCTGCATCCCTAGCAGAAATAAGTTCCAAGGTAGTTCCAATTCCCTCTAGTCATCCTCCCCTAGGGATTGAGTTCATGATGAGCAGCCCTGGCTCTTTAATCCTTCTGGCAGCAGGTTCTACCTAAGCCTGCTGCTTGCTGTATTCAGGGCTGTCTCACTGTCCTTTATTCTGTCACTCAGTTCTGCTGTACCTCAGTAAGTCGTGCTCCGCATTAAATTTTGTTTGAAACAAAGTCTTTCACATTTTCTTGTTTGAATCAGGACTAAGACACCCTCCAAACATATTCCTCATTGCTCTCGATCTGGCACTTTACACTTCTTTCAAACACACACACACACACACACACACACACACGTACATACACACAACAGTCTTCCTTCCTTCCTTCCTTCCTTCCTTCCTTCCTTCCTTCCTTCCTTCCTTCCTTCCTTCCTTCCTTCCTTCCTTCCTTCCTTCCTTCCTTCCTTCCTTTCCTTTCCTTTCCTTTCTTTCTGCCTCTTAGCACATGTTCTTCCCTTAGTGTAGTAGACCATTACTGAAAATGTGATACAAGTGAGCACACACCTTCTTCTCTACACCCAATGCATCTCATGCATGACTCCAGAAATCATCTTAATAATGCACTGTCTTGCCTACTAGCTGTTGAGCAGCTTGAGGACAGCTAGCTTGGAATTTATTTATCCCCAGTATTTGGCTTTTGCTGTGTGGTGTTAGCAGGTGTTCTGCATTCATATTTGTGATAAAAAGATGAAGGGTAGGAAGGAGATAAGGAAAGATGAACCTTAGGATGAAGGAGATTTTGTAGTGATGAGCGGCTTACTTTTTCATGTTATACGGGAGAAATGATACTTCATAGAACACTAGAGCTAACTCAATTCATGACCTGGTGGGACATGCAGGGTAGGATTTCAATGATTATGCATAGGTTTTGGCAAAATGAAACGTGAATTAAACCAAGTTAATATAAAGTTTCTGAGCCTCAGTTTCTTAATATTTATAAGGGCAACAATATTAATTTATGCAGTGCTATGAATTTAAAATTTGATCACATATATTAAAAAAATTTAAGAGTAACTCTATAAATGTGTTAAAAGTCACCAGCCTGGAGTCACTAAGTGCATGACATAAGGTTAGTGATATTAATAGGCATACTGTATTGGGAGAAAAAATAAAATTGTTGTTATTTATAACCTACATAGAACATCCTAATGTCTACAAATAAGTTACTAGAAATAGTAAATGGCTTTATATAAGCTTCTGAATAAAAGGTCAGTGCACAAAAATAAATAGAAAGTCTACACATTACAGTGAACAATTGGAAATAAAAATAAAATAGTAATATAATTTATAATACTAATAAGACTATGACACACTTTAGGGAAGAATATAGTAAAATATGTGCAAGTACAATCTATCAAAACTACAAAACACTGGTGAGAAAAGTCTTAAAAATTTCCAAATGAATCAAAAATGTTCTATGGTCATGAATCATATATTATTAACCAATGTTATTAAGAAGTGAATGATCTATAGACTCAGCCTAAATATAGTAATACACCCTCATTCATATGGTCAACTAACTTCCAGCATAGGTACCAAGGCACTTTAATGCAGAAAACAACCACACCACACCAGTAACCACAACCTCAGTATTTTCTACAAATGATGCAGAGAAAGCTGAATATGCACATAGTAAGTAAGTAAATAAATGCATGTAAACTCTAAACTAATATCATATACAACACCTAACGTGACATGGATGAGAGGCACACATATAAGAGCTATGACTGCAAAACTTTTAGGAGAAAAAGAAAATCTTTGTGACTATGAATTAGGCAACAATTTCTAGAAAGGACACATCTTATTTGCTGGATCTGGAATGTCTCCCAAAAGTTTATGTGTTGAATATTTGGTCCCTAATGTATCAATGTTCAGAAAGTAGGCTTTTCAGGAGTGATTATGAGAACTCTAACCTTATCAGTGGATTAATCCATTTGATGGGTTGAGAATTTGGACTAGGAAGACATGGAAACCTTAGGCAGGTGGGGAATTGCAGGAGGATTTAGGCCACTAAGGGAGTACCCTTAGGGAATATATCCTGTCTCTAATCCCTTCTCTCTTTCTCTCTCCTTCCCATTTTCCCAGCTGCCATGAACTGAGAAGATATTCTCTACCATGCCCTTCTGCCATGTTTTTTCTCATTCCAGGTCCAGAGAAATGAAGCCCGCTGACCATAAACTGAACCTTCTAAAAACATGAGCCAAAATGACCTATTTTCCCTCAAGCTTTGTGAGGTATTTTGAACACAGTGATGAAAAGTTGACTAACACATATGTATTTCAAAATTATCAAGTATTTTAAATTAATTTTATTATAGACATACATAATTTGGGAGTTCATTTAGACATAATTATTGTGTAATATATTATATAATATAATTCACTCCTATTCAGTCCCCAGTCCTTTCCCTTCCCTCCCCTTGTTTCCTTTCCTCTATTTTACCTATCTTTCTTCTATTTTTGTATGGTTTTTTAAAAAATAAGTGCATGATGGATATACATAAAGGTGAACTTCACTGTGGTACATTCATATACATACATAGGAAAGTTTGATAAGATTCATTCCAATCATATTCATTGATTCCATTCATAGGACACTCTAGAATAAGCAAAAAGAAAAGACAGAAAATAGAGCAGTGGTTGACAATAATGTGGGTAGAAGTGGCACAAGAGACTCTTTGTGATAGCAGAAGTTATCTCTACCTAGATCAGATTAGTGGGTTTCCTGGTGATGTATATATTTTGTCAGAACTCTTCTGACTTTATACTTTATAAAGGTGAATTTTAGCACATACAAATTATACTGTTATTCAAAAGAATTTAAGACCTTAATTTTCATCCACACATATATAAATACCCTTTTCCCCACCACAAAATACACAATGTACTGAAAAACTTCCCTTATCTTGCTGCTGCTAAGGAATATTAGTTCAAAAATGCAGAGTTTAAATAATGGAATACATATATTTTGTTGGCAACAAACATAATTCTTAAGTATGTTTCCTAAATCTGCATTCTGAAACATCACATGATCAAAGTTATTTGAATTACTAGTGCTACATTAATATCACTATAACCAATGGGAACTAGATTGAAATGAACTTGAGTAGTTAAGCATGTGGATAGAGAGCAATTGCTTTGTCCAAATGATCTGTCTTCTATGCAAAGTGACAGAAACTTGATATAAACAAGAGTTCATTGGACAGTGACCATGCTTTGTGCACAAAGCACAGTATTCCTAAATCTGAGTCCTTGACAGACTTTTAATTTGCAGCAGGAAATATTGAAATTATAATTTAGTATTTTTAATAAATCTAAATGTATTCAATTGAAATTATTAATGCCAAGATTATGTTTTTGTTTGCATTTTGTTGTCAAAATTCTGTTATTCATTTCAAAAGTCTCATGAAAATGTGTGTGTGTGTGTGTGTGTGTGTGTGTGTGTGTGTGTATGTGTGTGAGTGAAATAAGCATGAATATATGACAGGAAAGTAAATGTTGTTTTGAGGATAAAATATTATTTATGCAATCCAAGTAGTCTTGATGCCACCATATTCTACTTCATTGTGCTCCCAACCATACTCTTAATTATTGATTTTAATATTCTTTAGCAACAGAAAATTTAAAATTATCCACCAGCCCAATTGACCAGAGAAGAGTCACTGTAATATAAAGTACAGTTAGGCAAAAATAAACTGTATTAAAGAACGTAGGAAAACAAGAGTATTTCAAACACTAGAACCTTACTTGCAATTTTTAGAAAGGATTATCATTGACCATAAAGATACTTATACTAATTAAGAATTTTGTGTTTTCATTAAAAAATTGTCAAGGATAAATTGACTAGTAATATGGAATGAGAAATATATATATAGTGTGTTTATATATATATATATATATATGTGTGTGTTTGTGTGTGTGTGTGTGTGTGTGTGTGTATAATCTATGATTTCTCAACCACACGCATATGCAGTCAAGACAATATATATTGGGTTCTGATATTAACTATTATTTCCTTTTCACTAAAACATGTGTCTATAATTATGGCATCTGAGTTTTAACATCAAATTCCTCTCCTACCTCTTATTTGTACACCGAGAGATTACAGCACACTTATTTTAAGTCAGAACTTAGTCACAAGACTTGGGTTTATCACCTTTACCTGTACTAAAGCAATTGTTTCAATTTCAGTTGCCAAACTATTTTTATGTTTTAGATGATCCCGAAAGATTCTTCTGAAGTGTTCTGTGAAGTGGCCATTTACTTTACTTATGATATAAGAAAGATCTACCGTACATTCTCTGACACACCACAATGATGAAATTTTACTTCGTCCTCACTGACAGGATGAATTCCTTCTGGAATGAAAGCTGAGCTACAAAGAGAATCCATCAGTGGGCAGAGAGAGGTACGAATGGCATGTCCTGTTTAATACAATTGACCATTCCTTCTTAAAACACAGGTAGCTGTGTGCATAGACTACAGGGGAAATCAAATCCATATCCTCCCAAGACAACTGACTTGTGTTTAGCATATAGTGTCATCTCTCCTGAGTATAATACTTATATCAGTATAGTTCTTCCTTAATTAAAAAAATAATGTTATATATGCCAGTATATAATATGATGGAAAATTAAATAGCTTAATGTTAAATGACAGTTTTATGCATTGACCAATATTCTTAGGATAATTGTTTCAGTTAAGAATCAATCAATTGACCATCTGGGAAGTTTGTCTATAATGGCATTTTTCAAATTGTAGTTTGTGGAATACTTCAGTCAATATGTGATGCTAATTGATGATCTGAAAGGCTTTCAAGGTCAAATCATTCCCAGCAAGTTCGCCTAGGACTCACAGAAATCATTAGTACAAAAAAAAAAAAAAAAAAAAAAAAAAAAAAGAAAAGAAAAGAAAGAAAGAAAGAGAAAGAAAGAAAGAAAGAAAAAAAGTCTTTGAGGTTTCCCAGGTAAAGAAATGTGCTTAGAGTTTTGTGATCTAATTGATACAGTTTTTATTTAAATCTGGAATTTGTTCACATATTCTTTTTTTTAAATATAGTTTTTAGTTGTCAATGGATTTTTTAAAAATTTTATTTATTTATATGTGGGTGCTGAGTATCGAACCCAGGGCTTCACACATGCCAGGCAAGTACTCCACCATTGAGCCACAACTCCAGCCCATTCACACATTCTTGCCACTAAAAGCACATCCATGTTTTTTGGTTAGAGATAATGTGGGGATTGCTGCCATGTAAAACTATAAGACAGAGACTTAGGTGAATGGACTCTCTGCGTGCCTTTTGATATGAACAAGGTCTATGACTATAATTATAGAAGATGAAAACATAATTTGATTATTTCAGTTGAATATTCTAGTATAACAGGTAAACTCAAATTTCCCAGTGTTAAAATGAGAATAACATTTTTTATGTAAGACATTTTGTGAGCATTAAATGAAAAAAAAATATTGTCCAATATTTAATATTTGGTAGATAGTACAGGTGCCATAATTAATGATTATTACTATGATTAGTGTTATTATTCATTTCTGAATTTATACACTTAAGCATAACAGTGTCTCTGATAAAGAGAATGCCTTATGAACAACTTTTGCATGGCTGGATTATTGGAGAGAAACAGTCATTTTTGTTGTTATTGCATTTATTGTGAATCCAATTCTATTCCAAATATTACTTATGACTAATGTTATAAGATTCTTCTACAGAGAATGATATTGATATTATAACTTGAGGGATATTAAATTCAAATTTCACATACTATATTTGGTTGCTGTTTTACCAACCACCCCTAAACTTTGTGACTTAAGACAACAGTGACTCATTTGGCTGCATTCAGTCAGTGGCTATTCTAGTCAGGAAGGTCAAAAAGGCTTTACTTTCATGCCTGGGGCTCCTTCACATGGTCTTACCATGACATGCAGGGATTCCTCCCATCAGGGTACTTGCTGAGGGTTGAATTTCTTAAATGATGTCTGATTTCCCACCGTGAAAAGTGAATCAGCAAATCTTTTTAAAGGCCAGCCTCAGAACTGGCTCAGTGTCATTTTGCCACATTACCCTGATCAAAGCAACTTACAAGGCTGACCCAGATTCAAGAAAAATGACACATCCTGAAAGGTAGACTAGTATGCACATACAAAGAGGGATGAAACTAATGAAGGCTACCTTTGGCAATTATAAGTCTCACCACCAGGCACTGATTTAACTTCACCCTCCATCTAGAATATTCTTAACTTAAAAAGTGAATTTTTCTCTCAGATCCACATGAGACATAACTCTCAACATGTATATGCTAGATTTACTCCTCTAAACTTTGGCAATTATCCTTGCATTAATAATATGTGTGCTGTTGTGAGAATTGTGCATGTGCTGGGGTATGTGGGCACAATGTTAGCAAAACCTTTCTCTGCCCTCTCATCAGTCATGGGTGAGACAGACACACAGACTTCTGAGACGCAATGATGAACACGTATGGGCAAAGGGCAGACCTCAGGGGGACACAGAAGACGAGCCTCTTGGAGGTCTTAGATGGGGGTCGAGAGGCTTCCCAGAGATCCATCTGTGTTGAGTCTAAGAGAGGACGCATTACGTTACAGATTGAATGAGTAGTAGCTGATCTCAAAGTAGGAGCATGAAAGGGATAACTATTCAGTGGTTTTAAAATGCAGGTCCCCAGACCAGCAGCATCGGCATCATGGGGAACTTGCTAGAAAAGCATATTCTCTTGCAAACCAAATGCGCACTTTTGTGAGTGGGGCCCAGCCTTCAGATGAGTGCTGAGGGTTGACTATTGTTTTGGGCACCATGTGTGTGTGTGTGAAAGCACACGGACTAGGGAAGCATGGCTGACTCTAAGTTCCCTGAAGGGAGAAGCCAATCTAAGTTTCTTTCACCACTAGCTTATTATGAACTCAGTGTTCAGTGATCAAATCAAGGTGAGGACTTGGCTGCACTCACAGCTCTTCATGGAGGTTGATGATGTTTTTGCTTTAAGTTGTGGAGGAGAACAAGTTACAGAAGAATATGACAAAATACAAATTAAATAAGCAACAATATTCATACAGGTCAAATGAAGTCAATGGCTTCAAATGAAGCTAATATATTTAGATGAGTTTTGGAAAGCATAAAGCTGTTCAAAACTATGAGGAATTTTACTTTTCATATTAATATAAATGTATAAATTAAACTAATGTACATTGTTTTATTTAGTTGTGAGAGGGCATATCAATGAGAGGATTCTATGTTATCTGCATTATACTACCTGTTACTAGCCTTCTAATTTGTGGTAATTATTTAAAAACTTTTAAATAAATAGGCTTTGGAAAAGGGGGTAAGGACATGTTTGGGAGTTGTGGTACTCTAGTATAATGTTGTATGTGCAAAACTTTCTATATGAGCTTGGGAAAATCATTTAATCTTTCTGAATGTTGGTTTACTTATCTAATATCTCTAGTCTTTCAGTCGTATCTGTGTTCTAAAATTCTATTCTAAATCTCATTTTCCCTTTAAAAAAAATTATTTCTCTCTCTCTTCTCCCCCATTCACCCATCCTCTCCTTGGAAAAGTAGGGCACTTATTATAAATTCAGCCAGGAAAAAAAATTATTTGAACTTTGTGATGAGATTGAGTTGGACCATGTTCCCAGGGCTACTCCACAGGGAAGGGAAGATAAACAGGTGAACCACAGCCACGAACGAGGCTAATAGAGAAGGACAACTGTTTGATTAGCTGTTTAGATTGAAGTTCAGAAATGAGCCAGGGGGTTAGGGAAGATGAGTTATATATTTCTCAGGTCTCTAAGATTTGATTTGAAGTGTAGATGATTCAGAGCAAAGATTTAGAAATAAAAAATCTGATGAACACAGAGGAGTGCAAATGTGCTTGGAGGGGCACTCAGAACAGAATGATCTGGCAAGTCTAATAAAGATGCAAGGAATTTATAGTTTAGGGAGAATCTCAGAGATATAAAATAAGAATAAAGAAAAACCTGATTATTGACCAATGGTGAATTAATTGTCATGCTATCTGTAATATAATTTTTTCACAACTTAGCTCAATAGAAAAATTATTACGGTTTTGTTCCCTATAAATGCAATGGAACTTATATTTTATTATAACATTAAATTTTCTGTAAGAAGGGTATTTGCTTTTTCTTTTTGTTAAGTTTTCTAAATATACCCTTTGAGGGGCAAGTTTTGAAGCTTAAAAGTTAATTTGAGGAACTCATGTTCTAAAGGTATCTCCTTCCTTCTGAGGCTTTGAGCATCCTCAGCCACACTCACCAGGAATCATTAAGAAGGCAAACATTCAGTGGGCTCAGTGAGCACTTACTATCTGCCAGGCCATGAAGAGGTTACTGGAGATGCCAAGTCTCACAGTTATGACTGTGCCATCCAAACACCCACAACATTGTTGGTAGGACTGCAAATTAGTACAATCACTTTGGAAAGCAGTGTGGAGATTCTTCAAATGACTTGGAATAGAACCATCCTCTGACCCAGCTATTCTACTTCTGGGTAATTATCCAAAAGTTCTAAAATCAGCCTACTATAGTGAAACATGCATACCAATGTTTATAGCAATGCAATTCTCAGTAGCCAAGTTATGGAAACAGGCTAGGTATCCATCAACAGAAGAATGGATAAATACAACGTGCATATATACGCAA
This sequence comes from Sciurus vulgaris, assembly GCF_902686455.1. Taxonomy (NCBI): domain Eukaryota; kingdom Metazoa; phylum Chordata; class Mammalia; order Rodentia; family Sciuridae; genus Sciurus; species Sciurus vulgaris. Next base: position 75,254,746 of record NC_136463.1, read on the forward strand.
TGAAGATTTACTCAGTCATAAGGAGGAATAAAATTATGTCATTTGCAGATAAATGGGTGAAATTGGAGAATATCATTCTAAGTGAAATAAGCCAAACTCCGAAAGTCAAGAGTCAAATGTTTTCTCATATGCAGGAGCTAGAAACAGAAAGAAAAGAAGAAGAAGAAAGGGCTATCTCACACAAATAAAATGAAGACCAATAGAGAAGAAAAATGAATGAAGAGGGAGGAAGAGTGGAGCATGGAGAAGTACTGGGGAAGGAAATTTACCAAATTATGCTAGGTTCACATACAAATATATCACAATTAATCATGTAGTTAGATAGATTGATACATAAAATTATAGCACTTATTAAAATATCAGTGACAATATTTAAAGGGAGATAAGGAAAATAAAGCAAGTGGACTGGGCAGGGAGGGAAGGGAAAGCAGTGGGAAAGGAGATTGATTAAATTATGCTATGTGCTTGTACAGGTATGGCATAATGAATGACACTATTGTGTAAAATTATAATGCATCTTCCCAAAAAAACCCCACAGTGCCTCCTCCTGGAAATCATACTAAGGGTAATTTGGAAGATGTCAGGGAGGTAGACCAAATGTATGAGGAGCTGGGAGAAAAGATCGCAGACAATCTAAGTGTGCCCATTCTCCTTAAAGGGTCACATTTTTCTCTCTATTCTCTAGCACACTAAGATGTAAAGGTGGTTAAGAGGAATAGAGGGAGAAAGGGAGGGAGAGAGAAAGAGAGAAAGAGAGAGAGAAAGAGAGATCACAGTTCCTTTGGCAACTACAAGTTTGGTTTAAATCCCTGTCTGGAGCCTTCTATCTCCCTGAGGGTTGGGGCCTTACCTCACTGCCCCACTACCTCTCAGTTGGCTCAATTCCCTTTTAATGAGGAGTTAATGTCCCCAAAGGATCTAGGAACTTACTGGCATGCAAATCTAGGAACTTACTGGTGATGAGGACAAACTTGGTAATCCCATGGATGTAAATAAGGGACTGTTACTGGGAGGAGTCTTGGCCAATATTATATACTGATTTCAGGATATAGGTCACAGGAGATCAACTCAGGGGGCAGTGACTCTGAGTAATCCCTCTGCATTCAGAACAGGAAGCTCAGACTCCTAGTTCTGGGATGAGAGTTGCAATACCCCTTTTGCCAGCACTTCTAACCAATCCTTACTGGTTAAGGACAGATCCAAAGGAAAGTTTTCACAGATGACCTGGGAGTGGGAAAGGAATTGTGATGCTCCTAGTTCCAGACCTACTCATTTTTATAAAACTTTGCTTGATGCTCACTCCTTCTGAGTCAGACCTCTGGTTCTATTGTCCAAGTGCTAAAAATTTTGGAAAAATCTTTATCCTTCTCTGGGCCTTTATGTTTAAGGGTCTCTAAGGTGACAATTAGAATAAGTTGAAAAATATTCTGTTTCTCTGAAGTTATCAGTACAGGAACTTGAAGGTGGGGAAAATTGTCTGAGCAGGGTTGTGTTTAGGGAGTGAGTGAGTTAGTGTTTGGTGTCCTCCAGCACCCTAGAATAAATTGATGACCTGATCAACATGATTGAAACAGAATTTTAAGGCAGGCCATGAACAAAGGAGGGTCAGGGCTAAGAAAACACATTATAGAGGGCAAAGTCCTCCACTAGTGAACTCTTTTTTTCTGAAAGAGGATGGGAAGCATTTGTTACCACAATTGGTGACAATTGTGGCCATGTAAGAGTAGTTACTTGAGAGAAACTAGCGGGGAGCATGTGGGTAAACACATTTCCCCCTCTCTTCTCCTATCTCTTCATCTCTTATTGACTCATTGCATCTTTTAGTTGACTGCTGTTGTGTCCTATTGTCAAAAACAACCAAAAAGTAGATCCAAACCAGACCAGGGAGAGCAATGCATGAAGATCACTCTCTGGGCACAAACCAGGGCAAAGAAGGTCCAAGTGTGCCATCAAGCAACACCAGGACAGAGAGATGACTGGTAGAATATCAACTCCAATGTAGTACTACTCAAACACAACAGAAATCTATGTATTTCTCACTTAACAGAAATCTGTATCTTTTTGCTGGTTGACAGACACCTTTCCTCCACTCAGTGATTCCTAGACTCAAGACTTCCTTAGCTCATGACTTTGTCATATTCTAGAGCATTATTTGTATTGGCATGCCATTATTGGTAGAAAAAAGAACCTGGGAGAACACCTGTGAAAGGGTTCTCAAAAACCATGCCTGGATTTGGCAATTGTTATTCATACAAGTTTCTTCGGAGGTAAGTTGGTTATGTGTCTACAACAATCAATAAGGCATGTAGTGTAGTGGAGAGAATTTTTGTGTCTCCAAAAGAGGAAGGATAGAACTCTGAACAGCTACTGTCAGGGAAAAAATTCAGTAGAACCTGGTATTCCAAGGTAACTAATAGATCATTTTTCTACCATCCTGAGACAGGAGCTCTGTGAGTGAGATGATGTTGAGGTCAGACCACTGACCCCTACCTCCTTCTCACATAGAAAGAGGAAATTCTAAACTGGCTCATCAGCCTCTGGCTCATGTGTATAACCTTTATAGAGTAATGAATACCTCAATCTCCAGTACACATCAGCTAGCCCACCCACATTTCTCTCACCATTACATCTATTAGGATTTATTTCTTGCTTTCTTCTCACTCTTGTCCCATGGATTGTTTCCATATTTTACTTGACAAGTTCATATTACTAACAATCTATCCTAGTTGCAGTGGGAAGGAGATTGATTAAATTACTAACAATCTATCCTAGATAGATACCCCAGCTCCACAGTGTCCCCTTGAATAAATATCAAGTCCTAGGTCTGAAAACTAGGTCCTAGGTTACTTCCAACATTGTTACCCTTCCCTCCTCCCTCAATGCACAGTAGGAAAAAAATGCAGATGTAAAGATTTTTGCACAAAGGCATTATCCTGTGTCTATCAGGTAGTCAGTTTCATTAGATAGTCAATCTTGACCTACTGATACACAAACCCTTCAAATTGTGATGGATGATTTGTGTTTATATGTGTATGTGTATATGCCCATGCATTTCAATGTCTCATTTGAATGAATGTCCATTCGTTTTCTGAAAATTGTTTTTGGTCCCATTCAAGAGGCATACGCCTGAAGAACTGCAGAAAAGCTATCTTGCTCCTTGGGTATGAGGTTGGAGATGTTTTAGTGTTCTCTACCTCAGTTCTCAGACTGGTACAGAAGTTGTGGTCTTATGGGGGGGATCATATGTTAGTCCAAGCTGTACTGCCTGAAGTTGGGTTTAATCTGTGATTTTCTGTATGCTTCAGACATAATGATTTGAACTAGAGAGAGTATACCCTTGTCATTTGCAAGAAATGTTCTGCAATATTCTAAATTCTCCGTATGTCTAAACTCTCCTTATTTACATACACTGTAGCATGTAATTCCAATCTCAGATGCAACAAATGTAACTGGGAAACATAGTTGAACCTTGTAGTCTGTGCTGTTTTATAAAAATAGAACAAAAGTGATTTTATAAAACTATATTCTGGCTTGGCATTACCCTTTTCTATTCATTGTCACTGCAAGCATTAACAATGACTCTCTTTTCAGGTTCATTTTCTGCACAGAAATAAAGTCTTCCTACTTTCACCTCAGTTTATGCTTAAGCAATGAGGAGAATAAAAGATGCAGTCCCACTGAGAGGCTAGCTCACCGGATCTTGTCTGACTTCATTCTTTCAGTCTTTGTTGGAAAAATGCAGATATTTGGGAATCTGCATGTGAGATGTGAACTGCCCAGAAGATCCTGCCCTTCTCTACTCTGTGGTTGTTAATGTTCTCTGAAAATCTGTTCCTAGGCCCCATTGTAATATCTGTGCCTCCTACAAACATAAAAAAGTCCTGTCCTTTTCATGTCAGGTTTTTTAAGCACATGCATGTTTATTTATCCACCAGACTCCTGCAATAGACTTTGAGGTCCCTGACCAGGCACTGTGACTCAGGATTCATACAGTTATTAAATACAGATACTTCTGGATTTTATGATGGAGTTTCATACCAATAGACACATTGCAAGTTGAAAATATTACAAGTCAAAATGTATTTAATACACCAAACCTGCCAGACATCATAGCTTAGGAACAAAGTACACTGGACTGTATTTCTCATCACGATCAGTGGGCTGCCTAGCATAGTGAAAAGGATATGCAGTACAGCATAGTGCTAACCCAGGAAATGAATCAAAATTCAAAATTCAAAACAAGTATAATTTCTACTGAATTCACATCACTTGCACACCATATTAGAGTTGAAAAATCATAATTGAACATTTTTTTCATAATTCAGGGTACTCTGTACTTTCCTTGAAGAATTTCCTTGAGAATTATGTGGAGATATTTTATGAGTTGTTGCAACATCAGGTAGTAGTTATCAAACTGGGATTTGTCCATAGATAGACTCCAAAGGCCTACACTGTCCAATTACGTTTGAATCAGTGGGATAGTGGATTTTATGAACCTCTGAGGACAAATGTGCAGTTACACTCTGGGTATAGGAATTCACTTCACTCAGGAGCTCTGTAATTTCAAGCTGAAGAAATTGTTGAGATCCCCTTGGGATACAAACAGGAAAAGGGTACTGCATATGCCATAGAGTGACTGGGTCTAACAAAAATCCTATCTTACATTTAGGCAAACAATTTTAACATTATTTATTCTATTTTCTTTCTTCAACATCTGCTGTCACCTTTTATTGCCCTTGCTATGTTTCTGGATTCTACTCCACAATTCACACTTCTTTCAGATCATATGCTGGTACATATTTAACAAGCAGTATGGGCCAGGGGAAAGGAGGGGGACCTGATTTGCAGTGTTTGCTGATTCCAAGCTAAAACATTTGTCCAAACATTTCAAGGACAAGAGCAAGAGAGTAGAGGGTGAATCAAAACTGTATGAAGAGGCAATCATAAAACTCACAGAGAGAAGTATAAATAGCAACTTCAGTTATGGGCATTTAGAATGGAAGGTGGGATGGGGTGATTTGGAAAGGAATTAGTGGTGGGCAGGCATGTTATGGCCAGAGTAAGAAAGGAAGAGGTCTAGAGCTGGACACTGCCTCTCTATTCCTGTGATCTAAGTGTGTGACCTTCTATTAGTGGCCTACTGACCCAGTTAGTTCTTGTGCAGGCAAAGTCACTGCTGAAGAGCATTGAGGAGTATTCATGATGGTCCAATGATGAAAGTCACGTGAGCAACTTGTATATTTTTATTTAAAACAAAGCGATGACATTAACAACAATAAAAAAAATTCTGTGCACTTTCCACTGGGAAGGAAAAATGTCTTAAATATAGTCTTCTACAAGTTCCTTTTCATGAAAGCTTCAAGATATTCTTTTCTCATGAAAAAGAAATAAAGAAAAAAAATTAAAACTTCACTGACACTAAATACTACCAAACCAGCAGTTGAAGTCTAAGTAGTAATTTTGAAGGAAGTACCTTAAGGAAGCTTGCGAATGTGAAGCAACTAATTATTTTTTTCCCTCTGGGCAAACAGTTTATAATAGAATAGAAAAAAAAATGTCCAAATGTTAGGTGGAAATTACTATAAATAACTTGGGACTTCGTAGACTCTGTGGCTTCAGGAGTCCATGCATTACCATGTACAATGTGTTCTCATGGCAATACAATCACATGTGGACAGGTGAGCACTGGCAGCTCAGTGGCTCATGTGTAGAATTTAAGGATTTGCTGTGAGATTTTGTCACCTAAAAACTCCAAAATTTTTTATTTAAATACCCTAGAAGAACTTAATTAACAGTAGTATTAGAGAACACTCTAGCACACTGATTCCCCACCTTGACAGCACATTTTCACTCACTAGGAGAGTTCTGCAGAAAAAGGACAGTACCTGGGCTCCTTCTTTGGGATTTCTGACTATATTGGACAGACTTAAGAAGTCTGGGATAGAGCTCTTAGCAGACACACTTTTTAGAAGTGCAAAGGGTGGAACTTGTAAAGAAGAAAAGTATCACAGAATAAGATCCTCTGGAGAAACTAACTACAGGACTCATTTCCACTTTTTCCAGCATCCATATGATTTTAAATTCAGGGTCAGTCTACACTAGCTTAAGGAAGACAATTATTTCTCGTGTGACCACATGGGGGACCCCCATGCCACAATTCTCTGCTGAACACCTTGGAGTGAAATAATCCCCAGTCCTAAATGCTCTGCATTCTCCACCTTCAAAACCACAGGCCAGACAAGGGGTGTCAAATTGGTTTCATTTTTCATGTCAACTCTAATAGATGGATAGCAGTTACTTCAGTGCTGTGTTGCAAAACAGTCAGAGTCTGCATCTGACCACACAGTAAGAGCTCCCTAATCAATTAGTGATGTCTGCCATGGATGCTAAGAATGACAAATGGCAGCACACGAGACGGGTTTTGCCATCTTTGAATAACTCAATAAAAACAGAATGCTGTCGTCAGATGACCCTTATTCAACTTTATACTCATATTACAGAGAGGGTCCTGTCTTATTAGCATATTAGGATGTGTGAGGTTTGTTTACACAACTAATCAATATCTTAAAAGATCATTCAAACCTGGTCATTAAAATAAGTACATATTAACTACTGATAGTTGCTTTTTAATTTTTTTTCTCTTTTTCACAACCTAATATGAGAGGAGAAGAACACTGATTATAAGAGGCTTATAGTCTCACTAAACAATGTATATATGCAAGCAACTGTTAATGAGCACAGGATTACTCCTTGTGACAGAATTATGTACTGATATAATAAAGATGATGAAGAGAGTCAATTGTTAATTAGGTGGTCTAAGGAACAAATGCTAATTCTACAGTAGACCAGCTGCTGCTTTGACCAAAAGGAAATTGAAGGCAAACAGGAGCATACACCAAACAGAGCTGGGTTCTTTCACAAACAATCCAAGCACAACAGCACAACCAGAAACATACAAATATCCCACCTTCTTAGGGTTTTATAAAGAACAGAGATTCAAGCACCCCACAGACTGGTTCTAGACATCAACTCTGTCACTTAATTGATTCTGTGGTCTGCAGAGGATCTCTGGGGTTTAGAAACCTCTGCTTCCACGTACAAGGAGGAAATCTCCAACACTCCCTTGAAGAACTATTTTAAGACCTAAGAAGGTGTGCCAATAATTTTATGCTTAATAAGTTCTCAGTAAATGGCATGACAACACATTTATTTCCCCATTGCTAAAATGACATTCTTTTAGGAAACTTGGGAGGAAAGAAAATCTCTTCATTATAATGTACATCTCATTGTAATGGGAATCTTAATTTTAGAAATATAACATGTAAATAAGAGATGCATAAAAAATGGGGTAGAATGAGACAGACATTATTACCCTATGTACATGTATGTTTACACAAATGGTATGGTTCTACATCAGGCACAGTCATAGAAACGAAATGATGTACCCCATTTGTGCATAATGAATCAAAAAAATACAAAAAAAAGATTGGTGTTCTTATAAAAAAGGGAAATTTGGACACAAATGTACCCATGCAGAGAGATCACCATGTCCTCTTTAAAGCCAAGGAGAGAGATGGAAAGCAGATTCTCCCTCAAAACCTCAAAAAGAACCAACACCTAAATTTCAGATATCTGTTCTTAAGAATTGTCAGAAATAAGTCTGTGGCATTTAAGCTGCCCAGTTTGTGGTACTTTGTTACTTATAGTAAACTAAGTACATATTTTGAGTGCTTGGTTACCAATAGGCCAATTATTCTATTTATTCAATTTAAAGGAAGGGTGTTTGTTCCTAATGATATATATTTAATGTATGACATTTTGTTTAAAAAAATCACATCTCAAATATATATATAGGTATATGCTTGTATTTTCTATGTAGGAATTAAAAAAGGACACTCCTCTCTGCCTTTTCTCAGGTATCTACATACTCTTATATTAACAACTGGACGTAAGACTACAGATGGAAATACTTAAATAGGGACATTGTATAAACTCATGAATTCTTCATTCATTGAACAAATTGTTCTCTGAACTGTATTAATGTGGAGACTAAAGATTAATAGAGTTTTCAGGATGACCTGATATGGAAGACAGACACGTAGAAGAGGTTCAACATGTTTAGAGTAAGATGATTGTCTAGTTACTCAACAAGGTTATGGAAGCCCTTACCAATTATAACTAACCCAAGTGAAAGCAGGCAGAAGAGTTAGGGAGCACTTTCCAGAAAAGCTGGCAGCCATACTCTTCCATCCTGCTCCTATTAGCCAAATGGTGGCTCTTATACCTCAACATGCATTAGCCTCATCTGCAGGGCTTCTTAACACACAGACTCCTGGGCACCAGCTCGGTATTGCTGATTTAACACCTCTGTAGGGTGACCAATAATCTAAATTCTTACAAAGACTCAGTGATGCTGACGCCTCAGTCTCTGATAAAGGGGCCAGGGCCTACACTCAAGTATGCACTCAATAAATTATGAATGTTCATCTAAAAGCAGGTATCTGTCCTTAATAGAGCTCAGTGAGTAAAACATAGATCCACCTTCATGAAAATAATGGCTATCAAATCAATTAATCCCCTTATAATGCAATTGGATAGAATCTCCATTTCTTCATGGGAAAATAAAAGTCAGTGCCTAGTGAGAGTTTCTCCTATACGGTAGCTTTGATAAAGGGAGAAAAATTTTCCTGAAATGCTGACTTTTCCATTTTTACTCCCTTCACTTCTATTTTAACACTTGAATAGTGGGTTCTGCAGAAATAGGATGTTATCTGTCTGTAAAGGTAAAATCTTGTTGGTGTGGAAGTTTGGATTGACAGAGTTTGCTAATGTAAACAAGCTGGAACTGCCTCCCCACCCCATTCCTCTTTCTTGGTGAATGATATTTGGAGTCAGTGGTTCAGGTCTGCCTCTTTGATGTTTGCAAAGGAGCAAAGAATGATATGACATGCTTTGCTGAAGGCTGTCAATGTTGGCTAATCATGTGTTCACTGTCTGTGATATATGTTGAAAGGACACAAGAATCGGCTGGACACAGCAGTGAACTATGTGTCATGGGGAGATACCAAGCCAAAGATGGAACAAAAGCAATGGCTTGACAGGGAGGATTCTGGATTTCTCTAAGGTTGTGAACTGAGTTTGCAAAGATTTATATTTGTGCTGATTGTATCTTGAATGACCTTGGGGCCAGGTATGCAAGAATGCACACACATGACCAAAAGGAAACTCAATAATGACCAACAAAAGTTTTACTTCTCCTGATATCAGAAACCAAACACCTGGCTTTAGAAAAACAAAACAAAACAAAACAAAACAAAACAAAACATAACGAATTCCTGTGAAATGCTTCCCTTTAGGCACTCTTTGTCAAGTCCCCATAAGATGCTACTTTCTTTTCATGTGGGGATGCCTATTGTCTGTTTTAAAGAAATCAGTCTGATTTTTAAGATAATTGCAAAGTGGATACTGTACAAACAGGAGCTCAAACTCTAGGTGACTGGTCATTTCTCTAGTGACAAGATGATTGGTTCAGGAATCCATAAGTGTGTATTGACAGTCCGTCATAGGTAGTTAAAGTGTTCAGTGCTGTGGGAATATAGAAAAACAGCTTTCCCTAGCTTCCTTACTCCCGATACATTTGAGGGACTTTTTATACTTAAAAGAATAAGCCTTGTTGGCTGCATGGCCAGTTTGAATTAACATGGGGATCGATTTTTTGTAAATGAAATTTGTATTGAACATTCAAGAAAACAGATGTACTTAAAAGTGCATTCCAAGGATGCACTTGAATTAGTACTATTAATATTTTCACTCCAGTGCTGTGGTTGTTCCTTATTGTTCCATTTTAGATCCAATTTCTTCCATGCTGATATTTATGGAGCACTTTCTAGACACTTGGTAGATGTCAATGTTGCTGCATAGACACTTGGTAGATGGATGCCTGGGTCCTTGATTTTAAGATGTGAATGGATCCCTTTCCCATCTTCATGATCTAATTTTCATTGCTCTCATCCATAAACTGTTGCCAGGCAGAGTCTACTTTCAGTTAAAACCTCTCCAGTGTACTGTGCTGCTTGTTTTTGGCAGCTTTTATGTCACTGTGACCAAAATATCTGACAAGAAGAGTTAAAGGAAGAAAAGTTTATCTTGGCTCGTGGTTTCAGAGGTCTCAGTCTATAGATGGCTGACTCCATAACTCTGGGCCCAAGGTGAGGCAGAACGTGGCTGAAGTGTGTGGTGGAGGAAAGCAGCTCAGGACATGGCAAACAGGAAGGAGAGAGAAAACGTGCTCACCAGGGAAGAAATACAAATCCCAAAGCATACTCCCAGTGACCCACCTCCTCCAGCTATGCCCTACCTGTCTACAGTTACTGCCCAGTTAATCCATTAGTGGATTAATGGACCGATTATTAGGTTAAGGCTTTCATGACCTAATCATTTCCCCTCTGACCTTCATTACATTGTCTCACACATAAGCTTTTGGGGAATACCACATGTCCAAACCATAATACTCTTCCATTTGTATAAGACCCATTTGTTCTTCCCAGTCATAATCATAGGAGAGTTACTCCCCCAGGACTCTTGCACATTCATCCTCAGTGAATGAAAGTTTGAATTTTTTTTGAAAATAAAATGACTGAAGGAATACAGCAGGGGTAAGGAAGGAAAAAACACAAATAACTTTAAGAAAGAAAGAAGGAGGAGGATCCGGAATAGAAGCCAAAAAAGAAGAAGGAAGAGGAGGAGGAAGTGGAGAAGAAAAAAATGGAGGGAGAAGAGCAGGAGTCAGGGATGGGAGGTGGGAGAAGATGAGGAGATGGATAAGGGATCCCAGGAAGACCCAGTCCCAGGGTCAGAATCTCTCCCCACATATTTTTCCATGACCACATGTATTTACATGTACATTTTCCACAGAAATGACCACGATAGGAAGCCTCATGTGAATAGCACATATCAGGAAAATCTTGAGTTGGAGAGGTCAGAACCATATCACTGGCCATGTGGGTTTCCACTACTTTACTTCACACCAAATCCCTGACGGGTTCTTAGCCCTGCAAGTCCCAACACAGGGGTGGCATGCCTTCAGCTAAGCATCACGTCTCCTACTGAAGATCTATGCCCTGAGAACGGTTCCATGTCTACTCTAGGCAGGGGTCAGTACCTTAACCCTCGATGGACTAAACACATACTATTTCTCATGTATAACCACAAGATGTTTGAGGCCAGGGGAAATATTCTTTATATCCTTGATTCCCCAGATCTATAATGGTGCTGGTACGTAGTAGGTATTTAAGAAATACTAACTGAAAAACTGGATGAATTAATGTCATATATGGTTAAAACAATTTCATAAAGATTTTAAATTTTTTATTGATCTTTTCCTCATCATTCTAACAAACATATATTCTAGAAATAAAAATAAATGTGAGGAACCTGGGTGACTAAGATAAGCCTTGTTTATGTATCCATTATCTGGGTTAATATCCACAAACCATTGATGGTTTTATCAGCTTCTTAAATTGAGTAATGACTTTTTCATGTAAAAACCTAATTTACAGAATATTATAACTTTAATGTCTCCATATCTTTTCTTAAACCCATTAACACCTGCCTATCTAAAAATCCAGAATACTGTCTTTTTTAGTCAATATTTTATCGTGTCCTGTAAAATGTAACATATTCCACACACTCATTTTCACAAAGATAGAAATATTTGAGCACTGTTGCTCATAGTGACTGCAATACAAAAAATTGAAAGGATCTGGTGTTTTGAGTTCAGAGCAACAATGAATTTAGTTAACAGGTGGGTCAACATTGTGCATTTTTGAAGGTCACACCATTTCAGAGCCTCCATTCTCAATTTAAATGAGGCTTTACCTAAAATGAAAGCTCTTAGTAAAGAAGAAAGGAGATAATTACCACAGCCTTCTATATGATTCATGGATGGCATTTCAATTATTTTTTGTTTGTAGGACAATAACTGAGGCAGACTATTTTAAAAATAACAGAGGTTTGGCTTGGCTTATGATGTTGAATGGAAGTCCAAACAACATGGTGCACACCCTGGTGAGTATCCCCTTGGTTACATCTTTTTGTGGAAAGACTGGGCGTCTTAGTGTCTGTCTGGTATGTTTGTCTGTCTCTTGCTCTCTTTATAAAGCCACTAGGATTCAATCATGGATATTCACTGTAATGTACTAATCATATAATCTAATCACTTCTCACTTCTTAAAGGCCTTCACTTCTAAACATCAGTCATATTGTTTCCATCCTCTGGCACTATTAATATAAGACTTTACCACTGAGGTGCATACCCAGCCCTTTTTGGTTTTTATTTTGAGACAGGGTTTCATTAAGTTACTTCAGACATCATTAAATTGCTGAGACTGGCCTTGAACTAGTGATCTTCCTGTCTCAGTCTCCTTAGCCACTGAGATTATAGGTGTGCACCAGTACCCAGTTTATCTTCCAATTTTTATCACCTTGATCTTTGGCATCTAGTTTATTTCTCCATTTATAATACAATGCAGTGCTTCTCAGATTCATCCTCGTTCTATTATATTTGTATTTTTCAATTGTTGAGTACTATTCCATTTTATGCTATCACTTATTTATCCACTGTCCTACTGATAAACAATGAGTTTGTTTCCACTTCAAGTTTTATGAATATAATTGTTAATAATATTCTTGCACACATTTTTGCATATGTATGCTTTAATTTCTCTTAGGTACATATCTAATTGTGAAATTGCAGGGTCAAAAGGTGGGTGACAGTTTATTAGAATTTTCCAGATTTAAAAAGTGGTTGCATTATTATTAATTCTTACCAGGACCATGTTAAGGGCTCTGCCTGTTTCATATTCTCATCCACATTTGATACTGTCAGCTGTTTTAATTTTAGTCATGTTAGTGGTTTTAAATGGCATCTGATTGTAGTTTTATATAGCATTCCCTGAATACCAATCATGTAGAGATATAAACTTAGTTAATTGGTTTCAAAACTTTTTTTTCTTAGTATTTCAAACTATACTTTCCCCCATAGGATATGCTTTAGCTGTATCTCACAAATTTTGATATGTGTGTTGTCATTGGTATTCAATTAGAATATTTTCTAATATCCCTTGTGATCTTATTTAAAATAGGCCTCAATGTCAGTTAATTTCAAATATTTCTGGATATCTTATAAGGCAAATGTTTGATATAATTTATTTATGTTGGAAGAGGATGCTCTGTAAGGTTTCAAATACTTTTGCTGTTTTGAGACTTGTTTTATGGCTCAGCATATGGTCCATCTTGGTGAACATTTCATGTGTACTTGAAAAAAATATGTACTCTGAAGCCATTGATTGTAGTGTTCTGTAATCATCTTGTGGCCTAATGGGGTGGTGGTGGTGTTCAAAACTTTAATTATATTTACTGTTTTTTGGACAATTGCTAAATCAATTGCTGAGTGAGCAGTATTAAAATTTCAACTGTGATAAACGATTTATATATTTCTCCTTTTAGTCAGTTTTTGCTTCATATACTCTGAAGTTATGTAATTAGAAATATATGCATTTGTGATTATTATGTCTTCCTAAAGAATTGAACATTGGTTTGTTGGTGATGGAGTTTCTCAATTTTTGCTTACAAGATTTTTTTTTTTTTTGTTTATTTGTCCTTTTTGTATCATTTTTTGTATTGGGGGTTGACTCCAGGGGCATATTACCACTGAGCTACATTCCCAGCCCCTTATATTTTGAGATAGAGTATTGCTAAATTGGTTAGGGTATCCATAAGTTGTTGAGGCTGGCCTCAAACTTGTGATCCTCCTGCTTTAACCTCCCAGCTTGTTAAGATTACAGGCGTGCACCTCTTTGCTCTGATTTTTGAAGGATATTACCCTGGATATATAATTCCAACATTTTAAAAATGGCTTTCAGAAATGAAAGATTTTTGTCATACTTGTTGGGTACTTTGAACATGTGAAAATTTGGTTTTCCATGTTATTGGGGCAAGTCAATGAAAAGTTAAAAGTATTTGCCAAAAGACTCAAAATGATTTAGATTCAAAACTTGTTCTCCCCATGTGGACACCCTTGCTTTCCTTAAGGTTCCTTGGAATTTTTCCTGTACATGCATAATCCCCAGGTATCCTATGAGGATCTGAAAGTAGTTTATATGCAAAAATTAGGTTTCCCCTGTTCATATCTTCCTTATTTCCAGAATTTTCTTAATTCCTAATTACTCCAGTAGACTTTACTTTTGTCTTCTGATACTTGAAAGCAATACTACTGGTTTTCTTTGTAAATTCCACATACATCATGCCCTGGGGAATATAGCAGACACTCAGCTTATAGCTTTCATAAGCATTAGTGAGTATGGATCTCGCCTTTCAGTAGTTGATTCCCACATGCTTTTGTCTACTTCTCAGTGCATTTGTTACCTTTCTTATCTTCACTCATATATAGGTTATTTCTACCATTACCAACTCCAGAAATTCTACCATGTATATTTCATTATTGTCCTATTTTGCACCCTATAATACAGCAGTTATCCATTAAATATTTGTTGTTACATTTTATACTTTATAGAGGTACTTAATTTGAAAGGACATTGAAGGATCATTAGCATTCTACTAAAAGAAGTAGAAGAATATATCTCAAAAAAGCAAACATTTAGAAATTAAACAGCACAGCTCTAAGTAACTCGTGGAAAGAATATCAACATTGGTTTTAAGAAGTCTATGGAAAAAGTAGAAAAATATCTGCTAACCCCAGGGTTACCAGATTTAGTGAAAAACTGCACATAACACCAAGTTAGATTTGAATTTCAGGCACACAATGATAATTTTAGTTTAAGTATTTTCAGTACAATATTTAGAATATATGTAAACAGTATTTCAATTTCAAATTTAACTGAGAATATGGTATGTAATCTGTCCACCCTACTCTCTTCCTATTTTTTCTTTGCCATCTGTTTCATTGCATAAAACAATACCAAACCATGAGCTATCATGATGTATGAACTTCAGATTTCAGACACTGTGGGAGAGCTATGGAAGAATCACTTGTATAAAATTCTACTAATTTTTTTTTTTGTTTCTTATTTTCTGAACATTGGCATGGAGTGGGAGGTAGGGAGAGGGTATTGAGCTCATGACTGGGCTGAGAATTTCCCCCAATGAGGATCAGTTTCCGTTATGGCTTGGGTCTGAGATATCCCACAAAGTCCTGTGTATTGATTGAAGGCTTGGTCTCTAGTGAATCAATGTTCAGATGTAGGGCTTTTGGGAAGTTATTTGATCAGGGGAACTCTAACTTCATCAAAGGATTATCCATTGATGGATTCATAACTGATTGGACTATTTGGATATAGGGAGAACTGTAGGAGGTAGGACCTAGTTTGAGGAAGCCTTTGGAGTCTTTATCCTGTCTCCTGTATCTTCTCTCTCGTTTATCTTCTGCCTAGCTGCCATGAGGTGAAAACCTTTGCTCCATCATGCCCTTCCACCATGATGCCCAGAAAAAATGGAGTCAGTAAACCATAGACTGAAGTCTCTAAAATCAGGAGCCAAAATAAACATTTCCTCTTTTAAGTTGATTTTCTCAAGTATTTTGTCAAGACAAAAACTAACACAACCGCTTATTTTTCATATTTGCCATGGCATTGGTGAGATGGGGGAAATGAAGACTTTTGCAAACATGTTTCTTTTCAAAGATATTTTAAGGAATTTTGTAAGGAAAAAACGAGTAGACATATTGATCATACTGAATGTTGATTACCATAGAACTTTCCTCCTTCATTTCATTTCCATAATACAATTTATTTTAACTTATTGACAGATTACCTTATCTGTGGATGTATTTCCATATGGAAATAAATGAAGACCTAGCAAATCATGTGCAAAGGCTACTTATTCAAAGTCGACTATAGGAAGGGCCCAGCCAACATTTCTTGTGTTTTGGCTAAAAATCAAAGGGAGGTAGAGGAGTGGGAAGGATTTGTCGTGAACCAAAGGAAGGCTTCAGCTGTTGTCATAGAACAGCTGTTAGTGAGGTAACTGGAAAGGAGCATCCTATAGGATTGGTTAAAGGGGCATATTTGGCTTTTTCTGGTTGGTCCTAAATTGCAAACAAAGAAAACTTAGGGAAGTAGCCAGAGCTTAACCAACCTCAGTCATTTGGGTTTGATTATTAAGGAGTTATTACTTGGTTTCCTGGGTGGTTGCTAGAGATAGTGTTCTTATTGCCCACAAATTGCTTATAGAGAGTAGGCTGGTTCCCTATACTAATTACTACAGACAATGAGTAGGTTTACTGTGTTATGCTATCAATTGTGGGTTAGAGTTCTATTTTTATACATGCAGTGGATATGGTCCACTATTTTTCAATATGCAGGCTCTCAATAGTTAGAGCTGATTCATCATCCTTACTCATTCTCCTTCTTACTCAAAATTGGACTACATATTCTTGACCCTCTGCTTTTAATGTGAGTTTTAGAATTATTCAAATTTTAAAAACAACAAATATTTTGAACTATCTGCATATTCTTTCTGAAACAAACTAAATAAATCCTGTTATAAATAATTAAGAAATTCAATACAAATTGTCAGTGGAACTGTTGTTTAGTAGCAACTAAATAAACTGTTATTTCTACTTACTTATCTTTAGATTTCCCCATTACAGTGATATATGAATGTAAACCAATAGCTTCTAATGTGCTCTTTTTGTCTTCAGTATTCTAAACTTCAAAAGGGTGAATCTTGGTATCAGTATATTTTTCATATAGATAGAATATCCTTAATTAGAAAATCTTAAATCCATATTCCTCCAAGATTTGAAACTTTTTGAGTCCCAGTCTGTCACAACAAATGGAAAGTTCCACACCTGAAACTGTTTCATGAGCAAAATGATTGAAAATATTGTATAAAATTAGCTTTAGGTTATGTGTATATGAAGCATGAATCTTGTGTTCAAATTTGTGTCCTTTTCTAAGATATCTCATTGTGTATATACAAATGTCCCAAAATCTGGAAAAAAAAAAATGGAAATATAAAATCCTGCTTGTCTTGAACATTTTGGTTAAGGAATCAATTCAACCTGCATTATGCTAGTTTCTCAGTGAAAGCTCAGAGGTAAGCCCATAGGCAAATGCAGCCTACCACCTGGTTTTCTGATTGGCCCACATTAAGAAAAAGCATAGAATGAGTTTGGGAGGGTTCCCTCCTCTTCTATTTTATGGAATACTTTGAGAAGTATTGGAATGAGCTCTTCCTTAAAGGTTTTGTAGAACTCGGCTGAGAACCCATCTGGTCCCGGACTTTTCTTTGTTGGTAGGCTTTTGATGACTTCTTCTATTTCAGTACTTGAAATTGGTCTATTTAAATTGTTTATGTCCTCCTCATTCAGTTTAGGCAATTCATATGTCTCTAGAAACCTGTTGATGTCTTCGAAATTTTCTATTTTGTTGGAGTATAGATTTTCAAAATAGCTTCTAATTATGTTTTGTATTTCCATCCTGTCTGTTGTGATATTTCCTTGTTCATTCCGAATTTTAGTGATTTGGGTTTTCTCTCGTCTTCTCTTTGTTAGTGTGGCTAAAGGTTTATCAATTTTGTTTATTTTTTCGAAGAACCAACTATTTATTTTGTCAATTTTTTGTATTGTTTCTTTTGTTTCAATTTCATTGATTTCAGCTCTGAGTTTAACAATTTCCTGTCTTCTACTACTTTTGGTGCTGTTCTGTTCTTCTTTTTCTAAGGCTTTGAGCTGTAGTGTTAGGTTGTTTATTTGTTGAGTTTTACTTCTTTTATTAAATGCGCTCCATGAAATAATTTGACCCAGCTATCCCACTCCTTGGCCTATACCCAAAGGACTTAAAATCTGCATACTACAGAAATACAGCCACATCAATGTTCATAGCTGCTCAATTCACAATAGCCAGACTGTGGAACCAACCTAGATGCCCTTCAATTGATGAGTGGATAAAGAAACTGTGGTATATATATACTATGGAATATTACTCAGCCATAAAGAATGATAAAATTATGACATTTGCAGGCAAATGGATGAAATTGGAGAACATCATGCTAAGTGAGATAAGCCAATCTCAAAAAGCCAAAGGACGAATGATATCGCTAATAAGTGGAGGTTGACACATAATGGGGGGGAGGGAAGGGTTAGAGTTAGGGTTAGGGAGGGGGGCAAGTATGGAGGAAGGAACTACTGTATAGAGGGTAAAGAGGGGTGGGAGGGGTGGGGGGAAGGGAAAAAAATAACAGAATGAATCAAACAACATTGCTCTATGTAAATTTATGATTACACAAATGGTATGCCTTTACGCCATGTACAAACAGAGAAACAACATGTATCCCATTTGTTTACAATAAAAAAAAAAAAATACCAACCATTGTGGCCACATAATAAAAGAAATAAATATGCAATTCAAAATTTAAAAAAAAAAAAAAAAGAAAAAGCAATTTTTTTTTTAATTTTAAATAGTAAGAATGAGGAAGAGGAACAGGAGGAAAAGGAGAAAGGGCAGAGGGGAAGGAGGTCAAGGAGAAATAGAATTCATGGCATGTGAAAATTATATGAAATTCAAATTTCAATGTCTATGAAAAAAAATTGTGGGAATATAGTTACTGCAGAAACCAAATGTGAATGCGGTTGATAAGGCCTGAACTGCTTGCTGTCTGGTCCTTGACATAAAATTTGCTGATCCCTCAACCAGACTTTTTCATACTATCCATATTTCAGTAACATCCTGAAATTTTTTCCATATCTCCTTCCATATTTTGTTCTTGTTTTCAAGAATTTATAATCTGTAGATATTATATTTCCTGATCTCTTTGCTCTTCTTTTCTAATTTTTCTCACCAATTTTCTTTTACTCCTTTGCAGACATTTCAGAGATTCTACTTATTTTGGGACACATTTCCTCACATTTATTTGAATTTAAAAAACTAATCAAACTTCGGGCCCATATTTTTATGTGCCATTATAGAAAGTGATAGACATTACATATGATTATAATGTTCAATAAAACTGTGAATCATCTTTAAATCAAATGCTTCAGGAAGGTAGGGAAATATAGTATTAACATTAAGGGGACATGGTCAGGAAAATATATTTCTTAAAATTACTCTGAGTAATAACTGTAAGTAGAAGTATAATAAAACAAAATGAAATACTTAAATATATGGGCAGACTCTCCATTTTCTCGTTTTTTACCCTGAGTGTTTCCCCAATTAAAATTCAAAAACAGAAACTATGCTTAATGGTATGTTTATATTGATGTGCAAATTTGTTTTCTATAACATAGTAAAACTCTGTCAAAATACTGTTCCATCATTTTCAGGCCCTCATGTTCTTTAATTAAGAAAGTAGAATGTTTTAAATCCACTACTATCCAAGGGAAAAGTAAAACTTTTTGTGCCTCTCGTGTTTAAAGACCTACATGTTTTAAAACAGTTGATGTAAACAATCAAACTTAATCTCTCTTTTATTAGCACAAGATATATCATTTACATATATATAAGGCTGACATATGAGTCTTTAACACGACTAGTGTAATGGCTTTTGTATTAACTATTTCTGGAGAAACATTTTCCAACTCAATACAACTTTGTATGCAGGAAAAGCAGGGAGAATGGAAAACACACGCATAGTATCTCGTAATTCCACTTCTCATGTCTTAGAAGTAATTTCAATGATCCAGAACCTTACTAGCAGTTTCCTTTGTTTTTTCTTCACTTATACAATTATTCATATGTCACCTCAATTTTATTTATTCAACAGTTTCAGAGCACCTACTACATATGAGGTAACTGTCTAGATTCTGAGCATACTATAGGGAAAGAGACAGAAGAGACCCTGTCCTCCTAGAGTATACTGTATTAATACATGAATAAACAAATACATGAAATAGATAATAACAAATAATGACACATGCTTTAAAGGAAACAGAACAGAATAAGACGATGAAGTAAGGAAAAGTAATAGGGGAAATACTTTTTTTTTTTTTATTTGCACTCAACTTTATTATTGAAATTTATCCACACTGGAAAATGAAACTTCTTTTTTTTAATCTGTCATATTTAATTGGTTGTGTATATCACACTTTATGTATTTTTTATTATTGATAGATTTAAGTCTAATAATTCATTTCTACAATTCGAATGCATCCTACAATTTTGATGCTTGATATTTAATTTATCATCTAGTTCTATATAATACTCTCTTGTAAATCATACAGAACAATAAAGTATTTAATAGCATGTTGATTAGATAGGGGTATTTGAGTTTTAGCAATTTTGTTATAGTTTTATATTAGTATTTCTTTTTTTTTTAATTGTAAACAAATAGGATATATGCTGTTTCTCTGTACATGGAGTAAAGGCGTACCATTTGTGTAATCATAAATTTACATAGGGCAATGTTATTTGATTCATTCTGTTATTTTTTCCCTTCCCCCCACCCCTCCCACCCCTCTTTTCCCTCTATACAGTCCTTCCTTCCTCCATTCTTGCCGCCCTCCCTAACCCTAACTCTAACCCTAACTGGGATAGATTCAAACTAAAAAGCTTTCTCTCAGCAACGGAAACTATCAGCAATGCGAAGAGAGAGCCTACAGAGTGGGAGAAAATCTGTGCCAATCATACTTCAGATAGAGCACTAATCTCCAGAATCTATAAAGAACTCAAAAAACTCTACACCAAGAATACAAATAATCCAATCGACAAATGGGCTAAGGAAATGAATAGACACTTCACAGAAGAAGATCTACAAGCAATCAACAAACATACGGAAAAATGTTCAACATCTCTAGTAATAAGAGAAATGCAAATCAAAACTACCCTAAGATTCCATCTCACCCCAATTAGTATGGCGATTATCAAGAATACAAGCAACAACAGGTGTTGGCGAGAATGTGGGGAGAAAGGTACACTCATACATTGCTGGTGGGGCTGCAAATTAGTGTAGCCACTCTGGAAAGCAGTGTGGAGATTCCTTAGAAAACTTGGAATGGACCTACCATTTGACCCAGCTATCCCACTCCTTGGCCTATACCCAAAGGACTTAAAATCAGCATACTACAGAGATACAGCCACATCAATGTTCATAGCTGCTCAATTCACAATAGCCAGATTGTGGAACCAACCTAGATGTCCTTCAATTGATGAATGGATAAAGAAACTGTGGTATATATATACAATGGAATATTATTCAGCCATAAAGAATGATAAAATTATGGCATTTGCAGGCAAATGGATGAAATTGGAGAATATCATGCTAAGTGAGATAAGCCAATCTCAAAAAAACCAAAGGACAAATGATATCGCTAATAAGTGGATGATGACACATAATGGGGGGAGGGAGGGGTTAGTGTTAGAGTTAGGGGAAATACTTTTAAACATGATAGTCAAGAATGGCCAGCATTTGAAGTAACTTGAGCCACAGTTGATGAGGAGTTGACCATGTCAAGTTCTTCTGGAAAGGGAAAGATGCCAAGCCCCATGTGGACTGGGGGAAAGGTAGAGCGAACAGGAGGGCTGGGAAGCCAAGAGGTCAGAGGCAGGGAAGACGTCAAACCTGAAGAGGCTTGAAAAAGATGTTATGAAGTGTCCTTTACTATGATATTTAGATGTGATTGGCTCATTTTCCCATTGCACTGCCTCTGGAAATCCAACATCCCTCTCCCGCAAACCATCAGTGGCTTTCCAGGGAATGTTTCTATTTTATCTAATTCACCAGTTCTTACATCCACCAGAGATGAAATATATCAGTCAGGGGTGATCAGCTCACTCTGAGCAGCCTGCTCTGCTCAGCCTTTGTCTTGATGGGCGGGGAACATGAAGCCATTCTTTGATTTCCGTATCTGCTGGCACATCTACTCCACTGAACCAAGCCACTGGCTGGAATGTCTACTGTGAGCATCAGTTTGGAGAGTTGAGGATGTTACTTTAAAGGTGTATCACAGAGAAAGAGGATGAACAAGCGGAAAAGAAGGAGGAGGAAGAGGAGAAAATCAATAATTATTTCACACTCTAGGCCATTATAAAAATCTGTCTCTTCTGCTTCCCAACCACAGTCTCCCCAGACTCTCTTTATTTCTTCCTTATTTATACCCTTCCTACTTTCATCTTATTTGTAATTACAGTAGTTTGTACACCTCTAACACACCTTTGTTTCAAAGTACTTATGCACTCAGTGATTTAATAACTACACATGAACTCAGGGATTTAAACCAAGTAGAAGTATATTTTTCCTTAAGAGTTTTCATATAGATATATTCTTAATTTCTTAAAAAATAAATATATAGCTATTTGTTTTTTCTACTCATTTATTTAACAATTATTTTGATATAATCCACTTTGTACCAATTGTATGATAGCTTTTGCAAACACTGTTGAACCTAATATTTTGTGAAATTCTCAGTTTATTGAGCAAAACAGACTAATCTGATAAATAAGCAAATAATTAAGCAATTAAAATTGTATAAAGACTACGGAGGAGAATAAGTTGGTGCCATGAGAATTAAAATAAGTGAATACATTCTCTTCCTTTTTTTCTCACTACAGATTGAACCCAAGGTCACTTTACCACTAGGCCATATCCCTAGTCCTTTTAAATTTTTATTTTGAGATGGGGTCTCCCTAATAGGCCTAGGGTGTTCCTGAGTTGCTAAGGCTGGCCTTGAACTTATGATCTTCCTGCCTCAGCTTCCCAAGACTATAGAACATCATTGGGATTAAAATTGGAATTGCATTGAATCTTTATAGCACCTTTGGTAGAATGTCCATTTTGACAATATTAATTCTGCCTATCCAAGAACATGGGAGATCTTTCCATCTTCTAAGTTTTTCTTTAATTTCTTTCTTTAGTGTTCTGTAGTTCTCATTGTAAAGGTCTTCACCACTTTTGTAAGATTAATTCCCACTCTGTAGGCTCTTTCTTCGCATTGCTGATAGTTTCCTTTGCTGAGAGAAAGCTTTTTAGTTTGAATCTATCCCAGTGGTTGATTCTAGCTTTTATTTCTTGTGCTATGGGAGTCCTGTTAAGGAAGTCTGGTCCTAGAACAACAAGGTGAAGATTTGGCCCTACTTTTTCTTCTATAATCTGCAGGGTCTCTGGTCTGATTCCGAGGTCCTTAATCCATTTTGAGTTTAGTTTCATGCATGGTGAGAGATATGGGTTTAGTTTCATTCTGTTGCATATGGATTTCCAATTCTCCCAGCACCATTTGTTGAAGAGGCTATCTTTTCTCCATTGCATATTTTTGGCCCCTTTGTCTAGTATGAGAAAATTGTATTTATTTGGGTTTGTGTCCGTGTCCTCTATTCTGTACCATTGATCTACCTTTCTATTTTGGTACCAATACCATGCAGTTTTTGTTACTATTGCTTTGTAGTAGAGTTGAAGATCTGGTATTGCAATACCCCCTGTTTCACTCTTCCTGCTAAGGATTGCTTTAGCTATTCTGGGTTTCTTATTCTTCCAGATGAATTTCATAATTGCTTGCTCTATTTCTGTAAGGTACACACTTGGGATTTTAATTGGAATTGCATTGAATTTGTATAGCACTTTAGGTAGTATGGCCATTTTGACAATATTAATTCTTCCTATCCAAGAACATGGAAGTTCTTTCCATCTTCTAAGGTGTTCTTTAATTTCTTTCTTTAGTGTTGTATAGTTCTCATTGTAGAGGTCTTTCACCTCTTTGTGAGATTGATTCCCAAGTATTTTATTTTTTTCGAGGCTATTGTGAATGGGGTAGTTTTCCTAATTTCTCTTTCTGAAGATTCATCACTTCTGTATAAAAATGCGTTGGATTTATGGGCATTGATCTTGTAACCTGCTACTTTACTGAATTCACTTCTGAGTTCTAAGAGTTTTCTGGTGGAATTTCCAGGTTCCTCTAAATATATAATCATGTCATCAGCGAACAGGGATAGTTTGAGTTCTTCTTTTCCAATTCGTATCCCTTTAATTTCTTTGGTTTGTCTAATTGCTCTGGCCAGAGTCTCAAGAACGATGTTGAATAGAAGTGGTGAAAGAGGGCATCCCTGCCTTGTTCCAGTTTTTAGGGGGAATGCTTTCAGTTTTTCACCATTTAGAATGATATTAGCCATGGGCTTAGCATAAATGGCCTTTACAATGTTAAGGAATGTTCCCACTATCCCTATTTTTCTAGTGTTTTGAGCATGAAGGGGTGCTGTATTTTATCAAATGCTTTTTCTGCATCTATTGAAATAATCATGTGATTCTTGACTTTAAGTCTATTAATATGGTGAATTACATTTATTGATTTCCTGATGTTGAACCAACCTTGCATCCCTGGGATGAAACCCACTTGATCATGGTGCACTATCTTTTTAATATATTTTTGTATGCGATTTGCTAAAATTTTGTTGAGAATTTTTGCGTCGATGTTCATTAAGGATATTGGTCTGAAATTTTCTTTCCTTGATGAGTCTCTGTCTGGTTTAGGTATCAGTGTGATATTGGCTTCATAGAATGAGTTTGGGAGGGTTCCCTCCTCTTCTATTTTATGGAATACTTTGAGAAGTATTGGAATGAGCTCTTCCTTAAAGGTTTTCTAGAACTTGGCTGAGAACCCATCTGGTCCCGGACTTTTCTTTGTTGGTAGGCTTTTGATGACTTCTTCTATTTCAGTACTTGAAATTGGTCTATTTAAATTGTTTATGTCCTCCTCATTCAGTTTAGGCAATTCATATGTCTCTAGAAACCTGTTGATGTCTTCGAAATTTTCTATTTTGTTGGAGTATAGATTTTCAAAATAGCTTCTAATTATGTTTTGTATTTCCATCCTGTCTGTTGTGATATTTCCTTGTTCATTCCGAATTTTAGTGATTTGGGTTTTCTCTCGTCTTCTCTTTGTTAGTGTGGCTAAAGGTTTATCAATTTTGTTTATTTTTTCGAAGAACCAACTATTTATTTTGTCAATGAGTGGGAGAATATCTTTGCCAATCATACTTCAGATAGAGCACTAATCTCCAGAATCTATAAAGAACTCAAAAAACTCTACTCCAAGAATTCAAATAGTCCAGTCAACAAATGGGCTAAGGAAATGAATAGACACTTCACAGAAGAAGATCTACAAGCAATCAACAAACATTTGGAAAAATGTTCAACATCTCTAGTAATAAGAGAAATGCAAATCAAAACCACCCTAAGATTCCATCTCACCCCAATTAGAATGGCGATTATCAAGAATACGAGCAACAACAGGTGTTGGCGAGGATGTGGGGAGAAAGGTACACTCATACACTGCTGGTGGGGCTGCAAATTAGTGCAGCCACTATGGAAAGCAGTGTGGAGATTCCTTAGAAAACTTGGAATGGAACTACCATTTGACCCAGCTATCCCACTCCTTGGCCTATACCCAAAGGACTTAAAATCAGCATACTACAGAAATACAGCCACATCAATGTTCATAGCTGCTCAATTCACAATAGCCAGACTGTGGAACCAACCTAGATGCCCTTCAATTGATGAGTGGATAAAGAAACTGTGGTATATATATAATATGGAATATTACTCAGCCATAAAGAATGATAAAATTGTGACATTTGCAGGCAAATGGATGAAATTGGAGAATATCATGCTAAGTGAGTTAAGCCAATCTCAAAAAGCCAAAGGACGAATGATATCGCTAATAAGTGGAGGATGACACATAATGGGGGGGAGGGAAGGGTTAGAGTTAGGGTTAGGGAGGGGGGCAAGTATGGAGGAAGGAACTACTGTATAGAGGGTAAAGAGGGGTGGGAGGGGTGGGGGGAAGGGAAAAAATAACAGAATGAATCAAACAACATTGCTCTATGTAAATTTATGATTACACAAATGGTATGCCTTTACGCCATGTACAAACAGAGAAACAACATGTATTCCATTTGTTTACAATAAAAAAAAAAAAAAAGATCACAGGAAAAAAAAAAAAAAAGATTAATTCCCAAGTATTTTATTTTTTTTATGCTATTGTGAATGGGGTAGTTTCCCTAAATTCTCTTTCAGAGGATTCATCACTTATGAATAAAAATGCACTAGATTTATGAGCATTGATGTTATATCTTGCTGCTTTGCTGAATTCATTTATGGTTCCAGAAGTTTTCTGGTGGAATTTTTCAGCTCCTCTAAATATAGAATCATGTCATTGGCAAATAGGGATAGTTTGAGTTCTTCTTTTCCTATTCGTACACCTTTAATTTCTTTGGTCTGTCTAATTTCTCTGGCTAGAGTTTCAAGTTCGATGTCGACAACAAGTGGTGAAAAAGGGCATCCCTGCCTTGTTCCAGTTTTTAGGGGGAATGCTTTCAGTTTTTCACCATTTAGAATGATATTGGCCGTAGGCTTAGCAAAGATAGCCTTTACAATGTTGAGGTATGTTCCTACTATCCCTATTTTTCCTAGTATTTTGAGCATGAAAGGTGCCATATCTTATCAAATGCTTTTTCTGCATCTATTGAAATAGTTATGTGATTCTTAACTTTAAGTCTGATGCTATGGTGAACTACATTTATTGATTTCCAGATATTGAACCAACCTTGCATCCCTGGGATAAAACCCACTTGATCATGGTGCACTATCTTTCTAATATGTTTTTATATGCAATTTGCTAAAATCTTGTTAAGAACTTTTGCATCTATGTTCACTAGGGATATTGGTCTGAAATTTTCTTTCCTCCATGTGTCTCTGTCTGGTTTTGGGATCAGGGTGATATTAGCTTCATAGAATGGGATTGGAATGGTTCCCTCCTCTTCTATTTTATGGAATACCTCAGGGAGTATTGGAATGAGCTCTTGTTTGAAGGTCTTTTAGAACTCTGCTGAGAATCCACCTGATACTGTACTTTACTTTGTTTGTAGGCTTTTGATGACTTCTTCTATTTCATTGCTTGAAATTGATCTATTTAAATTGTGTATGTCCTCCCAATTCAGTTTGTGTGGATCATATGTCTCTAGAAATCTGTTGAAGTCCTCGAGATATTCTATGTTTTTGGAGTATAGATTTTCAAAATAGCTTCTAATTCTGTTTTGTATTTCAGTAGTGTCTGTTGTGATGTTTCCTTTTGCAACCCAAATTTTAGTAATTTGAGTTTTCTCTCTCCTTATCTTTGTTGGTGTGGCTAAAGGTTTATAAATTTGTTTATTTTTTCAAAGAACCAACTTTTGTTGTGTCAATTTTTTCAATTGTTTCTTTTGTTTCAATTTCGTTGATTTCAGCTCTGATTTTAACTATTTCCTGTCTTCTACTACTTTTGGTGTTGATCTGTTCTTCTTTTTCTAGGGCTTTGAGCTGTAGTGTTAGGTCATTTATTTGTTGACTTTTTCTTCTTTTATTGAATGTGCTCCATGAAATGAATTTTCCTCTTAGTACTGCTTTCATAGTGTCCCAGTGATTTTGATATGTTTTATCTTGGTTCTCGATTACCTCTAAGAATTTTTTTTATTTCCCCCCCGATGTTGTCTGTTATCCAAGCATCATTCAATAGCGTGTTATTTAATCTCCAGGTGTTTGAGTAGTTTCTGTTTTTTATTTTGTCATTGATTTCTAATTTCATTCCATTATGATTTGATAGAATAAAAGGCAGTATCTCCAGTATCTCGAACTTTTTGTATTTGCTAAGAGTAGCTTTGTGGCATAACATATGGTCTATTTTAGAGAAGGATTCATGTGCTGCTGAGAAGACAGTGTATTCACTCATTGATGGATGGAATAGTCTATATATGTCTGTTAAGACTATATTATCAATTGTGTTATTGAAATCTGTGGGTTCTTTGTTCAATTTTTGTTTGGAAGATCTGTCCAGTGGTGAGAGAGGTGTGTTACAGTCAGCTGGTATTATTGTGCTGTGGTCTATCTGGTTCCTGGAATTGAGAAGGATTTGTTTGACATATATGGATGAGCTATTGTTTAGGACATAAATATTTATGATTGTTATGTCTTGCTGATTTATGCTTCCCTTTAGCAGTATGAAATGTCCTCCTTTTCCCTTCTGGCTAACTTTAGCTTGAAGTCCACATTATCTGATATGAGGATGGATACCCCTGCTTTTTTGCTGAGTCCATGTGCATGGTATATTTTTTCCCATCCTTTCACCATTAGTCTCTTTCTATGAGATGAGTCTCTTGAAAGTAGCATATTGTTGGGTCTTTCTTTTTAATCCAATCTGCCAGTCTATGTCTTTTGATTGATGAGTTCAGGCTATTAACATTCAAAGTAATTATTGAGATATGAATTTTACTCCTGGTCATTTTGGCTTATTTTTAGTTTTTAACTTGACTTGGTTTCTCCTTTATTTATTTGGCTAATCCTTTAGGGTAGTTCCTCCCTTTGCCATATTATATCGTTGTTTTACATTTCTTCCTCATGGAATATTTTGCCAGATTGTTCTTTTAGTGTCGGCTTTCTATTTGTAAATTCTTTTAGCTTTTGTTTATCATGGAAGCATTTTATTTTGTTGTCAAATCTGAAGGTAAGTTCTGCTGGGTGTGATCCTTGGTTGGCATTCATTTTCTTTCAGAGCTTGAAAAATGCTGTTCCAGGCCCTTCTACCTTTTAGGACCTGGGTTGAGAAATCTGCTGATATCTGTATTGGTTTTCCCCTGAATGTAATTTGGTTCTATTCTCTCGTAGCCTTTAAAATTCTGTGTTTATTTTGTATGTTAGGTATTTTCATTATAATGTGCCTTGGTGTGGGTCTGTTGTAATTTTGTGTATTTGGCCTCTTTTACTTGATTTTCCATTTCATTCTTCAGATTTGGGGAATTTTCTGATATTATTTCATTGAATAGATTGTTCATTCCTTTGGTTTGTTTCTTTGAGCCTTCCTCAATCCCAATAATTCTTAAATTTGTTCATTTGTTCTTTTCATGATACCCCATAATTCTTGGAGATTCTATTTGTGATTTCTTACCATATTCTCTATTTGGTCAGCTTTGTATTCAAGACTAAATATTTTGTCTTCAATGTCTGAGGTTCAGTCTTCCAGGTATTCTATTGGTTATGCTTTGTATGGAGTTTTTAATTTGTTTTGTTGTTTCCTTCATTTCAAGGATTTCTGTTTAATTTTTTTTTTTGAGAATTTCTATCTCTTTTTTGAAATGATCCTTTGCTTCCCGCATTTGCTCTTTTAACTGTTGATTGGTGTGATCAGTCAATGCCTGTATTTGCTCTCTTATCTCATTGCTTGTTTCTCTGATCATTTCAATTATGTACATTCAAACTCCCTTTCAGACATTTCTTCTGCCATGCTCTCATTGGATTTTATTGATGTAGCGTCTAGGTTTGTTTGGGACACTTTCTTCCCTTTTTCTCATATTGTTCATGTATCTTCCTCTCTAGGAGTGTAAATCTGAGGTATTGCAGTTTCCCCCCTATAGACTTATAGTGTCTCTCCAGGTTTCCAATAACACACCTCCTAGTTTTCAGTAGCTTGAAGTCTCCAGGTGGGGTATATTCTCTGCTAGTGGGCAGAGACACCTCCACGTGTTGACAGATGGTCAACTGCAGGGGCACTAGACTGTGGGCTGAGGCTCAGCAATTCTGGGCCTGCGTCTCTGGGCCTACCTCCCCAGCATGGAAGTCTTAGCCTGCTGATGTGAGTTTTCTTAAGAGGAAAGGGAAAGATTACATGAGGGCTTGAACAATTGCATTGGTTATGATCCTTTCCAAGAACAGGGAGAGGTGAGTTGAATACTGCCTAGGGTCAGTAAAAAATTCTCTACGTTGTTTACTTGCTAATGATGATGAATGAATGTCCTTCTTAGTGGTGCACTTATGAGGGAGTCAACTGAGAGTTCATTCCCTAGTTCTTTAGAAACTCAAAATCATGCTACATGTAGAAACTTACTGGCACTGAGTTGGAAAAGTAAGAATATCTAATAAATATTGAAAATAAGAAATTAGCATATTTCCCAGTTCATGTCATACATAAAAATTAGTTCCAGGCATATTATCTACCTTAGTGTGGAAACCAATGATAGAGTTTGGAGGATATAGGAGAAAATGTTCATGGCATGAAAAAGGAATAAGTTAGCAATTTTTAAAAGGAATACACATTACTAGCAATAGAGAAAATGATCAATAAATTGGATCATACTAAAATAAAAATTGCTACTCAGCAAGAAAACACCTTTGAGGGTATATGGAAATGTTTCATACTAGTTTTTAAAAAATTTAGAACAGTTTTAGTCTTACAGAAAAATTACAAAGAGAACACAGAGGAGTTCTGTACATTCCACAATTCGATTTCCCGATTGCTGAGGTCAATCATCAGCATGATGCATTTGTCACAACTAATGAAACAGTGTTGATCCCTTATTGTTCATTGAATTCCGTACTTTCTTCAGATACCCTAAGGTTCTAAATCTGTTCCAGGATCCTATTCAACAGGCCCCATCATATTAACTCATTAAGTTCCTCAGCTTCTCGAATTTGTGACAGTTTCTCAGACACTTTGTTTTGGTGACCTTGAGAGTATTGAGAACTACTGGTCATAAGCTATGTAGAATCTCAGTTTGTTGGGAGTATTTTTTTATGGTTTATGCTGAGCTTTTGTTATATGGGAGGAAACCACAAAGATAAAGTGCCATTGTCATCAAGGGAACATGCTATCAGCATGACTTATCACTACTGAGGTTAAGCTTGATTGCATGGCTGAGGTATTGCTTGTCATGTTTCTCCACAGTTAAGTTACTTCTCCTCTTTAGAAGAAAGTCACTGGTGCTGGCACCTAGAGACGGGGAGCTGTGTTCTCCCTCTTTGAAGATGACAGTATCTACATAAATTATTAAGAATTCTTTTGTCCATTTGGAGATTTGTCTCTTCTGTCCCAATTACTTGTTTATGCAATGCTTTATTTATATTTATTTATAGACTCCTGGGTATTTGTTTTATAATTTGGGGTTATAATTCAATACTTCACATATTTTGTTGATCAAATATTTTTTCTTCGGCCATTCAGAGATCATTCATTTTGTTTCTGTGTGCCTTTGACATGTCCCCATTGATTTGGTTTTCAAGTACTTCCTCATCTTCTCACTCAATAAAACTTGGATTCTTTCACAAAATGAAAGTGGAGAGTTAGAACAGACTAAGCCTGGCAGGATGCACCACTTATTGATGTCAAAGGATCCAGATTTCTTCCATTGTTGTGCTTGGGGTCAGTTTCATCTTAAAACTCGTTTTCTTCCTAGGAACCAAGTGACTGACATTGGCAACAGGAACTATGCACTTTATTTTTCCCTAGGAGAGATTGAAAAATCCTCCCTTGAGCCAATATATATAAGCTTTTCCTCTGTAACTGAAGAAGGACATGTGGAAATGTATGCAGAATTTGCAACCAATAATATCTGTTCTGTTCCAAATTTGAACTAAACTCAATAGTTAATTCCTTTGTTTGTGAAAATCTGATCCAAGACAAAATGTATTAGGAAAAAGTCCAAATAAGGACATGAAGACATGTGGAATTCTATGTTTTTAGGCAGGAGAACTGAGAAAATAAATATCAAAATTTAGCACCACTTTTTGTGATGTCCCTATTCAAAAGTGTAGGTATGAAAATAAGGGAAGGAAAGGTGATGTACATAATGTAAATGTGGAAGAAAACAAAGGGAAAAAATCAGGACATTTTCAAACAATCTTCCTTGGATGAAAAATATACCATAAGAAGTGATAGATAAATTAATAAGAAAATCATGGATAATTATTGTAAAATTGATATAAATATATCAGGGAACATAATTTAGAAAATAAAATGCACTTGTCAATAGTGGCTAAAGGTTTATAGTATTTTTAGACTCATAAACATATGCAAAATTTTGCTTTTAGGCCAGAGGAATGTGAACTATCTGTTTTTCATTTGACAAATATTTAATAAGCTTAAACAATATACCAGAAACTATACTAAGTCTTATATATCAAATACAATTTTAAAAGTGATTGGGACTGAAAGGCGGTGTGAAGAATTAACATTTTTCTTCTGGACTCCATCATTTCTGTGTTAACACAGTTTGTGGAAGAATTAGTGAGTTTGAATTCCAAGTCTATTGTTTTATGATGTCATATAAATTATTAGACTCCATAATCTTAGTTCAATCTTATTTGTTTCTAAACAAAATTAATACATTTAATGCCTGATGAGAAATAAATGTATGTCCATATTCTGGCATAAAATAGAAACTCAGTATATAAACTCAGTATTAAATTTCTTTCCATTGCACTATCATAGTTTCCTATACATATTAGGTATTAGGTGATATTGTTGATTAATTTATTCTTCAATTATTTTTGATATTTATCCTACAGGAGTCTGTTCTGACATTTTTTAAATGAGATTTTTGCTTACTTACTTAGCCAAAATTTACCTTCTTCCCTCCAGACAATTTGATTCCATTGTTATCTTACCATTTTAGCACATTTTGTCCCTGATGAGAAAAGGCCTTTTGGGAGCATTAATTTTTGCTTAATTTATCTCTATGTCAAGCACATAGCATTAAAGGTTGTGTTTTTGATGAATGAAAGAATTGATAAATAAATAATTCAATCAATCAAAAGTGATTGCAAGATTGTTGAAGCAAAGGGCATCTCAATTTTAATAGGCTTGCTACAAGAATGGATGGTAATTATTTCCACCTAAAAGAGGGAAGAACTTGAGTTTTTAATGGTTAGTGTTTGCTGATGTGAAATAAAGTTTAGTTCTGTGTTAAAATGTTGTCTGATGCACTTGTTCACCTTTCCTAACATTTCCCTTTGGTGAAAATGCCAAATTTGAGTTCTTCTACTTGATTCTTGGAATAGTTATGTGGAACTGTAGGAGTGACTTACATGCTATAGGCCCAGTCCTCCTGTTTCTGTAAAGGATGATGCCCCTCCCTCAGAGATGCCCTTCCATCTCTGTAAGATAGAACACTAGAATACATGCAAAGGGTGAACACACAATAGGCCTTCCACACACTCGCCACCATCACTTCTCTTCCCCAGACACACTCCCGCTCTTTCTACACCTCACTCTAACCTGCCTGCCCAGGTCTCACAGGGTGGATTGTCATCATTCATGAGGTACACAGCGACCATGCCAGCTGACTCCTAGTTGACAGTCCAAACTTTTTTGAACCCACTTTTAGTTTTTCTCAAACTCTGTGTTACCTTAAGCTATTATCCTCTGTGTGCTTAAGTTCCATTTCTGTGAAATACTGATGATTATTTCTCTGCTATAGAGTTATGGGGTTTGGCATAGTCATGTATAAGTTGGGGTTAATCTTTTGAAGTAAGACACTTAAGTAAGACACTATTCTAGCTCCTTCAGAATCCTCATAAATAATTAGTGGATCGTTATAGTTATTGTTTTCTGGGTGGGAGTTTGGAGATGGGCTTCTTCTTATAGATGCCATGCTGATGGAGTAGGGTTCAATACTGGGATTTTACCTTTTTAAAAATTTTTTTTCATTTTTGATACTAGAGGTTGAAACTAGGAGGACTTTACCACTAGACAACACTCCCAGTCCTTTTTACTGTTTATTTTGAGACAAAGTCTTGCTAAGTTACAGAGAATGACGGGAACTTGTGATCCTCCTTTCTCAGACTCCCAAGCCAGAGGGATTCCAGGTATGTACCACTGTGTCCAGACAATCATGGGACTTTAAGAACACACAACTACACACTTTTATTTTTAGTATAATAGTAATAAGCATTGGTAGACAAAAATCCTAACTGTACCTCATAAGTACATGTAAACTGAGAATGTATGAATGAGTAGCCCTTTCCCATTATGAAGAGAATAAATGCATCCCTTTTAGATGAGTTAAAAGTTGAAAATTGTCTATTTTCTTTTTTATTGAAATAGCAGGAAAAAGGAACTTGAAACACTTGCATTTTAAATAACCATATGCAGGATAATATAACCAGTGACAGACGAGAGGGAGAGAGAGAGACAGACAGACAGACAGACACATTATGGTTTGATTGTTCAAATAAAGAAATTCAGAGATGCACAAGTTCTTATCTTGCACATTTTCAGCATTCAGTGAGAGCTCTCTCTTTCTCAAAAGGAGAAAGAGGTTTACATTTCCCAGTGATCTTTTGCTGACTTCCTTTAATGCTGCTGCGAAGGGGATACCACATACTTATACTTCTATCAAGTTATATTTCTATCAATTTATAATTCTACAACCTTTGTTAAAATAACCTTTGATTCCTGATCTCCACGATTTACATTTGCTCCCCTCTCATGATCATTTTTGTGAACATAAACCCTGAAAAGCTGTGGACAAGGGAACAACAAATTCGGTTTTCCACACTGCCCCATGAACAGTTTGCAGATAATCTGCAGGAACATCAACCAGGAAGAGGGATAAATTTTAATACACCATTTTTTGATCATGTAATTTCTAATAACTTGGGCTTCCCAGAATTGAAAAAAAAATGTGTTTCTACAAAATATTAATCTCCTCTTGTTTAATGTTTTCTATCTGAAACTAAATGACAGAGTGTTATATATTGGTTCAGACTTAGATTAGTTTCTTACAACAGAAATGTTTATATGAATCATATATACATATATATATACATATGCATGCATATTACACACATACTTGTATACATGTATATATGTGTATATGTATTCAAATTCATGTGTATATAAAGGTGCATGTGTGTGTGTGTATATATATATATATATATATACACCTTTGGTATTATATACACTTTGCTAAACACTGTAAGAGCAAAGAAAAAGGAAATACACAGGGGAGAAGGAAGAGACAGTAATTCTGTTGCTAGGGAGGCAGGATGAAGATGCAAACAGATACTGCTAAAATTGGTCTCCTTTCCCTGGAAAATCCTTCCTGCAGGGAGAAATTCTTTTCCCATCCTTCATCTATGCTATTTTGTCATGTCAATTTAGTGGTTTTCATTCCCACAAATGCAATGATCAGCCTCATTTTCCCTTTTGGTGACTTCCAAATATCAAAATGTGTCCTCAGAAAGGAAATTTTGTGAACATTCTGTACTTAAATATCTTCTTTAGGCTCCCCAGAATTTATTCATTTTTTTCTTTTCTTTTGGTTCATGGGTGGGCATGGATCCTAATTTAGTCTCAATCAAAGTTAATCTCAGGATTCATGAAGACTTAATGAGTAGAGGCATTCTCTCTCCTTATTTATGCCTTCCCCTGAAACATAAAATGGAAAGGAAGATATGAGTCTGCATTACTTAAAGCCAAGACCTGAGTCCTTATCAGGATAGTAAGGCAGCAGAAGCCAGAGACAAAAACATGAAGAAAGAAGCCTTATTTTATTATTTCAGCTTCACTAGGTCAAGCTGAATTTAAAGTCAAGTTGAAAGTCTAGACTTTCTATGTTGGATTTTCATGATTGTGATCCAAATAACTGAGCATAACAACCTAGTATTTAAGCTCACAATTTCAGAGGTTCAGTCTATGGTCAGCTGGCTCAAAGGACAAAACATCATGGTGGAAGGGGATGTCAGAAGAAAGCTGCTCAGCTCATGGGAGCTGGGAAGTGGGGGAGAGAGAAGTGACCAGGGACAGATACAGTCCCCAAGGTCAAGCCCCTGTGATCTCTTTCCTCCAGGCACCCCACTTGCTTACATTTACCATCAATGGATTAATCCAGTGAGGAGGTCAGAGTTCTCATAATGCAATTTTTTCACCTTTGAACATTGCTTCAATGCCTAACACCTGAGATTTTGGGGGCATTCAGATCCAAACCATAACCAATTTCTCTTATATGAATGAAATTTTAAAAATTGATACTGAGTTAAATTTTCTACTATAGTGATCTGAATTTTGTAATAAATATAGACCTAAAGCAGGTATTCCCCTTGAACTTTCTCCCTTTTTAAAAGTTAATGAATTTGAAAAGCTGTTTCCAGCAAAATTTGAAGGAAAAAAAATAGAAGAGGACAAAGTAACTTAGAAAGAATGAAGTCCGGGTCTAAACCCTTTCTGCTTTAGAAAAATTCACAGGTACTTCTGCTTTCTGATCTGTTTCTCCATCATTACCTGGAGGAATTGGGACATTTTCCCTTTCTTCTTATGTTCCAAGGTATTCAGGTGAATTTTTTATTCCTTCCTTTGTCCTTTATTACCTCCCCTATCTGCAAGAAGAACCATCTCCTACGGTAGTGATACAAAAAGTCCAAGGTTCCCCTGGGTAGTCCCCCAACTTTAAGGGCAGGATCCAGGACTGCTATTTCTGTTCTTGCTTCCCATGGTCCTATAATCCCAGAAACAGACCATTCTATTTTGTTGCCCTTCTTTCTGATCAACTCAAGAATTTCTTTATACTTGCCATCCCTTTTTTATTTTTCTTGCATGTTGTCCTGAAATCTAGATTGGAAGTAAGGTAGGGAGAGGGACAACATATAATCAATTTTTCTTATTCTCTTGGCCCCAGCTTTCTGTTAATAGCTTTTTAAAGGGTCATTATCACTTCTCTATGAATACAATTGTAGTTCTGGTTTGTTTGGATTTCTCATTCTGTTATTGTTTCTACTTTCTGATTTCTTTTGATTGAGCATCTCGAAGAAGATGAATGACAGTTATGATTCAATTAATTAGCTTAAATCCTGATCACTTATATTTATAAAATATCTAGAATATTATTTATCTATTATTTATCTATTATTTATCTATATCTATATTATTATTTATCTATTATTATTATTTATCTATTATTTATCTATATCTATATTATTTATCTATTATTTATCTAGAATATTATTTATTTTGATTCATTATATAGTTGGTAAGATGGAAACCATTAACCTGTTTTAAAGATGATGTAATTGAGGAGCATAGAAGCAAACCTTTACAGAATTAAGTGCAATACCAAGCCTTAAATGTGTGTCTTCTAAATCCAAGTTCATCAACTACTAACTGATGTTGTTCCAACTAATATCACTGCAAGTTTCCATTTAAAGGTAAACCCAGGTGATATGTACCAGCACATTGTGAGAGTAAAGTTTCCACTGCTCATAGGATATAAATATTCATGAGAAGAGATAAGATCTTATGACCTTGGAACTCTGCAGAAACATAAAGGAAGAGGGCTAAGGAATTTGTCTCAGCATCAATCAATCGGACACAAAAATTCAAGGGAAAGGGGCTTGGGAAGCCATTTAGGTCATATTTTAAAATTATGTCTAATCTAATCCTCGGACTACATAGTGCTTGGTAAATGCAATTAGTTTTGCCTTGTCATGTAATCTGAAACCAGTGTTAAAGATTTTCAAATTCTGTATTCATCATTGTGAATTCTCACTGATCAGCAGTTTTACTGCTATCTCTTTATCCAGTCTTAAGAAAAATGTAAAAGACTGATCATGCCATCAAATATTATCACTCCCAAGAGGATGCATCTTGTAACAGGCATGAATACCTTAGAGGGAAGAAGTCAACAATAATGGTGCAATTCAAGTCAGCAGGATAGCGACAGTAAGAATTATAAGAGTCAAGTGGGCTTATGAGTGGAGATAAACTGATGAAAATACAGTGTACTAGCTGAGGCTTAAGCCAAAATTTGGGTATCTTCAATTGTGCCCATCACCATGTTTTGACATTGGTAAGAAGTAAAAAAGATAAATATGTCTTTTCTTAAAATTGGGATGACTATCAATATTCTATTTTCTTCACTTCTACAAATAGTTGCTGAAATTCATGTCATGTTAGAAAATAATATATTCAAAAATTAATAAGAGACTCTCCTTATCTCTCTATCAGGGCTACTGAAATGTAGGATAGGTTTCCCTAGATTCACAACTTTCCTGCCTGTGAGAGCTAGGTGATGATCCTGAGGAAAAATACTGTAAAAGCAGAAACCCTTATGATGATTGTCGCCCTGAGAGATTCTCACTCTCCAGCCAGCCCATGCAAGGTCTTTAGTAATCCATCAAAATTCCCAGGTTAAAGATTCCCAGGCTCAAGGCGTCCCACTGATTTTGCTTCAAAAAATAAAGAGGTAAGGTTAGAGGTCAACATGTCCTGGAATGCCACCCCGCGCCACGTCTAGTCCAGCACTTTCCAAGTCTCATGTCAGCAGCACCTTATGACCCCAGTCTCTCTAGGATCCAGCATTACCAGCTCCATTTTATTGGTATATGTTGGAACATCATCAGATGCCAGCTTTACCTCAGAGAACAAGACTAAGCTTCACTCTTGTCTACCTAAAAATACTAGATCATGTTTGAAATTATTTTTAAAATACATTTTCTATGATTTCTTAATAAACAGTGGTTGTCATTATCACCATTATTGTCATTCTCTTTATTTCAGAGAGATGCAAGCACAGTACTTGAAAACACAGTAGTCCACTCTGTCCAAGGGAGTATGTCCCAAGACGGAGTTCAATGGATAGTACTGAGTTCATGGATAGTACCGAGTCCTATATATACTGTTTTTCTCCTATACATACATACATGCATTTGATAAATGTAATATATAAATTAGGCACAGTAAGAGAAAAAATAATTTCCAATAATAAATAGGCTAATTAAAATAAGGTACTATTGCAAAAGTAATTTAAAATTTATGAATTATTTCTGGAATTTTTCCTTATAATATTTTCAGACTATAATAGTTGCCTGTACCTGAAACAGTGGAAATTAAAACCAGTGATGGAGTTACAACATATTGTGTGTAGGTTGAGAAAAAGTATGTACTAATTCTTGCTTCTAATTCTTATTCCTTTGCATCTCAATCTCATCTGCTTAAGTGTGGTTTCCTAGTTTCTACAAACACTTAATATCTAATCAATATATAATAACTTTAGAATTATTTAGCAACAATTTTTGCTAAACAAATTGTTTAGCAACAATTTGCCTGTGAATTGTAAACACTTTTTAAATTCTTTTATTGAACTTTGTTTACACAGACTTTTGCCTGCAGAAAATTGTAATGTGTTTACATTCCCATTTATGCTTCTATTTCCATTTATGGTTATTCTATTTACCGTGTTTCTTAGTAAGAGACTTCCAACATTGTGGTTAGATGTATATTCCGTATATTTCTTTCTTTTTAAGCTTTTGATAATTTGTAAAAATTATCCATAAGAAATTACAAATATAGTAGAAAGAGTTCTCACTTGTAGCTCAATATTATTTTAATCAAATGTGAAGACTATAACCACTATCCTAATCAAGATAGGGAGCTATTCATTACTTCTTTATAGTTACAACTATTTCCTCCCCTATCCTTAAATCCTGGCAACCACTTGTTTTTTCTCCACTTCTACACTCCCGTCATTTGCAGAGTGTTCTGACATGGAGTTATACAGCATATTGCATTCTGAATTTGACTTATTGCATATCACTTGCCCTGAAGATTCACTCAAGATATGGAGGGTGACAGTAGTTGGTGCCTTTTTATTTATGAGTAGTATTCCATGGTTTGGATGGACTTCAGTTCATTTAGCCATGCACCTATTGAGGGACCTTTGGAATGTTTCCAATTTGGGGGTTATCACAAATAGTTATGAACTTTAAAAAATAATTAATAAGAGAACATACTTAAGATTAAGAATGACATAGTTTAGCCTACCACTAAAAATATCAAAATTGCTAAGAGAGTTGTTCTTCCCATACTTAATGGATACAAAATAAGACAGGAGAATAAGTCAGCTTTGGCTTGGTGATAGTTCATAGTTATTCAATGAAACACTAAACTGGCTATGCTGTGATTACTTTTACTACTTTTGTAGATGTGAATGAAGCTCATAATCAGTTGACTTTAAATAAAAGAGAGGAGTATGGAAAATCTGAGTGGGTATGGTACTATCAGATGAAAGGACTAAGAACTGGGTTGAGGCTTTCTTAATGAAAAAGAAATCATGCCTGTGATCAGCAGGTACGCTTATTCCCAGCAGCAGTTCCAGTCTGTCCTTCTGAAGTTCTGACCTTTGCTTAGACTTTGATTGCCAGTCTCCACAGCTGTGAAAACCAATTCCATGCCATAAAGATACATATTTCCTAAGGATTCCACTTCTTTGACTAACTCTATTGATCCAGGAGGGGAAAGACCTTAGTGACTACTTGGTCCAGTGAACTCTGGGGTTAAAGTCATAGATGGAATACCATCTTATAATCCAGATACACATGCACACAGGTGAGGTTTTGAAGTTATTCTCACTCATCTCATCTCTTCCCTTCCAGGTTCACCATAGGTCTCCAGGCAACTCCATCAGTCACTCACTGAAGCAAAATTCTGAGATGGTGACACTGAAACCTGGAAAGATAGTATTGTCCCTTTCATCAATCAAACTAAAGCTCTTTTATTTTATTTTTTCATCCTAGTGTTGGTGGTTAGGTGGAAAATAGGCATTTAATTCCTCAATGTATTGGCCACTTCTATTAAAATTAAAGAAGAAAAGGTCCAAAGTTCCTGCTTGCCTCTCACAAATACATTAAGACATGAATAAAAGGATATGTGAGCAAAGATGTTGACTATAAAGCTGTTTGCAGAAAGTTGGAAATGAAGCTGAATTGTCAGTACTAGGATAGTACATCCATTTTATAAATTTCTTTTAGGTTGTTAAATGGAGTGAATTGGATGGACAAATGCTGGTTAAATGAGTATTGACTCTCATGCTGTCTTGCTCACAGCCTGATTTCTTTTTAGTTTCCACCTTGTTTCAGTGGTTGTCTAAAGACTGACTCATTTGTACTGCTTTTTCATGAAGTAAAAGAAGAAATAGAAGATAGTTTCTTGCAGGTTGCCAAATCTCTTCTCACTTACCCTACATATCTTTTCTTTTGCTGGTCATAAATTGGTAAAGATGGAATTATAATTTGGGGGGACAAAAAGAGCCAAAAGCAATTTCCATTTGCTATTGTGTTCAGAATCATGCATTGGACACTGTCAGCATTTGCAACTGTACTGCTGCCATTTTTCTTGTGGTTTATTTGTGTCTTATACATATCTGATAACATAAATCCCCACTGAAAGAAACACTGTTGTTTAGTTGTAGTTTTTGTATTATGAGAATTTTTTCATATTGACATTGTCTCCAAACAAATGTAATTGTGACATATCTTGTGTTTTACATGACTAATGTAACCTCCATCGTGCTTCATGTTTTGTGGCACTTTTGACATACAAACTTTCCTGGCAGAAAACAAAGGACAAAATTGAGATATAGGGATGCACATTTTCCTTGGCACACACTTCCTTTCCCTCCTTCCTGTTCTCAGTACATCAGGAAACCTGAACAGAACTGAATCCTCCTTGGTAGGGAAGCTAAGATACAGACAAGAAAACTAAGAGACAAAACAGAGGACAGTCAGCTGTCTGTGTTCATGGCTTCTGGGTCTATGGATCAGGCCAACCACTGATGGGAAGTATTTTAAAAAATTGTGTCTAGGCTGCACATGAACAGACTATTTTTTTCATTATTATTCCCTAAATAATACATTGTTTACATAGCATTTACATTGTATTAGATATTGTAAGTAGTTTAGTGATGATTTAAAGTACACATAGGATATTGCCTATGCAAATTCTTCATATGCAAATATTAAGACATTTCATGTCAGGGACTTGGGCATTCCTGAATTTTGGTATCCATGGTGGTCGGGTGGGGGTTGTTCTGGAACCTATCTCCCCACTAACATGAAGGGAAGATTGCATCCTGCTAAATTTTGTTGTATTCTGCTGTGCATCCTTCAATATCTGCAGTAAACTTTTGTTTCAGGAAAAGGCTCTGAGAAACCTCTCTTATTGTTCTTGGGTGTTTGCCCCTTAGCTCGTCATTTTGACTGTATCCTTTGAAAGCAGAGGTGGAGACAAGGATTAAAGTGGGGATTCTGTGAGGTGCAAGCTCAGATTTGTGAATGTGTCCCCAGAAGGGACATGAGACCAAGAACATTGAAAAGCAACCAAATGCTTTGTGCTACTCTCTGGGCCACTTGTGTCACTAGAAAGCCAAAAAAGGATTAAGGGTTGGAACGGGAATCACAGAGAGCGTCTCACTTCCCTGAGGCAGAAGGATGCTGTCTGCAGCACAAGCTTTTCCAGGACTGGTAAACAACATTCGACCTGGACTCTGTGATCTCTCAAATCCCCAGAAAATGCCCGAAGCAGGGCGTCCAGTGGAACTGAATTGAATTGCCTCAGATATAATGGAGCAGAGGTTTTCTTTGATATTCATTTTAATCATATTTTGCCAGAATAAAGTGAGAAGGGGGCAAGCACCATGATTTGCCTCATATCCTCAAGCCCAATCTGGGTCTTCATCAAGTGCAGAACACAAACATCACTGTCCTCACATGTCCCCAAGGGCCAGCTTGATGCAGTCAGTGGGCAGAGTGAGGTTTGTCTGCTTCTGGGATAATATTTCTGTGCCTTGTCTTCTCTTGTTTGGCTGCTGACTGTGGGTGACCTTGGGTGGAAGTCCCTAAAATTTCTCCATCTGTAAAATGTGAAATATGATGCTTTTGACCTACCTCACTGTGATAGATGGCTCCGAACTGTATGAGATCTAATGAGTTAACATTTACAAAATGCTAGAAGCTATTTTAGAGAATGGCATTCTCTAAGCACAAAAGATCGTTATTCATTACCCAGAATGAATACAAATAAAAATAAGAGTGTTTCAGAATAAGAAGTCTGATGCAGGGAGCCATATCTGCCCTCTGTGAAAGACAGGTTGGAGATTAATTCAACGGATAAACTGTTTTAAAACCTGGCAGTTTCACGCTAATGAAAAAGAGGCCCGCAGACTATATTTTGGTCTGGCGGTCACAGCAGAACTGGAAATGTCAAACTGGTATGATTCACTTCTAGTGTTCCCTCTCAACTTTATTGAATACCTTCAGGCTATGCAGCCTAGGATTTCTGGAAG
This sequence comes from Sciurus vulgaris, assembly GCF_902686455.1. Classification (NCBI taxonomy): domain Eukaryota; kingdom Metazoa; phylum Chordata; class Mammalia; order Rodentia; family Sciuridae; genus Sciurus; species Sciurus vulgaris. The sequence continues at coordinate 75,297,603 of NC_136463.1, forward strand.
GAAAATTATGCTGTATATAAGTGTAATGATATGAAGAATACAGTTTTCTGCATCTGTATCACTTATAATAGATATGATATAGAGACTGCCTCCACCAGAGATCAGGAACAGGATTATATATCTCTCTTGTGTTCCAACTCATCTTCCTGCCCTGCCACTTTTAACTCTTTCATCACTGTATTCTGCTAACCAGATGGTATAATATATCTGCAGCAGAGCCTTTTCCAAGGCTGGTAAACACATGATCTGGATTCTGTGATCTGAATGTGGTCTGTTAATGGTAGGACTGTAGTCTATTACTTTAAAATAGTCTCACACACACCTCCACAGATACATAGAAAGAAAAAAATATATATATATCTGCAAATATATTGCTATATCTATCCACCTAAGAACATCTTCCTTTTGTATGTCACATCTTACTTTATGAAGAATTTCGTACATTTTATCTTTAATCTCATGTTTTTATAATACATGTAATCGAACATAATTTCAACTTTTATTTACTAAGTATATGCCAAATGTTGATTCAAGGGTTAAAGATACAAAGGTTTCAGCTTGCATAGGTTTTTATTGTAGAAGGGAGAATAAGAAAAAAATAGAACTAGATATAAATATAGGTTGGCTGAGTGCTAAGAGGGTAATTGATCAGGTTAACATGAATGAAAGAGTAGAGGACTGTATTTGATAGAATAACCAATGAGGCTTCGTAGAGGAAATCATGCATGCGCAAAAGTGAAAGTTGAAAATGTCAGCTATGCAAAGAGAGAGAATGAGTCTTGTGGGCAGAGAGGGCAGTAAACACAGAGGCCTCTAGAAGTTACAGAGCTTGGTACTTGCAGGAATTTGAACAGAGGTTAGGAGATCTGGAGAAAGTAGAATTAGTTAGATGAGCTTTTAGAAGGAGCCTTGCAAACTCCAGTGTAGAGTTCATTGTAATTTCTTCCTGGCAGGTCACAGGAGCATTTGTTTTTTAAGTGGAGAATTAAACCCAGGCTGTTTTACCACTGAGTCACATCTCTAGCTTTTAAAAAAAAATTATTATTATTTGTTATTATCATAGAGACAAGGTCTTGCTAAGTTGCTTAAGGCCTTGCTAAGTTGCTGAAGTTGGCTTTGAATTCTCAATCCTTCTGCCCCAGCCTTCTAAGCAGCAGTAATTATAGATACGTACTACTGTGCCTGGCTCATAGGGGGGTTTTCTGAAGGAGATTGATGAGATCTCATTTAATACAATATTTTTCTATCGTGGTCTGCTAAAATGGCTCCAATTTATGACTGTTTTCATGGAGAAATAGTTAACACTGCATTTCCCTCTCAAAAGTATAGATTTGAGTGATACATTTTATAATCACTGTAATTAGAGGGGTCAGAAAATAGAAGCAAAGTATTCAAGGAAGAGACTATTTTGTTGTTCAGGTAAGGAATTATGTTGACCTCCATGGGTATGGCTGCTGGGAAATTAGGGAAAGATAAAGGCTTACTGATTTTCCTCAAATCAAATAGTTACCAGAGATGGAGCCAAGGCCAATTGCTAGGTCTTATGAATCTGAATGTACAGCTCTCTGTCACACTCAATTTTAGCCTTAGCTCATCTATGCAGCACTATAGTATGATAAGCATTTCCCCTAAATTAATTCCCCATACAACTAACTATTAAATGGTGTATGTTGGTGTTAAGCAGATAGGCAGCTGTGAACAAGTGGGTAGAGAGAGGACAATGACATTAACTTACAGGAGGAGGTCAGACAAATATCAGAGGAAATCCACAAGCCACAGGACTGGTAACCACAGGGAGCCTTATGAAAGGAAATAAGCATCTGGAAAATAGGAAATGGTATGCCAAATCTCCTCCAACCATGGTTAATTATAATCCCTTAAGGGACCTATTGTTTCACCCATATTTTATGACCAGGTTGTCAAGACCACCCCCCAATCCTTGTGACTAGGTCATCAAGACCCTTGCAAAGAAAAGTTGCTAAGGTTTATATAAAAGAACAACTTAAGGGCAGAATATGAAACCAAAGGAAGAAAAAAGAAACTCCAAACCCTTAAAAACCCAACTTACTAAGAGCCATGTAGTCTATATGGTCCAGAGGCATTCCCATTCCCCAAACAAATACTCTTAGAAGGATGCTCTACATGTTTGCTACGGGAGACAGCCCCCCAACATTGTGTTCAGCATTTCAGTGACAAGCCACCTTCTAAGAGTCCATCAGACTCATCTGATCACATTTCTCCTTCTGTTTTTATAAATAAAATATCTCCCTCAGACATCTGTCCTCAAAATCCCTTGTTTTAGGCGGAATGGCAGCCTTAGTTGCTAATAATCTGATTTCTTGGTTCCTTCCTTTTGCTCTGCCATTGGTCATTGTACATCTTTAATTTAACCCACTGCTAATGAGTGTAGCCTCTGCTTCTTCCCCTAGCACCCAGCTGCAACATAAGCAGAGCAGGCATTTGGGTAGTGCTTCCAGAGCATTGCCTGTGTACAATATGTAGTGGAAATGACTTTTGCCAAACTAGTCCTATAGCCAGTTTGATTTCTTCCATGTTCTAGTTCAGTCACTGAAGTACTTAATTAAACGTACTCTGATTCCGTGAGCTATAATGCTAGATTGAGTGAGTGGGAGCTCAAAAAACCATCCTGTCCTAAAACATCTGAGGGGTTTGACATTGATGATTTTTATATTCTAGTAATAAATGTATTCTATCTTTTATTCATAAAAGATGAACGCATTGATCTTCATTTCTTCTTCAAAAAACTTAGGACTGGGCTTTATACCATAATTCAATATGTGTTAACCAAATTTAGGTGACAAAATATTGGCAAATGATCTATTTTCTGGACCTGCTCCAAAAAAATGGGTTTGTAAGCATGGACCCTGCTTTCCAGCCATCTTTCACTCCTCTGCCTGTTCCTGATCTTCCAGCCATTCACCCTATGGCCTTGGACAGTGCTACCTGTAGCCACCCACCACTGCTGGTCTCTGAGCCAGTTTTTTGACTCAAAGAAAGTGCTCTGAGTAATATCAGTCCAGCAAGCTCAACTACGAATTGAATATTGTAACACATCTCCTATTTATGCTGCTTTCTTAAATCAAAAGTGTCTCTAATTACAGGATGGAAAATGATGTTAACTGCCTTCACCCAAGTAAAGAATTAAGTATTTTTTTCCTCTGTCCTTCACTCTACAATATTTCTAAACCAATTCAGTTGATGAGTTCCTCTGTTCTCATCTACATCTGAGCATTAAGTAAGTCTCTTTGTATTACAAATAACTATCAATACTGCAGATAAGGCATTCCCCCATCCCAGGTTATAGATACTATTGATTTAGTCATTACTTTCTGAATTTCTCATTTTCTGGGCTTGAAGATTTGCTTTGCCCAGCATTTGTGATAATTGTGTTGCTGAATTTTAAATAGAGTCCTCAGTCAACCCTGTATTACATCTCAGGCAGAGAGTAAAAAGAGCATTGTTTCTATTTTCCAGTGATCAACTTCTGCTTCAGCTCAAAGAAAATCATTACCCGTCCTGTTTGTGCATGACATTTGATCACTAATTCACTAACAGTGTGGGTGGAAACATGCTATACATTTTTCTCTTCCCATTTTTAAAACTAGAAATTGCTCGAGTATAACCTCATGCCAACAGTTACAGAAACGATGTGTGGAACTCTCTGAATTTAGAGAGGGCATGTAATTTCTAATGAAAATCAGGCATGAGAGGATTATCCTGGAAACTCAGGCAGTGAGACAGTGTTTCCTGACCTTATGGAGAAGTATAACACATAGGAATGTTTCTGGTTTTCTTATTTATTTTTGAAAGGGCATTGCTTTATTTTTCCTCCTGGCATGGATTTGATGGATTTGGCTTATTTTTTGGTATCCAATGCAACCAAAAAAATCTTACTTTCTTTCTCTCTTTCTTTTTCTTTCTCCCTCTCTCTTTCTTTTTCTTTCTACTTTCTTTTCTTCTCTCTCTTTTTTTTAGAAAGCCCATACTGAAGATTTCCTGTGAACGATGTATTTCCCTTTGCTAATGTCAGCATACATAGGAGATGGAGAATATCAGAAGGACTGACAATCAATGTCTGCTCTCCTACCAACCAGTTTATGAGCTAAGGCAAATGACCTAGCAACTCCGAAATTTGCTATCCAAAAATTGGATAATTCAAGGCTTATTTCAGCCCCAGAATTTACAGGTTAAACAAATACTTATTGCTTTGCTTAAGGTATCATTGATACTGAAATCTATCAAAAGACAATTGTTCTGCTAGAACAATAAGGAACTGAATCTGTATCATGCTAATTAAGCCTTCTTCTTAGAGTGCTAAGGAATATGAAGAGATTCAAAAGTGGGGCATTCACAGAAAAAGGGAAAAAATGGTAAACATGGGGTTGTTTATGCATTTTCACCTGTTGTTAACCATTTCCAATTAAAACAAAGGAAAATTAAGTTTGGTCGTGACCATTCATAAGAGGCTCCCTCACTGACCTGTAGAAAATTTCAGTGATTACAGCTATAGAGAATAACAGGGTAGACTTCAGTGTTCTGTAAACTTAAATTCCAATCCATGCTCTGTGTGACATTGGATAAATCATATAAACTCTCTTTGTCTTGGTTTTATTTTCTATGTAATAGGAACAAATAATAAAGAATGAATCACACAGCTGCTGTGAGAATTAAATTAATAATAATTGCTTAATGTCCATAGTACATTAAAAAGATATTTATTTTTCTAGACTCCTTCTTTTGGGATCTTAACAGACATATCTTCATCTTACTCTGATCCTGTACAGATCAGTCTATCTCTTTTAGGTATTGACATGGTATACCCAAGTTGTGTGTGGTCAGGTAATCATAATGCAGTCATGAATTGCTTATCAACAGGGATATTTTGTGAGAAGTATGCCATTAAACAATTTTGTGGTCATTATATGAGCATCACAGAGTGTGCTTACACAAACCTAGATGACGTAGGTCAATAACCTAGGATGGCCTCTTGACATAATCAAGAGATTCAATAAGCATTAGTTGTATGATATTACTGCCAGTATAATGTGATATATTGTTTTATAGTAACATTTTCATGAGTAGGAATGAGTACATTTTTAAATAGCAGTAAAACATACAGTGTATATACATAAACATTATGTATTATACCCCTAAATCAGTAACATGGTCATTTATTATCATTATCAAGCATTATATACTACACATAATCATGCATACTATATTTTTATATGATTGGCAACACAGTAGGTATGTTTAAACAGCATCAACATACACATTGGAATAATACATGGTGCTATGATGTTATAACATCACCAGGTGGTAGGAATTTTTCAACTGCATTATAATATTATGGGACCATTGTTCTGTATGCACTTCGTTGTTGACTAAAATGCTGTTATGTGGATCATAACTGTATTAGCATAGGGACAGAAGAAAAGCTTCCACCTTAGAAGGCACGGGAATGTGGAGACCAAGGCACATTAGACCATTCATCCTTTCTAATCCTTCTGTTTAATAGGTAGTTTTTCCTTTGTTTTGACCTCACAGGATTAGGTTTAGTTATCTTTGTCTCCTTAAACAATCATTTTCATGTTGAATTTTTTAATGTTCTGCTCTGAAAAAATCCTGAATTGGCTAATACTATCTCTTCCTTTCCTTTCTAGGATTAATATAAATTATCACTACCTCATATTCAAACACAGGCATTAGGGGTTGAAGCTATGGCAAAAGCAAAATGAAAATAAAATAAAAACACTTAATGGTAAAGATTGAAAATAAGGAATTAGCTAAAGGCATCTGAAATCTTGCATTTGACCATTGTAGTGGTCTTTGATCATATGAATACAGTTGTGGGCAGTTCAATTGTTGCCAATGTCCAGTAATGAGATATGCATCCCTAGTGTATTGCTAATGAAGTTTGTAATTAAACAATTGTTTCTTACTCTTTGTACAAATTTTATTGATATGCCATTTCAAAGGAAATTGCTGATATTTGGAGAAAATGAGCAGCCAGAGAAATATATAAGAATATTCTCGTATCAGCCAAATTTTTGAAGTGGAGAAATAGTGGTAATGGAAGACAGGAAAAAATGTCATTTTATAAGTGAAGTTGTACATGAGTTAAAGAAAGTATAATTTTTAGCAACATCTATGAATATTAAAATGACTACCACATATAGGAATTAATCAGTCTCATGCATGAGAAATTTAAAACCATGATTCCCAAAATTTTGACTTCCTTGAGAACTGACATTAAGTGGTCAATTTTATTTGACTATATGATATTTTAAAAATCAAATCTATTATCTAGTATCATTATTTCATATTAGATGATATAATATGATGATGTAATAATCTTGAGCAAACACAATTTCAGAAAAAATTGATAATTCTTTAAATTTAACTATTTAAAAGACTTATAATGCTGTCCTTATGGTTTTACTTTTGCTACAGCATAAACATTTTTGCCAGACTTGCTCTGCTCTATAGGGCTGTGTTTGGTACCTGATGACACTGACACTTTGTGACCAGCAGTAATTTAGATTCTGCACATCCCTGACTCTTAGTGACTTAGCTTCCATACCTGATTTCTTAGTCTCACCTGACATGGTGCATGTTCACAGGGGTACTCAGAAGGAAACCTGGAGGGTCTGCTTCTGGCAGAAAGACCCTTCTGGGATGACAGGTACATGGCATGCTCACAGTGCATTGACTTCCCTATCCACAAGTCAAAGCAATTAAGGGGATATTTAGTACCTGACAAAGTGGAGTCTCGTTGACTTTGGCATCCATACTTCACAGTGCAGTAGAAAACTGACTTTTTATTTAACAATTTTGGGGGGGAGGACTTCTTCGCTTTATTTTATGGCCACTCAATGCCTGGCATAGTATAAACTCATACTATCATTTTTCAAGCCATTAAATGTTAACTTCATTTGCTTGTTTGAATTATGCTTTGCTCTTTTAGTTTTGTAATGAAAAATAAGTACAGGTTATGCAAGCAATAACCCCTGTGTACGCAGCAGCCATCTCTCTAAACGGTTTATTATGCCACAGTCTGGTACTCCATTAAATATAGATTACAGAGGGCTGAATAAATGAATATCAACTAAGCGTCCCCATCCTTCTGTACATATCAATGCAAATAATGAATTGTGGCATCTCATGAAAATGGAAAAGTAAGAAGAGTGGGTCAAGAAGTAATTACACATTTGTCTTATCTCATGCTTCTTGCCCTCAAAATAGCAGAATACATCATAGGGTTGAGGGGACAGTGCAGAGATATTTCTGACCTGCTATTATTGTTAACGCATGTACTCCATTCTTGTTTTCTTTCTCTCCATGCATTTTAAGGTGGGAGGGGTCACCCTGGATCTAGTTATTACTCTTATTTATTTTCACCAATCTCTCTGCAAAAGGAAACTTTTTGGAAGCACCACTGTAGCTGTTTGAAAAGAGAAAATGTTGTCATGTAATCATCCCTGCTTTCCACTTGGTGCCTGGGTGAATACTTACATCCCTTTACCCATATTGAAATTGGCAACTTCTGAGCCAGGAAAAATCAGACAGTGTCATGCCTTGGAAATAAATAGATGTTTCTATTGCTTTTCTTCATCCTTAACTTTAGTCTGGTTACTTTAACCAGACTTCTTCCAGGGATTTGTTGGCATGTTAATTCCCTCACATTTTAAATGAAACCTTTTAAAGGAATAAAAATAAAGAAATATTTGCCACTTAGGAGTGAATATCTTGAATGGCATGGTAGCACTGAGGGTGTGTCACCGTTTGCATTTTGAGAGGATAAACAATTATGTAAATCAGGTCTAATTTTCAATGCAAGGATCACTGCTTCTGAACTGTAAAGCAGGTGATACTATATTCTTTTTGGTTGTTCAAGTAAGTCATGACTGATATATTTCATCTCATAACTTCCTACCTCTTCTAGAACATTATTTCTTCAATTACAGCTTGTCTCTTGTCTCTTCATCTTCACTTGTCCTTCTACCTCTGCTTTTAACCGTCAGGTTTCCTCACTCTTTAAGGAAAAAACAAAGGTCCCACCAATGTTACCCATTGCCTTATTATCTTATCAAAGTCTTACAGAGCTCAAGAGTGTTTCCTTTCCCTTCTGTTCTTTAATCCACTGAAATTTAGCTTCTTTCTTTTTCTTTTACTACTAAATTGTTCTTGAAAGGATCATCTACCTTTTTCTAATTTTTTTTTTGTCTACTTATTTTTCACTCTGCTTGGCTTGTCTTCCTTCCTTCCTTCCTTCCTTCCTTCCTTCCTTCCTTCCTTCCTTCCTTCCTTCCTTCCTTCCTTCCTCTTTCCTTCCTTCCTTCTTTCCTGGTGGTGTGAATGAAATCCTGGGCTCAGGCTTGCTAGGCAAGTGTTCTACCTAATAAGTCACATTCCCAGCTCCTTGGACCTTTTTTATGTCTATTAAGATTGTTAACTCCCCTTCTGGTTCTGGAAATCTTTATCCTTACTCAGTCATGTGGCACTCTGCTGTCTCACTTGGACAGCTACCATCCTTATTTCCTTTCCTTTACCTGTTTTTTTCTTTTTTGTTGTTGTTGTTTTGTGTGTGTGTGTCTTTCTCTTTTTCAAATATCTATAATGTTCCTATCGTCCTAGATTTTTGTCTTTAAACTCCTCCCTCTCTTTTAAGGTTAAACATGAAGCTTGCATCTTCTGGGAAGGGTGTTCTCACTGGATCCTTCCCTACAGAGGTAGTGGTCTCCTGATTCCACTGTGGCTACTTGACACCGGGATTCTCTGTCTAGCACATTAGATAGTGGCTGCATCTTTTCAACTCTACTTCCAGGTATATGGCAGGCTTTTAGTCAATATTTGTCGAATGCATGCATGAATAAGATTATGTTGAATTGTCTTTGCTAGTGAAAAGAATAAGTTACAGTATTTCATAGACATTTTTCCAGATGTTTCATATCTCCTAACAATGAGGATGCTATGTGGCCAGGCACATCTGAGTATGGCATGACTCCTGAGGTTTGGTTGTCAGAAATGGGCAAAGGTGAATAAGCCTCCAAGAGAGACATGAAAGTATCAAGAGAATGTAGCAAGACTCTAAGTGATTTTTCTTGTTGTCTCAGAATTACACTAAGATTCAAATCTAAGGATAAAATCACTAAGTACTCCACTTCTAAGTGTGTACATACACACATGGTTAGAGACAGACTTGTGGAACAAGAGTAAGAAAGCACTGATGTATTCTTGGCTCAGGAAGGGCATCTCCCTCTACAACCAAAGATTGGAATGCCACAAGATTTAGGAAGAAGCATAAGGCACCTTTTTGAAGAAACATTTAAAGAGTCAAGGCCTTGTCCTCTGTAGGCAAGGAAAATAGAATCACTGAGAGATGGTCTAAAAAGCAGAGTATCAATGGCATAAAATACAGATCTGTCTTTTTTTGTGCAATCTGAAGTCTTCAGAGGGTTAGTGGACACTGCAGAAGGTAGAGGAGCCTATAGCCAAATCAACAGGGTTAGTTCAAGTGTAACACCAGGGGGGGATCTTAGGAAGTAGAGGAGGAGACCAGTACAAGTTTAGATCTTGTATGTTAAGAGAACAGTACAGTGCAATGGGTCCCAACAAGACACTCCAAAGAATGTCCACTTATCTCCTGTGAGGTGACCAGTTTTGTTTTCTGTTTCTGTTATGGTTTGGATCTGTGATGTCTCCCAAATTATCATGGGTTGAAGTCTTGGTCTTCAATGAAGCAATGTTCAGAAATAGGGACTTGGGGAAATGATTGGATTATGAGGGCTCTGACCTTATGAATGGGTCAACCCATTGATAGATCAATTTGCACAAACTATAGGGAGATGGTGTGAAATGTAGGAAGTAGGGCCTAACTGGAGGAGGGAGATTACTGGGTGGGTCGTTGGAGGTTTTTTTTCTCTCTGCCTCTTCCTGTCTTTCTCTGCTCCCTGGCTACCCAGAGGTGATAAGGTTTCCTCTGCCATACACTCCCATAATCATAATGTTATGCCTTATTTCAGGTTCAAAGCAATGGAGTCAATTGACTATGGACTAAAACATCTGAAACTGTAAGCCAAAATAAGTCTTTCCTTGTCTAAGTTGCTTTTCTCAGATACTTTGGTCACAATGATGAACAGCTGACTAACACAGCCCTGTGTACTTAACTAGGAGGCTGGTATCATTCAATGAGGAAAAAACTGTCACTCAAGTGAGTAGACTTGTGCCATTTCCAGCTCTAACCCTTCCTGCCCAGTGCACCTGGGGAGTTATCACCTGGTGAGGGACTATCTGGGGAGGATAAAGAGTTCCTCATGCACTTCAAGAAACTAAACTGCAGAACAGCTGGGGCTGCAGTGTGGGGCAGGTGAAAAGATAAGATGATTTGAATTGTGCCAGAGAGTAAAACTTTAAATAGAGTAGGATTGAGTCCAAGTATTGAAATGAAGATTCTCCAAAGTCCAAGAATAACAGAGAAGTTATAGAATCTGGTTGAGATTTACTAAGGCACCCCCTGTTCACCAGGATACAGAAGACAAGCAGAGCAGAGGTAAGAGTCTGCCCCCTGCCATGTGAGACCCTTACAACACGGAAGTGTAAAGGCTGTGGCAATGCAGATGAGCATGCTGAGACACTATGTTTTGAAATCAGGGGCAGGGGAGAGGCCCAGGTGTTTTCATGGCGGAGGCCAACACAGTGGTTCCCCAGAGACAGAGAAGAGGTTAAGTCTGGCTTTAAGCTTCATGAATACGGTCAGTTCATTTTTTAATGTTTTATTTTATTTATCTTCTTAGTGCTCTAGGGGAAACTACACTTATGAAAACTAAATCTTGCTAACCATACTCCTAAGAGAGTGATACATGATTCATTCATCTCAGAAACCCTAGGGGTTTAGACTCTGTTAACTAACCTTATAAGTGAGTTACACAAGGCGTCCAATTATTTGAAAGTTGTTTTAAAAGCACAGACTCTGAATACAATGAAAAGGCTGAATATTGTAGGTATCTCATGGCATACACCTCAAATCTTATCACATTCACAATAAAATAGACCTGCTACCTGTTCTGTGGTCTCATGAGCCATTTCCAGAGACAAGGATTCCTCTTGACAAATGACCCTAGGATGGTTGCTGTAGGTTGATCTCTGTGATTCTTCCTTGTCAGGCCTCAAAGACCAGGAAATTCCTGGTGACTTATACATGCAGTTATTCATTCAGCCATAATAAAGTCCTAAGCATCTCCTACATACCACAAAGTAGGCAAGACACTGAGGTGTAAAATTTACTCGAGGAAAATGCTCAACTGGTACTATTTCTCCCCCTTTGGTTAACAGACAGCTGCAGGATGGTTGTAAGAGGAGGTCCCTATAGGTAAGTATTTCATTAGTGGAAGAATCCACCCTGAGCAGCCTCAAAGCTGAGTCCTTTTCTACATATCCCTAGTGCTTGTAATGACAGGTTCAAACCTAGACACATCTCATCCCCTGTGACAGCACAGCATCCTCCTATGTCTTCTTTAGCCATTGTTTCTAGTTTTTACTTTTTAAAATAAAGACATAAGTTCCAACAGCTAAAAGAAGGATGCACTTGAATAGAAGAAGAGCAGTTTCAGAAACAACAGAGGACTTATGTTATACACACGCACAAACACACACACTCTCATATGTTTTCTCTAGTACTAGAAAAAATATGTATATATCTTATATTTAGAAAATAAAAATAATCACGGGACATAATCCATAAGACATTGGATAATGTAGTCCCTTATTCCATTCTGTATCAATAATTATAAGTGCAGTAGCCGCAGAGTTGTAGCAATAGTAACAGCAACTACTTCTTATACATGTTTGTTGTGTGGCACGTACTGTTCTGATGGCCTTACCTGCTTTAACTCCTGTGTGTTCCTGTGCATAATCATTGTTGCTACAGAGCAAGCAAGGCATATTCAGTGAATTTCTCATGGCCACATAGGTGGGAGGTAGGAGCACCAGGATGTTAAGCCAGGTGGACTTGTTCACTGACCTGAGTGGTTATAAACAAGCATCTCCAGAGAGACTCCTACAAAAATGCTTGTGAGCTCATCTTCTTTCCCTGTCAGGACAAATGTGCTGCCCTGGGCTTAGGGTAAGTGTATGTCTCCTGAGCATCCCATTTCTGAAGTCCCTTCTGAAAGCTAATATGAATGTGGGCACAGCTTTCCCACAGAGTCTCAGTTTGAGGCCCTGGTTTAAGAAGAACCCAGTTTATGGCTCATACCTCCCCTAGATTGCCAAAGAAAAACAAGTTGCCCTAATAATTACCAAAAAAAAAAAAAAAAAAAGTCATTAAATATGGCATATGGACTAAAATACCCTACATAGGAAAAACACTGCCAGCTAGGAAATATCAAGGATTTTTCTTATCATTTGCCATCATTCTTGTTTGAACCAGCAGGATTAAAAAGCCGTGCATTAATATTTCAATGATGCTTCAAATTTTGAAAATGATTTCAGAGTTTTGTATGTGATGGTTTGATTTCCACAGAAGGGACACAGTGAATAATTCAAGCTTAGTAGAGAATGAGTATCCTTCAATATTGCCACCCTATAATTTGGATGCCCTGGTGCTTGGACTTAACCTCTGTAATAATGCATCAGAGGCTGCATTACTATTGTTTGTGTATTTATTTGTCATTCTTACTTCAAGGTGAGGTTTAAAGTCAAGTATTTGTTTTATGTATAATTCTACTTTCAACAGAAACCCAAATCTGGCCATAAATATTTGAAAATAATGAATATAAAACATTAACTGTTGACTCTGAAGAGCTCTTTGTTTTGATCTAAATATTAACTCTTTGATGGATTTCAAAAATACCAACTTCTGTTGTTCACTCACTGTTCCATATACTGCTTCAGGATTCAAGATGGTGGCTCTTATGTCTGCTTCATCTGTGTGCTGAAATTTATAAAGGACTTCCCTATGTAGTATTTTCTTGTCCTTCATATTTGCCATATGTTTTGCTTTAGTTCCCATTTACAAAATACATTTATGCATCTATAATTTTGTGTAAGGGTGTATCTCCTTATTACTATAAACATTGATACTCTGTTACATGTATAAAGGACAAGAGTAATAAATAATTTCACAAAACCAAAGCATTGAGAGAAACTGAAGCTCTTCATTTGCCAACATGTTTGCTCATGTGTAATCAGGTGATAGTCACCCAACCTCAGTTAGGCTGTTCTTAGGTTCATACAAAAGTACCAGACTGCTATTGCTGACACTGAACATCTGCGATGAACTTACAGGGGAAAATCGGTAGAACCAAAGCGAGGCTGCAGTAGAACTTAGGAAGTCTATTTGGCCTAGGACTGGAGGCAAAGTGCACTGGACTTCCTGGGGGTTGGATGCTAGTAGACAGTAAGCAAATCTCCATGCACTCTGGAGTCAGACAGTCTGAATGTGTGAACTGTGGCACCACCAGTGGACTTACTGGTAATGTCCACTTGAACTAAGCTCTTAACATCTTAATTACTTTACTGAATAAATGGAAACAATTTGCTGCCTATCTCCTAGATGTGTTGAGGGAATTGGAAAGCATCTCAACTTGGCATCAAGTACTTATCTCACAAATGTCACTGAATTATTCTAATATCTATTCTAAAGTTAACCATCACATTTTTATAGATCTATTTCTTAATTACCCAAGTGTTTATTAGATATGATTTATCACTGGTGCTTTATTTCACGTGTATGCAATATTTTCAATTTGAGTGTCTGTGTACAAGTAGCTATGCTACCTGAGTGAGAGTGGGTACTCTCAATGGTTATTGACTCTTGTTCAGTGGTAGAACTGTTTGTGTCTGTATAAAATTGGAAGAAAAATAATAATTAAAGGTTCTGCATAAAGCTTCCCTTTATTCAAAATACATCTTTGAAATGAGTTGTGGGTATATCCAGTCACTTGCTGTCTCTCAGTCTTCAAACTGAAATGACATAGGACCTCCTTGTCCATTTGCTGTTGCTTTCCTCATGCTAAAACTAAACATATTCTCCACATTGAACACTTTAGTCCTGCCAATCTCCAGAAGAATTTCTAACAGCTGTGCATGTTAGAATTAAAAAGTTTCAAGTAATTATAGTAGCTTCTTATTTTTCTAAAGAATATCTTTCAAAAAAATGTCCTCATCCATGGCTATTGAAGTTTTTGACCTGCTAACTCTTGCTCTAGTTCCTCTTCCTTTTCCTGGAGTCAAAAGTGGACATGATGACTTCTTGTTTTCTGTCTTACATGTCCCTAATACTCTGCAGGAGTGAGGCCATAGAGAGTACTGTGTACCTGAACTTCTCATCTACCTTAACATCCATCAGCTTGCTTATAAATCGTTACTTGGCTCAGGTTCCCTGTCTCTATGAAAACCTGGCAAGAGATTTAATGTTTGTGGAGTCTTTGGAGAATTGAATTATCTGAACAAATTTGACTGATTAGTTGTTAAGAAAAATGGTACTATTTCTTTCACATCTGTAGTATTCCTTGACTTTTGAGAAGTACTTCCTGGAAAGGCATTGGAAAATAACTATTATTAGTGTATTGATGGAAAATCTAAGGATCCGAGGAATGTTACTTCTAAATGGCAAAGAGGAGAAGGGTTGTCCCTCCAGAATCTTCAACTATGGGAGATAAGCCTTGGAATCTACACCCTTACTGTCAGTGAGGATCACACACCTGTGCTCAGGTTCCATGTTCTCCATTTCTCCCTACTGGCCTATGCTTCATCTTTGTCTTTGAGAAGAAAAAAAAAAAACTACCAATTTTAGGTTTCAAATGAGAAACTAAAGGCCATAAAAAATTAGAAGACCCAAAAGGCTAAGAGTTCCAAACCTGGTTTCTTGATAAGTAAAATACAACCAGAGGATATGCCAGATTGCTACCCCAGCCCAATGCTGACCATAAAAAGAGGGGAGAGACTGCCAAGATTTATCTGAAGGCACTTGTGCCAGCATTCTGTAGCTAACTTGATCCTGCTGTTGCAGAACATTCCTGTCTTTCACACCCCCAACTCTCCAAGGCTTCCAGGTTATTTTAGAGTCTCTGAGAACTTTGAGTTTTCTTGGGTATGTGCCCTTAGCAACTGTATGGCACCTTACACTGTTCTTTATTCTTCTGTTGAGCATTCAGGTATTATAGGTATGTACAATACCTATGGTATTATATTATAGAACACTGAATTAGTCTGATTTTGTTAATATAATGAAATACTTGAGGCCAGCTACTTTATAAAGGAAAGAAGTTTATTTGGCTACAGTTCTCCAAGGTCAAGGGACTGCATCAGGGAATGACCATGTTGCTGGAAGAGTCAAGGCATCACATAGTGAGAGACAGGGGATAAAAATATGTAAACCTGGTGTGGTGGTGCATATATAATTTCAGTGACCGTGGAGGTTGGTGTAGGGGGATCACAAGTGTGAGGACAGCTTCAGCAATTTATTGTGACCATTGCCAACTTAAAAAACCGTGTCTCATTAAAAAAATAAAATTTACTTTGGATATAGCTCGATGGTAAACTGCCGGTGGGTTCAATCGCCAGTCCATGAACAAGAAAAGAAGAGATAAGAAACAGAAAAAGAGAAAAAGGAATAATATGTTTATTTGTGTCTCTTCTGTTCTCTCTCCTTCTTACAAGACCATCAGGATTCAGTCATACAGACTTGACCCTAACGACATTATTTAATCTTTATCACCTCTAAAACTCTTAGGCAGAAATGTTTCTATTCTCTTAATATTAACCTCACAATAGGAATAAAATTTCAACACATAAAATCTTGGGGAACACAAACCACAGTCCATTTTTAAACTTTTTTTAAATAAAAAAATTAAACCTAGAAATTGCAATTTATTCCACATTTCTTGGTCATTATATAAACTGTAATAATTAAAGAAGTTTGGGTTCTAGAAATTTACTAACATACCTCCTCTGGCACTTGTGTTATTTCTCCCAGTTCATATTCTTCTGCAAGTCTTACCATCAGTTCATGAATATAAGTTCATGCAGTATCAGAGTTTTTACTTAGCTTGTAACACACAAACACACACACAGACATATACACACACACTCACTCACACACTTCTGGGAACTCGCACCATTGTCCTCCAATCCTGGTTTCTCCTGGCTGGTGACCTTTTCCATAGTCAAGACCCTTCTCAAGAAGAGCTAAGCCTCTGCTGACTTTCAGTTCTCATTAACTGGACTTCCATTCAACACCATTGCTGTGAATATAAGATTATGACTCAAACCTTGTGCTGACCAGCCTAAATTCCAACTTTTTGCCTTAATTCATCACTGCTGTTTTTCTGCCTTGTTCTTGTGTCCAAGACAGTCTCTGAGTCAGTAAAACATTTCCACCAGGACTCTGGCTCTTCACACTGAGGCCAAATGACATGAACTCTGACCCTCGGTGGGTCCTTTACGTCATGTTGTCATCACACATTAGACCATCCACCTCAACCTCTAGCCCCAGGAATGACCTCAGCTATTTGTACTCAATCTCTGTTGGCCCACTTGGAAGCCCTGATGTTAATCTTTGGTCTACTCAGAGCTCCTGCCCTCTTTTGGCCTGCATTTAGTCTCTTTCCCTCACATGTCACTTCTTATAGCTCTATGTTATTGTATTACTCACTTCTGGCCTCAATTTTACCCTTGAAAAGTGCATTTATTTCATGTCAGATGCTACTCTTAGTCCTTGATTGAGATAGCTTTAATCACGATTGCTTCACTCTGTCTTTCAACATTTCTCATGATCTGTTCACTTCAGTTGGTCTCAGTTTGGATCTGTGCTGTTGAAGAGAGTTCCCTAACAGTATCCTAGGTCCTCTGCAACTTCGTGTAATTAAATAACCGTTAGTCAGCTCTTTCTTGCTGTGAAATACCTGATAAGAAAAACTTAGAAGGTGAAAGATCTATTTTGGCTCGTGGTTTCATAAGTTCAGTTCATGGTCAGCTGACTCCAAGACAGAAACATCATAATGGAAGAGCATGGCAGAGAAATGTTTACTCAGCTTATGGTAGCTGGTAATCAGAGAGAGAGAGAGAGAGAGAGAGAGAGAGAGAGAGAGAGAGAGAGAGAGAGAGAGAGAGAGAGAGAGAAAATACAAGCAACCAGGGATAAGATGTTGTCCTTCCAATAACCTACATCCTCCAGTCCCTCCCACCTGCTTACAGTTACCACCTAATAGTCCATGCAAATTATTAATCGACTCATAATTCAATAATTCACCCCTGACCATTGCTGTATTGCTTAGCAAAAGGCCTTTTTGAGTGATATTTCAGATCTAATACATAATGATGATTGCATAAGACGTAACTGTCAAGATTGAGAGAGGCAAATCATCCCAGTAATGGTCTATCATAAGGTCAGGCATTTTTTCAGTTTTGGAGAAACTGAATCATTGACCATTTTGAACAAAATTTTACATATTTTACTATATGGTTTAGAAGATATAACTCAAGATATTCTACTGCAAATAAAAGAGCCAGAAATAAAAATAACAACTTAGATAGCAGGGAAAAGTGTGAGCATGTACCCCGGAGCAAGCCATCTACTTGTTCTGATGTGTAACTAAAGAAACAGAGATCTGTCCAACACTGGGAATAAAATCCATCTTGTTTGATTTACTAAGAGAAAAAGTGTCAGTCTCGAATGTGGCATATTCATTATGCTTTTTCACTTTTATTTTGACTACAAAGTGAATTTTTTTTTTCACTTTTGATCTTAAAGCAGTATGCTGTAGTCAAACTTCCCATGTCAATGTAGTAGCTGAGGCAGTAAGCCTGGTGTCTGAGTTTTGGAAGCCTGAGGATGTGAGGAAAGCAGGAATGTTTATACACAATTGCCCTGTCCTCGCTCCCTGTATAGCATCCCTTGTCCCCACAAGTGCAGGGAACCTTATCACTAGCCAGTACTGCTCTCATCATCTGCTCTGCTGCAGTTTCCTGGTCACCTGTGGCTCCCTCATAGGGACTCCTTCCCAGTGTACTCTTCACCTATGTTTTCTGTTCCTCACCTGGGCTTGGTCACCTTCCCATCATTTCTAGTGCACACCTGCATAAGGAAGTGCTCAGCCACTTTAGTTAGACCAGTTTGTCCTTCCCTCTGGACCACCTATGCTGTCCTGCCCAAGGATAATGGACCCTGTTTGCTTTTTTTCTACAAATCCTAGAGTTCAGCAGGTGTGACACACAATAGGTAGGAAGCACCCAGTGGGACCAGCCTCAGGGTCATGTGTCTGTGTCTGCCAGAGCAATTGTGATTGCAATTTTCCATTTATCTTATAAATTAGATTCCTCTCTAATGTTTTCTTTGAATCAAGTAATAGTACTAAAAACTAAAAACACAACTTTAAGGGAAAAATTGGCCCTTTATAATGTAAGATTTAGGAATTCAGAGAAAAATACAAAATGATTTAAGATGCTACAGAATGAAGTACTACCTACATACATAATTATTGTGCAGAAGAATTTTTTTTTTTCACTGACAGAGTTACACTAATAATTCATATGAAAATTAGGAGAATTGAGCAATGTTTTTAGACTGGAGAGAGTGCTGTTCATAAATGTAATGGCGAAGTACATTAATTACCTTCAGTCTAAAAACTGAACATTCTGGTAAATGTCACAGATCTCATTTGGATGTGAGGGAATAACACAAAATAAACAGTATTCTTTTTTTGACAGTCAAGGTAAACGAAAACAAAATCCAGTGCTAAATTCAGCCATGACTCACATGCAAGGTTCACACATGAAAAAATTAGGTTTCATTTTGTTTAAAAAGGGATTACTTTTAATTATAAAACATCATATTTGTAAATGACCTAGTCAAGATCTCCTAAGAGTTGAGTAATTATTTCTTTTGTTGTAATCTTATGCTTTTATTTACTCCTGCCCCTTCTTTAATAATATTAAAACTGTTTTCCCTTTCATATAGTTTCATAATTGATTCTTTGTAAACCACGTACTACTTGGGTTATGAACCAAAATAATTGGTTTCCAAACTCCACAATATTATTGTCAGTCCTTGCTTTTGAATATCTAACAATTAATAGCACTGTTATTTTGTGTGTTTTGTTCATTTTTTAAGGACTAGACACCATTCTTATAAATATATATATATATACACACACACATACATATATGTATGTACATTATAAATTATTTAAAGGCATATAACACATATACATGCATCTGCATATATATTAAAGTGTACTTATATATTTCCTTGGGGAGAGGTGTTCCCCAGGAAATTGGCTCACAGAGTCTGAGTCTAAATGAGTAGTAGATTAAAGAAGATCAAGGATTTGTTTCTATTTGTCTCTGAGACCAGAGATCAAACATAAGAAATGTTTGTGTCCTTACTAATACAAATTGAGGCATAGAAAACACAGAAATAAGTTGTAATTGGAGTTTTAACCTTTCAACCAGTGACTCATGTTTTTGTACCTAAAGTGAGCCAAAATGTTACTAGCATTAATATTCTAGGCCTTGGATTGCCTAGTCTACAACCAGGCTCCTCCTCCAAAAGAGTAGTTTCCTTCGCTATTTTTCGGACAATGCAAGAAAAGTTTCCTTTGTTTGCCAGAACTTGTAAAAGTCTGGTCTGAGAAAACTGTTCTAAATCTCCAAAATCAAGATAATTTCTTCCAACTTAATTCAATTAAATTATTTTTTATTAAGCACATGCTAGACATTTCACTACCAGATGAAGTTCTAATCTTATCTTTTAAGAAGGGCTTTGCTATTGAGAGAGGCAGACGTCAGGAGATACACTACTTTCCAGTCTGAGGTACTTTTCTAGAGATAATAAAGAGAACAGCAGTTAAACTTTGAAGAGTCAGAACATTTTTTGCAAAGGAGCTAGTGTTCAAACTTGGATTTGTAAGATGAGGGTGGAGTTTGATGGGTAAAATGACAAGCAAGTGCTAACAGATGAGAGTGGGGGATGTCCAAGCAAAGGGAACAAGTTGTACTAGGTGCAGAGAGGATTTCGGTGTGTGATGACAAGAAATGGCAAGAGGGTAGTTTTGAGGTTAGATTGCAGAGTAACTTTATATGCAAGTACAAAGCTATGAATTCCTACTCCTAATAGGCCAAATAACCAGACCAGTACCAGTAAAGAGAAAGAATAGAAAAAGTGTGCTCCACTGGTCCAAAGTAGGTTCTTGGGAACTGGAAAGGTGGACCACCTAGTGGTGTTATACTTGTTAGCCTATAAATCATCATAACTCCCAAACAAAGTTCAATGGAAAACTTACTCTACAGTGGTCATGTTCTCTCTATTGCTTGTTGTAAGAATACACAGCTGCATTTGATGGAAAGAGACTATTGGGTTTAATTCAGTAACATTGTATAAGGAGTTTCTCATACCCACATTGTCAGTTCCTTGATCTCAAGTATACATTGCCTGAAAGCACAATATACCTTGTGCAGACAGTCTGCAGACAAATATCACTTCTAGTTTGTGTAGGAAAGCAATAATCAGGGATGTTTAACATTTTGATGACAACTTTTTCACTCTTGCTTTGGGACTTCAGAGTATTTGTCATTGGAGACATGGAGAGTTATTATCATTAATGTCCTGAGTTTTTGGCATTAGCCCACAGACCCAACAATTACTGTGGTTTCTTGTTTGAGCATTAGTTTCTTTTATAGCCATCCAGATTATGGACCCATGATTTCCCTGTGGAAAAGAAGAGTTAGCATTGCAGAAAATACAAAATAAAAGAGGAAAGAGGAAATTGTGGT
This sequence comes from Sciurus vulgaris, assembly GCF_902686455.1. Taxonomy (NCBI): domain Eukaryota; kingdom Metazoa; phylum Chordata; class Mammalia; order Rodentia; family Sciuridae; genus Sciurus; species Sciurus vulgaris. The sequence continues at coordinate 75,318,399 of NC_136463.1, forward strand.
GGCAGAGAAGTATTACTCTAACCCTAATTTTAGGGAAACTTTCCACATCTTATAATTTCATCTATTTCTGGGGTAGAATTTCCTTGGTTAGTCTTATATTAAAGTGTCCAGTAAGCGTATTTTTCCAGGAGGTTCGACTGTCCTCAATTGATGAATCAGAGAAAGCATGGTTTTCTGATGGAAATACACTGAAAAAATGCATGAAAGTCTTGTTCTTAGTTGTATCAAATTTTAGAAGACTGGGAGGTGCATGAGGCTGTTACAATGGTCATAGGTCTTCCAGTACCTGGTTTATACAGGCTAATAGATATTCCCCAGTGGGAGTGACCAACATAATTCAGTTGACTTAGTGAACTTTGTAAAATTCAACTCTAAAATGCCAGGTATACTTTCAACTTTCCTTATTTAGTTGTTTTATAATTTTCCAAGTAAACTGGGTTCCTCCGACTCATAAAACTTTTCCAGGGATGTTCAAGAAAGGATACACGTTTTCTAATAATTTCTCAGCTATATTATCATAGCATAAGTTTTCCTCCATGAGAAATCTTCTATCCAACTTGGGAAAATACAACTATTATAATTACATACTAGTACCTCACTGAGAGTGGAGCTGAATTAAGTCTATGTGTAAATATGCAAATGGCTCCTTAGATGGTAAAAAGACAATATTGGAAGTTTTTAGTTTCTTCCTGATATTATGAGTTTGGCAAACCTAACACTGATTACAAACTTTTAAAAAACAATTTTAGAATGATAACTCCACCAATATTTCTTCATAATTTGGATCATCTGGACTGTTTTGTTATGAGTCATGGAGTTCAAAGATTTTAACAGGGGAAGCTTCAAAGTCTCGGCGAGGACCAGTCAGCTGTCTGGGCACCCTTTCCAGTTTGTGTTTCGCATTCAATTCTTACTCAGTTTTCTTAGTCAGGTACATTGTGCTGTTTGTTAGGTCATTATGGAGAAGTTTACTTCAACCAATCTTTATGGACTTCATTCAAATTGCATATATATTAATAGTTTCAGTACTAACTGACTTAGTTAACTAGAATGATTATTTAAAGACTCCAAAAGTCATATACAGGAAGTTATGTCATTTAAAAAAACAATGATAATCTTACTTATCAAAACTTAAGCAAGTCACACAAACGAACAAAAAAAATTTAGGTCAGTTAATTTTCTGAGAAAACATTTCATTTATATGTGTTTATTTTTTCTGAAAGCAAAATAAATAGAGCTCAAGGGCAATTTAAAATGGACATACAATAAGTACATAAAAATGTCAAGCATATGTATCATACAGGCATACATAAGTATATAGATAAATAGATCTTATAGATTTAATTTTGAAATATTAACTTTATGCTATAGGTACAATAATAAGTTCATTAATTTATTAAACAATATCTGGATTGAAAACTGTTTTCTGGTTGATGGAATGAGTTTTTCATATGAAAAAAACTTTATAGAAATATTGCCGAAAAGACTTTTAAGACATTTTGACTCAGTCCTAGAGAGGACAAAGTAGAAAATTGACAGCTCAAAGCAATAGACTTCAAGCTTACATACCATCATTTGCCCAAACCAGGGAAGTGGGTTGAAGGTAAAGGCTTAGGTAAAAGATAATGTCCAGGAAAAATAGACTTCCAACAAAAGTAAGTCTTATTAATACAATTTGGGTTGTGGTAGGTGGTAACTGTCTGATATTTTCCTTGTGAGTTTTTGATATAAGACCTGCTAAGAGAGGTACCGAATAAAGATTATTCAATGAAGTAATTTCCAAATCCACAAGAAGGGCTACTCATTCTAAAAACACTCCTACAGAATGGTGGCTTGGGTAGTGGTATTAAAGTATCACACATAAGTAAGTTTCAGCAATTAGTTGGAAAGCAGAAGGAAACAAGAGGTGAATTTCAAAAGACATTCGTGCACTTACTGCACTTACTGCATGAAAGATGCTGAGTATGAATGAAATATAATGGAATTTTTACAGCATGTAAAACCTGCAAAATAACTTCTATTCCCTAAAACCAGCTCAGGTGAGAACTGTTATCAATTTGCTGCTGTTGCTACTACTTTTAAAAACTCAAGATATGTTCTAGCTACTGAGTCTAATTGCAAAGCTATATTATACAATGGGCTGATGCCCACCTCCTGTATTCTTAAGTAAGTACTTTCAGTGTTTGATTTTGGAAGTCCAAAATGACTGTAATTATAACTCCCTACTTCTATTGATATTTCTTATTTAGACCGCTAGATTTAAAAAGAAGTCCACTTAAAAATAGAGAAGCTGATACACTTGCTGTTCTGCAGGAAAAATGCTTTGTTGCATTGTGAATCCCAAATGCTCTTCAAACAATATTTTAAAATGAGATTTGTAATCTGAAACTAGAATATCTTTCATCCACAAGATTGTGTAATATACCAATAAATTTTGTGCATAAAACAACTTCAGAATCTAATTTAAAGGTTTTAAAGAATCATTCCAGCTCCTTTTGGCAAGAAGGGAATTGAACAAAAAGTTTGAAGGACAGACTGAGAATTGAGGTAAAGATGGATAGAAAGCAGTTGAGGTTAATTCAGTCAGAGCACAGTTCTATATCAACATGCCCTTAGTTTGTTGCTGAAGTTTTGTATGTGACTTTGCAAAATTTATAAATGGAAGTTGGAAATAACTAGATGGGCATCTTGATGATGAGTGTGGGGGCATAGTAAAGATCAGGATAAGATGGAGGTGGTAGCAAAGGTTTGGGGAGAGATGTTTTAGTCCACTGAGAAGCTTCCATGTCAGAAACAGGATCAAATAAAAACAGGGAAACAAAACAAAACAAAGGGATCTAATTAGATTAGTTGTTATTGTACCAGATGTGAAACCATTGGAGGATTTCATTTAATGGGGAAATGGTTCACACCAAACTGAATGGTTCCATTAGATGGATGGTGCTGAAGTGGGTAATCATTTTCTCCCAGTCCTCTGGCTTTTTGCAATAAAGATAGACTTCTTGGGGCATGGAATTCTGTAGTTTGCAACCCCTTGATTTTCTTTTAAAATATGTACAATGTGGTCCTCTTGGTCCTTGTAGTTGTGGTAGCTATAACAATATAAAATTGTTTGCATTTTGTAAGGAAGCAATATTTGATCAATGTAATATTTGAAGTGTCTCCATGTGGCAATTAAAACTCACATCTCATTGCTTTTGGAAGACTTTTATTCCTTCCCTTTCAATATACCCCAAAAATAAATAATTTTATCCAAATTAAAATTTCTTATCTATCACTGCTGTTATTCTAAATAAATATTGATGTGGTTTATTTATTTCTTTAGAAAGTAGGGAAAGCAAATCCTCTTTTCTTTTTTTCTTTTTTTCATATGTAGTTTCCGAGTTCACAGTTCTTATACATGCAATAGCCCTGAGTTACAGATGGGTGATGCTTTGGATATGAGTCCTTCAAAAATCTGTGTATTAAAAGGCTACGTTCCCAGGAGGTGTTAACGGGAGGTAGTTGGCCTTTATGAGAGCTCCTTAAGTCATTAAGAGGATGCCCTTGAAAGAATTTCTCCTTCTTTTTTGCTTCATGGTCATAAAATGAGTGTTTTTGTTCCACTCTGTGTTCCTGCCAAAATGCGGTGCTCTGTCACAGGCCTGAAGTGATGGAGTCAACCAAACATGTACTGGAACTTCCAAAATTGTGAGTCATAGCAAATCTTTTCTCCTCATAGTTTTATTATCTTGAGTATTTTGTTAGAGTAACAGAAAATCCACTAACACTGAGGAGTCCTAGGCCCCTTGGATCCAGATGAAATCTAAATAGAAACTTTTCCTATCTACAAATGACCAGTTCTGTCTGACCCTGTCACACTGAAGCCTCCTTACAGGAATCAGTCTCATCTCTGTCATGTCTCCCCGTACACATAACACAAAGTAGTTTTGGGTATAAACTTCATGTACTTTTATAAACCTGGGATTCAGAAGCCAAAATGGATTGAGAATTCAATGCAAAAAGGAGAGAGTGTAAACTAAGAGGAACTCAAAGCTCTCATTGCTCCAGGAAAAACAGGAAATCTGAGGAGGCTCCATATGGTAGTTGCTATGTTCTCAAGGGGCTCAGGAGTTTGGTATCATCTGATTTTTCAAAACTGTCAATAGACAAAAGTATAGAAAATTCAGAAAAATTCAAAAAAATTGGCATTTTTTTGATTCCAGATCAACTTTCAAATCCAATCAATATTTACTAAAAAGAAAATCTCATATAGCTCAAAACACCAATTCCTAGAAATGGAGAGAAAAAATACTTTTGCTCCTCTGTGGTTGCGAGAGTTCAGTGAGCACAAATGTCTCGGGAAGTTACCTTACTTGGTCACTTGGTTCCCCTCAGGGTCACTGAAAACTTGCACTACCAATTTGTTGAATGAAAAATTTTAGACAAACTAAATTTAGCCCAATTTGTTTGAGCAAAGAAAGAAATCAAGCATTATCTGAACTGAAATGGCTCAAAATGCTCTACATGCACATGTGTGTAAGCTATATCTACACCCAAAGAACAGGAAATAACATACATCAATGACTTGATTGACTGCAGTCAGCATTTGTCCACTATGATAACATTTTGTCAGGTTGTGGCCTCTGATTGACTCAGACTCAGTTACTTATTACAAGAGTATACTTTCAGGTTATACTACAATCTGCTTACACATCAAGTTATATTGCAGTTCACTTTGTGCAGAGAAACCTTTAAGCCAAATTTAAAATATGTATGGAGGCAGTTTTAGGTCAAACTTTGTTCAATATAATAAATCATTGATGTGTTTGCCCTTAACAACAGAGTGTCAAAATGTGTGAGGCCAAAACTAATGGAAATGCAAGGAGGAAACATATGAATCCAATATTATAGTTGTAGATATTTGCATCCCTCATCATAAACAGACAAATCCAGGAGGCAGAAAATCAATAAAGACGTAGTTGAACTTACTTCCACCAGACAACTGGATATTATTGACATCTATAGACTCTTTTATTCAATAACTCCAGAATGTATATTCTTCAGATGCTTTCATGGAAATAACAAAAAAACCCCACACTTTAAGCCATAATTTTTTTAAATTTCATAAACTATCAATCATGCAATATATACTTTCAAACACAAAACGATTAAATGAAAATCCAATACCAGAACAACAGAAAAATCCCCAAACACTTGGCAATCAAGCATCACATCATTAAGTAACACAAGTATCAAGAAAGAAATCTCAAAGAAAATTAACAATTTATTTAGACTACAATAAAATTAAAATACAAATATTCAAAATTTGTGAAATTCTGAGAAATCAATATTAAGAGGTAAGTTGTACTGAATGCATGTGATACAAAGACCTAAAATCGATGTCCAAGGTTTCCAACTTTGAAAACTAGAGATAAAAAGTGCAAATTAATTTCAAATTAAGCAAAATAAATGAAATAATAAAAATTAGAAAAGCTAATGAAATTGAGAATGGAAAATCTGCAAGACTAAATGCTGTATCTTTGAAAAAATTTAAAAAAAAACAGTAAATTTCTAAATAAAGAGGCAGAGATGGGGGTTGAAGTGGGGAAAGACCCAAGTTACTCAAATCAGAAATGAAAGACAGGACATTAGTCCTGATTCAACAGACATTGAAAGAGTAATAAAGAAATTCTGACAATTATATGCCCATGAATGTGATAATCAAGATGAAATAAACCAGTTCCTTGAAAGATACAATCTACCAAAACTCACACAAGAATGACTATAAAAATAATATCTACAAAAGAAACCAAGCAATAGTAAATGACTTACCAAAACAAAAAGCATAAAGCATAAGTAGATTCACTGGCACACTATACTAAACTCTTAAGGAAAATTATACCAATTCTCTTTAATCTCTTCCAGAAAATAGAGGCAGAAGAAAATACTTCCTCACTTATTCTCTAAGGAAAGTTTTATTCTAATACAGAATTTGACCAAAAAAAAAAAAAAAAAAAAAAAAAAAAAAAAAAAAACAAAAAACCTACAAAAAATAACCAGTATCTCTCATGAACATAAGTGCAAAAATACTCAACAATATATTTTCATTAGATACAACATTATGTAAAACAATTATACATAATGACCTGTAAGGATTATCTTAGAGTAGCAAAACTGGTACAACATTAGAAAATAAGTTAATGTAACCCATCTCATCTACAGATAGCAGAAGAAAAGTGAAGTGGTTTTATCAATAGATGTAGAAAAATATATAAGGCATAATTATACACTTTATGTCTCAACATACTAAAGAATTAAGGTGAACTTCCTCTACTTGATGAAGAATATCTGCAAAAACAAAAAAACAAAAGCTCTATGATTAAGTCATACCTAAAGGTGAACAATTAGAAATTTTTCCACTATGAACAAGGCAAGAATGTCCCTTCTGAATGGTAATTTTTAAAACTGCACTGGAATTCCTACCCAAAGCAATAAGAGGGAAAAAGGAGTCAAAGGTATACAGTTTGAGAAGAAACATAGACAATTGTCTGAAAGAATTTATCAAAATATCCCCTGAAACTACTAATTAATTATAGCCAGGTTGCAGGATACAAAGTTAATACAGAAAATCCATTCACTCTCCTAACAATGAACAAGTGAAATTTCACATTTACAACACATTTCCATTAACATTAGCACTTCCCCAAGTGTATGCTCAAGTACAAATCTAACAGAATTTGTGCAATATTTGTATGGGGAAGACTAAAAATGAAAAGAATCAAAGAATAAATGAAGTGAAATTCCATGTTCATGGATAGAAATACTTAGTATCACCAAGATGCAGTTACCATTCCCAAGCTGAACAATAAATGAAATGTACTCAAAATCTTAGCAAATTTTTATTCTCTGGATGTCAACAAACTGATCCTAAAATTTAAATAGAGAGGCAAATGACCAATAATAGCTACCTTAATATTGAAGAACAACAAGTAAAGGAGTACTGACATATCTAACTTCATGTTTTACTAAAAAGCTATAGTAATCAAGGAAGAATATCATCAGTGAAAAAAATAGATAAATATGACCATAGAACAAAGTAGGGACCCCAGGAAGAGACCTCATACATACAGTCAACTAATCTTTGACCAGGAGATCAAACAATAAAATGGAAGAAGCTAGAGTCATTTCAACAAATTTTTTTATTGGACAACCACAAGCCAAAATAAACTAATAAATAGATAATGAAATACATAAATAAATCTAGATACAGACCTTGTAACCTTCACAAAAATTAATCAAAGTGGATCATAGACTTAAACATAAATGCAAAAACTATAAAACTCTTACAAAATAATATTGTAAAAATCTACATGATTATGGGATTTGACAAAGACTTTTTTGATGTAATACCAAAGGCATGGCCTTTGAAATAAACGATGGATAAACTGTACTTTATTAAAATAAAAGGTTCTGCTCTTCCAAGAGAATGAGAAGATAATTTATAGACTTTAAGAAAAGAGACATATTTAAAAAATGACTAAATTCAAAATATATAGAGCATGAATTCTTAAAATTCCACAAGAAGAAAACAAATAACACAATGAAAAATGGGAAAAAGATGAATAGACAACTCTCCAGCAAAGATAAACAGATGATAAATAGGTACAAGGAGAACTTCCAAATATCATATGTAATCAGGAAACTTCAAATTAGAAAAGCAACGAGATGCTACCACTCCTATTAGGAGGAACAATTCCAAAACATGGACACCATCAGATGCTGGCTTCAACACGGAGCAATGGGAATGTCCATTCACTGCTGGTGGAAATAAAAAATGGACATTTTCACTGAGCTAAAGCCTGGTGTTGGCAAGACAGATTCCTTCTGGAGGCTCTAGGAAAGAGATTTTATCAGGCTGCCTTTTCTAGTTCTGGGAGGCCACCTGCAGTCATTGGCTTGCGACCCCTTCCTGGCATTACTATAACCTTTTGTCTTTGTCACCACCATCTCCTGCTTCTTCTTCCATAACAAAATCTCCCTCTGTCTCACCTTTTAATGACACTTTCATTGCATTGAGGAACCACACAGATAATCCAGGATTACCCTGTATTCCCAAATGCTTCAAATAACACATCTGCAAAGTTTCTTTGCTGCATAATATAATATTCACAGGTTGTGGAGATGAAGATTTGTATAGGTTTAGAAATCTATTATTTAGCATACTATATAAGTTGTGTACTATATATAACTCCATGGGTTAGATAAGAAGTTTATTATATGTAGTGTAATAATATCTTGCTTAGAAATAGCTCATTTCTAGGATCCAGGGTATAGGTCAACAACGGAGCATTTGCCTTGCATCTATGAATTCCTGGGTTTGATTTCCCAGAACCACAAAAGAGGGTGGTGGTTAAATAATTTAAGTCTAATACAAACTCCACCACTGAATAACTATTTGATCCTGGGTGCTTCATAGCTACTTTCAGCTTTAGGTCCAGGATGGCAAAGTGGAGGTAATATCTTGCAGAGTAGGATAGGAATAATGCATAGTTACACATTCATTAATTAAGCACTGATGTGTCCCTGGGCAGCCCCTGGAATTGCAACAGTAAATCATACAGCCCCTGTCGTCACTCTCACAGAAGGGCCAACTGAATAGAGAGACTGACATTGAAAAGAAAATGAACACTGACCAGTGATGAGTGCAGAGAAAGGAGACAGATGTGTTCACATGGAATTTAGTTGTGTGGCATCAAAAAAATCAAACAATCTTGGATGACTTCCAAGAAGGTTGAACTCCAAAGTAAGACCTGGAGCAAGGGAGGAGTTAGCAAGTCTGTGAAGAAGTATAGGAGAGGGTGTTCTAGGCAGAATATCCAAAGCATGTGTTCAAGGAGAAAAAGAAAATGAAAACTTGGGAAACTAAATGTACATTTCCTCTATGAAATATCACAGGAGTAAGAAAACACAAGACAAAAAATCTAAACAGTTAAACTAGATCAAGAACATGACACCAAACAGTCTGTAGTTTGAGGTTTATCCTCAGGAACTTGGAAAGGGATGGGCGTTTACAAGCATCAGGAGAACAGAGCCAGGGCCATCCTGGACAGCACCTCTATGGAGCAAGCAGGACAGATGTGTGTGTCTAGGAGGAGGAAGGGAGTGGTTGTTAAATGTCAGTTTGGAATATAGTGAGATTGAAAAGCTTGCTAAACATCAGAATAGAGTTGTCTAGTGAAGCAGGTCCCAAAGTGGCTGTAATCAAGTCTACAAGAATTTCATGATTGGATGCTTATAGGGAAGTTGTAGCTCACATGTCCAGCATGTGTGTGTGGGTCAGGTGAGGTGGCAGCAGGTGTCAGATAATAATTAAGAGAGATGCTATGTGAGTTATGCCTAGGCAGTGGTCAGGCAGAGAGAGGACAGGAAGGCAGGTCTGTGTGAACTTACCATATGTGAGCTACAGGCTCTAAAGAGCCTGGTTTCTATTACACTTTTTGTGAGCTCCAGAGGTCTCCGAGAAAACTTGAAAAAATAAAAGCCCTCCTCACGTGAGGTTTATGGATACCAGAGACTGGAATACAAAAGACATATTGAAGTAATCATGCCTTATGTAAAATGTAGCACCTTGAGCCACAGAGTCAGGTAAGATGCTGTCCTTTTATCTAGACTTTGATCTGATTGATCACACATAGACATACCCACTCTCTCCGGAGTCCTGACTCCTTTCCTTTCCCACAGGAGGCCACACACAGGATAGGGGAACATCTTGAGCAGAGTGAGGACAGAGCAGACAGAGTATCCAGAATGTACAGGCCTGATCTGGGTGGAAAGAGGATGATGGATTGCCCCATACATGACTGTTATGACAGCTGTAAAACTCAGATTCACTCCTAAATGGTCAATTACTGGAGAGATACCTAAACAGAGACAGGCAGGGAGGCAAGGATTCAGTATCCTGGGCTCACTGCCTGCTTTTCATTAGGGCCACTCTAATTTATTTGGAGCCCTGGGCTTGAGTACTTGGTCCTCCCTGATTTTCATGCACACATGACGTGGTCCTAGTTCTCACCTCACCTGCTTTCCTTTGTCAGTTCCTAATGGGTTCTCCTTGACCATGTGCAGCCTGAGGTGCCCACGTGGACCTGTGGGCTGCTGAGTGCATAAGGTTTGGTTCATTCCCATAAATGCATTTTAAGTAATTATCCAAGCAAGAAACACTGGCACCTACCATGGGAACTGACAGCCAGGCACATACAAATCAGCAGCTCAGTAATGTTGGCATCTAGTCAAACCTGATCAGGTATACTGGGCTTTCTCCCTGTCATGAAGCCAGAAAGTGCATACAATGAGGCTTTTGCTACTGTCTCACAAAATAAGTAAATAAAAAATCAGTTTGGAAAATTATCTCTTCCCTTTGTTGTTGAAAAATCAGACTCTTTCTGCCTCCTCCCTCTAGGCTTCTTGAGTGACAAAGAACATGTCAAGAAAGTCATCGATCTAATTATGGAAAAAGCAATTACTGTTAAACAACTTTCCTGATGGAGGCTTTTAGGAAGAATGCATTGTTAAAGCCCCTGATGGAATGAACCATCTAGATCCATTGCTGCTCTTTGATCCAGCTTACCAACTATGTTAAGGCCAGATATGTATTTTTAATAAGAAAAACAACATAAGAACTAAATTTTATTATTTATTATAAAACATTCTTACAAATAACTGTTTTTCAACTGAAGTTTAGAATGATTAAATAAAAATGAATTTTGCAAGATCACATGGATATGTCATCTCAACAGAGATGAAGAGAACCAGTCTTGTAAACATAGTGTCTGAACACACAAGCAGCTTCTTGTCTTCTATAATGTGATGTGTCATAAACATTGGGTTGGTAAACCTTAAAAGAAATGCATCAATTTTTCATTCATTCACTCTTGATTTTATATATAGACCTTGCCAGGTATTCAAGCGCCTCAGTTTCTCAAACCAAGAAAATATCATCATCTGTCTAAAAAGATTAACAAGAGATCAGGTCATGCTGCATTTATCCTGATCCTCAAGCCATGCTGAATCTGGCTTTCTATGCCCTTTCTTCTGCACTCTATGGTGTCTTTTCACCATACAATAGTCTCATCCATTGCCACTTTTCAATCTAATTATGCTCTTATAAAATTATTAGACATCTGTAACATGTGATATTCAGTAATTGCTTAATAAATACAAATTAGAATTGTCTATTTGTAAAGATTGCACACTTTTAATATGATTATCATGCAATTATAAGGTAATTAATTTCCTAACATCAATTCAAACATGTATATATGTATGTCCTAAGTATCCTGATATTGCAAAACCATGTGTTTGTATTTCTTCATTTTTTCTTCTTGACTGATGGTATGAGATGTATGTCCTTTGACTCTGTACAAAGTGCCTATTCCCAATTCCTGGTTTTATGCAAAAGGAGTTTTGTATCAGTGAGGTAAAGAAATTTCCTTAACATTAAGCAGAGGCAAAAGGAGGTTTGAATGTAGATCTTCTGGTTCTCAATCCAAATGGGCTTATTCATTTAGACTGAGGTTTTTAAATAAAAATAAAGAATCACAAAACCACACAGTGCAGAATCTAGTTAGAGGAGGTAGGAAATGTGCATGCATATATGTGCACAGAAATCTAAGATTAACTATGCTAGATTGGAGGTGGTTGCAAATCTTTTAATACTTTTTCCACTGAGAGGAAGATTCTAGCAATCCTCACTTCAAATCTAGTGCTGTTATGGTTTTAACATGAGATGTCTCTCAAAAGATCCTGTTAATATGAGAATATTCAGATATAAAATGATTTAATTATGAAAGCTATAATGTAATCAGTCCATCATAGTTTGAATGGACAGACAGGGTGGTAACTATATGTAGCTAGGGTATGACTAGAGGAGGTGGGTCACTGGAGACATGCCCTGGAATGGTTCATCTTTCCTGTGGCCCCTCAACTCCCTCTCTGCTCCTGGCCATCATGATCTAAGAAACTATCCTTTCTCAGAGCTTTCTACCATGAGCTGAACCTCTGATACCATGAACCAAAATAAATTTTCCCTACTCTAAATTCTTGCTGGTATTTTGGTCACAGTGACACAAAGATGACTAATTTATTCTTTTTCTTTTTAAATTAATTTTAAATTATTTTGTGCATACAGTTTTATGAATTTTAATATGTGAACATGCATTTAGTATAAGAACAAATAACTTCCATTATAATCAAAAAGCATTCTGATTCAATACTCATGGGTCCCCCTCATATTCCCTGGAAGCCATATTCTCCCCCACTTCTTACTCCCTGGCATTTGCTGATCATCTCTATCACTAGAGTTTTACATTTTCAAGGTCATATAAATGGGATCACACAGTATTTAACATTTCAAGATTGCTTTTTTTCACTCAGCATATTGCCTTTGCTCTATGGAGTCACACTACATTCATTTTTTACTGCTGATTAGTATTCCAGTGTATGGATGTGCCACATCTATTTATTCATTCAAACATAAAGACATTTGGCTTGTTGCTAGTTTGTAGTGATTTAACCAACATTTTAATAAACTTAACTGGGCAGGTTTCTGTATCTTCATTTCTCTTGATTAGGGAAAAACTTTCAAACATATAACCATACCCATTTTTATATTTAGATAAACTGATTCTAATATTTATATGGAAAGTCAAAGAAACGAGAATAGTTACAACAATTTTGAAAGAAAAATGTTGGTGTTACAGTAATCATACTACTCAATTTAATAATTTTCTACAAAGTTATAGTAATCAAGACAGTATAGTATTATTACAGGAACAGACATGTAGGTCAATGGAATGATATAAAGTCCAGAAGGAGAACAATAATAATCTGGTCAATTGATTTCTGACAAAGGTGTAAAACAAACAAATTTAATGGAGAAAGGATGACATTTTCAAAAGATGGTTTTGTGAAAAATCAGACATCCATGTTAAAAAAAACTAAATAATTTTGGAGTATTATAAATGATTATTAAATTTTAAATGAGATAATTCATTATAAATATTAAATAATTATGCTTCACATTTTTGTTTCTAATTGTACAGCTTTATCATATAGAAATACAAATTTATTTAGTTTTGTAAATTGATTTACAAAATACACGCATAACTTTGCTAGCCCACATCTAAATGCATTTATCAGGAGGATTTTTTTTTTAATAGAGACTTACTTAGGAAGTTTGATATTATTGGGGGGATGGGCTTTTTTTTTTGAGAGTTTATAAGGCTCTATATGGTCATGTTGCCCATCAATAGAGGCAGTTCTACACCTTCCTTTCCAATCAGTTTCCCATTTTTTGTTGTTGTCATCCTTATATTGCAGTAAAATAAGCTCCCAGGATGATGTTAAATAGGCATATGAGAAGTGAATTCTTGCCTGTTCCCAGTGTTAGGGAACACTTCTGTTCCTCCTGCCAGTGTGATGCCAACTCTAAGCTTTGTGGATGTCCTGTATCAATTTGAGGAAGTTGCCTCCTATTTCCAGACTTACTATGTCATAATAAATCTTCTTGCAATGCCTCTATAACATGTGCATCTTAGCCACATGCGTGTCTACCTTGATGCAATAGTCGACAAAGAGAATGGCAAAGTTATAAGAAGAATTTTGCTACACTTCTTCCAAATTCATCTGTTGAAGCTAACACCCAGTAACTTAACAATGGTAGCATATTTGAACGCAGGACTTTAGGAAGGGGATTAAGTTAACATGAGGCCACTGGTTGGGCCCTAAATCAATATGACTGGCATCCTTGTACAAAGAGGATATTTGGACACCCAAGAAACAACAAAAATTAAAATGCACAGAGAAAAGACAGTGTGAGAACACTGTGAGAAAGTGATTATTTTGCAAGTTGAGAGAGACTGTAGAAAAAAATCAAACCTGCCAATACATTGTCTTTGACTTCCAGTGTAAAAATGTGAGAGAATAAACGTGTTATTGAAAACACCCAGTCTGTGGCAAACTTTGCAAACAAAAATATCAGTGGAAGATTAAAGTGCATCTACAAATAGTTTCCAATCCGTGGTAGAACTTATCATATAATAAAGGTGAAATTTCAGTTCATAAGAAAAATGGTTTATAAATCACTCAGTAAAAGTGACTACAAAGCCAGAAGAGAATAAATATCAAAACTTGTATGAACTGCTGTGCTAGTCAGCTTTTCATCAATGTGACCAGAATATATGAAAGAAACAACTTAGAAGAGGAAAAGTTTATTTTGGGTTCACAACCTCAGTGTTTCAGGAAATGGTCAGCCTTCTCCATGGTGCTGGACCTGAGGTGAGGCAGAACATCAAGGCAGAAGGGTGCGAAAAGGAATGTTTCTTAGATCATGGCAGTCAGGAAGCAGAGAGGGAGAATAAGAAGCCAGGGACAAGGTATAGTGAAAGGTCACTCCCCCAGGAACCTACCTCTTCCAGTCATACCCTACCTGCCTATAGTTACTATCCAGCAATTTATTTAAATTATAAATCCATCAAGTAAATTAATTCACTAATGAGATTATAGCTCTCATAAGCTAATAATTTTACTTCTGAACATTCCTGGATTTCCTAACACATGAGCATCTGGAGGGACATCTTATATCCAAACCATACAATTTTGAAAATAGATTACAAATGCATTAAAGACAAATGTGATGAAAAAAATTTAGGAGGCTAAATACAGGAGACATCTTTTGAACTTAGATCAGATATTTATCCAGATCCTACAAAAGAAAAGAGCACATATAGCTGTATATAAATAAATTAAAATATTTACACAGGAAAAGTTATCATAAACATACAGTACATGATGAATTATAAAATGTCCACAAATCCTTCCTTACCATTTTATGTATACCCATTTTCCTTTCCTTTTTTTTTCAGAGCTCTTTTTATTGGCGCTTTATAATATTATGTAATAATGTGATTCATTGTAATATATTTATACAGTCACACTTCATATATTGGTCTGTTTCATTTCCCTGAGGCACACCTTTCCCTTCTCTTTATATCCATTTTAAATGTGACTTTTCTGCATTCTCATAGTAGGTAGGCTCTGGATTGTTTTTGTGACTTGTTTTGACAAAGAGAATGTAGGGGTTACCTTATATAAGTTCTGAGACAGCACCAAAGGAAGCTTTGTGGACCTCTTCTGGAAACCTATGATGACCTTAGAAACTGAACAATGCATACTTTTACATTGCTGGTGGAGTTGCAAATTGGTGCACCCACACTGAAAAGCAGCATGAAGAATCCTCAGAAAACTTGGAATGGAATCACCTTTTGACCCAGTCATCCCACTCCTCTGGTTTATAGCCAAAGGACTTAAAATTAGCCTACTATAATAAAGCAGCCACATCAATGTTTATAGCAGCTCAGTTCACAATAGCTAGATTGTGGAACCAACCTAGATGCCTTTCAACAGATGAAAGAATAAAAAAAATTGTGGTAGTATGTATACACAATGGAATATTATTCAGCAATAAAGAATAATAATATTATGGTATTTGCAGAAAAATGGATGGGAATTGGAGAATATCATGCTAAGTGAAATAAGCCAATCCCAAAAAACCAAAGACTGAATGTTTTCCCCTATAAGAGGATGATGATATATATAATGGGAGTGACGGGGTGGGAAGTGAGAGAAGAATGGAGGAACAGTAGATTACATAGAGAGAAATGAGGGGGGATATAAAAAATAGTGCAATGAGACAGACATCATTACCCTATGTACATGTGTGATTACACAAATGGTGTGAATCTACATTGTGCACAACCATAGAAATGAAAAGGTGTACCCCATTTGTGTACAATGAATCAAAATGCAGTCTGTAAAAAATAAAAAAAAGTAAAAATAAAAATAAAATAAAATGAAAAAATTCCAAATGGAGACAGATTCTCAGCCTGTAGCCAGTGTCATCACCAGACACATGACAGATGCTGTCTTAGATCTTCCAGTCTCAGTTGAGCTATCAGAAGACTGCAGGTGCATGGATAACTCCACGCAAAATCAGCAGATACAGAACTGCCTGTTGACTCACGTCCAAATAGTTAATCTTCAGTCTCAAGAATAAAATTGGAAACTGATTGTTTTGCAGTAATAAATACCTAACACAGAAACATATAGCAGAAAATGTGGTAAACAAGTGATGGAAACATGTAAAATCAGCTTTGAGATCAGACAGTGGGAAAAGCACAGTGGGAGAAGCAGGAGGATTGAACAATGGATGAACCATGGGTGACCAGTGCTATAGAGGGATAGGGTAGTTGAAAATGTTGCTGCTTATTTCTTAGATGATAGAAGACATACATTGTCTCTAGCAATTAGAGAAATGCAAATTAAAACTAAACTAAGATTCCATTTCACTCCAGTCAGAATGGCAATTATCAAGAATATAAGTAACAATAAATGCTGGCAAGGATGTAGGGGAAAAGGCACACTTACACATTGCTGGAGGGACTGCAAATTGGTGCAACCACTCTGGAAAGCAGTATGAACGTTCCTCAAAAAATTTGGAGTGGAACCACCATTTGACCCAGTTATCCCTCTCCTTGATATATACTCAAAGGATTTTTAAATGAGCATACTATAGTGACTCAGCCACATCAATGTTTATAGCAGCTCAATTCACAATAGTTAATTATGGAACCAACCCAGATGCTCTTAAACAGATGAATGGATAAAGAAAATTTGGTATATATACACAATGGAGTATTAGCCATAAAGAAGAATAACTTTATGACATTTGCCACCAAATAGATGGATCTGGAGATGATTGTGCTAAGTGAAATAAGCCAGTCCCCAAAAGTCAAAGGTCAACTGTTCTCCCTGATATATGGAAAATAATTCACAATAAGGGGGACAAGGGTGAGGAGAAGAATAGAAGTGCAGTAGGTTAAACAATGGGGAATGGAGGGAAGGAAGAGGGGAATAGGAAAAGGAAAGACAGTGGAATGAAGCTGACTTAATTTTCTCATGTACGTTTGTGAAAACAACACAGTGAATCCTACCATCATATTCATCCACAAGAATGGGATCCTAACTAGAATAAGATATATTCCATGCTTAAATAAGTATTTTAATATGGATTCTGCTTTCATGTATAACTAAATAGTATCAACAAATTTTTAAAAAATTAAGAAAACATATCTAGTGAACTTGTAGGTATGGTCAGGGTGATGTCTAGGTCAAATGATGAAAGTGTCCAAGGAGGGCTTTAGGCAGAGTGAGATAAGGAAGTGCAGGAGAAAAGATGAACTAAAGAAAGGATTGTTTATTTTTTAATTATGATTTAATAAATCAGACAGGGGAAAACAAATTGTGCCTGTTTTCTCTGATGTGGATGCTTAGATATCAATCTGAGTGTAGAACAGTGATTGGTAAAGACTAAAATGTGGGAAGGTGAGGATAGAGGGAGAATGGATTAGAGGCACAAAAACACAGCTAGGTAGCAGGAATAAATTTCAGTTTCTAGAGCAAAATATGGTTGCTGGTCTTCAATAGCTATTATTAATTTTATGAATATCTAGAACAAAGGAATGCAACACCCTAAAAACAAAGTAATAATTAGGATATAGAAATGTTCATTTCCTGGAATCTATCAGTACATATTGCATGTGTACATCAAAACATAACTCTGTATTTCATAGATATGTACAATTACTACATGCTAATCAAAATTATAGAGAGACATTTAAGGAAATGGAAATGCTAGCTACCCTGATTTGATTATCCACATTATATACATGTATGGAATTATTCTGTATCCCATTAATATTTCTAATTAAAGTAGTAATAATTAACAATTTTTTTACTACCATAAGACTTGCTGGGTTGAAAATGTGTCACGCTTGTTTTCAATATATCCAGCTAGCAAAAGATTCTCTAAGTAAGAAATGGGCTCAAAATAAATACCAAAACAACAATAAGACCCTTTGTTAGGATTTAAGGAAGATTTGAGATAATGTCTCATAGATGCATCCAGTGAAATAAAAAGAGTGATCTTAAAGAGTGATACACCCCTAGTCACCCAACAGGCCGTAAGCAGAGAGAGGACCACGGGGAGAAATTCTTGGGATGGCTTTGGTGTGAAGAGTGGAATATCATCTGAAATGTAGAGATCCCACCTTAGAACAAAGAATAGAAACTGTTGAAAGTGAAAAAACTTCTGGCCTCCAAGCTTTTGTGAGCAGGTAACAACCTAAAAAGTCTTCCCAGCTGAAATGTGGCCTATTTTTATTCAAAAGGAAAAACTTTTCAGAAGATGGAGTTTAGAGCTGCAGAGAATGTGGACCAGAAAACCACCCTTGGGAGCAGAACTGAGTCTTACTGAAGGAACAGTTCTCATTCCTAGACTATAAGGACCACAGCCTTGACTGACTTTCAAACTTACCACAGACTAGTGACTGCTCCTGCCTCCGGTTCCTCACACATCAGCATGAGAAAACTTACTGTGACTGGCATGTAGCTGTCTTACTTATTCTGTTTACTGGATATGTGAGCAAAAGAAGACATGCCTTTGTAAGTCACGGATTTCCTGGTACAGGAGTTACCCTGAGGATCTTTCCCCAAAGGTCCTCATTCATAGCCAGTTGAAGGAAAAATGGCATTTGTTTTAAACCTCTTTGGGAATGATTTGTTATTACAGCATGGGATATTGGTGTATACTGTATATTAAAAAACTCTCAAAAGCTTGATATTCATGAAGTTCAACAAGCATTTTAAAAGAACTCATAAAGGCAATTAATTCAATAGAAAAATCAAAGAAAGACAAAGAGTAAATGGGCAAAGAGAGGAAATATTATATATAACAAGCATACTAAGGAAAAGATTCTCTGATTCAGTAGGAGAGAGGAAAATGCAAACTATCATAAGCATGAGCTATCACTTTAAATATTTCCCACTGGAAAAAGCGAACCTACATCGCCTATTGTTAATAGATATGTATACTATTATGACCTTTCTGGGAAGTGGTTTAGAAAAGAAAAATCCACTGCTATTAATATTAGATGTGTATTTGCTAAGCAACTTCACTTTTAAATCTCTCTTCAGTGGAAATAAATATACCATTATATTGTGATATATCAATGTATATAACTATATTTAGGATTATTTCCAGCATCAAGTAACAGAAAATAATATCACTTACCAGCAAATGGTAACTAAATTGCAAATATTTATACCAAAGTGTGTTGTTCAGCTCTGAAACTATGTAATCAGTTTACTTGAAAAAAATTTCCATGGTGTTAATTAAGCAATAGATATAATATAGGGAGAGTTTATTTATAATAAAATTATATTTGTAAAACAAACACTGTCCAAAATTTCAACCCTTTCATGTTCTTACAGATATTGATACATGTTGAATATGCAGTTATAAGAGTAAGGAGAAAAATAAAGTTTATTTATATAAAGGGTAGGATGGGAAGTAATGCAGGTGTATGTGGGAGGGAGAATGTCATGAAAGCACAAGGGAAGGAAACGATTTCACTTAAACAGAGTCACACCCACTATGTGTGGATGGGCACCTGCTTAAGTAAAAACTTCAAGAGGCAAAACAATTTTTTCAGATGGGATTCTACTTTTATAAAATTTATATTTGCATTGAAACATGACTTTAAACATTTGCATAAGTAAGAGGAAATTTTGTGATTGTATTCTCATCTGTTTGTCTATGGAGTCCGGTGAGGTGGAGATGCATAAATGTAAGTACTTTGCCTACATATATATACTTTGTTTATTGTATTTTTTATAACTCTCCCTTCATTTTTTCATATTATTCCATACTATCTTTTATTCATTTATTCACGTTTTTATTTATATTGTGATAATGATACATAACATAAATTTGCCATTTCAACCATCTCCAGGCACCTAGTTCAGTGGGCTTACATACACTCACATCACTGTGGACCCACCATCACCATCCTTCTCCAGAACATGGCCTCGTCCTATGCTGGAATTCTGTATACTTTCAACAACCCCACACTTCCCCTTTTTTCCTGGTCACTGGTAACCCCCATTTCATTTTGTCTGTATGAAATGTATTACTCTATACTTCAGGTAAATATAATAACACACATATGTGTGTATCTAAGGTAAGACTACTCCAAATTCATCATTTAAATAGGATAATACAATAGCTGCCCTTGTATGTCTGGTTCACTTCATACAGCACACTGATACTTCATGCAAGTTACTTTCTGAAGCTCCCACCTAAGGGATGGGGAGTTATGTTTTATCACATTGATAAATGACCTACACAAAATTAACTGGAAATCTTCAGAAAAATGTGTCTGTTATCCCCCATTACTTCTGTATTTAATTGTTTATTTATATAAACATGAACATATGGATATTTATTTCATGCTTAGTATTAAGCAGTAACCTGTTATTAATTTGGTTGTTCAAATTCCTCCAGTTTGGGTTTCTATGAGCTCTTTTATGATCTCTGTGTCCATTTGTCATATCTACATTGGTTTGTTTTTCAAGCACTCTCTGTACTTTCTGTTACTACCGGATGCTCCAGGCTCATTTTATATTTTTCCTGTCCCTGTCCTAAAATCAGTTATTTCTCCAAAATCAGTTATTGTGGCTTTCTTTATTGGAGAATAGTATTAAAAGTCAAAAAATATCTGGCTGATTTTTCACTACATAAAAATTATAATTTTTTAGAACTGGTAGTCATTAAAGACTTTTTGAGTAGAATAATACACTCACAAAAACATGTAATATTTTATCTTTTAATTTAAATTCATTAGCAACTATATAAAACAAAATTTGTGCATATTAATGGGGTACCTTGTGATGGCTCTATACATGTATATATTGTGTTATATTACAATCAAGTAAAACATTAATAGGTGAGATTCTACAATTTAAGTATAATGGGGAGGCTAATTAGGGGACAATAAATAAATTTTCTGCAATAATATATAGGAAAAAGACTGAACAACGGTGCTTGACCTGGAACTGTAAACCTGATTTTTTTTCTCTGTCAATATAGTTTTATGAGATGCTTGGGGACAGGATCTAAGTCTTATTTATCACTATATTGCCATACTTTGGTGCAAAGGAAGAAAAGATAGAAAGGGGTTGGGGAAGAGTGGTATAAGAATTTTAAAGTAGAAGAAAGGAGGAATGGACGAATGGAGGAGAAAACGAAGAAAGGGAAGAAGGAAGGAAGTAAACAATGGAGGAAAGGAGGGGGGAAGGAAGAGAAGGAGGGAGAGAGGGATAAAGGAAGTAAGGAAGGAAGAAAAGCAGGCAGGCAGGTAGCAAGAAGGTAGAAAAAGGCATGCAGGGAGGGAGAGAGGGGAAAAGGAGGAAGGAGGCAAAGGATAAAGAATGAGGAAAATTGAGGGAAGAAAGGAAAGAAGTCTTCTGCAATAGAAATACACAATGTTTTTGAGAGTTTGAATGCTACCACCAGTTCTTTTTGAAGAAAAATTATGCAATATTAATTTCACAAATATTTGCTTTTTGCTTTTCACCTTGCTTGGGGACAGGATAATTGGATAATACCAATTATCACAGTTTATAATAAGACAATAAATAAGAGAATAAACAAGTCACCAGGCCAGAGGATGTTATAAGAAAGATGAAGAGCTCACTGTTACTTCAGTGATAAAGCACACATTTCTAGAAAATCTAAAACTAAGTCTTTGTCCTGTGCGATAATCAAAATCACTGATCAACTTCCCAACAAATATAACAAAAACAGATAATAAACTAAATTTACATTTAAAATATATGTTTAGGATTTATTTACTTATTTAATGGGGACCCTTTGGGAATATAAAATAAAGGCAAGAATTGGAGAAGGACTGTTAAGTATTGACTAACACTTAAGAATTTCTAAATGACTTCAAATGAGACCCAAAGTCAACCTTCCAGTGTTGACTCTACTCTCTTCTGAAGATGCAACAAATGAAAAGCTAATATTCCTGTTAAATTGTAGATAGCATAGAGGTGTTAGATGACATGGATTTAGATATGGACAAAATGTGATCAGTCTGCTTAATTTCCCCAAGGATGCAAACTTGATGGAAAAAAAAAAAAAAAAAAAAAAAAAAAAAAAAAATCCCCCTTTTTCTTTTCATTCATAAAGCTGAACCCAATTCTTCCAGCAAACACACATTTTGTAGAAGGAGCACTGCAGTGTAAAATTAATTTTATCCTTTTTTATAGCAGTCTATCTAATAACACATCCTCTGTTACATGGAGTCTATCGTGTTGTGCTGGATGATTTGAAATAGAGCCCTCCTCCTCTATCTATACACACCCAAATTGGTTATTATTAGAAGTTACAACTTAGAAGTCCTTTGTATTCCAGCTTCTATTCTTCTATTCCTTTTAAATTATGAAGTATCTAAACTATTTCAATTATTTGGACTAGGTAGTTTACATATATTAACAAAAACAATAACTTCCATAATTTGTGCATATTCATCTTTATAAAGTTAAGTGATGTCTCTATGATTCTAATCCACAGGTTTCTAGAATAATGTAGCTTCTTCATGCCTCCATGCTTCCGGAGATAAATGAAGTCATTTTTAGCCCCTATACTATGTGAGGGAAGTCGTGAGAACTGATAGTGTGTGGTCACATGATGTTTCTCATATTGTCTTTTTCTTCCTTCTGTGCATCCCTCCTGAGTCAAACAGGAAGTCAATTTCATCAATGTTATATCCAGTTTGCTTTTCAATATAAATATATTTCTGGAGAGAGCAAATAAAAAGATTTTTTTCTTTAATTTTCTTTAATTATTTTTTTTTACTCTGAGCAGTAAAAGAATCAGAATCAGTTCATTTTGACCATATGAAATGTGTGATTACTAGATATGAAAATGCTTATTGTTTTAGTCAGATTTGTTGCAGCTATGACCAAAGGACCTGACAAGAACAATTTTAAAGAATGAAAAGTTTATTTGGGGGCTCACTGTTTCAGAGTTCTTCTCAGCCCTTAGATGGATGACTCCATTCCCTGGGGCTCACGGTGAGGCAGAAGGGTATGGAGGACAAAGAAACTCAGAACACCACATCAGGAAGCACAGAGAGAGAGAGCTCTGTTCAATGAGGATAAAAAAATAAATAAATAAAAATCCCCAAAAGGCACGCCTCAGGAGACCCACCTCCTCCAGCCTCACACTGCCTGCCTGTCCAGTTAATCCCTATCAGGGGATTGATGCAGTGATTATGTTAAGACTCTCATCATTTTACCTTTACATTTTCTTACACTGTCTCACACATGACCTTTTGGGGGACACCTCTTATCTTATCCATAACACTCCCTAATTCCAACAAAAGGAGACAAGTTTAGAGAAATTCATAACTTACTAAAAACCACACATTTCAGATGTAAGACAGTCAAAAGTCTAACTCCTTGGTGGATCTTAATACTCAGATACTTTGAAACAATCCTGATTCCCTATGGCATCCATGAGACTTCAAATTCCTTAGTATAATAAAAATTCTTAATATTTTTATTCTTGTATTTCTTTCTGCTTTAGCATATTTCTCATCTGCTTATTCCTACTCAACTTCGGACCTAACAATACAGTCAAGGTAAATCTAGAAATGTAGTCAGGTTACACTTAAATCTCTCAAAAAATAATAGATAATTAATTGTGTCCGTGAGAATGTAGAGAATAATATCAAATGGATACTTGGATCTACAAGAAGGAATAAAGACCACAGGAAATGATACACATGTGGGTAATGATGTTGTGAGATTTTGTTTTCCCTGGTTACCATTTTAAAATATACCTGTCTAAAAAAGTACTATATTGTGGGATTTATAAGGTATAAGTAAGACATAACAAAAACACAGAAATATCTGAATGGAACATAGAAATTGATAAAAACATTGTGCTGTATTTAAAAAAAAAATGGAATACTGGGATATCACTCATCAATTAAAAACACTGATGCAAGCTACAGCAGAAACTGTATTTTCAGTAAAAAATTCAGACAAAAGTATAGATCTAGTTTAGTTCTGTTATTAAAATGTCCATAATCAGGAAAAACTAATGTGTAATCATATAAATTAAAACAGAGGTTGCTCATGGGAGCAGGAATTAACCAGGAGATACATATTTTCTGAAGTAATAGTAATGTTTTGTTTTGGTTGGTATAACTTTTTTACCATATATAAACTTATACTTAATTTTTAAAAAATAGCATGAAGATCATTCTTTATTATGGATAGGGAAGATATCTGATTTTTGAGATCTAAGTGTTTGGACCAAATGTATATATCAAAGTAATGAACAATTCATAGACACTTAGATCTAGAAGGACTTTGAAGTTTCTTTAATCCAAATTCCTTTTTCTTATTTCAGAAAAGTGGAAATTGATGTCTACAGATGAAATTTTCTTTACCTTATTACACATTGAGATTGCATTTTATGATAATTTAAAAAATATTTTCTCACAAAAGTCTCTCAGATTGTAGTTGCTGAACTGGAAGACAGTTTAGCTCAATTAGACTTACTTCCTGGCTTTTTTAATTGAAAGAGAACAGATAAAGAGATGTGTATAAAACATATGTGCAGCATAATCTGTCATGGTTTGAATATGAAGTGTCCCCAAAAGCTCATGCGTGAGACAATACTTCCTGGTTCAGAGGAGAAATGATTGGGTTGTAAAAGTCTTAACCCAATTAGTGATTTAATGCCTGATAGGGATTAACTGAGTGGTACCTGAAAGGGTAGGGTGTGGCTGAAGGAGATTGGAATTGAGGCATGGCTTTGGGGTATATAGTTTGTATGTCTCTCTCTCTTTCTCTGCTTTCTGACCAACATGTAAGCTGCCTCCTTCTACCATACTCACCTGCCATGATATTCAGCCTCACCTCCAGCCCCAAGGAATGGAGCTGGCCTTCTGTGGACTAAGACCTCTAATTGAGAGCACTCAATTAAACTTTGTCTCTTCTACAGTTGTTCTTGTCAGATCTTTTAGTCACAACAGCAAAAGAACTGAATACAAAATAATCATAGAGACCACAAAATAAAATGTATCTCCCCATAAATTTGGTACATTTATGCTCCAACTGAAATTACAGTTCCTTCCCATCTTACCAAAGGGAATGCTCATCTAACTTCCAATATTATAGACCTTTTGTGCCTACTTTTGTAATCTATGGAAATAGAATTTTTCTGGATTTGTTCATTAATGTTCATCTTTCGTCCCTTGGTAATATTTTTGTAAAATTTAATTGTATTATTTAAAAAATACAGTTCATGGCATAAACAGACCATTGTTTATCCATCTTTACAATGACACCTATTTTTTCCCCTAGTTTTTACAATAGAAATAATATTTCTGTGAACATTTTTATACATTTGTCTTGGTATATGTGAACATGCACATTTTTTAATATTTCTCAGCAGTGAAATTATGTAATCATTTAGTATATTAGTGATTATTATTTTTATATAAAATTAGTTTATGTTTCCATCAATAGGAGTTTCCTGTTGTGACCTTTGTTTGCTCAGAATTTTATCTTTTCATATTAGCCTTTCTAGAGAGTGTCCATCAACATCACATAGTAAATAGTGTTTCTCTGATTTCATATAAAGTAAGGATTTTTTCATAGGTTAAATTGCCAAGTAGACATCTTCCTTTTGCAAGATGAAAATGTAAATTTCTTGCACATTTTTTAAAGCATAGCTCTGTATTTTCTGTCTCCATAACTTTCTATTATATGTGTTTCAGTTGCTTTTCTACTCTGATATTCCTTTTCACTCTCATTTTGGATAATAAGAACTTTCTATTTTTATTTAGCCAAATTAGTAAAATTTCTTTCACTCATTATTTTTGTCTTATAAAAATCATTTCACTTACATGTCCTCAAATATGTTTTTCTGGTATATTTTCTAAAGGTTTTTGTTGTATTGGCTTTCACATTTTGATTCACACTGCATCTGAAATTGGTTCTTTTATGTTGTGGTGTGAATGTCACTTATGTTTATTTATATGTGTACAGAATTTATATCATACAAACTATAACAATCATTATTTTTATTGTACCATCAGTATCATAAATAAAATGTCCATATATTTATGGTTATTTTAGATCATTCTTTTTCTTATATTTAATATGTTTTTTAATCTCTTATTCTCAGCACTATACTTTCAAAATTACTATAACTTTATAATAAGTCCACATGATGCTTCTTATCTCTATGCATTTTCACATAGATGTTTGAGTTTTCAGTTATCACACTTATGAACCAAAAAAAGTAAAGCTTAAGGTATTTATTAATATTACATTAGAATTGTAGATAAAATAGTTCATGTATTTATAGCTTTTTTTCTGCAATCCATAAACATGATATGCTCCTTTGTTGATCTTCTTTAATTTATTTTAGAAAATTTTAAAAATTTAGTCATCTCATCATAGGATTTTAATATTATGCCCCAAATCTTAATGCAATAAGCCAATAAAAAGAAAATAAAAAGTATACAGATTGAGAAAAAAATTAAAATATTTTTATTAGCAGATGGCATGATTATTTATATAGAAAATCTATCAGAATGTATTAAAAATTTCCTAGAACTAAATAAATACATCACATTTAACACTGCATGATTAATAAAAATCTCTTCTTCTATAGGCCAGTGATGAACAACTAGAATTTAAAGTTAAAAATATAATATCATTTATTTTTTCAAAAATCTTAGACATAAGTCTAATTAAATATGACCAAGATCTATGTGCAGAAAACCACAAAGCTCTGATGAAATAATCAGATGGAAACTCAGTAAACAGAAAGATATTCTATGTTCATGGATAGGTAAATTCAATATGTTCAACGTGTCAGTTCTTCCCAAATCCGTTGACTCAGCAATCTCAATCAAAATTGAATAAAATTATATTTTAAATATTGAAAAATAATTCTAAAATTTATGTGGAGAGGCAAAATGACCCAGAATAAACAACAACAAAAAAAAAAAATTCAAGGAAAAAAACAAAGTCAGAGAACTCATACTACCTAACTTCAAGAATTACTATTAAGTTACAGTAATCAAGACTGAAATATTGATGAAAGAATAAATACATCAGTGGAATCCAATAGAGACCCAAAATGCATCACATAAATATGGTAAACAGAACATTGACAAAGGGGTAAAATCAATACAATGGAAAGAAATAAATCCTTTCACAAATGATTCTGGATTGATTAGTCATATATACTAGAAAAAAATAAAAAATAAACCTATACATAATTTTTATACCCTTCACAAATATTGGCTTAAAATATTAAGATGGATGGTAGACCTAAAATGTAAAACACAAAACAATAAAACTAGATGGTAACATAGCTGAGAATTTAGGTGACAGTTCATTCTTCAATGACAATTTAGATGACACCAAAGACATAATTCCCTAAAGAAAAAATAGGTAACCTAGACTTTACTTAAACTAAAAATTTCTGCTCTGTGTAAGTTACCACCAAGTGATTGAGAAGACAAGTCACAAGTTAGAGGGAAATATTTGTATAAGAAATATATGTTGAAAGGTCATTATTCTAAGTACACAAAAGAACTCTAAAACTTCCAAAATAAGTTAAAATATTTATAGGAAAAAATAGGCAAAAAATAAATAAAAATCTCATCACACATATATAGCTGGCAAATAAGAATATGAAAAGATGCTTCACATCATGTCATTAAAGATCTGCAAATTAAAACAACAGCTATATACCTTTACTCATTTATTAGAATGAAGCCAATACAAACATTGACAACAAAAAATGCTGAAGAAAATATGGAATAAAGGATCTCTTATTCCTTGATGGTAGAAATATATTACTTTTGAAGACATTTTGACAGTTTCTTACAAAACCAAACTTACTCTTAACATGAATCATAGAAATCTTACTCTCTAGTATTTACCCACATGGGTTAAAACAGACATTCACACAAAATCATGCATGCAAATAAATGTTTCTGTTACCTTTATTTGTAATAGCCAACAATTTTGAAACAATCAAAATACCTTCAGACCAGGTGAATGTATAAATAAATAGTTGTATGTCCAAATAATGGAATATTATTCAGTGCTAAAGAGAAATGGGATATCAACCCATAAAAAGATACAGAGGAACATTACATGCAAATTACTAAGTGAACAAACTGGTTGAAAACCATTTATGGTTTCAACTTATAGTCTGAAGATGCAAAACAGTAAAATGATCAGTAGTTTCAGGAGTTAAAAATGAGCAGACAGAGCTCAAATGTATTCAGAGCAGCAAAAGTATTTGGCATACTGCAGTGGTAGATACATATCATAATGGGGAATACTTCTGTCCAAATTCATGAATTTAGATCATATAACAAGAGGGAACCAAAGTGGGTGTAAGGGGAGGTGCAAGTTTTGAGGAAGTAGGTGCATAACTACTTTTCTCTCAAATTAGCTGTGAATGTAAAAAGTCTCTAAAACACTAAAGTTCACTTTTTTTCAACTATCTAAAGTCTCATACATTTTTCTTTTAGATCTTTTTGTAGGTATCAGATATTTTTGATACTGTCATTTTGTATTCTAACAAGTGGTGGCTGAAGCTGAGTTTTATATATTTTTTATATATTAATCTTTATCTAGCAAAACTGTTGAACTTAGTAATTCTAGTAATTATCTTCCTATTATTTTTCATTTTCTTGTATTGTCAATTTGCTCAAAAATAACATTTTATTTCTTTCTCTTTACTCAGACATATTTTATTTTGCTTGTTTATTGCATTGATTAGTAATCCTAGGACAATAATAAAGACAAATTTGAATACTTGTGTTTTACTAATCTCACATGAAAAACTTTATTTCCTCATTAACTTTAAAATATAACTTTTTCCCCATAGATCAAGGGTATATTCTTAGGTTGCAAATGTATTATTTTTAATCACAATGGAAATTATACATTACCAATTTTTACTGTATTTATGAATCTGATTGCTTTTAATTTTTATACATAGTTCAACTCTGCATTTCTAAAATAGATAGAATGTAGTCATCATGTATTATTCCTTATACATATTGCTGGATTTTGCAATTCATATTTTCTTTGGAGTTTTGGAATACATGTCTTTGATTGATAATGGCTTGAAATTTTCTCAGAATAGTCTTGTTGAGATTTAGAATTAAAACAAGAATTCCAGAGAGATTATACTTTAAAATTACCCCAATATCTTTTAAGTCAGCTTTGTGTAATGGTTTCTGATTTATATGTGATGTCTAAAAAAAAAGAAATATATGAATATATATGGATTGTTTTCATATGGAGATGAAATTGTAAATTCCTTCTGGGAATAAAATATTTGAAATGAAAAAAATGCTGCTCACATAAAATGTTTCCTCTTTTCATATCCTTGAATGAAAAAATGTTGCATAAGATCAGTAATTTTCTTTCTTAAATATTCAACAAAATTACTTAAAAAGACAAAAGTCCTGGTATTTTCTTTGAGGGAAGATTTTAATTGCAAATTTCTTTAATAGAATTAAAATAGTTAAAATCATTCTGATTTTCTATCTAATGTTTGAAAAATTATATTTTTCTATGAAAAAACTTTCTATTGAAGTTTCACATGACTGAAAGAATTCACAGGGAGACAGGGGTCAAAGCTAAGCACTGGAGTAATTCCACTTTATTCAGAAAGGAGTGTGTTTATATAGAGCCGGATGTGGGCTGATTGGTTGGGGCATGAAACGGGGTGAGAGTTGATAGGATGAGTCCCGTTGCTGGGGGTTTCAGGTGGAAGTGCTGAGTGCTGATTGGGTGTGGCGTGGCGCCTGCAGGAACAGCGATGGGAGATAGAATCCAGAAGAGAAGGCTGACCAGCCCCATGTTGGGAAAAGTTGGGAAAATATTTTGCTTAGCATAATAGTCTCCAGATCCATTTATTTCCTAGAAAATGTCATAAAGTCATTCTTGTTAAGGTGGGGTGATATTCCATTGTGCATATATACCACATTTTTAAATTTATTCATCTGTTAAGGGTACCTAGGTTAGTTTCATAGCTTTGCTATTATGAATTGAGCTG
Organism: Sciurus vulgaris; assembly: GCF_902686455.1. Taxonomy (NCBI): domain Eukaryota; kingdom Metazoa; phylum Chordata; class Mammalia; order Rodentia; family Sciuridae; genus Sciurus; species Sciurus vulgaris. Next base: position 75,348,457 of record NC_136463.1, read on the forward strand.
CTATAAATATTGATGTGGCCATATCACTACAGTATGCAGATTTTACATCCTATTGAAACATACCAAGCAGTGGGATAACTGGATCAAATGGTGGTTACATTCCAAGTTTTCTAAGGAATCTCCATACTGCTTTCCAGAGTGGATGCACCAATTTGCAGTCCACCGGCAATGTATGAGTGTACCTCTTCCCCCACATCCTCACCAACATTTACTATTATTTATATTCTTGATAATTGCCATTCTGACTGCAGTGAATTAAAAATCTCAGGGTAGTTTTAATTTGCTTTTCTCTAATTGCTGGAAATATTGTACTTTTTTTCATATATTTGTTGATCCACTATTTCTTCTTCTGTATAGTGTCTGTTGAGGTTTTTTTGCCCATTTATTGATTGGGTTATTTGTTTTTGTGGTGTTAAGTTTTTTGTATTCTTTATATATCCTGGAGATTTATGCTCTCTCTGAGGTGCAGGTGGCAAAGATTTTCTTCCATTCATTGGACCTCTTTTTGCACTCTTGCTTGTTGCCTTTGCTGTAAAGATTTTTAATTTGATATCATCCCATTTACCAATTCTTGATTTACTTTTTGTGCTTTAGGAGTCTTGTTGAGGAAGTCGGTTGCTAAGCAGACATGATAGAAATTTGGGCCTTCATCTTCTTCTAGTAGTTATAGGATCTCTGGTCTAATGCCTAGGTCTTTGATCCACTTTTAGTTCAGTTTTGTACCCGATGAGAGAGAGGGGTTAAATTTCATTCTGCTACATATGTATTTCCAGTTTTCCCAGCACCATTTCTTGAGGAGGCTACCTTTTCTTCAATGTATGTTTTTGGTATGTCTAGAATGAGATAACTGTATTCATGTGAATTTGTCTCTGCGTCTTCTTTTATATACCATTGTTCTAAATGTCTGTTTTCTTGTCAATACCATGCCATTTTTATAACTATACTTTAATATAATTTAGTGTCTGTTATTGTGATGCCTCCTCCTGCTTTACTAGTCTCTCTGAGGACTGCTTTGTCTATCTGGGCCTCTTGTTTTTCCGAATGAATTTCATGTCTGCCTTTTCTATTTCTAGGAAGAATGTCATTGGAATTTTAATAAGCATTGCATTAAATCTTTATAGGGTTTTTGATAGTATGGCCATTTTGATGATATTAATTCTGCCTATCCAAGAACATGAGAGAGATTTCCATCTTCTAAGATATTCTTTGATTTCTTTTTTTCATTTTTAAATCTTTTTTAAAATCTATTTATTTTGATTCATTTTAAACAAATGGGGTATAACTTGGTTCTCTGGTTTAAATGAAGGAGATCATACCATTTGTGTAACCATACATGTACATAGGGTAATTATGTTTGTCTCAATCTGTTATTTTTCCCTTCCCCCCAATCCTCCCACCCCTCTTTTTCATCTATACAATTCATCCATCCTCCATTCTTGCCACCCTCCTACCCCCCTTTATGCATCATTATCTGCTTATCAGAGATCATTCATCCTTTGGTTTTTTGGGATTTGCCTATCTCACTTAGCATGATGTTGTCCAATTTCATCCATTTGCCTGCAAATGCCATAATTTTATTCTTCTTTATGAATGAGTAATATTCCATTGTGTATATATACCACAGTTCTTTATCCATTCATCAATTGAAGGGTATCTAGTTTGGTTCCACAATCTGGCTATTGTGAATAGAGCAGCTATGAACGTTGATGTGGCTGGATCAATGTAGATTGCTGATTTTAAGTCCTTTGGGTATAGGCCAAGGAGTGGGATAGCTGGGTCAAATGGTGGTTCCATTCCAAGTTTTCTAAGGACTCTCCACACTGCTTTCCACAGTGGCTGCATTAATTGGCATCCCCACCAGCCATGTATGAGTGTACCTTTTTCCCCACATCCTCACCAACACCTATTGTTGCTTGTATTTTTGATAATCGCCATTCTAATTGGGGTGAGATGGAATCTTAGGGTAGTTTTGATTTGCATTTCTCTTATTACTAGAGATGTTGAATATTTTTTCATGTTTGTTGATTGCTTGTAGATTTTCTTCTGTGAAGTGTCTGCTCATTTCCTTAGCCCATTGTTGATTGGGTTATTTGTATTCTTGGTGTAAAGTTTATTGAGTTCTTTATAGATTCTGGAGATTAGTGCTCTAGCTGAAGTTATGAGTGGCAAAGATTTTCTCCCACTCTTAGGCTCTCTCTTCACGTTGCTGATAGTTTCCGTTGATGATAAAAAAGGTTTTTAGTTTGAATCTATCCCAATTATTGATCCTGCTTTTATTTCTTGTGCTTTGGGAGTCCTGTTAAGGAAGTTTGATCCCAAGCTGACATGATAAAGATTTGGACCTACTTTTTCTCCTTGTCTGATTCCAAGGACCTTGATCCATTTTGAGTTGAGTTTTAATTTGATATCATCCCATTTACCAATTCTTGATTTACTTTTTGTGCTTTAGGAGTCTTGTTGAGGAAGTTGGTTGCTAAGCAGACATGATGGAAATTTGGACCTACATCTTCTGCTAGTAGTTATAGGATCCTGGTTCCTCTAAGTATATAATCATATCATCAGCAAATAGGGATAGTTTGAGTTCTTCTTTTCCTATTCGTATCCCTTTAATTTCTTTGGTCTGTCTAATTACTCTGGCTAGAGTTTCAAGGATGTTATTGAATAGAAGTAGTGAAAGAGGGCATCCCTGCCTTGTTCCAGTTTTTAGGTGGAACACTTTCAGTTTTTCACCATTTAGAATGATATTAGCCATGGGCTTAGCATAGATAGCTTTTACAATGTTGAGGAATATTCCCACTGTCCCTATTTTTTCTAGAATTTTGAGCATGAAAGGGTGCTGTATTTTACCAAATGCTTTTTCTGCATCTATTGAAATAGTCATGTGATTCTTAACTTTAAGTCTGTTGATATAGTGAACTACATTTATTGATTTCTGGATGTTGAACCAACCTTGCATCCCTGTGATAAAACCCATGGTGTATTATCTTTTTCATATGTTTTTGTATGCAATTTGATAAAATCTTGTTAAGAATTTTTGTATCTATGTTCATTAGGGATATTGGTCTGAAATTTTCTTTCCTCGATGTGTCTCTGTCTGGTTTTGGTATCAGGGTGATATTAGTTTCATAGAATGAGTTTGTAATGATTCCCTCCTCTTCTATTTCATGGAATACTTTGAGGAGTATTGGAATGAGCTCTTCTTTGAAGGTCTTGTAGAACTTGACTGAGAATCCATATGGTCCTGGAGTTTTCTTTGTTGGTAGGCTTTTGATTCTTTGTTGGTAGGCTTTTGATCAATTTCTTTCTGTAGTGTATATAATTTTCATTATATAGGTCTTTCACTTCCTTTGTTAGACTGAGTCTCAGGTATTTTATTTTTTGAGGCTATTTTAAGTGGGAAAGTTTTCCTAATTTCTCTAACAACTGATTCATCACAGTGTATAGAAATGAAATTATTTATGGGTTTTAAGTTTATATCCTACTTCTTTGCTGAATTCATTTATGATTTCTAGAAGTTATGTGGTGGAGTTTTTTGGGTCTTCTAAATATAAACTCATGTCATCAGCAAACAGTGACAGTTTGAGTTCTTTTTTATTTAAATCCCTTAATTTATTTCTTTTGCCTAGTTGCTCTGGCTAGAGTTTCAAGGAGTGTGTTGAATAGAAAAATTGTAAACTGACAATCAAAATATGTTTCAGACCATTGTTACCGTCATAATGGAAATAATTTCTTAATTGTTCATCAGGAAACTTTTTCCTTTATAAAAAAATTTTTATATGCAGAATGATCCATGGACATTTATGCCTATACATACTTGTCTCACTCTTCTCATTTCTAGCATTACTTGAGGGTGGTTATTTTCTTGACTCTGTCTTTTGAGGACAGGATTTTTGATTAGTATGTCTTGGTTTTGTTTTGTATTGTTTATTTTTATTTTATTTTGTTTTTCTCCTATTTCACATAATTTTCTTCCTCTCTTTTCTTTCACTATCAAATTCTATGTTTCTTTCGCACTTTCTTTAACTCTTTCCTATTACTCTCTCATTTTCCTTCTCGTTATCATCCTTTATCTTCTCTGCATTCTCCCTGTTATCCTTTATGAAATAGCAAACCCTTTTGTAAACATAATAATATCTCTACTGTTGGCAATTGCTTATCATACTATTTCTGTTTACAGTGTCAATTAACATAGTAGTCAAAATAGGAACTATTTAGTTTAATGCTGAATATTGGTTTCATTAGTTGTTTTTATTATTTGTCTCCCCCTAAACCATGAGGTATTAGAAGGGTAGAAGGTCTGCCACCTCAGAGTCTTACTGAGACATACAAAAAGCATGACAAAACAGGGGAATAAACCATCCCAAACAAATTAAACTACCTCATTAACAGATCCAATGATGTCATAGTGGAGGAATGTTAGAGAAAGAATTCAGAAAGTTCATTGTTAAATTAATCAATGGTCTTATAGTAAGGTGAAACCCAAATATAGATACACACACACACATGCACACACACACACACACACAATTTATATATATAAAAATCTCAATGGGAGGATACCCTATCTTTAGTGTAATGTTAGGTATTTACATATATATTCATGTGTATTCATATTGTATTTTTATAAAACCCTAACTATACCCATCACTTAAACATAGTCTTACACATAACACTACCCCAGCCATAAAATATTTATATATAACCACATACAGTTATATGAATATGCATATATATTTTGACATATATATTTATATTTTGATTTATAATTCATATGTATTTTCATATATATTCATTTATATATTTATTACCCATCTTTAAACCAATTGTAAACATCCACTTAAACTTAAATATATCTATGTACAAACCATATACATTTATATGTTTTCATGGATATTTTTACATATATATGCATTCATATATATGGATATATATGATAATACCCTACCCCTAACCTTATTTCTAAACTTAGTCCCAGCCCTAACATTACCCCTAAACATAAATATCTTTACATGTAACTCATATCAGGTTACTTGAATATTCACATATATTTTGACATATAGATTTATAAATTCACATAAAAATTCACTTATATGTTCATCTATATACATTTATACATGCATACTCTATCTTTAAAAATCCCCCTAAACATAATCCTAGGCATATATAAAAGCATATATATTTATAAGGTTTCATATATATTTATGTGGATATTTATATTTATGTTCATGTATACTGATATATATGTCCAAATCACATCCCTAAGCTGAACACTACTACTTAATTCAGAATTAAACTCAACACTATCCTTAACTATAAATCTTTTATTTATAAATTATATATATGGATATCCATATATATTTTCACATATATATTTACATATCTCTTTATACTTTGATATATATCAAATATAAATGTAACCATAATCCTACACCTAAATGAAACAAAAATCTTAATCCCAATCCAAACTCTAACCCAACTCAAAAACACAATCATACTCATATTATATTGATATATATTATATTTTTACAAATATTTATATAATTTTGCAAATAAATTTATATGTATGTATTCATTTGTACTCATATACAAATTACTACCACAACTCTAACTGTAACACTAACCTTAAACACCAAATTTTCATCCCATAACCAAAGTCCAATTTAGAAGCACTAACTCCAGACATTAAATCCTAACAGTTATGCAAAAACATAAATGCTATTCTTATTCTAACACTAAATTGAACCCTACATCTATACATATATATATATTTTTATAAATTAATTTACACAAATATTTATATCCAAACTCCAAGGGTAAACTTAACCTTAATTTTTAATAACACCTAAACCTAACCATACTCATATGCATATTTATATATGTATATATATTAATATTTTCATAATATAGTGTGCTAAATATATTCACATATCCATTCATGTATCCACCTATGTATATATTTTTACATACTCACACATTATCGTACCCTAAATCTTAACTTTAACACTAATCCTAACCCTGAACATATTCATATCTATAATCATATACAAACATATATATAAATCTTACACATACTCACATATACATTCACATATATATTCATGTATATTCATATGTGTATTCTTATAAAACCCTAACCATAAACCAACACTTAAACATAGTCCTAACCATAATGTTACTCCATAAAATATCCATACATAAAATATATGAATCCAGGATTTTCTAGAAAACGTTTAATTCTACAAAAATTCCTACTCTTTTATCTGTTATGTTTGGTTGGTCAGTCTGTCTGTCTGTCTATCATCATCTATTGTTCCATCTATCTAAGCTCTTTATAGATATTCTGTCTAATTTACAAGGTCAATATTCCTTTATATTTAACTGTGAAATTATCCTCTCTTGCTTTTCATTTATTCCCAAATTTCCATGGTGCTATGTCAAATCATTTTCTCATGTTAGGAGAATATCATTAGTGTGTGGTGTGTGTGTGTGTGTGTGTGTGTGTGTGTGTGTGTGTGTGTTTTCAGGAAAGTTCTCTAAGTAACACTTTTAATCAGTTTTTGTATGTATCCTGCCTTAATTTTAATTTATTCTTGTTATAGAATTTTAATTTAATATTCTTTTAAAATATAATTTGAAGTTATATTTTTTCTCTTATGACAGCTATAATATCAATTTGTCTTTCTGTAATTTGTCTTTTTATCATTGATATTCAAAGTTTTTATTTTCTCTTTTGCTCAGAAGCTTTCTCATAATCATCTTAGATAAGATTTTCTTGATATTCATCGAAGTAGGATTTAAGTATCCTTCTTAATTCGGTAGCTCAAATTCTTCACCAGGCTTGGAAAATTCTTAGTCAATCTCTCTCCCGTTATGGAATCTTTCCTCATTTTTCTCTCCAATTACAATGTCTTCTCTCTTTTTATTCTCCCTTTATATCTCCTTTACGCTATAATCTATACATTTTCTATTAGACTATTTTCCACTTTACTAAATCACTTAATCTATGTAATTTATACTATTTTTTCTTATCCTTTTATTTATATTTTCTTAACATTACATTCAGTTATTTCAAATTATACTGACAACACAGTTATCTGAATATTCTGTGTCTATTTGTATTTTGTATTTGGTTAATAGATTGTAATAAAATTACCATCTCTTTTCATTTACCTTCTCTTATGAAGTAAAAATCTGTAAGAATATTTTGAGATCTTGAATTATGTTCCACTGCAAATAATTCAGTGTTGAAACTAACAAAGAAGGGACTCACAGTTCATGATAATCTGTTTTATTTTTACAAAGTTATATTAATTCTCACAATTTCTAAATTTATTTCCATCTATGAGTTATATCTTAAACATTTGGGTGGGGTCCTGGGGATTGAATTCAGGAGCACTTGACCACTGAGTCACACCCCCAGCCCTATTTTGAATTTCACTTAGGGTCTCACTGAGTTGCTTTTGGTCTTGCTTTTGCTGAGTCTGGCTTTAAACTAGATATCTTCCTGCCTCAGCCTCCCAAGCCACTGGGATTACAGGGGTGGGCCACTGCACCCAACTATCTTAAACATTTATCAAGTCATAGTCCTCTATTTTGATAGTTCTCCAACTCTAATCTTTGTACCTATCATATGAGTTTTTTTGAAAACTTTGTTTAACTTACAGTGTTTTCTCAATCTTGGTGGCCTTTTCCATATTTGACAGATGCCTACAAATTTAAAGTGATTCCAAATGATAGCTTAAGTTTCTCAAGTCTCTTTTCTCCCAGAATTAAGTCAGCAATATTTCATTGCCATGTATATATATAGACTTATTTATTTATATAGTATAGTTTTTCTACTGGTTTCCATCAGGATGATTTGAAGCTTATGTCATAAGCTTATAAAAGCACCTCCTGATTCATGTTTGCTAAGGAAATTATTGGAGTGTTTATAAGTTCTTCAGGGGTGGATGAAGTGATTTGGCTCCTCAGAGTCAGTAAATTGCCTTTGTAACAACTTTATTATTTTTAAAAAACTTCAAATTGTTTTAAAAATTTCTTCTCTACATGGTATAAAGTCATACCCCAATAGGAATGAATAAGGCAGTCCATCTGATAAACAAACCATCTTAGTATACCTCTGTAGATGTGTGAGAAGAGTGCCATTAGTTAATTTGGGGACAATAGCAGAGATTTTTTTTTATCCTTGCTATGTAATATTATCTTAAGCTTATGACTTTATTTTGTGGAATTTATTTATTTTGGTATATTTTCATTTGCAATAATGAGGAGATAAACTAAAAATGGTGAAATTTCTAGATAGGAAGTGAGTTGAAAATGTCACAAAACTTTGATAGTGTTGTGTGTATACTTATGCCTCTGTGTGTAGTTTTCTTATGAGGAGGATATCAGCTGTTAAAATTTATGCATCTAGCCTAAAGATATGAGAGTCTATGCATAAATAAATAAACCTTTGAATACATTTGAAGGAGGAGGAACAAAGCAAAGATAATAAAACATTCAAATCTTCTTATTTGAAATGGCAATTACTTGGCATATTAATTATGAAGAGATGCTCCATTTTTTAATGAATCTACTTAGGAATTTTAGGGTCTCTAGTGACAACCAGAATGCAATGTAATTTGTGCTGTTACTGGCTCACAGACACACTGCAGTACCTGATGGTTTGAAAGAACAAAAACCAATTGAAAGTCAGCACAGCTTAAAGATGTTTAAAGAACCTTAACAAAATTCTTAGCCAGAGTTTCCTGTTAATTGTGTGTTTATTTATTCACTCATTCTGTACAATAATGTATGTATACATTTTCATGCTGTAATGTTGAAACATGCTTAATACATGTCTTTTGTGGTATCTGAGTGATTCTTTAACTGCCCTAAGGCACAATGAAGCACTTATGGTGCTGTTTGTTTTGGTTTTCACAGCATCATCTGTGAAAGGACTCCCTTAACAGGCATACTGATTTATCTGTGTTCTCTTATCCACCATAGTTTGCAAAGAAACTTCACAATGTGATGAAAGGAACATGAGTTTTGTAATTCAAAACTCAAGGCAGACTCTTGTGACTGTGAAGATTTCTTTATTTTGTGACTTCTCAGAAATGATCTCCAAATAGGGTGTTATAGGATTATACATATCAGTAGACATTTAAAAAAATACTTGTACTCTGCCTCTCACTGGTCCCCCAAATCAATTCCTATTCTAAAACAGATGGCCCCTCATTATAGTCCATAATTAAATTTTCTAATTGTTGACTGTGGTTCTGGTTACCAAAAGTATTTTGGAATATTCCAAAAGGCAAATTAGTATTATAAAAGAGAGCACTGTATTTGCAGTAATAAAGACCAGTAATGGAATCTTCTAATACTTACTTGACTTGAGGTATAACAAATAAAAAGTATTAGAAGATTCCATTTCTTCCTTACTCTCGTGATTCTCATCTGTAAAAGGGATTACAGACGTCCATTAAATAGAGTAGCTGCAAGGATGAAAGAGGCAACACATGATGAATCTGTAACCTACAGCCTGGCTGAATGGGAGTTCCATGAGTCCTCCTCCCCTGTCCTTTTTTGACAGAAAACCTTGCATAATTTCCCCTAAAACATTTCAGTACCCACTGCACTCATCACCTAGCAGATACTGGATCCATGGCTCCACAGGAGCAGAACTTGATGTTTCAAACACAACTTCATAGTCTACGTGCTCTATCCCTGATTTTTTTTGTTTGTCACTCTTCACTCTGCACTGATAATTTGAGCACCCACAGCACACCAGCCATGTCCCTGAATGCTTGTCTGAACCACTGTAAATAACATACAGCAACAAAGATGCTTCTCTGTCAAAACTTGAGGGTCAACTGTTAATCAGAAAAGTTGAAAACAAAACATTATTAGTCATGGAAATGGGTGGCATCGAGCCGCTTAGCTTTTCCCCATCTGTTGAGTGAGACACTTTTGGGGGGACACAGACGGGGAAGCATTTGGTATCTTTGGGACATGATTGATAGAAATGATTGGTTTGGGAAGGAGATAAAATCCCCAATTTGGTGTACAAGACATTTCCTCTATGTCCTGTATACCCATCCTGCCTAATCGTGGTGCCATCTGCCCCCTCCATCCCTGTTCCAAGTCCTGAACTCCATCCATATGAGCTACCTGTTATTCTCTGAATGTTTGCATTTGTGCACATGGACAATGGAGTGCAGACTAAACACTCATTTTAACCAAATGGGGCTTAAAAATATCAGAAATTTAACTGACTCACTTTTCTATCTGTTGTACTCATGATATTTAGACCCAGAATTTAAGAATCATATATGAACAAAATATAAATTGTGCCTGTATTGGTCTTAGGGATCTTTCTCCACTTCAGCAACATAGTCAGTTCTAATTAACTTAAATAATCATATGGGTTACATATTGAAGAGAGTGAGTGAGCAATCTCCTCTGAAAATATATGTTAATGAGGTAGTTGTTATGCACTGAATTTCCTTGGAATCCAAAGAAAAATGATACCTATTATTCTGTATTTGAATTCAAACTCGCATTACCATGTTCTTTATTCAGCTTTTATTATGAATAGTTGCTAAAGGCTTTTGTTTCCAATCCTCCCTATAATGTATTGAGGTAGTTTCATCTTTGTCATTTCCTGAAATGGGATATTGTATCATGACAAGTCTATGTGCATGTTAATTAGAAGTTATTGCAAATACAATTAAAACTAATGTCAGATGTTGTTATTATCATTATTATTATTGTCTTTATTATTACACAGCTGTATTTGGAAATAATTTTATCTTTTCAATAGCCATGCAAGGTAGGAAAAAACAGTACTATAATCAACATTTTATAAATGAGCCCTAGTTCAGGTATTTATACCTTGACTAAGTAATTATGCAACTATTTGCTGCCAGGATTTGGATAGGTCTCCCAACCTGAACCTGGATTTCTTTATATTTGTGAATTTCACTAATTTTTTCACATCCATCAGAATGAAAGCATATATGTGCCACCTATAGCATATTCTTCCCTCACGGGTTTTTGGTAAAAAACATACGTATAGAAATTTCCCTGAAGGTACCTTTTGAGAAGCTCAATATTTCGTTCAGAAATGAAGATTGTGCTTATCTGTTTTCTATTCTTGTTATTTCTTTCCAGCTTTAGAGAGTTTCTGCCACTTTTCCCTGCTTTCCTTCAACTACTTTGCCCAATATTTTTTCCTTTTTAAAAGGGGAAAAATGCCACTTTATATGGTATTTTTTTTAAAAAAGATTACTTTAATCCCTCATTTGAGCAACAAAGATTATGACTTTAAAGCAAATGCTCAGGTCTTTTGTAAAACTATATGAAGATTTCACCATGACCCCACCTTACTCCAGTTCCTGTCTCTGATTCCTTATGCACTCAATGGTTATTTCCACCCTTTCATAGCTTGACTGCTTGATTTTTGCTTGGAAAGGAGCTAAAATCAGAGATACTATGTCCTGCCCAGGTGTTCTGGCAGTGCTCAGAGAAAGGCATGAAAGCAAGCAAAGGAGCCTTCAGCAGGTCTCCCAGGATGAAGCACATTTGCCTTTCCTTTGTCACTACACACTTCCTGGTGATGCAACAAAACTCGCTTTTGTAGCTCTGCTGTGTAAAAAATACCAGACAAGTATTCAGATTCTTTGTTAGGTCACATGTATGCCTGAAAGAGGACTACAATTTTTCTGTTTTGAACCTTGTGGATGAATTCCATTTTTATAATTTCATTGACTGCCTCATATTACCCCTTGTTGAGGAAGGCATTACTTTCCTGTGCCTTGGTAGCAGAAAACATGTTCCTTTCATGTTGCATCCTGTCTGAGCCTGCTATTTTCTCTGGTTCATGTTGGTCTTTCTAGACGCAATCCTTGTGATCTGCAGCTCTGAGCTCTAGAGTTTTCAGAGAGTGAAAATTTAAAATAAAGCACATCTACCCAAGTGAAATAAAACTGCAACTTATTGAGCTGCATTCTACAGGCTTAGCTACCCTAAGCATTTCTTCAAGTTCCCGTTATGAAAGGAAGATCCCTAGACCCAGAGAAATGAAGTCAGTTAGAATATCCTGTGTTTGGGGGCAGATTTTATTTCACACAAAGTTTTCTCTCTTTGCTCTGTTGTATTTCTTTGAACACCCTGGGAATAAGGCATAAAGAGGCATGAATGCATTAAGTCAATGTATCTCTACTTAGAACGATAAAAATCCAGATTTCCAATGCAGGTTTTTGTCATTGGTGTCTGCAACTCCTCAAATTTTGTAACCCCTTGGGACTAAAATGTTTTTATCTATAAAATGGGCCTAATAATTTGTGCTTATTATTGTGATGATAAAATGTGAATAAATGAACTTTCATGTTGTACAAATTGCTCTGAAACCCAACACAAGTTTTTAAAACACAGATTATTCATCCTAAGACTGAAGAAATTACCAGTTATCATTTATATGGTCTCAGGCATTTCTTAGATTCCATGATTCCATCTTGACTCTGTCCTCTAAATCTGCTTCCTTTACTGCTCGCTGATTCCTAAGTGCTTAGCGTATCTTAATCCAAAGGAAGGTGCATTGTTGTGGCATCTATGAACATATCCTCAGCTCTTCAGACCAAAATGTAGTCAGAAAACAGTGACATGTCCTTGTGCATTAGCTCCTGCCAAATATGGGAGATATGCAGTGACAGGAAACACTACCCATGTTTTATACATACGAATGCCTGCCACCAAAGGACTGGGTAGCCATAAGGATTCCATGTCAGTTCTGTGCCCTGTGAGCACATAAAAGGCTCTGAAGAATGTTGCAGCACAGTCAATAGTACTGTAGAATTTGGAATTCCCTTGCCTGGGTTCAAGTTCTATGTGATACTTTCTAGTTGAATGGTCTTGGATAAGTAACCCCTGAAGACATTTTCTCTATTTAAACAATGAAAATAATAGTAGCTTCAAACTCTCAGGGTTTTTCAAGGATTAAATGATCTCATACATATATACTTAGCACTCAAAAAAGAGTCTAGCAAATCAGAGACATTTGATGTAGTTCTTGTTTGATGTTCATAACAATTTTGGAAGATAGGAATTATAGCAAGCAAACTAAGGATCAGAGAGAATTTTTTTCCCCTAGATTATACTACTAGTATATAATCTAGTAAACCACTGGTATCTGGCATTCAAGCCTTAGTAGTCTTCATTCAAAGCCCCGGCATCTCCACTTTATCACAACACCATCTGGCTCCAATGAAATGACTATAGTGCAGATAGATGCTTGGAAAAGGCCAATCTGCAATGTATAGATACTCCATTCCAAAAAAAAAATTTAAGAATAAAATGTCCACACAGAGAATATATCCCCTAAAACCTAGAGATGCTTGAGGGACAAAAAATCTTGGGGCAGAGCAAAGCCACAGAAAATAATGTCCTAACAAGTTTTCTAACTATTAAGGAGCAGAATAATATAAACATTGAACTGCTAATGGCAAGGATTATAAAATCAATGGAGTATTTCATGAGATTTAGTGCAATGCATACAAAATGGGGGTAATGCTTTCTCAACTTTTCAAAGTGAGCAGAAAATGAAGTTGCACATCATTTTATAATTAAAGACTTTGAGAGGCTCTGAAAATGTTCATACTAATTCTGGAGTTATATTAATGTATTGCCTGATGTCAGTGAAAGACAAATGGGTTTAGCTGTAGTAAATCATCAAGCAATAACAATTTAATAACCTGTTTGATGGATGAGGCCCCCAAATTAAACAAAGACTCACACCGAATTCAAGATCATCTAAGAGAAACTTCATTAATTAATGTATGGTAGAAAGGGAAGTGACCTAGCATCAGCTGAGCATGCACTGCATGTTCCAGGTTCTGTCATAAGAATTGTAGATGTTTACTGCATATAATTCTTCCAACGGCTTTATCAGAGCTTATTTAGTAACATTGTGGTTGGGCAACTAAGATTTGCAGAAACTAGTAACAGACTTATGCTTCAGGTGCACACAACCCTTGTACCTATATTCTTTTTTTTTTTTTATTGTAAACAAATGGGATACATGTTGTTTCTCTGTTTGTACATGGCGTAAAGGCATACCATTTGTGTAATCATAAATTTACATAGAGTAATGTTGTTTGATTCATTCTGTTATTTTTTCCCTTCCCCCCACCCCTCCCACCCCTCTTTACCCTCTATACAGTCCTTCCTTCCTCCATACTTGCCCCCCTTCCTAACCCTAACTCTAACCCTAACACTAACCCTTCCCTCTTTATCCTTTCATACTTGCTTTTCTTCCCACATTCCTCAATTGGTAGAACCAACATTCATTGAACAGATGTCATATACTGGGCACTATATTAATTGATAGAATTGGACAGGGAGTAAAAACCTCTTTGGACACTTTTAGTGGAGTTGAACCTAAAGTGGAGATGAACATTGGTTATTATACCCATAAATGTAAAATTATGCATGAGAGAAAGGTCTTGAATAGAGGAATATGAGTCTAAAGAAGAAAGGAATGTCCAGGTAAGGATGACACCCTGAGGAAGTGATACTGTGATGTTACAAAAGTGAGCACATTTCTTAGGAGAAAGGATGGGAGTGTGAGGCCTGAGATATATTTGAGATGATTCAACCACAGGTGCAAAGCTGAGTGAGACAGCATTTCTGAAATCCCAGAGGAAGAAGAGTGGAACTAACACACATTTATCTTAACCTGGAAAACATTTGTATGTGTTAACAAACAACAAAATAAAACTCAAAGTAATAAACACACTATGGGATTCAATTTCTGATTAAAAGAAAAAAAAAAAAAAACAGAAAAAAGGATATTATGTATGTCTAAGTTTGTATAAATGGACACATCCCAGACTATTGACATTGATTTGTTTCAGGGGTGAAGTTATCAAGGAAAGGCTACTATTTTATTCTATACAAATGTATGACTTAAGTTTAGTGATTAAGCAAAAAAAGATAGATTGATAAAATCTTGTGTTTTAGAGGAAAAGTCTAGTTAATGATTGATAGATAAATGAGTTTTTTGAAATCTGTGGAGGTGCGATCAGGTGTCAAGGCTATACAAATGTGGCCGCCTTCCATTTGCGTGTTCCACCTCCTGCATAATTAATTCCTTCTACTTTCTGCTGATGTACTTTACAGAGTCCTTGAGACTCTATGAATCATGGATTGGAAACCACTACACTACACATAATCAAAAGTATCTTTCTTGTCTAAGACTTTTGGATAGCTGGGAACTCCATAGTCAGTGGGAAGAACTCATGGTCTCAGGTTGAACATGACACTAAGGATGTCTTCCTTCCACCAGTGACTTTTGACAGACTCCCATTTTTTAGGTACACAAAGTGCCTTAGAACTTAGGAACCATGTAGCCTCAGTCAGGGTTAGAGTAATCAAACATGGGTGGTCCAGTCTGGTCTAGACTTTCTCTAGGAACACCATGTAGCACCTACCATTCCAACTTTGCTGGCACCGCAGCAACCATACTCTTTGTGGATTTGCTGTTATCCTATAAAACAAGATTATTAGACTCAAGTTTATGGCTATCTTCTAGATTCAGGGAAATCTGCCATGCAGCACTACCCTACTGAGTTTCTCAAATTTCATTGCTCAAGTACAAAACACACTGTTTATTTATTTTAAAATTACCTATGTATTTAGATTCCTCTGTGTGTGCATGTTTGTATACCCCTAATATATGTACCATATGATATGTGTGTTTCTATCATCTATTTCCATATATAAGTATTCAATATGTATATACATAAATACATATATGTATAAAACATGTATATATCACTATGTTCCCATTCTCTCTCTATATATATTTATATATATTTATCCTTAGAACATATTAGATTCTGAAAGTAAATTCTCCTTTCCATGGTCAAGATTTTTTTGTTTATTTCTAGTATGCTTTTCTCCAGTAAAATCCATTTCATCTAGTTTCATTATTTTAGGAGATGACCTTGTTACAAAGGGGAAAAGACACAAATACATACACAGTGAGAGCCAGGTAATCCTTTCCTGTTCCACACATAATTAAAAACATAATACATTTTCCATCCTGTGGCACTATCAACTCTTCTCCAGTCGCATTTAATCCCATGACCTTGAAAGGTGTCAGTCATAATAGAAAAAGAGGAGGAGGAACACAGTGTTCAAGATATTGTGAGTAGAAAGATTCTTCTATTCCTAGAAAAGTTCTAAAGGTAAATTGATCTTTTCACATTCAGAAGAGGCAAAGCCAGGGGTGGTGGCAAACACCTGTAATCCCAGTGACTCTGAGACAGGAGGTTCCAGCATTCAAAGCCAGCCTCAGCAAAAGCTAGGTGATAAGCAACTCAGTGAGACAGAATAGAGCTGGGGATGTGGCCCAGTGGTCCAGTGCCCCTGAGTTCAATCTATGGTATCCCCCACCCCCTGCAAAACAAGAGCTTTACCAACCAGAAGATGCCCAGAGATGAGTTGACAAGGATGAAGACTGGGTCTTTACAGTACTAACTGGAAAAAGAAAAGAAAGAAATTTCCTGGGAAAGTGTCTGGGAGAATGGTTCAAATCCTCAGGATGAAGGGTGGAGTATAAGTATAGCTCCTGGCTCTAGTGGCTCAGCCTGGACCAGTGTCTTTAGAATGTATGAAAGATAGTGCGTAATTACAGATTTTGACAGAAACCAATTCAAATGCTTTTCTGTTAAAAAAAAAAAATGCATTATAATGTTGAGAAAAGAAAGGGCTAGAGAAAAAAAATTCATATATAATCCAAAATTAGGTGTTCATATTTACAGTTGTTTCAGTGTTTCTCTGTTTTCTACAGAATTATGATTATCCCACAGTCCCTGGATTAGAATCAGTAATAAACCAATGTTGTTGTTTTTTCCCTTCTCATTAAAGCAAAAGGACTTCTGTGCTATTACAGATTCTTGTAACAGTAGAGGCCGTAGGAAGTTGAGTTTAAATCTTGACTGCTTTATATCACTTTGTGCCTGACTCTGGATAAGATTCTAACTAGAATTTAGCTTTCTCATTTTATAATAATAGAATTATTGAGATGATAAAATACATATAATACACTTATTATAATTTTAGTACGTAGAAAGTAGTCAGCAAAGGTTAGGTAAAACTAATGATAAAATGAGTAATTTTTTTTCCTAAGGGTTGAACCCAGTGGTGCTTAACCACTAGCCACATACCCTACCCCTTTTATTTTTTTATTTTGAGGCAGGGTCTCAATAAGTTGCTTAGAGCCTCACTAAGTTGCTGATGTTGGTTTTGAACTTACCATCCTCCTGCCTCAGACTCCCAAACTGTTGGGATTATAGGTATGCACCACCAAGCCCAGCTTGATTTGTGTTTTTAATAATTATTTCCTTAGGATAATTTCCCAAATGTGAGATTTCTGTGCTAGTAGTTATTCTCTTGCTGATCAGCCTTAGTACCTAGGAATGTTGTTTTCTTAAGGTGTCTGTCAATTAGTTCCTTACACAAACAGCACGTGGGCATATATCTCTCAATGACATACTCAAGGACTGAGTATTACATTTATTTATCTCAAATCATTACCTCTTTATCATTGAAAATGAGGGTTCTTATTATTCTAAGAGAATAATGTTTTATATATTACTTATTATGTAGAACCAAATTCCTTATATATTTTTGAATTATTATTTCTCAAAAATCCTCCTCTTATACAAATACATTCATCATTTGGAATCCAATCACCATTTTAACTTATACCTTGTGGTAGCTGACCATACTACATGATCAATATTCTACAAACGTTTTAGATTTTTTCCAGGTAGAAAGAACAAATATAGATATGTCCGTTCTTGCCTAGTTCTGTTATCTGTGTATGTTAGGCTGGCAGATGTATGTTTATAAACATCATCATAAATTCAAAATTTACTTAAAAATTGATAAACTTACCAAATCATGTATAACAAAATCTGACCAAATGACATTGTTAAAAATATGCTATGCCAAAATATTTCAGCAAGAGGTCAGTCCACTTTTTAAAGTGTTCATTTAAATTTTAAAGGAATAAGACTTTGTTTTACTTTCCAAGTTATTGCAATGGTATCTATTTTAGTCAGTTTTTGTTTGTTTGTTTGTTTTATTACCAAGACAAAAAGAACTAAGAAGAGCAACATGGAGGAAAAGTTCATTTTGGCTCATGGTTTCAGTTGTTCAGTCCATGGTCAGCCAACTCCAAACATCAGGAACCAAGATGAGGCTGAAAATCACAGCAAAAGGGCATGGCAGAGGAAGCAGCTCAGGGCATCATAGAAAGCAGGGAGAGAGCTCCACTTACCAAGACACAGTTCACACCCCAAAAGTTATGCCTCTCATGATCTACTTCCTCCAGCCATATTCTACCTGCCCACAGTTACCACATATCAGTAGATTAATCCACTGATTAAGTTACCTCTCTCCTAAACTAATCATGTCACCTCTGAAAATTCTTGTATTGTTTCATGCCTCAGCTTTTGTGGGATACCTCATATACAACTCATAATAGTATTGTTGTACTTCCAACATTCATGAATTCTTTCTAGTACCTCTTGGTTTGCCTTTAGATTCTTGAGGACAGGAATTAGTTCTTTCACCTATTTACTCTGTCAGATAAATATTTGGCTTTGAAATGGCTCATGGTTGATTTTTAGGTGACTTCTCTATAAAGAACAATATCTGTATGTCAAAGTATGTGACAATATATGAAACCCTGTCTCCTTTGACCACTATTTCATCCACCACACTCTCTAAGATTAGGGTCTTTCATATTTATTTCCTTTCCCGAGGTCATCAGTATGTTCCCATGTTATTTAACCTCTGTTTGGTGTGTGAATTTGTATAATATTTGCACTTGTCTTGGTGGCTATTAAATAGGATCCAGAGTCATTTGGAAACTTTTTACTGTTCTTGGGGAAACAAAACCAAAGTAAGATCATGACCTAAGATCTCTGCAAGCTAAGGTCAAGGATTTCATTGGGAATGTTTATGCTCCTGTGTCTGCTGATAACACCTTTGTCAACTGCCAAATAATGAAAGTTGGTTGATAGTGATATAAGGGTTTATAGGGAAGGGTAGAAGCATGCTGAAATGGAAAGTATTACAAAAGGTTGCATTTGGATAGTGATTTCTAAATCATATTTCTTTATTTTTCTTTTTAGTTAGATTTGATGCAACCACAGAGTTTCTATGATTCCACCAGAAATCATATTGCTAATTGAAAATTCTATGCTATTGAGAATCTAGAACTGCCACTTTCACTTTCTGTTACACAGACCTCAAGTGCAATGGCTATGCAAATATTATTCTGAGAGATCCAGAGGTTTGTTGAATGAATGAGTGATCTAGTAAATTACGGCACTGTTAAAAATAGTAATTAACTGTGGAAATATAGTTTATCAATTTATTTCTGCAGCTCTCGTTATACTTACGTAGTTAGGATAGCATTTGCGTTTCAGAGCAAATACTAAATGATTGCTTTTTTGGAGAATAAAATCATTTGTATTATGTTTATGCAATTTTTAATCCTTGTCCTGTTGGAAGGAAATCTTCCTAATGTCAGAAATCTGTATTTCAGCTTTAATTTACTGGGAAGCATCTATGGAAATACAGATTCACACTGGAGGTCAGTTACTCATTGAATGAGTGGATACTTAGAATTTAAAACAAAAACAAATAGCCCTGGACCCTGGCACAGCCCAACATTGGATTCATCAGTGTCATAATTGTGCCGATGTTCTTGCTTGGCCATTCTGCTGGCTGCCTGCCTGTTACAATAGAAATTTGATGGTGTGATGATCTAAAATTGGGTTTAAGACTCTGAAGTGGCCAGATTTGTTATTCAATATTTTTGTGTGTGTGTGTGTGTTTTAAAACTAAATCAACAGGAATATAGTCATTAGATACATTATTTATCGATTGTTGTCTTTATTTGATTGGGCTATTCCCATTTTAAGCCATTGAATGGATGTTAGATTATGTTAAGATTCATTTTGATTTAAAAGGCTAAATGAAAGAATCAGTGCTTTTATCAACCAGGGTTGAACCAGAGAAGCAAAGACATAGGGCTGACAGGAAGGGAGGATCCCAGCCAGCTCACACCCAGAAGCACAAAAACTACAGCTTCTGTCCACAGCAGTCAGAAGGAAAAGATCATGAGCCCCACGGCATGAAACAAAGTGGTGAGCCACAGATGGAATCTCCTCTCTCCCAAGGAAACCAGACCTGCCTTGGCCCCTCCCAGCAGATTCAGCAGGAGCCATGTAGGTTTCCAGCATATTCATTTACTTAAAGGCAAGTCAATTGGGGTATAATTCCATCTGCAAAATCCATCCATATCAACAACTAGGGTGCTAATCATCTTTCCATTGCTGTGACAAAATATCTGAAAAAATCAACTTAAAGGAGAATTTATTTTGGTTCAGTTTCAGAGGTTTCAGTCTAAGATCGATTGGCTCCATTGATTCGGGCCTCAGAAGAGGCAGAATATTATGGTTGTGGGAGTGTATGGTAGAGGAAAGCTGCTCAATGCATGAAAGCCAGAAGCAGGGAGAGAGAGAGAGAAAGAAACACAAGAGAAAGGGGACAAAGGGTTTAGATATGAGGTGCTGCCCCAAAGCTCATGTGTGAGACAATGCAAGAATTTTCAGAGGTGAAATGATTAGATTATGATAGGTGTAACCTCATCATGGGGATGATTCACTGATAGGGATTAATTGGGTGGTAACTGTAGACAGATAGGGTGTGGCTGGAAGAGGTGGATCACGGGGGCCATGTATTCAAGGGTTATATTCTGTTTGGTGATCAGAGATCTCTCTCTGCTTCCTGGTTGCCATGCTCTGAGCTGCTTTCTTCTGCCATGCCTGTCCACCACGATGTTCTGCTGCATTCAGATCTATGGAATCAGTTAACCTTGGACTAACTCTCTGAAACTGTAAACCCTAAATAAACTGTTCTTCCTCTATTTGTTCTTGTCAGGTCTTTTGGTCACTGAGATACAGAGATGACTAAAACAGTCAAGGACAAGATGTACCCTTGGTCATGCACCCACTGACCTATTTCAACCATCTATATCCCACCTCCTACAAGTTTCCTCCACCTTCTAAAAGTACACTCAATAATGAATCCATCAGTGTACTACTCCACTGATAATGTAAGACCTTTAATGATTCAGTCATTTTCCTAAAGTCCCATCTCCGAACTGGGAACTAAGCCTTCAACACAAGAGCCTTTGGGGGATATTCCAGATCTAAACTATAACACCTAAATTAGTATTTTCTTGAAAACAAAACTGTAACCTAGCCGAACTGACACATCAAACTGCAACATTTCAATTTGAATGAAACATTTGAATGTTCCCAAAACAAAGAAAGAGTAAATTTTTGAAGTGTGAATATAATAAACATTCTGATTTCATCATCATACATTATTTAATGTATTGAAATGCCACCTTAAAAACCATAAATATGTACAGTTAGTATGATGTTTATTATATTTAAGTCATTACATCTTTCTCTGCCAAGTCTGAGACGCCACAGTCCCAACTAGAAAGAGAATGGCTGGGGATTTGGCCACAAAAATCATCCATCCCATGAAAGACTCTGTATTCCACACAGGCAGGGAGGAGTCTACCAAAATAAGCCCACAGTCCAAGAAAGTTGTTCTTTGTCCCCACAGAGTGGAAATGCCCACAGTCCAAGAAAGTTGTTCTTTGTCCCCACAGAGTGGAAATACCCAATCCTTACCTGAAAGCAATAGATAGCTCTGCCCATGGAAACTTCTCATATCCCCTAAAGTAGGGGTCCTCAGCTGACAGCAATAACTAATGACATGAAACAGACAAGATAAAATGTATATGGATAGGCATAGGCCCTTGAATAACTAAAATTACCGAAAAAGAAAGAGGGAGCAATCAATCTATCTGATAATCAACACCTACTGTATGGCCACAGTGATGAAGAGTGGATACTATCAGTGGAGAGATAGACAGATCAATGAACAGATCTGAGAACCAAGAAACAGAACTACACAAATATGTCCAACTAACTGTTGACATAAATAAGTATCTAGCATTTTCAACCAATGATGCTGGAACATTGGATGCATATTAAAAATAAGTTTTTATCTAAACTACACATCTTAAAATATTTAAATAAAAATGGATCACAGATTAAAAATAAAACAAGGCTATAAAAATTTTAGAAAAATAGTCATACAGTAGGAAAATATCTTCAGGATATAAGGTGAAAGATTTCTTCAACGTAACACCAAATGTATCATATATAAAAGGATAAATTAGACTACAAAAATTTGAAAACTATTCTTATATTTATATTTATATTCTTATATTTATATTCTGTATAAATCAGTGTAAAGAAGATGAAAAGACAAGCTGAAAATGGAGGTAAAATACATGTAAAGCATATCTGAAAAAGGGTGACATTTTTGATTAGATAAAAAACAAATAGAAACATGCAACAATAAAAGCAAATAAACCATCCAATTAGAAAATGAGAAAAAGACATACATAGAAGTTCAAAGTTCCTGAAAGACAATCTCTAGATGGGAAATAAGCATAAGAAAAGAATCCAACTTCATTAGTCATTAAGGAAATGCAAATTAAAATCATGATGAGATTTCACCACACAAAACACAAAAAATAAAATAAAATAGTTAAAATGCCAAATGCTGCAGAGAATGCAGATTGCCTACACTTGTTCATAATACTGTTTTTGGAAATGTAAAATGTTGTAGCCACTCTGGAAAACACTTTTGTCAATTTCTTATACTCTACACATGATTTGCCAAACAACCCAGCAATTAAACTCTTGGTTATTTATCTCAGAGTAATGAAAATTTATGATCTTATTAAAATCTGTACACAAATATGTATTAGAGCTTTATTCATAAATGACCAAAACCTTAAAAAAATCCCATGAGTTCTTCTCATAAATGGTTAAGTGGAGTGGGCCATTCATATTATGGAATGCTACTCTGAAATACAGCAATGAACTATTGACATATATAAAAATTCAGGTGAATAACCAGGTCATTATGCAACCATAAATGGTTATATATAGTGTGACTTCATTCATAACATTCTTGAAATGACAAACTTCTAGAAATACAAAACAAGTAAGTGGATGGCAGGGGTCAGAAAAGTACATTGGGAAAGAATACCAAGAATGCTAGTGGTACTGGGCCTGTTCTCTGTCTTTACTGTATCTATATCAATAATATGGCTGAAATACCCCCTTGTAGATTTGCCAGATACATCCATTGCAAGAAGCTGAATGATAAGAACAGGGGATTTCTATTTACAAATGTAAGTGCTCTAAATCTATAATTGTCTCAAAATAAAAGTTCTAATGAAAGAGTCATCATACAAATTTAATGTTTTAATTTTTTCTCATGCGTTTCCCTGAACTTCAACTTCCTGAAACACAAAATGAATAATAGCATTGTAATTGTAAGATTTTGCTTATTGGAATTTCCAACATTTGTAAGTCACACATTTTGATTCACTAACATTTATTAAACTAATGAATATCAATCATTTTCATACTCTCTAATCTTCATAAAAGTCCTATGAGTTAAGTAAACCTTCCTTATAGTAAAAGTAAGAATAATATGTCATCCATGAGGATATCATCTTGAAGAGATTAAAAGAGATAATGCAGCTAATTAAGATCAAAGAGCAAAAATCTAGAATTGGTTTTGTGATATCATGTCTGGATTTTCCTAAGCCAACAGGAATAATTATCTAAAACAGAAACAAACCAAAATTTAAAAATGAAAGTAGGAAGAAGGAACGAATTCTGTTGTACTGCTGATTTACAATATTATCATAAAAAGAAATATCAATTCATAAAAAACAAACATTTTTTTCCACTAGCATCTTTAGTGAGGCTGTGAAGGTAATAGTTATTTTGATCCTCATTTTGATATTTGAAGGAAAATGTAGTAACCCATAGGGTATACAGGAATTTGTTAGGAAGTATCAGTGAGTCCAAAAACCTATTACTTAGTTTTTTTCTACAAATTCAATTTGATAAACTTCTATCTGCATTAATTGAAGTCCCAATGCATATCTGGTACTGCACTACTTTCTGAGACTACAAACAGAAAAGGACAATTACCAGGTTTTTTTATGTGGTACTCAGATAATTAGGAGCAGCAAGCACAATGTGTAACAGAATACATAGGTACCAATAGCCACTAACAATGACCCTGCCCAAAAGCCAGGTTCAAAGACATGTCCACAAGCTGCTGATCAAGCAGCTGATCCCCTCACATTAGTGTGAAACTAGGAAAAATATCGACAAGTTGGTCTAACTTCCTTGATATTTTGTAGTGATGAAATAAGAATGGAAGCATAAAACTAGCCTTGCAGAAATATACTATTCCCTAATTTGAGTTTTGGGTAAGTATTGTTATGCACATGTTGACCATGATATTCAACAATTTCAAGGCAAAGAGAAATATTGCTATTGAATATTATTCTAGTTCTAAAAACTAATGTCTTTCCATGATCCTGTTTTATTTGAGACACCGTGTTTCTAAGCCCCTGTTAATTAATACAGCTTTAAAAATCCTGCCCAATAGAGCAGGGTGGCGTGACCAAGAAATCCATGGCCACACTTGCAGCAGTAAGAACAAGACAATTGATACAATGATTTTAAGTGAGGTTAATTTTTTATATCCTTTAAAAACCTCTAAACCTAAGCCAAAATTGATTAAAAGTATATGCACTCAACTTGTTAAAAAAGCCAAAAGGATCTAGACCACTGAAAATGAATATCCTGGACCCAAATAGACAGTTTATACGAGATACCAAAAATTCTTATTCCATGTGCATTGTGAAGGAAGCTTTTCTCTTTTTCTTGCATTTTTTAAGTCTAAATGACATTTGAGGTGATGAAACAGAAACACACACACATGCACACACACAAACATGTGCACACAGATAAACATTACTGACAGTAAAAATCTTCACGTTAGGTGTGGAGAAAAGTGGAGCCCATGTCAGTAGAGATGGATGGATGGGTATTGAGCAGTTGATCAGAAATGGGCATATTTCTGAGAGAGGAAAAAAACAGAGATAGTCAGTATAGGGTGAAACTGATTAGAGTACAGTCTGGAATATGGGGGAAAAGTGAAAAAAAAATATAGTTGGTTTTGAAAGGTAAAGTATAGGAGGAATAATTTAGCAAAATTTCTGCCAAATTGGAGCATGCAGCAATTATTAAAGTGAACTCACAATTCTCGATTCTTTAATAATTCATTTACATAAATATATTATGTTTTGCATGACAGGTGAAAGAGTGGAGATGTCCTATAATGAAGTGTAGAAACAGCACCGGACTAGCAATTCATGGATAGTGAGTTTTTTAACCCTTTCCTTCCATTTTCTAGTTAATGAACATTGTAAAATCACTTAACCTAATAGGGTTTTGGGTCATTTTATTTGGTCTAATTCAGGATTTAGATTGAATTCTGAAAATTACTTCCAATCCAAATAATATCAAATCATTCTCCCTAGTAAATACCATTTATTTTCAATACATTTTATATGCTTCTATTTACTTTACCTGCCCCTAACTGTTGGTTTTCTTCAAGATTTACAATATACCCTCTTCACTTCTCAACTCATAGTTACCTTGGATACTTTCATTTCTTTTTTGTTTTATCATTATTAATATTTATTACCAAATTTAAAATGTTATTTTGCATAGCATTTTAAAATTTTATTTTGTTTTTTTTTTATAGTGTCTTAATTAACATGCATTATCTCACATGCTTATTGTTTGTGGTGAGAACAGAAAATCTAGTGCTATTGTTGCCATCTTTTACAATTAAATTTGTTCTTCCTATCCAACCAAAATTTTGTATCCTTTGACCAACATTTCCCCAATCTTTTTCACCTCCCAGTCCCTGGCTGCCAGCATTCTCCTTACTGCTTCTGTAAGGTTGACCATTTATGCTCCATACATACTTGAGATCATGAGGTCTTTCTGGATCTGGTTTATCTTACTTACCAAAATGTTCTCCAGGATGATCCACGTTGCCACAAATGACAAAATGTACATTTTTAGGACTGAATAGTTTTCCACTGTGTATCTGTACACATTGTTTTCATCCATTCACCCACTGAGAGAAACAGATGGATTCCTCATCTTGACTTTTGTGGATAGTGCAGCAATGAACACAGGAATGTTGTGTTCTCATCAACTTTCTGATTTCATGTCCTTTGGATATATATACCCAGAAATTAGTTTCTTGGATTATATGGTAGTTCTATCTCTAATTTTTTAGTAACTTCCATATTGTTTTACATAATACCAGCAGCAATTTACATTTCCACCAAGAAATGTTTCCTTACTCCACATCTGACTTTCATAGCTGGAATTAGGCCTAACTATTAAGGACTCGAAATCTGTATTGTTAGCCTAAATTTCTTCTAGCCATCTAAAAATCTCATTGTGTATATTTCACCTCAGATGTGATATTTATCTATTTACTGACTCTTTACCCACCACAAAGTCAGAACTGTGTGTTTTTCTGCCTTCAACTTATCTAATTGCCATTTGACAGATTCCCAGTAAATATTTAACTGAGTATAGCAAAAAAAAGAAAAAAGAAAAAAAAGCGTATGTTTCAATTACATCTCATGTTTCTATTATAATGCATGTTTCTCCTTAGGCTAAAATCAGAGATAGAATATTCAACCTAAAACTGCTCAGAATGGAATTATAGCACTACATTATGACCCAAAGAATATTTCTCATGTTCTCAGGGGTTTTGGTGCTATTGGATTCTCTATTAACTCTTTCTTGCCTGGAGAACAGGATTTTCAACAACATAGGTTGGACATCTTGAAGACACTTCAAAAGACCAAAAATAATTCACTGCTTTATTGCCTAAGAAGAGTCTTTTGCTAAGGGAACTCTCTCATGAATGCTAATTAAAAGTGAATTGTCTTAAATTCCCACTAGGATTCCATATAGGCAATTACTATATTTCAGCTCAATCATGTTTTGGTGCCCTTTGTCTATTATACTCCTGGGTTTACCAAAGACGCAATTTAAAAATATCCAAATCATATTTGCACTAGGAAGTGACTGAGTTTCTACTTTTCTTTTAAGTTAAAAGCAATATGAAATGAATGGCAAGTTGGGGGAAGTGCCAAACTCTGTCACTTATAGTTTCTGCAGCATTTCAAACACAATGTACTCCTCTTTACTTCCTAACATTGTAATTAGACATTTTAAAATATGACGATTTTTTGCATGGTTTCTGGTTGAGACTTGTGTTCAGTGATTTGTATGTGTTACCACAAAGTTCCACTACAGTTTACATATAGGCAATATGTTTTAATACCAATACATTTAATATCAATACATAGACAATATTTATCTCCACTTTGCAGATGAAATTGGAGCGCACAGTGGAAGGTAGTTGAGTCAGGATTTGAACTCAGGCCATTTTGACTAGAAACCAAAACTCTTTCATTATTCAAACTCTCTTTCCTTCCCTTCCAAAAAAAAAAAAAAAAAAAAAAGTTACACATCTGCATATTTTTCCTTTTGAAAATGTTACTTTGGGTTAGGTGCAGTGGACCCAACCAGCCTGAGAGGTTGAAACAGGAGGATTACAGGTTCAACAGCAGCCTGGACAACTAATGAGACACTGTATCAAAAAAAAAAAAAAAAGGAAGAGGGGAGTTGGGAATGTTGCCCAGTGGCAAAGTGCCCCTGGTTTCAATCCCCTCGTAAAAAAAAAAAAAAAAAAAAGTTAAAAAAAAAGTTATTTAGGGAAATACATTTTTTTTTCAAGTATTTGTGAGTACCCCTTTTAAACAAGACCTTAGGGACAGTATGCCAACAGGAGAAATAGAAAGAGAAACAAATACATTACTTGATAGTCATATTTCATTTTTTATAAAATATGTTTTATCAGCTTTGGTAACTGATCTTTTTCTCCAGTTTTACTTCTAAATGTCATCTTTTCCTAAAATCAGACTCCTTCATAACTGCGATCTGCTTAAGCAGGCATACTGCTGACTCTGAAAGCAACTATAAACAGGAATTCCAAAAATATTTTGAGATATAGAGGTACTTTGAAATAAGTAGATAACCTTTTATGCTATATTTTTATTTTAGTTTATACTGAAAATGTTATAGTATTCAATATATTTGGGAAAATAGAAAAATAAAAATAAATGATTCATAAATCATCACATCCCCTCAGTATAATTGTGTTTGAGGCAAGCAAACTAGTTTTTTTTTTTCCTGTCGCTACTTAGACATTGTATTTTATGTGGCTTTCAGAGAAAAATACATAAAAATTTCTTTCTAATCCTCATCTTCTTATTTCTCACATGCATGCAATAGTTATAATATCAGCCTTATGGATTAGTTAACCGAGAATATATATGAAATACCTTCATTGTTTGGATACTTTGTCCTAGGATATTTAATATTCTGCATACCCTTATATTGCACGCCTATATTTTGCAAAGCTATATTTTGCATACCCTTATATTGCATGCCTATATTTTGCAAAGCTATATTTTGCATGTTTGCAGTCATAATATGCACTGTTATGAGATGGTCCCTGTTGATTCTCAGATATATATGTTATGAAGTTTTGTTTAAAAAGCTATTGGGACAATCGTATGTGAAATGGTTGTCATTTTGTTCACAGTCTTACCAGGCCTTTAAGAGTAATTCCCAAATAACTTCTGGGCCTTGACTTTCTGTCACCCATTCAGATGACAAAATCTTCTCCTGGAAGAATGTCCTGCCTGCACTTGCTGCAGATATGACTACCACTTCTCTGGATTTATGTGTCACCTTGGGCTCCTAAAATTTGCCTGTACTGAATAAACACTTATCCAAGTTGTGTGTATCCCTGGAAGATGGCTCATGATTCAATGAAACTGATATAGGTAAAGATTAAAAGGAGAATTTAAGTGATTTGCTTTAGGTCTTGTGTTTGGTTTCATTTGGAGCTAAAATTTCATGTGCATAGAACATTAGTTCTGAGTTTCCTCTCCCAGACCTTTATCATAAAATGAACTGCTTAGACTTCTGTCATTTCATGAGATGAAGAAGAGAACCCACCTCATCTTTCTGAGTCAGGTCTTAGGCTCTATCAGGAAAACACTAAACACCTTCTCATTTAA
Organism: Sciurus vulgaris; assembly: GCF_902686455.1. Taxonomy (NCBI): domain Eukaryota; kingdom Metazoa; phylum Chordata; class Mammalia; order Rodentia; family Sciuridae; genus Sciurus; species Sciurus vulgaris. The sequence goes on from NC_136463.1 coordinate 75,377,669, forward strand.
CATTTATGGCACTACATCAGAGATCTTTCACTCCTCTATTCCTCTTTGAAAGAACATTTAATTCACTATACATTTTATAATAAATTGTCAGTTATGTTAATGGCCAATATTCATTAGAAATAAATCATGGAAGCAAAACATTTTCCCTTGTATATTGTCATGATATATCAACTCTTCCCATCTTTGGCCTTGACAACGTAAAATAACCAATGAAGTATATATTATCCCCTTCTAATTCATTGTATAGGCAATAAACATGCTCAGGGAATTTGAGTAATGAACCACAAAGCTTCAAAATGACAAGAATATTTTTGAATGTTAATCTATCTAGCAAAAATTTATTTTATTTTTTTATTTGTTCTAATTTGTTGTACATGACAGTAGATATGCATTTATACATTTGATAGATCATACATAAATGGAGTATAATCTCTCATTTTTTGGATCATACATATTGTAGCATCACATCGGTCATGCAGTCATATATGTACATGAGGTAATAATGTCTGTTTCACTCTGCTATTCTTCCTACCCTGATACTCCTTTCCCTCCCTTCAGTCCCCTCTGCCTAATATAAAGTAACTCTATTCTTCCCTATCCCACCTCCTATTGCGAATTAGCATCTGTATAACAGAGAAAAAATTCAGCCTTTGATTTTTGGGGTTTGGCTTAGTTCACTTAGCATGATATTCTCTAATTCCTTCCATTTACCAGCAAATGCCAGAATATCATTCTTCTTTAAGGCTAATATTCCATCATATATATTTATATATACACACACACACCACAGTTTCTTTACTCTTCATGCATTCATATGTTGAAGGGCATCTAGGTTGGTTCCATATTTTAACTATGGTGAATTGAGCTGCTATAAACATAAACATTGTTGTGACTATGTCACTGTAGTATGTTGATTTTAAGTCCTATGGGTATACCTGAGGAGTAGGATAACTGGGTCAAATTGTGGTTCCATTCCAAGTTTTCTGAGAAATCTCCATACTGCTTTCCATAATGGTTGCAACATTTTGCATTCTCACCAGCAATGTATGAGTGTAATTTTTTCCCCAAATCCTCACCAACATTTATTGTTGCTTGTATTTTTGATGATTGTCATTCTGATTGGAGTGAGATGAAATCTTAGAATAGCTTTGATTTTCATTTCTCTAGTTGTCTAGCAAAAACTATGACTCTTTTCATGTGTATGACACTGTGTCATCCCCATCACCCTTGTGGGTGTCAAACTAGATTCTTATAATCTATTGTTTGATATACCATATCTTGAGTGTTTATCTCTTCTCTCTTTTTATGCCACTCAGTTAACTCCTTGGTAAAATCAATCAGAATCATTTGCTGTCTACCAGAGTCATTTATTGATTTCTTACAAATATTTTGTGAGCAACTATTATAAACCAGGTACCATGTTAGACTCTGGAGAATATGAACAACATGAAGTTACTCTATCCATAAAGCATCATAACGAAGGCAGAACAGAAGAGTGCTGGGGACTTTGACAGAGTTAAGCACCAGGGGTAGTGAGAACTGGAGAGAAAAAGTAAATCTTCAGTAACAATGTATACATTTTCTTATTGCTATTTAACTCACAAGCTAAATCATGCAAACATAACATAATTCGCTTCACAAAAGCACAAGCTAATTTAAAATGCATTAATTGCTAAATCCTCAAGTAAAAACCTGAGTTAGCCTAAGTTTTTCTTGAAAAATGAAGGTCATGGGAGTGAGTGGAACTTATTCTCTAACTAGGGAGAACTAGGGAGAAGGAAGACTTGCCTTGAGAATGTGTGGCTGGAAGAGGGCCTGAAGGCTTAGAGAAAGACATCATAAAATAGGAAAATACACATGAATGTTTATGACAAATATAATGGCTGGTGCTTGCTAATTTTGTTAAATAAATTCTTCAGGGAAATTCCTTATTGGATCAAAAGAAAGCTTTCTTTTGTCTTCAGTGAAGTTTTCACACTCAACTATATCCTTTAGACAGTAAGATGCACATTCATTCCTTCCTGAATGTGGTTTCTTATGCTTTAGTTTCCACTTGGAAACATTCCCTATGCTTATCTAAACCTTGACAATTCATAAAAGCATAAACATAAAACTAGAATGTATTGCGTGATGAGGTAATATGGCAAGTACTTCTGTAGATTCTTGAGTTAGAAAAGTGAATAAGACAGCTTGATCTTGTTCTGAATAGGATTTTTTCTTGTGATAGATTCAAACATGGCACTTATACAATTATCTGATCACAACCCTGGTAAGAGTTATAAAGGAGGTCAGCGTCCAATGAAAGAGTGCTAATGCTAATTGAGTATTAGGGACAAATGTCTTAAACAAGTAGCTTTTGAATAAATTTAGATTAAGTAGGTTAAGAAGGAACATTATGTGATAAAATCCTAGTGCAGGTAGATCCATTGCTACCTGCTGCTGAATCACAGAAAGAAAGTGGGATATTGTGGTTGACGCCAGGTAAACTTGTAAAGAAGAAATATGTGAGATTGTATATTGTCATGTTGGTCAATCTTAGGAATTTGGGAGTCTTAATTCTAAATGAAATTTGAGTTACTGATCACTTTAAGGTATCTTAAAGTGTGCATAATTCTTGTTTATAGATATGAATATGCATTGGAGATGTGTAAGTCAAGATGTTGGGAAAACAATGTATTTCTGTAGCACAAGAAAAAATTCTTTTCTCTTAGAGTAGTGTAATGGTTAAATCTAATTGTCAACTTGATTGGATTAAGAGATGCCTATGATTAAGAGGCCTCTGGGTGTGTCAATGAGGATGTATCTAGAAATCATTAGAATGATGGATGGTGGACTGAAGTGGAGACCCTCCTTAAGCATGAGCAGCACCATCCAATAGGATGGCGGCTTGGATGGAATAAAATTTGGAAGAACGAGAGAGCAGATGCAGATGCAAACTCGACTCCTCTTGAACAGTTCTTGAGTGCTGCTTCCATCATCTGAAGGTATCAGACTCTCGCTCCTTCATTCTTCCAAAGCAGACTCTGCCAGTGATTCTCCAGGAAGTTTCCAGAAGTCTTCAGTCTTGGACTAGGGTAACACTCTTGATCCCTCTTGTTCTGGGGCTTCCACCTCTGGGGTTTCTGCCTCTTGGAGTGCATAACTGCTGGTTCCTGCAACTCTCCAGCATGCAGACAGTCATTGTGGACCATTCAGCTTCTGATCGTGTGAGCCAATCTAATAAATCCCCCTTTTATATAATCATAGCTCCTGTTGATTCTATTCCTCTAGAGAAACCTGACTAATACAAAAGAATGCAGCATTGCATATGGAAATAAATTGACAGAATCAAAAATATTAGCATTAAGTATCATTGAATATGAAGATAAAAAAGAGGAAGAATAGGAGGAATCATAATCTCGTTGATTTGTGTGACGACAGTGGATGGATCAACAGAGAACTTGAGCTTAAGGGTGAAGATCATGCATTTAAGCATGAAAAGCTTGATTCCTTACAGAAATTTTAGGTGGAGGTATTATGTAACATTTTAAAATTCTGGAACAAAGACAGTAACTCTAAATGAAGGATGTTGACATGAGAACTGTAAGAAAGGAATTTGAACAATGAGGATGGAAAATAATTTTATTATTAAACACATAATTAGAAAAAGAACATATTTAAACTTAAAATGTTGAGAAACTTTGATACATTTATCAAGCTAGTAGAAAGGAACAGGATGACAAAATAACTTAGATATGGCTTAGTCCATCCAATTCAATCCAGCTCAGATATTTTTAACTGAACATGAGATATCTTGCTAATCTTTGCTCTTGACAGTACCCAAACAGGGTCAATAGATATCTGTCTTTTTCTTCATGTTCATGCCTAATTCTGAGGATGGACTCATCTATATCAGTCTGATTAAAATATTTGAATAGACATGAAATTCTTGTGAGTAAGCACATTATTTGCAATATCAGGAGCCATGTTTCTTCTGCCTGCAGAGTTCCTAGAATGTACAATTCAGAAACAGGTTAGCTCTCAGGAAAACAAGCAGGAAGGGGCTGGGCTCAGGCTCAAGATAGTTATGTAGTCAGAATCTCAAGATCCTGCTGTCTTTCCCCTTAGTTAGGAAGAAGACAACTCTGTCAGACAAGGGAGTTGCAGATATGAAATCTGTAAAGGTGAAAATGAATCCTGAGATGTTGGACTAGAGATGAAATATGTAGATAGATGATAGATAAATTTCCTAGCTTTCCCAGCTTAGAGGACCTACAAGCAATGAGTTCCCTACATCAATTCAATGTGGACAAGTAACACCCAGATTTTTGTTTCTTTTTATCATTCTCCACAAAAATAAATCAATGCTATTTCTGAGAAATGGCTGATTCCAGGTTTCACCTGGCAAGTATATAAGACAGGAATATTTTCTTTTTCTAGAAATTGCAGGATTGCTTAACACATGTTAGTAACTTACCAGAAGGTCAAAAGAGCTAATTTAAGAGACAAGTCAAATATGGGGAAAAAACTGGTCAAAATTAATAATGATACTGACAGATTATAATCCACTAAGTAAAATAAGAATCCATGAGTGCATTCTGATGTACATACATGCATGCCTAAGATACTGAAGTTCTTCCTCACAGGAGAAAGGCAATTAATAAGTGTAGATGGAATCATGGGACTTGCAAATTGCCATTTAGTCACTATCATACTAAGAATTAGTTGTAGTAAAAATTTATCAGTGGAGAATTCTGAAAAGTGAAAGTTTGAAGAACTTTGAGATGAAGGGGATCATATTTCTAAAAATAGGCATTATATATATGGAAAAAGAGAACAAAGAAGATGGCTAAACTTAACAGGGGTATCTGAGTTATTTGTGTGTATAACTCTTGCTACTTTTCTGAAAATCTAAAATTATATCAAAATGAAAGTTAAAGACAAAATACAGGAAGTCAATTTTATGACTTTTATAATACTTATTCATTGTAAAATCTTGAAATAAAAAAGCACATAAAAGAAAAAGATATATCTGTTACCTTACCACCAAGGCATGTTTACTGTTAAGACTCTAATGATTATGTTCGAGTCTTGCATTTTGGGTAGAAACATATTTATACAAAATTTCGGTACAGAACTTTCAATTAAGTTAATAAAAGTACATATTTCTATCTATTAAAATATCTTATACATTGTAATGAATGTAAAATGTTCTATACATCAAATGTATTACAATTCATTGATTCACCCTTTTCTTCTTCAATAGTTAAATTGTTTTCATTTTTTGAAATTAAATAAAACCATAATAAATATATAATTATGAATGAAATTTCATATGCATTAATTATTTCCCTAGAGTTAATTCTTAAGAGAGAAACTTCTAGGTGAAGTTGTGCAAATATTTTATTTCTCTTTTTTTGCAGCCTCTTTAATCAAGTTTCTCTCTTTACCTTCTCTCTGCAAATGCCTATAGCTCCTATATCACAGAGCAGAATGGAAGTGCATCCTCCATTTCCACTATCCAAGATACAGATAGATTTACACTTTTGCTTGTTCTGTTTCTTCTGGTTACAACAAAGGAGCTGCCCATCCAGCTATCTAGCTACCTGTCTTCCAAAGACACTTAAATATTCACTATGCTTTTCTATGTTCTTTATATTCATTTTAAGTATTCAGTATTGAAATCATTCTGTTCTCTTTTTTCTTGTTTTAGTTCATTTGGGTTTTTTTTCAATTATTTTTTAATTTTTTTATTTGTTCTTTTTAGTTATATATGACACTAGAATATATTTTGGCATATTGTACATACATGGAGTATAATTTTTCATTCTTGTGGTTGTACAGAATGTGGAGTTACACTAGTCATGTATTCATATACGACCATAGGAAAGTAATGTGCAATTCACTTATTTATTTTCCTTATTCCCATTGTCCCTCCTTTCCTTTCATTCCCTTTTGTTCAATCCAATGAGCTTCCATTCTTCCCTTGCACTGCCTTATCTGCACATCAGAGAAATCATTCGGCCTTTGGTTTTGGGGGATTGGCTTATTTCACTTAGCATCAGTCTCCAGTTCCATCCATTTACTAGCAAATACTATAATTTCATTTTTCTTTATGGATGAGTAATATTCCCCTTTGTGTATGTGTGTGTATATATATATATATCTTATATTTTTTTATCCATTCATTTGTTCAGGTTAGGTTGGTGCCATAGTTTGGCTATTGTGAATTGAGCTGCTGTAATTATTGATGTGGTTGCATCACTCTAGTATGCTAATATTAAGTCCTTTGGGTATAAACCAAAGAGTGTGATAATGGATCAAATGGTGGTTCTACTCCAAGTTTTCTGAGTTATCTCCATATTGCTTTCTGGAGTGGATGCACCAATTTGCAATTCCACCAATAGTGTATGAAGGTACCTTTTTTCCCACATTCCTGCCAACATTTATTGTTGTTTGTATTCTTGATATTTCTTATTCTGACTGGAGTGAAATGAAATCTCAGTTACGTTTCAATTTGCATTTCTCTAATTGCTAGGGATGTTGAACATTTTTTCATATATTTGTTCATCAATCATATTTCTTCTTCCCTGAAGTGTCTGCTCAGTTCCTCAGACCATTGTTAATTGGGTTTTTTTTTTTTTTTTTAATGTTAAGTTTTTTGAGTTCTTTGTATTTCCTGGAGATTAAATGCTCTATCTGAGGTCCAGATGGCAAATATTTTCTACCATCCTGTAGGCTCTCTGTTTGCATTCTTGATTGTTTCCTTCACTGTGAAGAAGGTTTTTAGTTTGATACCCACCCATTTATTGATTCTTGATTTTATGTCTTGCACTTTAGGAGTTTTGTTGAGGAATTTGGTAATGAAGATTTGGGCCTCGGGTCTATTTTTTGTTTTGTTTTGTTTTTTGTCCTTGTAGGCACAGATCTCTGTTCTAAAGCCTAGGTCCTTGATTCACTTTGAGTTTTGTGCAGGGTGAGAGAGAATAATTTAATTTCAATTTTGCTACATTTGGATTTCCAGTTTTCCCAGCACCATTTGTTGAAAGGCTATCTTTTCTCCAATGTATGTTTTTGGCACCTTTGTCTAGTATGAGATAACTATTTATTTGGGTTTGTCTCTGTGTCTTCTATTCTGTACCATTGGTCTGCCCTGTTTATTTTGATGCCAATACCATGCCATTTTTTGTTACTACTGCTCTGTAGTATAATTTAAGTTCTGGTATTGTGATGTCTCTTGCTTCACTATTCTTGCTGAGAATTGCTTTGGCAATTAGATCTTCATATTTTTCCAAATGAATTTCATGACTGCTTTTTCTATTTCTATGAAGAACATCATTGAAATTCTAATAAGCATTGCATTAAATCTATATAGTAATTTTGGTAATGTGGCCATTTTGAAAATATTAATTTTCTTATACAATAATTTGGGAGACCTTTCCATCTTCTAAGGTCTTCTTTCTTTCTTTAGCATTCTGAGATTTTTATTATAGAAGTCTTTCACCTCTTCTTTTAGATTGATTCCCAATTATTTTATTTTTTGAGGTTATTGTCAATGGGAGAGTCTTCCTAATTTCTCTCAAAGTTGATTCCTACTAATGTAGAGTTTCCAGGATTTTGTTGAATAGAGGTGGTAAAAGAGTGCATCAGTGTCTTGTTCTAGCTTTTAAAGAGAAGTACTTTCAACTTTTCTCCATTAAGAATGATGTTAACCTTGGGTTTAACATATATAGTTTTTATAATGTTATGGTATGTTCCTACTATCCCTAATTGTTCTAGTGTTTTGAACATGAATGGATGCTGTATTTTGTCAAATGCTTTTTTCTGCATCTATTGAGCTAATCATGTGTTTCTTGTCTCTAAATCTATTAACGTGATGGATTATGTTCATTGATTTCCGTATGTTGAACAAACCTTTCATCACTGGGATAAACCCCACTTGATCATGGTGCATTATCTTCTTAATATCTTTTTGTATGCAATTTGCCAGTATTTTATTAAGAATTTTCACATCTGTGTTCATCAGGGATATTGATCTTTTCTGGTTCTGCTCCTTGATGTGTCTTTATATGGTTTTGGCATCAGGGTGATACTAGCTTCATAGAATGAGTTTGGAAGGTTTTCTTCCTTCAATTTCATGGAATAATTTGAAAGGGATTGGTGTTGTTTCTTCATTGAAGGTATGGGATAACTTTGCAGAGAATTCATATGGTCCTGAGTTTTTCTTTGATTTTAGGGCTTTGATGGCATCATCAAATTCATTGCTTGAAATAGGTGTTCAAATTTTCTATATTCTCCTAATCCAAATTTGGGTAGGTCATATGTCTACAGATATTTGTCCTTGTCTTCAAGAGTTTCTATTTTATTACAGTATAAACTTTCAAAATAGTTCTTAATTATCTGTATTTCAGTAGTGTTCATTATGGTCTTTCCTTTTTTCATCACTAATTTTAGTAATTCAAGTTTTCTCTCTCTGTTAGATTGGCTAAGGGTGTAACAGCTTTATTTTTTCAAAGAATCAACTGTTTGCTTCAGTGATTTTTTTGGATTTTTTGTTTCTTTCAATTTCATTGATTCCAGCTCTGATTTTAATTATTTTGTCTTTTACTGCTTTTGGTGTTTGTTTATTGTTCCTTTTGTAAGGCTTTGAGATGTGATATTAAGTTAATTACTTGGTGACTTTCTATTCTTTTAAAGAATGTGCTCAAAGTAATGAATTTCCCTTAGAACTGCCTTCATAGTATCTGAGAGGTTTTGATATTTCATGTCACTATTCTCATTTACTTCTATGTACTTTCTAAATTTCATCCCTGATGTTCAGCTCTTCATTGGTTATTAAATAGCATATTATTTAGTCTCTAGGTTTTATAGTAGTTTCTATTTTCTATTTTGTCATTGATTTCTAATTTGATTCCATTATAATTTGGTAGAATGCAAGGCATTATTTTTATTTTTTTTGGGAGAGGGGTTTGTCAGAAGTTGCTTTGTGGCCTAAGATATGGTCTATTTTAGAGAAGAAACCACATGGTGCTGAGAAAAAGGTGTATTCCATCATTGATGGATGAATATTCTATATATGTCTGTTAAGTCTAAATTATTAATTGTATTTTTTAGTTCTATAACTTCTTTATTTAGTTTTTGTTTGGAAGATCTATCCAGTGGTGAGAGAGGTATGTTAAAGTCACACAGCTTTATTGTGTTGTGGTCTATTAGACTCTTGAAATTGAGGAAGGATTTGTTTCATATATGTAGATGGTCCATTGTTTGGTGCATATTTATTATTGCTATGTATTGTTGATATATAATTCCCTTAAGTAGTATGAAATGTCCTTCTTTGTTCCTTTTTATTAACTTTGGTTTAAAATTCCCTTTATCTGATATTAGGATAGAAACCCCTACTTTTTTGTGAGATCCATGTAAATGATGTGCTATTTTTTTCCCATTCTTTCACCTTTTAGTCTGTGGATATCTTTGCCTATGAGCTGAGTCTTTGGAGACAGCATATTGTTGGATCTTGTTGTTCTAATAAAAACTGCCAGTCTCTTTATTTTGATTGATGAGTTTAGACCATTTACATTGAATGTTATTATTTAGAATTGATTTCTATTTCCTGTCATTTTGATTTATTTCTGGTTCTTAATTTGAATTAGTTTCTCTTTAATTAACTATACTTCTAGTGTAGTTCCTCCCTTTGCTGATTTTCATGTTTATTTTACATTTCTTCTTTACAAAATGTTTTATAGTGCAGGCTTTCTAGTTGTGAATTATTTTAAATTTTATCATGGAATATTTTTATTTTATCATCAATTCTGAAGCTTAATTTTACTGAGCATACTATTCTTAGTTGGCATCTCTTTTCTTTCATAGCTTGATATATATTATTCAAAGACCTCCCCGCTTTGAGGGTCTGGACTGAGAAATCAACTGAGATTCAGATTAGCTTCCTTCTAAATGTGACTCATCATTTTTCTCTGGCAGACTTTAAAATTCTATTCTTATTCTGTATGTTAGGCATTTTCATAATAATATGCCTTGGGGTAGGTCTGTTGTAATTTTGTATATTTGGAATCCTCTAAGTCTCCTATGTTTGATTTTCCATTTCATTCTTTAGGATTGGGAAAATTTTGATATTAGTTCATCAAAATGTTGTTCCTTTCATTTTAATTTCTGAGCATTTATCTATTCCAATAAAAATCTTAAATTTGGACTTTTCATGTCATCTAATATTTCTTGGAAATTCTTCATGATCTCTTAACATCTTTTCTCCATGGTCAACTTTATTTTCAAGATTATATATTTTGTCTTCATTGTCTGAAAATCTCTTCAAAAAGGTCTAGTCCATTGGTGATGCTTTCCATTGAATTTTTAATTTGGTTTATTGATTTTCTGTCTATATGAAAAACGAAATATGCACTTCCTACTCAAACTTGTTGAGTATTATCTATATTCCTTACATTTTTCCATTTTATCGCCTCCATTCCTACATTATTCTTCTTTTGTCCATATAATATTGTAATAACTGCTTTTCCAAAAATCACCAACTGCCTGATTGCTGTTATATCTAGGGCATACTTAAAAAATTCTGTCTTTCTCTGTTAATCTCATTGCAATAAGCTCAAATTCTTGTCTTTTTACTTTATTTGCCTTTAACAAAAAATTTCAATCCCAAAAAACTAAAGGTCTAATGTTTTCCCTGATACATGGATGATGATATACAATGAGGGGTGGATGGATAAAAGAAGAATGGAAGAACTTTAGATTACACAGAGGGAAATGAGGGGTGTATAAAAAAATGCTGAAATTAGACAGACATCATTACCCTATGTACTTGAAAGATTACACCAATGGTATGACTCCACATCATGTACAACCATAGAACTGAAAAGATGTGCCTCATTTGTGTACAATGAATCAAAATGCAGTCTGTAAAAACAAACAAAAATAAATAAATTTAAATTTTTTTAAATTTCATCTATACTCACAAGTTTAATTACCATTATCATACAGTAATCGTTAACATGAATCGTTAACTTGATTAGATTAAGAGAAGCTAATGATTAAGAGGCTTCTGGGTGTGAAATGAGGATGTGTCTAGGAATGATTGGAATGTGAGATGGTGAACTGAGGCAGAGACCCTCCCTAAGCCTGGACAGCACTGTCCAATAGGATGGTGGCTTGGATGGAAGAACATGGAAGCAGCAACAGAGGCAAGCTCAACTCTTCTTGAATGGGTTCTTGATTGCTGCTTCCATTGTTTGAGAATACCAGACTCTCACATCTTCACTCTTTCAAAGCAGACTCTGCCAGTGATTCTCCAGGGAGTTTCCAGAATCTTTGGTCTCAGATTAGGGTAGCATTGCTGATCCTTTTTGTTCTGGAGCTTCTACCTCTTGGACTGTGCAGCTACTGGTTCTTCCAGCTCTCCAGCCTGCAGACAGCCATTGTGAACTATCCAGTTTCTGATTATGTAAGCCAATCTAATAAATCCCCTTTTATAATCATACTTTCTGTTGATTCTGTTCCTCTAGAGAACCCTAATACACATACTGACAATTTCCAATTATTTTTTCAGCTTTACTTCATTTAGCCATGACTTCTGTGCATATAAGACAAGAAAGTCTCAAGGCTGTTCTATGTCCATGATGAGGTATGAAATATATTCATACAATTCTTGTCACTTAACATAAATACCTATTCATAAGTGAGTGAAATTTGACAAAAATTTATCAGGTATTCTCCAAGTACAGCAAGATAGTGCTATCATAGGAAGCTACTTTCTTATGTGTGTCAAATTTCCTGTGATGTTGACCTCACAATGGGACAATGCAAGATAAGTTAATGATGTCATGTATCAATAACCTTATAACTTAACCTACGTACCCCTCTTCCCATTTTAACTGGTGTAGTACAGAGCCCTTTGGAAGGTAATCAGTGTGTCTCTCTGAGACTGAGTCAGAATCCTCTTAACCTTTACCTCATGGATCCAGTCTTTATCACATTAAACCCACACAATAACCTGTTGCCAGAGTTTGAACAATATCTCATCATGATTGGTCCATGCCTATCTTCACAATCATCTCTTGCTCTGGTTTTAAACCTTTCAATAATTTTCCTTAATATAAATGTCATAATTAGAATCCTGAATGTATCCTACCATTCTTGATAATTTGGCCTTCTCTGGAGTATCCTCCAACTCCTATCATGTTTCCACTATCATATATTTTTATAATATTTTCATGTGCTACTTGTTTTCTATCTCAGGATTTTTTTATCATTATTTCCTTCACTACAAGTTCTTCCTCATCCTCTACTATATTAAGTAGTATTCTTTCTTTTGATCTCAACTGAAATGTTGATTTCTTAGGGAATCCATTCTTTATCTCCCAGTTTAGACTATACCTTCTGATTATATGCTTTCTAAGCTTGGTATGGTTTTCCTTTGTTTTACACATCATAGTCACAATTTTTCATGTAAGTGTGATTAATTAAAGTATCTCAATGTCTTGCATATGTAGTAAAAAATACACAAAAACAGCATGGAAACCATTAACTTCCAAATGCTATGCTCAGGGATACCTTACAGCAGTCAGTAAACATTTGTTGGATGAACAAATACGGTAACAAATGAATGAGCCAAGGATTTATGTTATCTATTGAAAAAGGTTTCACAAAATGTTTTTTACCTCTTTATCCTGTTATCGTCAGTGAATACAGTCTCATCCTATCAGATACCATCACACATATTACCACTAATTTTACTTTCTATTAAGGTTCAGAATTTTTCTATTAAGTGGCATAAGCTTATAATATGATAGGGTTTTTTATAGCTGCAATAATTTATATTCTCATTGTACACCAGCAACACAGAGAGAACTCCATCCCTTCATTATTTTTGACATTTATAAAGCATACGAAGTTTTAATTTTTCTCCCTTTCATCTAGCCAAGAGTTTGTACCTTCAGTTTTATTATATTATTTAGCCATGTGGTCAGTTGTAAACTATTTATTCTCAAAAACTGGAAACAATTGATTCTATCTTTTTTTTTTTTTTTTTTTTTTTGGTCTTTTTTTTTTTTTTTTTTTTTTAGTGTAAACAAATGGGATACATGTTGTTTCTCTGTTTGTACATGGCGTAAAGGCATACCATTTGTGTAATCATAAATTTACATAGAGCAATGTTGTTTGATTCATTCTGTTATTTTTTCCCTTCCCCCCACCCCTCCCACCCCTCTTTATCCTCTATACAGTAGTTCCTTCCTCCATACTTGCCCCCCTCCCTAACCCTAACTCTAACCCTTCCCTCCCCCCCAATATGTGTCATCCTCCACTTAACAGCGATATCATTCGTCCTTTGGCTTTTTGAGATCGGCCTATCTCACTTAGCATAATATTCTCCAATTTCATCCATTTGCCTGCAAATGTCATAATTTTATCATTCTTTATGGCTGAGTAATATTCCATTGTATATATATACCACAGTTTCTTTATCCACTCATCGATTGAAGGGCATCTAGGTTGGTTCCACAGTCTGGCTATTGTGAATTGAGCAGCTATGAACATTGATGTGGCTGTATTTCTGTAGTATGCAGATTTTAAGTCCTTTGGGTATACGCCAAGGAGTGGGATAGCTGGGTCAAATGGTGGTTCCATTCCAAGTTTTCTAAGGAATCTCCACACTGCTTTCCATAGTGGCTGCACTAATTTGCAGCCCCACCAGCAGTGTATGAGTGTACCTTTCTCCCCACATCCTCGCCAACACCTGTTGTTGCTCGTATTCTTGATAATCGCCATTCTAATTGGGGTGAGATGGAATCTTAGGGTGGTTTTGATTTGCATTTCTCTTATTACTAGAGATGTTGAACATTTTTCCATATGTTTGTTGATTGCTTGTAGATCTTCTTCTGTGAAGTGTCTATTCATTTCCTTAGCCCATTTGTTGACTGGACTATTTGAATTCTTAGAGTAGAGTTTTTTGAGTTCTTTATAGATTCTGGAGATTAGTGCTCTATCTGAAGTATGATTGGCAAAGATATTCTCCCACTCTGTAGGCTCTTTCTTCGCATTGCTGATAGTTTCCTTTGCTGAGAGAAAGCTTTTTAGTTTGAATCTATCCCAGTGGTTGATTCTAGCTTTTATTTCTTGTGCTATGGGAGTTCTGTTAAGGAAGTCTGGTCCTAGACCAACAAGGTGAAGATTTGGACCTAGTTTTTCTTCTATAATCTGCAGGGTCTCTGGTCTGATTCCGAGGTCCTTAATCCATTTTGAATTTAGTTTCGTGCATGGTGAGAGATATGGGTTTAGTTTCATTCTGTTGCATATGGATTTCCAATTCTCCCAGCACCATTTGTTGAAGAGGCTATCTTTTCTCCATTGCATATTTTTGGCCCCTTTGTCTAGTATGAGAAAATTGTATTTATTTGGGTTTGTGTCCGTGTCCTCTATTCTGTACCATTGATCTACCTTTCTATTTTGGTACCAATACCATGCCGTTTTTGTTACTATTGCTTTGTAGTAGAGTTGAAGATCTGGTATTGCAATACCCCCTGTTTCACTCTTCCTGCTAAGGATTGCTTTAGCTATTCTGGGTTTCTTATTCTTCCAGATGAATTTCATTATTGCTTGCTCTATTTCTGTAAGGTACACAATTGGGATTTTAATTGGAATTGCATTGAATTTGTATAGCACTTTAGGTAGTATGGCCATTTTGACAATATTAATTCTTCCTATCCAAGAACATGGAAGATCTTTCCATCTTCTAAGGTGTTCTTTAATTTCTTTCTTTAGTGTTGTATAGTTCTCATTGTAGAGGTCTTTCACCTCTTTTGTGAGATTGATTCCCAAGTATTTTATTTTTTTCGAGGCTATTGTGAATGGGGTAGTTTTCCTAATTTCTCTTTCTGAAGATTCATCACTTATGTATAAAAATGCGTTGGATTTATGGGCATTGATCTTGTAACCTGCTACTTTACTGAAATCACTTATGAGTTCTAAGAGTTTTCTGGTGAAATTTCCTGGTTCCTCTAAATATATAATCATGTCATCAGCGAACAGGGATAGTTTGAGTTCTTCTTTTCCAATTCGTATCCCTTTAATTTCTTTGGTTTGTCTAATTGCTCTGGCCAGAGTCTCAAGAACGATGTTGAATAGAAGTGGTGAAAGAGGGCATCCCTGCCTTGTTCCAGTTTTTAGGGGGAATGCTTTCAGTTTTTCACCATTTAGAATGATATTAGCCATGGGCTTAGCATAAATGGCCTTTACAATGTTAAGGAATGTTCCCACTATCCCTATTTTTTCTAGTGTTTTGAGCATGAAGGGGTGCTGTATTTTATCAAATGCTTTTTCTGCATCTATTGAAATAATCATGTGATTCTTGACTTTAAGTCTATTAATATGGTGAATTACGTTTATTGATTTCCTGATGTTGAACCAACCTTGCATCCCTGGGATGAAACCCACTTGATCATGGTGCACTATCTTTTTAATATGTTTTTGTATGCGATTTGCTAAAATTTTGTTGAGAATTTTTGCGTCGATGTTCATTAAGGATATTGGTCTGAAATTTTCTTTCCTTGATGAGTCTCTGTCTGGTTTAGGTATCAGTGTGATATTGGCTTCATAGAATGAGTTTGGGAGGGTTCCCTCCTCTTCTATTTTATGGAATACTTTGAGAAGTATTGGAATGAGCTCTTCCTTAAAGGTTTTGTAGAACTCGGCTGAGAACCCAAGTGGTCCCGGACTTTACTTTGTTGGTAAGCTTTTGATGACTTCTTCTATTTCAGTACTTGAAATTGGTCTATTTAAATTGTTTATGTCCTCCTCATTCAGTTTAGGCAATTCATATGTCTCTAGAAACCTGTTGATGTCTTCGAAATTTTCTATTTTGTTGGAGTATAGATTTTCAAAATAGCTTCTAATTATGTTTTGTATTTCCATCCTGTCTGTTGTGCTATTTCCTTGTTCATTCCGAATTTTAGTGATTTGGGTTTTCTCTCGTCTTCTCTTTGTTAGTGTGGCTAAAGGTTTATCAATTTTGTTTATTTTTTCGAAGAACAAACTATTTATTTTGTCAATTTTTTGTATTGTTTCTTTTGTTTCAATTTCATTGATTTCAGCTCTGAGTTTAACTATTTCCTGTCTTCTACTACTTTTGGTGCTGTTCTGTTCTTCTTTTTCTAGGGCTTTGAGCTGTAGTGTTAGGTTGTTTATTTGTTGAGTTTTACTTCTTTTATTAAATGCGCTCCATGAAATAAATTTCCCTCTAAGTACTGCTTTCATAGTGTCCCAGAGATTTTGATATGATGTTTCTTTGTTCTCATTTACCTCTAAGAATTTTTTAATTTCCTTCCTAATATCTTCTGTTATCCATTCATCATATAATAGCATATTGTTTAATCTCCAGATGTTGGAATAGTTTCTGTGTTTTACTCTTTCATTTATTTCTAACTTCAATCCATTATGATCTGATAGAATACATGCTAGTGTCTCTATCTTCTTGTATTTGCTAACATTAGCTTTGTGGCATAATATATGGTCTATTTTAGGGAAGGATCCATGTGCTGCTGAGAAGAAAGTGTATTCACTCTTGGTTGGATGGTATATTCTATAAATGTCCGTTAAGTCTAAATTATTGATTGTGTTGTTGAGATCTATGGTTTCTTTGTTCAATTTTTGTCTGGAAGATCTGTCCAGTGGTGAGAGCGGCGTGTTAAAATCACCTAGTATTATTGTGTTGTGGTCTATTTGGTTTCTGAAATTGAGAAGGATTTGTTTGACATACATAGATGAGCCACTGTTTGGGGCATAGATGTTTATGATTGTTATATCTTGCTGATTTATGCTTCCCTTAAGCAGTATGAAATGACCTTCTTTATCCCTTCTGACTAACTTTGGCTTGAAGTCCACATTATCGGAAATGAGGATGGATACTCCAGCTTTTTTGCTGAGTCCATGTGCATGGTATGTTTTTCCCCATCCTTTCACCTTTAATCTATGGGTTTCTTTTTCTATGAGGTGAGTCTCTTGCAGGCAACATATTGTTGGATCTTTCTTTTTAATCCAGTCTGCCAGTCTATGTCTTTTGATTGATGAATTCAGGCCATTAACATTCAGGGTTATTATAGAGAAATGATTTGGTTTCCCGGTCATTTGGTTCATTTTTAAAATTTTGTTTATTTATTTGTTTGACGCAACTTGTTTCCTCCTTTATTTGACAATTCCTTTAGGATAATTCCTCCCTTTGCTGATTTGCTTCTTTGTTTTTCATCTCTTCCTCATGGAATATTTTGTTGAGAATGTTCTGTAATGCTGGCTTTCTTTTTGTAAATTCTTTTAGCTTTTGTTTATCATGGAAGGATTTTATTTCATCGTCAAATTTGAAGGTAAGTTTTGCTGGGTATAAGATTCTTGGTTGGCATCCATTTTCTTTCAGGGCTTGAAAAATGTTGTTCCAGGACCTTCTAGCTTTTAGGGTCTGGATTGAAAAATCTGCTGATATGCGCATTGGTTTCCCCCTGAATGTAATTTGGTTCTTTTCTCTCACAGCCTTTAAAATTCTGTCTTTATTTTGTATGTTAGGTATTTTCATTATAATGTGCCTTGGTGTGGGTCTGTTGTAATTTTGTGTATTTGGAGTCCTGTAAGCCTCTTGAACTTGATTTTCCATTTCATTCTTCAGATTTGGGAAATTTTCTGATATTATTTCATTGAATAGGTTGTTTATTCCTTTGGCTTGTTTCTCTAGACCTTCCTCAATCCCAATAATTCTTAAATTTGGCCTTTTCATGATATCCCATAGTTCTTGTAGATTCTGTTCATGATTTCTTACCATCTTCTCTGTTTGTTCAACTTTGTTTTCAAGGTTAAATATTTTGTCTTCAATGTCTGAGGTTCTGTCTTCCTGGTGTTCTATCCTATTGGATATGCTTTCTATGGAGTTCTTAATTTGGTTTATTGTTTCCTTCATGTCAAGGATTTCTGTTTGTTTTTTTTTCAATATCTCTAACTCTTTATTGAAATGATCTTTTGCTTCCTGTATTTGCTCTTTTAACTGTCGATTGGTGCAATCATTCAATGCTTGCATTTGCTCTTTCATCTCATCATTTGCTTCTCTGATCATTTTAATTATGTACATTCTGAACTCCTTTTCTGTCATTTCTTCTGCCATGCTGTCATTGGGTTTTATTGATGTAACATCTAGATTTGTTTGCAGCATTTTCTTTCCTTGTTTTCTCATATTGTTCAGATATCAGTGGACCGCTGAGATATTGCAGATTTCCTCTGTTGATTTACAATGTCCCTGAAGATTTCTATATATATCCCCTCTTAGCCTTCAGTAGGCTGAAGTCTTGGAGGAAGTTGATAATGCGGTGCTCCACAAGGAAGCTGCCTCTCTAGGAGTGGTGGCCTTCAGGTGGGGTATATTCCCTGCTAGTGGGCAGAGGTGCCTCCACTTGTTGACCAATGGTCATCTAAAGGGGACCTAGGCTGTGGGCTGAGGCAAGGCCTGTTTGGGCCTGTGTCTCTGGTTTTACCGTCCTTGTGGGGAAACCTCACCCAGCAGGGAAGACTCACCCGGTGGGGAGGTCTCGCTGGTCAGTTTCCTCCTAGAGGTTCCCCTCAATTTACAGCTACTGCCTGGGCTGGGCTGCCTTCCTCTGCAAAGTTTCCAGGGGCCCGGCCCTACCTCCTGGGCCTGGGAGCCTCACCCTTCGCAGATGAATCTCCTTAGGCTGCCCCTCCTCAGAGAATTTGCCCACAGGCCTGGAACCTTCGCTCCGCCCTAAGCCTATCTCTGTGTGGCTCTTCCACCCTGAAGCCTCCTAGCTCCTGGGACCCTGTTCTGCACCTAATCGCCTGGCTGCGTGGCCCCTCCTCTGAGCAGCCACCTGTGGCCTCGAACAATCGCTCTGAGTCCCAGAGACCCGCCACAGGCCTCTTCCTCCAGACAGCCGCCCAGTATGCTGGTGCGGTCACTAGGAGTCCAAGAAACTCACTTCGTACCTCCTCCTCCCACCAACCACCCGTAGCCCTGGGCAATCAATCACTCCGAGTCGAAGTGACCCTCCCCGTTCCTCCTCCTTCTCCAGATAACCCCCCGGGTGTTCAGGAGCAGTCCCTCTGAGTGGCTCTGAATCCACATGACCCGCTGCACGGGTCCTCTGGGCACCGCCCGGAGCTCAGGTGCGGCCTCTCAAGACCAAGCGTCCCACCACGCTTCTCCTCCAGGCAGCCCCCCTGTGTTCAGGAGCTGTCACTTTAAGACCAAACAACTCACCACTCGCCTTCTCCTCTGAGCAGCCGCCTGGAGCGCTAATGCAGTCACTGCGAGTCCAAAGGACCCGCCGCGATCCTTCTCCTCCTTCTCCTACTCCTCCGGGCAGGCCCCGGGGTTCAGAAGTGGTCAGAGTCCAAACAGCTCGCCACGCAGCCCCTTCTCTGGCAACCGCCTGTAGCTCCCGTGTGGTCACCCGAATCCAAGCGGCCGCTCCTCTTCCTCCTCGTCCTCAGGGCAGGCCCCGGTGTTCAGAAGCGTCATTCTGATTCCAAACAGCTCGCCGCGCAGCTTCTCCTCTGGCAACCGCCTGTAGCTCTGATGCAGTCTCTCCGAATCCAAGTGGCCACGCTCCTCTCCTCCTCCTCAGGGCAGGGCCCGGTGTCCTGTGTCCACACAGTTCTCCTCGCCACTCTTCCCCTGGGCAGCCGCCGGAGCCCCAGTGGCTGCTCCGAGTCCCAGCGCTGTGCCGAGCGGCCTCCTTTACGGCGCTCCCAGCTGTCCGAGTTCACTGCTCCAGCGGGGGGAGGGGCGTCTCGCCGGCAGTTCTACTTCACAAAGTTTCCTGCGTTCCGGGACCCCCGTCCCATCCGGGATGCCCCCCCAGGGGGTGAGAGTCACCCGGCTGCTTTGAGTTGGTCCCAAGCGTCTCAATATCTCCTCTTTTGAATCCTGAGTCCTGGAGCAACATGAAATGCAGCCGCCCTCTAGGCCGCCATCTTGAAAACCCCCTGATTCTATCTTTTGTTAACTGGAAGACCTTTTATTTCCCAAGACCCCATGTGTGTTTAAAGTTTATTTGTACCAGGAAAGTGATGTTTGCAATATGACAGACTAGGAACATCTAAGTTCTTGCTCTCACACAGAAACACCAAGTACACTAAATTAGAGTAATCGAAATAATTATAGGGGAGTTGTATTAACTAATAAAGAATCTGCATCAATGAATTAAATGTTTAATAAAGAAAGAAACCACACACACACACACACACACACACACACACACATATTCAAAACAGTGGACAATTTTATGTTTTGTTCACCCTTGTCCCATCTCTTTCCCAATATCACATGACTTGATGCATTTACAAGGGAATTGATCAATTGCCAATTCTTCCCTTGAGGTAAAAGGAAAAGCATAGAACTTATGTGCAATATTTGGCTTGTGTAAGACTGCTCAAGGGACTTATTTCTGCCTCATCTGATTTAGAGCTCAAACCGGAATGGAGATACAGTTCGGATATCATGGGAACACCAAAGAAAACAGTGGATAGTGCTATATAGCACATAAATAGTGAAAAACAATTGGAGATATATGGGTGGTAATTTCAGAAGGAGTATTATACAGAGAATCTAACACCTGAACAGAAATAAGGTGGGGCAACCTTAGGAAATTAAAAGAATAAAAATTAAAACAATCATGTATATGGTTCAATTTGTTAGCATAAACATGAACTCAGAAGATGTATGCCCAGAAGATTTGGTTGTGCCAATTAATGAAGGTCTTCCTCTGCATATAATTACAGAACTAAAAGACAGATCATTTGAAGTTATACAGTCTGTGGAGGAAAATAAAGTAAAAGAATGGAGAAAAATAAACTGAGCCCAAAGGCAATATGAAACACTATTAAGTTGCCAATAGATACAGTACAAAAATTATGGAAGAAAAGAGACAGTTACAGAGCTTACTTGAAGACATAAAGGCCACAAGCCCCCAAACTTGAGGAAATACATAGATACAAAAGCACAAGAAGCTCAACAAATAACAGGTAGAATAAATCCTGGAAGATTTATACCAAGACACATTATAATGAAACTACCAACAGGTAAAGATAGAAAGAGAAATTTGAAATCTACAAAAGAATAGTTACTAATCATGTACAAGACTAATCATGTCAATGGAATATTAGTGGATTTATTTGAAGACACTTTGTAAGTCAGAAGGCAGTGGAATGACATATTTTAAATGGTGAAATAAAAAATGCAAAGTTCAGAAGTTTTATTTTTTGAATGAGGGTAGTGTCCCTAAAAGTCCATGGGTTAAAAGTTTGGTCTCCAGGGTAACATATTGGAAGATGCAATGGACTGTTACAAGGAGCAGTCTGCTGGGAGGCCCTAGTTTCCTGGGGGCATGCTTTCTAAAGGGATGATGGTATCCTGTTTGTCCTTTCTCCCTTCCTGTTTCAAAATGTGAACATTCCCTTCAACATGTGCTGCTGCCACCATGTGACACCTTCCCAGAGACCCAAACCCATGGGGTTGCCCAGGTTTGAGCTCAAACCTTCAGAACAATGAGCCAAAATAAACCTCTCATTGCTTCATAACTAGCCAGGATCAGGAATCCTCTTATAGTGACAGAAAGCTGACTAATATTAAACAAAATAATACTGCCAACTGAGAACACTATAATATTTAGAATATCCAAATCTTTCAAAACTGAGGGATAAGGGAAGACATTTCCACATTAGCAAAAGCTCAAGGAGTATATTAATGCTAGACCTGCCCTATAAGAAATGATAAAGGAACTCTGATAAGTAAAGATATTTTTGCATTTTTTACAAAAAAGTGAAATTATTCTTAGAAAGAATGAAAGTCTTTGCAAATGTCATGGGATACAAAGCAACATGCCTTCCCTGGGGAGCAATTTGGGTTTCTGGGTGCACCTATCTGTGACTACTGCCTCTGAGTTCTGGACAGTAAGTGTGAACCCAGAAAGAGGCATGCCTACAGGCCATTCAACCAGTTCTGGATTGATGAGTGAAAGAATTGTTCTGTTATCCTAGGGAAAATTTCGGAACATTAAATTTCTTTGATGGTGAGTCCTTAGATGTAAATGACAGAAATACTAAGAACCTTTCTTAAAAACAAATAGTGCATGAAGTCACCTTTGTGATTAGACTTGTGATGATCTGGAATATCTTGCCATCAAAAAACTTAATTAAAAAAAAATAAAATAGGGCACATGCCTATAATCCCAATGGCTTGGGAGGCTGAACTAGGAGGATCTTGAGTTCAAAGCCAGACTAACAACTTAGCAAGGCTCTAAGCAATTCAGTGAGACCCTGTTTCTAAATAAAATACAAAAAAGTAGTGGGGATGTGGCTCAGTGCCTAAGTGCCCCTGGAGTCAATACCTGGTACCAAAAAAAAAAAAAAAAAAAAAAAAAAAAAAAAAACATTGGAAGGGGGGTTAAATGCACATTGCTTTAATAAACATTACCCACATTGCAGTACCTGTAGGAGTTGCTCAGAACCTGTCTAATAAATGAGGGAAATAACGAAAATATGACCTCACTTCTGACAGGAGGCATAAATTTCACCTGTCTAAAGCTTGAATATTGCTAGCAATAAGAAACACTACCAATCCAAGATTTTTTTTTTAACTTTTTTTATGCTGTGAATATCTTAGCAGTCTGAGGAAGCCCATGAATGTTTACTTGGAATAGCGTGCTATTTTTTAATCATTTAATCAAAACATCATTCAATAAACTTTTAAAATTTATACTAAAAAATAAAATGACACTAGAGAGCATCTTGTAGTCAAATAAAAATAAAACTTCTCCAATAAAATTAAATATGTGGACAAATATAATGCCTGCATTATTATAATTTTGAATAATAATAATAATTTTTATTTCTAACACAATTTAAATGAAATAATTATAAATGTTTTAATGTGAACATAATAGGTAAAATTGAAATTTGTAACATCAATAATATAAAGGGGAGTGATGCCTACTTAGAGATAGGTAATATATTATTTTTGTTTTTCTGCTACAAATTGTTTCATAATGTTCCCAGTTATAGATCAAAGACTAAGTTTTCTAATACTCTTGGTAAAACAATCCGGAAGACTTTCTTTGTTAGAATTTAAAGTGAGTGATTCTTACAGAGTAATATTTCCAATAGAGAGAAAATATATCAGGTAGTATTAAAAGTACATCAGAATTCCCTGGTGTCCATGGTAAACAAACATAAGCATCCTTCTTCTCCACAAAGGAGAATGTTATGTAAGTATCAGAATTCCATCAGGAGATACAGAACATGTTTTGAGGTGGCTTTGATTTTAAAAAATAGGTCGATGTGTTGTAAAGATGCAAATTGAATGTTGGGATCACAAAAGTAACCCATTTCTTTTTACTTCAATTCAGCAACGAAAATCCCAAGGGTACCCGCCCCTCACTCCTGCAGAGTCATCTCAACTTAAGAGAAAATTGACCCATTCACATTTTTAAATGTAAAATCATGCTGCAAATTTCTTGTTTATACCTCTCTCCTGATATTTCTTATATTCCATACTTTCACTTCACTTTTTGTTTCCTCTTTCATGATTCCTTTTTTCTACCACCTTTCCCCACAGTTCTGATACCCAATCAACATTTGACTCAAACTCACACCTCCCAAGTATACCTTGCTACAGTTTGGATCTGGAATCTCTCCCAAAGGCCTGTGTGTTAAAGGTTTGGTCTGAGCTTGGTACTATTGGAACATGGTAGAAACTTTAAGAACAGATACCTAGTGGGAAGTTTGCAGAGAGTGCCCTAAGGGGAATTTTTGTATCCTAGCCTCTTCCTCTTTCTCTCCCTCGCTTCCTGGCCAAGTGATATGCAACTTTGCCTTGTCACACACTTCCAACCTTGATGGATTTCCCCATCACAGTCCTAAAAGTAATGCGGTTAAACAACCATGGGATGAAATCCCCAAACTGAAAAAAAGAAAACGTTTTTCTCTTTATAAGTTGATTACCTCAGATATTTGTTATAGGAATGGAAAGCTGAGAACTACTTTCCCTGTCCATTCTAAAAAATACTCTGTAATTTTAGAAGGATTAGAAAATACAATTTTAAAGGGTAGAGAGTTTGCTGTTACCTTAGGAAAACTATTGTTACTATTACAGAATAATAGAATTAATAATTCTATTATTTTATATATATGAATTAGATGTAAATATAGATGTATACAATGATTGGGTATTAATTAATAAACACTATTTTATATCTGAAAAATAACTGTGCAATTCATGAAGGAAATCTAAATTTGATAGCCCAAGAACTTCTCTTACCAATAGTTCTTCCTGGGTCATCTCTTTTTCTGATAGAATGATGTAATCATTTTCAAATAATATCACCATCTTGGAGAAATTATGCAAATTTGAAAGCCAGCTACATGCACGTGTTCAAAAAGATGCAAATATTTTCTAGGAACACAAGTGAGAAAATGAACATACACACATATTTGAAGTTAAGGTATATTACACAGTAAGTAGTGACTTGTCAAGCTCTGGATGTGAGATGCATGGCACTTTGTCAGAGTTGATGAAATCTGTGTTATCCTTTCTAAGAATGCCAGTACAAAGACAGCTCAACAGAAAAAGTCTTGCCTAGTTTGACAACCAAACAGAAATCAAACACAAAAGCTGCATAATCATAGGGTTGAAATAATTGGAATTTGTTCTTTCAATCAACACTACAATGACTTCTATTTAAACAAATACAAATATACATAGGGAGAAATAGAAACAAAATATTTTGAAATGACAGAACCCCAAACAGCTGGATCATTTCAGCATGGCTGACCCGATTTTCTTGCCACAGCAATGTAGTTTACAGTTTTGTTAAATACCTTTGTTTATTAAAAGAATCCAGGCAGATTGCTGATTTTTGATTCAGTTTTAATAACAATTTCAGCAACCCAGTGACCACTTAACGCCACACTTTGATGGGATAGAATTGTTTTATCGCCTTTTCAGAGTGTTATCATTTTTAATTCCCATAGTTTCTCTCACACCTGTTTGTTCAAGGATATTTAAAGAACACAGATTTATCCTGAAATCTATGTGCATTTATATTATATGTATGATGGCTGTTCTCTGCTAATCAAAGAAGAATTACAAATAAGTTCTTTTTTTGGTTTTCTTTTAGTGACCATGTTTACCAGTCTCCATGTGAAATAATGTGCAGCATGTCAAAATGGGTAGATACTGACTCCTTTTTCTAGGGCTCATACTCTTAAGTGAGAAGATGTCTGGTACTAGAAATAAACATGTCTATTAATTTATTCACCCATACACCTATCCATTCTTCCAAAATTAATTGTAAATATTTAGCAGAAGTTTGTCATTGGTCTATATGAGGGCAATGTTAATGAAAATCAAAAAGTAGGATCCCTCATTATTTTGGAGATAGAACAGTAGATCTCTATTACATGTGAAACACGATGGCAAATCAAATAGAATTGAAGTCTCAAACCCCTGAGTCAAGGGGTGCCACCCAGCACTGGCGGAATCAGTGTTCAGATGGACAACTGAATGTGTGGACATTGGTGGGGAGATGATAAGTTGAGGAGATACTGAGATTGAGACACCACTGAGATCTCCTAGAAACAGAAACAAAAATCATTATAAGAAATGATCTACTTTTAGTCAGACCATAAAAATAACTAAAGATTGCCCCTAACATTTTCAAGACATTTTCAGGTGTGTACATTTTATTTTTTTAAAGTCAATTCACATTAAGGCAAATAAACTTGCAGTCCTTCCTATCAGACAAAGCATGAAGCATTTGTCATGAAAATTCCTGTGACAAATTTCTTCTCATTTTAATTTTTCTGAAAATAGGTGTCCAACACAGCCGTCAGTTGCCTATCAGTTATAAGGCATGCAATGAAGTATTAAAGTAGATGAAATAATTTCAAGCCCTCCTCATATCTTTCAAATCTCTTTTGTAAAGCCCTATTACATGAAAAATATCTAAAGAGGAATATTTTCTCATTAGACTAAAATATTCTTGAAGGTAGAGATGCTATTACATTTTTTTTTGTCCTTCATAGAGCAATGGAAGAAACTATTTTGAATGTGAATTGGAAATAGGGAAACACAGATTGACTGTTCTAGAAAATCAGAGAAAACATACAAAAGAACAAGGATTTTAAGTGTTTCACTCATTCATTTATGATTTATTCTTAAAAGATGAATAAATACCACAAACATGTGAAATAAATCAGGTAAAGTCACAAAAGTTGGAATGGGAACAGTATTTCTGAATCACGGACAGGCCTGACTGTCATGGAGCATTTTTATTTCACAAAGAGTATCATATCAGGAAGCTATAGCAGGGAAATGTAAGAAAGGAAGTATAAACCTGATGACGTGAGGGTACCCAGAGTTTATAGAGACCATTTTTAAAAGATGATGATTGTGCACATAATTTGGGCCCAAATCATTCATGCCCCTTCCTGTCTTAAACATATTTTTAGTCAGCTTTTCATTGTTGTGAAAAAATATCTGACAAGAACAACCAAAAGAAGGAAAAAATTATTTTTGCTCAGTATCAGAGTTCCAATCATGGTCAGCTAACTCTTGTTCTGGGCCTGAGGTGAGGTAGAACATCATGGCAGAAGGGCACAGTGGAGGAAAGCTGTCCCACTCATGCTAGACAGGAAACAGAGAGAGAGGAAAAGAAGGAGAAACAGAGGAGCCAGAGGCAAGAAATAGTACAGGCCATGGCCCTAGGGACCTAATTCCTCCAAACACACTCTATCTGCCAATAGTTAAAACCCAGAAGCCAATTTAAATTATTCATCCATCAAATAGATTAAACTACTGATGAGATTACAGCTCTCATAATCTAACCATTTCACCCCTGAACATTCCTGCACATGAGGGTTTCAGGGGATATTAAAGACCCAAGCCTAATATATTTTCAATAAAATTACAGTGTAAAATGAGAAAATTGGCATGATCAGAGAGTTTTTTTGGTAATTACTACTGTGCAAATATGGCACAAAAGCAAGTGTATTTCAAGCCCCATAGTTTCTTTTTCCATCTAGAATGTAGGTATTCAAACTATAGGTTTTCATCATTTCCAGGGATACTGACTTTGGAACTCTGAGTGCTGCCTAAAGAAGTTTCTAGTTGTCTACCATTAAAGTCAGACCTGCTTCCATGATGTAGTATCATATAGTGTATGAATTATCTTTGATTTATATATTCTATTTCAAAATTGCAGTAAAATATGACTGCTAGGGCTGTTTGTAGAAATTATGACTCTTTTCAAGTAGTAAAAAATTACCGAGTCTATAGCTACTTTGCTTTGTTGGAGCATTTGAGGCAACCTGCTTATAACCCATTCTGCCATATTACCTAAGTATACTATGTCTATTTTATTATTTTCTAGGAATGCTTACTAAATGGTGTGTGTGTGTGTCTGTATGTGTGTGCGCGCGCGCGCGTGTGTGTGTTAGAGAGAAGGAAAGGGAGGGAGAGAGACTGATAGTTTTTTTTAAACAGTCACATGAAGAATAATTAATTTACACTGATTTTTTTATTTGAGGAACTGTATAATCTTTCTCTACCTGAGCTCCTAAAAGAATGTCCTGAGTGGTTTGGAATCTTCTGGAGTAAGCAGTGTAAAGGCACAGGGAGAGTCACTTTCCACCTTGTAGGTGTGACCTCAGCAGGTCTTTTGACCTCTTTCAGTTTCATCTTCCTCATCTGAAAGTTGAGTCATGATGTATTTTAGGGTTCTTTGACCCTTAATGAGAAAAATAAACAGTACTTTGGCAATGGTGAATCTTCAGTATGTAATAGCTTTTGCACTCCTTCATGTCCTTCCATTCTCTCTTCACTATATCTTTTTGTAATACTGCACAAAACATGACATGTCACATGTCACTCTCAGGAATAGTCTAACAACGTTGTGTCAGGACAGTGCCCAACTGGCCAGACTTGCTGACCAAAATGATGGGGATTGGGAGAAGATCTTGCAAGTTTCTCAGGAAAAATGTGTCCGGGTTAATCTGTCCATGCATTACCTTGCCAGAAGAGAGAGCAGCTAAGTAGATTATGGATAATAAAATCAAAGAGAGAAAAGAAACCAGAATAAAACAATCTGGACCTGATTAGGAGATAAAAAAGATAAAAGTAGATAGTGAAGATAGACATTAACATTCATCTTAATCAGAATCCAGGACTTTCAAAGGATCTAGAGCATATGGGTCACTTTCTTTCATTCTTTCTTTTTTTTTTTTTTTTTTTGAGAGAATCCTTAACACAACTGTTCTCACTATCCTTTAACAGAAGTCAAAACCCAGTGGATTTTTGGATGGATAACTACTTTCCATCAAAAGTTAAATACTCTTCCAATTTCATTTATAATCTACCACTTTATTATCTTTGTATACTTAAAAATTATATTTAATTTTGTAGGTGGATTTCTTCCTCTTATTTATGTCCTTTGATTTCATCTGGATCAATTATTACTGATTTTTTTCTGGCAAAATCTTCTGATTCTTTTAATTATTCTTCTGGGTTCTTGGCTTAGTCCTCTGACCTCAGTTTATCTAGCTCCTAAATTTATCTATTCCTTCACAGACCCTGGCCTCATTGTTTTCCTTGGGTTTCATGGAAACCTCATTTTATCTTTTCATTCTGACATTTTTGCCTTTCCATATAAACTTGCTGGGATTTTGATAATAATTACCTTGAATCTAAATATTGATATGTAAAAACTTACATCTTGATAGTAGTTATTTAGATTATCTTTAATTTCACTTTATAGTTTTAAAAATACAGATCTTAAACATACTGGGTTGGTTGTACACCTAAGTATTTATTTTCGGGAGCTAATATAAATGGTTTTATTTAAAATTTCATTGTTATTATATAGGAAAGTTATTGACTTTTCCATATTAATCTTGTGTGCTGCAAATTGAAATAATTGCTTATTAATGTGAGGAGCTTTCATTTGTTGTGCTTGATTTTTTTTCAATATTATACACAGATGATCATGTAATCTGTAAGCAGATTTATTTATTCCTTCTCATAGATGAAAGATAAAAACAGGCATTAGCATAATCTTTTATAATTGCATAATTACTTTTGCAAGTGTTCTTTCACTGTTTCATGTAGATATGGATTACTATTTGAGGTCATATGCTTCTAACCTGAAGAAGTCTTTAGATTTTCTTATAAGGCACATCTATTAGAAACAAATTCTTTCAGGTTTTGCTTATCTGTCAAAGTACTTGTTTTGTCTCTATTTTTAAAAAAAAGATAGCTTTGTTGGATTCTTGATTCTCTCCTGATATTTTTTGTTGTTGTTGTTGTTGTTTAAAAATTTTGAATATGTTTTCCTTCTGTTTGCTGGCCTCTATTGTTTCTGCTAAGAGGTGAGCAAAAATCTTATCGGAGTTCCCTTATAAGTAACAAATTAGTTTTTCTTGCTGCTTTCAAAATGTTTTCTTTGACATTCAGTTTTTTAACTGTACTCATCATGTTCGTGAATTTCCGTGAGGTTATTCTACTTGGTGTTTGTTGAGCTTATTGAAAATGTAGGGTATTATTTTTCAGTAAATGTGGGAAGACTTATCCTATTATCTTTTTGAATATGATTCTGCTCCTCTCTCTCTTTTACTGACATCATGTATATGTGGCTGTGCTTAACTGTGTCCTACATTTCTATGAAACACTATTTTTCTTCATTATTTTTTCTGTCTGTTTTTCATCTTGTAAAATCTCTATCAATGTTTTTTAGCCTGCTGTTCCTCTTTAGGTCAGATCAAGTTCACACTGTGCCCCTCTAGTTTCTTTTTATTTGTGTTATCATACTTCCCATTCCAGAGTTTCCATTTTGTTTCTTTAGTAGTTTCCATTTCTTTATTTACATTCCTTTTTGATGAGGCATTTTACTCATAATTCATTTTCTTTTCATCTTTTTTTTTTAGTTTAGTAGGTATGCTCTCAATGGCTGTTTTGTGGTCTATATGTGATGAATCAACATCTTGTCACTTTTGCAGGAAGTTAGTTGCCTGCATGTTTTTATAGTGTATATGTCATACTTTCCTACTTTTTTATGTTCCCAATTTTAGGTTGGAAATCCAGCATATTAGCTAATAAATTATGGCACCTCTTGGTACTCCCCAAGGGGCTTTTTATTCATATTGCCTTATTTCTTGGCTTAATTATTTCAGCGAATGATATTTCCCTTCTTACAGGCATCTGATGCTACTCCTTGGGGAGGCAAAGTTTGAGAAAACCCACAGTCACCCTGGGAAGGCAGTGGCTTTTATAGAGCACTCTCTGCTGCTCCTTTGATCACATACAACTGTCAAGATACACTAATTGCTGACTGATTGTTCCACTGATTTCAATACTGCCTAGTGGCAGAAATTGTTCTACTAACAAATCCAATCAACTTGTGGCTCTTCTGCAGGATTAGTTACTGGATGTCAGTGTTTGAAATTTGTTCAGACTCCAGCCGGGCTCCTCCCAGCTCACTTATCACACTGATCTCTGCAGCAACTTGCTGGTTTAGAGATTAGCCTCTATCTCGAATCTCCTCCTAATTGCCTTTCAACACAGCTTCCATTGTGTTTGAGAGTGTCTTCAGGCTTGAACTTCTTTATTTCTCCTTGCAAATAAAATCATTCCCTCTGGGAAGAAATTAGAAGTTAACTATTTCAGAGCCTTCCTCTTCCCAACAACAACAAAATTCTCTGAATAAGAGCTCTGGAATTGGGTGTGGGTATAATGGCAGATGGAGTGACATTCCATCTGAAAGAGGACTAGTGAAGCAGAGGTCCTTGGGATTGCCTGACTTATCACGGAACCGCTGCCCTGTGACCTGGGCAATGGTGTCTGGCCCCCATCCTTCTTAACATGCTCTGTTCAAAGTGAAACGGTTACCTGAGAGAAAGTTGGAAAGTAGAGAGTACTCATGGGTGATGTAGGCAAAGTGACAGGTGCATGCTGAATGAGATACACTGATATATTGTTCCTTCCAGGAATAAACTATTCTGGGAGATGAAACAGCCTCATGTTCTTGGTTGCAAGCAGTATGGAGTATTTACCTTGCCCAGCTGGGCAGGAAGAGGAAAGGAGCAGTTTTGATTCAAATATTTCAAACACTTAACTATCTGACTACATTTTTCCCAATAATCTGAAATAGATGTTCCTTCCTTAGTGGTATGTCCTTAGAATTTTTTCCAGAGACTTCAAATGGTTGGTTATTATGGTTTTATATTTTTAATAATTTCAGTAGGAGAGGGTCAGTGAAACCCCTTCGCCTTCCATTATCATGCCAGAAGATGACCTCCCATGGTTACAGCTGCCGTGGTTATATGAATATCATTTTATGCATACACACTAAAATGTTTATAGAAGAAATAATACAATGCTTGGCATTTAATTCAAAATAGTCTAGGAAAATGTTTGGGATACAGATGAAATAGGTTTGGACATGCTGAAATAGCAAAAGATAAACAGTCAATTTTATTACTATACTCTCTTTTTCAACATGTTTTATATGAGCATAAGAGTATGTGTGGAATTTCAGACAATGATACATATAGTATATGCAAGAAATTTTCAGCAGTGGCTGTCTCTAGGAAGGAAATCTGGTATCAGGGGTAGAATAGGGTTGTATAAATCCTCAGTTTTATGATATATGTTTTTTTTTCTTAGTTTTATGACATGTGTTTTTCCTCTAAAGCATAGATTTAGATGATTCTGAAAAATGGTCACGTTTGGAAGTGATTAGGATGATACAGTTAATCATTTATAAAAAGGAGATCAGTTCAAGATCAACCAATAAGTAACTGGCTGTGCTAGAATTTAGATCTAGAGCTTCTATCATCTCATTGCTGATCCAGGTTTTATATATATATATATATATATATATATATATATATATATATATATATATAAAACATACATATATATATATATAAAACATACATATATATATATAAACATATATACGTACTACCCTCTAATGTTAGAACACTTTCATTCCAGACCTCAGAAAAGCAGAAAAACTCTCAGAAAATTTTTTGAACACATTTGCTTAGAAAGAAAACAACCTTTTGGAGGACCCAAATTAGTGTGCACCTGCTTCCTGCAAAGTTGTAACTAAAGATTGACTTTGATTTAAATTACTTTTGGAAGAAGAAATGTGGTTGTGAGCAAGGAAACTAAATCATCTTATCAAGAAGAGCCTACATCATGACATCTGCTGATTGTGATCCATATCTGCCTAGGTAGTATATTTATTTAACTTAGGCCTCTGGGGTAAAATGAATCTTTTTTGTAATTTTTCCAATAATAGCAGTAATAATGATATATGTGCTCATAAGAAATATAAATGAGTAGGTCATGTATTATAAAATCACAGACTGAACAAAAATGAGATATTTAAAAACTTTAATAAATCTTAAATATCCCATAAAAATTTTCTCTCACTGCTCCTTAGATATCATAGCAGTGGTATAATACTTAACAATGGGCTCTCTGGGTTTAATAAAAAATACTCTGATTTGTAGTGCTTTGCCAAATTCTGTGGTATAAATACTCCAGTGGATGAACATATAGCCAGTAAAATTTCTGAAAATGTAACAATCAGCCCTCACAAGCTGATAAGTCAGTCCCCACATGCCTATTGAACATCACTGAATGATAGGAGCATATGCATTTGAAAATTAAACCAAATTTAGCTCCCAGGTTTCAGAAAGAAGCAGTGATAAGGTGAGGGTTTAAATACATGATGACTAATTGTATTTACAAAGGTCAAGCTGTATTCTGAGTGTACCTGTGAAATTAATTCTTGAGCGAGATTGATTTTTGAATTTTTAGACTGCTTCAAGCAGATTGCCATTCCTAATGTGGGTAGTAGGTCTCACCTAGTCAACTGAAGTCCTGAATGGAACAGAAAGGTGAGTCTCCTCCTTTCTCACTTCTTGATGGCCTCCTGTCTCACTTCCTGAATCCGGGACATTTACCTTTTTCTGCCTTTTGTACTCAATATTTGTCTATCCTTGGTTTTTAAAGATGCAGTTTTTACGACTATAGGACTATACCATATATACCACTGCCTTTCCTGGGAAGCAGGTCTTTACATTTGGAACAGAATTATACCATCAACTTTCTTGGGCTTCCAGCTTGAAGACTGCAGACTTTGGAACATCTCAGCCTCCATAAGAGCATGATTCAATTCCTTATTTCACATATATATATCTATATATTTATATATAGATATATATACAAATTATAATAGTATATATAATATGTACATATGACATATATTAATGTTCGTATGTTTGTATGTGTGTGTGTATTTCTCTTATTGGTTCCATTTCTCTGGGAACAGCTGATACAAACATTCCTACCTGTATTCTGACAAAATTCTAAAAGTTCTACAGGGCCTAGTTTAAATCTTGCTCTGGTAAAATCTATTCCAGACCTCTTAAATCTAAAGTAATTCTCTTCTAAAGTCTTCATGTATATAATAAAAATAACCCACACATGCTGAAGACTTACCACAGTAACGTGTACCAAGCATACTCAGGTCATTTGTGTTTCTTAATTTGAATTCTTTTAAAAACATTACCTTGATAGGAAAAAACAATTTAATGAAGACTCACAAATTTTGTTACAGTGGATTAGGGACTTTTTAGCATACAAAAGACATGACTCAGATACTCTATTTGAGGTCCATCTGCTGCCAAAAACCTCAGTTTTTCCACCTTGCTTCCCAACTATGTATCTCTCTTTTGAATGATGGGTCTTATGCTATATGCCTTATGTCTATTCTCCAGGGCATTAGCATATTCATGCATATTGTTTGATAATTGACTAGAATAAAACTAACCTTAGCAGAACATTTAACTCATACACCATGCTAGAAACTCTACTGCCGTTAAGCCATTTAATCTTCCTAATGAGGTTGGTGGTAGGCATTATTATTTCCATTTTATAGACAAGGAAACTGATGCTCAGATGACTTCAGTGATTTTCATATGATTATGCAACTACTGTGTGATTAAGCAAAAGTTAAAAACCAGTTCTGAAATTTTTTGAGCTATCATAATCTTCTTTTAAATTTTCTTATGACATGCCTTTCATTAGATCAAAACCTTATTCTGCAATGTCATCCTATGCACTGCTGCCTTGTGTACTGGGAACCTAGTGACATTATTTCATCATGAATGAAGAGGATCAAATCAGCAGGGATTCCCATGTTTGATGAGAGGTGATTCCAGTGACACTGCCCTACCATTGATTAACAGCAACAAATCATCAGGAATAACTCAGGTTCCCCATGTTACGCTAAAAACAAGAACTTCTCCATACCTCTTGTTAAAAAGGAAGACACAATAATAGAGTTTGACAACAGGTTTCCTTTGCTTCTTGTTTTCTCATTTCCCTTCCTCTCATTGAAACTCACAAAAGTGCACAAGTGGGAAGTGAGGATTTAGGGATGAGTGCTCAGGAAAACTGGTCTGCGGAGAAAGAACAGTGTGCACTCACTGGTGGAAAATGACCAGGGAGACCTCACCCCAAGTGTCCCTTCTTCCTATGCTGTATGCCACCACTGAATGCCATTTCTATACATCTCAGAGTTCCCTGAGGGTGGGTGGGATTTTATTCATCTTTTTTATAGTGCAGTGGATAAAAGAAGGACTTTGGCACGAACTTTCTTTCTGCTGCACACTACTTGTAGCAAGTTTTTTTTCCAAGATCTAAGTCTCAGTTCCCTGTATACAATGTATAACAGCAGCACTTATCTGAGGGTTTAATAACATAATCTAGAGTATTTAGAACAATATTTGGCACACAATATATCAGTTATTGTTGGTTTTGTCTCACTTGAGAGTCTAGGATTTTAGGGTGAGAGAAAGGCTATTTGTGACATAATTGAAATTAATACAAATGTCTCTGGTTTATGATTTAGTGATCTTTTCTTCCGTATCTCATTACCTGAAATGATAAACTGAGACAGTATCTGAATAATTTTCCTAGGGGAATATTTTTTGTGATCTTTTGGTTGAACAAACATATTTCTGCTATTTAAGTAAAATTTGGGACAACTAGTCATTGATTTTTATCAACAATTTTAAGTATATGCTAGATTAAAAAAGAGTTTAAGAATGAATCTAAATGATGTTCTTCATTTCCTGTGTATCCAGTAACTAGTGGAAACATATCATAAACTATATTTTATGAATAGAAATGAAAAGTACTGAGTTCATAGAATTCTATCACTGTATCTTTTATAGCTGGTGAAATTATTTGGTCAGCTAGATAACTGACAATCTAGAAAGAGTGAAGAAAATATACTGTGTAGTTTCATTGTAGATGCAATGAATTAAGTTATATGGCTTACTCCTTGGGTCATAGATAAGGGTGGCTATCTCCTAAGTCTGTGTTTTTGAGGTCACCTTGGACTTGGCATGCGCTTGTCCTTCTTTCCACTGATGAGGGCACAGAAAGAATACAAACCAAAGGGCTGTGGAATTGTTTTGCTCCTGGGTTCCAGGCTGTCAGCATTCCTGTCTGTCGACACCCTTGTACATCAAGATTATGGAGGAATCATGGCTGCCGCTACTTTGGTAATTCTCCTTGACAGCTGTCATCCCAAAACTGCCTAAAGAGAGTAGGACGTTAAAGTAGGGCTTAGGCCTTCCGTGGCTCTCCAGCACCAGCTCAAGCCCCATGCAGAAGCCCTTGAGCTGAGGATCCCCATCTGCCAACATGTTAGGATGCCTCTGCCACCATCTTGGAATATCCATGATGACGATTCTATTTAGTTAGGGTGGCTTATATCCTGGGACACCTGCCGGAGACTTTTATAAGTTCATTGTTAAGGTACCTACAGGTTAGCCACTGCTGCTGCCACCAACTTGGGACATAGCCACTTGCATCCAGGGAAATCAGCCAGGTCCTGAAAGATTACCAAGGGCCCTGCAGGCCTGGTTGTATTTGAGATATCCCAGCTAGGTGTGCTATACTCAGCCACCATCTTGCTGCAGAGGCAGGAGAGCTCTGGAAGGGGTAAGTAGGTGAAAAAAGGGTGTGAGGGCATGTCAATCCTGGCTCATCCAGCCAATCAGCCTGGCACCCACCAGGATCCAAAGATGACTGAGGAGCACTTGTGACCTGACATCAACCCGATTCATGACTCCACTAAGCACAGGTCCTGCTAGTTTGTCAACCAACAGGGCCCTTCAGCTCCTCAATCCCCAGTTTCCGAACCATCCCCTAGCTACCAACTGGCCCAGCACCTGCAGCTTTGTGGCTGGTTCACAGCTTTCAATGCCTGGTTCTATTTGCCCAATACAGAACAACTTCCCAAGCACTCAACCCTCAGGAACTCTGGGGAGAGAGGTTACTGTTTGGGAAGTTGAAAGGGCAGAGGCAGGAGAGATACAATTATAGAGACTAATTATAGAGACTGAATTATAGACCAGAAATTGGAGAGTCCACAAGTGAGGCAAGGGGCTAAGATCAGGCTCCTGTGTCCCACGAATGGCCCCTAAAGGAGAGTCCTGGGGTGCAGTCTTCCAGAGGGACTGGCATTTGCTGTACACTGCTTTGGAGTCTCAATTCCAAGTCTAATTCTCCCACTTTCGTAACTGCCGTCATCCTGAGGTTGCAGGTACCAGCAAATTCCACACAACACTGCCTGTCAGAAGAGAAGATACGGCAGAAACAATTGTTCGATTTTCCATCCAGACATTTTTTTTTCTTTTTTTCTTCTCTCATTTCCACTATCACATTCCCATAATTTAAAAAATCAAGTACTTTTTATGCATCAGGCTACTGAAGACTGGGAGGTTTGCATAGTACATTACAGTTTTGTTGTAGATTTTTTTTAAAAATAATTTTTCTCACTTCCTCTATTTTTCCTCTTATTTATCTTTTTCCTTGGAGTCTCTTTCTCCCTTTTCTCTTGATAACAACCAACTTCTTTAGATTCCTCTTTCACTCTTCCTATGATCTATACCTCTATATTTGCACTTCTTACCTCAATAACATTATATCTTATACCCCTCCCCTGTCCTCTCTGACCACCATTAGAAATTGTTGACCTTATTGCAAATCTATTGTTTATCCTGTAGATAATAATCAAATTCATCATCTCTGTTTATTACAACAACACTGTTAATGTTTTAATAGGGGCTACTTGGTTTAAGGCTGCATATTTTTTGTATTGAGTGCTGTTAATATTGATCATTGCCTTATGGTGAGGTATTGGAAACCTGCAGGGACATAATAAACCTATAGGGGAGAAATTGTAATAACTCTTATTTGCACTGCTAGAAAGGAAAATACAGGAACAACATGAAAAAACAAGGGAAGAAAGCACCCCAAGCAAATTTAGATATTATATTAATACAATCCACATACAGCATGGTAGAAGAAATGTCAGAAAAAGAGTTCAGAATGTACATAATTAAAATGATCAGTGAAGTAAAGGATGATATAAGAGAGAAAATGCAGATAATAAAGGCTCACTTCAATAAACAGTTAAAAGAGCAAATGAAGGAAGCAAAGGATTACTTCAATACAGAGATACAAAATCTTAAAAAAAAAATCCTTGAAATGAAGGAAACAATAAACTAAATGAAAAACTCAATAGAAAGTAACAGACTAGATCACCTGGAAGATGGAACATCAGACAATGAAGACAAAATATTTAATCTTGAAAATAAAGTTGACTGCACAGAGAAGATGGTAAAATATCATGAACAGAACTTCCATGAATCATGGGATAATATGAAAAGACCAAATTTAAGAATTATTGGGATAGAGGAAGGCTCAGAGATAAAAAACAAAGGAATGAACAATTTATTCAACAAAATAATATCAGAAAATTTTCTAGGCCTGAAGAATGAAAAGGAAAATCAAATACAAGAGGCTTACAAGACACCAAGTATACAAAATTACAACAGATTCACACCAACATTCATTATAATGAAAATTCCCAACATACAAAATGAAGACAGGATTTTAAAAGCCCTGAGAGAAAAGTGTCAGATTACATATAGGGGGAAACCAATATGGATATTAGCAAATTACTCAGCGAAAACCCTGAAAGCTAAAATGGCCTCAAACAACATATTTCAAGCTCTGAAAGAACATGGATGCCAACCAAGAATCTTATACCCAACAAAAATAATCCTCATATTTGATGATGAAATAAAACACTTCCATAATAAACAAAAGTTAAAAGAATTCACAAATAGAAAGCCTGCACTACAGAACATTTCAGCAAAATATTCCATGAGAAAGAAATGAAAAACAACAATGAAAGTCAGCAAAGGGAGGAACTATCTAAAGGAACAGTCAATCAAAGGAGATAGCAAGTCAAGTTAAAAACCAAAAATAAGCTACAACGATTGGGAATACAAATCATATCTCAATAATAACCCTGAATGTTAATGGCCTAAACTCAATACTCAAAAGACATAAACTGGCAGATTGGATTTAAAAAAAATACACTGCCTTCAAGAGACTCCTCTCATAGGAAAAGACATCCATAGACTGAAGGTGAAAGGATGGGAAGAAACACATCAAGAACATGGACTTAGTAAAAAGGCAGGGGTTTCCATTCTCATATCAGATAAAGTGACTTTCAAGTCAAAGTCAGTTATAAGGGATAAGGAAGAATATTTCATACTGTTTAAGGGAACAATATATCAAGAAGACAAGACACTCATAAATATTTATGCCACAAACAATGGAGCATCTGTGTATGTCAAACAAACCCTTCTCTGTTTCAGGAATCAAATAGACCATGACACAATAATACTGGGTAACATTAACATAACTCTCTCACCCCTGGATGGATCTTCCAAACAAAAAATGAAAAAAGAAACCATAGAACTCAATAATACAATCAATAATTTAGATTTAAGAGACATATGTAGAATATGCCATCCATCAAGGAATAAATACATCTTGTTCTCAGCAGCATGTGGATCCTTTTCTAAAATAAACCATATGTTATGCCACAAAGCAACTCAGCAAATTCTAAAAAATAGAGATACTATCTTGCATCTTATTAGATCATAATGGAATGAAATTAGAAATCAATGATAAAATAAAAAATAGAAACTACTCCAACACCTGGAGACTAAGTAATATGCTATTGAATGATGCACAAATAGCAGAAGACATCATGGAGGAGATAAAACAATTTCTAGAGGTAAATGAGAACACCTACACAACACATCAAAATCTCTGGGACACTATGAAATCAGTAATAAGAGGAAAATTCATTGCATTGACCTCATTCATTAAATGAATATAAAGTAAACATATAAATGACCTAACATTCCATCTCAAAGTCAGAAAAAGAACACATCAACACCAGAAGTAGGAGAAGACAGGAAATAATTAAAATCAGAGCTGAAATCAATGAAATTGAAACAAAGGAAACAATTCAAAAAAATGACAAAACCAAAAGTCGGATCTTTGAAAAAATAAACAAAATTGATAAACACCCACACTAAGGAAGAGAAGGAGAGAGAAACCACAAGTTACTAAAATCTGTGATAAAAAGAGAAATATCATGACAGACACTATTGAAATACAAAATATAATTAGGATCTATTTTGAAAATTTATACTAAAACAAAATAGAAAATCTTGAAGACATCCACAAATTTCTAGAGACATGAGCCACCCAAACTGAATCAAGAGAACATATACAATTTAAACAGATCAATGTCAAGCAATGAAATAGAAGAAGTGTTTAAAATCCTACCAACCAAGAAAAACCTGGCACCACACAGATTCTCAGCTGAGTCCTATAAGTCCTTCAAAGAAGAACTAATACCAATACTCCTCTAAGTAGTCTATGAAATAGAAAAGGAGGGAACCCTTCCAAACTCATTCTATGAAGCTAGTATCATCCTGATATTAAAAGCTGACAAGGACACATCAAGCAAAGAAAACTTCAGACCAATATCCCGGATAAACATAGATGCAAAAATTCTTAACAAAATTCTGGCAAATTGCATACAAATACATATTAAAATGATAGTGCACCATGATCAAATGAGTTTCTTTCCATGGATGCAAGGTTGGTTCAATATTCTGAAATCAATAAATGTAAATTATTGCATCAAGACACTTCAAGAATCATATGATTAATTCAATAGATACAGAAAAAGTATTTGATAAAATACATCACCCCTTCATGCTCAAAACACTAGAGAAAACAAGGATAGTAGGAACATACCTTAACATTGTTAAGGTTATCTCTGCTAAGTCCATGACCAACATCATTCTAAATGGAGAAAAACTGAAAATATTCCCTCTAAAAACTAGGAAAAGAGAGGGATGCCCTCTTTCACCACTTCTATTCAACATCATCCTTGAAACTCTAGTCAGAGCAATCAGACCAAGGAATATAAAGGGATGCGAATAGGAAAAGAGAACTCAAACTATCACTATCACATGATTCTATATTTAGAGAATCCAAAAAATTCTACTAGGAAACTTCTAGAACTCATAAATGAATTCAGTAAAGTAGCAGGATATAAAATCAACATTCATAAAACTAATGCATTTCTATTTATAAGTGATGAATCCTCTGAAAGAGAAATTAGAAAAACTACCCCACCACAATAGCCTCATAATAAATAAATAAATACTTTGGAATCAATCTAACAAAAGAGGCAAAGATCTCTACAATGAAAACTACAGAACACTAAAGAAATAAATTAAAGAAGACCTTAGAAGATAGAAAGATCTCCTATGTTCTTGGATAGGCAGAATTAATATTGTCAAAATAGCCATCCTACCAAAAGCACTATGCAGATTAAAGGCAATTCCAATTAAAATTCCAATGACATACCTCACAGAAATAGAGAAGACAATCATGAAATTCATTTGGAAGAATAAAAGACACTGAATAATCAAAGCAATCCTTAGCAGGGAGAGTGAAGCAGGAAATATCACAAGACTGGACCTTAAACTACACTGCAGAGCAATAGCAACAAATAGTACAGCCTTGTACTGGCACCAAAATAGACAGGTAGACCATTGGTATGGAATAGAAGATACAGAGAAAAACCCACTTAAATACAATTATCTCACCTAGACAAAAGTGTCAAAAACATACAATGAAGAAAAGATGGCCTCTTCAAAAAATGGTGCTGGCAAAACTGGAAATTCATTATGTAGCAAAATGAAATTAAACCCCCATCTCTCTCCCTGCACAAAATTCAACTCAAAATGAATCAAGGACCCAGGAATTACACCAGAGACACTGAACCAAATGGAAGAAAAAGTAGGTTCAAACCTTCATCATGTCAGCTTAGGACCAGATTTCCT
Source organism: Sciurus vulgaris (assembly GCF_902686455.1). NCBI lineage: Eukaryota > Metazoa > Chordata > Mammalia > Rodentia > Sciuridae > Sciurus > Sciurus vulgaris. The sequence continues at coordinate 75,419,033 of NC_136463.1, forward strand.
TAGCAAGACTACCAAAGCACAATAAATATAAGCAAAATCAATAAATGGGATAGATTCAAACTAAAAAGCTTTTTCTTAACAAAGGAAACAATCAATAATGTAAAGAGAGAGCCTACAGAGTGGGAGAAAATTCTTACCACACGCACTTCAGATAGAGCACCAATCTCCAGAATCTATAAAGAACTCAAAAAACTTAACACCAAAAAACTAAAAAACCCAATCAATAAATGGGCTAAGGAACTGAGCAGGCACTTCACAGGAGAAGAAATATAATTGAAAAGATGTTCAACATTTCTAGCAATTAGAGAAATGCAAATCAAAACTACACTGTGATTTCATCTCACTGTGGTCAGAATGAGGATTATCAAGAATACAAAGAACAATAAATGTTGGTGAGGAGAGGCGGGGAGCACTACACTCATATATTACTGTTGGGATTGCGAATTGGTGCAGCCACACTGGAAAGCAGTATGGAGAATCCTCAGAAAACTTGGAATGGAACCACCATTAGACCTAGCTATCCCACTCCTCAGTTTATACCCAAAAGATTTAAAATCAGCAAACTACAGTAACACAGCCACATCAATGTTTATAGCAGCTCAGTTCACAATAGCTAGATTGTAGAACCAACCTAGATGCCCTTCAACAGATGAATGGATAAAGAAACTCTAGTATATATACACAATGGAATACTATTCATCCATAAAGAAGAATAATATTATGGCATTTGCAAATAAATGGATGGAATTGAAGAATATCATGCTATGTGAAATAAGCCAATCCCAAAAAACCAAAGGCCGAATGTTTTCCCTGATAAGTGGAGAATGATATATAATAAGGGTGGGGCCGTGGGGAGTGAGAGAAAAATGGGGGAACTTTAGATTATGTAGAAGGAAATGAGAGGGAGGGGGTATGAAAAATGGTGGAATGAGACAGACATCACTACTCTATATACATGTATGATTACACGAATGGTATGAATCTACATCGTGTACAACCATAGAAACAAAATGATGTACCTCATTTGTGTGCAATGAATCAAAATGTAGTCTGTAAAAAAAAAAAGATAAATAAAAAAAATTTAAAAAAGAAAATAGGGAAAAAAATCAGTATACTACAGTGACACAGCTACATCAATGTTTATTAGCAGCTGAATTCACAATAGCCAGATTGTGAAACCAAACTAAATGTCCTTCAATCGATGTATGGATAAAGAAACTATGGTATATATACATAATGTAATATTACTCAGCCATAAAGAAGAATAAAATTATGGCATTTTCAGGTAAATGAATGGAGTTTGATATAGCATGCTAAGTGAAATAAGCCAATCCCAAAAATATCAAAGACCAAATATTTTCTCTGATAAATGGATGTTGATACATAATGTGGGGTGTGGGGGGAGTTAGGGAAGAATGGAGAAACATTTTATTGTGTAGAGGGAAAAGAGGGGAGGAGAGGGGAGGAGAGGAAGGAAAGATGGTGGAATGAGACAACCTCATTACCGTATGTATATGTAATGATTACACGAATGGTGTGACTCTACACAACCAGAGAAATGAAAAGTTAATCTCCATTTGTGTGCAACAAATCAAAATGTATTCTGCTGCTATGTATAACTAAGTAGAACAAACAATAAAAATAAATAAATAAAATTAAAAAGTAGTGCTTAAATCTCCTTAAGTTCTCCAAGGTATTCATGAATATTAAAGTTCAATCATTAGCCCATCTATAACCCACTAGTTCTTCATGCATTATTGAGGAAAAATAATTAATTATCTAAATTTCTTTAAGTTATGGGTTATATTCCATCAATTTTTAGTAATTAAATTCAATTAGAGCATTTTTGTTGGCTTGATAATTTGCTTTAGCATGTATTCCTTCCTCAGTAAAACTCATATCATTTGAACTTTCTCACCAACTCATGAAAAGAAATTGGATACAGTGTTTACTGACTTAAAAGAAAATGTAGGAACAGGAGGATTTTTAAGTTTGCCAAGAGTTCTCCCAAGAATGTAGATACATTATTTTTACATATTTCCTTTGCAGTTTGGAAAAAAAAAAACTTTTTCAAATTTGTGGGAAAAAATTTTATAAATGAGGCAGACCTGAATAGCCATTTTATAAGAGTTACAAATAACAATGAAAACCTTTAAACTCACCTGCAGAGAGCAGCTCTGTGGCATACTTTCAAGGGTACCAGAGACAGGGCCAGATCTAAGAAAACAGATACATTATTACTTTGCTGGAAACTGCAAGATGTCTTAAAGAAACATTCCCTAATATTCAAATAAGTATTGCTTTTTATTTTCCTTAGAAAATGAAGATATTGCACAAAATATGCATGTGAACAGGGAATGGTAGCCCTCAAATAAGTAACTTTTCTTTGTGTTGAACTTGCTCCAGGAATCATATATCTACCAGGGTCTAGTGCATGAGTTTAGTCAGAATGGTTTTAAGGCCATTCTGCCTTCTTCCAAGATAAACCTGATTTTCTGAGGCATTTTTCAGAAAAATCTGTGGACAGCAAAGTCGTAGTAACAGAATAGGTGAACATGATACACTCAGGAGAATTGAAACGCCATTGTGCATCTACTTCACTCCTTATAGTTTAACTGTACTTAGGGAGATGGAAAACTGATTATCTCATTAACTTCAAGTCCATACATTATTTGAAACATGTATTTATTCTTCTGTAAGAAAATCTAACTTTTTTTAGACTAACAGTCATCAAGAACACAAATAGTAATAAATGCTGTCAAGTACGTAGGGGAAAATGTACTCTCAGACATTCTTTGTGGGACTGCAAGTTAGTACGACCACTTTAGAAAGCAGCGTAGAGATTATTCAAAAGACAATGGATGGGACCACCATATGTCCCAATATGTCCCAACTCTCCCAGTCCCTGTTATTTATCAAAAAGAACTAAAATCATCATCCTACAGTAATACAGGCATCTCAATCTTTATAGCAGTGCAATTCACAATAGCCAAGTTATGGATCCAACCCAGATGTAGGTTGACAGATGAATTGATAAAGAAAACGTGGTGTAAATACACAATGGAGTTCTACTAAGCCATAAAGAAGAATGAAATTATGACACTTGCCAGTAAACAGATGGAACTAGGAAACATAATTCTAAGTGAAATAAGTCAGACTCCAAGAGATAAAGATTGAATATTTTCTGTCTTGCATGGAAGCTAAAGCAAAACAATGTGGAAAAGGGAAAGGAGAAGGATCCCATGAAAATAGAAGGGAGATCAATGGAGTACAGGAAGAAGATTGAGGAGGAGAGGGAAGGGAGGAAAGAAGGAATGGAGTTGACCAAATTATGCTGTATACATATAGGAACACACCACAGTGAATTTTACCTTTATGTATATCTACAAAGCACCAATTAAAAATATAACATATAAACAAATAGAAGGAAGACCAGTAGAGTATAGGAAGGGGAGCAAGGGGAGAGAGGAGAGGAAAGAAAGGGGAAGCACTAGGGACTGAAACAGAGCAAATTATATTCTGCACACACGTTTATGTAAAAATGAACTCCACCTTTGTGGATAACTATAAGGCACTGATAAAAACATTTAAAAAAGGGAATATCTGATTTTGGAAGATTTTATCACGCCCTCTAGCAGTTAATCCCCATTTCCTCAAACACTAACTTTCTGTCTCTCTGTTTACCTGTTCTGGATATTTATTATAAATGGAAATTCACAATGCATGTTTTTGTGACTGGGTTCTTAAACCTGTAATGTTTTCAAAGTTCATATATGCTACACTATATATCAGTACATTATTCTGTTTGATATCAATACATCAGAGTCTGATGTGAGTTTCTTACAGATGACTTTTTCAAGTTGAGGAATGATTTTATTTTTTAAATTTCAAGTTTCTTGAGGGTTTTTATCATGAAAAGTTACAGGATTTTGAAAATGCCTTTATTGTTTCCATCAGTGTTATGAAAATATTTTTGGTTTTTATTCTATTGATATAGCCTTAACATTTATTTTATGATAGTAATTGATTATTTTGTATTCCTAGGATATATCTCCAGTTGATCAAGATACAAAATATTGTTTCTGGATTCAATTTTCCAGTATTTTGTTGAGGATTTTTATGTCTACATATTTAAGAAATCACAATTTGTAATTTTCTTTCTTGTGATGCTATTTTTTGACGTTGAGATTATTGTAAAACTAACTTTGTAAATTGAGCTCACAATATTGCTTCCTCTTCAATCATTTCAAAAGAGTTTAGTGAACATTTTAATGCTTCACCAAATGTTTGGTAGACTCCATTAGAAGAGTCTCTTGTTCCTGACTTTTTCATGAGTAGTAGTGTAGTGTTTTTAATCCTTCATTTGTATGGTTTCATGAGTGCATTATAGCTATACATAGTTGTGGAGTTCATTTTCACATAATCACACATGCATGGAATGTAATTTACTCCATTTCAGTTCCTGTTCCCTCCTCCTTCCCGCCCTTTCTATGCATTACCCCCATCTACTCCACTGGCCTTCCCCTTACCAACCTACTGATTTTATGAACTGGTAATTTATAGGTGTGCATACAGGTGAAATTCATCATGGTACATTCACATGTGCACACAACATAATATGGTCAATCTAATTCCACTATTCCTTCTGTTTCCAGTCCTTCTTTCCTCCCCTTTAATCCCCTTCCTTCACTTCACTGATCTCCCTTCTATTGTCAGGGTGTCCCCCATTTAAGTCCCTGTATTTTGCTCTAGCTTCCATACATGAAAGAAAACATTCAGCCCTTGACTTATGAGTCTGGTTCATTTCACTTAGTGCAATATTCTCCATTTCCATCCATTTCTGGCATGTGCCATAATTTCATTCTTCTTTGTAGCAAAATAAAACTCCTTTGTGTATATATACCACATTTTCTTTATTGACTCATTGGTTGATGAACACAGGTGGTGGTTCTGTATGTTGGTTATTATGAACTGTGTTGCTATAAGCTTTTCCTATATCACTATATCATGCTGATTTTAGTTCATTTGGATGAATATGGAGGAGTGGAAGAGCTGGGTCATATGGTTGTTCCATTTCTAGTTTTCTGAGCAATCTCTATACTGCTTTCCAAAGTGGTTGTACTAATTTGCAGTCTGAGGGACAATGTAGGATTGTACATCTTCCTTTCACATCCTCGTTAACATTTATTATTTGCATTTTTTTGTGTGTGTGTACTGTGTATTGAACTCAGGGTGCACTTAACCTCTGAGCAACCTCTTTTATATTTTATTTAGAGATTTAGAGATAGGGACTGGTTACATTGCTGAAGCTGACTTTGAACTCGCAATCCTCCTGCCTCAGCCTCCTGGTGTGTACCACTGAGCCCAGTTATTATTTTTATTCTTGATAATTTCCATCCTAACTGGAGTGAGATGAATTTTCAATGTAGGTCTGATTTGCATTTCCCTGATTGTTAGGGATGCCAAAAGTTTTTCATATATTTGTTGGTCATTTAACTTTTTTCTTTAGCAAAATGTCTGTTGAATTAGTTGGCCCAATTATTGATTGGGTTGTTTATGCTTTTCTGTGTGTGTGTTAAGTTTTTGAGTTTTTTATATATGCTGGATATTAACCTGTCAGAGGAGTAGTGAAAAAGATTTTCTCTTTCTATAGGCTTCCTCATTATGTCTTCAATTGTTTCCTTTACTGGGCAGAAGTTTTTTTTTTAATTTGATGCATTTCCACTTATTGATTCTTGATTTTATTTCTTGGGCTTTAGGGAGTCTTGGTAAGTAAGTTATTGCCTCTGCTCGTATTTCAGAGTGATGATCCTATGTTTTTTTCTAACGTGTTCAGAATATTTGGTATGATTCCCCAGTCTTTGATCCACTTTGATTTGACTTTCATGGAGTGAGATATAGCAATCTAGTTTCATTCTCCTACATATGGGTATTCAGTTTTCCTAGGACCAGTTGTTTAAAAGGTTATCTTTTCTCCAATATAAGTTTTTGGAAACTTTATTGAGTATCACATGACTCTATGTCATTCTTCTCTGTGTCTCTTCCCTCAACATTATAAAGGCTTTATATGATAAATTCACAGCCAACATAACAGTAATGGGAGAAACATTGAAATGCATTTTGGCAAACCAAAAGACTTTTAATCCCTGATTTTAGAAAATCAGGTATAAGGCAAGGATGTCCATCCTCACCCTTGCTATTCAATATAGTTTTTGAAACTCTAGCTAGAACAATCAGGTAGAAAAAACAAATTGAAGGGATATAAATAGGAAAATAAGTCAAATTATCTCTGTTTGCAGATTAAATGATTCTAAAGTAGGAGAAACACACACACACACACACACACACACAAAAAAAAAAAAAAAAAAAAAAAAAAAAACTTCACCAAAAACTGCAAGAGCTGATAAACAAATTCAGCAGGATATACTATCTGCATATAAGAAGTAATAGCTTTCCTTTAATCCAATAATCTTAATTATTAATTTTTTAATTCATTTTTTAAATTTTTTTAATTCATTTTTATTGTAAACAAATGGGATGCATCTTGTTTCTCTGTTTGTACTTGAAGTAGAGGCATACCATTTGTGTAATCATAAATTTACCTAGGATAATAGTTTTTGATTCATTCTGGTTTTTTTCTTCCCCCGTAACCCTCCCACCCCTCTTATCCTTCTATACATATTCCTCCATTCTTGCCCCGCTCCCACCCCCCATTATGTGTCATCATCCGCTTATCAGCAAGATCATTCATCCTTTGGATTTTTGAGATTGGCTTATCTCACTTAGCATGATATTCTCCAATTTCATCCATTTGCCTGCAAATGCCATAATTTTACCATTCTTTATGGTGGAGTAATATTCCATTGTATATATATGCCACAGTTTCTTTATCCACTCATCAATTGAAGGACATCTAGGTTGGTTCCAAAATCTGGCTATGGTGAATTGAGCAGCAATGAACATTGATGTGACTGTATCTCTGTAGTATGCTGATTTTAAGTCCTTTGGGTATAGGCCAAGGAGTGGGATAGCTGGGTCAAATGGTGGTTCCATTCCAAGTTTTCTGAGGAATCTCCATACTGCTTTCTAGAGTGGCTGCACTAATTTGGAATCCCACCAGCAATCTATGAGTGTACCTTTTCCCCCACATCCTCGCCAACACCTATTGTTGCTTGTGTTCTTGATAATCGCCATTCTAATTGGGGTGAAATGGAATCTTAGGGTAGTTTTGATTTGCATTTCTCTTATTATTAGAGATGTTGAACATTTTTTCATATATCTGTTGATTGCTTATACATCTTCTTCTGTGAAGTGTCTGTTCATTTCCTTAGCCCATTTGTTGATTGGATTATTTGTATTCCTGGTGTAGAGTTTTTTGAGTTCTTCATATATTCTGGAAATCAGCACTCTATCTGAAGTATGAGTGGCAAAGATATTCTCCCACTCTGTAGGCTCTCTCTTCACATTACTGATAGTTTCCTTTGCTGAGAGAAAGCTTTTTAGTTTGAATCTATCCCAGTTGTTGATTCTTGCTTTTATTTCTTGTGCTATGTGAGTCTTGTTAAGGAAGTTTGATCCTAAGCCAACAAGTTGAAGGTTTGGACCTACTTTTTCATCTATTAGATGCAGGGTCTATGGTCTGATTCTGAAGTCCTTGATCCATTTTGAGTCGAGTTTTTTGCAGGGTGAGAGATAGGGGTTTAATTTCATTCTGTTGCATATGGTTTTCCAGTTTTCCCAGCACCATTTGTTGAAGAGGCTATCTTTCTCCATTGCATATTTTGGCCCCTTTGTCTAGTATGAGAAAATTGTATTTATTTGGGTTTGTGTCCATGTCCTCTATTCTGTACCGTTGATCTACCTGTCTATTTTGGTACCAATACCATGCCATTTTTGTTACTATTGCTTTGTAATAGAGTTGAAGATCTGGTATTTTGACACCCCCTGCTTTGCTCTTTCTAATGAGGATTGCTTTAGCTATTCTGGGTTTCTTATTCTTCCAGATGAATTTCATAATTGCTTGCTCCATTTCATCATTGGGATTTTAATTCGAATTACATTGAATCTGTATAGCACTTTACGTAGTATGGCCATTTTGATGATATTAATTCTGCCTATTCAAGAACATGGGAGATCTTTCCATCTTCTAAGGTTTTCTTGTATTTCTTTCTTTAGTGTTCTGTAGTTCTCATTGTAGAGGTATTTCACCTCTTTTGTGAGACTGATTCCCAAGTATTTTATTTTTATTGATGCTATTGTGAATGGGGTAGTTTTCCTAACTTCTCTTTCTGAAGATTCATCACTTATGTATAAAAATGCATTGGATTTATGAGCATTGATCTTGTAACCTGTTACTTTACTGAATTATGAATAAGTTCTTTTAGAACTTATGAGTTCTAAAAGTTTTCTGGTGGAATTTCCAGGTTCCTCTAAATATATAATCATGGCATCAGTGAACAGGGACAGTTTGAGTTCTTCTTTTAAAAATTCATATCCCTTTAATTTCTTTGGTTCATCTAATGGCTCTGGCTAGAGTTTCAAGGACCATGTTGAATAGAAGTGGTGAAAGAGGGCATGCCTGCCTTGTTCCAGTTTTTAGGGGGAATGCTTTCAGTTTTTCACCATTTAGAATGATATTGGCCATGGGCATAGCGTACATGGCCTTTACAACAACGTTAAGGAATATTCCCCCATCCCCTATTTTTTATAGTGTTTTGAGCATGAAGGGATGCTGTATTTTATCGAATGCTTTTTCTGCATCTATTGAAATAATCATGTGATTCCTAACTTTAAGTCTGTTGATATGGTGAATGACATTTATTGATTTATGGATGTTGAACCAACCTTTCATCCCTGGGATGAAACCCACTTGATCATGGTGCACTATGTTTTTAATATATTTTTGTACGCAATTTGCTAAAATTTTGTTGAGAATTTTTGCATTGATGTTCATTAAGGATATTGGTCTGAAATTTTCTTTCCTTGATATGTCTCTGTCTGGTTTAGGTATCAGGGTGATATTGGCTTCATAGAATGAGTTTGGGAGGGTTCCCTCCTCTTCTATTTCATGGAATACTTTGAGGAGTATTGGAATGAGCTTTTCTTTAAAGGTTTTGTACAACTTGGCTGAGAATCCATCTGGTCCCGGACTTTTCGTTGTTGGTAGGCTTTTGATGACCTCTTCTATTTCATTGCTTGAAGTTGATTTATTTAAGTTGTGTATGTCTTCCTCGTTCAGTTTAGGTAATTCATGTGTCTCTAGAAACTTGTTGATGTCTTCGAGGTTTTCTCATTTGTTGGAATATAGATTTTCAAAATAGCTTCTGATTATGTTTTGTATTTCACTAGTGTCTGTTGTGATATTTCCTTCTTCATTCCAAATTTTAGTAATTTGAGTTTTCTCCCTCTTTCTCTTTGTTAGTGTGGCTAAGGGTTTATCAATTTTGTTTATTTTTTTCAAAGAACCAACTCTTTATTTTGTTAATTTTTCTGATTGTTTCTTTTGTTTCAATTTCATTGATTTCGGATCTGGTTTTAACTATTTCCTGTCTTCTACTACTTTTGGTGTTAGTCTGCTCTTCTTTTTCTAGGGCTTTGAGCTGTAGTGTTAAGTCATTTATTTGTTGATTTCTACTTCTTTTGTTGAATACGCCCCATGAAATAAATCTTCCTCTCAGTACTGCTTTCATAGTGTCCCAGAGATTTTGATATGATGTGTCTTTGTTCTCGTTATTTCTAAGAATTTTTTTATTTCCCTCCTGATGTCTTCTGTTATCCATTCATCATGTAATAGTGTATTATTTAATTCCAGGTATTGGAAAAGTTTCTGTTTTTTATTCTGTCATTTCTTTCTAATTTCAATCCATTATGATCTGATTGAAAACACGGTAGTATCTCTGTCTTCTTATATTTGCTAACAGTAGCTTTGTGGCATAAAACATGGTCTATTTTAGAGAAGTATCCATGTGCTGCTGAGAAGAAAGTGTATTCGTTCTTTGTTGAATGGTATATTCTATATATGTCCGTTAAGTCCACATTGTTCATTGTGTTATTGAGATCTATGGTTTCTTTATTCAATTTTTGTTTGCAAGATCTATCCAGTGGTGAGAGAGGTGTGTTAAAATCGCCTAGTATTATTGTGTTGTGGTCTATTGATTTCTGGAATTGAGCAGGATTTGTTTGACATACATGGATAAGCCAATGTTTGGGGCATAGATATTTATGATTGTTATGTCTTCCTGTTTTATGCTCCCCTTAAGCAGTATGTAATGTCCTTCTTTATCCCTTCTGACTAGTTGTGGCTTGAATTCCACATTATCTGAAATGAGGATGGATACTCCAGCTTCTTTGCTGTGTCCATGTGCATGGTATGTTTTTCCCATCCTTTCACCTTTAGTCTACGGGTATCTCTTTCTATGGGATGAGTCTCTTGTAGGCAGCATGCTGTTGGATTTTTCTTTTTAATCCAATCTGCCAGTCTATGTCTTTTGATTGATGAGTTCAGTCCATTAACATGCATGGTTATTATTGTGATATGATTTGTATTCCCAGTGTTTTGACTCATTTTTGTTTTCTGACATGATTTGGTTTCTCCTTTATTTGGCTATTCCTTTAGTCTAGTTCCTCCCGTTACTGATTTGCATCATTGTTTTTCATCTCTTCCTCATGGAATATTTTGCTGAGAATGTTCTACAAGGCTGGCTTTCTTTTAGTAAATTCCTTTAGCTTTTGTTTATCATGGAGGGATTTTATTTCATCGTCAAATCTGAAGGTAAGTTATGCTGGGTATAAGATTCTTGGTTGGCATCTGTTTTCTTTCAGGGCTTGGTAAATGTTGTTCCAGGCCCTTCTAGCTTTTAGCGTCTGGACTGAAAAATCTGCTGATATTCTTATTGGTTTCCCCTTGAATGTAATTTGATTCTTTTCTCTCACGGCCTTTAAAATTCTGTCTTTATTTTGTATGTTAGATATTTTCATAATAATGTGCTTTGGTGTGGTTCTGTTGTAATTTTGTATATTTGGAGTCCTATAAGCCTCTTGTACTTGGTTTTCCATTTCATTCTTCAGATTTGGGAAATTTTCTGGTATTATTTCATTGAATAGATTGTTCATTCCTTTGGTTTGTATCTCTGTGCCTTCCTCAATCCCAATAATTCTTAAATTTGGCCTCTTCATGCTATCCCATAATTCTTGTAGATCTTTTCATGATTTTTTATCATCTTCTCTGTTTGTTCAACTTTGTTTTCAAGGTTAAATATGTTGTCTTCAATTTCTGAGGTTCTGTCTTCCAGGTGTTCTATCCTATTGATTATGCTTTCTATGGAGTTTTTAATTTGGTTTATTGTTTCCTTCATTTCAAGGATTTCTGGTTTTGTTTTCAGTTTCTCTAACTCTTTATTGAAATGATCTCTTGCTTCTCATATTTGCTCTTTTAACTGTTGATTGGTGCGATCATTTAATGCCTGCATTTGCTCTTTCATCTCCTCGTTCAATGCCTTCATTTGCTCCTTCATCTCCTCATTTGCTTCCCTGATTGTTTTAATTATGTACATTCTGAACTCCCTTTCTGACATTTCTTCTGCTGTGCTGCCATTGGTTTTATTGATATAGTATCTAGGTTTGTTTAGGACATTTTCTTCCCTTGTTTTCTCATATTTGTCAGATATCAGTGGGACTCTGAGATATTGCAGATTTCCTCTATTGGCTTATAGTGTCCCCGTAGATTCCCAGTGTATCACCTCCCAGCCTTCAGTAGCCTGAAGTCTTGGAGGAACTTGATAATGCAATGTTTCTGAAGAAAGCTGCCCCTAGCTCGCCACTGGTTCCAGGTCCTGGAGCTGGCTCTGTGCAGAAAGGCTCTCACTGGGCTGTCTGCTCCGAGAAGCTGGTCATGGAAGGAGCCTGCCGCTGGAGGGGGCAAGGCTGCTTGGAGAAGTCTGTGGCTGCCCTGCCCTGGTCCCAGAGCCTGCCTGTGGGCCAGAGCTCACCGCTGGCTCTGAGACTTGGAGCTGGCTCTGTGCAGAAAGGCTCTCACTGGGCGGCCTGCTCCGAGAAGCTGGCTGTGGAAGTCGCCCACCGCTGGAGGGAGCAGGGCTGCCTGGGGAAGACTCTAGCTGCCCTGCCCTACTCTGAGAAGCCACCCCTGTCCGGGCCTGCCACCCCGGCTGAGCTTCTCCCGGTGGGGGAGACTCACCCTGTGGCTCTATGCTAGTCCAAGTCTCTCAATGCCTCCCCTTCTTGAATCCTGGGTTCTGGAGCGACAGCAGATGCAGTCACTGTCTAGTCTGCCATCTTGGATCACCCCCAATAATCTTAATTTTTATATGCATATTCAGATTTTCTATTTTTTTCTTTAATCATTTTTGGACTTTTGTGTCTTTCTAAATTTTTGTGCACTTAATCTACGATGTCTAATTTGTTGATACTTGACCACACCATTTTCTTCTAGTCTTATTTTTTTCTTTATGATTAGTAATAATAGGCCCCCTTTCATTTCTAATATTAGTAATAGACTTATCATTTCGTTTAGTCAATCTAGCTAAAAGTTGTTAACTTTATTGATCTTTCCAAAGAACATTTTTGGTTTTGTTTCTCTCTATTGTAATGCTCTTAGAACATTAAGTTCTTCTCTGACATTTATTATGATCTTCTTGTTGTTTTCTGTAAGTATAGTTTACTTTTATTTTTCTAATGTTTTTATGGTGACAAGTTCTATTACTGATTTGGAATTTTTATCAATTAGTCTACAGTCACATAACCTTTCTGAGTTAGCTGCATCTGTAAGGTTAGTTTTTTAATTGTGTCTTAATTTCCATTCACTTCAAAGTATTTTCTTCTTTCCCTTATGATTTCTTTGACACATTGTAAATTTTTAGCTTGTTTAATTTTCAAAAATGCATAAATTTCCAAATTTATCTTGAAACTGGTTTCTATTGTTACTTCATTCTGGTTGGAAATATTACTTTGTGTGGTTTCAACCTGTAAAATTTTCTGAGGCCTGTTTAGTGCTCCAGCAAATGTGTGTCTTACAGAATGTTAAGACCAAACAAAAAGATCTGAGAATTCACTAATGGGTTATCAACAGTTTGAAAACACTGGCATTGTCTTTCCCAGGTCTTTGCTTGTTTTTGAGAGATAATAATGAATAAGATATGATCCTCTGTTGAAGTGTAAATAACTTGACAACTGTTTAATCAATTACTCTGCAAGAGTTCTGATTTGGGAAGCAAAAGGTCATTACTCTCAGGAGATAAGGACCTCAGATTCTTATTTTATTACAGTGCTTACTTAGATTTGAGTTATTATAAATGGATAATTAGCAGTAAGGTCATGCCTGTAACTGCTTAGACATCATTTTCATATATTAATACATTTAACATTTCTTTCTCTGTACAACATTTAATTGCACTTATAATCCATATGTCACAACTGGTGTTCCTCAGGGCACTGCTTCTGCATGACATCTGGATGCTGTAGAAAATCCAACTTTCTGGCAGAGAGGAGGTCCCTTGTGCTCCCTTGTACAGTGTCTGCACAGATAGAAGTTAGAGATGACACGGAGATGTGGGCACTCTCCCTGCCGAGGGAGGAAGGAGAGAAAGTGAAACTCTTCTTGCTTCTTTTTTTTTTTTTCTTTTCTTTTTTTTTTAATTTCTTTCCCTTTTGGACACATGGAATTGCCTTAAATGGCATCTGAAGAGGTAATGGTTTATTACTGAGTCTCCAGATTGGAATTAAGAGCGCAGATTTTCTGAAGTATTCCTTGAGCTGTCTTTTGGTGTCTGAGAACAGTGGTTGAGAGAGGGTGGCTAGCAGAACAGGTGCAGTTAGGTGGAACACCAAATCCCAGTCTCAAAAGAGAGTAAAGTCACTTTTTCATGATTATGTCTTATTTGCAGTACTATAAAGAATTTTTTTTATAAACCAGCGTATATCTGAAAATACCTCTTGAAAACTGAGTACATCTTCTTGAAACACTTAAAAATTCGCATGTCTGTTCAGTTCCTTAGCCCATTTATTGATTGAGTTATTTGGGTTTTTTTTTTTTTTTTTTTTTTTTTTTTTTTGGTGTTGTTTTTTGAGTTCTTTATATATCCTAGAGATTAATGCTTTATCTTACATGCATGTGGTAAAGATTTTCTCCCAATCTGTAGGCTCTCTCATGCTAAGCAAAATAAGCCAAATCCCAAATCCAAAGGCCGAATGTTTTCTCTGATATGCAGATGTTAATTCCCAATGCTGGGGAGGGGGTGTTGGGAAGAACAGAGTTACTTTATATTAGGAGGAGGGGAAGGAGTATGAGGGTAGGAAGGATAGTAGAGTGAAACAGACAATATTACCTCATGCACATAGATGACTGCATAATGTATATGATCCTACAATATGTATAATCAGAAAAATGAGAAATTATACTCCTTTTATGTATGATTTATCAAAATCCATAAATGCATTCTACTGTCATGTTAGAAGAAATTTTAAAAATCTAAAAAAGATAGAGTGACCAAAACCTCTTGGAAAATAGAGGATTTTCCTTTGTAGTACTGCAATGGGAGAAGGTATAATTACACTTTTAAGGAACTTTAACTTTTCAGAGTCAATGAATATTGCCTTTGAAATCTGTTTTGGTAATTTGATTAAGAAAAATAAAAATCATAAAAATTGATATGAATCCAAGGTTTTCTCTTTAAAGACCTTTTGGTGCCCAAATGTGTGTGGAGGGGTTGTCGGGTGTTATTTTCATTGTTCATGGACTGAAAATCATGAAACACTAGAAATAGTCTGAGTTCATCAGTGGGTATTGATTTTCCCAAGGCCATACAACTCCTTAGCATGCCCAGTTTGAACTGTTGATGCTTAACCTCAGAACCAGTAACCTCTTGATGACTTCCGTCATAAAAGACAAACAAATCACCTTTTCTAGATAAGTAATTTTCCCTCAATTAAGAGAGACACTTACATTTAAGGTAATTTCTCAAACCATTGTACAAATGAAGAAAAAGAATGAGAGAGAGAGAGAGAGAGAGAGAGAGAGAGAGAGAGAGAGGGAGATTAGATTACTCAAAATCAAATATCTAACATACGGTAGAGTTAATGCAATTTCTTTGGACTCTATGTTTTTTTGGCTGTTCTAAATATCCACCCAGTGTCATTATCAGAGCCAAAATATGTAGTCCATACATAATTAATTCTAACAGAATTTAGTTTCTGGTAAGAATGTAATATGTGCGTGACACAAATTGTTAAGATTTGTACCTTTTTGATCTTTTGCTAATTCATTTGCTTTTTTGAGAACATAAGTTTGAATGAAATATATATTCAATGGATTTAATTATGCCAATATCTTGTGTTTTCATTATTGGTTTTTTACTGTTAGAACACAATTAATATTGAAATTTTATTGGGCTAACTCTATTTACCTATGCTACATTCCAATTGCCAAGTGTCTGCTTGTGATCAAATCTTGGCAAATTCATTGACTCCTACAGCATCTGGAGTACAATTTCCTCTGTTTAGCCCACTAATATCATTGGCAGTGTTTTGAAAAGTATCCTGTTAGCTGTTCATGTAAGCAATTGACATAACTAAGAGTCAGATGAGCCTCTGCATTTGCTTTCTTCATAAACCATTAGCCAAGGCAATTTTATTTTCACTTTCCTGTTAACTTATTCTTCTAGTTACTGATTCCCTTAGCAATTGGATTAAGTAGACAAAGGCGAACAAGGGCTATTGTTTATTTCACAAAATGCAAAGTCGGCTCACAATGTGATTCTTTAATGTTCAATGCAATGTTGATGTTTTTGGAAAAAATTACAAAAGGGTCTGCCTAAAAATAAGAAACACCATCTTTGTAGTGTGATCGTGGTCATAATAATCAAGATCAGTGCTAGAATTGGGAAGCATGGGAAAGATACACAACTCCAGAGGTGATTAAAGCCATACATTGGTGTGACTTTTGTCTTACAATTCATTTCAATACAATCACAAATGTTTTATTTCTTTGGGAATAAAAACTATATATTTAATAGATACTACTTTTTGAAAATTAATAAATTTCAGATATAGTATGGCTATATTTTGAGTTTTCACTGTATGGTTGACTCATCAAGATCCAGGGGAGATTTTCTAATTTGTAATATACTTTAGAATCAGAACAGGGCCTAAAGTCTAACAAATTCATAACAAGAGTGAAAAGAAACATCATGCCCATTTCATTGTCTTTCAGTTCTCTTTGTTTATTTTTCTTTATGTTTAATTTTAATGGTATTTTAGAATTATTGATGAGGTTGAATATGTTTATGCTTTTTTACTTTTTGTACTGAGGATTGAACCCAGGACTGCACTTTACCACTGAGCTAAATCCCCAGTGCTTTTTATTCTTTTTATTTTTTGAGATGGAATTCTTGCTATGTTGCTGAGGCTGGCCTCAAATTTATGATTCTCCTACCTCAGCCTTTTAAGGCATAGGATTACTTATGCAATCCAGGTGTGTGCCACTGTGCCTACTGTATTTTTGTTCATCATGTCAAAAAACTAAAAGGATATATTAGAATAAGGTAGGAAAAAAATTTCCTAATTCTATACCACTCTTTAATCAAATACTTGACTTCACATCTCCAACTTGTGGCAATTGACTGAGTCATTTACATTGGGAGAAATGTCAATCAGTAAGATTCTGTGATATATCCAGGGCCACACAGCTATCTTTTGTAATTTGGATTCACAGTTCTACATCTTACTATTTCACATAATTAAAAACATTCCTAACAATATATAATGTGGATATTTAAATGTAAACAGACTGAAACACAAACAAAAAAAAATGTTGTATTTGTGTACGGTTATTCTGTTTTCTTGTTTTCAGATGAAGAATCCAAGTAATTTTTCTTTGAAAGCACTGTGTGTGGGTGTGTGTGTGTGTGTGTGTGTGTGTGTGTGTGTGTGTGTGTAGTTCTTCTCATTTGACCTCATTGAGCTGCGTTTTGGAAAAAGACTTTAGCGGATTTGTAGAACTTATGCTTTCTAAGAAACAGAATATTCCACCTGTTATTGATTGCCATGTTTTCACATTCTCTAAATAATGATGTTATCTTCATACTTAGTTTTGGCATGGGCTCTTTTATCAATAATTTTTATTTTCTGTATTCTATTCCATCAACTTCTCATTCTGTGTTGGTCCTTCCAGTTTAGTCTATATTTTGTGAACATTCTCCTATGAAAATCTCTTTGAAAATGTTTTATTTTCCACTACCTTTTCTTGGCTGCTTTAAACTATTCTTATCATTTCACAAATATCCCATGTGCTCATGATTTTCAAATGTATATTTTTTTATCCTTCATTTTCATGCTTACTTATCTTTTTCATGGACTTATTGACAAAATTCTAATAAAAATATTATTCATATCAAAACTGCTCCTTCCTTCTTGCACCTCATGGCATAAGTAATATCTCAGTAACTTATGTGAAAAACATTAAGGACTTCCTTGACTTTTTTTCTGCCTCAGATACCTATTTCTTTTTTTCCACCCTGTTGTTTACTACGTCATAATCTGCAAATTAAGATTGTATTCATTAAATACTCATATATTCAATGTTGAAGTATGCAATAGGACTTAATAACACAGCACAGATTTCTAACAAAATTTTCCCATATCAAGATTTGTCCTTTTTTGTTGGGACTAATGACACGTTAACTAACTCAGGCTGACTCCTTACTCCCTGGCGAGTGAGCAAATCAAGGCCTCAAAGGCGGTTTCAATAGTTAATGGCGATGAATTGGACCACCGTCAGGGATTGGTTAACAATAGTTCCGAGAACGTGATCAGCTCGTGCTTGCCATATAGTCTTATGGGACTCTTGCCTGCGTGAACACCCCTGACGCGTCTGATAGTCCTCCTGCCGGGAGGGCTGGGAGTGGGCGGTCAGTCGGCCTTACCTATCCCGGTCTGACCTTGTTGGGGAGTGTCCCCTTCCCTTGTTGCTGGTGGAGAAGAGCGAGGGGGCTTAAGACCCCAACATCTGGCGCCCAACATGGGACCCCTCAAGGCTGAACTGCAGCCAAAGCGAAGAGGCAGCTTCGAAACCGAAAGTACTGGCAGATGGGGCCAAGTGAGTTCCGAGATAAGACATCCCTGAAAAGATGGGGCAAACACACACCACACATGGTGACCCTGCGCTCTCAGCTCTCAGACTCATGCTGAAGAGTAGGGACCTTGAGTGGTCTGATACACAGGTGAAAAAAGCCTGGGACACCTTTACTCGGGTGGCCCCTTGGCTTCCCGCCGCTAATCTTTTTGACAGGTCCACATGGGATCGTGTAGAACAACTTGTTAAGAAGAGGGAAATCAATTTAGGGGAGGGTCCCCCATTGGGAGTCTGCCCTACATTATTCGCCCTTAAGGCCTGCTTCTCTCCAGGACCTCCCAAAGGGGGCTCCAAGTTTCTCCCCAAAGAGCCGCCACCTAAAGAACCGCCGGCTCCTCCCATTGCATCTCCTTCCAGAAACTTGCCACATAGTAAACAACGTTGGGAGACCTTTAATGAGGAGCTCAATCCATCTCCATCCACT
Source organism: Sciurus vulgaris (assembly GCF_902686455.1). Taxonomy (NCBI): domain Eukaryota; kingdom Metazoa; phylum Chordata; class Mammalia; order Rodentia; family Sciuridae; genus Sciurus; species Sciurus vulgaris. Next base: position 75,437,599 of record NC_136463.1, read on the forward strand.
CCTCCCGAGGTTGAGGAACCACGAGGGCAGCCAGCCTCTACACATAGCGAGGGCCCACTTCTGCCCCAGGGAAGCTCATTGCCACCATCTTGTCCAGATGGCGGGAAATCTTCCCGGCAGCCATTTTATGATACTGGGGGAGAACACACTGACTCTACCCTCCCGTATGTCCTTCCCAGTAAATGCTAATCCAGGGGGTAACCGGCCTGCTATATGGTACCCATGGGAGGCACAAGATTTAAAGGAACTAAAGAAAGCTGTTTCAGAGGATGGGCCCAATTCCCCTTGGGCTGAAACCATCCTTCAGGGCCTCGCCCACCAGCAGTGCACCACTCAGGATTGGAAGAACCTAACTAAAGCTGTCTTTCCTGGTCCTTTATATTTAAAGTGGTGTGCCTTTTTTAATGAAGAATGTCATGCTCAGGCTGAATGGAACCAGGCCGCTAACCCTCCCGTCCGGGTTACTTATGGGATGCTCTCGGGGTCCAGTGACCAATTCTCTACTTGCCTCTTATAGGCTGCCATCCTGGCCCCATATCAAAAACAAGTAAGAGCCCTAGGGTTAGTGGCATGGAAAAAGCTAGAGGAGGGCCCCTCAGAACCCCCCATTGCAAGAATTACCCAGAAGGCAACTCAGGACCTAGCAACCTTCATTGAAAGGGTAGAAAGAAGCCTTCAGAGAAAATTTCCTCCAGGGCCCCTATGAGATCAATTTGTTAAAATGTTAGTTTGAGAAGGAATGGCTACCGATCACAAATTGGCCTGTGCAGGGATGAAAGATCACTCCATGGGAAGGTAGATAGTGGCTACCAAAGATATTGGCACACAAGTGCATCAGTCTCAATCCTTGGTTGCAGCCCTACAGGCCCAAACTGCCTCACTTGCTGAGGCTCTCATGGCAGCCTTGTCACCAGTCAGGGCTAAGGGCAAAGGAGTATGTTATGGCTGTGGGCAACCAGGCCACTTCAAGAGGGATTGCCCCACTGGTCGGGTGTATTCTGAGGCTCTGCCCGAACGCTCTAGGGGTTCAGCTCAAAGTCCGGCCAGTTAAGCTCAAAGGCTGGCCACCCCCAAAACGCCTTGCCCAAGATGCAGAAAGGGATTCCATTGGCAGAAGGATTGCAAATCTAAATTCAACATTGAGGGGAAACTTTTAAACTAATCAGGGGGTACCCTCCAGCCCTGTCACACAAAGGAGGCTTCTTCCCCAATAGCCCCCGTAAGGTACATTGGACTGTTCCCATTGTCCCCGGGGTCAGGCTAAAAATGGACATTTTTATAGCAGGAAAGAAATTCTGCTGTCTCATTGACACTGGAGCAGATAGGACTGTGTTAAGAAAGGAGGAAGTTCCACCTTAATGGAGGTTGATTCCTGGCCCCCAGTTGCTTGGGGTAGGAGGTAATACTAAATCAGAAGAGACCAAAGATTGGCTCAAATGGCAGGATGTGGATGGTGCCCAGGGAGACGTGTGCCCCCTCGTGGCCTCAGGTCTTACTGCAAATTTACTAGGACAGGATATCTTAGGGGAAGCAGAGGTCTATATAAAAACTGATCACAAGGCAGTGACCTCCTTGAGCAAGAGGAATATGAACAACAATTTAATCTATCTGGCCCTTTTAGCAATTACAGAAGAGACCCTCTTTTTGAGGCATCTGTGCAGAAGGTCCCAACTCCCTAGGGTAAAGCCTCCCCAATCCTAAGGGCCACTGTTCCAATAATGCCAATGGCTCCCAGGTACCCCAATATGGGTGGAACAGTGGCCATTACCCCAAAATAAGCTTCAACATTTAAGAAATATTGTACAAGAACAACTAACCTTAGGTCATATCAGACCATCTCTAAGCCCCTGGAATAGTCCAGTTTTTGTCATCCAAAAAAATCAGGAAATTGGAGAATGCTTCAGGATCTCAGGAAAATTAATAGTCGTATGGCTCCAGTGGGAACCCCTTTAAGGGGTCTTCCCTGGATCCCCTCTATCCCAAGAGATCTCTTGCTTCTTGTTATTGATATCAAAGATTGTTTCTTCTCAATACCACTCCACCCAGACGATTGTGAGAAGTTTGCTTTCTCAGTGCCCTCTACCAATTATCAAGGACCAGATGAACGTTATGAATGGGTGGTTCTACCCCAAGGCATGGCAAATAGCCCTGCATTTTGTCAACATTTTGTTTCTGAGCTCCTTCAACCCCTACGAAAAAGCCACAAATTACGTTGTATATTTACATGGATGACATTATTATAGGAGCCACTAATGCCCTACAACTAAGCTCAGCATACAAAGAACTCCAAGGCCTTCTGGAGAGAGGAGGACTACATATATCTAATGATAAGGTCCAAACTGTCCCTCCCTTCAAGATACTGGGAACTGAGCTTAAATTGGATTCTGTTTGTCCCCTTAAACCTCAATTACTCCTCCAATCCTCCTATTCCTTGGTTGATTTACAAAAATTATTAGGGGAACTTAATTGGTTGAGGCCATGGCTTCCTATCTCTACGGAGGACATCCTCCCTCTCTTTGACCTGCTGCGGGACAAAGATCCAACAAACGTTATTACCCTAACTCAAGACCATCAACACATACTCCAAAATATACAAGCAGCCCTCAACTCTACCCGGTTGGCTTGATACTGGCCTGAAGACCCCCTTAGCCTCTGGATTCTCCCTGGTTCTCAGCTGTCCACTGCAGCCATAACTCAGCGGGGAAAGCCCCTTCAATGGATACATGCAGTCATAGGGGAGGCTCCCAGGGTCTACACTCACCTAGACCAATTGGCTGACCTTATAATTAAAGGCAGGGATACCGCCATTAGGCACTATGGAAAAAAGCCTAATGTTTTGAAAGTGCCCTATCGCCTGTCGGATTTTGAATGGGTTCAAAGGAATAACAATAGAGTATACTGTGCATTGGAGGGTTTCTTAGGGAAGATTGATTGCCATTATGGGTCAACCAAATGGGTGTCCTCATTTTCAAAACTGAAATGGGCACCCCCTATACTTTTTTCCACTAAACTCCTCCCTAAAGCTGTAAATGTATTCACAGATGGAGGAAAAGAGGGATCTGCTGTTGTAATTTACCCCCCCTCCCAGATTAGTGAAACAGGAAGTAATTACCCATTTTGAATCAGTTATTGGGTCAGCACAATTTAAAGAGTTATATGCAATTGCTATGGCCCTAACTCAAGTACAAGAACCCATGAATCTTTTCTCAGACAGCCTATATGTGGTAAACCTGCTACCTACATTGGTCTCTTCATATATCAAGTTAGATAAAAATCCTATTACTCCCTTGATGATCCAGGTGCGGTCCTTGTTAAAGGAGCATACTGAACCCGTATTCTTACAGCATCTAAGAGGACATCAAAATCTACCTGGCTCCCTTGCACAAGGCAATGCTGTGGCTGACCAGTTAGCCGCATCAGGGACCTCAATAGCTACCGCACAACCTCAACAGGACTTACAACTAGCCCAAGGCCTTCATGACCTGACCCATTTAATTGGAGAGGGTTACATCATAAGTTTCCTTTGGTCCCCGTAAAGGACTTAAAAAAGATTGTAAGAACCTGCAAATCTTGCCTACCTTTCTTACAGGTTCCACCTCTCTAATCCCCTGGGGTAAACCCCAGAGGTCTAAAACCTAACATTATCTGGCAAACTGATGTAACTCATTATGCACCATTAGGAAAATTAAAATATATATTCATGTCTAATGATACTTTCTCCCATGCCTGCTGGGCCACTTCTCACTCTGGTGAAAAGGCCAAGCACGCTAAAAGCCATTTCTTACAATGTTTTGCCATTTTAGGCTTGCCTCAACAAATCAAAACGGATAATGGACCCTGTTTTACAAGTAAATCATTACAAGAATTTTTCAACAATTGGCATATTAAACACACTACAGGAACCCCATATAATCCAAAAGGACAAGCCATAATTGAAAGACATAATAAAACTTTAAAAAATCAACTAATAAAACAAAAAAGGGAAAATAACCCCCATGATCAATTAAGAACAGCAATGCTTACATTAAATATTTTAAATTTCTCAAAAAATCAGCCTTTAACTGCCTTCCAACAACACTGGGCCAATCAGGTGCCTTACCTGAAAGTTGAAGTTGAATGGAAAGATCCATTAATTGGATGCTGGCGTGGTCCTGATCCACTAATAAGTGCTGGCAGAGGTTTTGGATGTGTATTCCCAACTGGAGAACCAAACCCTATCTGGGTGCCCACCAGGAACCTCAAATACCATCAACCAGAACAATATAATTCACCCAAGAGCACATCCTCTTGAGGTATGTTTACCGCAAGTATTCTAAAATCCCTCCTCCTCCTCCAACTTCAACTCAGCTGTTTCTGCTTCTATTCCCCAGCCCAGCCCACCTAGTCCTCCTGCCAGGAGGTCCCACATATACCGGTGTGGAGGGAGTAACCAGCCCAACCATCAGTGGCATGTCCTAGTAAGGAGTATGATACAGTAGCTCCATTCCCCACAAGTATTGGGAGATAATTGTTTCACAATTTTTTGCGCCCAAACCTGAATTGATTACTAACCAGGAATAAGGGTTAAAATGCCCTAGGCATCAAGTTTCTGATGGAATATTTTGGCCCCTTTCAGATCCAAATCTCAGTCAAGGCTTACATTGAAATGTAAATAGAGAAAGCCTGAAGGCTCAGTAGGAGACCTGTCTCAAACCCAAAAAAAAAAAAAAAAAAAGCAGAAAGAATCTTACCTGAACTCCAGCAAAAGTAAATTTTATGGTGCTTTACTTTACTAAAGTAATTAACGGCCATATCATTTTTCCAGGACTCTTGTTTTTTTTGAATTCTACATTTTTTTTGAGCTCATGACTTTTTTGTTCAGTTCTATTTTTTTTATTCAACTAGAGTTTTTGAACATCTGTTACGTTGCAATGGAGATTCACCTATAAAGTTTCAAGGCCTTTGATTTTGTGTTAGTGTATGTCGTGCTGTCTGGTGTCATGTTTTGTCTGTATTAAAACTGAGCGCTCCTAAAATTAAAATTTAAAATGGATCTAAATACTTTTAATTCACGTGATTTAAAAAGGTTCAATTTAAATTGGGTAAACTAATAGAAGTAAAATGTCTTGAAAATAACTCGCAAGTCTCTAGGTGGTCAAACTAAAAATGTTGATGTTAATAAAATGTCTAACATCAATTTTTCTAGGACTTTCCTCCAACAAGAAAAAGATGGCAAATACTGTTCAGGACACTTGTCTAATATCTTGTTTTTTTTTTTTTTTTTTGTTGTTGTTTTTTAAGAAAATAAGTGAATAAGAGTTGCATGGGATTACTCAAATGTGTTTGTAGAGAAAATTGTTTTGTGTCATCACTAAACTAAAAACAAGGTTACTAAGAGTTATGTCCTAACAGGTATAATTCTATATACAAAGGGTTCTAAAGGTTTCAACTGTGTTTCAATTAGAGTACTATGAATAACAAAATATTTAATCTTATTAAAATGGAGTAATTTATATAAATTAAGAAATTTCATAAGAGTTGTTTCAGAATGTGAACAAAAAGATCAACAGATAGGAAAGAAAAAAAAGGTTCTTGATATATTAATATATTTAGTGAAAAACAAAATGTTTCTGGGTAAGAAAGTGAAAGAATGGACCTTTTTTTAAGCTGTCTGAGGTCACCCTCCCAGTTATCTTAACTCCCTAAGGTCACCCTCCCAGTCATCTCAACTCCCTAAGGTCACCCTCCCAGGAATGGGAACAAAGCCCTTAAAGCTGTTCCAAGAAACAGCCCCAAACAGAGAATAAAAGGGTAAATTGAGCCAGATAGCCAGATAGTGATCAAACAGAATGATTACCAGAAACTATTGACCAGAATCTACGCCCTGTTGTAAAACATTGTGAAACATGTTGTATGTTATCAGCAAACCCAGACCCCCTTTGAAATTTCCCGGCAGCTTTGTCCCCCTTTTCCCTTTCATGTGCGACCCCTCCCGATGTGTGGTTTCTGCCTTTATAAACCTACAAGATTTTCTGCTAGGGACTCGACTCCTCGAGTTGGGTCCCAGCGCGCTGGAATAAACACCTCTTGCGGTTTGCATCAAGTGACGCCTCCTGCGGTTGATTGGGGTTGCCGTCCATCCATGGGACAGAGTTGGGGTTTCCTTTTTTGGGGGCCTTACATTTGGGGGCTCGTCCGGGATAAGACGGCGCCCCCTCATCCGCGGAGTCGACCTTGGAGGTAAGAAGGGGTACCCCGAAGTTGTCTGTCTTTGTCTTGTGTTTTGTTAGTTGGTCTGGTTCTGTGAGCGCGCTTTCGGTTTCGGTGGCAACCGTTCGGTGACTCGTGAGAGGGGCCGGACAGTGGCCGGTAGACGTGCCTGGGGGGCCACAGGTTGCAGCCCTGGGGGACGCCCTAAGGGTGGAAGGAGAGCCAGGGACGCCTGGTAGTCTCCGTCGGTAAGGGCGCTGATGGGGTTCAATTGGTGGATCAGAGATTGGCGCCCGTCTGTATCTGGTTCTGTTGTGTGTTTGTGGCGGAGGTGGAGGAAGGGTTGGAACAACTGCGGGGTTCTCGGCCCGGGCTACTCTCGGGTGGACCCCAAAGGTTCCTTCTCTGGACTCCCCCTCCCGGCAGCCCTGAAGGGTAACTTAGCAAAGTAGCTTCAGTCTCAAAAGTAATGAAAAATAAGGTCTCATAATTTTAACATCCAACCTGTCTGGATGAGATGGCTAAAATGCCTTAGACACAAAGTTTCTGTTAAAACCTGTTAGATCCTTCCAGATCTCAGTCAAGGCTTACATTGAAATACAAATAAAAGAAGCCTAAAGGCTCAGTAGGAGACCAGTCTCAAACCCAGGGAAAGAAAAGGTAAAAAGAGTCTTTAAAACTCCAGCAAAGTAAATTTTATGGTACTTTACTAAAGTAATTAACGGCCGTATGATTTTTTTTTCCAGGACTCTTGGTTTTTTTTAATTATATGTTTTTTTGAGCTCATGATTTTTTTGACCAGTTCTATTTTTTATTCAACTAGAGTTTTTGAACATCTGTTACACTGCAATGGAGATTCACCTATAAAGTTACAAGGGCTTGATTTTGTGTTATTTGTATGTTGTGCTGTCTGATGTCATGTTTTGTCTGTATCAAAACTGAGCGCTCCTAAAATTAAGATTTAAAAATGGATCCAGATACTTTTAATTCACGTGATTTAAAAAGGTTCAAATTTGGTAAACTAATAAAAGCAAAATGTCTTTGAAAATAACTCACAAGTCTCTAGGTGATCAAGCTAATAAAATATTGATGTTAATAAAGTGTCTAGTATCAACTGTTTCTAGGACTTTTCTTCAACAGGAAAGAGACAGCAAATACTGTACAGGACACTTGTCTGATATCTTGGTTTTTACAGAATAAGTGAATTAGAGTTAACATGTATGGGATTACTCTAATGTGTTTGTAGAGACATCTGATTAATTTACAAAGTTAAAATGCTAATTGTTAAATAACATCGAGTACTTTTAACTCCTTAAATTCCATGGGGTATCATACTTAAACATTATTGGTGTTTTCATAGGTTGGTAAATAAAAGGGTTTAAATTTGCTTTGTGTCATGACTAAACTAAAAACAAGGTTACTAAGAGTTATGTCCTAACAAGTGCACTTCTATATACAAAGGGTCCCAAAAGTTTCAACTGTGTTTCAATTAGAGTACTATAAATAACAGAATATTTAATCTTATTAAAATAGAGTAATTTATCTAAATTCAGAAATTTCATAAGAGTTGTTTCAGAATGTGAACAAAAAGGGGTCAACGAATAGGAAAGAGAAAATAAAAGGTTCTGGGTATGGAAATATATTTAGTAAAAGGAAAAAGGAAATGTTTCTGGGTAAGAAAGTGCTTGTGTGATGAAATACATGAGGGTCTAAGTAAGTGCTAAGAAAGTCTATGTAAGTAAAGGGCAAGTTTCAACAAGTTTGTGTGTAACTAAGTTGGTTATATGTATGTGAGACAGCTAAAACTATTGAAGGTTTTTCCTAAGGTGAAATACTAATGTTCTGATATAAACCAAAGTTTAATCTATATGGTAGAATGACATGGTAAAATGACATGGATTTGAAACACTAATTTACTCTTTGTGTCTATTAAGTTTTATTCTTTAGAACAATTAGTCTTAAAAATTGGGGTGTATACAATTATGGTTAAACAACTATTACAGAGTATTGTACTTTGTTACAGAGCCTACATTTCTCTTTAAAAACTCAATTTGGTAAGATAAAAGTGTCAAGGTATTTGTGAAATGGTCACTAGTTGTATATTAAATGTGTTCATATTTTTCAGGACCACAAGTTTTTAAAGCAAGGAATTTATTAAGCTCTGCTATCCTCCAGATTAAACTTGTCTGTAATGGTAATCTTAAACTTATAAAGAGTAAATTTTATTGGGGATTTATTTCTATCATTTAATGTTCTATTATAGGACCTGCTATCAATAGGGTATGTGTAAAATTTGTTACTTTTTACACTGGGATAAAGAATTTCAAATGTAAATGTATTTCTAAACATTAGAGTCTGATTTGTTTAAAGGTTAATATTGTGAAATATGAAAGAAACATGAAAACATTTTGCCACTTAATCACACAAAAGGAAAGTTAAAAGCTCTCTCAGCCTTTCTTTGATTCATGTTTTAGATACTATGTTAAATTGTGTTAATTATAAAGTTTATATAGGCTCAGGAAACAGTATATGTAAACTACTTAATGATATTTAAGGAAGAAGCAAAGATCAACATCAGAATTAGAACACTTAAGATCTGTAAAGAGCCCTGCCTTACCTGAGATAAGGCTCTGCCTCCCACCTTACTGCATGTTAGAGTGACTCCAAAATAAGTCAGACTTCAGCTTATTTAAAGTTATAGTCAAAATATTGGTTCTTGTTGTAAAAGTACTGTGATCTCAAATAGGGGATAGAATATAGTTCTCAATCAAAATTCAAGATAGCTATTATACAAGCTGAATATATTTTTACTCTTGCTAATTTCATTTTGTAAAACTGTTACCTGTTAATGTTTTGCAGAAGTAGCTGCTTCAAGAATATACAACCTAGGTAACTTGTGATAATAAGCCATCACCTATAGAATAGATAGTGGTAACTTCCAGTACTAATGCAGACTCCAGTTAGATAAATGGGTAAATAACTGTAAAGTTATGGACATTAAAGTTAAAGCCCATTACTCTTAATTTATGACTGGTGAGACTGGCTTGCTGGATAATTAAGATCAAACTTAGAAATTGGAGTTAAATACAGAGGTCAAGAAAAGTCCATATTTGGGTCTTGCCCTCAACGTTAGCCTGAACCCAGGGAGTAAGAGAACTTCTCTAAGGAGCGTTGCAACTCTGGGTCACACAACCTCCTGATCAAGGAGATTGTTGAGACTAGAGGATGAAAAATTATCCAGTGCATCTGCTGCAGAGGAGGGTCATGGAAAAGGGGAAACATCCCTTGATGTTTCTAAAGGAAGTCACCTCATCAAGAGACCCTGCCTAATCAAAGTCACTGGTGGAGCTAAGGAGCCGCTCTTAAGTTCTGTACGAGTGACCCCTGTGGGAACTCAGCTGACTCTTTAACAAGACAGGAACCAGGTCAATTTGACCAACTTGATCATAGATACCCAGCAAAACAGTTAAAACCAAAATATAGCCATTCTTGGGCATTTAAAGGAAATAATAATTAAATGTAACTTAAGATGTACACTTGTATTAGCCCACTAGAATAAAGGCTGGAAGCTACAAATGAAAGAAAGATTCTTCAGCAAATGTGCCTGATAACTATCAAGAGAAACTGCCAGAGTCAGAAGTTTTTAGTCAGTTTAAGACCTTCCTAAGCTACACAGGTAGACTTAATCTATGTTTGCTAGTATGATTATCTATTCCTAAGTAACAGAAGTATAGAGATCTCTAGTAAACACAGGTTATACCAATAAAGGGATATTTTACAAAATCAGATGACATTAAGTAGCTTAACTATATTTTCTGGGGACATCTATGACAATGTTAAAATCCCCAAATAAAGGCCTTGTTCTCTCCAGCCTTTGCTAGGCCTAGTTATGGGAACAATTTCTCAGTTCTTCCACATCCTGGTGAGAGATTAACTTCTGTCATTTTCATGATACTCAGTGGCATGTTTCAGATGCTGCAACATTTACTTTGTGCTAATCTCATTTCAGTACTCATGTCTTTTTGTTCTTCTATCATAGAAGCAGCCGCCCCCAGATGACTTTACAAACTGCTCTTCCCCAACCAGGCTTCTTCCTGGGATCCCTTGATTGACCTGATTTTTAGAAAAGGAACTCCAAGCTGCTTGCCCCACGCCACCCACTTCCAGCTCGAAGAAGCTAGAGCGGTCATCGACCTCCTTCCCCAGCAGCATGGAGTTCCTGAGATTAGAGGGGGGAATGAAGCCAGAATTGGAAACAGGTAGTTAGTGTAGAAATAGGGGATCGGGTCAAATCAAGGAAATGGCCATAAAATCATCTGCCTCTGGAAGTTGGAGACTGCCCCTGGAAGAATGGAATGTCAAGGATCTCCGGAGCCCATTGATTACCAAATTTACCTGCCTTTATCAAGGACTGTTTATCAAGGACTGCAAACAAGGGGCTGCTAATTGGTGGCCCGCCCCCTCAGCTCTTGCCTGCCTGAAATCACCTAGTCACCTTCATCAGGGAAAGAGTAAGTGCTGTATAGGTACTAATGCTCAGGCAATAATACCAGTCCCTCCGCCAAGGAAATAGCTTTGGAGAAGAGTATATAGAGACAGAAGTTCCATGATTAGAACTTACCAGAAAAGAAAATGGGGAAATGAAAGAATGGACCTTTTTTTAAGCTGTCTGAGGTCACCCTCCCAGTTATCTTAACTCCCTAAGGTCACCCTCCCAGTCATCTCAACTCCCTAAGGTCACCCTCCCAGGAATGGGAACAAAGCCCTTAAAGCTGTTCCAAGAAACAGCCCCAAACAGAGAATAAAAGGGTAAATTGAGCCAGATAGCCAGATAGTGATCAAACAGAATGATTACCAGAAACTATTGACCAGAATCTACGCCCTGTTGTAAAACATTGTGAAACATGTTGTATGTTATCAGCAAACCCAGACCCCCTTTGAAATTTCCCGGCAGCTTTGTCCCCCTTTTCCCTTTCATGTGCGACCCCTCCCGATGTGTGGTTTCTGCCTTTATAAACCTACAAGATTTTCTGCTAGGGACTCGACTCCTCGAGTTGGGTCCCAGCGCGCTGGAATAAACACCTCTTGCGGTTTGCATCAAGTGACGCCTCCTGCGGTTGATTGGGGTTGCCGTCCATCCATGGGACAGAGTTGGGGTTTCCTTTTTTGGGGGCCTTACAAAAGTGCTTATGTGATAAAATACATGAGGGTCTAAATAAGTGCTAAGAAAGTCTGTAAAGGGCAAGTTTCAATAAGTTTGCATGTATCTAAGTTGGTCGTATGTATGTGACACAGTTAAAGCTATTTAAGGTTTTTTCCTAAGGTGAAATACTAATGTTCTGATATAAACCAAAGTTTAATCCATATGGTAAAATGACAAGGATTTCTTAGAAACACTAATTTACTCTTAACTTTGTGTCTATTAAGTTTTATTCTTTAGAACAATTAGTCTTAAAAATTGGGGTATACAATTATGGTTAAACAACTGTTAGAGTATTGTACTATGTTACAGAGTCTAAATTTTTCTTTAAAAAAACTAAATTTGGTAAGATAAAAATGTCAAGGTAATTGTGAAATGGTCACTCTTTATATATTAAATGTGTTCATATTTTCCAGGTATACAAGTTTTTAAAGCAGGGAATTTATCAAGCTGCTATTCTCCAAACTAAACTTGTCTGTAATCATAATTTTAAACTTAAAAAGAGTGAATTTTATTGGGGATTTATTTCTATCATTTAATGTTCTATTATAGGACCTGTCATCAATAGGGCATATGTAAAATTTGTTAAATGTATTTCTGGAGGTTATTGAGATCCTGATTTGTTTAAAGGTTAAACATAAAAACATTTAGACACTTTGTCACACAAAAGGAAAGTTAAAAACTCTCTCAGCATTTCTTAAATTCATGTTTTAGATACAATGTTAAACTGTGTTAACGTTCATATAGACTTAGGATTCAATATATGTAAACTGCTTAAAATGACATTTAAGAAAGAGTGTAATACGCAGTAGCAAAAATGGGACAGCAGTGATTGAGATTGGGGCCTCTGACCTCATGGCTTTGGACAGTGGACTTCCTTGAGAGCTACACAGAGCTCCTAACATTGCACTTTGCAGCTCTACCATCTTAGATCTACAGGCTCAACTTGATTCCTTGGCTGCTGTTGTCCTGCAAAATCGTCGTGGTTTGGATCTGCTAACGGCGAAGGAAGGAAGGCTTTGCCTGTTCCCTGGTGAGAAGTGCTATTTCTACACCAACCGCTGTAGCATTGTACAAGATTAAATCAAAAACCTACAAGAAGATCTGGAACATCTTAGGAACGAGCTCCACTCTAATTTCCTCTGGGCTGGGTTACATGGGTGGCTCCCCTACCTCCTCCCACTTATGGGACTGCTAATCACCATTATCCTTGTGTTCACCTTTGGGCCTTGCATAATCAATAAGCTTATCCATTTACTGAAAAGCCAGGCTAAGTCTGTGCAGCTCATGGTGGTCCAACAGCATTATACCGCCCTTCATAATGATGATTGGGAGCCCTATAGGATCATGGATCACTGGTATCAGGACACTGGGTTCTAAGTGTCGCTCCCTTAAGCCCTGCTCCTCCTGAGGGGCCCGCCTGAAGTGCTAAGGTGGTAGTCAATGATAGGTAAGATTCATGGGGAGCTCATACCTACCTAAGACAGGAAATGAGGGCTAGAGCCTCATTGTCCAATGACAGGTAAGGATGTTGCTCTGCCATGGACAACCTAAGACAGGCACACCTTCGAGTAAGGTGGACCCCCAAACTGCTAGGGTGATGGTCTATGATGGGTAAGACCCTTCCAGGGGCAACCTAAGACAGACACACCCTTAATATAAAACAAAAAAGGAGGATGTGCTGGAACTAATGACAAGTTAACCAACTCAGGCTGACTCTTTACTCCCTGGCGAGTGAGCAAGATCAAGGCCTCAAAGGCGGTTTCAATAGTTAATGAGGATGAATCGGAGCACCGTCAGGGATTGGTTAACAATAGTTCTGCGAACGTGATCAGCTTGTGCTTACCATATAGTCTTATGGGACTCTTGCCTGCGTGAACACCCCATGCCTTGCTGACCTTGAAGCTGATTGGTTCCCGCCTAGCCCCCGCCCTACATAAAAGCTGTGTGATTTCCTCAATAAATGAGTTCCTGCTGTGATGGGTCTCCCTGACGTGTCTGTCCTCCGCAAGGAGGGCTGGGAGCAGGCGGTCAGTCGGCCTTACCTATCCCGGTCTGACCTTGTTGGGGAGTGTCCCCTTCCCTTGTCGCTGGTCGAGAAGAGCAAGGGGGCTTAAGATCCCAACACTTTTTCATAAGGTGTCTTTGAATCATTTTGATGAATTAGGCTACAAACGGATTATAAAATCCATCTTTACAAACTAACTTCCTGGTAGTATCCTATTGAGGAGTCAATACGTTTTAAATAAATTTCTGAAGCATTTTTAAAAGTGAAAATTACTGACTGTAGTAAACAAAGGAAGATGTGCTCATTAGAGTAAGTCCCACTTTTATCTTTTACTCTAATTTCAAGGTAGATCTGTCAGTAAGCAGGATTCAGTTTTCACTGATGTTGTAGTTCTACTGAGTGGAAAATCAGCATGGCAGTGGCCTATTTCATCTATCTTAGGAAAATAATGTCTTAAAATATTTAGGAAAATATACTTATGGCCAGATTTTATGGACCAAATTCAAAATAATTATAATTCACCAAAACAGATTCAATATTTAAACATAAAATATTAAAGAGGACAAGGTTTGACACTATTCAAAGAAAATAATTATGATAATATATTTCCACAGAAGTTGCTAAGTACAGGTTGACATTGTTTTCTTTTTTTCTACCTTCAAGGTAAAATGATCACTGAGGTAAATTTAAGAAATATTACATCATCTGCCAATTTACTATGCTGCTATAAGAGAAATCACTGTAAAACATAAATATGATTAAGGCATCTCATGTTTAGAATAAATTTATGTTCCCTATGAACTTAATAATTAATTTTTGACCATGAAAACATGGGCAATAGATGTAAATAGGCATTTCTCAAAAGAAGACATACAAATGGTCAAGAGGTATATAAAATGATGTTCAACATCACTAATCATCAGGGAAGTGCAAATCAAAACCACAATGAGGTCATCATTTCATTCCAGAGGAATGACTCATATCAAAAACACAAAAGAAAAGAGATGCTAGTGACAATGTCAGGGTGGAGAGAGTGAGAAATCTTTGCACAATATAGATGGAAATATAAATTAATAGTCATTGTGGGGGGGAAATATGGCGGTTCATCAAAAAACTTATTATAGAACTACCATATGTTCCAGCTATACCAGTCCTCAATATATATCCAAAGAGATGAAATTTGTATTTCAAAGATACATCTGTCCTCTTGTATTTATTGCAACATTATTCACAATGGTCAAGATATAGAATCAAACTAGTGTCCATCAACTTATAAGTAGATAAATAAAATTAGTACATAAACACCACTGTGTAATATGCAACCATAAAATACTGAAATCTTGTGACAACATTGGTAGCTTGGAGATCATGATATTAAGTGAAACCAACCAGGCATGGAAAGACAAGCACTAAATGATCTCACACGTTTGAAATCTAAAAAAGTGAATGTCATGAAAGTTGAGAGTGGAACAAATCTTATCAAAGGCTGGGGAGAATAGGGAGGAGGGTTGGGAAAGGACATTCAGCACACACTATGTTATAGTTAAAAGGGAAGTAACAAGTTCTCATGTGAAATTGCATAATAGGATAACCAGAGATAGCAATCATGTACTGTATATCTCAAAAAGCTAGAAGAAAGGATTTTAAATATTTCCACCATAAAAAAATGGAAGATATTTGAGGAGAAAGATGTTTATCCTGCTTTAATACATTACACAATGTATATATGTATTGAAACAACACCTGGTATCCCATTAACATATATACTTTTTATGTTCTGTGCACCAGTTAAACATAAATAAATAAGTGTTCAAAGAAATGGAGGTATTTGCATGCAGAGGTATATGCAGGTAGGATAGTTTTGTTGTGCTTGTCCTTAATTTTGTTTACTTTTTCATTTGTTCTTTCTTATCACTTTTTTTCATGATATCAAAACAGTACTTTGTCATTTTTAGAGAAGTTTCAAATTACATTTAGTTTTTAACTGGTACCTGAAAAACAACATTTCTATGTATTAATGAAATAACATATTGATACATGTCTGTATTGTAGAATGTTTAAATCAGGTAATATGTATCTATATCCTCAAACATTTGCCATTTCTTTGTGGTAAAAATTTTCAGAATTCTTTCTTTCAACCTTTTGAAATCTAGAGTATATTACTCTTATTTATGGTCACCTAATGTATATTAGCATACCAGAACTTTTTGCTCCCATCTGTAATACAGTGCTTTTTGTTCTAATGTCATTCTTAATGATATGTCGGATGTCAATAGTACTTTATTATAAGAAAGTAGTGTTCTACTTTATGCTCTATCCCTGTTACAATTTTTCTTTTTCCATATTTTGTGGTGCAGTGTAGTTATACAAAATGATAGAATTCGTTGTTACATATTGTACATGCATACCATGGAACAATATAATTCAATTAATATCATATCGAGTACCTCCCATTTCTCTCCTCTCTTCACTTTCCCTGGTCCTTTTCCTTTACTGATCTCCTTTCGATTTTCATGAGATTCCTTACTACCACATTTCTTTTCATTTTTACTCTCTAGCTTCCACATATGAAAGACATCATGTGACCTTTGACTTTCTGAGTTTGGCTTATTTTGCTTAACAAAATATTCTCAAGTTCCATGAATTTTCCTGTAAATGACACAATATCATTTTTCATTATGGCTGAATAAAAATTCATTGTATAATAATCCATTGTATAAAAATTCATATATATATAATATGTTTTCTTTCTTCATTCATTCATTCATTCATTGCTGGACACCTAGGCTGGCTCCATAGACAAATGTTTAAGGGCTATTAAGTTTACACACACACAACTTCATGTGCTCCTTTAAACATTTCAATCCATTTATTTCTTCAAAAATATGTATGTAGTATTTATTATGGGAGTGACTGTTCTAAGCTCTAGATATACAAAATCAACTAAAACAGATAATAATACTTAATCTCAGGGAACACATAATCTCCTATTTAAGGAGCTGCAAAAGTAAACTTACTTAGAAAATCTTGCATTTTCTTAATCAAAATTAATCTGTTAAAAAATTTTATGTATAAATCTGTTTGAATTAATTTATTACACTTGTAACTGGTTGTATAGTTCCTTGGTAGGGAAAATCAGAGCATCTACTTTACTAATTAGCTGTTAGTTGGTTCTGAGTTCCATCCCTACCCACAAACTCTGCTCTGTGTATTCAGGACAACATACATCTTAAGTTTGCTTTTTCTGTGGTTTCTGGGAAAGCTGAGCAATTAGAGCATTCAGAGAACATTAGAAATTGAAAGGAAGAAAGAAGGCAGAATATTCCTTCCCTCTCTGATTTTTGTGGCGTTTTAGTTAGCTTTTTCACTCCTGTGACTAGAAGACCTAACAAAACATTTTTAGAGGAGGAAAATTGTGTTTGGGAGATCACAGTTTCAGGGGTCTCAGACCATACACAGCTGGCTTTAGTCCTAGGGCATTGAGGTGAGGCTAAACATCATGGCAGAAGAGTGTGGTAGAGAAATGACTTAAGACACCACACCAGGAAGCAGAGAGTTAGAGCTTTTCTCATCAAGGACAAAATATAACCTCCTCCCAGTTATATCCCCAGGGACATACCTCCTCCAGTCATGCACTACCAGCCTACAGTTACCACCCAGTTAATCTGTATCAGGGGATTAATTACACTGATTGGATTAAGGCTCTTGTAACCCAATCATTTGTCCTCTAGACCTTCTTGCATTGTCTCACACATGAACTTTTGGGGTACACCTAATATCCAAATCAAACCATGGTTTCTCTGGGAAGATTGTTTTCTACACATCCCTTGCTTTTACTGGCCTCTTCTTCATTCCAGTTAAAAATAAACAATACGAAAAACAAACAAGAAAACATTTCCAAGAAGCTCTGGGTATAGGTGGGACTTCCTTTTGTTTCTATGTCTTTAGTTCTCTCCTTATCATGATTGACTTTTTAACTTTCCATCACCCATATAACAAATACTTTTAATTAAGTTCCATCCATGTGGAAAATAGATAAATAAATTTTCCAGTATGACCTATGGATTCCTTCAAATCTAGCTATTGTTTAATTGTTAACACCTCTTCCCACTTCTAATTCTTGTAATAGTATATGACTTGTAATATAGAAATATACTCTATACTTACACAGCTCCTGGTTTGCATGTTCTTAGTTTTTGCATTGAGAAAGGGTACATCTTTTCTTTAATAGCACAAATGCTTCTAAATAAATGAATGAATGAAAGATGAATTATTTTTCTAAACTATTGATCACATTCTCATCCTCTAATCTCTCTCCTTGGCGAAAATGTTAATTTTAAATTTTCTTAATCAATTGTGTGGATTTGTCATGGGACAAGAGGTTTCTCTGAAGAAGTTCCCAAGAAGTTTCCGGAGAATATGGAACTCAGACCCATATTCTCAGGACCAGTGGGGATTTTGGCATATAGGATGAAACAGAATTTCAGCACATACCAGTCAGAAGCTGGTTTAGCTATGAGGTATGCCCCCAAACTCCTGTTAATACAGAAATATTCAGAGAGGAAAGGATTTAATTAAGAGAGCTGTAATCTAATCAGTCCATCCTAATTTTGATGGACTGACTAGTAACTGCAGGCACGTGGGGTATGACTGGAGGTGAGGCTCAATAGAAGTATGCCCTACAAGGCTGCATCCTCCCTGTGGCTCTATCCCTCCCCTTCTCTCTCTAATGGACCTTCCCCCCTGATGCGTTGCCTCACCTGTGGCTCAGAGCAATGGAGTGGCCATCTATGGCTTGAAACATCTGAAACCATGAGCGCTGAATAAACTTTTCCTTCTCTATGTTGTTCTTGTCAGATATTTTGGTCATAGCAATGATAAGCTAACTAAAACGGGCATAGATGGAGGTTGATTTAGAATAGTAGATCCATATTCAAGGGAAAATGAGGGCAATGTCAAGAGAGAGACATATTCTTTGGAAAGAAAGCAAGGAATACATAGTTAAGGGAGAGCATGGACCACCTCAAGAGAGAGGAATGTGCTTTAAGGTCTGAAGCTCTTCTTTTAAAATAAATTTGGTGAGGGTGTGAATGAAAAGTATGTAGGAATGATGATCTAAAGATCTTTTCTAGTGGTCTGGTTAATCTCAGGATTCTTTGACTGACATGCTCTTAATTATCTGATTAGTAGATAGCACTTGAATGTCCTCTAAATTATAGGTTCCTCATGTCTATTTGCTTAATCTATTGGGAATTTAATTAACAGTACACAGGTAGATTTACAGATTTCCCAAGAATTTGGGAGCAGCTGGCCTACAAGGCAGACAGACTTAGGAAAAGATGCAGCATTTCTTAATTAAAATTTTGTTTTCTTTTTTCCTGCCTTTATATCTTCTATTTACCTAATTCTTATTCCTTCTATCCTACTCAGATCTATACCTCACCTTTCTAAACTCTTATTTTCATCCCTCATTGTACCATGGAATGATATTGTAAGTTTCTGTCTGGTTAATCTTCCATCTTCCTAAAGGTATGCACATTGCCATTATTTGGAGAACTTTGCACAAAGTTCTTGGCCTTCCACTCCAAACTTTCACAATATGGTTTAAAACTGACCTATCAGTCTCAGCTTACGACCCTCTCTATGAATTCAAATCCAAAGAAGCCTAAACTGCTCATCATTTTCCCGAGTCTTTTCTTAGCTCTACTACTCATTCATATTAAAATAGTGAGTGCTATTAAAATGTTCATTTTTCAAGGTGCATCCCAATTGCAAATTGTTTCCCAAACAAACGAGCCATCTATCATCCCTCAAAGGAGAAAAGATGATGTCTATTTGGCTTTTTAATTTTAATTAAGTCCTATTATAAATAGTTTGTTTCCTTATCTGTCTTTCTTTGTATAAATTTATGAACTTAAACTTATTAACCAACACTCTTTTTCTGGAGAAAGTAACCCATACTTAGTTCTTTTCTCATTTAAAATTAGAGAGTACAAGAAAGAAAGAGATTGAGACTGCCAGGTGCAGTGGGCACACCTTTGTAATCCCTGCCACTCCAAAACCTGGGGCAGAAGTATCACAGATTTGAGGCCAGTCAACCTCTGCAATTTAGTGAAACTCTGACTAGAAAAAAAGGAAGAAAGAGAGGGAGAGAGAGATGGAGAGAGAAAGAGAAAGAGAAAGAGAAAGAGAGAGACAGACACAGAGAAACAGAAACCAGGAACAGAGAAAGAAACAGAGAGAAAGAGATTGAAACTATAAAAAGTAGAACAAATTTTCTAGGGAGTTTAAGAGAACACAAAAGTAATTGAATCTCATTATATAATTTTAGAAATATGCTTTCAAAGATTTGCTCAATTTAAATTTCACAAAAACCCTATGGTTTTCTCATTTAAAACTC
The DNA here is from genome assembly GCF_902686455.1 of Sciurus vulgaris. Lineage (NCBI taxonomy): Eukaryota > Metazoa > Chordata > Mammalia > Rodentia > Sciuridae > Sciurus > Sciurus vulgaris. The sequence continues at coordinate 75,457,396 of NC_136463.1, forward strand.
AACGTGTACTGGTTTACCAAACTATTTAAAACTATATATATATTTTTTTTTTTCCTGAGGAAAAAGAATGGTTTTGGCAGAGTATGGTTATAAAATATATTAACTGTCAACACTGCTGACATCAATTGTGGGTTCTTTTCTGCACAGAAATCAACTCTACAACTCTCCAGTCACTAACTGGGTGTCCCACTGAAACTGGGGTATTGAGATAAAACTAGATTCTCCACCTCACCAATTTTTTTTCTGTGTTCTTGTCTTTCAAAAGCCATGGACAATAACAGAAGGCAAGAGCAAACATAGCAGTAATTATTCAAGTGAGAAGAGAGAGAACTCCTGCAATGCCAGAGGGGACCCAACAGGAAAACCTGTTTTCACGGGCCACCTATGGGCTTATTTGGTCTTGGTATATGAGCATTGATCAAAATCTATGTTAAACATGCATTGAAAAAGTATCAAGACTGTTGGTTGTGTCCTTTAGCTTTTGAGTTTTAATCCCGCCTGTAACTCTGATCCGAGTTCATACCTACCTTCCATCTCCACCACTTTGGGATGAAGGAGTTGGCTAGAATACTCCTACAGGTAAGCTTCATTGTCTTTACATTTGAAAAAAGACCATGATGGGGCCCATTAATGTTTCTACCAGTTGGTTCCATGATGTGGTCTTCACACATTAAAAACACCTTGATTAGGGTACATTACCCTTACTGCCTGACCATTGACTATCCTTAGCACAAATTAATTTGATTCAGAAATTAAATTAAACTCTACTCAGAGTTGTTGCAGACATTACAAGAATAGGGAATGTGTCCTACAAGAATGGCATATGCTAGTTGTAAGTCAGTGATCCCATACTTCTGACTGACAATAAGGGTGGAGGGTTCCCACACCCCTGTTTCAATAATTTGTTAGAACATCTCATCAGTTCATAGAATTCAGGGAAATTATTCACTTACATGTGATGAAGGAGGAATAACCAGAAGGAAAGGTATGGCAGGGTGGGATGGTATGTGGAGCTTACACCTTGACATGTGCATCAACCTCATTGTGTTGAGAGTTTCATAGAGGCTCCATTTACATAGACATGCATTAAATCATTGACCATTGAGATTGTGCTAAATCTCTATTCTGTCTCAAGGATCAGGGGCTGATCAGGGGATGAGGCTGAAGCATAGACTTACACTCATACTTCTAGTAGCTGTATGACCTGGTTAATCATTTTTCCTCTTTGGACCTCAATTTTCTCATCTGAAAAATTCAGATGACTTGGTGACCTCTAATGACCTGTCCACCCATAACATGCTGTGATCCTGACGTCCTAGAAATAGAGGTAAGGTCAGTATTTGAGATATGTGCTCTTCAGGTTAAGGAGCGCACCTGAGGTTAGCAAACGCATTATATTCATAATCCAAGTATTGAGGTTCACCATCTATCTAACAGTAACAAAGTTCCAAAGCAAAATTACACTGTTTGGGTCCTGGTAAACCAGGGCCATTTCTGTGGAAGTAATGGAAAGCATACAGGATCAGAACACCCTGGCTCAGATTCTGAGTGTTAAGTAGCAATTGGACATGAGCTTAAAAAATACTTAATACAGAACAAACTAATCAGCTGCCCTGCCTCATTGGCACCTTAGGTCTTACAAGAGTTATTGTGGAACCCTTTCCTGATCTTAGCCCTAAAATTTCTTTCTCTTATGGCAGGAAGAAGATAGATAAAGTCAGGTGAGGACAAGCATGTTTTCTCAGAAGGAGCTCATTGCTATAACATCATAAGAAGGCTTTACTGAAACAACACAGACCAGAGATTCTTAGACCTGGGGAAGAAATGTAATCAAGACTAGAGCCCACTAACTATAAATGCTATAAAACCAGTTCCAGTTGGGACCTGTCAGGCAGGCCAAGATGACCAAGAGTTGCCCTCAGGTTGTTAGCTAATATAGTATGTCCATTCAGAGCTGAGAGGTGATACTTGGGTGGGATATTTTAACAATTTCCCTCCTACCCCAGTAAAAACTGCAACCCAAAGAAGTAAATTGTTGCTCTGAGAGGCCCTACCCTCTCCCTTAAGCATATCTCCATGTCCCTCTTCTTTTTTCTTCTCTAATAAAGGGCTACACTTTTACTAAGTCTCCTGTCTTGCTTGAAATCTTCTCATGCAACAACACAAAAGCTGAAAATGCAATGCAATTTCTGGAAAGATCTTATCTCAGTATCATCTACTTTCTGTTATAATGACCACATGTCTATGAGTAAAACACTTCAGAAATCACAGATGGGAGATTGTATTAGTCTGTTTTTTTTTCTTTTTTTCTTTTTTTTCTAATATACAAAATCCCACAGATTGGGTATGTTACAAGGAACAAAAATTAACTGACTCACAGTTGTGGAGGCTGGGAAGTTCAAGATTGACTGGCCAGCATTTGGTGAGGGTCTTCCTGCTGTGTTATCCCATGAGCAGAAGTGGGTAAACCAACACCTTCGGCCTATTCTTGAGAGCAGAGCCTCATGATCCAAACACCATTCGAGGGTTCCACCCAATAAGACCATAACAATGACAGTTAAATGTCAACATAAGTTTGGAGGTATAAGCTTATAAAATCCAAACACTCTTCCTATATGAATGAAAAACACAGGCAACATATTCTTTATGATACAAAGGTTTAGACTGGTTAGAAAGAAACAATTTACAGAGGAAGAAACAAGGACCTAGTTCCTGGGTGGGGTCTTCTTTGGTCTAGAATTTAAAACCTTGAAAATAGTCTCAGACTTTCCCCTTAAGGAAGATTTAACAAATATAATTAGCATGGACTTTTGAATTTTATGTAAATGTGCAGGAGTAGAGAGGGAATATAGGCACACTTTAAATAACAGAGCAAATTGAATCTCATGAATAAATGGAGGCTGCAAGATCTAGTATTTCCTGCTTTATTTATTTATTTTTTTGTAGGAAGAGAATTATTCTTAACATTGAAAAGATAATTTTCTGGCAAAATAATTACTTTTTAGAGTAAATAAAAGCCAAGTGCTTCCAATTAAAAGTTAAATAAGGGAGAAATAAATACTTGACTTTTAAAATCCCACTTTCACCATTTGTTTCATATTGTCAATTAAGACAATTATGACATCACCTCATCTGCCACAGCATGCCACGACCATAGGTTATTAAGTATTGACAATGGGACAAACCTAAAAAAATAAAAATTTAAAAAATGAATAGTTCTTTGAGTATCAGGACATTGTGTGTTATCAAAAATTTCAAAAGAATAGCTAAAGCCATGTGCTCAACTGGCATGAATCAATCAATCAATCACCTCCTTTTCTATTTCCCTCTATTCACACACACTGTCCCAGTTTTCTCACACACACCTTCTTTCTCTGCAGAAGATGTTGCTACAAATGTCTGCCTCTGTCCTCAGTCTCTCCTGCCCCTCCCTTGATGTTATATTATTACATCAAGCCCTTTCCATTGCCACAAATTACCTTAAGTAAGTGCAATCTTTTGTAATTTCCTGCCATTTAAGAGGTCATGTTGCAGAAGACCTTCTGTGCTCACCATTCTGCTTGTGGTTTAAATATCAGTTTGCATCCAGGAGGTATCAGAATGGGGTTAGAGGGAAGTGTGTGCAGTGCAGGCATTCCACACAGGCTTAGCTGGTGGAGGCTTCCTCTAATTGCTTGCACATCAGCTTAGTGTGCCATTCAAGTACAAATAACATGATGTCCCTGTAAAGGAAGGCTGATTTAATGCCCTGTAATTTTTTCTCCTTTCTGAAGATGTTAAACTTCTTAGATTCCTTTAAATCTAAAAGACAGCATTAGCAGGACAAAGCCACCCCACAAAAAGCTTCTAAAGTTAGACCCTTTACATGTGATTTGTTCAATCTTGTTTTCCCAAACACTTAGGTTTCAATCAAAAGAGTGAGTGATTTCATAACAATTTCTGCTGTGCATCATCAGCCAATGAAATCACCTTACCCCATTTATTGTTTCTACTTTTTCTCATTGCTGTTGTGCTTTAATTTGTAAATCCTAACACTAAAAGATTGCTTGGTATGGGAAAAGACTGCCATGGTCACACTAACTTATTCCATTAAGTGACACTTGTTTGAATTCCTACGTAAGAAATCAATAATTGAAATGGACACTAATAACAAAAAAAAAAAAAAAAAAAATCTGATAGCAAAGTGAATTATTCTTCAGGGGCATTTCTCTGGAATGTAAATGAGGAATAACTTCTAGATGATTCCAACTTCACTGATAAAAGAAAATTATACTCCTTGATAAGTGGGCAGTAAGTTGTTTACTTATTCCAGGAATATAACTCTGCTATCAGCTGCTACAAACTGACCAAAGAAACCCCCAGAACCAACAGCAACCTTCACAGTTTCAGGAAATGAAGGTTGTCATGGAAACCTCTCATTTCATCTGTGGGCCTAGACCAAGTAGTAGGGGGCTGTCCTTATACAATTGTAACTATTCATTTATTTAATTCTACATAGAAAAACTATTTTTGCTCTCACTGTGTTTATCGAAAATTTATTAAAATTGGTCTTTTAGAGGACCAAAGTATTGACTCAGTATGCTGCAGGTTTAATATTAACCCATTAAAAAAGTTTAAGTGTATTAATGTAATTAATCTATTAAGCAACCACATTCTTTCTTCCATTATAAAATGTTTACCATGTAAATCAGATTAAAAAAATTTGAATTTTCAAAGGTGATAATACCTGCAGCTCTGACAAACCACTGGATCTGGTTGCTGTTATAAATCATGTGCAGTTTGTATACACATGTAATTTGACATTTATAAGTAAATGTATATTTTAAAGAAGAAGCAGCAAAACCAAGAAGATAGTAAAAAAAGATCAGTGTTTGGCAGAAGGGATAAATAGGTAGACCCCAGAGGATTTTAGGGTACTGAATAAAACTACTCTCTGTAATACTATAGTGATGTATATATGCCATTATGTATTTGTCCAAACCCAGAGTGCAGAGCAGCAAGAATGAACCCTAATGTGCTTTGGATGATAATGATGGGTCACTGTGGGTTCATCAATTTTAGCAAATGTACTACTCTGGTGGAAGACGTTGATAGTAGAGAAGGCTATGCATGTGTTGGAGCAGGGGTTATATGGGAAATATCTGTACTTTTCTATTAATATTGTTGCGATTCTTACATTGCTGTAAAAATAAATTCTTAACAAAATGAAGATACAAAACAAGAAGAAGCATTGTGTCGATGTACCTAACATGGAAGAACAAAGACCCATGATTCTCTTTTTTTTATTCCTCAACTTGAATATGAGGCTCCTTGATTATAAAGATTATTGGATAACCCAAGGAATGTGAGATTTTAAAAATTAGAGTACTAAGATACTAAGACATCTTGGAAACTGAAACAATATACCAAAAGACAAATGATAGGCCCTTGAAAAAAAAGGTATAGTATGGTCAATGTCATCTTCTTGATTTCAATCTAGGATAAAATGTATGTTCTAGATGATTGAACACTGTCTTATCCAATGTCTTCCCAAATCATATCCCAGCTTTCACTTCTCAGCAGTAATGTCTACGAAGCAAAATTTATTTTTTCCAGATTCTGCTGCATCTAAATTCTGTCAAATCTCTTATGCATGTGTAGGAGATTTAGAAGGTAGAAATAAGTGACTTGGGTCGGTGTCAACTATAGGGAGACTATATCTGGGGCAAAAACTCTATTTTGCGGATCATCTATGGTAGGTTTTACCCATGGTCCCTTGGCATCGTTTGTGTTTGGAGGCAATAAATGATGGAAAGCATTTTTACTAGCACAGTACTAAGTGTGGTTGAACATTTCTGCCTATGGCATTATTATTGCCTAAGTAGTACCCAACCATGGTTTCATGACACTTTTGAAATTTAGCCAACTATATACTAATTTTTTTTTCAACACAGCAAAATTACATTCTCCCTTTGAGATATAAGCACCTTTATTAATATAATAGCCCCCTCAAAATGATAGTTTCTGAGTGCTTTGAACTTTTATTTTCTTAATGAATATGACATCATTTTCAGTTATTTAAGAAACTTTTCTGAATGCCCATTCCTGATCCCTTTTCCAAATTTGCCCTCAACATTTTATAATACTATTAATTGGTGCAATATTTAGACACAAAAGATGCTAATCAATGTAATGATGTTCTAAAAACTAAAAGAGAATTCTACCTGAAATGGTCACGATGTCTTAGTTTTATTACAGTAACAGTGAATTTTAATTTCTTTGTCATGCTCTATGTCCATTGTGGGCTTGCTGAGGGTTCTAATTCCCAGCATCATCAGTCATAGACCAAGGTTAAAAGAATATCCACAATCCAGAAGACCTCAGGCTTCAAATTGTATTAGATATGATATGGCAAGTTGTTTACTGACTAGAGGAGTTTTATCCCATTCAAATTCTCATTCCATTCACTGAAGTAAGTAACATGGCTGTGATTAACTTTTAGGGATTACTATAAGCCTTGAAGGAGAAAAACCTAAATGAGAATTTGAGTCTTGGGTAATCTGTATATCCAAAGTCAAGCTTTCTCATCTCTCTCACTGTGTCTTCTGTACCTCTTCATTCAAAGGTTAAGGGAGCATGGACTTTTTGCCAGCTATATCTGGCATTGATTCTCTCTCTACCTCATCATTAAGGAAATTATTACTTCAACTTGTAGCATCTTTTTATACCAAATGGGTACATCATACCTACATTTAAGCATTATTCATTGAGATAAATGGTAACTATAGTTTTGATATTATCTTGGATTAGATTCTAATTCCCTATCTTGAAAGCCAGCCCACTTGATTTGGTTCATTGGATCAAACTTAATGGTAGAAAGAGTGAAAAAGACCTCAAGTTTGTAAAACAGAAAATATTTTGGCAATGGACTGAAGGACAAACTGTTTATGTACTCTTCTAAATCAATGCTTTACCACATTGGCAGAACATTAGAATTGCCTGGGGAGTTTTTAAAAATCCAGATGTCCTGACCACACCACAAGTCAATTAAATAAGAATTTATTGGCATGGGGCCAGACATCATTTTTTTTTAATTCCCCAAGTAATTACAGTGTGTAGCTAAAGTTAAGAACCACTATTCCAGATCAATGTTTCTGATACCCATGTGCACATGAGAATCATCAGTAGAGGATTGTAAAATTACAGATACTTGGTAGCCGCCATTGTAGGGCCTGTGCAATAACATTGGAGATGCAAATTTTATGTAAAAATAAGTCATATGTTTCAAAAAAGAATGGTCCAGAGATAAAGTTAATTCTATGTTAGGCAATGATTAAGAATGGCCACTTCACAAGGGCCTACTAGGAATATTCTTCAAGCAGGCCTGCTCTGCTCTTTCTAGGAGATTTGTCTATCTGCTCCATCTGGCAATATATCTCATAAGTAAGCTTTAATTTTTCCAGTATCTGATGGGAAAACCAGTTTCCAAAAGAGCTGGGAAGGACAAGGGGTAGAGACCCATGGAGACAGAGCTATCCTCACTCAATGGCAGCCTCCCTTTGGACAGATTGTATCTGCAGGAAGTTTGTACGCCACCATGTACCTGGCTATCCTCACTCAATGGCAGCCTCCCTTTGGACAGATTGTATCTGCAGGAAGTTTGTACGCCACCATGTACCTGGCTTTTAAGATGATTTGTGTGTTTTAGTTAGCATCCTTAATTGAGATGGTGTTCTCAAGAAGAGTGCACACCCATGTGAGTACACCACTATGCACTCAGCTCTCATAAGCTAATGTGTGCATCCTTTAATCATATTAAATGGGTTTTTGTTATTTATATTTCTGTATAGAAATTTTGGAGTTCTTCTGTCAAATGCTCTTGGGACAAAATGTAAATACTGCGAAGGTGTTTGAAGTGTTCCATACAACTTGATCATATTTGAATCTAACACTACTGATAATAAAGCATGTATTTTTAAAATCCAGACAATTGCCAAATGTAAATGTTTTTGTCTTTATATAGAAAATGATAGAAGACCAACATATGTTAAACTCTGGCCTACTTCACTGATTTGCTATATTATCTTGAGTAGATCACTTAATCTCTTTAAATACTGATCTGTTTATAAGATGCTAATTATGACACATAATAAATACCATATCAAACATAATATGTATTTTCAGGATCTGAGTTTAATAATTATTAGTTATTTTCATTTCTTGTATATTTTAATTGGAAATAACTAAATGTCTTTTACTAAATTATGCATTTTCTTGTAATTAATTAACTCTACGAGGACAAGTACTTTATATTTCTCAGCTTTGTGGTATAGGAGTTGTTTTTGAAATATCGGTATCTTCTTCTCGCCCTACCCTATTTTTCCAGTTATCTTTAACCTTAAATTGGATCAACTTGGCCCTTTACATTCATTACAAAAAAATAAATAAATAAAAATACATGTAGCTGAACACATATGTAAAAAGGTGTCAAAGTATTGGCTTGCCAAGTTCAAGAATTTAAGCTTGAACATTAGACAAGACTTGGGAAAAACAAATGATATCCCAAAGCAAATCTTTCTTGCTACATATGATGTCCTGAACTGGAGGAAAGGGTCCATTGGAGAGGGTGAGGACACTCATAAGGATAATTTAGATAATATGAGCTGCTGTGAGGGGGCCTATAACCTCCCCTTAAACCTAGTCACGTTCCTACTATTGCCAAAGAGGTTTGGAAACACTATTACATCTCCCAATAGTCTAGAAATGGCTGTTTCTGCCAAAGAATGAATTTCCAATGTTTTGTGCATCTAGAATGGTCGTAACTATGGAGCAGTGTTTAAAACTTGAGAAAATAGTCATTCGAGTCACTAAAAAATAGTAAGTTTTTAGTTCAGATAAGGAATCAGGGTAAGGAAAGCTGGTCTAGGAAAATAGTGCAGAAAGAGTGTGTCTGCATTTCCTGTCACTCCAGAGTGTCACGGGAACACCTTGTGGCCAAGGAGAGGGTAAGCAGATGTGGGAAGAATTCCAGACCTGAGGTCTGCACACTGAAAATGAGCAAGGGTGCGGGAATGGGATCTGTGAACAGATAAAGCCTGAAGGGAATAATATGAGTTTAGTGGGTTATGCTGGCGAATGGACCGCAAATGAGGTCCAGCTCCTGCCTCAAAGACCCTCCCCTGCGAGGGGAAAGGGAGGAAGCACCGCCTCCTACAGTCCCTGGAATGAAAGGTTCTTGATTAACTGTGAGAGCCTGACATCAAGTCCAGTGGGAAAGAGTTGGGTAGAGATGGTCAAAAAAGAAATTAATTCTAGACAACGGAAGTATCTTTGGGTTTATAGACTGGGATCCCCAAACCTGAAGCCGTATACATTCAATTTTGTATTGCTCATAGTTTAAGTCAGTGTCTATTATAATAGTGAAATGATTGGATTAGTGCTCTGGTCCAAAGCCACCTTAAAACCAGCTTTCTCAAATGGCATTTTCCTATATGAAAATGCAATCCAGAAACTATTGTTTAATCTTAAATATGAAAACATTCTAAAACTATTTTTCTCTTAGGAAATTAATATATAAATGCATAATGTTGGTTAGTTGGGAATATGATATTCATATAATAGAACTTTTTTCATAAATATTAAATTAAAGGCAATTCTGTAAAAATATTTTCCCAGTTCTTTCTTACAATGAAGATGTGAAATATGGAGAAATTAAGAGTTAATATCAATGAAAATATATTTTTGAATTTGGAAATAACCCTAACAATCGATTCCATTAGAATTTTCTAGCTCTCTTCTATAGGAATATAAAAATGAAATAAAGTTATCTTATTAGTAATTATAGGGATATTAAACACCATTTGCTATAAATCATAACACATTAATGACTAATGTTCTGCAATATCTTCCTCCATGTCATATTTGGAGCAGAACTGATTTAAGTGAAGGTAAAAGTATGAAGTATGTGCAATAATTACTGAACTTATTAGAAAAATAATTCAGCAGTTGGAAGATTATTTAGAACATTATTTCAAATTCTTGCCATTCTCTCATTCAGTGAGTAGAAGCATTGAATCATTAGTACATTCTCCATAAAACTGATTAATTTTGATGGACAGAACTAATTTTATGGTTACCAATTTTGTGATGCCTCAAATAAACCGTTTCCATCAGGAATTTCCACTGCTGGAAGAGTCAGCTTCATTGTATTTTCTTTTCCTCCAGCAGTGATGTTTAAAATTCTCAAGCTTCAATATCATTTATCACTAAATCACTTTTTTACTCTCTGTCCTCCTGTCTTACTTCTTGTTATTCCTGATTCATAATCAGGTTTAATAATTCCTTCAGTTCAAATCTTCCTCTACAGCTCCCTAGCAATTTTTCCTGAGCTCATGAAAACTTTTGAATTCAAAAAAATTTTGTACAATTCTATAGAAACACCCATGGCCTTACACTTCCTCATTTATCAATGAAGGCCTTTAAGGAGTCATAGGAAGCAGCATTAAGAGTTCTTATAGTTGCATGGTCTGGGACTAACTAGATTTGCAACAACTGTTCTGAATTTGTAATGAAGAGCTTGGATGCTGTTCTGACAAAGGAGGGAAAATTGAATAGTGTCATGAATTACGAATATTAGAGTGTAAGAAAGTAAAGATTCTTTAATTTCCATACATCTTACCCTAGAAACTCTTGAACTTTACCAGTGTCATTTCTTGCAAATAAAGGATATCCCTTTTTTGTTCAAAGTCCTTTGTTGGGTAAGGAAATAAGGAAGAAACTCTTTTGATAATAAATTGTTTTCTCATTTTTATATATCTCAGGTAATAAAGATGCTGTTTAATTATATCTCAATATACAGAATGTAAAAATACATGAAATGGGTAATAGGAGTCCCAGATTAAAAATAGATCTGTCATTATTCAAAGAAATAAACAACTCATAGTCAAGTAGCAGACAGTAGAACTTTCAGAGACTACACATTGTCTCTAGCAGATAGGTTTCAACAGGGCATAGGATATTTAATCTTGTTTTTAAAAAATAACATTTTAAAAGGGAAATAACCACCAACTTACGAAATTTTGGCTATTGTTTAGTGATTCAGGAATGTGCCTCATTTGGAAGAATCTCCTAAATAGTAATAAATTATGGCCATGTGTGTGTGTGTGTGTGTGTGTGTGTGTGTGTGGTAGGTTTTCACTAAAATTCAATTTCTTTGGTAGACATGGGCTATTCTTCATGAGTCAGTTTTGATATGTTGTGCTTTTAAAGGGGTATGTCCATTTTAACCAAGGCATTAAATTTGTAGAATATTTTAGTATTTTAACATGTACTTAATATAATCTATTATCATTTTATGTTTATTCTTTTAAGAAATATCATTTCTATATTCTTATAGTCTGAATGTATTCCCCAAAATCCATATGTTAAAACAAGTGTCAATAGTATAAAGAGATGGGGAATTCAGGAGGTAATGAATGGGATTAGCAATTATATGAAATGTTTACAGAATGCTAGCTGCACCCCTCTCCCACTTTTTTGCCCTTTTGCCAAGTGAGAGCAGTGTTCAACACGACTTTAAAATAGAGTATCCCACAATAGACATAGCATCTGCCAATACCTTCATCATTAGACTTCATATCCTCCAGAACTGTGAGTGATAGATTTCTAATATTTATAAATTACCTGGCCACTGGTGTTTTGTTATAGTAGCACAAAGTCATCTTTCTTTTCATATAGCTATATCTTTAAATTTAAAGTGGATTTAAATAAATATGTATTAACTGAATCTTTTACCATCATTATTGATGATCTCTTTCAGTTTTGAGGGCACAGTTTATTTACAGTCAACATAAATATTTATATGCTTGGGTTGGAAGATGTGCTCTTTTTTTTTTTTTTTCCCTAGAAGTACCCTATTTTCCCTCTGATGTTTATTTCCTCTCTTAATTTTAATTAATTAATGTTGTCAAGAATTTCATTTTATTTCCTTTTGTGGGTTTTAAGCTACACCACTTTTTATTTGTTTGTATGTAAACATATATTTTTCTTATGTATTTAAAAGAATTTCCTTAGGGTATCTAGGAATGTGGTTTGCTTGCAAGAATATTTTTAAATAGTGATTTCCACTTTAAAAAATTATATAGTAATAGTTTTGTATATTCTCTTCTTGAAATTCTCTATAAATTTGGTTTATCAAAAGGTGTCTACTTAGTTTCTTATTCTTATTCATAACATATTGTACATAAAAAGTTTGTGGTAGTATACATTTGTATTATTTTTTACCTTGTTAGAAAGTGCTTCATATTATCTTTCCATTGCCTACTTTTGGCAGTTGCGCTTATTTTTGCTCACTTTATTAACATTGTCAAATTATGACCTTTTGAAATATCTGCTTTAGCACAGTTGAAGTTATTTTCTATTTCAATGATGTCAACTTTTTTATAATATTTTTATTTCAAATTTTTGTAGTTTTTAACTTACTGCTATTTTTCTAGTTTTTTGAGAATGGCTTAGGTTATTGATTGTAATTCTTAATATGTCTTTCACTTTAAGATACATTGAAAACTGCATATTTTATCATGAGCAAAACTTTCCTTGATTTAGTATCTATTTTTGTTGAGATTGGTATGGCTACACCAATTATCTTCTGGTAATGACCACACAGCTAATGACTAAGTGTTATATCATTTATCATTTACTTTGACATTGTCATTTTTTGAAAATTATGTGTCTTATAAGCAATATATAAAGAATTTTAGTGTGAGAGAGAGAGGTTTAATTTCATTTTACCACATATGGATTTCCAGTTTTGCCAGCACCATTTGTTGAAGAGGCTATCTTTTCTTCATTGTATGTTTTTGTCTCCTTTGTCTAGTATGAGGTGACTGTATTTATGTGGTTTTGTCTCTGTGTCTTCTATTCTGAACCATTGGTCTGCCTGTCTATTTTGGTGCCAATACCATGCTATTTTTGTTGCTATTGCTCTGTAGTGTAGTTGATTGTGATGCCTTCTGATTCATTTTTTCTACTCAGGATGTTTTGGCTATTCGAGGTCTCTTATTCTTCCAGAAGTTGTTCATGATTGCTTTCTCTATAAGAGAAATGTCTTTGAATTTTAATTGGAATTGCATTGAATCTGTATAGCACCTTTGGTAGAATGGTCATTGTGACAATATTAATTCTGCCTATCCAAGAACATGGGAGATCTTTTCATCTTCTAAGGTTTTCTTCAATTTCTTTCTTTAGTGTTCTATAGTTCTCATTGTAGAGGTCTGTCACCTCTTTTGTTAGATCGATTCCCAAGTATTTTATTTTTATTTTTGAGGCTATTGTGAATGGGGTGGTTTTCCTAATTTCTCTTTCAGAGGATTCATCACTTATGCATAGAAATGCATTAGACTTACCTGTATTGATTTTATTTGGTGCTACTTTGGCTGAATTCATTTATTAGTTCTAGAAGTTTTCTAATGGAATTTTTTGAATCCTCTAAATATAGAGGATATTGACGTAATGAATCATGTCATCAGCAAATAGTGACAGCTTGAGTTCTTCTTTTTCTATTTGTATTCCTTTAATTTCTTTGGTCTGTCTAATTGCTTTGATTAGTGTTTCAAGGATGATGTTGAATAGAACTGGTGAAAGAGGGCATCCCTGTCTTGTTCCAGTTTTTAGAGGAAGTGCTTTCAGTTTTTCTCCGTTTACAATGATGTTGGCCATGGGCTTAGCATGAATAGCCTTTATGATGTTGAGGTATGTTCCTACTGTCCTTGTTTTTTCTAGTATTTTAAGCATGAAGGGGTACTGTATTTTATCAAATGCTTTCTCAGAATCTATTGAAATAATTCTATGATTCTTAACTTTAAGTCTAATGATGTGATGAATTACATTTATTGATTTCTGGATATTGAACCAACTTGCATCCCTGGGATAAACCCCACTTGATCATGGTGCACTATCTTTTAAATATGTTTTTGTATATGATTTGCCAGAATTTTGTTAAGGATTTTTGCATCTATGTTCATCAGGGATATTGGTCTAAAGTTTTCTTTCCTTGACGCATCTTTGTCTGGTTTTGGTATGAGAGTAATACTAGTATTAGCTTCATAGAATGAGTTTGGAAGGGTTCCCTCCTTTTCTGTTTCCTAGAATACTTTGAGGAGTGTTGATATTAGTTCTTCTTTGAAGATCTTGTAGAATTTGGTTGAGAACCCATCTGGTCCTGGGCTTTTCTTGGTTGGTAGGATTTTGATGGCTTCTTCTATTTCAGTGTTTGAAATTGATCTATTTAAATTGTGTGTGTCTTCCTGATTCAGTTTGGGAGGATCATATGTCTCTAAAAATTTGTCAATGTCTTTGATATTTTCTACTTTGTTGAACTGTAGGTTTTCAAAGTAGCTTCTAATTATGTTATGTATTTCAATGGTGTCTGTCATGATCTTTCCTTTTCCATCACTAATTCTAGTAAATTGAGTTTTCTCTCTCCTTCTCTTCATTAGTGTGGCTAAGGGTTTATCAATTTTGTTTACTTTTACAAAGAACCAACTTTTTATTTTGTCAATTTTTTGAATTGTTTCTCTTATGTGAATTTCATTGATTTCAGCTCTGGTTTTAATTATTTCCTATCTTCTATTATTTTTGGTGTTGAACTGTTCTTCTTTTTCTAGGGCTTTCAGGTGTAATGTTAGGTCATTTAGTTGTTGACTTCTTATTTTTTTAATGTGTGAGCTCAATGCAATGAACTTTCCTCTTAGTACTGCTTTCAGAGCAGCCCAGAGATTTTGATATGTTGTGTTGTTGTTCTCCTTTACCTCTAAGAATTTTTTTATTTCCTCCCTGATGTCTTCTGTTATCATTGCATCATTCAATAGCATATTATTTAGTCTCCAGGTGTAGGAGTAGTTTTTGTTTATTTTATCATTGATTTCTAATTGCATTCTATTGTGCTCTGATAGGATACAAGATAGTATCTCTATTTATTTTTATTTATTAATGACTTCTTTGTGGCATAGCCTATGGTCTATTTTGGAGAAGGATCCATGTCACTCAATGGATAAAATAATCTGTACATGTCCGACAAATCTTTATCATTGATTGTGTTATTTAGTTTTACAGTTTCTTTGTTTAGATTTTGTTTGGAGAATCTATCCCATGGTGAGAGCAGCGTGTTAAAGTTCTCCACTATTATTGTGTTTTGGTCTATTTGATTCTAAAAAATTGAGGAAGGTTTGTTGATGTACATAGATGCTTCATTTTTGGGGCCATAAATATTTAAAATCATTATGTCTTGCTGGTTTAGGGTTTCCAGGAGTAGTATGAAATGTCCTTCTTTATCTCTTCTAGGTAACTTAAGTTTGAAATCCACTTTATCTGCTATGAGAATGGAGACCCCTGCTTTTTTACTGAGTCCATGTGAATGGTATGTTTTTCCCCATCCTTTCACCTTTAGTTTGTGGATGTGTTTTTCTGTAAGATGAATCTCTTGAAGGCAGCATATTGTTAGGTCTTTCTTTTTAATTCGAGAGTTTAGGCCATTAACATTCAGGGTAATTATTGTGATATGATTTGTGTTCCTGGTCATTTTGGCTTATTTTTGTTTTTTAACTTGCCTTGGTTTCTCTTTCATTTGATTGGCTTTTCCTTTAGGGTAGTTCCTCCCATTGCTGACTTGTATTGTTGTTTTTCTCTTCCTCCTCATGAAATATTTTGCTGACAATATTCTGTTGTGAAGGCTTTCTATTTGTAAATTCTTTTAATTTTTGTCTATCATAGAAAGATTTTATTTCATCAACAAATATGAAGGTCAGTTTTGCTGGGTATAAGATTCTTGGTGAGCATCCATGTTCTTTCAGAGCTTGAAATATATTATTCCAGGCCCTTCTTGCTTTTGGGATCTAGAAATCTGGTGATATCCGTAGTGGTTTCCCTTATATGTAATCTGATGCTTTTCTCTCCAGCCTTCAATATCTTTATTTTGTATGTGATGTATTTTCATTATAATGCTTCTTGTTGTGGATCTGTTGTAATTTTGTGCATTTGGTGCTCTGTCAGCCTCTTGTATTTGATTTTCTATTTCATTTTTCAGGTTTTGGAAATTTTCTAATATTTTGTTGAACAAGTTGTTCATTCCTTTGGTTTGTATCATGGATCAAGGACTTAGGAATTAGACCAGAGACCCTGCATCAAATAGAAGACAAAGTAGGCCCAAATCTTCATCATGTTGACTTAGGATCAGACTTTCTTAAAAAGACTCCCAAAACACAAGAAATCAAACCAAGAATCAATAAATGGAATGGACTCAAACTAAAAAGTTTTTCTCAGCAAAAGATACAATGAATAATGTGAAAAAAGCCTACAGAGTGGGAGAAAATCTTTTCCCCATTCACTTCAGATAAAGCACTAATCCAAAATTTTTAAAGAACTTACAAAACTTTACACCAAAAATACAAAGAACCTAATCAATAAATGGGCCAGGAACTGGACAGACACTTTACAGAAGAAGACATGCAGGCAATAAATATATATATGAAAGAGTGTTCAAGATCTCTAGTAATTAGAGAAATGCAAATTAAAACAACTCTAAGATTTCATCTTATTCTAATTAGAATGGCTATTATCAAGAACACAAACAATAACAGATGTTGGCATGGATATGGAGAAAAAGCAGACTTTTACATTGCTGTTGGAGATGCAAATTGGTGCAACCACTCTGGAAAGCAGTGTGGAGAATCCTCAGAAAATTTGGAATGGACCCACCTTTTGACCCAGTTATCCCACTCCTCGGACTTAAAATTAGCATGCTACAGTAACACAGCCACATCAATGTTTTTAGTAGCTCAATTCACAATAGCTACATTGTGGAACCAACCTACATGCCCTTCAACAGATGAATGGATAAAGAACTGTGGTATATATACACAATGGAATATTATTCAGCCATAAAGAAAAATAATACTATGGTATTTGCAGATAAATGGATGGAATTGGAGAATATCATGCTAAGTGAAATAAGCCAATCCCAAAAAACCAAAGGTTGAATATTTTCTCTGATTAGTGAATGATGATATATAATGAGAGTGGGGAAGTGGGTGGTGAGAGAAGATTGGAGGAACTTTAGATTACCTACAGAGAAATGAGAGGGAAGAGGAGAGGTATAAAAAATGGTGGAATGAGATAGACATCATTACCCTAAGTACATGTATGATTTCATGAATGGTATGAATCTACATCATGCACAACCATAGAAATGAAAAGATGTACCCCATTTGTGTACAATGAATCAAAATGCAGTCTGTAAACTTAAAAAAAAATAAACAAAAAAATGTATTTATTTTCTTCACTTTTCATTCTGTGTGATGCTTGCAATCTCTTATTGGAAGTATTTAGTCAAGCCACATATGTGACATGTAAGCATGTTTACTAACATATTTACTGATTTATTTGGGCTTCTATTAAATTTTCAACTTTTTTTTTTTTTTTTCTATTTAGCCCAAATGTTTCTTTATGGTTTATTTCCTTCTTTTTCAAAATGGGAGATTTAAAATCTCTCAATATTATGTATTCAGGTAGAGTTTAAATTTTTTTATTTGTTCTAATTAGTTATACATAAATGGAATATAACTTCTCATTCTTCTCATTGTACATGATGTAGAGTTACACAGGTCATGTAATAATATATGCATATAGGGTAATAATGTTGAATTCATTCTACTCTCCTACCTACCCCCATTCCCCTCCCCTACTTTAACTCCTCCTGTCTAATCTGAAGTATCTCTATTCTTCCTTAACCCTACCCTTATTGTGAATTAACATTCATGTATCAGAGAAAAAATTTGGGGTTTGGTTCTTTGGGGTTGGTTTATTTTGCTTAGCACAGTATTCTCCAGCTCCATCCATTAAATGATAAATGCTACAATTTAATTTTCTTTCAGGTTGAGTAATATTCCATTGTGTATATATGCCACATTTTCTTTATCCATTGAAGGGCATGTAGGTTGGTTCCATGCTTTACTATTATGAATTAAACTGTTATGAACATTAAAGTGGCTGCATCACCGTAGCATGCTGATTTTAAGTCCTTTGGGTATAAAACATGGAGTAGGATAACCGGGTCAAATATTGGTTCCATATCAAGTTTTCTGAGGAATCGCCACACTGCTTTCCATAATGGTTGCACCAATTTGCAATCCCACTAGCAATGTAGGACTGTGCCTTTTTTACCCCCTCCTTGCCAACATTTATTGTTGATTGTACTCTTGATAATTCTCATTCTGACTGGCGTGAGATTAAATCACAGGGTAGTTTTGATTTTCATTTCTTTAATTGCTAGAGATGTTGAGCATTTTTTCATATATTGTTGATGAGTTATATTTTTTTTCCTGTGAAGCATCTTCTCAGTTCCTTAGCCCATTTATTGATTGGGTTTTTTTTTATTTTATTTTATTTTTCTTTTTTATGTTACGTTCTCTGAGTTCTTTATATATCCTAGAGATTAATCCTCTATCTAAGATCTGTGTGTTGAAGATTTTCTCCCGTTCTATAGGCTCTCTGTTCATGTTATTGATAGTTTCCTTTGCTGTGAAGAAGACTTTATTCTGCTTGAGCTTTTTAAAGCTTTTTGATTTGTAGGTAAATATTTTTAACATATTTTGGTAAATTCTTGGCTCTTAACATTTTGAATGATAAGAATTTCTTAAATGATAAAAACTTTCCCCATGTCTTCTATATTTTTCAGATTCCAATTATATTATGACTTTCAGCATTTCTGTGTTTCTCTTGCTATGTTATGTATTTCCTGCTCTTAATTAGTTACATATGTGCTTTGTTTTGGCTATAGATCTTGTTTCCAGGTCACTAAACCAGTGCTCTGTTTGCCTAATGGCTTATTACAACCCATCTTTGAGTTCTTAATTTAAGGTATATTTCCACTTGCCAGAAGGTGCAAGATTACTGGACATAGCAAACAGGAAATATGGTTCAAATGATGAGAAAAATCAAAGAATTGAAACTAACCTAGAAATTAAAAAGATGAGAGGATTGGTATATGAAGATATTTGGGCATGAAAATCATTATTAAAATTATACCCCACATACACAACAAGTGAGAAGAAATGTTGAGTAAGTTAATAGAGAATTGTGAAACAATGGAATACAGAGAGATTATAGACCACAATGTCTTAGATAAAAATTACCACTGGATGAGTTCAGTTACAGTTTTGATGCTGGAGAGGAAATAGTTAACATGTAGAAAAAAGGAAAATAAAGTATATCAACTAAAAGAGTGATTAAAAATATTGAGAGCAGCTGGGCTTAGTGGTTCATACCCATAATCCCAACAGTTTGGGAAGCTGAGGCAGAAGGATGGTAAGTTCAAAACCAGTCTCAGCAACTGAGAGAGGCCCTGAGCAACTCAGTGAGACCCTGTCTCTAAATAAAATACAAAAAAGAACTGGGGATGTGTCTCAGTGGTTGAATGCACCTGATTTTAATCCCTAGTACCAAAAAAAAAAAATTAAGAGCAATAGTGATCTTTAGAATAATTTCAATTAGTCTAATATCCTTGGAGTGCCCCTGAAATGGCAGTGAGTTAAGGAAAAAAAATTGAAACAATACTGGTGTAACATCCAAACTTATGAAAACTGAAACATACAGATCTAAGAATTTCAACGAACTGAGCCCCAAGTACAAGAAAGAAGGGGAATACAATACCAAATTACATTCAAATAAAATTTCTTAAAATGAGTGATAAAGAGATGTTTTAAAGTCTCTGATAAAAAGTTTCAATATGTACAGAGCAGTAAGATAAGGATGATAATAGATTTTTATCAGAAATAATGAAATTCAGAAAACAGTGGAGAAACACCTTTAATACTAGTAGAAACCAAATTATAACCTAGAGTCTATTACCCAGGAAAATGTCTTATAAAAGCAAAGGTGAAATCAATATAGTTTTCAGCATTCAATAGCTGAAATAGGTTATTATCAATTATCAAGATTTAAGAAAGTCTTAAGCATAGAAGAAAATGTTAACTGCTTGAATTATGTATCTCTACAAAAAAGAAAAACACATAGTAGGCATGTGTCTACATAAGGCCTTGTACACAATTGCTATAAAATTAATTTGTAATATCTTTAATTAGAGAAAGCTCAAATATATATCAAGAAGTGATATATCCATAGAAAGAATACTACTTAGTGATGAACAAGAATGGATTATTGATATAGCACCATGGATGAATCTCAACCTTGTGTCCCTGTTTTAAAAAAAAAACTCTATAAAAAGCAAGCTCATATTTCATGACATTTCTGTAAAAATGAATAAAATATAATCTTACATATAGTGACAGATAAAAGATCAATGATTGCTTGGGGAAGAGTCAGGAGGGAGGAATTGGAAGAAGGAAACAATTTTGGAGGTGGTAGGTCTGTTCACTTTTGTGAGTATAGTGAGAGTTTGACAGACCTATGTATATATGAAAACTTATGATTATGTGTACTTTAAAGTAGGTAGTGTTTTATGTTTAACATGTATCTCAGGAAAGCTGTGAAAAATATATGTGACAAAGTAATGTTTGAATTTATTACAGGGGAGATTCTCTTGCATTCATCCATGTGCTACCTCCAAACAGGCATCCCATCCTGGACATTCTCGATGACCCAAGTGCTCAGCAAAGAGGCTCTTACACAGTAGGAACTAAAGAAGTATTTCCGCAGGAAATACTTGAATAAGTAAATCAATGGATTTTTGGTATTGATACCTTTTCAGCAAACTTTTAATAGTTTATGTTGTCTGATAAAATAAAATTCCTACCAGTCCCGTATGTTAGAAAAAATTTTATCTATACCCATATGATATGAGGGAACTTGAGAATTAAATATCACCCAAATATCTAATTGTTTATGACCAACATTGATTCCATCATCTACTTAAATTTTATTTTCCTCAGTCATCTCTTCTATTTGGTCATTGACTTTGCATTTTGCTCCATGATCTGAGCCCTGTTTTGAGTTCTGTGATCAGAGACATGAATAGTATAAGACATTGGTTATGTTATCTAGGATCCAAGGAACTGTAGTGAACACAATGTAAGAAACAGGAAGTTACAATATAGATTACAAGAGCTGAAATGAGATTAGACACAAGTTGGTACTATTCAAGGAGGGAAGGCATTAGTTGAGACAAGAAGGAAGATGAAGACTAATCAGAAGCAAAAAAGTTCCTTCAGAAAGGGAGTGCTTGAATGTGGAAACAGGTGTAATGTGTAGGGACAGGCACTGTTAGATGAGTGACTAGAGGAAAGTTACAGGTGAAATTCCAGCATTCCTTCTCATTTGTATTTTAGTGCTATAGTAAGAGTAAATTCACCAATTGGACAATGAACAGTGTATAAAATTGTGAAAGACTGGCCAAGACAACAAGCATAATCAAAGACCCCTGCAAGGCTATGTTTACCCTTTCTTAAATGATACTGCTTGGACTAAACTGAGGCAGCTGTGTAAAATCTAGAAAATGTCTGATCCTCATACATTGTTCTTGGTCAAGTTCTAAGTACAAGACTGTGCTTACAAGTGAGCACAAATGTAAGCAGATATAGCAGTTGCTCAGACAGATATTGGTTTAAAACCAATGTTACCATGGATCTTCTTTAGGAATTCTTTATTCCACTCTGCTCCAGTTTGCACAAAGGATTTCCAGAGAACGAGAATGAAATGAGAGGATGGAAAGATAACACTTTCTTGGTCTCTTACTATCCATGTCAGCTCCACTTCTGTGTCTAACAGATTTTAAAAGACTTTACTCTTTTTGCCTTATAGTTGCAAATGGATGTGGCTCTTTTGGGTGAAAGAATTAAATGTGTATTGTATATACCTGTGGTATTATGCAGTCTTTGTTCAAGATGCATAGTTGCTTCTTTAATTAATTGTCTCTGAGTTTTTGGATCAAAAATGTGAGGATATTGAGGAGGCATGGTTTCCCATGGTCTTTCACACAGATGCTAGCAGACTCTCAACTTTTCTGCATATGCAAAGCCTGCACCACTGTTACTGGCTGCTCATCTCTCTCTCTACTAGGAATGCCACTGCCTTAGATCACTGCTGTCAAGATTTGCTGATTGCCATATTTATCTATCTCTCCCAGTCACTTGCCCTGTTTTTCTGGAATATAAAGACTTACATTTGGACTATAGTGTCTGAAAATCATCTTGCACCATCAACTTTGACTGTTGGGGAATAGCCATTACTGAGGTATGGAAGATGTTGGTATTCCTTCACCAGTGCATTCTGGAATATCTCAATGTAGGGAATAGCCCTGGCCATCACAAAGAACATAGTCAGATGGTATGTTATTATGTGTAACATAGAAGTGAATGTATCTTTGCTGCTTCCCCAAGACTTCTCACTCATATTGGGCCAAAGTAGTTCTGGCAACTCTACTTCAAGTACTGTGAATCACTAATGAATTGATGTCAATAACCCCAACATGCTATACGTACCAAATCTGTGGGTCTCTACCAAAATATTATCCCGAGTCCTGGGTGAGTGCTTTAATGAATTATTTTTTATGCAGTCTTACATTCTACCCCACCACTTTCAGATGTAAGTCTTTCAACAGACCTTTCTGCACACAGTCAGCAATTTCTTGCTAGTACAAAAGAAGTGCTACAAGTCCCTTGGCTTATAGGTGTCATGGAGCAGTGCTTGCACTTTCCCCTCTAGAATCAGTTGGCATCAAACTTTGGTTATCAGCCTGGGAGGGGTGATGGATAATTGGACTTGACCTTTGGGTAACAAGTGAGGTCATTGCATTATCTCTAGAGAACAGATGTTCATTTTCCTTTATGGAGAAGGGAAGGGTTTATTTTATTGTGCAAGAAGTTGAGGGAAATTTAAAACTTCTGGAGTCTTGGGCTTATCTATCAAAAGGTCCCATCCCAGGTGTAAGAATTCCATTCTTTCCTATAAGAGCTCTGCCTTTGATAAGGGAGATAAGCTGGAAATGCATATTTTGCTTCCTTTAAAGTTCTGTTGTTCTTAAAATAAGGGCCTGAATTTGATATTTAGTTTGAATTTTTCCTTCTGGGAAGGAGATAGGACCACTTTAAGGCTGCCATCCAAAGACTCTGACTTTTCGAGTATGCTTTAAATTGGCAAGTAATTCCCTTAAGCCTGCCAATTGCCTTTTGTAAGACTTCTGTGCTGGTAAAAACAGATTGATAACTCTATTTGCCTCCATAGTGATTAAACAACATAGTTACTTGATATCACAATGACTTTCCCTCACTTTCATCTCATCCCAATTAACCACAGGCAAAGCTTTGATAATGTTGATGCCACTGTATACTGCTTCTAGAACTGTTGTTTTAGTTAAAATTGTGGAGAAAACACAGCCTAAGGTAAAACTTTTGTGCTAATGAACCACTGGGAAGGGTAATCCTATTCTTAGCAAGAATTAGGGTAAAGGAAATGAGACAGGAAAGGGTAGAAAACAAATGTAAGGTGGTGAGTTATAAAGCTGCCCATTATCTCACTGAGACATAGTCATGCAGCCTGCCATCTAACAGGTGTACAGAAAACTAAGTTGCAGACCCACAAACTGGAAAGGCAATTAATTTACTCACTTCCTCTTGTCTCCTGACTATTATGCCCCCTACCCACACACATTCATACATTTTGAGTTGGACTGCCACAAAGTCTCTCAGGTAGTGTCTAGGAAACTATATTTTGTCTTTGTGTTATGGTCCTGTGTGTCAAGAAGTGATGAGAGAAGCCAGAGCTTGGGGCCATCATTTTCAGGTGGTGGAAACTCAGAGGCCAGAAGGTCTGTCATCACAGCAGGAACTGGGCAGGGAAGTGCCGACCATCAAGAAAGCAGGAGAAGAATGCAAGAGGCATTCAGCCT
The DNA here is from genome assembly GCF_902686455.1 of Sciurus vulgaris. Classification (NCBI taxonomy): domain Eukaryota; kingdom Metazoa; phylum Chordata; class Mammalia; order Rodentia; family Sciuridae; genus Sciurus; species Sciurus vulgaris. Next base: position 75,481,271 of record NC_136463.1, read on the forward strand.
AAAATAGGCACCTACTATGCATTGGCTTAGGGCCTGGCAGGTAGCACGCGCAATCTCCCGTAATTCACACAAATGGTCTTGATCTTTAGATCACTTCACACTTAGCTTGCTGTCTGGCCAAGAGCACCATCTGTTCCTTTGCCTCCCTGCCACCTGGTTCCTGACTTGGCTTGCCAGTTTTGCTTTGTGGGGTCTCACCTGTGTTGCCTTCTAACCTGGGGGAGCTCTTCATGCTGCTGTAGACTGCTTGCAACCGTTTCTTCTTTCTTTGAACTTTAGGAAAACCTGTGACACCATTTTGACATATACCACCTCCATAACCTTCAAACTTTCTTGGTTTCTGTCCAACAAGATGCACTCTGCTATACATTTAACTAGCTATGTATTTATCTATTTTTTTAATTCCCACCACTAACAACTTTGTTCTATCACTGATTTCTTTGTTCTATCTTCCACCTGGCCAAAGTAAAATCTAATTATAATTTTAAATTTTAGGGTAATATATCAACATTAAGACCTAAAATTCTATAAGCACACCTCTTGCTTAAGCTTCAGCAAAATCTTATTATACTACAGTCCTCAGTGGATTGATGAACAACCTGAGCTTGATCCTCTAAAAGGCACAAGAGCATTCCTTACCCCTCTCACTAATCTGCAGGCAAGTTATTTAAAAATCAAATATATTCTAAACTATGTATACTTGAACAATGTCATGATGGCCTGAAAATCTCTTGTAAATCTGTAGCTCACATAAACTGCTTCATTTGGCAAATAGTGATTTTTTTTCAAGAAATCTGAGATATATAAATAGGACACACCTTTGGTTCTTTAAGCTAAGTATTGAGTCTCTCTTCAATGGAAAGTCTTTTCTGATAGTAATCTCATTTACCTTGTTCACACTGTAGTTACTAAACTGTCAGCTGGATCTGTGATCATAACCTTTTGCTTCTAAAGGAAATTGAAAGGCATATTTTAGGTGAAGTTCCTAGTTGAAGACTTAAAACAACCACCATCTGATTATAGTGAGATTTATTATGCATATTTATCACATTTATAAACATAAATATTTGTGCCCATGCATACTTATTGAACATTTATATGTAAAAGTGGGTATATATATTTGTTGATTATATATTTATCAAATTCATATATTGATGTGAGCTACATAGAACTCTCTCACAGCCAAAATATCAGGTGGGGTTAGAATGTAAGTGAATTAATTAGTTAATGTTAAAATTGTAAAGATTAGCTGTGTTCTACCAAAAGATAAACATTTTATCATATTAGAAAGTATCTTATTAAAATATGTTGTTAGGTTCCTGCCTTTTATACTTTTGTTCTAAGAAATAAATAAAGAGATCCAATTCTTTAATCACTGTTAGGAATATGTTCCTTGAATCATTTGGCTCAAGTAAAACAAACAGAGAGCAGGCAAAAACTCATAGGCCAGATTGCAATGAATAATTACAGTGTTTGCTTAAAATTCAATATTAAGTGAAAGATGTTTTAAAATGGTGACACTGAGAAGTAGGTCAATACAGTTTGCCATGCCCTCTATGTGCCAGGTACAGGTTTCCATGATGTGACTTTCAGGAGAAACTTGAAAAGTAATATGATACTTTTAAAATTTATTATGAGGATTCTGGAGCTGAGAACTTAAATTTCTGGCCCAGAGGGTGCAGTAGGAAAGGGTCAAGGGCCTAATGGTAATGTCATTGGGATATGACTTGGTTTAAGACAAATGTCAGTAGAAGGCCCCTTTAGGGGGAGAGTAATTTTGGAACACCTTGTTCCCTAAGAGCATTTCTGAGATAGGGAATCTTTATCACTAAATGGTCACTACTGTTTGTCATGACTCAATAGTCATGTGTGTACATTCTTCTCACAAAAAACTACCAGAACTATTTTTCTTATTAGCTTGATTGAATTAACGATTTTTTTTTTCAGTATGGAATTTGATCCCCTGAAACACTTGTGACAGTTAATTTTATATGTCAGTTTAACCAGACCACAGTACCCAGATATCTGGTCAAGCAGCAGTCTAGATGTTACTGTGGAGCTGTTTTTTAAAAAATGAGATTGACATTTAAATCAGTATACTTTGAGCAAATCAGATCAACCCCATAATGTCGAGGACTTCATCCAATCAGTTGAAAGTCTTGACTGAAAGCAAACCAAGAAGGCTCCACAAGGAAAAGGAAATTCTACCTCTGGCCTGCTTTCCAATTCTACCTGCAAAATTACCTCTCTCGTGACGCTCCAGAGTGCCTGGTTGCCCTGCAGAGTTTGGATTTGTCAATCCCCACAATTATGTATGAGTTGATTCCTTAAAATAACTCTCTCTTTCTCTCTTCCCCTCTCTCTTTCCTCTCTCTCTCTCTCCCTCTCTCTCTCTCTCCCTCTCTCTTTCTCTCTCTCTCTCTCTCTCTCTCTCTCTCTCTCTCTCTCTCTCTCTCTCTCTCTCTCCTGTGTACTGTTGCCCTGAATAACGTGAGAGGAATTTGCAAGGTCTAAAATCATTTCTGTTAGATATACACCAGATATGGCAGACAACCCAAGAAAGTGTTAATAATGTATGTGGTTTTTAGAATAGTGGAACATGATGAGCTCAGCATTCTGATCCATTGTTGGTGGTGAGTACAATGAAAAATAAAATGGTAGTAAGCATAAGAGTAATTTGAAAATATTTTCCATTCAAACCCATTCTACGATTTCATTTCTTTAAATTTATTTGAAAGAAATTTGCAGAAATACAGACATGACTTCATATGGGTTTAGATAATTGATTGCCTTTGGAACAATAAGTTCTTGACAGTATTGTCATAAAACAAATTATGTAAAAAGAGTTGATTGTTGTTTAAATTATGGTATATGTAGATAGTGGAATAATTTGTAGATATTAAAAACAGCTTGAGAAACATTGAGGACATGGAATAATATTAATGCTTTAAGATAAGAGAAAATAATAAAAAAAGCCACAATCCACAAATATTTAGAATATAAATCTATGGGTCTGTGTATTTGGTAAGATGATGTTAAGCACCCCCAAGAACTAGAAGGCAATTCTTATATGGAAAGATTATGTATTATTTTTTGGTTTTTATTATAATTTTTATTCCCCAAATTATTTCCTAATAGCAAACATTACTTTGTAGTTTAAAAATTAAATAATATGATGTTAACTGAAAATTTAAAAAATGGAAGGCTATTAGAGAGTAAGTTAGGAAAGAAAGAAAGAAAGAAGTATGAACCTAATAGAGAGAGAGCCCAGGATGAGCTCAGGGTTCTCTCAGTTAACTGGGCTCCATGGTTTGCTTTACTCAGAGAATCTGGCATTGTCACGAAATGGCAGATGCAGTGCTCCTGAGTTGAACCAAAATCAGCATGCTTTAGTTGTCTGCATCTACATCTACACTCATAAGACAACAGAGCATGACTATAAATTATGATCAAATGCCCAAAGTTAAAGTGCTCAAGTCAAGTCAGATCCAAAACTAAAACCGAGACCAAGGTTGAGGCTGCCTATTACCACATAAAGTTTCATTTTATATGAACTTTCTGGAACACATTCTAATTTTTATCCAATAATTATTATAAGGCTTTCATCACTGGAATTTCAAAATTCAAGGCAAATTTTATTTAATCTTGGACACAAAGACTTGGTCATGATAGTTATGTGACTTCATTGAAACCATTCCACACATTGAAGTTTTATGACACAAAAAAATGGTGTCTGAATATTTTGAAAGTAGAGTTAAAACTTCTATGTTCCTAATTTTTATTTGTAATATTTATGTTTACACTTGATAATGACTGGAAATAAATTTATCTTTTATCTCTACATCCAGAAATGAGGATAGAGCTGTTTAATGGGTTCACAAAAAAATACTACCTTTGAGTTTTCATCTACATCTCAGCTCTTGTTTCACAGAATCAACTTCAGACTCCTCCCTGCAGTGGAATGTCTTGAACATCTTTATAGTAGATTTTTTGTAAGAAATACTTTTGTTCTTTAAACACACCAGTACGATTACTTGTTCAGCAGGTTTCAGCAAACAAATTCTCATTCAAGCCCTACATTATCATTATCTGCACTATACAATACTAAGGCTTTCATTTGTTCAAATAGCTGTATTAGTTCAGGTTCTTTAGAGAAACAGAACCCAGAGTATATATATATATATATATATTTATACACACATATATACCCATATATATATATATATTTATAAATGGCTAATATATATTATCCATGATCATAAAAATATTTATTTATTAGATTGGCTTATGAGACCAGAAAGTGAATAGTCCCACAATGGCTGTCTGCAGGCTGGACAGCCAGAGGAATCAGTTGCTGCTCAGTACAAGAAGTTGATGTAGACCTAGTTCAGGACCAAAGGGCTCTAAACTCCCTGTAGTGTCTACAAGTCAGAGTTCTCTTTGGAAGAACAAAGGAACTGGAGATTGATGATTGCCACAGCAATCTAAGCACCCACTTAAGAAGAATTGAGCTGTGTCTGCAACTACTTCTTTGTTCTTCCACCTTTTTGTTCCATCCAGACCCCCAACCTGGATGGAATAGGCCACATGTTGTACTGTGCTGTACACATTTAGGGTGGGTATCCCCCTTAGTTTGCTGTCCCACATGCCAGTCATTCATAGAAACACCTTCATTGACATAACCAGAAGCTTCTTAATCTTAGGCATCTCTTAATCCAATCAGGTTGACAATGTAAAACCAGACATGATGGCACAGGCCTTTATTCTCAGAGGCTTAGGAGGCTGAGGCAGGAAGATAGCAAGTTCAAAGTCAACCTCAGCAACTTCATGATGCTCTATAGCAAAATTTAAAACAATGGGGGGCTGGGGATGATGAGTCTCAGTGGTTAAGTGCTGTGCCTCTAGTCCCCCCCCCCCCCAAAAAAAAAAAAAGAAAAAGAAAAAGAAAAGAAAAAAATGAAAAAAAAAAATTCTACCCTTACAACCAAATCACCTTCCAAAGATCCTACACCTAAGATCATCAACTTGTTAAGTAGATTTCACCTTATTCATTTTAAGGAACACAATCATTCAAATGGGAGAGAATAAGATCATTCAAATAGAGAGTATGGAATGAAAAAAAGACGGAGGTGAGAAGGATGTCTTCAACTTTCTATCCTGGATCCTTCTGCCTTGGATAATTCTTTGAATATAATAAATACTTATGACTTATCAGGCAGGAAGGAGATTAGATATACATTTTTGCTCGTATATTTATAATTCTTTCTTTCCAGCCCAACACTTGCTGGTTACCCCCAGAGACTGGCTTTCCACCCCAAATCCCTCAGAATCCATTCACCAGTTTCAAGTTTCTCTTCATTTTCCTACGATGACTTTTGTATTTGCTTTTATTGGAATAAATTGTATGTGAAAAAAGTCCCAGAGTTTGATTTACTTTCTCTTGTTTATTCCAGTGATTATGACATCCTTTTCCCTCTTTCTATGGGAGTTGAAGATTAAGATCTGTCCCAAGGGACGAAAAGTTATTTGACTTGCTTTAGCATGATTTCGGTGGCACTTACAAAGATAACAGAATGAAACATGGAGCATTACAAACCAATGAGAAATCAGTTTACCAATTACGTAGTGAATGTGATATATATATACTCTCAGGTACATGGCCTATCACCCACTTGCCCACAGCCCAAGCTCCAAGGAGAGAGATAATGTTTGTAATGTCAAGTCTCATGAATATGCTACACACGTATTGCCTCAACATCCCAACTTGATGGGAATAAATGTACATAAGCTCAAATTAAATCTTCCTGCCTAAGTTTCTACAGTCCATGACTTTTGTGCAGCTTGTTTCCATAGGGCCCTGGCAGATGGCCCAAGTAACTATCTCCTCAAAACTGCTTTTCTTTCTGTGTAGAGCTTCAAAGGCCTGGAAACCAGAAGACAGTCTGTCAGGGCACAAAGCTCCTCTCAAGTTCTGCATATCCTTTCTGCAAAGATGGAAAGCCAGTCAGAGTCAAAGAGTATATCGAACAGCTTCCAAGTTTTTAAATTGGTATTTTGTGAAGCTTAATTGGAATTATTTCTAGGGGCCTGGGAAATAGTCATCTCTAATCAAGATAAAAAGTAATTAGTGGGCAAATGTAAGGTGAGAAAAAAAATTCTAAAATACCCTGACCAATTTGATACAGTGTTTATGTGTGATAATGATTTCATGGTTTCTCATAACAGATTATTTCTTTAATTAACAAACTTAAGAACTGCAGTTTATATCAAGACCACATAAGCATGGCCTAGTCCCAGATCCCAATGAAGGAAATAAAGTCAGGGATGTAAACTCAATTTGCCAGAGCAAACATGCTAATGCAGTGTGAGGCTGTCAAGGACCCTAGCTTCACTTCTGGTGGCAGGTTGGTGAAATCAAATGCCACACTTCCTTGATTGAAGACTTGGACTGTCACCTCTAATTCTGAAAACATCCAGTTTTCCTCACTGCCTTCTGAATGCCCAAATACCTTAGCATGGAAGAGAAAAGCTATCACACCTGCCTCATTCAATTTTATCTCCAGTAAAAAGTCCTCCAAGTGATCACTATTTTAATGCATATTACATGTTCTCCATGTACAATCTTCAGTCACACCATTCTCTGCATTAGAAACTTCTTCTCCCTCTTTTGCACTGTCCTATTTGGTTGCTCTTCTATGTCATCTCCTCTTTGACTTGCTCTTCAGTCAGTCATTGATTTAATTAAAGCATCATTTTCTTTATGGCTCTATTTATGTCCACCGGTTTGTCACTTGCTTCTGCTATATGTTCCTTATTTACATGACTCTTTTGCACTAGGGACCAAAGGTTTTTGAAAGTAAGACCATATGTTTTTATACATAGTGAGTTTGCAAAGGGAATTATTGCATTGAACCGAACAGAATTTAAACAATTCTTTTTTTTTTTTTTTTGGTAACAGAATAAACATGCTCAATAGATGTGGTAATGGATACAAAGCTGATACGATTTTTTTTGCTCTTTCATTTATTGAAAAATACATTTCAACATATACTATGTGTCAGCCATGGTGTCAGGTGTTTAAATCAGTGAACATAATATCAATGATACATACCTTTGTGGAGATTTCAGTGTAGCAGTAGAGGAACATAGTAAAGAATAAAAACAGCATGTTGGGAATTGCTTAGTATGTTTACAGGGTAATACATGCTATGTGAGAAAAAGAAAAATATATAGGGATGAGGCTCTATAGTATAGCACTTGCCTAGCATGTATGAAGTTTTGAGCTTTATCCCCACTACTTAAAAAAAAAAAGAAAGAAAGAAAGAAAAAAAAAATAGAGTAACATAAAAGCAGTTGGAATACTAGTTGGAGGAATTGTTTCAAGTTTAAATAGGCTTATCAAGATATGCCTCATTGAGATGATGACATTGGAGCAAACACTTTGGAGATGCCAAGTTAGACATAATGATAGCTGCAAGATGATCATTTGCAAGTAGAAATAATAGCTGGTCTAAGAAATATGAGGTGCTTTTTGAGGAAGAGCAAGATCAGTGTGGTGGGAACAGAAAAAAAGTGGGAGAGAATTGATTTTGGAGAGGTTCTAGGTGGGGAGGGAGGGCAAAGGGTGCCAGGTCATGACAGACCCTTTTTGTCTTTGGTAGGTATGAAATGGGGAGCCATTGCAGAATTTTGAGAGGAAAAGTAACATGATGTATTGTGTGTTTTAAAGGAATGCTGTGCTGAGAATAGACTGTAAGGAAACAAAGAGAAGCATTTTAGGAGGCTACAGCTGAATTCAAGTGACAGGTACTGAAGACTCAAATGCAGGTGACAGCAATAAAGGTGAAAGGAAGTATTTGAAGTTCAGATGTAAGAATGAAACAATCAGATACTTTAATACACGGCCAGAAATAAAGCAAGGCACCAAGAATAACTCTAAGAATTTTGGTGGGAGCAACTGGATAGATAGATGCTTTCATCATTTACTAAAAGTGGAAAGGTCACAGATTAACCATGCATGGAAAAGAAAGCATGAAGTCAGTTGAGAACAGACTAAGTTTAAAGTGTCAGGTATCTATGTGTGGTATGAAGAAAGAAGCTGGAAATAGGAATCTGGATGACAGGAGAGAGGTATGACACAGAAATACATGCTTGGGAGAAAATATATTTAAAACATGATGGAATGAGATCACAAAGAAAGTTCCTGTAAATAGAGAAAGAAAAAGAATCAAGCATGGACTGAGCCCTGGGGAACTTGAACATTAAGGTTGGGCAGGAAAAGAAAGATCAGCAAAATGAGGTCGATTTGAAAATGCACTAATTTGAAATGAGCCCTCCAGGGAAGCTCAGCCAACCAAGCAGGGAATATATGTTGAATACATACTGTTACAGTGCATTGTGTTAAGAGCTCTGGGGGATGCGGAACTGGAGGAAATACTCATTCCTTCAAGGGATTTATAACCAAATTTGGAAGTAGTAAAGACAAATGTGAAGAGAGACAGGCACAATACAAGAAACATTATTAGTGATGTGAAAAGTCATTATTAATTATTAGCAGAAATGTAATAAGTTTATAGAATATCAGCACTATGGTCTGAATGTGCACACTCAAATTCGAACATTGGAATTTGTTAGCATGATAATATTTAGATGTGGGTCTTGAGGGGGTGATTAAATCAAAAAGGTGGCATTCTCCTTATGAATGAGATTACTTATTTTATAATAATTGTTGAAAGTGGCAAACTAGATTTTTTTTTTTTTTCCCCCTTCTGTCTTCTCTGCCATGTGAGGAGACTGCACTCACTCCCTCTTAAGGATGAAGCATCCAAGGCACCATCTTGGATGTGGAAACTGGGCTCTCATCAGATCCCAAGTCCGCTCATGCCTTGATTTTGGTCTTCCAAACTTCTATATCTGTGAACAATAAATTTATAATATTAATACATTTGTTACTCTGTGGTATTTTGTTTTAGAACCAAGAAGTGATTAAGACAGTGAGACTATCCACCTTCCCTAAAGATGTAGAATTTTACTGGCTCTTGAAGAGGGAGTTTAATCCACTGAAGAGGGCATTCCAAGCAAGGAAGACAGCATGAATGAAAGAGGAGGTGTGCAAAGCCTGATATCTCAAGACTCAAAAGACATGTCAAGAGATTGGACAAACAGGTGAAAGGATGCAATGGATGGTGCTAGTATTAAGATTTGATCATGGAGTAAAGGGGCTCCATGGAAGCTATCTGAGTTTGGTTCTTACTGCTGAAAGTAGGATCATTGAAGATATAATTGATTGCACTCCAAGTGCTGTGGTTTGGATGTGGTTTGATTCCCAAAGTTTCATGTGTTGCATTGTGGTGTCCAGAGCAGCAGTACTGCAGTGGTAAAACCCTTAAAAGGCAGGAATTCGTAGAAAGTAATTAGGTCATGAAGCTCCACCACCATGAATGAATTAATGTTGTCCCACTGGAGTGAGTCAAGTCTGGGAGGAGTGGATTGGTTTCCATGATAAGTTAATATAAAAATAGGGATCTTAGCATTTTCCTGATCTCTTATCTCCTGGATCTCCCATGTCTCCTTTGTTCACTTTCTGCATTTCCACCATGTATCAATCTAGCCATGGGTTCCCTTGCCAAGGGGTGCTATGCTGCTTGAACCCTCCAACCATCAGAATTACAAGTTGGATAATAAGTTATCTAGACTCAGGTACTTTGTTATAGCAACATAAAAGCACCAATAATGCAAAATTTGTCATTCTTCCTCTTTAATTTTTCCTTTTTAACTGAATCCTTTGAACAAGAAACGAAGGCCTGATTTATTATTGCTCTGCTTTCTGTTTCTTCTTCTTGCAACTTTTCTTTGATGACAGTAGTGACTATCAGGATGGGCTGGCTCATAAGACAAGGGAATTCACAGAGACTTTGGGAAGCTTTGCCGTGAGCTTTTAGCCCATAGAAATTAAAATGCATGCAAAAATTGAATAAAGCTTTCTGCATCAACTCAGTTTAGTTCAATGGATATTTATCAAGCATCAACTATAAAGCCTAGAGCTTTATTTGATTCATGGGACATAAAAATGAGTAATGCACAGTCTCAGCTTTGATTTTTCAATGTCAGTATTCTGGAAATGATGCTCTCAATGTTTATGGTACAGAGTAAGACAAAGGTATGTACAGTTCAAAACAAGAACTCAGAGGAATGTGAAATTTAGGCTATGGGAAAGCTTCCTGATAAAGGTTGCTGGATTGAAAGTAGCCAGGAAATTGGGTAGATATCAAGCTATTAATAATGGTGGTCTATGAAATGTCAGATAATAGCAAGGACTAGAGGTTTTTTGCTGTTTGAAATTTATATAAATTTCAAAGTATTTTGTATCTAAATTTCTTTTTTCAATTATCAATGTATCATACTATCCTATAAAGGGAAGGAAGTTGAGTTCTTAAAAAATAGCTTTACTAATTATTTGACTAATTAAACAATATTTCATTTTTGACTTCTATTTCATGCTTCAGTAAAGAGAGAGGTTATGCTAGAAAGAAATATGTGGAAGGACTTCCTGGCATCCAGAACAGCAGGAACTCAGTCCTGGAAGCATAGTGCAGCAGAATGTGGTAAAGCAAAGCATCTAGACAGTGGTGAATGTGGAGGTAGGTGGATGTGATGATAATGGACCCATGGGAGGGGGTCTCTTCATAGGGCTTTGCAATAGGAAAGAGCATCAGTATCAGTAGAGGTACTACCCTTTGATACCTTATATTTTGGGCATAGTTATCAAAATTCTCTAGGCCCTACTCCTTTTCTTTTTGCATGGTGAGTATGTAAACATGTAAAATAAAAATGTTATTCTGTCAATCTTCTTATAGAAAGGCCTGTCAGTATAGCAAACTTTAAAGAAAAAAATGACTCATTTATTTCATAAAAGGGAATAAATAGAATAAAGAAAATAGTTAACTACAATCCATTCAATCAGTTATAAATTCAAGTATTCACATTCAATCTGTTATAAATTAGAAGTGTTCACATTTTTTTTTTTTTTTTTTTTTTTTTTTTTCACTCTGCAGCTCAAGTTTGCAAGATTACAGAAGACATTGGCAAAGTTTACTGAGTGATCTATGGTCAATCATCCCAAGAGATCTACTTAGGGAATCATGTCAGAAAGCTTATTCAGGAAGATGAGTCTCAGAGATTATTAGTGATATTAGTTCACTGAAGTTATTACAGTACTTGAGTTCTATTGCCATCTTAAATCAAAATTAAGAAAGGAAAGTAACAACATTTACTCTAGAGGATCAAGCTCATTATTACTAATCTGGACCCAAAACACACCCTCACCCTCCATACACACACAAGTTCATAATGACACTGAAGAATAAAATAACACCTTTGAGGGAGTTAGAAAAAAAGTTTTTATTACTATTCAAATCAATGTAACCAGGCTGTTTTTATCACTCTAACAATGTTTTATATAGTATCTTAGATTGGTTTCCCTGGAAACAGACTTTGACACCAGGCATTGCCTGCAGAGGGTTTATTAGAGAAATCTCTTGGGAGGCACACCTACCAGGGAAAAGAAAAAATAGGGAGACATAAATTGCAATAAGATTGCAACCATGGTCTCTGGCCATCCTATAGGAAGATCGGGTGTGGAGACAGTCTTTCAGAGGTGTTCCACATCAGAATGTGACCTGGCATTTGAAATTCCTCCACCAGCCAATCACAGGCCATGGGCTGCCTCCTGGGCAAGGCAGATTCCTATCACCAAGGTTGTGGCAGGAGTAGATCTGAGATGTGATAAGGAGCTCAAAACTACAATCAGACTTACTATAGTCATATCTTGTATCACAAATAGTGCTGAGAAAATAGGCAAGTGTCAATGTTTCACTAGTGTGATTTCATCTAACCTAGTTCAATGGGTCATTTTATTTGGAATCCTATGAACCCAAAGAGGAACTCTAAAGTTTTATTTGACTTGTGGGATTTCATGAAAATTTTTTTCTTATATTTTGGTATATTTTTCTTTATTCACTTCGAATCATCACTCTTCTGACTTATTGGAGGGGAAAAAAAGGAAAATGTAGCAAATAGTGACAGCAGAGATGGGAAAATGAAGGCTCCTAACAGAAGAGCAGCTGAGGTTAGATTTAATTTCACTTGAGAGTTGAGAAATTGTACATATAAATCTGTCTGCTTTGTTCTCTGGTATGTGCTGAGCAGAAAGGAAAGAAATACCAGCTTATAGTCTAGTTGAGCTGTTGTGATTTGCATGCACAGAATAAATTGGTAGAGCGATTATGAAAGTTTTCACAAAAGGATGAGATGTGGATGCTACATTGGGTGGGAAAATATTCTTTCTTGCTTTCTTTTTTTCCTTTTTGTTTTTTAGGTTCAGTACCGGGGATTGAACACAGGGATGCTCTACCACTGAGCTACACCTCCAGCCCTTTTTAATTTTTATTATGAGACAGGTGTCTCTAAGTTGCTGAGACTGGCCTTGAGTTTGTGATCCTACTGTCTCACACTCCCAAGTAGTTGGGATTATGTGCATCCACCCCCATGCCTGATTAAGGGGAACCTCTTTCAAGATTTGGTGTTCCTCTTCTCTCTTTTTGTTTTTTTTTAATTTTATTGTAAACAAATGGGATACATGTTGTTTCTCTGTTTGTACATGGCGTAAAGGCATACCATTTGTGTAATCATAAAGTTGCATAGAGTAATGTTGTTTGATTCATTCTGTTATTTTTCCCCTTCCCCCCACCCCTCCCACCCCTTTTTTCCCTCTATACAGTGCTTCCTTCCTCCATACTTGCCCCCCTCCCTAATCCTAACTCTAACCCTAACACTAACCCTTCCCTCCCCCCATTATGTGTCATCATCCACTTATTAGCGATATCATTCGTCCTTTGGCTTTTTGAGATTGGCTTATCTCATTTAGCATGATATTCTCCAATTTCATCCATTTGCCTGCAAATGCCATAATTTTGTCATTCTTTATGGCTGAGTAATATGAAGGGCATCTAGGTTGGTTCCATAGTCTGGCTATTGTGAATTGAGCAGCTATGAACATTGATGTGGCTGTATCTCTGTAGTATGCTGATTTTAGATCCTTTGGGTATAGGCCAAGGAGTGGGATAGCTGGGTCAAATGGAGGGTCCATTCCAAGTTTTCTAAGGAATCTCCACACTGCTTTCCAGAGTGGCTGCACTAATTTGCAGCCCCACCAGCAATGTATGAGTGTACCTTTCTCCCCACATCCTCGCCAACACCTGTTGTTGCTCGTATTCTTGATAATTGCCATTCTAATTGGGGTGAGATGGAATCTTAGGGTGGTTTTGATTTGCATTTCTCTTATTACTAGAGATGTTGAACATTTTTCCATATGTTTGTTGATTGCTTGTAGATCTTCTTCTGTGAAGTGTCTATTCATTTCCTTAGCCCATTTGTCAACTGGATTATTTGAATTCTTGGAGTAGAGTTTTTTGAGTTCTTTATAGATTCTGGAGATTAGTGCTCTATCTGAAGTATATTCTCCCACTCTGTAGGCTCTTTCTTCGCATTGCTGATAGTTTCCTTTGCTGAGAGAAAGCTTTTTAGTTTGAATCTATCCCAGTGGTTGATTCTAACTTTTATTTCTTGTGCTATGGGAGTCCTGTTAAGGAAGTCTGGTCCGAAGCCGACATGTTCAAGATCTGGACCTACTTTTTCTTCTATAATCTGTAGGGTCTCTGGTCTGATTCCGAGGTCCTTAATCCATTTTGAGTTTAGTTTCGTGCATGGTGAGAGATATGGGTTTAGTTTCATTCTGTTGTATATGGATTTCCAATTCTCCCAGCACCATTTGTTGAAGAAGCTATCTTTTCTCCATTGCATATTTTTGGCCCCTTTGTCTAGTATGAGAAAATTGTATTTATTTGGGTTTGTGTCCGTGTCCTCTATTCTGTACCATTGATCTACCTTTCTATTTTGGTACCAATACCATGCCGTTTTTGTTACTATTGCTTCATAGTACAAATAGCCCATCTCGTAGAGTGCCTGCCTCTCATGCGAGAGGCCCGGGTTTGAATCCCCAGCACTCAGAGTTTGTGGAAATAACAAACAAACGAAACCAACTTCCTCTTCTCTTTAAATGACAAAAGTATTTCCTAATGAAGGGGACTGGTGGGAGAGCAAAAATGTTTCTAGAAATATGCACTCCACAACCAGAAATCTCAGGATTTTTTGTAATCATATGCTAAATGAATAAATAAATTTGCTATTAAAGCAAGTTTTAAAAATATATATTTATTGTGATTTCAATAATGCATAATTCTCATGTTCTGGATGTAGTTATGTGACCTTATAAGACAGCAAGATCAGACTGTATAAAATACATGATCTAGTTTAGATTAAGGAAAAACTCCTCTCTTAGTAACTTCAAGATATTACATGTAGATTATGACCTTTCTTCAAAGAGGATAAAAGGAAAACCAGGCAATTGTAGAACTTCTATTGCTAGTGACAGAATGCCTTCTGGATGATCAAGTTTCTCTTTAACTATTAATAAAAGTGACCTCAGTGTACTTAAAATAAAATTGTCCTGCACAAGCTTCCAGCTCACTTTATGTTCTAAGTGGAAGTTGTTAGGCATAAACACAATGGCCTAATAGAAGGTGACAGACAACATATTTGATGGACAAGTGCTGAGGGAGAAGATCAAACATGAATTCTACAAAGTAGTGTTAGCATACCGTAAACATAATAGACCAATGCACATGAAAAGAAAACTCATGAATAATAGATGAGTGATACATTGAACTGTATTAAAATATGCCGACTCTGGATGGCTGATGAATTCCAGATGGAATAGGTCCAAAGGACAGGTGAGTGAAAGGTGAGGCCAGAAGAGTTAATTCAGGGAAGTGGGAGAAGGTCTGTAAATGGAGGCTCTGGAGAGCAGATTGCAGTTGCACATAGCTACATTTGCTTGCCAAGTGAAGAATATGCATCACTGATAGGTCACTAATAAGAAATACTTAGTGTGGATAAAGAAGATGAAGAAGAAAATGAAAGAAAAGAAGATTAGGGAGTAGAAAGTTAAATGGGCCAACATTGTAAATCAAATGATGATCATACTGGTAAAAGGAAAACAATGTGCTCTTCTTTAAAAGGGGAAAAGTGGGCAGGAGGGAGCTGGCCAAGATCTCATCACTAGAGAATTTAGTTTGTCTCATTAACTAACTAAGTTCCAAAGAAGCAAAAGATAAGAGTGGGTGAATATGTAGCCAAAAATTCTCACTCAAAAAGAACAAAATGGAGATATTTTGCTACTCAAATAAAGGAGATTTTTTTAAAAAGGTTTTAGTTTATTAATTTTTTTAAAGAAAAAAGTTCAATACAATAATTATTTTATTTTTCACTGTGGAGTGATAAATGGTTTTTCATTAACAAATTTTCTAAATTATAACAAAATTTTCCATTTAAACTCCACTTTAAAAAATGAGTTTTGATTAGAAAGATGAAAAATATATTTACATATATCTTAGGTTTCTCCACCTTTGGAAAATATTATCTAAAGAAGAATATTATTATTTTCTTCAGAAATCAAGCTTCACTGTAACTTGCTCTCATTATGATAAAGGAATAAGTGTCCTACTATTCCTGTCTGCATTATTAAATTATGCATAGTCTATGTTAGTTCAACCATCATTATGATTTTCACTTTCACTACTACAGCTGAGTGTTTTTTGTCCCCCAAGGATTATAGGCTTGATCCGCAGGGTGGCACTATTAGGAGGTGAAGGAAACTTTGGGATTTGGGGCTTAGGTGGAGTTTCTTAGGTCACTGGAAGTAAGTGTTGGAATGGGATTGGGGAAGGATGGCCCCATCCTCTTCCTCTTTTGACTTAACCATGAGGTGAATCCTTTGCTCTACCATGTGATTATCCACCCCCTGCACCTTCGCCATCCAGTACCCTCAATAGATACCTAAAAGCAGTGAATCTG
This sequence comes from Sciurus vulgaris, assembly GCF_902686455.1. Taxonomy (NCBI): domain Eukaryota; kingdom Metazoa; phylum Chordata; class Mammalia; order Rodentia; family Sciuridae; genus Sciurus; species Sciurus vulgaris. The sequence goes on from NC_136463.1 coordinate 75,497,243, forward strand.
CTTGAACTTGAACTGGAATCTCTAAAAGGATAAATCAAAATAAATCTTTTTTTCTCTTTATAGTAATTATCTTGGGTATTTTTTCATAGTGGTGTAAAGTTGACTAAAAGAAAAATTGTCACCAAGTGAGCTCAATTATTATAGATATAATGAAGCCATGTGGAAGACTCTTGAGAATTTGTTTATGGGAGGAGTGAAATAGAAAAGGCCAGGTAGTGGAGAATAGGGAAGGGACAGAAAAGCTTGATAAGAGGGAAAGTAGGAGGACAGCCATTTTAACATGCTCCAATGTGTTATAAAGCATTTCCTGTTTCTCAGTATATAAGTCTCCATCTGTCTCCAGCAGTGATTAAGGGAGGAATCAAGTTTGGTTCCAACAAGTGGATTTTATTCATGCAATGCACGCTCAACTTAACATTTCTAATAATATCGAGTCACAAATACACTGAAGATTCACTACCTTGTTCACCTAGAGTCCAATCCCCATGGACTTACTCAATGCAACATCTCTTAGCCAAGAAGTCAGTCAGCAAGAATGAGGGGATTCTTCTCAGCCGTAGCCTCTCTCAGCTCCTCGGATGTCTCTGGCTGTCCTTGGGTATCAGATAAGCCAGAGGCTCAGCGGCAGTCATTGCCACAGGAGAGGTGGTCAGTCGTCTGGCCTCGATGACAACGGTCAATCAGCAATCAGTGATGGAGTGGACAGCAGCCGGGGCAGTCAAGAGACAGAACAAGGTGGAGTCCTCTGGTCATAGGGCTGCTGACAGTTTGCTCCAAAGGTCCAGGGGTTTAAGTAATGATTTTCAGACCAGTCATGCTCTGGTCTTCATTGATAAAGACCAGAACACGACTAAACTAGGAGCCCCCACTCAAATTATAGATAAAGGTTCATAACAGCATTGTTCAGGAGTGTCATCCTGCCTCACAGCAAGTTTGTCACCAAGTGCCTTTATTTTAGTTTTTCAAGTTCAGGCAAATATCAAATACAGCTTATTATTACTACATAACACACAACTCTAGCAATTCCTATTATTTCCTTGTCTCATTACACCATCTTGCAGAAAACAACTGCATAATCCATAATCCAGCCAGCATCCCAATCAAGATGAGCTCATCAACTTCTCCTAATGTGCCTTTAAAAGGAGAGGCACTATAAGACTTCAAGGGCACTCTACACCTCCCAGGCTCACTGCCATGGGAGTTATGAATGTTTTTCACACTTTTCTTTTTAATAAAATTCCTGCTCTCTTGCTTACCTTGGCGGTTGTTATACCTGTGTTGAAAATCGGGATGGAGTCCTACTCCCCTCATGTTGGAGATTGAACACCTTAGAAATGCTGAGGGAAGAGCAAAAAGTTTTATTTAAAGGATAGAAGAGAGAGAGAGAGAGAGAGAGAGAGAGAGAGAGAGAGAGAGAGAAAGAGAGAGAGAGAGAGAGAGAGAGAGAGAGAGAGACTCCACTGCTGAGGAGGGGTCCAAGATGATTTCCTGCCCATTTTCTAGGTTTTAGATTTCCTTTTTCTCATGCCCACTTCCTGCCCTTTTCTTGCCTATGTGGTCAAAAGGTGGACCAAGAGGTGGGAAAGCAGTCTTCCAGGGTACAGGCAGGAAGGGAGTGGCCCAGTGAGCAGTCATTAACAACTCTTTGCAGAGAGGAACAATTCCCTAGAAGCAAGTAATCTTGGCAATGGGTTGGAAGAGGACAAGTGTCCTGAAGGTATTAGTATTTTTTTTCCTCTTGAATCCGCTCCCATGTTCCTAGCCCGATCATTCATTACCTCTGCTGTCATTTTGCACCCCCACACCCTGCAGTGGTAGTTGGGGTGTTCATTCTTCAACTCCATGGGAAAAAATCTGACAGTAACAGGAGTTGGGGTAAGTTGGGAAATGTAGGATAAAGAAAGATAAAACATTTTTAAGCAGAACATATTGGGTGTTTTTGATTTGGTTTGGTTTGATTTGGTTTGGTACTGAGAATTGAACCAACGGGTACTTTACTACTGAGTGACATCCCCAGTCCTTTCTATTTTTTATTTTAAGAGAGGGTCTCACTAAATTGCGTAGGTCCTCACTAAATTCCTGAGGCTGGTTTGGAACTTGCAATCCTGCTGCCTCCTAAATCACTGGGATTACATGCTTGTGCCGCCAACCAAACCCAACTGTAATGGATGATTCTGATGGGTAGAGAGTGGTGAATGCTGATAAAAATGTGGATAGTAAAGATGAGGCTGATAAAGTGGAAATGATAAAATAAATATGAGAACTCCATTTGGAAATGGACCAGAAGTTGCTCTTGCTACACAAAGAATTTGGACACCTTTTGTCTATACCCTGATATTTTGTGGGTGGGAGGTCAAACAGTAAAGATGGACTAGTTCACATGGTAGAAGAGATTTCAAGGCAACAAATCATTCAGGATTGAGCATGGGTATTAATGACTGCTTCTAGTGAGAATTAAGAGTAAAAAGAGCAGAGGGGAAAATTTTTAAAAATTTGTAGCTTGGGCCAAAAAGGAGTTTGGATAAAGGTGCAGCCAAAGAAAGGAAAGTCCATAGCTACTATGATAAAAAGAAGCCAAGTGCTTTGTGTGGGGATCATAGGAAATATGCCCTGAGGGCATCTCAGAAATATGCAAGAACATATTGCTGAGAGTTATAGAAATGTAAATTTGGTTCAAAGATTTTCCCAGGAAGAATAAGTTCAGAAAGATCCCTGGGGCACAGGCTCACCCAGGACAACCTCAGGAATAACGTCCTCATGTTTGTCCTTTAAGGAATTCAGAGGCCGGCATAACCATATTTCAGTTAGACCCAGGTACATGTTGTGCTCTCAGAAGAATTTGTGCTGTTCAGGTGATGCTGGTTGGGCAGACATGAAGAATGCATGAGTTTTTGAGTTATGGAGACTTCCCCTGAGATTTCAAAGGGAAACCTGAAAAGTCATTGTAGGATTGGAGTTCCTCAAGCTTCCCCTGAAAGGACAATGCATACAGTTCATGAAGTGAAGTCAGAGCTGTAATGAAGATACCTGAAAGGCACAAGTGCGACAAACATGCAAAAAATGTGAAGGGAATATTCAAGTGGCATTCAGAGATGGTCCAAGAGAGTAACCATGTGGACTACAACCAGCAAAGCATGGGGTAGGGATGCCCACTCCTTTTGGAGCCCAGACTACCTAAGTGTGTTCCCCATGCCAGACATGGAGATTCAAGATGTAATGTTTGTCCTTGTGGTTTTTAGTCTTGTTTTAGGCCAGTTCCTTCTGTTTTTCTATTCTCATCGTTGGGAATAAGAATATTACCCTGTGACTGTTCTACCATTGTACTTTGGAAGTATAAAACTTCCTTTTGACTGATTTACAGTGTATCACAGTTTAGTTTGCCTTGAATCTCAGAGGAGAATTTAGACTTGTACTTTTAAGTCATAATGAGACAGTTGTGAGATGGACATGAACATTTGTGATCCACTAGTGGACTACTGTGGTTTGGATGTTAAATATACCTGCAATGTCTTAAAGCCTCACTCACCAGGGTGGCACTCTTGGAAAGCAATGAAGCCTTAAGAAGGTAGGGACTAGTGGAATCCTTAGGTCATTGGTGAAAAGTCCTCAAAGAGAATAATGAAACCCCAGCTCTGTTCTTTCTCCTTTTTTCGTCCTGGCCCTGAGGGGAGCAATTTGCTTCTATGTGTACTCCCTGCCGTAATCATTCAACACCCCACCAGACACCTAAAAGCAATTAATCTACCTGATCGTGGACTGAAACCTCTAAGATAAAAATTAAGAGACAATATAAACCTTTTCTCTTTAGCAGTTTATTACCTCAGATAATTTGTTCTAGTGATATTAGGTTAATATACCCACTTTTTTGGTATTTCAGTTTGCTAGTGTTTTGGAAACAAACATATGGAATTGTATTTCAATTTTTATCTTTCATGGATTAAAATTTTAGCATATTTCATGTTACCTTTCTGTAACCCTATACTCAAAGGTCAAATAAATGGTTAATATCAGACAGTTCAAGTTTGCTAGAGGAGGGTGGTAGTTCACCTATAGAGGAAGAACAGAGGCAAAATCTCATCTGAGATCAAAGCAAACTCTTAGCTATGAGAGTAAAGACCAAAAACAAGTTACATGTAGTTAATATATAATGCAGAAAGTAAATATTTCCATTTCATAAAGGGGAAATGGGGACACAAAAAGAAGAGATGGGTCCAAAGTAAGACTGATATCCAGGTAGGTGAACACATTCTGCAGCTTAATCTCCAACATCTAGGCCTCATGATATCATGATATTCTCTTAAAAGGGTTTGCATAACTTTACCTCTATGGTCTTGCTCTTCGCATCCCACATGACATCTGTTTTGATTCATCTCTGTTGAATTCCTGAAACTTTCTTAGGCAGATGTCCCACATTACTGGCATCTCTTAATCTTGAGGGTCTCCATTGCAACTTCTTTCACATCTTCACCCATTACCCACTCAGGGTCTACATGCAGAGACTCTAACTCTGCTACACTTTGTCTGTAGTAGACAAAGGAAACAGCAGGCTTTTCTACATAATCTTGGTGGAAGTCTTCATGACTCCATAACTATAGTATCCTGCATTCCTGAAAAACTGGTGTCACATGATTAACACTAACATCTGCCACCATCTTGAACAGTAGTCAATTACCTGGGACAATAGCTGCAATAGCATATAAGTACATGGGAAACTGATCACAGTGAAACAACCTTTTGGGCCCTGCTATGCAAGCATGGTGTTCCCAGGGTTTCTTCTTAGAGAAATTTTCACTTTTTCACCCTTGTATGTGAGATAGGCATGGTTTTTCCAATTCCTGAGATTCCCATAAGCCATCTTTCCTAGTGCTCCTGGGTAAAGTACTTAACATTTCTTTAACTATCCTATACCTTTAACAACCACACCTCCTTTAACCCCAGTATTTCTAACTAGAAGTTTTTCAAATCTTTCTTCTGTTTTTTTTTTTCCTTGTTATTGTCACAGTAAAATTGTCTAAAAACTTCCAGCAATAACCATGACACCCCTGAATGCTATGCCACCTTGAAATTTCCTCTGCCAGACAAATTACTCTGTACCTTTAAATTCAGTCTCACAGAAGGGCTCAGAAAATGACCCAAATCTATACAACTTCTTTGCCATAATGTAAAAGGAATGGTCTCTAGTCCAATTTCTAATAGATTCCTCCTTCTCTGAGACCACATGAGCCCAGTCTTTAATGTTCATAGTCCTATAAGCATTCTGGTTTTTTAAGATTCTACTGAAATCACTGATTATGCTCTGCTTACAAAGATCTAAAGTTTCTCTGACTTGCAACTCTGTTTTAGTCAGTTTTTTTTCCACTGCTGTGACCAAAGACCTGACAAGAACAATTAGAGGAGCAAAAGTTTATTTTGGGGCTCATGGTTTCAGAGGTCACAGTCCATAGGTCACCAACTCCATTGCTCTGGGCCCAAGGCAAGGCACAACATCAAGGTGGAAGGGTGTGGTGAAAAGAAGTGGTTTAGGACATCACACCAAAAGCACCAAGAACTCTCTCTCTCTCTCTCTCTCTCTCTCTCTCTATATATATATATATATATATATATACACACACACACACATATATATATACACATACACACTCGCACACACATTGGGATATCCATTGCCCCCAATAATCCACCTCCTCCAGCAACACTCTACCTGCCTATAGTTACCACCCAGTTAATTCCTATAAGGGAATTAATGGACTGATCCAGTTAAAACACTCATAACCCAATCATTTCACTTAAATATTTCTGCACTGTTTTACACATGAGCTTTGGGGGACATCTCATAGCTAAATATAAAAATCTCTAAACTTTTCACAATTTCTCCCCCTGCACACCTTCTGGAAAACAGTTTCAAAAACATCTGAAACATGTGGTCAGGTTAGTCACAGCAAAACCCCACTTCTTGGCATCAATTTCTGTTTTAGGGAGAATTTTTGCTGTTGTGACCAAAATATCTGCCAAGAGCTACTTAAAGGAGGAAAAGGGTTTTTGGCTCTTGATTTCAGAAATTCAGCCCATGGTTGACTAATTCCGTATCACTGGGTCCAAGGTGAGGCAGAACATCATGGAAGGGAAAGTGTGGCAGAGGAAATCAGTTCAGAACATAGCAACCAGAAAGCAGAAAAAAAACTGTGCTCACCAGGAATAAAATATGAACCTCAAAAGTATACCACCAGTGACCTACTTCTTTTAGCCACATCCTACCTCTCCACAGTTACCACTCAGTTTATCTATATTAGTGAATAAATCCACTGATTAGCTTACAACTCTCAAAATCGGATCGTTTTACCTCTGAATGTCCTTGCATTGTCTTATACATGGTCTTTGAGGTGACACCTCATAATCTAAATTCATAACAAACTCTCTCTCTACTTCATGCCTTTCATGAACTGAGCAACTGTTCTCCTTACACCCTTCTGCCGTGATGTTTTGCTTCACCTCAAGTCCAAAGAAGCACTTGAGGCACTTGGTTGACCATAAATGAAATCTCTGAAGTTGTGAACTAAAGTAAACATTCTCTCTTCTACGTTGACCTCATCAGGTCTCTTTGTTACAATGATGAAAAAATGACTAAAATTCCTCCAATTCCAATTCCTCCACATCCTTGCTAAAACTTGTAATTTTTGTTTTACTAAAATTTTTTTTCAACCTGTATATAGGGTAATAATGTGTGTCTCATTTTACCATCCTCCCATCCCCACTTCCCCACCCCCCCCATTCCACTCTGCATAATCCAAAGTTCTTTCATTCTTCTATACCCACCCCACATTATGGATCAGCATCTGCTTATCAGAGAAAACATTAGACCTTTCATTTTTTGGAATTGGCTTATTTCACTTAGCAGGATATTCATCCATTTACTTGCAAATGCCATAATTTCTTTCTTATTTAAGGTTTAGTAATATTCCACTGTGTATATGTACCACAGTTTCTTTATCCATTCATCTGTTGAAGAGTATCTAGGTTGATTCTATAGCTTAGCTATTGTAAATTAAGCTGCTATAAACATTGATGTGACTGTGTCAATTGTAGTATGCTGATTTAAGTCCTTTGGATATAAACTGAAGAATGAGATAGCTGAGTCAAATGGTGGTTCCATTCCAATTTTTCTTAGGATTCTCTATACTAATTTCCAAAGTGGTTGCACCAATCTGCAGTCCCACGAGCAATGTACAAGTGGACGTTTTCCCCCACATCCTTGAGAACACGTATTATTGCTTGTATTCTTGATAATTGCCATTCTGACTGGTGTTAAGATGAAATCTTATATAAGCTATGTGTACTAAGCTTCCACTTTAACTGACTTTTTTCCAGTTAAAATGCCATTCAACCTTGCCATTTCAAGGTTGGTAAAGACAGAGTTGTAGGAGAAAGAGAGGAGTCAATATATTTTTCTTACTTCTCTTTGTTTTACAATATGTATTGGGTAAATATCATATCTCTTTTTGCCTTTAATTTCAGTCTCAAAATCCTATTGTGTTCCCATATTCCACCCAGGGACCCTCATCCTTCCCCCACCCCATTTAGAGGGAGAAGGGGCTTTAGACCTTTGTTTGATTTGAACTTTCCTGCTTGGCTTCTCAGCATTTATATCATTTGCACAACTAATTCTTTATGCTAAATTCCCTTTGTTTCATATTTTTACTGTGATTTCTCTTAAGAACATAGTATGTTTTTCTGGTATTTTAAAGACACACATAAATATATGTTATCATTTAAACTTTTCAGTCCTTTTGTGGACTTTGCAATTGAGTTGAGGCAAAATTTACATAAAGAGAAATTTGATATCTTATAATCACTTTATTTTATAAATACATGCATCTTTAAATTTCTTAATTAAGCTATGCAAAATTTTCTTCACATCAGAAAATTTTACATTTACAGTTCTGGAATAGTACTCTAAGGAACTCGGTAGACATACTCTCCAGTTTAAATAAATGAAAACAAAAACAAATAACTACCTAAACATAACCACTTGAAGTCTTTTGAAATTATCACTAGGGCATACAGAAAATGAGGGTACATTTATCCAAGGAAATCCATGGAACTCAGCTAAACAGTATACATCTTTGGCATTCAAACCATAACCCCATTCTTCCTTTCAATCTCCTCAGATTGGTAATGACAGAAACTCCAGTTTGGGTGGGTGTTTCCAAGAACACAGAACTATCTGCAGCAGGATGTGGCATATATCCTCTGTCTTCAACTGTGAGTTACAGATGATATGTACCAGATTAGGGTTAGAAGAGGTTGCAGACCCCACTCCAGAAGAAGATCTATCGCAGTTGTGGTAGGATGAGAATACTGCAGCTCTTATCACCTTCATCTTAGGGCAATCATGAGGCAATCTTCCTTGCAGGGAGAGGAAAGCCAAAGAGACTAGAAGCTACTACTGCATGTGAAACAGGGGTACAAATCAGATAGATGATTAGCATTCTCCCCAACTTAAATTCCAGAACTGTGGCTCATAGATTCTGTCCCAGGGAAAAACAAGGTGTACAATGGAGAGTTATGAAGTTCTTCCTTATGGAGCTGAACTTATTTAAAACAGAGCAAAAAGAATATTCAAAATTTTCTGTCATTTCTTCTTTGATGTGTTGTAATGTGCTTTTTTGTTTTCACATATTTACCTATTTTTCTAAAAGTCTTCTGTCATTGATTTCTATTTTAGTTATCTAACATATTATATTGCAATTTGTTTTAAGGTCTAACATAGAGCTTGCCTGCATATTTCATATGCACTTGAAAACTATTATAATCTGCTATTTAATAAGTGGTTTCTTCAATGTCTGTTATGTCTATTTGATTCATAAATTGTTAGGGTCTTCTATTTTCTGGTTAGACTTACAGCTGACTAGACTATTCATTGTCGACAGTGGGATATTGAAGTCTCCAAATGTTACTTTTGAGTTGTCTCATTCATACTAAGCATATGCTCTATCACTGAGCTATACATCCAGCCCCTGATTCAATTTTGCATTCACTTACCTTGTTTGTGATGATATTAATGAACATATTCCAATTCTAAAATGTATAGGTGCAAAAACATAATAAAATTGCTTGTATAATAAAATTGTGTATAATAAAATTGCTTTTCAAATTAGTTTAAAAAATAAAAACAATTATGCATATGATCTTTTAAAATGTTTTTATTAGTGGATTATAGTCATACATAACAGTGGGGTTAATTTTGAAATAATACTCATGCAAGGAATATAGTTTGCTCCACTTCAGTTCCTAATATTTCTTCTTTCCCTCCCCTTCTCCCTCCTCTGCTCCCCTTTCTCAATTCTACTGGTCTTCTATCTACTCATTTATGTATTTTTTTATGCTTTGTAGATACACATAAAGATGGAATTTACTGTGATATATTCATGAAGTTATATAGTAAAAGTTGGTCAATTGCATTCCATACTTTCTCCCTCCTCTGCCCACTCCACTGATCTCCCTTCTATATCCACAGGGTAACCCCCTTTTTTGCATTATTTTGATCTAGTTTCCACAGTTTAGAGAAAACATTCAACCCTTGACTCCCTGAAACTGGATGATTTCACTGATCATGATGTTTTTCAGTTCCATTCATTTGCTGGCAAATGCCATAATTTCATTATTCTTTATGGCTGAGTAAAATTTCATAATGTATATATACCCCACTTTCTTAATTCACTCACCTGTTGATAGATAACTGTGCTGCTTCCTTGACTTGGCTATTATGAATTGCAATGTTATCTACAGTAACATGACTGTATCCCTATAATATGCTGATTTTAGATCTTCTGGTTAAATATTAAGATACGATAGCTGGATCATATGGTGTGGTTCCATTCCTAGTCTTTTGCTTTCCAAAGTGGTTCTACTAATTTGAAGTTCCTCCAACAATGTGTGAATGTATATTTCCCCCCACCATCCTTAATAGAATTTATTATTTGAAATTTTTTATAGCCTTTTTTATTTTGCACAGAACAGTAGAATGCATTTATACACTTTGATAAATCATACATAAATGGAGTGTAATTTCTCATTTTTTTGATTGTACATATTGAAGGATCACAGGGAATTAACATCTAGAATATATAAAGAACACAAAAATATTAACAATAAAAAATCCAATCAACAAGTGAGCAAAAAAACTAAACAGACATCTATCAAAATAAGAAATATAAATTGCCAACAAAATATGAAAAAATAGAATGCAAATCATCAAAAAATATGATATTATTTGAATTTTTGATGATCACCATTCTATCTGGAAGGAGATAAAATCTCAATACAGTTTGATTTGCATTTCCCTGTTTTGCTGATGAAGAATGATTTTATATTTTTTGTTGACATTTTATATTTTATTTTGAGAAATGTCTGTTTAGTTTTTGTCCACTTATTGATTAGGTTGTTTTCTATTATTAATATTTTTGTGTTCTTTATGTATTCTAGATATTAATACTCTGTCAGAGGAGTAGTTTGCAAAGATTTTTCTTTCATTCTGTAGGCTTTCTCTTCATGCTCTTAATTATTTGTTTGATGTGCAGAAGCTTTTTAATTTGATGTCATCCTACCTATCCCTTCTTGATTTTATTTCCCAAGGCCTTGGGATCTTGTTAAGGAAGTCATTGTCTGCACCTATCTGTTGGACTGTTAAGCCTATTTCTTTTTCCTAGCAATTCCAAAATTCCTGGTACAAGTCCTAGGTCTTTGATTCACATTGATTTGACTTTTGTACAAGATGCGAAAGATAGGGATGTCGTTTTATTCTTCCACATATGGATAAATAGGTTTCCCAGCACCATTTGTTAAAAAGACCGTTTTTTTCCTCCAACATATTTTTGATACTTTTGTCAAATATCAGATGACTATCTATGTAGGTTTGTCTCTGTGTCTTATGTTATATTGGTATTCATGTGTGTTTTGATGCCAGTACCATGCTGCTTATGTTACTGAAATCAGAGTTTTGAGAGGAAAGTTGATTCACTGCTTCTGATGGTAGGTAAGGTCTGCAGAAGCCTCTGCAGTCAGAGAATTGTTGCAGCCTTTAATGGCAGGCCATGCCCTCCAAAGTTGCAGCATACTCAAGCAGCTTATCTTCAATTTCTTCTTCTTTCTGGGTTCTTGTCTTGTGAATTCAAAGAATGAAATAACCCACACCAGGATGAGTGAGTGTAACAGTAGGATTTGGTAAAGAACAGGTACAAAACTCTTGCAGTGCAAGAAAGGAACAGAGAGCAGATTTTCTCAGCCCGTCTGTTAGTGTACAGGTTTATATAGCACTTGGTTCAATGAGATTGGTTCAAACTTATTCTTTTTTTTTTTTTTTTTTTTTGTGATGTTGGGGATTGAACCCAGGGCCTTGTGGGTTCAAACTTATTCTAATTAGAGTTTGAAAAAGTACCAATACTATGGTTCAAATTTCTGTTAATTAGGATTTGGACACATACTAATACTATTGATTCAAATCTATTCTAATTGGAGTTTGGAAACATACTAATGCTCTTGATCAATTTTTGAGTCCATTCAGGTTTGCCTTACTTCAATTTTCTCCCTGTTTTGGGAAGCAGGAAGTTAAAATCATTGATCATGCATGCTCAGTGGGTGTCTGGAGCTACAGCACTGCAGACCTGCATGACAGGCTCCACACAGACATGGACCATACTCGCCGCCAGCACTGCAACCCATCTGACCTGCCTCTGTGCCACACTACCACTCAGCTGCCACTTCTTGTCAGGGACCAGTAGGTAAGATGCATGTCTTGGCAGCCAGGGAGCCATGTCTTACTATAGCACTGTAGTATAATTTGAGATCAGAGATTCTGATGTCTACAGTGTCACTCTTCTTGTTCAGTATTGCTTTGGTGATTCTGGGTCTTTTGTTCTTCTTAATGCATTATAGAACTGTGTTTACTATTTCTGTGGAGAATGTCATTGGTACTTTAAAGGGAATTACATTGAATCTGCATTACACTTCTAGTAATATTGTCATTTGTAATGATTAATTTGAATTGTCAACTTAATTGGACTAAGAGTTGCCAATGATTAAGAGGTGTCTGGGTGTGTCAATGAGGGCAGATCTAGGAATGATTGGAATGTGGGATAATGAACTGAAGTGGAGCCCCTCCCTAAGTATGGGCAGCACCGCCCAATAGTATCATGGCTTGGATGGAATAAAGTTGGAAGAACAAGCAGATACAGAGGCAAGCTTGACTCTTCTTAAACAGATTCTTGACTGTTGCTTCAAGAATCTGAGAATATCAGACTCTCACTTCTTCACTCTTCCAGTGTGGACTCTGCCAGTGATTCTCCAGGTAGTTTCCAGAAGACTTGGTCTTGGACTAGGGTAGCACTGTTGATCCTTCTTGTTCTGGGGCTTCCTCCTCTTGGACTGCGCAGCTACTAGTTCTTCCAGCTTTTTAGCCTGCAGACGGCCATTGTGGACATCCAACTTCTGGTCCTATAAGCCAATCTAATATATCCGCTTTTTATAATTATACATGTTCATTCTGTTCCTCTAAAGAACTCTAACTAATATACCATTTATTAATTCTGCTTATCTAAGAACATGGAAGGTTTTCGAATCTTTTAAAGTCTTTTTCAATTTCTTTCTTCAGTATTCTATAGTTTCCATTGTAGAGGTCTTTCATCTCCTTCGTTAAATTTAGTCTCAAGATTTTTTTTTTAAGATTATTACAAATGGGTTAATTTTTCTCATTTCTTTCTCAGCTTGTTTATTATCTCATTAAAGAAAACTATTGAGTTTTGTAAGTGATCTATTTTGCTACTTTGGTGGATTTGTTTATCACCTCAGAAAGTCCTTTGATAGAATATTTTGGGGCTTCTAGATATAGGTTTATGTCATCATAATATATATAAGCAGATATAAGTTGACTTCTTATTTTCCTATTTGGAGCCCTTTAACTTCCTTTCTTTGCTTGATTGCTATAGCTAGAGTTTCAGGAACTATATTGAATAAGAGTGGTTGATGTTTGTCTTGTTTCTGATTTTAGAGGAAATGCTTTCAGTTTTTTTTTTTTTTTTCTTTCCGTATGATGTTTGTTTTAGGTTTGTCATATAGAACCTTTTATAATGTTGAGGTAATTTCTTAAATCTTTAGTTTCTCCAGCATATTTAACATGAATGGATCCTGGATTTTATCAAAGATATTGTGTGCAAGTATTGAGAAAATCTTATGATGCTTGCCTTTTGTTCTATTTAGGTGGTGAATTACATTTATTGATTTAAGACATGCTTTGTGTCCTAAACTATTGTCTATTTTAGAGAAGGTTACAGAGAGATGATTTTTATGTCCTGAAATTTTGATTATTTCTAATGATTACTTCAGACATGGTTCTCCTTTCAATGACTAATCTTCTAAGATATTCATGCATATAGTGATGATATTTGCTTTTTTTCTGATATTTTTAATTTCTTCTGCATGAAATATTTCATGGAGTATGTTTTGATATGCTGGCTTAGTAGTGATAAGTTTGTTTATTTTCTGCCCATGATGGAAAATTTTAACTACATCTTCAATTCCGAGGGATAGTTTTGCTGGATATAGCAATCTCAGTTTACAACTGTTATTTTTCAGCCTTGTTATATATTATTCCAAGACCTCATGGTTTTCAGAGTCTGTGCTGACAAGGTGGTAGTTAATTACAGCTTACCTCTAAATGTAACCTGTTATTTTTCTCTTGTGGGTTTTAGAATACTACCCTTGTTTGTGTATAAGACATTTTAATTATAATATGTCTTGGAGAGGATCATTTTTGATCTTGTATACTTGAGGTTCTCAATGTATCTCATATTCTTAAGTTTTGAAATTTTTTTCCAATAATATTTTATTCCAAAGGTTGTGCATTCCTGTAGTTTGTCTTTGTATTTTAATGCCTTCATCTATACCAATGATTCTCACATTTGGTCTCAATGTTATCATATATTTCTTGGCCTTGGTGTATGTCTGTTTGTCTGTCTCTCTCTCTCTCCCTGCTCCCAAATATAGATAGATAATACACGTATAGATAGACAGATAGATAATTATTAATTTTATTTTCAAGATTATATACTTTGTTTCCACTGTGTTTTCAATGAAGTCAGTGTGTTGCCAGCTATCTTGGGTGGTTTATTCCCTTGCTGTTTCAAGTGAAAGAGTTTTTCAATCTTCTCAGCTTTGTAGACTCAGTTTATTGGTACTAATTGCTGTATTGATTCACTCTTAACCAGCTGCTATGATAGTATGGCTTCTCTAGAACCACTTTGTTCCATCCCCCAACGGGATTAACTACATGGATTAAAAGGATTTTAGGAATCTAATTCACAATGAGTAAAGAATTTGGGAAATGAAGGCAAAAGAAAGACTGGAGACTAAAAAGGTGAGAAGAAAGAAAGGAGAAGCAAAGTAGTGCTTGAAGATTCTAAAGAGGGAGGAAGCAAATTTGCTAGTAGAATAAAAGGTGAGAAGAACAAGAGAAATAAAATAAGCAAACAAGTAAGCAGAGTAACATCAACTCAAACATCAAGCAAAAGCTAAAAATAAAATTTAAAAAGTACTCCCAAAGCAAAACAACAAAAATCACCACCTCTTAGAAATACAGAATAAAATGGTAAAAGGTTAATGAATGCAAATAACTGATAAAATAGTAAAAATGAGAAATAAAAACATATGTATATGTACATACATGAGTCAGTCATCAAGTATAGCCAGAACAACAGCTAAAAACAAAAAAGAAAAGAAAAAAAAGGAAAAATAAAAATTCTATTTGAAAATGCTTGAACTTTTCTATAAGGTAACTGAAGTTGAGCATTTAAAACCTATCTGTCCCTTCCTTCTTTGACTATGAACTTCTAAGAGAAAGCAAGTGTTTGGTGATAAAAACCCAACCGTCTTTTGTTATTTTTGTCACTTAGCCTACTGGAGTGTTTTGGAAATATACCTTCTTTTGGGATTTTGTCCACATATTTTAGATTTCTGCTCTTCCTGATTATAAGTAATGCAGAAATCTATTTGGGAAATTCTGGCTGCTGGGGTCAAGCTCTAAATGGAACTTTAGACATTTGTTTGGGCATTTACCCCAGCATGAGTAAATCCTTGCTCTTCTAGAATTGAGTAGATGTAAATCTCAGCTGGGCATCTGGGTTTCTAAAATCTCCCCAGAGTTGTAATCTTAGGATGGGATGAAAGACCTAGCCGGGTAGATGGTGCCCTTCTGGTTTCCGATAGCCTGCCTGCTGCCAAATATGAATTTCCAAATCTCCATCTCTGAATGTAATCATGGTCACACCAGGTTGATTTTCCCTGATCCTTTTCAGTTGGTCAATCATGCCACATAGCTCAAAAGGATATCAGGTTACACTCTCCTGTCCACAGTGTGATCATGCTTATCTGGTCAATTTTGCCTATCCTTTACTACCAGTCTTCTGCACCACAGGATCAAAGGGAAGAGTAGGTTGCACTCTCCTCTGTACTTCTGTCTTGAATCTTCCTGGATTTATTATTCTCCATTACTGTTTTGGAATTGTGATTTGCCAGGTGCATATTAGATTATGCAATAAGCAGTCTGAAACAGTTTGGAAGTATTTGCTAAAGACTTTTGAGTTCCCTTAGGAAGAGATTCAGCTTCAACTCCTTACGGAGTTGAAGGATGAATCTTCATCTCAGTTCTTCACTTAGAAGTTTAGAAACAAAGAGCATATTTCAAACCTCAGCTTGTTGTGCAGTCTTCAATCAATTATGTTTTGCCAAATTTCTCTGCTATGTGTCCCTTTCCCTTTGTAGTGTCCCTTTCTTTGCAATGACAGCACCATGACCACTAACTTGGGTGTATTTTCTTATAATCTCCATTTACCACACCAAAATCTCTGGGGTTCTCTGAGTCTCTGACAAATATCAATATATAATGGTTTTCTTCAGACACCTACTACATAATGAACCATATCCCTGTCATTCCTAACCCAAATAGCAGAACAAGTAGGAAATACCCCATTCCTCTACTCTGTCATCTTGAAATTAGCACTTTCTTTTGAAATTAGGTAACTTCCTTTACTACTGCTCCATTTTTTTTTTTTATTGTATATGTATTCAGATTACTACTTTGGGTTATTGGTTTTCAATTAGGAAATTTTTTTCTCTTCAGATGGATTCATTAGAAATGAATTCTTTCTCCTCTTTAAGATCTGAAAATGTCTTTACTTAACATTAACTCCTTAAAAATAGTTGGTGGTATGCTAGTCAGCTCTTCATCACTGTGACCAAAATACCTGACAAGGATAAGTTAGAGGAGGAAAAATTTAATTTGGGCTCAGTTTCAGAGATTCTGTCTATGGTCATCCAATTCCATTGCTCTAGGTCTGAAGTAAGGCAGAACATCATGGCAGATGACAACTCTTCACCTCTCAGAAGCCAGGAAGTAAAGAAAGAGGAGGCACTAGGGATGAAATATAAGCCACATAGATATGCTGCCAGTGATTTGCTTCCTTCATACATGTCCTACCTGCCCACAGATACCACCTCGTAAATTCATTGAAATTATTAATTCACCAACTGAATTAAGTTACAGCTCTCATAATCCAATTTTACCCCTGAATATGCCTGTGTTAAGACAGGACCTTTTGGGGAACATCTCATATCCAAACCTTAGTAGGTGGGATATAAGATTGCTAGTTGACAGATGTTTTTAATTCTTTCAGCATTTTACTCATATCATTCACTTCTTTCTAACCTCTGTTTTTTTTTTTTTCTTTTTTTTCCTGATGAGAAGATAGCTGTTAATTGTTCTATTTTCCCTTGAATGTGGTGAGTTGTTTTTCTCACATTGCTTTCAAGGTTTTCTCTTTGTCTTTATCCTACCACATTTTCATTATGATGCGTCTGTGCACCGATCTCTTCATATTTGTTTAATTTTTCTTGGAATTTGTTGAGATCCTTGAATTAATTGATTAGTGGTTTTCATCACACTTCAGAAAATTTTAGTCATTATTTGACTATTTTTCTTTTGTGTCAAAGAAATAGAAAATGTAAATACCAGTTTAACAAATAATGAAATAAATGAAAAAAAAATCAAAAGTCTATCTACAGAGGAGTACAGTTACCTATAAACTGAACCCAGTATTTAAAGGAGAATTAATACAAATTTTTAACAAGTCTTATCAAAAAATAGAGTAGGGGAAGATGCTCCCTAACACATTTTATAGTGAATCATAAATTGGGCAACCTCCCATGTGAAAAACAGAAGAGTTTGGTGGTCATGGCAGTACAGTTGGTTTTTGTAAGGTTGAACAAAACCAGGAAATAGAAAGCATGTAAAATAGCAGAATGGTTAACACAGGTTACTTCCATTTATTTTTCTTGTGAAAGATAAAGCTTAAAACCCAGGGGACTTCTTTATCATTCTGGTTCTGGCTGAATAGTCCTATTCCGATTGATTACTGTGAGTCTCTTTGTTTTATAAAAAAGTGATTTGTTAAAAGATTTTCTGGCTTCATTAAAGTTTTAGTTAGATTATGTGGCACTTACCACAAATGCCTTCATTTCAATTTGGTTTAGTAACGTCTGCTGTAAAAGCTTAATACAAAAAGTGGCCTCCCATGTAATTTAACATTACTAATCTAAATTACAGTCTTCAGTGTCACTAAGTAATATTGTATTTTTCACAACACAGATATCAAAAGAATATTCTTAAAATTTTCTGCGTAATTTTGTGCTGTCCAAATAGCCCATTTTTATCTTATTTTCTAATATTTTATGTTTGATATAAAAAATATAATTCTTATTTGTATATTGACTTTTATCTTGTGACATTGCTAAATTTGCTAAATATTTCTAGTGACTCTTTTGTTAGATTGTCAAGATTTTCTATGGAAACAATTATTTAACATTCAAATAAGGACAATTTTAATTTTTATTTCTAATGTTTATGTGTTTTTGTTGTTTTGTCTTGCTTGTTTACTTGTATGTTTATTTTTGGCTTTCTTTTAGTGAGAATGATTGCCAGCATAGTACTCAATAAATATGATGAGGGAAAGAGATCACTGGTTATTATTTCTCTATGAAATCTAGTTTTATAAATATCCTTTCATAAATATTCTTCATTAGATCGTAGATATTCTCTTTTGTTCCTAATTGCTGACAATTTTCATCAAAAATAAATGTTTGATTTTGTACTTATTCTCTATATCTATTTTTATTTTAACTTGTTATTATGTTGGATAATGTAATTAATATTCAACTGTCAAACTAAACTTGTGTCCCTTGTGCAAACTTCAGTTACCAGAATGAATTCTGCTTTTTTCCAGTATTGCTAGATTCAATTTTCTTGAATTTTGGTAAAGATAATTGAGTCTATGTTCATGAGGAGCAGTCTGTAAGTGTTTTTTCTTATAATGACTGGAGTTTTGCATCAAATTATGCTATCTCACAGTATGAATTGGAGAGTTTTTCTTTTGCTTATATTCCCTGAAAGGTTCATAGAATATTTATATTTTTCTTAAAAGTTCAGTACAATTCACTAAAATTAAAAAAAAAAAATTAAAAAACAAAAAAAACACAAAGCCTGTGTAGACATCTAGCTTTCTTTGGTTAGCCATAACCAATTTTTAAAAAAACTGTTGTGGTTATTCTAAAGTTTAATTTAGTATCACTTTCTTTCAGCCCAAAGACATACTTTTGCATTTGTTTTATCTGAAAATAAATTTAATATTTTTTTCTGCAGAATGATTTCACAGTACAGAAATTTATTTTTATTTCTCCTCAGCACTTTAAAAAAGTTATCTTCCACTGAAGGCAACAGGAGGAAACTGACAAGTTTAATCAAACTCAGCAACTTAGTGAGAACCTGCCATAAGAGAAACAAATAAAAAGGACTGGTGATGTAGCTAGTGTTAGCCTCAATCCTTCATACCAAAAAAAAAAAAAAAAGTAAGTAAATAAATAAGATCTTTCATTATGTTCTGGACTCCATTGTTTCTAGTAAGAAATTAACTAACCATAATTTTAATATCGTATTTATGTAATTATGTAATTTGTAAATTCTAATCTCTATCATATCTTACCTGTGGTACATCTGCAAATCGTGTTTTGAGGGATTATGCTGAAATTCTTGGATGTATGTGTTATTTATCTCACAAAATTTGACAAATTTTGGTTACTTTTTTTCAAGTGAAATTTCTGCTCCCTTTTCTACTTTACTTCTCTCATTTTGGAACTTTATTTACATATATGTTAGACTATTTCATATTGTTCTAAAGATAGCTGTGTCTCTGTTAATTTATTTTTCATCTTATTTTTCTCCATAACACAGATTGTAAAATGTCTATTGTCTCACATGTGTTATTACACCAATACATTGAATTTTTATTTCAGATATTTTGCTTTTTAATTTTAGAATTTAAAATTGGTCTATTCCTCATCATTTGCATTACTATGCTGCTATTTGCCATCTGTTCATTCATTATAGCATATTTTTATGTTATTCAGCATATTTATAATAGGCTGTTCAAAGTGACTGTCTGAGAACTCCAGCATCTGTGTGAACTGTGAATCATTTCTATTGACTGAGGTTTTTCTCTTAACTATAGTTGATATTTTCATCTTTCCTATTCTGTATATTAAT
This sequence comes from Sciurus vulgaris, assembly GCF_902686455.1. NCBI lineage: Eukaryota > Metazoa > Chordata > Mammalia > Rodentia > Sciuridae > Sciurus > Sciurus vulgaris. Next base: position 75,516,885 of record NC_136463.1, read on the forward strand.
GTCTCATTATATTCTAAACATTATAGATTATAGAGTCTCTAACTTTCTTATTGTCCTCTGAGTAATATTGATTTTGTTTGATAGGAAGATCAGTTACTTACTGACAAGCTTGAACTTCTGGAAGCTTGATTTCACTTGTTGTTAATAAGGCTATATTTAAGTTTTGCCCTGGGTTTTGAAGAAAAATTTTACACATAAGAAATATTCTTTACTCATTTAGCATGGCCTTTCTTAAGATTCAAAGGAGTGCTTGAAGCGCTACCCCTTTAATTTGGTATGATTATAACTAAAAGCCTAAAAGCTCTGTCTCCTGTTTGGTCAATGACTGGTGAAGTCTTTGTGCATATTTCCCAGATTTCCTACCATTAATTCCATTAATTTCCTTTTTTTGTGTGGGAGAGAGAGGGGTACCAGGGATTGAACTCAAGGTCACTCAACCACTGAGCCACATCCCCAGCCCTATTTTGTATTTTATTTAGAGACAGGGTCTCACTAAGTTGCTTAGTACCTTGCTTTTCCTGAGGCTGACTTTGAACTTGTGATCCTCCTGTCTCAGTCTCCTGAGCCCCTGGGATTACGGGCATGGGCCACCATGCCCCGCTCCTACCAAAAATTTCCCTGTTTTCTGCTCCATGCATGTACACTGTTCATGGATCAAGTGTGGACATGTCATAAGTTTACCTAAAGACTTCAGGTGTTTGTTTCCCTTCAGTGTCTTTCTCTTCAGGTGTTTGTTTCCCTTATGTGTCTTCCTCTTCTTCGAAATTGCACTCAATTTATAGATTCTCTAGCAGTCACACTCATGGAGTAAAAGCAATGTGAACATAAATGTCACTTGGTTTTACATATTTTTAAAGGAATATTTTGTAATCTTGTTGGTGTATAAATAGTACATTAGTAGATATTTTTTCTTTTCTACTAGTAACAAAGGATATGAAAGGAACTGTATGACTTGTGCAATTTTGTTTTAAAACTGACATCCCTTTGAATCAATATATTTTGTAATTTATGTGTTTGATATTGTATACGTTTTAGTGGAAAACTATGTTCTTTGAAAGAATATATGCATTCTGCTTATATGTGTCTTAGTTTATTTTGTATGCTTAGGTTGGCTACCATTTTTGTATTATTGTTCAACCTTAATTATAATTCTTACCGTTTTTCAATTATTACAAAAGTCATATTGTGAAACATTTTAGTGTTTTGCTAAGAATGCAATTCAAATATAGGATAGGATGATGGTGATATTGTATTCTGCAACTTTACTGAACTAGTTTGTAAGATTTAATAGACTTTTTGTTGGAGGTTTAAAGGATTTGTATCCATAAGATATTGTCATCTGTAGAGATGACTTATTACTTCCTTCACAATTTAGATGGCTTTCATTGTTTCTTGTGGTTTATTTGCTCTATCTAGGACTTTAAGTAAGGATGTGGTCATTCTTGTCTTGTTTCTGACATTGGGTATCCTTGATGTCTTCCAAATCTTAGAAGAAAATATTTGAGCTTTTAATGTTGAGAATGATGATAGCTGTGTGTTTCTCATATATAGTCTTTATTATGTTGAGTCAAATTTCTTCTTCCCTAAATTGTTAAAAGTTTTAATTTAGAAAAGATGGTATATTTTGTCAGTTTTTTTTCTGCATCTATGAAGATGTGATTTTTGTTCTTCAATCTGTTAATATATATATCGCATTTATTGTTTGGTATGGGTTGAAGCATCCTTATATCACAACCAAATTATAAAATGTTTGTTTTAAAATCTTTCAAAATATATACAACCAATTGACTATAGGTTCACATGGCTTTTTCTCTGGGGGAATGCTCTAGGATATGCAGCTCCAATCCCCAGTGTCTCCTGGAGCTAATTCTACTTGATCGTGGTTTATACAATACTTTTAACATGCTGTTGATTTCAGTTTTCTAGTGTTTTGTTGAGGGTTGTTGGACTATGTTCATCAGTATACTGGCCTCTATCTTTTCATACCATCCTGTTCTAACTTTGATATCATGTTAATGCTAGACTTATAAAATAAATTGGAACTGTTCACCCCTCTTTTATTCTTTTGGAGCACTATTAGAAGAATCAGCATTCACGCTCCTTCAAATGTTTGGTACAGTTCATGGGTGAATATATCTGGTCCTGAATTTTTAAAAAAAAATTCTTTCATCTTTTTTCTTACTTTAACTAAATGTGTGTCAATTTTGCTTATTTTTTCAAGGAAAAATATTACTTAGTTATATTTATCTTTTCCATATAAAAATCAGTTCTTTTCTCCATACTAATTGAGCTAGTTGAAAAAATACTAAGAAATATAAAAGGATAAATAAATAAATTTAGTAAATTAATAAATAAAAATACTTAAATAATAAATATAGCTAAGGAGATGAAAAAGCTATTTGTACACTAATGACTATAAAATATTGGTGAAAAAGTAGCTTACGTGTAAGAATAATAAGCATTAATCTGTAAAATTTTCTATACTAGTCAAAATGATTTGTTAGGTCAATGCAAATTATATTGAAATCACAATTGTGTTTTTAAGAAAAGTGGTAAAAGGTCCTAAAATTCATAGAGAGTCACAGAAATAATCCAGAATGGTTAAAGAAATCCTGAGAAAAATGAACAAAGCAGTAGGCATTACAATGTTTATTTCAAAATACACTACAAAGCTATGGTAATCAAAATAGTATGGTGGTAGCATAAAAGACAAGTGTATGGATTAATGGACAGAATAGAGACCCCAGAAATAGGTGTACACATAGTAAACTGATCTTTGACAAAGCATTTAGAACATACATTGGGGAAAGGACAATTTCCTCAAAAAAATGATGTTGGGAAAAATGACTATTCACATGTAGAAGAATGAAATTAGTATTTACCTCACTCCATGCATAAATATCAACTAAAAAGCTATTGCAAACTTAAACCTAAGACCTTGTACTATGAAACTACTAGAAGAAAACATAAAAAATTAGTTTCTTGATATAGTCTGGACCATGATTTTGAAAAACATGACCCTCAAAGAACAGAAAACAAAAGCAAATATTGAAGACTAGGATTACATCAAATTAAAAATTTCTGCACAGCCGAGGAAACAATATGCAGAATGAACAATAAACAGAGTGAGAGAAAATATTCGTGAATAATACATCTGATAAGGATTAATATCTAGGATATATAAGAATTTTAAAATAACAAAAAGTAGGTAAATGATTTTGTGTTGGTTTGTTTGGGCTGCTATAATCAAATATGATAAACTGGGTGGCTTATAAGAAAAAGAAACTTATTTTCTCATAGCTCTGGAAGCTCGGAAATCTAAGATGAATGCTCTAACAGATTCCACATGTGTTGTGACCTGTTCTCTTATACATGGTTCCATCCTCATATGGTGGATGGAATCATGCAATTCTCTGCTAAGAGCACTGATATCCACTAGAGCATTCTTGACCTATTTACCTCCCCAAAGTTCCACATCTTTAAACCATTGCCTTTGGGGACAGGACCTCAGCATATGAATTAGGTGAGAATAGAAACATTCCAATCAATAAACATTTCTCAAAAGAAGACATAAAAAAGATCAACAGATATATGAAACAGTGCTCAGCATCAGAATCATGAAAGAAACATCAATCAAAACCATGGTGAAATAGTATTTCATACCTATTAGAATAGCTGTTATCAAAAGGACAAAAGATTTTTTAAAAGTACTATTGATGATATAGAGAAAGGCTAGTGGTGGTAATGAAAATTGGTACATTCATGATGGAAAACTGTGTGAAAGTTCATTGAAAAATTTAAATAGAATACCATGTGATCCAGTAATTCTACTTCTGGGCAGAGACAAAATCAGAATCTCAAAAATATATCTGCATTCCTGTGTTCATTACATCATCATTCACATTTACCAAGAAATGGAAACAGCTTTAAGTGCCACTGGATGGACAAGTTTGTGATGTGTATGCAAGTGTGTGTGCCCATGTGTATATATGTACATAAATAATGGCAGTATTTTCTTTTTCATTATATATTCATTATATATACACATATTGTATCTATATTATACATTGTGTATATGAATACACATTTTATATATATGAAAATATGGCAGTATTTCTTCTTAATTATACACATGATATAATGAATTACATATATACATAATGATATTATATACATAATGAAAAAGAAAGAAATTCAGTATAATATTTTATATGTACATATGTAATGAAAAGTAAGGAAATATTGCAGTTTATGGAAACATTGCTGAACCCAGAGGACAATGTGCTAAATGAAATGAGCTAGGTACAAACATAAAAATACTGAGTTATCTCATTTATTTTTAGAATTGAAGAAAGTAAAACTCATAGAAGCAAAAAGTAGAATGGTGCTTTTTCTGTCTAGAGAGTTGGGTAGGAAACGGGAAGCTGTTGGTCAAATACAAAGTCTCATTTACAAGATGAATAAGTTCTGAATTGCTAAACTGCAGCAAAGTGATAATAGTTAATAACATTGTACTTTATATTTCAAATCTATTAAGAGGGAACTTAAGTGTCCTCACTAACAATGAATGAATAAATGAATGAATGAATGAATATGATGAATATATTAGCTTCATTGTGCTGATTATTTTAAAATGTATAGATATGTCTGCTTTAAATGTACACCAATTTGTCAATTTTCTCTCAATAATACAGGTAAAAACTCTAAAAATTAAACTTTTCGGTGACTCTCAAGAAAATGATATACCTGCTCTTTTTCCTTGGCCTAAAGATACTATGAATGTTATTTTCTGATAGTTTATTTATAATTATTGAATATTATTTAATACCTGAATAGGTTTTATTGTTTAATAGTTTATTTAGAATTATTGAATCTCTATTAACAAACAAAATAGTAAAATAATTTTCTTTTTATATTTTTCCACATTTCTTAAGGTTGTAATGCCAAATTTTACAAGCTTCAATAAAATAGTATGAAGATAACATTGTTATCAATGTTTGGAAATTCTAAACTAAATAAATAATTGTTTTATAAAAGTTTATAAATATTCAATTATCAAGACTTCCTGGGACTTAATTTCTTAATTTACATTTTCTAATTTATTCATGGACATCTTTCAGAATTTCTACCTATTTTATATTAATGTAAATAGTTGTGTTTTCATGTATTAGTATGTACAGATCCTAAAACACATAAATATATTTTTTGTAAGTTCCTCTTATTATTTTTATTTGCTTATTTACCTTGTTATTTAATTGTTTACTAGTTTCTAGTACATTTTTTCTAGCTTTTTATTTATTCTAGCCTTTTATTTCCTTGATTTTTCAAAATTTAATTACTTGAGCTTATTTATCAATTTTAATGCTATTTACTCTTTTCAAATCTATTAATGCCTTCTTTTTGTCTATAATAATCATTTTATTTCAATGTTATTCTTTTGCCAATGTCATGTGTGCAAAATAGTTTGTCATTTATTTTAAAATCATGCCAAATTTTATATTAGAAGGGTTTAGAATATAGATTTTACAGGAATACAGTCTGGAGCACAATGCAAAGGTATGGTATACACCTTTCTAATTGTTGCCCAAATATTCTATAATTACAAGTTTGGTTTCTTATATAATACCAAAATTATTTAAAATACTCCTAATTTCAAAATGACTCGACTTTTTTATATATATTTTCATTATGTTGATGCTAGTATTTTTGAAGATAAATGGGATGAATAAACTTCATTTTTGCATATATGTTCATTTTGTTTAGTTAGTGCATCAGATTTCAATGCATTCCTAATTTTATTAGGAATCTGGATTTTTCTTCATATAATAAAGTTAAAAAATATTGTCTAAGTACAAATAAAAAATGGTTTAGAATATAAACAATAGAAATATAATTTTTCTTACAAATCAATTAATGCATATTATAACAAATGAATCAAAGGTACACAAAAACCTTGTTAACAAAAACCCTTTCAAACTCAATGTAATTAAGATATCATCATTAACTGTTTGAATATATACACCAAATTAAAAATTTTGATATTTAAGAGAAATTTTTTGTCATTTTTTTGTCAAATAAAAATTTATATTTGTGAGTTTTTTGGTCATTCTTTTTGTTTTTACTGATACACTTAAGTATAAAAATCAAATGCACAATACCCATCATGCCATGGATTTAACCCTTCACACTCCAGAACTTGTCTACCTTCATAACTTGAAATAGATTTAGAAACCAGATCAGCATTTATTCATGCTCAACCCAAATTGGTCCACTCAAACAATGCATTCCAGATGAACAGTTCTTATGTGCACTTCATGAAACAATTAAGATGGTCCTCAAGGTAAAATGCCTAGAGCTCACAGAGTTGTCCAGAATCTAGGGGCAAGTCATGAAATGCAAATAAGGAATGAGAATCCAAGGAGAGTGATTTCCTCCAGTCAGCTCTAATTGGTCAGGTAAAATGAACACAAAACCTGGTCTTTTGGGCTTAGCACTCTAAATGGAATTACAGCAAATGCAGTTTTGGTGAAGCTATGAATTCAAAAGCATGATTGGAATGAGTTTAACAGAAAATGGGGATAAAGAGAAAAATAATGATAAAGAATAAAACAGAAGATTTAGTGGTCTAGATCTTTTTAGTTCACATTCTATGATTCACATTCTACCATGGAAATCAGCAAATGTATTCCCAATGGATAGTAATTTCCAGCTACCTGTCTGCTTCTTTGGAAAAAACTGGGTGGCGGGGGTGAGGTGGGGGGGTTGGGGGGTGGAATTAGCAATCACAATGAACTCATTTATTTTTCAATTTTCTTGAGCTCTGATAAATGAATTAATATTTCATTGGCTATGCATATTTCTAAGACTGCTTTTTGATAAGTTTCAATATATGCTGTATTCATCAGCTTTTTTGTCGATGTTACTAAAAGAACAGACAAGAAAAATTTTAAAGGAGGAAAAGTTTATTTAGGGGCTCACAGTTTCAGAGGTATCAGTCCCTAGGTGGCCAGCTTCATATCTCCGAGTTTGAGGTACAGTAGAACATGATGGCAGAAGAGAATTGTGAAGTGAAGTGGTTCACATGATGATCAGGGAGCAGAGATGCCACTCGAGGCAAGACCCCATTGCCCACCTCCTCTAGCCACACCAGGACTGCCTTCAGTTATCATTCAGTTAATCCTGTCAAGGGATCAATTCACTGACTAGGTGAAGGCTTTCAGAATCCAAATATCTCTTCCCCAAACCTTCTCACATTTTCTCACACATAAGCACTTTCGGGACACCCAAACCATAACATATACAATAGAATGTTTTATTATCATTTTCTCATTAAAATAAGTATTATATTCCTCAGACAATTCAGCCCTTTGTAACTACCTCATTATTTAATGTTGTGGTCAGAAAATACATTCTCTGTGATTCTGGGTCTTTGAAACTTTTTAAGACTTCTTCTGTTTTAGAATATAATTCTTTTTGTGTGTCCAATTTGAGCTCAAGAAGAATCTATATCCCCTGAAGAACATGTCAATTTTTAGAAATTCCTATTAATTCTTGCTATACTTGCATTCAATGATTCATTACCATTTTGTATATAACTGTACAGTTTACATTTTTTAAGAGGACAATGTAATAATTTTTATACTATTTTAAAATAGCTTATTTATTCATATATTCTGTCAATTATTTTATGAAGCTATACTATTAAGTACATATGTGAAACTGATATTTTTATTAATCCTTCTATAATGTTTTTATTTTTTTACAGTATTAAAATTATTTTATATTCACTAAGTTATTTTATTTTTTCAAATTTTCTGTGTACCTTTTCAAAACTATAACTCTTGTCGAGAACATATTGGGTTTTACTTTTCTTAAATAATATGATAGTAACTGTTGTTTGAGTTAAATTAAACTCAAAGTTACAGTTGCTTTAAATATCAAAAATCATGTCTGCCATTTGAATTTTTAAAAAAATTTTGTGCTTTTTTCTTTCTTTTCATTGGAGAGAAATATTCTATTCTGATTACTCAAAAGTTATATATTTTATTTTTCTTCAGTATTTGCTCTGTTTATTTTCTCTGTTGTTTTTTTATATTTAATACATTGACAATTTTCTCCTAAGTATGCTAAACACATAAGTACTACTGTTGTAACACTCTCCATTCTCCATTATGAGGGTAATGTCTGCCAGACCTTTAATCTGGTGTTATCATTACAAGTTTTTAAAATCTTTTTCCCTGTAGATAACATATTTCACTAACATTTATTTCTTCTTATTTTCTCATAGCCTCCTCTTGGTTTTATTTTATTTTATTGTAGAAGTTTATCTGAAGCATTTTTAAAGATAAATTTTATATTATGAATAATTTAGGATGTTGAATTCCAGGAAATATATTTATTGTGTCTTTCCATCTATATGATTTTCTAACTGGATATGCATTTATAGATGCAAAGTGGTATTAGCTTTGTCTTAAGATGATATTACATTTTCCCCCACATTCAATTTTGCTGATGAGATGTCAGATTGAATCTAACTTTGAAAGCTGCATGGGCATATGCTTTTCCCTCCCTGGTAGAATTTTCTCTGTGTTTAATTTCCTTGAATCTCATTGTAATATGGTTGGGATATATCATTGTCCTTGTCATTGCACCTTTGCTTCATTTCAAACTAAGGTATTTCAGATTTCTTAAAATTTAAAAATATATCTTGGCATTAGTTAAAATATTTATATGTTCAGAATATGTTGGCTTGTACTGCCATAACAAAATATCATAGATCAGGTTGCTAAACAACAGAAATTTATTTTCTTGCAAGTTCTGGAAGTTACATGTTCCAGATCAGTCTGGCAGGTTTGGTTTCTAGCGACTGGTGTGTAGTTGGTGTCTAACAGACAGCCAGCCTAATAGCACTGGGTGGGGTGGGAGACTGTAGCTCTTAAGATACTTATAAGAACACTAATACTATCTAGTGTTAAGATTATAACACTAATCTTATAAGAACACTAATTCTAGTGCCCATTCCTTATGCCCTCATTGAATTATTTCAACATATGAATTTAGGGAGACACAAACATTCAGTCCATAATATCCTCCATTGTTTTGTCCCTCTATTTTTCTTTATGTACCCATTTATTTTCATTCCTATTATATAGATATTTACATTTTTCTTGCATCACTTTTATATCTTAGTTTTTTTTTTTTAAAACCTATTGATACATCTCTCTGGGATGAGATGTTTCTAGGAGGATTTTCTGATTTACTCTTTGTTTTTATGAAAAGACTTTTATTTTTTATTTAATTTTCATTTTTTAAATTAGTTTTTAGTTATACATGACAATAAAATAATTTTGACATACCATACATACACAGAGTCTAATTTCACATTCCTGTGGTTGTACATGATTTGGAGTTATGCTGGTCATGGATTCAAATATGAACATAGGACAGTTATGTCCAATTCATTCTAGTCTTTCCCATTCCTATCCCTGCTCCCTTGCCCCCATTCCCCCAATCCAAGCCTGTGAACCACTACTCCTCATTACCCTCCACCTGCTGCCCATTGTGAGTCAGCATCAGCATATCAGAAAGCACATTTGGACTTTGGGTTTATGGGATTGGCTTATTTCACTTAGCATGATAACCTCCAGTTCCATCCATTTACTGGCAAGTTCTGTAATTTATTCTTCTTCATGGCTGAGTGATATTCCATTGTATATATGTACCACATTTTCTTTATCTGTTCACCTGTTGAAGGGCACTTGCCTTAGTTTCATAGCTTAGCTATTGTAAATTCCTCTGCCATATATGTGGTCACATCAATATCGTATGCTACTTTTAAGTCCTCTGTGTGTATGCTGAGAAGTGGGATAACTGGGTCAATGGTGGTTTCATTTCAAGTTTTCTGAGGAATTTCCATACTGCTTTACAGAATGGTTGCACCAAATTGTGGTCCCACCAGCAATATATGAATGTAACTTTCTCCTGACATCCTTGTCAGTGCTTAATTGTTACTTGTATTCTTGATAATTGCCCTTCTGACTGGAGGGAGATGAATCTCAGTGTAGTTTTAATTTGCATTTTTGTAATTGCTAGTGATGTTGAACATTTTTTCATATATTTGTTGATAGTTAATATTTCTTCTGTGAAGTGTTTGTTCAATTCCTTGGACCATGTATTGATCAGGTTATACGGGGTTTTTTGGTTTTAAGTTTTTTGAATACTTTAGATGTCATGGAGACTCATGCTGTATTGAGGTGTAGATGGCAAAGATTTTCTCCCATTCGGTAGGCTCTCTCTTCATATTTTTGATTGCTTCCTTTGCTGTGAAGAAGTTTTTAATACGATATAATCCCATTTATTGATTCATATTTATTTATTTATTTTTTATTTGTTCTAATTGGATTCTGAATTTTAATTCTTGTGCTTTCAGTGTCTTGCTGAGGAAATCAGTTCCTAAGTTGACATGATATAGATTTGGGCCTAGTTTTCATGTATTAGGCACAGGGTCTCTGGTCTAATGCCTAGGTCCTTAGTGCACTTTGCATTGAATTTTGGGCAGTGTGAGAGATAGGGGTTTAATTTCAATGTACTTACATATGGATTTCCAGTTTTCCTACCACATTTGTTGAAGAGGTTATTTTTTGTTCAATGTACGGAATTGGCACTTTTGCCTAGGAAGAGAAAACAATATTCATGTGAGGTTGTCTCTGTGTCTTTTATTCTGTACCACTGGTCTTCATGTATGTTTGGTGCCAATACTATGCTGTTTTTGTTACTACAGTTCCGTAATATAATTTAAGTTTTCTTATTGTGATGCCTCCTTTTTTTTTTTTTTTTTTACTAAGGATTACTTTGGCTATTTCAGGCCTCTTATTTTTCCAAATGAATTTCATGACTGATTTTTCTATTTCTATGAAGAACATCATTGGAATTTTAATAGCATTGCATTAAATCTGCATGATGCTTTTGGTAGTATGGCAATTTTGACAATATTAATTCTGCCTATCCAAGAACATGGGAGATCTTTCCATCTTCTAAGGTTTTCTTTAATTTCTTTCTTTAGTGTTCTGTAGTTTTCTTTGTAGAGGTCTTTCACCTCTTTTGTTTGATTGATTCCCAAGTATTTTATTTTGGTTGAAGTTATTGTGAATGGGATAGTTTTCTTAATTTCTCTTTCAGTTGATTCATCACTGATATATACGCACACAATTCATTTGTGGATGTTAATTTAATACCCTGTTACTTTGATGAATTCATTTATGAGTATTAGAAAATTTTTGATATCTTTTCCTATTTGTATCCCTTTGATTTCTTTATTTTGTCCTATTGCACTGGCTAGAGTTTCCAAGACTATGTAGAATGATGTAGTCTTTAGGTTTAGCATATATAGCTTTTACAATGTTGAGGTATGTTCTTACTATCCCTGGTTTTTCTAGTGTTTTGAACGTGAACAAATGCTGAATCTTCTCAAATGCTTTTGTCTGCATCTATTGAGATAATCATGTGATTTTTGTCTATAAGTCTGTTAATGTGGTGAATTATGTTTATTGATCTCTGTATGTTGAAACAACCTTGCATTCCTGAGATGTACCCCATTTGATCATGATCCACTATCTTTATAATATGTTTTTGTATGTAATTGTCAGTGTTTTTTAAAAAAAATTTGTGTCTAGATTCATCAGGCATATTGGTCTGAAATTTTCCTTTCTTGAGGTGTTTTTGTATGGTTTTATTATCAGGGCAATACTAGCTTTATAGAATAAGTTTGGAAGGGTCTTTTCTTTTTTGGTAGACTTTTGATGGATAGTGATAACCGCTGCTTGCCACCGGGGCTGCTCCAAGCAGCTCCGCTTACGGAAAACTGCAGCTTCTTTGCCTGATTGCTCCAAGAGGCTCCGCTTATGGAAAACGGCGGCTTCTTTGCCTGGCTTGCTCCAAGTGGCTCAGCTCCGCTTCTCGCACTTACGGCCCCACCAGTGGGGCGAAAGACACATACACTTCAGAGGTTCATGAAGCAGCTTCCCCTTTATTCCAATAACACCCTCAATATATAAGCAGTCTCATGCATAAGCAATTGTAACCAGATATGTCCATCCAATCCTGTTAAAGGTCAAGCAGTCACTCGCTCAAGCATACATGTAAAGTATATCTGTCCACGTGCTAGGCAGCTGAACTGATTATAATACAGCCAATTGTAAATGCGTTCTGCCTTTCTCCATGCATATTCAGAATGCCTTTTGCTCTCTGCCAGTCGCCATCTTCAGATGCACGTGGCGTAACCCTGGGCCCCGGGTTCCGCCCGCCACAACTCCCCCTTTCTGTTTATAAAAGGGACCGTGCCTGTCTTAGGTTGTCCATGGCAGAGCAACATCCTTACCCATAATTGGACAATGAGGCTCTAGCCCTCATTTCCTGTCTTAGGTTGGTATGAGCTCCCCATGAATCTTACCCGTCATTGGCAACCAGTCCAGCATAATAAACCAGAATTGGGGGGATGGGCCAGCATCAATTGCAATGAGAGCTTGGCGAATAATGGCTGTTTTTCTGCATGGATGTATATGCATTTTGTATATGCACAAGACAGATACAACACACAAGAGACCTCCCTGGGACAAAAACTTAAATCATTCTTTTCCCCATAGAACAGCAGACTGCAGAAATGTGGCCAAATGTTGTAAAGTTAGGAGGATATAGAATAGAGGAGTTGGTAAGGGGTACAGGATAGGGCCACATCTTCACTATCCCTCATAGTTCACAAGGGTCTCCTCCATTAATTTGGCGAGAATTTGCCAGCACCATCAGTGGGAGAAGTCTCCTCATCTTCTTCCTGTTTTTGGATCTCTGTGCCCTGACCAATCTCTCCGGCACCCAAATCGACGACTGTGCGTTCTGTGGGAAAACACAAACAGACCCTTGAGTCCAGATTAATACCGAATCTGGACCTTTCCATTGTCCTGATAGAATGTCCTTCCAGAGCACTTGAGGTAGATGCTTATTATTAGGCTCTGAATGACGGTCAGCAGCTGATCGGCCCTCAGAATCAAGATTTAAAAAATTTAAAATGAACAAGACAACAATTTGTCTTTTGGGGATCTGTATGATGCCCCTATTCCCCCTTTTTGTTTATAAAGCATGTTTTTAAGCGTTAATTGGGCACGCTCAACAATGCTTTGTCCAGTTGGATTATAGGGAATTCCTGTGACATGTTGAATACCAAAGGAGGAACAAAATTGTTTAAAGGCCTGGGACATATATCCAGGGCCATTATCTGTTTTAATTTGTTTGGGAGCTCCTAGGATGGAGAAAGAGTGTAAACAGTGTGTTATTACATCTTTGTTTTTTTCTCCAGTAAGAGCAGAGGCCATAATAAATCCTGAAAAGGTGTCAATAGACACATGAATGAATTGTAGTTTTCCAAATTCTGAATAATGAGTTACATCCATTTGCCAAATATGATTGGGCTGAAGCCCTTTTGGATTTACTCCTAACGAGGGGTTAGGAATAAATGTAACACCTTTAGCACAAGACTTGACTATGTCCCGAGCTGTTGCCTTAGTAATTTTATAGCGTGTGCGTAGAGTGGGAGCATTTACGTGAAATTTGGAATGAAAAATTTTTGCATTTTCAAGAGTATTAAAGATGTGTGGGTCTCTGGTGGCCATGTCTGTTAAATCATTGTGTAAACTTAAAGGACCTGGAAGGCCAGTATGAGCCCGAACATGACCAATAAAAAAAGGATTTTTTTCTGTCCCAAATAAGCTTTTGTAAACTCTGCAAATATTTCATAATAGTGGAGGTGAGGGAAATCAGACCAGTTAATTCTAAATTTTGAACAGCATTAACAACGTATTTGCTATCAGATAATAGGTTAAAAGGCTCATGGTGGGTTTTGAATACTTCTATAGCTACTAATAGTTCCGTTTGTTGTGCAGATAGAGTATTAAACAACAATGTTTCTGTAACATTATCTATAGTAATAGCAACCGTACCATTTTTTGATCCATCAGTAAATATAAGGGTAGCTCCTACAATAGGTTCTTTTCGGGTGACTTTAGGAAAAATTATAGGATGTTGACTCCAAAATTGGAGAAGAGGATCAGAAAGCAAATGATTGTCAAACACAGCAGAAGTACTAGTAAAGACTACAGCCCATGAATTTGAATTATTAATAAGGTATTGTATCTGATCAGTAGTATATGGAGTAGTGATAGTTGAGGCATGTGATCCAAAGGAGGAAAGGGATATTTTTAATACCTTAAGGATTAATTCTGCCACAGATTCAGTAAACCAGGCTAAGACCTTGTTAGGGGCATAATTCATGTGAACCCATAGAATAGGACCCTTTTGCCAAAACACTCCTGTGGGTAATTTATTTGTGGCCAAGACAATGAACGATAAAGGCTTAGTTAGGACAATACGATCAAGATGAGCCTTTTCCATAGCAGTTTCAACAAGCTTGAGAGCTGTTCGAGCCTTAGGGGTAAGCACTCGCTTAGAAAGAGGGTCAGAATCACCTTTAAGAATATCAAACAGGGGGCCCAAACTTTAGGTGGGTAAATGAAGGTAAGGTCTAATCCAATTAATATCACCCAAAAGTTTTTGAAAATCATTTAAAGTTCTAAGCTCATCCACTTGAACGGTAATTTTTATGGGTTTAACCATAGTTGCATTTATGATAGATCCCAGGAAGTTTTTGGTGTCTGTGATTTGTACTATATTAATGGCAATATGTAAGCCCCTTCTTTCAAGTGATTTTAGTAAGGAATTATAACATTGCTCTAAGACAGTTTTATCCTTATGAGCTAGCAAAATATCATCCATATAAGGATAGATTAAAAGTTGAGGGTTAATTTGTTGATACACACCGGGGTGGAAATTAATCTGATTACCTTGCCCTTCATACAGTCCTTGGCCTGTCAGCATGTTTAGATTCCATTGAGGATTGCCCACAACTACATTACATCAGGAGGTATCAGAACATAACTCCTGGTTAGCCACATTCCATTTTAATATGGCTGCACTTTTGTTAGGATTGGAAGCCATACCCAATCCCCTTAAAGTCTGATCTGCCTGCTGAAGTGGCCAGGCTTTGGGCCATTCTGTAATTTTGATAATACTTTTGTCAGCCCCAGTATCTAATAAGCCCTCAAAACTTTTGCCTTCTATCACTAACTTTGTCATAGGCCTGTCTTTTAAACCCCATGTTAACATGACCATATTTTGGCCAGTAGAACGTAACCCTTTATTTCCCCTAATAATATTTTTTGATGGATATTGATCATAGCAACTGGGTAAGACCAACAATTGTGCTATGCGATCACCCTGAGCTATTATTGCTACACCTCTTGGTGAAGAAGCAAGGATTTTTATTTCTCCTGTAAATCAGGGTCTATAACTCCAGGGACAATATTTAATCCTTTTAAAGCAGAAGAACCCTTCCCCAGAACTAGTTCCACTGTTCCTTTATGTAATGGGCCGACAACTGAAGTTGGTATTGGCTGTACTGCCATCTCTGGAGTTAATACTGTGCTGGCGGAGGCACAGAGGTCTGAACATCTACTTTCTCTTTCAGAAGCTTGACTTGATTGTTCTTTTTCTACAGTTTCTAATATCTTTTCCCCTTCTCTTAACTGTTTTTGAAATTTTGGTTCTTTGGAAGTCAGACAGAAATGAACTAATGTCACAACAACAACAGCAACAACTACAAACAGAAACCAAACAAGGAAAGGTAACACAATTAACTTACACATATTTGTTATGGTATGTCCTTTGCTGTCTCTTGGCACAGCCTTTCAATATATTCTCTCTCTAGGAGAATCTTCAGTTAATATTCCCTCTCTAGGGGAAGCTTCTGTTAAAACCTTAAGGCCACCGTTCCCTCAAAGAGGGAAACCTTTTCGTTAAATACACTAGCAAAACTGTCTTTTATTTATCTGAAGCGCTCACCAACTCCCAGTTTGATCCTTGTTTGATCGCGGTCTGGGCCACCACTTACCGAGGACTGCTGCTTGCTGCTGGGGCTGCTCCAAGTGGCTCTGCTTACAGAAAACCACGCTTCTTTGCCTGGCTTGCTCCAAGTGGCTCAGCACCGCTTCTCACGCTTACGGCCCCACCAGCGGGACCAAAGACATGTATGTACACTTCAGAGGTTCATGAAGCAGCTTCCCATTTATTCAAATAGCACCCTCAATATATAAGCAGTCCCATGCATAAGCAATTGTAACCAGATATGTCCATCCAATCCTGTTAAAGGTCAAGCAGTCACTCGCTGGAGCATACATGTAAAGTATATCTGTCCATGTGCTAGGTAGCTGAACTGATTATCATACAGCCAATTGTAAATGCATCCTGCCTTTCTCCAGGCATAATTAGAACACCGTTTGCTCTCTGCCAGTCACCATCTTTAGATGCATGTGTCATAACCCTGGGTCCCGGTTTCGCCCGCCACAGATGGAGTCTTCAATTTCATTGCTTGAAATTGATCTGTTTAAATTTTTTATGTCCTCCTGATTCAATTTGGATTAGTCATATAACTCTAGAAATTTTAGATATCTTTGAGGTTTTTTTTATTTTTTGGAGAATACATTTTCAAAATTGTTTTTGATTATCTGTATTTCAGTAGTGTTCATTGTGATATTTCTTTTCTCATCACAAATTTTAGTAATTTGAGTTTTTTTCTCTTCATTAGCTTGGTCAAGAATTTATTAATTTTATTGATTTTTTTCAAAGAACTTTTTCTTTTTTTGATTTTTGGATTGATTCTTTTGTTTAACTTTCATTGATTTCAGCTCTGATTTTAATTATCTCCCCTCCTTTTTCTAGGGCTTAGGTTATTTATTTGTTGACTTTCTATTCTTTAAATGAATGAGCTCAATGCTCAATTTCTCTTAGAACTGCCTTAATAATGTCACAGAGATTTTGATATGTTGTATCACTATTCTAATTTACCTCTTTTTTAAATTTCATCCCTGATTTTCTCCTGTTATCCATTCACCACTAAATAGCACACTGTTTACTCTCAAAGAGTTAGAGTAGCTGCTATTTTTTATTTTGTGTTGATTTCTAATTTAATTCCATCATGTTCTGATAGGAAGCAAGGTATTCACTCTATTTTATTATATTTGTTAAGATTCACTTTATGGTCTAAGATATGGTCTAGTTTCAAGAAGAATCCATGTGCTGCTGAGAAGAAAATGCTTTCAGTCATTGATGGATGAAATAATCTATATATGTTGGTTAAGTCTAAATTATTAATTATATATTTTTAATTCTATAGATTTTATATTTTTGTTTGCATTTGTTTGAAAGATCTATCCAGTGGTGAGAGAGTTGTTAAAGTTATCCAGTATCATTGCAATGTGGTCTATTTGCTTCTTGAAATTGAGAAGGGTTTGTTTGATGTATGCAGATGCTTCATTGTTTGGAAAATCAATATTTATGATTTTTACATCTTGTTGACTTATAATTCCCTTAAACACTATGAAATGCCACTCATTTTTCCTTCTGGCTAACACAGGCTTGAACTCCACTTTATCTGATATGAGGATAGAAACCCTGGCTTTTTGATGAGATCCATGCAAATTATGTTTTTTTCCCCATTCTTTTACCTTCAGTTTGAGTAGGTCTTTGCCAATGAGGTGAGTATCTTGGAGTCAGAATAATGTTTGGTCTTGTTTTCAAATACAATCTGCCAATCTCTATCTTTTGAATGATGAGTTTGGGGCATTTACATTCAATGTTACTATTCAGATAAGATTCTTTATTTCCTGTAATTTTAATTAATTTTTGGATTTTAATTTGAATTAGTTTCTCCATTGATTCACTGTCCTTTTAATGTAGTTCCTTCATTGCTGTTTTTCACTTTCATTTTTCATTTCTTCTTTATGAAATATCTTACTGAGTATGTTTGGTAGTGCAGGCTTCCTTCTTTTAATTTTTGTTTATCATGGAAGATTTTTATTTCACCAATTCTAAAGCTTAATTTTGTTGGGTATAGCATCCATTTTCTTTCAGAGCTTGGTATATATTATGCCAAGATCTCCTAGCTTTGAGGGTCTGGGTTTAGAGATCAACTGAGATCCAGATTGTTTTCCCAGGAAATGTGATCTGGTATTTTTCTATGAATGCCTTTAAAATTCTATACCTAATCTGAAGATTAGGTATTTTCATAATAAAGTGACTTGGGTCCTGTAAGTCTCCTGTATTTGATTGTCCATTTTATTTTTTAGGTTTGGGAAATTTTCTAATGTTATATCATTGAAAAGAGTGTGCATTCCTATTGTGCATATCTATCCCAATAAATCTTAAATTTGGTCTTTTCAGGTTACCCCATATTTTTTGAAGTTCTGTTCATGGTCCCTAATATCTTTTTTCCACAGTGAACTTTGTTTTCAAGGTATATTTTTTGTCTTCAGTGTTTGAAACTCTGTCTACCAAGTGATCTAGTCTGTTGGTAATGCCTTCAATTGAATTTTTAACTGGTTTGATTTCTTCATTTTAAGCATTTCTGTTTATTTTTTCTTCAAAATCTCTCTTTATTGAAGTGATCTTTCGCTTCATATATTTTCTCTCTGAATTCATTTCTTATAGCATCTTTTACTTCACAGATCAGTTTAACTATGTAAATTCTAAACCGTTCTCTGACAATTCTTCTACTGCAGTGTCAATGGATTCTGTTATTGTAATATCTTGGTTTGTTTGGGCAATTTGTTCCCTTGCCTTTTCATGTTTTTTGTATGTCTTACCATCTAACACTACAGATCTGAGGCAGTAGAATTTCTACCATGTGGACTTGTGGTGTCCCTGAATTTTTCCAGTATCTCACAGTTTAGGGGAGACACATAATAACAACCAGTGTAAACAATATGCAGCATTAAACAAATAGTTCCTACTATGACATCTATAATGTTAATTATCACAATAAACAGAAATGATATACTCAGTTATTGCCTACAATGCAAACAGCAAGTTTGCAAAATTATTTTTAATTTCAAATGATGGACACAGAGAAAATAGAAGTGATACAGGCTGTGATGAGTATGAGGGAGGAGGAGAGGAGATAGAAAAGAAAAAAAACTGAAAGGAAGAGTGAAAGGGAGAATAATAGAGATTGGCTCTAGCAGAATAAAAGACAAAGAATCAAGGGAAAGCAATAAGTAAGAGAATATATATATATATATACATATATATAAAGTAAAAATTTAAAAATATATAAGAATATAAAACAAAACTAAAATATACTAATCAAACATCCTAGTCTTCAAAAAATTGATCCATAAAAAATAATTGGCTTAAAAATTGCTAAAAATGAGAAAAAATATTTGAGTGTGTATGTCATCCATGTATCATTAAGGTCACAATTTAACAGAGAAAAGAAAAAAAGAGAGAGAGAGAGAGAGAAAAAAAAATCTCAATGAAAAGTTAAAGAATTCTTTCCATTGGGGTTCAAAAGATTCTCAGCTCTTCTCAGCAGTCTTAAGTGGGGTCATCTGTAGTGTGATGCTCCACCCTCAGGATTGCTGGAGTGAAAGAGGTAATCCCATAGGCAGAATTCCTGGAGGCAGGATTTCAGCTAAGTGGGCTCCAGGTTTTTCGCTAAATGTCAATCAGTCTGCAGATTTTTCAATCAATGTACCTCTGGGGCCCTGTAATTTCTGGTTGATGCTGGAAGACTGCATCGTAGGGATTCCTCTAGGTTCTACTCTCATGGTGAAGGAGTGAATTCTTAGTCTCCTACATCATCTTCAGTTCCCACGTTTCCTAGTCGTGAGTTCAGTCTTCAAACACTGTCCCACCAACTACCCTTCTAAATTTCCAGTCAGTTGTTTCTTTCCCAGCTGGCCCTGCAATCAGCGGAAATGGAGGGGGAGGGGTAGAACTGGGTGGGTCTCCATGACCAGTTGTCCCTGTATAAACTTCTCTCCGGGTTTGCTTTTTTTCTGGACACTTAAGCACACTGTATGTCATGCAGTGTGCTTTGCCAGGCCTGTATTTCTGACCAAACATGGGTGTGCCAGGAATCGTCTCCCTCAACTGCTGGCCCCTGCACTGCTGCTGCAAAATGGTTTCCTCCTTTGTCCTCAGCAGGTTGCCGGGAGAGATGGTGGCTTCTTTCCTGCACAAGGAAATTGTGCAGCACACCTTTCAGTTTAGTCCAGCAATGTCCTTTATCTCTAAACACTCTTTATGTAGACATGCCTCAGGCCTCTTAAAAATGCAGGTTCCTTTAATCCCGTTATCACTCTACTTTGCTGGAAGAGGGACCATTCTGGTTCATGCTTCTGGTCTGGCTGTGGCAGCTGCTGTGCCACTGTGGATTTCTTCCTTAATTTATTATATCCAACCTCCTGAGTCCCAATCAGTCCAGTTTTAAATTCCAGTGAAGCTCCCCCACACACTTTTTTTGGTTCACCCACCTTATAGAGAAGCTACCTGTCTGCTTTCTTGGTTTCACACCATGGAGGAGCCAGGAAAGTGACCTGCTCTATTCCACCAACTTGAAAACCCTCTGATTTGCTCTTAATGCTCATTCATTTATTTTTCAGTTCTATACTCCATACATTCTGTAATTTAATTCCACCTAATGGCATTAGGATCTTAGTATTTCTGCTTGGGTCTCCATTTATCTGTATATTTTTTCTTCAAAAAATAATATTTCACACATGTATTTTAGTGTATGTATCACATTTAATTAAATTCTATATTTGCCACATTAATTCTATTGGATTTCTGACAGTTGTTTGTTCTCCTATCTTTATTTTAGAAATGCAAAGATGAATTTCGACACCAATTCATACTTCCTTGTTAGCTCCATTGACTAACGATATGTACTAAGCAATCCAAGAAACTGGCAAATCCAGCATATGGTGGATGGGGTGGATCAATGATTCCATTACAATGATTCCGTTGCTGTTTCCCCCACAGGACAGCAGCTTCCTGTTGCCTGCAGCACTAAAATTAGCCTGATCCAAGAGGTGCATCAGGTGTAGGATAGAATAGAGAGAAGGAGGAATCCTGGCACTTTCTCCTTGCAGTCAGGAAACTTCCTTTGTTGTGGCTGGGTTGATGCTGTGGTTTCTGTGCATCTCGAGGGCACCTGTGCAGGTGAAGGTCTACCTAAGTCAATGAACAATTGAAAAATGCCAAGGATCCAGTTTGCCTTGGTCTATGCTCCCTGCCTCACATTGTGCTTTCTCTTTAGGATACAGATGTCTCATTAGTTCTGATGGGGCTCAGATCTTTATCTTTCCTCTTCTGGGCTTCACTCAGGTTTGAGTGGAGTAGAGAGGCACTTAAGGCTTGTTCCTCTTCCTTATGCCAGGACTCAGAAGTCTATCGTTACTTTAGTACACTCCAAATTCATTGTTTGTTTTTTGTTAACCATCCTATGGTATATTTTCCCCCCTTATTTATAACTTAAATAGAATTGTTTGGAATTTATCTGTTACATTATCATTTAAATAACCAAGCTTTTGTTTCTTTGTCCTTTGAAATGTTTTTCTTCCAGCTTATTAACTTCATCTTTTAGCTTTCTTAAAATCTCTTCATAATTTCTTTTGACTTATGTGTGCATTTATGCTAATTTATTATTAATGTAGGTATAATTAATAAATGCACTGAGGATATAAAATTTTCCTCTGAGAAAATCCTTAAAAACCTTTCTGTATAATGCTCTCCTTTTGTCATTTTCTAAATAATATGTACCTTTCAACTTTTATTTTAGAAAAAAAAAATACATGTACCTACTAGATGGTGACTTATTTCATCTGATTTTCAGTTTTGATTGTTTTCCAAATTTTTATTTGATTTTTGTTATAATCAAGAAAATATAACAAATATAATAAATATTTTTTGAAAATTGCTTTTTTATACACTAAGTTTTTATTTGTTCTAGTTAGTTATACATGACAGTAGAATGCATTTATGCATTTTGATAATTTATTACAGTGATGCAGCCACATCAATGTTTATAGCAGCTAAACTAAGGAAAATTACTTTTGAAGCCTCTCTATCAAATTCCTAAAGATTTATTTAAAAATTTACTCATCATGTATTCTTTAATAACTAATGATTCCTTGCACTTACACATTAGTTCTTTTAGTTGATCTATTAAAATTTAGTGTTGTTACTACTTCTCACAAAATTTGTCTCTTTCTTTTTTATTCTATTAATTTTCCTAGTTGAAGATTTGGGACTGTAATTCTGATATAGGTATTTATTTTGTCATAATTCTCCATGTCATTGTTCTTTCATTATTTTCAACCTTGATTTTTCATTTTTTTCTAAGTACATGTTTAAATATTTTTTAATCCAGAATACTTGTTTAGTGTAATGATTTGATCCTTTCATATTTAATGTAACAACAGAAATATTTCATCTCATCACTGTCTGTGATGTCACATTCTGTCATATTTTATAATGCTTTAGACTCTGAGAATACAGCAGAACACAAAAGTGGAGAAATTATCTCCTCTTACAACATTTACATTGTAATTACCAATGACAGAAATTAAACAAATATATGATTTATAAAGGCAGATACAGGTAGTACCCTAAAGGGGAAAGGTAGCTGATGGGCTCTGGGATTGTTGGGGTGGGTTATTTTTAACATAGTGCTCATGAGTGTTACTACTCAGAAGGTGACTGAACAAATGTCAGGAGGAGATGAGGAAAGAATTACCAATATTTGTGACTAAAATGTCCCCAAAAAGGAGTGTGGGTGTATGGGCCCTGGTCCTGGTGAAGAGTGCCTGGCACGTAGCGTGAAGCTGAGGATGTGTGTGGGCTGGAGCCAAGGAGCATGAGCGGAAAGGACCGCGAGGGCAGAGGGGCAGCAGGACCCAGCAGGCCTCTTGAAGTTGTATAGATCAATGTGAGTTTGTAAGTTTCTCGACTTCTATTTTCAATGAGATGAAAAACAACCGGGCAGTTAGTTGTGACAACAGGAAAGACATGCTCTGTTTATATTTTATAGGATCTTTCAGACTCTCAGGTACACCTAAGAGAGGAAGCATAGAAAGAATTAGCAAGGGCCCCAGCAAGAGGAACTGCTGTTATCGGCGACAGAAACGGGATCTTGATTACAGGGATAGCAGTGGAGGTGGCGAAAATTGGGAGGACCTTGAATTCATCTGGAAGGTGGAAAAGGCAGAAGTTTCTTGTTCATTGGATATAAAGAGTGGGAGAAAGAGAGGACTCAGGAATACCCCGAGGGCTGGGTCCGATAAAACAGGACTGAAGTCTATACTGCTGTGGTGGGCGTGATTTTATGAAAGATCATTTGTCCAGTATTTATAGGTTTCAGTTTCAATGCCTCTAAATTAACAAAACAGAAAAAGAAAACCAAATATACAAATTAGACATATAAGTCTGGAACTCAGATATTTAGACTGGCTGGATCTAGGATTCATAGATTACAGTCTTTTCTTCAAGAATTTGTAGATATTGATATTTTTCTCTCACAACTTGTATTGCAATTAATGTTCCATGAAGTTAATAATAGGTTTTTGAAA
This sequence comes from Sciurus vulgaris, assembly GCF_902686455.1. Lineage (NCBI taxonomy): Eukaryota > Metazoa > Chordata > Mammalia > Rodentia > Sciuridae > Sciurus > Sciurus vulgaris. The sequence continues at coordinate 75,540,395 of NC_136463.1, forward strand.
ATACAAAACATAAGGAAAAAATTCTACTATATTCAATGTATATTAGAAAAAAGATATACTAAATAATCATTAATTAATCTTTGACATTTATTTTATAATTACATATCTCTTTTTTAAATTTTTTTATTTATTTTTGTGTGGTGCTGATTATTGAACCCAGTTCCTCACATATGCTAGGTAAGTGCTCTACCACTGAGCCACAACCCCAGTCCCAACAGTTATATATCTCTTTTTAAAAAAATCTTATAGTTATAAACCAATTTCTGAATATGTATGAATGAGTTCCCAAACCTTTAGTTTCAAACTATATTCAGAGTATTTCAAAACCTTCTTTAGATTTAGTGTTTTATGAATCATTTTTCTTTGTTGGGAGTTACATTGAAAAAAAAAAACATTACTTTTTAAAATACAGACAAAGGATATTTTTAAAGGTTTTCAGATACCTTTGGCATAGTCAAGTTTATTTTAGGGGAATAATGCAGAATATTTGACTTTAAATTCTTATTCATTAAATTCAGTAATTTTTCTTTTTTCTCTTTGTGGAATTGAATATCTCATGACCCTAACTTGTCTTAAAAGTCACTAGATATTTCTCTGGTGCAGGATGATGTGTTCTTTTTAGTACATCATCAGTTATAACAACTATTCCTAAACACACAAAGTCTATGTTGGAGCCAGAGACATTTGACCAGATTGGGTGTGCCAAGGCAAAGAAATCATCATTTCAGTTTCCCCATCTGTCGGTTTTCACTGATTTGGGTTTTAGAACCTGTCTTTGTCCCAGCCATTCCTTCTCCATGTCTCTAACTCAATTTCCTGCCATGTCAATTACTGCACTATATTACTTTTTAGATACTTGTTAATTCTTTACCAGTACTATTTTCTTAACTTTTTAAAAAAACTCAGCGACTTCAAATTCATCTCAATTTGTTGTACTTTATCATTAATCACCAAGATCATGTGTCTTTGATGTGCATACAAATCAGTTTCTGTGCAAACTGTTACTCTGATTTATGGAGTTAATCCTTTAACTCCTTTTCGTCTGTCTCTTGCATGCTGTATTTATTTTTTCTTCTTTTCTGTTGTAATATTTCTTCATAAGATGTATGATTTTGTTTTATTGGTTTAAACTACCATAACCCAGACAACAAAACCTGCTATTTGTCTCAAAATAGTGTTTAAGTTCTTGAAACTCCTATTTTCCTGGGTACTGAGCAACTCTTTCTTTATGACTTGAATCTAAAGGACTAGATGATTTGGGTTTACATGATTTATTTATAAGTTGTATGGGGGAATGACATAGGTTTGTGAGTAATTTCACAAGTTACTTTGTTTCTGTATTTTCTTTGGTTTTCTGGGAAGACCATTCACCAACCAGTTTTCTGTTGGGTGAGGATGGGATGATTTCTAGGCTGTTATCAGTTGACAGAGGTAAACACACTTCTAAACACAGAAGAATTCCTGTCTTTCATGTTCTTCCCTTACTTACTTCATCCTTTAGATTGGAAAACATTCCTCAGTTAGGGTAATACATTCTGTCCCTGTATTAACAAACCTAGAATAAAAAGCAATATAACTTTGTCAAATATCTAGTCCTTTGTCCCAAGTGACACAATAAGATCTCCAAACTTCCTTTTGTGTTCTATCCTGGCCTTCCCAACTAGAGGTAATGAGTTTTTCAATTTCTACATTTAATTTTACCATGGAGTATTACCCTTTCAGTGATAGTAGTGTGTCTTAGAATCTTAGGATTTTCTTTTCAATGAAAGAATTTCAACTAAAAAGAGCCCTAAGGTCTTATTTCAATTGTTATACATTTCCATCACAAATAAACATATACAAATAATATCTATGAATATTTAGGTTGTAGATGTGTTATTGTATTTGGTATGTTCTCTAGAATAGTTTCATATTCTCCATATCCATGATTGTTGAAGAATTATTTTTTTTCTGATTGAATATCACACTTGCTTTTCCCAATGAAATGGAAATAAAAGTAATATTATTTTAGTAACTTTCTTAGTATTTTCTAAACAGATGATTTAAGAACTATGACAAGAGTTTTAAAAAATTTTCTCCTAGGTACTCAGATATGGGTCTGACTCTATAAGTCATGATACAGTATATTCCGCACAAAAATACAGCAAGTATTTAATGTGAATTAGAACTCAAGCATTTGTTGTTTATAAGCCAGTGAGATTTGGGAGTTGCATGTTACTTAAATCTGATCTCACTAATACGGTATTAGCATTGCAGGTGATTTTTTACATTTATTTATTTTGTTACTGCATTGGTTTTAGGGAGTAGTTTAGGAAGATTTTCTAGACTTCCATTTCCCCCTAAAAGTTAAATTTAACTTAACTCAATAATTACATTGAATTGAACTGAAAGACATTATTTAGTGTATGCCTGTGAATGCATATACCCAAACCACAGTAAAATAAATAGATGGAATAGATTCTGATTTCTATTTATATCAAATTTAACCTGGTGTTTTTGTCTGTTACATTTTTGGCACTGTGTGAGATGAAAACTTTGAATCTCATATGCATATTCTCATATTTGACTAATGGTCAATCTCAGTTTTCATACCATAGCCTTTGTATAACAAAACATACAAATACATGCCATGAAAATAGGGCAGTGGGCTAGTAACTTGTTCACATAAAAAATATCAGTAAGCTGGATGTGTAGGAATCTTGCCAAGTGTTACTTCCTCTATATTCTTCTTTCAGAGGCAAAGCTTATGAGCATAATTAAAGAACATTGAATAAATAAGTTACCTATCAAATTAAATTGTATATCTAAGATTATAAAACTTAAGTTTTGTGCATCATCATGCAGAGAAATGATTGGCATTGACCACAGTTGTCAAGCCAACCAGGGGGAGTTCAATAAGTCTGAGAGTATGAACATAGAAACCAGTCCAGTGGCAGAAGAAAATATGTGTCTGTCTTTGAGGATCTAGGACTTGGTTTTCATTAGAGATAGAGTGATTTGATGTCAAATTGTTAAAAGCCAGAAGCCGTCAAATAAAGCAAAATTCTTTCAAATGATGACTGCCATCACTGAGAAAAATATGCAAATCCTCCACTAACAGAAAGTCGTTTATAATGTAAAAAAGAACATGTATTTTTTAGAAGGTCATTCAACCAGAATTATTCCCATTCTTAGTGAATATCCAGCTGCTCCCAAATAAACATTTCAGATAGAGAGGATTAGGTCACCGGCTGGAAAAATCCATACTACTCAAACTGGACTTCAATTTTATGTGACTCAATAGAGGTTAATACCTTGGGGCATTTCTGTGCTACCACTCTGCCTGGAATACCTTTATCCTTCTACATCCTCATATTTCATGATTTAGTTTAAGCTAAATGAGGCAAGCCCCTTTTGTAAATCTATGATATTCTTATTTAGCCATTGACTCTTTCAAGCAGTTGTCACATTATACTATCATTAGAATGTGAACTCCTTGAGGACTCTTAGTTGGTGCCAAGTAAATATTTACTGAATGAAAGAAAGTTAGATGAGCAGGAAGGAAGAATACTTTAGTTACTTTGATCTTAACAGTAATTAAATTGGGTAGGGTCACAAATTGAATTGACTTACATCTTAACAGGGTCAATGAGATCCACATCAAACCAATTAGATTCAGTGAAATTAAAAAAAAAAAGCATCAAGTGCTAGTGAATACAGGGAACAGCTGGAACTCCCACACACTGCTGGTTTGAATGCCAAATTACAGCCATTTTTGTGAGCAGTTTGACAGTTTCTTATCAAGTTCAATATAAAATCATCTTAAGACTGAGCAATCTCATTCCTAGGAATTTACCCAGTAGAAACTACCGCATATATCCCCACAAAGACTTACATATAAATGTTCATAGTTCCTTCATTCAAAATAGCCAAAAGTAAAATAAACAAGAGTTAGGTGGAAAACAACCTAAATGTCTACCAACTAGTAATTACCATTGTGAAATGCAATGCAATATTCTCAGAAAAAAAAATTAAAGAACTATTGATAAATCAACATGAATTATTTCTAAATCATTGTACTAAGTGAAATATATTAGATTCAAAAGAATACATATTTCCTTTAGAATATCATCCTTTAGATGATATTTTCGAAAAGGTAAACTAAAAATGAGGTTTCCAGGGTTTATGTTCTGGCATAGAGAAGACATTGATTAAAAAGGGACAAGAGGGAATTGGTGTGGTGCAAAAGGTTTATTTTATATTTTGATTATGGTAATTGTTAAGGGTCTATGCATTTCTCTGGACTGAAGTCTTCACCTAAACAGAGTGAATATTATTTTAAGTAATTTACATCTCAACGAACCTAAGAAAGGCTTAGGGTATGACATTTTGTTTCCTCCCTTTAATGAAATAAAATGTGTTATGCATTCATTATTTACATGTTCCTCACAAAACTAGAATTATCTAATATAAATTATGGAATGTGCATCAAATTGAAGAAAATTCATAAATTCAGTGTCTACTTTGTGCCAGCATCAAGCCATATTTTGTAGAACGCCCTCAATCATTTGAGCAACACCATGAGTTAATGTCTTTCTTTTTCTACAGATAATGTATTTAAAGATCACATCATTTAACTACCTTGTAAAAAGGAGACATTGGCACCAGGACTTTTAACTAGATAAACCTGACACTAAGGGCTCTGGTGCTAAACACATGTGACAATGTCTGTTTGACAGCAAAACTGTCATTTTGAGTATTCTTTGCCATGTGTAAAAGGGATCATATTATTTTCTTGTCTACAACTCATACATTTATCTCCATGGCACATTGAATAACATCCACACCTCTCTTAACAGTCTTTAATGGTCCATATGTCCAGGTCTTTGACACCTCTCTAGTATTCTGCATTGCTCTCTTTCTGTGGTTCACTAAGTGTCACATAAGCAAAGCTCTTTTCAAGTTTTAGATGTTGCTCCCATCTCCTGGACATCCCTCCTTTTATTTTAATCCTTTTGTTTTCCCATAACTGGGCTGAGGATTGAACCCAGGGATGCTTTGCCACTGAGCTACATCCCCAGATATTTTATATTTTATTTTATTTTTTGGAGACAGGATCTCAAAACTTGAGATCCTGTACCTCCTGACTCACTGGGATTACAGGTGTTCATCATTGTGCCCAGGTTGAAAATCCCTACTTTCTATATGTTCTATAAAGGAATGTGTTTTTCATTATAGTTTCAAGTTAAATGTCATTTCAGTAGAGATATCTTCCTAAGCCACTTCATATGAGGAGATATCCTCTCTCTTGCTATTATTTGTTACTGTTTTCCCTCCATAAGTCAACCCTGTACATAGCATAGGACACAATAACTGCTTAGTATATTTCTTTTTCCTTTTTATTTTTCTTTTTTATTTGCCACCCTGGGGATCAAATCTAGGAGTTCACACATGCTGAGCAAGAGCTATACAACTGAGTTATATACTCAACCCTCAATAACTATTTTAATAAACAAATTAATAAATGCAAGCAGCCATAAAGGCAAAATTGTTAAAATCTGGTACAAAAGAAAAGATCACCTAAAGGAAAACTTTTGTCCAGTGAAGCTGGAATCTGAGGTCTGCATATATTAATGAAATCAATAAATAGCAATAGGCTTGCTAGAAAGACAGAAACCAGGATTAAATCAATTAAGAATATTGTCTCTATGTAGATTAGAAACATCAACTAAATTAAACTGTTGAAAATGGAAGATTAAAAGAATATTAATGAACTGATAAAAACTTGATAAGATTTCCAAAATGCTTTTTGTTTGTTTGTTTTTTATTTCCATGTGAACAAAGTGTGAAGAAAAGGCATTTTGAGGGTGCTTCATACCTTCTTAATGTCTCACAAATACTATTTACTGAAGGGCACTGCCTGATCAATAATCTTCATCATTCATGCTAAAATAAAATAGCAGTTGAGACTTTTTGTCGTCTACCCACATAAGGAATTAAGCAGGATTTTTTCAAAGATTAGTGCATGTCCCCATACAATTCCCTGGTGTTGATCTTACTTTTGAAGGATTTATTTTGCTATGATAGTCACTCTACAATATTGGGCTCCAAAGCTACCACCAGTGCTCTGAAAAGAGTCCACCGAGCTCTCTGTTCCTCAGCAGGATCCTGTCTCCTATCCCTCATCTTCAGAAACACTTCCTACCAGGAAGTTACACTAAACTGAAAACCTTTTTTCACCTTTAGTAATTGAGCATGTCCTTCCACACACAATGCCCTTTCCCACTCCAACATATGTGTGCACACAGGTACACTTGGACACACACACAACACACACACACACACACACATACACACACACACACACACACACATGAACACATTATGGGAATTAATCCTCTCATGTTCTTTTTCTCCATTATATTAGATAACACAACACATCCATGTTGCTTCACCCTCTGCACGGGTTGTGTTCCTGTTTATACCTCTAACATTTTCTCCTTCCACTCATGGTTCTTGGTTACATTGAACTTTCACTACAACTATTTAATCTCAAAGTAACAGATCCCCTAATTGGCTCTTCTGAACCTCTCTCCCAGTTTCCCCCAATTTTTCTATATTGTCTTCTAGAGCCTAAGGTTCTATTATGAGCAATACCCCTGTGTCTTTAACCTTTTCACCTTCTTGCTCTCACATAAATCTACTTCACTGTGAGGATGTTAAAGATGAGGCATTTGTTCTTTATGGAACATCCTCTTTCTATTGGTCTCAAAAATGGAATGCTTCTTGTCAGGGCTTCTAAATAATTCCTTATTCTTATGTCCATTATCCTTCTCTTATTCTATTTTCCTAAAATTAAAAAAAAAATAGTCAAGTACACTCTTTGCAGTTTATATCCCTTCCTTGGGACAACTGATCTAATATAGTAAAACTAAAATAAAATCAAAATATGCCAACTGCTCATCTGTAAAATGTTTGGTGAATTTGCTTATGTAGGCTTTCAGATTGTTTAACAAGACACATCTATTTTCAAAGCACCATTCAGTTTCTGAAAGATAATTTCACATCATGTAAAACTCTTTAAACTTCCATGACCTACCACCCTCTCACTCTTTCAGCTACTAATCATATTTCTTGTTCCACTGAGGACAGAAAATCAATCACAAAATAACATCTTCATCTTCTAAAGCTTTTCCTCTTCTGACTCATGCCTATTTGTCCTTTCTTTCATTAAAATGGGTGCAGTATCATCATTATTGCCCCACTTCTCTGCTCAATTTATGCTATCATTTACATAATCAGTTAATACGCACTGTCTCCATTCAGTCTTCCCTCTTGGGCTTTGGTGTCTGCCACTACCCTGTGCACATTATGGTCAATGTCACTAATAACTAAATGATGGCAAATCTAATGGCAAATTCTCAGTACTCATGTATGATAGTCTGCTTTGGTTGCTATGACCAAAATGCCTGATGAAAATAACTGAGAAAAGCTGTTTTGTCTTGGCTCATCATTTCAGAAACTCAGAGGACAGTTGCTCAGCACATGGCAGGTATAAGGCAGAGAAAGATAGGAGGGTGTTAGGGACAGACCATGCCCCCAATGCTATATTTTCTCTAGCCTCTTTCTGTCTATCATTTTCATCACCTTCCAATAGTGCATTCAAATTATTAATCCATCAAATTTACTAGTACCCTGAAGAGGCCAGAGCCATCATACTCCAATCTTTTTACTTCTGAACATTTTCTGCTTTGCCTAACATTTGAGCTTTTGGGGGTATATCCCAGATCTAAACCATCATCATGTCATCTCTCCTCAGAATCAATATTTGAAGCAGCTGATCACACTGTCTTCAAACTTTTCCTGCAGTTTGCTGACATACTCTACATTCCTCTTTTTTCCTCTTTCATCACTGTTTTGTTCTCTGGTGTCCTGTCCTCTCAATTTGTTCTTACTTTCTAGGTGACAGCAACTAACTTCTGAGAGTTGAAGGCCAGCTGATGGTCCCCAAATATGTGTCTGTATCTTATAATGCCTTCCATGAGCATTGTGTAATTCAGATTACTATAGACAACTACACGTGATTCTTTTTCTTTAATATTTTTTGTTGTTGTTCAAATTAGCTATACACCTGACTCTTACTCTTGGATGTTTAATTGATGTCTCATGCTTGTCCTGGCTATTACTGAAACTTTGATGTCTCACACCTGATTTTTTTTTCATAACTCACTGAATGACATCAATATTTGCCAAGAGGCAGGCACCAAGGTTTAGACTTATCTTAATAATGTATGTATTAATGTATTAATTATGGACTGCTGTGTAACAAGTTTCCCCAAATTTCATAGCTTAAAATAGTAGATATTTAATCATGTTGTCGATTTCTGTGGATCAATTGTCAGCAGTCAACTTGGTTGTGAGCTTCTGGCCTCATGTTTCTCTTGAGGTATGTAGGACAGGAGCAAGATGGCTATAGTTAGGATCTCTTGTAAAGACTTTTAGACAGCTATGTTTTTAATATGTAATCAAGGTCATAAATACCCTGTATCAGCATATGTAGTCAAGGTCAGAAATATCTGCTTGTGAGTATGAGCTCACTTATGAGCTCACTATTGACAATATGCCTTCTTTGTTTGGTCTGCATATAAAAGAGGCTTATGGAAAGAGTTGAGAGTCTGCTGCCATCTTTGTATAAAGAATGTTTACTAATCCAACTGCACCTCATATTTCCCACCTGCCAGGATCCTGAATCTGTTTCCCCAGGTATGAGCCCTGGCAGGAAAAGGTGGCAGTCAAGCTGTCATCCAGGTTCTACTTGACTCCAGACTCAACTAGGACTGAAGGATTTTCTCCCAGGTTCACCCATGTAGTTTAGGCAGGCTTTCATTCTTCACTGGCTCTGCTACTGAGGATCCCAGATCCTTGCCTTCATGATTTGGTATTCCCCATAGGACATCTTATTACAAGGTAGCTTGTTTTCCCTAATGTGAGGAATCCATGAGATGGAAAGGGACAGTAAGCATGTCAGAAAACAGTCAGCAGAGAGCAAGAGTGGGTTCTCAATACAGAAGCCACATTATTTTGGCCATCTAATTTTGAGGTGACAGGCTATCATTTTACCTTCCTCTCTCCTCATCAGCTATATTTTTTTCATACTTAGTTAGAGGAGTTTACACCAAGACCTGGATGCCAGGACAAAGGGATTACCTGGTCCCATGCTTTTGAGCCACTTAGTGCTAGTGATACTCTGATCTGATTGGTTCTGGGTCATGAAAGTGGTCAATGAAACTGTCTCCCTCGCTCAGTGCTTGGTGACATCTCTTTGATAGTTTGATATTAGCCATACTGGGAGTATTAAAATCATGAAACTGGAAAAAGGTACAAATTAGGACTTTTAAACTTTCAGGCAGCTGGTTGTTAAGCATTTACCAGCATATCTCTGCTTCCATACCACATCCAAAGCATTGTCGTAAATCATTAGTACTGTCTTCAAAAATACTTTGAGCTGCCCACTACTCATCACTCAGCACTTGTATAAGTCAGTATCATGTTTCACCCAACCTAAATACAACTACTTCCTAACTAATCTTCTTTTACTTTGCTTCTTATTCCCAGAATTTTTTTCCTTGCAAAAAATCAGTTAGATCTGTGAATCAGATCATGTCATTTTCAGGTTCAACATCCTATTGTTTCCTGTCATATTCAGAATCGAGTTCAGAGACTGCACTGCAAGGCCTTAAGTGATATGTTCTTGTCTGCATCTCTGACTTTTCCTTTCATTTTATGCTATATTCACTTATTACTGTTCCCATACTGGACTAAACATGCTCATGTTCCAGGGCTTTTGCTTTTGAACTTGTCTGAAATGAATTAATGTGTGTGTGTTTGTGTGTGTGTGTGTGTGTGTGTGTACATATTATATGCAATGTGTATATATGCAAAATAATGCATATATAGGTGTGTATATGTTTTAGTCAACTTTTTCACTGCTGTGACTAAAGGACTTGACCAGAACAATTATAAAGGAGGAAAGTTTATTTGATGGTTTAAGGTTTAAGAAGTCTCAGCCCACAGTAGTCCAGCTCCATTCCTCAGTACTCCAGTGAAGCAGAACATCATGGCCAAAGAGCGTGGCAGAGGGAGGAGACTCACATGATGATCAGGGAGCAGAGAGGCTCCACTCACCTGGTACAAAATATATATATACCCCAAAGCCATGCCCCAATTCCCATCTTCTCCAGCCACACCCTACCATTTCAGTCACCACTCAGTTAATCCTCATAAGGGGAATAAAACATGAATTGGGTTAAGACTCTTACAACCCAATCATTTGTCCTCTAAACAGCACACACACACACACTCTTATGGTTTGGATGTGAGGTGTACTTCTAAAGCTCACATGTGAGACAATGAAAGAAGGTTCAGAGGAGAAATGACTGGGTTGTAAGAGACATATATATATTTCATCTTTTCTCATAGGTCACACCCTCATTGATGTTCTCTTCAGTACTATACCTAAAGTTCCACCTTTAGTATATCATATATTACCTATCAATATTTTCTTTTAAAAGCTTTTTTGTGCTACTATGGTTTAGATATGAGGTGTTCCCAAAAAGCTCATGTGTAAGAAAAGCAAGAAAGTTTAGAGGTGATATGATTATATTATAAGAGCTTTTACCTGATCAATGCATCAATCCACTGATAGGGATTAACTGTTTGGTTGTTAACTATAGGTAGGTAAGGTGTGAACTATCTACTGGAGATAGATCATTGGGTACATGCTTTTTGGGCATTATTTTGTGCTGCGTGAGCAGAGTTCTTTCTCTGCTTTCTTGTTACCATACACTGAGCAGCTTCCCTCTGCCATGCCCTTTTGCCATGAAGGTCTGGCTTCTCTCCAGCTTGAGCTATAGAGTCAGCTACCTGTGGACTGAGACCTCTGAAAATGTGAGTCAAATAAACCTTTCCATCTCTAATTGGTCTTGTCAGATCTTTTGGTCAGAGTGACCAAACAGCTGACTAAAACAGGTACCTAACATAATAGCATATATCTATTTGTTTATTTGTCTTTTATGTCTCTTCCCTATTAGAGTTAAAGACAGGGGCGATGATTTATTACTGTGCCTAGTACTTTTAGTGGTTCCACAAAGATCGTTTTTAGTGAATTATTTGATTATAAACATTTCATTGGCTCCTCATAATATTCTCTTAATACAGATGGTATTAACAAATGTTTGAAAATGAGAAAGCTTAATATAAAGTTCTAACATTAGATATTTGGATAGCTGAGTTTCAAACCTACTTCTTTGTATCCTTACTTATAGTTTTCATCCTTTCAGAGGCTGCCCATGACTTTTAATACCAGGACAGCACTTCCTAAAGAGCCTTGGTTTTCACAGATAGCAGGAGACACAAATTTAAACATTAGTTGACTTTTTGTCACTATCAGTTCAAAGTTTTTGAGGGCAAAGAAAGCTTAGCATTCACCATCTTATGTCAATGTTCGGCATCCTGTAGGCATTCAAGGATTGAGTGTTAAATGACTCCCTACATTCATTCATGTCAACTACATGAACTAATGAGTAGAAGAATACAGTGCTGTCTACCTAGTGAGAAATATAATAGGTTAATATAGCAAGCACTGGAAGTAATTGATCATTGAAGTGGCACAAACTTATAACATCAAAATCTCATTATATTTAACATAACGTACAAATCATGTCACAGAATCTGAAATTTCAAGGATGTCATATTATGTCTCCTTAAGAAATAATTTTGCTTGGAACAAAAATTTGTTCTCGTTCTGAAGTTTTGTTTTCTAAAATAATGAAATTGGTTTTCTCCATTTTAATCCTGATCCTTCTATGTTGAACATCAGGCCCAATCTTATCAAAATGAATAGATGGATGGAACAACTTCTAGAAGTAAAAATAGAATCAACACCACAACATAAAGGCATAGGTGACTAAAGCTCAGGAAATAATACCAAGAATTCAGAAATGGGGTGACATCAAACTTAAAAGCTTCTGTACAACAAAGGAAACAATGAGGAGCATGAAGAGAGTGCTTAAAGAGAATGGGAGACAATCCACCAGCTCCCCTTCTGATTATGTGAAGAACTCAAAAAGCTTAACATCACAATAAACAACAACAAAACAAATACTCTGATCAATGAATCAATAAATGAACATTTCTCAAAATAAGACATAATGAATGGTCAAAAAATATATAAAAATATGTTCAACATCATTATCAATTAGGAAAATGAAATCCAAACTACACTGAGATTTCATCTCATGAGATTTACTGTGGCAATCATCTTTTGATACAATGATAATGATAAATGCAGGTGAGAATGCAAGAAAAGGGAGCATTTACACACTATACGCAGGTCTGTAAATTAATAAAAACGTTATAGAAATCAATGTGGAGGCTCTATGAAAGACTAGGTATGAAACTGACTTACAACTCAGCTATAGTACTTTTTGGTATTTATGTAAAAGAACTAAAGTCAGCATACTGTAGCAATATATGAATACCTGTGTTTATAGCAGCACAATTTATAATAACCAAGTTATGTAACCAGCCTAGGTGTCCATCAAGAGATGAATGGATAAAGAAAATTTTGTATATATACACAATGAAAAGAAGAATGAAATGATGTCATTAGCAGGAAAAAGAATAAGAATGAGAGAACATGATACTAAGTGAAATTAAACCAGACTCAGAAAGTTAAGGGTCATGTTTTCTCTCAAAATGTGGAAAATAGATTTAAAAAGAGTGGGGGGAGTAAAAAGGATCTCATGAAAACAAAGGGAGATCAGTGGAGTAGGAAGGGGGTAAGAGGAAGGGAGGAAAGGAAGAAGAAGGGAAGTACTTGGGAATGAACTGAAGCTAATCATGTTTTATGTATGTTGAATATGCCACAATGAGAGCCACTATAATGTGTAATTGTGATGCACCAATAAAATTTTTTTAAAAATGTTTTAAACCCTTAAGTAAACTATAATCTGCTTGAGTATGTGTCCTAAATGTTATACTTTAATACAATGTTTTACGAAATAAAAATATTCTTACACATGATGAGAAAAAAATGGGGACAGGCTTGGTGGCACATGGCTATAATGACTAAGTAGGCTGAAACTAGAGTATCATCAAGTTTGAGAACAGCCTCAGAAACATAGTTAAGTTCTAAGCAACTTAATAAGTAAGTAAGTAAGTAAATAAATAAATAAATAAATGCACTAGGCATGTAACTAAGGGGCAAAGAGTGCCTGTGTTCAAATTCTGCTACCAAAATTTATACATATACACACATACACACACACACACACACACACACACACACGGAAGATTGGATAAATGGATGGAAATTTTGATGAACACATAGGTAAGTGAAAGATGACATTAAAGGCAATTCTCCCACAAAGCTAGCATTGAATTAGAACATCAATTTCTACTTGGTTCTTTTCTAAGTGTTGGAAGGAAAGATAGTAGAGGGTGCTGCAAGATTTTTAAGAGGACTCTGTCACAAAATATAATTTCCCATAAATAATTTACAGGAAGAGTTGAGTACTTGAATTCTTAAGGTTCAAAGGTCAGAAGACTCACTAATAATGAACATTCTTGCATTTGTTAACTTAATCAAGAAGTGACTTTTATTTTCGAAATCAACTACATAATCTTATCACTAGTGTATATAACACAGTTTTGATTCAAGACAATTCAAAGAATCAAAATGAGCTCAGCATAAAGGGATAATGGAGACAATAGCACATATTAAGGGCAAAGTGGATACATATTCTGTATAATTAGTGCTGAACATGCTTTGCGGGAGAATAATTGTTTATACATAAATCAATGTCTGAAGAATTTTGAGTAAATTTTCATAAAAATAGAAGAAAATAAAAGGAGAACACATTTATGAATCTCATGACACAAGAAAAATATCAACCCACTACAGAATTAAGAGTTGATGGTGAGTTTGTCAAGATGGTGGAATAAAGGAGGTTGTGTTTCCAGCTGCTCTGTGTTGTGAAACTAAGAATGCAGATGTGCAGGTTCTCTGCAAGTGAGGTACTGGAAACCTTCAGGGACACAAAATGTTCACATGGTAGAACTCTATTGCCTCAGATCCATACTGTTAGATGACTAGACACACAAACAGCATGAAAAAAATCAAGGGAACAAATTGCCCCAAACAAACCAAAATACTCCAATGACAGAGTCCAATGACACCACAATGGAAGAAATGTCAGAGAAGGAGTTTAGAAGGTACAAGGTAAACTGATCTGTGAAGTAAATGATTGTATAAGCAATAAAAAGAGAGAGAAAATACAGGAAGAGAAAGATCACTTCGATAAACATCAGATTCTGATAAAAAGCAGAACTCCCCCAAATGAAGAATCAACAAGCCAAATTAAAAATTCAATAGAAAGCATCACCAACACACTAGATCACTTGGAAGACAGAACCTCAGACAATGAACACAAAATATATAATCTTGAAAATAGAGTTGACCATGGAGGGAAGATGTTAAGAAACCATGAACAGAATCTAAGAATAACTGGATAACCTGAAAAGACCAAATTAAAAATTTATTGGGATAGATGAGGGTGTGAAGATACAAACCAAAGGAATGCACAATATTTCCGATAAAATCAGATCAAAAAATTTCCCAAATCTAAAGAATGATATGGAAAATCAAATACAAGAGGTTTACGGTACCCCAAATGTACAAAATTACAACAGACCCACATCAAATCACATTATAATGAAAATGCCTAACATACAGAATAATTATAAAATTTTAAAGGCAGTGAGAGAAAAATATCAGATTACATATAAGGGGAAACCAATAAGGATCTCAGTTGATTTCTCAACCCAGACCCTTAAACCTAGGAGGTCGTGGAATAACACAGAGGAAGCTCTGAAAGAAAATGAATGCCAATCAAGAATTCTATATCAAGCAAAACCAAGTTTCAGATTTGAAGATGAAATAAAATACTTCCATGTTAAACAAAAGTTAAAACAATTCACAACTAGAAAGCCTGCACTACAGATCATTCTCCACAAAATATTCCATGAGACTGAAATGAAAAAAAATAAATAAATAAAGTGAAAACTAGGAAAGGGAGGAACTACACTAAAGGAGTATTCAAGCAAAGGAGAAACTAATTCAAATTAAAAACTAGAAATAAATCAAAATGACTAGGAGTACAAATCATATCTTAATAATAACCTTGAATGTTCATGGCCTAAACTCATCAATAAAATACATTGACTGGAAGATTGGATTTTAAAACATGACCCAAAAATATTCTGTCTCCAAGAGACTCACCTCATGGACAATCACATCTACAGAGTGAAGGTGAAAGGATGGGACAAAACATATCACTCACATGAATTACATAAGCAAGCAGAGATTTTTATCCTTGTATCAGATAAAGTGTACTTCAAATCAAAGTTAATCAGAAGGGATAAAAAAGGATATTTTGTAGTGCTTGATGGAATTATACATCAACAAAACATTACAATCATAAATATGTATGCCCCAAACAACGGAGCATCTGCATACATCAAACAAACCCATCTCAATATCAAGAATCAAATAGACCACAACACAATAATACTGGTGACTTTAAGACATCTCTCTCACTACTGGATAGATCTTCTAAACAAAAACTAAACAAAGAAACAATAGAAATAAATAATACCATCAATAATTTAGACTTAAAAAAACCTACATAGAATATTTCGTCCATCAATGAGCAAATACACTTTCTTCTCAGCAGCCTAGGGATCCTTTTCTAAAATAGATATCTTATACCACAAAGCAACTCTTAGTAAATACAAAAAGTAATAGAGAGAATACTCTGCATTCTATTAGATCATACTGGAAGGAAATTAGAAATCAACAATAGAATAAAAGGTATAAGATACTCTAACACCTAAAGACTAAATAATATGCTATTGAATGATGAATGTATAGCAGAAGAAATCAGGGATGAAATAAAAAAAAAAAAAAAACACAGGTAAATGAGAATAGTTATACAACATATCAAAATCTCCAGAACACCATGAAGGCATCGCTAAAAGGAAAGTTCATTGCATTGAGCTTGTTCATTAAAAGAATAGAAAGTCAACAAATAAATGACCTAACATTACATCTGAAAACCCCAATGAAGAAAAAAATCAAAACCCAAAACAGTAGAAGACAGAAAATAATTAAAATCAAATGAAATTGAAACAAAAGAAACAATTCAAAAAATTAACAAAACAAAGAATTGGTTCTTTAAAAAAATCAATAAAATTGATAAACCCTTATCCACACTAATGAAGAGAAAGGGAAAACTCAAATTACTAAAATTTGTGATGAAAAAGGAAATATGACAGATACTACTGAAATACAGAAGATAATTAAAAGCAATTTGAAAATTTAAACTCCAATTAAAGAGAAAATCTCAAAGACACTGACAAATTTCTGGAGACCACATGATCCTTCCAAACTGAATCAGGAGTACAGACACAATTTAAACACATTAATTTCAAGCAATGAAATAGAAGACATCATCAAAAGCCTGTCAATTAAGAAAAGCCCATGACTAGTCGGACTCTTAGCTGAGTCCTACAGGACCTTCAAAGAATTAACACCAGTACTTCTCAAATTATTCCAGGAGGGAACCCTTCCAAATTCATTCTATGAAGGTAGTACCACCTTGATAATAAAACCAGACAAAGGCACAGCAAGGAAAGAAAAAGTCAGACCAATATCCCTGATGAATATAGATGCAAAAATTCTTAATAAAATACTGGCAAATTGCCTACAAAAACATATTAAAAAGATCAAGTGGGATTCATCCCAGGGATACAAGGTTGCTTCAACATATGAAAATCAATATACTTAATTTATCACATCAATAGACTTAAAGACAAGAATTACCTGATTATCTCAATAGATGCAGAAAAAGCATTTGACAAAATACAGCACCTCTTCATGTCAAAACACTAGAAAAACAAAGATAGTAGGAACATGCCTCGCTAACCCAAGGTCAACATCATTTTAAATGGAGAAAAATTGAAAGCATTTTCTCTAAGAACTGGAACAAGACAAGGATGCCCTCTTTCACCCAATTTTTGGTCCACATTATCCTTAAAATTCTTGCCAGAGCAATTAAACAGAAGAAAGAACTTAAAGGGATACTGCCATGTTCAGTGCAGCCAAATGTGCAGTTCCTGCAAGGGGCAAAGGGGGATTAGGAAAACAATGACTCACAAATGTAGATTTTGAAGATAAGGCTGAGATCAGGTGGAGTGCTGCTCTCTGATACAGAAGCAGATTTAAAGAGTTACAAGGGCAATCTTTATTTATATATGTCTTATTGTCAGGTTAAAGACTATGCAAGCATTATTCTTGTATTCAGGAAAGTTACAGAAACTAGGACATCTGTATAGCTTTTCTGCAGTTGCAAACCACAGTTACAAAGTGCAAAGTTAAGAGCTTCGTGTAGCTTTCAAGAAAGTTCATTGTTAAAAGTTACTGTAATGCAAGCAGGAACAGGAGAAATGGAGCTGGTGATACATTGTGGTTGTCTAGCATAAGAATTCCTTTATTCCCAGGAGCTATTTGCCTGAGATCAAAGTCAGAGCTGATAGGATTCTTGCACAGAGTGTCCTCATGCCGCATTGCTACAGCATCTAAGCATCCTGTGCCCTTGCACAGAAACATTCCCAGGCACCAGCTATGAGGTCATCAGAGACCCCCAATCTCAGTCACTGCTCTCCCATCCTGTCATTGCTCTCCACAGGATATGAATTGGAAAAGAAACATTCAAATTATCAATATTTGCTGATGACATGATTCCATATTTAAAAAATCAAAAAATTCTACTAGAAAGCTTCTAGAACTAATAAAAGAATTCAGCAAAGCAGAAGGATATAAAATCAATACCCATAAATAAAATGCATGCCTATACATCAGTGATGAATCCACTGAAGGAGAAATTAGGAAAACTATCCCATTCACCATAGCCTCAAAACTATCTATATTTTAGGAATCAATCTAACAAAAGAGATGAAAGACTTCTATAATGAATACTATAGAGCACTGAAGAAAGAAATTGAAGAAGACCTTAGAAGATGGAAAGATCGCCCATTCTCTTGGATAGGCAGAATTAATATTGGCCATACTACCAAAAGTGTTATGCAGATTTAATGCAATTCCTATTAAAATCCCAATAACATTCTTCATAGAACTAGAAAAGTAATCATTAAATTCATTTAGAAAAATAAGAGACCCAAAGCAATCCTTGGCAAGGAAATTGAAGCAGGAGGCATCACAATACATGATCTTAAATTATACTACAGGGCAATAGTAACAAAAATGGCATTGTTTGGCACCAAAATAGATATGTGGACCAGTGGTACAAAATA
Source organism: Sciurus vulgaris (assembly GCF_902686455.1). Lineage (NCBI taxonomy): Eukaryota > Metazoa > Chordata > Mammalia > Rodentia > Sciuridae > Sciurus > Sciurus vulgaris. The sequence continues at coordinate 75,558,806 of NC_136463.1, forward strand.
GAAGAAACAGAGACAAATCCACATAAATACAATTATACTAGACAAACTGTCAAAATCATATGTTGGGAAAAAAAAGAGCCTCTTCAACAAATGGTGCTGGGAAAACTGGAAATCCATATGTAGCAAAATGAAATTAAATGCTTATCTCTCACCTTGCACATAAATCAACACAAAATGGATCAAGGACTTAGACTCTAGAGTAGAAACCTGAGCCTGACAGAAGAAAAACTAGGCCCAAATCTCCACCATGTCAGCTTAGGAACTGACTTCCCTAACAAGACTCCTAAAATGCAAGAAGTAAAATCAACAATCAATAAATGGAATGGAATCAAACTAAAATCTTCTTCACAGCAAAGAAAACAATCAATAGCATGAAGAGAGAGCCTACAGAATGGGAAAAAATTTTTACCTCAGATAGAGCACTACTCTCCAGAATATATAAAGATATCAAAAAGTTTAACACAATAAAAACAAATAACCCAATCAATAAATGAGCTAAAGAACTGAAAAGACATTTCACAAAAGAAGAAATATAATGGATCAACAAATATATGAAAAAATGTTCAACATCTCCAGCACTTAGACAAATGCAAATCAAAACTACCCTGAGATTCCATCTCACTCCAGTCAGAATGGCAATTATTAAGTATACAAGCAGCAATAAGTGTTAGTTAGGATGTGGGGAAAAAAGGTGCACTTATACATTGTGGGTGGGACTGCAAATTGGTGCAAACATTATAGAAAGCAGTATGGAGATTGCTCAGAAAACTTAGAACAAAACCTCCATTTGACCCAGTTATCTGCTCCTCCGTTTATACCCAGAGGACTTAAAATCAGCATACTACAGTGATGCAGCCACATCAATGTTCATAGCAGCTCAATTCACAATAGCTAAGCTGTGGAACCAACCTAGGTGCCCTTCAACAGATAAATGGATAAGAAATGGTGGTATATATACACAATGGAATATTACTCAGCCTTAAAGAAGAATGAAATTATGACATTTGGTGGTAAAAGGATGGAACTGGAGAATATAAGTGAAATAAGCCAACGATGAAATATTTTCTCTGATATGTGATGCTAATTCACAATGAAGGTGGGGAGCTAGGGGAGAATAGAGGTACTTTGGATTAGGCAGAGGGGAGTGAAGGGTGGAAAGGGTTAGGGGGTACAATGATAGTAGAAGGAATCAGACATTACCCTATGTGCACATACGATTGAGCCTCCTATGTAAGTCTACATCATGTACAACCAGAAGAATGAGAAGTTATACTCCATTTATGTATGATGTGTCAAAATTCACTTTACTATCATGTTTAACTAATCAGAACAAATAAAAAAAAAAAAACAGTGAAGGCACAAAACAAAAAAAGGAGTTGGTGGTGGGGGAACCTTGGGATAAAATATATTAGAGGTCATATTAGAGAATCTAAAGAATGGAAATGACTTAAGAAGTATCTTGATCAGACAAGATTACTGTATTTTTAATTTTCTTTTTAACAAGTATTTTTAGTGAGAAAAAAACAGCAAATTCTTATTAGATATACCATGCACTTTTCATGTGTAAGAATACCTTGAGTTACTTCATATTAAATATGAAATATCTGATCTCACACATAGTGTAATATCAATGGTGAAAGGAAATGGTCTCTTTAAAGTCATCCATAAATAGTTCTGTCAGTATTATTGAAATCATCAATCCTCTCTCTGTGTTCCAGTTTTCCTCATTTGTGAAAATAAGGATATTGTGTGTGAAAGGTAGATATCTGGCAAAGGGTAAACACTTAGTAACAGAGATATAGAGCTATATTATCATTTTTCATAATATCATAAATTAAATACAGATTTTCACTTCTTCATTTGGAGAGCAAGACTCCAGTTCATGCTTCATTTTCTTTAAGTTTAGTCGTTCCAAAGGGAAACATACATAGAGCAAAATTCCATGAAGTTCTTTTTCTAATACTTAGAAATCTACATTTGGGGGAAAAAAAATGTGACATTAAGCCCTAAAAATCCATCCTCCATCCTCTTTTTTTTTTTTTTCTTTCCCCATTCTCCTGTGACACTTAATAAAATGAATTTTCTCAGCTCTAAACCTGAGTAGAAGGACTCTTTTTAAAAATTAATTAACAAATGTCAGTATTTGCAATATCAATCTACTAATCAAATCTCCAGGGTAATGAATGAAACATCTTTGAGGAGGAATGGATATGCTGGTGTCTTGGAAGACCACAGTTTGGAAAAGTGCAAAGAGGGGTAACATGAGCAAATGCACCCACTTACTTTCTCCAGCATAGAGCAAGGGCCCCAGTGCAGCAGGACGAGGCCTGTTTACCACGGTGGCTTTGCACCCCTTTTTGCTTCAAAGTGCTTGAAGGAAAGGGCAAATCAGGGAGACAATTAAAATGTGTGTCCTAGAGGGATTGGAGGCTCTGCACAGCCCATGGCTTGTGCCATAGAACAGAGCTCTGTCCCCTCCTGCTGTTGACTGTGGTCACAGCATCTGCACAGTGATTCCTCCTTTTCTCACTTTTCAGTCATTATTCTGTCATCCCCATTGTCATTATGCTAGCTTCCTTTATGCATGTCCTTCCACTGTCTTGGTTTCACAGGGAGTTTCCTAAAGGGGAATGAGGGTAAAGAGCAGCAGCGTGTAATGAAATGAGAATACAAAGGAGCATTGAAGTGATGTTTGACACAGGGATAAGGAAATGAGGTGGTATGTTTTGAGCCTGATTTTAAGAATTCTTGAAATCAAAAATCTGAGAATCACTAATATGGTAGACAAAGCACTGGTTTTAGAGTTAGACCCCAGTCAAAGTCTGAGACTCATATTTGAGATTTAAGTAATACATTTTTATGTAACATGTAACTTGCCAGTGGCCTCTATGCAAAAGATACTGTGAAGCACTGGGTTTTATAACCCAGTGATTTCAGTCACCTGCCTGTGCTGACATCCTGGATTCTTTGCATACTACCATTGTGATCTTATACCAGTTACTCAATCTCTTAGTGCTTTGTGCAAAAGGAGAGTTTTAATAATGTATTGTGATTAATGAGACTATGGGAGTTAACATGTTTTTAAATAGTGTTGACATAGAGTAAGTACATAAAATACTAATTACAGTGTTTTTTCTGATTATTATTACTAATTTGGTTTAAAATAGAAACATTTAGTGGTGAATATCATGGAATTTTGGAATTATGGACTTTGGAATAAGATACATCTGCATTTGTTTTCATTATATTATAATTACCCATATTTGCAAAACAGATTTCGCATTTTATGAGAAATATCTTATTTCATCTTATGAAATACATAACACTAAATAAACACACATATGTATGTCTGTGTAGATGTATGTATGCTTGCATATAATAGGTAATCAAGATGTGAATGGAGTTCTTCTAGCACTTTCCAGGATAAAGATCTTCTCATCACCAGGTGGTACATTTACTTCTACAACTCAGGCCTTTCACGCATATCAAAGAAAAATAATTATAAGATGAATTTGATGACCGGAACACAAGAGAAGCAGATTCAAATGAAGCATTTGATTATGTCTATTTTAAAAATCCCACTGAGGAATTCTTTCTCCTTTTCATCTTACCTTTGTGACTTAATTCTCATTGTTAGTTTTGTCTCATTTATTCTCTCTCCTTCTCAAAAATCAAAATAAAAGCTCTCACCTTTCATGCAAAATAATCTGGTAGGTTTGTATTACCTTGGAGAGTTCTAATGTTGATATAAATATAACACATTTCTCATAATACAGAACTAAAGCATGTTTCTCTGATCTATTTATTATTACTCTACCAAATGAGATGGACATGTGGAGCTAACTAAAGTTGGTGAGAATATTTAGAATGGTGTGAAAAAATATCAAACCTCAAATTAACTTTGGGGATTCCAGGGAAAGACTTAATTAGTTTTCTATTTATTCTGAATATACATTGTGTTATTATATTTAAGGAACTGATTTTCAGCCTATTTCTTTAAAGAATGATAATTTAATGGATGACAATACCACCAAGTGCATGTATTTATTTTATTTTCTTCTGGATACACATTAGAAATGACAAGAAGCTAGTTTTGACTCCAAATATGAACATCAGCAAGTGGCAAATACTAGAATTTTGGAGAATGTCTACAAAGGGTGTGAACTGATAAGCTATATAAGAATAATCCCTTTTTTTCCCTACCATGCAGAAAATGGGCATTATCGTAGCTTTTAGGAAAATACAAGCTCATATAAGTATAAACACAATTTAAGGGCAATGTGGGAAAAGTTGTACACACAGGGGGTAGGCAACAAATCCAATTAAAATATATATTATTGAATCCTAGTTGATTTTCTATAAGAGGAGATTATAACATTACCTTGCAGATGCCAGAGAAAATAACATAAACCAACCCCAGGGAATAACTTGAATTATTGGGGTCACTCTATTACCTGTCCTTTGTGTCTCCCTCCCACTCTTCTTCCCACTAGTTTTTAGAAAGAATCATTTTTGACCTGTCACGTAGCCTTTTACGTTAATGGCTCTCTGCTCCAGACAGTACATTAAATGTAGATTTTATCCCATTGACTGGTCTACACTGAAAACAATTATCCAGGTCTACTCCTTGTTGCCCCTTTCCCTGTGGCCTTAATGTCGCATTTTGGTTTTGACAGTTTGGTGCTTAGAGTTCACCTGATACCTGAGGCCCCTCCAGGGAGACATCTTTGGAAAAAAAGTCTTATTAACCAAATGAAATAGGTTGTCAGATTTGTCCTTGAATTTATCATTAATAAATTAAGTCTGCTATGCCTAAGAAAGCAACAGGAGGTTACAGAGAACCATTTTGGTTGTTTTTGCACATTTTTAATAGCGAATTTGGAAGTAATCAGTCTTTCTGAAAGATGAATTCTGCCAGTTGCTTTTTGAGGGTAAGATTTTGGATGTTTTCAGCTGTATGCAAGACAGACTTTTGTAAGGCCTCACTTCCAGGGGCTGGATCAGAAGGTCAGTTCATTTTCAGCTCCATCCGTCTTTGGGAAGACGTTGCATCAACCTTCAGAATCATTTGACATCAAGGTACAAATAAATACAACCCCAAGGGAGCATCCACTTAGAAAGCTCTCAGTTATTTACTGGTCCTGGACCCTGACTCTTTGTGTCAAGCCAGTCCAAGGACAGTTGGAGCTTCCCTGACTGAGGTGCTGTCTGATTTTGCTTTGTCAGACGACGGCTCTTATCACTACTTTAATGTCCTGACTGCCTAGCAACAGATATGGATTGATCATTGCTGACTTTGATTCACAAATTTGCATTTGTTTGGAGTCTCAGAGGATATCAAATCCAATCCAGACTCATTCATAGCTTTCTCTGGTACAAATACATTTATAACCCAGGTACAGGAAACTCAGGCACAAGTTGTACATTGGTGTGGTGGCTACTTTATGTATGTAGCCCACTTTAGTTTCTTAGAAACACCAACAATCTGGGGAATAATAGATAATAGTTGTGGTTAGTGAGATCCTGTCTCAAATAAACAACAAAACAAAAAGGGCTAGTTATGTGGCTCAGTGGTTATGTGCCCCTGGGTTTCATATCTAGTACAAACAAATGAACAATAATAATAATAATATTTTTTAATAAGTTATGGCACAAACATTTTTATGTTTTTGTGTTTTGTACTTATAATGTCATTTATCAAAGCATCTTGCTTACAGCGTACGTTCCTGGACATTTCAACTCTTAGGCAAGGCTTATCTTTTCTTTCATTCTTTGAAACACACTGCTCATTCAAGTTCCTTCTAGATGACCAAACATGTTTAAATCTTTTTCAGAGGAAACAAAGGCATAGCAACTTTCTTTCAACTGTATTATATATCTCCTTTATATCCCCATAAAACGCAGGTGCTAAGATGCTCTTTCATCCCCAACACCTGCATTTTATGATTCTTATGATATAATATATTTTATTTGTGACTCCTTAAAGTGGATTGAAATGCAACAAAAGAAATGGGATTCATTTAAATGAAAGGCAGGATTGGCAATGTGTTTATCTGGACTAATATTTTTAAATGCCTATCAACCCAGAAATGATTAATAAGTCATAAAAGACAAATCCACAGACAATCTTATCTGCCATTTATTTACCACTTACTCTTTTTATTATTGTCAGGACTGGGAAGGTTTAACAATTTTATATCTTTTGAATGGTAGGTATATTATTATAGCATTTCAATCTGAAAAAAAAAATCTGCTTAAAAAAACCCTATAGAAGTCCGAACTTTTATATAAATCAGGTCCTCTGCAATTAATTACCCAATCAAGATTATGAAAAGAAAATGCACAACTGAAGTTGTTTGCAATACCTCTCTTGTAATTTTCACATAATGACAAAATCATAAGTGAAGGCTCATAATGAGTTTTCTTTTTCCCTATGGAGGATGTAATCAGGAATCAGCTCTCAGAGTAGATGCAGAGTTTATAGTCTAGCCTTAGGGCACAGAGAAATGTCAAGGGGAAGAATATATGAAGAGAAGGAAGTATTTTATGAAACAATAGATTTGCTGGAAACTATCGTTGTGACTAAACTGCAGGACTCTGGGAAAAATGATCCCTTTGACCTACTCTTCCTTCAGAGTAGTTTAGAACCAAATGTAGGCTTGAGAACAGGGGTTATTAGCCAGGATTCACCTTTATACATATCTTTATTTGCATACCTAGGGAAACAAAAGGAGAAACGATGCAATATAACCAAGGTAGCCTAGTGTTGAACTTCATGGGCAAAGCAAGTATCTTGTCCTCTGGGATCCTGGTTTTAAGGCTGTTTGTTTTAAAAACACCCTATAAGGAAATGTCTGCAAAAACAGTTGCCCTACCTTTAGGTTTAGGTTTGAATCTTACCTTAGAGGCAGATAAATCACACCCTATCTCTAAAACTCAGTGTACCATTTGTAAATGATAATGGAGATGAGAAATAAATCCAATTTATGAGGTCATTGGTAAGCAAGATATCAAAATCCTTCCCTTAACACTGCTGTTGTGCTCAAAGCAGCTAGAAGTTATGCTGGCTTATTTCTTAGAAATAATAAGATTTCAGGGTTTTGAAGATAGTAACCAATCCCATGATGATGGCAGCTTTGAGGCTAGTAGTCCATGGTTGCTGAGTCAGAACTGTGCCTGACCAATTCTAGCACTAAAGTGGCTCCTCCTCCTCCTAGCCTTCCTCCCACCTTCTTCTGCCATCCTTTCTCTCAGTGCATCCCACACTGGCGTGACGGGGCAGGATTTCACAGGGTACTACACACTCTTCTGTGTATGGCAACTATACATTAATAAGAGGTTGTACTCTTTATTTTGTTATTGCAGATCATCCCACTTGTTCTGACCAGGCAAAGAGGCTGGAGTGGAGTTTTACACAAGAAAAAACAACTTCAATCACATGCTAAGGATGGGGCCGAACAGGTGAAGGAGTGGGGTAGACTGCCTGGTTTCTAATTTGGGATCCATCACTAAACCCTTCATTCCCAGTGATTACCTTCTTCATCTGGGAAATGGGTCACATTTTAGAAGTACTGTAACAATATGCTGCTAGGAGAATTAAATGACTTACTATTCATCAAGGAGTTAGGATAGTATCTACAAGCTTTAATAAAAACGTGAAGAGAAGTAAAATTGGATTATCTTTATTATATATGCAAGTTGCCCCTATTTAAATTTGACTTGAACTTATGAATTAGGAATTGTGTTTCCCTAATCAGCCATTTTAAAATTGATTTGATTGCTGCCAGCTTTATTACAGGGAGCACGCAAATGGCTGATATGATTCCGTCCCTTTAATAATCTAATTAAAAGGAAAAAAGCAAGAACAAATAAGCTGCTCTCTCACATTTCAGTCATTAAGAGGAACCCTTGGAGTGACCATTTGAAATGAAATTAAGTTGCTCAAGAATTGACTGCAGGTGGACGGGTGATCCATTTAGTCACAGAAACCTATCCAAAGTCTCACACAGATGGACAAGGGCCATAAGTTCATCCCTGTGATGCCTTCCAGGACACTGGCCAACATGGAATGGGTAGGAAACCCACAACAAAATGAGCAGCAATGTGGGAAGAGACTGGCCATTCTAGGGCAGGAAACTTACAGAAGATTCAAAATCTTATCTACTCCACTTTTGATTGTACAGGAAGCATTCCGTCTTCCACCACTCCCAGAATGAACAAAACTGACAATTTCGGTCTTCACATTCTGTCCCCTTTAAACAACACCATACATTAAACTTTCTGACTATTCTTTCCTGTTTTTGACTGAACAATCTGATTTTAAATAGAATGTTTCACCTATAAAATTAAAGCAATAAGAAATCTCCTTCTAATTTGAAAGAGAAGAGATTAGGACAAATCGAAATATGAGGCAACAAGGCAGGTGAAACATGGAACATGGGGCCTTGGCCCTGGAAAGGAAACCATTTGAAATTTCCTTGGGAAACCCGGCCCATCTGCCCTGTGTGGCATTTTCCCTCTTGAGGGCCTGTTCCCTCACCTGCAAGATTATAGCAGGATAGCTGCCACGAGGATTAACTGAAGTGTCTCATTCACAGCTGCCTGTATTATATATAATTTTCTAGTAGACACTTAAAAAATATTTACTACCTTAGTTGATTATCATAAGGTAACTATATATAAGTAAGTGCCAGATTAACAAGTGCTTGTCAAAATTAATTGTTGAGGCTTTGGGTGTATACGCACATCTTTAACAACTGCATATGATGACAGGTGGGCACTTATGTCACCTCTTCCACCGGTCCAACACTCTATAGAAATGTCCCTTAAAATATTAAAGGTAGGATTTTGAATTGAGTGAATTATCAGATTTTTCAACTTGTCTTTGTTGATATACCTCAAATATATTAAAGTTTCTTTAAATCCCTATACTTTCATTATTCCATAAGCCAAAAAGAACATTAAGCCATGGTATTTAGATGGAATCACACAACCTTTAGAAATGTCCCACTTTTATATTTGCAGATTAATTAAGGCTGAGAGAGTAGAAAAATCGACTGCAAAACTGCCAACCTGACCAAAATGAGAAGAAATACAAGGGGGAATATTTGTATTCTGCTATCAAGCTCATGGAAAACCTGTTCAAGTGGGAGATGTATACTGCCTCTCAGTGTGGGCTCTGTTCTGCTAAATGGATTATCAAGCATTTATTTATTATTAAAAAAATAGCTTGAAATTAAGTAGTGCTATCCTTTCTGGAGTGAAAGTTGGGAAGAGCATAGCATAGTGAGCAAGGTACAGGTCTACTAAGTCACCAGCCACCTTCGAGAGGAGTCTGGGAATAATCTGAACTTTTTTTCCCCCCTCAGATATTTATCTCTTATTGCTTAAACCCACCTCCAGATGGAGGCTGTCTGGTCAGTTCCAATTCCCTAATCTCTTCTGTTCCAGGGGGAGTTGACAACTGGAGGATCCTCTCCTTCACCTGCCTCTGACTGTGCTGCCCCACATTCCCTGCCCGGCAGTCAACAGGAGGTATCTAGAGAGGCTGCCAGGACCCCTGGTGCCAGCTCTTTCTGGGGGTTGGCATGGCCTTGAAGCCTCAGCTCGACAGCATTTGGTGCCCCATCTGGAGCTGTGCTCCCAGATGTCCTCTCCTGAGCACCCTTCCCCTAGTCTGTGCTCTTGTAGTTCCAGTTAACACTTGAGTAGGTCCCTGCTTTGTAGGTTTGGCCATCAGCTTTCCGTCTATGACTTGTTTTTGTTTTTTTCTTCCTCTCTTGAAGAAGCATCTACGCTATTCCTCTGGTTCCCCCCAAATAAGCATTCCCTTCTTTGTTTGAAGTCTTTTCTGATAATAACTGTTTCTCCCAAACATACCACTTCTTATTTTTCTTATAGTTTATCCTATAACACATCAAGATGTTTATTTTCTTCATGAGACCACAAGTCCTTTGGATAGGGGTACTCTGTGCTAATTCTTTCTTGCATTCTCAGGGCCCTTCAATTAAATATCTGTATTTTAAAAACAAAACATCAAAAATATGACTATTTTTAAGAAGCTAATAATTATAAAATGAATAAATGAATAAGCAGGGGAGCAAATAATTAATATAAGAATGCAGTAATGAACATTAGCAACACATAGTATATTTTTTCTGGCTGGGGATGGAACCCGGGGTATTGCCCATGCTAGGTAAATATCACTGAGCTACATCCCAGTCCCCATATTCTATTTGATTTCTATATTTACCTGTTCCAGACCCTGAGCTAGATACAACTATTGCATAGTGCTGACTTTATGCATGTGTGAGATTGGGAGCTGGTTAAGAAGACATGGTTGGGTACTGGGAGCTCTTGAATATAAATTGCACCAGAATTGTCCTGTCTTAAGAGCATAGAACCCGCCCAGCATGCTGGCACATGCCTGTAATCCCAGTGATTTGGGAGACTGAGGCCAGAGCATTCCAAGTTAGAGGCTAGCCTTGGTGACTTAGCAGGACCCTGTCTCAAATTTAATAAAGTAAAATTCAAAGGACTGGGAGTGTATCTCAGTGGTAGAGCACTCCCACGATGGATGCCTTGTATCTGTCCCTCTAAAAAAGAGAAAATGGGGCTGAATTTTTGCATCCCAAGTTTGTTCATTGACTGAGGTTTACGCCAAGACTGAGGAACTGTGGGGTGAAAGTGATGGCTATAAATTTTATCGGACAGCAGCTGGGAGATGGAGGAACAAGCTAGAAAAGGCTTTTAATAACACCATTTAACAGGGAAAGAACCATGTGCTGAGATGTATGGGGATTCCCTGGCTGCAAATTGAGTCAGTAGTATCTTTACCACTGCCCTACTGAGGTGCCAGGTCAGTTCTCAAGGTCCTCTCTTCTAATTCTTCATCATTTCTGTACATATATGGACACAGATAGAGCCGTGACCATTTTCAAATTTCAAAAATGTGTTTTTAAGTAGAGCAATTGTGAGTAGAAAATGTCAGGTGTGATGATTATGAGGCTTTGGTTGAAATTCTGTGAGCTGGATTCTGTCTCCATGGATGTTATTCTACCTGTGTTAATCGTATTTAAAAGTAAATATTGTTGGGTGGTAGATGTGGCTCAGGGGTAGAGTATTTGTTGAGCATGCATGAGGCTCTGGGCTTTAGCCCCAGCACTATAAAAAAATGAAAAGTTATTGAAAAGCAGCATATTGTCAGCTGTAATACACTTCATTTAAATTTCCCTGGGGTTTACCAATTCTGAAGGGGTCCATTGGGGCAGACCCCAAAATAGCCATGACACCCTCTCCCAGACTTCCTGCAGACTGTTATGTTTTATGTTATGTTTTTTTTGTGTGGAGCCAGGACTGGGAACCAGCTTTGTTATGGTTAGTCAAGGCCAGAAACACTCGGACTCAGCATATAGATTCAAGGTCATAAACATTAACTCGTGAGCATGCACCCCCTCACTTGTGTAACCTGTTGGCAGTGTACCTTCTTTGAGCTCTATGTAAAAAGGGTCTATAAAAAATGTTGGGGGTGGAGGTGGTGCTGCTAATGACAATGGCTGCCTCTGAATAAAGAGTGACCAAAGGATGACCAATATTCCACCATCTTTCAGGTCCTGGGGCCTGAGCCTTGACCTCACCTAGGCAGGGTGTTAAAATTTAATACACTAAGTAAATGAAAGAAATTTGGCAAAAAGCATTTTAATTGTATTAATACCAAATCAACAGAAAAAAATAAGTTCTCAGTGGGCAAGGTGACAGACACCTGCTCAGAAGGTTAAGGTAGGAGGAACACAAGTTTGAGGCCAGTGTAGCCAATTTATTAAGACCTATCTCAAAGTGAAATATAAAAAGCACTGGGACATACCTCAGTGATAGAGCGTCTCCCAGATTCAATCCTCAGTAATGGAAAGAAAAGGAGGGAAGATTTTGATTACTTTAGAAACTTTTTCTTAGTTTATAATTCTACTTGTTTTCAAATGTTTTCTTTTCCCATTTTTTAACTTTAATCTATTTTTAGTTTATGCACATGCATTGTTTTACTTGAAAAAGTGAAAATTCGGAAGAAAATTATCAATGGAAAAGAGGAGGGTGCCATTAAATAAATTAGGGTATATCGATTTCCTAGATTGCAAAGTATATTTTCAGTTGTATAAAAAGATATTAAATGACACAGAAGAATGTTTTGTAATATATTAAGGAAAAGTATGAACTTATGACAAAGTATGTAAAAGATGATCTCTTGCTTTTAACAAATAAAGGGGATAGAGAAGAAAGTCCTGAAAATATATATACTGAAACATCCAATATAGCAGAGATCACTGATAGATTTTATTTCTGTCTTATTTACCATTTTATATTCTCTAAGTGATATACCTCAAATATAACATTGAGTCTGTTCAAAGGAAAAAAGGAAATACTGAAGATAGCGTGTGAGCATTAAATTTCAATAAAATTAGTACATTTTATTTATTTACTAAATAAAACCTTCCCAACATGCAGAATTAATCCAAATTATGGCATGGTAACTTAAACTAAATGGGAAGATTTTAGTGTCTTAAGTCAACTTTTAGGTTTATTTCTGCTATGTTTTGTGTAGTTCCTTTTTCTTAAGTCTTTCCTGAAATTCCGTCGGTTGATTATTTGAAACTCATCTCCTTGACAATGCACCACTTTTCTCTACTATCAAAACCCTCATAAATCCCACCGCTCTTGCATGACACTATTTCTGACCACCTGGCTAAAAGTGATTTCTTCCTTACTCTTAATTACTAAATCACCAGCCATAGTAGAAGAACTTGGAGTCAGTCAGCCAAGGTTTGAATTCCAAATTTGCTACTTGATTACATTTTATCATGAACAGATTTCTTTACATCTGAGACAGCTTTCTTGCTTGTTAAAATAACTTGATAGTTGTACTTACTTTTTAGAGTAGTCATAGAAAAATAAGAGAATACTTACAGGATGATTCTTTGAATATAAAAGGTGCTCATTAAATTTCAACTTCATCCTCAGTACTTCTTGGATCTCATATTCATGCTCAGCAATCAATCATCTTGTCAATTACATTATTGTTACTTTTCACATAGTATTTTTTCAATTCTTTATTGATTCTTTCTTAATAAAGGTCCAATTGTGTTTTACCTGGAAATGTTCATCTAAATTTATTTAAGTGATTTATCAGTGCAAAAGTACATGGAGAAAGACTTAGGCATAGACCATTTATACCTTCCTCCCATGAAGCAACCAGTGAAGGAACCCTTGTTAGCAAGTCTGTGTGCGCATTTCCTCCCTTTTTCTGAACGCACATGTAAGCCATCTGTTGAATTGTTTTCCCTACAATTTGCTTTTCTCAATTTTATGAACATTTGTGTTATACAGCAAATATTAATTTAGGTACATATTCTTAAATAATTGCATTACATTTAACTATGTTTTCCTTATCTCTTCAATAAGCATTTAGTTTCTGCATTGTGGCACTTTTGAATGCCTAAAGAAGAGTCAGTTCCCAACTTCTTCATTGCTAGCATATCTCTAATTTTGTCATTAAGGGAGTACCTTTAGTCTAAGGTGTGTAAATCCCCTTCCCACATTCGCAGGATGAGTAATGATTGGTTAAATTTAGTAAAAGCTGATGAAATTATTCTTTTCCAGTAATTGGTCCAGGGAAGGGTACACAACCAAGTTTTCACCAGTGAAATGTAAAAGGAAGGCTACTCAGTACTTCTCATTTCAGATTAAAAAGTCACAAATATCGGTGAAGGACAGGGTCTCACTGTGTTGCTTAGCACCTCACTTTTGCTGAGGCTGGCTTTGAACTAAGAACTCTCCTGCCTCAGCCTCCCGAGCTGCTGGGATTACAGGCATGCACCTGGCAATTGTTTTTCCTTTTGTCAGTCAATGGAACCCAGCTCTTTGAGATCATCCAACAATTTATTTAATATGGTGGAGCTGAATTACAAATTCACAGATGTGTAATCTGATATAATCTTTTTATTGAACTAAACATACATCATTCCTCAAAGCACATTTTGAAATTGACATTTGGTGTAGCATACATGCCGATGATGAAGTGGTTTTGGAAACTTATTAGCACATTAAGTTACCATTTTAAAATATTTACTCATTATGCCTTAAGACATATTTTAATTGGTTCTCCTTTCTTTCTCATTAACCAGATTTGAGGTTATCTTTCTTGGGGATCTTGGTAGAAGATTATAATAGGAATGTGAGCGTTTAGGAGAGTTTAGTGATTGTTATCTGTGTTTGTCTTAGAAATAATTCTATGTAAACTGACCCTGGAAAATTATGTACTGCCTATTAAAGAAGGATGAGTGATGCTATTTTAATTGTTTAATTTGTGTAGTTTCTTTTCTTCTTTGGTCCTCGCTTCAACAATTTTCCAAGAATGAAAATGTAAATTATGATACAGCTTCTGGTTTATTTCTGTGGAATTTATTTTACCCTTTGAAACTGATTTGTACTTCCATAAGGATAGAAGGAAATCTGCCTAACACCCTTTGGTTTGAAGTGAGCTGCTGCAATGCATTGAACCTGCCAATGTAAAACATTGTAGGTTAGTGGAGATGAAACAATCATGGCACCAAGGCCAGGGAATGGAAACTCTTGCCAGGATTGTTAAGTGAAGCTCCTCAGAAATTCCAGGCATTGCAGGGAAGCCACAGGCATGGGAACTGCTCAAGGATTTCCAGGGAGCCTTAAACTTACTTCCTCAGCATACAGAATGGGAAAAAATAAAAAGTGAAAGTTAAAGAGAAACAGACTTGGTAGCTACTTTCCATTTATTTTCTAAAAGTGGCAATGCCATAAAATTAACTTTGTTGAAGGAGAAAGAAGTATTTGTCAGAAGAGAAAGAAGGAGAAAATTGGGAATATGTAGAGTCTTTGAAGAATAAAAAGGCATTTTCCTAAAAAGAATTATTTATAAGCCAGAGGTCTCCAGTTATATTCATTCATCTATTTCTTCATCAATTTTTCTATCTTTTGTTTCCTCCAAGCAAGACTTAATAAGGGATACTTTATTATACTCCAAGAAAAAGAAAGTAAAATTTCTTTCTTTGATAAACTGTTATAGAAATCTTGATTTTGAAATAAAATATTAGCTTTTAAAATACTTACTGAGTACTTATTTTGGGCAGGATGCTATGTTATGTTCTAGGGATACAAATATGTGTAAAAACAGTCCTTTTCACATTTTTTAAGCAACTATCCTTTGGTCATCTTCTTTTGACATACTTGTGACAGATTTTGGAATAAAGAGTTGAACGAGTAATCAAATAATTTATAGGGCTTATAGAAAACTTGGGAGGGTACTACTGGTTAAGATTATGTGCAGGAATCTTTTTTAAAGCAGGGAAAATTTTAAAGCTAGAAAAGTTGCATCATGAGTAAGTCACAGGAGTGGGACTGAGACCATCCTACACTGGCAAATATAAAAGGAGATTTGAAAGGCAAATCCTCAATCTGGAAAGAACTTCATCCTGATTTTCTCCATTTTATTGAAAAAGGATGATTGTAGAAGAAATAGAAGTCTAAGGATCTTTTACATGGACCCATAGGTTGGTAGCAAGACATTTTTAAAAACCAAGAAAAAAAAAATTCAGAAAGGGGAACCCATGAATCTTACACTCTTCATTGTAAACACATTGGAGAGTCAGACAGCACACACATATAAAGAAGACCTCTTTTCCCTTTTTTGGGAGTTGATAGCCCAATGAGGGAGTCTGGCCACCATGCGTGAGTAGGAACTATACAGAAAATATTAAAAGAAGGAGCCAGTCATGGAAAGTCCTCTCTAATAAGCATGGTTCATTTTGGTGTTGTACTCCCAAGACCTTTAGAGATGTGATGTGGGCTACACAGAGCTGGTCTCAGCAAACTACAACAGGTGAGCCAAATCCAGACCACCACCTTTTTTTGGTATGACTCTTGAGCTAAGAAATAGCTTGTATATATTTACACAAAATGATGGAAAAAAATAACAAAATGAGAATTATTCCTAACAAAAAAATATGTTATCATCAAAATTCAGTTTATGAGTATTCATAGAAACATAGCTATGAGCATTGGTTCAAATGTTATTTATGGCTGATTTTTATAAATGCAGCATTTAGTAGTTGGAAGAGAAACTATCTGTGAAGCCTAAAATATTTAACGTCTAGTCCTTTACAGAAAATATTCACTGATATCTTTGAAAGAGTGATCACCAACTAGCTAATTCAGCCTTGAAGTGTTTTAGGGATGATCTTGTCCAAAGGATAAGGTCTGGGCACTTGCCCCTAGGCCTTTGTGCTGCTTACCCTTGGTGCTGCAGAGCTCCCCATGCCAGGCCCACCTCAAGCTTCCACTCTTCATTGCTAGCCTGCTGTATTCCTCACTCAAATGAAAGCCCAGAGTACCTTCATCCCCTGAAGCTGAACTCCCCTATTCCAAACAAAAGGCAAATCCTTACCCATCTGTTAGAAAAGAACTCTATCACAGGGGAGATTTAGAATCTATGCACTACACATTGAGGATGAGCAGTATAGCTTTACCTCTGCTTGTGCTTACATAAGCTGGGTGACAGCAGTGACCCAGGAGGGGTAGATAGACAAAATCCCGTCATTATCTTCCAGAAACACCATGATATTCAGACACCACATCCTGCTTCTGAATTCGGCTCATCATAGTAAACTCTGTTGTCTCTGGATCAATTCTCTCTCAAATCAGCACCTTTTTGCCAGTGTTCTGTTGTCAGCAGGGATGCCAGTCTCCTGCCTCATTTTATTCATGCATCAGCGGCTGTCACTATGGACACAGCTTGGGCTGTTCCCTGGAGATTCCTGAGGAGCCCCGTCACTCAAGGAATAAACACAAATATAGGCAAATTGAACTGTCCTAAAATACATTCCCCGATAATATAGACAACTTTGCTTTTCAGAGTTTGAAACTTAGAGACTCCATTTGCTTTAAACAATTCAAATTAAAAAAATTCTACTCAAACATATAAGAAAAATAATATTATGATTTTCATAGAAAAGAGAAGAATAACGTGTTTCCTGAACAATCATTTCTTCCAATAAAGGTCAAGCCAGTCTGAACTACAGCCAGTCTGACCCTTTCAGAGGAGTTTATATTTGAAAAGACACTTAATAATGATAACCATTTTCTTAGAGACACAATTGTGCTAAGCAAATTTTGTCAAGCGTTGGTTAGACTAATATGGCTTGACACTGATAATAAATTGCACAGATTCCTGTGACCCCCATCATTCTTATTTTGTATTAAATGTCATTCTCTTAGATAGGTATGGATGGGTGGTACAAGTTGATGGATAGCATGAATGACTGTCCACTAGGAGAGTCTGTTAAGGCATATTTCAACTCTTCATCTTTGGCTTGGAAATTATATCTTCCGTGTAGCCGAGGCAAATTTGATTTTATTATCGTGCCCATTTGTTCTTGTTTGGAGTCTGTGTATTCCAAAATGAGTATTTACTTCCACCTTGACATTTCTACTCTCTCTCTTGTTACCCACTATTACATTTCAAATCAACATGAGGTTTTTACTATTTGAAACATTGTTCTCTTACGGATTTATCACAGTGAGAGGAAAATGTTCTTGAAATGGTATTGCAGCTATGTAGCTCTCTTAGACCTAAGGGAAAGGAATTTTAATTTCTCACTTTTAACCAGTGCTATTAAAGAAAAAGAAGACAGAAGGTGGGTACACCAGTTCTTCTAGTGAAGTAAGCACATGAAAGGGCTCTGGGATCATTCAACTCAAGAGAAATAGGTTTTGTGGGGCCCATAGGGAAGCCATCAGCAGCCAGCACTGTGCTAGGTAGAATTTTTTCAGATATAGCTTTTCACATATTTAATCTGCTTGGTAAAGTAGGTACTGTTAGCGCCTTTTATGATGTTCAGACAGGCAGCTGACTTGCCCATAATCAGAGTTGTAGAAATTGAAAAGAGGGTCTGTCTGATGTTTCCATCAAGGCATTTTCTCCTTGGCACCCTCTAAGACATTCCTGAGAGTTGAAGTACAAATGCATAGGGAATAGCTGGACCTTCTGCAGAAGATTCATCTCCACACTTGACTTACCTTATGCCAATCCTGGAATAGACATGCCAAAGACACAGAACTTGCAAAAGACCAGGGAAAGGACAGGTCCCCTTAGAGCTGCCTCCACATCTTGCTTTATACAAAGTCCACTTCTCAGGAATTCCAAAGACATTACACCTGACAACCATGGACAATTTACCAACTTCACTGCACGTTCCAGTCTTTGATTTCACTTCGGACTCACACCTACCCTCCTGTAGAAATGTAGTAGATGTGCCTTTTTTCTGTTTCCCTGATGAGAAAACCAAAGCTTAGAAAGCTTGTTCAGTTTATGGACTATAACCTTGCCTCTTTGATCCATCCCTTCTCATTGTCTAGTCCAACTCTCCTTCTACCTCTCAGGAAAATTTGCTGAATTTCTCAGTCTTCCATGATGGGAATAATGAATCATCCAGGGGACCACTGGAGAAATGAGTTAATCAAAGGACTAGAATGGCTTCCCAGCCAGCTATATCCATATGCAATCTTCAAGAATTTGCAGAGCATTTGCCATGCTTTGCTCCAAAATAGGTTCCCAGTGGGCCTCAGAGACACAGACCTGACCTCTGACCCCCAGGATTATAGAATAAGAACAATAAAACTACCCCATAGGATTTTTGTGAAATTTGGGTAACATGATATATACTGAATTCCTGTGGCACTTGCCAGCATTTCAAATAGTCTACAGTTTCCAGTTCCTCTTGGGGATGTATGCAAGTGAGCTTTCTCTGTCCGTGGTCTGAGTGCTTTCTCCTTTTGAATCACGACCATTGATTGGACCTATTGATCCTTTGCTTGTAAGCTGCCAGGTCACTCTTTGATTAGCCTTCCTTTGTAGAAGGGAACCTCCATTCTCAGATTCTGTGTTCACAGCCCTCTCCTTCCTTGAACTAATGGCATCTGCTGTTCTCTATCACAGTCCCAGCCAGAAACAGTGAGACTCGCAAATTAGGATTATGAAAATGGTTTAGTTACAAAGGAGCAATTTACAAAGATGTAAATAGGATATAGAAGAACTGGAAGAAAAAAAAAATAAAGCAAAGTAAAACAGTGCAGTAACCACAGCTAGAAACATCAAAGAGAACCATCGCTGGGACCTGAAGGGCAGTTGCATACAGCAGACTGTCTCCATAGGATCCATGATGTTGAACAGTCAGTCCAAACACCTTCAATGATGGAAGCCAGAGGAATAAAGATCCTGACTTCATTTTCTTTTATCTTCTGAATTCCTTCTAGGATTATGTGATTGAATATACAGGAGTGCCTTGAAATGGACCTGCCCATCTGTCTATTTGGGCAGAGGGTAGAAGAATGGGGAACAGATCTGGAGAGACAAGCAGGAGACATCTGGCATGTGTTTTCTTTCACACTGTCATCATGGACCACCCCCCAGTCTTATCCTCTGGAACTCATCCTCCTTTTCACACTTATCTCTAAGACGGATTCTGTTCTTATGGTTCTGTCCTCTAAATTCATTTCCCAGCCATGATCTGCTTTCTTCCATAAAGAGCAGTCTGTCGTCAGACAGAGTTGCTCATGCCCTCGAACACTCTGGCCCTTTCCCATGGTCTGAAGTTCTTTCACACACAGTCATGTCAGTAAGGAAGATGCCGATTTCTGTTTGAGAATCTTCCATAACTCCCTCTTCCTTTAATATAAATAAATATCCCCTGACTCTGACTGTTAAGTGCTAGCAGGGATGATTACCAGCTTTGTAAATAAAGTCTCTGAACTCGAATAATTTTTATTCTGAGAGGGAAGAGAGTACAGCCATAAGATCTTGTATTATTCATAATAATAAATACAGGTAACATCATTCACTCTGTGCATATAAAGTATATATTTCTTAATTCTCAAAATGACAATGTGAAATAGTTGGGAAGGTGCCTGTTCTCCAGATTAGAAAATTGAGCCCCGAAGAATGTGAACAACTCACTAAATTTTGCATTATTAATGACAAGATGGAACTTGAATGCATGGTTCTTTAACTCTGAGATCCCCCCCCCCCACACACACACTTTCCAAACCAAGTCAGAGTATCTTAGAGAGGAAAAGAAAGGCAAATGCATTTTAGGATGCAGAGTGAAACATGAGATTGAGTTTAGGTAGTATGGGAAGGCCTCAAGGAAGAGGACACTTATAATGTGGCAGTGTTTCAAACAGAAAGGTGAGGACATTCTATCACTGTCTTCTTCAGCAACCTCACAATGACACTTTCTGACAGGAGTCAGAGCAGCAAAGAATTAGCAGGTTCCGTGTGAACTCTCTATCCTTAAAGAGAAACAATCAATTATGCACATGGTACAGGATACATAAGAAAATGAAACAAAGTTAACTTTGGGAAAGGTAGAGTGTATATAACAGAGGCCTATTTTATCAGGCTGCTTTTGGGTACTGATTTTGTTAGGTTCATTGCAATTGCAGATGTAAGTAATTGCACATACTAGAAAGACTTATTCATGGTCATTGCAAATTATTGTCATTTTTTATTTTATTGATATGTGTGTATATATATATGTATATATTATCATATGGAGATACAGATAGATACAGGTATAGATGTATCTCCTGGGAAGTCTCTCTCCTGCATTCTTCACTCACTGTCATTGATCCCGGGCACTTCAATCTTCCAGATACTATTTTAGTCTTCCTCTTCAGACTAATAGCATGAGGCCTTTTACTCAAAATAAATTTCTGAAAAGAGGATGACCTCAAGGATGACTTGCTCATACCTTTCCTATTACTTCTCAGCAAGGAGAAAGAAGGCAATCTTTTGATCAATTATTGCTTTCACTCTTCCCCAAGGTGTCCCTGATCCCAGAAGCCCAGTCCCATAATGCCTGATGGAACCTTATAGGCCAGCTCAGTTTTACTCTCTCCTTCTGTTCCCTTCTCTACACTGCTGTGGTTTCTATCTTCTCTAATAAATGTTCTGGTAATTGTATTTACCCAAAAGTTTCAGTGATCAACCATAACTGATATCTCCCATAGGGCATCTGCCTTTCATCAAAGGATATGTACGGACTTCATAGATTCTATGACGAGTTGCTGCAACATAATCATTGAGCAGAGGATAGCGTTGGACAAGCTTCTTGCTTCTGAATTTCCACTGCCCAAAACATTCCCTTACGACTCTCTTCAGACTCAGACTTAGATAGATATTTTTGTTTTAGGATAAAAGTGTAAGGTTGGTAAATATGTCTCCTTTAATCAAACTCTACTTTTCAAAATTAGATATTCATAATATTATCAAATCCTACTGGGAATATTTATCAATTCACTTCTTTGGGATCTAGTGGGGTAGGGGATACTCATTGGGTCTGGCTTCTATGGTAATGAGCAGAGAGGGTTTGAGAATATTGAAGTTGATTGATTTTGGTTCATTCATCATTCAAAGAAGTTTATACAGGGATTATTCTGTGCCATACCTTGCTCATGAAGTGATGAGATTAAAAAGTCATACCCACCAGGATACAATGTCACAAGGATAACACACAATAAACATGCACACAAATCAATAAATTAATGAAGTTCACACAGTGAAACTGTCCTGAAGTGTCCTGAAGGAGTGAAGCAGTATTTTGGGTAAGTAGTAGCTCAGGTCCTATTGGAGTTGGGAAAGGAGTGTGACTCTAGGAAGTCTTTGGGAAGATGAAGTTTGAGCTGAAGCTGAGTGGTAAGAAAATGACAGTCAATTAAAGTGCTGGGACAAAGTGCAAATGAGGCTAAAGAAATAGCAAATGAAAAATCCAGGCAGGAGGAAAGGTCTTTTGAAATGTGAGAAAGGAAGAAGTGTAGCTTCTGTGGGAAGAACGTGGGATAACAGAGTGAAATGATGTCAGAAGGGAGCAGCGACCAACTCCTTCAAGAAAACTAGGAAGAAACAATGAAACAAAGGTGCAAGGGTTTGCTGCAGTTTGGATGTTCAAAGTCCTCCAAAGGCTCAAGTGAGTCCTATTGGGAATTGGTGGGGCCTTTTAAAGTTGAAACACAATGGAAATTCCTGTCCTTGGGTCATTAAGACATGCCCTCAAAAGGGTTTGTGGGATGCTGGTGTCTTCCTGTATCTTTTTGCTTGCTGATTGATGAAGTAGGCAGTTTGCTCTCTCCAGTACTCCAGCCATGATGTGCTGCTTCACCAGAGGCCCACTGCAAAGGGAGCTCTTGATTAAGGACTGAAAACTTTAAAATCATGAGTCAAAACAAACCTTTTCTTTTGTGAGTCAATTTTCTCAACTATTTCACTATAGTAATGCAATACTGAGTAATTCAGACCTTTTCTCAATCTTCAAGGTCACTTAGTATGGAAAACTGAGATCTCTATCTGCTCCCATTGTTTTTTGCATCAACTCTGTTATTTGTAACTTTTGGCCCTGCCTTACATCTCTATCCTGGAAGCTCCTCCCCATGTGACATGGTCTTCTCATCTCCTAGAACTGACTTTTTCAATCTGCTATTCAGTTGAGGTTTTATGGGCCTTTGTCTATTTCTTCCTAGGTAAAAAAGAAAAAAAAAAAAAAATCAATTTTCCACTACTACAGAGTGCTACTCTCAGTTCAAATGTCAGTTCTTTTGTGAAAGCTACCATACCGTCCAGAGTTATATTAAGTTCCTGTCTGCACATTATAGCTCTCATTTCCTTTGTGAGTATTATTGTACTTATTTTTCTTGTTATTATAGTTACCTGCTTTTATCTTTGTTCCAACTTAATCATGAAACCAGGAGTCCTGAGACTGCATGCTTCCTAACATCACTTTTCCCAATTCTTCCCAAAAGCCTCTTTTGACACATCATAATGGCAGGAGTATATGGTGCCCACAGTTTTGCAAATCAGAGAACTTGGCAAACTATGCTCTAAGAGCTGATTTGCTCTTCTATCCCCTAATCTATGAAATATCTGGGCTCAGCTGGTGTCTTATTCATATGCACATCTGTGAGGTCCAACTAAATCCTCAAAACATGCAAATGCTCAGGAATGAACTAGCATCCATCATGGACCTTATGGATGGACCTTAAGAGTTTAATGAAATTTAATTTAATGAAATTAGTTTGGAAATTCAGATATAGCCAAGAAGCATGTTCAAACACCCAGGTTGAACAAAAGAACTTTAGGTTTTTTTAGTAGAAACTGAAATATAAATAAGTTATTATCATGCCCCTATTTTCCAGAATACTTATTGAGTATATAGGTAAAGTGGCATTATCCTTTCCCTAAAATATCTTAAAATTGCAAAGGTCTTGATCCTACTAAAATGATATTTAGTTTGAATATAAAAAATCTGGTCTAATCTCAATGTTTATTTCAATATTTTTAAATAAAAAATAGAATTGACAGTGCTAAAATATTGCATATGTCTTACATTTTTTTTCTTAATAATTGTTCATGACTTTATTCATCAAATGCATTGTCTATATGGGTAGCATAAAGGTATGATAATTTATACTTTTGTTCAATGAAATAATTTTACAGATTATGTTAAAATAATAATACTTAAAGTAACAACTTACTGGTTGATAAAATAATATAAAAACGCGATTGCTCTGGGCCTGTGATGAATGAACTGGTGTTGGTTAAACCTAGGGATAATTTTCAGCTAGAAAGGCAGTGTTAATATTGGGGAATGTAGCTAAATGTTGAAGGCAACTGAAGAAGCAATGAGAGGGTTTGCATTGACAGCCATGAGGCAGCTGTTCAAAAGTAACTACTGCAGGTGAATGTGGGTGCATATGTATCATCGCCATAAACACAGGAAGGGCATTGGATATCCATCTTAGTTTGCCACAACATTATTCTTTACATAATATGCATTGTTATCCTCCCTCTGTCATGCTGTTTTAAAGCATTGGAAATGTTTATTTCTAATGCTTTGCTAAATTACTGTAAATATGTGTGTTCCACAGTCTCATTTATCCTCAAGAAGTTCCATATGCATCTTATCAGTCACCTTACATTTGCAAATTCATTCATGGAAAAAGTAGGAGAGGTCAGATTCAAGGTCCAGATAAAGGATCTGCGTGTTGAATAAGGAAAAGATGCCCCTCCACTGAGTAGAGATACTGCTGGCAATGAGCCATTGCCTCTCCCTCTTTCATCCTGCACCTTCCCTCAGAAGGTTACTGAGAGAGATGTGTCTGTGAACCTGTTTCTGTTTTCTCAAATATCCAGCTCATAATGTATGATAAAAATGTTTGTTTTTCCTTCATAAAATTAAACTGTTTTCTCTACCTTTCTTTTCAGACTCAATGGAAAAGCCTTCTCCAGTTCCTCTCATAGCTCAAAAGAGCCACATTGAAAACACCAATCCATTTATAATACAATACACTTTATATAATGTGATATGAATCATATTTTTATACCATCTAGAAGGAGTTTTGACAGTTGGAGATGAATTTCTCAAAGCTGATGCTCAGGAAATTTCTGTAAAAAGAAATATCCTTCCTTAATCACTTCTTCAATGGTACTTGGGACATACTGGCACAAGAAAAATGTTATAGCTTCAAAAGTGAAATTTAACCAGGAGAGGAGGGAGAGCTTGTGCTTGGCATAGGTGTATTATGGTAATAAGGTATTGAAAGAATGGACATTTTTTTAAGCTGTCTGTTTTATCTCAACTCCCTAAGGTTTCCCTCCCAGTAATGGGAACAAAGCCCTTAAAGCTGTTCTCTGTTCCCAAACAGAGAGTAAAAGAGTAAATTGAGCCTGATAGCCAGATAGTGCTCAAACAGTAGGATTACCAGAAACTATTGACCAGAATCTACAGCCTGTTGTAAAACATTGTGAAACATGTTGTCAGCAAACCCAGACCCCCTTTGAAATTTTCTGGCAGCTTTGTTCCCCCTTTTCCCCCTTTCATGTGCGACCCCTCCCAATGTGTGGTTTCTGCCTTTATAAACCTACAAGATTTTCTGCTAGGGACTCGACTCCTCGAGTTGGGTCCCAGCGCGCTGGAATAAACACCTCTTGCGGTTTGCATCAAGTGACGCCTCCTGCGGTTGATTGGGGTTGCCGTCCATCCATGGGACAGAGTTGGGGTTTCCTTTTTGGGGGCCTTACATTTGGGGGCTCGCCCGGGATAAGATGGCCCCCCCTCATCCGCGGAGTCGACCTTGGAGGTAAGAAGGGGTACCCCGAAGTTGTCTGTCTTTGTCTTGTGTTTTGTTAGTTGGTCTGGTTCTGTGAGCGCGCTTTCGGTTTCGGTGGCAGCCGTTCGGTGACTCGTGAGAGTGGCCGAACAGTGGCCGGCAGACGTGCCTGGGGGGCCACAGGTTGCAGCCCTGGGGGACGCCCTAAGGGTGGAAGGAGAGCCAGGGACGCCTGGTAGTCTCCGTCGGTAAGGGCGCTGATGGGGTTCAATTGGTGGATCAGAGATTGGTGCCCGTCTGTATCTGGTTCTGTTGTGTGTTTGTGGTGGACAAGGTGGAGGAAGGGTTGGAACAACTGGGGGGTTCTCGGACCGGGCTACTCTCGGGTGGACCCCAAAGGTTCCTTCTCTGGATTCCCCCTCCCGACAGCCCTGAAGGGTAACTTAGCAAAGTAGCTTCAGTCTCAAAAGTAATGAAAAATAAGGTCTCATAATTTTAACATCCAACCTGTCCGGATGAGATGGCTAAAATGCCTTAGACACAGAGTTTCTGTTAAAACCTGTTAGATCCTTCCAGATCTCAGTCCAGGCTTACATTGAAATATAAATAAAAGAAGCCTAAAGGCTCAGTAGGAGACCAGTCTCAAACCCAGGGAAAGAAAAGGTAAAAAGAGTCTTTAAAACTCCAGCAAAGTAAATGCTATATTTTTAATTATATGTTTTTTTGAGCTCATGATTTTTTGATCAGTTCTATTTTTTATTCAACTAGAGTTTTTGAACATCTGTTACACTGCAATGGAGATTCACCTATAAAGTTACAAGGGCTTGATTTTGTGTTATTTGTATGTTGTGCTGTCTGATGTCATGTTTTGTCTGTATCAGAACTGAGCGCTCCTAAAATTAAAATTTAAAAATGGATCCAAATACTTTTAATTCACGTGATTTAAAAGAGGTTCAAATTGGGTAAACTAATAAGAGTAAAATGTCTTTGAAAATAACTTGCAAGTCTCTAGGTGGTCAAGCTAATAAAATATTGATGTTAATAAAATGTCTAATATCAATTGTTTCTAGGACTTTTCTTCAACAGGGAAGAGACAGCAAATACTGTTCAGGACACTTGTCTGATATCTTGGTTTTTTACAGAATAAGTGAATTAGAGTTAACATGTATGGGATTACTCTAATGTATTTGTAGAGACATCTGATTAATTTACAAAGTTAAAATGCTAATTGTTAAATAACATCGAGTACTTTTAACTCCTTAAATTCCATGGGGTATCATACTTAAACATTATTGGTGTTTTCATAGGTTGGTAAATAAAAGGGTTTAAACTTGCTTTGTGTCATCACTAAACTAAAAACAAGGTTACTAAGAGTTATGTCCTAACAAGTGCAATTCTATATACAAAGGGTCCCAAAAGTTTCAACTGTGTTTCAATTAGAGTACTATAAACAACAGAATATTTAATCTTATTAAAATAGAGTAATTTATCTAAATTCAGAAATTTCATAAGAGTTGTTTCAGAATGTGAACAAAAAGGGGACAACGAATAGGAAAGAGAAAATAAAAGGTTCTGGGTATGGAAATATATTTAGTAAAAGGAAAAAGGAAATGTTTCTGGGTAAGAAAGTGCTTGTGTGATGAAATACATGAGGGTCTAAGTAAGAGCTAAGAAAGTCTGTGTAAGTAAAGGGCAAGTTTCAACAAGTTTGTGTGTAACTAAGTTGGTTATATGTATGTGAGACAGCTAAAACTATTGAAGGTTTTTCCTACGGTGAAATACTAACGTTCTGATATAAACCAAAGTTTAATCTATATGGTAGAATGACATGGTAAAATGACAAGGATTTGAAACACTAATTTACTCTTAACTTTGTGTCTATTAAGTTTATTCTTTAGAACAATTAGTCTTAAAAATTGGGGCGTATACAATTATGGTTAAACAACTATTATAGAGTATTGTACTTTGTTACAGAGTATACGTTTCTCTTTAAAAACTCAATTTGGTAAGATAAAAGTGTCAAGGTATTTGTGAAATGGTCACTAGTTGTATATTAAATGTGTTCATATTTTTCAGGACCACAAGTTTTTAAAGCAAGGAATTTATTAAGCTCTGCTATCGTCCAGATTAAACTTGTCTGTAATGGTAATCTTAAACTTATAAAGAGTAAATTTTATTGGGGATTTATTTCTATCATTTAATGTTCTATTATAGGCCCTGCTATCAATAGGGTATGTGTAAAATTTGTTACTTTTTACACTGAGATAAAGAATTTCAAGTGTAAATGTATTTCTAAACATTAGAGTCTGATTTGTTTAAAGGTTAATATTGTGAAATATGAAAGAAACATGAAAACATTTTGCCACTTAATCACAAAAGGAAAGTTAAAAGCTCTCTTAGCCTTTCTTTGATTCATGTTTTAGATACTATGTTAAATTGTGTTAATTATAAAGTTTATATAGACTCAGGAAACAGTATATGTAAACTACTTAATGGTATTTAAGAAAAAGAAGCAAAGATCGACATCAGAATTAGAACACTTAAGATCTGTAAAGAGCCACGCCTTACCTGAGATAAGGCTCTGCCTCCCACCTCACTGTGTGTAGAATAGCTCCAAAATAAGCCAGACTTCAGCTTATTTAAAGTTATAGTCAAAAGATTGGTTCTTGTTGTAAAAGTACTGTGATCTCAAATAGGGGATAGAATGTAGTTCTCAATCAAAATTCAAGATAGCTATTATACAAGCTGAATATATTTTTACTCTTGCTAATTTCATTTTGTAAAACTGTTACCTGTTAATGTTTTGCAGAAGTAGCTGCTCCAAGAACACACAACCCAGGTAACTTGTGATAATAAGCCATCACCTATAGAATAGATAGTGGTAACTTCCAGTACTAATGCAGACTTCAGTTAGATAAAAGGGTAAATAACTGTAAAGTTATGGACATTAAAGTTAAAGCCCATTACTCTTAATTTATGACTGGTGAGACTGGCTTGCTGGATAATTAAGATCAAACTTAGAAATTGGAGTTAAATACAGAGGTCAAGAAAAGTCCATATTTGGGTCTTGCCCTCAACGTTAGCCTGAACCCAGGGAGTAAGAGAACTTCTCTAAGGAGCGTTGCAACTCTGGGTCACACAACCTCCTGATCAAGGAGATTGTTGAGACTAGAGGATGAAAAATTATCCAGTGCATCTGCTGCAGAGGAGGGTCATGGAAAAGGGGAAACATCCCTTGATGTTTCTAAAGGAAGTCACCTCATCAAGAGACCCTGCCTAATCAAAGTCACTGGTGGAGCTAAGGAGCCGCTCTTAAGTTCTGTACGAGTGACCCCTGTGGGAACTCAGCTGACTCTTTAACAAGACAGGAACCAGGTCAATTTGACCAACTTGATCTTAGATACCCAGCAAAACAGTTAAAACCAAAATATAGCCATTCTTGGGCATTTAAAGGAAATAATAATTAAGTGTAACTTAAGATGTACACTTGTATTAGCCCACTAGAATAAAGGCTGGAAGCTACAAATGAAAGAAAGATTCTTCAGCAAATGTGCCTGATAACTATCAAGAGAAACTGCCAGAGTCAGAAGTTTTTAGTCAGTTTAAGACCTTCCTAAGCTACACAGGTAGACTTAATCTATGTTTGCTAGTATGATTATCTATTCCTAAGTAACAGAAGTATAGAGATCTCTAGTAAACACAGGTTATACCAATAAAGGGATATTTTACAAAATCAGATGACATTAAGTAGCTTAACTATATTTTCTGGGGACATCTATGACAATGTTAAAGTCCCCAAATAAAGGCCTTGTTCTCTCCAGCCTTTGCTAGGCCTAGTTATGGGAACAATTTCTCAGTTCTTCCACATCCTGGTGAGAGATTAACTTCTGTCATTTTCATGATACTCAGTGGCATGTTTCAGATGCTGCAACATTTACTTTGTGCTAATCTCATTTCAGTACTCATGTCTTTTTGTTCTTCTATCATAGAAGCAGCCGCCCCCAGATGACTTTACAAACTGCTCTTCCCCAACCAGGCTTCTTCCTGGGACCCCTTGATTGACCTGATTTTTAGAAAAGGAACTCCAAGCTGCTTGCCCCACGCCACCCACTTCCAGCTCGAAGAAGCTAGAGCGGTCATCGACCTCCTTCCCCAGCAGCATGGAGTTCCTGAGATTAGAGGGGGGAATGAAGCCTGAATTGGGAACAGGTAGTTAGTGTAGAAATAGGGGATCGGGTCAAATTGAGGAAATGGCCATAAAATCATCTGCCTCTGGAAGTTGGAGACTGCCCCTGGAAGAATGGAATGTCAAGGATCTCCGGAGCCCATTGATTACCAAATTTACCTGCCTTTATCAAGGACTGTTTACCAAGGACTGCAAACAAGGGGCTGCTAATTGGTGGCCCGCCCCCTGGGCTCTTGTCTGCCTGAAATCACCTAGTCACCTTCATCAGGGAAAGAGTAAGTGCTGTATAGGTACTAATGCTTAGGCAACAATACCAGTCCCTCCGCCAAGGAAATAGCTTTGGAGAAGAGTATATAGAGACAGAAGTTCCATGATTAGAACTTACCAGAAAAGAAAATGGGGAAATGAAAGAATGGACATTTTTTTAAGCTGTCTGTTTTATCTCAACTCCCTAAGGTTTCCCTCCCAGTAATGGGAACAAAGCCCTTAAAGCTGTTCTCTGTTCCCAAACAGAGAGTAAAAGAGTAAATTGAGCCTGATAGCCAGATAGTGCTCAAACAGTAGGATTACCAGAAACTATTGACCAGAATCTACAGCCTGTTGTAAAACATTGTGAAACATGTTGTCAGCAAACCCAGACCCCCTTTGAAATTTTCTGGCAGCTTTGTTCCCCCTTTTCCCCCTTTCATGTGCGACCCCTCCCAATGTGTGGTTTCTGCCTTTATAAACCTACAAGATTTTCTGCTAGGGACTCGACTCCTCGAGTTGGGTCCCAGCGCGCTGGAATAAACACCTCTTGCGGTTTGCATCAAGTGACGCCTCCTGCGGTTGATTGGGGTTGCCGTCCATCCATGGGACAGAGTTGGGGTTTCCTTTTTGGGGGCCTTACAGTATTTTATGGCATTTTTCTTACTTTGTGAATCCTTCCTCTCTATCATTTTTTCCATATTAATTTTGCAAATGAAATTCCTCATCCCTCTTCTGTCACCCACATGCAAGTCCCCCTATTTATATTCACATCTCCAAGAATTGTATCTACCTAAAGAAATAATCATTACAAACAAATATTCCTATTAAAAGCACACCTTAGAGTTCAGGCTCCATCTGGCTTTTTACAATAGATCAGAACTCTGATTTATTAAGTCACTGAAGTCACACTTTTAAATACACAAACACAGCCACAGATTTGGAAGCAAAAGAGACCATGATATTTCATTTCAGAGCAGAGGGAGAGACCATGTAGCTATATTTTAGCATTTTACCCCTGATTCTCTGTGTGACCTTCAGTAAGTTACTAGACATTTCTGTACCAGTTTTTTTTTAAGTCTGAAAACCTGTGATAGATATACAACACTCTTTCCAGGTATAAAATCATGGAAGTTTAAAAGTTACTGTTGAAGTTGGGAAAACAATCCAAGAATTCTGATAACCTGATCAAGGTATCACCATAAAACCTCGTGTTTTCAGACTGCCAGAAATGTTATTTCAAAAATATTTCAGTGGAACAGAGGGACATTCATGAGAGTTGAGAGTATAAGGCATTTGGATGAAGAATCTTTCTTAGATACTGCTGAGGTAAAGAGGCACATTTGCAGAACACATTATCATTTAAATTATTTTCCATTCCCATATCAAATCGTCCATTAAAAAATTCCAACAAGTCAAAAATTGAGCAGAAAGGAGGTAATTGTGACAATGGTTCCTGATATTTCCTTTTATTTGCACATGTGTGTGAGCACCCTAAGCTTATGATTGAATAGTTTGCAGATTGCTTTTATAAAAAAAAATTTAATGGCTTGACTATCTTTGTTAAAAAAAACCAAAAAACTCTGGCATTTTCAAAGGTGCTTCCAATACTTAGAAAACACATTTTCAGGCTTCATTTTTATGGTCAGGCAGCTGTTCATGCTAAAATTGTAAAACATTTTTTGCACGCTTACATTTGTTTCACTGCTGATATTTATCAGTTAAATTTTGAGATGTATTTCAAAGTAACTAGCTTCCCATTTATTCGTTTTTCCTCTACCAAGTCAATGCAAATGTGTCTTTGTCAATAGGTCATATACGTAAAGCATCTGGGGAATGAGGATGCAGCCCAGTGATGAATCCTGAATTCTATTTCTAGCACCACCACATATATATATTCTATACATATGTATATATATATATATAGAGAGAGAGAGAGAATGAATAAATAAATAAATAAATAAATAAATAAATAAATAAATAAATAAATAAAATGTGTAGATCAAGCTCTTGGTCAATTTCAAACAAAGGAATTGAGAGAAAGAATGACTTGGCTGAATGATAATTTTTATTTTCTTCTCATTGGGTTATATTAAGCTTGTCACTGGGAAGATCATTGTTCTATGGCTACAACTAATCTTAAAACTTAGATGGTATATCTACTTTCTAGCCCCATAGAGCTTGAAATTATCCTCAACTTCAGAAATCCTTCTTTTAATTTCTACTGATCTTTTTTAAATAACAGACTGGCAAGAAATAATAATAATGAATATACATTTGAAAAGGCAATAGAAAATTATCATTTACTTGTACTCCTGTGTTTATGTCTTTTTGAATTTTTTTTTTTTTTTTTTTTTTTTTTTTTTTTTTTACCAGGTATTGAACCCAGGGACACTTAACCACGGAACCTTATTCCCAGATCATTTTTATATTTTATTTAAAGACAGGGTCTCTCTGAGTTGCTTTTGGCTTTGCTAAATTGTTGAGGGTGGTTTTGAACTTGTGATCCTCCTGCCTCAGCCTTCCAAACCTCTGGGATTACAGGGGTGTGCCACTGTGCCTGGTTTATGTCTTTATAAAATTTGAACAAGAGTAGCTAAAAGGCAGATCATAGGAAAAGTTCAGAGACACAGGAAGAAAAGTATCATGAATCAGCCTGATGGTAAGAGTCTCATTATGGTATAGATTACAGGAAGAAGGAGAGTCTTGCTGAGAGAAAAAGTTAGTGTTTGAAAGGATTGAGAAAGCTAGTGAAGCTAACATCATAGCCTTCCTGCAGAGAGCAAGAGACACTAGGCTGAGAGTAAACAATCTTCTTGTAAAATCCCGAAATTGCCCAACAGACCATTGAGTTTCATCAATATCTCTGCCTTTCAACTAAACTGTAAGTTAGTTTCACTTCTTTGTGTCAGTCAAAAAAGGTAAAAAAAAAAAGAAAAGAAAGAAAAAAGAAACTTAAAAGTAAGCATAAAATTGTTACCTCCAGCCAAATTATCAACATATTTACTTGAACACGTTATATTTCTGCTGTGTCCCATTTTATTATCAAGCAATATAAGGTCACAAACCTGTTTATTTTAAAATAAAATATCTTTGAAATTCAAAATCACTTTTTTTCAACAATGCATTTCTTCCCTCCTTGACATCCTTGTTCTGATATGAAAAGGTTTCAGAGAGGTTGATGAATAATACAGTCCTGGCCAGGATGCCTGGTAAAAAGGAAGCCCACCTTCATTCCAAGGCTGAGCCTTCCCAGTACCATTTGATGTCTCTGCCACAAGGTGTCATTGGTAAAATAGAAGCCCACTCAACCCTGAGGGGGTCCAGTTCTCCTTGCCTGTGGTCAAACAGCTCTTCACCATTGCACATTTAACTGTAGTGACCTGAGCCGTCCCTAGCAGAAGCCCTGGGGACCTGTCAGCCTTCTGGTAATCTGATTCAAGGAAAGTGCTTGACAGAGATAAAACAGTTACCACCTTGAAGAAAGAAAAAAAAAATCTCTTCACAGTGTGCTTCTGTTTAGCCATATTCCCTTATGTCCCAATACAGGAATATTAAATTGATTAATTAAAAACTGATATTAACATAGACAACTATTATATAAAGTATACTATGTGCTAGAGAATATTCAATGCAATATACACATTACTTTAATTCTCAAAACCCAGAGAAGTTAGTCTCATGACCATTCTCGTATAGATAAGAAACAAATTATGGCGAAGAGTATAGTTTTACTGCAGTCATATAACTTGCAAGCACAAGAGCTGAGATTCAAGCTCAGAAAACCTTACATTTGGGGTTGCGCACTTGCCTGCATGTGGCATTTCTCTGGCCTTGGTGGAATGCTAGCTGGGTGGATGTGGAAGGGTTTTTGTTCTCTGATCTTCTCCACTGGACCATATGCTCTCAGGTTGCAAGGCATGCCTCTATTTCTAATACAAAAGAAAAGGTGAGTGTGTTTGTGATGGGCTGTCTTTGGATACCAATTTCTGGTGCTCTCCTGTACGAATGGTTCCTCTCTTACCAAGTGTGTGCAAGGATTGTGTTTTCCCATCCTGTTGCAAGTAAGCATGCTCATCTGACTGGTTCTGAATATTGTGGAAGTGTTTTTATTAGTTCATGCAAGAGGATTTGCAAGTGGGGATCCTTTAAAACTCTCTTTCCCACCAAGGACATTGAAGATGTAATGATTTCCAAAAGATATAGCCACCAACTCACCAACTGGTTGGAAACTCACCAACCAGGAAAACCAAATAGTAGCATGAAACTGAGGTCTACTCCCACACACCAAATCATGACGGACAAGGGACCTGACAAGATAAATAAATCTTCATCGTGTTAAGAGATGCTGAACTTAGCTCATTTGCATTTTAGCCTACCTTAATTCATACAGTGAGCTCCATGGACAGCGCTCTACCAGCTTTTGGGGCTGCTGCCCTCATTCCCAACAGACTCCTTCCATGAAGCTTGAATAACAGTGTCTGGCAGTCTCAGAAAGCAGATGAAAAAAACCTTACTAACATAAACAGATAAGAAAATTAAAAAACAGGGATCTAGACGTAAAAGAGTAGGAAAAAATAAAAGACTGTGTCTCGGAAAATGTGGGCAGACCACTAATACAATATTCAGAAAAGAAATCGGATTTGAATAAAATCAAGTTGCTATTGATCAGGCCAGGGGGTGGCACCTGCAGCCTCTTGGCCTTGGAGGTGATCTTCATATTTTAATTGCATCTCAGACCACTGGAAGAGGGTCCTGCCACAACGCCTACTAAGAATGGTCAACCCATATGTCAGATGGAGTCCAGTTGCTGCCAAGAGAGCAGGCCTCCCCCAGCACACTGACCGGGCACAAACAGGTTAGCAGACTTCAAGGCTCTCAGAACCAGGAATTTCCTTTTCATTTTAAAATCACTTCCTGGATTCATCAACACAGAGAAAATTACACAAAAACAATCAGACTGTACACATTCTTCTCTGCTTTAAAAAAATTTTATTGAAGAGATCTAGAATGTTGGCTAAATTGAAACAGTCTAATAGTATTTCATAATATTTATGTACAATTTCTGGAACCTACTGATTTGCAGTGGAACAGTTGCCAGGTCTTTGCTGCTACACACAATGCTATCAGGAAAATCTTTTACATACTACATTTGTAATATTGTACAGGTGAATTGAAAAAATGCATTGCTAGTAATAAGATCCCTTGGTCAAAGTTTTAGTGCATTTTTATTTTGATAAGCATTGTCAAGTTGTCCTCCAGAAATTTGGCACCCACTTAGACACCCCTCAACTTTTATGAGAGGGTCTGTTTCTCTACATACTTGAAAACCATTAAGCTTTTTCATTTTTACCTTCATGATAGGAGAAAAAGCCTTAGTTCATCGTTGATCTGATTTGTATTCCTTTAGCGGCAGCTGATGCAGAACATCTTTTCATATGCTTATTGGTCATTGTTCTGAAAATGATAAACTGCCTGTTTATATCTTTTGACTGTTTTTTAAATCTTAGATTGCTCATGTTTTCATATTGATTTATATGTTATTTTAAGATAAGAAAATTAGCTTTTTATCTATTATTATGCTGTGATTACAGTTTCTCATTTCATCTTCAGTCTTTTGAATTTGTTTCCATTGCTTTGTTCCATACAAAATATTTGACAGGTAATATGAAATTACCTGTCAGACCATCTGGTTATGAGTTACAGCTCTGCTATTTTACTAGCACTATGATCTTGTATGAGTTGTTTAAACTACATGTACCTCAGTTTTCTTATCTTTAAGATGGGTATAGAAAAAGAACCAACTCAAAGGATTTTTTTTTTTCTTTGATGTCCTAACAACTTAGGGTGTTTCACTTTCCACACATTATAAAACATGATGAAATTAATTATATAAGAACTCATATTTGAGTGATTTATCTGTTGAGGTTTGCATTTTCTACACTGGCTCTGAGATTTATAAGGTATCTTCTTACCCACACTGTTTTTATTTTGTTATTCCAGTTTTTGTTTTGTTTTCTTGTTGTCGCTTTCCATGCTGGAAAAATACCCAGGGTCTCACACATGCTAGGCAAGCACTCTGCCACTGAGCTACACCCTAGCCCAAGTTCTTCTGAGGTACATAATGATTTGTTTTATAAAAAGGGAAAAACTAAATGCATTGTCAGTGGGGCCGAACAAGGGTAAGCTTTTAAATTCTGTTAAACACACTCAAGGATAAGTATACACCCCTCCTTGTTTCTCTTCTCTACTGAAGTGTTTCTCTATGGAACATAGACTTGAAAATGAAGATAGAACTCGACACAATTTCTGGTTCCATTATTTAACCTTGAGTTTCTATTAATTAATTAATTCATTCATTTTTTCCTGTATTTATTTAGGTACTGGGAATTCAAATGAGGATGCTTTACTACAGTCATATCACCAGTCTTATTTTTTAAATATTAATTTTCAAACAGGTTCTCATTAAATTGCTTAGAGTCTTGCTAAGTAGCAGAGGTTGATCTTGACCTTGATATCCTTCTGCCTCCTGAGTTGCTTGGATTACAGCTGTGCACCACGGCATCTGGCTGAGTTTCTTTTCTTTGAAATGTGAATGCTGATATGAAACATTCAGCATTATCAACAGAATTAAATTACAGAGGTGACATATGTAAATGACATGGCCTATTGTATACCTTCTAGCGTTACTATTGTTGTCAGTTGCTAAGGATCTTCAACATCAAACATAACCAAATCATAGATGTGGAATAGGGAGTTCTTCATTTTCATGGCACATTTAAAAATCTATTTTTAAAGGCCTGCGCCAAGTTCACAGCAGTCCTACAGGTGTTCCACTTGTCCTTTTCATCTTCAGGGACAATTTTAGGATTCTCCCAGCAGGCAGAGAGAATAACAGTGAAGGCTGACAAGTATTTTGGTGAAGTTCCATCCTGACCTTCTCCTCTGATAACATGCAAATCTCATCTAGAAGAGGAAGTCAAATCTTGCAAACCCATGTGTCTAGAAACTGTACTTTCCAACCATTCAAATAGTACACTTAGATAATAGCAATTGGCAATCTTCATAATGGCACAGTGAAAAAATAAAAGAAATGGAGAGAACCAGACTTTACATCAAATCCCAGCACTTTTGCTGATTGACTTAAGGGACATTTATTGAATGTGTACTATGTGTATAATTCTGGGCTAAACTTTGTCACTTACTATGTGATGCTGAGGAAATTAAAAGTTTTACTTATACTTAGAAATAAAAGTTGTATTAAATGAGATGCTGCATTAGAGAACCTAAACATGGTGCTAAGCATACAGAAGGTGCTCACAGAATGTGATGCAGATTCCATTGACACAAATGTTTTAAAGTGTTTAGTGCTAATTTGTTCTGCAGCATGTGTTATTTATGAATCTGCTAGATATTAATGGTGTGTCATCTTTCTACATGAGAGGACCTTTAAAGATGAAAAAAAGACCTTTTGTACAAAGAATTCTCCCGTTAAGCATGACAAGGTGGTTAAAAGTTCTAACAAATTGTCTACTCATTGCTACTCACTCTTCTTAAGTATCACAGCCTTGGGAGAATAGGTTAAAAAAAGAAGGGTTCGATAAAAAATCTTGGGAAAAAAGATATTCTATGGAAAAAAGAAGTAGCATAAAAACAAACTTTCCAAGGCACTTAATAAAAGATTTGCATACTTGACTCTCACAAACACTTATAAAATGGGTAGTACCTCCATTTCCACAAGAAAAAATGAAGTTTAGATAGGTTGTATATATTGCCCAAGATTACCCAGCTAATAAAAACACTACAGGAATCTCAAATCAGGTCTGTTAATTTGGAAACTAACAAGCATGGAAAATACTATTGTCAGAGAGAGGGAAGATGGTCATGGGTAGTGAGAGGGTAGAGTGTTTTCTGCCTTTGGAGTGTGGTGTTATAAAAGGAGTTTATTAGAATAGATCAGACCTTCCTGGAAGTGTCACTCAGAAAAATATTTGATGGGCAAAAGCAGTAAGGCATAGGGAGGAAATGGAAAACAGAAAATGATAGTAAAAAAGATTCTCTGAGACAGATGGCAACTGTCACAGGTAACTGTAACTTGGTAACCACAAATCACTGACCACAGGAACTCTGGTTGAAAGTTACTCTTCCCAACACAATCAATGTTCAGAGAAGCCAATTTGATGCTAGATTTGATTGAGAGTCATTGTTCTTTATGATACACTGAACAGAACTCTTAAAAGATTTGATGGAAGCATGGAGGAGGTCTATTTGGGTATGTGTGGAGTTGCCAGACGAATGTGGACAATGGCAAGCAATGGCTGCAGATTCTTCTCTGCAGAGTTTTCAGGAGGCAAGGCTACACTTCACCATAAATTCTCTGAAGAGAACTAAAGGAAAGGGAGACCAGGAGAAAGATGAAGGCAGATTTGACTAGCAAACCTTCAAGCCTTTGAAAATACATCCGCACGAAAATAAAGACATGGATGTTAATAAGAGCTTTATTCATAATCACTAAATACTGGAAACAACTAAGATAACTTTTAATGGGCAAATGGATAAAGAAATTGTGATACACCTATAAAATGAAACATTTTCAATGATAAAATATTGAGTCATTAAGCCATGAGAAGACCCGAGTAAACCTCAAATGTAAACACATGAATACAACAAGTATAATTAGGCTACATGCTATTGTATTCTGATCATATGAAATTCTGTAAAGGCGAGAACTATAGCACCATTTGGAAAGGCAGAATTGTGGGGATTGCCAAGAGTTCAAGGGAGGAGAATTTCGTTGATTAGGTGGAGCACCAGAATGTATTTTTTTCAGTGCCAGGGATTGAATCCAGGGCCTTGCTCATGCTAGCCAAATGCTCTGTCACTGAGCTACACCCTCAGTGCAGCACTGGGGAATTTCTAGAGTAGAGAACTTATTCTGTCTGATATTCTAATGGTGGATACATGTTATGGGTTAGAATTTTGTATTCCTTTTTTTATTTGTTCTTTTTAGTTATATAGGACAGTAGAATGTATTTTAATCTATTATATATACATGGAGTACAACTTCCCATCCTTTTGGTTGTACATGATGTGGAATTACGTTGGTCCTGTATTTATAAACGAACATAGGAAAGTCATGTCCTGTTCATTCTACTATCTTTAGGGGTTGGATCTCCCAAGATCCCCCAATGTCCCCCAAGAGCTCATGTGCTGAAAACTTTGTCCCCAGCTGATGGAGCTATCAGGAAGTGATGGAAATTCTAGGAGGCGGATCTAGTTGGAGTAAGTAGTTCACTAGGGGTGCGTTACTTAAACATATGTTTTGTCTTCAAACCTTTCTCTTTTTGTCTCTCTCTGTCTGTTTCCTAACCATCATGAGGTGAGAAACTTTGCTCCACCACTGCCTTTCTGCCATGAACTCTGCCTCTCTACAGGCCCAGAATATCAGATCCAAGTAATCAAGAACTAAAACCTCAGAAACCATGAATGAAAGTAAGTCTTTCTTCTTTTAAGTTGATTTCCTCAGATATTTTATCACTGTGATAGAAAGTTGACTAACACAATACTTGAAAGTGTGACTGTCAAAAGTTATAGAACTTTTCAGAAGGAAGAATGAACATTATTTTTTTTTTTTTAAAGAAAGCATATAGGAAGCAGGGGGATGAAATGAAGGATTCCACAAAACAATCTAAGTATCTTAAGAACATAGGAAACTATTTTATTGCATAGTGTAGGCAAAAGAAAAAAAAAAAAGATGCTGACCACACTAACTTTGAAAATGAATGGAGTCTGTAAGTCTAAGGCAAAAACAATGCACATAAGTAATCCACTTTACTTAATAAAGTTATTTCCCATAGGGCCACAGGTTAATAATTTGGACACTGACATGCATGAATATTGGAGTGGAACAGCAAGAACACCTGGTCTTAGTTTCTAATATTCCTTAGTAAATGAAGCCAGGGCTTCTTGATAAATAATAATGTGTCAATATTACTTTATTAATTGTAGCAGATTTGGCATACTGAGGGAGGATCTTAATGTGTGGGAGGCTGGATGTGGGGTATATAGAAACGTTCAGTGCTATCTTCACAATTTTCCTATAGGTGTAAATTTGTCCAGAATGAAAAGTTAATTAAAAAGAAAAAAAAAAAAAAAAACTTTGATAAAGTTTAGGTAAATCCTTACCATGTGTTATTTTGAAATTAATCCTTCATTAATCTTTATCAGAGTCAGAAAGTCCGAGGAATAAAAAATTTGCTGATTAGAAGATTTGTCTTATGAAAAGCATAGTCCATTTAAAAAGAGAGGTGAGCAATATTTCAGCTTCATAGACTTCTACCAAATTATTCAGAGAAGATTCATGAGCACAAATTATTGCCCTTTAAAACACAAAGTTTGCACATATACATAGAGACTGCCTCGGCACGAGAGAGAGCATTTATATGCCACTAGTTCTCAAATTCTTTCTTCAGCCTTTTAGAACCTGTACAACTTTTCCAGTTCACCGTCTTTCTCCATGAGGAGGTTCCATTCAGAATGCAGGCCATTCATTGCAAGTTTAGCAAAGAATGATGCTTCCTCCCTTTCTAGCAAAGGTGAACAGCATTTGCAAAAACACAGACACATAAATTAGCATTTTGTTTTAGAAAAACTGCAAATAAAGTAGTTGGGTGTATAGTGCAAAAGAATCCAAAAACCAAGGGAAATTCTATAATGAAATTAAATATTCCTTAGCTTAGATTTCCAGCTACCTCCTTCCTCAGTTTTAACAGTCAAAATCAACTTTTTCTTCACAGTAAAAATAGATTGTTTGACAGTAACTATTACATCTTCACCAGGTAGTTTTGCTGTTAAGATTAAATAAATTTATATATGTAAAGAAGTTAGAATAGTACTAATAAAATATCATTATTTATAATTAGCAATCCTAATTGTTATTATACAGTATAGTTATTAGTACATAAAACAGATATTTATGTATACAGGTAGGCATTTATAACTTTGCAGGTACTTCAAATTCATATTTAAAAATAAAACTGTCATTTTCCCCTCCAACCTTAATTTTCTGTCTAATGTCCTTGCAGTGGTGGATGATGCTTTAATTTAAAAATTTAGAAGCCGAACAAGCACCATCTCAGTTGATTATACCTTCTAAATATCTCCGGATTTGACGATTTCCAAAATCAACACTATTAATACTTTCATTCACCACTCCCCCAGAGATTGCAATATGGTTTAGATATGGTTTGTCCCTCCAAGTTTATGGGTTAGAAGGTTGGTTCCCAAGGTGATGTTACTAGGAGTGGCTGGACCTTTAAGAACTGAGTCCCAGACCCATTTCCTCATTTTATATCAGTTCTTCATATCTTCCTGATTTGTTTGTAATTTTCTAAGTGATTTATGCTTTTACTGTGTATATTCTTTCTTCCAAAATGTTCTTTTACTTCCACTCCTTTATGGCTGACTCATGATTCAAAATTTAACTCTAGTATCAACTTCTCCCAGAAACTTTTCTAACATATTCAAGTTGGGTTGATATCTGGTCCTTCTATTCTCCTACAGGATCTCCTGTGCTTATTGTAATTGCAAAGCTTACCATACTTTAAACCAGTGGTTCTCAAACTTTAGTGACCATCAGAAACACCTGGAGGTTGAATTAAAACACAAATGTCCCATTCTTAGAATTATGAATCAGTATTTCCAGGATGAGACTAGAGAATTTGCATTTCTAACAAGTTCCCAGGTAATGTGGATGTTGCTATTACACTGGGCTAACTTCTTAAACTCTCCTTGCTGCTGGCTGAAGCAGTCTTGAGTTCCAGGGGTTCAACTAGAATGAGGCATGATGCTTGCTTAACCTGGCCCTGAGCAAGAGACTATGTAGGCATAAAGTTCTGAGAAAGCACTGCATCTGAAGAGCCAGAAAATTACATTTCTTTTGCTCATTAAAGAAAAAAGTCATTTCCCCTTAGAATTAAACAAACAGTATGGGCATTTCAATAGAAAAAGACTCTGATCATAACCACTATAAATTGCTACTAATTTAAAAGCTACAGTGTGGTCCAGTGCAAAATCTTTGAGAATTAAGGACATTTCCCTAGGGCTTGATTTATTGTTCTAAGGACAGAGATATTAAAATTGAGGGCCATTTAGTTTTGAGGTGGCTCAACCTCCAGGACTGAGAGTCAGGAATTAGACACATTATTGCAAAGGAATGCTCAGCAGGAATACCAGCAAGAGTAATCAGACCTGTGGGACCAGGCCAGGACGAACTCAAGAGTAGTAATGAAGCAAGGTATTAGTGTGTTAGATGTTCCAAGGTTGGGAAAAAACAGCACAAGGATAGCAAAATCCAAAACCTGGGGCAGAGAGCTGTTGTGGAGAACATCAGAATGATGAGGTTTCAAATTTAAATTATGTTTCTGTGTTGCTCCAATTTAAAATAAGAAATATTTTCTCTTCAGCCAATTTCCTGATACAGAGCTCTTAATACCTTAGGAATATCTGAAGCAATGTTCGCTAATGAGACACCTGATACTGGTGCTCCAGACTGGCACAAGAAGGGCATCTGTGCTATCACTAGAGGGTGAGAATGTTCAGCTCATTCCCCCGACTCAACCTCTGGGGAGAGGAGAGGTGCTGAAGTTGGAAATAGTTATCAATAACCAATGACTGAAAAAATCATGCTTATGTAATTGAGCTTCCATTAGGGGAAAAAAAAAAAAAAAACTACATAATGGGGCTTGGAATGCTTCTGGGCTGTTAACATGTGGAAAGTGAAGTGCCTTGAAAGATCATGAAAGCTTTGTGTCGCCTCATGCTTACCTTACCCCATATATCTCTTCCTGAATTATATTCTTTCATAATTAATAAGTAAGCTAAGTTCTTTTCTAAGTTCTGCAAGCCACTGCAGTAAATAATTAAACTTCAGAAGAAGGTTTTGTGAAACCCCAAGTTAATGTTGATCAGTCACAAATTCTACAGACTAATGCTCATGACTGACATCTGAAATAGGAGCAGCCTGTGGGACTGAGCCCTTAACCTGTGGGATCTAATGCCATCTCCAAGAGGGTACTATCATGATGGAATTGAGATATGGGGCACTCAATGGTGTCCATTGGAGCAGTTTGTTTGGTGAGTAGTTAAAACCCCCACATCTGGTATCAGAAGTATTTTATGTTGAATGGTAAGAGTATAGTTGGAATAACATTTTATCTCTCTTATATAGCTACTTATCAGTTCTGTGATTTTCTTTGAACTTTTCTTTGATGTATAATGGGACTATATATATAGATCAAATCTATATATATGTATATCTGTATATATATATATACATATATATATACATAGATCGAAATTGTTCAGAGTTAGAAAGACAAGAGAT
The DNA here is from genome assembly GCF_902686455.1 of Sciurus vulgaris. Classification (NCBI taxonomy): domain Eukaryota; kingdom Metazoa; phylum Chordata; class Mammalia; order Rodentia; family Sciuridae; genus Sciurus; species Sciurus vulgaris. Next base: position 75,601,804 of record NC_136463.1, read on the forward strand.
AAATTGTGATAGATGGGAATAAAAGCAAATTGTAGTACTGTACTGCTTGGAAGAGAATCAACAGAGGTACTTGGGCAAAGCAGGGCTTAGAATAGGCTTCTTTCATGTGTCACAAAAAAGTGTGCTTATTCCAATTAAGGCAATGGGAGAAGCCATCTCTAAAGCTTAATAAGGCATAATCAAGGCTTCCTTTGTTCTCCTTTTTGATATCTGTCTCACCTTTGATCCTCATACTTCACCTACTACTCAGTCTTTAGGGTTGTTAATGACTAGTCTTTCCCAATTTCCCAAGGAGAAGTAGATGACTCACCGAGGCTGATGAAACTGTCCGTGGGCTTTTTTCAAAGGGCCTTAACTGCCCCAGCAGGTCAGCAAGTGCACATATTCTGTATTGCTTCTCAGACTTTACCATAGGTTGAGAGCAGAGAAGGCGATCATTTCACATTCACTCAGGTGAACTAAAGTCTCTCTGACTTGGAAAGCTCTGAGCCTGAAGTCTCTTTGTAGGACAGCAACTCATTGTAAGTGGCCAAAGTTGGAGCTGGGGAGACAAATTTCTCCCATGCTTTGTCATGTGTTCACTTCTTGTGTGTTGCCTCCATTTGTGGTATTCTGTGTTTTCCAAAACACTTTCTCGTCACTCAGGAAGGTATAGATGAAATGACAGAATTAAAGGTGAGTGACAGAGAGGAGGAGGAAGAGGAAGAGGAGGAGATGATGAAGATGCAAGGAGAGGGAGTTGGAGAGGGATCTGCACCCATAACCAGCATATTTTTCTTTCCCACAACCTTCATCAAGGACATAGGGGAAGCACACCAAAAGTTGAGGGAAATAGGAGCTGATAAAATCTGCACCTACCAAAAGAAGCTAAAAGTTTTTAAGTGCATTATAAAAACTTCTAACACATAGAAAATAGACATTAAGGTGTAGAAAAATCTGAAAAGCAGAGATTCAAAACTGTGACTGGAAAATGTTTTAAATTCCCAAGTGACCCCCACCACAAATAGGCAGCCAGGTGAAAAACGTAGAAAATCTTCCCCATTTCAGAATAATAATGATTGGTCTTTAAAGAATAGTAATAAAAAAAAAATTCCCTAAAGATTTACCACTGCTGGATTCCTACATCTTCTTAAGCAAAAGTTCTAATTTTTTCCTCAACATATTTGAAACCAGATCCACCCCCACACTAGCAAACTGAAAGAAGAAAACAGGAGTGTTCTCCTGGTGGTAAATCTTCATTGTTGAACTAAACACAATGTCCAATATACTAACCAAATTCATCAAACATGCAAACAAGCAAGAAAATAAATATATATTCAAGTGGGGACATAGTCCATATAAGTAGATCTAGCATTTAGGAATTATTAGATAGGACTTTAAAATAGCTATAATAAATCTCTTTGAAGATCTAATGGAAATATGGACCAAATTCATGAGCAGTTGGAGAATTTGGCAGAAAGACAAAAGTTATAATAAAAGAGAAAAGTCAAACATGAAAATTATGCCAGAGGCAACAAATGCATTCAATGACTTCACAGCAGACAATACACAATAAACTTGAGAAAGGATAGCATAAATTATCCACACTGAAAGAAATACTATGAAAAGACTACCAAAAGTAAAACAGAGTTGTGAAATGTGTAAGAAGTTTTAACAAACATGCAATTTAACCTAAATGGTATACTACACATGTTCAGTCTAACATATGTTTAAAATGCATACTCTTAAAACCATTTGTAAATGATTTAACATGTCATGTCCCTGCTGAATGAGGAAGAATGGAACAGAAAATAGTATTTCAGAAATAAGTATTTTTCAAAATTGATTAGAGACATGAGTACATAGAATTTAAAAAGTAACTCATGAAATTCAAATAGGATGAATACTAAAAGTCAAAAAAAAATATTGCCTAGGGAAAGAAATACACCAAAAGTTGACATATTTCTGGTATAAATACATCAACTGATAAAAACCAAAAGATAAACAGAAAAACTTCAAAATAGTAAGAGCTGTGAAAGACACATTTCAGGCCAGAAACAATAGATCACATTTCTAAAATACTGGGTGGAAACATAATCTTTCAACCTGGAATTCCATATTAAGTAAAGTGTCCATTAAGACATAAGCTTGAAAATTTCTGAAGCTGCCCATGATGTCCAGAATTAGCTTGTCATCATAAACAACTAAAATATTATGGACAAAATAGAAGACACAATATTTCCAGACATGAGAATAAGCAATTCTTCCCTTACACTTTAGAGAGAAAACAAGTGACATTGCCCAGATTTTCTGCCTTAGGACAATTTTCAGACTGCAGTCAGGGAGGAGAAATTTAAACAAAACTAGCAAGTTTATGGAGATAAGGAGATAGGAGAAACACTGAGGCAGCTAAACTTTTCACAACAGATCTCTGGAAAAGAGAGAGATACCCTGGAAGAGATTCAGAAATCTGCATAACAGATGCATGTAGAGAGTTACCAGTGACAGGCAAAAATTATTGAGGAAAGAACTGTTTTGAGGGAGCTGGAAGATAAAAAATCCTAGTGTTCACTCAGTGCTTAAAATTGAAATACTTTTTACTCCCTCCACCCAGGAAGGAAAGATTTCATTACACAAAGTGTTGAGTACTAGCCTCAAAGGGGCCACACATTAAAAGTGGGCTTAGGTAGACTGAAAATACATAGACTTTTTCCTTAAACATCTTAATGATAAGATTCAAAATATGAAGTTAATGTGTGAGAAAGAAATTATACCTCTATTACATACATACTCAGCAACATGAAATTACAGTGCCCATAATCTCAAAAATGTTTGGTAAATTAAAATACATGGAAAAATATGACTCATAACTAGAAGAAAAAAATGGGTGACCCACACATTCCCAAAAAAGATAATGAAATTAGTGAACAAGAACATTGAAGTAGTTATTCTAATTGTGTGCCACACGATCAAAGATGTAAAGCAAAGTATGAATATAGCGTGGAGAAAAAAAAGAGGATAAAACTTCTGAGCATGAAAAGATATTATCTGAAGTTCAAAATCCACTGGAAATGATTAATCACAAAATTAAGTATGTCAAAATGAAGCAGGGGGGGGGGGAGAAAGAAAATCCTAATGAAATGAACAAGGTTTCTATTACCTATAAAATAATATCAAGGCAATTAATATGCTTATGATAACTCCCTGAAGTTAAGGGGAGGAAAAAGGACAGACACAATATTTGAAGAAATAATGGCTGAACATTTACCAGATTTGATGAAACCTATAAACACAGAGTCAAAATGCTCAATGAACCTCAGCAGCATTGAAACAAAGAAAGGAAGATACAGAAGCACATTATGATGAAATTTCTGAAAATGTGTGATAAAGGGAAAATCTTTAAAGTATCTGGAGAGAAAAGATATTTCATGCACAGCTGAACAAGGATAATGGCTTCACAGGAAAAAAAAAGGATGAAAGAAATTTATCAAGAACCTACTAAGCATAAGAAAATAGATTACAGAATAATGAATATTACCAGGAATAGAGAGGGATTTCTAATAATGATAAAGAATCAATTCATCAAGAAGACATAACATTCCTAAATATTCAGGGACTGAATAAAAGAACTTTAAGATAATTGAAGCAAAAACTGACAGAAGGAAAAGAAGAAATAGACAGAACCATAATTATAGTCAGAAAATTTAATGCTTTTTTTGCAGTAATTGTTAGAACAAGTTGACAGAAAATCAGTAACATCATGAAAGACTTCAACAATATCATGAAGCCGATTGGTATTCCTAAGACAGCACAAACAACAACAACCAAATACACACTTGTTTAAAGTTCAGCAGAGAGGGTAGTAAATGATCATAGTTTGTGTAATAAAACCAGAAAATAACTTTGAACTGAAAAAAAAGTAGGAATATATAAAAATTAATGGCATACAACTAATGGCAAATATACTTCATGAAATCTTTGAATTAGAAAAGAATAATTGTCTAAAATAGGTCACCTATGCTTCTATCAGAAGCAGCTACTAAAATAGGAATATAATGAAGCTAAAGAAACAAATATAAAAGCTAAGAACAAAAATAAATACAAACCACAAGAACTAAAGAGAAAAATTGATTCACACAAAAAACTTGTTGAGAGCAAACTGTTTTATCACATTTCTTTCTTTTTTTAAAATTATCTATTTATTTTTTAATTTTTTCCAGACTGCATTTTGATTCATTGTAGACAAATGGGGTACATCATTTCATTTCTATGGTTGTACGTGATGTAGATTCATATCATTCATGTAGTCATATGTGTACATAGGGTAATGATGTCTGTCTTTTTCCACCATTTTTCATACCTCCTCTCCCTCTCATTTCCTACTACATAATCTAAAGTTCCCCCATTCTTCTCTTACTTCCCATGCTCCCACCCCCATTATATATCATTCTCCACTTATCAGGGAAAACATTCAGCCTTTGGTGTTTTGGGATAGACTTGTTTAACTTAGCATGATATTCTCCAATTCCATTCATTTATTTGCAAATGCCATAATATTATTCTTCTTTATGGCTGAATAATAATTCATTGTGTATATATACCACAGTTTTTTTTTTTTTTTTATCCATTCATCTGTTGAAGGGCATCTAGGTTGGTTCAGCAATCTAGCTATTGTGAACTGAGCTGCTATAAATATTGGCGTGGCTGTGTTATGGTAGTATGCTGATTTTAAGTCCTTTTGGGTATAAACCAAGAAGTGAGATAACTGGGTCAAAAGGTGGATCTATCCAAATTTTCTGAGGATTCTCCACACTGCTTTCCAGAGTAGATGCACCAATTTGCAACTCCACCAGCAATGTAAGAGTGTGTCTTTTCCCCCACATCCACACCAACATCTATTATTGTTTGTGTTCTTAATAATAGTCATTCTAATTGGAGTAAGATGAAATCTTAGATTTATTTTAATTTGCAGTTCTCTAATTACTAGAAATGTTGAACACTTTTTTGTATATTTATTAATTGCCTATATGTCTTCTTCTGTAAAGTGTCCAATTCCTTGGCCCATTTATTGATTGGGTTCTTTATATTTTTGGTGTAAAGTTTTGTAAGTTCTTTATAAATTTTGGAAATAAATGCTCTATCTGAAGAGTGTGTGAAAAAGTTTTCTCCCACTCTGTTGACTCTCTCTTCATGTTCTTGATTGTATCCTTCACTGATAAAAACATTTTTAGTTTGAGTCCATCCCGTTTATTGATTCTTGTTTTGATTTTTTGTGCTTTGGGAGTCTTGTTGAGGAAGTCTGATCCTAAGCAAACATGATGAAGATTCGGGCCTACTTTGTCTTCTATTAGGGGCAGGGTCTGTGGTCTAATTCCTATGTCCTTGATCCTTTTTGAGTTGAGTTTTGTGCAGGGTGAGCAATAGAGGTTTAATTTTATTTTACTGCATATGGATTTCCAGTTTTGCCAGCACCATTTATTGAAGAGGCTATCTTTTCCCCATTGTATGTATTTAGCTCCTTTGTCTAGTATGAGGTGACTATATTTATGTGGTTTTGTCTCTGTGTCTTCTATTCTGTACCATTGGTCTGCCTGTCTATTTTGGTGTCAATATCATGCTGTTTTTGTTACTATTGCTCTGTAGTATAGTTTAATGTCTGGTATTGTGATAACTCCTGTTTCACTTTTTCCACTCAGGATTGTTTTGGCTATTAGAGGTCTCTTGTTCTTCCAGATTAAGTTCATAATTGCTTTCTCTATTTCTATGAGGAATGTCATTGGAATTTTAATTTGAATTGCTTTGAATCTGTATAGTGCCTTTGGTAGAATTGCCATTGTGACTGTTAATTCTGCCTGTCCAAGAACATGGGAGATCTTTCCATCTTCTCAAGTTTTCTTCAGTTTCTTTCTTTAATATTCTATAGTTTTCATTATAGAGGTCTTTCAGCTCTTTTGTTAGATTAATTCCAAAGTATTTTTTTTTTTGAGGCTATTGTGAATGGAGTGGTTTTTCTAATTTCTCTTTCAGAGGATTCATCAATTATGAATAAAAATGCATTAGATTTATGCATATTGATTTTGTATCCTGGTACTTTGCTGAATTCATTTATTAGTTCTAGATGTTTTCTAGTGGAGTTTTTTGGATCTTCTAAATATAGGATCATGTCATCAGCAAATAGTGACTGCTTTAGTTCTTCTTTTCTTTTTTGTATCCCTTTAATTTCTTTGGTCTGTCTAATTGCTCTGGCAAGTGTTTCAAGGATGATGTTGAATAGAAGTGGTGAAAGAGGACATCCCTGTCTTGTTCCAGTTTTTAGAGGGAATGATTTCAGTTTTTCTCCATGAAGAGTGATGTTGGCCATGGCTTAGTATAAATAGCCTTTACAATGTTGAGGTATGTTCCTACTATTCCTATTTTTTTCTAGTGTTTTAAGCATGAAGTGGTGCTGTGTTTTATCAAATGCTTTCTCAGCATCTATTGAAATAATAATTTGATTGTTAACTTTAAGACTATTGATGTGATGAATTACATTTATTGATTTCCAGATGTTGAACCAACCTCGCATTTGCGGGATAAACCCCACTTGATCATGGTGCACTACCATTTTAATATATATTGGTATGAGCTTTGCCAGTATTTTGTTAAGAATTTTTGCGTGTCTGTTCATCAGGGATATTGATCTAAAGTTTTCTTTCCTTGCTGAATCTGTGGTTTTGGTATCAGAGTGATTCTAGCCTCATAGAATGAATTTGGAAGGGTTCCCTCCTTTTCTATGTCCTGGGATATTTTGAGGAGTATAGTATTAGTTCTTCTTTAATGGTCTTGTAGAATTAAGTTGAGAATCCATCTGGTCCTGGGCTCTTCTTGGTTGGTAGGCTTTTGATGCCTTTTATTTCAGTGCTTGAAATTGATCTGTTTAGATTGTGTACATCTTCCTGATTCAGTTTGAGAGGATCATATATCTTTAGAAATTTGTCAATGTCTTCGATATTTTCTATTTTATTGAACTGTAGATTTTCGAAGTAGCTTCTAATTATGTTATGTATTTCGGTGGTTTCTGTTGTGATCTTTCCTTTTTCATCACAAATTCTAGTAATTTGAGTTTTCTCTCTCCTTCTCTTTGTTAGTGTGGCTAGGGATTTATCAGTTTTGTTTACTTTTTCAAAGAACCAACTTTTAATTTTGTCAATTTTTTGAATTGTTTCTCTTGTGTCAATTTCATTGATTTCAGTTCTGATTTTAATTATTTCCTGTCTTCTGCTATTTTGGTGTTGATCTGTTTGTCTTTTTCTAGGGCTTTGAGGTATAATATTAAGTCATTTAGTTGTTGACTTTTTATTTTTTTAATACATGAGCTCAATGCAATGAACTTTCCTCTTAGTACTGCTTTCAGAGCATCCCAGAGATTTTGATATGTTGGGTTATTGTTCTGGTTTACCTCTAAGAATTTTTTTATTTCCTCCCTGATGTATTCTGTTATCATTGCATCATTCAATAGCATATTATTTAGTCCCAGGTGTAGGTGTAGTTTTTGTTTTTTATTTTATCATTGATTTCTAATTGCATTCTATTGTGCTCTGATAGGATACAAGAGAGTATCTCTATTTATTTTTATTTATTAATGACTTCTTTGTGGCATAGCATATGGTTTATTTTGGAGAAGGATCCATGTCACTCGATGATGGATGAAATACTCTGTACATGTCCGAAAAGTCTTTATCATTGATGGTATTATTTAGTTCTGTAGTTTCTTTGTTCAGTTTTTGTTTGGAGGATCTATCCAGTGGTGAGAACGGTGTGTTGAAGTCCCCCACTATTAATGTGTTTTGGTCTATTTCATTTTAAAATTTAGAAGGTTTTATTTAATGTATATAAATGCTCCACTGTTTGAGGCATAAATGTTTAAAATTGTTATGTCTTGCCTTTTTATGCTTCCCTTAAGCAGTATGAAATGTCCTTCTTTATCCCTTCTGATTAAGTTAGGTTTGAAGTCCACTTTATCTGATATGATGATGAAGACCCCTGCTTTTTTACTGGGTCCACACGCATGGTACGGTTTTCCCCATCCTTTCGCCTTTAGTCTGTGGGTGTTTTTTCTTTAAGATGAGTCTCTTGAAGGCAGCATATTGTTGGCTCTTTCTTTTTAATCCAATCAGCTAGTCTATATCTTTTGATTATTGATATTAGGCCATGGACCTTTAGGGTTATTTTTGTGATATGATTTGTATTCCTGGTTATTTTGGCTTGTTTTTGGTTTTTAACTTTGACTTGGCTTCTCCTTTGACTGATTTTTTCCTTTAGGGTAATTCCTCCCTTTGCTGACTTGTATTGTTGCTTTTCACTTCCTCCTCATGAAATATTTTGCTAAGAATGTTCTGTGGGACAGGCTTTCTATTTGTAAATTCTTTTAACTTTTGTTTATCATGGAAATGTTTTATCTCATCAAATCTGAAGGTTAATTTTGCTGGGTATAGAATTCTTGGTTAGCATCCATGTTCTTTCATAGCTTAAAATATATTATTCCAGGCCCTTCTTGCTTTTAGAGTCTGGGCTGAGAAAACTGCTGATATCTATATTGATTTCCCCTTATATATAATCTGTCGCTTTTCTCTCGCAGCCTTTAAAATCTTATCTTTATCTTGTATGTGAGATATTTTCATTTTAATGTGTCTTGGTGTGAATCTGTTGTAATTTTGTGCATTTGGTGTTCTGTAAGCCTCTTGTATTTGATTTTCCATTTCATTTTTCAGGTTTGGGAAATTTTCTGATACTATTTCGTTGAACAGGTTGTTCATTCCTTTGGTTTGTATCTCTGTGCCTTCCTTAATCTCAATAATTCTTAAATTTGGTCTTTTCATTATATCCCATAATTCTTGGAGTTTCTGTTCATGACTTCTTAACATCTTCTCAGTTTGTTCTACTTTATTTTCAAGATTAAATATTTTGTCTTCATTTTCTAAGATTCTGTCTTCCACGAGATCTATTCTGTTGATTATGCTTTCTATTGAGTTTTTAATTTGGTTTATTGTTTCTTTCATTTCAAGTATTTCTGTTTGAGTTTTTTTTTTTTTCAGAATCTCTATCTCTTTATTAAAGTGTTCTTTTGCTTCCTGCATTTGCTCTTTTAATTGTTTACTCGAATGATCATGCATTGCCTGCATTTGCTTTCTTATCTGATCTTTTGCTTCATGGATCATTTTAAGTATGCAGATTCTAAACTCTTTTTCTGTCATTTCTACTACCCATGCTGTCATTAGAGTCTATCACAATAGCATCTTGGTTTGTTAGGGACACTTTCTTTCCCTGTTTTTTCAAATTGTTTCTGTATATTCCTCTCTAGCAGTGAAGATCATAGGTACTGAAGTTTTCCCCCTGCAGGCTTATTATACCCCTGCAATTTCCCAGTACCTCTCTTTGAAGGGAAGATCCATACCAGTAGCACTCAATACAGAGAAAATGCAGACCTGATCCAGATAGCTCATATAAAGATTTTAACATTATTGTAATGAACAGGATGAGTTCCATTACTACTTACAGTGCTTCTTTTTTTTTTTATTTATTTTTTTTTATTGTAAACAAATGGGATACATGTTGTTTCTCTGTACATGGCGTAAAGGCATACCATTTGTGTAATCATAAATTTACATAGAGTAATGTTGTTTGATTCATTCTGTTATTTTTTCCCTTCCCCCCACCCCTCCCACCCCTCTTTACCCTCTATACAGTAGTTCCTTCCTCCATACTTTCCCCCCTCGCTAACCCTAACTCTAACCCTAACACTCACCCTTCCCTCCCCCCCATTAGGTGTCATCCTCCACTTATTAGCGATAACATTCGTCATTTGGCTTTTTGAGATTGGCTTATCTCACTTAGCATGATATTCTCCAATTTCATCCATTTGCCTGCAAATACCATAATTTTATCATTCTTTATGGCTGAGTAATATTCCATTGTATATATATACCACAGTTTCTTTATCCACTCATCAATTGAAGGGCATCTAGGTTGGTTCCACAGTCTGGCTATTGTGAATTGAGCAGCTATGAACATTGATGTGGCTGTATCTCTGTAGTATGCTGATTTTAAGTCCTTTGGGTATAGGCCAAGGAGTGGGATAGCTGGGTCAAATGGAGGGTCCATTCCAAGTTTTCTAAGGAATCTCCACACTGCTTTCCAGAGTGGCTGCACTAATTTGCAGCCCCACCAGCAATGTATGAGTGTACCTTTCTCCCCACATCCTCGCCAACACCTGTTGTTGCTCGTATTCTTGATAATCGCCATTCTAATTGGGGTGAGATGGAATCTTAGGGTGGTTTTGATTTGCATTTCTCTTATTACTAGAGATGTTGAGCATTTTTCCATATGTTTGTTGATTGCTTGTAGATCTTCTTCTGTGAAGTGTCTATTCATTTCCTTAGCCCATTTGTTGACTGGATTATTTGAATTCTTGGAGTAGAGTTTTTTGAGTTCTTTATAGATTCTGGAGATTAGTGCTCTATCTGAAGTATGATTGGCAAAGATATTCTCCCACTCTGTAGGCTCTTTCTTCGCATTGCTGATAGTTTCCTTTGCTGAGAGAAAGCTTTTTAGTTTGAATCTATCCCAGTGGTTGATTCTAGCTTTTATTTCTTGTGCTATGGGAGTCCTGTTAAGGAAGTCTGATCCTAGACCAACAAGGTGAAGATTTGGACCTACTTTTTCTTCTATAATCTGCAGGGTCTCTGGTCTGATTCCAAGGTCCTTAATCCATTTTGAGTTTACTTTTGTGCATGGTGAGAGATATGGGTTTAGTTTCATTCTGTTGCATATGGATTTCCAATTCTCCCAGCACCATTTGTTGAAGAGGCTATCTTTTCTCCATTGCATATTTTTGGCCCCTTTGTCTAGTATGAGAAAATTGTATTTATTTGGGTTTGTGTCCGTGTCCTCTATTCTGTACCATTGATCTACCTTTCTATTTTGGTACCAATACCATGCTGTTTTTGTTACTATTGCTTTATAGTAGAGTTGAAGATCTGGTATTGCAATACCCCCTGTTTCACTCTTCCTGCTAAGGATTGCTTTAGCTATTCTGGGTTTCTTATTCTTCCAGATGAATTTCATAATTGCTTGCTCTATTTCTGTAAGGTACGTCATTGGGATTTTAATTGGAATTGCATTGAATTTGTATAGCACTTTAGGTAGTATGGCCATTTGGACAATATTAATTCTTCCTATCCAAGAACATGGAAGATCTTTCCATCTTCTAAGGTGTTCTTTAATTTCTTTCTTTAGTGTTGTATAGTTCTCATTGTAGAGGTCTTTCACCTCTTTTGTGAGATTGATTTCCAAGTATTTTATTTTTTTCGAGGCTATTGTGAATGGGGTAGTTTTCCTAATTTCTCTTTCTGAAGATTCATCACTTATGTATAAAAATGCGTTGGATTTATGGGCATTGATCTTGTAACCTGCTACTTTACTGAATTCACTTATGAGTTCTAAGAGTTTTCTGGTGGAATATCCAGGTTCCTCTAAATATATAATCATGTCATCAGCGAACAGGGATAGTTTGAGTTCTTCTTTTCCAATTCGTATCCCTTTAATTTCTTTGGTTTGTCTAATTGCTCTGGCCAGAGTCTCAAGAACGATGTTGAATAGAAGTGGTGAAAGAGGGCATCCCTGCCTTGTTCCAGTTTTTAGGGGGAATGCTTTCAGTTTTTCACCATTTAGAATGATATTAGCCATGGGCTTAGCATAAATGGCCTTTACAATGTTAAGGAATGTTCCCACTATCCCTATTTTTTCTAGTGTTTTGAGCATGAAGGGGTGCTGTATTTTATCAAATGCTTTTTCTGCATCTATTGAAATAATCATGTGATTCTTGACTTTAAGTCTATTAATGTGGTGAATTACATTTATTGATTTCATGATGTTGAACCAACCTTGCATCCCTGGGATGAAGCCCACTTGATCATGGTGCACTATCTTTTTAATATGTTTTTGTATGCAATTTGCTAAAATTTTGTTGAGAATTTTTGCGTCGATGTTCATTAAGGATATTGGTCTGAAATTTTCTTTCTCGATGTGTCTGTCTGGTTTAGGTATCAGGGTGATATTGGCTTCATAGAATGAGTTTGGGAGGGTTCCCTCCTCTTCTATTTTATGGAATACTTTGAGAAGTATTGGAATGAGCTCTTCTTTAAAGGTTTTGTAGAACTCGGCTGAGAACCCATCTGGTCCCGGACTTTTCTTTGTTGGTAGGCTTTTGATGACTTCTTTTATTTCAGTACTTGAAATTGGTCTATTTAAATTGTTTATGTCCTCCTCGTTCAGTTTAGGCAATTCATTTGTCTCTAGAAACCTGTTGATGCCTTCAAAATTCTCTATTTTGTTGGAGTATAGATTTTCAAAATAGCTTCTAATTATGTTTTGTATTTCAATCCTGTCTGTTGTGATATTTCCTTGTTCATTCCGAATTTTAGTGATTTGGGTTTTCTCTCGTCTTCTCTTTGTTAGTGTGGCTAAAGGTTTATCAATTTTGTTTATTTTTTCGAAGAACCAACTATTTATTTTGTCAATTTTTTGTATTGTTTCTTTTGTTTCAATTTCATTGATTTCAGCTCTGAGTTTAACTATTTCCTGTCTTCTACTACTTTTGGTGCTGTTCTGTTCTTCTTTTTCTAGGGCTTTGAGCTGTAGTGTTAGGTCGTTTATTTGTTGAGTTTTACTTCTTTTATTCAATGCGCTCCATGAAATAAATTTCCCTCTAAGTACTGCTTTCATAGTGTCCCAGAGATTTTGATATGATGTTTCTTTGTTCTCATTTACCTCTAAGAATTTTTTAATTTCCTTCCTAATATCTTCTGTTATCCATTCATCATATAATAGCATATTGTTTAATCTCCAGATGTTGGAATAGTTTCTGTGTTTTACTCTTTCATTTATTTCTAACTTCAATCCATTATGATCTGATAGAATACATGCTAGTGTCTCTATCTTCTTGTATTTGCTAACATTAGCTTTGTGGCATAATATATGGTCTATTTTAGAGAAGGATCCATGTGTTGCTGAGAAGAAAGTGTATTCACTCTTGGTTGGATGGTTTATTCTATAAATGTCCGTTAAGTCTAAATTATTGATTGTGTTATTGAGATCTATGGTTTCTTTGTTCAATTTTTGTCTGGAAGATCTGTCCAGTGGTGAGAGAGGTGTGTTAAAATCACCTAGTATTATTGTGTTATGGTTTATTTGGTTTCTGAAATTGAGAAGGATTTGTTTGACATACATGGATGAGCCACTGTTTGGGGCATAGATGTTTATGATTGTTATATCTTGCTGATTTATGCTTCCCTTAAGCAGTATGAAATGACCTTCTTTATCCCTTCTGACTAACTTTGGCTTGAAGTCCACATTATCGGAAATGAGGATGGATACTCCAGCTTTTTTGCTGAGTCCATGTGCATGGTATGTTTTTCCCCATCCTTTCACCTTTAGTCTATGGGTATCTTTTTCTATGAGGTGAGTCTCTTGCAGGCAACATATTGTTGGATCTTTCTTTTTAATCCAGTCTGCCAGTCTATGTCTTTTGATTGATGAATTCAGGCCATTAACATTCAGGGTTATTATAGAGAAATGATTTGGTTTCCCGGTCATTTGGTTCATTTTTTAAATTTTGTTTATTTATTTGTTTGACACAACTTGGCTCCTCCTTTATTTGACAATTCCTTTAGGATAATTCCTCCCTTTGCTGATTTGCTTCTTTGTTTTTCATCTCTTCCTCATGGAATATTTTGCTGAGAATGTTCTGTAATGCTGGCTTTCTTTTTGTAAATTCTTTTAGCTTTTGTTCATCATGGAAGGATTTTGTTTCATCGTCAAATTTGAAGGTAAGTTTTGCTGGGTATAAGATTCTTGGTTGGCATCCATTTTCTTTCAGGGCTTGAAAAATGTTGTTCCAGGTCCTTCTAGCTTTTAGGGTCTGGATTGAAAAGTCTGCTGATATCCGTATTGGTTTTCCCCTGAATGTAATTTGGTTCTTTTCGCTCACAGCCTTTAAAATTCTGTCTTTATTTTGTATGTTAGGTATTTTCATTATATTGTTCCTTGGTGTGGGTCTGTTGTAATTTTGCGTATATGGAGTCCTATAAGCCTCTTGAACTTGATTTTCCATTTCATTCTTCAGATTTGGGAAATTTTCTGATATTATTTCATTGAATAAATTGTTCATTCCCTTGGCTTGTGTCTCTAGGCCTTCCTCAATCCCAATAATTCTTAAATTTGGCCTTTTCATGATATCCCATAGTTCTTGTAGATTCTGTTCATGATTTCTTACCATCTTCTCTCTTTGTTCAACTTTGTTTTCAAGGTTAAATATTTTGTCTTCAATTTCTGAGGTTCTGTCTTCCAGGTGTTCTATCCTATTGGTATGCTTTCTATGGAGTTCTTAATTTGGTTTATTGTTTCCTTCATGTCAAGGATTTCTGTTTGGTTTTTTTTCAATATCTCTAACTCCTTATTGAAATGATCTTTTGCTTCCTGTATTTGCTCTTTTAACTGTCGATTGGTGCAATCATTCAATGCTTGCATTTGCTCTTTCATCTCATCGTTTGCTTCTCTGATCATTTTAATTATGTACATTCTGAACTTCTTTTCTGTCATTTCTTCTGCCATGCTGTCATTGGGTTTTATTGATGTAACATCTAGATTTGTTTGCAGCATTTTCTTTCCTTGTTTTCTCATATTGTTCAGGTATCAGTGGACTGCTGAGATATTGCAGATTTCCTCTATTGACTTACAATGTCCCTGAAGATTTCTATATATATCCCCCCTTAGCCTTCAGGAGGCTGAAGTCTTGGAGGAAGTTGATAATGTGGTGCTCCACAAGGAAGCTGCCTCTCTAGGAGTGGTGGCCTTCAGGTGGGGTATAATCCCTGCTAGTGGGCAGAGGTGCCTCCACTTGTTGACCAATGGTCATCCAAAGGGGACCTAGGCTGTGGGCTGAGGCAAGGCCTGTTTGGGCCTGAGTCTCTGGTTTTACTGTCCTTGTGGGGAAACCTCCCCCAGCAGGGAAGACTCACCCGGTGGGGAGGTCTCGCTGGTCAGTTCCCTCCTGGAGGTTCCCCTCAATTTACAGCTATCGCCTGGGCTGGGCTGCCTTCCTCTGCAAAGTTCTCAGGGGCCCGGCCCTACCTCCTGGGCCTGGGAGCCTCACCCTTCGCAGATGAATCTCCTTAGGCTGCCCCTCCTCAGAGAATCTGCCCGCAGGCCTGGAACCTTCGCTCCGCCCTAAGCCTGTCTCTGTGCGGCTCTTCCACCCAGAAGCCTCCTAGATCCTGGGACCCTGCTCTGCACCTAATCGCCTGGCTGTGCAGCCCCTCCTCTGAGCAGCCACCTGCGGCCCCGAACAATTGCTCTGAGTCCCAGAGACCTGCCACAGGCCTCTTCCTTCAGACAGCCGCCCAGTATTCCGGTGCTGTCACTAGGAGTCCAAGAAACTCACTTCGTGCCTCCTCCCACCAACCACCCGTAGCCCTGGGCAATTAATCACTCCGAGTCGAAGTGACCGTCCCCGTTCCTCCTCCTTCTCCAGATAACCCCCTGGGTGTTCAGGAGCGGTCGCTCTGAGTGGCTCTGAATCCACGTGACCCGCTGCACGCGTCCTCTGGGCAACCACCCGGAGCTCTGGTGCGGCCACTCAAGACCAAGTGACCCACCACGCTTCTCCTCTAGGCAGCCCCCCTGTGTTCAGAAGCTGTCACTTTAAGTCCAAACAACTCACCAATTGCCTTCTCCTCTGAGCAGCCGCCTGGAGCGCTAATGCAGTCACTGTGAGTCCAAAGGACCCGCCGTGCTCCTCCTCCTCCTCCTCCTACTCCTCCGGGCAAGCCCCGGTGTTCAGAAGTGGTCTGAGTCCAAACAGCTCGCCGCCGAGCTTCTCCTCTGGCAACCGCCTGTAGCTCTGGTGCAGTCACTCCGAATCCAAGCAGCCGCGCTCCTCTTCCTCCTCCTCGTCCTCAGGGCCAGCCCCGGTGTTCAGAAGCAGTCGTTCTGAGTCTAAACAGCTCTCCGCGGAGCTTCTCCTCTGGCAACCACCTGTAGCTCTGGTGCAGTCACTCTGAACCCAAGCGGCCACGTTCCTCCTCCTCCTCCTCA
This sequence comes from Sciurus vulgaris, assembly GCF_902686455.1. Classification (NCBI taxonomy): domain Eukaryota; kingdom Metazoa; phylum Chordata; class Mammalia; order Rodentia; family Sciuridae; genus Sciurus; species Sciurus vulgaris. Next base: position 75,617,914 of record NC_136463.1, read on the forward strand.
GGGCAGGCCCCAGTGTCCTGAGTCCACACAGCTCTCCTCGCCACTCCTCCCCCTGCTCCTCTATTTATGAATGCCTTGCATCCTGCACCCTCAGGCCAGCTGTAAAAATTCTCCAGGCCCTCCCTGCTGCATCAGCCTGTAATCATGCCCTCACCTCCTCCCCATCCCACCTCTCAAGCCCGGTGCCTGCACAGGTGACCACAGACCATGGCCCTGTGAGACTAGACAGAAACCCCAGCCAGAGGCAAAGGGAGGGCCAGTCCCAGGTGAGTGGAGGGAATCATGGCTCCTTCTCTACAGTGCTTCTAGTTGTGAACAAGAGGATGGGGAAGGGTGGAGGATGTGAGTATATAGGGTTAACTGTCAAAGGGCCTCCAGTCTCCTGTAGGTGTCTCAGGAGGGAGCTGCCCTTCTAATGATGATGGCCACACCCTCCAGAATAATTCAAAATGCCTACATCAGCTTCCAAAGAAGTTGGGAAGCCCCAAAGAGGGTGTGACTAATCAGCACAGAGACAGGTGCAGTGTCCTTCTGCGGTGGAGGGAGGGGACTGTCATCCATCCTCTGTGTGTGTGGGGGTCCATCAGTTGGGCTCATTAATCAGCATCCATCCACGGTGGGGGGGCAGGCCCAAATTGTTTTATTATACATATGCACATTGACTAACCAAAACCATAGAAGAACATAAATAAATTACCAAACTTAGGATGAGAGAGGGGAAATGATGGTCCATCATATAGGAAGAAATATTACAAATAATTGTCTAACAAAGCATTTGATAAGTTAGATAAAAAGATGATGCTTTTCAAAGAGAAAAAACTATTATGATAATTATTCAAGAAAAAAAAGGAAAACTAGATGGCCATATATATTATCTCTTAAATAAATTGAATTTGTTTTTTAAATATGTCCACAGATAAATTATAGGCCTTGATGTTTCCATTGGTGACACACATTAAATATTTTCAGGATATAATATCAATCAGTATCAAAGATACAATCCTTTTCACATATTAGCAAACTGGACTGTCATATGTATGAAAAGTATAATACATGATTACTAAAAAGAAATTCTCCTGGGAATGAAGGACAGCTTTAACATTTAAAAACCAGTTAAAATAATATATTCTAAGGAGAAAAATCTTGTGTGCATACTACTTGATGAAAGCATTAGATAAAGTTCAATACGCATCCATTATGAAAATATTAGAAATTCAGTCACAGAAGTGAATTCCTTCTCCTTGCAAGAGACTGTTATCCAAACCTACAGATTAAACTGTTGGAAGAATGATATTTTCCACATTATATTAGCAAGGGTATGCACTCTTATTACTTCTATACAACACTGTAATAGAAATTCTAACCAATGTGATACGGTAAGAAAAAGAAGAAAAAAATAGAAAAGAACTTTAGGTAGAAATGATAATGTTATAAATGACAATATTAAAAAATGAATACAATAGCTACTAGAACTAATGAATGAGTTTAGGAAGGTTACATGATAAAAAGACATCAAATATATTAGAAACAAACAGTTAAGTAAACTTTTAATGCAGGAACTTATAAAATATCAATCAGAAGAAAATAACTCAAAAAATGGAAATTTGTACAGTATTCAACTAGACACTCAATATTGTATGATAATTCTCTTCAAATCTATCTATAAGTCTAATGTAATGACATTAAACCTCAGATAGTCTATTCTTTATAAAATTGATGTTAATGCTAAAATTTCTATGGAAAAGAAAAGAACCTATGATAGGTGAAACACTGTGAGAAAGAATAGAGTTGGAGGCCACATGTTAGCTGATTTCATTACTTAATTGATAGCTACAAGATAGAAAGAGGTATTGATCAATCAACAGAAAAGAGAATCCAGAAATAAACTGGTTTTATGATTAATGGACTTATATTTCATTTTTAAGATCTAAAATAGATCATATACCTGCATGTGAAAACTAAAATTATAACACTTGTAGAAGACAATCTAAGAGGATGTCCTTTTTACTTTGAATTGGACAAAGTATTTTTAGGTGAAACCAAAAGACATGAACCATCAAAGAAAGAAAAATGGTAGGTTGCCATTGATCAAAAATAAAATGGTGAGGGCTGGGGAGATAGCTTAGTTGGTAGAGTGCTTGCCTCACAAGCACAAAGCCCTGGGTTCAATCCCCAGCACCACTAAATAAATAAATAAATAAATAAATAAATAAATAAATAAAGTGGTGGAAAGGACTTCTAAGCAAATGGAAATGTAACACATGAACATTTGCAAATTGCATGTGTTATCATTGATTTCCTGTTTTTGTTGCAATTTATTGACACAACCTTGACAGTTTTGAGTAGTAGAAAGTGAATCCCTCACACTTATGGCAGTCTGACTTTTTGAAATCTGCTTCATTAAGTTAGTCAAGGTATTGATGGTATGCATTTTCTTTTCTTTTAAATTGCATATCATTTTATTTTATTTTATTTTCATTTTTTACAGACTGCTTTTTATTCATTGTACACAAATGAGGTACATCATTTTGTTTCTATGGTTGTACATGAAGTAGATTCATACCATTCGTGTAATCATACATCTACATAGGGTAATGATGTCTGTCTCATTCCACCATTTTTCATATAGAACTAGGCCAGTACAGTTTCCTTTGTCTTCTCCAGCTTCCAGGGACATTTATATCTTTGCTTTGTATTCGCATCATCACATCTCTTCAATTTGTTGTGTTCATTGCAAATATCCTCCTTCCTCTTCTGACCTTCTTACTTCTTTCTTGTGAGAAAGAATGATGCCATTTATGGTTCAATCCAATAATCTAGTACAAAATTCACAGTTCAATATTCATCATATTTGCAAAGTCCTTTTGCCTGATAAGGTAACATTCACACCTTTTAGGAATATTTTTGCTGAAGTGACATTATTTAACTAGCAGTATTTGATAAAGAACTTGTATCTGGAATACATAGTTTACTTCTGTAATCCAAAAATAATAAGAAACGACACCCAAATAATATCAGAAGTGTCTAGAAAATACAATTTTAGTTGTTCAACCTAGAGAATAAAAGATTATTTTCAAACATAAAATTTACATACAAATACATATAACAACTCTATGAAAACCTTTCATCACTATTGTCCCTCAGTGAGTGAAAAAAACATATACTATGTGGTACATCTTTACAATAGAATACCCCTGAACAATACAAAGAAATGTTCCACCAAGGCACATCATGATTTGGATAAATTCAAAAGTATCATGTTAGTGAAAAACATAAACTCTAAATGTTAGGTACTGTAAAATTGCATTTATATTTAATCTGAGGAAGGCAAAACTACAGGAATGAAGTGGAGATTAGTAGTTACCCATGGTTATTGCCGACAGGAAGACAGAACTACATAGTGATGGCTGAAGAACTGTGTTGTAGTGATAATACTGTTCTGTATTATATATAAGTCAAAACCTTGTTAAAATTCACAGAACTGTACACCAAAAATAAATTTTACTTTCTATAAATTAAAAATAATTTAAATTAATAAAATGGGTTACAATTCAAATACAGAAAGACATACAAAGGTCAACAGGCACAAGAAAAAATGCATAACAAAATTGGTCATTAGAAGAATGTAAATTAGACCATAATATTATACAATCATGTAGCCACTTAATCCCCTAAAATTACAAAAAGAAAAAATGTAGACAAAAATTTGTAGAATCATTCTTGTGGGAGGTCTTAGCAATTTTTAGTGCAACATAATATTCATTTGTCATATAATATTGCAATTGCACTCCTATGCATGTACTAGAGGGAAATGAACTCATATATCCACCTAAAATCTTGTACATAAATGCTCATAGTAGATTTTTATCACAGTAGCTAAAAATTGGACACACATTCAGCAACAAGTGAATGGAAAAATAATTTATTTTACATTCATTCATTAGAATACTACTCAGCAATAGAAAACTGTAACTATTGGTACACAAAATAACATATATGATCTCATTATGTGCAACAAATGAAATCTGAAAAATTTACATACTGTATAATTCCATAGTGAATTACAAAAAGATAATTTAACTCCCTAACTAGAAATAAGATCAGAAGTTATCTGAAGCACAGGATCTTAACTGGGATGGACAACAGAAAACTTTGAGGCCTAAGGGAAATATTCCATACTTTATTCTAGGTTACAAGACATAAAAAAGCTCAAATTCATTAAAATATCTATTAAATTTTATTTTGGTATATGTGAAAACATACTTCAGAAATTTGACTTAAAAATAAATGGAGGTGAAATAACTTGCATTTCCCTCAGACAAAAGTGTAGAGATTTTACTTCCCACAGACATCCACTACGAGAATTTCTGAAAATAACTCTTTAGAGTAAAGAGAAATGATTATAAATGGAAACCCATATCTGAAGGAAAGAATATCAGACACTAGATTAAAAAAAAAAATCTGTGAACCTCTCTGTCTCACTCTCTCTCATCTATCCGCCCATTTATTTACCTACCTTTTACTCACTCCACCTCTAAATAATAACTTTTTTTTCTACGTACCATACTGCTTTGTTCCACCAAAGAGCTTCTTCTCTCCCTTTGAACACTTCTAAGGGAATATATATCAAAAATATTGTAATTGTTTTTTTATATGTCTGACTCTGTTGGCTTCATGCTTCCCAAGAATAAAATCTTTCTTGTCAATGTATCTCTGACACGTAGAAAGGTTCCAAACTGACTCAATAAATGAGTGCTTATTAAAAAAAAAAAAAAAGACAATAAAAACAAGAAAGAAAACCTGAAAGGTTGATGCTGAAAAAAACGTTTTCTGGTTATCATAAGAAAAAAGTTATTGACATGTCAGAAGGTAAATCCTTGTGACCAACTGCCATATTTATTTTGTACTTAAGATGGAGTGGTCATTCCTTTTCTTTAAACATACTACTTCAGAAGACACAACTAACAGATGTAGCTCCTCTATCCAAACTGCTGTTTATCTTGCTGTGATTATTAAAAAATGTATACACATCATGAAAACCTGATGTTAGATAAACAATAAGCAGTGAATGACTAGAAAGCTCTTTCATTGAGCAACCTGGCTTAGCACTCCATGATATGGCATCATCTGAGTGGGACAGGAGCAAAAACAGAAAAGAGAAAGCATGTGCACATTAGCCAAGAGTTCAGATTGAGAAATGGTAATTTAGTTGGAAAATAGAAAGCATTTCTAGTAATGAAGGAGACCAATTGAAGGGGAAGTTTATATTTACAAAATATTGAGAAAATACTAGAAAGATGTGGGGATCAGATAGAGCATTATCGTGAAGAAAGTGATGGCTACTTTATTTCAACACTAGAGATGTTATTGGAGACATTTTATTTAGAATAAATCACCATCATTACCACTGACACCACTTGTCCCATTCCTACCCCATATTATTAGCAATCTGCCCGTAACATTTGGGTATCATTCCCTGTGCTGAGCATTTTTTATATGCTATGTTAGAAAAATATCACAAGCTGAGATATAATTTGCTGACATTACCCAAGGTCACAGAAGTAATAAGCAGCAGAAGAAAGAAATGTAATTGAATTCCATGACTCCCCAAAACCATTCTGTTCTCCTACTCTATATGATTACAAACAAGGTTTAGTGTTTTCCAGCACCCTTTAGGCATCAAAAAATCTTCTATGCCTTAGTTATTGTCACAAGATGTGGCAGGCTCACATTCCTGATTCATTTCTAATTATGTTCAGATTAATAATCATGATCTTTAAATAAAGATGCTTACTTCCCTGGATGCTGCTCTTGCCCCTTGGGCACCTCCATGCTTGGTTGAAGATGGAACTTAATGGTGTATGACAACTTAGAGGGGAAAAAAAATCACTGCATAGTTGGAAAGCAACTCTTCTGAGGGATTTATTTCTTGAACTCCTTGAAAGTTTCCAAGGAATGGAAGGTTTCTCATAGCTCTGCCTTTTCACACAGCTCCCACCTCAGTACCACACTATTCCAGAAGAAAGACTGAACCATGTTTGAAGGAGAATCACAGGGATATAAGGTCTGCAGATTATTTTTCTTTTATACACTCTTTCATGAAACCTTAAAAGTTCCTAACAGCTCAAAATACAAAACGAATGAGGATGCATTTGTTCCACCCTGTGTGGTTCCTCCCTATTTAGCAAGATTATTTCCTGATTCTACAGACACAGATCACTTTTTAATGATCTTTCTCATTCAGACATTCGATCTCCTAAAGAGCTGTTGGGTGTATTCAGTGATATTTAATGAACACGAGCTGAGAGCGGCACATAAAGTGAGGGAGGGAATGGTCCATTGACTCTGGCTCAGGCATCATTCAAATATTTTAAGATCTAATTTTCTAGCTTAACTTGAATCCTTTGAAGTTGTCTTTCTGTGATGTCTAGGACAAATCGGAGCCCCAGCTCACTGATTGGAAAGGCTCTGTCAGCTTTGTGGAAATTGAAGTCCTCAGAGAATAGACACTGCTCCCACTTAGGGCGATCAGACACAGCAGGTTAAATTTCCCTCCGAGAATTGTCCTCAGGTAGCACATCAAGAGAAAACTACCATCACCAAATTGTGCTGCATCCTGACTGAAACCAGGGGAAGAGACACATCATTCTCCTGGTGAGTGGTCTTCAGGTTTCCTGGAGTTCAACGCTCTTATTCTGGAAGAGGGGATTTTTCAGCATTTTCTGTACTTCTCCCATTCACTTGGTTCCAAATGGCATGTCACCATTTCAAAATCATGTATTCGGTGTTTATTTACGCCTCTTTTCTACCCATTGTAAGTACAGACAGTAAGCAAGCTTGTCTTGGGTTTGTATAGGATTTTTTCAACCTGCAGCTTAGAAAATCTCAATTATTCACCCAGTAAGCTGAATCCCCTAAATTTAGGATGTTTATTTTCCTTCTGAAATCTGGCAGGCATACTACATGACCTTAGTGTTTCACTTAACGTTTATCACTCTCATTTATTGACTTGAAGGCCCTATTTTCTCAAATAAATGCTGGTTGTCATTAATACAAAATTCTTGCCCTTATGAATCTTATTCTTTTCTGTCCAGATGATAATTCTTTATTATTTCTAAATTGACCTTAAGAAATATCATGTCTAAATATGTTTGTATGACCTTCTAAGTTTTTAAAAATGCTTTTATTAATGCATTATAGACATAATAATGGGTGTTCAACCCCAGGAGTGCAACTGCCCAGGCATATTGTTTACCATTCCCAAGAAAGAACTTGGAGGACTCAGTGGAAAAGTTCTGGACACTCTATTACTCACTTCTTGATGACTGCAGGCCAGGCTACAGTGGAGCATAGTGTGGCACTCACAAGCATTGGGATAAATAGGATAGGTCACATGTCCACTGGTGGATTTCCTCCCACGTCTTATGAGTACATTCCCTTACTTGAGGGCCAGGGTCACTTGCTTTGATTCTCACCTAAGATCAGACATAAGGGAAGTAGCCAGCTCCCCTCTCCATTTTATTCCTTAGAACATTTTTTGTTTGTTTGTTTTTTAGTCTTTCTTATCTCACTGCAGACTTTCCTAGGCAAAGATTAGTGTTCAACCCAAGATGGGGTTCATTTTGACATATTCATACATGAATGAGATTTAGTTGGCTCCACTTCAGTCTCCAGTACTTCCTCTTTCCCTTGCTTCCTCCCGTTCCTTATTCCTCTACCTTTCTGATCTTCCTTCTATTTATTGTTTTTTTTTTTTAAAGACAGATGCTTTATGGGTCTACATAAAAATGAGATTTATGTGTCATATTAATATATGTACATATGAAATGGAAAAGAACCAAAGTAATACCATTTTGTACTGACTCCATTGTATGCTTGCTTAAAATGTTTAATTTTCAGACGCCTGACAGTTGTATCTATGTTGACAGTACAGCAGGATCTTCCCCTGTCTCTGATGTATAACAGAATGACTCTGAATTGTATAATCAAAACAATGAAATCAAAATATAGGTATAAATAGGGTCTTTCCGACCTACCTGTGCCTCAATTGTTCTTATGGCTTTTGTGATTTTTGCCTTGGTAAACTCTGTACTTCCAAAATTCAGTTGCTGGGAGTTCTTTGAGGCATTAGCCTGCTCCCAGGGGCTTACCTGGCATGCTCACTTAGTGACCTTTTCTTCCCTTTCAACTTAGCTTAATATGTGTGGTGGTTTGTAATTCTTGCACACTCCAAACATATGGCATAATTTGGTCAATTCATCCTGCACTTCCTCCCTTTTCCTGACCCTCCTGCCTCCTCTCCAATTCCCTTCTACTCTACTGATTTCCATTTTATTTTCATAGGACTTCCCCTTTTTCCCCCCTTTTTTTGTTCTAACTTCCACAAGTGAGAGAAAACTTTCAACCCCTGACCTTCTGAGTTTCGCTTATTAAGCGTGATTCAATATCCCAAGTTTTTTAAAACCTTGTTTTTGGAACATTCTTAAGGCGTGATGATTTTATTTGATAACTTGTAAACTAGATGCCATGTTTTCTTTATGCCTTGGAGACATGAGTTCTTCAACTGTTGGATATCCTTTGTTTATTTTTGTCCATTTCATATTTCTGAGTAAATCAAAATCTTGATGAGTCTTAATTATTCTTTTTTGTCAAAATACTGCTTAGACCTTGTGTTAGGTGCTCAAGGCTGCCTGCCCAGATAGTGGTAGCCAGGGCACATGTTACACATGAGATTCTTGATTCTTTGCTGATGTTGGGAATGTCCAAGTGCCCTCCCTGGCCCCCCAGCAGCTCCAAACTTGAGGCACGTGCTAAATGAAGAACTTCCCAGGATTCTAATCTCAATGATTTGGCCACTGGGTCAAAGTCATTGCAGAAAGCTACTTTGTGGGAAACAAGGAAAGAAAGGAACACCAAGTTTATTTTCTCTGAATACAACCATTTTCATTGTTTGCTTTCTGATCTATAGGAATAAATTCCTCAGAACTTCACTTGACTATGTTTCAGTCTGTGCTATTCCCTAAAATGTGCTCCTGATGCACATAACTATTTTTGCTTTCTAAATTGACCTATGGTTGGCATATTTTTCATTTTTTAATAAAGTCTTAATTCAGCACTGATTTATTGACGCTCTACTATGTAACAAATACTATTCTAGATCTGAAGACCTAAGAGTGAACCAAATAGATAAGGAGCCCCTCTCCTTATGAATCAGGTGGAGAAACAAGACAATTAAGAAAAATCATACATGGGTCAAACATACAGGAAGAGTATAAAACTTGAAAGTTGAGGAAGCTGGGACTGGGTTTTGGAGAAGGGCAGTCGGAAAGCCAAACGGTTGGAGTTTTCTGAGCAATGACAACAACAAAATAAAAAACTACCTAGAACAGTGAGCTTTAGACCAAGGCACGTTATGGAGTTTATCTCTGATTTCAACTATGTTATAGTTATGTCTGCAGCACATCAAAGACTTTACCAATTCTGTGGTAAAGACTTAATTTCTTGTAACAACATCTCCCATTGATATTTTATTTTTTTTCTCACATAAATCTGTTAATATTGCAAGAAACTAGTGAACTACAAAACTATATTGGGGGAATTTTACAATAGGAGAAATTTCCACTGTATAGTTTTTAGATAATGTTTTTGACCCAGAGATCAGACATATTTCCTAAGTTCAAATTAATATGTCTTTCAATTAGTTTAAACTTTATCCAATCAAATATGTTCAATTATGTCACCATTTTCAAGAAGGGTGCAAAATCATAATATCTTTTAGTTCATAGTCTAGGAAATGGAAATTAATAAATTGAGAATCAGTTTATAGTCATTGTCAGTCATATAACAAATACAGCCAAAACGATTGTTAACCTGGAGATGTGCAAATGACAGGACTAATGTGGATATGTGCAAATGACAGGACTAATGTGGATTTTGATTATGTTGATGTTTATCTTACTGTATTTTTTCTAGTTAAAGACAAAAATCATCTATATTGTATTTTTATTACTTGCTAAGTTCTACCTTCATTCTGTATTTTAAAATCTATTCTACTTCCAAATATTTTCATTTCTATGGATTAAATTCCTTTAAAGTCAGTGTAGGGGCTGGGGAGATAGCTCAGTCGGTAGAGTGCTTGCCTTGTAAGCACAAGGCCCTGGGTTCGATCCCCAGCACCCAAAAAAAAAAAAAAAAAAACTAAAGTCAGTGTAATTTAGAAAAATATGAATTTTTAAAATTTTGTTATTCTAATTAGTTGTACATAACAGAATGCATTTATGCATTTTGATAACTCATACATAAACTGCGTATAATTTCTTATTTTTCTAATCCTACATATTGTAGGATCACATCAGTCATGCATTCATATATGTACATGAGGTAATAATGTCTGTTTCACTCTACAATCCTTCCTACCCACTTACCCCTTCCCCTCCCTCACTCCTCTCTAATATAAAGTAACTCTATTTTTTCCTAGTTCCCCCTCCCCTATTATAAATTAGTATCCACATATCAGAGAAAACATTCAACCTTTGGTTTATTTTGTTTAACATGATATTCTCTAACTCCATCCATTTACCTGCAAATGCCATAATTTCATTCTTCTTTAAAGCTGAGTAATATTCCATTATGTGTGTGTGTGTGTGTATATATGTTTATATATATATATATGTTTATATATATATATACATATATATATATATATATATATACATTTTTTTAACCATTCATCTGTTGAAGGACCCCTAGGTTAGTTCCATAGTTTAGCTATTATGAAGTGAGCTGCTATGAACATCGATATGGCTCCGTCACTGTAGTATGCTGATTTTGGGGATAAACCAAGGAATAGAATAACTGGGTCAAATGGTGGTTCTGTTCTAACTTTTCTGAGGAATTCCCATACTACTTTCCATAATGGTTGCACCAATTTGCATTCCCAGCAGCAATGTGTGAGTGTACCATTTTCCGCACATTCTCACCAATATTTATCATTGCTCGTATTCTTGATAATTGCCATTCTGATTGAAATGAGATGAAATCTTAGAGTAGTTTGGATTTGCTAGAAATCTAGAGTAGTTTCTCTAATTGCTATAGATGTTGAACATTTTTTCATGTATTTGTTGATTGATTGGTACATCTTCTTCTGTGAAGTGTCTGTTAAGTTCCTTAGCCCATTTATTAATTGGGTTATTTGTTGTTTTGGTGTTATGTTTTTTGAGTTTATTATATATCCTGGAGATTAATGCTTTATCTGAGGTGCATGTGGTAAAGATTTTCTCCTAATCTGTAGGCTCTCTCTTCACATTATTGATTCTTTCTTTTGTTGAGAACTTTTTAGTTTGAATTGATCCCATTTAATATGAATTTTTAAAACACAGTTCTACAATGTACTAGACACATAATGTCCCTGTTCATACATGAAATAATTTCCTGTTAATTTCATAAGTAGGTTTTATAAATTCTTTTTTATAACTAAACAAATTAAAAATCAGTGATAACTTTGCTTAGAGAAATATAGAAAGGTGATAACAGAATCAGATTCAAACCTAGTTTCTAATACCAAGATCAACAATAAGTTATATTCATTAACCAGTGTCTATATTCAAACAATACAAAAAGAAATGATATAATCTTCACTCTGAACAAATACATTCAAGTACATTGCTTAATGGAAAATAAGTTTTATAACTTGGTTTGCACCTTCAATAATAAGGATGATGATAGTAACAATTTAAGGTCTTTCTATACATTATCAAACTTTATCTTTCATTTTTAATAGTCTTAAATTTACAGATTAGCAAATGGAACTCTGATGGATTAAAAGGTTTGGCAACTCCCCACAGTTGCAAAGCGGTGGAGCTGAAACTCAATTCAGCCTCCCTGCACCAGTCCTTTTACCAGGAAACTCCTGCTGCCTCCTTAGGCTTCACCTCCACCTATGCCCTTTAAATGATAAGCTCAGTGAAGCCTTCCCTCTGGGGTGAATTACCTATTGCTAAGTATATACCCAATGTTTTTAAGAAATGAACACACATGATTTTTTAAGATATATGTCGCACTCACTTATCCCACCTGATCAATATCTGAATAGGAGTGGCACATAGTGGGAAGGGAAAAATGTGTAAGGGGGAAAGAAAATAGTATTATGCAAAGTGAATGCAGAAGGTGTTGACAGGCTCTGCTTGATTTAAGAGCAGAGAAAAAAGATTGGTCTGATTTTCTTCAGGATGAACCCTTGGTCTGTTCTCATTTCACAAGGGAACAGCACATCTCAGAAAATGAATGTATCTTCAGATTTTAATGTCATCACCATGGAAGTCACTGGAAGGTGTTGTTATGACCTTCCCCTGCACTAGAGGATTCCGTGATATATGTTCTGTTGATGAAAATTCAGAAGACCAGGGGAGCTGATAAAATATAGCTAAGTGATTCAGAGAGTAAATATTAGGTTCAGTGCCTGATTGCCTCGTATTTTAAATATTTCAATGCTCCCTGCATGACTGGACTGGTGTAAAGACTCACTATTTAGCAACTGCAGCCACAAAAAAACAAAAACAAAAACAAAAAAAACACCTTAATAGCATCATTCACAATGTGTACTGTCCTCTTTAGAGTAATGGGCTTTTGATGATAGTAATCAAAGAATGCTGCCTTTGTAGATTGGAGTCATAGCCACGATGAGAAATGACTGTTAAGGACATTTCTTTTCAGTAATTTTGTGCTTTTCTCAGTCTCTTTCTCTGACTGAAGTGGGGTGACAGTGGGGGGTGAAGGGAACATAGCTATGCGCCCCTAAACAAAATGGGAAGTAACATTAGGGAGGCAAAAAAAACGTGATCTGCAAAAATAAAATGCAGCCTGAGAAAAAGTCAGTAGAAAAGATTGGAGGTTAGAAAGAGGGTGGGGGTCACATGCTAATGAAAGATTAGAGATTCAGAGCCCTGTGCTGTGAACCTGGAAAGCAAGGATCAGATGGCAGCTGAGGGCAACTGCATTTGTTGGGAAATAGTGTATAACTGCTTGGGATGGAGGCCAAGACTCTTCTATTCATCCTTCCTGTAATGAAGAAAGGGAAACAAAGCAGGAGGCTGAGTGACAGGGGCATTTATGCAGGGAAGTTCCCTGTTCTCTATGCTGTGGTCACTCATCTTCTATGAGTTAAGCAGCTTTACAGAAATGAAACAACAGTTCCAAACTTTAAGCATTCTGGTTTTATGACAGTTTGGACATTCTTCCACGGTAGGGGTTTCCCAGGAACCACAAAAATAAGCCACACTATAAATAAGCAATGCAATGACTTGGGAAGTATGCTAAAGTCAGAGACTGAAAGTCTGAGCTCTTTCTCATCACAGTTCTGCAACTTACAATAACCATATTCTTTTTTTTTGTAGAAAATTTAACCTGTTTGAAATGTTGTTTCTTGCCTTGTAGGTAGTTTTACAGATGCATCACATTTGTTGACCATTCAGCATGTGCTCATGTTATTTTAATCCTCCCCAAAATCCATAAGATGTTGTTCTGCTAGTACTTTCTCTTCAGAAATAGCAAAGCAGAGGCCTAAGAAATTTCAGCAACTTTTCCAAAGTCACATGGGTTGTGGAGCCAAGATTAGAAAGGATACTGTCCTTCTGTAAAGGTCTGTATTAGGGTATGGAAGTGGTGTTAGGGATGGGTCATTGTTTTATCCTGTCAACTTTAATAAAGACAGCTGGTTAGGAATGTATTTGTATAAAAGCCAGAAACATAAACAGAATAATCAAATGACGTTTTAATTCATGAGAGAAAAAGACAGAACCACGGTTTTCAAAAAATACATTCTAGAGACATGACTCCAAAGTAGCCGAGACCAACTCTAGAGATGTTCCTACCTGTATGTATCTGCCACTGATTACTATTCTCATTATGCACAAATTTTTACATTTTTTCATATTATTAACTATGAAAGATCTCATATACTTTGCAAATAATTTCTCTTATGCGCTTGTTTCACTTTACCCCTTCTTCGCACAAGTACATCTTACTTTTCCATTCTCAAAATATGCTGGTTTTGAAATTAATGACTCTAGCCATCAATTCTTTTTGCATTTCCTTCAGTAGCTTCTGAGACACCAAACAGGTGGTTGAAGATTTTAAGAATGATCAAACACTGAAAATTTGGGTCAGAGCATTTCTCCTAAACTAAGTCACTCTTGCCAAAATAAAGAGCACTGACCACATTAGATTAAGAAGCATACTTTCTGATGACCTAGTCCAAATAACTCAATAGTTTTGTCATGAGAAAAGTGTTATTTAGCAACAAAAGTATATTCTGGCCAAGTTCACATAATATATTCATTCTGAGGAAGGACTGCAGTTTGTGTTCTGGCTCTTATTCAGTGAGCTTCTTTTTGACTTTAATGACCCTTTAAAAAAATACCAGATATCCCTAAGAATTGTAGTATTTCACCACAAACTGCTAAGGCCAACATGGGGTCTAAATGAATAAAAACACAGAACTACTGGGCTATTTTGAAATTGAAGAAGTAGAACTGATTATCTGCTCCTGCATTCATGGCTAACATCCGAAGTTGACTGTTAAGACTCCTTTTCATGGTTCACAATGTGATCTCACCATTCTTTTCCAGGCAGAACTCCAAGAAGTTCTCACTAGCTGCACAATTGTTTACTGACTTGCACAGCAGAGCTACCAAGTGTACGTCTTTGTCAGTCTCTGCCAACTGAGATTGGAACCTTGGATCCCCTGTCTTTTGGCCCAGTGACCAGCAGCGAGTCACAGTGAAGTTTTCTCAATATAGTAAATAAATGGCACTCGTTTCCATCTCCAATAGTAGTGGTCTTTGAATTTAGGGATGTAGTGAATAATCTGGAGAAATAAAAAAGAATATAGAGACCCAGCCTCCTTGAAGCATAAGCTTCCCTGCTGACTGATACAAATTTGTGTATGAACATTGATTATGGAATGATGAAGTGGATAATGCATTTAGCACTATTCATCAAAAAATAAATCCCAATTTATTGCCATTACCATCTCCCACATTAAAGTATATTCTAATTTTTAATGTTCAGAATTCTATGATTCTTATGAGTCAAGTGCTTTAGAATACTTAAATAACTAAAAAGAAACTCTCATTTCATGTTAATGAAAATAAGGGTGCAGAAGTTAGCATAGATTACTAAATATGGATTTTACTAGGTCCAGTTGCTGGGATTGCAGGTGTGCACTATGGTGCCTGACCCAACAACACAGATGTATACATTACTTCACCTTGGTGCTCTTGTTATTTTGGAATTTTCTGCCTTTCACATTCACATGATCAGTTTCTGATAACACACTATTACTGCCCTCACCCTGATTCATTCTGGCTAGCTAGAACAATCTTGCCTGGTTGCAGGCAGATCACATCATTTGCATATTTCTAAACTGTATTGAAAATATTTTTGAATGTAGGGCTTTGTGATTATTCAGATATTTGATATATTATAGGTGATACCATTATTTTTAGTATCTCTAAAACATTTCAGGAAGCACAAGAATTAATAGAATCCCATTATTTTAAAGTTATGTTGATGTTTTCTCTTCATAGAACAAACGGAAGCATTCTGAATTAGTATGCTGTTAAGTACTAACTCTCTGTTAAACTCAAACATAAGACAGGCATAAATATGGCACTTTGATTCTATTGTGCTATTGCTCCATTTGTTTAGACAATATCATTAATGTGTCCTGAATTCTCATTTAACACAGTTACACTGTTGTAACGAACAGACTTAAGGAATTAAGATTTTTCTCATTTCTTATTCCTCTGTTGTAAGAATGGATTTTTTGAATATTTCATAAATTCATCTGCTTCACTTCTGCCTCTGTTGTGGAAGTACAGGCCTTTCTCTCTTGCTTGAGATACTGTGAGAACTCTCTCCCTGGACTTGCTACATACCTTTCTCACTCTGGTTCCCTCTCCACATAGCAGCCAAAACCATATTAGTCATTTGCCAAGGTGATTATGCCCTCTGCCTAAAGACCTCTAGTGGTCCGCCCTTAGGAAAAGAGGAGTACCAAAGTGGATTAATAGCAGAGATACTCAGCGATGGCTTCTGTGCATATCAGTTAGGTGGTCAACGCTCACAGATGTTGGTGTGCCCCTAAGCATACCAGGGCGGGCCAGAATCACCTATCTAAAGAGCTTACCCAGATGATGGGGAAAGGAGACTCTAAAATTTATTAATATCTTTGTACTTTTGCCACTTAGTTGTAGTTATATTGAAAACATGTAGGAAAAAGTCCTCAATTTTGAAAGAAAAAAGTATGCACATGCATTATATCTGAAGTTATTAAGTTCATGTTCTCTGGGCTTTGTCTTCTCATTTAATATCGCTTCAGGCTTCTTCATTAAATTCACATTTGTATTTATGCCAGTTACATCATTGTTAATATTCTCGTAAGGAGACTATGCACTTCTTCAAGGAGTTTTGTACTTGGACAATGTTTATAAGTAGAGAGTCTAAGCTCACTTTACTAAGCTGTATAAACAAAGTCTTTATTAATGTGCACTAATATACAACTGCAAAAAAACACAAAGGAATTGGTGAGCAGGCAGTTAGTTAAAGAAAGATAAACTAAGACCCCCAACCATGAGCATCTTTGTGGAGTAGGCACAGGAAAAAGAATGAGAAAACAGCTATTTTTATAATTTCTCCATAGGTCTGGGTTAGTGGAGGAATGAAGCTCCTGAATTTTCCACTTAACATCATATCCTCTGATTTCCTTTCTTTGTAATTAACTATGGACAAGGCTATGTTCAATTTAAGGAGCTGTAGAACAATCGGGCATAAAATATTGTCTTTAGTAAGCCTAAAGGAAAGAAGCAGCCTACCCCTTGTTAAAACAGGTCTGTTTTGTTGGTTGTTTTTATTTTTCTCCTGGGGTGCCCTGGACCACATCTGTTTCTCTCTATGCTGAGCCCCTTCCTGTGCCTCTCGTACCTCCTATCTGCCTTTTGATTCTGGTGCTGGGTTTCCCAGGCATCTGATACCTTCTTGTCAGGCTCTCCTTGCTCCAAAACACTGTGAAAACAACACCTGCATTGTCCTTACTAAATTTATAATGTTCCCATTTGCCAAGTTGAAAGCAGCAAATTATCAAGATCCAATTTGTTTCTAAAATCAGTCCATATTGCTCTGCATTGTAACTTCTGGTTTGAAATCAAGGATGCTGACCAAGATTCCAGGAATGCATATTGTGGAATTTCATTGATTGATAACAATTTTAAAAGTGAGTCTCACTTTTAAGTGATGTATTAAAAAAATGCATTTATGGTTTACACATGTGTTCTTGAGAAACTGTTTCCTATTTCATTCTAATTCTGTTAAATGTAAAATAAGGATAAAAATATCAAACAAAATACCTTCTCAGTCTTAAAGTCATATGCATTCTTATATGAGAGAGAAAGATATCCGTATCTAAACATCTAAAAGGTTAACATTCAGGGTATTATGAACTAAAAAAAAGAAAAAGAAAATCAAATGGCAGCAAAAGTGTCCAATTTGAATATAAAGAGACAAATTATAAAGAAATGAAAACCAAAACTACATGGAATAAGATTTCCTAAGAGCTATCAGATAAATCAAATTAAACACTACTATTTTTCACATATCAGAATGCACATAATAAAATTTTTGATAACAGCAAATATTGCTGAGTTTGTTTGGAAATTGATACTCCTATACACTGCTGTGAGAGAGTAAATTGCTGTGAGGAAATTGAATGTCAATTTGGAATTACTATCAAAATACAAAATACCATAAGATCTTGATGTATCTTCCTTAAAAAAGTACTTGTGGTATGGCCATTTTGACAATATTAATTCTGCCTATCCAAGAACATGGAAGATCTTACCAACTTCTAAGGTTTTCTTTAATTTCTTTCTTTATGTTCTGTAGTTCTCATTGCAGAGGTCTTTCACCTCTTTTTTTAGATTGATTCCCAAGTCTTTTATTTTTTTCGAGGCTATTGTGAATGGGGTAGATTTCTTAATTTCTCTTTCCAAAGATTCATCACTTATGTATAAAAATGCATTAGATTTATGAGCATTGATTTTATAACCTACTGTTTACTAAATTCACTTACGAATTCTAAAAGTTTTCTGGTGAAATTTCCTGGTTCCTCTAAGTATATAATCATGTCATCAGCAAATAGGGATAGTTTGAGTTCCTCTTTTCCAATTCGTATCCCTTTAATTTCTTTGGTCTGTCTAATTGCTCTGGCTAGAGTTTCAAGGACGATATTGAATAGAAGTGGTGAAAGAGGGCATTCCCGCCTTGTTCCAGTTTTTAGGGGAATGCTTTCAGATTTTCACCATTAAGAATGATATTAGCCATGGGCTTAGCATAAATGGCCTTTACAATATTAAGGAATATTCGCACTATCCCTATTTTTTCTAGTGTTTTGAGCATGAAGGGATGCTGTATTTTATCAAATGCTTTTTCTTCATCTATTGAAATAATCATATGATTATTGACTTTAAAACTGTTGATATGGTGAATTACATTTATTGATTTCTGGATGTTGCACCAACCTTGCAACCCACTTGATCGTGTGCTCTATCTTTTTAATATATTTTTGTATGCGATTTGCTAAGATTTTGTTGAGAATTTTTGCGTCAATGTTCATTAAGGATATTGGTCTGAAATTTTCTTTCCTCGATGTGTCTCTGTCTGGTTTAGGTATCAGGGTAATATTGACTTCATAGAATGAGTTTGGGACGGTTCCCTCCTCTTCTATTTCATGGAATACTTTGAGAAGTATTGGAATGAGCTCTTCTTTAAAGGTTTTGTAGAACTCAGCTGAGAACCCACCTGGTCGTGGACTTTTCTTTGTTGGTAGACTTTTGATGACTTCTTCTATTTTATTACTTGAAATTTGTCCATTTAAATTGTGTATCTCCTCCTGATTCAGTTTAGGTAATTCATCTGTCTCTAGAAACCTATTAATATCTTTGAGATTTTCTATTTTGTTGGAGTATAGATTTTCAAAAATAGCTTCTAATTATGTTTTATATTTCACTTAGGTCTTTTGTGATATTTCCTTGTTCATTCTGAAATTTAGTAATTTGAGTTTTCTCTCTCCTTCTACAGATTCCGTGCAATTCCAATTAAAATCCCAATGATGTACCTTACAGAAACAGAGCAAGCAATCATGAAATTCATCTGGAAAAATAAGAAACCCAAAATAGCTAAAGCAATCTTTCACAGGAAAAGTGAAGCAGGGGGTATTGCAATACCAGAACTTCAACTATACTACAAAGTAACAGTAACAAAAATGGCATTGTATTGGTACCAAAATAGACAGGTAGATCAATGATACAGAATAGACGTCACGGAACCAAACCCAAATAAATACATTTTCTCATACTAGACAAAGGTGCCAAAATGGAGAAAAGATAGCCTCTTCAACAAATGGTGCTGGGAAGTTGGAAATCCATGTGCAACAGAATGAAACTAAACCCATATCTCTCACCCTGCACAAAAATCAACTCAAAATGTAACAAGGACCTTGGAATCAGACCAGAGCCCCTGCATCTTACAGAAGAAAAAGTAGGTCCAAATCTTCAACATTTCGGCTTCGGATCAGACTTCTTTAACAGGACTCCCATAGCACAAGAAATAAAAGCAAGAATCAACAACTGGGATAGATTCAAACTAAAAAGCTTTCTCTCAGCAAAGGAAACTATCAGTAATGTGAAGAGAGAGCCTACAGAGTGGGAGAAAATCTTTGCCACTCATACTACAGATAGAGTGCTAATTTCCAGAATCTATAAAGAACTCAAAAAACTCTACACCAAGAATACAAATAATCCAATCAACAAATGGGCTAAGGAAATGAACAGACACTTCACAGAAGAAGATGTTCAAGCAATCAACAGATATATGAAAAAATGTTCAACATCTTTAGTAATAAGAGAAATGCAAATCAAAACTACCCTAAGATTCCATCTCACCCCAATTAGAATGGCTATTATCAAGAACACAAGCAACGATAGTTGTTGGTGAGGATCTGGGGAAAAAGGTACACTCATACATTGTTGGTGGGGTTGCAAATTAGTGCAACCACTCTGGAAAGCAGTCTGGAGATTCTTCAGAAAGCTTGGAATGGAACCACCATTTGACCCAGCTATCCCACTCCTTGGCCTATACCCAAAGGACTTAAAATCAGCAAACTACAGAGATGCAGCCATGTCAATGTTCATAGCTGCTCAATTCACAATAGCCATATTGTGGAACCAACCTAGATATGCTTCAATTGATGAATGGATAAAGAAACTGTGAGATATATATATATATATATATATATATATATATATATATATATATATATAATGGAATATTATTCTGCCATGAAGAATGATAAAATTATGGCATTTGCAGGCAAATGGATGAAATTGGAGAATATCATGCTAAGTGAGATAAGCCAATCTCAAAAATCCAAAGGATGAATGATCTCCCTGATCAGTGGATGATGACACATAGTGGGGAATGGGAAGGAGGTAAGAATGGAGGAAAGAGGAACTGTACAGAGGGAAAAGAGGGGTGGGAGGGGTGGAGGGGAAGGAAAAAAATAGCAGAATGAATCAAACACTATTATCCTGTGTAAAAGTATGACTACACAAATGGTATGCCTTTACTTCATGTACAGAGAAACAGTATGTATCCCATTTGTGTACAACAAAAATAATTTTTAAAAAAAGTACTTGTAAATATACACAATGAGGTCTGCAAATTTGTCTTGAAACAGAAAAACAAGTCAAAAATATAAGTTTAGTAAGAAAGTAATCACTAGATTATTTTACATATTCAAACTTTGAATATTAGGTAGTATATTAGAGAACTGAAAAAGAGAGAGATTCATTGATTATGTATACTGAATAATCCAGTTTGTTATCACCATTATTTATTTCCTAAGTATAAGTGTAGGTACAGGCACTTACCTGTATATGTTTACATATGTGTGTGTATAATATGAATGTCAGTGTGTTGTAAAAGGTAGAGAGGATTGACACTGAGCTTATAGCAATGATATCTTAGGGAGGTAAAGTAGAGATAAATAGGAGTCAATTTGTGGAGATATGATATAAGGAAACTTTTGTCTTCTTTGTAACGTATTAGATTTTGTTAAAAGAAATGCATTAATATATGCACTTTGTGATCAAATGGGTTAACCTGTTTAATCAGCTCTTGCTACATAAAATCTTCCCATGTTTTCAATTAAGAAATAAGTTGAAATTGAGAAATAAACTAACAAAAATTACCACTTATGATACTGGTGAGTGTTAAATGAGAACTGCATGAAGTTTTTAAACCATTAAGAGGCAGATGGTGAACCCTTAACCACTGCTGGTTCTTTGCTGTTTAGAAATGTGTTTTCATAAGGTTATATAGGTTTCTCTCTCTCTCTCTCTCTCTCTTTCAGACACACACGCATGTGCGCACACACACACACACATACACACACACACTTTACTTTATAACTGATATTTAGATAGTAGTATCTATATCATGCTACCAAAAATGTGAACTGAATACTTAAAAGCAGCATAAAGATATACGATTTTAAATATTTCCTTTTACATTTTTTACCATATTCAAATAAGATGAAAACTAAAATCTCATTCATTCATTTCCAGAGCTTGAAAAATCTCATCACATTTCAGGAAAGTGGAAGAAATCACTTCTTAAAACCATAGCTTCATCTTATGTAGAGTGACACAAAACACCAGGACACTAAATCGAGTCAATTTAAAATTGGCTCCAATGATTTACAACCTGTAAAATTTCAGCTCTTCAACTATTTTGGTTTAACTTTGGATTTGTCACACTTTGACATTTTTATATGTTACCAAAATGTCACCATTCTAGGGTAAAAGAAGCTATTATATCAAATGCCTTTGAAACAATTCCAACTCCAAATTCTGTTAGTTGTGCTTGATGTGCATGATTGTGTTATATAGGGAAGCAACATATCTTTTCCATATATTTCAGTAGAAAATGTTAAGTTTGAGAAGTCAAATATTTATGAAGCATAGGCCTAAACTTAAACTGATTTACTTTCCCTCCATTTAGGAGCATCAAATGCAAAGAATCATACTATACACACACAAACACACACACACACACACACACACACACACACACACACACACAAAATCACTCTTCTGTTTACAATATGACCTCCAGATAGCAATCATAGCTCTCTGAATTGTCTGATTCCTGATATTCATTCTAACTTCTTTCTGTGGTTTTAAGGGTTTTTAATAACTTGTTTTATTTCACTTTACTTATATAATCTTACATCACATTTCTGCAAACATATCCTTACTCTGATTCTTTGATTATTTTATTGTCTTGCCAATACATGATGCTTTACATCTGCTGTCAGTAGAGACTGATCTCTCTCTCTCTCTCTCTCTCTCTCTCTCTCTCTCTCTCTCTCTCAGTATTCAATCATCTATCTCATATTCAGAGAAAAAAAAAAAACATAAAAAACACTTCATTGATGATGGGAGGCCTTACTGACCACCATCACTCCCATCCCAGAGGACTTTCTATATACTGCTTTGTTTGCGTAAAATAAATGTGTCTCATTCTTACTTGTATAACTAAACTACATCAAATATTTGATTCTAAAATTATTCCTTGAAAATCCATATTTGAAAACCATTCCACATCTAAATTGTATTATTTAGAAGGTATGCAAAAACAGAATAAATTGATCATATTTGGTAATTTAAAACAAAACTTTCAAAGGCATCCTGGCAAAAGGACATGGTAGGAAGCACCAGGAACCTGTCCTGTAGACAACAATAACATTTGTGCAATGTGTCTTTTCTAATTGCTTTGTAATTCTGGAGTCTGTTGCAGGCTTGGGTAGCAAATTGTGGTTGATTTTAGTGGCTTTTAGCTCCTAACTTGTAGAGGATACCCGTCATTCTTCCTAAACCTTATAGCATACCACTGAACATGTGTTCCTGAAGCAACTTGCAAGCGGTTCGTGGGAGTCAGGGTTAGCACAAAGGACCTTGCTTTCTGTGTATCTTGAACCTGTGCTCTGATTGATGCCTACTGCAGACACGGAGGTGGGCAGACGTTGTTGTTGTACCTCCCTTCTTTGTTACAATTCCCTACCTCTCTGAAATGACTATCAAGGAATATAAAGGACCTACATATTCCTGATTTCATTTTTTCTCACTTTTCCATTTTTAGAGTCAGATATTGAATATTGGGACATTAAAATTTAATCATATGTATAGGAAAAAGTTATTTTATGACCAGGGAAAATATTAAAGGTCAGAAATTACCTTATCAGACCGTAAGTTCACATTTCAGGCACATCCTTGGCACACAGAAAATATACAAAAATAAAAAAAACAAACAAATAAAAATAATGACAACAACAACAAACCCAGGAAACCCTGTAGAGGAGAATCAAGTTTCCAAAATTACCATATTATTAGGTAAAAATACCCACTTCTCAAACCAAAAATGAAAAAAAAATCAGAAAACATAGAAAGGATCAGGAAAATATTCAAACTATTTTATTCAGAAGGAAAATAAATGAATCCATAGAAACTGATCCTGAAAAATCCTGGTGAAAGATAATTTCTCAAAAGACTTTCTCAGAAATATCTTAAAGATGTTTCAAGACCTAAAGGAAAATGTGAAAAATCCAGAAAATGTTTATGAAAAAGTGTAAATATCTTTGAAAGGATAGAAAACCTAAAAACTAGCCAAAAGAAAATCCTGGAGATGAAAAATACATTAACTGAACTTAAAATTTTACTTCAGAGATTTAAAGGCAGATTTGAGCAAGCAGATAAAACAGGCAAACCTGAAGATAGGTCAGTGGAAATTACTGAGCCTGAGGAACAGAAGATAAAACCACGAGAGGAAAGTAAACAGAGCTTAGGAGAGCTGTGGCGCATCATGACTAGGCCCCATGTACTTAGTGAAGGTGTTCAGAAAGAAAAGAGAACAGGACAGAGGATATTTGAAGTGGTAACTTCACAATCTCTCACATTTAATGAAAAACATGAATAAAAGCATTCAGGAACCTGTATGTACTTCAAGCAGAAAGAACTCAGAGGCCCACAACAGACACATTACAAAGTCTTTCAAAGACAAAGACATTTTGAAAGCAGCAAAAGAGAAGCAACTCATCACATAAAAGCAACCCTAATTAAAATCATCAGCATATTTCTTAATGGAAACAAGGAGACCAAAAGCAAGAAGCATATATATATATATATATATATATATATATATATGTATATACAAAAATGTATATATATATATATATACAAAAAATTGTCAGACAAGAAAGCCACATTCAACAAAACTGTCCATCAAAAATGAGGCAGAAATAAAAACACTGCAAACTAAAAGAGAAAGCTGAAGGATTTTATTATCACATTTGTGCCCTGTAAGAAATGCTAAGTGAATCCTGTAGGTTTAAATAAAAAGAAAGTGGTCAGTAACTCAAAGTTCTATGAAGAATTAAAGATCTTAGGAAGAATAAATAACAGGACTATTATAAAAATGTCATTGTAACAATGATGTGTAACTGTACTTTTTATATTCTACACGATTTAAAAGACTAGTACATTCAAAATTACTAACACAAAGTTAGTATATTCTAATTTTGGTTTGTACCTCCATATTTTGTTTTCTATATATTCTAAGAGACTAATGCAATTAAAATATTATTAGTTTATGTTTGAGGCACCTAAAATATGAATGTGTTACATCATCAACATGAGGGAGAGGTGAGGCAATGCCTTTTTATGGTTTGAAGTTAAGTTATAGATTGAAACTTGTGAATTCCAACTTTAGGATAGTAAACATAAATTCAAAGCACAACTACAAATCACATATCTAAAGAATGTACAAAAATGGAGTGAGAAAGAGGCTAATATTTCTGTATTAAAAAACCAACAAAATATTTAAAATATAAGAAAATGACAAAAATTGTGATAAGGCATACTAAAAATAAATGTCAAAATGACAGAAGTATATCCCTCCCTATCATTTATTCTTTAAGTGTAGATTGGTTAAACATGCAACAAAAGATTAATATTGGTAAAATGGATAAGAATGAATATGATCCAAATATATTTATATACAAGAGATTCAATACATATCCAAAGACATAAGTAGGTATATGAAAATGAAAATATATATCCCATATGAATGTTTATCAGAAGAGAAGAGACCTGTAATCCCAGTGGCTCAGGTGGCTGAGGCAAGATGATCACAAGTTCAAGGCCAACCTCAGCAATTTAGAGGGGCCCTAAGCACCTTACTGAGACTCTGTCTCAAATATAAAATAAAAAGTTCTGGGGATATGGCTTAGTGGTTAAGTGCCCTGTGTTCAATCCCTGGTATAAATACAATAACAATGAAAAACAAAACAAAAACAAAAACAGAGAGATGTCTATACCTAATATCAGGTAAAATAGACTTTAATAGACAAAGAAGTTATGTATTTTAATAGAAAATTCAACATAACAAGATATAACAATTACAAACATTTACATTTTGAAAAACAGACACCAAATGTATGAGCCAAAACTTGAAAGAATGAAAGGGAGAAAAAGATATTTTACAACAAGTTACAGATTTCAAGTTCTCACTCTCAATGATACAGTGAACAAATGGAAGTAAGAAAATGAAACGATTAATGCAATAAACTAACTATATCTAACAGATATGTAGTTAATGAATCACCCTAAAAGAACAGAACACACATTCTTTTCACATTCACATGGGGTATGATAAACCATAACCACATGATAGACCATAACTTGGGCCACAAATTAAAGTCTAAGTGATTTCAAATGATAAATACCATGAAAAGTATCTTCTCCAACTACTATACAATGAAGTTAGAAAATAATAAAAGAAGGAAAAGTGAAAAATTACTAACATGTGGAAATTAAATAATATACTTCTAAATAGTAACAGAGGTGAAAGAAAGTGAAAACACAACATAACAAAACTTATGTGACTCAGTAAAAGCAACTTTAAGGGGAGAATGTAAACTTATCAACATTTAGTTTTTAAAAAATCAAATAAAAAATACTTAATTTTAAAATCTAAGGAACTACAAAATGGAAAACCTAATCAAACTCAAATGTAGGGAAAGGAAAAAATAATAAAGATTAGAGAGGAGATGTATGAAATAAAAAGTAGAACATAATAGAAAAAATAATCAAGAAAGTCAAGAGAATTTCCATCAAAAAGTTAAAAGTGACATACCCTTAATTGTATGAACTAAGTAAGAAAGAAAAACAGAAGCCTCAAATTTCTAACATCAAAATGAAAGTTGGGACATCGTCTACAGAAATGAAAAGGACAAGGAGAGATTATTATGAGCAATTACTCCAAAATTTGGATAACTCAGAAGAAGTAGACAAATTCATATGAACACCAAATCTACTAACTGTAAACTGAAAAGAAAGGAAATTGACTTAGTCACCTAATATCTCCAAAGAAAAGTTCTGGACCTGATAACTTCACCAATGAGTTTTACCAAATAAGAACTAACACTCTTTCTGAAAACTTTTCAAGAAATGAAAGAGGAATGAACTGGCTTTAATTCATCGTGTATCACCAAAGCCAGTCAAAGACATTACAAGAGAGCTACGAAGCAACAGTGTTTATGAAAATCAATGCAAAAAATCCTAAAAATATATTAACAAACCAAATTCAGCTGCTTATTAAAAGAATTATATCTAAAGACCTAAGGTATTTATTTCTGCAAGGCAAAAATGTTTCAAAAAGCAAAACTTGATTAACATAATATACTGTACAACATAATTAATAATAATATCAACAAGCCAATTTATTGCCTTAGTTGATGCAGAAAATGTTCTTGACAAAATTAAACGCATTTTTATTCAACAAACTAGGAATAGAAGGAAACCAACACAAACAAATAAAATGGTTGTATGGAAAACTCACAGCAAATATCATACAAATGGTAAAATGATGAAAATTTTTCCTCTAATTTAAATAACAAGCCAAGAATCTTGACTTTAACTATTTCTACTAACCATACTAACAGAAGTGCTAGACAGAGCAAGAAAGAGGAATGAAGGCATTCCAAAGCTGGACAAGAAGAAGTAAAATTATCTCTGTCCACAGATGATATGATTTTATATGTAGAAAGCACTAAAGATTACACGTGTGTATACAAACTGTAAGAACTAACTTAGAAAAGTAACAGCATACAAGATCAACACACAAAATTCTGTAACATTTTAATACACTAACAGTGAAGAATCTAAAAATAGTTTTCAAAACAATTCCACTAATCACTAAGAACAATGTGCTTAGGAATTAGCTTAACTAAGACATCAAAAGACTTATGCAATGGAAACTACAAATCATTTTTTGTAAAAAGACATAAATTAACACAATGCTATTCCATATTCATGGAGTGGAAAACAGTGGTACTCAGATGTCAACTCTACTCAAAGCAATGTACACATTTAATGCAAACCCTCTCAAAACCTCAATAGTGTTTTTTTGCAGAAATAGAAAACCCATCCTAAAATTCAAGGGAATTTAGACAATCAAATAAAAAAAACAACCCTGAACAAGGCAAAGGTACAAGAATCACAATTCTTGATTTTGAATTTATTACAAAGTTCTAGTAAACACAACAGGGTGGTATTTCATGAAAAAACAAGCGTATAGTGCAAACCAATGGCCAATACAAAAATAAATCCTTAAATATGATGGAATGATTTTGACAAGAAGGCCACGCTCTTCAAAGGGTAAAGAAACAACTCAAGCATCCATCAGTGGGTGAATGAACAAACAAAATGCAGTATATTTGTACAAAAAAATAGTGTTCAGTCATAAAGAATGTGAATCCAGACACATGCTATGTGGATGAATGTTGAGGACATTAATCTAAATGAAATAAGCCAGTCACAAAAAAGACAAATACTATATGATTTCAGTTACATGAGGCATTTAGACTAGCCAAAATCATAGAGACAAAGCTGAATAGTGGTTACCATGAGCTAGGGTATGAAGACATGAGGAGCGATTGTTTAATGGTCAGAGAGTTTCCATCTTTACAAGATAAAAAGAGTTCTAGAGATGAATGGAGTGAAGTCTGCACAACAATTTACATCTGCTTAATCTCACTGAATTTAAAAATAGTTAAGATATCAATTTTAAATGTGTTTTGTTACAATAAAAATAGGAGAAAAGAATATTTCTAATTTATTTTACTCAATATCCTTTCTGACTTTGCAAACTCTATTCAAAACACGCTTATTGTGAATCCACTAAGTACTAGGAAATTTGTTGGGATTCAGAAGTATGTTAATGTCCAAGTCTGACATTTAGTCGATGCTCTCAAAAAGCTTACAATTTCTAAGTCATGTATTTGTAAATAATCAAGGTTTATGTGACAAAAGCCAAATTACTGACACTGTCTAAAAAGAGCAGCTATGATATTCTGGTGCCAGGTTCATCTGCAAACCCTGTTTAACATCAGTGATAAAGCTAAAAGGAAGCGTTGAGACCCCAAATATCACAGAAGGTAGAATTAGAATACATATTCCTTTGCAAGGGTATGGTTGTTTGTGTTGTTCCACCCAAATGATCTCATCACTTTGAGTGAAAACCTGGAATAATTCATCAGGTCTACTATAACAAAATGTATTTGAATAAAGACCATTTGGTGGACAGCAAGCAAGGAAACATTTAACTCTGGTATCTACATTGGTCAGCATTGGGGCACATAAGAAAACAGCCACTTCATATACTGTACACTGCATGAGGTAATCCAAATACCCTCAGAATGTTTCTTTCAAGCTTCCCCTTATTTAACCACGCCCACCTCTCTGACTTTTCAGATGAAGGTACCATCTTCTTGATATAAATATTTAAACAAACTCTTAGTGTTAGTTTTTCTTTATAGTCTTCCAACATTATAAAATGTGTAAAAACAACTTAAGAATTATTAGTTATGTAAATCTTGCCCTAAAAGAATGAAAATCACCATATAAGTGTTATGTATAATAGATGATGAAATAATTTTTGTGATATTTTCTGAAATTATTATCCTTTATTTGGCTAACATATTGCCAAATACTCATCACATAAAAAGCATAACTTTATATATTTTCATAATGATTTTTTAAAATAACATTTTTAAATGAAAATATATTTGTCTCCTGGTAGGATGTATATTAATAGACTGTTTGAGTTACAACATGTAAATAAACACTTTATGCAAGTTAAATATAGCAGAGTTTATATGAGTTAAAAAAATAAAATTATGCTTCGGGAAGCCCTCAGAACCAGAAGAGGTTCAGAAGTCCACCAGTTATGAGTAGTACTCATAGAAAGAAAAAGGAAGCTACATACAGAAGCAGCTCTTCTGGTTATATAGTTCAGCCTTTGCATTGTTTGATATGATGTGATGAGGCTTTTCCCTTATATGGATCTGGTCTTACAGGTGGCAGTCTGAAATTGGCTGATTTCCTGCTGCTATGATTGGCTGAGTTGTAGCTACTGGTTACAAGAATACACTCTTAAATTTCGTTGCAGTTCACTGTGTACAAACTCAAAGTAGAGAGGCAGCTTTAGGCAAAATTTAGTTGAATTTAACAGGACATACGAAAAATGCACCTGCAGTGTACTGCACACCTGGTCCCTATGACAGTTGGGGTTATTATTTGTGAACGATAATCTCAATTTCTATACACACAAGAACTAAAGATTACTAGAAAAGAGTGATGTGATAGATGACTGCTGAAGTGGAGAAAGGCAGGAAAACTTTTAGACTTTCCTAGGCTCTGGGTAGCCATGTTAAATTTCCCAAGAATCTGGGCGTGGAGATGCCCAGAACAAATCTTCCAAACATCAAGGGAGTTCAGGCCTCCCAGGAACCACAGACCTTTAATCCCAGATGAATTTTATCCTTCAGGAACACTCAGCATTGTCTTCCCTTTTAGAAACAAAGTTACCTTTCTAACTGAAAGAATAAGGAAACTGAATAGTACTGAGGGAGGTAAATGACAGGACTCTAAATAAGCAGAGCTATGAGGTCAGTGAACTAACTTACTTTGGGATAACTGGATAACTAAATGAATATTGAAAACCATGCATTTAGTAGATTTTTCAATGCCAGTAGTGAAAACCTAAAGTAGGGTAAATTTGTTATTTGGTGTTTTTATGTGCATTTCATGATTCCAGTCCACGGCAGCTCATTATCTCATGAGAGAATTTTTTAGTTAGACATGATACTTAAAATACAATTCCAGGACATGAAACATTGACTGGATCACTCTATTTTTAGACACTGAAAATTAGAAAGTCCTACATTTTAATCTTGGATTTAAAGTTATTTGCAAACAAATAATTTCCTGTTTCTCTAGAACATATGTTTAGTAATTAGAATGCTAATGTAAATGTTTTTGGAAACTATTATTGATTGCAGAGAATTTAGCTGAGTTTTGGATATCACCCCAAGTTTATTTTATTTTCCCAGTACATAGGTGTGATGCTTCTCCTTCTAAAAGATGATTTTATAGTGATGCATGCCATAACCTAGTGGAGCACCCAAGCTAGGATCATCTTTCTCCTTTAACGGACAGAGATGTAGAGCAGGATCCCAGTTTTGAGCATCAGATATTATTGTCTTGTGAAGATGTGCCATTTGCTGAACCTTCTTCTTTTTTCCAACTCTTGTTTTACATTTTAGTCATGCTATTAACACATGCAATTAATCTTTTCACAATTCTTCTCATTTTTCCTGGACAGTTCAGTCATTTTCTTGAACAACTGAAGAGGTGGTTGTTGCGATGGAATCTGCAGAATAAGGCATCAGACACTGGTGGGTATCTGTCTTGACTGAAATCACTTTGAAGTGACAGTTTTTTTATTAGTGTTTAAGGATAATAAATTCATGCTAGACATGTAGGTATATACATCACCTAATTTATAAGATTCTTTGAAAATCATAAATTAGATGACATACATAAAGTGCTTAGCATAGTGCCCGGCACATTTTGCTGTGAATTTTATTATTATTATTATTATTATTATTATTATTATTATTAATGATAAATGTGAATACTTGGCTCATAGCTACTGTTCTGTCAATGACAGCTCCTATGATTGCACTCCTAACTTTCTTTCTAACCCTGTTTGTGGTTCAACTTAGTTGAATGACAAGGAAAGAAAGGAAGTAGGATAATAAAGATTTATATAACATTTCCCCCTTCTTCCTGGCTTTAAGAAATTCACAGGTGCCCTTACTCATTTTTTTATTTCCTTTATTTTTGTTACCGAGGATTGAATCCAGGAGTGCTGAGCCACTGAGCCACATCCCCAACTCTTTTTATTTTCTATTTAGATTGGATCTTGCAAGGTTGCTGAGGCTAGCTTTGAACTTTTGATCCTTGTGCCTTAGCTTCCCAAATCACTGGGATTACAGACGTACACCTCCCTGCCTGGTCTCATTCATTCATTTCTTAGGTCATTTATTCAATAAATACTTATTTGTTACTTGCTGTATTCCAGACTCTGCTTGATTCTTAGGAGCATATTTTAGCTTCTATAATTCTCAAAATAATTGACTACATAGTCATTACGGTATTTATGTTATTAATAAGAAAACCTAAATAAGAAATCAGGAAACGAACAGAGGTTCATTCAGAGCTCAGTCTGACTCCAGTCTGGATTCCTTCTACTTCCCCATGCTACCTTTGGCACAGGGTTTGTCTGATTTGCTGTCCAAAGTCAGAGCAGAACCGAGTCAACTGCATTTTACAAATACGAATGTAAAATCTGAGCAAGATGATTGGTTTCTATAACTTCCGTGTACATGAAAGCTTTATGCGTTCCCCAAATTACAATTCCATGCCGCTAAGAATCCAGTCTCTGAAAGTTATGTTGTCATAGACTGACTCGGCAGTCAGAGGCAGCCTCTGAAGTGACTATTTTTCATTTGAAAAGGTGTTTCCAGCTGTATTAA
The DNA here is from genome assembly GCF_902686455.1 of Sciurus vulgaris. NCBI lineage: Eukaryota > Metazoa > Chordata > Mammalia > Rodentia > Sciuridae > Sciurus > Sciurus vulgaris. Next base: position 75,649,964 of record NC_136463.1, read on the forward strand.
TGGCCACTCTCCACACTATTGATCAGTTCAGCTGGGTGGTTGATTCCATTTGGTCATCAACACAGCCGTAGAAACCAGATGCATCATTTTTTTCAGTCAGAGTGTGGCTGCTGTTGAACAAGCACAGTCATAGCTTCCTAGGTGTTACCAAGCACAGGATTAGCTCCGTGCAGGCATAGTTGTTGAAAACTCACCACTTCATTCTATTACCTGCCAGAGTCAGGGACCTGGGAGGGAGATGGAGCTGTCCATTGTATGTGATGAATTTATCAAGCTACACATATTTGTTTTGTGTCCTGGTAAGTTTATTTATTTTTTTTTCCACTGAATTTTCAATGAAAACATGAAAATGTCTAAAATTCCATTTCTTTTCATCTGTGGTCCAGGTTTTTATTGTTGAGGTCTGAGAGCCGTAGATGCATGTAGGAATGGAGCACTTATAATTTAAGGTTCTTAAGCAACCTCTCTTACTTCCTTGTTCCGCAAAGGTAGCTGGTATTTAGATGGGGCTCCGATTTTGGCTTCTCAATTTTATAATAATTCTTAATTCACTTATCAAAATCTTATGTCAAGAAAATTGTGTCATTTAGTTTGTTCTTAAATTTATTTTTACTATCTTTTCTAAATAATATTCACATACATATTATTGTCAAGATTTTCAATTCATTTAGGCACATTCAGAGATAGATTACTACTGATCTATTTTCTGAATGTAAACTTCTTCGGTATTTGCCCTTAATCTTTGTATGCACTATGTTCATGTTCTTCAAACTAATTAAAGCATCCAAGAATGCTAAATAAGCTGTTTATTAGAAAAGAAATACCATTTCCTCTTGCAGAACTAATTTTTACTATCATTGTTGTTTTTAAATATAATGATATTAGCAGCAGCAATAGAGGAAGTTGATTTTGGTTCATGGTTTTAGAGGTTCTGTCCGTGGTTGGCTAACTCCATAGCTCTGGGTCCACAGTGAATCAGAAAATTGTGGTGGAAGAGCACGGTAGAGGAAAGCAGCTTGGGATATGGCAACCAAGCAGCAGAGAGAGCGCCACTCATCCAGGACAGAAACCGTACATGCCCAGTGACCTACTTTCTCCAGCCACACTTTACCTGTGCACAGTTACCACCTAGTTAATTTATAACAGCATATTAGACCACTGATTAAGTAACACCTTTCCAAATCTAATCATTTCATTTGAAAATTTTGGCATCATCTCATTGAGCTTTTGGAGTATACCTCACATTCAAACCATAACACTATACAGCTTCAGCATCACCCAGGATATCTTATGTCCCTTGACACCTAACATCCAAAAACATATCTTGAGGTCACTACTACCAGACTAGTAAACCAGTATTATAAATAACACGATGTTGCATATCCACAAGACATATTTCAGGTTGCTTTTTGGCTAGTTTGCAAAAGAAAGATATTTCCTGAATTCCTATTGATTATTACTCATTGTTTACCTTTCGGAGTCACTTTGTGTGCTCTGAAATTTTTACAATTGTCACTCTGCCATCATAGAACAATTAGCAAAATGGCGCCTAGGTTTCATCTCCTTGTTCCTTTGTTTGAAGTCACATTCTAATAAGAAATTACTTGTGAGAGATCATTCCATTGTAAGTCTTTCTCTCTTCCCAAGTGTTGCTGCTTACTACTCAGATGCATTTGGTTAGATGTCTGGAGATATCTGGAGAGCTATAATCAACACTCATTTCCTCACCTCATCCTTTCTGTTCTGCAATTTACTACCTTTTCTATTCTCTTGAACAAAGCTTTTGCTTCTCCAATTTTTCAAGTAAGTAGAACATCAAATTTAGGTATATAGTTTTGTTCTTGTGTATATAAATCCCATGCCACCCATTTACCTTTATGTTTTATCTTTGTTTTATTTTGTTAAAATATCTATGTTTTTTCCTAGGAAGCTTTAACTGCTTAGACTCACTTTCAAAATCAGAATATCATTAACCTTTCCAAAAAGCAATATGTAAAATGAGTTAAAAGTTTTAGAAATGTTTATGACAGTTCATCTAGCAATTTAAAATGAATGATAGTACATACACAGGATGCAACACTATTCAGTCATTTATTTGTTTTTTTTCCAAAGAATTTAGGATATTTTGGAAAATTATCATGAAATAGTTATGCAACAAGTTCTTATTGAGCTGTTACATGCCAGACACTGTTTTAGTGGTACGTGAGAAATTCATGAGGAACAGTATGACAGTAGGTACCATGATTATTTGCAATTTGTATCAAAATAGAGATACTTGAAAGAATCTTTATACTTTTTATGTTTTTCCAAGTTTTACAATAAATGTGCATTATTTTAAAATAAAAAGTAACTATGCCTACTAGTTTTAAAAAACAGAATACTTAAAAGGTAATTATGCTTGTTTACAAGACAGAGTGAGAGAGATAATGAGTAAAATGATAATAAGGAGAGATTTTTGGACATGGGTATTATCCATCCAGCACTGGAGTTCTTGCTTTAGAGAGGGTGACTGAGCAGTACTTACCCATCTTTGCCTTAAAGCCTTCCTTTGTTAGGGAAGATCCTCATCTCACTGGATGTCCCATTCTCTTTTCGAACAGATTCAATTTACAGAATTTTTCCCCTTTATGTTGAGCCAGTATCTGTACTGAGTAACTTCCCTATATCAGTTCAAATTTTCTATGTCTAGACTAGACAAAGAAGAAAGATCCTTCAAGATCTTTCTTCTGTAGGATTGTGGGTATAGTATAAAAATTATCCTTGGTAAATCTAATGAAAATTCCAAGTTTGAGAAATATAAGACTCACTGGCATATGACTCAGTGTGACATGGCTAGGCAAGGATCCAGGGATAATACAGTCTGAAATTTGAGGTGGTTAAATTCTGAGAGAAATAAGTCAAACTCTGAATATTTTTAAAAGAGATTGAAAGCACATCAGTATTACTTTATCAAAAGATGTAAGTTTATATGTTATGAAACATTGTGACATAAGTTGCTGTCAACAGTTAAGAGCTGAACAAGAACTCCAGTGTTCCTTCTGCCACTTTTGCTATGCGGAGTCACTGAAGGAAAATAAAGCATAATAGCCTGTATCTCTCCATACAAAGAGGATTGAAAGAAGAAAATAATGTGGGTGCATAGAAGAAACTTAAAGTAGAAAATAGTTTTTCCAACTCCCTGGCATGCGCATGTGTATGTGTAGTAGTAGTAATAGTAATGCCATTCATTTGTTTCCTTCAAAGTTTGGGTTTGGTAGTCAAGATGCCTGAAAGGAGATCCAGCCTCTCAGTCTTTCCAGCATGGAGGACTGAGCTCCACCATGTGCCTTTTCTCTATTCCCAGAGCATGTGAAGGGACTTAAAAGAAAAGAGACATATTAACTAGGAGTAAGGATGGAAATCTTTTCTGTTGTAGATGTGACAAATGTGAGAGGAAACTCCCAGCATGCTGACAGCCCAGGTCAAATTGTAGGAGGTTGCAACAAGCAGCTGCTTATTGCCCCCTCTCACCTGCCCAAGCTATTTCCTGACTAGTGGCACATTGTACAGGGCACATAGACATCTGACATTAGGGAAACTGTGGAGGGAGATGTTAGAACAGATTCTTGTCTTACATCCATGCAAGAGACCATTCAACTGAGAACTTAAGCACCCAAAGTCAGCAAGAAATGCACCATGTTTCACTTGCATAATTTCTTTACCATTAATGGTTCATGACCTACATTAGTAAAACCATTTTCTTGTTCTCCAACTTATGTTCATTACTTTTTCAGTGTGTTCACACTAAGGAGTTAGAGGGAATGAAGTTTTAGAACTTCTCTGGACCATCTTACCCTTTTGAGGGTCACCACAGCTATGAAACACTCTCTCTGATCTCACAGGGGTATGTGTACAAACTACAAAGCAAATAAGATTTTCACACCTCTGTACTGACTACCAAAAATCTTGACTGTGGACAAAAAAGATCACTATGTGCACTAAGGTTCCAAAGTCTTTAGTTTTGTCTTCCTTCTTCTTTTTCAAAGTATACTGCATGACTTAAGAGTTATGTAACAAAAATTCTGAATTGACAGTTTTAAAAATTCTATAAAAATTAAGCTCTTCCATATATTAATGAGTTGAGACTGATAAAGATCTTAGGTCTAAAGATAACCTGCATGATGCTTAGCACAAATTGCTGCTTTACTGATAACACATAGAGTTGTCAAAATAAAGATTGGTAATGTTTACTGATTTCTTAAAATGTGCCACCACTGGGCTAGGTATTTTGCAAGTATTATTTTATTTGAGTTTAATATTAGTGGTATGAGATACTTCATACCATGCTTCAAATAGCTGGAAACTGAGGTACAAAGTGAACTACACAGGGGCATAAAGCCAGATTGGTAAGCATTGTCTAAAGTCACAATAAAGTCAGGTGCACAGTGAAGACTTGAACCCAGTTTGACTTCACAGAACAGTATTAGTCTTCACTTTAGCTGAAACTATAGAATGAAATCAACTCATTTTCTTGTCTTTCAAATCAGTTGCTTCCAAAAATCCTATACTCTGTTTATTTTTGGAAAAGTAGTCAGTTTTGCTTACAGCACTCTAGAAGTCAAAGTTCAAATTCAGACTAAAGAATGGTTGCACTTATAATTATTTTCTGAAACAGCAATGATGGATGCTATATGCATAGAATTGAATATGGTCTTTTATCTATTGACAGTTTGCATTCATTTTCTTTGCTTAACTTACACAATACATTTCATGGTTAAAATATAATTCTTTGCTTATACACATCTCAAATTTCATATTTTTTATTAATTGACTTATTCCTCTAATATTTATCAATTGATAAAGTATCTTTTGTGAACAGAACACTATGCCAATGCTGAAAATACCAGAAGAACAAATATGTGATTTGATTGTGAGTTTTGTAAGAAAGTTGATCCTTAAATTATTTAGAGACTGAATAGAAACTATGAGGAGAAGAAGGGAAGAGACTTCCAGGTTTCTTAGGGTATGTTACACTGAAATTTCAGTTATGTAAGAGGGACTCACATATAAAGTTCAATGTGAAGATGTTGGGATGATCATAGTTGTGGAGTAACCATTGATGTGCATTATAATTTAGAGTTTGAATTCTATTCTGAAAGAAATAGGAGTCATTGGAAGATTTTATATTTACACATGATGTGATAAGCTTATGTTAGAAATTTGACTCCTACCTTAAGTGGTTTAGAATAGATTGTTTAAAATGAAGGAAAGCCAATTAGATAGATATTGAAAATTTTAGTAAAAAATAATTTTGAGGGCTCTGCTTTGATCCCAGTTTGAGTAATATAAACTAGATTTACCCTTATCCCTAAAATGATCAATAAATGAGCAAAATTTGTGATATAACAGGTTTTTTTTAAACAGTGGGCATAAGAGCACAAAGGGTAGTGATCTGTGAGAGAAGAAAAATGAATGTCTTAAACTCTATTCTTGTCTCAGCTTACTGTATTGAAAGTTTCCGAGTCATGGTTCAAGGAGAGAGAGTTCAAGGAGAGATCTGCTTATTCACTGACTTGAGAATATGGAGCTGAGGGTTTAGGCAGAACAAGGAATTAAGTTTTTCAGGAGAAAGTATTAAGAGTTATGCCAAAAAAGAATTCCAGGAATGTGCAGAAAGCACCCTTCACCATGTAGTTAACTGAATAACACTTAGTATACACTTTTGAGACTATGTGAGGTCAATTCAAAATCTACCCTTAATGGATTAGAGTATCCCATGTGACACAGGGGAATGAAAGAGGTAAGTTTTCATAAGCTGGAATTGAAACCTCATGATTTACATGCACTGCATATACATTTTCTTTATCCATTCATCTGTTGAAGAACAGGTAGGTTGGTTCCATAGTTTAGCTATAGTGAATTAAGCTGCTATAAACATTGATGTGGTCACATCACTGTAGTATGCTGATTTTAAGTTCTTTGGGTATAAACCAAGGAGTGGGCTAACTGGGTCAAATGGTTCCATTCCAAGTTTTCTGAGAAATCTCCATATTGCTTTCCAGAGTGGTTGCACCAATTTGCAGTCCTACCAGCAATGTATGAGTGTACCTTTTTCCCCTCATCCTTGCCTTGTATTCTTGATAATTTCCATTCTAACTGGAGTGATGGAATTTCAGGGTAGTTTTGATTTTCATTTCTCTAATTGCTAGAAACATTGAACATTTCTTCATATATTTGTTGATCAATTATATTTCTTCTTCTTTGAAGTATTAGCACATTTATTGATTGAGTTATTTGTTCTCATTGTGTTAAGTTTTTTGAATTCTTAATATATCCTGGAAATTAATGCTCTATCTCAGGTGCATGTGGTAAAGATTTTCTCCCATTCTGTAGGCTCTCTCTTCAAGTTAATGATTGTTTCCTTTGCTAAGAAGAAGCTTTTTAGTTTGGTTCCATCCCATTATTGACTAGGGATAGTGGGGACATACCTCAACTATATATTCTATATATTCTAAACCTAAGGTCAACAACATTCAAACTGGAGAAAAATTAAAAGAATTTCCTCTGAAAACTAGAATAAAACAATAATGCCATCTTTCATCACTTTTATTCAACATTGTCCTTGAAATTCTAATCAAAGCAATTAGACAAAAAAATGAATTAAAGGTATACAAACAGGAAAATAAACTATAACTATTTGCCAATGGTATGATTCTATATTTAGAAGATATAAATATTTCCATCAAAAAACTTCTAGAATAAATGGATTCAGCAAAGTAGCAGGATATAAAGTTAACACTCATAAATCAACTGTGTTTCTATACATCAGTGATAAATCCACTGATTTCTTTAAATTAGGAAAAATATCCCATTCATAATATCCTCAAAAAAATGTAAATCAATCTAACAAAAGAGGTTAAAGACCTCTACAATGAAAACTACAGAATACTAAAGAAAGAAATTGAAGAAGACCTTAGAACATGGAAAGATCACCCATGCTCTCAGAAGGCAGAATTAACATTGCCAAAATTATCATATTACCAAAAGCATTATACATTATACCAATTTATTGCAATTCCTATTAAAATCCCAATGACATTTTTCATAGAACTGGAAAAAGCAATCATGAAATTCATTTGCAAAAATAAAAGATCTGGAATAGCCAAAGCAATCCTTAGCAAGAGAAAGGAAGCAGGAGGCATTGCAATACCAGTCCTTAAACTATACTACAGAGCTATAGTAATAAAAATAGCATGGTGTTGGCCCCAGAACAGATACATAGACCAATGATACAGAATGGAAGACACAGAGACAAATCCACTTTACTATTTCTTTAAGAGCCGGTTACCTATTTTATGTACTTTCCTTCAAATAAAATGTCCACAAAAGACCTTAATGTAAGACATAAAATGCTGAAACAAAGGGCAACAGTTTGAAATATTGGTACTGGCAACAGTTTCCTGAATAAGACTTCAGTTGCTTAGTAATTAATAGCAAAAATTGATAAATGAAATTACATTAAATTAAAAAGTTTCTTCCCAGTAAAGGAAACAATACAGAGAGTGAACAGATAGTCTATAGATAGCCTGCAGAATGGAAGAAAATGCCAGTTATTCATCTGACAAAGATTTATACCCAGAATATTTAAAGAACTCAAAAAGTTGACCTCAAAAGAACAGGGAATCCAATTTGTAAATGAGCAAATTAGTTTCTTTTCAAAAGAAGTGCAAATGGCGATAAATATATTAAAACATGTTCAAAATCTCTTACCATTAGGAAATTCAAATTAAAACTATATCAAGATTCCATCTCACCACAATTTAAATGCCATTATCAGGAAAATAAATAAGAAATGCTGGTGAGGATGTGGAGGACAAAGGAACCTTATACATGGTTGGCAGAAAAGTAGACTTACATGTTCACTATGGAAAACAGAAGGAGTTTCCAAAAAAAAAAAAAAGCTAAATTAAAAATAGTACTAACACATGATTCAGATACACCACTCCTAGGTATATACTTTAAGGATTCAAAATTAGCACACAAAAGAGATACCTGCATACCTCTGTTTATTGGGACATGATTCACAGTAGTTGAATTATGGAATCAGCCTAGAGCTCATCAACATATGAATAGATAAAGAAAATGGTATATAGACACAATGGAATATTATTTCACCTTAAAAGAGAAAAAGATCATGTCATTTGCAGGAAAATGGACATAGATATTACCATATTAAAGAAAATAAACCATACTCAAAAGACGAGTATTTCTTATTGTCTTTCATATGTCTAATCTAAAAAATAATTTCAAAGAAGAAAGTGGAAGGGAAATTTTTAGGGAAGAGGAAGAAAGCTAGGTGAAGGGGAGGGGCTGGCAATACAGAGGATAGTACAGAGGACAGTTACAGTCAAAGCTTGTTATATGCATGCATGAAAATGTTAAAATAAAATCCATTAATTTGTACAAACAACATGCACTAATAAATACATGTTAGTAGAAAAAATTCCAGCATTTCCCTAATGGGAGTTACTCAGTTACATGTAGGGAATTTAGAGTTTGAAAGTTTGTTTTTCTAGTTAAATAAGGTATATTTAATTTTATTCAATATCTCAAAACTGATTATGCTTGGAAAAAATATGAAATATTGTGATATGAAATAAGAACACATATAACTAGATGTGCTATTAAACAGTCATGTTTATTTTGCTTAAAATCAGAAGTTTTATTAAGAATAAAATAATTTATGTAAGGAGTATATAAGTTCAAAATACCTAAACTTCTTGTCAGTACAAAACTTGTCATATGCTAATCTATCTATTCAGTTGAATTTTCATAATTTTGTCATATTAACAAAATTGAAGCTAATAAATTATTTCAATATGTTTCAGAGTAGATAGTTCAATAAGTTTCACATAGTAACAGATGTTTTCTCTCAAATGTGGAATCTAAAAACTATTAAAAGGTAGAATATGTGTACTGAGCACTTGTTACAGGGTTTTGATGCTTTCGAAGGAACCCTGGAGTCTGGGGTTAATGTGGGAAATGACTCGCGCCCTGAAGGGCAAGTGAGATTTGAAACCCAGGAATGGAAAACTATTACTGGTGGAGGGAACAAACTGAGCAGGTGTACAAACTTTTAAAAACACAGGACATGTAAACAATGGTAGAGCACCCAAAATTTAAGGTGTATTTATTTTGTATCAACCACACACGATGAGAAGACTGGACTAAATATAAATTATAGCTGATTTGTGTTCAAGGTATGTCTGGTAGGATGGAGACATCATGGAGGAGATGGGGTGGCAATAAACTAAACGTCTGTTTGCTGAAAAGTGTCCTATACGGAGGTTCCATCTGGATCATAGGAAGATAGAGTGTGACCTCTATAAAGAGTCTCAGAATTAACAAAAGCATGGAATGGATTGTGTTTTGTCTTATGAGGTGTTCCTCTCAACTCAACCTGACTATACTTGTGCCTGAGTATATTAAAGGGTCATGGGCAGAAAGTAAAAATTTACAAGGTATTTTTTTTTTCAAAATCAGTTTTGTTAATAGAGAAGCAGATAACTGCTATAACACGATCCAACAGACCATTGCACACAGTCTCATTCTATGTTTCTTATCCATAGACCAGGTGGACACACTAATGCATGTATAATGGTGCCCAGAAAAAGGATGAAAGTATCCATCGGACATTACTGAACTCCAAGACTTAGACGGAGGCATCTAACCTATATTGTGATACCTAGTGGATCAGGTCAGATGAGATCTGATGAAGCACTGCTATGTCAAACCAAAGCCACGGGGATGCCTGTAGTGATGTGGTGCTTAGCAGGTGTGTGTTACCCAGTTTATGTCCAGGAGATCGTGGCAACTAGCAAACAGAAATCATCAGTGACCCTAGCCAAGGAATAGTGCTAGCTAGAGGAAAGGAAAATGGTTAATCTTCTTCATTAGCCTTGGGTATCTATTTATTATCTAAATCCTGGTATTTCCAGACTATTCAAGAGTCATGTTAAAGGGCTGAATTGGAATACAGTGAAAGCAAAAAGTCAGCGGGATTTGGGTTAGAATTTTTAAAGTTCCATAGATTTCTGAGACTTGAGTAAAACAATATTATATGAATAATATATTGAATAAAAAAGAAAATACAGAAAAATATATTACTTGTAATAACAGTAGGCAGATATACCTCATTCTTACAGGTTATTCTAAAGTCATCCAAAGCATATAAAAAGTAAAAAAAAAAAAAATTAAAAAGATACAGAAGAAAATAAATATAATCTTATTGATCCTGATTTTATTCCTTATATAAATATCCCCAAAATTATTCTGTTAGGAAATAGAGACCTCCTATGTATTTTTTCTCACTAAATTACATTCTATTTGCTCTCTAACTAGCTAGTAAGCTAATTATTACTTTAGTGTGTATCTGAGTATATATGAGAATATAAATATGTATGAATATATGCCTATATGTATATATATATATATTTATAATCACATTATGTACACATTATATAGCTATTTAAGTAATACTATATTGGTGGTTTCTTAGATTATACTTTTTTATAACTTTATTTTCTATTTATTTATTTTAATGTGGTGCTGAGGATCAAACCCAGTGCCTCACACATGCTAGGCGAGTGCTCTACCACTGAGCAACAACCCTAGCCCTAGACTGTACTTTCTTTTAATAACCTTTGTATCATTCAGGAGTTCCAAAGAATTTGTCTGTTTACTTTTTTTCATGTTAAATACTTATTTTTTAAAAAGAAATTATGGTCAAAGTTCAAGAAAATTACCTTCTCCTTTCTAGGGCACAAATCCATTAATAGACTTTTATTTAATATAGTAGGTGGATTTTTCTTATAACATCTATTTATTATCTTCTCAATAAAGTATCAAAATATAATCATATATTATACATGTTTCGCAGTCTACCAGTGAAAACTAATAATGTTCATTAATTCAATGGACATAATCTGCCTGATCCTTCTTCAGAGATGATTGACGGTGGTCATCAGTCATGAAAAATTTTTCTTCCCCACTACCTACACTGGACAGACATACAGAGAGATACTACAAAGTATTAACCCAGGGAAATATGAAAATGAATAAAAAGTGAAATCAAAGATACATTCAAGCCTCTCACTGTAAATTATTTAAAATGTTCTAAAGAAAAGCAACAGCCTACATCTTCTTCTCCTAGTGACAGATGAAGCAATATTCTCACATGCAAAAGGCCAGACCCTTGTTCCATTGATACATATCACCTAAAATCTTCCTACAAAGCAGTACAGGTTACCTGACTGAGCATACCTATTTTCTTCTTAACAGAATTTAGATTTTTTAAAAATTTCTACCCTTCATTCTCATAATCATGTGGTTTAAGAAAGATTGAAAAGATTTACTCCATTTTTAGGTTTAAGGCTAAACTTAAAGGATGCCAGTTCATCCCAATTAGAATGCTGTCATCAAAGAGATAGAAATATAGCAAATGTCAGTGAAATGTGGTGCAGTAGGAACCCTTACATACACTGTTTTTGGGAAAGTAATTTAGTGTAGACATTACAAGAAGTAGGGTGGCATTTCCTCAAAAAAGTAAAAATAGAACTAAGTATTCAGCAATTCCACCACTGGGTATTTAGCCAAAGAAAATAAAATCAGCATATCAAAGAGATATCTGCACTACCAAGTTTATTGCAGAATTTTTCACAATAGTCAAGATAAGGAATTAACCCATGTTCATCAACAGATGAATGCATTAAAAAAATGAACATATGTACACAGTGGAACACCATTCTGCCTTAAGAAAAGATGAAATCTTGTCATTTTCAGCAGAGTGGATGAATCTGAAGGATATTATTTTAAGTGATATAAGACAGTCACAGAAAGAAAAAGATATGTATAAATGCAGCATTCGCTCACATGTGGAATCTAAAAAAAATTATCTCATAGAAATAAAGAGTAGAAGAGAGGTTATTAAAAGTTGGGGAGTGTAAGGGAGATGGGAAATAGGTAGAAATGTCTCAAAAGAAACAAACGTATCACTACATAAGACCATTACATTCTGATATTCTATTGCAAGGCAGGGTGTCTCTAGTTAACAATATTGCATTGTATATTATTGTATATTTTAAAATAGCTTGAATATTCTCACCAGAAATAAATGATAAAAGTTTCCAGTGATAGACTTGCTAAATACCTCTATTTGATCATTGCACAATGCATACAGGTATTAAACCATCACACTGTACCCCAGATTTATACAGAATTATTATGTCAATTAAAAACAAAATAAAAATATTATAAAGTAAAAATCATTACAACATCATTTCATAACTTTAGAACTGGGTCTGTGATTCTAGTTTGAACCATAACTTCAAGGAAAGAATGCTAAAAGATTTTTCTTAAAAAAGGACTTTCTGTTTAAGATGGGAGAATTCTAAGCAAATGGTGGCAACAGAGAAGTTTTAGAATTTCCCTGAAGCTTGTCCTTCACAATTAATGGGGAAAACAGAAAATCAGTATTTCATTTGGGAACTCTTTGCTGATCAGACAACCCTAGTGAATCTGTGAGTATTATTTGCCTTTATTTGGTCTTTAAAGAAAATAAGAAATGGAGTAAATACACTTTATCAAGTGAGTATAACAATAATATACTCCCAAATCTGAAAAAAGTACAGCAGAAAAAAACTAATATTAGTCTCCCTAGTGAACATTATTACAAATTCTTAATAAGTATAATAAAGAAAAATCCAACAGTACATTGAATATTTTATGCATCATGACAAAGTAGGATTTACTCCAGACTCACAAGAGTGATTCAATATTAGGAAATCTATTATTAATAGATTGAAGAAACAATCCTATTCAATTTTCACAGATGCAAAAATGCTTTTTGAAAAGCATTAATACAAATTTATGTAAAAACCCCTCAATATAATTGGAGTCACTGACATATCTTATAGATCAACAAAGTGAATAGAATGTGAAGGCTATTGACAAAGCAGAAGCAACAGATCTTATTATCCAACTGCATTCTTCTAGAAACAAAGATGTGGGAGAAATTAAAGATGATTCCAAATAGTCTAGCTGGAATTCCTGTTTCCTGGAGAAATAGGTGGGAATCTACATGATACATGGATTTGCAAAAACAAATTATGAGTTTAGTTTTGGTATTCTTGAGTTGGAGCATCAGTGGGATATTCAGATCCTAAAATCAATGAGGAAATAAGGAACTGGGAATAGAGAAGTAAGGAAAGATATGCAGCCAAAAACTTAAGTTGTAGCATTCTGTTTAGAAATGACAGGTGATTTATTTTGATAGAATTCTTGTAATTCATATATTAAAGAAATACCTTTGAATACTTTTCTGTGTGTGATAAAAGTCCACAGTCTCTTGTGTCTTGTAAACATTATATTTTCTCCTATTCAATGTAAATGTTATTCAAAGCCATGAAACATAACAACTTCTTTTATCATTTGTATATACAGCATTCTTTACATTTGAAAATATTCTGTAAGTTTTAATTGGAATAACATACATTCCTGAGAAATTCTTATCCTTTATAGAAGGTAGTCACTCAGAGATTTGTTTAAAAAACTGCCTAATGTTGAAGTTTGTTGGCTCATTTTGGAAATGTCTATTTTATTTCACACATGTTGTCTCCCCTGAAGAAAGGAGAAGAGATCTATTTTTTAAGTGACACTTTTGTGCCAGGTTCTTAGCATGTCTTGTTTTGAACCCAGCACAGTCAGACTCTATATTTCTACAGGAGGATATTCTCTTTGAATTCTTGTACTATTAATCCAAATTCAGTTAGCTTAGATTACATGAATGGTGTGAATGATGATATAAAGAAGAACTGCCATTAGTGGAGGCCTTTTATAATAGGAACTGTCAGAGGCATATTATCTTCTGTAAATATTAAGACTTAAGAAATACCCAACGAGATATTTATACACTATTGCTCTACTGAAAGAAATAAGAATTAAAGTTATTAGGTAGCAATCAAATGTGCTTATTTAAACTTGGCACCTATTTGGTCATGTATAATGAATAAATCAATGGTTAATACTCAGGACAGAATTTAAGCCTATTTCTTTGTGAATTCAAAGTGTATGCTCTTTCTTTCATTTGGCAATCTGACAGCGTTCCACATTAGCTTCATTTGCCATCTGAGGTTTGACACCTTGAGAAAATAAGTTCCTGCCTGGTAGGTTGTAGTTGTTTTCCAAAAATGGCAACACACGTCCTTCTATCCCATACATTTGTTTAGAAACTTGCCACTTTTCCCTTCAGGGCGTTGGAGTCTAATTTTCATTTCTTTGATTGGCCTTTGTGGCCAATAGTGCACAAGGAAAGTGTTGCTATGTAACTTTCAAGACTGGATTATAAAAAAACTTTCAGTTTACCTTTTGCTGACCAGAACACTCACTGGAGCCCTGAGCTGGCATTTGGGCAGTTCAACACCTCTAGTGCCATTGTGGTGCAAGGAAGCCCAAACTAGCCCACATCAATAGAAAACCTCTAACTACAACAGCTGCCGTTGCCATCTGACTTCAATTGCAGAAGAAACCAGACAGAATTCCCTACCAGTGTCCTCCTCAATTCCTTACCCAACAAAATTCTGAGATGTTTTTATTTTAAACCACAAAGTTTTGGTTTGATTTGTTGTGCTGCAGTAGGGATAGGAATAGGCACTTACAACAAAGACTGACAAATTAAAATTGGGAGGCAAAATCAGGTCCACCACTGTTTTCTGTATATAAAGATTTTTTGAAAACAGAACCTCATCTATTTGTTTATTTATTGTCTGACTGTATTAAACAGCGTCGAGTAATTTCAATAGAAACTCCTTTTGGAATTCTTTTGGAGCTTGACATTACCCTCTCCCAAAACAGCAGTTCCCGTATGTTCCATAGTGTATCACTGGGGACTATTTTTGAGATTAGTTGTAGACCTCCGCAGATTCCAGCTCTTCTTCTTTCTATGTTCTTCCCTGAGTGCACACAATAGAAGCTAGTTTCTAAATCTTAATTTACTCAGTTACTCAGTTGTGATAGGGTATTTTCAAAATGGCATCTTTATTTCCCTCCTTGAATTTCCCTCCTACACTAACTTCCAGCTTGTTCATGCAACTTTCATTTGCTGGTGGGAAATTAGCAAATGCAACATACACAAGGAGTTAAAAAAATGAATGCACATTGTCACTTGTACTCTCTGCCACCAACCAGCGGGACAAACGACACATACACTTCAGAAGTTCATGAAGCAGCTTCCGCTTTATTCGGACAACATCCTCAATATATAAGCAGTCTCATGCATAAGCAATTGTAACCAGATATGTCCATCCAATCCTATTAAAGGTCAAGCGATCACGAGCTCAAGCATACATGTAAGATATATCTGTCCACGCACTAGGCAGCTAAACCAATTATCATACAGCCAATGGTAAACGCTTCCTGTTTTTCTCAAGGTGCATTCAGCGTGCCATTTGGCTCTCTGCCAGTTGCCATCTTAGATGGATATGGCGTAACCCTGGGCCCCGGTTCTCACCCGCCACATCTCCCCCTGTCTGTTTATAAAGGAGACTGTGCCTGTCTTAGGTTGTCCATGGCAGAGCAACATCCTTTCCCATCATTGGACAATGAGGCTCTAGCCCTCATTTCCTGTCTTAGGTTGGTATAAGCTCCCCATTAATCTTACCTATCTTTGACTACCGGTCTAGCACATGAGATCAGACTTGGGGGGATGAGCCAGCATCAATTGCGATGAGAGCTTGGCGAATAATGGCTGTTTCACTGCACTGATGTATAGGCGTTTTGTATAAACACTATATGCACAGAACAGATACAACACACAATAAACCTCCCACGGACAAAAACCCAAACCACTCTTTTCCCCATTGAACAACGGACTGGAGAAATGTGGCCAATTGTAAAAATAGGAGGATATAGAATAGAAGAGTTGGTAAGAGGCCACATCTTTACTATCCCCATAGTCCACACGAGACTCCTCCATTAACTTGGTGAGAAATTGCCTCCTCATCTTCTTCCTGTTTTTGGGTCTCTGTTGAGGCCTTGACCAATCTCTCCGGCACCCAAATTGGCGATTGTGTGTCCTGTGGAAAACACAAACAGACCCTAGGGGCCAGATTAATACCAGATCCGGGCCTTTCCATTGTCCTGATAGAATGTCCTTCCAGAGCACTTGAGGTAGATGTTTTTATTAGGCTCTGAATGACAGTCAGCAGCAGATCAGCCCTCAGAATTGAGATTTAAAAAATTTAAGATGAACAAGGCAACAGATAATTTGTCTTTTGGGGATCTGTATGATGCCCCTATTCCCCCTTTTTGTTTATAAAGCATGTTTTTTAGTGTTAAATGGGCACGCTGAACAATGCCTTGTCCAGTAGGATTATAGGGAATTCCTGTGACATGTTGAATACCAAAAGAGGAACAAAATTGTTTAAAGGCCTGGAACGTATATCCAGGACCATTATTTGTTTTAATTGGTTTGGGGACCCCTAGGATGGAGAAAGAGTGTAAACAGTGTGTTATTACATCTTTGTTTTTTTCTCCAGTATGAATAGAGGCCATAGTAAATCCTGAAAAGGTATCAATAGACACATGAATGAACTATAGTTTTCCAAATTCTGAATAATGAGTTACATCCATTTGCCAAATATGATTGGGCTGAAGCCCTTTTGGATTTACTCCCAACGAGGGGTTAGGAATAAGTGTAGCACATTTAGCACAAGACTTGACTATGCCCCGAGCTGTTGCCTTAATAATTTTATAGCGTGTACGTAGAGTGGAAGCATTTACATGAAATTTGGAATGAAAAGTTTTTGCATTTTCAAACATATTAAAGATGTGTGGGTCTCTGGTGGCCATGTCTGATAAATCATTGTGTAAACTTAGAGGACCTGGAAGGACAGTATGAGCCCGAACATGCCCAATAAAAAAAGGATCTTTTCTGTCCCAGATAAGTTTTTGTAAGCATTGTAAATATTTAGTAATAGTGGAGGTGAGGGAAATCAGACCAGTTAATTCTAAATTTTGAACAGCATTAACACCGTATTTGCTATCAGAGAATAAGTTAAAAGGCTCATGGTGGGTTTTGAATACTTCTATAGCTACTAATAGTTCTGTTTGTTGTGCAGATAGAGTATTAAACAGCAATGTTTCTGTAACATTATCTATAGTAATAGCAACCGTACCATTTTTTGATCCATCAGTAAATATAAGCGTAGCTCCTATAATAGGTTCTTTTCGGGTGACTTTAGGAAAAATTATAGGATGTTGACTCCAAAATTGAAGAGGATCAGATGGCAGGACCCTTTTGCCAAAACACTCCTGTGGGTAACTTATTTGTGCTTGAAATTTTGGTTTTTTGGAAGTCAGACAGAAACAAACTAATGTCCATATCACCACAACGACAAACAGAAACCAAACAAGAAAAGGTAACACAAATAACACCTTACACATATTTGTTTACTACAGGACATCGCTGTCTCTTGGGACAGCCTTTCATTACATTCCCTCCTTAGGGGAAACTTCCGTTAACACTGCCTCACTAGGGGAATCTTCCGTTACGCTCCCTCTCTAGTGGAACCTTCCGTTAAAACCTTAAGGCAACCATTTTCTCAAATAGGGAAACTTTCTCATTAATTATGCTAGGGAAACTGTCTTTTACTTACCTGAGCGCTCACCGATCCCCGTATGGGCCACCACTTTCCGCTTGCCGCCGTTTGCCGCTTGCCGCGAACCAGCAGGACAAAGGACAGGTACACTTCAGAGGTTCATGAAGCAGCTTCCCACTTTATTCAGACAACACCCTCAATATATAAGCAGTCTCATGCATAAGCAATTGTAATCAGATATGTCCATCCAATCCTGTTAAAGGTCAAGTGATCAGGAGCTCAAGCACACATATAAGATATATCTGTCCACGCCCTAGGCGGCTGAACCAATTATCATACAGCCAATGGTAAATGCTTCCTGTTTTTCTCAAGGTGCATTCAGCATGCTGTTTGGCTCTCTGCCAATCACCATCTTAGATGCATGTGGTGTAACTCTGGGCCCCAGGTCTTGCCTGCCACACTCTCTTCCTATCAGGCATTCCTGCCACCACCTGATCAAACCCTAGGATTACCTCTGAGAGGATCAGAGGCTGTGGCCTACCTGCAATAAGCATTCCAACAATTGCAAAGTCCAGATGTCCCAGATATCCAGCTAAGAACAGAAATACCTTAGCAAGCCTTTCTGGATCAGCCAGCTCCAGTTAAGGCAGATCACAATCATCAGACACAGTAACAATGATTGTCTTTGGTCATTGAGTTTTGGGATGGTTTTTTACACAACGGTTCACTGACACATCTATGAAAATCATCTTTAATGTTCCCTGCCTCCGCTCCTTTATACAACATGAAGTAAATTCTGGTAAATCATTTGCCTCAAGAAGTAATAAAGGTTAAATGTGAACATAGGTCAAAAATTCTTTAATACTGCATTGCTAATTCTTTGTGAAAGTAGAACTTACAGAATCGAAAGATGAAAAAGATGATACTTTGCATCCCTAATCTTCTGAGGTTTTTTGGTTTGTTTGTACTGGTTATTGAACCCACGGTCTTATGTATGCTAGGCAAATGCTCTACCGCTGAGCTGCACTTGCAGATATTTTTGTTTGTAGTTTTATTTTTGAGATGGTGTCTACCTAAGTTGCCTATGCTTGCCTGGAACTTTCTATTCTCTTGTCTCAGTTTCTCAAATATTTGAAATTACAGGTCATGCATCAACATGCTTGACTTGAGCTTATTTTTAATTACCCAATCCTGCAAAGTAGTGGAGAGTAGTCCTCAGCTGGGTTTAATTTAGACTGATATGGATTTTAAGAGAAAGAACGATTGTATGAAGAAGAATCATAAAGGGATGGAGATTTTCAGATTCAATGAATGGGCAAAATCACTTTAGAATAAAAATTCAGAGAGCAAGCAATGTTAAGACTTCCTGTGTTCATAGTAGATGAGTTGACATTAGAAATTAGGACAGCCAAACAAATCTAGTGGGTTGGTGAAAAGTCTTCTCACTGCTCACATTTTCTTTTCCCTTCAGAGCAAGATATTTATATATGTGCAGTTAGCACAAGCTTGAATAAAATAATCTTCCAGCAAATTGCATTTTCCAGCATTTCATTTCCCAGTGGTAATACCAAATAAAATGTAGATAAAAACATTATGTATAGCTACCTGCTGCTTTAACACTGGGCAAGATTCCATCGTTGGCATTCTAATAGGCTCATGACGAGTGCTTTCTGTGTTGCTGAATTATACTGTACAATCACAGGATAATTTAGAACAAAAAGTAAAGGTCAGTCATTTAGAGCTGCTATGAGTGACCTTTTCACCCTCAGTTCTTTGTAAAAGCATCTGTATTACCAAGTTTAGATGCATCTTTCAAGGAAGGTGTACAATTCCCTCCAGGAACTGTGTTTCCATTTTGAAAGGACCCCCCTAGGGAGTAGAGTTTTGCTGAAGCAATCACAGAAAAGCGACATCCTCCATATCCTCCTGAGAGATTCTATGACAATTGGAAAAGCTAAGAATGAAAGTCAGCAGCTTCCATGCAAAATATTAATGCTGGGCTTTCTTGAACTTACTTTGATCCTAGCAGTCCTGCAAGAACTTCTTTTCTTCTTCAGGATATATGTGGGGTTTACAAAAGGTCAGCTGTCTTATGAGCCTTTGGTTCATAATGTACTTAACTGGCTATTACACTTCTGCTATTAGGTGACCTTCTGCAACTGACTGAAACTTCCTCTTTAACCCAAATTCCCAAGATCACATGAAATGAGAACAGCATCCTAAAATAACATTCTGAAAAAGTGCTTTTCACATAATGAATGCTCAATAAATGTTATTTGAATTAAATGTTGCTTATTTCATTTCAGGAGAGACTCTGTGGATTAATAATTTGAAGAAAATAATGTAATTGACTTCTGAGTTCAATCCAGCAAACAGTATTTGAACATTCACTGTGTACAAGCCCAGCTCTGGACCATGGATTAAAACTATCAGACAGATTTATACATTGATAGCTGAAGGGACTACAGGGAAGTG
Source organism: Sciurus vulgaris (assembly GCF_902686455.1). Classification (NCBI taxonomy): domain Eukaryota; kingdom Metazoa; phylum Chordata; class Mammalia; order Rodentia; family Sciuridae; genus Sciurus; species Sciurus vulgaris. The sequence goes on from NC_136463.1 coordinate 75,670,072, forward strand.
TGACCTGACTGGAGGAGGTAAATCACTGGGGGTGTGCCCTCCAGTGTCTATCCGTAACCCAGCCCATTTTTCTGTCTTTCCCTGTTTTCTGGCTCCCATGAGCTGAGAAGCTTTTCTCCATCATTCACTTTTGTCCTGATCTACTTCACCTAACTCCAGAGCAACAGAATTGGTAGAACATGGACTAAGATCTCTGAAACCTTGAAACAAAATACAGTTTTCCTCCCCAAGGGATTGTTGTCAGAAATTTTTGTCACAGCAACAAAAATCCGACTAACACAATACACATTGTCACTATTTCCTCAACTTGCAAGTAACATGATAAATTGAATACATTTCCCATTTTTTGTTCATTTTGCTTTTGTGAAACTCATCAGAGACCTCTGAATTCCCAAAAGACACAGTTGTGTTCTCAGTTTAGTCTATTCTTCAGTATCATTTGATATTAACAAAATGTTATTTCTGGAAACATGCACATCCTCCTTTGTGGTACCTTCTTCTCAGTCTCCTATCCTGACTCCTCCTCCTCATATGCCTGGGCATTAGTACTAGAAAGTAGGGTAAGGTTAGTTCCCATCTGCACTGGTCTTTTCCCTTGGGTAATTGCATGGAATCCTGTGGCTATTGCTGTGGTGTTTATTCCTCTAACCCAAAAGTCACTTTTGAGTACACATTTGCTGGTTCATTCATGTGTTCATTCATTGTTTCATCCATTCAGTCATGAAATATGAAGGAAAACAGGTATTTCCATCGATGTTAAATCAAGAAATCAAAGTACCTTCTTGAATTGTTCATGAAGCTGCCATAAAATGTTAAAAGTAGGAGTTGAAGGAGGTTGACTCTGGAAAGTAGTATCATGATTTAGCAAAGTTGAGAAAGCAAATCTTTCTTTTCATTATGTGGTGCTCTGTTCCTCCTGATCCCAAAATTTGTCCTCATGGACCACCTCATCAAACTCAAATGGTTGCTTATTAAAACGTGGCATCCCAAAGGCCCTACACCAGACCACTGGAATCAGAATCACTGGGATTCTGATTGATGGACTTGGTAGATTTTAAGATAGATTGTTAGAAACCCATGAATTTACTTTTAAATATTACTTTGTCCTGATTCTACTGATATTTGTGTTTTTCTGCTGCTGTTTTCTTGTGTGCTTTTTTATTTGCATCTAATCTTCAATTTGAATTTTGCTTTTGTTACTGAACCAGGAGATATTTGATTCACTGTCAGCAATATGTGTGTTTATGTATGTGTGTGTGTTGTACTTTTATTGTTTAAAGTGTTTAGGATGGAATTATGGTTAGAATCTGAAATAACTGATTTTATATTAATTATTTCTTAAATAGATTTTTTTTCTTAGGGTAGCTGTACATTCACAGCAAAACAGAGAGGAGAGTGAATAATTTCCGTATGCCTCCTTCTCCCCCAAATGCAGCTTCTTCTACTATCAGTGGGGTTTTTTAAAGAATATATTTTAAACTAAAGCCTATATACTTGAAAATAATTTTTATATTTTTCTGTTGGGCATAGATTTTATATTCTATCATGCATATTATGTCTGAAAATCTCTAGTCCTTTATAATTGAATGTAGTTTTCTCTATTCAGGGTATTAAAAGTATAAAAAACATATTAAAATTCCTCATTACAAGTGAGTAGGATTTTTCAATGTCACCTTACGTTTCTAAAAGGTTTTACTTTAACATATTTCACTATTATATTCTTGAGTGCAAAAAGCCTCATGACTATTATATCGTTTTTAGAGATTGTAACTTTCATGATTATAAAATATTCCTCTTTGTCCTTTTTTAAATAGTTTTCACCTCAGACACAACTTTCTGTATTATTACTATTGTCAAATCTGTTGTCTTTCTTTTTGTGACTTTTTATTAGTCTGAAATTCTTTAACTATTTGTTCAGCTCAAACTTTATGCTCCATTTTATTTCTAATGAATCTTTTAGTATAATTACAAAAATAGCTAGTAATTCAGGGAATCTGATAATCCAGGTTATTTAAACTACAGGATTTTTTTCCTTTTGATTGGTGTATTTTAAAATTTTCATCCAGCTTTGTTTTATTCTTCAGTTGATTAGTATTTCTTGATTAACTCTTTCTTCTCTAATAACTATTTGTTGTAATAATTTTTAGTCCTTTTTCCTCCTGTATTCATCTCTAAATTTTATATTTTATTATCAGCTGAGGAATTAAACAATAACTTCTGCCCTTATAAAAGACACATTTGGAATATTTGTAGTTATATATCCCACACAGGACTCCATCCACCCCACCGGTGCAACAGGATATCTTGTTACTGTTTTGTTTAATTTATTCATCTTCATCTATACTTACCATAATGTTCCTTTTGTATAACAGCCTAATGTTGTTTGAACAATGCAATAGCTTGATTAATTTCTCTGAATGTATGAATTCAAATTTTGTTTGTTCATAGTTTGTTTCTGGATCATCCTTAGTTGTCCACCAAGGTTCTTTGGTAGGGGCTCTTTTGTTCAGTTGCTTAGCCTAGGTTCTCTCCCTGAGTGTTGGGTTCCTCTTCAATATTTAATTTGTAGTCATGAGTAAACTAGAACAACAATAATATCCAGAAAGGTAGTGTGACACAGTGGATAAGGACTCAGACTTGGGCCTGGACCATCAGAATTACTATACAGAAAGTGCTCAGTGTAGTACATATTAAGACCCACATTAGCGTGAACTATTATTATGTACCCTAATACAGCTTTATTGAGATATGATCCATACGCCATATAATTAATCCACTTAGAATGCCCAAATCAATTACTTTTAGTGTATTCATAGACATATATAAGCATTATCATAATCAAAATTAAAATTCTATACCTTTTTCCCGTACTTCCAAACTTCATCTCTAAGCAACCATTAGTTTTTTAAATTTTTAAAAATTTTTACAGATTGCATTTTGTTAAGTACCCAGAAACCATTCCAGACATGGGAACTCATATAAGAGTTTATTAAGCAAACAGGCAGAGTGTCTCCCTGAGGGTAAGAGAGAAAATGAGAGGAAAAGAGAGAGAGAGCGTGAATGAGAGAGAGTGAAAAGCCAGGAGGACAGAGCATGAAAGCGAGAAGGAGAGAGAGAGAGAGAAAAAAATGATGAGGGGAGCTATTCTTTTTTTTTTTTTTTTTTTTTTTTTTCATTTTTACACACCCAATCAGCAACATTTATTGAGCCCCCACCTTCCACCCCTAATCAGAGCTAATGTATTGAATAGCAGTTTCAGACAGAAGCATTCAGAGTACTGGAATTTGGGTAGTTTATAATGGTCATTCAGTCTAAATTCTCAGCAAAATATTCCAGGAAGAATGAGCTATTCTTAAGTAGTGGAATTTCGTGGGCTAACAAGGGACCAATAACGGATGGAGAAGGATACTTGCAAGCTGACTGATGAACCAATAGCTAGCTAGGATGTACACAGACTGACAAGCTAGGTTGTAAGTTGGGAGGCAGGGAAATGACTGCAGCATAAAGGGCTGGGGAGCAACTTTATATTATACATTTTGATTCAATGTACACAAATGAGGTACAGATTTTCGTTTCTATGGTTGTGTACAATATAGATTCATACCATTCATGTAATCATGCTTCTACATAGGGTAACAATGTCTATCTCATTCCACCATCTTTCATATCCCTGCTCCCTCCTGCCTCTCATTTCCCTCTATGTAATATAAAGTTCCTCCAATCTTCTCTCACCACCCCCATCCCCCTACCCCCATTATGCCTCATCATCCACTTATCAGGGTAAACATTCGGCCTTTGGCTTTTTGGGATTGGCTTATTTCACTTAGAATGATATTCTCCAATTCCACCCATTTATCTGCAAATGCCATAATATTTATGACTGAATAATATTTCATTGTGTATATAAACCAGAGTTTCTTTATCCATTCTTCTGTTGAAGGGCATCTAGGTTAGTTCCACAATCTAGCTATTGTGAATTGAGCTGCTATAAACATTGATGTGACTGTGTTACTGTAGTATGCTAATTTTAAGTCCTTTGCGTATAAACCAAGGAGTGGAATAACTGGGTCGAAAGGTGGATCCACTCCAAGTTTTCTTAGAAATCTCCATACTGATTTTCAGAGTGACTGCACCAATTTGCAACTCCACCAGCAATGTTCAAGTGTGCCTTTTTCCCCATATCCATGCCAACATCTATTATTGTTTGTGTTCCTGATAATAGCCATTCTACTTGGAGTAAGATCCAACCACTAATTTTGTCTGTATGAATGTGTTTATTCTCCCCATTGCTTACTCTGTTTATTTAAAATAAACAGAATCATGTCATAGATAGACTTTGTGACTCATGTATTTCACTTAGTATTAGGTTTTTAGTTTTGTCCTTATGATAGCATAAATCATTGCCACATTAATGAACAATATTCTATTATCTGAATATAACACATTTTGTTTATCTGTTCTTTAGTTAATGAGCAGTTGGCTTATCTTTATTTTCTTGTATTTATGAATAATGCTGCTATGAACATTCATGTGCAAGTTTATAATGTATACATGTTTTTATTTCTTTCAGGTCTATACCTACAAAGGAAAGAAAGAAAGAAAGAAAGAAAGAAAGAAAGAAAGAAAGAAAGAAAGAAAGAAAGAAAGAAAGAAAGAAAGAAAGAAAGAAATTAGTTGCTAGGTCAAATAATAGGTTATTAACCAGGTATGGTGAGGCCAACAGATCAGGAGATGAGTGTTACTTTGAAAAGAGTTTTTATTCATAGTCCCTAAAAAAATGGGGACATCTAAGCTACACAGGGTCACTTGGGAAACACCAGAGTTGATCAGAAGTCAGAAGAAGAGAGAGGAAAGCACAGAAAAGAAACTTTACTGTGGTTTTCACAGGAGAGGAAAAGTAGAATGAGTAGGTTTGGTGCTGGCAAGTTTGAGTAACCTCAGAGAGCCCGCACCAGAGTATGGGAGCTGTCTCTAGCTGTCTTGTACCTGACACTGGGATAATTGGGGCAGGGGACACTTGTATCCTAAAGTACAGAGAAGGCATTAGGCTTCTAGATTCTGGATGGATAGGTGTGCATATGAAAGGGAGGCTCACAAGTGGCTGTTGGCTATCTCAAGAATTAACCTATAAGGGAGGTGAAGTCCTTCCTGGGTCAGCAAGGGTCCAAATACCAGAGATCAAGAATACATACAGACTGAGGATGGGCGACATCACCGATCTGTCAGTAAAGAAGCAAGCTGGTGAGTGAGTCAGGCCACCTGCATCCCGGAGGTAGCAAGCAGGCACCCAACCCACCTGCCTTGCAGAGCTAGGCGGCAGGCAGCCAACCCGCCCAACCACCAGGCTGAAGACAGGCGCTGTAACTGAGTGACCCCGCCCGACCATCACACCAAGGTCTGTCGCCATTGCTGAGCAAGCCAGCAGATGAGCCAGCCCGCCTACATCGCAGAGCTAGCCAAGGACTTCTTTACAGGCTGGTGCAGGCATTTTGAACCATTCCTGAGGGTGTGGCCATTATCATTGGAAGGGCAGCTCCCTTCCTGAGGGAGGCTACAGGAGGCTAAATGACCTTTGACAATACCCAGGAGTCAAAAAGAGTAGGTATTGAGAGACTCCGGACAAACTGAGAGCCACCGGGTGAATCTCTCTCACTGAAGAGCAGTAGTCCTGAAAGGCAGGAAACTTCATGGAGTAGAGTGACCCAGTGAGACTCACCTGCTAGAACCAAAAACGCAGTCAAGTGGAAGCATTGCAGAGGAGAGCCGCACAGCGAGAGGCTTCGAAACAGAGTGAGTCTGAGGCCCATGCGGTAGCTCCAGTCCCCAGGGAGCATACCAGAGGAGGGCCACTTAGCGACACAGTCCCTACCAGGGACGGGCTCCCCAGCCCAGGCAGTAGGTCAGGACCCCTGGGAACATCACAGGGGAGGACTTCCCAGCCCAGGTGGTAGTTCTGGACTGAAGGGAACTTCTCGGAGGTGAAACTTCCCCACCAGGTAAGTCTTCCCCACTGTGCGAGGCTTTCGCACAAAGGAAGTAGAACCAGAGACACAGGCCAAGATCAGACTTGCCCTGGTCTGCAGTCTAGTATCCCTTTGACTGACCATCAGTCAACAAGTGGAAACACCTCTGCCCACTGACAGGGAATATACCCCACCTGAAAGCCACCACCCCTAGGGAGGCAGCTTCCTTGTGGAGCACCGCATTATAAAGTTCCTCCAAGATTTCAGGCTACTGAAGGCTAAGAGGTGAGTTATTGGAAATCTACAGAGACAATGTTAGTCAATAGAGGAAATCTGCAATATCTCAAGTTTCACTACTAGAGGGATATATACCTGAGCAATATGAGAAAACAAGGGAAGAAAATGTCCCAAACAAACCTAGTTGGTACAGCAATAAAATCCAATGACAGCATGCCAGAAGAAATGTCAGAAAGGTAGTTCAGAATGTACATAATTAAAATGATCAGGGAAGCCAATGAGGAGATGAAAGAGCAAATGCAGGCATTGAATGATCATACCAATTGACAGTTGAAAGAGAAAATACAGGAAGCAAAAGATCATTTCAATAAAGAGTTAGAGATACTGAAAAAAACAAACAGAAATCCTTGAAATGAAGGAAACAATGAACCAAATTAAAAACTCCATATAAAGCATAACCAATAGGCTAGAACACCTGGAAGACAGAACCTCAGATATCGAAGAAAAAATATTTAATCATGAAAACAAAGTTGACCAAATAGAGAAGATGGTAAGAAATCATGAACAGAATCTGCAAGAATTATGGGCTATCATGAAAAGCCCAAATTTAAGAATTATTGGAATTGATAAAGGTTCAGAAAAACAAACCAAAGGAATGAACAATCTATTTAATGAAATCATATCAGAAAATTTCCCAAATCTGAAGAATGAAATGGAAAATCAACTACAAGAGGCTTATAGGACTCCAAATATACAAAATTACAACAGAATCACACCAAGGCACATTATAATGAAAATACCTAATATACAAAATAAAGACAAGATCGTAAAGGCTGTGAGAGGAAAAGAATGAAATTACATTCAGGGGGAAACCAATACGGATATCAGCAGATTTTTCAATCCAGACCCTAAAAGCTAGAAGAGCCTAGAACAACATTTCTCAAGCTCTGAAAGAAAATACATGCCATCCAAGAACCTTACACACAGCAAAACTTACCTTCAGATTTGACGATGAAATAAAATCCTTCCATGATAAACAAAAGCTAAAAGAATTTACAAAAAGAAAGCCAGCATTACAGAACATTCTCAGCAAAATATTCCATGAGGAAGAGATGAAAAACAACGATGCAAATCAACAAAGGGAGGAATTACCCTAAAGGAATTGTCAAATAAAGACAAAACCAAGTCGTGTCAAAAAAAAAAAAAAAAAAAAAAAGAGCCAAATGACCAGGAATACAAATCATATCTCAGTAATAACCCTGAATGTTAGTGGCCTGAACCCATCAATCAAAGACTTAGACTGGAAGATTGGATTAAAAAGAAAGATCCAACAATTTGCTACCTGTAAGAAACTCATCTCATAGAAAGAGATACCCACAGACTAAACATGAAAGGATGAGAAAAAACACACCATGCACATGGACACAGCAAAAAAGCCATCTTCATATCAGATAATGTGGACTTCAAGCCAATGTTAGTCAGAAAGGATAAAGAAGGACATTTCATACTGCTTAAGGGAAGCATAAATCAGCAAGACATAGCAATCATAAATATCTATGCTCCAAACAGTGACTCATCCATCTGGTCAAACAAATTTTTCTCAATTCCAGAAATCTAATAGACCACAACACAGTAATACTAGGTGATTTTAACACACCTCTCTCACTACTGGACAGATCCTCCAAACAAAAATTGAACAAAGAAACCATAGATCTCAATAACACAATCAATAATTTAGACTTAACGGACATTTATAGAATATACCATCCAACCAAGAGCCAATACACTTTCTTCTCAGAAGCACAAGAATCCTTCTCTAAAATAGACTATATTTACACCACAAAGCTAATGTTAGCAAGTACAAGAAGATAGAGATACTAACTTGTATTCTATCAGATCATAATGGATTTAAATTAGAAATAAATAACAGAGTTAAAAACAGAAACTACTCTAATACCTGGAGATTAAATAATACACTATTGTATGATGAATGGATAACAGAAGACATCAGGAAGGAAATTTAAAAATTCTTAGAGGTAAATGAGAACAAAGAAACAACATATCAAAATCTCTGGGACACTATGAAAGCAGTTCTTAGAGGAAAATTTAATTCACGGAATGCATTCAATACACAAAGAAAAAATCAACAAATAAACAACCTAACACTACGGCTCAAAGTCCGAGAAAAAGAACAGAGCAGCACCAAAAGTAGTAAAAGACAGAAAATAGTTAAAATTACAGGTGAAATCGATGAAATTGAAACAAAAGAAACAATCAAAAAAATTGACAAAATAAAAAGTTGGTACTTTGAAAAAATAAACAAAATTGATAAACCCTTAGCCACACTAACAAAGAGAAGATGAGAGACAACCCAAATTACTAAAATTCGGAATGAACAAGGAAATATCACAACAAACACAAGTGAAATACAAAACATAATTAGAAGCTATTTTGAAAATCTATAGTCCAACAAAATAGAAAATCTCTAAGACATCAGGTTTCTAGAGACATATGAATCACCTAAACTCAACCAGGAGGACATACACAATTTAAATAGATCAATTTCAAGCAACGAAATAGAAGAAGTCATCAAAAACCTACCAACAAAGAAAAGTCTGGGACCAGATGGGTTCTCAGCCGAGTTCTACAAAACCTTTACAGAAGAGCTTATTCCAATACTTCTCAAAGTATTTCATGAAATAGAAGAGGAGGGGACCCTACCAAACTCATTCTATGAAGCCAATATCACCCTGTACCTAAACCAGACAGAGACACATCGAGGAAAGAAAATTTCATACCAATATCCTTAGTGAACATTGATGCAAAAATTCTCAACAAAATTATAGCAAATTGCATACAAAAATATATTAAAAAGAGAGTGCACCACGATGAAGTGGGTTTTATCCCAGGGATGCAAGGTTGGTTCAACATCTGGAAATCAATAAATGTCATTCACCATATCAACAGACTTAAAGTCAAGAATCACATGATTATTTCAAAAGATGCAGAAAGAGCATTTGATAAAATACAGCATCCCTTCATGCTCAAAATATTAGAAAAAATAGGGATAGTGGGAACATTCCTCAATATTGTAAAGGCCATCTATGTTAAGCCCATGGCCAATATCATTCTAAATGTTGAAGAACTGAAAGCATTCCCCCTAAACCTGGAAAAAGGCGGGAATGCCCTCTTTCACCACTTCTATTCAACATTGTCCTTGAAATTCTAACCAGAGCAATTAGGCAGACAAAAGAAATTAAAGGAATACGAATAGGAAAAGCAGAAGTCAAACTATTCCTATTTCCTGATGACATGATTATATATTTAGAGGAACCAGAAAATTCCACCAGAAAACTTTTAGAACTCATAAGTGAATTCAGTAAAGTAGCAGGTTACAAGATCAATGCTCATAAATCTCATGCATTTTTATACATAAGTGATGAATCTTCAGAAAGAGAAGTTAGGAAAACTACCCCATTTCACAATAGCTTTGAAAGAAGTAAAGTACTTGGGAATCAATCTAACAAAAGAGGTGAAAGACCTCTACAATGAGAACTAAAGAAAGAAATTAAAGAAAACCTTAGAAGATGGAAAGATCTCCCATGTTCTTGGATAGGCAGAATTAATATTGTCAAAATGGCCATACTACGAAAAGTGCTATACAGATTCAATGCAATTCCAATTAACATCCCAATGACGTACCTTACAGAAATAGAGCAAGCAATTATGAAATTCATTTGGAAAAATAAGAGAGCCAGAATAGCTAAAGCAATCCTTAGCAGGAAGAGTGAAACAGGGGGTATCTCAGTACCAGAACTTCAACTATACTACAAAGCAATAGTAACAAAAATGACATGATATTGGTACCAAAATAGAGAGGTAGATCAATGTACTAATAGACAGAATAGAGGACACGACACAAACCCAAATAAATACAATTTTCTCATACTAGACAAAGGGGCCAAAATGAAGAAAAGATAGCCTCTTCAACAAATGGTGCCAGGGAAACTGGAAATTCATATGCAACAGTATGAAATTAAACCCCTATCTCTCACCCTGCACAAAAATAAACTCAAAATGGATCAAAGACCTTGGAATCAGACCAGAGACACTGCATCTTACAGATGAAAAAGTAGGTCCAAATCTTCAACATTTGGCTTAGTTTCAGACTTCCTTAACAGTACTCCCATAGCACAAGAAATAAAGCAAGAATCAATAACTGGGATAGATTCAAACTAGAAAGCTTTCTCTCAGCAAAGAAAACTATCAGTAATGTGAAGAGAGAACCTACAGAGTGGGAGAAATCTTTGCCACTCATACTTCAGATAGAGCACTAATTTCCAGAATATATAAAGAATTCAAAAAACTCTACACCAAGAATACAAATAATCCAATCAACAATTGGGCTAAGGGAATGAACAGACACTTCACAGAAAAAGATCTACAAGCAATCAACAGGTGTATGAAAAAATGTTCAACATCTTTAGTAACAAGAGAAATGCAAATCGAAACTACCCTACGATTCCATCTCACCCCAATTAGAATGGCAATTATCAAGAATACTAGCAACAATAGCTGTTGGTGAGGATCTGGGGAAAAAGGTACACACTCATACATTGCTGGTGTGGTTGCAAATTATTGCAGCTGCTCTGGAAAACAGTGTGGAGATTCCTTAGAAAACTTGGAATGGACCTACCATTTGACCCAGCTATCCCGCTCCTTGGCCTATACCCAAAGGACTTAAAATCAGCGTACTACAGAGATGCAGCCACATCAATGTTCATAGCTGCTCAATTAAGAATAAATGGATTGTGGAACCAATCTAGATGCCCTTCAATTGATGAACGGATAAAGAAACTGTGATATATATATATATATATATATATATAATGGAATATTACTGAGCCATAAAAAATAATAAAATTATTGCATTTGCAGACAAATGGATGAAATTGGAGAATATCATGCTAAGTGAGATAAGCCAATCTCAAAAAACTAAAGGACGAATGATCTTGCTGATAAGCAGATGAGGACATATAATGGGGGGTAGGAGGGTTTAGCATTAGGGTTAAGGTTAGGTTTAGGGTTAGGGATAAGGAGGGTGGTAAGAATGGAGGAAGGAAGGACTGTATAGAGGGAAAAGAGGGGTGGAAGGGGTGGGGGGTAAGGGGGAAAATAACAGAATGAATCAAACAACATTGCCCTATGTAAATTTATGATTTTTAATTTAAAAAATAAAAAAATTTAAAAAAAAGAAAGTAAATCAAGGCAAGGTAATGTGAGTAGGCACGATTGGTGTTTTAGCTCGGGGAGGATGTCTGAAGTTTCCATGAGGATGTGACCCCAAGAGGAGACCTGAATTGGAAGGGAAGTTAACATGTGCAAAGATTTGAGGAAAGTGCATCCCTGTAGCAGATTCCACAGGAACCCTGAGGCACATAATCTTGGAAAATTCAGGAAAGGGAAAGCAGGGAAAAGTGGCAGGAGAGAGTGGCGGGAGTCTAGTGAACCTGGAAGAGAATGATAAGAGATGAATTCAGAAGCTGGGAGCCAAATCCCGTGAAACCTTGTGGGGGTCATGTAGTAGGATCCTAGGCTGCTCCAACAAAGTAACACACATTTACATCAATAGAAGTTTCTCATCTCATGATTCTGTAAACTAGAAGTCCAAATTCAAGATGACAGCAGAGCATCTGAATCAAATGGGGTGCTTCCTTGCCTCTTCCTGGCATTGGAGCTTTATCAAAAATCTTTGACCTTCCTTGGCTAATAGATGCTTGATTTCAATGGCATTCTCCTTGTCTCCATCATCACTTGCTGGTGGTATAAGGACCTCAGTCACCTTGGATTACAGACCTACCCTCCTCTAATATGACCTCATCATGTCTTAACTAATAGCATCTTCATTTCCAAATAAGTTCACCTTTTGAGGTATTGGGGATTAGGGTTTAGGTATAGCTTTTGAAAATAGGACACTCAACTCAACCCCAAGAAAAGGTGATTGCTAAACTATGTAAGCATAAACTTCATAGAATTTGCTGATAAAACTTATGGAGGAAGAATAAGGAGAGAGAAGGCATTGAGGAGCATTCCTGGTTTTCTGTCCTTGGTAGAAAGACATGGATATAATCAGGGATGTGTTTGGTGATGTACAGAAATGAAGAGTCCCATTTTGAACACAGTAGGTTAAAATGTTTATTTGGAAAAGGCCATTGGAAACTCACATATGATTCTTGAATAAGTGATCCAGACTTGAGATGTACCTGGGAATTCCTTGGCACACCAGAGGATATTTGAAGCCTGAGGAAGTTACTAGCCGGGTAAGGAAAGTGGAGTATAGAATGGGGCCAAGGGGCTGAATGTACCACACATCAATATTTCGAGGAGAAATGAGAAGCTAAGGAGGGTCTGAGGAAGAGGAATTAGCTAGTTCAAATCAACCAGATTGTGATGTCATCAATATCAAGAGAAAGGAGTGTTCACAAACATTTTGTTCATCAGTTTCAAATGAGATTAAAGGTGGAGTAAAGCAAAATTGGAGATATTTGCCTCATCTCGACTCTTTTAGACCCAGTGGTGCTCTGTGTGTGTTAAATGCAGAAATTCACTTCCAAATATTCAGTACAAGTTGCGAAACTAGGTATGTAGACTGAAATTTCAAATAATTTTCTGATTTATGCCTTTCTTTTGGTCTAGGAGCAACACTATTCCTAACATAAAAAGCTAAAACAATTCACAAGTGTGAAGCCTAAGTAAATATATGTGCTGTTTATGTATAAATATAAATAAATTAATATGTCTGTGTATATAAATATATATTACATGTATACTGTCTGTATGACATGTATTTATATACTTTATATATATTTATGTATACATAAAAATAAACACACACACATGTATTAATGTTGTTTACAATTATTTTGGCCATCAGAGGACTCTAAAAGAGTTAAACAGAACTTTTTCCAACAAAGGTCACATATCCAAATATACAAAGAAGTACAGCACAGTAAAAGTTAGTCAAACAAATAGATAAAAATGAGCCTAAGATATTAATGTAACTGAGCATATTTGTGTTGATCATAAAATTAGCCAGTAATGACACAAAAAAGTTATCAAAACATAGAACTTCAAAGAATGTTTACTGGAGAGAATGCAATTTTAAAAGTCAAGTCATAAAAAAATACATAATCATTAAATAAGTACCAAAATAAGGAGAGGTTCAAATGTCAAGAGAAGAATTTTCTACAATGTAATTCTATTGACTTTTTAAATTCTTTTTTTCCCCAAAGGATGTGTAAAAGACCAGGTTAAATTCTAGAGAAAGGCCACAAAAAATATGTAGCTGACTTAGGAGCAGTGAGGGTTTTTTCTTGTCACACAGGAAAACAGACTTATGAAAGTTGCACGGAGGAGCAGTGATTCCAAGAGACTTAGTCGCTGTTTCTGCTTGCATGTCTTTCTTCTGCTATCAACTCCTACTGTCTGACTTTTCTCCACTTTCTTTACACTTGTATTAGTTCAAATTTCTTGGACGGTGTCATCAAATCAGGTTAAATATGTCCCCGGGGGTTTAAAGGATGATTTTGTTGAAACATTTAATCTGTATGTGAATAAATAAATGGATAAAATAAAACAAAAAGCAAAATACTGCAAACAACAAAAACAAAACAAAAAATGAACTGTTGTGTGTGTGTGTAAATCTTTATTAAGTTCCTATGTTTGCAACTTTGCACAGTCCCTTCCTGCATCCACTCTGAACTGTCCTGGCAGACTTCAACTTGAAGAAAGAGATGATTTTAGAAATTTCTTCCTCTCTTCTTTTTGTCATCATCTAAAATATCCAAACATCACACCAATATGCTAAGATTCACACAAATACTTGGTCTTGTAAAAGTTAAGAAATGTCACAAGTTGACTTTAAATTTTTTGTGTCTGATTTCAGGTAAGCACTTAATCATGTTATATTTTTTGCTTATACATTATAAAATGTGATGCTACATTAATATTATTAAATTTGGTGAATGAATTCTTGCAAAGTTTTAAAGATAGATAATACTAACTAAAAATGTTTTAAAATATAAAACAAGTATAAATTTGAAATATATTTTAGTGTTATAGCCTCTATACTAATCTTGTTCAAATGACTCCCTGCACTCTTACAAATCAATTCTATTTTTGGATAAGGTAAAGCTACCTAAATAAAAATATAACAAGGTGAATTCAACATTAAAATACCATGATAAGTTTTTTTTTTTTTTTTTTTTTTTTTAGGAAAGCTAGGCAAATATGACTTAATATTAGGGAAGATGACATTATATCAGATGAATACAGCAAATAATTACTAATAATAGCAATTTCTACCCACACTATCTGTGGGAAAATTCTTTTCACAATACATTGCATAATTATCTTACTTAATCCTTTAGCACTTTGTGTCACAGAGAGGAGAAGTGATTCATAGGTCACAAAGAAAGTGCTAGCTGTGGAAAAGTAATCCAGGTAGCCTGAACCTGCACAATTTATGACTCCCATATTGAAATATATACAACTTCTTTTGTAACTTTTAACAATATAACATTTAACCTGTAACACTCCTAATAATGAAAGAACATATGTTGGCATGATGAATAAAACTCAATTCATCCATCAATCTCAGAATGAATAGTGAAATGCTAAAGTCAATGGACTCACTTTACCACCAATTGAAGAAAAACCATTAGTTTTAGAAAATGTTGCCAATTTTTAACCCGTCAGATTTATCCACTTCTTTTGAAATAAATATAACTCGCACAAGATTACGAGGCAGTTGGTACTTTCATAAGTAATTAGTGTGTGGTTTAGAAATATAAGCATTCTTGGAGTAATTTAGTAATTTAGTAGTAAAATTTCTTTTACTCAGCATTTCAAATCTAGAAAATAAAAATTCACAGCAACCAAATTGAGTACGTGAAGACTTAGCTATGAGCATATTCATGTGAGTAATTAATAAAAGTGACAAATTGAAAGCAACTTAATTGTCCAAAATGGAAAGCTGATCAAATAGGCGACAATACATTCCGGGTAATATAGTAATAGGCATTGGACACAATAATTAAAATCATAAATACAATTTCTTTTATACTTCTTTGTAAAAACATTGTTCTAATAAAGTACTATAGAATAGCTAGCAAACAACATGCCTATGCTTATGCATTTTTGCAAGTTGTTGTATCTGTACATCCTAATATTTATACCATAACATTAACTCTAAAATGTAAAAATAGAAAAAAATCTTCATATATGTATATATACAGCACACACTTTTTAGGTATTGCCGAAATAATAAATGAAAACAAGATTCGATTTAACTGATATTGTTAATCATGGCTTTTCATTATTCTTTTTGAATCTTGTTTTGTTTCCAAGCTGAATTTTAGGAATTTTCTGTAAGCAAATGTTCTTAGAAAAGATGCATATGAACAGGTGGTTTTTCCTTCCTACAGAAGAAAAGACAATAACAATCATGAGTGAGATTTTTATCAACATTTTGACATTTTAAGGACATGTATGTATGCATATGTATATGTATATACACCCCATACAGCATATGCATATATATGCATATATAAAGATATGTGTACTGGATGGGCTATATTATGTAATGTAATAATTATTATGTGTGTATCTATTTTTTTATAGGACAAGGGTGCTTTAAGACAGCATTTCAGCAACATTTTAATTCAATTCTTGCCCAGTAATTTTATTTGCCAGCATCTCTTCCTCATTACCATTGGTGTGAGCCCAGGTTTACCTAGGTTGATCACAAACTCTAAATGTGTGATATAATTTTTCATTTCTTTGATTCAGGTTATATTCTTGGTTTGGTGTTTGTTAGTTATGTTTTAAATATCACTTTATATTTGAGTTTTCAGTTTCTTTGTAAATAAAATACAAATTAAATAATGTCAAGGATGAGAGAAAATGACCATGAATAGTTTTCCTCAGAGATAAGCAAGTTATTGGTTTAGGTTTTGTGGTA
This sequence comes from Sciurus vulgaris, assembly GCF_902686455.1. Classification (NCBI taxonomy): domain Eukaryota; kingdom Metazoa; phylum Chordata; class Mammalia; order Rodentia; family Sciuridae; genus Sciurus; species Sciurus vulgaris. The sequence continues at coordinate 75,686,293 of NC_136463.1, forward strand.
TTTGCTTCTGTGCTATTACTATTGCTAAGGAAATACTGTCAGCAACCTAACCATTAGATAATATGGGATGGTTGAATAAACAGACCTAAAAATATTTTCTGGTGTAAGAATTCATACTATGTTAGAGTATACAACAAAAGCATGTTCATACACATGAATATGTGTAACCACCCTATTACAGAGTGGTTATTTGAGCGTAGTATGATAATTGGTAGTGATCATGATTCTTCATATTTGCCTATGGCATGTTCCTGATAAATAATATTAAGTGAATTCTAAAAACAAAAAAGAAAGAAAGAGAAAAAAAGAATACATCAGGTTGCTTCTTCATGCTTACTCATGTTTCTCCAATTCTAGCATAATTGCCTTCACTTTTATTTGTTCTTTCTGAACAGTTAATACATGTTCCTACACTTATTTGTTACTGCTCAAATATACATATGACTTTATATTTTTAATCATACTAGCTTTTATATTTACTTATGTAGTACTCTTTTTTTAATTCTTTTTTTAGTTGTCAATGAACCTCTATTTTATTTATTTATATGTGGTGCTGAGGATCAAACCCAGTGCCTCACACATGCTAGGCAAGCACTCTTCCACTGAGCCACACCCAGCCTCTGACTTTATATTTTTATTCTTTTTATTTATTTTAAAATTTCCATGTTTCTTTTCAACTTTTTTATTCCTCATTTTTATGACCCTGTTATGCTATCCTGGGCTAATATGATGTTCATTTGACTTATGTAATAATAGGCATGACCTGCTTTCCCCATTATATTTTTACCCTTAAAAAATTCCACTGTCATAAAAATTTATGAACATACAATTTATTTTGTTTTGTTCAGACTCCTTTCTCAGAATATATATCTCAGAGTAGGAGTGTGATGTTGAGTAGGAAAAACATTTGTTTTTCTGACTTTCATTACTTATAATGCTCTTGTATCCAAGAAAATTGTTCCAGATTAACTACCACAAACCATTTACTTCTCAAAAACATATTATACTTGTTACCCTTACAACATAAGAATTGCCATAATAAGTACCACTAATAATTATAATTAATATTATTTTAATTGGAGTTTTTATAGATTGAATATTGGCACTGTGTTGTGCACTTTTTACTCAAATGATTTGCTAATTTGTTACTTTTATATCTTTATCACCATTATCAAATTCTGATTCAAAAGACTAAAAGCAAAATTACATTTTGAGGCAGAAATTTTTATTGGTGAAATAGTAGAGGACATGGAAAATTACATTTCAGTATGTCAGTCAAAATAGTTGTAAAAAAGTTTCGTGTTTTTAAAAGGTTCTTATAGAAATATTTTGGAATGAATTTTTTGGTCGGTGTTTTAAAATGCTCCCATAAAGAAAAAATGAAAAACAAAAAGAAAGAAAAGAAAACAAGAAGGAAAAATAATAGATACAGAAAAAATGGCAAAGTCATAACATTTATTTCATGTTTTGTTGATGAGTTAGTGAGGATTTGTTCTATTCCCTTCTCTATTCTTTTGTATATTTACCCATATTTACATGTGTTTTTAAGTATGCTGACAAACTCATAAATATTTGAGGACAATTTTATGTAGGCGTGAACCAGTTGTCATATTTGTTGAGTGAAGCACGGGTATATACTTTTTCTTTCAGATCTGGAAGCCTGATGTGTTAAATACCATGTTTTAATTTTTTCACAGAAAAGGGATGACAGGTGTAAGGTCTGTGGGTAATGCTTTCCCTGGCCTTTCCTAGGAGGCTGAGCAGGCCTCTCACCAGTAACCTTTCTACAATAAACATGTTTGCTTCCTGTCATTAGCATTTGCTTTCTCTCTTTGTGACTCTGACAGCTTGCAGGATTAGATTCTTCATGTATTGATTGGAACGTGCTTCTTGTCGTGTTTGGATCAAAAAGAAACATCCTTTCCCCTACTCAGTGATAGGGTTCAGTAGGCAGATGGCATAATCTTTCACAAAAGCCATTTCTAACGTGTTTCCCCTTTCCTGACAGCCACATGTGTGTTATTTCCCCTTTGGAATTATAAATTAAGGTGCTGCCATTTCTTAGAGATGAAGAGCATAATTTTCTCTCCCTTTGGGTAGAAAAGGTCAATTCAAATCCTAAACCCCAAAAGCAGACCCAATCCATGGGCATGAGTTTACAGCAAAAATGACTTTTCAAAAAATGTTATAAGTGAAATCAATTAATGGACAGAGGCTGGAAGACACATTTGAAGTTTTTGTTGTTGTTGTTACTGTTTGTTATATTAAATATGCAACTGAACCACTTTCAGTGGGGACAGAAAAACAAAAAACAAAACAAAACAAAAAATCCAATGCTTATTTGAAACCAATGCTCCGAGTTAGTCATTATATACAGATATTATCTAACTTGCAATTGAATGTTCAGGGATAAGGTCAAGTTAATGAGGCAGGGCTTGAGGACATGTGTCCCAGAGCTGTGCTGAGTAGTGAGTGCATGCTGGGAAGCCCTGTCCTGTCTCATAGCTGGGAAAGGTCTGTTCCTCCAGCTGTCACTGTACAAATTTGTTCAAAAGTCAGGGGATTCTAGTAGTGGTATCAACACTCAGTGCTACGCTGAAGGAGAAACTTTCTTTATATCCATTGAGGGTTTTCAGGTGGACAGACAGGAAGAAAGCATACACATTTTTTTAATATAAGTTTTACATGACCTGGGAGACCCCAAAAGAAAATGAAGAGTCAATAAAGCATCAAAATCTAAATGCTTGGGGCTGGGGATATGGCTCAGTTGGTAGAGTGCTTGCCTTGCAAGCATAAGGCCCTGGGTTCAATCCCCAGCACCGTGAAAAAAAAAAATCTAAATGCTTTTCTATAAACTTGAACACAGGGAAACGACTGCTGAAAAGTAACTAACCTATGGTAGGAATCTAACGGAACATAACAGTTATTTTAACAAGATCTATCTCTACAGAATTTTTCAGTCTCAATGTTCCATTCCACTCCTTTTCTTTTTTTTTTTTTTCCTTTGGTGAACACATCTTAGTTGTACATATTGACGATGTTCATTGTGATGTTTCTATGCATGCTCTGATTGAATCCAACCTTCAGTTCTCTTCTTTTACAATTTTTTATGTTTATTTTTTAAATTATATTTTAAGGCTGGAATCAAACCCAGGGCTTCACAAATGCCAGGCACTGCTGACCTATGCCCCAGCCCTTCCTTTTCCTTCAAGATGGTAAGGATGTTGCTCTCTTTCTGGCATGGGGAGGACATCTTCAGTATTTTTCCCTTATTTTTAGGAAGAAAAGGGAGGGAGTTAGGATACCATTCTTACACTCACTTTACTTTTGTTTTTTAATGGCCTTCAGTTTAAAATAATATTTTTATGCCAAAGTGGTGTATTCTGGGGTGACATATTCTGCCACCCTCAATGCCTTTGATTTGTATGGCCCAAGTAAACAACCGTAACTAAAGGTCTTAAACACAATTCCGAGTACACCTACAAGGAAAGTAAATCTGTCCTCTTAATTTATTAAATGTATACTGGTGACCTATGAGAATAACAATGTCCTAATTTCCAGACAGCAAGCACAAAATAAAGAAAACAATGTTCAGGTTTTATTTCAAAGAGTGAAAAAAGACCTTGAAAGCTTTTAAGAGAATCCTCACCATAATCCCACCATAGTAAATATTCCTCACTTTCCTCAAATGGGGTAGATATTGCTATGGTTTGAATATTTTGGTCTTCCCCAAATTCTAATGTTCAAATCTATCCTCCAAGTTGATGCTATCAGGAGATTGGGGCTTTAGGAAGTAATAAGGTTATGAGGGCAGAAGCATCAGGAGTAGGACTACTGATCTTATAAAAGATAACCCAAAGAGGTGTATTGCCACTTCCTCAACAAGCCCTGAACCTTCCTGGATTTGGGACATCCCAGGCTTCAGAACTGTGGGCAATAAATGTTTTTTGTTTATAAAGTGCCCAATGTGCTGAGCATGGTAGCACACATCTGTAATCCCAGCAGCTTAGGAGGCTGGGACAGGAGGATCTTGAATTCAAATACAGCCTCAACAAATGCAAGGCACTAAGCAACTCAGTGAGACCCTGTCTCTACATAAAAAAAAAATTAGGACTGGGGATGTAGCTCAGTGGTCAAGCGCCCCTGAGTTCAATCCCTGGTACCCCCTCCTCCAAAAAAATTATAATACCCAGTGTATGGCTTTTTTTTTTTTTTTTTTTCAGCACTGAAAATGGACAAAAGGAATCATCATCTTCCACAACTTTGCAAAATCGTTACGAGGCTCAAGACATGGCAATGTGTTTGACATTAACATTTGCACAAAATAAATGTAAGTTCCCTTAGAGAGAGATTGCATTTCTGTCAATGCTAAATTTTGGTCCAACTAAGTTTTTTTTTTTTTTTTTATTGTAAACAAATGGGATACATGTTGTTTCTCTGTTTGTACATGGAGTAAAGGCATACCATTTGTGTAATCATAAATTTACATAGGGTAATATTGTTTGATTCAATCTGCTATTCTTTCCCTTCCCCCCAACTAGGTTTTTAACAAACAATTTCAGTTTCCATAATATTTCTTATTGCAAAATTGTCTTACATTGTATTTGTTATATATTCTGTGAATTCGTGACTAAGAAAATTCTCCCTAGTTTGAATTGAGGTATTACAATTCATGCCCTGATTCTTCTAATGGTATGATAAAGACAAGCATGTGGGAAGGAAGGAGATCCTAGTTCAGGCAGAGTAGCTAACAGTGATCCTTTGACAAGTTGCCACTCATTTGATTCAATGTAGATACCTTAACTCAGACCTCTTGTGCCAAAAATAACGTAACCTGTCTCTGGACTCTGAAGTGTTTCTCATTTTCAGGGGATTCTTGAATTTGTTGAACTGTCCCTGAATGTTCATTAATTTCGGTGGGAGGTAAATGTCAGCTTGAAACTAAAGGTGACCTAAATGCCAAGGCACCCTAAGAGTATTAAAATAAAGAGTGCTCATGAATTAATGAGCTTAATGGACACTCATTGCATATGCAAAAAAAGAGGCAGCATTCACTTGTCCTCATCTGCAGACTCTGGAAACCCAGGCATCCCTCAGTCAGCAGGTCACAGCGTGTAAGGGAGCGCCATTTGGTTAGGAGTTACAAAATGAGTTGGCATTATTATTTTAAATGTTAATCATGCACATCAGAAACACTTGGACCACTTCCTAAAATAATATAATTCTAGCACAATGGGAGTTAGTGTGTGTGATAGAAAGAGCTCAGAAACAGGGACGAGAATACTGTGCTTTTTCTATCATTCTTATTACTGAATTATGCTAGCTCAAAAAACATCAACTTAAATCTTCAAGCATTTCCTTCCTCAACACCTTTCTACTTCATCTGCAAAAATAAATAAGACAATAAACAAAAAAGGCAATAAAATTGATAAGTGTTTACAGTGAAAATTAAACCTTGTCTCAAAGCTGTATCCACCTATTATCCCAAAGATATCAGAATGAAACCATATACTACCCCCTGAATAACACCAAAATTGTATCTGCATTGAGTTTAGTATTTTTTTCATTTGTAGTTCTACATCTATCTAAAATAATGTGCCTATACCTTATGTTATGATTTATAAACTTTGGACACCACAAATCACAGGTCTGCAATAATAGTCGCAAATTTAGCTCATTAATACAGCCCTTTTCTTTACTCTGCTCCAAAATTTTGAAAGCTATGTTATTTTTAGTTCTATTTTGATTAAATATGTACCTCTGAATAAGATATCACAGGCTTATTTTTTTTCTATATTCAAAATATTCCTTAACTTCAGAGACTGTCCACTGGGACATTGGTATTTTGTCATTCTCCTTTCTGCTGTCTTCTCCCAGAGTTTCTTAAACATGCATTAACTTGTGTATCATCAAAATATAGGAAGGAGGGGTGAAAGTACATATTCTGTACACAACCATAACTGAGTCACCCATGCTTTGATCTAAAGATTGATTCCCCAAGTTGTAATCTTACAAGCGATATTCATATTTGTATAATTTAACTTTGCAAATTATCTTTATTGCAAAGCTGGAAGCTGCTCTTTCCTTTGCCTAATGATCCAATATAATTAAGCATCATGTTCTGTGCAGGTGAAGTATCCCATAAAAGTTCTTCATTTCTCAAATTCTGCCACATTGTAGTTTGTTTAATGTTTCAAAAATGAATATCACTGGGAAAACTAATTTTTACTTTTCTTTTGGACGAAAGGAGAAACAAAAGGCACTTTTCATCACCTACATACATAATGCCTTTATCTTCTTATTCATCTCATCTATTTCTGGTGTCCTGCCTTCACTTCTGGTGATGTTCACTTCTTGAGTCATCTTTTCTTTTCTTTTTCCATTTGGTACTGGATATTGAATCCAGAGGTGTTTAATGACCGGGTTATATCCCCAGCCCTTTTTATTTATTTATTTATTTTTAATTTTGAGACCAGTTCTTGCTAAGTTGCTTAGGGCTTAGATAAGTTGCTGAGGTTGGCCCTAAACTTTCAATCTTCCTGCCTCAGCCTCTAAATTGCTGAAATTACAGGTGTGTGCTGTGACACCTAATTCCTGTGTCATCTTGAACCCTTTGCAATATTAAGCTGATGAGATTATTTTCAGTTCACTGTTTTCCTAGGTTAGCTATTGTTTTTCATGTTTTGCATTTTTCACTGTTGGTGCTTTCTGCTTCATTTCACACCTCAATTTCATCAAAAAGCCCAAAATTTCTGAGTATTTTTGCATTTGATTTTTTCTCACACATATGTTTGATATTTTGACTGGTGGAAGGTCACTATGGAGACCCCCCTTGGCTCTTTGAAGTCCTTTACCTTCTCTCCTATTGTACCACTTAGGGCTAAAGTGAATTTCAATGCCAGTCTCATTTATGTTGCTTGGGAAGAAATAGATAATATTCTCTCTGTTATGGTTTGGAAGTGAGGTGGCCCCCAAATTTGAGGTGTGAGACAATATAAGAAGGCTTAGAGGTGAAATGACTGGGCTATGAGAGCCTTAATTCAATCAGTGAAACTATCCCCTGACATGGATTAACTGAGTGGTAATTGAAGGTGGTAGGGTGTAGCTGAAGGAGGTTGGTCAGGAGGGCCATGCCTTTGGGTATATATTTTGTGAGCTGAGCTTAGTCTCTCTCTGCTTCCTGAGCATCATGTTCTCAGCTGCCTTCCTTTACCACACTCTTCTGCCATGATATTCTTCTGCCTCATCTCAGGACCCGAAAAATGGAGTAGGTCATCTATGGACTGTACCTCTGAATCCATGAATCCCCAAATAAACGTTTCCTCCTTTAAATTGTTCTTTTCAGGTCTTTTAGTCATAGCAGTGAAAAATCTGACTTAAAACACCATTTCCTGAGAAGTTTCAGAATCTTGTCTCTTTGGTATTTGAAGTTTCAGGAAGATAATGACAAGGCATTTGTCTTTTTAAAATTCATCATGTTAAACTTTTTCTTAGTTCAAGATTAAATTTATGTCTCCTTTCTGGATCTTACAGAATTTCTTTCTTTTCATATCCCTGGTAATTTTGCTCCATAAATGTGTTTTCTCTTTCTGGGATGCCTATTGGTCCTTGTGGAAAACTGCGGCTGATTGCCGACATGGCTGCTTCAAGCTGCTCGCTGGTTGGCTTCTCTTACGGGAAATTGTGGCTTCTTTGTCTTTTCGCTTACCGAAAACTGCTTGCGGAAAACCACTGCTCCTTGGCTTACAGCCCGACCAGAGGGACAGAAGACATGTACTCTTTAGAAGTTCATGAAGCAGCTTCCCCTTTATTCCAATAACACCCTCAATATATAAGCAGTCTCATGCATAAGCAATTGTAACCAGATATGTCCATCCAATCCTGTTAAAGGTCAAGCAGTCACTCGCTCAAGCATACATGTGAAGTATATCTGTCCACGCGCTAGGCAGCTGAACTGATTATCATACAGCCAATTGTAAACATGTTCTGCCTTTCTCCATGCATATTCAGAATGCCATTTGCTCTCTGCCAGTCGACATCTTCGGATGCATGTGGCGTAACCCTGGGCCCTGGGTTCCGCCTGCCACAGGTCCTATGTGAGCTTCCTGATATTGATGCTTCCTACTGCTCACCTTCTAGCATGCATTTCCCCATCTTCATTTAGGTTTTTCTTTATGGAAGACTACTTCATTTAATGTGTTATGCCTACTTAAATTTTAATTCATATAATTAATTAAAGAGAAAAATAAAATCCTCTTTTTTGATATTCAAAAGTATTTTCTTCAGAATATTTTTTGCACAATATCTTGTTTTTCTATTTTATGTATTGTCCAACAGAAGCTTTGTGAATACAAAAGTAATAATTATGATACAACCTTTTTCAAGTTTTTGTTTGTCATAATGTTTTTCTTATCAATACTGCTGATGTTCCTCACATATAAGATAATGAATATCATCAGATGTTGATTTTCTGGATGCGTATATTAAAGAGACAGTAAATGATTGTCTGTGTCCCCTAGCTCTGTCCTAGGGGTCTTGTCAGGTCTTCTGACATGCTTCATTTTAGTTAATGGGGAATGACTTTGATTAGTGTAGTGTTTCCTATCTTACAGGCTTTAGTTGCATCTTAGTAATTCATTGGCATTCTTCAAAAATAAAAAAGGTACTTAATCTTTTAATCTGAGGCAAATGTCTATCTCCATATGCAGGTATATACTACAGTGTTTTGTTTTCCTTTTTTTTTTTTTTTACAAGTTTCATTCACTTTATTTATTTTTGTATAAAAACCCCTATGTAGCCCCAGCTGGAGCCTGGGTCCTCTGTACAGGCTCTGGTGTGGGTTTTCACAGGATGGTCAGTGAGTTCCTGACAGGGAGACTTGGTGAACACAATCTCTTTCCAGAGATCAGGGTCATACAGCTGTATGTCATGGAGATGGCCTCAGTGGTGTTCTTAGGGAAATTGCCAAGGTGGGAGAAAGTCCCTGGCAGAGGTGTAGCAGTCATCAGGACCAGCCATTAGCAGCAGCTTTTTAGGCACAGGAGCTGGACAATGCCAGTACCTCTGGGGGCAGGAATGAGCCACACCAGTGCAGAACTGCAACATCCTGTCATCTTGTAAGGGACAGTGTGGGGCTTGCCAATCTTGATCCCCCAGTAGCCTCTCTGCACAAGAACAATAGAGTTTGGTCCTTCAGATAGCAGTGGCTACCTGCTTGGAGCACTTTACTCCCAGTCCAAAGTGACCATTATAGTCTCCAATAGCAACAAATGCCTTGATGGGCATAAAGAAGAGATAGATCTCCTCCAGGGACCCGATCTTCATGTCCTTCATCAGGAGGCCCAACTTGGTGACTGGGATCCACTCCTCATCTTCAGCCTTGCCTCCATGAGCCCTGTGGCCACAAGCCTGGCCCAGATCACAGCCTTGGCGACCTCTGCTGCCACCCATTCTGGGAACCCGGGACCTCTGGGACCTCCCACTGCAACCAATGTCATCTGCCATTTGATGTTTTCCCAGAGAAGAAGCACAATTTTGGTTTTTGGTGTAAAAATCTTTAATATTAGGCTATCTTCACAAACTCTGATTTCCCTCATTTGTTTTCTATGAGGCCTGTATTTTCAAAGATTAGAATGTTTAAAGCTTTATTCATTTCTGTTTTAATTCCCCCCAGGAACATTCTAGAATGCAATTGTGTCTGATCTCTCCTTGGCTGACACTTGTCTTTTTTGCTCAACATTTTGGACTTTTCTTATCTGCTGATGACCTCAGCCCATTTTTTTCTTTGACCTTTTGGGTACTATGGTTTGGATGTGTCCCCCAAATTTGTGGGTTGAAATCTCCATCTCCAATATAGCATGTTGGGAGAAGAGGTCTAATGAAGAGATGATTGGGTTACAAGAGGAAAATACTTGTGAATAGATTAGTGTCATTTTTTGGGGAATGGATTCATTATCCTAAGAGTAAGTCATTACAAAACACAGTCCACTCCTGATGCTTTCTTACTTGTGTGCACTTACATGATCTTTCCTTCTCTGCCAAGTTATAGTACATCGCAAATGTCCTCAACAATATAATGCTTTGCCCTTTGACATCTCAGGCTCTAGACCGTGAGCTACATAAATCTATTTTCTTCATAAATTACCTAGTCTGTGGCATTCTGTTCGAGTTGCAGAATATGGATGAGGACAATAAATATAACACTGTGATTGTTTACTACTACTGTATTAAAATAATAGTAAAAGAGTAAAGCAGGTATGTGAAGTCAGTTGGGCACTGTGCTCTGCAGGTCTCTTCTCCTATCTGAGGAATTCCTCAGCTGTTCTGTGAATATGCAAAAGAGGCAGTAAAATTGGAGAGAGAAAGAGTAGGGATGTAGATGTGATTGTTTAGGAGTAAAACACAGCAGCCATGGAGTGCACATGAAGAGAAGGGAAACAGGTTTGCAAGGTGATGCCCTGGGACTTTGGAACTATCTCCTATCCTTACTTCTCTGTCTTTACAATGAAGTGATATCCTGATGTTCTGACCTTTGTCCTAGGCTCACCTAAGTGAGTCTTATGACTTATCCTGATTATGTGTATTTTCCACACATTTCATTCTTACGGCACCATTACCCTTTTCAGATGTTCTCTTCTGCCTTGGGCCTTGGTGTCACCTCCTTGGCTTGGGCAAAGACTTGAGCATTCTTTGGGACACTTAAAATAGCTATTCCTCCTAACAAAAACTATGATTTTGAATTCCTTCCCCAAACACCAACCTACCTCCTTATTACTAAGAGCTATAGATTCTGATATTGGACCGATGACCCTAATTACTGGAACCTTTCCATCTGTCACTGAAAAGTTGTAATATCAGTGTATTTAGAAATTTACACTTTGAATCCAGCTCTTTAATAAATCCCATGTACCCCACGAGGACTGTGTCCCCTTTCTTTTTCCTTTATGTGATGTGTTCACCACCAGTGCCTGAGATAAGTGCTTACACTTACCTAATGTGATTTCTGTTGCACAACTTTGTACCACTTCTCTCTTTTGCCTATTGTTGTTTTTCAATCTTCATATCTTCGTGTTTTCGTTTTCTTGACTTTCCCCCAGAGGCGACCTCTAGATTTCAATCTCTATGGGCATGCTCTGCTGGTAGTTACCAATGCATTATCCTCTTCTGAGCATCACCCACCTGGACAGTAAAAAGGAAAATTCATGGTAAAAAAAAAAAAAAAATTGACTTTAGTAAGATTTCAGGCAGTTCTTTGAGGATGGAGAATTTAACCAGCACATCTACCTGGGCTATTTTATCATTTTTTTGTGGATTTTTAATTGTTAAAATGATCTTGTCTCTTTGTCTTCCACATATTCCTGCTAATCCATATGCCAAACTGACGCCAGAATTATTATTGAAAAACAGCAAACCAATTATATTTTGCCTGCTTCCATATCACAAACTCATCCAAAACTATAACATAGGATTAAAAGATAATTTTGCATGAAAAAGTAGAGAAGAGTCTCTCCAGATTTTGAAAAAAAAAAAAAAAAAAGAAGGTAGTTGACAAGCTTAGCAAGGCCGCCTTGTGAGAGAGTGGGAATGGGTGAGGTGAGGGCACTGATCCACTGAGGAGTGTAGGAGGGTATAAGTTAGTCAGTGATATGACAAAATAGTATGAGGTATCACCTGCTTCCTCCCTCTGTTCAGGGTCTTTCATAAAGTTAGGAACCAGAGCAGGTTCTGACTAGGGTTTGCTGCTCTAGAAAACAAAGAATAGAAAAATCTTTGTGTCTGTCTGCAAAAGGGTGCATGGATTCAGGAGCAGAAACTAAGCATGGAATGCATACATGTAACATTGGTAGGGAAACTCTGTGCTTATCCAGAAATTGGAACTTAAGAGTTAGGACAATATATCCCACATTATTAAGAGCATGGGAGCCCCATATCACTCATGTATTGTCTTATATGTTCTTTACTTAACTTATGAATCCTGTTTGTATTACCTCTGTGCAGTTGGGAAAAAAAAAGTAGATACTGAATGCAAAGAACTGGCCTCAAATATAGTTCCCCTCTCAAGTTGTAAGACTAACCAAATCATGTCATGTTTTCAGACTGCAATTTGCTCATCTATAAAGATGTTAATGCCTACCACCAGGTTGATTGTAGGGGGTTACATGACATAATCTTAAAACCCTGATAGAATTGTACATAATTCAGAGTTATTTTGTCTTCAACCAACTTTACCCAACTGGTGTTTTCAAAATGATTAAGAATCTCCCCATTTTCCAAGAATCAAATTTCTTGGGTTGGGGAGATAGCTCAGTTGGTAGAGTTCTCCCCTGGCAAGCACAAGGCCCTGGGTTCAATCCCCCTCAAAAAAAAAAAAAAAAATCTTTAATAGAAAATTATGTTCATAAGGGAGCCCTTCCTTTATATTAAGACAGTATATATTCCTGTGGTTTTCACTCACTAGTTCCATGGCAGATTCTAGAATAATCAAAAAGAGACCAAGTCATCAAAGTCAGGTCCTTGAATTTGATCACCTAATATGTAGTCTAGAGTGTTTTAGTCAGTTTTTTCACTGCCATAACTAAAAGATATGACCAGAACAATTGTAGAGGAATAAAAGTTTGAGGGCTCAAGGTTTCAGGGGTCTCAATCCAAAAATGGATGGTTCCATTCCTCAGGACTTGAGGTGAGGCAAAATATCATGGTGGAAGAGTGTGGTAAAAGTAAGCAGCTCACAGGATGATTAGGAAGCAGAGAGAGACTTCACTCACCAGATACAAAATACATATCACAAAGGCACATCCCCAAAGACCTACCTCCTCCAGCCACACACTATCTGCCTTCAGTTACTATTCAGTTAAGCCAATCAGAGGATCAATTCACTGATTGGATTAAAACTGCCATAACCCAATCATTTTTTCTCTGAACCTTCTTGCATTGTCTCACAAATGAGTTTTTGGGAGACACCTGAAATCTAAACCATAAAAAGAAGGCACATTGCACAAAACTGGGGTACATCATTTCGTTTCTATGGTTGTGCACGATGTAGATTCATACCATTTGTGTAATCATACATGTACATAGGGTAATGATGTCTGTCTCATTTCACCATTTTCATGTACCCCATTTGTGTACAATGAATAAAAAATAAAAGTAATAAATAAAGAAGACACATGAAACTTGAATCTTCCACAGATTTTTATTCTCTTGGAGACCATATCGTCTCTTAGAATTTGTCCTAGGTATGCAAACTCTTTCTCTTTGATGTCTTTTGAAAAACAGGATAGCAATAAGTGTAATTAGATCCTACAGTTACAGAGGGCTTTTGATTGCCTTTTATAATAAAAGACAGACTGCCCACAATGGGCCACACGAACAATTTCATAGCCTCTTTGAAGCAATTAGAACAGACTTGTCTCCTGCAACCTTTTGGGAAGCTCTATAAGGCTTCTCTCAAACCTTGAAGACAGGTCAATGCAGGATTTAATCTACTTCCCTTTGTTTGAGCTGGGGTGACTATCTTCTCTTTGTTGAGCATAGCTATGAGGCAGCCATATTGACAGTTGGCATCTCAGGATGGATGTGTTTTAAAAAGTTTCTTAAGTCTGTGCCTTCAAGATAACTCTGTGAATTTGAGGGAAAACTTGCATTACAGAGTAATTTTATACTTGCCATGCTTAATAATCTTTAATAGTGCACAATCACATTTGTTCTTACTTTCATATCAGCAAACTATGGGGAATACTAAGTAGTTAGACTTACCATTATTATTGCAATCCATCTGATTCTTTTTCTTGTAAATGAATCTTTAATTAGTTAAGTTGCCACTGTGCTCATGCTTGCACAGTGCAGCTCTTCAATACAAAGTTCCTGAAATTTAAAAGGAACAATAATCTCTGACTCTCTCTTGTCTCTCTGTGGTATAATAGAGGTGTACCTTACTTGCTGTCAAGATTACTTTGGAGTATGATGATCTGCAAGAGTCAAGCATTTAACTTTCTAAATATTAAACCAGCAAATACCAAGGAATACTTGTGAATGAACTATCATGGAACACATTGATTTTAATGGCAACAAATTCTGAGACATCTTTCTGATTAGTACTTCAAGGTACAAAATCCTTATCAAATCTCTATGCATAGGAGGCCTATAAGTAGACATAAATGAACTCAGAGTGGCTGTAAATTATGATATATTTACATAATTCTCCATGGGGGCAAAATCCTAGGACCAGGCATTAATTCACTCACTATAGGCAAAAGATAATTTATCCATTCATATAGTAGGATGAACAAGAAAAATGCATGATTTAGAAATCTGCTGATTTGTCTGAGAAGGACAACAAACCAGATATCCAGAGTTTGTGTGAGTGAACTGTAGGAGAGGAACAGAACACCCACCAGAATCAGGACAGAATTTATAAGGTTTGCACCTTAGTCCTCCACAAGCCTCAGGGTCTCTCTTCCTTCCTGAGGAGAGAAGAAGGATAGAGATTATGATGATGATGATGATAGTCAAGCAGTAATACATATAATATCTTTAAAGAATAAATATTAATAAGGAAACATTTAACGTTATTGAGCATTAGAGATAAATTATTAAATTTCCTAAGATGTGATCTAATCAGAAGAAGATCTTAAGATTAAAATCCAGGCAAACTATGGCTGACTTCAGGAATGAGCTTCATCAAGACCTGTTATCTAGGCCAGAGAATAAGTCTGAATGTCAGACTCTTCAAACCAAGAAGGGTGGCATTGCACCCTGTAGGTCAAGATCCTCAAAACCAAATATTTATGTGTCAGATTGTAAAGTCAGCAGAGAGGAATATGTGTACAACTTGACTCTGCTCTAGTACATCAGAAACTAATGGTAAGGTACACAAATGTACACATAGGTGACAACCATGAGACATTAAGGCTTTGAATTCTTAAACTTTTCATACTGTATATATCCTTTTATTTTATTTGGAATAAATTTTTAAGTAAGGAAGAGGAATAGACAATGATGATATATATGTGGGTACCTGAGGTATTCTGATATCATACTAAAGGCATATATATATATATATATATATATATATATATATATCCATATTTACATCATTATTTATCTCCATCTCCATGCTTTTCCCAGTGGAAGTGAATAGAACTTTCCTTATATAACCTTTTAATATGAAGATAGTAAATAAAATATTGACTAAGTACATATCTGCTATAAACTTAGTGAATTAAACATATGACTTGGGCTGACAATTTAAGTGATTTAAATGTAAACTCAGCGAGGCGTCATGTATTCATTCATTCATTCAGGACATGTTGAGAGACTGCCAGGTTGTTTAAGTGTGGCAATCCAAGGCATTTCCAGGCAATGCTGGAAGCCTAGAGGGGTATTACTTCCATAAAATATATACTGCAGAGTGGAGAAGTGCAATCCTGGTCCACAGGCCTTGAAAACTACATGGTGCCTGCTTCTTGCATGATCGTGCTTTCTACTTATTGCAAAAGACGTCCACACAAAAGACCCCTATCCTCCTCTGCAAATTTGTTTGTAGCTTGATTTACCCTTTCCTTGAATGGACAGACAAGTTGGAGTTCAATGCTTTGTCCACTAGGAAACATCTAATAATATACAATCAGAAAATGAAGGGATCTACAGATGTGTTTCTCTTCCAACTGGTGTGATAACTAGTGGGCCTCAGTTGAATGCTAAGATCTGAATAGAAACAAAGCAGGTGTAAGAAACAACCAAGCACAGCATGGACCTGCTGTGGAGAGCACAGGGGATGAGAAATAGGAGGAAAAGTTTCTGTGCACTTGTGTGGGCAAGCACCCATTTCAGAAAGACATGTAGCCAGTAACTGGCCCAGAGTAAAGCTCCCTACAGTGCTAAATACTTAATACCTCTAAAGTAGGGTTAATGACTGAAATACATAATACAATTCTCTATATCTACAAGAGAAGCTAGAAATCCTAGCCTAAGAAAGATAAAAAAAAAACAAAAAATATTTTGAATAGTAATTCCAAAACAGGGAAAATTCAAATAAATAGCAGTCATATGAACCATTTTTCTTTTCTTTCTTTTTCTAGCTCCTCCCATTCTTTTTCCTTCCTTCCTTCCTTCCTTCCTTCCTTCCTTCCTTCCTTCCTTCTTCCTTCCTTCTTCCTTTCCTGTATCTTGGTATATCTTACTTGTTCTTTTTTTTTTTTTTTAATTCACTAAGAATGAGAAAAAAAGTGTACTACTACAATGAAATTCCACATGAATATTATAAGATAGAACTTGTAGAAAGATCAGTAAGACCATTAAGGTCAGGATCTGTGAAGGTGGGTCATGAGAATGTTCTTGCAGTGCTGGTGGGAGAGAAATTTGGTACAGCCATTGTAGAGCACATCTTATTAATTATGTTCATAATCTACAGCCCAGCAATTCTGTTTCTGAAAATATATTTCAATTATACACAAGAAGTCTATGTGGGGAAACTGAACAAACGTACTTATTAAAGCATGTTTGTGCCTGTAGAGAGTTGATGGAAAACTGGAGATTGGATCATTCATTTGAGGTACTTAGTAGGAATATTGTGAAATATCACATAGCATTTATAAGCAATGATCTAATTTATGTGTGACAAATTAAACACCACAATAAATAAAAAAATGAAAAAAAGATGTCCTATAGTCAATGTCATTGAAATAATCTATAAATGAATACACAAAGTAATACTAGTTATTTTATAAATTTATGTGTTCATAGATAAGTTAAGCACAACTACAGAAGAGATGGTAGAGAAATAGGAATGGAGATCAAGGCAGGGAACAAAAAATTCAGGAAAGTTGGATCTCATTTATGAACATGATTGTGCACCAGGTCTGTGCAGGTCTGACCCATGACATTGAACTACTGTGTCCATGTTGGGCATTTTTCTCTTGATAAGTAAACCAGAGACTGCTTGACACATTCAGGGGATACCATTAGGGTAAGAACCACTTCTTGGACCAATCATTGATGATCATTGTTATTTCTTCTGCCTTCCTAGACCTTGAACTCATTGGGCACACCCCCTAAAACCATCAGCACTTCATAGTTGTAGTGTGACTGCTGTCATGTGATATGTGACCATCATTGTATAATCTGAGGTCAATGTGGCAAGATGGTGCTGGTGACAGTGGAAATTTTATGTGTAGAACTCACTTTGCCATTCTAAATGACAGTGCTTTTGCAATTATTAAAACATAATTTGGAAGCATGAAAGGATATTATGCTGGTAATTCAGGGTGAAATGGTTATGGGTAAGATAAATTTGACAAATGCCTATTGGGTTTCCCTGTGAACTGGAAGGTTGTCACTCTGGGTAGGAAGAATAGTTTCACAACCAAGTTCCTCTCTTATGAGTATTGTGCAAACATCAGAAAAATCTGCTCACTCATCATCTTCAATCTCATATAGGTTGGTATTCTTCGCCAAGAATGCACTTTTTTGCATTATGGAAATATGCAATAGCATATACCAGATATTTACATAAGAGTATTACTTTAATCAAATCTCCAATTTAATTCTTGAAGGCTCCCCCCAGTACCTGGCAGATACATTAATTTAAACTTAGAAGAAAGATCCATATATTGAAGATGCTCAGAGGGGAACTGATCTCCTTTAAAAGGTATCAATTCCACTATCTAAAGTAGTAAAAATGTGTGGAGATATGTAATCACAGCTGTGTTCTTAAGAACAACAGTTATTGAATACTTTATTTTTAGGTGACATGGAATAGCAGAGACCACATTTGTCTTCCTACATGAATCAACATCAACAAAAACAAAAACTCAATAATTTTTTAAAGCAATGTTTTCAAAACGTTTTATAATGAAAGGTACTGATCGTGGTCCCATGGTAAGCAAATCATGTCAGCTTTGTGACTGTCCCAGCTTGGTCTTCTGGAAAGTTACTGGACTGTGGCTTAGGAAGTTGAAATCTAGACAGACTAAAAAGTTATACTGTATTGAGGAGACAAAGCTCAGAGCTCAGGAGATCAAACTAGCTGGAGTTTACAGAATGAGTTTACCAATTTACAGAATTGGAGTTTACCAATGAGGAGAGAGATGACACAAAAGTAGAATCTGTAAAACAAGCAGAAGGTCCACTTGAAGTATTTCACAGAGGACTAATTGATGCATGTGTATGGAGAAACTATCTAGAATTGGGGGAAAATCAGCAAAGAAAATTTAGAAGGATTGGTGGCAGTGCTCACAAAAGTCTGGGAATAGGACATGTTTCCACCAGACAGACTGGAAATGCACACAATTAAGAAGTAGGGGACACAGAAGCAGAATGGGGACAGAGTTAGGCACTCAGAGAGCAGATTAAAGGAGTCACTCACTCATTCTCAAATTCATGTAAGTGACAACGGACATATAAGAGCAATAAGTGTGTCCTTAAATTATTCATCTTAGTACAGCACTCTTAAAAGCAATATCCAATACAGATCAACCTGTTTCCACATAATTTAACTATGTATCAGTATAAGCTCAAGAATATTTATTAGAAAACAAAAATATCTAATGGCTGCACAAAAAGGTAAAATCACAATGTCTGACAAAGCAATGTTAGAAACAGGAAAATATAATCTACATTGACAAGAGAAACCAACCCCGGGCTGACACAGATGTTAGAATACCAAGGAAGGACATTGACTTGATGATTATAACTGTATTCCATACTTTCAAGAGTTAAACAGAGACATAGAAGTTATAAAAAAGACCCAGAGCAGCCATAGAAACTATAGAAAAATGGAAGCACATGGAGAAAAAAGAATTAAGAAATGAAAGTAGCATCAGTGAGCCGCAGAACAAACTCACATAGCCTAATGTACATGTAATTAGAGTCTATGGGGGAAGAAGTGGAAGAAAAAAATTAGAAATAATGGCTGAAAATTTTCCAGATTTGATGAAAACTATAAACCTGAGATTCAATAAGCTGAAACGAACTTCAATTACAAGAAATATGAGCAAAACCACACCACGGCACATCATAATCAGACTTCTCAAAAAAAAAAAAATACAATGGGGAAATCTCAAAGCAGTAATTGCGGGGTGAGTGGAGCAGGAAGAAAATACTTATTACATACCAGTGGGAGAATGGTGTAAATGACAGTGGCCTTCTGTCCAGCAACGATACAAGTTAGAAGGCATTTAAGCAATGCTTTTGTAGTACTAAAAGGGAAAAAAAATCCTGTAAGCGAGAGTTCTATACAAAGAAGGCTGCTCAAAACAAAGTATAATAAGCTTTTTCAGACATACAGGAGCTGGAAAATTTATTAGACTTATACTACATGAAATGTTGGAAAAAAGTCTTTTATGCCAAAGATATTCAGCAGTGCTAGCATTAGGGAACTGCAAATTACAAACACAGAGAGAGATCACTACATAACTATCACAAAAAGTTTGATCACATCAAGTGTTGTCAGGTATGCAGAGCAACTGGAAAACGCCTACACTTCTGGTGGAAAAATAAAATGGAACAACCACATTGGAATGCAAATTGACAGATTCTAATACAAAGAACTGCAAAATTACCTAGCCATTCCTCTCCAAGATGGATACCCAAGATAAAAGAAACAAAGCATCAGCCATACAGACAGGTGCAAAGTCAAAGGGATGTTATTTTTTTCCAGACAATTCTTTTTAAAACTTTTTAAATTAGTTTTTTTAGTTACACATGACAAAAGAATCTATTTTGACATATTATACATACATGGAGTATAACTTCCAATTTTTTTGGTTTTACATAATACAGAGTTAACATTGGACGTGTATACATACATGAATATATGTATACATACATGAATGTTATGTCCAATTCATTCTACTGTTTTTCCCATTCCCATCCTCCCTCCCTTCTCACCAATCCCCCTGTCAAATCGGGTGAAATTCCATTCCTCCATCCACCCTACCTATTATGACACAGTATCTGCATATCAGAGAGAATATTTGGCCTTCGTGTTTGGATTGGCTTATTTCACTTAGTATGATAAATCTCCATTTCCACTCACTTACCTGCAAATGTCATAATTTCATTCTTCTCTCTGACTAATATTCCACTGTGTGTATATACCACATTTTTAATCCATTCATCTGTTGAAGGGCACCTAAGTTGGTTCCATAGCTTAGCTATTGTGAATTGAGCTGCTATAAACATTGATGCAACCATGTCACTATAGTATGCTGATTTTAAGTCATTTGGTATAGGCCAGGAGTGGGTCACTTTGTTTCATTCCAAGTGATCTGAAGAATCTCCATACTGCTTTCCATAATGGTGGCACCAATTTGCAGTCCCCCAATTTATGAGTACACCCTTTTCTTCACATCCTTGCCAAAATGGTTGCTTATATTATTGATATTGCCATTCTGACTGGAGTGAGATGAAATCTCTGTGTATTCTTTTAAAAAAAATTTTGTATTTTTTTAAAATTGTTTTTATTTATACAAGACAGTAGAATGTATTTTGACATATCATATATATGTTGATTATAAATAGCTAGCCATTTGTGTGGTTGTACATGATTTGGAGTTATACTGGTCACATATTCAAATATGAACATAGGAAAGTTATGTCTGATTAATTCTACTGTGTTTCCCATTCTGATTCCCCCTCCCTTGCCCCCATTCCCCTTGTCTAATCTGGTGAATCCCACATTCTCCTTCACCCACACCCCACCTATTGTGAGTCAGCATCCACATATCAGAGACAATATCAGGCCTTTGGTTTGGGGGAATTGGCTTATTTCACTTAGCATGATAGTCTCCAGTTATACCGAATAATCTGCAAATACCATAACTTCATTCTTCTTTATAGCCAAGTAATATGCCAGTGTGTACATGTATCACATTTTCTTTATCCATTCATTTGTTGAAGGACACCTAGGTTGGTTCCATAGCTTAGCTATTGTGATTTGAACTGCTATAAACATTGATGTGGCCATGTCAATATAATTTACTGATTTTAAGTTTTTGAGTATAGACCAAGGAGTTGGAAAACTGGGGCAAATGGTGGTTTCATTCCAAACTTTCTGAGGAATCTCCATACTGCTTTCTAGAGTAGTTGCACCAATTTGCAGTCCCACCAGCAACAAATGAGTGTACTTTTTCCTGTACATCCTCACCAAAATTTATTGTTACATGTATTCTTGATAATTGCCATTCTGACTGGTTTGAGATGAAATCTCAGTGTAGTTTTAATTTGCATTTCTCTAATTGCTAGTGATGGTGAATATTTTACATATATTTTTGATTGATTGTATATCTTCTTCTATGAAGTGTCTATTCAGTTCCTTATTCCATTTATTGATTGGTTATTTGTATTTATTGTGTTACATTTCTGAGTTCTTTATATATCCTGGAAATTAATGCTCTATCTGAAGTGCAGGTGGCAAAGATTTTCTCCCATTCTGTAGGCTCCCTCTTCACATTCTTGATTGTTTCCTTTGCTGTGAAGAAGCTTTTTAGTTTGATACCATCACATTTATTGATTCTTGATTTTACTGCTTGCTCTTTAGGTTTGTTGTTGAGGAATTCAGTTCCTAAGGCAACATGATGGAGATTTGGGCCTACACTTTTTTCTATTGGGTGCTGGCTCCCTGGTCTAATTCCTAGATCTTGATCCACTTTGTGTTGAGTTTCGCTCAGGGTGAGAGATAGCATTCTACTTTCATTTTGTTACATGTGAATTTCCAGTTTTTGCAGAATACTTTGTGGAGGAAAGCTTCTTTTCTCCAGTGTCTGTTTATAGCCCTTTTGTCCAGTATGAGATAACTGTAATTATGTGGGTTTGTTTCTGTGTCTTCTATTCTGTGCCATTGGTCTTCATGTCTGTTTTGATTCCAATAACGTGCTATTTTTGTTACTATTGCTCTGTAGTATAATTTAAGGTCTGGTATTGTGATGCCTCCTGCTTCACTTTTCTTGCTGAGGGTTGCTTTGGTTTTTCTGGGCCTCTTTTTCTTTTTTTATTCCAAATGAATTTCATGACTGCTTTTTCTATTTCTAAGAAGAACATCACTGGAACTTTAATAGGAATTTCACTAAATCTGTATAAGTACTTTTGGAAGTATGGTCATTTTGACAGTATTAATGCTACCTATCCAAGAACATGGGAGATCTTTCCATCTTGTAAATTCTTCTTCAATTTCTTTCTTTTGTGTTCTGTAGTTTTCATTGTTGAGGTCCTTCACCTCTTATGTTAGATAGATTCCCAAATATTTTAAGTTTTGGTTGGCTCTTATGTACAAGACAGTTTCCCTGATTTGACTTTCAGTTGATTCATCACTGATGTATTGAAAGATAATTGATTTCTGGGTGATTATGGATGCACATCATCAAAAGGCTATATAAAGAAAATGTGACACATACATGCAAAAAGAGGAATTCAATGATAAAAATAAATGAACCATTGCCACACTGTACCATGAAGATGAATATCAAAATACTTTTACTGGAGATTCAAGATGGTGGACTAGAGGGTAACTGCATTTCATGTTGCTACATGACTCAGAATTCAAGAAAAGAAGGTATTGAGAGACTTGGGACCAACTCAGAGCCACCAGGGAAGTCTCTCCCACTGGGTGAGACTCCCCAGACAGGGCAGTAGTCCCTGAATGCAGGAAACTTTGTTGGGAAGAGTTGTGCAGCGAGACTACCCCACTGAAGCTGTGAACCCAGACAACCAGGAGCATTGTAGAGAAGGGGCCGCTCAATGAGAGGCTTCGGAGCAGAGTGAGGGTCTTAGGACCCAGTGGCAGGACAGAACCACAGGTAGCTTCTTGAGGGGGAACACCCAGCGAAAGGCTTCTCCACAGGGCAATGCTCCCTGGCCTGGGTGGTAGGTCCAGACCCCAGGGAACGTCTCAGAGGATGGCCCCTCAGGGAGAGAGTCCCTCACAGGGCCAGGATCCCTGGCCCAGGAGGTAGGTCTGGACCCCTGGGAAAGTCAAGAGGAGGGCTGAGACCATCATTCAACAAGTGGAGGCAGCTCTGCCCACTAGCAGGGAATATGCCCCACCTGAAGGCCACCACCCTTAGAGGGGCAGCTTCCTTGTGGAGCACTACATTATCAAGTTCCTCCAAGACTTCAAGATACTGAAGGCTAGGAGGCGAGTTATTGGAAATCTACAGGGACACTATAAGTCAATAGAGGAAATCTGCAATATCTCAGAGTTTCACTACTAGAGGGGTAGACACCTGACCAATATAAGAAAACAAGGGAAGAAAATGTCCCAAACAAATGTAGATGCTACATCAACAAAATTCAATGACAGCACGGCAAAAGAAATGTCAGAAAGGAAGGTCAGAATGTACATAATTAAAATGATCAGAGAAGCAATTGAGATGAAAGAGCAAATGCAGTCTTTGAATAATCACACCAATCAACAGTTAGAAGAGCAAATACAGGAAGCAAAAGGTCATTTCAATAAAGAGTTAGAGATACTGAAAAAAACAAAAACAAACAGAAATCCTTGAAATGAAGGAAACAATAAACCAAATTAAAAACTCCATAGAAACCATAACCAATAGGATAGAACACATGGAAGACAGAACCTCAGACATGGAGGACAAAATATTTAATCTTGAAAACAAAGTTGACCAAACAGAGAAGATGCTAAGAAATCATGAACAGAATCTACAAGAATTATGGGCTATCATGAAAAGCCCAAATTTAAGAATTATTGGGATTGAGGAAGGTTCAGAGAAACAAACCAAAGGAATGAACAATCTAGTCAATGAAATAATATCAGAAAATTTCCCGAATCTGAAGAATGAAATGAAAAATCAACTACAAGAAGCTTACAGGACTCCAAATATACAAAATTACAACAGAACCACACCAAGGCACATTATAATGAAAATACCTAACATACATAACAAAGGAAGAATTTTAAAGGCTGCAAGAGAAAAGAATGAAATTACATTCAGGGGGAAACCAATACAGATATCAGCAGATTTTTCAATCCAGACCCTAAAAGCTAGATGGACCTCCAACATTTTTCAAGCTCTGAAAGAAAATGGATGCCAACCAAGAATCTTATACCCAGCAAACTTACCTTCAGATATGATGATGAAATAAAATCCTTCCATGATAAACAAAAGGTAATAGAATTTAAAAAAAGAAAGTTGGCACTATAGAATATTTTTAGCAAAATATTCCATGAGGAAGAGGTGAAAAACAATGATGAAAATCAGCAATGGGAGGAACTACCTTAAAGGAATAGCCAAATAAAGGTGAAACCAAGTCATATCAAAAAACAAAAACGAGCCAAATGACTGACAATACAAATCATATCGCAATAATAACCCTGAATGTTAATGGCCTGAACTCATCAATGAAAAGACATAGACTGGCAGATTGGATTAAAAAGAAAAAATCCAACAATATGCTGCCTGCAAGAGACTCATCTCATAGAAAGAGATACCCACAGTCTAAGGGTGAAAGGATGGGAAAAAACACACCATGCACATGGACTCAGCACAAAAGCCAGAGTATCCATCCTCATATCAGATAATGTGGACTTCAAGCCAATGTTAGTCAGAAGGGATAAAGAAGGACATTTCATACTGCTTAAGGGAAGCATATATCAGCAAGACATAACAATCATAAATATCTATGCCCCCAAAAGCGGCCCATCCATGTAAGTCAAACAAATCCTTCTCAATTCCAGAAATCAAATAGATCACAACGCAATAATACTAGGTGATTTTAACACACCTCTGACCCCACTGGACAGATCTTCCAAACAAAAATTGAATAAAGAAATCACAGATCTCAATAACACAATCAATAATTTAGACTTAACAGACATTTATAGAATATATCATCCAACGAAGAACGAACATACTTTCTTCTCAGAAGCACATGGAGCCTTTTCTAAAATAGACCATATGTTATGCCATAAAGCTACTGTTAGAAAATACAAAAATATAGATATGCTACCTTATAGATATACTATACTATAGATATACTATAGATATTCTATAGATATAATATAGATATACTATAGATACTCTATCACATCACAATGGATTGAAATTAGAAATAAATGACAGAATAAAAAACAGAAACTACTCCAATACCTGGAGATTAAATAATACGCTATTGAATGATGAATGGATAACAGAAGACATCAGAGGGGATATAAAAAAAATTCTTAGAGGTAAAGGAGAACAAAGATACATCATATCAAAATCTCTGGGATACTATGAAAGCAGTTCTTTGAGGAAATTTTATTTCATGGAGTGCATTCAATAAAAGAAGAAAAAATCATCAAATAAATGACCTTACACTATAGGTCAATGCCCTAGAAATAGAACAGAGCAACACCAAAAGTATTAGCAGACAGGAAATAGTTAAAATCAGAGGTGAAATCGATGAAATTGAAACAAAAGAAACAAATGAAAAAATTGACAAAATGAAAACTTGGTTCTTTGAAAAAATAAACAAAATTGATAAACCCTTAGCCAAATTAACTAAGAGAAGGAGAAAGAAAACTCAAATTACTAAAATTCGGAATGAACAAGGAAATATCACGACAAACATGATTGAAATACAAAACATAATTAGGAACTATTTTGAAAATCTATAGTCCACAAAATAGAAAATCTCTAAGACATCAACAGGACTCTAGAGACATATGAATTACCTAATCTGAACGAGGAGGACATACACAATTTAAATAGATCGATTTCAAGTAATGAAATAGAAGAAGTCATCAAAAGCCTACCAACAAAGAAAAGTACTGGACCAGATGGGTTCTCAGCTATGTTCTACAAAACCTTTAAAGAAGAGCTCATTCCAATACTCCTCAAAGTATTCCATGAAATAGAAGAGGAGGGAACCCTTCCAAATTCATTCTATGAAGCCAATATCACCCTGATACCTAAACCAGACAGAGACACATCGAGAAAGAAAATTTCAGACCAATATCCTTAATGAACATTGACGCAAAAATTCTCAACAAAATTATAGCAAATTGCATACAAAAATATATTAAAAAGATAGTGCACCACGATCAAGTGGGTTTTATCCCAGGGATGCAAGGTTGGTACAACATTTGGAAATCAATAAATGTAATTCACTATATCAACTGACTTAAAGTCAATAATAACATGATTATTTCAGTAGATGAAGAAAAAGCATTTGATAAAATACAGCATCCCTTCATGCTCAAAACACTAGAAAAATAGGGATAGTGGGAACACTCCTTAACATTGTAAAGGCCCTCTATGCTAAGCCCATGGCCAATATCATTCTCTATGGTGAAAAACTGAAAGCATTCCCCCTAAAAATGGGAACAAGGCAGGGATGCCCTCTTTCACCACTTTTATTCAACACTGTCCTTGAAACTCTAGCCAGAGCAATTAGACAGACCGAAGGAATTAAAGGGATAAGAATAGGAAAAGAAGAACCTGAACTATCCCTATTTGCTGATGATATGATTATATACTTAGAGGAACCAGAAAATTCAGAAAACTTTTAGAACTCATAAGTGAATTCAGTAAATTAGCAGGACATAAGATCAATGCTCATAAATCTAATGCATTTTTATTCATAAGTGATGAATCCCTTAAAAGAGAAGTTAGGGAAACTACTCCATTTCACAATAGCCTCGAAAAAAATAAAATACTTGGGAATCAATCTAACAAAAGAGGTGAGAGACCTCTTGAATGAGAACTACAAAACACTAAAGAAAGAAATTAAAGAAAACTTTAGAAGATGGAAAGATCTCCCATGTTCTTGGATAGGCAGAATTAATATTGTCAAAATGGCCATACTACCAAAAGTGCTATACAGATTCAATGCAATTCCAATTAAAATCCCAACATTGTAGAAATAGAACAAGCAATCATGAAATTCATTTGGAATAATAAGAGACTCAGAATAGCTAAAGCAATCCTTAGCAGAAAGAGTGAAGCAGGGGGTATCTGGTATTGTGATACCAGAACTTCAACTATACTACAAAGCAATAGTAACAAAAATGGTGTGGTATTGGCACCAAAATAGACAGGTAGATCAATGGTACAGAATACAGACACAGAGACAAACCTACATAAGTACAGTTTCCTCATACTGGACAAAGGTGCCAAAAACATACAGTGGAGAAAAGATACCTGTTCAACAAATGGTGTTGGGAAAAATGGAAATCCATATGCAGCAGAATGAAACTAAACACCTATCTTTCACCCTGCACAAAAATCGACTAAAAATGAATCAAAGCCTTTGGAATCAGACCAGAGACCCTTCATTTTATAGAAGAAAAAGTAGGTTTAAGTCTTCAACATGTTGACTTAGGATCACACTTCCTTAACAGGACCCCCATTGCACAGGAAATGAAAGCAAGAATCAATAACTGGGATAGATTCAAACTAAAAACTTTATCTCAGCAAAGGAAACTGTCAGCAATGTGAAGAGATAGCCTACAGAGTGGGAGAAATCCTTTGCCACTCATACTTCAGATAAAGCACTAATTTCCAGAATATATAAAGAATTAAAAAGCTCTACACCAAGAATACAAATAACCCAATCAAATGGTTACGACTTTACACAAATGAGATGCTTTTACTCCAAGTACAAACGGAGAAAGAAGATGTACCCCATTTGTTTACATAAAAAAAAGAAATAGTATTAAAAAATTCACCATTATTACTCTTCAAAAGCAAACTAAGAAATATATGCCTGTGAAATATTAATAAATATGAATTAGGATGAAGAAATAATTTTACTGAGTGAAAGATGCCAGACAAAAGTGAACATGTAATATACTATTACATTTTTATAAAATGCTACAAAACAAAAATTACATTCTTAGTTACAGAAAAGAGATCAGTGGTTGCCTAGGGAGGAACAAACTGAGTAAGGTTTTAGGAATTATAAGGTCATGAGGCAACTTTAAGAGTAATGGATATATTCACTGTCTGAAGTGGATAAAACTTTCATATATATATACATATCTAGCACACTTCAAAATTATGTATTTCATTATATGTTAATTATATATCAAGAAAAATGTTAAAAACATCCTTGTAATTATGTGATAGTTAAGAGCAATTTTAATGCTAAACAGCAGCATTAAATGTCATGTGGCATGCTATGATTCACATATTCAAGTGGCAGGCAATAATTAAGTATAAGACTTTAGAATTAAATTTATTCACCTCAAATAATATTCATAATTTGCTAAGATAAAAAGCAAATTGATAAATGTAGTTCCACTAGAAACAAAATAATATTATTTATGCAATGAAATAAATTGAGAAATTAAGCTCCCAAAATACTTATTTTTGAGTGTAAGAATCATAAGTAATACTTATTTTTTAACAATTTATTTTCTCATTTTGCTAAAGTGAGCAATTGATAAAATATTTTCATGAAACAGTCTTTGTATTCAAACATACTATTTCTAAATAAGAATATCAGATATGTATCATAATACATAAAGAAGAAATTAGGGTGGGATATATGTCTCAGTGGTGGAGCACTTAGATAGCATGTGCACAGCCCTGGGTTCTTTTCTCAGCACTGCAATAAAATAACATAAAAATTAAAAAATAAAGTTTCCATCCAAGGAAATAATAATCATAAAAAAATAAAGTTCTTAGTGTTCAGAAATTTTAAAAAGAAAGGCCATAGCAGATGCAAATATAGAAACTGACTGCTGAAATTCAAAAATATTTTAATTGCCCCAGTAGACAAACTTAATTTTTCTATCTCAGATGTAAAAATTAAACACTATAGTAACAAATTACTTGTTTAGTGTGACACTATTACTGAACATCTGTGTCATTAGTTTCCCATTATGCTAATAAAATACCTGAGTTAACTAAATTAAAAAAAAAAAAAAGGAGGACAAGTGATTTTGGCTCACACTCGTGAAGATCTCAGTCAGTGGTCAGTAGGCCCACAGCTTCTCGGCCTGTAGTGAGGTAGCACATCATGGTGGGAGCATATGGTGAGGAAGCCCATGAATCCTGGTCAGAAGTGAATGAAAGAAAGACCAGAGATGAAAGTCCCAACATTTACTACAAGAGCATGCCCTGAATGGCCTAACTTCCTCTGACTAGGCTCTACCTCTTGACGGTTTCACTACCTCCCTGTAACACCAAATTGGAGACTTAGCCTTTAACACATGAAACTCTGACAGACATTTCAGATCCAGATCCAGACTCTACCAATATCACTGAAGAGATCAGGTTGACAGAATTCAGTCCCTTGAGTTTGAGTAAAGATAACAGAAAAGTCCAGTGCAACCTAGGTTTTCAGTTCATACACCAGTCTTTAGATTTTCTTTAGCAATCTCTCATGTGTTTGATAACTTAAAAAAAAAAAAAAAATCAATGAAATGATTTTTTTGGTCACTTTGGTCTATCCTAAATAATACCAACAAACCTCCCCCCCCAATAAAAGCCTCTAGTTGTCCAAGAATACTGGATCTTTTCATTGAATGTCCTCATCTTCATGCCATTGGTATCAATCAATGACACACATTCAGAGGATATTGTGAGGGAGGAAGAGTTGCGAGTCGCTTCTCAATGTGGTTTAGTTCTCTTATACAGCACTTCAAACACATACTTTGGAACAAAGTTGTACATAGATAGTGTTGACCCCTACACAACTTTCATGCAGTACTTTCAGAGCAGGTGTGACACAGCTGAAAGAATTGAAATGACCCTATAGGTCATTATATCCATCAGTGTTAACAAGTAGAAGATCACTGAATGACAGATAGCTGCATTTACCAGATGACGATGTTTAATGACTATTATTTTATTGTTTGTCTGGATCAGAGCCAAGGATAAACTTAACATACTGATCATTTTGTCCTTCATGATGTCCTGCCAATTTTCCACCTCATATATGGTACATAACATGAGAATATATACCAACTGGACTCTTCTAAAATGGTTCATTTGAGTAAGCTTAAGAGACTTTCTTATTATTCTATATATAGGAAATGATTTTGTACATAAGACTTGGAATATAGGTGAAACTCAGAAATTACTTATACTATTGATGAAATGAACATGATTATTCAACATCATACAAAAAGCTATTAGTAGAAGCAAGGTCAGTACTGAGGTTTTCTGAGTTCCTCTTCTCCAAACTGTCACTAAAACAGTATTGTCTGAGTTTATGCAATAAATGTGTGCCTAAGGAGTTATTGGTGTTTTTTTTAAACAAAAAGTGAAAATTTGACTCTGTTGTTTTGAGTATTTTGCTAAACAAAATACTCGATACTTTATACAGCCTTCAGAATGTTAGACTATTTAAAATGTAGGTAACATGACAAGTAAATTAGTTTTTACTACATTAGAAGGAGGGATAGAATTATACACATGAATCAAATACATTATTAATAACTATTGATAAAATTAACATTAGCAAATATTATTAAAATAAGAGGCAAAATTGGCTCAGCTCATTTTTAAAGTCAAGCCAAAAAGCTATTTATAATCTTCAAGTTTGCAACATTCCTCTCATTATTTCATGAAATGTCATGATTGATACTAAGTGATAAGATGTGCTGTGTAGCCATATACCAGCATTAACTGCTTTGGAATTATATTATTGGCTTGTCTTGAGAGTGTTCATATGAAAAGGTCTCTGTGTTCATTATTTTATGTGTTTCAAGGGTTTGGTTAATGATAATATTCAAAATGTTAAGATCATGACATCGATTCCTCCTGGGTGTCATTAATAGAAATGGTTATGTTGCTCACCTGTCAGTTTGATTTTATTTTTTATTCATGTTTTATTACATCATTCTTTATAGTCTGTGTAAAGAAATTGAGTGTTTCCTTTAACTGGAATTCTATGCCTTTTATGTATTATCCACAGTATTTATTTTATGTTTGCCCAAATTTTCTCAACTATTTTAAGAAATTAACATTTTTAAAATTTTGTCTAAGGTCTAGAATAATACTTTTTAGAAAAATGATCACTCCTAGGAATAAACATCAATAAAGGATTTTTGGCTAAGTATGGTAAATTGAATATATGTCTTGATCTCCATTCCCTCTAGACAATCCATTAAAGTGGGTAGCAAAAGAACAAGACATATATAAGTTGATATAGACAATGACTACAGGACATGTGACAATTGAGGGAGGATATCCTCATTCTTTTAGAAAATGTGAAAGAGAGGTGGTAGATAAACAATTTAGCAGAACATAATGGCAAAGAGAAGCATTGAACTCTTATACGGTGAAGACACAGGAGTCAGATACACTAAACAATTAGGAAAATGTGGAGGGTTAAGGTTGGAAAAAGAGGGAATAATTTGATCTATGGATAAAAACCAGTTAGAACCCAGGTCTCCTCTTCTCACCATGGCAGAGAAAAAGGGTATCTCTTGTAGAAGCCTTCAGCCACGGAAGGTGTGAACCCAGAGACCCTGAGCATCATGGAGGAACTTCAGCAACCTTATAGGGAACCCATTCATCACAAATCCCTGGTCCCATAAAGATTTCAGTCTGAATCCACAGTCTTACTCTTAATTGAGAACAGTAGACACAAAGCCTTATCAAGCACATGAGAAAAATTTCCAATTTGGAAAGTATTCAGAGGTAAAACAGAGATCTGAGAAACAAAGTAGAGATCCAAAATTAAAGTTCATGATAAGCATCATAAGATCAGTAAAAGAATACACCACATCTGTGTTCCCTTATCTATTACTGACTACATAGCACATTGTCACAGAATATAGTGCCTTAAGGTACATTATGATTATCTCTAATAGTTCCCAGGCTTGGTGGTAAAGATCTTGCTTGAAGTCATTCATGTGTTATAGTCAGATGACTGTTGGATCTGGTGGCATCTGAAGATGTCTTCATTGCACACTAAGTGTAAATGTGGTCTTCTTCTGGTGATCTCTGTATGATTACCTTGAGTTTCCCCTTATACTCCAGCCTCAGATAGTCAGACTTATATGATGTCAGCATCTTTCAAAACAAGTGTTCCGTATTCCAAGAACCAAAACATGGAAATTCTGTTTTCTTGATACCTGGGCTCAGAAACAGGCACATTGTCCCTTCTACCATATTCTATTAGTCAAAGCCATCTCAGAGCCTGCCAAGTTCCAGGAAGAGGGCACCTAAATCTCTCCTCTTCACGGGATGGATATCAGACAATTAGTGACTATTTTTAATCCTCAAAAATCAATAAGCCTGTATTAAGATGACAGAGGAAAAAGAAAAAAGAAAATAGTGAAAAGTCTGGTTACAGAAACAGGGTAGTCAAATGTTAAAAAAGAAACAATGCTTAAAGAAAACATTGAATAAATCATTTATAACCTTGAATTACAAAAGCAAGAATGAAGAATGAGAATTAGCAAAGAGATAAAGAACTGTTGTGTACTCATCAATGTAACCCCAAAAATCAGATCTCCAAAGAACAAACATAACAAGACGAAACAAGAAAACAAGTCAAGTAGAAACAAAGGACATTAACATAATCAACTAGAAGGTAAATAAAAGGAAAAGGATAGTCAAAAATACTAATTTTCCCAAAAATACAGGACCTAGTTTTTCAGATGTTTTAGCATAATACATAAAATTTCTGAATGTAAGAACATAAGAAAATGAGTCAAAAGTTTCCAGAAAAGAAAAAAGAGTCATAGAAACTCAGAAAATACAGAAAGGTATTTGAATGCTATCTTGTTTCTTAATGCCCAAACTGAAAAGCAGAGACAGGCACTCAGAATTTTTAGAGGAAAGACTTTCTACAATAAGATTCCTAGTCAAGCATGAGGTCCCATAAAGGAATCTCCAACCACGAAAATAGTGGAGTTCATAGAACAAAGGGGAGAGTGAAGAGAGAGACAGAGAGAAACAGAGAGAGAGAGAGAGAGGTGTGAGGTGTGTGACCCAGTAATTGGAACCAACAGTGGAGAGGGTGTTCTCAAGGTCAAGGTCAGGGGAGGGGTCAAGACTCTGAAATGGAACAAAATGAACCAGTGCAGAAAAGAGCCAGGGAGTGGGCAGAGAAATGCACACAGTAAAGATGTTTGCATGCTTGACTCTGTTCGAAGAGTTTTAGGGTTCTTTTTACTCCCAAGCAAAGAAATGGTGGTAAGGACATAGAATACTGAGTAAAAGAAAAATGTATGTGGCTCATTAATAAGTCCACATAGAATGAAAAATTGTACTGGGAGGGATACCATCTACCTGCCTAAGCAGTGAACAGTAGTCAAGATTCTCAATATACTAGGACACCACTGAACTAAAATCGAAGTCCTGTTCTTCTTGTGCATATGTGTTAATATATATATATATATATATATATATATATATGTGCACATGTAAGTCTTGTTATGTATAAGCGACAATATGTTCAGTTCAGATAGGGAAAAATATTTTTTAGAGAGAGGCATGGTGTACTAATTCCAGGGTGAGGTAGAGAAAAGCCCTGTGTGATTTTTCAATTTCTTTCTTCTTTTGCTACGGCACTGGAGGAAGTCACTTGTCATATTTATTACAGTTTAGGAAAGATTGTAAGAAATCAATTCTTGACCCCCCCATCAGTCCCTGTTGGATAGACATCATACCCATGTCTGTGAATTCTCAACGCATTAAGTCACTAAGCTTAATTTGTCACCACAGTATATCTTAATTTCTTCCATCTATTACATAAGATAAACATCAAATATTGAATTCATAAGAATTGTGACATATCACTTGATTTTGGAGTGGAGGTGAGGATGGAATAGTAGCAGTCTCATTTATGTGTTAAATCCACATTTTCCTTCATAACAATAAATATGCAATATAATGTATAAAATTGCTATAGAATGTCAAGACACAGTTAGTATTTAGAAACATAAACTAAATAAGAAAATGCCAAGAAATTTTAAAGAATTTTTGTCAGAACCTTCCAGGGAAGATGAGGGTTAAAAACAGGGTAGTTATCACTTAAGATACATCTTTTTTAAGTATGTACTTCTATTACTTTGGTAAAATAAACATAATTTTAAGAAATACATATATCCATATATATGAGCCATGCTGATCTATTACATTCCTATTTTCTGTTGTGAAGGCATTTGAGTATGGAGTTAGAATTCACATGACTTTTTGGTTAGCACAAGCTGTCCTTAACTGATAAACCCAAACATATCAGTGGTGTAACAGGATTGATATTCATTTCTTTCTCAAGAATCCCTTGTTCATATAGCTACTCTGGTCAGGAAACTCTTTCATCTGCATTGATTCAAGGCTAAAGTTTCTTCCATCTTGTGGGTCTGCGATCTTCAACTCATTGTTGTAAGGGCTTCTTAAAGTTATCCAGATGTCAGAGGGGTGAGGTTGGAGGTGTCAGGTCAGTTCACACTGCTATAAGAAAGCGTCATCGACTAGGAAGCTCATAAACAGCAGACATACATTCTCATAGTTCTGGATGATGGAAGCCAAAGATAAGCATGCCAGCGTAGTCAGGTGCTGGCCAGGGCCCTCTTCCTGGGTGCCGCTTGCCATCTTCTCAATGTGTCCTCACGTGACAGAAAGAGGACCAGAGCTCTGGGAAGTTACTTCTACAACAGTATGAATCCCATTCATGATGAAAACATTCCCACAACCTAATCGTCTCTCAAAGTCTTCACCTCCTGATGCTATCATAAGGTTGGTTAGAGATTCAATATGCATTTGTGAGAGGATGCAAATGTTAAATTAATCACGATTGTTAGTTTGTGTGCTGTTTTCTTCTGCTTCTCTGATTCTGGTTTCACGGCAGACTCTTGCTTTTAAATTCAGGGCAGACTACAATTCCAAGGGAATGCCAACAATCATGAACTGACATAAACATCCCTGCTCATTCCAAGAGGACACAGGCGGTAATACCTGTAAAAGGGCACTCAAATGAGAAGGCTTAGGCCATCATGCAAGCATCTTAAAAATGAGACTGGTTGGAGAACTGCCTTAGGAATTTTGCTTCCTCATCTTCTAATGAGTCAGAGTGAATCAAGGTATTCATGAAGTATTATTATTTTTTTCTTGACTTATCTGTGTCCAAAATACAGCTCTGTTTATTTTGCAAACCTCTCTATGGCAACTAGTAACCCCCCAGAAATACAGGCAGTTCTCTCTGCTTTGCTTGTATATGCACATGACCCCTGTACCTCCAGCATACTAATCTTTCAGACTCATCTTAAATCATTCCTCTGCTGAACATTTTCTTATAAAATGACCCATCATGGGGGAGAAGTTCACATGTGTCTTTTTGATCCATATATAAAGATGATTATTAGGCTGTTATCAGACTACAAAGACTTTAAATCTTTTGTACATATAACAAATGTAATAATGAAATAATAATAATATTAATAAATATGTATTATTTGCTGTGTTCCAGGCATTGTTGTATATATTTCATATGTATGAATCTGCTCCATCTCAACAGTAATACTGGAGGTAGGCACCCTTACAATGCCCCTTTGGCAGATGAAATTATGTGGATAGACAAAGATAGGTCAGGTCACCTAGGTATGACTGGAAACAGTACTGGCACATTTTTAGAATGCATTTGTCTAATTTATAGGCACTCAATGTGAGTGTCTATTGTATAGATATAGTTTGAGTCAACTAGGGTTTATTTGAAAATGAGGAAGCATTGTATTATTTTCTTAAGTATATCTTTGTATGTGTTTCTCCTTTTGATTCCTCATTAGGGACATGATGAGGAGAAATAGGGTCACAGACCATCAGGGTCAGCACTTAACCTAAAATGCTAGAAAGCCCAGGCACAGGATTCATATGAAGTATTCAGCCGAGTTCACCTTGATCTCATTATTAGGGGAACAACCGTTATTTCTAGAGGTACATGCTGAGAATGGTGGATTTAATGTTAGACATTAGACATAGAAAAATATGTAAAATACAACCCTGTTCTATCACAACTTAAAGTCTAGTGCCAAGGATTGACAATTAAATAGGTAATTACATTTCAGCATAATTAAAACAGTGATAAATTTAGTGGTAGCATATTTTGGGGTAATTGGTTCTAACATTGTATTTGAAAAAAATAGATCATTCTAAATTATTGGACACGAAGCTAAATTAAAGATAATTAGGCATGACATTCATTTTTCTTGGTTCTGAATTAATCATATATGATGGCAGAAAAATTAGGAGACATCAAAAACAAGTTCAGTTCTTAAATGTAGTAGAAATAGGTAGTATTGTCTAATATATATGTGCATGTGTGTGTGTGTGTGTGTGTGTGTGTGTGTGGTGTGTACAGATTGTATCTATATGCTCTGTTACTCTGCTTTTCATTGCTATGACTAAAATACCCAACAAGAACAACTGTAAGGAGTAAAAGTTTTTTCTGGGCTAACCTAGAAAGCAGAGAGAGAGAGAGAGAGAGAGAGGACAGGGAAGAGACCATAAAGAAGATAAACCCATTCAGGGCATGTCCCCAGTGACCTACCTCCTCCAGCCATGCCCCACCTGCCTACAATTACCACCTAGTACAGTAGCCTTTGATGTTATTAATCCGTCAAATGGGTTAGTTTACTGATCAGGTTGCAGCTCTCAAAATCTAATCATTTCATTTCTGGACATCCCTGTATTGTCTCACATGCAATCTTGTGGGGAGGTACCTTCTATCTAAACCTTAACATATATATGCATACATTCATACATAATCTTTGATTTTTTTCACTTAATCATGTGACCTTACCATAGGTTTCCATTTCTTCATTTCTGAAGTTGGAATATCAGAATTTCTATTTTAGTATTGCAAGACTACATGGAGCAATATATCTTTAAAAAATTCCTTATAAGTACTTTCCAAATCCACATTTCGTACATGTATTAAAGACAATCAAAATCAAGTCAGTAAAGATGTCCAGTGGGGACAAAGTGACATAGACCCATTTTTCCCTGCTCATTCCTGCTAAACACAGAGATAAACTTGGAAATAATGCAAGAGACAAAGGCAAGGTCTGGTGGTACAAATAAAGGAAATGGGTTATTACCTCAGGAATAGAGAAATAACACATCAACAGTGAGTTACATACCCTCCACCCATAAAAGGCCACCAAGACCCAACATTTTCTGTGCCCTGACCTAGCAATTATGATCATATAGGCAGGTTCATTCATCTCTACACACCCTCCAACTCTCTATTTTCAACACATCCAGTCTAACAATTGTCCATTTGACAAAATCAGATAAGCCAAATACTACTGGTCTATGGAGATTGATTGGCAGCTGTGTCAATAACAGGCAAGCATAGAAGTGCTGTCTTTTCCACTGGGTCTGAGGTTTCCTGTCCTGCTAAGAAATTAGTTGGGTAATAATGAGGGTTTGATGATTAAATAGGTAAGTGTAAAATAGAGCCCAAGCTACAGCAGTCTATTTAGGGAAACCCAGGGTAACAAAATTCTCCTTCCCCCAGAGACACTGAGGCAGTGGGGGGATGCACCTCTAGACAAGTCCTATCATCGTACCACACAGAGAAGCCTGATGGCTGGGTTTGGGGCATTCAGCTCATTTGAACAGCATAGTAGGAAGAGGCGAGAGCCCCAAAGCATCAGATAAACCAACTACATCAGCACATCATTCCAAAGACTCCAAACTTAAACTGCCAGTGGAACTACAGTCCATAAAAGTAGATCAAGACACATATGGTAACCAGGATAGAGTGACTGACTGACAAAGTGAAAGAACTAAATAGTTTATGGGTGATGAATCTATTAATTAGGTTAATTTTGGCAGAGGATTCTCCATGTGTACATTTACCAAAGGATCATGTGACACTGCAAATATGTAGATATCTTCTTTGTTAATTATAGGTCAATAATAAAAATAATTAATGAATACCACCTAAAGTCTTCTAACATAATAGACAAAATATCCAGCATATAAGAAAAAATCACCCAGTGCACCAAGAACCAAGAAAGTCACTATATGAATGAAAAAAAAAAAAAAAACCAACTTAATTGATACTGATTAGCTGTTGCAATTATCTAATAAGTATTTTGAAATCAGTGGGAAAGAGATGACCCAAAAAGAAGACCAGTTCAAATGAAAGCACACATCTCAACTAAAACAATGGAGGCCCGAAATAATTGGCACACACTCTTTTTTGAAGTGCCAAAGATTTAGATTTCTTTATCTAGTGAAACTGTTCTTCAAGAATAAAGAAGAAATAAAACCATTCTCAGAAAAAAGAAAGCTGAAAAAACTTGTCGCAAGCATAACTGTTCTTAACTGTTAACTGAAAGAACTCAAAAAATAAAAGTTGGAGATATGATAGGGGAAAAAAGTCTCAGAGCATCTGGAATAAGCAAAGAACACAGAAAGAGGAGAAACACGGGAACATAACAACAGGAAATCCTTTTCCTCTTGAGTTTAAAAAATCATCTTTGATCTATATGAAAAGCTATAATTTGATCTTAAATAAAAGAAATTCGAAAGAGTAGAAAGGAAAAGGACATGAATGGAAGTGAAATCCCACACTTCATTCAAGGTGGTAAAATGTGGACAGAAGTAGATAGTTGTTACATTTGCATATTGCCATGCCAAGAGAGGTAATGCTACTACATTGTACAAAGAAATATACAGGAAAACAGATCAAGAGAAATCCACAAGAAGGGAAAATAAGTGAAATAGGGGGAACAAAGAAAACACATTAATCAAATGGAAAATGAAGCACTAACAGAAATAATCATGTTTAAAATAAATATTCTAAATACGGTAATCAGAGGAGCAGAGATTTCCCTCACTAGTATCACTATTGCATAAAAGTTAAGGTTTCAGATTTGAATTTGGAGACCTATTGTACGTTTATGGTTTTGTTTGTTATTAGCTGCAAGAGCTTGAACTAGGTCCTTAACTTGTCTAAATTTTAGTTTATTCCTATGTAAAATAGAGACAGGGCATCTAGTTAATATATAGTGAGCAGTTAGTAAAGGGTAGAAATAATTAGGAAGAAAGTCTACTGATGCATTCATCCTGTTCTTAAAATATTGAGAATAATAGTATATTGTAGATAAATAGAAAAATAGACATAGAGAATAAAGAATTTTGATGGATTTTGAGTAGAGTGAGTGTGTTCAGGGGTCACCTTCATAACAAGAGCCGATCTTACCATTTGGAATTTGAAACAGGAACGAGAACTCACTCTTTTAAGAATTTTACACAGGAAGAGACTTTATTTTCCAAAAGAGGTAGGTTTTATTTCTTCCTTGAACAAGAACAGAAAAGTGAGAGTTGGCCACAGATAGTAGAAAACAGAAATTTATCTTCTCATGGCTCCAGATATAGAGTCTGAAATCAAGGTTCTGGAAGGAGATTGCCTCTCTGCTTCATCTAGAGGGAAGTCCTCTCCTGCTTCTTCCACCCTTCTGGTAGTCGTGGTCAATCCCTGGTATTCTTTGGTTTTCCTATGTGTCAATCCACTTTTTCTCTCTGTCATCATATGGTTCTTTCCCATGTGCTTCTGGGTCCAGATCTCTCTCTTTAGGACAACAGTGATTAGATTTAGAGTGCACCCTAATTCAGCATGGTTACAGTTTACTAAATGTGATTACATCTGCTGAGACCCTATTTTTATATTCACAGTGAATAGGTATTAGAACTTCAACAAATCTTTTGGGAAACACAATTTGGGTCACAACACAAAACAAGCTATTCAAACAGAAAAAAAAAAATGTTTGTTTTTTTTAATCAAATTTACAGTTTTGAGTAAGGATTTTTGTTCCTTTAAGCTGAAATATGACTTTATGAATAGAAAGCAACCTAAATTATAAATGTACATTTCATTTCATTTAGTTAGCAAAATACAATATATCCACCTAGATTTTTTTTAAAAAGAACATAAACAGAACTTTAGCATTCTCCCTTATGACATTCTCAGTCATGTTCTTTCCAAGCAAAAGTTAGTCACTATTCTTACGTGAAACAGTGCAATGTAAATTTACCTATTTTGAAATTTCTAATGTGGAATTTTATA
Source organism: Sciurus vulgaris (assembly GCF_902686455.1). Classification (NCBI taxonomy): domain Eukaryota; kingdom Metazoa; phylum Chordata; class Mammalia; order Rodentia; family Sciuridae; genus Sciurus; species Sciurus vulgaris. The sequence goes on from NC_136463.1 coordinate 75,726,271, forward strand.
GTATTTACTCTTGCCAGGTATGGCATAGTATTTACTTTTACTTGTTGGCACTTCCATGAAATATTATATTTATGAAATCAGTCCTGCTTTTTCTTTTAGTAGACCCTCCAGAAATGAATCCCAAAATGCTATAGAACTGACCCAGGAGAGTAATTACCAGCATGAATTTCTCCATTAAACTACTGAATCCAAGAACAAATCACTAAAGTCCTGATCTTGGAATTGAAAAGCCTAATAAGAGACAGCAGTCACCACCAGTGCTAACTCAGAGCCTCTTGGACACCCAGGGAGAAAGGAGACTAGATGCTGAAGTACTGCGATGCTACTAAAGAAACGCTTTACAATACCCAGAAGAGCATCTAAAGATCAGAACCCACTCCACATGAAAGGTGAGACTGCAAAGGAATCTGGAAAGTGCAGTTTATAACTTCCCTATCTCTGAAGTGGCAGAGGATTGTTTAGTTTGTTTTTTCATTAATGGGCATTGAACCCAGAGGTGTTTCACCACTGAGTCACATCTCCAGTCTATTATTTATTTATTTATTTATTTATTTAATTTTTTTAAAAGTTTGAGTTAGGGTCTAAGTTATTTAGGGTCTTGCTAAGTTGCTGAGACTGGCCTTGAATTCATGATCCTCCAGCCTCAGTCTTCTGAGTCACTGGGAATCACAGGTGTGCCCCACTGTGCCTAGTAGCAGAAGGAAGTTGAGAATGAAAGCAGAGAGGAGTTGGAAAAAGCAATTTATCACATTGGCTAGCACTGGCTACAGTAAAGAACAGAAAAACGTGTTTAAAGGAGATGAAAACACCCCTAGGTCCTGAACAAGTCTCCCCCAGGAGAACAATGAATGAAGGGCATTTCAGGCTGGACAAGAGCAAATGCGTGGCAGGCTAACTACTATAGCAAACTCTTATAGTCCAGGTCAAGATGTAAGAATTTAAAATGACACTGGGATCAAAGAAGACATGTGATCTCTCCTTGATTTTAATGTTGCTTTTATTTTGTCTTTATGGGTTTAAAGTAATATTTTTATGTGACAGAAATCTAAGTGTACCAAAGCACAGACAATGGCAACATAACCTTGCTCTGAAGTCCTCTAGCCTCTCAGTTTCTCTCCCAGAGTCATCTACTATGAACCACCTCTTTTTATTCTGTAAGAGAAAGTTTAAACGTGTAATACATTAGTAATACATAAGTGTGTCCACACATATATATCTGTACCCCTAAGGAGCACAGTAACAGAATCCAGAACAGCCTATTCTGCATCTGATTTTAGCCTAGAGGTATTTCCTAATTTACACGTATAAATCTATCTTTTAAAAAGATAATCTCTTAGCATTTCCTCTAAATAAGCCATATCAGTATGTTTTTCTAGCCAGCCATTTACAGTTATTGAAGTTGTTTTTGTATCTATGCCTCTGAGTGAGATATAGATATGCAAATATATATATATCATAATACATCACTATAAAGTTAAATGTATATATCCATATAACATAATATATAAAGAGAACATTAATATAACATTGCCTTATTTATCCATATAACATAATAAACCACTATAAAATTATTTGTATACTACATATATGTATTTTACATATATATCTATACACATACACAAATGTCTGAAAGATAAATTTTAAGAAGTGAAATATTTACTAAGTCAAAGATGTTTATTTAAATTTTGATGTGTACTACCAAATGTTTATCTAAAGCCATTGTTGCAATTTTTTATTAAAATAACAGTGTCCTGAGAGTGCCTATTTTTCTACAATGACAGTCGCAAAATAAACCTTTGAAGATATTAATAAATTGTCTGTATTAATACATTTTTAAAGATTAATAAAAAGGCAAAAATTATTTATTATATTTTGATTTATATTTCTTCAATTATAAGTGATATTGTATCTGACCAGTTTGATTCTTAGAAAGATGTCTCTGGAAAACTGTATCATGCACAGAGATTAGATTTGAGTTTTGAAAAGCAATAACACAATTGGATAAAAGTGACATTAATTTGCAATTAATGGCAAGTAAATGTGAATAAATGCACAGTTGGGAATTGGATAGTATTTTTACCTGAAAAGAATGTGGAAAGGAATAGAAAATGAAACCTAAATCTACTGACTTCCCCTATTCCACAGCATGTTTGATTTAAGCATATTGAGTTTTCAAATTTTCTAAATTATTTTCAATGATAATGACTTTGACATTATGTTGAAATCTGGCCCTAAATTACATACTGGAGAACTGGTCAAGAATCCAGATGTCTAATCTGAAAACTCACTTTTGTTCCTGAAGAACAGTTTATAATACAAAGGATGTTGCTACAAAGCTATCCATTGAGTTTGAGTGATGTGGCAATGAAATTGTAGATAGTATCATTTTAAGAGGTTTTTCTACCAGAAACACTGGAAATAGAGCTGTGATTTAGAAACAAGAAAAGCCAAGCATCAAAATACAGTAACAGCTGGTAGTTTGGAAGGAAAAAAACATACGCTGACCTACTTTAAAATAACCCCATTAATGCCCCCATCTGAAATGAGGCAGTTTTTAAACAAAATGGGAATTGTGGGAAGATGATTTAGTTTTCTTTGTTTGGCAAAGGCTAGCATGTGCTTTTAGTCTCCAGAACACTCCATGTCCTCAAAAAATCGGAGTGTAAGCAATTGAGAATTTTTAATCTAGAAAAAACTTTAGAATTAATCTATACTAATTGCTTTTTTTGTAGATACAATATGATGATGACACAGTGGTCAGAGGTCATGTTACTAAGACCTCACAGAGCAGATGACAGGAAGAACTGTAAAAAAAAACAGGGATTGCGACTTCTAGCCTGGTATTCTTAGAGGTCATTGCTGAGTACTATACTATGTGATATCGGAAATGGCAGGCATTGTAGAAATTTTTGGTATATGATGTGGCTGCATTGACTATGTTACCTGTGGAAGCTCTGATGGCAAATACACTTAAATTATTAGTTAAAAGACAACATAAATTCAGCCTGCTCAATGTCATATGAAACAGTTTTTGCAAGTCTAAAACAAAGTCCAATATTCATTTTTCCTCTAATCAGGAAAATTGGAATCTGAATTATAACTATATAGCGGTCAGCAGTTTTCTTTGTTTTTTTTTTTTTTTTCACTCCTGTTTCTGTTTCTACATTTTACTCAGTAGAGTGTCTTGTGCCCTGTTGGAACACAGGCAGTAAAGGAATTAAACCAGGTGTGAAGTGAGGCTCTGACCACATATGCTTACATTGGATAGGCACAGCAGAAAGACAAGCTCCAGACTCTTAATTCTACAATGCATCATTGATGCTGTAAGTCATTAGGATACCTGTGAGCATTTAAGCATTTACTAACAACAAAAAAAAAACCAACAATTAAACCATTTAAACTACTCAAGTATTTTGCATGAATGACGATGGACCAGGCAAAAGAACTTGTAAATGGAATAAATATTTTGAATTAATATCATTTACTTTTCATTAAAAATGATTAATTGATGATCCAATTAAATTTCAAAGGCCTCTGCCTCCTGGGTCTCCCTCCCTCCTTTTGCCCCAGTTGCTTTTCAATAGTTACTGGAATATATTTTTAAAGGTATATCTAGGTAAAATCGCTTAAAGTTTTCCCATTGAAGTTAAAATTAACTCTAAAGTTCTAGACACAGCAGACAAAGGCCCCAGAGGATGCTGAACTGGGTGCATTTCCCATAAGGGTGCCTGGGGTAACTTCATCTGCATGGAGGGCTTCCTTTTCCTCAGGGACCTCTGTTTGTGATCACATGCTGGTCTTTCAAAGCTCAATGCTAGCACTGTCTAATTTATGATGTATGTCCCAGCTATGCCAATTAAATCACTCTTTCCCTCCTTTATGCCCTAAGCCTATGCAGTGAATATTTATAGTTCTTTGCCTCCCCACCCCATACACCCTTTCTTTCTTTACCTCCTCTTCACAAGTTGGTTCTAATAAGAACTAGCAATTATATTGCCCTCCTCATAGGCCGTGCCATATTGCCTTCCTCACTGACCTTATAGTTCAGTGCACTATTGCATGCTAATATCATAACTCGTTTTTTGTTTGTTTGTGTATTTGTTTCTGCCAAACAATAGCTGGAAAAAAGTCTGGGAAGATGTGAGACTCAATATGCTGAGAGCCAGGACTCTAGCTTCATGGAGACAACAAATGGTGGTTAAACCTCAAATGGAAAAGAACTGATGCAAGATATAGATAGTCCCAGTGAATCCCTGTCTCTGACACTGGTGTTTCTGCTATTCTGTTTTGTTAAATGGCTCTGCACATTCCTTTTTTTACTTAAATAGTTTGATTTGTGTTTCTCATAAAAACCAATAGAATGTTAAAGACATTAGACCATATTTGGACTTCTAACATAATTACTATAATATTTTATTCAACACATTTATTTCTATGTTTCTGGCTCCCAGCATTTCTACGTCTTAAATTACCTAGTTACTTACTTTAAATGAATGTACTACTTTCTGAAATTGAAAGGGCCTTAAAGGAACATTATCCTTGCCACACCAAGGGTTATACTAGAATGGATAGGTTGGATAGTAGGGTTCTAAAGATGGACTTCAGCACTCTTAAAAAAAAATCACCATTTCACTGACAGTGAGGCTTTCCTTCCCTAGACACGGAACCAAACTTGGATGATAGAAAGAAGGAAAGAAAAAAAAGTGAAAAGAAGAAAGGAAGGAAAGAAGGAAGGAAGGAAAGAAGGAAGGAAGGAAGGAAAGAAGGAAGGAAGGAAGAAAGGAAGAAAGAAAAAGAAACCAATGGGCACTAAAAGTGTAAACATTGCTATACTAATATTTCTTCTTCCAATCCACTATAGGGTCCACTCTGCTAAACATGCACAGTGGAAAGTCATTAGTATTTCTGCAGCAAAACTTGGGTCTCTTGTCTCTGGTGAAAGCTCATTAAAGATTATCTAAGCAGGGTGGTTATTGTCCACTGTCATCTTCTTAAGGCAACAATGAGACTACAAATTTTCAGATGATAGTCAGAGGAGCAAAGGGTTACTGCTAGTTGTCAGCAAGTGCCAAGGGCAGCTGGAAGAAACCATCACCTGCTGCAACCCTTGGTACTAATTAGCCTTCTCTTCACTAATTACATGCAGTGTCCCACAGTTCCGGGAGCCATGTGGCCATTTTGGTTTTTACTTAAGCTTGCAGAGAGCATTTTCCTGCTCCTTTTCAATGTCATCCTCATTCCATATAGTATACCAAAGAAAAACAAGCATGTCCTGAACATGCACAATTGTAATGGAATGCGACTTTCTTTTGAAATGAGATGGGTGTCATTTGAAGCAATGAGTTCCCTACTAAATTTTGATGAAAGTGACTTCCAGGAACTGCCCCCTGGGGAATGCAAAGGGAGGTCACCAAGCAATGAATATGAAAATCCATGAGATAATAACCTATCTTAATTCATACTGTTCCTTATGGCCCCAATGGACTCATGATCAAAATAGCCAGCAACTTGACTGAGGGTAATCACCAATTAGAGCAAAAGTCTACATACTTTTCTCTTATGGTGTAATGATGTTGCATGCTAATAATGTCTTTATTCAGGGGCAGAGTAAGTTCCAGAGATCATGTGTATTAAGTTAACTTTTCATTACTGTGACCAAAACACATGACATAAACAACTGAAAGGAGCAAAGATTTATTTTGGTTTATGATTTCAGTCCATGATTGACTGACTCCATCGCTTAGGGCCTGAGGTAAGGCTGAACATTATGGTGGAAGGAACAGGTGGAGGAAGGTTGCTTAGCTCATTACAGCCAAGACAGGGGGCGGTGGAGAGAGAGGGGGGGGGGAAGAAGAAGAAGAAGAAGAAGAAGAAGAAGAAGAAGAAGAAGAAGAGGAAGAAGAAGAAGAAGAAGAAGAACAAGAAGAAGATCAAGAAGAACAAGAAGAAGAAGAACAAGAACAAGGATGATGATGGGGAGGAGGAGGAGGAGAAGGGGAAAGGGGGGAAGGGAAGGGATGAAGGAGAGAGGAAGAAAAAGGAGAAGGGGAAAAGGAACGGTTAGGAGGAGGAGGAGGGGAGGAAGAGGAGGGGGAATGTGGGCTGGCAGGGAACCAAAGGGCATGCTTGGTGTGCCTGGAGAAAAACAGGAAGTTAGTACAATTGGCTACATGTATGCTTGAGCTTGTGATTGCTTGACCTTTAACAGGATTGGGTGGACATATCTGATCAAAATTGCTTATGCATGAGACTGCTTATATACAGAGGGTATTATCCGAATAAAAAAAAAGCTCCTTCATGACAATCTGAGGTGTACGTGTCTTTATGTCCTGCTGGATGGCGACATTTGGTGGCCCATACGGGGAACGGTGACCGCTCAGGTAAGTAATAAAGGAGAAAATTTTTCACTAGCACAGTCAACTAGCAGTCAACTAGCAGGTTTCCCTATTCCCTATTCGAGGAAACAGTGGCCTTAAGGTATTAACGGAAGGCTCCCCTAGTGAGGGAACTTAACAGAAGGCTGTCCCAAGAGACAGCAAAGGACATCCTGTAGTAAATGTGTGTAAGGTGTTAGTTGTGTTAATATTTTTGTTACTTTTTCTTGTTTGGTTTCTGTTTGTTGTTGTTGTGGTGATCAGAGAGGTCATATTATAGCCATGGGATCGGAAATTTCACGGACTCACATGGAAGGCTCTCTTAAGACATTGTTAAGAGAAAATAGAACTCTGTTAAAGTCTAAAACTGCACGGACGTTCCTTAAAACTATAAAAGAAGCCTGTCCTTGGTTCTTAGAAGAAGGGCTCCTTACTGTCCTTCAGTGGGAGCGTTTGGGAAAGGACCTCCGTAAACAAAATGAAAAAATGCCTCTCCCTATTGGTACTTTGCCTATATGGACATTAGTTTGTTTCTGTCTGACTTCCAAAAAACCAAAATTTCAAGAACAGCTAAGAGAAGGGGAAGAGATATTAGAAACTGTAAAAGAAGGACAATCAAGTCCAGCTTCTGAAAGAGAAAGTAGATGTTCAGACTCAGAACAGGGATGTGACTCTGAAGAACAGGAACTATCTGAGACAGAGCTAGAAAAGAAGTTCTCTCAGTGGCATTTAGCCCCTACTGTGCTGCGCCCTCGGCGTATAATCCAGGTCACCACTCTTTTCCAAGTTGTAGGGGCGCATGTACTTGCTGCACAGGGACGGCCCCCAAACAGTGGGCTGATGTAGAATCTCGATCAGTGTCCCCAATATTCCCGGTATTTGAAGATCAAAACAATCAGAGATATCATCAAATATTAGATATAAAATTAGTGCAACAGTTAAAAGAGGCAGTTATGTCCTATGGAGTACAAGCTGCATTTACCATTTCTTTATTAGAGAATGTTGCAAGTCAAAATCTTACTCCGACTGATTGGGGTAATTTAGCAAAAGCATGTTTATCTGGGGGACAATATCTTATGTGAAAAGTGGCCAATCAGGAGTGTTTTGGCAAAAGGGTCCTATTCTATGGGTTCATATTCACTATGCCCCTAACAAGGTCTTATCCTTGTTTAATGAATCAGTGGCAGAATTAATCCTTAGGACGTTAAAAGTATCTCTTTCCACCTTTGGGTCACATCCCTCGACAATAACTACTCCTTATACTACTGATCATATACAATATCTTATTAATAATTCAAATTCATGGGCTACAGTCTTTACTAGTACTTCTGCTGTGTTTGACAATCATTTGCCATCTGATCCTCTTCTCTAATTTTGGAGTCAACATCCTATAATTTTCCCCAAAGTCACCTGAAAAGAACCTATTAAAGGACATACCCTTATATTTACTGATGGATCAAAAAATGGTACTGGTGCTATTACTGTAAATAATGTTACAGAAACATTGCTGTTTAATACTCTATCTGCACAACAAACAGAACTATTAGTAGCTATAGAAGTATTCAGAATCCACCATGAGCCCTTTAACCTATTCTCTGATAGCAAATATGTTGTTAATGCTATTCAAAATTTAGAATTAACTGGTCTGCTCTCCCTCACTTCCACCATCACTAAGTATTTACAATCTTTACAAAAACTTATTTGGGATAGAAAAAGCCCTTTTTTTATTGGGCATGTTCAGGCTCATATTGGCCTTCCAGGTCCTCTAAGTTTACACAATGATTTAACAGACATGGCCACCAGAGACCCACATATCTTTGATGCACTTGAAAATGCAAAAAATTTTCATTCCAAATTTCACGTAAATGCTTCTACTCTATGTTTACACTATCAGATTACTAAGGCAACAGCTTGGGACATAGTCAAGTCTTGTGCTAAATGTGCTACACTTATTCCTAACCCCTCGTTAGGAGTAAATCCAAAAGGGCTTCAGCCCAATCATATTTGGCAAATGGATGTAACTCATTATTCAGAATTTGGAAAACTACAATTCATCCATGTGTCAATAGATACCTTTTCAGGATTTATTATGGCCTCTGCTCTCACTGGAGAAAAAACCAAAGATGTAATAACACACTATTTACATTCTTTCTCCATCCTAGGGGTCCCCAAACAAATTAAAACAGATAATGGTCCTGGATATACGTCCCAGGCCTTTAAACAATTTTGTTCCACCTTTGGTATTCAACATGTCACAGGAATTCCCTATAATCCTACTGGACAAAGCATTGTTGAGCATGCCCATTTAACACTTAAAAACATGCTTTATAAACAAAAAGGCAGAATAGGGGCATCATACAGATCCCCAGAAGACAAATTATCTGTTGCCTTGTTTGTTTTAAATTTTTAAAATCTCAATTCTGAGGGCCGATTGGCTGCTCACCATCATTCAGAGCCTAATAAAAACATCTACCTCAAGTGCTCTGGGAGGACATTCTATCAGGACAATGGAAAGGCCCAGATTTGGTATTAATCTGGACCCGAGGATCTGTTTGTGTTTTCCCGCAGGACGCACAATCTCCAATTTGGGTGCCTGAAAGATTGGTCAAGGCTTCCTCAATAGAAAACCAAGAACAAGAAGATGTGGAAGTTCCTCTAACTGCTGTTGTTGATGATCCCTCACCATGTTAATGGAGCCGTGCGTTACCTATGGGGGATAGTAAAGGTGTGGCCTTGCCCTTTGCCCCTTACTAACTCTTCCAATCTATATCCTCCTATTCTTACCACTAATTCCACATTAGGGTTACCTACTGTACCCTTTTCTCCTGACTTAGCACCCTTCCCAAATGGCTCCCATGACTTAGCAGATTATGTGGGAAACTCCCCCCAAGTTTGGCTATGCTAGACCGGTAGTCAGAGACAGGTAAGATTCGTGAAGCGCTCATACCAACCTAAGACAGGGAATGAAGATATAAGCTTCATTTTCCGATGATGGGTAAGGATGTTGCTCTGTCATGGACAACCTAAGACAGGCACGGTCTTTTTGTAAACAAACAGGGGGAGATGTGGGCTGGCAGGGAGACAAAGGGTGTGCTTGGTGTGCCTGGAGAAAAACAGGAAGTTATTACAATTGGCTACATGTATGCTTGAGCTCGTGATTGCTTGACCTTTAACAGGATTGGGTGGACATATCTGATCAAAATTGCTTATGCATGAGACTGCTTATATATAGAAGGTGTTATCCGAATAAAAAAAAGCTCCTTCATGACAATCTGAGGTGAGCATGTCTTTATGTCCTGCTGGACAGCAACAGGGGAAGCTCCTGAAGACACACTCCAAAGATATACTTCCTTATGTCAGATCTCACCTCCTGTACTTTCTACCACCTCAAGATAGTCCAATCAAATTATGAATTCTTCAAGGATTAGTCCCTCAATGGACTGATCCTCTGATAAGGTCAGAGCCCTTGTCATCTAATCACTTCCCAAAAGTCTCACCTGTGAACATTGCTACATTGGGGACCAAGCCTTTAAACCATGAGTCTTTGATGAACATTCCAGATCTAAACCATAACATCGTGCAATTCAAAGTTTTGTTTTACAGAGGAAAAGAAACACAATAACACTAAGTACACAAAGTTGATTTACAGAGTTGCTCTCCCATAAGTGTGAGTTTTCCTCCAGAACTGAGAATTCTCAGCATTCTAATGTATTAAAAATAAATATATATTTTAAAAGTAAAACAACCTTAGCCATGTGTCCAACCTATATTCTATCAATATTTTCCCTTTCTTAATGCCAGCTAGTCTACTTTGCCTTACTTTCTCTTGCCATCTGTCTAGCACTGGAATTCATGTGGTCCTTTCTTCTGTTCCATTCCTTCACTCTGATCCTGAGTTATTAATGATTGAACTAAAAGTCAAACACATCTTTAAATGATCTTTTTGAATCTCCAAGTGGCATTTGAATGTTAAAGCAGTCACTTTATCACATTCTGTCTGCATGGGACTACAGGTGCATTCTCCCTTGTGTCTTCTTTGGGAACATATCCTCTGATTCTCCTCCACAGACACTGACAGCCCCTCTTCCTCTTCATGGATTGCTGGCTTCCCACATCTGATTCTCAGCCTTTCTTTCCACCTATTGTGCTCTAGTTGCATTCATTCATTCTGTCCCCAGGTCTTGACAAACGCAGATTTATTCCTGAAATCTGGAAGGCTCTCTGCAGTTGTTAATCTGTCATTGGCATTTAAGCAATACTCACACACACACACACACACAGAGGCATGCTCACACATGTACATAGCCTTTTCATACTTGAAGTTCTGAACATATACTTACATACTTCACAACACAGCATATATTTCTATAAAGGTACATGATTATCAAATGGAAGAAAGCAAGCCTTCATCAATCACCATAAACATCACCTTCAGTTATGATAAATTAAAAAGTCTATCACATTTATCAATGTCAATTTTAAGTATTAATTTCCATCATTTCACTTCACTATAAATTTTTCCTTTAAAGATTAATGTTTACTGATACTGATTTGATAGAAGATAAGGAATTGCTCATATGAACAGATGATTTTTTTAGTCTCCATTGCATTTATTAATAAACAGAGTTCTTATCATTTACACTAGCACTCTCATTTTTTCCAGTTTTTATGAGGTTGAGATGAAATAACATTTTCACAAAACACTATTATTTTGACAGTATGAAAATAAGAATCAAATTAGTCTATGGACAACAAAGTGCTGAACTGAAAAAGCCTGAGATGTTGACTCCTCAACCAATGTACAATAATTTGAATTCAATCTATCAAAAAATTTGATACCTATCCCTTTAAAATGCATGCAAAGATAGATAAATGGAGATTAAGTGCTCTAATACCCAGACATACTTTGTATTTCTAAATTATATAACTCCTTCACCTCTACATAAAGAAATATTCTCATTCAATAAGAATTCCACCCATGCTGAGAAAAAATCATTTTAGTTTGAATCTATCCCAATTATTGATTCCTGCTTTTACTTCTTGTGCTTTGGGAGTTATGTTGAGGAAGTCTGGTCCTAAGCCAACATGATGAATATTTGGACCTACTTTTTCTTCTATAAGGTGCAGGGTCTCTGGTCCAATTTCAAGGTCCTTGATCCATTTTGAGCTGAGTTTTGCACAGGGTGAGAGATAGAGGTTTAGTTTCATTTTGCTGCATATGGATTTCGTTTTCCCAGCACCATTTGTTGAACAGGCTATCTTTTCTCCACTGTATGTTTTTGGCACCTTTGTCCAGTATGAAAAAACTGTACTTATGTGGGTTTGTCTCTGTGTCCTCTGTTCTGTACCATTGATCTACCTGTCTATTTTGGTGCCAATACCACACTGTTTTTGTTACTATTGCTCTATACTATAGTTGAAGTTCTGGTATTGTGATACCTCTTGCTTCACTCTTTCTGCTAAGGATTGCTTTAGCTATTCTGGGTCTCTTATTCTTCCAAATGAATTTCATGATTGTTTGCTCTATTTCTACAATGTTGGGATTTTAATTGGAATTGCATGGAATATGTATAGCACTTTTGGTAGTATGGCCATTTTCACAATATTAATTCTACCTACCCAAGAGCATGGAAGATTTTTCCATCTTCTAAGGTTTTTTAAATTTCTTTCTTTAGTGTTCTGTAGTTCTCATTGTAGAGGTCTTTCACCTCGTTTGTTATATTGATTCCCAAGTATTTTTTTCTTTGAGACTATTGTAAATGGGGTAGTTTTCTTAATTTCTCTTTCAGAGGATTCATCATGTATGCATAAACATGCATTAGATTTATGAGCATTGATTTTATATCCTGCTACTTTACTGAATTCGTTTATGAGTTAGCAAAGGAAACTATCAACAATATGAAGAGAGAGCCTTCAGAGTGGGAGAAAATCTTTGCCACACATACTTCAGATAAAGCACTAATCTCCAGAATCTATAAATAACTCAAAAAGGTTTACACCAAGAATTCAAATAACCCAATCAATAAATGGGCAAAGGAAATGAACAGACACTTCACAGAAGAAGATCTACAATCAACAGATATATGAAAAAAACGTTCAACATCTCTAATAATAAGAGAAATGCAGATCAAAACTACCCTAAGATTCCATCTCACTCCAATTAGAATGGCTATTATCAAGAATACTAGCAACAATAGGTGTTGGTGAGGATGTGGGGAAAAAGGTACACTCATACATTGCTGGTGGGGTTGCAAATTAGTGCAGCTACTCTGGAAAGCAGTGTGAAGATTCCTTAGAAAACTTGGAATGGAATCACCATTTGACCCAGCTATCCCACTCCTTGGCCTATACCAAAAGAACTTCAAATCAGCATACTACAGTGATGTAGCCACATCAGTGTTCATAGCTGCTCAATTCACAATTGCTAGATTATGGAACCTAGATGTCCTTCAACTGATGAATGGATAAAGAAACTGTGGTATAGATATACAGTGGAATATTACTCAGCCACAAAGAAGAATAAAATTTTAACATTTTCAGGTAAATGGATCAAGTTGGAGAATATCATGCTACATGAGATAAGCCAATCCCAAAAAACCAAAGGCTGTATGATCTCTCTGATAAGCGGATAATGATAAATAATGGGGGGGGAGGGAGGCAAGAATGGAGGAAGGATGGATTGTATAGAGGAAATAAAGGGGTGGGGAAAGAGTCGGGGGAAGGAAAAATAATAGAATGAGACAAACATCATTACCCTATGCACATGTATAATTACACAAATGGTGTGACTCTACTTCAGTGTACCACAGGAGAAACAATAGTTGTATCCTATTTGTGTACAATGGATTGCAGAAAGAAAGAAAGAAAGAAAGAAAGAAAGAAAGAAAGAAAGAAAGAAAGAAAGAAAGAAAGAAAGAAAGATTGATTCCATCCATGATTAAAGTTTCCATTTTGACCATTGAATGGTGCTGCTCCATAGAAAAACAAAGCCTAAGAAAGATACGGAAGAAATAAAATTTTTTGTTTCATTGCATTTTGAGTTTTGTATGCTCTTACAATATGAATATCTGAGAATATTTATCCCTGCCACATTACTTTTAAAATAGCTAATTTGATCTTCAAAAAAATACTTTATTCATTATTTAATGTCTTTGGAGCTTTTTGCCAGTATGAGGGGTTGGCTCCTGATAGTTCATAAATACGTTTTTAAGGAACAAGTGCATGAGCAAATATATCGAAAACATTGTATTTTGTGTGTGGCACCTTTACTGTGAGCCACAAATGACACCTCTCAAAAACATGCTGTCGAATCTGTGATTTTCACAAGGTTAATTGTCAAAACAAACCCTTCCGCACTTGGATCAGTGATAGCATAAGCCTCTCCTGTCTCAGCTTACACATTTGGAGCCAGCCTTCTCCTTTGTCATTTACAGCCAACTTATCACTGTCTTATCACTTTCTTTTTTTTTTTTATTGTAAATAAATGGGATACATGTTGTTTCTCTGTTTGTACATGGCGTAAAGGCATACCATTGTAATCATAAATTGACATAGGGTAATGTTGTTTGATTCATTCTGGTTTTTTTCCCTTCCCTCCACCCCTCCCACCCCTCTTTTCCCTCTATACAGTCCTTCCTTCCTTCATTCTTGCCCCCCCTCCCTAACCCTAACTCTAACCCTAACACTAACCCCTCCCCCCTATTATGTGTCATCAGCATCTTCTTATTAGCGATATCACTTTCTTATCACTTCTCCCTTCTGAGATCTCAAACTCATGACCCGTACCTCATACCTGGATGGCAGTGATGTCTGCCTGCTATGAGCTTCCCTTCTTGCTTGTTTGTTCTGGGCCTCTGATTCATTCTTGTGTTTGTTTCTCCTTCCTTAAAAGTCCCCTTTCTCATTTATGACGTCCACCAAAGAACCAAACATGACTTTGGCCTAAATGTAAGACCCAACTTCTTCCATGTTTACATTTTGTTTGGGTCAGCTACGGGAAGAGTATGAAGAGTGAAGTTTTAATCCTGTGCAAACTCCTGGGACATTCCTGATCTAAAGTTCACTCTCCCAGTGGTTTCCCCTTTCCCTAGGCTAATGATCAGAGGCCTCTGCATCCTGCCCTCCTGGTCAGTGGGTCACAAGCCAGATTCCTACTATACCAAACAGTTTGCCCTTATTATACAATGACTTTCTTCTTTCTCATGCTGATCTCTTCTTTTCCTGGGTGTTTTGTTCTTTCATACAGTCTATATTTCCTTTAGTTCATTAATTTCTACTAACTGATTAAGTTTCAGCATTAGATTTAATTATTACAATGCTAGAGAGGTTATAGAGATACTTTTCCTGAGAATTTCAATCATTGTCATCTTCTATTTATTTCTTAAGAACACTGGTGAGAACATCAGCAGAGATGCCCACGTTTTGATTGTCATTGCACATTGGAAATGAGCCAGCAAACCAGGCAACAGGTAAATGTCTTGAGAATAAAGTCTCTATCTATCTTTCTTGCTATTGCATCCCCACAAATTTCAATAGTGTTAAGCTCATAACAGGCATGCAATTAATTGAATACAAGTTGAATTCATCATGAATGAATGATTGAATACACATATATTTCCTACAAGGGTGCAATTATACAATATCATGTTGAGTTCAGTTTATTTTAGTTTGTATTATATCATGAATTTAGCCATGTGACATTAAAGCTCTTGGAAAACATCAGACATATCTATTTGGTTTACAGATAAATAGTATAACTTATTTACTTGTTATTTTATTGAATTCTTGGAGGCCTCCAAATTTTGCTTTAATACACTATTTGGTTCATATATTCTTATGTAAATTTATCTGTATGTATGTGTGTGCATGCATGTGTGTGTGTATAACCATATTTTTTTTATTTTTTATTTTGTGTGGTAAAGTACATGAATCCTGGGCAATCTCCTACAGAGCTACATCTTCAGTTCTTTTTCTTTTTCTTTTTTTTTTTTTTTGAGACAGGGTCTTTCTTAGTCCTCAAAGCTGGCCTCAAACTTATGATCCTGCTGTCTCAGCCTCTCAAGTATCTGGGATTTCAGTCACAAGTGGCAATGCATGGCAATATTTTTTAATTTCATCTTTAGACTAGATCCCTGGTTTTGGCATTTTTAGATCAATATCATACATTTTTAACCATTTTCATTTGTAACAACAAATGTTTTCCTAAAAGTTTTTGCAAACAGCATATGCAATGATGTATTGTATGACTTCAAATAGCATTTAAATAGCACTTGCATCTTTTTCAGAAGAATTAATTTAGCATTTTCAAACATACAAAAGAACAGAAAATGGTATATTGAATTTTTATCATCCAGCTTCAATGAGGAGCAACTCACTCATGACAAATCGTATCCTACCTGTCTCTTCATTGATTTATTCTGCCCTATCATGGAATGATTCCTGTTCCACAAATCCCAAACATTGTGTCATTCACCTATACATATTTAAATATGTTTTTCTAGTAGAGGGTCTTTTATACACAAAACCACAGGAGTATTATCAAAAACAAAACAAACATAACAATAATTCCTTAACATCATTAAAGTTTTAGAGTTAAATGTGTGTTTACATACAAATTTAATATTTCCTAATTTACATCTTTCCAGTCCAACTCTGTGATTGTATGCCCCCTACAATTTAGCAAGTAATTGATCCTTAATTCTTTTGTTATTGTTCATGAATGTTTAAAGCAACATTTATTTATAATAGTCAAAAGTTGGAAATAACCCAAATATCTATCAACTGATGAATGAAAAAGCAAACTGTGGTGTATCCTTACAATGGAATATTATTCTAGCACAAAAAGGAATGAAGCTCTGATACATGCAATGACATGGATGAACCTGGAGAACATTATGCTAAGTAAAGGAAGCCAGTTATAAAAGACCACATGTTATACGAATCCATTCATATTAAATGTCCAAATAGGCAAATAGAGAGAGATAGAAAGTAGTTGTATAGGGATAACAGAAGGAGGACTCAGATAGCGATGGCTAAAGAATAAGGAATTCCTTTTTGATATTATGAAAATGTCCTATAATTGCAGTAATGGCTATACAAGTGTGAACACACTAAGGTCCAATGACTAGTGTACCTTAAATGAGTGAATTGTATGGTATGTGAATTATATCTCAATGAACATTCAGAGGTGAAATGATTAAATGAAAGTTGTAACCTAATCAGTGCATTAAATTCTTATTTGCTGATTTTATTTTCACAATTATATTTTATGTTCAATAAAAGTCAAAGCATATTAGCTAATATAATGCTATCTCTCATATTCTATAATCCAAAATCCAAAATAGCACAACAGAAATATATCACTCATGAATATAAAAGGTCCAAACACACATTACTGTAACCTACTACAAGAATTAGTGCAGGGGTCAAAGCTTTGTACATCTGTTTACTCTGCAATTCCTTTATGTTTTGAAGTCTTCTGTTGGGTCCTCTGCCTCTAGTAAGTGAATAAAGAAGGATAAGACGAAACAGGTATATCTTATCTCTAAAGTTACCCATATCATTCCATTCATCTTCTCATTGGCAAGAATCTGTCACATGAGGTCAAGAAGCTGCATAGTCCTCTTGGAAAATAAAGTTCATGGCTAGGTAGCCATTTTCCAGAAAATATTCTTTGCAAAAAAAATGAATAGGAATGTTTGGTTGTCTGATAGCCACTTCTGCCACACTAGACCTTTGCAATGTGTCTTTACCAACCTTCCGGAGGGAGGACTTACCTATGGTATGTACTCAAAAAACATGCTGTGTTTTAATTAATTATCTAAGTTATTTAACACATATAATTCATAGAAAATATCATTTATTAAATGTGAAATGTTGTGAGCTTGTGAATCAGAGTAAAGGAAGAAATGAATCATTTGGTTTCTGTAAAAACACATTTTTGTATGGACATGAAGATTCAGAAATTTACCAGTTTGTTATATATACAAACTATGGGCTCTTTATGCAGCCAAGATGTGATTGCTTGTGTGAATTTGCCATTTGGTTTGTATATTCATGTAAAATGTAATCAGTGTATACACATTTATTTTTCTATTTGTTTTACCAAGATAGATGCACAAAGATAGTCATCTCTCTAACATTTCTTCTTAATCACCAAAATACAATCTATGGCTTCAAATATGTGGTCATTTGCAAAATTTTGACATAAACAATAAGGTGAATATTGTATTGATATCAAATATTTTGTTAACGTTCATTTATACGTGTAAAATATTTTCAATGCATTCTTACAGGAACAGATCTCAAAAGATACTGTAGATATGTTTTATAAAATTGTATATTATATTAGTTTTCAATTGACACTTAGTATATTACCACAAATTTCTCCTTAAAACAATATTCTTCTATTATATCATGGTCCCGTAGGCGAGACATATGCCAAAGGATAACTAGACTCTCTGCTCAGGGTTTCACAAAACCAAATAAAGTTTCCAGCAAATCTGAATTCTTTTCTGAAGACTCTGAGGCACAATTCATATTAAAATTCATTCAGTTTTTTGGCAGAATTCAGTTTCTTGCATTATAGAACTGAAGTAACCTAGTTTTGGGCACGTGTTTGCTCCCTCTTCCCGTCAAAAGTGTTTGGGCAAATCCTTCTGAAGCTTCACAAACTTCTGAATTCCCTTCGGCCTTCCTCTCGTGCTTTTCAAGGCTCATTTGATTAGCTGAGACCCACAAAAAGAATCCAGAATAATCTTCCTAACTTAAGGCCCACTGATAGTTTCCTTAATTACATCTGCAAAGTTGTTCCTTTTTCCATTTAGGGTAACATATTCACACTCACAAGCATTAGAGTGCAGTGTCTTCTTCGAAGCCATAATTCTACTTATTTCAAACAAATGACCATAGATAGCTAAAACAACATGAAACCTGCAGTTTATATATGTTCTCCAGCAACCTCCTACTATACTACTATAGAAAACACCTCAGATAGTCAACTTAAAAAGAGAAGAGGTTTATTTTGACCCAAAGTTTTGGAAATTTTGATTAGCCCATCATTGATTGGCTCCATTAATTTGAAAATGTATGGCAGCAGTTCACCAGGGTGGCAGCACAGGGTAGAGGAGGCTGCTCATCCCATGGCAGATAGGGCCCAAAAGAAAAAGGCAGGAAAGACTGGGATCCCAGTATGCCCTTTAAAGGTATTACCTCAATGGCCTAACTTCCTTCCACTATACCCCCTACCTCTTAAAGAACCTCCACCTCCCATTAGCACCACAAGTTGGTGACCAAGCAAATATATGGGTCTCTAGGAACATTTCACTTTCTATTGCACATTAAATTGGTACTCTAATTCATGAGTTCTTTTCTTTCTTTTTTTTTTTTTTTTTTTTTTTTTTTGCAGTGCTGGGGATTGAACCTCGGGCCTTGTGCTTGCAAGGCAAGCACTCTACCAACTGAGCTATGTCCCCAGCCTCCATGAGTTCTTTTCTGTGTTTCTTGATTTTGTTTTCATTTGAATGGATGTTACATATTTTACCGAAAAAAATATTATAGAAAAAAATTTTCTATGTTTAGCAAATGAACATTCTTCAAACGTGACAGCTGTCCATGGACAGAGACTTGCTGACTTTGTAGTTTGATTACAATACTTGCTTCCTGAGTGCTTTTCTAATTTTATTCCCCCCAGGTGCTCCAGAACCAGACATGGTCTGCCTCTCAGAAGTTAAATGAATGGGCTGTCAGGAACTGATGTAAAATAGGATATGACAGAATAGGTCTAATGATACCAGTTTCCAAAGCCAGAGGTTTATATGCGGGTTTCTTAAAAATGTGTAATGAGACGGTGGCTCTATGGGCAATGAGATGTGTCCAGGCCTAGTAATGAGATGTTTGGCTGAAAAGCTGTAATGAGATGCTTGGCTGGGACTCTAATAAGATTGCTTGCTGGGAGTGTGTAATTAGTCGTTTAACTTGGTGTATGCAATAATGGGTGTGACTAGGAGCATAATTAGTTTGGGGGTTGAGAAGTGTGGTGCACACGTAACTAGACTGCAAAGAGAAGATCAGGCAAGCCTGTGGGAATGACTTGTAGATGTGTTGATGTACACACTGAGGGGGAAATGAAGTGTACAGAAAGCAACTGTTCCGCTGGGGCTGAAGATGGCATAGACCCTGAATAGTGTGTGGACATCAGAAGGACTGAAATGCAGGATGAGGCTATGGTAATAAATTCATATATGGAGGTAGAGTATAGGCTTTGGCCAAGATGATTAAGGTAAAAATCTCTGTTCTATCACTATGGGGACAATCTCAGGCAAGTTATTTGCACACCTTCTACCTCCCATTTTTATTTGTAAATGCAGGGTATCAGTAAGACTTATCCGTATGGTCACTGTGAAGATTAAGCAAGTCCATCAAATGAGTTTAAAATAGTACCAGACATGGACTTGAGCACTCCACACAAGTGCTAGGTCTCATGGGGTGCTGGGACCTGCAACAGCATTATTGAATTTAATCCTCATGACAATTCTATAAGGAAACAAAGTTTTGGAGACATTCTCTTGCTTGTCCTGAATTGCACAACTAGCCAGTAAGCAGAAAAGAGGTCTATGTCTAGAGATGGTTTCTGTTTTGGAAAGTAAGATGTCTGTTGCAGAAAGAGAAGACTGTGAGTCTGAGAACCAGTTTCTTTGGGAAGTCATGAGGAGGAGAGTACAATAAGTGGTACACTGATCAAATCCAGCAATTGGTCTTGGAAAGAGAAATGTCAGAGTCACATAGTGGGATCTGAATGCCATCCCCACCCTGGCCACCATTTCTTTATCAATATTATTGGGAATTGTGTCCCCACATCTTAGGTGGCTTTAAAAGTTGAAAAGACAAAATATATGTTAAAGGGTTTAGGAATAATGTCTACTACATGTTAAATTTTAGTTAGGAATGTATTAACCTGTAAAGTATAGAAAACGTAATAAAAAATCCTTAAGGAAGGGTTTGAGCTGTTATCACTAAATCAGAAATCTGGATGTAGGTGGGCCTGTTTTCCTGATCTGCTGCGCATAGAATACAACAGTCTCTTCATAGGTAACAATGTTGTGACTCAGAGCATAATATCTCAATTTTATAAGCAAGAAAAAGGGTGAGTGAGAGTGGAAAGGCAAAGGGCCACCCATACACAGATGTGAGTCAGCCCCATTGTGTTAACTTTCTTTAAATTCCAACAAATGTTTTCCAATTGCTGCCCGTTGGCTGCGTAGGAGACTTGTAAAATCAGTTTGTTAGCTTTCAGTTTTCATATACTGAAATGGTGTTTTTTGTGGAATGGTAAATGAACTTTATTTAGGTTATTACCATTTTTTCATTGTTTGATCTGTCAACATAGAGGTAAGTCTTAGTGATGGAGTAACTGTTTTTTTTACTAAAAACTCTTAGTAAGTTAAAATAAACCTTGTGGAGGGGTAGATCATTCTCAAGACAGTGGGACCACTATCTGTAGGATAATGACATTTCTATAATTTTGCATACTTTGTGCTATAAATAAGTCTCCAGATTTTAAAAAAAAAAAAAAAAACACTTCCTTTTTGAAAACTTACTTGACATTTTCTTTATTTTACCTGAAAGAAGGAACAATACTTTCACATAGCAAATCCAGTAATTATACAACATCAACAAATTGATTTATCTCTGTGAATACAAAGGGTTAAAGCCCTGCGTATTTCACTACAGGCATTTTAGAAACTCAGGGATTCCACAGTGATCATTAGCTCTATTTCCACAGAGTGATTATAGTCCCTCTTCTTCATCTCTTTCTCTAAGCTCGAAAAGAAAATTTCTTATACAATATGAATGACCTCTCCTTGAGCCTGGGCTCTGCTGTGAATTCCTCCTTTGATGATGAAAAGGTGATGGTGGATAATGTATTATTCAAGTTAGCCTAAATTATGTCACAGTAAAATAAGACGTCCACCTCTGAATAGCAAAGCAGTATCAAAGGACCATTTCCTATTATGTTATAAATCGGAAGAAAGCCCTGCTCACCAGAAGCCCAACCCCCAGGGATGCAGGTGGACAAAGGCCCTGCCATCTGATCAAGTCATTTTCTCAGTTCGAGGCTCAGGATTTAGCACTGTCTTTATAGAGAGGGATGGAGAGTCACAGGGAAGTAGATACTTTGACCTGGAAGCGGTATGAATTATCTTTCTTCTTATTTCCTTAGCTAGAACTTTTCTCATGACCACGTACCTAAAAGGTAAGAAAAACTGTTCATCAATGAACACTTGCTTAAATCTACACCAGTTATAATGTTCCATTTCTATAAACTCCTTAAAATAGTTTCTATTTGGTCCCTTTACTTCCTTACTCTTGCTCTGGCAAACCTAATTCTTACCACAACTTCCTAGAGAAATATCTAATATAAAAGTCACCCAAAACTGATCTTTACCCAACCCTTTGTCCTTAATCATTGTCTTAATATAACATTCCCAAAATATGTAATCGTAAGTAAGTGCTTAAAAAAAATTCTATTCCTATGACAACAGTTCTTTAAGTGACTCTCTAGCATGATCTGGTTCCAGACTTATTCTTACTTCATTTCATTTTTATCTTCAAACTTTCCATTCTAAACTGTTTTTCTCTCTCTGCTTTCAATTACTTTGAGTACAAATTAAAAAGTGGAATTTTGGGTAATTGCTTTTATATTGACAAATATGGTAATTCAACTTTTCATCTTTTAAGGAATCACCATATGGCTTTCCATAGTGTCCATAGTACTGCACCATTTTACATTCTTATCAGTAATGAGCAAATATTTCAATTTTTCTACATCCTTCTATTCAGTTCTTTTAATAGCCATCTAAAGGATTTTGAAGTGAAATCTCATTTTTGATTTGCATTTCCCTAATGGTTAGTGGTTTGGGCAACTTCTCATTTGTTTATTGACGATTCATATATCTTCTTTGGAGAAATATCTGTTGAATGTCTTTCCCCATTGAGTATTTTTTATTGTTGAAGTTTTTAAAAATGCTGGATATTAATTCTTTATCAGATAGGTGATTCACAAATGTTTTCTCTCATTCCATGGATTCATCTCACTCTCCTGATAATGGCCTTCGATGCACAGAAGTTTTTAACTTTTATATTCCAATCTATTTTGATTATTTTACCTGTGCTTTTGGATCCTACTCAAGAAACCATGCCAAATGAAATATCATGAAGTTTTGCCTTATGTTTTCTTATAAGAGTTCACTTGTTATGGTGTTTATATTTAGGTCTTTGAATTAAGTTTTGTATAGAGTCAGGTAAAGGACCGATTTCATTCGTTAGCGTAAGGGTATCTAGTTTTTTCCAAATTCTAATAGTTGAAAAGACTATCCTACCCTATTGAATGATCTTAGCATCCTAGTAGAATATCATCCAACTATAAGAATTTTCTTCTAGGCTCTATTCTATTTTCTCCACATATACATCTACCTTGATTCTAGTACCACACTGTTTTTATTTCTCTAGCTTTGTAGTAACCATTGAAACCAGGAAATGTGAGACTTCCTACTTTATTTTTCCCACAAGGTTATTTTGACTATTTAGGGTTTCATTAGATTCCACATGAATTAAATAATTGATATTTCTATTCCTAAAAAGTGCATCATTGAGATTTTTATAAAAATTACATTGAATGTGTAAATCCCTTTGGGTATTATTGTTATTTTAATTATTAAACCTTTCAATCAATAACAAGATTTTATTTCAATTTATGTTTGTTTTTCATTTTCTTCAGCAATCTTTTTTATCTTCAGAATTCAATATTTTCACCAACTTAGTTAAATTTAATTCCTAAGTATTTTTATGCTGCAATACAAATAGAATTGCATACTTAATTTTCTTTCAAATTATTCATTTTTAATATACAGGAGCATAGATTAATTGTATATTCTGATATCATATCCTGTAACTTTGCTGAATTAATTAGTTTGCATACTTTTTTGTGGAATCATTGAGGTGTACTCCATATAAGATTCTGTCATTTGCAAACAATGATAATTTTATTTCTTCCTTTCTAATTGGTTGGTTCCACCCTTTGCCCCAGGCCCAATTGCTCTGAAGTTGTATTATAGAAATGATGGAAACAGGCAGACTGTCTTATACTTCATCTTACAAGAAAAGCTTTCTGTCCTTTACCAGTGCATATAATGTTGTGAGTTTTTATACATAAACCTTATATTTCTGAGATATTTTCTTCTATAGGCTAATTGTTTTCAACATGCAAAGTGTTGAATCTAAGTAAATAAAGATGATTATGTTTTCTTTTTCCTTTATTATAATGGTTTATTATAATGGTTTATTTATTGTATGTTGAGCCATCTTTGCCTTTCTAGAATATATCCCTCTTAAGCATGATGGAAAATTCTTTTAATATGTTACTGAATTTGGTTTGCTAATATTTTACTTTTAATATATTGTCAGATGATCAAATTGGACTGACTAGTATTTTGTTGAGGACTTTCACATAGATGTTCTTAAGTGATATTGATGAAATTCCTTTTATTGTGTCTGTTCCTAGCAAATTTTCTATTTCTCCTAGGTTGTCTGATTTGTTAGAATCTAATTTTTCATAATAGACCTTTATGATTTTCTTCTCTTGCAATATGACTTGTAATTCTTTTCTGATTTATAAGAGTATTTCTTTTTTTCTTATTCTGGATGAAGTTTATTTTGTTTGTATTTTTAAAATAACAATTTTTAGTTTTACTTATTGTTTAAAATTGTTTTTCTATTTTATTCATTTCTGCTCTGATCTTTATTGTTTCCTTTCTTCTATCAAATTTGATTATTACTTCTTTTTCTAGTTCCTGAATGTATAAGTTTAGATTGTGCGTATGAGATCTTTTTCACTATTAATGTAAACATTTGTCTTATACCATTTTATTTGCTGTAACAAAATACCTGAGCCTTGTTACTCTATTAAAAAAAAAAAAAACTCATACTTTAGAAGTCTGAAAGTTCAAGATTTGGCAACCCACCTACCTGTTTGACCTCTTATAAGGGCCCTGTTTTCTGCATCACAACATGAAGCAGGAGTAGTCCAGCACATGGGGTGCAAAGTTTTATAACAATCTACTATCACAAAAACTAACTTGCTCCCCATGACTAGCATTAATTCTTTCTTTGGACAGAGCCTCCAATGACCTAATCACTCATGCTAGGTCCATTTCTTAAAGTTTCCATGAGTCCAACTCCACTGCACTGAGGATGAGACCCCAGCACATGAACCATTTGGGTACCAAACTATGGCACTTTCTTTTTAGTGCTGCTTTTGCTGCCACCCGTAACTTTGGGTATATTGTGTTTTAATTTTCGTTTTTATTGGGTTATTCTCTACTTTTTAAAAAATTTCTGGTTTGACCTAATAGTTGTTGAAAAATGTTTTTTCTAATTTCCCTATATTTGTAAACTTCCCTGTATTCTTATATTGACTTCTAATTTTGTTCCAATGTAATCAGATAATATACTTTTCAAAATTTCAGTCTTTGTAAGCTTGGTAATACTTGTTTTATGACCTAGTATTTAATCTACTCTGGTGAATGTTCTGTATACATTGAGAAGAGTCAGTATTCTGTGGTTCTTCAGGAGGATTTTCTGTAGATGCCTGTCAGGTTCATTTGGTCCATGGTGCACCAAATTCTGCTTTTTCTTATTGATTTTCTGCCTGGATAATCTAATCCATTGCAAAGGGGTGTGGAACCTCTCACTATCATTGTATTGCTGTCTACTCCTTTCTTAAGATTTATTGCTGTTTATTTTATATATTTTATTCCTTTATTATATTATATATGTTATATTGTATTATAATAAATTTAGGTAAATATTTAATTGTTATAATATAATAGGTATAAAATATATATACTTGTTTTGCTTTCTTTCTGAACTGACCCTTTCATCATTATATAGTGAATTTATTTGTTTTCTGTGATAATTTTTGACTTAAGGCTATTTTCTTTTCAAAGTCTACACATCATTGCTTTTTTTTTTTTTTTTTGATTAGCATTTGCATGGAATACACTTGTCTCTCTCCCCTTTCAACTTATATGTTTTCTTAAATCTGAAGTGATTCTTTTGTAGTCAGGACATAATTGGACCTTGGTTTTTAATCATTTACCCACTCCATGTCATTTTATTCATGAGTTTTGTCCATTTATATTTAAAATAATTATTGATAGGTTGAATTACTGTGACCTTGTTGTTAATTGTTTTTTAAATGTTTCCTAGTTCCCTGTTCCTTTTCTCTTGTCTTTATAATTTGATTTTTTCTCATATTTTTTGATTCAATTCTTTTCTCTTTAATTTTTTTGTGTGGATCTATTTAGTGCCGCTTTGTGGTTTTTATAAGGCATACATTAACAGTTTTAAACTTAAATAGTCCTTTGTATGCTAATAACAACTGAACTTTAATGACATACAGAAACTCTAAATTTTACCTCCCCTAATGCTATTTTATGTAAGAATTATTGCTAGATTATAAATGCCTTTTTTGATGTCAGATTTTCTTTCTTTCCATACTGTCTTTCTATTAACAAATTTCTATGGTCATAGTTATTCTTTCTAATTACTTTTCTTCAATGATTTTTCTCAAAATATTTTTTATGACCTGTCTTCCAATTTGCTTTTTTTCTTTTTTCTGTCTTTTTTAATAAACTGTTAAAATTCTCTAGTGAATTTCTCAACCCAGTTACTTTATTTTTCAGGTCCAGAATTTTTGTTTGATTCTTTGAAAACTAATTTTCATCTCTTTGTTTACATTCTCATTTCATTTACATATCACTTTCCTGAATTCTTTTAGTTATTTGTGTCTCCCTAGCTTGTGAAACATGTTTAAAACAGTTACTTTGAAGTCTTTTCTAGTAAGCAAAATACTTGTGGTTTTTGAAGGCCTAGAGTTAAACAGAATCTTTGAATGGGTTGTTTTCTTTCTCTCCTCCCTCTCCTCCCTCCCTCCCTCCCTCCCTCCCTCCCTCCCTCCCTCCCTCCTTCCTTCCTTCCTTCCTTCCTTCCTTCCTTCCTTCCTTCCTTCCTTCCTTCCTTCCTTCCTCCTCCCTCCCTCCTTCCCTTTCTTTATTTTCTTTCTTCCCTTCCTTTCTTTCTTCTCCTTGTGATCTGTAATTGAAAACACATTTCAAAAAACAGATTATTTAAAAGAAGAGTCGTCACTCCCGGTCTTTGACACTGGTTCAACATAGGAAAAACCTTCACCAACTAGATAGTCATGTTCCAAGACTTACAATCCACCCACTGTAAAGACTTAGGGTCTTCTCAGGATTTCTCTGGGTATATGCCTTTCCTGCACTGTGTGTTTGCATTTTTATTTTTCCTGAGTTTCCTTGTATGTAGCTGTTTTTAAATGTCTCATTTTATATGAGAATCTAGCTCCCATTTCTTCTTTGAGATTTCAGTCTTCGCTGTATTTTTTGCTCAGTACCAGGCAGGTCAGAAGTTTCATTTGCCTCCATGAACCATACTAGCTTGGGGTCCAAACAGCCCTATTTTTAACTGAGCTCCATGAAGTGACACAGAGACCAATCCCTCAAGTGGTCCCCAGACAGCTTAGAACTTTGCAAATTAGTTCTTTCCTGCTCTTTTCTATTCACAGAGAACTGGAAAATGGTCACCTGCTTCTCTCAAATTATGCCACACTCCAAGGAAAAGGGTAGGGACAAGAACAAGTAAAATCCACGTGAAATTTCTTAGTGTTTTGAAAATTGCTTGTTCTTGATTGCTTGCTCAATTAATTGCTGTAGACTTTTAACTATCAAAGCACCTATGAAGTTTTTTAGGGAGTCTCTATTTGTGTGCATTGTTTTTGTTGGGGAATGAAGGTCTGGACCCTTTTAGTGTGTCATCTTGCTAACATACTTCTAATTTAAATCTTAAACTAAGAATTCAAATCAGATGTTAAATTTCTCTAGCTCATTTTAGTTAGCTCAGTTATTTTATTTTTTAGGTACCATAAAAATGTTTTTGTTTTTCCAGCAAGATTACCATAACACAGAGATGTTGTGTAACCTTGCCACACAGAGGAAGTAACCCACAGAGTGGAGTTTTGAAACATAGTCCATAAATCTAGAATTTGGGGGACAAGACTTTGTCCTGAGACAGAAGAAAAGCCTGATGTTCTCCACTGATTTTTAATCTTTCATTCTGACTTTGAATTTAGAAGCAATAGAGGAAGACATAGTCTTATAGTTAAATCCAATTACTATGTCATTGCTAAGTAGAAAAAGTCAAAATGGACCAGCTCACCTAAAGAAAGACATTCAAAAGAAGAAAAGAAAAAAAGACACATCATTGATATAAATAACACACAAAAGAAAAACTAACTTTACCCTTCAGGTGTGCAGAGTATCTATGAGTAATGACTTTTTATTTTAGTTATTCTTTTGCTAAGTGTTTTGAAATCCACTGAGCAGGAAGGGTCACCAGAAGGATGATTTAGTGGAAATTGGAAAACAATAGTTTTAGAAGACTGTTTGATTTCAATATATAGCTTATGCTCTCTGGGAACCTCTCTCTTCTTTGTATTGAGACCACGTTTGGCAAGCAGTTGGCAGGAGGCAAAGGTCTGCAACAAGGGACTACAAACCAGACAATTACTGGAATTCAGAAAAGCAAAAAAGGCTATCCCCATACACAGGACTGAATATCAAACAGCAATTTTCTCTCACACTGTAAATGAAGTGCATCTGTCTGTTCCACTCTAGCTTCTGTCTAAAGGCCTATAGAGGGAGGTCTATTCTCAGAGTCATCAAATAAGAATCCTTCCCTTAATATTCAGTGATAAGGCCAAAATTAATGGTTCAGAGGACTTAGATTATAATCTACTAATGATCAATCGATAACTATTATCACAAATTGACACGTTATGAGAAACTCAAAATTCAACTCAACTAACCTTTAATGAGTATCCAAAATGGACCCAACTTTTACAGTTTTTTAGAGTAATATATTGAAGAAGATATTTTTATTTCAAGGAGCTTAATAAGTAAAAGTTGCAGGAAAATATAAATTGTAGTACGACTTGATTCATACATTCAGGACACATTTGCTCAGTGTTTACTCAGTGCCTACCTCTAGGATAGATGTTAGAGTTAAGAACAAAAAAAATTGAATAATACATTGTTCCTGCTCTTAAGAATCTACAGAGTGAGGTACAGAAGAAAAACACAGAAGACCATGACATTGAAATAAATTAATAATCATGGTGTACTCTGGTATATGCTTAGGTAAGAGTGTATAGCAATTGCAGAATCAGAGAAGTGAGGAGGAGCTATTTTCCTTCCAGAAAATTCAAACCTTTTTTGCTGTTGCAGTTTAGCTATGGGCATGTTCAATGAGCTAGTGGTGCAAAGAAACATCGACGTGCTAGCTTTAAGAAGAAAGCTTATGTTATAAGCAAGATGTACTAAGAGATGGATGAGGAGAAAAGCATTGGTCTTCTGAATACACAAATGCATAGTCTTGAGGATATCCACTTTATTTCTGCAGTGTAGTGACTGTCCCTTGTCTATGGGAGTTTGTACAGAGAGAGAGATAACTATAAAAACTGACAGTTCTTACATTAAAGTATAAAATATGAGTGACCAACCACTGCAGATTACTCCAATGGAATGAAATTTGAAAGAGTATCAATTACGATAGTCCCCTGGTAGCATAGAGCATCACAACAGATGCTATTGAGGCCAGGCAGTCTGGCAAGGTGCTGGTGGACAAGCAATGGCCACCAAACATGATCTGTGGTGTCTGGCATACCCAGGGAGGCAATGCAGAACAGCAGAGGAAACACAGAGGTTTGGTGTACCCAAGGTAAAGCAGCACCCCCCCCCCCCACACACACACCATCCATGTCTCCTGGTGGTAACCATCACAGAAGGCAGATAAAATTTGTGTGTTGTATGTACACATACACAGGAAGGTGCCTGACATAAGGTATAATGCATGAAAGTGTCTTTTTGCTTTTATAAAAAATCTTTAGTTATAACTCACGTACCATGCAATTCCACTAAGTTGTGCAAATCAAAGGTTTTGAGTATCCACAGAGATGTGAAACTATCATCTTGCTCTCACTTTAGAATGTTTCCTTATTACCAAAAAGAATTCCCTTACTCACCCTCAAGCCTTGTACCATCCTTTCCTTCTGATCTTTATCTCCTGATGACCACTCATCCTTTTTCTTCCCCTGTGGGTCTGGCTCTTCTTGTTTCGTATAAATGGAATTATGCAATGTGAATCCTTTCGTGAGATTTGTTGTTTCACATCCTTCATTTAGGTCTGTTTATGTTCTTACAGGAATCAGTATTCCATTCCCTTTCATCAGTCACTAATATTCTAACATATGAGTGCACTATAATTTGTGTATCAAAGCATGAGTTTATAGAGACTTGGGTTTTTTCTAATTTTTAGCAAGTTTGGATAATGCTTCTGAAAACACCCATGTATGTTTCTCTTTGGATGTATGTTTTCATTTCTCTTGGATATATGCTTAGGACTGAAATTTCAAGGTCACAGGGTAACTCAGTGATTATTAACATTTTGAAGAACTGCCAAAGAACTTTCTAAAGTGAATATGTCATTTTGCCTTCCCAGAAGCTATATATGACAGTTTCACATGCTCATCAACATTTGCTAATGTCTGTATTTAATCCTAGTGGGAGCAAAATGGTATATCATTGTGGTTTTAACTTGCATTCTCCAATGACAGTCACTGTTGAATATTTTGGTGCTTAAAGAACATTTGTATATTGTCTTTGAAGAAATATCTATTCAAAATCTTTATTTACTTTTATTAACTTTATTTTTCTCAACACTCGTTGTCAAGATATTTTAATGTATTCTGGATATAATTACCTTGTTATAGAAATACTTTGCAAATATTTTATGCAATTTTGTGGTTTATCTTTTCACATTCTTGGTGGTATTGCTTGTAGCATCAAACTTTTGATTTTGTGGTAGTCAAATTTATTGTTTTCTTTTGTTGTAATTTTAACAATTTTGCCATATAAAAACAAACTCAATTTAATGTAATGAATATTTACTTCTCTGTTTTCTTCAAAGAGTTTTATACTTTGCCCTTTTACATTTTGCTATACAATCTATTTTGCATTAGTTTATGGGTATGGCATGAGGAAGATGTTCAACTTAATTCACCTGCATATTCAGTTGTACTCGTATCATTTGTTGAAAAGACTTTGTATACCCCCACTGAATGGGTTTGGTGCACTTGTTGAAAATCAATTGACCATAGATAAATGAGTTTATCTTTGGACTTTCAATTCTATTCCATCCATATAATCATCTTTTAGCCAGCATTACACTGGTATATTTGCTGTAGCTTTGTGGCGAATTATAAAATCAAGGTGTATGACCCCTCCAACTTGGTTGCTCTAGATTGTTTTGGTTATTCTGTATCCTTATATTTCTAAATGAATTTTAAGATCAGCTTTTCAATTTCTGCAAAGGAGATAGCTAGAATATTGATAGGAAATCTGTTGAAATCTATGTATCATTTGAGGAAGTACAGCATTATCTTTTTATTCATATTTTCCTTTTTTACTTTTATTTTTTAATTATTTTTCCAGATTGCATTTTGATTCATTGTACACAGGTGGAGTACATCATTTTGTTTCTATGGTTGTGCACGATGTAGATTCATACCATTTGTGTAATCATACATGTATGTAGGGTAATGCTGTCTGTCTCATTCCACCATTTTTCATACCCCCTCCCTCTCATTTCCCTCTACATAATCTAAAGTTCCTCCGTTCTTCTCTCACCCCCACCTCCACCACCCCCATTATATATCATCATACACTCATCAGGGAAAACATTCAGCCTTTGGTATTTTGGGATTGGCTTATTTCACTTAGCATGATACTCTACAATTTCATCTTACTGCAATTAGAATGGCTATTATCAAGAACACAACCAATAATAGATGTTGGTGTGGATGTGGGGGAAATGGCACACTTTTCCATTGCTGGTGGAGTTGCAAATTGGTGCAGCCACTCTGGAAAGCAGTATGGAGAATCATCAGAAAACTTGGAATGGATCCACTTTTTGACCCAGTTAACCCACTCCTTAGTTTATACCCAAAGGACTTAAAATGAGCATACTATAGGAACACAGCCACATCAATGTTTGTAGCAGCTCAATTCACAATGACTAGATTGTGGAACCAACCTAGATGCCCTTCAACAGATGAATGGATAAAGAAACTGTGATATATACACACAATGGAATATTATTAGGCCATAAATAAGAATATTATGGCATTTGTAGATAAATGGAAGCAAAGCATTCTTAGCAATAATAAGGAATTTCTGTGATTCTTGGTACCACTGACCTGAAAACTATTTCAGCTCATTGGAAGGACACAGGTGGGCATGGAGTAAGAAATGCTGGTGGCTTGGCTTCCACGGTTGAAACTGTAAGCCTAGAGCAGCAGCAGTTCTGAGTGGGGACCCCTTTTCCTTGGCCACACCCACTCAGGATAGAGCTTCTATTAGGCTGAGCTGGGAGGGAACAAGAGTCTTCAGATCGCAGACTCACTGTCATTACTTAGAATTAGTAGGTTTTATTGAATATATGTGTCTCCATTCACTGTATGCCCATAAGACAATTTCCAGAAAGGAAATGATTGTTTTCTATTTTGTCACGTTTGCTTTTGTTTCTTTTGTCTGGAATTAAGCGATGAATTCATAGGGAAGAACATACATCAAACTCCTTACCTGCAGTCTCTGCCTGTGGTTTCTCAACTTCTTTCTTTCTGGGTTTCTCTCAAAAAGTCGTATGGTCCTGCCCTCCTCCTGTAAACCTACAATAAAACATAGGCCTCTTTGGTCTTGCAAGCAGAGCTGTGCTCTCTTCTGTTTACATTCTTGAAAGAAACCATTATTGTTACTCACCAAATACTGCAGTCATTTTCTCCGAACCTCAAAGCCAGGTGGATGCCGTATACTTCTGTGTGACAACAGTGCTCAGTGTTAGCCTGATACAGAATACATATTTATTGAATAAACAAATGAATCCATGTACTCATGAATATGGTTAGCCAATTGAGGCTGAGAAGTAATTATGCTTTTATCTCTGTAGTTGATAATATGAATAATGAGAATGACATTATTGCAACATATTATTTATCTCAATACTTCCATTGCCCCCTTTTCTATTCAGCACAAATATAAATACCAAACCTCAAATGTAATCCCTGAATATAATTCCTTCTCCCAGGGTAACTTAGAGTTATCCCAGGTTGCTGACTAAAGGCTATTTAATCGTAAAGTGTTTTATAATATGGGGAACAAAGCCAAGGAGTCTTTTCAATAAAGCCACAATTTGCTGTGAAAGAAAAATTAGAATCAGCAAATTTTGGGACCTGACAAATTAGAAAATATTATTACTATTTTTCATCCAGTGTACTTAATAATTGCCAAGTACTTTCTCTAATGTGCATTACAGTCTATTAAATCCTCTTTGTGCAACCATGGTCTATATTCCTATTATTGTACTTATCACACAAGACTGTAATTACTGCACTTATTTATTCATTTATTTCCATCATTAACTTAGGTTCTTTGAAAATCATTACAAAATATTGAATATCTCTATGCCCCAGATGCATGGCGTATAATCAGTGCTCAATGTTTGTTAAACACATCATGTCGTGTATCATCCTGTGTTTTAATGATATGCTTTCATGCTGGCTCCTTCAATCTCCTCAAAGATAGTCTTTTATCTTCTTGACAATATTCTCAGATTAAGTGATTAGATTAACAAGCAAATAAACAAATGAAGAAATTAATAACTAGATAAATGTATTGAAAACTGTTTTTATATTCACTACCTCTGATGCAGGAATGATCCTATTAGCAATTGCATTCATATTTCAATGACTCTGAACTTGGTTACATAGTCTAATTTCTTATAGGGTCTCCATCCCAGAGATTCTCAAGAGAACTCTCAGAGTTCATGAATGGCTGAAGCATTTGGTCCCTGTGATGATATCCCTTACCTCATGATGAAGTTTCTTGGAAGGTTTTCATGGTCTTATAGTAAGAACTTTGTCAAGTCCTTGAGTTATGATTGCCTGTGTCCAGAAAAGAAATGATGAAGTTGATTTTTTCTTTCTTTCTTTCTTTCTTTCTTTCTTTCTTTCTTTCTTTCTTTCTTTCTTTCTTTCTTTCATTTTCTTTTGTTGTTGTTCTTGTCATCAAGTCTTTACAAAGTTGTAAGAAAACTGTCCTTTTTGAGAGGTAGGCATCCACCACAACCTTAAATCTCTAGGAATCAGATCATCTTTCTTCTCAGTTCTGTCAACAAAGGAAAATGGAAGAAAAAGGTTTTAACAGTTGTATAATCCTTTATGGATGTTGAAACATGAGTGAAGTGAGGGCAGATTAGAACTCATGGTTCCCTTAATGTACAAGAGCCGTGGTGCCCTAAGGTGGTAGCACACTGCCAATCGCTAATAAAAGCTGGATGTTGAATTACCATCTTCTTGACTGTCCAGGACTCCCATGGTTTCTACCAGCTAATAGAATGTATCTTCCTGACTACCATCAATAAAGTGAGTTATAATGTCTTTTAAATAAATTATTTGTTTTGCACAATGAAATTAGAGTTAATTTATCTTGCCTGGAACCCACAATCTTGATCAATACAATATTTGAATTTTAAAGATAAACACAATTTAAACAGTTTACTTTCCAGAAAGCTACTCAGCATTAATGTAAATCAACAAATGCAAATTAGTGTCTCAGATAAAAATATTGTTTAACTCCTTCCAGTGGAATGAGTACTGCCCTTTCTCAGATGGGATACATGACAAGTGGCTTACTCCTATCATCTCTTAAGTATCCTGATGCAGACCAGCATCTTTAAAACTATATTCATAAAGCACTAGTTTGAGGATAGTTTAGGGAGTGCTTTGGAATAAGAATATTCATAGTAACAGAACTTCGTCATATCTTGGATGCTAAATCTTCCTCTTGGAGATTCACTGTACATTCTAGCCAAGATTCTGAGGTGTCTTAACATAAAGACTCCCATTTATTCTCCCTTCACTCACTGTATCTGGGTTTAACATGGATCATATATTTTGAAACACACTAATTAACATAATATGGAACAGCAGCCTACTGAAACAATTTGAATAACACTAATGAGTATTGTTGGTGTTCTTCTTGATTTACATTGGAGGAAACAGATGCAAAGCTTGTTCATAGAATTTGCCAAACAACAAGAAATGCTTTAGTGCCATTTTTCAACCCTGTAAAATGTTCCTTGCAAATTTTGCCATCTGCCTCCCACTATGAACAACTTCAGAAGTTGGAAAGTGTAATGGGGGACTCATTTCAAAACAAATGAAAAACAAAATATGTATTGGAAAAATGTGAAGGACCAAATACTCAGAAACCTAATGTCCTCTAGAAAGTAGAACAAGTTCCCTAATTGCATTATAGGTATTAATTGGAATAGAAATATAGCTACTCACATTAGAGGTTAGGGGAGAAGGAGAATAAGGGAAATTGCCATAGTCCTCATTTCTATATTACTAATAATAGGAAATATTAGACCCATTTAAAGAAAGAGGGAGAAGATATAAATGCAAAAATTACTAATGCATATGTAGACATGGATATGGCTTTTAACATATAAAAAAATGACAAAGTGTTTAAGGAGTAGTTAGTAAAAGAGTGGTTCTGTGTGTATTCTGGGTGTGTGTGTGTGTGTGTGTGTGTGTCTGTCTGTCTGTATGTCTGTCTAGGTTTCTTAGTATATACATATATCTTCATATAGAGACTATAACCTAAAAGTATGAAAAATGCCTGGATACAAGCTTATTAATCACACTAACAAATGTACATGGTTGAAACCTACCAACTAAAAATAAAAAACACTTGCATATTTCTTTAGAAAGTAAAATCAAGCACTGTGCAAGAAAAACACATAAAGAGTTTAAGAAAGGTTACAAGTATAAAAGACGTACCAGCCAAAAAAGAACCCAGTCTCTCAATAATGATGAATGACAAGCAGGATTCAGACCTAAAACATTAATAGAGAAAGGAAGGACACTCTGAAACACTAAATATCACAAATGTTTGTGTATTTTAAATACAAAGACACAGTGAAAAATCAATAATATATTAGATAGTAAAGTCCTATCAATTCCAAAGAATAAAAGTAACTCAGAATTATCTGAGTTCTAGAAAGTAGTGTCACTAGATAATAGTATGATTGAATGACCACATGGACAATAAAATAGAACATGTTCTTAGAGCATAATATGCATGAAAATAACCCAACATTCTATTAAACATCCTTAGATAAAAATAAAACTTGAAGTGAAAATTCACAATTTTTGAAAGCTATAAAGATGAAAACATAAAATGTAAACTATGTCAGGAAATTAAAGCTATTTCTGGCAGAAATATTTTAGGTATATTATAGCTTTGTCGATAAGAATGAAAATAAATGTATAAAACACTGAAACTTCAAAAAATGAAAAAGTAAAACAAATAGCTTAGAAGGAAAGCAATTAGAATGTAAAAACAAATATTAATGAGGAAGTATATAAAACAAAATTTATAAATAAATATAAGCAAATTTCTTTAATTTTTCTTGGATAAGACAAATCACTAGCTTTACTAATCATGAAAAAAGGGAAGAGAACATCACTAAAGAAAATTATAAAATATAAAAGATAAAAGAAAAAATTTAAGTATTTGAAAATAGTAACTTGTAAAGTTGTTTACAAATAAACTTAAAAATCTAGATGAAAAGAAAGTAATTGTAAAAAAAATTTACAAAATTGTACAGAAGATTTAAATTCTAAATTAACATATAATTAGTAAATAAAATAATTTAAAAATAAGCCACCATACATATAGTTGATGTGCAAAATCTATAGTTTATGATACATAATTAAGGAATATAAAGTAGCTAAGAGGAGATTCACAAAAACAGCTGTTACCTCTCTAGGAGGGAAGAGAAAGTAATCAAAGGAAGAGTCAGACTGTAATCATTTTCTTCTTTGGAAGTTGGGTGGCTTCAGCGTGTGCAACATTTTCCATATTCTCACTTCATTGTTCCTCATATGAAGGCGTAAGGTCTAAATCCCCTACCCTTAAACTTGGTGGGATTTTGACCTTTTTCTTGAATGCTCTAAGACCAGGACAGAAAATGTTCACCAGCCTGCATTGTATTCACTTGTTCCTGGAATCTCGAGAATCTATGCAAGAAATCTTGTTGCTCAGAAGCTGCCATGAGGTCAGGAAGCCTCAGCAGTTTTCTTCAAATCCTTTCACCACTGCCACCAACCTTGAGAATCACTGTCTGTTCGCATGAGTCCATACTGAAGCTATAAAGTTATTCCCAGGTTTTGAATCTTCCCAGGGGAAGCTCTGAACATTGTCACACAAAGACAAACTCTTCCCATGATATGAGGTCCTAATTCCTACTCAGAGAATCAAAATAAGTGCAATGAGACCAAGCATAATAAAAGTCCCTGTTTGCTAGGCTTTGAGGTAATTTATCACATAGCAATAAAACATAATCATTCACATGAGTATTATTATTATCATTAATAATATCATTATTATTATTAATGTTATGTGTTATATATCCTCATTATATATAGGATATATCCCATGAAAATAAATATTTAAAAAGTAAAGAAGGAACAAGTTTCATATCAGTAGACAGCATTTAAAATACAAAAGAAGAAAAACATGGACTGAATGAAATGGTGGTATTTAGGGTCAGGGTGAACATAGAAAAATTTAGAATGAAAAGAGAAGAGTGCAGTTCTTTTCTTGCTTTCACTGCTTGGTATCATTTGCTTTTAAGGGTTTGTTTTATTTTAGTAAGTATGTTTTAGGTTATAATTTCTTCTTCTATTTGTTTACATTTCATCTGTGTGTGAGGTTATACCCTACAATCACTCTAAGACAGACCAGGGCTATGAAATCTCCATCAGAAACACAGTTTCAGATCCTTGATCAGAAAGGGCAGTCTCACCAAAATCAAAATGGCATTCAAGGCTGCATCAGACAAGTTGGAAAGGCACCTAATAGAAATAGTAGAGAGCATCAGAAGAGGCTGCTGCAGCCTGTGCAGCAGGTAGTGTCCAGGAAAGACAGGATTTGGTATAAGAGGGTCACACAGCAGGCTATGTTGACCTCCCATGACAGCATGATGCACAGCCACCCTGACACCCTGGCCTCAGAAACTGGTGAAAGGCTCAGCAAAGGTGCAGAAAGGCTGAGAGAGCCACGATTGCTCAGTTGTGAGCTTCAGTGTTAGAACCTCAGACTTAAGAGCAACTTTAAGAACAACAAAGAAACCCCTCTTATAGTTGTTCTAAAACAACGGGTAGGAAGAGAAGTTGTAGAATACTCATGTGGGCTTGATGACATTAAAAAGAGCAAAACTATAGAACTGAGGTTAAAGGACAAAGCAGAGTGGCAGCAAGGAAGATAGGGATCAAATGTTAAGTTGCTGATCAGGGATTCCATAATTTGTCTCTGACTCACACAGCTTGTACAGAGCTTCATACACTAGGAGGGATTTGAGTATTTCTGGTTGTAAGAATTGATGGGACTCAAGGACAGGGAGAAAGGACAAAAGCTACAAAAGCAATTACAAGTTAGGAAGCAACAGACCAGAGACCAAGGTGACAGCACTGGGGACAAAGAAAGTTTTGAGAACAAGGCAGCTTTAACCAGGAAGGATATTAGAAAGTTGAAGTCATGCAGGCACATGTGGTTAGGGGTGAGCTGTTGAAACCCGAAAGCAAGTGTGGGTGAGACCATTCCATATGTGCACCTTAGCAAGCCTGAGTATGTGTGGAGGAGAATTCAAGACATAGGGCATAATTTCCACAAAGGTAGCCTCTTGGGGTGCACATCTCCATTGTGGAGGCAGGGTTGAATAGAGAGCCCAATAATCTGTCTCTCCTTGATCTTTTTTTGTTCATTCTTAGTCCATGAACAGGGGTGTATGAATTCTACCATTAATCAATGACTCAGGAATGGTCTCTTTGTAGCATGATTACCCCTCCTGTTTTTAATAAGGCCATTGATTCAGGCCAGAAAATTCAGGAGCACCTATCCCCATGGATACCTTTCAGCTTAAACTTCATATTATTTTTTTAAAAAACTTAATTGTGATCTTTTGAAGAGCCCAATTAAAGGTTTAAAGAAATAACAAATTCCTGAGGTTTCTGTCTTCCTGGATTTCTCTGCAAAGGAGGGAAACAGACTTTCTCTTTTGCCACAGTAATTGATTGTAAAGTCTACTCTGCTTTTGTTTCCTGCTCTTCATCTCCAGTGGCTTCAGTTTCCCTCCTCTATCATTCTCTGTCCTTTCACTTTCCAGCTCTGATGTGGCTCCAACCGCTGTCTGACCCTTGGCTTCCTTCTTTGATTCTCTAAGAGACCCTGACCCTTTGCAATGGATGCAAGTGAACAGCAGCATCCCACAGTCCATGGGTGTCCAAAGCTCACTGCAGAAAAGGCTCATACAGTTGCCAGTAAGCTTTCTTGGGATATCTGCAAGAGACTGGTGTGAATCAGTCATTCTCTTTGAATTGTTTCCTCTTTATTATCGCCTTTCTGGTGTTAAACTTTTGTTCTAAGGAATTTAAATTTAATTGGATGATTAACTCTTGTGTAGGCTTGCATTCAGCACAGAAGGAATTGATTATGTCAAGACCGTTGCAGGCTTTCCTCTTCTGCCCACAGGTTGTACTATACTGGACTGGACCCTGACCCTTCACTGAGTCACAAACCCTGTTCCCTACTGTGAGCCAAGCTTAAGTTCATGGGACGTCAGTAAGTCTGTAAGATCAGGGGCTGCATTATTTACACATTTATTCCTTTGCACATTACACTGAGTGCTGCCACTCAGGGGCAGGGGATATAATTTTTACCCAAAATGTGTGTTGTTTTTGTCCATATGTGGCTATGCAGGCTCATGAGTAAATAGACACTAATCAACTAATGACATCAACTGATGAATAAATGTCTAAGTATAAAGACATGAGGACACCCTGCTTTAAATGTACAATTTGATGTATTTAGGGAGATTGAGATTTCCCTAGGAAGTGACAATCTATCCAAGGACTAATAGTTAAGGATTAACTTGTTAAAAGAGAGGAGAAAATAACAGAATGGAGAAAGAGTGGCAGGGGGAGGGGCTGGGGTGGTATGATTCTGGGTCCCAAATCTGTTTATCAACCCAGGTTCTATTGGATGGGAATTACTGCCTACCCTGGAAAATAGTTGGCATATCCAACCTTCATACATTAATAGCTGGTATCTAGGACCCACATCCTACCCTCCCTCTCATGACAACCACACGCTCTCAGATATTTTGAAGTATCTTCAAAGCAACTTAACACCTCTAGTTAGTGAGAATTACATGGGACTTAGAAAAAGGGCCTTATGTTTGATGGTGACTACCAGGGGGATAGAAGAGAAATTCACATGAAAAAAAGATTGGAAAGAATGATAATGCCTGAATTTTTCAGGGTCCTGAAGGGAGAAATATGTAGGACGATTTTACAGAAACTAATGCCCAGAGTTAATTCTCCTAAACCATTCTCCTGAATGATCACTCTCCTAATAATCAAATATCCTGATCATTGAGCATTTTATTGAATGCTTAATCTTGTTCTTCCCTCTGCTGTACCTTTGTACATGGTTCTGGATCAGTTGTTTTGTGATCATAAATAAGAGTTTAAAAGAGGGTAGGACTGGATCTAAGGTCAGATGCAGCGGCAGGAGCAGGAGAACTGAAAGTTAAAGAAGAAAGAAATTGGAGGGAGATGCAAGATGGTGGACTAGAGGGAAGCTGCATTCCTTCTCCCTCCATAACTCCGGTTTCAAGCAGAGGATATTTGTTTCTTGGTAAGGCAGTTTTTGCTGCTTATCGATTCCCTGGTGTTTACCCCATTTGTCTGCTGTGATCACCTGCAGTCTGCCAGCATATTGACGCCTTTTTGGAGTGCAGACTGCTCACTGTCAGGCGTCTATTATCTGCCATTTGCCTGTCTCTCACCTGTCCATCGCCTGCCTTATACCAATCCATCACCCAACACACCAGGTTCACCTCCCAATTGTCCGACAACAGTCCATTTTGAGACAACAGCCAGGCCCCAGAGGACCCCTGGCCGGACTGACTGAGCCCTCTCTCCAGGATCCCTCAGCCCAACTGATCACTCCCTGCCTTTGGGGCCCTCACATCCACTGACTGCTCCCTGCCGCCAGGACCCCCAGACCAACTGACTGAACACTATCACAGGGACCCCAGACTGACTGATTGCACCCGGCCTCCAGGATCCCACAACCACAACCAACCTCCAGGACCCCTGCCTGACCAACCACATCCCACCTCCAGGATCTCCTGCTGACCATGTCCACTTCTGAGCTGCAGCTCCCCATTTTCCAACACACTTCAAAGCCAGTGTGGCCATCTTGGATAATCCTGGAAGCCATAGCTCGGATTTTTAGGTGGCACAAATCCCATCCTGAGATGCCTGCTGGAGACTTGAACCTTTCTTTCAAAAAGAGTTTTGGAAACCTATAGGGCCACTATAAGCCTATAGGGGGAAATCTGCAATACCCCAGATCGGCACTGCTAGAGGGGAAGATACATGAACAACATGAAAAAACAAGGGAAGAAAATGATCCAAACAAATCTAGATTCTATAGTGATAGAATCCAATGACAATATGTTAGAAGAAATGTCAGAAAAAGACTTCAGATTATACATGATTAAGATGATTTGTGAAGCAAAGGATGAGATAAGAGAGCAAATGCAGGCAATGGATGATAATACCAATAAGCTGAAAGAGCACCGGCAGGAAGCAAAAGATCATTTCAAAGAAGAGATAGAGATTCTCCAAAAAGAACCAAATGGAAATCCTTGAAATGAAGGAAACAATAAACCAAATAAAAAACTCAATGGAAAGCATCACCAAAAGACTAGACCAGATCCAAGATGGCGGTCTAGAGGGAGGCTGCGTTCCTTGTTGCTCCGCAACGCCGGATTCAGGCAGAGGATATCTGTTTCTCTGTGACGCAGTTTTTGCTGCTTATCGATCCCCTACTCTTTACCCCATTTGTCTGCTATGATCACCAGTGATCACCTGCAATCTGTCAGCATATCGACGCCTTTTTTGAGAGCAGATAGCTCACTGTCAGGCGTCTATCATCCGCCATTTGCCGGCTTCTCGCCTGTCCATCGCCTGCCTTACCCCTATCCATCACCCAACGCTCGAGGTTCACCTCCCAATCATCCAACAGCTGCCAGCAGACTGAGCGCGGACTGCCAGGGGAGAATCAGCTGCCTGCTACTGCCTGGAAGTTCACTGTCACACTGCCTGCAGGTTTGATTACACGTGGCTGCCGCCATTTTGAGACAACAGGTAGGCCCTGTAGGACCCCTGGCCGGACTGTCTGAGTCCCGTCTCCAGGATCCTTCAGCCTGACCGATCACTCCCTACCTCTGGGGCCCTCACATCAACTGACTGCTCCCTGCTGCCAGGACCCCCAGACCAACTGACTGTGCCCTATCTCGGGAACTCAGAACGACTGATTGCTCCTGGCCTCCTGGATCCCACAACCACACAACACACACCCGACCTCCAGGACCACTGCCAGACCAACTGCACCCTGTCTCCAGGACCTCCAGCTGACCACGTCCACCCCTGAGCTGCAGCTTCTCATTTGCCAACACATTTCAAAGCCAGAGCAGCCATCTTGGATAATCCTGGAAGCCATACCTCCGATCTTCAGGTGGGGCAAATCCCATCCTGAGACACCTGCTGGAGGCTTGAAGCTCATTGTCAGGTACCTCTCATACATCAGGCTACTAAACACTGGGAAGTTTCATTAGTATATGACTGTTATACAGTAGATTTTCTTTTTTCTCCTTTTTATAAAAAAATTCAAGGTTTTATTTCTTTATGTTTCTTGCTTTCTTTTCCTTCTGTTTACCTGTTCCCTCAGAGTCACTTTCTCCCTTATTAACATGCTAACGTCCGATTTCTTTTGATTACACTCTCACTCTTTCTATTTTCTAGAACTTCTGTATATTCTTTTATTATCCCATTAATAGCCATATTCTTCATCCCTCTGCATCCTCTTTGTCCTCCATGAGAAACTGCAGACATTATTGTAAACCTGTTTGTTTTACCGAAGATAACATTTGAACACATTTTGTTTATTATGACAATTTTGTTATTGTCCCCATAGGGGCTGTTTGGTCTAGGATTGGGCAGTGTCTGATTTGGGCACTGCTAATATTGATCTCCCCTTAAAGAAAGGGTTTGGAAACCTATAGGGCCACTATAAG
Source organism: Sciurus vulgaris (assembly GCF_902686455.1). Classification (NCBI taxonomy): domain Eukaryota; kingdom Metazoa; phylum Chordata; class Mammalia; order Rodentia; family Sciuridae; genus Sciurus; species Sciurus vulgaris. The sequence goes on from NC_136463.1 coordinate 75,769,050, forward strand.
CCTATAGGAGGAAATCTGCAATACCCCAGATCGGCACTGCTAGAGGGGAAGATACATGAGCAACATCAAAAAACAAGGAAAGAAAATAATCCAAACGAATATAGATTCTATAGTGATAGAATCCAATGACAGTATGTTAGAAGAAATGTCAGAAAAAGACTTCAGATTATACATGATTAGGATGATTTGCGAAGCAAAGGATGAGATAAGAGAGCAAATGCAGGCAATGAATGATAATACCAAAAAGCTGAAAGAGCACCTGCAGGAAGCAAAAGATCATTTTAACAAAGAGATAGAGATTCTCAAAAAAAAATAAAAAAATAAAAAATAAAAAAAAAAAAAACAAGAAATCCTTGAAATGAAGGAGACAATAAACCAAATAAAAAACTCAATGGAAAGCATCACCAACAGACTAGACCACTTGGAAGACAGAACCTCAGACAATGAGGACAAAATAGTTAATCTTGAAAATAAAGTCACCCAAACAGAGAAGATGGTAAGAAATCATGAACAGAATCTCCAAGAACTATGGGACATCATGAAAAGACCAAATTTAAGAATTATTGGGATTGAGGAAGGCACAGAGATACAAACCAAAGATTTCAGTGAAAGGTTTCTATTCAATGAAATAATATCAGAAAATTTCCCAAACCTTAAGAATGAAATGGAAAATCAAATACAAGAGGCTTACACAACACCAAATGCACAGAATCACAACTGATCAACACCAAGGCACATTATAATGAAAATGGTTAACATTCAAAATATAGGATTTTGAAGGCCGCAAGAGAAAAACGTCAGATTACATATAGGGGGAGACCAATACGGATAGCAGCAGACTTCTCAACCCAGACTCTAAAAGCTAGAAGGGCCTGGAACAACATATTTCAAGCTCTGAAAGAACATGGTTGACAACTAAGAATCCTATACCCAGCAAAACTAACCTTCAGATTTGAATATGAAATAAAATCCTTCCATGATAAACAAAAGTTAAAAGAATTTACAAATAGAAAGCCTTCACTACAGAATGTTCTCATCAAAATATTCCATGAGGATGAAATGAAAAACAACAATGGAGGTCAGCAAAGGGAGGAACACCTTAGAGAAAAACCACTCAAAGGAGAAACCAAACCAACTTAGAAACCAAAAATAAGCCAAATGAGTGGGAATACAAATCATTTCTCAATAATAACCCTGAACATTAATGGCCTAAATCCATCAATCAAAAGACATAGACTGGCAGAATGGATTAAAAGAAAGACCCAACAATATGCTGCCTGCAAGAGACTCATCTCATAGAAAAAGACATCCACAGACTAAAGGTGAAAGGATGGGAAAAAACCTACCATGCACATGGACTCAATAAAAAAGCAGCGGTTTCCATCCTTATATCAGATAAAGTGGACTTCAAGCCAAAGTTAGTCAGAGGGGACAAAGAAGGACATTTCATACTGCTTAAGGGAACCATAAATCAGGAAGACATAACGATAGTAAATATTTATGCCCCAAACAATGGTGCATCCCTGTTTATCGAACAAGTCCTTCTCAATTTCAGGAATCACATAGACCACAACACAATAATTCTGGGTGACTTAAATGCACCGCTGTCACCACTAGATAGATCTTCCAAACAAAAACCAACTAAAGAAACCATAGAACTCAACACAATCAATAACCTAGACTTAATAGACGTATATAGAATATTCCATCCATCAATGAGCGGATTCGCTTTCTTCTCAGCAGCACATGGAACCTTCTCGAAAATAGACAATATGTTATGTCACAAAGCAGCCCTTAGGAAATGCAAAAAAATAGAGATACTGCCTTGTGTTCTATCAGATCATAATGGACTGAGAGTAGAAATTAATGACAAAATAAAAAAGAGAAATTACTCCAACACCTGGAGACCTAATAATATGCTTTTGAATGAAACATGGATAACAGAAAACATCAGGGAGGAGATAAAAAATTTCTTAGAGGTAATGAAAATGACAATACAACAAATCAAAATCTCTAGGACACTATGAAAGCAGTACTAAGAGAAAACTTCATTGCATGGAGCATATTCCAGAAAAGAATGAAAAGTCAACAACTAAATGACCTAACATTACAGCTCAAAGCCCTAGAAAAAGAAGAACAGAATAACAGCAAAAGTAGTAAGTAGAAGACAGGAAATAATTAATATCAGAGCTGAAATCAATGAAATTGAAACAAAAGAAACTATTCAAAAAATTGACAAAACAAAAAGTTGATTCTTTGAGAAAGTAAACAAAATAGATAAATCCTTAGCCACACTAACAAAGAGAAGGAAAAAGAAAACTCAAATTACTAAAATTCGTGATAAAAAAGGAAATATCACGACAGACACCACTGAGTTACATAACGAATGAGAAGCTACTTTGAAAATCTGTATTCCAACAAAATAGAACCTACCAAAGACATTAACAAATTTCTAGAGACATATGCTCCTCCCAAACTGAACCAGGAGGACATACACGATTTAAACAGATCAATATCAAGCAATGAAATAGAAGAAGACATTAGAAACCTACCGTCCAAGAAAGGCCCAGAACCAGATGGATTCTCAGCCAAGTTCTACAAGACCTTCAAAGAAGAAGTCATTCCAATACTCCTCAAAGTATTCCAGGAAATAGAAAAGGAGGGTACCCTATCAAACTCATTCTATGAAGCTAATATCACCCTCATACCCAAACCAGGAAAAGACACATCAAGGAAAGAAAATTTTAGACCAATATCCTTGATGAATATAGATGCAAAGATCATTAACAAAATATTGGCAAACCGTATCCAAAAACATATTAAGAAAATCGTACACCAATATCAAGTGGAGTTCATCCCTGGAATGCAAGGATGGTTTGACATCCATAAATCAATGAATGTAATCCATCATGTCAATAGACTTAAGGATAAGAATCATATGGTTATTTCAATCGATGCAGGAAAAGCATTTGACAAAATACAACACCCCTTCATGCTGAAAACACTAGAAAAAAATAGGGATAGTAGGAACCTATCTGAACATTGTAAAGACTATTTATGCTAAGCCCATGGCCAACATCATTCTTAATGGAGAAAAACTGAAACCATTCCCTTTAAAAACTTGAACAAGACAGGGATGTCCTCTTTCAGCATTGTCCTCAAAACTCTAGCCAGAGCAATTAGGCAGACTAAAGAAATTAAAGGGATACAAATAGGAAAAGAGGAACTTAAGCTGTCATTACTTGCTGATGACATGATTCTATATTTAGAGGATCCAAAAACCTCTTCCAGAAAACTTCTAGACCTCATCAATGAATTCAGCAAAATAGCAGGCTATAAAATCAACACACATAAATCTAAAGCAGTTTTATATGCAAGTGACGAAACAGCTGAAAGGGAAATGAGGACAACAACTCCATTTGCAATAGACTCAAAAAAAAAATAAAATACTTGGAAATCAATCTAACTGAAGAGGTAAAAGATCTCTACAATGAAAACTTCAAAACATTGAAGAAAGAAATTAAGTAAGACCTTAGAATATGGAAAGATCTCCCATGTTCTTGGTTAAGCAGAATTAATATTGACAAAATGGCCATACTACCAAAAGTGCTATACAGATTCAATGCAATTCCAATTAAAATCCCAATGATGTACCTTACAGAAATAGAGCAAGCAATCATGAAATTCATCTGGAAGAATAAGAAACCCAGAATAGCTAAAGCAATTCTTAGCAGGAAGAATGAAGCAGGGGGTATCACAATACCAGAACTTCAACTATACTACCAAGCAATAGTACCAAAAACAGCATGGTATTGGCACCAAAATTGACAGGTAGATCAATGGTACAGAATAGAGGACACGGACACAAACCCAAATAAATACAATTTTCTCATACTAGACAAAGGGGCCAAAAATATACAATGGAGAAAAGATAGCCTCTTCAACAAATGGTGCTGGGAAAACTGAAAATCCATATGCTACAGAATGAAACAAAATCCCTATCTCTCACCCTGCACAAAAATCAACTCAAAATGAATCAAGGACCTTGAAATCAGACCAGAGACTCTTCATTTTATAGAAGAAAAAGTAAGTCCAAATCTTCACCTTGTTGGCTTAGGATCAGACTTCCTTAACAGGACTCCCATAGCACAAGAAATAAAAGCAAGAATCAATAACTGGGATAGATTCAAACTAAATAGCTTTCTCTCAGCAAAGGAAACTATCAGCAATGCGAAGAGAGAGCCTACAGAGTGGGAGAATATTTTTGCCACTCATACTTCAGACAGAGCACTAATTTCCAGAATATATAAAGAACTCAAAAAAACTCTACACAAAGAATACAAATAACCCAATCAACAAATGGGCTAAGGATATGAACAGATGCTTCCCAGATCTACAAGCAATCATCAAACATATGAAAAATATTCACCATCTTTAGTAATAAGAGAAATGCAAATCAAAACTACACTAAGATTCCATCTCACCCCAATTAGAATGGCAATGATCAAGAATACTAGCAACAATAGATGTTGGAGAGGATGTGGGGAAAAATGTACACTCATACGTTGTTGGTGGGGCTGCAGATTAATGCAGCCACTCTGGAAAGCAGCGTGGAGATTCCTTAGAAAACTTGGAATGGAACCACCATTTTACCCAGCTGTCTCACTCCTCGTCCTATACCCAAAGGACTTAAAATCAGCATACTACAGTGATACAGCCACATCAATGTTCATAGTTGCTCAATTCACAATAGTCAGACTGTGGAACCAACCTAGATGCCCTTCAATTGATGAATGAATAAAGTGGTATATATATACAATGGAATATTACTCAGCTACAAAGAATAATAAAATTATGCCATTTGCAGGCAAATGGATGAAATTGGAGAATATCTTGCTAAGTGAGATAAGCCAATCTGAAAAAACCAAAGGACGAACGACCTCACTAATAAGCGAATGAAGACACATAATTGGGGGGTGGGAGGGGGTCAAGAATGGAGGATGGAGGGACTGTATAGAGGGAAATGAGGGATGAGAAGGGTGAGGGGAAAGGAATAAATGGAGTGAATCAAACATCATTACCCTATATAAATGTATGATTATGCAAATGGTATGTTGTTACTCCATGTACAAACAGAAACAACATGTATCCCATTTTTTTACAATAAAAATAAATTAAATAAATAAATAAATAAAAAAGAAGAAAGAAATATTCATTATTCAGCAAATCGTGTTTGGTTTCCAGATAATTGAACGAGAACCCCCTTGTATACCATCAACACTATGATCTTCCTGATAAGAACAAGCGGGAATGTATGGAGTCAATTGCGTTGGTTAGTTTCAGTGAGGAGACTGGATTGTGAGAAGTAAAAGCAGAGTCTAGAAGTCCTGTTAAGAAGGTAGTCTAACAGTACAAATGAGAAATGATAGTAACTTATCCTAAGCTGGTGGAAAATGGATTCGTACTCCATAGATATTTAAGAGATAAAATTGACAGATATTGAGTGTTAGCTATAAGAGTAACAGAAATGTATGAGTAGAGGTTGGTTGTAGCTATATGAATAGAAAGAGAAAGAGAATACTGGAAGATGACAGTGTTTGGAGAGATCATTGATTTGGTTTTGCAGATGTGGCTTTGAATACATGCAAGAAGTAATTTTGAAATTAGTTTTACTAACTGGTCTAGGACACAGAGATCTAGTTTAGAAATAGAAATTTGAACATCACCCATATATAGGTGGTGCATTTGTTTTCTAGGACTACATAACAAAATATCATAGACTGTCTGGCTTAAATAATAGCGTTTATCTCCTCTCAGTTCTAGAAGCTGGAAGCACAAGGTCAAAATATTCATAGGGTAGATTTCTTCTGAAGTTTTTCTCATTGACTTGCAGGTCGTCTCTTGTCTGTGTCTTCATATGGTCTTTTCTCTATACTTGCTTGTATCCAAAACCCCTCTTCTGATAAGGACCTCAGTGATATTGGATTAGAAGCCATTCATATGGTATCGTTTTACCTTAATTACCTCTTCAAAGATTGTATTTCCAAATACAGTTACGTTATGAGGTCCGGGGCTTAGAACTTCAACATATGAATTTTTGTAGGATACAATTTAGCCCACACAAACAATAATTAAAACTGTGAGTGTGGTATGGAATTTCTTGGGGAAATAATACATAAGAAGAAAAGAATGCTTTGATTGCAATATGAGGAACTCAAAATTTAATGCCAAAGAGAGGAGGTTGATAGAGAAACCATAATCTTACAGAGAAATCAAGGGGAGAGGATATGGAAAACAGGGGAATTGACTATCATGACAAGGAGATGGTTGTGGATATTGTGGAAGATTGATAAAAGATCATGTGGAATTAGGATTGGAAGAGAGTAATTTCTTCTGTTTTATCTACTTAGTGTCCAAACTAGTAACTGGTACTCCATAGGCATTCAGTATATAATTATTTCTTGCAATATTTTAGTCTTGAGGGAGGAGAAGTAAGGAAATGTTGACTTTAAGTATTATAAAATTGGATAAATATATCTGTGCAAATCTGAAAAGGTAAGTATATTAGAGCCTCAGTCCCAAATTATGTAAAATAAATTTAATAATGTGTACTTCACAGAGTTGATTCATTCACAGGCCTAAAACATTTATCAAAGATACATGGTAGATATTATTTTAGCTACTCATTGAAATATTTTAACCTTTAGCACTAAACTCAAATTGGCTAAAAGTAGAAAGAAATAGAAAATGAATTCATGTCAAGATAAGTCCTTCCCAGAGAATCACATGGGTTAAATCTAGAAAGTCTGCATTCAGATGCAAATTTGAAAGGGAAATTCAGAACAAGAAGAGAGGTTACTGCAGTGTGAAAGAAAATAGACAGTGATAAGACAGCAGGGGCAAAGCAAGGATCCCAGAGTAGCCTGAGAAGTCAGATGTAGACACTCACTTTGGGACTGTCTGTGTAGGACTGTATGTGGACCAAATGTTCTCTCCCACCACACCCAATCATTGAAACCTAAGCCTCCCTGGTGATGGTATTAAGTGATGGGATTCCCGGGAGACAATGAAGAAACAGTGTTCTTATAAAAGAAGCACAAGGGAGCCTGTCCACCTCTGCTGTCATGTCAGTACACAGGAAGATAGAGACCCCTGAGGAGCAGAGAGTGGTTTCACCAGAAGCCTGACCTGGCAATACCCTCACATGGACTTCTCAGCCTCTGAAACTATGAGGCATACATTTCTATTGTTTCTAAACGACCCATTTTTTTTTTGTTATATCAGTTCAGATGCAGTATGATTTTATAATTATGTGAAAAATGAAGCCCAGAAATGAAATATATTTGTTGAAAAATGTGATGGATTTTTCAACTCAATCAATGAGGCATTCAAAGGCACGGGTTATGGATTGAATATATCCAATCCTTTAAAGAAAGAAATGGGGAAAATTAAAAAGAAAATACATAGATGTGCATGGTGCTTACTGTGAGAGGATACTTCAACACCTTAGTATGGGAAACATTCACATGGAGGGACAGCCAGGCAAAAGGGCTTTCACAATGGTACTCTGTGGATGTATGCAGTCAAGTTAGCGAGACAAATGAGTTAACTGGGAGCTCATGGAAGTACATGTTGCTTTTCTGGTTTTCTCTGTTTTGGTGTTCAAATTTCCTGCTTTTTTTGTTGTTATTGGTTTGTTTCTTTCTTTTTTCTTTTCTTTTCTTTTTAAATTTGTTTTTATTTTTACACACTGCATTTTGAATCATTGTACACAAATGAGGTACAATTTTTCATTTCTATGGTTGTGTGTAATGTGATTCACACCATTCATGTAATCATAAATGTACATAGGGAAAGGATATCTGTCTCATTCCACCATCTTTCCTTCCCCCACCCCTGTTTCCCTCTACACAAACCAAAGTTTCTCCATTCTTCTCTAGTCCTACTGCCACCCCTCCCCCATTATGTATTATTATCCACTTAAGAGAAAACATTTGGCCTTTGGATTTTTGGGATTGGATTATCTCACTTAGCATGATATTCCAACTCCATCCATTTACCTGCAAATGCCATAAATTTATTCTTCTTTATGGCTGAATAATATTCCATTGTGTATATATACCACAGTTTCTTTATCCATTCATCAATTGAAGGGCATCTAGGTTGGTTCTACAATCTAGCTCTTGTGAATTGAGCAACTATGAACATTGATGTGGCTGTGTCACTGTAGTATGCTGATTTTAAGTCCTTTTGGTGTAAAATGAGGAGTGGGATAACTGGGTCACGTGGTGGGTCCATTCCAAGTTTTCTGAGGAATCTCCATACTGCTTTCCAGAGTGGCTGCACCAATTTGCAACTCTATCAGCAATGTACAAGTGTGCCTTTTTCCCCACATTCACGTCAACACTTATTATTGCTTCCATTCGTGATAATAACCATTCTAGTTAGAGTTAGATGAAATTGTAGGCTTTTTAAAAATTATAATTATTTTCTATTATCAAGAACACAAACAATAATGGATTACTAGAGATGATGAACACTTTTTCATATGTTTGTTGATGACCTGGATATCTTCTTTTGTGAAGTCTCTTCCCAGTTCCTTAGCCCATTTATTGATTGGATTTATTTGTATTTTTGGTGTAAAGTTTTGTAAGTTTTTCATAAATTTTGGAGATTTGTGCTCTGTCTGAAGTGTGTGTGGAAAAGATTTTTTCTCACTCTATAGGCTATATTTTCATATTATTGATTATTTCTTTTGCTGAGAAAAAGCTTTTTTAGTTTGAATCCATCCCATTTATTGATTCTTGTTTTTATTTCTTGTGTTCTGGGGGCCTTGTTAAGTAAGTCTGGTCCTAAGTCAACACGAAGATTCAGGTCTACTTTTTCTTCCATTTGGTTAGATCTAATCCTAGATTCCTGATCCATTTTGAGTTGAGTTTTGTACAGGTTGAGGGATAGGGGTTTAGTTTCATTTTACTGCATATGGATTTCCAGTTTTGCCAGCACCATTTGTTGAAGAGGCTATCTTCTCTCCATGATGTTTTTGGCACCTTTGTCTAGTATGAGATAACTGTACTTATGAGGTTTGTCTCTGTGTCTTTTATTCTGTATCACTTGTCTACCTGTCTATTTTGGTGCCAATACCATACTATTTTTGTTACTAGTGCTCTATAGTAAAGTTTAAGGTCTAGTACTGTGATACCTCCTGCATCACTCTTCCTGTCCAGGATTGCTTTGGTTATTCTGGGTCTTTTGTTCTTTCAGATGAATTACAAGAACGTCATTGGGATTTTAATTGGAATTGCATTGAATCTGTATAACATCTTTGGAAATACAGCCATTTTGATAATATTAATTCTGCCTATCCAAGAACAGGGGAGATCTTTCCATCTTCTAAGATTTTCATTAACTTCTTTGTTTAGTCTTTTGTAGTTTTGATTGTAGAAGTCTTTCACCTCTTTTGTTAGATTTGTTCCCAAGTATTTTATTTTATTTTATTGAGGCTATTTCTAATACAGTAGTTTTCCTAATTTCTCTTTCATAGGATTCATCACTTATGAATACAAATGCATAAAATTTATGCCTTTTGATTTTATATTCTACTATTTTGTTGAATTCATTTATTAGTTCTAGAAGTTTTCTGGTGGAGTTTTTTGGGTCCTCTATAGAATCATGTCATTGACAAGTAGTGATAGCTTGAATTCTTCTTTACCTCTTCTTATTCCTTTAATTTCTTTGGTTTTCCTAGTTGCTCTGGTTAGTATTTCAAGCATGATGTTGAATAGAAATGGTGAAAAAGGGCATCCCTGTCTTGTTTCAGTTTTAGAGGGAATGCTTTCAGTTTTTCTCCTTGAAGAATGATGTTGACCATGGGCTTAGCATACATAGCCTTTACACTATTGAGGTAGGTTCCTACTATCCCTATTTTTTCTAGTGTTTTGACCATGAAGGAGTATTGTATTTTTTCAAATGCTTTCTCTGCATCTAGTGAAATAATCATATGATTCTTAACCTTAAGTCTTTTGATGTGATGAATTACATTTATTGATTTCTGAATGTTGAACCAAACTTGCATCCCTGGGATAAACCCCACTTGGTGGTGGTGCACTATCTTCTTAATACTTTTTTTTTTTTTTTTTTGTATGTGATTTGCCACAATTTTGTTAAGGATTTTTGTATCTATACTTATCAGAGATCTTGGTCTAAAGTGTTTTTTTTTTTTTTTTTTTTTTCCCTTGGTGTGTCTTTGTCTGGTTTTGGTATCGGAGTGATACTAGCTTCATAGAATGAGTTTGGAAATTTTTCCTCCTTTTCTATTCATGGAGTACTTTGAGGAGTACTGGTGTTAGTTCTTCTTTGAAGGTCTTGTAGAACTCAGCTGAGAATCTGTCTGGTCCCAGGCTTTCTTGGTTGGTAGGCTTTTTTTTTTTTATTATTGTAAACAAATGGGATACATGTTGTTTCTCTGTTTGTACATGGCATAAAGGCATACCATTTGTGTAATCATAAATTTACATAGAGTAATGTTGTTTGATTCATTCTGTTATTTTTTCCCTTCCCCCCACCCCTCCCACCCCTTTTTACCCTCTATACAGTACTTCCTTCCTCCATACTTGCCCCCCTCCCTAACCCTAACTCTAACCCTAACACTAACCCTTCCCTCCCCCCCATTATGTGTCATCCTCCACTTATTAGTGATATCATTTGTCCTTTGGCTTTTTGAGATTGGCTTATCTCACTTAGCATGATATTCTCCAATTTCATCCATTTGCCTGCAAATGCCATAATTTTATCATTCTTTATGGCTGAGTAATATTCCATTGTATATATATACCACAGCTTCTTTATCCACTCATCAATTGAAGGGCATCTAGGTTGGTTCCACAGTCTGGCTATTGTGAATTGAGCAGCTATGAACATTGATGTGGCTGTATCTCTGTAGTATGCTGATTTTAAGTCCTTTGGGTATAGGCCAAGGAGTGGGATAGCTGGGTCAAATGGAGGGTCCATTCCAAGTTTTCTAAGGAATCTCCACACTGCTTTCCAGAGTGGCTGCACTAATTTGCAGCCCCACCAGCAATGTATGAGTGTACCTTTCTCCCCACATCCTCGCCAACACCTATGGTTGGTTGGTAGGCTTTTGATGGCTTCTCTTTCATGGTTTGAAATCGTATATGTTCTTCTGATTCAGTTTGGGATAATCATATTTCTCTAGAAATTTGTCGATGTCTTCAAGGCTTTCTTTTTTGTTGGAGTATAGATTTTCAAAATAGTTTCCAATTATGTTATGTATTTCAATGGTGTTTGTTAGGATATTTCCTTTTTTATCATGAATTTTAGTAATTAAAATTTTCTCTCTCCCTATGTTTTTTAGTGTGGCTAAGGGTTGATTTATTTTGCTTACTTTTTCAAAGAACCAACTTTTTATTTTGCCAGTTTTTTGAATTGTTTCTATTTCATTAATTTCAACTCTGATTTTAATTATTTCCTGTCTTCTACTACTTTTGGTGTTGTTCTGTTCTTCTTTTTCTAGGGCTTTGAGATGGAATGTTAGGTCATTTAGTTGTTGACTTTTTATTCTTTTTTTGAATGCGCTCCATGCAATGAATTTTCCTCTTAGTATTGCTTTCATAGTGTCCCAGAGATTTTGGTATGTTGTATTGTTGTTCTCATTTACCTCTAAGAATTTTTTTTATCTCCTCCCTGATATCTTCTGTCATCCTTGCATCATTCAATAGCATATTATTTAGTCTCCAGGTGTTGGAGTCGTTTCTGATTTTTACTTTGTCATTGATTTCTAACTTTATTCTATTATGATCTGATAGAATAAAAAGTAGTATCTCTATTTTTTTCTATTTAGCTAGGGCTGCTTTGTGGTGAACATATGGTCTATTTTAGAGATGGATGTATGTATGTCCTGCTGAGAAGAAAGTGTATTTACTCCTTCATGGATGGAATATTCTATATATGTCTGTTAAGTCCAAGTTATTGATAGTGTTATTGAGTTCTGTGGTTTCTTTGTTTATGTTTTGTTTGTAAGATCCATCTAGTGGTGACAGTGGTGTGTTAAAGACTCCCAGAATTCTTGTGTTGTAGTCTATTTGGTTTCTGGAATTGAGAAGGATTTGTTTGAAATACAAGGATGCACCATTTTGGGGGCATAAATATTTACAATCATTATGACTTCCTGATTTATGGATACCTTAAGCAGTATGAAATGTCCTTCTTTATCGCTTTTGACTAACTTTGGCTTAAAGTACACTTTATCTGATATAAGGATGGAAACCCCCACTTTTTTACTAAGTCTAAGTAAAGTTTATTTCCCATCCTTTCACCTTTGTCTTTGAATGTCTTGTTCTGTGAGATAAGTCTCTTGAAGGTAGCATATTATCAGGTCTTTCTTTTTATTCCAATCTGCCAGTCTGTCTTTTGCTTGAGGAATTTAGACCATTAACATTCAGGGTTATTACTGAGATATGACATATATTCACAGTCATTTTGGCTTATTTCTGTTTTTTAACTTGACTTGGTTTCTCCTTTGATTGGTTATTCCTTTAGGGTAGTTTCTCTCTTTGCTGACTTACAGTGTTGTTTTTCATTTCTTCCTCATGGAATATTTTGCTGAGAATTTTCTCTTGTGCAGGCTTTCTATTTGTAAATTCTTTCAGTTTTTGTTCATCATGGAAGGATTTTATTTCATCCTCAAATCTAAAGGTAAGCTTTGCTGGGTATAAGATTCTTGGTTGGCAACCATGTTCTTTCAGAGCTTGAAAAATGTTGTTCCAGGGACTTCTAGCTTTTAGGGTCTGGGCTGAGAAATTTGCTGATTCCCATATTGGTTTCTCCCTATATGTAATCTGATGCTTTTCTCTTGCAGCCTTTAAATTTTATCTCTATTTTGGAGGGTAGGCATTTTTATTATAATGTGTGGATCCATTGTAATTTTGTACATTAGGTATTTTGTAAGCCTCTTGTAGTTAATTTTCCATTTCATTCTTCAGGTTTGGGAAATGTTCTGATATTATTTCATTGAATAGGTTGTTCATTCCTTTGGTTTGTATCTCTGTGCCTTCCTCAATCCTGATAATTCTTAAATTTGGTCTTTTCATGATATCACATAGTTCTTGGAGATTCTATTCATGATTTCTTACCATCTTCTCTGTTTGGTTAACTTTATTTTCAAGTTATGTGTTTTGTCTTCATTTTTCTGAGGTTCTGTCTTCCAAGTGATCTAGTCTGTTGGTGATGCTTTCCATTGAATTTTTTTTATTTGGTTTATTGTTTCCTTCATTTCAAGAATTTCTGTTTTTCAGAAACTCTATCTCTTTGTTGAAAGGATCTTTTGCTTCCTGCAGTTGCTATTTTAACTGTTTATTGGAGTGATCATTCATTGCCACCATTTGCTCTATTATCTCATTCTTTACTTGGGAAATCATCTTAATTATGTATATTCTGAACTCCTTTTCTGACATTTCTTCTAGTTTGCAGTCATTGGATTCTATTTATATAGAATCTTGGTTTGTTTGGAACATTGTCTATCCTTGTTTTTTCATGTAGTTCACATATCTTCCCCTCTAGCAGTGCAGATCTGGGGTATTGAAGTCTCCCCCCTATAGAGTTATAGTGACCCAGCAGGTTTCCAAAACCTCTTCTTTGGGGGGGAGATCAATATTAGCAGCACCCAATACAGACAGTATGCTGTCCTAAACCAAAGAGCCCCTATGAAGACTTTAACAGTATTGTCATAATAAACAGAGAGGATGAGTTCTATTATTGTGTACAGTATATCCAATAGATTTGCAATGAGTTCTACAGTTTCCAAAGGTGAACAAAGAAGATGGGGAGTGGTGTAGAATGTAACTATTAATGGGATAAGAAAAGAGTATATAGAGGTACTAGATGTAGGAAGAGTGAAAGAGGAAACTAGGCCCTGCAGATCCCAGCTGTTCTACCAAAATGGCAGCAGTCATGTGTAACCAAACCTGTGGATACTGTGACAATGGACTTCTCAGCAACAGCAAGCAGTAGGTGATCCGCTGGTGGTTTTCGGGCGATTTGCAGGCTACTGGAGGATTATCGGCAGGTGGATATTGGGCAGTGGGTGATGGGTAGCTGAAAGGCAGGCAATGGGCAGGCAAGAGGCAGGCAAACATTCAAATGGCAGATGATAGGTAGAAGTCAGCGATCTGCACTCAACAAGTAGGCAATATGCTGGCAGAAGGTGGGTGATCATGGTGGACAAATGGGGCAAACAGCAGGGAATACATGAGCATCAAAGACTGACTCACAGAGAAACAGATATCCTCTGCTTGAAACCTGAGTTACAGAGCAACAAGGAACCCAGCCTCACTCTATTCTGCCATCTTGGATATCCCAATATTAAGTCTAACCCAAATTTCCCTCTCCTGATACACAATGTACTAGAATTCAGAATTCAACAGGAGAAAACAAAAAGTAGTATTTTAAAAACATTTTATCTGTGCACTATAATTACACATAATAGTGAGATTTATTTTGTTGCTTCATACCTGCATATCACATGACATAATCTGCTCAGTCTTATTCCCCAAGTATCTTCCCTTTTCCCTCTGATTCTCTTACTCTACTCTACTGATCTCCCATTATTATTATCTTAGTGTTGCATTATATATGTGTGTATGTGTATATATATATATATATATATATTTCCTGTGTGTTTATATATATATATACACACATATATATTATACATATATTTATTTATTTATCCTATGTGTGTGCCTCTGTGTGTGTGTGTGTGTGTGTGTGTGTTTTTTAATTTGGTATATTCAATAATGGACATGTCTTAATTTTGTACATTATATTCACTAATACTTCCCCATGTTGAGGGCATTCATGTTATTTCATTTTCCTTTGCCAGAAATACTTACAGTAGCTTTTGTAGTCCCTATTTCACAGGTAAGAAAACTGAAACTGTGAACCATAAAGCTATCACAATTCAACAGGCAAGAGAGTGTGACCTCAACCAGGGAAGTGCTGACTAGACTGTGGCCTTCCAAGGGCAGATTTGTGCTGCTCTCCTAAGTTCATGTTGAGTGATCAAACATTGAGAGCTCAACATGGACCTAAGTGTAAGTATTTACACTGCAATCATGACAAAGAGTGTTTTTGCTTGATTATATTTTTTTTCATACACCTAGTTATTAGAATTTGTCAGGCTATTCTGATTGAGACAAAGAAGGACAATTTCATGCTTTTTCCACTCTGTCATCATCAGGGGCTGTGCAAGGTGGGAGACTTTGTCTATACCTTCTATCAGACTTGAAATCTTCTAGGCTATAGCCTTCCAGACTCTGACCTCCCTATTGTCCCTATCCCTCACTTCATTATTTAAGAATTGATCATTATTTAAAAATTGTCACAAAATTTTCATTTGAATTTATTGGCACCTCCTATTTGAACCTGTGCAAGTCCATTTCATAACCTAAGTCCACATGAAATCAATCTTAATTCACTACCCTCAATAAAGAATTGATAACGTAACCAGTTCCCCTGACTCAGGGTGGAACATCATACACATGACCATTGGGAACAAGAACCACTGGAACAAAGCCAGATGGGAAGAAACTATATTTAAAAGTTCTTTGAGAAAATAGCTCAGAATATTAATAGCTGACATTTATTGAATGCTTATTATTTGACTCACATTATTCCAAGGAATTTACAGAAATTACCACATTTAATCCTCACAATAACTCCATGAGAGAAATATTGTTGACTCTTTAAATGATTCCATTTTTGAAACTCAAAAAACGTAGACAGGTGGCAATGAGCAGAACCATGATTTGTGTTCTCAGCATCTAGCAGAGTTTCTGGCACATTGGAGTCCCTCATTAATATTAATTAAAATGAATACAAGGCCAGATGTGCCACACAGTTTCCCTTGACTTTTCTTCTTTTGTAGCAGTTTCTGGAGTATATTTGACAAACAATGATTTTCATGAATTAATTCCAAATTGTTGTTTGTCCCTCTAATCTGGTCTATGTGATGATGGCATCTGATAGGTTTAGAAAAGAAAAATGGGTACAAGATAGGAAATGTTGTTTGTAATAAAAGAGAAAAGAAAAAGATTTTGAGCAGATATAGAAAGGAAGATAGAAAGCTTCTTCTCAGATGTTTATTTGATCCCTGCTGCCTCTTACTGTCTGGTATTCCTCTTCAGAAAAGACCTCCATAAAGGTCAAAATCCAATGCATTGGGCTTGCAAAATATTGTGATAAAAGGTTCATCCTCAAGGAAAGGAGATAATTACCCACTGGGAGACACATCATGTACTATGCAGCCCTGCTGTACTGATTTTCTTCAGCCTGGTGAAATACAAAAGGAAAATGAACTTCTTTTAGGTGAAGACAGCCTCAATACCAGACAGTTTTTCCTTTTGTACCCACTTTGTGTTTACTCTTTCCGGTCAGTATGAAAAGTTCTGGAATAAAGACTAGGAATCCTGGCTCAAACACGACCTCCATGAAACCTGGAATGTCTTTCCCCTGGACTATGTCTCTATTTCTTCATCATCAATGGACTAAAAGGAGTGTTAATGAAATGTGTCAATGCATATAAGGATGCATTTTTTTCTTCAAGATTCCCTCCAAATCTAAGATTTTTGTGTTGTTGTTGTCCAAAATAGCCTATAAGTCTATCCACACCTAAGCAGTGGTTCTTCTCCGTGAGCAAGTTTGCTGGCCTGACCTAAAAATGGTCTTTATTTTTAGGAATATCCTCACCATGGCAACCATTGATTTCAATATGGTTAAGGGCTGATTTCTTCAAGTCAGGTGAATTTAGGGCACTTCAGAAATTAGAAGATAGGCCAGAGTAGACTTAGATATTGAACACTTGCCTTTGTTCTTCAGGAGCCCTGGTGCTTGTCATAGTATTTTTAAAAGTCACCTTGATGTCTTTAAGAAAAATGTCAATACCTTCTTTCTTTTAACCCTATTGATATCCTCCCCTGTCAAAAAAAAAAAAAAAAAGTCAACATCCAAAGTTATCATGTCTAATGCCATCTTTGCTGATAACAAAACTCTTTTTGCTTAATTAGAATAGACTGGAGTCTAAGAAGAAAATTAAAAATTACCAAAATTTCCTTGGAAGAGTCAACTAAATAGTTGAAGACTGATCCTTGTGAATGTTAGCTGAGTGCACCTCATGCTGAAATGTTCAGACGACTAGCAAATGTATCTCCATTTTTTGCCTTGAATCATTTAGCTAGGAAAATATCAAACATAAAAACATAAACAAAATCAAACCAAACGAACACTAATGAGATCAAGAAGTTACAAACTAGAAAAGATTCCTCAATATTTACATTACTATGAACATCCTTTTCCTGTGAGTTCCCCGTGATTTAAAATTTATTTTTTTCTAATTATTTCTAGGTTTTGTTTTCAATAACGGTGAGAGACACCATTACCTACTTGTTTTGTAGAGTCCAAGGAAAATTGTGTTTCTGAAGCACCCCCACTTCTTCTCTTCGTTAGTGTCCCACTTTTTCCTTTTTACCTCTCACACTTGGCTCCATCCCTCATTCTTACTTTCTTTTCCCTTTCCCTTCCTTCTCTCTTTGCCCCTCTCACTCCTAGTCTATCAGCTTCTCCCAACTCCTCTTGATCTCCTTTTATTCTCTTTCTCCTTTATTCTACTTTTTTTTCTTCTATTTCTTCTATTCTTTATTTTCTTCTTTTCTTCTATTCCTCCCACCCCTCTTATCCCTCTATACAGTCCCTCTTCCCACCCCCCATCATCATCCACTTATCAGCAAGATCATTCGTCCTTTAGTTTTTTTTTTTTTATTTGCTGTTATCATTTTTTTTTTATTTCATTGTAAACAAATGGGATACATGTTGTTTCTCGATGGAATCTTAGGGTGGTTTTGATTTGCATTTCTCTTATTACTAGAGATGTTGAACATTTTTTCATATATCTGTTCATCGCTTGTACATCATCTTCTGTGAAGGGTCTGTTCATTTCCTTAGCCCATTTGTTGATTGAGTTATTTGTATTCTTGGTGTAGAGTTTTTTGAGTGCTTTATATATTCTGGAAATTAGTGCTCTATCTGAAGTATGTGTGGCAAAGATTTTCTTCCACTCTGTAGGTTCTCTCTTCACATTGCTGATAGTCCCTGGAGCCCAGAAATTTGAGGCCAGGCCTTGATGTAAAAAAAAAAAAAAAAAAAAAAAAAAAAAAAAAAATTCACAGATTTTTCAGGTAATCAGGTAAAATCAGTTGAAATACTGAAATTTTGATTTTCCTTCTCTGCATTTGTATTTCCTTCTCTGCATAAGTTATTTCTTCTATAGTAAATTCTGTACATTAAAGCAGCAAATAATAAACCAACAAATTAAGTTAGATTTCAGCTGAATATGGGTTTTACAAATACACACAAATTTTAACTTTAAACAACTATCTGGTATATATGCACCAATATATCTAACTCAGTATCCTACTGGTGTCTATTACAGAGAGGTTCAAAGTTTGTTTCTGAATCAGTAATTGTCATTGTACATGCTGGTTTCTCCAGAAAAACAAAGCCATAAAGAACCAATCAATCACTTTATATAGAGAGATTTATTATGAGAGATTGGCTCACTCCATCAGGAGGTGGAAAAATTCCCTGATCTTCCACTTGCAAACTGTAGACAGAATAAAGCTGGTGATGTAGTTCCAATCCAGACCAAAAGCCTATGAACTAGGAGATCCTGTAGCATAAATTCTTGTCCACAACATCCAGAGGCCCAAGGACAGGAGACCTTATGTTTAAACACTGAAAATATTAAGTTTTTTTCCAGCTCAAGTAGAGTGGACAAATTTGCCTTTTCTCTGCCCTCAGCCATCTTGTATAGCCTACTTGCACCAATCGGGATTCTTGTCTTTATTCAGTCTACTGATTTAAATACAAATCTCTTCCAGAAATACCCTCACAGATGTCCCCAGAAGTAACATTTTGCCAGGTACCTGAGCATCCCGTAGTCCCATCAAGTCAAGACATAAAATTAATCACACAATCAGTCATTCAAAGCACACCTGTTAAGTGCTTACTGCAGTTATTCCAATCTGAATATGAGGCATACATCATGTCTCATTTGAAGCTACACAACTTGTTGACGCTTAGATAGTTGGGTCTCATTCCATATATGAAAGACCTACTGTCAAGACATAGACTACTGGAATCCAACATATTTCTTTTCTCCCCCATTTAAACAGTGAACTAGTGATTAGATGCACATTTTTACAGCTGTGAACCTATTAGATTCTAGACCAGTAGTATGTAAAAAAAAATATGAACTAATAGTACCTGACAAAACAAGTTTTTGATGAAATTATGCACATGCAGGAGCAGAAAGTTCCTCTAAGTACACTGGTTGAGCAGTTATGTTTATCAAGAGAGGCAGAATGAAATTATACAAATCAAAAGACAAGATAAATGCTTTTTAGGGAACTGAAATGTGGGAAGAGGAGGAAGAGCAGGAAAGATCATAATTATTGAGTGTAAATGAAATAACTCTTGATAAAGAGACTCAAAATCAAGCTATTTTCCTCTGCTACAATTATGGATAGTCATAAGGATTAAATCTATATGTCCTTAAATGGACAAGAGATTGACAGCCAATAACATATCATTGTTTAGTTACTCACAAAGATCAGAGAAGAAAGAATGAGTCTTCTAGAGGTTAATCTGTGAAAGCAGATACATGTTCCCATCCCCCTAGATAAGAGTGTTGCACTACGTATGGTAAACTCCCAGTGAGAACTGTAACCAAGGGCATCAAAAAAGAGAAAAACCTGTACTGTTTGATGAGGTCCACTGGGCATACCCAGCTCATCAAGTTCGAACATTTTGTGTAGCTGTTTTGGAGAATGAGATTTCTGAAAACAGCTGTACACAAATAATTTAATGAACCAAATATCTGTCTTTCAGGTACCTGATCTGAGAGCTAATACTCTGCCCCTTGCCTTTGCTAAGAACTGTTTCCTCCTTTCTTGACCAATTAGTCTTAGGAAGAAAATCCTTCCTTGCATTGGATGACACCATGCAATGCCTTCTATCATTCAGATGTTATTTTTTATGAATGAGATCAATAATCACAGCAGGAAGGGGAGTTCTGGAAGACCTGGGAGAAGGAGATTCTACACTCCTGTTTTTCTTTTGTCCTTCTCTGTTGCTAGCTTGACAGATGGCTGCAGGGGGAAAGATGTTCAGTCCCAGTAGCCTCTGGGTCTCTCTTGGATAGTCAGAGATAATGAAGCACGGTCTTTACCATTTTCCACCACTAGACTCGTTAAGCATGTTAATGGACTTTTGGATTTACAGAATATTATATGCATAACTCCTGTTATTGAAGAATATGAGGCATAGAATATTACAATATATCAAATCCTAAACTGATATTTTCGGGCAAAACTAAGAAAAAGTTTTCTAAAGACAATATTTGTAATTTGTTGGAAAACTGAAATAAAAGCCCAAACCCATTTAAGGGATGGTGCTCCTGTGAACTGAATCTCTCTTCCCATCTGGCTCAGAAACCATGGGTATTTCAATTAAAAAGTGCTATAGAATTGGAGCTTGGCTTCAGGACAAAGAATGCCATAATAAGTCTGGAAAACAGAAGCATAACAAATTGGGCAGATATTTTTGTAGAAAGCAATTTGGTAATGTGTATCAAAAACCTTTTAATAGTTTTGAAAGCTTCATTCAATAGGCTCACTTTTAAAAATCACCTGAAAAAATAACTTAAATAATTAGAAATAAAAATGTAGGGAGAAAAGGAATTCATTATGACATTATTTTAACAAGGAAAATTGGAATTAGACTGGGCATTTTAAAAGTGTTAATTTAAAAAGGAATTTTGAAAGTTTAATTGCAAAGTGTCACATCATTTTATCAGGCTTCTGACTAACCATTTAAAATTATACTTATAAATTGTTTAATGCCCTGCGGAAATTTTTACAAATATAATTTTGCCTGCAGAGTTAGATGTAAATTTCAGTGTACTGTATCACCTCTAATAAATATGTGGGTGTATTAGTGTATGTGAGTGAAAATGTGTATGTGAAGACAGGGAGTAGAAGGAAATCATTAGCAAAATGTTATCAACAGTATTCTGTGAATGCCAAATTTTTTTTGTCTTCCTCTGTAACCATTTTTCTACCTAATTTACAATCTTCAACTTGTATATGGCAATATATGTTTTCAGTTATTTACTTCTCTTGCCTAAGAGTGAATTTTACTTTCTTGTCTCAGTGACACCATGCTTGGGTATGTCCTACTTTGGCTAATGCAAAGAGGCAGAGGTGTCTTGAGCCACTGCACAGAAGAGCTTCTGACAGCCTCTCTGTGTTCTGCTCAGTTTCAGTTCTTCTACACCTGGGAGCCGCAAGATCCCAGGCAGGTGCTTCTCTATAAACTGTATTCGATAATGAAAAAATGTGGAGCAGAAACACAGGTGACCCCAGTGGAAGACATATGACATGGATTGTCACCAGAAGAGGTCCAAAGAGTTTCTGGAATTGTGGGTACCTTGACTATAAAAGTGGATTTGTTTGCTTATGTGACAGAAAAGAATAACAGTACACACCAGTCAAGTACCAACAGAGTTTTCTTTAGGAAACTTGATGCACATTCACACTATGGGAGAATGTGCTTGGGGGTTCCTGGCTTCTCTTTTAAGGGAATTTGGTGAACAGTGGGTGTGAGAAGAGATTTGGGGATGACATTGGTCTGGTGATCTATAAGAGAGTTTATGGTAGTCTGATTTTCAAAGTCCTTTAGTTAATGTGGGCTTCATTGTCTGATCGGTAGATGATGTTAGAAAATTCCCTAATTTATAGAGTTCCTAAAATGCTGTATTTCTTTTTGTTTAATTTATTTATTGAATGGCCAATTAATACTGAACAAGGCAATTTTCCTAAAGGAGTCAATTTACAGTGTCTTCAAGATTGACAGTTTTCTCAGACATTTGGGGAGTGACAAAACAGGAAAGGCATGCAGAGCTTTATATTAAAAATTATACTTCCTTTTCCTTTCTATGGTCTGCATTTTACCTGCTTTTTCATTTCTTCTATCCTATCTCAGGATGGGCATCAAAACTTTTTTCGTAGTAAGTCATTTGAAAATTTGAATTGTTTTTTACCATAGTGAAGAAAAGAGAAAATAAACTCACTTGGTTTATTTGATTAAACTTTCATTTTAGAAATCAAATAATAAGCTGATTATCTGAAGCAACTAATTTGTGGTTACTTTAACAACCTCGCATAAAGAGACTCAAATGTTCCAAGAGTAACAAAATAAAGACAAGACTCTTCATACCCTATTTTATTTATCCATTTTTTTTTTGTTTATCCACTCTTCTCAATTTTGCTGATCATACATTTGAATGAATATAATGTATTCTCTATCTTCACTTCTATGCCTTCTCTTCTTAATCATTTTAGATCTAATTTCTACTTATGCCAATACAAGTAACTCGTTTTTTATGATTTTGATATTTTGAAAGTATTATAGAATATCCTTGGATTTTTACAATATCAAGATTGAAATTGTCTATGTATTTTTGGTAGGAATTCCCTGCTAAAGTAAGTACCCCATCTTGTATATATGAGTCACTTTGTTAGCTTCTGCAAGGACATGACAGCATTTCTACTCAGTGAAAGTGACCTGGACATACATGATGGCAGGGACCTGTCAGTCTCTGGTGGTGTTGACCCTGAACCCCAGGTAACATGGTGTCTGCTAGGATGCACCACTGTCAAGTGATCAGTCTTTCCTTTGTAGTTAATGGGTGACTTACAGGAAGATACTTTGAGAGCATGTAAATATCCTGTTCCCCATTAACCCTCATTATTTTGAAATATATACTGATGGCTTTATTTAAGACAATTATGACTAAGATGGTTGTCAAAGGCACTTTTCCAGATTCATCACTTTTTTACATGTACAGTGCCATTCAACTATAAGTAAAGGTGTTATGTTCTACCATATTTATTTATTCCTTATATTTCCATCAAATGAACACACTTATTTCCAAGTCATTGAATAGGCTGTAATCTCGACCAATTTTTATTTGTTTTAATGATAACATTTTCCAAATTTGGCCAGAGTTTGAGTATGTTTCCTATTCTTTTAATTTACCTCACTCTTGAGATGTTCCTTTTCTTGACCTACAAGATGTTCAAAGTGCACTTCGACTTTTCTTTTCTTAGATCTGAAACCATTTCTCCCAGGAGTTCTGGTTTCTTTTTATGAAGAGCAGTGAGTTTTTGGTGGGGTCATTACTAAAAGCATACTACTGCTTCTAGGCTCAGAGAAGCTAGAAAATGTTTACGGATGGACAGATAAAAATATTTTAGCATCTTAAATGTGGCTATTTATGCTGTTCCCAGTATTATACAATGACAGACAGTGTTGTAATAGGTATATTTGATACTGTTGGCTATCTTAAGAGTGAATTCTAGAAGATTCTGGGAACAAAAGTTGAATTTATTTTTAGTTTAGTTTTTTTTTTTCTTTTTATATTGCACCCATAATTGTTGTACCAATTTGCATACCTACAAGACTTGAATGAGGGTATTTCCCTCAAAGTCATACTTCTACTGCATCCTAGGTATTAAGCTTGACTCTGTATTTAAAATATTTCCTTGAGTTGGAAATGGTGGCACATACCTGTTATCCTAACAACCTGGGAGACTGAGGCAGGAGGGTCACATATTTGAGGCCAACCTTGGCCTGTATTAAAACTTAAAAATTAATCACCGGCAGTGTAGCTTAGTAGTAGAGGACCTCTGGGCTCAATCCCCAGTACTGTAGTAAATAAATAAATAAGTAATAAAAAATTTCCTAGAACTTTTTTTCTCCACAATAACTATAGCTCGCTGACCATTGATCAACATTCCCCTACTGTTTAGTAGAAAGACTATAGATACTAATTATTTATTGCACATTTCAAAGTTAGAAGACAGAATTTTGAAAGTTTCGCAATAAAGAAATTATATATGTTTGAGAAGGTAAATATATTTAAACATTATATAGTGCACATGTGTATCAAAACATAACATGGAACCAGGTGCGGTGGCTCATGCCTGGGCTCCCAGAGTCTTGGGAGGCTGAGGCAGGAAGATAGTGGGTTCAAAGCCAACCTCAGCAACATCAAGACACTAAACAATTCAGTGAGACCCTGTCTCTAAACTAAAATACAAAAAATAGGACTGGGGATGTGGCTCAGTGGTTGAGTGCCCCTGAGTTCAATCTCTGGTACCCTCACCACCACTCCCCCCAAAAAAAATATATATATATATTTATATATATGGTAACTTATTAACGTGTAATTTTTTTTATATGTCAGTTAAAACAAAGAAAAAGCAAAGCACTAGTTACATGGAGCTGGAAAAAAACAAGGTAGTTTTCTCATAAAAACTAAAGTGTTTCCTAGAATTTCTATTATTTGAAGTAGAAGGAAGGAAACTCTGTATAAGCTCAGTCCACTGAATTAATCAGAATGTTCACATTAAATAGTACTTGGCACATGTTGCAAATTTGACTTAATTATGATCAAATCTGCCTTTTCCCTTAGTAGAGTTCAAGCTCATCTAGAGGAACTGGGAATATGTAAATTTTACCCAGGGTCTAATATAGGGTTCTGCATTGGTTTAAAGAATATTTAACTGACTTATTTTAAAAAGACCAGTAATAGATAGTGGGATACTAAGCCTTAATTTTATGCTTCTTTTTCTTTGTATTTGCTTTTTTCAGTACTACTATTATGTACAACCTTTCTAGATTGTACTATGACTTTGTTTTTGTTTTATGTTTGTTTATGTTAGTTTTTAATCCAGGAAAGCAAATGGAAACTAAAACCTAAATAAGGTGTCACTTAGTGAAGGACAGTACAAAACCCAGGGAGAACTTCCTGGGCCACTGGAGGGGAGATTTGGACTAGGAAATGATTCCCTTATGCATCTGGACTACAGTCTGCCCCTTTTCTGAGCTCTCTGTTTCCTGCTGCCATTTCTCACATCCAGCCCCTAAGATAGGGAGCTTCTAAGGGAATTTAAACTGACAGCTCCGTGCCGATTAGAAGCCTCAGGACAGGGCATCTCTGGAATGAGATCAATGTCAGAGTGCTTTTGCCCACAGCAGCAGTAGCAAGAGGAAAATAATAAAATGAAATCAGCAAATCCTTCCCAGTATTATTTATTAGAACAAAATATAAGAGTCACGAATGTGGGGAAAGGAAAGGAAAGGGTTTCACATGTGCCCTTAGGAAAACTTTCAGCAATGACAAAGGGGAGACAAACTCTTCTTTGTTCTAAATAGTGTGAATAAAGGCCTTGATATCCAAATCAAAATGCACCACCACTGGAAACTCCAGATATTCTGAAGCATCTAGGATATCATTATATTTTTGAGATTGTTTTTGGTTTCTTTTCTTCACAGTAGATTCCACCTAATTGGAGTCTTCAGGAAGAGCTTGGAGTATTATCATATTTCTGCAGGTGTGTCCAAGGAATGCTCTTTTTACACTTGGTTAACCAAGTCACAGGAAAGTTGTTTCAATATTCTCTAGCTATATGAGAAAAAAGGTCAGGCAGTATAGAACAAACCTAAGTAAAAAAGAAGGTACATGCCTATTTGTGATCCTTATTTCTTGGTGTTATTTCAGGCCCTGCTCTGCTTATTTGTGATTTTTATTTATTGATGTTATTGCAGGTCTTGCTTTGCCCAGGACCAAAGTCACCACCTAAAATAGGAAGGAATATGCCGGTTGAGAAAGAGATTCTTTTTTTTTTTTTTTTCCTTGTTTCAATTTTCCTGAAGTTATGCTTCTGGGAATATCTAATTTCCCCAGAAATCCATGAATAAAAAAATACAAGTCAATAAAAATGATCTTGTGATACAATTACTTTATGTGTGATATGGATAATGATGCAGAAGACCTGTATTTAGATGTTTTACTTCTATGAAGAAGAGTTAACTGCTGCTCAAATACAGTTGAATGATAACACTGAAACGTGCAATATTTCAGACCCAACTTCAGTATAAAATCCTCCTGAAAGTCTTCCATGATTTCTCTAAAAGAATTGATTATTTGATCCTCTTATCCCAGAAACATTTTTTTAGAGTGTAATTATTTTTGAGTCTTAGAACAAGTATAGCAATATTACCTCCCTTTTAAATAGACATGTTCAGCAAATGTACAGAAATGTGCACTTGAATGAGAAAGCCCAGAGAGACATTTTATAAGGTTTTGACTTCTGGAACACTCTTTTGTAATAAATCCCACATCACAGGAGTATCCCCTTTGTTCTGTGAGACCCAAAGGACTGGAATTTTCTATGTGTATCCCCACAACTTAGCTCCATGCCTTGCCCACAGTAGATGCTCAAAAGTGTTTACTGCATGAATAAATAAGCGGATGAGTGAAGGAATTCATCATAAGGTTGGAACAGGACTGCCCTTGAAAGCACATGCCTCATCTCTATCCACATTCCATCTGTCCTGCTTCCTGTTTGGCTAGCTACTCCATTGTGTTCCTCTGCTTGGAAATGAGAGTGAGTGTGAGTATGTGTGAGAGACAATGCGTCTCTGAACTCTGAATATGTTTTTATGTTGAATATAATGTTGGTATTATCTTCCATACAAAGTTTGAATAGGGAAGGGGTCTGGGGACACTGAAGTTTTAAAAGAGAAAGAAAGATGCTGCCTCTAAAAGGCCATATTCAAGCACAGAGTGTCCACTGAAATCCTTGTGGGCCGGACAAAGAGTGCAGCTAGGGCAACAGGATTAGGGTAATGTAGTAGAAGGTCATGACCTGAGAACCTCATGGAGTATTGATGAAGACAATTTAAGAACAGACTTTTAGCAACTTTGTTAAAATACGATTGTTTAAGGTGCACATGTTTTAAGTGTATAGTTGCATAAGTTTTAGCTTATGTATACACCTGTAAATCATCTCCACAATCAAGGCCACAAGCATATCCACCATCTCCAAGAATTTCCTGTGCCTACTTGCATTGCCTCATTCTTGCCTGTTTGTCAATCCTAGGAATTACTGATCTGTAGACTCTCAGTATAGATAATTTTGTCTTTTTCAGATGAGTACATAGGTACAATATTACAGAATATGGTCCTTTTCTCTTTTTTAAAAAGTCAAGTTTCTTTCACTCTGCTTTTTAAAAATATGATAATTGTATTGCTAGTGGGAATAATGATGATGATAGCTCTGAGGTACTTACATACATTCTCATTTAATTAATTTCCATCTAGAATGCTTAGCCAAACTGAATTATTAAAATGGTCTATAAAGGAGTCCTATGGAAATTGATTTGCTTCTGACAAGGACAATTACTCTATTTACAGAAGCTAATTTTTTTACTCACATAAGAGAAATAATGCATTATTCTTGTACAACTAAGAAAATGATGATTGCAATAAAGTGATTCTCTGAAATTCTTTCACTTCTTGGAAAGAAGAACATAGTTTCTCCTTCTTTTCTAGTCATTTCTTACTTTTATACGTGGAAAAAGTGCAATAAAGCCTTAAAGTTCCATGTCAAGTGTCAATTCTAAAAGTTTTATCTCTTCTATTTTTTGCAGTGAAGCTATTTTCTAACTAGTTTTCTACTTTGAAAATTCTATCAATTCTAAGTCGGCACACTGGCTTCACACACACAAAAAAACAAAATTTTGGGGAGCGGGGAACAAATGAAATAACTTTTCCATGAAATAGCTTAACTGATTTTTTTTTAAAATAAGTGAATGAATACCTGAGCATCTCATGTAGGATGAAATTATGTTTCAGGAGCCAATAGAGATTATGTAAAATAATATTTTTAATAAAAGGAAGAAATAATGATTTTTGAGGCTCTTGGGATGAGGAGCTAGGTGACATTAATATAATCATTATTTCAATGAAAGATGCTAGTTCAACATATTTAATCCAAAATTATTTTACTTTCTTCATCATAGTAAAAAATTGTGTCATGAGAAATTAGAGGTATCAAATATAATGTAAATCAAAATAAAAAAAATGAAAAATAAATATGAGACTTCTATCTTCCCAATGAAACTGCATTAGTTCACAGTATTTGTTTTCATATGTTTGGCCAGCAAGCTTGCAAAACCAAAGGGAAATACAATTTCTTTAGTGATCAGAGGAGAGTTGCTGGAAGACCCTGAAGTCCTCAGAGTGGAGGATGGAAAATCAATTTTGAGGTAAGTAGATACAGGAAGACACAGGAAGATACAGGAAGATACAGGTGGGAGGCCAAGCCAAAAGATGTTTCCTGGATAGAGTGATGGGGGTATCGAGATGAAAAGGGCAAATCCATGGAGCATCAGTCTCACAAGGAAATAGGAAGATGGCAGAGAAGTAGAATATGTTCAAGTGTGTCAGGCCAGAGAACGAAGCAGAGGACTACCTAAGCCAGGTAGGCCTTTGGTCTGCAGACACATGTGCTCATTGTGTGCTTTTGGACATTATATTATTTCCCACGTTGGAAGAGCCTTATAAAAGTTCCATGCTAATATTCATGACTAAAGGGAAACATTTATGGGAATTGCAGATATTAATTGCAGTGGGGCTGAACTCAGCCCAGTGTGTGGTGAGAGGGAAATTATTAACCTCTGGCATTCATCTAGAAAGCCCACGTCGAGTATTCTGTTCTCAAGACCCATGTTTCCTAGAGGTGGAGCAACTATGGGTATCCTGAGCCCCAGAAAGTAAGTGCTTCGTTCAAGGCCACATGACTAATAGGTCCAGCCACTACAATCAACTTTCCTGCCCACCATTTCATGTTCTTTTTAGCAATCCAAGCAACTCCTGAATGCTGACCTTATTCTCAAGGCTGACAGAAGTTAAGTACAATTTGGAATTCAATCAATATTAAAGGATATGGTGACCTTTGGGAAAAGGTATCCTGTGATATCTGTTTAAATTATGTTATTCCTATATAATACACATTCATACTTTTTCACTTTTTTCCTTTTCCTTTTTCTTTTTCTTTTTTTTTTTTTTAACCAATATCAGGCTAAAATCTTCTGTATTAAATTCATTACACTTAAAAAAATATTAAAACTCAAACTTTAATTCTTCTTTTTTCCAATTTTCTTTGCTACTGAGCTACAGACTGCTTTAGTCATCTATTCACTTTAAAAGCACCAAACACACCCAGTTGGACCACTGGCCATGAGGAAGGTTCATTTGCATGGCTGTGCTTTCAGGATGTAGAATAGTGCTTGGGGTTCAGTGGGTACATGCTCAGTGATGATGGAGAAAAGGTGAATAGTCGAAGTTCCTTCCTGACTCAACAATCTGAGTTTTTTGGGGCTTTAATTGCTCAGGGTAGCTGGTAGCTTTCTAACCCTGTCCTCTTTCAGTAAGAAGTCAACCAAAAGTCATGAACAAAAGACCTAAAATGTGTTCTTAGTTCTTGGCAAATGATGTTTTAGAAACTCATTAGCAGAATGTTTTCTCAAAGAAATAAAAAATGTTTCACACTTCCTTCCTTCTCTATTATCCTGTGATATTTATATTTCCTTTTGCTGATATCTCAGTGAATAAATTTACTCCCAAACAAATTCTATCTCATTTCTGTGCCAACCTACTGAGAGATAAGTAATTATGAATCACTGAGGTCAAACAGGAGGTCATGCACATCAGATTCATCTGTACTGACACTTCTATCATTTCCATATAAGAAGCTTCATAGTCCATTGTGTCTAATGCTTTCAATTATCTATCTATCTATCTATCTATCTATCTATTTACTTATTTAATATCAAGGTCTTGGTAACCAAATGCAGTCAGGCATTGCATAGTGACCTTTTGGTTAATGACAGGCCACATATTCCTAGTGGTCCCTAAAGATTATAATGCAGCTGAAAAGTTTCTATCACCTAGTGTTGTTGTAGGTGTGCTTAAGCTTTAGCAGAGCATTACTTTTATGTTTGTGGTGATGCTAGTGTAAACACACCTACTGTGCTGCCAGTCATGTGAAAGTAGAGCAATATAATTGTGTCCAATGTGTAACACTTGATAATGATGACATCATTATCAAACCAGTATTACTGATTAATGTATTCACTATATCATGCTTTGTATCTTTATTTTAGAGTGTACTCCTGCTTATTAAAAAGAGGAACAGAATGATGTATTATATAAGCAGCAACCTCTTAAAGCTCCTAATTAGCAGAACTCCTGATTGCATCAAGAGATGACATCAAATGATTGACTTACATCATCTAGGTTTGTGTAAGCACATGCAGTGAGTTCACACAGTGATAAAATTGCCTAACCTGCATTTCTCAGAATATATCTCAGTCATTAACAACATATAACTGTACCAAATATCCTTATGGAACAAAATTTCAATTTCTTCCTCTATAAAGCTCTCAGAAAACTTTTTCCCAAATCAATAAAAGACAGATATCATATACTAAGCATCAAGGAAATCCTGTAGTTTGATTTTAGGGAGAAATCTGACTGATGGGATCAGCATAATTGTAGAAATCTGTAGACAACAGTCAGTTGTCATTATTTTGAGTATGAAGAAAGGGGAGAGGATTTTGTGATTGTTTTTGTTTTTGTCCTCTTGTTTTGTTTTACTTTCACCCAGATACCTGAATTACATTCAGAAACTAGGAAGCCTGGTATTTCTTCTGTTTTTGACTTGAATGTGCTGCTTGCGTTGGCTCCCATTCACAATTGGCATGCTTATGTTTTCTCATCACTGGGAATATTGTTCTTTCCGTGGATATTTCTTATGTGCATTCGTTCATCCAGTGAATTATTTCTGGACATATCCACACTGTTAATGCATGGGTCTTCTTATATGGTCATGTGCTAAATGCCTGTCTGGTTCATAAGCTGCAGAAACAGAAGTAGAGGGCATGAACCTGCCATGGCACTGGAGTGGAGTCAGTGACTAAGCCATGGGTGGAACTCACTCTGGTGAACTTTTCAGTGCTTGGCATATAAAGGTAGAAAAGGAGGCATTCCCAGTAGAGGAGAGTAAGCTGGGGTGATAGGTTGGAAGAAGAGAAGAAGAGGTAGTAAAAGTTTTCCTGCATTGGATACAATGCTTATTGCTTAAAATAAATTGCTTATAGGCTGCAATGCTTCATCTGGGGCTCAAGAGAAGAAACTTAGGCCAGTAGACAAGAAAAAATGATATTCCAAGCATAGAATGTAGAATATGCAAAAATCCACAAAGGAATTGTTCTCATTTGAAAAACCTGTTGGCTTGCAATAGTTGGTGCAGATGTATACTCAAATAAATGGCAGAAGAACATCACAAAAGCTCAGTGATGAAGAGACATGAAAGCTGCCAAACTTCTGCTGATTTTAGGGTCAGAGGCTATTCCTCTTAGACCAACTCATAACATCTTTCTTCTGGGTAGTATCCACAATTGCTGGAATATTCCTAAGAAATGGAGGAAGGGATGAGGAAGGATGAATCAGAAGGCAGAAGAAGTAAGGAAGGGGAGAATATACTGAGGGGAGCAGAGTATGGAAAGCAGAGTGTAACAGAAAGAGAGGGCACCCTCTCATCTGTGCACAGAGGCTATCTGGGTCTTGTTTGGCCCCAGTTTTATTTCTCATCAAGTGTGGAAGAGAACAGTGGCAGGAGAGTTGGTGAGAGGATGAGGACATCAGACCAAGTGTTTCAAAGAGATTTTTTCCAGAGCCTAGTCTTCCTCAGTCTTCTTGTCTTCTGTGAACCCACCAAGCTGGACAGTGAGCTATGTGATGCCCAAGTGTTCCTGGTGTGAACAATCTGGAGCTTTGAAGTCAATCTCTGGCAGGGGATAAGGAAGCTCAGCTTCCTGAATGACTCTTTATACATCTTGCTACCTAAAGCCACTGGCCCACATTGTCTATCCTGCCTGGAGGGTCTTAAGGGAGCGCCCTGTGCCTAGGCTTTTCATGGTGGCTACAGTTGCCTGAAGTAAGAATATCTGGGTTCCTGCTCTGGTTTCTTTACTCACTGTAGGTATAAATAAGGCTCTGCAATATGAATTCATAAATCCTATGATCAAATTTAAAAAATATTTGTCCTTCACAAGCATTAAATATGCTGAGAAGAAATGAGCAGAAGCTTTAAAAAATCAGATCATAAACTCTAAGCTTTCGAAAGTGGTTAAATTTCAACAAGAGCTATATATCAAGCTATTCGAAAACATTTGTTTTATATCTGAATCTTTTTTCCCCTTTATGTTGCCCTGATTTTTGTGCAAAATATGACAGAATGGATCATCAAACTCTCAAAAGCATCGTTAAGTAAAATGTAAAAGACAAAGTTTATCTGATTTAGGTCTGAACAATATATATTGATATAGATATATATTCACAGTCCCCAAATAATGTATCTTGAGTATATCAGGATTACCATTTCACATTCTATGAGAACCCTTTCATCCTTCTGGGTAAATAATTGATTTACTTTGCTATTACTAATAAGGCTATTGAGAGCCATTAAATTTTACTGAAGGAGAACATACCAATTTTTTTGATGAACAAGAAAATAAAAGTAAAAGGTGTAGATTTTAATAAGAAGATTGATCACTGTGACACACAGTTGCAGGGCAGGAGGTGTCTAATCATTTGCCCAAATATGATTGCAAAGAATTGGCAAGACTCCTGCATCATCACCAGCATGGAAAATAAATGAAAGTAAAAATGATTGCAAAAGTATTAACCTTTATCCTGGCAGTGGTTTCCTGCTTATTTGGTTGTTGAGGGTTTCTACTTAAAACTGAAGAAGATAAATACGGGAGGTGTCACACGGAAAAATATAAATAAAAACCTAACCCATAGAAAATTCTGCATTTCATACTCGTTTCAACTTTATGGTTATCAAATGGGCAAATGACTCAGAGGAGCGCAGACCTTCAGTATTTAGGAGATATAGAGTTCTCAACAAATATATTCTGGGGGATGGCCTCCTATCTGAGTCTTTTGAAGGAAGAAAAAGCGAAATAAAGAATCATTCACCAAAATTATCTGAACAACTTTTGTTTTTAGATGGAAGACTATGCTTGGTTTTAAATCTATGTTTGTATGTGTGTGTGTGAGTGTACTAATAAATTTGAGAAGAATTAAATCAAATGTCAGATCACTGAGCAATCTGAAAAATATTCAGTGGCTCTGTGTGTTGGTCAGTCTGATAAGAGCCATAGATAATTTATTCAAAACTAACTGAGCAGAAAACCCTTGCTGGAAGTAGCATAAGATAATAAGTCATTACTTATATTCAGTTGATCCCTCTAAGTCAGTGGTTTATGGTTTAAAGTATATAGTAAATCCAGCTGGGGGTGCTTAGAAACCCGAAAATCAACCACCATAACTGCAACCAAGTAATTTGACTCAGTACATCTGGGGTTAGGCACAGAAGTTTGCATTTTCCTTCAGATGATGTAGATAAAGGTGAAACCCAAATCTTGTAATTTGACGAGCAATTCTCAAATATGTGTGCATGTTCCAACTTCCTGAGGGAACTTTAGACAAATTTCAATGCTTGATTCCTGCACCTAAAGATGCTAGTTGAATTGCTTTAGTATCATATTTTGAAAGACCCTCAGGTTATTCCCAGGTACAGTCAGGATGGAACATCACCTGCTAAGAACTGGAATTCTGAGTTCAGGACTTTATCAAATGGCTTCTATTCTCACCACACAGATCCTAGTTAGCTGATCATGATCCTTTATCAGCCTTGCTCTAGAATTCACAATCAGCAGCAGAACAGCTACTTTTGAGTCGACTTTTGCCTTTTACATTCCAGGCACTCTAGTGCTTTACATTAGAGATAATTTTGTTTAGTCTACCAAACCACAGTCTTTGGAGAGGGACAAAGAAACCTGCATTTTAAACATGCATGCTAAGTGACTGCTACATATTTTATCCTGAGAGCTGTTTCCTCCCAATACTTATTTTTAAACTGCTAGCATATTTTTTATCCCAGTGTGATCTTTTTAAAACTTAAGTCTGAGGATAGAATCCCTTGTTCATAGCTCTCTGTAGATCCTGTTACCTTGAGGTAAAAGGCTTTGTCCTATCCTCAGATACTATGGTTCTGAGAATTGAAAACAAGCAGCTACAAAGTGTGTAGGTCCCAAGAATTGTCAGATTTGAGACCCAAAGGCCAGTCTCCCTCTCTTAATCCAGGGCATCCCCATTCTCTCTCACATCCACACACCCATATATCTACACTAGCTCATACACGTACCTAGATTTTGACCTGTGTACCAAACCACAGCTGCTCTCTTAGACCTTAGCTCTCAACAGCTCTCTTTCCACTTTAGACCATTTTGCACTGCTTTCACTACTTGCCCTCTGCCCTCAAATCAGGTATCCACTTTCAGCCTCTCTGTCAACCTGGCTCTTTCCAGCTGCACTGGGCATTCCAGCAAGATGACCTGGGGGATTCAAGTGGAGAACAGATCATTAACAGAAACACAGGGTGGAGCTTCACCTGTATGTTCATGTACATGTATGTGAGCACACAAGGCAAGAGGGTTGCCAGTGAGGGACAATGATGGATAAATGTGCAAAGCCTGTCTTGAGAAAGAATCTATCTCCATCAATCCACTTAGAAGCAATCACAGATCCTACTAGATAAACACACAGTCTCATCAGACATTTGCTCTTTTTAATTTCTAGAGCTGTTTGAAGGCTTAGGTAATGCAGCTTCTCATTGGCATGACATTGTCTTAGTTTTCTCAGGAACAATTTCACTTTTTCTGATTATACTATAATAGTAGATCACCCGGGCCCAATGGTTGTGGACTACACATGCCACTTTTTTTCAGGTTAATCTTTGTATGTAAATGAGCAATCAGATAATGTAAAGTCACACAATGACAAACACAAGTTGAAAACAATCTTTGGGTCTATCAATTTAAAACCCATCTTCTTCAAACCAGAAACCAGTTCTGCTTGTCCTGATAGTACAAGCTTATAATCCCAGCTTCTTGGGAGACTGTCAGGAGGATCACAAGTTCAAGGCCAGACTGGGCAACTTGGAGATACCTTTTATGAAAATAAAAGAATTATGAAGGCTGGAGATAAAACTCCATGCTTTCTTAGAGTGGGTAAGGTCCTGGGTTCATTCCCCACTACAGAAAAACAAACAAAAAAACGATCCAGGTCTATTATGCTCTTATGTTAATGGTCTCAGCCATGTTTTGCTCCCAGCCAGCTGCACTCCTGCCTAAATGAGAAGAAAACTTTTGCAGAAAGAGGACTTTACTGAGGAAGAAGTTGAAAAACTTCATTTGGCTCTGGGCTAACAATGTTGAAGTATGCACAAGTATAACCTAATACAGATGTATCCCAGGGCTCTAGATGGTCAAGAGAGACTGGATCATGGAGGTGGGATTTGACATGTTAAACTCTGATCCATTGTAGCACACATGAGCTTCTCTCCATCACTAACCGTTACTCTGTCTCTCTGTCACTATTGCAGTATTGATGTCTGATATTAATACTCCCGTGGCAGCTAGACTATTAATGGAAAACTTATTCCCTTTGCTCTGCATAGTCTAGTATATTTTCTCTAGGTAGTAAGATAAACTACATTTTCTTCCTGGTCCACTGAACTTCTTTACTACTGCTTTGTAGTTAATGTGGCTGTATTTCTAGGAATATGCTGATAAAGAAAAAGAAATAGAATGCATCCAGCTAGGAAATTAAATAAAAATCATAAAGGAAGCTGGAGTTTAATATTCTAAGGTGTGGCCTAGGTTTGTCAAACTATCTACTTACATCATTCAATTTTTGCAAGAAATGTGAACTGTCAAAAAGTCCTGGACTCCCCTTTCCCCTGCCCAGACCAAAGACACAAGATGGGGCTATCTAAGGTTGAGGAAGGTGGTAGCAAGAGACATAGGGAGTGACTGCTAATGGATATAGTAATTTTTGTGGGGGTGGGTGATGAAAATATCCTCAAATTATATTATACTGGTGATTGCACAATTGTGTGACTATCCTAATATCTACTGAATTGTAATTTAAATGAGTCAGTTATATGGCTGTGAATAGTGTCTCAATAAATTGTTATTTTTAAAATGGAGGATACTCAAGAAGTCTATGTGCACAGAAAAAAAAATACCATATAAAGCTACTATTCCTGCTTCAAATAAATGCCAGTAATATTTTTCAACATAGCATTTTCAGTAGCCATTAATTACTATATTATATATCTCATCTGAGAAGTTACCTCCAATTTTTAATTGACTTAAAAATTGACTTTGCTATGGGAAGCCATTACCTACCTTGGAAAGATTTGAAGCCAATGGCAAGAAATGATTCCATTTAGCAAAAGGAACTGTTTTGAGAGTGGATGTTCAGTTATTCATTTCTAAGGGCAGATAGTTCTAGCTACTTTCACCTGAGTGTTCTCTTTTAACCAAATTTATTGTTTGACTACAAAATTTCCATTTACCATTACTTCAAAATCATGGATTGATAGTAAAAAACTACAGGTTTTAATGAGCTCACATAAATAATAGTTAGGCTTTGCAATTAATTAAATGTTGCTAAATTCTTTTCTTTCTTTGTGTGTGCTTGTTTCATCCTGCCAAGAGATGGTTATCTCCTGTTTATTAAGCAACAGTAAATACAAGGAAGGGATGGTGATGAATGGTTTCATAGAAATTATCAATATTATACTGTCACTTGTATGTGACTAAAGTGATTTTGTAGGAATAATGAATACAGAGAAATGAGAGCTGTTATTCCACATTTTAATTAAACATAAAATGAAGGATCACAGAGAAGGGAATATTCAGTGGGGGTCTGGTCATCTGAATTATTGGCTCTTGATATCATGTGATTTAAGATCCAGTGTATAGTTTGCTTAATTATACTTTTTGTTTGACATGTGCCTGTGTGAAGCTCAATAACACAGAAACTGTTCAATCAATGGCAGTTTAATCAACCTCTCTGAGACAATTTTCAAAGATGCATTAATAGGGACAAAGTATTGATATGATGAGTTGCTCAAAGATTACAATAAATATTGTTTCTCATGCACCTAATACAGTGTATGGGAGTTGTCAAAAATGTGAGTTTTATTTCATGTCATTTGAAGGCTTCTACTAGTGTTTTCTCTGGATGAGGTCACGCCTATAATTTAGCATGGATTTGAAAGTATACAATTAAATTTCATCTCCTTAGAGTTGTTAAGTCACTTTATTCCCTAAAAGGACTATAAAATGTGAAGTATATACATCAACTCATTGGTAGTTGTATAAACTGAAATATATTTTCAGAAAAGTTATTTGGACATAAATAGGTTCAAGTCTTTTGGTCAAGTGGCTTACATTTGAATATCTATCCCAGGACATAATAGGACACATGGATAGCAATTTAGGTATAGATATATTACACAGAGCATTATTTATAATATAAAGTGTGGTTGTATTTGATTATCCAACTATAGCAGTGTGTTGGTCAGTTTGCCATTTCTGTGACAAAGTATCTAAGACAATAAACTTAAAACAAGGAAAGGTTATTTAGGCTCATAGATTCACAGGTTTCATGATGGTTTGTCCCTGTTGCTTTGAGTGTACAGTGGGACAATATATCCCAGTGAGTGCATTTGGCACAGTATTTCTTCTCATCTCATAGTGTCCAGGAAGCAAAGAAAAAGAGAGAAAAAGACTAGTTTCCCCAAATCCCCATTAAGGGCATGCTTCCTGTGACCCAGCTTCCTCCCAGTAGGCCCACCTCCTAAAAGTTCCACCATCTACAAATAGTGCCTTGGGGTGGCAACAAACACATGGGTCTTTGGGGAATTTTCCAGATCCAAGCAATATCAGGAAAATTAAATTTTGATTTAGCATTTGACAGTCACATACTCCCTCTGGCTCCATGCCTCCTTCACATGCCAAAACTCAAAGAAAGGATGTATGTAGGAAACCACATCTGCTTTGCATTGGACCAAGTAAGTGCCCATTAAGAATCTCAAAGAAAACACTTGCAGTATTTATTTATTTATTCCCCCAAATGCACACTCTACTGAAAAGCCCCAGAAACAGTGGGGCTACCTATAACTGTATATCTATGTCTATCTATAGGGAGAGAGGAAAACAGAGAAAATGTCTTTATACTATATATGTGAATATGTACATATATGTAAGAAATATATATTATTTATATATATAAGTAACTTTTCTTCAGATTTATATGATAAAACATTGTAATTTTTTCACAAATATTTCCAGCATCTCTAGGGGAAAATTGCTCTGCATTCTGAAATAGACTTCATATTGAGATTGAGTTTTGAGGAGGTGGTTTCTCTGATGACATCCTCCATAGACATACATTCCAGAAGTGTGAAAAATATCCTAAAGCTGCTACCAGCCAGCCACATACATAAAAATTTGCCTGCAGTTCATTATGATGAGAATCTTAGCAGTTTGTCAAATAAAAATGCACCTTTCTCTGTGGGTTTTTCCTGAACAATAGCCATTTCCTCCATTAGGTTTAATCCACTCTAACATATATGGTTGAAAATAAGAAGGAAGGTGGAATTGATTATGCTTTAGTCAGCTTTTTCACTGCTGTGAGTAAAAGACCCAATCAGAACAATTATAGAGGAGGAAAATTTTTTGTGGGGGCTTGTGGTTTCAGAGTTTTCGATCCATAGGCAGCCAGCTCCATCCTCGGCCCTAGAGGCAAGGCTGAACATCATGAAGGAAGAGTATGGCTGAGGGACACAGATCACACGGTGACCAGGTAGCAGAGAGACCTCTCTACTTTCTAAATGCAAATATATAGGCCAAAGCCACACCCTCAATGCCCCACCTCCTCCAGCCACACCCTACCTGCCTCAATTACCACTCAATTAATCCCATCAGGTGATTAATTCACCAGTTGGATTAAGGCTCTTGTAACCCACTCATTTTTACTTTGAACCTTCTGGCATTGTCTTACATGAGCTTTAGGGGAACACCTCACATCCAAACCATAACAGGTTAGTTGAAATCTGGTTTTCTCCCAATGACATATTCATTTACTACCATTTTAAATAATTGTGCCGGGCGGAACCTGGGGCCCAGGGTTACGCCACGTGCATCCAAAGATGGCAACTGGCAGAGAGCAAACAGCGTTCTGAATATGCATGGAGAAAGGCAGAACGCATTTACAATTGGCTGTATTATAATCAGTTCAGTTGCCTAGCACATGGACAGATATACTTTACATGTATGCTCGAGCGAATGACTGCTTGACCTTTAACAGGATTGGATGGACGTATCTGGTTACAATTGCTTATGCATGAGACTGCTTATATATTGAGGGTGTTATTGGAATAAAGGGGAAGCTGCTTCATGAACCGCTGAAGTGTACATGTCTTCTGTCCCGCTGGTCGGGCTGTAAGCGCGAGAAGCAGCGCCGCCGCTTGGAGCAAGCCAGGCAAAGAAGAAGCCGCGGCGTTCCGCAAATAACACGGGTGCATAAACCATAAAGTTCATCAGAACCTTTTTGAGAATTAGTTTCAGAAATTCAGGTTCACAACAGCTGTTTAGAAACCTCAATTGTTCTGGGAAAATAAACTTCATCAATGGCAACTAAACAATACTTCAATGTTAGTTTATACTTTGAAATTAATTCTACCAATTCACCCTAGTTTTATGACTGATTTGTTCTGCAGGAAGGTTATTTTTAAATGTCTGTTTAAACTGTGAACTAAATACATAAATAATGTAATATTATAATATAAATATAAAATACATCACACATGTACTGATAATATGACAAGTAAAAACATTACAATTATTAATAGAAATTTTCTTCATGGTGAAAACATAATTTATATTCTTATATCAATACTTTTTTCTCCATTTACCTCAATTATAATAATGAATGTGTGGCAGTAAAAACTATGCGAAACATCCATTCCTTCCCTTGTGTTTTGAAAATTAAGCATCATTCACATTTGAAAGAAACCATGAAAGTACAGTGAATGCTGAGGTTCCATGAATGTTCCTTTCCTCTGATTATATTTGAAGAAAGTCAGAATTGCTTATTTCTGTAACATCTCTTCCAAAATTTTTCTCAGTTCTTGAGAAAAATATTGCACAATTATGGATTTTCCCTTTTGGAATTTGGAATCCTGTGATAATCCGAAGTATCCTGGAGGAACTCAGGAAGAGGAAGAAACTCCTGTAATTTTTAGTTAATTCCTGGCATCAAGAATAAGTTGAGATCTGGGGATGCAGCTGGGTGATAGTGTTTTGTTTAGCATGAAGGAGACCTTGGTTTCCATCCTTAGAACCAAGGAATTTAAAAAAGAATGAGTTAACAGTTGAGAAAAATTCTTAGGAGTCACCCTTCCAAGTCAGGTTGTCGCATTCCTTGGCTTTAGAAATCAGTGTAGACACTCTTCAATAGGCTCTCAACAATTTAAAGATTATCTCTCTCCTAAGGGTATTCCTCTACTGGACTAAACAGATTCCAAATTATCACCAAGAGAGATCTTCCATTGACTTAAATCGTTGCTGCCTGATAAAATGTAATTACTCCTCTAAGGTGTGTCTCATGAGCTGATTGTAGGTCAGATTCATTTGAGTGCAAGTGAGTTGTAGCAGACTAAAATTGGCCTCAGTTGTTGTTGGGCCCTGGCCAGTCAGGTCACTAGGACCAACTTAAGACACTTTTCCAGCCTTTTGGAATTCCTTCATATGAAAAAGTTAGTACAAGACTTATTACCTTTACAATAAACACCAGAGTTTAAAATTAGGGTTTAATTTTTTCTGACTCTAGCCTACAAGACAAACCTAAAGTTGACTGATATTATTACTATTACTATTATAGGTTCGGATCTTCTTATGTTACCAACACAGAGATTGAGGTATCCGGATTTTGGAAAATGTATCGAAGAATTATATTCACATCTGTTAAACTCCAGGACCTTCTGGGGAGAGAAGATAAAATAGATGAAACCAATTATTCTGAGAAGAGTTGCTGTCCCCAGGAATCTGTATATTGTTTATATAC
Source organism: Sciurus vulgaris (assembly GCF_902686455.1). Classification (NCBI taxonomy): domain Eukaryota; kingdom Metazoa; phylum Chordata; class Mammalia; order Rodentia; family Sciuridae; genus Sciurus; species Sciurus vulgaris. The sequence goes on from NC_136463.1 coordinate 75,810,085, forward strand.
AGATCTGTGCAGTTTAAACCCCTCTTGTACACTTGCACTCTCCTGATGTTCACTGTACACAACTCACTGTTCATGTATTGTTAGAAGATGCATTTGTGTTCTCTCCCACCTCTGACTTTCTCCTTTACCCCAACATTAGTAAATAAATGTACTGACATTGTTTGTTATTATTTAGATACGAGGTTTCCTCCAAAAGTTCATGTGTGGGAGAATGCAAGAATCTTCAGAGGTAAAATGATTAGATTATGAAGAGTGTAACCTAACCAGTGGATTAACCCACTGATATGGATTAACTGGGTGGTAACTGTAGACTGGCAGAATGTGGTTGGAGTAGGTGAGTCACAGGTGGTGTGCCTTTGGGGTTCATATTTTGTCCCTGGTGAGCAGAGCTCTCTATTTGCTTCTTCTTTGCATGTCCTAGGCTATTTCCATTGCTGCAACCTTCCACCATAGTGTCTGCCTCACCTTGGGCCCAGAGCTATGGAATGGCTGACCATGAACTGAACCTGGGAAATTGTGAGCTAAAATAAACTTCTTAAAGGTTTTTCAATCACAGAAACATAAAACCTGACTGAAATGTTGATCAAGAGCATTTATCAGGCTAGGAGTTTTCAACTGGATGAAGAAAGAAAGAATGTGAGAGAGAGAGAGAGAAAGAGAGAGAGAGAGAAGAAGAAGAGGAAGAAGAAGAAGAGGAAGAAGAAGAAGCAGCAGCAGCAGCAGCAGCAGCGGAGGAGGAGGAGAGGAGGGAAGGAAGGAAGGAAGGGAAAAGAAAGAGAAAGAAAAAGGAAATACTTTGTCCCTGTCCTTACACTTACATACAGATATTTATAGGTGAGGAGTTGGGAAGAAAGTTTACTTTTCAAACTAAAATATAGAGTTTTATGTCAGTGAGTCTTTCCAAACAGTTCATTATTTTAAAAAGTATCAATATGTTTATGTGTATGTGTTTGCATGGTTTCATAGATTTCTATTTCCGTATTTCTTACTATGTATCTCTATATAATTTGTTCTGTTATTTCCTTCTTAATCTATTATGAGAGAAGGATAACATCATGATTAAAAGAAGGGTCTCAAACCATATTTTCAGATTTTTAATACTAGATCTACAACCATAGGTATGTGCTTAAAAGTTCCTGTGAATAAACAACTAATTGGGTGCTAGTTATATCATTATTATCACTATTATTTTTTTTTCTTTTTTTATTGTAAACAAATGGAATACATGTTGTTTTTCTGTTTGTACATGGCGTAAAGGCATACCATTTGTGTAATCATAAATTTACATGGAGTAATGTTGTTTGATTCATTCTGTTATTTTTTCCCTTCCCCCCACCCCTCCCACCCCTCTTTACCCTCTATACAGTACTTCCTTCCTCCATACTTGCCCCCCTCCCTAACTCTAACTCTAACCCTAACACTAACCCTTCCCTCCCCCCCTTTTTTTTATTAATGTTTGTGTCTATCTATGCCAGCATGCATTGTTCATGAGAATTTTTATTTGTTTTTAAATAAATACACTTCTGCATACACCTATTGTGGGATAGCTGCCACTGTCACTAATGAAAATCAGTTTGACCTCTGATTTGCAGTTGAACTTTGTGAATAATATTTAGAGAGCATATTTAAATCTAGTGACTCTTTTCATCTCTTATTATATCTTATTGGAAATGACGTGCCTCAAATTCAACTGATATTCAACTACCCATCTACAATCTACAAGAGCTACCATATGTCAATATCATTTATGTGATGTACCACATCTTTTAAGTCAGACCATGCAAACATACTCTCTCTCTACATTGTCTTAAATCAATTATCTGCACAGATGACTGCCACTCAGGGAGGTGTGTTCCAGGATACCATGAAGTACAGAACTAAAAATCAAGTCATGAAACAACTACTTTAATGTGTCACTCTGTTTCTATCCATTGCTTCTAGATTATTTCTCTAGTTTTGTTCCAGCTCTTCTGACCCGTTGCAGTATCGACTTTCTGTGCAGATTAGCACAAGCTCACTTTACTCGAGTGACCCTAGTGGATGATTTGGAGCACTGAAGGAAAGCACATTTGGTTACCCTGTGCAAAACCACTCATGGCATCTTTAAAAATCACACATTATCATCACCATAATCAAAAAACCTAAGTATCCAATGAATACCAAACTGAAGATTGCTCTTCCTAAGGACCATTTTCTCTAATATTCTTCGAATTTCTCTAGTTTTATTACAAGAAACAGACGTTTTGTTGTCACAACAGAATGCAATATTGAGAATGGAGCACTAAGAAAGCCAGCTGAATATTCATAAAGTTATCCATGAAAGTGTCATTGTAATAGAAACATGTCAGATACAACTTATATGTCCATCCATGGATTATTGGCTGAATAAACTGTGAGTCATTAACACAATAGTGTCCTTTTAGTTATTAAACAAATATGATTGATTTCTATCAAATGATATTGTATGATTTATGAAACATGTGGTTTAGTAAAAAAAAAATCAGAGTTCAAAAAGTACATACAGTATAAACCCTGCTTTTTATGAATTGAAAGAGAAAGCATTGAAAAGAATTCACAAGCAAATATGTATCTAGATATGTTTTACATAGACAAAGAAATACATGAAGGGTATACCAGAACTGAAAGAAAACTGTGACATGTAAGTAAAAGATAGGATAGATAGGAATGGAAATAAGAATTTTTTCTAAGTAACTGTGTATGTTTTTTTTACCTTAGAATCATATATATGTTTTATATACTGTAAGTCCAAAATTAAAGTGAAAAACATTTAAGAAAGTAAAATCTTAAGTACTTTTGTGATAAAAGAAATGCAATTGTTTATCAAATTGCCAACATAATCAATTAGGAAAAGGTATACATTATTTTAGTAACTTTGATGAACATATCATAACTATATATCCTTTACTGGAATACATTTTAAGAAAAAAAATAATTGCACAAGAAATCTTGACCTTTTTGGTAGACTTATTGTTGATGTTAGAAATGTATATTTCTGAGACCCTTGTTCATGATTTGTGGATTAGAATGAATGGGTATAAATATTAGTAATACTGGAAAGCAATTCCTCACTGAGGGATAGAAAAAGACAAAATATGGTATTAGTGCACATGAGAAAGAACTCTGTGCTTTTGTTTTGAGATTGGATAATTAGCAGAAAACTACTAACAAATACAAAGAAAAGTAAAACAACAACAGAAACAACAGTATATCCATTGAAGCAAAGATATTATCTATTAGCTCACTGTACCTCCTCCAGTCATGCTTTCAAAATATTATATATCTCATTAAAAAATAACTCTCATTAAAAGAACTAGGTCTCCCTTTAAAAATATCTGGTTCATATTTGGGGTGAGAAAAGTCTAATATTATGAGCTTGAAATATTTTACTGTGTCAGAAAAAAAAATTCCCAAATAACGTAGCCATGTCCATGGTACACATAGAAACTATATATGAGGACCAATAGGACAGAGGAACTGTTTTTAAGGACGACTGACCAAAGCCTGAACAACATAAACAACAAAAAGAAAAATGGATAATGCCCAACATAATAAAAAAATACCCAAGGAATAGTAGTAACACACATTGTAAAGACAGATGAAGGAAAGGGTTAGCAAACACTCAACCACTAGCTGCTTCAAGAAAGGAGAGTGATCACAGAAAACTGTTGAATCAAGAACTAAAAACATCTAATTCTTTATTCCATAGAAGGCACCTCTGAAATTATCAAGATCCTCCAATAGAATATAGGGTGAAAAAATGAAATGACCCTTCATGCGTTTCTTCACTTAACCCATCTGTCTCCAAAGGCCATGGTGTTCTAGTTAGCCTAGTATCCTCTTCTCAGAAGGAGATACACCATCCCAGAATCCTGGGGAGCTGATAGTACTGGTGATACCCTTCTATGTACATGTTGAGATTTCAGACACCAAATTCTTGAAAAATTATTTTTTTCTTAAAGTTTATCTGGACATTCCAATTATTCCCTCTTTTCATGAAGTTATGTGCTAAACATTCAATATTTCCCATATTTCACAGATAAATTTGGATTTGTCGATCTCCTTTTTTCCCATGTTCCTGTCATTCAGAAGGGCAATGACAAAATCCATACAGAAGGTCTAACCACAAATATTCTTGAGCACCTCGAGTCCATAAATCTCTCCAGGTAGTCCATTTGGTCAACCTAGTCACCTCCTTCAAAATAATATGCCTCAAGCATTTTATTCTAATGTTCAGGGTTCTGACCTTTGTTTTCTAGTCCCCAGCCCTGCCATTGCCTTACTTTCTCCCTCCCTCCATTACCATCATGTGGAATTCCTTCCTCTGTCCTCTAGCCTATTGTGCTTATGATTCTACATATATCTGGAAGAATAAACAGAATTGGACAAATTAATAGCCTAATTATGCCGATGTAATCCCTAATACATTTCCACTTTTTTCCTCTTTCTACTTTTCTGCTTTGACAATTCAGAGCGAACATTTAGTCTAGTTCGCAGTCTCAGAGGGAAAGCCTCTCATATTTCATCATTAAGAATGGTGCCAGAGGAGGCTTTTAGAAGTTACTCTTTATTGTGTTAAAGAAGAGCCCTTTTATTTCAGGGATTCTAGGAGATTTTATCATGAATGGCTTTTCTATTTCATGATTTTCTTTATGTATTGAAGGTGATTTTCTCCTTCATTCTGTTAGGTAGAGAATTGCAACAATTGATTTTAAAGTATTACAAGAACTTCACATTTCCAGAATAAATTCAACATGGCTATGATTTTTCTTTTTTATAGTTAGCCAAGTGTTTGCAACTTTTTAAAAGATTTTGCATCTCTCTGCACACAAGAGAATAGCTTATTATTTCCCTATCTTGTAATGGCCTTGACAGACTTTTCTAACAAAGCTTGCTGCTTTCATGAAACAAGTTGGAAATGTTTTCTCTTTCACTATTCCTTGTAAAGGTACTTAAGATTGGTGTACTCTTTTCTTTAAATATTTGCTAGAATTTTCTAACGAAGTTATCTGGGCATCAAGTTTTTTGTGGAAAACTGATGTTACTTACTTTTTATCTTTAACAGATATAGAATTATTTGATATTCTATTTTCATGAGAAAGAGTTTGGCAGACTATTTTTTCTAGGAACTTGTCCATTTTATTTATGTTTTTAAATTAACAGGAAAAATATTTGTAATATTTTTTCATCCTGTTTTAATGTCTACAGAATTTGTCATGGTGTATACTTACTAATTTCTGATGCTTTCCTTTAAGAGTTTCACTAGTACTTCTTAATTTCTGAAATCTTTCCAAAGGACCATTTTCTGGCTTTTATTGATTTAAAAAATTTTATTAATTATCAATTTTTACTCAAATGCATTGTTTCCTTTTTAACTTGACTTGATTTTAATTGGATAAGTTTAGTTTCTAAATTTTTGAGGTTAACAGTATGTTGATTGTTGATTTTTCTTTATTAAAATATATTTTAAGACTGAAATTAATGTGGGTCACCGTTTATAATTTTGATATGTTCTACTTTTGATATTATTTAACTGGAAATATTTTCTAATCTTTTTAAATTTCTTCTTGAATTGGGTTACTTCAGGGGTAGGTCTCGATTTTTGTTTGTTTGCTTTTTTGTTTTGATTTGTTTTGTTTTGTTTTCAGAACTGTGGATCAAGTCTATGGTCTCACACATGATAGGCAAGTGTGCTACATTGAGTTAGATCCCCAATCCCCTTGAAGTATGTATCTCAATAGGCAAAGTTATGAAATAATTTGTAGTTAATTTTGTCCAGTGAAAATAATGTTTCCTTGAAATATTTTGAAATTATTGAGACTTTTTATAAGTCACCATATGATTAATGTTTGCAATTGTTCTTTAACCTTGATAATTATGTATTTTGTCATTTGGGAAATGCTATTTAGTAATCATGTTTTTCTAAATCTCCTTTTTTTTCCTGTTTGTTCTGTCAGTGACCCAGAGGTCTGTTCAAATAAGCTGCTACAATTGTGGTATCATTTTTTAAATTTGTTTTTATTAGTTATACATGACAGTAGAGCGCACTTTGATACATCATATGTAATTGAGTATAATTTCTCATTCCTCTGGTTATACATGATGTAGAATACCACTGGTCATATAGTTATATATGTACATGGGGTGATAATGTCTGATTCATTCCACTATCCTTGCTAACCCCATACTGCCTCCTCTTCTTTTGCTCCCCTCTACCTAAAGTAACTATATTTATCTCTATGTTCCCCCCATTGTGCATTAGCATCTGGATATCAGAGAAAATATTTGACTTTTGGTTTTGGGGGATTGGCTTATTTTGCTTAGCATGATATTCTCCAGCTCCATCCATTTACTGGCAAATGCTACATTTTCATTCGTCTTTAAGGCTAATATTCCATCATATATATATATCCCATTGTTTTTTATCCATTCATCTGTTGAAGTACACCTAGGTTGGTTCCATAGTTCAGCTATTGTGAATTGAGCTGCTATAAACATTGATCTGGCTGCATCACTGTAGTATGCTGATTTTAAGTCCTTTGGGTATAAACTGAGAAGTGGGATAGCTGGGTCAAATGGTGGTTCCATTCCAAGTTTTTGGAGGAATCTCCATAATGCTTTCCAGAGTAGTTTCACCAATTTGCAGTCCCACCAGCAATGTATAAGTGTACCTTTTCTCCACATCCTGGCCAATATTTATTGATGCTTGTATTCTTGATAATTTCCATTCTGACTGGGATGAGATGAAATCTTAGAGTAGTTTTGATTTGCATTTCTCTAATTGCTAGAGATGTTGAACATTTTTTCATACATTTGTTGAGCAATTATATTTCTTCTGTGAAGTGTCTGTTCAGTTCCTTAGCCATTTATTGATTTGGTTATTTGTATTTTTTGTGTTAAATACTTTGAGTTCTTTATATATCCTAAAGATTAATGTTCTATCTGATGTGCATGTGGTAAAGATTTTCTCCCATTCTATTGGCTCTCTCTTCATGTAATTAATTGTTTCCTTTGCTGAGAAGTTTTTTAGTTTAATACCATTCCATTTATTGATCCTTCATTTTACTTCTTGCATTTTAGAAGTCTTTTTAAGGAAGTAAAATTCTAAACCCACATGGTGAAGATTTGGACCTACTCTTCTTCTGTTAGGCACAGGGTCTCAGGTCTAGTGCCTAAGTCTTTGATCCACTTTAAGTTGAGTTTCGTGCAGGGTAAAAGAGGGACTTAATTTCATTTTGTTATGTGTGGATTTCCAATTGTCTCAGCACCATTTATTGAATAGGCTATCTTTTCTCCAGTGATTGTTTTTGGCACCTTTGTCTAGTATAAGATAACTATATTTATGTGGTTTCTGTGTCTTCTATTTTGTATCATTTCTTTATATGTCTGTTTTGGTGCCAATACCATGTCTTTTATGTTACTATGGCTCTGTAGTATAATTTAAGGACTGGCGTTGTGATGCCTCCTGCTTTACTCTTCTTGCTAAGGACTGATTGGATATTCTGGGTTTTTTATTTTTCCAAATGAATTTCATGATTGCTTTTTCTACTTCTATGGAGAATGTTGTAGAGATTTTTTTTTTTTAACTTTTTGTATCTGGATTCTTTTATTTAGCATAGTGTTTTGCAGGCTCATCTACATTTGTTTTAATTAGAATAGCATTAAATCCCTATAATGCTTTTGGTAGTATGGCCATTGTAACAATATTAATTCTGCCTATTTGGGAGCATGGAAGGTCCTTCCATTTTTGAAGGTCTTCTTCAATTTCTTTCTTTAGTGTTGTGTAATTTTCTTTTTTCCTCTTTTGTTAGATTGATTCCCAAGTATTCAACTTTTTCGAAGCTATTGCGAATGGGGTAGTTTTCCTAATTTCTCTTTCAGTAGATTCATTACTGATGTGTAGGAATCCATTTGATTCATGGGTGTTGATTTTATAAACTGCTATTTTGCTGAATTCATTTATAAGTTTTTGGAGTCTTCTGTTGGAATTTTTTGGTTCTTTTAAATATAGAATCATGTCATCAGCATAGTGATGGTTTGAGTTCTTCTTTTCCTATTTGTATCCGTTTAATTTTTTCTCCTGGTTAATTGCTCTGGCTAGAGTTTCAAGGATGATGTTGAACAGCAGTAGTGAAGGAGGGCATCCTTGTCTTTTTCCAGTTTTTAGAGGGAATGCTTTCAAATTGTCTCCATTTAGGTGATGGCCTTTGGTTTAGCATATACAGCTTTTATGATGTTGAAGTATGTTCCTACTATCCCTAGTTTTTCTAGTGTTTTGAACATGAATAGGTGCTGTATTTTGTCAAATACTTTTCTGAATCTATTGAGATGTTCATATGATTCTTGTTTTTAAGGCTGTTGATATGATGAATTATGTTTATTAATTTCCATATGTTGAAACAACCTTGCATCCCTGGGATGAACCCTACTTGATGGTGAGGCACTATCTTTTTAATGTGTGTTTGTATGAAATTTGCAAGGATTTTATTGAGAATTTTTCATCTATGTTCATCAGGGATATTGGTCTGAAGTTTTCTTTCTTTGATGTGCCTTTGTCTGGTTTTCATATCAGGGTAATATCACTCATAGAATGAGTTTGGAAGGGTTTGCTCCTTTTTTGTCTCATGGAATACTTTGAAGAGAATTGGTTAATTCTTTTTTGAAAGTCTTGTAGAACTTGGCTGAGACTCCATCTGATCCTGGGCTTTTCTTGATTTGTCAGCTTTTGATGGTGTTTTCTATGTCAAGACTTGAAATTGATCTGTTTAAATTGTGTATGTTCTCCTGATTCAGTTTGGGTAGGTCATATGTCTCTAAAAATTTGTCGATGTCTTCAAGGTTTTCTATTTTATTGGAGTATGTATTTTCAAAATAGATTCTAATTATCTTCTGTATTTCAGTCATGTCTGTTTTGATATTTCCTTTTTCATCACGTATTTCAGTAATTTGAGTTTTCTCTTTCTCTTCATTAGTGTGGCTTAGAGTTCACCAATTTTATTTATTTTTTCAAATAACCAACTTTTTGATTTGTCAATTTTTCCAATTTTCTTTTTTTTCAATTTCATTATTAAAATTATATTAAGACAAAACAAAACAAAACAAACAAATAAGCAAGAATTCCACTAAACAACTGTTTGCTTTAGGGTTCAGAGTTTTCTCAGTTCTATCTCTGATTCTTCATGGGATTGCCAGTCCCAGACTGGCCCATGCAGACCCAGTCACTATCCCATGTATCTGGGTTTCAGACATCCCAGGCTTGGCCATGTTGCAGTTCCAAGATCTCAATGCTGTTCCAACTTGCAGAGAGATCACAAGGGATTCACTCACATACAGGAGTGACCCTAAAAAGAAGCTGCAGGATAGCAGTCACCAACACTCCTAACAGGAAGACTCCAGGTGCAGCCAACCCTGAGGGTATTCTGACACTGGACCTCTAGGTCATGACTAATGTCCCATACAGAGATGGCTGTACCCTAAGATGATGGTGGTGGCAAACCTGCTTTACCCTGCCTCCCTGCCAGGCACTGGCTGCCATCCAAGATGGAGGTGGCCACATGTAACCAAACCTGCGAGCAATCTGGCAGTGGACCTTTGGGTGGTGTCAGCAGCCCGTCAGCAGCAGTGGACAGCAGGTCATCAACAGCAGCACCCAAAGAACCAGTTAGTGGCAGTGGTGTGCCTGGGAAAAGACCTCTGGGTGACAGTGTGGGGGGCAGTGTGTAGGTAGTAGCTGCTCCAGGGGAAGAGATCTCTAGGTTCCAGCTGTGCTTGAAGAAAAGACCTCTGGGTGATGGCAGCTGCAGCAGCGGCCTGTGGTTTCATTTATTCCAAATGGAAGTTTCATATATTTGGGGGGTATTTTTGTGACATACAGTCTGATTAAAAGAAAATTTACAGGCGGTCATTGCTTTAAACTGAGCTGCTTAACTAGGTTCCAACAGATGAGCCCAAACCAGAATAAAGTGACTCGTGCTAAGTGCTACATAACCAAATGAAATTTACAAACAGGCCAGTTCTTAAAAAAATGAAAGAGAAAAGATTCAAAGCAGCCAAACATTAGGAACCCATTTAACCTGATAGGACATGATAAGCAAGCTTGCTGTGCTTTTGCCCATACCAAAAACATTAGCTTTGAAATGAACACTTTTTGTTCTTTATTTCTGCTGTCTTAAGTCCTTTCTGATGGTGATGCCTATCCCATCTGCTCCCCTTAGCAGAGCATCTTTCTTTTTCAGATATGGGATGAAGTCCAGTCCATGAATTGTTAATAAAAGTCAATTAGATCTTTAAACACAATTTAATGAAATTGTGTTTTTTGAGAGTTGAGAGTCATTTTATTTGCTAGGTGAATTATACCTTCTTTCCTCAGAAAGTGTCTTTATTGTTTTTTGTTTTTTTGTTTTTTGTCACTGGCTATTTTTTAATAGCCCTTCTTAATTTATTTTCTCTGCACTGCAAAATGTTGATGCAGTGAATTCCATCAGCATGACTGCAATTGGATTTGATTAACAAGATGCATGGGCAGGATGTGGAAGTTTGGCAGGACAGAAAGAGCTCACTGAATTGCTTCCCTGCTCCCTTCTGCTGGACCTTTGTGTAAACTCTACTATTTGACTTCACAGTTCTTGTTAAGCTGTTCGTTTTCTGTTCAAGTTCTAATGGCCATGTTCTTTTGTTCTGTCTTTGTTTTTAGTTTAATCCTCGTCTTCCAATTTCTTTGGCTTAAGGGTACACTGGCATTGGTAAACCAAGTTATGAAAGCAAAACTCGTCGCCCACTTGTCAGGATCTCTGATGAAACTAGATGTATTGTGTGGCACCAATCTACAGCTAGTTACCAGTCTGATGCATAAGTTGCAGACCAAATGTATCTTTGTTCCTGGAAAACATCCTGCCAAGGCACTACAACATATATTTACATGTTGACATGTATTTACACGTATTTACAACATGACATGTTCTACATTAAATGGTCTATGCCTCACTTATGTCTCACTTAAATCAGTTTCTTATCTCTAATTTCCAACCCTGCTGAATGATTCTTCTTCTTCTTCTTCTTCTTTTTTTTTTTTTTTTTTTTTTTTTTTTTGGTATCTGGTACTTTATTTGTTGATCATTTTATGATTCATCTTGTTCAATGCACTTGTCTGTTCCTCTAGTTGTAGTGACACTATAGGAGACACAATGAAATTAATCACAGCTCTCCACTGGATTTGATGTGCAGATGATGAGACAAGAGGATTCATTCTACTGGAGTTGCTTATATAGAACATGCTGGCAAGCACCTTATCTACTGGAGTACAGACCCTCTTCAACATAAAGCCTTGGAAGAGGATCAAAACTAAGAGTTGTGGTCATTTGAATTCTGGTTCCAGCATTTGAGACCCAGGTAGGTACCTGTCACTCTATCTTGATTCTTGTGAACATTCCCAGTATTCCTCATAGTAACTCAAGCCAGTAAAATGCTTGTTGTGCTTTAACATGTTTGCATTGACCTGCTATCACTTGCAGCCAGAACTGTCTAATTAACATATGCACAAAAATTTTAAGTAGAAGAGACATAAACTAGGTTTAGTTCATGCCCAAAACTTCTAACCATATCTCTCTGCCTCTATTTTTAGTTGTCTTATTTTAACATATATATATGTATATATATATATAAATTATTGTTTATTCTTTTTGACAAAATATGTGTGTAAATGAGCAAAACATTGGGGGTGAAAATTAAGCATTGGAAGGAGCACTCTGACATCAGTTAATCTATGTTTTATGAGAAGATTATGATGAGGTAGAAGTTACTCATGTTTTAAACACAGGTGCACCAGATATACATACAGGCCCAGAATGAATTTCCACAGCTTACCCAGAGGTGGGAACTATATTTTACCTTAAGTCTCTCTGTTCAAATAAAGCAGTTTTTTTTTTTTTTTTTTGCAGTATACTGGACACATAGCAGATATTAGGTAAGAAAAGAGATGCTCTTGAATCCCGTATGACAGTAGATACAGAATATTAATGCAGACATTACTCTTCCTGGTTATGCTACAAAAGAACTGACTTTACCTTCACAACTCCATCCAGAGGGAGAATCCATCCTCAGATCAGACCCAGTCAGGGAGTTACTCTCTCCTCTTAATGGGGAAGAGTGTGTCACCCATACAATTTCAGGAAAGAGAAACTGACAAGAGAAATAGAAAGCTTATATTAGAAAGGCAAAAAAGTCAAAAGGCCACAGAAATAAAGCAAAGCCAGAACATGTAACTTATGGCAAACATTTTATATATCATGTTGGAAAGAAGAAAAAGGTTAGTTTAAATGCCAAAGAAGTTCCATTTGAAGTGCAAATTGATTCAACAAATAAGCAATAGGGAAAATTTTTCCTTGTGCAGCAAGAAAGGACAGGATGTGAGTATAATCTATCCAAGATATATGGAAATCAAATACAAGAGTCATACAGAACCCCAACAAGGCACAATCAAAACACATCCTCTCCAAGACATATAATGAAAATGCCTAATATACAGAATAATGACAGAATTTTTAAAATTGCAAGAGTTCAATGGCAGTTTATACTTAAAAGTATGCCAATTCAAATTTCAACTAATTTTGCAACTCAGGCCCTTAAAGTCAGGAGGGTTTAGAAACCCTTAAAAAAAAAAAAAAAAAAAAAAAAGGGAGGGGTGACAACCAAGATTATTATTGTATCCAGCAAAACTAATCTCCAGACTTAAAAATGAAATAAAAATTTTCCATGATAAGCATAAACTAAAGGAATTCATAACCAGGAAGCTTACACTCCAAAACATACTCATTGACATATTTTGTGCAGAAGAAATGCAAATGCAAACCAGCATAGGGACAAATAGTCCCAAACAATAGTGGATCTGCTTATATAAAGAAACCCTTCTTGATATATATAATCAAATACACCACAACGCTATGATACAAGGTAATTTCAAATACCTGTCTCACAAAGAGATTGGTCATCCAGACAAAGCAAGTAAGAACTCTTTAAAACTAAAATATACTATTAATCAAATGGAACTAACATATCTACAAAATATTTTATCCATCACAACTGAATTCACTTTTTGCTCAGAAGCACATGAAACTTTCTGCAAAAATAGATTATATTTTAGAGCACAAAGCAAATCTTGGCAGATACAAAAAAATTTCTTGTATCTTATCAGATCATAATGGAATAAAATTAGAAATCAACAACAAGATAAAAAAGAACAATTCTAACAGTTGGAGATTAAATAGTACACTTTTGAATGAGGAATGAATTACTGGAGAAATCAGGGGATAAATAAAAGAATTATTAAAAACAAATGAAAATACAACAGTATGAAGGCAGTTCTAAGAAGAAAGATTTTAGAACTGAGTTCCTACATTAAAAAAAAAAATGCTACAAAATAAGTAATCTAACATTACACCTTGAGGCCATAGAAAAAGAGGAACAAGCTAACACCGAAATCAGAATAAGACAGGAAATAATTACAATCAGAGCCAAAATTAAATAAAATAAAAATTAAATAAAAAACAATACAAAGAATCACTAAAACAAAGAGACCATTCTTTGAAAGGACAAATGAGTTTGACAAACTCTTAAACTAAGCAGAACAAAATGAACCAAGACCAAATTAACAAAATGAGAGATAAAAAGGAGATACCACAAACACTAATGAAATCCAGAGAACCATAAGAAATTACTTCAAGATTTATACTCTAATAATCTAGAAAACCTCGAAGATATTGACAAGTTCCTAGAAACATAGAATCATGAGGTTAGAGAAAACTTAAGAAGACCAACACATAGCAATGAATTGAAGCAGCTCTTAAAAACTTTTTGTTTAACTTTCAAAAAGGAACCAATGCTAATCCTTCTCAAACTATCCTATGAAATATAAAAGGAGGGAGCACTGCCAAATTAATTCTATGAAGATAGTATCACCCTGATATGAAAACCAAAGACACACAAAGAAAAAAAAAGTTAGACTGATATCCCTCATGAACATAGATGCCAAAATTCTTAATAAAATATTGGCAAAATGCATTCAAAAATACATTAAGAAGATGGTACATCAAAGTCAAGTGGTTTTCATCACAGGGTTACAAGGTGGTTCAACACATGTAAATTAATAATTGTAAGTCACCACATAAATAGAGTTAAGGACAAGAATCACATGATTATCTCAATAGATTCAGAAAAAAAAAAAAAAAAAAAAAAAAAAAAAAAAACATTTTACAAAGTCCAGCATCCACTTACCCTTAAAACACTAAGGATAGTAGAGATAGAGGGAACTTACCTCAACATTGCAAAATCTATATACAAAAAAACTAAGGCTAACATCATACTGAATACAGAAGAACTGCAAATGTTTCCTCTAAAAACAGGAATAATACAAGACATCCTATCTTACCACTTCTATTCAACATAGTTCTTGAAACTCTAGGCAGAGCAATCAGACTGGAGAAGGAAATTAAATGGATAAAACAGAAAAGAAGAAGTCAATGTCTGTTTGCTAATGACATGATCCTGTACATAGAAACACAGAAAACGCCACAAGACTTCTAGAACTGGTAACTTAATTTAGAAAAACAGCAGGACACAAAATCAATCACTTCCCTCTTCTCTTATAATGAATCTGCTAAAAAATAAATTAGGAAAACTATCCCATTTACAATAATCTCAACAAAATAAAAATTTTGGAATTCATGTGATGAAAAAGGTAAAGGACCTGTACCATGAAAACGGTAGAACCCTGCAGAAAGAGTGAAGCAAACCTCAGAAGATGGAAAGAACTTCCATGTTCTTGGACAGGAAGAATCAATCTTCTCAGAACTGCCATTTACCAAAAGTCTTATACAGATTAAATGCCACCTTCATCAAAATACCAGTGACATTATTCACAGAAATAGAAAAGTAAAACAATTCTAAAATTCATTTGGAAAACTAAGAGATCAGAATAGACAAAGCAATCCTGAACAAGGAAATTGATGTTGGTGGCATCACAATACAGGAACTCAAATTATACTACAGAGCTATAGTAACAAAAACAGCATGGTACTAGAATCAAAACACACATAAAGACAAATAGAATAGAGGACACAGAGAGAAACCCACATAGATACAGTCATCTAATACATGACAAAGGTGCCAAAAGCATGTGTTGGAGAAAAATGTAGTCTTTTTAAAAAATGGTACTGAGAGAACTGTATATTCATATGTAGAAGAATAAAACTTATCCCTATTTCTCACCTTGCATTAAAGTCAACTCAAAGTGTATCAAAGACCTAGGAAATAGATCAGACATTCTGAAAATGATTTAAGAAACCATAGGTTTCTACCTAGACACTCCTTTGCACAGCAAAGGAAACAATTCAGAGCATGAAGTGAGAACCTAAGAAATGAGCAGATTTTTGCAACCTGCTATTTAGACAAGGGATTAATATTCAGAATATATGAATAACTCCCTGAAAATAAACCCGATTACTAAATGGCCAAAAGGACTAAGAGATACTTATTGAAAAAAATATATAAATGGCCAGCAAATAAATAAAGAAGTTCAATGTCAATAGTAATCAGTGAAATGTGAATCAAAATATGCTGCAATTGTATTTCACTCCAGTCAGAATAGCAATCGTTGCAAATACAAAAACAATAAAAGTTGGTGAGGATATGGGGGACAAAAGTACATTCATACAATGTTGGTAGGCTATAAATTAGCACAACCATTCTTGAAAACAATATGGAGAGTCCTTAAAAACATAGAAATAGAACCACCATGTAATTCAATCCTTGGTAGATAGGCAAAAGATCTAAAATCAGCACACTTTGGGGACATAGTCACATCAATCTGTGTAGAAGTGCAATTCAAAATAGTCAAGTTATGGAACCACCCCAGAAGCCTATCAACAGAAAAAATGGATGAATAAAATGTGGTATAAATGTACAATGAAGTTTTACACAGCAATAAAGAAGAATGAAATTACATCATTTGCTGGAAAATAAATGGAACTGGAAAACATCATGCTATGTGAAATACACTAGACCCAGAAAGTGAAGGATCAAATATTTTTCTCTCTTAATATGAAAGCTTGACCAAAATAGCAGGGGAAAATGTGGGGAAATCCTATGAAAATACTAAAGAGATCAATGGAGTAGAGGAAGGGATTTTAGGGAAGATAGGAGGGATGGAAAAAGTGAGGAACTGTGGAATGAATCTGACCAAGCTTCCCTAAGTATGTATACAAATATACTACAGTGAATTTCACTTTTATCTACATCCATAGAACTAATTAAAAAGTAAACTCTAAGTAAATAAAAAGAAGACTGATAGAGTGGAAGAAAACCAACTGGGAAGGAAGGAAGATCAGGAAAGTGTAAGTCCTGTTAACTGAATAGATAAAAACATTTGATGCCTGTACAATTAAGACAAAATGAACACCAATAGTGTGTACAATTTGTATTGCACTAATAAAAAAATTTAAAGATAAAGAAAAGAACTGTAGTGGATTGAAGGAATCTTTAAGAAATTATTTACACATAAATTATTGAGATGAACAGTGTATTTTTGCTGCAGATAAACACAATGATATCTAGTGATTTTAAATGGTGTACACAGAGTTGGTTCAATCTGAGTCCCACTCTGAAGGTTTCATTGAAGATTCATTTCCTTAACATCTACCATCAATAGGCGAGTGATATATCATTACAATTGTGTATGTTTGTGTGGTGTAGATATTGTTCTAAGGTGAGGATATGAGATTGAAGACAGATTCCATTTCCATAAGCTGCACAGTGCATGAGGTGCTGGGAAATGATCTGATTCTTAATGCATGAAATCTTCTGCCATTTTTGATAGCATCCTCTGCAATAGAAGCAGCCAGCAGCAGACAGAGTTGCTTGAATGAAGGTGCCAGTTTCCATTAATCTATAGGCATTTTTATCTTCTCTCTGATTATAATGGAATAAAGCATTATCATTTGATATCAGATCATCTAAATGTGAATCAAATAGATAGAAATGCATGTGTAGGGTTCCTTGAAGGCCACTTGCTTGTGTGATGTTTTTCTCATATTTCTCTACAGAAGAAAGGGTAAAACTGTTTTCTAAATAAAAAACAGATTTCTGATAAGCGAAATCTTATTTTCAAGCTTTGGGAAAAACGGTTCACTGCAGCGTTCTATTTGTACATTCCTACTGCTTAACTGACAATCTGGTAGGGAAGAGGATCCCCCACTTAAAATGGAGTATGTCCTGCCTTCTCTTACAGAAAAGAAGCAAATTGCTATTAAAAAAAAAAAAAAAAAAAAAAAAAAAAAAAAAAAAAAACAGAGAAATCTGTCAACATGACTTAGTTCTGTAAGTTTGCATATTAGTTAAGAAATACGTATTTACTTATTGCTTACAGGCCTTGATATCTACATTGTTCTATTTATTATTGATGATTCTAAATTATGCTATTTTTATAATTGATAACATTTTAAGAAATTAGTGTGTGATGCTCATAGAGAGGAATTCACCAGGTGACTCAAGTCATCTTCCTTCTGTGATTTAATTTTGTTATAAATCATGTGCACACTCAGGCATGTGCTCTCCCTCTCTTCATTGCCTCAAGAATTTCTACAGGAAATCCATCCTAAAACATATCTCTTTATTTTATGTGACATCCAAAGTATGCTCTTCATTTTTACTGCAGTTTTTGTCTATGGTGTGCAACTTCGTGTTTCTGTCAGTCTTGCTTCCCAGTCTACCAAGAATTCAGTCAGCTTTGCACTTTTATGGCTGCCCCACTCCCTCCTGTACCAACCTGTAAATTCTCATCTTCAAGGACACTTGAAGCCCCAGGAACTTCTCATCAAGTTCTATCATCATACAACCATATTTTATTGATCATTGATTACATTCCAGGCACTTCTCAATATTAATAACTACTACTTATGGAGCAATTGCTATCACCCAGATGTGACAATGAATTACAAATATTGACTTATTGTACATTTTACACAAGATTTCAGAAATGTAGATGACATCACTGCTCTAATTTTCCAAATGAAGAACATGAGGTACAGTGAAAAATATTATCTTTCCGAGAGTCACACAATAAATGGTGGGGCTGGAATTTGGATTGTGGTACTGTCTTAAGCCCCCATGCTGTGCATCACTGGGCTGCGATCTTATATGTACTATTACATTTTATTCTGACTAAAAATATGTCTGTTGTGTCTGCTCCAATTCTGTAACTGAAGACACAAAAACTCAGAGGGGTTGAGAAAATGTCTCATAGTCTCACACCTACTAAGAGTGGGGTTTTAAACTAGTTCTAGCTAATATCAAAAAAAAAACATTAATGACAAGTAAAATTCAGAAATGCTTTCTCTTTTCTGTTGTTTCATAACTTTGAAATATACCTGTTATATTGACTTTATTCCTCCTGTTAATATGTTTAACTTGCATGAAAAATTTAAGATATATAATTAGCTCACACCATGAGCCAGGCACTGAATTAGTCTTTTGAGGGACAGAAAATTGGACAAAACTTAATTCCTGGTATCTCAATATTATACAAGAAACTATCACAATTGTGGCAAAGAACTGAGGCACATTAAATAAGGGGACTTGATTTCCTGAAGTTTTCCAAGATTCTATACTGAGACATCACCAAGAAACTAAGTTGTCTAAGTTGTCTTATTCTATTTTGTGTGACTATAACAAAATGACTGAAGCTGGGAACTTCCTAAAGATTTATTTAGCTCATGATTTTGTAGGATGAATATCAGGACCAGGTGGCCTCATTTGGTTGACCTCTGAGGTGGTCCTCCTGATTGCATCATGGCATGGAAGATGGCATCAGGGTGGGAACATGGGCAAGAGTGATTACCTGATGAGAGAGGGAACAAGAGACTAGGGAGGGCCAGACTTGCTCTTTTATACAGTCTTTGTCTTGAGAGAACTGCATTAATTCTGAGGGTGATGTCTTCATTATCTAACCTTTTCTAAAAGGCCCCACCACCTCCATGCTGTTAAATTGGAGACCCAGCTTCTGGCACAGGAACTTTTAAGGGACACTCTCAAACAGTACCTTAATCAGAGCAAAAGGGACACTAGAATCCAGAAGAGTTCTTACTGCCAGCTCTTTGAATCTATTTTATGTAGTTGTATATTTCCTTGCCCTTCAGATCATGAACTTGCTGGAACATGAGCTGTACTATTATTTAGCATGTTTTCTGAGCTAGAAGAAGCAGAAAATAGCACTACACTTTTCCTGACATTTGCTGGAAGTCTCAGAAAGAGGGGAGCTTATAAATATTTTCCTGATGTCTTTTTTTATGGCTTTATATCTAATAAATAAATATGTGTTAATTTATTTGTTTATTTATTAAGCACTTTGGGGAAGTTTCAGGAGCTTCATAACAAAACTCTGATCCTAGCCTGGAAGGCCCTGCAGCCTGATATTGTCTTTATGATCTTGTTTGCTGGTCTAGCAATGCTGACATCTTTGGGTTCACATTCTTGCTTTATGACTGTTTTGCCTTCATTGAGGTACCCCTATTCTTTTTGTTAGAGGAAATCCTTGTCATTATTTGAAGAGCAACTGAGTTTTCATTTATACAACGTAGATATCCCTGCTTCTTCTCTGAAGTCTGCCTCTCCCTTCTCCCAACTTATATGCTTTGTGTTTCTCTTGCCATATTTATAATTATTACTGGATTTATATATTTGCACATTTTCTCTCCTTTCAGAGCATGAACTAGCTGGAACATGAGCTGTACTATTATTTAGCATATTATCTGAACTAGAAGAAGTAGAGTGTGGCTTTAAGAACCTTTTAGCTAGAGAGCTTCTTAAGGTCTAAGCTTGATGGGTCTAGAGATGTGTAAGTAGGGTCAGGTGGCCAGACCTGAGTATCTACCACATCCTAGATCAAAACATCAGGTGGCAGCAATCATAAAGACACTGCTGTCAGTCTTTAATTAGGAAAGGAAATTAAGGTATAGGACCAGATGGAAAAAAATATAGGCAGGGTACCAGCCAAGCAGCCCGAACTCGGAACAACGATGAAGAGACACACCACTGTGCTGGGGCACATCTCTACCACCTGGGGGAAATTGTGAGGTTAGGGTAAGTTGGACTGACTTACAGAGGAAATAGCATCCCAATAAATCTGCTATTCAGGGAAGGAAACCTCTTTTTACCTGAGCAATGGCAAAGCTTTGTTTACTAATGCATAATGGGATTTGGAAAGAAGTTTGCAGTTTGTATTGTGATGTCATTGCTATTACTAATGGTGAAATAACTTTGCTGTGACTATTTCTCTCTGTGAAATGCAACATAGCATGCCCTTGCAGAAAAAGGACAGTAAGGATTCTACTTTCTGATGACTTGAACTAATATCATGAAAATGACAATAGAATGTTTCTTTGAATAAAAATTTAAAAAAAAATGCTTTTGTTACTAGTTAGCTAACAAGATAATAAAAATTTGTCCCTAGGAAAGAATACCAAAAATAAAAACTGTATATGATGTCTTGAGGATCTGGATAAAGGTTTTTGGTTACTGAGTCTGTTAAAGTCCACATCTAGTTTTATATATCTTAGTACATTTGTGCTGTTAAAACAAAATATCTCAGACTGAGTAATTTTTAAGCAACAGAAATTCATTTCTTATACTTCTACTATCCGGGGATAGAAGATCAAGTCACCAGCAGATTGAGCAAATATTAGCTTATCTGATAAAGAGGAAAAATATAACAAAGTATCTTGAAAACCAGTGGGAATACAGGTTCAAAAATAATTAGATATTTATGACTATCTAGGATTAGGCTTATAATGCATTCTAGTATTTCAAGTTTACCACTAGTTACTAAATACCAATTTACAAATAACATGTTCATTTATTGTTTCTTTATCAAAAGAGAAAGTTCTAGCTTCAATTCTATTGGGGGGAGGGCACTAGAAAATACAAAGATTCAAACAGTTCCATGCAAATATCACATTTTTCAAATGGAAGAACTCCCAACTGGACCAGAAGTTTCAAGTACTAATATATTTTTCATTGAAACAATTTTTTAAAAGTGCAAACACATGGCATTAAGGTTCAGGACCTAATATAGGCCTGATAATCAAGTCCTTGTTTCTGGACGAAAGGCCTCAAGTCCCAGTCAATTTCCAGTAACAATGTTTTTACACATCAACTTAATAAGGGTTTTAATTTCCTTCATATATTTGTTTCCAGCATTCTAGTCTTAAAGGCTAGATTAGAAATTAGTTCAATTCCCCAGAAGGCAAATTTCTTTCCATTACAGTATGAAAGATTCCAGAAAGACCCCTTTCGCAAGCAGATTCCCAATCTCTAATCTGTGTTTAAGATGAATCTTTTTCAATATAATGTAAAAGGTAACTTAGGTAAAATGTGCTCATTAACATTAAAAACTAGTTATTAGGAAGACTTAACTAGCTGTATAATTTAAGTTTTAAAACATAAATATTTGCAGCTTGATCTCCTGCTGACAATGATTGTTGGAGCCTAGAATTCAACATTTATAAATTCCCATTCACACACACCAAACACACTATTATCATAAAACTTACTCATGTCTTGAGAGAATCTTCTTATTTGGGGGCTACTATTATTTTTATTGAGGCATCATTTGTAAGGAGTTACATTGTTTTGATAAGGCTTCTTATAATGGTAGGTGGATGTTTTGCTCTAATCTTCCAACAAGGGCCATTTTATTTTTCAGTCACTTATCAAGGCATGTGGTCATTGACTTTTGGGGTCATTTGTATGAGTGCTCATACAAATTAAAACCCCAGTTTACCTCATAGCATGTCACCCCCTGAATGTTAACAATGTTGCTTATAGTATACTGTCACTTCTGGACTGAAAAACTGGGGAAGAAAATTTACTTTGCATACATCAAAGAAACTTAAAGCCAGTGTGCAGAGTTTCATTGTTGACCTCAGCCGATGAAGTGAGCTAATAGTGTTAATTCAGATTTAAGAAATTATCTGAATCTTGGTTTGTGTATATTTACCACCTACATACTATATAAACCAAACCAGATAGCTTTACACTATCACATGTGTACACAGGCACCCTCCCAACTCCTACATCCATTTGTTACTGAACCTTCTAAACTGGCATTGTAACTTGACAACAATGTTTTGTTGCACCAATTTTATAAAATTTTTCAGTGCAATACGTGCTATTTTTCTGAGGCAAACCAAAGGTATATTTCTCAAAGTTCTTGCTGCTTTCTTTAGCAGCATTTGATGGTGGGTCTTTTATATACATTTGTAATAGATAAAAATAAGCCAGATTGCAAATTCTTTTTAAAATCTTAAACCATGTACTGTGAGTGTATTTCTGTAAGCATAGTTATGTTGAAATAAAGTTTCGAAAAGAAAAAAAATATATAAATATGTATATATATTAGCCTATCACAGTGTCCCAGGGTAATTTAAGATCAATTATTAAAATACTGAAACAAAATATTAAAACATCAATTTATGTTTATACTTCAATTGACATGATAGAGTAGAAAATCATCTTAATGTGGGTTAACATGGGCTGACAGTGGCACCCTGGTCAGTTCTCCATTCCGTGCAGGTGACACAGGAAAGGTAAGGCATTCCAAAGCTAGAGTTCAGTCCACAGTTCAGAGAGCTTCACTACCCTCTCTCCCTTCCCAGTCACAGGGCAACTAGATTTGCAGAACATGTTATTCCATTTGTACATATACAAATCCTCACAAATCAGACTCCTACTATGATACTGTAGGTAAAGACAATATTAAAATATAAGCACAATCAAATAACAAGGAAATGGCAGAGATGATGTCCATTTGTTCCTAATGCAATCTCATTGACTGTCACTTAGCCAGAATCAATTAGAGGAATAAAATATAATTTTGTATTCACTCTTATGAAGGATAAACTTTAACTGGAAAATATAAATGTAAATTTATATATAAATTTATATAAAATATATAAATATATATATATATATATAACCTTAAGATGCCTGCTAATAATATAAAACAATAATACTGAAGCCAGAATTGGAGACAGGCAGCTAATGTAGAAATAGGAAATATGGGATCAGGTCAAATCAAGGAAATGGAGGCCATGAAAGCCATCTGCCTCTGGAAGGTGGAGACTGCCCCTGGGAGAATGGAATGTCAAGGATCTCTGGAGCCCATTGATTACCAAATTTATCTGTCCTTATCAAGGACTGCAGGCAAGGAGCTGCTAATTAATGGCCTCTGGGCCCTTTCCTGGTTTAATCACTTTGGCCCGCCCCCCTGCCCATTTGCTTCTCACTTTATGCATCTCACCTGCAAAACCAGGCCTAGTCACATAGGCAGGAAGGAGAGATAAAGGGGAGAGAACTGGAGAATAAAAGAGACCTCAACCTATAAAAGATGTGGAACTTGCTCACTTCTTGGGTCTCTACAACATCAGCTGTGGCCCCCTTCTCCTTCCAGGAGAAGTCTGTTTTATTACCTTTAAATAAAACCTGTTTAATATGCTTGCCTTGGCGTGCTTTTCTGATGTTATATGTCAACACCTGAGGAAGCAGAACTCATCACT
This sequence comes from Sciurus vulgaris, assembly GCF_902686455.1. Classification (NCBI taxonomy): domain Eukaryota; kingdom Metazoa; phylum Chordata; class Mammalia; order Rodentia; family Sciuridae; genus Sciurus; species Sciurus vulgaris. The sequence continues at coordinate 75,833,703 of NC_136463.1, forward strand.
GATAAACAGTGGTATCAATAGTGGCAAGATATTAAAATATATATTGTTTATGTCATCTTTCCGTTACCTTCCAACCTTGTTATTTCATTTGTTTCATAACACACATATCTGGACAGTTGTCCGTGCATGGTGGAGATATTTGCATTTGTTTTTCTGAGAGGACTTGCAATCAAAAAGTTCCAGTGATATTTTTCTACCTCTTGTGACTAGATGTGGCTGTTTATTTGACCTGTGTTCTCACTTCCTTCAGTTCAACCCTTCTTATTTGCAACTGTGGTAACCCTGGTTATCTTGGAAACACTTCTGTCTTTCTGGTTTGACTTGAAATAGTCTGAAGTGAACCAGAACCAGTCTGCAGAACCAGTTCAAAGCTGTTTGAAACTGTTACTAAAACACTCTCAAAGAAGTGATATAACTGCAACAGAATCCAAACAGGAGTGAAGGATTCAAATACTATATCACGTCAAATGTACAAGGAGGATTTCTCTATACCTGGAAACAAAATGCAAGCCCTGTAGCAAAGTTTCATAGGTATTTTTACCACAAAAAATTGATTATTGTTACATGTGATGCATATTTACCTATTTAACATGCCACAAAAATCTCTGTCAAGAAAAGTGTGTGTATTTAAAGCTGTTTGTGTGAACATGTATCATTGAAAATAAAGCCAGTGTCCACAGGGCTTTATATATGGTATCAGATGATATGAATAGGTAAATGAGACAAAAGGAACTTTAGCATGCATGGGTCATTATTGTAACATTTTTAAATTTCAGTTAAATGACCTATAATCCTGGAGGTTTTTCCAGGAGAGTGTTTCACTTCAATGCAAATGATCTTTGTTTCCTTGAAACTGATCATCATTTTAACAAACTAGAAATTTACATCAGAAAGGGATTGCCACAATTGATGATTTGAACTCTGTCAGTGTTTGTTGGCTGCTTTTGCAGATTTAACAAAACCTACCCATACCCCAATTAGGAGCACCTGCACCTAATGGAACTGTTATTTCACGAAGGACAGCAGGTTGTACAGGGAAGAATGACAAAAAGAGTATTGTACCGGAGCTTATCTGATGAGGAGAGGCATTAGCAGATGTGTGGCTGTGTTCTTCCAAATGGTGGTTTCATTTTTGAACTAATTTATGCTTTTGGATTTAGGAATACAACAGATCTGTTTGACTCTTAATTCAATTTCTCTCTGACTGATTTCTCTAATATCTCACAACTTCAATTTTAACATCTGTAGAAATAGGACACATTTTTACCAATTCGATGATCGTATGAATGAAAATGAAGAAACACCCAGAACAATGCCAGTCCATGGGTTTCCTGTTTACTTTCATTTCATTAGAACCTCAAGATTTAACTGCAGTTCAGTGCAGTGGTACAGGTCTATCACCCCAGCAACTTTGGAGACTGAGGCAGGAGGATGCCAAGTTCAAGGCCAGACTGGGCAACTTGGTAAGATACTGTCTCAATAAATTAAAAAAAACAAAAACAAAATAGAGTTGAGGATGTTTCAGTGAGAGAGCAGGCCATGTTCAACTCCAGCATTCAGTAACCCCTCCCACCCACCCCCATTTTTTAAGTGTGATATTTTATTTATTGTATTTAAAACTGTTTTATTACGTACTTGAATCTTTTGATTATTGGGCCTGGCCTCTAAACTCTCCTGCTTTTTCCATGCAATGGATAATAAGATTTAAAGATTTGTATCCCCAAAATTCCCATGTCATAGTGTTAAAGAAAATAATAATATTAACAAAAGTAACTGCTATTTATTAGGTGCTTACCATGTTCCAAACATTGAGCTGCCTTATATAATTGATTTTAACAGATATGAGAATTGGGATCTGAAGAGTTTATAGTAAATTTATAGTATTTGAATATACAATGTGATGAGTAGCAATGTAAAATACATAATGCTAACCCAAAAATAAAGTATGTTTAACATGAGAAAAAAAGCAAATGAAGAAAACTATTATCTTAGATTATTTTATTGCTATTTGTTGTAAAATCAATTTGACTAGCTATTTCAATGCACATAAAGGTTTTTTTGTTGCAATGTTGATTAAAAACTGTGTTGGAAAAACACCAGGCTATTTAGAAAGTATGTTTCAAAATGCATTTCGGGAATTCTGGATGGTTTTATCAGAGGCAAACTAAAAGTTGTACTTATTTATACAATAACAAGTGAAATGCCAGTTTGGGCTTTACTATTGAATGAAGACTACGGGTATAAATTATATTAGAAGAGGCACTGAAATGCTAGAAAGATGGGTCATAATGAAGGAATTAGGGACTGAATCCATGGAGCAGGGTAAGGAATTGCTATCTTTGAAGTGAGGACTATTGTCTAATGGTCTACAATTCTGAAATGCAATGGTTAACAGTGGTTAACAAGGTCATAGCAAATTAAACAACTAAGCTTTATGAATCTCTGTTTTGCATCGAAGGTAGGTACAAAGGTCAAACTACAAAAAAAAAAAAAAAAAAAAAAAAGAAAGAATGAAAGTAAGTCAGGTTTGGTGGCACACTCCTGTAATCTCAGCAACTCAGAACTTGAGAGGCAAAAGGATGACAAGTTGGAAGCCAATCTCAGCAACTTAGCAAGCTGTCTTATATAATTATTTAGTTTTAATAGACTTGAGAATTAGAACCTAAAGAACTTAGAGTAAAATTTATGTATTTAAATGTATAATATGATGAATAATAATATAAAATATATAATATTTACCCGAAAGTAAAGTTTACTTAACCTAAAGAAAAAAAAAAATACATAAAAGTGTTATCTTGAATTATAAGCAACTTGGTGAAACCTTGTCTCAAAATAAAAAGGACTGCTGATATAGCTTAGTGGTAAAACATCAGTGTCAGAAAGGTTGAACCAACAAGTTTATTTCAAAGTTAAACTGCTGAGGACTTAATGACTTTCCCAAATGAAATATGACATGTATGAATTCCAATCCAGACACTCTGCATTCCTATTGGCTGCTGGAGCTGGACCAGCCCTTGGTCCACAGGAAGATTCTGAGATGGGGGCATTCTGGGTGCTTCATTATAATCCCCTCTGACTGAAGCTGGAAACCAGCTTCACACCTCATCAAGCTGACTGTGAATTCCCTGTGCAGAGGAGAGAGTGTATCACCAGTAACAAACATTGAGTTACCAATTCATTTTGTGAAATTCTGAATATCTAGATATTCAGAAATAAATGAATTTGCATATGGACTTGGATGATTTTTATTGTTTTTCTTATAAATGAACATAATGGATTCTCCTGTTGGTCAGAATATTAATAAAGGAGAAAGATTTACCAGTAGAGAGGAAGGAGAATACTAGAGTTATTTACAATGCTTTTCTCAAAGAATAGAATCATGGGGATTTAATTTGAAGAGCCTATACATTATTCCTATAGTAAGGTACTGAAGAGCCAGCACATTCCTAAACATGCTCAGTTTAGAATGTACATTTCTGAGCATGCTCAGTGCAGAATTGTAGTTCAAGAAGGAAAGATGGTAGACACATTCATGGCCATGCTCTGTTCAAGGTCATAGAGCACACATTAGGAGGTTAAGATGGTGGACACAAAAGTGGTTGCTGCAAATGTTTTTGGGCATGTTGAGATCAGGACTTCAAAGATGGAAGACATGAATACTTCTGGGCATGCTTATGTTCAATATTATAATGTGCCAAGTTTACTCTAGAATGCTAAAAAAAAAAAAAAAATGAGTGACTCAATGATTTTGGTGATGTTGGTTGATTTTTTTGTAAATTTCTCCAAAAAATATTATTGAAACAAAATGAAATGAAACACTACAGGCACATTTATGGAGGAGTTTATCCTAAAGGCACCTGTCTAACCTAGCAATTGATACTCCAAGTTGGGCCATTTCCCAAAGGAAACAAGATGGATTTGGGTGAAGCTTTACAGGATCCCTGCACCCGAGGCTCATTAGAGAAAGTGTTTCTCACTGTGCCCATGTGTTCTGCTGGGTTAGGTGACCAATTTGTGTGTGAGTGTGTGTCTGATCCATGTTCACTTTACCACATACTCTTCCATTTGTTCTTTCTATTCCTATTCTTGAGAGATTCTAGATTTCACCAGATTCTTTCCTAGTACCTGAGTTAGTATATTTCTAATTTTGTTTAAAATATTACTGCCCTGCTAATATTGTGGGGATGCATTTGTATCATTCAAATATTATCTTAAATGTAGGTCTTTTCTTCCATCATTATTGCCAATGGCAGTGCCTTCAATATATTTTTTCTTGATATTCATCTCAATGTGTAATAATTTTACACATGTTTATTTGTGTGTAAATAGAGTCTGTGCTCCATAAGATCAAGAACATTCCTGTCTCCTTCATGATTGTAGTCACAGCTATATATGCACAATTCCTGGCAAGTTGTTCCATAATAATGCAGTGTGTAAATGATAGGCAATGTAAAAAGATGCACAGTAACTCCTTTATGTGTATGGAAACCTTTGATAATCATAGAAACTTGAAGGAACACTTTGGAACACTCATATATTTCCCAGGCCAGATCCCCAGAGAGTTTGATTCAGAAGGTCAGGGCTCAGTACTTGTTGTGATCCTGGCCCAGCAGCATGCAAATCTCCTGAGAGCTTGCTAGAAATATAAAATGTCAGGCACCACTTCAGACCCTCTGAATCAGATTCCAAGATTCTTTGAAGATTCCTATGCACATTAATATTCAAGAAACACTAACCAGGATGATTACAAAATAATCTCCAAGTGTTTCCAATGTTCAGTCCTGTTTGAGAAAACCACTGATCAAGAATATGCTAACTAAGGCAAGTAAAATGAAAAGTCATTCTGCTAGACATACATCAAGCAAAACAGACATTATAATGCTCATTTATTCATTTAAAACAGTATCCATAATGAGTTCTTACTCTAATCAGGCAATGAGCTAGGTTTAGAAAATACAAAGTAAAATTGGACACATTTCTTTGTCTTTAGAGGATATATGTCTTATCATAGGTCATAGGCACACAAATAATTGACAGCAAGGAAATGTTGGACATATAATGATAGCCAGCACAGAAGATTGAAAGCTAAACTAAGATGCAAAGGAAGTCATTTCTACTTAAATTCTTAAGGAAGCATTTGGGAAAACTAACCCGGTGACAGTTCTTGGCCCATGTGTAGATGTTCACATGTCAGGCAGAGGCCTGGAGTGCAGAACAGCCTGGAAAGATTAAGAATTTTCAATATCTTGCTAGGTCTGGTGGAAGGGAGACATGAGATTGGTAAGGACCTCAGGGCCATGTGATGCAGGACAGAGAACTCCATGTAAGGCCTATGCCCTGCAGAAGCCAGCAGCCTGGTAAAGGAAGCTCAGGAGTGAATGTGCAATTAAACCACAGAGCAGCAAGTCTTCCCACAAGCATTTGCGTTCAGTGCTCTGGAAACTTGTGGAGGACCCAGAACTAGACCTCCACATGTGACAAGAGTACCTGGATGATACAAATGTAAAAGAACAAGGAAGCACATTCTAGGCAAAAGTTGTAGCACATTTGAAATCTTAGAGAATAGGTCAGGCTTTATTTTTTTTTTTTTAAGGGAAAATAAGAACTTCTCAATATTTCTATAGCAGGATGTAAGACAAATGAAGCTGTTATGAATTTGCAAAGGGGAAAAAATCCAGAAGATTCAGGATCTTGAGTCCATGGAAGGAAACTTGGATTTTATTGTGTGTCAGTAGAAAACCCATAAGCGATTTTAAATGAGAAAATGATTTGGACATATATGAATTTTCAGCACTATAAAGAAAGAATTGTAGAGCAGCAGGAAAAAGAGGCTGGACAGGAGGTGGTCTCAACAGACCAGATGGGAGAGGGGGCAAATGGAATCATGGAGATGCTTATAAGAAGGAAATGCTCATTACTCATAATAGAACCCTCAAAACCTTCATTTAGACTGCTTGTTTTTTTCCTTTTTTTTCCTGCCTGATATAACACTTGGAAGGTTGGTTACTGCATTTCTTAGATTAAGAAATGATTTATTAGAAGTATAAGTTGGAACAGGGTGAGGATAATTGTGGAATAAATAATTGCTTATTGACCATCCATCCAAAAGCAAGAAGAGAAAGCAAATAAGACAATCTTAAAAGGAGAGAAAAATAAACAAGTAAGCAAAAAACAGATCCAGGAATTTCAAATTTCACATGAATATGGTACAATGCAGTGTGAGACAAACGTCCCCGGACCTCTCAGTCTATCATTACACTTAGAGCAGACCATAATGACAGATATTCATAAGGACCACAACCTCTTCAGCAAAATAGTGGAGTATCTCCACGAAGGCAGGAGAACATATTATAGAGTTCATTTAAAGTACATTTCTGCTCCACAAAATTCAAACTAAAGTTTGTTTTGGCACTTCCAAGTATCCATGGAAAGACATACAGATCTACAGATCAGTGACCCATGGCCTAATTCCATCCTTATTCTGCAAAAGAATACACAATTGGGGGCCAAATTACCAAGGGAAGGTTGCTCCCTCTGCTTTGCATTGAGTAGAGGTGGGAGTGAAGCAGGTGTAGGTGCAGATGCCCCAATTGAAGCAACGTTCCCCCTAAGTAACCTAGTGTGACTTTCTGATTATAGTAATCACAAAAGACGGTGTGAACAACAGCAAAGAGGACTGCTGCAAATACCATATCTTGGATCAATGAACATAGTCAAAATATAGCTCTTTGGTTTTAGGGTCAGAAAATAAAGACTAGTTGCATAATTTTTGTACTTTCTTGTGACACGCACGGGTATTACTGCTGAGTTAATTTGCCAAATCGGCAGATTTGTAAGCTGTGAGGGAGAAGTGTAAGGTGTGTTTTAAAAATGCAGTTGCCTAGGGAAAGGGAAAGTAATGAGAAAAACAGGATCAAAACTCTACAAACCTATCAAATGACATTTATACTTTTTTTTTTTTTTTAATCTTAGTAGTTCTGACATTTCCGAGAATGTACTTCTCAAAACACTGGTCATGAGAGTAAAAGGATAGAGATAAATTTGAAATCCAACAGAACATAAATCTCCATGAGAGGAAATCTTGTGGACATGTGAATGGTTGATTAGAAAAACTTAGGATCTATGAAGTAGATGTACAAGAATGGACTATTAAATACGATCATTTATTATCGTGTACCATTGTGGGATGTTAGATACTTTAAACTTCCCTTTTACCATAGCACCATTAATATTCCCATTTTTCAGATAAGAACACTGCTGATTCAAGAATTAAGTTACATAAATGTTAGTTTAACTAAGTCAGTGGCAGAGCGTGTAGCCTGACTCCTGAGCACCTTTTCTAAGCAAATGTGGATCACATTTCGTTTCCAACATATATTGCAAAATGTGAGCAATTCAAGAGAAAGAAAATTCCCTGAACTTAGAGTGACAATTTCTTAGTGAAGCTGGGAAGTTTATCCCACAAATCTGATTAAACCACTGCAGGCACAACCACTATCAGATTGTGTTTCTAAGGAAAATTATTCCCATCTTGTTCTCTGGTTTGAAATTCCTTATTTGTTCTGCTTTCTCTACATATGCTCAAACCAAACTTAGATTCCCTCCAGATCTGGTTGCAGTCTCTCCAAATTCAATCAACTCAGACATTTTTAGTTCTTCTTATACTTCCCCTTAAAAATCTCTGCTTCAGTCACAAAGAATCTCCAATTCTTCTAAAAGCACATTGTATGTCTCCTTCTCATTCATTGCCATATATTTAAAATGTTTTTATCACAAACAATCAGTATACTCTTCTTTTTTCTTTTCTCTGAAACATCATAAGCTGGACGGAACCACAGTGAGCACAGACATTAACTCATAAGATTGTTATAAGGATTGATTGAGGTGAATTTAGTACACTAACATACCATTGAAAGTCTACAAACTACAACCTTTGTAACCATAGTTCAGGAAAGTTGAATGATTTTTTACAGATACCCTTTGCATTGAAAAGCAAAACTTTCAAACTGTACATCCTTCAGCCTAGATTTTATGGTTGGCTTTCTTATGTTGATGATATTTCCCATTAGCTTGCTTGGAGGATGATTGTGATTTTTGTCATGTTATCTAGGCCAGGAGAAGCTGTAGTTTTTTCTTGGCTTTTCTAAACTATCATGCTTTTATTGGAGAGCTACTATGCTCTAGGCACAGCCCATAGAACTTCAGGAGCATCATTTGATACACTAAAATAGCCTACAAGTGTTATTAACTTCATGTTTTCACAGATGAGAAAACTAAAATTCTCCACCGCCACGTATTCAGTGACTTGGAAGTCAAGCATTCGAATCAAGGCTTTCTAATTCTAAAATCATAATTTTGCGTAAATTAGGTTATTTGCCATTCCTTATCTATAGCACTGATTAATTCCAGCTCACCCATGTTGAACAAGAATATTACCTTGACTAAGAAAGATTTTCTACAATAATGTTTTTTAAAACAAATCAGTTTAAGTTATAGATTAAACAGGAGAGTATCTGAGATTATTCTAGCCTAAGATTTAGCATGTCCAGTTTCTTTCCTCTGACTCTATCTTCCAAATACGAATTGTTGAATAACCACACTTGAGAAGCAATGATTCAATAATAAAATATAGAGAATGCAAGTGCTGGTTTCCTATCCTGTTTCCTGTCCTCTAATTCCTTCTCCTAGTTTAGGTCTTTCTTTCAATTCCATTCAATAAACATTTCTGAAGGACTTACCCCAGGTTAAACTCTCCTAGAAACTGAGTATACAATTGTTAACACAGTAGGGTTACTTCATAGGGGAGCTTACAGTATAATGAGGGTCTTATTGCAAAAACCTTCATGCTGAAAAATACAATCTGTGGACGATTTCCCAAGATACTCTTTCAAGGGGGACAACCAAGGCCCAACAAGTTTCAGAAATGATATTGCTATGAGCTCTCTCTCTTGATATTTGTTGTGAAAAGTAGCTTATTAGGTATGTTCTTATAGTTGTGGACACTGTTTTACTTTATTTAGTTCTGGATTGACAAAAATGTTATTGAGAGAGAAACTTCTATTCTTCCCCCATGCAATTCCTAGGGGCAGTCTATGAAATTTGAGTTCCTTCAAATATATTTTAGGAAATAGCAGCCTATACTAATTTATCAGTCTACTAACTAATGCATGTATCTCTTTTTTCTCTTTTCTCAGACAGTTGTTTATACTGTTGACACTATTACCAAGATTTTCTTCCTCAAAGAATTCAGATTATAAAGGTCATTTTGTTCTTGTTTTTTGTTTTGTTTTTGCTTTATTCGTATACAATTAAGCACACAGAACAGTCCCGGGTCCACTTTTTTAAAGCAAATTCTAATATATTATCAGAGACTTGGGGGTTATTTATTTATTTTTCTATTAAAATTACTTTCCCAACTTTTTGAAATACCATTCCTCAATCACTTACGTTGAAAAACATGGTATTATCTGCCATTTCCACAAATTTACCAGGCCATATCCATATGCTTGATGTAGGTCACCAAAATATTTATTTCTTCTGACTTTGCCTCTAGATACTCTGTACCAGCTAGAATCCATGCCGAGAATCCCCATGAAGTCCCTCTTGATCTTCAAACCTCAGGAATACCCCTTGTCTCCTGTATTTACAGAGTCCCATTCTTGGCCTTCTTCAAGAATATAGCACATTATTCTTCACTCACTGATACTCTTGTACTTTATGTAATTTGGCCTTTTGAAGATGCAGGGCAAATGAGCAAGCACATGGTGCCCTGGATACACTGCCTTCCTTGTTGCTAAGTTTCCCCATCTCAGGGTATCACAGGCTCATTTTCCTACTAATGCCTACTGGAAATTGGTCCTGTCTCTGGAATAATGTAGAATAGCACCTTCCCTGGGGAGAATGCCTTGTTTCCCTTTCAGTTTCCTAAGAAAAATGTGAACAACTCTCTAATCTTTAAAACAATTAAGAGTTACATTAGATTTTAAAGTAGGATATAATAATATAGGAAAGCGACATTTAGTTTTGATCCAAAAGTAAATAAATAAATAAATAGTTTTGTCAATGTCAAGGTCCTGATTAGCAAATAACTCTTTTTCTCCCAGGAAGCTTCTTTTTTATCATTGTTGTGTAATGACCCTCCAATCAACCCCTTTTAGGCAACAGGAAGAACCAATATTGCAGGTCAAGCACCTATGTTCTGGCAAGACAACAGATTAAACATAGGGGTGCTTAGAAGTGACTATAGATATCAAGAAGATGTTGCCATTATGAGGTAAAACAGACTTCTGTTACTCAATTTTCAAGTCTTCCCTTCTCATAGAGTGGACCACATGTGAAAAAATTTAGCTAAGAAAAAGTATAAGTTAAAGTTTAATCGTTATATCAATGCTGGGAGGCAGAAGGAAGAATTGGGCTCTAAGAGGTATATGGTTCTAAAATGTTTTCATCATAACTATTGTCCTCTCCATGGTCCTGGAAAGTTAAGGGGCAAAGAGAAAAGTGCTTTAAAATATAGTGATGGGCTAACAATCTGAGAAAGCATTTTGGGGCAAATGAAATATAATAGTATTTTCTTGAAAGTTGACTAAATGCAATTTTGACTGAGTGACTTAGTTATGCATGTGATTTTGCTTGAGTTGCAGTACATTATACTACCAAAGGGGAGGAGGGGATATTGGATTGGAAATGCCAGGGCTTGTTTTAATGTAAATTCTCCATATGTTTGGTAAAACATATTGACTTCCAAGTAATAGTGTACTTTTGACTTGATATATATTGACTTATACCTACTAGGGACTTATTGATTGTTTTCAGTAAATACACTGTGAAATGTTTTCTCACTTAGCTAAAAAGAAAGCTTAGCCTTCAGCAAGAATTTTTTTTTTTTTTTCTTGTCAAGTAGAAAACACTTGTGGTCATGGCACCTATTCTCAAAATTGATTTGAAACTATTAGTTTAAAAATGTTTATAATCTGAAGACCTAAAGGGGAAAAGCTTGCTTAAAAAACTAATAATACCAATTTAGAAAAGAATATAATACTTTCATATCACATTAATGAAAATATAAAATCATGCTAAATATTATTCTAATTGTGTAAATTTATTAAATAAAAATGACTATAAAATATTAGAAAAATGAATCAGACCTTCATATTCTTCAGTATTATTCACTGATGTTTCCAAATTCAGAAAGAAACATTTAAACAAGGCCTTGGCATAGTCTCCATATGTATTTCCATGAAGAGCTTCTTCTTGTTTCCTATCATACATAAATGAACTTTATAACTTTCATGAATACTCTTATCACTTGCTAACTCACTGTATTTTCAACAAAGAACTAACCCCGCCAGCCCCTAATTTACTATGTTTCTGACATTGAATGTTTAAAAACTTTGTTACCATATTGGTACAAGCAGGTTAGAGATTCACTACTGTCCTGAAGGAACAAAAATCATCTATTCCCCTATCCCAACATGATTCAAACTCATGTCTCAAGAAAATTAGTTACAAAGTCAGAATAATTTTTTAATTCTATTTAAGTGGTTAGAATTAACATACATTTATGAATTCCAAGGATTGTTTCCATATCACTGTATTAATAGTAACTATCTGAGAATAGTGGGATTATGGATTATGCATGTGTGTGTATTGCTACTATTCTTACCTTTCCATTTTTTTTCTTATTTAGCTCAATTTTCTTATCAATTGACTTAAAATAATTTTAAAATAAAAATCCTATGATTTTGCATTTAATTAGGGTATATCTGAAAATTTCTTCAGTATCTGTTTTTAACACAAATGTCATTTCATTATATATAGCATTTATGTGCCATACCGTTAGAAACAGATACTGTACCTGATGGTTATATTTTGTAGCTGGCATGTCTCCCAGTGTTTCATGTGTTCAGAGGTGAGATTTTTGGGAAGTGATGGATCATGAGGGCTTAGGCCTCAACAGTGGATTCAGCCACTGAAGGCTGAATGAGCTTTGGAGAGGTGGGACCTAGTTAGAGGAAACTGGTCACTGGGAGTGTGCCCTGGGAAGGCTCATCTTCTCTCCAGTCCCCCACTCCCCACTTTTCTGCTTCTGGGTTGCCATGAGCTGAGCATCTTTCCTCTTCCATGCTCTGCCACCATAATGCCCTGCCTTACCAAAGCAATGGAGCCAGCTGACCCTGGACTGAAACTTCTGAAAACGTGAATCAAAATAAATCTTTCCTCATCGAAATTGTTTTTCTCAGGTGTTTTATACAATAACAGAAAGCTGACTAACACTCCTGGGTAATACATCATGTGTATTCACCACTCCTAGAGTGATGGGTTATAACCTATGCAGTGTAGCTGCAGTTTCTGCTGAAGAGGGAGCTAGTTAGCATCCCTATTACTATAAAAAGTCATTAAGACAGTTTGGTGTTCCATTCCTGCCTTTATGCTCCTCTAGTATCTATCACATAAATTATATTTCCCTGGATACCTTGCCAACTGGTTTTCCAGGATATCCAGCCAGTGAGAGGCACTGGCAGGTGGTTCAGAGGTTGGAGGAAACATGTTGTCTTCCCTTCATTTCCACCTGTCTTCAGTACAGGGATCTTTGTCCTCTACTATGTCTCAGGACCCACTAGCTGGCCACATTGTGCTCTAACTTCCACCAACTGGCTCTGGCTTCTGTATCTCACCAAGGCTGTCTTCTCTCCTGATTCCTTCATTTTTAGCAGCAAAGATTTCCTGTTTTGGTCCTCATTGGATCCCTTTTTGTTTTCTCGGTCTCCCATCAACAGAGTACTAATTTTCTATATTAAATTCCTTCAGTTTGAATTACTTAGATTTGTTTGTGTTTTCCTGACTATACCTGACATATATAGTCTATCATATCCTACAGTCACTACTGAAACCCTATTATCATTAATTTCTTCTGAATTTGTAAAATAATAAAATTTATTGATTATTTTAAGGTTACTGTTTATTGAGCAGCCACTATGCAACAGGCAACAGAATGCCAGAAAAATGGACAGAGTTACCCTTACATGATCCTCAAGATATTTTACCTATATTATTCCCTTTGTTTTAATTATGGATTACTCCCTCCACTTCCCACGCAGACTCCAGAAAACTTACTAATCCTTCATTTTCCAAGTTAAAAATTATTTCTTTGTGATCCTTTCCCTGAACTTACAGAGTTAATATTTTCCTGCTATATATTTCCTTCTACCATTTACTTCTCCCTCACAGTTATAAAATTAATTAATAATTTACTGTATAATTTATATTTTAATGTCTCATTACACATATTAAAATGTAAGGTCAATGAAGACTGGAGTCAAATTTGCCTCTGTTTCCTTGGAAGCTATACAGATTCTAACACATATAAGTCAGTGTTCAATATTTGTTGAAAAAATTGTTCCATTTATTTCCCTCAACATCCCTTTTAAATGGAAATAATTTTTCCTTTTTAATATAATTTGATCGATTTATTTTATAGTATGTTGTACAGAATGCTATATCACATGGACTATTTTAAATGCTGAGGATAAAACAATAATAACAGTGGACAAAAGTTCTTTCCATACAAACTATCAGGAAGATATATAATAAACAAGTGATATTAAGTGATATTCAAAATGAATCATGGCAGAAAAATACAGAATGCCACATGATGACCATGTACCATTCTCAATAGGAATGTTGAGAAGATGTTGACACTACGATGTTTGAGCTGAGAACTGAAGGAGGTAAGAAAGTAAACCAAGGGAATAGAAAAATGTAAGTAGTTCCAGGAAGAGGGAAACACACCCATCTTAGAGACAATGGTAGTAAAGTTCTTAGATAAAGCAAATTTCCTGGTGGCACAAGAAGACCCCTTTTATAATCAAGTCCATGTAATTCTAAGCCTGTGCTCTGGTCAACACATTGAAATTCCATATTCTTGTATTGGGTATAATGTCATTACAAAAAGTTCATCATAACTAAGGTCCAATTAAACCATTCAGTCATGACTGACATCTCACTCACCATGCTAACCATATGTTAAAAGAGAAATCACAGATTCATGTAAAATTCAGGATAGAGTTCAGCTTCTGATTTTAGGACATTTCAGTTGAAACACTTTTTTTAAGAGTTCGTTAGCAGTAAGGTTAGGACACTGTCTGATACATCAGTGCTATGCATATCATGCTTCAGAGATTCACTGAGTTCTGTACTGTTTCATAGCTGTGGTCAGACCCTCACCATTTATCATGAACACAGTGGGGGTGATGGAGTAAGTAGTATTGGATGCCAGAGCATCTATGATGATGTGACAGCAACTTAAAACTCATATGTTATCTTCATATACAGAAGCATTATCAAGACAGCAAAATAATTCCTTCAAAGTCTTGACTTGCCAAAAGCTTGTGTTTAGTTCTTTGTCTTTTAAGTTAACTGTAGAATTTAAGAGTTTATTTTGCTTAAATTCGAAGTTTAATTCAAAACTATTGATAGCCCATATTAGATATGTATATATTTAATATTGTGTTTTACATTGTATTTATTTAATATTACATATGAGTATATTATGTGATATAAGGTCTGTAGCAAAATGTGAGTCTCATGTGTGTATTTTCTAAATACTTTTTTCAGGAGCATCAACTTGGATGAGCAGAGAAATCATAAGGTACTGAAAATGAGAAAGTTGATTTCTATTTATTTTTTTACCTTTCTAATAAATAGCTCTGTACTAAGGGCCACAAAATGTAACTAATTAGGCTAATTTATTTTTCATTTGTCAATAAAGAACACAGAGAAGTCTCCACGTTCTCTTTTAGACAAAGATCCCATGCTTTTCTAACTTGCATCCTCTATGTACTTGTGTATGGTGGCATCAAGCATTTAAAGGAATGTGCAATCTGAAACACTAGAGAAGGTCTGACCTTCCATTCATCAAACAGTGGAATAAACATATTAGAAATACTTTTGGGAAAGAGCCTCCAATTCCAGCCCTGAATAGCATATTGGTTTAATCTGTAATATTTCCCAGGTTAACACGAAAGTTTAGTGACACTTTCTCAGGTAGTTCAGAAACTTTTTTTCTTTTCCTCTTTTGATTTTGATACAGCTAGAAATAAAATATTTCATTAAATGTTAAGTTCAAAGAAATAAGAATAAGCTCGTTTTGAAACAAAAATTAAAAATCAATGGGCCTTTATCCTCCCAGTTTTTCTTCACATTTTCTGTCTAACTTTTTAAAAAGCTTATCTGTATTAATGAGGTTGGAAACTTTAGGTGTGTTTATGCCTTCCTGCATGAGGATGGAAAGCTTTACACCCTGTGTTGTCTTCCTGCATCACCGATGCACATACTACTCCACAGACTATAGTTTTTGCATTTTTCAATTATCCTCTTTTCTTACCAGCACTTTATTGTCTTCCCTGTGATTCTGCCCTCCACCAATATGTATATCCTTCAATGGAAAGAGGGGAAAAAGCTGTACAGTATTATTTCCCCTTCATCAAGAACACCATAAACTACAAACTGTAGTAATTTGGACTCCCCCTTGGGAATTTGTTTTACTTGACAGATTATACATGTCTTATTCCATGAATTTAATCAACCATAAACTTTAACCTGCGTATTTATATTAATTCACCTTTGAATCATATTTTAGCTTATTCTCTGGAAAATGGGTGTTCATTAAAGTTTGCCTTCTGCTTCTTCTTAGTAGCATTAATAATGATGACTTCAATGTGGCAATGAAATTTTGATGTGAATTATGACTTTTATCACTGACAAAAAGTTAACAGCTAATGTATAAATGTAATCTTCTAAGAAGAGAGAAGAAAATGGTAAAAAATATTAATGTTTCTCTCAAAAAATGACTTGATGATATGAACATGTATTTTACAGAAAAAAGAAAGGCCAGTTGCCCTTAGTCACATAAAAAGATTCTCAAGCTGAGGTATAAAGAGATAAAGGAAAATGTGAAATGTAATTTATTTTCTGACACATTGGCAACATCTACAGGTTGATATAAATATGCTTTGTTTTTGAAACAATGGGGAAATACTGTCAGTGAAAATGTAAAATGATATAACACCTATGCCATGGTAGGTGGTGAGGTCTTTCAGGATTACGTGACTATTTGCCCTTTGACCCAAGTATTTCATCTTCTAAGTATCTGTTATAAGGGATATTCATAAAACATCTCTGCACAGAGAATTTATTTGTAATGGTAAATTATGGAAACAATCCTGTTTTAGTTAGCTGTTCCTTGCTATGACCAAAATACCTAAAAAAACTGTTTAGAGGAGGAAAAATTTATTTTGACTTATGCCTTCAGTCCATGGTCAGCTGACCCCATAGCTCTAGGTTCAAGCTAAGACAGAACATCATGAGGACAGAGGGAAGCCAGCTCAGGACAAGGCAATCAGTAAGTAGAGAGAGAGTTCCATTCACTAAGGGCAAAATGTAAACCCCAACAGCACACATGCCCAGCAACCTTCTTACCATATCTACACCCTACTTACTTATAGTTACTACCCAGTTAATTCATATTAGTGGATAAGTTCACTGATTAGGTCATAGTTCTTAAAATCTAATTATTTCACCTCTGAAAGTTCTTGCATTGTCTCACACATAGGCCTTCGAGGGACACCTCACATCCAAACCATAACATACCCAAATGTTCATTATTAGGAGATTGAACAAATCCTGGCAAATCTGCAGATAGGACTATAATCAACTATAAAAAGGAATGGGGAATGCCTTATGTGGTATTGTAGGTGAGGCCTAAATAAAAGAGAGCAAGCATGTGGACGAAAATGTGTAGTTTACTATAAATGAGTAAAATAATTTACTATTATTGTCCATACTGTATACAAGTGCACACATGCACACAGACATGCGCACGCACACACACACACACACACACACACACACACACACACACACAAATGCACCATGCTTACACTTATAAGTAAAACACTGGAAACATACCATAGAATTAAATAGAAGTTTTTCTTTCTGGGAAAGAAGGGAAAAGGGTGGAGGGGATAGAAATAGGAGCTAGATTTCTCTGAATAGAGAATGCTTCATAGACTTGACTTTGAAACCATATGAAGATTTTATGAAATTATAAAATAAAATAATATCCAAATAAATAGGAAATTGAAACAAAAACATTAGTTATAGTTTTAGATATGAAGTATCCCCCAAAAGGTTATGTGTTTGATGATGCAAAAAAATTTAAAAGTGAAACTATTGGATTATGAAAGCCTTAACCTTGTCAGTTAATTGATTTCCTGATAGGGATTAACTAGGTTGTAAGCATAGACAATAGGATATGTTTGGAGGATCTGGGTCAATGGAAGTGTGCCTTTGGGATATCTATTTTGGTTATGGTGAGGAGTATGGGGAATCATGATTTGGATCAAGATCTCAGGTTGCCTCATGGTCGTGGTGCACTTGTGGTGGGAACTTCCTGTGCAAAAGTACAGGTCAAGCCTGCCTTGTGGCTATAATGACACCCTGCCTGAAGAGACTGTGCAAAAGCACAGAGTTATATCAGTCTTGAGCTTGAGCTTAGACACCAGGTCCCTGGGAAAGAGAATTCTGAGCAGGATAAGATAACCACAATATTTTGCTAGTGTTGTGACCTCCAAACCTGCAGGCTTTGTAGTGATTTTGGACAGTGGGCTTCCTGAGTGCCACAGGAAGCTACTAGCACTGCAACAATAGAAGATCTACGAAATGTTTCTAGTCCTGTAAGTTTCAGTGCACAAAGAACAATACCTCTATAGTTTTTAACTTCCTGGTTGTGAGACCCTATATAATAAATGTGCTGTGACTCTGGGTCACTGTTCCTCCATTAGAGTACAATGTCCCACCTGATCCCAGCTTTTTCTCTTTGTGTCTTTGTTTGTCTTTTCTCAATCCCTCATCGCCCCTTGTGGGTTTCTGATTTAATGATCCTGCTTGTGGCAGAGGGGAGTGTTCTCTCTCTCTCTCTCTCTCTCTCTCTCCCTCTCTCTCTCTCTCTCTCTCTCTCCCTCTCTCTCTCTCTCTCTCTCTCTCTCTCTCTCTCTCTCTCTCTCTCTCTCTCTCTCCTGTTATTTTCTCTCTCTGTCTCTGCTTCCTGGTGTCATGTCCTGAGCCAGTTTCCTGTGTCATAATACTTTGCCTCACATCAGGTCACAAAGAATGGAGTAAGCCATCTATGAACTAATACCTTTGAAACCATGAACCCCCAAATAAACTTTTCCTCCTCTAATTGTTCTTGTCAGGTCTTTTGGGCACAGTAAGGAAAAACCTTACAAAAACAACATCTAAATGCATATCAAGTGAGTGACATAATTAAACCCAGAGAAATTATTGCAATGTATGTAAAATACAATAATGATGCCATTATGCTAGTGTATCATAAAATAAGGGAAAAGATAAAAGGAAAACAAAACAATGCTAACTGTTTTAGGCATTTACTCATAATGTTGAAGGTGGCATTGCTATTATTGTGCTGAGACAATTATAGATATATTATAAGATAAAGCAATGAGGAATTTTCTTGGTGTCATCAAGAATAAGGATAAAGGAAAGAGGTAAGAGATGGGGTCAAGACTATATAAAGACCATCTATCCTTAATTTTAATTAGAAGTACCAGTATGAACTTGTGTTATATTTCAACTCTCAAAAATATGAATATTTTAAAGCTTTCTGGGAAAAAGTCTAGGAAGAAATACCAAACCAGTGAAAACACAAAACTCTAGGATATAACTTGTGCTCTTAAATGTAATTTCCTACTAACATGGACTCAGACTTGAGGAATGGCCAAATAGAAAAACATGAAGTTAGAATGTCTTGTCCTACCAAATGACAAAGACTAATTTTAATAAAATTATTTAAAAACCAATTTCACAAAGAGCACCATTGGCTAAAGATTGGGCTATTTGGGCATCAGTGATCATTAATATTAATGACAACTGATGCACATGAAAATTACTAAATCTATGAATTCATTTGGAGGATACTAGAAAAATAAATAACAAGAGAAAATATTGATATATAATGTAACAAAAAAGCATACTCTTCATTTTGTCTACATGCATCTTGTACTTCAAGATGTTCAAATAATAGATGAATTATTTTTCTGCTACACAAATGTTCAAACTGATGAACAAAAAGATGAAATTAAGATACTTCATTTTCAGTCCCTAAGAAATTAATGTACTTAAGACAGTGACCCTCAATTTTCAGAGCTACCAATGTCACCTCAGAGAGAGTCCACTGTACAGTGTGTGTGTTTTTTTTTGTGGAAATATAGAATCCACCTATGAAATATTTTTGCTGAGAGCTCTATAAGGCCTATAAAATGTAAAAGCCAATTTATTGGAATAGAGAACGTGTTAAATAGAAAACATGCAGGTCTCTCCTACAGTGAGCTGACTGTAGGAACGTTGCATGACACATGTCTGTTTTTGTTTTTCAACAAATAGTTGCAAGACAAAATAAAAAGAGGTAGAAGATAAAAAAATAATTCAGCTAGGTCTTGAGAGACACTTTAGCTAATGGTTATGCATTCGGTAAATCCAAATTTAAACAAGCAAATAGTAAACTTTCAAAAATGACCATCAGGGAAATTTGAATACTACCCAAATCATGGATAATAGTAAAATGATTATTGTTACATTATTTACAAATTTGATCATAGCAATATAGTTATTTAAATTGAAAAATAATTCATTTTCTTTTATGAATACACACTGCTGACCTGTTTAAAGATAAAATGATATGATTTGAGATTTTCTTCCAAATAATCAAAGATGGGAGAAGTGGGTGGTAAGAATCAAAAGAATTATAATCCCATTAGAATTATATCATAAGAGAGTTCACCAGTTATAACATATTATATTATGTGCATGTGCAAATATAGTATTATGAGCCCATTACTATGTATAATTATAATATATCAGTAAGAAACAAAATAGATGCCACTCTATTTAATTGGTCAAGTCTATATAAAATTTGAATCTCTGGCTAAAATATAGTTTTACCTGTCCAGCCATCTTAATCCTAGTAGTCAAATGGATAGAGGATAGGATCTAAGTAAGAGCAGTCAACCATGCACATCACAATGACTAATACATTTTTCATATACATTCCATAAATCATCTCTCTTTGCAACTGTCTCCTCTACTTTCCTACATATTTCCAGTTTCAGCCTGATTCCCCTATGATTATTTGGTACTTGTATTTGTATAAAATAGGATTTTTATCTTATTCCAACTACTTGCACAAAATATACAGAAAGAAAATTATTGTCCTTTTTCATTTAGTTGAGGAGTTAACTCATGAGCACCAAAATCAGCAGAGACTCTTTTCCATGCTACACAAAGGGAGCATATAATCATGTATTTCTGCAGAGATCACTAACCCCAGCTTCTTCCTCCACCTACTTGTCAGGCTCACTATGATTTCACAGCAAAAATATTGTTGAAAATTATGTTGGAAAGTGGTCTACTCTTGTGAGACTGGGATGGGAATTTTTGAATTTGCCATTCTGAAATGTTGTCCTGTTGTAGTTCATTGACTTCTTTTCTGTAAATGTTCTCTATTCTCCGTTCGTATTTACCCTCTTCTACACCCTGATGGTCCATCCAGAATCCATTGACATTTAGTAAGTACCTAATGAGGGACTGAATATCTAGCACAGTGGGGTTGCCTGGAGACAGCATGGGGCAACTGGAAGTCCACATAAATTCCCAACATCAGTCTCAAGAAAATGAGAGACACATGGGAAAGAAATGCTGGGCATTGGTGCAGATTATAATCCAGAAAATGTCTCTGAGAAGTAGCAGTGTTTAGCTACAAGGACGTTTTCCTAAATAGAAAAATAGACAAGCAAATTTCTTTTTGAAAACTAAAAAAGAAAAAAAAGATAATAATAAAGTAAAGAACACATATCAATATAGTAATCAAGGCCTGATTTCAAATAATGTATCAGTGCCTAAGAGTAGATAATGGCATCTAATTAAGACATTAATTACAACTCATAGTATGTACCAAATTAGAAAACTGTAAAAATACTATTAGAATCTTTCCTTTTAAATTAACTGAAGCAGATGATTAGCAGGTGTTCTTAATGCAATTTTTTTTTTTTTTTTTTTTTTTTTTTTTTTTTTTGTTAAATAGAATAGCACACAAGTGAAAGTTAGACCTGTAAATAACAACATTGCAATCAATCATTATTAAATGTATGGAGAAGCTGCTGGAAAGGCGGTGTGGAGGTGTTGACCCCACCACCCTGGTACCTTGCCAACCATATAATTGCTTTCTGCTTACTCCCCAATTCTTCCATACTTTAATTTGGACAAGCACCATTCTTCAACCTTTTTCCTGAACTTTCTGCGAGTCCATGTGCCCTTTGAATCTTTCAGAATTCAGGTTCTAAAAGGAAGAACCCAAGGGAATGATTTAAATTGGACTTGAATGAATGTAGGTTAAAGATAGGAAATACTATAGCAGGTACTGAAGAAGTTAGCAAGGCCCTTTAATGGCCACGATAGTAGACAAGCTATGTTTTCATCTGCTAGAAACAGTGTGAGGTCAAGACGATCTGCAATAACTTCTCAGGACTATGTATTATCATTTTTAGATACTATAAAATGAATGTCTGTTGGATTACTTCCATTTTTCTGCTAAATGAAATCTTACCAAGAGTAGAACTTAGTGTGACATGTGTCATTATCTGCTGTATCCACAAGAGCTAAACAAGACTGAACACAGAGTAGGTATTCAGTAGAATTTTTTAAAGAATAAGTGAGACTTGAATTTTGTGTATGGGATATTTGTGTGGGGTGTGTGTGCTTCATCCAGCATGATAAATATCTGGTGCTATGCTTGTAACTTCTCATTGAATCAGAATTTATTGCATGATGGGCAATTGTTAAATATAATTATCAAGCGTGTATTAAAACCCCATACTACGGAGGATTCTAACCACAAGCTAGTAGCTTGACTCTGATTTAAGATAGTTAGGCTCATCCATTTAGTATCTACCCTCTTATTTCCTACCAACAATTCCACAAACGATCTGAAATATACAGGTGGAAAGGAAAGCCCCAAAGGTCAGATTCTACCACCATGTGCAGAAGACCAGAAATACAAGTGAGGCATTTAATGAATTATCACCATGGTTCATAAGGAATCTCCTTGGTTAGGACTTATTTGTAGCTGGGATGGTGGAGTAAAGAAAAATGTCACAGGAAATGGATAGAAGGGATTACAGGATCCAGGAGAGAAAAACTCCGATAACATACTGTCAGTTGTACAGGTTATTTTACTGAGCCTCAAAACAAATCATCAATGAATTTTATTAGTTAAAATTTTAAAATTTTGTGTTTTAGACATCTCATTAAGAAATCCATTCAGAGATGGATGGATGTGGGGGAAAATCTGAGCAGGACAATGACTGGCATTGAGATGTTGTACATTTCTTCCATTTTTAATTTCTGGTTTCTTCTCAGACGTCTAATTAAATCAGAAAGACTACCTCTCTTGTCCTTTTAGCACTTTTCTTTAGAGTTTCAATATTCCCAGCAGAAGTTCTAAGCCCATTGAGGCTTTTTTTTTTTTTTTTTTTTTTTTCTTTTAAATAAAAAGTATGAACTGAAGAGGGAGGAAAGAACCAGAATCTATCAACATCAGTGATTTCCCCGACGGTTGCTATAAAAGGGGCTGTCTGCCTTGGTATAGGCTGAATAAAATCACTGATATCTTCACAAGAGAGAAGATATAAAAGTGTTACCTAAAATTGCTGGGCAGCTATAAAGAAAATAAATGACTCTATTACTTTGAAATGTAAGCAAACATGGACACTAAAGCCCTGGGCAACACATGAAGCCGTCCTCTGTTAATAAATGGGCATTTGATGACTTCTCATATGGCATATAAAGGAACAACAGTGTCATTGTCTGGGAAAGGATATTTGGAGGCTTGATGCTGATGGGGGAGCACAGGCTTATGATGGTATGGTCTCTCCTTTTTCCTTTGTGTCTCTGGTTTTACCTGTGTCTTTATTACACAGCCGAATGTGACATTAACCCTTGGCAGGTGAAAAGGTTTGAGTAAAACAGAAAAGTGATATTCCCAGAAGAGGTTGAACAAATTTATGCATAGCTTACACCGCCCAATTTGGGAGTTCTTTTTATCCTCTTGGGGTCCTCATAACTGCTCATTCAATCCTACGAATGAAGATTCCTGTTAATACCATATTTAGAGATACAGAATTGCTGGTTGCTTGGTTTGCATTGAATGGGGAATCTTTTCAGGTGGAAGAAGAAAAGATTAGAGTCACCACATTTTAATACCCTCTTCCCTTGCCTTTGATTGGCTAGATAGTGGAAACTGAGTTGTCCTACTATGGACACTGGACATTGCTCTTGGTTCTGAAGAAAGAAGACCTGGAGTAGGCAAGTGAAAACATATTGTACAATACAGAGAAGGCCTGCATGTTCCTGTGTCCAGGTGTAGCTGTCTTGCTATACCATTCACATGGGGACAAGATGAGTGAGCAGATTAATGTTGGGGGAAAATGCACAGAGGAAATTTATCTGAGGTGGCAAAAAATTAAATTTTATTTTTCTCAGCCAGATCTGGATTATAATTTGCCACTAACTCCATTGCCTTTGGGAAACCTCTTATAACCTCTGAAATTTGGTTTATTTAAATGAAAAATGCAACAAATCTCCAAGAAACGAATTAACTAAAGTTTTATAGGCATAAAATGGTGTGACATATGCAATTATTGAGTATATGGTGACTGTATGTAACTGGTATTTCACTACTACTGTTATGCTCATTAGTAGTGTCATTAGTGAGAATAAAAAAAGGGTCTATAGCATTCTCATGAGGGCAGAAATAATTGATTAGAAAGGGAACTGCATAAAGAATGTGTGTTCCAATCACCAAAGGAATATGACTGAAAATGTGTGTTGAGAAATTTTATATTTATTAAAATACACTCATTCCCATTCATGTATCCATTTGTTAAAGAAAAATATCAGATGAGTTAACTTTGGCTTTTTTGGACTTCAAGTAGGCACTTTTAAATGTAGTATTTCATTCTGATAACAAACTTAGAGAGTAAGCATTATCTTGTTTGAAATGAAAATTTAAAACTTTAAAACAAATTTTTAAAATTTAATTATAGAATTGCATGCATTTGTAGGAAATAACACATAGAGGTAACTTGCATCCATCTCCCGGTTCTCTCCAATAATATCAGTTTGTACACTTATGGTCCATTGCTCAACCGAGACATGGATATTGTTAAAAGGGTTCCACAGCATATCTGTCATCAGAAGGCTTCCTCAAAGCTGTCCCAGGTGCCACCTTCCTTACATACCTCTTTAATCCATGGCAGCAAATAATCTGTTCTCCATCTTATGATTTTGTCAATTTCCACTTATAAAACATTTTTAAAATATAAATCAGATGATTTGCAATCTTCTATGAACAGGGTTATTTTTTCTTTTTCTTTTTCTTTTTTGTTCAGTATTATTCTATAGTGGTTCATACAAATCATCGTTTTGTTAATGATTCATTCCTTTTCATTTCTGCATAGTGTTCCATGCTGTGTATGTACCACACTTTAACTATTCCCTTGTTAGATTGATATCTAAATGCTTTCAGTTTTAGACTATTACAAAACAAATCTAGTGTTAACATTTGTATACAAGATTTTTTGTGTGAACATAATTTTTCATAAGTCTGAGACAAACACCAAACAGAATAATTTGATGGGTCATATGATAGGTAGTTGCATATTTAGATTTTTAAGGAAATGTCAACCTGTTTTCTAGATTGACTGTACCCTTACACATTCTCATGAAAAATGTGTGATTCCTTGTCTCTGCATCCTCATCAGCATTTGGTATTGTCAATATTTTTTTTTAAATTTTAACTTCATTCACTTTTATAGATATGTCCTTGTGGTTTAATTCATATTTGCCCAATGGTTAATGATGTTGAACATAGTGATTGTGTTTATGTGAGATCCAGATAAACTGTTTGATGAATATTTTGCTTAATTTCTAATTTAATATTTTAGTTTTACTCTTGGGCTTTGAAAAATCTTAGTGTATTCTAGATGCTATTTTTTTTGTTTTTTATATATTGTTTGTAAATATTTTATCCTAGTCATAGCTCATGCTATTATCCTCATTAAAAGTTCTGTCACATATCAAAAGATTTTATCTCTGATGAAATCCAAAGGATCATTTTTTTTGTTTTTAAATTCCTAGAATTATTTGCCTTGCTCTGCTTGCTGAAGATATTTTTCCTGTAAAGATGAGAAAGTTGTAAAGTTTTATGTTATATACCTAAGTCCATGATTTATTTCTTGTTAATTTTTGTATAAGGTTTGATGTTTAGGTAGAGGTTTATTTATTTACTTTTGTCTGTAGAATTTCTCCAGTATTATCTGTTGAAAAAATTTCTACTTCCTCTGTTAAACTTTTTTGTATTTTTTTTTTCTGTAATCACTTGGGTGTATTTGAATTGGTATGTTCCTGGGTGCTCTTTTTGTTCAGTTGACCTACATGCATATAACTCTGCCAAAAACACACATTCCTGATTATTCTAGCCACATGGTAAATATCCTTTCCATTTCATTCTCCATTTTCAAAATTCTTTTTCCTCTTTTAGTCACTTTATATTTCTTTATAAACTTTACATTAATCTTGCATAAATCTATTTAAAATTTTGTTGGAATGTTGATATAAATTGTGTTAGACCTGTATCAAATTATCCAGTCTTAGAGAAAGACTATCACTCCATTCACTTAGATCTTTTCTTTTATTTCATTACTATTCTATTATTTTCAGCATACAAGTTCTTCCTATCTTTTATTATATTTGTATCTCAGAACTTAATTTTTTATCAAGTAAAAGTTTGTGCCATTTTTAATGTCAGTGCTCATGTGTGATATTGGATATTTTATAAAATTACAATTGATTTTCATATTCATATCATGTATTCCACAATCTTGTTGATAATATTTTTAAATTTGAAGATACTTTTCTAATTTGGGGAGATTTCATATGTGTCATTTGCAATTAGGTATCTTTGTGTTTTCTTACCCCATCTTCATGCCTTTCATTTCCTTTTCTTGCCATTTTGCAAAGTTAGAACTTCCAGTATTGTGTTGAATAAGAGTGTGAGAACAGGAATCTTTTCCTTGTTTCCAGTCTTATGGAGAAAGTATTCAGTCTTAAAGCTGTAAGTGTGAGATTTCCTTTAGGTTTTGTGTAGACAGCATTTATTGAGTAAATAAAGTTCCACTCTATTGCCACTTGTATTTACTGTGACCAAAATAACCTACACTAACAACTTGGAGGAGGAAAGTTTATTTTGGCTCATGGTTGTAGAGGTTTAGTTCATGGTTGACCAAGTCTATTGCTCTGGGCCCAAGTTGAGTCAGAACATCATATTAGGAAGGTGGGGTGAATTGCTCCATGATCCATGGTGGCTAAGAAAGCGATAGAGGGAGGAAAGGGACCACAGGGCAGATGAGCCCTTCCAGGGCAGCCTCCAGTGACCTAGCCATGCACCACCTGCCTACACGTACCACTCAGTCCATTTAAATTAGAATGGCATGATTAGGTTCTTACAATCCAATCATTTCGCCTCTGAATATTCCTGTACTAATACAGGAGTTTTAGTTTCATATCCAAACTATAACACTGCTTTTCCAAGAGTTTTATCATGAATAAGCATTGAATTATGTCAAATGTTATTTGTACATCAATTGGTGTAATCATGCCTTTTTCTTTAGGTAATTCACATGGTGGATTACATGGATTTTGAAATCAAACCACACTTTCATTCCTGGAACAATTCCTCTTTGGTCACAGTGTACAATTCTTTTAAAAAATTGCTTAATTCTGTTAATACTTTAAACATTATTTACATCTAGATCCATGAGGACATTGGTCTCAAATATTCTCATTCCTTTCATTCCTTCCCCATCCTCTCTTCCTCCCTTCTTTCTTTTCATCCCCCTTTGCTTCCTCTTTCTCGTCTCTTTCTGTATTTGCCTGGTTTTACTAGAAGACTAATTGCTTTATAAAATAAATTGGAAAAGCTCTAATCCTCACCTATTTTCTCAAAGGTAATATGTATACTTGGTTTAATTCTTCCTTAAATGGTTGGTGGAATTCAATTGTAATATTATCTGTGTATGATATTTGGAGGGATATTTTAATTAAAAGTTAATTTTGTCAGTTACAGAGCAATTCAGAACATCAATTTTATATTGTATGAGTTGTAGTGTGTATCTAGTTTATCAAAATTGTCAAGTTCATATCTGTAGAAATATTTATTCTAGTCCCTTATTATTCTTTAGATGTCTGCTTATTCTATATTGATTATTTATCCCTTGTTTCATTCTTGACACAGATAATTTTTATTATCATTTTTTTCTTTGTCTGCCCTGCTACACGTTTGTCAAATTAATTGGTCTTTTCTCACCATTATCTTTTTTCTTTTACTATTTTTATTTATTTATTTATTTACTTATTTACTTATTTATTTTGGTAGTGTGGATTAAACCCAGGAGTACTTTACTACTTAGCTACATCCCCCAGTCTTTTTTATTTTATTTCATTTTTAAAAATTTTTATACAGGACCCCACTAAGTCACTTAGGGCCTCAGTAATTTGCTGAAGCTAGCTTCAAACTTGTGTTTCTCCTGCTTCTGTCTCCAAAGTCCCAGGGAATACAGGCATGTGCCACCATACCAAGCATTGCCATCCAATTTTCATTTGCTGTTTTCTATTTTAAATAGTTACTTACTATTTTATTTCATTTCTTTTCTTTCTTTCTTTTTTTTTTTTTTTTGCCTGACTTGGGTTCATTTTTCTTTCTTTTTTCTTTATTCATTTATTTATGTACTTTTTCTAGTTCTCCATGTGGAACTCCAGTTTTCTAATAGAAGCGTTTAGTGTTATAAGTTCCTTCTCTGCAACTTTTTAGCTGTGTCCTACAAGTTTTTCTATGTTGCTTTTTCATCTTCAATCTCTTCAATGTATGTTTTAGTTTCTCTTGAGACATCTTTTTTGACTCATGGATCAATTTATTCAAACATAATTTGGTTTCAAAGAGGTATTTTTTTCATAATCTCTCATTGATCTCTGGTTTGATTCCATTGTTGTCAGAGAATACAGTGTATAATTTCAATGTTTTTAAATCTACTGGGGTTTATTTTATGGCCCATCATATGGTCTATCTTGGTTTATGTTCTGTGAGTGCTTGAGATGTGTATCCTGTAGCTGTTGGATATGGTAGTCTATAAATGTCAGTTAGTTCTGGTTGGTTATGTTCTTATATGTACATGCTGACTTTCTGCCTATCTTTTTCATCAGTTATCAGAAAAGGCAAGTAAGTTCTCTAAATATAATTGTGAAGTTGTCCATGTCTCCTCTCAGTTATTACATGTCTTATTTCACGCTACACAGGGACTATTGAACAAATTATTCCCGGTAGGTGTCACTGCCCTTCCTTATAGATGTCCACATAAGAATGCATGTTATCTCAAACAGGATGCACTTTTTACTTTGTAGCTGTGCTTTTTTAGTTTTACACTTAAGAAAGATAACTTATTTTGGAGGAAGGAAGCTCAACAGGTTATCAATAGGTATGTTTATCATCTATTCAGGAAGCATAATTACCATCTCAGCAAGAGCAATGACTAAAGAAAATAATCTTCAGAACCTAAAGAGTTCTTATACTTGATGTTTTACCCTTCAGTGGAAGAACAATATTAACTCCAACAAAATTATACATGTTTTAATCCCCAGAACCTATGAATACATTAAGTTATATGGCAAGGGACAACAAGTTGCAGATGAAGTTTATTAAGTCTCCTAACCCACTGATCATTAGATGGGGAGATGTCTGGGTGAGTCCAATGTAGTCATCAGAGTCCCTAAGTAGAAGAGGAAGGCAAAGGAAGAGTGAGTGTTAGGTAGATGCAGCATGAGAAAGATTCAATTGACCTTTGAAGATGGAAAGAGAATGTAAACTAAGGAACTTGGTCAACCTCTGAAGCCTGCAAAATGTGAGGAAATGGGTTCTACCCTAAGGGAATGCAGCCTTTTCAACTCTTGTTTAGTGCATTGTGGGCTTCAAACTCCATGATTTTAAGATAGTAAATTTGTTTGATTCACACCCCTAAGTTTATGGTGTTTTATTATAGCAGTAAAAGGAAACTAATAGAACATCTCTTGATTGTCCTTCTTATTCAAATTGAGGTTTCCCAAATTCCTGACATGATGAAGTATTTTTGTTTGCTTTCTGACATTCAGGATATCACATTACAAGATTCTGGATTATGTTTAACTGCCCTTTTCAGTTGTTTAACTGCCCTTTTCTAGTACCACACCAACAGAGAAGTGTGGAGCTGCTTTGGAATTACAAGATGGAGTTAGAAGTCTATTCTCTACTTAGCCTCCAGTAACACCTGAGGATGAGGGAAAAGCAATTAATTATTTCTGGATAGAAGTAGACTTTCTTGCTCTCCACAAAACAACCACTGATCTCACCCTCTCTGAGAAAGATCTGGAATACCTTATCACTTTTTTATCTTACATCTTGATTTAATGACATGAAAATATATGTATGGTGAAAATCTCAACTCTCCCCAAGGTCTTCTAAAACACCTCATCAACATGGAGAGAGAGAGCAGCTAAATTAGGATTTGATGTGGATGGAAGTCTAGAATGTCCACAGGTCTCCATTTATACCAAAATGGCAATGACATATTACTACCCAGGAGAGATGAAAATCTTTGATCTCTCTGAAAGCACTATGGAGTGGTTTGGATGCTTTATTAAAGTCTGGTGAGAGTGGAATTCTAGGCTATAAACTTCTGTTAAAAGAGTGATGAGTGGGGACAAAATGATTTTATGATTGTTTTGCTAGTGTAGAGAATCTACTATCTAAAACCTGGGTAGGTTTATAGATTTCCCTTTTCCTAATTCTTTGACTGTGGAGAATAAACTTTTGTCTGAGCCTTGCGATGTTTCTTTGTTTCCAGATTCTTCCATCCATATCTGTGCTATATGAAGCAAAAAAAAACTCTCAGAGGATTCATTGCTATATTGCTCCTTATCTTGAAATCTCTAGCAGATCTCCTTTTTTCTATCTTTAAATTTTCTTTTTTAAATATACACTCCAGGGTTTGGGGTTCTTATCAGGAAAAATAAAGAAATATATTGAATTAATCTTTTTTTTTTTTTTTTTTTTGCTACGGCAAAATGCCTGAGGCTTTGTTCAAAATAAAATAGATGAGGTTTATTAGCCATATGATTCTGGTAGCCAGAGGGTCCAAACAACATGATGCCAGTGTTCTTGGATGAATCTCAGCATGTCAGAGTAACTGAAAAAGAACTAGTTGTATGCAGAATGGACCAAGCACACGGGATGTTATGGTTTAGTAATGAGGTATCCCCCAAAATCTCCTGTTAATGCAGCAATATTCAGAGATATGAAGATTAAGTTATGAAAATTGTACCCTAATTGTCCTATCCTAATTTGACTGGTCTGCTTCAGTAGTAACTATAGACAGGTGGGTGTGACTTAAGAAAGGTTATTACTAGTAGTGTGTCCAGGAAGGTTACAATTTCCCTTCAGCCTCTTCCTCTTTCTCTCTCTTTAGAGCACTCCCTCTAGAGCTCTCTAGAGCTTTCTCTCTCTCTCAGTCTCAATCTCTCCCCCTCCCCAAACCTTCCTGACCCCACCATAAACTGAGCACTATCCTTCTGCTGGGCCCTTTCCCTATGATCAGCTGCCTCACCTTGGGCCCAGAGCATAGACTGAAACCTCTGAAATCATAAGCTTCAAATAATCTTTTTCTCCTCTTAGTTCTTCTTTTTGGGAATTTTGGTCAATGTGCTTCACAGATGACTAAAACATGGATCATCCTCACGTTATGACAACCTATCTAGCAAGATCTGCCTCACTCCTGTGAGACCAAAACACTTTGTGAGACCAGCATTAATCCATTCATGAGGATGGAGCCCCCTTGACAAACACTTTGCACTAGGTCTCACATCTTAAGTGCTCCTCTACCTCATTATCACCAAACTAGGGATCAACTTCTGGAACATAAAATTTTAGGGTTATTTTAGTCAGCTTTTTCATTTTTTTGACCAAAAGACCCAACAAGAACAATTTTAGAGGAGGAAAAGTTTATTTGGAGGCTCACAGTTTCAGAGGTCTCAGTCTATAAATAGCTGGCACCATTCCTCAGGACCTGAGATGAGGCAGAACATCACCGTGGAAGGGTGTGGTGGAAGAAAGTGGCTCAGGACATGGCACCAGGAAACAGAGAGAGAGAGAGGACCTTCTCTCAACAAGGATAAAATATATATCCCAAAGGCAAGCCCCAATGATGCACCTTTTTCACTCACACCCTACAGTTACCCACCAGTTAAATTCCTATTGAGGGACTAACGTGTTGATTAGTTAAAAACAAAACAAAACAAACAGCAATAATAACTACGACAACTCTCGTTAAACTAATCAATCCACATCTAAACTCTCTTGCATTGCCTGACACATGAGCTTTAGGGAAACACCTGATATCAAAACCATAACAAAGGCACGCAACATATCCAAACCATAGCACATATATTTTAATTTCTGCTTCCTCAAAGTAGAAATCCTATGTCCTTTGTAGTCATAAATAAGATGACATACAAAGACATTAAACAACTCACTAAAGCTTACACATCTATTCATCAAGTAGACATGATTTTGAATTCAATGTTCCTCCCCATTTTCCCCAATTTCAATAGTTGGAATGATAGATTTAAATAACTGAATGTTTTAAGTGCTAGCTTAAAGAATATAGAGTATTAAAAATTTCAGAAGAGCCAAGAAAGACATGTGACCAAACCATCTGAATGAACTTTTTATTGAAAAGGAACTTGATCCTACTTCTAGGTCTAAGACATTTTATTTTCAACCTTTTCATTTTAATCTCTTGGGAACACTGGCTATCTTTTGGGTTGGACAGCTATTTTTGTTTTTTGTTTCTAATTTTCACAGGCATTTTTAAAACCTCAAAATAGACTAACTGGAGGAAGAAGTCTGCACCTTGTCAAGTTACGGACAGTCTTAGGGAGAGTTTGGGTAAGGAGAGTGTCAAGAGGTATTTTTACAGAGCTGCCAACTTAAAACAAGCTTAAAAATATACATGTACCCAGTATACTTCAGCACAGCAGTTGTAGACCTCTCTAGAAGGAGCCAGCGTGCAACCATTTCACAGAATCCAGCTTCTTTGTGCTTACTGATTTGAACAGAATAAATGTATGTATGTTTGTGTTTGTATAGAAAATACATCACATGCAGAGCTAAAATTATTGCATATCAGATACACCATGACAAGCAGCAAAAGCATAGGTTTATTTTGCCTTTCTTTTATGTTTTTCCAAAGTTCCAAAGAAATCTCTTTATTGAAGATAAAATTTTATAGTATTAAATTAAATCAAAAAATAATGTATTAAACATTTACTCTGTGCTTAGTTATACACAAGGTAGACATTACGTTTGACTTTAAACTGTGAGACCTGTTTCAACCTTATCAACACCTCAATTCAATCTTGTCTGCTGATGATCAGCAGGCATCTTACTTCTTACTGAGTAGAACCTGGATGAAAAACAAAATTATTGTCATATCTCTTTTCTTTATTTAAAAATATTATTTTTCCCCTGCTCCATTTACTTCTTTCCGAGAATAAGGTGCATCCCTGTCTATTCTAAGGCTATCTTCTTAATCAGGTAACGTGCTGCCCTTCCCTATTCTTAACAGAGTGCCCCCTGTACTGGATGTGTGGCTTAAGACATGCGACTGCCTGTGTTTGCCCTGTGTGAATGTGTGTATGCTTGTGTGTGCTTTCATGTAAGAAAATTATGGTGACAGCATTTACTTTGTAGAGTTTTTGGTAAAAATTAGATTTATATATACATAGCATTTTAAACAATTACAGGCAGAATATACACTATGTAAATAAATGCTAGACAATTATTTTTATGTTAGTTATATCCTCATTTCTCAAACATTAAATTATGTATTAGGTCTTTCTCACAAGACACAATATATGCTAAAGATTCCTACCATTCTAAAAGTAAGATTTAAAAGAAACAGAAAAGAAAGATAAGGACCTTCCCTTAGTCTTGTTTTTTTTTTTTTTTTTCCTTTTTTTCCCCCTGAAATCTGTATCCTTTCTCTTATTCTACTTAAGTTGTCAGAAGTGTTGAGCAGTCTGTTTCTAACAACTTCCCACACCCATATCTTATTTCTCTGCATAGCATAAAGACTGCTTTCTGTGCCACCTTCTCATCACCCTAGGGAAATCCTGCTCTATTCTCCTCCCAGGCACTGAGATGTCTTGGTCTTCTTTCCTTTTTGGCTTCTGTTCTATACATTTCATGCTGTGCCATTCTATATACAAGCATTCATCAAGATTATTTCTTGGTGACTTTACCTCAGAACAACCGTGAGGTTAGTTTGTTTGTGTTGATAAAAGATGAATTGGTCTGTCACTATCTCTTTAGTTTCTGATTAATTGAATTTGATGTTAAAAATTTCACACCATAAATATAATCTCGGTTTCTGGATAACTGAATATGGTTTCAATGTTGATCCCTGTTCCATTTTGGTGGGAAGACAATCCCAAGTAGCTTCAGGTTTCCCCTTTTCAGATTTTTTTTTTCATACTTGGAATTTTTTTTATTGACTGATGTTTTGATCCAGACTTAAAAGCTGTTTCTAGAACTATGCCTACATCTACTGAGACAAGTCTTAGTGCTTCAAGGCTTGGTGACTGATACTTGAAATTGCTGCTTCATCATCTATGGGTCGGTTCGCAGGAAGAGTCTTTGGTGCCCCTGGCCATCTTGGAAACCCCTGCACACTAGTGTGTGGAATTGCAACTCTACCTCCATACCACAGGGGGTGGTAAAAGTCTTTCCTAAAACCCTCTCTGTCTACACAGCCATTTCTGACAGGGATTTTTCTGTCTGCACTTCCTTCCTAAGTCCAGGGAAACTAGATACAATAGAAGAGATCACGGTGTCCTTACTCTTCTGATGTTCTAGTGACTTTCTCTTCTCCCAGAGAACCTCAAAAGTCAGCAATGGCAGGCTTCCCTTCTCTGATTACTACCTCAAATATTTTGTTTCATGTAGCATTAGATCAGAGTGGCAAACCTAATTAAACAGGAGACATTTCCACAGTATAAGAGGAAATATTAGAAAACTTCAACACAGAGGTTCCCAAAATTTAAATACCTTTGTGCAGCCAACACAGAAAGTCAATTATCTACATACTCTCTCATATTAATTTTATAAATTTCTATCATTTTCACCATCAGCTTTAAAATCATGACTACCATATGTTTGCCTGTGGCATAAACAATTCTATAAGCATCAGACTTCAACTTCCATTTTTTTTCTGCTAGATAGTTCTACTTTTTCTTCATTCTTTAAATTCAATATAGAATATGTGACTATTCTCTTATCTTGATCCAAAATTTGAATTCCTATTATATCCCTACTGTTGACATAAATGATTTATCTACCATGTGACCTAGGAAACTGCTATTTTTCTCCTTTTCCACACCCTGCAATTTTAACCAGTTCTTATAAGCCACAGATTTTGTGACATCATTTTAAAAATTGAACCTGCTTATTCTCTATACTAACTACTGACATCTTGCAGTGTGAATAGTATGCTAAGCAATTTAAAAAGTAAAATTTCAATTGATCTGTAAAACTCTTTGAGTTGGGAAAGGAAGATACTCATATCGCCATTGAATATATCAAGAGCCTAAAACTAGAGAATTAATGTGCTTACAATCAAAATAAATCAACAAAATAATTTGAGTTATTTTTCTAAGGCTTTTGGATTCCTCAGTTAGTCTATACATTAACTCAAAGGATCTTAACTGGGAAACCTTAGAAGAATCTTTTCATTGTGTTTGTTCAATTTTCTTGAATTCACAAAATTTCTCATCTTTATAGATGTGGAGAGTAAGTAGCCTGTGGATGCACCCTATGTCAGTACCTCATTGCTAGCAAACTACACTTTCATCTCTAGGATGGCAACAAGTCTAAGAGTGGTTAATTTGAATTGTCAACTTGATTGGATTAAGAGATGCCAATGATTAAGAGGCTTCTGGGTGTGTCAGTGAGGGCATGTCTAGGAATGAATGAAATTGGGGGGCAGAGGATAGTGAACTGAAGCAGAGACCCTCCCTAAGTGTGAGCAGCACGACCCAATAGGATGGTGACTTGGATGGAATAAAAATTGGAAGAACAAGGAAAGCAGATGTGAACTTGACTTTTCTTGAACGGGTTCTTGATTGCTGCTTGGACAGTCTGAGGACATTGGACTCTCACTTCTTCACTCTTCCAAATCACTCTGCCAATGATTATCCTGAAGCATTGGTCCCAGACTAGGAGAGCACCGTTGATCCCTCTTGTTCTGGGGCTTCCACCTCTTGGACTGCAGCTACTGGTTCTTCCAGCTCTCTAGTCTGCAGACATCCGTTGTGGACTATCCAGCTTCTGGCTGTGTAAGCTAATCTAATAGATCTCCTTTTAATTATCATACTTCCTGTTGATTCTGTTCCTCTAGAGAGAGAACCCTAATTAATACATAGTGTTTAAGTTTCTCCAAGATTGTGGTTTTATAAAGAATGAAGGAAAGAAAATAAAAATCCATATCGGAAGAATTTAATAATATAAAACCATAAATATTACTTCCTTCTATAATTTTAGGCATTTCAACTTTGCTTATATGCCTGCTTCATTTGTACAGCCCTCATTTTCTTAACTCCTCCATTGAAGGTTTTCCACTTCAGGAAAGACAAGACAGGGAGATATTCATAAACTGGTGAGTTTCCAACCCCTTTTCCAATTCCTTTTACTGATAACAATATGGGCTGACTTTCTTTTGTCCTGAGCAAATGAATAAGCTTAGCATATCCCACGGGCAGACAGGCATCAATGGAAAGAGTATGATTCTCATTTCACACTTTGTGTCTCTCCTACATGCCCAGTGGCAACACTTCATATGCTTTTCAGCTTGATCCAGTTAGGGATAATATCTGTCCTTGAGCGAGAGATCTTAGAAGGTCTTCTAATATATCCTATTTTTAAAAATCTGAAATTTATCATTAATAGAATAAGTAGTTTGACAGAATTTGCAAGACCAAAGAAATAGTTACATAAAATATTGAGCATAGGATGAATAAAGCAATGGGAACATTTTGCTCTTAGTAAACACATGATAGAAAAGAGAATTTAAGGTTAATTCAAACTGAATTATACATTAAAAGCAAGATACCAAATAGAGCCCTGTTTAAATACTCTGCATGCTCACCTAGGAGAGATAAAGTTGTATTGCCTTATCTTGACAATAAATTATTGCCCAGAGGAATCTTAATGCTTTTTCTCATTGAGATTGCTTCATAAATGAAAAGTATAACACATAAGAACAATACTAAAATACCAGCACCCAGAAATGCACCATCATCTCATAAAGTCTTAGTGGAAAATGTTATCTATAAAGGCATACTTTGGTTTCCATCGGGGGGGTGGGGGGGAACTCATTTACAAAGGTAACAAAAGAAAACCCAAAATAACAGATTGGTTCTGAAAGTACCCAATACAAGGACAGTGGTAAAAATCCCAATTCTGTCTGCAGTGAAGAGGCTAAAATAAATTATTGTGGGACTCTAAATAAAACAGAAAAACAAAATCAACTCAGAGGCTGAAAATTGTGAGATATATTTGTAGCTCTACCACTTAGCCCCACTATAGGGGCAGATCATTTAAGCTCCCCGGTGTCTGCTTTATTGTTTCTAGGGGCCTGGCAGCTCATCAGAGAGCATCATATTGTGGCTACATAAAGGGTCACAGTACCTGTCCCCAATCATCCTTTCTTCCCCTTATTCTACTCTGTGGATTCTCACATTCCTTTCAAATCATTCCAGGAGGCTGCGGGACTGTGGTGCCACAACTGCCTCCTGTATCTATGCTAAGCAATTGTTGTTTTCCTCTTTGCACACAGAGGTGGCAGGTTTTGTTGCTGTCCAAGCCACAAAACAAGATGAGACCTTTTCTGATTCCTCTGAAGGTGTCTGATGACGCTATTTCTTACAGAAGAGTGTCCATATTACATCTAATATCACTGAATTACTTCTTATTTTCAGTAAGACTGTTCCTAGCTGAAGCAGTCCCTAATCCCCAAGACTATTATGTTTCTTTATATCTCAACTGCCTCTTGTTCACATCCCTCTTACTGTTCTTATCTCATTTCATTCCTCTAATTTGTATATTCACTCTCCAAAATTTTTGAATGAGTCTATAAATAAATAAAGGTGTGAAACTGATCAATACAGAAGCCAAGAGAATGGGAAAAAAGCAATGTAATAGAAAGTAAATTTCAACTTAATCCTTCCTCAGGAGTCAACAGCATTTCCCACTTACACCCTACAAAGCATGATTTCGAGGCTATCAGTACCATTTCTTTCTTGATTGGAAATTACTTTATTGTTCCAAGTCAAACCTGCTCAGGAATTGGCTTTTTTTTTAGTGTTGATTTTCAAAGAAAATATAAGCAGAAAACTCAGTTGGCTTAATACCGAATTCTACTGGATCTTGAATCAGCAAGAAGAATGGCAGACCCAGCGCAGAATCTCAGCGCATATGGATTTGGACACTTTTCTCAACCTTGTGTACTTCCAGGCTGGGAAGACATATTTTGAAATTCGAAAAGAGATAAACAGAAAACCATGCATGTAGCATGTAAAAAATGTGATGAAGAACCAGAACATCCCACAAGAGAGATTCATTGTGAATCCTTGAAATTCTGTGATGCAGATGAGAAATAGTTATGTCATTAATTTGAACACAATCAAGGGCATGAAAATTGATGCCTTTGTCCATGATTTTGGGAGGCATCTGTTCTTTGTGTAAACCCAATCTAATTCAAATTGTTGAGCAATCTCTTGCTTTCCCTGAAGGAGATGCTTTCTCAGGCACAAGGATCAATGGATGAAAGGGTTTGTCTACAGATGTTAAAAGTTTTCTTAGGAAAGACTATCTCTTTCGAGTCTTCATCCTCTTGGCAGAGAATAGAATTGCACTTATCATACTACCAGTACATACATGTATGTTGGATGAAAGACGCATGCGTATCTGAACTGATGGACACAAAGAGACATCTGGCAGTTCAAGTGATTGCCACCCTATTATGCCTGATGGGGTCTTTTCCCTCTCTCTCTCTCTCTCTCTCTCTCTCTCTCTCTATCTCTCTCTCTCTCTTTCTCAAAGAGAGTTTATAAGGACACACATTGTCTATATTTTTCAGGCAAAGAGCTCCATGATTGAGCCCTAAACTTGCAAAATGTATGATGATGGGATTTGATTTGGATCTTAGATAAAAGTCTGATCATTCTAAAAGGAAACACATAAATACACCCTCACAGCTGATTAATCTGTTAGTAGCACTATCAGGTTACCACTTATATATAGCACCCCAGAGCTGGTGTATACACGGTCTGCACACACAGGAACACTTGCACTAGACAGAGCAACTTTATCTCCAGATACTGCTAAGCTCTTACATGTGTTAAAACATTTAATCCTTCCAGTACCACCGTGAGGGGACTGTTGTTACTTGAATTATGCATTTAAGAAACCTAAAGCAAAAAACAAAAAACAAAAAATGTCGTTCTCATTAAGAATTCTAAGTAGAGGATCTGTATAATGAACCCAGGCAATCAGCACATATCCTTTGTAAAAATAAATGCTGAGATGGGAAATTTTTTCTTGCCTTTGTCAACAATAAAATAGTCATGCCTCTGAATACAAATTAAAAAAAAAAAAAAAAACTGCTAAAACATTCCAACAGCCCCACCAATAATGCACACATACAAATATAAATGCATAAATATTTTCCTCCAAGGCCCTCTCTTTCTAACAGATGTTTCTCTGCTCACTTCTCCCTGCAGCCACCTCTCTTATTTGAATTCCTCAAATACAAATAGGCAAACTAAATAGTAATGTATTGAATTTTAAAAATGTAGAAAATTAGAGGCTAGAGAACTTCAGAGCACTGACTCTGGAGGACTCTGAAGGCCTCATCTTGTAAGAAAGTCTTGGAGCCATTCTTCAGGTGATAGAACATCCAATTAAATTTCTTTCACTAACTAGCTATGTCAGTCACTGATCATTTAAACTTTATTTTCCTCAGTCATAAAATGAACATCTGAGTTCTATAATATGTGAATTTCTTCATTTTTCTTAAATTCTCACATTTATGTTGTCTTTTATTAATATTAAATGAAAATGATATGAAATGCCTAATGATAAAATATTAGCTGAGTCTCCAGAACTTATTTCTTATTTCTATTAATAACCCATCAAAAGTTGGTATATACATAAATGTGACTAGTGAGTCTATGTCAGATGGTGCACCGCTATTCATTATGAGATAAGTGAAAAAATCATTCAGTCCAAAGATATTGATGTGTTGATCCTACTGTGTGCTAAGTAGAGTTCAAGGTATTGAAAGTAGAGACAGGCAAGTTATTTGCTCTCACAATGTACAACTTACTAAGGAAAGCAGAAAATAAACAAGATAAATTTTAGAGAGCAAAGAGAATGAATCATAAATTAAAACTGGGTGATTTAATTGAGATTATGGAAAAATAGATCAGCTGGAAGATTTAACAGTCTCACAATAGAACTGAGATGACACCTAAATAATGAAAAAGAAATTTGAGTTAGAAGAAGATGGTAAAGCACCAGTTCATAGGGAGTTAGGACTTAGCAATATATAGTAAGACCTGACACTTTCATTACAAATTCAAAAAAGGAACTCTGAGAGTTTGGGCAACAGCGTAAGATGATCTGAGTACTGCCTTTAAAACCTACATTTCCATTCATAATCTATGGAAATACATTGTCCCGCTCTAATTTTTTTTTTTTTTTTTCAGGACTGGTTTTCTCCCGTTTTCCATGTATTAGACTCCTTATTGTCTTACATGAAATCTCATAGTCAAACAAATTGTTCTCCAGTGATTTACACAAAATAATACCTGCAAACAAATGTATGCATAAGATTATGGCAATGTAAGCGTAAGCCGGAAATTTCTCTAACGTGAGAGGCGGGCGATGGCAGATTGACAGGTGGTGGGGGAAGCCAGATTCCTTACAATCATCAATAGAAGATTTACTTTTTTTTAACTAAAAGAAGTTTCTATTGTAAGGCCCCCAGAAAGGAAACCCCAACTCTGTCCCATGGATCCACGGCAACCCCAATCAACCGCAGGAGGCGTCACTTGATGCAAACCTCAAGAGGTGTTTATTCCAGCGCGCTGGGACCCGACTCAAGGAGTCGAGTCCCTAGCAGAAAATCTTGTAGGTTTATAAAGGCAGAAACCACACATCGGGAGGGGTCGCACATGAAAGGGAAAAGGGGGACAAAGCTGCTGGGAAATTTCAAAGGGGGTCTGGGTTTGCTGATAACATACAACATGTTTCACAGTGTTTTACAACAGGGCGTAGATTCTGGTCAATAGTTTCTGGTAATCCTACTGTTTGAGCACTATCTAGCTATCTGGCTCAATTTACTCTTTTACTCTCT
This sequence comes from Sciurus vulgaris, assembly GCF_902686455.1. Taxonomy (NCBI): domain Eukaryota; kingdom Metazoa; phylum Chordata; class Mammalia; order Rodentia; family Sciuridae; genus Sciurus; species Sciurus vulgaris. The sequence goes on from NC_136463.1 coordinate 75,874,391, forward strand.
GTTTGGGGCTGTTTCTTGGAACAGCTTTAGGGGCTTTGTTCCCATTACTGGGAGGGTGACCTTAGGGAGTTGAGACAATGGGAGGGAGACCTTAGGGAGTTGAGATAACTGGGAGGGTGACCTTAGGGAGTTAAGATAACTGGGAGGGTGACCTCAGACAGCTTAAAAAAATGTCCATTCTTTCACTATCACAGGGCGTGGTTGCTCACTTTGTAATCCCACTGCCTCAAGAGACTGAATCAGGAGGATTATGAGTTAGAGGCCAGTCTCAGCAAGTTAGGCCTTAAGCAAGTTAGTGAGACCCACTATCAAAATTTAAATAAATAAATAAATAAATAAATAAGGACTGTGTATGTGGCTCAGTGGTTAAGCATTCCTGGGTCCAATCACCTGCGCCAAAAAAAAAAAAAAAAAAATTCCATCATTCCTCTTGTGTGGGAAGTTTCTTGAAGTGAAAGTATCACTATTTTGGTTTTCCATCTTTCTTTGCCGGATTTCCCTTTTATGAACACCTAGAAAAAAACAGCAAGAGAAAAGTAATGAGGAAATCTTTTTTAATTATCTGCAGGTAATGCAAAACACAGGGAAATAGTCCAGCAACTTTATTGGTATTGTCCATGTCAGTCCAGGTGAGAATGAGGACATCCTCTGTTCACCTGACCTTAGAAGAAGAGCTCTGTGCTTCATTCTGGTTTCAGTGCATGAATGTACTAGGATTATACTCAAACTGTGTTTTAAAATAAACAACAATATATATTCTGTATGAGTCCTAATAGGTTGTATGCTTACAGTATACACATTTTAACCTTGCCTAACATTTATTCTGCTCATCATTGAGACAAAGTGAAGAAAGAAAAGAAGGCTTTTGAGAGCATTTTTAGGGGATTGATATATTTAATTCAACTTTGAGCAGTAGAAATGAAACCCACTTTGTTCTTCAATAAATTATCTAATCCATTAGAGACACATTCAATATTTGGGAATATGTCAAGATATAAGAGCTTACTTTTGAAGCCAGAATTAAGGACAGGTAGTTAGTGTAGAAATAGGGGATCGGGGATCGGGTCAAATCGAGGAAATGAAGCCATGAAGCCATTTGCCTCTGGAAGTTGGAGAATGCCCCTGGAAGAATGGAATGTCAAGGATCTCCGGAACCCATTGATTACCAAATTTACCTGCCTTTATCAAGAACTGCAAGCCTGGAGCTGCTAATTAATGCCCCCTGGGCCCTTGCCTGGCTGAATCACCTTGGTCCTCCCCCTGCCCATGGCTTCTCACTTAATGCAAAACCAGGCCTAGTCATTTAGGCAGGAAGGGAGAGGTAAGAAGGGAGAGAACTGGAGAACAAAAGAGACTTTAACCTATAAAAGATGTAGGGTGCGCTCACTTCTTGGGACTTTAGAACATCAGCCATGGCCCCCTTCTTCCTGCCGGAAGAAGTCTGTATTATTACCTTTAAACAAAACCTGCTTAACATGCTTGCCTTGGCGTGCTTCTCTAGTGTTCAATCTTCAACATTAGAAGGAGCAGAACTCGTCACCGGTAAACGGCGGTATCACTTTTTTAAAATTAACTTTATCGTTTGATGACTACATCCAGATACAGATACAAGAAGATAGAACAAAATCTTCCATATAAATCACTCATCACTCTACACTCTGGACAGAATTTGGGGAATTTCTCTTCTGTAGGTGGCTTCTCTGTGCCTCCTGTTTCCACCAAATACTCCAATAATTTCTACCAACTCCTTCCAAGTATGGCTTTTGGCTGTTTTATTCTATGTAGTTCTCTCCTCTTTAATAGGGAAGGAAAACATTTCTTTCAGAGATGAAAGCATGAGTTGTTTTCCAAAGACACAAAAACTTTTCTCTGGAAAGGCAATGATTATCTTTATTTTGTGAGACTTGATATAAGATCTGTAGAGACCCATGAAAAGGAATAGAAAGGGATGATATTTATGATACATCAATGAATGGTGGTGCAGCCTTTGACTCAAGTTCTACTGAGCTCATGTACTTATCATGTGAACCCCACAAGACTTATTGTTTCTTATGTTTGAAGCAATAAGCCAAGAATGATGATTATGTTAAATCTCTTTGATTTAGATCTCTATAAAGAGATCTGGGAATAACCCATAGACTGGTTAATTACTGCTGATTTATATATGCCATCTGACTCTTAAATCTCTCATTTGGCTAACTTTTCTTAGTATTTCTTTGTCATAATAAAGACTTTTTTGAACCTCAGAATCATTCTGTGCACCTTGTTCCATGGGGGATATTCTCTGGATCCAATGACTGGTTTTAGAAAATCAGCACATACAAATTGTATAGTTTGAATATATTGCATAGTTATAAATAAACATCATTAAAGGATAAAGTTGTCCACTAACAGAATTGGTATCCTTTATTTGGGTTACAGGAAGTGATTTATATCATGATTGGTAGTATGGGAATATAATTGAGCTCTCCTCTGACATCACTGTTTCCACCTCCGTCCTAGAAGAGGTATCAGTAATCAGAGTTAGTTTGTAGAATGGGTAGCTTCACTGCATAGCACAGTGTGGTAATCAGTGCCATTTCAATTCTCTCTTGATCTGGCTCCCTTATACCTGGCTCCTGAGACTGGACTTCATCTCTCCCTGTCCATTAACTTCTCAACTGCCTCAGGTTTCCTATTATGGCAGCCTTAATTCTGCTTCATTCTTCATCTAACCTTTGGGAAGCGAGCCTGTTCATAATCAAACGTTCCTCAAGCCTTAGTTATCATCTTTAGCTTGTACCTGAGGCTGCTCCAGAACTAGTGGAACTCAGAAGCTGAAGATATAAGGACAGGGTGCTCTTGGTAACTATGGAATGGTTAGTTAACCTGGCAAGAACACTCCTATTTCACCAATAATACTAGAGTAGTCCCCCTTATTTGAGGTTTTGCATTTCTCTGTTTCAATCACCTGTGCACAAGTGCAGTTGAAAAATATGAAATGGAAAATTCCAGAAACAAATTATAAATTGTTTAGGAATTCATCATTTAAAAGTAATTGTTCAAATTGTACATTGTTCCATGTAGTGAGGTCAAGTCTTTAACCATCTTGTTTCAGCCTGCCTGTGAAAGAATGGACATTTTTTTAAGCTGTCTGTTTTATCTCAACTCCCTAAGGTTTCCCTCCCAGTAATGGGAACAAAGCCCTTAAAGCTGTTCCAGGAAACAGCCCCAAACAGAGTAAAAGAGTAATTTGAGCAAGATAGTATTCAGGCAGTTAAGACACCAGAATCTACACCCTGTTGTAAAACATTGTGAAACATGTTGTATGTTATCAGCAAACCCAGACCCCCTTTGAAATTTCCCGACAGCTTTGTTCCCCTTTACCCTTTCATGTGCGACCCCTCCCGATGTGTGGTCTCTGCCTTTATAAACCTACAAGATTTTCTGCTAGGGACTTGACTCCTCGAGTTGGGTCCCAGCATGCTGGAATAAACACCTCTTGCGGTTTGCATCAAGTGACACCTCCCGTGGTTGATTGCCGTCGATCCATGGGACAGAGTAGGGGTTTCCTTTTTGGGGGCCTTACATTTGGGGGCTCATCTGGGATAAGACAGTTCCCTCTCATCCGCGGAGTCCACCTTGGAGGTAAGAAGGGGTACCCCGAAGTTGTCTGTCTTTGTCTTGTGTTTTGTTAGTTGGTCTGGTTCTGTGAGCGCGCTTTTGGTTTCGGTGGCAGCCTTTCGGTGACAGACGTGCCTGGGGGGGCCACAGGTTGCAGCCCTGGGGGACGCCCTAAGGGTGGAAGGAGAGCCAGGGACGCCTGATAGTCTCCGTCGGTAAGGGCGCTGATGGGGTTCAATTGGTGGATCAGAGATTGGCGCCCGTCTGTACCTGGTTCTGTTGTGTGTTTGTGGCGGAGGTGGAGGAAGGGTTGGAACAACTGTGGGGTTCTCGGCCCGGGCTACTCTCCGGTGGACCCCAAAGGTTCCTTCTCTGGACTCCCCCTCCCGACAGCCCTGAAGGGTAACTTAGCAAAGTAGCTTCAGTCTCAAAAGTAATGAAAAATAAGGTCTCATAATTTTCTTTAACATCCAACCTGTCCTGATGAGATGGCTAAAATGCCCTAGGCACAAGATTTCTGTTAAAACCTGTTAGATCCTTCCAGATCTCAGTCAAGGCTTACATTGAAATATAAATAAAAGAAGCCTAAAGGCACAGTAGGAGACCGGTCTCAAACCCAGGGAAAGAAAAGGTAAAAAGAGTCTTTAAAACTCCAGCAAAGTAATGCTATGGTACTTTACTAAAGTAATTAACGGCCGTATCATTTTTCCAGGACTCTTGTTTTTTTAATTATATGTTTTTTTGAGCTCATGATTTTTTTGATCAGTTCTATTTTTATTCAACTAGAGTTTTTGAACATCTGTTACATTGCAATGGAGATTCACCTATAAAGTTACAAGGCCTTGACTTTGTGTTATTTGTATGTTGTGCTGTCTAATGTCATGTTTTGTCTGTATCAAAACTGAGCGCTCCTAAAATTAAGATTTAAAAAAATGGATCCAGATAATTTTAATTCACGTGATTTAAAAAGGTTCAAATTGAGTAAACTAATAAAAGCAAAATGTCTTTGAAAATAACTCGCGAGTCTCTAGGTGGTCAAACTAATAAAATATTGATGCTAACAAAATGTCTAATATCAATTGTTTCTAGGACTTTTCTTCAACAGGAAAGAGACAGCAAATACTGTACAGGACACTTGTCTGATATCTTGGTTTTTACAGAATAAGTGAATGAGAGTTAACATGTATGGTATTTCTCAAATGTGTTTGTAGAGATATCTGATTAATTTAAAAAGTTAAAATGCTAATTGTTAAATAACATTGAGTACTTTTAACTCCTTAAATTCCATGGGGTATCATACTTAAACATTATTGGTGTTTTCATAGGTTGGTAAATAAAAGGGTTTAAACTTGCTTTGTGTCATCACTAAACTAAAAACAAGGTTACTAAGAGTTATGTCCTAACAAGTGCAATTCTATATACAAAAGGTCCAAAAGTTTCCACTGTGTTTCAATTAGAGTACTATAAACAAGAGAATATTTAATCTCATTAAAATAGAGTAATTTATCTAAATTCAGAAATTTCATAAGAGTTGTTTCAGAATGTGAACAAAAAGGGGTCAACAAATAGGAAAGAGAAAATAAAAGGTTCTGGGTATGAAAATATATTTAGTAAAAGGAAAAAGGAAATGTTTCTGGGTAAGAAAGTGCTTGTGTGATGAAATACATGAAGGTCTAAGTGCTAAGAAAGTCGTATAAGTAAAGGACAAGTTTCAACAAGTTTGTGTGTAACTAAGTTGGTTATATGTATGTGAGACAGCTAAAACTATTTAAGGTTTTTCCTAAGGTGAAATACTAACGTTCTGATATAAACCAAAGTTTAATCTATATGGTAGAATGACATGGTAAAATGACAAGGATTTGAAACACTAATTTACTCTTAACTTTGTGTCTATTAAGTTTTATTCTTTAGAACAATTAGTCTTAAAAAATTGGGGTGTATACAATTATGGTTAAACAACTGTTATAGAGTATTGTACTATGTTACAGAGTCTACATTTTTCTTTAAAAAAACTAAATTTGGTAAGATAAAGTGTCAAGGTAATTGTGAAATGGTCACTAGTTGTATATTAAATGTGTTCATATTTTTCAGGACCACAAGTTTTTAAAGCAAGGAATTTATTAAGCTCTGCTATTCTCTAGATTAAACTTGTCTGTAATGGTAATTTTAAACTTATAAAGAGTAAATTTTATTGGGGATTTATTTCTATCATTTAATGTTCTATATAGGACCTGCTATCAATAGGGTATGTGTAAAATTTGTTACTTTTACACTGAGATAAAGAATTTCAAATATAAATGTATTTCTAAACATTAGAGTCTGATTGTTTAAAGGTTAATATTGTGAAACATGAGAGAAACATGAAAACATTTTGCCACTTTATCACACAAAAGGAAAGTTAAAAGCTCTCTCAGCCTTTCTTTGATTCATGTTTTAGATACTATGTTAAATTGTGTTAATTATAAAGTTTATATAGACTCAGAAAACAGTATATGTAAACTACTTAATGATATTTGAGGAAGAAGCAAAGATCAATATCAGAATTAGAACACTTAGATCTGTAAAGAGCCACACCTTACCTGAGATAAGGCTCTGTCTCCCACCTCACTGTGTAGAATAGCTCCAAAATAAGTCAGACTTCAGCTTATTTAAAGTTATAGTCAAAAAATTGGTTCTTGTTGTAAAAGTTACTGTGATCTCAAAAAGGGGATAGAATGTAGTTCTCAATCAAAATTCAAGATAGCTATTATACAAGCTGAATATATTTTTACTCTTGCTAATTTCATTTTGTAAAACTGTTACCTGTTAATGTTTTGCAGAAGTAGCTGCTTCAAGAACACACAACCCAGGTAACTTGTGATAATAAGCCATCACCTATAGAATAGATAGTGGTAACAGACTCCAGTTAGATAAAAGGGTAAATAACTGTAAAGTTATGGACATTAAAGTTAAAGCCCAGTACTCTTACTTTATGACTGGTGAGACTGGCTTGCTGGATGATTAAGATCAAACTTAGAGATTGGAGTTAAAAACAGAGGTCAAGAAAAGTCCATATTTGGGTCTTGCCCTCAAAACTTAGCCTGAACCCAGGGAATAAGAGGACTTCTCTAAGGAGCGTTGCAACTCTGGGTCACACAACCTCCTGATCAAGGAGATTGTTGAGACTAGAGGATGAAAAATCACTCAGTGCATCTGCTGCAGAGGAAGGTCATGGAAGAAGGGAAACATCCCTTGATGCTTCCAAAGGAAGTCACCCCATCAAGAGACCCTGCCTAACCAAAGTCACTGGTGGAACTAGGAAGCCACTCTTAAGTTCTCTATGAGTGACCCCTGTGGAAACTCAGCTGACTCTTTAACAAGACAGGGAACCAGGTCAATTTGAACCAGCTTGATCTTAGATAACCAGCAAAACAGTTAAAAACCAAATATAGCCATTCTTGGGCATTTAAAGGAAATAATAGTTAAATGTAACTTAAGATGTACACTTGTATTAGCCCACTAGAATAAAGACTGGAAGCTACAATGAGAGAAAGATTCTTCGGCAAATGTGCCTGATAACTATCAAGAGAAACTGCCAAGTCAGAAGTTTTTAGTCAGTTTAAGGCCCGCAGACCTTCCTAAGCTACACAGGTAGACTTAATCTATGTTTGCTAGTATGATTATCTATTCCTAAGTAACAGAAGTATAGAGATCTCTACTAAACACAGGTTATACCAATAAAGGGATATTTTACAAAATCAGATGGCATTAAGTTGCTTAACTATATTTTCTGGGGACATCTATGACATTAAGAGTTAATTGTTGTGTTACATTCCTGATATCCTGGACAATGTTAAAATCCCCAAATAAAGGCCTTGTCCTCTCCAGCCTTTGCTAGGCCTAGTTATGGGAACAATTTCTCAGTTCTTTCACCTCCTGGTGAGAGATTAACTTCTGGCATTTTCGTGATACTCAGTGGCATGTTTCAGATGCTGCAACATTTACTTTGTACTAATCTCATTTCAGTACTCATGTCTTTTTGTTCTTCTATCATAGAAGCACCCACCCCCAGATGACTTTACAACCTGCTCTTCCCCAACCAGGCTTCTTCCTGGGACCCCTCGATTGATCTGATTTTTTAAAAAAAGAAGGAACTCCAAACTGCTTGCCCCTCACTGCCCCCATTCAACTTCTAAGCAGCCAGAACGACCAACGCCCCTTTTCATTTCCTTAACAAGCAGTTATGGGTTCCTAAAGCTAAAGGGGGGAATGAAGCCAGAATTGGGAATAGGTAGTTAGTGTAGAAATAGGGGATCGGGTCCAATCGAGGAAATGAAGCCATAAAGTCTTCTGCCTCTGCAAGTTGGAGACTGCCAGCTGGAAGAATGGAATGTCATTCCGGAGGCCATTGATTACCAAATTTACCTGCCTTTATCAAGGACTGTTTATCAAGGACTGCAAACAAGGGGCTGCTAATTGGTGTCCCCTGGGCTCTTGCCTGCCTGAAATCGCCTAGTCACCTTCATCAGGGAAAGAGTAAGTGCTGTATAGGTATTAATGCTCAGGCAACAATACCAGTCCTCCGCCAAGGAAATAGCTTTGTAGAAGAGTATGTAGAGACAGAAGTTCCATGATTAGAACTTACCAGAAAAGAAAATGGGGAAATGAAAGAATGGACATTTTTTTAAGCTGTCTGTTTTATCTCAAAACTCCCTAAGTTTTCCCTCCCAGTAATGGAACAAAGCCCTTAAAGCTGTTCCAGGAAACAGCCCCAAACAGAGAGTAAAAGAGTAATTTGAGCAAGATAGTATTCAGGCAGTTAAGACACCAGAATCTACGCCCTGTTGTAAACATTGTGAAACATGTTGTATGTTATCAGCAAACCCAGACTCCCTTTGAAATTTCCGGGCAGCTTTGATCCCCTTTTCCCTTCATGTGCGACCCCTCCTGATGTGTGGTCTCTGCCTTTATAAACCTACAAGATTTTCTGCTAGGGACTCCACTCCTCGAGTTTGGTCCCAGCGCGCTGGAATAAACACCTCTTGCGGTTTGCATCAAGTGACACCTCCTGCGGTTGATTGGGGTTGCCGTCGATCCATGGGACAGAGTTGGGGTTTCCTTTTTGGGGGCCTTACACCTGTGATGTAATCCATCCTTTTGCCCTGCATGTCTATCCTGTCTAATCTACCAACCACTGTTCACTTTGTTGCCTTCTAGATTATTGATACCACTCTTTACCAGTGACAAGTCCTGCTTCCTCAGGTGTTGAAGTATAACGCCGGAGAAGCACACCGAGGCAAATGTAGAGTGGAAAATGCAGCTTTATTAAAGAAAAGTAAAAGCAGACTTCTCCCAGGTGGAAGAAGGGGACCCAAAGTCGGAATCCATGGGATGAGCAAATCCTGTCCTTTTTATGGGTTTTATTCTCCCATTCTCTCCCCTTATCCTTTTCCTTCCTGCCTACGGGATTAAGCCTGGTTTTGCAGGTCAGATGTAAAAAGTAAAAAGGGGATGGGGCAGGGGAAGGGCCAAATTGATTCAGGCAGGTAAGGGCCCAGGGGGCATTAATAAGCATCTTCCTGCCTGTAGTCTCTGACAAGGGCAGGTAAATTTGGTAATCAATGGGTTCTGCAGGTCCATGACATTTCATTGTCCCACAGCAGTCTCCAACTTCCAGAGGCACATGGCTTTCATGACCTCCATTTCCTAGATCTGACCCGATTCCTATTTCTACACTAACTGCCTGTCCCCAATTCTGGCTTCATTATCAAATCGATTGTTGGAGTATCATGGTACTTGCATTCAAGTATTCTTTATTTTGTAAGACCCCCATAAAGGTGACCCTAACTCTGTCCCACGATCTACGGCAACCGCAATCAACCACAGGAGGCGTCACTTGATGCAAACCACAAGAGGCTTTTATTCCAGCGCGCTGGGACCCAACTCGTGACTCACGCAGGGGGTCGAGGAGTCGAGTCCCTAGCAGAAAATCTTACAAGTTTATAAAGGCAGAAACCACACATCGGGAGGGGTCGCACATGAAAGGGAAAAGGGGAACAAAGTCGCTGGGAAATTCCAAAGGGGGTCTGGGTTTGCTGATAACATACAACATGTTTCACAATGTTTTACAACAGGGCGTAGATTCTGGTCAACAGTTTCTGGTAATCTTATATCCTATATATCTTAACCGTCTGAGCACTATCTTGCTCAATTTACCCTTTTACTCTCTGTTTGGGGCTGTTTCCTGGAACAGCTTTAAGGGCTTTGTTCCCATCACTGGGAGGGAGACCTTAGGGAGTTGAGATAAAACAGACAGCTTAAAAAAATGTCCATTCTTTCAATTTTACTTAATAATGGTGTCAAAGCATAAAAGTAATATTCTTGGCAATTTGGATATGACGATGACAAGCTATTTTTATGACTATTATTATGACAAGTACTGTTTTATGACTATTCTAGTTTACAATTTTGTGATAGTTAATCCTGATTGTTAAGTTGATTTTATTGAGAGGACTATAAAATTATAAAGCACATGTCTGGTTGTGGCTGTGAGGTTTTTATCCAAAGAGAATTGGCATGTGGGTCAATGAACTGAGTAGAGAAGACTTTTCCTGAATTTGGGTAGCAACATACTATGGTCGTGGAGCCCAGATGAAACAAGAAATGGAAGCAAGAAGTGGTTACATATGTGTAACCAAAAGCTTGGTCCTTATCCCCAGTGCCAATTTAATAAGGAGGACATGGTTTGGATAAAAAGAAAATAGAAGGGTTATTGCTTTGCTATAAAGGAGAAGCACAGGCTACTCCAGTCTGAGGCTCCCTTCAGGGAGAACAAAACACTTTTAAAGAAGCTCTTCAAAGGCTGCATTCCAGCTGTGCCCTGAGGTGGTGGTGGGCAGGGGTGTGGAGGTGGAGTCCCAGGGCATACTGGTGGTGTGCTCAGTTTCACTTGTTAATTTGGGAGGTAGTGAATTCCTAGATATTTTGATGGCATTCCTTCCTATGGTAGGTGTGTACTCAAGAACAGATAACTGGCCTTTCCAACTGGAAAAGGTATTCTTGTTCCCTGCCCCAAGCTAGGGAGTGGGAGAGGGAGAATAGGAAAAGAAAAACTGTGTTCTTTTAAAATAACAGAGAGGGCTATATTCAAAAGGTGAGTGTATAATTATATATATGCATATATATACACCTATGTGTGTGCATATACATATGTTTTTTTCTATAATTTCTGTTCCCCTAGAAAAGCCTAGTAAAATTGTTAATCTCTCACTGTGCCAAATTATTAAGTTTATTATAGGTGTGTGTGTATAAAAACAATCATAGTATACATATGGTTTGGGATTATTCATAGTTTCAGACATTCACTGGTGTCTTGGAACATATCCCATTTTCAATAAGGGGGACTGCTATACCAATATTTAGAGTAGATCAAAAATTTATGACAAAAAATTTCTGACCCATTCGATTTGGTTATTTTGATGCAAAGGTATTTAGAAGGAAACTGTAAATTTAAAGAAGATATGAGTTTGCATGTGCGTACACGCACAAGTTGGCTAGAATATTACACTGATACCTATTGTTCTTTAGAAAAGGAAATTAATATTGTATAGCAAGTAAAAATGTAAATATCTTCTTATACGTCCATATTTTAATATATTTCACAAACTTTATGTGTCACAATGAAACATTTTAGTATTTTTATAAGTCTGATATTAGTTTGTGTTTCAGAATTATGAAACCTGAAAACCAATAATAATTTACTTTTTAGCTTGAATTCTAAATTTTTCATCATTCAAAAATCAAAATACTAATTATTAAAAATATTTAGTCACACTGGGCAATTGAATAAAATGAATAAATGATTGACAAAATGTAATTAGGTCTCCAGAGCAAGATTATTTTAACTGTGTGTGTGTGTGTGTGTGTGTGTTTCTGCTATTATACTGTTTTGCCTGAGTTTCTAATGAGATGGTAATGAGGACTGCCAAGAAAGAATCAGCAACAGTAAAAAGAATGGGGAAGCAGCGTTTAGTAAATGAATGACTGCAAGGTGTTAAGAGAAAAAGGAGTGCCAACCCCAGAGGCTAACGCCTCCTGTAGAGCTTCCCAGTGGGAGGGACTGCCAGAGTGGAATCTGGAGACTCTGGGGGCAGGAAAGAGGGGTGAACCTGAAAATAAAGACCCATAAAACCACCTCCACAAGGTCTAGGCCACTGGTCTTTCTTACCACTCTCCTCCATGCTGAGCAGCACTGTAATATCAGTGCTCATGGGAGTAAAACAAAACAAATAATTAGAAACCAACAAAACAAAAGGCATATTTTCTAAATACGAACTCTCCAGGGAAACTGGAAAGAGCATCTCACATCCCTACACCCTAACTGAATAATAAGACAAATAAACAAAACAACAACAACAACAACAACAACAAAGTAGCTATTTTTAAGCCTGGGAAGCCTTTCATATTCATTTTCTTCCATTTTCATTTTCATCCTTAAAATACCAGGTCAAAAATGAGCCCCTCCCTCCTATTTATTTTTCTTCCATCCTTTCCAATGCCAGAAGTAAGTTCCTGTCCTTGCCCATATGTCTGCAGCTTTTCTCATCTTCCTTAACCTAGTTGTGTAGTACTTGTGAATGTTTCTTATTTTCTCTAGGATGCTAACTCCTTTAAGACAGAAGGCATATCTATAAGAATAATATGTCAAACGTTATCTTCTGTGCTATATTAGGGTTATATTGACATGAAATACTTTTCTTTTCATTGCTAATTGATCCCTTACTATGTGCCTGGCACGATTTCCATTGCTTGAGCTATAGAAATGCAGTTTATAAACCATGTCCCTATGTTGTGAAATTGACAATCTAGTAGTGAAAAAATAAATAAATAAACACACACACACACACACACACACACACACACACACACAACAGGTTCATAGCATTTGCTGATATACTACAAATGACATGAACTGCCAATTTCAAAATCATTTCTTCTATCTCTACACTTTCTCTGAATCTGAAGACCCAGGTTTTAAATACTCTCCAAGTTGCTTTTATCTGGATGTTTTATCATAGTAATATTAGTAATTTAGTAATTTTATTAATTTCAGTAATATTAGTACTTTTAGTGATATTTAGTAGTTTCTCCTGGCCTAGTCTTGCATTTTCACTTTTTCTAATTGTATTAATAGTGGTACCTTTGACTAGTGGTAGATATTTATTATTCTCCATATAAAGGCAATAAAGTTCTTACTAAGATCATCTTCATATTGTTCCTTGGTTTTCTATTTTTTTTTTTTTCTACTGTTAATTCTCTGGTCAAAGTTCTAATCAGTTTCATTTCATCACCACTATTTTTTTTCTTCTTTTATTTGATCTGCACAAACTTACCACCACCAGTCTCATTCAAGCTTCTGGCTTTGTTATAAGCCTCACAGTATCAATAATGATCCCTATATCAGTTGTCCCTTTGTGAGAGAAATCTGCTGGAGAAGGTCACATCTCAGCATCTGAAAGACTATAGCACCTAGGAAATAATACTTGATAGCAACAAAGATGTTGCAGGGAGCCAGGCAGGGTGTGCATAGGGTGTTCACACAGAAAAGTGTATATTTGAATACCCAGAATTCAAATAGTATTGTGTTTAAGTGTGGTATTGAGAGGAATGGTCAGAGATTACAGAGCAGAATAAACCCCTGGTAAGATGTCAAGCTTTTATTCTGTAGACACCAGAAAGCCAAAGATGTGGTTTTTAGCAAGGTATTGTGTTGATTAGATCGGAAAACTTTAAAGCAAAATCATTGTGGAAACTTCTGATATATTGCAGTCCCAACTATTTATTCTTTTTCTATTAGATCTGCTCAAGAGTAGGGCCCAAGTGTTATTCAGTTTTGAATCTCTAATGAGAACCAAAATGCTTGACCTATTGCAGGCTTATACTCCCTGTTGACTGACAATGGATGATAACAGAAATTCTTTTCTAGACATTTAATTATGTTTTAAAGTTACCTTGGGACATCTCAACAGTGCGGGATTTTCTCTTTCCAGAAAGACAAAAATGCTCCCTTTTTAAAGGACAAATAATAGAACATGTTTTATTATTAAATTTAAAAAAATTGAGACAGTTGCCAATAATCCCAGTTGTAATCCCTGTGCATCCCTGTAATCCCAGCTACTTGGCTTACTGAACCTGGAAGATAGTAAATTCCAGAGTAGCCTGGCCAACATAGCAAAAACCCTATTTCAAAAGTATAAAAGTAGATTAAAATAAAATAAAATCAAGAACCATCTTGACTGTTTTGAAAGCTAGATATATAGGAAGAGACTCTTTTTCTTGGTGCAAGCTGTACATGAAATCACTCATAAAGCATTCATACATTGAGCCAGGTTAGGTAGTATACACCTGTAATCCAGTGATTAAACAGGCTGAGGCAAGAAGAGTTGAAAGTTTGAGGCCAACCTGGACATTTTAGTGAGATCCTGTCTTAAAATAACAAAAAGGGCTGAGAAGGCGGCTCAGTGGTAAAGTGTCCCTGGGTTCAATCCCAGTACCAATAAAAATAAATAAAATGAAATAAAGTAAAATAAAATAAAGCACTGATAAATTGGAATCACTGATAGATGCAATCACTCGCTCTCTTTCTGTCAGTCCATTAAGCAGCTATTCTCATGCCAATAAATACAGATTTTCTACATGAAAACTTTTTGTTCTTACAGTTTAGTCCAATTAATCTTTGCCTGGTATATCCTACTAAAGGCCAGGAATGTACTTTTTCCCTCACCTTGGGCACACCTTTTAATTTGTTTGTCACTGGATGTGTTAATTTTAATATATTTTTGAAATATCATGATGGATCTTGAAAAGTAATGCTCTGACTTGTTTACATAATTAAATTTGTGGCATCTGTTTCTTCTGCAAATATTGGCTAACCTAAAACCCAAGAAGGAAAAGAGAAAGAAAGCAACTTCTGTTCAGAACTATTTCCCTTAAAAGCATCAATTAATAATTCATTATTATATCAGAGTAAGCTTGTTCTAATAAATTATTAATAAATAACTATATTTCATGTTGATATGCCAAAACCTGTCTCCAGCAATTATAGAGCATCACAGACCTCTTGTAAGTTATAGTGAAAGGCCACATGTGGGGAAGTCTCTGCTGATATTATATATATATATCACTGTGCTGGAAATGTATACATATATTATATATACAAAATATACAAATGTATATTATGAATATATATGTGTATATACATATGTACATACTTATTTTCCCCATCATTGGCAAAATTTTATTAAGCAGTTAATTCTGTATGACAATGTACAAGAAAAACACATAAGCCTAATGTCTGTATTCTCAAACACTGAACTAAAATAGTCCCAGGGATATGTTGGAACTCGGTAAGACATTCTGAGCACCATGACAAATACTGTAACTAGAATTCAATACAAATAAACATCTGCCTTGGATTTGCCCTCCAACAATGTGTTTATGGCATAGAACCTAAATATTCCCCAAATACCATGTTCAAACATTTTGGTCTTCTGTGATGCTATTGGAGGTGGAGCCTAATGGATGGAAGTTAGGTCATGGGGGTTTGCACAATAAAGGGACCCTGACATCTTCCTGTCTCCCTCTCTGCTTCCTGCTCATCACTACAGAGCACTGCCTTACCACACACCCAAAAGCAATGGAACCAACCAAATGTGGGCTGAAACCTCTGAAATTGTGAGCCTAAGTAAACCTTTCCTGTATATAAATTACCTCAGATGATTTTTGTTGCAACGATTGAAAGGTGACTAATACACACATTAGAGTATAGTGTTTTAGTAATAACTGAAGTTTTGTGTGTGCATTACACCACAACACACACACACACACACACACACACACACAAAATTTTACTCACCACTGCCAGGTTGGGGTGAAGAGTCATGCTTAACAAAAAAAATTCCCATGTAATTCTTCTACATCAGGGTTTTCTCCCTCCTTGAAGAGTTTCATTCTTAACTGTTTACATTTTAAACCCACTCACCTAGTGCTTTGTCTTCTTCACTTCTCTCGTGCAATTGGCCAGTCTTGAAAGCATGCAGAAGAATGACTAGTGAGACACAAATGAATGATGGCTGTACAGAAGAGCCACTGCAGCTTAAAGTGCATCTTAAATGCAAGGCTGTGATGGATTCACTTCTGCCTGCTTGTCCTTGAGAACCAGCAGGGGCACCGTGTTGGGTAATAATTGCTCTGCCTTGCTTGAAGGCATAGCACTTGGCTTATAGGACATTGATTCATTTGGATCTTGTGTCTATTTCTGCCCCAGGGCATTCCCCACTGTTGAAATTGACACAGAACAGGAAGAGATAAATGTGTAAAGTCTAGGGCTTTGGGGAGCCCGGAGGCTGATATTGATGAGGTGATGGCCTTGGCGGTTTGCTTCCTGTCGCTTTTCTCCATCACAGGAAGGAAGACCAGGTCCCCAATGAGGAGTGAAACTGCTCCCACAACCAATGCATTGGAAGTCATCTTTGCATCACTTCAGAGGAAAAAAAATTAGAGAACTTACAGAATTAACAATGGGGACCAGAATAAAATCAGCAGAGTATCACATTCATGAGTCCTTCAACTCCGGCAGGGCCTCTAACTTTGAATAGCCTATGACTTGACTAAAATTCATTCAAAGTTCCACGATAACTGGCCCTGTGTAGATTCTTTCCTGTCCCTGTGCAAAACAATTCTGTGATGAGGAACACTTTCCTGCTTCTATGATAATTAATATCACAGTAAGGTTTAAAATGCTTAGCTCTCCCCCCCCCCAAATTTTTTTTTTTACCTGGAAAATAAAGCCTGTGCCTGTACTAACAGTTTACACCTGAAGACTTCAACAACACTTCAATACCTCTGCTCATGACCACTATTCCAGAACCTCTTACCTAACTTTGTTCATGCCCAACACAGGGTGGTTTTAAGACTGGCCAGTCCCATGCCTTCTAAGACCTGTATTAGAACCACCCAGTCCCGGCCACTAAGGTCTTATCGGTGTATTTTCTTGTGATTTCTCTTTTGGAGATGCTACCAAGACTCTGAAAAGGTGATGTGCTCCATCACAGGGTTACCTTTGTTTAATCTTAGGGAGCTGAAAAGTCAACATTATCAATGACTTCTTCCTCTCTACACAAAAGCCCTTTTTTCCCTGTGCTTTCTGCCTTACCTCTTTGAATTCCCCAACACACCAGCCATCACCGCAGTCCCTGACCTCCAGCATGTACTGCTGTGCTGAACACTCTCCCTACCTCTTTCAACCTTTCCAGGAGCCCCTTTCTTGCCAATTATTCTGATTTTTCTTTCTCCACAGATCTTTCCACTATAGACTTGTTCTAAATGGCTTTTTGTGACTTCTCTTGGTCAAGTCCTCTTTATACGCTCTCTCAGGTGGTGAAAACTCATTAATGTGTGTGTGTGAATGTATATGTGCATACACAGAAGCATGTATATATACAAATAGGCATGTATATATGCACATGCACGTATGTGTGCAAGTGTATGCATTCACATACACATATGTGTACATGTGAATGTATATATTTATATATTTTCCATGGCCTCTGAGTAACTTTCAGTTTTACTCTCTATTACTCCTCCACATATTCCATGCCACAGTCTAACAAGCCAAGGTCCACCCAATGAGGCATGCCTCCAGGAGAGCACAAAACCTTTAATCACTCTAGTCCTACCATGTGGACTACTCTCTAACCCAAACCCCAAACCTTGTCTGTTGAACTCTTTCTAAACGTTTTCTTAGATAACATCTGATAGAAACATGGAAACATTTAAGAAGGTTTCTCTGCTTAAAATGATTAGATTTCATCACCTTTTGTCATGCAATATATTTGACACTACTCTTGTGAAAAGAAAATGTATAAGAGGCTATAGAAGAGAAAAACACATGCAAATATAGCCAACAGAAAGTAGAGTGAAGGAATTACAGTCAAAATTTGCTCACTTGGGGAAGAGGGTTGAGTGAAGTGTTATGGAATTAATTCAATGAATGTTCCTGCACATCTGCAAACTCCTTGCTGCACCAACCTACCACTATTGCTTCTTTATGCAAACCTAGGGCTCAGAGATGGAGTAGCGTGTGACAGGTCTCAAGGTGTCCTAGCCTGTGCAGTGAGGGTGTTCCAGGTCTTTCCTGTTCCCCAAGAGGACAGTGCTCTCCAAATGCACCAGACTAGGATGGCAGGGGAGTCCCCTGCCACATGTACAAAGGTACAAAGAAGTCTTGTTTTTTTTGTTTTTTTTTTTTCCTATCCATCATTTAATTAGCATCTCTTGAGGAATATGGAGGGAGTAATGCAGGCATATGTTTAAGGAGTTCCCATTCTGACTGTGGAGACAGAGAAGTAAACAACAATTAAAACACAGGGTAATCACATTAGCAGCAGAGATCAGCAAAGGTAGCATCTGGGGCATAAAGAAAGGCCATTTGTCATATCTGGCAGGAGTGTGCATAGGAGGTTTCCTCTTTGTCAGATAGGCTGAGATGAGTTTGGGGAAAACAGAGAGCAAATAAGGGCCAGGAAAAAGTATTCTTGAAAAAAGGAAATGTGTTTAGAGAGAGAGCAGTGTATTTGGTAGGGGGTAATGGCGCACTGTGTGTTAAGCATAAAGTATGTGGAAGTCTGGAGAAGAGATGAAGATAGACAGGGTGGTAGAACAAGAGGCTGGAGAGCCTTCTGGACATTCATGAGTAGAGGGCAGATCCATTCTGAGAGCCTAGAGATCTTGGAGGAGTTGCATGCAACAGTGATCTGTCATCGCTATACTACTCCAGTTCACAGGACTTTCCAGGCACACTTGGCTCTTTTGACTGATGAAGGGAACCTTATGAAATGAGTTGTGAAATGTGATGTGTACTTTGTTTCTTCTTCTTAAGCACAACAAACATCTTTGTCTTTTTAATCTGTACTGTAATCACTCTCATTTGGTAAATGATTTTATGTTTTCAGTTACTGTCTTGAGTTGTAATATGTATATCTGCCTTTCTCCTTGACTAAATATAACATCCTTGAAATTGTGGTTGTGGTCATATTTATTTATTTGTTTCACTTTTCTCATCAAAGACACTACTGATCTCTTACACTAGGAAGTGTTTCAGATAGTATGTCCTGAAACAGCATCTGCAGAAGACACACTGGTCTGATAACTGAACTTCCGATTCTATTCCTGAGAAGTAGGGTTTCAAGTGTCAGTGTGAAGGAGCCTGGCTCATCAGAAGAGGGACATGGCAAGTTTTCAGATGGTCACAAAAAGGACAAGAAAGAATTGAGAAAAAGTATGAGATTAGATGATATATGAGATTGGTGTCAGAAACTGGAAGAGCTAGAATTCAACAGAAAAATATTAATAATCCTAATTCAGTCTGAATTAAAGGAGGATAAAGACTTCAAAGTTCTGGGAAAGATTTTAAAAAGAGGATCACAAAAATGTAGAGCAAATTCTAGCATAGTGAATGGTCCACCAAAAGGGATAAATACTAACTAGTCGATGCCCACAGGAGCATCTGTAGATCATTTCCTAAACAAAGAGAGGAGAAAGGACCATGTATTGTGCCAAACATTAAAGACACATTTATCTAGTATATGCCTATTTTTCTCTTTCTTTAATGCATTTTATTTAATGTTAAATTTAAAAAACTTGCTAGGGTACAAGGCAAGAATGAATAGACTTTGATTTCCTAAATTTGAAGATGACAGACCAATTTTAGATTACTTTCCCTAGATAGATAGTGGCATTAAGGACATGCTCTATAGTCACCAGTCAAGGTTTGATGATGTTGAACATCATGACCAAGTCAGAGTCATAGAAATGCTACCCTCCTCTATGGACAGCAGGAATGAAGAACCATGTTTGGATACAGGGCTGAGTTACTGATAAGCGTAGCTCCAGGAAATTATAACAACAGTTCATTTAGTTGTGCTAGCAAACATCTTAGAATTTTTTTTTTTTTTTTTTTTTTTTGCCACAGTCTTAGGTTGTTCTTGGGGAGTCCAAGAGGTTCTGAGCTATTTTAGTCAGTGTTTTATTACTGTGGCCAAAAGACTGGGCAAGACAACTTAGAGGCAGAAGAAGTCAGCTCCTGATTACAGAGTTATGAAAAGTTAGCTCATGATTACAGAGTTTCAATCCATAGTCAGCATGACTCCATTGCTCTGGGACCAAAGTGAAACAGAACATTATGGAGGAAGGGTGTGGTTAAGCAAAGAGATAGAAAAAAGAGAGGTGGGCAGGGGCAAAAACACAAATCCAAAAATCACACCCCCAGTGACCTACTGTTTTCAGCCACAATCCTACCTGCCTACATTTACTACCCAGTTAGTTCCTACAGTCAATTAATGCACTGATTAGGTGACACTCTCACAAGCTAATAAGTTCAACCTCTGACTATTGTCTAGCACATGAGATTTTGGGGAATACTTCAAATCCAAACCTTAACATGTGACTCATTAAATAAAAACATTGGACTTCCTATGTGGCCATATTCTGTGGATGTGAAAGACCCTTTTTGATTTGTCTTCCCCGAAGGTGGTACTACTCCTCCAAAAAAGATAAGTTCCCCTGCAGGTACATATGATTTGATCCAAAGCTTAGATGCCAGGGTCATCTAAGTAATACTTGAAAGTGTCAAATATTAAAAATTTTGATCTCATCCTTATGTAATATAGAAAAGTCCCACCTGATATTGTGGTTCACACCTGTAATCCCAGTGACTCAGGAGGCTGAGGCAGGAATCACAAGTTTGAGGCCTGCCTCAACAATTTAGTAGGGCTCTAAGCACTAAATGGGAACTCTGCCTCAAAATGAAAAACGAAAAGACTGGGGAGTGTGGCTCAGGGGTAAAGCACCCTTGGATTAAGTTCCTACCTAGTATCAAAAAGTATATAATTTATATAGAGAAGTACAAAAAAGACAAATCCTAAGCTCCGTTGGGAGATTAATTATTCTTGGGATTCAAACAACTCTTTTTTTCACATACATATTTTCCTTTTGTGTGTATGGACAAGTTTGCTTGAGAATGAATGTGTATAAGAAGTTAGGCTGATGCTATCACACTCCCGAAGAAGAATATTTTTCAGTGACTTTCTTTTGAAGTTCAAGAGACAGAAAAGTAGTGTATAATTTTTTACTTATTATTATTTGTGGTGCTGGTTATCAAACACAGAATCCTTGTGCATGCTAAGCAAGCCTCCTACTGCTGCTGCTCCATCTCAAGCCCAATGTACAAGTAGTATTTGATATGTATCATACTAGATATCATATCGAGTTAGCCGATAAACATGTTAGACTCCTAAACTCGACTGGTTGACAAGGGCTAAAGAAAGAGAAGGTGATAGTGTAAGGGGACAAATAGATGAGGGTGATGGGAACATGAGAAATAATTCTATAAACTGAGCCCACCATATTACTCCCCCACTTGCTTTCATTGCCAAAAAGCAATCTGCCATAACCCTGCATGGCCTGAGGGGATAGAACGTGACACATTCCTCAACAAACTGAGGCAGGTCGCTGAAGAAGGCCTGGGACTCAATGTAGATTAATGAATGAATGAAGGTCCAGAGAGAATATGGGTAGTTATCACTGGGTTGCTAACAGCCTACCTTCAGATTCTCAAACTTCCCAGCTCAATAGGGTTGCCTTAAACACCTCAGGGATTTCCATTTCCCAAATACAAGTGACTTACCCCCACTGTGTTCCTGGCCTCCTTCCTGCCCTTAAGGCAATGTACACAGAGAGGAACTAACAGCTGGGAATTAAAAGCGGAATGCTGAAGGCTAAAAAAGAGCAAGACACACCCACCTCCCAGGGACACCCAGCTTTGGGCCCACGTTACTCTCCAGACAATATGCGAATCTCATACCCTCTTGTTTTTGTTGTGTTGTTTGTTTGTTGTTTGTTTTTGAAACCTGGGGGTTCTTAACCACGTGAGCTACATCCCCAGCCTTTTAAATATTTTATTTAGAGACAGGTGTCACACCGAGTTGCTAAATGTCTGGCTAAGTTGCTGAGGCTGACTTTGAGCTCTAGATCTTCCAACCTCAGCCTCCCAGCCTTGGGATTACAGCTTGCTTTCTATACTTGCCTCTTCATTTCTCCGGTGTTTAATCTTCAACATGGGGAAATGAGGACCCATTCCTGATCTCCAAGATCAGTAATCTATAGACTCTTAGTAGGCATCATCCAGGTGAAATATAAAGAGGGAGAACAGCACATTTAAGCTGAGGAAGTAAGTTGTAAAATCAGAGTTTCGAGATGAGATTAGTTGTCCCTGCTTCACCAATTTCCTTCTGGGTCTTTTCTCACAAATCTGAAGAATAAAGTCCAAGGACAATAATGGAAGTAGAAAGTAAACAAAGCAGAATTTATTTAAGCAAGAAAAGATTGAATTCTCACCATGCTGGAGGAGGCTTGATAGCAGAAAAAAAAAAAAAAAATGGAGGTGTGCTAGATTAGGGGTTTACATATGGTTTCGGGTAAACCATGGAGTAAAATCTATTTTAAACAGGCATTGAAAACAACACCAAGGCTATCACCTTTGACTTTTAATTCTTCCTATCGGCTTCCATCTTGGTTCACCTCCACTTCCCATTCTTCACATTAGCCTCCAGGTGTGGTTTCTGCATTTGAACAAAAACCTCAATAGGGGCCCATCACTTTTGATTGCTGACCATTCACTATTATTATTCAGTTATTCAAAGTTGCAAAGCTCATGCCAGGTTAGAGAAACTACAACTGGCTTGATATGGCCCAAACATAGTATAAGAAGAGGATATTAAGGAATGAAGAATGAATTATGGAGAATTCAGTTTTATGGGATGTCAGAAGACTATTTATTCAGTCTTCTTCTTTTTTTTTTTTTTTTGACTGCACACTTTTAAAAATTCATACTGCAGGAAGGGGTGTTGTGGGTAATAGTGACAGGGGTACAATAGAAACTTCCAAGAGTCTCCTGCTCCATAAATACAAGAAGAAAACTGGCAAACACTGTCAGAATTTTAGGAACTAACTAACAACTTGTAATATTTCTGAGAGTGTTTAAGCAAAAGAAATAGGAAAATCTCAGGAATAACTGAACTTTGTGATATTTTAACTGTTTCTGTGTCAAATTTCTAGCTGCATGGTAATGTTGAAATCCAATAATCACATTAAAATTAGCAGCAGGGCAGACACTGGAAGAAGCAGAACAGGGTTGGTGCTCCTTCAAAGCCCTATTTCCATAGAATTGTCATTATTTGTGCTGACAGTTTCATAAAAGACGCCACTAATTCAAAGTGTCTTTATTGTGATGACTTGGAGCTCTCCAAGTGTAAACAGCTTTTTCCTGGGGCAGCAGGTCGAAGAAAATAAGTGGAAATTGGTCAACATTTCAGCTAACTTAGGCAGTGGATAATAGTTTTGGATAAATAGCAGGCAACCAAAAAAGCTAAAGAGAAAATCTAAAGATTGGGATATTTGTAGGAGAATTTGAAAATCTCTGACATGTTCCTAGGAGTATAGAGGGTGATGTGCATGCATCTGCAGGGAAAATATCTGAGGATGCTACAAGCTTCCACCTCAGCTAATTTTGAGGTTCTACACAAAGCAAGAAACAAAGGACATAGAAGAATTTTCAACTATCTGGTTTAGAGTTTAATGGATGCCCCAACACACAGTTATAGTTTGGATCTGAAATACACACTCGAAAGCTCATGTGTTGAAAGCGTGAATTACCAAGGCAACATGTTTCAGAGTTGGGCATTTTAGGCAATGATTAGGCTCAGATTTCCTCAATGGATTAATCAAGCTTTTGGTAGAGTGTGACTGGAAGGAAGTAGGTCACTGGAAGCAAACCTCGAATTATATTTGTCCCTGGCCTCTTCTTCTCTGTCCTTATGCATGAGCTAAGAAGCCGTGCTCAGTCCTACCCTTCCTTATCACACCTTTCCACCATGCTGCTTTGCCTCATCTTGTAACCAAAAATTTGGTAACTGAAAGCTTGGTCCTTGTACCCCAGTGACAATTAATGCCAATTTAATATTGAGGACAAGGTATTGAGAAAAAAGGAAAAAGTTGTTTTACTGCTTTGCTAGCAAAGGAGAAACACAGGAGACCTCTGTGTCCCAGATGCTGTGATTCTACCCATAAGGAGGAACAGGTTTTTTTTTTAAGAAACTCTTCAAAGGTCACATTCCAGGTGTACCATGATAGGGGGTCCCAGGGCACCCTGATGGTGTGTTAGGATCCACTTTTTAACTTGGGAGATATTCACTTCCTAGATTCACTGGCAGTACCCTCCTTCCTGTGGAGCACAGATAACTCAAGTTAGGGAAGAGGAGAGGGAGAAGAAAAGGAAAACAAGTCCCTTTTAAAAAAAAGCTTCAGAATTATATTCAAAAGGTGAAGTGGACCATTGTTACACTCTCAGAACCAGGTCAAGGAATTGGCCAACCATGAACTGACACTTTTGAAACTACCAGACCAAAATAAACTTTTCCTAGTTTAACTTTTCCTAGTTTTCCTTGTTATTTCTGGTCACAGGTTGGTTTGGTTCCAGTATGGAAAAACTGATTATCACACATGCATAGTCTATTAATGAAGAATAGGAGATTTATTGTTTCCAAATATTAAAGAAAATGTGTCTAATCATTAGCTGACCACCAAGATAGTCTTGTAGAGATTTCATGACAAAGAATACAGATTTACCAGAATTTGTTCAGAAAACATCACTCAAGAAATAACATTAACAGTAATAATAATGATGATGCAAATATCATCCACATATTCTGAGGCAGTAACAGAATGATTTGTCTAAAGTCATTACTTTATATTATTTATAATGCCCCCATTTTCAACAACAATAAAATAAAAGACTTCGTAAACCAAAACCAAAACAAACAGCAACAACCACAACAAAAACAAGATTTCATGGTCCATGCATAAAAACTAAAAGCTATCCAAGGAAACTATCCTTTAGGACTATTGGAATTATTAAAAGAAAAGTTAAACTGGCCATTATAATATATTAAAAAATTAAGGAGGACTGTATATGACCAAGGAATAAAATAAAGGAATGTAGAAAAATGGATGGAACTTTAAAAAATTTATGGTTCCATCAAAGGAAAACAATACACTCCCTGATGGGTGGAGGAGAAGGGAAAAGAGGAAGAAAACTGAAGAGGGCAGAAAACTTCCTAAATCTGACTAAAGGCATTAATCTGCATGTCATAAAGCTCAAGAGTCTACAAGCATGGTAAATTCAAAGACATCCATAACTTGACATATGATAGTGAAATTGTTGAGAGAAATGTCAAAGAGGGAAACTTGAGGGAAACAAGAAAGAATTGAGTCTTCACATACATAAGGGATCATCAACAAAAAGAGTCACTAATGGCTTATCAGAAATTAATGAAGGAGAAAGGAGTAGGTGAGGTGGTGCATAACTGTGATCCCAGTGACTCAGAAGACTGAGGCAGGAGAATCACAAGTTCCAGGCTAGTCTCAGCCATTTAGTGAGGCCCTCTCTTAAAATAAAAAAAGAAAAAAAGCAGGGGATGTAGCTTAGTAGGTACAGTGGCCCTGGGTTCAATCTCTACTACCAGAAAAACAAGAAAGAAAGAAAAAAGAAAAGAAAAGAAAAAAAAGAAAAGAAAGAAAGAAAGAAAGAAAAGAAAGAAAGAAAGAAGAAAGAAAAAAAAGAAAGAAAGAAAGAAAGAAAAGCAATGAAGGCAGGATTTGGGTATAGGTCAGTGGTAGAGTACTTGCCTAGCATGCATGAGGCTCTGGGTTCGATGTCCAGCTTCTCAAAACAATATCCACAACAGAAAACAATGGAATATCAACAAAATGTCTAGATTCATCAGAACTCTACTCTGAAGATGATGGGAACAGTAAGGCATTCCTAGAATTTGTCACTAGAAAACTTTTCCTTTAAGAAACGTAAGAAAAATGAGCTCAGACCCTTGCATACAGGGAAGCAAGCACTCTGGGGTGCCTGGTCTGAGTCTCAGCCCAGTGACTGCTCCCAGAAAGTCACTCTGGACACAGGAACTCACACTAGAGATTTTATTAGGCGGAGGACCAGAGTGTCAGCTCTCAGGGCTGGGAGAGAGAGAGAAAATGGCCAGGGAGCTTCTCCGGGGTTTGGGGCTGACAAGTGGATCAATGGCTGAGTAGGATGTTCACAGACTGAAGATCTGGGTTGTAAGATGGGAGAGGGAGAAACGGCTGCAGTGTAAAGGGCAGGGGAGTGGTAAATGATTGCAGCTTTAAATTATAAGAAGTATGTAAGGTAGTATTTTCAGAAATTAATAGACATCAGATAGTACTGGAAATGATGTAAAGAAATAAATAACATTAGAAAAGGTAAGTTCATAGGTAAACATATAAGAAAATATGGAATTTTTTGTGATTTTAAAAAATTATGTCTGATTTAAAAGAAAACTACATTAAGGCAATAATATGTCATGGGGATTAAATTATTTAAAGTACATTGGGCAATGGTGTGCAGTAGTGTGGTCTGATACCAGTCCGAATGTTTACTGTAAAAGTATTTGTAGATGCAATTACTATCTATAGTCAGTGACTTTAAGTAAAGGAGATTATCACCTATAAATGTGGATAGGTTTTATTCCATTAATTAAAATACTTCAGAGAAAATGTTGTAGAAAAATAAATTCGGCCTCCAGATGGTAATGTAGAAATCCTGCCTTTATTTTCAACTAGCCAGGTTATCCTGTAAATTTTAGAGTCAAGATTAAAACAGATCCTTTTAAATTTCCAGCCTGCAGTTTTGTCCTGCAGATCTCATACATGTGCATATCCATCATGTGAGTCAGTTCTTTAAAAATAACTATATCTTATCTGTTCAGTTTCTCTGGAGACTGCTGTCTTACAATATTTATAGTCATTTCTCATTATCCCTCAGAGATATTTTCTATAATTCATTATGAACACTGATTAATACACAATAAATCATTGCTCCTTTTATACATTTTTTCATCTTAATTTATCTCATGGAATGTGTTTACAAATTCTCAAACATCTCATCTGGTCGATTCCATATTCTTGATCTTATGAAAGACAAGATGAGGTTCAGAAATTAAAATGATTTGCCTTGGGGTACCTCACTAAGAAGTGCCAGAGTTGGTATTCAAATGCCATCCAGTGGTCCTACAGATAGAGCTTCTTGTAGTACAATGCTCTGCCCACAACTGTTTTCATCCTTGGTTCAGTTCCACATGAGATCTGAGACAGGAAGGCAGAGCATCACCTTGTCCATCCTTAGCTATGAATAGGCATGTTGGATGACTCAACTGTTATGCCAAAATTCATATGCCTACAAATGACCACAAAAGTATCAGTAGTTCTGATAATAGGCAACACCTCTTTTAGCAAGTAAGGAAATTTATAAGTATCAATGTATAAATAATGAAGATTGACTATAATTTGTAATAATAAAGCACAATAGAATGTGGGAGAAAGTACTTGTATAGTAGCAGTATAGTTGTATACTATTGAATTATTATTATTAGTTATACAAACTAGATGGTTTATGAAGTAAGATATTAATTGCAATCCCCAGGATGACCACTGCAAAGATAATTGAGCAACCAAACCACTAAAAGGAAAAGGATGACAAGATAATTAAAACAAAGCAGCAGATAATATTTTTAACACTGAAGAAGACCACCAGAGAAGAGCGGAGGGAATACAACAACAATAAAAAGACATAAAACATATTGAAAACCAATAGAAAATAGCAGATATAAAGCCTATCTTTAGCAGTTACATTAAATATAAATACATCAATCATTCCAATTAGAGGACAGAGAATTGCAGTTTATTAAATCAAAATTTGGAAAAAACTGGAAGGAACCCCCAAACTTGTTCCATCTAAAATATGCTACAGACAAATAACTCAATCGAGATTCAAAACCACAAATAAATTAAGAGTAAAAGAAGGGGAAAAAGGTACTCCATGTCAATGATAACCACAAGTCAGAAGGAGTGTCTATACCAATGACAGAAAGAATAGACATGAAGACAGAAACTATTCCTATAGACAATGAAAGAAAATTATAGCAATAACACTGCCAATCTTTCAAGACAATAAAATAATAATAATAACACAAAGATACATGTACCTAAGAAGAAAGCCCCAAAATACACAAAACCAAAACTAACAGAGTAAAGAAATAGACAATTTAACAATAATATTTGGAGACTTCATTACTGCATTTCTAATAATGCTATGCTATAGGTGAGTTTTCTCAGGGGTATGAATTGTATACAGTTCTTTCATTCAGTGAGAATTTGCACATCCCGTCAGGTCCTGCTGCAGGTGGGGCTTGTATAGGTTTGACCACGTTCTGGATTAATCTTCCCTTATAAGTGCACTCATTCAAATTTGCTCTAAACTCATAATGTTTTGGGGCTTGCTCATAATTAGGTATTTTTTCTTTGCCTCTAAGTCAAGAGGCTGAATTTATCGAAAAAGGAAAGGTGGTATTTTCAGTGTATTTCTGGTCGCAAGCATTTCTATTTACTAAACTCTTAGAGAATGGAATGAATATTCATTAATTACTATTCATTTGCAAAGATTAACACATGTTTGAAAGAGTTATAGTAATAAAAATGAGTTTAATAATAATTCACTCCCTTATTAGTACTTTTCTGTTAACTCTATGAAATTTAGAGAAGTGCACTGATTAATAAATTATAAATAATTTTTTTCTATTTTTCAGGAACTATTAGCAATAACTTTTATGTCACAACTTACCTCATTCATCATTCCATAGTGTGTTCCACTGCTGTGAAGTCAGGAGTTAACAATAGAAGAAATAGGGACAAAATTTTCATCCCTTTTCTCTCTAAGGAAGGGTTTTTAACAGATTGGGGTTCAAAGTATGAAGAACTAAAATGTCAGATGGTGATACAAGAAATGTCACAGAAAAACAAACATCAAATGTGATTTAAGAAGTTCTTTTTGTCTTCTTCAAAGACTCTGACCTGTGTGTGTGTGTGTGTGTGTGTGTGGTGTGTGTCTGAGTGTGTGTATGTCTACCAAATGACAAACAGGAACAGTTTTATGCTTATGGGATTTAAGTAATAAAGCCTAAGGGTTTGAAATTGCTGCAAAGAGATTAGATACATTATGTTTTCTCAGGTAATAAAACAGGTCAAATACAGGCTGAATAAAATTTCCTTATCTTCTTTTCCACAGCTTATTTTCTCCTTTCTGCTGGTTATAAGAAAAGTCATTCTCCTGGATCGGTTATACCAGACATTTTCAATGAAACCTAGTTAGCAGAAGGAAACTAAAGCAGCTTTCATGCAGGGTAATAGCAACAATTGCATTGTTGATGAATAGGGATGGGGGGCAGGTGAGTGGTCAACATGTCACTCATATGCCAATCATATTTAATAACTGAGGTGAGACTGGGATAGAACAACTAGAGATCTGAATGGTTTTCCAAAGAAGATTACTAGGAAACCATCCCCACTGTGATGGGGCAGATGCAACTTGTGTGTGTGTGTGTGTGTGTGTGGTGTGTATGTGAATGTGACACATTACATTTAATGTGATGCTTTGATTCTTTCACTTGTTTAGAATATTTGGGGCTACTGTGAGCAAGAGAAATAGAATGAGTTTCTGAATGTTTCAAAATTGCAAGGTTACTGTGAAGAACAATGTGAATAGTGTTTATTCGTAGCATTTGATGATAATTTACTTGCGCAATTATTTTTATGCCAGGCATTTGGTTCTGCATTCTCTTTACAATACAAGAGAAGATATCTGTCCAAAAATGTATCAAAAACAATATATTATTTTCAGATTTTTTTTTTAAATACACATGGCCAAATAACCTACTCACAAATGACTCTCCTTCAGAGCTCCTGAATGGTGGTAAATTAGAGGTATTTGGTAGTTTCAGGAAGAGCTACAATAGTGCTTGTCAAAATGTGTTCTAGAGATCAATGCCAGTCCACTACCTATTGCTATGGGTCTGCACAAGGGTAAACAGCAAAATATTTTTGCAGTACTGAGAATTAAACTCAGGACCTCCTGCATGCTAGCATAGAGCTCCAAGATCAAGCTACATTCCTAGATTCAAAGTAATAACATTAAATTTAAGGGTTTTGAAAACTTTTATAGCAATTTGACATTGCCATAAACATCTAAGTGCTGATAACAGTTTTCAAAATTCTTTTAATATGTTTTATAATTAATTAATTTAAATTGGAAATAAAAAACAAAATGAAGCAAACCTCTGGTCCAAGAAAGATAAGCTTGGAAATACTAAAACCAAGTACTAGTCTCTCTTTTTTTAATGTCCTAAGGAGATTTTCTGCTTGCTTAGCATTACATTTCCTATGGTCTAACAGCTTTTCTAGGATGATTCCTTTATATCATAGTTCATTTATTTGGGCACTTTAACCATATGTATCAAGGGAAATGTTTATGGCTTCCTTAGCAATTAAAGAAAAGATCTTTCTTATCTGTGTGCTAATGAATCTAAAATAAGTTTAGAGTTTCTGGTAATGGGAAAATGGTTTATATAAATTGGCTTTACATTGAGCACCCCCAAATTGGAGTAGAGGCCTATAACCATCTAAAAACACTCTCCTAAGAACCTCATTTCCATATTATATTCCCTTGTAAGAAAGATAAAACCTCAATCTGAAGCCTGATTATTTCATATAAGCTCTTTGTCTTATGTACTTTCTTAATAAACAGACACTAAAAAATGTTTGGAGTGTTAAATAAAACTTTAATGTTGAGAAACATGAATTTTCATATTTGTAAGGGGATGGAAAACTGCTTATTTCTATTTCTCCAATAAGGTGTAATCTAATTAGAAAAAGTCTGGAGGATAGTAATGAGTTTTTCAAGGTGTTCATTGGATTCAGGCAGGCAAAATATTCCAAATAGTTTGAATTATTCCAAACTGAGTTTAGTTCATAAAAGTAAGATGAAGGTTGTCACCAGAAAATCAGATAATGCATATTAAAACTAATGAGAAAAAGAGTATTTATTTATTAGAGTCACCTCAAACTAATAAAGGAAAAGAAGAAACAAAAGAAAAATGGAGTTGACTTTACTGTTACACAGAAGACTGTGGAACAGCCTACGATACAAATATAAGAAAATAAAAATAGTTCACAAACATTAAAACATTTCATAAACATGTGCATATTACAGTCCATCTGATCTGTGATAATTTGGGCATTGGTCTAGTCCTTTGATGTTACATGAAGATAAACACAATTGCCTTTCCAAAGCCCCTTACCTAATGAATCTTGGGTGTGGGGAACCATGTGCTGCACAGGGATGGAGTGAGTGTAAGCACACATCAGAATACATTTCTTATTGGGTTGGGTGTTAACATTTCACTGTCACCATTAGGTTCAATTAAGCACCTATGAAGTCATCTATATTAGAAGCTGTGCACAGTGACCCTATTCCCTATTCTAGACTACTAAAGACACCAGGAAACACTATTGAAAAGAAGCTTGTTGACTTTTGATAATAATCTTTCCCAAAGATTTTGAAACAATGACCTCTTTTTATTTTCATATGACATGCATTAATATTAAAGAGTGTGGTTTTGGTTTTGGTTGCTGACTTGATTGGATTTAAGGATGCCTAGGAAAATGGCAAAGCATACATCTGGGTGTGTCTGGAGGGTGCTTCCAGAGATTTTTATGTAGGTCAATGAACCGAACAGGGAGACCCTACCTGAATGGTGGGTTGTAGCATCTGATTGGGCTGGGACCCACATGGAACAACAAAGGAGAAAAGGAATTTGGAGGACCCATGCTGGACCTTTATTGAGTGGGAGCATTTTTTTTTCTGCCATTATTATCTGTGGACATCAGATGCCAGATTCCTTCATTTTGGAACATGCACTTGTACCCACATCTCTCCAAGGCACTTTCAGGCCTTTGGCATTGAATTGGGACTGCATCCGTGGTCCCTCTTGTTCTCAACCTTTCAGCATGTTGCATTGATCATCTAGCAGTTCCTCCAGTTCTCCTGTCTAACTGATAGCCATTTGTGGGGACTATTCAACCTCTAATTTGTGAACTAATCTTAAATTCTCTCTTACAGAGTCTTGCTCCTCTGGAGAACCCTGAAAAATACATTAAGCATACATTTGGAAATGCTCCAATTAGAATTCACAAAGACAGGTGCCCAGTGTTTACTGTGGGGACTGGGCAGTGTTGGTGCTCTGCCTTCTTAGACAGGGGTCTAAGAAGCAGGGTTCACATGCAGAATGAAGAGGCCAGCAGCTGTATTCACCAACAGCACTCTTACTTCCAGGTTAGAGAATGAGAAACATCAGTGAGAACAGTCATGAAAATAATATTCAGTATATTTAAAATAAATTTATAATTAAATATATGAAATAAGTGAACATAAAAGAAAGGAGAAGATACAAGGTAGGTCAACACTAATGAGGGAAGAGTAAAATTGGAAATTAAAATTTTGGGGGGATGAGGGAAAGGTGGAGATTAACTTAGAGCTGAAGCTGAAATTTTTGTGCAGAGTTGCCTGTCTGAGTTAAGATGTGGGAATTGACATGTTAGAAAAGTCAGAAACCTGGATTGTTTCTACTTCCTCTCTGGGGCATTACAGTCCATGGATCTTCACTATACTTCCTGATTTTTAACACTTGTTCCTGAGAGTAAAAAGCAAGAGATAAAAACTATCAAACATATAGATGAAAACAGAGGAATAAATTTCCATGACCTTTGGTTTGGCAAAAGATTCTACAACATGGTGCTGAAACCAAGGGAACATAAATAAGTAAACTGGAACTTATCATAATTATGACTTCAATGAAAAGTTAACCCACAGAATGGAAAAAAAATTTGCAAATCATATATCTGCTAAGGACATTAATAGAAAAAAAAATATTATAACTTGATAATAAGAATAAATTAAAATTGAGACATGTGTCTGAAGAAAGCTTTTCTGCAAGGAAGATATGTAAATGATTAATAGCACAAGAAAAGATGCTCGCATGATCAGTGGTATAAAAAGGCCATTTAAGACCATAAGAATACCACTTAATATCTACTCAAATGGTGATAATCAATAATCTATAATAACAAGATATGGTGAGGATATGGAGAAATGGAAAACCTCATACGCTGCTGCTTAAGTGTTGCAGCTACTTTGAAAAACAGCCTGGCAGTTTCTCAAACAGTTACCTAGAGTTCAAATATGATCTAGCAATTGCAGTCCTAAGTATCCAAGAAAAACGATAATGTATGTTTACACGAAAACTTGTAAATGGTCTTCAGAGCAGCCTGATGTCCACCACCTGATGAGTGGAAAGAACAAAATGTAATCTATGCATATAGTGTAACACTGTTCAGGCAAAAGGAATGAAGCACTGGTGTGTGCCAAGAGTGAATATGATACCACCTTTCGTGGGTGACGAGTTCTGCTTCCTCAGATGTTGAAGTACAACACCAGAAAAGCATGCCAAGGCAAGCAGTGGGCCATGGCTGATGTTCTAGAATCCCAAGAAGTGAGTGTGCCCTGCGTCTTTTACAGATTAGGGTCTCCCTTTGTTCTCCTGTTCTCTCCCTGCTTATCTATCTCCTTCCTGCCTATGTGACCAGGACCAGGAGATGCCAGTGAGATGGCAAAAAGGTGAGAAGCAGATGGGCAGGGGGAGGGCCAAATGGAGTGATTCAGAAAGGTTGGGGTCCAGGGGGCATTAATTAGCAATTCCCTGTCTGTAGCTTTTTGGGAAGGGTTAGTACAGGCAGGTCACCTTGGAGATCAAAAGGGCTCTGGAGACACATACATTCCAATCTCCCAGGGGCAGTCTCCAACTTCCCAGACTCAGATGGCCTTCATTCCTCGAATCAACTGGATTCCCTATTTTACACTAACTGCCTGTCCTTAATTCTGGCTTCATATGAACTTTGAAAACACTAAACAAGCCAGGAAGCTGGCACAAAAGGTCACATGTTATATGATTCCATTCACATGAAATTATTAGACTTATGTAAATGAATAGAGGCATAAGATGAGGGATGCTCAGGGCTAGAGAGAGAAGATGGGGGACAGATGGTGGTAGCTAAGTGGCGCAGGAATTTTTTTTTTTTTTTTTTTTTGATATGAGAAAATTCTAATAGACTGCAGCAATGATGGTTGTGCATACCTATGAAAATACTGAAACCTTAAACTTTAAGTGAATAATTTGTATGGCATATAAACTGTATCCATAAAGCTGTTGATTTTTTTCAAATAAATGCTTTTGATGAACTTCCAGTTTTGTTGTTTCTTTTATTGATTCCAAAGCCATGATAGCTTACTATCTTCCATGCACTTTCTCAAAACTGGAACTAAAAAGGTCAAGAAATCTGACAGAGATTCTCCCTAGCTCAGTCTACATCATTTTCTGCTTCCATCAGCAGGAATTGACTCGGTCAATCAACAGGTACATGTTGAACATCAGCACACCAGGAACTGAGGCAACAGAAGTCAGGGCCATAGTCTGGTGTTCTCAAAGCAGTTCAAGAAGAAAAAATGAGTCACAATGGTAAGGAGATGACAGAGGAAAGAAATATAGTAGAGACAGAAAGCCTCAGTGATGGTTACTGGAATCTTCCTGAGAGAAGCTATTCCTGAACTATGTCTGGAAGGGTGGCCATGGTTTGGCCATTAAATGAGAAGCAATGGAACAGTAACACCATGGAACTGGGAGGGGAAAGGAAGGGTCAAGAAGAGGAGCTTAGAAGTTCCAAATTCCCATTAGAGAAATGCAAGCTGATCGAGGATAAATAGGGAAGCTCTTTTGTGCTTCTCTGTCCTTCATCTCCCATCCTTTCACTCCCTAGAAATCCTAGTGGCAGAAGTGAGCTCTACTTGAAGTTCAGGATAAAGGGAACTTCCCATATGTTCAGGAAAGGAAGAAATTGGAAGGGATGGGGCTGCAGAAGGACCCAGAACAGAAGAATCCTCAGTGTGTTAATAACTATCAGGTGCTACGAATCCTCAGCAGGACTGAGGATTCAGGAGATTGAGTGGGCCATAAAAAGCTTAGCCATCTGTTTAATAATAACACCCGCGCTTTAAAGAGCACATTGACTTCCAAAGCACCTTCCCATCTATTCTCCTCTGCTCTCCCTGGGCGTGGATGAGGGGGATGGGCTTGCTGTGAGAAGAATCTCAAGGGCCTCTCACAAAGCCCTCAGTGACTCCTCCTCCATCCTGCAGAGGAGGCTCCCCTGTTACCAATGCAGAAAAGGAAAGACATTTTCTGTACCTTTGCTAAAGGAAAGTCACTATTCTGGAATTTCAAAGAACTTCTCATTTTCATAATAAACTCCTAAAATGCTCATTTTATCCCTTGCTTTGGTAGAGAAAGCTGAGTGTCAGGACCATTAAGTAACATGCCTAAGGTCACAGTCAATCAACTGTGGTAGAGTCTAGCAATCAGATAAGTATGTGTCCTTGCACTGCTGCATGCTGCTTCAAAAGAGCAAGTCTGGAGTCTGCTGAAGATGGATGAGTTTGTAAAATTGTTAAAATGAAATGGGGATTATAATAATTTAAGAGAAACGATCATTCTTTCCCAAACTAGATGAATTTTTTTCAACGTCAGAGGGTCCTTGGAAAAATTATTATATAGTAAGTAGACCTATGTAATATATACATACTTGTATTTGTATATAAGATAAATATGCATAGCTTACATATATGTATAATACACATATAACAATATAAAAATAAATGTTTATAGCTATGTACATATACATGTGTGAGTATGTACACACACATACAAAAACATGCACTTGTGTACAGTCATTATGGATGCGATGACCAGTCCTCCTGCTGACCAGTTGAAGCCAGCAGAAAATGGGTTCGGTCAGTTCGGAAGATCAGATCAGCAACAAATAAAGGAAAATATTCATCTTTGAAGAACCTTAACTAGAGAATTCTCTGTGCCCTGTCATGTCAGAAATAGTGGTGTGGTGGGGGAGGGTAGTGGAAGATTGTTAGGAAAGAATAGAATATCTAGAGTTTCAGAAGACCTTCAGTGGTGTGGGCGACAGTTCTTAGGGTTGATTTGTTAGGATGTTTGCATGTTAGAATGCATTAAATTAGAAAGGTGACTAGAAAGATGAAGCCACTAGACTTACTATTACATGTGCATTGTGCTGAGAGTTAAATCAGCACTTTTCTTGCCTTCAGCATGTATTTGAAAGGAGCTTAATGCCCTTTTGGAGCAACCCAGTAAATTTAAGCAATAAAGCAAAGGTACCCTTCCAGGAGGACATAATATATAAAGACAAAAACATCAACTATAAATCAATGCATACTGATTTAAATAAATAGGTTCATTGCCCTCTGGTAAACCTAGCTCAGAGGCTGAGCAGAGCAGTCTTCCTTCCTTAGAAACACATTGGCTTTGCATTTCTTAACAGAAACCCAGAGGAAGATTCCCTCCAAGACTTAAATTACCTGTACTATCTTAAAGTCTCAGATTTTTTTCCCAGATGTTATTTACATTCAAAACAAAACTGTTGATTGAACAGAGCGTCGCTGGAAGGCATTCATGTTTGCCATGAATCAAAATGTGGCATTAATGAGATACCTCCATAAGGAGGGACAAAAACCAGCTAGCTGCCCTCAGAAATGCATGTCCGGGACACTTCTGTGCAGCTCTCCTAATTGTTCCCCAGCCAGTGTCACATGAATTCCCAATGTGGTTCCTAATATTGTGATAGGGATTTACTCATATTAATTTTCAATTTAAGTCTCATGGTAATAATTAATGAGGTCGGTATGATTTTCCTTTCAGATCACGCTTCTGGGCAGGACAGTCAATATGCCGGGACACATGGCCACATCATTCACAACCTAAGGAAAACCACAGCACTCCTAACCTAGAGAACTGCACTGTATGAGCCTGGGTTCTGCAAATATGTCTTAATCCTCATCATTATTAGCTCGGTGTTCTGCCATTAATTATTTGTATGCTCTTTGGCAAGTCCATTTTTACTTTGGGGAGACAGATTCTTTTGTTCAAATATAAGGATGAACTTTTGTGGCTTAAATCTCCCAGTAAGTCATTTGCCTTTAATTTGTGAAAAAAACAAAACCCAGTATAAACGAAAGATTTTGGGTTTTGGAATCAGAAATTTAGTTTCCCATGTGGACTTCTTTCTCTTTGGAGGTGAGAAATTAAGTCAGTTTTCATCCTCCTGCTTTGTAAAATGGGAGCCGAATAATGTGGTTGACAAAACACTCCCCTGCAGCATCTCACTGCTAAAGGGAGCTCACAGAATACAGTCTGATCTTTGAAGACAGAGTTCAAGTGAAAGGCCTCAAACTTTCCAACAGCTCACACCCGAACAAAAAGACACTTCCTGCCTCCCCTCCCCCTACCAAGAGGAATATTGTAAGTTTGACTACCAAAAAAGGCCTTCAATGTCCACTTGTTTCAGTAAACGTCCAGTTACACAAAATCATCTGCACCTAACATTTAAAAATTTTCCTCTTGAAATTGTTCCCACCTGGTTACTGGCACCATTGAGGTCAAACAAGCATTGTTAATGTACCTGAAAACCAATTAGAAGCCCTTCCCTCTTCTAAACACCAACCTTATTAGAATACATGTCAATCAGTGTTTCCTCTTTATCAGTGTTTTACATTTTACTTTATAAACTCACCTTCTTTTTAAACATTTTCAAGACTCCGCTGAAACAAAAATGAGGGTGCAGGGGCGCCTGGCTCTCCTTGCAGTGCTTGACAGAGTTCCACTGAAGGATGATTGCAAAGACTCATCCTAAAAGGATTGCGTGCCAGATGTATGCCTCCCTAGCTTGGATGTTATTCTGTGGAGTTTTCCTGTAATATATTACTCACTTCAGTCTGGGGATCTTGCTAGAGGTGATGGGAATAATTCTACAAATTTCCAGAAAAACATCATGGAGACAAAACACATGTTGCAACCTGTGATGATTAACCTCACAACAGCAGAATGTTTTTATTATGTTAAAAAACAAACACTGCATTTACTGCACAGCCAGAACCTGTTGGGGCCCAGAAACTTATAGATAACGTTTCCCCAAGTTCTAAGCACAAAGCACCTCCCACAGTAGCTACTAGATATGGACCAGCTTATTTTACCAATGGCAAGCCCTGGTGATTAAGTAAGGATAATCTGTAAGGTCACTGTTTTCTCATAATCTTTTGGTAAAAACAATTTCTGCCTATGCTTTGGAAACTTCTTTGATTTTATTAGTCACAAGCCTGTCATCAAAGCCTGAAGAAAAATGTATATAAACCCAGCCTTCCCCAGAATAAAGTGGGAATGATTGCACCAGAACTAGAGTCTGTGTCTTTCATTCTCCATCCATCACCGACGCTGTCTCCCCGCGCCCCCTTACCAGTGTGGAACCCGTGGACTCCTGCTGGGGCTGGACCCCAGCATGAGGGCAGATGAGTTTATAAATATTAGTCCATGTTTATGAATCAATAGACTTTGCTCATTTTGCTCTAACTTGGTTTTGTCTCTGTTAGGAAGAAAGACGTTAAGCAGAATCAGGAAGTACAATATGTAGATGTGGCCATTGTCCAGTAGTCTAAATAGATAAGCAAATCTGTAGTTGTAG
The DNA here is from genome assembly GCF_902686455.1 of Sciurus vulgaris. NCBI lineage: Eukaryota > Metazoa > Chordata > Mammalia > Rodentia > Sciuridae > Sciurus > Sciurus vulgaris. Next base: position 75,912,656 of record NC_136463.1, read on the forward strand.
ATACCATTGAATACCATAAATATAGGCCTTTGGCAAATTATAACTGATCAGTGTATTATTTCAGTGTGGACACTGTTCATCAGCTTGGCAGAAGTTTCCAAGGGATCGGGATGTTTTGACTGGTATGTGAATGAACGAGTGTTTTGTCTGTAGAATGACCATCATGATGATCATTGATAGAGCCTTAAGGTTGTTCTAGACACTGAACTAAGAACCTCTACCAGGTACAGAACTGAGTGCTTAACACCCAACTTCTCCATTTAAGCTGCATGTTAACACCATTTCCTTGTACAGAATCTAAGAAAGCTGAGACTCAAAGGCTGAGTTCATTGCATAGAGTGACATGAGTCATAAATAGTAGACCAGGATTACAAAGGCAGTTCCACAGATCAGATTTTGTAGGGCATTAGTCATTATCTAGCTTAGACCTTAGGCCTTTTTATCATTCACGCAAATTAACTTGTCAGTCTTCAATGTTTCCAAATTTTCTAAAGCTTTTTCAGTGTCTTTGTTTAGCAGAAAACTCACCTTTCATGCAAATCCCATTTTATAATGAATTCCACCCAGCCATTCATTTTTATAGACTTTTTTATACAAACATACTGCGAAGGTGTTTCAGATTGTGCCATATAAATCATAATGGTGGGCTGATGTTTTTTTCCTAGACACTCTGTCTTTTCTCATACCTTTTCTATTGTTATTAAATCAAACAAATGTTTACACATTTTGATGGGAATAACACAAAAAAGTCAAGATGCCTTTGTGTATGCTAAGGGGCTGCCTAAATGAATTATTAAGATCCAGTCTTATAGGCACATTCACACTGCAGAGAGATTCTAGGAGAAGATAAAGTTCAGAATATACATATGTAGATTATGCAAATAAACCACCACTGCTGAAATAATACTGTTGAAGTCATAAAAGGTTAAATACTACTTGTTTAATTTGATTTTTGAAATGGAGATTTCATTGGTTTTGTGGAAAGTTTCTACCTATTATATAATTTAAAAACTTTATAGTCTGTACTCACAAATGCACGAAAGGGGCACATTAGCAAGATAAAGCAAAATCGGTAAATTTAAAAACAGTGAGGCCAAATAAATTTGCTCTCAAAACTTTCCAACTTTTTCTTGGTTCTTTTGTTTCCCCAGCAGAGTAGGGTGATCAAAGCCTTCTTTAGTAGATAATATGAGAGCTTAGACTTTTAAGAACAGCTTGATGCAGACATTTAGTGCACAAAAGAAAGAATACCATTGCAGTCACAGTGCACAAAATAGTAATAAAGCACTATTAAAAAGAACAATGTATGTAGAGTGAGGAGTGAATTTGATAGGAAGATGTAGACAGAATGGACAGGAACAGACAAGCAAGGTTTTCAAGAGTAAGGTCTGGTTTCTATTTAATTTGAAATGCAATGGGAGCCATGAGGGCTGTATCACTCACATATTCAGTATTTTAATGAATTATTTTAAAAATGAAAAATATTAGCTAGAAAGCAAAAAGGGATGTTGGAGATTAGCCAGGGATTATCAGTGATTGGAAGTTCTTAAACTTTTTTGTCAGAAGGTCAAGAAAAAATGATGTTTTCAGAGTACATTAGATCCAAAGACAAGGAGGACACTGCCAAATAGAGCTATACACCTACAGATGCCCTGCCATTGTACATTGTAAAGAAACAGAAAAGAGATCAGGAAAGAACATGCCTCAAACTTTCTCTTCTCCTTTCCACTTTGGTGGGATGGCACAGTTTGTTCAGGTCAGTTTTTTTTTTTTTGGTTGCAGAACTTAATAGGGAAGGGTGAATGATTAATGGGATTGAAGAAGAAGGTGCTAACATAGATTATCTACTCAGGGATTTTGCTTGAGATTCAGGGAAGGAGGTGTCTTGGAGTTAAAGGAAAGTTTAACTTAAAATTAACAGTGACTTTCAGAAAAACAAATTGACTTATGGTTTTATTTGTAATACACTTAAATATAGAAGTATCAGAATGACTACATGAGGCCAGTGGGAACAACTGCTGGCATCGGGATGCTTTTAACCAGATCAAGAAGCATCATCTTTGGATGAAAAGTCATTAGAGAGAGTTCAAACCTGTATTTGAGGGCCTGGATACTCCAATTCTCTTCACACAGAATAAGTGCAGTTTTCTTAAATTCTCCTCAAAGACACTGAATCATTTATCACCTCTGCAGATGACTCAAACACAGAGACAAGTTTAGGAATCACTAATATACTGTGTGGACTATAGATTTTGCCAACACAAATGAGATGGTTTAATTCCAGGCTCTATTGACACTGCATTTTTAATAGTTTTTAAAATGTTTTACCTTTCTGAGTTTCATTTCCTTTCATTAAGTGAAAATAATGATATGATCTCAATAGGTGTTGCAAAGAATTGAAATACTAAATGTAAAGCAGATGTTGGTGCATGGTATAGTCTAGGTGTTGGTAAAAGTCAGTTACTAGCAGAATTATTATTATTAAATTATAATAAATATAAAATAAAATAATGCATGCAGACTTCTGAATTACACTTAGCAAGGTTTACACATTAGTTTTTCTAAGGGAGGGGAAATTTCATAAAAAGTGGAAATCATTGAGTAAATGAGAATTCCAGAATATGCTAAGTAGTACTCACAATAAACAATAGCATGCTTGACAATGGTTTGCTTCGGGACTGGATGATGCTCCCAATAACCAGGAGAGCCTTTTTATCAATGGCATGTGTTGAGTGAAAACTTGTCGCTAAGGTTTATACATGTTTGAGTGTTCCCCATGGTACCAGGTAAACATAACCCTGATAATAAAATGAGATCCAAATATTACAATAAGAGAAACTGTATGCCAATATTTGTTATTAATATAGATGTAAAAATCCTCAACAATTGTCAGATAATATTTAACACTGTAAAAAAAAGAATTATACATCAAATCAAGTAGGATTTATTTGAGGTGTGGAAGATTACTTCGGTATTTGAATATTATACATTTAATACACAACACTTAAATAAAAAATCATGTAATTCTGTAAGTTGATTCAAAAGTAGCACTTGACAAAATTAAACAGCTTGTAATTGAAAAAAAAAATAGGTTCTGCAATCCAGGAATAGATGGGAACTTGCTTAACATGGTGAAGAACATTTAAAAACCATAACTTTATCTGACATGATGCAAGATACGATAAGATATATGGTAAGAAAAGGACTGGCTGCTTTACCTCCACAGATCAGGCACAAGGCATGGATGCCTCCTTTCACCAATTCTCTTTGACATTGTGGTGAAAGACATAACAAGTGCAATAAGAAAGAAAAAGTAAATAAATAATACACATTGGGAAGAAACAAATACAACCATTTCTGTTCATAAATGACATTATTGTCTGTGTAAAACTAATCTCAGAAAACAAATGACAAGTCACTCCAGGAACTAATGAGAAAGCATAAGGATATCACAGGATAAAGTTAATGTGCAGAATCCAATTCCTTTCTTCATTCAGAAAAGAATCCAGAAAAAGACCCACATGAACATAAGCGGACACTTCAAAAAGCACTGGAGAAAATTCAGTGGAGAGTCTTATTAACAATTGATGGTGAATATCCATATTATTTGTAGACGTCCATATTTAAAGGAAATCTAGAGGCAGACCGTATCATTTTTCAACAAAAGCTCAAATAGGTCAGAGATATAAAAGTTAAAGTCAAAACTATAAAAATTCTAAAAGAGTTGGGTATTCTACGTGTTAGTGGATTTGTAGATAAGATATTAAACATGGCATGAAGTGTTATGGTTTGGACGTGAGCTGTCCCACAAAAGCTCCTGTGCGAGACAATGCAAGAAGGTTTAGAGGAGAAATGATTACATGAGCCTTAACCCCGTCAGTGAATTAATCCTCCAACCTGATTTACTGAGGGTAATTGAAGGTGGCGTCTTTGTCTGCTTTCTGATCATCATGTGGACCCCTTCCCTTTGCCACACTCTTCTGTCATGATGTTCTGCTTCAACTTGAGCTCCAAGGAATAAAGGCAGCTGTCTGTGGACTGAAATTTTTGAAACCTTGAGCCCCCAAATAAATTTTCCCTCTTAAAAAATTGTCCATGTCAGGTTTTTTAGTCACAACAACACAAAAGCTAACTAAAACATCAAGATTGTTATCCATGAAAAAAAAAAAAAAATTAAGTCGGGCATGGTGGCACATGCCTGTAATCCCAGAGGCTCAGGAGGCTAAGGCAGGAGAATTGCAAGTTGGAAGTGAGTCTCATCAATTTATGGAGGCTCTAATCAACTTGGTAAGATCCTGTCTCAAAATTAAAATACATAAAAAGGGTTGGGACTTGGTTCTGTGGTTCAATCCTCAGGGCCAAAAAGAAAACAATGACAGGGCAAAAAAAAAAGGTTGATTGGAAATTCTTAAAATTAAAAATCTTCTCTCTGTGAAAATAACTATTAAGAGATCGAAAAGAGTCTAGCATCAACAAAATTGAATGATCGCTACAAGTATTAATCTCTTTATAGAAAAGTTGAAAACCAAGCATTAGCTGTCAGAATCCACATTTTCAGAACTTTGGGTCATAGTTAAAGATTTATAGCAGGCAAGCAAATGTTAATCCAAAGAAAAGCAATATGAATTGACGGGAGCATTTTCTGATATTTTCCCCCTAAACAATTATCCAACCCACAGCAAAACAATGGTCTTAAAATGATGGATTTTTTTTTTTTTTTTTTTTTTGGTTGGAGGGGACCAGGGATTGAACTCAGAGGCACTCTACAACTGAACCACATCCCTAGTTCTATTTTGTATTTTATTTAGAGATAGGGTCTCACTGAGTTGCTATGTGCCTTGCTTTTGTTAAGGCTAGCTTTGAACTCTACATCCTCCAAGCTGCTGGAATTACAAGCATGTACCACTATGCCCAGCTAAAATGGTAGATTCTTAAAACAGTGCCAGGCATCATGGAAACATGGTCCATTGTTCCAGAGCATACTTGTCACAACTTATTTTATTGTTCTGTTCTACTTTTTGAAGTATAATCGAGGGAAAGGGGATAATTTGATTTTCAGTATTTCTATATGATAATAATCAAATATTATCAAATACTCAACTTGCAACAAGAACAAAATTACAAGACATTCAAAGAAACAAGAAATCATGATTTCTTCAAAGAAAAAATAAATTAAAAAACCTAAACCTGAGAAGTCAAAACAGGTCTTCTTAAATAAAAAATTTAAATAAAACTGTATTTTACATTCTTAAGGAATAACAGAAACATAGACAAATATCTAAAAGAAGTTAAAAAAAAGTATGAAAAATGGAGTTTATTGACAGAGATCGAAATTGCAAAAGAAATTAGGCAAGCAAATTCTAGAGACGAAAAGTCTAACAACTGAAATATAAAAAAAAATCACTAGAAGACTTCCACAGTTGTTTTGGGCATGCAGAAGAAAACATAAGTATATAACAACATATGATAGTTGAAGTTATTGATCATGTGAAGCAAAATGTAAAAGCAGTGAAGAACAGTGAAGAAAGCCTGTGACACATCAGAATACCTTCAAGTACATAAACATGTGTACGTGGAAGTTCCAGAAGGAGAAGGAAGTGATAAAAAGGCAGAAGGAATATTAGTAGACAGAATGGTTGAACATTTCTCAAATTTGAGGAAAGACATTAATTAACAAATCCAAAATGATTGAGGAACACAAAGTAACCAAACCCAGAACATTGTACAATCCAACTGTTGAAGTCAAAGATTAAGAGACCATCTTGAACACACCAAGACAGAACTAGCATCATAAACAAGGTATCTATAATAGGCTGAACAGCTAATTTCTCATCAGGAACTACGCAAGAGAGAAAACATTGGGATAAAGTATTTAAGTTTAAAAAAAAAACAAAAACAGGATTTTTTAAAAAATCCTGTTAACCACTAAATTTATATCTGGGAAACTGTTCTTCAAAAATGAGGGGTGGTTCAGATTTTCCAAGGTAAATAAAAACAGAAGGCAGTTCCATGTGTGTTATCATCCCAGAACTTCCAGAGGAATAAGACTTGGTGATGAGAAACAGTGATTGTGATGATCCTGCTGCTTAGGAGGCCTAGGCTAATGTGTGTTTCTGTTTTAGTGAGACAAAAAAGTATAAAAAAATTTCCTTTTCATCCTTTCCATCCTTGGAAAGAAAAATTTGTGTGTGTGTGTGTTTTAAGCTGTTTTATTATGAAAACAGCTAAAAAGTATTTAAAGAAAAAGTTATAGTAAGCTAAGATTAGTTTATTCTTGAGGAATGAGAAAGATTGTTTATAAAATAGGGTAGCCTAAGTGTACCATGTTTACGAAGTGTCCAGTAGCATACAGTCCTGTCCTAGGCCTTCACATCCACACACCACTCACTCACTTACTCATGTAAAGAAACTCCAGTGGTGCAAGCTCCATTCATAGTGAGTATTCTAGACAGGTGTAAATTTTTTATTTTTTGCAGATTGTCTTTACTGTACCTTTTCTTATGTTTGATAAGTTTAGGCAAACAGATACCACTGTTTTCCACTTGCCTACAATATTAATATAGTAACATAGTATACTGGTTTTAAGCTGAAGACCAATGGAGTAGATCATATAGCCTAGGTTTATAGGTAGCTATATCATCTAGGTTTGTAAATATACTCTGTGAAGCTTGCCCAATGAAAATTTGCCTAATGATGCATTTTTTGAGAATGTTTTCATTATTAAATGATACATATCTGTGAAGCTTTTATAAATCATTTCTTACAATATCTAATGAATCTAAAATCAAATAGTAAAATGATCTAAAATACATAATTATCAAACTAATAAGTGTCAAAAAATTAATAAAACAATTTCAACAGAAAGAAATCAAGAAAATGATGAAAATTAATTCAGAAAAATGAGACAAAAAAATAGCAAGATGACATACCAAAAGCCAAAGGTATCAGTAATTATATTAAATCTAGGTCTACTAGGTATTCCAATTAATGAAAAAATAAGGTTGCATAAAACATACAAACTAAGAAAACATGCAACAAGCAACTGCAAAAAATATGCTATTATAAACCCAGCATAAATATAAAGATCTACAAAAGTTCAAAGTAAGTAGATAAAGTCATCTCATATAGATAATATAAAGATAGATGACAGTAATATCAGAAAAAATAAACTTTAAGATAAGGAACACCATTAAATATAAGGACTATTATTTTATAATAACAAAAGAACACCATAAAAAGATGTATAGTGCTAAAATTGTTCCTAAAAACTTAATCTGGAAAAACTATAGGAAAAAATGACAGAAACAAGGAGATAGAGACTAATCCACAATCAGTAGGGAAAAATTCAACATATATTAGCAATAAAAAAAAAATAGCAAAAAATTAATAAATTATAGATATTTTAACAATATTAATATTGAAGAAAGCTTTATTTTTAATCTATATGTAATAATTAGCTAAATTAATTAAACCTTGCTATAATACTAAGTCACGTATTCCAAAGGAATTAAACCATCCAGAATATATAAACTAACTACAGTTTAATTAAACTAGAAGTGAATTACAAAATGTAACTAGAATGCTCCATATTCACCTTTTGGAAATTATTTTAAAAATCTCTAAATATGTCATTAATTAACAAAGAAACCATGATGAAAATTAGAGCTTAGGTTGTAGTGTGTAACAGTGAAACTACAAAATGTCACAATGTGAGAACATCAGCTAAAGGCATTCTTAAAGGGAATTTCATAGCCTTAAATTTATGAATTAAAAAAATAAGATTGAGAAGCAATTGAATAAGTATCTGTCCTAAGAAATAAATGAAAGAACTACAAATTAAACACAAAGAAAGAATGATGTAGAAGATAAAGATAACAACAGAAACTAATTAAATAGAACACAAACATAATACAGAATACCAACAAGTCAAATTTTATTTCAAAAAGGTGCAATACATACTGCATTTTCTTTATCTGTTCATCTGTTGAAGGGCACCGAGACTAGTTCCATAGTTTAGCTATTGTGAATTGAACTGCATAACTGTAGTATGCTGATTTTTCAGTCCTTTGGTTATAAACCAAGGAGTGGGATAACGACCAAATATTGGTTCCATTTAAGTTTTCTGAGGACTCCCCATACTGCTTTCCAGTGTGAATGTACCAAATGCAGTCCTACCAGCAATGTATGAGTGTACATTTTCCCCACACACTCACCAACATTTATTGTTACTTAAATTGTAGATAATACCCATTCTGACTGGTGTGAGATGAAATCTCAGTGTAGTTTTAATTTGTACTTCTCTAATTGTTAGAGATATTGAACATTTTTTCATATATTTGTTGACCAATTATATTTCTTCTGTGAAGTGCCTGTTCAGTTCATTTGCCCATTTATTACATGGGGTTTTTTTGGTGTTAAATTTTTTGAATTATTTATATATCCTGGAGATTAATGTTCTATCTGAGGTGTAGGTGACACAATAAAATACTACTTAGCCATAAAGAGAAATGAAATTATGACATTTGCCAGTAAATAGATGGGACTGGAGACTATCATGCTAAGTGAAATAAGCCAATCCCAAAAAAACAAAAGTCAAATGTTCTCTCTCATATGTATGCAGATGCTAACTCACAATAAAGAGGGATGGGAAGTAGGGAAGAATAGACATACTTTGGATTAGACAAAGTACAAAGAAAGGAAGGGAGGGGAAATTGAAATAGGAATGATAATAGAATGAATCAGGCATTGTTTTCCTACGTACATATATGAATACATGACCAATGTAATTCTATACCATGTACAACCAGAAGAATGAGAAGTTATACTCCAAATATATATAATATGTCAAAATACATTCTATTGTCATGTGTGACTAAAAAGAACAGATTCAAAAAGAAAAAAAAAAGGTGTAATACAACATAAAATACATTCTAAGTTGGAGGAAATAAAAGAACAGAACAACAAATTAGTAACATAAGGACAGAAAAATGAGATACCATTAGAGAACCTAGAGACAATAAAAAGATACAATACGTGAGAATTGTCTGCATATTAAAAAGCAAGACAAAACTGAGTTCCTAAGTATTTAAAATTTTCCATCTATTTTAAATATTTAAAAAATCAACATATCAACTATCTCAGAGATTAGAAAAGAAAAAATCTCAATTTCATGAAGACTGCACAATCATTTATCACAGAACTTAAAATAATTACAGGAAAATAAAATTACAAATAATTCTTTCTGATGTATAATTCTAAAGAAAATGGCAGTAATTTCACTTCAATGGTTTTTAAAATAATAGCAGAAAACAAGAACATTTGAATTATAACAGAATTAAAATGTTGGGTTACGTTTGAAAATAGAACACTCTAATTTATTATATTAGCTAAATAATGGAAGCAAGTCTTAGGTCATCTCAAATTATGCAGAAAAAGTAATTTCATAAAATTCACTGACTTGTTTTAAAAATAAAGAATATATATTACAAAATAAGGACAAAATACTTGATACTGAATTTCTACAATGAAATATATTGCAAACTTCAAAATTAATGATGAACTGATATTGAGAAATAAAACTACGTAGGTCTATACTATCATCACTTTACAGAAATTCTTAGAGGATAAGACTAGAAAAATAAACTAAGTATATAAGATTGGAATAGAAAAACTGATTAATCTGGAATGAAAGAAGTCAGGATAGTGGACAGTGGATCACTTGCGATGCATACTGGAGTCAACAGGACATCTTGCGATTGAGTCACCATATCCTAAAATAGAGGTTTCTAGATTCCCAATATTTGTCAAAGCCTGTGTTGCTCCATGAGGAGAGTCTCATATAAGCAAATAAAAATAAATTTAGCAAGAAATATTGAAGGTAATCTTAAGTTATTTGTCTAAGAGAACCAATTAAGGAGCAGATTGTGTCTTTATCAAATTATGTATGTGGACTATCTGGATATTTAGACATAAAATTCACTCAAGAATTGTAAAAAGTATGATGAAAATTACCAATATTCTAGGAAGAGTGTCCTCACTTTCTATATTGTACTTGTTTACATAGACCTTTTTCCTGATTTGTGTCCCATATGCATAGTTTGCATGATATCAAAGAAGAGGTGGCAAAAAGTCCATGTTTATTGTCCTTTAATCAACTTAATTAACTGAGTAATAAGAACATAATTAGAAATGAATGCTTTATATTTTCTTAAGTATTTATGTAAATATGTAGGAAAAATATTTTCATTAATCTTTCCCAAAAGATCCTATTTTTCTAAACTTACGTTCATTTTACTTAGTATCAAGTCACTAACACTCTATATTTATACAAAATATTATCAACTCATTTATTCATTTCTGGCATTAACTAATTAAATTTGGAATAATTAATGAGGCTATATTTAATTTTATAGTAAATAATGCATCATCAAAATTATGAATTTACCTTTTCTCAGGACTCAGTTAATGTGATCTAAATTTTCTTTCCTTTTTTCTGCTAGTTTCCACTGAGTTCTATCTTGTTCTGACAATTATTATTTTTTGTTTATAGGTACATGAATTAATTTAAAACATTATCTTGTTCAGAAATGTATTTCATTTGAAAGCTTACTTTTTTATGTTTAATATTTATTTATGCAAAATAATGTTGTTTTAATCAGTGTGTACGACTAGCAATTTTAATTCTTTTACAAAAGAAAAAATAATGCTTAAGGCTTAATACAACCAAAAAAGTTTGAATATATAGATGTGTTTTCGTTTCAAAGATGTGTAAAAAACGTGATAAATGAAGGACCTTCAAGAATAAAAATATACTAAGATTAAGTTCTGTGAGGAAATAAGGAGGGGCAAAACAAGTATAAGGAAAAGCAATACAATATAAAACATGACATTTTTGAAAGAGCTTTTCCTCTTAAATTAATGGTCTTAGGTGTTTAATTATTATTATTCTGCTGTGTACATTTAAAAATTATGTAATACCTTTATTTAAAATTGTCAGTGTTTCAAGATACCACCATATACTTTTTGACAGTATTGAAACTTAAGAAAGTCTTTTAGATAATCTTGAAATGTACAAGGATACTTGTGTTTTTTTTTGTTTGTTTTCCATTTTCTTTAGAGTTACTCAAAGTAAAATCTTTAAACTATTGGGTATATCATTTATCTGGTTCATTGAATATGAAGACTTGCCTTTGTGCATATCTTATATTAGTTCAATTTCAAGATTATGTCTATAAACCTGTGAGTAAAGAATGAGGGAATCATCAGTGGAAGCCCAAATAGAAAATTCCCAGGCACCAGGAATATGTGGTCCAAAACCTCTGGGCAAATCTCTGGAAACAAATGACCTCTATTCCTGATCTGGAAAATTCTTAGCAGTATTTTTTTTTTTTTCATTCTTAAAATTTTAGATTATATATTTATCACATTATGTATTTATTTGTTTTAATTAATAAAAACCTAGTAATGGGTATCTTGCTCTTCATATATATATATATATATATATATATATATATACACACACACATATATATATCATACACACACATACAGGCACACATTATGGAATGTATAAATGGATAATCAGGCTAATTTATGTTGCATCACTCCATTCACATACTTATCACTTTTTTCACATGTCTGTGATGGAAACATTTAAAATCAAATTTTTTAGCAAGTTTCATGTAATCTATACATTCTTATTAAAAGTAGTCTCCATGTTGTACAATGAATATCTTGAATTTTATCCCCCCAATTAATTGTAATTTCGTGTGCTTTTACCAGCACCTTCCTGTACCTCCCTCCCACACACATACACACACACAAACACACATAGCCCCTCATAGCTAACATTCCACTCTGTTTTATGATTTTGACTTTTAAAATTTTACACGTAAGTGAGATCATGGAATATTTGCTTTTCTGTTCGTGCCTGGCTTATTTCACATAAGAAAATGTCTTCAAGGTCCAGTCGTTATCACAAATATTCTTATTTTTAAAGGTCAAACACTATTAATTTCTTAAGATTGTTTACTTACTTATTTTATTTTATTTTATCTTTTGGTACCAGGGATTGAACCCTGGAGTGCTTAATCACTAAGCCACATCCCCAAACCATTTTTTAAAATAATATTTTTATTTTGAGATATTTATATCACATTTTCTGTATCCATATCCATTCCCCAACTGAGAGATGTTTAAGTTGATTTCATATCTTAACTATTGTGAACAACTATTGTGAACAATGCTGCAGTGAAAGTGGGCAGTTGATGTTTTGGTTTTGCTTTTTGGAATTTTTAAAAATGTTCTACCACTACCACGTTTATTTTGAGATAGGGTCCCACTGAGTTATCCAGGCTGGACTTAACTTTCAATTCTTTTCCCTGTGCCTCTCCAGTAGTTGGAATAACAGGTGTGTGCCACCATGTGGGGTGGCAACTAATTTCTTATATTATCTATGAGATGCTTGTTTGTCACAGATGGAAAAATAATAAACCGAAGATAGGTTTGAGTTTGAATTGAATGTTGGATCCACGCAAGATTCCTTGTTGACATTTCTCATTCTGCACTGATCCTTTGGTTTCCTGGACTCATTTTCCCCTCTCCTGGGGCATTTTTACTCTTACACTGCTCTGCTTCATACTAGTAGTATTAATAACGACTCAGTTCCTTACCTTTCTCCAGTTCACACAATGTTCTCCAGAGCACACAATGAGGGGGATACAATCTTTGTACCTCTGCTGTTCCCAGTTCTCTATGGCCTGGGCTTTTGAGCTCACCAACCCCAAATAGCCAAGCATATCTCCTTCTTGAGTACACAGCTCTTTGGTGGTACAGCACAACTATACAGAGTAAACTATATCTGCTGAAGGGTGTAGTATGACTTGACTGTGTATTGAGGGACCACTTCTTAGATAATCTTTGTTTTTCTTTCAGACAAGATTAAATTATTCTTATCTCCTGTGGTACAGGAGACATACAAAACAATGTTCATCACATCATCTTCTCTCAGAATGTATAAACAACTGGTGGAATTTGCTGTTTTGATATTCTTGTGAAAATGACCTTTTTCCTCTGTGCAGTGCCACAATTCTTATAGTTGACTGCACCTGAAAGTAACCACTACCTGCCCCCAGGTACCCAGATTAAGCAACCACTATTTAATTGTTTCAGCATATTCCAGAGTTCTGTGGTTTTGTTCTTGTCCTTTATCCTTGATCTGTTACCTTAATATGAGATAAGATAGAAAAAGACAGTACCTTCTCCCAAAGGGGCTCATTAATTCTCATTTTCATCAACTTGCTCAGATTTCCTGAATAACTCTTAAAGAATGTACATGGTGGAATTATTTGAAAGAAATATGGCTAGATCATGTCTTATGGTTTACATGTCATCTAACTGAATATGTAGCTCAAAGCTTTGAAGTTAGAGAAAGAAAGAAATGGGGAACTAAGAGTGGAATTCCAGGTGAGTACCAAAATGTGTATATCAGCTGATGTTCTGAGGTCATGTCTATTTAGCCCTCATAACAAACTTGTTAAAAAGTATTACAACAACCATTTGATAGATTATGTAAATGAAATTCAAGAATACCTTAAATGCACTAACACGAATGTTACATAGGATATCCAGGATTTAACCAAACTTCTATCAATACAACATGAGAGGAATGAGGGGTTCACCAATTTGATGGGGTCATAAAGTTATTTTAGAAAGTCCAGGCATGCTGAGTATCCATTCAATTCAGTAGATACATTTGACTTAGCCTTTCACAAAGTTTTTAATTCATTTAAAGAAAATTATCCTTCTTACTCATAGTAAGGAGGACAGTAAAATCAAAATGCTTTATCCTTAGGGTATTTTTATGTTGAATAGCAAAGAAAAATATTTAAAATAACTTGAAACTCTTTCATCCTAAATTTTTCACTCTTGTCTACTGTCCCAATATTTACATTTCTTCCTCTGAACTACTACCCATAATGTGACACATTTGCTCTTTCAAACTTCTCAAACTACAAGCATGACAGACCCTTTGCAGAAGCATTTTTAAAGCTCTCACAGAAGATAGTTACATTTCTGCATGTAAATATTGTATTTCAATACTTCACATAATCCACTTTAATATTTCACCTACTTTTAATTATTTGAATTGTTTCTTATTCTTTATATAGTGACCATCCAATGGTGTCCTTAAGTTTTAACAATACCAATACAGCTATTCTTCTATTTGTAGAATACTCTCTAAAGATAGGATTTAAACACAGTGAGGTAGGGAAACATGGATTCATCATTGTATTTCTATCTATAGGAACAGTGTGGACAGTGCAGGTGGAAAAGGGATACCTCTATTTTTGACTCTCCTGGTGTATTGCAATCTGGAGCATTCAACTCCTTTTTGTCTCTGTGGTAATAATTGTCTTCCACAATCTTATGTTTAGATGCTTTTACAGCATTTAGACCATTGTGAAATAATTTATCAACTTACGTGTGTGCCTTCTACATTAAAAAGAAATCCTGAGCAAAAAGAGAGTGCCTGATTCTTTTTAATGTTCTAGTACATCATCCGGTGATAGGTGCACAGAGGACTTTCATTAAATATTGAATAAATAAATGAATGAGTTCTCAGGATTTTCTGCCTCACAAATTCCATTATCCCTTCTCCCTCATTCCTTCTGAAAATGAAAATGTTTTAATTTAGGCTACGAGTAGGAATGACTATTGGAAACTGGGAAGTTTTCTCATTGAAGTATCTATAGTGGATTACCTAAAATCTGTGAACAACTGCATGCTTACACATGAAGTGGAACAGTGGAGAGCTGCAGGGCATGGAAAGGAAGGATTCCTCAAAGAGGAGACAGACCGCACGGAGGCAGGGGTGGTAGCAGGCAGCCTGAGCAAAGCGATAGAGGCAGAAAGAGACTGCAAGGAGAACACTGGTCTGAAAATCACTCCACTGGAACAAGAAAGCAAGGCTACTGGGAAACTAAACACTTTGTTTTCTCTCTAGACTTTATGTACCTGTTAAGTTAGCTGGTGCTCTTCTCATGGAGTGCTTTTCTGGATATTTTGGGGCTTAATGGTGGGATCTCAGAATGAAACAAATCGTGGATCAGAGTCGAAAAAAATCTTTAAGTGTTTCTAGGTAGTATCTTTGTTATATATAAAATATATAAACATCATTTATGTGTGATATATATCATCATATATACATATATATGTATATATATATGATCACCATTAATCCAGCAACTACTCATTTCACTGTTTCCCAAGTTTGTTTCTCATTTGTCTGAAAAACAACTATGTGTAAAATGTTCTAACTTTTAGTTTCTTCATTTTAAATGGGTCATGCATATTTACTCACCATATCCCTCAACTACCACCCAGTTCATCAGCCTTGAATACTGACCAGTGATAATTGACTCCAAATGTTGAAGGATATGCAAGTATGTATGTAAAACATAGTCTAAGAATGCAGTTTTTTTTTGGTCAGACTTCTAAAGGATTTTGGTTTTTCCTCCCTCCCCATCCATTTATAATATATTAATTTCAACATACAACCATTTTAAGTGTCTGGCATATAAGTAAGCTTTTGCAGCAAGCATATAAAGTTAATATAAATAGAGGGTAACAATAAAAAATGCCAAAAAGGGTGCACCAATTTGCAATTCCACCAGCAATGTATGAGTATGCCTTTTTCCCCACATCCTCACAAACACTTATTATCGCTTGTATTCTTGATAATAGCCATTCTGATTAGAGTTAGATAAAATTGTAAGGTGGTTTTGATTTGCATTTTTCTAACTACTAAAGATGATGAGCACTTTTTCATATATTTGTTGATCACCTGTATATCTTCTTCTGTAAAGTATCTGTCCATTTCTTTAACCCATTTATTGATTGGGTTCTTTGTATTTTTGGTGTAAAGTCTTTTAAGTTCTTTATAAATTTTGGAGAGAGGTGCTCTATCTGAAGTGTGTGTGATAAAGATTTTCTCCCACCCTGTAGGCTCTCTTTCACATTATTTATTGTTTCTTTGCTGACAAAAAGCTTTTTAGTTTGAATCCATCCCATTTGTTGATTCTTGCTTTCATTTATTTTGCTCTGGAAGTCTTGTTAAGGAAGTTTGATCATAAGCCAACAGGATGAAGATTCGGGCCTATTTTTCTTCTATTTTGTGAAGGGTTTCAGGTCTAATTCTTAAATACTTGATCTATTTCAAGTTGAGTTTTGGCCTGGATATGGGGAAAAAGTCACACTCATACATTGCTGGTGGATTTGCAAATTGGTGCGCCACTCTGAAAAGCATTATGAAGATTCCTCAGAAAACCTGGAATGGACTCACTATTTGACCCAGTTATCCCACTGGGTTTATACTCAAAGGACTTAAAATCAGCATACTACAGTAAAGCAGCCACATTAATGTTTATAGCTGCTCAATTCACAATAGCTAGATTGTGGAACCAACCTAGATGCCCTTCAACAGATGAATGGATAAAGAAACTGTGGTATATATATACAATGGAATACTACTCAGCCATAAAGAAGAATAAAATTATGGCATTTGGCAGGTAAATGGATGGAGTTGGAGAATATCATGCTAAGTGAATAAGCCAATCCCAAAACATCAAAGGGCCAAATGATTTCTCTGATAAGTGGATGATGATACATAATGGGAGAATGGCGGGGGGTGGTAGGAGAAGAAAGGAGGAACTCTGGACTGTGTAGAGGTAATGGGGCAGGAGGGGGTAGGGGAAAGAAGAGAGTGGATTGAAACAGACATTATTATCCTATGATTACACCAATGGAGTGAGGTCTACATTGTGTACTACCATAGAAATGAAAAGTTGTGCCCCATTTTTGTACAATGAATCAAAATGCAGTCTGTAAAAAAAAAAAAATGGCAGAAAAAGGATGAGAATACAAGGCTGTTTCACTAGAGTGATGTAATATATTGATTTTCTAAAGTAAAATCCATCGAGCAAATTAATATACAAAATCTAGTATATAAATGGAGTATGAATATATAAAATTACAGCTTTCAAAAAGTATGTGAAGATGTTTCATATTTCTAAGTACACTGTAGGCTCTGTTCATATATTAACTTCTCTTAAACCAAACAGTACAGTATGTACCTAAAAAGAAGAAAATAGAAGCTGATCATTTCTTAATCTTGAAGAAAATAACACAACAAAGATAACTGTTGCCAGGTTATTTTGGAAAAAAAGAGTTGATTGAACAACAAAGAAAATTTCCTTTTAATTTTCATTCAGAAAAGTGATTGATGCCATGTTTCTCTTTCTGCTTTGTTCTTACGAGTGGTAAGTCATATGAACTAAACAGGAAGATCCCACGGAAGAATGCTGGCACCTTGCACCTTCAAAGAAAGCTGAGAATGCTTAACTGCTGTAGCATGGTCCTCAAGGCACATATTAGCAGTCTTCCTCAAGCAATATAGAATTTCTAGGGCTGTCTATAATATTACAGAAGGACTTAACACAAGTGATACTCAGACTAGTCAATTTCATGCACTTAACATTGATGGTATTATGTGTAGAAATACACCATGAAGCACTCTGGCTACAAGAACAAGCTTAAGGGGGAAATTGACTTTTAAAATTTGTTTAATTAACCTTATTGGAAGCCAAATATGTGCTGGACACTCTGGGAAATTTGGGAACACTACAGAAAAAAATTCCTGTAATGTGAAACTTACATTCTAATGGACTAATGGGTTGGCAGATATGGAAGTACCCTATTATACAGAAAATATAATAATATTATAAAAGATACTTTTTAACACTTGCTGTTAACATCATTTGCTTTCTAATCGATTTGCCATAATATTTCTCACTGTTAAAGAAATATTAACCAGGAGTAGTATTTTTAGAAATAAACTATAGAGATGCAAATTTAAAAGTTACTTTGGGAAAATTGCTTCTATTGATTTTTTTTTTCTTTTCTCTCTCTCTTTCTCTCTTTTTTTTTTTTTTTTTTTTTTTTGGTGAATTACATAACAACCACTATTACTGGGTTGGAGTAATGAAAAACCTGAATCCAATTTAGAGAATCATCATTGAGAGCCACTGATTTATAAAAAAACTGTTAGCTGGAATTTGATAACTGATATTATTGTTGATTAGAAATACCTAAATATTTGGAGGCAAAAGTCTCAACTTCCTGTCCACAAAAGCCCCAGAAACAGTGTTCCAGGTGGCAACTGGAGACAACTTGGAAATCCAGATAGGCAGCAGAGCTGGGGCCAGTGGAACAGTGAAACCCAGAGGCTCAATTTGTTGGTGTAGCTCAAATCAAAGGTTCAGAGACAGACATGAAAATGGGGCTGCAGTAGGAAATTCCAGGGGTAGGGAGAAAACACTGTCCATGAGGGTCAAGGCCAAATCCTCTGGAGGAAGAGCTTCTTTGTGTGGTTTTGAGAATTAACTACTGAGGAAAGTAGGCGCTTGTTTCATGTGGATATTGAGCACTTGGAGTATCCCTAGTTCAAAGAGAGATGTAGGTATAAAATGCACATTGAACTTCCAATATTAAAAAGGGAAAAATACATGCATGTATGTATGTATACATAATATTCATATATGCTCAAATGTAAAATAGATTGTTAATATCGTCACATTGCTTACATTTTAAGTGATATTTTGGATATTTTGTTTTAATTTTTTCTTTTGATATAGCTACTGAGAAATTTAAATTATAGATGTGACTTTTATTTCTACTGGGCAACACAAATCTGCACTGTGAATTTCCAACTTTCTTACACATACCTTTATATGTATGTGTAATTCAGATACGTCTTAAGTTCTTATTTTCAATTCACAAATCTATCAAATTATATATAAAGATTATATATTTTGTAAAATACATGGAATTGTGAGATGTTTAAAAAGACACAATAAAAATAGTTAGAAATTCTAATACTTTCTTATAGACCTTCAGTAGATTATGTGATATACCCTTCTGAACACTAAACAATTGTATTTCAAGCTTGATTTATAAGTCAAATAGCTTTGTGGATGATCTCACCACTTTTAATGGAACAGGTAGAAAATGAGAAAATGCTTACTTGTGAACATATAGGTAAATCGTAAATAATTTGTCATATTTAAAATTTTACATTTGGAATAAATGTAATATAATACTAAATCTATTTAGGCTTACGTGTAAATACTACAATACCCTAAATACTAAATTAAAAAAAAAATTGTGCTTTTATTGAACAAGTCTTTTGACAATCACAGTAGTGTGAAGGGCCAAATCATAAATCTGAGCGTAATGTCCACCTGTTGACTATTACTTAATTCTGTAAGTGTAAAGAAGAAGAAATACAGGAAAAGATTTTTAAAAAAAGCATGTGGAGGATATACTGTGGAAACTCAGACATACTAAGAGGAATTACTTTGAGTTGAATATGACTTCTACCCTCCAAAACTTGTGTTAAACTTAATTCCTCATTGAGGTTATATTGGGAGCTAGTCTGGTGGGAGTCTTCAGTCCATCAGAACAGAGTGTCTATCCTGTCTAATCTACCAACCACTGTTCACTTTGTTGCCTTCTAGATTATTGATACCACTCTTTACCAGTGACAAGTCCTGCTTCCTCAGGTGTTGAAGTATAACGCCGGAGAAGCACACCGAGGCAAATGTAGAGTGGAAAATGCAGCTTTATTAAAGAAAAGTAAAAGCAGACTTCTCCCAGGTGGAAGAAGGGGACCCAAAGTCGGAATCCATGGGATGAGCAAATCCTGTCCTTTTTATGGGTTTTATTCTCCCATTCTCTCCCCTTATCCTTTTCCCTGCCTACGGGATTAAGCCTGGTTTTGCAGGTCAGATGTAAAAAGTAAAAAGGGGATGGGGCAGGGAAGGGCCAAATTGATTCAGGCAGGTAAGGGCCCAGGGGGCATTAATAGCATCTTCCTGCCTGTAGTCTCTGACAAGGGCAGGTAAATTTGGTAATCAATGGGTTCTGCAGGTCCATGACATTTCATTGTCCCACAGCAGTCTCCAACTTCCAGAGGCACATGGCTTTCATGACCTCCATTTCCTAGATCTGACCCGATTCCTATTTCTACACTAACTGCCTGTCCCCAATTCTGGCTTCATTATCAAATCGATTGTTGGAGTATCATGGTACTTGCATTCAAGTATTCTTTATTTTGTAAGACCCCCATAAAGGTGACCCTAACTCTGTCCCACGATCTACGGCAACCGCAATCAACCACAGGAGGCGTCACTTGATGCAAACCACAAGAGGCTTTTATTCCAGCGCGCTGGGACCCAACTCGTGACTCACGCAGGGTCGAGGAGTCGAGTCCCTAGCAGAAAATCTTACAAGTTTATAAAGGCAGAAACCACACATCGGGAGGGGTCGCACATGAAAGGGAAAAGGGGAACAAAGTCGCTGGGAAATTCCAAAGGGGGTCTGGGTTTGCTGATAACATACAACATGTTTCACAATGTTTTACAACAGGGCGTAGATTCTGGTCAACAGTTTCTGGTAATCTTATATCCTATATATCTTAACCGTCTGAGCACTATCTTGCTCAATTTACCCTTTTACTCTCTGTTTGGGGCTGTTTCCTGGAACAGCTTTAAGGGCTTTGTTCCCATCACTGGGAGGGAGACCTTAGGGAGTTGAGATAAAACAGACAGCTTAAAAAAATGTCCATTCTTTCAATTTTACTTAATAATGGTGTCAAAGCATAAATAATATTCTTGGCAATTTGGATATGACGATGACAAGCTATTTTTATGACTATTATTATGACAAGTAGTTTTATGACTATTCTAGTTTACAATTTTGTGATAGTTAATCCTGATTGTTAAGTTGATTTTATTGAGAGGACTATAAATTATAAGCACATGTCTGGTTGTGGCTGTGAGGTTTTTATCCAAAGAGAATTGGCATGTGGGTCAATGAACTGAGTAGAGAAGACTTTTCCTGAATTTGGGTAGCAACATACTATGGTCGTGGAGCCCAGATGAAACAAGAAATGGAAGCAAGAAGTGGTTACATATGTGTAACCAAAAGCTTGGTCCTTATCCCCAGTGCCAATTTAATAAGGAGGACATGGTTTGGATAAAAAGAAAATAGAAGGGTTATTGCTTTGCTACAAAGGAGAGCACAGGCTACTCCAGTCTGAGGCTCCCTTCAGGAGAACAAAACACTTTTAAAGAAGCTCTTCAAAGGCTGCATTCCAGCTGTGCCCTGAGGTGGTGGTGGGCAGGGGTGTGGAGGTGGAGTCCCAGGGCATACTGGTGGTGTGCTCAGTTTCACTTGTTAATTTGGGAGGTAGTGAATTCCTAGATATTTTGATGGCATTCCTTCCTATGGTAGGTGTGTACTCAAGAACAGATAACTGGCCTTTCCAACTGGAAAAGGTATTCTTGTTCCCTGCCCCAAGCTAGGGAGTGGGAGAGGGAGAATAGGAAAAGAAAACTGTGTTCTTTTAAAATAAACAGAGAGGGCTATATTCAAAAGGTGAGTGTATAATTATATATATGCATATATATACACATATGTGTGTGCATATACATATGTTTTTTTCTATAATTTCTGTTCCCCTAGAAAAGCCTAGTAAAATTGTTAATCTCTCACTGTGCCAAATTATTAAGTTTATTATAGGTGTGTGTGTATAAAAACAATCATAGTATACATATGGTTTGGGATTATTCATAGTTTCAGACATTCACTGGTGTCTTGGAACATATCCCATTTTCAATAAGGGGGACTGCTATACCAATATTTAGAGTAGATCAAAATTTATGACAAAAAATTTCTGACCCATTCGATTTGGTTATTTTGATGCAAAGGTATTTAGAAGGAAACTGTAAATTTAAAGAAGATATGAGTTTGCATGTGCGTACACGCACAAGTTGGCTAGAATATTACACTGATAACCTATTGTTCTTTAGAAAAGGAAATTAATATTGTATAGCAAGTAAAAATGTAAATATCTTCTTATACGTCCATATTTTAATATATTTCACAAACTTTATGTGTCACAATGAAACATTTTAGTATTTTTATAAGTCTGATATTAGTTTGTGTTTCAGAATTATGAAACCTGAAAACCAATAATAATTTACTTTTTAGCTTGAATTCTAAATTTTTCATCATTCAAAAATCAAAATACTAATTATTAAAATATTTAGTCACACTGGGCAATTGAATAAAATGAATAAATGATTGACAAAATGTAATTAGGTCTCCAGAGCAAGATTATTTTAACTGTGTGTGTGTGTGTGTGTGTGTGTTTCTGCTATTATACTGTTTTGCCTGAGTTTCTAATGAGATGGTAATGAGGACTGCCAAGAAAGAATCAGCAACAGTAAAAAGAATGGGGAAGCAGCGTTTAGTAAATGAATGACTGCAAGGTGTTAAGAGAAAAAGGAGTGCCAACCCCAGAGGCTAACGCCTCCTGTAGAGCTTCCCAGTGGGAGGGACTGCCAGAGTGGAATCTGGAGACTCTGGGGGCAGGAAAGAGGGGTGAACCTGAAAATAAAGACCCATAAAACCACCTCCACAAGGTCTAGGCCACTGGTCTTTCTTACCACTCTCCTCCATGCTGAGCAGCACTGTAATATCAGTGCTCATGGGAGTAAAACAAAACAAATAATTAGAAACCAACAAAACAAAGGCATATTTTCTAAATACGAACTCTCCAGGGAAACTGGAAAGAGCATCTCACATCCCTACACCCTAACTGAATAATAACAAATAAACAAAACAACAACAACAACAACAAAGTAGCTATTTTTAAGCCTGGGAAGCCTTTCATATTCATTTTCTTCCATTTTCATTTTCATCCTTAAAATACCAGGTCAAAAATGAGCCCCTCCCTCCTATTTATTTTTCTTCCATCCTTTCCAATGCCAGAAGTAAGTTCCTGTCCTTGCCCATATGTCTGCAGCTTTTCTCATCTTCCTTAACCTAGTTGTGTAGTACTTGTGAATGTTTCTTATTTTCTCTAGGATGCTAACTCCTTTAAGACAGAAGGCATATCTATAAGAATAATATGTCAAACGTTATCTTCTGTGCTATATTAGGGTTATATTGACATGAAATACTTTTCTTTTCATTGCTAATTGATCCCTTACTATGTGCCTGGCACGATTTCCATTGCTTGAGCTATAGAAATGCAGTTTATAAACCATGTCCCTATGTTGTGAAATTGACAATCTAGTAGTGAAAAAATAAATAAATAAACACACACACACACACACACACACACACACACACAACAGGTTCATAGCATTTGCTGATATACTACAAATGACATGAACTGCCAATTTCAAAATCATTTCTTCTATCTCTACACTTTCTCTGAATCTGAAGACCCAGGTTTTAAATACTCTCCAAGTTGCTTTTATCTGGATGTTTTATCATAGTAATATTAGTAATTTAGTAATTTTATAATTTCAGTAATATTAGTACTTTTAGTGATATTTAGTAGTTTCTCCTGGCCTAGTCTTGCATTTTCACTTTTTCTAATTGTATTAATAGTGGTACCTTTGACTAGTGGTAGATATTTATTATTCTCCATATAAAGGCAATAAAGTTCTTACTAAGATCATCTTCATATTGTTCCTTTGGTTTTCTATTTTTTTTTTTTTTTCTACTGTTAATTCTCTGGTCAAAGTTCTAATCAGTTTCATTTCACCACTATTTTTTTCTTCTTTTATTTGATCTGCACAAACTTACCACCACCAGTCTCATTCAAAGCTTCTGGCTTTGTTATAAGCCTCACAGTATCAATAATGATCCCTATATCAGTTGTCCCTTTGTGAGAGAAATCTGCTGGAGAAGGTCACATCTCAGCATCTGAAAGACTAATAGCACCTAGGAAATAATACTTGATAGCAACAAAGATGTTGCAGGGAGCCAGGCAGGGTGTGCATAGGGTGTTCACACAGAAAAGTGTATATTTGAATACCCAGATTCAAATAGTATTGTGTTTAAGTGTGGTATTGAGAGGAATGGTCAGAGATTACAGAGCAGAATAACCCCTGGTAAGATGTCAAGCTTTTATTCTGTAGACACCAGAAAGCCAAAGATGTGTTTTTAGCAAGGTAATTGTGTTGATTAGATCGGAAAACTTTAAAGCAAAATCATTGTGGAAACTTCTGTATATTGCAGTCCCAACTATTTATTCTTTTTCTATTAGATCTGCTCAGAGTAGGGCCCAAGTGTTATTCAGTTTTGAATCTCTAATGAGAACCAAAATGCTTGACCTATTGCAGGCTTATACTCCCTGTTGACTGACAATGGATGATAACAGAAATTCTTTTCTAGACATTTAATTATGTTTTAAAGTTACCTTGGGACATCTCAACAGTGCGGATTTTCTCTTTCCAGAAAGACAAAAATGCTCCCTTTTTAAAGGACAAATAATAGAACATGTTTTATTATTAAATTTAAAAAAATTGAGACAGTTGCCAATAATCCCAGTTGTAATCCCTGTGCATCCCTGTAATCCCAGCTACTTGGCTTACTGAACCTGGAAGATAGTAAATTCCAGAGTAGCCTGGCCAACATAGCAAAACCCTATTTCAAAAGTAATAAAAGTAGATTAAAATAAAATAAAATCAAGAACCATCTTGACTGTTTTGAAAGCTAGATATATAGGAAGAGACTCTTTTTCTTGGTGCAAGCTGTACATGAAATCACTCATAAAGCATTCATACATTGAGCCAGGTTAGGTAGTATACACCTGTAATCCCAGTGATTAAACAGGCTGAGGCAAGAAGATTGAAAGTTTGAGGCCAACCTGGACATTTTAGTGAGATCCTGTCTTAAAATAACAAAAAGGGCTGAGAAGGCGGCTCAGTGGTAAAGTGTCCCTGGGTTCAATCCCAGTACCAATAAAATAAATAAAATGAAATAAAGTAAAATAAAATAAAGCACTGATAAATTGGAATCACTGATAGATGCAATCACTCGCTCTCTTTCTGTCAGTCCATTAAGCAGCTATTCTCATGCCAAATAATACAGATTTTCTACATGAAAACTTTTTGTTCTTACAGTTTAGTCCAATTAATCTTTGCCTGGTATATCCTACTAAAGGCCAGGAATGTACTTTTTTCCCTCACCTTGGGCACACCTTTTAATTTGTTTGTCACTGGATGTGTTAATTTTAATATATTTTGAAATATCATGATGGATCTTGAAAAGTAATGCTCTGACTTGTTTACATAATTAAATTTGTGGCATCTGTTTCTTCTGCAAATATTGGCTAACCTAAAACCCAAGAAGGAAAAGAGAAAGAAAGCAACTTCTGTTCAGAACTATTTCCCTTAAAAGCATCAATTAATAATTCATTTATTATATCAGAGTAAAGCTTGTTCTAATAAATTATTAATAAATAACTATATTTCATGTTGATATGCAAAACCTGTCTCCAGCAATTATAGAGCATCACAGACCTCTTGTAAGTTATAGTGAAAGGCCACATGTGGGGAAGTCTCTGCTGATATTATATATATATCACTGTGCTGGAAATGTATACATATATTATATACAAATATACAAATGTATATTATGAATATATATGTGTATATACATATGTACATACTTATTTTCCCCATCATTGGCAAAATTTTATTAAGCAGTTAATTCTGTATGACAATGTACAAGAAAAACACATAAGCCTAATGTCTGTATTCTCAAACACTGAACTAAAATAGTCCCAGGGATATGTTGGAACTCGGTAAGACATTCTGAGCACCATGACAAATACTGTACTAGAATTCAATACAAATAAACATCTGCCTTGGATTTGCCCTCCAACAATGTGTTATGGCATAGAACCTAAATATTCCCCAAATACCATGTTCAAACATTTTGGTCTTCTGTGATGCTATTGGAGGTGGAGCCTAATGGATGGAAGTTAGGTCATGGGGGTTTGCCAATAAAGGGACCCTGACATCTTCCTGTCTCCCTCTCTGCTTCCTGCTCATCACTACAGAGCACTGCCTTACCACACACCCAAAAGCAATGGAACCAACCAAATGTGGGCTGAAACCTCTGAAATTGTGAGCCTAAGTAAACCTTTCCTGTATATAAATTACCTCAGATATTTTGTTGCAACGATGGAAAGGTGACTAATACACCATTAGAGGTATATGTTTAGTAAATAACTGAAGTTTGTGTGTGCATTACACACACACACACACACACACACACACACACACACACAAAATTTTACTCACCACTGCCAGGTTGGGGTGAAGAAGTCATGCTTAACAAAAAAATTCCCATGTAATTCTTCTACATCAGGGTTTTTCTCCCTCCTTGAATAGAGTTTCATTCTTAACTGTTTACATTTTAAACCCACTCACCTAGTGCTTTGTCTTCTTCACTTCCTCTGTGCAAATTGCCAGTCTTGAAAGCATGCAGAAGAATGACTATGAGAACAAATGAATGATGGCTGTACAGAAGAGCCACTGCAGCTTAAAGTGCATCTTAAATGGCAAGGCTGTGATGGATTCACTTCTCCTGCTTGTCCTTGAGAACCAGCAGGGGCACCGTGTTGGGTAATAATTGCTCTGCCTTGCTTGAAGGCATAGCACTTGGCTTATAGGACATTGATTCATTTGGATCTTGTGTCTATTTCTGCCCCAGGGCATTCCCCACTGTTGAAATTGACACAGAACAGGAAGAGATAAATGTGTAAAGTCTAGGGCTTTGGGGAGCCCGGAGGCTGATATTGATGAGTGATGGCCTTGGCGGTTTGCTTCCTGTCGCTTTTCTCCATCACAGGAAAGGAAGACCAGGTCCCCAATGAGGAGTGAAACTGCTCCCACAACCAATGCATTGGAAGTCATCTTTGCATCACTTCAGAGGGAAAAAAATTAGAGAACTTACAGAATTAACAGATGGGGACCAGAAATAAAATCAGCAGAGTATCACATTCATGAGTCCTTCAACTCCGGCAGGCCTCTAACTTTGAATAGCCTATGACTTGACTAAAATTCATTCAAAGTTCCACGATAACTGGCCCTGTGTAGATTCTTTCCTGTCCCTGTGCAAAACAATTCTGTGATGAGGAACACTTTTCCTGCTTCTATGATAATTAATATCACAGTAAGGTTTAAAATGCTTAGCTCTCCCCCCCCCCCCAAATTTTTTTTTTTACCTGGAAAATAAAGCTGTGCCTGTACTAACAGTTTACACCTGAAGACTTCAACACACACTTCAATACCTCTGCTCATGACCACTATTCCAGAACTCTTACCTAACTTTGTTCATGCCCAACACAGGGTGGTTTTAAGACTGGCCAGTCCCATGCCTTCTAAGACCTGTATTAGAACCACCCAGTCCCGGCACTAAGGTCTTATCGGTGTATTTTCTTGTGATTTCTCTTTTGGAGATGCTACCAAGACTCTGAAAAGGTGATGTGCTCCATCACAGGGTTACCTTTGTTTAATCTTAGGGAGCTGAAAAGTCAACATTATCAATGACTTCTTCCTCTCTACACAAAAGCCCTTTTTTCCCTGGTGCTTTCTGCCTTACCTCTTTGAATTCCCCAACACACCAGCCATCACCGCAGTCCCTGACTCCAGCATGTACTGCTGTGCTGAACACTCTCCCTACCTCTTTCAACCTTTCCAGGAGCCCCTTTCTTGCCAATTATTCTGATTTTTCTTTCTCCACAGATCTTTCCACTATAGACTTGTTCTAAATGGCTTTTTGTGACTTCTCTTGGTCAAGTCCTCTTTATACGCTCTCTCAGTGGTGAAACTCATTAAATGTGTGTGTGTGAATGTATATGTGCATACACAGAAGCATGTATATATACAAATAGGCATGTATATATGCACATGCACGTATGTGTGCAAGTGTATGCATTCACATACACATATGTGTACATGTGAATGTATATATTTATATATTTTCCATGGCCTCTGAGTAACTTTCAGTTTTACTCTCTATTACTCCTCCACATATTTCCATGCCACAGTCTAACAAGCCAAGGTCCACCCAATGAGGCATGCCTCCAGGAGAGCACAAAACCTTTAATCACTCTAGTCCTACCATGTGGACTACTCTCTAACCCAAACCCCAAACCTTGTCTGTTGAACTCTTTCTAAACGTTTTCTTAGATAACATCTGATAGAAACATGGAAACATTTAAGAAGGTTTCTCTGCTTAAATGATTAGATTTCATCACCTTTTGTCATGCAATATATTTGACACTACTCTTGTGAAAAGAAAATGTATAAGAGGCTATAGAAGAGAAAAACACATGCAAATATAGCCAACAGAAAGTAGAGTGAAGGAATTACAGTCAAAATTTGCTCACTTGGGGAAGAGGGTTGAGTGAAGTGTTATGGAATTAATTCAATGAATGTTCCTGCACATCTGCAAACTCCTTGCTGCACCAACCTACCACTATTGCTTCTTTATGCAAAACCTTGGCTCAGAGATGGAGTAGCGTGTGACAGTCTCAAGGTGTCCTAGCCTGTGCAGTGAGGGTTTTCCAGGTCTTTCCTGTTCCCCAAGAGGACAGTGCTCTCCAAATGAACCAGACTAGGATGGCAGGGAGTCCCCTGCCACATGTACAAAGGTACAAAGAAGTCTTGTTTTTTTTTTTTTTTTTTTCCTATCCATCATTTAATTAGCATCTCTTGAGGAATATGGAGGGAGTAATGCAGGCATATGTTTAAGGAGTTCCCATTCTGACTGTGGAGACAGAGAAGTAAACACAATTAAAAACAGGGTAATCACATTAGCAGCAGAGATCAGCAAAGGTAGCATCTGGGGCATAAAGAAAGGCCATTTGTCATATCTGGCAGGAGTGTGCATAGGAGGTTTCCTCTTTGTCAGATAGGCTGAGATGAGTTGGGGAAAACAAGAGAGCAAATAAGGGCCAGGAAAAAGTATTCTTGAAAAAAGGAAATGTGTTTTAGAGAGAGAGCAGTGTATTTGGTAGGGGGTAATGGCGCACTGTGTGTTAAGCATAAAGTATGTGGAAGTCTGGAGAAGAGATGAAGATAGACAGGGTGGTAGAACAAGAGCTGGAGAGCCTTCTGGACATTCATGAGTAGAGGGCAGATCCATTCTGAGAGCCTAGAGAATCTTGGAGGAGTTGCATGCAACAGTGATCTGTCATCGCTTAACTACTCCAGTTCACAGGACTTTCCAGGCACACTTGGCTCTTTTGACTGATGAAGGGAACCTTATGAAATGATTTGTGAAATGTGATGTGTACTTTGTTTCTTCTTCTTAAGCACAACAAACATCTTTGTCTTTTATCTGTACTGTAATCACTCTCATTTGGTAAATGATTTTATGTTTTCAGTTACTGTCTTGAGTTGTAATATGTATATCTGCCTTTCTCCTTGACTAAATATAACATCCTTGAAATTGTGGTTGTGGTCATATTTATTTATTTTTTCACTTTTCTCATCAAAGACACTACTGATCTCTTACACTAGGAAGTGTTTCAGATAGTATGTCCTGAAACAGCATCTGCAGAAGACACACTGGTCTGATAACTGAACTTCCGATTCTATTCCTGAGAAGTAGGGTTTCAAGTGTCAGTGTGAAGGAGCCTGGCTCATCAAGAAGAGGACATGGCAAGTTTTCAGATGGTCAACAAAAGGACAAGAAAGAATTGAGAAAAAGTATGAGATTATATATAGATTGGTGTCAGAAACTGGAAGAGCTAGAATTCAACAGAAAAATATTAATAATCCTAATTCAGTCTGAATTAAAGGAGGATAAAGACTTCAAAGTTCTGGAAAGATTTTTAAAAAGAGGATCACAAAAATGTAGAGCAAATTCTAGGCATATTGAATGGTCCACCAGAAAGGGATAAATACTACTAGTCGATGCCCACAGGAGCATCTGT
This sequence comes from Sciurus vulgaris, assembly GCF_902686455.1. NCBI lineage: Eukaryota > Metazoa > Chordata > Mammalia > Rodentia > Sciuridae > Sciurus > Sciurus vulgaris. The sequence continues at coordinate 75,942,525 of NC_136463.1, forward strand.
AGATCATTTCCTAAACAAAGAGAGAAAGGACCATGTATTGTCCAAACAATTAAAGACACATTTATCTAGTATATGCCTAATTTTTTCTCTTTCTTTAATGCATTTTATTTAATGTTAAATTTAAAAACTTGCTAGGGTACAAGGCAAGAATGAATAGACTTTGATTTCCTAAATTTGAAGATGACAGACCAATTTTAGATTTACTTTCCCTAGATAGATAGTGGCATTAAGGACTGCTCTATGTCACCAGTCAAGGTTTGATGATGTTGAACATCATGACCAAGTCAGAGTCATAGAAATGCTACCCTCCTCTATGGACAGCAGGAATGAAGAACCATGTTTGGATACAGGGCTGAGTTACTGATAAGCGTAGCTCCAGGAAATTATAACAACAGTTCATTTAGTTGTGCTAGCAGAACATCTTAGAATTTTTTTTTTTTTTTTTTTTTTTTTGCCACAGTCTTAGGTTGTTCTTGGGGAGTCCAAGAGGTTCTGAGCTATTTTAGTCAGTGTTTTATTACTGTGGCCAAAAGACTGGGCAAGAACAACTTAGAGGCAGAAAGTCAGCTCCTGATTACAGAGTTATGAAAAGTTAGCTCATGATTACAGTTTCAATCCATAGTCAGCATGACTCCATTGCTCTGGGACCAAAGTGAAACAGAACATTATGGAGGAAGGGTGTGGTTAAGCAAAGAGATAGAAAAAGAGAGGTGGGCAGGGGCAAAAACACAAATCCAAAATCACACCCCCATGACCTACTGTTTTCAGCCACATCCTACCTGCCTACATTTACTACCCAGTTAGTTCCTACAGTCAATTAATGCACTGATTAGGTGACACTCTCACAAGCTAATAATTTCACCTCTGACTATTGTCTAGCACATGAGATTTTGGGGAATACTTCAAATCCAAACCTTAACATGTGACTCATTAAATAAAAACAATTGGACTTCCTATGTGGCCATATTCTGTGGATGTGAAAGACCCTTTTTGATTTGTCTTCCCCGAAGGTGGTACTCTCCCAAAAAAGATAAGTTCCCCTGCAGGTACATATGATTGATCCAAAGCTTAGATGCCAGGTCATCTAAGTAATACTTGAAAGTGTCAAATATTAAAAATTTTGATCTCATCCTTATGTAATATAGAAAAGTCCCACCTGATATTGTGGTTCACACCTGTAATCCCAGTGACTCAGGAGGCTGAGGCAGGAATCACAAGTTTGAGGCCTGCCTCAACAATTTAGTAGGGCTCTAAGCAACTAAATGGGACTCTGCCTCAAAATGAAAAACGAAAAGACTGGGATGTGGCTCAGGGGTAAAGCACCCTTGGATTAAGTTCCTACCTAGTATCAAAAAGTATATAATTTATATAGAGAAGTACAAAAAGACAAATCCTAAGCTCCGTTGGGAGATTATTATTCTTGGGATTCAAACAACTCTTTTTTTCACATACATATTTTCCTTTTGTGTGTATGGACAAGTTTGCTTGAGAATGAATGTGTATAAGAAGTTAGGCTGATGCTATCACACTCCCGAAGAAGAATATTTTTCAGTGACTTTCTTTTGAAGTTCAGAGACAGAAAAGTAGTGTATTATTTTTTACTTATTATTATTTGTGGTGCTGGTTATCAACACAGATCCTTGTGCATGCTAAGCAAGCCTCCTACTGCTGCTCCATCTCAAGCCCAATGTACAAGTAGTATTGATATGTATCATACTAGATATCATATCGAGTTAGCCGATAAACATGTTAGACTCCTAAACTCGACTGGTTGACAAGGGCTAAAGAAAGAGAAGGTGATAGTGTAAGGGGACAAATAGATGAGGGTGATGGGAACATGAGAATAATTCTATAAACTGAGCCCACCATATTAACTCCCCACTTGCTTTCATTGCCAAAAAGCAATCTGCCATAACCCTGCATGGCCTGAGGGGATAGAACGTGACACATTCCTCAACAAACTGAGGCAGGGCGCTGAAGAAGGCCTGGGACTCACTGTAGATAATGAATGATGAAGTCCAGAGAGAATATGGGTAGTTATCACTGGGTTGCTAACAGCTAACTTCCAGATTCAAACTTCCCAGCTCAATGGGTTGCTAACACCTCCAGGGATTCCATTTCCCAATACAAGTGATTACCCACTGTGTTCCTGCCTCTTCCTGCCCTTAGGCATGTACACAGAGAGGAACTAAAGCTGGGATTAAAAGCGGAATGCTGAAGTCTAAAAAAGAGCAAGACACACCCACTCCCAGGGACACCCAGCTTTGGGCCCCCTTCTCTCCAGACAAATATGCTATCTCAATCCCTCTTGTTTTTGTTTGTTTGTTTGTTTGTTTGTTTTTTAACCCTGGGGTTCTTAACCACTGAGCTACATCCCCAGCCTTTTTAAATATTTTATTTAGAGACAGGTTTCACCGAGTTGCTAAATTGTCTGGCTAAGTTGCTGAGGCTGACTTTGAGCTCTAGATCTTCCAACCTCAGCCTCCCAAGCCTCTGGGATTACAGGCTTGCTTTCTATACTTGCCTCTTCATTTCTCCGGTGTTTAATCTTCAACATGGGGAAATGAGGACCCATTCCTGATCTCCAAGATCAGTAATCTATAGACTCTTAGTAGGCATCATCCAGGTGAAATATAAAGAGGGAGAACAGCACATTTAAGCTGAGGAAGTAAGTTGTAAAATCAGAGTTTCGAGATGAGATTAGTTTCCCTGCTTCACCAATTTCCTTCTGGGTTCTTTTCTCACAAATCTGAAGAATAAAGTCCAAGGACAATAATGGAAGTAGAAAGTAAACAAAGCAGAATTTATTTAAGCAAGAAAAGATTGAATTCTCACCATGCTGGAGGAGGCTTGATAGCAGAAAAAAAAAAAAAAGGAGGTGTGCTAGATTAGGGGTTTACATATGGTTTCGGGTAAACCATGGAGTAAAATCTATTTTAAACAGGCATTGAAACAACACCAAGGCTATCACCTTTGACTTTTAATTCTTCCTATCGGCTTCCATCTTGGTTCACCTCCACTTCCCATTCTTCACATTAGCCTCCAGGTGTGGTTTTGCATTTGAACAAAAACCTCAATAGGGGCCCATCACTTTTGATTGCTGACCATTCACTATTATTATTCAGTTATTCAAAGTTGCAAAGCTCATGCCAGGTTAGAGAAACTACAACTGGCTTGATATGGCCCAAACATAGTATAAGAAGAGGATATTAAGGAATGAAGAATGAATTATGGAGAATTCAGTTTTATGGGATGTCAGAAGACTATTTATTCAGTCTTCTTCTTTTTTTTTTTTTTTTTGACTGCACACTTTTAAAAATTCATACTGCAGGAAGGAGTGTTGTGGGTAATAGTGACAGGGGTACAATAGAAACTTCCAAGAGTCTCCTGCTCCATAAATACAAGAAGAAAACTGGCAAACACTGTCAGAATTTTAGGAACTAACTAACAACTTGTAATATTTCTGAGAGTGTTTAAGCAAAAGAATAGGAAAATCTCAGGAATAACTGAACTTTGTGATATTTTAACTGTTTCTGTGTCAAATTTCTAGCTGCATGGTAATGTTGAAATCCAATAATCACATTAAAATTAGCAGCAGGCAACACTGGAAGAAGCAGAACAGGGTTGGTGCTCCTTCAAAGCCCTATTTCCATAGAATTGTCATTATTTGTGCTGACAGTTTCATAAAAGACGCACATTTCAAAGTGTCTTTATTTGTGATGACTTGGAGCTCTCCAAGTGTAAACAGCTTTTTTCCCTGGGGCAGCAGTCGAAGAAAATAAGTGGAAATTGGTCAACATTTCAGCTAACTTAGGCAGTGGATAATAGTTTGGATAAATAGCAGGCCAACCAAAAAGCTTAAAGAGAAAATCTAAAGATTGGGATATTTGTAGGAGAATTTGAAAATCTCTGACATGTTCCTAGGAGTATAGAGGGTGATGTGCATGCATCTGCAGGGAAAATATCTGAGGATGCTACAAGCTTCCACCTCAGCTAATTTTGAGGTTCTACACAAGCAAGAAACAAAGGACATAGAAAATTTTCAACTATCTGGTTTAGAGTTTAATGGATGCCCCAACACACAGTTATAGTTTGGATCTGAAATACACACTCGAAAGCTCATGTGTTGAAAGCGTGATTACCAAGGCAACATTTCAGAGTTGGGCATTTAGGCAATGATTAGGGCTCAGATTTCCTCAATGGATTAATCAGCTTTTGGTAGAGTGTGACTGGAGGAAGTAGGTCACTGGAACACAACCTCGAATTATATTTGTCCCTGGCCTCTTCTTCTCTGTCCTTATGCATGAGCTAAGAAGCCGTGCTCAGTCCTACCCTTCCTTATCACACCTTTCCACCATGCTGCTTTGCCTCATCTTGTAACCAAAAATTTGTAACTGAAAGCTTGGTCCTTGTCCCCAGTGACAATTAATGCCAATTTAATATTGAGGACAAGGTATTGAGAAAAGGAAAAAGTTGTTTTACTGCTTTGCTAGCAAAGGAGAAACACAGGAGACCTCTGTGTCCCAGATGCTGTGATTCTACCCATAAGGAGGAACAGGTTTTTTTTTTAAGAAACTCTTCAAAGGTCACATTCCAGGTGTACCATGATAGGGGTCCCAGGGCACCCTGATGGTGTTTTAGGATCCACTTTTTAACTTGGGAGATATTCACTTCCTAGATTCACTGGCAGGTACCTCCTTCCTGTGGAGCACAGATAACTCAAGTTAGGGAAGAGGAGAGGGAGAAGAAAAGGAAAACAAGTCCCTTTTAAAAAAACTTCAGAATTATATTCAAAAGGTGAAGTGGACCATTGTTACACTCTCAGAACCAGGTCAAGGAATTGGCCAACCATGAACTGACACTTTTGAAACTACCAGACCAAATAACTTTTCCTAGTTTAACTTTCCTAGTTTTCCTTGTTATTCTGGTCACAGGTTGTTTGGTTCCAGATGAAAAAACTGATTATCACACATGCATAGTCCGATTAATGAAGAATAGGAGATTTTTGTTCCAAATATTAAAGAAAATGTTCTACGCATTAGCTGACCACCAAAGAGTCTTGTAGAGAGATTCATGACAAAGAATACGATTTACCAGAATTGTTCAGAAACATCACTCAAGAATAACATTAACAGTAAGAATAATGATGATGCAAATATCATCCACATATTCTGAGGCAGTAACAGAATGATTTGTCTAAAAGTCATTACTTTATATTATTTATAATTGCCCCATTTTCAACACAATAAAATAAAAGACTTCGTAAACCGAAAAACCAAAACAAACAGCAACAACCACAACAAAACAAGATTTCATGGTCCATGCATAAAAACTAAAAGCTATCCAAGGAAACTAGTCCTTTAGGACTATTGGAATTATTAAAAGAAAAGTTAAGAACTGGCCATTATAATATATTAAAAAATTAAGGAGGACTGTATATGACCAAGGAATAAAATAAAGGAATGTAGAAAAAATGGATGGAACTTTAAAAAATTTATGGTTCCATCAAAGGAAAACAATACACTCCCTGATGGGTGGAGGAGAAGGGAAAAGAGGAAGAAAACTGAAGAGGGCAGAAAACTTCCTAATCTGACTAAAGGCATTAATCTGCATGTCATAAAGCTCAAGAGTCCTACAAGCATGGTAAATTCAAAGACATCCATAACTTGACATATGATAGTGAAATTGTTGAGAGGAAATGTCAAAGAGGGAAACTTGAGGGAAACAAGAAAGAATTGAGTCTTCACATACATAAGGGATCATCAACAAAAAGAGTCACTAATGGCTATCAGAAAGTAATGAAGGAGAAAGGAGTAGGTGAGGTGGTGCATAACTGTGATCCCAGTGACTCAGAAGACTGAGGCAGGAGAATCACAAGGTTCCAGGCTAGTCTCAGCCATTTAGTGAGGCCCTCTCTTAAAATAAAAAAGAAAAAAAAGCAGGGGATGTAGCTTAGTAGTACAGTGGCCCTGGGTTCAATCTCTACTACCAGAAAACAAGAAAGAAAGAAAGAAAGAAAGAAAGAAGAAAAAAGAAAGAAAGAAAGAAAGAAAGAAAGAAGAAAGAAAGAAAGAAAGAAAGAAAGAAGAAAAGAAAGCAATGAAGGCAGGATTTGGTGTATAGGTCAGTGGTAGAGTACTTGCCTAGCATGCATGAGGCTCTGGGTTCGATGGTCCAGCTTCTCAAAACAATATCCACAACAGAAAACAATGGAATATCAACAAAATGTCTAGATTCATCAGAACTCTACTCTGAAGATGATGGGAACAGTAAGGCATTCCTAGAATTTGTCACTAGAAAACTTTTCCTTTAAGAAACGTAAGAAAAATGAGCTCAGACCCTTGCATACAGGGAAGCAAGCACTCTGGGGTGCCTGGTCTGAGTCTCAGCCCAGTGACTGCTCCCAGAAAGTCACTCTGGACACAGGAACTCACACTAGAGATTTTATTAGGCGGAGGACCAGAGTGTCAGCTCTCAGGGCTGGGAGAGAGAGAGAGAAATGGCCAGGGAGCTTCTCCGGGGTTTGGGGGCTGACAAGTGGATCAATGGCTGAGTAGGATGTTCACAGACTGAAGATCTGGGTTGTAAGATGGGAGAGGGAGAAACGGCTGCATTGTAAAGGGCAGGGGAGTGGTAAATGATTGCAGCTTTAAATTATAAGAAGTATGTAAGGTAGTATTTTCAGAAATTAATAGACATCAGATAGTACTGGAAATGATGTAAAGAAATAAATAACATTAGAAAAGGTAAGTTCATAGGTAAACATATAAGAAAATATGGAATTTTTTGTGATTTTAAAAATTATGTCTGATTTAAAAGAAAACTACATTAAGCAATAATATGTCATGGGGATTAAATTATTTAAAGTACATTGGGCAATGGTGTGCAGTAGTGTGGTCTGATACCAGTCCGAATGTTACTGTAAAAGTATTTGTAGATGCAATTACTATCTATAGTCAGTGACTTTAAGTAAAGGAGATTATCACCTATAATGTGGATAGGTTTTATTCCATTAATTAAAATACTTCAGAGAAAATGTTGTAGAAAAATAAATTCGGCCTCCAGATGGTAATGTAGAAATCCTGCCTTTATTTCAACTAGCCAGGTTATCCTGTAAATTTTAGAGTCAAGATTAAAACAGATCCTTTTAAATTTCCAGCCTGCAGTTTTGTCCTGCAGATCTCATACATGTGCATATCCATCATGTGAGTCAGTTCTTTAAAATAAATATATCTTATCTGTTCAGTTTCTCTGGAGACTGCTGTCTTACAATATTTATAGTCATTTCTCATTATCCCTCAGAGATATTTTCTATAAATTCATTATGAACACTGATTAATACACAATAAATCATTGCTCCTTTTATACATTTTTTCATCTTAATTTATCTCATGGAATGTGTTTACAAATTCTCAAAACATCTCATCTGGTCGATTCCATATTCTTGATCTTATGAAAGACAAGATGAGGTTCAGAAATTTAAAATGATTTGCCTTGGGGTACCTCACTAAGAAGTGCCAGAGTTGGTATTCAAATGCCATCCAGTGGTCCTACAGATAGAGCTTCTTGTAGTACAATGCTCTGCCCACAACTGTTTTTCATCCTTGTTCAGTTCCACATGAGATCTGAGACAGGAAGGCAGAGCATCACCTTGTCCATCCTTAGCTATGAATAGGCATGTTGGATGACTCAACTGTTATGCCAAAATTCATATGCCTACAAATGACCACAAAAGTATCAGTAGTTCTGATAATAGGCACACCTCTTTAGCAAGTAAGGAAATTTATAAGTATCAATGTATAAATAATGAAGATTGACTATAATTTGTAATAATAAAGCACAATAGAATGTGGGAGAAAAGTACTTGTATAGTAGCAGTATAGTTGTATACTATTGAAATTATTATTATTAGTTATACAAACTAGATGGTTATGAAGTAAGATATTAATTGCAATCCCCAGGATGACCACTGCAAAGAATAATTGAGCAACCAAACCACTAAAAGGAAAAGGATGACAAGATAATTAAAACAAAGCAGCAGATAATATTTTTAACACTGAAGAAGACCACCAGAGAAGAGCGGAGGAATACAACAACAATAAAAAGACATAAAACATATTGAAAACCAATAGAAAATAGCAGATATAAAGCCTATCTTTTAGCAGTTACATTAAATATAAATACATCAATCATTCCAATTAGAGGACAGAGAATTGCAGTTTATTAAATCAAAATTTGGAAAAACTGGAAGGAACCCCAAACTTGTTCCATCTAAATATGCTACAGACAAATAACTCAATCGAGATTCAAAACCACAAATAAATTAAGAGTAAAAGAAGGGGAAAAAGGTACTCCATGTCAATGATAACCACTAGTCAGAAGGAGTTGTCTATACCAATGACAGAAAGAATAGACATGAAGACAGAAACTATTCCTATAGACAATGAAAGAAAATTATAGCAATAACACTGCCAATCTTTCAAGACAATAAAATAATAATAATAACACAAAGATACATGTACCTAAGAAGAAAGCCCCAAAATACACAAAACCAAAACTAACAGAGTAAAGAAATAGACAATTTTAACAATAATATTTGGAGACTTCATTACTGCATTTCTAATAATGCTATGCTATAGGTGAGTTTTCTCAGGGGTATGAATTGTATACAGTTCTTCATTCAGTGAGAATTTGCACATCCCGTCAGGTCCTGCTGCAGGTGGGGCTTGTATAGGTTTGACCACGTTCTGGATTAATCTTCCCTATAAGTGCACTCATCAAATTTGCTCTAAACTCATAATGTTTGGGGCTTGCTCATAATTAGGTATTTTTTCTTTGCCTCTAAGTCAAGAGGCTGAATTTATCGAAAAAGGAAGGTGGTATTTTCAGTGTATGTTCTGGTCGCAAGCATTTCTATTTACTAAACTCTTAGAGAATGGAATGAATATTCATTAATTACTATTCATTTGCAAAGATTAACACATGTTTGAAAGAGTTATAGTAATAAAAATGAGTTTTAATAATAATTCACTCCCTTATTAGTACTTTTCTGTTAACTCTATGAATTTAGAGAAGTGCACTGATTAATAAATTATAAATAATTTTTTTCTATTTTTCAGGAACTATTAGCAATACTTTATGTCACACTTACCTCATTCATCATTCCATAGTGTTTGTTCCACTGCTGTGAAGTCAGGAGTTAACAATAGAAGAAATAGGGACAAAATTTTCATCCCTTTCTCTCTAAGGAAGGGTTTTTAACAGATTGGGGTTCAAAGTATGAAGAACTAAAAATGTCAGATGGTGATACAAGAAATGTCACAGAAAAACAAACATCAAATGTGATTTAAGAAGTTCTTTTTGTCTTCTTCAAAGACTCTGACCTGTGTGTGTGTGTGTGTGTGTGTGTGTGTGTGTGTCTGAGTGTGTGTATGTCTACCAAATGACAAACAGGAACAGTTTTATGCTTATGGGATTTAAGTAATAAAGCCTAAGGGTTTGAAATTGCTGCAAAGAGATTAGATACATTATGTTTTCTCAGGTAATAAAACAGGTCAAATACAGGCTGAATAAAATTTCCTTATCTTCTTTTCCACAGCTTATTTTCTCCTTTCTGCTGGTTATAAGAAAAGTCATTCTCCTGGATCGGTTATACCAGACATTTTCAATGAAACCTAGTTAGCAGAAGGAAACTAAAGCAGCTTTCATGCAGGGAATAGCAACAATTGCATTGTTGATGAATAGGGGATGGGGGCAGGTGAGATGGTCAACATGTCACTCATATGCCAATCATATTTAATAACTGAGGTGAGACTGGGATAGAAACAACTAGAGATCTGAATGGTTTCCAAAGAAGATTACTAGGAAACCATCCCCACTGTGAGGGGGCAGATGCAACTTGTGTGTGTGTGTGTGTGTGTGTGGTGTGTATGTGAATGTGACACATTACATTTAATGTGATGCTTTGATTCTTTCACTTGTTTTAGAATATTTGGGGCTACTGTGAGCAAGAGAAATAGAATGAGTTTCTGAATGTTTCAAAATTGCAAGGTTACTGTGAAGAAACAATGTGAATAGTGTTTATTCGTGCATTTGATGATAATTTACTGCGCAATTATTTTTTATGCCAGGCATTTGGTTCTGCATTCTCTTTTACAATACAAGAGAAGATATCTGTCCAAAAATGTTATCAAAAACAATATATTATTTTCAGATTTTTTTTTAAATACACATGGCCAAATAACCTACTCACAAATGACTCTCCTTCAGAGCTCCTGAATGGTGGTAAATATAGAGGTATTTGGTAGTTTCAGGAAGAGCTACAATAGTGCTTGTCAAAAATGTGTTCTAGAGATCAATGCCAGTCCACTACCTATTGCTATGGGTCTGCACAAGGTAAACAGCAAAAATATTTTTGCAGTACTGAGAATTAAACTCAGGACCTCCTGCATGCTAGCATAGAGCTCCAAGATCAAGCTACATTCCTAGATTCAAAGTAATAACATTAAATTTAAGGGTTTTGAAACTTTTATAGCAATTTGACATTGCCATAACATCTAAGTGCTGAATAACATTTTTCAAAATTCTTTTAATATGTTTTATAATTAATTAATTTAAATTGGAAATAAAAACAAAATGAAGCAAACCTCTGGTCCAAGAAAGATAGCTTGGAAATACTAAACCAAGTACTAGTCTCTCTTTTTTTTAATGTCCTAAGGAGATTTTCTGCTTGCTTAGCAGTACATTTCCTATGGTCTAACAGCTTTTCTAGGATGATTCCTTTATATCATAGTTCATTTATTTGGGCACTTTTAACCATATGTATCAATGGGAAATGTTTATGGCTTCCTTAGCAATTAAAGAAAAGATCTTTCTTATCTGTGTGCTAAATGAATCTAAAATAAGTTAGAGTTTTCTGGTAATGGGGAAAATGGTTTATATAAATTGCTTTACATTGAGCACCCCCAAATTGGAGTAGAGGCCTATAACCATCTAAAACACTCTCCTAAGAACCTCATTTCCATATTATATTCCTTGTAAGAAAGATAAAACACTCAATCTGAAGCCTGATTATTTCATATAAGCTCTTTGTCTTATGTACTTTCTTAATAAACAGACACTAAAAAATGTTTGGAGTGTTAAATAAAACTTTAATGTTGAGAAACATGAATTTTCATATTTGTAAGGGATGGAAAACTGCTTATTTCTATTTCTCCAATAAAGGTGTAATCTAATTAGAAAAAGTCTGGAGGATAGTAATGAGTTTTTCAAGGTGTTCATTGGATTCAGGCAGGCAAAATATTTCCAAATAGTTTGAATTATTCCAAAACTGAGTTTAGTTCATAAAAGTAAGATGAAGGTTGTCACCAGAAATCAGATAATGCATAATTAAAACTAATGAGAAAAGAGTATTTATTTATTAGAGTCACCTCAAACTAATAAAGGAAAAGAAAGAAACAAAAGAAAAATGGAGTTGACTTTACTGTTACACAGAAGACTGTGGAACAGCCTACGATACAAATATAAGAAAATAAAAATAGTTCACAAACATTAAAACATTTCATAAACATGTGCATATTACAGTCCATCTGATCTGTGATAATTTGGGCATTGGTCTAGTCTTTGATGTTACATGAAAGATAAACACAATTGCCTTTCCAAAGCCCCTTACCTAATGAATCTTGGGTGTGGGGAACCATGTGCTGCACAGGGATGGAGTGAGTGTAAGCACACATCAGAATACATTTCTTATTGGGTTGGGTGTTAACATTTCACTGTCACCATTAGGTCAATTAGCACCTATGAAGTCATCTATATTAGAAGCTGTGCACAGTGACCCTATTCCCTATTCTAGACTACTAAAGACACCAGGAAACACTATTGAAAGAAGCTTGTTTGACTTTGATAATAATCTTTCCCAAAGATTTTGAAACAATGACCTCTTTTTATTTCATATGACATGCATTAATATTAAAGAGTGTGGTTTTGGTTTTGGTTGCTGACTTGATTGGATTTAAGGATGCCTAGGAAAATGGCAAAGCATACATCTGGGTGTGTCTGGAGGGTGCTTCCAGAGATTTTTATGTAGGTCAATGAACCGAACAGGGAGACCCTACCCTGAATGTGGGTTGTAGCATCTGATTGGCTGGGGACCCACATGGAACAACAAAGGAGAAAAGGAATTTGGAGGACCCATGCTGGACCTTTATTGAGTGGGAGCATTTTTTTTTCTGCCATTATTATCTGTGGACAATCAGATGCCAGATTCCTTCATTTTGGAACATGCACTTGTACCCACATCTCTCCCAGGCACTTTCAGGCCTTTGGCATTGAATTGGGACTGCATCCGTGGTCCCTCTTGTTCTCAACCTTTCAGCATGTTGCATTGATCATCTAGCAGTTCCTCCAGTTCTCCCTGTCTAACTGATAGCCATTGTGGGACTATTCAACCTCTAATTTTGTGAACTAATCTTAAATTCTCTCTTACAGAGTCTTGCTCCTCTGGAGAACCCTGAAAATACATTAAGCATACATTTGGAAATGCTCCAATTAGAATTCACAAAGACAGGTGCCCAGTGTTTACTGGGGGACTGGGCAGTGTTGTGTGCTCTGCCTCTTAGACAGGGGTCTAAGAAGCAGGGTTCACATGCAGAATGAAGAGCCAGCAGCTGTATTCACCAACAGCACTCTTACTTCCAGGTTAGAGAATGAGAAACATCAGTGAGAACAGTCATGAAAATAATATTCAGTATATTTAAAATAATATTTATAATTAAATATATGAAATAAAGTGAACATAAAAAGAAAGGAGAAGATACAAGGTAGGTCAACACTAATGAGGGAAGAGTAAAATTGGAAATTAAAATTTTGGGGGGATGAGGGAAAGGTGGAGATTAACTTAGAGCTGAAGCTGAAATTTTTGTGCAGAGTTGCCTGTCTGAGTTAAGATGTGGGAATTGACCATGTTAGAAAAGTCAAGAAACCTGGATTGTTTCTACTTCCTCTCTGGGGCATTACAGTCCATGGATCTTCACTATACTTTCCTGATTTTTAAACACTTGTTCCTGAGAGTAAAAAGCAAGAGATAAAACTATCAAACATATAGATGAAAACAGAGGAATAAATTTCCATGACCTTTGGTTTGGCAAAAGATTCTACAACATGGTGCTGAAACCAAGGGAACATAAATAAGTAAACTGGAACTTATCATAATTATGACTTCAATGAAAAGTTAACCCACAGAATGGAAAAAAAAATTTGCAAATCATATATCTGCTAAGACATTAATAGAAAAAAAATATTATAACTTGATAATAAGAATAAATTAAAATTGAGACATGTGTCTGAAGAAAGCTTTTCTGCAAGGAAGATATGTAAATGATTAATAAGCACAAGAAAAGATGCTCGGCATGATCAGTGGTTATAAAAAGGCCATTTAAGACCATAATGAAATACCACTTAATATCTACTCAAATGGTGATAATCAATAATCTATAATAACAAGATATGGTGAGGATATGGAGAAATGGAAAACCTCATACGCTGCTGCTTAAGTGTTGCAGCTACTTTGAAAACAGCCTGGCAGTTTCTCAAACAGTTACCTAGAGTTCAAATATGATCTAGCAATTGCAGTCCTAAGTATCCAAGAAAAACGATAATGTATGTTTTACACGAAAACTTGTAAATGGTCTTCAGAGCAGCCTGATGTCCACCACCTGATGAGTGGAAAGAACAAAATGTAACTATGCATATAGGTGTAACACTGTTCAGGCAAAAGGAATGAAGCACTGGTGTGTGCCAAGAGTGAATATGATACCACCTTTCGTGGGTGACGAGTTCTGCTTCCTCAGATGTTGAAGTACAACACCAGAAAAGCATGCCAAGGCAAGCAGTGGGCCATGGCTGATGTTCTAGAATCCCCAAGAAGTGAGTGTGCCCTGCGTCTTTTACAGATTAGGGTCTCCCTTTGTTTCTCCTGTTCTCTCCCTGCTTATCTATCTCCTTCCTGCCTATGTGACCAGGACCAGGAGATGCCAGTGAGATGGCAAAAAGGTGAGAAGCAGATGGCCAGGGGAGGGCCAAATGGAGTGATCAGAAAGGTTGGGTCCAGGGGGCATTAATTAGCAATTCCCTGTCTGTAGCTTTTTGGGAAGGGTTAGTACAGGCAGGTCACCTTGGGAGATCAAAAGGGCTCTGGAGACACATACATTCCAATCTCCCAGGGGCAGTCTCCAACTTCCCAGACTCAGATGGCCTTCATTCCTCGAATCAACTGGATTCCCTATTTTACACTAACTGCCTGTCCTTAATTCTGGCTTCATATGAACTTTGAAAACACTAAACAAGCCAGGAAGCTGGCACAAAAGGTCACATGTTATATGATTCCATTCACATGAAATTATTAGACTTATGTAAATGAATAGAGGCATAAGATGAGGGATGCTCAGGGCTAGAGAGAGAAGATGGGGGACAGATGGTGGTAGCTAAGTGGCGCAGGAATTTTTTTTTTTTTTTTTTTTTTGATATGAGAAAATTCTAAATAGACTGCAGCAATGATGGTTGTGCATACCTATGAAAATACTGAAACCTTAAACTTTAAGTGAATAATTTGTATGGCATATAAACTGTATCCATAAAGCTGTTGATTTTTTTCAAATAAATGCTTTTGATGAACTTCCAGTTTTGTTGTTTCTTTTATTGATTCCAAAGCCATGATAGCTTACTATCTTCCATGCACTTTCTCAAAACTGGAACTAAAAAGGTCAAGAAATCTGACAGAGATTCTCCCTAGCTCAGTCTACATCATTTTCTGCTTCCATCAGCAGGAATTGACTCGGTCAATCAACAGGTACATGTTGAACATCAGCACACCAGGAACTGAGGCAACAGAAGTCAGGGCCATAGTCTGTGTTCTCAAAGCAGTTCAAGAAGGAAAAATGAGCAAATGGTAAGGAGATGACAGAGGAAAGAAATATAGTAGAGACAGAAAGCCTCAGTTGATGGTTACTGGAATCTTCCTGAGAGAAGCTATGCCTGAACTATGTCTGGAAGGGTGGCCATGGTTTGGCCATTAAATGAGAAGCAATGGAACAGTAACACCATGGAACTGGGAGGGGAAAGGAAGGGTCAAGAAGAGGAGCTTAGAAGTTCCAAATTCCCATTAGAGAAATGCAAGCTGATCGAGGATAAATAGGGAAGCTCTTTTGTGCTTCTCTGTCCTTCATCTCCCAATCCTTTCACTCCCTAGAAATCCTAGTGGCAGAAGTGAGCTCTACTTGAAGTTCAGGATAAAGGGACTTCCCATATGTTCAGGAAAGGAAGAAATGGAAGTGGATGGGGCTGCAGAAGGACCCAGAACAGAAGAATTCCTCAGTGTGTTAATAACTATCAGGTGCTACGAATCCTCAGCAGGACTGAGGATTCAGGAGATTGAGTGGGCCATAAAAAGCTTAGCCATCTGTTTAATAATAACACCCGCGCTTTAAAGAGCACATTGACTTCCAAAGCACCTTCCCATCTATTCTCCTCTGCTCTCCCTGGGCGTGGATGAGGGGGATGGGCTTGCTGTGAGAAGAATCTCAAGGGCCTCTCACAAAGCCCTCAGTGACTCCTCCTCCATCCTGCAGAGGAGGCTCCCCTGTTACCAATGCAGAAAAGGAAAGACATTTTCTGTACCTTTGCTAAAGGAAAGTCACTATTCTGGAATTTCAAAGAACTTCTCATTTTCATAATAAACTCCTAAAATGCTCATTTTATCCCTTGCTTTGGTAGAGAAAGCTGAGTGTCAGGACCATTAAGTAACATGCCTAAGGTCACAGTCAATCAACTGTGGTAGAGTCTAGCAATCAGATAAGTATGTGTCCTTGCACTGCTGCATGCTGCTTCAAAAGAGCAAGTCTGGAGTCTGCTGAAGATGGATGAGTTTGTAAAATTGTTAAAATGAAATGGGGATTATAATAATTTAAGAGAAACGATCATTCTTTCCCAAACTAGATGAATTTTTTTCAACGTCAGAGGGTCCTTGGAAAAATTATTATATAGTAAGTAGACCTATGTAATATATACATACTTGTATTTGTATATAAGATAAATATGCATAGCTTACATATATGTATAATACACATATAACAATATAAAAATAAATGTTTATAGCTATGTACATATACATGTGTGAGTATGTACACACACATACAAAAACATGCACTTGTGTACAGTCATTATGGATGCGATGACCAGTCCTCCTGCTGACCAGTTGAAGCCAGCAGAAAATGGGTTCGGTCAGTTCGGAAGATCAGATCAGCAACAAATAAAGGAAAATATTCATCTTTGAAGAACCTTAACTAGAGAATTCTCTGTGCCCTGTCATGTCAGAAATAGTGGTGTGGTGGGGGAGGGTAGTGGAAGATTGTTAGGAAAGAATAGAATATCTAGAGTTTCAGAAGACCTTCAGTGGTGTGGGCGACAGTTCTTAGGGTTGATTTGTTAGGATGTTTGCATGTTAGAATGCATTAAATTAGAAAGGTGACTAGAAAGATGAAGCCACTAGACTTACTATTACATGTGCATTGTGCTGAGAGTTAAATCAGCACTTTTCTTGCCTTCAGCATGTATTTGAAAGGAGCTTAATGCCCTTTGGAGCAACCCAGTAATTTAAGCAATAAAGCAAAGGTACCCTTCCAGGAGGACATAATATATAAAGACAAAAACATCAACTATAAATCAATGCATACTGATTTAAATAAATAGGTTCATTGCCCTCTGGTAAACCTAGCTCAGAGGCTGAGCAGAGCAGTCTTCCTTCCTTAGAAACACATTGGCTTTGCATTTCTTAACAGAAACCCAGAGGAAGATTCCCTCCAAGACTTAAATTACCTGTACTATCTTAAAGTCTCAGATTTTTTTCCCAGATGTTATTTACATTCAAAACAAAACTGTTGATTGAACAGAGCGTCGCTGGAAGGCATTCATGTTTGCCATGAATCAAAATGTGGCATTAATGAGATACCTCCATAAGGAGGGACAAAAACCAGCTAGCTGCCCTCAGAAATGCATGTCCGGGACACTTCTGTGCAGCTCTCCTAATTGTTCCCCAGCCAGTGTCACATGAATTCCCAATGTGGTTCCTAATATTGTGATAGGGATTTACTCATATTAATTTTCAATTTAAGTCTCATGGTAATAATTAATGAGGTCGGTATGATTTTCCTTTCAGATCACGCTTCTGGGCAGGACAGTCAATATGCCGGGACACATGGCCACATCATTCACAACCTAAGGAAAACCACAGCACTCCTAACCTAGAGAACTGCACTGTATGAGCCTGGGTTCTGCAAATATGTCTTAATCCTCATCATTATTAGCTCGGTGTTCTGCCATTAATTATTTGTATGCTCTTTGGCAAGTCCATTTTTACTTTGGGGAGACAGATTCTTTTGTTCAAATATAAGGATGAACTTTTGTGGCTTAAATCTCCCAGTAAGTCATTTGCCTTTAATTTGTGAAAAAAACAAAACCCAGTATAAACGAAAGATTTTGGGTTTTGGAATCAGAAATTTAGTTTCCCATGTGGACTTCTTTCTCTTTGGAGGTGAGAAATTAAGTCAGTTTTCATCCTCCTGCTTTGTAAAATGGGAGCCGAATAATGTGGTTGACAAAACACTCCCCTGCAGCATCTCACTGCTAAAGGGAGCTCACAGAATACAGTCTGATCTTTGAAGACAGAGTTCAAGTGAAAGGCCTCAAACTTTCCAACAGCTCACACCCGAACAAAAAGACACTTCCTGCCTCCCCTCCCCCTACCAAGAGGAATATTGTAAGTTTGACTACCAAAAAAGGCCTTCAATGTCCACTTGTTTCAGTAAACGTCCAGTTACACAAAATCATCTGCACCTAACATTTAAAAATTTTCCTCTTGAAATTGTTCCCACCTGGTTACTGGCACCATTGAGGTCAAACAAGCATTGTTAATGTACCTGAAAACCAATTAGAAGCCCTTCCCTCTTCTAAACACCAACCTTATTAGAATACATGTCAATCAGTGTTTCCTCTTTATCAGTGTTTTACATTTTACTTTATAAACTCACCTTCTTTTTAAACATTTTCAAGACTCCGCTGAAACAAAAATGAGGGTGCAGGGGCGCCTGGCTCTCCTTGCAGTGCTTGACAGAGTTCCACTGAAGGATGATTGCAAAGACTCATCCTAAAAGGATTGCGTGCCAGATGTATGCCTCCCTAGCTTGGATGTTATTCTGTGGAGTTTCCTGTAATATATTACTCACTTCAGTCTGGGGATCTTGCTAGAGGTGATGGGAATAATTCTACAAATTTCCAGAAAAACATCATGGAGACAAAACACATGTTGCAACCTGTGATGATTAACCTCACAACAGCAGAATGTTTTTATTATGTTAAAAAACAAACACTGCATTTACTGCACAGCCAGAACCTGTTGGGGCCCAGAAACTTATAGATAACGTTTCCCCAAGTTCTAAGCACAAAGCACCTCCCACAGTAGCTACTAGATATGGACCAGCTTATTTTACCAATGGCAAGCCCTGGTGATTAAGTAAGGATAATCTGTAAGGTCACTGTTTTCTCATAATCTTTTGGTAAAAACAATTTCTGCCTATGCTTTGGAAACTTCTTTGATTTTATTAGTCACAAGCCTGTCATCAAAGCCTGAAGAAAAATGTATATAAACCCAGCCTTCCCCAGAATAAAGTGGGAATGATTGCACCAGAACTAGAGTCTGTGTCTTTCATTCTCCATCCATCACCGACGCTGTCTCCCCGCGCCCCCTTACCAGTGTGGAACCCGTGGACTCCTGCTGGGGCTGGACCCCAGCATGAGGGCAGATGAGTTTATAAATATTAGTCCATGTTTATGAATCAATAGACTTTGCTCATTTTGCTCTAACTTGGTTTTGTCTCTGTTAGGAAGAAAGACGTTAAGCAGAATCAGGAAGTACAATATGTAGATGTGGCCATTGTCCAGTAGTCTAAATAGATAAGCAAATCTGTAGTTGTAGATACCATTGAATACCATAAATATAGGCCTTTGGCAAATTATAACTGATCAGTGTATTATTCAGTGTGGACACTGTTCATCAGCTTGGCAGAAGTTTCCAAGGGATCGGGATGTTTTGACTGGTATGTGAATGAACGAGTGTTTTTGTCTGTAGAATGACCATCATGATGATCATTGATAGAGCCTTAAGGTTGTTCTAGACACTGAACTAAGAACCTCTACCAGGTACAGAACTGAGTGCTTAACACCCAACTTCTCCATTTAAGCTGCATGTTAACACCATTTCCTTGTACAGAATCTAAGAAAGCTGAGACTCAAAGGCTGAGTTCATTGCATAGAGTGACATGAGTCATAAATAGTAGACCAGGATTACAAAGGCAGTTCCACAGATCAGATTTTGTAGGGCATTAGTCATTATCTAGCTTAGACCTTAGGCCTTTTTATCATTCACGCAAATTAACTTGTCAGTCTTCAATGTTTCCAAATTTTCTAAAGCTTTTTCAGTGTCTTTGTTTAGCAGAAAACTCACCTTTCATGCAAATCCCATTTTATAATGAATTCCACCCAGCCATTCATTTTTATAGACTTTTTTATACAAACATACTGCGAAGGTGTTTCAGATTGTGCCATATAAATCATAATGGTGGGCTGATGTTTTTTTCCTAGACACTCTGTCTTTTCTCATACCTTTTCTATTGTTATTAAATCAAACAAATGTTTACACATTTTGATGGGAATAACACAAAAAAGTCAAGATGCCTTTGTGTATGCTAAGGGGCTGCCTAAATGAATTATTAAGATCCAGTCTTATAGGCACATTCACACTGCAGAGAGATTCTAGGAGAAGATAAAGTTCAGAATATACATATGTAGATTATGCAAATAAACCACCACTGCTGAAATAATACTGTTGAAGTCATAAAAGGTTAAATACTACTTGTTTAATTTGATTTTTGAAATGGAGATTTCATTGGTTTTGTGGAAAGTTTCTACCTATTATATAATTTAAAAACTTTATAGTCTGTACTCACAAATGCACGAAAGGGGCACATTAGCAAGATAAAGCAAAATCGGTAAATTTAAAAACAGTGAGGCCAAATAAATTTGCTCTCAAAACTTTCCAACTTTTTCTTGGTTCTTTTGTTTCCCCAGCAGAGTAGGGTGATCAAAGCCTTCTTTAGTAGATAATATGAGAGCTTAGACTTTAAGAACAGCTTGATGCAGACATTTAGTGCACAAAAGAAAGAATACCATTGCAGTCACAGTGCACAAAATAGTAATAAAGCACTATTAAAAAGAACAATGTATGTAGAGTGAGGAGTGAATTTGATAGGAAGATGTAGACAGAATGGACAGGAACAGACAAGCAAGGTTTTCAAGAGTAAGGTCTGGTTTCTATTTAATTTGAAATGCAATGGGAGCCATGAGGGCTGTATCACTCACATATTCAGTATTTAATGAATTATTTTAAAAATGAAAAATATTAGCTAGAAAGCAAAAAGGGATGTTGGAGATTAGCCAGGGATTATCAGTGATTGGAAGTTCTTAAACTTTTTTGTCAGAAGGTCAAGAAAAAATGATGTTTTCAGAGTACATTAGATCCAAAGACAAGGAGGACACTGCCAAATAGAGCTATACACCTACAGATGCCCTGCCATTGTACATTGTAAAGAAACAGAAAAGAGATCAGGAAAGAACATGCCTCAAACTTTCTCTTCTCCTTTCCACTTTGGTGGGATGGCACAGTTTGTTCAGGTCAGTTTTTTTTTTTTTTGGTTGCAGAACTTAATAGGGAAGGGTGAATGATTAATGGGATTGAAGAAGAAGGTGCTAACATAGATTATCTACTCAGGGATTTTGCTTGAGATTCAGGGAAGGAGGTGTCTTGGAGTTAAAGGAAAGTTTAACTTAAAATTAACAGTGACTTTCAGAAAAACAAATTGACTTATGGTTTTATTTGTAATACACTTAAATATAGAAGTATCAGAATGACTACATGAGGCCAGTGGAACAACTGCTGGCATCGGGATGCTTTTAACCAGATCAAGAAGCATCATCTTTGGATGAAAAGTCATTAGAGAGAGTTCAAACCTGTATTTGAGGGCCTGGATACTCCAATTCTCTTCACACAGAATAAGTGCAGTTTTCTTAAATTCTCCTCAAAGACACTGAATCATTTATCACCTCTGCAGATGACTCAAACACAGAGACAAGTTTAGGAATCACTAATATACTGTGTGGACTATAGATTTTGCCAACACAAATGAGATGGTTTAATTCCAGGCTCTATTGACACTGCATTTTTAATAGTTTTTAAAATGTTTTACCTTTCTGAGTTTCATTTCCTTTCATTAAGTGAAAATAATGATATGATCTCAATAGGTGTTGCAAAGAATTGAAATACTAAATGTAAAGCAGATGTTGGTGCATGGTATAGTCTAGGTGTTGGTAAAAGTCAGTTACTAGCAGAATTATTATTATTAAATTATAATAAATATAAAATAAAATAATGCATGCAGACTTCTGAATTACACTTAGCAAGGTTACACATTAGTTTTTCTAAGGGAGGGGAAATTTCATAAAAAGTGGAAATCATTGAGTAAATGAGAATTCCAGAATATGCTAAGTAGTACTCACAATAAACAATAGCATGCTTGACAATGGTTTGCTTCGGGACTGGATGATGCTCCCAATAACCAGGAGAGCCTTTTTATCAATGGCATGTGTTGAGTGAAAACTTGTCGCTAAGGTTTATACATGTTTGAGTGTTCCCCATGGTACCAGGTAAACATAACCCTGATAATAAAATGAGATCCAAATATTACAATAAGAGAAACTGTATGCCAATATTTGTTATTAATATAGATGTAAAAATCCTCAACAATTGTCAGATAATATTTAACACTGTAAAAAAAAGAATTATACATCAAAATCAAGTAGGATTTATTTGAGGTGTGGAAGATTACTTCGGTATTTGAATATTAATACATTTAATACACAACACTTAAATAAAAAATCATGTAATTCTGTAAGTTGATTCAAAAGTAGCACTTGACAAAATTAAACAGCTTGTAATTGAAAAAAAAATAGGTTCTGCAATCCAGGAATAGATGGGAACTTGCTTAACATGGTGAAGAACATTTAAAAACCATAACTTTATCTGACATGATGCAAGATACGATAAGATATATGGTAAGAAAAGGACTGGCTGCTTTACCTCCACAGATCAGGCACAAGGCATGGATGCCTCCTTTCACCAATTCTCTTTGACATTGTGGTGGAAAGACATAACAAGTGCAATAAGAAAGAAAAAGTAAATAAATAATACACATTGGGAAGAAACAAATACAACCATTTCTGTTCATAAATGACATTATTGTCTGTGTAAAACTAATCTCAGAAAACAAATGACAAGTCACTCCAGGAACTAATGAGAAAGCATAAGGATATCACAGGATAAAGTTAATGTGCAGAATCCAATTCCTTTCTTCATTCAGAAAAGAATCCAGAAAAAGACCCACATGAACATAAGCGGACACTTCAAAAAGCACTGAGAAAATTCAGTGGAGAGTCTTATTAACAATTGATGGTGAATATCCATATTATTTGTAGACGTCCATATTTAAAGGAAATCTAGAGGCAGACCGTATCATTTTTCAACAAAAGCTCAAATAGGTCAGAGATATAAAAGTTAAAGTCAAAACTATAAAAATTCTAAAAGAGTTGGGTATTCTACGTGTTAGTGGATTTGTAGATAAGATATTAAACATGGCATGAAGTGTTATGGTTTGGACGTGAGCTGTCCCACAAAAGCTCCTGTGCGAGACAATGCAAGAAGGTTTAGAGGAGAAATGATTACATGAGCCTTAACCCCGTCAGTGAATTAATCCTCCAACCTGATTTACTGAGGGTAATTGAAGGTGGCGTCTTTGTCTGCTTTCTGATCATCATGTGGACCCCTTCCCTTTGCCACACTCTTCTGTCATGATGTTCTGCTTCAACTTGAGCTCCAAGGAATAAAGGCAGCTGTCTGTGGACTGAAATTTTTGAAACCTTGAGCCCCCAAATAAATTTTCCCTCTTAAAAAATTGTCCATGTCAGGTTTTTTAGTCACAACAACACAAAAGCTAACTAAAACATCAAGATTGTTATCCATGAAAAAAAAAAAAAAAATTAAGTCGGGCATGGTGGCACATGCCTGTAATCCCAGAGGCTCAGGAGGCTAAGGCAGGAGAATTGCAAGTTGGAAGTGAGTCTCATCAATTTATGGAGGCTCTAATCAACTTGGTAAGATCCTGTCTCAAAATTAAAATACATAAAAAGGGTTGGGACTTGGTTCTGTGGTTCAATCCTCAGGGCCAAAAAGAAAACAATGACAGGGCAAAAAAAAAGGTTGATTGGAAATTCTTAAAATTAAAAATCTTCTCTCTGTGAAAATAACTATTAAGAGATCGAAAAGAGTCTAGCATCAACAAAATTGAATGATCGCTACAAGTATTAATCTCTTTATAGAAAAGTTGAAAACCAAGCATTAGCTGTCAGAATCCACATTTTCAGAACTTTGGGTCATAGTTAAAGATTTATAGCAGGCAAGCAAATGTTAATCCAAAGAAAAGCAATATGAATTGACGGGAGCATTTTCTGATATTTTCCCCCTAAACAATTATCCAACCCACAGCAAAACAATGGTCTTAAAATGATGGATTTTTTTTTTTTTTTTTTTTTTGGTTGGAGGGGACCAGGGATTGAACTCAGAGGCACTCTACAACTGAACCACATCCCTAGTTCTATTTTGTATTTTATTTAGAGATAGGGTCTCACTGAGTTGCTATGTGCCTTGCTTTTGTTAAGGCTAGCTTTGAACTCTACATCCTCCAAGCTGCTGGAATTACAAGCATGTACCACTATGCCCAGCTAAAATGGTAGATTCTTAAAACAGTGCCAGGCATCATGGAAACATGGTCCATTGTTCCAGAGCATACTTGTCACAACTTATTTTATTGTTCTGTTCTACTTTTTGAAGTATAATCGAGGGAAAGGGGATAATTTGATTTTCAGTATTTCTATATGATAATAATCAAATATTATCAAATACTCAACTTGCAACAAGAACAAAATTACAAGACATTCAAAGAAACAAGAAATCATGATTTCTTCAAAGAAAAAATAAATTAAAAAACCTAAACCTGAGAAGTCAAAACAGGTCTTCTTAAATAAAAAATTTAAATAAAACTGTATTTTACATTCTTAAGGAATAACAGAAACATAGACAAATATCTAAAAGAAGTTAAAAAAAGTATGAAAAATGGAGTTTATTGACAGAGATCGAAATTGCAAAAGAAATTAGGCAAGCAAATTCTAGAGACGAAAAGTCTAACAACTGAAATATAAAAAAAATCACTAGAAGACTTCCACAGTTGTTTTGGGCATGCAGAAGAAAACATAAGTATATAACAACATATGATAGTTGAAGTTATTGATCATGTGAAGCAAAATGTAAAGCAGTGAAGAACAGTGAAGAAAGCCTGTGACACATCAGAATACCTTCAAGTACATAAACATGTGTACGTGGAAGTTCCAGAAGGAGAAGGAAGTGATAAAAAGGCAGAAGGAATATTAGTAGACAGAATGGTTGAACATTTCTCAAATTTGAGGAAAGACATTAATTAACAAATCCAAAATGATTGAGGAACACAAAGTAACCAAACCCAGAACATTGTACAATCCAACTGTTGAAGTCAAAGATTAAGAGACCATCTTGAACACACCAAGACAGAACTAGCATCATAAACAAGGTATCTATAATAGGCTGAACAGCTAATTTCTCATCAGGAACTACGCAAGAGAGAAAACATTGGGATAAAGTATTTAAGTTTAAAAAAAAAACAAAAACAGGATTTTTTAAAAAATCCTGTTAACCACTAAATTTATATCTGGGAAACTGTTCTTCAAAAATGAGGGGTGGTTCAGATTTTCCAAGGTAAATAAAAACAGAAGGCAGTTCCATGTGTGTTATCATCCCAGAACTTCCAGAGGAATAAGACTTGGTGATGAGAAACAGTGATTGTGATGATCCTGCTGCTTAGGAGGCCTAGGCTAATGTGTGTTTCTGTTTTAGTGAGACAAAAAAGTATAAAAAAATTTCCTTTTCATCCTTTCCATCCTTGGAAAGAAAAATTTGTGTGTGTGTGTGTTTTAAGCTGTTTTATTATGAAAACAGCTAAAAAGTATTTAAAGAAAAAGTTATAGTAAGCTAAGATTAGTTTATTCTTGAGGAATGAGAAAGATTGTTTATAAAATAGGGTAGCCTAAGTGTACCATGTTTACGAAGTGTCCAGTAGCATACAGTCCTGTCCTAGGCCTTCACATCCACACACCACTCACTCACTTACTCATGTAAAGAAACTCCAGTGGTGCAAGCTCCATTCATAGTGAGTATTCTAGACAGGTGTAAATTTTTTATTTTTTGCAGATTGTCTTTACTGTACCTTTTCTTATGTTTGATAAGTTTAGGCAAACAGATACCACTGTTTTCCACTTGCCTACAATATTAATATAGTAACATAGTATACTGGTTTTAAGCTGAAGACCAATGGAGTAGATCATATAGCCTAGGTTTATAGGTAGCTATATCATCTAGGTTTGTAAATATACTCTGTGAAGCTTGCCCAATGAAAATTTGCCTAATGATGCATTTTTTGAGAATGTTTTCATTATTAAATGATACATATCTGTGAAGCTTTTATAAATCATTTCTTACAATATCTAATGAATCTAAAATCAAATAGTAAAATGATCTAAAATACATAATTATCAAACTAATAAGTGTCAAAAAATTAATAAAACAATTTCAACAGAAAGAAATCAAGAAAATGATGAAAATTAATTCAGAAAAATGAGACAAAAAAATAGCAAGATGACATACCAAAAGCCAAAGGTATCAGTAATTATATTAAATCTAGGTCTACTAGGTATTCCAATTAATGAAAAAATAAGGTTGCATAAAACATACAAACTAAGAAAACATGCAACAAGCAACTGCAAAAAATATGCTATTATAAACCCAGCATAAATATAAAGATCTACAAAAGTTCAAAGTAAGTAGATAAAGTCATCTCATATAGATAATATAAAGATAGATGACAGTAATATCAGAAAAAATAAACTTTAAGATAAGGAACACCATTAAATATAAGGACTATTATTTTATAATAACAAAAGAACACCATAAAAAGATGTATAGTGCTAAAATTGTTCCTAAAAACTTAATCTGGAAAAACTATAGGAAAAAATGACAGAAACAAGGAGATAGAGACTAATCCACAATCAGTAGGGAAAAATTCAACATATATTAGCAATAAAAAAAAAATAGCAAAAAATTAATAAATTATAGATATTTTAACAATATTAATATTGAAGAAAGCTTTATTTTTAATCTATATGTAATAATTAGCTAAATTAATTAAACCTTGCTATAATACTAAGTCACGTATTCCAAAGGAATTAAACCATCCAGAATATATAAACTAACTACAGTTTAATTAAACTAGAAGTGAATTACAAAATGTAACTAGAATGCTCCATATTCACCTTTTGGAAATTATTTTAAAAATCTCTAAATATGTCATTAATTAACAAAGAAACCATGATGAAAATTAGAGCTTAGGTT
Source organism: Sciurus vulgaris (assembly GCF_902686455.1). Taxonomy (NCBI): domain Eukaryota; kingdom Metazoa; phylum Chordata; class Mammalia; order Rodentia; family Sciuridae; genus Sciurus; species Sciurus vulgaris. The sequence continues at coordinate 75,969,220 of NC_136463.1, forward strand.
GTAGTGTGTAACAGTGAAACTACAAAATGTCACAATGTGAGAACATCAGCTAAAGGCATTCTTAAAGGGAATTTCATAGCCTTAAATTTATGAATTAAAAAAATAAGATTGAGAAGCAATTGAATAAGTATCTGTCCTAAGAAATAAATGAAAGAACTACAAATTAAACACAAAGAAAGAATGATGTAGAAGATAAAGATAACAACAGAAACTAATTAAATAGAACACAAACATAATACAGAATACCAACAAGTCAAATTTTATTTCAAAAAGGTGCAATACATACTGCATTTTCTTTATCTGTTCATCTGTTGAAGGGCACCGAGACTAGTTCCATAGTTTAGCTATTGTGAATTGAACTGCATAACTGTAGTATGCTGATTTTTCAGTCCTTTGGTTATAAACCAAGGAGTGGGATAACGACCAAATATTGGTTCCATTTAAGTTTTCTGAGGACTCCCCATACTGCTTTCCAGTGTGAATGTACCAAATGCAGTCCTACCAGCAATGTATGAGTGTACATTTTCCCCCACACACTCACCAACATTTATTGTTACTTAAATTGTAGATAATACCCATTCTGACTGGTGTGAGATGAAATCTCAGTGTAGTTTTAATTTGTACTTCTCTAATTGTTAGAGATATTGAACATTTTTTCATATATTTGTTGACCAATTATATTTCTTCTGTGAAGTGCCTGTTCAGTTCATTTGCCCATTTATTACATGGGGTTTTTTTGGTGTTAAATTTTTTGAATTATTTATATATCCTGGAGATTAATGTTCTATCTGAGGTGTAGGTGACACAATAAAATACTACTTAGCCATAAAGAGAAATGAAATTATGACATTTGCCAGTAAATAGATGGGACTGGAGACTATCATGCTAAGTGAAATAAGCCAATCCCAAAAAAACAAAAGTCAAATGTTCTCTCTCATATGTATGCAGATGCTAACTCACAATAAAGAGGGATGGGAAGTAGGGAAGAATAGACATACTTTGGATTAGACAAAGTACAAAGAAAGGAAGGGAGGGGAAATTGAAATAGGAATGATAATAGAATGAATCAGGCATTGTTTTCCTACGTACATATATGAATACATGACCAATGTAATTCTATACCATGTACAACCAGAAGAATGAGAAGTTATACTCCAAATATATATAATATGTCAAAATACATTCTATTGTCATGTGTGACTAAAAAGAACAGATTCAAAAAGAAAAAAAAAAGGTGTAATACAACATAAAATACATTCTAAGTTGGAGGAAATAAAAGAACAGAACAACAAATTAGTAACATAAGGACAGAAAAATGAGATACCATTAGAGAACCTAGAGACAATAAAAAGATACAATACGTGAGAATTGTCTGCATATTAAAAAGCAAGACAAAACTGAGTTCCTAAGTATTTAAAATTTTCCATCTATTTTAAATATTTAAAAATCAACATATCAACTATCTCAGAGATTAGAAAAGAAAAAATCTCAATTTCATGAAGACTGCACAATCATTTATCACAGAACTTAAAATAATTACAGGAAAATAAAATTACAAATAATTCTTTCTGATGTATAATTCTAAAGAAAATGGCAGTAATTTCACTTCAATGGTTTTTAAAATAATAGCAGAAAACAAGAACATTTGAATTATAACAGAATTAAAATGTTGGGTTACGTTTGAAAATAGAACACTCTAATTTATTATATTAGCTAAATAATGGAAGCAAGTCTTAGGTCATCTCAAATTATGCAGAAAAAGTAATTTCATAAAATTCACTGACTTGTTTTAAAAATAAAGAATATATATTACAAAATAAGGACAAAATACTTGATACTGAATTTCTACAATGAAATATATTGCAAACTTCAAAATTAATGATGAACTGATATTGAGAAATAAAACTACGTAGGTCTATACTATCATCACTTTACAGAAATTCTTAGAGGATAAGACTAGAAAAATAAACTAAGTATATAAGATTGGAATAGAAAAACTGATTAATCTGGAATGAAAGAAGTCAGGATAGTGGACAGTGGATCACTTGCGATGCATACTGGAGTCAACAGGACATCTTGCGATTGAGTCACCATATCCTAAAATAGAGGTTTCTAGATTCCCAATATTTGTCAAAGCCTGTGTTGCTCCATGAGGAGAGTCTCATATAAGCAAATAAAAATAAATTTAGCAAGAAATATTGAAGGTAATCTTAAGTTATTTGTCTAAGAGAACCAATTAAGGAGCAGATTGTGTCTTTATCAAATTATGTATGTGGACTATCTGGATATTTAGACATAAAATTCACTCAAGAATTGTAAAAAGTATGATGAAAATTACCAATATTCTAGGAAGAGTGTCCTCACTTTCTATATTGTACTTGTTTACATAGACCTTTTTCCTGATTTGTGTCCCATATGCATAGTTTGCATGATATCAAAGAAGAGGTGGCAAAAAGTCCATGTTTATTGTCCTTTAATCAACTTAATTAACTGAGTAATAAGAACATAATTAGAAATGAATGCTTTATATTTTCTTAAGTATTTATGTAAATATGTAGGAAAAATATTTTCATTAATCTTTCCCAAAAGATCCTATTTTTCTAAACTTACGTTCATTTTTACTTAGTATCAAGTCACTAACACTCTATATTTATACAAAATATTATCAACTCATTTATTCATTTCTGGCATTAACTAATTAAATTTGGAATAATTAATGAGGCTATATTTAATTTTATAGTAAATAATGCATCATCAAAATTATGAATTTACCTTTTCTCAGGACTCAGTTAATGTGATCTAAATTTTCTTTCCTTTTTTCTGCTAGTTTCCACTGAGTTCTATCTTGTTCTGACAATTATTATTTTTTGTTTATAGGTACATGAATTAATTTAAAACATTATCTTGTTCAGAAATGTATTTCATTTGAAAGCTTACTTTTTTATGTTTAATATTTATTTATGCAAAATAATGTTGTTTTAATCAGTGTGTACGACTAGCAATTTTAATTCTTTTTACAAAAGAAAAAATAATGCTTAAGGCTTAATACAACCAAAAAAGTTTGAATATATAGATGTGTTTTCGTTTCAAAGATGTGTAAAAAACGTGATAAATGAAGGACCTTCAAGAATAAAAATATACTAAGATTAAGTTCTGTGAGGAAATAAGGAGGGGCAAAACAAGTATAAGGAAAAGCAATACAATATAAAACATGACATTTTTGAAAGAGCTTTTCCTCTTAAATTAATGGTCTTAGGTGTTTAATTATTATTATTCTGCTGTGTACATTTAAAAATTATGTAATACCTTTATTTAAAATTGTCAGTGTTTCAAGATACCACCATATACTTTTTGACAGTATTGAAACTTAAGAAAGTCTTTTAGATAATCTTGAAATGTACAAGGATACTTGTGTTTTTTTTTGTTTGTTTTCCATTTTCTTTAGAGTTACTCAAAGTAAAATCTTTAAACTATTGGGTATATCATTTATCTGGTTCATTGAATATGAAGACTTGCCTTTGTGCATATCTTATATTAGTTCAATTTCAAGATTATGTCTATAAAACCTGTGAGTAAAGAATGAGGGAATCATCAGTGGAAGCCCAAATAGAAAATTCCCAGGCACCAGGAATATGTGGTCCAAAACCTCTGGGCAAATCTCTGGAAACAAATGACCTCTATTCCTGATCTGGAAAATTCTTAGCAGTATTTTTTTTTTTTTTCATTCTTAAAATTTTAGATTATATATTTATCACATTATGTATTTATTTGTTTTAATTAATAAAAACCTAGTAATGGGTATCTTGCTCTTCATATATATATATATATATATATATATATATATATACACACACATATATATATCATACACACACATACAGGCACACATTATGGAATGTATAAATGGATAATCAGGCTAATTTATGTTGCATCACTCCATTCACATACTTATCACTTTTTTCACATGTCTGTGATGGAAACATTTAAAATCAAATTTTTTAGCAAGTTTCATGTAATCTATACATTCTTATTAAAAGTAGTCTCCATGTTGTACAATGAATATCTTGAATTTTATCCCCCCAATTAATTGTAATTTCGTGTGCTTTTACCAGCACCTTCCTGTACCTCCCTCCCACACACATACACACACACAAACACACATAGCCCCTCATAGCTAACATTCCACTCTGTTTTATGATTTTGACTTTTAAAATTTTACACGTAAGTGAGATCATGGAATATTTGCTTTTCTGTTCGTGCCTGGCTTATTTCACATAAGAAAATGTCTTCAAGGTCCAGTCGTTATCACAAATATTCTTATTTTTAAAGGTCAAACACTATTAATTTCTTAAGATTGTTTACTTACTTATTTTATTTTATTTTATCTTTTGGTACCAGGGATTGAACCCTGGAGTGCTTAATCACTAAGCCACATCCCCAAACCATTTTTTAAAATAATATTTTTATTTTGAGATATTTATATCACATTTTCTGTATCCATATCCATTCCCCAACTGAGAGATGTTTAAGTTGATTTCATATCTTAACTATTGTGAACAACTATTGTGAACAATGCTGCAGTGAAAGTGGGCAGTTGATGTTTTGGTTTTGCTTTTTGGAATTTTTAAAAATGTTCTACCACTACCACGTTTTATTTTGAGATAGGGTCCCACTGAGTTATCCAGGCTGGACTTAACTTTCAATTCTTTTCCCTGTGCCTCTCCAGTAGTTGGAATAACAGGTGTGTGCCACCATGTGGGGTGGCAACTAATTTCTTATATTATCTATGAGATGCTTGTTTGTCACAGATGGAAAAATAATAAACCGAAGATAGGTTTGAGTTTGAATTGAATGTTGGATCCACGCAAGATTCCTTGTTGACATTTCTCATTCTGCACTGATCCTTTGGTTTCCTGGACTCATTTTCCCCTCTCCTGGGGCATTTTTACTCTTACACTGCTCTGCTTCATACTAGTAGTATTAATAACGACTCAGTTCCTTACCTTTCTCCAGTTCACACAATGTTCTCCAGAGCACACAATGAGGGGGATACAATCTTTGTACCTCTGCTGTTCCCAGTTCTCTATGGCCTGGGCTTTTGAGCTCACCAACCCCAAATAGCCAAGCATATCTCCTTCTTGAGTACACAGCTCTTTGGTGGTACAGCACAACTATACAGAGTAAACTATATCTGCTGAAGGGTGTAGTATGACTTGACTGTGTATTGAGGGACCACTTCTTAGATAATCTTTGTTTTTCTTTCAGACAAGATTAAATTATTCTTATCTCCTGTGGTACAGGAGACATACAAAACAATGTTCATCACATCATCTTCTCTCAGAATGTATAAACAACTGGTGGAATTTGCTGTTTTGATATTCTTGTGAAAATGACCTTTTTCCTCTGTGCAGTGCCACAATTCTTATAGTTGACTGCACCTGAAAGTAACCACTACCTGCCCCCAGGTACCCAGATTAAGCAACCACTATTTAATTGTTTCAGCATATTCCAGAGTTCTGTGGTTTTGTTCTTGTCCTTTATCCTTGATCTGTTACCTTAATATGAGATAAGATAGAAAAAGACAGTACCTTCTCCCAAAGGGGCTCATTAATTCTCATTTTTCATCAACTTGCTCAGATTTCCTGAATAACTCTTAAAGAATGTACATGGTGGAATTATTTGAAAGAAATATGGCTAGATCATGTCTTATGGTTTACATGTCATCTAACTGAATATGTAGCTCAAAGCTTTGAAGTTAGAGAAAGAAAGAAATGGGGAACTAAGAGTGGAATTCCAGGTGAGTACCAAAATGTGTATATCAGCTGATGTTCTGAGGTCATGTCTATTTAGCCCTCATAACAAACTTGTTAAAAAGTATTACAACAACCATTTGATAGATTATGTAAATGAAATTCAAGAATACCTTAAATGCACTAACACGAATGTTACATAGGATATCCAGGATTTAACCAAACTTCTATCAATACAACATGAGAGGAATGAGGGGTTCACCAATTTGATGGGGTCATAAAGTTATTTTAGAAAGTCCAGGCATGCTGAGTATCCATTCAATTCAGTAGATACATTTGACTTAGCCTTTCACAAAGTTTTTAATTCATTTAAAGAAAATTATCCTTCTTACTCATAGTAAGGAGGACAGTAAAATCAAAATGCTTTATCCTTAGGGTATTTTTATGTTGAATAGCAAAGAAAAATATTTAAAATAACTTGAAACTCTTTCATCCTAAATTTTTCACTCTTGTCTACTGTCCCAATATTTACATTTCTTCCTCTGAACTACTACCCATAATGTGACACATTTGCTCTTTCAAACTTCTCAAACTACAAGCATGACAGACCCTTTGCAGAAGCATTTTTTAAAGCTCTCACAGAAGATAGTTACATTTCTGCATGTAAATATTGTATTTCAATACTTCACATAATCCACTTTAATATTTCACCTACTTTTAATTATTTGAATTGTTTCTTATTCTTTATATAGTGACCATCCAATGGTGTCTTAAGTTTTAACAATACCAATACAGCTATTCTTCTATTTGTAGAATACTCTCTAAAGATAGGATTTAAACACAGTGAGGTAGGGAAACATGGATTCATCATTGTATTTCTATCTATAGGAACAGTGTGGACAGTGCAGGTGGAAAAGGGATACCTCTATTTTTTGACTCTCCTGGTGTATTGCAATCTGGAGCATTCAACTCCTTTTTGTCTCTGTGGTAATAATTGTCTTCCACAATCTTATGTTTAGATGCTTTTACAGCATTTAGACCATTGTGAAATAATTTATCAACTTACGTGTGTGCCTTCTACATTAAAAAGAAATCCTGAGCAAAAAGAGAGTGCCTGATTCTTTTTAATGTTCTAGTACATCATCCGGTGATAGGTGCACAGAGGACTTTCATTAAATATTGAATAAATAAATGAATGAGTTCTCAGGATTTTCTGCCTCACAAATTCCATTATCCCTTCTCCCTCATTCCTTCTGAAAATGAAAATGTTTTAATTTAGGCTACGAGTAGGAATGACTATTGGAAACTGGGAAGTTTTTCTCATTGAAGTATCTATAGTGGATTACCTAAAATCTGTGAACAACTGCATGCTTACACATGAAGTGGAACAGTGGAGAGCTGCAGGGCATGGAAAGGAAGGATTCCTCAAAGAGGAGACAGACCGCACGGAGGCAGGGGTGGTAGCAGGCAGCCTGAGCAAAGCGATAGAGGCAGAAAGAGACTGCAAGGAGAACACTGGTCTGAAAATCACTCCACTGGAACAAGAAAGCAAGGCTACTGGGAAACTAAACACTTTGTTTTCTCTCTAGACTTTATGTACCTGTTAAGTTAGCTGGTGCTCTTCTCATGGAGTGCTTTTCTGGATATTTTGGGGCTTAATGGTGGGATCTCAGAATGAAACAAATCGTGGATCAGAGTCGAAAAAAATCTTTTAAGTGTTTCTAGGTAGTATCTTTGTTATATATAAAATATATAAACATCATTTATGTGTGATATATATCATCATATATACATATATATGTATATATATATGATCACCATTAATCCAGCAACTACTCATTTCACTGTTTCCCAAGTTTGTTTCTCATTTGTCTGAAAAACAACTATGTGTAAAATGTTCTAACTTTTAGTTTCTTCATTTTAAATGGGTCATGCATATTTACTCACCATATCCCTCAACTACCACCCAGTTCATCAGCCTTGAATACTGACCAGTGATAATTGACTCCAAATGTTGAAGGATATGCAAGTATGTATGTAAAACATAGTCTAAGAATGCAGTTTTTTTTTGGTCAGACTTCTAAAGGATTTTGGTTTTTCCCTCCCTCCCCATCCATTTATAATATATTAATTTCAACATACAACCATTTTAAGTGTCTGGCATATAAGTAAGCTTTTGCAGCAAGCATATAAAGTTAATATAAATAGAGGGTAACAATAAAAAATGCCAAAAAGGGTGCACCAATTTGCAATTCCACCAGCAATGTATGAGTATGCCTTTTTCCCCACATCCTCACAAACACTTATTATCGCTTGTATTCTTGATAATAGCCATTCTGATTAGAGTTAGATAAAATTGTAAGGTGGTTTTGATTTGCATTTTTCTAACTACTAAAGATGATGAGCACTTTTTCATATATTTGTTGATCACCTGTATATCTTCTTCTGTAAAGTATCTGTCCATTTCTTTAACCCATTTATTGATTGGGTTCTTTGTATTTTTGGTGTAAAGTCTTTTAAGTTCTTTATAAATTTTGGAGAGAGGTGCTCTATCTGAAGTGTGTGTGATAAAGATTTTCTCCCACCCTGTAGGCTCTCTTTTCACATTATTTATTGTTTCTTTGCTGAGAAAAAGCTTTTTAGTTTGAATCCATCCCATTTGTTGATTCTCATTTTTATTTATTATGCTATGGATGTCTTGTTAAGGAAGTCTGGTCCTAAGCCAACATGATGAAGATTTGGGCCTTCTTTTTCTTCTATTTTGTGAAGGGTCTGAGGTCTAATTTCTAGAAACTTGATCAATTTTGAGTTGAGTTTTGGCCTGGATATGGGGAAAAAGTCACACTCATACATTGCTGGTGGATTTGCAAATTGGTGCAGCCACTCTGAAAAGCATTATGAAGATTCCTCAGAAAACCTGGAATGGACTCACTATTTGACCCAGTTATCCCACTGGGTTTATACTCAAAGGACTTAAAATCAGCATACTACAGTAAAGCAGCCACATTAATGTTTATAGCTGCTCAATTCACAATAGCTAGATTGTGGAACCAACCTAGATGCCCTTCAACAGATGAATGGATAAAGAAACTGTGGTATATATATACAATGGAATACTACTCAGCCATAAAGAAGAATAAAATTATGGCATTTGCAGGTAAATGGATGGAGTTGGAGAATATCATGCTAAGTGAAATAAGCCAATCCCAAAACATCAAAGGCCAAATGATTTCTCTGATAAGTGGATGATGATACATAATGGGAGAATGGCGGGGGGTGGTAGGAGAAGAAAGGAGGAACTCTGGACTGTGTAGAGGTAATGGGGCAGGAGGGGGTAGGGGAAAGAAAGAGTGGATTGAAACAGACATTATTATCCTATGATTACACCAATGGAGTGAGTCTACATTGTGTACTACCATAGAAATGAAAAGTTGTGCCCCATTTTTGTACAATGAATCAAAATGCAGTCTGTAAAAAAAAAAAATGGCAGAAAAAGGATGAGAATACAAGGCTGTTTCACTAGAGTGATGTAATATATTTGATTTTCTAAAGTAAAATCCATCGAGCAAATTAATATACAAAATCTAGTATATAAAATGGAGTATGAATATATAAAATTACAGCTTTCAAAAAGTATGTGAAGATGTTTCATATTTCTAAGTACACTGTAGGCTCTGTTCATATATTAACTTCTCTTTAAACCAAACAGTACAGTATGTACCTAAAAAGAAGAAAATAGAAGCTGATCATTTCTTAATCTTGAAGAAAATAACACAACAAAGATAACTGTTGCCAGGTTATTTTGGAAAAAAAGAGTTGATTGAACAACAAAGAAAAATTTCCTTTTAATTTTCATTCAGAAAAAGTGATTGATGCCATGTTTCTCTTTCTGCTTTTGTTCTTACGAGTGGTAAAGTCATATGAACTAAACAGGAAGATCCCACGGAAGAATGCTGGCACCTTGCACCTTCAAAGAAGCTGAGAATGCTTAACTGCTGTAGCATGGTCCTCAAGGCACATATTAGCAGTCTTCCTCAAGCAATATAGAATTTCTAGGGCTGTCTATAATATTACAGAAGGACTTAACACAAGTGATACTCAGACTAGTCAATTTCATGCACTTAACATTGATGGTATTATGTGTAGAAATACACCATGAAGCACTCTGGCTACAAGAACAAGCTTAAGGGGGAAATTGACTTTTAAAATTTGTTTAATTAACCTTTATTGGAAGCCAAATATGTGCTGGACACTCTGGGAAATTTGGGAACACTACAGAAAAAAATTCCTGTAATGTGAAACTTACATTCTAATGGACTAATGGGTTGGCAGATATGGAAGTACCCTATTATACAGAAAATATAAATAATATTTATAAAAGATACTTTTTAACACTTGCTGTTAACATCATTTGCTTTCTAATCGATTTGCCATAATATTTCTCACTGTAAAGAAATATTAACCAGGAGTAGTATTTTTAGAAATAAACTATAGAGATGCAAATTTAAAAGTTACTTTGGGAAAATTGCTTCTATTGATTTTTTTTTCTTTTCTCTCTCTCTTTCTCTCTTTTTTTTTTTTTTTTTTTTTTTTGGTGAATTACATAACAACCACTATTACTGGGTTGGAGTAATGAAAAACCTGAATCCAATTTAGAGAATCATCATTTGAGAGCCACTGATTTATAAAAAAACTGTTAGCTGGAATTTGATAACTGATATTATTGTTGATTAGAAATACCTAAATATTTGGAGGCAAAGTCTCAACTTCCTGTCCACAAAAGCCCCCAGAAACAGTGTTTCCAGGTGGCAACTGGAGACAACTTGGAAATCCAGATAGGCAGCAGAGCTGGGGCACAGGTGGAACAGTGAAACCCAGAGGCTCAATTTGTTGTGTGTAGCTCAAATCAAAGGTTCAGAGACAGACATGAAAATGGGGCTGCAGTAGGAAATTCCAGGGGTAGGGAGAAAACACTGTCCATGAGGGTCAAGGCCAAATCCTCTGGAGGAAGAGCTTCTTTGTGTGGTTTTGAGAATTAACTACTGAGGAAAGTAGGCGCTTGTTTCATGTGGATATTGAGCACTTGGAGTATCCCTAGTTCAAAGAGAGATGTAGGTATAAAATGCACATTGAACTTCCAATATTAAAAAGGGAAAAATACATGCATGTATGTATGTATACATAATATTCATATATGCTCAAATGTAAAATAGATTGTTAATATCGTCACATTGCTTACATTTTAAGTGATATTTTGGATATTTTGTTTTAATTTTTTCTTTTGATATAGCTACTGAGAAATTTAAATTATAGATGTGACTTTTATTTCTACTGGGCAACACAAATCTGCACTGTGAATTTCCAACTTTCTTACACATACCTTTATATGTATGTGTAATTCAGATACGTCTTAAGTTCTTATTTTCAATTCACAAATCTATCAAATTATATATAAAGATTATATATTTTGTAAAATACATGGAATTGTGAGATGTTTAAAAAGACACAATAAAAATAGTTAGAAATTCTAATACTTTCTTATAGACCTTCAGTAGATTATGTGATATACCCTTCTGAACACTAAACAATTGTATTTCAAGCTTGATTTATAAGTCAAATAGCTTTGTGGATGATCTCACCACTTTTAATGGAACAGGTAGAAAATGAGAAAATGCTTACTTGTGAACATATAGGTAAATCGTAAATAATTTGTCATATTTAAAATTTTACATTTGGAATAAATGTAATATAATACTAAATCTATTTAGGCTTACGTGTAAATACTACAATACCCTAAATACTAAATTAAAACAAAATAATGTGCTTTTATTGAACAAGTCTTTTGACAATCACAGTAGTGTGAAGGGCCAAATCATAAATCTGAGCGTAATGTCCACCTGTTGACTATTACTTAATTCTGTAAGTGTAAAGAAGAAGAAATACAGGAAAAGATTTTTAAAAAAGCATGTGGAGGATATACTGTGGAAACTCAGACATACTAAAGAGGAATTACTTTGAGTTGAATATGACTTCTACCCTCCAAAACTTGTGTTAAGACTTAATTCCTCATTGAGGTTATATTGGGAGCTAGGTCTGGTGGGGAGTCTTCAGTCCATCAGAACAGAGCTCTCGTGATTAGGGTAATGCCATGTCTTATGAGTGGGTTCTTGGGACAGGGTTAGCTACCATCACAGTGGGGTGCTGTGAAGTAAGCCTTGCTCCTCTCCTCTTCGCTCTCACACATCCATCTCTTCCACATGTACCTGCTTGCTCTAAGTCATGAGGATCTCATCAGAAGCTGAGCAAATGCCACTGCCTTGGTCTTGCATTCCCAATCTGCTGAACCTTGAGCCAAATAAGTTTCTTTTACCTATAAACTACCCAGTCCCAGGGAACCAGTTAGAGTCACAGAAAACAGTCTAAGATAGTACTAAATGGCCAATTATCTTGTTGACATAGTTATGTGCTTAAACACATTCATTAGCCCATAAAAGTTAGGATCATGGAAGAAAACTTAATGTTCATCTCTTTCACCCATTTATTTAATAATAAGAAAGCAACCCAGGAATTCTAATGTCAGGCAGAGAGCACACTGTGATGAGCACTCAGGACTTAGAAAAACTCCTGTGTCTGTTTTTTGTGGTCTGGCCTTTTCCTAGCCAAAATCTTTTCCTAAATTCAGAACTCTAATACCATTTATGAGAAGGAATTTCCTATTTGTTTTTGAAATTTGCTTCAATAATTCATCTTCTCCTTTCTCTTGAGTGAAATTGTTTCATACTTTGCAAATAAATACTTCCTTTCCAAACTTTTTCCAACCTGAATCAAATGCATCAAGTCTGAATAACCTTAATTTCCAAACTGTGTAGGATCCTGAGTTAATAGGGTTTGCCTGAATGTCACAGCAAGGGAAACGGCTCCCAGTTCAGTAAGCCTCTTCTCTACTCACTTCACGACTTTACTTTTTGCTGTGATTAAATGAAACATTATGAATTCCCCAAATAACCTCAATATGTTTTTATGATGAAGTATGCCATTATGTTCAAATATTTATCTTATTCATTGTAACAGTAATGATGTGGGCAACACTTAATATTCTCCTGCACTTTCCCTGTTGATATTCTGAGAAGTGGAGCAGATGTTCATATATTATAAACCATTTTTAAAGTGCACATGTGTGAGCATCAACTTTCCTATGCATCAAAAAGTAACACAGATTTTAAGTACAATAAATTTAAATAAAAAGATGCAAATCATCTGATTATGGTTTTTACAAGTTTTAGGCAAAATTGCATAAAGCAATCTGTTATGAAAAATGATAAATATTATAAAATTAATAGTTTTTGAAGTATTTTGATGGTTGCATACTTAATCAAATTAATTATAATCAATTATACATGCTTATTAGAATTAATAAAAATGACACACATGCTAACTTGTTGAGATACAGGTTATCTGATCAAATTTTATGAGAACATACTGCCATGATCTTCTGATTACATTTCATTTAGTAAACTGAAAAAGGGTCAACTTTGCGATACATTCGTAGAATCCCTAGTATCAATAATATCTTTTAATTCCATGATAGTTAAAGAATTGCCTTTTAAGTTACATATACATATGTTTTTATATTTTTAGTTAGTTTTTTCATCTATATGATCAAAAGACTGCATAAGAACAACTAAGAGGAGAAAAAGTTTATTTTATTTCATGGTTTCAGAGATACAGTCTATGATCAGCTGACTCCATAGCCTGATGTGAGACTGAACAACATGGTGAAATGGTGTGATGGAGGAAAACATCTTGGAACATGGCGACTATGAAGCAGAGAGAGCTCTGCTCACCAGGGACAAAATATAAACCCCAAAGGCACGCTCTGAGTGACCTACTTCTTCCAGGCATCCCCTACCTGCCTGTAGTTACCACCTAGTGACTCCAAATTAGTGAATTAATCCATGATTAAGTTATACCTCTCTTAGTGTAATTATTTATCTTCTGAAAATTTTTGCATTCTCTCACATGTAAGCTTTTGGGGGGCCCCTAATTATCTAAATATCTAAGAAACAGTAATGTGTGTGTGTGTATATATATATATATATACACACACACACACATATATATACGCATATATATGCATATATATGCGCACATATATATGAGTATATATATATCTGTGTATATATGTATTTTTCAATTCAAAATGTTATATGCTTCAGTATTTCTGGTACATGATATTGAACCCTTAATAAAACCTGTTCTGCATCTTCGACAAAACTTTCATAGACTGTATTATATAATTTTCACAGCATTTAACTATCAGTAGAATTTGAAAAGTTTGATGAACTGTTGAACAGAAGAAAGACTGATGATGTGGAATTGCGAGGGAACATTCTTATAAGTAGTACTTTTCTTTAATGAATGTTTATCTGTTATAAGCTGTGTTTCTTTTTATAACTTCTTCATTACTGGAATTTTAATAGAGCATTTCTACAAAAAGAGTGGTCTCCGCATTAGAACAAGTCTTGGAACTAACCACTTGATCAGTTAGGGGACAAATGTGTGAATTGAGAGTTTGCATGTTGAAAGTCAGAGCCTTTTGTCATTGCCCATGCATCCAAACCTGTCCTTCTTGAACAAGGCAGAGCCCAGGAGAAGGGTTAGACTGTGGGGGTCCCAAGTATATTATTGATGTACAGTAAGAGGGATTAACGGGATGATCTGCAATGACTGAGAAATAGCATCTCCTTTACTGGATAATTTTTGGAAATCCTCCTGAAGAGGAAAAATCTGTATAGTTGACCCTACATATACATAGATTTGACCAACTGTAGACTGAAAATACTTGGAAACAATTTCTCATCTGTACTGAATATGTACAGACATTTTTCTCATCATTATTCCTTGAACAATCCAGTATAACAGCTACTGACACAGCATTTACATTGTATTAGGTACTATGAGTAATCTAGAGATGATTTCATGCATCTCTAAAGTCTAAGGTGGGATGTGCTGTGAGTGTAAATTACATACCACATTCTGAAGACTTCATGTAAATAAAAGGGGAAGTAAAATATCTCATTAGTAATTTATATTGCATTTACACTGAAATAATTTTTGACATGTTCGGTTAAATAAAATATTAGCATTAGTTTCATCTGTCTCCATTTGCCTTTTGTAATGTGGCTATTTATTATTTTTTAAATTTTAAAATAGTTTATATTTTATTGCCACTGGTTGGTGCTGCTTTGGAAGTATTGGGTAAACACACATATAATGACATTGAAGCTTTCTGGTGGACAGCAAATTAAACATTAGTCTAATCATGACATTACTTGACTTTCTGAGCCTTCTTTTAGTTCAAAATTTACCAGAATTCAGTGAAGCAGTTAAACCGCCATAAAGTTTGCTTTGGGTTGGTTAGTATAGAAATGGAGTATGCAGGAGTCTGGGAATTTTATTTTTAATTTCATAAAATATTTTAGCTACATTCCACTGCTACTTTTAGCAATTCATCTATCAACTGTCTGGAAAGAAAAGAAAAATTAAAGATATAGACTTTCTAGAAACAAGACAGTATTGAATCATTTAAAATTATCTCTTCTGTCAGGCACAGTGGTGCATGCTTACAATCTCAGCAATTTAGGAAGCTGGGGCAATAGGATTGCAAGTTCAAGGTCAGTCTCAGCAAATCAGCGAGGCCCTAAGCATCTTAGGGAGACCCTGTCTGAAAATAAAAAAAAGGAAAGAAAGAAAAAGAAAACAAAAAAGAAAAAGAGCTCGGTATGTAGCTCAGTGGTTAAGCAACCCTGGGTTCAATTTGTAGTACCAAAAAAAAAAAAGAAAAGAAAAGAAAACAAGTGTGTGCCTTTGTTGTAGCTCAGTGTGCTTACCTAGCACATGTGAAGCACTGAGTTTGATCCCAGCACTGAAAGAGAGAGAGAGAGAAAGAGAGAGAGAGAGAGAGAGAGAGAGAGAGAGAGAGAGAGAGAGAGAGAGAGAGAGAGAGAGAGAATATTAAAGTGGAGAAAGAAAAAGAAAAAAATAAAGTTAGTAAATATTTATAAAAGCATGATACAATCATTTCAGTGCATTTCATTTCTGATGATTTTCAAATCATTATCATCATCTTCATATGACAAAGGAGGTATGTGAATGGGCAGAAGAAAGATGGGCACCATGTCTGGTCTGCAGAAGAATATAGGACATTCTGTCTTTACAAGCATAGGGAGTATCTCCCCTCATCTTTAAGGCTATAACAATATCAAAATGTAGGTGAAGTTTTTGGTTTCATACTCAAACGTGAGAGTTAAGAAACCATGGAATCAGATAGAAGAATCACCATAAGAAGGCAGCATGTGCTGCACTAATTTGGAGTTTTGTAACCCAAGCCCAACTCAGTAACTACTTAATGCTTCTCTTTCCTTATTAGTAAAAATAAACTTAATAATACCTACCTTTTAGGATGCATGCAATTAAATTGTATGCAATCAATAAACCATAGTCATTGTTATTAAGGTAATAACTAAAGGTTGATAAATTTTCAGGTTACAAAGGAACATTGAACCACAGGAGAGGAATTAACACAAAATAGAAGAGCTTAACTGCTACAAATGCCATTTTCCCATTTTCTCTCTTTTTATGTGACTAAAACACAATGTTTTCTCAGCCTGTAAAATGTCCATTGACCTCTGATTTATAAGAAAGATAAGTCAACACCTAAGATGTTTAGTACTCATAATATAAAATTCACTGTTTAAAGATCTAGTTTTTCTTTTAATCTAACCCTCAAATTTTCAGTGTTAGCCATCCAAATCTTCAAACCTAGTCTAGTTATTTATGATCGCAATTTTGCTTACATTAGAGAATTGGAAAGATGTTTCTTCACTAAGTATAAAAGAGAATAGCCAAAATTTCTTCCCCAGGAAGAAAAGCATGAGATCATTAGCATCTAGGAGCTATTATAAATTGTTTAATGTTGGGTCCCAAATTTTTAGCAACCTGCTGCAACTGCTAAGCATGTATTCAGAGGCAGAAATCCATAGGAAAAGAAACTATGGGTTGAAATGATAACGTATTAAAAATTCTAGGGAGAAGTTTCACAGCAAAAAGGGAAGCACAGCCAGGAAAGTAAAGAAGCAGAATGATGTTAATCAATGTTTGTGGGGGAGTGTATCTCACCAGACAGCTACACTCAAGGCAGCCTAGGATGTTCCTGAAGGAGCAGGAGCGGTTGTTTATGGCAGGTAGAAAAACAGAAAGTTATTCAGAGGCTGGCTCTGTAAAGTATACACCTATGAATTTTTTTTCTTTTTTTTTTCCTGACTGTTGAACAAAAAGAATCAGATCCTAGGTAGATGTGACCATCTCCAAAAATGGAGATGTTTAGGAGTGTTGTTTTGAAGGACCTCCAAAAAGGAGACCCCAACTCTATCCCTTGGATCGAAGGCCACCCCAATCAACCACAGGAGGCGTCATTGATGCAAACCGCAATAGGTGTTTATTCCAGCGCGCTGGGACCCTACTCGTGACTCACGCAGGAGTCCAAGGGTCGAGTCCCTAGCAGAAAATCTTACAAGTTTATAAAGGCAGAAAACCACACATCGGGAGGGGTCGCACATGAAAGGGAGAAAAAGGGAAAAAAAAAAAAAAAAAAGAAAAAAATGGGGGAGCAAAGCTGCCAGGAAATTCCAAAGGGGGTCTGAGTTGTCTGATAACATACAACATGTTTTACAATGTTTAACAACAGGGCGTAGATTCTGGCCAATAGTTTCTGGTAATCCTACCGTTTGAGCACTATCTAGTTATCTGGCTCAATTTACTCTTTTACTCTCTATTTGGGGCTATTTCTTGGAACAGCTTTAGGGGCTTTTTTCCCATTACTGGGAAGGTGACCTTAGGGAGTTAAGACAATGGGAGGGAGACCTTAGGGAGTTGAGATAAAACAGCTTAAAAAAATGTTCATTCTTTAAAACAGCTTAAAAAAATATTCATTCTTTCAGTTTCTTCTTGACAGTCATTTAGTACATTCATTCCTTCATTCACTTATTAACTCACTAATTTTTATTTTTTTTTAAATTGCATGTACCAGTTTCACAGCTGGTATTTAAGTAGTGGAGAAAAAAATCATTGTCATCACAGAACTTAAAGACCCCAAGGTAAATTTTCTTTCCGTTGTAAAAGAATGATAAGTGAAGTAAAATGCAAAAAAATCAAAAAACAAACAAAACAAAACAAAAACACCAAAAACACCCCAAAGGCTTAACAATACCCTGGAAATCAGTTTAGGGTTCCTTTATACAATCATCTACTTATTTTATATTGCCTTAGCACTAACCTTTAGGAATGAGCTTTACTTTTTAATTTTTTTTTTTTTTTTTGTTGTTGTTGTTTTGGTTATGCATGACAGTAGAATTCATTTTGATATAATTATACAAGAATATCTTATTCTAATTAGGGTCCCATTTTTATGGATATACATAATGGTAGGGAATCACCATGAAGAATTCATATATGTACACAGAAAAATTATTTTGAATTCATTCCACTGTCTTTCCTTTTCCTATCCTTTCGCTGCATTCTTCTTTATCTAAAGTACTGAATATCTATTCTTCCCCTTCCCCCCTTTTCCTGGGTTACTTTCCACATATCAGTGAAAACATTCTCTCCTGCTTTTTAGGACTGACTTATTTCACTCAGCATAATAGTCTCCAGATCCATCCATTTATTTGCAAATATCATAAATTTCTTTACTAAGTACTAAGCCATTGTGTATATATACCACATTTTCTTTATTCATTCATCTGTTGAAGGACACTTAGATTGGTTCCACAGTGTAGCTATTGTGAATTGAGCTCCTGTAAACATTGATGTAGCTGTGATACCGCCGTTTACCGGTGACAAGTTCTGCTCCTTCTAATGTTGAAGATTGAACACTAGAGAAGCATGCCAAGGCAAGCATATTAAGCAGGTTTTATTTAAAGCTAATAATGCAGACTTCTCCCGGCAGGGAGAAGAGGGTCATGGCTGATGTTCTAAAGTCCCAAGAAGTGAGCGCACCCTACATCTTTTATAGGTTAAATTCTGTTTTGTCCTCCAGTTCTCTCCCCCCCTTATCTCTAGGGGGCAGAGACTAGGCCTGGTTTTGCATTAAGTGAAAAGCCATTGGCAGGGGGCGGGTCAAGGTGATTCAGGCAGGCAAGGGCCCAGGGGGCATTAATTAGCAGCTCCTGGCTTGCAGTTCTTGATAAAGGCAGGTAAATTTGGTAATCAATGGCCTCCGGAGATCCTTGACATTCCATCCTTACAGGGGCAGTCTCCAACTTCCAGAGGCAGATGACTTTATGGCTTCCATTTCCTCTATTTGACCCGATTCCCTATTTCTACACTAACTACCTGTTCCAATTCTGGCTTCAGCTGCTTACTGTAGTATGTGGATTTTAAACCCTTTGGATATATAGAAATGAGATGGATGGGTGGATCAAATGGTTGACCTAGTTTTTTGAGGAACCTCTATACTGCTTGAGTAGTTGCACCAATTTGCAATCACACCAACCATATATGAGTATATACGTTTCCCCCACACCCTAACCAACATTTATTGTTACTTGTATTTTTGCTTTTTCAGGGATGGGTGAGAGTAACCAGGGATTGAACTCAGGGGCACTCAACCACTGAGTCACATTCCTAAGCCGTATTTTGTGTTTCACTGTCTCATTGAGTTGCTTAGTGCCTCACTTTTGCTGAGGCTGACTTTGAACTCCCAATCCTCCTGCCTCAGCCTCCCAAACTGCTGGGATTACAGGCATGTACCAGCAAGCCCGGTGTTACTTGTATTCTTCATAATTGCCATCCTAAGTGGAGTGAGATGAAATTTCAGTATGGTTTTAATTTGCATTTCTCTAATTGCTAGAGATGTTGAAGATTTTTTTTTTCATATATTTGTTGACTATTCATATGTCTTCTGGGAAACACCTGTTCAGTTTCATTGTTCATTTGTTGATTGGGTTATTTGTTTCTTTTTCTTTTCTTCTTCTTTTTTTTTTCGTTTTGTTTGTTTTTGTTGCTAAGTTTTTGAGTTCTTTATATATCCTGGAAATGAGCCCTCTAGCTGAGGTTCAGGTGGCAAATTTTTCTGCCATTCTTTAGGTTTTCTCTTCATGTTCTTGATTGTTTCCTTTACTGTGAAGAAGCTTTTTAGTTTGAAGCCATCCCATTTATTGATTATCGACTAAAGCTTTACTCTAAAAAGCACAAAACCTTTCCCATTTTTGCTGAACTAGCATTATAAATGACATGCTATTGAAGAACTGTTTCCTCTTGTTTCAGAAATACTAGAGTATAATGCAATTCTGTGTCATTATAATGGGTTGTTAAGCAATGGACTATCACTGTGAAGAAACTATCACGAGTTGTTATCCAGAAATCTTTCCCACGAGTGATTCCAGAAAGTACTAAAAATTATTCTTTCCTGGTTACGATCTAGGACTAAGTTGAGAGTAAATGAAGGTCATTCAACAATGTTAACTTTAAGTAAATCTGAAAAAATAATTTTGGGACTCAAACCAATAAACACTTGACCATATCAATTGACCTTCTTTTCCATAGCCCAAATAAGTTAATATATTTTAATTGTTCTTAGAAAGAAATAACATGGATTTTGTGAAGTATCATGACAAAGAAAAAAAAAGTAGAAAGAACTCGACAAAACATCATTATTATAATCTTATGTAAATATTTTACCTTATGAGAGGAAATGATACATAATTTGAGATATACATCAAATATCCTCAAAACATAAACACATGTATACCAACAAAACACATACAATATCAACGGATTTCAAAACATACAACTCAAACCCATCATCACTGCATTAAAATCAGAAATAAAAATAAAATTGGGGAAACATACATGTTAATGTTATTTCAAACCCTTTTAAAGGACCTTTGGCATAAAGAAAAATGTGAACTAGCTGGGTACAGTGGTGCATGCCTATAATCCTAGCAACTCCGGAGGCTGAGGCAGGAGGATTGTGAGTTCAAAGCCATCCTCAGCAAAAGTGAGGCACTAAGCAACTCAGTGAAACCCTATCTCTAAATAAAATACAAAATAGGGCTGAGAATGTGGTTGAATGCCCCTGAGTTCAAT
Source organism: Sciurus vulgaris (assembly GCF_902686455.1). Taxonomy (NCBI): domain Eukaryota; kingdom Metazoa; phylum Chordata; class Mammalia; order Rodentia; family Sciuridae; genus Sciurus; species Sciurus vulgaris. The sequence goes on from NC_136463.1 coordinate 75,990,117, forward strand.
CCCCAGTACCCTCCCAAACCCCCCCCTCCAAAATACAAAAAACCCCAGAAACACGTGAACTAGAATGGCAAATCATTTAGAAATAGTTGGTAATGAGAATTATTTAACACAAATGCTTCTAGATATGATTAAAATATAAATAAGGAAAAATTACAGCTAAAAATACTTTCAAAAAACCAAGAAATATTTTTAAAAAGCAGGTGAACAGAATTCCATTTGAAGATATTACAAGTTTAAATAATAAAAACATTTAAAAGGGTAGGAATAAAAATTTTAAAATACAAAATTAAGGAAATATTAGACCTGATAAGTATATTATGGCTGCATATTTCATGAAATCAGAAGAAAAACAAAAATTGAGAATTAAAATGCTATAATTAAATTAAAGAAATAATTTCATGCATAAATATTGTCATAAATGATATTTAAATGATCATTTTTGAAAATATTTTTGTAATTTTTTTCTTATAATAGTGGGGGGTCAAACCCAGGATCTCATGCATGCTAGGTAAGCATTCTACCACTGAACTGTATACTTCAGCTCCAAATTTGGTTTTCTAGAAGGTATTTTTAAAAATTTTGTTGTTGTTGTTGTAAATGGACACAATACCTTTATTTTCCTTATTTATTTTTATGTGGTGCTTTGTATTGAACCCAGTGCCTCACATGTGCTAGGCAAGTGCTCTACCACTGAGCCACAACCCCAACCCCTAAAAGTTTTGTAATACTGTTTTACATTACAGGGATGCTCACAAATGCACTGCAGTGTGTCTTTTTTTGCTTGTTTTTCTTCTGTTTTGTTGGTATATATGAAACCTTAGAAGCTCACTTGGCTTGTCCTACTCTGTCATCAAGAAGCAGGTAACATTCATGTTACATTTTCTGTTTCAGAGTCTGGAACAGCTAATTAAATTGCATTATGGGGCTAAAGTAGTACTGATTCCCTGTGGAAAAGAAAAATAGAAGAAAACTCAGGGCAAATATCACTGAGAATAGAAGTGAATTTTCTTCTTTATAAACCTGGTAAGTTGAAATAAGTGCATATTAAAAGAACTCTTATAATACTTCATTCTTGTTTTTTGAGTCACAGAAATGTTTAATATTAGAAAGTAAATTAATGAAAGCCAACAATATTAATATGTTACAGGAAAATAGTATCATTCCAATAAAAGAACACTTAGAAAGTTAAGGCAATCATGCATCATTGGGGTATGTAATTCCAAACTAAGAGCACCCCAACTCAATACTCATAGCAAATATAAATTAAAGAAACTCTTCTTCAACTGTTAAAGACTATCCATCTGAAGTAGCATTATCAGTGATGAAATTTAAGAGAGATTCTAACATAATTATTGATAATGATACGTATTTATGATTCAACATATTTTGGGAGGTCCCAATCAGAACAGCTAAAGAAGTAAGTGCATGTGTGTGTGTGTGTGTGTGTGTAACCTATATATTAAAATTAAATCACACATTATGACCGTTATGTTACACGATGCTACATTGTCTACTAGATATCCAAGATAATCAAGGACCAGTACTAAAACTAAGAAACTGAAGGAGAAACTTCATTCAACTACCAAAAGCAAAGCTTTCCAATATACCAAATACTATTTTCCATAACAAAATACTGCAAACACTAACACCTAACACATAACAAATTGTTTCTTGAACATCATTCCCGGAAGGACTGTTTCCATGCCACATTTTTGTTTTGTTGTGTATGAAATCTGCTTTCTTTGCTGTTTGCTGTTCACACTTGATAGTTACCTGGGTCATTTCAATTTCCTCTCCACAAACTTTTCCCTAATTGATCCTCCTTGTCTTTATGTCTTTATTTAAACCATTCTTAGCACATATATAAAATATTAGGAGATGTTGACCTTAATGGAATACTAAAATGAAGTAAACATCATTAAGACCATCATCCTTGATTTTATAGGAATTCTTTATCAAAGTTTGTCACATTCTTCCCTGGAATGATTGCACAGGTATTTCTATACATGTGCACAGGTACATTATTGCTCCAGTACAAGTGAATTCAATCATCTTCTATGAAAAGTTGGCACATTCAGATGAGTACCTGGAGAGGTGATGAATGTGACTCTATACTTATTTTTTGTATAGAGAGAATTGCAAGCTAAGCTACCAAAACAAGTCAACCAATTTCCAAAGTAGAAGACTATTTAAAATGAACTACTATATTTCACATCAGTTTCTGTGAATTGAGTTATTTTATAATATCATCCTGATGTACAATCTTGTCAAAGAAGTCCATAAAATTCACATATGCTTGATCTTTTTACTCATATGTCAACCATGGAATTATTACTTTCTAATACTTTATTGACTCACATTTTTTAGAGCAAAACAGAAAAGATCACTTAAATATATTATTGTAATATTGCTATAAACTTGATTTCTCACAAATTTAGTTTTTCTGAACTTTAAAATAGTTGTGCTATGTTCAAGGGCATTCAATCCAACTTTCTGCCCATTATACACTTGAGAAAAGAAGATCACTGGGTGCACATTCAACTGGCTTAACAAGTGCATCTTATTTATTGACCTTTTTGCCTTTTCTGCTCCTTGACCCAAAAATATTAAAATGTAATTCAGGATTGCTCAGTGTTAGTATTCCTTTAACTTAGACTTAAAAGTCAATATCTACTCAGATTCTGTCTGGCATTAATAAGGTATATCTTTAATTTGTAAAGGCCCCTCCATGATGTGCACTGAACGATCCAGTGTACCCTGATGTTCTCAACTTCAGATAATAAAAGCACACACATTAAAATACCACAACAAAACAACTTAATATATCTTGACTATTTAATTGAGAGCATGCACCCTAGTATGCAAGAACTAAGAACTGAATTGGATTTCTTCTCAAATTCATGATTTGCACAAAGTGGTTATACTGATGTAAAGAAGTAATGTATTGCCTAATTCTATTGGATTTTGGATATTTTTTATTGTATTCTACCTTAACAATGAAAATGATATAGATAACAAATCATCTCATGGACTTAAAATTATAAGAGCAGTTTATGATTAAAGTCAAACTATGGTTTATAGTACTGTAATTCTACATAGTAATATAATATATAGATATGTAATATTTTATTCATCATTCTACCTTTTACATATATATGTAGTACTACATATATATGTAAAGATTAATGTTAAGATTTATGTTAAGATTAATTGGAATTTTTTTCATTATTTAATGTTAAATTTTCCAATCCATTTACCAAGTTTAATTTTTCATATACGTATGTCTTTTTATGTTATCTCAAAAGTATTTTGTACTTCGTATCAAAATTCTTAATGAATAGATTCTTAAAGTCTGTTTCTTGGTGTTTAATAATCTTAGATGCTGTTGTAATGATATTTCTTTTTAAGTTTGATTTTCTACTTGTTTTTGGTATATGGAAAAAATATGGTGGTCAGCTCTTACATGTTGACTCTTAGATTGAGCAGTCTTGCTAAATTCATTAATTATAGTTGCTCAGACATTTTTTTCAATCTTCTGAGCATATGATTATGTCATCTGAGAATGAAGCAGGGATCATTACTTTTGTTTGTCTTTATGCCATTATTTCATGCTGTTAGCTTATTGAACTAGTCAGGCCTGTCAATAAAATGTTAAATGGAAGATATGAATATGGATATCACTCAGTATTCTTTTCATATGCTGAATTATGTTAAAATGTTGAATTAATTAATCATTTATTGAATGGTTGACATGCCAACTTCCAATCCTAGAATATATACAATTAGTCAGACTATCTGATAATGTAATTGTTATTATATGTTGAAATTGGTTTCACAGCATTTTGCTTTGGACTTGTGCTCCTATGTTCATAGAAAATGTTTTCTTTTTTCTTTTTTTCTTTCTACAAAAGGAACTTTTTCATGTTTTAGGTCAAGGTTAATCTGGACCAAGTAAATGATTTGTGTAATGTATTATTTTTTCAGCTTCTTCATTACAAAAGATCACAAATTCTGATATCTTAACACAAATGTATTGTTACATGGTTTATATGAGTCAAGAGTCTGAACACAATAACACTGTATTCTCTGCTTAAAGCTTCACAATGCCTAAATCAAGACATTGTCAAAGTTACACTTTTTTTTTCCCCCTAGTGTAAAGGGGAAGAATCTATATTTGTATGTGTATTCATTCAGGCTGTTGAAAAATATAGAACTGAGGTCCCCATTCTACCCAGGGTGGCAATCAGGGGCTTTTGCTTCAGTTCTTTAAGACCTTGAGACTCCCTAAACCATTTTTCTTCACGTACTCACCATCATCTCCAAGTCTTCATCACATTTCTTACCTGTCTGACTTCCATTTCTGCTTTCCACTCTGCCTTCTCCTATCTCCTATTCCTACTACCAGTCAGAGAAAACAGTGTGCTTTCCAGGGCTCTTAAGAGTAGATTAGATTTACTTAGATAACCTCTCCTCTCTTAGATATTTGCTTCCTTTAACGTCATGTAACCACATTGACTCACAGTCACAGGTTCTGGAAATATGGAGGTCTGAAATCTTGAGGGTTAGGTGGACAATCCTAGACATTTTTCCTACTACTAGTAACACTTTATTTTTTGGGTAGAAGATCTAGTACCACTTCTTTTTTTGGTAGAAGATTTCTGGAAAAATGTGTGCAAAATTTTACCTTAAATATCTGAGTAGGGTATTTTCTTCCTTAGTAAGTAAATTTTCTTCCTTAAATATCTGAGTAGGGTATGTTCTTTTTTGAAAAGTGGTCTATTACTTTAAGTAAAATTCAGTTTATTTCATCATTCCAGAATTATTCTTCTATCAGATTTAGTAAATGATTTTTCAATAAATTTCTTCATACTATGTAAATTTCTGCTTTCAATGGAACATCATTTTAAAAAATGTGCCCTTGTGTTTTTTGTTTTAAGTATTTTGACGTTCTATTTTATTCTTGATTTTAATGTACGAATTCCTCCAAAATTTATTATTTTTATATTTTGTTTATCATTATATTAGAGTTTTACAGTACTGGCCTTTGAGATCACTGATTTCACTTTTGCAAGGATGTTTTCTATTTTTTTTAAATCTGCTTCATGAATTATTTTATTGCATTTTTGGTAAAATTTATTTTAACTCATTAATCTGCAGAACCTTGTGGCATGTATATTTAAGACTAAAAATTTCAAACAATATGAGTTTATCTTCATTCAATTAATTTTGGTATACTTTACCACCATCATTATTCAGTGAAAATAATTTCTAATTTCTACTTGGTACATTTTATAAAATATAGGCTTTATTTTTAGAACAATCTTAAATATATAGAAAAATTGAACACATGGTGTTTCCATATATCTGTTTCCAACCTGTATTCATACAGTTTCCCTAATTAATATCTTATACAATCATGGTACACATATTACAATTGAATTAATATTGATGCAGTATTATTAAGTAAAATCCATACGTTTTTGCATATATTCTAGATTTTCTTTCAGAATCTCATCTGGAATACCACTTGACATTTAATCCTGATGCCTTCTTAGATTTCCTTTGACTAAGGCAGTTTCTTAGACTTCTCTTGTTTTGGATGGCCTTGACAGTTCTGAGGTATCACAGTCAGGTACATTATAGAATGGCCCCTACTGGAAATTTTCTGATTTTCTTTTTTTCATAATGAAAGTAGAGTTAGGAGTTTTGAGAAGGAAGATCACAGAGGTAAAGTGCCATTTTCACCATATACTGTCAAAGTTATATGCTATCAACATGATTTATAGCTGTTGACATTTACCTTGAGCACTTGGCTGAAGAAGTGTTTGTCGGGTTTTTCACTGCACAATTATTTTCCAGACTTTGTTTAGAATTAATTATTTGAAAGAAATCACGCATAATCCACACTTAAGAAGCAAATACTGTCTTTTTCAAATAATTTATTAATAAATATTTTTCATAATATCAAAATGAATAATTTTAAAATATTTTCATATCTATCTTAATTTCACATTGCAGTCAGGGCACATGCACTGAACTACTTAAGTTTCTTGAAATTTTTGACATCTTCCTTATGATTCACTTTATAGAATAATTTTGGTAAATTTTCTATATGCATTTTTATTTTTTTAATTTTTCTATTCTAATTAGTTATACCTTGAAAATAATATGTATTCTTTAATTGTTGGGTGCAAAGTCCTACCTATGCTTATTAGATAAATATGTTATTCATGTTTTTTAAATATTCTGTATTTTTAGCAATTTTTTGTCTAATTCTACCTGTTACCCAAAATGGATAATTAAAAATAATTTCCAGTTTACAATGAAAAAACTTGAACAATAAAGTAATACTGAGTTTTAACCTAAAAAACAAATTAAATGTTCATGAGTCCATATCAATATAAATAAATGATTGAATAAATATATAAATATGATGTGGGCAAATGTGCCATGCAGAAGATTTTCAAATAATTTATGCTGCTATTTTGCCCTCAAGGCGCAGAAGCATTCCAGACAATCATACATCTGATAAATTACCTCAGCCAGGTGGTCAAGTTATTACCCCATGTTAAGTCACAATGATATAATGTCATGAGAATGGCATCTCTGTGGTCTTTCTTCCAACAACCACCACCCCAGTTTAATCATGAGACAAACATCAGATCCCACCTTTTGAACAGTCAACAACAAATACCTGGCCAACCTTGTCAGTCATTCAAAACAAGGGAGAATCTTTCATTGCCAAATTAATTCTAGAGAGACAATATGAGTAAAAGTAATGTGTTTCCCTGTATTCAATTCCAGAATAGTAACAAGACATCAGGGAAAACTTGAGGAAATCTGAATATAAGTGTGAACTTTACTTAATAATAGTGTGTTTGTCTTGATGCATTAATTCTAACAAATATAAGAAGTTAATGATGGAGAAAATGAACACAAGGTGTTTGAGAACTTTCTGTACTACCTTCACAGTTTTTCTTTAAATCGAACTGTTCTAAAAATAAAATTTTTAAATTTTTTAAATCCTATTTTTCTATTATTTTCATTTTGAAGATTCATCTTCTGGTTACTATGCTGTCATCCTCTGAAGCAGAAATAGTTTGCATTTTACATGCAAGTTTAGACCTGTATTAGTTATCATGTAACCGTGAGCTAGTCATCAAGAAACATAGTCTAAGGATGTGATAGAGTACTAAGGCAGAGCCACCATGGAAGAGCTGGGCTGCTCAGCTCAAGACTTGCTAGTATTTGAAAAGAACAAACCATTTTGTGATTTGAGGTACTGTTAACTTTTCTGTTAAAACCAATTTGAGTCTTTATTATAAATACGAATACTTAGTAATTATTTCAGTGCACTAATGAGTAATTTTTTTAATATTATTGGGCAGAAACATTTGATATTGTGGGCAGTACTTAAAATTTTGGTTTTATTTCTCTTTCCAACAGTGTACTGTTTTGAATAATGGAAAATAAATAATAGTGGCCATCTCTGTTAAGAAATTATGAGGTGTATTCAGATAAGAAAATGCTATTGAAACTAAATACATGTGAATGATACTATTTGCTCTTCCATTTGGTAGCTGTATCTATGAATAAAGTAATTAACATATTCAAGTATTTTTCTTACGTGACAAGTAAGTGCACTTACTCTTGAGAGATTATTTGTACAAATACAAGAACAAAATAACATATTTATTATTCTAAGCAGGAAAATGAAAGCCACCTAAGAAAGGTTGATTGTCTTTCATTTTAGATGTAAATTCTCTAGTAAAACTTCTCTACCTTAATCAGGAATCAGTAGTATCTCACATAAATGACTGGAGGTGAAAAGCTATCTTCTTAGTAATAGTGACAACTTTTTAAGCCAAGTACTAAGTGCCATTTTCCTTGCAAGAAACATCTTTGTTAGTTATCAACTATCATCAATCCATAAACATATTTCTATGTTATATTAAGGAATTGGATCTTAGAGGGAGCTTGGTTAACCTTGCAAAGACCTACAGTAAATACCAAGCATGTGACAAAAATTCAAGGTCCTAATTTGCAGTCAAGTATTTCTTTCTTTTCTGTGTTACTACATACCAGCTAAAATAAATATTAAGTGTAAGAAAAATATAAAATTAGAAATTGAGCAGATCAATTCCAAATCACTTTCACTTACATTCTTGATTTTCTCAAAACTCTAAGATACTTCTAGATAGAGTAGAAATCTACAATGAATGAAGTTTGAGACCATACAGCCAGAAAATTGCAGAGACTGGCTCACGTGCAGCCCTGTTACCTCCTTCTGGACCTATCTATTCTCCCATGTTCTTTTAAAAATTCTTAGCTAATTTAAGTACCTCAATTGTGAAATTTTCTTTGAAATCTGATCCCATTCTCCTTGTTCAGCAATGTTTATGTTTTGACATCTTCATAATGAATGTATTTGAAATAAATGTACTCATTACTCTAACAAGCTTTTTATTCCAGTTTAAACCCAAGCTGTGTTTCTTTTTTTTTTTTTTTTGCGGTGCTGGGGATCGAAAGGCAAGCACTCTACCGACTGAGCTATCTCCCCAGCCCCCAAGCTGTGTTTCTTACTGTCCTTCACTCCCCAGATGCCCTCTGCTCCTCCTCTTTAAAAAAAAAAAAAAAAGTATTAAAGTTGTTACTTAGATCCATAGCTTCAATTTTTCTCATCTACCATTCATAGTTTTAACTCAGCACATTATGACATGCACAAACTTCTGTGCTAAACCTGATCTTGCAAAGGACCCCAACAGCATTTAAGTTACCAAATTGAAAGGATATGATTCTGACTTCATTTTCTAATCATGGTTTTGACACTTGGGTCATGGCTGTCCTTTTTTACACAGCTTTCTTCTTTCTGTGCCATTGCGCTCTGTTCTCTGTCTTCCCCCTTTTCCTCATTGCTCCTTGTGGGCTTTGCCTCTTTTTATTCTGTCTGCCTCTGAATGATGACTGTCCTCAAGCTAACTGTTGGACTCCATAGACTTTGGTTCTGGTCCTAATCTCTAGTTTTTCTAGGTTAGCTAGAGGAATTGGGTCTTAGAGAAGCCTGGTTAACTTTGCAAAGAACTACATTTAGTAAATACCAAACATTTATGAGTTCCTTCACTTCAAGGGAATCAAAATGCAACCTGTAAAAAATAAAAAAAAATTTAAAAATAATTTTAAAAAAATAATAATCCCTGAATTGTGGGGAAATGGTTCAACACAAAATCTGAAAATGAGAAAAGTTCTGACATTATATTCAAACCCAGAAGCTCTCCTTGTTTGTTGATCTTTTAAGTAGACTGTGTACCCTTCCTGTCCTACCCATCAGTAGCAAGACAGTTATGGCAAAAAGCCTGACAACATCAATGCTTCATCCTCCAGGGAAATGTTAACAGAAGCGAGAAGGGACTAAAAGAAAGTCCTTCACACTCTCCTGTGTCTTGGCTACATCTCCTGGAAGCCTCTGGTCTGACTAGAGCTGTACTTGAGAGGGTTGTCTTTGAAAGTTGGAGAAAGGGACAGATGTAAAGGACTGAAATATAAGACAGCTCTTTAAAAATTTATATCCTTTGTATGATATGGTCCGAAATTTTAAAACATCTCTCAAAATACTTTAAGTTGTTTTTCCAAACTCAGTCGTTAAATTTCCTGAGTCATAGGGAAATGGTCAAGGATATTCTTCCCTACGAGATGGCTCATGAGAGGAAGTAGATCTATACACTCAGACAGCTTACATAATCCACTCAGGTGTGTGTCAAACTAAGCACACCATTTCTAAATTCACCTTTATTCCTTCATTGAAGCCAATCAAGTGCAAGTGAGTGATGATGGTATTATAATGGGAATGACTTCTCACATAGAAAAAAATGAATTTATTCCTGATTTTGGTAGTCAGGTAATAGTTACAAAATACAAAGGCCCAATCTGAGGCCGATTAACTACTTAGCCCATGATGCTTAAGCTTCCAGATGCTCATCTGCACAAACTCAAATTAGATATGTGTTCACACAGCCATATATTCAGTAAAATTTGGAAAAGCAAGATATATTGCCCACAGAGCAATACATAGAGGTTTAAAACTGCTATCACAAGTCTATTTAATTCTTCTCCATTACATTGCTTCTTGAGTCCTGTGGTCTCAGAATGGTAAGAACAGGCTGTTGAAGATTCATATGGTTTGACTTCAAATTGGGACATTTATCTTAGCATTGTGATATTTGTGATATATTACTGCTTTTAAATTTTGGAATTATTTTTCTCATTCTAATTTGATATTTTAGCTGTATATACATACATTACATACATAGAATTTATTTTTTCCTTTAATAAAAGCCACTCTCACTCCCTCAATTAAAGTAAAACTGTCTCCACAGAACCTGAGTATACCTCTGACTCCAGATTTTGCTTAGATCCCACTAGATACATAGCATCCATTTTATCCAAACAAGGTCAAGTTAACCTCCTCCTATACCACACATTTCTTATTAAAATGATAGTTCTACTGGATCCATGGAATTTTCCTGCTTATCTGTGGGAAACTGTTGCTGCTTGCTGACAGGGCTGCTTCAAGCAGCTCTCCGCATGGCTTCTCTTACGGGAAATGGCGGCTTCTTTGTCTTTTCGCTTGCAGAAAACCACCGCTCCTCGCGCTTACAGCCCGACCAGCGGGACAGAAGACACGTACACTTCAGCGGTTCATGAAGCAGCTTCCCCTTTATTCCAATAACATCCTCAATATATAAGCAGTCTCATGCATAAGCAATTGTAACCAGATATGTCCATCCAATCCTGTTAAAGGTCAAGCAGTCACTGGCTTGAGCATACATGTAAAGTATATCTGTCCACACACTAGGCAGCTGAACTGATTATAATACAGCCAATTGTAAACATGTTCTGCCTTTCTCCATTCATATTCAGAACGCCGTTTGCTCTCTGCCAGTCGCCATCTTTGGATGCACGTGGCGTAACCCTGGGCCCCGGGTTCCACCCATCACACTTATCATCTTATTATCTCATTCCATCTCCTGTCTAATCTTTCATCTTGGCTGAGAGACGGTATCTGGATGTCTTCATTGTGCACTTACCTGTCTTCAACTCTATGATCTTTAATTCCCTTTTGCTTCTTAACTGTCTTCTGGTTCTTGGACTTCAGTGAGGGCTCTAGGAGCTGCATCAGAACTCATTGGCAATTAAATTCAAATGCAAATTCCAAGTCCTACTTCTGGTTTAGTGGATTAGAATCTACATTTTAAAAATACCAGGGTGATCCCTATATCTGTTTGTTGAGAGAACTGTTCTCCCTTACTCTTTGACAAATGCCAGTATACATCTCACATCATGAAAACAGAATTTTAATAAGAGTTTGCCCCTAAATTTATAATCAATTGTGCAGACAATGATTTATCTTTTACTTATTTGATAGATAAACCAGTAACCAGTATCATAATATTTTCTAAAATCTATTGAACTGTACAAATTTGGCATTCTTGTAGATGAAAAATATTAGCTATTTCATATGAATCTGACATATTTCTATAATGTTGTTACATTTTACATACAGTTAATCCTACACACACACACACACACACACACACACACACACACACACATGCACATCATTCTTCCCATATGTATGCAGAGTACCTGAGGATTAAATGACTTGGGTAATGACAGAGCTATGATAATTTAGGAAGGATTTAAACTCAAGCTGTCCAACTCTGAAGCATGCACATTAGACATCATGCTATATAGTCTGCAATTTTTAGTAATTTTAGGAATGAGTATTCTTTCTGCATGCTCAACTAAACCTTATAGAATCTTGTCAGTTAAGCAGAAAGGGTGAAATTGAAATGCTTTGACCTAGGCTGGTGGGGTAGTGCTACAGAGTTCTGTTGATTGAGCAAGGCTTTGTGGCTTACCTGGTCATCCTTATGATACCGCCATTTACCGGTGACGAGTTCTGCTCCTTCTAATGTTGAAGATTGAACACTAGAGAAGCACGCCAAGGCAAGCAGATTAAGCAGGTTTTATTTAAAACTAATAATATTGAAAGTGATACCGCTCTTTACCGGTGACGAGTCCTGCTTCCTCAGGTGTTGAAGTATAACGCCGGAGAAGCACGCCGAGGCAAATGTAGAGTGGAAATGCAGCTTTATTAAAGAAAAGTAAAAGCAGACTTCTCCCGGGTGGAAGAAGGGGACCCAAAGGCGGAATCCGTGGGATGAGCAAATCCTGTCCTTTTTATGGGTTTTATTCTCCCATTCTCTCCCCTTATCTCTTTCCTTCCTGCCTACAGGTTAGGCCTGGTTTTGCAGGTGAGAAGCGGATGGGGCAGGGGAGGGTCAAAGTGACTCAGGCAGGTAAGGGCCCAGGGGGCATTAATCAGCATCTTCTTGCCTGCAGTCTCTGACAAGGGCAGGTAAATTTGGTTATCAATGGGTTCTGCAGGTCCTTGACATTCCATTCTCCCACAGCAGTCTCCAACTTCCAGAGGCAGATGGTTTTATGGCCTCCATTTTCTCGATCTGACCCGATTCCCTATTTCTACACTAACTGCCTGTCCCCAATTCTGGCTTCAAAAGAATGGACATTTTTTTAAGCTGTCTGTTTTATCTCAACTCCCTAAGGTCTCCCTCCCAGTGACGGGAACAAAGCCCTTAAAGCTGTTCCAGGAATCAGCCCCAAACAGGGAGTAAAAGGGTAAATTGAGCCAAATAGCCAGATAGTGCTCAAACAGTAGGATTACCAGAAACTATTGAACAGAATCTACGCCCTGTTGTAAAACATTGTGAAACATGTTGTATGTTATCAGCAAACCCAGACCCCCTTTGAAATTTCCCGGCAGCTTTGTTCCCCTTTTCCCTTTCATGTGCGACCCCTCCCGATGTGTGGTTTCTGCCTTTATAAACCTACAAGATTTTCTACTAGGGACTGACTCCTCGAGTTGGGTCCCAGCGCGCTGGAATAAACACCTCTTGCGGTTTGCATCAAGTGACACCTCCTGTGGTTGATTGGGGTTGCCGTGGATCCACTGGACAGAGTTGGGGTTTCCTTTTTGGGGGCCTTACAATACAGACTTCTCCCGGCAGGGAGAAGGGGGCCATGGCTAATGTTCTAAAGTCCCCAGAAGTGAGCGCACCCTACATCTTTTATAGGTTAAATTCTGTTTTGTTCTCCAGTTCTCTCCCCCACCTTATCTGTCCTTCCTGCCTATGTGACTAGGCCTGGTTTTGCATTAAGTGAGAAGCCATGGGCAGGGGGAGGGCCAAGGTGATTCAGGCAGGCAAGGGCCCAGGAGGCATTAATTAGCAGCTCCTTGTTTGCAGTCCTTGATAAAGGCAGGTAAATTTGGTAATCAATGGGTTCCGGAGATCCTTGACATTCCATTCTTCCAGGGGCAGTCTCCAACTTCCAGAGGCAGATGATTTTATGGCCTCCATTTCCTCGATTTGACCCGATCCCCTATTTCTACACTAACTACCTATTCCCAATTCTGGCTTCACTTACATATGTGAAGCACAGTAAGGACAGTTTGGATCACAGTGGTTTCTACACAAAGTTATGCCTTGGGCTTCTGCATATGGGTCATTGAAAAATTTCATTCAACTCCATTCTGATTTCTTTCAATTTAATTGGCAGTCATAAATTGAAGTCTGATTTTATGTTCATGTTGAGGTTTAAGGTCTTTTATATTGAAACATTAAGCATTCCTAGAAATGTAATGTAGGAAGATTGTCTTCCAGTGAACTCTTTGAAATTGGAAATTCAATATTTTAAATTAATTCTTAAGGTTCAAGTTTTTAGAATCTCTCATTCTCTTCCTAATGCTCCAACTTCCTTTCATCCCTCATGCCTAATTTGATTGAAAAAAAAAGTCTCTTAATAGTATGTTTTACACAAGTAATATAAACATATATGTAATTATAGATGCTGAATATTACATGCATCTCTCTGTTTTCTGTGGGCGTGTGTATATGTGTGTATAAGTACAATAAGAGAACTGAAGACAGCTTCTGAATGTGTGGCTTTAGAGATAGCTTGTGCATGTTAAATGTTTACTTTTACTGTGTGCCAAGTGAAAGAATGGACATTTTTTTAAGCTGTCTGAGGTCACCCTCCCAGTTATCTTAACTCCCTAAGGTCACCCTCCCAGTCATCTCAACTCCCTAAGGTCACCCTCCCAGGAATGGGAACAAAGCCCTTAAAGCTGTTCCAAGAAACAGCCCCAAACAGAGAATAAAAGGGTAAATTGAGCCAGATAGCCAGATAGTGATCAAACAGAATGATTACCAGAAACTATTGAACAGAATCTACGCCCTGTTGTAAAACATTGTGAAACATGTTGTATGTTATCAGCAAACCCAGAACCCCCTTTGAAATTTCCCGGCAGCTTTGTCCCCCTTTTCCCTTTCATGTGCGACCCCTCCCGATGTGTGGTTTCTGCCTTTATAAACCTACAGGATTTTCTGCTAGGGACTCGACTCCTGGAGTTGGGTCCCAGCGCGCTGGAATAAACACCTCTTGCGGTTTGCATCAAGTGACGCCTCCTGCGGTTGATTGGGGTTGCCGTCCATCCATGGGACAGAGTTGGGGTTTCCTTTTTGGGGGCCTTACATTTGGGGGCTCGTCCGGGATAAGATGGCCCCCCCTCATCCGCGGAGTCGATCTTGGAGGTAAGAAGGGGTACCCTAAAGTTGTCTGTCTTTGTCTTGTGTTTTGTTAGTTGGTCTGGTTCTGTGAGCGCGCTTTCGGTTTCGGTGGCAACCGTTCGGTGACTCGTGAGAGTGGCCGGACAGTGGCCGGTAGACGTGCCTGGGGGGCCACAGGTTGCAGCCCTGGGGGACGCCCTAAGGGTGGAAGGAGAGCCAGGGACGCCTGGTAGTCTCCGTCGGTAAGGGCGCTGATGGGGTTCAATTGGTGGATCAGAGATTGGCGCCCGTCTGTATCTGGTTCTGTTGTGTGTTTGTGGCGGAGGTGGAGGAAGGGTTGGAACAACTGCGGGGTTCTCGGCCCGGGCTACTCTCGGGTGGACCCCAAAGGTTCCTTCTCTGGACTCCCCCTCCCGACAGCCCTAAAGGGTAACTTAGCAAAGTAGTTTCAGTCTCAAAAGTAATGAAAAATAAGGTCTCATAATTTTAACATCCAACCTGTCCGGATGAGATGGCTAAAATGCCTTAGACACAGAGTTTCTGTTAAAACCTGTTAGATCCTTCCAGATCTCAGTCCAGGCTTGCATTGAAATATAAATAAAAGAAGCCTAAAGGCTCAGTAGGAGACCAGTCTCAAACCCAGGGAAAGAAAAGGTAAAAAGAGTCTTTAAAACTCCAGCAAAGTAAATGCTATATTTTTAATTATATGTTTTTTTGAGCTCATGATTTTTTGATCAGTTCTATTTTTTATTCAACTAGAGTTTTTGAACATCTGTTACACTGCAATGAGATTCACCTATAAGTTACAAGGGCTTGATTTTGTGTTATTTGTATGTTGTGCTGTCTGATGTCATGTTTCGTCTGTATCAAAACTGAGCACTCCTAAAATTAAAATTTAAAAATGGATCCAGATACTTTTAATTCTCGTGATTTAAAAAGGTTCAAATTGGGTAAACTAATAAGAGTAAAATGTCTTTGAAAATAACTTGCAAGTCTCTAGGTGGTCAAGCTAATAAAATATTGATGTTAATAAAATGTCTAATATCAATTGTTTCTAGGACTTTTCTTCAACAGGGAAGAGACAGCAAATACTGTACAGGACACTTGTCTGATATCTTGGTTTTTACAGAATAAGTGAATTAGAGTTAACATGTATGGGATTACTCTAATGTGTTTGTAGAGATATCTGATTAATTTACAAAGTTAAAATGCTAATTGTTAAATAACATTGAGTACTTTTAACTCCTTAAATGCCATGGGGTATCATACTTAAACATTATTGGTGTTTTCATAGGTTGGTAAATAAAAGGGTTTAAACTTGCTTTGTGTCATCACTAAACTAAAAACAAGGTTACTAAGAGTTATGTCCTAACAAGTGCAATTCTGTATACAAAGGGTCCCAAAAGTTTCAACTGTGTTTCAACTATAAACAACAGAATATTTAATCTTATTAAAATAGAGTAATTTAAATTCAGAAATTTCATAAGAGTTGTTTCAGAATGTGAACAAAAAAGGGTCAACGAATAGGAAAGAGAAAAATAAAAGGTTCTGGGTATGGAAATATATTTAGTAAAAGGAAAAAGGAAATGTTTCTGGGTAAGAAAGTGCTTGTGTGATGAAATACATGAGGGTCTAAGTAAGTGCTAAGAAAGTCTGTGTAAGTAAAGGGCAAGTTTCAACAAGTTTGTGTGTAACTAAGTTGGTTATATGTATGTGAGACAGGTAAAACTATTGAAGGTTTTCCCTAAGGTGAAATACTAGTGTTCTGATATAAACCAAAGTTTAATCTATATGGTAGAATGACATGGTAAAATGACAAGGATTTGAAACACTAATTTACTCTTAACTTTGTGTCTATTAAGTTTTATTCTTTAGAACAATTAGTCTTAAAAATTGGGGTGTATACAATTATGGTTAAACAACTATTATAGAGTATTGTACTTTGTTACAGAGTCTACATTTCTCTTTAAAAACTCAATTTGGTAAGGTAAAAGTGTCAAGGTATTTGTGAAATGGTCACTAGTTGTATATTAAATGTGTTCATATTTTTCAGGACCACAAGTTTTTAAAGCAAGGAATTTATTAAGCTCTGCTCTCCTCCAGATTAAACTTGTCTGTAATGGTAATCTTAAACTTATAAAGAGTAAATTTTATTGGAGATTTATTTCTATCATATAATGTTCTATTATAGGACCTGCTATCAATAGGGTATGTGTAAAATTTGTTACTTTTTACACTGAGATAAAGAATTTCAAATGTAAATGTATTTCTAAACATTAGAGTCTGATTTGTTTAAAGGTTAATATTGTGAAATATGAAAGAAACATGAAAACATTTTGCCACTTAATCACACAAAAGGAAAGTTAAAAGCTCTCTCAGCCTTTCTTTGATTCATGTTTTAGATACTGTGTTAAATTGTATTAATTATAAAGTTTATATAGACTCAGGAAACAGTATATGTAAACTACTTAATGATATTTAAGGAAGAAGCAAAGATCAACATCAGAATTAAAACACTTAAGATCTGTAAAGAGCCCTGCCTTACCTGAGATAAGGCTCTGCCTCCCACCTTACTGCATGTTAGAGTGACTCCAAAATAAGTCAGACTTCAGCTTATTTAAAGTTATAGTCAAAATATTGGTTCTTGTTGTAAAAGTACTGTGATCTCAAATAGGGGATAGAATGTAGTTCTCAATCAAAATTGAAGATAGCTATTATACAAGCTGAATATATTTTTACTCTTGCTAATTTCATTTTGTAAAACTGTTACCTGTTAATGTTTTGCAGAAGTAGCTGCTCCAAGAACACACAACCTAGGTAACTTGTGATAATAAGCCATCACCTATAGAATAGATAGTGGTAACTTGCAGTACTAATGCAGACTCCAGTTAGATAAAAGGGTAAATAACTGTAAAGTTATGGACATTAAAGTTAAAGCCCATTACTCTTAATTTATGACTGGTGAGACTGGCTTGCTGGATAATTAAGATCCAACTTAGAAATTGGAGTTAAATACAGAGGTCAAGAAAAGTCCATATTTGGGTCTTGCCCTCAACGTTAGCCTGAACCCAGGGAATAAGAGAACTTCTCTAAGGAACGTTGCAACTCTGGGTCACACAACCTCCTGATCAAGGAGATTGTTGACTAGAGGATGAAAAATCATCCAGTTCATCTGCTGCAGAGGAGGGTCATGGAAAAGGGGAAACATCCCTTGATGTTTCTAAAGGAAGTCACCTCATCAAGAGACCCTGCCTAATCAAAGTCACTGGTGGAGCTAAGGAGCCGCTCTTAAGTTCTGTACGAGTGACCCCTGTGGGAACTCAGCTGACTCTTTAACAAGACAGGAACCAGGTCAATTTCACCAGCTTGATCTTAGATACCCAGCAAAACAGTTAAAACCAAAATATAGCCATTCTTGAGCATTTAAAGGAAATAATAATTAAATGTAACTTAAGATGTACACTTGTATTAGCCCACTAGAATAAAGGCTGGAAGCTACAAATGAGAGGAAGATTCTTCAGCAAATGTGCCTGATAACTATCAAGAGAAACTGCCAGAGTCAGAAGTTTTTAGTCAGTTTAAGGCCTGCAGACCTTCCTAAGCTACATAGGTAGACTTAATCTATGTTTGCCAGTATGATTATCTATTTCTAAGTAACAGAAGTATAGAGATCTCTACTAAACACAGGTTATACCAATAAAGGGATATTTTACAAAATCAGATGACATTAAGTAGCTTAATTATATTTTTTGGAGACATCTATGATAACGTTAAAGTCCCCAAATAAAGGCCTTGTCCTCTCCAGCCTTTGCTAGGCCTAGTTATGGGAACAATTTCTCAGTTCTTTCACCTCCTGGTAAGAGATTAACTTCTGTCATTTTTGTGATACTCAGTGGCATGTTTCAGATGCTGCAACATTTACTTTGTGCTAATCTCATTTCAGTACTCATGTCTTTTTGTTCTTCTATCATAGAAGCAGCCACCCCCAGATGACTTTACAACCTGCTCTTCCCCAACCGGGCTTCTTCCTGGGACCCCTCGATTGACCCGATTTTTTAAAAAAGAAGGAACTCCAAACTTGCCCCTCGCTGCCCCCATTCAGCTTCGAAGCAGCCAGAATGACTGACGCCCCTTTTCATTTCCTTAACAAGCAGTTACGGGTTCCTAAAGCTAAAGGGGGGAATGAAGCCAGAATTGGGAATAGGTAGTTAGTGTAGAAATAGGGGATCGGGTCAAATCGAGGAAATGAAGCCATGAGGTCATCTGCCTCTGCAAGTTGGAGACTGCCCCTGGAAGAATGGAATGTCAAGGATCTCCGGAGGCCATTGATTACCAAATTTACCTGCCTTTATCAAGGACTGTTTATCAAGGACTGCAAACAAGGGGCTGCTAATTGGTGGCCTGCCCCCTCGGCTCTTGCCTGCCTGAAATCGCCTAGTCACCTTCATCAGGGAAATAATAAGTGCTGTACAGGTACTAATGCTCAGGCAATAATACCAGTCCCTCCGCCATGGAAATAGCTTTGGAGAAGAGTATATAGAGACAGAAGTTCCATGATTAGAACTTACCAGAAAAGAAAATGGGGAAATGAAAGAATGGACATTTTTTTAAGCTGTCTGAGGTCACCCTCCCAGTTATCTTAACTCCCTAAGGTCACCCTCCCAGTCATCTCAACTCCCTAAGGTCACCCTCCCAGGAATGGGAACAAAGCCCTTAAAGCTGTTCCAAGAAACAGCCCCAAACAGAGAATAAAAGGGTAAATTGAGCCAGATAGCCAGATAGTGATCAAACAGAATGATTACCAGAAACTATTGAACAGAATCTACGCCCTGTTGTAAAACATTGTGAAACATGTTGTATGTTATCAGCAAACCCAGAACCCCCTTTGAAATTTCCCGGCAGCTTTGTCCCCCTTTTCCCTTTCATGTGCGACCCCTCCCGATGTGTGGTTTCTGCCTTTATAAACCTACAAGATTTTCTGCTAGGGACTCGACTCCTGGAGTTGGGTCCCAGCGCGCTGGAATAAACACCTCTTGCGGTTTGCATCAAGTGACGCCTCCTGCGGTTGATTGGGGTTGCCGTCCATCCATGGGACAGAGTTGGGGTTTCCTTTTTGGGGGCCTTACACCAAGTACAATGCTAATCAAACAGTTGGTCCCACAGCACAGCACCCCATGCAGTGTGCTTGAGTTTGCATATGAATCCTTTTATATTTTAATATTAATCATAAAGTATAAGTATAATGATGAATTGCTTCTAAGTACAATATCTGTGTTTTGGAAAATAAATATTCATTTCTATGATAAGTCTTCAAGAAAATTATTGATAGTGTGATTTATACAAAATCCATGAATCTGGGCCAGCATTTTTTAAAGGTAATTTCATTTTAAGGGTCTTGAAGAGAGATGTTTGGTTGCAAATTTTAATTGAAAATATTATTCATTAATTTAATATTAATTCCACAAAGATTTACTAAGAATTTACTTTAGTCTTTATTTTTCAGCAGTTTATTCTATTGGGATCTCAAAGATGTACAGAGTGGTAGCATAACTTTGTAAATTCTGTTTTGAGGTGTGAACAGAGGACTGTCAGAGAAATAGATTTTGAGACCTCTCTTACATATGTAATATTCAATAAAATTAAGCATAAATTCAGTAAAATTGCAGTTTGCCTTTGAAGTCCTTGAAAAATCACTTTGTATACTTAGAAATAATGATTTCTTGTCCCCATATTTGAGTTACTGTATTCAATTTTAGGTATGTGTTCAGACACTATTTCATGAGAAACTTAATTATCCTTTTTTTGTTAGGCTCAACACAAACAAATGTTTTGCTTCCAAGGATCAGAATACATCAAATTTAGGGCAGGCAAAGTTTTATTTTAGCATTTAATGTACAAAAGAGCTTACTAAGCAAATGAATTAGGTAAGAGGGACAGCGAAGGGGTATTTATTTATTCAACCTAGGAAATCAAAGTAAAACCACAACACAACTTGAAAACAATTTGCATGTGAATGTATGCTAATTAAAGAAAATATGTTTATTCATTGAAGCCATTTTTTTAGTAGGACTTTAGTGACTGAATTCCTTTTTATTTTAACAATTGGCATTAGTATTAGGTCTAAAACTAATGAAACTGATATATATGACAATGTTTAATGATCAAAACCAAGATTATCTTTCCATACATATTCTAAACAATAAAAAATTTATTTTTATTAATGAATTATTTCAGGACTATAATTAATTCCTGGCCAATGTCAAAAGATAAAAGTTTTTCTAAAATAAAATTATTCACGATTTTGAAACATAAGAAAAGATTGTTTAAAATATTTTTTCAAAGAGAAAAATAAAGATACATATTTAATTATGTTATTGATTCCTAATTTTGTTTTTTTCATGATGAAGTCTAGTACAGTCTGTAATTTTACTAATTTCAAGTCTTTTAGACAAAAAGTGGCCTCTATCCCATGTTTGTTCCTATCCAGTATCAAAACTTCATACTATAGGGTCAGAGAGAACAGAGTTGGCATATGAATAGCACGGTAGGACAGGTTTAGCAAATGATCGAAAGGTGAAAACAGATGGCAAGAAGACAAGACATCACATTTTCTAAAAGAGGGAAATGTAATAAAACTCTTCTTTAAGATTTAGCTCTAAGATATATGTCACTCAAATAGTTTTGAAGTTTCAGTTCATATCTGAAAGTTAGTGAAGTGGAAATTTTTACATTCTTGGAGCCAGTGATACAATAATTCAAATACCATTTATGGAACAAGTCCAATAAAAATTGCTGGATATGCAATGATATGTAAGAAATCTGGTAAATGAGACCTCCAAATTATATCACGTACACATAACACACACACTGAGAGCACCATTAGTTAAAAACAAAACATAACACAGAAAAAAGATGTTTCCTAGATGTTTACAAGTGGAACATTCCTCATTCTTCCCATCAGGGCTCAAGTCCTCCAGGGCTGCAGCCCATCATTTACCTCTTTCTGGCCACTTTCTGACACCATTATCCCAAGCCCTTTCAACATGGTAGACAACACAAAACAGGTACCTTTGAGTTGATTACTTGATTTTATATTGCCACGCTGCATTCACTCCCACATATTCATTCATTCACTCATTTATCAACTTATTTTTTCCCTCATTTGCAGTTTACTGTGTTTACACAGCAGACTTTGAAGCAAAGTTAAAACAATGAGGACATTTAAGTTCTTCTCCATCTCAAAAGCTTTGCTCTTGATTGCTTTTGTTATCTCTGCTAGCAAGGAGACTATGAGGAAATTGTGGGCTCGGGAAGCAGGCTTGGTGAATCAATATGCTTTGTTATCATTTATTCCCAGCTGCAGTGCTGCTGTTGCCCCAGCTGCCAAGCACTCTAACCTCCTGGGAGACACCTAGAGAGGTTAATTAGTTTACAGCTGGCCATAATTAGGAGCAAAAGGCGACAAGAAAGAAACTCTTAAGAATCCTGACAGAAAGCCTATACAGGGTGAAGCTGTGGGCTTCAGCAAACTGCATTGTTTCAACTGTAAATTAGGCATGGAAAACATTTGGAAAGTGTTAGTGAAGAGCACCAGACAAAGGCAGGATTCCTGAGGATAAGAGATACTCAGTAAGACCACCATCTCCAGAAGCTGTGGCATCTCAGCCTCAGGTGATTGGTTATACCATTACTTGAGAAATCAGTAAATTGATTATTGAGTAAATTGATTATTGAGAAATCCGTTTTCTCAAATACAAAATGAGGTGACACACTCTGATCTTCACAACGGCCAAGACAGGCTCTCAGGAGGAGTTGCCAAGAGAAAATACAGACTTCATTCAGCTTATTCAGAGCATCACTAACTATAATTACCAATTCTTGATCATTCATCATATGTTTGTCATTTAACATTTTTTTTCACTCACACAGCAACTATGAAAAGGGGATGTTTTGCATATGATCATGTAGATGGGGGAAATACGACTACAAAGTGAGAGTCCATTTTGTCCAAGCCCCATCTGCGTCAGCACACAAATTCAGATGCAGGGGTTTTAGGCCCTCAGTTAAGGCTAGGGGACAGATAAATGAGAATGGTAGGGACACAAGGTTAAGAGAATATATAGATAAAGCATGTGGGGATCAGCACAGTGAGCCCAGAGTGCCCAGGAGCACCAGTAGCACCAGTAGCGACCCATTGTTCTCTCTTTGATAACCAGTCTTCATCCTCTCTCCATAGACCCTTATCCTTCATTGCCTACACACACAGCCTGACCTTTGACCCTGCCTCAGTTCGCTGAGGAATGTGATATATCCTGTCCATTTAAGCCAGGAGGGGCTGCAGGCAAATTGCTTTTAGGGCATCTTTCAGGCAAGTAGAAAATCTTCAACACTGGGGAGCAAGAACCCATTTCAGATTTCCATCAGACTGGCATCATTAATATGTATTTTTTTAAAGTACACTTTCTGAAGGAAAAAACTGTATTTCTAATGACTATTTCCATTTAACTCTTCTGATTTCTTTTCCAGAAAAGTAGGGCTCCAATCACAAAAGAAAAATAAACATCTGCAGAGAATATTCAACCAGTTTAAGATGAGTGTCTCCAAAGGCCAGCAACTTAAAAGAATCTCATTTTGCTCCAAAGAGCTTTTTCAACTTGTGACCCAAACAAAAACAAAACAGAAATCCCAGAGTAGGGAAAGAAAAAGCCCTGGTTGTCTTCATGGTCTCATTTCCTCATTTGCTTCAGGTAGATGCCTAGGCGTTGATGCACCACTCAGAACTCCTCCCTCACCATCACATAGAAAAGGCCCTTTACCTGGTCAAGTTCTCCTTCATGGAACTCTATTTTTCATTTGTTTTATTTGCATTGCTCATCTTTCCCACTCCATTGCCAACTCCATATGTCACGAAATTTAAGTTGTTTTACCTATTATTCCATCCAGCTTAATTCATATTTTTAAATACATAACTAAGTAAATGAAGGAAGGATGATGACTATCCATTTTATAAATGTGGAATCAGAATCCCAGAAGTTAAGTAATTTCCCCTTTACATCATTTGTAAATATTAGATCTATTATGGCAACAGGGGTGTATTTACATTTTTACTCTGAGGCTCTCCAATACATACTGTCTCCCAGGAATGAGTGGCCCTTTGCAAACCTCTGCTCAGTCAAGAGAAATTATGAACAACTGTCAGCAGCTTTCTGATAACCTTCAATGTAATTCTAAAGAATAAGGATAAAGAATGGGACATGATATTATTTCTTATTGAAATTATCATGCCACTAAGAAGCTATTTTCCAAGAACTGATTCATAAATTTTATATGGGTTCATATGACATGCACTCAGTGTTAGTTCCTGAAATCAAAGATGTATGAAAAGTCTTTAATGTGTTCATAATCTATGAAAACCTAATTCCACATCTGGGATTACATTATGAAGAATTACTCCAAAACAAGATGGATATATGCAATTATATATAATACAAATGTATGTATGTATGTATTGTGCATGGGATTGAACCCAGAACTTTGCATATGCTAGGCAAGTGCTCTGTTACTGAGCTACATCTCTAGCCATTTTGTATTTATTTTGAGGCAGGGTCTCACTAAATTGCCCAAACTGACCCTAAACTTACAATTTCCTTGGCTCAATCTCTTGAGTTGTGGGGATTATAGATGTGTAGCACTATGCCAGGTCACAAATCTTTTTATAAAAATCTGAATGCCAAGTAATATTGTATCAGTGAAATATTTTAATGGTATATGAAAATTTATATACAATACACAGAGAGAATATATCTATGCATATAGATATATATGTATATAGAGATACATTCTATATATAAATATACACACAAATACAAAGGAGTCTACAATATGACATTAATAATGATAGTGCATGGTAGATATGTAGTAGCTCTACAGATGGATTTTTTTCCCCTAATTTCCAAGTATTTTTATGGGTACATGGTTTTTATATAAAATGTGTAAATAAAGCAGGATAAGGCAAAAAGTAAATCAAAACAAAATATTAACAACTACCTCCTGCTTAATCAATTATGGGTTATTTTCAGTATAAAATTTACTGACTGGGTGATAGCAATCAATTAGGAATCATCTTGTGAGTGGTCTGTTTTTAAAAATGAGTAAATGTGAGTCTGGATTGATACAGAAGCATAGTTAGCTCCCATGCTTATTCATACTCATTTCTAATCTCCATCTAATTGAATTTTCAACAGTAAATTTTACAGGTGAGTTCAGGGAAACACTGCATAAACAGGAAAATGCAATCAGGAAAAGTATACTATAAATGGAGTTTTGTGTAAACATACTTTACTGTACAGTTACCCTGTGAAGAATATTTGATATTCCTAGATTTGATTGCGACATAGCAAAGTCGCTTGATAAAGGAATAGCAAATTAACAGAAAGTCAGATAGTTAAATACACACACAAAAATAAGTAAATAAGAACACATCTATTGAAATGGCACTGGAGGAAACTGTGACATTAACAATTGCAAGTCAAAACCTGCCTTATAGGCCTTGACTGAGAAAATGAAGACAATTTATGAGCTTTTGCAGTGTAATCCCTGGAATAAGACAAACAAGAGCATTTGAAATAAGCGTACTGCAGCATTCAGAATTTCATTTCTTTCTCAATATTTGCAATTACATATTTGAACAGCAGAACTGAAAGTAATAGATCATCATTATACCTAGGATAACATAGGAGGGTCATTTCAAGACAAGATAGCAAAGCAGTCGATAGGAAAATAAAAGCAAACTCCAAAAAGAAAAGAACACAAACTCTTCTCCTTTGTAGGTATCCTAATGAGAAATACACATAAATTGAGTCGTAGGATGAGCCTGAAAAATCTCACAAGTGATAAGATTCTTCCTCTAGACAACTTCCTTTTGTGGGTTTGTTTCATTCTCTTGTGTAATCTTTCTCTCATTTACTTGTTGAGTATTATGTTAGCTGTGCACTTTCAATATGGATTTTATTATATTGAGATACGTTCCTTCTATTCATACTTTATTAAGAGTTTATTTTTTGTAATCATGAAAG
Source organism: Sciurus vulgaris (assembly GCF_902686455.1). Taxonomy (NCBI): domain Eukaryota; kingdom Metazoa; phylum Chordata; class Mammalia; order Rodentia; family Sciuridae; genus Sciurus; species Sciurus vulgaris. Next base: position 76,015,840 of record NC_136463.1, read on the forward strand.
GGTACTGAATTTTGTCAAAAGCATTTTCTGCATCTATTTGAGATGATTGTGTAATTTTTATCCTTTATTCTGTTAATGTGTTGAATCACATTAAGTTGTTTTCATATGTGGAATCGTCTTGCATCCCAGGGATAAATACCACTTGGTTGTGGTGTATAATCTTTTTAATGTGCTCCTGGGTTTGGTTTGCTATTATTTTGTTGAGTTTTGCTTCTATATTTATCCAGGATATTGGATATTAGATTTCTTGTGTTGTCTTTTTCAGGCTTTAGTTTCTGGGTAATGCTGGTCTTATAAAATGAGGTTGAAAATGTTCTCTCCTTCCCAATTTTTTGGAAGAGTTTGAAAAGGATTAGCATTAATACTTCTTTAAATGTTTGCTAGAACTCACAGTGAAGCCATCTCGTCTTGAAGTTTTCCTTGTCAGGAAGTTTTTGACAGCTGATTCTATCTCTATACTAGTTATAGGTCTGTTCAGAAATTCTATTTCTTCAAATGTATTATTGGTATATTTTATGTTTCTAGAAATTTATTTATTTCTTCTACATTGTTTATTGGCAAAAAAGCATTCACAGTAATTTCCTGTGGTTTTTTCCCCCTGTGGTATCAGTTTGATGTATTTTCTTTAACTTCTGAATTTTTCTGAATGTTCCCATTTTTTTTTTCTCAATATAGTTGAAGGTTTGCCAATTTTATTTATCTTTTTTTCAATAAATGTATTCTTATTCTTTTCTATTATTTTTCTACTTACTGTTCCATTTCTGCTCTGTTTTATGTTTACCAAATTGATGTAAATCTGCTGTTTTCTTTTGAGAAGTTTCTTAGTTGCAAATTCTATGTTTTTAATAGGTAAGAACTATACAAGTTACCTATTATTTAATGAGTATTGATTCTTGTATTTTTCAAGGAATTGGCATATTATTTATCTAAGTTATTAAGTCTGAAGATTCTTGGGAAGACCGGTTGAAAATGATTTCTGGATTTTCTTGCATGGGTGGAACTTGTGACTTGCTCTTAATCAAAAGGATATGGCAAAGATGAAAGACAGTCACTCCTCTGATTATGTAATATTATAAAAGACTCTATCTCACTAGCTGATTTGTCTTTGTTTCTCTTTACCTCGGTAGCTTAGATTAAGTAAATTGCTGTGAATCCTTCAATCACAAGGAGCTGAGTACTGACAACCCCCATGTGAATGAGGAACTGGATGTTTCCTGTTCAATCTCCAGCTGAGGACCCAGTCCTAACTGTTCCTCTATTACAGCTTCCTGAGTCCCTGCTAGAAGACCCAGCAGGTCATGGTTGTACTTTTGACCCAAACAAACAATGAGAGAATAAATTTTTATTTTAAGTCACTAACTTTGTGAGAGTTTGTTATGCAACGTAGAAAATGTATAGATCAAATAAATCCGCATATTGTGTGTTGTTAGGATTTTTGTAAATTTCATAGAATTTTCTACATGGACAGTCTATCATCTGTAAGCCTTAGTTTTTATTTTGCAACATTTTTTCTATCAATTATTGAAAGCATTAAAATATACATTGTTTTGTTCTTGATCTCGCCTATGGAACTGCCTAGAACCTCCGATGTTGAAAGAAAGTAGTAAGAATAAACATTCTTCCCTTATTTCTGTTAGGTCGGAATTTAGGCAACTGTAGGGGGCAGAGCAGAGCAGCTGAGACAAAGGCCAGCCCGCCAAAAGGTGACCAATCAAGTGGTCTAGAAAATTCCACTGACCCTTAACATCCACCTGTCACTCAGCAGGATCCCCTCCCATTCCAGCCTATAAAAACTCTGGGCAGCCAGGGCCAGTAAAGATTTTCTCCTGGGCCCTACTTGAGCAGTACCCCCGGTCTGGGAATTTCGCCAGAGAGTCAAATTCCAGTAAAGCTTGCTTGGGCCATTTTCTGTCCCATTTCATTTGGCTGCTATCCGCACCCCTGAGCTTACAATTTTTAACCTACAGAAAATGATAACCTTAGTTGTAGCAATTTTGTTATTGCTTTTTTAAAAAAAATATTTCATTTGTTCTAATTTGTTGTACATGACAGTAGAATGTATTTATACATTTTGGTAGATTATACATAAATTGAGTGTACTCTCTTATTTTTCTGATTATACATATTATAGGATTGGTTTTTGCTTTTTGTATGCCTTGTTTTATAAAGTTGAGGAAATTTCCTTCTGTTCATAGTTTGTTATGTTTACGGCATGTATGTACATTGGATTTTGTAAAATGCTGTTTTCTGCTTATATTAAAATGATCTTATGGTTTTTCTTTTTTCATCTCTTAGTGTGACTTGTACTTGATTTAGGAATGTTAGGCTAATCTTATATCCTTCAGATTAATCCCACTTAATCATAATGAATAATTTTCTCTCTTACATACATTGATGGATTTGAATTGTTAAGATTTGTTTAAGAATTTTTACTTTTGTATTTATGAGATACATTTGTATAAATATTTCTTAAAGAAACTACAGTCTTTATACAAATATTCATCAACAATTTTTGCCTACATACTGATGTCAGCATAGTGTTAGTTCCATTAAAGATAATCAGAAATGCTACATTCTCTTCTCTATTAATCAAGGACTTGTGAAGGTTTAGTATTAAGTCTTTAACATTTTAACACTCTTAAGTATGCAGATTCATGAACATAAGAATTCTTTGCATTTTAATTTTTTCTAGCAATGGTGATATAAAATTTTTAGTATACAAGACCTGAACTTCCTTTATTAAATTCTGAACATGCTGTATTTTAATGGTTTTCCTAATTTCATTTCCGTCTGTTAATTGCTGGTATATAGAAATATAACTGATTGTTAAACTGGTCTTGTGTTTTGTAACCACAGTGAAATAATTTATTAGTCCTTATGATTTTTCAAATGTATTTTTTAGAATTTTCTTTGTGAATAAAATATTGACTGTTGATAGAGGTAATTTTACTTCTTTATTTCTTTTTTTAAATTTATTTTTATTGTAATCAAATGGGATACATGTTGTTTTCAGTTTGTACGTGGAGTAACAGCATACCATTTGCATATTCATATATTTACATAGAGTAATGATGTTTGATTCATTGCGTTATTTTCTTTCTTCCCCCCCACCCCTCCCACCTCTCTTTTCCCTCTATACAGTCCCTCCTTCCTCCATTCTTGTCCCCCTCCCACCCTCCATTAAGTGTCATCATCCACTTATCAGTGAGATCATTCTTCTTTTGGATTTTTGAGATTGGCTTATCTCACTTAACATGATATTCTCCAATTTCATCCATTTGCCTGCAAATGCCATAATTTTATTATTCTTTATAGCTGAGTAATATTCCATTGTATATACATACCACAGTTTCTTTATCCACTCGTCAATTGAAGGGCATCTAGGTTGGTTCCACAGTCTGGCTATTGTGAATTGAGCAGATATGAACATTGATGTGGCTGTAACTCTGTAGTATGCTGATTTTAAGTCCTTTGGGTAGAGGCCAAGGAGTGGGATAGCTGGGTCAAATGGTAGGTCCATTCCAAGTTTTCTAAGGAATCTCCACACTGCTTTCCAGAGTGGCTGCACTAAATTGCAGTCCCACCAGCAATGTATGAGTGTACCTTTTTCCCCACATCCTCTCCAACACTTATTGTTGCTTGTATTCTTGATAATCGCCATTCTAATTGGGGTGAGATGAAATCTTAGTGTAGTTTTGATTTGCATTTCTCTTATTACTAAAGATGTGAACATTTTTTCATATATCTGTTGATTGCTTGTACATCTTCTTCTGTGAAGTGTCTATTCATTTCCTTAGCCCATTTGTTGATTGGGTTATTTGTATTCTTGGTGTAGAGTTTTTTGAGTTCTTTATATATTATAGAAATTAGTGTTCTATCTGAAGTATGAGTGGCAAAGATATTCTCCCACTCTGTAGGCTCTCTCTTCGCATTGCTGATAGTTTGCTGAGAGAAAGCTTTTTAGTTTGAATCTATCCCAGTTATTGATTCTCACTTTTATTTCTTGTGCTATGGGAGTCGTGTTAAGGAAGTCTGATCCTAAGCCAACAAGGTGAAGATTTGGAACTACTTTTTCTTCTATAAGATGCAGGGTATCTGGTCTGATGTCAAGGTCCTTCATCCATTGTGAGTTGAGTTTTGTGCAGGGTGAGAGATAGGGGTTTAATTTCATTCTGTTGCATATGGATTTCCCTTTTTCCCAGGGCCATTTGTTGAAGAGGCTATCTTTTCTCCATTGCATATTTTTGGAACCTTTGTCTAGTATTAGAAAATTGTATTTATTTGGGTTTGTGTCCATGTCCTCTATTCTGTACCATTGATCTACCTGTCTATTTTGGTCCCAATACCATGCTGTTTTTGTTACTATTGCTTTGTAGTATAGTTGAAGTTCTAGTATTGCGATACCCCCTGTTTCATTCTTCCTGCTAATGATTGCTTTAGCTATTCTGGTTTTCTTATTCTTCCAGATGAATTTCATGATTGCTTGCTCTATTTCTGTGAGGTACGTCATTGGGATTTTAATTGTAATTGCACTGAATCTGTATACCACTTTTGGTAGTGTGGCCATTTTGACAATATTAATTCTGCCTATCCAAGAACATGGGAGATCTTTCCATCTGCTAAGGTCTTCCTTAATTTCTTTCTTCAGTGTTTTGTAGTTTTCATTGTAGAGATCTTTTACCTCTTTGGTTAGATTAATACCCAAGTATTTTATTTTTTTTTTTTTGAGGCTATTGCAAATGGAGTTGTTTTCCTCATTTCCCTTTCAGCTGTTTCATCACTTGTGTATAAAAATACTGATTTGTGCGTGTTGATTTTATAGCCTGCTATTTTGCTGAATTCATTGATGAGGTCTAGAAGTTTTCTGGAGGAGGTTTTTGGATCCTCTAAATATAGACTCATGTCATCCACAAATAACGACAGCTTAAGTTCCTCTTTTCCTATTCGTATCCCTTTAATTTCTTTAGTCTGCCTAATTGCTCTGGCTAGAGTTTCGAGGACAATGTTGAATAGAAGTGGTGAAAGAGGTCATCTCTGTCTTGTTCCCATTTTTAAAGGGAATGGTTTCAGTTTTTCTCCATTAAGAATGATGTTGGCCATGGGCTTAGCATAAAATAGTCTTTACAAGGTTCAGGTATATTCCTACTATCCCTATTTTTTCTAGTGTTTTCAGCATGAAGGGGTGTTATATATTGTCAAATGCTTTTTCTGCATCAATTGAAATAACCATATGATTCTTATCCTTAAGTCTACTGATATGATGGATTACGTTTATTGATTTACAAATGTTGAACCATCCTTGCATTCCAGGGATGAACCCCCCTTGATTGTGGTGCACAATTTTCTTAATATGTTTTTGGATATGGTGTGCCAATATTTTATTAAGGATCTTTGCATCTATATTCATCAAGGATATTGGTCTAAAATTTTCTTTCCTTGATGTGTCTTTTCCTGGTTTGGGTATGAGGGTGATATTAGCTTCATAGAATGAGTTTGGTAGGGTACCCTCCTTTTCTATTTCCTGGAATACTTTGAGAAGTATTGGAATGAGTTCTTCTTGGAAGGTCTTGTAGAACTGGCTGAGAGTCCGTCTGGTCCTGGGCTTTTCTTGGATGGTAGATTTTTAATGTCTTCTTCTATTTCATTGCTTGATATTGATCTGTTTAAATCGTGTATGTCCTCCTGGTTCAGTTTGGGAGGAGCATATGTCTCTAGAAATTTGTCAATGTCTTCGGTACTTTCTATTTTGTTGGAATACAGATTTTCAAAGTAGCTTCTCATTATGTTCTGTATCTCAGTGGTGTCTGTTGTGATATTTCCTTTTGCATCATGTAGTTTAGTAATTTGAGTCTTCTCTCTCCTTCTCTTTGTTAATGTGGCTAAGGGTTTATCTATTTTGTTTACTTCTCAAAGAACCAACTTTTTGTTATGTCAATTTTTTGAATAGTTTCTTTTGTTTCAATTTCATTGATTTCAGCTCTGATTTTAATTATTTCCTGTCTTCTACTACTTTTGCTGTTATTCTGTTCTTCTTTTTCTAGGGCTTTGAGCTGTAATGTTAGGTCATTTAATTGTTGACTTTTCATTCTTTTCTGGAATGCGCTCCATGCAATGAATTTTCCTCTTAGTACTGCTTTCATAGTGTCCCAGAGATTTTGATATGTTGTATCATCATTCTCATTGACCTCTAAGAATTTTTTAATCTCCTCCCTGATGTTTTTTGTTATCCATGTTTCATTCAATAGCATATTATTTAATCTCCAAGTGTTGGAGTAATTTCCTTTTTTTACTTTGTCATTGATTTCTACTCTCAGTCCATTATGATCTGATAGAACACAAGGCAGTATGTATATTTTTTTGCATTTCCTAAGGCCTGCTTTGTGGCATAATATATGGTCTATTTTCAAGAAGGTTCCATGTGCTGCTGAGAAGAAAGTGTATCCGCTCGTTGATGGATGGATTATTCTATATATGTCTATTAAGTCTAGGTTATTGATTGTGTTATTGAGTTCTATGGTTTCTTCAGTTGGATTTTGTTTGGAAGATCTATCTAGTGGTGACAGTGGTGCGTTAAAGTCACCCAGAATTATTCTGTTGTGATTCTTGAAATTGAGAAGGATTTGTATGATGTACAGGGATGCACCATTGTTTGGGGCATAAATATTTACTATTGTAATGTCTTCCTGATTTATGGTTCCCTTAAGCAGTATGAAATGTCCTGCATGGTAGGTTTTTTCCCATCCTTTCACCTTTAGTTTGTGGATGTCTTTTTCTATGAGATGAGTCTCTTGCAGGCAGCATATTGTTGGGTCTTTCTTTTTAATCCATTCTGCCAGTCTATGTCTTTTGATTGATGAGTTTAGGCCATTAACATTTAGGGTTATTATTGAGAAATGATTTGTATTCCCAGTCATTTGGCTTATTTTTGGTTTTTAAGTTGGTTTAGTTTCTCCTTTGAATGGTTTTTCTCTAAAGTAGTTCCTCCCTTTGCTGACCTCCATTGTTGTTTTTCATTACCTCCTCATGGAATATTTTGTTGAGAACATTCTGTAGCGCAGGCTTTCTATTTGTAAATTCTTTTAACTTTTGTTTATCATGGAAGGATTTTATTTCATCTTCAAATCTGAAGGTTAGTTTTGCTGGGTATAGGATTCTTGGTTGGCAACCATGTTCTTTCAGAGCTTGAAATATGTTGTTCCAGGCCCTTCTACCTTTTAGAGTCTGGGTTGAGAAGTCTGCTGCTATCCATATTGGTCTCCCCATATATGCAATCTGGTGCTTTTCTCTCACGGCCTTCAAAATCCTATCTTTATTTTGAAAGTTAGGCATTTTCATTATAATGTGCCTTGGTGTGGATCTGTTGTGATTCTGTGCATTTGGTGTTCTGTAAGCCTCTTGTATTTGATTTTCCATTTCATTCTTAAGTTTTGGGAAATTTTCTGATATTATTTCATTGAATAGGTTCTTCATTCCTTTGGTTTGTATCTCTGTGCCTTCCTCAATCCAACAATTCTTAAATTTGGTCTGTTCATGATTTCTTACCATCTTCTCTGTTTGGGCAACTTTATTTTCAAGATTAAATATTTTGTCTTCATTGTCTGAGGTTCTGTCTTCCAAGTGGTCTAGTCTGTTGGTGATGCTTTCCATTGAGTTTTTTATTTGGTTTATTGTCTCCTTCATTTCAAGGATTTCCGTTTGGTTTTTTTTTTTTTTTTTTTTTTTTTAAGAATCTCTATCTCTTTGTTGAAATGATCTTTTGCTTCCTGCAGGTGTTCTTTCAGCTTATTGGTATTATCATTCATTGCCTGCATTTGCTCTCTTATCTCATCCTTTGCTTCGCGAATCATCTTAATCATGTATAATCTGAAGTCTTTTTCTGACATTTCTTCTAACATACTGTCATTGGATTCTATTACTATAGAACCTAGATTTGTTTGGATCATTTTCTTCCCTTGTTTTTTCATGTTGTTCATGTATCTTCCCCTCTAGCGCTGCAGATCTGGGGTATTGCAGATTTCCCCCATAGGCTTATAGTGGCTCTATAGGTTTCCAAAACCCTTTCTTTAAGGGGAGATCAATATTAGCAGTGCCCAAATCAGACACTGTGCAATCCTAGACCAAACAGCCCCTATGGGGACAATAACAAAATTGTCATAATAAACAAAATGTGTTAAAATGTTATCTTTGGTAAAACAAACAGGTTTACAATAATGTCTGCAGTTTCTAATGGAGGACAAAGAGGATGCAGAGGGATGAAGAATATGGCTGTTAATGGGATAAGAAAAGAATATACAGAAGTTCTAGAAAATAGAAAGGGTGAGAGTGTAATCAAAAGAAATCGGATGTTAGCATGTAAATAAGGGAGAAAGAGACTCTGAGGGAACAGGTAAACAGAAGGAAAAGAAAGCAAGAAACATAAAGAAATAAAAACTTGAATTTTTTTTTTAAAAAGGAGAAAAAAGAAAATCTACTGTATAACAGTCATATACTAATGAAACCTCCCAGTGTTCAATAGCCTGATGTATGAGAGGTACCTGACAATGAGCTTCAAGCCTCCAGCAGGCGTCTCAGGATGGGATTTGCCCCACCTGAAGATCGGAGCTACGGCTTCCAGGATTATCCAAGATGGCTGCTCTGGCTTCTAAATGTGTTGGCAAATGGGGAGCTGCAGCTCAGGGGTGGACGTGGTCAGCTGGAGGTCCTGGAGACAGGATGCAGTTGGTCCAGCAGTGGTCCTGGAGGTCGGGTGTGTTTGGTGTGGTTGTGGGATCCAGGAGGCCAGGTGCAATCAGTTGGTCTGGGTTCCCAGTGGTAGGGCACAGTCAGTTGGTCTGGGGGTCCTGGCAGCAGGGAGCAGTCAGTTGATGTGAGGGCCCCAGAGGAAGGGAGTGATCAGTCAGGTTGAGGAATCCTGGAGACGGTACTCAGTCAGTCCCGCCAGGGGTCCTACAGGGCCTGGCTTTTGTCTCAAAATGGCGGCAGCCACGTGTAATCAAACCTGCAGGTACTGTAACAGTGAACTTCCAGGCAGCAGCAGGCAGCTGGTTCTCCACTGGCGGTCCGCAGTCAGTCTGCTGGCAGCTGTCGGATGATCGGGAGGTGAACCTCGAGGGTTGGGTGATGGATAGGGGTAAGGCAGGCGATGGACAGGCAAGAGGCAGGCAAATGGTGGATGATAGACGCCTGACAGTGAGCAATCTGCTCTCAAAAAAGGCGTCGATATGCTGGCAGATTGCAGGTCATCACAGGTGATCACAGCAGACAAATGGGGTAAAGAGCAGGGCATCGATAAGCAGCAAAAACTGCCTCACCAAGAAACAGATATCCTCTGCTTGAATCCGGTGTTGCGGAGCGACAAGGAACGCAACCTCCCTCTAGACCGCCATCTTGGATCTCTTACTTTTTTATTTCTAATATAATGTTTTTAACTTCCTTTTGTTGCCTAATTGTCATGAATAGAACATCCTGTAAAATGCTAAATACAAATGATGAGAGAAGATATCTAGTTCCTAATCTGTGGGGAGTGATAAACATTCATTTATCTTTAAATGTCAAATATGTTGCCTTCCAATAAATATTATAATAAAAATGCATTTTAATATATATAAGTGCATACATATGCAATTTCTTTATAATCAGATACAGAAATTGCAAAATATTGCAATAATGTTATTTTGTAATTCCTTATCCTAGCACCTACTGTAGTACAGATGTTTAATGAATTGTGGGTGCCCCTAAAATCAACATCATCATTGTCGTTATCACCATTATCTCTGGTATGCTCTGAATATGTACTAAATATACCAGTTTTGACCTCTTGGAGTGACTACCATGGTTCTGAGTAGTAAATACATTTTATTTCACTACCATGTCTAATTTCAGGTGATAATGCCTGTCTGTGTTACTGAAACTTAAAATTTCCTTTTGACTTCAGTAGAGAAGAATGATGTGCCTAATTGACATGCTTGTGATTGATAGTGAATAGTAACAGTCTCTGTGCCTTGTACTGGCTGATTTAGTAGAAATATGGAGATACTCATAAATAAAAATTACTCACAGTTCAGAAACCCCACCACTGTAGCAATGTCATGCCAACAGAAAGCATATCCAAGTCTGTGGCACATGCACAACAAGCTGATCTAGTGCCGTGTTATCCTACAGAGAAATTTGGACTTTGGTCATATGAGCCCTCTTTAACAACAGTTATTGCAGCAACAGTGTGTAATGGCTTCTCAGCTTTTGGAAAATGACTCTAATATCAATGATATGTGCATCAGCTTTTTACAATTCTCCCTTCTCAAGTTATTGCAATCTAAATTTTAATTATTTTAATTAAATGAAAGGCTATTAAGTCAAAATTAATAGAAGATTATTGGTTTCTATGGTTGAAAACTAGGTAGCAAGGTGTGTTTGCATTTTAGCCACAGAGATATTTTATTTCAAGTTTAATTTTGTACAACTTCCCATGGACTGTACATACTCACTTCTTTGAATTAACATTACATGTTACTATTTTCCTTCCTTCTTTTCTTTTTTCCTTCTTCCCTCTTACTTTCTTGCTTGTTTACTGTCTGGCTTTCTATTTTAAATTTGTTTTCTTTAGTTCTTTATGTCTTTCTTATTTCAGAAACCAACCTTATATAGTTTGATACAAGACAATAATGGTATACCAGTTTTTTCTTCAATTCACCCAGTTTCTAAGTTCCAAATTTGATTTCTTCTTATTGACTCAAGTAGTGCTAGTACCAAAACATCCTATTATAATGAAGCACACTATAAGGAAAGTCTGCATGAAGTCATCATGAATGAAAGGGAGACCAGAGAAGACGTTAAAATAAAAAAGAGCATCCTATTAAAATACAATACATCCATCAATTACCACATCATCATTATATGCTGACATGAGGGGGAAGAAAAACCCTTCAGATTAATACCCTGTCAAGCTGAGTTTTTGACTCACTCCTGTTCTATCCACTCAATTCCTTTACTTTCTCTCTGTCACTGAGAGCCAAATCACTTCCCGAGGAGGCTGTCATGTTGTGGAGATCTCTCATTATTTCCATGAAGAATATAGTACTGCTTAAAAAAAAAAAAAAGTATGTTAAAAAAGTGCTGCATATAACTTGCAAAATAGAGTATTAATGAAAATTATGGATTCAATTTCTGAGATTGAGATATACATAAATTTCCATTAGGAAACCAGATATAAATTAGCAGGTGAAGGGATTTTCTTAACTTCTGTGTATGTATATATGTGTGTGTGTGTGTTTATGGACATACACGTACTGACATTTACTACTGAGATGGTTTTAGAGGAAGAGAAAGTCAATTTTATTAAGGACCAAGGCATCCTCTTCTAAGTCAACGTGGCTTCTCTAGAGATAAGTTCATGCTCTTGGTGTTTTAGCTTTCCAGTGTCCCCTAGACTAGGCAGATTTGTCTATGGTTTTGCTAAGATAAAAATAAATAAATGCTTACACTCACTTGTTATTCCATGCAGGCTGAATAAGTTGATTTTTACAAGAAGGAGGAAGGGCTGAACAGGTGCACCAAGTGAAAGCAAGGTCCAGTGAGGGCAGAGTTGGCAGTTTCTAAGGCTTTCAGACACCTTAGAGAAAAAAGAAAGATGACAAAGAAGAAAATTATTAGCATTTCTTATAAACTCAATAAAAAGTTTTCAGGAGAAGTAACATGCAGTGTCAGATTCAGCAGCTGCTGAAGAAGCTTCCTTCTCAATGCTCTGGAGTAATAAATGCTTTCCTCTGTTTCCACCTCCAGGATGATCTGAGATGCTGCTTCTTGATAACTAGCAGTTAGTCATTTCTCCTGTTTTTCATATATATTTATGAATATTACTCCTATTAATTTTTCTTTAGTAATTTTTAGGTCTGGAATAATTGTTAGTATTATTCACTTGTATGATTTCTTCACTTAAATTTATTCTAGTTTTTTCCATATTCTCATAGATAATGATTTTCATGAAAGGACTTATTAATTTTGGAATTTGTAAAGTTTTTAAATTACTTTTCAATGTTTAGAAATTTTTACCTTATAATAGTCATCTATGTAATGAATTTATGAATTCAAATTGTATTGCCTACAATTACAAAAATAACAGCTTTCTTCATTGAATTACTTAATTTTGCTTTATAGATTGCTGCTTTGCAGAGTCTATTTCTCAATTATAAAATCCAGGTAGATGAAGGCAAATCATATTCCATTACTTTTATGATTGAAAAGCACAGAAATACCTGGACTTCCTTTAGAAACAAGAGTGTCCAGAGGGGAGAGTAACTATAAAGTTACAGACAGATTAAGTTTTATCTAAAAAGTTTGTTCATTATCCCATGATCACTAGTTGATTCTGCACTGTTACTTTCTTATCCCTACCAGCTATTTCTGCCTGAATGTGGGAAAGTTGCTTAATTTGATATAATTCTCTCTTAATACAGGAATGAAAAGTTTTCTCTCTAGCCTTCTAACGAATAAGGGAAATTATGTGAATACTTAAAGTGAGTTTAGAAGTGTTCATGAAAATTAGTAGTATCTTAATTTTCTTTCTTAAACATAGAAATAATGTCATCATATTTGTATTTTTAAATACTTTCAGTGGGAGTGAGGGACAGAAGAGATTAGAAATAGAGGGTCAGCCAAAAGTTTAATTCAGGCATTTGACCTATATGAGTTAGAGTGCAAAACCAGAGCTGTGGGCTGGGAATAGCAAGAGTAGGAGGCTGAGTATTTCAAAACAATAACAGCAATCACAGCAGTAGCAGCAGCTACTGATATTACTGAATTCAGCCTCTAAACACTCCTAGACACTCTACCAGTCATTCCATTAACATTCACAACCTATGTGGGAATAATTTCTCTATGTTTTTAACGAAAAAACTAAAGTGAAGATATGAAAACCTAAGGAAAGTCCCAAGGTAAGTGCCCAAAGGAGAGCATGAATTCAAATCTTCATTTTCCTAACTCGAAAGTCATTGCTTACACTACTACACTAAGCATTTAAATTTTAATATGTGTTTTATTTAATGGTTCCCTTATAATTACAAAAATGAATTCTGTAAATCCTCTCCTCATTCTCTTTTCATTTTCTTTTCCATATCCTCCTTTTCCTTTCTTTCTTTCTTTTTTCTTTTCTTTCCTTCTTTTTCTTTCTCTTTATATACATTGCCATACTGTAAATATTTACACTGATAATCAACTGAGACTTAGATTTGGCCTGTAAACAAATAACACATTTATTTTCCTTCACTGCTTGCATTAGCAGAGTTGAAAGAGCTTTGTTGTTGTTGTTGTTGTTGTTAATTTAGTCAAAAATTCCTATGTTCCTTGAAGTTGTCATTCATTTTCTTAAAAAGAAGAACTCTGAGTTCTGCTGTACATGTTTGAGACAGAAATTTTGAACTTCAGTGAAAAAGAGCATTATAAAGCTGTGATGAAAGCAAGAACAGTGTAAAGACTTGACTTAACTCTCTCCAAACATCTAGAGGAAGAGTTGTAAAACAAATGTTTAAGAGCCTTTTTTCTACATTGTCTGATATGTATATATAATGGAAACACAGGGTTGTTTGAACAAAACACTAAATAGATTATCTTACTAATTTATTTTACATTTCCCCCAAAATGTGTACACACATACACATGCAATCAAATACAGACAACCCATATTAAGAAGCAAATTGAGCAATCTTGCACGTGTGTTCATGAGTGTCCAATGTCTTTTGCCATATACACATAAAAATATGAAAGTGAGTGATAATTCCTCAGCAGGCTACAACATTTTCTTCTAAGTCTGAGGCAGGAGGATGGCAAGTTCAAAGTCAGTGAGACTCTGTCTCAAAACGAAAAACAGAGAAGTGCTGGGAATGTGGCTGAGGGGTTAAGTACCCTGGGTTCAATCCTTGGTTCCAAAAAAAAAAAAGAAAAAAGAAAGTTTCAGAGAAATAATCACTGGAAGATTTAATAAGATGTGTATGAACTTTTAAATCTGGTTACTGTGGTCTGAATTAGTGTTTCCTCACTGTACCTAAAATGCCTGACAAGAACAACTTAAGAGGGGGAAAGAGTTATTTTGGGTCCACAGTTATGAAGGAATGAAGGATTCAGTCAATGGTCAGCTGACTCAATTGCTCTGGGCCTAAAGTGAGGCAGAATATCATGCTGGAGGGGTACAAGAAGCAGAGAGAGAGAGAGACAGAGAGAGAGAGAGAGAGAGAGAGAGAGAGAGAGAGAGAGAGAGATTAAATGACAAGGGAGAGATAGTCACCAAGGCAACACCCCAACCCCTTGACCTACTTCCTTTAAACATACCTCACCTACCTATGATAATTACTTAATGGTCCATTCATTCAAATTATTAATGAATTAAGTGGAATAATTCACTGATGAGGACAGACCCCTCATAATTTAATTATATATTAAAATCCTCATCTGTTAACCTTGCTGCACTGGGTACCATACTTTAAACGTAAGAGTTCTGTAAGGTATACTGCAGGTCCAAACTATAACATTCTCCTTGCAGATCTCCTGTCTAGTATGACCAACTGATAATTACCCAATTTTTTTGGAAGTAGCAATTCATATTGAACAGGCAGGCTTTAAAACAGGAAAGCATGAGTTTGAATTCAGACCCCATCACTTATCTGTCATTTAAATTGGGGAAGATTATGTAAATTTTTCTCTTTTATTTGTTCTTTAAATTTACACATTACAGTAGATTGCATTTTGACATATACAACATAGAATATAACTTCCCATTCTTGTGGTTGTACATGATGTGGAGTTAGACTGGTCATGTGTCCATATATGAACATAGGAAAGTTATGTCCAAATCACTTTACGGACTTTTCCATTCCCATCTTCTTTCCCTTCCCTGCAACCCCCCACCCCGCTTCCTCCTGTCCAATTCACTGAACCTGCACTCCTCCCACCCCTGCACCCCTGCATATTATGAGGCAGGATCTGCATATCAGAGAGAACATTCAGACTTTCAGTTTCGGGATTGGATTTTATGACTTAGCATGATAGCCTCCAGTTCCTCCAGTAATTTTCCATTACTGGCAAATACCATGATTTAATTCTTCTTTATGGCTGAGTAATATTCCATTGTGTACATATACCACATTTTTTAATCCATTCAACTATTTAGGGGCGACTAGGTGGGTTTCATGGCTTAACTATAGTGAATTGAGCAACTATGAACATTGGTGTAGCCTTGTTTCCATAGCATGCTGATTTTAAGATCTTTGGGTATATGCCAAAGAGTTGGTAACTGGTTCAAATGGTTGTCCAGTCCAAATTTTCTAAAGACTCTCCATACTGCTTTCTAGAGTGGTTGCAACAATTTACAGTCCCACCAGCAATGAATGAGTGTACCTTTTTCCCCCACATCCTCACCAACATTTATTGCTGCTTATATTCTTGATAATTGCCATTGTGACTGGAGAAAGATAAAATTTCACTGTGGTTTTAATTTACATTTCTCTAATTGCTAGTGGTATTGAACATTTTTTCACGTATTTCTTGACCGTTCGTATTTCTTCTTTTGTGAAGTGCATGTTCAGTTCCTTTGTCCATTTACTGATTGTTATTTGCTTTTCTGCTCTTGTGTTTTTTTGAGTTTTTTATGTATCTTAGAGATTAATGCTTTATCTGAGGTTCAGGTGGCAAAGATTTTCTCCTATTCTGCATGCTCTCTGTTCACATTCTTGATTGTTTCCTTTTCTGTGAATAAGCTTTTTAGTCTGTTATAATTCCATTTACTGATTCTTGATTGTACTTTTTTTTTTACATATCGATAGATCATTCATAAATGGAGTGTAATCTCTCGTTTTTCTGTTTATACATTACTATAGTCATGCAGTCATACATGTACATATGTACATGAGGTAATAATGTCTGTTTCACTCTACTATCATTGTGCTTTTAGAGTATAGTTAAGGAACTCGGTTTCTAAGCCAACATAATGGAGATTTGTCCCTACTTTTTCTTCTATTTTTCTTCTGTTAGTCTCTGATCTTAAGCCTAAGTGTTTGATTCACTTTGAGTTGATTTTTGTGCATGGTGAGAGATAGGGGTTTAATGTCATTTTGCTACATATGAATTTTCTATTTTCCCAGCACCATTTGTTGAACAGACTATCTTTTCTCCAGTGAAATTTTTGGCACTTTTGTCTAGTATGAGATAACTGTATTTATGTGGGTTTTTCTGTGTCTTTTATTCTGTACCATTGGTCTATATGTGTGTTTTGGTGCCAATTTCATGTCACTTTTGTTACTATGGCTCTGTAGTATAGTTTTAGGTCTAGTATTGCGATGCCTCCTGCTTCCCTCTTCTTGCTAAGGATTGCTTTGGCTATTCTGGGTCTCCTATTTTTCCAAATGAGTTCCACAATTGCTTTTTCTAGTTCTATGAAGAATGTCATTGGGCTTTTAATAGGAATTGCATTAAATCTGTATAGCACTTTTGGTAGTGTGGCCATATTGACAATGTTAATTCTGCCTGTTCAAGAGCATTGGAGATTTGTCCTACTTCTAAGGTCTTCTATTTCCTTATTTAGTGTTCTGCAGTTTTCACTGTAGAGGTCTTTCACCTCTTTTGTTTTACTGAGTTCCAAATATTTTAATTTTTTGAGGCTATTGTGAATGAGGCAGTTTTCCTAATTTCTCTTTCAATGGATTCATCACTGTTGTATAGGAACACATTTGATTAATGGGTGTTAATTTTATATCCTGCTATTTTGCTGAATTCAACTATTAGTTCTAGAATGTTTCTGGCACAATTTTTTGGATCCTCTAAATATAGAATCACATCATAGGCAAGTTGGTACAGTTTGAGTTCTTCTTTACCTGTATGTATCTGTTTAATTTCTTTCTTCTGTCTAATTGCTCTGGCTAGAGTTTCAGGACAATGTAGAATAGAAGTTGTGAAAGAGAACGTCCTTGTCTTGTTCCAGAATCTCTCTCTTTATTCAAGTGATGTAATGAAGAGGCTGAAAAAAAAAATATATTACACAAATCATTTACTTAGTTTGAGGTATGCTCTGCCTTTTGAGATATGCACAAGCATGTCAAACAGCAACATCTGTTTCCCAAAAGGGACAAAAGACCCCACTCTCACGAAAAGACAATTACACAACTCCGTATGAGCCCCCTGGCACTGGACAAGTCAAGTTCCCTTCATGTGCCTTTAAATCAAGAGATGCCCAGAGACCTCCCATTCATGCCCCTCCCATTCTCTTCATTGGGACTTCACTTACATTTTTTTTTTTTTAGGTGGGATGTACCAGAGATTGAACTCAGGGGCACTAAACCACTGAGCCACTTCCCCAGTTCCATTTTTGTATTTTATTTAGAGACAGGGTCTACTGACTTGCTTAGGGTCTTGCTTTTGCTGAAGCTGGTGCTGAACTCAAGATCCTCCTGCCTCAGCCTCCTGAGTCACTGGGATTACTGGCGTGCACCACCATGCCTGGCTGACTTTGCTTACATTTCTGAAACTTAACCTCCTCTTTAATAAATTTCTGCTTGCTTGCTTATCTCGGTTTCATGATCTTCATTCTTTGACTCTGTGGAATACGAACCCGATTCCGATTTCTATTGGTAATGAGAGTTAGTTTATTTTTTTTCTTCCTTGAAATTCATCTCTCTTTTCATTTGGTTATTAGAGTTAGGGAGTAGGGATATCTTCTGGACTGGGGACCAAAAATAATGAGGGAGAAAACTGTTGGCTCTTGTGTAGAAAGTTCATATGATATCTTTAGCAGTATCAAAAATGCATCATTGGTGACAATAATAACACTAATATTTCTAAGAGCTGATTTCTTACATGTACACCATCAATAGTACCTAAAACCCTCTAACTCTATTATCTTCTCCATTTTGCAAATTCAATGAGATCTAAATGATTTTCTCAAAGTCATTCAATAAATCAATGATGAGACCAGGATTTCTCTCTGAATATCCTAACTTCAGAATTCTCACTTTTATTTACCATGCTTGAGCATATCAAGGAAAATAATGTAGGCTCATTCTTGTTTCTCAATTTATGGTTGATGTAATGGGTTGCATCAGAAAATAGTTCAGAAGAAAGGAATGTAAGTCTAGGTGTACTTAATACCATAGGCTTAAAAGAAACAAACAACAAAAGCAGAATGAATTTTCCATAGCTTCTGATCTTCCTTAATAGGTTTGGACTTTAAGTATCAGTTTGGAGCAAATTCTTAGTAAAAAATAAAGCATGTGTATCTTCTTAGAATTTCCAGGATTTGTAAGATAATTTGAAGGATACAGTTTTTGAGAAATATGAATACTTCTGCTCCAGTATCACTTTCACAGCTGGTATCACCCAACCAAGCAAGTTTGCTTTGTGTTGGTTGCTTTGTTCACTTGGCTGTTGATGCTGGTGTTCCATTTTAATGTAATCTTCTAGAGAGTTTCAAATAGTTTGACCATTTTATGAATATTTAGACAATCAGTCAGTCAAAAGTGCCTGTGATTTTCTAAGTGTCTTCAGCTGGCACAAAAATAGAAATTCTCTCTCAGGAAGCTCACCTAACTTCAATATGAATTTCTAATTTAATGATGAATAAATAACAGCCATCAATTATTTATAAGAAATCCATTTAAATTATAATAATAATATCTTGCACCTTCCCTTTATTCCAACAATCAACTTATTTTCCAAGATTGAATCACTAGTCTAGGATATGAATTTTTTTTTTTTTTTTTTTTGACTGTGCTGGGGATTGAACCCAGGGCCTTGTGCTTGCAGGGCAAGCACTCTACCAACTGAGCTATATCCCCAGTCCTGGAATTTTTGATCAATGATGATTCCAAGAATCAAAATATGTTCAAGGGTGCATTCCCTCACAAAATATGAATTTAGTGTTAACTCATCATTTCTCTGTATGTGCTGTATGAGGCCATAGAAACCTTTTGATTTGTGTATGTGTGTTTGCTTTCCCTGTACGATAGAATGTTTTCGATACTGATTACCTTCTTCTTCCAGATCCACGAAAGTCTATTTCTAAAAACAGGCTTTTACTTATCCTTCTCTTTTCTATAATAGCCATTAGTCTCTAAGTCCCACTGAGTTTTTTTCAACCCACCCTTTTTTTAGTCCAGCTTTCTAATATGTCTCATTGTAGTGTCTGTTTCTCTAGGGCTTGTTTCTTTCTCTTCCCAAGTATTGGACAGATGGCTTCCAGGAATATCTGTGCAGACTCCACTTTCTTCTTGTTATTATTCTGGTAAAGGGATTCAAATTTTTCATGTTTTTGTATTTCCTTGTGAGAGTAAGTTCAGCTCTGTTCCCCAAACTCCCAATGAACAAAGCTCTTCGTGAATGGGATCATTCTTTCATTGTCTTTTCACCGTAACTCACTATGCAAGCATGTCTTCCTTTTCTCTCCTATACTCATGATCACTCACACCTCAGAAACATGACATATCTTGTATACCATTTGAATTGTTCGTCCTCTTTTCTCAGTCTTTTTGGAGTCTACTCTCTTACTGATGGGGAAGCGATTCTACAATACATACATATTAAGTTGCTCATGGTCACAGGCAGGTGTGGATTCAAATCTCTACTCTGCCATTAACATCAATAGGATATTCCTTAAGTTATATATTGTTCTGAACCTCAGTTATTAATGATTCTACTTCACAGTGATCAATAATTTAGGTGTGAGGTTTGAGTGGTTTTTTTGTTTTGATTTTTTCCTTGCTCTTTTTTTATTTATTAGCAGACAAAAAGAGCGGTGTCAATGATTCTTAATTGTTCATGAATATAATTTTATCAAATATTTGGTTAGAGGATTTGGAATATAGTTCAATGGGAGGACACTTTCCTAAAATATGCAAGGCCCTGGTTCTATCCACAGCACCAAAAAACAAACCAACAAAAGCAGAATAGAAGAACAAACTGGTTCATATCACAATGGGAACAAAAGTCAAATTTTTCTTTGAAGAAGACATTTACACATTGAACTGAATTCTGAGACTACTTTGATGTAAAACTTTTGACAAAAATATTAATTTTAAAAGTATTTTAATACAGCATATTAATTATAATTTCTGGTAGAAATAGGTTATAGATTAAAGTATGCCAGAGAAAGTATGAAATATATGAGCATGTTGATTAAAAAGTGAATTGTTGGAGTTTCAAGATGGCGGCCTAGAGGGTGGCTGCATTTCATGTTGCTCCAGGACTCAGGATTCAAAAGAGGAGATATTGAGATGCTTGGGACCAACTCAAAGCAGCCGGGTGACTCTCACCCCTTGGGAAGGCGTCCCGGATGGGACGGTGGTCCCGGAACACAGGAAACTTTGTGAAGTAGAGCTGCCGACGAGACGCCCCTCCCCCCGCTGGAGCAGTGAACTCGGACAACTGGGAGCATCGTAAAGGAGGCCGCTCGGCACAGCGCTGGGACTCGGAGCAGCCACTGGGGCTCCGGCGGCTGCCCAGGGGAAGAGTGGCGAGGAGAGCTGTGTGGACTCAGGACACCGGGGCCTGCCCTGAGGAGGAGGAGGAGGAGCGTGTCCACTTGGATTTAGAGTGACTGCACCAGAGCTACAGGCGGTTGCCAGAGAAGGGGCTGCGTGGCGAGCTGTTTGGACTCAGACCACTTCTGAACCCCGGGGCCTGCCCGGAGGAGGAGGAGGAGGAGGAGGAGGAGGAGGAGCGCGGCGGGTCGTTTGGACTCGCAGTGACTGCATTAGCGCTCCAGGCGGCTGCTCAGAGGAGAAGGCGAGTGGTGAGTTGTTTGGACTTAAAGTGACAGCTCCTGAACACAGGGGGGCTGCCTGGAGGGGAAGTGTGGTGGGACGCTTGATCTTGAGTGGCCGCACCAGAGCTCCGGGCGGTTGCCCAGAGGACCCGTGCAGCGGGTCATGTGGATTCAGAGCCACTCAGAGCGACCCCTCCTGAACACTTGGGGGGTTATCTGGAGAAGGAGGAGGAACGGGGAGGGTCACTTCGACTCGGAGTGATTGATTGCCCAGGGCTACAGATGGTTGGTGGGAGGAGGAGGCACGCAGTGAGTTTCTTGGACTCCTAGTGACCGCACCGGAATACTGGGCAGCTGTCTGGAGGAAGAGGCCTGTGGCGGGTCTCTGGGATTCAGAGCGATTGTACAGGGCCCCAGGTGGCTGCTCAGAGGAGGGGCCGCATAGCCAGGCGATTAGGTGCAGAGCAGGGTCCCAGGATCTAGGAGGCTTCTTGGTGGAAGAGCTGCACAGAGACAGGCTAAGGGCGGAGCGAAGGTTCCAGGCCTGTGGGCAGATACTCTGAGGAAGGGCAGCCTAAGGAGAGTCATCTGCAAAGGGTGAGGCTCCCAGGCCCAGGAGGTAGGGCCGAGCCCCTGGGAACTTTGCAGAGGAAGGCAGCCCAGCCCAGGCGGTAGCTGTAAATTGAGGGGAACCTCTAGGAGGGAACTGACCAGCGAGACCTCCCCACCGGGTGAGTCTTCCCTCCTGGGTGACGTTTCCCCACAAGGACGGTAAAACCAGAGACTCAGGCCCAAACAGGCCTTGCCTCAGCCCGCAGCCTAGGTCCCCTTTGGATGACCATTGGTCAACAAGTGGAGGCACCTCTGCCCACTAGCAGGGATTATATCCCACCTGCAGGCCCCCACTCCTAGAGAGGCAGCTTCCTTGTGGAACACCGCATTATCAACTTCATCCAAGACTTCAGCCTACTGAAGGCTAAGGGGGGATATATATAGAAATCTTCAGGGACATTGTAAGTCAATAGAGGAAATCTGCAATATCTCAGCGGGCCTCTGATACCTGAACAATATGAGAAAACAAGGAAAGAAAATGCTGCAAACAAATCTAGATGTTACATCAATAAAACCCAATGACAGCATGGCAGAAGAAATGACAGAAAAGGAGTTCAGAATGTACATAATTAAAATGATCAGAGAAGCAAACGATGAGATGAAAGAGCAAATGCACGCACTGAATGATGAGATGAAAGAGCAAATGCAAGCACTGATTGATCGCACCAATCGACAGTTAAAAGAGCAAATACAGGAAGCAAAAGAGCATTTCAATAAAGAGTTAGAGATATTGAAAAAAAACCAAACAGAAATCCTTGACATGAAGGAAACAATAAACCAAATTAAGAACTCCATAGAAAGCATATCCAATAGGATAGAACACCTGCGAGACAGAACCTCAGACATTGAAGACAAAATATTTAACCTTGAAAACAAAGTTGACCAAACAGAGAAGATGGTAAGAAATCATGAACAGAATCTACAAGAACTATGGGATATCATGAAAAGGCCAAATTTAAGAATTATTGGGATTGAGGAAGGCCTAGAGAAACAAGCCAAAGGAATGAACAACCTATTCAATGAAATAATATCAGAAAATTTCCCAAATCTGAAGAATGAAATGGAAAATCAAGTTCAAGAGGCTTACAGGACTCCAAATACACAAAATTACAACAGACCCACACCAAGGCACATTATAATGAAAATACCTAACATACAAAATAAAGACAGAATTTTAAAGGCGGTGAGAGAAAAGAACCAAATTACATTCAGGGGGAAACCAATACGGATATCAGCAGATTTTTCAATCCAGACCCTAAGAGCTAGAAGGGCCTGGAACAACATTTTTCAAGCCCTGAAAGAAAATGGATGCCAACCAAGAATCTTATACCCAGCAAAACTTACCTTCAAATTTGACGATGAAATAAAATCCTTCCATGATAAACAAAAGCTAAAAGAATTTACAAAAAGAAAGCCAGCATTACAGAACATTCTCAGCAAAATATTCCATGAGGAAGAGATGAAAAACAAAGACGCAAATCAGCAAAGGGAGGAATTATCCTAAAGGAATTGCCAAATAAAGGAGGAAACAAGTTGTGTCAAACAAATAAATAAATAAAATTTAAAAAATGAACCAAATGACCGGGAAACCAAATCATATCTCTATAATAACCCTGAATGTTAATGGCCTGAATTCATCAATCAAAAGACATAGACTGGCAGATTGGATTAAAAAGAAAGATCCAACAATATGTTGCCTGCAAGAGACTCACCTCATAGAAAAAGATACCCATAGACTAAAGGTGAAAGGATGGGGAAAAACATACCATGCACATAGACTCAGCAAAAAAGCTGGAGTATTCATCCTCATTTCCGATAATGTGGACTTCAAGCCAAAGTTAGTCAGAAGGGATAAAGAAGGTCATTTCATACTGCTTAAGGGAAGCATAAATCAGCAAGATATAACAATCATAAACATCTATGCCCCAACAGTGGCTCATCCATGTATGTCAAACAAATCCTTCTCAATTTCAGAAACCAAATAGACCATAACACAATAATACTAGGTGATTTTAACACGCCTCTCTCACCACTGGATAGATCTTCCAGACAAAAATTGAACAAAGAAACCATAGATCTCAATAACACAATCAATAATTTAGACTTAACGGACATTTATAGAATATACCATCCAACCAAGAGCGAATACACTTTCTTCTCAGCAGCACATGGATCCTTCTCTAAAATAGACCATATATTATGCCACAAAGCTAATGTTAGCAATTACAAGAAGATAGAGACACTAGCATGTATTCTATCAGATCATAATGGATTGAAGTTAGAAATAAATGAAAGAGTAAAACACAGAAACTATTCCAACATCTGGAGATTAAACAATATGCTATTATATGATGAATGGATAACAGAAGATATTAGGAAGGAAATTAAAAAATTCTTAGAGGTAAATGAGAACAAAGAAACATCATATCAAAATCTCTGGGACACTATGAAAGCAGTACTTTAGAGGGAAATTTATTTCATGGAGCGCATTTAATAAAAGAAGTAAAACTCAACAAATAAACGACCTAACACTACAGCTCAAAGCCCTAGAAAAAGAAGAACAGAAGAGCACCAAAAGTAGTAGAAGACAGGAAATAGTTAAAGTCAGAGCTGAAATCACTGAAATTGAAACAAAAGAAACAATACAAAAAATTGACAAAATAAATAGTTGGTTCTTCGAAAAAATAAACAAAATTGATAAACCTTTAGCCACACTAACAAAGAGAAGACGAGAGAAAACCCAAATCACTAAAATTCGGAATGAACAAGGAAATATCACAACAGACAGGATTGAAATACAAAACATAATTAGAAGCTATTTTGAAAATCTATACTCCAACAAAATAGAGAATTTTGAAGGCATCAACAGGTTTCTAGAGACATATGAATTGCCTAAACTGAACGAGGAGGACATACACAATTTAAATAGACCAATTTCAAGTACTGAAATAGAAGAAGTCATCAAAAGCCTACCAACAAAGAAAAGTCCGGGACCAGATGGGTTCTCAGCCGAGTTCTACAAAACCTTTAAAGAAGAGCTCATTCCAAAACTTCTCAAAGTATTCCATAAAATAGAAGAGGAGGGAACCCTCCCAAACTCATTCTATGAAGCCAATATCACCCTGATACTTAAACCAGACAGAGACTCATCAAGGAAAGAAAATTTCAGACCAATATCCTTAATGAACATCGATGCAAAAATTCTCAACAAAATTTTAGCAAATCACATACAAAAACATATTAAAAAGATAGTGCACCATGATCAAGTTGGTTTCATCCCAGGGATGCAAGGCTGGTTCAACATCAGGAAATCAATAAACGTCATTCACCATATTAATAGACTTAAAGTCAAGAATCACATGATTATTTCAATAGATGCAGAAAAAGCATTTGATAAAATACAGCACCCCTTCATGCTCAAAACACTAGAAAAAATAGGGATAGTGGGAACATTCCTTAACATTGTAAAGGCCATTTATGCTAAGCCCATGGCTAATATCATTCTAAATGGTGAAAAACTGAAAGCATTCCCCCTAAAAACTGGAACAAGGCAGGGATGCCCTCTTTCACCACTTCTATTCAACATCGTTCTTGAGACTCTGGCCAGAGCAATTAGACAAACCAAAGAAATTAAAGGGATACGAATTGGGAAAGAAGAACTCACACTATCCCTGTTCGCTGATGACATGATTATATATTTAGAGGAACCTGGAAATTCCACCAGAAAACTCTTACAACTCATAAGTGAATTCAGTAAAGTAGCAGGTTACAAGATCAATGCCCATAAATCCAACGCATTTTTATACATAAGTGATGAATCTTCAGAAAGAGAAATTAGGAAAACTACCCCATTCACAATAGCCTCGAAAAAAATAAAATACTTGGGAATCAATCTCACAAAAGAGGTGAAAGACCTCTACAATGAGAACTATACAACACTAAAGAAAGAAATTAAAGAACACCTTAGAAGATGGAAAGATCTTCCATGTTCTTGGATAGGAAGAATTAATATTGTCAAAATGGCCATACTACCTAAAGTGCTATACAAATTCAATGCAATTCCAATTAAAATCACAATGACATACCTTACAGATATAGAGCAAGCCATTATGAAATTCATCTGGAAGAATAAGAAACCCAGAATAGCTAAAGCAATCCTTAGCAGGAAGAGTGAAACAGGGGATATTGCAATACCAGATCTTCAACTCTACTACAAAGCAATAGTAACAAAAACGGCATGGTATTGGTACCAAAATAGAAAGGTAGATCAATGGTACAGAATAGAGGACACGGACACAAACCCAAATAAATACAATTTTCTCATACTAGACAAAGGTGCCAAAAATATGCAATGGAGAAAAGATAGCCTCTTCAACAAATGGTGCTGGGAGAATTGGAAATCCATATGCAACAGAATGAAACTAAACCCATATCTCTCACCATGCACGAAACTAAACTCAAAATGGATTAAGGACCTCGGAATCAGACCAGAGACCCTGCAGATTATAGAAGAAAAAGTAGGGTCCAAATCTTCACCTTGTTGGTCTAGGATCAGACTTCCTTAACAGGACTCCCATAGCACAAGAAATAAAATCTAGAATCAACCACTGGGATAGATTCAAACTAAAAAGCTTTCTCTCAGCAAAGGAAACTATCAGCAATGCGAAGAAAGAGCCTACAGAATGGGAGAATATCTTTGCGAATCATACTTCAGATAGAGCACTAATCTCCAGAATCTATAAAGAACTCAAAAAACTTTACTCCAAGAATTCAAATAATCTAGTCGACAAATGGGCTAAGGAAATGAATAGACACTTCACAGAAGAAGATCTACAAGCAATCAACAAACATATGGAAAAATGTTCAACATCTCTAGTAATAAGAGAAATGCAAATCAAAACCACCCTAAGATTCCATCTCACCCCAATTAGAATGGCGATTATCAAGAATACGAGCAACAACAGGTGTTGGCGAGGATGTAGGAGGAAAGGTGGGGCTGCAAATTAGTGCAGCCACTCTGGAAAGCAGTGTGGAGATTCCTTAGAAAACTTGGAATGGACCCGCCATTTGATCCAGCTATCCCACTCCTTGGCCTATACCCAAAGGACTTAAAATCAGCATACTACAGAGATACAGCCACATCAATGTTCATAGCTGCTCAATTCACAATAGCCAGACTGTGGAACCAACCTAGATGCCCTTCAATTGATGAGTGGATAAAGAAACTGTGGTATATATATACAATGGAATATTACTCAGCCATAAAGAATGATAAAATTATGGCATTTGCAGGCAAATGGATGAAATTGGAGAATATCATGCTAAGTGAGATAAGCCAATCTCAAAAAGCCAAAGACGAATGATATCGCTAATAAGTGGAGTATGACACATAATGGGGGGGAGGGAAGGGTTAGTATTAGGGTTAGAGTTAGGGTCAGGGAGGGGGGCAAGTATGGAGGAAGGAAGTACTGTATAGATTGTAAAGAGGGGTGGGAGGGGTGGGGGGAAGGGAAAAAATAACAGAATGAATCAAACAACATTACTCTATGTAAATTTATGATTACACAAATGGTATGCCTTTACGCCATGTACAAACAGAGAAACAACATGTATCCCATTTGTTTACAATAAAAAAAGAAAATAAAAAAAAATATATCAACAAAAAAAAAAGTGAATTGTTTGTTGTACAGTATTAAAAATACTGGTATATTCATTTATTTAATATTTTCATGTTTCTGGGAATCAGATCCATGCTAAGCACACACTGTACCACTGATCTCCCACAAGCTCAGAAAGGCTGTTTTACAACAAACACTACTAACTGAAATTAAGAATTAAAAAGTCTTGTAAGGTTGTTTGATATATATGAAATGTCTCTCCAAGCAAATGTCACATGCTTTATGAGCTAAGATGTAACCCTACACTAAGAGAAATTATGTGGGACACATGCTTGTAATGGATGTATAGAATTCTTAAAATTTAGAAACGGACTTGACTGAATTGCCTGAAAAATTCTGAGAACAGGTCTTTTCAGTATTTACAAATTTGATAAATCATATTCAAAGGCAAGATTTGGAAGCTCCATGCCCAGATATAGCTCTGTCACCTTCCCTGAGCACCCATGATTTGGGCACAGTCCCTTCCATTTTCTGATATCTCATCTGAAGTGAAAAGCACAGAGGTAAGCATCATCCTGTACTATTTTCAATATTAATTTGAAAAAAAAAAACTAATTTGAAACTTTAATTTATTTGGTCTACATTAATCACAGTATGAATTAGCTTTGGGTTTCTGGTAAGCTCAAGTTTGAGGAGAAAGAAAATATTAAACATTTATTTCCCTGACTGTGTTTCCAGAACTGAAACATATCCAGCCAAAGAACATTTCTCAAGCTGTTATTTTTATAAATGTGTGTGTTCCATCTTAGCAAAAAGAATTTCAGAAATTTAGCAAGCTCAACATTCTTGGTGGAGTTTGTCAAATGCAGGTCTGAACCACCAGTGGCGGCCTGAGGACATCACTTTCTTTCTGTTGTGTTGTACTCTCAGCAGCATCTCTCTTTCCCTCTCCTCTTGCTGTACCCAGTAACTGCAGATCCTTGATGTGACCCATGTAAAGTGATTTGATAAATCCACACCATCCACTGGCCACCTTCATGTAAGAAGATTTGGAAAATAGGTCTAAAAGGAGAGGATCAAAAGTGGGCAAAGCATTCACATGATAACGATTGCAAGATAACATTGTAGAAAGAGCACAAGTCCTAGCGTATACATAATCATATATGCTGTAATTGGTTCCAGATGGACCTGGGTTTGAATCGTGGATCTTTGTAAACATGAGCAAGTTACCTAACATTGCAAAACCTTGGTTTTTCTCAGAAAGGTAACACAACACTTCTTATGTGGTCATCATGAGGATTAAATTAAATTATACAAATAAAATGCTTAACACAGAATCAGAAGCTTAAAAAGCACATTTTAGATGTAGTCGTGATTGTTTTGCTGCTATTGTATGAAAGCAAGACTCAGTTCAGTTACTAGGTACCTCACATGTAGACCGTCTGAAAATAGAATAATACCACTTCAAAATATCATTTCAATAAAATCTGACATAAAAGGCATTTTAATAATTCTGTTTTCTTTTTGAAAAAAGTAATGAACCAATGTTGTACTTAATTAGATGCAAAAGTGCCAGAGTTCAAGAAGATATTTTTCTGTTTGTTTTCATTGTTGTTATTGTTCATAAACTTGCAGCAATGGTGTCTTTGTTTATTTTTATTTTGATAGGCAGATATAATCTCTCATGGACACAGTCTCTCCATACATATCAATTTTTCTGATAATAAACCAATCAAGCCACATCTTTCTCTCTTGCTGATTGATTGGCATACTAATCACCACAACACACCACTTCCCAAATCCATTTACCTTTTGGCCATTTTACAAATTCATACTGTGTATGATAACAGTCATCATGGAGAAATTTGGCCAAGTCAAGCATTGTTTTGCTAAATCCTGGATCATTTAATTAAAAATTCCAAACCTGTACTTTACCTCTCTGAGAAATTGCACTTCATTAACACAGAAAATATTCTTTTAGAAAAATTAAGAATTGATCTGATAATGTAAAAAAAATCATTACATTGCCATGAATGTGCTTATAGTCTTAAAATTGCTTAAAATAGCATGATTTATAAAAGATGGGAGACAGATAAGACAGCAGTTTCCAGTCTTGCTTTAGAATTCTGGTCAATGAACAAACATATCTAAATGATGTAGGATGTTTAAAATAGAAATGCAAAATTTTATTTTATTCATTTAATGCGTATTTATTCACTCTATGAGTTGCTAGATTCTGATAAAATTATGAGGGGCAGGGGAAGGAGTGGCAGAAAAATAATGTGCGTGTTCTTGGAACAGTGGATGTCAAAATTAAGCATGCATTGAGATCACCAGCATCCTTATTAAAATTCTGGGGGTGTAGAATTCAGTGACAGAGTACTTGTCTGGTATACACCCAGGTCCTGAGTTCTATCCCCAACACCAAACAGGAAAAACAACCACCACCACCACCACCAAAAACACTGAAATCAGGGTCCCTGCCCCTTATTTTCCAATAAAGGTATGTCTACCCTGGGACTAGGGAATTTCCATTCCTTACAATTTCATCAAGTGAGAGGTTGCTGTTCTGGAAAAGAGTATTAGATCTGCTACCCTGATATCAGCCAGACCAAATCAAAGATGCTTTTGGAGAGATATGCTGGTCATCTTTCCTCATGATTCAGTCTTTATTCTCCTCCAAGTTGCTCTATGCCCCAAGAGGGAAACCCTTGGAGGGAGTTTCAGTTGGGCTGACTGAGGGATTTCAGTTGGGCTCAACCCTTGAGAACATGAGCGACATTGGGGGCAGGGGGAGAAGAGGGACATCAGATTGTTGATTCCTCTCCAGTGGGGTTGCTGCCAGCTGGATGTTCACACCTAAGACCCTACTTCCTGGCATACAGCCCCACTAGAGTGTTTCTGGCACTTGTATCCTCCTTATGTTTTTTCCAGGCTTAGAGAGCCCAAGAATCTTCCTGCTAACCCTGGAATTTGCACTAACTTTGATACTATCCTTATAACCTGCTCTCACTTTTTAAATCATATTATTAGATTTGCCTTCAATTATTCAATTTGAACATATCATTTATTTCCTGTAAGGAATGTGACTGATATAGGGGACAGAATAAATTTTCTTAAACGACTTAGCTAAAAATAGCACACCTCATTTCTGTTTCATTTCATTAGCTAGACTGAAAGAAGGCTAGATAATGGTTCTCATGATGCTCCCCAAAAAGGAGAAGAAATGATACCTTTTGGTGAACAACACACTTTTCCACACATACAACTTTTGTTGTATCCTACTAGAAATTCATATATATAAAAGCCAGTTTATAAGTATTTGAATCTAGAATCTATTATATATATGTGTACACCACTTTTTTTATAATTAGCATACATTTTCCAGGAATGCATACTTAGTCATTTGATGAAAAAGCATACAGTATGTTGTACATAAGCATATTGTATTGTCCACTACTTAAAGAAATATTATCAATAGTAGTATTTTGAGTTACCAATATAAGAACAAGGGATCTGGCATTGGGCTACTTTATTTTGTGTTGTATATGATACCTTATTTTAAAAATATATGTACTTAGGGTAAATCTTATTAGGTTATATTATAGTTTATAAATAAAAGTGTTATAAAATAATAAATGTTGTGTTTTGTAGGGCTAAGAACCACATTTTACAAAGAGAGAAACTGTTAAATCACTTGAGGTCAGGCACATGTGGGAAACCCAAGGTCTGTACTAATAAGTCAGCATAGTTAAAAATAAAAGTAGCCATAGGTTAGTGATGTAAATGTAACTGTTGTGTGGAAGCCACCAAACACTCCTGTTCCCAAGAAACTGGAAATGGCCAGGCTGCTTGTAGATATCATCCCACATGTGAATGCTGCCTGTTAGTGAGCCCTATGACAGAAAATTGTACTCATTTCCAGGAAGTTTGAGTCATGAGAACACTGGGGAAATTCCTAGGGGTAAGATTGATTTGTGTATTAATTGAACAGCACGATCCTGGAAATAGTCTGGAATATTATTAATACTGCCTGGGGAAATATCATATTTTCCTTTATCTTACCATGTGGGCATTTGTTTACAAATTAGGAGCTAACATGCAAATAAAATATTCATCTTTACACATACAATGCAAAAACAGAAAATAACTACAAGGAACAGGTTAAACTCTCTCTCTCACCCTCTCTCTCTCTCACACATACACACACGCACATACACATACACAGAGTAGAAAGGATGTGAAGAACAATATCCACATGTTATTAATAATATCAAATTTGCATGCTATTTAGAGCCCAGTGGAGCTTATAGAGTGTTTCCTCATATACTGTTTCATTTCTTCTTCACAACAGTCCAATGAGATAGGCACTTTTATATTTAATTTTCTGCTGAAGAGCAACTTAGAACTCAGAAGGGCTAATTAAATAGTCCAGCATTGCAAAGTTAGTAAAGCGTGGAGTAAGGAATCAAGATTCAAAATTTGAAAATTCATTCTTGTACCACAGGAGATTTTTTTGCCCTGTGTAATGAGCTCTATATAAGAAATTTTAGAGATGATGAAAGAAAAGAGAAGGGTTTGGGTTTCATCAAGAAGTTCATTCAACACCACAGATCTTTCGACCCTATATTTTAGGATATTGACACCTTTGCATCATTGAAATCGTATGCCAATATCACCCTCTTTTAAAAATTAGTGTTTTTTTTTAATGTATGCATTGTGGGAGGTTTTATTTAAAGGGAAATTTTTGAATACTAATACTTTAAATCATGAAAAACCTTAATGAAATTCAGTGTCACTAATTTGACAGTTTTCTCCCTTGGATGTATATGTAAAATTTTATCATAAAGTAAGATCACTGTACAGTGAATTTAAATATAGTATCAGATACTTTTCCATTAATACTAAATGAATTATTTTGCAAATAGATGAAGAGTTTCTGAATTTTATGTGGTATTCAGATGATGTCAAACATTGTTATATGTAAGGGTCACCTCTCAGGTTTTATATATTCTCTTTAGTTTTTAGTGCTTAGGCCCTAGTTTGCTCATTTGTAAAAGGCAATGCCATTTTTCAGAGGATCCCACAGTTGGTTCAGACTGAGAAAGACAGATGTAGAAATTCAGCTGTCACATTAATGCTTCTGCCTTTTTTGGTTTCTTATACCATCTTTATTTTGCATTCAAAGTTTAAAAGTCAAGCATGGGTGATGGTAAATTACAGAGGCCTTGCATTGAACATCAGTGTTAATACACTAGAAATGACATTACAGGGTGAGTAAGAGAGAATGATTTCACACAATTTATATCATATTAAGGGGCTAAGGAAAGTCTTCTGTACAAATCATGTTAGTCCTCACATGCTAATCAGCATCAGTGTCCAGGCGGGCCATCGCAGTCTTCTGACACTCATCACTGACAACCTCCTTTGTCCAATGGGACCATGTGAGGGAACACACAGTGGAGTGTACTTGTAGGGGTGTGTGCCAGGCTGGCTCAGTCGCAGGTAAGAGCCGACGGAGCCATAAACCAGGCCCCGGGAGTTGGGTAAATGCAGGCTTGTGGTGAGCAACCTGCAAACTCGTTTATAGCAGGAGAAACCATACATTTTATGGACTTTTAACCCAATCACAATGTGCCATGGGGGATCAGACCACGAGGCCCCAATACAGGTTCCCTTGGTAACACTAGGTATTTGGGGACAGTTGTTTACTTTCCTAAGTGACCAGAGCGGAATGTGCCTCTCTGTAGGTATTCCTGACTGGTGTGAATGTGTGAAGGTTTTCCTTACATACTTGAGACATTCACAGCTGCTGGCCAAGACTTAGGATTTCTCCCAACAGTATTAGAGAACCAGGAAAGCCCTGAAGCACCTACAGCCTTGTCTTTGCCTTTGACCTGCTCTAGGCAAGACATAAAAGTGGGGAAAAAAGCTGAAGCAAGGAAAAACAGTATTGCTACTGTATTGCTAATTGCTGCTGGTTACAGGGAAGCCAGGCCTATTGCTGATTTGTAAAAATTTCACTAAAACTCTATCCTTTTTTAAAAAACCCTGGAAAATTTGAAAGAAAAATGTTTCATCTGGCTGGAAGTTTGGATCTTCGCCTTTGTAAAAAATTTATGCTCATGAAATGAGCACTTTTGTTGAATGAAAGAAAAGCAAAGTCACCACTTTGTTTCTGGGACACAGACAAGAGGCTTGGTTTCAGGATAAACTGCTGCTGCATCTTTTGTGATACTTCTTCCATGAAGAAATCTCTAGGAGTTTGGAAGTGGTGGCACAGTTCTTTGATCCCTGAATCAGGAGTGCAGTGTCTTGAAGATGCTCATCTGTATTCCTTAGGGTTATTCATGCACTTGGTTTCTGGGTCACAGCCTGCTGCTGCATCTTTAGGGATACTTCTTCCATGAGGAAAGCTCTAGGAGGTTGGAAGTGGTGGCACAGTCCTTTGATTCCTGAGTCAGGAGTGCGGTGTCTTGATGATACTCATCTGTATTTCATAGGGATATTCATGCTTTGGTTTGTATTAATTTTATCTTCATTGTTCTCTTGATTCATAACACTGACCAATTGATAATAGAAATTGGATATAAAAATGCTTCTAGGAATATGGCATAAAAAATCCTTGCGCATGCCCATAACTAATGCAGCTGGAGTCCTGAAAGGCCCACCATCCACAGTCGCCTAGGCTGAACCTTGCTGCCCACTGCCAGGAGCTGAGCCAAGAGCCTTCTGCACTGAACAGGGCCCCAGAGGGTCGACACCAGGGTCTCTCCCCTGGGGTCCCTCCGGACCTGCCAGTTCAGGGGGCACCAAGCCACAGCCCGACAAAGAGAGCCAAGTACCCAAGCGCCCAGGTGGGTAGGCTGCAGCAGCTGCCCCTCGGTAGGAATGAACTTGGTGGGGGTGGCGGAATTGAAGAGTGGCATCTGGAGCCTTCAAAGGCCCGGGGGAGACTGTCAGGGACAACCGCTCTGCACGCCCCCTCTCCCTTGACTGCTGGCCACTCTTACTGATAACAAAGAGTGCCTATCCCACGCAGACTCTTCAAGGAGACACGGCTGCCGCCAGAGCCCAAGCACAAACCCCAAATTAGTGTTTTTTTCAATCTTTCTTCTTCATTTTACCTTGCTCTCTGAAGTCTTTGCCATTTTTTGAATATGTGCATACAGATACATTTCTCTGTCTAGTTCCTAGTATTAGTATAGAATTAGATTCACTCCTACATGTACTCTGCTTTGGTGGGCCTAGCTGCTAATGTGGTTTCAACTACGACCTAGAAGCTGGTGACCTGTAATTTCCTCCTGAGTGTGTAATCTCTACACTCGCTTGGTGATTTAACATCTTTTGTTAGATATCCCATGACACTTAAGGCTCCCTGTGTCCAATAGTGACTTGTTTGATGGCTTTCTCCCAGCCACTCTTCAAAATATGCACAGTATATATATGCCTAGACAACTCCCTTATTCATCATTATGACTTCATTTCCATAATATGAAAATGAGAGATTCATCTTTTCTTAATCCTTCACTCAAATCAATCACTGCTTTCTCTATTAATAACCATAGCTATTTTTTAATGAGTAACACAAAATTTTACATATAACTTATTGACAAGAGGTTACCTTTATTCAGTTACAGAACATTAAATGACATAAATAAATACCCACCAAATTTGTTATTTCTATGTAAATCTGAAGGAGACTATTGCTACAATTTTAGTTTGGAGAACCCCATCTTGATAAAACGCTCTCCTAAGCTTTCTCTTTTAAAAGCATGTGTACCTGAAGAACATGAATACAAAGAAGTCAGTAATAGTGTCACAATACACATATTTAACATAGCTCCTATTTTTCTTCTCCTCCTCCTTTATACATTATCACTACCTAAACTTAGCCCATCATAAATACCTATTACCTTATATCCTTCTAATTTTCACCATTCCATTATTTTCATTATCCATTTATCCATTAGCAAGGCTATAACCAGTGAGCTCTGTTTCAAATAAACCTCTGCTAATATAACTTCCCTCTTCTCACCTCCCCTTTCAGTCAGGTGTATAGAAGAATGTGCAGGGGGCAGGACACATCATTTTCTCTCTTGCCCTTGATAAACATACTGCTCTTATGACATCTGAAAGTCTTTTGAAATCCCCTTTTTCTTTAATTGGAGTTTAAGCAACATATCCTCTCATATGTCAGCAGTTTGGAGGCTTTTTCTTTTGTTTGTGGACTTATCATTATCATGGTGCTTTCCTTACCAGCATCCCTGTCACCAACTCAATTCTAATCAACCTGAGAAAGGACTGCATCTTTTCTTTCACTCTTTTTTCCATTTTTGTTTGTTTTTATAGATTTTTTTTTTTTTTTTTTTTGAATCCAGGGGCACTTTACCACTGAGTCATTTTTGTTTATTTTGAGACGGGGTCTCACTAAGTTGTTAAAGGCTGTCCTCAAACTCCTGCCTCAGTCTCATGAGTCACTGGGATTACAGGTGTGTGCCACACACTTGCTAAGGATTATATTTTATATATGATTATAATCCCAAAAGCTAACAACGTCGGACACAGAGATGACATTCAGTCAATGTTAATTGAAAGAATAAAATAGTTAATAATGAATGAATGAGTGTTAATAGAATGCAGAGTGTATGTAATCACGTAATGAGATGACTCCCTCCTTGCTGCTGTGACTGGCCTGGCTGTTAGCAATGCCACTTATGACATGATTGGGCATGACTAAGAAAGTTATCAGAGACTTTGAGAGAATCATTGTTGGAATGTCATGGACATGGATGAAAAGATATTTGAACATGAGTTATATCATCTCCCTGAGATTGTGTTTCACCCAGACAGATACACACACACACACACACACACACACACACACACACACACACACAGTCGATTGCTGCTACTCCTATTCCTACTACTTTTTTCATCATGGAATTGAAAAATAAATGAGGTAGTATATAGAATTTACAGGATGAGAACAACTTAAGGTTTTTCTTCTTTTTTTTTTTTTTGGCAGAATCACTACATAAGGTCATTGGTTCAAAATTTCAATGGAAATCAATTTCAATAATGTAAGTGGTAAATTCAATTCAATCATTCAATCAGATTAAATCTATTCCACCAAATGAACTGCTGGGCATTAACTCAACGGTGTAAGACTAGGCTTGTGATGTGAGAATCATAAATTTCAACCACTTATGACAGACTGAATTTATAATCTGAGTGTGGACATTGGGAATTTTCTTTGCCTGCAGTGCCTGGCTCAAAACAAATGCTCAATAATGATTTTTAATATTATTACAAGAATGTTATTAACAGAAAAATATTCAGGCAATGTTGCATAATCATTCCATATTTTAGATAGATCTGGGTTTTCATTAAGGTGTAAGTTTCAAGGGATATCTCAAATTTACATTTTCCTAATGTTACTGTGAAGTCTTGAGTAATGTGGGAATTCTTAAATTGGAGGGAAAAAATACATTACCATTATATTGTCTTTATCTTTAAAATACATAAAATAGATCTAGAATGTGGATGTGCGTGTGTGGACATGTGTGTGTAAGAGAAAGATGGTAGAAGAGAGAAATAATGAAATGTGCTGATTTTATTATTGGTGCTCAAAAATTTAGCAAAGTTCTATATGTCAGAAATTAATGGTATGGTTTTAGGTTAACTGTGTATTTTGAAATTTTTTTTGATCCACTCTCTTGATTTGATTTAAGGAACTCTATGGGTGAAGCCAATATCTAACAGACAGCAGTGTGACTAGCACAGCAATTCCTAATGACCTTCAGAAATAGGCACAAGTTCTGGAGGAAGTCTTCCACTGATGCGGGAAGGTCAGTAGCATATTTTCTTCTCAGATTCTTTCTTTCAGTTGTACTACAAGAGAGGTTTGCATTTAGGTATACTGTAAGAAGACTTAGCATAAGCAATTTCTGATGTACACAGGATCCTTTGAGGGTACTTTTGACCAGCATACCATATCATACACCTCTCACTGAAGACCACCTTCAATTTGGAGGTGATGAGATGGGAAGTCCTGTCTCATCTATTATAACATTGCTGTTTTGCAGAATTCATGTGCCAGACGGTGCTTCTCAGTAGCCTCAAGGAAATCTGGGAACATCATAATTTGGTATAAAGAAGAAACGGAAAAAAAAAAAAAAAAAAAGAAACGGATCAGGGGCACTGTGAAAATAATGTAATGGAGAGGATAATGAGAGGAAGCAAAGTTCATGGGTCATGAGATCTATGGACCCCAAACAGTTAACTGCTTTCCCCCAAAGTAGATGTCGTGACACAAGGGTAAAGAAAACAAATTATAAACACCTAATCAAACATATATGTGAACATAAATCTCTTGAGAAATATGGCATATTAATAGTGAATTTCTTTCAAAGATTTGGTTACTTTTCATTGCGGATGAAAAGTAAATATATAATACTCAGAAGAATAAGAAGTTGATGTAAAAAAATTCTTTATCAGTGAAAACAATGAAAATTATATTTGGATTATGCTTTTCTGATCAATGTAGTTTATTATTAGTGTTATGATTGATTTAGAGCCTAGGACAAAGGTAAAAATTTCAGTCTGTTCATGTCTAATAGAAACCTCTCCCATTCAATAAGTTATTTTAATTATTTCAAACTTGATAGTTGATATCAGAAGTCTCTTTCTCATCTTACCTTATATCACTTCACAAAGTGAAAATAAAACTACAAGGTGTTTATTTGAGGTACTGTTTATATAAGGCTACCAGAACAAATATTTTGATGGATTCTTCGTTACAAATGTGGCAGGCTCAGTCACTCCACTGAGATAATGGATTTCTACCAAACCGATCATATGGCATTAGCTTAATTGAGTTGGAGTATCAGCCCCAACAGAGACAATCTAGCTCTCAGTTAGAAAGCAAAGAAAAAGTCTTATCTGATTCAGCCTTGCTTGGCAAACTTGACTTCCAATTACAGGGACTGCTGACAAACACAGCTTTCTGGCATCAGAGCAGAGTATAAAGTGTAAGGGAAGTATTATTAGACAGATCTTGACTCAAATCCCAGCTCCATCTCTTCCCAGCTGTGTAACTAAAGTACTTGCATCGTTTTTCTCACCTGTGAATTGGCATTAAAAAATATCAGTTGCTGAACAGTATTATAAAGATTGAATTTTACACATGTAATAAAAAATGTGACTCTCTTGGAAGACACAAATAGCATGTATACTTTCTCACTTTCTCTTTTTGACCTCTTAATTTTCTTAGTTTATTCTTTATGTATTTATTTTTTCAAGATACATACAAAACATTGCCCAATACAATAACTTGTCTCAGTCTTTGTGTTCCTCTGTCATAACACCCATGACCTGTCTTTTAACAGCTCTATTTGGCTATACCTCCCACTAACCTGTGATCTTTTCTTTTTCTTTTTTTTGAATTTCTTTTTATTTATATGGACTGCATTCTGATTCATTGTACACAAATGGGGTACAACTTTTCATTTCAATGGTTGACCCAATGTAGATTCATACCATTTGTGTGGTCATACATGTACCTAGGGTAATGATGTCTGTCTCATTCCACCATCTTTCATACTCCCAACCTCTCCTCCCTCTCATTTTCCTCTACGTAATCTAAAGTTCCTCTATTCTTCTCTTAACCCCCTGTGATCTTTTTAGCAATGAGAATGTTCTCTCACCCCTTATAATAGTCCTGCATATAGATTAAAGAATCTTTGCCATTCACTATTGCCCTGCAAATCTTTAATAAATACAACTTAATTTTGTGGGTTTCTTATTTGAGAGTAGAGCACGATTGATATAATCACTCCTCATTCTGTCTATTAAACAGTATGTCGGTTCCTAAACTGAACAGTAGATGAACATGTGCATTTCTTCATCTGGCTCCAACATATCTTTTCACTTGGCATCCTCCATGTACCTAGAATCCAAGTAGTTGAAACATTGTTAAATACTCATGAATTCACTTTTGGTTTTGCACCTTTCCCTTCCTTCCAGGATTTCTTCTCCATGAATGTATTCTCTGCAAACTATCCCTTACAATCACTTCGAAAGCTTGCTAGCATCAAGATAATGTGCTCCATTTTATTAACCATGAAGGAAGAAATGAAATCCATCTCTGAATTTTACTCCCATCAGTTGTATATCTCTCTTTATTAGTTGTTTGTTGTTGCAAAACAACTCCAGAACTTAGCAGCTCACACAAAAGACACTTGTCATGTCACGTAGTTTCTAAGCATCAGAAATCCAATGGTGGTTTAGATTAGGGGAATCTGGCACAGTCTTCTATGGGTTCTTGAATAGGTACCAGTGAAGGTTGAAGTTACAGGAAGTCTGGGAGTCCCACTTTTCAGCTCACTACCACATCCTCAGCAGTGAGGAACATGGCAGCTGGCTTCCCTCAAAGCATGAGTGTGATCCAGGATCAGGGCAGACTGTGAAAGAGGGAGCAAAACAGAACCTTGGTATCTTTTATGACTTTATCTTGGGACAGAAACCCTTCACTTATACAATATTTAGTTGACAAGATAGTCCTATCTGGGTGCAGTGTGGAGAAAGATTAAGCAGGTTGTGAAGATCCAGAGGTGGAGAATCGCTGGGCACCACTGGGCTGTCATCATTCTCATGAGTCTTTGTTTTGCACTAGAATTGTTAGTTTAAGGTTTCTATTTTTCCATAGCAGAACCTCAATAGTTTATCACAGCTTTTTTTCATCTTTAGATCTTATTCTACACTTAAAGTCTAGATTGGTGCTGAACAAATATTTATTAAATTAATTGAACTAAATGCTTCATGAAATTAAACTTTCTAGCTTCTTAGATCAGGTTGTCAGAATGAACTCAGTAGAAGAAAGATAAAATGCAAAGTGCTCCTGGAGAAATGCAGAATATTTTTCATAAATTCACTAGGATATTTGGGTCTACTGGTATTTTTATTTTTCTGGCTTCCAAAATAAACTGCTCATTTAAATTAAAGTTTCATTCTCAGCTATAAAAGTATAGGTGAAAATTAAATTCTATCCCTAGCTGAAAAACCATCACACATTCACATTTGAAATACATGCAGATTAAACAGAGGATGCAAGTAGGAAGTCCACTTTGCTGCACATTGTGGTCACTCAACTAATTATTATGAAGGCAGAGGCTGGGCACAGGCATAATTGCTTCCTTCTCAATTGCTTCTTACATTTTCTACTGGGGGCTCTTTTCCTGTGGTTCTATATTCTTCTAAGAAGTTCATGAAGAGGATCTTAATTTCTTATTCTTTATATAATTAGAAAGAGTCTAATTCAATACCTTCTACATAAACTATCTTTTATAACCATTTGTCACAAAACAACAAAATTTAGTTAAATGATGTGAATTGTTATATTGAGTAGATTACTAGTCCTCCCTCAGTTTTGGTTCCCTGATTTGTGAAATAATTATGCAGGCTCTCATTGTAAAAATAGATTAATGGACACATCTAACTCTGAACTGTAGATTTCCAATGCAATTTGTAACATATCGACTATGTTTGCTTCTTAACTTAAAAAGTGTGTTGATACAATAAGACTCAAGTGTAATATTTAGATAAAAGATATTTCTAACTTTTTTGATGTTTATTGTCACAATTGGTTTTAATTAGTTTCAAGTTCTTGTAAGTTTTTGGTTCGTTCTACAGTAGATTTTCCTCTAAGTCTTAGGAAGAGATCTAAGTCTCTCCCTATTTCAATTTCTATTTAGGATAGCTATTAAGCAGTGACTTATGGTACTAAATTTTAATCAGGTTCCTCTGAGCCATTTTCAATTCAGCACCATTCTTCCCCTAGTCCCTGGTCTGCCATTAAGAAGAACTCTTGTTAGTCTTGTTTAGTAGGGACACCCAACATTGGTATTCAATCTAGATCCTCCTAGCAATTTTCTATTCACCCACCCCCCACTGCTCTTTGGGTGCAAACCACTAGCTATAGTTGCTGTATTTGGAGTAGAGCTCAGTTCTATACTAAAGTCTTTCCTACTTTTTTTTTTTTTTTTTAATCCTAAGGTTTAAATACATGGGCACTCTACCGCTGATTTGAATCCCCAACTATTTATTTTATTTTATTTTATTTTATTTTGAGACAGGATTTTGCTAAATTGCTGAGGTTGGTCTCAAATTTATGATTCTCCTTCCTCAGCCTCCTAATCTCTGGGATTACATGCATAGGCCACAGTGCCTGGCATATCTTGAAAACAAATACCTTACCATTTGTAACAAGAATCTGGTGCAAAAAAAATAATAAAAGCAAAAAAAATAATAATAACAAAATGAATTTTAAAATAAAAATAAACAGGGCAAAAAAATTAGAACACTCATATTTTCTTTTGGCAAAACTCTTTCAGAATCACTTAGACTCTACTGTCCATCCTTGCTCAGAATCTATGATTCAAACTATTGTCAATGTATTCTGAAGGAAAAAATGGCCACCTAAGATTCTGTCCCATCCCAAGATCTTAGGAGATACTGAGCTTTGGGGATTGTCAGGCAGACACTGAGACAGAGGAAGACTGACAATTCCTGGAAAAGTATAGTTGAAAACAAAATCTTCTTCCAACTCAGAAAACTCTGAAAATGTAAAAGTTTTATTAAAAACATTAAACCAAAGAGGGTAAGGAAATCATCACTGGCAATTCACTAAAGAGATTGCAAAGACAAGAACTCTTATCTTCTATCTAACTAAGTGGGTATAATCCATTCAATATATGAGATAGATTTTGCAACTTGGGGTGAGGTGACAGCTGAAGTTAGGCATGTCTCCTTTCTTCTCCAGAGAGATTAAGCACTAATTTACTTGGCAGTAACATTTCAAAGTGATGTTCTTGGTTCTTGAACATTCCTGAGAGGTGAAACCAACAATGAAAAAGATTTATGTGCAGTTGAGAAAGACAAAGAAAAAATTTCAAAGAAAAAAGAGAGAAAGGGTCAAGTCTTTTACTATAATTTTTAACAGTGAGAAATAAGCCTCTTATTTATAATTTGTAGTTGCCTTTACATAATACCATAAGGCACTCTAAAACACTACAGTCAGCAAGCCAGGTAAATTTTCCATCATTAATGTCAATTCCCCAAAGCAAGAAAAGAAATTCAAAAGTCTTTTATGAATACTGTGGAAATAATAATAATAATAGCCAATACCTATTAAAATTTGCTTTGTGTAAATTTGTTAACAGTTCTACAAATATTATCTCATTATGTAAACATCACAATGGTACCATGATTTTGACAAAACCAGGTTTTAATTATTGCCCAAATGTTGATGTCACTATTAACCAGTTTCATTTGTCCAGATGTTATAAAGTTTATGTGTGTGTTCTTGCATGTGGTTGCTTTTTCTTTGTTTGTTTTTGTTTTATGTTTTGTGTGTGTGTGTGTGTGTGTGTGTGTGTGTGTGTGTGTGTTAGAGAGAGAGAGAGAGAGAGAGAGAGAGAGAGAGAGAGAGAGAGAGAGAGAGAAAGATAGAGGGAGAGAGAGAATGTTTGTGATAAGGAAGGATTGGAAGACTATGTTTATTCTCCAAAGATAGAAAATTTGGATTTATTCTGAAGAATGCAGTCCTTTATTTCATATCTTGAAAGAAAATGTCTCAATGAAACCATGAGTTGAACCTATTTATTTTATTAAAAGAGATAATATCTTGTTCTTTTACTCCACAAGAGTATTTATTATTTTAAGAATATTACAACATAAACACTTCCCATTTTAAAACATTTTAGTTTTGAGCCAAATCAAAATAAATCATGTTTCTTTTAAAATCTAGAAAATCCTCTGGTAAACTAAAGGTAAATACATGCATTCTAGGGAATAGACTAATGATCGACATGACTGCTAAGAAAGCTGAGATTAATTGGATTTTATACTCACTCATGATAAATCCCTTGAGTTCTACAGGCAGTGACCAAAGATACATTTACTTTTATCATGCATGATAATGGGATTACCAGTAGACTAAGTCTTTAATCTTTGTTGATAAAGTGAGATGAATACTCAGGAAATACACTAGGTGGGCTTAAATTGCCAGAACAAGAACGGAAAAGCCCATAGTGTTAGATTGCCTATCAGGAAAATAGAATTAACCATAAGCACATCTGCACAGTTGAAGAGAAATTCTAGCCTTGGTTTCAAGGTGTGATTTTAAAGTTGGCAGTCTATTGCAAATAACTGACATGTATAATGAGCTACTTAATTTGTGTTCTTTCATTTTCATTCCTTTGATTGGAATTTGATGCATTGCTGTTTTTTGTTTTCCATACATATTAATTTAGTTATAAAAAGGAGTGACATTAATCATTTCTTTGAGTTTTACTGAAAAAATGAAGGCACTTTTTCTATTTGCTTTACATTATTTTTCTTTAATATTATTTCATTTCCCACTCAAACTGTGTATATTTAATTAGCAGATACACAAGGGGAACAATTCAAGTAATTTGGAGTTGACTGAAGCATTGTCTGTTTTTAGTAAATGTGTCTTGTCAGCCCTGATTTCTTTTCCCCCTAATGGCTGACATTAACACTCACACAC
The DNA here is from genome assembly GCF_902686455.1 of Sciurus vulgaris. Taxonomy (NCBI): domain Eukaryota; kingdom Metazoa; phylum Chordata; class Mammalia; order Rodentia; family Sciuridae; genus Sciurus; species Sciurus vulgaris. The sequence goes on from NC_136463.1 coordinate 76,059,377, forward strand.
AAGCACACGTGTTTTTTCTTTGTACTGGGTATTGAACCCAATGGTATTATACCACTGAATTATATACCAATGCATTTTTTTTTTTAATTTCAAGACAGAATCTAATTATTGCTGAGGGTCTTACTAAGTTGCCTATGCTAGTTTTCAACTTGTGACATTCCTGCTTCAGTCTCCCAATTTCTGGGATTATACAGATGCATATTCTCTATATCACAGCAAGGTTAACTAACTCCTGAGGAAATCAACTTACAAAAGGCTTCCTAAATTTTGTAAATCAAAAAGTAAAATAGGACCACCAGAAACAGAAAGGCATAACACATTGTTTGAGTGTTGTCTAATGTCTAAATCTTTAAAAAGGAAAAAACAATCTACAATGCAAATATTATCTTTATTTTTCAGTTGATACCACTCAAGCTCAGATAGTCTACTCTGCCTAGAGTCTTGAAGTTAGTAACTTGGGGAGCCAGGAGTGTAAACCAAGCACAATGCTCTTACGTACCACAATATTTCTTTGACTAATGTTTTAGTCAGCTTTTTCTACTACTGCCACTAAAAGACACAACCAGAACAAGTGTAAAGGAAGAAAGGTTTAATTAGGAACTCACAGTTTCAGAGTTCCTAACCTATAAAAGTTCAGCTCCGTTCCTTGGGGTTAAGCAGAATATCATGGCAAAGTGTGTGGCAGAGGAAAGTAGGTCACATGGTGATCAGGAAGCAGAGAGAGAGAGAGAGCTCCACATACCAGATACAAATGTATACCCCAAAGCCAGGCCCCATTTCCCACCTCCTCCAGCCACACCCTACCACTTCAGTTGCCCCTCAGTTAATACCTATGGGAAAATTAATTCACTGATTGTATTAAGACTCTCACAACCCCAATCATTGCTCCTCTGAAACTTCTTACATCATCTCACACATAAGCTTTTGGGGGACACCTCATATCCAAACCATAAAAACTAATGATTCTAAGCATGTTCCAAAATATTTTCCCTAACACTTTCTTCAAATTAAATGTCTTCAAATCTCACACACAATATTTTTATAGGGCCCATTTTCTGTATATAACAGACAAAAATTATTGTTTGACGATGAAATGGCTATCACATTACAAAGATATATACATATAAATGCAAAAACACACACACACACATTCCCCCCCACACACATATACAATATATACAATGTATACACATATACATTGGTTTAAACAAGTAAATATCTTATATCAACAGATACTAAGTCAAACATCACCAGATTTCTCAAGAGTGGTATAGATTTCTAGGGAAGCAAAATCTCTAAAATTTTAAGAACAATTTTATTTTGACTATAAAATTCTGAATTGGGTCAAATTGTTAAACTCAAAGACAGATTGCATGTATTTTTCAAACTTTCAAAGTTATAAAAAAAAAAAAAAATGCATGCAGTTGGAATTTGGGACATGCTGCTCCAAAACATGGCACCTTGGCATTTGAGAAGAGTACAGAGGCATGAACATTGTTCTCTACTCTGACCCTTCTCCCTTAATGGGTAGAATAAGAAGTTAATTTCAGACATGTCCTCTTTACATCTTGAGAAAAGGAACAAAGACAGAGGACAAAAGAATCTAAACAAATAGATTTTGCTAAAGTTTATTACCAGTTTATTACCATTAGATACCCTTTTGTCTTCGATAATATTTACTTAATAACTGTCCACTCTTCATCACCCTAAGCTTGAATATTTGCAGTGATTTAGCCATTTGTGTTTTCCTTTTATTATGTAAGAATAGCATATCATATAAAATTCATACTAAATAAAATTATGTTTTATAACAAAAGGTCTTTTGTTATAAAGACCTTGACCTTGCTTCCATGAAAATGGGAAAGATTTTTATTCTACTACAATACCAATTTCTGCTTAAAAAGGTATCACAAATTGTAGTTTCATATAACCAGGAAGTAAAGTTTTAAAAGTGGTAGGTATTAGATCTAAAAAATAAAGGATTCTATACTTTGAAGTAGCAAAGGGAAATTGGAACAAGTACTGCATGCAACATGAACTCTAGAGAACAGTTGGCCTCAAGGGAGAAGGGAGGAAGGTTAGTGCAGAAGAGGATTTCAGAAATTAGTTGATGGAAAAAACGGATTAATCTGTTTTCAAGTGAATACAGAAAAAAAAAATATATATATATATATAGTATTTGAAAGGTCTAGTGTAGTTTTGAAATAAAAATGAGAGATATTGATAAAACTAATCAAATAAAAATTTAAAAACAAGTGTTTATTAAAGTCAAGAAAAATATTTATACAGGTATATAAGAAATTAAAGTTTGGTAACAGAATTCTTGAATAAGCTATACATTATATATGGAATGTGCATACATATATTTGTGTGTATATATATGTGTGTGTGTGTTATGAAATGTAAACTGTGATTCTTTAAGCAAATATTGGCATGGAACAATGTTGGGACAATGGAATATAGAGATGATTCAATAAGAGGAATAATTCTCAGCTACTCTATTAAGTAGAATCTAATATTGATGAACCAAAAAATATCCCCTTTCATCAACCATCATTGATCTACACAAAGGTATTTGTTTGAAAATAGGATTTTATTTTGAACAGGATTACTTGGATATATGGGATCATGAAATGGGGAAGAGGTTGGCAAAGCATTACTTTTTAAATTTATTTTTATTTATTTTATTTTTTGGTACCAGGATTGAACTCAGGGGCGCTTAACCACTGAACCACATTCCCAGTCCTTTTTATGTTTTATTTAGAGACAGGTTCTGGCTAAGTTGCTGAGGCTGGCTTTGAGCTAGCAATCCTCCTGCCTCAGCTCCTTATTGTGAAACTTTAAGTCCTATTTTATTTTTAAACTGAAACATAATTCTTCATCAATTAAATAAAGTTTAATAACTGGCTATCATTATCACATACCCATATTAGAGGATTCTCCCTTCATAAATAACTTCTGCCAAGAACATCTTTTGCTTGCCCAGTTAGAAACTTACCTTCAAGTGTATGGGCACAGATAGGCTTTACTGCACTCTCTGGGTGTGACTGCAACAGATGGAAATGCAAGGCTGGCTTATTATTCAATCTTATGTATAAAAAGAATCAGGTAAGGAAGGAAAAGGAAGGAAGGGAGGAAGGAGAAAGAAAGAGAAAGAAAAAGAAAAAAAGAAAGAGAGAAAGAAAAAAAGAAAGAAAGAAAGAAAGAAAGAAAAAGAAAGAAAGAAAGAAAGAAAGAAAGAAAGAAAGAAAGAAAGAAAGAAAGAAAGAAAGAAAGAAAGAAAGAAAGAAAGAAAGAAAGAAAGAAAGAAAGAAAAGGCTGGCTTTTCGTCTACTTCTTATATGTGCAAGGCTAGCCCTTGATTTTGTTTTCCACCGGGCAAATTCCTGGTTGACAAAAGTTTCCTCTGAACTTCAGATGAAATTAGAGTAAAACGAAAAAGAGAAGATTTTAATATTTTTTGTTGGGAATTCCCTCTGAACCAGATTAATAGTCTGCCAACTTTGTAGAAATCAACCTTGAAAAAAATGGGAAATAGAAGAAGTTAGGATATAGATCTCTGTTGGTCAACTTTGCACTATTGTGATAAAATACCTGACAGAAGCAACTTGGAGAAGGATCAGTATTTTAGTTCACGGTTTCAAAGGTCTTAGTTCTTGCTCCACTGTTTCCAAGCCAGACACCTGATGGTGGAAGCATGTGGCAGAAGAATGCCGCTCAGCACTTGGCAGCCAAGAAGTAGAGAAAGAGGAAAAGGCTAGGAGAAGATAAACCCTTCCTGGGCACCCCAGAGCTGACCTACTTCCTCTACCTGGATCCATCTCACAGTAGTCCATTCCAATATCTGTGGGTTTGTTTCATCAAATGGGTTAATCCACTGATGAGGTCAGAACCCCGTCATTAGTCCTTATCAGAAATATCTCTAGGTTTTCTTCACTGGAAGAGTCCACTATCTCCAAAAGCCCATGTTCTTAACTAGTGAACAAGATTACCTTCCTCCCTCATCCCCAAAAAGTGGGAAGCCCCAGAATAGGTCTTATTTTCTCAACCTCAAGGGGGAAAAAAAAAAAAAAAGAAAATATATATGAAACTATATGGCATCTGCTGAAATCTGCTGTGCATTAAAACTTTGTCTCTCAGTTTCTGCTCTCAGATAATGTAGTTGCCTTGTTTCATTTACCATTTCAATCAAATACCAGAGGCTTTTAAAAATTGTGTGTGTGCACACATGTGCATACATGCTTGCTCTTGCTGCAATTTGAACTGGTGGCTTTGCTAATTGGAAGACATCACCCATGTTTTATGATTACCCGTGATATTTTCTAGAGGAATTTCCTTTCATAAATTTCATTTGACCCATTTTGGCTTTGACCTTGGAAACACATCTTCTCCTGTTTTTCTGTCCTTTGCTAGAGGAAAATCTCCAAAGCATCTCATTTTGCACTTCATTTAAAAATATATCCAAAATAGACACTCATTAGGGTTTGGTATCCTTGTACTCTAATTAGATCTAATTAGTCCCACCACATAGACAAATAATAAGGAAAGGAAAGTGGATATTTTAATCTTAGGGATGATGCTTTTTAAAGACTCAGCAGTCTCTATCTTTCCATGAAAGATTTTTTAATTATAATCATTTGGAGTGTTTGTTTAAAGGAAACTGGGATTTGAAGCAAGGGTTCACAGAAAACCTTCATTAATTGCAATTTTTGTGTTATTTTCCTCTAAAACACACATAAATATTCTTTCTCTTTCTCTCTCTCTCTCTTTCCCTCTCCTATCCAAACTAGTTTTCCAGGAAAGAACTGTTAAAATTTTCTCATTGTTTGTTGCCTCTTCCAAATCCTCCAGTCAGCAAATCAGTTTAAATTTTTCTACTGAAGAAAATAGAGAAGTGTTCCATCTGGCAGAACACCTGCTGGTATAGATAGGACCCACCCATTAATCCAGATCTGTGAGGATTTTTAAATCATCAGAATGAGTCATATATGGGCTTTTCCCTCTTTATTCTGACCCAGAACAAACCTCATCCTGTGGTTAACATTAGAGATGATAATATAATTTTTGTTAAACAAATGAAATAATTAAACAGTTATAAAAGCAATGGCAAAAAGATTTCTTATTTCAGCAACTTTCTCAAGTGTGGAAGAACCTCACATCCTTTCACAGTGCAGTGGAAAGACCTCTGGTGTCTTTGAAAGACCTCAGCTCTGAAACCATGAAGGGTAGCTTCCTCAGTTCAACTCTAAAATGTGCCTTCTGCTAATATAAAAAGATGAAACATCCTGCACATGCATTTATTCCTCTAAAAACAGTCCATATCTAAATTTGTGTACTCAGACCTGTCCTCAAAATTTGAAAGGGATTTATGTTTCACTTTTTAATTTTAACTCTGTCCATAGTAGCCAATGGATAAATTTCTTAATATTTCCTACTCTTGTCAATTACTTTATCTTATTACTTTATGCTGAACTCTTGTCAATTACTTTATCTTCATCTCTTAAGTACACACTATGTTCTAGTTATAATCTTTCTGCTTCTATTTGTTGACATTCTTGCTTTACATTTGATCTAGAAGGATAAATATTCTCCTGATACTCTGGATCATGATCCACTTTTGTCAAAGAACTTCTAATTATATTTATGTTATTAAAATACAGTTTGCTTTGGAAAACAGGAATGGGATAGAAGTAAAGAGATTAGAATAAAAGCATATCATATTGTCAGTTGTTTTATTCATTTATATCTAAGTGTGTATGTAATGGATAAGCAGCACTGAGAAGAAGAGGCCCTGATGTAACAGAGTAGGATAATGTTGTGCTAAATAACACCACAAAATACATGCAGTAGAAGCTTTAAAATATATCATCTTGTGTTTACTATGTTTAGAAATGTCTTTTATTGTATCAATTAAAATGTAACAAGTAAATTCCAGTTGAACATCTGCTTTCTGAGATGTGTGAAAACCACAGGAAGACAAGAAAGATTCCACATTCTTACAGCCATCAGGTAAGTAATCTATGAAAGTAGTTGAGGTCAGGTTACAGTGGATGCAATTGAATCTTCACCTTGTACATTTGGTCACCTCACTGTGTCCACAGATATCATTCTGATGAGCAGTGACCAACAACCCAGTCACTGCTTAAAGTCACCCATTTCTGACTTTCTTATTAACATCATCTTCCTCTCTCTCTTGGTATCTCTGCACCTTCTGATTAAACTTCATGCATTCAATTCTTATTTCTGAATGGAGTGAGGTACCTGCCTTGACTTGGAGTGTGGTTGGTGACACAGGTGTTGGGAAATCCAGAAGGACAAAAATTCTTAACTAAGAAGAAACCTAGAGGGCTGGGGTTGGAGCTCAGTGGTGGAGCACTTGCCTAGCACATGTGAGGCACTGGATTCAAGTCTCAGCACCATGTATATAAATAAATAGTTGTGTCCATCCACAACTAAAAATAAAATTTAAAAAAAAGAAGAAAAGAGACCAAGAAATTATCTATTAGCCAGGATATGGGAAAAACTCTTCATGCTAATTTGATGAAGACTACAGAAATAGTGGTAGTGAACATAATTAAGTGATGCTTGGCAACTTGAGCGGTGATAACCTGAGTTTGTGTTTGTGCTTTGGAGGGTTTGGGGAGATGACAAAGAGAATGCAGAAAGCCCTGGAGTGGACTAAAGATCTGAGACAAACTCTGTTCTGAAGGAGGTGGCCTCAGTCTTCTGCTGGATTGAGACAAATACATCCTCATGACACAAGAAGAGGATATAGCTGGGTGAATGAGAAGTCTGGGCTATTGAATCACAAGAGGGGACACATAGATGTGCCCGGGGAAAGAGAGCTATTCCAAAAATAGTGAAGTCCAAGGTGAATGAATAAAAAGAAGCAGCATATTAATTTGGAGAATTAGGACACAGCAAGAGTAGAAAATTGATTTTCTTTTTGTATATGTTTGTGTATTCTGAAATAAAAATTAGTGTTAAACATTCTTTAGACAATTACAAGGAGATGATGGGACTCGAGGACAGGTGTGGGTATAGGAGACACCATGCAATGACAGTGAAAAATTGGAAAAACTGAAATCAGAAAGGGCCCTATCATATCCTCCAGGCAAAAGGGAAGAGGGGGAAGTAGGACAAGGGAAAAGAGGAAAAATAAGTTCTGCAATGTAAGATTTCAGAAAGAAAGAAAAATGCTGAGGAAGGTGGGACATTAAGGGACCATGATGAAATTGTACTCATTTTCTATTATACCCTAGCAATGAAGCTGCACTGGTGAACTTTCAATGTATATTTAATTTTTGCCTTTAATAGTCTGAACTTTGGCTTCTGTGACATGTTTATGTCTTATGCCCTAAATGACAGAGGTAAGGTTGAATAAATCTGATGTCTTAGTTAACATCATCCCAACTTTAGACCCATGTTATCTGATGTCCCTCTTTCATTCCTAGATTTTAAGCCTACTTTCTCTTCATTTCTTAAGCACTTGCCTTCCATTGCTAGTCTAGTTTTTAAATCTGAGCTCTTTAGTTCTGATAGTTTGTGTACATTTATTTGATAAAATGTATTTTATTCACTGCAAAGCACCGCAGGCATTCATGTAGCTATAAAAGTAATAACACTTAAAATAATAATAATAATTTTATATTGAGTCTCCTGAGTTATGCTGTGTTTCTGGCATGGAAGTGTTTCAGTAATGCTCAGTGACTGCTGTACCCATGAGATCATCATGAAAATGAGATGCAAAGATGTGTATTTATGGAGCCATGCTACTGAACATATTTTCAAGTAAAGTAAATAAAGTACTGCTCTTTCTTCTATGGATAGCTTAGTTTTCAAAAAATGACTGAAGACTGTGATATTACCGATCTATGAAAAATGACACTGTGCGTTGAAGACAGCTTTACAGTAATAGGAATACAAATTTTAGGGTAAAAAAGGAAGAAGTGAGAGGATTCTACAGGGTAGTTTCAGTGCTTTGGCTATAGCAGTCTCAAAATCTGGGCAAACCTTCTATACATCATTGTAATTTCCAGAGATTGTTACTTTGTAATTAAAACAACTCAAAGCAGAAAAAGTTTATATATATACATATATATTCATATATATATATATATTCATATATATAAATATTCAGAATATATATATTCAGAATATTTAAATTATTTTAACATATATTAAAGTAAATGAAATGAAAATGGGCCAGGTGTGGTGGCAGAAGTCTGTAATTATAGAGGCTCAGAAGGCTGAGGCAGGAGGATTATAAGTTCAAAGCCAGCTTCAGCAACTTAGTAATACCCTAAGCAACTTAGAGGGACCTTGTAGCATGTATATATCTATAGGCAGATATATATATATATATATATATATATATATATATATATATATATATGATGTGGGATGTGGCTCTGTGGTTAAGTGCCCCTGGGTTCAATCTCAGTAGCAAAAACCAAAAACAAAAATCCAAGAGAATGGAATGATCAGGTATGCAACAATTTATAGGAAATCTAACTTTTTTCTCATTTTTATTTGTCTTTAAAACAAACTAATTTTCCTATTTTGCTGGACTTCACTGAGTGTCATTAAAATAGAAAATATATAGTACTGTTCTTCATTGAGCAAGAATTAAATATATAGTAATTACTTCTGCTAATATAACTGTTAAGATTTAGAAACAACAGAAGAGAAAAAAGAAAAATGAAAGACATTATGTACCTTGTTATGGTTTGAATATGAGGTGTCCACCAGAAGATCCTTTGTTAATACAGGAATATTCAGAAGTGAAATCACAGGCTTGTGAGATCTGTAACTTAATCAGTTCATCCTCATTTGACTGGACTGCCTGCGTGGTAACTGTAAGCAGGTGGGACAAGGCTGGAGGAAGCAGGTCATAGGGGGTGCCCTGGGAGGGTTGATCTTCCCTGTGGCCCCTTTCACTCTCTCTATGCTTCTTGGCTTTCATGAGCTGATAAGTTTCCTCTTCTGGACCCTTCCATCATGATATGCTGCTTCCATCATGATATACCTTGGGCCCAGAGCAATGGAATCTGCTGGACATGTACTGAAACTCTGAAACTGTGAGCAAAAATAAACTCTTCTTTCCTTAAATTGTTCTCATAGGGTATTTTGGTCACAGAGATGAAAACCTAACCAATACATATCTATACTCTAGTGCTTTTGGAATCTCATGTGTCTGAGAAGCTAACATCTAGAAAATAGGCAAAAAATACCAGTGGGCCAGTAGTGAAATTCAGGGACCAAAGAGTCATCAGTCATTTATTGAAAGACACTGTGTTAATAATTTGATCATGGTTCTAACAGGGTTGGATCACTAACTCAAAAAGTTTATGCAGATCACCACAGATGCATAAATGTGGGAAGGGCTGGGCTAAGGAGCTTGTTAAGCTTGTGACCTTAACAGTGGGTAGTCTGATGGTATAAGTAGAGCTCCAGAAAGTAGTATAGATCCAAATCCACAAAAGCCTTAAGGTGGAGAAACATATATTTCCTTGCTTTGCCCTACATGAAAATATCTTTTTATTGGATAGTTCATATTGATGATCAGCAGATATTGATTAATATATAAATTGCATTTAGAAGACTTTTTTCCAAAACATGAAGCATTGTAAATTCATATGAGAACTATGGCCATCAGATGTTTTGCCTATTGGAAAATCCAACTCTTATCAAATGATCCATTTTTTATGACACCTATACATTTGAATGATTTGTGTGTTGTAGAGGAGAGAAAATAATAATATTAAACATCTATTATGTCTTAGATCTCTCATCAATGTGAACTCCACATCAGTTTTTTTTTTTTTTTTTTTTACCTCCAAAGTAGGAAATCCTCAGAGAGGGAAAAAGACATAAAAACACAAGACAGATAAATATCCTCTGTAGAATGAGATAGCCAAGTAAGACATCCCCAAATTGCTTAATTTAGTTTTCTGGATATCAGATTATCAGCCTTCCCCCTGTTTTCTTGGATTTCCAGAAACTGGGTGCTAACTGCAGTAAGGTTTGTCTCTCTATAAACATTCAGGGAGGGAAAGAAGGGGTGTGATAGAAGGAAGCTCCCAGGCCAAGTCTCTCTGCCATTCTCTCTGTCCTCCCTCTTTCTAATTAGGTAGAGAAACATTTTTCAGAGGCCCAGGGATCTTATTGGTCCATGCTGTGGCAAGTGACAAAATGTCTCTACTCAGAGCATGCCCCCAATGCAAAGATCTCTTCTTTAGGTCTTAGAAAGAATGTTACCTATGTTGGTGAAGTGAGGAGTAGCTAGGGGGTGTTTCCTGCCCCATTCCCTTTGCTGATGTTATGATACACATAACATCAGCTCTGCTGAGATGCCCTCAACTGAAAGGAGGTATCTCTCTATTAGTCATGCCCCATGTCCAGGCAGTCTGGTCAATGTAGGGTGTACATTCTCATTCTCACCTCCAAATGGGAAAATTCTCAACATCACCTCCATTCCAGGAGTTTTTGAGGTACTGACTGAGGCATTTACTAAAACTATATTGCTGCCCAATTTCCTCTGTCCATCCTGCTTGCATGTCTACCCTACGGGTGAAATCTTTTTTCAATAAATAATATTCATAATTTCCATTCAGAGTCTTTTTGGTCAGGGAACCCATCGTGAAGGAGATAGAAAGAAAAGAAGTGGGAAGGATCTCAAAGATCATTGACTAATATTCATGCTGAAACTAATGTAATAACCCTGGGCTTTCAGGTCTCTTTTTTTAGAAATAAGGATAGAGAAGCAAAGGACTGAAAATCTTGTTCTTGGTCATGTAGCACAAATCTTGGTAATGCTTTTTTTTTTTTTTTTTTAAACATCATGCACATTATCATTAACCTTTTCACATTTACCTTAGACTCTTTAATTTTAAAATAAAATAATATGAAAAAAGAAATTTTCTTTTGGTTTAGAGGTGTTGAAATTATTTTTAATTTTTTTAGGTTTTGGAATCAAGTGATCAGTAAAATTCAAGTGCAGTGGATTATCATTATTTTAGTTGCTGCTCTTGTTAATCTATTATCAATGATTTAGTGTTTAATCAAAATTAACCCTCTGGCTATTTGTGTGATTACAACTATCAAGTTTCCAGAACTCCATAATAATCGAATGGAGGGATTTCTACTGTCTTTTTTTTTTTTTTTCCTTTTTGGTTGTTAAATCTTGCCTCAGAATTAACTGATAATTCTCACTGTAATTTAGGAAAGCATGATGTTAAATGCTGGAATTAATTAATATCCTATTTCAGGATACATAACTATTTCTTCTGAGAATTTCTCTGGAGTGGCTAAGATTATCCTGTCTATTTGAAACCTTTTGTTTTAATGATGCCATGAATACTGGGCAAATCTGAAAGGAAAAGTGAAATCCATATTCCTGAAAATCAAAATCCATTTTTTCTTCTTGCTGGTATTTTATTTCTGTATTATGTCAGCATTAATTGTTGTTTTTTTCTGCATCGTTAGTTAAGCACTTCAAGACTGAACAAGCTGCTCTCATGCCATGTAATTTACAGCAAACCTGACTGAAATCTGCATCATTACAAAGTCTGGATAGACAGTGAACACTTAGCCCATCTAGGAATTCCAGGACTGGGCTTTGCTGCGCTGCCTTCGACAAGATGAAAAGAATCTCTCTGAGTTTCAGATTCTCCAACTGAAGAGAAACTGGCAAATGATATCTAAAGAGGAAAAGTTATAATTTAGTCAATAACTGTGTGTTAAACATATACTATGTGTCAGGCTCTGTGAATTTCAGGATGAATGAGCAAGTTGTTCTTCAGAAACAAACATTCGTAAAGTAGAAAATTGCCCGAAAACAAAAGAAATATATCAGGAAGAAATGATTAATGGAAGACCATTTTAAAAGATTAACATGAATCATTTATAATATTAGACTATAAAATTTAATGAACCAGATCCACATTTTTCTCATTTCATTAAAGTAAGCCTTCCAGTGTTAATTGTTTGAAAATGTACTTGAGATGTATACCTCTCTCCTCCCCAAACATTCAAAAAATGTATTTCAGTCTACTTATGTTCAATTGATTTTCTGTCAGGATGACAAGTCCATTCAATGGAAAATGAATGTTCATCCTTTTGGGTTTAGACTGAGGAGTGGGATAACTGGGTCAAATGGTGGTTCCATTCCAGGTTTTCTAAGGAATCTCCATACTGCTTCCCAGAGTGGTTGCACAATTTGCAGTCCCACCAACAATGTACGAGAGTACCTGTCACTCCACATCATTACCAACATTTATTGTTACTTGCGTTCTTTATAATTGCCACTCTGACGTGAGATGGAATCTCAGTGTGTTTTTAATTTGCATTTCTCTAATTGCTAGAGTTGTTGAACATTTTTTAATATATTTTGTGACCATTCATATTTCTTATTCTGTGAAGTGTTTGTTCAGTTCCTTTGCCCATTTGTTGATTGAGTTATTTATTTTTCTGGTTTTAAGTTTTTTGAGTTCTTTGTATATCCTGGAAATTAATGCCTTATTTGAGGTACTGGTGATATAAAGATTTGCTCCCATTCTGTTTGATCACTTTACATATTCTTCAATGTTTCCTTTGCTGTGAAGAAGCTTTTCTGTTTGCTACCATCTCATTTATTGATTCTTGATTTTACTTAGTGTGCTTTAGGAGTCTTTTGAGGAATTTAGTTCCTAAGCTGACACGTTGGGGAGTTGGGCCTACCCACAGGACTTAAAAACAGCATATTACAGTGACACAGCAACATCAGTGTTTATAGCAGTTCAACTCACAATAGCTAAGCTATGAAAACAACACAGGTGTCCCTCAATGGATGAATGTATAAAGAAAATGTGGTATATATACACAATATTACTCAGCCATAAAGAAGAATGAAATTATGATATTCACCAGTAAATAAATGGAACTGGAGAATATCATGCTAAGTGCCTTAAGCCAAACCCAAAAAACCAAAGACTGAATTTTCTTTCTGATATTCAGATGCTAACACAAAACAAGGGAGATTTGAGAGGGGAATAATAGAAATCCATTGAATTCGATAAAGGGAAATGTAGGAAGGGAGTGGGGAGGGGAAAAGGAAAGACTATAGAATGAACTGGTCATAACTTTCTTAGTCTTATATTTGAATACATGACCAGGGTAACTCAACATCATGTATAACCATAAGAGTGAGATCCTAAGTAGAATAAGTTCTACTCTAAGTATGTATAATCTGCCAAAATCATTCTTATGTCAGGTATAACTAAAAAGACAAAAAAATAAAAAATAAAAATAAGAATGTTCATTTCAATGACATTGGGAAAACTGGATATCTAAATGTGGTTGTGAAATTCTAAAAATTTCAAGAGAAATATAGTTCTCCATTTAAAAAGTTCATCTAGCTTCCTTCTTCTATCACCTTATTAATTCATTTATTCTTGGGAGGCAAGCAGTTGCAGTTTCTTAGCAGACCAATCATACTCTTCTACTTCCTGCATCATGCAAATGCTCTCATGATGATGTTTTAGTGCAAACATCAAGCAACAAGTCTTCTCAATATATTAAAATACAGCCAAGTCATAGAGGAAATATTAAACTATGGAAAAATAATGTTTATAATTTCTTTTTCATTTAAAATGTACCCTAGAATTAACCAGCTCTGTATCAGTAGAGACTTGTGCATCTTTTGAATTCAAACACTGACCAGACTCACTTTGACTGTGCCAGGAATAAAAGTATGTTTTCTTTTTCCCTTCCTTCTCTCTGTGCTGAGTAGCTTTGAGATATCACATTAAAGTATTTGTATTTCCTTCCAGATTCTTATGGGCACTGAGTCATGCATGCATGCATACAAACTTTATTTGTTCCAAAACATACAAATCTCAAGTCCTCTTCACAATTCTCAATGAAATGCAGCATTAATAGAAAACCCAAAGCTGAGGAATGCTTGTGCCTTGACACCTAAAGTGTATAGTCATAAACGCTAATGAATCTGCATCCCTTAGCAAGACATCCCCTCCCAGGTGGTGGGACCACCTATCTTTATTATCTTTAATATCCTGTTCTTTGTGCACTAAAAACCATTTTATGAAATCACTCAGCTTCATAGCACTTAATGAAAGATGGGAACTTTATAGCTAATGAATACAGCCAGTCCATTTTCATCCCATGCCTAATTTTCCTTGGACATCAACAGCATACACCTCTGTCGTGGGTGGCGGAAGTTGCATAATAAGTCTTCTCATTCTTAAATCATCATGTTTAAATTATACTGCCAGAGGACAGGTTGCCACTCTGCAGAGCCAAGAGAGACCAGGTTCACTCCTGGGTAGGGAGAAGGTCAGGATTCTCTCAAATCACACTAATCCAATACCTGTCAGCTTTTGCAAGCTAGGGATTATATATATACACACACACATTTATGTATTACTTATTATTACTATTACTATTATTATTATTATAGCTAACTTTTTGCCTAGACTCCAACTGAACAAGAATGAGTGAGGATAAGGGATTGCTCCCTGCCATAACTTCATTTGAGACAAAATGGCATCAGTAACACTCCATTTATTCTGTATCATGCAATATTCAGTTTCTGCACAGCAAGATGGAAGACTAGGTCCCTAACTTTCTCTCCCAGAATCCATTAATATTAATAGTCTGAATAATAGGGATGAAAAAGCTGCCCTGAATGGAGCATGTAACCTACTTTTGCAGGCTCCTGTTTGGTTGGTGAACACTCCCAAATGTCTCTTTCTGGTACATTGTTTTCCCTTCCATCATTTCACTGTTTTAAATTGAAATATGTATGCGGGGATTTTATTCATTAATGACTATTTTCCATCATGAAATTAATTGGAGTGAGACCTGCTGTGGTGGTAATTTTGTGGAAACAAAGAATTTTCAAACGTTGCCTAGGTCAGAATAAGCACACACAGAGACATATACCTCCAAGGTATCATATTATTATTTTTGCTTATTTTTTTTTTTTTTCTGTAGAGGAAAAGTTTAAGGGAGCCCATCAAAGGCATGAAACAAAAGGAGTTTTCTTAATGAACTTGTCCTGTTGTCCAGGAGAAAGTTTCCCTGTGTCAACCACGGTCCATTCTTCTTCATGAGCACACAGTCAGTATTCATAGATGGGGTATGTATTTTCATGGGGTCTCATAATAAAAATAAATTGTGGAGTAAATGTAAATTTGTTAATTTAAAACAACTTTTCTTTTTACTTCTGATTCTTCTATCTTCTTTAATTCTCCTCCAATTTGTTTTCTGTTTAATAATATGCTCAAAGATGAGTTTATTATTTTCTGCCAGAGCATGGGCTTACCAGATACCATTGTTAATAAAATTGTTAAAAATCACTTTCCATCTCACCCTCAGTTCAGAAAACCCTTATTTGGACTTGACATGTTGAAAAGTCAAAGAAGTGACATGTGTGGGCTTTCTGTGTTTGTCCTCCCTGACCTATGTCCTCCATAAACTGCTGTTATATTTATAATCTGTCTCTAATTATAATGTTCTGTATTTTTTCAAGTGCAGTATGTTTTTCCTTTTTGACCAGAAGGCAGACCGTGCTATATAAATGTATGGCATGATAATTTCTTGTGATGAACTGTTTGTAATTTCCTGAAAAACACTGTGGACTTGGCTAAGAACTCTGTAGTGAGGGTATCAAGATAGGCCTTGTTAAATGCATGATTTTGAATTGATCTTTGCCCATATTAAATTCCTGCCTTCAACCTCCTATTCAATTCTCAATTCTATACACTTCTCTACAACTTTGTAAACAGTAACTGAGTTCTCAACACACTCTCCTAGCCTCATGTGAAAGATTCTGAAGAGATCTATTTTCAGCCTTTCAATTGCTAATGTACCCTACCTGCCAATGTCAAGTGACAATTCTGTCTCAATCTTTTCCTTAACAAACTGCCTGTAAGACCTTATTATTTGTTCTTTCCTGAAAAGCCTGTGCTCCAACAATCCTGTATCATGTCTTTTTCCTCTATGTGAAATAGTTTTCAAATATTATGAGGCCTTGCTTTTGACTTTGTTCTTCCAGTTTTCCTGTTTTCCCATTGATTCTTCATGAACTTGAACAATCATCTCTGTATAGACTCTTCAAGATTATCCTCTTCCATGTACTCCCAGATTCTTCTCTTTCATATCCCTACTCACTTGCTGACCATATTCTAGATGCATTGCCTGATTTCTGATAGGTCTCCTTTACCTAAATGTGAATATCTTGAGGACTAGATGTTTAAAATTGAATGGAAGCACAGTGTTTGGCACATATTAGGCACTCAAATTTTTGTTGAATGAATGAGTGCATGAATAAATTAATATATGTGGCAGAATTTATGCTTGGATGAAGAAAATTTTTAAATAAGCAGTTCTCATAATTTCCCATGCATGGAGCTCATCAGTACATGTTTTTATGTCTATGTCATCTTCATTTATTAAAATACATTAATACAATAACCTTGGGAGTCATTAGTTTCATCCGGAGCAATCAGGTAAATGTCTCTGGGTGTGATACATCTATGCAGACAGAACTTCAATAAAGAAATAATCAGGAAATATTTTGGAAAATTAAAAAAAATGTATACATATATTGATGATAAGTTGCACAGGAAGAAGTGTGGTAATTATTAGTTTATGAAAATGAAGAGGCTCTGAAGGCAGCTTATTTTTTTAGCAGTTCCTTATTGAATGTTGACAGCAGACCAGGAAGTGTTTTAAAACCTACAGACACAATGGTTAAAATAACCACCACATAAGAAAACATTCTCATCCAGGAGCTTATGCACTAGGAAACATGATATAATGCACTTTTTGACTGCAGTGATTATTTTAAATATATTGATATAAATCTGACTATTTAACTCATAACAGATAATCTATATTCTAGGACCAGAAGAGGTAACATGTGAAAGTATGTGTATGCTTGTGAGTTGTGAAGCTAATTGCTCCTCTATCAAACCGGAAATTCCATACTTTACAGTAAAATAATACATTAAGCAATTGGAGTACAAGTACATGATCATGATGCAGAGATATGAACACAAAAACCAGGCCAAACTCTTCACTTAAACCGTTGTTTCTAAGGAATGAAGTTGCAGGGTAGGTTAGAGAAAGAAAATTTTTGCATTTTCACTTAAAACTGTGGACGGCAGCATATTGATGAATATTTTAAACATAAAACATTACAAAGCAAAATACTATAAATTATGGGCAATAAATGTTGCAGTTGGTAGGAGTGCTTTCAGTGAGTTAATTAGGACATCATGGTATGCTTTTTTAAAAATTAAATCATTACAAAATGCAAAATTGAAGATCGATTCCACATTTACTTAAAGGTAGATCGTTATTATGTTATAATCTATAGAACATCCTGTAGAAGCTACAAAATGAAACATTTTTATTTAACAAAATGAATTTATTAAAAAATAGGTGCTTTTTAAAAAATCGACAAGTTTCTTCTTCCTAAAGAGAAATTAAATGTAACAATATATAGATAGCCCTTTATCATTTGACTGCCATGGAGCACACAGTTAGCAAAGTATGGTGCAACAGCCTTAATTTATTTTTCCTTTTCAATGTTTGATTTTTAAAAACAAATTCCAGTCTGGTTTTATTACTTATGACTTTTATTTCATCCTGCTTCAAGTTCTTTTAGAAAAGTGACACATGAATGAATAAATAAAATGATAAGGTGTGTTTCAAATATAAATGTGACAAAAAAAAGTTTCAGATCCTAAAGAACCTCATAGTTCAGAACCTGGTATGCAGCTGAAATCTAAACATGGCAGTGAGAAAAGACCCTGTTAGCATGTACTGGAAGCAAAATCATTATAACTATAAAAAAATTTGGAGGTAGCTCAGAGTTTAATAGACTGTGTGAAAATAAGGATATTTTTGCTTCAGCAGGATTAGAATGATTTTAAGCAACAAAAAAAAAAAAAAAAAAAAAGAAAGAAAGAAAGAAAGAAAGGAAAACAAAACAGCATTATGAGAACAGGTTATCAATCCTCTGTTGGCCAATTCACATAAAATATGGGGGGGGGTTCTATAAATTCTGAACAGAAAAAACAAAAAGGTATATATAAATGAGAAAGAATCAAAAGGAAAAGAAAAAGGTAAAGAAAAAGAGGAATTCCAAGGGAAAGAAGAAAGGTAGCATAAGTGGTAGAGGAAGAAGTAGAAGGAAAAAGACAAGAAAAGGTGAAAGGGGACTGGAAATACGTTTGGATTTTTAAATACCTTAGAACTGATGCATATTTTTATAATACAATAAGACATAGATGTTAAAGTCAGAATATCTTCTACATGTGATCTAACCCAAGTCATCTCAATCTGCCCATGAGGAAGGTAAGACCTGGAGAAATGGGCCATTGTCCATTACAGTATTTATAGTACTTACAGTATTTTCAATAATTACAGTATTCCTCTGGGCCTCTTGCTCATCAGCTTCACATCCCTTCCCTCTTCTTCACACTCTCCTTGCAGCCAAATATCAATAACTTACAAGGATAGTTTAATTCTCATGATCTTCATGTAACTTTTGGTGACATTATTATTTCAGAATTTTTTTAAAACCCTTTACCTCCTTACCAAAATTATTGTACATCTCATATTCTGCTGGGCTAAAAAATTTAAAAATAAATTTAATAATTAAGATTTGAACATAAATTCAATCACATTGAGAATTTGAAGCCTGCTGAATTAAAGAAATGGAGAGTATTACACCATATCATTTCTCCTTAATTGTATGAATACTACTGAAATTCATTTATATGAAAAAGGTGTTCCATTGACCCAGAACTTGCATTCTGTGAACTAGTGTTTTAGGTCTGTTTTTGGGTCTACATCACAGAAATATTTTCTCCACTTTAAAAATAAGAGAACGGAATGACAGAGTGGAAGTAATGCAATCAATATGCTAATTGCCTTGATTTGATAATTACATAATGAATACACAAATAGAAACATCACACTGTACCCCATAAACTTGACATCCACTGTGTTTCAATTGTAAACATAATAAAATGAGAAAAAAAGGAAAAGAGAAAAATATGGATTCATGTTCATTTCTCCCCAACAGCAAAGCAAATTCTTTTTCTGTCATAAATACTGACTGAAGCTCCAATAATAGTACATCAATAATATAAACTCTTATTTATCAAGACCTACTTGTGATGGCATGAAAATTGGATTAAAACTTCTTGTTCACATTTTCACAGAATAATTTTTTTTTGGCTTACTACTTAGGTCTGTAAATTCCCCATAATTTAGACATTATGTGCTATATAGTGGGCTAATATTGCTATGAGAACTTTAATTTTTTATATTTCTGACACTTTATTTTCAACTTGTCAATTTTATTGTGCCATTAGCACTGGTGCTTTTTTAAAACATTTATTTTAAAAAGAACCCTTCAATTTCAGGTGATCCAGAATAGCACATCCATCAGGCAACTCAGTGGAAAATAAAACCCCAGATATGAACACATTTCTGTTCTGGTAAAGAAAGATTTCCCAATAAATCAGATGTACCAACATTCTCTTTATTAATGAGAACTTACAGGCTTGAAGTTGGATCTTTTCCTTTTCATGATATATTTGGAAATATTTCTTCACTAAAGGCATAAGTCTGAGAGGGCTGCCGTTCCAATTTTCATCTTTGGTCAAGCACACTGAAGATGCCTTAGTGCAGAAAAAGTAGTCACCTGCTACCTTCATATGAAGGATCAGAGCACTGACCCAGTTCACTTGTTCATAGAGGCTAAAATCTCAGAACACAGAGATGAATCAAGTGCACCATTTAATGGGAATCTGAGAATCTGAAATAGGATGGGGAAAGCATTGGGTTTGTGCTCAAATTATGGCTCTACCAATTATGGAACATGTGATCTTAGAACACATGAATCATGGCTTCCTCATCTGTAGAATGGGGATGAACATATTCATTATGGAACTGTGAAATTCAAGTCTGCTTATGAATATGAATTTCCAAGAAAAATAACTTCAAAGATAACTGTGATAATTGCTATCATCAAGCCTTAGCTGTTGTAAATACTTTTTATGAATGCATTGGATAATTCATGTACAAGATTTATTTTATTAAGATTCCATTAAGAAATGGAGAAATTATAACATAGAACTTTCATTTCTAAAGTGCTTTAAAAATAAAAATGTTGGACTGGGGTTGCAGCTTAGTTGGTAGAGTGCTTGCCTAGCATGCACAAGGCCCTGGGTTCAATCCCTAGCACAACCAAAATATAAATAAAAATAAAATGTTTACGAAGTGTGTTAAAAGATTATTAAGAATAATGTAAGTTACTAAGCTTAGCTCTCCTTTTTCAAGTACTAAAAGGCTTCCATTCTTATGAGCAGTTTCCTGCTCAGTACATTTTAATTATGTCTGAGGACCCAAAGAAGTCCTCTATGATTCTCTACTTAGTAGTTCCCTGTCAATTCAATGCATTTTATTATGACTTTTAAATCAGAAAATTACATTTCTGGAAAAAGTAAATTTGAATAACTCCAATTTTGATTCTAGCTAAATGTTAGAGCTAGTGAAGGTGGATTAGGTTAGGCTAGTATCTGACATATTAGAAATATAAAACCATCAAAGACATAATGATTCTTTCCTTAACTCAAAAATGTTGGGCTGATTTTAGCATCACTGGGAATTTTCCACTAGATCTTATACATTAACTTTATGACAATGATACATAATAGTTTATTTAAATGAGATTCTAAATAATGGTTTAAGCAAAAATGTTACATTTTATACACTATTCCAGGCAGTTCACTATTTTATTATTATTACATTTGCCTCATTTAATGATAGCCACACAATCCCAGTGAAACAGATAATATCCAGTTTCAGATGAGCAACCAGAAATATAAAGATGTTAGCTAAATACATTATTTAAAATACCAAACTGTTAAACAAAGAAGCTGGCATATAAGGCAATATATATATAATATATATATTATATATATATTGTACTGTGTAGCACTGACATACTCAAAAAATATTTAAAAACTTGGACTCATTCCTCTTTTACTTCCCTTTACCTACACTCATTATTCATGGACTTATTTTGTTTCAAATTAGTTCAATTAAATTTTTCTGGAACTAAATTTTACCTATTGCCAAGGGGTATGCCCTTACATGTATTTGTCTCTAAGATGATGTAATTTTAGGTTAAATTATTACTTTCAATTTTCTTACACACTAAACAAGAGGTTTTAAATAAGGATATACTACCTAAATCTCTTTAACTTACATGGAAAATGTAATTACAGGCTGGTGATATTTTAACAATGGGAGATGAGAGCCACTGACAACCAGGTATGAGCTTCTACTCTTGGATAGACCCATGCGGGTGGTGAGAAACTCTCTTAAACAAGTATTTGGTTCCTAAACAAAATGAGAAATGTTGAAACACACTCTATTCTAAGAACTTCAAGTCCCTGTCTGAACACATGACTGTATTAAGTCCCCAAAGAGGTCTGTCCTCATTGTCACTGTTCTTCTCCCACTTGACAACCTGACCACTGCCTTACCACTTCATTTGGTGTACCTGTGTGACAAAGGGAAAGGGCAGAAGACACAGCTCTTCCTACTTCTCTCAGGTTTACCTGGGACACCATCACTCCCTGCTGTTCATTCATAAAATAGGCCATTTTTGCAGAAACTCATGCAATACATTTAATGTTTTTATTATTTAGTCCTAGATCTTTACTGGAAGATCTTTACAATGATCTGATGTGTAGAATGGGGAAAACTATAATACTGTTGTTATAGAATGTGTCATCACCATGACTGTGTACAGAATACAGTAGTCACCAAAGATTATGAGTGGTGACAAGCTAAGCTTGTCTTCTGGGTCCACTGAAAGGTATTCTCACATTGACCTTAAAAGTTTCCATTCACAGATTAAAAATTCATTGCAAAAGGATTTTGCGGATGGGGACATTATCCTGAATGATTCAGGTGATCACAAGATGTAATCACAGGAGTCCCTATAGGAGGGAAGACAGAGGATTAAACTTGAAGATCTAGAGGAAAGTGAAGATTGTGTGATGATGAAAGTAGTGTCCCTGTGTTTGAAGATGGAGCAAAGGCCCACAAACTAAGGAAGACAAGGAGTATAGAGCCAGAAATTACAGAGACAAGGAAACAAATACTCCTCTAAGGTGACAGTAGAGAGTACGGTGCTACTGACACTTAATTTTGTCCCAGTGACATGGATTTTAGACTCATGATGCACAGAACTGTAAGAATACAAACTCATGAAGTTTAAAAATTGTGGAAAATAGTTAGCATAGCAACAGAAAAAAAAATAGATTTGGATACTTTCCAGTTAATATATTACTATCAGAATGAAGTGGGATGAAATTGATAAATTTGATCCAATATTAAAATGATAGCAAATGAGTATTTAATTGCAACTGTAGCACCACATGCTACAGAGAAAAAAATTTTTTTAAATCTTTATTTCTATTTTAAGGTAACTTATTCGCAGGTTCCAGGGTTTAAGGCATAAATATCTTTATGTGAATGCGAGGATTAGACTACAACATGGTTGAAACTGCATGAGTCAATATAGGAGAGATATATTTGAAGAACTCAGTGAAAACTCTTTAGCCTAGTATAATGCTTTTAAGAGGTTTGTTATTTCAAAAATTGAGATGATTTTAGACTTACAAAGATTTGCAATTCTTATATAGTCATTATCCTGCTTCCTCTTGTATTAACATCCACTATAATCATGGGACATTTATCTAAATAAAACAATTAACTTTGGCACAATGCTATTAACTGAAATACAAAACTCACTTGGATTTCACTAGTTTTGACCCCACATTGGATTTACTTGTTACATCTCCTTAGTTTCCTCCAACCTCTAATGGTGGATTAGTTTTGTATTCTCTTTCATGATCTCTACTTTCGAAGAGTCAATTACTTCTATATCTTGGTTTCTTTTCTACAAAAAATGCATAAAATAATGCTCAAAAAATTATTGTACAGTTATGTGGCATTTAGACAAATGAATGAATTGTGTCTATTAACACCTTCCCATAAGTGAACACTTCTCTCATCACACACCTTCCTCAAAACTGTGCTTTGTGGATCATTTTCCTATACCCCCTGTGCCTGGAAAATACTGACCGGTTTCCTTTCCTGTAGTTTTTCCTTTTGACAAGAGTAATATAAATGGAATCATACAATATGTAGCCTTTTGGGTCTGGATATTTTTACTTCACAAAAGGCATTTAGGAGCCATCCAAGTTGTTGCATGAATCAATAGTTTGTTGCTTTTAATAGAGTAGTATTTTAAGTACAGCTGTACCACAGATTGTTTATGCTTTCATGGGTTGAAAGACATCTGGGTTGTTTCCAGTTTGGGGCAAAATGAATAAAGCTGCCATAAACATTCATGTACATATTTTTGTGTGAACACAATATTTCATTTCTCTTGGGTAGAAATCTAGAAGTGGAATTTCTATATCATATGGTGGGAATATGTTTTACTTTATAAAGCACAGAAACTTCTTCAGAAATGGCCGTGATGTTTTACATTCTCTAGCAAAGAATGACTCTTCTCCAAGTAAAAGTTTTAATTAAAATATAATTCAATTTATCATGCTTTCTTTTTATGCTTTTGGTGTTATATCTCACAACTCTGACTAATCTGAGGTAACAGATTTTTTTCCTCTGCTGACTTCTAGAAGTTTTATTGTTGTAGGTTTTATATTTAACTCAAGAACTACTTTGAATTAATCTTTACATTAGGTGTGAAATAAAGGTTGAAGATTATTATTATTTTTAATGAATAGTTTTATTGAGCCTTAATTCACATACTGTACCATTCACCCAATTAAAGTGCACAGCTAAATGGCTTTTAGTAAAGTTGCGCAGCTATCACCTCAATGAATTTGAGAATAACTTCTTCACTCCCCAAAGAAACCCCATGCCCTTTAACTGTTGCCAACTAACAACCCACTTCCCATATCCCTAAGAAACTGTGGATCTATTTACTTTGTCGATAAATTTGCCTATTTTGGCCAGACAGTGGCACATCTGTGTCATCCCAGCTTCTCATGAGGCTGAGGCAGGAGGATTGGAGTTCAAAGCCAACCTCAGCAATTCAGTCAGTCCCTAAGCAACTCAGTGAGACGGTCTCTAAATAAAACATAAAGAAGGCCAGGATGTTGCTCAGTGGTTGACCGCCCCTGGGTTCAATCCCCAGTACCAATAAGAAAAAAGAGAAACAATTGCCTATTTTGGAGTTAGATAAATAGAATCACACAATATGTGGCCCACTGTGACTGCCATTTTGTGTGTGTGTGTGTGTGTGTGTGTGTGTGTGGCATAATGTTCCCAAAGTTCATGCCTATCATTGCATGTACCTGTACTTTTTTCTGCTTATTACTAATAATATTTAGCTATACGAATATAGCAAATTCTATTTTTTATGAGTTGATAGACATTTGTGTTATTTCCACTTTTTACTTAGTATAAATAGTGCTGTTAATAAAGTTTGTATACAAACTTTTATGTGAATATATGTTTTTCATTTTTCTTGTATATATACCGAGGGGTGATATTGGCTGGTCCATAAGGTAAATTTGTATCAAACTGTTTGAAACCTACAAGCTGTTTTCCATAATGATGGAACCATATTGCATTCTCACCAGCATTTGACTAGTGATAAAATTTCCCCATTTCATTGCAAGCAATTGTTATTTTCTTGTTGATTATAGCTATCCTAGTCGGTTGAAGTGGTATTTCATTGTGGTTTTGCTTTGTAATAAACATACTGAATCTATTTTTATCTTTGACTCTTACCAGTTATAAGTCCCTCCCTCTTCTCTCTGCACTGTATTTGAGCAAGCTGAAAAACAAAACAAACAAAAAAGCAAAATAAAACACTACCACCAATATCAGAACAAGTTTGGACAGTATCTTCCTCTGGAACAGACAGAAATTTCACACCATGTAACTCCTTGCTCATGTATGAGAAAGCTAACCCAGCATTATCACGTTTTTGTCAGTTTTTTTTTTTTTGCTGCTGTGACGGAAAGGACCTAACAAGAAAAATTTTAGAGGAGGAAAAGTTTATTTGGGAGGTCGTGGTTTCAGAGGTAGTGGCTCCATTCCTCAGGGCTCAAGGTGAGGCAGACCATCATGGCAGAAGAGGGTGGCCAAAGAAAGCAGCCTAGAACATCACATCAGGAGCAGAGAGACAGAGACTAAGGTCAGCTCACCAAATAGATACCCCAAAGGCATGCACCCAGTGACTCACCTCCTCCAGTCACACCTTACCAGCCTAGAGTTACCACTCAGTTAATCACTATTAGGGGATTAATTTACTGATTGGTTTAAGACCGCCATAATCCAATCATTTTACCTCTAAGCTTTTTTGCATTGTTTCACATGAACTTTTCAGGTGAGACCCAATATCTAAACCGTAACACCTATAATTACCACAAAACGCCAAACAAATTTCCTTTCTTTACTCTCTAAAGTCATTTTTAGACACCTTGAGAGGGTTGCCATGCATTTCTAGATAGCTTCATTATGTAAATAATAAATCTTCCCTAACTCCTCAGGCTGTATGGCATTCATTTTGACAACTGAGCTGAACTTTATGTGAGGGTCCATCTGGTCACTCTGAGATGTCCACAAAAGTTCCTAATGCCATGGATGCTGTGAAAAAGTAGAGACCCCCCCTTATAAAAAGAAAAAGGTAGAGACCCTCTGATATAAAACAAATATATCTAGTTAAGATTGACCAAACCAAAATGGGTGCGAATAAATCATTGAGTTGTGCTGACTGTGGTAAATACAAGGACAATACGGGAGATAAAATAAAGTGGCCATGAGTTAAGGACATTGTGACCATTTCTGTGAAGGAGCCCATCCCTTCGGAGGCCCCAGAAGCTGCCAGCTTCAGATACGGGTAGTCTGGCTCCCCATGCCTGCTCTCCCTGCTAACTCACCAGGTGCAGCCTGAAATAGATAAGCTGGAGCTGGCTGCTTGCATTCCTTGAGAAAAAAAAAAAAATGTAAAAAGGCCCCTATTCTAAGCCTGTTAGGATATTTTTTATGGTTTTCACTTTAAAAATGAGCTTGCTGAAGTCACTCCCCACGACTGCCCCACTTATAGCAATCATGACACGTCGGTCTGTTTTCTTTTTCCCTTTTTTTCCTCTTTCCCCAAAATAAACTTTTTTCCAGCTTTAGTTTATGGTGGTCTCTCTATGTATCAATAACCGGACCCCACAACAGATGCCAAACAATTTTTCATTTGTTTATTAGCCATTTGAGCTTTTCTTCTCAGACATGTCTATTTCAATATTTTACTCATTTTTTTAAATTGAGTTATATTTTTGTTCTAGAGTTGTAACAGTGGTGTATATAGTCTAGATTCAAGTTCCTTATCAGATATGGTTTATAAGTCTATTGTTTTACTTTACATGACTTGTGCTTTCAATTTATTAATGGTGTCCATTGACTCACAATAGATTTTTTTAATTTTGATGATGAACAATGTATCTTCTTTTGTCTTCTGTTGCTTCTGCATACTGTATCACATTTAATAAATCATCATTTAACCCAGTATCATGAAGATTATACCTAATTTTCTTCTAGTCATTGTATAATTTTAACTCATACATATAGGTCTTTGATTCAATTTTGAGTTAAATTTGATATATGATGTAAGGTACAGATATTATATTGTTTTCATTTAACTGTGTAGTTGTTTCAGTACCATTTGTTGAAGATACTCTTTTATTCACCATCAAAATGGCATGTCCGCTTAGTTGGGAATCAATATTAGTCATAAATGTGAGAAACTTCTATTCTATCCCACTGAACTGAATACCTGCCTGTCTGTCTTTGTTTTTTGCTACTGGGGATTGAACCCAGGGGCACTTTAGCAGTGATTAATATCCCCAGCCCTATTTATTCATTTGTTTATTTATTTTAAGACAGGGTCATGCTGAGTTGCTGAGGGTCTCCTAAGTTGATCAGACTGGCCTTGAATTTGTGGTCCATTTGCCTCAGGCTCTTGAGTTGCTGGGATTAGAGATGTGCATCACCATGCCCAGCTACATGTCTGCTTATGCTAGTACTACATGTCTTGATAAATGTAGCTTTCTGGTAATTTTTTAAATTAAGAAGTTGAAGTATTTCAATGATGTTCTTTTTGAAAGATTCATAATACTTTGAGTTTCCATATGAACTTTATGATCACTGAATATATTAACACCTTAACAAATTCAAGTCTTTTGATACATGAACATGAAATATCTTTAATATGTTTGGGTGCTCCTCAGTTTCTTTCAGCAATGTTTTTAACAATGTAGTTTTCAAAGTATAGTTATTAGTCCTATTAAAGTTTATTCCTAAGTATTTTATTTTTAGGGCAATTTTCACCGGAATTGTTTTATTTATTTCACATTGGTTTTGTTCATCATTATTAAAGAAGGATAAAATTAATTTTTTTCTATATTTGTCCTGTTTCTGGTAAGCTTTTGAACCAAAGCATTAGTTTTAGTAGTTTCTTTGCAGTGGCTTTCTTAGGAGTCTATAAGGTTGTATCATGTGTACATGTACACAAGGACAGAGTTTTCAGCTCTTTTCCATTCTGTATCTATTCTGTATGCCATTTCTTCCTTCCTTCCTTCCTTCCTTCCTTCCTTCCTTCCTTCCTTCCTTCCTTCCTTTCTTCCTTCCTTCCTTCCTTCCTTCCTTTTCTTTCTTTCTCTCTCTCTCTCTCTCTCTCTCTCTCCCTCTCTCTTTCTTTCTTTCTTTCTTTTTCCTTACCTAATGGCCTAGACTAGAATATTGCTTTCCTTTTTCCTGATATTAGGGAGAACTATTGAGTCTTTCATCTTTAAATTGTTGGTTATGTTTTTCTCAGATAATTTTTGTCAGTTTTACAGAGAGTCTTTCTAATTTATTAAAGATTTTGTCTTGAAGAAGTGTTGAATTTTGTCTGATACTTTTTCTACAACTAATAAAATAACTATGTGGTTTTTTTCCTTTTTGATAAGGACAAAATATTTTGTATATTTGGGGGTTTGAATTGCTAGTGTTTTGTTGAGGATTTTTGCATTTATATAAAATGTTTATATATTATATACATGTTCAATTTTTCACTTATAGCCATCAGTGTGTTTGGATCTTTGTGTTTACAAGCTACATTTATGCCATGGATTTTTTTTCTTTGAGACTTGGTATTTCAATGGAACTATTAAATTCTCTATCCTTTTTTCAATCCTTATCTAGCCTTTTATGAATTCAACGCTGCTTCAGTTACTGAAGCTGTAGATTCATGAACATTTTATGTTTCTCAATTTATGTCTTATTTGATTTCTTTCACTAATGCTTTATGATTTTGAACATATGAATCTTATACATATTTTATTGTATTTTTACATTATTTTGGGGGTATAATTATAAATTACATTTTTATTTTAAAGTTTTAATTGTAGTTTTTCATTATTGTCATGTAGAAATGCATATTTATACATTCTGGCTTTGTATTCTACAAATGTGCTACTTATTATTTTAGTTTGTTCTTTGTGTGTGTGTGTGTGTGTAGATTATTTTAGAAATTTCTGTGTAGACCATGCCATCACCAACAAAGTTTTGTTTTCTTTTATGATCCAAATGACTTTTAGTTGTTTATTTTGTCTTATTTAATTTAGATGCAATTTCCATGATAATGTTAAATAGAAGTGGTGAAAATAAAGATATTTGTTTTCTAGTCCCATAAAAAGAAAAATTAAGTACAATCAAAATTTTTAGTTTTTCACTATTAATTACACTTTTACCTGTAGATTTTTTGTAAAAACCTAATGTCAGATTTATGATGTTTTATTTTACTCGTAATTTAATGTGAGTTGATGAGTTATTTGGTCTAATGTTTGTTTTCTGTTTATATTAAAATGACTCACTATGGTTTTTCTTCTTTAGTCTGCTATATAGGTGAATTATACTTACTGGTTTTCAATGCTAAACCAGACTTACATTCAGGCATAATTATGGTGCATCATCCTTTTACATACAGGTAAGCTTAGTTTGCATAGATTTTATTGAAGATTTTTTTTTCTTGTTCAGACTCATGCAGATGTTAGTTTTTTTAAATTTTCTTGTTAGGGTAATTCTGGGTATACACAATGAGTATCTTATATTTTCTGGAACAGAGTGTAGGATTCTTTTATAAATGAAAGGTGAAATTCACCAGTGAAAGCACAAGATTTAGACTTGTTCTTTGTGAAGGTTTTAAACTGTGAATTTAATTTCTTTAAAAAATATAGAATTCTTCATGTTATATATTTCTTCTTGAATTATTTTTAACTAAATTTTTATTCCAAAGAACATATTAATTCCATAAAATATCGTGAATCTATGGTTGTGGATTACTTGTAGTATATCCTTTTCTTCTTTTTAATGTCTTTAAAATCTCTAATGATACCCTCCTTTTATTATAGATATTGTTAATTAGTAGTTTCATTATTTAGCCAGTCTAGCTGGTGGTTTATGAATATACTGACCTTTTCATAAAACTACTTAGAGATTAATTTTGCTACTATTTACACTTTCAATTTTATAGACTTCTGCCCTTATCTTTATTATTTTCACTTCTGTGAGATTTTGGTATATTTTGCTCTTCTTTTTGTAGTTTATTAAAAAGGAAGATTTGCATTAAGACTTGTATCTTTTCAAATGTAAATATTTAGTAATTTACATTTTTCTCCAATACCAAAGATTTTGATGTTTTACTTTTATTTTTGCTCAGCTCAAATTGCTTTTTGATTTCTCTTAATACTACTTCTTTATCATGTGAATTAGGTAGAAGTATATTGTTTAATTTCCAAATAGATTTTTTTATTTTTTATTTATTATTTTTTTCTTTTTTTCTATTTTTTTTTTATTGTAAACAAATGGGATACATGTTGTTTTTCTCTTTGTACATGGCGTAAAGGCATACATACCATTTGTGTAATCATAAATTTACATAGAGTAATGTTGTTTGATTCATTCTGTTATTTTTTCCCTTCCTCCCACCCCTCCCACCCCTCTTTACCCTCTATACAGTACTTCCTTCCTCCATACTTGCCCCCCTCCCTAACCCTAACTCTAACCCTAACACTAATCCTTCCCTCCCCCCCATTATGTGTCATCCTCCACTTATTAGCGATATCATTCGTCCTTTGGCTTTTTGAGATTGGCTTATCTCACTTAGCATGATATTCTCCAATTTCATCCATTTGCCTGCAAATGCCATAATTTTATCATTCTTTATGGCTGAGTAATATTCCATTGTATATATATACCACAGTTTCTTTATCCACTCATCAATTGAAGGGCATCTAGGTTGGTTCCACAGTCTGGCTATTCCGAATTGAGCAGCTATGAACATTGATGTGGCTGTATCTTTGTAGTATGCTGATTTTAAGTCCTTTGGGTATAGGCCAAGGAGTGGGATACCTGGGTCAAATGGAGGGTCCATTCCAAGTTTTCTAAGGAATCCCCACACTGCTTTCCAGAGTGGCTGCACTAATTTGCAGTCCCACCAGCAATGTATGAGTGTACCTTTCTCCCCACATCCTCGCCAACACCTGTTGTTGCTCGTATTCTTGATAATCGCCATTCTAATTGGGGTGAGATGGAATCTTAGGGTGGTTTTGATTGGCATTTCTCTTATTACTAGAGATGTTGAACATTTTTCCATCTGTTTGTTGATTGCTTGTAGATCTTCTTCTGTGAAGTGTCTATTCATTTCCTTAGCCCATTTGTCAACTGGATTATTTGAATTCTTGGAGTAAAGTTTTTGAGTTCTTTATAGATTCTGGAGATTAGTGCTCTATCTGAAGTATGATTCGCAAAGATATTCTCCCCATTCTGTAGGCTCTTTCTTCGCATTGCTGATAGTTTCCTTTGCTGAGAGAAAGCTTTTTAGTTTGAATCTATCCCAGTGGTTGATTCTAGCTTTTATTTCTTGTGCTATGGGAGTCCTGTTAAGGAAGTCTGATCCTAAGCCAACAAGGTGAAGATTTGGACCTACTTTTTCTTCTATAATCTGCAGGGTCTCTGGTCTGAATCCGAGGTCCTTAATCCATTTTGAGTTTAGTTTCGTGCATGGTGAGAGATATGGTTTTAGTTTCATTCTGTTGCATATGGATTTCCAATTCTCCCAGCACCATTTGTTGAAGAGGCTATCTTTTCTCCATTGCATATTTTTGGCCCCTTTGTCTAGTATGAGAAAATTGTATTTATTTGGGTTTGTGTCCGTGTCCTCTATTCTGTACCATTGATCTACCTTTCTATTTTGGTACCAATACCATGCCGTTTTTGTTACTATTGCTTTGTAGTAGAGTTGAAGATCTGGTATTGCAATACCCCCTGTTTCATTCTTCCTGCTAAGGATTGCTTTAGCTATTCTGGGTTTCTTATTCTTCCAGATGAATTTCATAATTGCTTGCTCTATTTCTGTAAGGTACGTCATTGTGATTTTAATTGGAATTGCATTGAATTTGTATAGCACTTTAGGTAGTATGGCCATTTTGACAATATTAATTCTTCCTATCCAAGAACATGGAAGATCTTTCCATCTTCTAAGGTGTTCTTTAATTTCTTTCTTTAGTGTTGTATAGTTCTCATTGTAGAGGTCTTTCACCTCTTTTGTGAGATTGATTCCCAAGTATTTTATTTTTTTCGAGGCTATTGTGAATGGGGTAGTTTTCCTAATTTCTCTTTCTGAAGATTCATCACTTCTGTATAAAAATGCGTTGGATTTATGGGCATTGATCTTGTAACCTGCTACTTTACTGAATTCACTTATGAGTTCTAAGAGTTTTCTGGTGGAATTTCCAGGTTCCTCTAAATATATAATCATGTCATCAGCGAACAGGAATAGTTTGAGTTCTTCATTCCCAATTCGTATGCCTTTAATTTCTTTGGTTTGTCTAATTGCTCTGGCCAGAGTCTCAAGAACGATGATGAATAGAAGTGGTGAAAGAGGGCTTCCCTGCCTTGTTCCAGTTTTTAGGGGGAATGCTTTCAGTTTTTCACCATTTAGAATGATATTAGCCATGGGCTTAGCATAAATGGCCTTTACAATGTTAAGGAATGTTCCCACTATCCCTATTTTTTCTAGTGTTTTGAGCATGAAGGGGTGCTGTATTTTATCAAATGCTTTTTCTGCATCTATTGAAATAATCATGTGATTCTTGACTTTAAGTCTATTAATATGGTGAATTACGTTTATTGATTTCCTGATGTTGAACCAACCTTGTATCCCTGGGATGAAACCCACTTGATCATGGTGCACTACCTTTTCAATATGTTTTTGTATGCGATTTGCTAAAATTTTGTTGAGAATTTTTGCATCGATGTTCATTAAGGATATTGGTCTGAAATTTTCTTTCCTTGATGAGTCTCTGTCTGGTTTAGGTATCAGTGTGATATTGGCTTCATAGAATGAGTTTGGGAGGGTTCCCTCCTCTTCTATTTTATGGAATACTTAGAGAAGTATTGAAATGAGCTCTTCTTTAAAGGTTTTGTAGAACTCGGCTGAGAACCCATCTGGTCCCGGACTTTTCTTTGTTGGTAGGCTTTTGATGACTTCTTCTATTTCAGTACTTGAAATTGGTCTATTTAAATTGTGTATGTCCTCCTCGTTCAGTTTAGGCAATTCATATGTCTCTAGAAACCTGTTGATGCCTTCAAAATTTTCTATTTTGTTGGAGTATAGATTTTCAAAATAGCTTCTAATTATGTTTTGTATTTCAATCCTGTCTGTTGTGATATTTCCTTGTTCATTCCGAATTTTAGTGATTTGGGTTTTCTCTCGTCTTCTCTTTGTTAGTGTGACTAAAGGTTTATCAATTTTGTTTATTTTTTCGAAGAACAAACTATTTATTTTGTCAATTTTTTGTATTGTTTCTTTTGTTTCAATTTCATTGATTTCAGCTCTGAGTTTAACTATTTCCTGTCTTCTACTACTTTTGGTGCTGTTCTGTTCCTCTTTTTCTAGGGCTTTGAGCTGTAGTGTTAGGTCGTTTATTTGTTGAGTTTTCCTTCTTTTATTAAATGCGCTCCATGAAATAAATTTCCCTCTAAGTACTGCTTTCATAGTGTCCCAGAGATTTTGATATGATGTTTCTTTGTTCTCATTTACCTCTAAGAATTTTTTAATTTCCTTCCTAATATCTTCTGTTATCCATTCATCATATAATAGCATATTGTTTAATCTCCAGATATTGGAATAGTTTCTGTATTTTACTCTTTCATTTATTTCTAACTTCAATCCATTATGATCTGATAGAATACATGCTAGTGTCTCTATCTTCTTGTATTTGCTAACATTAGCTTTGTGGCATAATATATGGTCTATTTTAGAGAAGGATCCATGTGCTGCTGAGAAGAAAGTGTATTCGCTCTTGGTTGATGGTATATTCTATAAATGTCCGTTAAGTCTAAATTATTGATTGTGTTATTGAGATCTATGGTTTCTTTGTTCAATTTTCGTTTGGAAGGTCTGTCCAGTGGTGAGAGAGGCGTGTTAAAATCACCTAGTATTATTGTGTTATGGTCTATTTGGTTTCTGAAATTGAGAAGGATTTGTTTGACATACATGGATGAGCCACTGTTTGGGGCATAGATGTTTATGATTGTTATATCTTGCTGATTTATGCTTCCCTTAAGCAGTATGAAATGACCTTCTTTATCCCTTCTGACTAACTTTGGCTTGAAGTCCACATTATCGGAAATGAGGATGGATACTCCAGCTTTTTTGCTGAGTCCATGTGCATGGTATGTTTTTCCCCATCCTTTCACCTTTAGTCTATGGGTATCTTTTTCTATGAGGTGAGTCTCTTGCAGGCAACATATTGTTGGATCTTTCTTTTTAATCCAATCTGCCAGTCTATGTCTTTTGATTGATGAATTCAGGCCATTAACATTCAGGGTTAGTATAGAGATATGATTTGGTTTCCCGGTCATTTGGTTCATTTTTTAAATTTTATTTATTTGTTTGTTTGACACAACTTGTTTCCTCCTTTATTTGACAATTCCTTTAGGATAATTCCTCCCTTTGCTGATTTGCTTCTTTGTTTTTCATCTCTTCCTCATGGAATATTTTGCTGAGAATGTTCTGTAATGCTGGCTTTCTTTTTGTAAATTCTTTTAGCTTTTTTTTATCATGGAAGGATTTTATGTCATCGTCAAATTTGAAGGTAAGTTTTGCTGGGTATAAGATTCTTGGTTGGCATCCATTTTCTTTCAGGGCTTGAAAAATGTTGTTCCAGGCCCTTCTAGCTTTTAGGGTCTGGATTGAAAAATCTGCTGATATCCGTATTGGTTTCCCCCTGAATGTAATTTGGTTCTTTTCTCTCACAGCCTTTAAAATTCTGTCTTTATTTTGTATGTTAGGTATTTTCATTATAATGTGCCTTGGTGTGGGTCTGTTGTAATTTTGTGTATTTGGAGTCCTGTAAGCCTCTTGAACTTGATTTTCCATTTCATTCTTCAGATTTGGGAAATTTTCTGATATTATTTCATTGAATAGGTTGTTCATTCCTTTGGCTTGTTTCTCTAGGCCTTCCTCAATCCCAATAATTCTTAAATTTGGCCTTTTCATGATATCCCATAGTTCTTGTAGATTCTGTTCACGATTTCTTACCATCTTCTCTGTTTGTTCAACTTTGTTTTCAAGGTTAAATATTTTGTCTTCAATGTCTGAGGTTCTGTCTTCCAGGTGTTCTATCCTATTGGATATACTTTCTATGAAGTTCTTAATTTGGTTTATTGTTTCCTTCATGTCAAGGATTTCTGTTTGGTTTTTTTTCAATATATCTAACTCTTTATTGAAATGCTCCTTTGTTTCCTGTATTTGCTCTTTTAACTGTCGATTGGTGCGATCAATCAGTGCTTGCATTTGCTCTTTCATCTCATCATTTGCTTCTCTGATCATTTTAATTATGTACATTCTGAACTCCTTTTCTGTCATTTCTTCTGCCATGCTGTCATTGGGTTTTATTGATGTAACATCTAGATTTGTTTGCAGCATTTTCTTTCCTTGTTTTCTCATATTGTTCAGGTATCAGAGGACTGCTGAGATATTGCAGATTTCCTCTATTGACTTACAATGTCCCTGAAGATTTCTATATATATCCCCCCTTAGTCTTCAGTAGGCTGAAGTCTTGGAGGAAGTTGATAATGCGGTGCTCCACAAGGAAGCTGCCTCTCTAGGAGTGGTGGCCTTCAGGTGGGGTATAATCCCTGCTAGTGGGCAGAGGTGCCTCCACTTGTTGACCAATGGTCATCCAAAGGGGATGCGGGCTGAGGCAAGGCCTGTTTGGGCCTGAGTGTCTGGTTTTACCGTCCTTGTGGGGAAACGTCACCCAGGAGGGAAGACTCACCCGGTGGGGAGGTCTCGCTGGTCAGTTCCCTCCTAGAGGTTCCCCTCAATTTACAGCTACCGCCTGGGCTGGGCTGCCTTCCTCTGCAAAGTTCCCAGGGGCCCGGCCCTACCTCCTGGGCCTGGGAGCCTCACCTTTTGCAGATGACTCTCCTTAGGCTGCCCTTCCTCAGAGAATCTGCCCGCAGGCCTGGAACCTTCACTCCGCCCTAAGCCTGTCTCTGTGCGGCTCTTCCACCAAGAAGCCTCCTAGATCCTGGGACCCTGCTCTGCACCTAATCGCCTGGCTATGCGGCCCCTCCTCTGAGCAGCCACCTGGGGCCCTGTACAATCACTGTGAATCCCAGAGACCCGCCACACGCCTCTTCCTCCAGACAGCCGCCCAGTATTCCGATGCGGTCACTAGGAGTCCAAGAAACTCACTGCGTGCCTCCACCTCCACCAACCACCCGTAGCCCTGGGCAATCAATCACTCCGAGTCGAAGTGACCCTCCCCGTTCCTCCTCCTTCTCCAGATAACCCCCCGAGTGTTCAGGAGTAGTCGCTCTGAGTGGCTCTGAATCCACGTGACCCGCCGCACGGGTCCTCTGGGCAACCTCCCGGAGCTCTGGTGCAGCCACTCAAGACCAAGCGACCCACTGCGCTTCTCCTCCAGGCAGCCCCCCTGTGTTCAGGAGCTGTCACTTTAAGTCCAAACAACTCACCACTCGCCTTCTCCTCTGAGCAGCCGCCTGGAGTGCTAATGCAGTCACTGCGAGTCCAAAGGACCCGCCGCGCTCCTCCTCCTCCTCCTCCTCCTCCTCCGGGCAGGCCCCGGGGTTCAGAAGTGGTCTGAGTCCAAACAGCTCGCCGCGCAGCCCCTTCTCTGGCAACCGCCTGTAGCTCTGGTGTAGTCACCCCGAATCCAAGTGGCCGTGCTCCTCCTCCTCCTCGTCCTCAGGGCAGGCCCCGGTGTTCAGAAGCAGTCATTCTGAGTCCAAACAGCTCGCCGCGCACCTTCTCCTCTGGCAACCACCTGTAGCTCTGGTGCAGTCACTCCAAATCCAAGTGGCCACGTTCCTCCCTCTCCTCCTCAGGGCAGGTCCCGGTGTCCTGAGTCCACACAGCTCTCCTCACCACTCTTCCCCTGGCCAGCCGCCGGAGCCCCAGTGGTTGCTCCGAGTCCCAGCGCTGTGCCGAGCGGCCTCCTTTACGATGCTCCCAGTTGTCCGAGTTCACTGCTCCAGCGGGGGGAGGGGCGTCTCGTCGGCAGCTCTACTTCACAAAGTTTCCTGCGTTCCGGGACCACCGTCCCATCCGGGACGCCTTCCCAAGGGGTGAGAGTCACCCGGCTGCTTTGAGTTGGTCCCAAGCGTCTCAATATCTCCTCTTTTGAATCCTGAGTCCTGGAGCAACATGAAATGCAGCCACCCTCTAGGCTGCCATCTTGAAACTCCCCCCATTCATTTGGTTCTGGAGGACAGAAATTTGAAATCAAGGTGTGGGCAGGATCACATTACTCCCAAATAGATTTTTTTAGATCTGTTTCTGTTCTAATTTTTGTTGTTACTCCATTTTTGTCCACAAAAATGCTTTTTCATGGTTGATAGGTTTGACCTGTTCTGAGATTTCATTTATGGCCAAAAGTTTGATTTATCATGGTAGCTATTATATATATGCTTGAGAATAGTGTGTATTCTACAGCTTTGGGTGGAATGGTTTAGGATGTCAAATAGAATAGTTGATGAAGGCTGGTACATAGTGCTTCTGTATCTGTCATAATTTCATGGCCACTCATTCCATCGATCAGTGTTGAAATCTGTAAAATGTAAAACATTGCAAATATAGTTGTGCTTGCTTAATTTTCCTTTACAAACCACTAGCTATTTCCTTATGCATTTTAAATTACTACTTATAGTTGCATATACATTCGTAAATTTTGTGAACTTTTACCCCTGTACAATTACATAATGTCTTTTTAAATTTTCAATAATATTCTTTATTCTGTAGTCTACTTCACTGATGTTAATATAGTTTCTTAAGCTTTCTTTGGGTTAGTGTTAGCATGGTAGATGACTTATAATTAGTTTTGGTCTTTTTACACATCTATCAATTAAGCTGATTTATTAACACTAATCATAGTTCACGTGACTTTTGATAGAATTGAATTATATTAAATAATCTTGACTGTTTTCTATTTGTCTCATATGTATGTCTTTTTTTTTCCCCAATTTTCTCTTAAGCAGGCATATTTCATAACGCTTTTTGTTTATTTAACTTTTGTCTTTTTCCACACATCATTTTTCACACACATGTTAAAATGGTGTCATTTTAACACAATCTTTGTCTATCTTCAGAGTTTGTCACTTCACTTGTAAAAACTTTTCTATGGTAAAATCTCATTTTCTCTGTCCTGTTACTGTGCTTATTGTCATGGATTTTAAATCATAATTACTATAAACACATAAGAAAGATTTAACTGTTTTGTTTTAGAAGTCAGTTACATTTAGAACAATGTAAATTAGGGAAAAATGTGAATTCAATTTGATTTTCCATAATTTTATTTGCAGCAATGTTCATTTCCCTGTGTACATTCAGATTTTAACCTGACAGTATCACTTTTCTTCCTAAGGAAATTTTGCAATGAATTCTGAGTTTTTTATTTGTTTGTTTCCTTTTTCTTAGAAAGACTTTAACATTCCTGTCTCTGGATTTTTGAGATCCGAGTTGACAGTTTGGGTAAAGAGGTTATTTCAATCATTTAAATATGCCACTCTTCTTTTTCAATCTGTATTTTAAAGCCTCTGAGAATTATACTGTAATGCTAATCTTTGCTTCTATGCAATATTGTTTTTCCTTTGGCTAACTTTAAGGTATTCTCACTTTTTCATTTTTTTTGGAAGCTTGCATACCATACTTACTGTTGTGTATGTGTGTTTACATTTTATTATGTTGTTTCTTTTCTGTTTTCCTGCACAGCATTGTCTAACATTTTTGTATCTGTTTTGATGCCAGCATTATGGGGAAAAATTTTTGCTTTCTGTCTTCAGATATTACAATTTCACATTTTTGAATACTTGCTATTGTTCCATAGTTCTTACATGTTCAGTCTTGATTTTTTGTTATTATTATACTCCTTTAATCTGTTTGTGTTTCAGTTTGAATAATTTCTATTGGATTTTTCACATTTACAGATTTCTTTCTTCAACTGTTTTGAGTATACTTATGAGTTTCTTGACAAAAGCATTCATCATCTGCATTAAAGTTTTTTTTAATTTTTAACATTTCCATTTGATTATCTTGTATAATTTCCATTTCTCTGCCAAACACACCCACATTAATTGATATGTTGTCTACTTTTTCTCTTAAATCTCTTAACATATATATATGTAAATCACCATTATTTTAAATTCTTCAAAGTATAAAATCTGTCTTTTTGTTAAATGATTCATAATTTTTAACTTATAATTTGCATGTTATATAAATTTTTATTGTATGATTGAAATCTTTATAGTATACCAAAGACTGCTGTTTATTTCTGAAAATGGTCATACTTTTCCTTCTAATGGGCCTTTATCTAGGGCATTTGAGTTTAAATTAGAGTTAATATAACTGGAAATTGATTGTGAGATTTCTTATTTCTGTGGCTAATGTAAAGTGCACCAGAGAATTCAAATTCCTACAAAAGGGATGACTGTGGTTAGTATGCTATGGTTTGGAGAGTATGTGTCCTCCAAAAGCTCTTGCTAATGCAGGAATGTTCAGAGGTGAAATGGTTCGGTTGTGAGAGTTATAATTTAATTACTCCATCCTAGTTTGAATGTACTGAGTGATACCCATAGGCAGGTGTGTCATGGCTGGAGGTGGTGGATCACTGGGGGTATGCCTTGGAAGGATGCATCTTTTCTGTGGTTTCTTCCTCTCTCTGTTTCCTGGCCTCCATGAACTAAACAGCTTTGTTCTGCTTCCACCTTGATGTGCTGCCCCTCTTGGACCCAGAGCAACCAAGACGGCCATCTATGGACTAAGACCACTCAAACCATGAGCCCCCAATACAAATTATACTTTTTCTCCCTTAGGTTGCTCTTGTTGCTCACAGTGTTGCAAAAACTGAATAAAACTGTATGGAGTTTATCTTTCCCAAGCAATTATCTGTTTATTTCTAAGTGTCGCATCTTCCCTTGAAATTGTGCCTTAGAAAAGATATGTCTTGAAAATGTTGGCTAGCTGTTTTTTGCTATTATTAGTTAATGTTCATCAATTTAATTGAATTGGGGTACATTTCCATTTTTCTGCTTCTGATTAAACCTTAGTTAGTGTTGAGCACAAATTGTGTTCC
This sequence comes from Sciurus vulgaris, assembly GCF_902686455.1. Taxonomy (NCBI): domain Eukaryota; kingdom Metazoa; phylum Chordata; class Mammalia; order Rodentia; family Sciuridae; genus Sciurus; species Sciurus vulgaris. The sequence goes on from NC_136463.1 coordinate 76,099,147, forward strand.
TGGGTCTCTTGGGTATGGCCTTTTTCCCCACTTTGGTTTGTTTATTTTCTGAGGGTAAAATTGTGGTCTCATTATTCACTCATGTTCTGTGACAAGAAAGATTTTTTAAAAAATCCTTACTTGTTCTATTTCCCGACCTGCTTTATTTCACCCATGTTTTAGAAATGGATGCGCATCCTTTCCTCTACCTCCTAGATAATCAGTGGATCAGGCAGCATTTCTGATCTACCCCACAGAGTGGTTGTCCTCCTCAATCCAATAAATATTTCTTCAAGTTCTTTCCCGATAATCTCTGTGAAAAACTGTTGGGAATTCTTTAAAAAAAAAAGGAAAAAGAAAAGAGTCTTCAAGAGGGTGTATATTCCTCCAATTTCTGTGGAACTCATGGATTTTATACTAAGGTGAAAAATCAGACCAAGGCTTCACTACCTTCTCAACTATTTTTGCTGATCTAGCCTGGTTGTGTAGTTTAAATGAATGATTTCTATCACCTCTTCTCTCCTACAGGTGCCTTCTCTCCTCAGCTTTTGGTTGAGTTAGATACTTTATGACATCAGCTCTTCAATAAATCAACCTAAGACATTAATCTGATGAAGCTAGATTCTTAATGTGTAATAGTGTGAAAAATATTCTTCCAATTTTCTATTTCCCAGAAAAGTAGCCATCAGATCAAATATTGGGAACAATCAGATAATTTCATAAATCAACTTCCCTTTAATTAATCAAAATGCTAGGGAAACATAATAATGAGAATGGTAATAAAAATAACATAATTAATAAAATCGCAGTTGAAATTCATTGTTTTTATTAAGTTTTAGGCACTTTGATCAAATATTTATAGTTATTCCCTATTAAAGGCAGATTTTGAAAGTTGAATTGAAAGTTCATGTGATAAAAATAAAATTGACAAATGATTAGTTTGTCCAGATAAACTCCTCACTCCTTTTAAGTATCACATAAAGCTTAAATGCTTATTTCCCCTAATACCTTGGTATGATACTTGTGCCCTTTAAAACTGAAGTGGAAAAGTGCTTTAGAGAAGAAAAGAGATGCAACATTTATGGATCTGACAGTTCAAATTAATTAAATGCATTTATACCTTGCTTTTTAAAGTATTATTTAAAAGAGCTTCTTGATCTCTCTGTAGAAAGAAATAACCCCTCCCATTTTTTCCTCAATGATTTATCTGGGCAACTCAAATTTAGCTCAGTTTTTAATATGTTATTAATTTTAATGTTGGGAAATCAGAAAGGATGGTACTTGAGGGCCTTGTTTCAGTATGCTGGAAGGTGCTAAATGCTTCCATACTTAACTTCCTAGTATTTTTTTCATGTGACATCCCTCCATCATCTCCATTTGCTTCTTAGTAAGCTTGAATGGGTCTTTTCCTGACACAGGTTACATAACTTTATGATTATCTTATTTTTGTGCCTGGGAAGGATCACTTAGTATTAAAAATTTATCATGACCATCATAAGAACTTACCGTAAGTACTTCTCTGTCTTTTCCGTCTATGTTTTCTACACCAGGATGGCCGATTCCATTACTTCCTTGTTTGTGTTTAGCACTAATAGGGATGTTTGTTGCACAAAGGTAGCATGTGTTCACATGCTTTCAAATGTCCTCCCCTTTCACATTCAAGCTTCTTATGAATAAGATGCTATTACATTTGTTTCCATATGCTCAATGACCACTACACATCTTAAAATGTGAAGGGGGAATAAGTATTTGCTAACAAAATCAATAAGCAATTTAATTTTAACATATTGGTATACATTAGTTTTTAGAGTACATTTTGAGTATTTTAGGTATCATTATAATCAACCTCTTACCTTTTACCATTTGCACTGGTCATTTCCCTCCATTTAAATGTGATTTTCTTTTATGTTATTGATCAAATCATTTGGCCTATTCAAATAATGAAAGAATAGAAAACACAGGTTTCTAACAGAAGAAAAATATCAATCAGATACCTCAGTCCCACCATTTCTCACCATAAAGATGATGTGAAGAGCTGATTGTGTGTTTTTTCCCCCCATTATTCAGTGTCTTGCTTTAACACTGTAATTGCATAACTTGAAAGAATGTGCACTGGGTTTGTAAGTTAGACCCAATGGGCAGTATTTCAATGAGAGCCATTTGCTGTCCCTGAATTGCTCTCTGACCCTTAGATTCCCCAGGGATACAAGCTTAATGTTCTACCTTCCCCAGAGGGATATTATAAAAATCAGATAAGATCATGGAAGCAAAGTCTTTACAGTAGTGAGGTCACATAGTGTCATATAAGCTTGTATATCTATAATTATTACAAAATTAGATAAAATACTAAAATAAGAGCTGAAGTGGTAATTAATAATGAGTTAAAGCATATGTAATTACTATTTCTCTCTGTGAGTCACGGTATTGATTCTAAGATTTCTGGAACCCAACATGAGAAGCCAGTCGGTTCTACATTTCATTTGGATCATGCACTTAAATCAACTGTTCAGTGGATGAAGGACTGTTCTAGATGGTGCAAAAGGCTATTTCTTTCAAGGAGATATATGAAGAGCAATAATTCAATTCAGTAAAATTTCTTTGTGGCCTCCTCAAAACAGATGCAGTGGCCCACCTAAAGAGCTGTTTGGGATAGCACCCCATTCAGTCACTGCAGTAGTGGGGAGTTTGGTCCTCCTGCCAAGCCCCTGCTTGCTCCCCACTGCCTCTGTGCTTCTCTTCTTCTCCTTTACCTCACTGCTCACCGATTTGAGCAATTAGAGGGAAACAAAGGTTAATACACTATAATAATCCTGAAATGTGGAATTTAAAGTGGAATTTTCAGGCAGAGAAACTTAGTTTCATTAGAATTAACCTTTTATTGCATATGGTAGAATTTTCTCTGTGATTCATGTTACCTAGAGGGTTTTATGTTCCTAGAGCTTTGGTTAGATATTTCTGATATAATGACAAGCACCTTCAGACACCACAGTTTTCAGTAAAATAAGCTAAATAGAAATCTCTTCTTTGTTTCCCTAAGGGTGCCAAAACAAGTTGAATTAAATGCCTTGAAACATCACCATTTCATCTCAGATAAACTAGATAGAAATCACTTTATTCAACTGTATTCCCTATGGGTATCAATGCACCAGTAGAATGAGTAAGACTTTACGAGTCTAAATTGAATATCTTTATGTGAATGTGTGAGAATACCCACACATTATTTTGAAGAAAATAACACTTTTCCATTCATTTAACTCAACGAATATTTAATGAGTGCATATTACTTGTTCAGAATTCTGGAAAATCCAAAATAATTGGTTGAATGTTTGTGGTTGAGGAAGTTGCAGAGTAATAATTCAACTGTCCTCTTATAAAACTTTTTTCCTAGATCCCTTTAGTAATGAATAGTGTGAAATTTGTTGATCATTTTTAAATTGCTGACAAAACACTTTAAAGATAAGGATAAATCCAAGACAGTAAAACAATCTAAATCAATTACCAGATTCACTGGCTTGTGTAAATTAGTAGAGAGAAATATTCAGCCAGAGGAGAAGATTTCTTTTAATTCATGGGGTCTGATGCCTGCTTTCAAAGGGTAGGGAGGGACTTCTCTGTCATGTGACCCACCTTAGCTGACTTGTACAAAGTAGTGTCGTAAGGATAGAGTACTATGTATTGTCTTGCATACATGGGTTCTGCACCCACATATTCAACCAAGCCCAGATTGAAAATACAGTGCTTTGAAAATAAAATTGCATTTGTATTGAAAGTGTAGCTTTCCCTTTGTCTTTATTATTTCAATATAAAAATATAACAACTAATTATATAGTATTTATGGTATATTAGGTATTATAAATATTCTAGAGATGATTTAAAGTATACGGGATGATGTGTGTATATTACATGCAAATACTATGCCATTTTACAGGAATTAAACACCTCTGGATTTTAATATCTACAGGGGTCCTGGAACAAATTCCCTATGGACCAAGATATAACATTTAGAAGTCTCATAGCACAAGTTCAATATAACGTGGTGGTGTCTTAAGTAAAAAGTGATCATAGGGCTGGGAATATAGCTTAATTGGTAGAGTGCTTGCCTCACATGCACAAGGCCCTGGGTTCAATCCCCAGCACCACAAAACAAAAAACAAACAAACAAAAAAAGTGATCATAACAATAGGCAATAACACTGAGAAAATGATTCAATGATAGGGTGGAATAAAAGTAGAAAAACAGCCTCACTCTTCTCTTCTGTCCCAACAATATATAACTCTGTATGTTTCTCTATGTGTATATTTGAAAATAACCAAAACATTATTTTGGAGAAAATGACACTTTTCCATTCATTGACTGAATTAATATTTAATGAGGCCTAAAACTCTGGAAAACCCATTACTATTTGTGTGTTTCTCTAAGTCTCTTTGGCTCACTTTTCACCTTACCTTCTCTTTTCCCTATGTCTATGTCCACTTTTTTCCCTGATTATGCCACTCTGCTTCGCCTACTCGCTTACATCCTCATTTATTCTTATGTATTTATTTATTTATTTATTTATTTATTATTTTGATTCATTGTACACACCTGGGGTACAACTTTCATTTCTCTGATTGTACATGAAGTGAAGTCACACCATTTGTGTAATCATACATGTATATAGGGTAATGGTGCTTGTCTCATTCTATTATCTTCCCTCCCCCTGGCCCCCATCCACCCCTCATTTTCCTCTACACAATCCATCCCTCCTCTATTCTTTCCTTAGCACCCCACCTTTATGTATCATCATCCACTTATCAGAGAAATCATTCAGACTTCAGTTTTTGGGGATTGACTTATTTCACTTAGCATGATATTCTCCAACTCCATCCATCTACCTCAAATGCCATAATTTTGTTCTTTTTTAAGGATGCATAATATTCCATTGTGTATATATACTACAGTTTCTTTATCCATTCATCACCTGAAGGGCATCTAGGTTGATTCCACAATCTAGCTATTTGTGAATTGAGCAACTATAAACAAATATAAGTGGCTGTGTCACTACAGTATGCTGATTTTAAGTCCTTTGGGTATAGGCCAAGGAGTGGGATAGCTGGGTCAAATGGTGGTTTCACTCCAAGTTTTCTAAGGAATCCCCACACTGCTTTCCAGACTGGCTGCACCAATATGCAACCCACCAGCAAAGTATGAGTATACCTTTTACCTCATGTAACTTAGGTACTTTGTTTTGTTTCTTGCAATATGTCTTAAAATGTCTACTACACATGATATTGTATTTCTTCAACGTACTTAAAAATCAGGAGATTGAAACTTTTTTTTTTTATTTATCCCAACAACTTAAAATATCCTCCTGCTAAGCTGAAATTCCAGAGATTATGAGTAGAGATCTGGGATGACCAATATCAGTTGGCCCTATCTGAAATAGTTTAGTTTTTTGGTGCTCGGTGTGTCCATAAGCAATGGGAAATAAGCCTAAGTGATCTTTAAGATCCTGGCAGCTCCTGTCCTATTAAAATGATTTTATTTGCAACTTTATTTTCCTCTCTTTCTCTGAGTCTCAAACCTGTGAGAGAAAACAGAATGTTTTGTTCTCATCATAGTAGGTAAACAGTGCTTATTCTCTTCATAACTTGGACCAGACATGTTCAAAGTATGGTTAGGTACCAATATTTTTTTTAAACATTTTGATTGGTGCTTTATGGTTATACATATTGATGGTATTTGTTGTTACATATTCTGACAAACATATCGATAACAACAAAATTTGACCAATATCATTGCCCAGCATTGCCCCCTCCCTCCCTGACTCCCATCCCTTGGTCCCTTTACTGATCTCCCTTTGATTTTTACGAGATCCACCCCACCTTAATTTTTAATCTACCCTTAGTACTAAGGGGAAGTAGGAGATTTTTTTAGGCATCTTCTGAAACAAAGAAAAGAACCTGGAAATCTAGTGTCAAAACTGATTTGTTCAAAGTATACAACTGAATCTGAAGCACCGTATGTTTTAGAAAATGCCATCTCTGCTTTGTAGCATGTTAAAATATTCTCAATTACTTTATAAATGTTGATTAATTAAAGAATTATACTGTCTCCTTTGCTTTTGTCTGCCTAAAAATTTATTAAAACAGTGATTAAAACTTACATGATGATTTTGAAGGAGCTACCACTACCATGAAAGAGTTAAGACTAAGGCTGTGGCCACACTCTGTGACACCTCCATTCCGAGTACATGTGGATTAAATACATTCTTGGATTTCAGTTTTCTGAGATTGGGTTTTGTGTGGACACCACTGTTAACTTTATTTATGCAAGTCTTAGTAAGATATTTAGCCATTTTATTGCTTAGGTTACAGGAATCTTGTGAGTATCACCACATCTCAGAGTAGAGTAGTCAGAATGAAGTTCTAAGAAAATTCAGAACAAAAAGAATAATAATGATTTGCATGCTTAAGACCCAAAAGGTCTCTGTTACTACTTGATGAATTTAGAGAAAGGCCACAGAATGGCCTTTGAAGTAACAATCATTTACAGACACTGTCGGGACATCGTCATAGATTTTTGCATAGTAAATATTTCATAATATTGGAATTTAGTGTTACTAAGGTTATGAAAATATTATATTTCATTTATTGAATTTCTCCAGCAAACTCAAAGTTCTTTTCCTCTGTAACTAATATTGATTGTTATATCAGTGTATTTCATTGTTTCTATTTTACTTACCTCAATTTTCTGCATGTGTAAATATATATGTAACCAGGTTCAACACACATATCACTTCAGTCCTCCTTGCTGCCAAAAATATAACATCAGTAAAAGACTAGTACATTGCCAGTACAGTTGAGAAGTATAAAAAGCCTAGGGAATAGGATGATATTTATTTTTAAAAACACATTTATAAGTTATAACCATGCTTCCTCCATAATGCCATAGGAAATTGGAAGCAATTTTTTTTTTTACATGTAAATGGTAATTGACTAAACATTGCCAACCAAATATATTTCCACATTTAGTCATGAGTAGTTTTTTAAGGCTGACTTATAATACATTCTTAAACATCTGATGAAGCAATAAATATTTGTGGGCAAGGAGAAGAAAGGGATAAATCCTTTGCAAACACAGATACCACAAGTATATGAATATAGGTTGGTTATCCCTTATCTAAAATGCTTAGGTCCAGAGTGTTTTGAATTTTGGAGTTTTTCTGATTTTGAAACATTTGCATATATGTGATCTCTTTGGAATGGTACCCAAGATTAAATAGAAAATTCATATATTTCAAATACAAATTACATAGTTTGAAGATAATTTCAGACAATATTTTTGGTGTGATTGCATTTTTTTCTGCAACCTATCTCACGAGGTCGGGCATGACATTTTCCATGTGTGGAATCATGAACATGCTAAAAAACTTAAATATCAGAGTCTTTTGAAGTTTTAGACTAGGAATGCTCAACTTTTAATATATTTAAAGTATAATAGGTAAAAATTAAACATTTGTTCAACTACTGACAATTGCTCCAGGCTTCTTTAGGATGGAGTTTTCATTGGCTTAATCAATGTGAAAGTGGAAGCAATTAGCAATATAGCTACATAACATACTGAAACCTTCATTATCTTTTGTGTACATGAAGAATGAGAAGTTTACAGTTTCAGATATATGATTTTTTTTCTCCTTAAATTCCTGAACAAAACCATTGTTTGTACTGCTTACATTATGGTTTCACAAAATCCTTTTTGACTAATAGTTAATGCAGAAGAGGTATTTGATTAAGTTGAAGTAGAGCAGAATACGACATCACCTTCCTAAAATGACAGAATCATGTTATTTTTCCAGTGACATTAGTGAGTTACTTTCATGATTGATTTTTGCATAGCTATTAGATTCTGTTTTAGCCAGTAATTTGGTAAAATCATAGCTAAATTTATAAATATCAAGTGAGTTACATAAAACAATTGTCCGCTCACTATTTCATTCCATTTGTACATTAATTTGCTTCTTCACTTACTCACTCACTCAGGAAAATAAAATCTGAATACATGAATGGCATTGGATAGGGCTTTACAGATGAATTTGAATGGTCTCTGCCCTCAGCTGAGCCAGAGTTGAAAAGGGAGGTGCCACAACACTAATGAGCACAATGAAGTGTCAGGGATTCTGTTTGAGGGATTCACAAAAGATTACCTTGAGCCTTGGAAAAAGAATGCATAGATATTGCATCAGGAAATGATATGAAACGAGATTTCATGAAGGATATTATTAATGTTGATGTGGATCTTGAAACATGGGCTATTTTACAGTTGAGCAAGATTGTCAAATGTGCTTTGTGTAGAAGTATGATGCATAAAGTTGAGGTATCTAAAAGTTTAAAATCATTGCAACTCATGGCTGAATGTGTCAAAACTGTATTTCTAAAATGGAAGAGGGACAACTTGGTTCCCAGGATTATACATAATATCTGGAGACCTTTTAGGTTGTGACAACTGGTGTTGAAAGCAGGATTGCTATAGGTACACATTCTAGATGCTGTGATGCACCCTATACAATGACTAGGGCAGTGATCTTGTTGCCAAGAAAAAATTATATAATCCGAAATGTCAACAATGTCAAAGTTTATCCATCCTGCACTGAGTGCAAAATATTAGGGAACAGAGCTGGTGCAAAATGAGAGCTGTGATGGAAGATGTTAAGCAGAAATGACATCATGGGTGATGTTTTATATCATGCTAGAGTTTGAATGTTATCAACAAATATGAACTCTCAAAAATGCCCCACCTTATTTCTTTTTTATATTGTAACAGTGACTTTGAGGATCTTCTGATGAAAATCCAGAGAGGAGAATCAATCAAAATTAAGAGAATGTTTAACGTAATTCGGATTTAAATGGACTGTGTGACTTTAGTAATATCATTTATTCAATTTGGATCTCAATTTCATTATTTATAAAATGAAAATTTTGAAATAGATAGTCTCATGTCTCTATATGTACAAGATTCCAGAATGATATGCTTATCTGAAAATATAATGGGATGGATAGTTGTGTATTTGATTTTTGTAAATTTTTAATTTACAAACGTTTGATTACAACTTTTCAAATTTGCAGTGGTACAAAAGTGACACATTCAGGAGCAACCATGTTTCAAATTTTGAATTTTGATCTTTTTCTGCACAAGCAACATTGGTGCGATCCTCTCCCCTGGTGCCAGGCAGCAGCAACAGCCAGCATTCCCATCAGCCATGCAATCAGGAAGGTGAGTCATGCAGTGTACTGTGTTGCTATCCCAAAATCCTTGACAGATTAGGGGCATTTGATGCATTTTCAATTTATGATTGTTTTATCAGATTGTAACTCCATTATAAATGTAGGGACATCTGTATTAATCTGTCACACATGCACACATGCTTGTAGGTGAGTGCAGGCACACACACACACACACACACACACACACACACACACACACCACTCTCAGCAGTTGTCTCTTAACTGCACTGATCTTAAAGGCATAGATTGTAAAACTAACTAGATGTAGGTGAGGAGCCCTGATAGGAGTTTCTTGCTAGATCTCCTCTAAATCTCCCTTTAAAATAATTCTCAATTGTCCTACTTGAAATCAAGATAATAAACTAAATAACCTTGTAAATACCTATTGCTAAGACTGTTTAGCCCACTAACATCTGGATGAATTCTTTGTTATGTTTCTAAGCTCTCATTACCTGTGATTAGGGAGAAATGTCCCGTAAATTCACAATGGGTTTCATCACACCACCGTGTCAGATACTGCAGGTGTGATAAAGGAAGTTATCCTATTGTCTATTGGAAAGAACTTCACTCTGAGAAATTGTAAATGACTTGCCCTCAGAGAATTGTATGTGTAGCATATTATCAAAAGGAATGCATAATAAACAAAAGTTTGTGTGATGAAGATAAGTACAGGATCAAGACCCAGCAAGAGCAGCAGGCACTTGAACATCCTGCTTAGCTTTCAGGATAGAATTTCAAATGCCTACTGTCTAACAAAAACAGCATGAGACTCAGTCTCCTAGGGCTTCTCTACAAGCCAGGGAGTCATCAGGTTGCCAGGCTAGGCAGCTCAAATGTAAGAAGAGAGGTAACATGCTTAAAGTACTGTCAGGTACAAGGAACAAAGCCTGTTTGCATAAACATTTCCATCACAAAGGAGGAATCGGAACCAGGTCATAGTGTAATTATTCAAGAAGTCAAAATCAACATGACATTGGCAAAAGTGCAATGTGAGGAGTGTTAGAGGAAATGATTTTGCATTAAAAATATTTTAGAGAATAATTGGTGGGAAACTAAGTTCCCCAATTTAAGGCTCTATACACCTTATTCACATTTTTCAACTGCAAGTGCCTGTAATTATATCGTGACATTCATGCAGCTTTGTTGTCATTTTTTTAAACTCACCTTGGGAATGTTGATTTTTATGTCTGTCTTTGAAAGTGAAAATGAAACACCGAGTTTTAAGAAAACAGCAGAGGAGTTTCAATTGAGCTCAGGATAAGCAAAGATGACAGCTGTGGCCTGGAGGCAATTTTTGAAATTCTTACAAACTCCCTGTGATATATTCTTTGGCTAACCCCTAACCACATCCACCTAGTGGCAGTTTAGTGCAGTGAGGTAGCAAAGGGGAAAGCTTCCAAAGATGATGGAACCCAGTGGTGAAAAAAGGTGGGGAGAGAGCCAACCTCTCATAAAGAGAGTGAGTCTTCAATGGCAGAGAAGAAAGTTGGAAGAGATGCATGGTCCATCAGCAGGGAAAACTGTCTTGCTACTGAGCATATTTATTTTTCCAAACTGATGGCTTTGTTGTCCAACTTTCTCACAGAAGAGAACTGGTAGCACTGAATTTGAAAATAGAATGAGTGGAAGTGGACTAAGTTGACTGACCAGAACAAGTGCCAAGTAAAGATAATTTTCTAAGTACATTTTTCTTGAAATAATATTAGGGGGAAAAGAAAAAGAATGTACATTGATATCATCACTCAATGGTAGCAGTAAGTTTTTTGTTATTGATTGATTAATTGATTGTTGTGATGCTGGGCCTTGTGCATGCTAGGTAAGTGCTTTATTATTGAGCTACACCTACAACCCATAGTACTTCTTTACATCTCTGTCTTTTCTTCTTCAATTACATAAGGGACTACATTATTACAGGATAGAACTGTAAAGACCTCCTTAATATTTAGAAAAAAATCTAAAACTCATCTTAAATGTATTTTTTGATAGGACCTGAGAAAGGATGTCAGTCCCACTATTCTTTTGCATTAGCAATTTGTTTTTTTATTGATAGTCCCTGTAGTATCCATCATTCTTGATGTTATGAAGTTGTAGAAATGGAGAACAGATTGCCAGGAGTAAAGGAGAATGGAAAATGAAGTGAATATGACTGTAGCAGGCCACATGAAAACCCTTTTTGGTTGTGGGACTCTTCTATTTTGTTACTGTATCAACATCTCAACACTGCATTTGACATGGTGCCATATTCTATAAAATGTTACCAGTGGGTAAACAACTCAAAAGGAATATGTGATCACTGCATGTCCTTTTCTGAAAATGCATATGAATGTATGATTATCTCCTGATACAAAGTGTAATAATAAGAAAAACACAGAATGGGAAGTTCTGGTGCTTTCATTCTTTGAGTGCATAGTGAAGTGCTAGCGGGTGAATCATACACAAAAAACATGCTTACTACGAAAACATCTGAGCTGAGATGTGTGCTGGAGCACCAGAGGCAACTCCATGAGATCATCAAGAGTGTGTGGTACCATGAATTGTGCATTATAGCTGGGGTACCAGTCATGACTTGTCACTTTTGCAGACCAAGCAACCCTAATTGAGTCCTCCAGCCTCTTTGGGATATAGTTTCTCCATGTGAAAGAATTATATGCACATGCTCTTCAATTATCTGAGCAGCACAAGCTAAACTATGTCTGAGTCCTGCACATATCTATTTTCATTGCCATTGACAATATTTATTTTGTTACTTTTCTAACAATTAAATGATATGTCTACTTAGAGCAACAAGGTCTCAGGACAGCTTCAGACATAATCTGAGACTACGGCTCTAAATTATTTAAGTATTTGGGAGCTTAATCTTCGGTCTAAAATGTTCCCACATATATAGATAAAAAAAATTATAGAGTGTTTTATCACAAATTTCTGAATATTCCTGAGTATTCCGTTAGTTTCAGAATGCTGGTGCTTAGGGAAATTTTGAGTATCATTTATGCCCAACTCTTTATTTTGAATGTATGAAGATCAAACAGTGTGATGACTCTCCCCTATTACATATATGTAAAGGCACATAAAAAGGCCATTCTCCTGTACCAGTCAGGAAACTCTATCATCTTGTATCTGCAACATCTAAAAATCAGTTATTGATATTACATAGAGAGAGAGAAAGAGAGAAAAGAGAAGAGAGGAGAGGAGAGGAGAGAAAAGTTTTGGTACCAGAGATTGAACCCAGGACTTAACCACTGAGCCTCAACACCAGCCCCCATGCCCCTCCTTTTTTGTTTTTTTTTGTTTTTTTTTTTGAGGCAGGGCCTTGCTAAATTGCTGAAAGTGGTTTTGAACTTGCGATTCTTTTGCCTCAGCCTCCTGAGTCTCTGGGATAACAGGTGTGTGCCATCACTCCCAGCAGGTCTAACATTTCTTAAGTGGTTCCCCCACATGGACATACCTTACCACACTCTGCTCCCATTTCATTGGTTGAATCTACAATGCCATACTTAAATCAAGGGGATAAATAACCCCAATGCTCCATTATTCCTCCTAAAGAGTGTGGAATCTAACTGGGAATAGAACTCTCATTGTATACAAAAGTCTACTTTTCTACCAGATAGTCATAACTCACCAAAAAATTTTGGATTAACCTTTAGATCTTCTACAAACTGACCTACATTTCTGTTGTAGGGTTCCTTACCTTAGCACTAGTGAAAATTTAGTTTGGATAAGTCTTTCTTTGGGTTCTGTTCTATGCATTCAGGAACATTTGATATTATTACTATTGGTACTGGGGATTGAACCCTGGGCACTTAATCACTGAGCCACATCCCCAGGCCTTTTTGTATTTTATTTATAGGCAGGGTCTCACTGAGTTACTTAGGGTCTTGCTAAGTTGCTGAGGCTGACTTTGAACTCATGGTCCTCCTGGCTTTAGCCTCCTGAGCTGCTGGGATTATAGGCATGTGCCACTGCACCGGGCTTGATGTTATTCTTGACCTCAGCCTAGTAGAGTGCTAGTTAGCACTCTCACCAGTTGTGTCTACCAAAAATATCTCCAACATTGACAAATGTCCTCTGGGTACCTAAGTCCATGTACCCACTTATACTCACTAGAACCACTGGTCTCAGTTGTTATGGATCCTTCAGCTCCTTTCCTTTCTTTTCATTTGAAATCTCTCCTTTCTTCAAAACCTATCTAAAATTCTAACCACTCTATGTAGATATTAAGACTAAAAAATAATGATTTTATTTTCAATTGCCATATGGTGTCACATAATTATTGGGTACAGTGTGACATGTGAATACACGTGTAATAATGTGCAATGATCAGATTGAGGAAATTGGCATAGCCATCATTTCAGACATTAATTTTTTCTTTGTGTTGGGAACATTCAAAATCCTCTGTCCTAGCTATTTTGAGTTGCACAATTAGTTGTTGTCAACATTATTCACCCTACAGTACTATAGAACATTAGAAGTTATTCCTCATATCCAGGTGTACCTCCGTACTCATTAAGCATCTTCTCTTAGTCACTCCTTCCCCACACCTTTCTAGACTTTGGTGACCCCTATTCTCTGTACTTCTTTGAGATCAATTTCTTAGCTCCACATGTAAGTGAAAACTTGTGGCATTTATTTATTTTTTTCCTGATTTATTTCACATAACATAGTGTCCTCCAGTTCCAGCCATGTTGCCACAAAGGATAGAAATTCACTTTTAAATGGTTGAATAATATTCCATTACATGTACCACATTTTCTTTATCCAGTACGCAATCAATGAATGCCAAGGTTGATTTCGTATCTTCACTATTGTGAATAATAATGCAAAAAATATGAGTGTACGGATGTCTTTTCAATGTTGTCATTAAATTTCCTTTGGATATACACTTCATAGTGGGATTCCTGGTTTTCGTGGTAGTTCTAATTATTGTTTTTGAGGAATGTCAACACCATTTCCCATAATGGTTCTACTAATTCCAGTTTTCACCAACAGCGTACCAGTATTTCTCTTTCTTTTCATCCTCACCAGTAAATTTTACAACTGAGCTAAGACTCTTTCCTGTTTTCTTAATTTTTTTATAAGAAAACTTAATTTATAATTTATTTTTTCACTTACAAGATACTTCCACTTGATCTGTTTATTATGTTACAATAATTCAATGAAATTTGAAGGACAGGGATATATACCTTTTATTAAAAGAAAAATTCCAGATAGGTTAAGGGACTACACTAATATTATGCACTATACTTAAATTTTCTTACTAACTCAATGAAATTTCTTGATTCTCCTAGCTTATTCCTCACCTTATTTTTATCATTAAAGGTTTTTTATGGATTAATTTTTCAAAAATTATCCATTATACAGGGAGTACTTGAACTCCCTCAGTCCTTCTTGCTTTTTTACATAGAAATTAAATATAATATTAGAGGGTTTATATTTGTTGATTATTTTTGTTGATCCAGGTAGACATTACAAAGTTATTTAGTTTTCATAACAAAATTAGCTAGGACTTACCAGTTAATGTTAATCTTATTTTAATAATGAGGAATTTGAGTCTCACAGGTTAAGTGAATCTTTGAAAGTCGCACGTACAGCAGACTGTTGACGGTATTTGATCTGTGGTTGAGGCTGACTGACTTTAGTCCAGGCCAACTGACAGAACACATTCAGAACTACTGATAGTGAGCAACAAATGGGAAAAAAATGGGTGTGCATTAATTTAATTTTGATTGCATTAATGTGGGAAAGATTGTATAAGGCCAAAGTACACCCAGGTGACCCTCACATATAGCAGTGCAGCCCTTGGAGATATTTCTGACTCTCCATCTCTTGTCAAATCACCATGCTCCAGAAGGAGCCTCCAAGCTCATCAGTCTGTGGCTTTCCTATAGCATTTTTTTTTTCAATGATGTATGCTACTATTCAGTCTCTAGAAAAAGTAAACACAAGTAAATAAACAAAATACAGTCTCAGAAACATAAATGAACATATGGTTTGAATGTTACATTTCCTTTTCTTATGTCCTGCTGAGTCGTTTTGTGGTTAAGGAGACTTTCCTTTGTCCTCTGAAGCCCTGCATGCACCAAGTCACTTGTTCTATCCCTGAATTATGCCACGGAGCTCTACAACACCTAAGTCACTGGAATCTACATTAAAAAGGATTCCATATTCTATAAAAAATGGAATTACTTATTTAACAAAATCAACCTGTTCCTTCAACCTCGTGGCATATAAAATAGAACGTTTGAATTTAGAACTTTCCTGAGAGAGCTTTTTCCTGACTAGTCACTGTAATTATGAATTTGCTTTACAGGGAGAATTAAGTCAATAGTCAAAACAGTTCTAAGCCCAAATTCAAGAGTACAACTTCCTTAAAGGACATTAGTTTCGTCCTTGCATTTCAAGACCTAGGTGACTTGATAGGTCTACTCTGCGACTCAGTTTCCTTTTTCTGGTAAACAGGGATTCTAGTGCAGAAGTAGTTATAAACATTGAGGCAGAGAAGAGCCTATAATATCACTTCCACTTTTCACTTCTAAAGTCTTTTATTAACTTGATTGAATTAGCTGAATAATCTCAAGATTTCTTCACAGTATCAATTAATGTGAGACCCAGAGCTGCCTTTCTGGGTCAGGTGTGTTTCTCCTCTTAAACTCTATCAAAGGGTTTCCATTTTTTTTTTTTTTTTTTTTTTTTTTTTTTTTTTTTTTTTTTTTTAAACATAAGGAAGTTTTGCAGAAAACAATGAACCTCGCTCTCTTAAGACTGTGGTCACCAGGACTCTTTCCTCTCCCATATCTCTCAAGGTCGGCCACAGAAGGTGCATTCAGTGCCCTAGAGAATCACTACATGGTGTGGTGTCTGCTTCCAGCACACAGGTGGCAGTAGAGGACTGAGCTGAAGCTGGTGGACTTTGCTATTTCATTTTCACAAGCCTGCTTGTCACAGGCCCAGGACAGCAACGGCAATGGAAGAGTGTCAGAAGACCCTGATCTGGATGGGTGAGCTATGATAACTAAAGATGAGAGCCACTATGCCTTTGCCAGCCTAGCCTGGGGTAGTTCTAAAGCAAATAGCTTGTCTGTGGTGCAGTCAGAGGCAATGAGACAGGCTGAGTCAATTCTGCTTCTGTTGCTTTAGTAAGCGTTTGCTTTCTTTTTTATTACTATTTGTTTTATTTTATACACACACATATGTACACACATGTGTACATATACATGATGTAAACTATTGTATTTACATATATCTCATACAGTACATGATACTATTTTTTAGGGGGCTCTGTCAAACAAGAATAAGAAAGGAAGAAAGAAAGGATAGAGGGGGAAGGGAAGGAAGAAATTATCCATTCATTTCTTCCTTTATTCAAAAACGCTTTCAAGTATAGAGGTTGGCAGAACAATTTTCATAAAGCATTATTTACAATAATGTTAAATTAATATTGATAGTCTATTATCTTATAAAATAAAGGTGGAATACCTTGTCAAAGAATGGGTTGTACATTAAATTGAGGATACTCTGTACCCCCAACTCTAACCCTTTCCTATTCCTATGCAGAGTAGCCTATTCCTCTAATGTGTTCTTCTCCCCAAGTTTTCTGGCAAATAGTTCACCCTTAAAAATCAGCACTGCCATCTCTTCTATGGGGAAAGGGAAAACAAAACAAAATTTTAATTTTTTTTTTTTTTTTAGAAAATTTTTGTTTCATTTATCACTTTTCATACAATTAACAGTTTTGTGGTCATGGGAGACTGAATTCCATGAGTACCATGGTCCTGATGCCATGGTCCTGATGCACTGCCTCCACTGTAGTAATGTTATGCTTTTCCAGTCTTCCACAGTAGGTGGTATGCAAGAAGCCCTTTCTTTTACTAGGTCATTGGACTTGCTTTCTCTAGTGGGATAATAGAAGATTGGCACAAGCAGAGGCTTGAAATGTGCTTGTGTGGTTGGGTTTGCCCTCTTGTGTTCTGTCATCACCCCGAGGCTACTTATGTTGGGAAGTTGCTGGCCCTTCATCCCAAGTCTCAGACCCAGACATGTCAATCAAACTCAAGGATGAAATGTAGTCTGGAGCCAGTTTCTGCTGAATTCACCTCAAATCAGCTGAACCCCAACTAACTTACACAGTGAGAAGCAAAAACAATAAATGCATGCTATTGAAATTGTTTGCTATTTTGAGTTTGACTTTTTAATCAGCATTTTCAGGCCATATTGAACAGATAAGATGCCTTTATGGATTGAAAACTTAAGGTCAATAGCTTCTTTACCCAATATGTCTGTTGATTGAATTAAAGCAAATGTTTATGCTCTTATTGTGATGGACATAAAGTCAACTGGCATATGTGTCCCACCCTTAGGGATCTTAGTATTCGGATAGGAGGGACAAGGTACATACGTATGTAACTAAGCTATGAAGAAGGATGTGATATGTCACGAGACTGCTTTTGATAAGGTTTTATAATAGGACTGAAACTATAATTCCTATGTAAGGTAGAAAAAGGTAGTTTGCATTTATATAAAAAACAATTGGAGTGAAACTTTCACAGAGTGTAAAATTCCAGCAATCGGAAATGAAGGAGATGTATAAAAAAGAAAAGGGAACCGGTCATCTGGAAAAATAGAAGGGCTTCTACATATAAACACCTTAAAAAAAAAAACCCTCAGGGATGGGAATCATGACAATTTGTAGAACAAAGTGTAGTACCACGGGACAAGGTGGAGAAAGTTAATTGGCAATTGCAGACTTTTTCATTGTAAACTATCAAATTATGATTTTTCTCCAAGTGGCCTTGGATTTACTCAGGTTTCTCCTTATTCTGGCTCATAGTTCTCAAGAATAACTATAGAATGTGTTGGGAGTGAAACATGCTGAGATAAGAATAAAGTAGCTGGAATAGCTTTGGATCTGCTCCTGCTTTCCTTAGAAACAGGAAGTCCTATAATGCTTTGACCTACTGTATCATATTGCCTCTGGGGTATAAAATCCAGGGTGGGTTGCTTCTGGAGGTCCCCAGCTGTGGTTCAAGTGAGATAGACACAGACAAGATTCCATCCCCCATGCAGCTTTCTATGCTTTGGGAACTCTTTGTGATGGGTGCTGGGTTTGGTCCTTGCAACCTATGTCTAAGTAACCAAGTTGCCATGTTCTGCCTTGCCAGGATCCTGCAAGTAGTAGAAGTTGGAGTCCAAGATGTGGTGGCTGAAGTGGCAGCCAGTGCATAGTTGATGTACTCAGCTAGAGCTATTCAGGTTCCTGAGGAAATGAGTTAACACATTCCTTATGAATCAAGATAAAAAATAAATTACACACAACACAGTATACTAGGCTAAAATTCGGTGTAGAAAGTAGAACTTAAATATAAGTTCAAAGAGATAAAGGTATAAAATTTCTAACTTTTAAAGAATTTATTCACATATATATTCAGTGGATGAGTAGGGATAGCAAATCATTATGGTATTTAGAGTCTATTGGATGCATTTTAAAAAGTGATATAACAGTTTTATTTAAAATGTCAATTTTTATAGTGTTGGATGTTCTATCTATGCAACTAATTAAATGAAAGTTGAAACATTTTAGGTGTGAACTTTAAATGGATAAGGGAGTATAGAACTTATAAAAATTTTAGGAGGCAATAGAAAAAAAATGTTTGAAGACCACCACTTTTCCTCTTTCACAAGGAGATGAAAAGACATGAAAAGGTTCTTCTCGTCTAATGAGGCCTTTTATTTATTTATTTATTTATTTATTTATTTTCCTTGGCAGGTTTGAACCTAGGTCCTCATACATGCCAAGCAAGTGTACTACCATCCTAACACTAAACTACACCTCCAGCACTTCTTTTAAGTTATATAACTGCTATGTGAGCAATGTAACCTATTCACCAATTTATATTGCATTTTAAGGTCATAGAAATTAGTGAATTTATTTGACCACACAACTTCTCTCCACATTTCTTTATATGATGTCTATTAATATCCAATTTAGGTGATTTCCTGTAAAATGCAACAGGAAAATATTTTAGAAATACATGGGCAAAATTTTCCTTGATTTGACTATTTTTACAAGGATGAACATTTGCTTGGAAGTTTGAGGAGAAAAGTAATCCTGCTACCTCCTACCATGATTAACATTTCATTGCGGTTCTATAAAACTTAGGTGTTAAAATTCTGGAATTTTTAGTCTAGTTAAGGATGGACTTTATGAAGTAAAAGCAGACAGGTCAAATAACTCAGACTTCAACATTAAGATTAATTTGATCAGTGTTTTAGTCAACTTTTACACTGCGGTTACCAAAATACCTGATAAGACAAATTTTAAAGAAGGAAAAGTTTATTTGGGGCTCATGGTTTCAGAGGTCTCAGTCAAAAGATGGCCAATTTTATTCCTCAAGGTCCAAAGTGAAGCAGACTATCATGGCAGAAAAGTGTGTGGGAAGAAAAGCAGCTCAGGACATGACACCAGGAAGCAGAGAGAGAAAGAATTCAGCTGAACCAAGGCAAAATATTTACAGAAATGACACATCCTCAATGATCACCTCTTCTAGCACCCTACATGCCAATAGTTACCACCCAGTTAATCCCTATGGAGAGTAATGAACTGATTAGGTTAAAACTCTCATAACCAGTCATTTCACATCTAAACCTTCTTGCACTGTTTCACATACAAATTTTACCTAACAAAAACCATAGCAATCAGTAAAGGAGATACAGAGAGGAATAGTTGAAGCAGGAAGATAGGACAAAGTTCTTGCAAGCAATATGTCAAGAAATAATAATTGGAGATAAAAATGGTGCTTGTAAGGAACAAAATAAAAATTAATAAGCCTTTTTTGGGTTACAAATAATAGTGATATCCATATATATATGGATACATTCATATATACTTACACATATGTGCCACATTTTTCAAAATTTTTTTGTGCAAGTATATATGAATGTATCCGTATATATATGGATATATCTATCTATTATTTGTCATCTGGCTTATAAAATTCTTAAGACTAAAATACTTCTACTTCCCCATAGCTCAAGACTCCTGTTGTGGTATAACTAAAATATTTTCTCATTAATATCTCCAAAATATGATTAAAGAGTAATTTTTCTAATGAAGGAGATATAAATCATATGTACATAATTAAATATTAAATATTATCTCAAACCCTTTCTAAAGATGAATGTTAAATATAAAACTAAAGACATGTAGATATGGAAAATCATCAGAATAGCAATAGCACAAGATACACAGATTAAGAGCAAATAAAAAAATCCAAGTAGTTTTAAGAACACTTAAAAATACCTAATTTGAACTGTTAGAAAAACTCAATACTATGTGTATAATAAAATATTTCATGAAAGAACAAAATAATTTGCTTTTTAAAATCCTCAGAGAATAATTTTAAATTAAAATAATTATAACTTGTACAATTTTTACTGTTTTATTCTTGAGCAAGCTCTTGTCTTCTCTGAGACTTTCTTGTACTACACCCCAACCCGTCCACCCTTCTAAGCCATGCTGCGAAGCTTTGCCTGCGGCATCTAGTGCTACGCATACCTCCTTGTTGACTTTTTGATTCTCTTACCTTTTTAAGATAGCATTCTTTTAGTTTTCCTTCTGTTTCTCATTCTCCTCCTTGGATATGTCAAGGTTTACTCCTCCTACTCACTAGAAAGGCTAACATTTTCTAACTCATGTTGCAGTATTCTTCCTTTATCTTTTCTCTTTGAATCTCTTTAGCCACCTACTTCAAGGTATAGTATGTCTTCAGATTGTGTCAGAGTTAAACCCACCTGCATGTTGATCTCCTTTTCCTTCCATGAGACATCATGCTGCCTCATCACAAAGATGATATTATGCTGATTCAACCAGGGCAGCAGAAAGTAGTTACCATGCTAGATATATTGGTAAAACATTTACTTGTCAGAGGGTGGAGAATAGGTCTCATAAATCCAGGGAACTTTCATCTCAGTGAAAGTCTTATGGATGCAGTGATGCAGAGCATGTCAAAATATTCCTTGCAGGTTGAATATGTTGTTGCATTTGGTCCCTCCTGCAATCAAAATAGAGGGACAGAGACTGGGGAAGCAACATCTTCCTCATTTGGATTAGATCCCTGACTCATTTTCCAAATCACCTAAAAACATATTAATTTTGAATGAGACCATATGGGAAATTGGTATGAGCCAGAGATGGCCTATCCTGGTAGCATATGATCCAGTGCTTGAAGTGGCCATGGCAGTAGCCATTGCATTTAGAGATGATATTTGGAGCCTATGTTATGTCCCTATGGGTGAATCACTTTGTGGATTTATAAATTTTTAGCAAAATATTCCATTCTTTGCAGGTAACTACTCTCCTCTTGAGAGACTTTAGTTTGTTCCTGGTCTTTAGTAGAAGTTGAGCATTTGACCATGGACCAAGAAGATAACATGTAGTCTTAGCTACCCATCATTAGAATGCCATCTGACCAAAGAGGTTTCAAGCAGGGAATACTCAGTAGCTCTCCATCAGTTTACCAATAGACACTGAGGCACCAATTAAGTTACATGAAGAAGTGGCACAAATTCTCCAGGCCTCAACTTCTACATGATCTTTTTTCCTCATTTTGCCAACGTGGCTCCATAAATCAGTTGACAGAGGAAGAGAAAACATAGATCTGGCTAATAGATTATTTTGCATAGCATGCAGGTACCATGTTCATGTTGGATATCCCTGAAGGGCAGGGAGGAAGGGTGGTCCACTCAGTAGTAGTAGTAGTCCACTTTGAGTGGTGGACTTGGATTGTTTTTCCTCTTTCTTTTTTCTCTCTCAAAGGAAGAATGGCCAGAGTTATTAGTCTGGTGATGCAGAGAAGAGGTGAAAAAAATCAGAGCAGCTTCAAGTTTCAGGATCCCAAGTTCAGAAGAAGCAGACTCTGGCTCTGAGTAGCAGAATTACACAGACACTCAGGAGGGGTGTAAAAAATGTAAGGGAGTCCTGGGGAATCTGAATAGAGTAGCGATACTGTCTGGGCCAAGCACAACTCTTATTGCATCATTTTTTAAAATTGAATATAATCTATAAGACTTAGTCTATTGAAAAGTATAAATTAAATCCACCTAATATCCCTATCATATACCAAGTTTCCATATGTGTGTATATCCATTTATGTACTTGGTTTTACCTGTACCAAATGCCAAACTATTTTAGCTGCTATTTGTTTAAAATGTCTAATAGCATACATTGCCAGTACATATTTTTCACCTTCAAACTTGTCAGTTTTGAGCTTGTAATTTTTCATAGTGCAAAGATCAACTTTTCAATATCCATGGACAAATGACACTAAAATTTTAATAGGAATGGCATTGGAGCTTTAGATTAATTGGCACCTTCTTAACATTGAGTCTTCCTGTCCATATACTTTGCAGACAGCTTCACTTATTCAGGTCTTCTTTTATTTTCCTCAATAAATTATCTCATCTTCTCCAAGAACTTCATATTCATATCTCATTAGATTGAGTTCTAAGCACTTCAAAATTATACTCAGTTGCTCTTTTGAATAGTATATATGTTTTGGGGGGTGGGTATTGGGGATTAAACCCAGGAGTGCTTAACCACGGAGCCACATCCCCAGCACTTTTTTCATTTTATTTAGAGACAGGATCTTGCTGTCTTGGTGTGTGCCTCGCTAAGTTGTTGAGGCTGGCTTTGAACTCTTGATCCTCCTGCCCCAGCCTCCTGAGTCACTGGGATTACAGGTGTGTGCAACCCTGCCAGGTGAATAGTGTATGTATTTAAAATTAGATATTTACTTCCTTTGTGCTTTTGTATAGTGATACTAATTTTTGTTTTGAATACATATAGCAAACATGTTGAACTCCTTCATTAATTCTAATAGTTTATAAATTGTATCAAATTTTAATTATTTAATGTGAATAATATATTGTATGTACAATAAGTAATGTGGCTTCTGCCTTCCCATCTCTATGTCTCTTATTTTTATTTTGTTTGTTGTCTATTTCTTAATGCTTCAACTTCGACATAACCCTGCAGAGATGATAGGCACCTTCTCTTTCTGACTTTAATGAGATCACTTCTAAGTTTTCTTAAATTGTTATATTTTTATGCTATAGATTCTTAATAAATACACTTTTCCAAAGTTCAAAACTAAATAGATTTAGGGTTTCCCCTTCTATTCCCACTTTGCTAAGGATAAATTTCATTGTCAATGAATGTTAACTATTGAATTGTCCCTTATAGAATTAATTTTATGTATCTATGGAGAAAATTGCATAACTCTTGCTCAGAAGTATGTTAATGTGTTTTTACATTAGTATATTTTTAAATGTTAAACCACTATTTTATGTTCTTAAAAAAATCATACTTTGTGTATTTTAATTAGTATACATGGATATATCCTAATTTGTGATTATATTTTAAATTAGAAAACATACAAGTGTTCTTTTTGAAGGATAACAAACAGAAAATTAGACAAATAATTAGCATATACATTTAATTGAATTTTCATAAAAAGAATCACTAGGTGGTAATCACCCCATTAAAGAAGCAGAACATTATCAGAACCCCACAAGCAACCTTTCTTTTCCATTGCATTCATTATCCCATTTAAGCATAAGTATGATATTTGTGTTTTATTAATTAAATATATTTTAGCTGATACATAAAGACATCAAAATTATACATACTTATGAGGTACTATGTGGGGTTTTCACACATGTATAGGTATAAAATGTTTTGTGTTAGCTTTTTCTTGCTGACCAATATACCAAACGAGGACAGCTTAGAGGAGGAAAAGTTTATTTTGGTCTCATGATTTAGTTAATATTGGGTTGATTCCATTGCTCTGGGTCCAAGGTGAGGCAGAAATCATGATTGAAGGGCATGGAGTAGGAAAACAGATCTGTTTCTGGTAGCCAGGAAGCAGAGAAAGTAAGGGAAAAGGGCCACAGAATATAGTAGAGTGAAACAGACATTATTCCCTTATGTACATATATGACTGCATGACTGATGTGATCCTACAACATGTACAGTCAGAAAAATGAGAGATTACATCCATTTATGTATACTCTATCAAATGTATAAGTGCATTGGACTGTCATGTACAAGTAATTAGAACAAATTTAAAAAAAAAAGTTGAACCCTTCCAAGGCACACCCCGTGACTCCCCTCCTCAAGCCACACCACACCTGCCTATGGTTACCACCCAGTTAATTCATTCACACTATTGTGGACTGATCAGTTTACAGCTCTCATAATCTAATTATTTTATCTCTAAATGTTTGTGCACAGATGCTTTTGGGGGATACCTTATATCCAAACTACTACATGTTTAAACAAAGATAGACATATCTACTTCCTCAATCATTTAGTATTTCCTTATGGTGAAAATTTTAAAAATACTTTCTTCTGGGTTGGAGATATAGCTCAGTTGGTAAAGGGCTTGCCTTGCATGCATGGCCCTGGGTTCAATCCCCAGCACCACAAAAAAATAAAAGAAAATAAAACAAACAAAACTTTCTTCTGACTTTGAAATACACAGTTATTTATTTATATCTTTAGATACCTGCTGTTAAACAGCACACCAGAACTTCTTGTTCCTATCTAACTGTAACTCAGTACCCATTGATCAACCATTCCCCCTGCCCCCGACAATCACCATTCTCTGGTAACTGCCAATAAAATCTCAACTTCTATGAGATTAATGTTATTATATTGTGCATATGAGTGAGGTCATACAGGACTTGTCTTTCTGTGCCTGGCCTATTTAATTTAGCATAATGAGTTCCACTTCCATCCACATTTTCACCAGTAACAGAATTTGACTTTTTATGGCTGCATATTATTCCCTTATGGATATTGGTATTACTATGCTGATTATTAACATCCCAAATGAGTTTTGCATTCTTTCTTAATGGATTTAGAGTCATAAAGTATGTTTATTTGAAGACTTAATTCTATTATTCCACCTTTTATTTCTAAGATTCTTTTATTCTTGTACTTTGAAGATATAATTTGTTGAATAATCATTTTGTATGAATATATGTTGATTGAATATGTTGCAATTTATAGAATCTACTTATCCTAAAAAAAAAATCTTCACTTTTGAAGTCCCATTTTGTACTTTTTAATTAATTCTCTTGGGGAGAGCTTGTATTGAGGAGGCTCCCCGGCTGTCAATCCTGGTGTAGCTGCCCTGTGGAGCAAGAGTGGTAGCAGGAGAGTACTGGAGCCCTCAGTCATATGGAGCCTGCCACGCAGGGACTGAGGTACAGGGAGCCAGTGCTGAAGTGAGCCAAGGCGGGTGGACCTACTACCATGGGGGAGCACCGCCTGCCCACAGTGGGAGTGCCCACTGTAGAAACATCCTCAGTACAGCACTGCAGCCCCATGTGATGGACCTCAAGCTCTGCTTTCTGACTTGCCACGAGAAAATGGAAGTGGGGCAGTCTTGAAGAAAAGTTGGGACTCAGAAATTGAACAGTAGTATTAGTACATTCCCAAATCCTAATTATCATAAGTTTTGACCAATAGCCATGAACCAAGTGCTATATAAACCCCTAGATTAGCACACTCAGAGAGGAAAACCTGCTATGGGGTCCCTGTGCTCCAAGAGTTCTGTTCCTGTTCTTCAATAAACCCTACAGTTACACTCACTCATCCTGGAGTATGAAATTTAGTCTGTGGGTTTCATTCTTGGAAATCACAAGGCAAGAACCCAGAAGAAAGAAGGAATTAAACAGGAACTGCTGTGGTCTCTCACAACACAGGAAGGCATGGCCCACCATTAAAAGCTGCCAAACTTGTCAACTGCAGAGGCCTGCAGCTTGTGCAGATCCCACCTGCCAGAAGCAGCAGTGAATCAAGTTTCATCTCAAAATTCCAGTTTCAGCATTCTGATATCTATCAATGTAGATCAGTTTCACATGTATTTGAACCTCATATAAATGAAATCAAGGGGCAGTTCTGGCTTCTTTTATGCATCAATCATGCTTGAGCGTTTTATCCATTGTTTTTCCGTTGCTGAAAAGCATTGTGTTTTATGAACATGTCACAGTTTGGTGATTCATTCTATTTTTGATGAATATTTAGTTTGTTTCATTTCTGATCATTATGAAATGAGCCTCTAACAAAGTTTCATGTGTGTGAATTTATGGAAGTATACTTTCATTATACTTGAGTAAATTTAGGAGGGGGAATATTTGGATTGAGTTGTGAAGATATATTATGTTTTGGTATATGAAAATATAGTGGTTTTTCAAAATATTTGTACCATATTATAATTTCAATATTTCAAGGTAATCTGTATCTATCATAGTTTGCTGATCTCAGTGTTTTGAAGATTAATTAATCTTTCCAACAGATGTGAAAGGTTTAGTATTGGGAATTTGAATTTCCTTTAATATTAATGATGTTAAACATCTTTTTTATTCTCTTAACATTCTTATATCTTATTTTGTGAAATGTCTTTTTCTAGTTTTAAGTGGAGTTTTGTTGTCATATTGTTAATTTGGAGGAAGTTTTCATAATATATAGCTTTTAGTATGAGTTATTTTGCAAATATATGTGTTGCAAATATTTTTGCAGTCTTAATATGCAGATTTTTTTCATTTTTAATAAGGTTTAATCCATAATTTCTTTTTTACAATCAGAAACTTTTATATTGGTTCTAGTAAATGCCTACTTCAAAGTTATCAAGATGTTCCACTATGTTTTATAAAATTTATAATTTTTGTTTATCCATTTAGAGTCATAACTCATTTTAAATTCCTCTTTGTGAATGGTATGAAGTACAGGTTAAGGTTCATTATTTTTCATATATTCATTGAGCTGTTCAATAACATATGTTGAAAGACTTTATTTTTGCCTATTGATTTCTCTTAGCACGTTTATTGAAAATAAATTGTCCTTTCAAGGGAGCTTGAGAACTTTCAATCAGGTTCCACTGAACTTTACTTCTGTTTTTTCTTACGTCATACTCTCTTCATTATTCTAGCTTTGCAAGTATTCTGGTAATCAGTTGGTGCAAACTTCCTAAATATATTCCATTTTATATAATTTTGCTTATCATATAGCCATTGCATCTGGATTTAGAATTACCTTGTTGATTGCCATCAAACTGACACAAATTAACCAACCAAACAAAACCTTGCTAAATGTTGATGGGTACTTGTTGAATTTAGGGAAAAATTGCATTTTGATAATACAGTTCTTCATTTATCAAAATGAATGAATTTATTTTCAATTATTCAAAATATTTTGTTATTTTTCACGTATAACTCTTACAAATCTATTGTTAAGTACCTTTTCAGTGTGATTTGTTAAAAATCTTATTGTATTTATTTCATTTTGCAATTTTTTTCTGATAGGATAAAAGATAAAAAATTACTCTTTCTCAGTTTATGTAGGAAGTATTGCTGAGTTTATAGAATTACAGTAGCTTTATTGGGTGTTACTTGGCATACAATAAATATTTTGCTAATATTTATAATGTATAATTTGATGTCTATACATATTTATATCTCATAAAAGGAATTGACAAATTATTCCTTAAGTTTTCACATTTAACTCTCCACTTCCTCCAGGTCCCACCACTCTGCATATATAGGTAATTACTAATCTGCTTTTTGTCACAACACATTATTTGTACTTCGTAGAATTTCATATGAATGAAATCATACATTAAGTATACCTCATTAGTCATGCTTCTTTCACTCAGTACAAGTATTTAGTGATTTATTCATGTGACTGCATATAACCAAAAGTCATTCCTTTAGATTATAAAGTAGTAGTTTATTGTACATATATTCCACAAGTTGTGTTCAGCTATACCACAATCTGTTCAGCTGCTGAGGGACATTGTTTCCATTTTTTGACTCTTGAAGATAGAGCTACAAAAATCAGTCATATAGAAATCTTTGCATGAACTTCTCTTTCATAAATACTTGGGGGTAGAAAAGCTGATCCATCTAAGATATTTGCTTAGTTTTGTGAGAAACAATAACTAAGTTTTTTTTTCCCAAAGTGTGTATAACACTTTGACATTTCCCCTGGCAGTGTATGAGAGTTTCTATTCTTCAACATTCTCGCTTGCATGAAGTTTAGGTATTTTAATAGATGTGCAATGTTATCTCATCTTTGCTTTGAATTTGTATGAATTTAATACTAAGATTCTGAAAACTCTTCATGTGATTGCTTGACATCTGTGTATATTCTCTGAAGAGTTATCTGTTCAAATATTCTGCCTATTTGTTTTTTCTTTTGCCCATTATTTAAGAGGTTCCTTTTTTCTCTTAGTAGAGAACTATGTTCAGAAGCCAAGATTTTAATATTAGATAAAAGCAGACCGTTGACCTATTGCTGCTGCCAGGGTACCTTATTGGACAGATAGAGATTAGATATTGCTATGATTTGAATGTAACCCCCAAGTTTACATGTTGGTAACTTGACCCAGAATGTGGAGGTGTTGAAAGGGGGCCCTTTAAAGGTATTGAAGTCAGAGCCTTCATGACTAGGTCAATGTCTTCATGATGAGAATGAGGTTATTGTCAAAGGGTGAGCTTAGTGACCTTTTTGTCCTTTCTTTGCCTTTCCATTTATATATATTATAAATCACCCAGTTTTGGTGCTTTTTCATAACAGCACAATATGAACTAAGACAGATACGTATGACCATACATGAGCACACCTACACATTTACACATAATAAACACATTTACATATGACATTGAGTATCATATATATAAATATAAACATTTAGATATAGATATAACTATCTCTGTATGTTGAGTTCACAGGGAGTTGACAGTGGTAGCTCCAATTTTAATGCAACTCCCCAGGATTAATTCTAGGGTTTTTATCTATTTCTCACTTTGCATATTTACTCAATACCAAGAAGCTTGGATCCTACTAACCTTAATGCAATTACTTATTTTTAGATTCCTTATATATAGCCAAGATCCTGGCCTATCTTCTACCTGACTCTCCTGGATATTCTTTGATTCCACTGGGGCTCTAACATGATGTGCAGGATTGTCCCTTGGCCTTGATGATTTTGAGTGACTCAGAATTCCATGCATGTTAGTTGGGCATTGAGTGCCTAGACTGCGCTGCACAATCTTACTGCTGGAGTCCCTCCCTACTGTCTCCATTGCCCTTAGCCACCACCTCCTACTCACTCTTATTTTCCCCAGGGAAAGAATAACAATCTGGCTTGGCACTATCTCATGGCTTTAGTAAAAAAATACATACACATACAGGAAGCAAAGGAAAAGGAAAGAATGACAGGGGCATGTAAGAGAAAGAAGAAATTCACCTAACTTCTCAAAATGTAAACTTATATCAGGGTAACAGAAAACTATACATTTCTTCAATGTCATTACTGCTTTTTCTACAAATCTTGTTATTATAATTTCATTGTTATAATTTTTCTTGTCATTTTTTTTTGGAACATTTGGATGTGTATGCATGTTTAATTAATAAATTTTAGACAATTAATTTATGAATATTTCAGTGGTGTCTAGATGTTATTTTGATTTACAGCAAATTTTATTTTACTGTGGTCAAGAACATATTCTGTGATACTTCTAACTCTCAGATTTACTAAAACTTATGGTATAGCCTGGGTTATTATCTCTGCTAGTGAATATTTCATGTGCCCTTGAAAACAATATTTAGTATACATTTGCTAGGTGTTAAGTTCTACAATTGTCAATTGGGTAAAGTTGAATGTTAGTATGATTTTTAGGTTCTATTATTTATTTATTTATTTACATGCTTTGTCAAATGCAGAAAGAGAGAGAATGTTAATATTCTCAATTACATTTCCAGATTTATGAAATTCTTCCATTGTTATATAAGGCTTTTTATTCCCCCACCCCTTCATGCATTTGTCTGTGCTTCATGGATTTGTTTCCAGTATTTTCTGATCTTTCATGAACAATTCAGTTGTTTTTCTGAAGACTGGAAGTCTCAAATTCAGACAGGAGAAATCTCTGTTTTCAACTCACTCAGTGCTTTGGTCCTAATTCAGCTTCTTGCAGGCCGCTGGAATTGGAGCTTCCATTTCACAACAGTTGTAAACTAAAGGCCTCCTTCTTGTGTCCTCAGTTCTTGTCACATGCTCTTCTCACAGTGGCAGCTGTTCAAAGGAGACCAGTGAAAAAGGAACACAGCAGAGAGGGAGAGGATGAATGAGAAAGACAGTACAAGATGTCAGTCACCATAATTTATAACCTAGTCCTAAGACAGCACTCCAACACTTTCCACAGTATATTCAATTAGAATGAAGTTGCTAGGCCCAGCCCACACTCCAGGGGAGAGGATTACAGTGTGCAAATACTGTGAGGAGATCATTAAGAGCCATTGGAAAAAGCTGCCTACAGCGGCTTTTATCTTTCCATATAATGCTTTTCTACACACATGCTTTTCCTTATTTTCTTTCTTTAAATTTTTAAATTTTATTTGAACATAGTCATATACTTTAGTTTTACGTATATTGTATATTTCTCAACGCAGCATACAAAGCAGGCTATTTTATGTACACATACACACACATTCACTGTATTTGTGTACCTTGTTTATTTTCACAGACTTAAGTCTATATGTACCATTTTATTTTAACCAGAATAACTGTCTTAAGCACATTTTTTTTTTTTTTCCTTTTTGCACTAGGGATTGAACCCAGTAGTGCTTACTACCCACTGAAGAAATCCCCAGTCCTTTCTTTAAATTTTTTATTTAAAGACAGGGTCTCATTAAACTTAGGGCCTTGCTAAGTTGCTGAGGCTGATTTTGAGCTCATGACCTTCTTACCTCAGCCTCCCCAACTGCTGGGATTATAGGCAGGTGCCACTGTCCCAGGCCTTAAGCATATTTTTGTTTAGATCTACTATTGACAAATTCTCTCAGCTTGTGTTTCTCTTAATGATTTTATATTTTGAAAGAATATTTCCCCTGAAATAGAACTTGGTACTGTTTATTTATTTATTTACTTATTTTACACTTGAAGTTATCATTCCCTTCCTTTCTACATGAGAAAACAATTGCCATCTCTTAAATGGTTCCTTTGGGTGCAATATGCCCTATTCAATGCTCGTATATTTATCTTTGAGTTGGATTTATTGCTGTCTGATTGGGAAATGCCTGTTCTTCTCTTTGTACTATGCTTGAAATTCAATAAGCTTCTTTGTAAAAAATGCAGAATTACAGTTTCTAAATCAAATTTGAAGTAGTTTTGAACATTATTTCCTTATACAAAAGTTTATTCTTTTGCCATTTCTCACTGGACATGTGGTAGGCCACTTGATATTGTCCTAACTATTAATGTATCTATTTGTTTTTCTCTTAATTTTCTAACTGGGTGAATTTTATTGCTCTGCCCTCAGGTTCACCAATGCTTTCTCATGCATATGATGTCACTCATCCACTGAATTCTTATTTAAAGTATTGCACTTTCCAATGAGACATTCTCAATTTTACGTTTTCTCATCGTTTCAAAGTCTGATGATATTCCTTATATCTTCAGTCTTATTGTTACTAAAAATCCTTAATCATATGAACTTTCCTAAGGACTTGCCTATTAATACCAACATGTGTGTCACTTTAGGATCTTTTTCTTTTCCTTGATTATAGCTAATATTTTCTTAATTCTTTTCAGGTCTTTTAACTATTAATTATATTGGACATGGTGGATGATAGTAAATCTGAATTTTGTTGTTTTTCTTTTCAGAGTATTGCATATTTTTTCTCTGATAGGAAATCCTGGATGGGATATCTGAATCTTGGAGTCTTTGAGATATTCTTTGTTAAGACTGGTGAATTTCAGTTTTATTCTTAGTCCAGAACATAACATTTCCTTTAGGCTGCAGTGCTTTATGGTATGGCTTTTAAAGATTTTCAGAGTGGTAGAAATGTCTCTACCTTGATTGGGCTTAAATTCTCACCTTGCAGAGCCATGCAGATCTTTGTAATGTTTATTTAGTTCCCAACACCACAGAAAGGGAATTCTTCCAGGTTTAATGGAATTTTGTATGTCACATTTACACCTGAGGATTTAGCTAAGAAACTGAAAGGAATCAACCCACAGACTCCCTATGAGTGAGACTTCCATGCTCTTTTTTGTCTTAGTTTCTCTTACTCATGGCGCACAAATTGCCCACACATAAAAAAGCTTGTGTTGTTATGTCAACAACTTGTGTTTTCCCTTCTCTCACATAATATATCCTATAGTGTGTGATATTCAAAGTCTGAAAACTAATGCTGTTCCAACTTCTGTTTAGTTTCTAATTGTTTGTGGTAGAAGAGTAAATCTGGTGGTATTTACTTCATCATGGTCAGATATGAAAGCCAATTTGGTCAATTTTTTTTTTTTTTTTTTTTTTTTTTTGTGGTGCTGGGGGTTGAACCCAGAGACTTGTGCTTTCAAATAGACCAAATTTCAGCCAAATTTGGTCAAATTTTGATGTAATTTTATACTATTTTATATACTATACTGCATTATTTTATTGTAAAATTAAACTATAATCATTTTAATTTGGTGTTGTTTACTGTTTACTTTATTATATATTGATTTATCTAATATTATTACTAGTAGTAGTAGCTGTAGTATATTGGTGCTGTCAAGCACCCACTCTAGTCTCCCAGTTCCTGCTTACTATTCTTCATAGATTTTTTAAATATATTTTGAAGACATTTATGATCCCAAAATTCATTTTTTCCAAGAATGTTCAGTTCATCTAAATTTTGAAAATTATTAACGTAATATTGTTTAAAGGAAGTTCTTCTATGGGATTTAGATGCTAAATGGAAGTAATAAGCTAAGTAATTATTGAAATATGCCATTAAATTTAGTATTTATTAAGAATAATATACATGGAGAACATGCAGAGTTGGGGTTTCTAATTTCTTACAGGTCATTCTTTTCCAAATGTGGCCTCTTTTCTTGCAATGTCATCTATAAAAAGCTCTGAACTCTTCACATTACCCTGTTATGTCTTTCCAGGGGCTTAGCTCCCCTTTGACACACATATCCTGAAATTTTTCTCAACAACCATAATATCTCAGCTTGAATACTTGCTACATGAAAATAATGTTATACCACAGAGACATCTGAAGGATTTTTTTAAACATAGATTGATTATATAATGTGAATTTTCCTCAGAAGCCTTGCCCATCTAAAACTCAGAATCAGAGAATAAAGATTTAAAGATAATTATCCACATTATGGAGCTGAATTTAAAAATCCAAGGGGTATGAGATATATTTCAGTGGTAAACTGTTTTTTAGCATGTGAAGGGCTCTGACTTTGATCCCCAGCAGCAAAATAAATAAATGAATGAATAAATAAAAAAGAAGCCAAGGATGATTTAACATCAGAACATCTATCAATACTCTTCATTACATTAATGGACAAAAGTCTGTATAAAGAAATATATTTTTGTTCTTAGAAAAGACTTTAAAGGACTTATTTAACTGACAAAAATTATTTTCAAACGATGTGTGAAACATTGAACAGAGATTCTATTTTTCTACATACCCATAATTGTGGGGTGTAATATACTATTATGGTTAATGAAAATAATGTGATAACGTTTGATCGCAACTACAAGGAATCATAAATTTAAAAGGTCTCATTATTCATGTATTTTAATATGAAAATTACTTGGTACCACACATCCACTAGGAGTTAAGAACACAACCATAAATATAATTATTTCTATCTTCAAAGAGCTATGCATAATTTTATGTGTGCATAGGGATTAAGGAAGTAAACAATAGTAATACAATACATGATAAAATTGGGTTAAGTACAAATTTTAGCAAAAACAAATATGGCTCATTTTAACCAAGAGAGTAGTTTTCACTCAATAAATTTCTTGTGAGATGTTGACATGTTAGCTGAATTGTAGAGGATTGCTAATTAAAAAAAAAATTCTATTTCAGAATAGTGGAAATTTATTTTTAAAGTCATGTTATTTTCAGCAAATGTTTAAAAATAGTAGAGTTTCATAGGATAGCGGAAAAATTGAATGGAGATACTACATTATGGTGGGTAGTGAGTCATGTAAAAATTACCGGTTGAAATGTATGATTTTGCAGTGACTTGATCTCCCGGTCTTCAAGTTCCATAAGCTGGACTTCCAACTCTTATTAGTCAGCATTTTTTCTTAGAATCATTTATTTAACTTCTTTCTTACAATGCTTTGTAGAGGGCCAGAGGGAATGAGACGGTGTGGTACTTCAAAACAAAATGCCAAGCATGCATTTAAAATTCACAGCAAATGTTCTATTTGGAGATTCAGCAGAAAGAAGACATCACTACAGGAAAGTTTGCTTAAGAAGTTGCTAATCTGATATAGTTAAATAGGAGGAGGAAAAAAATTTGTCAATTGGGTTCAGCAATAAGTATCTGAGGGAAGGGTACTAAGTTTCCCAAACCTTCTTCAGCCAGTCAATAAACCTGTGATATCTGACTCTCTTAGCTGCAAAACCAAATGCCTTAACTACCAACTCAAGCAACATCACCTCTCTGCTTCAGTTTCTTGTTCTGATTTTGTTACAGAATTACTACTGGGACTGTTAAATTATTGGGAGTTTCCTTTATGTTTGTCTTTTAATATCAACCTTTAGGCTATCGACTTACCTAAATAGAGTACCCTAAAGTACCTTTAGTTTATCAAATTGCTTAGATTATGTACCATGAAATATAAACACTCAGACTTTAAATGTGATTGCACCCTTTATAATGCTTTTTAAGCTGGTGAAAAATACCACATAGGATGGATCACTTCAGCATGACTTCATGCTAAAAAGACCTAAAGAAAGGCTTCTTGTCTTTAAACCCAGATGTGGGAGGAAATGCTTTTTGTTATCAAACCATATGATAGATGCACATGATTTGCACTGCCTTGTCTTTTTCTTGTGAAAGAAAGTGTTAGGCATCGGATGGTACCTTTCTTTGAAAACAAATAAACAAAGAAAAAAAAAAAAAAAAAAAAAAATCAAGCCCTAACCCCCAATGTTACTCTGTGTGGAGACAGGACCTTCTGAGAGGCAATTAAGGTTAGTTGAGGTGGAAGGATGGAACACTAATCCAACAAGGTTGGTGTCCTTGTAAAAAGAGAAAGATCAGAGATTTCTCTTTCTCCTCAAGGTCAAAGGGGAAAGGTCTTGTGAGCACATTGTGAGAAGGTGGCTATCTGCAAGTCAGGAAGAGAGGCCCCACCAGAAATCAATCTGGCATCATCTTGATCTAGTCTCACCACATTTTGTTATGGTAGCCCACATAGGCTAACACAGATCCCTTCAGTGAGGGACTCAGAAAGTTTAGGAAAAAATATTTTGGAATGTGTAGATACAGAAAGTATCAGAAAGCAAAACAAGAAGTAGGTTTCTCTGATTCTTGCAGTAGGCATCTTGATGGCCTTCAATAATCCACACTTTTGTATAATCCCCCATTTGCTTGAGAGTGAATGGGACCTACTGTTGCTTCTAGTGAATAAAATGTGTCAGAAGTAATGGCATTCCCTTAGGTTTTCCAGACTTAGAAAACAAAAATTCATGATGTCTAATTAAATTTGAATTTCATATGACATTTTTTTGAAATATTAGCATTTTCTTTGCAATAATTAGAGGATAGACTTTAAAAATTGTTCATCTGAGACACTACCTTTAAGCCAATAGAAAGTGACTATTGGATGTTACTAGGAAAAATCACATTATAAAAAGACTGCAACTTCAACCTGGCCTGAGTGTGCTTTCTCATTTGTTCTGAGGGAAGCAATCTGCCATGACTTGAGCCTCCCCTGTGGACCATCTATGGTGTTAAGGAAGTGAGTGAAGTCATTGGTCAACAGACACCAAGAAATTGAGACATAACAACAGTCACATGAATGACCTTGGAATTCTCCTTCCCTAGAGCCTTGAGAGTACTTCAGCCCTGGCCAACACCTTCCAAACTGTCTCCGTGAGGAAGAGAAGTAGCTGAGCTCTGCTTATAGTCCTGATGCACAGAAACCATGAAATAATAAATATTTTTAAACTTCTAAACTTTAAGTAATGTTTTATGTAGCAGTAGATGACTGGTTCAGCCACTGAGCTCTTCCGAGAGCAGCCAGATGATGCTTGCTTTCCTGGACGTCTGTGAGAAGGCTCTGAGAAGCTCTCATGTGCCTAGATGTCACAGTACATTGACCAGGCTCTCCCTCTGTCTGGACCATCTTCTTCATTCCAATCCCACTCCTTTCCACTTGTTTCTAAAACTGATTGTCCCTTAGTAGAGTCCCTAACAGTTATCTCATGCGATTTGAGGCCAACACTGTATGTTTCCCTCAGATACTTTAAATAAGTTTGCTGCATTTAGTACTACACTGTGCAGCAGTTTTATGTTTTCTTGTTTCTTTTAATTCTTCCATAAGTTCCAAATACTTGGCTTAACACTATGACTGGAATGCAGTTGCTACTAAAAGAGTGTTGAAAATAGGAAGGATCAGAGAAACATTTAAAAAGAATCCAACTGGCCAGGCACTGTGGTGCACACCTGTAATTCCAGCAGCTCAGGAGGCTGAAGCAAGTGGATCACCAGTTCGAAGTAAGCCTCAGCAATTTAGCAAGGCCTTAAGCAACTTTATGAGACCCTGTCTCTAAATAAAATGTTTAAAAAGGGCTAAGAATGTGGCTCAGTGGTTACATACCCCTTGGTTCAATCCCTGGTACCTAATAAAAATAATTAAAATAATCAATGGGCCAGATCCTCCAGAATTTGGGGAGAGGAGAAGTGAAGTCTGATTGTGTTCTCTCTGACTAAAATATGACTACATTCCTTGGAGACAATTCTGGGAGAAGAGGTCCAGGAACTCCTTAAAGTGAAGAGTACGAGATGGAGAAAATGAGGATAGGGAGGGAAAATGTAAAGGCATTTTTTCTGTTTTCCAGAAAACAAGACGCAGATCATCAGGAGATAGCCCACATTGCGGGTCCTGATGTTGAAACACTAGTACTATATTATAGGGGTGATGTGATGTGGAACAAATTATTTAAATGGTCACTACATAAGTTTCTCCATTCCTAAAATACAGTGAAAAAACTTACTAATAAGTGTTTAAAGAAGTACATAGAGTTGACTGAATATTCCTATATTAAGGAATATTCTCATGATTGGTATATTTTTATTTAAGAAATTAAGGAATATCATAAAGATGAACTATTAGTAGAATATGCAACTTAGTAATAATATTTATAGTTGCCAGGAACTTCCTCTATACAGAGTACATGCTAATAACCTTACATGTATTAACTCAATTCTTCCACACACTTTGTGAGGGAGGTAAAATTTGCAGATGAGTTGTCAAAAATGCAATACAATTAAGTAAAGATGCTACTCACATTCTGATGAGATTGTGTCTCAATAAAGCTATCATAAATTGAAAACATTATGAGTAAAAAAAATGCATTGAATATCCACAACCTACCAAGCATTATAGTTTAACCTATCCTACCTTATGTGTGTTCAGAACATGACAGTACCCTGTATTTGGGCAATATAAGAGAATCTCTTATTGTATATTGTTTGTCCAGAAAAAGATTAGAAATAAAAATTCGATGTACAGTTTCTATTGATGTGTATTGCTCTTGCTCTATCGTTCAGCCAAAAAATTTTAAATCAAACCATCAAGTAAGGAACATCTATAATTTATTCAGTCAGAGCACCAGGAAATATTGGAGCAAAAATGTTAGATATGAAAGACAATATAATGAAGATTCAGGGTTTTCACTGCTGACCACTATGCTACCCTACCTCTCCTGAGGAGTCAGTTTCTACTCTCCACAGAGTTACTCCAGCATCAGCCCCTGTGATTGCTCTGGAAGGAAGGTTGAATTAGGTTTTATTTTGGATCACTTCCACAGATCTTTAATTTCCATAATTGTTGAATTTTTTTACTTCATTTATCAGTATACATATATATATATATAAAACTTTTTTAAAAAAATATATCATCAGAATGATCTATGATATTAAAACTAATTTTTTTTGCCTTTTGTTTTGTTTTATAATTTTAGAGAGAAAGGCATGTGTACTGGGACATGATTTATGTTTTTGATTATGGATTGAAAATAAGTTACAAGTCCATTTTTTTTTCCTTTTTTTTTTTTTTTTTTTCGTATCAGGGTTTGAACCCAGGGGCACTTAACCACTGAGCAACACCCTAGCCCATTTTTAACATTTTGTTTTGTTTTGAGGCAGGATCTTGCAAAGTTGCTCAGAGTTTCACTTAATTGCTGAGACTGGCTTTGAACCTGCAATCTAACCCAATCTTCCTGCCTCAGCCTCCAGAACCACTGGGATTACAAGCATGTGCCATTGTGCCTGGGTGACAAGTTCACTTCTATGGATTAAACTGTTGTCCAAGAGAAGACACAGTATTGGTATAACATCAATGTTGATTTTTCTGAAAGGAAGGGGAGACTTATTTGAAAAGAAGAATGAACCAAAGGAAGTAGAAGTGCCTGCATTCAGGGAGTTAGTAGAGTCTGGATCAGTCTTAAGTCAGAGATGCTAGATCGGGTCTTTGCCCTAAACTCCTGAGTTATTAATTCAAGTATTCTGTGTCCATATGTCTCAGAATGAAAGATTTAGTCTCTGTACTATCAAGGCAAATCAGAACAGGTTGGTGCACTTGGGTGATGAACAAAGGAATTGAAAATGCTTTTTCCATATATATTGAACATCTACTGTCTGTGGTGTACAGTGCTTGCTAAGTGGTAAAAATACAGAGATAAATGGGCCTCACACAACTGATGAGTTAGAAATAGAAGCATTTAACTGCCATTTCATAAGTATGATAATGGTGAAATATACAAGTTTCCAGAGAGCAGACAAGATGTCGTACCTCATGGGATATTACAGAAGAAGAGATTCTTGAATAAACTTTTGTGGGGAGCCTGTCAGTTATATGAGATTGAAGGGGGCAATCCAGCTAAAGTGCACAATTTGTGAAAAGATATTAACAGAAAAGAGAATGGCACACCTGGGAAACTGCCAGTGCCTCTGTATTGCTGGAGTGGGAATAGAAAGAAGCTGTTCAGTGGGAGGAGGATGAAGGAGTCGATAAGGTCAGTTCAGGAAGAACATTCTCTGTGCTCGTGAAGCTAGGTGTTATCTTACAGATAATTAGAATCCAATTAAAAGTTTTTTCACTGCATTTCCATCATCTCAAACAAAATTAAAAATCTTTGCAGGCACAGACATGGAAAATTCCTTTTGGAAATTTTCATCGAGAAGTAATATTTAGAATAACTAGGAGTATGAAAATAGAAGATATTTATATGTTCAGTGGGAGATGATAGAGATTTTTATTTGAGTAGCAGCATGGGCATGGCAACATTGAGATGGAGTGTAGTAGTATTGCTTTAAATGAGAAGAGTTAACTGATGATCAGTTGGTGGATGGGTAAGAGGGATAGAAAAGAATCTATGTGGATTCTAGATTTTTGGCTTAAATGACACGACGGATAGAAATGTGAAATCTCATATGTTTGGAATTATGATAGATACAAATCACATTAATATTCTATAAACAAAATCTGAGTACATTTTCTT
Organism: Sciurus vulgaris; assembly: GCF_902686455.1. Taxonomy (NCBI): domain Eukaryota; kingdom Metazoa; phylum Chordata; class Mammalia; order Rodentia; family Sciuridae; genus Sciurus; species Sciurus vulgaris. The sequence goes on from NC_136463.1 coordinate 76,138,978, forward strand.
AGCAAAATAAGGGTCAGATGTATGATATTGAGGAGGTCTCTATAAAGGTGGTGTTCTCACACCAAATAACGTCCAAAGGCTGGCAGCTCATGATTAGTGTGGCAGATCCAAAGATTCAATAGCGACATCTGTCTTTTCTTTCCATTGGCCTTCCTGGGTGTTGCTCTATCCAAAAGATTACCTTATAGTTCAAAATTTTGTTCTGGAATAATTATAATAATGAGGAGTAATCAGCAATGAACATACACTGCCCTTTTCCTCTTAAAGAGCCTTTATGAACATCTCATAAAATTTCTCTGGTTTTATATCTCACTCATCAGATTCTAATCTCCCTGTCTCACCAAGGTACTGAATATGTTCAGGGTGAATTTTCTTTTTCAATAATTTGTCTAAGGAAAAGAGGAGTATGTATGGTTATCATTGATCTCAATGACAAATGGAATTTAAGTTTGGAAGAAAAATTACCTTATCCAGCTTTGTAAACATTGCAAACCCTACTAAATACCATATTCAGAACAGGGCCTCAGAAAACTTGTCGATTATGTTAAGTCACTTTCAATGTATAAATTTCTTTGTTAACATACTTGGATATTTCCTGCTTTATAAATTCTATCACATACATAAGCCAAGACAATGTAGTTTAGAAAGGCTAGAGAATTTTATATGTTTCCTGTTTGGCTCAAGTAGAATTTAATTTGGATTTTGTTATGTGTTTATGTGTTTGGATGCATATCACTGAAACTTTGCAGATGGATGTAGAGATAAGAATAAGACTACCTTTACTGTACAAACTTAAACCAAATACTACATGTTTATTGCTGTGTTGAACTTAATCTCCCCCCACCCTTTTATTTATTTATTTTTTTACTGTAAGTACTACTCTTTGGCTTTCATTGCTATTTTTAAAACTTTGTTTGCTTTTTCTTTATTTTTCTATTTTCAAGAAAAACTAGAATTTTTTTCCACAGAGGGAGTTTTTATATAATTTTCTGCATAAAACTATTATATTTATGTGTTTATGGTTGAAGACATGATTCACTTTGGTGAAAATGGATAGGGACATATATTCACAAGACACTAATTTAAAAAAAAAACTACAAATAAATTGAAGAAAGTCAGTAGATTAGAGGAATGGAAATAGGGTAGGAGGAGAGAAAAGAAAGAATAAGTTCTAGGAACTGAATTAGAGCAAATTATATCCCATGTTTGTATAATTATGTCAAAATGAACCCTAATTGTATGTATAACTAAAAAGGCCTAATAAAAATATTGGAAAAAGAAACCATAAAAAAAAATTTTTAAAAATGCCAGAAAATTGGTATTTTTCCACCTGTCAGGTGTTGACTGCAACACCATATGTTTAAAGCTGTCTTCATTTTAAATGACTCAGAATTTGTTTAATCAGAAGAGACTCTCTCCTGAAGTTTTGTCAGTTATTTTTAGTGTTTCAACTTCATAGATGCCTAAAGTTGTGGACAGTGGTTGAAAATATAGTAGTAGTCTGATAGAATGCTTAAAATGAAAATCTCAGAAATGAGGTGCCTGTAGGAGATTGTAAAATCTTCAAAGTAGTCTTTATAATATAGATGTCCTTACACATGTGGAGGGTTATTTCGCATGCCCCAGAAAACAGCAAGGAAAGATGTAAGCTCTTGCCTCATATTATACTGAATTTCTATGTAAGGAAGCATTGAAAGCTGTGGCAGATTTATAAATCATCAGGATCACTGTTGAAGATAGTCTTCAAAAATGTGTGTAGACCTCCTTGAAGAGGCAGGAAGATTTCCTGTTTCCAAGCATTGAAGGTACCTTTTCTTAATATTGTCCAACCACAAAGCTGAGCAAAGATTTCAATGGACACACATGACCTAGAATGTAAATATTGCAGAATTGATTCTGAAAAGTCACTGAACAAGCAAACAATATTATAAAAATGATCAATAATGAACAATAGCAACAATAATGCTACTGAGAGGGAAATTTTTATTTCCATTCTTACTATATTATTTAAAATGTTCACTTCTTAATAAAAATCATGAGAAATGCAAACAAAATACTAGAAAATATCAATCACTCACAGAAAGGAAAAAATCTATGAACAGAAATTTTTCATAGGAAAGCATAAAAAGAGTAACTCTTAATCAGTTACCTTAATGTGTCCAAAATTTAAAGGAACTCGTGTCTAAATTATAAGAGAAAGGATATCACTAAAAATGTAGACATTATAAAGAAATACTGGCAAAATAGAAATACTGGCGTTGGATAACGTAATATCAAAATGGAAAAAAAAATCAAGCAAGAGACTCATTAGCAAATCTGAGCAGCAAGAAAAAGGAATTATTGTATTTGAATAGTTATCAACTGAAATCAATTAGACTAAAGAACAGAAAGAAAAAAGAAGAAAATGTACAGAAAAGAGCTTCATATATATGAAAAACCCTCAAATATACCAACATATACATGGTAAGAGTCCAAAAAGGAGGGGAGAAAGTTAAAGGTGTCACTGAGAATATTTACAGATTGAATAGCCTCATGTTTCCAAATTAGATGAAAATATTAATCTATATCCAAAAAGCTTGTCACTCTTCCAGTAGTATAATGTCAAAGAAATATACGTAAGCACGTTACAATTAAACTATCTAAAACCAAGAAACAGAGAATATTTTGAAAGCAGAGAGAAAGAAGTAACTTATTACATAAATGTTATTTTCAATGAGATTATCAAGTAGTTTCTTTACCAGATCAATAAAACTGAGAATTGTCAGTGGTGAACCTGCCTTATAAAAAAACATGAGAAGGAGTTCTGCAGGTTGAAATTAAAAAATATTAGTGAGCCAACTACCTGAAGTACCATGAAATAATAAAGAATAGCATTAACATAATTTTTAAGAAATAATTAGTGTAAATGCAGAAATGTCTATAAATACATTGTTATGTCTAACTGATCTTTTTCTATCAGATTGAAAGGGAAAATGCATAAAGCAATAATAATAAATCTGTGGTGATTGACATCAATGTATAAAAATATAACATTAATATCAATGCCTACACAGAAAAAGGAAAAGGAACAGCACTATATAGGGAAAAAATTTTTTGTACATAACTGAAATTGGGTTGACATTAATTCAAATAGAATTGTTATAAATGAAGTTGTTCATTATAATTCTCAAGTCAACATCAAATAGGTAATTAAAAACAAAGTTTTAAAAACAAAATTAAAAAACCAACTAAGTTGATCAATCAGAAATAATCTATTTGATTTAATCTAACATTGATAGGCTTTGATATCCATTTCTCAAATATTTTCATCCCTTATTCAACTATATCAACATATTTTGAAGTTGGGAGTCTCTGAATATTTGTGATTTCCATGAGTTCTCGGAATCACACAGGTAACAAGAAATGGAAAGAAATTGGATTTTAGAATTAAAGAATTCTATTATCTAGTGCTTGTGTAATAGGGCCCCTTTGAAATTTAAAACCCCCAATTTTTTTCCCTTCTCCATTTTCTGATAACCTGTACTTTCTCCATTGTAGCTTTCTCTTGCTGATAATAGAAACTGAGAATTCATTCCTGCAGAACCAGAACCACATGACTGACAGCTAAGTCCACCTACCACCTGGAGCAATAGCCAAGGCTCCTGGGCAACAACTGAAGCAACCTCTGAGTGCCTGGGCATCTGAGCACAGTGAAACAACTTCCTAGTCCACTCTGTTCAAGCAGGGTACTCCCATCACGATCTCTTCTCAAAGGAAATTTTACTTTCACACATTGAGCCTGTGATGGGTGTGATCTTACCAATTCCTGAGATGACCTCAATACATCTTTTCTATTCTCTCTGGTAAAGGTCTTAGCATTTGTTTAGTGACTATAATCTCTTTAACAACCACATCTTTCTTAACCACAGTTTTACTCACGTATTTCTGGCCTACTTCAACTTTTATGAAACCTCTTTCCACTCTGCTTTATTCTCCTGATTATCACAGCAAATTTGTCTCAAAGTTGCCAGCACTGTTCATGTCAGTTCCTAAATGTTGGGATGCCTTAGAATTTCCTCTGCTAAATTAATTAATCAATCACCTTTATATGCAGTCTCACAGAAGGTCTCGGGACATTGGTAAAATATAGACAACTTAATTTTGCCAGAGTGTAACATGAATGACATCTAGTCTACTTTCTAATAGAGTGCTCCTTGTCCTCTAAAACCCCATGAGCCAATGTTTACTGTCCATAGTCCTATTGGCATTCTGATCTTTTGATGTCCCACCAGAATCGTCCATTAAATTCCACTTACAAAATTCTAAAGCTTTTTCAAGTTTTATCTCTAAGTATTTCAAAATTCTCTCTCTGGCACACAGTTCTAAAGAACCCTGAACCACATGATCAGGTTAATTGCAATGGCCCCACTCCTGGTACCAATTTCTGATTTAGTTGGTTTTTAGTCATTGAGGTCAAATGGCCTGACAAGAACAACTTTGAGAAAGAAAAGTTTACTTTGTTTCTAATTTTGGGAGGTTCAGTCTGTATTGGTCAACTCCATAGCTCTGGGCCAAGGGTAAAGCAGAACATCACTGTGAAAGGGTGTGGCAAAGGAAAAGAGCTTAGGATGTGACAACCAGGAAATAGAGAGGGAGTTCTGCACACCAGGAACAAAATATGAACCCCAAAGGCAAACCCCCAATGATCTATTTCCTCCAGTCATACCCTACCTGCCTACAGTTACCACGTGATTATTTCACATCAGATTAAACCCCTAATTAGATTGCAACTATCATATTCTAATCATTTAACCTCTAAATGTTCTTTCATGGATCACACATGAGCTTTTAGGGGATACCACATACCAAACCATAACACTGTCCCTTAGCTCAAGCAGGCATCAAGGGAATCTGAATTATAACCTATCTCTGACTTGCACAGACTCTTTAGACATACAAATGCATGTTTCCTGGCTTTTTGTCCCTATAAATTGTAACTCTTCTATAAAAAAGCAGAAGACAAATCTTCTGTCTTTCCTGTTTTGGCCCAACTGCAATTAAATTAACTTTTCCTTTTTATGTCTTTTATTTTCATTTCTGATGTGACTAGGAGACCCTCTTCCCTTAGTCCAGTTTTTTAGGAACCTAGCAGCCTTAGACATGGTTACCAACACTCTTGCATCATCAGACTATACCTAGGTTGACATCTGGACAGGCACTTTGTCTCTTGAAGTGTATAAATTATCTCCCATTCCTGGAGAAATGAAAGAACACTCTTAACTTTACCCAGTTTGTGACAGGATCAACTATATTCAAGCGTATGGTATGTGGTAAGAAACAAATATCATTGTTCTTGTGTTCTGTCCATTTCATTTCAGAACTCGTTCTTGCATTATTCCCACTTTTTAAACATTCCTTCTTAGTTCTGCTGACTATGCCTTGAGAATGACCATTGATAAATTTCCCAAGATTTCTTGCCCAGCTCAGGGCTCTTTTAGCATGCCAAGGCAGCTAAAGGGTGAAATTAACAGGTTCCAGAGAAAAGAGGGCTGTGAAAACCAGGACACAATTTTATTAAGAATAGAAACAGTGAAGAGAATCAAACCATTTTTTGCAGAATTACCGTCTATGTATGTATGTTTGTGTATATTAAACATACATATAACTAAACATGCACATACATAAACAAAAAGCATTACTATTTAGAGAAAATCGTGAACGCAAGATGTATGCACAGGATTAAGGGTACATTAGTGTACTCTTTGTCATCTCACTGAAGTAGATAAACCCAGCATCCAATGAGGAGAAACTATGTGACAGTTATAGGTGATAAAATTAGAAGTAAAATCAAGATATTCTCAGGCAGTTTTTCAAGTCAATCAAGTCCTCCTAGTTTTCTGGCATCTCAGCCAGATCCTTAAGTCAAACATTCATAAAATATTAAGATTAAAAAAACCCTTTCACTTGTATGAGATAGAAAAAAATACAGAACTTTTAAATGATCGCTGCTAATGCTGAGGTCCATTAAAAACTTGGGTTATATTCATATCTCCCCAAAGGTCATTTAAAAGTAGATGATTTTATTACCCCTAAAATGGGTTAGGTAATTAATTATGTATCCTAATGTGATTTATGAATAGGTACTTAGTATTAAATAACATCAGCTCTTATCCTCAGGGAATTAATTTGTACTCTGAGCCACCAGAAGTGAGGAAGATATGAAACGGATGATATTTTGGGAGCAAATGAAATGAGCTATAATAACTTTACATAAATAAAACTATTTTTAAGCCTTTCCTTGAGTTGTATTTGTGCCTCCCTGAGGCAGGGTTGCTGTGTACTGCTCCTGCGGGAGGCCAGGGGCAAGAGAACGTTGATTACATTTTCAATAACCTGCAGTGCTCATATGCATCTTATGATATGTTGCACTTTGTAGCTGAGATGAAAAACTACCCAGTAAAGTTCATCAATTAAAACTGCTTTTGGAATAAGAAGGGCCAGATTTCCAGACTCCTTTTCAATACCGAAGTCTAGTACAGACTTAAACCCTTATAGGGGAAAAGTCAAGGGTGAGAGATGCAAGATCTTTTACTAAATAGCACAGACAGAAATTCTTGGTAGAAGGCATCCTACATATTTAGATGTAAATGAGATGCCAGCTAGATGTCCAGAGATGTCCATAAAAAGTAGGTTGTTATGATGTTTCCAAGGGGAATTCAGATCCTGGCATTCTGGAGCCAGCTATTGAAACAATTATAAAGGCAATAAAAAAAGAATCTATACTGGAAAAACACCTTTCATGTTCTAATTCTCTCTCTATTCTCATTTTTTAATCCTAGGAATAGCATACTTTCTCTTTCTGGTAATGTAAACAGCTCTATTTACTATTTCTGTTTTTTTGTCTTTCTGATTTTTCCCATTAGTTATCAACTCTTACTTGTAAAGGAATTTACTGGTAATTAAGGTGTTGGTTGTTAACTGAGCATTGTCCAATCCATTATATGCCTCTATTAACAACTGGGTAAAATTTCAGCATGATTCCTACTTATAGTTTCTGAATTTAAATAAGAGAAAATGTACTCTACTCATCAGGAGCACAGGTTTGCAATTACAATGGCTGTAGTTGAAATGTTAATTCTGCCATTTATGAGTTGTGTTATGAGAAGGCGACCCCACTCAGCTATTCATAATAATGCCTAAATTTATTGAGGATTTACTATGGACTGCAAATTGGCAAACATTTCATAAACATTCTTGCAATAGCCATACCAGATTACTGAGTAGGAACTGTTCTGATCTACAGTTCTCTGATAAAAGAAAAGTGAGGCTTGGAGATATTTCCCTGGAGGAATAAGCACCTCACTCATCTCACCCTAGTACTAGTCTGACTTTATCAGATACATGTGGTAATGATGTTTCCTTGAAAATTCTGTTGTGAGCTTTAAATTAAGGTATGAGATCTTAGATTAATCCTTTCATGTAATAAGTAACTTGTATATTCTAGCTAGAATCTTCTAATCTTCCAAATTCTGCAAACTCGCAGAGTTAAAATAATAAAGTAAAATGAGAACACTTGTACATGGTATTTTAAACAATTAAGTGCAGTGTAAATATGTTAGATTTGATTATATAGAATACATTTTCTTGAGTTTTTAAAATAAAAGCAGTATTATTCTACATGAGAAGGTATACATACATACATACCACTTGCAGATGTTAGTAACTGTGTAGGCCCTGAAAAATACAACCTTTTTATGTAACTGAAAAAGGATAGTAGAATAAACAAAGAAAAAAATTATTTTATATCCAAAAAACAGGAGTTGTTAGAAATGCATATATTTTGAAGGACTTGTAATGCAATGCAGAGATATTTAGTGAGAAGTTAAAGGAAGTCTCACTGGAAGAGATGGGAGCCACAAGTCCTAGAAACAGTGACGCAGGGAAAGCATTCATTTATTTTTAATTAATCATTTTTTTTTAATTTTTACAGATTGAATTTTGATTCATCATACACAAATGGGGTACAACTTTTCGTTTCTATGGTTGCGCACGATGTAGATTCATACCATTCGTGTAATCATACATGTATATAGGGTAATGATGTCTGTCTCATTCTACCATCTTTCATATTCCCGCCCCCCTCCTCCCTCTCATTTCCCTCTACATAATCTAAAGGTCCTCCATTCTTCTTCACAGAGGGAGTCTAAATGCACATGCATTTAAATATATGAATTCTTTACATCATGGTAATTTACATGACTACAGAGGTGCTTCTGGGAGGTACTGAATAAGATGCATGAATCATGGCTATTTATTTGAATAAGCTAAAATTTTGATGAAAGATGAAAGGATTCTTTTGTAATGGCAGTATTGCAGAATATCTCTTGATTTTATTTTCCAACCATCTATTATCCACTTTTCCAGATTCCTAATTTTTTCATAACCTCTGAAAGTCCACTGTCAGTCAATGTGAACTTGTTTCAACTCTAAGGATTATCATGTGACTCAGGCTAGTCAATCAAAGTATCCCTTCTGTTGACTATAGTCCATATCACAGAGATGAGCCACTTTTAAGACCAGAAGCAGTGGACTTTGGTGAATCTGTGTGTCTCTGAGCATCTCTCTTCCAGCAGGACGGACGCAAGTCTGAAATTGTTGACATGGACTTGAACTTAACTGGAAGAGTTTCTGCCTCAGGATTGAGAGAAAACAAACTGAGAGAGAGGAGGGGTAGGGTTCATGATCCTATTTGAGCTAATGATGATTTCTATATATTTGACTGTGGAAGTCAGAAATGAGAATCAATACATTTAACACACTTGGAGAAAAGTTTAGTTTTGTACCTACTGCATCCAAAAGCCTTTCAGATAAGAGAGAAGGTTAGGAATGTATATTTTAGTTAGCACCGTTTAAGGAACTATCATTAATTCATAGAAACAAGACCTGCTGATGGGTTTATATTTCAGACAGATGAGGTGAAAATCTCTCTGACAAGAGTTCTTTCAAAAATGCATTCACATCTAAATTACAAGATACGTATTTATAAAATATGTATTCTCTTTATCCCTCTGAGAATATAACTAAGTTTCCCTTTTTATTTTATAAATTATGCATCTCAGCAAGTAGAGGTGTCTTGACCTGCAGTTATCCTCAAATGCTTCACGACCTCATGAGGCAACGAGAGCAGAATTTCCTTTCCCTGTTCATCATCTAAAATCTGTCCACTAAACTGAAAGAAATTGATTTCTGTTCTGTCCCATTTAATTCAACAGTTATTGTACTATGCTTCGGATTTTAGGATTGAAAGGCACTGACATACAGGACACCCTCTCTGCCTTATGCTGTTCCAAGTTCACTGGGAGGCACAAACAAATAAACAGATTTATGACTTACTGTGTGCATAAAAGAAGTACATGCCGAGTGCAGTGGTAGGCTGAGAAAGACATGGCTAGATACAGTAGTTCAGATCAGGATGAGTCATTACAACCACAGCTTCACAGGGAAGATTCCACACTATTCAGTGCCTATAACATCTCCACCTGGGGTGTATCAATCTCTATCAGCAATACCATACTTCCTAAAAACTAACTAACAACAAAACTAGCCTTGTGTTAAATTCCTTTTCCTCAAATTGCTATAACACAATAAATGTAAGTTCACCCTCCTTCCATTTCCTCAGTTGTCAAGAAAAACATAACGGGATGGAAAGAGGAAAAAAAGATCTAAAACAGACCTGAAGATTCTGCTGATACATCCTGATACTATCAAAGAAACCGATAACAAGGCACACTTCACAAATGTCAGTGTACATTTTTTTTTTTAGTTTATGTTATAAAAATATGTTCTTTCTGTATCCCAGCAGCTCAGGAGCCTGAGGCAGCAGTTTCACAAGTTCAAAACCAGCCTCAGTAACTTCACAACTTCTTAAGCAACTTAATGAAACCCAGTCTTAAAATTTAAAAAAGTACAATATACTGGGGATGTGACTCAGTGGTTAAGCATCTCTAAATTCAATCTCTGGTACAAAACAAAAACAAACAAACAAAAAGACATGTTTCTTTCAGAATATTAATAAGTTCTGAATAAAAAAGAAAGACTTGTTTGCCTAGAATATGGTAGTTATTTTATTTGTTCTTCAGTTTTCCTCAAAAAAAAAAAAAAAAAAAAGAAAAAAGAAAAAGAAAAAAAGAAAGAAGAAGGAAAGTAAATACAGTAAATACAGGAATTTTTTAAGAGTTGTTTTAAGTGGCAAACCAAATTCTTTCAGTTCTTACCAAATTTAAAAGCATGAGGTAGCTGGACCCTGTTTGGAGATGAATCACAAGTCAAGAATTCTTGCTTGTACTTGGCAGTTAATAAAGTGAATGCATTCAGGATTCCTGCCTGCATTCTTACTTTGGTTTACACTATTGCCCAGTAGTGATGTCTCTTACATGCCCATAAGGGGTTAAAAATATTTGCAGATGTTGTAATAAAATTATGTTGCTCTTTATTTATTACACCTTTCTTATTTTTTAAATATACTGATGTTGGTATTGACTTCTGTCATCATTATTAATCACAATCCCCATCTGGCATATTTACAAATAAATAGTCAATGATACTTGCAAATATTTATTAATTGGAAAAAAAAAAACCAGATCTGTCACTGTACAATACATCAGTATGCATACCTAAAGGCAAAAGAATGTAGAGACACTTTTTTACATAACCTCAAGATTTTATTTTTTCATTTTAAATGATGAAGCTTAGACTCTTACTTTTCTAATGTACTCTAGGTTCAGGATGTTCGTCTCTTACCAACCAGTATTCTCTTAGATCTGCAATGGGCCTCAATTTTCACAAAAGTCATAATGAAGTTTGTAATGTAAAGACTTTTCTAGAAAATTGGCTCAGTCTGCACATGAAGTCACTCTGCTTCCATCACCACTGCTTTCCCTGTGCATCAGACAATCCTTGCCCTTCCTTGGCAGTGTCTCACTGTGGGACTGGTGTTTACCATACTTACAGAAACTCCTGTGTGTCTTAGGAAACATCACTCTGTGGGCACTGTGGGCAAGGAAAGCTGGATGGCATCTTCCTATTAATTAAAAATTGTAGGAAGCTTTCTGGGAAATGGTTCACAAAAAATTTTGCTTTTTATGTATAAGTAAATAAAAAAAATTAAATAATCCATTTGTTACAATAGCATCAAAAAGACTCATTCCTGAGAATCAATGTAAGAATAGATCTTCTAAATTTCTACATAGAAAACTGTATAATATAAATGAAAAATAATAAAGACCTAAATAGTGTGTTCATATTTTGGGAGACAACATTGAAAAGATATCAGTTTTATATAAATTAGTCTATTGGTTATCATACTGATAAAAGTTAAACACCCTTTACGGTGGAAATTGACAAATTAGCACTACATTTTTTATGGAACATTAAAACTTTATGTCTGACTTCTTTAATTTAGTGTAATGTTTTTGAGATTTGTTGAATTTAAAGCAAGTACCAGTATATTTCTTTTTTGTGACTGTATTCATATTCCATTTTCAAATATACCATGTTTTGTTTATCATTGTTCAACTGAGGGAATAGGAATTTTTTTTTAACTTTTTATGGTACAGAGTCCTGCTTGTCAATGTGTTTGTGCTATATTTTTCTGAATACTTATTTTCAAAACATTTGAGTATATAACTAGGAGCAAAATTAATTGGCAATTTGGTAATTCTATGTTTAAATTTTGAGGAACCACAGTTTTCCCTAGAGGTTAGCAATATATGTGGTGCCCATTTCTCTCTCTTTCCTTTTATTACAGTTATTCTAGTAAGCATGAAGTGGCAATTTACAATGGTTTTGATGTAAATTTCCTTAGTGATTAGTGATAGTAATCAACTTTTCATTTACTTATTGTTAACTTGTACAACTTCTTCGGAAGACTAGATACATTTACTCCATGTGAACGTACATTTTACCTGTAATTCAAATATTACTTTAAGGTATATGCTATGGTTTAGATGTTGAATGTCCTCAGATGCCCGTGTATTAAGTGTTTACCAACAGGGTGACACTATTGGATGGTGGTAGAACTTTTAGAAGGTGGAGCCTAACTAGAGGTCTTTAGGTAATTGGGGGCTTGCTCTCAGAGGGAATTGTAAGACTCTGGTCCCTTCTTCTTCTTCTTTTTGCTTCTGAGCAATGAAGAGAGAAGTTTGCTGCACCATGTACTCACCACCATTGCTATCCAGCATACCTACCAGAGTCCTAAAAGCAATGAGTCTGCCTGACCATGGATTGGTACCTCTAAAACTATGAGCAAAATAAACCATTATTTATAAATTACTTATCTCAGGTATTCTGTTATAGTGACAGAAATCTGATTAACATATATACAATCAATAGCATGTATTCACCAAAACAAAAATACAAGGATCTTCATAGCAATAGTATTCATTTTAGCCCCAAATTGTGAACAGTCCAAATATTCATCGGCAATTGAATGAATAACTTTAGATATGTTGATAAGTTGGCATTTTATACAAAGTTAAAACTAAACATATTTCTCTGATATAAAAAAATAGGTGAATATTGCCACATAATTTGGAGTGAAGAGAGCCAGAATCCAATTTTGTATTCATGATAGGACTAATCATGAGTATTAGAAGTTAGGATAATGCTACTATTGGGAAATATTCAGGGCCAGGGCAACAGGACCAGGAGCTAAGGAAGACTTTTAGCAATCTGCTCATGCTGTTGGTTGTAGCAACATGTGGGTAGGTAAGTTGGGATAACCCAAATGTCTCTACATTACAATATGTGCACTTTTCAAAAAAAATGGTAGATTTAAAATGTTGATTATCAATAAATGCATTACAATGATATTAATACAAGTGATACTAAATAAACTAACATTTCCTCCTTCTGAAATGAATGTCAATAGTCACATGAAGTTCATGATTCTCTGATGGGATTTGAAGATCTAGGATGAAGTCAACAGGATCACCTGATCCTAATTTGATGCACATTCTGGCATATTGCCATCATACCAGTAGAATTACTTGAATAAACACTTATATCATTTTTTTTTTCTGTTTTGGCTCACTTCTTTACCTATTTTATTATCAGAATAGTCCTGATGAGTTGTCCTTGATTTATAATGATACCTAAAAAGTTATTTTTGAGTCCAAAACTAAACGGTCTCAAATCTACATATTGCTACTTTTATTTTCCCAGAAATATGTTTCAAAGAGGCTATACTTCTAAACACACATCTCCAAAAAGGGCAATAAGAGCTTTTTGAGACAGTTTTTTCACTGCTGTGACTAGAAAACCTGAGAAGAACAATTTTATAGGAGGAAAGGTTTATTTGGGGGCTCACAGTTTCAGAGGTGTCAGTCCATAGCCAGCTGGCTTCATTCCTCAGGGCTTGAGGTGAGGCAGTATGTCATGGCAGAAGAGTGTGGTGCAGGGGAGCTGCTCACAAGATGATCAGGAAGAAGAGAGAGACTCTACTCTCCAGATACAAAATATATGCCTCAAAGGCTTGTCCACAATGACCCACTTCCTCCAATCACACCCTACCTGCCTTCAGTTGCTACTCAGTTAATCCCATCAGGAGATTGATTCACTGATTGGGTTAAGTATCTCGTAATACAATCACTTCACCTCTGAATGTTCTTGCACTCTTTCACACAAAAGCTTTTGGTTTTGGGGTGTCACATCACATCCAAACCATAATAAGAACTATGGTAAGATCAGATAAAATATGAATACATGAAAGGGAGTCTCTTCTAAGTGATAATTTGGTAATTGGCTAACTTCTTAAGGTGCTCAGGTATGTGTATCTGAAAAACTAAATGAGGAAGTGTTTTTGCTGACATGAAAAAGTGCCAGAAAGAACTGATTTCTTCTTATGTCAGCAACTCTCATGAAGGGAATCACATGCTAGCATGATGAATCACAGTGATATTCAATCAAGGATTCCATTACACATATTTTTGAAATGGTTAATTCTCTGTACCCCAGGATTATTTTTTGATAACAATTTAGTGGGTACTAGTACATTTAAAGTGACATTCAAATGCCTAGACTCTATGATACTTGGCACTTTCATTCAATTTGGAATCAAATTAATATCCATGAAGAGCTTGATGAACTGTTTTTAGTTAAAAGAACAGGGATTACAAAAAAGAGAGATCATTATAAACTTGAAGTCTTAGAGAACTTGTCTTTATAAATATGGGCAAAAAATATTACTGAATTGCTCACTTCTTTGTGAATTTCAATCTGGAACTAAGGTACTGTGTTCAACTTTTCTAAATGTTCAACTTTTCTAAACCTCCAAGTATCACACTAGTATTCATTGTTTCTCACAGATTTTCACTCCATGAAATTTTCCTGTTTTATAATGATTTTACAGATATATATATATATATATATATGAGGAATAATGAATTTCAAATTAGTGTTTTCTTCACGACACATTTCAAAGAATAGTGAACAAAATAGAAATTAGTGTCCTGAAATTCCTTTTACATGGCAGTGTATATAACAACTTGTTCAAAAAATAGGTAACAACTAGACGTAGATTTTTTCTAGCTATTTGGTCACGCAATGCATAATTCAAATTACATATTTTCATGTGTAGGTAAATATGCAAATGAAATTGTTTTCATGTACTCTCAACAATTTGTGCATTATAATCTGATATAGTAATATTTTTTCATTTGAAATTTATCAGGATTGAATTCCAAGCAGGCATTTCTTAGAGTATACCATGGACATGCATTCATCTATGATAAATGACCTCTGACAATTGAAATGACTAGCCATGGTTCGCAATGTCATCTCTCCTCACTGGCAAACTTGTTTGCAATCCTATGAAATACTACAAAATGGTATTTGTGGACTGTGATAGCTGTGTACATATGAAATAATGCTTCTCCGATGAGTGTTAGATTCTGAGAGAATAAAAGTATGATACAAATGCTAAGTCATAGCAATGATGATAGTGAAGAAAAGAGCCGTGGGGTACAAGGAGGAGATTATGTACCACATAACAACTATACTATCTGGAGTGAAGTCAGCAACATGGCAGAATAGGAACCACCCCACTCTCATCTTTTTACACAAATATCAAAAAAGCAAGTTGAAACTGTCAGAGTCAACTTTGTCAGAATTCTGAAAAATAATCAAAGACACAACAGCAGCCTTGAATCCTTGGAATCCTGTGTTTTCCATGTGGAATCCTGGTCACAGCTTACAGAGGAAACAGAGTAGACCTTATTTACAAATTATTGTAGATATTCATTCTCCCTTTCTAGGAAGCTACCTGAGGGACAGACACAAGGTATACATTTCAATCTCAACTATTTAGGAGCTTTCTCTCTCTCTCTCTTTCTCTCACACATAAACACACATTGTTGTATGCACACACACAAAGCATGCTCTTCTAATAGGTACAGGTTATGTTCAAAGAACCCCTAGATAGCACAGACTCATATATACCATGTTATTTGCCTATATAAGTATCCATGATAAAATTTAATTTATAACTTATGCATGGTAAGAAATTATTAAAAACTAATGCAAAATAGAATAATTATGATAATATACTGTGATAAAATGTATGTGGTTATGATTTCTCTGTCTCCCTCTGTCTGTCCTCATTGTTCTTCCTGAGATATGAGATGATAGGCTCTCTGTATGGTGAGATGCTGAAATGCTGGGGGATGAATGTCATAGGCCTTGTGATGCAGTGCTAGGCTACTGTGGAAAAGTTATCTGAATACAAGCTCTGTGAGACCTAGACAGTTGTCTTGAAAGGCAAGATGGAATCAATGATCATTGGGCGATGTATGTAGTGTGGATATATTGGACAAAAGGATGATTCACATGCTGGGTAGAATAGAGTAGGATGGGGTGAGATTTTGTCACACTCCTCATAATAATATACAATTTAAAACTTAAAAATTCTAGTGTTTGTGAAAATGATCTCAATATGGACCATATTTGACTTCGATTAAGTTAAACTATGAAAAACAAGGCCACAGATAAGAAGGGGCTACTCTGTGTGTGTGTGTTGTGTGTGTGTGTGTGTGTGTGTGTACACTACAAAAGGAAAGTGAAAAAAAGTTTGGGTATTTGTTTCAGGAAAAGCATTAAATGTACCCAATGAAGTTTCTATGAAGCTTTGTGTGTTTGCATTTTGATGAAGTGTTTTTCACTGTAGCTAGCTATACCTTGCCTCATTTCATTCATTCATGAAGCATTCATCAACTATCTATATTTTGTTAAACATGTCTCTAGATGATGGTCCTATAATGAAGAGTATGATAGGATGTTTTTCATCAAGGTACTTACTTACAGGTACTATGGGAAGATAGATATGCCAATTGTTATTATGAACTGGCATAAGAGTTAAATAGAGGCAGGGATAATAATAACTTAATAATGTGTCTCAGGTTCTGACCACACAAATGATCACCAACTGTAGCACTGGAGCATGATCACATGGGCCTCATTTAATTGTGGATTTAAGGGACAAGTGGTATATCCTGGGAGAATGGCTAAAGAGTCCTGTGGGGGTGAGGGGGTGTTTATGGTGGGACCTTTGAAGGGTTTGGCACAGAAAATTATCAAGTAGCACAGAATTCATTTTAAAAAAAAGTAAACTAGGTATGACTTTTACAAAGTGTGCTGACTAAATGACAGTCCTGGAGAAGAACTAAGCAAACTTCCTCTGGGATGCAGAGCAAAGACCTTTAATTTAAGTTCTGATGTCAGCAGGTTTCATCAAGAGTATTTCGACTGAACAAAATGCTAAGGCATGGTCAAGAATAACTGACATCTGAAGGAAAGAATATCTAAAATCAGTGGGTTTGCAGTGTGCAAATGTAAGAAGCTTGATGGAAATTGTAGTGGTTAAATACTGCAAGCATCAGCAAAATGTGGTTGGAAGACAGTGGAAAGAAAGTCATCAAGGAAAACTCATAAAGGTCTTGTGCATAATGTCTATTTTAATTTGTATGGAATCAGAGAATATTGAAGGATCTCAAAAGAAACTACATGTAACATTTGCTTCTCATATATCTCACTCTTAAAGCCACATACAGGGTATTGTGGAAGAAGAGACAGGGAAAAAATGAAGCAAGTGATCTATTATAAAGTTAGGCGAGAAATCTAAGAGTCAAAATTCAGGTTGAAAGTCAAAGGACAGAATATAGTATTATTTGAGGAATGATAAAAGGTTATTTATGTAAATCCATTTTTCTGGTGAAAAATTTATTTGATCTTCAATGATGAAATATATTAGTTTAGATTATGCCATTCTTATCCTTACATTCTTATCCTATTTATCTTCACTGATAGATCCTATTTTGTGCCCGAAGCTTTTGTTTCCACAGCCTTAGGATTGCAGTGTAAGTGATGGCATGTGAGTCTTAACAGGATGGTGTACCACAGTGCATCATAAGTTGGGTAAATGAACAGAACCATGATAACATGAGAGTTTGTATCAGGAGTCTGTGGAGCCCAGTTTGGGTTTGTGAGTCTGAGAGTGGCAGGCCTACTGCTTTTCTTCAGGGGGACTGCAGAGCCATGTACTTAGTACACAGGAAGACATCCTGGAAGAAGGTGGTGTAATTTAGCCTGTGTATCAGACATCTGGGGAAAGTTGACCCTTGGTAGGGGTATTTGACAAATCAGAAGGAGGAATGGAGTCAACAATGTATACAAACAGTTTTTCAGGGAATAAACTCATTGCTGGGCAGATTTTGAAACATTATACATACAAATAGAAATTGGAGTTGCACTGACCTGCTTTACCTAACTGCTTTTTCAATTTAATAATTGTATAAGCTTAAGATTGGTAACTTCATCTCTGTGACTCTAAACTTCACATTTGCAAAATGAGTAAAGTAACATTCTCTCTGTCTCATTATCATAAAGATGAAATAAGGTACACTCTTTAGAAATACAGCATTTTCATCAATGCTGCTTAGCAGAAACTTGCTATTTGTACCGGTTCCTTCTCAGTCTTCCTCAAGTACAGCTTACCCTAGATCTAGCTAAATTTGGCCTCCTATTGCTGTGATATTGACTTATGCAAGTTTTTATAGAGGTTTAGTTTCTACAGAGGTCATAACTCAATATATTTGGACAATACTTGTCATCATCTTGTAGATGAGGAAACCAAAAAATACAGGATGACACTGAGATAATAGTCTGGATATGAAATAAGAATAATCTTCAGTTTTGAATCTACTGTTTTTCATGTAAGTGTTCTTTTACGAATTAAAATGACTTCTTATTGGGGATGCACTAGGTTCTTGGATTTCTCCCAAGTGACTCCTCATATTCAAAATTGTATGTAGCCATCATAAATAAACTCGAAGTGTCTCTGGTTTCATCAGAGTAATGATTTACCCAACCAGTATAAGAATCTGAACATAAGTAATCAAACACTACTAGATGTTCTCATGTTATACTGTTCCATCCTTATAATTAACAAAAGTTATTTTTATTGTACTAAATAGTGAAGTGAATCATGCACTTAATATTATGCAGAGGGCTGGAGAGATAGCTCAGTTGGTAGAGTGTTTGCCTTGTAAGCACAAGGCCCTGGGTTCGATCCCCAGCACCAAAAAAAAAAAAAAAATTATGCAGAAAAAAAGATTTGAACCTAAATCTTTCTAAGTGAAAGTCCATAATGACAGACTATATCTATCACAAAACCAGATCTGTGCTGCAGAGATGTAAATCTCACTTAATTTCAAAAAAAGATGATTGATACATTACAGATAAGAAAATCTGTCTGGTTTATAGGTAGAGAACAGAAATGAAAATAACAATTACATCTTTTCACACAGTGTTCAATGATTCAAAACTTAAAATAGAACAGAAAATATATAGCTCTTTATACTTTAGCTTAAATACATATTTGCTCTCTAATAAGAAATCTGTACACTTTGGTTTGAATCAACACCTATAAATTTGTATAGGTATTATATTCCAATACCCATATAAAATCTATATTCTTAATTTATGTTTGTCAATGTTTCTGAATTTATACAGATATCTATGACTATAAATTAATTATTAATCCTCTATTGTTATTAATTATGCCTAACATCTTTATCTACACCTCTATCATATGCAAATAATCTACAATTCTAAACTCACTTACATATTTGTATCACTCAACTTATATAAATAGATATATGCCTAGTTTAAATAGTTATTCAAAATCTTGGGTGGTGGTGGACAGGGTATAATCAGAGGTAGATATTTTCTCAGAATGTGCAAGGCTCTGGGTTCCATCTCAGCACCTAAAAGAAAGAAAGAGAAAGAGAGTAAGGAAGGAAAGCAGGTAGAAAGAAAGAAAGGGGGAAAAGGAAAGAATGGTACATAAATATTAACACCTCAACACATTTAGTTTAATTCATCTACACCTCTAAAATTACATAGATATTTAATCCCTAAATTTAGATAAATAACTACATCTCTAATTTACATTGATATGTTATCTTTTCCTTTAAATTTTTAATCAATGTATCACAAAAGGGAAGTCTAATTTTTACAAATCTAAATTGGGCATGGTTTAACTAGTAAGAACTGGGTTTTCCTCCTCTGATGTTCTTATGAAAGCAGATAGATTGTGTGTGTGGCTATGCTATCATTTAAAATAATACAAAAAAGGTTTAAAAAGTCAGGATTTTTTTTCCTAAAGCCCATAATTTCCATCTGTATAACTCTAATCCCATTAGTCCATCTGGTTGGTCCAGATGGAATGTGTTGCTCTTATACCACCATCTGTGTTAGAAATTGACTGGTATTACTTAGACTAATAATTAGATGGAGATGTATAAGGGGTTTTGAGAAATCACCTTGTGGCTATGATGGCTTTGTATGGGATCAGGTTTGATTTGTAACCTAATTAAGTACAGCCCAGATTCTCCATTGGATTTGAGTAATTACTTATCAGAGAGGGTTGTTGGTGAGAAATAGTTCTGTGCTTCCTGGGAAAGAGGGAGAAACTCAAGTGGTCATTCTGGTCATAGATATATTAACTCCCCCCCAAAAAGAAGAAAACAAAATATGAAAATGAATAAAAAGAAAATTGCCTCTTTAACCTGCAGTGTCAGAGTTAAGCATCACCAGCAATGTGTTGTCCTGGTGCTCAGTCTGGAGTGAAAACTGAGATGGGTGGGTAGGTACATTAATTAGGATGCATTCTTCTCCATATACTTTTTATAAAGGGGCAAAATCCTTTCCCAGAGCTTGTCAGCAGTGAAATGTCACCTTACATTTCACTGGTCAGAATCAGTTGTGTGTGCACTGCAAAGTCTACCATTAGGGCCAATATGATTGACATCAGTCAAGCATGACTCTTCTTCAAGCTGGTCACAGTCACACCAAGACTGTAGCAACACATCCACATTATAACTTTGCTAATTGAGCCAAGAGGGCTCCAGAGATTATGCAACTAGTATGTAGAAAGACAGATATCTAAAGCTTATTTAGTTTTTTATATAGTTATTTGTCATTCTCCCATATGGTACTACCTTCTACACTATCCTTAGAGAGTTACAAACTGGATGGCTTGTTACAGGTCATGAACTGTGTTTTACATGTTAAACACTGAAAAACATAACAGCAAAACCCAACAAGAGGCAAATGTGATTCTTAATGTATAAGGCACATAAAATTGATATCCTATGAAAGAGTCCTTCAGCTTGGTACCTTAGGTATTTGGCTTATCTGAAAGAGGACAAAGCATTTCTGTGGAGAGTCCCAGTGCTATGGACCAAAAGTGTGTGTCCCCACACAATTCATATGCTCAAGTCCTAAACCCTGTTGTGATGGTTAATTCTATGTGTCAGCTTAACTGGATAAGTAGGAAATGTGCAGATACCTAGCAAAACATTATTTCTGAGTGTGTTTGTGATGGTGTATCTGGACTAAACTAGCATTTCAATCAGTAGACTGAGAATAGAAGAACCACTCTCACCAAAGTGAGCAGCAGAGAGCATCCCCTTGAGGGTCCATATAGAACAACAGAAGAAAAGAAAATCCTTTCTGTCCTAGAGCTGGGGCATTCATCTCCTGCCCTCAGATTTTGGAGTTTCTGGCTCTCAGGACTTTGGATCACAAAGGAATGCTCCCTAGCTTGTTATGGGACTTTTCAGTCTCTCTAATCATCTGAGTCCCTTTCTATGTAAATTTTCTGTTTTTTTTTTTGTATGTGTGTGTGTATGCAAACATGTGTACATACACATTAATTCTATTTCTCTTGAGAACCCTCGCTAATGCAGTGATAGCATTTCGAGGTGGGACCTCTGAGCAATAATTATGAAGTTGGGGCCCCCATGACTGTGAATAATGCCCCCATGAGTGCAGACACAAGAGAGATGAGTGCTTTCTCTACCATTTGAGGATATAGGAAGAAATCATCCCCACCCCTGTAAATCCAGAAGCAAGACTTCACAAAGAATGGGGTCTCTGGGCACCTTGATCTTGGACTGCTTAACCTTCAGAACTCTAAGAAATATAAATCTTTGTTTTTTCTTACTCTGTCTGTGGCATTTTGTTAGGGCAGCCATGTGACCAGAACAATCAGAGTAAGGCTGAATATTCACTCTCATGTCCCCAGAAGCACCTGTGTCACATTTTCTGGGTTCCAACTGACTTTTAGGTTCACTAATTGGTTGCTAAATGTCCCATCATGTCCCTGAGGAATGAGTCTAGCTCTCCCTCATGTCAAGATTAGCCTTCAAAAACTACAAATGTCAGTTCAAACAGGGAAGCCTGCATGAGGCAAAGCCTTTCAGACAAATGCTAGATCTTAGGTGGCAACAAACTTTCAACAGTTTTCTGGGAGTTTTGATTTTTTAATAAAATGTCTTCTTTCAGGGTCCAACATATTTGGTAAAGAAAGACTGAAAGATTGTAAGAAGAAAGTAGAAAAGCCCCTAAAAATTTCTATGGCAACATAAGGATGTCAAATCAAATCTTGTCTTCATGAATTAAATCACTACAGGCTACTGGAATATATGAAAAAAGCTTTGTTACTGTTTTTCACTTTTCAGATGAACTTGGATGGAATAAATCAAATAGGTATTTTGAAAACTCATGAAAAATCAGAGCTAAGACATTTCAAGCTTGAACACTGGATTTTATTATCAAAGCATGGCTAGGGTGGACCTCATTCATTCATTGGTTATAACCCTGGGGGACTCCATGAGTAAGTTTATATTTTGTGCCAAAATATAAAATACGAAATATAGCTGTACACTTTAAATCTCTTTCTATTTCAGTGTCCTTCCATTTATTCTAATTGCTACAAGGAGAAAGTTTCAATTAGGCACTAATGATTTTAACCAGCCTGTTTAACACCTGGTAATCTTTTAAAGAAAGAAGCACCAAAAAAGGCAGCCTGGAACTTTGCAGAGATGAGGAGAGAGGTGAAATTTGGTGTTTGAGTAGCACTAGGAAGTAAATTTTTAAAATTTTAAACTAAACTGTTGCATCTGATCTTTATGGAATACTATGTGAATGATCTGTGACTAAGAGAAAGTATAGATTTGGAGGATTGAAAGATATCTGAGGACTCATACCTTTGATTTGTCTCCATTTTGTAGATAAATAACTCAAAGTACAGAGTGTCTGGAAAACATGAAAGATGACGGAAGCATTTTCTAATAGAACAATGCCTAGATCCTCAAAGACTTTATTCAGCATTCTTTCCACAATACCAGGCAAAGTGTGAATCAGAAAAATTGAGGAACCACTAAGTAGAATGTTGCATTTCCCTTTGTCTGGACATTCTGCAACACTTGTAGACATTATTAACTTTTTCATATAGCCTCCCCTTGGTCCTTTCTGATGCAAGACAGGCAAAGTGGAGGGCAGTCAAAGGAGAAGATCGTAGTGTAGTAGGCCAGGGCCAGGCCATGGAAACCTTATGTGCTGTCTTATGAGTTTTCGTTGAGGAGTTGTAGATTTGGGTTAGTTAGTAAGCTTTACCTTGACTGCCATCTGTGGTAATTTTCACAGGATACCAAAGTGCTATGCTAAGATGGATTCTGAAATTGTTGATACTCAATTTTTTAAAGTCAAACATTGGAAAGTAGAGGAATAGCATATACCCTTCCCCCCAAAAAATTTACCAGCAATTAAGAAACACAATGGGAGTAAGTCACTCACTGAAGGACCACAGCAAATATTTACTATTCAGGATTTTAAAATTTTCTTTGTTTCATGAAAAAAATAAGTAAATTAATAATCTCTCTCCCTCTGTATCCTCTTTCTCCTTTGTGTGTGCACACATGTGCTCACACCACACTATTCTATTCCTATTTGATTGTAGAAAAAGAGATAAATTTTGTGGAATTCTGATCTGACATCACTTGATAGTAAACGTCTTTTTAAAAGAAATAAACAAACTATGATACTTGAAGAAACTATAGAATTTCTTTCTCTTCCCTTTGGGTTTTCAAAGAAGAATACACACACATGAACACACACATATAAACAGAGAAAGAGAGAGAGAGAGAGGGAGAGAGAGTTCAAATAATAAAAAGAAAAAATAATGCATGGTTTTCAAAACTCTTCATTCACTAAAAATTGTAATTAACATTTAAGGTCTTTTATTCCAGATGGGATTCCATATGCATATCCAGATAGACTAAGAGATGAATGGGCCAGTGTTTGGAATGGTGGAAATGAAAAGCTTATGAATCTGAAACTCAAGCCTATCAACTGAATATCTGTATATAGGAAGTGAGATTATCTTACAGAGATTTCCCACATAGCTAAGATGGAGATAGGAAAACTATCTGCCACAAATTTAACCTATGGGTTACATAATATATCCACTGTACAGATTAAAAATTTCACTGTGGGATTAGCTTTTCATTCAGAGTCACACACATGAAGAAGACAATAATATAATTTATGCTTACTTAATATCCACTAAACCCATTCTGAGTGTTTGGTATAGAGCTTCGTAAAACCCATTGGTTTGAGATTTATCTCCTTACATTGGGCATTTATTTATTGCAAGCAGAAACATTTGTTGGGGTCAGTCATGCCTTTCTCAACAGATATCTATACCTTCCAACTAAGACACCACATCTGTACATGTGTTTTTCTTTAAAAACATAATTTACCAATATTGAATTGAAAAAGGAACATCTGGATTCCATGATCAGACAA
This sequence comes from Sciurus vulgaris, assembly GCF_902686455.1. Classification (NCBI taxonomy): domain Eukaryota; kingdom Metazoa; phylum Chordata; class Mammalia; order Rodentia; family Sciuridae; genus Sciurus; species Sciurus vulgaris. Next base: position 76,163,161 of record NC_136463.1, read on the forward strand.
TTCTATTATATTAAATCACAAAGTAGGTAGATGTTTTAGTCAGCGTTTTTTGTCACTGTGACTAAAAGACCTGACAAGAAACAATTTTACAGGATGAAAAGTTAATTTGATGCTCATGATTTCAGAACTCTAAGTCCATAGATGATCCACTCCATTGCTCTGTACACAGGTGAGGCAGAACGTCAAGTTAGAAGGACATGACAGAGGAAAGCATTCAGGACATGACAATCAGGAAGCAGAGAGAACTCTGCTCACCAAGATCAAAATATGTATCCCAGCTGGGCACAGTGGTTCACGCCTATAATCTCAATGACTCTGAAGGCTTAGACAGGAGTAGCATGAGTTTAAAGCCAGCTTCAGCAATCTAGAAGTGCTAAACAGCTCAGTGAGACCCTGTTGCTAAATAAAAAACAAAATAGAGCTGGGGATGTGGTTTAGTGGTTGAGTGCCCCTGGGTTCAATATCCCTGATACCCCACCCCAAAATATATATATATACACACACACTCACACACACGTACACAGACCCCAAAGGCACACTCCCAGTGACTAAACCTGTCTAGCTATACCCTGTCTATATTTACTACCAGCTAACCCCCATGAGTGGATTAATGCACTAATAAGTTTAAAATTATGACAACCCAATCATTTCACCTCTAAATTTTTTTGTTTTGTCTCACACATGAGCTTTTGGGGGACCCCTCATGTCTAAACCATAGCAATAGAAGTATGGAAGTAGTGAAAATTTTGAAGACAGTAGTCAAAAAAGGGGGAAGAATGTCACAGATATATCCCAGCAATCAGTCAGCTCAGAAAATGTTGATTTCATATACAAAATGCCTAGCACAAAAATAGTTTCCACCAAAACATGACAACACTTGAAGGAAAAAGAAATCTAATGTATAGAGGTTTCAAAACAAATTACATTTAATTGACAATATTTTGTGAGTAATCAATAGTTTACAGTCATACTTATTGCTGAAATTTAAATAAATCTGAGGAGACCACAATCACTGAAGTTATACTGAAACATAAAGATGTAATGAAATCAAATATTACCTCACTATTTAAAAATCAGGGTTATGAATTTCTTGTGGATTAAAAACTATCTGATAGGTCATTTTAAAGACTGTGGGAGGAAGCCTAAAAACCTGTCAACCCAAAAGAGCATCAAGTTGAATAACAGCTGACGCTAGCTAGATTTCCTGAATTCTCTATATGAATCTTCATTTAAAGGAGCAAAGGAGGTGCCTATCAAAATATACTTTGCTTCTACATAAGGCATCTTCTCTTAAGAGGATTATTCTGTACAACTTTAAAGGAATGTCCACTAACCAGAGTGAGATATACTATCATATATTTCATCATTTAACACAAAATACCTGCAGCCTTCTTGACATGAATTTACGGCTGTGAGCATCTCTTATGGTCTACAATATGACACAAATTTACTTTTCTAATGCAACCTGAGTAAATATAAGTCTGGTGGGAAGTATTTTATCTGTTGGGCATCTCAATGAAAAATTTTATTTCTAAGGTGGGAGGACCTAAAAGTGGTCAAAGATATATAGCTACAATAAAATATATATTCCAGCGGAACAGGGAAGATAGCTGCTGCTGCTGGAAGAAAATCCAGAATGGAATAAATTATGTTTATAAATAAAAGACACAAAAAGCCTCTTAACAGTTTTGTTTATTTGGAAACTGTAAAGGCTAAGTTTTCTGGGGGCACTTCTATATTTTTGTTTGGGCACAGAAATATCAGCAGTAATGGGGTTATCAAAGAGGAAAGAAAAACATGTAGAAAGGGGCCTGTGAATTATAAAAGGCATATAAACGTCACAGTAAAAATTCAAGGAGTTTGTACTCCCAGATGAAAAATGATAAATTTAACCTCAGTGTTTGATTGGCCTGAAATTGATAGGATGAGGGAAAAGAGAACTACTGTAGCAGAGACTAAATACAAAGTTTCCACTAGTCTTAATGCCTAATCATTAGGAAACTGATTCCCTGGATTCAATCCTTACTTGCGAACAATTAATTTATAATCTAGTGCCACCCAGCAGGGCAGGTTCATGTTCAGGTCCATCCAAGGAAAATTGTGCATTCAACAGAAACTTCACTGTCACAAAAGTGATACCCTTGGACTGGAAAGGGAATTGGGAAAGCACTCAGGGAATGAGGCAGAGCAATGGAGGAATATAACAGCTATCCTTCCAAATGACTCGTCCCAGTTTCTGCTTGCAATGCTGCACTGTGCTTTATTCATGTACCAGAGATTTTTTGCAGAACCGCCTGATTCAAAAAGGGTTTCACAGTTGGGCAAAGACAGTGATGTCCCCATGACATAAGGAAGATAAAAAATTAGTATGATACCACTCACATTTTACATTTAAATAAAATTTTTGTTAGTCCATAAATATTTAAAATAATATTTTTATCTCTCTTGCACAGTTCTATTTGGAAGGCAAGGAATAATTTCCAAATTCCTAATTCATTCAAGGAAAATTAGCTTAGTAAAGAAGAGAAATTATGTGTTTGAAAAATGTGACTCCTGAAACGTCCAGTGGACAATGCTACTTCTTAGGTTTTGCTGAAGTTTTCCTTTATTAGCGGACATAAGATGACCATGACTTATTATTTTTGACAGTTTTTTTTTTTTTTTTTTTGTTCCCCTAGAAGGTCCTGGAAAAAGTAAAGGCAGAAGGGAGCTTTATTTATTTTTTTTTGAGGGTGGGGTCATTACTACATCTCTGTTCTCTTTAAAATTATGTCATGCATTTTATTCATGTTTGTTTTAAAACTATGCCATTCTGGGCCTCTTGAGAAGATGCTGGTGAAATAGGGTTCAGTACAAAGGACATAATAGTGAAAGAAGCAAATCTGGTCAGAGAAAGCTTTTGAAATGCTATGTTGATCTGAAATGAAGGAGAATTTGGGAACAAACTGGTAGGAGTACCTCATTGAGTAGAAGAGTCTCACCTAGGACAGCTTTATCAGCTTTATCAGCTTTATCCTCTTCTTCAGGGCTTCCCAGGCAGTGTGTCTCAGATTGACCATTGAAGCAGAGGCTCACAACATAGCAGCGAGTCCTTCCCAGAGGGACAACTGAAGGACAGCCTCCCTTGTCTGCATCTGTCATCCTCAAGCTGTGTGGATCTATGTTGGACCAGAAGATTTCTCAGATTTTCTCAAGGACTTTGAAGGGAAAGTTTAGTAGGATGATTGAGATTTGTAACTCTGCAGTTGGTCACAGGATCCCATAGGATTGCTTGTCCACACCCCTCCCTACTCACCGCCTAAATTTCCCTTACCTTCACATATTGTGTCTGCTGGCCTCAAAGGGTTGCCCAGAGGCATGACCCATATCCCATTGCAAAGAAGTCTGAATCCCTAGGAACAATTTCCCTCTCAGACCAGGTTTGTAGTACCTGATTAAATCACAATTGGCTAAAGGAATAGCAAGAGGAACTCAAGCAGGTTGGCTGAATTTCAAACATATTCCTTCTTCTCTCATTGTTCAAGAGTAGCCCTAGCTCCTCCAGTTAGTCAGGATCAATTATCCTGTCCTATCTCCTTTCCTGCTGATGTTGGAACACAAGGAGTTCAAAGTATGGTTGACTGACTTATACATTCCAGTTGCAATTTGGGTATGAGTGTGCTCTTTTAGGGGACCAGGGCTCTAACTCTGCAGAGTCCACAGTTGTAGAGATAGGAAGCCGAAGTTCCTTAGTGGATTATTGGGAGTGATGGTAAATGATACATCTAGCCACCTGGAACTCAGACACACACATCCAACCTCCGTGTCATACAGAAGTTTCTGATTTAGTATCTCACATCCTGGCAAACCACTTACTACTGAGTTTAATCTCTGAGTCATCACCACAGGTATGGCTTCCACAGACCATTCTAGCACTTGATTATGCTGCTTTTCAATGATGCATTATGCAATATAAACAGTGGAACCAACGATTATGGGTCCATTCCTGCATCTTCTTCACTATGGAATGAATGTCCTCGTCAGTAGCGACATATTGTCTGGGATTTAATACCTGTGAACCAGGAAATCTATAAGCTGCAGATATTAGTGTTGATTAAAGATCTGTAGATTATAAATGCAAGCCATTCCAGGACTAAATATCAGTTCCTGGAAAATTAAACCAAGATTGAAGAACTCCACTACTATAAACTTACCACCAGGTGACAATTTGATCTCTCCAAGGAAGGTCAAAATACTGTGAATTCAATAGTGAATTCTGTTGCTAGCAGGTCGAATATACAGAAGTGGAAGTAACTAGAAGACCCTTGGTGATTGGCAGTTTCTACAGCTGTGAGCCCATGCAGAGACTATATTTCTGTAATGGAGCTACTCAGTTTGTATATTCAGTGTGCAATTTGTGCCTAGATTATGATAAAGTCTGCCTAAGGCAGCTACAAAAGTTACCCTAGTCATTTTGTTTACTTTCTCTCGTTTTTCCTGGATGAATTGATTAGAGTATTATCAATTTTATTTTCAATTAACTAGTATTTATTTCATTGATTTTCTCTATTGTTTTTCTGATTTTAATTCCATTGATTTTCACTCTAATTTTTTAAGTTTATTTTTTTTCTGTTGGGTATAGGTTTAATTTGCTCTCCATTCTTTACTTTCCTAAAGTGAAAGTTTAGTTAATTGACATTAGGTCTTTCTTGTTTTCTAATATGTGCATTTTCAATGCTATTAAATTTCCTTCTAAGCACTGTTTTAAAAGCATATCATAAATTCTGAAAAATATTTTATTTTCATATTGTTTAGAATGTTAAATTTCTTATGAGACTCTTATTTTACTAATCAATTGTTAAGAAGTGTGTTACTTAAGTTCCAAATAGTTTGGCATATTCCACCTAGCTTTCTGTTATTGATAGCTCAATGAACTCCTCTATTATCTGAGAACATACTTGAAATGGTTTCTATCGTTTTATATTTGTTAATGTATTTTTTATGGCCCAGAATGTGGTCTGAATGTTCCATGTGAGCTTGAGAAGAGTGTTTGTTCCTTGGGTTTTGGATAGAGAATTCTATAGATGTCAGTTATATCTAGTTGATTTATAGTGTAGTTCAGGCCATTTATATCTTTACTGATTTTCTGCCTGTGTGATCTGTCAATTATTGACAGAGGTGTGTTGTCATCTCCAACGTTAACAGTTCATTTGTCTATTTCTCCTTTCAAATCTATCAGTTTTTCTCTCATGTACTTTGATATTTTACTATGTGGTGTGTATAATGTTTAAAGTTTGATGTCTTTCTGAATATTATCCTTGTTATTTTTATGTAATGTTCTCTTTTCCCTAATCACCTTTTTTAAATTCTGAATTCTGTTTTGCAGGAAATTAATTTAATCACTCCAGACTTTTCTTTTTTTTTGTATTAATATGATGTTACTTTGTTTCCCTTTCCTTTTATATTTTTTCCCCATTGTGGCAAAGCACATACAAATAGCAGTAAAACATAAAATGCATTTTCCCAACAAATTTCTAAATGCATAGTATAATACTGTCAACTGCAGGCACATTGTACAAGAGATCACCGGAACTATAACCTGCATGACTGAAACTTTACACCCACAGAACAACTCAGCCCCAATAAGCATCAGTTCACCTTCTATCTTTTGCTTTGATACTCAAAAAAAAAAAAAAAAAAAAAAAGTGGAATCATGAAAACTTCACTCTGTATTTTATTGGCTTATTTCACTTAGTATAATGTCTTCAAGCCTCTCTCTCTTTAAATTTATCACCTTTTTTAAGTGATATACTTTACTAATGTTCTTTTTGTAACAAAATACTTCAGACAAAACTTATATTTCCCTCAAGATCCATTCAACTCCCTCCACTTGTAAAGCTCAATGCCAGCTGCAGATGCCTCATTTCCCAGTATGAAGGGTTTGTTCTGTCTCTCATGCTTTGTTGAGGCATCATAAATCAATTTATTCCAAAGAGTCAATTAAAATTTCACTGATTGTAACTAATTTTATGAATGAGGAAACTAAAGTTCAGTATTTAAAGATGTCTGTAAGCCAGAATACAGATGGATTTTTTCAATGTGCCTCCAATTATTTGTTAGGTTTATTTATTTATTTTATTTGTTCTTATTTATACATGACAGTAGAATCCATTTTGTCTTGATTATAAAAGCATGGAATGTATTGTGTTCCAATTCAGTCCTCAGTACCTCTCCTTCCCCATCCTTCCATCCACCCACGTCCCCATCCCTATACTCTATTGATGTGTCTTCCATTTACCCAGTTATTTTTCTGAATTAATTTCTTGTGGATGTACATGATGACATATATAACTCAGTCTTTGTCTTTTATGGATTGGCTTATTTCACTTAGCATGATAGTATCCTGATTCATCCATTTGTTTGTAAATATCATAAAGTCATTCTTCTTTATGACTGAGTAATGTTCCATTGTGTATATATATACCACATTTTCTTTATCCATTCATCTGTTAAAGGGCACTTTGGTTGGCTCCACAGTTTAGCTATTGTGGATTGAGTTGCCATAAACATTGTGTGCCTGCCTCATTGTAGAATGTTAATTTTAAATCACTCAGATATATATTAAGGAGTGGGATAACTGTCCAATTGTGGTTCCTTTCTGAGTTTTTGAGGAATCTCCATATGGCTTTCAATAGTAGTTGTACCAATTTGTAGTACCACCCACAATATATGGGTGTACCCTTTTCCCCACATCCTCACCAACATTTATTGTATCCTTGATAATTGCTATTCTGACTAGGAGTGAGATGAGATCTCAGCGTAGTTTTAATTTCCTTTTCTCTAATTTCTAGAAATGTTGAACAGTTTCTCATGTATTTTTTGACTCTTACTTCTTCTTTTGAGAACTGTCGGTTTAGTTTCTTTGTTTATTGAGTTATTTGGTTTTTTTTTTTGTTGTTGTTGTTAAGTTTTTTGAGTTCTTTGTATATCTTAGATATTAATGCCCCATCTGAGGAGCAGGTGACAGAGATTTTTTCCCATTCTATAGTCTCTTTCTTCATGCTCTAATTTACCACTATTTTTACTTAAAGTGATAGATTTCTTATGGCCATATGATGTTGTTTTTGTTCTCATTTTTTTTTTTTTAGTACTGTGAACCCCGAGCCTTTTGCATGCAGAGAAGTTGCTCTACCACTGAATTCCATCCCCAGACTTCTATTTCTTAAATTTTATTATGAGGCAGAGTTTCTCTAAGCTGCCCAAGCCAGCCTGAAACAGACAGATCTTCCTTTCTCAGGTTCCCAATTAGCTTGGATTACAGGCATGCACTACTGTGCCCAGTACTTTCCTCCGTTTTAATCTATGCCAACAATTCCTGTCTTTTAATTGGTATGCTTAGACAATTTACATTTAAAACAATTATTGATATAGTTGAATTAGTAACTGGTGTCTTTGAAACTGTTTGCTGTTTGTTGTACTTGTTCCTTCTGAAATTGTTGATAATTATGGAGAGGGTGAAAATCTTAGCTAATTTCTCCTGATGAGGATGGAACATTGCCTCTTATCTTTTTCTTTTTTTTATTTTCCCTCTGTATCATATCCTGTCATAACCAATGTTGTGTAAAGCTGTCTCCTCTGCTTGCCTGAGAGCTTTATGATGGTAAGTTGTCTGAATTATTCAACATCAGTGATGCCATCTGAATGCCTGTCAATTACAAGTTCATAATGAGTATTCATTGACTGTCAGATGGACATTTAAAGAAAAAAATGCTTGGGAATAGAGTGAGGAAAGGGGAGATAAGAGGTAGCATTATTAACAGCAATAGTAATATGTTTAAATAAACTCCTGCTATATATCCTACAATGTGCTAAGTGGTATGTATTACATTTAATTACACCAAAAAATTCCTAAAAATATATCATTAAGGAATGTAAGTTTTGCAAATGTCAAACTGTGTAAGAGTTTATGGGTTGTTACTTTCATTGCCTGAACCCCACTTTTATCTTTTGACTCCCAAAATAAAAATGTACTTCCATCGGCGTCTTTCCCTGATGTGAAAATGAAGTCCAGGAGGCTTTGTTTAATTGAATATCTATCAAAAACCCTATTTGAACTCTCAGTTTAAATGTACAGATTGAAAAGGCATAGTAAGCAAAGGATTACTAATGCAAGAATTTTCTGTGCAGACAACTTAAGAAATATTAGCTCTGTGTGTGTGTGTATATGTGTGTGTGTGTTTCTTTGACATATTTCTTTCTTTCTTTGGTCACCACCAACATGCTTTACCCTGGGGATTCACAAAATGTTCCCCAATATATATATTACTATACATGAAATTCACACTTCTGATGCTATTTGAAAAAATACATCTATAATGATTATGCCAGACAGAAAGTATTTGCTCCATGTCCAAGTGAATAAAATATTTATTTCTAGAGGGGAAGTACAGCAGAAAGGAAGAAGACATACAGTAGCAATAAAAGGTGCTTTCCATGAAAGGCTTCATTCACATAACCATAAATGTTGCCAGAATCCGAATAAATTTTATTTAGAAATGAGTAGCAATAATGTGTTAATATATTTATCTGAGAATAGCACACTCTAGTAATGTGCTAGCATCTTCCTATCTGCAGATTTTCACTTTCCCTGGGAAAACACTTGGGTGTATAGCAGTGAGGAGCAGAAGAAAGGAAGTTGAACTGTTGAACCATTTTAATGCATGAGAAGAGAGAAAAGAAGAGTTCGATATAAACTCTAAATTTGTGGGGTAATTTCTTATACAGCAATAGCTAACTAATGCAATTCTTCTATGTACCATGGGGAAATTTGTGCTAATAATAAGTCAATCAATATTTTTAATGCTTATTATAATCCTAGTGTGTTGCTAGGGCATGTTTCTAGTAGATATAATCCTAAAACTTAGGTTAATAAAATATAACAGGTATAAGATTAATGAGACATTCGCTCTCCTGAAATAGATAAGAATTGAGACAGATACAGTGAACTTTAAATCTTGTTTTGTATATTCATGTTCTTCTCATTGTCTAAAAATCTTTCAATCATTATTAGTTTTTTTTCTGGGTGCTTGCTTTATTTTTTAGCATTTTGAAGAAACATTATTAAAGTTGATCTTATACAAATCAAAACAGCTTTTGACAAAAACAGCTCTCATTCAATTCAAATAGGCAAATTATATTTTCTTTTGGGGGGTATATATGTGTGTGCACACATATGCATATTCAACATTTTATTATCTAACAATATTAATTTTTACACTTTGATTTCTATTCATAAAACCTGCTAAACTCTGTTTAGAAAGGTAGCCATTATTTCTTTGGATAATATACTCTAAATAACATTATTATGTAAATAGTAAGGCTATCTTCTTTTCTAAACGTTTCCTCTTCATTTTTTTTTTTTTTTTTCTTGCTTTAGTTTCAACATCAGTTCTCTGGAACAACACAATGTGAATAGTAGTAGTGTGGTGGTATAATATATTTATATATGTTGGTATATTTTTTTCTTTAAAAGTTTCAATTATTCCTACATTGAATTTTTCATTGCCTGAACTGTGTGTGTGTGCAAATAAATGCATATGTAATTATTTATTTTAATGCACAATTATATGTATTATTCATTTTGAATTATGTATATATACACACATTCAAAATAATGACATACTGTATACATATACATATCATTCTCAAATATTTCAGAACACATATGCTTATTTTGAGAACATATACATATTCTCTAGTTATGTTAAATTTGTTATCTTTATTTGAATATTTTTCCTTTTCCTTTTTTTATCCTTTAAATCCCTTCAAGTTTAGGTTCTCCTTGTGAATCTTCTTTTATTTTCCGTGATAATTTTTTCTGTTCTGTCCTTTTCCATCACAGTTTAATTCTTTCATCTCACCTTATCTCTCCCCTTGTCCCTCACTCGTCCTTCATGGTCCTTCACAGAGACCACAGTTTCATTAAATGTTTTATGTTTGTAGATTTTTTTTCAAGAAAAATCCTAGTATGTTTTTACATTTTTGTGTGATATATTTATATTGATACTTAAAAAAAACTTGATATTTCTTATTTTATTCCATTACATTTTGCCTTTTTAGCTCTTTTCAGTTTGTTTCAGAGTCACACAATGCCAGAGCACTCACGAAATTTTCTTGATCCTAAGAGTATCTTTCCGTAGCCTCAGAAACAGAAAACATTTTGCTAACATATCTTCTCTGTAAATGTGCTGAAGAACCCCTTATCTTCCCAAACCACGCCCTACCCTGTACTCGCCACTACAGTTACTGGCCACATTAATATGAAATACAGCCAATGCACTTCATGGAAACCCACTCTCAGCAAGAGCAGTTTTGCTGAAATTTTCTGATAACTACTGGTCATTGCCAGGTCCTCTAACCTCTTCATGGCCTTCTGTTCTTTTCTGTCTTTTCATGTGCACAGCATGGCTCTTGTTTGATTTCAATATTGTTAACTCAGCTCCAGTTCCAGTTATTTTAGACATGGTCTATAGAAGCTATAGTTAGTTCAATATGAGCCCACATTCAGGACTTAAATGGCAGGTTCTTTAGTGTCTGTGTCTCTCCTTAGCTTTTTCTCTTCTTTTCCCATGTGGTTTCTGTTTAATTCCAGCTTTTACAGAACTTTTAACTGTGCAGCTTTCCACTGAAAATGGGATGGAGGATTTTTTTTTTTTTAATGTTTTCTAATCTTTCTTTAATTTTCGTGTGTTATCTATTCATTTATCTAATGTATGTGTGTGTGTCTCCAGTTTCACAGAAGGAAGAATAGAAATACAGGACCATTAACATGTGTATGATAATGGATGTGATTTTAAATAACAAAAGTAACAAAGCCTGCATTTTTTGTTTGTTTCTGATGTTTTAGCATTCTTATGTCATTTATGGAGCACAATATTTTTTCAGGTAATTTAAAATATTACATTTTTGATTATCACAGAATTTATTTTGGCTTGATTTTGCTCCACCAAATCATTGTAAATTCAGCAGTATTCAGAGTAATTTTTCATCACGGTTCAGTTACCTTATCAACTTTAGCTTGATCTCTTTACTGTTATTTTACCGTAGTAAACATGACTGTACCCATGCCTTACTATTTCTTTGCTGTCCTTCACCTATTCCATATTACTTCCATACTTCACCAATTCCATATTAAATTCCATTACTTCACCAATTCCATATTAAATTGTGGGAGTGGGTGATAAGAAGCCTCATTTGTTGAAAAAAAGCATATTAGAATTCTCATATTTGGCCAATTAGTTCCTCTGTTTCAGTGCTTTATGAGCCAGGTGTTGTCAATCATTAAGCAACATATTCATGCACAATACTTGCTCATTCTGGGTTCACTTATTTAATTAGTGCTGGTGCTTAAAAGGGAAAATGGCTATGTTGAGGTGTGTTTAATAAACAGATTAAAGATAAGTACTTAGATCATAAGGTTTTTCCACTTTTTCCCCCTAAGGTCCTTTGCTTTGATAGATTGGTAACTGACTAAGCCTTAACTTCTAACAGAGTATATTTATTAATGTATTTATTAAGTGGCACTGTGTATTGAACTCTGGGGCACTGTCCCTCTGAGCCCACTCTTTTTTATTTTTGGACAGGGTCTCGCTAAATTGTTGAAGCTGGACTTGAACTTGCCATCCTCCTGCTTTAGCTTCCCAATTGCTGAAGTTACAGACAGGCACCAGTGTGCCTATCCAATTGAGTATATTTGGGTGAGAATGTCTGCATCCTTAATATAATTCCCTGTGGTAGAAGACACAGAATTACAGTGATTTACTAGCCAGAATCTAACTGCAAATCGCTTTGTCTCTGACTCTATTTAACCCATTCAATCAGAAATATCATCTGTGCTTTTGCAGAATTTAGGAACTCTCTCACACTCTATATACTCAGCCCCCAAGTCCCTCCCTTCTTTAATCGCTCTGTATACAGTATACATTTCCACAAGTGCTCCTTCAGGTGCTGGCTGAGTCAATGTCCACAAACCTGCACAGGCATGAATGCCACTTTCTTTTGGTATTTTATTGCAATTTTTGTTCATCTTTCCATTTTCTTTGTCCATCAAGGTATAGTTCCAAACTTATAAAATCCACAGAACCTTCATTAACTTGAAATACTCCATCTAATTTCAGCTCTGTGAATGTCTGTTACCACCATTTTTCTTTCCTTTCTTTCTTTCTTTCTTTCTCTTTCTTTCTTTCTTTCTTTCTTTCTTTTTCTTTCTTTTTTATTTTTTTGGTACTGGGGTTTTAAAAACAGGGGTGTTTACCACTGAGACACTGCTCCAGCCCGAGGTTTTTTATTTTCTATTTTGAGATAGGATCTGTCTAAGTTGCTTAGGACCTCGATAAGTTGCTGAGGTTAGTCTCGAAGTTGGAATCCTCTTTCCTCTGCATCCCAAATCTCTGTAATTATAGGTGGACACTCCCACGCCCAGCAACTCTCTTCTTCTGGATTATGCAATACTGCATGGTTTTTCCTAGTCTGTACACTTAATGTATTTATATTCAGAATCATGCTGTTGATATTTGCTTAAGTTTTCAGTAAAGCCTTGGCCAAATTTTCTTTTGTGTGCTTTGTAGATGTTGACTCATGAGTTAAAAAGTCTCAATGTAGGAGTGAAACAGCACATTGAATTATCTAGAAGTCTTTTGGTTAGAAAGCACTGACACCCATTCCAACAGTTGGGATCCGGAATCTGTCCCAAAAGGGCGTAAGATAAAGTCTTGTTTCCCAGCATGGCACTATTGGGAGGTGGGAGAAATTGTAAGATCTGGGCCCTAATTGGAGGTCTTAAGTCTTTGGGGAGTGCCCTTTAAGGAGAACTTTTGTCTCTCTTTTTTTATCCAGTCATGAAGTGTATGGACCCAAAGCAATGAGGCTGATTAGTAATGAACTGATACTTTTCTTTTTATAAACTGGTTATCTGTTATATCTTCCAATAATGGAAAACTGACTAACACAATCATCTAAAATGTTTTAGATGAAGGTGGGAATATAATAACTCCTTAACTGAAAGTTTCAGGGATCTCTCCAGGGCCTTAATTATAACATCAGGGATTTCATTGTCAAAATAAGTATTAGGGTATATAGTAATCCCACTTTATCTGGTGATTTCATTTTATACAGTTTCAGTTATAGTCTAATACTGTCTAAAATTATTACATGGAAAAGTCCAGAAATAAACAGCTCATAATATTTAAATTGTACTCCATTCTTATTAGCATGATTAAATCACTCCATTTCACTTTGTCCAGCCTAGGATGTAAATCATGCCTTTGCATCTCCACACATCCCCCTTACTAGTCACTTAGTTCTTGTCTTATCAGTTTGACTGTCAAAGAATTTTGTGTGCCAAAGGGGAGTTGTAAAACTGCTTCCTTTTTTAATTTTTATTTTTTGCTACTAGGATCAAACTTTGCACATGCTAATCAGATGCTCTACCATTGAACCAGATGCTCTACCCCTAAAGTATTTTCTCTAAACGTCCTCTCACACCATCACCAGAAGGGTGAGCAAAGCACAAGAAGATATTTGGAAGAAAAACCACATTTACATAACTTATATTATTATAATTTTTGTATCTCGTTATTAGTTATTGCTGTGAATCTCCTATTGATTTATTAAATTAAAACTTATCATAGCTATGCATGTATAGGAATAAACATATTGTATAGAGTTTGGTATTATCTATGCCTTCAGGAAATGACAGAGGGTCTTGAAATTTATATCCTGCAGATAAGGAGGGATGACTGTGTCAATCCATTAGTCAGTTTTTATAATTAGATTTCCAGATGATATGAGCAGAAATGGTCCAAATTCCCAAAACTCACCAGACTCATCTTTGGCAATTGTAGAACTAGAAAATGATCTCTAAAATTCCTCACCCTTCTTATACTCATGAGTCTTTTAGATCAATCATTTACTTATTGTAATTACATTTAAAGTGTCATTATGTTAGTGATTGTTTCTTATGTTTTAATATCCTCAACAGCTCACAACATTAGAAACAATAACTGTTAAGTAAATGTTTGATGATTTTTCTAATATCCCAATAGCTCACTGTTAGGACAATAAAGTAAGTAAACTAATATTACATAGAAACATTGATACAGGAAGTGGTTCTGTTTGTTAGCAGTTTGGGCCATTCTGTGGGCTGGTGGGAGAACAAATTCTTGAGGAGCACTTTTGTGGTAAGGCTCAAACTTTTAGTAATAAGAACATTACTATCTAAAAGAAAGTCTCTAAATGAACAGAAGACTCTTCATTTTTCATCTCTCTGCCAGTTAGTTTCACAGTTCTTCACATTTAAGTGAATTTCTTTCAATCACATAATAAAGACCTGAATGGATGTGAATCCCAAGCTGGTAACTGCATATAGCTTCCATTAGCACTTCAGAATGTGTCAGCCTGACTCTGGTAGATACTTCCCTTTTTTCTTTTCTCTAGTTTTCCTGAATACTTTTTAAGTACTGCATCAAACACTTTGGGCTCATGAGAAAGAAAATGGTGGCCTGGAATTCTTATATAAACACATGAAATTGAGTAGCACTCTGTTAATTTGTCTCAATACCATTTGAGTGTTTTGAAATGCTTTATTACTATTGTTTTATGTATGAAACTAAAAAATAGAGGGAAAACCAGGATGTATGTCATCCATATCATCTGTCAAGTCCTTTTCATAAATAATCACAAACTCATCCAAGAAATCTGAAATTTCATATCCTCAAATATAATTTACTTAGATCTACCAATTCATGATACATGTAAAGAATTTACAAGTTATTTTATTTTATAAACTATATCTTCTTCTTTGTTTACTATAATATTAAAAATACTTGATACAGAAAATCATAGTGTATATACTCATAACCAACCATTATCCTATGTCCCTACATGATGATTACTAAAATTTACCAAATTATCATTTCAGCAAATATAGGGTATTCACATAACTAGCATTATGGTGTATATATAATTTTTATATATTTACATTTAGTATTATGTCACCAGTGCCATTCTGCACAAAATGATTTTACAGATATGTATACAATGTCATGATTCTATATGCCTGTCCTGCCTCTTTGTTAGGAGCCAATAGATATCTATTTTGAACTTAACTTCTATCTTCAAAAATGAAGCTAAGGAGAAAGATCCAAAATAGTTTCTACTTAGGTTAATTCTAATTAATATAGATGGATGTATCATCAAATAAATCCATCTACTTGAGTGATCAAGACAGAGTGTGAATCTAAGTGTGAACCAGAGAAGAGAATGTATGTGCATAGCGATAGATTAGAGTCAGATCATAGAAAACTATTTCTAACTGAATATGTAACCATTTACAGTTTAAAAAATCGCTGAATCTGAAAATTGAATGTCTGGTTTATTTGATTCCTGAGCTTCTCTTTAGATGATAATGATGATTTTAAATGTGTAAGTTTTAAAAATATTTATTGTGGGGAAAAACATGTGGGCTTTGAAATAATTTGGGGTCTAGAGGTGATTAAATTGTTTCCTTCTATGCAATTTTCAGAAGACCCTGAAGTACAATTTTCATTTACTTCTTGTAAGATATTCACATTCTTCATTACTTTGCCATTTATGATTCTTTTGGGGATTGGAAAATTTAAAGTATAGTAAATGAAAAAGAAGTGTTAGCAAACACTTAACAAAGAATTCCTATTTACTTACCTCACAGCTCTATAGTCAGTTATCCTGTTTTATCCTTGGGTTCTACCACCTCTAATACAGGCCGATGTGTCCACAATTTAAGCTACACCTGAGCAAGAGCTCTCAGAGAAAACTCCCCTCAGGACCAGACTACATCATCCCCATTTGCTCCCAACTGGTCCACCCCATGTCTCCAGAGCATAGATCCCTGGCTCCACATCCTGGGCCGTGATCTCTGCTTTGGCTTCACTGGAGTTACTGTCATCTTGATTGTGGAAATTTTAGCAGTGCAGTAAAGTTCTCAGTTTATCCAACTTCCTGTCTTCCCTTGACTCCATGGAGGCTCCTCTGTGAATATCTAGTACTTTGGGATCCTAGCTTTGCCCTGGTTGTCATACCACCTTTATAAAATTTTAAGGAAAATATTTTGAATTCCTTATATTATCAATCTAGAAATATTTTTAATAATGTCACGGCTTACCAAGTATAACTCACCTAGGTACAATTTTCTAGATGAAATATAATCCATTCTTGATTTATCAGAACTAATGTCCCTAGGGAACTTGGATTCAGTACCATGGAACTCTTTTGATATAGATTGCAATGAATATTATTTATTTTTTTCAAGGTGGCCTTTTAAAGTCTCACCATTACAATCTCCAAGACAAGTTGACAGGGTGCAGAAGGGAGGTCACCCCAGATTTGCTCTAATGCCCAGCAGAGCCTGACAGATCAGCTCTTCTTCAACACATTCTCCTACCTAGCTTAGCCCAGGGGAAGTACAAAGGAGACATCACACATCATCTTGCTTGGACATATTTGTAAAAATGAAAATTGCCAATAGCATCCTCTGGACACTTGAGAATAAGAGTTTCCAGAAGGTGCCTCATCTCTGAGACTAGAGTTTTCATCTTTCTGCAGATGCCACAGACCTTGAAAACATAGCATCCTGTCCTTGAAGCATTCCGATGGTATGCCAGTTTTACTTACACCACCTCTCAGCTGTCTTAGGATGAGTCTTGCCATGTAGTTCTTTCTACTTTGAGATTTCAGGCTGAAAAGTGAATGTTGGTATCTGAAAGAAGTGATCATTTAAAGTTTCTCAAAACATACATATTATTTCCAGACATGATTATCAACCCTTATTTCTTATTGTTTTTTTTTTTTTTTTTCCATATTGGGTAATGGCAGTCTACCAAGCCCAATTTCCCGACACAGTTTTAATTGAGAATTTATCCTTGTTTCTCTTCATAAAAACTACTCAAGAATTTATTCATAGGGCTGTGGAGGTAGCTTGGTAGCAGAGAACTTGCTTAGTATCAGTGAGGCTCTGAGTTTGATTTCTGGCACTAAAATTATATATATAGATATATACCTATCTATCTATCTATATATAGATATAGATATATATATTCATGTCACCAGGGCTGCTTTAGGGCATCCCCACTATAATCGGTGGCAAAGGCATAAAGTCAATATTCTGAGAAAATGTTGTCTTTTTAAAAGTAATTGGAGTGAGGCATCATTGAGAAAAGCAATTATTCTACAAAGTTTACTTAGGTAATATTTGCCTATTAATATCTAATGTTTATTACATGAATAAGGACCAAAAATTCTTGAGACCAAAAGAAATCTTAACATGAATGAAAAGTTGATTACTTGCACACAATACAGAGTAATGACAGGATGACCCACCATGCACTGTAGCTGCACAGTCAAAATGCAAAATGTACCTTTCTTCCAAATACATTTCACAGGTTCTATTTCTTGGATCACATGGAACTGGTGCATTTGTGTATGTCACATGCACTTTGAGGTCTGATTTTCACGTAGCTTTAGTAGACTTTGTAATAATACTCTGGGTACTTGCATTTGCTTCAGGAGATTAGCTGAACTAAAGATTGGCCATATTAGCTTTAGACATTTTTTCTTTCTTTTCTCATTTCCACAACAAATTACTTCTTCATAAGGCTAAAATTGTTAATACTAATAATGACAGTAACAGCAATAATATCATCAGTTTAGTAGTTACTATATTACAGGAATGAGGGATTAAATTATTTAAAATAATACATACATTCATATTTTATTTAATCCACATAGAAATCATCTTTAATACTTACTGTTTTTCCAATCCTACAGAGAAACTGAGTCTTCAAAGAGTAAGTAACTTGCTCAGTATTTCACAATTTTCAGGTGGTAAATCAGTTTCAGAATATATCTGCTTGACTTTGAAACCTGTGCTCATAATTACTGTTCTTTTTATTCTCTCCCATAGCCACAGATATGGTTAGATCTTGGTATTAAGAAAAAAAAAAAAAAAAAAACCACAGTGAAAACGATCCATTGCCTGTGATGGACTGAAAAGTGTGTATCAGGTTAGAACTGTTGGTTATAACTGCTACGATGTCTTTTTGAAAAGCATCGTAAGTTTAAAAACCATACAAATCAAGTGTTTTGACAATTTATGAAACTCCACGTGTCTTACTATGTGACTATTTTTCACAATTTTCAACATGCTTACCTGAGGAATTAGGATAATCACTTGGGATCTTTCATTGTGGCCAACAGTCATTTGGGAATCATACTAAACTTGCAAAAAAATAGAGTAAAATTCATTCAGATGGTTGCCTTAAGAGGGATATTTAACCTAGTTCTCTAGTCTTGAAGCAGAGAGTTACAGGGCACCATCCCTTTATATATTTTATGTTATGTTGGCCTTAACAATAAATATATAATGGACATTTGGTTACCCAGTAAGAAGAGTGCCATAATTCATTATCTTCATGTGCTGACAGGAGCTGCCATGGAATAGAACTGAGGAGGTGACACAAGTGAGCAAGATCAGTTTCTTAAGTCTCCTAGGGAGACAATTGTCTAGTTTCAATATTTGCCGTAAGTTGCGTCACATGGAATGGATATTACCTCCGCAAGTAAAAGATCTGAACACCAACAAAGAGTCAAGATGCCGTGAAGGAACTCTTCCTCACTTTCTGTGTTGGATCTTACCTGCTTTCTCAAAGAGTTTTGGTACATTTCAGTGTCAGCTTCTCTGTGCTGCTTTGACTACAACTAGCTGTTGTAGAGGAGATCTTTCTTGCTCTTCTGTTCTTTATCAGTTTCTGTGTTTATGAAATGTACCACTTTATTCTCCTGATTACTATGAACATTTGTGTCTGTTGTTTTCCCCAAAAGAGAAACATGAGGTGCTGAGAGATTGAATGACAGCTCAAGGTTAGACAATGCAGCTGCACTCTTTCTTTCAGATCATCTCACCTCTACCCAGCTGAAAAGTAGCATTAATACATTGATGTTGTTTTACTTAACAATGTGAGGAAGAAATTTGGTTGAATATTGCAAGTGTGTTAAAATTATGCCAACAGTCTCACGTGCACGTAACATCATTTAATCTCTTGTCGCATAGGGTGTGGTAAATATCATCATCATAACTTTACAGATGCAGAAAATAAGATGCAGAAAGATTAATGTTCCTGAAAAGACCACCTCACTAACAAACGTCAGCAGAAGATTCTAACCAAGGTCTGCCTATCTGCAAAGACTTTATTTACTAAATTCCCAAGGGAATTCACTTTGTAAATGGTCTTTGATTTTCTATAAGAAATATCCTTTCAAAAGGTAATGTTCCACTGAATATACTGATAAAACACAATGGCAGAATTTCTCCAAGAATAAGAAGCAATTACTTTCCTACTAAATTGTTGCCTGAGAACATACTCTACAAAAGTATTCGGAAAGCTATTGGGTTAACTCACTTCTTCAATTTCAAAGCGAAAATGAGACTTAATTGTTCATTAGTATTCCAGATTGGGTAATTTCTTAACATCTCACTTTGATATGGGTTTCAACCATCTCTCAATTTTTTGAGAATTGTCAGCTACTGCTCTCAGTAAAGGAAATGAGATGATTCTCCTTCTAAATTCCCAACTTTACTTAAGTAGTGTTCATTCCGCAAACTCCATGTAAAAGTCGCCTAAAGTTGAAACAGGTAGTTTAGCAAGGTTGGGATTGTGCATTTGAATGACATGTGATGACATAAATTCTTTCAGATCTGGAAGTGCACAGGGAAAGAAGGCACCACCATAATGTCTTTGCAGTTTCATTTTCCTTATTTGGAACTGTACCCTGACTGTGAAGGACTCACACTGTGATATATATTGGGAAGGAAATGAATGAGATACAGTTCTAAGGGCTTTTATATCCACAGCAACCCCAACCGTGTGCATGTTCATTAGAGGCCTATGTAGTGCACAGGCAAGCAACAAGTGCTTGGAATCGCCTGCTCTGCCTAGAGGGCTGAGCTGTCTTCACAAAGTTCAGACACAGCCCAGGTCCACAAGGAACAGTTTTAATTTTTCATCAGGAAATTAGACCATTACATTTATGAAGCCACAGAAGCCTTCATTTATAAATATTTTATTCCATGGATTTCATTACCAGGGGTATCCTTTTGGGCATTTTCTGGTCTTAAAATGTAATAGAAAAGGCTAAAAATTGCACTAGATTTCAGGGCATAAGTTTATATTCTGGCTCTGATACTTACAAGCTGAACAGCCATAAACTAATCTAAACTCTCCAAACCTTGAAGATCTCTTTTGAGTGACAGGTACCTACTACTTACCTCAAAAATTATTGTGAGAGTATAAAGAAGTGAAATGCATACTTATATATACACAGAAGATGAATTCACTAATCCATAATGTCTTTTCAAGACAAAACTTCTAAATGAGGGTAACTTAGAAACATTTCATTTTCTTTCCAAATCTAAGATCGTATAGTTAAGGAAAATATAAACTTTTCTGCAATGTATGTCAAATCAATTTATAAACAGTCAAAAGTAATTTTTTTTTGGTAACAGAGATTGAACTTAGGGGCACTCAACGTGAGCCACATCCCCAGACCTATTTTGTATTTTATTTAGAGACAGAGTCTCACTGAGTTGCTCAGTGCCTTGCTGTTGCTGAGGCTGACTTTGAACTCATGAGTCTCTTGTCTCAGCCTCCTGAGCCACTGGGATTACAGGAGTGCACCAGTTTTTTACCTTTTTTTGTTTCAACTGAAATTAATGTCCTTGTCATATTGCCATTTCATCTAGATTCAAAATATAAAATCATTCGCATACTTAAAAACAGTTTCTAAATGACTCACTAATGTAATCCCATCTTAGAAAATCTTTCTTATATAAGGTTATTAAACTTTTACCTCATATCTTGGGATCTTCAATTAAATCTTATATTGATAAATGGAAAACATTCATTTCACGTTTGTGGTGTTCACATTTCCCTAAAGAAAAAAGTTCGTTTGTTTTTTTTTCCCCATGTTGAGATAGCAAGAAAAATGTAAATCTATTTTGAAGAAACAAAATGCCTGGCATTTATACTAGATAGTCAATGATAACTATATGATCTTCCTTATATAGAGAAAGTGTTTTGGTAAATCTGGGGGAGTAGGAGACTGTGCACAGGAGAAAGGAGGATGCATGTGAACCTAGGAGCACAAGAGGCTGCGGGTGAGATGGAAGACAGCTA
This sequence comes from Sciurus vulgaris, assembly GCF_902686455.1. Lineage (NCBI taxonomy): Eukaryota > Metazoa > Chordata > Mammalia > Rodentia > Sciuridae > Sciurus > Sciurus vulgaris. The sequence goes on from NC_136463.1 coordinate 76,184,403, forward strand.
AAGGTGTGTTTCCTCTTAAATTTAGCTACATTGAGAGTCTCACCAAGGGAAGTTCTGCTCATCAAGTGCTTGAAAATGGGCATCCCCTGTGTGTCTGCTTTGATTTGAAAATGATTCGTGTCTCCTAAACATCCTTTGTGATTAAAGGTTGTTTCTAATGGTAGAGGTATTGGGTTGTGTTGTGTATTATTAAATAGTGAAGCCTAGTGGCAAATCCTTCGGTCACGGAGGATCCCTTAAGAGGGGATTGTGAGAGACTAGTCTCGTTCTCTCTGCTTTTGTTTGAGATATGATGACTCAGTCCTGCCCTCCTGACACAATGATGCACCACCGTCCACAGTCTTCACCAGGGTCCAAACCATGTGCTCACTTGGTTTACAGCTTTGAACTTCCCAAACTGTGAACTAAATAAATCTTGTTTCTTTTAAAGTTAGCTGGCTTAGATATTTCATTGTAGTGATGGAAAGTTGTCTAATGATGAAAGGAAAAAAAAAATAGAAATAATTTCAATACTAAAGAGAACCTGAGAGGTCACCCTGATTATTGAACTTCCAAATTCACCTGATAATTGAACTACCTGGAGAGACTTAGGAACGCATGTTCTGAGTTCCACCCTACATCTTCCATATCAGTGCCCAAGAAATTTCAGTTCCAAGTAAGTGAAATCAGCTCAGGCTGACTTCAGCAAAAAGGAATGCATTGAAAGGATAGTAGAAATTCTTGGATTCCAGAAGAATGTTGAAGATTGAAGTTTGGAAGTCATGTAGTAACATAGAAAGAGAACCAGGAACTCAATGAGTCCACCTTGCAGCCAGGCTGGGAGGAAACTCCTCCTGAAACTCCCAGGATGCTGCAGATACAGATGCCCATCAGTGGTAGACTTGACTGATGGAGTCAGTGGAAATTTCATGAATTCCCTCTCCCTGCATCTTTGTACCATTAATTCCAGATTCAAAATCCAGTTATATGCATGATGGCTGAGACCAGATCCTGTATCTGTGCTTTAATAGCTAGGGAGATTTTGAAAAGTGTTTGCCCATCCTTCTTGGATACTGTAGAGAGAGGTAGGTTTTTGTAAGAGAATTATCTACTTCCTGTAGGTTAATAAATAAAACAGCAAACTATGTCAAAAATAATTCTGAATACAGGATTCAGGTTTGGTGTAGCAATTGTCTCTATTTTTTTTTTTTTTTTTTTTTTATTTACCCACCCTCATCTTTTCAGCTTGATGCCTTTGGGTTACAATCTGACTGCTGCTTCAGGCATATTCTCCAATGACATACCAATGACAATTTTGAGGCAGGAAGAAAAGATTGCAATAAGGGTATTTTGTGTGTGTGTGTGTGTGTGTGTGTGTGTGTGTGTGTTTTCTTACAAGGTTTTTTTTTTTAATCTCAGATGAAATTATTTCTCAAAATTCACAGACCTCACTTCATATCTCAGTCAGCAGAGCTGATTCACATGCCATTCCCTAAGACAATTACAGGTCAAAGGCAATGGACTGTACTCTTAGATTTGTAATGTTTCTGTCTGTCTTCTCTGAGAGAGACAGTTACACTATCTGGTAAATATACGATCTATGGTAGTCCAGAAAAAGTCATTGGGATGACTGGTTTTTAGGCACTAGATGGTATCTGCCAAGGTCAGGAATTACTTGAACAAAGGAAGGACACATACAAGCTGAACAGGACCCAATTACCAAAATGCTGTAGTTTCTAAAATCCCACAGGTGACTCTTTTGTGGTCAGAAGTTCCCTATTATGGGACATACTGGTTTTACAAACCCAGACCTGATCCATTCTTCCTGGTTTTCATGAGAGAAGATACATTCAGGGACTGGGTATTTTCTAAAAGTATAAAAAATGTGTTAGAACAAATATTCAGTTACTTTGTTTTCTGAACTGGCATGATGTCTATACTACATGATAAAGTTCTTTGCATGCATTGATCCTCAATTCACATAACACTCTATAATGGGCGTATTCTTACCACATGCAAAAACTGTGGAAAAGGAGTCAACTCTCTTGTCCAGGACGACAGAGTCAGTAAGTAATGGAACTAGGATTTCAACGTATTGCTTAAGGTTTGCAAAATTCTCTTCTATTGCATAACACCAGTAATTTTAAGAAAATGTCTTATTCCCAGCAAAAGAGTAACATTCTGTCTCATAAGATAATTAATGAACTCAATTCAAAAACATCTTTCTTTTAAAAATGTTTTTTAGTTTGGACATTTCTGACACGACCCCTTGGATTTTGCTCACCCTCAAGGTGACTGAGTCCTCATATCTAAAAAAATTAAGGAGGCTATTTAACTGTATTTTTGCTGTTTTATTTATTTTTTAGTTTATTTATGTTTTGTCTGTTTTTGCTGACAATTTGTTCCGTAAAGTCATGCTTGAGGACACTCATCTTCAGAAACAATTAACACAGTTTTAGAAATCTGATTAATCACCAAAATTTGCAAAGAGGAACACTATTGTCTTCAAGAGTAACAGTATAAAAAGAGATAGTGGAGATGGCTAGGGAATGGACTATGACATGTATGTAAAAACTAAGCGATTGAATTGCTTTTGAAGGGAAAGATAACAGACTATCCCTTTGCAGCCTCATGAAGGAGGTGGCTTCCTCCACTTTTTTTTTCAGCATTACATGTTTCCCCAGTCCTACCACTTCCAGTGCCATTCTCCCTGCCTATGTTGATTTGGGGTGACTTCCTCTTGTCTTTCTCAGTCAAGAACAGAGAAGGAGGGGCTAACATTTTGTTATGACTTTCCTTGTACTTTGCACTGGTGTGACAGCTTTGACTAATCATCACCGAATTCAGTGGGCAGATCTGAGATAGGCAGAGTGTGTCTCATGACCCAAACAATTAACTGAATGACATTCATAGAATGTCCACATTGTAGCCTTTGATGCCTATTGATGAAAGAAACTGTGCTAAGCAATCAAAGGAATAGGTCAAAAGATTGACCCGAACTGCTTGTTTAAGTACCAGCCAAGACTCACTGACTGTGTTAATAATTGAAGGGAAATTTGACTTTCTACCAAGGACTGCAGGTGATTCTAAATCCAGACACATGTAGGTGCCACTGTGATGGAGATCAGTGTTTTCAAAGGATTTTGGTTTCCCATTTTGAAAGTGAATGGCAAAAGAGAATTACCGTGTCACAGGAAATAAAGCAAGGGTGTTAGAAAACATTTACTAAGGGATTTTAAAAATTGTGTAACAAAGTGATGTTTGTTCTTTAAGAAATGCATATGGAAGCTAAATGACATTCTTGTGTGAGGCATCTGTTGTCCTTAAAAATAATGACAGAAGAAGTGTTCTTTGGACAAACCCCTTGGCATACAAACTGCACAAGAATTTATCATAGGAATGGGCTAGATATTTTTATTTTTCTACATCTTCACGCATATTACACATTGTGAAAATTATTATTCGAATTGTTAGGAACACATTTAAAATTCCAAAAATGAGATATGTTGAGTTTTCATTGTTCTAAAACTTTACAAACATAAAATAAAGTCACATTTCTAATTTTACCAAAATGAAAATTATAAAATGGTATCAAACTATGGTTTTCATTTACATTTTTCTGGTTACTACTGATAGAGAACATTTTTAATTGGTTATGGTCATTTATATTTCCTCATTGTGCATAAAGTATTTATAACTTTTTGTCTCTGTTCAGTTTTCTTGTTGACAGAAAGTATTTAAAAAATACAGCCAGGTGCAATGGCTCTTATAATCTCAGTCACTCAGGAGACTGAGGTAGGAAGATTGCAAGTTCAAAGTCAGCCTCAGGAACTTATCAAGTCCCCTAAGCAATTTAGGAAGAACTTTAAATAAAATATAGAAAGAACTGATGATGAGACCCAGTGGTTGACCCCCTCTGGGTTGAAACCCCAGAACCAAATAAATAAATAAATATATAAGCAAACAAATAAAAATTTTAAAAGATATAGTTAATATTAATTTATTTTTACCATTCATTGGAAATATCCCTTTTCCACTCTGTGACTTGCGTTTAGATGTTTTGTGCTGTTGTTTGTGTAAAAGAAAGTTTAAAATTTAATGTATTCAAATTCCAATTCTTTCCTTTCAGATATATGCTTTTCATGTCTTTTAGTTAAGTAATATTTCTCTATGTCCACAATATAAATGTTTAATTCCTTATATTTTTCAAAATGTTGAAACAGTATTTTTTCTGTGGATATAAAATCTACCTGGAATTGATTGTTTATTATAGTGTGGGGTAGAAATCTGTATTCATATTTTTATGTGTTTACATGCAATTTTCCCCATCCATTTATTACCTACAACAATTTCAACTCCGGTGGTGTCTCAGTAACTATGGGGTTATCACACATTGTTAAGTCTGGTTTTGAGCTCCCAATTCTAATCATGTATTCTCACATTTCCCTGCTCCTGTTGGAATTAGCACACTTTCTTAAGAACTGTGGCTTCTAAAGAAGTCCTGTGAACTCATGGAGCAAAATTCTTATTTCATTCTTCCCTTCCGACATCATCTTGTCAAATGTGATGATTTAAACCCAATGAAACTGAGGATGACCATATCACATTATGTGATTAAATTCTATTTGGGTTTGCATTGGACTTGCATTAAATTCAGAAAATACTTGAAAGAAAATTGTTCTTTATGATCCTGTATCTCCATGATCACAGCATAGGGTACATACATTTATACCCTTTTTCCATGACTTTGGAAGAAAGTGTAATAATTTCATCCTCAATGATCTTGGTTAATACTTGCTTAATTATTTCCTAGGTACTCTATTGTTGGAACTGCAATAAAATGTGTTATTTAAATTGGTGAACTTTTGGAACTGCCTGAATACCAGATCAGATGGAATGATATGACACTATGTATGCCATTGCTGGCCTTTAGGTGAATCAAGATATGTTTACTCACACTTCACATGTGTTTGCACAATGAGATGTTTCTCTTTATTAAATTTTCAAAACTTTTGTTGAGGTGGTCTATAAATGCTATTGATGATTTAGATTGATGTCACACAGGTATAATTATTTTGCTTGTATCTTTCTATGTAAAAATAATAAAATATTGATATGCATTTTCATTTATTTGTAACCCTAATCAGTATGTGCCAGTGTAGGAATCTTAGCTATTCGGCTTCCATAACTAGTATAGAACTAACCAGAGGCTGGGAATGTGAGTCTCTCTTCCTTAATACTGATTTTCGAGAAAATGCTTTTAAAGTTCTATGATACAACATGGTATTTGCTGAGATTTTAATAAACATTTTTATTGGATTAAAAAATTTCTTCCTACCTTTATTGTCCAAAGATATTTTTAAAAAATCATAAATGAAATAATTTTATTAAATATATTTCACAAACTATGGCTCTAAATATGTTATTTTTTAATTTGATCAATTATGACATAATATCCTGCAATTTTTTATTATCTGATTATAATTTTAAATGTCTGATTATTTATTTTACGTAGAATAATTTTATTCACATAAAATATAAGCAATTTTATATTTTAAAATTGTATAATTATAATGGCTTTTCATTTTCTTCTCTGATCTTTTGTGTGTTTTTTATTCCTAAGATTGGATATATTTGCTTCTTCATTAATATTGGTAGAACTTTATCATTTCAGCATTTTATCAAATTTTATATTTTTATTTATTTAATTTATTTATTTGGTATCAGGGATTGAAGCCAAAGGCACTTAATCACTGAGTCACATTCCCAACCCTTTTATTTATTTGTTTTTAGACATAGTCTTGCTAAAATGCTTAGGACCTCACTAAATTGCTGAGGCTGACCATGAATATACTATCCTCCTGCTTCAACCTCTTGAACCCCTGCAATTACAGGCATGTGCTGGCACATCCATCTTCAAATTTTACTTTCTTTCAATACATAAATATTATTATTTGGGGGTTTCTTTTGAACTTATTTACCTGAGTTATTTTATTCTGGAAATTTATTTGCATTTATTTTGCTTTCCTAACATTTTTGGAAATGGAATATATTTGGTTTTTAGTCATGCATTTTTAAGATAAATTTCCTCAACTATCTCTTCATTATTATTTTATTTGTGTTTGATTTTGCCGTATTGGGGATTGATGTCTACCACTGAGTTACAGCCCCATCCCTTTTTATGTTTTACTTTAAGATAGGATCTCCTTATGTTGCCCTGGCTGGCCAGTCACCCTCCTGACACAGCCTCCTGTGTAACTGAATTATAGGTATGTGCTGCTGCTGCTGGCTTCATCAATATTTTATATTTATGGAATATAAGAAGACTTTGTTGCTAATTGTGTTTAACTATAGTAAATATTTCTGTTACAACATTTATATAATCACTTCAGTCCAATTAATACATTCACAAATGTTTATAACCAACAGATTTTACTAAGGTTTTAAGATACCACCGTAACATTTTTCTTATTTTTATTGCTTTGGAAAAATTGAGACAATAATATAATTCTCTATATGATATAATTCATTTTTTTAAATAAACATTTTTTATTACTAGTTGTGGACTCTTCTTAGATATTTAAAATGATCTATTGTTGACTCCTGTTTAGAACACAAAGTTGAAGTTTCCTCATACTTCCATGCTCCTGGGTCCTCCCCGACATACACTACTTCCTATTCTCTTTAAATCCTAACTAGCCTTTATTGCAATTATTGATTGAACAATCTAATTTATAACTGAGTCATAAGCCAGAGTAATATTGAATTTATTATTTAATTGTAGTGATCCAGAATCAATAGCTGGCATTATTTTCAGTAACTTTGTGTACTCATGTCTAATATTCTCCCAAAGTCAAACATTTCCTTACAACGCTATTGAACAGCTGGGAAATCTTGGAGGCATCCCTCTTGCCCCTGCTTATAGCTATTATATCTCAACAGTTTGCTTTCTGGGCCTGGAACACAAATTTATAATTTCTTTTTGAATATTAACTGAACAGAAATCTTCACATTTTTTCTGTGGTGGAAAAACCTTTTCCTTGCTTCTATATCTTGTTATTTTATGTACTTTCCCACTTCAATTTTTTTAAATTAAAAAAAATTAATTGACATAATAATTGTATATACTATGAGATACAGTGTTATAACTGAATGTATCCATGTAATTACATATATACTTATATATGTACATATATATATGTAATCAGGAAAGTGAGCATATCTGTGGGTTGGTAAATGTCAACTTCATCTTTTCATGTCATCTTGAGGTATATAATAAATTGTAGTTATCCTCTATGCCATAATATCCTAGAAAATATCTAAGGACACTTTGATAGCCATTATTCAATCTCTGTCTATCCTTGCTTCTTCCCATTCCAAATTTCTATTAACTAGTCCAATTCCTACTTCTGTAAGATCAACTTTGTTAGCTTTCTCAAATGACTGAGAATGTATAGTATTTATCTGTGTGCTTGGTTTATTTCACTTAGTATGAAAGGTATATGTCCCAAGGAAATGAACATATGTCAAAGAGATACCTTCACTTCTGTGTATTTTATCAATATGTTGCAGAGATATTGACAATAGTCAAGATACAGAATCAACAGAGGTATCCATCAATGGATGAGCAGATATAGAAAATGTGTTATAAATACACAATGGAATATTTTGCAGTCATATAAACTAATACTGTCATTTGCAGTGACATGGATGGAACTGGAGAACAATGTTAAGTGAAATGCTCTTCCATTTTTCTGAAAACCACCTCAAAATTATTCTGAAAATGAGTACATGGAGCATAATCTTTTGGATAATTCGTAATCTCACAATTTCTCTACACATTATTGAAAATTTTGTTTTGTGTTGAAATCTACATTTGTTTTCTTCAAATACTTGAACCATTATTCCATTGTTTTCTAGCTTCCTGTGCTGTTGATAAAAATCATTTCCATTCTGAGACCTAGTTTTTAATAGTTTTTATTTTTTTTCTTCCCTGAAGTTCTTAAAAATTATTATTCTTATTTTTAGTTGGTTGAGATTGAGTATGCTGTTTTGATGAGGGTATTTTATTTTACATTATTCTGCAAGCTCATTGAACACTTTACAATCTCAAATTGTATGTTTTCAAATTCTGTACACTTTATTAATTTCTTCCCATTACATTTTCCATTTTGTTTATCTTCTTATATTTCTATATTTCTTGCCCTTTTTCTCTCTCCTCTTCCCCTATTATTGGGAAGTTGGCCTTCCTGAACTGATCCTCTAAATGCCTGACTTTTTCTATTTTATTTTTTATACCTCTTGATTTACTTCCTGCAAGATTTTCCTAAGTTTATCACAAGACTTTTTTACAACACTTTTTTGTGTATTTTGATTTCCCAGAGAGCACTTCAAATTTACATTTTTAAAAAATTTTAACATTCATGTTGTATTGTTAGGTAACATATATTTCACTTCTTTCTAAGGATGTTAATAGATATATTCCTTAGTTTGGTGATAACCTTTTCCTTGCACTGTTCTAAAGAATAAATTTCCAATGACTTCTTTTCCTTCTTCTTTGTTCCTTTTTTTTTTTAATTAGCTGTTGTTATACCTTTTATATGAGAAGTATGCTTAACTGATAAGTGAACTTTACTTGTCCTTTAATATTCAAAATTAAGCAGTAAAATAATTAGCAGTAATTTAACTCAAAGTTGAGCAACTAAAAGAATTAGTGGCATCAGTACCTAAATGGGATTGAGAATTCTCAAGTGGTCAGTTACCGTGTCGGGGGTTCAGTGGGATTCTTGCCTTGTTTTTGGAGGCAGGTATCTCTGCTTCCCCATATGCTGCTCAGTTTCCCCAGAAAGGGGTTCTCTGTGGAAAGTGGGGTTAATCCTCTGTGGCTGTTTTCTAGAGGCAATGAAATTTGCTCTCGCTCAACCTATTGTGTAGGAAGCCCTCATCTCATGCAGGGGAAATAGTTACCCACTGGCTGGGCAGGGCAGGGAAGGAGAAACTGAGGATCTATCTCCTTCTTTTATATATTTTCAACCAATTTTCTATTTTTAACTTCACCCAATGTGATTCTTCTCTTTGTAAAGATACACAATGATTCTGATTTTCAAGTTCTTACTGAGTTTCCAGGATGAATCAAGTTATTACTTCCTAGGTTTAACTGGCAGTATCTTTTATTCTAGAAATTGATTTTCAATTTTATAAATCTATGCCACCACATTGTAATTTCCTCTCCCTCATTGCCTTTGCATTGGTGAGCTTACATCTTCATTTTATAATAGAATTTTTGGGGCAGTTTTAGGTTCATGACAAAATTATGAGGTATAGGGTTCTCACATACCCCCTGCACCCACACACCTATGGTCTTTCCCACGGTCAATGTCCCACACCAAGGTTTTACATTTGTTACGATTGATGAGCCTATATTGACATATCTTCATCACCTTAAGTCCATAGTTTACAACAGGGCTCACTCCTGATGTTGTAAATTCTGTGGATTTGAACAAATGTAAAATAACCTATATCTACCAGGATATGCTCACTCAGAGTAATTTCACTGCTTTAAAAATTATCCGTATTTTGAGTATCTATGCCTTCCTCTCCCGTAACTCCTACAACCAGTGATCTTTTGAATATCTACATAGTTTTGTCTTTTCCAAATTGTCATTGGAATCATACAGAATGTATATTTTTTCAGATTAGTTTCTTTCACTTAGTAATATGTTTGAGAGTTATCTTCATGTATTTTCATGACTTGATAGCACAAATATTTTTAATACTAAATAATATTCCATTGTCTGGATGAATGTCAATTAATCACTCACCTAATGAAGGACATTTATTGCTTCCAAGTTTTAGCAATTTTTAATAAAGTTTATATTAAAATTCATGTGTGAGTTTTTGTGTGCATAGATTTTCCACTATTTTGACAAATATCAAGGAACACCATTATTGAATCTTATGATAAGAGTGTCATAAATTTGGTATGAAACCTCCAAACTATCTTCCAAAGTAGTTACAAAATTTTGGATTTCCAAGAGAAATGAATTAGGTTCCTGTTTTATACACCTTAACTGGGATTTGGAATGATCAGTGGTAACAATTTTGGCCATTTTAGTAGGGTGTGGGGTGGTATCTCCTTGCTTTAATCTGCATTTTGTTAATAAAATATGATGTAGTCCACCATCTTTTCTTATGTTTCTTTTGCATCCATGTATCTTCTTTGGTGAGGTAGGTGTTCAGGTCTTTGGTCTATTTTTTAATTGGATTGTTCATTTTCTTAGTGTTGAGTTTTAACTTTTTTTTGTATATTTTGATTAACAGACTTACCACATACATCTTCTGTAAATTATTTTCCCAGTTGGCAGCTTTTATTTTCTGTTCTCTTGACAGTGTATTTTGAAGAGCAAAAGTGTTTAATTTCATTAAGGTTTAGCTTATCAATTCTTCAATTCATAGATTATGACTTCATGGTTGTATATCTAAAAAGTCATTGCCAAACCCAAGATCATCTAGATTTTATTCTGAGTTATTTTCCAAGAGTTTTACCCTTTTGTGTTTTACCTTTTGATCTATAAATCTAGTATGAGCGAATTTGTTTTGAAGGGTGTAAGGTCTATGTCTAGATTCCCTTTTTCCTTTCTGTATTTTGCTAAAGAAAAAGAAATCTGATGTCCAGTTGTCCAGTTGTTCCAATACCATTTGTTGAAAAGACTGTCTTTTCTTCAAACACATCTAATGCTCTTTTGTAAAGATCACTTGACTCTACTTATGTAGATATATTTTAGGGCTCTGTATACCATTCTATTAATCTATTTATTTAAAATTTGTTAACAACTACTCTTTCTGGAGTGTTGTTGCTTGATAGTAAGTCTTGAAGTCAGATGATGTTGGTCCTCTAATTTTGTGTTCCTTTAGTATTGTGTTGGATAACTCATGACCATTTTCTTTTATATATAAGCTTTTGGATCAACTTGATATCCACAAAATAAATTTCTTGGATTTGACTGAGATCATGTTGAACCTACAGATCAAACTAGAAGAGATGATATCTTGATAATATTGAGAAATCTCTCTATACGTGGCCTTTGAACATGTCTCCATTCATTTCTTGTTTCCTTGATTTTTTTCATCAAAATTTTGTAGATTTCTTCTCATGCATCTTGTGCATACTTTGTTTTATTTATAAAGAAGTATTTCATTTTGGTGATGTTAATACAAATGATATTGCTATTAAATTAAAATTCTACTTTTTATAATAAAGAATTGATTCCTGAATATAATTTTAAAATAGAAGAGACAATAAGCTAGGGTCAGTGGTGCATAACTAATCCCAGTGACTGGGAGGCTTAGGCAGGAGGATTGTAAATTCAAGGCCAGCTTAAGCAACACAAGGGGACCCTGTCTTTAATAAAATATAGAAAAGGACTAGGGGTCACTCGGAGTTCTTTTCTTTGGATGCCTCTGCTGCCTGCACTGCTACCAAAGGCCCTGCTGCTGCCCACCAGTTCTCCAGGTGTGCTACACTGCCGCCACCCAGAGGTCTGCGGCCAGAGTGCCTGCAGGTTTGGTTGCATGAAGCTACCTCCATCTTGGGACATCAGCCAGAGCCACCACCCCCATCTTGGGACACAGCCCTCTCTGTCTAGGGATACCTGCCTGGATCCAGAAGTTCAGTGTTGGGGTGCCTGTGAGTTTGGCTGCACCTGGGTCTTTCTGCTGGAGTGGTGGTGACCACCATCTTGGTGCTTCTTCTCAGGGTCACTCCTCTATATTAGTACATCCTTTGCAGTCTCTCTGAAAGTTAGAACAGTATTGAGATCTTGGGACTGCAATGGAGCTGAGCCTGAGGTGTCCGAAACCCAGATTCAAGGGATAATGACTGGTTCAGTGTTGTCCTGTCTGGGCCTGGCAATCATGTGTAAAGTCAGAGACAGGGCTGAGAAACCTTTGGCACAGAATAGAAGACACTGTGACCAACCCACATAAACACAATTATCTCATTCTAGATAAACATGCCAAAAACATTCACTGGAGAAAAGATAGCCTTTTCATTAAATGGTGGTGGTAAAACTGGAAAGCCATATGTAAAAAAATGAAATTAAACCCCTATTTTTTACCTGGCATGAAACTTAACTCTATGTGGATAAAACTTAGGCACTAGTACAGAAACCCTGTGCCTAATAGAAGAAAAATTAGGCACAAATCTTTACCATGTCACTCTAGGATTTGACATCCTTAACAAGAATCCTAAAGCACAAGAAGTAAAATTAAGAATCAGCATGTGTGATGGATTCAAACGAAAAAGCTTCTTCTTGGCAAAGGGAACAATCAATAATGTGAAGAGAGCACCTATAGAATAGGAGAAAATCTATTTTTCATGCTCCTCAGATAGAGTATTGATTTCCAGGATATATAAACCACTCATAAATCTTAACACAATAAAAACAAACAACCCAATCAATAAATGGGCTAAAGAACTGAACGGACATATTACAGAAGAAGAAATACAATCAATCAACAAATATATGAAAAATGTTCATCATGTCTAGCAATTAGAGAAATACAAATCAAAACTACTCTTAAGATTTTATCCCACACCAGTTGGAATGGCAATGATCAAGAATACAAGCAACAATAAATGTTGGCAAGGACATGGGGGAAAAGTAGACTCATACACTGCTGGTGGGAATGCAAATTGGTGCAATCATTATGGAAAGCAGTATGGAGATTCCTCAGAAAGTTTGGAATGGACCCACCATTTGACCCAGCTATCCTACTCCTTGGTTTATACCCAAAGGACTTAAAATCAGCATACTACAGTGACAATGTTTACAGCAACTCAATTCACAGTAGCTAAACTATGGAACCAACCTAGGTGCCCTTCAACAGATGAATGGATAAAGAAAATGTGAGATATATATATATAATATATATATATATATAGTATATTGTATATTGTCAATGTCATTGTCAATGAGATTTTAATAGGAATTGCATTAAATCTGTGTAGTGCTTTTGGTAGTAAGGCCATTTTGACAATATTAATTCTGCCTATTCAGAAGCATGGGAGTTCTTTCCATTTTCTAAGGTCTTCTTCAATTTCTTTTTTTAGTGTCCTGTAGTTGTTTTTTTTTTTTTTTTCCTTTTCCATTTGTTTGTTTGTTTGATTGATTGAGTTTTTTGCTTTGTTTTGTTTTGTTTTGTTTTTGCAGTGCTGGGGATTGAACCCAGGGCCTTGAGTTTGAGCTTGTGAGGTAAGCACTCTACAATGTGTATTGTATATACATTGTACAATATTGTATACAATGTATATTGTATATATATACATATATACACATATATCATATATATACATATATATGCATATATATCATATATACATATATACATATATATCATATATACATATATATCATATATATATGATGGAATACTACTCAGCCTTAAAGAAAAATGAAATCAAGGCATTTGTTGGTAAATGGTTGGAGTTGGAGAATATCATGCTAAGTGAAATAAGCAAATCCCCCCAAACCAAATGCCAAATATATTCTCTAATATGAAGATGCTAATTCACGATAAGGGTGGGGGTGACTAGGGAAGAATAGAGGTATTTCAGATTAGGTAGAGGCAAATGAAGGAGTGGAGGAGTTATGAGAGTAGAAAGGATAGTAGAATGAATCAGACATTATTACCCTATGTACATATATACCTATAAAACTGGTGGGATTCTATGTCATGTACAATCAGAAGAATGATATGTATACTCCATCTATATATGATGTATCAAAGTACATTCTACTGTCATATATGATTTAATTAGAACAAATTTTTTTAAAAGATTATTTTTAAAAAAGGACTGAAAATGTGACTCAGTGGTTATGCACCCCTGGGTTCAATCCCCAGTACCAAAAGAGAAAGAGAGAGAAAGAGAGAAAGAGAGAGAGAGAGAGAGAGAGAGAGAGAGAGAGAGAGTGTTCTCACATAAAAATATAAAGATTAGCTAAAAAACAAAACAAATATGTAGTATAGTAATAAGGCAGTCTTTGAGATGTAGGAATGATCAACCATATTGACAATTATTCTCTTGTGCCCTTGGGCAAATCATCCATTATTTTCAATTGATGTTTTGGTTTATTATATCAGAATTCTTTGTGCTGAATTCTCTGGTTGTTTGCTTCTATACATATCTATTAAGTACCAAGTACATGTTTAAATGATCATCTTATTTTTAAGCAAGAATGACTGCTTAAAAAAGCCAGTGCACATGATTATTTCCTTCAAACCTATGTATAGCTTAACTGATTATATTTCTGTTGATTGGAGGCTACCTGAACAGATGGTCTGATAACTAAATTGGCCTCCAATAAAGATGGTCCTATGGTTGACTTCTCTCTAAATACTGATATTTATACCCTTCCCACCAACTTCTCTCTTTCCTACCCAAATTAATCGACTTTGAGATGTACTTGTGTAATGTAGATTCAAGTAAATGAATTTCATGCTTTAATTTATAAATAGCACTATGTTACCTTTATCAATTGGATGACTTTTGCAATGAAACAGGAGACTATAAAAGATACCCAAATAGATGTGCAGTTGATTGTACTTGTCCTTGTAACATAAAAAGAAAATAATATATGTATAGTTTCCCTCCTTTCTGTCCTCTAGCAGGTCATATTTAAATTTATTGTGAAAAAAAGCGGAGAAGATTATAGGGTTTTTTTTGTGATCAAACACATTTTCCAATTAGTCTTGGCATCTTAATATAATGACGATGAATGTAATTTATTTAGCTACGTCCTACATGAAAAACTTTTATAAAGAAATGTGTCTATTGTGGGATAATTTGTTTAGATCAAAAGATACAACTAACTTGTAAAGTCTTTGAATTAAGATTGCTTTTAAACTGTGTTTTCTTGTATTTGTCTTTCCTGCTCATATATGACTTTGCTAATTCAAACATTGTAGAGGTTAGTTTTTTTCAATTATTTTTTTAAAGAACTCATCTACAGCAATAATCCAAATTGCCTCTTATTTTTTTTTTTTTCCCTCAAGTAAATAATTTCAATTGAGATGGCCACTGGTGAACACAATGACGGAATCATGCCAGCAACCACATGGATAACTTCAAGCAGTTCCTTGCCCAGTTGAGTCTGGTGCTGAGGACCATGGCCATAACTGATACCTTTGTTTTACTCTTTGGGAAACCTTGAGATGGAGGATCCTGCTAAGCCATGCCTAGATGAGAGACCCTTCGAATGGCTGTGAGATAGTAAATGCATGTTATTATTTTAGGCTACATTGACATTTTTTTTTTTAATTTATGGTTCTGGTGTTTAAACTCAGGAGCTAGTAGAGTTATCACTGAAGTGTGTTGTCAGTGAATGACATCCCCATCCCAGGGTCAATTTGTTAAGAAGAAATAGATAACTAGCCGGGCACAGTGCTGCATGCCTGTAATCCCAGCAGCTTGGGAGGCTGAGACAGGAGGTTCATGAGTTCAAAGCCAGTCTCAGCACCTGTGAGGCATTAAGCAACTCAGTGAGACCTTGTCTCTAAGTAAAATACAAAATAGGGCTGGGGATGTGGCTCAGTGGTTAAGTGCCCCTGGGTTCAATTCCTTGTACTCCCCCCAAATAGATAACTAATGCAAGATCAGAAAACAGTTTATGTATTCATATATGTATGTACATACATGTATACATATATACACATGTACATGTATATGCACTGATGCTCTTTGACTTGTGACAGTTGCTGATAAACTCATTGCAACTTGAAAAATATTTTAAGCTTAAAATGCATTTAATATAAGCTAAACTACCAGGTATGATAGTTTAGCCTAGACTACCTTAAATGTACTCAGAATACTTTCATTACTTAACTATTGGGCAAAATCATATAACACAAACCCATCTTTCATATGTGATTGCATGACTCACTGGGATCTGCAGTTTTCTACCACTGCACAGCATTGTAAGAGTATGGTATCACATATCACTACCCCAGAAAACGATCAAAATTTAAAATTCAAAGTATGGGTTCTATTGAGTTCAAATTACTTTTGTATCATTAAGTCACAAAATCTTGAATCAGCCATTCTAAACCAGGGATCATCTCTGTGTGTATATATATAATTGCTATCTTCATTGACAATAACAGAAGCAGTCTAGACAATTAGGAAAAAAAATGGCAGAAAACTTGCAATAATTGGAAGATGTCAGCAGGAAAATGATGACTAGTCAGTAGCTATTGACACAGAGAAGTTCTCTGACCTTGCCCTTGAAGGTATAGAAACTTGTTTCATAAGTAATTCAAAATTTGAAGAAGAGTGATTCATGTGAAAGAAGAACATGTGGTATGAAAAGTAGAGAAGTACATGCACATGGATTAGCTCTAATAGGACTATGAATTAAGAAGCTCAAGGCAAAATTGAGAACCTTTTCTCCCAGCAGGACTTCTGGTGCACCTGCACACCTGATGTTTCCATCTTGGAAAGGAAGAAGTCCTAATCCTAATGCCAGCTTTCCTGGCAACTTATGGATAGGTGGTAACACAATATTTCTCTCTGGTTCTCCTTGTTGCAGTCTTCTCTTGCTCAGTAGCCTGGCAAAAGCTTTTCCTTAGGTGATACAAACCTTCTTCTCCTAAGCCTGAGCCAAGGGATATTTTATCTCTGAAATGACATTTGCTGGTCTCTGAGCTTATTAACTGTGTTAATTTCACAGCTTAGCGTTTGACATCTGAGCTTTCATGTATGTGCCTGGAGGGCACATGACTCATTAAATAGAATTCCATAATAAGGGAAATCAGAAAAACTCTCCTTGAAATTTTATTTCCCAATATTTTGAGAGTGGATCTTACTAAGTTGCTGAGGCTGGGCTTGAACTTGGGATCTCCCTGCATCAGCCCTCTGAGTAGCTGGGATTACAGGTGTACCCCATCATATTCAGCATAGTTACCATTATTTATTGCTTTATGGAATTCTAAAAGAGCACCCAGGAAGTGTGTAGTTAGCTAATCTTGGGATTCCAGTGTCTGTCAAAATTTCATTTCCCTTTTCATACCCTTTATATTACTATATTTATCCAAGCTATTGTTCTCTCATCTACATAAGTGACATAATAATTTCTACTTCAGAGTTTTAAAGTGAGTACCCAATAAGTAAAAACAAATAATGCTTAATTACAATCATAAAATTTCCCAAGTACTTGGCTAACACTCTTACATAGCTACTAATTTTGGTCATTATAACTTTCTAAGATAGTATAATTATGACTCTAATTTTATTGAAAAGAGAAATAAGGCTCAGATCAGTCAACTAACATGCAATAGGTAAGGGAGTTTAGACGTGAGCCTGTGCAATGTTCTCTTAAGAAGTATGATTATCTATTTCTGCTAATTGAAGCTAAATGAAAATATATTTAGTAGAGAAACCAGAACAGTTACAGAATATTACAGTGTGCACTACAGATTGGGTAGTAATTGTTTAGTTCTTAATTAAGCATTCTAGGATCCATGGTCCAACATAAATCATTGAATCTCAATTTTCTTATTTTGGAGTTTTCTCGATGCTGGAGATGGAACCTGGTGCCCCATGTTCACTAGGCAAGCACTTTACACCACCCTGCCCTAATTCTAACCTTTCTTATTGGTCTCATATAAAATAGTAAATTTTATATTTTTCTCTGACTTATTTTGTTCTATTTTAAATGATGAGAGACTAAATAAATATCAGAAGAACACTGAATCCTGCCTCGTGGTCCTCTTTTTCTACTTCCTTTCTTCCTTCATTTGTTGGTTTCATTATTTGTTCTTTCCTTTCTTTTTTTTTGCTAATTCATACAACCTACTTTGTTGCAGATATGATACTACTTACTGAGGAAGCAGGTCAGCATGGATTCAGGTACAGGCACTCCTGAATGTTTATTTGAATTCCATGGTGTGGTTCCTCCTGAGTTGAGCAGGACTTATACTCCATGTCATTCTCACCCAGGTCCCAGATGATCGTGCCTACCCTTGTGCAGTTGTGCACTGGCTCAGAAAGTTCTGCAGGGAGGACACAAGTGTCACTCCCATGTACCTCTCCTAGGCCAGAAGAGTCCCATGGCAACAGTTAATTTTAAAGGGATTAAAAAATGTAATCCTGCCACAGGAAACCACTTCACTGAAGTGTCTCTGGCTTCACTCCTTGCAAGTTCAAGGAGGCAGGAACATTTCACCATTCACTCATTTCCAACCCATTACTGCATTCTCACATCATTTTTCATTTCTTCATTTGGCCATTCATTTATTGAATGCATAGCAAAAGTTAGAAACTGGAGAGAGGGTGAGTAACAAAATAAATAAATAAAAGAAAATGTCCATTCTCATAGAATTGAAATTGCAAAAGAGGGAAAATAAATAAAATATGTCAGAATGGCGGTGGTTTGACACTGAAGATGAAGCAGGGAAAAAGGGAAGAAGAATGATAACGTGTGAGAAGAGACTACACTTTAAACAGGGCAATTAAGACAGTCTAGCTGTGAAAATGAAATTAAGCAAAAACCATAAAGAAATGAGAGATGAGTCTGAGCCATATTACCTGAGGGGAAAATCATGCATTCAGAAAGAACAGAAAACTCAATGCCCTGAGGCACATCACACCCACTATCAATCTGCTCTTAATGAAACCTAGAAAGAAACAATGTGACTGAACTAGGCAGTGAGAAAGAATATGGCATTGAGGTTCTGGAGTCCAGATGAAGTACCCAAAGGTCATCAGAATCCTTCAAACTCTGAGAGGTCTCTGGACAGAGATTCTCCTGGTCATTCAGGTCTCACTGGATTTGATCTGTTCTATTACACAGCCTGCTCCTAAAATCAGACTATAAGAACAAGGGCAAAAAAAAAAAAATTATTGGTTATTAGAGGGCGTCTAAGATTCATCTGTGGTACAGATTGAATCAGAGGGAGAGAGAGAGAGGAGAGAGAGAGAGAGAAGTCACTTGTGGAAATGCCGGTCAGCTAGGATCTCCCCAAATCCTGGACCATGACAATTTGAACGGCATAAATATAGAGCACAAACTGATAAGTAAACCATGCCATTATGGTTTAGATCTGAAGTGTCTCCCAAAAGTTCAGGTGTGATACAAAGTAAGAAAGTTTGGAAGTGAACTGATTGGGTTATGAGATCCTTATCCTAATTGCTGCATTAATCCAATGATATGGATTAACTAGGCAGTAACTGTTGGCAGGTATGGTATGGCTGGAAGAGGTGGGTCACTGGGGCATACCTTTGGGGTTTATCCTTTGTTGCATACCTTTGTTCCTGATTGTCTTGTTCTGAGCAAATTTCCCCCTTCATGCCCTCAAGGCATGATGTTCTACTTTACCTTGGACCCAGAGCTATGGGGCCAGCTCCATGGACTGAACCTCTGAAACCATGAGCCCCAAATAAACTTTTCCTTCTCTAATTGTTCTTGTCGTCTATTCTGGTCACAGCAGTGAAAAAACTAAAACATAAATCAGTACCAAGAAGAGGAGTCATTGCTCTGACTAAACTGACCATGTGATTCAATAACTTTTGGAATTGGTTTGTAGGGGGAAAAATTCTGAAAAGTTTAGAGATACATACTGGAAATGTTTTGGATTGTTTTAAGCAGAGTTTAGTGGGACACTGTAGTGGGAGCTCAAAAGGCAAGAATACCAATAGAACTGTGGACAGCAATAATGAGCTCATGAAGTTTCAGAGCAGAAGAGGACTCTCCTGGAAATTGAACTAGAGGTCATTTGTATTAATTCAGACAAAGAAGTTGTCCATCTTTTACCCATATCCTGAGACTTTCTGTGATGCTGAATTTAAAGATGAAGGACTAACTTATCTGGCAGAGGAAATTTTAAGGCAATAAAGTATACATGGATAGTGTTGGTTTCTGCTTTGATAAATAGGAGCAGAAAGCAGAACAGAAAGATTTGAGAAACTTGATTTGGACAGAAATGTGTGAGCAAAACTGAGGTTAAGGAAGGTATGGTTGTTAAAGGAATTATAATCATTAAAGAAATGCTAAGTATTTTAAGCAGAATCAATAGGAAGATGGCCTGGGTATCTCAGGAACTGACAAGACCACACCCATCTCAGGCTCCAGGGTGCAAAAGTGAAAGAGTCCTTTGATAAGAGACCAAGGGACCACCTTATTTGTACTGTGGTCCTAGGATATTGTTTTACCAAGCTCAGCTGCCCAAAGGCTGCTGCAGCTGTGGTATCAGGAGGCTTGGCTATGACTCAAGATAGTAATAGACCTTGGCATCAACCACATGATGTTGATGCAGCAAGAATACATAATGCTGCAATTAGGGGTCATGAAAACTTGCATTGAAATTTCAAAATACCTTATATGCCAGGAAAAATTAGGCAGGGTTGGAGTCCCTGCAAGGCTGCCCTTGAGAGTGTGATGCATGAAGATGTGGGAAGAAAGCTGAAGCTGCAGTGGGGAATCCTGAGATTAAGAGATGCTGATAACTGGATGTCTGCCAAGGAAAGAAGCAGGAATGAGGCAGAGACAAGTCAACAGAGAGGCCATGTGGGCTGCAACCAGCAAGGTCCAATCAAGAGAGCATCATAATGACAGGAGCCCCATATGCTGGACAGGGAGCTATTTGTTTTCCCAGTTGGATTTTGGTCTTGCTTTGGTCTTAGTCCTTCTTTCTATGCCTTTATTTCTTCTTTGTGGGATAGAAATGTTTACTCTATGCCAGTATATGTGGGAAATGTATTACTTTCTTCAGATCTTTCAGGGAAAAATGTCCAAGAGTTTGCCTTTAGTCTCAGAAGAGATCTTGAACTTGAACTTTTGAGTAATGCTGGAACTGCTGGAATTGCTAAGACTAGGAGGACTATTAAAAATTGACTAATTTTTTTTGTTTTGTTTTGTTTTGTTTTTGGTGAGATCAGTATGAGCCAGTGGCAGAATATTATAGTTTGAATATGTGGTGATATGGTGTCCTCCAAAAGCTTAAATGTGATAATGAATAAATCTTTAAAGGTGAAATGATTAGATTATGAGAATCATACCTACTGAGTGAATTAATTAATGGATATGAGTTAACCAGGTGGTAATCATAAGAAGGTTTGGAGTAATTGGAGCAATGGTAACTGAGCTCTTTCTCTGTCTCCTGATTGTCATGTCCAGAGTTAATTTCCTTCTCCATGTCCTTCTGCCATGACCTATGGAGTTGGCTGACCCTGGAAACCATAAACCCCAAGTAAACTTCTTCCTCTACTTGTTATTATCAGAATTTTTGGTCACAAAAAAAAAAAAAAAAAAAAAAAAAAGAAGCTGACTAAAATAGACTCTTAATTTGTGCAAGGGTTGGTGCTGGTTTCTTAGCAGAATTAAATTTGACCCTGCCTAAACTCCACCAAGTCAATATTACTGTGTGAATTTAATGCAAAATATAGTGCTAGAAAAAGGGTTTGTTAGAATTTTCTGGTATAAAACAGAAGAAAATAACCAGAATCTCAGAATTAGGCTATTTTGACATGACACAAGAAAGTGCAATTAACTCTTTTTCATAAGAGAAGCAGGCTTTGTTTTGTTTTTGTTTTCATTTGTAGACTTAGGGAAGATCTGTTTACAAACACAAGAACTTTTCAAAGTACGTCACTAGAATTTGAAAATAGAATAGCTGGCAAGGTATCATGGTAATAAGGATCAGGAAATATATTCTTATTCTAAAGATCTTTGCTCATTTATCTCCAAATTTGGAATGCTTCTTTGGAACTAAACTAATCACTCTATGCAATCAAGGTGAATTCTACCTAGTACAACTTCCTAGAATTAATCTTAACTAAGAGTCAATTAGCAGCTGAATGCTAGTCCTCACCGCACTCAACATGCCTGTTTCTGCCCAAGCACATCTTGTTGCTGAAATTGAAGTTGTCACTTTGATTTTGATCACATCATGTAGACACCTCACTTGATTTTTCAATGGGAATGAGAGATCAGTTTGTTGCTACCAACCATTCATCTCACTGCTTGGGAAAAAGTTTTCATTCACTTTGGGCTGGAGTTTATTAAACTCTATATCAATTTCTTATATATGGAGATTTAACCGTGATTCTTCAAATGAAAATTAAATGATATATCACCAAAATATTAAAGACATTGCTTGAACCCACAAAATAAGTAACTGTCCAATATTTTCATTGAATATTAAGTTTATAGGCTAAAGATGAACTTAAATTATCCTTTCAGTGAAATAAAATTTAAATAATAGTAAGAAATTTAAAACTACTTGAGGAAAAACAAGCTCCTTTTGTTTATTTAGGTAAAATGAAATGTTTAGAGAGATTGTTTAGAGAACAAGAAAAATCTTAGCAGTCAGGAAAAGTATGTAACTATGTCCTTCCTGTTTCATCAAACTGACCCATCAGATTTGATGGTTAATATAAAGATACAAAGACCATGGTTGTTTGGGATTCACAATCACCAAATCTGTCTCTAATTGGTAGGTAGTAAGGAACCAATTATGACATACTGGCTTGAATATACCTGCTTAAATAATGACATGTCTTGCTTCTTGTCCTATAAAGTACTTTTGGTTTCACCCATTTTTCTACCTTTCAGCAGTTTCCTTCATTAATTTGATAAATGATGTATCAGAGATTTTACATCAATTTATTTATTTAAGATAGATTCATGAAGACAAAGATTGTGGAAGATTGAAGGGTTTGAGCAACAAACTGACCAGATTTGCATTTAAGGAAGCTTTGTATTTGGGGGCTGAACTGAGATAATTAGAGACAGAGTTAATTCTATAACAGAAATAAATAAACAGGATTTGAGAAGGTGGGAGTATTCTATTTTTATGCTCTAATATAATGACTTGTCCCAAATAAACTATATTAGAGTTTAAATTGAAAACTATTTTCCATGAACTATCATCAACCATATATGGTTAAAGATTTGGTACATAGTATATAATATGTTGCACAAGTAGGCAATTGCAAGGAATTTCAAAAAGCTTATTAATTTACAAGTTAGAGAAAACTCATAGATTGTTGATACAAAATTAATGAATCCATGATCTGAAGTGTATGGAATAATAGTATTGGTGTCTATATGATTTTTAGGAACTTAATTTTAAGTTTCTATTTAAAAGAGGGCTTGTGCATTTATGTGTGTTTGCATGTATGTTTGTGTGTGTGTGTGTGTCTGTGTATGTGTACAGATATAAAACTGTGACATAGAAGTGCAAGAAGAGTAAATAGTTCTAGAAGATCTAAGAATACTAAAAAAAAAAAATTTCTCTACCTTAGAAGCAAGATAAGACCATGAATTCTACTAATTTTCTGTCCAAGAATATCCTTACATAATGCTTTCATGGTTATGGTGGAAATCCTTTATATTCTAAGGAAAATGCATTTTTCATGCTTTCTATATAAATTCTGACTCTATAGAGATGTTCCTACAAACCAAGGTCATGGCTGCTCTTTTTTTCCCCTTCCTGTAACACACAAAGAATGAGGAATGTAAGTGAGACCTGCCCTTTGGTTGTTATGTAGTTACTGAATTTATCTGACCGTACATTGCAAATGGTCAAACTGGCAAAACTGTTGATGTTGGTGTATAACTAGCACATAGAAACTTCTAGAGAATGCTCTCAGAATTTTGTTCTGAGCTTTTTCCTTTCTCTGATATTTCTTTTCTCTAGGAGTTTTTATTTTCTTTCCTTAGCTTAGTAAAATCTGAACGATAATATATATATATTTTATATATATATCTTTCTGTATATTTTGTGGTACTGTGAATTGAACAGAGGAGTGCTTTAATAATGAGCTATATTCCTCAGTCTTTTCTATTTTTAACTTTGAGACAAAGTTTCACTAAGTGACTCAGGCCAACTTCCAATTTGGGACACTCTTACCTCAATCTCTCAAGTCACTGGGGTTATAGGGATGCACCACTGTGCCCAGGTGAAACATTATGTTTTTAATAAAGAAAAATAATGTTCAACGTTCAAATGTTTCTGTAAATATCATTCACTTGCACTTTAAGATCTTGCATCTGCATGGAGTCTAAAAATGGAAAAAGGAATTACTTGTACAGTGTAAACACATACAAGTGGAAGTCTCTTTCAGCAGAGAAAGCTTCCTGATTAGCAGAGTGTATACAATTATAAACTCAATTGTTAAATCAAAACACATCCCTATCATCCTAGCATGTCACTTTTAATGGGCGATACATTCCCCAAGAAGCCAAGTTCTCTGCTAACAGTATTGAACCAAATCATCAAAATTCAAAGATAGGTCTATAAAATGTGAAATTCCATCAGCAAATTGCACAGTGGGCTGCAATATGGAGATTAATGGGTGGCCTGTCAGGTATTTTAATGTATGCCTTGATGGCTGAAACATATGTGATGATTAGTAAAGTTTTTGACCTGAGCAGTAAAAGATATAAAATAAAGGTTTGACACCTTCTGAATTAATAAAGCATCTGGTTACAGTGTATTTATAAATCACACACACACACACAAACATATACAAACACACACACGCACACACGCACACACAAGTTTAAAAATCCTATAACTGGATGCACTTTCCTGCAGGCATGCTGGGAACTCACACTGGCCTCTTCCTATGGATTCCTCCTAATTGAGGTTCTCTATGAAAACTCAACTGTTAACATCTCTGAAGAATCTGAGGATAGGAAAATTCACCAGCTTTAAGCCTTGAATATAAACCAACATCTGTAACTGGCATCACTCATATTTCTTTTAAGTTCCAAATACAAGATTTCTTTTTCCTAAGCCTGTTCAGAAATCTTCTCACCCAAAAAGCAATTTTCAATATTTTCTTTGAAGCATGTCACTGGAAACACAGAAGCTAAAAAATACACACCAGGTCAGAAGTGGTGGAATAAATAAATCCACTTTCACTTTGGTTATTGGTATATATTATGGGAGCCAGTAGAGGTGAAATATTGTAGGTTTACACAGGCAGATGTATCAGAGCAGTAAAGATAACTAAGACCAAAGTGTCATAGTGATCTGCCCTATTCTTTAGTGGTGGGCTTGTGACCTGAAGTGATGCTACTCTGATAATTTGGTTACAGTCATTAATGCTTAATGCTAAGTTTGTCCAACAGTGACACATAATTTGGAAAGGTGAAAGAAAATTTTTGGAGGTAGACATTTTCAGATGTAGGAGAACCATTACTTTTACTGAGAGATTACATTTTATTCATGATTAGATTTTCTATCCATTTCCAGGCCCAGGAGTTGAAATGCGAAAGTATAAAAATGAACACATGAATACTGCCTTTGGTAGCTCACCATTGGAAACCTGAAGATTACAGAAAATTATAAAGCAACCTGGAAAATACCAGGTGAAATGAGCAAAGTGTTCTTACACAGAATATAGGATATTATTCATCTTGGACAGGGAAGTACACTCAGAGTGAAAATTGAACAACAGTTTCCCAAACATTTCTTTGAAATGATTTGAAGTGGGGTTAACCTTTTTCCAAGGGAAAAAAAAAAGGTAAGAAATTTATCAGAAGATAGATTTTGTTTTTTCTGCAACAACTTTCCAAATATGAACTATTTCTGAAGGCAATGAACTTTCCACCAACAAAGTTGTTCAGATGTTGAGTAGCAGCTAGGGAAAGTTGTTGACAGGTTTCAACCTTGGCAGTTTATAGACCTGTGAAATCGGTAGGATATTTCTAGTTGGAAAACAATTCCCTAAAAGTAATTGTCAAGGCAGTTAGAATCCACAGGATTCATAGTTCTATTTTACTATAGGATCTTCAGTGTCTTTTGTAAGACATTTGTAAACACTTTGTCAGACAAGAAAGCACATTATTCTTGTCCCAGAATACATAAGGAGTGTTTACATTTACATTTCTGTAAATGTATTTCCAAATACATTTCCTTTCAGTGTATTTGTCTGGAAGCTGGTGGATTATGTTACTTGGTCAACAGTTTGGACAAACCAAACTTTTGGATGAGAGCACAGATAAGAGCCATCATATCCTTACCATCAAATCAGAATATGTTTTGCCTGTGTGTGCATTTTTGTGTGTGCTTATTTTCTTTATTTTCTGATTGAAGCAGGGATACATGACCATTTGAGAAAATGTTTGTAAATACAAAAATTGAAATTCACACAAAATATTCAGTGTTTTTTCAGTTACACATTTAGAACTAAGTTATTTCTATATTGTTACACAATATATTATTTTAAATCACATAAAGACCTTCTCTGAAATTATCACTGAAAATGCAATTTTAAAAGTCATGCAAGTTTATCCTACATTTGTACTATAATTCATTGAATCGATCCCCATTGTGAAATATTTGACCAATGAAGTGCAATGTAATCAAAATTGTATTTCAAACATTATGTTTTAAGCTTAACAAATTTAAACAATTTTAGCATTATTTTTAACTTGAAGATGTAGGAGGAATAAATGAAGGCAAGATCTTAAAGCACAAATGAATGATATTTACAGAAATTTTTAAATGTTATTTTTCTTTATTAAAAATGTTTCAGACAGGCATGGTGGTGAATGTCTATAATCACAGTGACTTGGGAAGCTTCAAGAATTTAAGGGAGACCATAATATAAACATCTCTTCCTGAGAAAAAAGGATAGGTGCATCCCTCCAACATATTCAGGATTGCAGTCAATAAAATAGAAAAAGGATGCTGAGTAGACAATTAAGTAGCATTTGTCCAGAAAACGTTTTTACATGAAAAGAAATGTTTGTTTTTTTAAGTCTTGTGTCTGTGCACATGAAAAATTAACTGATCAGAGTTTATTCATTAACCAAACATATGTATGTAAAATATTACACATGAAATATATTATTGTGCATGGGTGGACACCACTGCTATCGTAGCCTGGAGGTATCTTCTCCAGGTGGTGGCTGATGCCTAGGAGGCTGCCATCCAGTGGTTCTCTGGGTGCCCCTGCCAAAGACCTGCCACCCTGTGCTGCTGACCTGCCAGTGCTACCATGCCACAGGGCCAGCAGGTTTGGTTGCACATGGACACCTCCATCTTGGGACACTGGCCAGCACCTGGGGGTCCAGGGTGCCAGCTGGTCTATTGCCACAGACATCAAGGGGCACAGTCACTTCTTTTTGGGAATACAGGCTGGGATCCAAAGGTCCATCATTGGGTGCTTGCAGGGTTAGTTGGGTCTGGAGTCTCCCTGTTGGGAGTTCAGGGTAACTGCCACCTTGCAGCTTCTTCTCAGGGTTGCTCCCCTGTGTGAGCACATCCCTGGTGGTCTCACTTCAAATTGGAACAGCACTGAGATCTTGGGACTACAGTGTGGCCAAGCGTGGAGCACCTGAGACTCAGATCCCTTGGGATGGTGAATGGTCTCTTTGGGCTGGAGCTGGGCCTGGTAGTCCCATGAAAAGTCAGGGACAGGACTGAGAAACCTTTGAATATGAACACAAACAGTTGTTCAATTTTCCATTAAGTTTTTGTTTGTTCTTTTCTTTTCCCTTTTTATTTTAATTATTATGATTTTCTTCTCTAGCATCTGTACCATATTTAGAACCAGGTATTTTTCATGCATCAGTTTATTGAAGACTGTGATGTATGAATGGTATTTTGTAGTTTTGTTGTGTATTTATATTTTTATTTTTTTATTGTATATATTTTTCCTCTCACTTATCTCTTCCCCTGGATTCTCTATCTTTCTCTCACTAACAGCCAATCTTTACTAATTCTCTTCTACTCTTCCTATAGATTTTTACTTCTGCTTTCTCCTCTTCATGGACCAATGTCTCATATTACTTCTGTTCTCTTTTTGTACAACATTTGAAATTGTAAAACCTTTCAGCAAATTTACTGTATATATTGTAGACAATAATTGAACTGATTATTTCTGTTTATTGCAAGACAACTGTGGAAGTCTTAAAACTAACCAATGAGTTTGGGGCTGTGTGTTGTTCACATTGGGGGCTGTTGATGTTGGCTTCTCCCTCTAAAGGTGAGTTACTGCAGACTTTCAGGGACACTATAAATCTGCAGGGTAGAATCTGTGCTGCCTCAGATCCACACTGCTAGATGGGAAAACACGTGAACAACATGAAAAAGCAAGGGAATAGAGAGCTCCAAACAAGCCAAGATACTTCAATAACAGAATCCACTGAAAACACATTGACAACATGTTAGAGAAGGAATTAGGATGTATATAGTTAAAATGACCTGCAAAGTAATAGATAGTATAAGGAGTGAAATCAAAGACAAAATACAGGAAGTGACAGATCAGTTCAATAAAGTTAGAGATTGTGGGGAAAAAAAAGTAGAAATCCTTGAAATGAATGAACCAATAAACCAAATTATAAATCTAATAGCATCACCAACAGACTAGACCACTTGGAAGACAGAACCTCAGGCAATGAAGACAAAGTATATACTCTTGAAAACAGAGTTGACCATGCACAGAAGATAGTAAGATACCACAAACAGAACTTCAGAGAATAATGGGATAACATGAAAAATCAAATTAAAGAGTTTTTGGATAGATAAAGGAGTAGAGATACAAACCAAAGGAATGCACAATTTTTTCAGTGATATAATATTAGAAAATTTCCCAAACCTAAAGAATGAAATGAAAAATCAACTACGAGAGGCTTAAAAGACCCTAAATGTACAAAATTAGAGTAGCCCCATACCAAGCACATTATAATGAGAATGACTAATACAAAGATTAAGGATAAAATCTTGAAGATCATGACAGAAAAACGTTAAATTACATATGGGGGAAACTAATTCAGATCTCAACAGATTTCTCAACCCAGAACCTTAAAGCTAGGAGGTTCTGCAATAATGTTTCAAGCTTTGAAAGAAAATGGATGCCAATTAAGAATTTTATATCCAGCAAACTTGTTTCAGATTTGAAGATGAAATAAAAACCTTCCATGATAAAAAGAAGTTAAAAGAATTCACAATAAGAAAGCCTGAACTATAGAACATTCTCAGCAAAATATTCCATGAAGATAAAGTGAAAAAAAAAAGGGAAAACCAGCAAAGGGAAGAATTATGCTAAAGGAATAGTCAATCAAAGGAGAAACTAAGTCAAATTAGAAACCAGAAATAAGCCAAAATTACTAGGAATATAAATCATATCTCAATAATAACCTTGAATGTTAATGGCCTAAACTCATCAATCAAAACATATAGACTGGCAGATTAAATTCAAAAAACAAGACCCAACAATATTCTGTCTCTGAGAGACTCACTTCATAGGCAAAGACATCCAAGGACTGAAGGTGAAAGGATGGGAAAAATGTAGCACTCACAAGGATAGCATAAACAAGCAGTAGTTTCTATCCTCATATAAGATAAAGTGAACTTCAAGCCAAAGTTAATCAGATGGGACAAAGAAGGACATTTCATACTGCTTAAGGGACTTAAACATCAACAAGACATAACAATCATAAATATTTATGCTCCAAACAATGGAGCATCTACGTATCTCAAATGAACACTTGTCAACTTCAAGAATCAACCAGAGCAAAGTGATAATGGGTGACTTCAACACACCTCTCTTACTACTGGATAGATCTTCCAAAAAAAAAAAAAAACTAAACAAAGAAACTGTAGAATTAAATAATACAATCAATAATTAGATTTAAAACACACATATAGAATATTTCATCCATCAATGAGCAAATACACTTCCTTTCATAATCGCATGGATCCTTTTCTAAAATAGACTATATCTTATGCCATAAAGCAAGTTTTAGCACATAAAAAAACCAGAGATAATAGCCTATATCCTATCAGTTCACAATGGAATAAAATTAGAAGCTAATGATGAAATAAAAAACAGAAGCTATTCCAACACACAGAGATTAAATAATATGCTATTGAATGATGCATGTAAAAGAGAAGACATCAGGGAGGAGATTAAAAATTCTTAGAGGTGAATGATGACATCAATACAACATATCAAAATCTCTGGGACACTCTGAAGGCAGTGCTAGGAGGAAATTCATTGCATTGCACTTCTTCATTAAAAGAATAAAAAGGCAACAAATAAATAATCTAATATTACATCTCAAAGCCCTAGAAAAAAGAACAAATCAACACCAAAGAGAGTAGTAGAGGAAATAATTAAAATCAGAGCTGAAATCAATGAAATTGAAACCAAAAAACAATTCAAAAATTGACAAAACAAAAAGTTCTTTGAAAAAGTAAATAAAATTGATAAACCCTTTCTACACTAATGAAGAGAAAAAGCAAGAAAAGTCAAATTACTAAAATACATGATGAAAAAGGAAATATCACAATGGACGTGACTGAAACACTGAAGACAATCAGAAACTCTTTTGGAAATTTATACTCCAAAAAATAGAAAATCTTAAAGACATCAACAAATTTCTAGAGAATATGACCTCACCAATCTGAATCAGGAAGATACACATGATTTAAACAGATCAGTTACAAGTAATGAAATAGAAAATGCCATTAAAAGCCTAGCAGTCAAGAAAAGCCAGGACCAGAGGTATTTCCAACCAAGATCAATAAGACCTTCAAAGAATTAACACCAATACTCCACAAAGTATTCCACAATATAGAAAAGGAGGGAGCTTTCTAAATTCATTCTATGAGACCAAAATCACCCTGATACCAAAACCCGACAGAAACACATAAAAGAAAGAACCCTTTAGACAAATACTCCTGATGAACACAGACAAATTTTCAATAAAATTCTTGCAAAGTGCATAGAAAAACATATTTAAAAGATAGAGCACCACAATCAAGTAGGGTTCATCCAGTGATGCAAGGATGGTTCAACATATGAAAATCAATAAATGTAAGTCATCACATCAATAGACTTATGAAGAAGAATCATATGATCATCTCAATAGATGCACAAAAAGCATTTGACAAAATACAGCACACATTCATGCTTAAAACATGGAAAAACTAGGATTAATAGGAACATAGCTCAAAATCATAAAAACTATAGATGTGAAAACAAAGGGCAATAAATGGAATTAAATTTTTTCCATTATTTTTAAATGAAAAAAAAAAGTTAGAGGGAAAACCTTCCCTCTCAAACCTGGAAGAAGACAAGGTTGCCGTCTTTCACTACTGCTACTCAATATTGTCCTTGGAACTCTAGCTAGAGCAATTAAACAGGAGAAAAAAAATTAAAGTTATACAAATAGGAAATTAAAAAATTAAACTATTTGCTGATGAAATGGTTCTATAGTTAGAAGACCCAAAAAGTTCCACTGAAGAATTTTTAGAACTCATAAATGAATTCAGGAAAGTAGCAGATTATAAAATCATCACCCATAAATCAAATGTGCTCCTGTACATCAGTGATAAATCTACTGAAAGAGAAATTAGGAAAACTACCCCTCTCACAATATGTCTAAAAAAATAAAACACTTGGGATTCATTCAAACAAGAGAGGTAAAAGACCTGTACAATGAAAACTACGGAACACCAAAGAAGAAGATCTTAGAAGATGGAAAGAACTTCCATGTTCCAAGATAGGCAGAATTAATATTGCCAAAATGACCATACTACCTAAAGTGTTATACAGATTTAATGCAATTCCTATCAAAATCTCAATGACATTCTTCATAGAACTAGAAAAAGCAATCATAAAATCCATTTGGAAAAATAAGAGACCCAGAACAGCCAAAGCAACTATAGCAAGAAGAGTGAAGCAGGAGGCAGCACAGTACCAGAACTTAAACTATACTAGAGAGTCATACTAAGAAAAACTGCATGATATTAGCACCAAAACAGACACATATACCAATGGTACAGAATAGCAAACAGAGACAAATCCATATAATACATTATCTCATACTAGACAAAGATGTGAAAAACATTCACTGGAGAAAAGATAGCTCATTCAATAAATGGTGTGGGGAAAATTGGAAAGCCACATGTAACAAAATAAAATTAAACCTTTATGTTTCACCTTGCACAAAACTCAACTCAAAGTGAATCAAAGACTTAAGCACTAGAAGAGACACCCTGTGCCTAATAGAAGAAAAAGTAGGCCCAAATCTTCGCCATGTTGGCTTAGGATCTGAATTCCTTAACAAGACTCCTAAAGCGCTAGAAGTAAATATCACCAATCAACAAATGGGATGGATTCAAACTAAAATGCTCTTTAGCAAAAGAAACAATCAATAATGTGAAAAGAGTCCACAGAATGGGAGCAAATCTTTGCCACCTGCACCTCAGATAGAGCATTTATCTCCAGGGATACATAAAGAACTCAAGAACTCAGAAAACTTAGCACTAAAAAACAAATAACCCACTCAATAGATGGGCTTAGGAAGTGAACAGATTCATCATAGAAGAAGACATCAAGAAAGTTATGAAAAAATGTTTAACATTTTTAGTTATTAGAGAAATACAAATCAAAACTACTGTAAGATTTCATCTCACCCCAGTCAGAATGGCAATTTTCAAGAAAACAAAAAGCAATAAATGTTGGTGAGAATGAGGGGGAAAAGGTACACTCATACATTCCTGGTGGGAATACAATTGGTGCAACCATTATGGAGATTCCTCGGAAAACTTGGAATGGAACCACCATTTGACCCAGCTATCCCATGCCTCTGTTTATACTCAAAGAACTTAAAATCAGCATACTACATTAATGTTTATAGCAGCTCACCTCACAAAAGTTAAACTATGGAACCAACCTAGGTGCCCTTCAACAGATGAATGGATAAAGAAAATGTAGTGTATATATATATATATATATATATATATATGGTGGATTATTACTCAGCCTTAAAAAAAGAATGGACTTATGGCATTTGCCAGTAAATGGATAGAGCTGCTAAGTGAAATAAGCCAATCCCAAAAAAACAAAAACTGAATGTTTTCTCTCATATGTGGATACTAGTTCACAATAAGGGTGGGGGCGGGGCTAGGGAAGAATAGAGTTACTTAAGTTCAGGTCAAGGGGAATGAAGGATAGTTGAATGGATAGAAGGATAGTAGAATCAGACATTATTTTCCTATGTACATATATAACTATATAACTGTTGGGATTCTGCATTGTGTACAACCAGAAGAATGAGAAGTTATACTCCATCTATATATATATATATATATTATAGATCAAAATAAACAATAGCACAGAAATTTAAGTAACTATGTCCTACTCCATACATTAACCCCAGCTGTTCCACAATGGACTTTTTTTAAACTGTTCTCATTTGAATTTATTTTGCATATCCCACAAATTTTACTAAAAGGGCTTTGTAGTTATTATTGTTTTCCTTTAACTGTGACTGATGAGTAAGAACTGTATAGATTTAAGGAGTACAACATATTTTTTAGTATAAAAATATATGTTGTGGCTGTGAAATGATTCCCACAATCAAACTAATTAACATATTCATCAGCTCAAGGAGTTCCCTATTGTGGTAGAGGTGGTAACAGCAATTATTTGTCATAGTAAATGTCCAGTGTATGGTAAGCTATTAATAACTAGAGTCATCATGTGGCATGTTAGGATTTTAGAATTTATTCATCTATTCACCTTATAATTAAGTAGTTTACCAGTATCTTCCCATTTCTACCGCCTCTAGCACTTGACAAGCACCTTTTACTCTCTTTTCAAAAATTCCATATTTTGGAATTACTCATTAAAAATGATATCTTGCACTATTTGACTTTCTGTGTCTGGTTTATTTCATTTATCATAATGTCCTCTAAGTTCATGAACATTGCTGCAAACAGCCAGATTTTCTTCTGTTTCAGTGCTGAATCATAAACCAATGTTTCTATATATGCAGTACCATTTCCTCATTTACTTATGCATTAATAGAAATGGCCCACTTCCAGGTCTTGGCTGTTGTGAATAATGCTGTATCATGATACTGATTCCACTTTCCTTTGGACACACACCTAAATGTAGGACTGCTGAATCATCTGGGGATTACATTTAAATTTTCCTTAGGAGCATCCCTACAATTTTCTAGAATAGTTGTAACCATTTAAGATTCTCCCAAAGCGATGTAAAATGGTACCCCTTTTATCACATCGTTGACAACACTTCTCTCTCATCTTTTTGATAATAGTTATTCTAAAAGGTGTGAGGTGATATTCTAATGTTATTTCAGTTAACATTTTCTTAATATTATTTCTTTTCACCTATCTGTTGCCTATTCAAAAAAAGATGTATTGAGATAGCGTTCCCTTTTTTAATTGCATTACTTGTATTTTTGCTACTGAGTTGTGGAAGTTCATTATATTTCTTTTGATATTAAAACCTTATGAGACATATGTTTGCAATATTTTCCCCTTGCATAAGCTACCTTATCATTTTGAAGATTGTTCCCTTTGCTGTATAGTAGCTTTTTAGTTTGATGTAGCTCCACATGCCCATTTTTGCTTTTGTTGCTTATGCTTTTGGTGTCAAATCCTAAAAATCATTACCAAGACCAGTGTCAACCATCTTATTTACCTATATATTTTTTTCTAAAAATTTTAAGTTTCAATTCTTTTAGATCTTTCATACATTGAAGTTGAAATGTGTGGATGATATATGTCCAATTTCATTATTTTACATATAATTCAAAATCAGCTTATACCACATAGGTCCCTGGCAGTTGAGCTGTGTGATCATTTGTGGTGAAGTCTACCAGGCTCCTCCTGTCTTTCTTTACCCAACTAGGGAAAGTGTCAACCAGAAGATCCCTTTTGGCACTGATCTGCAGAGTAGGCATGGAACACACAATTCTACAGCCCTGGTGGGACCCAGAGTGCAAGTTTAGTTAAGTGTACAGGTGTGCAGAACACGATGGCTCTGGAGGCCTGGGATTAGGGTCCCTAGGGCTGGTAATGTGGCTCCCTGGTTGTGGTGGTGCTGGGGGCTGTTGTATGAATGTGTGCAGACTGCACATGGAATGAGGTCCTGATCTCTGGGGAGCACTGCAGTGATTTCACACCATGCGAAGGCCTGAGGGGAAGGGCACGTTAGTGCTATGGACTCACAGATGACTGAGCTCTGTGATGACCTGGTGCCTAGGAGCAAGGCGCAGCAGCAGCACTGCCTTGGTGATGGTTGACCCAGGCAGTAGTTTATACTGTGAAGGTCAGTAGCATCTCTAGGCCCTTGAGGTATGAGGTGTTTTCTGTACTGATTCCAGAGCCCAGGGAAAAGCAATGACTCAGAATCCTAGAAAAGGGCTCCCGTCAGGGGCAGCTCAAGCTCTGGGAAGGATGCACAGCAGGATCTTCTGCAAGGGGAAAGTGCTGCAGCTGTAGGGTAGACTCCTGGCTGCTCTTTCAGTTGGACTCAGTACTGATGAAGCTTGCAGGAATCCTCAGTGGCTATTACTGTAGTTGTATGCTGTAGTGACAGTACCACATTAGTCCTCCTGCTCCTTGTTTCCTCAAGAGACTTTCTGTCTTGCTGAGAGCTACTCCAGAATGGAGAACATGTGGTACAGGCAGTATGCTTCCTCTACTTTTCTTTGTAGACATCTTGATTTCTGGGTTCTGTGGGAACACTACTGCTTTCATATTAATTTGGAACTTTACTAGTGCTATTTCAATTGGTGTGTAGTTGTTTATTCATTTTTTCTTTTCCTTTTGGGGAGGGGTATGGTTTTGTTTTAGCTTTGCTTTTTGTTTGTGGAAAATCCAGAATTGGGACTCTTACCTTTGAATGAAGGCTCTGGCTTTGGTTATCACAATAGACCAGGCTTGACCACCTGTCCTTATACATCAATGGAAGAAACAAGCAGTGGCGAAGAGCAGGAATGGAATTTTAACCACTTTGGCCATGCAGGGCACAGTGACCAAAGATTTGTCTTAAGAGATGGACAGAAATGTTAAGGTTTTGAAGGAAAGAGAAACAAAGACAAGAGTTAGGGCTCGCATAGCTGCAGAGTTTGCATAGCTGGAAGACTAGGGCATCCTGCTCAGGGTAGGATCTGGTTCACCATCACCTAAGGACTGGTTTGGTGAAGCTCTGGGAAGGTCATCAGTTTTTACAGAGGCAATTTGGTTCCCAATATGAAATGATTTATCTTGCTTAGTGGAGCAGCCCCAGTTTTGTTATGTGGTAATTGCTTCCTCTTAGGGGGAAAAGTTTGGTAGAAAACAAACAGAGGTGAGTGGGAGTGGTGAAGACAAGAAGTTAAGGAAATAATTCTATAAACTGGGCCTACTGTACTGACCTCCACATGCTTTCTCTTTTGAAAAAACTATTTACCTAGAGTCCTGTCTGGTTTAAGTCAGCAGGATGTTTCATTCTTCAGAAAACTACTTGATATTGGCAAGAGAACTACAAGCATGAAATAATATCCCTACGAGTGACACAAGTTAATCTGAAAGGGGGAGACTTACACAGACTCTTACACAGACCAGATCTCAGACTCTGGGAGATAAGGTTAATTCCCCATAACCGTAAAATGTCAAAGAACAGGTTCCAACTAGAACTTGTCAGCATGAGTCAAAGTGGCCCAGCATTGTCATGCACAATGGGGACTTAAAAGTCTGAGGTCATCCTGCTGTCAGTCAAGTAAAGATGTGGACCTGGGCTGGACTCTCTGGACACTTCCCTGAGATCCCCAATAAAACTAGCATGAAGGAGAGATAAGGTGTCCCTCTCTTTTCTGAGAGGAACCACTCTCCTTTGAGAGTTTCCCTTTTTTCCTATTCCTATCCCCTCTATAAATCAATTTCTATTATTCTGAGTGACATGTCTGAAATCTTTGTGGCATGCTTGTGAGAATGGAGGTTTGAGTTGGGGGCATTTGCACTGCTTCAGTTTCCTGGAAAGGCCAAGGTCTTTCACAATCCTGATCTGATCTATTCTGTGAGCCTCCCTATTGCTTAGAGGTGGTTCCAGTCCCTTGTCATAAAGAGGTTTATCAATCAGCCTCTTGTTCCTAGAACCTATGAAAACTGCAGAAGAAAGTATCTCAAAGTTAAAAAAAAAAAAAGAAAGGACAAGGGCGGTGATGGTAAAAAACAAAGGGAAACAGATAAGAAGAAAATGAAATTGGCTAAGTTAATGACTCAGACCTCCTTCAGAACCTCCCAACCTGCTATCTTACTGAATCACAATAATATGTTCTTTATTTCTTGATGTTTCAACACTTTGAATTATTTCTACATTCTCTGCTTTCAAGTATATGAAAGTATACATTTTTATTCACTCTTTTGATTTCTAAAATTATATTAGTTTTATTCTACATTTTTTTGTGATTTTAAGTAAATTTTATGTTAAAGTTATTAGGTATATTTCTCCTGCTCTATCAGTTTTTTATAACTTTATTGAAATATGATTCGCATATATGTAATATAGGTCATACATTTGTGAAGTCTAAAATATTACATTTTTTAGTATATTCCAGAGTTGTGCAACCATCTAGCATCTCATCATTCCCTCCAAAATGAAACTTCTCTCCTCCTAACCACTAACCATTTCCATTGCTCCCTGTGATACTTTCTGTTGTTGCTTTTTTTTTTTTTTTTTTTCTTTTTGGTGCTGGAGAGCAACTCAGGGTCTCAGGCATATCAGATAAGCACACTACCACTGATTTGCATCCCCGTTCATTGTGATACTGTGAAAAATATATTTGGTTTTCTCAGTTTCCTAATTTTCAACTTCTAAAATATTTTTAATTTCCTGAGAGAGTAGAACCTTTTCAGTATCCCAATGAATTTACTGGGGTTTCATGGCACCTGGGTTGCTTCAGGAGTGGGGGCAGGTCACAGAAAAGACCAAGGTATGATTAGGGAGTTGGGACCTTCATCTCCACTCCTAACCTCCAGTAAGGGGAGAGGAACTGAAGGTTCAATCTATCATGAGTGGCCAATGATTTAATCAATAATGCCTACATAATGAAGCTTCCATAGAAAACCACAAGAACTGCATTTGGAGGAAATTCCAGATAGTGGGGTATATGGAGGATTTTAGGGTTGTATGCCCAGGGCCAGGGAAGAAATGGAAGTCCCATGCCCTTCTTCTATACAACTTCGCAATAGCACTAGTCTTCCATCTGGCTCTTCATCTTTTTTCTTTGTAAAACTCTTTATATAAAATATGCAAATATAAGAAAGTGCTTTCCTGAATTCTTAAATTCTGTGAGTCACATTATCCTACAATCCAATCCATGAAAGAAGTTATGAGAACCTTGATTTATAGGCAGTTATCAGAAGCAAAGGTAAAAACAGCTCAAGTCTTGCAAGTAGTATCTAACTGGAGAAGGGGTGCAGTCTTGTTGAATAAGTTCTCAATCTCTGAGTGTCTGACACTATTTCTGAGGAGATAATTAGAGACTATTAGTGAATACTCTGCTTGCTTCTCCTGCTCTAGATGGTCACTGATCTTTCTAATCCTATATGATTTTTTCATTCTGTCCATTTCATCTAAATTAGAATGATATTATATATAGTGTTATGTGACTGGTCTCTTTTATATAATATTTTCCCTTGACATATTCTTTCAAGATTTACTTATGTTGCAGTATGAATTTCATATCTTACTCTAATGAAATAATAATATATTTTATGTATGAACTGTATTTAGTTTACTCCTTCAGTCACTGATGGGGATTTGAGTTGTTTAGAGTTTTTGTTTATTCAAAATAGTGCTGCTATGAACATTCATGCATATTTTTAAGAGAATATGTGTTTTCAGTTCCCTGGAGTATATACCTAAGAGTAAAATTACCAATCTAAGGATAACTTTGTTTACTATTTTGTAGAATTGTCAAATTGTTTTTATAAATAACTGTGCTATTTTACACTTCCATCATCAATATACAAGGATTCCATTTTTTGTCCTTACCAATATTTATTTTCTGTCTTCTTGATTATAGACATTTTAGTGAATGTGAAGGGGTATCTCATTATGATTTTCATTTGCATTTTCTTAATGATTGGAGATGTTGAACATCTTTTCATGCACTTATTTCAAATCCTTTGACCTTTAAAAATTGACTACTTTTTTTGTATTATTGAGTTGTAAGAGTACTTTATATATTATGGATATTAATAAAGAGTACTTTATTAGGCATATGATTTGCAAGTATTTTTCCCGTTTTGTCTTTTCATTTTCTTGATGGTTTCCTTTTCTGCACGTAGGCTTAATTTTATGTAATCAAATTTCTGTGTTTTCTTTTCTTGCTTTCAATTTTGATGTAATATGTTCAAATAAAATAAGATAAAACATAACACTCTGCCTAAGGTTGGGTACATATACTGTATGCTTTCTTCTAAGAGCTTTATACTTTTACACTGAGGCTTGTTGTCTATTTTTAGTGAAATTTAGTTTTAGCTGTTCTGGATCATTTTTATTTGTGCAGAAATTTTAGAATAAGCCTGTCCATTTCTGAAAATCAAATTAAGCAAAAGCCACTATGTTTTTGATAGGAATTGCATTGAATTTTTAGATCAGTGTGTGAAGTATTTCCGTCTTAATAGATTGAAAAAAAATTTGCCATTATTTATTTGAATGTCTTTTCTGTTTCTTCCTCTCTTTCATCTCTAGAAACATCCATTATATACCTGTGATGGTGCCTCAGGGGCCTGTGAGGCTCTGGGTATTTCCCTTCATTCTTTTCCTCTTTGTTGCACGTACTGTAGAATTTTAATTGATGTATACTCAGGTTTACTGATTCTTTTTCTGCTTTCTCAAATAAATTGATTAGCCTTTTCCCATTTCAGTGTTTTGCTTTTTAATTATAAAAGTTATTTTTAATAACATGTTTCTATCACTATTCTATACTTACTGAAATATTATTTTCATAATTCTATTCTTTAGACAAAATTTTCTTCAGTCATCTGAGCATATTCATACAAATGAATTTTACCTTTTTTATAAAAAGTTTAATATCTGCTTTCACTATAGG
Source organism: Sciurus vulgaris (assembly GCF_902686455.1). Lineage (NCBI taxonomy): Eukaryota > Metazoa > Chordata > Mammalia > Rodentia > Sciuridae > Sciurus > Sciurus vulgaris. The sequence goes on from NC_136463.1 coordinate 76,224,257, forward strand.
GTGGCTTGTATTAACTATTTTTCTGTTTTTTTTTTTTTATTTGTGTGTGTGTGTGTGTGTGTGTGTGTGTGTGTGTGTGTGTTTCTCCCCCAAATATTTGGTTTTTGACCTAGCCACAATATGGCAAATTTAGAATCAGTTTCCAGTCAGAGTTTGTTGTTATTGTATTTTTAAATAGTTTTCTTGCTGTTTCCTTGTTTGGAAACTTCTCTGGACTGATTTTATACTATCTGCATTCCTGTGTGACTGCCACTGATGATTATTCTTGGTTAGCTTAGTAATCAGCTAGACTACTGACATACTTCCTTAAATATCTTGAACCAGTAAGTTCTACGCTTTGTGACAGACACTGTATCCCTGTTAACAGACACAACTTCTAACACTCAGGAAGTTCACAATTTTGCCTTAACCTTAACTTCTTGCTTGTGCACATCCTCCAGGTCAGTCAGACATGTTAAATTGGTCTCTACCGATTCTCTCCTGGGAAAGGATACAGCTCTGCAAATGCTCATGACCTTTGGGAAGCTTCAAAGCATGAACATTTTTCAAAGCCCCCTATGGATATGTCACTCTTCAGATACTTCTTTTAAGTTGTTGACCAGGCTTTTATTTTCCCCAACTGATGCCACAGCCTCAGGAATCTGATGTGAATGACCGCATCTGATTGCTTCTCACAAACACTTTAGGACAACACTTCCCATGGAGTATACTCTGCTTCAGTTCAAAAATTCACAATACTTTGTGAATAGGGCTTTCCCTGAGAGACTCAAGATATTTTGGACTTTCTGAGAAACCCCTCTGTATCTACAAGGCTGATGGTTTTCAAGATTACTAGGGACATGGGGAGAGAATGAAGGCTGCACTCCTTTTTTATAGGTTCTGGGAAGAAAGCAATGCTTCTATTTTTTCAACATATTCCTTGACTCATTGCTCCCTGTAATGCCTCCCTCCTTCCATCTTTTCTGTTTTTTTAAATGAACACTTTTTTTTTAAATATTTATTCACATTCCTTTTTTATCTTTTTTCTTCTATAATACTATGTATTTATTTATTTATTGTTCTTTTTAGATTTACATGACAGTAGAGTGTATTTTGACATATTCATCTTGAAAACTCTTAAAGGCAGGTCAATTTCTTCTCATATTGGGTCATTAGGTTATCTTCTTTAGCCTCCCTTTTTCAATTAGGATATTTATATTTGCATTGAACCTACTGGAATGATCCGAGATTTTCCCCTAATGTTAGCATCAATTAGCAACTTCATTTCCATTTGGAACATTAATGCTCTGTGCCATGAGTCATAATACATGCATAAGCTCCAATAATTAGAACATAGGCAATTTTTGGTGAAAATAATTCTCCTTAGCATAAACTACACTATAGATCCTTACAATGCACTTTTGTATCACACCCAAAATATATTAATGCCATTCAAGGTAGGTGTTTTCACCATGCCCTCATGTTTACATCATTTCAGCTATGTTATCTTTCCACCCATCTCTCTTTTAACTCAGAAACATTTTTATGAAAGTCCTTAAGACTATTTCTTAGTCTTCACTGGTACCTGTAAGAATTATACATATGACATAGAGGGAAGTCTAATTGCTCTATTCCTGGTTTAGAAATCTGATTTCAGAATTTCTTAATTTCTTCTTCTAGATTTTACCCCTTTTCCCCAGGCAATTTGACAGAAAAAAAAATGTACAAGAATTTTGTATTTCCAATTGGAATTGATCTAACTGCATTTGCTGTTTTAGTTCATTTTTGTCTTTGTTCCTTTATACTTGATAATTTAACTTTGCAGTGAATTCCAGATTCTAGATAATTTTAAATCAATAGTTGAGATAGTTACTCTGAAACGGATTACTGTTGTTAATATATATTAAGGGTTTTGTGATTATTATTTCTTTGTAACTGATCTGATTTTTCATTAAGAGTGACTTTAGAGTTTCTTTTTTAGGGTTGTGTCTGACTGCAGAGACACCAGAATGATACAATATGAACAAACAAGCAAATTTTGCTTTTAGTCATCAAGTGGATAAATCCAAATCTACTGATGGTATTGGTTTTCTATTGTTGCCAAAGGAAATGATTACAAAGTAAGTAGCTTAAAGCCGTGCTCATTTTGTGTAATTCACATCTGTGGGTAAGAAGTCAAGTCATGTCCACACTGCTCTCTTGGCTCAGATTCTACTGAATTAAAATCAAGGTGTTGGCAGGCTGCGTTCTTACCTCAACATTGTGATTAATTCACATTATTGCCATAGTTTATTTGCTTGCTGCTATTGTACTAAGGTTCGTTTCTGTTAGTTGTTGGACAGGTATTACCTATAGATCCTACAGGACTCTAAGATTCTTTTTACATAGAGCCCTCCAAATTCATTGCCAGCAGAAAAATTTCCCTACATTGACTCTAAGGCTTGACATGTCTCATAACTCCCTTAACTCTAGACCCACATAGAGAAGATTTATATGATTATTTCAGGCACATTTGGTTATCTCTTTTAAATTCAATACCACAGTATAACATAACTCAATCATAGACGTAAAATTCATCAAATTCTCAGTCCTGGGGGACATGTGGTATGTGTGCAGGAGGAAGTGGCAATAGTGGAAAATTCCCCAACATATCAACCTGCCAGTCATAGTCATCTTATCAGGAAACTGGGATCCCTATTATAATATGAAATTAAAATCAAAACTGTAGAACCAAAAGGTAAAATAACCCAAATTAAAATTTTTTGTTAGCAAATAATTTTACTTTGAAGGAGAGTTATTAACCCTAATATGAATCAGAGAAAGCATTAATTATAAACCCAGATAAGAAAAAAAATATGAAATATAGGACATAAGGAAAAACAAATGGAGGATATAGTTAAAAAGTGTAATATGCATCAAAATTGGAATAAAAGAAAATACATAATTTTTTTTAATATAATGGTTGAAATTTTTCTATAATAAATGCAAAATATGAATCAACAAACTCCTAGGAAGAAGAGAATGAAAAAAATTCATAATGTTATGTTTTGGATATGTTATAATAGTGGAGGGAGACACCACCATAATTATATGGAGAGTCTTCTTAATGAAATGATGGAATCTGTGAGCACAATATATCATTCATGTTACACTGTGCTGCCCTTTACCCTATGACTGAAATTACAATTTCTATCCATTCCTAGCATTTCTGAGGTCCTATTTTTCTTCCATCTAAATTTCAACAAAGGCCAGAGAGCATTCAGAAGTCCCCACTTTCCACACAGTGAGTTGCCATTCTACTTAAAGACAGTTTCTAGAAAGGGAAGGAATTGCTCAAAGTTCTTTCAACTCAAATTCATAAATATGGGTTTCCCACTGCATCTAAAGATATCTTTCTCAGCCCTCAGGTCATAAAGATATGCTTCTAATATTTTCTTCTAAACTTCTTTACTTCATATTCTCGTATTTAGTTCTTTTATCTAATTGGGTTCTATTTTTGTGCAGGGTAGAAGGGGGAAATCAATTTATACTGTACTCTGTGAATAGTCAAATAGTCCCTCATTGTTGATTAAATAGTCCATCCTTTTGCTTTCCCATGATTTCTACATGCCCTCTGACACATACAAAGTTCTAGAGGTAGGAGATCAACTTTCCGGTTCTCTATTACCTTCCACACATCAAGGCCATCCTGTCTTATGAACACACTTAGTATAAAATTGCCTGTGTTGTGGAATAAGAGTCCATTTGGATTTTTTTTTTCCCCAAATTGCTCATGCAGTCATCTTTTCATTTTCTTATAATTTTAATGATTAGGATTTATAATTAGCACAAATTTCATTAGAATTTTGATTGTCATTTCATTGCGTTTAATAGGAAAATTTATATGAATTGATAACTTCTTTATTATTAAAGGTTATCTTGCATGAGAAAGAATTAACTTATTTTTCTGGAAGTTTTAACTTATTTTCTTAAAATATAATTGTCTCTTTATTTATGTACCCTTTAGATAAAGTTGCTTTAAAAATGAATTTTTACTTATTGTCATGATTTTAAATAACTATTGCTATAGTAGCTTTCCTGATTTTTATTTTTTGATAGTACTGAAAATTTTGAACCCAGAGGCACCCTACCACACCCTCTGCCCTTTTTTATTTTAATTTTGAGACAGAGTCTCACTGAGGAGGGGAGACTGACCTTGAACTTGTGATCTTCCTGCCTCACTCTCCCAAGTCACTGAGATTGTAGCCGTGTGCCACCATGCCTGGTAGTTTTCCTCATTATTTGTACTGATTTTGTGTCCTTTAAGTTAGCAATGATGTTTATTATTTTAAATAATTTGATTTTAAATTCTCCTGATAATTGTGTGTTAACATATCTGTAGTTCTGAATTGATCTCAAAGAAATCAAAACATTTGCTTAATTTTTTTTTCTGAACATTTGCACAGATTGGCACATTTAGGTCTGTGCTTGCTCTCTGTAGTCACTAACAATTTTAGACATAGATCACTTCCAACACACCAGAAGCTTCCACATGGCCCTTCCCAGTTTTTCCTCTCCAATACTTGGAACTACTGCTTTGCTTTCGGCCTCTACAAATTAGTTCTGCCTATTGAAAGATCTCACAAAAGAGAGATCCTACAATTTGTTTATATCAATAGTATATTTTTGGTTTCATCTGTGTAGTCTACATTACCAGTTGGTGTCTATTGCTCAGTGTTTCCTATTGTATGATTATACTACAATGTTTATGTACTCACTTATTGGTAGACATTTGGCTGGTTCTTGCTTTGAGGCTAATATAAATAAAGCACCTGCAAGTATTCTTACACAAGTCTATTTGGGTATTTATAGTTTCATTTATGGTGGAGATACTAGATATACCACAGTATAGGAGCATATATAACTTTAAAAGTAACTGTCATCATCCACTTATCAGCAGTGTGTAAAAACAAAAATAATAAATAAATAATTTAAAAAAAGTAACTGTCATAGTGTTTACTAAACTTGTAAGAATTTCAAACTGGAAACATATGTCAGTTCTTCTTGATCCATACCTCATAAACACTTCTTATTATTAATCTTTTTATGTGGCCATCTTAATGAGTAGGAAATGGGGGGGTATCTTTATGACTTTTCTTCCCATCAATGCTATCAAATCCTTTTCTTGGGCTTAAGGGACATTGACATTTTCTTTATTATAAAGTATCTGTTCAGTTTTTTTTTTTTTTAATTTTAAATATGGGACTATTTTACTCTTTATCATGCATTTATTTATTTATTTTATATTTGTTATTGCTTTTCTACAGATACTTTAGAGATGAGTCTTTTACCTTGTGTATATTGAAAATATCTTTCTCTACTTGCATCTTGCTTTTGCAGTATAATGTATTTTTTTCTGAGAAGGTTCTTTTTCTTTTCTTTTTTATCATGGCACCAGGCAATGAACCCAGGGGCACCTAACCACTTAGTCACACCCCCAGCCCTTTTCTTATTTTTATTTTTAATACAGGTCCTCATTAAGTTGCTAAGGGCCTCACTAAGTTGCTCAGACTGGCTTTGAACTTGAGATCATCCTGCCTCAACTTCCTGAGTCATTGGGATTATGAATGTGCGCCACTGTGCCCAGCAATTCTTTTACTTTTTATGAACTATTTATCATTTTTACCCTCTTTTGCATTAGTGTTGTTCATGTCTTATTTAAGTTACCTTTGCCCAATCTAAAGTCATGAATATACATGGTTTTCTGCTTTGCCAAAAGGTATATGGTAATAGCTTTGATGTTTAGGTATGATCATCACTGCCTGATGTACATGTGTTTATTTTTGTGTGTCTATTTGTGTGCATGCATGTGCACATAGTTGGAAGCAGGAATTAAGACTAATTTCTTTTATATATATATATAAATTTCATATATATATATTTATATATATATATATATATATATATATAGTAATGCAGTCATTCCAGTAGCATTTGGAGAAATTTCTTTCATTTCACTGGGAATATTTGTAGAAAATCCATTTTATCAATGTTAGCCTACTTCTGGATTTTTAAATTTGTTTCTGTGACCTACTTATTTGCTCTTTTACAAGTAATGCTACTGTGACTAGTGAAATTCAAGGTAAGTCGTAAAATTATGTATCTGAAATATTCCACTTTTGAAATATTTTAAGTCTTCTTGGTCTTATACATTCCACATAAATTTAGAATATGGTCAGTTTCCATAGAACATTTTAGATATTTTATTGGGATTGCATTTCTTGTGTACATCTATTTGGGAAGAATAAACAGTTTAGTAATATTAGGGCCAGGATACATGTCTCAACTTAGGTTTTCTTTAATAACTCTCCATAGGGTGTTTTAGTTTTCAATGTTGAGCTTTTATGCAATTTTATTAAATTTATTCCTGATATATTCTGGGTTTAGATGTTATTGTAAATGGAACTTTTAACTTTTATATCCATTCATTTCTAAAATATGTAAAAGAAAATTTAATATGTGACTTACTGTATTCCTGTGTTAGCCATAGTTCCTATTTTGTATATTTCTTATGACTTTTTATGCACACAAATAATGTTCTCCTAAAATATGAATAGTTTTATATCTTCTTTTATTTATTTATTAATTTTTCTTGCCTTATTGAAATATCTATAACTCTAGCACATAGTTGAAATGAGTTATGAATTCATGTAAGAGAAAACATTCTTTTTATTATTATGTGTTATTTTAGATATAAATTTTCATTGTATCATGTGTTTTCTTTTTCTCCTTTTTCTGCTTTAATTCAACTGAGGACATCATTTGCTTCTATTATTTTTTATAATAGACGTAGAATAATTTTAAGTGTATTTTTAACAAACTATTGATTTTAGTCTGTTAATATGATGAATTAATTTAATTGATTTTGGACTTTGCTTTAACCTTGTATTCTTAAAATAAGTTCTACTAGAACATTTTGTGTTTAGTTTTTCTTTGTAGCTAGAACCTGTTGTTTAGAATTTGCTGAATATTTCCCCACTTATATTCATTTTTTGCCAAGATTTTTTATTAGTATTACTTCTAATAAGACAATTTGGATTGCCTTTTATTTTTCTATATCTTTTTTTTCAATTAATGTGGTTCAATTAATAGTACTATTGCTTCCAATGTTTGACAGAACTAACCAGTGAAGGCATTTGGATCTAGAGTTTTCTTTGTGTGAGATTTTAGTACTAAATAAGTTTATTGATATAGCATTTGATGTCATTTTTACTATTTTATTGTTTGTGTAAATTGTGTACTTTAATGAATTTTTCTGTTTTTTTTTTTTTTTTTTATTGTTGATGACTTTATTTCCACGAAGTTGTTGATCTCTCCTTGTCTTTTATATGCATTGGGTCTAAAATGTTGCTCATTCTTTCATTCTAGTAAGTAGAAAATAATTTCTCCTCTCTCTCTCTCTCCTTATATATGTATATATACATATATTTACAAACACATAAATATATGTGTACACACACACATAGACATACACACATATATCTGTAATTCTCACTTTTCTCAACCTTATAGATGTTTAACAATCTTATTACAGATTCATGAATCCTTGTTCAATAAGCCATTTTTGGCATTTCAGCATACTCTATGTATAGTTTTAATTATTTTGTTTGCTGTTCTTATCTTTATTATTTCACTCATTGTGCTTATTTTGAATTTGTGGGCTCTTCATATTCTAACTTCTAAAATCAGAAGTGGTAGTCATTGATATTTATCCAGACAACACCAGAAAAACCAGAAGTGAATCTTCATTATCAACATAAGGTATGGTCATCAAAATCTTATAATTACTGTTAACATAAGGTTTAGCCACTAAAACCTTTACATTTTTAAAATAACTTCCTGACATTATATAGAATATAGTTTATAAACTCTTACAACTTGGTAAACTTAGGTAACCCTACAATTTTAGTTTTTCATGTTGTGCATCTTTTGTGTTAAATTATATTGTTTCCTAAAATTATTTTGGAATTTAACTTAACCCAATCCCATTGTATCCCTCTTGAATACTTTATTTAACAAAACAGATTGTTTTCCAGGGAGGATAATGAAATTTACTCTAAAAATGTCTGTTGGTGAATTCATTTATAGGTAAGTATTTTTGACAACAAATCATTATTTTTGATTGATGATGTTTCTGTTCAGTTTTCCACACTGGATATCTGATCCTATGAATGACCAAGGATATGGGCACTGCTGATTGACAAAAAAATTCCTCAGTGTTTGGGTGTTGAAAAAAGATCCATCAACACAATTCCAAATTGTAAGTGGGATTACATTCAAAGGTTGATATAATGTATTAGTTTTTAATTAATATAACCAAGAAGCTCTGAGAAGGCATTTTATATGCCTTTTGATCTTTGCACTGTCAACTCTGATGTCTGATCTCCCATCAGTAATTAATCTTTGATTCTTATAGACCAGTTAAGTGTCCTTCAGCACCAAACCAGGGAGAGTTGAACTAAGTCTAGAACCAGTACAATTATGAACTTTCATTGGTTAACAAAGATATGAAAGTACTACTTCATACTATCTGCAAATACTTATACAACTCATCTACAGAATAAATTAAACTGTTACTTGCTTCAAGATTCCAAAAAAGATTTTATTTAGCATAATTATAAATACTTCAACCATGGTATATCAAGAAGACTTAACATTCTTGTAAGAAAAGGTATTGAAATATTGAAATCAAAGGGCGGAATTTAGTAGGAGCAAATGAAGAAATCTTCCTTTTGCAAAGTCCTCCCCAAGTACACACCTAAAAAGCATATAATGCCTTCCAGAAATGATTGTGTTTGTTCTCAATATGTAAATTTCCAGAAACTAAATAGCTAACTAACCAAGTGTGCTCTGGATTGGCCTACACAAGATCCCATAACATTATCAAAGTTTTAAAATTTTAAATGAAAAGTAGAATAATATCCATAGATGCTATCTTTCCTAGAATCATATATAGAGGTAAGATGATCAACTGCACAAAAGCCAAAAAAACTGTTCATGGCACAGATTGAATGAAAGGGTGTACTCTGACTGAACAAGAGCTAAGCCATGTCTGCAACACAATGGAAGCTTTTGAAAGATAAGGGGTCTAAAGACAAACCCACCCATTAGTTTCTGCCCTGAAGTTTTGTGACACATACCAGTTTTTACCTCCATGTAAGAATGTAGGCAAGGGCAATATGGAGGCTGTTCTGAGAGCACTTTGCTTTATACTTCATACTTACCTAAGCAGGCATTATCAACTTCTTTCTCTTCTCTCTCGTCAAACAGTGATTCCACCAGAATGAGAACATTAAGAATGATCTACTGTTGGTATATTTATCAACTTTTCAATATGCTACTGCACCTTAGCTTTCTGGCCTATATTTCCTGATCCATTTCCTGTGATCTGTGATTATAACAATTGTATATATGCAATCATTGAAACTTCTCAACTTCTTTTCATTTTTCACATTTTAATAATCTGAGTTGTTTCATGATGATTAATCATTCTATGATGTAGTTACACATCATGTAATCATAGACCTTGACAAGTATCAGTAAAAGTATCAATAAAGAATGCATAAACAAACTACTCATTCATGAACAAGAATTAATTGAACTTGCTACTCATGTTCTCTGTGTCTTCTGATCCACTTTCACATTTCTTAGAATTTTATTTCCTCCTCTCATTCCATGTTCTCTTTTAACAAGATTCTATTTATATTTATATTACTCTTACATACATATGTTGGTGGAACAACATGAGTAAAGCATGATACTGATTGTTTAGCAGTGAATAAACTTTACATGCTATAAGTTTTGATTTTATAAATTTAATAAAATCGTACTTAATATAAAAAATATATATTTAAAATTCAAAACCCAGCACATATATTTCTTCTCCCACTTTTATTTTCTTTAATATATATTTTATTTAAAAAATTGTTCCTGTATTATTTCTTTATGCCTCTCTTTCTTACCTATCACGACTCTAGAAAGAAAGAACTCTTATTATCTGTACCTCCAGTGAGCCTTTGCACTGCTGAGTACTAGACAATTTTATACTGAATGATTGCTATTACTGTTTCCAGTTAACATTCTAAGTTCATACATTTCAACATACTTGATGTCTTTCTTGGAAAGTGAATGATTTCCATAATATCACTTAGAAAAACAAGCTTATCCTCTAGTAACTAATAGCACAGGTAAACTGAAATGAGGTTTCCCAAGGATTTATTATAAATAAGTCCATTATGACAGAAAACTAGCTATATTTTATTCCTTCTCTAATATTGAGATAGTGTCATGTCACAAAATCTTTCAGTCTTAAACCACTCAATATAACTGGGGTTGAACTTAAATTGAACTGTTTCACCAGGCAAGGTAAATCTATGGCTTTTGTTAATTAGTGTTCAGAGGATATATGGGGCAGTGAACCATAGAATGAAATTATTTTATTAATAACACTCACTATTTTCTCTTTAACAACTGTGCCTTACTCTAATCTCCTAATTTATCACCAACTCTCCAAAATAACATGTAGTGTAATTCATAATGGATATCCTGAAGGTGAGTACAGAGACAGAAATTAAATTCTAAACTTTTTTTTCAAGTGAGACTATTAGATTATCATATAGGTAGTTACTCAGCATAATGCTGAAGACTTGAGCACCCTGTTAATCCAAAGATAGCATATCACAATTCTCTAGAGTCACTGCATAAAACAGATGTGATCCAAGATCAAACTGAAAGAAATATGTGAAAGAATACACATGACATTGGAAGTTGCAATTCATCGTTCCCCATTCGTTCTGACATATCCTGGTGCCTTTCAGCCATCTGATCTGCTCTTGCATTTGGCTACAGCACTACAGCTTTTCTTTCTTACCGGACTCATAATCATTACTGATAATCATAGGTGCTTCTCTTCAAAAGTTCATTTAAAAATGTGAGCCCCACAGTTTTATATCCATAAATATAATAGTAGCATTTTATATATTATTGTTAGAAAAATATCATAATCCTATTTTATATAAATTAAGGGAAGTGAAATAAATTGTTCGTTGTTAAATAGCTGGTGCTAGATAGAATCCAGTATTTGACTCCAAGTTTGGTGCTTTTTCCACAAAAACAGTTTCTCTCTGTTTTGAGCTGATGAGGGGTAACAGATAAAACGTTTTGATAAGCTAGGGCATTTGCATTTTAAATTAGGAGCCTTTGAGAAATCAGGAATGTCTTTCAGAAAATTCCTTTTATAGAGGTGAAGAGATATTTTAGTGGTAAGTACAGGATAAATTTAAATTAATAAAAATACAGCTTGTATTCAACTGCTACTTTAGCTATTCAGGCAATCATGGAGATTAGAGCTCATAGTTAACTCTCAAATCTTACATACAGCTTTTGGATTTCATCTTTTCTGGGTCTCAAACACCCATCTGGTTACTGAACTGAGCTTTATACAGCCCATGTCAAAATCCCTTTTCGGCTTAGCATCACTTTTTCAGTTTGACCTCTACAGTACGTAGCACAACCTCTTCTATAACACACATTTGTGATCTGGATCTTCAAAACCCCCTCATGTACCCTGAATCAGGCTATCAGGAACTGCCCCATGAAGGATTGTCCCCTGGGTTGGGAGAGCTGGGTACAGCAAGGAGTCATTTATTGTCTCCTCCATTAGAAGAATAATTCCCAGCCTCTCAGGAACATCCTTCACACATTCTGGCTATGCAAGGGAGTCAGAAATACTTTTCAAAAACAACATGTGCAAACCATAAAATCAAGAGGAGGGATGAGTGGGAGGTGTTGACTAACCTCTGCATGCTTATTAATAAGGCTCTTGCTCAGCACATGCCCTCTTATTCCTTTCTTTCTAAGGACATTGCATCCGAAAGGCTATAAATCACTCCTGGGACCCTTGCCTAAAATGTAATCCTAGATATCTAGAAATTCCATTGAAAAAAAAAAAGCAAAACACAGAAATACGGTTATCTGTCTTAACCGTATTTCCTAGACAGGAAAAAGAGACTCTCCCTAAGTCACATATTTGGCATTTAGCTGAGCTAACATACTCATGGAAAAATCTACCCACAAAGGTGGAAAGAGTTAGTTTGACTTTGTTTCTATTCTGCTGCATAATGACCTTGGAAATCAAGAAAAGTTTTCTGGGAATTTGAAGTTACAGAAAAAGATCAACACTTATCATAAAAAAAAGAGTTTATTTCATCCATCTCCTGTTTGATTCCTGTCCTTCGATCTGACTATTACACCCACATTTTCAAAGGTCAGAGCATTGAGCTGCATTTCATCTTCAGTAGGTGGGAGGCATCACTTTTAAAAGGTACCATTTTCAGGACAGGCACAAAACAGTTCTAGGAGAGGATGATTACAAAGTCAGACCTCAAAGGTTTGATTTACTTGCTAAAGAACAGAGAGATAATAGTCCTGAAACAGGACCAAAAACAATCATGCAATGAGAATGGCATGATTTTTTAAGTGCCTAATAATTATCATATTTTTGAGACTTAATAGAAGTCAGCATGCAATCCTGATGATTTATGTACCTCTCTCCTAGTGAGATGAATTTCTATTATCCTTGCCAGGAGTTATTTCCAATAGTTAAATTCTTATTTTTGTTTTTATTACTTCTTTTTCCCCCTTGGATACAATCAAGAATGTGTTGATCCTAGCCTTAGTAAATAAACAAAAAATATTTAATCATTTAAGAAACACATTTTTTGGTAAGTCATGTATTTTGTAAATGAGACTCTTGAATCATCAGTAATAAATTGGTGTCCAAGAACTAATATCTTATCCTCCTAATTTGGAACCATTTTCACTTATTTTTATAGAAGAAAGGTACACATAAAAGAACTGGAAAAGGGTAAATAGATAGAACTTTTCTAGAATGATTACACAGTTATGTGATTAGGATTTTAGATACCCTGAAAAGGTACTTTATTATACTATGTGTCCATTGACAAATATTTATACAGATTTTTAATGTTGTCTTCTAACTTCCATAATTAATAGTGAATTATATGCTGCCATTATACTCCTACAGTAGTCTATATTTGTCTGCATATTAATATTTAAGGTTTTAATATGCTTTATTTTAATGCCATTTATCTTGTGCTTTTTCCTTTGGAGTCCATTATATATCCTTTCACTATCGATTTATATTTTCAAATACCTGTCATGATTCACTGATCTACTACTTAGGATTAAAGTATAACAGCAGACTTGGTTTTTGGCTATTGTGGCAAAATATCTGACATAAATAACTCTTAAGGAGGAAAGGCTTATGGATCATGGTTTCAGAGGTTTTGGTACATGGTTACCTGGATCAGTTGCTTTTGAGCCTGTGTATGGACCATCATGGTGGGAGCACAAGGAAGAGGAATTATGTTCATCTGATGGTTGTCAGGAAACAAAGAAAAGAGAGAGGAGAAGTTAGGGTCCATATCTCCTCAAGGGCTCACCTGCTGTTATCTGACATCTTTTACGAGGTCCCACCATCTTTCAATAGCATAACAGGCTGGTGAATGAACCTTTAGCACTTGGACCTTTAGGAGTATTCTGAATTCAAAATATAGCAATTGCTAATATGCATTTAATATGTATAAATAACTGTATCTATTATGTGACAGATTGTGTGAATTATCATCATACAAAAAATTTTATTAACAAGTTTCCATTATTGTCTGTAGGAAATAATAGGAAAAAACTAAGGTCATAGAATTTTAACAAATTGTTCAAGATCACCCACATAATGAGGTATTGAGTAGCGGGAACCAAATTTATCTATTTCTACATCTCACATATAACCTTCCCTATTATCTTTCCAAACAAAATTAACAGTTCATTTGTTTAAAGAATTAACAATCTAATCCCGAAAGGGTGATTTTTCAGAATAAAATATGAGGACCATTTAGAGTTTTTTAAAATTATTTGCAGTCAATTTGTACTATATAAAAGATATTGTTTAAGAAAATGGTGAAGAATAGATTAACAGGAGAGATGGTACATTAAAGGAAATTAGGCATTGACATTTTCTAAGAAGAATGGAAGAAATATGTGAGAACCCAAATCAGCTTAGTTTTAGAAATAAAGGAAATTTCTAATAAAATTTCCAAGAAAACTTATTGGAAAGTGCTGCTGAAAGACAAGAATAGATACACAAAAGGCAAAAATTAAGAGCAAAACAATAATTCACAAAAAAGTCAAATATTTCAAATTCTTTCCTCAGAAATTTTTCATTAGAAAAATAAGAAAATATTATATAAGTATGGAATATAAAATAAAATTAAGGTGAAATTGCATAAGAAACAAATATTCTGAGTATTTCTCAGAAAAAATGACTTTGATATATACCATGTTTGTTGTGAAAATTAAATTATCTAACATTTGTAGAGCATCCAGCAGAGATTTCATTACAGAAAATGAATTTGCTAAATTCATTACTTTCCTTTCCATACTTTTAGTCAAAATTGGATTTTAACAGATTTTAGAGTCTCTTTTCTATCAGTAAATAAATTTAAGTACTAGATTTTCTAGGTTTGAAAATATAAAAAATGGCTGAGGTTCAATTCCTTTCCTTTACACAATTAAATCAGGAGCAGTTAAACAGGTCCAGTAATGAAGAACTGTTCTTTCAGATTTTGTTTATTTATGGATGTCATTTTCTCCCCTTCATTTTTTTCCCCTACATTAATTAAGCAATTTATTCTTTTTTTTCTATCAGTTCTTCTTCTTTTTATTTATTAAAAATCATAAATTTACATAGGGCAATGTTGTTTGATTCATTCTGTTATTTTTTTCCCTTTGCCCCCCACCCCTTCCACCCCTCTTTTCCCTCTATACAGTCCTTCCTTCCTCCATTCCTACCACCCTCCTTATCCCTAACCCTAAACCTAAACCTAACCCCAACGCTAACCCCTACTACCCCCCATTTATGTCCTCATCCACTTATCAGCGAGATCATTCATCATTTAGTTTTTTGAGATTGGCTTATCTCACTTAGCATGATATCCTCCAATTTCATCCATTTGCCTGCAAATGCCATAATTTTATCATTTTCATGACAGAGTAGTATTCCATTGTATATATATACCACAGTTTCTTTATCCACTCATCAATTGAAGGGCATCTAGGTTGGTTCCACATTCTGGCTATAGTGAATTGAGAAACTATGAACATTGATGTGGCTGTATCTCTGTAGTATGCTGATTTGAAGTCCTTTGGGTATAGGCCAAGGAGTGGGATAGCTGGGTCAAATGGTGGGTCCATTCCAAGTTTTCTGAGGAATCTCCATACTGCTTTCCAGAGTGGCTGCACTAATTTGCAACCGCACCAGGACTTTATGAGTGTACCTTTTTCCCCACATCCTCACCAACACCTATTGTTGCTTGTGTTCTTGATAATCGCCATTCTAATTGGGGTGAGATGAAATCTTAGGGTTTTTGATTTGCATTTCTCTTATTACTAGAGATGTTGAACATTTTTTCATATATCTGTTGATTGCTTGTACATCTTCTTCTGTGAAGTGTCTGTTCATTTCCTTAGACCATTTGTTGATTGGATTATTTGTATTCTTGGTGTAGAGTTTTTTGAGTTCTTTATGGATTCTGGAGATTAGCGCTCTATCTGAAGTATCAGTGGCAAAGATATTCTCCCACTCTGTAGGCTCTCTATTCACATAAATGATAGTTTCCTTTGCTGAGAGAAAGCTTTTTAGTTTGAATCTATCCCAGTTACTGATTCTTGCTTTTATTTCTTGTGCTATGGGAGTCCTGTTAAGGAAGTCTGATCCTAAGCCAACAAGTTGAAGGTTTGGGCCTACTTTTTCTTCTATAAGATGCAGGGTCTCTGGTCTGATTCCGAGGTCCTTGATTCAGTTTGAGTTGAGTTTTGTTCAGAGTGAGAGATAGGGGTTTAGTTTCATTCTGCTGCATATGGATTTCCAATTTTCCCAGCATCATTTGTTGAAGAGGCTATCTTTTCTCCATTGCATATTTTTGGCACCTTCGTTTAGTATGAGAAAATTGTATTTATTTCAGTTTGTGTCCATGTCCTCTATTCTGTACCATTGATCTACCTGTCTATTTTGGTACCAATATCATGCTGTTTTTGTTACTCTTCCTTTGTAATAGAGTTGAAGATCTGGTATTGCGATACCCCTGCTTCGCTCTTTCTACTGAGGATTGCTTTACCTATTCTGGGTTTCTTATTCTTCCAGATGAATTTCATAATTGCTTGCTCTATTTCTGTAAGGTACATCATTGGGATTTTAATTGGAATTGCATTGAATCTGTATAGCACTTTTGGTAGTATGGCCATTTTGACAATATTAATTCTGCCTATCCAAGAACATGGGAGATCTTTCAATCTTCGAAAGTTTTCTTTAACTTCTTTCTTTAGTGTTCTGTAGTTCTCATTGTAGAGGTCTTTCACCTCTTTTGTGAGATTGATTTCCAAGTATTTTATTTTTTTCGATGCTATTGTGAATGGGGTAGTTTTTCTAATTTCTCTTTCTGAAGATTCATCACTTATGTATAAAAATGCATTGGATTTATGAGCATTGATCTTGTATCCTGCTACTTTACTGAATTCACTTAGAGTTCTAAAAGTTTTCTGGTGGAATTTTCGGGTTCCTCTAAATATATAATCATGTCATCAGCAAACAGGGATAGTTTGAGTTCTTCTTTTCCAATTGGTATCCCTTTAATTTCTTTGGTTTTTCTAATTGCTCTGGCTAGAGTCTCAAGAATGATGTTGAATAGAAGTGGTGAAAGAGGGCATCCCTGCCTTGTTCCAGTTTTTAGGGGGAATGCTTTCAG
Organism: Sciurus vulgaris; assembly: GCF_902686455.1. Lineage (NCBI taxonomy): Eukaryota > Metazoa > Chordata > Mammalia > Rodentia > Sciuridae > Sciurus > Sciurus vulgaris. The sequence goes on from NC_136463.1 coordinate 76,241,095, forward strand.
TTTTTCACCATTGAGAATGATATTAGCCATGGGCTTAGTGTAGATGGCCTTTACAATGTTAAGGAATGATCCCACTGCCCCAATTTTTTCTAGTGTATTGAGCATGAAGGGATGCTGTATTTTATCAAATGCTTTTTACTACATCTATTGAAATAATCGTGTGATACTTAACTTTTAGTCTGTTGATATGGTGAATGACATTTATTGATTTCTGGATGTTGAACCAACCTTGCAACCCTGGGATAAAACTCACTTGATTGTGGTGCAGTATGTTTTTAATATATTTTTGTATGTGATTTTCTAAAATTTTGTTGAGAATTTTTGCGTCAATGTTCATTAAGGATATTGGGCTGAAATTTTCTTTCCTCGATGTGTCTCTGTCTGGTTTAGGTATCAGGGTGATATTGGCTTCATAGAATGAGTTTGGGAGGGTTCCCTTCTCTTCTATTTTATGGAATATTTTGATAAGTTTGGAATGAGCTCTTCTTTCGTAGAACTCAGCTGAGAACCCATCTGGTCCCGGACTTTTCTTTGTTGGTAGGCTTTAGATGACCACTTTTATTTCATTGCTTGAAATTGATTTATTTAAGTTGTGTATATCCTCCTCATTCAGTTTAGGTAATTCATATGTCTCTAGAAACTTGTTGATGTCTTCAAGGTTTTCTGTTTTGTTGGAGTATAGATTTTCAAAATAGCTTCTAATTATGTTTTGTATTTCACTCGTGTCTGTTGTGATATTTCCTTGTTCATTCCGAATTTTAGTAATTTGAGTTTTCTCCCTCTTTCTCTTTATTAGTGTGGCTAAGGGTTTATCAATTTTGTTTATTTTTTCAAAGAACCAACTATTTATTTTGTTAATTTTTCCGATCGTTTCTTTTGTTTCAATTTCGTAGATTTGGGCTCTGATTTTAAGTATTTTCTGTCTTCTACTACATTTGGTGTTGGTCTGCTCTTCCTTTTCTAGGGCTTTGAGCTGTAGTGTTAGGTCATTTATTTGTTGATTTCTACTTCTTTTGTCGAATGCACCCCATGAAATAAATCTTTCTCTATGTACTGCTTTCATAGTGTCCCAGAGGTTTTGATATGATGTGTCTTTGTTCTTGTTTACTTCTAAGAATTTTTTAATTTCCCTCCTGATGTCTTCTGTTATCCATTCATCATATAATCGTGTATTATTTAATCTCCAAGTATTGGAGAAGTTTCTATTTTTTATTCTGTCATTTCTTTCTAATTTCAATCCATTATGATCTGATAGAGTACAAGGTAGTATCTCTATCTTCTTGTATTTGCTAACAGTAGCTTTGTGGCATAAAACATGGTCTATTTTAGAGAAGGATCCATGTGCTGCTGAGAAGAAAGTGTATTCACTCTTTGTTGGATGGTATATTCTGTATAAGTTGGTTAAGTCTAAATAGTTGATTGTGTTATTGAGATCTATGGTTTCTTTATTCAATTTTTGTTTGGACGATCTATCCAGCGGCGAGAGAGGTGTGTTAAAATCGCCTAGTATTATTGTGTTGTGGTCTATTTGATTTCTGGAACTGAGAAGGATTTGTTTGAGGTACATGGATGAGCAAATGTTCGGGGCAGAGATATTTATGATTGTTATGTCTTGCTGATTTATGCTTCCCTTAAGCACTATGTAATTTCCTTCTTTATCCCTTCGGACTAGTTTTGGCTTGAAGTTCACAGTATCTGAAATGAGGATGGATACTCCAGCTTTTTTGCTGTGTCCGTGTGCATGGTATGTTTTTTCCCATCCTTTTGCCTTTAGTCTATGGGTATCTCTTTCTATGAAATAAGTCTCTTGGAGGCAGCATATTGTTGGATTTTTCTTTTTAATCCAATCTGCCAGTCTATGTCTTTTGATTGATGACTTTAGGCCCTTAACATTCAGGGTTATTATTGTGATATGAGTTGTATTCCCAGTCATTATTCTCATTTTTGTTTTTTTGACATGTTTTGGTTTTTCCTTTATTTGGCTATTCCTTTAGGCTAGTTCCTCCCGTTGCTGAAAAGCATTGTTGTTTTTCATCTCTTACTCATGGAATATTTTGCTGAGAATGTTCTGTAATGCCGGCTTTATTTTGTAAATTCCTTTAGCTTTTGTTTATCATGGAAGGATCTTATTTCATCGTCAAATCTGAAAGTAAGTTTTGCTGGGTATAAGATTCTTGGTTGGCATTTGTTTTCTTTCAGGGCTTGGTAAATGTTGTTCCAGGCCTTTCTAGCTTTTAGGGTCTGGATTGAAAAATCTGCTGATATTCTTATTGGTTTTGCCCTGAATGTAATTTGATTCTTTTCTCTCGTGGCCTTTAAAATTCTGCCATTTTTTTGTATGTCAGGTATTGTCATAATAATATGCCTTGGTGTGGGTCTGTTGTAATTTTGTGTATTTGGAGTCCTATAAGCCTCTTGTACTTGGTTTTCCATTTCATTCTTCAGATTTGGGAAATTTTCTGATATTATTTCATTGAATAGATTGTTCATTTCTTTGTTTGTTTCTCTAAGCCTTCCTCAATCCCAATAATTCTTAAATTTGGCCTTTTCATGATATCCCATAATTCTTGTAGATTCTGTTCATGATTTTTTACCATCCTTTCTGTTTGGTCAACTTTGTTTTCAAGATTAAATATTTTTTCTTCAATATCTGAGGTTCTGTCTTCCAGGTGTTCTATCGTATTGGTTATGCTTTCTATGGAGTTTTTAACTTGGTTTATTGTTTCCTTCATTTCAAGGATTTCTGTTTGTTTTTTTTTTTTCAATATCTCTAACTCTTTATTGAAATGATCTCTTGCTTCCCGTATTTGCTCTTTTAACTGTTGATTGGTGTGATCATTTAATGCCTGCATTTGCTCTTTTATCTCCTCCTTCAATGCCTGCATTTGCTCTTTCATCTCCTCATTTGCTTCCATGATTGTTTTAATTATGTACATTCTGAACTCTCTTTCTGACATTTCTTCTGCTGTGCTGTCTTTGAGTTTTATTGATATAATATCTAGGTTTGTTTGGGACATTTTCTTCCCTTGTTTTCTTATATTGGTCAGATGTCAGTGGGACTCTGTGATATTGCAGATTTCCTCTATTTGTTTATAATGTCCCTGTAGATTTCCAGTGTATCAACTCCCAGCCTTCAGTAGCCTGAAGTCTTAGAATAACTTGATAATGCAGTGCTTCTGAAGAAAGTTGTCCCTAGCCCGCCACTGGGGCTGGTCGGAAGTCTCTGCTGGCTTGGGGACTTGTGGCTGGCTCTGTGTAGAAAGGCTCTCACTGGGAGGTCTGTTCCGAGAAGCTAGCCTAAAAAGGCACTTCCCGCCGGAGGGAGCAGGGCTGCTTTGGGAAGTCCCTGGCTGCCCTGTCCTGGTCTCTGGAGCAGCGTGTGGGCAGGCCGTAGCTCGCTGTGTGCTGGATCAGATACTTGGAGCTGGTTGTGTGCAGAAAGGCTCTAACTGGGGGACTTGCTCCGAAAAGCTGGAGTATCTGGCCCTGTGGGAGGAGCCCACCGCCGGAGTGCTCAGGGCTGCCTGGGGGAGACTCTAGCTGCCCTGCCCTACTCTAATAAGCGGCCCAAATCCGGGCCTGCTGCCTGGGCTGAACTTCACCACGTGGGGTGACTCACCCCGTGGTTCTAGTTTAGTCCGAGTCTCTCAATGCCTCCCCTTCTTGAATCCTGGGTTCTGGAGAGACTGGAGATGCAGTCACCCTCTAGTCCACCATCTTGGATCGCCCCGTTCCTCTTCTTCATTTTTGAAGGACAGTTTTGGTGGGTATTGTATTATTAGTTGGAAAGTTTATTTTTGTTACTGATGCCAACATTTTGAATACTTTTGGGCCAATAATTCATTATATTCTTTTAAATATTACTTTGTATATGTTGTCTCCCTTTAAGGTTACTTCTTTGCCTCTCAGAGTTAACATGTCAATTACAATATGTTTTGGTGTATATTTCTTTGGATTCACCACTTAATGACACATTGAAGTTTTTGAATTTCAATATTCATTTTCTTCCCCAGATTTAGAAAGTTTATAACAATTATTCCTTTAAATAATTTTTATTCTCTTTTCTTGCTATCTTCTCTCTCTGAAACTAATAATGCATAGGTTGGTCTGCTTGATGGTGTCCTGCAGGTCCCATAGGTTTTCTTTTCTCTTTGCAAATTTTCTTTTTGCTCTTCATAATTGTATATGATCTTCAGGTCACGGATTCTTTGTTCTGCTTCATTGAGTCTGTTATTGAACACCCTTTGTGAATTTTTCAGTTTAGTTGTTATATTCTTTAGATTGCAAATTTCTTTTTTACTTCCTTTTTATATCTCATTATTAAAATTCTCATTTTGATCATGAATTGTTTTCCTGAGTCCAGTGAACATCTTTTCTGATAGTTATTTTGTGTGATAGTTATTCAGATAAATTTGTGTGATAGTCATCCTTTACCTACAGTTTCCTTTTCTCCAGTTTTAGTTACCCATGGTCACACATAGTCTGATGATGTTAAACAACTATTCTCAAAATAAACAATTATAATTTTAAATTGGATTCTATTTTCAGTAGTATGATGGAAGCTCACACTGTCCAACTTTGCCTTTCCCAGGTTATGACTCATCCCTTTGTTCACCAGATACATACTGTAAACAACATCCAGCAGTTAGTCACATGGTAGTTACCTGAATTATCAGATCAACTGCTAAAAAATCATGGTACCCATGTTAAGTAACTCATAAGTAGAAGCTTCATGCTATGTCACAATGGGTATGCCATTTACCTCATTTCATCTCATCATATGGAAATTATATCATGCCATATCAGTATAGGAAGAAAGGTGAGTTATAATATAATTAGTTTTAGAGATAAGGAAAGATAAATCATGTTCACTTCACATAGCTTTTATTAGACTGCGTGGTTATAATAGTTCCATATTGTTATAATTTACCATTGTTTATCATATGTTTGTATGTATAAAAATACAGTGTGCATTGGATTTGGTATCTGTGGTTTCAGGTGTCTGAGTCTTGGCACACATATACTGCACATAAAGGTGACTCCTCCAACCTCCATTTATTTGAAATCATTTTCTAGACATTTATTGTATTTCTTTTATTGGGCCATTGCTCCATTTCTTCATCTTCCTTTTCATTGTTTCCTACATATTTAAAAACTAACCAGTTCTCTCATTATTTACAGATGGATAGACCTTTAACCATCAACCTGGCTAGAAACTCTGGGTTCCTCTTACACTTTTCCTGAGTCTCCTCTGGACTTCTACATTTAGATACCTGATTAGAGGAATTTACCCATATTTTTTATTTAGAAGTTCTTTTTCTCTATGGTTTCTGTCAGCTATGTTTTGGGTCTTCTGAAACAGCAGTACATTATCTAGCTTGTTGTTGTTTTTCTTAGTAGCCCAAGTTATTCAGAGAATACTGAGTTTATCTGTTCTCCAAATCATGATGGAAAGACTCCAGTTCCTCTTGCACCCCCAGAAAATCTGGACTCTTGAATGTTGACTTCACTCTTCTTTTATTGACTGTGAGGTTCCAAGTTCTTTTGGATCCTGTCTGCTGTATGATGGGGCCTCTGGAACAAGCAAACTACCCAGTTCTTTTTTTTTTCTTCTTCTTTTTTTTTCTGAGTGACCCCTAGCATTTGAATTATGCCAAGTCTAGCTTACTCTGGAAAAAGTCAATGCAGAAGCCCAAGAAGTGGGAAAGCCATCAACCCCATTTAAAAAGTCAGAATAGTCTATTCATCCCTTAACCTTCTCAGAGAGAAACTAGGAATGGGAACTTTTCTTATAATTGTGTGACACTGAGCCAGGAAGATAAATGGATGTGTAAGTGGATGACACAAATTTTCCTACTCATCTCCATGTGATTGATTTCAAGTTTCTCTGGTTTCTGGATTCTCATAAAGGGAATTAGTCCATGTATTGCTGTATAGATGTTTCTTTAGATGAAGGAGGTATGGTATGAGATTTGCTATTTAATTATCTTACAGACATCGTTCTTTCTCTCCAAAGCCAAATTTTTCTAAATGAAGAGGTTCTCATCAAAAAGGGGACTAACCCCAAACCATACAGTAATGGTAAAGTTGGGTTTTAAGCACATTTCATTTGATCTTAAAGACTTTGTTATTTCAGGTAACTGTGTTACGGATTTTCAAAACATGAACACCCAAATTATTTTTTCTTTGAAATGATTACCAACTCATAGTTATTTTTTCTCCTGTATTATATTTTTCTTTTTTAATTTTATGTTTTTTTCAGCTGGAGATTGAACCTAGGGGCATTTTATCACTGAACTACATCTCCAGTTCTTTTTGACAACAGATCTCACTAAGTTTCTGAGACAGGCCTAAAATTTGTAATCCTCCTGCTTCCGCCTGCAGAGTTGTGTTTACAGGCATGTGCCACCACACTTAGCTGTATTTATTTTCTTAAAGGAAAGCAGGCAGATCTAGGATCACACAGAACATAGCTCATTGGAGACTTTCTCACAGAAGCCTGGTCCTGGGCAACAGCAAGACTAGTTTGTTAATTTCATTTAGGTCAGAAGGAAGGTGCGTACATGGTTTAGGGCAAAAATGACTTATCCAAGTCAGAATTTGACTTATCTTCAGGTAATATCAAAGAGGCAGGTACACACCTGAGGTCCAGATGTAAAGGTTCACCTACCACTGTAGTGGTTTTATCATTTATGGTATCCAAGGAAATTATACAAGGAAGGGAAAACTAATCAGGTTATTCAGTGATTCTATGGTTGTTAGGGATCAAGATGGCTGCAGTCATGTCAGACTGAATTTATACATTTCCACCTCATAAGCTGCTCCTGGAGTTTCACACTTGCCCCTTCCATGATGTACTTTGAGTTTAGCATTGCATTAGCATGTGCTATGAGACAATTTATTTATTTATTTATTTATTTATTTATTTTTCTGCAGTACTGGGGATCGAACTCAGGGCCTTGTGTTTGCTAGGCAAGCACTCTACCAGCTGAGCTATCTCCCCAGCCCCAACTATGAGACAATTTATGGAGCTTGTAAGCAGAGTCCACAGTAAAAATACAGGTGCATGGAGGAAAACAGACAGAAAACAGTGATACAAGCAACAAAATCAATCAATTTTTTTCACCAGAAGTCCAAGGAATAAGTCAAAATCTTACATATTTTCTACACTAAAGAAAGCATTAGACAAGATATTAATTTGGATTTAAAAGATTTCAGAGGAAAACAGTAACTTGAAACTATGGATGGAAAACAAACTTTCAGTAATGACTTTTAAAAGTGAATGTGCACCACCCAGGAAGAGAATTCTGGTGGTATCATTCATCAGAGATGACGTGGTGACACCAGCTGAGGATAGATGTAGTATAACATACCACACATATTGGCCAATAGGTCATGGTCCATGAGTGTTTCCTAGAACTTATGAAAAAAAAAAAATGGCATGGCAGACCAGGAGACCAACTGCAGCTTCCTGAACTATTTATTTAGCCCACTTAGAGCATGACCCATGACCACAGACAGAGTCCAGTAAGATCAATATGTTCAAATTAGGAAGGTAGTAGACTCTTCACTCTGTGGCAAGAACGAGTTGACCCCAATGCGGGGAATGAACCACTTGTCCACTGTATTGTCCCTCACCTGAATTTAATGTGTGCTGTGTGAGAAACAGTAGCACTCTATTCAGATATCAACTCTGGCAGTATAGTGTCTGTATATACAGTTTGAGTGCAAAAGCTCTTTTGGGCAAGGTCCAGATCCCCCAAGTACTCATAAGGGACAGGCATCCCAGGTAGGTGGATATTTACCTTTACTCATGCTTCTCTGAGGACTTCAGTCCAGTCATCGAAAGACAGTTATCTTCATTGGGCCTATATTGTTGCATTAATGACTGCTCTTCTTCTTCCTCCTTTCCTTCTCTTCTTCTCCTTCTCCTTCTCTTTTGCTCTCTCCTCCTCCTCCCCTTCCTCCTCCTTTTTCCTTTTTCAGTACTAGGAATTGAATTCAGCGCCTTACGTATGTCACACAACTAACCTATCACTAAATTACATACCTAGCCCTACTTCCCCCTTTTCTTGGCACTGGGGATTTAACTCAGTGGTGTATATACACAATGGATATTATTCATGAAAAAGAATTTAAATAATGTCATTTGCTGGTAAATGGATGGAACTGGAGATTATAATGCTAAGTGAAAAAATACAGACTCAGAAAGTCAAAGATTGAATATTTTCTCTGATATTTCTGAAATTAGTCTAAAATTGGAGGGGGAATAAAAGAAATGGGGGAGGGTACTTTCATCAAAATAAAAGATCAGGAGAGCAGAAAAGGGGATTGAGGGGGAGAGAAGAGAGACAAGATAAGAGAAAAACAATGGAACGAATCTAACCTAACTTTCCAATGTACAAATATGTATATATGAATATACTACAGTGAACTCAGCATTATATATATCTACAAAAACTAATTTTTAAAAAATGTAAATAAATAGAAAGCTAATTTGAGTAGCAGAAACAGGGAGAGAAGAGGAGCAAAATAAGAATAAGTACTGGGGACTTAGTTGGAGAAAAATGAATTCATAATTATTCTAAAATATAACTAATGTTATGTATAACTATTATGAATCAGCCAAGAATGAAAAAAAAAAATCTATTCTTTATTTCCACCAAATCTACTACCTGACAGTATATATCAGATTAAAATCTACTACCTGACAGTATATATCAGTTTTATGATATATTATGTATTTGGGTCCAATCCTGGACAGCATGTTCTGTGAAATGGGTTCCCTCGTCATTGTTAATCTGTATGGGTACCCATACATCACACTTCATTTCTCAAGATCTTTGATAAAGTTTGTTTGATTAGTTCCCTTGCTAGGAAAGGCTTTCACAAAACCAGCAGAACATTGTTTCACTTGCTATTGTGCCATCTACAATAACCTGGATGCATTAGTCTAATTGTCTAATTGACTCATGAGTTGTGGCCCTAACACCCATAGTTCTGCCCATTGGCTGCTCCTGATTTTCTCCTTTCTCAAACCAGTGGAAGATTGTACTGACTCTTGTCTTCCCTATGCAAGACCCATCTGTTTACAGCTCAGGAGTTAATCAGCTACAGGACAGAATACTGCACTGTTGTTGTAATTGTTAATTTGAAATGTCAACTTGATTGGGTTATGAGATGTCAATGTTTAAGAGGCTTCTGGGTGTGCCAGTGGGGTGTGTCTAGGATGATTGTCATGTGAGATGTGAACTAAAGTGGAGACAGTCCCTGTGCGTGGGCAGTACTACCCAACAGGATGGTGAATTGGGTGAACTAAAAGTTGGAAGAACAAAGAAGATAAAGATGCAATCTCCATTCTCCTTGAAGGGGTTCGTGATTGCTGCTGCGATAGACTGAGGATGCCAGACTCTCACTTCTTCATTCTTCCAAAGCAGACGCTGCCAGTGATTCTCCAGGGAGTTTCCAGAAGCCTTCATTCTTGGACTAGGATAGCACCATTGATCCCTCTTGTTCTGGGACTTCAGCCTTTTAGATTGCACAGCTACTGGTTTTTCCAGCTCTCCAGCCTGCAGACGGTTATTGTGGACAATCTAACTTCTGGTTGTGTGAGTCAATTTTATAAATCCCCTTTTAATTATCATACTCCTCTTGATTCTGTTCCTCTAGAGAACCCTGATTAATACGGTTGTAAACATGTATACTACTTATTTACAGTAGAGTTTTACAATGCTACAAATTGTGGGTGAAACAGGCCATCTACCCATCCCTTTATAGGTAGTTTAGTTTGCACTGTAATTGGAAAAATCTTGCTCAGTGGCTGTATCTGTCATAGGGCATTGTAAACTGGTAGAAACTTCTGTATCAAAGGGATGTCTTCAATTCTGGATCTCTTCCAGAGCTGTTATCAAAAACCTAGAGGTAGCTTTTGCCTGTATGGTTCTTGTCAAAAATCCCAAATCATTCAATTTGCAAAACAGTTGATATCTAACTGTGTTTGTGCATCTTGTAGAGATGTACCCAGAGTCTGTACTTGGGGGTCTCAAAAATCTTTTCTTTTTCAAAGGTTTTCTGCTGGGGAATACCCCATTTCCATGTGACTCTCTTCTTAATGTAGTGGGTATAAGTATCGAACTAGATGAGGAATGAAAGCTGACCAATAACCCAGGAGTTCTACAAAAACCTGTAATCATTTGCCGTATAGGAGATAGGTAAGGTTTTCACTTAATCTCACACTATGCCTGAACTAAATTAGTCTTAAAAAACTGACCAGTCCTATGAACTCAGTAGAAAGTCCAGGGTACTCTTATCTTGTTGGGATTAACAGCCCACCCCTTTATGTGCTGATGGGTACATGGTTGTTCTACATGCTGTAACAGAGCAGGATCTTCACCAGAACATATCATCAACATAATGGAACCAGATAATATCAGTAGTGAATGAGACTAGACTGAGGTTCAGAGCCACCATACTGTGATGGATGGTAGACCCCTGCAGAGCAGTTTTGTAATTCCTAGATGCAACACCACTTGTTTTATTCTGATGGTCTAACCTCCATAACCATCAGTACTGTCCAGGGATCTAGAGCACATTCTGGGTTGTCATAGATTCATGCACATCCAGAACCCACATATACCAAAAAAAAAAAAAAAGTCTTTTCTTGGCTCTTGGGGAACCAGAAAGTAGTGAATTTCAAATTTGACATTTGGTCACCTCCTACAGCTCACTCATTCTTGGATGACCTTAGTCCCATTCCTAATGGGGAAGAGGAATCCATTCAAGCAGCGAATAATTCCTGAATAAGAGAATTCCTCACTTCTGCCATGACTGGGAAAGTTTGGAATTGTTGTTTTGGTTTAAATTCCTCCCAAAAGGCTAACAAGATTGCACTAGGTTGCTTATCTATCTCATCACTGAGGGTATCCGTGCAAAGCAAATCATGCCAAATCTGCTTTCTTTTTTACTTCTGCCTCTTTATTTATTTATTTTTTTATCTCCCTTTTTTACCTCCCTTTTCCCTGCCAAGCTTTGTGAAAAGTCACACCATGTTACAGACACATTCAGAGTTTCCCAGGTTGGCAATAGCCTCACCCACATCATAAATATCTTGTCAGATAATCAGGCTGAGAAAGGAGAGAAAAAGCCCACATCATTCTCAAGGGGTGTTTTGTAACAGTTTGTTTCTCATTTTGGCCATAAAAACAGCTTTCTCAGGTCTTTGAAACACCTGGCTTGGTGTTTCAAAGCTCCTGCACAACACCCTGAATGCTTTCCAGGGGGACACCTGAATTGGCAGATCCACTTCATTGAGCTCACTCTTCTCTCATGCTCAAGATGATCCAATCCATAAAGGAATGATTTCCTTGGATCTAGTGGACATTATATTCATAGTGTCTTAAAACTCGATGAGTAGTGATAGTCACTTTCTCAGCTTCATTTCCTTCCATGTCTTCCTTTTCAGACAATCAGACTCTCCAAGGGCAGTTGATTAAAAGTGTTTGCAATATCTAGCAATTCTGCAGCAGCATACTTCCAAATAGTCATAGCTTCCCCATTTGGAGAACCCCTCTTCTGCCCCTGAATATTCTTTGCCTTTCCTTTTATATTGTAATAGCAGTCTAGCACAAAACGCAAGGCTCATAGGCAGGGAGGTCTCTGTCCTCTGTCACTTCAGTCTCAAGTTCTTTCTCACTGCTCTTCTCTCTGCGATTCCAATTATTTGGCTGCCATTCTAATTGTGAGATAATAGCTTATACCTGTTTCCTCTTCTAATTTTTTCCTCTCGAGTCCCCTAGAGTGTCAAGAACAAATTTCAAACTTAGCATCTTGGTTTTCCACTTTCTCAATCATGGTAGAACCTAAGAGAGAGAAAGAGAGATCCTCTGACCCTGGCAGTTTTGGTGGCACACACGTGTAATCCCAGCAATTCAAGAAGATGAAGCAAGAGTACAGCAAGTTTGAGGCCAGCCTCAGCAACTTAACAAGACCCCCAGACACTTAGTGAGAAACTGTCTCACAGCATAAAAAGGACTGTAGGTGTAGCTCAATGGTAAAGAGGCCTCGGTTCAGTTTCCTGTGTAAATGAGTAAATAAATATATAGTGACTTCATCCAACTTGGAATGCACCTGATATAAAATACTCAGGCACATTTCTGGTGCCAAGGTCCAGTTTCAAACCTCAACATACCACTCTAATTATCTTAATTTGTTTGTAATATGCTGGAGAATTATGCAAAACAACCAACCAGATTTATTTAAGTTTAACCCTTGTTGAGATTCAATATGTCTTAAGTCACATGAAGCTGAATCCACATACATTGTAACAGAGAAACATAAACACATGATCTTAAAAAATAGGGCATATTAACTAAAAACATAAGCAGTATACTAACAAGTACTCAGTTCCTTTGGATACCACAGATGGTAATGTTGGAGGGTTGTAGGCTAATGGGTAAAAAGAATGATGTGGATTTTCCTAACCTTAGAGTTGTATTTAATCCATCCTTTGTTTTTGGATTATTAAATTGTGAGGTTTAAGACACACAACAGGTTTAGGGTACGATTTAATAATCCAAAGTGAATCCAAATCAGATCATTGGTCTAGTTCATTCTCTGTGGATATTAAAACATAATATTGCCATATTTTCCCCTTTGTTCAATTTTTTTCAGGAAAATTGGTCCATTTTCTCTATTAATAAGAATAAATATTCAATTCAGCCAACAAGCAAGTTAATTTGTTAAGGACTTGTGGCTAATCAATTTACTAAAAGGTGCTCAAAATAACTAGCATTTTTACTGAATTTAATCTTTAGAGTGAGTCAACACTTGCTTTGGAAATGTTGATTTTCAGTGTTTTTGAACAACATTGCTTAGATTTTGGGGCCTTATAAAGACATGGCCTCCAGAAGTGCCAGGAAGAATAGTCACTTCATGATCACTTAACAGAATGTGCAGAGCAGAATGGAGAATAACTGACAGAGAGTGATAGAGGCAGGAATTTAACAGTCTTCCATGTTGATTTTCTTTTTTTGGTACTGGGGATTGAACCCAGGGGTGCTTAGCAACTGACCCACGTCCTCAACACTTTTTGTGTTTTGCATTTTGAGATAGGGCCTCACTAATTTGCTGAGACTGGCTCTGAACTCAGGATCCTCCTGCCTCAGCCTTCTGAATCTCTGCTATGTTGATTTTTGTACTGAGTCTCTCTCCTATACCGTTTTCATTTTTGGGATTCCATTCAACAAGTTTATTACTCTGTGTCTGAGGTGGATCTGGAATTGGCTGAATAAAAATGATTTAAATCCTAAAAGGGCCCCATGACCTCATGAGAAAGTATATTACATGTTCCTAACATGAAATTCTGCTGGAAAATCATGGAAACAAATCCTTTCATTAAGTCACTTGAACTATTTTCAATTTTTAAATTCTAACTCAACTATGGTCTTAGTATCTAGATAAGGAATAAAATAAGCTGGTATAAAAGAGGGTGTGGCTTTAAGCAGCACCTCAGAAAATATTCTAGTCATTTAACATTGTTCCTAAATATTGCTTAATACTTATTTAAAATTATCAAAAATTATAAAATGAGACTATGTTTAACACCCACTTACCCACAAAGTAGTATCTTGTTCCATCTTCTTCCTGTAGCTCAAGGTAGATAATGTTATATTATCTAATTTAAATGATAAAATGTCATCTGTTTTATCTGATGAAGAAAGTGAAGCATAGAAATTAAGTAAATTACCTTGGTTTTCCTGACCCTAAAACCATTTAACCCTTAGCTCCTCTGGTATCACTGATTTCCTATTTGCAAGAAATAAGAAAATATATTTTTGTGTGTCACTTATATAATGATTTTCAAGTTTTTCATAGCAGCTTAGTCGTTGAACTTCAGCAGGTACATGATAAACAGACATAGTGTCTTAAAAATTCCTATTCCTAGGCTCTGCCCAAGAGATGTTGGTCTAAGTCAGAGTACCCAAATCTGAATTGTAAGAATCTGCTCACGTTAAACTTGTGAGGACAGACACTTTACAGAGTTTATTTTGACTATATTACTAGCATCTGTTGAATAGTTTTGATGTTCTAATAAACTTATGTACATATTTGATCCCACTTCCAAAACAGTTCTTCATAATATCCATTTTGTCTGAAAATGATCTTTCCCATTATTTATTTCTCTTAAGCTTTAAGTTCTGTGCTCACCTCTTTTAGAAAGGCTTCTTCACTCATATCTACCTATATTCCTATTATGCTACCCCAATAGCACATATAGATTACTTATACCTTTTATTAATTTAGTCCACCAATACAGTCATACTTTGACTGATTTACTCTGTGTGTGCATTTGTATACATCAAGAACACCAATTCTGAGAAGAATTAATAGTTGACTGTCCATCACAGGACTGACCCAGAACTAAAGCGCATTGATAGAACATAAACTCCAGTGTAGAGTAACCATAACTTTTATATGCATTTGGAAACCAAAAATTATGTAACTCATTTTATTGTAATATTTCCTATGTTTCAGTGGTGTGAAATGGAACTCACACTATCTCTGAGGTGTGCCTGTAAAACAAAAACTTAACTGTATGAGATAAAACTGTAAAACTCAAGAAAACGTAAACTTAAATTTTAGCACTTACTAAGTTGGTTAGAGACAGGTGGAATGGGAAAATTGAGGGATAATTACTAAAGGGTGTGGGGTTCCTTTTAGTGTAATAAATATATTTTTCATTGCAGTGATGAATTTTCAGCTCTGTGATTATACAAAAAGGCATTTGGATTGTACACTTTAAATTGCTAAGTTTTATGGTATGAAAAATATTTCTCATAAAACATATGGTGAGCAAAACAAGAGTTTTCATTATTGTTGCTCAATTGGTTGTTTGATTCAGTGCTTCTATTGTGTTCTGCCATAAAGATCCCCTCACCTTGGTTGTTGCGTCTGAGCAGGTGCATTGTAAGCAGTCCAGGTCAGAGCTCCATCAAAATGGCGGATTCAGGGTGTGCACTATACAATACAGTCAGTGTGTCCCATGATCATGGGCCTGCTCCCCCACCCGTTTTCCTATAAAGCAGATTCCTTCATCAGGTCTAATTTTATGCGTGATTATATGACTATGATAAACATCCCATCCTTGAAGTGATAGTCTATAGGCAGAAAATGTAAATGAAAATGTAAATGTAGCAGCTCTCTGATACATTTATCAAATTCTAACAATTATTAGATGTTTTTTGTAACTGTTTTCAGTGAGAGATGACATGCTATAATTTGTTACAATTGAAAACATGTGGACTCTGTGCCCTCAGTGTCCAGTGATAGTTGAAGTTCAAAAAATAGTGGTTAAAAAATAAAAATAAGCTTCATGTTCAAACAGAGAAACAAGATGTATCTCATTTGTTTACAATAAAAATAAATTTTAAAAAATAAAAATAAATAAAAATTAAAATAAAATAATTCCAGGGTATCATGAGGCCTGTGGAGTTTAATTCAGGTCATAAAGGAAAATAATATTTGCCAGGTTAAAATAAGGAAAGAAGGCTCAGGGTAGGGGTAATATTAAAACTCTGTGATATAAACATATGCATCTGTATTATCCACACTGTAGAACTACTGTGGGTAAAGTGGATTTAATAAGTAAGTTTTAAAAAGGAGGCAATTGGAGAGAGATTGCTTATTGTGATGAGGGGCATTCTGATACTAAGGATGGTTTTCTTAAAATCTGAAGTGTTTTGGATTTTACTCAGTGGAACAGGAATCCCAGCCACTTAGTGGTTGATGGATAAGCATATCTTCTCAGAATTCCCACATTCCCCTGGCTCTTGGAAGTGAACTCCTCAGGATGATCTTAAAGCAAGTTTCTCTTTCTGGCTGGTCCCAGTGGGGCTTCCTAATATTGGCATTCATCAAAAGAGCATTTCTTCCATGAGCTCTTTTAGTAAGTACCTTTGCTGTGATTCCATCTCATCTCTACATGATGTTGGAATAATCCCTTTTAGATACATTGTGGGTCTCATGGAATATATTATTTCATGCAAACAAGACACTTCTACAAATTTTTTTCAGAAAATATTAATTTCAATCTTTAAAAAAAATTTTTGCTGTTGTTTTGTTCTAACACTCTTGATGGTGATAAATAAATGGTCAATATACACTTGTATCTATGGATGTCCCTTGTGTTGAGACAAATGAGGTCCCATACTTCCACTTAAGAAAATTTATTAGAAAGCAGAAACATGAGAGCTGCGTGATTTTATGAATAAATTGTTTTGTTCTATTTTTAAAAGATCATTTTTGCAAATTATATGTATCATTATTAAATATACCAGTTAAGAATATCAGTTAATATGTTACTTAGTCAGTCTCAGTATCACAGGCTCACCAAAGTTAACAGGAAATTCTACAGAGTAACTCTAGTGAATAGTTTGCAGCAGTAGCATTCAGAGCCAAGAAAGGTATTGAAAATGTCAATGTTGTCTTAAAGTTATTCTTTATTCTAATTCAAGATCAATTGCCTGAAATCTAATTGAAAAAAAAAATTTCTAATATTTGCATCTTATTCCTGGAATGGGTTAGCTTTTTATTGCCACTGTTTACACGAAATGCATTGTAATATAAATGGCTTTCATAAAAGTTGCCAACTTCCAACCACCTGCTGTGTGCTGACAACAGTGGCAACAATTCTGCTGCTGCAAAATGATATTCAATTGCAATATCTACTGTCAGATCCACAAATCGTTCTGTTAGGTTATGTAGTTTGTTGGAATAAGACCATATTTACTAATACTCGTTTGCTATCTCTCAGCCTCCCCAGTATTATTCGTTTTGATTGATTCCATGGTGGCATGGGGCAAGCAGAAATGTGATCTTGTTTGGAAACCTCATTTTGCGGCAGTTCACATGGGGAACAACAACTGAAAAGTGTAAGGTTCAGAGAGTTTACAGATGGAAATAGGCCCAGTGATAGAAAGTTCAGTGCAAAGTGGAAATGCTCTCTTGCCAGTTCTGCTGTTTCTGTTCCATTTTACCAGTGACATCTCATTGCAGCAGTTAGACTTGTACAGGAGTTGATGAACTCGGGTGTCAAAAAGAGACAGCTTAGGAAGACCCAAATTTATCTGGTGTGAGGTAGTTCATGTGGAGATAACAGTTATTTTCTCCATGTACTGAGATATGTTGCTATACTTTGGAGGAAAGATGAGAAAATAATCATGGAAGGATCTATGTTCTTCATTCATTAAAAGTTTAAAAAAAAAAAAAATCTTTCATGGATGGCCACACAGCAACAGTTCAAATATGTGCCTACAGGGGCCCAGAAGCCAATGTAAATGGGTAAAGCAATCCAAGTCAATGTGCTTTGGTTATATTGAAGTGACTGTTAAGTGTGGGCACCTGGCCAATGCTTACCCATTTTAGAGATGCAGCTGCTTTTTGTTCCTCCCATCACAGCCATCCTAGAATGTGAACCTGCATTGCCATATCTTCAATCGCTTTTTCCCAATAAAAAGTCAGATGCAAAAATGATTATGTCAAGTATTACAAAATTCCAGTCAAAGAGCAAAGCATCCTGGGTGATACAGTGCAGAAGAGAGAATAGCAAAGACTCTACTGCATGTGGAGGTGCAGGGCCAGGGGTGACAAATACTGAAAAGCTGGCACATACTGCTTTCTTATTCTACGTCGTCTGTATCATCATATGTACTTTGCTATCATATGGGGAAGAAAGAAACCACAAAAAAAGTCAAAAGCAATTAAAGGTTTACATGGAAAATTAGGAGTGTAACTCATCAAATAGTCCATCTGGAGAAAGCATAGGGATAAAACTGGTTATTGGGCTGGAGTACAGGAGTTCAGAAAATGTCCTTCAGGAATAAAATAGCTGGCATTCAAACCTACTGGAGGATCTGTGATATTTCAGTGACAATAGTATGGGTTCCCTCTATCAAAAATGAGATGAAAGAAACAGAAACTCTGGGGGGGGGGGGGCAGGAAACTAACCTGTAAAGAAGTGGACAGTTTGTTAAAAAAAAAAAAAAAGAAAAAAGAAAGAAAAAAACATAACAACTTGAAGAGGAAAATAGGAAGATATAATTATGAGTTCTGAGCAGCTTAAAGTTCTAAAGGCACACATGACAGAATTTGTGAGGAAGGAGCAGAAAAGGAATTGTAAGAGATGGTTTTGATTGCTATCATGTTTACATTGGAAGTGCTGATGACCGAAATGTTGATTTTTTAAAAAGACCTAAAATACCCAAAACACTGTTTCATTAAATTATTTGTATTCACTACAAATATTAGGCAAATTCTAAGTAATATCAAAATTCAATATTTATAAAAATAGTATAGCAGGAAAATGTAAATGAACTAAATATCCAACATTTTATTGAATATCAATAAATATCATAAAAATTTGATGATTCAAAAATAATAGCATATGTATGATATAAACAAAGTCTCCCCAGTTTACAACTCAAACAAAATTTGTAAAACAATCAAAACTCAAAAAAATTTCATTTTGCCAATAATGGCTAATAAGACAAGCAAGACTTACATGAGGCTTTGCTAATATGCATAATTAGCCTAAAATCACTTTCTTCATTACTCTGGATATATTCATGGGAAAACAGAAATAAAAAGAGTCTTCTGAGGAATTCAAGGCAATCCACATCAGAAAGCCACACAAATAACACTGAGCAGAAAAACAGAAGAATGCAGGTACCTAAGTATCAAGGAAGTTGTATTCCTCTGCACTGACTGCATTTGAGTTTTAAAAATTACGTTAGAGAATAAACACTTTATGGTTTCAGTTAGAAGACTTCAGTAAACTAATCTGAATCAAATAAAATTCAAAATGCCTAGATAATGGTAGTTATATCCACTGCATTGTTATGTAGAATTACAGAAGAAAGTATGAAATGTGATTTCTGAACAAGCGGTATACAGTCTTAAAAATCCATTTAAACACATTTTATCTTGCCATGCCATTTAATTTTAGTAGTTATCTCAAAATTCTCTTTGTTTATTAGAATGCTGTCAAATATCTCACATATTTAATTCATGTAAGATTTACCATAAACTTTCTGAAGAACTGAGATATGATATGTGGCCTACCACAGGTCTCTCTGTCACTGTCCCTGCCCTCTTTCTGTCTATTCCTTCTCCCTCATTTAGTCACATAATTATTTATTGCATTAAAACACAGCTGGCCTAAAATATACTGTTTAACCATTTTAGATGTATAACTTATTGGTATTAAATATATTCACAATAATGCATAATCAGAATTAGCCATTTGCAGATTTTTTTATTATCTCAAGCAGATGCATCATCTCCCCTGAGCAATTTCCCCACCCTTCCCCACCTCATTCTACTTTCTGTCTATATGAATGTACCTCATATAAGTGAAAGAGTACAATATTTTATTACCTCTTATTTTACTTAAAGTTTTCTCACAGTTCATCTATGTTGTAACATGTGTCAGAATTTTCATCCTTTGTGAGGCTGAATAATATTCTACTGCATATTATACTACACTGTGTTTGTGCATTTATTGGTGAACACTGAATTTGCTTCCACATTTTGGTTATTGTGAATGACGCTGCCATGTGCATAAGCCTCTAAACATCTCTTTGAGAGTCTGCTTTCAGATCATTTTTGGTATCATCTTTGAAGTACAAATGCTGAATCCCATAGTAATTTTAAATATTTGAGGAAAGCCATACTCTTTTCTGTACCATTTCACATTTCCACCAATAGTGTATGAGAATTCATATTACTCCATCTTCTCTTTGACACTTGCTAATGTCTGTCCAATTATTTGAGTAGTAACCATTCTAACAGGTGCATATTTCATTTTAATTTTAACTTTTGCTTCTTAATGATTAGTGATCTCGGGCATTTTCTAATATGCTTATTTGGTATTCATATAGATTTTTTCGATTCCTTTGCCCATGTCTAACAGGTTGCTTCTCGTTAATAAAAACAGGGGGGTATTTCATATGTTCTATATATTAACTCCTTCTTCAATAAATGATTTTTGAGTATTTTTTCAAATTCCATAGTTGCTTTTTCATTCACTGGTTGTGTGTTTTGATGCACAGAAGTTTTCAGTTTTGATGTAGTGCTATTTGTTTTTTCTTTGTCCTGTTTTTTTTTTTTCTTTTTTTTTTTTTTTGAGACATATGTAATAAATCATTGACAAGTTCAATGTCATGAGACATTTTCCCTGTTTTGTAGTTCTAGGTCCTTTTAGGTGTTTTGATTCATTTTGACTTAATTTTGCTATACAGAATGAAGTAAACATTTCAATTTCATTCTTCTGCATGTGTGTTTTCAGTTTTCTCAGCACTGCTTATTGAAAAGGCTAACATTTCCTCACCGAATGGCTTTTGGCACACATGTCCAAAACCATTTGAGCATATATGTGAGGATTTACTTCTGGTCTCTATACTGTCACTTTTGTCTGTATGTTAGTCTCTGTGCCCCTGCTACAGCTTTTATTAATATGGCCTTGTACTAGTTTCTAAATCAGAAAGTAGGAGACTTCCAACATTGCTTTTTCCTTCAAGATTGCATTGATTATTCTAGGTCTCCTGATGGAGAAATTATTTTGGCTATTAAGGGTCTGTTGATGCATATACCATTTTAGAATGTATTTTTCTACTCCTGCAACATCATCATTGAGATTTTCATAGGGATTTATTTTAATTTGTGTATCATTTGGGTGACATTGACATTATAACAGTATTAAATCCTCTAATCAGAGAACGCATTCTCAAATACTTGCATCATCTTTAATTTCTTTTATTAATTTAAATTTTTATTTTAGTTCAGTTTTTGGTCTATAATTTGTTCATCTACTTGATTAAATTTATTTTCTTCTATGTATTTTGTTTTCAATTATTTACAGATGTCATTGTATCTTAATTCACTTTTCCAATGGTGCTTGATCAGTCTATGTGTAGAAAATGGTGATTTTTGTGTGTTTGTGTTTTAGATGTTTGATACACTTTGAGTTAATTTCCCTTTATCATATAAATTAGAGTCCAATTTCATTCTTTTGCATGTGGATTTTCAGTTTCCCTTCACTGTTTATTAAAACAATTTAGCTGCATTTGCTTACTAATTTTAATATTTTATGGGTAATCTTTAATGGTTTGTGTATGTAAGATTAAGTTATCTGGAACAGAGAACGTTTTATTTACTCCTTTCTTGTCTGGATGACTTTTATCTCTTTTTGTTGCCAATTACTTATTGCTAAGGCTTTTGGTGCTATGTTGAATAGAAGCGGCAAAAACAGGCATACTTGTCTTGTTACAGATCTTAAACAGAAAGGTTTCCCTCATTCATCACTGATTATATTAGTTGTGGGAGTATCCTATATGGCCTTTACTCTGTTGAAGTTGTTTCCTACAATTCCTAGGTCATTGATCGCATGAATCATGGCAGTTGTTTGGATTTTTTTAAGCACTGTTACTGCAGCAATTGAGATCTAATCATGTATTGTTGTTTTCATTCTGTTAATGTGGCATATTTTACTGATTGATTTTCATATGCTGAACCAGTCTTGCAGTCCAGAAATAAATCCTATTTAGTTATGGTATAAAATCCTTTTAATATATGTTGAATTTTGTTTGCTAGCATTTTGAGAAAAATGTTTGCATCAATATTCATCAGGGATAAAGGTCTGTACGTGTGTGTGTGTGTGTGTGTGTGTGTGTGTGTGTGTAGTGTCTTTGTCTGACTTTAGTGTCAGGGAGATGCTAGCCTTTTAGAATAAGTTTTAAAGTATCCCCTCTTCTTCAAACTTTTGGAAGAATTTGAGGATTAGTGTTAATACTTCTTTAAATGTTAATGAGAATTCACTAGTAAAGTCTTCTGATCCTGAGCCTGTCATTATTTAGAAGGATTTTGACTTTGTTTCAATCTTGTTATTGGTTATAGGCTTCTTACATTTTTTCCTATTTTTGTCATAATTCAGTCTTGGTACATTGTGGTTTTCCAGAAATACATCCATTTTCTTTGGTTTATTCAATGTTTACATATAATGATTCTTAGCATTCTCTTATAATCCTTTTATTTCCATAAAAATCAGTTATCGTTTCTCCCCTTCCTGAGTGTTCCACCCCCACCCCCTTTATTCGCCATGGTCAACCTGAATAAAGATTCTTAAATTCCGTTAATCTTTTTAAAGAACCAATTCTTATTTTTATGGATTTCTGTATTGTTTTTCTATTCTGTATTTCATTTTTCTGTGCTCTGCTCTCTTATTTCCTTCCTCATGATAATTTTGGGTTTAGTTTGTTATTCTTTTCTGTTTCCTTAAGGTAAAAATTTAGATTGTGGTTTGAGTTCTTTATTTTCAATGTAAGTATTTAGAGTGATGCATTTTTTATAAGCATGGTTTTTGATGAATTTCATGTTACTATGTTGCCTTTTCCCTTACAATTTTAAAGATATTTTAGAACTGTCTTGTGATTTGTTCTTTGATTCACTGGTTCAATGTGTATTGTTAAATTTCCACATATTTGTTAATTTCCCTGAACTCCTTCTGTTTTCAATTTCTAACCTCATTTCATTTTGACAGGAAAGATACTTTGTATAAGTTAAATTTATTGATAATTGTTTTGCAACCCTACACAGTCTTCAGTGGAGACTCCTTCATGTGAATTTGAAAGATATGTATAATCTATTGGTATTGTGTTCTAGAAAAGTCCAATTGTTCTGTTGAATTGCTCTGATTCCTCATTGATACTGTGTAGATGTTCTATACCATTATTGAAAGTAAGATACTGAAGTCTCCTACAATTATTGAAGTACTCGTTGTATCTACTTTAGATTCTTTTTATGATTGCTTTATATGTAAAAGCAAAGGTTTAAATTTGCCATATTTGTTAGAGAATTGGCCAATTAATTATTTCATATTGCTCATATGTATCACTTTTTAAGCTAAAATATCTATTTTCAAATATTAGCATAACCACTCAACCTTATTCTTTTTGGTTTCAATTTGTAGAAAATTACTTATTTATTTCAAGCTGTCTTTGTAGATGTAAAGTAAGTTTCTCATAGCTAATATTACTTGTATGATATTTTTCTTCATCTAATATGGCCATTTAGCACCTTTAATTTTTAAATTAAATGTATTTTTAACTTTTACCTAAAAACGCAAGAATCATATTTAATGGGACACCGTGTGATGTTTGAATAAATGTATACGTTGGGCAATCAGGATAAGCACATCTGTCTCCTCAAACATTTATCACTTCTCCATAGCACAAACATTCAAAAATCCTTTCTTTTGTATGTTTGAGATATGCAGTACACAATTGTTATTTAAGTCACCATACCAGTCCATAGCACATTACAATTTCTTCTAACTGTATCTTGGTACCCATTGATAAACTTTTCTCCCACCATCCTCGAATTGTCTCTACAACCTCTAGTAACCACCACTCAATTTTCAATTTATGTGCAGTCAACTTCTTTAAAAGTTCACATATTCATAAAATCATGTGGTACTTACCTTATACTATATACCTGCCATATTTTACTTAATATGATTTTCTCCAGCCATGCATATTGTCACAAAGGACATTATGTTACCCTTATATAGCTGTATTCTGTTGTATGCACACACCATGTTTTCTTTATCCATTCATCAGCTGATGGACAATAAGGTTGTTTCATTCTTTAGGTATTGTGAGCGATACTGTAATAAATATTGGGGTATAGATGTCTCTTTGGCACAATGTTTTAATTTTCTTTGGATATATACCCAGATGCAGGATTACTAGACCACAAGGTTGTTCTATTTTTAATTGTTTTTCATATTTTATCCACAATGGCTGTACTAATTTACATCTCCACCAGCAATGCAGAAGTGTTGTCTTATCTCTGTGTTCTTTTAATCTTCTGTCTTTTCAATAATATTCATTCTTATTGGGATAAGACAGTATTTCTTCCAGTGATGCTGATAATTCAAACCTATAATTTATTTGTTCTAATGATACATAACAGTAGAATGCATTTTTATGTATTTTGATAAATCATATATAATACATATAATTTCTCATTTTTCTGATTGTACATATTGTAGGATATATAAAGAACTCAAAAACTTAACACCAAAAAAACAAATAACTAAATCAATAAATTGCCTAAGGAACTAAACAGATACTTCACAGAAGAAAAAATATAATCGATCAACAAATATATGAAAAAATGTTCAACATCTCTACCAACTGGAGAAATGTTAATCAAAACTATGCTAAAATTTCACCTCACTCCAATTAGAAAGGCAATTATCAAGAATACAAGCAGCAATAAATGTTGGTAAGGATGTGGGGAAAAAGGTACACTCATACATTCCAGTGGGACTGCAAATTGGTGCAACCACTTTGTAAAGCAGTACAGAGATTCCTCAGAAAATTTGGAATGGAACCACCGTTAGACCCAGCTATCCCAATTCTCAGTTTATAAGCAAAGGACTTAAAATCAACATACTGTAGTAACCCAGCCACATCAATGTTTAGAGCAGCTCAATTCACAATAGCTGAACTATGGAACCAATCTAGGTGTCCTTCAACAGATGAATGGATAAAGAAAATGTGGCATGTACATAGGATGGAATATTACTCAGCTTTAAAGAAGAATGAAATTATGGCAATAGGAGGAAAATGCATGGAGTTGGAGAATATCATGTGCAGTGAAATAAGCCAAACCCAGAAAACCAAAGGCTGAATGTTTTCCTCTTAGCAAAATTATAGGTTAGGTTTAGTGATGATGAATTCCATCAGTTTTTATTTTCTTGGGAAAGTTTTAATTTTCCTTCAATTTTGAAGACATTTTGGTAATATGGAATTCTTAATTTTGTTTTTATTTTTTTTCTGAACTTTAAATATATTATCTCACTATAATTTGCCTTCAAGTTTTCTGCTGAAAAATTCACTAATAATATTGTGGAGGCTTTCTTGTGTATCATAGGCCAATATTCTCTTTATTCTTCTGAGATTATCTTTCATTTTAGACAATTTAAGTAAAATGTGCCTCATTCTAGTCATTCTGGGTCACTATTTTTTCTGTCTTACTTCAAGTGCTTTGTTTCTTTCTGTATCTTTGTCTTTCTCAAATTTGAGAAATTTTCAGTTATCATTTCTTACAATAAGTTCTTTGCTTTCTTTTTTGCCCTTTTCCTTCTGGAACTCCTATTATATATATGTTGGTAATTACATCCTTTAGAGTGTTTAGTTTTCTTTATTCTTTGCTTTTGTCTTTTATTTCCTTTTTCCTTTTTTTTTTTTTTTTTTTTCTTTCCCATTCTTGCTCCTCAGTCTCAATAATGACCTACTATCAATGCTGATGTTTTTTGGTATGTCTGAATCTGCAGGTAGACTCCAGTAGTGAATTTTTAAGTTTCTGGTACTGTATTTTTAAGTTCCAAAATTTTAGCATAGTTCTTTTATTCATAATTTTTATGTTTTTATTGTTTCTATTTTTTTCTATATCTTCAGGGATTTTTTCTGTTGGTTAATTTCACATATATATTCCAGTTATTTTAATTATTCTCCCCATAAGTTAAAGTTATATATTTCTTTCTTGTTACTTTCTATAGATTTATCTAATTTATTTGAGTAGGTCTTGTTTCTCTGTTTCTTTGTATTCCTGGCAATTATTTTGCTGGAAATTGGGTATTTGGAAAAAAAAAAAGTATAGTCCTCTGAAACTTTTCTGGGCATGTGTCTTCCCTGGCACTTTGCATATGTTTGTTCCACTTCCTTTTTATCCATTGCTACATTTTTATTGACATGTATTAATTATACAAACTGGTGAGTTTCAGTGTGGTGTATTGGTTCATGAGTACAGCATTGCTAATTTTAAGTGTAATAGCCTCACCCTCGCTTCTTTTGGAATCCTTTCTATTCTTATATCTGCTCTGGAGAGGAATGCATGTTCTAATATCTAGTAGTATTTAATGCCCCTGCTGCTTGTTAGAGGTTCTGTGCCTTTCATTGCCATCCATGGCATCCAGGCTGCTATTAAAACTTGCATCCATTTCCTTCATGTTCAAAGTTAGAAAGACAGAAAAAAGTTCTGCAGGTCGTTTCCAAACAAGCAAGAACATTAAAGAAAGTTCCATTCCTTTCTTTGCATTCTGAAGAAGGAGCCAGGTTTTGGTTGGCTTCTCCAGACCACACCATCTTGTGCTGGGTAGAGAAGCTAAGGTTGAGCAAAATTCCACACCCTTTCAGACCATTTTGATTTTCGTTCTCTTAGTTAGGCATTCAGTGGTTGCTGAAGCTTCTTACCTCTTTCTAGTGAGTGCACAAGACCCCTTTATTCAATGTATAGCTTTTATTTGATGTTGTTGTAGAGAAATGAAGAACTGAAGCTTCATAGTCTGAAATCTTACTGAAGTCCTTCAGTGAATCATTTGTATCTTCTGCTCTCTCCCTATGTATATACTATATAAAATAAATGTGCTATAAATATAACAATATTTATTAGTTATAGTTATCATGAAAATTACTTATTTTGTCTTAAAGCTGTATTAAATTTGAATTGATACTACCTTATGTGCGATTTCATAAAATTATACTTGCATATGGCTCTGTCCATCTTTTTGTTGACAGAGTATATGTTTATATATGTGTGCCTAACATTATAGATATACAATTTTACTTCATGTAATTGCAATTTAATTGTTACAGAAATTTTTAAGTGGAGTTACAAATCATAATTATAATAGTGCTGCTTTTTTATGCGCCCATGAAACAAATTTGATTGAAGATTTTATCTTTGTACACCTTGGAGATCCTTCTTGCAACCTTTCATTTCTGCTAAAGGACTTCGTTTTTCATTTCTGATGGACATGTCTGATGGCAGTGAACTTCCTCAGCTTCTGTATATCTGTGAAGTCTTAATTTCTTCCTCATTTTGAGTATCTGATTTGGGACCTTGGAGACTGAGGCCCAGGGCACTGCACTGCAATCATGTGATCACAAGTTCTAGGGGACTTTTTAAGTGTTCTCAGGTTTGTGAACCATTTGAATATAGAATGCACCTAGGAGAAGATACGTTAAAAAACATTTTGTAATTCAGATCAGAAGCAGAAAGCATTTCTGGAAAGATTGAATGTTAGTAGCGGCATTCTGTAATTCAGTTCTACAATCCTGCTACAAAAAGAACTAACCAAGAGATGAGAAAGTCAAGAGAAGCCAATTGAGAGAAAAGTTTCCCACATTATAAGCGATGAAAATTCTTTAAATTTCACAAAGTACACTTGACTTAGTGGATGCATAATAGCCTTCAACAACTTTTTTATTGAACATTCAGATGTCAGAATTGCTGGAAGCTCCCTCCTAGCCATTCTCTGGAATTGTTTCAACTCTTTACAAGAAAATACACAGTGTAAGGTCAACTACAGGTCTATGTCTGAGGGAACAGCTTACCTATCTACTTGAAATAAATAATAGCAGTATTCAGAAAGCTCATCTTCTTTCCTGTGCAATTGACTGGTAACATTTCTGGCATAACAAACACTGAGCACAAGAACATCTAGAATCTTTAATCTTTAAAGGAATGCAGATTAACAGCTACATTACAAATAAATCATCAGCACCCACTTCTGTGGCGGGAGAGACCTGGGGCCCAGAGTTACGCCACATGCATCCAAAGATGGCGACTGGCAGAGAGCCATGGTGTGCTGAATGCTCCTTGAGAAAAACAGGAAGCGTTTACCATTGGCTGTATGATAATTAGTTCAGCCGCTTAGTACTGTGGACAGATATATCTTACATGTATGCTAGAGCTCCTGACTGCTTGACCTTTAATAGGATTGGATGGACATATCTGGTTAGAATTGCATATGCATGAGACTGCTTATATATTGAGGGTGTTATCCGAATAAAGCGGAAGCTGCTTCATGAACCTCTGAAGTGTAGGTGTCATTTGTCCTGCTGTTCAGCGGCAAGCGGCACACTTCCCAAGTGAATTTCCTTAATCTAGAGAGAAACAGCAAGCTATTCTTTTTGTTTTGTTTTAAATAAAGCATGTTTAGTCAATGGGAAATACCAGAGCCAAATAACTATGGAATGCATTGGATGTATGCTGACCCATGTCATTCTTTGATTGTGTTCCCCTCTCATAAAGAATTAATTTGGCTGAGTGCATTGGCATGTACCTGAAATCTCAGTTACTCAGGCGGCTGAGGCAGGAGGATCACATATTCAAGGGCAGCCTCTGCAACTTAGTGAGACACTGTCTCAAAATAAAAAAAACAAGAAGGACTGAGGATACAGCTCAGTGGTAAAGTGCCCATCGGTTTAATTCCCAGTACCAAAAATAAACCAAAAAAACCCCCCAGAAAACCTAAAAACCAACCAACCAACCAACCAGCAAACAAACAAACAAAAAAAAAAAAAACAAAAGAAAGAGAGAGACAGAGACAGAGAGACACAGAATTAATGTAGTCAACTAAAGTTATGCAATTTAACTTCTATGATTTCCACAATTTGAGGTTTAAATCTTCACTCAAAGGACATACACAACTATCCCAGTATTTATGCAAAAAATCACATAATTAATGCCCCTCTGTCTGCAATGATCACTAATGGTAGAGCTAATAGAAGCACACCTAACAATGTGTTATGTCAGTTCCTTTTGTACAATTCACAGATCACAGTGTCAGTTCTACCTGCTGTGAGATTTAAATGAGGAAACACGTATAAAGGCCAGAATTAAGGAGTTGTCTACCAAATATGCAAACTGTGTTCAAGAACTGGCTATTGCTAGAAGATAACATATGTGTTAATAGAAATCAGGGGATATGTGAGGTTTATCAATGAGCACAGAGATTTAACATAAAAGGAATTGGAATTTTGCATTGAAACATATAACAGTGACTTTAGGTCAATCAATTGCTTGCCTATATACTTTATATAACATGAAAGAGAAGAACCTTTTATTATTACCTGGATTCATCATAAGGGTCAAATGAGAAGCATTGTGAAGATTATTAGACAACAACGTGCCTACGATGTTCCTAAACTGTATGAGTCAATATCTCTATGTACAATATAAAGATATTACTGAAATATTTTTGTTTTACACATATTAGCTTGCTAATTTTATTCTTTGT
Organism: Sciurus vulgaris; assembly: GCF_902686455.1. Classification (NCBI taxonomy): domain Eukaryota; kingdom Metazoa; phylum Chordata; class Mammalia; order Rodentia; family Sciuridae; genus Sciurus; species Sciurus vulgaris. The sequence goes on from NC_136463.1 coordinate 76,270,238, forward strand.
TTTCAAGAATTTCAGTTTTTCATCTCAACTTAAGGGAAGTTTGTGAAGAGTATGGCCACACAGATTCAAATCTTAATAATACAATATGAAAAGCCATATATTTAATTCAAAAATAAACTTATAGACTTTCTGCCTGTTATATGTGAAGCTTTATCTGCATCACAGCAAAAAAATTGGTTTGAAAATATGGATTCCTTTTAATGTTGCCATAATTCACCAAATGCTTTTACAGCACCATGGAAATCACCCTAGCCTTCAGATACACATCACAGAAAGAGCTCTGTTTACGAAAAGCTCATATTTGCAACAAAAACTGCTGTCATGGATGAAGAAAATTTTAAAAATTTGTTACAAAATCCCCAAAGGGAAAGTGGCTCTTCTCAAGGGGAAAAATGTATACAAAGGAACAAAAACACAAGGACTTTTGTACAAATGAGAGATTATTGCAGGCAACATTCAAACAGTTGGCATGTCTACCAAAGTAATTGGCATCTTTATATTCACAAACCATGACAAAATCTACAAGGATAGTACTTTCACATTTTATGCATAAAACTCACATGACAATGTGTGATTTTATTATATGGAATTGAATTTAAATAGATCTGTATTTACCAATGAAATCTAAGATAAAATTAATAACCCTTGTTAATTAATTTAAACTTGCTCTAAAATTTTACTTTATCATGTCCATTGTGTAAATTTCAGTTTAATTGGAAAATATCCACATCAGACTTATATTATAAAACTTGATATTATGTGTAGGAATCTGTTCACGATCTCCTAGCTTGCTGAAAAAGAATACAAAGAGGATTCCTTGTCTTCTTTCAGAGTACCAGAGGAATCTCAAACAGAGCAAGACTCTGGGAATAGGAAGGTTCTGGATATCATAGGGAGGAATATGATCATCAAATTAAAAGCAATAGATTGACCATATTTTAAGGAATCAAATTGAAGCTTCTGGTATCAAACATATTGTGTCCATTTCCATCAGGATTTGTATGTGAAAAAGACGTTAATAACTGACCAAAAGAAAGTGAAGAAGAAATAAGTCATCTGAATTATTCGCTGCATGAGGTTTTAAGTAGAAATCTCCAAGCTGAGAAATTTTCCAAAATAAATTGATTTTATTCAATGATAGATAAACAAAGGAAATGTCATACTTAGTGTTTTCCACTGCTGATATGCATATATAAATAAGTTAATCTCTTTTAATTCCAAAATAAAACTTGCCAAATGTATGTTACCCTTATTTTAACTGGACCACTGTTCTTATTTTATTCATTCTTGAAATTCACATTTCTGAAAATTAAATTCAGCACTAAACAGCTGTTTGAACTAATTTGTAATTAACTGACTAATATCACATGCTTGCATCGTGTAGACACAATCATGCTTAAATACAAAGGTACAGTAGATAGAACATAAGTGATGAGTGGCATTTCTGCTCTTCTCTCACAGCTCTTGGTATAATAACAAACACAGTGTAATTTCTCACATATAAGCATGGATATATGAATAAATGACTGTTTCTCAGAAGACTAGATATTATAAAAGTAAATAAGTATTTTTCTTTTTGACTGTAAGAATACATTTTTATTTAAGAAAATTTAGGTACTAAAAAAGTTCCAGAAGAAAGAAAATATTACCCAAAATCATGTTAGAATAAGGGTATATTTTATGCATTTTTTTCTATATAATTTTAGTCTGGTTTACTTAGTATGTGAGTGTGTGTATTTGCATGTGTGTGTGAAAATGTGATTTATTCCCAAATTGTTTTACTTAATGTTGTTGCTTCTACAGTCTCTTACATTATCAAAAGCTACTTGGAAATATTTCAAATGGAGGACAATATTTCAAAGTTTGAAATTTTCAATACCATCTAGGAAGTCTTAAAATTTTAGAATTATAAATAATATTGAATAAGTAGTTATATGCCTTTGGTGTAAATCTTAAAAAGTTAGAATTTAGAGATATGAATATCTTATATCTATCTATCTATCTATCTATCTATCTATCTATCTATCTATCTATCTATAATCTAAGAAATTTGCACCAGTTTAGATTATCAAGAACAGCCCATGAGGAGATCCAAGAAGGCGGACTGGAGGGAGACTTCGTTCTTGTCACTCAGTAACTCGGGTTTCAAGCAGAGGAAATCTGTTTCTCTGTGAGGCAGTCTTTGCTGCTTATCAATCCCCTGCTGTTTACTCCATTTGTCCACCTCAATCACCTGCAGTCTGCCAGTATATTGACTACTTTTTGAGTGCAGATTGCTCACTGACTGCCACCTATCATCCATGATTTGTCTGTTTGCTGCCTCTTGCCTGCCCATTGCCTGCCTTTCACCTACACATCACTCACCAGCTGAGGTCCACCTGCCGATTGTTCGCCGGTAGCCTGTAGACCACCAGCAGATCACCAGCTGCCTGCTGTTACCTGGAAGTCCACTGTCATAATGCACGCAGATTTGGTTACATGTGACCACTGCCATTTTGAGACAACAGCCAGGACCTGCAGGACCCTGGCTTGACTGCCCAAGCCCCACCTCCAGGACCACTCAACCTGACTGACGAAACCATGTCTCCAGGACCCCCGGCTGTATCACACCCATGCTGTGAGCTGCAGTTCCCCATTTGCCAGGCTACTGAAGACTGGGAAGTTTGAATAGTATATAACTGTTATAGTGTAGGGTTTTTTTTTTTCTCCTTTTTGAAAAATTTTGTTTTTATTTATTTTTCTTGCTCTATATTCCTTCTGTTTGTCTCTTTCCTCAGAGTCTCTTTCTCCCTTTTCACATGCTAACAGCCAACTTCTTTTGATCACATTTTCACTCTTTCTATGATCTAGAACCTCTTTATACTCTTATCCCATTTACATTTACATCCTACACTCCTCGCCATTTTCTCTGTCCTCTATTAGAAACTGCAGACCTTGGGGCGTTTCAAGATGGTGGACTAGAGGGTGGCTGCATTTCATGGTGCTCCAGGACTCAGGATTCAAAAGAGGAGAAACTGAGAGACTTGGGACCAACTCAAAGCACCCGGGTGAGTCTCTCCTGTTGGGGAGGCGTCCCGGATGGGGCGGTAGTCCCGGAATGCAGGGAACTTTGTGAAGTAGAGCTGCCCGACGAGACACCCCTCCCCCCGCTGGAGCAGGGAACTCGGACAAGTGGGAGCGTCGTAGAGGAGGCCGCTCAGCACAGCGCTGGGACACGGAGCAACCACTGGGACTCTGGGTGGCTGCCCAGGGGAGGAGCGGCGAGGAGAGCTGTGTGGACTCAGAACACTGGGGCCTGCCCTGAGGAGGAGGAGGAAGAGTGTGGCAGCTTGGATTCGAAGTGGCTATACCAGAGCTACAGGCGGTTGCCAGAGAAGGGGCTGTGTGGTGAGCTGTTTGGACTCAGACCACTTCTGAACACCGGGGCCTGCCCTGAGGAGTAGCAGTAGGAGGAGGAGGAGTGCGGCAGGTCGTTTGGTCTCGCAGTGACTGCATTAGAGCTCCAGGCGGCTGCTCAGAGGAGGAGGCTATTGGTGAGTTGTTTGGACTTAAAGCGACCGCTCTTGAAAACAGGGGGGCTGCCTGGAGGAGAAGCGCGGTGGGTCGCGTGGTCTCCAGTGGCCGCACCAGAGCTCCGGGCGGCTGCCCAGAGGAGGAGTGCAGCGGGTCACGTGGATTCAGAGCCACTCAGAGCGACCGCTCCTGAACACGCTGGGGGTTACCTGGAGGAGGAGGAGGAACGGGGCAGGTCACTTTGACTTGGAGTGATTGCCCAGGGCTACGGACGGTTGGTGGGAGGAGGAGGCACACAGTGAGTTGCTTGGACTTCTAGTGACCGCACCGGAATACTGGGCGGCTGTCTGGAGGAAGAGGCATGTGGCAGGTCTCTGAGACTCAGAGCGATTGTACGGGGCCCCAGGTGGCTGCTCAGAGGAGGGGCCGCATAGCCAGGCGATTAGGTGCAGAGCAGGGTCCCAGGATCTAGGAGGCTTCTGGGTGGAGGAGCTGCACAGAGACACGCTTAGGGGCAGAGCGAAGGTTTCAGGACTGCGGGCAGATTCTCTGAGGAGGGGCAGCCTAAGGAGACTCGTCTGGGAAGGGTGAGGCTCCCAGGCCCAGGAGGTAGGGCCGGGCCCCTGGGAACTTTGCAGAGGAAGGCAGCCCAGCCAGGCGGTAGTTGTAGATAGAGGGGAACCACTAGGAGGGGAACTGACCAGCAAGACCTCCCCACTGGGTGAGTCTTCCCTGCCAGGTGAGGTTTCCCCAGAAGGACAGTAAAAACCAGAGACACAGGCCCCAAACAGGCCTTGCCTCAGCCCACAGCCTAGTTCCCCTTTGGATGACCATTGGTCAACAAGTGAGGCACCTCTGCCCACTAGCAGGGAATATACCACACCTGAAGGCCACCACTCCTAGAGAGGCAGCTTCCTTGTGGAGCACCGCATTATAACTTCCTCCAAGACTTCAGCCTACTGAAGGCTAAGAGGGATATATATAGAAATCTTCACAGGGACTTGTAAGTCAATAGAGGAAATCTGCAATATCTCAGGCGGTCCATTAATACCTGAACAATATGAGAAAACAAGGAAAGAAAATGCTGCAAACAAATCTAGATGTTACATCAATAAAACCCAATGACAGCATGGCAGAAGAAATGACAGAAAAGGAGTTCAGAATGTACATAATTAAAATGATCAGGGAAGCAAACGATGAGATGAAAGAGCAAATGTACACACTGAATGATGAGATGAAAGAGCAAATGCAGGCACGGAATTATCGCACCAATTGACAGTAAAAAGAGCAAATACAGGAAGCAAAAGATAATTTCAATAAAGAGTTAGAGATATTGAAAAAAACAAACAGAAATACTTGACATGAAGGAAACAATAAACCAAATTAAGAACTCCATAGAAAGCATATCCAATAGGATAGAACACCTGCAAGACAGAACCTCAGACATTGAAGACAAAATATTTAACCTTGAAAACAAAGTTGAACAAACAGAGAAGATGGTAAGAAATCATGAACAGAATCTACATGAACTATGGGATATTATGAAAAGGCCAAATTTAAGAATTATTGGGATTAAGGAAGGCCTACAGAAACAAACCAAAGGAATGAACAATCTATTCAATGAAATAATATCAGAAAATTTCCCAAATCTGAAGAATGAAATAGAAAATCAAGTTCAAGAGGCTTATAGGACTCCAAATACAAAAATTACAACAGACCCACACCAAGGCACATTATAATGAAAATACCTAACATACAAAATAAAGACAGAATTTTAAAGGGCTGTGAGAGAAAAGAACCAAATTACATTCAGGGGGAAACCAATACGAATATCAGCAGATTTTTCAATTCAGACCGTAAAAGCCAGAAGGAACTGGAACAACATTTACCAGCCCTGAAAGAAATGGATGCCAACCAAGAATCTTATACCCAACAAAACTTACCTTCAAATTGATGATGAAATAAAATCCTTCCATGATAAACAAAGCTAAAAGAATTTACAAAAAGAAAGCCAGCATTACAGAACATTCTCAGCAAAATATTCCATGAGGAAGAGATGAAAAACAAAGAAGCAAATCAACAAAGGGAGGAATTATCCTAAAGGAATTGTCAAATAAAGGAGGAACCAAGTCGTGTCAAATAATAAATAAATAAAGTTTAAAAAATGAACCAATGACCTGGAAACCAAATCATATCTCAATAATAAACCCTGAATGTTAATGGCCTGAGTTCATCAATCAAAAGACATAGACTGGCAGATTGGATTAAAAAGAAAGATCCAACAATATGTTGCCTACAAGAGACTCACCTCATAGAAAAAGATACCCATAGACTGAAGGTGAAAGGATGGGGAAAAACATACCATGCACATGGACTCAGCAAAAAAGCTGGAGTATCCATCCTCATTTCAGATAGTGTGGACTTCAAGCCAAAGTTAGTCAGAAGGTATAAAGAAGGTCATTTCACACTGCTTAAGGGAAGCATAGATTAGCAAGATATAACAATCATAAATATCTATGCCCCAAACAGTGGCTCATCCATGTATGTCAAACAAATCATTCTCAATTTCAGAAACCAAAAAGACCATAACACAATAAAACTAGGTGATTTTAACACGCCTCTCTCACCACTGGACAGACCTTCCACACAAAAATTGAACAAAGAAAACATAGATCTCAATAACACAATCAATAATTTAGACTTAACGGACATTTATAGAATATACCATCCAACCAAGAGCGAATACACTTTCTTCTCAGCAGCACATGGATCCTTCTCTAAAATAGACCATATATTATGCCACAAAGCTAATGTTAGCAAATACAAGAAGATAGAGACACTAGCATGTATTCTATCAGATCATAATGGATTGAAGTTAGAAATAAATGAAAGAGTAAAACACAGAAAAAATTCCAACATCTGGAGATTAAACAATATGCTATTATATGATGAATGGATAACGAAGATATTAGGAAGGAAATTAAAAAATTCTTAGAGGTAAATGAGAACAAAGAAACATCATATCAAAATCTCTGGGACACTATGAAAATAGTACTTAGAGGGAAATGTATTTCATGGAGTGCATTTAATAAAAGAAGTAAAACTCAACAAATAAATGACCTAACACTACAGCCAAAGCCCTAGAAAAAGAACAGACCAGCACCAAAAGTAGTAGAAGACAGGAAATAGTTAAACTCAGAGCTGAAATCAATGAAATTGAAACGAAAGAAACAATACAAAATATTGACAAAATAAATAGTTGGTTCTTCGAAAAAATAAACAAAATTGATAAACCTTTAGCCACACTCACAAGAGAAGACAAGAGAAAACCAAAATCACTAAAATTCGGAATGAACAAGGAAATATCACAACAGACAGGATTGAAATACAAAACATAATTAAAAGCTTATTTTGAAAATCTATACTCCAACAAAATAGAAAATTTCGAAGACATCAACAGGTTTCTAGTGACATATGAATTGCCTAAACTGAATGAGGAGGACATACACAATTTAAATAGACCAATTTCAAGTACTGAAATAGAAGAAGTCATCAAAAGCCTACCAACAAAAGAAAAGTCCGGGACCAGATGGGTTTCTCAGCCGAGGTGTAGCAAAACCTTTAAAGAAGAGCTCATTCCAATACTTCTCAAAGTATTCCATAAAATAGAAGAGGAGGGAATCCTACCAAACTCATTCTATGAAGCCAATATCACACTGATACCTAAACCAGACAGAGACTCATCAAGGAAAGAAAATTTCAGACCAATATCCTTAATGAACATCGATGCAAAAATTTTCAACAAAATTTTAGCAAATCGCATACAAAAACATATTAAAAGATAGCGCACCATGATCAAGTTGGTTTCATCCCAGGGATGCAAGGTTGGTCAACATCAGGAAATCAATAAATGTCATTCACCATATCAATAGACTTAAAGTCAAGAATCACATGATTATTTCAATAGATGCAGACAAAAGGCATTTGATAAATACAGCACCACTTCATGCTCAAAACACTAGAAAAAATAGGGATAGTGGGAACATTCCTTAACATTGTAAAGGCCATTTATACTAAGCCCATGGCTAATATCATTCTAAATGGTGAAAAACTGAAAGCATTTCCCCTGAAAAACTGGAACAAGGCAGGGATGCCCTCTTCACCACTTCTATTCAACATCGTTCTTGAGACTCTAGCCAGAGCAATTAGACAAACCAAAGAAATTAAAGGGATACGAATTGGAAAAGAAGAACTCAAACTATCCCTATTCGCTGATGACAAGATTATATATTTAGAGGGACCTGGAAATTCCACTAGAAAAGTCTTAGAACTCATAAGTGAATTCAGTAAAGCAGCAGGTTACAAGATCAATGCTCATAAATCCAACACATTTTTATACATAAGTGATGAAGCTTCAGAAAGAGAAATTAGGAATCTACCCCATACACAATAGCCTCGAAAAAAATAAAATACTTGGGAATCAATCTCACAAATGAGGTGAAAGACCTCTACAATGAGAACTACAGAACACTAAAGAAAGAAATTAAAGAACACCTTAGAAGATGGAAAGATCTTCCATGTTCTTGGATAGAAAGAATTAATATTGTCAAAATGGCCATACTACCTAAAGTGCTATACAAATTGAATGCAATTCCAATTAAAATCCCAATGATGTACCTTACAGAAATAGAGCAAGTAATTATGAAACTCATCTGGAAGAATAAGAAACCCAGAATAGCTAAAGCAATCCTTAGCAGGAAGAGTGAAACAGGGGGTATTGCAATACCAGATCTTCAACTCTACTACAAAGCAATAGTAACAAAAATGGCATGGTATTGGTAACAAAATAGAAAGGTAGATCAATGGTACAGAATAGAGGAATGGACACAAACCCAAATAAATACAATTTTCTCATACTAGACAAAGGTGCCAAAAATATGCAATGGAGAAAAGATAGCCTCTTCAACAAATGGCCCTGGGAAAAAGGGAAATCCATATGCAACAGAATGAAACTAAATCCATATCTCTCACCCTGCACGAAACTAAACTCAAAATGGATTAAGGACCTTGGAATCAGACCAGAGACCCTGCAGATTATAGAAGAAAAAGAAGGTCCAGATCTTCAACATGTCGGCTTAGGACCAGACTTCCTTAACAGGACTCCCATAGCACAAGAAATAAAAGCAAGAATCAAAACTGGGATAGATTCAAGCTAAAAAGCTTTCTCTCAGCAAAGGAAACTATCAGCAATGCAAAGAAAGAGCCTACAGAGTGGGAGAATATCTCTGCCACTCATACTTCAAATAGAGCACTAATCTCCAGAATCTATAAAGAACTCAAAAAACTCTACTCCAAGAATACAAATAATCCAGTCGACAAATGGGCTAAGGAAATGAATAGACACTTCACAGAAGAAGATCTACAAGCAATCAACAAACATATGGAAAAATGTTCAACATCTCTAGTAATAAGAGAAATGCAAATCAAAACCACCCTAAGATTCCATCTCACCCCAATTAGAATGGTGATTATCAAGAATACGAGCAACAACAGGTGTTGGCGAGGATGTGGGGAGAGAGGTACCCTCATACATTGCTGGTGGGACTGCAAATTAGTGCAGCCACTCTGGAAAGCAGTGTGGAGATTCCTTAGAAAACTTGGAATGGAACCACCATTTGACCCAGCTATCCCACTCCTTGGCCTCTACCCAAACGACTTAAAATCAGCATACTACAGAGATGCAGCCACATCAATGTTCATAGCTGCTCAATTCACCATAGCCAGGCTGTGGAACCAACCTAGATGTCCTTCAGTTGATGAATGGATAAAGAAACTGTGGTATATATATATACAATGGAATATTACTCAGCCATAAAGAATGATAAAAGTATGGCATTTGCAGGCAAATGGATAAAATTGGAGAATATCATGCAAAGTAAGATAAGCCAATCTCAAAAAGAAAAAGGACAAATGAATTCGCTAATAAGTGGTTGATAACACATAATGGGGGGAGAGAAGGGTTAGTGTTAGGGTTAGAGTTAGGGTTAGTGAGGGGGGCAGGTATGGAGGAAGGAAGGACTGTATAGAGGGAAAACAGGGGTGGGAGGGGTGGGGGGAAGGGAAAAAATAACAGAATGAATCAAACATTACTCTATGTAAATTTATGATTACACAAATGGTATGCCTTTACGCCATGTACAGAGAAACAACATGTATCCCATTTGTTTACAATAAAAAAGAAATAAATAAATAAAAAGAAAAAAAAAAGAAACTGCAGACCTTATTGCAAATCTCTTTGTTACACCGTGCATAATAATAGAACTCATCCTCTCTGTTTATTATGACAATATTGTTAACATCTTCATAGGGGCTATTTGGTTTAGGGCTGTATACTGTCTGTACTGGGTGCTGCTAATATTGATCTCTTCTTTGAAGAAGAGGTTGTGGAAACCTGCAGGGTCATTATAAGCTACAGGGGGAAACTGTAGTACTCCAGGTCTGCACTGCTAGAGGGAAAGATATGTGAACAACATACAAAACAAGGGAAGAATATGTTCCAAACAAACCTAGATTCTACATTAAGAGAATCCAGTGAATCATGGTAGAAGAAATGTCAGAAAAGGAGTTCAGAATATATATAATTAAAATGATTAATGAAGCAAAGGATGAGATAAGAGAGCAAATGCAGACAATGCATGATCATTCCAATAAGCAGTTGAAAACGCAACTGCAAGAAGCAAAAATCATTTTAACAAAGAGGTAGAGATTATCAAGAAACAAGCAAACAAACAAACAAACAGCAATCCTAACTGAAAGAAACAATAAACCAAATAAAACGCTCATGGAAAGCTTCACCAACAGGCTAGATCACTTGGAAAATGGAACCTTGGACAATGAAGACAAAATATTTGATCTTGAAAATAAAGTTGACCAAACAGAGAAGATGGTAAGAATCATGAACAAACCCTCCAAGAACTATGGGACATCATGAAAAGAGCAAATTTAAGAATTATTGGGATTGAGGAAGGCACAGAGCTATGAACCAAAGGAATGAACAATCTATTCAATGAAATAATATCAGAAAATTTCCCAAACCTGAAGAATGAAATGAAAATCAAACACAAGAGGCTTACAGAACACCAAATGCACAAAATCACAACAGATCCACACCAAGGCACATTATAATGAAAATGCCTAACATACAAAATAAAGATAGGATTTGAAGACTGCTAGAGAAAAGCATCAGATTACATACAGGGGGAAACCAATACAGATATCAGTAGATTTCTCAACCCAGACTCTAAATTCTAGAAGGGTCTGAGACAACATATTTCAAGCTCTGAAAGGACATCGTTGATAACCAAGAATCTTATACCCAGCAAAGGTTACCTTCAGATTTAAAGGCAAAATAAAATCCTTCTATGATAAACAAAAGTTGAAATAATTTAAAAATAGAAAGCCTGCACTACAGAACATTCTTAGCAAAATATTCCATGAGGAGGAAATGAAAAACAACAATGTAGGTCAGCAAAGGAAGGAACTACCTTAGAGAAAAAACCAATTGAAGGAGAAATCAAGTCAAGTTAAAAACCAAAAATAAGCCAAAATAACTGGGAATACAAATCATATCTCAATAATAACCCTGAATGTTAATGACCTAAACTCATCAATCAAAAGACATAGGCTGGCAGATTGGATTAAAAAGAAAGACCCAGAAATATGTTGCCTTCAAGAGACTCATCTCATAGGAAAGGACATCCACAGACTAAATGTGAAAGGACGGGAAAAAATCCTACCATTCATGTGGACCCAGTAAAAAAGTGGGGGTTTCCATCCTTATATCAGATAAAATGGACTTCAAGTCAAAGTGATTTAGAAGGGATAAAGAAGGAAATTTCATACTACTTAAGGGAACAGTAAATCAGGAAGACATAATGATAGTAAATATTTATGCCCCCAAAATGGCCCATCCATGCATTTCAAACAAATCCTTCTCAATTTCAGGAAACAAATAGACCACAACACAATAATACTGGATGACTTTAACACGCTGCTGTCACCACTGGATAGATCTTCCAAACAAACAAACAAACAAAACCCATAGAACTCAATAACACAATCAGTAATTTAGATTAAACAGACATATATAGAATATTCCATCCATCAATGAGCGGATTCACTTTCTTCTCAGCAGCACATGGATCCTTCTCTAAAATAGACCAAATATTATGCCACAAAGCAGCCCTTAGGAAATGCAAAAATCAAAAACAAACAAACAAACAAAAAAAACCCAAAACATATACTACCTTTTGTTCTATCAGATCATAATGGAATGAAATTAGAAATCAATGACAAAATAAAACACAGAAACTACTCCAGCACCTGGAGACTAAATAATATACTATTGAATGGATAACAGATAACATGGATAACAGAAAACATTGGGGAGAGATAAAAAAATTCTTAGAGGTAAATGGGAATGACAGTATAACATTTCACAATCTCTGTGACACTATGAAAGCACTACTAAGAAGAAAATTCATGGAGTGCATTGAAGAAAAGAATAAAAAGTCAACAACTCAGTGATCTAACATTACATCTCAAAGCCCTAAAAAAAGGACAAAACAACTACCAAAAGTAGTAGAAGAGAGGAAGTAATTAAAATCAGAACTGAAATCAATGAAATTGAAACAAAAGAAGCAATTTAAAATGTTGACAAAACAAAAGTTGGTTCTTTGTTAAAGTAAACAAAAGTGACCCGTTGCCACACTAACAAAGGAGAGAGAAAACTCAAATTACTAAAATTTGTGACGAACAATAACAATAAATCATGACAGACACCATGGAAATACATAACATAATTAGAAGCTATTTGGAAAATCTATACTCCAACAAAATAGAAAATCTCCAAGACATCGACAAATTTCTAGAAACATATGATTCACCCAAACTGAAACAGGAGGACATACACAATTTAAACAGATCAATTTCAGGCAATGATAGAAGAAACCATCTAAAACTTGCCAACAAAGAAAAACCAGGGACCAGAGTCTCAGCCAACTTCTGCAAGACCTTCCAAGAAGAACTTATACCAATACTCCTCAAAGTATTTCATGAAATAGAAAAGGAAGGAACCCTTCTAAACTCATTCTTTGAAGCTAGTATCACTCTAATATGAAAACCAGACAAAGACACATCAAGGAAAGAAAACCTTAGTCTGATATCTGTGATGAATATAGACACAAAAATCCTTAATAAAATTCTGGAAAAATTGCATACAATAACATATTAAGAAGATAGTGTGCCACAATCAAGTGGGGTTCATCCCAGGGATGCAAGTTTGGTTCAATAAACATAATTCATTGCATCAATAGACTTAAGGTTAGGAATCATATGATTATTTCAATAGATGCAGAGTAAGAATTTGAAAAAATACAACACCCCTTCATGCTCAAAACACTAGAAAAAATAGGGATAGTAGGAACATATCTCAATATTTTAAAGACTATTTATGCTAAACCCATAGTCAACATCATTCTTTATTTTTAAATTCTTTTTTTATTATTGCAAACAAATGGAATACATGTTGTTTCTCTGTTTGTACATGGAGTAAGGAATACCATTTGTGTAATCATAAATTTACATAGGGTGATATTGTTTGATTCATTTTGTTATTTTTTTTCATTCGCCCCACCCCTCCCACCCCTCTTTTTCCTCTATTCAGTCCTTCCTTCCTCCATTCTTGCCACCCTCCCTAACCCTAACCCTAACACTGACCCCTCCAACCTCCCATTATGTGTCATCATCAGCTTATCAGAGAGATCATTCAACCTTTCGTTTATTGAGATTGGCTTATCAAACTTAGCATGATATTCTCCAACTGCATCCATTTGCCTGCAAATGCTATAATGTTATCATTCTTTATGGCTGAGTAATATTCCATTGTATATATATATATATATATATATATATATATATATACCACAGTTTCTTTATCCACTCATCAATTGAAGGACATCTAGGTTGGTTTCACAATCTGGCTATTGTGAATTGAGCAGCTATGAACATTGATGTGGCTGTATCTCTGTAGTATGCTGATTTGAAGTCCTTTGGGTATAGGCCAAGGAGTGGGATAGCTGGGTCAAATGGTGGGTCCATTCTAAGTTTTCTAAGGAATCTCCACACTGTTTTCCAGAGTGGCTACACTAATTTGCAACCCCACCAGCGATGTATGAGTGTACCTTTTTCCCCACATCCTCACCAACACCTATTGTTGCTTGTATTCTTGATAATCGACATTCTATTTGGGGTGAGATGGAATTTTAGGGTGGTTTTGATATGCATTTCTCTTTTTACTAGAGATGTTGAACATTTTTTCATATGTTTGTTGATTGCTTGTAGATCTTCTTCTGTGAAGTGTCTGTTCATTTCCTTAGCCCATTTGTTGATTGGATTATTTGTATTCTTGATGTAGAGTTTTTTGAGTTCTTTATAGATTCTGGAGATTAGTGCTCTATCTGAAGTATGAGTGGCAAAGATTTTCTCCCACTCTGTAGGCTCTCTCTTCACATTACTGATAGTTTCCTTTGCTGAGAGAAAGCTTTTTTAGTTTGAATCTATCCCAGTTGTTGATTCTTGCTTTTATTTCTTGGGCTATGGGAGTCCTGTTAAGGAAGTATGATCCCAAGCCAACAAGTTGAAGATTTGGACCTACTTTTCCTTCTAAAAGATGCAGGGGTTCTGGTCTGATTCCGAGGTCCTTAATCCATTTTGAGGTGAGTTTTGTGCAGGGTGAGGGATAGGGATTTAGTTTCATTCTGTTGCATATGGATTTCCAGTTTTCCCACCACCATTTGTTGAAGAGGCTATCTTTTATCCATTGCATATTTTTGGCTCCTTTGTCTAGTATGAGAAAATTGTATTTATTCGGGTTTGTGTCCATATCCTCTATTCTGTACCATTGATCTACCTGTCTATATTGGTACCAATACCATTCTGTTTTTGTTACTATTGCTTTGTAATAGAGTTGAAGATCTGGTATTGCGATACCCCTGCTTTGCTCTTTCTACTGAGGATCACTTTAGCTATTCTGGGTTTCTTATTCTTCCAGATGAGTTTCGTAATTTCTTGCTCTGTTTCTGTAAGGTACATCATTGGGATTTTAATTGGAATTGCAGTGAATCTGTATAGCACTTTAGGTAGTATGGCCATTTTGACAATATTAATTCTGCCTATCCAAGAACATGGGAGATCTTTCAATCTTCTAAGATTTTCTTTAATTTCTTTCTTTAGTGTTCTATAGTTCTCATTGTAGAGGTCTTTCACCTCTTTTGTGAGATTGATTCCTAAGTATTTTATTTTTTTCGATGCTATTATGAATGGGGTAGTTTTCCTAATTTCTCTTTCTGAAGATTCATCACTTATGTTTAAAAATGCGTTGGATTTATGAGCATTGATCTTGTAACCTGCTGCTTTACTGAATTCACTCAGGAGTTCTATGAGTTTTCTGGGGGAATTTCCAGGTTCCTCGAAATATATTATCATGTCATCAGTGAACAGGGATAGTTTGAGTTCTTCTTTTCCTATTTATATCCCTTTAATTTCTTTGGTTTGTCTAATTGCTCTGGCTAGAGTCTCCAGAACAATGTTGAATAGAAGTGGTGAAAAAGGATATCCCTGCCTTGTTCCAGTTTTTAGGGGGAATGCTTTCAGTTTTTCACCATTTAGAATGATATTGGCCATGGGCTTAGCATAGATGGCCTTTACAATGTAAAGGAATGTTCCCACTACCCCGATTTTTTCTAGTGTTTTGAGCATGAAAGGATGCTGTATTTTATCGAATGCTTTTTCTTCATCTATTGAAATAATCATGTGATTCTTAACTTTTAGTCTGTTGATATGGTGAATGACATTTATTGATTTCTGGATGTTGAACCAACCTTGCATCCCTGGGATGAAACCCACTTGATCATGGTGCACTGTCTTTTTAATATATTTTTGTATGCCATTTGCTAAAATTTTGTTGAGAATTTTTGTGTCAATGCTCATTAAGGATATTGGGCTGAAATTTCCTTTCCTCCATGTTTCTCTGTTTGGTTTAGGTATCAGGGTGATATTGGCTTCATAGAATGAGTTTGGTAGGGTTCCCTCCTCTTCTATTTTATGGAATACTTTGAGAAGTATTGGAATGAGCTCTTCTTTAAAGGTTTTGTAGAACTCAGCTGAGAACACATCTGGTCCTGGTCTTTTCTTTGTTGATAGACTTTTGATGACCTCTTCTATTTCACTGCTTGAAATTGATTTATTTAAGTTGCGTATGTCCTCCTCATTAATTTTAGGTAATTCACATGTCTCTAGAAACTTGTTGATGTCTTCGAGGTTCTCTGTTTTGTTGGAGTATAGATTTTCAAAATAGCTTCCAATTATGTTTTGTATTTCACTCGTGTCTACTGTGATATTTCCTTGTTCATTCCGAATTTTAGTAATTTGAATTTTCTCCCTCTTTCTCTTTGTTAGTGTGGCTAAGGGTTTATCAATTTTGTTTAGTTTTTCAAAGAACCAATTATTTATTTTGTTAATTTTTCCGATTGTTTCTTTTGTTTC
Source organism: Sciurus vulgaris (assembly GCF_902686455.1). NCBI lineage: Eukaryota > Metazoa > Chordata > Mammalia > Rodentia > Sciuridae > Sciurus > Sciurus vulgaris. The sequence goes on from NC_136463.1 coordinate 76,286,354, forward strand.
AATTTCATAGATTTGGGCTCTGATTTTAACTATTTCCCGTCTTCTACTACTTTTGGTGTTGATCTGCTGTTAAGATTTTCTAGGGCTTTGAGCTGTAGTGTTAGGTCATTTATTTGTTGATTTCTACTTCTTTTGTTGAACGCGCCCCATGAAATAAATCTTCCTCTAAGTACTGCTTTCATAGTGTCCCAGAGGTTTTGATATGATGTGTCTTTGTTCTCGTTTATCTCTAAGAATTTTTTAACTTCCCTCCTGATGTCTGCTGTTATCCATTCATCATATAATAGTGCATTATTTAATCTCCAGGTTGGAGAAGTTTCTGTTTTTTATTCTGTCATTTATTTCTAATTTCAAACCATTATGGTCTGATAGAGTACAAGGTAGTATCTCTATCTTTTTGTATTTGCTAACAGGAACTTTGTGGCATAACATATGGTCTATTTTAGAGAAGGCTCCATGTGCTGCTGGGAAGGAAGTGTATTCGTTCTTTGTTGGATGGTATATTTTATATAAATTGGTAAAGTCTAAATTGTTGATTGTGTTATTGAGATCTATGGTTTCTTTATTCAATTTTTGTTTAGACGATCTATCCAGCAGTGAGAGAGGTGTGTTAAAATTGGCTAGTATTATTGTGTTGTGGTCTATTTGATTTCTGGAATTGAGAAGGATTTGTTTGATGTACATGGATGAGCAAATGTTCGGGGCATAGATATTTATGATTGTTATGTCTTGCTGATTTATGCTTCCCCTAAGCAGTATGCAATGTCCTTCTCTGTCCCTTCTGACTAGTTTTGGCTTGAAGTTCACATTATCTGAAATGAGGATGGACACTCCTACTTTTTTGCTGTGTCCATGTGCATGGTATGTTTTTTCCCATCCTTTCACCTTTAGTCTATGTGTATCTCTTTCTATGAGATGAGTCTCTTGCAGGCAGCATATTGTTGGATTTTTTTTTAATCCAATCTGCCAGTCTATGTCTTTTGATTGATGAGTTCAGGCCATTAACACTCATGGTTATTATTGTGATATGATTTGTATTCCCAGTCATTTGACTCATTTTGTTTTTTTGACATGATTTGGTTTTTCCTTCATTTGGCTATTCCTTTAGGATAGTTCCTCCCGTTGCTGATTACCATCATTGTGTTTCATCTCTTCCTCATGGAATACTTTGCTGAGAATGTTGTGTAATATCGGCTTTCTTTTTGTAAATTCCTTTAGCTTTTGTTTATCATGGAAGGATCTTATTTCATCATCAAATCTGAAAGTAAGTTTTACTGGGTATAAGATTCTTGGTTGGCATCCGTTTCCTTCAGGGCTTGGTAAATGTTATTCCAGGCCCTTCCAGCTTTTAGGGTCTGCATTGAAAAATCTGCTGATATTCTTATTGGTTTCCCCCTGAATGTAATTTCATTCTTTTCTCTCGTGGCCTTTAAAATTCTGTCTTTATTTTGTATGTTAGGTATTTTCATAATAATGTACTTTGGTTTGTGTCTGTTGTAATTTTGTATATTTAGAGTTCTATAAGCCTCTTGTACTTGGTTTTCCATTTCATTCTTCAGATTTGGGAAATTTTCTGATATTATTTCATTGAATAGATTGTTCATTCCTTTGGTTTGTTTCTCTAAGCCTTCCTCAATCCCAATAATTCTTAAATTTGGCCTTTTCATGATATCCCATAATTCTTGTAGATTCTGTTCATGATTTCTTACCATCTTTTCTGTTTGGTCAACTTTGTTTTCAAGATTAAATACTTTGTCTTCAATATCTGAGTTTCTGTCTTCCAGGTGTTCTATCCTATTGGTTATGCTTTCTATGGAGTTTTTAACTTGGTTTATTGTTTTCTTCATTTCAAAGATTTCCGTTTGTTTTTTTTTCAGTATCTCTCTTTATTAAAATGATCTTTTGCTTCTCATATTTGCTCTTTCAACTGTTGATTGGTGTGATCATTTAATGCCTGCATTTGCTCTTTCATCTCCTCATTTAATGCCTGCATTTGCTCTTTCATCTCCTCATTTGCTTCCCTGATTGTTTTAATTATGTACATTCTGAACTTTCTGACATTTCTTCTGCTGTGCAGTCATTGGGTTTTACTGATATAGTATCTAGGTTTTTTGGGGACATTTTCTTCCCTTGTTTTCTCACATTGGTCAGATGTCAGTGGGACTCTTGTGATATTGCAGATTTCCTATATTTACTTATAGTGTCCCTGTAGATTTCCAGTGTATCACCTCCCAGCCTTCAGTAGCCTGAAGTCTTGGAGTAACTTGATAATGCAGTCCTTCTGAAGAAAGCTGTCCCTAGTCTGCTACTGGTTCCAGGGCTTGAAGCTGGCTCTGTGTGGAAAGGCTCTCACTGTGGGGCCTGCCTTGAGAAGCTGGCCGTGTGGGAGGAGCTCACCACTGGAGTGCCCAGGGCTACCTGTAGAAGACTCTACCTGCCCTGCCCTACTCTAATAAGCCACCCGAATCCGGCCCTGCCGCCTGGGTCGAGCTTCACCGGGTGGGGGAGACTCACCCCGTGGCTCTATTTTAGTCCAATTTCTCAATGCCTCCCCTTCTTGAATCCTGGGATCTGGAGCAACTGGAGATGCAGTCACCATCTAGTCCACCATCTTGGATCACCTCGTTGGAAAAGCCTGCACCTGGAGAGGGGCAGGGCCACATGTAGAGGTCTCTGGCTGCCCTCATCTGGTCCCAGAGGTTGCTGGTGGGTCGGAGGTCTCTGCTGGCTTGGGGACTTGTGGTTGGCTCTTTCTAGAAAGGCTCTCACTGGGCGGTCTGCTCCGAGAAGCTAGCCTGGAAAGGCACTTCCCGCCGGAGGGAGCGGGGCTGCTTGGGGAAGTCCCTTGCTGCCCTGTCCTGGTCTGTGAAGCAACCTGTGGGTGGGCCGGAGCTCGCAGCACGGCTGGCTCAGTGTCTTGGACCTGGTTGTGTGCAGAAAGGCTCTCACTGGGGGGTCTGCTCCGAGAAGCTGGAATATATGGCCCTGTGGGAGAAGCCCACCGCCGGAGTGCTCAGGGTTGCCTGGGGGAGACTCTACCTGCCCTGCCATACTCTAACAAGCCGCCCGAATCCTGGCCTGCCACCCGGGCCGAGCTTCACCAGGTCGGGGAGACTAACCCCGTGGTTCTATTTTATTCCGAGACTCTCAATGCCTCCCCTTCTTGAATCTTGGGTTCTGGAGCGACTGGAGATGCAGTCACCCTCTAGTCTACCATCTTGGATCCTCCAACATCATTCTTAATGGAGAAAAACTTAAAGCATTCCCTTTAAAAACTGGAATGAGACAGGTGTGCCCTTTTTCACCACTTCTATTCAACATCATCCTTAAAATGCTAGCCAGAGCCATTAGACCAAAGAAATTAAAGGGATGCAGGTTGGAAAAGAAGAACTCTAGCTATTACTATTTTCTGATGACATGATTCTATATTTAGAGGATCCAAAAATTCCACCAGAAAATTCTAGACCTAATAAAAGAATTCAGCAAAATAGCAGGATATAAAATCAATACACGTACATCTAAAGCATTTTTATTCAAAAGTGATGAATCATCTGAAAGGGAAGTGAGGAAAACAACTCTGTACACAATAGCTTCAAAATAAATAAATAAATAAAATACTTGGGAGTCAATCTACTCAAAGAGGGGAAGTGTCTCTACAATGAAAACTAAATAACATTAAAGAAAGAACTTGAATAAGACCTTAGAAGATGGAAAGATCTCCCATGTTCTTGGGTAGGCAGAATTAATATTATCAAAATGGCCATACTTCAAAAGATGCTATTCAGATTCAATGCAATTCCAATTAAAATCCCAATAATGTTCCTCAAAGAAATAGAGAAAGCAATCATGAAATTCATCTGGAAGAACAAAAGATGCAGAATAGTCAAAGCAATCCTGGGCAGGAAGAGTTATACAGGAGGTACTACATTACCAGACCTTAAACTCTACTATAGAGCAATAGTAGCAAAAATGGTATGGTATTGGTACCAAAATAGACAGGTAGTTCAATGGTGCAGGATAGAAGACACAGAGACATACCCACATAAGTACAGTTATCTCATACTAGACAAAGGTTGCCAAAAACGTACAATGGAGAAAAGATAGCCTGTTCTACAAACTGTGCTAGCAAAACTGGAAATTCACATGCAGTAAAATGAAATTAAACCCCAATTTCTCACCTGTCCAAAACTCAACTCTAAATGGATCAAGGATGTAGGAATTAGACCTGAGACCGTTCACCAAACACAAGAAAAAGTAGACTCAAATATCCATTACATTGATTAGGATCAGACTACTTTAACAAGACCCCCACATAATACAAGAAATAAAAGCAAGAATCAATAAATGGGATGGATTCAAACTAAAAAGCTTTTTCTTTGAAAAAGAAAACTATTAATAATATGAAAAGATAACCTACAGATTGGGAGAAAAATCTTTTCTACACACACATCGGATGGAGCACTAATCTCCAAACTTTATAAAGAAGTTAAAAATCTTTACATCAAAAGTACAAAGAACCTCCTCAATAAATGAGCTAAGAAAATGAGCAGACAATTTACAGAAGTAGATATACAGGTGATCAACAAATATGTGGAAAAAGTGCTCATCATCTCTAGTAATTAGAGAAATGCAAATTAAAATCACCCTAAGATTTCATCTAACTCTAATTAGAATGGTTATTATCAAGAACACAAGCAATAATAAGTGTTGGTGTGGATGTTGGGGAAAAGGCACACTCATACATTGCTGGTAGGTTGCAGAATGGTACAGCTACTCTGGAAAACAGTATGGAGATTCCTCAAAAAACTTGCAATGGACCCACCATTTGACCCAGTTATCCCACTCCTTGGTTTATATCCAAAGGATATAAAATCAGCATACTACAGTGATGCAGCCACATCAATGTTCATAGCTGCTCAATTCACAATAGCTAGATATGGAACCCACATAGATGCCCTTCAATTGATGAATGGAGAAAGAAACTATGGTATATATACACAATGGACTATTACACTTCCATAGAGAAGAACAAAATTCTGGAATTTGGTGGTAAATGGATGTAGCTGGAGACTGTCTTGCTAAGTGTAACAAGCCAAGCCCAAGAAACCAAAATCTGAATGTTTTCTCTGATAAGTGGATAACAATACATAAAGAAGGGGTGGTGGTAGGGGAGAGAGAAGAATGAAGGAATTTGGATGGTTAAAAAAAAAAAAAAAAAAGAGCAGCCCAAGAGAATTTTTCTCACAATAAATGTATTACAACTTTCATGGAAGAAATACTATTAATACTTGTGGATTCATTTTGAGCACTCAAAAAACTGAGGAAAGGAAATTTTAGACCAATATCCTTGATGAATATAGATGTAAAAATCCTTAACAAAATATTGGCAAACTGTATCCAAAACATTGTAAGAAAATTGTTGACCAAAATCAGGTGGGGTTCATCCCTGGAATGCAAAGATGGTTCAACATTCGTAAATCAATAAACATAATCCATCATGTCAATAGACTTAAGGATAAGAATCATATGGTTATTTCCATTGACGCAGAAAAAGCGTTTGACAAAATACAACACCCCTTCATGCTCAAAACACTAGAAAAAATAGGGATAGTAGGAACATATCTGAACATTGTAAAGGCTATTTATGCTAAGCCCATGGCCAACATCATTCTTAATGGAGAAAAACTGAAACCATTCCCTTTAAAAACGGGAACAAGACAGGGATGTCCTCTTTCACCACTTCTATTCAACATTGTCCTCGAAACTCTAGCCAGAGCCATTAGGCAGACTAAAGAAATTAAAGGGATACCAATAGGAAAAGAGGAACTTAAACTGTCACTATTTGCAGATGACATGATTCTATATTTAGAGGATCCAAAAACCTTCTCCAGAAAACTTCGAGACCTCATCAATGAATTCAGCAAAATAGCAGGCTATAAAATCAACACGCATAAATCTACAGCATTTTTATATGCAAGCGACGAAACAGCTGAAAGGGAAATGAGGAAAACAACTCCATTTGCAATAGCCTCAAAAAAAAAAATAAAATACTTGGGAATCAATCTAACCAAAGAGGTAAAAGATCTCTATAATGAAAACTACAGAACATTGTAGAAAGAAATTAAGGAAGACCATAGAAGATGGAAAGATCTCCCATGTTCTTAGATAGGCAGAATTAATATTGTCAAAATGGCCATACTACCAAAAGTGCTATACAGATTCAATGCAATTCCAATTAAAATCCCAAGGACATCCCTTACAGAAATAGAGCAAGCAATCATGAAATTCATCTGGAAGAATAAGAAATCCAGAATAGCTAAAGCAATCCTTAGCAGGAAGAATGAAACAGGGGTATCGCAATACCAGATCTTCAACTATACTACAAAGCAATAGTAACAAAAACAGCATGGTATTGGCACCAATATAGACAGGTAGATCAATGGGACCGAATACAGGACATGGACACAAACCCCAATAAATACAATTTTCTAATACTAGACAAAGGTGCCAGAAATATGCAATGGAGAAAAGATGGCCTCTTCAACAAATGGTGCCAGGAAAACTGGAAATCCATATGCAACAGAATGAAACTGAACCCCTATCTCTCACCCTGCGCAAAACTCAACTCAAAATGGATCAAGGACCTTGAAATCAGACCAGAGACCTTGCATCTTATAGAAGAAAAAGTAGGTCCAAATCTTCACCTTGTTGGCTTAGGATCATACTTCCTTAACAGGACTCCCATAGCACAAGAAATAGAAGCAAGAATCAACAACTGGGATAGATTCAAACTAAAAACCTTTCTCTCAGCAAAGGAAACTATCAGCAGTGCGAAGAGAGAGCCTACAGAGTGAGAGAATATCTTTGCCACTCATACTTCAGATAGAGCGCTAATTTCCAGAATCTATAAAGAACTCAAAAAACTCTACGCCAAGAATACAAATAACACAATCAACAAATGGGCTAAGGAAATGAACAGACACTTCACAGAAGAATATCTACAAGCAATCAATAAGAGAAATGCAAATCAAAACCACCCTAAGATTCCATCTCACCCCAATTAGAATGGCGATTATCAAGAATACAAGCATTAATAGGTGTTGGAGAGGATCTGGGGAAAAAGGTACACTCATAATTGCTGGTGGGGCTGCAAATTAGTGCAGCCACTCTGGAAAGCAGTGTGGCGATTCCTTAGAAAACTGGAAATGGACCTACCATTTGACCCAGCTATCCCACTCCTTGGCCTATACCCAAAGGACTTCAAATCAGCATACTACAGAGATACAGCCACATCAATGTTCATAGCTGCTCAATTCACAATAGCCAGATTGTGCAACCAACCTAGATGTCCTTCAATTGATGAATGGATAAAGAAACTGTGGTATATATATATACAATGGAATATTACTCTGCTATAAAGAATAATAAAATTATGGCATTTGCAGGCAAATGGATGAAATTGGAGAATATCATGTTAAGTGAGATAAGCCAATCTCAAAAATCTAAAAGACGAATGATCTCACTGATAAGCGGATGATGACACATGATGGGGGGTTGGGAGGAAGGCAAGAATGGAGGAAGGAGGGACTGTATAGAGGGAAAAGAGTGGTGGGAGGGGTGGGGGAATGAAAAATATAACGGAATGAATCAAACATCATTACTCTATGTCAATGTATGAATATGCAAATGGTATGCTGTTACTCCATGTAGAAACAGAAACAACATGTATCCCATTTGTTTACAATAAAAATAAATTTTAAAAATACTGAGGAATTTCAGGAAGAAGAACAAGAATGAAAGAGGAGAGAGAGAATGAGATACAAATTGCCCAACCAGTAGGATTGATAGATGACTGTTGTTTACTTTCTTTCTAGACTTCTCCTAATTTTGCACTTCTGCCTTTGTTCTCTGGGGATTTATTGTAAATACCTTTATTGTATGAAAATTTGTTGCTTCAGTTGTGGATTTTTTTATCGCACCACATATCTCTGAAGAAAAAAATATTACCCAAAATTATAATGTTTGAACTAGGTAGTACTTTATACATTTTCCCCAGACCTATGTTTGCCTGGTTTTCTAGATTTGCACTTATCTTCCAGGTTCACTGTGTGTTAATTCTAACAAGTAGCATTTCAGTCAGTGACGTGATAGCCATTGTTTGAATTAACTCTAATTGAAAATAAGTAAACATAGAAACAAACACATGGATACAAATATCTTCCCTTGAGGCCGTAAGTTATCTTATCTTTAAAACTAGAACCAGATAAAATGACTGTTTTTGGATCTTAGATAAAATTCAATTGGTACGAATATTCATAACTTTCAGAAATACGGTTTACATATGAAATTTGGTATTCATCTAGCATTTTATTCCCTTTCTTAATCTTAGCAATATCTCATGTATAAGACAATGTTAGAGAAGGAGGCATTCTGTAAGTTACATTTTTTAGATAACAAAATGTTCATATTTTATGATACCAAATATTTTGTTTCTTTTTCAGTGCAGGGGACCCAAACCCAGGGCCTAGCTCTGTTTAGGCAGGGCTCTGCAACAGAACTACAACCTCAGTCTTGCAGTTAATATTTTCCATGGAAATTTCATATATTCATCATACGCACACAAATGCACACACACACCTTTTAAAAGCAATGTAATTTTTGTGTTAAGACAGCAAATGATCATGAAATTCATTAGAATTTAAACTCCATTATGTATCAATTTCTGTTCTAATATTTTGTCTTCATCAACTATATTTATTAGATAAGCTGTTTCATCACTTTCAGGCCTTAAGTTCTTTATCTGATTAAAGACTAACCAATGATTACTTTTTCAAATGTTGCATGACTTGACATATTAACTGTGAGGGGACCAGTGTGGAGATTGGAGCATAGTAAATGCTGAGTCAATAAATATGAGTTTCCCTCAAATTTTATTCATCCTCTTGTCCCTTCAGAGTAAAAATGCACTTCTTACCTAACACACAAAATAGATTAGATTTGGTATCATTAATGTGAGAAATAAAACCACGCAGTATTCCTTTGATGGAGCACACAGGGAGACTTGTACCAGAGGAAAAAAACACAAATTCAAATACACGTAACTCTATTCCAGTGAAACTCCTAGTTTTAAGGGCAGGTATGTTCTATGGGCTCTAAATTCTATCCTTATTGATTCCAATAATTCCCAAAAGACTCACACCAGCAACCCCAGAGAGAAGATGGTCCAGATTTCTTTTCATTCTGCCCCTGAAATTGAAAGTTCAAACTTTAATCTGTCCCTGACCTATTGTGAAGATGTACTTTTGGTGACATTCTAATTATGAAAGGTGAAAGAGCAGAAGGGACTGACTGAGACAAACCTTTGATGTGTTTTCAGTTGCTCTGACTGGATGGAACTTCATTCTCCACACACCCCTCCAGCGATACAGATGAATGATGCCCTATAAGAATCCAATTCCATGACACTTCTTCAGCCCTGTCCCTCTCTCTACGTAACTTGAAAATGGATCAAAAGATGTGGTGCGGATCAGAGATGGAAACAAGATGAGCTGTGCTAAGACCTTATCATACTATACTTCAAAAACTCAGATAGGACCTAAAACGTTGACGTGGTACGTTTAGTTGATACAAGTGCCCAAATGACAGCACTGATGTGTGTGGTTATCTGAGTGCATCTCTGTAACTTCCTTAGTTGTTCTTCCTCTTCATATTTTGACAATTCATAATGAATGAGTTTTAAGAAATTGTAGAAATCAAAAAAAAAAAAAAAAAAGAACTTCCATTGAAAGGAAGTTTCTTTCCTAAATAACTTATAAATGAAACATATAATCTGTTAAATGAAATAACTCTGTTAAATGAAATCCTACTAAGTGGATTTTGCATACAGCCTATAAAAATTATAATAACTGGTATGTTTGTAAATACATCTAGATACAGACTCTGTAAAGATGGTTTTATATTCATTCCTTCCCTTTTTTCATTTGCACAAATATTCTGAAAAATAGTGACAAATCAGTCTGCTTTCCAAATGGGACTGTACCTTGGAGAAATCAACTTTTTGTATAAGGTCACAAAGCTACTATTTGGGATTCTGGTGCGTTCTTTTTTGTAATCTTTTTGTATTGTCTCTGGATAAGATGACAAGTGAACTGGTGAGTTCTGTAAAACCACTGCTCAACTTAAAAAAATATTTTATTACTTCATTAGAGATGTACATAATATTGGGTTCATTTTGACATAATTATACAAGCATGGGATATAATTTGCTCTAATCTGTCCCCAGTAATTCCCTTTTCCTCCCTTCCTCCTGTTCCCTTTCCTCTACACTACTGAACTTTCTCCTATTTATATATTGGTCAACTTATGTTTTAAAATCTATTTTAAAATAATTTGTCTTGATTAAGTATGAAATTTATTCAAAATGGTACGAAACACTTTTATTGTATAAGGAACTTTGAAGAGATCCTCCCAATTTGAGGAAATTAATTATTTCTCCTACTGTCTCCACTTTTAATGACAATGGCTTGGGAATGACACTTAAAATTGATTGGATATTTTTTTAAAAGTTGTGAAATATTGGTGTTGTACATTTTCTAGATGAAACACACAAAGAGATCTGGTCTGCAGAAAGTAAAATCTATACATAGGAAATTTAATGGGAGAATAATTTTCCATCAAGATACTATTTTTTATTCAATAGACAAGAAAGAGCAAATGAGTTTTAATTGTATCAGCATTTTAATATAGCTTTGCTATTGAAATATGTACTCAGTAGAACCATGTGAAATATTGCATTGACTTTGGAACTTGATCTTGTTAAGGTAACGCCAAAAAAAATCATAATGTCTAAAGAAATCATGTTATGAACAGTTTTCCTTGTTATGGTCACACTATGAAAATGTGTCCTCAAGGGGCCACATTAGCATATCCCTGTATTAAAATGATTAGTATATGTTAAAGCACTTAACAAGCTATTTGTTTAGACTCTAGAAGATAGAATAGCACATCAGTGAAGAGAAAGAGAAAATTAAGTGCAGTACAAGACACTTAGAAACATTTGAAACTGTTCTACCATAACATGCTATGTCATGAATGTTTATATCAATAGCAATGTTGCATGAAAATACTGATACTAATGTAATATACTCTTTCCTATATTTATTATACAATATTATTAAGTATATATATGTATGTAATTATTATAGGAGTAAATATAGTATTAATTATACAAAATATATAATTAATATATACTACATAAATATATCAGTTATATAAATATTTATATATAATTTTCTGTGGTCAACACATTTTTGTGTGTTTCTCACAGAAAATATAATGAAATGAGATCCCCATATTTGAGTAAGTTAGAACCAAGATGATATAATTCATTCTGGGAAATGTTGAAAAAGAAATTTGATGAATAGTTTCAGATGAAATGAACTTCAAGTTCCCTTCTATTTGAGATATTCTGAGTTTTGTATAGAGATTTTTTAATAAATGTTTCTTGAGTAATCAATAAGGAATGAAGATAAATATTTGGACTAGATCACACACTGATTGAAAATTCAAATTATTGTCATGACTGATGTGCTGGTGACAAAGGTAATTAGCTCTAGGGTGGATAGAGTGACATTCCAGTCAGAGGAAGCCTTCAACCTTCTGGTAATTTGTCTATTTAAAATATGACATTTTTTCTCCTTGATCTGTACTATTTTAATTAAATTTCTACCAAAATTTATTAACCAGATTAAATTGATACCACCTTTTGTTAAAGGCAATGAAAATGTACAATATTAGATTTGCATATGAATCAACTTTTCATTTCCCTCTCAAACATCAGCCTGCCACTTGCTCTCAAAATGTGATTCTTGGGTTTAATCTGTGGAATTACTTCTATCCAATCTTTACTCATTACTTTTTTTCTGGAGGTAAGAAGTAGATTCCAGACTTAAAAGACAAGGTAATAGAGGTAAATGGATAGGGTTTAATTTTCATGGTGGAAGTGGCTTCAAGAAGGAATGTTTCTGAAAAACAATGGTGCAGAATAGAAGACACAGAGACATCCACATAAATACGGTTATCTCATATAGACAAAGGCTCCATAAACATATATAGGAGAAAAGATAGCCTTTTCAACAAATGGTGCTAGAAAAATTGGAAACCCATATGTAAAAAAATGAAATTAAACTCCTATCTCAAACTGCACAAAACTCAACTCAAAATGCATTAAGATCTAAGCATTAGACTAGAGGCCTGCACCTACTAGAATTAAAAATAGACCCAAATCGCGAACATGTCAGTTTAGGAACTGAATTCCTCAAAAAGACTCCCAAAGTGTAAGAAGTAAAATCAAGAATCAATAAATGGAATGGTATCGAACTAAAAAGTTTTCTTACTGCAAAGGAAACAATCAAGAATTTGAATAGCCTACAGAAGGGAAGAAAAGCTTTGCCACCTGCACCTAAGAGACAGCTGTAATCTTCAGGATATAGAAAGAACTTAACAGAAAAAAACAATAAGCTGATCAATTAATGGGCAAAGGAACTGTACACACACTTCACAAAAGAAAAAATACGATTAGTCAACAAACACATGAAAAAAATTTCAACATCTCTAGCAATTAGAGAAATGCAAATTAAAACTACACTGAGATTCCATCTCACTCCAGACAGAATGCAATTATTAAGAATACAAATAAGAATAAATGTTGGCCAGAATCAGGGGAAAAGGTGCACTCACGTGTTGCTAATAGGACTGCAAATTGGTATGACCACTCTGGAAAGCAGAATGGAGATTCCTCAGTAAACTTGGAATGGAACCACCATTTGACCCAGCTATCCCACTCCTCAGTATATACCCAAAGGACTTAAAATGATCATAGTACAATCACACACACACATCAATGTTTAAAGCAGCTCAATTTGTAATAGCTAAACTATGGAGCCAACCTAGATGTCCTTCCACAGTTGAATGGATTAAAAAAACGTGGTACATATACATGATGGAATACTACTCCACTATAAAGAAATGAAATTATGGCATTTGCCAGTGAATACATGGAACTGGTGACTATCATGTTAAGTGAAATAAACCAATCCCAAAAAACCAAAGGCTGAATGTTCTCTGTGATATGTGGATGTTGACACACAATAAGACAATAAGAAGGGGATGGTAGGAAGAATAAGAGTCCTTTGGTTTACACAAAAGGGAATGGCAGGAAGGGAAGGAGGGTGGGACTAGAAAGAGAGTAGAATGAATCAGAAATAACTTTCCTATGTTCATATATGAATACACAACCAGTGAAACTCCATATCGTGTACAATCACCAGAATGAGAAGTCATACTCCATGTGTGTATAATATGTCAAAATACTTTCTACTGTCATGTATAGCTAATATGAACAAAAAAAATTTTAAAAATAGCAATGTTTCTGATACCAGTTTAGTTAGAGTAAATTAAAAAATCTGGACATGAAAAATTGATAGGTTGTCATTTATAATGATGTGAAAAATTGTGAAGGTAATTTTACATAGCTATTCAAAGACTAAGCATGTTGTACTTTGCTCAAATCTTTAGAGACATTTCCCTACAACAGAAGAGTCTGGTGAAGTTCCGAGACAAGGGAACATGGAATCATACCAAATGACACCAGCCTAAAGGATCTCAGCAGAGCATTGGAGAATAAGGACACTGAATGGAGACTCAGATAACTGTTCAATAAAAGAAGCAGCACTGTGGGAAAGGGAAGGAGGGGAATGAGAAATTAGTGAAAATATACAAGACAAATTTTATTTGAATTTGAAAGGCAGGGAAAAATTAAGTTTTTTGAGAAATAGACACTCCCTGAAAATATACTCCCTGTAAGTACCAGTATAGATTTAGTGCTGCACACAGTATTGCTTCTGATATTTGGTTCTTTCTATCACTGGGGGGTCAAAAGGTTGTTGAAACAAATGCATTGTAATTACAAGGTTTACAGAGGGATTTTTTGTTTATTTAGGATGAAGAAATATGATCTCTATTCCAGCCTCTCAATTGCATTTTGTTTTCTTTTTTATCTATAACATACACACATGCTCTCCTGCACTAAATCCATCATAACAGGGATTGTGGGTTGCCTGTTCAAAGCTTTGGTGATAACAGTCAGTGCATTTGCTTCACATGAAACTCTAAATGGAAGGCACTGTGGATGTCAATTCAGATTGTGAATGGTGTTCAGGAAGAAAATAAGATTTTCATCTGTGTGACAAGAGAGTGAGTGATCAAGAAGAAACAGGCAGAAAAGCAAAACATAGCACAAGTAACCTGACATCAATAACACTAGACTTTCGAGAAAGGACTAGCACTCAGGAGGGAACCGAAGCACAAGCATTGGTATTTGAGTTTAGGTTTTATTTAAGTATCCATGGTACATTGGCTTGAGCTCTGGCATATTTTGCCACATATATTTCTGCATTACAAGAGAAGAATGTCAAATTTTTCTCAAAGTGCCAATTGCAGACTCTGATTAATGTGTTATTATTCTTACGTTATCATACAATCTGTTTAAAATAGGTATAAAAACCTCATTTAATGGAACACATTGGACAGTCTTATTCCCACTTCCAAAAGAGGAAATGATGGGATTAATAGCACCCATGTCCAACAGCTGGTTCAGCCCTTGCTAGTTGGAGATGCTCAAAGGATGAGTGCATCCTGTTGAAACAGGCTGCACAAAAGATGGTAAGTCAATACTAATTTTCTCCCCTGCAAATTTCATGCTATCTCTGTTTTTATTTGCCAATCTGGTTTCCCAATTTAGGGACTGAAGTTCGTGCACAACTTCGATGTGGGGCAGATTCAAAGTTTGATGCACAGGGCTAACTGACCACTAATAGGAGGATGGTAGCATAATGAAAAATCTAATTATTTAAATTATCAAATTTCTAGATTATTGTCTATAGTTTAAATTGTATTTCTTACTAAAGATAATAAAATCCCAAATAAAGAGCATACAGAGATTAAAGGAGAATTAAAAGAAGAAGTAGAGGTTGTATCTGTATGAACTTTGAAATGAACTTACACATCTTTGTATCATTAAATGCTCAATGAAAATTGAATATTGATATATAAATGTCACATAAAAATTAAATTTACTCAACATTTATTAAAGGCTTGTTTTATGTCTTCTGCAAACCAAATAACATGTAATTGTGATTATATTATGGTTCCTACCTTTGAAAAGGACATTATCCTATTGATTTACTTATTCTAAATATAGCTGTCTAATCACCCTATAATTCAGGCACTAATGGGATTGATAAAAACAATCTATAAGACTGAGGATGTAGCTCAGTGGTAGAGGAGTATCCCTGGGTTCAGAGAAAGAAGGTGGTAAGAAAATATGGAAGGTTGGAAGGAAGAAAGAAGAGAAGGAAGGAAGGGAGGTATAGAAGGAGGGAGAGAAGTCTTCCAGTCTTTAAGTGATCTATAATCTGACATTAAATTCACATACATGGAATATTCAAGATAAGTAAAAATGCTAGAGTGTGTGCCATCAGAAGGAATTCCAGACCTGTGTTCAGCTTTCTAGAAAATTTTCCTCTCACTAAATACAGATGTTTATCGGGCTTATTTATACTTTGGTGTGATCAAGAGCACCACCATCTACTTCGATGGATGACCTTAATCTAGCTCTTATTGAGGTGGTCTTGACATATCCTTATCTGCATTGAACAGTTAAGAAACCCAAAGAAATAAAACTTCACTATGTACAAGCCATGTTCTGGGCATAAGATCTGAAATGAGTATTGAAGAATGCATAAAGTATTGATAAGCAGAGTTAGGTTTGCTCCAGATGAAGATATGAAAGCATCAAATCATAGAGGTAGGAGTGACAGAAAATAGGAGGAATGTGGAGAGGATGGCAGAGCACTCCACACCAGTGGGAATTTCCCACTGGAAAACAGAGGTGAAAAGGAGGACTAACTCTGAGAGAAAAGACCTTTAACAGCAGGCCGACACTGCAAAATCATTTGTGGAAAGCATATGCAAACTCAGAATTTCCTTGAATGCTTGGTATTTTGTCATAAATGTCACCAATGGAGAATTGTGACAAAGGGAATCATGTGACATTTTATATTTTATGGGGTGGGGGCAGAAAAAGAGAGAAAGAGTGAGAGATAGGACCAGAACACAGTGGTCCTTTCTTATCCTTGGTCTTGATTTCCATAGTTTTAGTTACCCATGGTCAACTGCAGTCCGAAAATTCTTAGCAGAAAATTCTAGATGTAAACAACCAATAAGTTTAAATTGTGCAGTGATCTGTCTTGCTTTGCTCTTCCCAGGACCAGTCCCCTTTGTCTAGCACATCCACACTGCATGTGCTACCTGACCATTAGTTACTTAATAGCCATCTTGGATATTATATCAATCTTCCAAAATTGTAGTGTTTGCATTCAAGCCATCCCTAAGTCGTGACCTAATGCTCCTTCATTCACCTGACTTGATCAAAATATGTGGGCATTGTATTATCTCACATTATCACAAGAAAAAATGGGATCAGAGGTATAGCTCAGTGGTAGAGTGATTGCTTAATATGTGTGAGGCCCTAGATACAATTCTCAACATCTCAAAAAAAGGAAAGAAAAAGGAAAAGTAACAGAAGAGTGATTTTAACTTCAATTTTATGTATAACCATAATGCATCACTTAAAAATAAATTAATAGAGGGGATAACAAGAGATAAAGAAAAAGGGAGAGGAAAGACAGAAGGGGATAGCACTGGAGTTCAAAACAGAGAAAACTGTTACACATGTTTA
This sequence comes from Sciurus vulgaris, assembly GCF_902686455.1. Taxonomy (NCBI): domain Eukaryota; kingdom Metazoa; phylum Chordata; class Mammalia; order Rodentia; family Sciuridae; genus Sciurus; species Sciurus vulgaris. Next base: position 76,303,152 of record NC_136463.1, read on the forward strand.
TGAATATGTCAAAATGAACCCCACTATTGTATAACTAAAATGCACTAAAATAAAGTAATAAAAATATGAAGAAAAATAATATATTTGAAATAGACAATATTCACATTATTTTTATTACAGTAGACTGTATGGCTCTATTGCACTTGTAGTTTTTTTCTGTTAATATGTTACTATGTCTAATTTGTAGATCAAGCATCATAGCTGTGTATATATAGAAAAAGGTATATTACATGCAGGATAGGGGGCTCTCTGACTGCCAGCTTCCCCTGGAGATCTTGAAATATTCCCCCATGGAAATAATAGGGACTACTATAATCTATGTTTACTTGCTGGCAGTAAGTAGTACAACCAAACAAAGTTACTGTTGACTATGAGAGTCTGTGTTCTAATAAGTCCTGGTTTAGACTTACTCATTCACAATTTAACTGGACAATGTACTCATGACTATTGAATCAGAACCCTTCTAACATGATAGCTCCTTCCTTATGCAAAAGCTAATCAGGGAGACTTGGATATAAACTAAGCATGTGTAACAGAATTTGGGGCACATATTTAGTATCCTCCATCATTTTCCCAGTATTCTATAGCTTGGATATGGTTCTGAGTAGCCTCAAAAGGCTCATGATTGAAGGTTTCGTCCCAATGGTTTCACTATAGGGAAGAACCATTAAGAGGTAAGACCAAGTGAAATCTGTAAATCATTGTGGTGTGCTCTTGAAGCAAGCCACGGGACCCATCTCATGCTCTCTCTACTCTGGTTAGACACTCAATAACTTATTTTCTTGCTACCTGTGGTCCTATCACTGCCTCTGTGTTATGATCCAGTACAATCAAGGATCAGCCCTCTTGAAGGCCATGATACACCCAAGACTCTGAGATAAATACATCCTTTTGCTTTATAAGTTAGTCATATCACTTATTTTATCACAGTAATGTAAGACTGACTAATATAAACATGGTAGTCGTAGAATACAGTTGTACATACAGCCAACTACATACAATATGTAACAGAATCCCATTATCATTTCACATGTTTGCACATGAACAGGTATATATTTTAAATATAGAGGGGAAACTGACACTTTGTCAGTATGTTCTGGTTCTAACACATTTCTGGTTGTATAAGGGGTAGGATTAGAGGGAAAAGGGTACAAAAAAGCCCTAACTTTGGAGGAACATCATTGAATGCATTTTGATTTTGTTTACTTCAGCTCCAACTAGAATAATTAACTGGGGAACAGGGTATAGAGAAGGACCCCGTTCCCCAGTTAATTATGGTCAGAGAAGTAAAGGAAAATTGAGTCTTCATGAGATCACTTTCTTCTGTATATTTTTAATCCCTTTGGGTAACATATTGCATTTTTCTTAAATATGATAAAGTTAAAAACTACATAATTCTCAATCCCTTTGTATGTGATCACCAAACAATAGTCACTTTTTTGTATTCCTTCCAGATAGTTTGATACAACTTGTAAAAACAAACAAAAAAGACTTTGCATAGCATGGAAGTTAATAGAATATTGATTCCCCCTCCAAACAATACTTGAAAATCCTAGAAATATGTACTTTTTCCTGAATAAGGCAATGATATTTTGAGTGTTGTAGATAGGCCAAGTAATAATTTATATTAATTTTTTACTTCATTGGATCCCAATTTATATCATTTCTAAAATTGAGGTAGAATCTACCCCACAGGATTATGGTAAAGATTAAGCAAGGTACATATATACAGAGAGACTTGCAAACAGCGGGACTTCACAGATATTTGCTGTATGATCAATGAAGTGTCAAATGGACAGCATTTTAATGATTACCATGTCTCAATCCTTAAACTATGATCATCATGTGATAATATTATAATTCTGATCCAGGTTAAATTTTCCTTTAGAACCTGTAGTGGTCAGTTTAAACAGAGATCTCTGGTTTCTATACAATTATAAAACCTTCTGTGCAAGAAACCAGCTCTGCTTCACCAAAATGACAATCATCATTTAATGTTATTGAATTAAGACCAAGTATTCACTGAACATTTTTTACCAGCTAGTTTTCAGCTTGAAGAGGACAAAGTACATCATATTTACCCTGTCAATAATCTTGACAAGAGTTTATTGTGCCAAATTGTAAGTTATCAGGACAAAATTTTAGTCCTGTGACAGGCAGTGGAGAAAAAAATAATGAGCCACAGGAATTGCCTTGTAGCTCAGAAAACACACCCTGTGCAGGTTGCAGAGACAGCCCAAAAGATGAAGGTGACTTGTTTCAAGTCTCACATGGATATACTTCATTTGAGGTCTATAAAACATGATATATCTAAGAAGAGATCAGATTTGTAAAAATGTCTGTGACAACCAGGTTTGCCTGAGAGTCCTTTTATTAACCTAGTCTACCTGTTCAGAAATGTTGAATGGGTATGTTCTTTCCATTGAAAGCATGTTGGTACATCCTTTCCAAGCATTCCTCCACTGCCAAACCTAATAACATATCTAAAATCAACTTAATCATGAAAAATCTGCTTGACACTCTTGGAAAATTTGTTGAAAGCTGTTTAATAGTTTTGAGGGCTTAAATTCTCCTACTATGGAGAGATCAGGAGAATTTTTCCTAGGGGCATGCCTAAGTTTTTCAAAATATGCATTCTTTCCACTTTTGGATTCTCTAATCCTTCATTTTAGCAATCAGTGCTCTCAGCCCAAGAAAAATTTTTCTTCTGGAGGTTCTTGTTCTCTTCTCCTTAGATGATGCAGTTTTGGAGATACCAATATAATCATTAGAGTGAAATACCTGTCACTGGCCTTCTAAGAATAAGTCAGAAGATCCCCCGACCTTTATTCCCCTTAAGTTTTGACTTGCCACATTTGATGTATTTTCAAGTTTTTCTTGAAATTGCATTGCATTACAAACATAGCATTTTAAAAAATGGCTTTCATTTGGGGAAACGTCTGGGTACAGATGGAGATTATAAAGGGTCTAAAGTCCTATTTTGCAACAACACAGTCCTAACTCATGCTGGCAAAGAAATATTAGATTGGAGTGTGCCTCCTACTTAGTAGTTCTTAGTTGGAATGAGGGTAGGCTCATGAGATACAGCTGTTCTTTTTAGCAACTGCTCTCTAATCTGGTTCTAGACATTTCCATGTGCCCAGTCACAGTTCAGGAGTTTAAGAGAACAGATGTGGACTAAGGGCTGAGACCCAAAGTACTCACAGTGAAAGGAATGCACTCAAAATAGTCCTCAAATACATGTATCTGGTGTTCAAGGGAAGAATAGGATTGAAAAAAATGAAAATGGGTCTGAGGTTAAAAAAAAAAATTGGAATTAGGGATGAATTTATTTTGCATTCGAGGACATTAAATGTGGAAAATATGGTCTTATGAATCCTCTTTCTAAAACAATATTTTCGAAACAGGTTACTTTGAAATAATAGATAAATACTGTTTTTCCTATCTCTCTTTTGGGAAATGTGGGGAAACAGTTCCTCCCTTTCTCCCATTCCTCTCCCCTAAGACTCTGTTAATACCACCAAACCCAAAGGAATATACAGAGTACTATGAACAGGTATAATGTGTAGGGAATGAGATCTAGGCTTTCTGTATAACTACTGTTGAAGAACATCAACAATGTTACCCGCAATGTAATGTTTATTTCCACTATCCCCCAAACATCAGAGAGGCCACCAGAACTATTCCTCAGATTGAGTTAGGGCTGAGTAATGCAAAGATGAAGTTCAGGGAACCCAGGTGACCCCACAGTGGGAAATTCATTTTTAGTTTAGATTCTAATTAGAATTTGACCTTTCATTATTAAAGGGGTGACAGAAGAACTGTAGCGGTATCAACTCTCATAGCCAATATCTGTAATTACAGGTGCAAAATGATTTGCATGTTATAACTCATTTAATATTCACAAAATATTCAGAAAATCTTATGAGAAAGGAATCATTATCATTCTTTCCATTGAATGGATGAGGAAGCTAAGTCTTTGGAAGCTTAAATAGATGAGTATGTAGCTTGGTCTAGAGCAAGAACACCATAATATTGTGCAGCTACCTTGTGGGTTTCAAAGTAAAGCGGGTAGATGACCTTGCAAGACCTTAGTTCCTTGGCACTTAGATGTGAGCAGAAAGCAGAATGGAAGGCTGTGCAGACCAGGAGAAGAGTAGACATTCTCATACTGTGGATCTGAGGTACCAGGACTGACACTGAGGTAAGAAGGCACTCAACAAACTTAATGTCAGTTATACCCCACTACATAAACCAAATATTAGATTTTCACTTCAGAGTGTGTGAGATACTAACTGTTATTATTGTGCTATTTCTGACACACTGCATCAAAGTGAGAGATCTGAAAGAATCTCCTGTTTCATTTTATGCAACTTCCTTAAACTCTCTGTGCCTCCATTTCTTTGTCTGCAAAATAAGAAAAGCAAAAGTACCTACCTCTGAGAACAGTTTTGAATATTCCAAGAATCCATACACATAAAGTCTATAAAATGGTGGCTGGAAGACACTGAATGCTTAATAAACCAGCTATTGTTAATGTTACTAACTTTGATGCTCAGAATAAATAGGTAATCCTTCCTCTACTTGGTTTAAAAAATATGTCTTAATTAATTCCTGAAGATACCACCTGTCACACTAGCTCTTGAAAGACATTTCAGTTAAAGTTTTCAGGTAAATCAGACTTTGAGCTCAAAAAAACCCATGCCACTATTGCACGCATGGTCGCTTGCCTTACCTACACCAAAAATTGTGGCAGGGAGCATCTTCAACTCTCAATATTTTCAGATGATTTCTATTTTATCAGGATAATTTTCTAATTGCATAGACTGACATCAACTACTCTGCTCAGAGTGAAGTTACTAAAATAAAGAAGAATTCTGTGAACAGGAGTATGATGAACTGACTTGAAATTATTGGTATCTGGGCAAATAGGGTATCTTTTTGAACCAGTTTCCCTCCTGCAAAAATTTAGATTTTGAATATGTGATGGCTAATTTTGGTTTTCGACTTCATTGATTCAAGAGATGACTAGAGAATTGGTACAGCACACTTCTGTTTGTGTCTGTGAGAACATCGATTGGCATGCGGGGCAGCAAATTGAGTGGGGAAGATCACCCTGAACAGGGATGACACCATTCAATAGGCCGAGGGGCCCAGTTAGAGTGAAATGGCAGTAGAAGGGGGAACTTAACACACCTCCGTGTGCTCAACCCTTTTCCAGCAAGTGTTTTGGTTGGTTGTTTGTTTTTGCCACTGTAACCCATGGATATCAGACTCTGTGTTCTTTGTTCTTTGTATGTAGACTTGCACCCAGTTATTTTTTGTTTCTACGTAACAGTAGAATGTATTTTGGCAAAGTACACATACATGGAGTATAACTCATTCTATTTAGGATCCCATTCTTGTGGTTGTACATTATGTGGAATTATCCTAGTAGTGTATTCTAGTACAAGGCTAGGAAAGTTTTGTCAGATTAATTATACTGTCCTTCCTATTTTCCTCTTTCTCCTCCCTTTGCTCTCCTTTGTCTAAACCAATGGATTTCTATTCTTCCCATCTCCACCCTCCCTTGTTTTGGGTTAGCATGCACATATCAGAGAGAACATGGAATCAACCCAAGTGTCCTTCAATGAATGAATGGATAAATAAAATGTGATATACTACACAATGGAATATTACTCAACTATAAAGAAGAATGAAATAATGTCATTTGCTGGTAAATGGATGGAACTGTAGAATATCCTACTAAGTGAAATAATTTAATCCCCAAAAACTAAAAGCCAAGTGTTCTCTCTGATATGTGGATGCACCCACAGCTCTTGAGGGAGTTTTCAGGATGTTGGACAGGGACTGCATTATTGACCTCTGTTATTCTGTGACTTGTAGCTTAAACTGAGCAGCTAGCTGCTTCCCTGTCTCTCCAGTCTCTAGACAGTTGTTGTGGGACTATTCTGCTTTTGCTACTATAAGTCAGTCTAAGAATCTCTCTCTCTCTCTCTCTCTCTCTCTCTTTCTCTCTGTGTATATATATGTATGTGTATGTGTGATGTGTGTGTGTGTGTGTGTGTGTATAGGTTCTGCTTCTCTGGAAAACTTCTTTCCTTTACATACACATACCTATATATATACCTGTGCATCTGCACATATCAATTGAATATTTTCTTAAAAATGAAAAATGAAGTCTTATCCATCAATATAAATCAAGAACCTTCTAGATTCTTTCCAATGCTCTATGTATTTTTGGACTAGTCAAGAAAAAGTTCAAGCCATCCTTTTTGGGATAAAACTGTTGAACTTACATTTATTATGGCTCTGCTAAAGCAAAAGTAACCCTAGGACATGGCAGAAATTGTAAATTAACATATAGAGCCAAGAGAGAGAGCAAAATGGAAAGCAACAGGGAGCTAAAAGGCAGATGATAAAAAGTGAATTATCTTGGCAAATGGGAAAGTAAAAAATACAGTAATAAAATGTGTAATGGGGGCACATTGAAGTCCAACAGAAGACCAGGACACAGTATTCACAGAATTCTTCCATGTAACTCAAATAGAAACATAGTGATTGGTTCAGTTGAGATCTAAGTCATTGAAATGAAAATAAAATAAACATATTAATTCATAATTACAATTCAAAATCCTTCCTGTGTCTAGAGAGGGAGACCCAACACAAACCAAAGGACAAGAGAAGTAAAGTAAGTTGATTTCATTCCTTTTATTATAAGTAGCTCCCTGGGGCAGGGCTGGTACATTGAGAGTCCTTATTTACAAGGCATTAATAATACATCAGTAAGACAAAAGAATGCTTCAAACAATAAACTAGCATCCCTGAGCCATTGTGTAATGCAGCTCGTTACCCAGTTCGAATCACAGCATAGTATCCCTGTGTTGCTGAACATCATTCTCTGGTGCATAGCGAACCTCTTCTGGTGGCACAGGACTTTCTTTAAAGAATATGTATTATGTTTCAAAACTTGAATCATCTTGATGTGAGCACCTTTTGAGAACAAAAAGAAAATTAAGTGTGGAAAGGTTTACTATGGACCATTGCTCTTGTTTTTCCTAGACGTGCCTGAAAGATTTCAACGTGACCCAAGAGTTTGCAAGCTAAGTCATCTTCATTCTCTCTGTTCTCAGAAATTTTAGATCTTTTAGGAGATTGATTTGTTAACCAAATAACATGGAGATTTGCAAAGAAAATGAGAAGAAGCAGAAAACTAGGACTGAAATGACCCTATAGGCAGAAATAAACATTTTGAGGAAGCAATGGGGCATTTTATATGCAGATGAATATTCTTCCTTTATGTAAGTGTGCAGTTTTAAAACACAGCTGCCTTATGGATCATAAAAATGCATACAAGGTACGCACCTATGAAAATGTTTGTGGAGCCTTGCATTGTGGTTAACAATGTGAGTTGGGGTGCCAGGAATGTCAGTTTTAAATTACAATTCAAAGTTGGTTAACTTCTCTATGTTTGTATACTCATGTACAAGGCAAGAACTTTTATTTTACACCCCTGTTTTGCTTGGTAAATTGCATATACTCAATAAATGACAGATATTGTCACTCTTGCGTGCTTTAATTTTGCCATTATTTTTCTTAGTATTACCATAACTGATTGTTATATTCACACTTAAATGATACTGTATCATTTTATTTAAAGACTTCCAATAAACCCATCCAATAAAGTACTAAGTTAAAGGAGAAACATTAGTAAGCTCTGGACCATCTGATTGTTGTATGTTTTTTATAACACCTTGAAATATGGCCAGAAAGCATTGAAGAGAAGCAAAAATTTAACTCCTAAAATTTTGACTTTTGAATTCTGTGGCATTGTAAGAGTTGTACTTCTCCCAGGCTAAAAAGACAAAGTTCTGCTTTACCTGATAATATAGAGTAGCAATGAAGATCATCATATTCATGTTTTGATGTATTGAGTTAACAAGGAAAATCGTAGAGACCACTGAAGCATCTCATTTCTTAATTAGGTTTAAAGGAAGTCCCTTAGTCAAGTCCGAAGAATTCTGAAAAGGCAGTCCAGAAACCTCATTCATTTATCTCTCTCTATATATATTTTTGAATACATTTGTGATTTTCTTCTTCAGTAACCTACTTTTGGAAAGAACAATGAGACTAATTCTATGTTTCTTTTTATTTGTTTTTTTGCAGTGCTGGGGATGGAATCCAGGGCTTTGAGCATATTAAACAAATGCTTTACCACTGAGCTAAATTTTGTATTTGATATGCTCTTCTGCACAGTATCTACAGTAATTAACATTGTGACAGACACACAGTCAGAGATTCTACACATCTTTATGAATCAGATTCAGTGATTGGTTCTTACATTTAGGAAAAGAAAAAGTAAAGTGTTCCCCACAGTGATTATTTGAGACATGCTGTATGAGCAATGAACAATAATTTTAGCTTATGGTATAATATTAATGGTTCTAGCAAACCTACTCCATGCACAGTTGTCAAATATATTTGAAACATCTCTTAATTTCTGAGTACTTTAGTACACCTAAGCTCAAAGTGGCCTTTTCTCCCAATAAGCAGATGGCCGTAGTTGTCTAGGAGAGTGATGTAAAATAAATGTCTGATTTTGCACTAACGTTAAATAGGAGAAATTGTTAATATTAACCCCCCAAAATCAGTGATCATTAGCAATTAAAATAGTATCCACAAGCATCAAATTTGTTCTAGTTAGATGTAGAGGCTGAATGGAACAGTAAGATGTGGGATTTTCATGAGTGTCTCAGATTATTAAAGTGAACAATAGAGTCTGTGTGCTCAGACTCTTAAACTGCTCATGAACAAGCCCAATAATGATCTTGGCACTGGGAGGCCAATTATTATTTGTTTTGTTTCTGTTTTTTATTTTTAATTTTCTTCCTTCATAGGACTGTAACTCAGTAGGGAAAAAGAAGTTGTGTTTTGCAAGTAATTTTCATTAACTTTTAAAACACTTTCCTGTGTAGGAAAGAAAACCTAAATAATTAACCCCTTGTAAGGGTTGTATGCATTTTGGTGTCACATTAAATTGGTTTTCAATATAGATTTCACCACTTTATAGCCATAAGACCTTGGGCATATTAAATAGCATCTTTTTTCTCATTCTATTACTGCAACATTTAATGATACAGAGGGGAAAAACATAAACTTTGTATTGGGTGAAGAAGAGTACCTTCCCATTCCGACTGATTTCCCCACTGACTTAGACTATCCCCAAAGTGACTACCCCCTATCAAAAGGAGATAGAACATCAAGATATCACCACCATAGATTCCTCAGCATTCTCACTGCAGGCTGAGATGCTCAGCAGGTAATTGCTCTATCTGTGTCTAGATGTATGTGGGGTAAACATTTATCAGAGGATATTTTCATTAAGGGAGATGTAATGTGAATGCTAACACAAAATGAAGGGGGAGGGGAAGAATAAAAGTTAAGTGGATTAGACAAAGGGGAATGAAGGGAAGGTAGGGGCATAAGAATAGGAATGACAGTGGGATGAATCGGACCTAACTCTTCCATATTCATATATAAATACACCAACAGTGAATCTCTGCATCATGTGTAACCAGAAGAACAAGATCCTAATTAGAATAAATTATACTTCATGTATGTACAATATGTCAAAATACATTCTACTGTCATATATATTTACAAAGAATAAATAAAATTAAAAGATAAAAGAGAATGACTATTGAAACGAGATGACGTATCTTTCTTTGAAGAGACTTTTGTGCTAACCTCTTACAGCTAAGCAAATGCTGCAGCCCTTAAGAAGAGAACCATAAAGCCTGCACTTGTACACACATGCACACATACACACACACACACACGCACACACTCATGCAGTAACAATGTGAGTGGAAGGATGCACTAGTGAATAAATGAAGGAAAATTCCATAAGAGAAAAAGCAGGATGTATAGACTTGAAAGCTTTCATTCTCTCCATTGGTTGTTTCGTATTCCTTCAAGACCCTCTTCCCACTCCTCTGGGCCACACTAGCCAAGGGGATTTATGTGATCCCCTTTATCTTGAATTTTGAGCCTAGAAAGTACAGTTAGTAGTCCAGCAGTTAGTAGCTTGTATTGTGATATTTTTAATCTATGCTTCTTTTCTAGTTCACGTATGTTGCCTTATTATTAATATTCTATGATTATTATTATTATTTTTAATAAAATAAGTGATTTCCTTAAAGCCCATAAGGATACTAAGAATACTGCCACTGTCCTCCCACTCACAATAAAAATTCTGACCTTCAGAGAGACTTTTATATATATACATTCATATATATACATATATGGACACACTCATATATACATAATACTTATACACATATGTGTATATATATATAGAAATAATACTAATATATGCATATTATTAATAATCAATACAAACACATCAAGTGACTGACTACTCTCTACTGGCCTCAGTGAAAAGTTTACTTTCATGATAATTCCACATATTCAGGATATACACATAATTAGTAATAATTACAGTTGATGTAACACAATGGGGTTTAGGATGGTCCATGTTTAACTATGAAATAAATAGAATACAGACAATGCTTGTTTTGGGAATTCATAAGATGAAAAGGCCAGGCATAACAGAATGGTCAAAAAGGGTTCAACTTGGGAAGGAATTTTTGGACAGTTTGTAAAATGAAGAAACATGAAGAATCATTCTAGTTGTGAAAACATCAAGAGCGAATATATGACCGCCAGAAAGGCTAAGCTGTCCCAATGAATGAACAAACTGCAGCAATAAATAATCCAGTTTGTTTTTGGAAGAAGTAGGTTTGGGCAGCCAATCCTAGAGGAAAAGGAGAGGTTGATGAGTCATCCAAGATGGATTTAAATGCTGAACAAAATAATTTGCTGAAAACAAGCAAAAAATAAGGTGTACAATATGGAAAGAGATTTATGACATGAATGCAGGGATGTATCTGATAAACTTGGTTTTCAGGGCAGTGGAACTAGTCTGTATGTGTGATACTATAATTGTTACATGAATTCACACATTTGTCAAATGCATATGTTCTTTTTATGCCACAATGAGTAAACCTTAAGGTAAACTATGGAATTTAATGACTATATCTCATTGTGGCGTCCTTAATTGGGACAAATGTATTACACCAAGCAAGATGTTAATAGTGGGAAACTATCAGAGGAAATTAGAGCTCAGAAGAGCATATATGGGAACTTGCTATACAAACTGTTTGATTTTCTGTAAATGTAATATTGTTCAAAAATAGTAGGCAAGACTATATTTACAGAAGCAAAATGACACCTGACCATCCTTTAATCACTTGGAACAAATGTGTACCAAACATACCATTTAATAAAATTCCATAATCTAATCAGAGTCATGTGACAATTCTCTAGCTTCAAAAATATGTCTGGTCAACTCCACATCCTCATTTCCTCACAGAAGTTCTTTGTCCTTTGGAATAAGATCCTGCACTAAACAATTTATGTTGGCAATCATGTTTTTTTTTCCCTTGGTTGAATTACCAAGTGTGTACTGTGTCTTATTTTGGAAGGCACTATAATGTGTGAACTTTTCTCAATTTTAATAGTAATCTTGCAGAGCAGTCATGTGATTTTTTGGGGGAACTTGAAAAGGCATTCACTGAGAAAAAGATAGAGAAAATTAAAGAACCCACCACCACATAGCTAGTTAATTGTTTACATTTGTATATGTAGGTAGGATGTTTTTTGTGTTAAGGTATTGTTTCATACTGTGGCTTTTTAAAAAAAGCATCTTTACTTTGAGTTCTAAAAAAAATATTATCTAGAGCTTAATTAGGCTTCTCTACCATATTACTATTCAAAACTTCTTTAGGATATCCTTCAGACATAACATTATTGGTAACAAAGAAAGAGGAGAGGAATGTAGTGAATCAGTGTCTCATTATAATACATTTTCACAAACTTAGTGATCCCAAATTAATAAATATGTTGCCTTGTATTTCTGATGATCAAAAGTCCAAAGTGAATCTTACACAGTTAACATTGAGGTCTAAGCAAGGTTTTATTCCTTCTGGTTACTCCAGGAATGAATCCATTTCCTAGCTTTTTCTATTATACAGAGGTTGCTCTTCCTCCATCTTCAAAACGATCCCTCCAATGTATTCCTCACCATCACATCAATTTTTCTGACTCTGATCCCCCTGCCTCTCTTTTACAAAGACTCTTATGAGTGTATTGAATCACCACTGTATTCCAAGGTAAACACCCCATATCAAGAACTTCAACTTAACTATGTGTGTGAATTCCTTTTGCCTAGTTTATTTACTTGGAGATTAGAATGTGAACATCTTTGGGACTACATTATTCAATCTACCACAAGGCAGAGGGCAGATCAGGGTGTGGGTGTAGATGGCTTATTGAAGGAGAAATGGGATGGAGAATCATTGGTTGGACAGAAGTTTAAAGATAAGAAGAGAATTCTTATAAATAAGAAAAGGAAAAACCAAATGTGTATCACTAGAGCCTGAATATGACATTTAACAGAGATGGTTATTTTAATGAAATTTATTATTAAGAAGATCCTTATATACCCTTGATATACACATAATATGAATTTTGGGTACCTCCACTATGGTTCCTTGAATATTATGATAACTAATGTAGAAATTCAAATTTCCAATTTTAGTTTGTCATGCATCTATGCAATTTTTGAAGGATTTGCAGAGGAAAGGACTAGATAATGCTTTTTGTATTATGCAAATTAATCTTTTGTTTCTTGTCTATGCTCAGTTTGTGAGTGTAAAAATTATGCTTCTTCAAAAGCTTTAATGTAAAATGTTTCTTTCATTTTCCCGAAGATATAGATTATAGTAAGCTTGATGTAAATAAAGTTTCTACTAAAAAAAAATCAGAGTTTACAGGAAGTTATACTGTTAACAAATGATAATGTTTTATGTAACAGAATACAATTCAGTAGAAAGACAAAACTGGGTTTATGCCTCTACTACATAGTAAATATAGTTAAAATTTTAATGTGAGTCTCAAGTTCATCAGCTAAAACTAAGATAAATTAATGCCTTCCTTATAAGTATTTTTGATAATTAAGTAGGATTATATATGCAAAGCACCCAAGATATAGCACTCATTCACTCATTATTTATTCAGTAATCCTTATTGGCTCAGTAAATGGAAACCATCATTATGCAAATTTGTAATATCTATAAATTTTTCACCCATTTTATGGAGTTTAATGGCTCCTTTCTTTTCCTTTTCATTCTTTTCTCTCATTTTTCTTCCTACTATTATTCAATTTTTTTGGTCAATACTATTAACAAAAATCTCTCTCAAAAGGAACACATACAGAATTACAAAACAAACAATACGGAATTCAGATTTTTTAAAAGTAACCAACTAAACAAGAGCTACATATTATATAAAGTGACAGAAACAAACCCTAAGGTGAGAATAGAGTCTAATTTTCAAGATTACTGCATTAAAATATCTAAATGCTCTATTTTCAACAAAATTTATAAAGTAGGCAGTGCAAAAAGAAAGCCAGTTCCATTCCCAGAAAAAAATAGACAGAAATTGGCCCTAGGAACCAAAAATTTTAGAATTACTGTACCAGTATTTTACTTTTATTTATTTATTTATTTTTAATTCATTTATATCGTAAACAAATGGGATACATCTTGTTTCTCTGTACATGAAGTAGAGGCATACCATTTGTGTAATCATACATTTAACTAGGGTAATAGATTTTGATTCATTCTGTTATTTTTTGTCTACCCCCACCCCTTCCACACCTCTTATCCCTCTATAGAGTCCCTCCTTCCTCCATTCTTGCCCCCTTCCCACCCCCTATATGTTTCATCATCCACTTATCTGTGAGATAATTTGTCCTTTGTTTTTTTGAGATTGGCTTATCCCACTTAGCATGATATTCTCCAAACTGCATCCATTTGCCTGCAAATGCCATAATTTTGTCATTCTTTATAGCTGAGTAATATTCCATGGTATATATATACTACAGTTTCTTTATCCATTCATCAATTGAGGGGCATCTAGTTTGGTTCCACAATCTGGCCACTGTGAATCAAGCAGCTATGAACATTGTTGTGACTGTATCTCTGTAGTATGATAATTTTAAGTCCTTTGGGTATAGGCCAAGGAGTGGGATAGCTGGGTCCATTCCAAGTTTTCTAAGGAATCTCCACACTGCTTTCCAGAGTGGCTGCACTAATTTGCAGCCCCACCAGCATGTATGAGTGCACTTTTTCCCCCACATCCTCCCGAACACCTATTGTTGCTTGTGTTCTTTATAATCACCATTCTAATTGGGGTGAGAAGGAATCTTAGGGTGGTTTTGATTTGCATTTCTCTTATTACTAGAGATGTTGAACATTTTTTCATATATCTGTTGATTGCTTGTACATCTTCTTCTGTGAAGTGTCTGTTCATTTCCTTAGCCCATTTGTTGATTGGGTTATTTGTATTCTTGGTGTAGAGTTTTCTGAGTTCTTTATAGATTCTGGAAATTAGTGCTCTGTCTGAAGTATGCATGGCAAAGACATTCTCTCACTCTGTAGGCTCTCTCAACGAATTGCTGATAGTGTCCTTTGCTGAGAGAAAGCTTTTTAGTTTGAATCTGTACCAGTTATTGATTCTTGCTTCTATTTCTTGAGCTATTGGAGTCCTATTAAGGAAGTCTGATCCTAAGCTACCAAGTTGAAGATTTGGATCTACATTTTCTTCTATAAGATGCAGGGTCTCTGGTCTGATTTCAAGGTCCTTGATCCATTGTGAGTTGAGTTTTGTGCAGGGTGAGAGATAGGGCTTTAGTTTCATTCTGTTGCATATAGATTTCCAGTTTTCCTGGCACCATTTATTGAAGAGGCTATCTTTTCTCCATTGCATATTTTTGGCACCTTTGTCTAGATGAGAAAATTGTATTTATTTGGGTTTGTGTCCGTGTCCTCTATTCTGTACCATTGATCTACCTGTCTATTTTGGTGCCAATACCATGCTGTTTTTGTTACTATTGCTTTGTAGTATAGTTGAAGTTCTGGTATTGCAAGACCCTCTGCTTCACTCTTCCTGCTAAGAATTGCTTTAACTATTCAGGTTTTCTTATTCTTCCAGATGAATTTCATGATTTCTTGCTCTATTTCTGTGAGATACGTCATTGGGATTTAATTGGAATTGCATTGAATCTGTATAGCACTTTAGGTAGTATGGCCATTTTGACATATTAATTCTGCCTATCCAAGAACATGGGAGATCTTCCCATCTTCTAAGGTTTTCTTTAATTTCTTTCTTTAGTGTTCTGTAGTTCTCATTGTAGAGGTCTTTCACCTCTTTCGTTAGACTGATTCCCAAGTATTTTATTTTTGTCAAAGTTATTGTGAATGGGGTAGTTTTCCTAATTTCTCTCTCTGAAGATTGATCAGTTATGTATAAAAAGGCATTTGATTTATGAGCATTGATCTTGTAACCTGCTACTTTACTGAATTCACTTATGAGTTCTAAAAGTTTTCTGCTGGAATTTCCTAGTTCCTCTAAGTATATTATTATATCATCAGTAAATAGGCAGAGTTTGAGTTCTTCTTTTCCTATTGGTATCCCTTTAATTTCCTTGGTCTGTCTAATTGCTCTGGCTAGAGTTTCAAGGACAATGTTGAATAGAAGTGGTGAAAGAGGGCATCCCTGCCTTGTTCCAATTTTCAGGGAGAATACTTTCAGTTTTTCACCATTGAGAACAATATTGGCCATGGGCTTAGCATAGATGGCCTTTACAATGTTAAGGAGTGTTCCCACTATGCCTATTTTTTCAGTGTTTTGAGCATGAAGGGCTGCTGTATTTTATCAAATGCTTTTTCTGCGTCTATCAAAATAATCATGTGATTCTTGACTTTAAGTCTATTGATATGGTGAATGACATTTATTGATTTCTGGACGTTGAACCAACCTTGCATCCCTGGGATAAAACCCACTTGATCGTGGTGCGCTATCTTTTTAATATATTTTTCTATGAGATTTGCTAAGATTTTGTTGAGAATTTTTGAATCAATGTTCATTAAGGATATTGGTCTGAAATGTTATTTCCTTAATGTGTCTCTGTCTGGTTTAGGTATCAGGGTGATATTGGCTTCATAGATAGGGTTTGGGAGGGTTTCCTCCTCTTCTATTTCATAAAATTCTTTGAGAAGTATTGGAATGAGCTCGTCTTTAAAGGTTTTGTAGAACTCGGCTGAGAACCCATCTGGTCCCAGAATTTTCTTTGTTGATAGGCTTTGATGACTTCTTCTATTTCAGTACTTGAAATTGGTTTATTTAAATTGTTTATGTCCTCCTCATTCAGTTTAGGTAATTCATATGTCCTAGAAACCTGTTAATGTCGTCGAGATTTTCTATTTTGTTGGAGTATAGATTTTCAAAATAGCTTCTAATTATGTTTTGTATTTCACTCGTGTCTGTTGTGATATTTCCTTGTTCATTCCAAATTTTAGTAATTTGTGTTTTCTGTCTTCTTCTCTTTGTTAGTGTGGCTAAGGGTTTATCAATTTTGTTTATTTTTTCAAAGAACCAACTATTTATTTTGTCAATTTTTTCGATTGTTTCTTTTGTTTCCATTTCATTGATTTCAGCTCTGATTTTAACTATTTCCTGTCTTCTACTACTATTGGTGTTGCTCTGTTTTTCCTTTTCTGGGGCTTTGATCCGTAGTGTCAGGTTCTTTATTTGTTGATTTTTCTTCTTTTATTGAATGCACTCCATGAAATAAATTTTCCTCTAAGAACTGCATTCCTAGTGTCCCAGAGATTTGATATGTTGTTTCATTGTTCTCATTTACCTATAAAACTTTTTTTAATTTCCTTCCTCTATCTTCTGTTATCATTCATCATACAATTGCATATTATTTAATCTCCAAGTGTTGGAGTAATCTCTGTTTTTTACTCTGTCATTTATTTCTAATTTCAATCCATTATGATCTGATAGAATACAAGGTACTATCTCTATCTTCTGGTAGTTGCTAACAGTTGCTTTGTGGCATAATATATGGTCTATTTTAGAGAAAAAAATGTATTCGCTCTTTGTTGGATGGTATATTCTATAAATGTCCATTAAGTCTAAACAATTGATTGTGTTTTTGAGATCTCTGTTTTCTTTGTTCAATTTTGATTCAAGGGAACTGTCCAGTGGTGAGAAAAGTGTGGTAAAACACCTAGTATTATCGTGTTGTGATCCATTTGATTTCTGGCATTGACAAAGATTTGCTTGACATATATGGATGAGACACTGTTTGGGGCATAGATATTTGTGATTGTTATGTCTTGCTGATTTATGCTTCCCTTAAACAGTATGAAATGTCCTTCTTTATCCCTTCTGACTAACTTTGGCTTGAAGTCCACATTATCTGATATGAGGATGGATACTCCAGCATTTTTGCTCTGTTCATGTGCATGGTATGTTTTTATCCATCCTTTCACCTTTAGTCTGTGGGAATCTCTTTCTATAAGATGAGTCTCTCACAGGCAACAAATTGTTGGATCTTTCTTTTAAATCCAATCTGCCAGTCTATGTCTTTTGATTGATGAGTTCAGCCATTAATTTTTAAGATTATTATTGAGATATGATTTGTATTACTGGTCATTTGGCTTCTTTTTTTATTATTTATTTATTTTAATTAAAAATCATAAATTTACATAGGGCAATATTGTTTGAATCATTCTGTTATTTTTTTCCCTTCCCTCTCACCCCTCCCACCCCTCTTTTCCCTCTATACAGTCCTTCCTTTCTCCATTCTTACCACCCTCCTTATCCCTAACCCTAAACCTAAACCTGACCCTAACGCTAACCCCTCATACTCCCCCTTATATGTCCTCATCTACTTATCAGCGTGATCATTTGTCATTTACTTTTATGAGATTGGCTTATCTCACTTGGCATGATATTCTCCAATTTCATCCATTTGCCTGCAAATGCCACAATTTTATCATTCTTCATGGTGGAGTAATATTCCATTGTATATATATGCCACAGTTTCTTTATCCATTCATCAACTAAAGGACATCTAGGCTGGTTCCAAAATTTGGCTATAGTGAATTGAGCAGCTATGAACATTGATGTGGCTGTATCTCTGTAGTATGCTGATTTTAAGTCCTTCCGGTATAGGCCAAGGAGTAATATAGCTGGGTCAAATGGTGGTTCCATTCCAAACTTTCTGAGGAATATCCATATTGCTTTCCAGAGTGGCTGCACTACTTTGCAACCATCCAAAATGTACGAGTGTACCTTTCTCCCCACATCCTTGCCAACACTTATTATTGCTTGTGTTCTTGATAATCACCATTCTAATTGGGGTGAGATGAAATCTTATGGTAGTTTTCATTTGCATTTCTCTTATTACTAGAGATGTTGAACATTTTTTCATACATCTGTTGATTGCTTGTAGATCGTCTTCTGTGAAGTGTCTGTTCAATTCGTTAGCCCATTTGTTGATTGGATTATTGGTATTCTTGGTGTAGAGTTTTTTTAGTTCTTTATAGATTCAGAATATTAGCACTCTATCTGAAGTATGAGTGGCAAAGATATTCTCCCACTCTGTAGGCTCTCTCTTCACATTACTGATAGTTTCCTTTGCTGAGAGAAAGCTTTTTAGTTTGAATTTATCCCAGTTGCTGATTCTAGCTTTCACTTCTTGTACTATGGGAGTCCTGTTAAGGAAGTCTGATTCTAAGCCAACAAGTTGAAGGTTTGGACCTAGTTTTTCGTCTAAAAGATGCAGGGTCTCTGGTCTGATTCCGAGGTCCTTGATCCAGTTTGAGTTGAGTTTTGTGCAGGGTGAGAGATAGGGGTTTAGTTTCATTCTGCTGCATATGGATTTCCAATTTTCCCAGCACCATTTGTTGAAGAGGCTATCTTTTCTCCATTGCATATTTTTGGCCCCTTTGTCTAGCATGAGAAAATTGTATTTATTTGAGTTTGTGTCCATGTCCTCTATTCTGTACCATTGATCTACCTGTCTATTTTGGTACCAATATCATGCCATTTTTGTTACTATTGCTTTATAATAGAGTTGAAGATCTGGTATTGCGATACCCCCTGCGTCGCTCTTTCTACTGAGGATTGCTTTAGCTATTCTGGGTTTCTTATTCTTCCAGATGAATTTCATAATTGCTTGCTCTATTTCTGTAAGGTACATCATTGGGATTTTAATTGGAATTCCATTGAATCTGTATAGCACTTTTGGTAGTATGACCATTTTGACAATATTAATTCTGCCTATACAAGAACATGGGAGATCTTTCCATCTTCTAAGGTGGTCTTCAATTTCTTTTTTTAGTGTTCTGTAGTCCTCATTGTAGAGGTCTTTCACCTCTTTTGTGAGATTGATTCCCAAGTATTTTATTTTTTTCAAGGCTATTGTGAATGGGGTAGTTTTCCTAATTCTGCTTTCTGAAGCTTCATCATTTATGTATAAGAATGCATTGGACTTATGAGCATAAACTTATATCATGCTACTTTACTGAATTCATTTATAAGTTCTAAGAGTTTTGTGGTGGAATTTCCAAGTTCCTCTAAATATATAATCATGTCATCAGCGAACAGGGATAGTTTGAGTTTCTCTTTTCCAATTCGTATCCCTTTAATTTCTTTGATTTGTCTAATTGCTCTGGTTAGAGTCTCAAGAATGATCTTGAATAGAACTGGTGATAGAGGGCATCCCTACCTTGTTCCAGTTTTTAGGGGGAATGCTTTCAGTTTTTCACCACTTAGAATGATATTGGCCATGGGCTTAGCGTAGATGGCCTTTAAATGTTAAAGAATGCTCCCACTACCCCAATTTTTTCTAGTGTTTTGAGCATAAAGGGATGCTGTATTTTACCGAATGCTTTTTCTGCATCGATTGAAATAATCATGTGATTCTTAACTTTTAGTCTGTTGGTATGGTGAATGACATTTATTGATTTCTGGATGTTGAACCAAACTTGCATCCCTGGGATAAAACCCACTTGATCGTGGTGCACTAGATTTTTAATATATTTTTGTATGCGATTTGCTAAAATTTTGTTGAGACTTTTTGCGTTGATGTTCATTAAGGATATTGGTCTGAAATTTTCTTTTCTTGAAGTTTCTCTGTCTGGTTTAGGTATCAGGGTGATATTGGCTTCATAGAATGAGTTTGGGAGGGTTCCCTCCTCTTCTATTTTATGGAATACTTTGAGAAGTATTGGAATGAGCTCTTCTTTAAAGGTTTTGTAGAACTCGGCTGAGAACCCATCTGGTCCCGGACTTTTCTTTGTTTGTAGGCCTTTGATGACCTCTTCTATTTCATTGCTTGAAATTGATTTATTTAAGTTATGTACGTTCTCCTCGTTCAGATTAGGTAATTCATATGTCTCTAGAAACTTGTTGATGTCTTCGAGGTTTTCTGTTTTGTTGGAGTATAGATTTTCAAAATAGCTTCTAATTATGTTTTGTATTTCACTCGTGTCTGTTGTGATATTTCCTTGTTCATTCCGAATTTTATTAATTTGAGTTTTCTCCCTCTTTCTCTTTGTTAGTGTGGCTAAGGGCTTATCAATTCTGTTTATTTTTTCAAAGAACCAACTATTTATTGTGTTAATTTTTCCGATTGTTCCTTTTGTTTCTATTTTGTTGATTTCGGCTCTGATTTTAACTATTTCCTGTCTTCTATTACTTTTGGTGTTGGTCTGCTTTTCTTTTTCTAGGGCTTTGAGCTGTAGTGTTAAGTTGTTTATTTGTTGTTGATTTCTACTTTTTTTGTTGAATGCGCCCCATGAAATAAATCTTCCTCTAAGTACTGCTTTCATAGTGTCCCAGAGATTTTGATATGATGTGTCTTTGTTCTTGTTTACTTATAAAATTTTTTTTCCCTCCTGAGGTCTTCTGTTATCCATTCATCATATAATAGTGTATTACTTAAATCTAGGTATTGGAGAAGTTTCTGTTTTTTGTTTTGTCATTTATTTCTAATTTCAATCCATTGTGATGTGATAGACTACAAGGTAGTATCTCTATCTTCTTGTATTTGCTAACAGTAGCTTTGTGGCATAAGATTGGTGTGTTTTAGAGAAGGATCCATGAGCTGATGAGAAGAAAGTGTATTCGTTCTTTGTTGGATGGTATATTCTATATAAGTCGGTTAAGTCTAAATTGTTGATTGTGTTATTGAGATCTATGGTTTCCTTATTCAATTATTGTTTGGACGATCTATCCAGTGGTGAGAGTGGTGTGTTAAAATCGCCTAGTATTATTGTGTTGTGGTCTATTTGATTTCTGGCATTGAGAAGGATTTGTTTGACGTACATGGATGAGCCAATGTATGGGGCATAGATATTTATGACTGTTATGTCTTGCTGATTTATGCTTCCCTTAAGTAGTATGTAATATCTTCTTTATCCCTTCTTACTAGTTTTGGCTTGAGGTCCACATTATCTGAAATGAGGGTGGATACTCCAGCTTTTTTGCTGTGTCCGTGTGCATGGTATGATTTTTCCCATCCTTTCACCTTTAGTCTATTTGTGTCTCTTTCTGTGAGATGAGTCTCTTGCAGGCAGCATATTGTTGGATTTTTCTTTTTAATCCAATCTGCCAGTCTATATCTTTTGATTGATGAATTCAGGCCATTAACATTCAGGATTATTATTGTGATATGATTTGTATTCCCAGTCATTTGACTCATTTTTTTTTTCTTTTGACATCATTTGGTTTCCCCTTTATTTGGCTATTCCTTTAGGCTAGTTCCTCCCATTGTGGGTTTGCATCGTTGTTTTTCTTCTCTTCATCATGGAATATTTTGCTGAGAATGTTCTGCAATGCTGACTTTCTTTTTGTAAATTCCTTTAGCTTTTGTTTATCATGGAAGGATCTTATTTCATCATCAAATCTGAAAGTAAGTTTTCCTGGGTATGTGATTCTTGGTTGGCATCCATTTTCTTTCAGGGATTGGTAAATGTTGTTCCAGGCCCTTCTAACTTTTAGGGTCTGGATTGAAAAATCTGCTGATATTCTTATTGGTTTCCCCCTGAATGTAATTTGATTCTTTTCTCTCGCAGCCTTTAAAATTTTGTCTTTATTTTGTATATTAGGTATTTTCATAATAATGTGTATTGGTTTATTGTTTTCTTCATTTCAAGGATTTACATTTTTTTTTTCAGTATATCACTTTATTGAAATGATCTTTTGCTTCCCGTATTTGCTCTTTTAACAATAAACCAAGTTAAAAACTCCACAGAAAGCATAACCAATACGATAGAACACCCGGAAGACAGAACCTCAGATATTGAAAACAAAATATTTAGTCTTGAAAACATAGTTGACCAAACAGAAAAGATGGTAAGAAATCATGAACAGAATCTATAAGAATTATGGAATATCATGAAAAGGCCAAATTTAAGAATTATTGGGATTGAGGAAGGCTTAGACAAACAAACCAAAGGAATGAACTTTCTATTCAATGAAATATCAGAAAATTTCCCAAATCTGAAGAATGAAATGGAAAACCAAGTACAAGAGGCTTATAGGACTCCAAATATACAAAATTACAACAGACCCACACCAAGGCACATTATTGTGAAAATACCTAACATACAAAATAAAGTCAGAATTTTAAAGGCTGCGAGAGAAAATGAAATTACATTCAGGGGGAAACCAATAAGAATATCAGCAGATTTTTCAATCCAGACCTTAAAAGCTAGAAGGGCCTGGAACAACATTTTTCAAGCACTGAAAGAAAACAAATGCCAACCAAGAATCTTACACCCAGCAAAACTTACTTTCAGATTTGACGATGAAATAAGATCCTTCCATGATAAACAAAAGCTAAAGGAATTTACAAAATAAAGCCAGCATTACAGAACATTCTCAGCAAAATATTCCATGATGAAGAGATGAAAAACAACGATGCAAATCAGCAACGGGAGAAACTAGCCTAAAGGAATAGCCAAATAAAGGGGAAACCAAATCATGTCAAAAAAACAAAAATGAGTCAAATGACTGGGAATACAAATCATATCACAATAATAACCCTGAATGTTAATGGCTAATGGCCTGAACTCATCAATCAAAAGACATGACTGGTAGATTGGATTAAAAAGAAAAATCCAACAATATGCTGCCTGCAAGAGACTCATCTCATAGAAAGAGACACAAATAGACTAAAGGTGAAAGGATGGGAAAAATCATACCATGCACACGGACACAGCAAAAAAGCTGGAGTATCCACCCTCATTTCAGATAATGTGGACTTCAAGCCACAACTAGTCAGAAGGGATAAAGAAGGACATTACATGCTGCTTAAGGGAAGCATAAATCAGCAAGAAATAACAATCATAAATATCTATGCCCCGAACATTGGCTCATCCATGTACGTCAAACAAATCCTTCTCAGTTCCAGAAATCAAATAAACCACAACGCAATAATACTAGGTGATTTTAACACACCTCTCTCACCGCTGGATAGATCGTCCAAACAATAATTGAATAAAGAAACCATAGATCTCAATAACACAATCAACAATTTAGACATAACCGACTTGTATTGAATATACCATCCAACAAAGAACGAATACACTTTCTTCTCATCAGCACATGGATCCTTCTCTAAAATACACCATGTCTTATGCCACAAAGCTACTCTTAGCAAATCTAAGAAGACTGAGATACTACCTTGTACTCTATCAGATCATGATGTATTAAAATTAGAAGTAAATAAAAGAGTAAAGCAGAAACTTCTCCAATACCTAGATTTAAATAATACAATATTATATGATGAATGGATAACAGAAGACATCAGGAGGGAAATTAGATAAATTCTTAGGAGTAAATGAGAACAAAGACACATCATAAAAAAATCTCTAGGACACTATGAAATCAGTACTTAGAGGAAGATTTATTTAATGGGGCGCATTCAACAAAAAAAAAGTAGAAATGAACAAATAAATGACATAACACTACAGCTCAAAGCCCTAGAAAAAGAAGAGCAGACCAACACCAAATGTAGTAGAAGACAGGAAATAGTTAAAATCAGAGCCCAAATCTACAAAATTGAAACAAAAGAAACAATCGGAAAAATTAACAAAATAAATAGTTGGTTCTTTGAAAAAATAAACAAAATTGATAAGTCCTTAGCCACACTAACAAAGAGAAGAGGGAGAAAATTCAAATTAATAAAATTCGGAATGAACAAGGAAATATCACAACAGACACGAGTGAAATACAAAACATAATTAGAAGCTATTTTGAAAATCTATACTCCAACAAAACAGAAAACCTCGAAGACATCAATAAGTTTCTAGAGACATATGAATTACCTAACCTGAACGAGGAGGACATACACAACTTAAATAAATCAATTTCAAGCAATGAAATAGAAGAGGTCATCAAAAGCCTGCCTACAAAGAAAAGTCCGGGACCAGATGGGTTCCCAGCCTAGTTCTACAAACCCTTTAAAGAAAAGCTCATTCCAATACTTCTCAAAGTATTCCTTAAATTAGAGGAGGAGGAAACCCTCCCAAACTCATTCTATGAAGCCAATATCACCCAGATACCTAAACCAGACAGAGAAACATCAAAAAAGAAAATTTCAGACCAATATCCTTAATGAACATTGACGCAAAAATTCTCAACAAAATTTTAGCAAATCGCATACAAAAATATATTAAAAATCTAGTGCACCATGATCAAGTGGGTTTTATCCCAGGAATACAAGGTTGGTTCAACATCCAGAAATCAATAAATGTCATTCACCATATCAACAGACTAAAAGTTAAGTATCACACGATTATTTCAATCGATGCAGAAAAAGCATTCGGTAAAATACAGCATCCCTTTATGATCAAAACACTAGAAAAAATTGGGGTAGTGGGAGCATTCCTTAACATTGTAAAAGCCATATACGATAAGCCCATGGCCAATATCATTCTAAATGGTGAAAAACTGGAAGCATTCCCCCTAAAAACTGGAACAAGGCAGGGATGCCCTCTTTCACCACTTCTATTCAACATCATTCTTGAGACTCTAGCCAGAGCAATTAGACAAACCAGAGAAATTAAGGGATACGAATTGGAAAAGAGGAACTCAAACTATCCCTGTTCACTGATGACATGATTATATATTTAGAGGAATCTGGAAATTCCACCAGAAAACTCTTAGAACTCTAAGTGAATTCAGTAAAGTAGCAGGTTACAAGATCAGTGCTCATAAATCCGGTGCAATTTTATACATAAGTGATGAAACTTCAGAAAGAGAAATTAGGAAAACTACCCCATTCACAATAGCCTCGAAAAAAATAAAATACTTGGGAATCAATCTCACAAAAGACGTGAAAGACCTCTACAATGGGAACTATACAACACTAAAGAAAGAAATTAAAGAACACCTTAGAAGATGGAAAGATCTTCCATGTTCTTGGATAGGAAGAATTAATATTGTCAAAATGGCCATACTACCTAAAGTGCTATACAAATTCAATGCAATTCCAATTAAAATCCCAATGGTGTACTTTGCAGAAATAGAGCAAGCAATTATGAAATTCATCTGGAAGAATAAGAAACCCAGAATAGCTAAAGCAATCCTTAGCAGGAAGAGTGAAACAGGGGGTATCGCAATACCAGATCTTCAACTCTATTTCAAAGCAATAGTAACAAAAATGGCATGGTATTGGTACCAAAATAGACAGGTAGATCAATGGTAAGAATAGAGGACACAGAGACAAACCCAAATAAATACAATTTTCTCATACTAGACAAAGGTGCCAAAAATATGCAATGGAGAAAAGATAGCCTCTTCAACAAATGGTGGCGGGAAAACGGAAAACCATATGCAGCAGAAAGAAATTAATCCCTTGTCTCTCACCCTACACAAAATTCAACTCATAAAGGATCAAGGACCTCGGAATCAGACCAGAGACCCTGCATTTTTTAGAAGAAAAAGTAGGTCCAAACCTTCAACGTGCTGGCTTAGGATCAGACTTCCTTAACAGGACTCCCATAGCACAAGAAATAAAAAGCAGGAATCAACAACTGGGATAGATTCAAACTAAAAAGCTTTCTCTCAGCAAAGGAAACTATCAGTAATGTGAAGAGAAAGCCTACAGAGTGGTAGAATATCTTTGCCACTCATACTTCAGATAGAGCACTAATCTCCAGAATCTATAAAGAACTCAAAAAACTCTACACCAAGAATACTAATAATCCAATCAACAAATGGGCTAAGGAAATGAACAGACGCCTCACAGAAGAAGGTGTACAAGCAATCAACAGATATATGAAAAAATGTTCAACTTCTCTAGTAATAAGAGAAATGCAAATCAAAACTACTCTAAGATTTCATCTCACCCCAATTAGAATGGTGATTATCAGGAACACAAGCAACAATAGGTGTTGCCGAGGATGTGGGGAAAAAGGTACACTCATACCTTGCTGGTGGGGTTGCAAATTAATGCAGCCAGTCTGAAAAGCATATGGAGATTCCTCAGAAAACTTGGAATGGAACCACCATTTGTTCCAGCTATCCCACTCCTTGGCCTATACCCAAAAGACTTAAATTCAACATACTACAGAGATACAGCCACATCAATGTTCATAGCTGCTCAATTCACCATAGCCAGAATGTGGAACCAACCTAGATGCCGTTCAGTTGATGAATGGGTAAAAAACTGTGGCATATATGTGTAAATATATATATATATATATATATATATATATACACACACACACACACATATATGCCATGAAGAATGATAAAATTATGGCATTTGCTGGCAAATGGATGAAATTGGAGAATATCATGCTAAGTGAGATAAGCCATTCTCAAAAAACTAAAGGATGAATGATCTCGCTGATAAGCCGATGAGGTCATATAATGGGGTTTAGGAGGGGTTAGCATTAGTGTTAGGTTTAGGTTTAGGTTTATGGATAAGGAGAGTGGTAAGAATGGGGGAAGGAAGGACTGTATAGAGGGAAAAGAGGGGTGGGGGTGGTGGCGGGGAAGGGAAGAAAATAACAGAATGAATCAAACAACATTGCCCTATGTAAATTTATGATTTTTAATTTAAAAAAAATCATCAAGTACTCTTAACAAGTTGGAGAATTTGCAACCTTCATATATTGCTATTGGGAATATTAGCATGATTCAGTCTGTGGAAAACAATTCAGTGTCCTCAAAACTATAAACATATAGAAACATAGCGTTCCCTAATCACCCAATGGAAGTACTACCTTGTAAGTACTCTTAGACTGCAAAATAGGGACTCCAAATCAAATTAAGTACATGCATGCTCATGGTAGCACTATCCATAAAATTTATTTCATGGTAGAAACAGCCCAAATATACATCAAACAAAGAGTGGATGAATACAATTTAGGATATACATACACAATGGAATAGTATAAAACCATAAAGGAACAACGTTATCAATATATATCACTATGAGCCTCAGTAGGGAGGCTAAGTGAAGAATCGGACAAATATTATGCATTATGTGATTATACTTACACTTTATACATATTATAAAGGGAAAAAGGAAGGAGGAGCAATTGTGCAACTGTTTATGGGATTTGCTTTTTGAGTTTATAAAAATATTTTGGAATTAGAGGTAACAGTTGCACAATAATGCCAGGTTACTAAACATCACTGAATTGTTCAGTTTAAAATGGTCAGTTTTATGTTTTATTAATTTCATCTCAATAAAACTGTATATTACATATGTTACCTGTCATATATCACACTTTCTTTACTAAATAGTATACTATTGAATATTTAATTATTCTGTAACATTTCCAAAGTAGATAAATATGTATGTGCATGCTAGGCAAGATAGGCAGGCAATGAAATAATAAATCCGTGGTGGGACAAACCTAATGGTGAAAATTACAGTGCTGTACAAAAGGAAAAAAACGAACGTAAGTAGAACCATCTCTAGCCGGGGTGCTGCCTGCAGTAAAAATTGTCCCATTTACAGTAAAATTCTTGATAAAAATTTACTTACAATAAAAATTAACCCTGAGACTTAAAAAATGTGAATTTTTTGATGTTTCCTTTATTGAATATTATTTATGTTGTTCAAATATTCTAACCATATTTAATTTTATGTTGTTCTCATAAGTTAAAGATTATATATTAAATACCCCACTATGTGGCAATCTGGAAATCTCCTGGCATCTATACCAAATTTTGCTTTACAGATTTTGCCCTGGAATACAACAGCATAAAATTTTAGTGTTTTGATATTTGACATCATTTTTGAGCTATATTTTCCTTATGGTTTCTAGCCTTTATCAATATAAATGTATCTCTTTCAATACTTTAGTAATTCCACTATGTGCTATGAACATTTTCTTTTCTTTTAAGAAAATTTTTAGTTTGACTTTATTTGTTATATTTTGTTATCCTTTATTTTAGCATTAAAAGATAGTTAAAGTATTGGTAAGAACATGTAGTTTACCTTGTTTAAAAGGATTTCTTGACATCTTTCTTCACTTTAAAACATAAGTCATAAATGTGTAGTAGTTGTGCCCTTGAGTACCTGCACTATAAAATATTGCCACCAGCAGACCAGGCATGAAGTGTCACAACTTATGCAAGACATTATGTACATCTTTGAAAAAGTCAAATATGGTGACTCTCCCAAAAAATTCTCAGAAAGTGGTTGCAATATTTTTAACCATTCCTTTTAAATTATGAAATTTAAAAATTCAATCTACAAATAAATTAGGTGTTTGGTTTTAATCTTTGAAGAATATTTCAAGACAACGTCATAATTATCATCCCTTGTTAGAGAAATGCCAGTCTATCCAAATGACTGAACCCTTCTTTTTATCTCAGATATTCTGAATTCATTTGAAGTCTTATCACAGATATTTTAGGCATTGATGGCTTGCAATTTATTTTAAATACATATATATGTATAACATATATTACATAACATATATATGTTGTATATATACACACTCACAATTGGAATTCACCTTGAGAAAATTATATTTTCTAATCTTGAATAAATCGTGCTTGAGTTGCACTTTTGTTTGGTCAACAAAAACAAAACAAATGATAGGCATAATATCTATTGTCTGCTTAGCACATCGATGCAGAAACTTTGGGTTCCATCCAACAGACACAGAATTATATCCTTTCGTACCATATTAATCTCTCTCAAATGGGGACAGTTTTATCATTCATACACCGGAATGAAAATATATACAGCTAAGCATGATGGATATATGAACTGAGAGAGAATGAAACTTATTTTTATTAGTCAGTCATGTTTTGTTCTGTTTTGTTACTTTGGCACAAACTAGCAAAGCCAATGTAGAAATCGGTACCAGAAACTGAACAACAATGTAACAACAAAAGTGAAATACATAATTCTTTTTTCTTAATAGTTTTTAGTTGTCAAAGCATCTTTTATTATTTATATGTGGTGCTGTGTACTGAACTCAGGGCCTCACATATGCCAGGTGAGCACTACACCACTGAGCCACAACTCCAGCCCCTTGCTTCAAGGACAGGTCATGCATGCATAAGAAATTATTATTGTCTAGAGAGAAGGCAACTGTTATATCACAAAAATATAGTTGGACATCACTAGCAGTATGCTGGAAACCATTTAATGTACAAATTTGTGACTTTTTCTGAAGATTTGGTGAAATTACTGACATGACTTGGATGCTGTAGGTTACATTAATACTATTTCTCTAGAAATAGAATTCAGGGAGGAAAATAGTGGCACATAATTAAGCAATAATTAAAAGGAACACATACTCTGGACATGAAGGTACAGGATATGCAACTAATTCTCATATAAAATTGGATAAGAAATAGGAGGAACTGTAAGCAACAAACTATTATGAAAACTTTATTAAAATTTGACTGCATAGGACTAAATCTTGTATGTATTGCAATCATGATGTTCATCAAAATATCTGAATTGATTTTATTTTGAATAAATTATCATTTAAAGAAAAAAACTTAACATCTGGCTCTCACATAGAATCCTGATAAATTCCATGTGCCTTTAATAAACCTGGAGTGAGAAGTAACTGGAAAGAATGACTGGTAACGTAGTGTCACACAGAGCTGACTGGAAGGAATCCAGCACATGGAAGGCCAACTCTGTTTCAATAGATTTATTTTTCTAATGTACTATAATTATGGATTAAAAATTGGAATAGCAGTTCAAGACATAATTTCACTGTTAGGCTGTCAATTTTCTTATGGAAAATAAGTCTGAGAAGTATATGCATCACCTATTATTCCATGTCCTCTCTAAATAAGATGAAGAAGGATGAAAGGAAGGGGAGGTCCTCACAGAGCACAGAGCTATCAACCATGAAGGACAATGGCTGGTAAGTGACCACTGAGGTCAACAGGCTTAACTAAGACACATGACCCTTGTAGCCTCTTGTATGAGGTCTTGTAGCTTCTCAGTATCTGATTAAGATTTCATAAATTATGTGGTAAGTGTCTTCCATATGACTTAATTTTCTTATTTTTATTGAGCATTTGGCAACCATAATAAGACTCTCCTTATTCAATCACTGTATATGAAATATAACTGGAACCATACCTGTTCAGCAACAAGAGACTCTGAATATCAAGCATGATCCTGTGATTGCACGATAGTGTTGTTTCTCCTCCCAGTGACAAGTGGTGGTGAATAAAATTTGCATGCAAAGGGGAATGGTTGTAATCTTGAAGATGGACAACTTTGGATTGCATCACCAAACCCAAATGGTTGCTCCCCTCCTAAGTCAGGATAATGACTCCCTAAACTGCTTCCATCCATCATGGCCATGTGACTTTCTTTGGGTTCATAAATTATTATTTAAAAGTCATATTCCGCTTGCAACCAGAAGTTTGAAGACAATCTCATGATGCTTTGTGCCACCATAATTGTAAGCTCCAGAGAGAGGCAGTTCCATTAACCTCAGTTTCAAAATGAAACCCAACTACTATGGAGATGTTAAATAAAAAATAAATAAGCACTTTTCTTAAACAAGTCAATATAATTTGTGGGATTCTTGGTAACTGAAGCATAATCAAGTAAAATCTGTTCAGTACACTAGCCCTGCACCATAGATTCTAATCCACTTGATTTATCCCAGGAAAAAAAGAAATCTTAAGAAAATATCTTTGTGATTTCTGTACAAAAATGGTTAATTAGAAGCATGTGTATTTTTATTTTGTCTCTTGAAATGTCTATAAAAAAGAAAATAAATGGAATAATAAGTGATTAACCAAATATTTATATGTGTAAAACCCCAGACTACAGATTACCCTACAAGTAAATTTGAGATTTCAAAAATCAACTGAATATCTACTTAACTATTAGAACAGATTTGAGAAGGCTCAAAACAAAGGAAAAATTGGGATTCCATTTCTGGACAAGGTAGGAATTCAGAAAAACATGGAATTGAATACAACTCATGCAATCAGGGCCTAAGTGATCTAGATTTTTATTTAAGGGAGAATGTCTGGGGAGATACAAGATGAAAGAGGTTACCGGTGGTCAGAGTGTAGTACAGTGAGTCTTAGATTTAATGTACTAGAACAAAAAAATTCAGAATAAATGCAGTGGCCAGAGTATACAGAGTAGATATGAGAACTAGTAGAGAAGTAATAGAGATGTAAATTTACTATTAGAGTAATACAAAAATGCGAAATGTAAAGTAAATTCAAAATGCATGCAAAGATTCAAAATGCAATTTCTACTTTTGATAAAGAGAACAAAGCGAATGGATTCACAGAGAGATTGAAATAAGGTTCATCAAACAGGAAAAATGATTATTTCAGAAAAAGTAATTCAGATTATTTTGTTTTATTTTCTTTACCTTTCTACATTCTGTGACATTGTCCTTTGGCTTTTCTCATTCATAGTGAACGTGTATCATTTAAAAATCATATCATACTGCTAAAATAAATCGAGTGGTTTTTGTGAGAAGTAAAGCAGCAGAATTCTCAAAAACAACTTGATGATGACACTGACCAAGCTTCTTGTCCCTGGTGGCCTTCCAGCCAGCAGTGGATCACTGGAGTCCCCCTCTGGCCCACACATTCCTCATCTGCACAATAGATTACCCAGTCTAGTTGATTTCTGAACTACCTTAAGGCTCCATGCTCTGCAGTTCCAGCCAGATTACCAGTGACATGAAGAATTAAATTGTGGCTGAAATAATAAATAGAAAATGCACATTAGAAAGTCCAGAAGGCAAATAGTTAAGATAATAAAAAAAATCCTAACTCCTTTTTAAAATTTATGTTATTATATTGATTAAAAGAGAACATGTGAATGGCACTTTTATCAGTACCCAGGGAACATTACATTGGCATTGGAATCATGGCCAATATCAGAGAAAAGTCTTCGTCAATTTGATTCAGCAACAGAAAAGAGCTGAATGGAGAAGATCTGATTGTGCCTGAAGGCAGAAATTTATTATATTTTCAGTAAAAACAATTTTTGAAGTTAGATGATGGTTTTTCTCTGAATTGCTTCATTAAAATTTGATCAGAGAGAAGAATGTTTCTATTTAACTACAGAAAATGTAATTTTGGCTTCCACCCACAGAGAAGTTTTCTACAGGGTTGCTAACAATTGTGGAGAGAGCCTGTATGAATTATATTTCCTTGAGATGTGCTATTCTGAAAATATTGCCATCAGGAACATATAATATATTTCTTAAAAGTATTTGCCTTAGAAAAACTACCTACTTGTAGTAAATCATGGCCCATTTATATCTGCTTGAATTCCATTTCTGGTAAATATTCTCAAATATTTGGTTGCACTAATATGCAGCTGTGCTTACCTGTGAACCCTTCACTTGTTAAGAAATGACATTTCTAAGGAATCTTTCTTATCCATTAAATATTTAGGCTTTCCTACTGTAGGGGAGAAGCTTAATTAAGACACAAACTCCTTGTTTACCTGCATGTGGGAAAGAGGATTTCACCTACTTCAGTATTCAGTTCTACTACAACAAAAATGATCTAACCTACTTAATCTCATTTTTTTTTTCTGAAGAGCATATTTCATTTTGAAATCTCAGTGGAGCTACCATCTGATTTTAAGTACTTTATCATTTATGTCAACAAAACTTCAAGGAGAATGAGATTAATAATATTTTTAAAGATCAAGAGAATTCTGTTGAAAACATTATTAGTAAAAGTGCCGATTTCTTCCTATGTGTATTTCACATAGGCTAGCAACAAATCACAATGTGTTAAGAAAAAAAAAAAAAATAACACACAAAACCACTCACGGTATGATATAGGAAGAATACAAAAAATTCCATTAAAGAATAAAAACCAGCAAAACTTCTGTTAGACTTCTGCTGTTAAGTCTGACATAGAAAGTTGGAACTGTGGATCTGTCGATTGAAATTTAAAACTTGTTCTGAACCAAATAATATTCCCTCAGTGTAAGCACCTGTGGTGTGAGTATGCACAGAAACAACTTCAGCAGACAACACAAAATTCAAGTATGGGAATCAGGACATTGGCTTCTGTCTTCCTCATCAGCTGGTCTTACTTTCATGAATATGGTATATTAGATAGTAAAAAGAGATTATCTTGGTGAAAATAATTTAAACACAAGAGCACTGAGAAGTAGGGAAAAAAAGACCAGAGAGATTCAAAAAGGAAGGAGAACTTCATGTGCCACTGCGAGCTTTGAACATGGAGGAACCAGGAGAAAAAAGATGTTGGCATTTACAAGACAGTGACAGAACTAGCCAAGAGCCTAAGAGGAAGAAGTGAGAGCACAGGTCACACCTGCCTAGAAGCAAATTCATCCTAAATGAAACTTGAAGTTTCACAACCCTTCCTCTGCTGTCCTGGATTCTCCACATGAGAGTGTAGGATGTCCTAAGTATGACTTTTCGCTTTGTGAGATCCTAAGAAGGAGCCCAAGTGAACTCCATTGCCTGGACTTTGACCCATGGGAGATTATGAGATAAATATTTGTTCTTTTACGGCCCTCAGTCAGTGGCAATTTATTATAAAGGAATAGAAAATGACTTCTGGGAGCAAGGAGCTTTCTTCAAAACTGAACAATCATCCTGCTTACAAGATGAAACTGTGTAATATTACCCCTGGTGGTTTTAAATTGAGCAACAGCTTCCCACTGCCCAGAGATGATTTACAACTTTTCAAAATATTATAAACATATTAGCTGTGTTCCTATTTATCAGATTCCATTGAAAAGTATTCTGATGGTAAAGGAGAGAGAATATTACAGAAGGAATGTAAAGTGAAAGAGAAAAAGTAAAAAAGCTGGGGATTTAGCTCAGTTGGTAGAGTGCTTGCCTCACAAGCACAAGGCCCTGGGTTCCATCAGCACCACAAAAAAAAAAAAAAAAAAAAAAAAAGAGAGAGAGAGAAAGTAAAAGAAAGAAAAGTGGAATCTACAAAGAATCTATTTGTGTAATTCTCTTCAAATGCCAAAACTATGGGAAATGAAGACTTTATCAGTGGGTACCAGGGGAAAGGGATGATGGGAGATGCTGTTAGAGGAGAGGGATGGGGCAGGCATAAAGGGGTAGGTAGAATGAGGAAGTTCCTTTCTGGTGATGGAATTCTTCTACTTCTTGGTTTTACTGATGGGTACGTGAAACTAAACATTGAAATAATTGCATAGGACTGGAAGAGCTCACATGCATGAATATACCCAAACAGATATATTCACTTAAAAAGTGGTGACAACTGAATTAAGGTTTATAGGGCTGTTACTGCCTTCCATTTTGAAGTGTAGTTCGACAAGATCACCATGATGGAAGCTGGGTAATAGCAAAGTGGACTTTTTTGTATTATTGTTGTCAGTCTGTAATTATCACAAAAGTCAGTAAATAAAGAATTCATTGTGATGAAGACATATAGACATATTACTCCTTCAGTAAATCTTTTAAGTAAGCAGAATTACAGTTCTAATCCCATCTCAGAACTAGGAAATTTTATTGGAATCCCATGAAAGACCCCATTACTTGGTCAAATGCTTCAACTATGATACACTATTGAGTCCTTTTACCTATAATCACTGATGATTATTAATATTTTTAGATTATAGACAAAGTATCTAAAACTCAGAAAAGTGAAATGGCTTGTCCAGGATCACAGAGTCACCTTTAACCTAAGGCAATGAGCAGAGAATTCTTTTGGAATATCACTGAATTGCTGGAGAAGAACAGAGATAAGATAAAATGAGAAAACTAG
The DNA here is from genome assembly GCF_902686455.1 of Sciurus vulgaris. Classification (NCBI taxonomy): domain Eukaryota; kingdom Metazoa; phylum Chordata; class Mammalia; order Rodentia; family Sciuridae; genus Sciurus; species Sciurus vulgaris. The sequence continues at coordinate 76,338,357 of NC_136463.1, forward strand.
AGGATATGCAGTCTTAGAATTTTGGGCCACTATAATTATACAGATGATTTCTAACTTTCTCCTGCCAGAGCAGAGATGAGAAAAAGCAAGGTGGAAGTTAATCAGTCTCACATATAGTTCTTATGGAATTGGGTTTATGAGAAAATGATTTAACCCAGTATTAGAATACTACATCTATTCAAAAAATGGCCAACTAGCTAGAAGTAATCTTTGCATTAATTGCCTATTAATTAAAATTGTCCCCTCCTCATTGGTTCCTAAAGACTAACCAGGTCTTACTGGAATTTTTGCTACAAATTCTACATCACTCTTATTCATTGATAGAAGCAAGTTTTCAGAAGAATTTTCTTCCATGGCATCTGTATGCTTCCACATATTTCCCTCCAATGAAGAAAATTTCCTTCCAACCAGGGATTGAGTCTTATCTTTCCTTGTAGTCTCAAAAAGTGGCAAAGGTCTGCCTAGGGCTTAGCAGACACTTAGTCAGTGACTTGAAATAGTAATGGTGAAGAAATGCCCTCTTACTGAGTATGTGAGTTTATACTAAAGCCGTCATGGAGGCGCGCACCTGTAATCTAAGCAATTTAGGAGACTGAGGCAGGAGAATTGCAAGTTTGAGGCAAGCTTTGGCAATTTAGAGAGACCCTCAGCAGCATAGTGAGACCCTGTCTCAAAAGAAAAAAACAAAACAAAACAAAACAAAACAGGAAAGAAATGGGAATGGAGCTCAGTGGTAAAGCAGCCCTGGGTTCAATTCCCAGTACAAAAAAAGAAAAGAAAAACAGTTAATGTCAGTATTACCATGCCTGTTTAGTCAAAAACCTACCAGAGAATTAGGATTGTAATCTACAGAAACAGTTTGGAAAATGATAAACTCAAATATATTACCAAAGTCATTACTAAAGGACAAATGGAGGAATTGGGTGTTTACTTTCAAAAAGTTCATTATGTCCTTAAAAAAGTGGGAGGCGAGGAAGAAAGTAATGAGAAACAAAAAGGTAATTTCTGAAAAGCTGTGGAAGAGATACATGTCCTTCTGAAAGAGTTGAATTATAAGGAAGAATAAAAGGTCATTAAAAGATGAATTAACACTTGGAAACTGTTGCATATATATGTGTGTGTGTGTGTGTATTTAAATGCATGTGTATGTTTAAGAAGCATAATACAAATTAATAGATGGCAGTCACACTGTAGAACGAATGGAAAAGTTATTCTGGCGTTAAGTCCCACAGTTTTTTTTGTGTTTTGTATTTTTTAAAATTTGACGTTGTGGATTTAAAATATCTTCTCGTAAACTGGCTGTTATTTTTTGTTATGGAGACAGAGCTTTGACATCTGGTAAGAGAAAGGCAGTGCTACTGGCCTCCCCTACAGTAAAGACAAAGAGATCTTTGTCTAATGAGATGACACCAAAGGAAAGGCTTAAAGCACCTGTCAATACGAATGGATGTGTGGGACACTGGAGATCCAAGCAGAAGTTAGAAAGGCACCTACAGCAAGGCAAAATAATTCGTGGGTCTATTCAGCCTGCAGATCCAGATATGTTGACATTGACCTTCTCTGCCACTTAGCAGATTTCTTGTAGGCAGGAATGGAGGTGAGGATGTCTTAAAGAGATCAGTCAATGTCTGAGGTTAAATAAGACATGTGAATATGTAACTTTTTAACCTTTGACAGTAAGAATCCAGTGTGGTTTAACTTGTGAAAAATAGATAATGAGACACTCAGGAAAGTACTATTCAGGTACTTAGGATATAGAAAGCACCCACAGATACTATTATCACCTTGTAAGATGTAAAACATGGGCATTTTGAATAGCAAATTATATAAATCCACATATCAAATTAGCATGCTCTGCTTCCTAGGACAGAAGCAAGACTCACCCCCGCAAACCTTTCCCTTCTTGCACAGTCTGCAAATACTTTTAAAATATGGGTCTCCTAAATTTCTTTCAGGAAATCATTGCACCATTCACTAGTTCTCATTAAAACTTTTCTCCTTCTGATTCCCATCTTAAATTTTCTTTCATTAATTTCTTCCATTATGCCCAGTCATGCCCAATTTTATGTGAATATATGTGCATGACTCTTTAAAAGTAACCTCACCAGATTATTTTAGAAGAAGAATATTTGATTATAACACTTGAGGAAGCCCAAGCTCTGTACTTGTATCCAACTGGCAGATTCATATTAATGTTTAACGCCTATTCCTCATAAAAAACCTCTTTTATTTTTAGTATGCAAAAATTTAATTGTTAATTAAAATTTCAGTAGCATATATCTTGGGAAGCTGAAATTCAAGAGGACTGATGAAGTGTAAATGATTTGATATACATGCTGAAATGGAACAAGGGGTCAGACATAATTTATCACTGCCACAACTCATCATGGGGATTGTTAAACAGGTAACAAATAAATCAAGGCCATTTTTATTTATATAAATCAAAATAATAGCAATGTTGATAAGCATAGAAACATGTTTTTATTGCTTCTATATTTAAAAAATAACCCTGTATTTATCTCACTCCTTCCAGCTGTCACTCTGTTTCCTCCTTCACCTTCAACGTAGTTTCTTCAAGATCATGCATGAGTACTCTAATGGTTAATTTGAATTGTCAAGTTGATTGGATTAAGAGATGTCAAAGATTAAGAGGTTTCTGGGTGCAGGTGTGTCTAGGAATACTTAGCACATGGGATAGGGAACTGAGGTGGAGAACTTCCCTAAGCATGGGCAGCACCACCCAATTGGATGGTAACTTGGTTGGAATAAAGGTTGGAAGAACAAAGAAGCAGCAGATGCAAGCTAGATTCTTTTTGAACAGGTTCTTGATTGCTGCATCAATAGTTTGGGAATATCAGACTTTCACTTCTTCACTCTTTCAAAGTGGACTCTGCCAGTGATTCTCCACAGAGTTTCCGAAAGCCTTTGGTTTCAGACTGGAATAGCATTGTTGATCCCTCTTGTTCTGAGGCTTCAGACTCTTTGAGCAGCTACTGGTTCCTCCAACTCTCCAACCTGCAAACAGCCATGTGGATTATCCAGTTTCTGGTCATAAAGCAAATCTAATAAATTCCCTTTTTATAATGATACTTCCTGTTGATCCTGTTCCTCTAGAGAATCCTAATACAAGTATGCTCTTCAATCTTGCTTGTGCATTCTCTACTGAATGCACTCTAATCCAGCAGTAGCCCTCAGAACATCACCCAATTTCTTTCAAGATACTCATGATTTACTTGTTGCTAAATGCAGTACTTACTTCCTCTCTCAGCTATATTTGGCACATTGTCTTCTCCCTGAATAAACTTTCTTCAGATAATTTCCAGGATACTGTAATGTCCTAGTCCCATCAGTCCCCAATACCTGACTACACTTATGCTACAAAGATATCTTAATGTGCTTGTCCTCACTCCATCAGGCCCGGGTACCTAACTTCATCTTTGTTCCATCACTATTCTTTGAATATAGGAATACAGGACTTGATCTTCATATTATTCCCTTCTTCTAATACACTCTGCCCTTGGTGATCTCATGCCTTTAAGTGAAATATAAATGTGAATACATCCAGAATTATATCTCCATTTCATATATCTCCATGGACATCCATATTTTATGTACAAATTTCTAATCAACTGGTTTACTAAACTTGTCTAAAAATGAGATTCTGCTATCTACCCCTAAATCTGCCATTTCTGCATTCTTTTAGAAATTAATTAGTAGCAACCAAATTCATGCTCAGGTCAAAAGCCTTTGGGACAATCTTGACTCCTCTTTCTCTTGTACTCCAACTTCAAACCACCAATAAATTCTGTCAAGTTTACCTTCAAAGCATGTATAGACTACAATGACCTCTAATCCCTTCTATTGCTCCTCCATGGTCTAAACCACCATTACCTATACCCATTCCTGGTTTTTAATAATCATCCCTTACTGGTTTCTTAGCTTCCACCTATACCTTTCATCAGTTCATTTTAGGAACATCATCTATGTCCATTTTGTTAAAATATAAATCGGCCATGCTGCTTCTGCTGTATTCAAAATCTTAAGTGTTTTTTCCTCTCCATTGAAATGAAAGCTTACATAATTATTAGGAACAAGGTTCCATTTGATATATACTTGTGTTCCCTCTATTACCTCTCAGAGTTAATCACTTAACTTCTCTCTCATTTATTACATTCCAGGAGTTCTCCTTAACAGCTGCACTAGATACTCTAATTATAAATTTTATTTTTAAATTTTGTTCTAGAATTTAATATCCATGAGAACAGAGATCTTTCTACTTTTTCCATTGACACAATGAAGCATTCAGTAGAGTATTTAGTATGTAATAGGACTCCAAGAAATATTGGAATAAACAAATAAAAATGAAAAAATATTAACTCAGTTGGACATTTAAGTGATTCAGCATACTTATTTAGCAAAATAGATGCAGTCATTTTTTGAGACTACCTTCGTGAATTTATTTTATTGTTATTCAGGAAGTACATTTTTAAATAAATTGGATATGAATAACTTTTTACCTATAATCACTATGGTCATGAATATGTTTATGCTATTTTCTTTGACTGAATTTTGTTCACTTTTGTGTTCTACAATGTATTTCTGGGAAATTTTTCTGAAACTGTCTTTATCTGTTTTTTGTTTTCTTGTTTTTTTTTTTTTTTAAATTTGATCAAAATATCTGGCACAAACAAATTAAAGAAGCAAAGATGTATCGTGGCTCATAGTTTCAGAAGTATTAACCCATGGTCAACTAACTCCATTGCTTTAGGGCCTGAGGTGAGGCAGAACACCATGGTAGAAGAATGTGGTAGAGAAAGGTTGCTCAGCTCTTGGCAGCCAGGAAGTGGAGAGAGGAGCCAGGGACAAGATATATTCTCCAAAGGAATGATTCAGTGACCTACTTCCTCTAATGATGCCCCACCTGCCTACAAATTCTATATTCTCCCAGTAGTCCATTCAAGTTATTTATCCTTCATATGAATTAGTAGATTCATTAGTAAATTTCTGGCCATTAGTAAAGTGTGCTCACTGGACTGTGAGTGGTATGACTATTGCTAGAGACCACACACATCTGGCAGTCAGTGTCCAATTAGGCTGAAGGCAGGTTTGGCAGTCTTAGATACCAGAGCACTGGTATCCTGTTCTCAGTGGCAGCCTGGGTTATACGCATGTGCTTTCACATGATGAAGGCAATCTGCTCACAGATGCAAGGGACAATTTCATATTGTTAATTTGCTCAGGAAATCGGAGTCCTCATGAACAAATCACTTCCCAAAAACCCCACCTATGAACATTGATGCATTTGGGACCTAGTCTTCAACACATGAGGTTTGAGGGGACATTCATATCCAAATCATAACACAACCCCAAAAGGAAGAAACTTGCCCAAGAAATAATAGAAATCAGCATATTTGTTCATTTTCATAGTTTAAATAATTTTTTAAAGTCATAAGTTACAGTAAAATTTCTTGCACTTTCATAAGATTTTACCATTTTAAGTCCATATCTACAACAAATCAATATCACTTTGGTATTTTTCAGAACTCTCACTATGTAAAAGTTTGCCTTTGATCCATAATATGAGCCTGGCCAACCACCACAATAACTCGTTAATCAAATTACATATTTGCTCAAAGATGACATAGTTACCATAAAGATTATTTTCTGGGCTAGGGATACAGCTCAGTTGGTAGAGTACTTGCCTGTCAAGCACAAGGTCCTCGGTTCAATCCCCAGTGTTGCAAAAAAAAAAAAATTCTGTGAAAGATGATGGAAATAGGAAGAAAATGCTTTTGTCTGAAAATTTGTGACTTTATGGAGTCAAAAGGTGTTTGAATAAATTTAATAATCACAGAACAATATGAAAGCAAAACTAATCTGTAAACTTTTACTTGAATTGGAAAACTACTTAGAAATAGTCTACTATGAAACTAACTGAGGATAGATAGGCAAAGATTTTTTTTTAATTTAACTAAACCAAGTTAATTTTATGTATGTTGGAGATAGAATAAATTATTTATAAAAACTTTAATCCTTGTATTTGTGTAAATAAGAGTGCAACTAACATTTTATAGTGTCATGGAACATAACCTAATATTTAATAATAAGTGGTAAACACTTTAACCAATTCTTCTTTTTAATCACATACCTCACAAAGACTATTATTTTGTTAAGGCATACTTCATATATTTTTAAAATTTCTGTAAACAATATATATGAAAGTATATTACTGACATAGTATTAAAATATATTAACTAAGTCTCTCTCTTTGGCTACTCTGCTCATTCAGGCTTCTTAAATCTGCCTGAAAATGTTAGTTAGGGCTCAACTAATTCACAATCATCTGTACATATTAAGATTTCTTCAAGTTCTTTAATATAATCCCTTATCATGGTGTGAATGTAGTTGTAGGGAATATGCATAACATTGGTGTAATTCTCGAAAAAAAATCCAACTTTTCTCTGTCTTAGCATATCTTTCATAAGTATTGACTTGATATTCTGCACACAATGAAAGACATTTAAAGACATATAACTTAAAGTCTAGGCCATTAGGAATTTGTTCAATGCTCTTGGGAAGTTGTAATGGACATCTCAAAAGGAGATGTGGTCAGTTGGAGGACACGTGAAACTGACGTGACCAAATATGAAAAGAAAAGGTGTGCTGCACATGGTAAGACACCTCGAGCAGACTGGTTTTCCACCATGTCCCAAACATAAAGCCATACTGACAGATATTTGCTAAAGCCATCATTGTGGATTCAATGGTAATCTTCCTGTTTAAGATCAAAGCCACCAGTAAGAATCATCTGCCTGAAGATATTTGAGATTTACGTATTATATTCAAAACAAGCTGTAAATTCGAGGTTGTTATTCCTTAGTTAAAAAACTTAGATAGGCTTTCAAAATCTGTCCTTGCTAATGAGCTTTTATAGCTCTTTGTCACATAAAGAGTTCTGATCTTCATCTGTACTAACAAGGCTGTTTTCTTAGTCTAAGAAAATTCACAGAAATTACTCAGAATTCTTGGTTTCTCTTTCCACCTCTTTATGTTATTAAGAAATGACATCATTTTTCTCTAGTGTATTTATTTAATTGTAGTCCGATTATTTTGCTTTTTTTTTTTTTTTTTTTTTTTTTGCTGTACTTAGGATCAAACTCAGTGCGTTGTGCTTTCGAGGCAAGCACTCTACCAGCTGAGCTATCTCCCCAGCACTCGATTATTTTGCATTTTTACATTTGTAAATCTAAGGTACATCATTTCTGTGGTATGTCTGTTTCTTAAGATATTTGGCTTATATCGCTCCAAAAAAATCTGTATAAAATTTAGTTTCTATCTTAAAACAGATCACATCTTAAAATCAAGCAAACTCCAAAGTAGTTATACTTCCCATAGTAAAACTCTGAAAATACTGATTATCTGTATAAGCCTAGGAATAATTTTCAATTACTATAACTCTCAAGTTAGTTTTTCTGTGGAATAGAGCTCTGAGTTTCAAAGTTCTTAGGATTTTGTCTGGAAGATTCCCTTCAAGGAATGTATACCAAATCAAAAAATGCTACTCCTATATCAATAACTTCAGTATCTTCATGCTGTTGTACAACATTACTGAATATTCCTCCTTGCTAAAAGCTCTAAATTTCATAGCACATAGTTTTCATGACTTATTTTTGTAGATCTACAATGATGTGTATCCAAAGTTGACTGTAACTATGGTTCTGAATTGTTGCTTTAATTCACCGTGTCTTAATAATTTCATTATGCTTATAAAAGTCAATGGAAGCAAGTAATTTCTAACTAAGAAATTGTTATAATTATGTATGAAATACTCGGTAGGGAAAATAACTTTTATTTAACTTTCCATCTTCCCCTCTGTGTTTTTAATATTTCATATGAAATAGGTGATCAATTATTTAGCCAGTATTCATTGCATAAGCTGAACCTATTGGAAGAGCTTGATTAACACAGAGAAGCATAATTTTAGGGAAAACAATACTGGGTTTATTGACTATAGCTAGTTTTCCAAATGTTGCTCTGTGAATGAGCCAATTCTGTCTAAATGGATACTTATTTTCTTCCATATAGCAAGAGAATTCATTTGGCCTTGACAGAAACAAGATGAATAAAGATGTGTTGACTTTAAGAGCCTAGGGATACTTGCATCGGGAGGAGATAGTTGAAAGAAATGTAGTCAGTGTTCCTTTCACTTTCTTGCATGTGCTATAATCGATATTCTCATCGAGTAACAGGACTCAACATCTGAATGGACCAGTCTTCTTTGATTAAACTCTGAACTAAGCCCCCGGGACAGCCTGAGCTGTTCCTATTTGGATATGGAATCACATGGCTGACATTTGGAGTTTCCATCAACCATTTTGTGTTAAACATGAAAAAAGAAATAGACCTTTTCTAAGTATTGCTAATTAATGCTCTCTGACAATGTCTTATCATTGGTGTTGGGAATTTTTTTTCCACTGAAACATTGACTGTATTATTGTTAAACTCTTTCTGTTCCTGACTTCTTAATAAAGTATGTGTTGTGTCTAGTGACAAGTGATGCTTTTTTTTTTCTGTGTCTGTAAAGTCTTGTTCCTGTATTAAATTAATTTCACTCCTAAGACCAGAAGGTGTCAATGTGTGACTCTTTTTAAGGTTCAACAATATTTAAAGATGAACAACCTTCTTAAATGCTTTAGGAACATACAGTTTTACTTTCACTGACCTAGCAAAAGGAGGGCATAAGAGTATAAACGAAATTGCAAACACCATCAGTGACTATTTAAGTCACTTAAATTGCAAAACACTGTGGTTGCAAATGTAATAAGAGTATGAGGTCTCACAGAATTGACATGGCCTCTTTTAAACAATGGAAACTTAATGAACATAATTACATGGTACAATCTGATGTTTTAATTCATGTATACATTCTTCAATTATCAAATTAGGGTAATCAGCATATACACACCTTAAACATTATCATTTACTTGTGGCTACAACAGTCAAATTCCTCTCTTTTAGTTATTTTGGGATATATAATGCATTACTGTGAGCAGTAGTCATTGCCTGTGCAGTAGCACATCAGAACTCCTTGTTCTTATCTAACTTTACCTTCTACCTGTTGTCCCCTTGTGCCCCTGTCTTCTTCCCTGTCTTCAGGCTCTGGTAACCACTATTCTACCTTCCACCTCGATGAGATCAACTTTTTTAGGTTCCCTGTGTGAGTAAGATTGAGCAGGATTTGTCTTTCTGTGCCTGACCTATTTTACTTAGCATCATGACCCACAGGTGTATCTATGTTGTTGCAAATAACAGAATTCCCTCCTATTTATGGCTGAATAGAATTCCAATTTACACAGGTACCACATGTTCACAATGCCCAGGATTTGGAATCAACCTGAATGTCCAATAACATACAAATGAATAAAAAAAATGACACAGGAAGCAAGTTACATATTTGTAGATCTGTCTTTTACAAACTGTGATTTGGATCTAGGTACGTAATCTCTCCATTTCATTTGTTTACTTTTGAAATCCTCATTCTTTTATGCCCCTCACTACTTTGGCATCATCTTCTCTAAGAAACCTTTCCAGTCACCTGTCATCTACATTCTGTGATTTTTCTAGGTTTACTTCCTTCTTTTGATGCCTTACATTGTGTCACAGTATGATGTCTGTCTGTGGGCCACCCCTACTGCCACCCAGACCAATAGCAGCATGAGTTAGCAGCTGGGTCTCTTTTCTCTCTTTCTCGGTTATTAAAATTTTCCATTCATAATTTGGGCTTCATGTACATTAAAGTCATTTCTTTCCAATGATGGCAAAAGGATTGTTCAAACTGATTATCCATACTGAGCTTATCAGAGAAAGATTTTTGTATTCAATGGGTTAATATGTAATGTCACAAACCTAATCACAAATCTGAATCATCCAAATATTCTTTTATTTTTATTTGATCAATATTATCAAAATTTATTGAAAGGCTTAAAAAAAACTTTACAAATTAAGTATATACCATATTTCTAAATATGACAACTTAATATAGCATCAGCAAATCGTTCCAAATTAATGTGATTTCCAATCAAAATCCCAATTGAGTGGTGCATAAAATTCAAAAATATTTTTGGAAAATGCATATGGAGGACAAAATGCTCAAGTAAAAATAAATTTTGAAAAAGTTGAAAACATGGAGCCAGCAGCCCAATAGTTTGCAAAGGCATATTACAAAGATGTGGTAATTAGGTTAGTGTGGTTTTTATGTAAACAGGAACAAAAACATTTAAAAAACAGAATCCAAAAAAATTAATTCATGAATATATGCTGATTTAGTTTCAATTAAGTGTAACATTTCAAATCCGTGGGGAAAATGAACAATTCAAGCAAATAAATTTAAACATCTCATTATTTCAGAACAAGAGTTAGGTCTTATTTCATATGTTCACTCATACAGACAGACACACTCATTAGAGTCCAGATGCATTAAGTGCATGAAAATTCACCCTTATAATATTTTTTTTAAAAATACAGTAGAATTGATTTTTAAACATTGGGACAGGGAAGTCCTTTAAAAGAAAAGAAAAATTTAGAGGAAAAAGTTACAAATTTCTCAAAATTGAACTGTCTTGCTTCCATGCAATAAAAAATAAAATGTAGTATGGATGTGAAAAATAAATATAAAATTGTTGACATCTTTTTCTTCAGACAAAGCTCTAGTATCTGAATTGTACAAAAGTGCATAAAATCTAAAAGAAAAAAGTAAGTAAAATTGTCAGTTTTATAGACAAACAATTTACCAAGGAAAGATAGTCAATAATTTCTGAAAAGACATGAAATTTCTTTAGTGACCTAGAAAATGTGATACTTATGAATCAATTAATTAAAATCAATAAGTTTATAACATTTTTAATCACAATCTGATAAATTATTTATTTATTTATTTAGAGATGGGGATCTCACTATGTTACCCAGGCTGACCTTAAGTTACTGAGCTCAAATAATCCTCTTCCTCAGTCTCCAGAATAGCTGGATCTATGGGCTTGTGCCCCTGTGCACAGTCCTAATTTTTAATAATAACATTAAATATTGTTGGAGGTACATGGACTACATTGTGGACAGGAATTTAAAGCATACAGTAATGGTGAAGGGCAATTTAGCCCAGTCTCCTAACATTTAAAATTTGTACACAGTATAAACTAGTAATTTCAATCATTCATATCTCTGAAATAATACATATTAAAATGAGAAGGTATATAGAAATATTTTGCAGCATTGTTTATAATAGCATAATGATTGGAAGTGATCTAAATATTTATCAAGAAAAGAAAAGTAAAATAAAGTATCATGATTCCAAATCATGGAATACTAACCAACAGCTACAAATAATAGAATATTTTTACATGTATCAACTTAGTAATCCTGAAAGACTCTTTTAAGTGAGCAATGTGGTTGTCTCCTATCATTTACATAACTTCTCCATTTTCTCACAGATTACAACTTGAGAGGGATGCCTTGGATTATTGTTTTCCTTACCTCTAGTGAATTACCAAAGCATAGGTAATCCTTAATGAAAACTTGAAAATGTTTGTTAAGTGAATTTACAAATCTCACCAAGAAGATCCTAATATTAAAGGATAAGTAATTCTAAAACTACCAGAGAAAACAGAACCCATATTCCAGAAAAAAAAAAAAAAAAAAAAAAACACATCTCAAGCTTTTTATACCCACACTGAACTTTTCAGTTCTGTGTACCACCAAATTCCCTATGTGTACAACAGACTCATAGTGAGAGAAGAAATTGAGGAGATTCCACAACCAAAAATGTAAATCAAATAATAACTTCTTTAAAAGAAAACTGGATAACATTGTACGTACTATGATATCCATATATACATAAACAAACAAAAAACATAGAATGCACTGGAGAACATTTTTCTAAGTGAAACACACCAGAGAGGAAATACAAGTGCCACATGGTCTCACCCATTTATTTATTTTTTTATGTATTTTTTAATTTGTTCTTCTTACTTATACAAGATAGTAGACTGTGTTTTGATACATTACACATATATGGAGTATAACTTCTCATTATTCTGTATATGTTGTAGAACTACAATGTTCATGTAATCATATATGCACATAGGATAGAAATGTGAGCTTCATTGTAACATTTTTTCTAATCTTACTCCTCCTCCCTTCCCTTCATTCCTCTTTGTCTAATCCGAATATGTTGACCAATAACTCAATCTTCGGAGGATGGTTGAATAGTGATCACTGGAGATAGAGAATGGTAGGGGAGAGGAGAACAGGAAGAAATTAAAAAAAGAATGTCAAAGATACAGTTAAACTGGAAGAATTATTCCTGGTATTTAGCATAGTAACTATTGAGCAAAGGAATCTATGAAATTCCCAACACATAAAAATGATTCATGGTGAAGTGATGGAAATAATTATAATATTGATTTGATTAACCCATTAAGTCCCAAGTTTTTAATTCTGTGACTATTTCAACAAAATCAATATGGGCACATCAAAATAAGTAGAATCATAATCTAGAGCTTATATGTCATTTATATATTTTCACATATATATATGAAATATAGACACATATTTTTCAAGCCATCTATAATTCATGTATTAATTTTCTCAAAAGAATAGAACTCTCAAAACATAATATTTACATCAAAATTAGCATAAGTGGTGTAATTATTGCTTAATATGAGTTACCATAGGCATCCTATATCTGGAACCATAGGACTCAATGAGTCAGTACACTTTTTACGCATGTATTGAATTATGATAATGTACCCCAAGATGTATACATTTTAAAAATTGAAACAAGCAAACAAAGAAAAATGGCTCCTACTCCATGTTAGTCTAGTGAAGCTGATCCAACAGTCATGGAAAGGCATAGTGAAAACAAATTTTATTCATCACTGTTGTGTCCTCTTCACAGCGAGCACATTTACTGACCACTATCAGTCCTCCCCAAATGACATGTCACTGGATGTACTAAGTGACATTATTGGCCCTCAGTTGCCCATCAACCAAGGCACTTCAAAGCACATTACATTATTATCTTGTATAAATGATTTCATCTGTGTTTTTAGTGTACAGCCACAAAGCCTCAGACCTTCTAATAATCCAAACATTTTGTTTAATTTACAGTGATTTGGATATCACTATATTCTGATGCACATTTTCAGCTCTAACAGAAAGAGTTCATGGTTCCATCATTTGTTCGTGTAGGACTACATCATTTTTCTTCTATCATAGCTATGAGAGCATGGAGTGATAAACATTCATATTTCCAGATTTCTAGGAAAATGTAATGCATTGCATGGAATTAGAAAATAAGGATATGTTTGTTGTTGTCTAACAAATACAAGAAGATTAACAAAAAGCCATTTTGTTCCAGGGTATGGACAAAAGCTGGGAAATGAGCCTGTGACCTAAAGTGAGCTCATCAAGAGGGCCATGCTGCCTAGGAGGAGCAGCACCATCAAAATACATCTGCTATGTGTCAGGCTGTGGATATCTTATCTCTAATCTTTAAAATTGTACTTAAGTATGTATTATTATCCCCATTTTACAGATTATGAAGCCATAGTTCAGCTAGTATACTACTTGTCAGAAATATCAATTGTTACAGAGCATCAGATCTACAATGCAAATAAGGTTGTACTCACTTCACAAACAGTGAAGAAGAAATTCAGGAACAAAGTTTGTGATTTGCCAACTATTTCCTTGCTCATTAATGAAAGACCAATATGATCTCTAAAAAAGTTTCGAAGAGTTCCAAACAATGTGACCTCCACAAAGGATCTTAGCTTGTCATGTAAAAAGTTAACTACACTGAATTTTTTTTTTTTTTTTTTTTTGAGGGGATATATGGGTGAGTGAACTCAGGGGCACTCAACCACTGAACCACTTCCCCAGCTTTACTGTGTATTTTATTTAGAGACAGGGTCTCATTGAATTGCTTAGCCTCACTGTTACTGAGGCTGGCTTTGAACTCAAAATCCTCCTGCCTCAGAGTCCCAAACTGCTGGGATTACAGGCGTGTGCCATGGCACCCAACTAAAAGTTAACTAAGTAGTATGTAGCAAATCACAACAATTGGGCCTTGATTTCCTTGCCTGTACATCAGGATCAGATTTGTGGTAGGAATGCATATTTTCTAATAGTCCTTCTAATTTGGACATGTATACCTCAACAAATTTGATCACATGAATTATTTCCAAAATACTAGTAGTACAAATAAAGTAGATACAAATAATTGAAGAATCTCAACACACACACGCACACACACACATATTTTCAAAACACAAAGCAACATTTCCTTTTAAAAGGTAAAACTTATGATAAAAACAGTGGATTTAAACGTGCAGAAAAGGATAGTGTTACTTCAATTTCTAATTTCAAGGGACTGAAGGAGTAAGCAGCAACAACAAAAATGTGTTACAGGAATACAGTAAAATTCTATACTATAGCTGACAGGAATGAAGAAATATACACATGGATGTGTCACCCCAAAAGATAATTGTCATTAGTGAATTATATCATTAACATAGACTGGACAAGTTTGTGTTTTTCTACAACATCAGAATTTGTCAAATAGCAATAAATTCACAAAAAATATTAATTTCATCAGCTTTAATTCACCAAGTAATCATGATTCAGGTAGTGTACTCACTGTGGCAATCACAAGTTCTTTTGTTCATTCCAGTCTTAACTACTGTCTATAATGCTGAAGCCACACCTCACACTTAATGCAATTATATATAGGTTATATAATGACTGATAAAGGTTAACAGTGGCCACAGGGTTTACAGAGGCACAACTGAAAGCAAAGGCAGAGAGCTGATACAGATGCTAATGACACCCCAGGTAGTAAGATAAAACACCAACTGGTCTACAGAAGTTGTTATAGGCACAGAACCTGTTCAAGGTGAAGGTGCATTGCAGACTATTTTGATGTGGACTGTGTCAAGCAGGGAAATCAAGCTGAACTTGAGCCTTGGAGAAGCCTTTGAGTTCCTCAAATGTCCATCTTTGGCCTTGAGATGTTTTTAGCAGGTTTGACAAGATTAAAGGTCAGTATGTGCTGCAATACCTTCATTTTAAGTTCCTCACCTTTATGTTGTTTTAGGTGAGGGTTGCATTAGTCATTGGTCTAATGTGTTTGATAAGCTCACAGAACTGGTTTCTCATATTTGGGTTTGATATGCCCAGGCATCTATGTGCCTCTGATTTAATTCAATAAGTTCACAGATAATAATTTTTATTAACATTTCTTTAGTCAACTTTTTCTCACTGTGACCAAAAGATCTGACAAGAAAAATTAGAGGAAGAAACACTTATTTGAATCAAGATTTCAGAGTTTTCAGTTCCTAGATGGCCAACTCTATAGCTCTTGGCCCATGGTATGATGAAAGAAAGCAGTTCAGAATATGGTAAAAATAGAAAGAACTCTGCACACCAGGGACAAAATATAGACCCCAATGTCAAGCTCCCAGTGACCTAAGTTCCCTAGTCACACCCTACATGCTTGCAGTTACTGCCTAGGTAATTCATCAGTGGATTAATGCACCAATTAGGTTAAGGTTCTCAGATCCTGATCATTTTACCTCTAAATTTTCTTGCATTGTCTCACACCTGAGCTTTTAGGAGATACCTCATATCTAAACCACAACAGCATACTTCATATCTAAACCATAACCGATTATCTATTGTTGGTTTTTGTCTTATGATTGTACTGTGCCACTTGGGGTTATTCTATAATGCTGTAAGTCCAACATCTGCTAGTTACCATTTACCCAGACAGTTTACCAAGTCATTCTGCCTAAACACTGGTACTCAAAATGGAGTAGCTCAGGGCAAACTGCTGCTTTATAAAATGAAGTAACTCAGGACTTGGCACAGTCTGATAGCTACTCTTCTCTATCTATGAAAAAACTTAAAAAAAAAGTAAAACTTACTCTCTTTACAATAATCTTGAGAGAAACATATCAAGATGAGGAAATATATGCTCAGTATGATGTTTCTCTATTTTTCTATTCATTGATCTATCTATCTTGCTATATATTTTTAAAATATAAATTGTAGGAGGTTTAGGGTAATAGGGTGTAGGTTTTTCCTTTCTCTAAAGCCCCAATTTAAACAAAACGAAACAACAAGAGGTTATCTAAACCAATACTCATAAACAACATTTACAACAAAACTACATTAAAAGGTAGTTTCACAAAATGAAATGCATTCAGATGATGATAAAACACCAGTTGCTATAATGTCCAGGATTGTATAGACATTTGTGCAGTAGAAATCAGAGGGAAGTAAAAGGCATTTGATAGCCCTGATTACAGGAAAAAACAAGATACTCAGTCAGTTTTCCTTGGACAGTTTGTCAGAGGATTTGAAATTACCAGTTGAGTCTGGAAGGCTGAGTGCATTTCATCAGAAACATCTGAAAGTCGAAAGTATCTAGAGTCTTTACCGTAACCTGGCAGCTACCAGTCAAAAGTTTCTTACACAGGGTGTCATTGCAGAGAAATTTCTTGGAATGGAATTATGGAGTATGATATAAAGAGCCAGAAATAAATTTGAGAGGAAGAGATTTTGGAAAAAAAAATAGAGAAAGAGGAAAGGTTATTAAGTATCTAAAAGAAAAGGGGGGAAAAGTAGTGTATTTTTCAAAAACTACATAAACGAACAAACAATAATAGAAGGAAAAGCTCTATGGATTTAGAAAAGTTACCTGAATCAAGTTTCAAGTTCCTTCTAAATATTCAGAGAAATGAATGTCTCATAAAAAATGAAGAACACAAAGAATTGAGGTAAAATACTTTACAAATTTACTTCATGAAAAAGGACAAGAGAGATCAGGATAATGTTTCTGCTAGGAGCAATGAAACATGGCAGAAAGATGTGCCCATAAAACATATCAAGCAGCAATGCAGAATTCAAAATAAGGAAAGGGTAATAAGAAAATGATAGGAGATGCAAAAGAATAATGAAAGTCAGAGTTAGGAATATCAGAGATAAAGTGAAACAATTCAGGGAAAATGGAAAATAAAAATGTTGTTTCTGATATGAATACAAAATTTAAAGAAATATTATAAATAATGAACACAAAATGATACCTTGACATATATAGCTGATTAATAACAAAAGTTGAAATTCAAAATAAAGATTGAAAGAAACAAATTGAATTTCAAAAGAAGTGACAGTTATTAGAAACAAGCATAAAAGACCCAATAAATGAATACTTGAATGAGGTATAAACTAAATCAGGTCAATAAATACTAGAAACTAACATACTCTTCTAAAACATTTCTGAAATTAATAAATATCTATAATCATTAGTACTAATTATCATGAAAAATAATTTCATATATGACTATTCATATATAAATATATATCTACCCCATTAATAGAGAACATCTTTTTTTTTTTTTTTTTTTTTTTTTTTGCCATACTGAGGATCAAACCCAGGGACTTGTGCTTGCAAAGCAAGCACTTTACCAGTAATAGAGAACATCTTGTCCTGGGAATATGATATGTGAACTGTAACAATAAGACATTACATTCTGGTAAATCTGATGTGATCAAAAAATACTTTTTAAGTTTTTTGAGTTCCTTATATACTCTTGATATCAACCCTTGTCACATGTATACTTTGAAATATTCTTTTTCAATTCTGTAAGTTGTCTCTTCATTCTGACAATTGTCGCCTTTGCTGTTCAGAATTTCTTACTTTGATGTAATCCCATTTGTCTACTTTTGCCTTTGTAGATAAAAACAAACAAACACATAAATAAGCCAACTAAAGAACATGGGCAATTCACCAAAGTAGACTTTTCTCAATTGAAGACATTCAGATGGACATCGCTAAATATCAGAGAAATGCACATCAAAACCACAATCAGATATCACCTCTCTTAAAAAGAAGAGCTCTTCACAAGAGGAGAAATGATATGTTTGTCTCTCAGTATTTTCATTTCACTGTATAATAAAAAGTTAAAACATTAAAGACACTACTTATAGGTATTTCTCACCTAATTCTTCCATTGTGTGTGACCTAAGCTGATGTAGTGTATAGCTACAAGGACAATTTTAGTCTTTAGAAGGGTCTCACAAATTTAAATGCCTAGAACTGATGTCATTCTGCAACTGTTGTGTTTCCCACCATTCCCCTAATCCTGATTTCAAAGAATTGAAGAAAACTGACCTTCCACAAAATGTTTTTCATGTCCCTGTAGACTCCTAACTCTGGGGGTACAAAAATGAACAGAGTTCATTAGGAAAAATAATAAAAATAAATCTTTAGTGAAAATTTATGTTAAAGACCATCAGGGTACCCATCAAACCTATTTCCTTACCCAATTTTCAGTTCCCCCCTTCCATTAGCTGTGGTCACATGCATTGTTCTATGCTATTGGCTATAAGGCAGAATTGATTATGATACTCCTATGTCTTCATCAGAGGAAGCTCTAAAGGCTAATTCGGAAACTCTTTCTCCTTGTTGTATAAATGTGAAAGCCACATGTTGAAGATGGCAAAATTACAAGTTAGTAAGAGTCTAGCTCCCAAAATCAGTGCTCAGGACACAGGAGCTCTCATTTTGGACATTATTTTAGTGAGAAATAAGCTATTATTTTGTTGTAACCAGATAGCTAGATTTTATATGTTAAGCCAGGTAGCATTATAATAATTAATGTAAAAATTAACACCTTAAAACAAAATCAAATAGTATAACTCAGTGGTAGAGGAACAAGAAAACAGGTACTAAAAGGTGACTATATGGAGATTCATTTAAATAGTTGCGGAATATTCAATAGCTATTGTAACTACGTAAGAAAGCAAAGTTTTTACTGAGTCTGGCACTAAAAGAAGAGTTTGGAAAGTAGACATACAGCTGGTTTCAACTGGATACAGTGAGTAAGATATTAGAAATTAAAAAAAATGAGACGAAGAGAAGAATTGGCTCTTTCAGCAGCAGAAATGAAAAAGAATTCAGGCACTTGATAAGTTGGGAGGCACAACTGATTGGAAAACCGACGTCCCTATATATGAAACAGAAAAAAAAAAATTAAAAAGCTTTAAAAAAATAAAAAAACCTTTAAGCAACAAAGTCCCTTTAAAAAGCACAATGATATTCTTAGCCAAGCCAGATAGATTCCAGGCAGCCTTGGCTAACTTGAGATACAGAGACGAAGGACAGGGGAATACACAGAGAGAATTTGATAAATCTGCCTGGAAAATAAATTTGGATATGATTGATGGTATGTGATCAGTCTGGAAGAAATAAACAAATTAGTAACCCACTGTTAAGTTGAGAAAAGCACATTACCAATAAGAAGTGAAGTGGCTCTAATTATAATTTAATAATAATAATAATAATAAATTGGCAAGAAACCCTTACACAGGCATATGTAGTAAAAGCTAGATAAATCATGATGGGGTGCATACCTCACTATCCTTCTCTGCTGTAGCCATGTGTGTAAATAGTTAAAAAGAAACTTTAGAATGTGAAGTCAATAGTCAGGGAGAATAATGCACAGGGAACAATATCAAAGAGAACATAATTGGGGTCTAGCCATGGATCTTCCCCACTGTCCAATTGGAGAGATTGATCTGTAATTGCGTAGGAGGCCATATCATTTTCACGGGCCAATAATAGCCACATGGCTTCTGTATTCTTCTCTTAAAAGGTGGGTTTTTACTGTAAATATATACAGGCTTAGCTACGCTATTGTAAATAGGGGGTGTTGGTAAGGGAGAGAAGAATCTGTCTTGTCCTCCTTGGTCACATGATTTAGTGTTGTTTATTTTCACACTTCACTTTTTTCCAAATTTTTTAATTGGTGTATTATAGTTTTATATGTTGATGGGATTTGTTGTTACATATTTGTGCATGCACACACTATAACAATATACTTTGGCCAATATCACGCCATATAATTTCTCCCCTCTCTCCCTGCCTGCCACCTCCTCTAATGATCTCCCTTTGATTTTTAGAAGATTCATTTCCACTTTTGTTTTCATTTATCCTCTCTAGCTTCCACATATAAGAGGACATACAACCCTTGGTTTTCTGAGTTTAACTTATTTTGCGTAACATGATGAGGTTTTTTCCATCCATTTTCTGCAAATGCCATAATTTCATTTTTCTTTATGGCTGAATAAAACTCCATTGTGTTTACCACATTTTCTTTATTTCATCTATTGGTGACATCAAGGCTGGTTCCACAATTTGGCTATTGTGAAATGTGTTGCTATAAACATGGGTATGCATGAATCACTGTAGTAAGATGACTTTAATTCTTCAGGGTAAATACCAAGAACTGGTATATAGCTGAGTCATTTGGTGGTGCCATGCCTAATCTTTTGAGGACTCTACATACTGATTTCTGTAGTGACTGTACCCATTTATCTTCTCACCAACAATCACATTTCACTTAATAAAAGGTAGGAAGTTTTCTGGGACTTCCTTGTTCTTTCAAAATTATTTTAGTAAAAGTCATCTATACTTTTTCCATTGTATTTTATTCAGTTTTTTTGTTATAACTCATTCCATGGACCTATCTCAAAAAGTTTATCAGTTCTGATATCATCATTTGGATTCCAGAAATGTTTAAAAGAGTATAGGAAGGCCTGCATTTGAGAGACCCTGGATTTGATCCCTTGTAACATGCACACATAAACACACACATATACACAGACTGGAAGAAGGGCACACGTGTATTCTTCAAACATAGATGACATCCACCATTTTTGCTCACTTGTTTGTTTGTTTTGTTTTGTCTTGCTACTGGGAATTGAGCCCAGGAAAGGGTTCCCAACAGCTGGGCATATATTTAGGCATGATTCTTCCAGGACATTAAATAATACAAAATTCCTTAAACTTAAATACTTCTTTTTTTTTTTTTTCTTTTTTTATTGTAAACAAATGGGGTACAACTTGTTTCTCTGGTTGTACATGAAATAGAGGCATACCATTTGTGTAATTATACATTTACATAAGTAATGATTTTTAACTCATTCTATTATTTTTCCTTCCCCTAACCCCTCCACCTCTCTTTTTCTTCTATATAGTTCATCCCTCCTCCATTCGTGCCTCTCTCCCACCCCCCATTATGCATCATCATCCACCTATCAGCAAGATCATTCTTCCTTTGTTTTTTGGGGATTGACTTATCTCACTTAGCATGATATTTTCCAACTTCATCCATTTGCCTAAAACTGCCATAATTTTATTCTTCTTTATGGTTGAGTATATTCCATTGTATATAGATGCCACAGTTTCTTTATCCATTCATCAACTAAGGAGCATCTAGGTTGGTTCCACGATCTGGCTATTGTGAATTGAGCAGCTATGAACGTTGATGTGGCTGTATCTCTGTAGTATGCTGATTTTAAGTCCTTTGGGTATAGGCCGAGGAGTGGGATAGCTGGGTCAAAGGGTGGTTCTATTCCAAGTTTTCTAAGGAATTTCCACACTCCTTTCCAGAGTGACAGCACTAATTTGCAGCCCCAACAGCAATGTATGCACCTTTTTCCCCACATCCTCACCAATATCTATTGTTGCGTGTATTCTTGATAATTACCATTCTAATTGGGGTGAGATGGAATCTTAGGGTGGTTTTGATTTGCATTTCTCTTATTACTAGAGATGTTGAACATTTTTTCATATATCTGTTGATTGCTTGTACATCTTCTTCTGTGAAGTGTTTGTTCATTTCCTTAGCCCATTTGTTGATTGGGTTATTTGTATTCTTGGTGTAGAGTTTTTTGAGTTCTTTATAGATTCTGGAGATTAGTGCTCTATCTGAAGTGTGAGCAGCAAAGATTTTCTCCCACTATGCATGCTCTCACTTCACATTGCCCATTGTTTCCTTTGCTGAGAAAAAGTGTTTTAGTTTGAATCTCTCCCAGTTATTGATTCTTGATTTTATTTCTTGTGCTATGGGAGTCATATTAAGGAAGTCTGATCTCAAGCTGACATCATGAAGATTTGGACCAACTTTTTCTCCTATAAGGTGTAGGGTCTCTGGTTTGATTCCAAGGTCCTTGATCCATTTGAGTTGAGTTTGTGCAGGGTGAGAGATAGGGATTTAGTTTCATTCTGCTGCATATGGATTTCCAATTTTCCCAGCACCATTTGTTGAAGAGGCTATCTTTTCTCCATTGCATATTTTTGGCACCTCTGTCTAGTATGAAAAAATTGTATTTATTTGGGTTTGTCTCTGTGTCCTCTATTCTTACCATTGATCTACCTGTCTATTTTGGTGCCAATATCAATCTGTTTTTGTTACTATTGCTCTGTAGTATAGTTGAAGTTCTGGTATTGCGATACCCGCAGCTTCACTCTTCCTGCTAAGGATTACTTTAGCTATTCTGGGTCTCTTATTCTTCCAAATGAATTTCATGATTGCTTGCTCTATTTCTGTGTGGTAGGTCATTGGGATTTTAATTGGAATTGCATTGAGTTTGTATAGCACTTTAAGTAGTATGGCCATTTTGACAATATTAATTCTGCTTATCCAAAAACATGGGAGATCTTTCCATCTTCTAAGGTTTTCTTTAATTTCTTTCCTAGTGTTCTCTAGTTTTCATTGTAGAGATCTTTCACCTCTTTGGTTAGATTGATTTCCAAGTATTTTTTTTTTTTTTTGAGGCTATTGTGAATGGGGTAGTTTTCCTAACTTCTCTTTCTGAGGATTCATCACTTATGAATAAAAATGCATTAGATTTATGAGCATTGATTTTAGATCTCTCTACTTTACTGAATTCATTTATGAGTTCCAGCAGTTTTTTGGTGGAATTTCCTGGTTCCTCTAAATATAGAATCATGTTATCAGCAAATAAGAATAGTTTGAGTTCTTCTTTTCCTATTTGTGTCCCTTTAATTTCTTTGGTCTGTCTAATTGCACTGGCTAGAATTTCAAGACCATGTTGAATGGAAGTGATGAATTTTAGCAAATCACATACAAAAACATATTAAAAAGAACATGCACCACGATCAAGTGGTTTGATCCCAGGGATGCAAGGTTCATTCAACATCTGGAAATCAATAAATGTATTTCACCATATCAACAGACTTAAAGTCAAGAATCACATGGTTATTTTGATGGATGCAGAAAAAACATTTGATAAAATACAGCACACTTTCATGCTCGAAACACTAGAAAAAATAGGGATAGTAAGAAACTCCTCAACATTGTAAAGGCTATCTATGCTAAGTCCATGACCAATATCATTCTAAATGGTGAAAACTGAAAGCATTCCTCCTAAAAACTGGAACAAGGTAGGAATGCTCTCCTTCACCACTTCTATTCAACACTGTCCTTAAATAATTCTAATAGTAATCATTGAAGATCTAATATGGTTTACATCCTTTCCAACATTTGAGATATTAGGGTTTCTTTTTTTATTTTTTTGCTAGTTAAATGGTTAGTAAAAGAGATCACTACATCCACCATAATCTTAATTACTTGTAAAATATCTTGTCACAAATTTATAGATCAGTTACATTGTCTTTTCTATGAAAACATTCATTTTGTCCAAGGTCACTTGGCTTTAATAATGATTTTTGTAGTTTTCCATATACTCAATATTAATAATTTATTGGTTTTCTGTATCATAAATTTCTTACAGAGATTTATAGCTTGCCTTTTTACTTTAATTGTATACCATGGAAAGATGAGAAATTATATTTTTAGAATGAGGATATTTTCAGACTAAGAAAAATGAAGTTTTTTGGTCTATCAAGCTCACCTTTAAATTTTTATTAAATGAAGTTCTTAATCACAAAGTAAATGATAAAAAAATTCTGAAAAATTAAGGAGGAGGGTAGACTGATCATTATTGGAAGGAGTCACAAAAGTGAATAGGGTAGGAAAGCAGGAATAATTTTAAAAGAAACATAAGAAGCATCCTTGTGGTGATGGTCTTATTCAGTATCTTGACTACTGGGGTAAATATATGAACCAATTCATGTGATAAAATTATGTAAATCTGAATATATATGCAATTTAATATTTATGAATATAAGTAAAACTGAAGCTATGTGAATAAGATTGCTGGACAATAATGATAGTGTGGTTGAGATTATACTACAGTTTTAGAGTATTCAAATTTCTCAGCATTTGTAGTTGCTACCTTTTTTATATTTCATTTAGGAAGAAGCATTCTCACCAGAAATTAGAAAGATATCCACCTAGATTTTTGCATTTGACATTTGATTTTTCAATCCATTAGGTTTGGATACTTGTGTGTGTCCTTATCAGTAGTGAAATTTTATACATAACATCACATTTATTGAAGGCTGCCTCAGATGCTTTATAGGACATGTTTGGCAAATTTAGAGACAAGTCTATACAGAAACCAGACATGTTATGATGCAGTGGGGTACAGAACCAACAAACCCACAATGTGTGAAACACAGAGACAGCTTCATTCTGGCAAGAGCCAACCATGGATAACAGTGAAAACGCTGTTGAATGGTAAGTTTACAGGAACAGCTGTAGATTGCAAATGAGCTTTTGGCACCATATCTTGCCTGGCATAATGCTGAAGAGCACAATTAATCTAACTCTCTGATTGCTTCATTTTTATAGTAGTTTCCCATTGAGTTTCAGTGGCTCTCAAATTTGGCTTTTTATTTTATTTTTTTCTACCTAAAGAATTAATCTCATTTCTTCTCCAGAATTGAATTAATAACAAACAAGTGTTTCATTAAATCATTGAATTATAGAATCAGAAGGATCTTTAATTCTTACTCAAACATATCTAGGTGATTGTAAGACTCACACAGGTGCATTTTAAATCAAGACTACATCCTTCGGAATTTCTGATTAATCGGGTTTTTCACTGGGCCTAGAAGTAATCCTAAAATGTTGTACAGGAAATTTTAATAATTTAACAATTCAGGATCTCCCAATCAAATCAAAACTCTTCATTTTACAAATGAGGATAGTGAGGATCAGTGAAAAAAATTAATATATTTAAGCTTGAACTTTTTTTTTTTTTTTTTTTTTTCTTTTCAGGAGATCATGTAAAAGACAAAGGCAAGGTAATGTAGTAGAGAAAAGAGAAAAGATTCATGCCTACACAAAGATGATATAGACAGGCATAGAAAAATGCATTCAGAGAGTCTGACATTTGTTTGGTATACATGCATCTTTCTACCAGAGTCAGGAAAGCTCTTTCCACACCTCAAAGGCAAAGTGGAACCTGCCATGACAATCACCAGCTTGGGGTGTCCCTGTGCATCCTAGACATCCATCTCCTGTTGGAAACACCTGAATTTAAGTTGATTAGAGGGGCAGTAGAGCTCTCAAGAGAGACCCATCTATGATGAGCAGCTCAGACAGAAAATGTCTTTGTCACCATTGGCCTGGAGTTCCCCTTCTCTATATGGAGACATAAGGGCAGTTGGGTAACAATGTAGAATATGTGCACTCTATGAGTGCTATGAACCTCAAGGGCTCAAGGAGTTTGTTCTTAACACTTGAACCAAAAAGCATCTGATGATATCTCTTTTCCTAGAAAATTGCTATGATTCTACTCTCTTATGGATAGCTATCCTCAAAATAAGCAAAGAAACTCTATTCTTCTGTAGAAGATTCATTAGTCTATATTTTCCTCCCTCTTTGTATACCTGGTGATTTCTGGTAGGATGTGGGACGTTTTGAATTTTTTCTTCTTGGGAAAAAAATCACACATTCTATTATTCCTGCATATATTATTGATATTTTTTCAAGCATGTGTTAGGAAATAATTTGATGCTTTCATGCATTAATTTGAAGATTTAGATGTTTTGAATGCTTTTGAGATGTTAGCATCAGAGAATTGTTCAGTGTAGGGCTAATTATTTAATAACCCTGAAGCAAGATCTCCTCTCAATTCTATCCATTGTCACATAAATCATGGTGTTTTCTGGTAGGAATAGGGCTAATTCTGGACTCTTTTTAAGCTCTGGGTACTTTAATCTTTGGGGATTTTTTTTACTTTCCTGGGGTAGGTTTCTCCCCACAACCCAGTGTGCTCATCAGCTCTCTGCTGGGTATACACTCAAAGGGGATTCTGCACATCTCTGTATGTTTTCAATCTGCAGCTATCTCCCCTGTGGTTTTCTATTTTCGACAATTTGACTGCCTTTGTGTCCCCAAAGCCTCAGTTCCACTTCTTCTCAAAGAGTTTGACCTCTGCAGTGGCTTGGAAACTCTTGAGACATTAGAATATTGGTTCAGTCATAGAGGTCTTTATTTTCCATTTCTTCAATACCACTATTTACTGCATATGTCCAAAGTCTGAAATCTGCCCCCCATCTATCTACCCATTCTTCGTGTGTGTTTCAGGTGAAAGTGTAAGTTCTAGTCTCTGTTACTCTAACTTGACCCAAAGTGACAACTTTTGATTGACATGATTGAAAAATCTCAAAGATCTTGAGGTGTTACCATCAGAGCTTTGTTGTACAAAGAAGGAAACTTCAACAACAGAAAATTTGAGGTTTGTATCTCTGCATTTAGAAAGTTTAAAAATAAGAAAACCAAGAGTTAAAATTTGTTCCATCTACTGTCAAATTCTACAACCTTTCATCTCAGGAAGGGATATTAAAGAGATTTTGACAGAACAGCAAATGAGGTGGTTATCTGCCTGTGTCATTGTGGCAACACAGTTGTTCTTGACCTGGCCCTGGTGTATTTTATGTCTTCTCTGGCCAACTGAAGACCCTCTCTGTGCTTATGTAGTACTCTGTGCTAATTTCTGTCATTTACATTTGAAAATCCTTGCTAAAATGTTTGCTCTTATGGCCGTGTTTGCCTTTAGGATGACTTAATTTGGGGTAAAGGCTGCATTTTTAAATATTTTATCTCCCTGTTCTTGACATCAAGCCCAAGGCCTAGCACATGGCAGGCAAAGTTTTTGTGAGTAGAACCATTTGCCTGAGATTTTCTCAAAATATTACTGTCTAAGGGTATTTGGTTTCTTGTCTCTATTCAGCAAAGAAGTGAAGAATAAGACACAGAGATAGCCAGCAAGCAGTAGGTTTATTATAAAAGCAAAAGAAACAGATTTCTCCAAGAGAAGGGGCTCTAGAGCTGGGAATCTGGTGGGGACTTTTGCCTTCTTCTGTTTTTGGTGTCTGGAATTTACTCTTTTCCTTATCTCCTCCTTTGTCCACACTCTCCTCACTATTATTGATTGGTCCTCCCTCTGTCCACACATCTGTTTTAGTTTTTCTCTTGGATCCCCCACTTAGGAGCATGAGTATGAAAGTGTCTGTCTGGCTGGGTCCCCAGCTTGTGTCCACAAGCATTTTGTCAACGAGAAAGTTGACCTCATTGGAAGATCCTCTCAATGCTCCTTTGTTCTGCCCCTGTTCCGGACCTCTTCCCTTGCCATCTTTCCCTGGTTGCCTAAGCTCTTCTACATCTCCCTCAAAAGCAAGCCTATTGTGATAATGGCCTAGGAGATGCAGAGTAGAAGAAATTTACAAGTAAAATCACTACATGCATGCCATGTGTGCTATCTTTCTGACTCTTCCATTAGTTGAAATAATGAAGAGATATAAACGAAACAGGCTAGATTCTCAAGTTGAAGGGACTAAACTTCTAGGGAGCCTGTTTTTAAAAACATGGAAAACATGTACTACAATAGATCATTTACATTTGTGTTCTTGTAAACAAACAATCATATGGAGAAGACTTTATCAAGATCTATCAAGGGATCCACAGTG
This sequence comes from Sciurus vulgaris, assembly GCF_902686455.1. Lineage (NCBI taxonomy): Eukaryota > Metazoa > Chordata > Mammalia > Rodentia > Sciuridae > Sciurus > Sciurus vulgaris. The sequence goes on from NC_136463.1 coordinate 76,366,096, forward strand.
GCATGCATTTTCTGAAAGACGGTTGGATACTGCAGTGACAACTCCTCTGTTTGAACTCCGATAGCCTCAGGTTTGATGCTTCCTTCTACCACCACACACTGTCTAATCTCTGGCAGTGAGAACCTCCTAAAGTTTCTCTTGTTTTAAATGAAGATGATAGAAGTACCACATGGACTTCCTGTAGTGAGAAAGAAATAAAGGCTAATAGAGAAGGAAAGCTGACAATATAAACCATGCATATGTTTTCCTTCCAGTGTAGTTGCTAGGAAGCAGTTGTTCATCAAGACTGTGCATTCCAGCCCTCAACACTCAGGTGAGACTATGCACAAACTCTTACTAATATGATGTGATGGATGTAATGTATAGCAGATGTGTATGGTCATCAGACTTGAGATTCTCTATATTCTCCTATTTCTCATCTGCCAGCTGAGTGACCATGGAAAGGGATATCTGCATTGCAATTTGTTTTAAGGATGAATAGCTTTAAATTAAGTCTTTGGGTTTGTGGGACTGTATTACTCTCAAAGAGAAATGCTAAGCATTAAATGTTAAGCACAGAGTGTAGATCAATACATGATAGATACTATGATTGGCTCACAGATATAACTGACTTTAACTGCATAAAGATGTACATAGCTTTAGACAAGATAATTTACTGCTATGTACATTATTTCTATCACCCTGAGAGTGTTGAACTAAAAGATCTATAAGGTTCTTTCCAGCTTCACATTATGTTTCCTTTTTTAAGATTATTGGCTTATTCTGAAATATAAACTACTTTGGATCAAATTCACAAGGTACAAAGAGTGATATTTCTGCCTACTATAGGTGTATGAATAGTAAGTATGTATGGATGTTATATGTGATCAGAAGGAATCAATTTTCAATAGTTCACATCATGAATCATGACATACTAAACACTGAGCTTGTAAACATTACTGGACAATGTCTTATGTCTATTTGTGTTGATCATGGAGCAAAGAATGCTCAGAGTTTTATCTAAAATTTTCCATTCCAAAATAGGACCAGAGAAGTGAGATTTTAGGATTGAGTTAAGTCCACATATTTTAGGCCAAAGGAAAAAAAACAAAAAAGCCAAAATCCAATAGTATTATGAGTCCTGAGAAGACAATAGTTTAGATATTGGATCAATTACAAAAATGAGGCTCGTTAACAAAGAAAGTGATTGGAGAATGATTGTACAGAATGGAATACGATCAAAATTCTTTGATGTCAATGATTCTATAAAAGTGAGCACAAAGGGTAGAGAGAAATGACAGTGTTTACAACTCCCAAAGTTTGACAGTTCTGGACTATGGTTAGAGCCACAGTCTTTTCCAAGAGTGAATAGATAAAGTGATACAGAGGGGGAAGTTAGGAAATCATTACCATAAACTGGGTTGATCATAAGGATAAAGCCATTTTCAATGCCTTATTATTTGAGTGGAGAAGAAATCAGTTCAGTCCTCTGCTATCAAGGAAGGTGAAATAGTGACTTGGGGATCAATAAATGACAAGAGAATGGGAGAGTGGTAGAATTTTCTTGCTTACATTTCAAAATGAGGGAAAGATTTTTGAAAGAGAAAGCAACAAAAAGCCTTTTCAAACTGAAATGATGAGACTGTGGAAATAAGCTTCGACTCCTAGCCTAGCAGTATATCAGTCTTCAGGGGAAGCATTTCAGTAGAGGCAAAAAGAGGTGAGAAAGTACTGTGCATAGACTTGGGACATAGGCATATGTACTTGAAAAGGGGCTGGAATTTTTTGCATGAAAATGACAATATTGGAAGAAGGACTTAATGATAGGTGAATGCATTTGTCATTAAGTATGGGTTCTTTAGTCTTCTGAATCCTTTTACATACTTCTTGACCACATCCATGTGTCTGTTTCCTCCATTACTTAGATAAAATGAAAAGTTCACACTTGAAAATTACTAGAGTTGCCCTACTTCTAATATTTTCAATTCTTTGATTTTTAAAGATGTACTTTTTTTCCCCCTGAATTTACTAAAGAGATTTAAGGCACGGAGTGTCAAAGTGACACGAACTCTCTTGAACTACAAATGCTCTAGGTAGTTTAGCAGTGGAAAGGCACAAATAATGTGCTCGTTGATGGAAAACCAGGAAAATAATATGATCTGCTTTGTCAATAATCCATCAATAAGAAGACACAATGGATTACGGATGAGTAAGCAAGTTGTTTAGTTTAATTAAATGAGAAATATTCTAGTCCCCGAAGAATTCCTTGTTCACATAATCTGATCATCTTATGATTTTTCATTACTTGTGATTGTATCGCTCAATACATTTTCTTGTTGTGATGAATTCTTAGTAACATGAGCCCTCAGTAAAGCCATATTATATTAAATCTTTGGTGACAAGGAAAAAGAAGCTTTCAAGATTTCTCTATGTATAATATCAAAACAGACCTCAGTCAAAAGTGCCAATCAAATCAACACAAGTTTTTGAACATTGAGCTCTGGTAGGTGTAGTATTCTACTCAAAGGTTAGAAATTCATTGTGAAGTGAATCCTCACATGAATCAGGTTATCAAGGTATACCCATACTATGGAAAACATATTACAGATTAAAATAAAAGACAGCTCTATATTTATCTAATTGCTGGCTTAGAATAATTCATAGACATTTCTATTTGAAAACAATGAAATTCTACTAGTAAATAAGACAAGCTAAGATTTGTGTAAAAAAGTGAAACAAAGTAGAATTTCTTTTTTGGAGACACATACAAATTAATAACATTGGGATTGCACAGAGTGTGGTGGTACAGACCTATAATCTCAGCAACTCAGGAGGCTGAGCAAAAGGATCAGAAGTTTGAGGTCAGACTCAACAACTTGACAAGACACTGTCTCTAAATTAAAAAAAAAAAAATGGGGAGTGGGCTGGGAATGTAGTTCAGTGCTAGAGTGGCCCTGGGTTTGATTTATAGTACTGCAATACAAAAATAAAACAGGATTGTATGTCAAGAGTGACTTTATCTTTGATTCATTCGGTTTCAAATAATTCCTCTACTGGTTATGAATTAATGTATATTTAATTAAAAATTACATACACCAAATATGCTAATATTGGGGAAATCATCATATATACATATATTTTTTAGAGTTTTGGGGGTTTTTAATGTTTTTTAATTTATTTTTATTGTAAACAAATGGGATACATCTTGTTTCTCTGTTTGTACATGAAGTAGAGTCATACCATTTGTGTAATCATACATTTACCTAGGGTAATATTTTTGATTCATTCTGTTGTTTTTCCCACCCACCTCTCCCACACCTCTTTTCCCTCTATACAGTCCCTCCTTCCTTCATTCTTCCACCCTCCCACCCCCCATTAAGAGTCATCATTCGCTTATCAGCAAGATCATTCGTCCTTTGGTTTATTGAGATTGGCTTATCTCACTAAGCATGATATTGTCCAATCTCATCCATTTGCCTGCAAACGCCATAATTTTATTACTTTTATGGCTGTGTAATATTCCATTGTATATATATACCACAGTTTCTTTATCCATTCATCAACTGAGGGGCATCTAGGGCATCTAGGTTGGTTCCACAATCTGAATTGAGCAGCTATGAACATTGACGTGGCTGCATCACTGTAGTTTGCTGATTTTAAGTCCTTTGGGTATAGGCCAAGGGGTGGGATAGCTGGGTCAAAGTGTGGTTCCATTACACGTGTTCTAAGGAATCTCCACACTGCTTTTCAGAGTGGCTGCACTAATTTGCAACCCCAACAGCAATGTATGAGTGCACATTTATCCCCACATCCTCACCAACACCTGTTGTTGCTATTATTCTTGATAATCACCACTCTAATGGGGGTAAGATGGAATCTTAGGGTATTTTTGATTTCCATTTCTCATATTACTAAAGATGTTCAACATTTTTTCATATGTTTGTTGATTGCTTGTAGATCTTCTTCTGCGAAGTGTCTGTTCATTTCCTTAGCTCATTTGTTGATTGGATTATTTGTATTCTTGGTGTAGAGTTTTTTGAGTTCTTTATAGATTCTGGAGATTAGTGCTCTATCTGAAGTATGAGTGGCAAAGATTTTCTCCCACTCTGAAGGTTCTCTCTTCACATTGCTGATAATTTCCTTTGCTGAGAGAAAGGTGTTTAGTTTGAATCTATCCCAGTTATTGATTCTTGCTTTTATTTCTTGTGCTATGGGAGTCCTGTTAAGGAAGTCTGATCCTAAGCCAACAAGTTGAAGATTTGGACCTACTTTTTCTTCTATAAGATGCAGGGTCTCTGGTCTGATTCTGAGGTCCTTGATCCAGTTTGAGTTGAGTTTTGTGCAGGGTGAGAGATAGGGCTTTAGTTTCATTCTGCTGCATATGGATTTCCAATTTTCCCAGCATCATTTGTTGAAGAGGCTATCTTTTCTCCATTGCATATTTTTGGCACCTTCGTTTAGTATGAGAAAATTGAATTTATTTCAGTTTGTGTCCATGTCCTCTATTCTTACCATTGATCTACCTGTCTATTTTGTTGCCAATAACATGCCGATTTTGTTACTATTTCTCTGTAGTATAGCTAAAGTTCTGGTATCGCAATACCCCCTGCTTCACTCTTCCTGCTAAGGATTACTTTAGCTATTCTGGGTCTCTTATTATTCCAGATGAATTTCATAATTGCTTGCTCTATTTCTGTGTGGTACATCATTGGGATTTAATTGGAATTGCATTGAATCTGTACAGCACTTTTGGTAGTATGGCCATTTTGACAATATTAATTCTGCCTATCCAAGAACATGGGAGATCTTTCCATCTTCTAAGGTTTTCTTTAATTTCTTTCTTTAGTGTTCTATAGTTCTCATTGTAGAGGTCTTTCACCTCTTTTGTGAGATTGATTTCCAAGTATATTACTTTTTTCAAGGCTATTGTGAATGGAGTAATTTTCCTAACTTCTCTTTCTGCAGATTCATCACTTATGAATAAAAGTGCATTAGATTTATGAGCATTGATCTTATATCCCCCAACTTTACTGAATTCACGTATGAGTTCTAAAAGGTTTCTGGTGGAATTTTCCGGTTCCTCTAAATATATAATCATATCATCAGCAAATAGGGAGAGTTTGAATTCTTCTTTTCCTCTTCATGTCCTTTAAATTTCCTTGGTCTGTCTAATTGCTCTGGCTAGAGTCTCAAGAACAATGGTGAATAGAAGTGGTGAATGATGGCATCCCTGCCTTGTTTCAGATTTTAGGGGGAATGCTTTCAGTTTTTCACGATTTAGAATGATATTGGCCATGGGCTTAGCATAGATAGCCTTTATGATGTTAAGGAAGTTCCCACTATCCCTATTTTTTTGTGTGTTTTGAGCATGAAGGGATGCTGTATTTTATCAAATGCTTTTTCTGTATCTATTGTAATAATCATGTGATTCTTGACTTTAAGTCCTTTGATATGGTGAATTACATTTATTGATTTCTGGACTTTGAACCAACCTTGCATCCCTGGGATAAAACCCACTTGATTGTGGTGCGCTATCTTTTTAATATATTTTTGTATGCAATTTGCTAAGATTTGTTGAGAATTTTTGAATCAATGTTCAAAAGGATAAGGATATTGGTATGAAATTTTCTTTCCTCAATGTGTCTCTGTCTGGTTTAGGTACAGGGTGATATTGACTTCATAGAATGAGTTTGGGAGGGTTCCCTCCTCTTCTGTTTCATGAAATTCTTTGAGAAGTATTGGAATGAGCTCTTCTTTAAAGGTTTTGTAAAACTCGGCTGAGAACTCATCTGGTCCAGTACTTTTCTTTGTTGGTAGGCTTTTGATGACTTCTTCTATTTCATTACTTGAAATTGATCTATTTAAATTGCATATGTCCTTCTGGTTCAGTTTAGGTAATTCATATGTCTCTACATACCTGTTGATGTCTTCGAGATTTTCTATTTTGGTGGAGTATAGATTTTCCAAATAGCTTCTAATTATGTTTTGTATTTCACTAGTATCTGTTGTGATATTTCCTTGTTCATTCCAAATTTTAGTAATTTGACTTTTCTCCCTGTTTCTATTGCTAGTGTGGCTAAACGTTTATCAATTTTGTTTATTTTTTCAAAGAACCAACTATTTATTTTGTCAATTTTTTCGATTGTTTCTTTTGTTTCAATTTCATTTATTTCAGTTCTGATTTTAACTATTTCCTGTCTTCTACTACTTTTGGTGTTGCTCTGTTCTTTTTCTAGGGCTTTGAGCCATAGTGTTAGGTTGTTTATTTGTTGATTCTTTCTTCTTTTGTTGAATGCACTCCATGAAATAAATTTTCCCTAAGAACTGCTTTCATAGTGTCCCAGAGATTTTGATATGTTGTTTCTTTGTTCTCATTTACCTCTAAGAATTTTTTAATTTTCCTTCCTGATATCTCTGTTTTCTGTCCATCCTACAATAGCATATTTTTTAATCTCCAGGTGTTGGAGTAGTTTCTGTCTTTTACTCTGTTATTTATTTCTAATTTTAATCCTTTATGATCTGATAGACTGCAAGGTATTACCTCTATCTTCTTGTATTTGCTAACAGTAGGTTTGTGGCATAAAACATGGTCTATTTTAGAGAAGGATCCATGTGCTGCTGAGAAGAAAGTGTATTCACTCTTTGTTGCATGGTATATTCTATAAATGTCCGTTAAGTCTCAATGATTGATTGTGTTTTTGAGATCTATATTTTCTTTGTTCAATTTTTGTTTGGAGGATCTGTCCAGTGGTTGAGAGAGGTGTGTTAAAATCACCTAGTATTATTGTGTTGTGGTCTATTTGATTTCTGGCATTGAGAAGGATTTGTTTGACGTATATGGATGAGCCACTGTTTGGGGCATAGATATTTATGATTGTTATGTCTTGCTGATTTATGCTTCCCTTAAGCAGTATGAAATGTTCTTCTTTATCCATTCTAACTTTGGCTTGAAATCTACATTATCTGATATGAGGATCAATACTCCGGCTTTTTTGCTGTGTCCACGTGCATGGTATGTTTTTTCCCCATCCTTTCACCTTTACTCTGTGGGAATCTCTATGAGCTGAGTCTCTAGCAGGCAGTATATTGTTGGATCTTTCTTTTTAATCCAATCTGCCAGTCTATGTCTTTTGATTGATGAGTTCAGGCCATTAACATTCAGGGTTATTATTGACATATGATTTGTATTCCTGATCATTTGCCTCATTTTTGTTTTTGTTTTTCATTTTTTTTTTTTTTTTTTTTTTGACACGACTTGGTTTCTCCTTTATTTGGCTGCTCCCTTTAGGGTTGTTCCTCCCTTTGCCGATTTACATCATTGTTTTTGGTCTCTTCCTCATGGAATATTTTGTTGAGAATATTCTGTAGCACCAGCTTTCTTTCAGTAAATTCTTTTAGCTTTTGTTTATCATGGAAGGATTTTATTTTGTCATCAAATCTCAAGGTAAGTTTTGCTGGGTATAAGATTCTTGGTTGGCATCCGTTTTCTTTCAGGGCTTGAAAAATGTTGTTCCACGGCCTAGTAGCTTTTAGTGTCTGGATTGAAAAATCTGCTGATATTCTTATTGGTTTCTCCCTGAAGATAATTTGATTTTTTTTTTTCTCTCACAGCCTTTAAAATTCTGTCTTTATTTTGTATGTTAGGTATTTTCATTATAATGTGCCTTGGTGTGGGTCTATTGTAATTTTTTATATTTGGAGTCCTATAAGCTTCTTGTATTTGATTTTCCATTTTGTTCTTCAGATTTGGAAAATTTTCTGATATCATTTCATTGAATAGATTATTCATTCCTTTTATTTATTTCTGTGTGCCTTCCTCTATCTCAATAATTCTTAAATTTGGCCTTTTCATGATATCCCATAATTCTTGTAGATTCGGTTCATGATTTCCTACCATCTTCTCTGTTTGGTCAACTTTGTTTTCAGGTTTAAATGTTTTGTCTTCAATGCCTGAGGTTCTGTCTTCCAGGTGTTCTATCCTATTGTTTATACTTTCTGTGGAGTTCTTAATTTTGTTTATTGCTTCCTTCGTTTCAAGGATTTCTGTCTGTTTTTTTTTTTTTTTTCAGTATCTCTAACTCTTTACTGAAATGATCTTTTGCTTCCCACCTTAGCTCTTTTAACTGTTGAGTGGTGCCATCATTCAAAGCCTGCATTTGCTGTTTCATCTCATGTTTGCTTCTCTGATCATTTTAATTATGTACATTCTGAGCTCTGTTTGTGACATTTCTTCTGCCATGCTGTCATTGTATTTTATTGCTGTACCAACTAGGTTTGTTTGGGACATTTTCTTCCCTTGTTTTCTCATATTGGTCAGGTATCTACCCCTCTAGTAGTGAAACTCTGGTTTATTGCAGATTTCCTCTATTGACTAATATTGTCTCTGTAGATTTCCAATAACTCACCGCTTAGCCTTCAGTAGCCTGAAGTCTTGGAGGAACTTTATAATGCAGTGCTCCACAAGGAAGCTGCCTCTCTAGGGGTGGTGGCCTTCAGGTGGGGTATATTCCCTGTCAGTGGGCAGATGCGCCTCCACTTGTTGACTGATGGTCAGCCAAAGGGGATTAGACTGCAGACTGGGGCACATCTGATCTGGGCCTGTGTCTTTGGTTCTACTGCCCTGGTGGGAAAGCTTGCCCAGTGGGGAAGACTCACCCGATAGGGAAGTTTTGCTGGGCAGCTCTCCTCTGAGATGTTTTCTTCAATCCAGAACTACCCACCTGTACTGGGAAACCCTCCTCTGCAATGTTCTCAGGGGTCCTGACCTACAACCTGGGATGGGGAGCCTAGCCATGCGAGGGACTCCCTTGCTGAGCAGCCCTCCTCTGGTATGTTCCCTGGGGACCAGAGCTATCGCCTGGGCCTCGGACCCTCACTCTGCGACGAAGCCTCTGCAATGCTCCCGGCTGACTGGGTTCACGGCTCCAGCAGGGGAGTCTCACTGGGCCACTCTACTCCACGATGTTCCCTGTGTTTTGGGACTACTGCCCTATCCGGGGAGCCTGCCCAGTGGTAGAGACTCACCTGGTGGCTCTGAGTTGGTCCCGAGTCTCTCAATACCTCCTCTTCTTGGCTCCTGGGTCATGTCACAGGTCCTCTAGTCTCCTGTAGCTGTCTCAGGAAGGGAGCTGCCCTTCCAAAGATGATGGCCATGCCCTCAGGAATCATTCAAAATGTGTGCACCTGCTTATAAAGAAGCTGGGGAGCCTTAGCAAGAGTGCACTGAGTTAGCACAGAGGCAATTGCAGTGTCCCTCAGAAGTGGGGGGACGCAGGGAGGCAGGCTCAGCAATGATGCCCAACCTTGGTGTGGGGGAGTCAGGCTGGCTGGCCTACCCTCTGGCTAGCTCTGCAATGCAGGTGGGCTGGCTTGTCTGCTGGCTTGCTCTGCGATGGCAACCGACCTCTGCGTAGTGGTTGGGCAGGGTCACTCAGTGATGGCACCCGACCTCTGTGCGGGGGTCAGGCGGGGTCGCTCAGTGATGGCATCAGACTTCGGCCTGGTGGTTGTATGGGTTGGGTGTGCCCACCGGCTAGCTTGGCAATGCAGGCAGACTGAGTCACCTGCCAGCTCGCTCCACAACTGTGACCGACCCTATATGTTTTTTAAAAGAGCAATAAGGAGCAAAATATTATGTACTATGTCCTCACATTTGAATGTGTAAGTGTGTGTGTGTGTGTGTGTGTGTGTGTGTGTGTGCGCGTTTCTGTGTGTATTTTATGTCACCTACACTTTTAATTTTCTCATGTTTCCTTTCACAGTCTCCCTGGTAAGAATAATTGCTCACAATGTTCTTGGTGAAAGGTACCCTCTGGGCCCATGACATCTTGGATTTTTCTCATTCTTAGATAAATTATCTTGTTTCTAGGGAAATCTAAGTGCAAACCTGAGTCAAGACTGTTCATTGTACACTTCTAATAAGAACTCTGCCTTTGTAAATGTCTGCAAATCCCCACCACATAAACATTCACATTCTAGTCACTCTTGGGCCATTTTTCCTGGTAAACTTGGGCAGCTAGAACTAGTGAAGTAATAGGAAGTTTGTCCTTAGTAAGCCAACTAGGGAGTTTTAAAAGTGACGTTTCCTCTGGAAAAGGCCCATAGCTAGGCTGATGCCTGCATTTGCTTTCCTTCCCTCTTAAGTTATCAGGTAACTTTTCACTGCTGCCACTTCTCTGCCCTCTGGGTATCCATATTCTGAAAGATCTAGGAGAACTCTGTGCCAATTACTTATCCATTTGCTATATCTGGTTTTTGATCTTCTTCATGGAATAGCTCTGGGCTCCTTGGAAAACTTCTGCAACTGTGGCCTAATGAAAGTTGTTGGAATATGAAAGTTGTTGAAATACAATCAGACTCCAATGCTGAGCATCTTTTCCAGATCCATCCCTAATGTCAGGAACAATCAGTGGTTAATTCATCTTCTAGATTTTTCCAGGAAAATGTTAAAGCCATGGAACAGTGCCACAAAACTACAGATACACGTAACAAGTTCTTCCAGGGGCTCATGCCTAAGTCTGCAGTCTCTGTGCCTAAACTTAGAAGGTAGTATCACTCCAACCTCTTTCCTTTTAGGAGATCAAAACGGCAGATTTCCCCGAAGAAATCTCTTCACAAGTACTACCCACACACTAAGTGGATTTCATATCTAATATCTGATTCATGGGGCAAGGGTTGAAGATCTATTACCTAGAAAATATTTCCTTGTAGATTCTGCATAAGATTATCTGCCTGACCATTTTTAAATACATTGTATTATATTATTTTCTATTTTGATCTGGACTCCCTATAAAGGAGAACCTGAAACATAGGCTAATATGCATATATTGTATGGGAAAATGTCTAAGGGAACTGAATTTAAGACACAGGAAAAAAGAAAGAGAAGGGAACTTACAGCAAGATGCCTAATGAAGTCATCCTCCACTACATACTCCAGTTTGAGCGATCCCATGGAAATGGATGCTAAATCATGTAAGATGTTTTTCAAAATACTCCAGTCTGCAGCTGATCAAAATTTTCATCAGGGCACTTAATTCAAGGGCACCAATTGTGTTTCCTATGTAAAAGCATTTGTGCAAAAGGCAAAGGGTAGGAAGTAAGATGGTGCAGTGATATCACATTGAAGGAATTAGAACTTACACTGTAATGCGAAGTTGGTTAGCACGATTCTGCAGTAATTGGAGAAAAAGGAAAACTGACACTAAGAGCTGAAATGGAGCAAAGAAGGTGCCCAATATATGGGTGAGGCTTCCATTTCAATATCCTGTTATACATATGTATACATACATAAATTGGGAAGCCTACCTCAGAAATTATTAAGATAGCTCTATTTCGGTTGTCACATTGGACTCTGAGAGTGGGAGATAGAGATTTGCTTCCTTCTTTTACCTTTTTAAATTTTAAATTTGGAATTAGTAAGTTTAAAAATAAATTATAGAATTTCTTTTTAAATACCTGGGAGGTCTCCCAGGTATTTCTCCTGAACCCCATTCAACTTTCAATTTCTTCAATGTCACACATTTATAAAATTGGGTGATTATTATTCTGATATATTTGTAAAAATATCTTGTTAAATTATTGTTATTGAAACAATACATTGTTTTTAATGTTTTACACTTTTAAATAAGTGGTATCTTCTATCACCAATCAGCTTGCTATCATTGTTTTGGAATAAATATATTTGAAGATCATCCATGTTGAGACCCAGTCTTCTATTTCATTAGTGATAATTATTCTACAGTATTTCATATCAAGAATATAAACAGTATATATTTACACTTTAATTGAGGAACACTTACATTTTCTCAGCTTTTCTCTTTGCTATCCAAACTACTAAGCTGCTAGGTACATTATATATTTTTATATAAATATGTTTAAATTTATATAAAATATAAAATTTATATACATGTATATATAATGTGTATATATAATTTTATGTGATTAATATGCCAGATTGCTTTACAAGTAGGTTGCATAAATTTGTATTTTCACAACAGCATTAGTTGCTCTACCTTCTCTCTGCCAGTGGTGTTAGACTTGTTAAATGTTGTAAGCATAATGGATATGGAAAAGTATATCATATGGCTTTATTGGTTGTTTGCCTGATTGCCACCGAAGTTGAGCATCTTTTCAATGACATTGATTATTTTGGTTCCCCCCTTTCCAAATTGCCTAGTTTAAATCGCTGCCATTTTTTCAGTTAGATTTTTGTCTTTCTTGAATTTTTATGAGTTCTGTATATATTTTGGATACCGAATCACTAAAAATAATGTGCATCGCAAATATTCTCTCCATAGCTCTGATTTTTCACTTAAAGTTTTCTTACAGTTAATTTTATTGATCCAAAGTTTTAAATTTTAATGGAGTTGAACTCCTAAGTGTTTTTCTTTGATTTTTAGAAATACTTTCCTACCCTACTTCCTAAAACTTTGCTTCTATATTCTCTTTTAGAAAAACTTTAGAATATTGAGAATATTGTTTTCTTCATTTGGACTCTTTTTTTTTTTTTTTTTCCTACTTGGAATTGGTGTTTGTGTGTGTGCGTTCATATACTCAGAGCTGAGGCATAGAGTGTAAAAGGGTGTTTTGTATCAAAAATGTTTTTATTCTATGAGTATTACTTTTTGCTGTGCTGCACTAAAATTTACTGATGTTGTTTTGTTTGTTTGTTTTATTTGTTTGTTGTCATTGTTCTGTCAGATTAGAACTACCACAACATTCATACATGAAGATTGGGCATAAGGGTTTAACTTCTGGCTTATTCTACCCTACTATTTGTCTATTCCAATTTTAATTGCATGTTATTTTAATTCATACAGACTTATATTGACTTATATTAGTCTTGAAGAGTGGTATTGCATCTCAAATTGTTTAACTTTGATGTATCATTAGTGTAAGGTTTTTCATATGAATTTTAGGATCAACTTAAGAACTCTCAAAATAAGATACTCTCCAAGATTTTCTTTGAAAATATATGAAATTTGTGAATTAATTTAGTTAGAATGGATATTTTATGCAATGGAAAAGAAAACACATTTCACTGCCTTTTCTTTGAACATGACAAATGTTATAGTTGTGTTATTCTCCTTATATATTCTTCTCAATCCTAACTACTATATAAATTATTGGAAGTGGTATTGATTTTCTAAGAACCCATAATGTAAAGTTTTCTACTCTTTTTAAGAAAAACTAAAGAGAAGGGACCATTCTTCTTAACTGAGATTCCAAGAAGCTTGTGGTCCCCTGCAGTTACAGACACAATACTATGATCCTGACAGGGTCCTATGCAGTTATAAGCTCTCTCATGAATTATTTCTCATTCTCAGTGTGATATAAGTAGTCTTGAATGATATCCATTTCACCTATTGATCAAAAGAACAAATTTATTTCACTGTATCTGCAAAACAGACACATTTAAAAACATACATATGCCCTTGACATAATTACTGAGTACTCTTGAGCTTATGCTTTCACTATATTTGTTATGTATTTAACAAAAACCCCTTTAGTTTGTTCCCAAATCTATTAATTCCAACTATATGTGGTAATGAAATAACTATTACTGTTTATAGCAATTGCTCTGAGTATGAAAAATATTTCTCTTCAATAAAACATATTAAATGTTTTGCAAATAATAGAAGAATGAAATGATAAGAGTGAGAATTACTTATATATTTACATATTTTTGAATTGCAACTGTCATTTACTTTTTCAGGAATCTGCAATTTGTGCAGGACTTAGCAGAGGCAGCCTGACTCTTTTTCTTTGAAGCAACAACTGAGAGGGCTTAACTTGGGAATGGAGGGCTCACTTTCAAGACGGCTCACTTCCATGGATAGAAATTTGGTGGTAACTTTTAGCTAGTTCTCTGGGCCTTGGATTTTCTCCATGTGGGTTTCCACATGGACTGTTTTGGGATGCCTCATAAAATACTGACTGTGTTTAAAGTAAAAGGAAGTATCGCTTAAATAAGAAAAATTGAGTATTTGTACTTAAGGTTTATGATCTTGTTTTAAATAAAACAAAACTAGAAATAGCTGAAGGTGAATTATGAATACAGTTTTTGAAACAAATGGAAATTCACAATCTCAGTTGAGGGCATTTATTAAAAGAAAAACTCTGCTATGAAAATGTTGAACAAATTAATTATCAATTATGTTATTGGTAAAAGGAACATATTTAACAGGCATATATATTTTACATATGTAATTTTAACTAGTCTTGTGCTTCAGGTAATTTGTTTGCTTATTCATTGTACAGACTTGAAATCTACACAATCAAGTATTTTCTACAAAGTTTTGGCTTCCCCTTGACATGTTTTAAGTGCTCTCTGTTGCTCTAAACCCCATTTCTCTCCTACTCTAATGTGAAATAGCTGCATCTCTTCTCTACAAGTCAGAATTCTCTGCATGCTGTGACAATTACAGGGTATTTAAAATGAATGTTTTGAAAAGAATAATCTTGTCCTTAAATTGAAAATAGCTTCTCCTTTGAGCCAAATGTGGATAAACAAAAAGTATTGGAAAAGCTTCATTCAACAGAGCCCCTGAAGCACTGCCACTGGGCAATACCTTTTTATTTCTTCATATCCAACACATTTGGTACTACGCATGTTATTGGGCATGCGGTGGATTCTCCACAAACATACTGTAAGTCACAATTTTTTTAATATTTAGGGTCTTATTATGCAACTAGATGTGTACATACACACACACACACACACACACACATATATACATATATAGAGAGAGAAAGAGATAAATATATAGATATAGATATACAGATATAGATATGCAGATATACTAACAGCTAGTTTAAAGGTTGTCATTAATTTTCTGATTTTAGATGTAGAAACATTAATTTCACTTTAGAATATATTACTACTATTACTACTACTACTAGTACTACTGTTGTTAGTTTTTGCTTGGCTGGTTGGATTATCACTGCAATCAATTAGTTTTTATAAACAGTGAACGAGAAACTCCCACTAGTGTTGCTGGAGAAAAATTTAAGGTCAAAGTTTGAATGCAGACATTATAGTCAAGATTTTATCTATTCATTTCTTTCTTTCTATTTATCTATATATCTATCTATGCAATACCAATTTATCTATCTTTAACTTTAGTGTAAAGAATCAAGAGCATAATTCTAGCTAATATCAGGAATTTTGTTTCTTTATATTTTAAAGTAATATTCCTGATGGTTCTTTGGCTAACTATACATTTACTCTTTTCTTTTGTTTATTATCTCTGATGGAGAATAATCATTGCAATTTAAGAAATTTACCATTAAAATTTAAAAATAGTATTCATATTCTTAGTTATTTAATAGTTAATATTTTTGTTAAAAGTATCCAAAAATGCATATTGAAAGATCTATAAAACTCTAGTGAGTTTTAAGATGTTGGATAAATGTGTACTTTTGAAAAATAAAATATTTTAATAAAAGGTCTAAGTTTTTTTGAATCATATATTAGAATTCAACAAATACATCTTTATTCAAATATCAAATGACATCATTTTGACTAAGTCAAAAATTGAAAGTAGTTATTAACTTCATAGCATGAACAAGTGGGTTATAAGTATAAATCTAAAGCTTAAGGCAGTAATGGCTACTGTAATTTTATTATTATAAAATTTGTAGTCACATTTCTAAAATTTTCCTTTTTGTTCAGTAATACCACTTTCTCAGCATTTTCATGAGGTGATTGATCCTGCCTCATTAATGATAAAGTATCAACTGACGTCCATGGAGATGAGACATTTTTGGGAAACATAACTCTTCAATATCTTTTGATTATTTTTAATGCTGTATTTTACTGGTTTACTATGAGTGATCATGGGTGTTGTTTGATCTAAATTTTTCATTCACAGGAAGTTTGTGGTGTCATAGTTTACGGTTTACTTTTTATTCCTTCTTAATATCATGCATTTTAAAATATACTTGAAAGACTCACAGCCTAAGTGGAATTAAATATCTAATGGCTAACTGTATTTTAGGCTTTTTTCATGCTTAATTCCAGAGATGCTAACTAATATTCAGTTCAGTTCTATAAGAAATGCAAGGATAACATATTATATTTCCATGTTTCTACCTAGAATTGTTCTTTATATTTTTAATGCTTTCCTAAAAATTATAGAATTATATCTCAATATAAATTGAATAATGCACAATTTTATAATGTTAAATTTATTCTCGATATATTTCTCTATTTTACCCTATACAGTTGCTTCCTTAGGCTACCACACAACTAATTATAAATGTTATGCGTTAAAGCAACATTAGTTTACTTATTTCACAATTCTGAAGGTTAGTAATTTGAAGTTAAACTGTTAAAAGTGTTGGGTCCCTCTGGAGGCATGGAGGGAGAAATTATACATGCCTCTGTCTGAGCTTCTGTTAGTTGCCAGCAATTTGTCTCATTATTGGCTATTAGAGACATAAAACGTCTACCTCCATCTGCACACTATCTCTGTGTGCATTCTAGTGTCACTAAAGGACACTGCCATTGGATTTACAGCTTACCCTTCTCTTGCACAACATCATCTTGATCCTTATCTTAATTACCTCTTTACAGGGCCAATTTCTATTTAATTTCATATTCTGAGTTTCCCAGTAGATATGAACTTTGAAGACAAACTATTCAATTCATTTCAATCATATTTATTTATGCCCCAAATTCATGTCTGCCCCATGTGCAAAATATACTCACTCTATCATTTCATCTCCCAAAGTCTTAGCATCAACTTTGATCCAAAACTCCATCTATATGTAAACACTCAGAAAGTACCAACTTGCATAATCTAAATCAGATATGGAGAGAACTCTGAGGATGATTCATCCTGGGGCAAAACTGCTCTCCATTTGTAAACATAAAGAATTGGAAAATAATTTCTTTACTTCCAAAATACAAATAGTAGGTCATCATAGAATAGATAGTCCCTATTGCTATAAGTAAAAATTAGTAGAAATAAAGGAATCACCATTTCTAAGCAAGTTTGAAATTTGGCGGGGCAAATTTCATCAGGTTTTAGGACCTGAAGATCGTCAGCTGTGGCTTAAAGTTAGGTCCTCTGAACTTCAACAATCAGAAATACCCTCTCTGACTTCTGCCTCTGCATCCACAGCTCTCTTTTTTTCTTGAAGGCTATCTTTATTAGTTCACTTCTTGCTTGTACAACTTTGGGAGTCCAACAGCTTTCTTTCATTTTGTATAATCTTTGACTCTTTTGGCTCATGTTGTGTGTTTCTGCTCATATAATGTTTTCAAAAACATTACAGATCTCCCATGTATGTTAAATAATCAATACGACTGGACAAGACTGTGCTCCACATATACTTCCTGATTAATCCCATCTATATTTCTGGAGACCACTGAGATGGAACTGTTACTTATATAACTTACCTTTGTAGCAAAACATTGTTCAGTCACACCATTGCCCTTTGTACAGAGCACACGTTTTCAATCAATGCAAGCAAGGCTTTTCAAAGCAACAAGCACTGTTTATTTTTATTTTTAATTTGACTCCTTTACAATCGATTTATTTTCTTTCATATTTTACAGTAAATAGAAAGGACAATTCAGACTGTGCCTTTCATACTGCTTGGAAATCTCCTCAGCTGAATATCCAAATCCATAGCCATCAAGGTATACTTTCTACTCAACAGTAGAATAAAATTCAGTCATGTTTTCTGCCACTTTATAACAAGGATCATCTTTCTTCCAGGATCCAATTATATGTTCCTCATTTCCTTCAGAGACCTCAGCAGAAGTTGTTTAATGCTTTCGTTTCTACAAATATTATGTCCATGATGATATATATTTATTCTCTTCTCTCCCCCTCCCTATGAGACCTCCCCAGAATCATCTTTCATATCCATATCTACTAACAGTCTCATTACAGCAATCTAGGTGGGATTCTTTTTTCCTATCATAAGTCTAAAAATTCATCCAACCTCAGTTGGTTACCTAATTTCAAAGCATAATTTAGATGTTTGTTGCAGAAGCAGCCTACTTATCAATACCAAAGTGTATATTAGTATCCTAAGGATGGAACAATAAATCATCACACAATTGGTGATTAAAACCAACAGAGGTTTATTTTCTCATAGTTATGGAGACCAGACATCCAAAATTAAGTGATCAGCATTATTGGTGCCTTCTACAGAGTTGGGCAAATATTATCCCATTCCTGTCTATTACATTTTCTATGTTGCTAGCTATCAGCTTCCCTTGACATATAGACACCCCACTCCAACTCTGCATCCATTTTCTCTCTGCCTTCTTCTCTGTGTCACTCTGTACCTCTTACATTTCTTACAAGGATATTATATTCCTTATGTTGGATTTAATATCCATCCTAACACACGACCATCTCATCTTGAACCTTATTTTAATTACATTTTCAAAACTCTGATTTTTTAATCTCATTCTGAGATTATAGGTTGACATGAATTGTTTTGAATGGCACTATTCAACCTACCACATTGAAGTGAGTGTATTAATACCTTTCTGTTTGTGAATTAGCATTTTTTCAAGAGAATATTGCCATAGATTTTAATCTTGAAATGATAGATATGTATTATACTTCAATGCAGTGATGAAAGAATGCATGCAAATAAAAAGAAATGAAAAAAATTATTTTGAGTTGTATTTGGAAAGTTTGCCTATATTTGGAAATTATTATTTAGGTGTTAGAGATGCACACATAGCAAAGATGAATCCTGAGGGTACTAGAAACACTTAACATGATTAACTTACATAATTAAAATGACATTGTCAGTGAGCAAATGACAATATGATCAGCCTTTGAAAGGCAAGAAGACAAAAAAAAAAAAAAAAAAAGAAAAGAAAAACCAAAAAACAGCAAACCAACAAACACCTAAATGGGAAATACAAGCCAATAAATACTTCAGAGCACTAATGGAATATCAGACATTGTCTGAAAATCCCAGATCTATTAAAGTGTCTGTGTGTCATTTACAGAAGAAAAAATGTGTAACTACTCAAACCCCCATTTAAGAAGAGCCAAATTTTTCACTTATGAGTTCTCCGTAAGGAGATAAACAATTTATATATATTAGGTCTTTTTATTTGTCTTATTTTTATTTATTTATTGAAAAATTAGGGATCAGTGATGATAGCAATAATTAGCACCACAAATATAAGTTTCCATTTAAAATGCTTTCTACGTGTGAGCATATTCACTGGTAAAATATGCAATAAATCTATTCGGTTTTCCATTAAAACCTCAATTATTTATTAGTGTATCAGTGTATATATTCAACTCTATAGGAAATGGAAGTTTGATTTAAGGTCAAATGAGTGAATGTTTTCTCTAGATGTACACCAATTTATATGGTATTGTCAGGGAAGAACTTGTAAGTGGAACAGCATTGATTTGGGGTACTTAAAATGCGGCTGGAAGGGCTTTTTAAACCAGGCTTCAGTCCTATCCACAGATGCACCAAACTGAGCTGTCTTCACATACACACCCCTCACATTCTGACCTTGTGACCTGGCTCAATGGAAAGTTCTGCAAGGAAATTCACCAGTGATTGTAAGTTTGTGAAATCACCCACAGACCTTCCTGAAACAGCTGAATCCCATTCTTCCAGGACAGTTTGAACTTTGCAACACCAATTACACTTTTTTACACACAAGACACATAATTATCAGCACCCTCTACAGTTTAAAGTGTAAAAACAGCCACCATCCTATGAAACCTGGGGACACATTTTTCAAGATAACTTGAGTTTGCTGTTTACAAGATTACAATCCTAGTAAGCCCCAAATAAATGCAATTTTCTTTGTTCTTGACCAGTATGTTTTTCTCTCTCTTGACATTATCCATTTGCCACAGTTACTTTAATTTAAATTAATTATGTTAGATAAGATTAAAAATTCATCTCCTTTGACTCAGTAGTCACATATGGTTAGTGGCTGCCATATTGGCAAAACAGATATAGTAGATTGTCATTATAGCTGAAAAGTTCCACTGGACTGGATATCACTGCTCCAGAGAAATTTATGGTCTGTGCTATTAAATATAAATCTCATATATATGAGATATGTATGTTACATATTATATATTATATGTGTAATATATTATATACAAAATTATTTAGGTATTTATAAGTTAACATGTTTTACATGATAATAAAGCAGTGCTAGGTGGCCAAAAATGAAATGTGCTAATAACCAGTCCACTATGATGCTGTACCTGCTTATTTTTGGCTGCAATAGAATTTGTTACTGAATTAAAAACTTCATCTCTTCAAAAATACATGAATAGCAATGTAGACTCCTGAAATTTGATTACTAAAAACAAGAACTGTGGTTCATTTGAAGCATTGGTCATAAGGCTGAGAAAGAAGAGACAGTCTACTCTTTCACTGGAAATTTACACACAGATAAAGTGAAACACTCGTCAGAGTGATGAATGAATTTCTTGTTATCTTACTGTCTATATCATTTGCAGTCCACATTCCCAAACAATACTCAGATTATAAACAGAATTCAAAAGGGATAATTGTTCTGCATATTGTATCTCAGATCAACAAATATGAGAGATTTTTGTACACACACACACAACAGATTGATTTCACTGTTACTTTATTACTCTTAGAATTTATGAAATTTTTGCCACACAAAATACAAAGCTTATTTCTAACCATGAGTCAGTTTGGGACCTTTGTTTCTTCTGCATTCATGCTGTATTTTGTCTTTCAGATTTATACAGTATCTTAGCTATGTAGAACTACGCAAAATTTATTTAGAAATGTGGAAGTTTTAGAGTCCGGTGAGATGAAATGTTAGGACATTTTGCGTTAGTAAAATGAGCCCAACAGATGCGTATGTAGAATGCTAGGTCTTGGTTATTTGCACAACATTATGCATGTCCTCCACTGTGGCACATTTGGTATATTGGGGTGTCTTCTATTTGAGGCAGATCACCTGCAATATGAGTCCCAGAGAAGTGGAGCAGATCTAGAATCACAGCAATAGATTCGGGTCTTATCACTGCTGTAGAACTTTGACCAAACCGTTTTGACCTTACTGAACTTCGGTTAGATTATCCAAAGCATGTAATAACAAAACATTCACTGCTTGATATTTGATAGTTAAATGGCATGAAACCAATTATAAGAAGATTACCATCTATGTCTACTGTTCATTGTGTATATACCAGGCCTTGGAAAAAAAATGTTACAGATACACTATCTCATTAAACTGTTTATGTAAAAAGTTATATCATTTTATCAATGATAATAATTTTATCAATTTAGAAGATTGATAGGATAAATCCAGTACTGTAGAATACTTAAATAACCTCATAGGGTATGGTTATGATTGAATGGAATTTGTCTGATTTCAGTCTGTAATATCATATATGTAAAGGTGTGATACACACATATGTAAAGACTCTTGAGATTCAAGATGGCGGACTAGAGGGTGGCTGCGTTTCGTGTTGCTCCAGGACTCAGGACTCAAGAAGAGGAGATATAGAGAGCCTTGGGACCAACTCAAACCAGCCGGGCGAGAATCTCCCACTGGGCAGACGTCCCGGACGGGGCAGGAGCCCTGGACGGGGCGGTAGCCCCAAAAGCAGGGATCTTTGCAAAGTAGAACGGCCACGAGGCGCCCCTCCCCCTGCCGGAGCAGTGATCACAGACGCTGGGAGCATTGAAGAGGGGGCTGCCCAGAGGAGAAGGAGAAATACGGGCTCGGCACGTCGCTTGGAATTGGATCAGCTGCGCCAGGGCTCCGGGCGGCTATCCGGAGGAGCAGCGTGGGTTCAGGACTCAAGAAAAGGAGATACTGAGAGACTTGGGACCAACTCAAAGAAGCTGGGTGAGTGTTTCCCACTGGGCAGGCGGACGGGGCGGTAGCCCCTGGACAGGGCGGTAACCCCGAAAGCAGGGATCATTGCAAAGTAGAACTGCCGGCGAGGCGCCCCTCCCCCCGCCAGAGCAGTGACCGCAGACAGCTGGGAGCATTGAAGAGGTGGCTGTTCACCACAGCGCTTAGACTCGGCGCAACCCACCCGCGCTCTGGGAGGCTGCCCAAAGGAGAAGGTGCTTGGTGAGCTGTTTGGACTGAACGTGACCACCCCTGAACACAGGGGGCTGCCCAGAGGAGAAGGAGAAATACGGGCTTGGCACGTCGCTTGGAATTGGAACAGCTGCGCCAGGGCTCTGGGCGGCTATTCAGTGGAACAGCGTGGTGAGTGGTTTGGCCCCAGAGCATCCACTCCTGAACATAGGGGGTTGTCTGGAGAAGGAGGAGGAGCGCGGCGGGGTGCTTGGGCTCGAAGTGACTGCACCAGGGCTACGGGAGGCAATCGGGACAAGAAGGTGCACAGTGAGTTCTTGGGACTCGTGATGCACCAGATCTCTGGGTAACTGCCTGGTGGAGAAAGTGGTGCGTGGTGGGTCACTTGGTCTTAGAGCGACGGCACGGAACAACAGGTGGCTGCCGGAGGAAAAGGCGTGTGGCGGGTCACTGGGACTCGGAGCGATTGTAAGGGGCTCCAGGTGGCTGCTCAGAGGAGGGGCCGCATAGCCAGGTGAAAAGTGCAGAGCAGGGTCCTAGACGGCTTCTTGGTGGAAGGGCCCCACAGACAAACTGAGGGGCGGAGCGAAGGCTCCAGGACTGCAGGCAGCTTCTCTGAGGAGAGGCAGCCGAAGGAGATTCATTTGTGAAGGGTGAGGCTTCCAGGCCCAGGAGGTAGGTCCGGGTCCCTGGGATCATTGCAGAAGAAGGCTGCCCAGCCCAGGCGGTAGTTGTGAATTGAACGGAACCTCTGGGAGGAAAACCGACCAGCGAGACCTCCCCACCAGGTGACTCCTCCCTGTTGGGTGAGGTTCTCCCAAAAGGACCATAAAATCAGAGACACAGGCCCAAACTGGTCTTGCATCAGCCCACAACCTACTTCCCTTCTGGATGACCATTCATCAGCAAGTGAAGGTACCCCTGCCCACTAGCAGGGAATATACCCCACCAGAAGGCCACCACCCCTAGGGAGTCAGCTCCCTTGTGGAGCACTGCATTATCAACTTCCTCCAAGATTTCAGGCTACTGAAGACTAAGAGGGGATATAATAGAAATCTTCAGGGATATTATAAGACAATAGAGGAAATCTGCAATATCACAGCGGTCAACTGATACCTGAACAATATGAGAAAACAAGGAAAGAAAATGCTGCAAACAAATCTAGATGTTACATCAATGAAACCCAACGACAGCATGGCAGAAGAAATGACAGAAAGGGAGTTCAGAATGTACATAATTAAAATGCTCAGGGAAGCAAATGACGAGATGCAAGAGCAAATGCAGGCACTGAATGATCGCACCAATCGACAGTTAAAAGAGCAAATACAGGAAGCAAAAGATCACTTCAATAAAGAGTTAGAGATATTGAAAAAAAACCAAACAGAAATCCTTGAAATGAAGGAAACAATAAACCAAATTAAGAACTCCATAGAAAGCATAACCAATAGAATAGAACACCTGGAAGACAGAACATCAGACATTGAAGATAAAATATTTAACCTTGAAAACAAAGTTGAACAAACAGAGAAGATGGTAAGAAATCATGAACAGAATCTCCAAGAACTATGGGATATCATGAAGAGACCAAATCTGAGAATTATTGGAATTGAGGAAGGCTTAGAGAAACAGACCAAAGGAATGAACAATCTATTCAATGAAATACTATCAGAAAATTTCCCAAATCTGAAGAATGAAATGGAAGATCAAGTACAAGAGGCTTATAGGACTCCAAATATACAAAATTACAACAGACCCACACCAAGGCACATTATAATGAAAATGCCCAACATACAAAATAAAGACAGAATTTTAAAGGCCGCAAGAGAGAGGAATCAAATTACATTCAGGGGGAAACCAATACGGATATCAGCAGATTATTCAATCCAGACCCTAAAAGCTAGAAGGGCCTGGAACAACATTTTTCAAGCCCTGAAAGAAAATGGATGCCAACCAAGAATCTTATACCCAGCAAAACTTACCTTCAAATTTGATGATGAAATAAAATCCTTCCATGATAAACAAAAGCTAAAAGAATTTACAAAAAGAAAGCCAGCATTACAGAACATTCTCAGCAAAATATTCCATGAGGAAGAGATGAAAAACAAAGAAACAAATCAGCAATGGGAGGAACCATCCTAAAGGAATTGTCAAATAAAGGAAGAACCAAGTCGTCTCAAAATAAATAAATAAATAAATAAATAAATAAATAAATAAATAAATAAAATGAACCAAATGACCGGGAATACTAATCATATCTCAATAATAACCCTGAATATTAATGGTCTGAACTCATCAATCAAAAGACATAGACTGGCAGATTGGATCAAAAAGAAAGATCCAACAATATGTTGCCTGCAAGAGACTCACCTCGTAGAAAGAGATACACATAGACTAAAGGTGAAAGGATGGGGGAAAACATATCATGCACATGGACTCAGCAAAAAAGCTGGGGTATCCATCCTCATTACAGATAAGGTGGACTTCAAGTCAAAACTAGTCAAAAGGGATAAAGAAGGACATTACATACTGCTTAAGGGAACCATAAATCAGCAAGACATAACAATCATAAACATCTATGCCCCAAACAGTGGCTCATCCATGTATGTCAAACAAATCCTTCTCAATTTCAGAAACCAAATAGACCATAACACAATAATACTAGGTGATTTTAACACGCCTCTCTCACCACTGGACAGATCTTCCAAACAAAAATTGAACAAAGAAACCATAGATCTCAATAACACAATCAATAATTTAGACTTAACGGACATTTATAGAATATACCATCCAACCAAGAGCGAATACACTTTCTTCTCAGCAGCACATGGATCCTTCTCTAAAATAGACCATATATTATGCCACAAAGCTAATGTAAGCAAATACAAGAAGATAGAGACACTACCTTGTATTCTATCAGATCATAATGGTTTGAAGTTAGAAATAAATGAAAGAGTAAAAAACAGAAGCTACTCCAACACCTGGAGATTAAACAATATGCTATTACATGATGAATGGATAACAGAAGATATTAGGAAGGAAATTAAAAAATTCCTAGAGGTAAATGAGAACAAAGAAACATCATATCAAAATCTTTGGGACACTATGAAAGCAGTACTTAGAGGAAAATTTATTTCATGGAGCGCATTCAATAAAAGAAGTAAAAATCAACAAATAAACAACCTAACACTTCAGCTCAAAGCCCTAGAAAAAGAAGAACAGACCAACACCAAAAGTAGTAGAAGACAGGAAATAGTTAAACTCAGAGCTGAAATCAACGAAATTGAAACAAAAGAAACTATACAAAAAATTGACAAAATAAATAGTTGGTTCTTTGAAAAAATAAACAAAATTGATAAACCCTTAGCCACTCTAACAAAGAGAAGACGAGAGAAAACCCAAATCACCAAAATTCGGAATGAACAAGGAAATATCACAACAGACACGATTGAAATACAAAACATAATTAGAAGCTATTTTGAAAATCTATATTCTAACCAAATAGAAAATTTCGAAGACATCAACAGGTTTCTAGAGACATATGAATTCCCTAAATTGAGCCAGGAGGACATACAAAATTTAAATAGATCAATTTCAAGTAATGAAGTAGAAGAGGTCATCAAAAGCCTACCAACAAAGAAAAGTCCAGGACCAGACGGGTTCTCAGCTGAGTTCTACAAAATCTTTAAAGAAGAGCTCATTCCAATACTTCTCAAAGTATTCCATGAAATAGAAGAGGAGGGTACCCTCCCAAACTCATTCTATGAAACCAATATTACCTTGATACCCAAGCCAGACAGAGATAAATCGAGGAAAGAAAATTTCAGACCAATATCATTAATGAACATTGACGCAAAAATTCTCAATAAAATTTTAGCAAATCGCATACAAAAATATATTAAAAAGATAGTGCACCACGATCAAGTGGGTTTTATCCCAGGGATGCAAGGTTGGTTCAACATCCGGAAATCAATAAATGTAATTCACCATATCAATAGACTTAAAGTCAAGAACCACATGATTATTTCAATAGATGCAGAAAAAGCATTTGATAAAATACAACACCCCTTCATGCTCAAAACACTAGAAAAAATAGGGATAGTGGGAACATTCCTTAACATTGTAAAGGCCATCTATGCTAAGCCCATGGCTAATATCATTCTAAACGGTGAAAAACTGAAAGCATTCCCCCTAAAAACTGGAACAAGACAGGGATGCCCTCTTTCACCACTCCTATTCAATATCGTTCTTGAGACTCTAGCCAGAGCAATTAGACAGACCAAGGAAATTAAAGGAATACGAATAGGAAAAGAAGAACTCAAACTATCCCTATTTGCGGATGATATGATTATATACTTAGAGGAACCAGGAAATTCCACCAGAAAACTGTTAGAACTCATAAGTGAATTCAGTAAAGTGGCAGGTTACAAGATCAATGCTCATAAATCCAATGCATTTTTATACATAAGTGAGGAATCCTCAGAAAGAGAAATTATGAAAACCACCCCATTCACCATAGCATCGAAAAAAATAAAATACTTGGGAATCAATCTCACAAAAGAAGTAAAAGACCTCTACAATGAGAACTACAGAACACTAAAGAAAGAAATCGAAGAAAACCTTAGAAGATGGAAAGATCTCCCATGTTCTTGGATAGGCCGAATTAATATTGTCAAAATGGCCATACTTCCAAAAGTGCTATACAGATTCAATGCAATCCCAATTAAAATTCCAATAACGTACCTTACAGAAATAGAGCAAGCAATCATGAAATTCATCTGGAAGAATAAGAAACCCAGAATAGCTAAAGCAATCCTTCGCAGGAAAAATGAAGCAGGGGGTATCGCAATACCCGAACTTCAACTTTATTACAAAGCAATAGTAACAAAGACGGCATGGTACTGGTACCAAAATAGACAGGTAGATCAATGGTACAGAATAGAGGACACGGACACAAACCCAAATAAATACAACTTTCTAATACTAGACAAAGGTGCCAAAAATATGCAATGGAGAAAAGATAGCCTCTTCAACAAATGGTGCTGGGAGAATTGGAAATCCATATGCAACAGAATGAAACTAAACCCATATCTCTCACCCTGCACAAAACTCAACTCAAAATGGATTAAGGACCTTGGAATCAGACCAGAGACTCTGCAGATTATAGAAGAAAAAGTAGGTCCCGATCTTCAACATGTCGGGCTAGGACCAGACTTCCTCAACAGGACTCCCATAGCACAAGAAATAAAAGCAAGAATCAATAACTGGGATAGATTCAAACTAAAAAGCTTTCTCTCAGCAAAGGAAACTATCAGTAATGTGAAGAAAGAGCCTACAGAGTGGGAGAATATCTTTGCCAATCATACTTCAGATAGAGCACTAATCTCCAGAATCTATAAAGAACTCAAAAAACTCTACATCAAGAATACAAATAATCCAATCGACAAATGGGCTAAGGAAATGAACAGACACTTCACAGAAGAAGATGTACAAGCAATCAATAAACATATGAAAAAATGTTCAACATCTCTAGTAATAAGAGAAATGCAAATCAAAACCACCCTAAGATTCCATCTCACCCCAATTAGAATGGCGATTATCAAAAATACAAGCAACAGGTGTTGGCGAGGATGTGGGGAGAAAGGTACACTCATACATTGCTGGTGGGGCTGCAAATTAGTGCAGCCACTCTGGAAAGCAGTGTGGAGATTCCTTAGAAAACTTGGAATGGACCCTCCATTTGACCCAGCTATCCCACTCCTTGGCCTATACCCAAAGGATCTAAAATCAGCATACTACAGAGATACAGCCACATCAATGTTCATAGCTGCTCAATTCACAATAGCCAGACTATGGAACCAACCTAGATGCCCTTCAATTGACGAGTGGATAAAGAAACTGTGGTATATATACACAATGGAATATTACTCAGCCATAAAGAATGACAAAATTATGGCATTTGCAGGCAAATGGATGAAATTGGAGAATATCATGCTAAGTGAGATAAGCCAATCTCAAAAAGACAAGGGACGAATGATATCGCTAATAAGTGGAGGATGACACATAATGGGGGGGAGGGAAGGGTTAGTGTTAGGGTTAGAGATAGGGTTAGGGAGGGGGGCAAGTATGGAGGAAGAAAGTACTGTATAGAGGGTAAAGAGGGATGGGAGGGGTGGGGGGAAGGGGAAAAATAATAGAATGAATCAAACAACATTATTGTATGTGGATTTATGATTACACAAATGGTATGCCTTTGCGCCATGTACAAAGAGAGAGACAACATGTATCCCATTTGTTTACAATAAAATAAAATAAAATAAAAAAAAAAAAAAAAAAGACTCTTGAAGACAATTAAGCACATGAAGATCATTGCTACTTCAGGAAGTCTAAAGAACTTATCTGGGATGATCATTGACCTCCCCTTCTTCATTTTGAAGATACACCTGTCTTTCATAATGCCTAATTGTTCTTTTCTTTTTAGCTGTTCTTTTACCTGCTGATAGATTTCTATGTGACTTCCTATATGCTATGCTCCAAGAAGAGAAAGATTTTACATAATTCATAACTTTTTATTTTTAGCAACACTGATTGCCTTTTATATTTATTCACTGCCATTTAAAATGACTAAAATTTTTAAAATTTTATTTACCTCTCTTAGGTGGAGTAGCTTGTGATTTTGTACAAGGAGTTGGAATATAATTATTATTCCCATCTGACTGCCCTGGTGACATTCCAAAGAGTATTAGTAGGTGTCTGAGGATTGGAATACACATTTTTCCTTCATTCATATTTCCTGTTTCTTTCTTCTAAACTAAACACTATATCATAGGACTGATTGCAGGAGAAATACATTCAGGGTCACAATGAGAAAATATTCCTGAAAAGACAAATCACACCGTTTCTGTTGGTTCTCTCTCGACATCATGAACCCAAACTCTACTCATCATTCTCAACCCAAATATCCTCTCCCTCACCAGTGGGGCACTCTTTTATATTTATTTTTTTAAATAATAAGCTAGGGATTATTTTTAGTTTTGTTTTTGTATGCTGCTACTATATAAATACCACCTGCTTATGCTTTTGAGAGTCTCTTCATTGCCTTGATTGTAGTTACTATACTTCTTCATGAGGTGTTTGAGGCCCTTCAGTATCTGGCCTCTGCACATCATCCTGTCCCAACCAACAGGCTGACGATTGGACATGACTTTCTACAACTTGAGCTTTCGGGCCTCCCTGACATCTCACATCAGGCTGTCTTCTAGTTGGTACTTAATAGGTGTTTACTTAGCTCCATTAAAATCACTGAAGAGTAACCTCATATTATTTTATTTCCCACTACTCCCTTTGTTTAGGAAATAAACAAACTGTGGTTACTTTGATTATTACAACATACAGTGTATTTTTATCCCTTCTGACTAAAGGCATCCATTTAATGAAGAGACTGTCTCATTCACCTCGGTGACTGTCAAGATAGGATGCCCGACGCTGAGTGAATTGCCCCCTTCATAGCTCCTTCTTAAAGGATGTGAGAAAGGTTAGATTTACACTCTGAATACCCATGACATCAACATAAATCCTAAACACAATCCAGTAATCCAGAGTGGATTTAATTATTTGTATTAGATTAAGTAGGAAGTCGCTTTCAACTTTCAGACCTCTGTGTCTGTGAGCCTGCGATCTTTAAACAGAGTTCCAAGTCAGATCCATCTGTAAAGAACTGCTCATGTCTTTTCAGGTCATCCACCCTTCTTGTGAACACACCCACCAGATATTCCGGCATCACAGAAACCCACATAGTCAGTAGTTAAGTTGAGCCCTTACTTGGTACCCAATGTTGATGAGAAACTATGAGCTACTCATCATTAAAACCCAACAATAAACCAGCGTATGGCTGTGTAATTTTTTCCTATTTTGTACATAAAAAACTGAAACTCAGAGAGGGTTAAGGGATTTGTCCAAATCTTCCAATTAACAATTTCTAGATCTAGGATTCAATTTAATATCTGTCTGTCATCAAACTGTATAGAATTCACTACTATGTGACTATGATATAGACTTAACTCATTACCTATATATATTTCAATGATAGAAATGAAAATTCAAGGACTTGATAAATGACAAACCATACATGTTTTGGAGGTCTTCATAAGAATTATCAGATGGTAAATAGACTTTTGCATTCTCATTTTCCTGACAAAACTAAAGTCATTAATATGCCTTTATAAACATGGAAAATGTCAGCAATTCTCTTCTTTGATTTTATTTTACCTAGTGTCTTCACATTGTTTAATTTCCTAAATAGTTTGCCTATAAGGGAAGAAAAATCTCTGATAAGGTTGACATAAGATTCTAGTTCTCTTGACAGTTACATTACTCAGAGTAAATGAATTAATCGACTTGAACATTCATATTCTATTCTTTTGTGGGCAATGTTAGTGTGAGTTTTGTAAGTCTAAGTTAGTGTCCATTTTTAAAATCAATTCTAGGAGAGTCAAGAAAATAATATAATTATTTCAGTTTTGGAAATGAGACCACATATTATATTATATTACATATATTATTATATTATATATTATATATAATATAATATTATATTAATATATAATATTATTATTATATTACATATAATGAGACCATCTACCTTGGAGAATAATCTTGAGAACAAATTTCATACTTAAATTAAGGCTAACTTGAACAGTCTTTCCTTTTTTTTTTTTTTTTCTCACCTTCTTTGTAATGATTTCACAATAAGAAATTAAACCAGAAAATTAATTAGATAAAGATTCAAAATAGAGCAATATGTTATATAGGTAATGTCATAATGGACACAATAGGAAAGAGTTTGAAAAGAATGTTACATCTGCAGAGGAGCAACACTTGAAGGGAAGAAGTGGAACAGAAGTTAATTGGGAATTTACTAATGTATGTGTGTGCCTTATTTTGTCAAGGGTTTATTTGCAACAAATGGAAAAAATTTTGTGGTTACAAACCCCTAGCACCATGCTTTTTCTACCAATTTATATTGTTCCCTGAAGGACATTTTCAACTGGAAAGAGTAGCACGTTACCTATGTAGCAATTTTAGCTCTGGTGGAAGTTTACTGCTTAGATTTATCCCCTGTTAATGCAAGGTTATAAGAAATGAAATTGACAAAAGATAAAATAATAGTATGGTCAAAGGCTTGTTAATCTTCTTAGGGATTGTAATTGAAAATCTATTATTTTATCTTTGCATGCAACTAAGAGCAATCTAAGAGCAATAATAAACTTTACTAAAATGATTGCAAGTTCAAAAAAAATGAAACAGGAAAAATTCTGAGGAGTTTAAATAAATCTTGGTAATTTAGCTAGAAAGAGTAAATCGTATAAAGATCACAATTTTTAAAAAATTATTTTGGGAATTTCATAGCGTTTGAAAAAAATACATAAACAAGATTGACCATAAGAAGGGAATTGTGGCCAAGTTCATTCAAATCTCCATATAAAAAAAATAAACATTCAACTGCAGTCAGAATGTCTGAAAAAGAAGAAAAATTAGGGAAAAAATAAACTTTTTAAGTAATATTTTTAAAATGCTGGATTTCCAACTTCATTATCACAGCAAAATTAATTACAGCTGGATCAATGGTTTAACTTTTGAAAAGTAATTATAATGACCTTAAAATCTAAAATGGGGAAATTAATTGTGTAAAAATTTAATTACAACAGCAGAGATTTTTTTTTTTTTTTTTTTTTGCATCATGGATTGAACCCAGAAGTGCTTAATCATTGAGCAACATCCCCAGCCCTGTAATTTTTTTCTTTTTTAAATTTTGAGACAAGGTCTCACTAAGTTGTTTAGGATCACTTAGTTACTGAGGTTGGTCTTGAACTTGCAATCCTTCTCCCTCAGACTTGTGAGTTGCTGTGATTACATGGGTGCACCACCACATCCGGCAACAAATGTTTTAATAGGCATGATGCGGAGTCCGCAAAGGAAAGGGGGGCATTTTACAATATAAAAATGTAAGATTTCTGGGTGAATAGAATTATACAAACAAAACTTAAAAACAACTTACAAACTACAAAAAGTTAACCAGATTATTAAAGTCGATCACAAAAATTTACTAAAAAATCAAAGAAATTTATGACTATTTGTACAATGAAATTCATAACAAACATAAAAACAAACTTTAAATGCAAAAAATATATAATAGTTTTAACTTCTAGATTAGTCACAAATAAATATTTTAAGATATAAAACTTTGATATGTTACAAAAATAAGTATTTCATGGACCGTAGCAGAATAAATTTTTGCTGTTTATTTGGAGAACAGTTTAAAATGTAAATAAAAAGTTTAATAGAATATATGCTTTGATTCTAAAGCACCACTTCTAGGCAGGTATAGATATTTTTTCTTCACCTGTGCATAAATATTTTATTAAAGAATGTTCAAGGAAGATTTTGTAAAAGCAAAACAGTGAAACAATGTAATCATCCAGAAGGTTGGGTGGGTTAAGGGAATATGAAATTTGGTACAATGGAGTAGTCCCCAGATATGTAGAGACAGAGAGAAGCTTGCATGTACTGATATGGAATAAAAAATCACTACTCTAATTGTTAAAAGAAATGTGTTCCTCTATCTTATTTTAAAAACCGAAGAACATTCTATGTGTGTAAGTGTGTGTGTGTGTGAGAGAGAGGGTAGCAGAAAGACAGATATGGAAAGAGAGAAACTATAAAAAATACTCTGAATTCCTGGAGCTGCTTCTGGGAAGGGGTAGTGGAGATGCAGAGCAGAAGCACATTTCCTCACTTTTCTGTTTGTCTCTGACTTTTTAACGGGTGAATTAAATTTTTAATTAATAAAAAGTGTGAGGGGCTGGATTTGTGCTCAGTGGTAGAGCACTTGTTCTGTATGTGTGAGGCCCTGGGTTTGATACTTAGCACCACATATAAATATATAAAATAAAAGATCCATTGTCAACTAAAAAAAATAAAAATAAAAAAATAAAAATAATTTTTAGAAAGTTTGAAAACTGTGACCACAGTTTGAGTTGAATTTAGAGATGAGAATATTGAAAAAAAAGGACAACTCTGGAAATTAAACATGAAATCATTGAATGAAAACCTTCAGGAGGGACAGCAGACCTGGCTCTGTGATCAGATGGATGGGGTTGGGGTGTAGTGGGATTGAAGCACTCATGATGACTACAAAGGATAGACTGAGAAATATAAGCTAGATGTGACAAAATCTGAAATAGAAAACACTTGAGAAAGAGTTTGGGAAAATGTGAAGTTATTTCAATTTTAGGTATCATATAAAAGCTAAAATCTATTCATTCATCAAAATGCATCCAAGTTGTAATTACTTTATGTGTATTAACTCAATTTTACACACATAATATGCTAATCAGAAAGTCTTGAGTTAATGATGACTTTTAAAAATTGTTGGTGCACAATTGTACACACAGTGTATATTTCATTTATTATACCACACCTTCATTTGAGTCTTGTACCCCTGATAATATATATATATATATTTTTTTTTTTGCAGGAACATGTGAATAAATAAATGAAAAATCAGATTATGAGCAAGATAAAGAGAGACTCAGCCTATAAGTTATAAAACTGTTATACTCAGCTTTTATGTCACCATGACCAAAATACCTGACAAGAACTATTCAGAGGAAGGAAAGTTTATTTGTGACTCATGGTTTTAGAGGTCTCAGTTCATTGATGACCAACTCAAATACTCTGGGTCTAAGGTGATATAGCACATCATAGCACAAAGGCCCAATTTAGTAAAACTACTCAGCTCATGGCATTTAGGAAGCAAAGAGAGAGAGAGAAAGAGGGGGGGAGGGCACTGCAGGAATAACAATCCTTTCAGGGCAAGCCCCCAGTAAGCTTTCTGCTCCAGGTGCATTCCACCTGCCTCTGGTTCAAGCGAGTTCAAACTAAGATGAACTGATTAGGTTACAGGTATCACAACCCAATCATTTGGGGGAACAGCTCACATCTAAACTGTAACAACTACCTTGAAAAGTTTAAGTTCTTTTGGTGACATGCAGGGAAAAGTATCCAGAGAGGAATGATGTTCTGAGATCTGTGACTAGAAGAATGCTTATTGTAGGTGTGCAATGGATGAAATTATTTAGATGATGTTCACACTGAGATAGAAAGCAGCTTGGGACATGAACCTTAAGAGTGTCAATGTTGAAGGCATAGGCAAAGGAATCATAGTAGCTAATATGCATGGAGCATTTCATCTTCCATTATCTCCATCAGAGTTATTCGTTTCTCTCTTAACTTCAATTTGTTGATTAACAGACTCCATTGGTTATATAGCATCGCTATGTCACAATTTAAATGAATGTCACCCTTCTGTTCCAAAGGTATGTTGTTTATTCAACACATTGCACTGCACAAAATGGACAATTAGAGAAAAACATAAACGATTTTATTACCTTTGTCTCTAGTTACATTTTCGGCAAGTAATTTGATTTTTATGTATTCTGCAAATCTTTATTTCATACCCATTGGCACAAGAAACTTTACATTCTGTTAGGTGTTTGGAATAAAAGAAGAGTTTCTATTCTCAAGGAATTTATAGAACAAATAGACATTATTTACACAATAAAATGATATTATCTTCAAAGAGGGTTTGACAAAACCAGAGGTCCCTTCTTGGAGGAGTTAAAATATGAGGTATGAACAATGGTATGAATGGGAAAAAGAAGGCAAACTCTTAATAAAATGATAGGAGGAAAATGTTCTTGGAAGATAAAATTGAACGAGCAAAGGTCCAGCATGAGCAAATGCATAGTCTTGTCAACAAGGAGATATTGCTTGAAGGTTGTGTAGTCATTTGGAAAGGGATTCATAGGACAGAGGTGTTATAGTTTGGATCTAGGAATGTCCCCTGAAAGTTCAGGTGTCAGGGAGTGTAGCAATGTACAGAAGTGAGAACTTTGGATTATGAGTGCTGTAACCTCTTCAGTGAATTAACCCATTTTGTGGATTAATAATTTGAATGAACTATTTGGTAGTAACCATAGGCAGGTGGGGCATAGCTGGAGGAAGGAAGTCACTGGGACATGGCCTGGACCATTTCTCTTCTGCTGGGGTCCAGCCCCAGCAGAAGTCCATGGGTTCCACACTGGTAAGGAGGTGCGGGGAGACAGAGTCGGCGATGGATGGAGAATGAAAGACACAGACTCTAGTTCTGGTGCAATCATTCCCACTTTATTCTGGGGAAGGCTGGGTTTATATACATTTTTCTTCAGGCTTTGATGACAGGCTTGTGACTAATAAAATCAAAGAAGTTTCCAAAGCATAGGCAGAAATTGTTTTTACCAAAAGATTATGAGAAAACAGTAACCTTACAGATTATCCTTACTTAATCACCAGGGTTTGCCATTGATAAAATAAGCTGGTCCATATCTAGTAGCTACTGTGGGAGGTGCTTTGTGCTTAGAACTTGGGGAAACATTGTTATCTATAAGTTTCTGTGCCCCAACAGGTTCTGGCTGTGCCAGTAAATGTAGTGTTTGTTTTTTAACATAATAAAAACATTCTGCTGTTGTGAGGTTAACATCACAGGGTTTCAACATGTGTTTTGTCTCCATGATATTTTTCTGGAAATTTGTAGAATTATTCCCATCACCTCTAGCAAGATCCCCAGACTGAAGCGAATAATATATTATTAGGAAAATTCCACAGAATAACATCCAAGCTAGGGAGGCATACATCTGGCTACAATCCTTTTAGGATGAGTCTTTGCAATCATCCTTCAGTGGAACTCTGTCAAGCACTGCAAGGAGAGCCAGCACCCCCACACTCTTCTCTCTGTTTCTCTCTCTCTGTTTGCTTCCTTGCTACCAGAGGCCCTTCCTCTGCCAAGCACTTCTGCCATGATGTTCTGCCTCACCTCTGCACCAGAGCAAAGGAGTAGTGAATACTATTTGATTCTGTACAAGCAGAGAAGTCATTTTCAATTGTATGACACCCCTAAGGGTTAGATTCTGAGTAAAATAAAGTTTGGATGTGGTTCCTTTCATTCCAGAATTCAACCATAATTAAGAAGCAGAAACAGCAATGACCTTTATTTAACTTTCTCAAGGCAGTCTGAAGTTGGGGAAGTACCTAGTCGGGGGAATGATGAGGTCTTGAATTTCAGTTGGATCTTTTCTACTTCTAACCTGTTTTACGTTTGAAATTTTTTTCACTTTTAAAAATTTAATTTTTCCATCTGCCAAAATGTTCTCTTTAGTAGGAATCATTGGGAAAATGGGTTCCCATTGCTTCTTGTTTGAAAATCTACAAGAAAGTCTTTCTCATCTACCCTCTGAAGTTCTTTCTCTCTCTCTTTTTTTTCTTTGTCCTTACCTATGGGGGGAAAGAAAAAAAAAGGTGTGGTTTACTTATTCTATTGACATTTGAGTTTGCACAGTAGAAAAATGAGTGCAGTACACATGATTAATATTAATAATCATAATATAAGCTCCTACAAAGGTTCCCCACTAATCTTATATTATTCAGGCTCTGGTGCATAATGAACATCTTGAATATTTAATAACTGAAGGAAAGAAAACTCAATTGTAAGAACATCTTGAGCTGTCATATATATGCATGAAAAAGCCCCTTATCCCATGACAAGGGAGAACAGACCGGATCTGTCAGTGGTAAAATACGACATTTTTATACCTTTAGTCAAATGTCACTACGGATTGCAAGTGACATCTCATAACAAAGAACAACTTCCTATAGAATATGAAAAATATAAATCCTTCTTTCCCTACTAAGAATTCATATTCAAAGGTCATTACAGTGCATATGAAATCCCACTGAAGCTGCTTAATGCACTTTCAGTTTTCACTCCAATGCCATCAGGTGTTGAGAGTGGAGCTGGTATAATTAAAAGCAGGTTGTGATTTGCATAGACAGAGGCAAGAGAAAAGCAGATAAGGGAGGGTTTGCTTGGGGAAAAATGGTTGATCAACCAATACATAATAGGGAAACCATGGAATTAACATGTCTAGGCCTTTGCATTTTGTTTGTAAGAAGAAAGGTTCTTTTCCCTTTTATTCTCCTTCCCTTTCTTTCTTTCTACATCCCCAGACAAGGCACAGGCATTTCTTTAGGGCAAAGACATGTTCTTCCCAAGCACATAAAGACTTTATGAGATACAAAGTTTTCTAAAGAAAATGAGATGTTTTTTTCCAGTTCAATTCACAGTGGAAATGAAATTAGTTTT
Organism: Sciurus vulgaris; assembly: GCF_902686455.1. Taxonomy (NCBI): domain Eukaryota; kingdom Metazoa; phylum Chordata; class Mammalia; order Rodentia; family Sciuridae; genus Sciurus; species Sciurus vulgaris. The sequence goes on from NC_136463.1 coordinate 76,403,364, forward strand.
GTGTATTGTGTGAATTGTGTTTTTTTTGTTTTGTTTTGTTTTGTTTTGTTTTTTTTTGTATATTCAGCATTTTGCATGTAATAGCAGAGACTAAGAGAAAATCTGGGGGAAGGGACTAAACCCCAAAGCAATTGATTTTTATTTGGAGAATGAAAATGCTACCAGCAGAAGAAATCATAGCCTGTCCTTTTATAGGATAAGCTGTTTCAAGCATTTTTTCCTCTTCATTTAAAAAGTGTTACCTCTTCAAATCAGGTCTCAGTGTTGTATCATTCTTGCTTTCATGGTGCTGATTCCTACATCAGAACCTGATTCATTGGTGTTCCACATTTCTTCTCATTGTTCACTCATTAATGTTAATATGCTAATATTTGTCCTGATAGTTTTCACTTGAAGTCTAAGAAACCGTGAAACTCAAACTTAGAAAAATTTTAAAAACTTCCCATAAACTTGAATTTGCTAAAGGTATCTCAGATCTCATAGCTGCAAGCACAAAAGGACTGGAAGCAGACCTTAACGAATTCAGAAAAGCCTTTATTCATTCACAGACTTGGGTGCAGTAGGGGCCTACTTTCTGGATGGGAAAATGGCCCTCGGTTACAGAGGGAATTTTGGTTTTATAGGGTACAATGATGTAATCATTAGAATTTGTGTACATGCAGTTGTGACCATCAAGGCCTAGTTGAACAGGTTAAAACTTTAATTTAGGAGGGTAATTGTAAAAAGATTGAAACTCATTGTTGTCTGGGGAGATAATAGTCCAGATCCCGAGGGTTGAGTACTCAAATCTTGCCCATTGGTATTTGCTGTGCTTCCATTTAGGATCAATTAGCCCTGGGGGATATTCATAGCTTAGAGCTCAGCGTTCGGGTATCTGCTCCTTTGCTCCAGGGCCCATTGTTCCTTGGCTGGTTTCCCCTCCCTCCTCCCCAGCCACACCTCTTTCCATTTTTCTTTGGGGGCTATGTTGCAGGAATATTATTTTCCATAACCCTTCAATAACCACTGGATGTTGAGTAGGATCCTGTTTACCAGTGAGTTCAGGCAAACACGAGTAGCCTGGAAGTTAAAAATCTACACACCGTTCAAAACCTTGTGACTTAATTCATTCTCCCCTTAAGAATAAGTTATAAAACTGAACTAGCAACCAGAGTTGAAAGTCCATTCTTTTATAAATGTTCAAAGCTTATAAGATATGTAAAAATTCACTTTCTACACTGATTTTTAAAACCTCAGTACATTTACTATACTTTCCAGAGTTCTTCATTTTACAGACACTACACCTTCCAAAACCACCACATGGAGGTATTAAAACCAAACATTGCTTATATATTATATCGATAACTATAAAATCTCAATTAGCATGTAAGAAGATTAGGAAAATACTTTATTAACAAGGATTGTTTCTAGATATTGGAATTTGGATGATTTTTTTTCACTCTTTCAGTTTGTATTTATTGACTACACTTTCCCAAATTTAAAAGACTACATTGTATCTTAATCGAAAACTTCAGATAGAATCTGTACAAGGCAAAATTTATTCTCCTAGTAACTTGTAGTGTTTCTATATTCATGTATAAAATCAACAAAGCCTCTGTAGATTGTAAGCTCATGGCTCACAAATGACAGAGGCAGGATATGGGAAGCCAACCTCATATCAACAAGCTTTCCTTTATTCTGCAGCAAAGTTAATCAATCTAGCACTGGAGGGCCCATTTTCTGGATATGGAGATGATCCCCGGGTTTCAAAAGGAGTCTGGGTTTTATAATTTCATTGGAGACTTCAGATGGGCAGTTGAACAGGTAGGGGCTAGTTGTGCAGGTAAAACTTCAGCTTAGGAAGGTAGTTATAAAAAGTCTGAAACTCATTTTCACTGGGAAAAGCTCACTATTACATGTTCATTGCTTATCTTCCTTCCTCTGGGACCCATTGTTACCAAGAGCTTCACTCTTTGCTTTTCTCCTTCCAGGACTCATCTACAAGGGGGAAGGGTAAAAGTTCAGGGCCCAGCATTTCCGTACTTGCCTCCTTCCTTCAAGATCCACTTGGATTGGGAAGGGGTAAATGTTTGCTTTTGGTGGAGATGCTAGGGATGAACCCAGGAAGGGATGAAAGTTTGCTTTTTCTCCTTAGGGCCCATTGTTACTGGGAAAGGATGTAGTGGGAGAGGTTTAATGTTTGACTAATTTCCCCTCCTTCCTCTGGAGCCACACTGTCCCTCCATTTTTCTTGAGTAGCTGTCTTGTAGGAATATTATTTTCCATAACCCTTTATAGATGAACTCAGTTGAAAAGTTTTAATGACAAATATTGACTATGTGGTATGTTAAGATCTATTCATTCATTTATTTATTTGATACCATTTCTAAATGCTTACAAAATGCCTACTATGTTATTGATCATAAGTATTTGGCTAATGTTTATTACCTTTTGTTTTTGTTTTTGTGTTTTAAACATGGAGTCAGGCACTCTTTGAAGGAATAAATTATTCAGATGATCAAGACAACTTCTCATTTTATCCCCTCTAGGACATCACTATCAGGAAGAAAAAAAAAAGAAAAAAACCTGGTAGTTAAGTAACTAGACATCCAAGTGTCCTTCAGAAATTTTACAGAAGCTCATAATTCATCTCTTTATTAAGGAATCAAAGATATTACCTGATCTCACTTCTCTGTAGAATCTAAAGAGCTGAACTTATGGAACAGAAGTCAGAATGGTGGTAGCAGAGTCTGAGGGCAGGTGACCAAAGAATATTAATTTATTAACTGAAAGCTCAGTTCTTATTCCAAATCCAATTAATGCCAATTTAATAATGAGGATACTGTTTTGAGAAAAAGGACAAAGGAGGTTTATTGCTTTACTAGCAAAGGAGAAGCACATGGGACTCCTGTCCCAGAGGCTGTGATTCTGCCCATCAGGAAGAACAGGGGACTTTTAAAGAAGCTCTTCAAAGGCCACATTCCTGGTGTGCCCTGAGAAGGGGTCTCAGGTCGCCCTGATGGTGTGTTATCATACATTTGTTAATTTGGGAGATGTTTATTTCCTAGACCCTCAGACAGGTATCTCCTTCCTGTAGAGCACAGATAATTCATGGTCATCTTGTTCCTCACCCCCAGGTTAGGGAGGGGGAGAGGGAGAAGAGGAAAGGGAAAACATGTCCCTTTAAAAAATAAGCCTCAGAGCTATATTCAAAAAGTGAAGAGGACCATTGTTACAATTTCATTTGGGAGGAAAAAGTATAAGAAATAGAGATCCATGGTACATCATGGTGACTATAGTTAATTAACTATACATTGCATACTTGAAAATTGCTATGGTAGTAGATTTGAACTGTCCTCACCAAATAAATATACAAGGTAACCCACAGGTTAATTAATCTGACTTACCCAATTCACATTGTATGCATACATCACAACATCATGTTGCACTCCATAAATACATGAGACTTCTATTTGTCAATTAAAGTTAAAACACATAGATTAACTTCAGGTGAAGAAAGGAAGAAAACTCTAGGATCACTGCATATTTTCTGACATTTTAGCTATCATTTAAAACAAACCATTCATCATGTTGCCTCATTAAAAAAAAAAAAAAAAAAGACCATGTCCAAACAGATGTAATAAACGACGTAAAAGGCCATTTTAAGTACAATATAAAAAATAGAAACAGACCACTCAAGGACACCATACCTAAGTCCCTAATACTGGGCTAATGTGTACATGCACACCTGTATTTTGTTGCCCTGATCCGTGTGTATTATCCTCATTATATAAAAAATGACTATGACGTAGAGGGGGCTGTGCTCTTTGCCTGGTGTCAGTGCTGGCCAGTGGAGAGCCTGGATCAGAACTGCATATGTAAGATTCTGAAATCCTCCACTTTCATTTTAGCAGGCCACAATAAGTTTGATACTATAGAAATATCACATAAATGGGTTTTAAAAACTTTTTGTGAGACTGAAAAAATACTGAAGAATATAGGTCATGTCCATCTAAAAGAAGTACAAAAATAAAGTGAACCCACAAACCCACCACCACATCTTAAGATCTAGGATAGTATTAGGATAGTGCCCTTCCTGTATCCTTGATCCCTATTTTCATAGTTGTATAAGAAAGCTTTGTAATTCTCTTTTTAAAATGTTAGCTAAGAAAAACATTGTTTTGAATATTTTTTAATTTTATAATGGTATCATTTGATTTGTTTCTGAGATTCATATCTGTCATTACTTGTAACCATAGTTTATTTACTTTATTTCTGTATAATGTTCCATTGGATAATTGGAATGTTTAGGCAGTCTTTTGACACTGCCCATTTATTATATTCAATTTTTTTTCTATACACACACATGCACACACCCACACACACAGATTGTAGTAGGATTCTTGTTTCTGTGTCCACATATAAGAGTTACTCTTACATAGATAACTAGGAGTGGAAATGTTAGATTAATACTTATTATAGCAATTCATTATATCAATGCGTTAATTCAGTGTTTCAAGAAAATGTGAAGCATTTTCATAAATGGTTGTACCAAATCATACAGACTACAGTGGTTCATATCAATTCATTTTAACAAGCATCCTTTTCAATACTCTGTGCTACTAGACTTTATAATCATTAGCAATCTAAGGACTATGAAATTATATTTAATTATCAGCTCAATTTCTGTTTTTCTCACCATTAATCAAGATGAGCATCTTCTCATGTGTCTGTGAGCCACTCACATTTCCTTCTCTCTGAAATACCTGTTCATACTTGGTCCATTTTTTAATAGATCTTTTGCATGTGCTTCATTAACTTGAAAGTATTATTTCAGCTTAGAGACAAAAATACTTTATTGTGCATGTTCCACTAATTCAGGACTTGCATTTTTAATTCCCTTAAGATTATTTTTTTTCTAATCAATATTCTAAATCTCAATCCTACTTATGATCTGAATTTCTATATCTTGTTTGAGACACACTTCTCTACTCTCAGAAAATAGTTTCCTATATTGACTTTAAAAAGCATTGAAGTTGATCTTTCAAATTAATACTTTAATCCAGTAGAATTAATTTTGTGTGTAATATGAGATTATAATCCAATTATTTTTTATGTAAATAACTAGACCTCATAATGAAGGGTGATTCTTTGAATTACTGATCTACACAGCCATGTCCATCTTCAGTGTTTGTATATCATTTGTGTCTCTGAGTCAGGTCTCTTTGTGTTCCATTTGTGAACATGTCAATCTCTATGCCTGTATCAAGCATCTTAATCATTGTAACATTATATGTCTTGATATGTGGTAGTTGAGTTTTCTCATCATCTTATTTTGATTAGACTCACTTTAGAATCTCTGTAATTTTGCTTACAAAAATAACCCTTGGGTTATTGATTAAATGTACAAAAATGCAGATATATTTGGAGAGAACTGACATATGTATTATATTGTTTTATTTAAGAACATGGTACAATTTCCTCACTTATTTAGGACTTCTTCAATGTTTAATAAGGTTATAATTTCTGTATTTTATATGTATTTTAATAAATTTATTCTTTCTTTATAGTTTTCTTCCTTTTTAAAATAACATGTTATCTTTAAAAATTACTTAATGGCAAATAGAAATATACAGTAATGTGTTGATCTTACATATCATCACTTTGCTGATTTTTAAAAATAATTGGCCTGTGATTTTATTTTACCTTTCTGTATAAACAAACATATCAGCTACAAAAACTAAAACTAAAACTTACAGATTGTTTTAATAAAGCAGTGTCTAATTTGCTGTTTAGCTCATTTATTTCATTTTGGTTGTTCACATTTATATTTTCATTCTTTGAAATTTTTTTCTGGTTCCTTTTGAAATCTCCATCACTCTTTGAAGGATGTGTTTCTTACTAATGTGATTATTTACAGAAATTCATTTTTAATAAAAATGCTTCACAATTTCAATATTAGAGGAGTTCTTGGGGCATAAGTCCCTGGTTTTAATTTTATGCATTGGATCCTATTTTGTAGGCTTTTTACTTCATATATGGTGTTTCCTTATTTGAGCTAGCATTTGCTAAATAATAATCTGCAAAAATCCTGTATGGCTGCAATGATGTTTCTGCAAACTCTGAGACACTTGAAAAATCAATAAATGCAACTGAATTAAAATCACTGTGGTCTCTTTCAGAGGACCCTTAGGCTGTGTCTTAATCCAATTCCCTCTGGTCCATCACCTCCTTACCAAATCAAAGTTCTGATGTAAGAGTTGAGCCTGGGAGTTACTCTGGATACTTGCATTTTGCATTACTGCTCATTTCTGCAGTTTAGGTTTTTATGATTTGTCTGTTTGGGTCTGTTTGGTCTGAGGATCCATAGAAATTTTTCTTATCTAAAATTTGACCAAATCATGCCACTTGCATGTATCACTAGAACACTAGGCATCCAATTTTATATATAACTATGATTCACAAATTAAGAACAGATAAAGAGTAGGAATACACAATAGAGAGAAGAAGGGGATTAGGGGAGATTGGAGGGTAGGAGTGGGGATAGTACTGAGGGTTGGAATGGAGAAAACTATGTTATATACATTTATAAATATGTCAAAATTAACTCCACTATTATGTACAACTGCAATGCACTAAAATTTAAAAATTTTTAAAGTATCTTTTCTATAGGATCTGGTTTTATTGTTTGTGTGCTATCTTTGTAAGCTGTATTTTTCCTCAGGTATCTGGCCCACAGTGCTGCTGAAAACAGTCTACAGACTGAATTATTTTCAAATGCACTACGTAGAATATGAACAGTTATGAAAATCCACAAAAACTAGGCTATAATTGGAACTTAGTTTGCAACTCTGGGTTCTTTTTCCTATAAAACAATAAGAAAGGGGCAAATACCTACATCGTTCCACACTCTATGAAAGAAATCCATAAATTCATATGAATCCTCTGTGTCTGCCCAAAGTCACGGAAAGAGCCAGTTCAGAAGAGGTGATGGGGTCATCCAATACACTTCAGGCACTAGATTTTCCTTTCATAAAGAAAGGCGATTATCTTTTTTTTTTTTTTTCCAGCTTAGTAGAAGTGTGAATTTTTTAAATTTATTTTTATTGTAAACAAATGGGATACATGTTGTTTCTCTGTTTGTAAATGAAGTAAAGGCATACCATTTGTGTAATCATACATTTACATAGGGTAATATTGTTTGATTCATTTTGTTATTTTTTTCCTTCCCCCCACTCCTCCCACCCCTCTTTTCCCTCTATACAGTCCCTCCTTCCTCCATTCTTGCCCTCTTCCCACCCCTTATTATCCAGTTACTTCCACCCTGAGGAGCAGCACTTCCTTTAGGAGAGAAATAAACTGTTGGAAGGGTTCTGCTTTTTTTTTTTTTTTTTTTTTTTCGGAATAAAAAACATACATTGTACACATATGTGTGTTCCTGCATCCAGTTCTAAACTAAATGAAATATGCCTAAGTCCCACCACCCACAGCTAATTATATATAATATAAGGAAAAGAGGGAAAAGAGGAAACTTACACAAGATCTTAGAGCAAAACAGGATCTAAATGACTACAACCAAGGAACTTTACCATATTCCCCTGTTTTTCCTGATAGACTTCTTGAAAATTGCATAAAAATGTCCCTAAAATGAAATCGTTGTAATACTCCTGTTTTCTTAAACAGAAAATGTACAACATTGAAGAATTCCTTGATGACTGAACTACATTATTATTAGAATCTTATTCTTTATGTCTTTCTGTTTCTGCCTGTCTGTCTGTCTCTTGTGCCTTGTGCCACCTGTCTGGAATGCATTTACTGCATAATTGTAACCTCCATCCCCTCTCACCAGTCCCAGCCCCCAACCTGGACAATTGACTGTTTTCAGCTTATGTCACATCCTTGGAGATATGCTCTATCCCCAAAAATAGGAATCCTGTATTTATCGACTGTATGCTTTTCTTCAACAGCAGTTACCCCAATTTTTAAGTGAATAGTTATCTGTGTAATGATCTGACACAAGACTGCTTACCTAGCCATTGCTCCCAAAGCAAAATTGTTTTCATTCTTCCATACATTATATTAATCATTAAGGTCAGTTTTCAAAACTAATTATTATTTTAATCACAATATAAATGTAACTCTACATTCTACATGATTTAGAAATTCCACCTAATTTCCACATTTCCCTGTATAACCTCATAGTTACTGTGTTACTAAATTTCAAATTTCCATAGCATTGTTGGGTGATGGTGCCACATTAGTGTCCTACTCATTCCTCTAAGAATGTATATTTAACTCATTCTTCCTTCCAGATATCATCTTTCTTTTTCTCTTGTTGTATATCATCCTGTAATAAGCAGTTTCTTACATGCACAAATTTTATTTTTCCCATTAATTAACAGTACTAATTTCCAGAAGGGGGAGATATGTATGTATGTGTGTGTGTGTGTGTGTGTATATATATATATATATATATATATATATATATACCTTTTACTCTACAAATATTTACTTAAAGTATGCCCTAAAACCAGTGCTAGTATATCAGGACCCATTCTCTCCTGCTACCTTCAAGATAAACAATGTTATCACTGCTAGGGCTTTTTTGAGGTTGCCATAAACATGAAAACTATAAGATTACAAAGAGAGGAATATGCTTTTGCTTATTTCTCCATTCTTTAGTTTTTCATTCAAACTGCCCAAAGATAAAATAAGGAAGACCTCATATAACCTAAACATAACTGCTATTTCATTATGTGAATGCATCAAAATTATCCTTTTAATCATAGACCTCAATACTCTCTCCAGATTGAGGTAGTCTTGTTCATTTGTTTGCTTGTCTTGCAGCATTACAAATAATTCTATATTGAACATTCTTGTACATTCTGTCACTTGGCAAATTTCTAAAAAGAGATTCCCACAAGTGCTGTTATTAGGTCAAAGGCTACTTGTACTTTAATTTTTAATTGATATTGACAGATTCCTTACCTATAAATCAATCAACACAGTACAAGTGAAAGCAGTCATTTTTCTTTTTCTATGCCAAGGATAACTGGGTGCTGAAAATTTGAATTTTCTTTACATTGCCTGCTCAGATTCTGCAAGTTTTTCTCTAGGCAGATTATCTTTTACTTATACGTTTTATAAACTATATTTGTAACTAGTAACACACACAAATCCTTTTTAACATGGATTGCAAATGGTTTATTCCAAATATATATATTAGTCTGTTTGCTTTGTGTGACATTTAAAAAAAAAAAACATACTAGTGTTTTTAGATTTTCTTATAGCCAAAATGTTAATTTTTTTCTGTAAATTCTCGATTTCTTGTAGAAGTAAATATCATTCTTACAAAATATATTCCTTTAAAATTTTTGCAGAAATTTTGAGTATTTTACATTTTCATTTTTGTATTTGTTCGATTTTAACATTTATTTTTACAGGTGCCATGATGGAAGAATACGTTTTTGTTTTAATATAGTGGTTTATCAAAATTTTGCACATTTTTTAAATGAACCATCACTTTTTCATTGAAATAAGATATACCTTTCCCTAGACATCCTTCATATTTTTCTAAGAATTTTAATTTTTACTGTACCTTTAGTATTGAGCTATGAATTGCAGTTGTACATTCAGAGTAAAGCTATTAATTTGATATGATGACCAAAAATCCAGCATCTTAACCAATTTATTTTGCCAATACTTTGTTAGAATTTCTAGGGCTTTATAAAGTTTGTTATCACATGATCAATAAATGGAAAATAATCTATTTGAAGACTTATATCCTCTTATTTAGAAAGAATGGTATATGGGTTTATTAAATACATTTTCAGGAACTTTTAAGTACGATATGTTTTTGCTTATGATTAGTTGATGCTAGAGTACTGTGCAGATAGTCTTTCCTCTAACAATTGTCACAAATGAAGGTCCACATAGTCTGTGTCTAAAGTTTAAAAGTAATGCATTCAACTATGAAAAATATATTGTTAAATAGCATGTGTTCTGTCTCACTGCCTGGAAAACCAAATTAAACCTTAGAATTCTCTTCCTCAGAATTCTGTTTGAGAACATAGGGACCTGGGAATAATGGAATAGTAGTGATTTTGGTTTGTGGGTCTTCTGTTATAAAAGTTATAACTTTCATTGTTTCTTTTTCCTTTTAGATAATCACAATTGCATGCCAACATGAATCAGTAATAAAATTATTACAGAGTTTATAGCTTTGGCTTTTGTTTTTTTCCTTTCCATTATCTGCTCCTCACTCTCTTTGTTTTCCAAGTTTCTGATTTTATAGGGCTTTACAGAGACTTTATAGTCTCGTTACTAAGTGTGATGACTGAGGCAGATTTTGAAGAAATACATTTAATCAGTTAAGAACTCCTATTATTTATTCATTATCTACTGATTTTTTTAATGCTGAATGATTGTTTAATTTTACCAGACTTTTCTTCACCTATAATGGTTAAATCTTTCTCTTGAAATTGATTATTGTGATAACTAAACCTGTCACCATTTTTATTCTGCCTTTTATTTAGGGGAGAGGTATGCCAGAGATTGAACTCAGGGATGCTTAACCACTGAGTCACATCACTAGACCTTTTTATATTTTATTTTTATTTTTATTTTTAGACAGGGTCTCACTAAGTTGCTTAGGGCTCCCTAAATTGCTGAGGCTGGCTTTGAACTTGTGATCCTTCTGCCTCAGCTTCCAGAGATTCTGGAATTACAGTCATGCACCACCACAGCCGGCTTATTTTGCTTTTAAAAATATTTTAGTGTCTTTTATTAGGTTTGTTGTCATTTGTGTGTCTGCCTTCAGTTTCCATGTTCAAACTTCTCATGTTGCTTTTCTTGTACTGCAGTCTCTCTTAACACAAGTAGAAATCATTATCTGCCTCACGGCACTGGAGAAATCTGTTAAGTATGCATCTAATCAGATTTATTGGCTCTCAATGTTCAGGACTGCATAGGTGGTTAGCATGTGTGTGTGGTGAGTATGTGTAACAACCTCTGATATTGACCATACCATGCTTTTCCATATGAGCTGGAAAAGGGATTGAGGCATGGGGTTCAGAGCTGAAACTGGAAAATATCTCATGTTAAGTTTCCGCCATTCTGGCCCATGTGTCCAAGTACACATAGCATTTGAATCCTGCAGAGGGTGATTATTTATTTAGTTGAAAATTCCTTGGAATAGTCAGTCTATTTCAATTGCTTTCTGAGTCTTCTCTGCTTTTTTGAAAATGAACGTTGCTTTGCAACTAAGCTTTACTGCTCTACTTTTGATGACAGTCCTCTTTCTTCATAAGTGAAATGCAATTTATTAATGCCACTAACCCATCAAAAATATGTAGGCTCTAGAAAGCAGTTAAAGGAGTCTCTTAGGAGTAAAATGGCCCAAGATTAAGAGTTCAGACTCTAAGAGATGCATTATGGATCCTCAGAGGTTTCTCTTGCCTTATTATATTCTCAAAATTCTGTTCTAGATTGCTTACTAGTAAATGAAGTGGCCTTGATAGGTGCTTAAATTACTGACTGCCAAACAAAGAGGAACCCCTACATGAATAGTAATTATAAAAATATATTGATAAAACTAGTCATGAAATGTTCTCTTTAAGGTAGAAATTCTTAATACTTAATCATGTACAACAACATCTTAGGATGGAAAAATTGGAACATATGGGAGAATGCCAGTGAATCAAATGTTAAGAGATGCAGAATCAGTTTGCACCCAGTTTCACTGCAAGTTAAACAGTACAACTTTGCAAATCTAATGTTTTTAAAGTTATTTTCCAAATGAGAATAATTCAAATTTTTATAGAAATTCTAGATACATAGATATTTAAACACTGCCAACAAGTTTTTTTTTTCCTTCCAATTAATAATTACTAATTTGGAGTTTATTTTTTACCATCTTTAAGCTTATGCAAACATATGAAAATATGAACAAAGTTGTCTGTTGCTGTTTGGTTTCAATTTTCAAATACAGAGATGTACAACTAAATAATCATCACTGTTGTTCCTAATGGTATAGCAGGGAAAATACAAAGCTATAGGCATTTTAGTAGCCAAAATATATGATTGAATAGTCAGAAGATTTTTGAGGTGTTTCATTGTGTTTACCCCTCAAGCAATTTTGCAATAAAAAGCTGCATTTTTAATCTTATATCTTACAATGACCTCTTATTTATTTACAATTGATTCATGTATTTAGGATTCCATTGACAAAGCCTGCATTTTTAAAAATGTTATTTGTTTTAGTCAGCTCTTTTGCTACTGTGACTAAATGATCTGATCAGCACAATTATAGAAGAGGAGAGGATTATTTGAGGAGAGGTTTATTGAGGTTTCAGAGGTCTTAGTCCATAGAAGTCCAGTTCCATGCCTCGGGGTTTGAAGTGAGGCTGAACATCAGGGTGGAAGAGTGTGGCAGAGGGAAGCAGCTTACATTGTGATCAGGAAGCAGAGAGTCTCCACTCTGCAGATATAAAATATATACACCAAAACCACACCTCAATTCCAATCTCCTCCAGCCCCACCTTACCACTTCAATTACCACTAAGTTAATCCCTATCAGGGGATTAAATTATTCATTGGGATAAGATTTTTACAACCCAATCATTTCTTCTCTGAAACTTCTTGCACTGTCTCACATGTGAGCTTTTGGGGCATTGTCTCACATTGTCTCACATTGTCTCACAATTTGAGCATTGTCTCACATCCAAACCGTAACAGGTCAATCCTCTGGACCAAAAAAATAAATAAATAAATAAAAAATAAATTAATGGTCTCGTAATAAAATTGAAACAAAATAAATTCTCCTCAAGTCACTCATGGATTCAGTTTCTCCAAAGTTTAGACTGGTCTAGCATTATATTTACATGCTGTTTTCACTCATGAACATAGATTCATAAATTTCTAAACCAGTAGACAATATTCAGGATGTGTAAAATAATATCATATTATAAAGCCAAGTATGTGGGAAAGAGATAATTGTATAACTATATAATATTGCAAAGGCTGTTGATGTTCTTCACTATATAATGAGGTCAAGAGGAGTAAAATATTTTTCTGAATAAATGTAGAATATATATGATTTATGTAAATACACATTTGTTTTAAAATTATTAGCAAACTAGGAGTAGAAAAAAATTATTTTTCATGATAAAGTTTGTAAATCACTCATATGTGTAATGGCTCACATTAGGTGTTGGTATTTAAACCCAGAAATGAGAAAGGCATGTTCATTATACATTTAATTGAAATTTATACATTTAATTGAAATATTAAAATGTGTGTGTACACATGTGTATATGTAAGTAATAAATATTATGTGTATATATACACATACATCTTTATATTTTTATTTGTTAAACACTGTATCTATGAAAACAATTCTAAAATGTATCTACACTATAAAAGTAGATTTAATTAAAAAGTTTTAGACTATTTCATGGAACTTGATAAGCAGCACCTCCACTGTATCTGAAAGAGAGGGTACAAAGATTAGTATTATACCCAATAGCCAAAAATGGAAACAGCCCAAATGTCCATCTATTAATAAATTAATAAGCAATATATGGTATTTCCATGTTGTGAAATATTATTTGTCAGTAAAAATAATGAAATATTTTTATATGCTACCATATGAATGAGTCTTGAAAACATTCTAAATTAAATAAGCCAGTCACAAAATGATGTATACTGTATGATACCACTTATATGAAATAGCTTGAATAAAAATTCTAGAGAGGCAGAAAGTAGATGAATGTCAAGATGTATGAGTGGTAAGGGATAGAAAGTCCCTGATACTGAGTACTGGATTTCTTTATTCAAAAACGAAAAGTTCCTAAGCATAATTGTGGTGATTGCTGTGCAACTCTGAATACACTAAAAAAATTGAATTTGTTCCCTTAAACATGTCATGTCATAGTACGTAAATTGTGTCTCAAAAAGATGTAGAAAAGTATTAGTTATAACAACTTCAAAGGAGAACATGCTATAATTATGATAATGGTATACATTTCATATTGTGAATGAAAAGGAAAAGATAATGAAAACAAGAGGGAAGTCCAGAAAGAAGGATGAATAAGATACATTGATGAAAATCCGTTGCATATTAAGAAGGTTTTGTTTTGTTTTTGGTATTGGTGATTGAATCCAGGGGCACTTAAGCACTGAATCACATCCCCAGTCCTTTTAATATTTTAATTAGAGACAGGGTCTCACCCAGTTGCTTAGGGCCTTGCTAAATTATAAGACTGGCTTTGGACATGAGATCCTCCTGCCTCAGCCTCCAGAGTCACTGGGATTATAGGCATGCACCACAGTGCCCGCTCAAAGCTGTTTTATAAGTCATTGAAAACAATAAAAGAATACTCAAGAAATTATTCTAGAAAAATTATAATTAAATCCTCCATAGAATGTACGAATATAAACTAAGAAAAAATTGAAAATCCAAAAGAGAAGCAAAACTTTTAAGATTATTTTGGAAAAAACAGGATAGTTTATCATCTTAATGTGGGGAAAGAATTATTAAATTAAGCCTTGAAATAAATTGATATTTTCCTAATTAGTATGTATAAGCATCTGTGCATAAAAATAGTAATAGTGACATGACAAGACAGACTTTATAAATTTATTTTCAAAAATTAGGTTGAATGTAAGATCAATACCCAAAATAAAGAACTGCAAATCGATGGGAACAGAAATAAAAAATTTATAAAGAAAGATGATGAATAGGTAATTGTCTTAGTCTTTTTCCCTTGATATACTAAAATACCTGAGTAGATAATTTATAGAGATAAGAAAACTACTTGAATCACAGTTCTGGAGTGAAAAGTTGGGGAACATGGCATCATTAACTAGTGAAGACTTTTTGAACATCCAAAATAGGAGAAGGCATCACATGGAGAGTCGAGCAAGTGTGATAACTTGGGTCTCTTTTTGTCTTCATACAAAGTCACTAATGCTCTCATGGGAATCATACCTTCATTACCTCCTCCAATGCTAATTTCTTTCCAAGTTAGTCAGTACACTAACTTACACATTTGGGAATTAAGTCTCAAATGCATGAATTTTGGAGAAGATGCATTCCAATCATAGCAGGAATTATTAGAAAATAAATTATAACAATCTAATCATATTCATAACTTATTTTTTACTTACTTTACTGAACCTCATTAGAGCATAAGAAAAATAAGCTAAATCACCAGTGTGCCACCATTTCTTATTTCTATTTTTCAGAAGGGAAGTAGAACAGGTATGAACTTCAAATTGTATTTTTCCATAGGAGTGTGTTGTGTGTGTATGTATACATATGGAAATATATGTGGGTGCATGTATAAATACACAAATACCGAAAAAAAAGCCCATTACACCCATTAGCCAAAGAATGGGTAAATTAACTGTGGTTTATTTATATAACAGAATTCATAAGTGAAATGAGACACAGGAAAAACAAATATCAGTGTGAAAGTATAACAAATCCTTTCACCGAAATAAGCAAATGCCAAAAATACATCAATAACAAACCATTGAGAGAAATATATAAAACAAGACATGCAACACATAATTTTCACATGCATTGTTACATATGAATACATGCATATGTTTATGACAAACATTTATATATTAGCATAGGAATAATAAAACAAATCTAGAGTACTGGTAATCACTTATAAGAATAATTGATATAAACAGAAGAAGTATCAGTTACCACAACTGATCTGTCAGTAGTTTACTAACTAAAGGTAAGAATGAGATATTTTTTCCCATTATTCTTGTTGTCTTTGCTATCTTTTAAAATAAAAATTGCCTAACTATAAAATGCAAAGTGCTAGTAATGGGAATTTAACAAATATTTGATTTAGTTCTGTTAACCCTATGCATGTTTTTTCCGAAAACATGATCATTTTCCAAATTTTTGGTGCTTTTAAATTGGACTCTAGTTAGTGTACAAACTGTCCTGAGGTCATTAATAGATTTGATACTGCTATAGGTCTTGCTAGGCAATTACAAAGACCAGGTCCTATAACACCCATCCCCATGTGACCAAACAAAAATATAAAGACTAGCAGGGCTTTATAATGTTTGCTAAATTAATTTTAATAAGAAACTGAATAATATTTTGAATAAATTTTAGAACTAGTGAAGAACCATAGTTATTGAATGAGTTTTACTGAGGGTTATCTACAGCAAATAAAGAAAAAAATCAAATAAAATACCAATGTCTGTTACAAAGTTTAAGTTACCTGTCTCTTATCTAAAGGGATTCTTAATTCCATGCACTGTTAAATGAAATTTTCTATGAGGAAAAATGAAAGCCATGTAGTCAAACAACTAATTACAAGACTAATGGTCTTCCTCTAATTATTAAGCATTCTTTTCTTATTTACTAATCTCTGCCATTATTACAAAGGCTATCCATGAAGAATTAAGTTGTGAGAGAGTATTTAGGTCATTAAGATTTGTAGGAAATTTTGCAAGGGAAATACACATTTGAACATCTTGATTACTTGTGCATTTATTTATTAAAAACTAGACTAATAGCTTCCTAAGCGTTAGGGTAGAAAGTCATGTTCTTTTGTGGGATCTGCAATGCAGCAGGAGAGGCAAATGTTCAAGCATACACACATGCACACACACACACACACACACACACACACACACAAGATTGTGGCTTAGAGTAATATCTAGTCTAGAAAGAACATGTGTGTTCCAGCTAATGATCTTGAAAAATGATACCCATTCTAAATAATTCCTGAAATAATACAGTACTTGAGTCATTTTCAGGATCTATATACTGATGGGTATCATTCTTTCTTGTAATATGGAGTGACAAAGTTTATTTGGAGGAAAAAAACCACTATGGGCTCTACCATTCATCAACTTTGATTCTTTAATGGTAAACACCGTCAAGTGGTGACAAACAATGCCCCAAACAGAAGGAAATGACCAGCCGTGTTCTTTCCATAGTCTCTTCTTAAACCCTGTTTATCCATGTGCAGAAATTATTCTCACTGCAGTAGAGGCGACTCACCCACTATTCATGAGTCCAGAAAAGCAAAACTCAGAGATGCCGGGTCTAGATACTACAGTCTTTGATGGAGAATTTAGCTATGAACATGATTTTTACAAGGGAAGAAGATGGGAAAAGAGGGTGTTTTTCTGCTAAGTTTTTCTCCTCAGGTACAAGCTGCTGATCTGAACCAACCTCAAGTAATTTAGCTATTTAATTTTCAAGAAGTCTTTGCCATCCAAGCAGGTGCTAGAATTCAAGCAAGCAAATAAATTTAATATTCAGGAGTGAGGCTGGATTTTGACTTTCCTACAACGTTCCGTAATTAAGATAGGAGTTGAGATAAGAATAAAAGATAAGTAAACATATTGCTTTTGTTGTTTGTCCATTTAAGGCGGTTCTTCAAAATTACTTTAATCTGCATTGGGTTGCAATATTATTTGAATAGTAATGCCTGGGATTTGTGTAAAAACCTTCTCTAAGGAGCTAAAGGAGTTTTATGGATGGTATCTAATTACTCTTCTTAATAGCCTGGAGTAAAGAGGGCTGGGGCCAGTGGCCCCATTATCATAAATGAGAAAATATAGATAGGAAATCCTAACTAGCATCACTTCCAAAGTAGTTGTCATGGTTACATGGAAATGCTCCCCATCCCTACCAAGCATCCTTTCTTTCATGCCAAGTGTAACAGTTTGTTAGGTGGAGGAATGAACACAGGGTTTTTGAAACCAGAGAGACCTGTTTTGAAATCCCAGCTCTGCTAGTTATTAAATGGTAGTCTTGGACATGTGAAAGAATTTCTCAAACATGATTTTCTCATCAATAAAAATATGAACAGTCAATGAAATGTCATTTTATTTAAATTAAATTTATTTCAACTGGTACCTTAAGACATTAAATTATACATATTAATTGAACACCATGTGATGTTTCAATGCACATATATTTTGTGTCATATTTGAATCAGATGAAACATACATATTATATCCTCAGCTATTTCTTTTGGGTGGGGGGACAGTAGGGATTCAACCCAGAGTGCTTTACTGCTGACTACATCCCTCGTTCTTTTATATTTTGCTTTGAGACAGGGCCTCTTTGAATTGCACAGGGCCTCCTTAAGTTACTAAGGCTGGGCTTTACCTTGTGATCTCCCTGCCTCAGCCTCCCAAGCCACTAGGATTATAGACTCAACTATTAATTTTTAAGGTGAAAAATTTCAGACTAGTTTCTTCAAGCTTTTTGAAATGTACAGTTAATTATTGTCATCTCTAGATACCCTTCAGTGCAAAAGCACCCCATAACTTCTTGTTCCTTATCTAGCTGCAACTTAATGCCCATTGTTAAACCTTTTCCTCTCTCTCCCTTCCTTGTACTCTCTCCAACCTCTGGTAATCACCAGTGCACTCTTATATTCTGTATTTTTTCAAATATTCTCTGAGTTAGATCATGAAGTAGTTGTATTTCTGTGTCTAACTTAATTTACTTAACATGATGATTTCCCATTTCATCTGCATTATTGCAAAATGAGAGGTTTTAATTCTATGATTGCATAGTATTCCCTTGGGTACGTGTACCCCATTTTTTTCCCACTCATCAATTGATGGATACAGATTGTTTCCATTTCTTTGCTATTTGTGAATAGTTCTGCAATGCACATGGGAGTACGAATGTCTCTAGTAAAGCAGTATCACTTTGATGTTTTAATTAAATAGTGTTTCTAAAACACCAAGCACTATAACGTTCATATTAAGTGCTCAACCATGTTATTTCACTTAACTGCATGATACTAACCCTCAAATGCCACACCCAGTTCAGAATCCACATTTATGTAATGTAGAATATTGACTTAACAGTGTTAATCTGCATCCTCCTTTTTACATAGAGCCGCAACTGACTTGGACACCATCCTCTTGTCTCCAGTACCCTGTGATCTGAAGCTTCTTTCACCACTCTGTAGCTTCAGATACAAATGACTATATCCCACTCACTCAAAACCCTTCAACTTCCTCGTTTTCTTCCAGATTTTCCCACAACACATGTTCCTCATTTTTTTGGCCTCATTTCCACAGAACTTTTCTAAGTTTTATTTTAAAAAAATCCACTTATATTATAATTGGTTTGAGCAGACTATCTTTGAAAGATCCTTCCAATCCATTTGCTTGAGAGAAGCACCCCAGAGACATGAACCTTGAGGTTTCACACATGGCAAATAATGAAAGGAGGAGCCCTGACCTGACTCACAGTCTGTGCAGTTTCATGAGTCACAGGTTTCGGGGATAGGGTGAGACCTACTCAAGTGCTGGGCACTTCACAAACACCTCTGGTTAGGGGCACCAATTTGGCCTGTTAGAGTGTTTGCTCTGTTAGTGTTCGCTCTCACTCTCAAAAAGATGTCATTTGAGGCAACAAATTATGTAACAAATTTATCTTGAATGTGAATTTACATTTCACACACACCAGCTAATTTAAGAACTGATGACAGGGATTCTGAGAAATTAAGCAATTTCTGTACTAAATCACCCCCGTACGGAATGCTGAAGCCAGTATTCAAAATGTAAAGCATAGTCCTTAGCACATTACAAATACTGACGAAGTTTTTAAAAATATATAAATGGACCAACTTTCCAATACATATTGATATCACAATGTATGATAAGCAGGCATTGCATCTTCTGAAATAATGAGTGAATTTTTATTTCTCAATCATAGATCCTTCCAATCATGTTGTTGAAAGCATGGAGTGAGGCCTGGTGTCCTACTGGATTTTTTAAAAATTAAGATTGCTTTTAATCCATATATTTATTCATGAAAAAGAAATTTTAAAAATGTATTTTTAGATTTAATTTTACTTATGTACTCTTTTGTTGCTATAGAAAATATTTAAGTACATTGTTTGCTAGATTTTTTTCATTTTTTTGTCTAGAAAACTTGCAAAACTACCAATTTAAGTATGTTGCTTTTACCTTTTTTGGTTTAAATACAGTTCAATTACCTATTAATAATAATTTTATCTTTTCCAATTATTACACATTTTAGTTCATTTATTTGACTTCTATACAGGCTAAGATTTTTAATGCAATACCAAAAAAAGTCATTATGGTAAAATAGTCTTATCTCAATGCAAGCCCCAAGGGAATAATTTTATCTTCAAATATTATGTTTACTGTGCAGTTTTGCATACTTTTGTCATATAAAGATCCTTTTTGTTCCTGACCTAAAAGTATTTTTATCTTTCAGTTCAAGAACGCATGCTATCTTTTCTGCATCTATTCTAATGATCACATAAATTTTTCCTTAACATGGTAATTCAGAAAAATTCATCAATTATGTCTAATCAAATTTGAATTCTTGATATCAAGTTAACTTGATGAGAATATCTAAATGAATCATATATATGTACACATTTGGTTTGCCACTATATTCCTTAGAATTTTTAATATATTTTCTTTAAGGAGATCCCCCTAAAATTTTCTCTTTTTCATGATGATCTTTTATTTAGTTATTAAGGTAATTAGCTTTATAAAATGATCAGAAAGAGGTACTACTTTTTATATTCTCAGAAGAATAAATTTAAGATTGGAACAATTTCTCACTTTGTAATTAAATGGTTCCACTACAAATATTATACAGGTCTGAAAAAACTGCATGGAAATTTTTAATTATTAAATAAAAAACATCATTCATCATAAGACAATGTAGCATTTATCATTTTTGTCAACTTTGGTAAAATCATTCCAGGAATTTGTATATTTCGTACATATTTATACATTTGTGTAAGAAAGACTCAAGAGTCTTCATGATGATTTTAATTATGTGAAAACTGGCATAGTATTGCATTTTTCTACTTAGTGTTGATTAATTTGTTTTTTTTTTTTCTTTCTTTCTCCTCTTTATATCAATTTTTCTGTCTTCATTTTGATCAATAAGATTTTAGGTCCGTAAGTTATTTTATTGTGTTGAAAATAATGACATTTGTATGTATAGATTCTCCATAAACGTAGCTTCTGCACTTATCTTTAGGATACTTCCTGTCTATATTATTTGGGATTTTTTAGATGCTACTCATAATTTAATGAGATAAGTATTTTTCATATTAATATTCTCATTGATATTCTGTTCCTAGCATATTTATTAAGGCTGTATGTTTTACTGTAAACATGACACTAGCTATAATGTTGTATCATCACATAGTTTTGCATTACTAATCATTAAAATTATTAATCTTTAAGATATTCTCCAATGCTTCATATACTTTTCCTTGCTCCATTGTTTACTTATAAATTGTCATATATGAACCTAATCTAGGATTAGCCTTTATACTTTTGCTGTTTGCTTCTGGAATTCTTGCATTGTCACCAGACCAGAGAAATGATAAATGCATGATAATTCGGTTTTTGAGTCCTGTATTCTACATATTAGTTCATATTTTTGTTTTAATTCTGTAATTTTACTGAGGGTATTGCTTGCTTGTTCTCTTGATTACTCAAAACTATTTTAATATTTTCTACTGTGATTGTGTAATATCTATCTTATAATATCTATCAATTTTTGTTTTATATTTTTGAGGCCATGTAATTAGATATATACTGATATTAAATGATCCCCCTGATGAACAGAATGAGCTATATTATGAAGCAATTACCATTTCTAGTAATCCTGTTTCTCTTACAGTCTATTTTGTTTGATATTACTACTGATGCTCCTTTATGCTTTTGTCTTATATTTTCACTATATTACTTTCTGAAATATTTTTCCTCTTTATTTTTAATTTTAATTAATTTTACTGGTGAAATATAATTGCACATCGTGGTGGGCTTCATGGTTACATATTCATATATACACATAACATGATTTGGTCAACTTCAGTCAGTACCAAGTACCACCACATTCCCTTCCTTGTATTTTCTCCCTGGCCCCCTACCTCTATTCTACCAATCTCCCTTCTATTTTCAGGAGACCAACATGCAAGTAGTTGTTTATTTGTTTGTTTATCTTTTTCCTCTCTAATGTCCACACATGAGAGAAAACATAATGACTGTAGACTTTTGGAATTGAGTTATTTTGCTCAACATCTAGTTTCTTAAAAATGACATAATTTTGTTCTAATTTATGACTGAATAAAACTCCAGTGTGTGTGTGTGGTGATGAGTAAGCATGTATCACTACAATATTCTCACTTTAATTGTTTGGGATAGTTGAGTCATATGGTAGTTCAATTCTTATTTTTTTTTCTTTTCTTTTTTTTTATTGTAAACAAATAGGATACATGTTGTTTCTCTGTTTGTACATGGCATAAAGGCATACCATTTGTGTACTCATAAATTTACATAGAGTAATGTTGTTTGATTCATTCTGTTATTTTTCCCTTCCCCCCACCCCTCCCACCCCTCTTTTCCCCCTATACAGTTCTTCCTTCCTCCATTCTTGCGCCCCTCCCTAACCCTAACTGTAACCCTAACACTAAACCTCCCCACCCCCCATTACGTGTCATCATCCACTTATTAGCAATATCATTCGTCCCTTGGCTTTTTGAGATTGGCTTATCTCACTTAGATGGTATTCTCCAATTGCATCCATTTGCCTGCAAATGCCATAATTTTATCATTCTTTATGGTTGAGTAATATTCCATTGTATATATATACCAAAGTTTCTTTATCCATTCATCAATTGAAGGACATCTAGGTTGGTTCCACAGTCTGGCTATTCTGAATTGAGCAGCTATGAACATTGATGTGGCTGTATCTCTGTAGTATGCTGATTTGAAGTCCTTTGGGTATAGGCTAAGGAGTGGGATAGCTGGGTCAAATGGTGATTCCATTCGAAGTTTTCTAAGGAATCTCCACAGTGCTTTCCAGAGTGGCTGCACTAATTTGCAGCCCCACCAGCAATGTATGAGTGTACCATTCTCCCCACATCCTCGCCAACACCTGTTGTTGCTTGTATTCTTGATAATCGCCATTCTAATTGGGGTGAGATGGAATCGTAGGGTGGTTTTGATTTGCATTTCTCTTATTACTAGAGATGTTCAACATTTTTCCATATGTTTGTTGATTGCTTGTAGATCTTCTTCGGTGAAGTGTCTATTCATTTCCTTAGCCCATTTGTTGATTGGGTTATTTGTATTCTTGGTGTAGAGTTTTTTGAGTTCTATATAGATTCTGAAGATTAGTGCTCTATCTGAAGTATGATTGGCAAAGATTTTCTCCCACTCTGTAGGCTCTTTCGTCACATTGCTGATAGTTTCCTTTGCTGAGAGAAAGCTTTTTAGTTTGAATCTTTCCCAATTATTGATTCTTGCTCTTATTTCTTGTGCTATGGGAGTCCTGTTAAGGAAGTCTGGTCCTAAGCTGACATGTTGAAGATCTGGACGTACTTTTCTTCTAAAATCTGCAGGGTCTCTAGTCTGATTCTGAGGTCCTTAATCCATTTTGAGTTTAGTTTCGTGCATGGTGAGAGATATGGGTTTAGTTTCATTTTGTTGCATATGGATTTCCAATTCTCCCAGCACCATTTGTTGTAGAGGCTATCTTTTCTCCATTGCATATTTTTGGTCCCTTTGTCTAGTAAAAAATTGTATTTATTTGGGTTTGTGTCCGTGTCCTCTGTTCTGTACCATTGATCTACCTTTCTATTTTGGTACCAATACCATGCCGTTTTTGTTACTATTGCTTTGTAGTAGAGTTGAAGATCTGGTATTGCAATACCCCCTGTTTCACTCTTCCTGCTAAGGATTGCTTTAGCTATTCTGGGTTTCTTATTCTTCCAGATGAATTTCATAATTGCTTGCTCTATTTCTGTAAGGTACGTCATTGGGATTTTAATTGGAATGCCATTGAATCTGTATAGCACTTTTGGTAGTATGGCCATTTTGACAATATTAACTCTTCCTATCCAAGAACATGGGAGATCTTTCCATCTTCTAAGGTTTTCTTTAATTTTTTCTTTAGTGTTCTGTAGTTCTCATTGTAGAGGTCTTTCACCTCTTTTGTGAGATTGATTCCCAAGTATTTTATTTTATTCAATGCTATTGTGAGTGGGGCAGTTTTCCTAATTTCTCTTCCTGAAGATTCATCAGTTATGTATAAAAATGCATTAAATTTATGAGCATTGATCTTGTAACCTGCTCCTTTACTGAATTCACTTATGAGTTCTAAGAGTTTTCTGGTGGAATTTCCAGGTTCCTTTAAATATATAATCTTGTCATCAGCGAATAGGGATAGTTTGAGTTCTTCTTTTCCAATTTCTATCCCTTTAATTTCTTTGGTTTGTCTAATTGCTCTGGTTAGAGTCTCAAGAACGATGTTGAATAGAAGTGGTGAAAGAGGGCATCCCTGCCTTGTTCCAGTTTTTAGGGGGAATGCTTTCAGTTTTTCACCACTTAGAATGATATTAGCCATGGGCTTAGCATAAATGGCCTTTACAATGTTAAGGAATGTTCCCACTATCCCTATTTTTTCTAGTGTTTAGAGCATGAAGGGGTGCTGTATTTTATCAAATGCTTTTTCTGCATCTATTGAAATAATCTTGTGAGTCTTGACTTTTAGTCTGTTGATATGGTGAATTACATTTATTGATTTCCTGATGTTGAACCAACCTTGCATCCCTGGGATGAAACCCACTTGATCATGTTGCACTATCTTTTTAATATATTTTTGTATGCAATTTGCTAAAATTTTGTTGAGAATTTTTGCGTCGAAGTTCATTGAGGATATTGGTCTGAAATTTTCTTTCCTTGATGTGTCTCTTTCTGGTTTAGGTATCAGGGTGATATTGGCTTCATAGAATGAGTTTGGGAGGGTTCCCTTCTCTTCTATTTTATGGAATACTTTGAGAAGTATTGGAATGAGCTCTTCTTTAAAGGTTTTGTAGAACTTGGCTGAGAACCCATCTGGTCCTGGACTTTTCTTCGTTGGTAGGCTTTTGATGACTTCTTCTATTTCAGTACTTGAAATTGGTCTATTTAAATTGTGTATGTCCTCCTTGTTCAGTTTAGGCAATTCATATGTCTCTAGAAACCTGTTGATGTCTTCGAAATTTTCTATTTTGTTGGAGTATAGATTTTCAAAATAGCTTCTAATTATGTTTTGTATTTCAATCCTGTCTGTTGCGATATTTCCTTGTTCATTCCGAATTTTAGTGATTTGGGTTTTCTCTCGTCTTCTCTTTGTTAGTGTGGCTAAAGGTTTATCAATTTGGTTTATTTTTTCAAAGAACCAACTATTTATTTTGTCAATTTTTTTGATTGTTTCTTTTGTTTCAATTTCATTGATTTCAGCTCTGAGTTTAACTATTTCCTGTCTTCTACTACTTTTGGTGCTGGTCTGTTCTTCTTTTTCTAGGGCTTTTAGCCATAGTGTTAGGTCGTTTATTTGTTGAGTTTCACTTCTTTTATTAAATGCACTCCATGAAATAAATTTTCCTCTAAGTACTATTTTCTTAGTGTCCCAGAGATTTCTATATGATGTTTCTTTGTTCTCATTTTCCTCTAAGAATTTTTTAATTTCCTTCCTAATATTTTCTGTCATCCATTCATCATATAAGAGCATATTGTTTAATCTCCAGGTGTTGGAGTAGTTTCTGTTTTTTACTCTTTCATTTATTTCTAACTTCAACTTATTATGATCTGATAGAATACATGGTAGTGACTCTATCTTCTTGCATTTGCTAACATTAGCTTTATGGCATAATATATGGTCTACTTTAGAGAAGGATCCATGTGCTGCTGAGAAGAAAGTGTATTCACCCTTGGTTGGATGGTATACTCTATAAATGTAAGTTAAGTCTAAATTATTGATTGTGTTATTGAGATCTATGGTTTCTTTGTTCAATTTTTGTTTGGATGATCTGTCCATTGGTGAGAGAGGTGTGTTAAAATCACCTAGTTTTACTGTGTTATGGTCTATTTGGTTTCTGAAATTGAGGAGGATTTGTTTGACATACATGGATGTGCCACTGTTTGGGGCATAGATGTTTATGATTGTTATATCTTGCTGATTTATGCTTCCCTTAAGCAGTATGAAATGTCCTTCTTTATCCCTTCTGACTAATTTTGGCATGAAGTCCACATTATCTGAAATGAGGATGGATACTCCAGCTTTTTTGCTGAGTCCATGTGCATGGTATGTTTTTCCCCATCCTTTCACCTTTAGTCTATGGGTATCTTTTTCTATGAGGTGAGTCACTTGCAGGCAACATATTGTTGGATCTTTCTTTTTAATCCAATCTGCCAGTCTATGTCTTTTGATTGATGAATTCAGGCCATTAACATTCAGGGTTATTATTGAGATATGATTTGTATTCCCAGTCATTTGGTTCATTTATTTTATTTTATTTATTTATTTGACACGACTTGGTTCCTCCTTTATTTGACAATTCCTTTAGGATAATTCCTCCCTTTGTTGATTTGCTTCTTTGTTTTTCATCTCTTCCTCATGGAATATTTTGCTGAGAATGTTCTGTAATGCTGGCTTTCTTTTTGTAAATTCTTTTAGCTTTTATTTTATCATGGAAGGATTTTATTTCATCGTCAAATTTGAAGGTAAGTTTTGCTGAGTATAAGATTCTTGGTTGGCATCCATTTTCTTTCAGGGCTTGTAAATGTTGTTCCAGGCCCTTCTAGCTTTTAGGGTCTGGATTGAAAAATCTGCTGATATCCGTATTGGTTTCCCCCTGAATGTAATTTGGTTCTTTTCTCTCACAGCCTTTAAAATCTTGTCTTTATTTTGTATGTTAGGTATTTTCATTATAATGTGCCTTGGTGTGGGTCTTTTGTAATTTTGTGTATTTGGAGTCCTATAAGCCTCTTGTACTTGATTTTCCATTTCATTCTTCAGATTGGGGAAATTTTCTGGTATTATTTCAGTAAATAGATTGTTCATTCCTTTGGTTTGTTTCTCTAGGCCTTCCTCAATCCCAATAATTCTTAAATTTGGCCTTTTCATGATATCCCATAGTTCTTGTAGATTCTGTTCATGATTTCTTACCATCTTCTCTGTTTGGTCAACTATGTTTTCAAGGTTAAATATTTTGTCTTCAATATCTGAGTTTCTGTCTTCCAGGTGTTCTATCCTACTGGATATGCTTTCTATGGAGTTCTTAATTTGGTTTATTGTTTCCTTCATGTCAAGGATTTCTGTTTGGTTTTTTTTTCAATATCTCTAACTCTTTATTGAAATGATCTTTTGCTTCCTGTATTTGCTCTTTTAATTGTTGATTGGTACGATCATTCAATGCCTGCATTTGCTCTTTCATCTCATCATTCAGTGCCTGCATTTGCTCTTTCATCTCATCATTTGCTTCCCTGATCATTTTAATTATGTACATTCTGAATTTCTTTTCTGTCATTTCTTCTGCTGTGCTGTCATTGGGTTTTATTGATGTAACATCTAGATTTGTTTGGGGCATTTTCTTACCTTGTTTTCTCATATTGTTCAGGTATCAGTGGGCTGCTGAGATATTACAGATTTCCTCTATTGACTTACAATGTCCCTAAAGATTTCTAGTATATCCCCTCTTAGCCTTCAGTAGGCTGAAATCTCGGAGGAAGTTGATAGTGCGGTGCTCCACAAGGAAGTTGCCTCTCTAGGGGTGGTGGCCTTCAGGTGGGGTATATTCCCTGTTAGTGGGCAGAGGTGCCTCCACTTGTTGACCAATGGTCATCCAAAGGGGAACTAGGCTGCGGGCTGAGGCAAGGCCTGTTTGGGCCTGTGTCTCTGGTTTTACTATCCTTGTGGGAAAACCTCACCCGGCAGGGAAGACTTACCCGGTGGGGAGGTCTCGCTGGTCAGTTCCCCTCCTAGAGGTTCCCCTCTATCTACAACTACCACCTGGGATGGGCTGCCTTCCTCTGCAATGTTCCCAGGGGCCCAGATCTACCTCCAGGGCCTAGGAGCCTCACCCTTCACAGACATGTCTCCTTAGGCTGCCTCTCCTCAGAGAATCTGCCCGCAGTCCTGAAACCTTCGCTCCGCCCCTAAGCATGTCTCTGTGTGGCTCTTCCACCACGAAGCCTCCTAGGTCCTGGGACCCTGCTCTGCACCTAATCGCCTGGCTATGTGGCTCCTCCTCTGAGCAGACACCTGGAGCCCTGTACAGCCCCTCCAAGACCCAGCGACCCGTCGCACACCTCTTCCTCTGGACAGCTGCCCGGTGTTCCGGAGCAGTCACTAGGAGACCAAGCAACTCACCACGCACCTCCTCCTCCCACCAACTGCCCGTAGACTTGGACAGTCACTCCAAGTCCAAGTGACCCGCCCCGTTCCTCCTTCTCCTCTGTGCAGCCCCCTGGGTATTCAGGAGTGGTCGCTCTGAGTCGCTGTGAGTCCAAGCGACCCACTGCACGCCTCCTCTGGGCAGCCCCCTGGAGCTCTGGTGTGGCTGCTCGAGACCAAGCGACCCGCTGCGCTCCTCCTCCAGGCAGCTCCCTGGTGTTCACGGGCGGTCACTTTGAGTCCAAACATCTCACCACTCGCCTCCTCCTCTGAACAGCCTCCTGGAGCTCTAATGCAGTCACTCAAGTCCAAGCGACCAGCCGCGCTCCTCCTCCTCCTCCAGGCGGGTCCCTGGTGTTCAGAAGCGGTTGCTCTGAGTCCAAACAGCTCACCGTGCAGCTCCTCTTCTGGGAACCGCCTGTAGCTCTGGCACAGTCACTCCAAGTCCAAGTGACCTGCCGTTTTCCTCCTCCTCCTCCTTAGGGCAGGCCCTGGCTTTCAGGAGCCGTGGCTTTGAGTCCAAACAGCTCACTGCGCAGCTCCTCCTCTGGCAACTGCCTGCAGCTCTGGTGCAGTCACTCTAAGTCCAAGTGGCCGTGCTCCTCCTCCTCTTCCTCCTCCGTGCAGGACCCAGTGTTCAGGAGTGGTCGTTCTGAGTCCAAACAGCTCTCCTCGCCACTCCTCTTCTGGGCAGCCACCCAGAGCCCCAGTGGTTGCTCCAAGTCCAAGCACTGTTCTGAGCAGCCTCCTCTACGATGTTCCCAGTTGTCCGAGTTCACTGCTCCAGCGGGGGCAGGGGTGTCTCACCGGGCAGCTCTACTTCACAAAGTTCCCTGCATTCCAGGACTACTGCCCCATCCGGGACGCCTCCCCAACGGGAGAGACTCACCTGGCTGCTTTGAATTGGTCCCAAGTCTCTCAATATCTCCTCTTTCGAATCCTGAGTCCTGGAGCAACATGAAATTCAGCCACCCTCTAGTCCGCCCTCTTGAACCCTCCCATATTTTGATTTTAATTGAGTCTCCCAAACTTTCATTTTTAACCTGAAAATACAGTCAATTTATATTTCATTAGTTGGTGACAGGGCTGTGGTTTTCAATTTCCTGCTTATTCTTTAGAGCTTCCCATTTCCTAAATTTTTGAATTTATTTCAATGTTATTTTTATCTATTAGTAGTAAAGCAATTCACTCTTCAACTATTTTAGCAGATATATTAGAAATTTCAAGTGTGGTCTTGAATTAGGAGAGTTTAATGTCAATTGATATATCTACCTTCTGCCCAGAAAATATTAGATGTTACATTATTCCAATTGCATTTACCTTTCCATGACTTAATTTTGTGGTATAATTTAATTCTATTTCAGTGATTTTTTAAAAATCAACTCTAAATTTTATTTGCTTTAGATGGTCAAAGTTCACTCATTTGGTCACATATTTGATTCACAAATTTACTTTCATATTTGTTAAAAATGAAAATATTTTACTTTTCATTTTACAATTTTACAACTACCTGGTTAAGCATGGATCTTATTTAATCACCTTGAAATTTTCTGGGGTTTTGGAATCTGAAAATGTCTTTAATTAGTTCTTCAATTGTTTTAGTCACTTTTTCTTAGAACATTCCTTTTACCCATTACTTTTTCCCCTGAAATGACAATAACTACATGTTGCACTTTAACCTTCTCTTCTCCTTGTTACTTGCTTCACTTATGTATTTTCATTTTTGTTTGCATGTTTTGCTCTAAATGACATCAGCTGTCCTGTCTTCTTGGCCATAATTTTCCCTTAACGGTGACTTTTCTACTGTTCTACAATAAAATTGGGACTATCAATTTAATATGTACAAACATACATATACATTAAATCAGCATCAGCTTTTATAGGTTCCATTCCTTTTGAAAAGTTTCCAGTTTGACTTTCTCACCTTGAATGGAGTAAAGAATTATTTTATGCTATTATTTCTCATATCTGGAGTCCCACTGGATCTGTATTGGTTGTCAATTGTTTGTACTGCCTCCAGAGTATAGAGTCCAATGCATTGATTTGCATGAGTTCCTATATGCACCCATTTGTTAAACAGTATATATGAAATTTGGAGGATCATCATAAAGGATACTAAGATCCTCAGACTCTCTGGACCATACAGAAAATGTAAACCCTACCTATAGACCATCCATTGACCCATTAAAATTCTCCATTATTTTTAGACTATAGTTCAAAGCAAGAGATTGCATACCTATTTTCCACTCTTGGTGGACTCAAGACTTCTTGTGGCCTGAATACCTCTGAACTAATTTTTACTAATATAAATATCACTAATTCTCTTTATGAGAAATATTAGTGAGAGGAAAAGAAAAAACTTATTTGTTGATATGTATGATATGTTTGAGTTTCTTGCCTCCAACCAGCACATTAGTTGGATGGAGCTCTCAAGCTATTGTATTAATTTAGATTTTTGCTTTTAATGAATCTGACTCTATAATTTTTGCATTTATGGAATCACTATTTTTTTAATTTTGGCATTTATAAAAGCAATAAACATTATCTTCCCTGCTCTTCTTTTTTACAGCAAAAGAATTTTCAATTGCTAATTGATGTAATAACCCTAGCCACAGGAATAACCTTTCTTGGCTAAAAAAAATTTATAAAATGGATATTCATTGAAAAACGACTGTTTTGAAGTACCAAACCAATTAATAAGCTAAGGATATCTCTTTAGCTTCAGAAGAAAATCTTGAAACAAGGAGAAAAATGATAATTAAATTTGATACGGTTGAATATAGGAAAGTGTTCTTGAATTTCAACTTCCTTATAGTAAAAAAAGGACCTCATTTTAAATCTGTAAGTATTCAATTCCCAAAGTGTTTCTGCTCAGATTGGATGACCACTACACAGACATTATAGTGGAATTCCTATATTGATCATAGCAAGTAGCATGTAGTTTATGCTCTGATTTTAATATCATATCTTTCTAAGTTGAAGTCCCTTAGCTTGGTGTAAATCTGCCTAGAAGAAGTAACTTTGTCTCCAAATGTTGTCATTTTATGGGCTAATGTTGATAAGATGGAGTTTTATTGCAGTACATCAAATCTCTTCCAATAATTCTTGACTTTTCAAGCCCGTGAGGAACTGCCTTCAGATCAGATGCTGCCAGTCCAAGGAATCTCCAATGAAAAAAACAAATAGCGTTTTTCCTTAAGATTTCTTCAAAATATGAACTCTCCACATGCGTACTTCCTGATATAACCAATGGATTCCTTGGTTTCATGGTCTTTACTTCTCCTAATGTCTCATCTTTGACCATGACTTGCTTGTTTGTACCAGTCTCCCTTCCTCCAGTATCTGGATTTAAACTTCTTTACCTCCTCAACTAACATGGTATTTTCCTCTTTCACAAGGGACATTATGGAGATAAATTAAGTAGTATAACCTATACAAAGCATTACACTGACTAGGAATTCAATAAACAATATGCATTTTGTTTTGCATTTCATCAGGTTAAAATAACAAGGTCCCAGAAGAAGTAACTGAACCACAAACCCATTTTTCTACAGATGTTTTTAAAAAGCATAATTCATTAAAGAAAAATTAAATTTAGGAGGTTCAGTTTTTAACTCATTGGGAAAACCAGTGTAATGATCTTTATTTACAGCTGTTGTATTCACAGCTCTGGGCAGTATCTTGTTTGAAGGGATTGGTTTTTCCAATGGGAAGTCTCTATTTTACTTACCATGCTGAAGAAAAAGACAATAAAATAAGGCAAATACAAGCTCAGCAAATGCACTTATCAAGTGTACATAAAGAAGAACAACTAATGTACTGAGGAGTAAAAATTCCCTACCCTTCCATTGTTGTTCCTGTGTTTTCCTCTACTTCTCTCTTCTCTGGGGTCACTGATCTACTTCTAATTGCTCTTTTGAGAATCAGAGTGGGAGGCATGAGAATGCATCAGAAACAGAAAAAAAAAAAAAGAAAAACTTGTGCAAATATACTAGGAAGAGAGCACAGTTCTTTCCTCTAAAACTGCTCAATAAATGGATAACCTGAGACTTCAAGGTAAAAAAGACAAACAATATACGTGAGTATATTTACGCACCTGTTTGAAAACACTATTCTTTTTAAACCCAGTTTCCTATGTTTTGTACCTAAGAGACCCTGGGAGAGGAAAGCAAAAGAATCTCACATGTGTTTGTAGTGGAAAAAGTCAATGTAAAAGTGAGAGTATAAAATGAATGCTGGGCGTCCTTCCTCTGCAATAACTGAAATATATTAAAATAGAAATGTCAGAGCTCATAATAAGACTGATTGGTTTGAAACTTACAGAGAAGCTCTAAAGTTATAAATTTGGGAGAAAATAGCATTAATATAATACATGAAATTATGTTAGGCTTGCAGTCAAGCACTGCTATGCTCATTTTGCATAAAAGCATATTACATATATGGTTGGACTACCTGAGAAGATTATAGTTTCCTTAACAAAGGGTCTGAGTCGACCACATGTTCCCAATATGTGGCCAAACTAACAGAAATTATCAATAAATCCTTGTTATGTTGATTTGCTTCAATACTAATAAGCTTTGTGACCTTGGGTTATACAACTTGTATAGGTTTCAGTTTTATTACTTGTATTGTGATAACTTGAGCCAAACACTGTGTCCACTTTCTCTGAAGTTTATAGCTCTGATTTTATATACTGTTGAATTGAACTATATATCTCCTGTTGGTTGTGTATTAAATGTTAGTAGATGGATCTTCAAAGCCCATGATTAAGTGAGATATGCTAGCTGTCATTCTGGATGAGCAATGGAGGGCCTGACTTATGCCCTAAAAATAAGTTTATTGTTCAAAAGCCTACGTGGCCAGGAAACATGTTTGGTTCAAATGCATGGTGTTCTTATTGAAAAATAGCACTGAAAGTTTCATCCTGTTTTATCTATATGAGACAAATTCTTTGAAGTGAGTTTTATAAATTTATGACTTTTCATCTACTATGACTCAGAGAAGAGAATATAATTGAAAAAATCCTTTTGGTATAAGAAATTTGAAAGTTGTGTACTCAAAGGAGTTCTTTTGGCAAAAAGGTGATATTTTTTCCTCCTTGAAGGTAGCAGTATAAAGATGGGCATTTGTTATCTATTTGGGTATTGAAGAGACTTCAAAAGGCTGCTTTCCTATTTTATTGCTTCCTCAAGTGTGTTTACTGTCAAGTGTGGTCACTTCAAGATGCTTAACCTCAATGAGCTTCTGTTTTCACATGTCAAAGCATAGAAAAATGCCAAGAACTAGTTCAAAAAATTCAAATTAAATAACTTTAAAATAATATACTTATCTGTGTGTGTGTATCTCTCTCTCTCTCTCTCTCTCTCTCTCTCTATATATATATATATATATATATATATATTGCACATTGCAGGCACCAGCAAGCACTCAATGAAATCCAATTACTTATTACATGGGTTAGAGAGGGAATTAAAAAAGGAGCAGATTTTTGAGGCTTTAGTATCTAGAAAAGAGGTCAAGATACAGAAATGGAAATGGAATGAAACTATTTAAAGATGAACTAACATTTCCTGAACATACAAGGCATAGCAGGCATAAAGCAAGAACTTCTTCCAGGAACTATCTATTTTTGTATCCTTAATTCTCCTGTGTAATAATGGTATTTATCCTGGGTAAATAATGGTATTCTCATTTTAGAGATTATAGAATTGAGTTTTATAGCTCAAGAAATATTTCCAAGTCTTATTAAGTACTTGGTCTATGTTTAAGTTTGTCAGATAACATGAAGGATATGTATCTAAGCTTGAATCACTTGAATAGCATTTTAGTATAAATAGTTATCAAATATTGTATGGACAAATGCATTCCAAAGAGAAAAAGGAAATTTAACTGGAACCTCCATATTTATATTTGCAAAATCTGGCAATCTTATCTATATTACTAGCCCCAATTTTTTACTACATTACCTCTCTCTTTCCACAAATTATTTAATATAGATAATTTGAAGTAAATGCTTATTGTGGATAAAGCAAAGCATACAGAGTGAACAGAAGCTGAAACAGAGACAAACCTTCCAGTCTATGTGGCTACTGTCTGCATAGCTTAAGGACCGTGTTCAATGTCTTAACACCCACTTTGTGTACTATGAAATGGTCATTGTTCTGGGTAATTGATCAAAACATACTACCAAAAACACTAAGTGACTTATAAAAACCCAGTCTTTTAGTTTTATTATAGCTCATGATTCTTTGGGTCAGTAATTTAGGTAGAGCTCAGATGGGTGACTCAACAGTGACATCAACTGAACAATGATTTTTCAGACACCAACTGGGCCAATCTGGAGCATCAGAGACAGCATTTTTCACGCATTTATTGGTTGTAACTGGGAAGGTGAGATCAACTGGGGTTTTTCTTATTTTGTTTTCTCTCCAACATAAGTATCAACCCTCTCACTTGTTACTCAGTGTTCCGAGACACCAACCTTGAAACAACCAGTCTTTGGTGGACAACCTCATTTGTTCACTTTCCCTTGCTATGACAAAATACATAAGAAAATCAACATAAAGGAGGAAAGATTTATTTAGGCTCATGGTTTCAAGAGTTTCAGTCCATGGTCAGGTGGTTCCACTTGTTGGGGACCTTAGTGAGGCAGAACATCAAGGTGGAGAAAATGTGGCCCAGTGAAGTTGCTCACCTCATCACAATCAGGAAACCAGTAAGGAGAGGGAGGACCTGGCCTTCCAATGCACCTTTCAAGGGCCCCCAGTGAAATAATGTCTACTATCTCTCAATAGCACCACCCTGAAGATCAAACCTTCAACACATGGGCATTAGATCTAAAATGCAACACCTGGAAATATTCAATCATCAATCCTGTTACAGTCTATTATGTCTAAACATTCACAAACCAACTCAAATTAAAGGGAAGAAGAAATAAACAATACAGCAGTGTCCAAAGTTTGGAAAGTTGAAGATTGGATGAAGAATACACAATACTGTATCAATCACTACATATAAGCTTTCAGGGTTTATTAATATTGTTGCATTTTTTTGTGTGTGTGGTGCTGGAGATTGAACCCAGGACCTTGTGCTTTTGAGGCAAGCACTCTACCAACTGAGCTATATCCCCAACCCAATATTGTTCCATATTTTTCATGTTCAGTATATCTACCTTCTTATTTCATTTCTTTGTCATTGATTGACACATGGTAGCTGCTCAGTGTTTAAATGTGTATCTCAAATGGTAAAATGAAAATAAAATGCAAACTTCTGTCATGTCTTCAAAATATCTTTCAATCCTCAGGAAGGGAATTTGTAAGTTAAATAGGGTAAGATGAGGAAGACATAAAGTAGCAAATTCTGCTATGAATGTTCAAATTAAGGAATGATTATACCCAAAGGTGAGGGAAAATCAAGAATTATTTGGGTGTTCTGGTCTTGGTAGTCTCTAATCTAGTAGAAAAAGAGGGTTCTTTTCTTAAATCTATTTATAAAATGAATCTAATTGGTATAAAATGTTATTTATTATTTAAAAACCCACCATTAGTAATGGGAAAGGTAAAAGTGGCTAATTCTAAATGAGAAATGAGGTAAAGTTCAGAGCTTATCATATTCAAACCCAAGCAGGGAGAATGGTGTCCTCAAATGGGGCTAGATTATCCTGGGAAGTGACCTGGATACAATGGAGCTGTGTGCAATTTTCTGGACCCACTGCATGGGGGAGGATGACTTTCAATGCCACAGAGGTGCTTGACTTTTATTATCTTTACTTAAAGGATCCATGGACTCTTTTCTATAAGAAGTACTGCAGTTATATAGTTATTGGTGTGTTGTAGAAAAATAACTCCAGTTGCAATGTGAAAAAGAAAATGAAAGAAGAAATCATTTACTGAAAAGTAATGTATTAGGAGGACTTATTTCTAGAAAAGTGAATAAAAAAAGGAAGCATATATGAATGGGCGACATAAAACAACATAATGGTAAGCCCTACATACAGCTGTGCTATAAATGCAAGTAAATCACAGAGATTCACCAATTACGTGGAGTGCGTAATAAACTGACAATGGATCATGAGGTATAGTTTGAGTCTAATTTTTGGCAGGAAGATTAGTTAGAAATTTGGAAATTATTTTAGTAGAAAATTTGAGACACCCAATAGATGACAAAATGCTCCCCCAAAACAGTTTCTTCATCAATTAAAAAAAAAAAAAAACAGAGAAAAGGAAGTTTCCATATATACTCAACAAGATCCTATCTAATGAACAAATTGACAATAGGCACTTACAAAATACCAGGCAATTATAGGTGCAGAAAATGTAAGTGAACAGCATTACCAAGGTGTTATTCTGGTGGAACTTAGAATACAGCAAGAGTATAAGACAGAGAAATTTTACATTTTTCAGAAATAAAATATAATGGTGACTAAGGCAAAGCAAGTTAATTGACAAGAAGGAAAGAAGAGATTGATTTAATGGGGGCTGGGAGATGTAGGTTCCAGGTGATCAAAACAGATCTCATATTTATCCTACAACTTTTGGGGGCATCAGTCTACACAATATTGCTCAAATGGAACAAATTTAATTGTACAGTTTGTAACTTTAGTCAAAGTGTATATCTCACAGGAGTTGAAGCTGCTTTTAATGGCTTTATTTACACTGGAGCCTTTGTAAAAATGTCCATTCTATTTTTTGCCCGAGTAATGATGTGGGCACAGCTAAAGGAGATAAAGACAAACTTACTTTAGTCACTGAAGTGGAAAATTCTTACTAGTGACATCAGTTTTCTTATTTCTGCCATTCAACTACCAGAAGGGATTAGACTTGTTAGTAGAGCTACTATTTTTTCAAAACCAAAATCAAACCCTCAAGCAGAGCCTAGGATATGAAATACAGTCATTACTCTCAAAGCATGGTTTGGGGCTCCATCTTTCACGGTCATTTCCATTTCTCTTCCATTACATCGCAAGATGGGGATAGTCACCTATTGACCTAAGAAGACAAGTAGAATCTTGTTCTGACCTTTTGCTGACCAATTTCAGAGAAGTAGGTCAAAAAGAGGAAAGGTAAAAACATCCTGTGCATTTGTGAGGGATCATTTCAGACCAATCAAACTTGCTGGCATCAACAGTCTTTACCAGTAATTGACATCGGTGAAATCTATTTCAATATAACTATTTTCAACTTGTCCAAGGTTTCATCTCAGCCATCACCATTGTGTATATATTTCTTAATTTCCCTGACTCTTTCCTTATTCCAAAATCTTGTTATCTGACTTTCTATATTGCAATCCCCAGAATCTCACCCAGTTGATTGTTGTTGAGCAGATACTTAACAATTTTATGACTTTAATATACAGAAGATGCAGGAATGCAAAGCAATCAAGAATATTCCAAAAAGGAAGGTACAATTTCTCATTAAATTCCCATCCATTTCTCATACTGAAACCACAATATAAAACTGAATTTCATTTTAACATCATTATATATCTCAAAGACATATTATGATTTACTGAACTGGTAGCTTGTTTTTCAATATTGTAGTTTTTCCATTTTTATCTAATAAATAGTAGGTTTAAAACGGGGTTTGTGAATAATTTGGGTCAAAGATCAAGCAGGAAATAATTTGTTTTGTCCTATTGTCCCTTTCCCAACTATTCAACTCTGAAGTTGTAACACACACACACACACATACACGCACAAAAAAAAAAAAAATTGCTACAAACAATAAATAAATGAACAGGTGTGGCTGTCTTCCCATAAATATTTATTGAAAGAAAAATTTCTGTGGATCAGACTTGGATTGTGAGTCTGATGCTCACTCTTGATGCTACAGAGGATGCTGATTATGTAGGTTAAAGCATGTTACTAACCCCCATCTTTTGGATTATTTCTTACTTATCCCAAAGTTTTAATTAATCAAAAATTTGTAAGGCTTTAAAATTCTTCAGTATATACGGCCATATGTTTTATTTTTTACTGTTTTTTTAGTTATACATAAAAGTAGAATCCATTTTGACATAATTGCAAAACACAGAATATATCTTGATTCAGTTCCCATGTTTTTAAGACCTGTAATTTCAAACTAATACATATGTGTAGCCATCACTTTACATTGTTGTCAATATATCTGTACATTTATAACATCATATACATTTATATATTCAAACATACATATGTATCCCAAACTTTTGTTTCTGTAAAAATAAGAATGCTTGATCCTACAAAGTCTTCCATATATCACATTTTTCTGAAAATGTTGTTTCATATTACCATTATTAGTGCCAATTTTATAAACATTTTCTGCAAGATATTCTAGCTCATATTATTGAATTGAAAATCAGCATATTTCAAAATTATCAAAAATACATTATAATGGGTTTAGAACTACAATATGACAATAAATATAATTGCACAAAACCATTTTATATAATACCACTGTCTGAATGACATCCATTGGTAATAATGACAGAAACATCAAGAGCATCTAGGAAGAGTTCATGAAATTTAAAATACAAGAAACTTAGGGTGATCAAAAGATCATCAAATAAAGGCAATGAAGAAGGATTCACTACGTCTGCTTTTCTTAGTTCAGGAAGTACTAAGAACAATGTCCCTAGAGGAAAAAAAAACAAAACAAAAAACTATTACCTCTCAACAGGGAAGCAAAAAATAATACAAGACCATTCCATGTTGATACCACAGATATGCATGAATGACTGAGTCAGTAGTGAACTTTTATGAAAGACAAGTTGACATTGTTGTAGATTATTGACATATTGTTCAACAGTGTTATTTGAGGTTCTGTGTTCAACAAACATACTAAAATAATTTTTAAAATGAATAAGGGTTCAGACAGTAGAACCATCTTTTGAGTTTTTAAAAGGTGGAGGGTAATAGTAGAACAGCTTTCATTACATCTTCCCTCATGCTGAAAATAATTACTAACCGTGGACAAAAATATTAATATTTTTAAAACATGGAAGACACTGGAAAGTAAGCAAAATTAGGGAGAAATTTGAGAATAGTCATTCCTTCAAAGAGAGAACTGCATCTAGAAAGATGTATTTATACACCACCTTTTTTTGGTGCTATAAATGGATTTTTCCCTTAATCTCTTTTTTCAGATTGTTAATTTTTAATGCAATGAGACTGATTTTTGTGTGCTGACTTTGTATGTTAAAAGCATGGCAAATTGGTTTATTACCTCTAACAGCTTTATTTTGGTGTCTGTAGGATTTTCTAAATATATGTGATGTGACCCATGGAAAGGAGATAGTTTCACTCATTCCTTTTCAACTTGGATCCATTTATTTCTTTTTCCTAGCTAATTGTTCTAGGTAGAATTACATTATTTTGTTGAATGTAAATGGCAAAACTGGTCTCGTTGCCAATCATAGGGGAATTATTCCTCTTTAATCACTATGGTTGAAGTTATCTGTGTTTCCTTAATATGTGTCATTTATCATGTTGAGGACTTTTCCTACTTTTATTTTATTGTTTTTTGTTATCAGAAAATAATGTTGAATTCAGTCAACTTTTAAAAACTTTTCTGCATCAGTTGAGAGAGCAACTGTTCCCATTGTCCTTTCATTATTAATATGGTCTATTATATGGATTGATTTTTGTATGTTGAAACATCTTTCCCTTCAGGGAATAAATCCTGGTTATTTGTAATGTGCAACACTTTTAATATGCTACTGAAATCAGCTCACTAATATTTTATTGAGGGTCATGGCACCAATAGGCACATAGGATATTTTTTAATTGTTTTCTTTTCTTGTGGTGTCTTTGTCAAGTTTTGATATCAGCATAACGCTGACCTCTTAAATCAGTTAGCAAGTGCTGCCTCCTCTTCTGTTTTCTTCATTTCTGAGGCACTGATATTAATTCTCCCGACTATTGCTATATTTCATCAGTCATCTGGTGCTGGACTTCTCTGGATATTTATGGTCTTCTCAGATTTCCTATTGCTTCTTGAATCATTTTTTTTCAAATTCTTCATTCATAGGAATTTGTGCATGCCATCTAAGATATCATTTCTGCTAACACACGGCTATGCATGATATTCCCTTAAAGTTTTTTTCTAAAATTTTAGTAATGTCCCTACTTTTTTATCCTGATTTTAATAATATGTGCTTTATTAAAAAAGTGATGTTTCAACTACAGTTTTGTCAAATTTGTTGATTTTTGAAATTACCAACATTAGGGATTTGACTTTATTTCTTTTCTTCTTTTTCTGCTGGAGGGGATGGTACTAGAATTGAACTCAGACACTTGACTGCTGAGCTACATCCCCAGTCCTATTCTGTATTTTATTTAGAGACAGGGCCTCACTGAGTTGCTTAGTTCCTTGCTTTTGCTGAAGCTGGCTTGGAACTTGCGATCCTCCTGCCTCAGCCTCCCCAGCCACTGGTATTACAGGCTTGTGCCACCTGGCTTGTTCTTCATTTTTTAATCTGAAGGTTAATCTTTTTTATTTCATGCCATATACCAGTTTTGAGTTTAGTTTTTTACTCTGCAACTTATAACCTATTTTCTAAGAATGTAAAGCTAGGTTATTGATTTGAGGTATTTCTTCTTTTTGAATTTAGTTGGTCATTTTTTCTATACTACCACACATTTTCTGCATCTACTAAGTTTAGGTATATTCATTTTCATTTGTTCCAGATATTTTCTAGTTTCCATTGTGACTTCTCTGGTCTATTGATTGTGTCACTGTGTTACTTTCTACATGTTGAGAATTTATCCGTTTCATTGAGGTTTAGTTTTATTCCATTGTGATAATAAATTATATTTTATTTGATTCCAATTTTAAAAATTTATTTAGAGTTCTTTTTTGGCCTAACTTATTTTCTATACTGTGTTCTAATATTGTTGAGTGGAGTGCTCTGGATATGTGTAATAAGTCTAATAGTTCTACAGTATTGTTCAAGACCTCAATATCATTATTGAACTTATATTTGATTGTCCTGTCCATTAATGAAAAAGGAATATTGAATTTTCCAACTATCATTGGACTACCATTTGCCATATCCATTCATCTACTTATTACTTCATGCCAAATTGGTTCTTTTTCAATATATACTCATTTTAGTTTATTCTAACAATTTGTATATTTTGGTATAATGTATAATTTTTTTTTGGTATAATGTTAGTCTAGGTATTCTTTCTTTTGATTAGTAGTTTCCTGTAATAACCTTCTGCATTCTTTGATCTTCAATCTATTAGTGTATTTAATCTAAAGTAATCAAAAAGGAACATACAATAGGCTAATAAAATTTTTATCACTTTTGTCAATCTCTGATTTTCTAATCTGACAGTTTAACTCATTTACAAATAAAATGATTTTAATAAGGAAGGACTAAACTTCTACCAGTTTGGTGTTTTGTTTTTGTATACATTTTAGCTTTTTAGACCTTCAGGTCTCTAACAATGCTATTTCCTTTTTGTTTAGCTGACTTTGTGTAGTAACTTGTTTCAATCCATTATTACATTTTACTCACTGTATATTTTGCAGAGTTTATTGTGTAGTTAGCTTGGGGATTATATATAATATCTTAAAGGTAGAATAATCTCAGATGGTTATACATAAAATTAACTATAAAAACATACAATAACATAGATCTATACCTCTTTTATACATCTTTTAAATTCTGTAGAAAGTGCAAAGGGTAGAGATACAAAGTCAATTACAATGGTCTTGACTTTTACATCTCTCCATTTCCAGAGATCTTCATGTCTTTGTATCATCTTGAATTACTGTCTACTGTCCTTTGTGTCAGCCTTAAGAACCCTTTTCAACATTTCCTGAAGGTTAAACACAAATTACACAGTAGAAGCAAAATTTATGATACATAAACTTGTAAGACATTTTTAAAATATATAAATAGCATTTACAACTTAATATTATGAAAATCTGACTTTAAATTTGTCAAGGCATTGAGGAGAGAATTCACAAAATAAACAGTCAATATCTCCATTAAAAGTTACTCAACACTACTAGTCATCAGAAAAATGAGAATTAATTCCATAAGGAGATACCAGAAAGTACCCGTTAATATGGTTTATGAGGATATGGAATAAATGGAACTGGCATACATTGTTGTTGGGGATATCAACTTCATTATTCAAACTCTCTTTAATGCATAGTAGTCAAAAATTTTAAAAAATCTAAATGATCCCTACAAGATCAATGAGTAAGCAAACTGTGTTATATTTAAATAATAAATTAATATTTAGTAATATAAAAACACAAGTTACTGAAATGCAAAATAATGGATGAGTCTCAGTACTCTGAGCAAAATGTTTAGATACAAAAGGATGTGATTACATTTATATGATTTTTTTCAAAAGGCACAAACAATATTTTGCTGAAAAACAAAACAGAATCATTTTAAAATGATTTTCTGTAATAGGGTGGTGAATGACAGA
The DNA here is from genome assembly GCF_902686455.1 of Sciurus vulgaris. NCBI lineage: Eukaryota > Metazoa > Chordata > Mammalia > Rodentia > Sciuridae > Sciurus > Sciurus vulgaris. Next base: position 76,446,002 of record NC_136463.1, read on the forward strand.
TCATTCTCTCAAGTGACAAAAATTATTCCATAACTTACTAGGGGTACTACCTACATGGATTTTCTTTTCAAAACTCCTTGGATTATACCCCTTGAAATTTGTGCATATTACGGTATATAAATTTTACTTCAAAATAACTAGTAAGAGCTGGGGATATAGCTCAGTTCGTAGAGCGCTTGCCTCACATGCACAAGGCCCTGGGTGTCTTGCAGCAATATGTGTTAGAAATTACAAAACTATCTTTTATAAATTCTTGTATCAAACAAATGAGTAAATTCATTAATACTGGAAACCTGGCTTCCCACTGCTGGAGAAGAAAACTACACATATGGAAAGTAGAACAGTAGTTGTTGGGTTGAAAGTCCTACTTTTTAATTTTTCTCAGAAATAAATATACATATGTATATTATATATGTACACGTAATATGAGATACATGCATAAATATGGAAATACAGTAGATATACTCATGTGTATATGTAGGTTTGTATAATGTATAAATGTAAATAGATATATTTACAAATGTTTATGCACATATATATGTTTTTCTTGATCTGTTGCTACAAGGATTTAGAATATTGATTTGTCAGTAACAAAATGAACACTTTGAACCTGTTTTTTTTTTTTTTATTTCTGAATATGTCTAAAAAATATATTCAGGTGCCTTGGAGAAAAGGCTCTATTAGAGATTGTAGCACAAAAATTAAAAAATAACCTGGAAAGATCTTGTTGCTCCAAAAAACTGGAAAAAAAAATTTGGCAAAATAGGACTATAAAACATGGGAGTGAAAATTTGGGAAACTTAAGAAATAATAAAATAACAATTGATTATAACCCACTGAATAAGTTAGAAGTGTATGAATCAATTGTGATATGATTTACCACTTATTAATTAATTGATTGAGAATGGAAAACACTTTGTCTTAACAGAACATTGACTAATCAAAGTAGAAGGAATGTTATAGTTAGAAAATCATTTACCTACTCTCAGAGTATCTCCCAAATACTTTTTGGTTGAAAAGGAATAAACGGTAAGTCGAGAGTAGAGAAAACTGGTAGAGGTGGCATGAAGGGATGAAAGTCACAGCCACCATTAGTGGGACAACTCAACATCACATTTCCTGATATAAAGCACTAGGAAGGATATAGCATCATTCTTGTGGTATTCTTGCTAAAATTTATAATTTGAATCTGAACACTAGGTTGTTAGTCTTAGACTGAGGGACAATTCACAATAATATCAATATGCTATTAACACGAATGTACTATTAAAATATCAACATCAAGAAAGATAGGAAATGACAGATAAAGGAGAATAAGAGATGTCTCAAACAGTTTGTGATTCTCAATTTGTTTCTGTATCAGGAAAACAGAGGTATTACAGTCATTTTTGACATATTTAACAAAGTTTGATTATGAACTGTGGATAAGACAACAATGAGGTATTGAGGATGTGACCTTGTTTACCATGTGTTGGTTGGTTTTGAGAATGGTCCCCTTAAAATACACTTGCCAAAGTTCTTAAGGTACAACAAGAAATGTTTAAGACACTGATTTCTTAAAATCTCAAGACTTATCATTTTGTAGTACTCAAAATAGATTATTGACACATTGAAGAAGGAATATATTTGAGTAAAGGAACAAAATAAATAGAACATATAGACTTAATTTTATTACAATTTGAATTATTTAAATATTTCACAGCAGAATATGAAAACTTTCTACCTTTTACACATGTAATTTTATGTTTAGTCCTCTGGGTCCTTTTCTAGCAAAAGTTAAGTTGCCTATCAGGTCAATATGAATTCCATCAGTGCTTAGTAAAATGCAGATGATTCTTTTTTACCATGAGTTTTATAAAAGTCATTGATCACCTTACTCAAGGTAGAAGTCCAAATGAGTGACTGGCACACGCTACAAGAAAAATAAATCAATGTGATTCCAGGCATATAACTTTTATTTAAGATGTTTTCTTGACATAGCAAGTTTTATTAATAAACAATTAATAAAAGAGGGATTATAGATTTATTTCTAACTCTCTTGGAAAACACTTTTGAATTATTATGTTTTGGTGAATGAAATAAAACGTTGTGGTGAAATTCCCATGCTCTAAAGTCAGAATGTCTTTAGATCCTAGTTCCAATAAATGCTAATGATATGCCTTTGGTCAAGTTGCTAAACCTCCTCAGATCTCTGCTTCCTTATGTGTATACTGCAAATATAAAAAATGATAAAGATGCCCAATTCCCAGGGTTGCTGTGTGAACTAGGTGAGCTAAAGTGTGTTAAGATCTCATTATCCAGAACATGGTAATTTCCCAATAAGTGCAAACTATTTCCTTATCAGCTTCATCAAATAACCCACACAGAGTTGGAAACAGTTTATTGATTGTATATTCCTAGATTTACAACATAAAGTATAAACAAGGTTGTGACATTCATATCAAATTTTAACACACACAACATCCCTGGGTGAGAAGATGTGCACACATACACACACACACACACACACACACACATTCCATGAGTATGTGCATTTCTATGATTGCATGCATAGAAAAATAATTTCCAGAAGGCCTATATACAAATTGGACAAATGTTTGTCATCTCTTTTAGTGAAATAATGGAAATTTTAATTTCTTCCTGACATTTTTAAGTAGTTTTTTTTTTCTTTTTTATACATGAACAGTATGAAGGTTGTGCTTCTTTTCTCATGAGTACAAACAAACAACAAAAAAATTATAAACTGACCTTATTGGAAAAGTGACCAACTCTTCTTCTGAAAAGAGACAGCTGTGGAAGATGAAAAGCCAACTTGAGCTTTTTCCTATTTGTTTTCTCTTCTCTCAAGTGGAAAAGATCTGCAGGGAACTTAAAAAGGTTAGCAGGCGCCTGACCTTTGCTCATCATGGGAACAGTCAGTGAATCCAGTCTCACTGGAAAAGCATAAAAGTGAAGGAGGAGTGCTGAACTGAAGCTTTACATAGACCAGACCTGAACACACACACACTGGAGAAAATGCAAATACGCGGTTTAACAGAAAGAAAAAGAAATGCTACTTGTAGTTAGTAGGCCAACTGCATTAGCCCATGTTAATCTGAACGGCAGCCTGCTGAGAGCTATCAATGTCTCAATTGTAGAGTTTATGAAATTTAGTACCCAAGAGTTGACCTTTCCCAACATTACACAGGTATGAAATGATAAAATAAGAATGCATATTCAAGTTTTGCATGCGTCAGAGTTCTTTTTTTATCATGCATTTGCTTATTATAAATGTTATTACTTTCAAATATTTGAAAATTTTGAAAACTCAAGAAATAAATTAAAATCACAAAAATCTTGTTTGAATATACAGAACATTTTGATACTAAGTATAGAAAACTAAATCTTCCCCATATTCTGTCATTTAAATTGATATTGTATTACAGGTATGTGAAAATTTTACCTTATTTTTCTTTTTTATTACTTTAACCTAAAATAATTTTATCAAAAATTCACAAAAAGAGCAAGCTGATTTCATAATTTAACACCAATAAGAAAGTAGAACACTTGTATAGTAAGAATCACTTTTTCTTAGATTTCCAGATCTAATTTTTAAGGGTTCACCACAAATAAAGATGTATAGTACATCTGGGTTAGAGGAGATCCAAACAAGTATTAACTTTATCATGTTTAATTTTTCACAAATGGCTATGCTTTAGAACCACCAATGATAAGAGTTTTCTACTTTCGGAGTTAGACAGTTGGAAAGTATATCTGTCTTATATGGAAATCATTAGTCTTCTAGTTAAGGAGATCTAACAATATCTGTAGGGAACATTGTGTCTGATTTCTTATCAGTCCGATCTCCAAATATTTCAAGAGCTACTCTTTCCTACCACCCCTTCAACTTTGACTTATTGCCAGTATGAGGCTAGCAAACTCTGTCTCCAGCTATTATTCTTTATAAATGCCATAATCATTTATTTCCCTTGCACACATTTCAATTTGACTGTGGCTCCCTCAAACTGTGATCTTCCCAACTAAATAAGATTCAATGTGATTCAGCATTGTGGAGCATAACACATTTAGCAATTATGAACGAAGATTTCATCTGGCATTTTAAATATATATGGTAGATGCAAGGAGTCAAAGACTCCAAGGCATATCCCAGAGGTATCAAAACCCAGATGGTCAATATTTACTCCTAAACAGGCAATAGAAGTGGCTTACTCCTGTCTATCTTCCTTAGTAGTAACAGAATTCTCTACACTCATTACCCATGTTAGCTTAAGGTAGAGAACTATTGCACTTATCCTTTATCCTCACAGAGCTTATAGTCTCATGGGTCGAAGACTTATAATTACACTAGAATATAGGATAGAATTAGTACTGTTGTTGAAATAAAACATGATGTTTCATGTTAAACACATGTACTATCTCTAGTCTCCCCAAATTTCTTTGTTCTTTAACAATTATGGCTTGAATATAAGCTGACGGAAGTTGTACCAGCTATCTTTATTTTTTGTTGTTGTTTTCTGCTTTTTTTTTCATTTTTTAATTTGTTCTATTTAGTTATCCATGACATGACAGCAGAATGAAGTTTGACTCATTGTACACAAAGCGAGCACAAATTTTCATTTCTCTGGTTGTACAAGTTGCAGAGTCACATCAATCATGCAATCATACATGTATAGGGTAATAATGTCCGTCTGTTCCACCAACTTTCCAACCCTCTATTGAGCCCCTCTTCTCCATCCCCTCTGCCACATCCAAAGCTCCTCCATTCTTTTCTTCCCCCAACACCAACTTTTGGATCAGCATCGATATATCAGAGAAAACATTTGATCTTTGTTTTTTTGGGATTGGTTTATTTTGCTTAGCATGATATTCTCCAACTCCATCTACTTACTTGCAAATGCCATAATTTCATTCTTCTTTAATGCTAAGTAATATTCCATTGTGTATATATACCATAGTTTCTTTATCCATTCATTCTATTGAAGAAAATCCAGATTGGTTCCACAGTTTGGCTTCTGTGAATTGATGTGATTGAGCTGCTATAAACATTGATGTGACTGTGTCACTGTAGTATGCTGATTTTAAGTCGTTCAGGTATAGATTGAAAAGTGGGATAGCTGGATTAAATGGTAGTTCCATTCCAAGTTTTTTAAGGAATCTCCATACTTCTTTCCAGATTGGTTGTACCAATTTGTAGTCCCCACATCCTCACCAACACTTATTGTTCTTGTGTTCTTGATAATTGCCATTCTGACTGGTGTTAAGATGAAATCTTAGTTTTGATGTTCATTTCTCTAATTGCTAGAGATATTGAACATTTTTTAATGTATTTGTTGATCAAATGTATATCTTCTTCTGTGAAGTGTTTCCTCAGTTCCTTAGCCCATTTATTGATTGGGTTATTTGTTTTTTTATGTTAAGTTTTTGGAGTTTTTTTACATATCCTGGAGATTAGGGTTACAGCTGATGTGCATGTGGTAAAGATTTTCTTCCATTCTGTAGACTCTCTCTTAACATTATTGATTGTTTTCTTTGCTGAGAAGAAGCTTTTTAGTTTGAATCCATCCCATTTATCGATTCTTGATTTTACTTCTAATTCTTTAGGAGTGTCGCTAATGAAGCCAGATCCTAAGCCAACATGGTGAAGATTTGGGCCTACCTTTTCTTCAGTTAGGCACAGGGTCTCTGTTCTATTGCTCAAGTGTTTGATTCACTTTGAGTTGAGTTTTGCACAAGATGAGAGATGAGGGTTTAATTTTATTTTGTTACATGTGGATGTCCAATTTTTCCCACACCATTTATTGAATAGGCTATCTTTTCTCCAGTCAATGTTTTTGGCACCTTTGTCTACTAGGAGGTAACTGTATTGTATTTATGCGGGTTTGTCTCTGTGTCTTCTATTCTGTTCCATAGGTCTACAAGGTCTACATGGTATTGGTGCCAATACCATGTTGTTTTTATTACTCTGGCTCTGTATTATAGTTTAAGGTCTAGTATTGTGATGTCTCTTGCTTCACTTTTCTTGCATAGAATTACTTTGGATATTCTGGGTCTTTTGTTTTTCCAAATGAATTTCATGATTGCTTTTTCTAGTTCTCTGAAGAACACCATTGGGATTTTAACTGGAATTTCTGTAGTATGGCTATTTCGATGATATTAATTCTGCCTATCTAAAAATAAGGGAGGTATTTCCACAGTCTAAGGTCTTCTTCAACTTCTATTTTTAGCATTCTGTAGTTTCATTATAGAGGTCTTTCAACACTTTTGTTAGGTTGATTCTCAAGAATTCTATTTTTTTTTTTTTTGATGCTATTGTAAATGGGGCAGCTTTCCTAATTTCTCTTTCAGAGTATTCATCACTGATGTACATTAATGCATTTGATTTGTATGCTGAATTCATTTATTAGTTCTAGAAGTTTTATTGTGGAATTTTTTGAATCCTCTAAGTATAGAATCATGTCAGCAAATAATGATAGTTTGAGTTATTCTTTTCCTATTCATATCCCTTTAATTCTTTTATCTGTCATATTGCTCTGGCCAGGATTTCCAGAACTATGTTGAATAGGAGTGGTGAAAAAGGGCACCCCTTTCTTGTTCCATTTTTTAGAGGGAATGCTTTCAATTTTTCTCCCTTAAGAATGATGTTGGCTTTGGGCTTAGCATAGATAGCTTTTGCAATGTTGGGATTATTAACTATTATCCCTAGTTATTTTAGTGTTTGAACATGAAGGTGTGCTGCTTTTTGTCACATGCTTTTTCTTCATATTTTGAGATGATCATATGGTTCTTATCTTTAAGTCTATTTATGTGATGAATTATGTTTATTGATTTCCATATATTGAACCAGCCTTGCATCCCTGGAATGAACCCCACTTGGTCATAGTGCACTATCTTTTGAATATGTTTTTGTACACGATTTGCCAGAATTTTGTTGAGAATTTTTGCATCTCTCTTCATCAGACATATTGGTCTGAAGTATTCTCTCCTTCTTGTTTCTTTGTCTGTTTTGGGTATCAGGGTGACACTAGTCTCATAGAATGAGTTTGGAAGGGTTCCTTCCTTTTCTATTTCATGGAATACTTTGAGGATTATTGGTATTAGTTATTCTTTGAAGGTCTTGTAGAACTTGGATTAGAATTCTTCTGGTCCTGGGTTTTTCTTAGTTGATAGGCTTTAGATGGTATCTTCCATTTCATTCCTTGAAATTGATTCATTTATATCATGTACATTCTCCTGATTCAGTTTGTGTGGATCATATGTTCCTAGAAATTTGTTGATGTCTGAGATTTTTCTGTATTTTTGGAGTATACATTTTCAAATTGTTTCTAATTATCTTCTGTATTTAAATAGTGTTCATAATTATATTTCCTATTTTATCACTAATATGAGTAATTTGAGTTTTCTCTCTCCTCTTTATTAGTGTGGTTAAGGGTTTATCAATTTTATTTATTTTTTCTGAGAACAAACTTTTTGTTTTGTCTCTTTTTTACTTTTTTTGTTTCAATTTCATTGATTTCAGTTTTGATTTTAATTATTTCCTGTCTTCTACTACTTTTGTTGCTTTGTTCTTTTTCTCCAGCTTTGAGATGTAATGTTAGATCATTTAGTTGTTGATGTTTTACCCTTTTAATGAAAGAACTCAATGCAATGAACTTTCCTCTTAGCAGTGCCTTCATAGTGTCCAAGAGATTTTGATATGTTGTATTGGTGTTCTCCTTTACCTCTTAGAATTTTTTTTAATCTTCTCTCTGATGTCTTCTGCTATTCATTTTTCATTCAATAGCATATTATTTTGTCTCCAGGTGTTGGAGTAGCTTCTATTTTTCACTTTCTCATTGATTTTCTAATTTCATTACATTATAATCAGATAGAATGCAGAGGAGTATCTCTAATATTTTTGCATTTGCTAAGAGTTACTTTGTGACATATTGTCTATTTTAGAGAAGGAACCTTGTGCTACTGAGAAGAAAGTGTGTTAGCTTTTTGATGAACAAAATATTCTATGTCTGTTAAGTCTAAAATATTGATTGTATTGTTGAATTTTATAGTTTCTTGTTTTAGTTTTTGTTTTAAAGACCTATCCAATGGTGAGAGAGATATGTTAAAGTCATGTAGTATTATTGTGTTGTAGTCTATTTGATTCTTAAAATTGAGAAGAGTTTGTTTGATGTCTGTAGTGGCTCCATTGTTTGGGGCATATACATTTATGATTGTTATGTCTTGTTAATGTATGATTCCCATAAGCAGTATGAAATACTGTTTTTTTCCCCTTATGTCTAACTTTGGCTTGATGCTCACTTTATCTGATGAGCATGGAAACCCTGCTTGTTTGAGCAGTCCACGTGAGGGATATGTTTTTTCCCATCCTTTCACCTTCAGTCTATGAATGTCTTTTTCTATGAGATGAGTCTCTTGAAAGCAGCATATTGTTGGGTCTGTGCCATTCTGTGTCTTTTGATTGATGAGTTTAGGCCATTAACATTCAGGGTAAGTGAGATAAGCCAATCTCAAAAAGCCAAAGGACGAATGATATCACTAATAAGTGGAGGATGACACATAATGGGGGGGAGGGAAGGGTTAGTGTTAGGGTTAGAGTTAGGGTTAGGGAGGGGGGCAAGTATGGAGGAAGGAACTACTGTATAGAGGGTAAAGAGGGGTGGGAGGGGTGGGGGGAAGGGAAAAAATAACAGAATGAATCAAACAACATTACTCTATGTAAATTTATGATTACACAAATGGTAGCCTTTACGCCATGTACAAACAGAGAAACAACATGTATTCCATTTGTTTACAATAAAAATAAATAAATAAATAAATAAATAAATAAATAAAACATTCAGGGTTATTATTGAGATATGATTTGTATTATTGGTCATTTTGGTTATTATTGTTTTTTTAAGTTGACTTGGGTTTCCTTTGATTGCCTTTTACTTTGCTGATTTTTATTGTTGTTTTTCATTTTCTCCTCATGGAATATTTTTTGAGGATGTTTAGTGCAGGCTTTCTAGTCGTAAATTCTTTTAACTTCTGTTTATCATGGAAGGTTTTTATTTCATTATAAAAACTGAAGCTTAATTTTGCTGGATATAAGATTCTTGGTTGGCATCCATTTTCTTTCAGAGTTTGGAATATGTTCTCACAGAATCTCCTAGCTTTGAGGGTTTGAGTTGAGAAATTTGCTGAGATCTGAATTGGTTTCACCCTGTATGTAATTGGATACTTTTCTCTTGTGGACTTTAACATTCTATCCTTATTTTGTATGCTGGGCATTTTCATTATATTGTAACTTGGTGTGGATTTGTTGTGATTTTGTACATTTTGTGTCCTGTAAGCCTCTTGTATTTGATTTTACATTTCATTCTTCAGGTTTGGAAAATTTTGTGATATTATTTCATTGAATAGATTGTTCATTCTTTTGGTTTGTATCTCTGTGCCTTCTTCTATCACAATAATTCTTAAATTTGGTCTTTTCATGTTATCCCATAATTCTTGGAATTTCTGTTCATGCTTTCTTACCACCTTCACTGTGTGGCTAACTTTATTTTCAAGATTATATATTTTGTCTTCATTGCCTGAGGTCTTCCAAGTGATCTAATCCATTGGTGATGCTTTTTATTGAGTTGTTCTACTGTTTCCTTCATTTCAAGAATTTCTGTTTGTTTTTTCAGAATGTCTATCTCTTTATTGAAGTGATTTTTTGTTTCCCTGAATTCCTTTCATAATTCTTTATTGAAGTGATTTTTCATAGCCTGCCTTTTCTTTCTTATAGCACCCCTTACATTTTATTATGTACATCCTGAAGTCCATCTCTGACATGTCTTCTACTGTGTTGGCAATGGATTCTATTGTAGTTGCATCTTGGTTTGTTTAGGGCACTTTCTTCCCTTGTTTTTCATGTTGTTCATGTGTCTTCCCCTCTAGCAGTGTGGATCTGAGGTATTACACTTTCTACCCTATAGACTTAGAGTGTCCTTGCAACTTTCTAATACCTCACCTTTAAGGGGAGATCAATGTTAACAGTACACAGGGGAAATGATATGCAATCTGAAACCAAATAACTACTATTAAGATGTTTACATTTTTGTCTCAATAAATAGAAACAGTGCATTTGATTATTATCTACAATATAAACATTAGGCTTGTGAATGGGTCTACAGTTTCAAATACTGGACAAAGAGAGACCTGGGGGTGTGAAGGATGAGATGTTAATGAGGTAGGAAGTGAGAATACAGAGGTATTAGATCATAGGAAGCATGAAAGAGGAATATAAAGAAGTTGGCTGTTAGGAGAAAAGAGAGAAAGAGACTCTGGGAAAACATAAGTGGGAGGAACCTATAGAGAGTGAAAAAATAAAATAAGATGGAATAAAAAAAGGGAAAGGAAAAACATTTAAAAATGTAAGAATAAAAGTATGTTCCACAAAACATTAATATACTAATCAGACATCACAGTCCTCAGTATCTTGATGCATGAAAAGTACTTGATTTCAAAAATGTTGGAGATATGAGAGTGGGAAAAGAAAGAAAGATAGAAAAAATAAAGAGAGAAAAAAATATCAAAGGTCAATTGAACATTCTTTCTGGTAAAGTTTGATATCTTCGTTGCTTCCCTTCTCATTTGATGGGTAGGGGTTAACTGTAGTTTGCTGTTCCACCCTCAGGATGGTAAATTTTACTATGGTGGGAGGGTTAGTCTTGGAGGTAGGGCTGGTTGAGGCAGGGTACACCTGTTGCTGGGCCCATTGGATGACTGCACCCCAGGAATCTCCTTCAGGATCTACTTGTGTGATGTAGGAGTTTGGTCTTAGCCCCTTACATTACCTGTGCCCTTACATCACCTGTGGACCCCACAATTCTGTCTCTAATTTGTTCTTTAAACTGTATTTCTCCCACCCTCGCAGTTTCAATATCCTAATCAGGAACTTCTCTTTCCAGAGGTCCTGAGGACTGGGCACTAGGACCTGTATGCCTGTCATGGAGAGCTGTTCTATATTGGGGAGATCAGGACCAGGTGTTGAGAGCTGCAAGCTTGCATAGCAGCAAACACTGGGGCAGGTTTGTGACTGGGGTGTGGATTGGGAGACTGTAGATACCTTGATAATGGGGTTCCTGGCCATTGCTTGTGTCCCAAGATGGAGACTGCTCCAGCTAAAGATAGTGACAGCAAAAGTGGAACTAACCAAGATTGTGGCAAAGGTGTCCCAAGATGGAGGTGATCGCTTTCAGACATGACAGATGAAGGGCAGGCCATGTAGTGGTGTTGGGTGGCCTGTTCAGAGATTCATCACTGTGACCTGTGGTACTGTGGCAGGCAGCTACCTCCAGGTCCTGTCTGGTGACTCCAGGTGGAGGCTGCTACCTTGTGGAAACTATGACAGTGGTTGTAGTGTCCCAAGATGTAGGTGGCCAAGGGAGCCCCACGTTGGTAGATGGGGCGCCTGCCAAGTCAGTAACCACAATGGTGCAGTGGGCCTTACCTTATTTTTATATATGAAGATTTTACAGTATTTTCTCAATCAACTCTTTTTTAAAAGAAATATTTGAGTATGAATTCTTTGTCACTTACATGTTGGCAATAAGTTTTCCTACTCTGTTTGTTGTCTTTTTTTTTTTTAATACAATATTGAAACCTTAAATATAGTAATTTTAACCAATTTTGCTTCTTTTTTCATTTTTGGAGGTTAATTTACCTACCACCTTTTCCCAATCCTATAAATGAATTCTCCTTACTTTTCTTCAAATGCTTGTTTTTCATTTTTTTAGAGTTGAAAATTAGGGTGAGATTTTGACCTTTTAATATTTCTATAAACAACTGGATATTTATGAATACAGCAATCATGTTTTACTAATATTATATAATACATGATTCTGAATATTATTGAAAAGAACCTTCTCCTCCATATTTGAAATGACTAGTTATGCAATTTCTTTACTATACTAATACTACGCTGAATTAATTTATGTTAACTTATCTTATACTGTGACTTTCCCATAGTGAAAATTGTACCATATCAGTCATTTGTAAAATTGTCCTATTCTGGTACGTTTGTCTCTTCCACATGAAATGTCGGATCAGCTTATGAAGATACAGGAAAACAAATGTTTAGGTATTGATTGCAATTATATTAGAATTTTTACATTTAGGAATTTGGTAAAAATGATTTTATTAAGTTAAAAAGCTAGCTGTAGGAAAATTATTGCTTTTAAAACTCAAAATCCTTCCTTCAAATAATATATAATGAAAAAATTGTCAATAGAATTTTTGGAAAATATTTATAGGAAATACCCATGTCTCTAGTGCCAAGAGAAGTAATATATAACAAAAAGAAGCTGTCCAGGAATGAAGAAATAGGAAGTAGTAGGCCATAAAACAGCATTATGTGTGCTAGTGTGCTTATATGTGTTTTTATTAGTAATTCAGATTCATAGTCTTTGATCTTTTTGTTTTGACAATGCTAATCAAATAGTCTTTAAGCCAAAGGGCTGAATGCTTTCTCATTTTTGTTTACAGTTTTGGTGTTTGTTTTCTATTTCACATAGATTTTTATTACTTCTAATAATTAGAAGAAATTTTCTATAATTTGAATATGATGTGGAATAAAATTACTTTATACCCATATTTTTTACAGAGCTTTGCTAATACATAATAAAATAATTAATATGCTAAATAAAATCTAGATTAAAATATCTCATTGCTGCTGTATGTGCTAATAGTATGGTCAACTGATTAAGATTTCCTGGTTCTATGATAAAATATTCTGATGACAATATCACTTTCTCTCTCAATATTTATATATAAGATTTTTGCTTTATGACATTGACTAAGACTTCCAATTGTATATAGATTATTAACAAGAATTTAACAAGATTTTAAGAATAAATATTTATAAACAAACACGGTTTATAAGATGAAGATATTTAGTATTAATGTGTATATGACTAGGTTCAAAGACATATGGCATTCTCATTTGGTTTGAATATCAAATTAAAACTAATGAGAATATTCCTACTATATCTGGAATAGTTTATATCATATGAGGATCATTGTGTCTTTCAATTTCAGGTAGCCAATTTTTGTAAAACCAACAAAATCAGATTCCATATATATGAACAGAATATTTTGTATCTCTTATGTATACAGGAGTAATCATGTGTCCGTCTCTTCTAATATAACCACTCTAGTGTACAAATGTATATATTCCTACAAATTATCTGTTTTGTGAAATTTCAGATTTTCTTAGAATGTATAATAGTTTACCATATTCCATGATTAGTTATTAACTCTTTATGCTTATATATGTAAATATATTCTATTTATTCCTGGTCATATTTCAAAAAATGAATTGTTACATTTTTCTTTTAAATTGAAAAATGTTTCAATTAATTTTAAAAACACAGTTGTTGAGAATGCTAAGTTTCAGCTTTGTCACATAAAGGGCATGGAAGTCATGTCTCCCATTTTTATAACAAGAAATAGGTAAAGAATTTAAATTTAGTGATTTTGGGGGGCTTTATCAGAAAACTGTGGTCTCAGAAAAAGATTGCCACCACAAACTCTGGACAGGTGGTTGAATCCACAGACTCACAGAGAAGATCTATCTGTAGCACAAATGCTGACCTGTAAAGGGAGAGGTCACTGAAATTCTGTAGTGATTTTGGTAAACTGTTGAGGTGGAGTGAGGACTAATTCCAGAGTGAGAATCTCCTGGGACTACTGCTTTAGTGAGTTGCCCCATGTGCACAAATTTTACCCCAAGAAAATTGAGCAGATTATCATACTAAAGATATCAAAATGACACTCTGATTGCTTTGTCAGGCATGTAAGGTGGATTTAACTTCTGAACATCAATCACTGCCATTCAGCTCAGCAATAGGCTATGGAAGGAAAGGAATAAGATGATATCATTTGATGGAGAAAGGAGATTTGACAAATTCCAACATCCATTTATGATCAAAAAAATTTCTCAGCAAACTAAGAACAAAGGGAGAACACATTTAACTTGATGATAGACACCTCTAAAAATCCAATAATTCTGTCAAATATAATGGTGACAAAATGGACCACTCCCCTGATTCTGCCCACGACTAGAAGCAAATGAAGGATTTCCCTTTTCAGAACTCTTATTTGATAACTTTCCAGAAACACATAGTACTACAATAATATAGAGAATGAAGATTATCAATATACCAAATCGAAAGGAAGAAATAATGTCCGTAATTGCAGGTGACTAAATTAAAAATTCCAAAGAGTCAACAATGATAATAGCAAAACCAGAGAACCCTTGAAATCTTGGTGCACACACACATACACACACACACACACACACACACACACACACACACACAAAGTATAAAAGTGTATACAAAGGGAGTGAAAGTTGCAAGGTATAAGGCAATACACAGTGCTCAATTGTTTTCCTATAGACCAAGAGTGAAAAGTGAAATTCGAAATTAAAAATTCAATACTTTATAATAGCACCCAAAATTAAATAATTTTAAATCTTGCAATAAATGTATAGGAAGTATATGCCAAAAAAAAAAAAAAAACACACACACACATTAGTGAAATAAATCATATACAAATAAATTGAGATATGAAATAGAGAAATATGCTTCTGGATTAGAAAACAAAAAGTTGTTAAAATGTTCTGATTTTTTTTTGGAAGAGGGTACTGGGAATTCAACCCAGGGGTGTACAACGACTTAGCCCATTCCCCTTTTTTATGTATTTTGAGACAGGGTCTCCTAATGTTGCCAAAAGCTTGGTCCTTATCCCTGATACCAATCCAATAAGGACAGAATTTTGAGAAAAAGGCAAAAGAAGGTTTATTGCTTTGCTAGCAAAGGAGAAACACAGGGGACTTGTGTCCTAGAGACTGTGATTCTGCCCATCAGTAGGAAGATGGGACTTTTAAAGAGATGATTCAAGGGCTACGTTCCACATGTTCTCTGTTGGAGTTGTAATTCACTTGCTAATTTGGGAGATAGCATTTCTGAGACTTCTGGTACTATTCCCAAAGTCTGGATTCTTTCATTCCTATGATGGGTGAGTGCTCAAGGACAAATTAACTCTGTCTAGGATGGGGAAGAAAGGTAATCCTGTTTTCCCAGAGATTAGGGAGGGGGAGAGATTAGGGAAGAGCAGGGAGAAAGGAAGAGAAAAGAACTTGTCCATTTTAAAAATAAATTGCATTGGCAGAACAGCAAGAATTATATTCAAATTATAAAGTGGACCACTGTCACACTAAGTTGCTAAGGCTGTCTTTGAACTCACATTCCTCCTGTGTCAACCATCCCAGTTACTAGGATTAGAGGCATGTACCACCATGACTGCCTTTTGCTTCTGATCTTAATCCATAAAATCTGATGTCTTCTCAATCAAAATTCCAGAAAGCTACCTTGTAGTATTAACAATAGGATTAACAATCCAGTTGTAAAATTTTATATGAAAGGCAAAGGACCAAAAATGTCCACCATAAAACTGGAAGAGGAAAAAAAAAGTTGGAAGATTTGAAGAAATTGTCTTTATGACTAACTGTAATCCTATAATAATTGAGATTATGAGAGCAGCAAAATAGAAAATGTATGATTTAATGGAACAGATGAGAGAGCCCAGAAATTGATGCACACCAACGTAATCAACAGATCTTTCATAAAGGACGAAGGCAATTTCACAGAGAATGGATCCTATTTTCAACAAATGTTGTGATGATTGGAGGGCCATATGCAAAAAACTCTGTACCTTTACACCATTCACAAAAATTTTCTTAAAAAACAAAAGTGTGCGTGATGACTTCCTTTCAAAGAATTCAGTATGGAAAGGGAGATAAAAGAGTAATTTCATAACAAAAGAAATCTTCGAAATACTATTTCAACCACGTGATCTAGAATAACATAGTGATTTGTATGTACTATTAGTAGAGTGTAATGAAAATGTTTTTGTCTTGTGTTTTTCCTCCCAAAACGCATAGTCCAAGTCAATCATAAGAACTCTATAAAAAAAAAAAAACTCAGTTGAAGGACATTCTACAAAATATTAGAACAAAAGTTTTCAAAATCATCAAGGTCATACAAAACAAAGAAAGTAGGAGAAAATTTCATAGCCAAGAGTTGTGTAAAGATTGATGGCAACTGCCAGATTGATGACAATTGTATATGGTGGCACACATATACAATTTCAGCCACTCAGAAATTTAAGGCAGGATTGAGGTCACCCAAGCAACTTGGCATATACCATGATCCAAAATAAAAAGTGTTACAGATGTAGATCAGTGTCAGAGCACCTACCTAGTATTTACAAAACCTTGGGTCCAATACATAGCACCAAAAATTTTTTTTAAAAAAGAGTTAGATGCAATATAATACCCTAAGATCATATATGACATCCTGGAAAATATAGATGATAAAACATGTTAATTATTATGGATCAGTATTGGTTTATTAATTTTAACAAATTTGTTCTGTACAATCTTAGAAATAGAAGATACTGGGTGTAGGGTACATGGAAACTCTCAATACTATCTTTGTAAATTTTTATAAATCTGAAACTACTTTAAAACAATTAAAAATAAGTTTTGAGTGCCTACACTGTCCTGGGAACATTAGAAGAAATATAGATTAATTTATAAAAAGAGATAAAATCTTTGCCTCCTTTGAGTAGATATATAAAGTATAATGAAAGAAGTGAATGAAGGAAATTGAGAGGCAGTTCAACAGTAACACAGGTTTATTCAGGATAAATCTGCAGAGTAAGGCCCAGAGGAGCCTGGAATCTATCTTCTGCTTCCAACTTGAGGAAATATAGGGGAATGAGGGAGGGGGGATTAGGCCCTTGCTAGCGGGTTGTCAGGGAAGGGTCCTTGTGGTGTTCATAAGGAAACAGGTGTTTTTAGGATTTCAGTCCAGGAAAACAGTTTCCTTTCTTTTGATGATGGAGAGAGTCTGGGGTTTCTTTGCTGATGATGGAGTATTGTCTGGGGCTTAGGTCAGGTTGAGTCAGTGACCTTAAGTTGGCTCTGGTTCTAAGATGAAGGATATGTTCCAAAACAGCATTGCCTGTATCAAGTTCTACCTAACATTCCTACCTTTTTCTTTTTATTTAATAAGAATATAGTGAAAGAAGAAGGAGTGGCAATGTACTAAACTTGTTCTCACTGAAAGGGAATGTGGTTGAGGAATTATGTAGGCACTGGTATTGAACAGTTCTAACAGAACTCAGAGTATGTTCTGGAACCTCTGATCATAGGTTCTGTAAAAAGGTAGGTGAATAGCAGAAACAGGGAGGGCCCAACAGCAAGACCAATAATTACACAGAGAATTGGGAAAAGAAAAGGGACTAGTCAAGTTCCTGACTAATTAGTAGGTAAACAGTGTAAGTCCTAATTCCACATAGGAAGAAGATTCCCTTATTATAGCTCAAGAGTCAGAGATATGAGACGATTTGCTTTAGCCAGAGATGAGCCTTGTAGGATGTGAGTTTGGAGGGTGGTCATGGTGGGCTTGGTGGTATTCCACACTTGTGACTGACACCTTAGGGAGGAGATCTCACAGGGAAGTTAGGGGAAAAAGCTTCAGTCAGCATAAGAGGATAAAGGAGACAGTGGAATGTGGGTATCTATGGTGGAAATTAAAATGAATGGAGTTTTTTTTCCACAAGGTGATCCAAGATGGCGGACTAGAGGGTGACTGCATCTCCAGTCACTCCAGAACCCAGGATTCAAGAAGGGGAGGCATTGAGAGACTCGGACTAAAATAGTGCCTCGGGGTGAGTCTCCCCCACCCGGTGAAGCATTGCCCGGGCGGCAGGCCCGGATTCGGGTGGCTTACTAGAGTAGGGCAGAGCAGCTAGAGTACTCTAGCTAGAGTACCCTGCTAGAGCAGGGCAGAGGCAGCCCTGCGCACTCTGGCGGTGGGCTCCTCCCACAGGGCCAGATTCTCCAGCATCTCGGAGCAGGCCCCCCAGTGAAAGCCTGCCTGCACAGAACCAAGCTACAAGTCCCTGAACCAGGGCGGTGAGTTCCTGCCCACAGTTTGCTTCAGGGACCAGGACAGGGCAGCCAGAGACTTCCCCAAGCAGCCCGCAGCCCGGCCCCCTCCGGCGGGAAGCACCTTTCCAGGCTAGTTTCTCGGAGCAGAACGCCCAGTGAGAGCCTATCCACACACAGCCAGCTCCAAGTCCTGGAACCAGTAGAGGACTAGGGACAGCTTTCCTTGGAAGCACTGCATTATCAAGTTACTCCAAGACTTCAGGCTACTGAAGGCAGGAAGGTGATACACTGGAAATCTACAGGGACAATATAAGCCAATAGAAGAATTCTGCTATATCACAAAGTCCCACTGACATCTGACCAATATGAGAAAACAAGGGAAGAAAATGTCCCAAACAAACCTAGATACTATATCAATGAAACCCAATGACAGCACAGCAGAAGAAATGTCAGAAAGGGAGTTCAGAATGTACAAAATTAAAACAATCAGGGAAGCAAACGAGGAGATGAAAGAGCAAATAAAGGCATTAAATGATCACACCAATCAACAGTTAAAGGAGCAAATACGAGAAGCAAGAGATCATTTCAATAAAGAGTTAGAGATATTGAAAAATAACCAAACAGAAATCCTTGAAATGAAGGAAACAATAAACCAAGTTAAAAACTCCATAGAAAGCATAACCAATAGGATAGAACACCTGGAAGACAGAACATCAGATATTGAAGACAAAATATTTAATCTTGAAAACAAACCTGAGCAAACAGAAAAGATGGTAAGAAATCATGAACAAAATCTACAAGAATTATGGAATATCATGAAAAGGCGAAATTTAAGAATTATTGGGATTGAGGAAGGCTTAGAGAAACAAACCAAAGGAATGAACAATCTATTCAATGAAATAATATCAGAAAATTTCCCAAATTCGAAGAATGAAATGGAAAACCAAGTACAAGAGGCTTATAGGACTCCAAATATACAAAATTACAACAGACCCACAGCGAGGCACAATTATGAAAATACCTAACATACAAAATAAAGACAGAATTATAAAGGTCGCGAGAGAAAAGAATCAAATTACATTCAGGGGGAAACCAATAAGAATATCAGCAGATTTTTCAATCCAGACCCTAAAACCTAGAAGGGCCTGGAACAATATTTACCAAGCCTTGAAAGAAAATGGATGCCAACCAAGAATCTTATACCCAGCAAAACTTACTTTCAGATTTGATGATGAAATAAGATCCTTCCATGATAAACAAAAGCTAAAGGAATTTACAAAAAGAAAGCCAGCATTGCAGAACATTCTCAGCAAAATATTCCATGAGGAAGAGATGAAAAACAACGATGCAAATCAGCAATAGGAGGAACGAGCCTAAAGGAATAGCCAAATAAAGGGGAAACCAAATCAGTCAAAAAACAAAACTGAGTCAAATGACTGGGAATACAAATCATATCACAATAATACCCTGAATGTTAATGGCCTGAACTCATCAATCAAAAGACAGAGACTGGCAGAATGGATTAAAAAGAAAAATCCAACAATTTGCTGCCTGCAAGAGACTCATCTCATAGAAAGAGATACCCATAGACTAAAGGTGAAAGGATGGGAAAAAACATACCATGCACACGGACACAGCAAAAAAGCTGGAGATCCCTCCTCATTTCAGATAGTGTGGACTTCAAACAAAAACTAGTCAGAAGGGATAAAGAAGGACATTACATACTGCTTAAGGGAAGCATAAACCAGCAAGACATAACAATCATAAACATCTATGCCCTGAACATTGGCTCATCCATGTACATCAAACAAATCCTTCTCAATTCCAGAAATCAAAAGGACCACAACACAATAATACTAGGCGATTTTAACACACCTCTCTCACCGCTGGATAGATCGTCCAAACAAAAATTGAATAAAGAAACCATAGCTCTCAATAACACAATCAACAATTTAGACTTAACGGACATATATAGAATATACCATCCAACAAAGAACGAATACACTTTCTTCTCAGCAGCACATGGATCCTTCTCTAAAATAGAGCATGTCTTATGCCACAAAGCTACTGTTAGCAAATACAAGATGATAGAGATACTACCTAGTACTCTATCAGATCATAATGGATTGAAATTAGAAATAAATGACAGAATAAAAAACAGAAACTTCTCCAATACCTGGAGATTAAATAATACACTATTATGTGATGAATGGATAACAGAAGACATCAGGAGGGAAATAAAAAAAATTTTAGAAGTAAACGAGAACAAAGACACATCATATCAAAATCTCTGGGACACTATGAAAGCAGTACTTAGAGGAAGATTTATTGCATGGGGTGCATTCAACAAAAGAAGTAGAAATCAACAAATAAACGACTTAACACTACAGCTCAAAGCCCTAGAAAAAGAAGAGCAGACCAACACCAAAAGTGGTAGAACACAGGAAATAGTTAAAATCAGAGACGAAATTGAAACAAAAGAAATAATCGGAAAAATTAACAAAATAAAGAGTTGGTTCTTTGAAAAAATAAACAAAATTGATAAACCTTTAGCCACACTAACAAAGAGAAAGAGGGAGAAAACTCAAATTACTAAAATTCGGAATGAACAAGGAAATATCACAACAGACACGAGTGAAATACAAAACATAATTAGAAGCTATTTTGAAAATCTATACTCCAACAAAACAGAAAACCTCGAAGACATCAACAAGTTTCTAGAGACATATGAATTACCTAAAATGAATGAGAAGGACGTACACACCTTAAATAAATCAATTTCAAGCAATGAAATAGAAGAGATCATCAAAAGCCTACCAACAAAGAAAAGTCCGGGACCAGATGGGTTCTCAGCCGAGTTCTACAAATCCTTTAAAGAAGAGCTCATTCCAATACTTCTCAAAGTATTCCATAAAATAGAAGAGGAGGGAACCCTCCCAAACTCATTCTATGAAGCCAATATCACCCTGATACCTAAATCAGACAGAGACTCATCAAGGAAAGAAAATTTCAGACCAATATCCTTAATGAACATTGACACAAAAATTTTCAACAAAATTTTAGCAAATCGCATACAAAAATATATTAAAAAGATAGTGCACCATGATCAAGTGGGTTTTATCCCAGGGATGCAAGGTTGGTTCAACATCAGGAAATCAATAAATGTCATTCACCATATCAACAGACTAAAAGTTGAGAATCATATCATTATTTCAATAGATGGAGAAACAGCATTTGATAAAATACAGCACCCCTTCATGCTCAAAACACTAGAGAAAATTGCGGTAGTGGGAACATTCCTTAACATTGTAAAGGCCATCTATGCTAAGCCCATGTCCCATATCATTCTAAATGGTGAAAAACTGAAAGCATTCCCCCTAAAAACTGGAACAAGGCAGGGATGCCCTCTTTCACCACTTCTATTCAATATCATTCTTGAGACTCTAGCCAGAGCAATTAGACAAACCAAAGAAATTAAAGGGATACAAATTAGAAAAGAAGAACTCAAACTATCCCTGTTTGCCCATGACATGTTTATATATTTAGAGGAACCTGGAAATTCCACCAGAAAACTCTTAGAACTCATAAGTGAATTCAGTAAAGTAGCAGGTTACAAGATCAATGCTCATAAATCCAATGCATTTTTATACATAAGTGATGAATCTTCAGAAAGAGAAATTAGGAAAACGTCCCCATTCACGATAGCATCGAAAAAAATAAAATACTTGGGAATCAATCTCACAAAAGAAGTGAAAGACCTCTACAATGAGAACTACAGAACACTAAAGAAAGAAATTAAAGAAAACCTTAGAAGATGGAAAGATCTCCCATGTTCTTGGATAGGCAGAATTAATATTGTCAAAATGGCCATACTACCAAAAGTGCTATACAGATTCAATGCAATTCCAATTAAAATCCCAATGGTGTACTTTGCAGAAATAGAGGAAGCAATTATGAAATTCATCTGGAAGAGTAAGAAACCCAGAGTAGCTAAAGCAATCCTCAGTAGAAAGAGCGAAGCAACGGGTATTGCAATACCAGATCTTCAACTATACTACAAAGCAATAGTAACAAAAACAGCATGGTACTGGTACCAAAATAGACAGGTAGATCAATGGTACAGAATAGAGGACATGGTCACAAACCCAAATAAATAGAATTTTCTCATACTAGACAAAGGTGCCAAAAATATTCAATGGAGAAAAGATAGCCTCTTCAACAAATGGTGCTGGGAAAACTGGAAATCCATATGCAACAGAATGAAACTAAATCTCTATCTCTCACCCTGCACAAAACTCAACTCAAAATGGATCAAGGACCTCAGAATCAGACCAGAGACCCTGCAGCGTATAGAAGAAAAATTAGGTTGAAACCTTCAACTTGTTGGTTTAGGAGCAGACTTCCTTAATAGGACTCCCATAGCACAAGAAATAAAAGGTAGAATCAACCACTGGGATAGGTTCAAACTAAATAGGTTTCTCTCAGCGAAGGAAACTATCAGCAATGTGATGAGAGAGCCTACAGAGTCGGAGAATATCTTTGCCACTCATACTTCAGATAGAGCGCTAATTTCCAGAATCTATAAAGAACTCAAAAAACTCTACACCAAGAATACAAATAATCCAATCAACAAATGGGCTAAGGAAATGAACAGACATTTCACAGAAGAAGATGTACAAGCAATCAACAGATATATGAAAAAATGTTCAACATCTCTAGTAATAAGAGAAATGCAAATCAAAACTACCCTAAGATTCCATCTCACCCCAATTAGAATGGTGATTATCAAGAACACAAGCAACAATAGTTGTTGGCGAAGATGTGGGGAAAAAGGTACACTCATACATTGCTGGTGGGGCTGCAAACTAGTGCAGCCACTCTGGAAAGCAGTATGAAGATTCCTCAGAAATCTTGGAATGGAACCACCATTTGACCCAGCTCTCCCACTCCTTGGCCTATACCCAAAAGATTTAAAATCAGCATACTACAGAGATACAGCCACATCAATGTTCACAGCTGCTCAATTCACTATAGCCAGATTGTTGAACCAACCTAGATGCCCTTCAGTTGATGAATGGATAAAGAAACTGTGGCATATATATACAGTGGAATATTACTCCGCCATGAAGAATGATAAAATTATGGCATTTGCAGGCAAATGGATGAAATTGGAGAATATCATGCTAAGTGAGATAAGCCAATCTCAAAAAACTAAAGGACGAATGATCTCGCTGATAAGCGGATGAGGACATATAAGGGGGGTAGGAGGGAATACCGTTAGGCTTAGGGTTAGGTTTAGATTTAGGGATAAGGAGGGTGGTAAGAATGGAGGAAGGAAGGACTGTATAGAGGAAAAAGAGGGGAAGGGAAAAAATAACAGAATGAATCAAACAACATTGCCCTATGTAAATTTATGGTTTTTAGTTAAAATAAGTTAACAAAAAAGAAAAAAAAAAAAGAAATTGAATGGAGGCCTTGAGCTTTGTTAGGATGTTCTTGCTAAAGATAGGAGTTGGGCACCCAAGAGTGACCGGGGCCTTCCATTCAGGCAACATAAACAAATGAAAGTCTTAGCCTAGGATTTTAATGTGGGGTGGTGGGATCTCATTCTCTGAGGTCCTCATTTCTACCTGCCTACAAGTAGTCTATATTGTGTCTCAATCCCATCTCTTAAGAGGTCCTTGACTGTTTTCAGGGGACAGGGGCCATGACTGCTCTGGTTTCTTAGAGCTTCTGGTAGGTATTGAGAATCCCTCTAGAAGGTCTGTCTAGGGACCTGTTGTTAGTTGAAAGGCAGTTCCATGGAGGGTCAAATTTCCATTACTCTCTGGAGTTTAATGGACTCTGGGTGTCTTATGCATCAGGGCAATCCAGAGGTGCAGATGGCAGATTTTGGGTACAAGGTTTACATGAGGGAGATATTATGCTAGGAAAACAATATGGCAAATCATACTTTTCTGTAATTAGCACAAAAACTATCAGTGTTACCAGAGAACCTCTAAAGACCACAGAGATGGTAACTTATTAGAGCTTAAGTTGTGTTCTGATGTGACATATATTTGTGAGTGGAGGCCATTCAGGGCTTTAGAAACTTTAGCAGAGTTGCTAGAAACACAGCATTTTAATTTTTAGAGTGGCACAGGTGTGCCTCCTGGAGTTGTGGAATCTCTGTAAATTATCTTTGTGTTAACTGAAGGATTCCTTTAGATGTGTAACTTAGGACTCTCTTGGTAAAGTCAGTGAAGTTTTTTTTTTTTTTTTTTTTTTTTTTTTTTTTTTCTGTCCTATGGCATCTTCTAGATTGCTCTGAAGATAAACATTAGAACTAGACCATCATACCAATGAAAACCAGATCGTTTACCTATAGAAAATATTAGAAAAATTTGTAGGTTTCAAATTGACTTAGAACATGCTTGTGATTCTGACAGTGTCTTTTATAGCCCACCCTTTCTAATAACTTCCAGTTTTATTTATTTTGAGAGAAACAATGAGCACATATATCAAGAAATAATTTTTTAAAATTCCATTATCTTTCCTTCTAAATGCTCATGAAAGACTGTGCTTCGGTTGTACTCTCTTGCCAGGTATTTAAGACCAGGTTGGTCAAAATTGACCATGTTTCTATCTACTACTAGGGTCAGCTGAGATTCGTCAGAGATTACACTTGGGAATGTGTGAGAAGCCTAGACTTCCTCCATCACTTGTGCCATCTGCCAGGATGGGTCAGGTTTTGCTGAACACGTGTGTCTTCCCTTGGAAGCATCAGGGACATTTCCCTTTCCAGTGACCTTCCTCATTACAGAATGTGCACTGGTCAGCTTCCTGTCTCCTAGGGTCCTCGAAATTCCCTTGATCAGGAGTTTGGGCTGACTCACCAGAGGTACAAGACTGGTAGAGTGGTCCTATCTTTCCGTGTGTCTTGACTGACCTTAGAGGACAAGTACCAAAGTGCTAGTTAGTTTTTCCTTGGCCCTTTTAATTCCTTGACTTTGGTCTCCATATTTTTGGTTTTAAACATGCATCAGGTCAGTTTCACCGGTCTTAAAATGGGAGTAACATTTTATAACTTCACTCTATGTAATTTTAAAGTTACCCCTTTCATTTGATTGGGCTCATTATTAGTCCTGAAAGCCAGCATCACATTCTATTCGTCCTATAGATGATGCTTATTATCTTCAATTAACTCAGGTTGTTCTGTTAGAAGTAGCATTTCTGCAAAACCCTAACAGATAATTACAAGGTTTTACAAGGAAAATACAAAATAAACCCCAGTGTATCTTTGGTAACTGATTATCAACTCAATTACATTTACCAAATCAATTACATACAAGTTTTACTTTTTAAAAACTTTTACAAATTACTTAATCCTTTACTTACACTTTGTATTATATTCCTTATTTATTAGATCAAGTAATCTTTATATTAACAATAAAAAGATCTATCTTAAGAAAAACTTTATATAAACTTAATTCTAACCTATTTTGAACCATCCTAACATGGAAAAGGATGGGAGGCCTTATTTCATGATGAGCCTTATTTCAGATGAGGCTAGACTCTTGACAAATCTTAAAGTATTTTATTTCTGAAACCAATCTTTGCCTCTTTTTAAAAGTATCATCCTACAAATTTTTCATGTATTGTTCCCTGAGTCTGAGCAGGAGTTAATATAATACAACATTAAATTTGAAACATGAATCAAACAGAAAGGCTAAGAGAGCTCTTAAAAAAATCACTCTCCCTATTACCTTGCAAAAATACATTTAAACTTTTATACTAGTATAAACAGTAACACAAAATTTTATATAATTTTGATAAAAGGTTATCTTTAAGCTGGGCATGGTGGTGCACACCTATAATCCCAGAAGCTCAGGAGGCTGAGGCAAGAGGATTGCAGGTTCAAAGCCAGCCTCAGCAATTTAGCGAGATGCTAAGCAACTCAGTGAGACCCTGTCTCTAAATAAAATACAAAATAGGACTGGGGATGTGGTTCAGTAGTCCTGTTGTGGGTCTCAACTTAAGAACAGACCGATCACCACTGCGAAGTTCAAACTTGAGCGTCTTTGTTAGCTGGTCAGCTGACACAATGCCCAAAATGACTATTGGAAGAACAGCCCCAGGATTAGGGTTGTAGGGGTTTTTGCACCATAACTAAAGAATGTTGGTACATTAATCATAAGTGGCTGTTGCTATGATTCAAAACTACAAACTAACATCATGAGATCTAAACTCATAAGCAGAAGGGGAGTGGGTCTGAATGACCTTATTTGGGTACAAGTTAAAGAATGGTTATTAACATCTAGACAATTGTTCTCTGACAGGGTACATTGTCCAAGAAAAATAGGAACCAAAAAAAACCAAAAAAACCCAATTTTATATTATATAAGAATTGTCATTTTGTGTTGCCAAACCTATTATGCTAAGCAAATGTTGATGAGTACAGAGGTGGGGTATTCCCATGGGAGAAGCATTTTCTACATGACATGGAGTCTCAGGGCAAAATGGAGTCAGTTTGGTCATTGTCCATATAGCCTGACCCATAACAGTCCAGTGCCCCTGGAACCCCTCCTTCAGATTGAGTGGAGAACACTCATTTGGTAAATTGTTCTAACTTTTACATTTTAAAAGTCTTATATACTTGAAAACATGAATACATTTAACATACAGAGAACTCAGTAATGGTTAGGGTTATTATTACACAAAGATCCTTATATTAAAAGTAAAATTTAGGGCTGGGATCGTGGCTCAGTGGTATAGTGCTTGCCTCACATGTGTGAGGAAATGGGTTTGATTCTCAGCACCACATATAAATAAATAAATGAAATGAAAATCCATTCACAATTAAAAAATATTTTTTTAAAAAAAGTAAGACTTAGGATCCATAACATTGGGTAATACTAATCACAGGTCTGAATGCATAAGCAGTATTAGCAAAAATCAGAGGATAGCTGTTATACATTTGAGAAACTGTTAATGATAAGAGACAGACTTAGAACAAACAGATATAAGGTCTCTAAATGGCATCGTAGCCCTTCTATGTTTGATACAATGTATAAAAGAGAGCACTCATTGGTTACCTTGCTTATAAACCTTCAAAAACTTTCATTTTACAAACTTTTGCATACCATTTAGACCAGGATGAGAGAGTTTTCAGAGGTATACATCTCTCATCACTTGTATTCGGGTATCAATTATATTGTAATAACCTGAATTAACAGCTGTTTATTTAACCAGTTATGAAATAATCATTTAAAAACTTTAAAACAGATACAAACCATAATTCCTTTAGGAGTTAGTTTCTATAAGTAATAACCCTCAAAACACAAGAAATTATCTTGATAGGTAAGAGCAGATCAATGTTTTAAGGAGCGTTTGTTGTTTCTAAACATAGAGAATTAGCAATGAAAAGTCAACCTTAGGATAAACCCTTGAAAACTGCTAATTATAGCCAACTTAATCGCATACATGAACTTTTTATGATTTACCTTCCACAAACCTTTGCAGCTTACTTGAATATTCTACAATTTGTTTAATTTCCATACCTATAACCTTCTTATCTCTCTTTTCTAGTTGCTGACAAATTTACATTCTAAAACAATCCTTATCAAATTGAAATGAGACAGACATCATTACCCTATGTACATGTATGTTGTTCTACATTGTGCACAACCATAGAAATGAAATGATGTACCCTATTTGTGTACAATGAATCAAAATTCAGTCTGTAAAAAGTTTAAAAAATTAATAATTTTAAAATATTTCAGAATTTAGAGAAATTATTTATTTTAAATAAGATTAAATACTTTACTTTTTAATAGTACTTTAATGAAATACAGTTGAAACTTTTTGTACTCTTTTCATATAGAATTATACCTATTGGAATTTTATTTTAGCAAAGACCCAGAAACAAAGCAATCTTAAACTCTTTTTTCATTTGCCAATTTGTAAAAACACATTTAATAGACTCAAATTTATATTAATAGTATTCAAGAAGAGTACTAAAAATTATATTTAATAGTTGTATTTTAACTCTATAAAATAAACAGATGTCCCCTATAATACATTTATAAACATAAATCCTTATTTATGTTGAATCCACTTTACTCATTTTTAACTGTTAACATTATGTTACCCATGAAAAACGAGATATCAGATAGGTGTAGTTAACAGTATAAGCTACCTTTTCCCTGCTGAAGAAACTTCTAGAAGCAATAGATATTACACTTTGAATATTTTATAGAAACCAACACTCCATTGATTGCCAACCACCTAGAAAAACATGTGGGTTAGAAATTTTAAAGACACATTTACTCTTATTTGTTTAACAAATTTAAATTGAACTTTTCCTAAAAGTTTTTAAGCCTCCACCATCAGGTCAAGTCAATCAGAAACAGAAAGACAGTGGTCAATATATGATACCTCTAAGAGGAGTCCGAGTCGGACTCAGGACCTGAGACCTTCATGCAGCACTGGGGAGTGACCCTGGTCAGCTCTTTCAGTTGTCTCAACCTTCTGTAACAGGGGTTCACTTGATGTTTTGACTATATCCCTTGTTGCTTTGAAATATACATGTTTTATTTTTTCTTTTTCCCAACTTTCTTTTCCCTAACCTTATCCCTGATCTTCTTTTCCTTAATCTTTTTTTCTGTAAATTTCTCTTTCCTGATCTTCTTTTCCCTAACCTTCTCCTCTCTGATCTTCTCCTTCCTGATCTCTCCTCCCTAATCTCATTTTCTCTGAATCACCTCTTTAAAAGGCCCTGCTCCTACTGATGGGGAGAACCACAGCCTTTGGGACAGGAATCCCCTATTTTTCTCCTTTGCTACAAAGCAATAATAAACCTTCTTTTTCCATTTTCTCAAAACCATGTCCTCCTTATTGGATTGGCATCAGGTGCAAGGACTGAGCTTTCGGCAACACTTCCTCTGTCCCAAGCACGAATTTTCTCCTACAAACAGAAGCATGTCAGGTTCAACATTGCCAATGCCTAAGTGAAGGGGGATTGTCCCCACATGCCCAGTAAGCCTGTCACCTGAGTCTTAAGATAGGCAGCCATGCTGATCATGTTTAACCAACTTACAGGTGTAAATACTGTTCATTCACTAAGAAAGAGCGCAGAGAAGAGAAATGAGACCCTACTTGTCTGTGCTTCTCACCCCTCCCCAGATCCAGGGTGAATCCCTGTAAATGTTACATGGAGGGTGGATGTGTGGGTTCTTTCTTGAGAATGTGAGGACTAAAAGTCATGGACAAGAGGGTGAGACAGAGCAAAGTAACAGGACTTAGGGTAAGAGAAAGAAAACAGCTCTCAAAAAGACGATGGGGTCCCAAGAGAGGAATGCCTTGAAGCATTTCTCGTAAGTAGAAGAAAGTGAAAGGTGAGTAGTTATGGAAGAGAGGGCTGGAGTGGAGGGACCCAGACTGGAGTAGAGGTCTGGACCTAGGGAAACTTGAACAATTTGCCATGCAGTAGAGTTTTTAATATCTCTGAGAAATGGGAAGTCAGATGTGCCATTCCCAGTGACTGTCATTGTCCAGCTTGCACGGGGACCTAAAAGTATTACAGAACACCAATCTTTCAGGTTTGACTGTGTTGAAGACTCAGGGTCTGAATGTGTTTGGAGAGACACCCCAAGGGAGTGGTCTCAGGGAGGCTTTGATGTGACCTGAACTTTGCTGGGCAGATGGATTGAAGAGGTTCCCCAAGAACTGGGGCAAAAAGAAAAGCCAAAATCCAGGGGTATCCCCCAAAGAATTTTGGTTTCTCTGAGTTAATTCCAGGAACCACCAATGGAATGACAGGCAATGGGTGGGCATCCTCAAAGAAAGCAAGTCATTGCCACCCAATAATGGCAGGGGTTTCCCTCACCCAGAGCTGGGATTTCTCAGAGGAGCAGTAACCACAGAGCGAGAAACAGTGGCAGTGTAACAGTGGTCCACTGTATGCTTTGAATACAGCCCTAGCTGCTCTGCCACTGCAACTTATTTTTAAAATGGACATTTTTTTCCTCCTCCTCTCTCTCTGCTCCTCCATAATCTCTCCAGGAGGAACAGGATTACCTTTCTTCCTCATCCTAGACTCAGCCATCATCCTTGAGTACACACCCACCATAGGAACAAAGGAATCCAGATTTGGGGGATGGCACCAGAAGATCTAAGAAATTACTATTTCCCAAATTAACAAGTGATTTACAATACCAACAGAGAACACATGGGATGTAGCCTTTGAATCACCTTTTTAAAAGCTCCCTGTTCCTACTGATGGGCAGAATCACAGCCTTTGGGACAGGAGTTTCCTGTGTTTCTCCTCTATTAACAAAGCAATAAAACTTCTTTTTTCCTTTTTCTCGAAATTGTATCCTCATTACTGGATTGCATTGGTGGGGGACAAGGACTGAGCTTTAGGTAACAGCAGGATTCCAGGAAACCAGAAGAGTTAGAGGGCCTCACTCCATCCATAGGTGTTGGCTGCTGGTGGATGTGAAGTCCAGCAGTGTGAGTGGTTCTTACTGGAGCTGCCCATGGGAGAGAAGGAAGAATGAGAGAGGAAAAGAGACAGAGAGACCAAGTCCAGGTCAGGAGAAGACCTGGAGGGACCACCCATGGTTGGCACCTCTAAAACATGTCTCAGGTTTTGGCACCATTATGTAAGGACAGAAGCAAATAAAGGAAATAGGAGAGGGGCTCAACAGTAACACAGGTCTATTTGGGACAGACTGGCAGAGCGGGGCCCAGTGGAGACTGGAACCCATCTTTTGCTTCCAACTTGAAGAGATATAGGGGAATGAGGGAGGGAGGATTAGGCCCTTGCTCAGGTGTTATCAGGGAATGGTCCTTGTGGTGTCACCTTCATAAAGAACTAGGTGTTTTCAGGATTTCAGTCCCAGAAAACAATTTCCTTGCTTATGATGATGAAGTGTTTGGGGTTTCTTTGCTGCTGATGGAGTATTGTCTGGGGCTTAGGTCAGGTTGAGTCAGTGACCTTGAGGTGACTCTGGTTCTAAGATGGAGGATACATTCCAAATCAAATTGCCTGTGTCACGTTCTACCTAACACTAAGGAAACAACAGACAATAAAAATAGAAACTAAGAAAGCTCATTATAAACAAAATGCACTAGTTGTTAAAGAGCAGCTTTGTGAAGCTTAGTGGAAGATGGGGGAAATAGATGTTAAACCAGGTCATTGGCCCCAGCTATTTTCAGCATTAAACATTACAAAGTTTCTGAGACATTCATTCACATAATTTTCAAAGTAAAATGATTTTAATGTGAGTGTAAATTTGTCTGATTTTTTTTTCCCCTTTGACCACAACTAAATTATTTTTAAAACATTCACCCAACAGTTTGCTTCTTTCAGTCCTCACGACACATTTATTTTGGGTGTCAGGAAACTATGTGTGAACTCTGATCTACAAAGAAGAAAGAATCACCTGTTTCAAAGGAAAGGAAAGGCTACTTAAAGATGAAAGGACCAAAATAACAGCTACAACAAAAGCAAGGATGCTAACCATGAAACTTAGAACTTACTGTGTGCACTATTTAAGTATTTTATATGTACTTTCTCTCATGGTTCTTTCAAGAACCCTATGTGGTAGGTACTAAATATATCCCAATATTACAGAGAAGAAAATTGATGTCTGAGGACACGTGCGTGCCTCAAAAGAATGTGATTCGGACCAGGGGCAGTGGCATCTGCCTTTAATTCCAGTGACTTTGGGGAGGCCAAGAAGGAGGACTGCAAGTCTGAGGCTAGCCTGGGCAACTCCCTGAAACCCTGTCTCAAAAGAAAATAAAAATAACTGAAGATATAACTTGTGGTAAAAGTGTCATGGGTTCAATTCCCAAAACCCAGGAAAAAAAAAAAAAAAAAAAAAAAAAAAAGTAGGATTCAATTTGAAGCCATTTGAAGCAGCACACATACCTTAACTGCATTTGCATACATGAGCTCTGTGTTGGCTCACATCAGCCGAAGTTCAGTGTGTGCCAAGCAATGCTCCAGGTACTTATGCTCTGTTTTATCATTGCACTGTAAATACATCACAAGAGTTTGGTACCATAAATGCCTCTATTCTAATGATAGAGAACTAAAGCAACTCCCAACTCAGCCAGTTTGGTGTCAGAAGTTCATGACCTTGGACATATAAACACAGAGGCAGAGATGCATTTTGGAGCACTTTGAGAACAGAAATAAGGCCAGGATACTTAGAACCAGAATAAAATAAAGAGATTATACATGACTCCATTGTTTGTTGTGTGTGTCGCTATTGTTGTTGTTTTAAATTTTTTATTTTATTATTTTATCAACATTTCATTCTTTTAATACCCACCTCATATGCATGGTGATTTTTAAATTTTATCTTCTTATATCTTTCATTGCATAATTAGGTAAATTGTCTTATTTTTGTACTAGTAGAAACTTTAATTCATTTAAGAATGACTTTTCCCTTTGGATTTGTATCATGAATTGTTACAAGTATTTTTAGAACAGGTTGAAAGTATGTACATCTCATGAAACAGTAATTCCACTTCTAGGTAAAACTCTAGACTGTCATGCCCCTGGAATAAGACACTATTTGCATTACCATAGTGCATACATTAGTTTCTGTGTTTCCCCTCTGTAGTATGAAATCTCATTTAGGGGAGACACAAGGTCTTATTCATTCAGTACATTCAATGCTAAGAATTAAAGCAAGCAAACAGTAAATACTTAATATGTTTTGAAATAGATGTATTCGATGTTTTAAAAATAAACAAAATAGCAAAAACGATTGTTCGTTCAGTTATATCTACTCCTTTAGGGAGTTTTCTACACTTCTTCATATCATTTTCCTTCCAGGAGGTTTGTAGTGTGCAAAGTTGTATAACAAAATCAAAATCAAAACAAAACAAAACAAAACAAAAAACTCAAAACAACTAAACAATTTCTTAGTGATAAAGAGCACTTCAATTATCAAAAAGTTTTACTTCTGCAAATAAGTAATAAAACACTAAAGAAAGTTTGAGGATTTTAGCATCCAAGAACAATTTGTCATGTTTTGTACTGCATGGTGTTTTTGAGAATCCCAAGAGATTAAAGGATGTGTTGGGTTTCCATTATGTAAGAATCAAATCCCCAAATATCTTAACATTTCTCCACCCCAGATAATCCAAAACATACTCAGTGTCTACTTGAATTACCCTGGAATTCAAATTCTCCACTCTCCCCAAAACAGGCATAAAACAATAATGTCATTAATAAAGTTTTATTTTTATATTCCATGGGAGAGAGGAGTTTGTTATAAATTCAATGCCTAAAAGTAGACAATTTATCTAAACCTAATAAAAGAATCTATGTCAGTTTTTACCATGGTAATTCATGATAAAATATTTCTTAGCAATTGCATAGCATTTACATTTTAATTTAAAAAAATCTCCACACATGAGAACTCTTGGATTTTCAAGAATTTCAAAATCAACAATTTTTAAAGAACTCCCTTAATATTTTGAAATTTTGTTAACTACTACTTTAAATTTGTAATGTACATCTAAGAACAGAAGTAAGGCGATCAAATTATAAGTTAGACATTCATTAAGGCTCTAACAACAGTCCAATATTACGAGAGTTCAGTTAACGTGATTTCACCACATGTAGTAACAGAAATGTCATTTGGGAAGTGGGGCTCAGAATGGCACCTCAGTGGTCTAAAGATAATCTTATTGGCAACAGTTGCTTCAGAAATAAACATGTGACTACATTCTGGTGGAAGAATGCAAAGCAAGGTTGCTGCAAGATTTGTAGAAACATGTTTCTCTGGTGAAAACATGGATATTCAAGAATTCAGAGGTGTAGATATTTTTATTAAAAATGTAAATGCTGTGCAGTTCCTAAAAAATAATTTTGTTATGTAAACCCTTGAGATTATCAATTAACATCCAAGCAACTTTCTCTCTCTCTCTCTCTCTCTCTCTGTGTTTGTAGTGTGTGTGTGTGTATGTGTGTGTCTGTGTGTGTGTTTCTTATGGTACTAGGGATGAAACCCAAGGTATTACATTTACTTTGCAAATGCTATTCCACCAAGTTACATGCCCAGTTCAGTAAATTTCTCATTTAAATAGATTTTCTATTAGAAAAAGAGAAACAAACTTTAATGCTCAGACAACAATGTAGACTGCAAAAGAGAGAGGTGAAAATATTAGATTATCATTGGATCCTGAGCCTGTTTTAACACTATGCTTCCTATCATGTGCATTACTGAATTTCATAATTACATAGGCAGTATGGGACGGGTCTTTACTTAAGGTGAAATGTTTTAACTACTTCAGAGAGTTCTAGAAATAACCACCATTAAAGTTGTTTTCTGACATCCAGCCCCTGAGCTTTCCATTAGGAAAGCCTCTTCTCACAGGCTGCCTTCCGTAAGGGCAAGTGACAAAACCTGACTTAGCCATCTTCGCTGTATTCGAGTCTGTGTCTTTTCTTCTCCAGATAGACATCTTCATTTCCCCATGTACTTTTATCACTTCCCAGAAGAGAAAGGATGTAGAAATTAGAAGTCTGATTATATCTTTCTCCCCAATTACTTAGATAGAAGAGACAGTGAACAAGAGGGCAAAATGGAAGGGCAGAGTTAGGCTTTGCTCAGGAAGCTGTCAAGGAGCGTGGAAAGAAGCAGCTCTTTTCATAGGGTCCTGTCATCTCTTGAGTGCCAGGGAATCAGCACTTATAGTCACTTTCTGGGACATGATCTGTCTACATAATGCACTTATTCAACTAGCCCTTTTAAGTAGATGTCTTGCATTAGGTGCTTTAATGCTAACAAAAAAAGTGCAACAGAGATCCTTATCCCTGAGAGCATTACAAACCAATCTAGGGTGAGAGGTCTGGAGGTACAAAGTGGGACAATGTCAAGAGAGGCAACCGATGTTTATCAAGGGCTGTTTAGGTCAGAGCCACTATCCAGTTATTTTCTTAAAGCCAGTAGGCATAAAGTTCTCCCAATTCTAAATTTTGTGGTATTATCTGCATTTTTCAAGTGTAGAAGTGAGAGTTTCCACTGTAAAATAATTTGTTGCATTAGCATATTTTTTGAAAAATTTAATACTACAAGTCACTATTAGAGGAGAAAAAAACATAAAGGCCTGGAATAAACACAAAAAACATAAAGGACAATATCCAATTACTGGTAAGATCAACACAGCATAGACCATTAAAGGGCCAGTAATAGACAAGAGAGGATCACCGAAACCAGTGCTGACAGACAGGAACCTTTGAAACAAACAGACCTGCACCTACAAATTTCTTCCACTCACTTTACCTTTGACAGACCAACTTCAACTGCAAGACTATAATAATTTAGAAAGCTATTTGAAAATCAGATCATTACAGTAAAACATTATCTTAGGCTTATACCTATAGGTGGCTCTTTCTTCAACTTACTTTACCTCTGACAGACCAACTTCAGTTGCAAGATTGTACAAAAATGAGACAAAGAGAGACAACCAGAGAGGAGCCCCAAAACCATGACCAGGACACAGGAACCTTTAAATTGAGCACCCAAGATATTTCCCAAGAGACTACCTATGAAGTAGGAAAGAAGAGACTGGATACATAAGGAATGTTCATGAAACAGGTTTATTGAATGTAGGTTCAGAGGTGGCTCTTGCCTAAGAACTCTTCCTCTGAACAAAGCTTTTGGAATGGCTTTGAACTTTATAACCAGTGAGAGGAGGGGCTTGGATGTTTTATGTAGGTTTCACAAGTTGTTTTTTTTTTTTTTTTTTTTTTTTAACCAAGACAACAGAGATAATGTCTTTTTGTACAACAAGCTTGAGGACTAACTGTCACACCTTTTTGCAAACCTGGCATTTAGAAGAAAGAGGAAACTACCAACCACAATAACCTCTGCAGACATTCCGCTGATCTGACAAAAGGAGAAGCTTAATTATAGTAAATGTCTTGTTTCTTGAGCAGATGAAAATATGATATCTAATGTTTTGGAAAACAAAAGGGATATTATTAACAAACCAAAAATTTTAAACACTTCTGAATCTTCAAAGGCTCTTGGAAGTGAATTAAAAAAAAAGGACTTGTATTGTAGGAAATAAATGGCATTTTTCTCATGGATTTTACTTTATAGTAGGTAGAAGTAAAAAAAAGGAAAAATGTCCCCAGATCAGTGGTCAACATGGTCATATGTGGCAGGTAGAAGGCATCCTTACTTTCTGCAGAGACACAGAGCTATATCTCCATAGCAATCAGAAGACCAGTTGAAACCATACACTGAGGTGACAAACTCTTGGCACTTCTATTAATTAGTTCAGCTCTTCCACCCCAATCTTTACCAGCAGCAGAGACAGCCCTGTGCAATCCCAGCATGAGCTGACAAGGATCACAGGAAGGGATTCTAGAACTAGAGTCAACATACCTTAAACAACCAATATGCAAGAAAACTAAAACCTCACTAGAATATGTGAGGAAGTGAGTCCCAGGAAGCCAAATAAAGGTATTTTGAAGCAAGGTTAATTCCTATCTACTGAGGTATTGAATTCATCATACACAGATAGCTATGCTAAAGAATCAGTTCATGTTGGGCACAGCGGTGCACACCTATAATCCCAGCAGCTCTGGAAGCTGAGGTAGGAGGATTGTGAGTTCAAAGCCAACCTCAGCAAAAGTGAGGCGCTAAGCAACTCAGTGAGACCCTGTCTCTAAATAAAATACAAAATAGGACTGATTCAGTAATTGAGTGCTTGTGAGTTCAATCCCTGGTACCCATCCCCCATCAAAAAACATCAGATATACTACCATCTGAGACTTAGTCACACAAATGAAATAGATAATAAAAATAAATAGTTACAGTTATTCATTTAGATTTTCCTACAACATGGCAAAAGAGGGTCTAAAATATAATTTGGGAGAGAGAATTCAAGAGAGAAGTTAAGCAGAAACTTTAACCTAGAAAAATAATTTAAGTTGAAATAAAGACCTTGGCCATCACATTATGAAAGGTGCAGTTGATAGTGCAGATTATTACTAATATAAAACTATAAATGTCTAGATTTATCATGGTGAAATTTTGAAAAATTTAGAATAAGAAAAAATTATGAAAACCCCATAAGCAAAAAAAGGTGTTATTTCTTATAAAAAGACAGTTGAGTGATATCTTCAAAACTGATGTGGAAACCACTACATGAAATATAATCTCATACAAAGTAACATTAGTCTTAAACTTAACATAAATTAATTGAAAAAGAAAGCACATATACCAGAAATCAGAAAAATTATTATAATCTCATTCTGAATAAAAAAGTAACTCAAAAATTTAAGGCAACATAATAAAAGTACAAAACTGGGAAACTGGGAAACAAAATAAAATTTAGAAAAAGGAGTAGATTTGTGAGCATTAATATCAGACAAAACAGAATTCAAGTGTAAAATATCTAATAGGGCAAAGAAGATTATTTCCCATCTGTAAATTTTCTAATTAACTATGAATATGAAGAAAATATTTACATTTCTGTACCTCTCTATAAATATTTCTATTTCCCATCAAGCTAAAACAAAGTAAAAGCAAAAAAAAAAAAAAAGAAAGTAGAAGTTTTTTTGAATTGATAAAATTGATGTAAAGCTCAATCATTAAAATTAAAAACCCATCAATAAAATAAAATATTTAAATAATGAATTTAATAGTGATTAAAAGCACACACAACATTGGATGTTTGATTTTCGACAAAGTTGTATTAATTATAACATAAACTCAGTTTTCAAAAACAAACATTGGCCAACACTGTTTATACCATGAAAACATGGAAACTCAATGAGCATGGATAGAAGGTGGGTTGGGAGGGAGGGAGGAGATAGAGATCTGGAAAGCTCAGTGGCTCTCATATATTGAGCCCAGTTTGACTGGTTTAACCATGTTTGTTCTTTGATGAGCTAGCACACTAAGCTGAAAGGTC
Source organism: Sciurus vulgaris (assembly GCF_902686455.1). NCBI lineage: Eukaryota > Metazoa > Chordata > Mammalia > Rodentia > Sciuridae > Sciurus > Sciurus vulgaris. The sequence continues at coordinate 76,483,920 of NC_136463.1, forward strand.
ACACCAACTCATGAATTCCCATAGCAAAACCATGAATTTAGTAAAGCATTGAGTTCAGGGGCAACATTGTGCCAAATGGTGGTCGGAGGGGAAATGCAACTTTCTATAACATACAGAAGGCCACCATGAGGATGGGAGACTTCAGTGCCTCACAGAAACCTTCACATGAAACCTTCTTTAGGAAACGACACTTCTATGGCATGCTTGTTTAAATGGAAGAAGAGTTCCAGCTGCTTCTACCCCTCCTTGGATGGTTCACCACTAAGGAGTTCAACAACATGGTATCTACAGCCAATTCAAACTCATGGTTTTAACACCTCACATTGTTACAGTAAACTAGCTGTGCCTATTCAAGAATAAAATCACGTATAGTCTAAAAGAAATCAGATATGCCAAACAAAAGAAAATAGCATGGCAAATATATAGATATGGGAGTCTTTTTTAAAATCCAGAATAGTGTTTTTTCGTATGTGTGTATATGTGTCCACGCCACACATGAATAAGAGAGAACAAGAACAAGTATTTTTGACTGCTTCTTGTTTGTTTACAAAGCCTATGGACATTAGTTATTGCCAGTGGGCAAGCTAAAAGCTCAAATAATTCTCACATTTTTGGTTTTTAGCAGTACGCCATGTTCAAAGCACATTAGAATTACTCCATTTGCTGAAATTATAAGAAAATGCTTGGAATATTTGCACTGAAGCCCTTCAGGCTTCATTTTGTAGGAAGACTATCCAGTTGACTAAATTGTTTTCCTCAGTTTTTTTTTTTTTTTTTTTTTTTTTTTTTAGCTTGGGTTTAATTAAATTTTGTTGCATAGGTAATTCCACTGTCATTCTACATAGTCAATTCCAAAATGATGAATGCATTTGCATGCTGCAATTAACAATAAATAAGCTGGAAGAACTGTCTTTTGGCATCTATATGATTCTTTGGATATTGAACTATGAGTAGACTTTTGTGTTATTTATAGATATATATGGGCACAGAGATCCTGGTTCTTACACATATGCATACATGTGCAGACCCACACAAAGAGCTGCATAGTTATTTGGCTATTAAGGAATGATAAGCAGAAGCAACCTAGGATACTAAGGTCATGGTTCTGGATTCAAATAGTCTTAAGTTTCTTTTTTCTAGCACAGTCATTATTTGCTTATGTGATCTCAGCATCTATGTCTACTATATAATAAAATAAAGATATTGACTTCACAGGGCTATTAAGAAGCATACAGGCACTACACAGACATTCTTGGCACAAAACATTATACTTAGTACTCAGATTTCTGTATTTGATATCATGATAAAGTATATATATGTATATATATTTCATACTATTGCATAATATGTGTTTAGTGCTCACTACATTTCAGTCATTATTTTAAGGTTTTAACCCATTAACTTTTGTGGAAAACCCCATGAATTAAACCTCATTAAAACTGTCTCCTTAGAGAGATCATTAGGGCCCAGAAAGTTTAAGTGACTTGCCCAAAGTCACACATTATAATAAATGCTAATTGGTCATTAGTAGTTTTATCTTTTTTCCTTCTTGTACACAACTCATTCTGTGTTTCCCAACTGAAGTCTAATGGGTTATAATGCTCATACCACTTTCAGTCTTGTTTTCAGGTCTTATAATATCTTTCTCTTTGGTCATAGGCTGGTTGGCCTCACAGGAGACAGTAGAATGGTAGAGTCACTAGACAAAGCCTAGCTCCCTGAATTGCTAAGTGGAAGTGTCTTCTCATGCCCAACTTCTTCCATCAGATTGGCATCTAAGCAAAAACAAATAAACATTTCCTGTATAAAACCTTGGGATTGGGCTAGAATTGTGGCTCAGTGATAGAGCACTTGCCTAGCATGTGTGAGGCACTGGGTTCGATTTTTGGCACCACATAAAATACATAAAGGTTCATCCAAAACTAATAAATACAATGGAATATTACTCAGCCATAAAAAAGAATAAAATTATGGTATTTGTAGGCAAATAGATGAAATTGGAGAATATCATGCTAAGTGAGATAAACCAATCTCAAAAACCAAAGGATGAATGATCTTGCTGATAAGCGGATGATGATACATAACGAGGTATGGGAGGGAGGCAAGAAAGGAGAAAGGAGGGACTGTATAGCGGAAAAAGAGGGATGGGAGGGGTGGGGGGAAGGAAAAAATAAGAGTGAATCAAACACCATTACCCTATGTAAATGTATGATTACACTAATGGTATGCCTCTACTTCATGTACAGACAGAGAAACAAGATGTATCCCATTTGTTTACAATAAAAAAAAAACTAATAAAAATATTTAAAAAAACAAACAAACAAAGTTGGGATTACTTTTTCCAGCCTTCACTAATATTTATTTTGTCTAAAGAACCTAAGAAGTTGAAGCTGATTGGTTTGTGGAATTCTCCAAAACTACCCTTTCTTTCTTTCTTTCTTTCTTTCTTTCTTTCTTTCTTTCTTTCTTTCTTTCTTTCTTTCTTTCTTTTTCTTTCTTTCTTTCTTAGAATTTCTGAATTAAAAAAAAATTCAGGACTGCTAGAACAAAAATTTAATTATAAAATAGTTTTCAAATGACTCAGGAACATGATTTGTTAGTCATCTGGTTGAAAATTCAATTCATCAGATTTTCTATTTCAATTTACAACATCTTTAAAATTAAATTCCTAGGTCAACAAATCATAAACGTTAGCTGGGGAGGTTTCTTCTCTATGCTGTGATCACTGAACATGTGTAAGTGACCCTCCTGGGCTCTGAAGCAAATGCTTAGGGCAACTGTCTCTTGAAAGCCACCATATGCTGGAAGTGACATTCTGCCTGGAAGACTTTCATTAGGAAACCCAAGATGCTGAGACTCAACCATTGGGCTCAGTAGGGAGGGAACTTCAAAGTTGAAAGGAAATGCTCCTGGAGATTTAGAAACTCCACCATCTGTGCATTCACAAGAGAGTCATCCTGATTCCATTTGAATATCTCCTAAGTAAACCTTGAAGATTTTAAAAAATATACTGGATTGTTTCTGTCTACGTATGTAAGTTACTTTCTGGGTTCATGATAGAGATTTTCTCAGAATGATGATAAAGTCCTCAGCAAGGGTTTACATTCTCAACATTATAAGAACAAAGGAATTACTCTTTAATATAGCTATATTGACATTTGATGAAGAGAAAGATTAAACATATTTTTAAACATACAAAGGCAGAAAAAGGAAATTTCCTCTCTCACAAAAGATGGAAATATTTCAGTGTGTTTTGAGGATGATGGATAGATTGAGAACATGATGGAGTTGATATTAGGACATAGTGGATGATGTAATTGCAAAGGTACCATATAAACTAATTCAAACACTTCTCGTATTAGGGACAGTTTTCTCAACCTTTACACTGGTGATATCTTGTGCCAGATATTTTACTGCTAGAGTGGGCTATTTGTTCTATGTGTTGTTGATGTGTAGCAGCATTTCTGACTTCTACCTACTGGATGCAAGTAACACCCCAGCAGAAGGTGTGATAAATAAAATTATCCCCATACGTTGTGTCAAATATCCCCATGGTGATACAGCAAAATATCTCCCTAGTTGAGAACAATTTTAGTCAGTGGAGTGAAATTTGATTTTTAGCCAGGAAGAAACAACTGAAGTTTTTTGAATAATTTTATGAGTTTTACACAGGATATTATAGTGTCATTATGTAGGATTGATTGTGAGAAGGACCAGCAAACTTGTTTGGGTTCCCACTTCCTATTTTTGGAGCCAGATTTTGTTGTAATCTTTTCCTTACCATCTCCTGCAAGGTCAAGCTGGATATTTTTCTTTGGTATGTTTTGCAATGAAGTGTCAGTGATTTGGAATGAAAGCCAGAGGAAACATAGTGGACATCTCCGAGACATTATATATACACAGACACTTGCTGAAATTATTGCCAAAAGCTCTGTCCTTGTACCTAATGCCAATCGAATAACATGGTTTTGAGGAAAAGGAAAAAAGAAGGTTTATTGCTTTGCTAGCAAAGGAAAAACACAGGGGACTCCTGTCCCAAAGGCTGTGATTCTGCCCATCAGCAGGAACAGGGGACTTTTAAAAAGGGAATCCATGTGTTCTCAGTTGGATTTGTAATCTACTTGTAAATTCTGAAATCTTCTGGTACTATCCACAAAGTTTGGATTACTTCATTCCTATGGTGGGTAAGTGCTCAAGGACAGCTAACTAGGTCTAGGATGGGGAAGAAAAGTAAATCCTGCTTCTCCGGAGATTAGGGAGGGGGAGAGATTAGGGAGGAGCAGAGAGAGAGAGGAAGAGAAAGAAACATGTCCATTAAAAAAAATAAGCTACAGTGACAGAGCAGCAAGGGCTACATTCAAAGTACAAAATGGACCACTGTTACAAAATGGTGGAATGTTCTATGGAGAAACTGTCATGAAATGAAAGTTTTCATGTGAAAAATAGGAAGAACCAGAGAAAAGGAAGAGGAAGGAAGAACTAAAAGAAAAGGAAACTGTCAGAAGGGTAAACAAAGACCTAAGGGCACAAAGACAGAAAAAGAAAGGTTACTAAAAGGGTAAATTTAACTTGAAAAATTTAGGGAGCTAAAGATTGTGAGATCTAAGAGGAGACAATAAGAGATGTGTAAATACAAGATATGAGTCATGCGCTGGATAATAGTGGGGCAGGAATTAAATGAATGTGAGTTACAGAGAGACTGAATTATACAGAGGCATAAGATAGCTATTGTTAACATTTTGCCAGAGTAAGATAGATATAGAAATTGAATAGCATTCTGAAAGGGAGTAAAGATAAGTAAACATTTTCATGAGGCAAAAGAGATTGATGTCTCTACGAGGAATGTGTAAGGGAAAAAAAGAAAAAAACAATTGAAAACCCAAGAAATAAATGTTTAATATTACAGTTCTTGGTTAGAATCTGGACAACTTCCTGTGTTTGGGCAGACACACTATTAACTACTTTCTGCATCAATGGCTTTGAGCTGCACTAAACCTTTTGAAAGAACTGAACAAAGATTGACATAATTGAATATTGCATCTATTTATGCCAAAAAGAAAACTCAAGTCCGATAACATTTGCCATTTTTCAAAAATTAAAAAATACACATATAACCTACACAAAGGAAAAAAAAATAAGCCATGTTCTTTAAAGGTCAAAATCATGAATAGAAGCACATCTACAAGAATCAATAGTGCTGCTATATTTATAGCCAGTGCTCCTGGTATGGAGAACAGGTGGAAGGTTTTTTAGTGAACTTTGTACTCTACTCATTTGTTACTCTTCAGGCTTTTACCAGGTTTGTGCAAAATGTCCCTGATTTTCTCAGTCAGTATAATTTACTAAAAGAAAACAACATGAAAGTCCTGTGAGTTTTCTCTAGTAAATTTGTTTTAGAAATGCAAAATAATATGAAGAGCTCAAAATAATATGATGAACTGACTCCAAACCCAATACTTTAGTTATTTTACCTAAAACTGTTTATTTTTCATAGTTATCAGAATAAGGGCTGATGTTAAAAATGTCAGGCATTGAAGTTGACTATCTCTAAGTTACTGAACTACATCCTGCCTGTCCCAGACTCCCAGAGTTGATTTCAGCTGGGGGAGGTATGTTATTCACATAGACACTGGGCTTCACTCTTGAGATGAGTTTGGAATTGTCCACATACATGCTGCTCATTCAATGTTTTTTTTTTTTTTTTTTTAATTTCAAGAATGAAAAAAATGAAGCTGTTATATGATAACGTAAAAGAACAAAATGTTTTCTTTGTATAGTCATGATTCTTTTTTATTATTAAAGTCAAAATTTTATATGCTGCTAAGCAAAATGTGTTCCTCAACCATTCTTAAAGAAATCAGGCTGCAAGCCATGATCATTTCTTCCTACAGGAATTGATGAATTGCATCTCTCCTCCTACCTCCTACAAGTTAAAAGCTCTTCAGTGACTACTGTTTGCTCATACAAACACATTGCCACTCCTAGCTATTGTCTTTCTTGGTTCTTCTCACCATTATCCACTGAAGAAGACTTTGAAATGTCTCTTTTGTGCAGGCCTTTACTAGAGACTAAGGAGACACAGAGAAACAAAGTCACTTTGACTGACAACAGTGATAGTCATTATAGCCATTCACAGTGGGGCATAGTCTAGGAAGCATCAGGGAAACTTACAACAGAGAGAGGCAAATGTGTGATACTTTGAAATATGTTAGTTCATGAGGTAAGTAAAGGAGATTCAACAAATTAAAACAGCAAATACAAACAGTACAGACTCATGACAAGACATGAAAATTGAGATATTTCAGAATATCCAGATCCTGGAGAACATGGCCCCATAGTTAAAAGAAAGAAAGGCAGAGGAGCAACAATATATGGAAGGTGTAAGGAGAAGAATGTTCTGGAAACTATGTTTGCTTATCAAGCACATTATTCACAATTATTGACAGGAATTTTTCGTTGTGATAAACATGGGTAAATAACTAAAATCCATATCAACCCCCAACCCCAGCATTTGGAGCTGCCTCTAAGGATCGAATTTTTACAAGAAATAAGGCTAGAAAGGCAAAGACTAGATCCAGAATACCTTCTTATCCATGTTCTTTTGTGAGTTAATGGTCAATAAATTGTTCTTAGTCAGGAAAACACATTAACTTTGTAACCCAGATAGGAATTCAACAATGGCTGGACTGAAGTGGACTAAGGTTTTTTTGGGAGTTTCTTCCTTGTTTAGGATGCTTTTCCTGGAATTAAAACACATAAAGACAAAGGCTCTGTTATACCTGATGCCAAGCTGGCATTTAATTTGTCTGCCATTGATCATGTGCTAATTACTTTTGTATTCAAGAAGCATCATGCAATGAAATCAGACAGATCTGCTTCAGATTAGACTTCAGTCCAAAGGTCAGCCATGTGACATTGTGTGACTTCTGTAATCTCTTGACTTCCCTCTCCTGATTTACTTATATTAGAAAATTCTATTCTCATGCATTTATTTACATAGTTTTGTTTATTTTTATTAGCTATACATTGATATAAAGAATCAGTTCTGCAAAGATTACCATAAAAACCATCATCCTCACACTTCAGTCAACCTAATTTCTATTACCCAGAGCAAGATACATTTTGGCCCTATTTTATCTGACTCTTTTGATATTCGTTTCTAAATATCAGGCTGCTATTTATTATTATCATTGTTCAATGTCCATTAAAATATTTTCTAGTGAAACACATGGATTCATATCTTTTTGTATTACTCTGTCTGTATCCTCCCTGTTCATCTTCCATCCTGCTCATTCTATCAGCAAGGTTAAGTCATAACTAAGTGAAAATTCAGTGTTTACATTTCTGTGATCATACGACTACTGCTATTCATGGTGGAGGCACATCACAGTTGAGGCAAATATTATAACTGATCAACCTTCCCTTGTACGATTTCTTTGGCTTTGCTGTGGTTGAGATTTATTGCTTTCTATTTTTAATTTGTCTAGAGTTCTAATGAAGTAGGACAGAAGTGCCTGGACACCCGAGGAATTTTCAGGAAGCAGGTTTATTGACTGTAGGGTTCAGAGGTGGCTCACCTAAGAATTCTTCCTCTGAACAAAGATTGTGGAAATTCTTTGAATTTTATACCCAGTGCTGGAGGTTGAGGGGGGAACTTGGAGGTTCATGTACAAGTGCTCTCTGTTCTATCCCCTGAACCTAAAACAAAGTTTACAAGTTTTTTTTTTTTTTTTCCAAGAAAACAGAGAAAATCTCTTTTCATACAACCAGCTTGAGGACTTGACTCTACTATACCTTTTGTATGCAAACCTGGCACACACAAGAAAGAGGAAACTGCCAACCACATTAACCTCTGCAGACATCCTGCTGATCTGATGTCTTAAATATGGTAAGGGTCTTTTGGAGGGGGAATACCTGGTCTGTTTCACTATAAACTTTTTATTAGCCCAGCCATAAACCATCTTGCTCTAGTGTATTTCCCCCATTGGTACATTTAGCCTTACTTGGTATTGTAAAGCTTTCATCTTCCTGACTCCAGAAGCCCCTTACCTCCTCTGGTTTAGACAAGGCTAGCCTCCATTCTGCATGTATTGTCCAAGAGAACCAAAATGGGTGCCACCTACATAAACTAAAAATCCTAGTTCCTATCTTCAAAAAGTTAACAGAGTACTCTGTTTAACAGAATATCATCAAAGTGTTGCCATTTGAACACATAATGAATTTATAATTTTTGAGATTGGATATCTTCATGTTTGTGTACTAAAGACCATAGTATGTTTTATACTATGAGGAACTGGTGGGCAGATATATAGGAAAATTGTGCATGCTCTCTGATTTTGTGGCTGAGAACACAGCCACTGCCATTTGTTAATTATTAGCAGTGGTTTCTGTATTTTGCTACGACACAGTTTTCAGTTCTATAAAACCTTAAATATTTATGATCTGAACCTTTATGGAAAAAGTTTGCTAAACCCTGATTACAGCTCATCTCATTTTGAACTGATCACATTCCAAGTGCTTATTAGCTAGCTGTATGTGGCTCAAGGCAAACATTGGATATTTCTTCTCCATAAATTTGGAGAGTTCACTTTCTTCTCCCTTAACTTATAGCCCTATATCCTATTCTCTTTCTTCCACTTTTGTTTTTCTTCTATGTTTTAATAGAGGGCATCCTCTAGTATCTTTCTGAGAAAAGGTGAATTGAAAGTAAAATTTTATAGACCTTCATGTGTTTTTTATGCTCTCAAAATAAATCAATATTTTAGACAAGTGTGGAATCACAGATTAGGAGGCATTTGTCCCAAGCTTAACAGTTTGCTTCCTTGTCTTTCCACAATCAGGATTGCTACTGAAAAATCTGAGGATCACTTCTGATTCCTGATCTCTTGCATGAAGCTGTGTGAGCGTATTTCTCTCAGGAAGCTTGTAGAATCTTTTGTTCAGAGCATTCAGAGTTTTTCCAATGTTTAGTTTGATTTTCTATTTATAAAACTTTATTTAAATTCCCTCTGTTAGTTCACTTCCTTCAGCTACACCTGGTATTTTCATGAGTACCATTTTATTACTAGCACCATTTTATTACTGTTTTCTTTTTTTTTCTTTCTTTTTTCATTCCACCTTTTTTGTATACACAAATTTGCTTCTTGTTTTTTTCACTGCTTGCTAAAGGTGTAACATTCTAAGGTCTGTGAAGCCAGTTTTCATGTATCTATCTGCTTTGCATATTCTCAAATATTATACCTATTTTCTCTTCTTTTTTATTGTTTATTCCTGTAAACAAAACTTCGAAGTAATTCTAATGGGATTTGGAGAAAGTGCATGTTTAATTTACCAATTTAGTAGGAAAATCTGCAAATTTCTTTCTGAATCCTTGGTTTCTTATCTTTGGAGTGCTAACAGCAGCATTTACCTTAGACATTTGACATGGAAATTAGAAACAATATGTGCCTAGAATATCTGTCATTTAGATACTTCACAGAAATAATCCATTAATTATATTAAAGTTCTCAAGAATAAGACACAATAGAAACCAACTGAGATAAAGTCAAAAGAAGAAGGAGAACTACAGATTGTTAAACTCAACCTTATGACATTGAACTACAGTTTCATTGTAATATATATGTACTTTCCCATATTGGTCCTTTATAAGACTATTCATTGCACTATACTATTAACAGCTCCTACTAGGACACGTAAGCCAAAAACCAGGACAATTATGAATGAAAAGTTAACATTCACTGGGACTGAGAATTGTTAAAATAAATATGGATTTGTTGAATGAGTCTTGTAATCTCCTGTTTGCTCATTCATTCTTAATGTGTTTAATTAATACCATATTCACTTCTTCCTAATTCTCTATTTCCAAGTGATAGAACTAATACAGGGCCAGAAAAACAAGACTATACAAGTAGGGTTGTTCCACAATGGACAGGTCAAAACAAGTGTAGATCCATAGAAAACAGCAGGTAGGGCAAGAGAAAAGTGGACTTGAAAGATGAAGAAACCATCTATTCATTCCTGGGAAGGGCCAACAAGAAACACTGAGAAGACATGAATATAAAGACATGAAGTTAAAGTTGTAACAAAGAGTAGCAAGGAGGGAAAAACAGAACAAAAAAACCGATGACTTGCAGCTAGATTCAATATAGATTCCATACACCCTCCAAACTTGCCATGGATTTTCCTGTTTTTCCAAGAGATGACAGGCAGGTTAATGCAATTCACTCTGTCCTTCATTTCCACATTCTTCACTTCATAAAATCTAAACGGCAGTTAACAGATTCATTTATTCTGAATTTTATCAAATCATTAGTTTTTCTAATTTTACGAACAAATATACTCCATTAGATCAAATCCCATTTGTCATAAAAACTACTGTTTTCCCCAAATGTTCTCCCTTCTCAACAAACCATCAGGTTAATTTTTGAAACATCAATTGTTCCCAAATGAAAATACACTGAAATAAATGAAAATCTAGGCAGTATCTTACGTTGTTTTCCACTGCTATGACATAATTCCACAGAATGCATAATTCATTAAGTCAATAAATTTATGTCTCACCATTCTAAGAGTCTGGAAAGTCCAGTAACAAGACATCTGCCTTCTGATGACACCTACTGCATCTTAAAGTGCATCACATGGTGAGAGGAAGGGAACAGGTAAACTCATGTTAGTCTTCCTTTTCTTATAAAGCTACTATTGTCTTCTCAGGGGCCCCACCTTCCAGACCTCATCTAATCTATATTAACCCTAGAAAAGCTCCACTTCCAAATACCATAAACTTATAAATTTGGGGATTAAGCTTCCAACATATGAACTTTTGAGTAACACAAACTATAACAGACAGTACTGTCTTGGGGGTAAGAGCAATATACAAATACATGTTATCTACAAGGGTCAGACTTTAGATTCAGGGAAACAAGCAAATTTTTATTTGCAAACGATAGAACGATGCACATATGGAAACAGCAATCATAAGAGAAATAAAGTAACTATATTCATGTTAGACAATATAGACAAAAAAAGAAGTCTCATTAAAGACAGAGGGAACATTGCTGAAAATTTCAGTTTATAAGAAACACATACCAAATATAAATGTATATAAGCCTGATAATAGAGACACAAAATACATGAAATAAAAATGAAAATGAATGAAAAGTGAACAAATAGTTGAAGAATAATAGTGATTTTTGAAATAATCATCCTTTATTATGCATGGGGTGATGTTTCCAGGACTTTCTTGGGGATACCAAAATCATCAAGTGCTCAAGTTTTTTTTTTTAATATAAAATGTCCTGATGTTTACATATAACCTACAAACATCCCCTCATGTTCTTTAAGTTAACTCTACATTATTTATAATAACTAAAGCAATGTAAATGCTGTTTAGCAAATAATGACGAAGTACAAAAGGTCAATTCAAGTTTAGTAGAGAAGAAATTTTTTCCCAAATGTTTTCATTCTATGGTTGGTTGAATCTGTGGGTACAAAACCCATGGGTAAAAAGGAATGAATATATACCATTGTTAATAATTCACAGATGAAATACACAGAAGTTTATTCAGCTTATAGCCTTGACCAACACTGTTAAAAACTTGATCTTAAATATATAGACTATTCAACATAATAAATGCAGAATATACATTATCTGCAAGCATACATATTTTAGGGCATACCATACAGTAGGCCACAAAGGAAATAAATTTAAAAGTACCAAAGCCACAAATTATGCTGACACCAAACAGACTTGTAGTTTGAAATAATGAAAAAAAGAGATGAGTGGGGTGTCTTTCAAAATATTTTGAAATTAAGTTACTTATTTCAAAATAACTTGTGAGTCAAGAAAAAAAAATTCTCAGGGAAATTAGAAATCTTTTGAATCTAATGAAATAAAAAAAAATAATTGCAACATTCTTAGGCTATGGGCAAAACAATGATTGGAAGAAAATTTGTTTTTCAAACGAGTATAAGAAAAAGAAAGACCTCACATCACAACTAATCTATCATTAGCAAGAAACTAGAAAAATAAGGGAATATTGAATAGAATGTAAGCAAAGTATAAGATATAATACATTTTGGAACAAAAGTCAATTCATGAAAACAGAAAACAGCACATAAAGTCAATGAAACTGAAGGTTCCTTCTTAGAAAAGATAAACAAAGTTGATAAGCCTTCATTTAGATTGGAGCCATAGCTCCTGAGCCAAATATTGTTTGCAGAATGCTTTCTCCCAGGTTTTATTGAAGTGCAGCAAGCCTGCTCCTTTACATACTGTCATGGTGGTTTTCGCATTATAGAAGCAGAGTTAACTTGTTGCTATATAACCCTGTAACCTGTAGTGCCCAGGATATTTATTACTGAGCTATTTACAAACAAACAAAACAAAAAAATGAGTCAATACCTGATATAGATTAAAGAAAAACGAAAGGCAAATTACTTTGAAAGTTAGATAAGGAAATTGGGACATAATCACCAACTCTTCAGACTATAGAAAAATGTGCCAATAATGAGTCAATTTAGAGGAAATTGACAAATGTTAGGAAGGCAAAAAAATCAAGAGTAAAGAGAAAATAATAAACAAATTGAATTTAAAATTCCACACATTCTCCAAGAAAACTACAGGCTCCATTGTTTCCATGATAAATTGTCTAATATTTAAAGCAGTAATATAATTCTTTGCACTTTCAGTAAATTAGCAACAACAACAAATGGGAGACATTTCTTAATTCTATGAGGTTGATATTACCTTGATACTTAGCAAAAGGGGACTACAGACCAGTATCTCCCATGAACACAGACATGAAATTCTTAACAAAATAGTAGTAAACTGAATCTAGCAAAGATTTGACTCCATGATCAAGTATGATTTATCTCAGTAAATGCACAGTTGGCTTAACACTGAAATCAAAAACATAATGTATGAATTTCATGTAATGAAAAAGCAGGAAAAAAGCATAACTATCTCAATAGATATAGCATAATTGAAAATAATAGCTAAGTACATAAAACCGTCTATGTTCATGGTTTAAGAGATTAAATATTTTCATGTAAGTAATATGATGGAAAACAATCTACAAATTCAACGTATAACATATAAAAATGTTAATATTTATTGAAAAATTGACAAGCTGATCTGAAAACACACAAAAGAACCAATTTTTAAACAGCAAAAAAAAAAAAAGGTGAACTAAAATAAGTAATTTCAAGACTTACTATAAAACCAATATATAAAAGACCACTAATGTTCAAGGATAAGCAGGCATTTCAAAGGGACAGAACTGATTGTCTAAAATTAAACTCTCACATTTACAACCAATTGATTTTGACACAGGCTTTAAAATAATACAGTGGTAAATGGATAAATTTTAACAAATCATCCTGGACAAATGACTGTATACATGCAAAAATATCCACTCAGATTTTATGACAAAATACTACTGCAACACTGATGGTAGATGAGCTCCCTTCAGGACTTCCTGTAAGGCAGGTCTAGTGGTGATAGGTAAACTCACAGTTCGTGATTGTCAGGCAAAGCCTTTATGTCTTATTTTTAAAGTATGGGATAGCATTCTTAGTTGGCTTGGTTCTTTTTGTTTTCCTTTCAGCACTTAGAATATATAATTTCACTCTCTTCTGACCTACGAAGTTTATGCTGAGAAATCCTGTGATAATCTTACAGAGGTTCTTGTGGGTGACAAGTAACTATTCTCTTGTTGTTTTCACAATTCTGTCTTGGACTTTTATCAGTTAAGTATAATGTGTCCTGTTTTAAACTTTCTTAGATTCAATCCCAGTCTTCCAGGATTCATGTAAAAGATTTTAATTTCCTTTTTTAAATTTGAGAAATTGTGAATCATTATTTCTTTAAATAAGGTTTTTGAACTTTTCTCTTATCTATTTGTTACTCCTTTGACATGTATATCAGTTCATTTCATAGTGTCCTGTCATCGTACCCATAAATTCAAGAGTGAAAACCCCTAGAAGACATGAAGAAAATGTTCAGAACTTGAGTTTGTGAAAGCATTATTAAGTAAAATATCAGAATAACAGATTGATAGTTGACCTTGGAGAAAAATGGAAAAAGCCAAAAAATTGGGTTCCATCAAAATGACAAACTTGCATTTCAATAGATCCCCCATTAAGGGAAAGAAAGAAAAAGCCATGCATGGTGGCTCATATCTATAATCCCAGTGGCTCTGGAGACTAAGGTAAGAGGATCACAAGATCAATCTCAGCAATCTAGTAAAGCTCTGAGCAACCTCATAGGCTCCTGTCTCAAAATAAAAAATAAAAAAGCTTGAATGTGTAACTCAGTGGTAAAGCATCCCTGGGCTCAATTCCCACTACACACACACACACACACACACACACACACAGAAGGAGGAAGGCCAGAGACAGTGTATAAAGACTTACAACTCAGTAAAAACAAAACAATTCAATTAAAGAATTAGTAAAAGATTTAAGCAGACATTTCACTAATATAGATATATAGATGGCTAATGAGCAGATGAAATGATGTTCCCAAGCAACATAAATTAGAGAAATATTACTTTTAATTTGCAATGAGTTACCATTATATACCAAAAATAATTACTATAATGAAAAAGACAGAGACTGCAAGGTATTGGTAGGAATGCAGAGAAACTAGAACTCTTATTTATTACTGATAGGAATATAGGAATGTAAACAGTACTGGTATATTAGAAAATGTAATCATTTGTTAAAGGGCTACAAATAAATATTTTATGTGACTTAATAACTCCACACATAGGAAACTACTCAATGGTAAAATGTGTCAACAGAAAGCCATGTATACAGATTTCATCCATAACAGTCAAAGACTAGAAACAATTAGACTACCTGTCAGCTTCTAAGAGCATAAATAAAATGGGGTATTTTCATGCAATAGGTTAATATGCAGCAATAAAAAAAGAACCAATTAGTGATACATGCTACAATAAATTTTCAAAATATTATAAATGAATAAAAAAGCTAAACACAATTAAAAGCATGTATCAGTACTTTATGTATGCAGAAAAGGCAAATTAAAAAGACAGGCAGATCCTCAAGTTTACCTAAAACGGGATGGAGTTAGAGTGTAATTAAGATGGTTATGAAGAAAATTTTTTGTATGATGAAAACACTCTAATGCTGATGTTTGTTATGGCTGTACCATTCCATGAGCCTACTAAACATTTCATTAATTTTACCCAATTATACTTAAAAAATTGTGTTTTTTTTGGTGTCAGGTTATCCAACATTTATGGTTTCTAAATGCCTAAACTCAATACTATTCAGGAAAATACAAAAATTGACATCATATTAAAATTCCACATCATACCATTAAAAATAAAGATATTTAAATTGGACTGTGTCAAGTCCTTGCCCAGAAGTAGAGGAGTAGAAACTCTTATATTACTGAATGAGATGTCTAAAATAAACTTGGAGGGAAATGAAAAATATAGTAAGGTTGAAAATATACAAGTTTACTTCCAGAAGTTCTTATTTCACAAGTAAGTCTACTGACATGTTTTTCAAACTAATGTGCAAAGAGATTAATTTGGGGTCTTATAAAACTAAGGTACTTACTCTTTTTATTTATTTATTTATTTATTTTTTTATTGTAAAAAAATGGGACACATGTTGTTTCTGTTGTACATGGAGTAACAGCATACCATTTGCATATTCATACATTGACATAGAGTAATGAACTTTGATTCATTCCGTTATTTTTTTCCTTCCCCCCCACCCCTCCCACCTCTCTTTTCCCTCTATACAGTCCCTCCTTCCTCCATTCTTGCCCCCCTCCAACCCCCCATTACATGTCATCATCCGCTTATCAGTGAGATCATTCCCCTTTTGGATTTTTGAGATTTGCTTATCTCACTTAGCATGATATTCTCCAATTTCATCCATTTGCATGCAAATGCCATAATTTTATTATTCTTTATGACTGAGTAATATTCCATGGTGTATATATACCAGAGTTTCTTTATCCATTCATCAATTGAAGGGCATCTAGGTTGGTTCCACAATCTAGCTATGTGAATTGAGCAACTATGAATATTGATGTGGCTCTATCTCTGTAGTATGCTGATTTTAAGTCCTTTGGGTATAGGCCAAGGAGTGGAATAGTTGGGTCAAATGGCAGGTCCATTCCAGTTTTCTAAGGAATCTCCACACTGCTTTCCAGAGTGGCTGCACTAATTTGCAGCCCCACCAGCAATGTATGAGTGTACCTTTTTCCCTACATCCTCTCCAACACCTGTTGTTGCTTGTATTCTTGATAATCGCCATTCTAATTGGTGTGAGATTGAATTTTAGTGTAGTTTTGATTTGCGTTTCGTTTATTACTAAAGATGGTGAACATTTTCCATATGTTTGTTGATTGCTTGTAGATCTTCTTCAGTGAAGTGTCGTTCATTTCCTTAGCCCATTTGTTGATTGGGTTATTTGTATTCTTGATGTAGAGTTTTTTGAGTTCTTTATAGATTCTGGAAATTAGTGCTCTATCTGAAGTATGAGTGGCAAAGATTTTCTCCCACTCTGAAGGTTCTCTCTTCACATTGCTGATAGTTTCCTTTGCTGAGAGAAACCTATTTAGTTTGAATCTATCCCAGTTATTGATTCTTGCTCTTATTTCTTGTGCTATGGGAGTCCTGTTAAGGAAGTCTGATCCTAAGCCAACAAGGTGAAGATTTGGACCTACTTTTTCTTCTATAAGATGCAGGGTCTCTGGTCTGATTTCAAGGTCCTTGATCCATTGTGACTTGAGTTTTGTGCAGGGTGAGAGATAGGGGTTTAGTTTCATTCTGTTGCATATGGATTTCCAATTCTCCCAGCACCATTTGTTGAAGAGGCTATCTTTTCTCCATTGCATATTTTTGGCACCTTTGTCTAGTATGAGAAAATTGTATTTATTTGGGTTTGTGTCCGTGTCCTCTATTCTGTACCATTGATCTACCTGTCTATTTTGGTACCAGTACCATGCCGTTCTTGTTACTATTGCTTTGTATAGAGTTGAAGATCTGGTATTGTGATACCCCCTGTTTCATTCTTCCTGCTAAGGATTGCTTTACCTATTCTGGTTTCTTATTCTTCCAGATGAATTACATGATTGCTTGCTCTATTTCTGTAAGGTACGTCATTGGGATTTTAATTGGAATTGCATTGAATCTGTATAGCACTTTAGGTAGTATGGCCATTTTGACAATATTAATTCTGCCTATCCAAGAACATGGGAGATATTTCCATCTTCTAAGGTCTTCCTTAATTTCTTTCTTCAATGTTTTGTAGTTTTCATCGTAGAGATCTTTTACATCTTTGGTTAGATGGAT
Source organism: Sciurus vulgaris (assembly GCF_902686455.1). Lineage (NCBI taxonomy): Eukaryota > Metazoa > Chordata > Mammalia > Rodentia > Sciuridae > Sciurus > Sciurus vulgaris. Next base: position 76,501,256 of record NC_136463.1, read on the forward strand.
GCCCAAGTATTTTATTTTATTTTTTGAGGCTAATGCAAATGGAGTTGTTTTCCTCATTTCCCTTTCAGCTGTTTTGTCGCTTGCATATAAAATGCTTTAGATTTATGCGTGTTGATTTTATAGCCTGCTATTTTGCTGGATTCATTGATGAGGTCTAGAAGTTTTCTGGAAGAGGTTTTTGGATCCTCTAAATATAGAATCATGTCATCTGCAAATTGTGACAGCTTAAGTTCCTCTTTTCCTATTTATATCCCTTTAATTTCTTTAGTCTGCCTAATTGCTCTGGCTAGAGTTTTGAGGACAATGTTGAATAGAAGTGGTGAAAGAGGACATCCCTGTCTTGTTCCCATTTTTAAAGGGAATGGTTTCAGTTTTTCTCCATTAAGAACGATGTTGGCCATGGGCTTAGCATAAATAGCCTTTACAATGTTCAGGTATGTTCCTACTATCCCTATTTTTTCTAGTGTTTTGAGCATGAAGGGGTGTTGTATTTTGTCGAATGCTTTTTCTGCGTCAATGGAAATAAGCATATGATTCTTATCCTTAAGTCTATTGACATGATGGATTAGGTTTATTGATTTACGAATGTTGAAACTTCCTTGCATTCCAGGAATGAACCCCACTTGATTGTGGTGCACAATTTTCTTAATATGTTTTTGGATACGGTTTGCCAATATTTGGTTAAGGATCTTTGCATCTATAGTCATCAAGGATATTGGTCTAAAATTTTCTTTCCTTGATGTGTCTGTGCCTCCTTTGGGTATGAGGGTGATGTTAGCTTCATAGAATGTTTGGTAGGGTACCCTCCTTTTCTATTTCCTGGAATACTTTGAGAAGTATTGGAATGAGTTCTTCTTTGAAAGTCTTGTAGAACTCGGCTGAGAATCTGTCTGGTCCTGGGCTTTTCTTGGATGGTAGATTTTTATTGGCTTCTTCTATTTCATTGCTTGATATTGACCTGTTTAAATTGTGTATGTCCTCCTGGTTCAGTTTTGGAGGAGCATATTTCTCTACAAATTTGTCAATGTCTTTGGTAGTTTCTATTTTGTTTTAATACAGATTTTCAAAGTAGCTTCTCATTATGTTCTATATCTCAGTGGTATCTGTCGTGATATTTCCCTTTGCATTATGTATTTAGTAATTTGAGTCTTCTTTCTCCTTCTGTTTGTTAGCATGGCCAAGGGTTTGTCTATTTTGTTTACTTTCTCAAAGAACCAACTTTTTGTTTTGTCAATTTTTTGAATGGTTTCATTTGGTTCAATTTTATTGATTTCAGCTCTGATTTTAATTATTTCCTGTCTTCTACTACTTTTGCTGTTACTCTGTTCTTCTTTTCTAGGGCTTTGAGCTGTAATGTTAGGTCATTTAGTTGTTGACTTTTCATTCTTTTCTGGTATGTGCTCCATGCAATGAATTTTCCTCTTAGTACCGCTTTCATAGTGTCCCAGAGATTTTGATATGTTGTATCATATTCTCATTGACCTCTAAGAATTTTTTAATCTCCTCCCGGATGTTTTTTGTAATCCATGTTTCATTCAATAGCATATTACTTAGTCCAGGTGTTGGAGGAATTTCCCTTTTTTATTTTGTCATTGATTTCTATTCTCAGTCCATTATGATCTGATAGAACACAAGGCAGTATCTCTATTTTTTTGCATTTCCTAAGGACTGCTTTGTGGCATAATATATTATCTATTTTCGAGAAGGTTCCTTGTGCTGCTGAGAAGAAAGTGAATCTGCTCATTGATGGATGGAATATTCTATATATTTCTATTACATCTAGGATATTGATTATGTTATTGATTTCTCTGCTTTCTTTGTTTGATTTTTGTTTCGAAGATCTATCAAGTGGGGATAGCGGAGTATTAAACTCACCCAGAATTATTGTTTTGTTGTCTATGTGATTCTTGAAATTGAGAAGGATTTGTTTGATGTCCAGGGATGTACCATTGTTTGGGGCATAAATATTTACTATCTTTATGTCTTCCTGATTTATGGTTCCCTTAAGCAGTATGAAATGTCCTTCTTTATCCCTTCTGACTAACTTTGGCTTGAAGTCCACTTTCTCTGATATAAGGATGGAAACCCCTGCTTTTTTACTGAGTCCATGTACATGGTAGGTTTTTTCCCATCCTTTCACCTTTAATCTATGAGTATCTTTTTCTATGAGATGAGTCTCTTGCAGGCAGCATATTGTTGGGTCTTTCTTTTTAATCCATTCTGCCAGTCTGTGTCTTTTGATTGATGAGTTTAGGCCATTAATGTCCAGGGTTATTATTGAGAAATAATTTGTATTCCCAGTCATTTGGCTTATTTTTGGTTTTTAGGTTGACTTGGTTTCTCCTTTGAGTGCTTTTTCTCTAAGGTAGTTCCTCCCTTTGCTGACCTCCATTGTTGTTTTTCATTTCCTCCTCATGGAATATTTTGTTGAGAACATTCTGTGGTGCAGGCTTTGTATTTGTAAATTCTTTTAACTTTTGTTTATCATGGAAGGATTTTATTTCACCTTCAAATCTGAAGGTTAGTTTTGCTGGGTATAGGATTCTTGGTTGGTAACCATGTTCTTTCAGAGCTTGAAATATGTTGGTCCAGGCCCTTCTAGCTTTAGAGTCTGGGTTGAGAAGTCGGCTGCTATCCATATTGGTCTCCCCCTATATGTAATCTCATGTTTTTCTCTCGTGGCCTTCAAAATCCTATCTTTATTTTCAATGCTAGACATTTTCATTATAATATGTCTTGATGTGGATCTGTTGTGATTCTGTGCATTTGGTGTTCTGTAAGCCTCTTATATTTGATTTTCCATTTTATTCTTCAGGTTTGGGAAATTTTCTGATATTATTTCATTGAATAGGTTGTTCATTCCTTTGGTTTGTATCTCTGTGCCTTCCTCAATCCCAATAATTCTTAAATTTGGTCTTTTCATGATGTCCCATAGTTCTCGGAGATTCTGTTCATGATTTCTTACTATCTTCTCTGTTTGGGCAACTTTATTTTCAAGATTCAGTATTTTGTCTTCATTGTCTGAGGTTCATTGTCTGTCTTCCAAGTGGTCTAGTCTGTTGGTGATGCTTTCCATTGAGTTTTTTATTTCGTTTATTGTCTCCTTCATTTCAAGGATTTCCATTTTTTTTTTTTTTTTTGGAGAATCTCTATCTCTTTGTTGAAATGATCTTTTACTTCCTGCAGGTGCTCTTTCAGCTTATTGGTATTATCATTCATTGCCTGCATTTGCTCTCTTATCTCATCCTTTGCTTCGCGAATCATCCTAATCATGTATAATCTGAAGTCCTTTTCTGACATTTCTTCTAACATACTGTCATTGGATTCTATTACTATAGAATCTAGATTAGTTTGGATCATTTTCTTCCCTTGTTTTTTCATGTTGTTCATGTATCTTCCCCTCTAGCAGTGCAGATCTGGGGTATTGTAGATTTCCCCCTATAGGCTTATAGTGGCCCTATAGGTTTCCAAAACCCTTTCTTTGAGGGGAGATCAATATTAGCAGTGCCCAAATCAGACACTATGCAATGCTAGACTAAATAGCCCCTATGGGGACAATAACAAAATTGTCATAATAAACAAAGTGAGTTCAAATATTATCTTCAGTAAAATAAACAGGTTGGCAATGAGGTCTGCAGTTTCTAATGGAGGACAAAGAGGATGCAGAGGGATGTAGAATATGGCTGTTAATGGGATACGAAAAGAATATACAGAAGTTCTAGAAAATAGAAAGGGTGAGAGTGTAATCAAAATAAATCGGATGTTAGCACGCAAAAAAGGGAGAAAGAGACTCTGAGGGAACAGGTAAACAAAAGGAAAGGAGAGCAAGAAAAGCAAAGAAATAAGAACTTAAACTTTTTTAAAAAGGTGAAAAAAGAAAATCTACTGTATAGCAGTCATATACTAATGAAACTTCCCAGTGTTCAGTAGCCTGATGCATGAGAAGTACCTGACAATGAGCTTCAAGCCTCCAGCAGGCGTCTCAGGATGGGATTTGCCCCACCCAAAGATTGGAGCTATGGCTTCCAGGATTATCCAAGATGGCTGCTCTGGCTTTGAAATGTGTTGGCAAATGGGGAGCTGCAGCTCAGGGGTGGACGTGGTCAGCTGGAGGTCCTGGAGACGGGATGCAGTTGGTTCGGCAGGGGTCCTGGAGGTGGGGTGTGTTTGGTGTGGTTGTGGGATCCTGGAGGCCGGGTGCAATCAGTCCGTCTGGGGTCCCGGTGATAGGGCGCAGTTGGTCTGGGGGTCCTGGCAGCAGGGAGCAGTCAGTCGATGTGAGGGTCCCAGAGGCAGGGAGTGATCAGTCGGGCTGAGGGATCCTGGAGATGGGGCCCAGTCAGTCCGGCCGGGGTCCTAAGGGGCCTGGCTGTTGTCTCAAAATGGCAGCAGCCACGTGTAATCAACCTGCAGGTACTGTGACAGTGAACTTCCAGGCAGCAGCAGGCAGCTGGTGCTCCACTGGCGGTTGGCAATCAGTTTGCTGACTGTTGTCAGACAATCGGGAGGTGAACCTCGAGTGTTGGGTGATGGATAGGAGTAAGGCAAGCGATGGACAGGCGAGAGGCAGGCAAATGGCGGATGATAGATGCCTGACAGTGAGCAATCTGCTCTCAAAAAAGGTGTCGATATGCTGGCAGCCTGCAGGTCATCACAGCACACAAATGGGTAGACCCCAGGGGATTGACAACAGCAAGAACTGCCTCACCGAGAAATAGATATCCTCTGCTTGAATCCCGCATACAGAGCGACAAGGAATGCAGCCTCCCTCTAGTCCGCCATCTTGGATCTCCAAGGTTCTTACTCTTATGAATGTAGTCTTAAAATCTGTATCTGTTTTAAGTGATGCCAATTTACTGGTCCATAATACACCCACCCTCCTGACATGGAGAAGGATGTTTGTAACAGCATTCTTGATGATAAAAACAAATGTTGGTATTTGACAGATGATCATAATAGAATGGAAAAATAAGTTGATACATAATCATACTAAGAGTTATTTTATAGTAATGAAATCAATATAGTAAATAAAATATGAAGTAGGTTAAACAACTGAAATGTGCCAATATACTATGTACATATACTATATTATAAATCTATAATGTTGACAAAATAACAAGAGGAATAAAAGAAAATTGCAATTTGTGTCAAACATTTAAAAAAAACAAAATGAGTGAAACACATTGATTACACAGTTTAAAATATCATATATATGCAATATTTGTGCTAGATAAAATAGAGATATGAATAAAATTTATGAATAAAACTTATTGAAAATATGGAAATTGGGTGGAGGCAGAAAAAAAACATGAATGAACGGGTTGACTTGGAGCTTCAGTTGAACAGATATAGAATTATTGCTTCAACTGCATGGTGTGGGTGCATGATTGTTCAGTGTGTTTTTCTACATGCCATTTATTTAAGTATTTTGTAAATTTAAAATAAGATAAAAGACTTTATAGGAATAAACTTAATGACAAGCATACTGGAACTATATGAATAAAACATTAAAATTCTATTTGAAGAATAAAAAGAAAAATTTATACCCTCTACTTAAATAAAAAAATGGGGACCACCAAGTCCTTCAATTTTCCTTAAATTTATTAATAAATGCAGTGAATTCCTAATTAAATTACAATAGAATTTTTTTAAAGAAGCTACACTACTTTTTAGTTAAATAAATAAGTACAAGCTTGTAAACAGCCAATAATTTCTGGAATAGGAAGAGTTGTGAGAAAAATTATCCCTAGTAGATACCAATATGATTATAGAGTTGCAATAATTAAGCGTGCTAGTATAGTAAATAAGACACTTGAAGACCTTTCAAATATTAACAAAATCCCAAATTATTGAAGTTTGATGTTTAATTTTTTTTAAAAAAAGAGTTCCCCCATGTAAAAAAAAATACAAAAATAAAAAGAAATGAAAAATTGTTGAAAACCATTGTAATACATAGCTCAGAAAACTGAATAACATTTTCAATAAACAGTTACAAAATTAACAGACCAGTTAATGAACCACTTTAAAAAAAATGGCAAATGACATGAAAAATCAGGTGAGAGAATGAAATATGTATGATTTAAAGTGGCTGAAAAATGTGCAATTTTACTCAAAATAAGAAATATTCAAATTAAAACTATAATGACACCTCAATTTCATTTGGAGTTGTAAAGTTCAAACATGTTTATAATGTGCTTCCTGGTCTGAAAGAGAAGTAGGAATTTTTTTACTGTAAAATGATGAACTGTAAAATGACCACTCTATGGGGCAATGTAGAAAACTTCATCAACATTTAAAATGCACACAAACTTTGATACAACACACAATTGCTACTACTGTACCCTGCAGTAGTACTGGCACATATGCAAATGGTGGGTGCACAGGTTTCTTGTATTGAACATGTATGTGTGTGTGTGTGTGTGCGTGTGTGTTAGCAAAAGATGCAAACCATGTAACTATTCACCAGTAGATGGCTGTTAAATATGTAACTGAATATCACACTACTGTGAAATGTACTGATTTGGAAGGGTCTTCAAGGTAGATAATATAAACTAAATATAAAGTAATGGATAGTATTATATGTTATTGCTGGATGAAAAGCAATCATATAGTTGATATAGTGAATATTCTTCAAAAGATACACTAAGTATCACTAGCAAAGATTGCCTAGGGGAGGGAGTAGCCAAGAAGCATGGAAGGATGAGTAATTTTTACCATGTGTCTAATTGCATAGTATCTATTTTGTAACATGCTCATATAGGACCAACAAAATTAATCAAAAATATGCAAGCTGAGTGATGGAATGACACTATTAGTCTTTTGTATTTTTCTGCAATTAAAAGAGTAAGAACTAAATAAGAGTTGCCAGATATTCAGCATTCCAAGGTAAATTGCTAGACCACAGATGCAGGAGGCATTCAGCAACTAGTTAGTCTGTTAGTCCCTTCTTGCCAGTCATCCCCTGCCATAGTTTACTGCCTACAGAGGGGTTCAGCGTTGATCAGGAGGCTGAGTGTTTTTTACAGAGTTGTTGGTATGCTGTGCGGCTTCCTCAACTTTGAAAATCCATCTTGAGGAAGAAAAGGAGTGATTCTCCTTCACCTTGATACAAAGGGCACAGTTGAAGAGCACTAACGCCAGACTCTCTTGTTTTAGAGAGGCTTATTCAAGATTATCAAGAAGGGTGATGGGGAGCAGGCAAAGGTAAATGTTTGCAAAGAACCTGTTTGGATCCCCAGATGAAAGGTTGGGGCCTTTTGAAAAGAACACCCAAAAAAATGTTTCTTGGCAGTTGACCTCAGAAGAAATTATCTGTCTCGAGAGATGTGGGGTACTGTAAGCTCATGAGGTACATTAGCAGCCATTGGAGAAGAGGTTGAGGGTCTCTGTCCCTCAGTGAGCTCTGGTCCTGAAACATCTGGGACTGCCAGGAAGCAAAGAATACACATTTAGAATCCACCCTGCTGAGATTATCTCTGTTCTAATTGTAATACCCACGCTCAACCAGAAAACATAGGGAAGGGAACTGGAGAACCATAACAGGAAGCTAAGAAGTTATATGTGCAAGGGGCAATGGAAAGAAGCAAGGATGCTGAGCCCAAGAGCTAGGGTCACCAGGCAGAGGCAAGGACTTCAGAGGGATTGGTGTTCAGTAGAAATGTCATCCAGAGTATAAGAAAAGGGAGAAATGCTATGACTTTTACTTTCCTTTTTTCTTAGTTTTATTCCAGCAACTTCTATTGTCCAAACCCAGCCAGAAGTCCAATTTACTGGATGAGTCGGCCAGGGTCACATGTCCTGAATCACAGACAGAGAGGGTGTAGGATGTATCTGAGAGCAGTGGTGCCCAAAATAATAAAAATAGCCAAAGCAGTCAAATAAGACCTATTTTCTGTTGTACCCAGTGGAGTGGGGGAGAGTAAGGATCATGAGGTGAGAAACAGAGAACAAACTAGTTGGATTTGTCATCCTCCTTCTAACTCCTAAACACTCTATCCAATTAAAAAATGCACACAGAGCTCCTCCATCCTTCTTTGGGGGAGGTGAATCTATGAAAGTTTAGACATTGTGGTGAGTGTCCTTCAAGCACACCCCACTCCCTCACCATGGCTCCTATCACACTAAATGCAGACTCTGCAACAGAGACTGGTTCCATTCTCTAGGCTGCATACAACCACCAGCTGTTGTTGTATTTCATTTAGTGGCAAAACGCAGCATTATGGAAATATGCGTTCTGATTAAAATCCTGCTAAGTCTTTTTCAGTATGGACATTCTCAACCAAGTTATTTAACATCTCAGAAATGGAATATCCTCATCTATTACATGGGGACACCAATGACAAACTTTAAGTCTTTCATGGTGTGAATATTCCCACCTCACACCAGGGCATTTCCATAGTTTCATTAATTCAAATATTCTTCATCTCTTCATCATCTATGAGAAGTTCATCTCTTCTATGAAAAAAGTTCAGGTCTTTTTCAAGATTAAATCTCTTGTCAAAGAGGAGTGCTGCTTCTCCATCAATCCATCCGTCTCTTCCCACCAGGCTCATCTGTTGTTGGTCACATGTGAGTTAGTGGAGCCATTCAAGATGGAAACTGTGGAGCATGAAGGAGTAAGGAGGGAGCTCCAGGATCACAGTGGCTCCGTTCTGCATTCTTCTATACATTATCCCCATTCTTGAGTGTTCACTATTCACATCCTACTTAAACTCAGACAGGCAGCCAGACTGCAAGGGTTCACATTTTGGTTTCACATCTTGGCAACTGTGGGACTTTGAGAAGATCATTCCACCTCCCACTCTTCTGTAGTTGTACCACAGACAAAATTGAAATAATAATATACCTGTCTACAGGGCTATTGTGAAAAATTAGTTTATGGGAGATATTTACACTTATGTCTGGTTCATAATACACACTAAATGGAAAGTAGAATTATTACCCACTGGATGTACAGATAAGCTTTTAGATCTCCCAATAAGTAATTCATAATCATCCAGGTGTGTTTTGTTACTCAAGGAAGGGAATTTTATACTATTTATTTGTTTGCTTATTTATACATTCTTTTTTTGCCACTAAGCTATATCACCAGCCCTATACATTACTTTTTAAACATTATTTTCCAGCACATTTTTTACCACAGGGAAATGCATATGGACATGTAATTGCCCAGATTCAGTGCTCAAATATTTCTGATGGGCCTAATTTATTTCTTAGGTGGTTTCCTACAAAAACTGATAGATATCTATATAAAAAGTCACATTTCACTGAAATGAATCCCATGGGAAATGGAAATCTTATCTATGACAATGTGTCTGAATGTATTTAAAAGCTGCCTTTATATATGCAATATCTTTATGTATGTACATTCCTTCCAAAATAGGATGATTTTAGAAAATTTTAGTATTGACTAACATTACTATTTTATTTTATATTTGCAGAAAAGGAAATGTATTTTCTAATGTCCTCATATATTTTTCTTTACTATCTTTTCTTATAAAGGACTTTGGTCCCTGACTTGTGTTTCTAAGAAAGTCTATGCGGTACCATCATTCTGTGCAGGTGGTAGTTTACAAAGGAGAGAAATAAATTATAAATGGGTCAACTATGGCAGAAGCAATCCCCCACCTTAGAGTGCAATCTTCTCCACACTGACAAGTTCACAGCCTCACATTTCTTATACTTGGTCCTCTCTTGCTTGCCAATGGGATGATTTTCAAATTAAACCTTTACTCATCCACCTTACATGGAAGCCATGTTTGATTGTCTTGGCCTGTGCCTTTCAGGTATTCTAATGAACATCTGTCATTTTTAGATCAATATAATTTAAAGCACTGTTTGTTTGTTTCCATTTCCTCTTCCCCTTGCTAAATAAAGGTTATAGCACTACCCACTTTTCAAATCCCCCCCCACATACTCCTCTTCCAGCAAAGGCACATTTAGCCAGGCTGTTTTATGTCCAATTTGTGTATCGTGATGAGAAATGAGAGAATCTTTGACAGAGATCATTAATTTTATAGCTTGTGTTTCAAAAAGTAGTTCCTGGGCTATTTACATCTCTTCATATTAACACCAGAGAAAATGAGTCTGCTGAAGATATAAAAGTTGAAAGCAAAGTGTGTTTACCGTTCCCCTCTAAATATAATTCATGGCTCAGAACAGGTCTTTATGAGTCATGATCAAATATTTTCCTGGAGTTGAATTTGATGCTTGCTGTAATGACACTGAATGTCTTTGGATCTTTTGATCTGAAGACATTTGGTTTCCTGTAGGATTTCTGTATTCAAGGTGGAATTATTACAATTCATCTTGGCAGGGACAGTCACTTTTTGAATTAACTGGTATGAGTGTCAAGTGTTGCAAAAATCTTCAGTCAAGAAAAAGAAATTACTTATTTGGTGAGAAGAGAACTGAAAGGAATCCCAGAGATTACAGGCTAGTCTCATTGTTTCGATAGTTAAAGCAAATGAAAATCAGAGCTATATAAGGACAAAGTTTATTCTAGCCTCATACAAGCCTGGAATACAACATGCAACTGAACTTATTTATTTATAATGAAAGAATTTCTACTCTTTCTTTCCCTTCTCCTTATTTTTCTCTTCTCTTAATGCATGTTAATTGCTCCTTTACTGGGTAGTCAATTAGAAATGTACATAAGGAGAGATTAGGTTCTAATACAAAGATGTTGTGTCAAGGCCCAGATTTTCTATTTCAATTTACAACATCTTTAAAATTAAATTCCTAGGTCAACAAATCATAAACGTTAGCTGGGGAGGTTTCTTCTCTATGCTGTGATCACTGAACATGTGTAAGTGACCCTCCTGGGCTCTGAAGCAAATGCTTAGGGCAACTGTCTCTTGAAAGCCACCATATGCTGGAAGTGACATTCTGCCTGGAAGACTTTCATTAGGAAACCCAAGATGCTGAGACTCAACCATTGGGCTCAGTAGGGAGGGAACTTCAAAGTTGAAAGGAAATGCTCCTGGAGATTTAGAAACTCCACCATCTGTGCATTCACAAGAGAGTCATCCTGATTCCATTTGAATATCTCCTAAGTAAACCTTGAAGATTTTAAAAAATATACTGGATTGTTTCTGTCTACGTATGTAAGTTACTTTCTGGGTTCATGATAGAGATTTTCTCAGAATGATGATAAAGTCCTCAGCAAGGGTTTACATTCTCAACATTATAAGAACAAAGGAATTACTCTTTAATATAGCTATATTAACATTTGATGAAGAGATTAAACATATTTTTAAACATACAAAGGCAGAAAAAGGAAATTTCCTCTCTCACAAAAGATGGAAATATTTCAGTGTGTTTTGAGGATGATGGATAGATTGAGAACATGATGGAGTTGATATTAGGACATAGTGGATGATGTAATTGCAAAGGTACCATATAAACTAATTCAAACACTTCTCGTATTAGGGACAGTTTTCTCAACCTTTACACTGGTGATATCTTGTGCCAGATATTTACTGCTAGAGTGGGCTATTTGTTCTATGTGTTGTTGATGTGTAGCAGCATTTCTGACTTCTACCTACTGGATGCAAGTAACACCCCAGCAGAAGGTGTGATAAATAAAATTATCCCCATACGTTGTGTCAAATATCCCCATGGTGATACAGCAAAATATCTCCCTAGTTGAGAACAATTTTAGTCAGTGGAGTGAAATTTGATTTTTAGCCAGGAAGAAACAACTGAAGTTTTTTGAATAATTTTATGAGTTTTACACAGGATATTATAGTGTCATTATGTAGGATTGATTGTGAGAAGGACCAGCAAACTTGTTTGGGTTCCCACTTCCTATTTTTGGAGCCAGATTTTGTTGTAATCTTTTCCTTACCATCTCCTGCAAGGTCAAGCTGGATATTTTTCTTTGGTATGTTTTGCAATGAAGTGTCAGTGATTTGGAATGAAAGCCAGAGGAAACATAGTGGACATCTCCGAGACATTATATACACAGACACTTGCTGAAATTATTGCCAAAAGCTCTGTCCTTGTACCTAATGCCAATCGAATAACATGGTTTTGAGGAAAAGGAAAAAAGAGGTTTATTGCTTTGCTAGCAAAGGAAAAACACAGGGGACTCCTGTCCCAAAGGCTGTGATTCTGCCCATCAGCAGGAACAGGGGACTTTTAAAAAGGGAATCCATGTGTTCTCAGTTGGATTTGTAATCTACTTGTAAATTCTGAAATCTTCTGGTACTATCCACAAAGTTTGGATTACTTCATTCCTATGGTGGGTAAGTGCTCAAGGACAGCTAATTAGGTCTAGGATGGGGAAGAAAAGTAAATCCTGCTTCTCCGGAGATTAGGGAGGGGAGAGATTAGGGAGAGCAGAGAGAAGAGGAAGAGAAAGAAACATGTCCATTAAAAAAATAAGCTACAGTGACAGAGCAGCAAGGGCTACATTCAAAGTACAAAATGGACCACTGTTACAAAATGGTGGAATGTTCTATGGAGAAACTGTCATGAAATGAAAGTTTTCATGTGAAAAATAGGAAGAACCAGAGAAAAGGAAGAAAGGAAGAACTAAAAGAAAAGGAAACTGTCAGAAGGGTAAACAAAGACCTAAGGGCACAAAGACAAAAAAGAAAGGTTACTAAAAGGGTAAATTTAACTTGAAAAATTTAGGGAGCTAAAGATTGTGAGATCTAAGAGGAGACAATAAGAGATGTGTAAATACAAGATATGAGTCATGCGCTGGATAATAGTGGGGCAGGAATTAAATGAATGTGAGTTACAGAGAGACTGAATTATACAGAGGCATAAGATAGCTATTGTTAACATTTTGCCAGAGTAATAGATATAGAAATTGAATAGCATTCTGAAAGGGAGTAAAGATAAGTAAACATTTTCATGAGGCAAAAGATTGATGTCTCTACGAGGAATGTGTAAGGGAAAAAAAGAAAAAAACAATTGAAAACCCAAGAAATAATGTTTAATATTACAGTTCTTGGTTAGAATCTGGACAACTTCCTGTGTTTGGGCAGACACACTATTAACTACTTTCTGCATCAATGGCTTTGAGCTGCACTAAACCTTTTGAAAGAACTGAACAAAGATTGACATAATTGAATATTGCATCTATTTATGCCAAAAAGAAAACTCAAGTCCGATAACATTTGCCATTTTTCAAAAATTAAAAAATACACATATAACCTACACAAAGGAAAAAAAAATAAGCCATGTTCTTTAAAGGTCAAAATCATGAATAGAAGCACATCTACAAGAATCAATAGTGCTGCTATATTTATAGCCAGTGCTCCTGGTATGGACAACAGGTGGAAGGTTTTTAGTGAACTTTGTACTCTACTCATTTGTTACTCTTCAGGCTTTTACCAGGTTTGTGCAAAATGTCCCTGATTTTCTCAGTCAGTATAATTTACTAAAAGAAAACAACATGAAAGTCCTGTGAGTTTTCTCTAGTAAATTTGTTTTAGAAATGCAAAATAATATGAAGCTCAAATAATATGATGAACTGACTCCAAACCCAATACTTTAGTTATTTTACCTAAAACTGTTTATTTTTCATAGTTATCAGAATAAGGGCTGATGTTAAAAATGTCAGGCATTGAAGTTGACTATCTCTAAGTTACTGAACTACATCCTGCCTGTCCCAGACTCCCAGAGTTGATTTCAGCTGGGGGAGGTATGTTATTCACATAGACACTGGGCTTCACTCTTGAGATGAGTTTGGAATTGTCCACATACATGCTGCTCATTCAATGTTTTTTTTTTTTTTTTTTTAATTTCAAGAATGAAAAAAATGAAGCTGTTATATGATAACGTAAAAGAACAAAATGTTTTCTTTGTATAGTCATGATTCTTTTTTATTATTAAAGTCAAAATTTTATATGCTGCTAAGCAAAATGTGTTCCTCAACCATTCTTAAAGAAATCAGGCTGCAAGCCATGATCATTTCTTCCTACAGGAATTGATGAATTGCATCTCTCCTCCTACCTCCTACAAGTTAAAAGCTCTTCAGTGACTACTGTTTGCTCATACAAACACATTGCCACTCCTAGCTATTGTCTTTCTTGGTTCTTCTCACCATTATCCACTGAAGAAGACTTTGAAATGTCTCTTTTGTGCAGGCCTTTACTAGAGACTAAGGAGACACAGAGAAACAAAGTCACTTTGACTGACAACAGTGATAGTCATTATAGCCATTCACAGTGGGGGCATAGTCTAGGAAGCATCAGGGAAACTTACAACAGAGAGAGGCAAATGTGTGATACTTTGAAATATGTTAGTTCATGAGGTAAGTAAAGGAGATTCAACAAATTAAAACAGCAAATACAAACAGTACAGACTCATGACAAGACATGAAAATTGAGATATTTCAGAATATCCAGATCCTGGAGAACATGGCCCCATAGTTAAAAGAAAGAAAGGCAGAGGAGCAACAATATATGGAAGGTGTAAGGAGAAGAATGTTCTGGAAACTATGTTTGCTTATCAAAGCACATTATTCACAATTATTGACAGGAATTTTTCGTTGTGATAAACATGGGTAAATAACTAAAATCCATATCAACCCCCAACCCCAGCATTTGGAGCTGCCTCTAAGGATCGAATTTTTACAAGAAATAAGGCTAGAAAGGCAAAGACTAGATCCAGAATACCTTCTTATCCATGTTCTTTTGTGAGTTAATGGTCAATAAATTGTTCTTAGTCAGGAAAACACATTAACTTTGTAACCCAGATAGGAATTCAACAATGGCTGGACTGAAGTGGACTAAGGTTTTTTTGGGAGTTTCTTCCTTGTTTAGGATGCTTTTCCTGGAATTAAAACACATAAAGACAAAGGCTCTGTTATACCTGATGCCAAGCTGGCATTTAATTTGTCTGCCATTGATCATGTGCTAATTACTTTTGTATTCAAGAAGCATCATGCAATGAAATCAGACAGATCTGCTTCAGATTAGACTTCAGTCCAAAGGTCAGCCATGTGACATTGTGTGACTTCTGTAATCTCTTGACTTCCCTCTCCTGATTTACTTATATTAGAAAATTCTATTCTCATGCATTTATTTACATAGTTTTGTTTATTTTTATTAGCTATACATTGATATAAAGAATCAGTTCTGCAAAGATTACCATAAAAACCATCATCCTCACACTTCAGTCAACCTAATTTCTATTACCCAGAGCAAGATACATTTTGGCCCTATTTTATCTGACTCTTTTGATATTCGTTTCTAAATATCAGGCTGCTATTTATTATTATCATTGTTCAATGTCCATTAAAATATTTTCTAGTGAAACACATGGATTCATATCTTTTTGTATTACTCTGTCTGTATCCTCCCTGTTCATCTTCCATCCTGCTCATTCTATCAGCAAGGTTAAGTCATAACTAAGTGAAAATTCAGTGTTTACATTTCTGTGATCATACGACTACTGCTATTCATGGTGGAGGCACATCACAGTTGAGGCAAATATTATAACTGATCAACCTTCCTTGTACGATTTCTTTGGCTTTGCTGTGGTTGAGATTTATTGCTTTCTATTTTTAATTTGTCTAGAGTTCTAATGAAGTAGGACAGAAGTGCCTGGACACCCGAGGAATTTTCAGGAAGCAGGTTTATTGACTGTAGGGTTCAGAGGTGGCTCACCTAAGAATTCTTCCTCTGAACAAAGATTGTGGAAATTCTTTGAATTTTATACCCAGTGCTGGAGGTTGAGGGGGGAACTTGGAGGTCATGTACAAGTGCTCTCTGTTCTATCCCTGAACCTAAAACAAAGTTTACAAGTTTTTTTTTTTTTTTCCAAGAAAACAGAGAAAATCTCTTTTCATACAACCAGCTTGAGGACTTGACTCTACTATACCTTTTGTATGCAAACCTGGCACACACAAGAAAGAGGAAACTGCCAACCACATTAACCTCTGCAGACATCCTGCTGATCTGATGTCTTAAATATGGTAAGGGTCTTTTGGAGGGGGAATACCTGGTCTGTTTCACTATAAACTTTTATTAGCCCAGCCATAAACCATCTTGCTCTAGTGTATTTCCCCCATTGGTACATTTAGCCTTACTTGGTATTGTAAAGCTTTCATCTTCCTGACTCCAGAAGCCCCTTACCTCCTCTGGTTTAGACAAGGCTAGCCTCCATTCTGCATGTATTGTCCAAGAGAACCAAAATGGGTGCCACCTACATAAACTAAAAATCCTAGTTCCTATCTTCAAAAAGTTAACAGAGTACTCTGTTTAACAGAATATCATCAAAGTGTTGCCATTTGAACACATAATGAATTTATAATTTTTGAGATTGGATATCTTCATGTTTGTGTACTAAAGACCATAGTATGTTTTATACTATGAGGAATGGTGGGCAGATATATAGGAAAATTGTGCATGCTCTCTGATTTTGTGGCTGAGAACACAGCCACTGCCATTTGTTAATTATTAGCAGTGGTTTCTGTATTTTGCTACGACACAGTTTTCAGTTCTATAAAACCTTAAATATTTATGATCTGAACCTTTATGGAAAAAGTTTGCTAAACCCTGATTACAGCTCATCTCATTTTGAACTGATCACATTCCAAGTGCTTATTAGCTAGCTGTATGTGGCTCAAGGCAAACATATTGGATATTTCTTCTCCATAAATTTGGAGAGTTCACTTTCTTCTCCCTTGACTTATAGCCCTATATCCTATTCTCTTTCTTCCACTTTTGTTTTTCTTCTGTGTTTTAATAGAGGGCATCCTCTAGTATCTTTCTGAGAAAAGGTGAATTGAAAGTAAAATTTTATAGACCTTCATGTGTTTTTTATGCTCTCAAAATAAATCAATATTTTAGACAAGTGTGGAATCACAGATTAGGAGGCATTTGTCCCAACTTAACAGTTTGCTTCCTTGTCTTTCCACAATCAGGATTGCTACTGAAAAAATCTGAGGATCACTTCTGAGTCCTGATCTCTTGCATGAAGCTGTGTGAGCGTTTCTCCTCAGGAAGCTTGTAGAATCTTTTGTTCAGAGCAGTCAGAGTTTTCCAATGTTTAGTTTGATTTTCTATTTATAAAACTTATTTAAATTCCCTCTGTTAGTTCACTTCCTTCAGCTACACCTGGTATTTTTCATGAGTACCATTTTATTACTAGCACCATTTTAGTACTGTTTTCTTTTTTTTCTTTCTTTTTTTCATTCCACCTTTTTTTGTATACACAAATTTGCTTCTTGTTTTTTTCACTGCTTGCTAAAGGTGTAACATTCTAAGGTCTGTGAAGCCAGTTTCATGTATCTATCTGCTTTGCATATTCTCAAATATTATACCTATTTTCTCTTCTTTTTATTGTTTATTCCTGTAAACAAAACTTCGAAGTAATTCTAATGGGATTTGGAGAAAGTGCATGTTTAATTTACCAATTTAGTAGGAAAATCTGCAAATTTCTTTCTGAATCCTTGGTTTCTATCTTTGGAGTGCTAACAGCAGCATTTACCTTAGACATTTGACATGGAAATTAGAAACAATATGTGCCTAGAATAATCTGTCATTTAGATACTTCACAGAAATAATCCATTAATTATATTAAAGTTCTCAAGAATAAGACACAATAGAAACCAACTGAGATAAAGTCAAAAAGAAGAAGGAGAACTACAGATTGTTAAACTCAACCTTATGACATTGAAACTACAGTTTCATTGTAATATATATGTACTTTCCCATATTGGTCCTTTATAAGACTATTCATTGCACTATACTATTAACAGCTCCTACTAGGACACGTAAGCCAAAAACCAGGACAATTATGAATGAAAAGTTACATTCACTGGGACTGAGAATTGGTTAAAATAAATATGGATTTGTTGAATGAGTCTTGTAATCTCCTGTTTGCTCATTCATTCTTAATGTGTTTAATTAATACCATATTCACTCTTCTTCCTAATTCCTCTATTTCCAAGTGATAGAACTATACAGGGCCAGAAAAACAAGACTATACAAGTAGGGTTGTTCCACAATGGACAGGTCAAAACAAGTGTAGATCCATAGAAAACAGCAGGTAGGGCAAGAGAAAAGTGGACTTGAAAGATGAAGAAACCATCTATTCATTCCTGGGAAGGGCCAACAAGAAACACTGAGAAGACATGAATATAAAGACATGAAGTTAAAGTTGTAACAAAGAGTAGCAAGGAGGGGAAAAACAGAACAAAAAAACCGATGACTTGCAGCTAGATTCAATATAGATTCCATACACCCTCCAAACTTGCCATGGATTTTCCTGTTTTTCCAAGAGATGACAGGCAGGTTAATGCAATTCACTCTGTCCTTCATTTCCACATTCTTCACTTCATAAAATCTAAACGGCAGTTAACAGATTCATTTATTCTGAATTTTATCAAATCATTAGTTTTCTAATTTTACGAACAAATATACTCCATTAGATCAAATCCCATTTGTCATAAAAACTACTGTTTTCCCCCAAATGTTCTCCCTTCTCAACAACCATCAGGTTAATTTTGAAACATCAATTGTTCCCAAATGAAATACACTGAAATAAATGAAAATCTAGGCAGTATCTTACGTTGTTTTCCACTGCTATGACATAATTCCACAGAATGCATAATTCATTAAGTCAATAAATTATGTCTCACCATTCTAAGAGTCTCTGGAAAGTCCAGTAACAAGACATCTGCCTTCTGATGACACCTACTGCATCTTAAAGTGCATCACATGGTGAGAGGAAGGGAACAGGTAAACTCATGTTAGTCTTCCTTTTCTTATAAAGCTACTATTGTCTTCTCAGGGGCCCCACCTTCCAGACCTCATCTAATCTATATTAACCCTAGAAAAGCTCCACTTCCAAATACCATAAACTTATAAATTTGGGGATTAAGCTCCAACATATGAACTTTTGAGTAACACAAACTATAACAGACAGTACTGTCTTGGGGGTAAGAGCAATATACAAATACATGTTATCTACAAGGGTCAGACTTAGATTCAGGGAAACAAGCAAATTTTTATTTGCAAACGATAGAACGATGCACATATGGAAACAGCAATCATAAGAGAAATAAAGTAACTATATTCATGTTAGACAATATAGACAAAAAAAAGAAGTCTCATTAAAGACAGAGGGAACATTGCTGAAAATTTCAGTTTATAAGAAACACATACCAAATATAATGTATATAAGCCTGATAATAGAGACACAAAATACATGAAATAAAATGAAAATGAATGAAAAGTGAACAAATAGTTGAAGAATAATAGTGATTTTTGAAATAATCATCCTTTATTATGCATGGGGTGATTGTTCCAGGACTTTCTTGGGGATACCAAATCATCAAGTGCTCAAGTTTTTTTTTTAATATAAAATGTCCTGATGTTTACATATAACCTACAAACATCCCCTCATGTTCTTTAAGTTAACTCTACATTATTATAATAACTAAAGCAATGTAAATGCTGTTTAGCAAATAATGACGAAGTACAAAAGGTCAATTCAAGTTTAGTAGAGAAGAAATTTTTCCCAAATGTTTTCATTCTATGTTTGGTTGAATCTGTGGGTACAAAACCATGGGTAAAAAGGAATGAATATATACCATTGTTAATAATTCACAGATGAAATACACAGAAGTTATTCAGCTTATAGCCTTGACCAACACTGTTAAAAACTTGATCTTAAATATATAGACTATTCAACATAATAAATGCAGAATATACATTATCTGCAAGCATACATATTTTAGGGCATACCATACAGTAGGCCACAAAGGAAATAAATTTAAAAGTACCAAAGCCACAAATTATGCTGACACCAAACAGACTTGTAGTTGAAATAATGAAAAAAAGAGATGAGTGGGGTGTCTTTCAAAATATTTTGAAATTAAGTTACTTATTTCAAAATAACTTGTGAGTCAAGAAAAAAAATTCTCAGGGAAATTAGAAATCTTTTGAATCTAATGAAATAAAAAAAAATAATTGCAACATTCTTAGGCTATGGGCAAAACAATGATTGGAAGAAAATTTGTTTTTCAAACGAGTATAAGAAAAAGAAAGACCTCACATCACAACTAATCTATCATTAGCAAGAAACTAGAAAAATAAGGGAATATTGAATAGAAATGTAAGCAAAGTATAAGATATAATACATTTTGGAACAAAAGTCAATTCATGAAAACAGAAAACAGCACATAAAGTCAATGAAACTGAAGGTTCCTTCTTAGAAAAGATAAACAAAGTTGATAAGCCTTCATTAGATTGGAGCCATAGCTCCTGAGCCAAATATTGTTTGCAGAATGCTTTCTCCCAGGTTTTATTGAAGTGCAGCAAGCCTGCTCCTTTACATACTGTCATGGTGGTTTTCGCATTATAGAAGCAGAGTTAACTTGTTGCTATATAACCCGTAACCTGTAGTGCCCAGGATATTTATTACTGAGCTATTACAAACAAACAAAACAAAAAAATGAGTCAATACCTGATAAGATTAAAGAAAAACGAAAGGCAAATTACTTTGAAAGTTAGATAAGGAATTGGGACATAATCACCAACTCTTCAGACTATAGAAAAATGTGCCAATAATGAGTCAATTTAGAGGAAATTGACAAATGTTAGGAAGGCAAAAAAATCAAGAGTAAAGAGAAAATAATAAACAATTGAATTTAAAATTCCACACATTCTCCAAGAAAACTACAGGCTCCATTGTTTCCATGATAAATTGTCTAATATTTAAAGCAGTAATATAATTCTTGTGCACTTTCAGTAAATTAGCAACAACAACAAATGGGAGACATTTCTTAATTCTATGAGGTTGATATTACCTTGATACTTAGCAAAAGGGGACTACAGACCAGTATCTCCCATGAACACAGACATGAAATTCTTAACAAAAATAGTAGTAAACTGAATCTAGCAAAGATTTGACTCCATGATCAGTATGATTTATCTCAGTAAATGCACAGTTGGCTTAACACTGAAATCAAAAACATAATGTATGAATTTCATGTAATGAAAAAGCAGGAAAAAAGCATAACTATCTCAATAGATATAGCATAATTGAAAATAATAGCTAAGTACATAAAACCGTCTATGTTCATGGTTTAAGAGATTAAATATTTTCATGTAAGTAATATGATGGAAAACAATCTACAAATTCAAACGTATAACATATAAAAATGTTAATATTTATTGAAAAATTGACAAGCTGATCTGAAAACACACAAAAAGAACCAATTTTTAAACAGCAAAAAAAAAAAAGGTGAACTAAAATAAGTAATTTCAAGACTTACTATAAACCAATATATAAAAGACCACTAATGTTCAAGGATAAGCAGGCATTTCAAAGGGACAGAACTGATTGTCTAAAATTAAACTCTCACATTTACAACCAATTGATTTTGACACAGGCTTTAAAATAATACAGTGGTAAATGGATAAATTTTAACAATCATCCTGGACAAATGACTGTATACATGCAAAAATATCCACTCAGATTTTATGACAAAATACTACTGCAACACTGATGGTAGATGAGCTCCCTTCAGGACTTCCTGTAAGGCAGGTCTAGTGGTGATAGGTAAACTCACAGTTCGTGATTGTCAGGCAAAGCCTTTATGTCTTATTTTTAAAGTATGGGATAGCATTCTTAGTTGGCTTGGTTCTTTTTGTTTTTCCTTTCAGCACTTAGAATATATAATTTCACTCTCTTCTGACCTACGAAGTTTATGCTGAGAAATCCTGTGATAATCTTACAGAGGTTCTTGTGGGTGACAAGTAACTATTCTCTTGTTGTTTTCACAATTCTGTCTTGGACTTTTATCAGTTAAGTATAATGTGTCCTGTTTTAAACTTTCTTAGATTCAATCCCAGTCTTCCAGGATTCATGTAAAAGATTTTAATTTCCTTTTTTAAATTTGAGAAATTGTGAATCATTATTTCTTTAAATAAGGTTTTTGAACTTTTCTCTTATCTATTTGTTACTCCTTTGACATGTATATCAGTTCATTTCATAGTGTCCTGTCATCGTACCCATAAATTCAAGAGTGAAAACCCCTAGAAGACATGAAGAAAATGTTCAGAACTTGAGTTTGTGAAAGCATTATTAAGTAAAATATCAGAATAACAGATTGATAGTTGACCTTGGAGAAAAATGGAAAAAGCCAAAAATTGGGTTCCATCAAAATGACAACTTGCATTTCAATAGATCCCCCATTAAGGGAAAGAAAGAAAAAAAGCCATGCATGGTGGCTCATATCTATAATCCCAGTGGCTCTGGAGACTAAGGTAAGAGGATCACAAGATCAATCTCAGCAATCTAGTAAAGCTCTGAGCAACCTCATAGGCTCCTGTCTCAAAATAAAAAATAAAAAAGCTTGAATGTGTAACTCAGTGGTAAAGCATCCCTGGGCTCAATTCCCACTACAGACACACACACACACACACACACACACACAGAAGGAGGAAGGCCAGAGACAGTGTATAAAGACTTACAACTCAGTAAAAACAAAACAATTCAATTAAAGAATTAGTAAAAGATTTAAGCAGACATTTCACTAATATAGATATATAGATGGCTAATGAGCAGATGAAATGATGTTCCCAAGCAACATAAATTAGAGAAATATTACTTTTAATTTGCAATGAGTTACCATTATATACCAAAAATAATTACTATAATGAAAAAGACAGAGACTGCAAGGTATTGGTAGGAATGCAGAGAAACTAGAACTCTTATTTATTACTGATAGGAATATAGGAATGTAAACAGTACTGGTATATTAGAAAATGTAATCATTTGTTAAAGGGCTACAAATAAATATTTTATGTGACTTAATAACTCCACACATAGGAAACTACTCAATGGTAAAATGTGTCAACAGAAAGCCATGTATACAGATTTCATCCATAACAGTCAAAGACTAGAAACAATTAGACTACCTGTCAGCTTCTAAGAGCATAAATAAAATGTGGTATTTTCATGCAATAGGTTAATATGCAGCAATAAAAAAGAACCAATTAGTGATACATGCTACAATAAATTTTCAAAATATTATAAATGAATAAAAAAGCTAAACACAATTAAAAGCATGTATCAGTACTTTATGTATGCAGAAAAGGCAAATTAAAAAGACAGGCAGATCCTCAAGTTTACCTAAAACGGGATGGAGTTAGAGTGTAATTAAGATGGTTATGAAGAAAATTTTTGTATGATGAAAACACTCTAATGCTGATGTTTGTTATGGCTGTACCATTCCATGAGCCTACTAAACATTTCATTAATTTTACCCAATTATACTTAAAAAATTGTGTTTTTTTTGGTGTCAGGTTATCCAACATTTATGGTTTCTAAATGCCTAAACTCAATACTATTCAGGAAAATACAAAAATTGACATCATATTAAAATTCCACATCATACCATTAAAAATAAAGATATTTAAATTGGACTGTGTCAAGTCCTTGCCCAGAAGTAGAGGAGTAGAAACTCTTATATTACTGAATGAGATGTCTAAAATAAACTTGGAGGGAAATGAAAAATATAGTAAGGTTGAAAATATACAAGTTTACTTCCAGAAGTTCTTATTTCACAAGTAAGTCTACTGACATGTTTTTCAAACTAATGTGCAAAGAGATTAATTTGGGTCTTATAAAACTAAGGTACTTACTCTTTTTATTTATTTATTTATTTATTTTTTTATTGTAAAAAAATGGGACACATGTTGTTTCTGTTGTACATGGAGTAACAGCATACCATTTGCATATTCATACATTGACATAGAGTAATGAACTTTGATTCATTCCGTTATTTTTTTCCTTCCCCCCCACCCCTCCCACCTCTCTTTTCCCTCTATACAGTCCCTCCTTCCTCCATTCTTGCCCCCCTCCAACCCCCCATTACATGTCATCATCCGCTTATCAGTGAGATCATTCCCCTTTTGGATTTTTGAGATTTGCTTATCTCACTTAGCATGATATTCTCCAATTTCATCCATTTTCTTATAAATGACATAATTTCATTATTCTTTGTGACTGATAATATTCCATGGTGTATATATACCAGAGTTTCTTTATCCATTCATCAATTGAAGGGCATCTAGGTTGGTTCCACAATCTAGCTATGTGAATTGAGCAACTATGAATATTGATGTGGCTCTATCTCTGTAGTATGCTGATTTTAAGTCCTTTGGGTATAGGCCAAGGAGTGGAATAGTTGGGTCAAATGGCAGGTCCATTCCAGTTTTCTAAGGAATCTCCACACTGCTTTCCAGAGTGGCTGCACTAATTTGCAGCCCCACCAGCAATGTATGAGTGTACCTTTTTCCCTACATCCTCTCCAACACCTGTTGTTGCTTGTATTCTTGATAATCGCCATTCTAATTGGTGTGAGATTGAATTTTAGTGTAGTTTTGATTTGCGTTTCGTTTATTACTAAAGATGGTGAACATTTTCCATATGTTTGTTGATTGCTTGTAGATCTTCTTCAGTGAAGTGTCGTTCATTTCCTTAGCCCATTTGTTGATTGGGTTATTTGTATTCTTGATGTAGAGTTTTTTGAGTTCTTTATAGATTCTGGAAATTAGTGCTCTATCTGAAGTATGAGTGGCAAAGATTTTCTCCCACTCTGAAGGTTCTCTCTTCACATTGCTGATAGTTTCCTTTGCTGAGAGAAACCTATTTAGTTTGAATCTATCCCAGTTATTGATTCTTGCTCTTATTTCTTGTGCTATGGGAGTCCTGTTAAGGAAGTCTGATCCTAAGCCAACAAGGTGAAGATTTGGACCTACTTTTTCTTCTATAAGATGCAGGGTCTCTGGTCTGATTTCAAGGTCCTTGATCCATTGTGACTTGAGTTTTGTGCAGGGTGAGAGATAGGGGTTTAGTTTCATTCTGTTGCATATGGATTTCCAATTCTCCCAGCACCATTTGTTGAAGAGGCTATCTTTTCTCCATTGCATATTTTTGGCACCTTTGTCTAGTATGAGAAAATTGTATTTATTTGGGTTTGTGTCCGTGTCCTCTATTCTGTACCATTGATCTACCTGTCTATTTTGGTACCAGTACCATGCCGTTCTTGTTACTATTGCTTTGTAATAGAGTTGAAGATCTGGTATTGTGATACCCCCTGTTTCATTCTTCCTGCTAAGGATTGCTTTACCTATTCTGGTTTCTTATTCTTCCAGATGAATTACATGATTGCTTGCTCTATTTCTGTAAGGTACGTCATTGGGATTTTAATTGGAATTGCATTGAATCTGTATAGCACTTTAGGTAGTATGGCCATTTTGACAATATTAATTCTGCCTATCCAAGAACATGGGAGATATTTCCATCTTCTAAGGTCTTCCTTAATTTCTTTCTTCAATGTTTTGTAGTTTTCATCGTAGAGATCTTTTACATCTTTGGTTAGATGGATGCCCAAGTATTTTATTTTATTTTTTGAGGCTAATGCAAATGGAGTTGTTTTCCTCATTTCCCTTTCAGCTGTTTTGTCGCTTGCATATAAAAATGCTTTAGATTTATGCGTGTTGATTTTATAGCCTGCTATTTTGCTGGATTCATTGATGAGGTCTAGAAGTTTTCTGGAAGAGGTTTTTGGATCCTCTAAATATAGAATCATGTCATCTGCAAATTGTGACAGCTTAAGTTCCTCTTTTCCTATTTATATCCCTTTAATTTCTTTAGTCTGCCTAATTGCTCTGGCTAGAGTTTTGAGGACAATGTTGAATAGAAGTGGTGAAAGAGGACATCCCTGTCTTGTTCCCATTTTTAAAGGGAATGGTTTCAGTTTTTCTCCATTAAGAACGATGTTGGCCATGGGCTTAGCATAAATAGCCTTTACAATGTTCAGGTATGTTCCTACTATCCCTATTTTTTCTAGTGTTTTGAGCATGAAGGGGTGTTGTATTTTGTCGAATGCTTTTTCTGCGTCAATGGAAATAAGCATATGATTCTTATCCTTAAGTCTATTGACATGATGGATTAGGTTTATTGATTTACGAATGTTGAAACTTCCTTGCATTCCAGGAATGAACCCCACTTGATTGTGGTGCACAATTTTCTTAATATGTTTTTGGATACGGTTTGCCAATATTTGGTTAAGGATCTTTGCATCTATAGTCATCAAGGATATTGGTCTAAAATTTTCTTTCCTTGATGTGTCTGTGCCTCCTTTGGGTATGAGGGTGATGTTAGCTTCATAGAATGTTTGGTAGGGTACCCTCCTTTTCTATTTCCTGGAATACTTTGAGAAGTATTGGAATGAGTTCTTCTTTGAAAGTCTTGTAGAACTCGGCTGAGAATCTGTCTGGTCCTGGGCTTTTCTTGGATGGTAGATTTTTATTGGCTTCTTCTATTTCATTGCTTGATATTGACCTGTTTAAATTGTGTATGTCCTCCTGGTTCAGTTTTGGAGGAGCATATTTCTCTACAAATTTGTCAATGTCTTTGGTAGTTTCTATTTTGTTTTAATACAGATTTTCAAAGTAGCTTCTCATTATGTTCTATATCTCAGTGGTATCTGTCGTGATATTTCCCTTTGCATTATGTATTTTAGTAATTTGAGTCTTCTTTCTCCTTCTGTTTGTTAGCATGGCCAAGGGTTTGTCTATTTTGTTTACTTTCTCAAAGAACCAACTTTTTGTTTTGTCAATTTTTTGAATGGTTTCATTTGGTTCAATTTTATTGATTTCAGCTCTGATTTTAATTATTTCCTGTCTTCTACTACTTTTGCTGTTACTCTGTTCTTCTTTTTCTAGGGCTTTGAGCTGTAATGTTAGGTCATTTAGTTGTTGACTTTTCATTCTTTTCTGGTATGTGCTCCATGCAATGAATTTTCCTCTTAGTACCGCTTTCATAGTGTCCCAGAGATTTTGATATGTTGTATCATTATTCTCATTGACCTCTAAGAATTTTTTAATCTCCTCCCGGATGTTTTTTGTAATCCATGTTTCATTCAATAGCATATTACTTAGTCCAGGTGTTGGAGGAATTTCCCTTTTTTATTTTGGCATAGATTTCTACTCTCAGTCCATTGTGATCTGCTAGAACACAAGGCAGTATCTCTATTTTTTTGCATTTCCTAAGGGCTGCTTTGTGGCATAACGTATGGTCTATTTTCGAGAAGGTTCCTTGTGCTGCTGAGAAGAAAGTGAATCTGCTCATTGATGGATGGAATATTCTATATATGTCTATTAAGTCTAGGATATTGATTGTGTTATTGAGTTCTATGGTTTCTTTGGTTGGATTTTGTTTGGAAGATCTATCTAGTGGTGACTGCAGTATGTTAAAGTCACCCAGAATTATTGTGTTGTGGTCTATGTGATTCTTGAAATTGAGAAGGATTTGTTTGATGTCCAGGGATGTACCATTGTTTGGGGCATAAATATTTACTATCTTTATGTCTTCCTGATTTATGGTTCCCTTAAGCAGTATGAAATGTCCTTCTTTATCCCTTCTGACTAACTTTGGCTTGAAGTCCACTTTCTCTGATATAAGGATGGAAACCCCTGCTTTTTTACTGAGTCCATGTACATGGTAGGTTTTTTCCCATCCTTTCACCTTTAATCTATGAGTATCTTTTTCTATGAGATGAGTCTCTTGCAGGCAGCATATTGTTGGGTCTTTCTTTTTAATCCATTCTGCCAGTCTGTGTCTTTTGATTGATGAGTTTAGGCCATTAATGTCCAGGGTTATTATTGAGAAATAATTTGTATTCCCAGTCATTTGGCTTATTTTTGGTTTTTAGGTTGACTTGGTTTCTCCTTTGAGTGCTTTTTCTCTAAGGTAGTTCCTCCCTTTGCTGACCTCCATTGTTGTTTTTCATTTCCTCCTCATGGAATATTTTGTTGAGAACATTCTGTGGTGCAGGCTTTGTATTTGTAAATTCTTTTAACTTTTGTTTATCATGGAAGGATTTTATTTCACCTTCAAATCTGAAGGTTAGTTTTGCTGGGTATAGGATTCTTGGTTGGTAACCATGTTCTTTCAGAGCTTGAAATATGTTGGTCCAGGCCCTTCTAGCTTTTAGAGTCTGGGTTGAGAAGTCGGCTGCTATCCATATTGGTCTCCCCCTATATGTAATCTCATGTTTTTCTCTCGTGGCCTTCAAAATCCTATCTTTATTTTCAATGCTAGACATTTTCATTATAATATGTCTTGATGTGGATCTGTTGTGATTCTGTGCATTTGGTGTTCTGTAAGCCTCTTATATTTGATTTTCCATTTTATTCTTCAGGTTTGGGAAATTTTCTGATATTATTTCATTGAATAGGTTGTTCATTCCTTTGGTTTGTATCTCTGTGCCTTCCTCAATCCCAATAATTCTTAAATTTGGTCTTTTCATGATGTCCCATAGTTCTCGGAGATTCTGTTCATGATTTCTTACTATCTTCTCTGTTTGGGCAACTTTATTTCAAGATTCAGTATTTTGTCTTCATTGTCTGAGGTTCATTGTCTGTCTTCCAAGTGGTCTAGTCTGTTGGTGATGCTTTCCATTGAGTTTTTTATTTCGTTTATTGTCTCCTTCATTTCAAGGATTTCCATTTTTTTTTTTTTTTTGGAGAATCTCTATCTCTTTGTTGAAATGATCTTTTACTTCCTGCAGGTGCTCTTTCAGCTTATTGGTATTATCATTCATTGCCTGCATTTGCTCTCTTATCTCATCCTTTGCTTCGCGAATCATCCTAATCATGTATAATCTGAAGTCCTTTTCTGACATTTCTTCTAACATACTGTCATTGGATTCTATTACTATAGAATCTAGATTAGTTTGGATCATTTTCTTCCCTTGTTTTTTCATGTTGTTCATGTATCTTCCCCTCTAGCAGTGCAGATCTGGGGTATTGTAGATTTCCCCCTATAGGCTTATAGTGGCCCTATAGGTTTCCAAAACCCTTTCTTTGAGGGGAGATCAATATTAGCAGTGCCCAAATCAGACACTATGCAATGCTAGACTAAATAGCCCCTATGGGGACAATAACAAAATTGTCATAATAAACAAAGTGAGTTCAAATATTATCTTCAGTAAAATAAACAGGTTGGCAATGAGGTCTGCAGTTTCTAATGGAGGACAAAGAGGATGCAGAGGGATGTAGAATATGGCTGTTAATGGGATACGAAAAGAATATACAGAAGTTCTAGAAAATAGAAAAGGTGAGAGTGTAATCAAAATAAATCGGATGTTAGCACGCAAAAAAGGGAGAAAGAGACTCTGAGGGAACAGGTAAACAAAAGGAAAGGAGAGCAAGAAAAGCAAAGAAATAAGAACTTAAACTTTTTTAAAAAGGTGAAAAAAGAAAATCTACTGTATAGCAGTCATATACTAATGAAACTTCCCAGTGTTCAGTAGCCTGATGCATGAGAAGTACCTGACAATGAGCTTCAAGCCTCCAGCAGGCGTCTCAGGATGGGATTTGCCCCACCCAAAGATTGGAGCTATGGCTTCCAGGATTATCCAAGATGGCTGCTCTGGCTTTGAAATGTGTTGGCAAATGGGGAGCTGCAGCTCAGGGGTGGACGTGGTCAGCTGGAGGTCCTGGAGACGGGATGCAGTTGGTTCGGCAGGGGTCCTGGAGGTGGGGTGTGTTTGGTGTGGTTGTGGGATCCTGGAGGCCGGGTGCAATCAGTCCGTCTGGGGTCCCGGTGATAGGGAGCAGTTGGTCTGGGGGTCCTGGCAGCAGGGAGCAGTCAGTCGATGTGAGGGCCCCAGAGGCAGGGAGTGATCAGTCGGGCTGAGGGATCCTGGAGATGGGGCCCAGTCAGTCCGGCCGGGGTCCTAAGGGGCCTGGCTGTTGTCTCAAAATGGCAGCAGCCACGTGTAATCAAACCTGCAGGTACTGTGACAGTGAACTTCCAGGCAGCAGCAGGCAGCTGGTGCTCCACTGGCGGTTGGCGATCAGTTTGCTGACTGTTGTCAGACAATCGGGAGGTGAACCTCGAGTGTTGGGTGATGGATAGGAGTAAGGCAAGCGATGGACAGGCGAGAGGCAGGCAAATGGCGGATGATAGATGCCTGACAGTGAGCAATCTGCTCTCAAAAAAGGTGTCGATATGCTGGCAGCCTGCAGGTCATCACAGCACACAAATGGGTAGACCCCAGGGGATTGACAACAGCAAGAACTGCCTCACCGAGAAATAGATATCCTCTGCTTGAATCCCGCATTACAGAGCGACAAGGAATGCAGCCTCCCTCTAGTCCGCCATCTTGGATCTCCAAGGTTCTTACTCTTTATGAATGTAGTCTTAAAATCTGTATCTGTTTTTAAGTGATGCAAATTTTACTGGTCCATAATACACCCACCCTCCTGGACATGGAGAAGGATGTTTGTAACAGCATTCTTGATGATAAAAACAAATGTTGGTATTTGACAGATTGATCAATAATAGAATGGAAAAATAAGTTGATACATAATCATACTAAGAGTTATTTTATAGTAATGAAATCAATATAGTAAATAAAATATGAAGTAGGTTAAACAACTGAAATGTGCCAATATAATATGTACATATACTATATTATAAATCTATAATGTTGACAAAATAACAAGAGGAATAAAAGAAAATTTCAATTTGTGTCAAACATTTAAAAAAAAACAAAAGAGTGAAACACATTGATTACACAGTTTAAAATACCATATATATGCAATATTTGTGCTAGATAAAATAGAGATATGAATACAATTTATGAATAAAACATATTGAAAATATGGAAATTGGGTGGAGGCAGAAAAAAACATGAATGGAACGGGTTGACTTGGAGCTTCAGTTGAACAGATATAGAATTATTGCTTCAACTGCGTGGTGTGGGTGCATGATTGTTCAGTGTGTTTTTCTACATGCCATTTTATTTTAAGTATTTTGTAAATTTAAAATAAGATAAAAGACTTTATAGGAATAAACTTAATGACAAGCATACTGGAACTATATGAATAAAACATTAAAATTCTATTTTGAAGAATAAAAAGAAAAATTTAACCCTCTACTTAAATAAAAAATGGGACCACCAAGTCTTCAATTTTCCTTAAATTTATTAATAAATGCAGTGAATTCCTAATTAAATTACAATAGAATTTTTTTAAAGAAGCTACACTACTTTTTAGTTAAATAAATAAGTACAAGCTTGTAAACAGCCAAAAATTTCTGGAATAGAAGAGTTGTGAGAAAAAATTATCCCTAGTAGATACCAAATATGATTATAGAGTTGCAATAATTAAGCGTGCTAGTACAGTAAAATAAGAAACTTGAAGACCTTTCAAAATATTAACAAAATCCCAAATTATTGAAGTTTGATGTTTAATTTTTTTTTAAAAAAAGAGTTCCCCATGTAAAAAAAAAAATACAAAAATAAAAAGAAATGAAAAACTGTTGAAAACCATTGTAATACATAGCTCAGAAAACTGAATAACATTTTCAATAAACAGTTACAAAATTAACAGACCAGTTAATGAACCACTTTAAAAAAAATGGCAAATGACATGAAAAATCAGGTGAGAGAATGAAATATGTATGATTTAAAGTGGCTGAAAAATGTGCAATTTTACTCAAAATAAGAAATATTCAAATTAAAACTATAATGACACCTCAATTTCATTTGGAGTTGTAAAGTTCAAACATGTTTATAATGTGCTTCCTGGTCTGAAAGAGAAGTAGGAATTTTTTTACTGTAAAATGATGAACTGTAAAATGACCACTCTATGGGGCAATGTAGAAAACTTCATCAACATTTAAAATGCACACAAACTTTGATACAACACACAATTGCTACTACTGTACCCTGCAGTAGTACTGGCACATATGCAAAATGGTGGGTGCACAGGTTTCTTGTATTGAACATGTATGTGTGTGTGTGTGTGTGTGCGTGTGTGTTAGCAAAAGATGCAAACCATGTAACTATTCACCAGTAGATGGCTGTTAAATATATGTAACTGAATATCACACTACTGTGAAATATACTGATTTGGAAGGGTCTTCAAGGTAGATAATATAAACTAAATATAAAGTAATGGATAGTATTATATGTTATTGCTGGATGAAAAGCAATCATATAGTTGATATAGTGAATATTCTTCAAAAGGTACACTAAGTATCACTAGCAAAGATTGCCTAGGGGAGGGAGTAGCCAAGAAGCATGGAAGGATGAGTAATTTTTACCATGTGTCTAATTGCATAGTATCTATTTTGTAACATGCTCATATAGGACCAACAAAATTAATCAAAAATATGCAAGCTGAGTGATGGAATGACACTATTAGTCTTTTGTATTTTTCTGCAATTAAAAGAGTAAGAACTAAATAAGAGTTGCCAGATATTCAGCATTCCAAGGTAAATTGCTAGACCACAGATGCAGGAGGCATTCAGCAACTAGTTAGTCTGTTAGTCCCTTCTTGCCAGTCATCCCCTGCCATAGTTTACTGCCTACAGAGGGGTTCAGCGTTGATCAGGAGGCTGAGTGTTTTTTACAGAGTTGTTGGTATGCTGTGCGGTGTCCTCAACTTTGAAAATCCATCTTGAGGAAGAAAAGGAGTGATTCTCCTTCACCTTGATACAAAGGGCACAGTTGAAGAGCACTAACGCCAGACTCTCTTGTTTTAGAGAGGCTTATTCAAGATTATCAAGAAGGGTGATGGGGAGCAGGCAAAGGTAAATGTTTGCAAAGAACCTGTTTGGGATCCCCAGATGAAAGGTTGGGGCCTTTTGAAAAGAACACCCAAAAAAATGTTTCTTGGCAGTTGACCTCAGAAGAAATTATCTGTCTCGAGAGATGTGGGGTACTGTAAGCTCATGAGGTACATTAGCAGCCATTGGAGAAGAGGTTGAGGGTCTCTGTCCCTCAGTGAGCTCTGGTCCTGAAACATCTGGGACTGCCAGGAAGCAAAGAATACACATTTAGAATCCACCCTGCTGAGATTATCTCTGTTCTAATTGTAATACCCACGCCCAACCAGAAAACATAGGGAAGGGAACTGGAGAACCATAACAGGAAGCTAAGAAGTTATATGTGCAAGGGGCAATGGAAAGAAGCAAGGATGCTGAGCCCAAGAGCTGCGGTCACCAGGCAGAGGCAAGGACTTCAGAGGGATTGGTGTTCAGTAGAAATGTCATCCAGAGTATAAGAAAAGGGAGAAATGCTATGACTTTTACTTTCCTTTTTTTCTTAGTTTTATTCCAGCAACTTCTATTGTCCAAACCCAGCCAGAAGTCCAATTTACTGGATGAGTCGGCCAGGGTCACATGTCCTGAATCACAGACAGAGAGGGTGTAGGATGTATCTGAGAGCAGTGGTGCCCAAAATAATAAAAATAGCCAAAGCAGTCAAATAAGACCTATATTTTCTGTTGTACCCAGTGGAGTGGGGGAGAGGTAAGGATCATGAGGTGAGAAACAGAGAACAAACTAGTTGGATTTGTCATCCTCCTTCTAACTCCTAAACACTCTATCCAATTAAAAAAATGCACACAGAGCTCCTCCATCCTTCTTTGGGGGAGGTGAATCTATGAAAGTTTAGACATTGTGGTGAGTGTCCTTCAAGCACACCCCACTCCCTCACCATGGCTCCTATCACACTAAATGCAGACTCTGCAACAGAGACTGGTTCCATTCTCTAGGCTGCATACAACCACCAGCTGTTGTTGTATTTCATTTAGTGGCAAAACGCAGCATTATGGAAATATGCGTTCTGATTAAAATCCTGCTAAGTCTTTTTCAGTATGGACATTCTCAACCAAGTTATTTAACATCTCAGAAATGGAATATCCTCATCTATTACATGGGGACACCAATGACAAACTTTAAGTCTTTCATGGTGTGAATATTCCCACCTCACACCAGGGCATTTCCATAGTTTCATTAATTCAAATATTCTTCATCTCTTCATCATCTATGAGAAGTTCATCTCTTCTATGAAAAAAGTTCAGGTCTTTTTCAAGATTAAATCTCTTGTCAAAGAGGAGTGCTGCTTCTCCATCAATCCATCCGTCTCTTCCCACCAGGCTCATCTATTGTTGGTCACATGTGAGTTAGTGGAGCCATTCAAGATGGAAACTGTGGAGCATGAAGGAGTAAGGAGGGAGCTCCAGGATCACAGTGGCTCCGTTCTGCATTCTTCTATACATTATCCCCATTCTTGAGTGTTCACTATTCACATCCTACTTAAACTCAGACAGGCAGCCAGACTGCAAGGGTTCACATTTTGGTTTCACATCTTGGCAACTGTGGGACTTTGAGAAGATCATTCCACCTCCCACTCTTCTGTAGTTGTACCACAGACAAAATTGAAATAATAATATACCTGTCTTACAGGGCTATTGTGAAAAATTAGTTTATGGGAGATATTTACACTTATGTCTGGTTCATAATACACACTAAATGGAAAGTAGAATTATTACCCACTGGATGTACAGATAAGCTTTTAGATCTCCCAATAAGTAATTCATAATCATCCAGGTGTGTTTTGTTACTCAAGGAAGGGAATTTTATACTATTTATTTGTTTGCTTATTTATACATTCTTTTTTTGCCACTAAGCTATATCATCAGCCCTATACATTACTTTTTAAACATTATTTTCCAGCACATTTTTTACCACAGGGAAATGCATATGGACATGTAATTGCCCAGATTCAGTGCTCAAATATTTCTGATGGGCCTAATTTATTTCTTAGGTGGTTTCCTACAAAAACTGATAGATATCTATATAAAAAGTCACATTTCACTGAAATGAATCCCATGGGAAATGGAAATCTTATCTATGACAATGTGTCTGAATGTATTTAAAAGCTGCCTTTATATATGCAATATCTTTATGTATGTACATTCCTTCCAAAATAGGATGATTTTAGAAAATTTTAGTATTGACTAACATTACTATTTTATTTTATATTTGCAGAAAAGGAAATGTATTTTCTAATGTCCTCATATATTTTTTCTTTACTATCTTTTCTTATAAAGGTCTTTGGTCCCTGACTTGTGTTTCTAAGAAAGTCTATGCAGTACCATCATTCTGTGCAGGTGGTAGTTTACAAAGTAGAGAAATAAATTATAAATGGGTCAACTATGGCAGAAGCAATCCCCCACCTTAGAGTGCAATCTTCTCCACACTGACAAGTTCACAGCCTCACATCTCTTATACTTGGTCCTCTCTTGCTTGCCAATGGGATGATTTTCAAATTAAACCTTTACTCATCCACCTTACATGGAAGCCATGTTTGATTGTCTTGGCCTGTGCCTTTCAGGTATTCTAATGAACATCTGTCATTTTTAGATCAATATGATTTAAAGCACTGTTTGTTTGTTTCCATTTCCTCTTCCCCTTGCTAAATAAAGGTTATAGCACTACCCACTTTTCAAATCCCCCCCATCCACATACTCCTCTTCCAGCAAAGGCACATTTAGCCAGGCTGTTTTATGTCCAATTTGTGTATCGTGATGAGAAATGAGAGAATCTTTGACAGAGATCATTAATTTTATAGCTTGTGTTTCAAAAAGTAGTTCCTGGGCTATTTACATCTCTTCATATTAACACCAGAGAAAATGAGTCTGCTGAAGATATAAAAGTTGAAAGCAAAGTGTGTTTACCGTTCCCCTCTAAATATAATTCATGGCTCAGAACAGGTCTTTATGAGTCATGATCAAATATTTTCCTGGAGTTGAATTTGATGCTTGCTGCAATGACACTGAATGTCTTTGGATCTTTTGATCTGAAGACATTTGGTTTCCTGTAGGATTTCTGTATTCAAGGTGGAATTATTACAATTCATCTTGGCAGGGACAGTCACTTTTTGAATTAACTGGTATGAGTGTCAAGTGTTGCAAAAATCTTCAGTCAAGAAAAAGAAATTACTTATTTGGTGAGAAGAGAAGCTGAAAGGAATCCCAGAGATTATACAGGCCAGTCTCATTGTTTCGATAGTTAAAGCAAATGAAAATCAGAGCTATATAAGGACAAAGTTTATTCTAGCCTCATACAAGCCTGGAATGCAACATGC
Source organism: Sciurus vulgaris (assembly GCF_902686455.1). Taxonomy (NCBI): domain Eukaryota; kingdom Metazoa; phylum Chordata; class Mammalia; order Rodentia; family Sciuridae; genus Sciurus; species Sciurus vulgaris. The sequence continues at coordinate 76,537,188 of NC_136463.1, forward strand.
AACTGAACTTATTTATTTATAATGAAAGAATTTCTACTCTTTCTTTCCCTTCTCCTTATTTTTCTCTTCTCTTAATGCATGTTAATTGCTCCTTTACTGGGTAGTCAATTAGAAATGTACATAAGGAGAGATTAGGTTCTAATACAAAGATGTTGTGTCAGGGCCCAAGCTTTGAGTAGAAACTCAGATGCTCCCTGTTCAGCCCCAGGGCTGCAAATACCCCAAGCATACTACTTATTAGTCCAAAGAAAGTCTTGGAACACTCAAGGGAGAGGTTTTGGATATTTTATTATTCATGCTCCTCTTAGATCTCACAGAGGTGGACCAGGATATAGAGGAGGACCACCCTGTGCCAGTGCCCAAGATGAATCACATGCCCTCTACCCTGGTAGATTTTTTTCAGATGTTTTCTGAGTACAATTTTTACTCAACAATGAAGGTCACTCTGTTTTGACTCACATCTAAAGACTGAAGATAAGGGAAGTGGACAGTTTCTACTCTCCAATTCCTTCATTATCAGGTTTTTTTAAAGAATCTTTATCTCACTGTAGGCTTTCCTAAGGCATGATTAGAGTTCAACCCAACATCCTCTATCTAAAATTATTTCTAGACTTATTGCTATATATTCTATATGGAATGATCAGGGCAAAATCTAGAGATGAACATTTTTATATCTTTGGATTTCTTCCTCATCATACAAACTGATTTGTCACATTTACATGCCACCAAGAGTAAACTAAAAGTTTAGTGAAATAACAGAGAGATAATAAAAGGGCAATAAATAACTGAAAGGGAAGAAGAGGTGAAGGTCATCAGGGATTTCAATGGTATTCTGGAAGACAGAAGGAAAATAGGTCATTATAACTATGATAAGAACGTGGCCCAGAGAAGCTGAGGGGAGGTGAGAGCTGAGGCCATTCTTAGAGCGGAGAAGCTGTGATGTGATGGTAGATAAAGAAGGCCAGAGTGGGAAGAGAGCACAGATCAAGAGGGCTAATAATAAGAGACATCAGGTTGCATTGCACTCTTCCCACTCCATGCAGAACCACGGATGGACACCAGAAGGTTTACTCCAATTCATATTGGAAGGATTTCTATCCAGGGTCATTTGACTATCTGCCTGAGAACAACCAGCCCCATCAGTTTGAATCTAGCAGAAAGATGAGGTTTTGAACTTGTGGTGTGGATGTAGAACTGGCAGTTCCATGACTATCTGACACTGAATGTGAAATAATTCATTTCAAACAGGCCATCCACATGTGCTGGCTCATAATGAACACTCCACCCTCTTCAGACACAAAAACCCACATGTAGACAGACAACTAAGGAGGTAAGGAAACCCACGACCTTTCTTAGAGTAATCAACGTTTCTTTTCCTCCATAACTGAGTGAATATTCTAGTAAAGACCAGATGTTAGAGAAAAACAAATGTGCCAACAAGGCAATATGGAAGAAATTCATAAACAAAATGAAAGCACCCAAATAAAAACAAATTTTCAGAGGGGAAAAAAGAGAATTAAGAGAAAACATTTTGAGAAGAAAAAATTAATTTATTAACTAATAACTGTTTGCCAGGCACTGGCTTTGGGCCAGTCACTGTAATAATAGAGAGGTTATATCCTCATAAGCAAGACACATGAGGCCTCTGCTCTCATGGAGTTTACATGCTAATGTGAACAGTGGACATTAAAGCAATCAGCAAATAAAATATTTCAGGTTGCACTAAGTACTAAATACCTAATCAAAAGATTAGAGATTTAGAGAGTCACAAGCGACACGATTGAGTTTAAGTGCAACAGAAAGCAAATTTGTGAACAAGGAAATCTGGAACATCAGGTTATTACAATGACCGGATTTAAGCCACAAAATCCAGGCAGTGGGGAAACTAATGCTGTCACTGCTGGGTGCTGTCACTGCTAGGTGCTGTCCACATTAGCATGTGTCTTCATTATAGGGAACACCAGAAATTACTGCAACTGCTGTTTTGAAAGGTCCAGACTTCTTACTCCCCTGACAAAAAACTGGAGAGTCCCAAGTTTAGGTGTTTTCCTAATTTTTCAAGCTAAGGTCCAACATGGGTGCACCTATGGGAGTACCTTGGGTTTTATGGTAACCAAGAAGATTTCAACAGTCAGGGAGCAGCATATTCAGTTCTAGGGTATAAAGATAACCCTGACTCTTCAGTAACTTTTCCTGAGACATAGGAAGAGTTTTAAGACAGCAGAACCTCAAAACAATGAACAGACATCTAGCACCAAGAATAAAAGGATGAGGCTATGATTCTAGGGCATGTTTCAATCTTCTGAAGAAGTTCTACCTTCAATGACCTCGTTTCTTCATTCTAGGAATGAAAGAGCAGTATTCAGTTACTGCTCAAGACCCTTAGATTTTTTTTACATTTAAGATTCACTGATTCAAAAAGAAAATAAACAAGATCACAGAGTTCAAACTTGATGTTTGAAAAGTAGATGGATAAGGAAAATGAAGAGAGAATTTTCTGAGCCAAACTAGAAATTCAATGCAGCCTTCCTTTGGAGAATAACAGGATGATGCAGAATTCTGACACACACACACACACAGAGAAACAAGGAAGCTGGCTTGTGTATTTACAAGAGAGTTGAATTATTCTGCTGGAAACATGAATCAGCTGAATTGACTGGTACAAGGAGAAAACTATAGATATCTCCTGGGCTCATGTTCATAGCAGAGGGAAATTGTGTACCATTTGAAACTTATGAGAGTTAATGTCTTACCTAAGGTGTGAAGAGTCTGAGAAGATAGGAAAGAATATCATTCATTTTCTCTTTCATTTATTTGCAAACATTTTATTCCTCCTCCTACATTTATTAAGAGTAAAACTTATACTCCCAGCTGTAAGGACTTTCAGCCTAGGATTAAATGATTGCATCAGCATGGCAAATGTCATTAAATCAGTAAATGTGTTATGATATTAGAGAATAGAGGAGGCAACTAACAACCTGGGAAGATCATATACAGTAGCTTAATTTAGCCATTTAATAATATACATAAATTTCAAAACAACATGTTGTATGTGATAAATATGTACAACTTTCATTTGTCAGTGAAAAAAGTCAATTAAGAAAATGAAAAAATTATGCTACTAGGTACAGGAAAATATAATCCTGAGCATGGTTTCCTCAAACCATACCAAGCTACTTTCCATCTGATATGCATGAAAAGAACTATGTGTGTGAATATATGAATGCATATACACTGTACATAATAAAGGTATGAAAAAAATCTAAGACAGTTTAGTTTTATCAGATTTGTCCTCTGATCAGTTCCCTGAGCTCCACATTTCCTAACTGGTAGCATTTTTGTAAGGCTAATGTATTTAAGAAATATTTGTTTTAAGGAAAAGAAGAAAATTTTATTGAATCTTTTAAAACAAGTAATATTTAGAAATGTAGGAAACAGAAACAGAAATGCAGCTGTTAGGAGCAAATTGATCACTGGTACGAGTTTGACAAGTCTGATTTGGTCTAGGAATGGGGAGAGGATTATACCAAATAAATAAGCAAGCCTAGTTTGTACCTTGTATCTGTACATTGGCATGAGTCTGCAGCCCAGAGGTAATTGGGAGGCTGATGGGAGAGAAATGCTTGCTCCTGGGACTTGAGACCCAGCCTGGGCAACACAATGAGACCCTATTTCCTAAGAAAAAGCTAATTGTTTATGGGGCTGAGAGTGTAACTCGGTGGTAGCGCACACGCTCAGCTTGAGCAAGGCTCAGGTTTCAATCTCTAGCATTCAAATAAATAGATCTTTAAAAATATGTGAAGAAACAAGTATAGAAATTTAAAGAAGTTAAAGAGATCCGGATGCTCCCTCTAGAAGAAGCAATGTTTTTGTTCCCTGGATCATAGTAGTAGAAGAAACTGAGAGAAGGTTGGCATAAGAAATAATTTGGAAACAGAATGAGATCACATAAGCTATGCCTGGGAAGGAGACAAAGGCAGCTGTGAGTGGTCACATGGAAATGGAGGGAGAGTCCAGGAACTTGGAGGCCTGGGAGGGTTCCTGAGAGTGAAAGAAATGGAAAGATAAGATTTGATAGTTGAGTCAAAATCCCAAAAAAAGATCAAAAAAGAAAAACTAAAACTAATTTAAACAACAAGATGATTGGATGTGAGGACAAGGAAACACAATAGCAAAGCATATGCCCAGAAGTATAATTAATTTGCTATATTGTCTGCACGCACAAAATGTAAAAACAAATCCCTCCATTATGTACAACTATAATGTATCGATAAAAATATCTTTAAAATGAAACTGAAAAAATAAATTAAAAAAATAAAAGAACTACAATAAATTGAATGTGTCTACATGACAGGATATTGCCCTGTGTCTGTAGTTCAGTGATGAAATGAACAGAATTAGAGTTTATCTGGGTTTGATTCCTACGTTTGCCACTAAGAATCTATGTTACTCCAGTCATGGTGGTAAACACTTGTAATTCCAGAGCTCAGGAGGCTAAGGCAAGAGGATCTCGAGTTCAAAGCCAGTCTCAGCAAAAGCAAGGCACTAAACAACTCTGTGAGACCTTGTCTCTAAGTAAAATATAAAATAAGGCTTGTATGTGGCTCAGTGGTTGAGTGATCTGGAGTTAAATCCCTGACACTTACCCCCTCAAAAAAAAGTAAAGAACCTCTGTCCCAGTGTGGAATTGTGGAATTATTTTAGCTCTAAATACTTTAATTTCTTCCACCAACAAAATGATGAAAATACTATTATGTATGCCGCAGGATTCATAAAAATGTATCCTGCAATAAAAACAAGTTAATGAAATGAACTTATTAATGAATTAATGAAAACATAAAGCTTTAAGTGTTTTGCACACAAATGATTAACAATGTTCACTAATTTTAATTGCTTTCATATTGTTAAGTTCCATATGGCAATTTCCATGTATGTGAAACCAGACTCATTGTTAAAGCCTAGAATGACACCACTTCCAGCTCCCTCCACTACAGGTGATAGCACTAACATTGCAGTTGTTGAACTATTATTTTATTTCAGTCAAATTTGTAATTTTTGTTGTATCAATACCCTTGTACACTTCTGTGTTCTTTACCTGAGTGATTTGGTCTTTAGACATTTGAAGAATTCTTGATTGTATAAAATTAGCACTCATGTGAATTTCATGAGATTATCAATGGGATTTGCACCCCCACTCCTACTCCCCAAAAGTGTATGTCTTTGGCATTCATCACCAGTTCATGCTGTTGAACCTCCCCTTACACCCAAGTTCTTCCATTCTGACTTATTCTGAACTTGTTTTTCACTATGTCAATCTTACCAAAAATCAGCCTGGATATCCTGTCTCCTAGCATAGTATTCTACATTTCTCAGATTTCCTATCAAGGCTAACTAAAAAAATAGAATTAATTAATTAATGCACCTGACCTCATTTTCCACTAATTTATAAAGTATGTTTTCCCAGGCAATCTAATTGTGCCAAAAGCTGCTAATTTAAATTTGTGCCTTTGCATATTATAATCCCTTCTTTTGGTACACATGACCTTTTTTCAGCTTTTATGCCTCATGCTGGTTATGTTTTGTAAACAAATGCTTTTATTATTGGGCATCGTTCAGTAGTACATAAAAGTAAATAGAAGTATTGGCAAAAGACCTTATAAAAATTAACCAAAAGAATTATCATTATTACATTTTTGCCTTAGTTATCTTTAAACATCAGCTATTCAGAATAACCCTCTCACACTGGATGATTCCAAATAATATGGACATTACTGACAATCTTAGATCAAAATATTCAATGCATTCTTTCTCTGAGAAACAGATTGCACTCTTTCCTTAATTAGGTTGTATAAAGGTATATTCTTCTGATATTCTGTGAGAATAAGGAAATGATATACAAATTGATATGACTAGACTATATAATCACAGCAACATTGAAAAATTTATAGTATTAACTCATTTTCTGACCAGATTTTATGTAAAGTAATATCATATTACTACAATTATCTACAATTACCTTTAGCCATTTTTTCTTAACCTACATGATAATTTATCTCAATATTTCATGATTCAAACAAGTTTTCTCAAAAATGTCTACTTTGTACCCTAATTTATGAACAAGTAATAATGAATTTATTAATGATTTCTTTGCATTTTAGGCATTCTGCACAATTATTGTAAGTTATATCATCTTCTTAATTTTTATACTATAATCAGGGGCAAAACTAAACAAGACTATCTTAAGTCAATTATAGTTTTATTTAAATGATACACAATTTTTTTTTCAATGGAACAATACTTTTGTTAGGAAAATGAGTGAGTTGTAGAAATATTTTTAAAAGTACATTGGAAAATGAAAAGAATATATCATGAAAAGCCATCATTCTGATTATAAAATTAGAGAAAATAAATAAGTCTTCTAGGGAGATATCTCAACAGTCATCTTTTGCAAGAACATCTGTACTTTCTCTAAATATTGGGCAGTGGATAATAGTTAATACTGTAACCAAACACATTGATAAATTGTAAGAGTTCCCTCAGTAGCTTGGTAAGGGATAGGTGACTGTGTCCTGCAAGGCTGTCACCAATGCATTTCTCAAGTTGTGCTATTTATCAAATGACTCCAGTTTGAAAAAGCAATAAAAAGATCATAAGAGAAATCTATTGCAGTGTTTCCTTTAAAGTTATAGGAATAACCTCTGATCCTAACCATCATTTCCTATATTGTTAAATGTCAAACATTAGAACTATTAACAGAAAAAAATGAGCAAATATATTGGTTTCAAGAACATAATGGTAGCCAGGTGGCCTACATCGCGGAGGTAGATGGCGGGCAGCTATCCCATCCAGCCAGCAGTCCAAGGACAGACATCATAACTGAGCGACCCCGCCTGACACCTGCACCTAGGTCAGTGTCATCACTGGTTGGTCACAGTTGCGGAGCGAGCTGGTGGGTTGCATCTCGGAGGTAGCAGGCAGGCACCCAACCCGCCTGCCTTGCGGAGCTGGGCAGTGGGTAGCCAACCCACCCAACCACCAGGCCAAATACAGATGCCACCACTGAACAACCCTGCCTGACCACCACACAGAGGTTTGTCGCCATCATAGAGTTAGCCAGAGGCTTCTTTATAGACTGGTGCAGGCATTTTGAATTGCTCCTGAGGGCATGGCCATCTTCATTGGAAGGGCAACTCCCTTCCTGAGACACTAACAGGAAGCTAGAGGACCTTTGACAAGATGCAGGAGCCAAGAAGAGGAGGTATCCAGAGACTCGTGACCAACTCAGAGCCACCGGGGAATACACCCCACCTAAAGGGCACCACCCCTAGAAGGCCAGCTTCCTAGTGGAGCACCACAATATCAGTTTCCTCCAAGACTTCAAGCTACTGAAGGGTAAGAGGTGAGTTATTGGAAAACTACAAAGACACTATTAATCAATAGAGAAAATCTGCAATATCCCAGAGTTTCACTATTAGAGTGGTAGATACCTGAACAATATGAGAAAACAAGGGAAGAAAATGTCCCAAACAAACCTAGATGGTATAGCAATAATATCCAATGACAGCATGGCAGAAGAAATGTCAGAAAGGGAGTTCAGAATGTACATAATCAAAACAATCAGGGAAGCAAACAAGGAGATGAAAGAGTAAATGCAGGCATTGAAGGATGTGATGAAATGGCAAAGGCAAGCATTGAATGATCGAACGAATGGACAGTTAAAAGAGCAAATACAGGAAGCAAAAGATTATTTCAATAAAGAGTTAGAGATATTGGAAAAAAAAAAAACAAACAGAAATCCTTGAAATGAAGGAAACAATAAACCAAACTAAAAACTCCATAGAAAGCAAAACCAATAGGATAGAACACCTGGAAGACAGAACCTCATATATTGAAGACAAAATATTTAATCTTGAAAACAAAGTTGAACAAACAGAGAAGATGGTAAGAAATCATGAACAGAATCTACAAAAACTATGGGATATCATGAAAAGGACAAATTTAAGAATTATTGGGATTGAGGAAGGCTCAGGGAAACCAACAAATGGAATGAACAATCTATTCAATGAAATAATATCAGAAAATTTCCCAAATCTGAAATGAAATGGAAAACCAAGTACAAGAGGCTTATAGGACTCCGAATACAAAAAATTATAATAGACCCACACCAAGGCACATTATAATGAAAATACCTAACATACAAAATAAAGACAATTTTAAAGGTTGTGAGAGAAAAGAATCAAATTACACTCAGGTGGAAACCAATACGGATATCAGCAGATTTTTCAATCCAGACCCTAAAAGCTAGAAGGGCCTGGAACAACATTTACCAAGCCCTGAGAGAAAACGGATGCCAACCAAGAATCTTATAGCCAACAAAACTTACCTTCAGATTTGACGACGAAATAAAATTTTTCCATGATGAACAAAAGCTAAAAGAATTTACAAAAAGAAAGCCAGCATTACAGAACATTCTCAGCAAAATATTCCATGAGGAAGAGATGAAAAACAATGATGTAAATCAGCAAAAGGAGAAACTACCCTAAAGGAACAACCAAATGAGGAGAAAACAAGTTGTGTCAAAAAAAAAAGAGCCAAATGACCGGGAATACAAAACATATCTCAATAATAACCCTGAATGTTAATGGGCTGAACTCATCAATCAAAAGACATGGACTGGCAGATTGGATTAAAAAGAAAGATCCAACAATTTGCTGCTTGCAAGAGACTCATCTCATAGAAAGAGAGTCCCACAGACTAAAGGTGAAAGGATGGGAAAAAACATACCATGCACATGGACACAGCAAAAAAGCTGGAGTATCCATCCTCATATCAGATAATGTGGCCTTCAAGCCAAAGTTAGTCAGAAGGGATTAAGAAGGACATTTCATTCTGCTTAAGGGAAGCATAAATCATCAAGACTTAACAATCATAAGTATCTATGCCCCAAAAAGTGGTTCAATCATATATATCAAACAAACCCTTCTCAATGCCAGAAATAAAATAGACCATAACACAATAATACTAGGTGTTTTTAACACACCTCTTTCTCCACTGGACAGATCCCCCAAACAAAAATTGAACAAAGAAACCATAGATCTCAATGACACAATCAACAATTAAGACGTAACGGACATTTATAGAATATACCATCTAACAAAGAGTGAATACACATTCTTCTCAGCAGCACATGGATCCTTCTCTAAAATAGACCATACATTATGCCACAAAGCAACTGTTAGCAAATACCAGAAGATAGAGATAATACCTTGCATTCTATCAGATCATAATGGATTGAAATTTAGAAATAAATGACAGAGTATAAAACAGAAACTACCCCAACACCTGGAGATTAAAGAATACACTATTGTATCATGAATGGATAACAGAAGATATCAGGAAGGAAATCAAAAAATTCTTAGAGGTAAATGAGAACAAAGAAACAACATATCAAAATATCTGGGACACTATGAAAGCAGTTCTTAGAGGAAAATTTATTTCATGGAGCACATTCAAAAAAAGAAGAAAAAAATCAAATAAACAACCTAACACTACAGCTCAAAGTCCTAGAAAAAGAAGAACAGACCAACACCAAAAGTAGTAGAAGACAGGAAATAGTTAAAATCAGAGCTGAAATCAATGAAATTGAATCAAAAGAAAGGATCGAAAAAATTGACAAAATAAATAGTTGGTTCTTTGAAAAAATAAACAAAATTGATAAACCCTTAGGCACACTAACAAAGAGAAGGAGAGAGAAAAGTCAAATTACTAAAATTTGGAATGAACAAGGAAATATCACTACAGACAGGATTGAAATACAAAACATAATTAGAAGCTATTTTGAAAATCTATACTCCAACAAAATAGAAAATCTGGAAGACATCAACAGGTTTCTAGAGACATGAATTACCTAAACTGAATGAGGAAGACATACGCAATTTAAATAGATCACTTTCAAGTAATGAAATAGAAGTCATCAAAAGCCTACCAACAAAGAAAATTCCGGGACCAGATGGGTTCTCAGCCAAGTTCTACAAAACCTTTAAAGAAAATCTCATTCCAATACTTCTCAAAGTATTCCATGAAATAGAAGAGGAGGGAACCGTCCCAAACTCATTCTATGAAGCCAATATCACCCTGATACCTAAACTAGACAGAGACACATCGAGGAAAGAAAATTTCAGACCAATATCCTTAATGAACATTGACACAAAAATTTTCAACAAAATTTTAGCAAATCACATCCGAAAATATATTAAAAAGATAGTGCACCACGATCAAGTGGGTTTTATCCCAGGGATGCAAGGTTGGTTCAACATCCAGAAATCAATAAATGTCATTCACCATATCAACAGACTAAAAGTTAAGAATCACATGATTATTTCAATAGATGCAGAAAAAGCATTCGATAAAATACAGCATCCCTTCATGCTCAAAACACTAGAAAAAATAGGGATAGTGGGAACATTCCCTAACATTGTAAAGGCCATCTATGCTAAGCCCATGGCCAATATCATTCTAAATGGTGAAAAACTGAAAGCATTCCCCCTAAAAACTGGAACAAGGCAGGGATGCCCTCTTTCACCAATTCTATTCAACATCATCCTTGAAACTCTAGCCAGAGCAATTAGACAAACCAAAGAAATTAAAGGGATACGAATTGGAAAAGAAGAACTCAAACTATCCCTGTTTGCTGATGACATGATTATATATTTAGAGGAACATGGAAATTTCACCAGAAAACTTTTAGAACTCATAAATGAATTCAGTAAAGTAGCAGGTTACAAGATCAATGCTCATAAATCCAATGCATTTTTATACATAATTGATGAATCTTCAGAAAGAGAAATTAGGAAAACCACCCCATTCACAATAGCATCGAAAAAAACAAAATACTTGGGAATCAATCTCACAAAAGAGGTGAAAGACCTCTACAATGAGAACTACAGAATTCTAAAGAAAGAAATTAAAGAAAACCTTAGAAGATGGAAAGATCGCCCATGTTCTTGGACAGGCAGAATTAATATTGTCAAAATGGCCATACTACCTAAAGTGCTGTACACATTCAATGCCATTCCAATTAAAATCCCAATGACGTACCTTACAGAAATAGAGCAAGCAATCATGAAATTCATCTGGAAGAGTAAGAAACCCAGAATAGCTAAAGCAATCCTTAGAAGGAAGAGTGAAGCAGGGGGTATCACAATACCAGAACTTCAACTATACTACAAAGCAATAGTAACAAAAACGGCAGGGTATTGTGACCAAAATAGACAGGTAGATCAATGGTAAGAATAGAGGACACAGAAACAAACCCAAATAAATACAGTTTTCTCATACTAGACAAAGGGGCCAAAAATATGCAATGGAGAAAAGATAGCCTCTTCAACAAATGGTGCTGGGAAAACTGGAAATCCATATGCAACAAAATGAAACTAAATCCCTGTCTCTCCCCCTGCACAAAACTCACGTCACAATGAATCAAGGACCTTGAAATCAGACCAGAGACCCTTCATCTTATAGAAGAAAAAGTAGGTCCAAATCTTCAACTTGTTGGCTTAGGATCAGACTTCCTTAAGAGGACTCCCATAGCACAAGAAATAAAAGCAAGAATCAATAACTGGGACAGATTCAAACTAAACACCTTTCTCTCAGCAAAGGAAACTATCAGCAATGCGAAGAGAGAGTCTACAGAGTGGGAGAATATCATTGCCACTCATACTTCAGATAGAGCACTAATCTCCAGAATATATAAAGAACTCAAAAAACTCTACACAAAGACTACAAATAATCCAATCAACAAATGGGCTAAGGATATGAACAGACACTCCACAGAAGAAGATCTACAAACAATCAACAAACATATGAAAAAATGTTCACCATCTTTAGTAATAAGAGAAATGCAAATCAAAACTACCCTAAGATTCCATCTCACCCCAATTAGAATGGCAATTATCAAGACTACAAGCAACAATAGGTGTTGGCGAGGATGTGGGGAAAAAGGTACACTCATACATTGCTGGTGGGGTTGCAAATTAATGCAGCCACTCTGGAAAGCAGTGTGGAGATTCCTTAGAAAACTTGGAATGGAATCACCATTTGACCCAGCTATCCTACTCCTCGGCCTATACCCAAAGGACTTAAAATCAGCATAGTACAGAGGTACAGCCACAACAATTTTCATAACTGCTCAATTCACAATAGCCAGATTGTGGAACCAACCTAGATGCCCCTCAATTGATGAATGGATAAAGAAACTGTGGCATATATATATACCATGGAATATTACTCAGCCATAAAGAATAATAAAATTATGGCATTTGCTGGCAAATGGATTCAATTGGAGAATATCATGCTAAGTGAGATAAGCCAATCTCAAAAAACCAAAGGAAGAATGATCTTGCTGATAAGCGAATGATGACACATATAGGGGGTGGGAAGGGGACAAGAATGGAGGAAGGAGGGACTCTATAGAGGGATAATAGGGGTGGGAGGGGTGGAGGGGGAAAAAAGTAACAGAATGAATCAAAAACTATTACCCTAGGTAAATGTATGATCACACCAATTATATGGCTCTACTTCATGTACAAAGAAACAAGATATATCCCATTTGTTTTCATAAAAATGAATTTAAAAAAGAACATAATGCATTTATGATAAAGAAAATGAAAATTATTCCCAGTCACACTGCCTCACCCCTGATTTTTTATTTTGTCCTTGTTTATGGGGATCAACCCCAGCACCTTGTACATGCTAGACATGTACTGTACCACCAAGGAACAACCTTGTTCCCATCCCTGACTTCCTATTATTAATATTAGCAGTGGAAAAAAATTCCAAAATTTCTAATAGATTTTTGAAAACCATGAATTCAGCCTAACTTGAAGAGTGGTCATGGATTGAAGAATGACCTACATGTTACTTCTAAAGTCATATGATAAAGAGAAATTCATTGAGCCAGGAGGCTCTCCTGTGAGGTGCTAGGAGGATGGGAGTTGGGTTTCATTTTGTTTTTCTCTGTTATTAATGATACAATTGAGGATAAACAACAGATTAAATTAAATAAGCAGGCAGTAGCAGATTGGAAAGAGTTGCATCTGATGCAATGCAATCATGCCCAAAGCAAGCTGGACATCAAAAATGAACCCAAGAGATGACAATGCACTATGTTTTTCAATTTTTAAATTTGTTCTAATTAGTTATACATAACAGAATGCATTTATGAATTTTGATAAATCATACATAAATGGAGCATAATTTTTCATTTTTCTGATTGTACATATTGTAGGATCACATCAGTCATACAGTCATACATGTACATATAATAATGTCTGTTTCACTCTACAATCCTTCCTATCCTCATACCCTTTCCCTTCCCTTTACTCCTCTCTGCCTAATCTAAATTAATTCTATTCTTCCCTAGTTCCAGCAAATCCCCCCCCCATTGTGGATGCTTATTGACAATGCACTATTTAAGACTGAAAATAGCATGCAAACACACACAATGAAATACAAAGACTCAGAGAAAATGGTGGAGAAAATGGAATTAGGTTAAAATAATTAAAAATTGAATGACTCAGTATACATAATGTATGTGTTACTAATATAATTAAGTAGCTAGGGATTACTTAATATTCTACCTATCTCTCCTTTGTTATATATCATAACACTTGGAATGCCAACTTAATGTTTTTTGTAAATGGTTACTTAAATGGAAATATATATATGTATATGTGTACATATATAAATATATAGTGCAATTTCTTTTGAAATATTATAGAAGCCAAAGATAAGAGACAGTGACTTAGCAAAGATCCAAGTTTTTTATATTTCTTTTTCTTAGTACACTGTTAATACAGAAAATATCACTTACAGCTCTGTGCCTTGTGTAGACATGAGAGACAAGTAGATCCTCACTATTTAGTTCTGTATTATTGACCAAAGAAATTGAGATTGTGCAAGTGTGTGTTGTCATTTTCCACAAATCCACAACCTTACAGTACTGTGGGCCCACTTCACAGTTACATTCTCTGTGATCATAGGTGCCTTTTCAACACTTTGGTGTATAAAATAATCTTCATGATGTCACAAACAGTAAAATTGAAAATGGAACGTCTACTGAGACTGTATACAGAGAAAGAAAAGATATTTGAGAATAGCAATTGGGTCTAACCTCAATACACATTGAGACTGACTATTGTCTCTCTGTGTGAGAAGGAACCAGGCTGGTAATGGAGCCACCGATCAGCATAACACCACCAATTTATTGACTCCCACTGTAATAAACTTCAGACAGGTACATACTAAAAATATCAAGAGCCTGCCAAGTTGGTCATAGATTCACCAAATTTTGTTGGCCTCGTCTGTAGTAATTACATTAAAACATTCTTGGAACATGCACAGCCAACTGTCAAATCTTAGGCTCTCTGAATGGGAAGAGAGATTAGGCAATCTATATGCACCCTCAAACTAGATGCATAAATCCCAAGTAAGTGGTCATGTAGCCTCTTATTGCACATTTCCAGTGATGGGAAATTCACTGACTCACTAGGCAGTTCATTCCATTTCAGGACAACTTTAATTATTTGAAAATCCTTTCTTCCATTAAGTACAATTCTATCTCCTAATAATTTCCACTTATAGACCTTAGGATTCTTTTTCCCCTCTCAGGCTACACAATAAAGAGAAGAAGAAAGAAGCTTAAAAATTCCTCCTAAATATAGGCCACTAATAAAGGCCATTTGAAGACAGCAATCATTTCGACTTAAGTCTTTGTCACAAGGTAAAATTATTATTTTTTAACTCTTCTTTGTGTATGCCCTCAATTGTATGTCCATCACCTTTTTGTTTGCTCTCTATTCTTTCTTGATACTTTTAAACAGTCTTATTTAGGATTTAATCTACCATTAATCTAAACATGATGCAATCATCATAAAGTGAAGTGATGCTATCACCATTTGGTGATGATCACTACATCTATTCTCTGTCCAAAAGACAATAATAGCTTTCTTGGAACCTGTCTGCACTGATGAGGTACATTTATCTGATGGTTGGTTACCTATATGGGATAACTTTTGTTGGGTCCTCTTCTCAAGCCACATTTTTTATTGGTAGTTAGTAATCTTTAAGCAGAACTCTAATCCCTCATTGCACAGTCCCTTGTTGGAGGTGCATGTGAAGTCATAAATTCTTATTATTAGATTATTGACTGAGCAAATGAGGAGACTCGTAGTTATGGTAATTTTGAGTTGTGAAGGAAAGGGGAGTAGAAAAATGTAAGTGTGATAAAATACACATTTTGCTAACTTACACATTTTTCCTGTAGTTATTCCTAAGAAATGAGTGATGAGATGGAAATATTATCTTTGTAGATAAGTAGACCTGGCTTTGAATCCATGTTCAACCATTATCCCAATTTAGAAAAATTGCAAAACATCTCTAAACCTTTATTTCCTCCTTCATATGATCTAGAAAACTCTAGCACCTATGATGAGAATAAAATAGGGTGATGTACCATACTGATGAGCATAACAGTCACCTCCTCTGTCTCCTTAACACCTAACATATAACTAGTGAGTTTTTCGAAATGACAAATGGCTCCTTAATAACTTAATTACTCTTAATTCAAACTTCAGCCAAGATTGGATGCATGCCTAAGAATTGTTACTTTAGGGGAAATAAAAATAACATTTGACAGCATACATCCCTCCCCCACCTCCCACTGCCATTGTGTCTTGGTCCCTGGTTCCTTCTAATTTCTCACAGTGGTTTTGTTTTGTTGTTTTTTTGTTTTGTTTATTGTCATTGTTGTTGTTTCTGTGAGAGTTAAAAGGTTAGGGAGTGTTGGGGAAAGAGAAAGAAGGCAGCCGAGACAAAGATGAGACTCTGAGTCACTGGTCATTCAGAGGTCAGCTTAGGAAGGGTGCTTCTATGTGCCTAAAGTGGGTGGGGGGACTACAAAGTAAGTGAGGGGATAGAAAGAGATTATCTGCTTCATTTTGAGAAGTATGCAGTCAAATTTGGGATATTTATCAACAGGTGTGTGCTAGAACCAAATAGAATATATATGGGAAGAGAGGAAATTTAAAAGTCCAGTGGAGGAGAATTGATCCAAAGTGCAGGAAAGACTCTTTTTTAAGAAAGATTTTTTTTTTTTTTTTTTTTTTTTTTTCCCCAGAAGAGCAACAAGAAGTCAGGGCACAAATGTTATGGCAGGGCACTGGTTAGAATGAGGCAATCAGCCAAGAGTCATAGAGCACATGTCATGAGACATATCAGAAGTTAATATGAGAGAAAAACTGATAGAGACTTTGGGTTATTTCCCCCAACTTCTCCCTTTTTAAGCAGGGAGTAGCTTGGAGATGTTGTCACTCATTTTTCCATAGAAATGGAATGTAGAGATTGACAATGGGGAAATGTATCTTTATGCTTTAAATATAACCCTTGCTGCTCTGCCACTGCAACCTATTTTTAAAATAGAAATGTTTCTTTCTCTTCCTTTCTTCCTGCTCCTCCTTAATCTATCCCTTTCCCTAATCTCAGGGGAAATAGGATTATCTTTCTTCCCCATTTTAGGCAGATTTATCTGTTCCTGAGCACATGCCCACCATAGGAACAAGTAATCCAGACTTTGGGGATGGTACTAGAAGACCTCAGAAATGATTGTTTCCCAAATTAACAAGTGAATTGTAACTCCAACAGAGAAGGGTTCAGAACACAGATGGGCAGAAAAGTTCTCAGGAATTGCATTGTCACTGAGCCATAATCATCTGGGTCTGGAAGGTGGAATTTTCCAAGGGTCAGACAAAAAGCACCAAAACAAACATACTCTCTACCCATAACCCGAGTTGGCCATGACCAAATCAAATTGCTAGTTCATGTCTTATGTCTTATTAAAGCATATTTTATGATCTAGAAATACTGAGATTAAGCTAATATGCATGCCTTGGCTAAATACCACCACCATAACTATCACAGAAATTCAAACCATAAATAATGAAGCTGTTGGTTAGATCTGAGCCCATTAAACAGGAGGGTGGTAATTGCTGTACCAGGACTTGGAGGAGCCACAAGGGTCTTCAGTCTTCTCTTATTTTTATATTATAAATTCTGACGACAGGTCCTGGTGGGTCCTGTTTACTTGGCTGGCTTTGTGAAAACTCTGCCTGCTTTTTATGTTACATTTTGATTTATTCACCTTTAAATAGGTGTGATTGCTATTTTCTTGGCTGCTGGACTCTGGTTCATATTCCCACAAATACAGTAGTTAAGAAAAATATCTTTTATCTTGACTAAGGAGGGTTTACAAAACACTCTTTGAAAGAACAAATTAAATCCATCACCTTAATCATGGTTTGAATAAGTGAGATTCCATTTTTTAAAGCTCTTTTAGCTCTCAATTACGTGTCATTTCAGTTATTTCTTAAAAGGTCAGTAGTAAGTTTATGAGTCTTTTTCTGAGAGGTTTTATTTCATTTGTGCCTGGAAGCACGAAATGAGAGATTCCATTGTGCTTATGTGTGCGCACACACACACAAGCACACACACAAGTCACACAGTCACACAAATACATACACTCTGTGCAGCAGAGTAGCATAAGATCATACTGTAGTATCAGCCTGACCTAATTCAACCCAAAGTCCCTGGAATTATTTGCTGTGTCATGTTGGACAACGTACTCAACATCTCTGAGCCTCAGTTTCTTAGACTATAAATCTTCCATAAATTTATTGTACTAGTTTGAATAATGGCAGCAGGGTGTCTAGGAAACAAAGATGTTTACCATATATTTGCTAGTATTATCATCCATATGTATAAAGAATTTAGCATAAAGTCAAATGCATAGGTATTATTTAAGAATAGAGTCTAGTATTATAGTTATTCCAGTTTCACCATCATATAAAGTGTGAAACATCAAGTTGAATACCATATGTCTGTGTGTGTATGTGTATAAAACTGACTCAAAGTAAATGATAGCCGCACAGTGTGTTGGGGATAAAATACGGTTGTTATACAAATGGAGTAGGTGAATCTCATCGAGCTCAGGATCATGTGAACAGGACACCCTTGATAAATGGTGGTGATAAGAGGGAGGATTCATACACAGGAAAGCTCCCACCGCAAAACTAAACCCACAGGAGTAGCTTAATAAATGGTGGATGCTATTGTGTTCTTCATAACCAGCATCACACCTAATAGCTTCATCCATTGCTTCAATCCATCCCCATATCAATGCTGCATATTAAAGCTTCTTAAGTAGATCAATTTTATTTTACGAGGTCAGCCTTCATTTTCAGCAAGTCCCCAGGCATTTCGTTTTGTTTTCTCTTTTCCAAAGTGTGTAGGCCTTATTGATACAGGGCTTATCTAAAGCAAACAGTGAGAGTCTTTACAAAGGACAGAGTCAAGTAGAGGAAAGAGACGTCTATGTCAGAATCACAGTGACTGTGGGCAGGTTGGATGTTTGTAGCAGCGCGACTCGGCTGGCATGGAAAGTCTGTACATCATTCTGTCAGTGCAGAGCTGACAATCACTGAACAAGCTCACCACCAAGCACAGGCTGTGGGAGAAAAATGTGAAGGAGGTAGTTCTGTTAAGGAATTTCTCCTCTGTGCATAATTCCAAGCATTAGGACTACAGTCTATTTAACTAAGGACGTGGCTCTGCTTTAGTCAGTCTTCAAGTTGCTATTCTGAGAAAAGTGTTTAGAACAAACCAAAAGAGAACAAGTTGTGGGAAAGTGTCTTGTGATTGCTGTTCTATTTGTTTTTGTAACTGGTCATGGGACACTCCTGGGTGGAGATTCTGATAGCTGAGAAAATTCAAACAAGACTTCACATTAAGACACACATGTACACTCTAAATAGATGAACAAATAGACACTTTCAAGTACTATTTGACATGAGCTTAAGAAAGTCATGTTGCATGTACCATAGATTTAAAGGTCCTCAATTCTGTGCCCACTGGAAATCAAGCAGAAGATTGATACATCTATTAGATACAAATACATCTAAGTGAAGTATTTGCCTATCTCACCTGAATATTTTTGTTGACTTAGGCTTGTCAACTCTGTACAAGAGAGCTCGAATATGCTTGATGTTTGAAGATATTCTCCCTTGTGAGGAGATTAAAGCCATGATTATGATTAAGCTGATGAGCTCCTGGTCCTCATGATGGGAATTCCAGAGGCATCAGCCCTCCCATTTTTCCACCATTGTTTTGCTGAGACTTTGACACTCTGCTTTAAAGAAGCAAGTAAAAAATCCAATGCTCTTCAGGAATGAGCTCCGTGACTTAAATCTATTACATATAAGTGACTATTAGCCAACTTTCCTGAAAATGGATTTGGGTCAAAGTAAAAGAAGAAGAAAGAATAAGGTGATTAAAGATAAAGAAGGAATGATATTGAGAAGGTCTAAGTGATATGCAGTTCAAAGAACAATTTTACCACTGTATTATACAAAGAAATACTCCCTGACTTGGTATTGGAAAACACCATATGTGTATACACAAATGCTATGAAAGGTAGATATGGCTTTTGAAAATCTGTTAATGCAGAAGTGCAGATCTCTGTCTAGCTTATTTGTTTAAAAAATTCCCAGGGTTAATTTGATATCTGACTTTATTAAAACAATGGTGGCACAATTCCTCAGGACCTTGAATTCCAAAAGGCAAGTGAGACCCCAAACATGGGAAACACCCTCATTTGATTGAGGCACAATCTTTTTATTAAAGCATTTTGTATTATTCTTTTGCTTAGTTTTCTCTTCTGGTGCTTTGGTTGTTTGGGTAATTTGACCTTTTGAGAACTGCCAGGTTGTTTCCCAAAGTGATTATACCACTCTTACACTCCCACCAGTGAACCAAGCCTGCTTCTCCACATCTTCCTCAAGGTTTGCTGTTCTTTGTGTTCCTGATGTTAGCCACCCTGTAGGATACAAAGAGCTTCCTTCTGATTTTGAATTGCATTTCTCTAATGGCTAATGATGTTGAGCATATTTCTATGTGTTTATTACCCATTTCTATGTTTCCTTACAGAAATATCTATTGAAATCATTTCCACATTTTAAACTGGATTATCTTTTTTTATTTTTGCATTGAAGTGTTCTTTTTATGTTCCACATACTATTTTTTTTTTTTTTTTTTGCCAGACACCTGATTTGCAAATATGTTCTTCCATTCTCTGGACTGTCTTTCATCACTGAATAACATAATTTGCAATACAAATAGGCTTATATTTAGATTTATGGTTCATTATGAATCAATCTTTGTGTAAGATATGAGGCTGTGGTTCACCTTCACTCTTTTGCATGTGGAGGAACCAGACTCATTTGTTGATAAGACTATTCTTTGCCCACTTAGTTATCTTAGTACTTTTGTTAAAATCCATTGGATTCTATATGTGTTATTTCTAAACTCTTAATTGTATGTAATTGAAATATGTGTTTGTGTGGTATGGTATGTGATGTGATGTCTGTCCTTATTCTGGTACCACATTGTTTCAATTACTGTGGCTATAGAATTTTTTCAACTTGACTGTTGTTAATAGATACTCAGTATCTTTTTGGAATGACTCAAATGTTCTGGAATTTTATGCTAGTGGCAAGGGTACATCTCTTTTAATGTCTTAAGTCCACTGAATTCTACCTTTAAATATGTGGATTTTATGATGTGTAAAGTATACTTCAATAAAGACTTTGTAAAGGCAGAAAACACTTCCCAGAGAAGTGTAGGTCACATCTAGGTTTGGTATAAGAATTTATAGATAGTGAAAAAAGAGCTTCCAGATGGAACATCTAGGGTTGAAATGCAGAATGGTCTGAGACCTACCTACTGTTCAAGAAACTCAAACAAGTATATTATTTGTGAGGTAGAAAAAAAAATATTGCAGGTACTGGGCAAAAGAAGGAAAAAGTCTATTGGGAATCTTATTCTAGGTGATAGAAAGGAATTTATTTTGTTGGTTTATGAAAATATTTTGGCCAAGTGCCCTATATTTATGTACTTACATACTTCCAAAATTAAAAATATATGCACATGCTACTAAGTCATTAAATCAGTATATAATATTGAAGTCATAATGTTATATGATTTATAATAAAATATATATTATACATTTAAGTATACAATAGTTAATACTATTTCAGTATTATTCAGAAAAAAATGCAAATATAAAATAAAAGTAAAAATAAGCAATAGTTCCACTGTTCAATAAAATAAAGTTCATTCTTTAGGTACGCCTAAATAAATACAGTACTCTTCATTGTCTATAAAGAAAAAAGAAAGAGGAGGGATAAAGAAGAAGAAAGAAGAGAGAGAAAATAGTGTGCTTTAATTCATAATGTAAAAGGCAAAAGATATTTCAAATTTCAAAGGAAGATTTAATTGTTTTTAATTGTGCATATTAGTATAAGAGTGTCCACAAATTATGCCTTTTGACTTACTCTGTTTTAGGAAAAGAGTTAGTAGAAAATGATTTGTGTCATTACATTATCTGGAAGATATCCTTTATGATTACATCATATAAAATAATAATAAATAGGTAAGACTCTCTTGCCTCTTGTCTACTTGAAGAAAAGTCAGATCACTGAAAGAATAGATGATTTTTCTAATTTTCTTTTACCCTTCTTCTGTGGAAAAATAAAAGCCTCACATTTTATGAACTAGAATACAAAGTTCTCATTATTTCATTTAATTGTACCTTCTGTTTGGAGAGAAGGCATTTATAATTTCCACTTTATAATGAAGAAATTACAGAGAAAAAAACCATGGCATGTGTTAATTTCTGTATACTACATGCAATACTGAACATCTGTAACCTTTTTTAATTCTTACCAAAACTGTATGAACTAAGTGTTATCTCCTCATTTTACAGGTAGGACAGCAAAGTTAAAAACAATGACCACACTGGGCACAGTGGTGCATTCTTGTAATCCTAGCAGCCCAGGAGGCTGAGACAGGAGGATTACAAGTTCAAAGCCAGCTTCTGCAACCTAGTGAGGTCCTGAGTAACTTAGCAAGACCCTGTCTCAAAAGATTAAAAAAAAAAAAAAAAAAAAGGAGGAGTGCTGGAGACGTGGCTCAGTGTTGGAGCATCCCTGGGTTCAATCCATGTACCAAAAACAAAACAACAACCAAGCAATAAACATCTCAAAAAACAAAAACAAAACAAAACAAACAAACAAACAAAAAAAAAACAAAAAAAAACCTATTTAGCTTCAACTGTGTGCTAGACAATGTTTGAGACTTCAAAGACACGGCATGAGTAAGACAGAGCAAACACTTGACTTCACTAGGACAACTTTGTAGCGTAATAAACAAATAAAAGCAGAGACATATTATACAATTCCAAGTGAAAATAAAATTCACAGGAAATAAAACAGGGTAAGAAGGCAGAAACTGGCTGAGGGTTGATGGCATATTTTAGATGAAGTCATCAAGGAAATCTTCTCTGAGGAGGGGACATTGATGAAGAGATTGGAATAAAAGCCAGGAGTGTGCCTTGCCTAGAGGGTATTTGAGTGTTCCAGGAAGAGGGAGAAGCAGAGGAAAGGCTATGCAGTTTAAAGAAACAATGAATCTGTCGTAATTGAGAAAGAGTTGGTGTGCTGGGGAGGACTGTGGTCTTATTTAAGATTTAAAATATTTAGGTGTAGAAACAGCAAAAGCCAACAGGAGCTTCACTGATCAAGAAGAGCAGTTGTTGAAAAGAGGTCAGCAATGGAATGGAGGGGAAAGAGACAGATGGGAATTACCGAACGAAGGAAAAACTAGCCAGATCTATTGTAGGTTTTGATTTCTTCACATGTTTTGCCTAAAAGACTGGTAAATGTTTTTTCCTAGAGAGATCTGGGGGAAACCAAAATGGGAATAAACTTTGTGGTTGGTGAGATATAAATACTGTTTGAAACATGGTAACTTTGAGTTTTTTCTTAGCCATGCAAATAAAGATGTAGGACAAGCAGAGGATTATTGCATATTTTATTGATTTCCAAGGCTCCTCTTCCTATCACACTTTAACACCACTCTGAGACAGAGATACTTGATTCAACCACTGTTCTCTTCCATTGCTGGTAATCAGGGAGTGATCTGATGTAGCTGCCCTTGTCTGATCTTAGACCAATTAAATTGTAGCTATTTATATTGTCAGGACTTCAATTAAGTGAGGTGTGTTGTTAGTCTTCTGACACGTAAATGCCCTTCTGCTTTTTATCCAAAATATTGGAACTATTCCACATGCAAATAGCATTTTGAGTCACATGACTGGATGGGCTGCTCTGTGTTATCAATATAGATGGGAAGACAAGGAGCCTTAACTTAGCCCTCTGGCATGTCAGTGTATAGAAGTAGTAAAGTCAGGATGGAATCAGCAAAAGAAAACAAAATAAAATCTCAATTGGATTAGAAAAATGGAAGAAAGTGACATTTTAGAAACCAGAAAAAGTATTTATTTCTAGAAGAAAGAGATGATCAACTGTATTAAATGTTGCTTAAAGCTTAAATAAGATGAAAAGTGGACTAAAGATCAAACTTGACAAAATATGAGCCATTAGTGACCTTGACAATTAGGAGAAGTTGCTCTGCAGATAGAGAGTCAAAAGTCTAAGAGGAGCTGCATGGAGAAAATAAGAGATGAGGAAGTTTTAGAATATGGATATTAAAAAATCAGATGAAGGGTGAATGAAGAGAGAAGTTTCATTTCAGTATAGTTTTTACTGTACATTATCATGATGTCATGAAGAAAATAGAAAGAAGAAAGGAAAAAGGACATAGGAAAGAAGTAGGAGATTATAGGGATATGGTTGTTAGTTGAGGAAGTGAGAAAGGATGATTTTTGACATTGGAAGCTTAACCTTAGAAGGCAGCCATAACAACAGTTCTTTTGCTCCATGGAGGAAACTCCCTTACCTTGAGCAGAGGGGAGATCACCCACCTGTACGAAGAGCAAGCAGAGTTATCTAAGGGACGGTAACCGCACTAAAGCGCACCATGCTTCCAAGTCCCTCCTAGATGAAATGTACCCCATGCTTCATGCTTTTATTTAATGTTCACATGGCTACAGAGGTGGAGGGAAAGCTAGATGTTTGGGTTGCTGCAGCAGTTTAAAGTGCTCTATGAAATGGAAGGAGCTGCATTTGACTTCCATTAGACTGTTGTCAGAGCCATTTTTTCATCCCCGGGCCAATGTTTTTCTGCATACCACCCTAGCAGCACATCTACATACTTTATTGGCAATAGTAAAAAAGCCTTGCTGGAGAAGAAACTTTGTGCATCGCTTCCCGTGGCTTTCTGTGTGTGGGTAGCTCATATACAAGGACAATTTAGAACACAGTTGGCCCCCTGGGTCTCCTGGTGTGACTTTCCTCAGGGTGTGATTGCTGTGGCAGCACCACCTGGCACCCTCTGAAGTTACCAACTGTTGTGCTTTGGAGGAATGCATGAAGGCCTGGGACTCACGGAGAGCCATCAACACTATACATCTTCTGAGAATTGGAAAATGTAAAAGATTATTGCTGAGATTTGTTTCAAAAACGATTTTTTTCTGCCTTTTTAAGATTTCAAACATGTGATGCATGTGTGTTTCTGTCGATAGGTATCCATCTAGTTCTATGATACCTGCAGAATATCTATACTTTAATTTAGCCTTTGAGGGATTCAAAGCCTACTGACAACATCAATCCATATGAAATAATTATGATGAAAGAGTACAATTTGGAAAAAATGCCCAAGTTCCAGAGTGGAGAGTTAAAACAACACTCAACATCTAGGAGGTCACATGAGGCCTTCACTTCTATATTTCCTTTTGAAGGTTGTAGGGGGTGGACATTCCAGGAATTCCAGAAATGGAAAACAAGCATTCCAAAGACAGAGATCTAAAATGACAATAATTCACAGAATTGTGATCCTTAGTATTTCTTCACCTTTCTGGAAATTGATTAAATCATAAATTACTCAAGGGAAATGATCACATCTTTCATTTTTCTGTCATCTAATCATGGAAATTGTCAGTAGAAGAAATACATGGAGCAACAACTGGTGTCAGCATAAACAAGTCCAGGTGACAGTGATCATAGGACCTGTAGGACCGCACCCATCAGTGACCTCACTCCCTGTGGACTGGACACCATGTGCCCACAGGAAACACCGGCCCCTTCCCACATGGGGTCTCTTCCCCTGGACTCCACCGTGGTGTGATTTCAAAGCTCAAGACATTTCAGGTCTGCACGGATGACTGTCACCAGAGATGTGGCTGTGCCCCCTGTTGTCACCTAGCTAATCACATGAACTCATCCCCAAGTTTTTCCAGGATAGACAAGGATATGCCTTCCTCTTTCATTCCACATATATACAGACGTCTGAGGAGCCAAAGGAAAGGGGGTGTGAAGGTATCCATGCTGTCACTAATAGGTACTGTGAGAATTTAAATACCACTTTGGGCTGTAAATGTGAACATGCTTCTGACAGTGACCAGAGGTATCAAGAGAGGAAGTACATCATTTATCCCAACCATACGATAGACAAAGGCTGGGACTCAGTCCTGCTTCTGATGGATCCAAGGCTCCAGACTGATCTGGCTATCAGGGTACTCCAAGGACTTCATTCTGCTTCAAGGGAGTTCTGGACCTAGGATTCCTAAAAAGAAAGGATCCAGCTTCTGAGCAATCAGGCAAGAAAAGGAAGTGAAAGGGATACAAATAGGAAAAGAAGTAAAATAATCTCTCTGTGCTGATGACATGATCCTCCATGTAAAATGTTCCCCTCCCTCAAAGAAAAATCTGTACCAGTCTTGTACAACTGATAAATTCAGCAAAGTAGAAGGATACAAAAGCAACATACAAAATCAATAGCTTTCCTATACTCTAATAATTATTTTGCTGAGAGAGAAATCAGGAAAACTATCTCATTCACAATAACCTAAAAAAAGAAACAAATAAGATACTTGGTAATTAATCTAGCCAAGGAGATAAAAGCCCTCTTAATGAAAATGATAGGATACTAAAGAAAGAAATTGAAGAAGACTTTAGAAGGTCAAAAGATTTTCCATGGTTTTGGAAGGCAGAATTATTATTGTCAAAATGGCGATGTTACCAATAATGTTATACATATTCAATGCAATCCCCACCAAAATGCTAATGAAGTTCTTCCTGAAACTAGAAAAAAAAAATGGTTGTAAAATTCATTTGGAAAAATAAAAGAACAGGAATAGTCGAATCAATTCTGAGCAAGAAAAGTTGGAGGCATCACAATACCTGATCTCAAATTATAATACTGAGATGTACATCTATTTTATTGCATGCACTGTGACTTTGGGGAGAGATTAAAAATGGGGATAACAGCCCTGCTCCTCTTTGCAACCTGACTGGCTTGGATCTAATTTTTAACCCCATCCTGTCCTGCCTACCTTGTAGATATGGACTATGTGCTGGTCTCTTTGGCTCCAGTGTACCTTCTGATCTACAGACTTTTCTCACCAGACCTCTCTTATGTACTCAAATCTGTTCCTCTCTTTCTGTACATTTTTACATAGTTAAGCAAAAGAGTGGAGACCAAACTAAAAGAAGATAAAAAGTATATGGGGTGTGGTCAACATGGAGGCACACTGTTCTGGTCTTCATTCAGGGAAGGGTTTCTGCCCAGTGACTGGAGTGCCTTCAGCTGTCAGGCAGCTTGTCAGCCACTTCAGGTCAGCTCACTTCAGGTCACTCCAGCATGTCAGTCACTTTAGGTCAGCTTCAGCTGCAGTGTTGCCTCCGCTGAGGCTACGTTCCTCTTGGCTAGCTCACACGCAGTAATGAAGAAAGGCAGGGGTGTCCAGGCCCTGTCCTTGGCCCAACATAAGACAACTCCATCAGCAAATAATCTTGAACTCTCATCTGTTTGGCCCAGGCTTTTGGATCTTCGCTTCAACTCCTCTTTTCTCTTCATAGTAGTAATCCCTACAAGCATTCGACACTTCAAATTGTGTCAGTGTCTGCTCTCGAAAAGCTCAGTGTGTCACAGGGAAGTGGGACAGTTAGCTGCATTATAACTAGTGACTTTCCGTAGAAAGCTGCAGTAATATTTTGTTTCTATTTCAGTTGATCTTCCTTAATGAATAAAGACTCCTTTTGTGATGGTTTAAACTCTTAACAACATTTTTCCATGAGTATGTCAGGTTGTTTTCTGAATGAGTGGCAGCTGAGATTACATCACGAAGGTCTGGAACAGGGGAGGAGTCTATTTGAGGGACTGGGAAACTGGGAATCAGAAAAAGTCTAAAAGAAGTATCAGGGTGAGAATTTGGTCATTCCCTGTGTGGAATAACTGCAAGGCATCAGATGGACTAGACCATGTGTGTTGCCCACTGAGGTTAAGAAAAAGACTAATGCCATATTGTCATAATGCTTTGCACATGAAAGAACTCAATAAATGGTGGCTGCTTATTGTTTTCTATTGTTTTCATTATGCCTTTTTCCAGAAATGGAAGAAAGAGAGAACATGATGAAGACAAGCTTTACCTACTCTGTAACTTTGCCCCAGGCCAATCTTCTTACCCATTAAAACCAAGAAGGAAATTGCTTAGCATCCGTAGTTAAATAAAAATAAATGAATAAATTGCTTATAATTTTCTGCAAAGTCTTTACACAAATGCAGAAATGAGGAATTAAGAAAAAGAAATTAGGAATGATAATAATAATAAAAATTGAGATAATGAGCATTTGAGAATAAGCGATGATTCATTCTTTTAATTGCAGTACAGATCAGAATTGATTCAGGCCATCTCAGAGGAGGCATGTGAAGAAATGGAGAAAAGGGGTGTGAATAAATATCAAAATGATTTCAAAAGCATTAAGATAAACTTAGATAAAAGGCTGGTAAAAATTGAATTTTAAATAAATATTCAAGGGATGAAAAGCCATAAAAAAATCCTCTCCATGCCTATATATAGATAACTGAATCTGCTTAAAAAGAATGTGCTTATATCAATATAGCCCAATATCTGTTCTCTTTAGAGACATCAGCCAGGCTTTTCTCTGTTAAATGATTTTGTGGGTACTGTACTTACCAGTATCTATTTTTTCTTAAACTAAACTAAATCAGTAGCACTGGAAATTTCGATGTCATCATTGAATCCACTGCTGTTGTTTTAGGACTGATGATACAGAGTCCCAGGGAGACACAGCAGTTTATGTCAAGTGAAGAGATAGGAGAGCCAGGACAAGAGCCCAAGGCTGCATTCCAGGCCAGCACACTTTATTATAACCCAACTTGTAAAGCATCATTCGACTGTAGCCCAGACCGGCTCCACTTCTCCATGACATATTGCAAAATTCTCTTTGTCTCAAATGGAGGTATAAAGTGATTTAGAGGTGTAACGATGGACTGATTTTCTCAGACAAGGGCAGATCTACAGATTTGCTGATTTCTATAGGGCAAATATTCACAAATGTGTTCACTACAGACACGTTTAAGCTGCAAAGGGACATCACTCCACACTGTTGGAAAAAGATGTGGATTAACAACCCTGATCAAAACCATGCAGAACATTAAAGTCAACCTACCCATGCTAATTGTCCACATCCCCTCTTGTCTTGCATTCCATGAAAGCCGGAGAAGCATTTCTCATGAGTTACAAATATAGTCAGTCAGTTAAGAAACAAATGTCCACTACTAAAAAAAAAACAAAAAAAATCGGTGGGACTGACCCTGTATTTTGAATTATTCATTTTGAGGTCCTTGGTAATTAGGGTGTGGGGGATGGTATAAAAAATGTTTCACATCTCCCCAAATTAGTATGATAAGTGATATAGTATAGATCTTTTCTCCGTTGGAAATTCATAGTCCTGGACCTGGGAAAATAGAATAATACAATATTTGAAGTTGAAGCAACTTTCATCACATAATGGAGGTTTCCTGTTCCCTCCCTTAACAAATGAGAACCAGAAGTTTGCATACGAAGCTTATTGACAACATATAAACTACAGTCTTGACTCTTAGCTTCTAATCATGCTCAAATCCATTGCCCTGGACCAACCTAAATGAAATTTCTTTCCAGAATTAACACTAGTTTATCTAACCTTCCCCACCTTTTTCATCTAGAAATTGAAAGATTTGCCATTTTCCCCCTACGCGACGATTTTAATATTATGTCCTAGGTCTATAGCATGGGCATCTCTCCAACATCTCCTCCTCAAATTCTATATCTTCTGTAAACATTCTTTCCCTCTTGTCTTCATCCTGCAATTTACTCATAAAACATTTATTGTATAGTACCTCGATACCAGCACTCAGAGTTCTCACAATTCAAAACGGAAAGCAGATAATTCAAAACAACAATGGTTTGAAAAGAAAAGGATAGATTTAATAATGAGTACTAGCACACATAGGAAAAGACATGTTGGGGAAATCTAATCTTTTTTAGGTAATAAGTGGTTCAGAAGATAGAAACTAATCTGGTTCTTGTAGGATGGTGAGGAATTTGGAAATAGGTTGAAAGAGTGTAGCCTAGTCAGTGGAAATAATTATGTGATCACATGATCACATTCTTTTTTAAGTAACCAAGAGATGTGTCCTCTCCCAACTTAAACTTCCTTTGTACTTATTTCCTTTAAATCCAAGATGCTATGTATAAACAATATCTTCACCAAAAGTAAGGGAACATAGATCCTTCTCTTTTCCCTTGTAAGTGCTCAATTGTGGGAGAATGTCATTGGGACACTGTCAAGTTTCAGGATCACTTGGATACTGTTTGAACTATATATATACTTAGGAAATAGCTATTTATGGGGGGGGGGTTCCTCTGTGCACTGAGATATCTGCTGAGAAAGATACCTGCTAAGAAAGAGAGGGCCCAAAGTGGTGGTAGACTTGGATAAAATATTCCAGCTAGTCACTAATTAAATAAATAAGCATGTTACAAGTACATGATTTGACACACTTGTTGAGACTCTAACACAAAGAACTCCAATACATGTGCAATATGTTGACTAACATAACAGGAGAGTTATGGGTGGGAGCAAAATTATAATGTGCTAAGGAAATGATATGCATAATTGTGTTAGGATTAATAGATATAATAAATATACAATAAGATCACAAAATGGAATAAAGCTGTATCAGAGAAATATTTCCATGTATTACTAGAATTAAACTAGTATAAACTGAAACTTTCTATACTAAGATGTGTATGATAAATCCTATAGCAAATCTAATGAAATAATAAAATAAATATTAATGATACTACAATGCTGAAATAAAAAATATTTAGTGAAAAATAAAATTAAAGGTGGGGGAAAACAAAAAATTCAAGAGGCATATAATAAATGTAAAAGTAAATGGCAGACATAAACTATATCAATAATAACATTTAAATGTGAATGGATTAAATAATGGAATAAAAAGGCAGATAATGTCACACTGCATTAAAAACATAATTTGGCTACATGTTTGTAGGAGAAACACTTACTGTTCAAAGACACAAGTAGGATGAAAGAAAGTGTATCATGCCAACAGCAAAAACAGGAAGGCTGGAGTAGCTCTGCTCACATTACATGAGCATAATATAAAATATTATATAAAATAAAAACTGTTACTAGAGATAAAAGGGATCTTCTTATAATGATGAGAGGGCTAATCCAGGAGGAAGATAGAATAATATAAACTTATGTACTTAATAACAAAGAATCAAAACATGCAAAGCAAAAACTGACAGATATGAAGAAATAGACAATAAAATAGTAGTTGGAGACTCCAATATCTCACCTTCAATAATGGATGGAACCACAAGAAAAAAGATTAACATGAGAATAGAACACAGAAGGAATATTTTAAATCAATGAATTTTAATAAATATCTGTATAATATTTTATACAACAAAAGCAAAATATATGTATTTCTCAAATATATTAGAGCATTCTCTGATATCAACCATTCCCCGCATTATAAAACATAGCTCAGAAAATGTTAAAGGATAGAAATTATGCACAGCATATTCTTCAACTGCAATGTTATAAAATTAGACATTTCATCAATTTTTTTTCTGAAAGATAAGAAAATCAGAGGAATGGTTTTAAACAGAGGTCTGTTCTGCCATAATTGGGAGTATACATCAGAACAGATTAGAGAGGCCTCAGGGCAAAGCGGTTTCAACTAAGGTAGAGGAGGTGTGGGGGAATTCAGAGAAAACTCACAAGAGCTACCTCTATCCAGTCAGAAGAAAGCAACAACTAAAAATGCATGATAAAGGTGGCAAAAGTCATCAGAACAAGTGCCAAAACAAGTACGACAAAGTAAGGAGAAAGCTTACAGTATAAATAACATTGGGAAATATTTTTAGGTTATTGCATCTTTAAGGTTAGTAATGAGTGGGAGAGTGCATGGTTCTTTGGAGTGAGAGAGACATTGGTAAAGAGAATGCCTTTTACAATGGAGTTTCACACCTGAGTTCATTCCTGTGAATTAAAGCAGAAGATGTAAATTAGGTAAAGAATGCAATTTGGACTAAGCTCCTGACTAGTTTAAATCAGGAGCCATGCAGTCAAATTAACCATGCATGAGGATATAAAGCAAGTACAGCATTAGAGGAGGGTGACATTGTAGCTCATAGTTGAACACAACTGTTGTCTATATGAAGGGGATATGAAAATATGGGATTGAGCAGGCCTCTAGAGCATGACAGGTCAGTGAAAAACAATGACATAAGACTGCATAACAGAAAGGTGAAGAGGAGTTGTTATTCAGTGGCTAATTTAATGGCCCCAAGAGTTTCCTACAGAATCTACTCCTTATTGGATGGGTCAGCATTTCTAAGTAAGTCCGAATTAAATTGTTGTGCTAGTTCTGGTCTTCAAAAGGAAATGAGAGTCAGGGCATGGTGGTACATGCCTGTAATCCTGGTGACTTGGGAGGCTGAGTTAGGAGGATCATAAATTCAAAGCCAGCCTTGGCAACTTACCAAGCACTATACAACTTAGAGAGTCTAATCTCAAAATAAAACATAAACAGAGCTGGGAATGTGGCTCATGGTTAAGTACCTCTGTGACCAAACCTGGGTACAGAAAAAATAAAAGGAAATGAGAAATGATTTCAGTCAGTAAGGGATTCTGATACATTATATGACTTCGTAAGACATACTTTAGCAAAGTTTTTATTTGTGACTTAGACAAATAAAAAAATAGAAGTGTCACAAACTCATATATTGATGAGAAATTGCTCAAAGTTGACTGAAAGGTGATAATTGTGATAGACAATGAAATATCCTTTTATGAATGAAATGTGAAGAAACTTAAAATTTTTTTAAAGAGAAGAATACTAATTAGACTACCTGTGAGCCCCTAAACATCATCTCTTTATTTCACTCTTCAACACCTTCCTCTGTTCCCACAGCAGAGATTCCAGAACTGCCTAGATTCTTCACTCGTTCAGAAAGTTTTCTACCACTTCCAACACTCCAATATGCATGCACGTGCCTCCAAATTGTTTGAGAAGATCTTTCAATCCCTTTCTAGCAGAAATGTCTCCTGAACAGGTGGTTTTCTTTCATAGTCCTCCAACCAACCTCTTACTGGAATGTTAGAGCCATAATCACACTACTGCTCCTTGCTAGTCAACAGAAAATAAACACACATAGAAACCATTTAATAGATTAAGAGATGGGAAATAAATTGAATCCTCACAACTTGTCTTCCCCCACCAGTGCTACAGGGATGCTGATTTTCAGAACAACTGCAGAGTGGGAGAAGGGGGATAGGAAGGGAGCAAAAGAAAAGATAACGAGGCTCACAGTTTTATCAAGGATCCATATTGTTTTCTTGAATCAGATTGTTGCAAGTCCTTGGGTAATTTACGGAGTTCTGAAAAACTTGATTTTTTTTATCAGTAGTTTTTTTATGGAGGTGTGGAATAGAAAGGTTCCTTCTCCCCCATTCCAGCTTGTGTATGTAATATTTAATTAGATTTTCATCTTCTAGGCATATATGTAAGGCAAAGGAAACAAAACAGATGGAAGAGAAGAATATGAAGAAGAAAAGGTGGTGAATAGAAGAGAGAAAGGAAAAGAACAATCAACTGACATTTGAGTGTTTGATTTTCCAAAATTGAGGCTGAACAGTTCTTATCCCTAGACATGTATCTTTTGGATCTTAAAACTATTTCACTATTTCAAAATAGGAAAAATGCAATTATAATTTTTTTTTTTCATTTTTTAAAATTTATTTTGATTCATTGTACACAAATGGGGTACAACTGTTGTTTCTCTGGTTGTACTCAAAGTAGAATCACACCATTTGTGTAATTATACATGTACATAGGGTAATGATGTTTGTCTCCTTCTGTTATTTTTCTTTCTCCCCACCCCCTCCCACCCCTCATTTCCCTTTACACAATCCATCTTTCCTCCATTCTTCACTGACCCACTTCCCTGTTATGTATCATCATCCACTTACGAGAGAGATCATTTGAACTTCGGTTTTTTGGGGATTGGCTTATCTCACTTAGCATGATATTCCACAACTGCATTCATTTACCTGCAAATGCTATAATTTTATTCTTCTTCATGGCTGAGTAATATTCCACTGTGTATATATACCAGTTTCTTTATCCATTCATCTATGGATGAGCATCTAGGTTGGTTCCACATTCTAGCTATTGTGAATTGGGATAGATTCAAACGAAAAAGTTTTTCTCAGCAAAGGAAACTATCAACAATATGAAGAGAGAACCTACAGAGTAGGAGAAAATCTTTGCCACTCATACTTCAGGTAGAGCGCTAATCTCCAGAATCTATAAAGAACTCAAAATCTTTACACCAAGAATACAAATAACCCAGTCAATAAATAGGATAAGGAAATAAGCAGACACTTCACAGAAGAAGATCTACAAGCAATCAACAGATACATGAAAAAAAGTTCAACATCTCTAGTAATAAGAGAAATGCAAATCAAAACTACCCTAAGATTCCATCTCACCCTAATTATAATGGCGATTATCAAGCAACGACAGGTGTTGACAAGGATGTGGGGAAAAAGGTACACTCATATGTTGCTGAAGGGGTTGCAAATTAGTGCAGCCACTCTGGAAAGCAGTATGGAGATTCCTTAGAAAACTTGGAATGGACCCACCATTTGACCCAGCTATCCCACTTCCTGGCCTATACTCAAAGAACTTAAAATCAGCATACTACAGTGATGCAGCCACATCAATGTTCATAGCAATTATAATTTTTTAGTTTCAAAGCATGATGATTTATTTGGAAGAAATTTAGAAAATAGTAATAATTTCCTGTTGCCAGTGGTTATTAGGATGCAAATTCAGAGGATCTCATAAAGTGACTGGCCCCCTGAGCATATTGCAGATTCATGAACCTATGCATATTTCTTCCCATGAACCAAATCATAAACTCCCTCGTGGCACAAGGGGTATTAGAGAAATGCCGCTCACTCCTTTCGCCTCTTTATGTGGACATATGAAAAATAACATTACCTCAGTAATGTTCTTTTGTTACTTTTGTACCTGCTCCTGAGTTTTTGATAGGCTGGGAAAATCCTTTTCCATAAACCTTTGCCTTAAAATAAAATAAACCTTTGTCTCTTAAGTTATCTCAGAGAGCAGGATTAAAAAAACAAGGACCCAACGAGATGTTGCCTTCAAGAGACTCATCTCATAGAAAAAGACACCCACAGCCTAAAGATGAAAGGAGAGAAAAAAACATAGCATGCACACAGACTCATTAAAAAAGCAGGGGCTTCCATCCTCATATCAGATAAAGTGGACTTCAAGCCAAAGTTAGTCAGAAAGGATAAAGAAGGATATTTCATACTGCTCAAGGGAAGCATAAATCAGCAAGACATAACAATCATAAACACTTATGCCCCAAACAATTGAGCATCTACGTACGCCAAACAAATCCTTCTCAATTCCAGGAACCAAATAGACCACAACACAATAATACTAGATGACTTTAACACACCTCTCTCACCACTGAATAGATCTTCAAATGAAAATTGAACAAAGAAACCACAGAATTCAATAACACAATCAATAATCTGGACTTAACAGACATATATAGACTACTTCATCCATCAGCAAGTGGACACACTTTCTTTTCAGCAGCACATGGATCCTTATCTAAAATACAACGTATGTTATGCCACAAAGCTACTCCTAGCAAATACAAAAAGATAGAGATACTACCTTGCATTCTATCAGATCATAATGGAATGAAATTGGAAATCAATGATAAAATGAAAAACAGAAATTTCTCCAACACCTGGAGACTAAATAATACACTATTGAATGATGCATGGATAACAGAAGATATCAGGGAGGAGATAAGAAAATTCTTGGAGGTAAATGAGAACAATGATACAACATATCAAAATCTCTGGAACGCTATAAAAGCAGTACTAAGAGGAAAATTCATTTCATGGAGCACATTCAATAAAAGAATAAACTAAAAAAAATGACCTTACATTACTGCTCAAAGCCCTAGAAAAAGAAGAAGAGATCAACACCAAAAGTATAAGACAGGAAATAATTAAAATCAGAGCTGAAATCAATGAAATTGAAAAAAAGAAACAATTCAAAAAATTGACAAAATAAAAAATTAGTTCTTTGGAAAAATAAACAAAATTGATAAAACCTCAGCCACACTGACAAAGAGAAGGAAAGAGAACACTCAAATTACTAAAATTCATGATGAAAAAGGAAATACCATGACAGACACTATGGAAATACAACACATAATTAGAAGCTATTTTGAAAATCTATACTCCAACAAAAAAGAAAATCTCGAAGACATAGGTAGGTTTCTAGAGACATATGATCCACCTATATGAATCAGGAGGACATACACAATTTAAACAGATTAATCACAAGCAATGAAATAGAAGAAGCCATCAAAAGCCTACCAACGAAGGAAAGTCCAGGACCAGAGAGATTCTCAGCTGAGTTCTACATGATCTTCAAAGAAGAACTAATTCAAATACTCCTCAAAGTATTCAATGAAATAGAAAAGGAATACTATGAATACTATGAAGGATATTTCATACTGCTCAAGGGAAGCATAAATCAGCAAGACATAACAATCATAAACACTTATGCCCCAAACAATTGAGCATCTACGTACGCCAAACAAATCCTTCTCAATTCCAGGATTCTGGATATTAATTCTGTCTATCCAAGAAGATGGGAGATCTTCCATCTTCTAAGGTGTTCTTTAATTTCTTTCTTTCCAAACTCATTCTATGAAGCTAGTATCACTCTGATACCAAAACCAGACAAAGACACATCAAGGAAAGAAAACTTCAGAAGAATATCCCTGATGAACACAGATGCAAAAATTTTTAACAAAATTCTAGCAAATTGCATACAAAAACATATTTAAAAGATAGTGCACCATGATCAAGTGGGGTTTATATTTAAAAGATACAAGGTTGGTTCAACATATAGAAATCAATAAATGTAATTCACCACATCAACAGACTTAAAGTTAAGAATCATGATTATTTCAATAGATGCAGAAAAAGCATTTGATAAAATACTGTATCTCTTCATTCTCAAAACACTAGAAAAAATAGGGTTAGTAGGAACATACCTCAACATTGTAAATGCTACCTATGCTAAGCCCATGGCCAACATTATTCTAAATGGAGAAAATCTGAAAGCGTTCCCTCTAAAAACTGGAAGAAAGCAGGGATGCCCTTTTCCATCATTTCTATTTGACACTGTCCTTGAAACTGTAGGCAGAGCAATTAAACAGCCCAAAAAAATTAAAGGGGTACGAATAGGAAAAAAGAACCCAAACTATCACTATTTGCCAATGATATGATTCTATACTTGGAGGATCCAAAAAATTCCACAAGAAAACTTCTAGAACTCATAAATAATTTCAGCAAAATAGCAGGATATAAAATCAACATGCATAAATCTAATGCATTTTTATTCATAAGTGACAAATCCTCTGAAAGAGAGATTAGGAAAACTACTCTATTCACAATAGCCTCAAAAAATAAAAAAATGCAATACTAGGGAATCAATCTAACAAAAGAGGTGGAAGACCTCTTCAATGAAAACTACAGAACACTAAAGAAAGAAATTAAAGAACACCTTAGAAGATGGAAGATCTCCCATCTTCTTGGATAGACAGAATTAATATTGTCAAAATGTTCATATTACCAAAAGTGCTATACAAACTCAATGCAATTCCAATTAAATTCCCAATGACATATCCCACAGAAATAGAGAAAGCAATCAATAAATTCATTTGGAAGAATAACAGACCCAGAATAGCCAAAGCAATCCTTAGCAGGAAGAGCAAAGCAAGAGGTATTACAATACCGGACCTTCAACTGTGCTACAGAGCAATTAACAAAAACCACATGGCACTGGCCCTAAAATAAACCAGTAGATCAATAGTACAGAATAGAAGACACAGAGACATTCCCACATAAATACAATTATCTCATATTAGACAAAGTTGCCAAAAACATACAATGGAAAAAAGATAACCTCTTCAACAAATGGTGATGGGAAAACTAGAAATCCATATATAGCAAATTGAAATTAAACCCCTCTCACCATGTACAAAACTCAACTCTAAATGGACCAAGGACCTAGGATCAAAGACCCTTCACCAAATAGAAGAAAAAGTAGACCCAAATCTTCATCATGTTGGCTTAGGATCAGACTTCCTTAACATGACTCCCAAAGCACAAGAAATAAAAGCAGAAATTAAATAATTGGGTAGATTAAAACTAAAAAGCTCTTTCTCAGCAAAGGAAACAATCAACAATGTGAAGAGAGAGCCTACAGAGTGGGAAAAAATCTTTTCCACACATACTTCAGATAGAGCACATTCTCCAGAATTTGTCAATCTTTACACCAAGAATACAAATAACCCAATTAATAAATGGGCTAAAGAAATGAGCAGACACTTCACAGAGGAAGATTTATAAGCAATCAACAGATATATAAAAAAATGTTTGACACCTCTAGTAATAAGAGAAATGCAAATCAAAACTACACTAAGATTCCATTTCACCCCAATTAGAATGGCGATTATCAAGAATACAGGCAACAATAGGTGTTGGCGAGGATGTGGGGAAAAAGGTACACTCATACATTGTTGGTGGGTTTGCAAATTAGTGTAGCCACTCTGGAAAGCAGTGTGGAGATTCCTTAGAAAACTTAAATGGAACCACCATTTGACCCAGCTATCCCATTCCTTGGCCTATACCCAAACAACTTAAAATCAGCATATTACAGAGATACAGCCACATCAATGTTTATAGTAGCTCAATTCACAATAGCTAGATTGTGGAACCAAAGGAGATGCCCTTCAGTAGAAGAATGGGTAAAGAAACTGAGGTATATATACACAATGGAATATTACTCAGTTATAAAGAATAATAAAATTATGGCATCTGCAGTTAAATGGATGGAGTTGGACAATATCATGCAAAGTGAAATAAGCCAATCCCAAAAAACCAAAGGCGGACTGATTTCTCTCCTAAATGGATGATAATAACAGGGAAGGGGATCAGGGAAGAATGGAGGAAGGATGGATTGTGTAAAGGTAAATGAGCGGTGGGAGGGGGTGGGTAGAAAGAAAAACAACAGAATGAGACAAACATCATTACCCTATGTACATGTATGGTTGTACAAACAGTGTGAATCTACTTTGTGTGCAACCAGAGAAATGGAAGTTGTACCCCATTTGTGCACAATGAATCAAATAATAATAATAATAATAATAATAATAAACAGTTACTCATTCATTATTTTTCTGTCATGGAGGCTAGGACCTACTTCTTGGTTCACAGGTGGCACCATCTCATCATGTCTTCACATGATGGAAGGGAAAGAGGACACTTTGTGACCTCTTTTATAAGGGTACTAATACCATCTATGAGGGTAGAGTCCAAAGACCCCATCGATCGATATTCTCATTTTGGGGATTACATTTAAACATGAATTTGGAAAGGACTCAAACCTTCAGTCAATAGCAATGATCCATTTCCTTAGGACAGAAAGTAGAATTAGCATTCTCCAGAGACATAAGAGCTTTCCTTCCTATATAAATTAAAATTATTTTGTTCCTCTTTACTGACATTTTCTTGAGAATAGTACATCCTCCAGTTGTTAGCCACATACTAAACATCAGAGGCTGTGTTAATCTGTTCCAGTAGAAATCAACAACATCAAATGTATAGTTAAGTTGCAATTTGGCTAAGATGACTGTAGGTCACTAACATGACAAGAGTTATCTTTATGTACAGGGGGCATGCAAACTGAGTGAGTGTGGTCATAATGGGAGCCACACTGCAGTATTCTTCAGTACTTTAAACTTTTAATGGTAGCTTAATTTCTGCAGTTCCTATAAGGTGCATAATTATTTCTGATTTACTATCTTTGCAGGGAGGAGAGGGCAGTGTCTATGGAAATTTCAGATATTTCATCTTTACTATCAATGTGGTTTTTACTCCATAGATCACGGAACCCAGTGAGGATTCTGCAAACTGCTTAGAGTATTTATTCCAATTATACCCTTGGACACTAGAGAAATGATAAAAGGGGAGGAGGATTGAGTCTATGGGGAAATGACTTGACCTAGAGCTTCAGTTGTAACTGGTGTTTATAGGGCCTTCGGTAGCTGGAAGATTCCGATGTGTTTTTGTTTCACTGGTATCGGTGGTACATCAATATTCAAAGCCAACAACTTTGGAAAAGTCTGAGTGTACCATTTATCTCCTGTGCAGTTTTAGTCAGATACATTATCCTAGGTTTTTTTCCAGAAGGGTTTAGGGGATGATTAGCATACATACTTGCTCTGGTATTGCAGAATCCTTCCTTCTACTCTTCTATTCAGTCAAGAAGTTCTGGGCCCGTGAACAGTCTTAACTTGGAGGATCAGGGGCTTCTTAGCAGGACTACCATCTGCTTTATGGGCAGTAGTCCACCCTTCTTTCATTTCATCTTTCCTTCTTTCCTCCTTTCTTTCTTATTTCATTCATTCTTTCTTTTCGTCCTTCCTTCATTTCTTTTTCTGTGGTAATAATATAAGTCAGATAATACCACAAACAGATATTGACTTATGTTGTCTCATTTAATTACAAGATCTATGAGCCCTCACCACAGATCCTAGGGAACAAGCTAATCTCATTGTCATTTCAGCCTTGCTCTATGTTTAGTAATTACTTCTTGCATTTGACTGTTAAATGCCATCACCTGGCCCCTGTGCTCCAGAATCCCATCATCTGCATTAATACTGCCCACACATCATCTGCACTGATACTAGGGAGCTCAGGTTCATGGCAGCACCTTCTACTTTCAGCTCCTGCCTACTGAGGAAAACCTGCACCTATGTATAAGCAGCTTTATCTAAGCTAAAGCAATGACATGTATGCCTACACAGAAAACTAAATCAAGCAATAATTTCTTTGGTTCCACATAATTCATATATTTCCCCATTTCCACCTCCACCTCCCTAAGCCTTCTGGCCTTTTACTTCAATGCTCTCATACTGAAGTCCTACCATTTCTGCAACACTTACTGTTAACCATCCATACACCTGAGTTTCAAAGACCCATCCCCATAGTACATCCAGTGTGCTTCTAGCTGACTTTCCTAGGATGTGAGTCTGCAGGCATTGAACATTGTTTCCACACCATTAAATTCTCACCTATTCAAATTTATATTCCAACCTCCCATTCCTGCTCCTATCCCCTGTTTTTATACATGTTCTCCAGACTCCTACTGGGGTCTTCTAATGTTGGTACTTCTTTTTCTATTTGGAGTTATTTCCTTCTGGGCATTGAACTTCATGATCTTATTTGCACTGGGTTGAGATCTGACCCTGATAACTAACCTGGTGCTGATGAGGAGGGTGAAGGAGGAGCTTCAGAAGGATAAATATTAACCTTCAAGATCCTTGCTTCAGATGAGATCTTATAGGATGTGGTTTGAGAAAAAAAAAAAAAAAAACATGAAAAAGTAACTGAACAAGCCATGAGGAAACCTGGAGTAAGAATAATCCAGTAAATATAAATCAAAGAGCAGAAAATCATAATACAAATTGGACAGAATTTTATGGTTGCATGACAGCATAGTACGCATGGAACAGAGCCTGGGTAAAGGAGAGTAGTAAGCAGGAAGATCAGAGAACTTGCTAAATCTTACCAACACCTTATGAGGATTTGCCAAAATCCATTCCAGCTACTTTGCCAATATTCCATAGACTTAGTGGTCCACGAACTATAAGAAATGTATTTCTTATAATTCTAGAAGTTGGGGAGTTTAAGACCAAGAAAGATAGTGTGTCTAGTGAGGACTTACCTTCTGGCCTATGGATGCTGACCTCTTGTTCTGTCTTTACCTGGTGAAGGGAAAAGGGGACTCCCTCAGACCTCAAAAGTAGGGCACTAATCCCATTGGTGAGAGTGGAACTCACAAATTCCAAAGACTTCACCTCCTAACACCATCACCTTGGTGATGATTCATATTTCAGTATATAAATTGCAGTGGGGCATGAAGATTCAGTCCACTGTAGGCATGAACCATCATTGTCTCCAACTCACAGCAAAATAAATTGTATCAGGTTCAAATACTTTTGGTAAGTGTGTTCTCTTACTATTTAAACCAAGGGGAAAAGTCTGGCATTCCTTGAAAACCACCTCTATGCTCTTGATCCCAGTTATTATTTCAGCCCCTGTTGCACTGACCAGCATCAACTAGATTTGCACAGGTGGGATGAGACAGTACCTTGTCTTCAGTACCAACTTTCATTCTCTCACTTTCTTAGCCAGGGATGGCCTTTTTATACTATTTTAAATGTCAACCTTCTAGCCCTCTCAGTTCTCCTCCTCTGATGTAGTTCTTTACATAGCATTTTGCACTTTAATATTACACGTAAAGATGGATTTACGTGTTTACTGAGTTTCCCCAGCTATAATGTGAACTCTAGGAGGGCATGCTGCTTTGCATCCTGCTATAATGCCAGGTCATTGAAGGCTGCCTGGTATATATTAGGCCTGCCATACACACTTCTTAAATACATTAATGATGAATAAATACCTGAAGTTCGCTTAGAACAGTATCTGATAGGTTCTGAGAGTTGAATAAATGGTAGTTATTGCTGCTGTTTGCTGTGTGGCAAGTAATACTTGCTTAATTACTTAAACTCTCTAATTTTTAAAATCTGTCACCTGCAAAATGAAACAATTATTTGTCCCATGTGATTTGTGAAAGTAGATAATGTATGGAATGGAACCTGCACATAGTAGGAGATCAATACCTGATAGGTTTTATCTTTTTCTTTATTGTAAACAAATGGGATACATGTTGTTTCTCTGTTTGTACATGGAGTCAAGGCATACCATTTGTGTAATAATAAATTTACATAGAGCAATGTTGTTTGATTCATTCTGTTATTATTTTTTTCCCTTCCCCTCCACCACTCCCACCCCTCTTTTCCCTCTATACAGTCCTTCCTTCCTCCATTCTTACAACCCTCCTTAATCCTAATCCTAAACCTAACCCTAACCCTAATAATAACCCCTCCCATGCCCCATTATATGTCCTCATCCGCTTATCAGCAAGATCATTCGTCCTTTAGTTTTTTGAGATTTGGCTTATCTCACTTAGCATGATATTCTCCAATTTCATCCATTTGCCTGCAAATGCCATAATATTATCATT
This sequence comes from Sciurus vulgaris, assembly GCF_902686455.1. Taxonomy (NCBI): domain Eukaryota; kingdom Metazoa; phylum Chordata; class Mammalia; order Rodentia; family Sciuridae; genus Sciurus; species Sciurus vulgaris. The sequence goes on from NC_136463.1 coordinate 76,579,857, forward strand.
CTTTATGGCGGAGTAATATTCCATTGTATATATATATGCCACAGTTTCTTTATCCATTCATCAATTGAAGGACATCTAGGTTGGTTCCACAATCTGGGTATGGTGAATTGAGCAGCTATGAACATTGATGTGGCTGTATCTCTGTAGTATGCTGATTTTAAGTCCTTTGGATATAGGCCAAGGAGTGGGATACTGGGTCAAATGGTGGTTCCATTCCAAGCTTTCTGAGGAATCTCCATAGTGCTTTCCAGAGTGGCTGCACTAATTTGCAACCCCACCAGCAATGTATGAGTGTACCCTTTTCCCTACATCCTCTCCAACACCTATTGTTGCTTGTGTTCTTGATAATCACCATTCTAATTGGGGTGAGATGGAATCTTAGGGTAGTTTTGATGTGCATTTCTCTTATTACTAGAGATGTTGAACATTTTTTCATATATCTGTTGATTGCTTGTATACCTTCCTCTGTGAAGTATCTGTTCATTTCCTTAGCCCATTTGTTGATTGGATTATTGGTATTCTTGGTGTAGAGTTTTTTTTAGTTCTTTATAGATTCAGAATATTAGCGCTCTATCTGAAGTATAAGTGGCAAAGATATTCTCCCACTCTGTAGGCTTTCTCTTCACATTACTGATAGTTTCCTTTGTTGAGAGAAAGCTTTTTAGTTTGAATCTGTACCAGTTATTGATTCTTGCTTTTATTTCTTGTGCTATGGGAGTCCTATTAAGGAAGTCTGATCCTAAGCCAACAAGGTGAAGATTTGGACCTACTTTTTCTTCTATAAGATGAAGGGTCTCTGGTCTGATTCTGAGGTCCTTGATCCATTTTGAGTTGAGTTTTGTACAGGGTGAGAGATAGGGGTTTAGTTTCATTCTGTTGCATATGGTTTTCCAGTTTTCCTGGCACCATTTGTTGAAGAGGCTATCTTTTCTCCATTGCATATTTTTGGCCCCTTTGTCTAGTATGAGAAAATTGTATTTATTTGGGTTTGTGTCCATGTCCTCTATTCTGTACCATTGATCTACCTGTCTATTTTGGTACCAATATCATGCCATTTTTGTTATTATTGCTTTGTAATAGAGTTGAAGATCTGGTATTGTGATACCCCCTGCTTCGCTCTTTCTACTGAGGATTGCTTTAGCTATTCTGGGATTTTTATTCTTCCGATTGAATTTCATAATTGCTTGCTCTATTTCTGTAAGGTAGGTCATTGGGATTTTAATTGGAATTGCATTGAATCTGTATAGCACTTTAGGTAGTATAGCCATTTTGACAATATTAATTCTGCCTATCCAAGAACATGGGAGATCTTTCCATCTTCTAAGGTTTTCTTTAATTTCTTTCTTTAGTGTTCGGTAGTTCTCATTGCAGAGGTCTTTCACCTCTTTTGTGCGATTGATTCCCAAGTATTTTGTTTTTTTCGATGCTATTGTGAATGGGGTGGTTTTCCTATATTCTCTTTCTGAAGATTCATCAATTATGTATAAAAATGCATTGGATTTATGAGCATTGATCTTGTAACCTGCTCCTTTACTGAATTCATTTATGAGTTCTAAAAGTTTTCTGGTGAAATTTCCACGTTCCTCTAAATATATAATCATGGCATCCGTGAACAGGGATAGTTTGAGTTCCTCTTTTCCAATTGGTATCCCTTTAATTTCTTTGGTTTGTCTAATTGCTCTGGCTAGAGTCTCAAGTATGATGTTGAATAGAAGTGGTGAAAGAGGGCATCCCTGTCTTGTTCCAGTTTTTAGGGGGAATGCTTTCAGTTTTTCACCATTTAGAATGATATTGGCCATGGGCTTAGCGTAGATGGCCTTTACAATGTTAGGGAATGTTCCCACTATCCCTATTTTTTCTAGTGTTTTGAGCATGAAGGGATGCTGTATTTTATCGAATGCTTTTTCTGCATCTATTGAAATAATCATGTGATTCTTAACTTTTAGTCTGTTGATATGGTGAATGACATTTATTGATTTCTGGATGATGAACCAACCTTGCATCCCTGGGATAAAACCCACTTGATCGTGGTGCACTATCTTTTTAATATATTTTCGGATGTGATTTGCTAAAATTTTGTTGAAAATTTTTGTGTCAATGTTCATTAAGGATATTGGTCTGAAATTTTCTTTCCTCGATGTGTCTCTGTCTGGTTAAGGTATCAGGGTGATATTGGCTTCATAGAATGAGTTTGGGAGGGTTCCCTCCTCTTCTATTTCATGGAATACTTTGAGAAGTATTGGAATGAGATTTTCTTTAAAGGTTTAGTAGACCTCGGCTGAGAACCCATCTGGTCCCGGACTTTTCACTCTTGGTAGACCTTTGATGACTTCTTCTATTTCATTGCTTGAAATTGATTTATTTAAATTGTGTTTGTCCTCTTTGTTCAGTTTAGGTAATTCATGAGTCTCTCGATACCTGTTGATGTCTTTGAGATTTTCTGTTTTGTTGGAGTATAGATTTTCAAAATAGCTTCTAATTATGTTTTGTATTTCACTCATGTCTGTAGTGATATTTCCTTGTTCATTCTGAATTTTAGTAATTTGAGATTTCTCCCTCTTTATCTTTGTTAGTGTGCCTAAGGGTTTATCAATTTTGTTTATTTTTTCAAAGAACCAACTATTTATTTTGTTAATTTTTCCGATCATTTCCTTTGTTTCAATTTCATTGTTTTCGGCTCTGATTTTAACTATTTTCTGTCTTCTACTACTTTTGGTGTTGGTCTGCTGTTCTTTCTCTAGGGCTTTGAGCTGTAGTGTTAAGTCGTTCATTTGCTGATTTCTACTTCTTTTGTTGAATGCGCCCCATGAAATAAATCTTCCTCTAAATACTGCTTTCATAGTGTCCCAGAGATTTTGATATGATGTACCTTTGTTCTCTCTTATCTTTAAGAATATTTTTATTTCCCTCCTGATGTCTTCTGTTATCCATTTATCATATAATAGTGTATTATTTAATCTCCAGGTATTGGAGAAGTTTCTGTTTTTTATTCTGTCATTTATTTCTAATTTCAGTCCATTTTGATCTGATAGAATATAAGGCAGTATCTCTATCTTCTTGAATTTGCTATCAGTAGCTTTGTGGCATAAAATATGGTCTATTTTAGAAAAGGATCCATGTGCTGCTGAGAAGAAAGTGTATACATTCTTTGTTGGATGGTATATTTTATATATGTCCATTAAGTCTAAATTGTTGATTGTGTTATTGAGATCTATGGTTTTTTTATTCAATTTTTGTTTGGACGATCTATTCAGCGGTGAGAGAAGTGTGTTAAAATCGCCTAGTATTATTGTGTTGTGGTCTGTTTGATTTCTGGAAATGGGAAGGATTTGTTTGACGTACGTGGATGAGCCAATGTTTGGGGCATAGATATTTATGATTGTTATATCTCGCTGATTTATCCTTCCCTTAAGCAGTATGCAATGTCCTTCTTTATCCCTTCTGACTAGTTTTTGTTTGAAGTCCACACTATCTGAAATGAGGATGGATATTCTAGCTTTTTTGCCTTGTCCATGTGCGTGGTATGTTTTTTCCCATCCTTTCACCTTTAGTCTATGGGTATCTCTTTCTATGAGATGAGTCTCTTGCAGCCAGCAAATTGTTGGATCTTTCTTTTTAATCCAATCTGCCAATCTATATCTCTTGATTGATGAGTTCAGGCCATTAATATTCAGGGTTATTATTGTGATATGATTTGTATTCCCAGTCATTTGACTCATTTTTGTTTTTTGACATGATTTGGTTTCTCCTTTATTTGGCTATTCCTTTAGGTTAGTTCCTCCCATTTCTGATTTGCATCGTTGTTTTTCATCTCTTCCTCATGGGATATTTTGCTGAGAATATTCTGTAATGCCGGCTTTCTTTTTGTAAATACCTTTAGCTTTTGTTTATCATGGAAGCATCTTATTTCATTGTCAAATCTGAAAGTAAGTTTTGCTGGGTATAAGATTCTTGGTTGGCATCCATTTTCTTTCAGGGCTTTGTAAATGTTGTTCCAGGCCCTTCTACCTCTTAGGGTCTGGATTGAGAAATCTGCTGATATTCTTATTGGTTTCCACCTAAATGTAATTTGATTCTTTTCTCTCACAGCTTTTAAAATTCTGTCTTTATTTTGTATGTTAGATATTTTCATAATAATGTGCCTTGGTGTGGGTCTGTTGTAATTTTGTATATTTGGAGTCCTATAAGCCTCTTGTACTTGGTTTTCCATTTCATTCTTCAGATTTGGGAAATTTTCTGATATTATTTCATTGAATAGATTGTTCATTCCTTTGGTTTATTTCTTTAAGCCTTCCTCAATTCCAATAATTCTTAAATTTGGCCTTTTCATGATATCCCATAATTCTTGTAGATTCTGTTCATGATTTCTTACCATCTTTTCTGTTTGGTCAACTTTGTTTTCAAGATTAAATATTTTTTCGTCAATGCCTGATGTTCTGTCTTCCAGGTGTTCTATCCTATTGGTTATGCTTTCTATGGAGTTTTTAATTTGGTTTATTGTTTCCTTCATTTCAAAGATTTGTGTTTGGTTTTTTTTCAGTATCTCTAACTCTTTATTGAAATAATCTCTTCCTTCCCGTATTTGCTCTTTTAACTGTTGATTGGTGCAAACATTTAATGCCTGCATTTGCTCTTTCATCTCCTCCTTCAATGCCTGCATTTGCTCTTTCATCTCCTTGTTCGCTTCCCTGACTGTTTTAATTGTGTACATTCTGAACTCCCCTTCTGACATTTCTTCTGCTGTGCTGTCATTGCGTTTTATTGATATAGTATCTAGGTTTGTTTGGGACATTTTCTTCCCTTGTTTTCTCATATTCATCAGATGTCAGTGGTACTCTGAGATATTGCAGATTTGCTCTATTGACTTATAGTGTCCCTGTAGATTTCCAGTGTATCACCTCCCAGCCTTCAGTAGCCTGAAGTCTTGGAGGAACTTAATAATGCAGTGCTTCCAAAGAAAGCTGCCCCTAGCCCGCTCAGTAGTTCCAGGGCTCAGAGCTGGCTCTGTGTGGAAAGGCTCTCACTGGGGGTCCTGCTGCGAGGAGCCTGCTGTCAGAGAGAGTAGGGCTGCTCGGGGAAGTCCCTGGCTGCCCTGTCCTGGTCCTTGAAGCTGCCTGCGGGCCGGAGCTCCCCACTGGCTCTGGGACTTGGAGCTGGTTCTGTGCAGAAAGGCTCTCACTGGGGGGCCTGCTCCAAGAAGCTGGCCATGTGGCAGTAGCTCACCGCTGGAGGGAGCAGGGCTACCTAGGGAAGACTCTAGCTGCCCTGCCCTGCTCTGAGAAGCCCCCCTGCCACCTGGGCCGAGCTTCACCTGGTAGAGGAGACTTACCCCGTGGCTCTATTTTAGTCCGAGTCTCTCAGTGCCTCCCCTTCTTGAATCCTGGGTTCTGGAGCCACAGGAGATGCAGTCACCCTCTAGTCTGCCATCTTGGATTGCCACGTGGAAAGTAGTTTTTATCTTTTTAATATTTCTTTTTCAATTGAAGAAGTATCAAATTCTATATGATTGATTTGCCTAAGTTGTATTAAATTAAGTTTAATTACAGTCAGGTTAATTTGCAGATTTTTTTTTGTTCCTTCCAACGTTTTCCTTCCCCTGTTATTATTCACTTTTCAGTAAATGCAGTCATCATGGTTTAGCTTCAAGGTTCTGTTTACAAATGGCTTCATGGAAAAACCAAACACTTTCTCACACTTGCAAGCAGGCATTACAGAGCCAATGTGGATTATTTTAAAATGTAGGTAGAGTCCCAGGATTCTTGAAGAAAGTGAATTATTCTGAAAAATACTCAGGCCACAGTCCTCTCCTCTTTTTGACTAAGGAATAAGTGAATCCTAGTGCTCCTGTTGACTCTGGGACGCCTGATTGGACTGGTTGCCAAGTCTTCAGACTTGGTCAATGCTGGTTCATTGGCCTGATGTTCCTCTTAGCTGTATCATGTAATAAGTGAAAGAAGTACTTGCTTTGATTTACTTTAACTTAAAGAAATAGTTACCCAGAAATGTTTAAAATTTTATTTCTCTTTTCACTGAAAATAGAATTCTCTGGAATTATTCCAGTTATTTAAAATTAACGCCACCTCAATATCAGCTCGACTCTTGATGAATCCTGTCTTAACCATTTACTGAGTGATGCTGCATAATTGAGCTTTGCTGACTTTGAGGCTCAGTTTTGATATCTGTAAAAAGAACAATAATACTTTACAAGGTCACAATGAAAATAAAATTAAAGGAAGATCATATAAGTGTATGGTAGATACAAGTAATTTAAGAGAGGTAATAAATGTCATAGTCTAGCATGTGTTTTATGTTAAAAACATCTATCTAGTGACTATAATATAATAGGAATTGCTCTGTACTCTTTGTTTGGGTTAACTCATTAAATTGTCACTACTTTTTCAAATATGCAGTTATCTTCATTTATAGCTACTGGCCTACAGAGAAAGCTCACAGATCTGAACCAAAATTCATAGGGTACTAGACAGCATGATTTCCATACTTCCTCTTACCACTGACCATATGTCATTCAATCTCTTTTGTTCCCCATGCAGGAGGTACTAATATACTCAGAATTTTACAGAGAAGGTGATGCTGTCACAAGAAAGTCAGGTAAGTATGTGCAAAGTCCCACTGTCAAGAACCACTAGACTGAAGAGGCTTGCTGAGTCCAGGCACAGACTTTACCACTATGCCCTATTGCTTTTTGATCAGTGACACCAAGTGATTAAAGGAATTGAAAGAACACATGTTCTTAGAAATCACCTCTGATGCAACTTTATTTTTTATGCATATGCGGCTCACAGCCAGGGACATCTGTAACAGTGCCCAGGATGGATAAGGGGCTGGAGCTCTCAACCTCCTCCTTTCACACTGAGCAGTCCCCATCACACACACATCACCACACTCAGATTCATGCTGAAAACTCAGTACTCAGTTGCAAAGCAGAGATAAATAGGGAGTTAATTGGTTTTATACATCTCAATTGGGATATTTGTTCATGTGAAAAAAACTCACTACATTAAATGTAATTTGATTTAGAAATATTTTTCCTCGAAAGGATTCTAAATAATGTCCCCATATTCTATGTAATAAAGGCAGAAGGGATGATATTTCCTATTAAGCTCTTGAAAACATCTTATCTGTAAATTATTTTGCCAAATTTAAAGCAATAAATTCCATAGAAGCTAATGTGGATATTGGGAACATACTGTTTGTTCACAAAGAGGGACAAAGAAACCATATAAACATAATCATCATCTTGTAAGAAAACCTTCCTGAGGAAAGGGGTCTTTGCAGATCTGTTTGCTGAGGTAATTGACTGCTGAGTATTTGTAAAAATATTTTACCCATTTTAAATTTTTCTGTGTAACTCAAACATGGGCTAGGTATTCCTAACACCTGCCTCCCCATAATATCCTATATCTAAACCTTAACATGTGAAATTTTAACTGCTTGTTTATTTAACTGTCTTTGCTACTTCCTTGAGGTCAGTGACTTCCAGTAAGTTATTTCTGTGTCCCCGAAATCTTGCCTCTGCCTGAGAATTATGCAAGAAAAGCTCATAGTTGATTAGTTACAATTACAGAGTTGACCAGGCAGGGGCCATAAACCCATTAGATATCATGAAGGAAAAGAAAATGAAGACAAAAACATCAGGAGACATGTTTTCTGCATACAAAATAACTCGATCTGAATGATTCTCAGTCATATTAATTTTTTATTTCCCCAATGAATAAGATTTTGAAGGAGACAGAGGTATAACTAAATGGTAGAGGGCTTGTCTAGCACTCACAAGGCCCTGTTTGATCCCCAGCACTGTAAAACTAAGTTAATTAAAATAAATTGAAATTTTATGATATAAATAGCTTACCAAATCTGCATTGTTTACGATACACTATGTGAAAATTTATGTTTTAGTCACTCAGATGGTAGTCATATTTGAAATATACATTTCATGTGTATTATCATAAAAGATTTAAGTTAACTTGTTTAATCATACAAACACAATTTTGTGTTATTTCAGAGACTGGGAGAAAGCTAGCAAGTCTCCTTTTCCTATTTTTGCTGCTGTGATGCTGTGCCCTACAGAAGGGTGACCCCATGTCCTGGTGTGAGTACAGGTGATGTCATCTTCCCTAGGTTAAATTTCCAAATGATGTCACTGCTGTATTCTGCTTATCAAGAAACTGAAGTTAATGATAATATATTTGGCTTATACCAGCTTCATTTGAGTTTTATAGGGTAGAAAGACAGGCATTCTAAGGCTCATTTGTACCATTTCTCCATCAAGTCTTCCAAATAATCTCACTTTCAACCAAAATATCTTTGATTATTCCCTTTGAAAATCCATTGTTCCATATCTCTTCTACAAAATGCCTTTTTTTCCACAATAGTTATTGATCATGAAAAAAATAAAAAGAAAATAGTCTTTTCTAACACAGAGATCATTTATGTTTGTCTCTCCAGCTATAAAAAATTTCCAGTCTGCTATGGTTTAAATCTGGGGTGTCACCCCATGAAGATGTGGTTTCCCAACAAAGTAATATCCAGAGATGAGACTTTGGGGAAGTGATTGGTTCATGAATGAGCTAGCATTATTAATAGATCAGTCCATTTAATAAACTAATAATAGAATACTTGGAGGTGGTGGAAACTCTGTGTAGCTGGGCCATGATTAGAGCCTAAATTTAGTTAATGGGGTAATGTCCTTGGATACTACATCTTATTCCTACTTCCTTCTTCAGTTTCTCTCTTTGCTTCCTGACTGCCATGATTTGAGTTACTGTTCTCTGCTGTGACTATCCTCCATATTATTCTGCCTCATCTCAATCCCAAAGCAATGGAGTCTGCCAACTATGCAGTACAACCTTGCTTCACTTACTCCCTGAAGACATGACCAGGCACTGAGCTGTGTCCCATGGATAAGGAAACAAAATCCAAGATGTTTCTTGCCTTCCAGAGGGTTATGTCTAATTGAAGAGAAACATACACAGATTTCTGCAGTTCATTATATGGTCAGTGACTGATTCAGAGTTTAGGCAATACATGTTACAGTTGTATAGAAGTGGGAAAGATTTTTAAAGTACAGTTTAAAAAAAATCACCTACAGTCTTTGTGCCTAGAACTTGGATTCCCATCAAAGTATGATGTGGGAAACTGAGCACCATTCATGTGGTTTCAAAATGCCCATAGTTCATATACCCTAACTAATGAACCATTGGATGTTGGATGCCCTCCTTTTCTTGGAATGTATCTGGACAATCTCAGTTTAGATTTCTCTTGTACTTGAAGCATGTTCTCAACACAAAATGGTAGTTTGTGGAGCAATTGCAGAATCTAAAATAAATTTGGAGGAATTGGAACCTCTGTCATGGAGATTGGTCTATATGGCTGGAGTTGAATCAGAAGTGATTTTTACAAGAGTTTCCTCAATGTAAAACAGGTTACATATTTGGCATTCTGAACACACTTTTCTATAGAAATAATATGCAAATCCAGTTTATTTTTCAAACTTATTTAACAAAACACATTTAGTCATTCATATACCATAAGAGGAGGAATGCCGCACTATTTTAAAAGGTCAGTTCAATGTTTAGCAATGTTTCTCAGGAGAAATGCAGATACAGCTCTTCTTTGAAATATCAGAAAGTTTGCTATGGAATTCAGGGGAAGATGTGTAATCAGGAATCAAGAATATTCTTGAGCTAGTCTGTGGGGGAAATTGTTGAGTGAAAAGCATCCAAATAGGAGGAGAGTCCAGTTTGGAAGCAGAGTCACTAGCACTTGTAAGTACATTTATAAGAAACCATTTATAAGTACAATTTGGCAGCAAACAGAGGCAGATGATTGTGAACTCACAAAGGAAGTTGCCAGCCTGACCCAGCAGTTCTACTGTGGGCCCAAGTGTACATCTGGATCAGTGTAACTGAAATAGGCACAAAGAGAATTTTCCCTAGGGCATCCAAACTTGGGATACCAACAAAACAGAGATTCTGTTGTCACCAGAGTCCCGCAAAAGCTATCGGGAAGACACCAATAATGGCCAGACAGGAGTGTCTGCACTCCAGATCTGAACCTGAATAATTTACATCCATATTATTGAATGTGAAACTACAGAGGATTAGACTGTAAAAGTGGAATTTATGGGATGCTCCGTAGATCCAGCTATTCAGCAGAGATCAGCATCTCCCAGCAACAGAGGTTATGGATCGAATCTCAAATACCCACCTGTAGAGTTTGAAAGTCCAGTCAAAACTAAATCCCTCCTACTGGAACTTTTAATTTTGAACTCTGCACCAGTCCTGCTACAGGAGTACACAACTTGTCAGCACTCCCTAGACGATCCCATCCTACCCTGGGAGTCAGGGAGCTGAGAGCTGCCACAACCAACGTTAGTTCCTAGTCACAATGCTGGCAGGTTGGTGAGGATCACAAAGATGTTGGACTTAACAACCCCCAGCACTTGGTCTAAAGGCTACAGAGACCAAAAATAAATAAAAAGAATAAAAATTCATCCTTGCCAACAGTTTTGACCACCTTAGGAGAAATAAGCCCTTTCTTTATCATCACGAATTTTTATCTTTTTTCCTATCCTATCCCCATTTTGACTCTTTTTTAAATTTAATATTTAAAAAGTTTTAGAATTTCATGTCATTTGATTATATTTTACTTTTTCCATTCTGTAAGTTTGTGGGGGGGTCGGAGTGTGTGGGTGGGTATGTTCTTACTGTACGGGTAGGTTTAAAAATATATATATATATATATATATATATATGTTCATATAATTTTACTTTTATTTTAATTGCTTTTTCTTCATGTGTTTGTGCTTTAGCTTTCGTTTGATTTATGTGGGATTAAATTATATGTGGGTTTGTGTTGTTTTCATCTTACATTTGTTTGTTTCTTTGTACCTTGGTTTTCATTCCTTTTATTGCCTCTTCTTCACTCTGTTCCCCAAGTGATAGCCAAATTTTCGTGCTCCCTCTTCAGTATTTTATTACTGTTAGTTATTATTATTCCTCCTCTTCGATAGCTGTAATCTGTTAATATTTCCTGTCTCTTTTCTGTTCACTTTTTAAATATTTCAAATTTTCCCTTGCCTTTCTATTCATTTTTCACTTAAAAACCACAATTCCAATATCTGATATAATTACATAGTTTATACAATTTCAGTACAGTGAGTGATGTAGTAGAAACCTGAAGCTTAACACCTGATCTAGCTCATGGTAGTTTGTTGTTGGTGCTGATGCTAACTGCTAACCTTACTATTCCTATACAGGTGACAATTAGTGTCAGAGACACTAAAGTAGACACCAGACATTTATCTTAGGACCGTACATTTGTTGCTGACATTATTACTACTTCTGGCTCCCCTCTTCCTCTAAGAGGGGATGGAAAGTGGTTAGAACACTTCAAGTTCATGGAGTAGAAATTCTTCTGTTGAGCAACCCTCAAAACTCAGTCAACTAACAGCAAACCTCACACAGCACACATTCTAGCTCCATTCAAGCCTTAACAATATTTCAACACATAGTATAGAGGAGACAAAATCCTCAAACTAATAACGAGGCCCTAAGTGAGACAACCAGAGAGGAACCTCAGGTCTTACTGTGGGACATCCGTTCATACTTTAAAAACAGAGAAAAGTCCCAGAACATAAAATACAGTTGCTTACAAAAATGCTTTAAAGAGGAAGGGGAATCCGTGTCAACTGACCACAATTCTAATCCCTCTGAAAATATGAGGAAACAGGCAAACAAATCTCTCCACAAAATTCAAAATACTGCAGCAAAGGATCCCATAGATATGGAAGTGGATGAAATTCCAGAGAAAGACTACAAAAAACTAATCATCAAAATGTTCAATGAACTAAAAAAAGATTAAAGGAATGAATTAAGAAAAGAATGATGGGAGATGAAAGATCTTTTCAATGAAGAAATAGAAATATTGAAAAGAAGCCAATTAGAACTCCTAGAGTGAATCAAATTAAAAACTCACTTGAATGTGTGGTGTGGTGGTGAACGCCTAATAATCACAGCGACGCTGGGTGATGAAGCAGGAGGATTCCAAGTTCAAAGCCAGTCTCAGCAACTTAGCAAGACCCTAAGCAACTTAGAGAAATTCTGCTTCTAAATAAAAGAGTTTAGAAAGATCTGGGGATATGGCTCAGTGGTTAAGCATCTCTGTGTTCAATCCCTGGTAACAAAAATATAAAATAAAAATTTCACTCGAAAGTATCACCAACAGGTTATATTGCGGAGAAAGCGAACTTCAGTGAAATTCAGGCCTTGAAGACAAAATTTTGGACCTTGAAGACAGTATATATAGTCTTGAATATTTAGTATTGAATAAGGAAAAAAAAAAGAAAACTCATTATCTAATTATCTAAATATATAAGAACTCTGGGACAGCATCAAGAGAACAAATCTGAGAGTCATTGTAATACAACAGGTTACAGAGATATAGGTGAAAAGCATTAAGGACATTGTCAGTGAGATAGTAGCATAAAATATTTCCCATATTAGAAATGAGATATTCACATACAAGAACCATACAGAACCCCAAATAGACAAGATCAAAACAGAACCTTTCCATGACACACCATAATCAAAATATCTAACATAGAAAATAAGGAAATAATATCAAAAACTGCAAGAGAAAAATTTGATGTCAAATTTAGAGTCAGACCAAAAAAGGTTCATTTGTGACTTCTCAATTCAGACCTAAAACTCAAGGGGAACCTGGAATGAGATAGTCCAAGCTCTAAAAGAAAATAATTGCCATCCAAGACTGCTATATGCAGCAAAGTAATCTCTCAAAACTGATGGGAAAAAACCCTCCATGATAAGGATAAATTAAAATAATTCACAACCACTAAGCCAATACTACAAAGAATACACAAAGTTATACTGTAGACAGAGAAACCCCCCAAAATCCCCACTTTCCCAAAGAGATGAAAATTACTAGAGGAGCAGCAAACTAAATGAAAATAAAGACAGGATTAAATATATCAAATGAACCAAAATGGCAGGAAACAACAAACATGTATCAATAGTAATGCTGAAAATAACAGGTTTTGACCACATAAATTAAAGGACATAGATTGGTAGAATGGATTAAAAAAATCCAACCATATATAGTTTGCAAAAATTCATGCCATAGATGAGACATCCATAGACTGAAAGTAAAAAGATGGAAAATAATTCCATTTAAATAGAGTCCAAAAATAAGCACTAGTAAATATTCTCAACTCCGACAAAATAGATTTCAAGTAAAAATTAATCAGAAGAGACAGAGAAGGCCACCACATACTGATAAAAGTAACAATCTAATAAGAAGTTTTAGCAATAAAAAGTATACTTGACTCAGATGTCAGTGTACCTAGTTACATTAGAAACACACACAAAAACAAACAAAAAACACACACAAAACTTTCTTAACATTAAATACCAGATACAGCCAAATATAAGAAAATGAAGTTATTTCAACACACCCTTAACACCAATAGGTTGATCACCCAAATATTAAATCAGTAAAGATATTTTTGACCCAAATAATACAATAAATTAAATGAACTTAATAGATGTCTACAGAATTTTTCCTTCAAAACAGTTGAACTTACTTTCTTTTACTTTCCTTTCAACAGCTTATACTTTTTTACTTTCCTTTCAACCTAAACCGTATTATAGGACACATTGTAAGTCTTAGCAAATAAAGTATATATTTGGTGTTCTATATGGCTCCTATATGTGAATGTCTACCTCTTTTCTAATATAAGAAAATTTTTATGCTACTGTCTCACTGAAAATGTTCTTAGTGCCTTTCACTCCTATCTCCTTAATCTAAAATTCATACGGAAAAAATAAGAAACTCAGAATAGCTAACACAATCCTGAAGAAGGAGGGTGATGCAAGACATACCACAATACCTCATCTCAAAAATACTATAGAACTAAAGAGAAAAAACACAGTATTTAATTGGCATCAAAATAGACATCATAATCCCAGCGGCTTGAGAAGCTAAGGCAGGAGGATCTCTAGTTCAAAGCCAGCCTCAGCAATGGCAATGCACTAAGCATCTAAGTGAGACCCTGTCTCTAAATAAAACACAAAATAGGGCTGGAGATGTGGCTCAGCGGTTGATTGCTCCTAAGTTTGATCCCTGGTAGCCATCCTGCCACAAAAAAATTAGACATGAACACAATTGGAATAAAATAGAAGACACGGTGCAGGGGGTGGAGGTGCTGGGGATGTGGCTCAGTGGTTGAATGCCCCTGAGTTTAATCCCCAATAGCCATTCCCCCACAAAAAATTAGACATGAACACAATTGTAATACAATAAATGACAGGGTGCTGGGGTTGTGGCTCAGTGGTAGAGCGCTCACCTAGCATATGTCAGGCACTGGGTTCAATCTTCAGCACCACATTAAAAAAATAAATAAAGGTATTGTGTCTCTGTACAACTAAAAAGTTTTTTTTTTTTTTAAAATAGAAGACACAGAGGCAAATTCACATATGTACAGCCATCTGATATTTGACAAAGGTGCCAAAAACATATGTTGTCAAAAAGATACCCTTTTTAACAAATGGTGCTGGGAAAACTAGATATCCATATGCAGAAAAATTAAACTAAATTTCTATCTCTTACTCTGCACAAAAGTCAAATTAAAATAGGTTGAAGATTTAGGAATTAGTCTAGAATCTTTGCAAGTGCTAGAAGAACACATAAGGCCAACACTCAATCATATTTTTGCAGGCATTGATTTTCTTAATAAGACCCCTAAAGCTAAAGAAATAAATCCAAATATTAATAAGTGGGATCTCATCAAATTAAAAAGCTATACATAGCAAAGGAGACGATTAAGAGTAGGAAGACAGAACCCACAAAATGGGATATACTCTTTGCCATCTACTCCTTTCATAGGGGATTAATATCCAGAATATATAAAGAACTCAAAAAAGTTTAACACCGGAATCAAACAAACTCACAAACAAAAAACCACAAAGAATGCACTCAACCAATGGAAAAAAAAATTCTACAGAAATTTTTCAAAAGACAGAACACAAATGGCCAACAAATATATGAAAAAAAAATATATTAAACGTCTGTAACAATCAGGAAAATGTAAATCAAAACCGAACTATGATTTCATTCCAAGTCAGTCAGAATGGCTATTATTGAGAATACAATAATAAATGATGGTGAGAGTGTGGGGAAAGGTACACTTACACGTTGTCAGTGGGACTGCAAATTAATGCAACCAATTTGAACAGCAGTATGGTGATTTTTCAAAAAACTAGGAATGGGATCACCATATGACCAGAAGCTATGCCACTTCTTCGTATTTATCTGAAATAAGTAAAATCATCATACTATAGCGATATATCCACATAAATGTTTACAGCAACACAATTCACAATAGCCAAATTTTGGAACCAGCCCAAATGCCCTTCAATAGAAGAATTAGTTAAGGACCTGTGATGTACATACCACAATAGAGTTTTTTTGTTTTGTTTTGTTTTGTTTTGTTTCTGCTGTACTTTCTTTTATTATCACCATAGTCTTTGCATAGAGATACACAGCAATGATAGCAGGTTTCTTTTTTAAAGCTTAGTATTATATATTGAATATCTTTCCCCAGTTTAATTTTACATTACTCTGCCAAGGAAAAAGAATTAAAACTCAAGTTATCTGAAGGCTGGACACCCTTTCATGATTAGCTGGGCTACATAAAAGTTGGTGTCTTTATTTTTCCTGCTATGTAAGCAGATCTAGACCCTAGAAATATGGGACCAGGTTATAATTGTTTCTGAAAAGTGTTCTATGAAATCAGATAGCCTGTTATGAGCCAGGTTCCAAAGTAAGGAAAGTGGTAAGGAAAGGACATTCTCTTTCAGGAAAAAAACCCAGAATTTCTGAAGACTTGCAGTTCATAATTTTTTTCTAAAATGGTTGAAGGAGGGGGTAAAAAATCTTAAAATGAGCTTCAAAGAACTGTCTCTGTGAGGGACCAATAGTTGTCTTGCTGAGGAGGGCTACTGCCAAGGAGGGGGATGACTATGCTGACCATCCCTACCCTCCCCAGCTAAGGAAATAGAAATGGAAAGTTCATTGCCCAGTGGCTGTGAAAGTGAGCTGAAGCTTAAGGAGTACTGAATTCTCTAAGAGGTTTCTTCGAGAAACAGACAACTCAGACTCTTCCTCTCACTTGAGCAAAGAAGTTATTTTTAAAAGCACTTGGGAAGTTCCCTCTCCACCTCAAGGTGGGAAGGTTCAGAGAAGGGAGTCATCAGTACAGCCACCTTTTAGACCATAACGGAATTCCTGAAGGTTGGAGACCCCATAGAAGTGGACAAAGGCTGCTGCCACCACCAGGACGTGGAAAATCTGGTGGGACTGGAACCATATGTCAAACTTCCCTGGAAAAAAGCGCTCAGGAATCCGAGCAGCATAAAAGCCAGTTCCAGTGATGTACAACAGAGCCATGAGGAAGAACCAGCCCATCTGGCCCACTGTGGTGGCCTTGACAAAACCCTCAGTGATAGTAAAGTGCATGGTGGGCACCACACCGCTCAAGCCAAGTCCCAGGAACACTGCTGCTCTTGCTGGCCGATGCTCAGGAGTGGCAAACTGATCCCACTGTGCCACAATGATGGCAGAGATGCCCAGGACACAGATGATGGAGAGGTAGATGAGCCGAGGCTGTGGGGAGCAGTAGAAGGAGTAATAGAGCCAGGGGACAAAGCTCCCCATAATCAGTAGAGCAATCCCTGAATAGTCCAGTTTGGAAAAAGTCTGAGAAACTTTCTCTGAATGACAATAGACAGTGTGGAAGAGCCAGGAGAAGCTGAGGCAGAGCACTGCACTCAAAAAGAACATGCCAAAAACCACTTTCTCCTGAAGAGGGATTATGAAGTATGCATTTGGTCTAAGCATAGTCAAGATTCCCAAAAAGAGAAACAGCACAAAACCAAGTAGATGGGTCCAGATGTTGCCAGTTTCTGTGTGGATGCGGAAGATGCTCTTGAAGCAAGCCCGAAAGGAGGGCATGGGTGGTCTGTGGCCATGTAGCAGATAGTCATTGTCCTTCAGCCAGTCAGGGAGTACCTCATACGGGATGACCTTCCAACGTCCCTCCCAGACCTTATGCACGAACTCCTCCATCTTCTCCATGGCATGGTGGGCCTGCAGGGGAAGCGTGAATACCTGTTCCTCCTCCTCTTCTTCCTGGGGCCCTGGACATGTTTGCTCTTCTTCAGCCTCATTGGGCTTGGCAATTACCGGCTCACCCTTCTCTTCTGGCAGGGGTCCCAGTTCAGCTAGTTCCACCGAGTCAGTTTCCATGTTACTGGTAGAAACCTCACTGCCCTGTGCTCCCACAGATCCTCTGTGGGAAGACATCTAGCTGGCACCTGAGGCCCTTCAGCCTGGGGAAAGGCTGGCTCTCTCAGCTCCAGGGGCAGAGATCTTCCTGTGATGGCAACAGGCCGGGTGGGCAGGCTCTGCTGGGCACCGCGGTCCCCCAGCTACATCCCGCGGCACTGGAAGCGGCCTGAGGCCCAGCGGCCCCCGATCTTCAGCGTCTTTCCCGGCCGGAAGGGGCGCGCGACCACGCGGCGTCACCTCCGCAACAGTTTTAATCACTCTTAAAAGAAGAATGAAATTATGCCATTTTCAAAGTACATGAATGGAACGGGAGAACATCATGCCAAGGGAAATAAGTGAGACTCAGCGAATCAATAATTTAATGTGTTTTCTTATATATGGAAGCAAGAAGAAAATGCCGGGAAAGAGGGGGATATTGAATATCATAAAGACAGGGAGGAGCAGTGGAGCAGGTTAAGGAGATTGAGAGGGACAGAGGAGGGAAGGGAAAGGAGAGGAAATGGAATGGATATTACAAAATCACGCTAAGTGCATGTATAATATATCGCAGTGAATTCTCCTTTGTGTGTATCTATAAAGCGTCAATCAAAAATAAATGAATAAATAACTTAAAAAATGTTCAATAGAGTAGAAGCAGAGGAACATGGGGAGGGAGGTAGAGAGGGAAAGGGGAGGCATGGGGGAACCAAAATGGCATAAATCAAATTCCATGCACCTATGATTTTTTTAAAATGAACTTAACTATTATTTATAACAATAATGCATTAATATAAGGAAAACAAAGAAATGAATATCCATGATTGTCAAACAATGTGTCTTTTCTTCCCCACCATTTCCAGGTCAAATTTTCTGTCTCAAAAATTTTTGGTCCTCTAAGTATCTACTGATCTTCCTCAATTTATAACTTACATTGAAATTGCATTACCAATAAGCTTGTCATATAGGAAAAATATGAACCAATAAATTAATTTAATGCATTTAACTGACTGAACATCACAGTTCAGCAGCACAGCACACTGAACCTGTAGGTTGTTTCCTATCACCATGACTTGGCTACCAGGTAGTTGTGGCTTGCTTCCACTGCCCAGCATCTTGTGAGACCATAAGACCACATATAACTAGCCTCAGGAAAGAGCAAAATTTTAAATTTGAATTACATTTTCTTTATTCATTTGTATACTGACAAGTACTTAGGCTATTTCCATAATGTGATTACGATAATGTGACTCCATCAGGGGAAAAGAAGAATGAAATTATGTCATTGGTAGTGAAATGGGTGGAACTGGAGAACATCATGCTAAATGAAATGTCAGACTGAAAAAGTCAAGGGTCAAATATTTCCTCTCATATGCAGAAGCTTGAGAGAAAAAAGGAGTTGAAAAGTGTGTCTTGCAAAAATGGAAGGGAGATCAGTACAGCAGAAGCAGGGGACCAATGTGGAGTGAAGAGGAAAGGGAAAGGGGAAGAACTGGGAAATGAATTTGACAAAATTACTCTAGGGGCATGTATGACTTTATCACCAATGTGTTCCAATTTAATTCACCGATTTAAATAAGTAAATAATTAATAGAGTACAGGAAAGGGACCCAGGGAGGATGAATGGGATGAAACCAGGAAGTTCTAAGCACTGAAATGGAGCAAACTATGTTATATCCATTTATGAGTATGTCAAAATGAACCACTCTATTGTGCATCACTATAGAGCACTAATAAAAAGCATTCAAATACAGTTGTTAGTGAATATGTGTCACTTTGGTACTACTGTAAATTTGAAAAACCGTGCAATGAATCATGGTAGGTCAGGAACTCTATTTATTAAGATACTGTGGATAGAGCTATAACTTTATTCTTCCAATGTATATTGTTATCTCTTCTTAAACTCTGGATTTCTGTAGCTGTAAAATTAACTGCTACATTCCAGAAATTACCCTAACATTTTAGGGTTAGAAAAAAGTGTGAGACAGATAAGGATCATGATAATCTATTTCCATCATTCCCATTTCTTTCTCTGTATTCCTTTCTATAAGTCTTTGTTAACCATTAACTCTTCTTAATATTTGTAATCACCATAAGTTCTCACTGAAATTAACAGAGAGAGGTACTAAGCTCCATTCCTAGAATACAATACCTGTTCATATATGCTTCTTACCTTGAATAGTTTCATGAGATATAACAATACTATCATTCCTTATAAAGTAATGTGCATACAATTTTTTTCAAATGCTAATGTCTCCTTTTTTATCTTCTCATAGATATCTACTACAATATTTGTAAAATTTATCTTCATGATGATCCTAAATAAGTCACATTATACATTATGTTCTCAATTATTGAAACCATCTCGTCAACTCTTTTGATTGGTGAAGCATCAAGTTGTTATGTTTTGTTTGATGTAATCCAGTACAACATAGTCACAGTGGACTGGTCAATAGTTGAACATCTACTTACCATGGGGCAGTCAGATGACCTAACACTTGTATTGGGAAGTTTTGTCTAAACCTCCTGATCACATGAGAGTAAATATAGTGACCTATCATCCCTGAATTTCAATATGAGTCTGACCTTTTATTCTTTATTCTAAGATTTACCTCTTAGGAAGAGATATTTTTGGCTCTCCCATGAAGACGCCAACCAATTCTGCAACTAAAATTTCTTCAGAATCCACAATAAAATACTTTTAAGAATCTGATCTGTTTAAGGAATAAAGCACTAGAATTTTCTGTGTCTTGCTCAGAAAACTGGATTAACTCTGAAATGAACTCTGCCAAGCACCTAGTCTTGATAATAATTTTTTCAAAATGTGAGAAAGAAAAGATTTGTCAAATATGTCAGTAAAACTATTTCCTTAATGGAGATGGGAAAGTTCAAATACAAGAGAGTCAAAAGAAATAGGGTCTTAAGTACCAGTAGAAACAGAAGAGTGAAACTAGAACTCACAGCAACAAAGAATGTTCAGGATTTGTGGATGTCCTGATGGCTAACTTTAGTCTTCTCATGCCATTTATGGTTGGGAGGGTCAGGATCAGGATGGCATAAAGATACTTATTCTATTACTTTATGCTGTAATTTAACATGAAAATAAATAACCTTCAGAACTCTCTGTCACACTTAAAAGATGGAGATAACATATTTATCATTTATATCTCACTGATTGTGGTGGGATCAAATGAATGTATATTGACTATTACATTGTAAAGTGCACAAAAGACATATTTGTTCTCACAATAATCATTATGGGCCCTCTGACCTCACCTGAATCTCTCCTGAAGCACTCATAGTTCATATCTAAAGGCAGGGGTACATCATTGCCCAGTCTATGATAGTCACTATATGCAGTTGAACTCCAGATCCACATGTGACCTTTTACAGATCATTCCTACATGTGTGATACACAACTCCTGAGTTAAAATGAACTCAAGAAAATGCCTCACTATCCTCCACAAATTATACTCATTTTGTGTTGTTATTAGTACCATCACCATTTGCTAAAGCAGAAAGGAGGGTCTGTTTGACTCCTTTGCCCATTCATTGATTGAGGTTACATGTTTTTCTTTTCTTTTCTATTCTTTCTTTCTTTTTTTTTTTCCTTTTTTTTTTTTTTTGGTATTGGCTTTTTGAGTTTTTTGTATATCTCAGAAATTCCCTTCTTAAAAGAAGAAATACAAATGATCCAGAAATACATGGGAAAAAAAGTTCAACATCTCTAGCAATTAGAGAAATGCAAATTCAAATTTAAACTACTCACTCCACTAAGAATGGCAACTATCAAGAATCCAAGAAACAACAAGTGTTGGCGAGAACGTGGGGAAAAGAAACACTCAGACATTGTAGGTGGGGCTCCAAATTGGTGCAACCACTCTGGAAAGCAATAAGAAATTCCTCAAAAAACTAGAAATGGAACTACCATTTGACCCAGTTATCCCACTCTTCAGCATATATTAAAAAATGTAAAGTCAGCATACTTCAATAACAGTCACATCAATGTTTATAGCAGCATGATTCATAATGGTTAAACTATGGAACCATCCTAGATGCCTACCAACAGATGAATGTATAAAGAAATTGTGATATATATACCCAATGGAATAGAACTCAGCCATAAAGAAGAATGACTTTATGACATTTGCCAGTAAATGAATGGATCTGCAGACTACCATGCCTAAGTGAAATAAGCCAATTCCAAAAAAACAAAGGGAATTTTTTTTGCTAATATGTGAAACTAAGCCACAATAAAGGAGGGGAGAAGAAAAGTTAAATAGATTACACAAAGAGGAAGGAAGGGAGGGGAGGGGACTTGGAATAGGAAGGATAGTAGAATAAATCTAACATAATCTTCCTGTGTACACATATGAAAATAGCTAATTGAATCCCACCATTGTGTCTACCCACAGAATGAGGTTTAATTAGAATAACATATATTCCATTCTTATATAACTTTATCAAAATGCATTCTACTTTCATGTAAAATTAAGAAAAAACAATTTAAAAAAAGACAAAACTAATTACTAACCTCTCTAAATTTATTTCATTCCTTGGGATTTTCATCTTGAGTGATTTAGTAAAATCCTAGATAAATTAGAATGGTAATTCTTCTCTTCTTATTGCCCATTTCAATTTGGTCCCTATAAATCTACTTCATAAGAAAAACTTGAATAAATATGCTCCTATCTATCCTTCTCCTTTTTACACAGATTACTATTTTTCTGAACTACTTTAACATTTTGTCACAAATTTTTCTATCTAGTTTTTTTGCCTTTAATCTTATTCTCAAAACTTTATTCTCCACACTGACACCTGAGTGTGAAACTGTGAACACACATGTAACAGTGTTCCCCTATTTTCAAAACCATTTGATTGTTTCAAACTTTCTTTCATTAAAATCTAAATCCTTTAATTTGGTTTGGAAGAACTTCAGTGAAATGACCTGGCCTTTACCTACCTCATTAGCCCTCTGCTTCAGTTCTTCTAGTACCTTATGTTGCAGTTATATAAAACTTCTTTTAGTATATTGAGTGCATCATGCTCTATTTTATTACTTAGTCACTTGGCATTAGTTGGTTCACTGAATTTTCAACTTACCTATTTCTGGGTTTACTCTCTTCTTTCAGAGATTCACCATCTTTTATTTGTTGTTGTTGTGATTTTGGTACTAGGGATAGAACCCAAGGATGCTTCACCACTAAGCTCCATTGCCAATACTTTTATTTATTTATATATTTAGTTTTATTTTGAGACTGGATCTTGATAAATCTTCGAGGGTCTCACTGAGTTGCCCAGGGGATCTTAAACTCATGGTCCTCCTACTTCAGCCTCCTGAGTCATTGTGATTACATGTGTGCATCACCGTGTCTAGTTAATTAATTTATTTTTTATGTTTAGACAATTTGGAGGGGGAAAGGGTAGTCATTATTAATTATTCTGGATATACATGATAAACTTGGACTCTCTCAGGAAAATAGGAATAATGGTCACTCTACCTTCAACTTATGCTTTATTTCCAGGGTAATTTTTCTAAAGATAATGTGAAAAATGTGTTTCACTATTGACTTAAAAATCATTCAGTAGCTTTCCGATAGTCACAAATTACTGTTTCTCAATATATACAAGGTCATTCAAGTCTACTTTTCCATCTAACTTTCACTATTAGCCCCCTTTTTTGTGAAGTCCCAAGTATTTGTAGTTATCTGGAAATGTCTCATTTTCTTACATCTAAGTCTTGCTATTTTCTTGCTTCCTAAAATACCTTAAACACTGATTCTTTAGTTAAATTCCACCTCACTTTCAAACTTTATTCTCTATTGAAATGACATCCCACTGTCTTGGCCAACATCTTCTTTCTAAAGTTTAAAATAATGTCTGAATTTAAAATAAAATGAAATAGAGCTGAAAGCAGGGAACCATTTGTGACCTAAAAAAAAAAAAAAAAAAAAAAAAAAAAAACTCCAATTGACTTTCCTTAATAGTTGTTTTATCCATCAATTTACACTGTCTATATTTACTTCCACTGTATGTATATACTACCACTGCTATTGTGTTAGTAAGCTGTTTCACTAACTTTTAAATTTTTTATTCACTCCTTTATGATTTATCATACACATTTTCGGCACCTCTGCTTATTTTGTCATGATAAAATTAATATTTTATAGTAACTCACAGAGTTCTTTATAATCCAGCTCTACATACCATCAGCAGACTCCTCTCCTCCACCTTCACCCTTACCCTGCCATTTTTACACACCGAACCCTGTAGTCCCTAGTCTAGATCATTATGAGACGTACAAGACTTTATCATTTTCTTCAATTGTCTGTAGATTCTTGGGCTTTTTGTTGTTGCAGTTGTCTCAATTCCCAGGAAGCATAATCCATGCCCTTCTCTGCCTCTCTCTTCTATGTTCAACATCTCTTACTCTCAAGAGGTGCTGGGGAGTGTCTATTCCGGGTCGCACCCTCAGGGTAAGCCCATTCTTTCTTGTTCACTGAAATGGAAATTGCTACTCCCCACCATTTACCTCATGCCTTCTCCTCCCGTGACTACTTGTCATTACAATTGCCTTAACATCCTTTAAAACCAGTCAGGCAGTCACATTATTTTAAGGAGTGAAATTTATGTTACAGATAAAATAGAAAAATTAAAAAAAGTCAATTATCTTAATGAGTTGCAAGTGTAGAAATAAAAAGGGGCATTTGAAAGGGCTTGCTGAGGTGCCGTGTATGATGGAAATGAGATTCTTACTGCTAAAGTCCAATAGCAGAGAGGCCAACTGTGTCTGAATGCCAAGAACAGGACAGACAACTGTCTTTCCATGTAATGAGTTAACTTTCAAGAAAAGCGTGTGGGGAAGCATGGGGGAGTACATTAGCTAACTGACTGAGCATAGAAAGCTGCATGATGAGAAGAAAAGGTCCAGTTGGAAAGGAAAAGCAGTGGAATAGAAGACGTAGATCCAATAATAGAGCTGACATTCTGTTTCAGGCCACAGACTCCCTCTGGTGTGAAAGAAGGTAGATTCCTGGGGGAAATGAGGTCAGATGCCACAGCCTCAGTTTTCAGGCAATATACATTAAATAAGAAGAGAATATCTATACTTATTTAATCTACTAACTTCATTTCTGGAAACTGGCCTAGGTAACTATAACAGGTGCTTAATGTGAAAGCCTGTTTGTTATGGTTTGAATATTCTTTGCTTTGCTTTGTGTATTTCTGTTATCTTTGCTGGGTTAACTTGGTTTTAACTCAGCAAGAAGACAAGAGTTATCCTGCAAACAGGGCAGATTGATGGTTTTTATCAGAAAAATGGTTAAACTTTATTAGGCCCCTCTTAGTTATTGTTCATGAACTCAATTCACATTATTTTCATCTGCCCCAAACTTCCTTTGAGTCTCTGTAAGTATAAAACTGACTAGAAATGATTAGTAGTAATTTTCATTCACATGCATGTCTTACACATCTTTAAAATTATTTCCTAGGCTGGGTGTATAACTCAGTGCTGAAGCATCTAAATAACATGTATGAGACCCTAGTTTCCATGCCCCATACCCAGGGAAGATAATTTGCACTTCTGTTAGATCAGACCTGAAACACAGACTTCTCT
The DNA here is from genome assembly GCF_902686455.1 of Sciurus vulgaris. Taxonomy (NCBI): domain Eukaryota; kingdom Metazoa; phylum Chordata; class Mammalia; order Rodentia; family Sciuridae; genus Sciurus; species Sciurus vulgaris. The sequence continues at coordinate 76,604,833 of NC_136463.1, forward strand.
GTTCTCACATAACCTGACGGTCCCAAGTTGGTCATCTAATTCCCAGGTCAGATTTCAGAAATCCAGGACTTAGCTGCAATATGGACGTCAACTCGAAGCACGAGAGCCACCAGAAAGAAAGCAATAAAGGCTCCATTCCCACAAACAAGGGAACTGATGTCTGAACAACTTTCTCTCCCCTTTGTCATTTTCATTTTATAATGTTTTATCCCTGTCTGATACATTTTACTTTGTCTATAATTGTTTCAAAAAACCAACCCTAACTTAGGCAGTCTTATTTTATTTTATGTTAGGGAGTTGACCAAGACTTGGATCAGGAGGGATACCAAATCTCTGGATGCTCAACTCCCTTTCATAAAATTTCATAGTATCTTTTCATAACCAACACACATCATCCCACATACTTTAATTTTCTCTAGACTATTTTAACCTCCAATACAATGTAAATCCTATAAAATAGTTATAAAGTTTCACTTAGGGAAAATGATGAGCAAAGGGTCAGTACATGTTCAGTGCAGAGGCAATATTATTTATTTATTTATTTTTTGGAATATTTTAGCTATGAGGTTGAGCAGGCTTCTAACTTTGAAGGAAAGCATTAAAACAACAACAATTAAAAGAAAGAAAGTTCGGATCTGTTCTACATGCCATTGTTAAAATGCAGAATTTGAAGTTGACCTGGTTCCTAAAATGAAGGAATTGTGACATCATCGGATGTGGTAAAAGCACAAGTGCCATAAGATAAGTATGAGAAGTCTTTCTAGTACAATGTTGTCATTGGAATAAAGCACTGAGACAGGGTTCTTTTGGTTTTAAACTCTAAAATGTTTGTGCTATACATATACACCTTATTTAAAAGAATCATCATATTTGCTAAATTCATGGATTTTGAAAAGTTAGGATAGAAAACTTAGGCATGCAATAAACAATTGGAAAATTTGATACATGGTCTTTTCTGTTGTAATTATTTTTCTCAAGATAAGTGATTTGTATTTTATTAAAAGAAATATCAATTTTATTGAATAATATAAAACATCTGCACACATTTTTATAATAGAATAGAATCTTAATCACAAAATCACAAAAATGTCCCAAACTCCTAAAGGTTCTCTCCTGAGTCCTTTTGAGTAATGTGGAAATGGTTCACCCCAGATTTTTCAACTCAGCATAATTCTCTATTGCCAAACTTCCATCTCTGAGGTAGCTCTGACAATAAAGTTTATTCATTTTATTATAAAATACATATTAGTTGCATGTAATTTGGAAAGTGCAAAAAAGTAATAATCAGAGGTATGATCACATTATAAACAAAGTTTGTCTCCTTGGGCTTTTCTATTTCCCAGTTGTAATGTGTAATCTGGATTTTCATCTTGATGGGTTGAGAGACACCTAGAATTAAGAAACTTGTGGGTGTGTCTATGAGAGTGTTTCCAGAGATGATCCACATGAGGAACAGCAAACTAAGGGAAGATATGTACCATGAATGTGGGCACTGTACAATAAGTTGGAGGTCCAGATGGAATAAATGGTGAAGAAAGATGAAACTGGAAGCAGATGAGAGCTCTATTCATTTTGAAAAGGTGCTTCTATTGCTGCTGGCATTGTCCACGAACTTCAAACACCAACTTCCTCACTCTTCAATGTGGACTGTTACCAGTGATTCTCCAGGGAGTTTCCAGGTCTTCAGCCTTGTGGTGGGGTTCAATCATTGGTTTTCTTGTTCTGAGGCTTTAACTTTGAGAACTGAGGAGCTATTGGTTCCTCTGGCTCTACAGATTGCAATATAGCTATTGTGAGACTATCCAATTTCTGATAGTGTAAATCTATATAATAAATCCCGTATTATGGTCATACATATACAGATCATGTTGGTTCTGCTCCTCTAGAGAAACCTGACTAATACACCAATACACTGTGAACATTTTTGCATGTAATGAAATATACTTATTAAACTGTATTAAAATGACTGTATATTATTCTGTTGAAAGATTACTCCATAATTACCTACTCATTTCTTTATTTTTGGAAGTTTTTTTCAAGATGCCATCTGTTAAAAACAATCTTTTATTAAACATGCTCATAAATATTTGATATTTCATATGATACATTTGGTGTGGATTTGTAGAACAACAAAAAACAATAAAAAGAAAACAAATTATCACAAAACATTATTCTTTTTTAAGAATAAATGATTTTCTTTAGCATAAGTGGGTATTCCTATACAAGGGATCAGTCAGGTTAATCATGAGTCTCAATGGTGAGACGTATTCAGACAAATGTTTGCATCAGATTACCTTAGGAGCAGTTGGCATCATGAGGGCATTCTTGTAGATAAACATGTACCCTCCAAACTTAATTGTGGTTAGTTTTAGGATCAAACTTACCCACAGCTTCAATAATTTACAAGAATTCACAGAAACCACTGAGAGGTTATCCTCATACTTACGTACATAGAAAGGATTCATATCAAAATCAGCACTAGGAAAAGACAGAGAAGGCAGAGTCTGACTGACCAACGGGAACAAAGTCAATACTAATTCTGTTTCCAGACCCACAGGCACGACTTTGCATAGGCTTGAAACATTAGAATGTGCTGTCTCTAAACTCAAGGGCCTTCGGTAGACAAAATGTAGTGTTTGAGAAGACAGACATTTCAGGCAGAGAAGATACATGCAACAAAGGAACAAGTTCTGGAAGCTACCATTAAGAACACAGTATAAACAATCCTGAGAGTTGGGGGTCATTCTGAAGGAGGTAAATGATATGGAGAAGTTATGGATTATCTGAGAAATTCCAAAAGAACACCTGACAAGGACTGTATTCTTGGTCAAGTAGCTAAGTCCTTGGGTTAGTATTACACAGTCTTTCTCTTTCATTCTTCCTCTGGATTTTAATTAATGTTTAAAAACATAAAAATTTATAAATGTAACTAGGGTAGTGTGCTGTTTTAATACATGCATATATTAGATCATGTTTAAAAGTATTTAAACATATCTATCTTCTTAAAAGTGCATCATTTCTTTCTGGTCAAAGCTTCAAAAAATTCTTCTAGTTCATACTGTGTCTTCCTTTACCATTTTTGTTTCTTTTTAATGGGGAATTGAACTCAGTGGCAATTTGAAACAGAATAATATCCCTAGCTTTATTATTTATTTATTTTTAAAATTTTTAGACAGGGTCTCATTGAATTTCTAAGACTGGTCTCGAACTTGGAATCCTCCTGAGTCACTGGAATGACAGGTGTGCTCCACCACACTCTGCCTAACTCTTCCTTCTATTTCTCTTTCTTCCTTTTTCTTTCTCCAATAATTCTTTAGTGATTATCATTATCTATTCCTGCACTTAAAATTAGGTATTCAAATATGAATAAATCATAACTTTTGCCCTCGAGAACAACATCGCAATCTTTCGAGACATAAAGAGATACACAAATAATAACTACACAATATGGTAAAAGTAAATCTTCAAATTGGTCCTTGAGCACAGAGGAGTGGCAGCTAACCCAGTTAGAGGGATAAGGGGAGTAGAAGTCTTTGCATAAGAAGTGGAATAAATAAGTTGTAATGATTAGTCAGAGTTAGAGAAGGAAAAGGTGAAGCAAACACAAAAAAATTGAGAGAGCAGATCTCATGATTATAGTCACACACAGAAAAGGAAGAAAAAAATAAACGCAGATGAAACAACTAGCAGTCACCAATCATATAATTATCCACCAGGTGCTGTCATACTATATCATATTTATTACCTTAGGGTTTTTTTTAACTGTCAATCACTAAGAACCATTTGTTCTTTCCTGTTTTTTATCTGTTGCATTGATTGTAATTCTACCTGGCATTACCAATGAATAGCTTGTTCCACATGGAACTTAACACATAAATTTGACAATGCATAAACCAATCTCTATCCTGTTCAGTAAGAAATATCTTCTGATCACAAATAGGCAATGTAAAATTACTGAAAATATTTAAACTTCCTCTCAATGACTTCACCTTTCTTGAACCCATAACTAACAATGCTCAGCAGACAGGTACACTTCTTGGAATGTGACCTGTGAGGTTGCACAATATGCCACGCTTCTAAGACACTCATGCTTGGTTTAATGCTCAGCTATCTACTTCTTTTTTATTATTTGTTATCTTTAGATATGCATTGCAGTAGAGTATACTTTAACATATTATATATGCATGGAGTGTAACCCATTCTGTTTACAACCCATTCTTGTGCCTGTGCATGGTATGGAGTTACCTTGGTTATGCATTCATATATCAGCATAGTAAAGTTATATCCAATTCATTCTACTCTCTTTCCTATTCTCATTTTTTCTCCCTTGACTTCATTCCTGTTTGTCTAATCCAATGAATTTCTACCCTGTCTTATTTGGGGTTAGCATCCATATGTGAGAGAGAACATTTCAGCCTTTTGTGTTTGGGGACTGGCTTATTTTACTTAGCATGATAGTCTCCAGTTTCGTCCATTTACCAGAAAATGCCATGATTCATTCTTCTTTATGACTGAGTAATATTCCATTGTGTATATATACCATATTTTCTTTATCCATTCCTCTGTTGAAAGGTACCTAGATTGGTTCCATAACTTGGCTCTTGTGAATTGAGCTGCTATGCACTGATGTGGCTGTAACTCTACAGTATGCTTATTTTAACTCCTTTGTGTATAAGCCAAGGAGTGGGATAACTGGGTCAAATGGTGGTCCCATTCCAAGTTTTCTGAAGAATCTCCAATTGCACCAATTGGTGCAAATTGCACCAATTTACAGTCCCACCAGCAACGTATGAGTGAACCTTTTTCGCCACATGCTTACCAACATATATTGTTACTTATATTCTTCATAACTGTCATTCTGACTAGAGTGAGATAGACTCTCAGTGTAGTTTTAATTTGCATTTCTCTAATTGTTAGAGATGATGAATGATTTTTCATGTATTTTTTTAAGCATTCACATTTCTTCTTCTGTGAAGTGTCTGTTCAGTTCCTTTGCCCATTTATTGATTGGGTTGTTTCTTTTGTGTTAAGGTTTTTTGAGTTCTTTGTGTATCCTGAAGATTAATGCTCTGAGGTGCAGGTGGTAAAGATTTTCTTCCATTCTGTAGAGTATCTCTTTACATTACTGATTTTTCTTTTGCTATTTAAAAGTTTCTAGTTTGATACCATCCATTTATTGATTTTTGATTTTACTTCATGCCCTTTAGGAATCTTATTGTGGAAGTCCATTCTTGAGCCAATGTGTTGGAGAGTTAGGTCTGCTTTTTCTTTTAGTAGGCTAGTTTTCAGTCTAATGCCTAGATCCTTGTCCACTTTGAATTTAGTTTTGTGCAGGATGAGAAGTGTTCAATTTCAGTCTACTACATGTGGATTTCCAGTTTTCCAACACTGTTAAAGAGGCTAACTTTTCTTAAAATGCCCTTACTACCAAAAGCACTATAAAGATTTAATGTAATTTCCATTAAAATTCCAATGATGTTCTTCATAGAAATATATAAAGCAGTCATGAAATTCATTTGGAAAAATAAGAGGCCCAGAGTAGCCAAAAAAAAAAAAAAAAAAAAAAAAAATCTTAGTGGTAAAAGTGACAAGGAGGCATCACAATACCAGACAAATTATACTACAGAGCTACAGTGACAAAAACAGCATGTTATTGGTACAAAAATAAACTTGAATATCAATGGAACAGAATAGAAGACACAGAGACATACACACTTATATGCAGTTATCTCATACTAGACAAAGGCACCTTAAACATACATTGAATAGAAGTTATCTACTTATTTACAATCTAAATTCCAAATAATAGTTGGAAAAAAATTCTTTTATTTCAGGATTCCTCTGAAATCCTGGGCCCTGCCAACTTTGTAGCTGGTACTGTCCACAGATCGCACTCTGAATTGCACGGTATTTAGACATTTAACTGTCACAAACATTCTGTGGGATACATATTATCTTAATCTTCATTTTCATGAGAGGAATATGAGGCACACCAGGAGCCAGGGTTAAGACAACCGATGAGGAGACAAAGAGATCTGAAGCAGACTGTCAGAGCCCAACTTTTAATAACATGCACATGAGGCAAACTGGGAATTATTGCATATATAATGCTGTCAGAGCCACAGAAAGTGAAAGGGAAAAAATATTTCTCAACAAAGCGGGAAGTTATCCTCCAAAACCAGAAGGAATAGAAGGAATAGTGGTGCTAATGTCAAAGATGCTGCCGTGTAAGTGATGGGGCTGTATGGTTCTGCAACTTGGTGATAATGGCATGGTAGGGAACTGCACATGTAATTTTTATTTTTGGAGTCCCAATAGGTGAAATCCCTGAATATTTGAAGTATTTTCATGCTAGAAATCTGAGTAGTCCAGAAAAAACACTCGCACCTCCCTGCATCAGGGCACGGATGCCAGGTGATATCACTTTATGAAACAGATTCATATGCTGCCACAGCAGACCAGGAGCTAGTGACATTTGGGAGAAGATACATGGAGGATTCTGTCTGGTGGTAGCTTGCCTAGTCTCCACGGTCAGCAGCAGTCCTGGGCCGTACACCCATGCAGAACCGTGGTGGTACATCCGTGGTGGTGTGATGAAAGCAATGATGTCCCCCACAGTTCTGGGCCTCAGGCTGCTCTTGGCTTCTGCCAATTTACAAGTCAGGACTTCCATACTTTATAGCTATTTATCCACTCCCTGACATGCTTTCGATAACTTCCACATTTTCTCACAGGAGCCCTAATATGCATCTGTGACTTGTAAACAGGAGCCCTTACTGAGACAAAGACCAAATGCAAAGATGACATAAATCTTGACATTTCAAAGCAAAAGACAGCCCCAGAAGAGTGAGGTGCTGTGGGCCAGATATGAAAGAAAGAATGAATTGCAGAAATACCATAAAAAGGTAAAATTAGAATGGGTTAATTATTCATTTTAAAATTAAAAATTAATTATCGAGATTAATAACAATCTTACATTAATGGAAGGCATTTCCTACCTGAGAACCTCTAAAAGCCCTTTTGAATTTATAAGCTAAGGTAATATATAGAACATAAAATCATTAATTAAAACATGAAATTCATGAAATATATACCTCCTTAACCAGCAAGAAAAAGGATTTGTGGAAACCTTTTATTAGTGTGTATCATTAACAGAATATTGGGGAGACAGTAGTGCTTGAACTGTTATCTCTGTGTATGCCTTTGTGGTATGAAGACCTTGGCCTCCTTGTACTGTGTCTCCAGACACCTCTGCCAAGTTGCTTTCCCTCCTCTTCTCACTTGTTCATATCCCCAAATGACTCCTGTGGAAGATCTCTCCAAGGGTGAGGTATGGTGGGAGAGAGGGGTACAATGCAGGAAGCAAATGTGTCTGTCTTCCATACTCATGTTGTATAATTCACAAAGCAAGAAGCTAGACTAAGGAAAATCCAAAGAAAAAACAAAAAATGATTTTTGTGGGTAAATAGAGAGTAAGAACAATATTTTCTATTAATATACATGACTTCAAGCACAGGGTCTCTTGTAAGTTTTCTCTTACCCAGAATTAAACAAAAGTTATAACAATAGCTACCACCTTTTCAGTATTTAATAGAACACAAAGCCCACTGCACACAGTTTTGTGCATGTCTAAATAACCTCAATGATCCAGTATTTATAAATATTAATGTTTTGTTGGTCACAGTGCATTGGGGTGGGGCCAGAACTCAATGGCTCAGCAAGTGAAATACTGAGTAGAACTTCATAAAGAATGATGGGCAAATTGTATGGGCAAGGTTAAGGGTGTCTGAGAGCTAAAAATTTGGAAAAGGAATTTCTAAGTCCAGCAGAAGCTGAGACCATAGCAAAATTTAGCCAGTGCAAAGGGATCCCACAGAAATGAAGAAGGGACCTGCGGACATCTTTCCAGGTCTCTATTCTCCCACCTTGAGAGACTCGTCCATGATCTCCTGGGGATGCTGTACATAAGGTAAGCCTTCCAAAAGCCAGGGTGGGGCAGAGAAGGTGTGGGCATGGATCAGGTAGAGTAGGTGGAGATAAAACAAGAAGCACAGCAGTCAAATTGGCATATAGGTAAACTGAAGTACAGAGGTTCATTGACCTGTGCAAGTAGCTCTGATAGAGCCAAAGTGGAAACTGAAACTAAAGCAGCACATTTTCTTTCCCTGTTTACCTCTCTCTGACTCTCCACACCTCTCCAAGACGTCTAAGATTTTCCCACCTACATACCTTTGAAGTTAGAGGCAATTCCATATGAATTAAGGATTCATCCCTTTCAAGACCCATGGATACAAGCTTCAGGAGAAGTCCTTTGAGAAGCCCAGAGGTTTCTTCCCCATTTCCATAGTACACAGGTCTTCATGGAACTAAAATGACAGCTACAGAAATGGCAAATTTAATCTCCACTTTCTAGCCTGTTGTGAATCCTTGGAGTGTTTGTTTAGGAGTGGCTTCACCTTAAAAATAATCCTTGGTAACCTGATTTTAAGAGCAAGTTAGGCAGTTAGGCAGGGATAAATGTGACCTTGACAAAGACAGGTAGAGAAGCGAAACCAGAAACAGTTATTTCTCACAATGGCCAATGTGGAAAATGACAGGGTTGGCATGCCTCCTGGAGGGGAGTAAGAGTTATGGGGATGGGCTCCTTCTTTGGAGCCCACATGAAAGCTGTACATGCTTTTGTTCTGATCCCCTGGGAGGAAATATCCCCAGCAGCCTGGAAGGGAAGAGAGCTCAGTGTCTGGAACACCCTGGGTTGGTGGGGGAGATTTCAGAATTGGAAGCAAACCACTTGCCCCACTTACTAGCATTTATTAGAAATATATTATGCATTTGCATTTTAATAGGTATTTTATATGCTTTCTCCTTTGGTCCTCATTAACAATGTTTTAATTTTTTTTTTTTTTTTCTCATTGCATAGAGAGCACTCTAGAGATCAGAGAGGTAAAATAGCTCAATCAAGGTCACATAAAATTGGAGGAATCTGACTTTCAAACCCACACTACCCCTGCTCTGCCTAAATTCAGTCTTAACCCTAAAATATATGCTCAATCTGGGATGGCTGACTGTGGTGGAGAAGGACCATGTAGTCTTCCTAGGTTTGGTAAGAGGATCTCTTATGGGGTTGAGGCTTAGGTTCCAACCTCAAAACGAAGGCAGTGTCCAGCAATGGTAATGGATGTTCCTAGTTACCAGTTGAGTTGTCATACTCTATATGTTTTGGACTTGGTTTCATTTTGCCATCCAAAGTTTCTCACATGTGTCAGGAAACTTTTCATCACTGTGACCAAAAGACCTATCAAGAACAACTTAGAAGAGAAAGTTGATTTTGGGCTTATGGCTTAAGAGTTTTCAGTCCATAATCAGCCAACTCCATGGATCTGGGCCTGATGTGTGACAGAATATCATGGCAGAAGATCATGGTGGAGAAAAGTTGCTCAAGCCATGGCAGCTGGAAAGAAGAAAGACAGGCATGAGAGCCAAAATATAAAACTAAAAGTACCCCACATGCACAGTAATATTCTTCTTCCAGCCATACCTTACCTGCCTATAGATTTTACCCAACATGATTTCTTTCAAATCATTAATCTGTCAAACACATCATAATTTAATCATGAAGAAAGCTCTTATAATCTAATCATTTCTATTCTGGACATTTCTTCATTAACACATAAGCTGTGGGGGGACACCTCATTTCCAAACCATAACAATGTGTCAGCAGCTTGGAAACCAGTGTGGCAATGTGGGAGGTGATGGAATTTTTAAGAGAAGGATCCTTGGTGGAATTTCTTAGGTCATTGATGGTGTGCCTCTGAAGGGATTAAAATAACTCCTGTGGGACCACTACACTCTCAAAAAAGGAAGTTGTTGTAAGAGCAAGCCTGATCACTGAATGGCTCCCTACCTTCCTGTCCTCTGGGTGATCTCTTCATATCACTCAAGCCTCCACCATTTGCCATGGGGTACCTGCCAGAGATGGTGCTGTGGTATTTGGTCATTCAAACAGTGAGGAAACAAACAAACAAACAAAAACACCCTCTTTTCTTTTTTCAACTTAGCCAGTCTCTGGTACTATTATAGTACTAGAAAACAGACTAAAAGAGCATATGCCCATGTCACACTATGGTTAAGGTCAGAAGCTTTAATCACACAAAATTGGGCTCATGCCCAATATTTATCACAATTTTGTAGAATGATCTTTGCCAAGTGACTTAAATTCTTAGCTTTTGTTGTCTTATCTGTAAAAAGCAATGAACCAGTTACCACTTCATAGGATGGTTATGAGCATTCAGTGAAATCATGCATCAAATACATTTTGTGTAACACATGGAAGTAGGCTCCTGGATTCTACCTTGTAGCATTAATGTTAATAATGTAGTGCACTTAGTAAGATGACATCATGAATTACTGATTGCCTTCTAAGTCTGGGTAGTTAAAAAAGTCAAAGTGCTTGTATTTAGATGAAACAAAGAATTTGGTTTTGGAAGGAAAAAGAGGTTCCTAAGTCAGAATAGGTAGAAGCATTTTGTGAAGAAGAGAAAATCTGACCAAACTACTGAGGCTTAAAGCAGGAAAGACTGAAAAAAGGCAGGCTGGAAGCAGAAGAGTATCCTTTGCTGGGTTTGTCTGACAGTTTCAACTTCTTGGTTCACAGGTGCTCAGCCTGGTTGCATGTTGGAGTCACAAAAGAAATTTATGGATGCCTGAGAATCACCTTGGAGATACTTTTTAAAATTTTTCTATTTTTTTTTTTTTTTAGTTATACCTGACAGTAAAGTCTATTGTGACATATTTATACAAACATGCAATATATCTTATTCTAATTAGGATCCCAGTCTTCTAGATGTACATAATGTGGAGATTTACTGTGGTGTACTCATATATGAACACAGGAAAGTTATATCAGAGTCATTCCACTGTTTCACCTATTCCAATCTTCCCCCTCCCTTCCTTTCATTTCCCTTTATCTGATCCACTGAAATTCCATTCTTCCCCTCCTCCTTTTGTTGCATGTTAGCATCCACAAATCAGAGTTATCCCACTCCTTAGCATATATCCAAAGGATATAAGATCAGCCCACTACAGTGATGCAGCCACATCTAGGTTTATAGCAGCACAATCCCCCTTAGAGATTCTGATTTAACTGATGAGGTACAGCAGGAGCCTGAGTAGTCATTGGAGTCCCCGAGTGATCCTATTGTGTAGCAGTGTCTGCTTGTGTGACCTCTTAGCATGATTGTCTCCTTCCTCAGCCACCAACAGAAATTCCATTGAACCAGATCTCGCCACTTCCAGTCTCAGGCTTTTGTTTCCTGCCTCCATAAAATACGAGTCCTCCCCACTTCCTCCTGCTCCATCTTCTCCTCCTCCTTCTCCTTCTCTTCTTTTCCCTTTATTTGGTGCTGGAACCCAGGTCTCCAGCATGGAAGGCAACAACTGCAACACTGAGCTATGCCTCCAGCCTTTCTAGAGCCATCCCTCTTGGCACCCTCTGAAGTGTGTTACAGACCCAGCTGAGACGCTGTGGAGGTCAGGGTCTCTCTGGCAGTAGCTATGTCTGCAGTGGGTAGCTCACTGACCATCAAGAAGAGTCTGATTATGATTCCATGAGCCTTCCTGGATCTTCGCTCCCCTGTTCACTGGTATTCATTGAATTCAGCTTTGCCTTAAAAGAGGATGTTGGAAATAAACCAATCAATATATTCGTTTTATTGTCCTGTGCCCATACAATGCTATAGCCTCTAGCAGACCACAATAGATATTGAGCAAATATTCTTACAAAATCTCCTACTTTTTAAATAGTGAGTGCTCCATAAAATTGTCTGTTCCTAAGCTTCCCCCATCCTCTTTCAAGGGAAAATATCTGGTTGGTGCAATATTTCTAATATTCTGTAAAACAGATAATGTATGTATGACCTGCTGAGCAGGGAAAGCATACTGAAAATAAAATTAAAAACCAAACATCACTGTTAACTGCAGCAGCATAAATCCTCCTTTTTGAGACTTTTAAAAATATGACTCCCCCTCCCAGGGGTCAACTCTACCTAAACTACGCTGGAGGTTGTTGCCCTTAAAGTTATCATACGTTTTGTAAAATCCCACCCTCCTGTAAAGGCAGGGAGAGGAGAGATTCAGAGAGGTGGAACCAGCACAGCATTTCATTGGAATTAGGGGACTTCCTCCACATGAGCTGTTTAGTGTGATTTATCAGATCCCAAGACTTATAAAGGGGGCAAGACCGCGTATGGCTTTGCATTCTTCTCCCTTCTTCACTGAGGTGACTGGGGCAGCAGCAGAAAAGGCCATCATTTCCCATCATAAACACCCACCTTCCATAAGCTATCCAAATGCAAAGAGAGTTTTGAATGCAACCTTATGGGAAATGAAGAAAAGTCAGTTTAACGTCAACTGAAATGTCTTGTTCTTTGCCTTCAGTCCTTCTATTTATTTCTTCTCCCCTTTGGAGATTTTCACAAGCTGTCATGGCAATTCTTCAGGCAATTTCCCGACTTTTCCTTAGAATCTGTACAACGAAAGGCCACTTGTGCAATTTAAAAGCAAAAGCAAATTGCTTTGTAGGTTATTGAGCTCCTACTGGGAGAGAGGGCCTGAACTGCTCTGGTCACACAGAACTGACCCTTTGCCCTCCCAAGGATGGAGAGCATAGTGGCTCCTGGTCTGAGTTTGTTTCCTTCTGCTGGTCCAGGGCACTAGTCTCCCCCAGTCTAAACTACCACAAGTCATTCACAACAATCAACAAGAGAGGAACAAATGCTCATCACACCTAAGGAACACACCTTCTATCCATACCTTCAACACACAAGCTCCATCCTGTGCCAGAATCTCCAGAAGATACAACATACACTGTCTCTTTGCCTTTTTTTAGATAACATAGACAACAGCTAATAGTTAAGTGAGAACGGCTATTTCTGTGCTTGTGGGAATGACTTAAAAGGCAGAGGGAATTTAGGTAGAAGAAGCAGAGACTAAACCTCATTGTTGTAGAAAGCAGCAGGAAATCAGTGGACCAGAAAGAGAACTTGTAAGGATGTGTTGTATTTCAGGTAGCCTGTTTTTTCAGAGAAGATGGTGATGATAAAAAAGGACTGTGCAAATTTTTACCAGGCATATACCAAAAATTAACCCTCTTTGCCACCTGCATTCATTAGATTTTTCTTGCTGTTACTGGTATACCTGAAAATAATAACTTAGAGGAGGAAACATTCATTTTGGCTCAGAGGATTCAGTCCAGGGGTGGTTGGCTGCAAGACAGAAAGATGGTAGAAGAGTAATACAGAGAAAATTGGTAGCCCAGTGACAGATGGAGGAAAAGACAAATACTTTTAGGACATCCCCACACTGACCTACTTCCTCCAACTAGGTCCCACCTTTCAGTAGTCCATTCAGCTATGGATGGATTAATCCATGGGTGAGCTCAGAGCCCTCAAGATCCAATCATTGTCTGAAAACCCCACCTCTGACCCTTGTTGTATGGGGGGGCCATACTCTCAACACATAAGCTTTTGTGGATATCTCAGTTCCAAACTATAACACCATTCCATCTACACTAGAGCATTTTCAGTGTTATAACTAGAATGGGTCTCAGATAGTTCTTCATCTTAGACTCTACAAAGAAGCATTACAAACCAATGGAAAGTATAGAGCTGGCAAACTCTGTTCTAATCCTGGATTAGCCTTGCCTTGGACACACGACTCAATTTACAAAAATCCCAGTTTTGTTATCTTCAATATGTTAACAATAATACCTAACCTAAGAGTTACTGTAAAGATTAAATAAAACATTTTGAGTACTATTACCACTTTTTTTGGATAGATTGCTATATTTTATTATGTTTTATTGTATTCTGTAGTGTAATTTTTAAAAAGCAGCTCAATTGAGACTTTAATTGATTTGCTACAATTCATGCGGACCAGTAGAAATGGGGGTAGGATCCATATCTTGTGCTATTTATTCAGTATTGCCTTTGGCACCTTACAGAGTACGGATTTGTGGACATTTGATGACTTGATTAGGTTCCCATCTTTAGTGACCTATAGGTCTTCCTCCTCCTTGTCTGTCAATCAGCAAGTCAATGAATATTTAATGAGTTCTGAGGGCTTCAGAAGATACTGAAAGTCATTGAAAAGACAAATGAACTAACTAATTGGGCATATAAAGGAAGATCATCATTGAATTATAGCCCAAATACCAATACAGCATAATTCTACAGGTATCATACCAAGGAATGGGCTCAAAAAAGAAATTTATTCTGTTTAGACAGTTTTATAGCTGTCTCTCTGATTTTTAAATTCACATAGGTGAAAAAATTGAAGATGGCACCATGCTTCTGGCAATAAGAATGACTTATCTAAACATCAAGAGTACACATTTATCCCTTGCCCTCAATGCTCAAAACAGTCCATGAAAGTGGCACATGAAGTGAAAGATATTGAGTATTGAAAGCAAAAATGGTGAGATGGAGAGTGTTTTTGCCCAGTATTTCAGCATCCCATTAAATTCTGTTCTGTTGTGGAAAATGTGTTGTGGCTTTCTACGTGCTTTTAAACTACAGTATCACCTTTGTATAACCTTTGGAAGGTACTACCAGATTCATTTTATTTTTATGAACTTTAAAATCTAAGATTTAGAAGTTCTGTGCAATGCTCTTGACCATGAGGAGAAACTAGCCACTATTTTGTCTTCATCCTCCAAAGCCCTTCTAACTGATTAGAGTGATGTAAATGAATGGGTCTTGGATTCACTACATTCTTTGATACTAGCTTCCTGTGTGAAAGTTCCTTGGAACAGTGTTGCTCAGATTCAAGAAAGAGCAACTGAATAGGTTCTATTATTATGGAGAATTAAGTAGTGTCTCTCAAATTTGTATCTAAGAATATTATCTATATTCCAAAAGAAATGGACAGGCATTTACTGAAATATGGTATATTCAATTCCTTGGGCAAATTTCTGAATGCCCTCATAATATATTCATATATAACCTCAAATGCCTGAAATTCTTTAACCCAATTTTTCTCAAGATTCCTGGATATTAGAATCACAGAGGGAGGTTTTAAAAATACTTGTAACTGGCCTGGGGATATAGCTCAGTGGGTAGAGTGCTTGCCTTGCAAGCAGTAAGGTCCTGAGTTCAAATCCCAGCACTGCAAAAAAAAAAAAAAAAATACTTGTAACTAGATCTCAACCTTAGAGGCACTGATACCTGCATAGATGAATGTGTGGAGTAGAGAGTGTTCATTTTTCAGGCACATCATTTTTTTTTTTTTTTTTTTATCAATGCAGACATAACCTGTCTTAATGTACAGTGCCGCATCCATGTGTAAGCTAAAATGTTACTGTCCACACTCCACCCCAGGTCTTTCAGCTAGGGAATGTTCCTTTGGATGTAGATAGAATGCTGCTGACAGAAAGAATCTAAAGTGGTACAAGGAGATGCACACACATGATTCATATAAAAGAAGTCTCCATGGGGAGAGGGTAAGAGAAAATAAATACCTCATTTTACCCAAAGGCTGATCTGTAGCTGACAAGCTGAGAATAGATGGGCTTTGTTCATGTCCAATCTTGTTCAATAGAGACCATCTCATCCCGCATGACTGAAATCAGATGGTAATGCCAGCATTTGGGCTTTTGCTCTGGGTTTGTGGAATTCTTCAGGTCAGCTAATGTTTACTTTACGTTGTGCACAAAAACAAGACTCATCCCACGCCCCAGGTCTGACTTAAATGCTGCATTCATTACCTGAATCAACCCTTAAAACAATAAGGTATAATTTTCCAAAGACCATGCACTAAAAAGTAATGAAGCATTTTAGCTTCTGCTTAAGCTGAGTGCAGATAGAAGTGGGGAGTGTTTCGAGGGAGAGTGAAGCTCCCAGGAAGAGTTGGATAATCATTTGTGAGGACTCATTATTTGGGATTTCTCTCTCTAGGATGCCAGCTTTTTGGTTATTTAAGTCTGAGGAGAACTGACATTTATAAAAATTTCTAAAGAATAAAACTAGGATTTCTTAAGGTAAAAGACAGAAAAACAAAAGCACAGCAATCTCCTTTTCCCTGCAGGATCTTAAGTCTTTAGATCATTTCACCCTTACCTGATTTAGCTTTTATGTCCACAGGGAACCTGAGAACAGTGGTGTCCACCTTTCCCTATCAGGAGGGTTAAGCGCTACTACAGATCTGAAATTATACAAGAAAGTATGTTGATTTACTATGATCAAATATTTGCATATCGGAAGTGACTATGAATATGGGTAACTTTGGGGATTGGAGGGAGAGAGGAAGAGTCTGGAAGGGGTGACATATCACACTGGTTATATGTGAAGCATCTAAGACTTATTATTATTTTTTTTTTGAAGGGTGAAGAGGAAAGAAAAGGACGATAGCAAAGGAAGGAGGGAGCAGAGGAAAACAAGGAAGGCAAAATGCCAGTGAGGATATTGGGCAGTTCACATTATAAATAGGAAGTACAAATTAGAACCCTGTCAAAGGTTAGGCAATTCAGATGGGAATGTGTCACTGGGGGGACAGAGGCTTGCTCTAACCCAGAACCCCGCACACACTCACTCTTTGGAGAAACACTAGTGCTCAAGCATCTTTCGTCTCACAACAAGCAACTACAGCATGAGGAAGGAGGAGAGAAGCTGTCGTGCACATGTTTTACCAGGGAGACCACAGCAAGTTTTATCTGACCAAATAAGGGGAGGGTGAAATTCTAAAGGGAAAAAGGAATGTGCTAAGAATGCTGTATGTCGGTACTCTCTCTCTTCTTTCTCAGTCATTCCCATATCTAACTAGATAGATAACTAAATTTCTCTAAGTCAGAGTGAAGATAGATACAGATATAGATGTAGATATAGATATAGATATAGATAGATACAAATACAGTTATAGATTTAAACATGGAAATGGATATAGATATGGGCATAGATAATTTCAGTAGAAATATCATATACGATTTTCTTTTTGGTACCTTCATTGAAACCACGGATGCTCTAACACTGAACTATATTCCCAGTTCCTTTTATATTTTTTATTTTGAGACAAGGTCTTGTTAAGTTGCTGCGGCTGGCATCAAACTTGCTATCCTCTTGCCTCAGCATAATGAGTTGCTGCAGATAGAGGGTTTGCCACCATGCCTGGCTCACTATGATTTACATACTCATAATTCCTTATGTCCTAAAACCATGTGAACTATTTAAAATGATTTACAAAATTTTATACAAAGTTCATAGTTTTGGTAATGAAGTCATGAGGTTCTCTTATGAGAAAGACATTTCTATTTTTCTATATGCATCTTTGTTTATATTTTACTAATTTATCTTTTTTTTATTATTTCCCTGAAGAACTTATCTGTGTCATTAGCCTGTATCTCATAAACCTCTTTATTTCCAATGATTCATTTTTTTAAAGTTTATTTTTACTGTAAACAAATGGGAAAACTTTTGTTTCTGTTTGTACATGGAGTAACAGCATACCATTTGCGTAAGCATACATTCACATAGGGTAATGAAGTTTGATTCATTCTGTTATTTTTTTCTTCCACCCCACCCCTCCCATCCCTCTTTTCCCTCTATACAGTCCCTCCTTCCTCCATTCTTGCTCCTCTCCCATCCCCCATTATGTGTCATCATTCGCTTATCAGTGAGATCATTCGTCTTTTGGATTTTTGAGATTGGCTTATCTCACTTAGCATGATATTTTCCAATTTCATCCATTTTGCCTGCAAATGCCATAATTTTATTATTCTTTATAGCTGAGTAATATTCCATTGTATACATATACATATATATATATCACAGTTTCTTTATCCATTCATCAATTGAAGGACACCTAGGTTGGTTCCACAGTCTGGCTATTGAGAACTGAGCAGCTATGAACATTGATGTGGCTGCATCTCTGTAGTATGCTGATTTTAAGTACTTTGGGTATAGGCCGAGGAGTGGGATAGCTGGGTCAAATGGTGGGTCCATTCCAAGTGTTCTAAGGAATCGCCACACTGCTTTCCAGAGTGGCTGCACTAATTTGCAGCCCCACCAGCAATGTATGAGTGTACCTTTATCCCCACTTCCTCTCCAACACCTATCATTGCTTGTATTCTTGATAATCGCCATTCTAATTGGTGTGAGATTGAATTTTAGTGTAGTTTTGATTTGCGTTTCATTTATTACTAAAGATGGTGAACATTTTTTCATGTGTTTGTTGATTGCTTGTAGATCTTCTGTGAAGTGTCTGTTCATATCCTTAGCACATTTTTTTTTTTTTTTTTTCGGTGCTGGGGATCGAATCCAGGGCCGTGGGCTTGCAAGGTGATCACTCTACCAACTGAGCTATCTCCCCAGTCCCAGCCCATTTGTTGATTGGGTTATTTGTATTCTTGGTGTAGAGTTTTTTGAGTTCTTTATACATTCTGGAAATTAGCGCTCTATCTGAAGTATGAGTGGCAAAGATATTCTCCCACTCTGTAGACTCTTTCTTCGCATTGCTGATAGTTTCCTTTGCTGAGAGAAAGCTATTTAGTTTGAATCTATCCCAGTAATTGATTCTTGCTTTTATTTCTTGTGCTATGGGAGTCCTGTTAAGGAAGTCTGATCCTAAGCCAACAAGTTGAAGGTTTGGACCTACTTTTTCTTCTATAAGATGAAGGGTCTCCTCTGGACTGATTTCAAGGTCCTTGATCCATTTTGAGTTGACTTTTGTGCAGGGTGAGAGATAGGGGTTTAATATCATTCTGTTGCATATGGATTTCCAGTTTTCCCAGCACCATTTGTTGAAGAGGCTACCTTTTTTCCATTGCATATTTTTGGCACCTTTGTCTAGTATTAGAAAATTGTATTTATTTGGGTTTGTGTCTGTGTCCTCTATTCTGTACCAATGATCTGCCTGTCTATTTTGGTGCCAATACCATGCTGTTTTTGTTACTATTGCTTTGTAGAGTTGAAGTTCTGGTATTGCAATACCCCTGTTTGATTCTTCCTGCTAAGGATTGCTTTAGCTATTCTGGATTTCTTATTCTTCTGATGAATTTCGTGATTGCTTGCTTTATTTCCGTAAGGTATGTCATTGGGATTTTAATTGGAATTGCATTGAATCTGTATAGCACTTTTGGTAGTATGGCCATTTTGACAATATTAATTCTGCCTATCCAAGAACATGGGAGATATTTCCATCTTCTAAGGTCTTCCTTAATTTCTTTCTTCAATGTTTTGTAGTTTTCATCGTAGAGATCTTTTACCTCTTTGGTTAGATTGATTCCCAAGTATTTTAATTTTTTTGAGGCTATTGAAAATGGAGTTGTTTTCGTCATTTCCCCTTCAGCTGTTTCATCGCTTGCGTATAAAAATGCTGTAGATTTATGCGTGTTGATTTTATAGCCTGCTATTTTGCTGAATTCATTGATGAGGTCTGAAGTTTTCTGAGGAGATTTTTGGATCCTCTAAATATAAAATCATGTCATCAGCAAATAGTGACAGCTTAAGTTCCTCTTTTCCCATTCGTATCCCTTTAATTTGGTCTGCCTAATTGCTCTGGCTAGAGTTTCGAAGACAATGTTGAATAGAAGTGGTGAAAGAGGACATCCCTGTCTTGTTCCTGTTTGTAAAGGAAATGGTTTCATTTTTTCTCATTAAGAATTATGTTGGCCATGGGCTTAGCATAAATAGCCTTTACAATGTTCAGGTATGTTCCTACTATCCCTATTTTTTCTAGTGTTTTGAGCATGAAGGGGTGTTGTATTTTGTCGAATGCTTTTTCTGCGCCAATTGAAATAACCATATGATTCTTATCCTTAAGTCTATTGACATGATGGATTACATTTATTGATTTATGGATGTTAAACCATCCTTGCCTTCCAGGGATGAACCCCTGGATTGATGGTGGTGCACAATTTTCTTAATATGGTTTTGGATACGGTTTGCCAATATTTTATTAAGGATCTTTGCATCTATATTCATCAAGGATATTGGTCTAAAATTTTCTTTCCTTGATGTGTCTTTGCCTGCTTTGGGTATGAGGGTGATATTAGTAAAAAAGCGTGGGTTTCCATCCTTATATCAGATAAAGTGGATTTCAAGCCAAAGTTAGTCAGAAGGGATAAAGAAGGACATTTCATACTGCTTAAGGGAACCATAAATCAGGAAGACATAATGATACTAAATATTTATGGCCCAGACAATGGTGTATCCCTGTACATCAAACAAATCCTTCTCAATTTCAGGAATCACATAGACCACAACACAATAATTCTGGGTGATTTTAATGCACTGCTGTCACCACTAGATAGATCTTCCGAACAAAAACCAACCTAAGAAACCATAGAACTCAATAACACAATCAATAACCTAAACTTTAATAGACATATATAGAATATTCCATCCATCAATGAGCAGATTCACTTTCTTCTCAGCAGCACATGGAACCTTCTTGAAAATAGACCATATGTTATGCTACAAAGCAGCCCTTAGGAAATGCAAAAAAATAGAGATACTGCCTTGTGTTCTATCAGATCATAATGGACTGAGAATAGAAATCAGTGACAAAATAAAAAACAGAAATTACTCCAACACCTGGACACTAAATAATATGCTATTGAATGAAACATGGATAACCAAAAACACATCAGGGAGGAGATAAAAAAATTCTTAGAGGTCAATGAGAATGACAATACAACATATCAAAATCTCTGGGACACTATGAAAGCAGTACTAAGAGGAAAATTCATTGCATGGAGCACATTCCAGAAAAGAATGAAAAGTCAACAATCAAGTGACCTAACATTACAGCTCAAAGCCCTAGAAAAAGAAGAACAGAGTAACAGCAAAAGTAGTAGAAGACAGAACATAATTAAAATCAGGTCTGAAATCAATGAAATTGAAACAAAAGAAACTGTTCAAAAAATTGACAAAACAAAAAGTTGGTTCTTTGAGAAAATAAACAAAATAGACAAATCCTTAGCCACACTAACAAAGAGAAGGAGAGAGAAAACTCGAATTACTAAAATTCGTGATGAAACAGGAAATATCATGACAGATACCACTGAGATACAGAACATAATGAGATGCTACTTTGAAAATCTGTATTTCAACGAAATAGAAAATACTGAAGACATTGACAAATTTCTAGAGACATATGCTTCTCCCAAACTGAACCAGGAGGACATACACAATTTAAACAGATCAATATCAAGCAATGAAATAGCAGCCATTAAAAATCTACCATCCAAGAAAAGCCCAGGACCAGACGGACTCTCAGCCAGTTCTACAAGACCTTCAAAGAAGAACTCATTCCAATACTTCTCAAAGTATTCCAGGAAATAGAAAAGGAGGGCACCCTACCAAACTCATTCTATGAAGCTAATATCACCCTCATACCCAAACCAGGCTAATTTATCTTAATTCATATATAAAAGTGATTGCATGTATATATGATTAAAATAGTTTAAATTATGAAATATACAAAATGCTGACATTTTTTTCTGAGTTACTGTTTTATTAGAAGATAAAATGTACCAAAACTCCACTTATTAGTAACAAGAGATTCAAGTTGGGAGGCTAAGTACTTTAATTGAGTTCGTAACTATATCACATGTTTCTATTTCATTATAAAAGTAAGAAATGTAAGCAGATAATTACCTCTAATGGGATTTGAAAGGGAAAAAAGTGGAAATATTTTCAGCTCCCAAGAGAAACCTTGTATCTATAAATGGGCACATGGGAAACATATATTTTCCTCAAAACACATCTGTTTTATGGAAAGAAAGTTGGGAGCACACTTCCATTAACATAAACAAAATGTAAACTACAATATTTTACACTTAAAAAGGCACAAGGAACTAGTTTTATTAGTACATGAATGGGGAATAAACTGTGAGCTTTTTAAAGTCTATTTCTCCCCAACACCAAGACAATTTTAAGTGTGATTCAATAACATTGCAATGAAGACAGCAGAGTTGAACTGGAGACATATACACACTCTTCCATAAATATCTTGGCATCATCACTGAGGGTATGATTCTGTCACCCAACATTCCTCTACCAATTATTCTTCCCAGGTGAGTGATCCCCATTGTACACAAAGGCATGAATACACATGTACACACACACATATACGCACACACACACAGGCATACTGGCTTATCTAGTGATTTTCCTAACTCATAGGAACGGATGATTTTATTCCATTACAGATGAGATAAATCTCAGGCTGTTGTATCTTTTATTCCAGGAGAACTAGGGCTAAGGCCTTTACACACTTCTTTGAGGTGGTACACTTCATATAGTCATTTAATTCTGAACTCTAAAGATAATGTCATGTTGGGGACTGGCGTTCTTCATTTGGAGCTATTGTTTGATGGTACATGAGCCCTGTCTTGAGACACGAGAGTCACCAGTGAAGCTGCTGTAGAGAGGTGGTGGAAACCCATGCAGAAAGGTCATAGAAAACTAAAAATATGTTCACCATTTTTCTTCCCATATGGAACTTGTTTTCAGAATTGACCTTTGTAGAAAGTCTTGCACAAGAAAAAAAATAAATAAAAGTATGCAGGTCTCTTTTTTCCTAGAGTCACCCAGATGAGAGACATCAGAGAAGGAATGGTAACATCCTGTGAACCAAAGTTATAGAAAAGCTTATCTATCGACAGAAAGAACTTTTCTTAGAAGTTCACTCAAAATCCAAGACAGCTCAACCAATTACAAGAGACTGAATACAACGTGGTGAAGAATTGTATTGACAACTTCTATGGTTTGAATGTGATTTGTCCTTCTAAGATTTATGTTGGAAACTCAATTCCCAAAGTGATGATTTTGAGGTGGTGTTCAGTGGAAGTGTCTGACTTATTTGAATGGAATTAAGATAATTTCAGAGTTTGGTTTTCCCAAGAGGGTTGTTATACAAGGAAAATCTGGCCCATCCCAGCTGCCCTGACTTGCTGTCTTCCCATATATTCCCTCCCTCTCACCTGCACTTCTGCCATAATGCCATCTGCCATACTGTGTTGTGGTCAAAAATTTCTCACAAGAATGAGCACTATGTCTTTGAGCCTACAGAACTGTGAACCTATATAAACTTCCTTTCTTTGTAAAGAACCCAGCTTTAGGTATTTTCTTATAGTAACAAAAAGCAGACTAATACAGACTAACCCTTCAAAGACTAAAGTGAAACAATATTAATAATACAGGAAATGACTTAGGGGAAAAAAAAGAAATGGATTACAAAAGAGCAGAACACAGATGTTAAGTGAAATTACCTGTTCTTATCATTTTCATAGGGAAGAAACACTAAAAGTGTAATTTCGTCTCTCACATAGTTTATAGATTATACTGTTTGTATAATTTATTCTGAAATGTGAATGCAGGGATTTCCAATAAAATAAAATTATGTTATCTCTTTAAAATAAATTAATCCTTTCCCAGGCACAGTGGCACATGCCTGCAATTCCAGTGGCTCAGGAGTCTGAGGCAGGAGGATTGAGAGTACAAAACCAGCTTCAGCAAAATCAAGGTGCTAAGCAACTCAGTGAGACCCTGTCTCTAAATAAAATACAAAACAAGGCTGGGGATGTGACTCAGTGGTTGAATGCCTCTGAGTTCAATCCCTGTTACCAAGAGAAAAAAATACATTCATCCCTCTATATCCATGGAGGTTTGTTCTCTGATCCACTGTGATTCCAAAATTTAAGGATGTCCTTACAAAATGGCATAGTATTAGAAGATAACCTGTGTATATATTTTCAAACTCCTCTAGATTACTTCTAATACCTGATACTGTGTAAGTAGTTGATTTACCATATTATTTAGGATATAATGACAAAAAAGTCTGTGCACATTCACTACAAATGTAATTGTTTTGTCAAATATCTTTGATTCTTAGTTGCTTGAATTAATTGATATGGAAACTGCAGATATACAAAATGACTGAATTTTCTGATACTATTAGATGGGGGTGACTTCATTTAGTGGACTGCTTTAACTACAACAGCAAATAGTCTGTTCCCCAGAGTGTTTCAACCAACTAATCAGTCTTATTCACACAATTCTGCTTTGGCAAGATGTATATCTATCAGAATATGTGAAATGTGTCCATGCTTCTCTGTAAGAGATTTTCTAATCCTTATGTAATTCCCTCTTTTTTTTTTTTTTTTCCAAAAACTTTCCACACAAAACTTCTTTTTATACGTGCAATATCCTCAAACTGAGATAGATAATTGGGCAATATGTTCCAGAAGTTTAATGATAGATTTATAACCTTGTCCTTCTTTGTGATAATAGGTAAATTATTTGTCTGTAAGCCTCTGGTGTCTCTTAATACAAAAAAGTACCATTTCTGACAACACAGAAGACCCAAGAGGCATAAAACAAAATCTGATTACATCAAGGCTGGCACTCCTCAAATCCCAGTTCATCTGCTTCCCTCTGAGTTTTGCCTTGTTACTACTTTTGGTGAGTCATAGTATTTTTAAAATAAAAAGAAAACTCACATAGTTCAAAAATAAGGTAGCACCTTAAATTGAAGTTTTATTTCTATTTCTGATTGTGTGAGTCTTACCTAATTATCTGTAGATCTGATTTACCACACAGCATGAACCGCCTGTTGGGTGTGGATTTTCCTCCACCAGTTCTCTGAGAAGTCAGGCTCCTGCCTGCTCATTGCTGTCGGTACACCCTGGGATCACAGTCAAAAGAGGAGTTACAAGTCCACATATTTTCTGGTGGCTAGCTCTTCACTGATAGTAGAAGGAGCTTTTAGAGTCCACAGCACTCTCTAAAAAATAGCTAACTTGTAGGTTTAAAGAGAACTATCCTGTGAAGATTAATATTTTTCATATATGAAAATAGGAAACATAATGTGGTGACTTCCTTTTTATGCAAGATGAATAAATACCCTCTGATTTTAATGTTGTTAGAAAGCAGTTATGATTTTTTGTATTGTCAACTAATTACACTTATATTTTTATATTATTTTTATGTTGTCAACTAATTATATTACTATAATTCTTTCAAATATATATGAATATTATTATACTTAAACTGAAAAGTGTCAATGTCTTATCCATATTATCGCTACACTATGTTGCCCACATGCTTACCTATTCCATAGTTGTCGAAGTAATTTTCAAAAGTTTAATCCTGTGTCTTGAATGTTAAAATGTATTCAATTTATTTCTGAATTAAGTGAACTGATGA
Source organism: Sciurus vulgaris (assembly GCF_902686455.1). Taxonomy (NCBI): domain Eukaryota; kingdom Metazoa; phylum Chordata; class Mammalia; order Rodentia; family Sciuridae; genus Sciurus; species Sciurus vulgaris. The sequence continues at coordinate 76,630,032 of NC_136463.1, forward strand.
TTAATTTAAAAATAAGACTACAGATCTCACTTTTCAAATATGGGAAAAACAAGTAAAATTCAAAAGAGGAGATTCCTAAAATTTATTTTTAAGTAAGAGAGAACTGGATATGAGTCATAATTGAGGCTTATGTGGAAATATATGTACCATAAAGTGCTAAGGAAATGAGAGTTTGTTGGTGGATATCTGTGTGCATATAATTTAAAGACAAATGCTAAACACCAAATGTGAATTTTCAAGATGACTAGGCATAAATAAGTGTCGATCAGCAAAGAAACACCCTAAATATTTTTCAAGGAATATTTCCTATAACATTGATATTAATAATGGGGAAAAAAACACAAGTTATTGGTAGGTGAGCAAGTACTACTCAAAAGCATCAAAATCTTTAAGTTATATTCTTGTGCGGGAAACAAATCTGCTGGGTCGTTCATCGCAGCCCCCTCTAACTGCATGAAGTTGGAACTAAGGACTTTAAAGAAGGAAACTCAGTAATAGCTGCCTTTTATCCAAAAGAGACTAAAACTAGTTCATTCAAAGGCCTGTGGAAGCGTCAAGTAAAATAGAACCCGTTGCTTGAGACAGATAGAGCACATTTCCTGAGACCGTGAGCCCCAAACCTATGGCACCTGGGAATGCAAAGCACAGATTTTACAAGCTATGTAGTTGACATAAATTTACAAACCAAAAGTTTAACATGAAAATTGATCAGTCAAGCCTCAGGGCACCTAGTTCAGTAAAGACACCTCCTTAAAATCAGAAGCTAATAGCATTTTATTTTCCCATCAGTGATATGTGAGAGACTCTTCCTTCTCACACTGAACAGCCTTGTTCTATTTCCCTTAAAGCCCTTATCTCATTGTGATTATAATGTGGAATTCTCTAATGCCTAATGATGTAGAACATTTTATCTTGTGCTTTTTAAGTATTTGTGTATCCTCCTTTCCTTTTGCCTCTTTTCTAATTAGATTATTTGTTATGTATTCTAAGTTTTGAGAGTTCTAGATTCTAGTTCATTAGCAGAAATGGTGTTTGCAAATATTTTCTGCCTCATTAGGTTATCTTTTCATTCTTTTTACAAGGCCTTCCACAGAGCAAAATCTTGATTTTTAGAAGTTAGTTTATCAATTCTTCTTATGATTTGCATTTTTGTTTTCACATTAAAAAATCTTGTCCAGTCATGAATCCTACAAATGTCCTCTTATTTTACTAGATTTTCTGTTTGCCTTTAACATTTAGCTATGTGCCCCATTTTAATTCATTCTATTAACATTTGAGTCTTATTTCTATTTCTTTTCTCTTTTCCGTTTTTCTTTTATTTATTTACATAGGGATGTCCAGTTGTTCTGATATCATTTATTTAAAATGTCTCCAATTTAATGCTTCTATATGCCTGACAAAAATCAGTTGAATACTTATGAAAGTCTATTCCTAAATTCCTTATTCCGCTCAATTTGTGAACATCTATCCTTTTACAAATAGCATGTGGTATTGACTACTGCAGCTACATGATATCTTGAAGCTAGGTAGACCATTTCCCACCACCTAATATTCTTCCAAAGTTGTTTTAGCTATTCTAGTATCTTTGGTTTTGCATGCAAATTTTAGAAAAAAATTATTTAAATCTATAAGAACATATCACTGAGATTTTGATATGTTAAACCCATATAACATCTTTATTGTGCTGAACCTTCTAATCCATGAATGCAGTATACCAAAGATTACATAATACTAATTACATAACACACACACACACATGCACACACACACATATATATATACGTTTAATAAAGTTCACCTTTGATATCATTCATCAGTATTATGTAATTTTCAGCATAATTTGTGCATGTTTGTTAAAATTACAACTATTCAATTTTCGAACAATAATAAACAGAACTATATGTTTAATTTCGATGCAGCATTCATTGCTAATATATAATTGTCCTTTGTATGGTGATATTGTACTTGCAACGTTGTTGACCCTGCCTACTAGTTTTGGGATCATTTTGTAGATTATTTGAATTTTCTCCATACACAATAAAGCCTTCTGAAAAAAAGACAATGTTTTCACTTTTTAATATATACTCCTCTTATTTCTTTTTCTTACCTTATCACATTGGAATAAGTTTCAGTGCTATGCTATATAAGAATAGTAAGCAGATTTTCTTGAATTTTCTTCTGTCATTAAGCAAATATATTTATTCATGAATTTACATTTCTGCCAGCAATGTAAAATGGATTGCAATTTTTCCATATCATTGTCAACATCTGTTATTATTATCATTAGTGTTCAGAATATCTCACTGCTGTGTTGATTTCCATTTTCCTAATGATATTAGGCATCGTTTCAAGTGTTTTTTGACCATTTACCTATATATTTCTCTGTGTCATCTTCTCCTTTTCCTTTCACCCTGAAAACACCATAAAGATGTAATTTAGGTCAATTTAGTCATCACCTTTACATTATTTTAAATGCTATTTATAGCTGAACCACTTAGTAAACAGCTTACTTTTACTTTCTACCAATTTTTTTTTTACAGGAATAAATATATTTTTATTGATTTTATTTTATGCTCCTTTGTATACTTTTTGCTATAGAATTACTATGAATCTCACTACAAGCTCTCTTAAAGACATTAACATATCAGATAATACATCAATGTATTCTTAGAAAAGTTTCTTCAAAAGCTTCTGACTCATTTAAAAATGTACTGAATATCTCTGATTCTGGAGCAAAACTTCTGTGTGGGCTTCTTCTGAATCACTATGATGGAATTTCTTTGGGTCCCTTGATTACTGAATTTGTATACTGTATGTTGGTCTATTCTCTTTTTCCAGTGAGGCATATAATTCCATAGATTCTTAATATAAATCAAGTAGAATAGGTATGTTTTTGCAGATATTTTGTAAAATTCTTTAATATATTTTGTCATTTGGATTGTTAATTTAACTTGCAATAGAATTCTAAATCAAAAGTAATTTTTTTAAATTAAAAAATCTCATTTCTTTGTTGGTATAAGAGAAGTCTTAAGCCATTTTTACTGCTGATTATTTTTATATGTGACGTGTGTGTGTGTGTGTGTGTGTGTGTGTATGTGTGTGTGTGTGTGTGTGTTTGTGTATTGTCTATATCATGTTGCAGGCCTATATTCACCCAAAGAGCCAGGTACACTGAGCTCCTTTACCCTGGGCATTCACACATCGCATATAAGAATTTTTTTTTTTCAATCAGTAATTCTGTTGCTGATTCTAAATCACTATGAAACATGTCTTAGGAACATGTTTCTTATAATTCTGAATTGCTTCTCTGTTTTTCTAATCTTTATTTTACTATTACCTATCTTTACCTACTTTTTACTATTGCCTACCATTTTTGTGTTAATTGTCAAAAGATTTCTGCATCCAATACACATCCGATTACATTTTCAACCTTCTATTGAATTTTTTTATATGCATAGTTTTGAAAAGTTGTTTTGTTCTGTGAGTATTCCTATTTCTTCTAAGTTCATTCCTTGCTTCATAATTGCAAAGTATTTTCATATTCTCTAAAGACACATCGATAGTTATTTATTTGAAGTTTTACTTTTCTTGACAAAGCTATCTTAACTTTTTTTTTTAATTATTAGTTCTGGTCTCAATCTCTCATGCTAAAGAATTTTTCAGATAAAAATGTTAGGTTGTCTATTCATAATTAAGTAGAGGAAACAAAAACCTCTTTGTAATCACTGAGAGTGTGTATCTTGCATTTGCCTGATGGAGATTACATTGATTTCTTTGATTAGACTGGCCGGAGTTATCAGAGAAACATTTGCCAACTTCCAGATGAAGGGGCTAAGGCCTGACTACCAGCATTCTGGAAACTGAGTAGAGTTCATTTTTGCATGCAGAATTCTGCATACTACAGTTCTTCTTTGCCTCCAGTAGGCATGTATACACTCATGACTATGATTTTTGTGCAAGACCTGGTCCTCAGTATCTTGACCTCCTCTTATTTTGAGACATTTTATTTTATTCTCTTTGAAGGATAACTTCCAGTGTTCACCAGGAATCATGCAAGTAACTGACTGCTTTCCTCCATCATACCCTTCTTCCATGATTTTCTGTCTCACCTTTAGCCCAAAGCAATGAAGTGTGGACATCTACAGATTGAGACCTCTGAAACAATGAGCATCACATAAACTTTTCCTCCTCTAAAATTGTTCTTGTCAGTTCACATGTACACACATTGTATTTCTTAGGATTCTCCAGAGAAATCCAACCAAATAGATATGTGGGTGGATGGGTGGATGTATTACTGAATATATGGATAACTGGAAAGATATATAAAATTTATTTTAAGATCTCAGTGTCTGTTGCATATCCTGGCACCCTAGAGACCCCGTAACAAGAAGATGTTGTGCTTAGTGTACAAAGTCCATCTGTTGAAAGCATTCCTTCTTATTCTGGGAAGTCAATCCATTCTATTGAGATCTTCAGCAGATTGACTAAGGACCCACACACATATTATGAAGACTAATCTGCTTTATTTAAATTCACCAATATAATTGTTAATCTTGTTCTACAGAAACATCCTTAATGATGTTTGACCAAATGTCTGGGAGTCATTATCAGACAAGTTCACGCAAGTTTAACCACAACACACACACACACACACACACACACACACACACACACAATTTTTTTAATTTCCCCATGTTATGAAGAGGTATTACCCAAAACTTATGTGTGAATGCAGGAAAGTTCAGAGGTGAAAAGATTAGATTATACGAGCTGCAATTTAATCAGTGGGTTTATCCACTTAATGGATTGATAATTTAAATTGATAAATGGGTGGTAACTGTATTGGAGGTGTGCACTTGGAGAATATGTTATTCCTGGCTCTTTGAAATTAAGTTCTCTCTGCTTCCTGGTTGTCATGAGCTGAACAATTTCTTCCGTCATGCCCTTCCACCATTATGCTCTGCCTTGCCTGAGGCCCACAACTTTGGAGTCAGCTGACATTGTACTGAACCTCTGAATCCAAGAAACAAAATAAAATTTTCCTCCTGACAAGTTGTTCTTGTCAGGTCTTTTGGTCACAGCAATGCAAAACTGACTAATACAGTCCTCACGTCTTAGACTCAGAAAAACCAGGATTCAGTTTGTTTCATATTTTGAAGCTCATTTTCTCCTTTCTTCTTCCTCCTTCTCCTCTCCTCCTTCTCTTCCTCCTCTTCCTTCCTTTTTTTTCATTGCTGTTACATTTTCAATATGGAGCAACCCCCAAAAGTTCACGTGTGAAACACTGCAAGAAGGTTTAGAGGTGAAATGGTTGGGTTATGAGAACCTAAATAATTATTCCACTGAGATGGACTAACTCAGCACTAACTGTAGGCAGGTAGGCATGACTGGAGGAGGTAGGTTACAGGGGGAGGGCCTTTCAGGTATGTATTTTTTCCCTGGTGACAGTAGCTCTCTTTGTTTCCTGATTTCCATGACTTGAGCTGTTCCCCCCCCCCCCCCCCCGCATCATAACCTTCCACTTTCATGTTCTATCTCACATTAGGTCCAGAGCTGTGGAGTTTGTTGAATCTCTGAAACCATGAGCCCCAAACAATATATTCTTCCTCTAATTGCTCTTTTCATGTCTTTTACAGTCATGAAAAATCTGACTATAACAATTTTCTTATAATAAGCAGGCTTAGAGTCTCACATGTTTCTAAGAAGGTCAACTGCTTTATAAAGCAGTGGGAGGAAGGAACTGAAAAGGCAGATGGAGCAGTCAGCCTATTGGGCTCTTAGTAAAGGCTCTAAAATAGTGCCATATAACTTTTTTTATTATTATAGTATTTGTCTACATATAATTAATCAGGGAGTCATTTCCTACTGATTTCATCTGAAATAACATCCTCCAGCACTCACTAACCTCTTTCTGTACCATATTTGCCCTCTTATTACTCTAGGAAGGTGGGGTTTACACTTGCATTTTGGCAAAGTATCTTGTACATGGCTGGAACTACAAGAATTTTTTTTGATATTTAACAGGTTGTCAATATCAGAGAAATGAGATATATGCTCAAACCACTTTAACTCTTTTATTTTTATACCCAACTTTGTCTTTTCCAAAACTCAACACTATAAAAGCAGCTGTTAATAATAAAAAGAAGAATAATAGAAAAAATTGGACTTAGACAAACTGAAAATTTCTAGTTGTTAAATATGTTATTAAAAAATGAATAGACAAGCCACGGACAATGAAAAGATATTTTTCAGATGAAAATATACATCTGTCAAAAGATTGGTATTCAGGATTTATAAAATCTACTACATTTTGATAATAAAAAAGATAATCAATACAACTAGAAGCAAGCAAAACATTTTCACAGACACTTCACAAAAGGAGATATGACAATAAACACATGAAAAATGATTCAGTATTATCAGACTACAGAGAAACCATTCATGAATTATACTGAGATACAATTACCTCCCACTAGGATGGTAAAAATTAAAGACTGGTAATAACAAATGTTAGCAGGTATGAGAAACAGTAAATCTACTATAATGTTGGTAGATATATGAAATGGTACTAATTGCTGTGGGGAAAAAAAATAAGAATCATGATTATCCTGCCTGTTGTTGCATGGGAAATAGCTAGGAGGTAACATGACAAAACTCTGAGATGGTGCTAGAGTTCAGTTGTGGTAGATATTTGGTTACCTGAGTATATGCATTTGACAACACGTAGTAGAAGAACTTAAGATTTATGTAGTTCATCTTTTGTAAATATAAGTATTATTCACAATATTGAACTCTATTTGATAATGGACAGGCTGATGTATTTATCATATGTTTATTTAACTTACTTTGAAATGAATAAAAAATGATAAGGTTGATTGATCGATGGAGATCTGGATGAAGAAGGGGTTAGATGTGATAAGCCAGCAGTGTAAAAACTCTGTAGTAGAATCTAGAGAATAGACACTGCAAAATTCACCCAATTTTACTATAGGTTTAAGAACTTTTATAATAAAATTTTTGGAAAGTATAAAATCAGAATTTAAAGAATTGAGAGTCAAAGATATTATAATTTTTCAAATTGTTGGATGCTCTAGTTGCTCTTTTGAGTACTGAATTTGTAAAAATTCAGATGGACTGACTTACAGTCCTCTTCACCTGGAATTAGATGGTTCCCCACCACACAACAATCTGAGTTTGACTCTATATAAGCCTATCTTGTTCTCAAAATGTCACTTAAACGGCAATAAGCTGAAGAAGACATAGGCACTTATTCTTTCCTCTGACTTTGGGAGATACAAATTCTAAGTTTTCAAGAACACTCCATGTATATGTCAAAAGTCATGAACTGCATTTCAAGTCCACAGAGCACATGCTGCGGACCTGCAGTGAAGTTGTCCCAATTCTTATCTTGTGAAATTATTCAGCAACAATCACCCTACCTATGGTTAAATCAATACCTGGAATTCAATACCTGGAGTTTTGGGGTATTTTTTCTACTGAGTATTTCCATGCATGCTGCTTCACAGAAGTTGCTTCTAATGCTATGACTCTAAGATGACTTAGGAGAAAAAATACAATTATAAATCTCCTCAAAAATATTCTGATTCGAATGTTGCAAAGTAGAGAAGATTACAAATTGAACATGTTTTAAATCTCATTAAAGACATCATTCCCCACCTATAGTCCTTCTCAGTTTGCAAAATACATCTAGATGCTCCAGGTCCAGGTAATATTTACTCTATTTCTTTGTACTATTTCTAACACTGGGTTATAACCATTTGCATAGGAAAATTCTGCTAGACTGTGCCACCTCAAGGGAAGTCCAAAACATGTTTTGCCTATTTCAGCTGAGTGCAAGATTCATTTACAGACAGAAGCAAAATTAACTATGTGATAAGTTGAATCAATGGAAGAATGAATATTGTTGACTCGATTTCATTGTGGTTAAACTTTGATTTAATGTGTTATATATAGCAAGATATATCACTTAGGGATCATTTAGTTGCAAATAAATAACAAAAGTCAACCCAAATTGATTAAGATAACAAGACTCATGCAATGAAAAATTCAGTGTTAAGATTTGCTTTGCATGTGCATATCCTGGGGTTAATGTGAACCTGTCATTTCTTCTTCTTCTCAATTCTCCTCTACCCTGCTATTTGCCAGATATTTGTCTTAGTCACAATCAGGTTTCCCTATGATTCCAGTTGGCTGCCTTTGAGGAAAATCCTTCCAGATTCTGTTCAAGTAGAAGTGGAGAGTTCTTTTCCACGAATCTGCAGCAATAGTCAAGAATCATACTCATTGATGCAGTTTTGATGTCTCCCAACTCATATGTCAAAGCTTTTGTTTCACATAAACTCACAATTTCTATTGCACACACAATGAATAAGTTCCAAATCCATAAAGGGTCCATAAAGAATATATAAACCCTTATTTGAATGACATATATAATAAAATACTTTTTCTGAAGCATTCCTCATATACAATACCAGTCAAAGTGTTTTTATTACTTTGTTCTCCAAATTATCTTTCAGACGAATCATATTTTATACACAAAATCACTTCCTTCATTTTTTTCCTTCTTGTCATAAAAACTGAAAAACTTATTGATGTGGCTGAAGCCATTTCCTTCACTCTTCCATTGCTTATTGAAATTGCATCTATCATCTTTCAAGGGTCAGCTCAAACTCTGCCTGCCCTTTAATATTTTATAACAGTCCCAAAAGTGGATACTATGCTTCACATTTCTGAATTGAGATGATATTTAGCATCCCTGCCAAACATTGTGCATAGCACATAATACACATTGGCCTTGCGTAGGAATCTTAGTTTTGTACTACAGCTGAAAGCACTTGATAGAAATTTAGTTTGTAATAACATGCCTCACCTTCAACTTTTCTTAGCTAGAAGCTGAGTAGAAAATGTGCAAATCATAAATCTAATCAAGAATCAACAGATGTTATAATCATTTTATTTGGCATACTTCTGACATTCTAGAAGTTGTTGCTGCAATTGTCACTATTTAATTATCACAATTGTAAACTCTTGAAGGGTGAATAATCTTTATCAAAGCTTTTCTGCATCCTAATCTACCACAGTGCCTTGAAGATCAAAGATATTCCATACATTTTTATCTAATAACTTCAGTTGCTGTTATCTACTTTGGGAGATTTTTGCAGTGGAAATTTTCAAGTAAAAGTTGCTACATACTTTTTTAGTAATATATGTATCACTTTTTAATAGATTTCTTGTCTTTTCCGAAATTGTTTTGTCTCCAATACATTTGTCAAAAACCCTTCTCTATAGGAGTCTCTCTATGCAGTCTGTAGAACACTGAGCTATTTCATTTCCTTTTTAATCTTATTGTAATAAAATCCTAACAGTAAAATGATAGAAGAGAAAAAATTACTCATCATAGTATTTAGGGTGGACATTTTCTCTTTTTGACCTGTAAGATTGAAATTGTTTAAAATGATTTTCAATGTATTTGTCTTCATTGTACATATATCTGTGTAAATTCTGAATTTGACTTTTTTAAATGTATTTCCCAAGATGAGTAGCTTAAGTAGAAACATGGTTTGTTTTAATATGTGCTTACAATTTTTATTACAGTTATTTTCTTTTTTAAAAATTTTTATTTGTTATAATTAGTTATACATGAGAGTAAGAGTGCATTTATACATTTTGATAAATCATACATAAATGGAGTATAATTTCTCATTTTTCTGATTGTACATATTGTGGGATCACATCAGTCATGCAGTCATACATGTACATGAAGTAATTATGTCTGTTTCACTCTACTATCCTTCCTACCCACATGCTCCTTCCCCTCCCTTCACTCCCCTCTACCTAATTTAAAGTAACTGTAGTGTTCCCTAGGGCCCCCATGCCCTTATTGTGAATTAGCATCCACAGATCAGAGAAAATATTTGACCTTTGTTTTTTGGGTTTGGTTTATTTTGCTTAGCATGATGTTTCCAAATCCTTTGACACTCTTGCCATTCAAAGGCAGTCTACATTCCCTCCCCTGATCTTGGGTGATATCTTTGGGACTGCCTCAAAACATAGAAGATAGCAGGAATGGTAGGGCATGACTTCTGTGACTACTTTAAAAGGGGATGTGGAGCTTTTGCTAGTCTCACATAGGTTAGGCAATCCAAGAGAACAGATTTGGCCTATAAGATGTCCCACTATCTTGAGATGAACATGTGGGAAGAACAGTGCAGAGACATAGTGGAGACATAGACATCCAATATTTCCCTTCTCTCCAAGCCCCAGCTGCTTGAATCTCCCAGCTGAAGATACAGGTACACCAGGGAGGGAGCCTCCAATATGGATCCAACTTCATACCCATCTGACTGTAAAGGCATGTCACAGCCCAGATCAGTTCTACCAAGCCTAATCAGTCCCCACATTCATGAGCAAAATAGATCATGTTTTTGCCTTAAGCTACTGTTTTGAAGTGGTTTATTATACAACAGTAGATATCTAGAACACTTTTACACCTGGTAGCGAAAATAACATTCTTTACAGTTAATTTAAGGTTCTCAAACCCAAATATTGAGACCGACCAAAGTTATGATACAACGTTTTTAGCATCTCTATGGGTGGTTTTTCCTGATGAAAGCAATTGGTCATGAAGAGGAAATTATTTTTCTATTTGTTCTGGGTAGAAGAAAGTAAGTAATAACTTAGATTAAGTCTTTTTCCCTCTAATTGCCATTAGTATGTTTCATATTTTGTGAATGAAATGTGTGTACAGTATACTCCTGAGGGCTTATATATTTGTTAATTTACTTATGCATTATTTTTTGAGCTTATTGTCTGGGTCTATAGCTCCCTCCAGGTATCAGCTTCATGTGTTTCTCTGAGTATTCTAGAAGCTGCAAACAGTGCAGGCAATTGGTGCAATAAAATAATCTTATTGGCAATTTTTAAGAATGCACACTAAAACACAAAGATCTCATTTCAAACCCACCAAATTGCTTGTGTTTAAAAGATAGAAAACAACACCAACAACAACAGAAGTAGACATTTTCATGCATCGACAACAATGGTATATTTGATTATTTCCACCATTATATTAATAGATAAGATATGGCATTTACAATAAAATATTTTATACAAAATTGCAAAATTACAATTACAATATAAAGGGACAAAACCTAAAAAATCAACAGTCAGCAGAAATAAATAGTAGTAGAAGGATATGAACATTTACCACACCATATAAATATTTTCTTCTTTTTGGTACCCAGGATTACCCAGGTGAAGTTAACCACTGAGCCATATCCCCAGCTTTTTAAACATTTATTTGTTTTAATTGAAGACAGGGTCTCACTAAGGTGCTTTGGGCCTCATTTGCTGAGGGTGTTGATGAACTCGTGATCTTCCTGACTCAGCCTCCTGACTCACTGGGATTATAGGCATGAGCTAATGTGCCCAACTACCAAATATTTTAATTAAAAATAAAATTTAAATTAAAAAATTAACAATGTATACCAATGCAGTGTATTTAGCTATATATTTATATAAATGATTATGTGCATATACATTATATAGTTTGATTTCCACATACATTAACAGCAAATTTTCAGAACATTGCTAAGAAAAACACATATCAACATTGATATACTGGTTACCTCTATCAGTGAATGAAAGAGAGTGGTAACAGAAAGGAAAATGCTCTTCAGGGGCACATATTATAGTATCTGTCCTTAGTCATAACAACATTACTATCAAACTATTATTATTAATTAGCAGATTGAACCAAAATTGACGAAGTGTTAGCAGTTGTTAGTTCTGATTAGTGGGTACATGAGATTTATTATTTTTCCTGTATTTTTATGTACATTTGAAATATTTTACAAATAAGACCTATTATTCTCAGAATATATCCACAATACTTTACTTTTTTGTATAAGTACCTGTGAAGAGATATTGGGGAGGCGTTGTGGGACTCAAATATTAATGCTAGATACTAATCCTAAAACTGTGACAAGAAAGATTAAAGAAATACACAGTGATCTTTAGTGACTCATAAGGGTTCATTAAGGCAGCACATTGGAAAAGGAAATTCCAGTGTGGTGACACTGAAAGACCAACATCATGCAGACATGAAATGGCATACCAGAGCAAGCTGCAGGTGAGAAGTGCAGCAGAGGAGGAGGTTAGGTTGTCCTCAGAATGAACAGATCGAAGGACACCTTCCAAGCTTCTTTGTGGAGAGATGCCAGGGCCCAGCGCTAAGTGCAAACCAGGATGTACGGATAGGTGTTCCCCCAGGGTCACCACTAGCTTATTATTATTTTTTTTTAATTTTTAGTTGTAGATGGATATAATACTTTATTTGTTTATTTATTTTCATGTGGTGCTGGGGATGAAACCCAGTGTCTCACACGTGTGAGGTGAGTGCTCTACCACTGAGCTACAACCTCAACCCCAACCACTACCTTATTTTATAACCACAGCAAACCATTGATTTTTAGTAATCCTCTCTCTTATAGGACCAAATTATTTGTAGTATTAATAATTTAATAAAATTAATAATAGCAATGGCAAAGAAAGGAAATAAAAGCAGTAAAAATTTTATTTTAATGACCTTTGTGTATATAATCATGTCAGTAAGCAATAAAGATTTAAACAAGTAAAATAAAGTGAGTATCCCAGTATTATCAAAGCAAAACAATCATAGGGATGTTTCTACTTTAAAGATATTATCTACATATGAAATGGTATACCTCACAGTCCTCGTGTCTTAAAGTGTAACATCAGATAATAATTCTAACTGATCAAACAGAATAGCAGATTAAAACCACTGAAATGATTACCTTAAGTTAAGTATACACTAAGTACCCCAATTTGATAATTACGCATTATATGCATGAATTATCACACTGCACCCATACATATGTGCAATTGAAATAAAAATCAGTAAAAGATGATCTGAAACAGAAGCAAAAACATTAAAAAAAATCTATCTAAATATACATACATAATTTACAAAATGTTTACCTATTTTAAAACACAAATATGGTTTTGACCATTGCTTTGCATGCTGAAGAAAAAATAATATAGCAATTTTGAAGTAACTGAAGTTCTATTTCTTCATGTTTTTCTCATGGCACGATGAATGTTTCATTTCATTAGGAGTCTGTGTGATACCATGGGGGTTACACCAAAAACAAGCTTGAACATTTCCACCCCAACACTAACTTACTTTTCAAATGATTGTGTAGTTTGAGTTCCGAAATTCAATTCAGTTCTATTTTGGAAAGACAAAACACCTGTCTTCTTCAAGGTGAAATTGGAGCAGGCCCTTGCGTGTTCTTCAGGGGTGGGTGTATCTAACCAAGTGGACCAGCACCTCATCATAAATAACTCTCCAGCCTGTAGCAGTGGCTCCTGCTTTGGAAAAAGGAGGAATGTAAGTTTAAATCTAGTGATATTTTGACTACCAACTGCCTCAGAACATATTACATTTCTGAAATGAGACTCTGATTGGGAGCTAAGATATTCTAGTTATTCTAAGAACCACCAGACAGTTATGTAGACTGAGCAAGTTTTACATCAGGAACAGAGGATGGGTATTCTTTTTCTCATACTTAGAAATTCCTTTTTGGAATTGCTCCATATGAACCTAACGTAGTCATAAATATTTGGTTTAATTATTGATAACTGAGTTAGTCAGTTTGGGCAGTTATAAACAAACCACAGAGTAGGTGGCTTAATTTTTTTTTTTTAACAAAAGTGCATTAAAAAACAGCAACAAAAAATACTTTCTCACATTTCTTGACTCCACAAGTCCAAGATCAGATCAAGGTGCAAATAGGGTTGTTTCTGATGAGGTTTCTCTTCCTGACCTGCAGATGGCACCTCCTTGCTGTGTCCTTACCTCATTGCTTGCTGCATGCTCAGAAACAGAGTATTCACTGGAGTCTCTTCCTCTTCTTACAAGGGTGCTCCTTTATGACCCCACTAGACCTTAATATATCCCTGGAGACCCTATATTCAAATCTCATCACATTGAGATAAGGTTTAAATATATGGATTTGGGGGAGACACAATTGATTCCATATAATAACCCAGTAGAGAAAAGATCAACTGACAAATACTATTGAATGCTGCCTTTATTTTAATAGCATTTGGCAATAAAGTGGCAGCTGATGGGATGGGATGAGCATGAGAATAGCTCTTGTGGAGGACAGGACAATTGAATAGACTCAAGAAGGGAAGGGAGAGGTTAAGTCCACATCTAACTCTTGTCTGACCAATACTTCTGAAGAGGGCTGTTTCCCACACCTGCACCACAGATGTATTTTGAGACAATCTAGTTTGAAGATAGTAGCCTTCCTGGAGGCAGGTTTGCATGTCTGAGTTTTTCTCCAAACATTATTAAAATGTGAATTTGAGCCAAACTGTTAGATGTGCTCAGTCTTCATGTAGATTTACTCAAACTATATTTGTCATGTAGTTAGTTTTGCTATAGAGGAAGGAAGACAGAAAATGAAGAAAGAGTAAAATGTTACAATAAGAAAGCATTAGAGTGCAGCTCAGGGGTGGAGTGCTAGCCTAGCATTGTGAGGCACTGGGTTGGATCCTCAACACCATATAAAAATAAATAAATAAAATAAAGGTATTGTGTCCATCTATAGCTAAACATATTTTTTTAAAAAAAGAAAGTATTAGGAAAGTAAAAACCATGCTAGCCTCAATTCAAAGTTCAAAATGAGAATAGATAACATGAAGGAATGTACTTAGGAAGAAGAGTAAAATGATGTGGGGTGGGAGAAAGAAACAAAATTAGACTTACATGCCTCAAATTATTTTATTCCACAAAACCATAGAGAGAAATCAAAACATAATTTATCAAAAAATTCTTGAGTATTTCTGAACTCCATCCTGGAGAAGCCTGGTTCTTTCATAGCATAATGAATGGCAGAGCTTACATCAAAATATATCATCATGGATTTCTGGAAATAACCAAAGGGAGGACCCTAAAAGGTTGAACGAGGGATAAATCAGTGGTCACCCTATAAGAAATAAGGAGCTAATATGTTAAAAATCAAATTGTTCCCTATCTTAGAAGTTCATTTTGCAGCAAAGCAGTGTCTTCAAAATGCTAAGAGAAAACATTTTCAAGCTAAAAATTTTATTCCTGACCTATCTGCTAAACAAGTATGAGAAAGAAGTAAATTTTCAAATAAGAAAGATCTAGAATTTTTCAATTTCCTCTTGTGTGTATGTGTGGGGGTGTATGTTTTAAGATGCCCCTTCCCCAAATAAGAGAAAGAACCAAGTAGCATGAATCCTTGCAAAGGAAATGTAATGCAGAATAAAGCACAGTGAAGGGAAAACCCAGGAGAATAGCCGAGCACCAGGCCTGGTGAGCAAAAGTCTTGACTGGAGCAGTAAGATCAAAGACTTCAGGAGGCAAAGAGGAAATGAAACCGCATACCTGATGTGTTTTAGCATGCAGAAGGGAGAATCGCACTCTTAGCAGTTTAAAGATAAATTTTCCATAGACATATAGGCAATCAAACATGATACATAACAGAGATTACAAGAAAAAATGTAATTAGAGTACAGTTATTGTCTTAAGTCAGCTAATATTTATGTGTTCATAATGCTGTAAACACTAACATGATGTAGCAAACAATTGTACAATTATTCTTCTGGTTGGAGAGTAAAGGGTGTGTTATTTTTCACAGTAGAAAAAGCATATAAAGTGTCTAAAATTGAAATGACAAAAGTTAGCAGAATGAATGTACATGTTATTTAGAAAATAGAGGATATACCATAAGAAGAAGCAACTTTGAGTGAATTAAAGTCAGTGCAGAAGATGGGTGAGACAGAGAACTGGTTTTTCATTGTAAGTGTTATCATTTTACTTTATCAAGTTTCTAGTTGATTAAATAATTTTTTAAAATTAATTAGTCTATTAAAAGTTAACTGTAGAATACATACTATGACCTAGGAATGGAGATTGTCACTGCAGGATTGTGAGAAATACTGAAAACATTTTAGTATATGTTCTGCAGAAAATTTAGAAATTAGTTGAAAGTCAAAGTCTCCAGTAATTGTTAAGTTTTGCAGTACAATGATGAAATGACAGGTAAACAAAGAAAACTGTTCCTTACAGGCTAAGTAGTCATGGAGCTTGGGAGAGGAGGTAGGACTTCTACAGGTATAGGAAGGAGACACCATATGACTTGGAATTTGGCAACATTTTCTGAACACTTTCCCTGTTTCAGGTGTTTTTTGAGTATTTCTATCACTTTTTGATTCATCACATGCCCCAGATTTTACTATGATGACCCCTTATTTTCAGATTAGAAACTCTGAGCATCAACACCATCAACACGAGTTGAGTATTTTGCCTGAACTCTCTTGATTTTAAGTAGAGTGTCAGAGTTGAATGAGAAATTTACATAGTTCATAGTTTTGTCATCTGAAAAATAAGTATAATAGGCAGAGTGAATTCCAAGATATCGTTCATGGTCTGTTCTTTGATCCTATAATCTCCACCTTGTTATTTTGCTCTGGATTTGTGTGAAGATGAAGTGGGAGAGCAATATAGCAGCATGCACACAGTTGTGCATGTCTCTCCATTTTTATAATCTAAATTATAATTCTCATTTCTCTTCAGTTTAACAAATAATGGTAATAACAAAGAAATAGAAAAGAGGGTGGTGGTTAAGCCCCAGTGTTCAAAATCCAATAAGGCTCCAGCTAATTAGCTCCTGTGACTGGAGTTACTCTCCATCACTGATGACAAGTGGCCATTTCTTAATTTCTAGGTCAGTGAATTAAAGTATTGGAAAACAGCCCAGTTTACAGGTTCAAGCATCTTTAACTTGCATTCCAATCAAGGTGGGTATTTTGACTGAATTCTTGACCCAGAGCACAGCATTTAATCTTTTCATGAATTACCAGCCTCACATGTACAGACCTCATACACTGAGGTGCTTGAGTTGGCATGCACTCACCAAGTATTAAGAGCTAAGTCTGATAATACCGGGTCTCAAGTCAGGTTTTCTCACTGCCTGTATTTTACCAGTGCAGGGAAGTAGAACACAGTTTGAGATCATAGGATTTGGTCTCAAGATCTGTCCCTAAGTCCGTCCTGTATCCTTGGTGTATGACCTTGAAGCTTAAACTCTCTAAGACTGTGCTTTTTTATTTGACAATTTGGAAAGAAAGGAAAAAATGTGGTGGGAGGTGGGGCTTCTGCACAAAGCTGCTGTTTCAGAGATAATGAACAGAAAACTTTTTAGCACAAGGCTTAACACACTAAGGTTTTTCCATAAATGTCTATGAAGTTTGTTGTTTGATGTGGTGTTTAATTATCTATTTGCATATATATCTACCTCCTTCCTATCTCATCTATCATCTGTTTATCTATTTCATCTGTCTATTCATTCTTCTGTCAGTTCATCCATCCATGTGTCTATTCATTTATTCACCCATCTATCTATCTATCTATCTATCTATCTATCTATCTATCTATCTATCTATCTACCTATCTATCTTTGTATCCATTTCAGAAATTTAGCAACAAAAAATATTTCCATTCTTGCCACAGTTAACTACTTGGTTACTTTAGGACCAGGGACTCTGAACACAGTATTCCCAAGATGGTGCATTGTTGTACTAAGTGCCTTGATCTGAAGATGACTAATAGGGTCTCAGAAGTAAGGTCAGTCTGAATTTTGGCTTTCATTCCCTTGCCCTCTTCCTGTTCTTCCTAAATGAACCATAAAAACTAGAATTTTTCTCCATAGAAGGCTTATCTCCTCTTTTCCCCCTGAAAGTTCCTCCTGAGACAAATATCCCATCTCATACTAGCAAGGAACGAATGTCCTACAGAGACACAGAAAGAAAAAATAGGATATACAGGCATTACTGGGTTCCTCTCCTTATTTTATCATCATTAGATCCTACTCTCTTTGTCTAGTCATGGTTCTCCATTACTATTCCCTGCTGTCACAAATCGTAACATGACAATACAGAGATTTCCTTGGGTTGTCAGATCCTCATTTAGAAGTTTCCTGTGTCACCTAAAATTTTGGTTAAATAAATTTGTCATTTTTCTCTCTTGTTAATCTTTCTTTTGTTACAAGAATATCAGTCAGAACTCTCATGGCATTGGCTACACTGAAGAATAGGCATTTGGAACCAATTCATCCATGTTTCATTTCATCCTTTCCCAATAATGTCTAGAAGAACATTAATTAGAGAAGTTATACAGTCTTTTGGAGACTAATTTCTCATTGGTAAAACAGGAATTCTGGGTCTTACTTTGTAGAAGGCTTGTGAGAATAAAAGGTAATATATAAACTGCAGGGCATATAGCATTAGCTCAGTAGACGCTTTCATGTCTGTTATTGACACTTTAGCTGAAGGAAAAAATAGATGATAGTTATTTTCATTTCAGAATTTGATCACAATAAACACTAATCTTTCTTTATTTCATTATGAGGTGATTAAGTGTATATCATTTAATTGTCCCTCAAAAGTTCTGAAAAAGATTCTTGAACTCTCAATAGATTTTTATTTTCTTCAGAATAGAATCAACATCTCCTAATTGAATGGGGAAGGACTCCAGAATACAGCTTTCCTATTTTCTTCATTTGAAGGGGAAGAAACTTAGGCTCAGATTGGAAAAGGACTTGGCTGGAACCACTCAGGTCCTTAGGTGGAGAATTCTGTTAGAGGGGTTTCACAGCCTTATGGTACAGCATTCGTTAATTTCCATAGTAAACCTCTGCTGGTTTAAAAACCCTGCTGTCCTTCTTATCTGTCTTTTCACTCTCAAACCATAGCACAGCATCAGAACAATCTTTTCTGCACAGAAATACACCCTAATCTTTCCAGTTAACATCCCTAACCTGTTTAAAACAGGAAGAGTGATTGTATCTTGTATCTTGTCCCAGTTTCCATAGAGCTGTGAGGAAAAGTGTCCCTAATACTGACTGCCTAGCTCTCATCAGATTGATGCTTTCATAGTCAGATTTCTGAAACTGAAGAACAGCATTGCATTAAGGAAGTCCTTCAGCGTTTTTATCTTCACAATACCAATTTTCCTAATTTCTCCTTTTGCATCTGCTTTGCTGGTCCATTATGTCTTCAGTCTTCTCTTTTCTCACCCCTGTGAAGTCCCACAGTGTGAGGGCATTTTTTATTTATGTGAATGGACTCAGTGAGGAATAATTCTTTCTGATAAAAGGACAAGAGAGCAGAGCAGACTAAATCAATTAGGCATTTTTAGCTTATATCTGTGAGGGTGGGACAAGACCAAAAATGCAGAGGAGAAAGGCAGCCTAATATTTGGCTCTGTATTTAGAATCTTCTGGACTTGTTTAGCTAGGATTGCTGCCTTCCCCCCTGGGTGTGTGATGAGGAAGGAAGGAAAGCATCAATAAAGCGCAGTGATGGGGTTGAGCCCCACCTTCACCTCCAGATGTCCTCCACCTTTCCTCCAGGGAAACTCTTGCGTTTCCCTGCTCACCCCTTCAGTCTTGTCTGGGTTCAAAATCCTACCCTTTACAGTGTGACCTTATATATTCATCTTTTGTATCCTCGATATCTCTGCATGTAAAATGGAAATGAGAGTGTTTTGCATTTATTCTTCAAAAATCTGAATAACACTGTTTAGGAAAGTACCTGACTAAAGAATCACCCCACATATGGTAAGGAAGAAGCTGCTGTGACTGTTGACAGAATATTGAAGAAAATGGAGAGTTTACATCCCAAAATATTAGTGAGACTGATGCACCCTTAATCCTCAAGCGTATTAGTTTTCATAAAACAAATAAAAATTGTTTTGTCACAGAAGTCAAACTTAAGGAATGAACCACTAGACAAGTGTTAGCAACTGAAGTTGTTTGTTGAAGAAGAATGAATTGGTTTATCAACAACGGATCCCTTGGAGAGTATGGATGTTGACATAGGGATTAGATGAGTTGTATTTCACCTGTGGAAGAAGTCAAGGTAGTTAACTAAACCTTTCTGCATAAAGTATTTCTTGGCTTCTTCTATCAAAATGTTATTATCCTAAGCTTGAAGGAACATAAATCACATGCATGATTAAATTATTAGGCATTTTTTCTTTTGCATGTTATTATTTATTGTTCCACAAAGAAGTTACTAGTGTGACTTGCTGGGTTTAAACCCCAGCACAAAAATTAATTAATTAATAATATTGAAAATTATTAACTCTATCAGCCTTCAGTCTTATGCTTAATTGATATTATGTGTTCTTTGGTTTGATCTAGACTAATGTTAAAAAAATTAATACCAAAGAGGCTGCATCCTCTTGCCTACTGTGAGAGCTGGTAATGTTCTAAGACTCCTCTGTATCAGCTCTCAAATTTTACCTTAATGGAAATTGTGTTACTTAGCTTGAAGTTCAAGGTCACACAGAGTCAGGAATGGATCTCAAGTTTGGATTCTGCCAAGGGTTTGAGGGAATATGTCTTATTCTGAAAAACTTTGACATACATGGAATAAATAAAACTGTAAGTTTTATTCTACTGGTTCTTTCCATTTTTTCTCATACAGTGGATTGTCAGGTTTGAAGAATATACTTTATTCCTCATTATTTACTCATGTGATTCTTTTGTATTTGCATAGTATTTCATTCCTCTATAGAACACCTAACCATAGCTTTTGGAATTATTTTGCAGACCACAGTTTGCACGGTGCTTCTTCAACACACATGACCTTAACTCAAACTAAACAATACTCTCATTGAAGAACCAGCATCAGCAATTCCTGTATCTCTTTGCCCACTGAACATCAAGCATATAGTGGGTGCTATGTGAGTATTCAGTAGTACTACTTATTTTCATATTCATATTAAGAAAATGATGTCAATATGCAATTAGCTCAATATCTAAACCAAGATGGAATTGATTTTTCTGTTGCAGCTGACCATGGTCCAGTTGAGATGTATTTTAATAAAATTGGCCAGAAGTCTTTCATTAGAAAAACTATTATTGGTGCTGGATATAGAACCTAGGGCCCTCTGAATGAAAACTCTACGACTGAACCAGGTCATACACCCCCACCCCAACAAAAGATTATTTATTTTTAACTCTCAATGAATTTAAAAAAAAATAGGTCTTCTTAAATGCTTGCCTTATCATAAGCTTATGGTTTAAAGAACATTTATTAAACTCATTTTTTTTTATGGGGCACTGGGAATGGAACAGAGAGCTATGCTAGGCAAGCACTGTACCAGTGAACCACATCCTGAGACCCAAACTCAATGTCAGGAAATCTTATAAATATTGGATGACAAGAAGCTAGATATAATAGCTAAGTTTTCTAGGACATATAAATTATTAACTTTTGTTCAACATTTTTAGGGATTTAGGCTATACCTTATTCTTGTCTTTATAAAATTTCAAATATATTATTTTCTGAAAACATATCAGTGTCCTTCCTGTCTTGGTTTACATTCCTTTTGAAATACATCATGGTATTTATCTGATATTTAACCAATAACCCATTCAACAATGTTAATGAGAAGGCCCCAAAGTCTCCCATGTGTTTGTTCAGCAGTGTATAAGCAAGTGAACTAAGGCTTGTCCACTGAAATCAGGAAGCTCAGAGACTGAAAGGTAATGGACAATTGACAAGCAAAGTCCTAACAGTACAGCCATAAGTCACAACAGAAGGAAAGCTAAGAGAACCAGCTGGGACATTTATGGACAGTGCACAATGGGGAAAGGGTTCTTTATTTGACCTTTATTCAAATGAAGGGTGTGGTCTTCTTAACTTCAATTTTCATCTCTACAAATTCTTCCTCTTTTTGAATTTAGGTGTGTATATTATTTTTCTCATGTTCATTCCATTTTCTCACCTTTCTGTTTTTTAGCTTTAACTTTTGGACAATGTATCATATCATCTTAAAAAAATATTTCTTTTACATTGATAGATGAACACAGTGAGGTTTATTTATACGTATGATGCATATATAATTAATCTCTTAACTGGATTCATGACATACTCCAAGGGTCAGTATTAGTGAATAATGTTGATGACCTTGTTAAAGATTGAGTTATAGATAATCACACAACAGTTACTCTCCTATCAAAATATTACACTCAAATGTGCAAAGTGTTTACTTATTAAAAGAATGTCTCATGAGGCAGAATTAATCAAAGACGTGGCGAAGATAGATGTCTGTTATAGTTTCCATCATGTTCTTACATTTCTGTGTCTTTTCAACGAGAGGAACTAAGTCAATCTAGAAAGAGTTGCTCTCATCAGACGCTTGTATTCCAGCATCGTAAATCTCAGGACCATTTGGATCAGTGCAGGTAGGTCATACAGTGGTTCAAAAGGAATTCTCTTTCTTTCTGACTGATATACAACTTTTCAGAATGTTTTCTTTTGCTTCTTAATGACAGGATCCAGCTGGACAGTATAGCATTTAATTTCTCTGATATGAATGCAGTGTTTCTCCTAGCTCTTCCTCATCTTTCAACATTTACCTGTGATTTTCAATGAAACAGACAATTCTTCAACTCAAAAGTTCACGTCAACTTCTTTTAAGAAAATGATAACTGAAAAAGATGTACAAACTTTACTGGATTTACATGACTTTTGTTAAGAGCTCTTGTATTTCTACCACAATACAGAACTTCTTGACCAATAGTGTAATGTAAATTTATATCATTTTATTGATTAACTTATTTTTCTTAGCATTATCTGGCCAGCTGTCATTTTCCTCATTTCATCCTTAAAAATCTTATTCATTTCTTTATTTTTTCCTCTTAGTTGCTTAATTTGTATTCTGTATCCCAATTCCAAAATGTAGATCAGGAATTAGAGAATTTGATCCATTATCCACAAAACCTAAGCAGGCCATCATTTCCAGAACCTGGGACAGGGCCACCAATTGGAGTGTCCCAGTCACCCCAAATCCTGCCATTCCTCACTAAGTTTTTTAGGAAATCAACACCTTACCACCTGCCCACTATTCATGTAAAATTCATATTTGGGAGCTTTCTGTTGTCCTATTGACATTCAAATCCATGAATGGCTTCTACCCTGAAGAAGTAAAACTCCCTTTGTCCTCATTTCTTTTTTCTCTATAGTGTGACTCAGCCCAGTTACCTTGTTCATATAGGTAAATGTACAACCCAGTCATATCCCTGAGACTTCTTCAAAAGTTTTTAACTTCCTTTTGATTCCCCAAACCAGACAACCAAGATTTCAAACAAAAATATGGTTTATTTTTATCAAAACACAAAATTATATATGCTTTTATGGTTAACACATGTTTTCATTTTTGCAAATCTTCTGTTTTTTGTTTCCATGGCAACTCTTTGAGATAAGTGAGACACTCAGGTCCTCTTCCAGCTCCTGCCTGTCAAAACTGTGACTCAGTGACCCCTCTGCTTTACCCTTTCTTATTCAGCTAACTCAAGAGCAGTCTTGATCTCTTTTGAATTCTACATCTCTGAGAGAGCTAGACCTCAGCATTCCCATCTCAATTTTTTAAACTTTGTATGTATATTTGAATAGCATTCTTTTCCTAAGGTAAAAGAGCATATATTTTATATCTCCACTTCTCATGTTAAGAGAGGCTAGCCTTCAAATTCAGGGAATACTTGTCTGATTCAGAGATGAGCAAAACTCAGCTTGAAAGTCAAACCAGGCCAACTGCCTATTTTTGTGTAGCCCATGAGCTAACAATGTTGTTTTGCATTTTTAAATAGTTGAAAAAAATCAAAAGAAGAATACTTCATAGCACATGAATATTACATGAAATTTAAATTTCATTTTTCATACATAAACTTCTATTGGAACCCAGATGCACTCATTATTTTATGTTGTGTCCATTGCTGTTTTCATACTTCAAAGGCAAAGTTGAGTAGTTCCAACAGAGACCAGCCCTTGAAGCCTAAAATATTTACTATCTGTCCACTTACACAAATATTTTCCAGTACCTGTTACTGATATTTTCTCCCCTCCTTGCTTATAGATATAATGTCAATAGCTAATATTTTATTGCTCTACATAGTTTTACAAAATACTTCTACATTTCTCATTGTTTTAACTATTCTGAACAACTCAGGTAAATATTTTTATATTCATGTTACAAATTAGATACACAAAATTCAACATAGAATTTCAATGGTCCCTATGTTTGATGGCCAAGGAGACGAGGGCTGAGATGAACTGAAATCTTCCAACAGCAAATCCCCCTGGTGATGGTTTATTCATAACTATAAGTCAGATTGGCTGAATTAAGGAGTACCTAGAAACTGGCAAATCATTTCTCAATGGTTTCTAGAGGAAATGAACATGTGAGTCTGAGTGGATTAAGTGGGTAAGATCTGCACTATGTATGAAATACTGAAGGTAAGTTGTCCAATCCCTTGGGATACAAAAGGTAAATTGTCATCTTCTGCAAGAGCTTGGGCAGAATTTTCCTTCTGTTGACCTTAACATCAGAATTGTAAACCTCAGGACTCCAGGACTTATACCAGCAGTCCTCCAGTCTCAGATTTCCTCTTTTCAGCCTGAGAGTTACCACATAGGCTTCCCTGTTTCTGAGAACTTTGAACTTGTACTAAGCCACACTACCCACATTCCAGCCTCTCAGTGTACAATGCCCTGTATGGGTTTTCTTCCCTCCATAACTGTGTGAACCAATTCCCCTAATAAATCTTCTCTCCTGTGTCTGTATCCACATTTTACTGTTTCTCTCTCTGTAGAACTCCAACTAATACACCACCTCTTGTTTGCTTGGTCGTGAAGTGACCTAAATATGACGTTTACATGTGCCCTATCTGTCACCTTCGTTTTCCTTATCCCAGTACAGAAACATCCACATAAAAGGTCATCCTCACATCTCTCTTGTGCAACCTGTCATTTCTGATCACAATTTTTTCATTCTAAGTCAAATTGAGCTATGTGCAATTTTCTGAATTGTCACATTGGCTCTTGTTCCATGCTTTCTTTCAAATGCTGTTCCTTTTCTCTCTTTTTAAAATTTTTTTTTCTCCACATTTTTATTGGTTCCCTATGGTCGTACATAATGGTGGAATTCATTTTTATATATTTGTACATGAACACAATATAATAATATAATTTGGCCCATATCCCACCTCAACACTTCTGCCTCTTTTCTTTTCAATGTCACTTTTCTACCTAACTTTTAATTATCCTTTAGACTTAAATGAACAATAACTCCCTTAGTCAGGAGCCAGGTCCTGAATGCTCATCAGAAATCTAGGCCATCCTTCATAGCACCTGCTATCCATGCTTCTTGTTCACTTGTTGGAATCCTTAAGTAAATTGTGGCCCCTTACCAGCAGGTGCCATATCTGTCAATCTTATTATGTGATTATTCCCATAATCTCCCTCAAAATTCATGTAAAGGGCTGGCTAATACTTGTTGAATGATTAAATGAATTGTAGAGGAAATCAAGAGTTTTTTTTTCAGATAATGTAAACTAGAGATGATTTTACACACTGTTATACAGTTTGAGTATCCCTTTATTGCTTTGAGTATCCCTTGAGGTCAGAAGGTTTTTGGATTTATGATTTTTTCAGATTTGGGAATATTTATATGTACATAATGAGATATCTTGGGGCTGAGGCCCAGGTTTAAACACAAAATTCATTTATATTTAGTATATACTTTGTACAAATAGCCTGAAGATAATTTTATATAACAGTTTTAGTGCACTCGCAGTTTGACTGTGACCTTTCACATTAGGTCAGGTATGAAATTATTTATCCATTTGTGGTGACATGTTGTTAAAAAGTTACAGTTTTTTTAAAACATTTCAGATTTTGCATATTTAGATTGGGAACTCTCACCTGTATTAACACTATAAAGTCATCTTACAAATCCTAAAGAATGACAAAATAAAAAATGTATTTTTATGTAAGAGAAAATGCTAAATAACCTATATCCACATGCCCAATAAGTTGAACCCATTCTGTTTGTCACCAGTCAATTTGGTAAGGTTTCCTGCATCTTAGAATTTGAAAGCAGAGGCTAAAAGGACAGTTCAGCATCCAGCACATTCCAGCTCTCCATGCTATATCCTCATCTTTGTTCAATCAGTCTACTGGCTGCTACTTAGAAACCCAAAGGGAAACTCCACAGCACTGGAGCACAGTACTACATGAGTATACTACCAGCGTTTCAAGATGATGCCTTGGGTGATGAACTCTCTTTACCTGATTATTGGGACAAATAACTGTTTTCTCACTGATTGTAAGTTTATGTGCTAAAAGAAGTTTCCTTTTTTTCCCTGCTTTAGGTGAGCATTATTTCCCCAAAAGAAATAATACCTTTTTAGACATCCTCTGAGCAAATACCAGCTACACTCTGCATTCACCAGGGAGTGTCCCTGAGAGTTGACCTATCATAAGGCTTTCTGCAGAGATGAAGTGATGCCTATTGTCCCATGTCTCAAGTTACCATTGTCTCTGCTTTAATGCTGCATGAATGTAATTGTCCTGAGAAAGCCTCATGTTGATATTAATGATTGTTAACAACTCTCTTTAAAACCTGCTTATCTTCCTGGAAGATTTCCAACTAACTTCATGTTGCAGAAGAGGTCTGGGTCAGAGTATTTTCAGCAGAGTCAAAATGCATTCCTTGAATTAGTTCTGGTAGCAGGTAGATAGAGTTGGTTGTGGTTCAAGACTGAAATTGGTTAGACTCCTCCCTTAACTTTGTGATTCTGCCAAATAAATGTTCACTTTCCCATTTTCCAAGTGAGAAATGGAGTCATGGATAGGGTAAAAGATTTGCCCAAATCTTTATAGGTAATAATTAATAAAAAGAATGTTGAAACAAAGTGTTTTTGAAATCAGTGGTGATGTATTAATTTAAGTAAATTAATTTCTTCAGGCCAGACATTCTTATCTTCAAAATGAGAAGAAATATTACATCTTTTTTCACTTGATTAAGACAATAAGTAGCAAGAAAATGGTAACATGCATATAGGACTGAACATACAATAAGTCAACAACAAATGATTCAATTACTCTATTACTACTACATGTCATTGAGAATGCTTGACTCATTTAAATTCTCTTCAAAAACTGATATTTCTTTTTTCCCACAATTTTATTATAATAAAATATGCAGAACAAAGTTTATCATTTAAAGTGTACAATTCAGTGATACGTAATATATCCCTATTTTGTACAACCACCATCATTATCCATCTCCAGAATACTTCTTTTCAAGCTGAACCTCTGTATCTATCTGAGTCAAATTTTCATTGCTGTGACCAAAATACTTGACAAGAACAACTTAGAGGAGGAAAGTTCCTCGTATGCTCACAGTTTCAGAGATTTAGTTCATAGTTTGCTGGTTGTTCTGGGCCTGAGGTGAGACAGAATATCATGGAAGAAAGAAATGGTGGAGGAAAATTGTTCAGTTTATTATAATCAGAAAGCAGGCGGATGGGGGAGGGGGGAGAGTGAGAGAGGATGCAAGGGGCCAGGGACAAAACATAATCTCCAAAGGTATGCTACTAGTGACCTACTTCCTCTAGCCTATCCCTTCCTGCTCAGTTACCACCCAGTCTATTCAAATTATTAAGCCATCAAATGGATTAACCCACTGATAACATCACAGCACTCACTATCCAAACTTTTCATCTCTGACCATCTCTACATTGCATAACACATGAGCTTTGCAGGGACACTTACTATTCCAGGCCGTAACACTATCAAATGATAACTCTCCACACTCTTCCTCCCAGCTCCAAGCAGTCACCATTTGACTTCCTGTCCTTATTATTTTGACTCCTCTAAACACTTCATATAAGTAGAGTCAGTATTTCTTAAATAAGAGCTTTACAGACAATCAAGGATCCCGGGAGATAAGGACACGTTCACAAATTCTCTCAGGCACAGCCTGTGGGAAGAGAGCTGCTGTGCCTGCCCTTTCACTGAGAGCATACTTGGCCCTTTAAGTTGAAGGCACTTCTCCCCCATACTGGTGAAGGATATGCTCTGAGACAGGCTTGAATTCTCGAAGGCCCTTTTGAAGAGTTGCGCTTCTCCTCGGAGGACACAGCTGAACTGGATTTACCTTTCTGATACATCAATGCTGTCATTAACACTCATGTTTCCTCCCCAGAGATGGATTTGGCATTAATGGACCTGGCTCTCAGCAACCTCCATGTGTTGCAGTCATACTGAGCTGA
Organism: Sciurus vulgaris; assembly: GCF_902686455.1. Lineage (NCBI taxonomy): Eukaryota > Metazoa > Chordata > Mammalia > Rodentia > Sciuridae > Sciurus > Sciurus vulgaris. The sequence goes on from NC_136463.1 coordinate 76,658,237, forward strand.
TCCACAGCTCTGGTACATCCACAATGCTTTTCAGCCTGGCCTCTGGCTGAGACGAGTACACGCTGTAATATTTACCTGGTCAGATTTTGGCTCAGGAAAATTTCTACTTTTTGAACCTCATAAAAAGTAAAATATGTTCAGATTTAGTTTGCCATTGAGTGGATGTTTGTGTCCTCCACAAAATTAGTATGTTGGAATCTTAACCACTAAAGTCAGAAGTTAGAAGGTGGGAACTTAGGGAGGTAATATAATCATGAGGATAGAGCCTTTTCGAAAGAAACTGCAGAAAGCTGCCTCCTCCTTTCCCTAACACATGATGCAAGGAGAAAGCGACTCTCTGCAGCCGAAATAGTTCCCTTATCTGACCTGGCCACCCTGTCACCTTGCTCATGAACTTCCAGCTTCCAGAACTCTGAAAAATAAATGTCTGTTGTTTATAAGCCACTTTGATTATAGTAATTTATTATAGCATTCAGGGATTAAGGCATATTTTAAAATTTTGAATATTTTAAAATAGCTTTTGTTTTGTCCCCCACATATTGTATGTCTATTTGTAGTAAGAGCTACATTTTATCCTCTTTTATTTCATTGACTTAAACCAAATACAGATCCTTAAAGGAGAATTCAATTCCATACAATTTTCCACATACTTTTCATTTTACTCTTTGATATGTTATATGACCAGAATTGAGCTCAATAAAGGTAGGAAGGAAACTAATGTTTTTGTTAAACACATGAGTAGTTATTTGAAATATTTGGAGTGATGAAAAATTGATCCTTGAAGATCAGAAAGACTTATTTACTTGTTGTCTATCAGCTACTAATGAGAAGAGTTGGAAATTGAAGTCATGACTATCTGGCCAAAACCCTAAAACCCTAAAAGGTCAACTTCTTTGGGAATTGCATGTTATTGCAAATATTTCTATCAAGATAATCAATTTGATTCAATATTTAGAGTCATGTCTTCTCTTTCAGGGAGGACATCTCAAAGGCTTTTCATAGATCATCTGCAAATAATTTATTCAAGGTTATAAAGATAATTTATGCAAAGACAGAACTAGAATTCAAAACCTATTCACAGCATAAGTTGCTTACAAATTGCTACCAAGTCCTGTGTTGAACAAAGCATGACTGCCTTTTCTACACCTCACTTAATTTAATGTTGTGTGATACGTGTCATTTTCTTTCTACAAATTACAGAATGGTAAAGATGTAAGTAATGGCAGTTAGCCTGGTGGAAGGCACTAGTGATCATTGACTCCACTAAGTGGTTTGCATGAAATAATTTGATCTTCAGAATCTGTTAAGGTTTTTGTTTGATTTAGTTTGGTTTCCCAATTTACATTTGCTAAAACGAACGACTAAAGTGGTTTATTTATTTCAAGTCACAGAATTAGGGAATGGAATTCTATGGAATTTGAACTCCGTTTTATCTTGCTCAAATGTCCATGCATCTCTCCCATAGATTTGTGGTTTTGAAACTCATTCCATGAAATTCTTAAGTCTATCTCTTCAGGTGACTCAAAATAATATTTTCTCCCTGCTCCTTCATTAAATAACTCTAACAAGGGTCATTAGTGTTTGGGAATTGCTAAAGTCAGTGGCATTTATCTATCCTCACCTGACTTAATCTCTCAGCATTTAATGACACTTCACTTTCTCCTGATAAAGCATTTTCTTCTCTGGTCTCTAGATTATTTGTTTTTTCTCATTCCTCAATGAACATTTCTTTGTCTGGCTTATCCCCCTCTAGCAAATCATGTCCCCAGCTCTATTTTCTAGATATATTAATACCCTAGATAATCTCAAAATGTCTTTCCCTCTCTCTCCTTCATACTCACATATGTATATATCTTCCTATACCTATGCATACATATTCATATACATATTCATATACATATATATATTGTCTATATATATATATATATATATATATATTGTCAAATGTCTTGCCAGATGAGACCTCTTCTCAGCTCAAACATATTCTGGGCCGCCTGTCCAATATCTACACTTGATATCTAATTGTAATTTCAAATTTAACATAATCTCAACATTGTATAACCCATAGTTATAAATTCACAGCCACCATTCCCCAAAACAAACACTTTGCTCACATTCATTGCTCACATTGCATAAGCCAAAAGTTTAATCTCTTGATTCTTTGTTCTACCATTTCCTTCTAATTCATCTGCAAGCCCCATTGGTTCTTCATGGTGCCATCTATTGTTGTACTCTCTGCTACTACAGATCTAGTCTAAGCTACTGTCACTTCCCCCCGGTTTTTGAAAAGGTCTCTATTGGTTCTCACATTTTTCCTTGTAGGGTCTTTTCTCCACTGAGCTGTGAGATGGTTTTCTGAGAGGGTACACCCAGATAGTGTCATTACCCTGTTCAACCCCTTTCAGTTTTTAATTTTGGTATGTTAACTAATTGTCCCACGCACAGATACCTTAATAAACACCACACACAGTAGGTTGTTTTTCATAGCAGTCTGTTGGAATTTCAAACACACAGAATCATAAGAAGATATCAGCAAAGTAAGATAAGAAATGCAGCTGCTGTGAGGGGACACGGCAGAGGTGACAGTTCCCTGTGGAATGCTGAGAACAGCATGGCTCCAGAACCCTGAACTTGACCTTTTATCAAATCAATGAGCTTGCTTTTGAACAATTTTGAGCCAGAGATGCAGTCTAGGATAATTCAGTTGAGCAATGAGAGGACCCAGGACAGCACTTTTAGCTATGTTGAAATCAATAAAGCCAGGGAGCAGTTGTTTCATGTTTCTCCAGCAACCCCAAAGGTCATGTTGACTGGAAGTTAATGGTCCAAGGAATAAGATGCTAATAATGTTCTAAGGAATGGGAACTCGGGGATTAATTGCTTGACTCTTCATTAACCAAGAACAACACAGCAAGACATATTTGTCTTCCACACAAAATCATACAAAATTCTCTCTTTATTAAATATACATTATTTACAGTTTAAGTCTTTCTTCTGTACAACAATAACCATAGAAAACAAAGAAATCTAAGGCTAACTTTTATTTTCCCCATACAGTGTATTAAGACATGTTACGTGGTCTACAAAACTGACTTGGAATGAGGCAACATCACTTGGGATTCTGTTATAGAAACAAAAATAAGAAGATCCAAGGGAAAAGAGAGTCTCCAGCAGATCCACAAAGGATATGACTTGTTTTGTGCTTTTACCATCCTAAATAGTCTGATAGTCCGATATATAAATATATTGGACTATTTATGTCATTTTTTATTTTAGTATTTACTTGTTAAAAGTAATTTCCCCTACTCTTTCATTCCTCATATAAAGAGGACTTGAACATGCCAGAGGAGGACTAATTTCCCATTTGAAATGGGCATTGTGTTGTTGGGAAATTACATTTTTATGAAACAAATCTGAATTGTTGCCTGATTTTATTAATAAAGTTTGATTGGAAAATGGCCTTGCTTATTCATTTACAAATGGCCACCTTTTGACAAAAAGAAGTGTCTGCTCAAGACAACATAGGATATCAAGAGGCCTGTCAACTGCCAGATTCAGGAGAAAATTCATGGTCTTGGTCCTCACCAAATACAAAATCCCTCTTACAATGTAACTATGCTACTTTAAGCAACATTTGGTATTTTTTGCAAGAGTATTTAAGGCAGGACAAGGTTACACTGGTTGATTCTGCCATTCAGTGTGAAGAGACTATGCTAACATTTCATGTAAAACCTTTGGGATTGGAGTTGACTATAATGAAAACACATGAATAGGCAGACGCCCATTAATATTATCCTGTAAAGTTGCATGTAAATTGATTACCTGTGGGGAGACTTTTCAAAGAGGCTGAAAAGTAATACAATGCTTCTTCTGCATACTCAGTGACTTTTTTCATGTCCTCTGAGACTGCTGTTTGGATTTGAAGCATGGGAGAATATGATGCTAATGGCATAAGACCAGGCTGTCACCACTAACACAGTTAGCTTCACCTTTGGTCATGACTTAGGACTATTCCCCTTAAATTACCCTGCTCTTTTGTAAAACATTTCCCTGGGTCATTGGGGAGGATCGAGAGAAACAGTGTTCCAGATAGTATTATAGGTGGCTCCAGTATGCACTGTCAGGGCTGGAGAGTATTGTAGCTTCTTACTATATGACATGTCTATGGATGGAAGGACCAGGGAAGGAGAACAAACGACCATGAGACAGACTACAGAATCTCAGGACTTCTACTCATGAAGGCTTTGTGTAGGACAGTGGACCTATGGAGTTTTTTGTTAGTTGATTTTTCTTAAAGCTTTATCTGGGTACTTAACTTGGGTAAGTTAAGTAGCTGTGGTGATAGTCATAAAGCACCCTGGGAAAATCTTAATGAAATAAAACCTCAGAAAATAATGTAGACACAGTAGAGTTGGGAAGGGTCAAAAAATTTCATGCAAAGGTGAGTAGAGACTTCCTCATGCAAAGCCCGTGATATTGCCTCTTACCTAATGTATAAGACAATGGCCCAAATGCACTGAAGAGACACCTGAGTTAGGAGCTAGAAAGTGGAGGAACTGTCACTGATTCATGGTGGAAGCAATGACCATCCTCACCTCCAAAACCCACTAACTGCTGCCACGAATCCCTCCTCCTTTTTGATACATCCCCAGCAGGCTTGGTCAAAACACCAAAACCAACATTTGCCCTACACTTAGCTCATATCTTTTCAGCCACTTTGTAGACTATAAACATTACAAAAAACAGACAACTAGCTTACAAATACAATATTTCACTAGAAAATGTGCTTTCCTGTTCTTCCTCAAAGTAACCTAGTGCAAAATAAGAGGAAAATAATCACTCAAAAATAGCAAAACAGTTAATTATTAAAAACTTACATGAAGGATTCAAATAATTGTCAACACAAAGTAGGAATGTTTCTTTCCCTACCAAGCAGATATGTAGGTAGAATTTTCTGGAAAATACTTGAGTAACAGCCCTATTTTTTACAGTGTGTGTGTGTTGCACTTTTCCCCTATAGGTGGTTCAACTATTTGGAATCTATGAATGGAACTGAGAACTAGGGAAAACCAAAATCTGCAAACTAGATATCTCAATAAAGAGTGTGGGTAAGGATGCAGGATACAGGGCAAGAAAGATCCAAGAATAGTGTGTGAAAGTAAGTCCATTACACTGTGTATTTTAACAATAACATTTTCAAACTGCATGAGAAACATGAAATAGCACTCAGTTATCCTCCAACTATTCCCAAAGTTTTAATTTTGTTAAATCACACTCCATTAACCTCCTGTGCCATCTTTAAGAACAAAGAAGCCTATTTATTTATTTAGTCTACACAGGACCTGTAGGACAATTGGGGATACAAGTATACCCAAGCCTTTAGCTTAAATAGGAATGAGTTGCAGAACTATACAGATGCTCAAAGCATTTTGTCAGGATGGTATTATAGCAAGAGTTTCATGGATTGAACCTGTGGAGGAATACAAAGGAAACCAGGGAAGTTGGTAGACAAAGAATAAAGATTTTTTTTTCTAGAAAAAATTCAAGATGCCTGTTTTCTGTATCCCTGGATATCTTGGAGAAGTTGCTCTGATAGTACCTTTTAGGCATGGTGTCTCCTACTGAATTAATGTCATACAGAGAAATGGCATGCATGATCTTTGGGATTGAAAAAATTCACCCAGGGCACAGAAGGAAGAACTGCACAATATTTTTAGTCAATTAAGTACTCAAGGATAGACTTCATCTACCTCTCATAGATGTTCCTAAGTAGAGTCCAAAGGTTCTTTAAAAGAGGAATGATGGGGAACCACAAAGCCATCTTCAGAAAGATCTAGAAGAGCAATGATATGCAATGGCAATAAAAGAACTGAGAAAAGAGAAGAGAGAGGAGCAGAAGTGGAGAGTACATGTTTCTACTCTAAGTAATCCCAAAGTTTCTCTTAAATTTAACTTAAAGGAAAGGGAACTCTTTTAAAATCCCTCAACTAGAACTGAAGCAATACAGAGAATTCAGCTTTCTCAAAAGTATGCCATAGACAAGCATCATTTATTTTTGCTCTACTAGAAAACTTGATCCATTTGTGTCCATAGAAATATATTTGTGTAAATAGATACTTACTTTGAAAGTGGGAAACAGAGAAGTTTATTGCAGATGCAAGTAATAATCGAGAAACAAGATTATAGATATCCCCTATAAATTTTTCAGGTTCTTGAAGTCTCCAGCAAGTGCTTTACAAAAATTATTGCACCAGGTCATTGCCCTGTGCTCATAGCACTTTATGAATACCCCTATTAAAACAATATGCGCCACCTCTGCTAGACTCTCAACTCACCAAGGAAAAGAGAAAGGTAGAATTTATGTTTGTATAACAATGCCCAGCACAATCCTTGGAGTAGAGAGCACCCAATGTACACTTCTTGAATGAAACAGAAAGAAGAGAACAACCAATTCCTTTTGATTCTGCTCCTGCTACACTGTGACTGGGCATGTTTCTGACAAAAGGCAGAAATCAGGTTAGTACCACTTCTGTTATTACCAAAGAGAACAAAAATCACTTTAAAACATCAACTGCAGGATTCTTAAAATAAATCTCCCTTGTGTTTTTGAAAGTGAATAGAAGAGGCTAAGCTATTCATAAAAAATATATCTAGAGAAATGAAGGACGTCTATTTCTCTAGATGGATTCCCATAGAAACCATGGAAAACTTGCCCTCTCCACACAGTGAATGATACAGTCAGTCTTAGATGTATTGTGTGGTAACCAAATTCACTGTTGCTTACATAAATTGATATGTTTGGTGGAAATAATGTTAATGAAACAGACCCCTTAGAATGTGAACTTGCACAGACCTTTTTTGGTTTTACTGTAAAGTAACCATATACCATAAAATATCTCTGTAAAGAGCAGCTACTATATAGACTGAGTGTGGAATTGGAGGAGATTATGGAGGTCTAGGTAGACACATGATGTGTTAAGAAACAAATATCACAGTGGAAACAGGTAGTTAAAGGAGGATTAGCATGCTTCAAAGTCTAGTTTTAGATTATAATTGCCTAAAGATTGAGATACTCACACAATTGCAGAGTTACTGATAATGGAACAGATCTGGTCCCAGAAAAGAAAGACAGGTATAGTTAGCATTTATTCCTAATTGTCAAGTGTGTTTTAGTTTAGAAAGTGTGTTTTCAGATACATCCAGTGAATGTCATAGTGTTTTCTGGGGTTATGGAAAAGTCCAACCCTGTGAAAATAATTCTAATTCAGCCCTGAGACTATTCAAGCACTGTTGTACAACTGCACTGTCTGGGCATCCATCTGCCTTTGGCCTAGGGTACACAGACAGCTTATATATACAGTCCACACATGCAGGTGGGGTGCCAGTAGTTTGTGGTGTCCATGTGGCTGGGACAGAGCTTCACAAATTCTCCATCCAATACAACTACATATAAGCATATGTAAGTCAATGAAAAAGTTAGATACTATGACTTTTACTAGTCCTCCATTTCTTACATCAGGACCATGTCAGCAAAATGTGGGACTCACTTCTTAGAGATTTGAGTAAGGGAGAGTTTCAGCTTTATTGCTCACACCTTCCTTTTCCTTTCCATTTTCCTTTTGGAGATGCTTCAGGCTAAACACACTACACTTCTTGGTGACTTTTATTTCAGGTGACAAAGTAATATGTAGCCAAGCAAAACCCTAATTTATACAGCCTTTTCATAGAAATAAACAATTCAAGTGAAAACTGGAGAAAGAGGAAGAAAGGGTGGCAGAAAGCAGTATTTAAAGATGTATCATTTTATTCAGTGATCATTCATCTTATTAAAATATTTTAAAGAACATACTCTTGTTTAGAATCACTATAAAATAAATTTATTAGGAAAATTATAATTATATACCAATTGATGAGGGGACTAAAAAATCCACAGAAAAGTTTAAGAATAGGCTGTATATTCAGAGTAATGTCTTAAAGTTGAGACATGTGATTATAAACTCAACTCTCCTTCACAAGCTCTGAAAATGGAAGAAAAGCTGGAGATTGATACGGAATGAAGCTAATCACTTTCTCATTGTGAGCCTTCCAACACAGGAGGAATGTTAAGGAATCAGAGGTAAGAGATGGTAAGAGCAAGATGGACAGTCTGTTAACTGTCAAGACTGACCAACAGCAAGGTGGCAATTATTTTGCAAATCAAATTTACCTAGAGAGAATCAGTATGTATTTTTCTCAACTGTGGATCATTCTACTGGCATCTCTAGGACCCTGGAGCATTGATATCCTTTTTCTCTCATCTTTCTCCAAGGTAGTCCCAGGGCAAAGAGTTAGACATATTGCTACAGAAAAATCATCAGAATTATTTTGCCCCATAGATAATCTCAAGATGGCTTCTTGAAAGGATGAATTCCATACTTTGCTAAGAAAAGGGGCAAAGAGCCTGAAAAGTGTCGCTGTCTCATCTGGTAAAAGGAGTCTGCAGAAAAGTGTGTAAGTGGAGGCTTCTCAATGTAAAGAATGTAGCACATTTAAAAATGGGCTGTGCTACAGAACACAAGGGCGCCTCTGAAATCAATCAGTGGATGATCTGGAGGTGACCATAACACCACATGTGTCAGTTTGTCCTAAATCTCCTAAAAGCAGCTCAAAGGACAGAGATGGATTCATCATATCTGTTCCAAAATGTGAAACCTACAAACCGACATTCAATTTCTATGCCAGGTCTTTCATGAGTAGATGGAAAGGAAGAATTCTGCTCAATATTTTTCTTCTTTTATGAAGTTTTTCCCCATATATATATATATATTTAAAGCTGAGTTAAGATGTTACACTTTTTTTTGGAACCAGGTACTATTTTAGACTTTTATTTGAATTTTTTTATGCTGCAGCAAATTACAAATATATGTATATATAATTTTTTTACCTGAATATAATAACCCCAGGAATAACCTAGCTAACATGTCTTACAAAATGGGAGGAGGCATTTTTTGAAATTATGGAACATCTACTTCCTAACAACTTTCTTTTTACCTCCTAATTTCAAGCAACTATTTCCATGCTTCCTCTAGGTTTAACTATTATGTGCTGTTTCTAAAGTGTTGGTCCCAGGAGACAGTGATAAGAAAGAAACAAAATAATCGCTCACTACTATCAGCAATTATATTTGAAAATACTCAGGGGACAGAAATCATAGCAAGAAAGGATGAGTTAGGGCAAGGGTCATAAGGAAATTAAATTAACACAAGTCATTCATGTTCCATGTAAAATGCCACCAATGCAAACCAGGTTGGAAGGATCTCTCTGCCCTGGGTTCCCTCGTACAAAGGAACTGGAAATGGGGGAGAATGTCAGGATGCCTAAGTCACAAAGCTCAATTTCAAGGTAAGCCTGCCAGATATATGTGTCTGCAAAACTATAAAGTGCGTTTTAGAAACTGGAACACAAAGCTGAATGTGTGTGTGTGTGTGTGTGTGTGTGTGTGTGTGTGCGCGCGCGCACACATATGTGTCTCTTCCTTGTATAGAATGGTAAAGTCAGTGTCTTGAGTGGTCATTTTCACCATGATAGAGGTGTCAGACAGGAAGGCAGTAACCATAGCTGCCTGGTCTCCTGAGCTGGGTCAAGGGGATTGATATCGTGGTGGATGCAGGTTATGTTTCAAAAAAGGAATGGCAAACATTTAAGAGAGAATGACTGAATTAAAAGACAAAAGAGAGAGAAGGAGAAAAAATTAACAAGCAACCACAGAAATGAGTATCAGGTGACCCTGCAGTTTTTCAGATGAAATATTCCCGTTTACACTCGCTGACTGTGTTTTGCAAGTCAATATCATTTCTGAAGGAACTGTCCAAATTCTCTGGATATTCCTTCTCCTTCATCTGGTTAGTGCGATGTGACTGCTTATGCTGGTAAAGGAGGCGGGTCATGATGCCGATGATGCAGAAGGTGATGAATATCACCACAGCTATTACTCCTGTGGGGAAAGGAGGAGGGAAAAGAGAAGAAAATTATCACAGATCATCCACAAGGGGGAAGATTCAGTGTAGACAGGGAAGCACTTCAGAGAAAACAGAACAAAACAAACACACAAACCAAACTCTGTCACAAACCCAGAAACAAAGACCTGCTAAATAGCTTGTCTTCAATTACTATAAAACCTGTTTCTTCCACACTAGGGAGGGAGAAAGTCAGTTTAAATCATGGAAAGTTTTGTTGCATGACCAAGAATGCTACCTTATAAAGTTGGAATTGGAATAGCAAAGGATTTCTTTGTAAATATTTTCAAGATCTGCTTTAAATACTGTGTCTGGACCATTTGTAATTAGCACATTTCACTGTCACCCTGTAACTAAGACTTTTAGAATTACTTTAACATTCTAGAAAATAATACTTAAATATTTTACATCTTGAAACATGCTCTCCTGATATATATTTGTTTAATGTTATGATTGTTTGCTAAAAATTTCACTAATAATAAATACTTACCAATGATTTAGGGCATTTCTACCCTGCTCTATACTCTGCTAACTCAGACCTGGGACATCTCCCTGTTCTTGTGAAATTCATAGTTTACTGAGGTGGGAAACTTCTGCCCATTCTGTTACTTCCACCTTTTCTTTGATTGTGTGTAAATTCGAGATCTATTTTACAAGTTGTCCTCATTGACCTTAATATCTTGTTCCTATCTTTGCTAGAAAATGCCTGGGACATGAAAGACGGTTCAGGTAAAACTGATAAAATGTAGAAGTGTAGAATGTGTCTCTACACATTATAACACTAAAATGCTTCAAAATACTATTGATAATCAAAGATATTCCACTACTAATAAATTATATATAATCTGGTTGGATTTTTTTCTAAATAGTGTAAATGTTGTAAAAAAAAGTCCATATTAGAAATGTGTTGTTGGACACTTTGTGTTACAACTTACACAAGCATGGTTACTGGAGATTAAATACGTGGTCGTATGCCTTTGCCATTTTTTCTCTTTTGAGATCTGGGGCCAAATTAAGATTGCTTACATTTTTATATATTCCCTAATTATTAGGTAACATTCACCAACTGTTTTAGAAGAAGGCAAAATAAAACCACCTAACTTAACAAATATATGGATAAACTGCATGGAAGTGAGAGACTCCCCTGAGTGGGCTACAGCTTCAAGACATGAAAGAGGGAATAGTTTTCTCCTCCTTCAGTGCATGGTTTATTCAGAGTTGGAGAGTGTTCAGGCCTCTGGAATTTTCCTATGGGGTTGAGATAACTTTTCTACTCTTACAAGGACTCACAGAAGCATGCAAATGAGTGGTGAAAAGTCAGCAGTCACAAGTCTCTTCTCCACTTGTCAAGTGAAAGCTTACAGAAAGAGAAACAGGCACAGAATTCTTTCTGAAATTTTTGATGCAAACAAAAATCAAGTTCAACCTCTTCCCTTAAGCAGAAATTCAGGTTAGATGTTTTGCGAACTTCCATAAGGATTGGCCATGGATCACCTTCCTTGCAATCCCCTTGTAATGACCACTAGTTCCTCTGACCATTTGCACTCCTCCCTCAGAACAGTCATTGCTCCTTCTATTTCTGTTTGCTTATCCCCTCCCCACATAGGCTGTAATTTCTGAGGGCAGTATTCATATCTTTCATCCCACATCCCTATGCTTAACACAGGATCTGACCTGCTACTGGGGCTCATTAAGTATCAGTTAAATGAATACTGAAAACTTTTAAAAGGAGAATGATATCTGGTGCTGATCAGTTTATCTAGGCTGCCAGAAGGCAGGGATGGGGGCACCTGCTAGGCTGATAGTTCTGAGATGAAAATTCATCTATTCTCTCTCAGGCATCTTATATTAAACAAGGTTTAGAAGTCATTCTGGGTTGCAAGACCCAGATGGAAAAATCAAGCAACTGCAGGCAGCAGCCAAGCTAAGGCAGAATAAAAAAGGGTGAGGCCAACATGCAGTTAGAAAATGGAAAAGCAAGGGAGGGAGTCAGGAGCTGAGTTTGCAGCAGAGCAGACAAGATCTGCATCTGTAACCATATGTGCTGCTGGATTTGAAACTACAGTCCTGTGGGCTTCGCCCTGCTCATTAGATCTAACCCAAATCACTTGGTGGAGAAAGCCCGACAGGACTGCAGCTTTGCCCATCTGTCTGCTTCAACGTGGCTTCTTCCCCATATGTAGTTTTATTGGTCTTCTTTGTTTGTGCTTTAGGAAAAGTGACAACTGGATGAGATGAACAGGATGCAGGCTGCCTGTCTGTAAGTAAATGTTCCAGCTGTTGACTCAGTGTTCAGCTGCTGATGAATCAGAGGCAGGAGGAATTCACAGAGCTGCTGGAGTCTGGGGGGAGGGTGCCTTTGATCATGCGGCACACATGACTATTCATTGAAAAGGCTCACGGTCTTGCAGATAATGTGGGATTCTGGGTTTTGGATGGCTGTTGTTAAGGAGAGCATCAGATAACTTCTTTCATAGTAGAGGATCATTTTTATCTTTTCTACTCTCAAAGACAAAGAATGGCTTACCTCCAATGACCGCTGAATCACTCCGGACTGCATTGGTAAGTGGTTCCCGTTCATCTGTCTTCCCAAAGGGATCTAAGGAGCAAAAGACCTGAAACTTCACTCTTCACTGGCACCACCAGAAAACAGGATATAAAACATCTACAGATTATACCAAGTGCACTCAAATAATTGTGAGTTAGCATTTTGGAAGGAACTCCAGTGAAAACAAAAAGAAGCACTTGAAATACACTGCTAATAACCCATAGTTTCTAGATGCTCTTAGCTGATATGTAAATTGCAGGATAAAGAATTGAGCCAGATAATATTGGTGTCTTGGCCATATGCCCTTCCCCTGAGGTCCTTTTTTGCTTTGCCCTGTATGTATGAATAGGCTTCTTACTGTAAGCACACGTGCCTTTCTGCATGAGGGTTTTCTTCAGTCACAAGAGGATTCTGAGCCCATTCACAGAGAAGGACAAAAGTACTGGAGAATTAATACTCCCAAGAGCAACCCTCACAGAATGAGAGGTACATACATGATGTAAGTGGATTATATGTACACTATGGCAAAAAAAAAAAAAAAAAAAAAAAAAAAAAAAAAATCCCAGCAAGTTTAAAAACACACAGACCTGGCTCTGAATTCTTGCATTCTTGCTTGTGCTATTGCATGAGATCTCTTGAAATGACAAGTTGCACACTTGAAAGTGGGCAGTGAAACTTATGTGCATGGATACAATGCATACAAATATTCAGGACCTGGTGGATAATACATTTAATAAATAGCCACTGTCATTATTATCATTTTTGTCATTGAATTCTCAGGAAATGACAAAATGAGTATTAAGATTTTTTGGTATGAAGAAACAAGAATGGAGCCAGTAAGTAACTTGTTCAATGCCCTGTACTCATTTGTTGCAGAGTCAGAATCCAAACCACAGTTGCCACAGTCAGACTTTTTCTATTACACCTTACCACTGCCAGGGAAAACCTAAGATCAGTAAAGTGTTGGAGGCAGCAAAACCCAACCCCTTTCTTTGCTCATAATTAATAACTTTCCTGGCAATGTATAATGCACTGTTTCATGACATCATTAGAGCTATGTGTCATTTAGATATTTTTGTCTGTTAGATGGGAAAAATAATAGTCTCCACTTCATAAGATTTTGTAGGCATTATACAAGTTAATGTATTTTTTTAAAATAGTGCCCAACACAATGCACCTGTTGAATAATCTTGCTTATTATAATTGTGGTGATTATGTTACATGCACACACATGTGACCATGCACATCCTAGTCTCACTGCAGGACATCAAGCCCCTAATGGAAAAGACTAAGTCTTACACATTATGTATCACAGGAGTTGCTACACTGCCATGTGTGGCAACACATAAAAGATGTTGGGAAAGTATTTATTGTGGAACTGAGTGAATAGTGTTGAGGGATGTGCTCCCTGTGTTACATTCAGGGGGATTTTTCTAAGACTAATGAAACTGGAGCTCAGAAAAATTACTAGGAGAGAGAGAATGATGGAGTCAAACGGGAAGGACATTCATGAAGAAGCTGGTGTGGGCAGGTGTTCTGGGTTGGCAGCACTCATAGTTCATTCTAATTAAAAGAACTTAGGTTGTGCAACTTGATAATGCGGTTAATCATCTTTGGATGTTAGACAGTTTACATGTATATGTATATGAGATTGATGACAATAGGAGGGATGGTGATCATGGTGTTTCTGTGTGACATAGAGAACAAGTAGACAAAGGGAAGGTGGAAGTGAAGAGGAAAAGAAGTGAGAAAAAGGAAGGATATGTAGAAGAAGGTAGAGAGAGAAGGGAAGAAAGGAGGAAGGAAGTGGCAGGGAGAAGGAGGGAGAGAGAAGGAGAGAGGAGGGAGGGAGGGAGGGAGGAAGGAAAGAAGGAAGGAAGGAAAGAAGGAAGGAAGGAAGGAAGGAAGGAAGGAAGGAAGGAAATAAACCCCAAACTATTTAGTCATTCTATTTCCTATGTCCTCTGAAATCTGCTGTTATTTTGTATCTCTATGTCTATACTCCTTCCTGGAATTCCTCCTGCTTTGCCATGAATATTTAAAACTTAGCTACCCACACAGGGGTCAGAGCATGGTTTATGATTACTCTAACTTGTGTTGGTTCCTCTTTAATTTAGTCTATGCACTACTTCTTAATGGTATAAACCAATGCAGCCTTGGTTTTAACCCAGATTTCTCAATATCTAGCATATTTTGCTGTTGATAGATTAATACATATTAATTCAGTTTATTAATTCTAACTCTGAAGTAGTTATTAAAGCTACAAATAAAACACTTCTGAAATGAAATGATGATGGTTTCAGTAACATGATTACAAAATTTTTAATATAACATGATTATATCCATGCTTGATGTGCACCTCCAGGAAAGTAACCCCTCATATATTCAATGGTGAATATTTTCTTTTTTTCCCTTTCTTTTGGAATGATTTCTTAATGGTTTCTCTAAATTGTCTTCTACAACTTTAAAGCCAACTATGTGTTTTAACTCCCCCTCTGAAAAATGAATCACTTCACTTAGATACATACCTATATACATCTTTCTATGTCTCCATATCTATCTGTCCCAATATTAAACACACACAAATAATGTTTCATAAAATTCCCTATTTTTGAATGCTAAACTCCTGCATTTGTATCTGAGACTTACCCAAAGGGAGTTTTCCCTGATTTATTAAACATGAAAAACTGTACTAGAAATTCACACATCTAATTAGTTCAGCAACCAGACTGTACCTCCCTTATCCTTATATGCTTTGATCTTCAAAGCAGTAGCCACTTAAACAACAAGAACTATGTGCATATATACACACATATAATATGTATATATGTATATATATGTGTTATGTAAAATATATGAAGTTGTGTATTTAGTTCTAGTAGCTCATCACATGAAATAGTATTATATTAAATATATATGAAATCATGAAATTCAAGGTAAAGGATTGAGTGCTATTAACTGGTTCTTTAATCTGGAAGCTTCTAGAAGACAGCTAAGGTAGTCTTAATGAAGGGACTTCATTGGGCATTCTTAGGAATTTACCTGATGAAGAATGGACAGTGGTCACTGCATTCACTTCTGAATCCACCACAGAGCTACAGCTAGATTCTGTCAAGGTCCCCTGGACAGTCACAGGTGCAATGGTGGCATGACGCAGGGCTGCCTTCAGTGGTGCTATATAGTTGTACTGGACTGAAGACAGGCATCCAACAAAACCCAGGGCATTTGCTTTAGCAGTTTCAGAATCCAATCCAAGATTATCTGCAATGTAAAAGAACATCTTAAACATACATTTTAAAATATTCCCTATGTTTTTTGAGTATCATATAAAATAACTGAAATGACCTTGTTATTCTTTATATAAGGGAAAAAAACTCCCATTTCTGTCTCCTCTTTCCAACTTCAACTATCCCGCTGGAAGCATCAACATATCAACCAGATTTTATGGAATACTGCTTTTAGATAGAAATGTTTTAAAACAAAATTTCTATTCATGTATTTTATTAACTGTAAGGTGGACAATAAATCCATCCTATACTCTTGGTGTTTAATAGAATTTGTTTCAGCATTTCCATTATCATTATCTGTGGATGCAGGTAATTATGGCATCCATACTACTATGCTCATTAAAAATATCAGTGAAAATGGAGCAAGAGAAAAAAATGATAAGATGCAGACACTGCAATTAAAAATCAAAATGGTCTTCCCACAGATTTATTGTATATATTGTTTTAAGATACCTGTGTAGACCGACCAGTTGAGAAAATTTCTACACTCTTGGTTCTGTCCATGGTACTGACTGGTTTGTTTGTTATTTTGATAGCATTCAAGTTCCCAAAGTAGTTTTGAATCTTTATAAAAAACGAAGGTGCAATCATTTGGGTTCACAATAAGATCAAGTGTCTCATTTCTTCAAGATTTTTAACCATATTACTCAGCATCCCATTTCTTTCTCTTAAATGGGGTCAATTGAAGAAATTGCTGTGATGCAATTACATAAAACTTTAATGTATAATAAACCGTTTTCTTAAGATATGATAGTTTTAACATAATTAGGTGGTTCAAATGGTTATTTTACTATGATAATCTTTTTATTTTCTGGAAGTGGGCAGCAACTTTCCTTAGTACCCGTGTACATTACAATTTTATTTTGATTCATAACTGGTCAAAGGGTGCCTTCATGGATCTGTGAGTATGCATTATGTTGGCAACATTAAGGAAAAGATGTGAAGAGATTATAGTTAAAAATAATAAATTAACATCCCTTGATAATTCCTTTTCTAATTTATGCCCTCAATTTTCCTCCCTCTCCAATAACATGTAAAATTTATCAATTTATCATCTCTCATTTCTTACATGAGAAGAGAGTAATTGTATATTAATTTTATGTGACTGCCATAACAAATTATCACAAACTTAAACAATTTATATCAAATAGCTTAAAACACAAATTGATTATCTTTCATTTTTGTAGTTTAGAAGTCTGATATTGCATTCACTGGACCCACAATGTCAGCAAGACTGATTTCTTCTGGAGTCACAGCATGATGTGTTTTGTTATAATTCTGGAATGTCCCTGCAAAGCTCCTGTGTTAGGCAAGTGTTCAGAGATGAAAAATATTGACTTATTAAAGGTATAAACCTCATCAATGGATTAATCCATTTGATTAATTAATAACTTGAATAGCCTACTTGATGGTAGGAAGGTAGGGCATGGTTGAAAGAATTAGGTCACTGAGGATCTTGGACTGCATCTGTTCCTGGTCTCTTTCTCTCTGCTTCCTGACTGCCATAAGCTAAGCAACTTTCCTCCACCATGTCCTTGCCCCATGATGTCCTTCCTCATCTCAGGCCAGAACAATGGAGCTGGCCAACCATAAACTGAAACCACTGAAACTGTGAACCCAAAATAATCTTTTCCTCCTGATGTTGTTCTTTACTGGAACTTTAGTCAATCAAAAGGTAACACATTTTCTTTTCAGTTTATAGCTCCTAGAATCTGCTCCTTTTCCATAGTTTAGTATCCTTCCTCTATCTTCAGTGAAAACAATGTTGCCTTTCTATGTTTCTTTTTCCATAGTCACATACACCTGTAATTCCAATCTTTGGCCTCCCTCTTTGGCCTTAAGTATTCTTGATATTACTTTGTGTTCATGCTGATAATCAAAGATGATATTTCTACTTTAAATACAGCCCATTGGGAACATTAATTCTATTTGCAAACTTAATTCCTCTTTGTCCCATAGTCTAACATATTCATAAATTCTAGGGATTAGGACATGTAATCTTTGTGATTCATTATTCTGCCTATGATTCCATGTTGGATATGCTGTGAGAACCATTCAGGAGATGGTAATTAAGGTCCAATATCATCTTGATATTCCTCTTCTCAGTGTAAGAGAACACTAGGGTATGGGAGGAAACTGACAACTTCCAAATATTTGAATAAACATCCTACATCCATAGAACACATTTTTTGCTTAGGAAAGGATCACATATACTTATCTGCTAACATGAATTTTAAGACAATGACCCATATGAGATATCTTGCACCTTGTTATGCAGTAGTTTTCTAGATCAAAAAGCTTCAATAGGCTGGAGGCTATTAACTTGTATCATCAGAACTCAGTGTACCCAGCTATAATTCAGAATGCATGTTAGTTTCTGATTAGTTGTTAACAAAGAGTAAAATTAGAAATCAGTAGTATTTAGAGGAAGAAGGAGAATAGAAGGGAATCATAAGTTGGCATGAAATTTTTGCATTGTAAGATATAAAAGCAGTGAAAAGTGACATGCTATTGCAGCTGTGCCTCCAGGGTCTTAGTCAAAAGTGCCAGATTTCATTCCCAACATTCAACTGGAATGCTGCCCACATTGGTGCCAAGGTCTTTGGAGGACATCACTATACTGACTGTCATAAATACCAGCTCCAGGTACAAGAATAGGCACAGAGATAAAAAATGGGCAAAATTCCAGAGTGGAATTCTCTGCTTAAAGGAAAATTGTGTTGAATAAAGTCTTATCTTTTGAGAAATATGTTTATTCTAGGTGTAGAATAAGAATAGAGACCTTGAAATATTTTTGGAAAGAAATGAAGAGAGCAAGAATTCCTGGTATGACAAAATACTCTCAGTATGAGGTCTCAGATAAAGATTTATCAGAGTCTTGCATAAATGGAAAGGCAAAAACCTTAGAATGGTTTCAAATGATTCTTGCTTTTTATAATAGTGTTAGCTACTATGTGGTAGGGAATAAAAATAAATGAAAAAAAAAACCGCCAAAAAATAAAAAAAGAACAAACACACATTCATCAATCATTGAATAGCTGCTATAAAACACTATATAATTGCTGTTTAATTATTTTTAGATTTCCTTCAAACTTTCTTTCAGGTATTTGCTATGATCCTACAAAATTTATAGAGGAAGCAACTGAGACCCAGATAATGTGAACGATACAGTGGAGTTAGAATTGAGGTTTAGACCCAAGTTGTTTTGACTTTAAATGTTATACTCATTATCTAAGATATGATACCTCTCAAATAAATAAATAAATAAACTTCAAAAATTTTCTACACAGAGTGAAATAGTTTTACATAAATTGTTTTTAAGAAATGAGTTGCAAAAACTAAGAAAAACAAAGTATTTTCAATGAATGTCTCATGCAATTTATTGAACTCTGTATTACATGAAAGACATAATGTACTAACTAATCCACTTAATTCATTTTTTGGATTACATTTGCATTAGAGTCATAAGGAATCAAGTGATGAAACTATTTGGTGTGCTCAGCTAGTGAATGAATATCCCAGAAGAACATAAGAGTGGAAGTGGATTCCCAGAAGCATATAGATGAGAATGCAAAGGTCCTGCTACTGAAAAATACTGGGGTTCTCTTTGCCCTGTTACTGAGATTTTCTGTTAATATTTAAAATTCCCATGCAAACAAGGAGAATTACAAAGTTTTCATTACATATGTTACCATTTTGAGAACCCACAGGCGTCTTACAAGGAAAATTGACAGCCTTTCCATTGGTCTTATTTGAAAAAGAATTAGTTCATCCCTCTCAACACAGTTTAAATCCAATCAAAATACAGTTTCTGACTCACTTTATATTCTAGCACCATTCCCTCAAACACTGATGTAGAAGCAGCATGGGGTGCTGTCAAGGTATAGAGGAAGTTAGACATTAGTTATTTCTGTAAAAGTGTGTGCCATCAACCACATTCAGCAAGCAAGCACACTTCAGTGAGCAGTCCACCTGTTTTTAAACCTCATGCAGCACTGACTCTTGTTCTGATATGAGAAACTTGGGGTTTCAATCTACATTGCATATGTAAATTGTTTCCCCATTTCTGAGCTCCAGTTTTGCCCATGGTAAAACAGTGATCATTGTATTTGCCACATGCACCATGGTAGAAATAAACATAATGACATGGTATAATTCTTAGCTCAGTACCCATGATTCATTTTTGGTGTTTTGTTGTGGTTGCTGTTTGTATATTTATTTATTTGGTGCAACATATCGTTTTGATACAGGCTATGCATCGTGGGATGTGGGATGACTAAAAAAACTATTTAGTATATTTGTTATCTCATATACTTATCAATTTATTCTTGGGGTGAGAACATTAAATATTTACTTTTTGTCAATTTTCAAAATTACAACATATTCTTATTAATTGCAGTCACCATGACATACAGCTGTTATCTTGACCTTATTCTCCTGGTCTAACTGAAATTTTCATGCTTTATCAACATCTTCCCATAACAAATGCATATTATCTTTAGTAGTAGTTTTAGAAATAGCAATATCTTTTTATTCCTCCTACTGTTCATCAGTTCCAAACTTCTCAGCCTGAATTCAATACCCTTCAATAAGCCCAAGTAATATTGCCTTGAGAAATAAGATGTAAATGCTGATGTGCTTGCTGTGCAATCTTTCCACTAAATTTTCACTTCACATTGACTCACAGTTGAATATACGAAATGCTCAAAGTTTGAATGACTCAGTTGGCTAATTTATTATAGACTAACTTTTTCAGGCATTTTAAAACCTGACTTTTTACATTAATTTGCAAACACTTTTATTTCTTTAAAGTAAAGCTGACTCCCCTATTAAATCTAGTGGATTTGTGATGCCAAGGAAAGTAGCACAGAACCAATTTTAGCCCCAGAAATGATTCACACAGTTGCAATTGTTTGACAAGAAGAGTCAGATAAAGCAAATTCAAGCTAATTTTATGCAGGCATTTTTTTTTCAGGGTTTTTATTTTTTTAATAAAAAAATAGAGTAGGAGAGATCAGCAATTTGCTAAAAACAGGCATTGCTCTAGGATGTAACATGGCATGTACTATATGTTAGAAGTCATTTATGACATTCAAATCTAGAAGTGTCACAAAACAAGCCATGCATACTGATATGACCTAGACTTATAAGAGTAAAATGTTGTACCAAGATGAAATATAAATAAGGGGAGCTGAAGTCAGTGGAAGGTAAGAGGAGCATACACAAATGAAGAGTTTCTCTCTCTAGAGTACTTTGTGGCTTTCAGGATGGGGTGGGGGACAAAGAGTCTGAAAACTTAACAACCAGAAGTTTGCAAAGTCTATGAACCATGTTTCTCAGGGGAAGTTTTAATCCTGAAAGGGGAATATCAAAATGGATTAAACACACAGACACATGTATGCAAACTTGGAATTTGTTTCTTGCTTTCATATTTTGATGCTATGGTCATTTATACAATATCCTATGTAAATATTATATCCTTATAAAATGAAAATATTAGGATAATTCAATTAGAGGGAAAAAAGCATAAGTTCAAATTATTTTCTAAATCAAATTAACCAGTCCTTGGCCAATCTAAGTCTAGAACTTTGGTCTGTTGGCTCCTATCATTCTTTTTTTCATTATGTCATGCTTAATATCCTTCTTTGTGTACAAAACATATGTCTACTTATAGACCATCTATGACAAACACAGTTCTATATTCATGATGGTGGATTTATAATGGCTAATCAATAAACTTTCCTCCCATCTCTGTGAACTTTCAATCATTTCGTAGGATGAAACCTACGAACAGACCAGCAAAGATATCAGGTAATAAATCTATGGTAGAGAGAGATCACTGTAGCTGTGGGGTTGGAGAAGGGAACTCTGGGACAATGTAGAGCAGGCAACATTAAGAAAGCAAAAGAACTTACAGAGAACTATATCAAAAAGTATGTTTCAGGACCTCTATGCAATCAGTAGTTTTAGTATGAGGGTGCACACAAATTTACATTTTAAAAACACTTTATTAGACAGTTATGATGTAGATGGTTCATGGCCCACACTTTGAGAAACACTGATTTAGGAAAGATTACTTGGAGTAAATGTGCTTAAATAAATGTTAAAATGATTAATAGAGTGTGGTTACAAAGCCTGCACAAGGCATAGAGGGACAAAGTACATCCCATATAAGACAAAGAAAAATCAAGTTACTTTTGGGCAATAGGGTAAAGGATGTTTTTGGAAAGATTTATAGGAGCTGTAGAGTGTTAATGATTTTCATATTCCCAAGGCATTTTTCCTACCTACTACATGATTTTACTTCACGATAATGTCTGTCCTCTTCTTGCTTTCAAGAAACCCCTCTTTTTGAGATCTTTATCCCCTTCAACTAGAGCAAAGAACCCAATATGAAGAATTAGTTAGAATAAATTTAGATAACATTAGTGTTATGTATTGGATATGAACTGTCCCCATAAAACTCCTGTTAATGTAGGAATGTTCTGAAGTGACATGATTAGATTATGAGAGCTCTCATCTATTGAATGGGTTAATTCATTTGATGGGTTAATAATTGGATGTGAATAAGTGGTTGGTAACTATAGGAAAATAGGATGTGGCTGGAGGAAGTTAGGTCACTGAGGGAACACTTTGGGAGTTTTATCCTTGGCTTCTTACACTCTTTCTCTGCTTCTTGACTTCCATGAGCTAAGTTGCTTTCCTCTTCCTCATTGTAAGCCCAGAGTGATGAAGTTGACTGACCATGGACTGAAACCTCTGAAACTATGAGCCAAAATTAATGTTTCCTTTGGTAAGTCATTGTCAGGCCTTTTGGACACACCAATGAATCAGTAAGGAAATTAATGAATGAAAAACAAATATTTCCTATTACAAACAGTAATACAGTTTAATCAGGGATATATTAATAGGTAGATCTCAGACATTTTCATTCTGGCCATTTACAAATACACCTTTCCTTTATTTTTACATTCACACAAGTGACATGCTATACAGAACTCTGAGGACACAGGCAAGTTCTGTTAAAAACTTAACTCTTATTTCTTACAGCTCTATCAGGAGTGCACAAGATATATTCCTCTTCATTATTCTCAGAATTTTGTGTCCTAAAGCTAAATAAACTGCCTATATAACATCTGCACATTTGGGCAAGTTTGATTGTTGCATGGCATGGAATTGATCCTGTTTGTAATGACTTGTTATAGTTTGGATACAAGGTATCCCCCAAAAGCCCACGTGTGAGACAATGTAAGAAGGTTCAGAGGAGAAATGATTGGGTTGTGAGAGTCTTAACCCAATCAGTGAATTAATCCCTGAATTGATTAACTGAGTGGTAACTGGAGGCAGGGGGGTGTGTAGCTGGAGGAAGTGGTTAAGTTGGGATGTGGCTAGGGGATATATAATTTGTATTTGGAGAGTAGAGTCTCTTTCTGCTTCCTGATCATGAAGTGAGATGCTTCCCTTCACCATGATGTTCTGCTTCACCATGAGCCTGCTGTTCATGTATTGAGACCTCTGAAATTGTGAGGCATCAAATAAGCTTTTCCTCCTCTATAACTGTTCTGGTTGGGTCCTTTTAGTCACAGCAGCAAAAGAAACTGACTAAAATGCGACTTTACACACTTAACACATGAAGACCTATGCACCTACTCTTCACATGCTGAGGAGACCTCCCTGGGGCTCCTTTCCTTCAGATATAAGTATGAAAGTCTTCTTCAGGGAGAAATTCCATGGGAACCTGAAGAGCACATCCCCAGTCCCCCTCTCCATTTCTCAACACTGAACCCAGCTCATTTTTCTTCCAACTTTTTTTCTATTAACTATGTAACTATGTAATCTCATATACACATGTGTGTGGGTGTGTAGGTGCATGAGAGTGTGTGGTTGTTGGTTTATCTTTTACGTATCTCTATAAACCATAAGTATCATGAAGAAAGTATGCTTTTCTTTCCAGGGAACTATTTCTTAACAAGTTCATAAACTGGTACATACAATTTGCAAAATACTTTTTAATGTTTGAATGGATTTACATTGCATAGGGTCTGACACATAGTAGGTCTTACACAACTCTCCTTTTTTCTTTATTTTGATACTAGGGGATCAAACACAGGATCTCATGCATGGAAGAAAAGTGCTCTACCACTGAGCTACATATCCAGTCTTTTTTATTTTTTATTTTGAGACAGGGTCTCTCCAAGTTTCCCAGGTTGGCCTGGAACTTGAGATTCTCCTGTCTCAATCTCCCAAGTAGCTGGGATTATAGACAGGTGTCAGCACACTCAACACCAACTTTTATTTAAGTAAAAATGCAGACATACAAGATAGGTGGATGAATGGATGGATAAATAGTAGAAACAATATAATACAAGAAGTCAATAAAGAAAAAAACTCAGTGTAGTAACTAAAAATTGTATCATTTGAGAATTAATTACTTCAACCTAAAATTCGACTGGCTGAATACATTTTTCACTTTTTAATTAGGTTGCTTGGTAACATATAAATGCATCTTTGTGGATACAGGGCAGCGACTGCTGAATCACTGAGACCTTAAACACATTCAACTTTTGTAATTCTAGGCATCATACTCTCAAGGACTATTTTGCTTATTTTACATGTAAAAATAACTTTTCTGACATTAAGACTTGAATTTACAAGTTGATGCAGAAATTATTCCTTTGGGATTAAAAGAAACAAAAAGATTTCCTCCTAGGCTGTTCATTAATTTTTTCATGTGGGGTCAGAACTGAAGGACTCTCATGTTCAGGTTTACAACCATATTGTTTACTTTGCTAAAGGAAAAGAGCAAAAGTCGGGGACTTTATGTCCCAAAAGAGGATCTTTAGTAGAGCTCAAAATAACCTATAGAATTATACTATTCTGATGGGGAATTACAAGTGCTGGAGTTAAAACTTCAGAAAAAGTAAGTTATACCAGAGAACTTTGGGGATTTGATGATTTTTTTTATTTACAAAGTTTATGCAATGCAAATTTTTTTAGAATGTTTTTTACAGCAGTGACAGATAATCCAATTGTAAGGGATCTAAACAATAAAGTGCTAATTTTCTCACATAGTAAGTTCTCTAGTGACATGGAAAGCTGTGATTCCAGAATACCAGATTACCCTTTGTGGCTGTCTCAATGTCAAGCTGGGATGAGGTGATAATGGAGCTTCAGACATGACATCTAGGTGCAAGCAGGTCAAAAAGGAAAAATAACAAGAGTCTGTCTCATCTTGTGTCTCTATTCCAAGAAGAAAATCCTGCCCCAAGACCTCATATACTCAGTCACCTCACAAGATTCTTTTAATTATCTGTAGTGTGGACCATATTTTGCTTAATCCAGTCGCTAGCATGGGATATAGACATTTGCTTAGACTAGTTTTCAAACCTTCTGATCTCAAGATCCCTTTTCAACTTTTGAAAAGTTTTTAGAAATCTCTATGTATTTTTTAATTACTGATGTCCATTTTATTAGAAATTAAAATGGTGAAAGCTTTAAAACAAGAACTCACAACACATACTCCATGAGTATTCCTAGTAATGAAATCATGAAAGAGAACAACCTCTAAAAAAAACTCCTCTACAAGTATAAGAAAACTGAACAAAATAAAGGCAAATAGCATGTATTGGGAAAATGGATAGTTTTGACCAAGTGGGTTCCTTGAAAAGATCTCAAAATATGCTTCCCCCAATGATACCCAAAACAATTTTTAAGAACCACCAGATCATACAACTAGGAGGAATCCTTAGTGATCACAGATAGAGACAACTGTTCCAAGAGCATGAGACTTTGTAGAAGAGGAAGAATAGTTATACAAAACTGGAATTCTGTTAGGAAGAGAGATGGTACAAGTCAATCTCTGCAATCAAAACAAAATTTAATCATTCAAGATATCTATCTATCCATATATATTTAGTTTAAAAAATAATTTTTGGTATTCATATACTGACTTCTATAAAGATTCTGAGGTCACATGTATTTTGATCATATATGTTTATAAAATATATATATATTATAATATTTTAATTTAAAAGTCAATTACTTTTGAAGAGTCATAACTGATCTGATCAGAACTCTGGTGTCTATACTGAATGACTTTAATTTGACTGTTATTAATAAGGAAAAGTGGAGTTATTCTTTGGTGACTGAGTAGAGTCTAGTAAAGCCATAGAAGAAATTGCCCCATATATAATGTTTACATAGAGAGCTGCTTTTGTTTATGCCAAGTCTCCTCTATTCTGGAACTAACTTGTATCATACATCACATACAATCAGATAACATAATGTGCCATGCAGGGTAACATTTGTAGTGTTGCTCCATAAGAATACTAGTGATTGAATTTCTATCAGAATATGCGGTAAAACACAATACAGACAAATGACACATATTAGCTTTTAAGATTTTGAAAGAACAAGATAGTGTGGCATTATACCCACCATGCAGATAAGAAAATAAAGCTCATAATGATTTAGCAAGATGCCCATTCATATATTAGTTAGAATTCTGAGACTTTCATTACTAATTTCTTTTGCCTATCATACTACACTTTTGAATCCATTAACCTATGCTAAACAGTGTATCTCATTTTATAGAATCTCTTCTTATAATATCATACCATTAGTCACCTAGTACAATATAGATAATTTGCAGATAATTTGCAGTATAGCAAGGCTACAAAACACTACTTAAAGATGAATTCTGTTCAGATGTCTTGGGACAAAGATTTGGGTGTGGTTGGGGAGAGCAGATCCTTGGTTACAGAGACCTGTCCAGACTTGAACTGTGTGTATGAGTAGCCACTTGTCCATAGCTGGAGCAAGCTTTTAATAGTCTTACTGCCTGGAAAAGGATTATTCTGAAAACCAACAACAATGCACTGCTCCAAGGGCCTGCTGAGGTAAGTGTGATGTATTTGTTTCTGTATACCCAAACTGTAATCCAGTTTGTGATTGGTAGTTTTTGTATTACATACAATAATTAATGTAGTTAACCTAAATGTAAAAATGAGCTGGTCTCTCTACAAGGAAAACTACAGAACACTAAAGAAGGAAATTCAAAAAGACCTTAGGAGATTTAAAGATCTCCCATGCTCTTGGATAGGCAGAGTTAATATTGTCAAAATGAACATACTACCAAAAGTGTTATAAATATTTAATGCAATTCCTATTAAAATTCCAATGACATTCTTCATAGAACTAGAAAAAGAAATCATAAAATTCATTTGTAAAAATAAGACACCCAGAATAGCCAAAGCAATCTTTAGCAAGAAGAGTGAAGCAGGAGGCATCACAATACCAGACTTTAAATTATATACTACAGCACTATAGTAACAAAAACAGCATGGTATTGGCACCAAAGTAGACAAGTAGACCAATGGTATAGAATAGAAGACACAGAGACAAACTTATCTAAAGATGGTTATCTCATAGTAGACAAAGTCACCACAAATATACATTGGAGAAAAGACAGCCTATTCAACAAATAGTGCTGGGAAAACTGAAAATACATATGTAACAAAATCAAATTAAACCTCTATCTCTCATCCTGCAATAAAATCAATTCAAAGTGGATCAAATACTTAGGCACTAGAATAGGAACCCTGTGCTTAACAGAAGAAAAAGTAGACCCAGATCTTCATTTATGTCAGCTTAGGACCTGACTTCCTTAACAAGACTTCTAAAGTGCAAGAAATAAAAGCAAGAATCAATAAATGGGATGGATTCAAACTAAAAAGCTTCTTCTCAGCAATCAATAACATGATTAGAGAGGCTACAGAATGGAAGAAAATCTTTACCACATGCATCTCAGATAGAGCACTAATCTCCAGGATATATAAAGAACTCAAAAAACTTAACACTAAAATTACAAAGACCAATCAATAAATGGGCTAAGGAACTGGGCAGACACTTCACAGAAGAAGATATACAATTGATCGCAAATATATAAAAAAGTTCATCATCTGTAGTAATTAGAGAAATGGAAATCAAAAATACCCTAAGATTTCATCTCACTCCAATTAGAATGTTTATCATCAAGAATACAAGCAACAATAAGTATTGCTGACAATGTGGGGAAAAAGGTACACTCATATGTTGCTGATGACATTGCAAATTGGTGTAGCCACTCTGGAAAGTTGTATGGAAGTTCCTCAGAAAACTTCAAATGGACCCACCATTTGACCCAACTAGCCCACTCCTCAGTTTATACCCAAAGTACTTAAAATCAGCATACTGCAATAACGCATCCACATCAATGTTTATAGCCGCTCAATTCTCATTACCTAAACTATGAAACCAACCTAGATGCCCTTCAATAGATGAATGGATTAAGAAAATGTGGAACACATATACAATTGAATATCACTCAGCCTTATAGAAGAATGAAATTATGACATTTGCAGGTAAATGGATGGAGCTGGAGAATATCATGCTAAGACAAATAAGTCAAACCCAAAAGATTAAAGGCTGAATATTTTCTCTGATAAGTGAATGTTGATCCATAATGAGGGGGGTACTGAAGAATGAAGGAACTTTGGATTGTGCAGAGGGGAGTGAGGGGGTGCAAGGAGGTGTGAGGATGGGAGAGACTGTGGAATTAGACAAACATTATTACCCTGTATACATGTATGACTACACCACCAGTGTTACTCTGCTCCATGTACAGCCAGAGGAATAAGAAGTTGTGCTCCATTTGTGTACAATGTGTCAGAATGCATTTTACTGTCATGCATAACTAATTAGAAAAAACTATAAAAATAAAATTAAAAAATTGAGCTTGTCATAGTTTCCACCCTGAAGTTGGATTTTTAAGACAAAAACATAAGACCTGTGTTAGTTTTATGACACTGTGACCAAAATATCTGACCAGAACAACTTAATAGAGGAAAAGTTTATTTTGAGATAATTGTTTTAGAGGTTCAGTCATTAGTCAGCCAACTCCATTTCTGTGGGCCTGAGGTAAAGAACATCATGCCAGAAGGGCATAGGAGAGGAAAACTGCTTGGCTCATAGCGGCCAGAAAGCAAAGAGGGGCTAGGTACTAGAGACAAAATACAAACCCCAGGAGCATGCTCCAGTGACCCACCTCCTCCAGTCATATCCCACTTGTCTACCACCCAGTTAGTCCATTCAAATAATTAGCACACCAATTAAAACTCTCTTGATTGAACCATTTCACTCTAAAATTCCTGCATCAAGACAGGAGCTTACTCTCATTTGTAAGTCACAGTAATTCCTGATGTGGCAGAGTGAATAATAGTCCCTAAAGCTGCCCTTGTCCAAGTCCACGGTACCTGTGATTATGTACTGTAAATGGCAAAAGGAACTTGACTGATATGGGTCCTAAGATGTAAAGATTATTTTGGATTATCCTAATAAACTTAATGTAATTACAAGGGTCCTGTAAGAGGGAACTAGGAAGATCAAAGGCAGAAAGTGCAACACTAGAGAGATCTGAGGGAAAAGGCTACCAACCAAAGAATGCACTGGCTACTGCAAGTTGAAAATGAAAAGACACTAGAGTATTCTGAAGCCCCCAGAAGTAACAAAGCCTTGATGATGCACTAATTTTTGTCCACAAACTCAGTGGAGAATTCTGACTTCCCAAACTGTAAGATAATAATGTATGCAGTCTTAATCCACCAAGTGTGTGGCAGTTACCAGTGGTAGCAATATGAAAATTGCATACTTAGGAACATTCTGTGAATGCTGTTAAGAGGTTCTTTGCAGCTATATTTAAAGCATGCCCACCTATTAATATTTAACAACTATATGACAATAATGGTTTTCTCATTTAAATGCTTCTTTCAATAAATCTGATAATATGAAAGAGTCTCTACTTTGCATACTTTCATTATACCTGAATTTCAGTTCCCATGATTTAAATAGCACCATTCCCCCCAAAATAATAGTTCAAGTCTGTTACAATGTGAGTAACTACTAATGTGTTACTAGTTCTTTTTTTCACAAATGAATATAAAATAATTGGTGAGCTCTGTGATCAAAGTTCTATGACATAATTTCTTTCAAAGTCTGTGAGTGATTGGGCACTGCATATTAGTTCACACGCAGAAAGGAAAATGTATAATTAATATCGCTTCTTCTTTCTCACCTAGTAACAAGTTTGTGTACCATTTTACAAAAATGGATAATCAAAACAGGCAACTAGAGCTTGGTGTAGTGCTGCACACTTATAATTCCAGCTACTTGGGAGGCTGAGGAAGGAGGATTGAAAGTTGGAGACAAGTGTGGGCAACTGAGTGAAACTCTGTTTCAAAATAAGAGGAGCTGGGGTAAAGCTTAGTGGTAAAGCACCACTGCGTTCAATTCTCAGTACCACACACGTAAATATATGTGTACACACACACAGAGAAGGGAATAAAGGGACTTGGTCAGCAAATGTGAAAGTGCAGCAAAGAAATGAAAACTGATAACATTACAAGTGAAAAAATTCAAATGTAAATGGCACTAGAGAGGAAATGGCTGATCAGGGAAATGCCAGTACTGACCCTGTGTGAGAAACCACAGGTACACAGCCACAGGGAATCAGTGACATTGAAGAGGAAAGTAGTTATGACAAAGAGCACTTCCCAGAGGAAGTGATGCTAGTCAAAAACTTCACGTTAAAGGACCCTCCTAGATATTTCATGGAATTGAAAGCACAAAAGATGCAATGTTAGAAGCTGATCCTGACTTAGAAAATAAGATGACAGTTCACCAAGGTTTAAGAAAGATTTAAGTCAAACAATCAGAAGGCCACCACAGTTCAAATGGTTCTTGACAAGTTTTTAGACAGAAATAAAAGACAGTTTCTCAATGTTTCTAGAGCTTTATATTACAGTGTACTGAGTACACTGTTTTAGTGCACTTTTACTAAATTTTATTTTTCCTACATTAAGATAAATTTAAGGCTTTGACAAAGAAAGTTTAAAGGTCACAGAACCACCATAATTTTGCATGCATTATTAAGAACACTTAAGTTTGTTCAACCCAGAAAGCCTCTCTCCCTTCCTCCCTGAGGAAAGGAGATGCCACCTGACTGGAAACCTAATGAGGTAATCATGTTTGATGACTGTTTACAATGCTCTTCTTCAAGATAGCTTGTATATATTTTAGAATGTGTCTTGATGTCTTCATGATAAGAAGAAGCATATTTCTAGGATTTCACTACAAGTGGCATTTTGAAACTACTATGCTTTGTTGCCTACATCAAATCACAGCACAAAGTTGATTTGAGAAATACTAATGAGGATGAACTGAGCACAAAGCCTTGGTTATGCTGTCTGCATCAGGGCTGACTTCTTAGTTTTTTAGAGCAGGCACATCACAATTACATGGTATCACTCACCACTCCAGAGTTTTTCCAGCCTAGAAACCTCCTCCTGGAGGCAATCTCTTTTACCCATGCCAGTGCCTGTTTAAAGAGAGTGATTCATCATCCTCCACATGCCACAGAACTCCTTGTCTGTAGGTCTTGCTTAAAACTTAAAGTGATACTTCCTTGTTTTGTCTCTTGAAGATTTTTTTTTTTTTTTTGATAAACAATGAGGTGACTGCCAAGTTTCAGTGATGCAGATGTGAGGAAAAGTACGTCACCCATTGACTTCTCTATAGGGAAAGGGACACATGAGGGAATGCCCCAGCTTTCAAAGTCACTGGTTCTCAGAAATTTCTAATTTTGTCATTCTATTAGAATTTTTAGATTTACCTAAAATGGAAACATTACCTTCCCTCTTTTGTGATCTGATTCTATGGAGCACAAAGTCATAATATAACCCTTAGTTATAATTTATAATTTACTACATGCTATCAGATATAAAATAATAATAGTGGCTCATATAAACTCAGAGTTCCTTCTTTTTCCCCTCATTAATATGAAGTCTAATATATTATGTAGTCTACCATTGGTATCTACATTTGACTTCAGATATCATCAGAGGATCAAAATTTTTTCCCTGGATTTATGCTCCCCTCTATACAGTCTGGAGCCTTTGTCTTGTTCTTCATAAGATGACTTTAGGATCTCCAGTCATCACCCCTATGATGCAGGCAGAAGAAAGAGGAAGAGTAGAAGGGCAAAGACGTAATTATGTGCAAAATTCTCCATCTGGATAATCCAAGTGACTACTGCTTATAGCCTATGGTGTAGGAGAATGTCACATGGCTATTCATAACTCAGTGGAGGCTATAGAATACAACATGTTTAATTTGGGACACTATTCCCTAAAAAAATAAAGAGAAAAAAAGATAAAAGAAAAACACCATTATATTCAATTCAGAAGAGAGGGAGAATTAATATTGAACTGGTAACAGTCTCTGGATCAATGCTCTTCGGCCAAATAAATTTTATTTTTGATCCCTTCTCCCAATGAAATATTTATACAATTTTCTCACTAAGCAGTTTTTTAAGTTTATTTTATATATTTATTTAATAATTTAATTTTTATTGTTAACAAATGACATTCCCTAGGTTCAACATTCAACTCTTCCCTTTGATAACATTGGGTATTTGACCAACTTGCATTATCTTTTGTACTCAGTTTCATTTAATCTATGAAATGAAGATGAATATAGTGCCTGTATATGGTAGACTAAAGAGGACAGAAATCTTTGGCATGCCTTTCATTGAGGGACCGGGTTTTTTTTCTTTTCCATTTGAATTTTAATTGACTTATAAATGATTTATGCAATGGAATCCATCAGAAATTACACTTTGCCAATTCTGAGATTAGCTTTCACCTTCAGTCTGATAGGCTGTATGGTTTGAATATGAGATATTCACCAAAAGCTCCTGTATTATCATTCAAAGATAAAGTGGTTGAATTGTGAGAGCTCTAATCAATCCATTCTCATCTGAATGGACTGATTTTTGGTGGTAACGATAGACCAATAGGGCATGGTTGGTGAAGGCTGGGGGTGTGTCCTGGAAGAGTTCATTTTTTTTCCTGCACTCCTTCAACCCCCTTTCGGCTCCCTGGCTACCTTGAAGGAAGAGTAGCTTTCCTCTTTCACATCCTTCTGCTATGATGTTCTGCCTCGCCTTAGCCCTAGAGCAATGCAGTCAAACCATCATGGACTGAATCTCTAAAACCTGTGCAAAAGTAAACTTCCTTCTCTAAATTCTTCTTTTTAGGTATTTTGGTCACAGGAATGTGACCAAACTGACTAACAGAGACACTATGTGGAAGTACCTTGAAACCAAATGGAGAAAGATAAGGACCAGCTCAGTTTAGCTTTCCAACTGGTCTGTACAAAACCACCAAACATAGGAGTAAATCCCTTTAGACTCTCCTGACTGGCCACACCCCTAGCTAGACATCACTAAATGACTTATTCAACACACAAAGACTTATAGAACCAAGTAGCAAGCTTATCCAAATTCTTCACCTAAAAAATAGTGAGAAATTTAAAAACAGACGTTGTGTAAAGCTATGTTGATGTTAATTATGGGGTAACTTAATACACATCAATAGACCCTGAATTTGTTGTGAACATTAAATGTAATAATGAAGGCAAAGGTCTTAACTTATTGCTTGGTACATGGTAAATTCTCAAAATTTATCTTACATGTTAAATTCTAAGACCTCATATGCCTATCTGTAGAAGAGATTCCCCATCCAATGCAGGGTTCTGTCATACACTCAACAGCTTAGAACTATATCTGTTCTAATTAGACTTCCAGCTAATATTTTGTTTTCATCCAACCTTTTCATAATTTCCTCTCTTTTGGTGTACTAACTTTTTGACTCTGTAATATTGCAAGATATACAAAGTCAGGTTTATTACTTACATGCTTTTTATTAAAAACTACATGGTATAGCAGTATACCCATGACTTTTAGAGTCAGGAAAATCTGATTTTTGCATACCAGGTCAGCCAATTAGTGAACAGATAAGTGATAGTTTTAATTCTCTATGTCAGCCATGTAGAAAACAGGTATTGTATTTGAGACTAAAAAAGCATTGGCAAGGTCATGGAGGAGTTAAAATGAGAAGAAAATGTAAAGAGTACATTATCAAATCAACCAGCACTGTGGGCAATGAGCACTTTCTCTTGCAAGGACAATTCTGGGGGCCAAAGGAGATCACATGTATCATTCTAGTTCCACCTGATGAGGGTAGAGCTGGGATATCAATATGCCAGCTCACATTATAATTGCCTGAGGATTATTCCCAGCAGGCACAAAACCTGGCACTTCTGGACTGCCATATAAATAGCAAAGCAGGCTTCCTGAACAGAGGTGGCCACCAGGATAATGTGAAGAGCTGCAAGTTTTAAGTGAGCATGGAAGTGGTACAGGGAAGGTGATAGAATACAACACCAGCAGCATCTGCTAAAGTACTTGGAGAAGTTACAAAACTAGATTTCCTCATCTCTCAAACGAGGATAAAAATAATGAATCCAAACTTATAATGAACTCAGTCTGTATTATTTCTAATACTCCCAAATTCCTACCCTTGTGGCATCCAAGGACATCAGAGAAAGGATTTGAGAAAACCGCTGGAATGCAATTAATGATAGTTGACTAAAACTCAGTAATCCTCCTAAAAATAAAAACACCTGACTGTTTTTGAAATATTTTACTCCTGGAAACCTAGAAGTGTCAGAGATAAGAGTTAAGATAAAACTGTCTTGGTTTAAATCACTCAAATATTATAATAAAAGCAAGAGGAAAAACCTCATGTGAAAAAAAGATAATATGAACAAAAAGCACTTGCTATCATTTTTATCACAGTGATTATTGGCATTAGCAGTAACAGATGTGAAGCATATTTTCATTTAAATTAATCAGTGAGCATTAGTTATGTCATAAAAGAGTGTTTGAGTGGATGTCTACAAAAATGTTCAACAGTATAATCAAAAACATAAAGCAACATCTTTAAAAAGAAGCCCTCCAGGAAAAGACAAGGAAATACTATATTCAAGAATTTCTTCACCTTCTTGTTTAAAACCATCCATGGCTTCCCTTTTTATCTTAGATAAAATGAAGCAAACAATCCTGACTCTTTGAGAGTTAAGCCTACTAGTTTATCCCAACCCTCACTGGTCCAATGCCTTCTGGAAACCTGGCTGTGCAGATTCATACTTTTCCTATCCATTCCAGGGAGTGAAGACATTGCACAAGAAAGAGATCTAGGAGGTATGGGTGGTACCCATCTGACAAGCTTTCTTTTCAGGTTGAATTTCACAGAAATTCTTCTATTTCCATTTCCAGATCCTATATCTATAACTATCTTTACTTACATCTACATATTAAACAGCCACTGTACACTAAAACAGTGTGTATATAAATGCATAATACTTATGCACTTGCACTATTATTTAATCATCAAAACAATCCTCATAGGTAGTCATGATGAGTCCTGTGTTTATAGATAAGAAAATCGATGTCAGGTGAATTGCAAAACTTAACAGTGGCTTAGCATAGTTGATTGAGCCAAGCCTTGGGCTGGGTCTTTTCAAAACCAGAGCTCATACACTTACCACTATATTCTCCTGACTTTATGAGCCAGGCAAGTTTCAGTACTTGCTGCTCAGATGCATTTCTAATGGATGCTTAATGAATAAACAGCTTTTTCCAGAAGAGCAAAATGGAATTACAAAGAGACAATATCTGGGGAGGTGGAAGGGATAGCTAACTATTATAAAAGAGTATGTTAATCCGTCCTTCACTGTTTATGGAAGACATAGATAGGAAGAGTTTTTATGTGGCTTATGACCACTACAAGTTTTTGCCCATTAGCTGAAGTAAGATATAGGGAAACACAGGGCCACCATTCAAATATGAAGTCAGTATTCTTCAAGGTTACTGACATGTTCTATTTCAACATGTCAGTGTACACACACACACACACACACACACACACACACACGTATGCAGATATATAAGTATGATATATAGGTATTATGTATATATGGAAAGGTATTATGTATATATGGAAATCTAGAGACCTAGGAAAGCTGGTGGTAAAAATTCTAGTCTGAAAGTCAGCAGACTGGAAGCCTATAAAAAGCTGATGTTTCATTTTGAATTCAAAGACAGGAAAAGACCAAAATCTAGCTCAAGCAGCTCAGCAGAAAGAGGAGTTTCCCCTTACTTTGCTCCCTTGGGGCCTCTTTCTTCTATTCAGATCAACTGATTGATTGGATGAGGGTCACCCACATTGGGAAGGGCAATCTGTCTTACTCTAACAATTCCAAAGTGAATTTCATCCACAAACACTCTCACAGACACACCCAGAATAGTGTTTGACTAATTTCAGCGGACCTGTGGCCCAATCAAGTTTACACATAAAATTAACCCTTTTGTTTACTTTTTGCAGAGCTAAATATATAAAATTTTTTTACAATCTCAATTCAAATTTTCTCCACTCAACCTTACACAAAGGAATTATCATCTTATCAAGATACACAACAATCCAATGACAAGGAAGCAAGATGAACATGAATGGTACCTAAAGAAAAGCTTTGGGCTATAGAAAAGATAGCACTCTGATTTCTAAAAGAGTCAGAATTTCTGAGCATTGTTCAGCTGCACATTTTACCACAGAGCACAAGGCTGAATGACACGTTGTGAGACTAGTTCACCATCCCACTCCTTCAATATCTTTCTTCCCTTTTATGAAGCCCTGGCAAGGCAAACACCTTGAGTCTTAAATTCTTTCAACATATCACCCTTAAAATGAAACTATGAACTATCATAATTTAAGTCAACAAAATTCTATCCAGAAAGTTTAAGGATTCACAGAATAATCACACTGCATAAACAACTCCAATAGAAGCTGGTAGCATGTGAATTCCATATTCTACATTCCATATTCTCTCCACCATGTCAAGAAAAAGGAAAAAGATGAGGATTGACCAGATACTTTTATACACAAAAGTAATAATATATTTCAAGAAAGAGTAAGAGATTGCAGATAGCAAGTGCCTGGGCCTGGGTTTGCAATAGGCAGTCAATTAAAACAGTACTACCATGGGAACCCAGGGTGTGTGGTCAGAGCATGCAGGGGTATGAACGTAAGGCAAGGGGAGTTTGGAATTCCACCATTGAAAAAAAAAGAAACTCATAAAATGCCCACACTTCTCTTCATATGATTATTGAGTACAAGCCAGTATTTTAACTGGGAATATCACTGAGCTCAGTTTCTTTTTCATCAGAAATGGAAAAGCAGGTTTTCTTGTAACCTAGAAATTCATCAGTTTAGGTCACCAAATTGACTTTCAATTTCCCTTTTTTTCCTTTTTTAAAAATAAAATTAAATATGACTTTGGGGTCTGCTTTAGCATTAGTATTTTCAAAGTCAAATTTCATCAAATTTC
Organism: Sciurus vulgaris; assembly: GCF_902686455.1. Lineage (NCBI taxonomy): Eukaryota > Metazoa > Chordata > Mammalia > Rodentia > Sciuridae > Sciurus > Sciurus vulgaris. The sequence goes on from NC_136463.1 coordinate 76,695,388, forward strand.
CATATAGCACAATATCAGAAAATGTTCAAAACTAGAATAAACTTCAAAGATCACCTGGCAGTCCCTGACATTTCAAAGAGGATGAATTCACAGCCAAGAGAGTTTTAGCAGCTGCTCAGTGTCACACAGCTCTGTGAGTACAAAGACATTCTGCCTGCACACATACTGTTTATCACCAGTTGGGGGACTGACAACATGTCCTTGAACCACTGGTTAGAGAAAGACCTTGCAATGGTATGCAGTGACTCTTATTATCCTAAGTGATGTTTCAGGCTTTACAGGGTAAGATTTAGCAGTACGTTTGCACAAAAGGCAGGTATTTAGAAGAATAAATCAAGCAGGGGTTATCTTTGAAGATTTTCTTGTGGGAATGAGAATGTGGGCAACATAGGTTATAAGTGAAGATTTGCTGGATTGATCCCACTCACTTAACCCTTGGATATTCATGGCTTTCCAAAAAAACCAAATCCTGTCAGATTACCTAGTATAATTTTCCTTACCTAAAGTCAACTGATTATGAACATCATTCACAAAATACCTTCACAGCCACACTAGTGAATTTAAAATAGGTATTCAAATGAATACATATACACACATGTTCACTACAGCCTTATTTACAATAACCAAAGTGGAAATAACCCATGTCCATCAAATACTAAATGAATTAAAAATACATGGTACCTTCATACAATGTAATATTACTTACTCATTAGAAGAAATGAAGTACTGATATTTAGAAAACAATGTTATGAACCTCAAAACTATCCTAAATGAAAGAAATCAGACACAAAATATCACCAGTGTATGATTCCATTTATATGAAGTGTTCTGAAAAGGCAAATTAAAATAGATAGAAGAGTAATACTTCCCAAGGTTTCAGAAGAGGGAGGGATGGGGAGTGACTATTTAAGGGTATAGGATCTCCTCTGTGGATAGTGAAAATGTTTTAGAGGTAGAATAGAGTAATGTTTGCACAAAATTGTAATTGTATTAAATGCCATTGAGTTACATACTTATAAATTTTTTAAAACATTAGTTATATTTATTTTTATTAGTTATTACTTTAATTGTACACATTAGAGGATATAGTGTGGTAACTTGATATATTTATAGAGTATATAATGATCAAATCAAGGTAGTTGACTTTATAATGGTTAATTTTATCTCATATGGATTTACCTCAATAAGGCACAAACAGAGAATGATATAAAGAGCTGTTGATGGATCATGTGTCAGTTTGGCTAGGCTATAATCACTATCAACATATTTTGTGACTAAAGTTCATAATCAGTTGACTTTAGGTAAGAAAAATCATCCTAGGCACTGTGGGTGGGTCAAGTTCCAGCATGTTCAAGACCTTTATAACAGGGTGACTTTTCAAGCTTCCCTGAAGAAGAAATTCCATGTGTGGGCAGCAGTTTCTGTCCATGTCTAAAAGCTTCAGTCTGTACTTCCTGTGTTCCTAAACTATGGACTACAGACATCATCCCCAGTCTCCATAACCACAGGAACTAATTCTGTATAATAAGTTATGGTGCATGATCACTACTGATTGTGCTTCACTGTTTGAACTCTGTCTGAAAAAAGTGGGTTGTAAAATCAGGAAATCTGTCATCTAAATGCCCTTAGTTCTCTCTCAGTCAGCTCTGCACAGTCTTCTCACAAGATGGAAATCTTAGAGAAAAATGAAATAGTTCTAAACAGTACACTTTATAACCTGACATCCATATTTCTTGGAGAAATGAATAAATCTAAGTGCCATAAGACTTCAGGGCTATGACAGGTGAGAAAAACAGTCATAGCTAAGGTCAAGGATGTGTTCTGAAAAGTGACAAATGAATGGACTTTTACTCAGAAGTTACTGAAATCCTGGACATGACTCTGTTCCCCAGAAGGAACTTCAGAACCCCTCCATCTTCAAGGAAGAGATTGGAAACTCTTTCATAGGAAATCTGCCTGCCCCAAGAATGGTCTAAATATAAAGACTGTGGGCTTCCTCTAATTAGAGACTCTGTTCACTTCTGGGTAGATCCCAGTCATGGCATCTGGTCAAACTCATTCTGAAACATGAGCAGACATTCCAGGGTCATGGAAATTTGAAGTAACCCTCAAATAAGGAAATGAGAGACTCAGTGCCTTAAATGAGAAAAAACAATTTGGGAAAAGAAATTACGCAGTGATAAGACTAATGCCAAACCCCCTCTTTGATTTTCTAGGATTTCAAATGGGGCTCTCCTCATTGCAATCTGAAATGTTTCTCTTCCCCCTGTCCTTGACGATAAAGATTTCTCAAATTCAGAAGCAGTTGAGCAGGATGGAGAGCTAGCTTAAAGGAGGAGGGAGAATAATTCAGCATTATCACCTATTATAATGTGTGCCCCCTTTTAGTAAACGTGGGTGCAGCCCAGACCAGGATTGTGGTATTTCCATCTGGATTGACTGGCCAAAGTTACACTTCTTTTCCATTCCTATTGTTGCTTCCCTTCCTGTTTTCATACGCAATGAATTTTTCAAATTTTACAGTTTCAATTCCATACTTGCCATTTGCACCTGATACTCAGTTTTTTTGGCATGCCCCTATGCAGACTCTGTTCCCTTCCTGTGCAAAAGATAGTTATTAGCATACCCTCCACACCAAGTATTTTTCTCCTCCATCCTACTTGATACACACAAAAGAGACTTACAACAGCAGCTCTAACCACAAGAGTTCTCTGGTTCCTGCTCCTACTTACACAGTAAAGTTTGGACTCTTTTGCAGAGCACTAGATGTCTTCTGCAATGTCCTCCTATCTCAACATGCATGTTTTCCTTGTACGACCTTTAAGAGATGACTAAGAGATGACTTTCAGCCACCATTATAAACTATCTAAGGCAAGCGACTTATGTAAAAAGAGGTTTATTTAGCTTTAGAGGTTCAAAGACAAGATGCTGGCATTGACTCTGTTCTGTTTGGGATACTCTTAGTTGCATGATGTCATGCTAGGTAACAACGGCAAGAGCAGTGAGAGATTGCAGTTAAATCTGAAACCAGAAGCCAAAGACAGACTAGATGGGACCAGGCGCATGCGTTTAAAACAATTTTCTCTCAAAAACTAACCAGGTCCACATAAAAATTCCCTGTGAGGATACTGCCTACAGTGGACCTACAGACCTCCCATTAGGTCTCACCTCTGAACAGTTCTGCCTCCCAATATTTCTATAATGAAAATCAAACGTACTCTCTCTCTCTCTTTCTTTTTTTTTTCCACCAGGGGTGCTTAACCACTGAGCAACATCCCCACTGAGCCTTTTTCTTATATTTTATTTTTTATGTTATGAATATTTATTTATAAATATAAGTCCCCAAAATGGCATATTTGCAAATCAGTTATAACACTGAGACATAATACATTTAAGATTGGTACTATTTCTGAAATATACTTTTCTTGGACAACATATAAAATACCATTTTTGCCTTGCTAGCATAATTTTGAAAAATTGACACAATGAACTGGGCCATGGTAGCACATGTTTGGAATCCCAGTGGCTCAGGAGGCTGAGTCAGGAGTATCACAAGTTCAAAGTCAGCCTCAGCAACCCAGCAAGGCCCCAAGCAACTCAAACAAAATATAAAAAAGGTCTGGGAATGTGACTCAGTGGTTAAGCTCCACTGTTTTTTATTTTATTTTATTTAGAAACAGTTGCTTAGGGCCTTGCTAAGTTGCTAAAGCTGACTTTGAACCTGAAATTCTCCTCTGAGTCTCCCAAGCTTCTGGGATTACAGGCATGCACCAGTGTGCCTGGCCCAAACATTCAATATATGGATCCTTAAGTTATAAACACACTAAGAGCATAGTAGGCTTCATGAATGGCATTAACTGATGTCCATTTATTTATTTTTTTTATTGTGAACAAATGGGATACATGTTGTTTCTCTGTTTGTACGTGGCGTAAAGTCATACCATTTGTGTAATCATTGATTCACATAGGGTAATGTTGTTTGATTCATTCTGTTATTTTTTCCCTTACTCCCAACCCTCCCACCCCTCTTTTTCCTCTATACAGTCCTTCCTTCCTCCATTCTTGCCCCCCTCCCTAACCCTAACTCTAACCCTAACACTAACCCCTCCCTCCCCCCATTATGTGTCCTCATCCACTTATTAGCGATATCATTCGACCTTTGGTTTTTTGAGATTGGCTTATCTCACTTAGCATGATATTCTCTGATTTCATCCATTTTCCTGCAAATGCCATAATTTTATCATTCTTTATGGCTGAGTAATATTCCATTGTATATATATATACCACAGTTTCTTTATCCATTCATCAATTGAAGGACATCTAGGTTGGTTCCACAATCTGGCTATGGTGAATTGAGCAGCTATGAACATTGATGTGGCTGTATCTCTGTAGATGGATTAGTGATATCACCATAGAAGTGAATTGGTTATCATAGGAGTGGGTTATTTTTGATAAAAAGGATGTATTTGACTAAATTTTTCTTTAGTTTTCATATATGTGCATTTGTCCTTTCACCATATTATGATGCAGCTTAGAAACCCTCACCAGATGCTAGTGCCATGTTCTTGGACTTCTATTGCTTATAAATTACCAGTCCCTATCCAAAGTTTATATTCAATGGGTATATTTTGAAAATGATGAGGAAATAATGAGAAAGATAAGGCATAGATCCAAATATTTGGATTAATTAGAGTAGGAAGTAGTTGAACTCAAATCAGAAATTTTTCTACCTGGAATGGTTTACTTATTTATTATCCCCACTGGGAAAAGTCATTGTGAATCTTTAACAACCAAAAATTAGGGAAGTTTAGAATATTAGCCACAGGACCCTAACTCTGACACTGATAAGTGGTAATAATAATTGTAGAAATGGAAAAGAAAAAAAAATCCAGGGATACAAGGCAAATCTCTTTTAGAAGTGGATGAAGAGATATTATGATCCCTAAACGAGATGAACTTCATGCTACTTTAATCCATTTTAACATTCAATCTATTTTCATTAATGGCATCCTGCAAAATCAAAATTTCAGTAGACCAAATGAGTAAGCAACACCCTTCTTGAGCCTCTGATTCCCTCTCTTTCCCCAGGGGAAGACATGTAGAATTCTGATCTCTGTTTTTCCACTAATTTCTTTTATCTTCTAACCAGTTAGGTACTTTTATTCTCAACAAGCTTGGGAGATGTCTCTACAAGACTGCTACAAGGAGTTCATTACTCTTATCCATGTTCTCTTCACTTCAATACCTTGTTAGCAAGGACACTTATAACACTGGTCCAGATTCCCCAGGCAAAGGACAAAAATTTGAATAGCAGTGCCATTGGCAAGGAAACGGAATATCAACCAAAGAAAATCAATAGGCAGCATGGTTGTATGATCTTATTAACAATAACTTCTGTCTTTAAATATTACTAGGTGCCAGACATTTTACAAGTGTTATCTTTTATCTTCAAATGAAATCCATAAAGCAAGTATGACCACTACCTTAGAGATGAGGAAACTAAGGTTCAAAGAGCTTATTTAGAGGTGGGATAAATAGCAAGTGAACATAACATTTGAGGTCAGAGTTCTCTGATCCCAAACATATACATTTTTCCATCTCACGACCACATACCATTGTAAGAAGAAAAGATAGCATACTGGGAGCCTGGACAGCCTCGTCCAAGATCTAGTGGCAAGTAGTTGCCTGACATTGGGGCCATTAGTGTGTGCAGCATAATAACTTTTCAGGTTACTACTTTATATATACATACACACAAACACATATACACACACACATACATATATATATAATATGTATATGTATAAAATTTTATATGTTGCATATATATAATATAGATACAATGTTTTATATATTGTATATATAAAATTTCTCTAAATATATGGAACACTTAATATGTACTTGCCAATATTGTAGCAAGGAAACTAAAACCATAAATAAGACTGAAGTCCTGTCTTTGGAGTTTTATGATTACCCCACTATGAGAAGGGGAAAAGTAATGTTTGATATCTTCAAATATCAGACCAAATTTAGGTTTTTTTTTTTTCTTTTTGTACTAAGGATTGAACTCAGGGGCACATTACCATTCAGCTACATCCCCATCCCTTTTTTATTTTATTATTTTATTTGGAGATGAGGGCCTCACTGAGTTGCTGAGACTGATCTTGAACTTGGTATTCTCTTCAGTTTCCCAAGTTGCTGGGATTATAAGTGTATACAACAAAATCTGGCTTAGATTTCATGATTTCAAGCTTAGTTGACATATCAAGTATCAAACTGCTGTAGACTACCAGCAGAAGCTTTGCTCCTGAGAACTTAAGTTTAAATAACATTAGGTAGTGTCAGCCTTTTTTAACTTTTAAGATGATTATATTGGAAACTGAATATTGTCCACACCCCCTACTTCTACTATTTGCAACTGTCAGTAAGCAAGAGCATACACTGTCCCATCCATTCATTCCCTCATATTAGGAAAGAAAGGGAAATCCAGGTTCATTATGCAAGAATCCAGAGACCATGTTTTCTCTCCCCTATGGGACACATTTATCTCTGAAACAAAATGGGAAACCAATGTCATTCTGAGAAAGAAAGGGTTGGATAAGGAGGCTTCTCATATTTTTATCGACATCATCATCATCATCATCCTTTAGTACTGTTCTTGAAATATATTTATTGAGAAATTATTATATAACAGGCATACCTTCTGCATTATCACCTAATTTTCCAAAGAGGATTTATGTTAAAATACACCTGTATTTTAATTGAGGTACCTAAAGTTCAGCAACTAAGCAATTTATCTACTCACATTAGTTAAAAGTGGACTTAGAGTATGAACCCAGGGCTGATTCCAAAGCCTGACTTATAAGAAATTCATGATTAAAGCCTTACTTATCTTTCTACTTTAAACCCACGAAGTCTGAAGAGACAAGTCTTTGATGTGGGAAAAAGCAATGTATTCTCTTATAATTCCTCGTGTTTGTCCTCAAAAAATAAAATGTGGCAGGGTTAAATGGGAATATGGAATCTGACCAGTAATGTCTGCCTTTCACTGCCAACTCTGCTATCTACTAGGCTTGTATTATTGGGCAAGTCATCTATGGCTCGACTTTCTCATCTATAAAATTATAAGTAATGATAGTACCTGATGTGATAAAAAAGAAGTTAACCTAAAAACAAGCTTAGACTTGGAACACAGCAATGCATTATTAAATAATACTAATGATAACTACTAGGTTTTATTATAATCTTAGTATTAGTGTATCATAAACTTTATGCCATTTTTAGTCTGATTATTTGGTTACAATGGGGAAAACCTAGTTTTTAGCTTTGGAGAACTTTCATATTCCTAACCATACCCTGATAATATCCCTTAGAGAAAAGTAGCTTTTAAGTTAAGCAAGATTTATAGCAGGGATTTTTAACTTGTTCATTTGTGTCACTATCAATATGGCCAACTGCATTATGTGGCCCGTAGTAATGATCAATAACTTTGTTTGAAGACAATTAATTTGAACTTTTTATCAATAACAGTCATACTCCATACCTTCTGGTCAACCACACAAAACATCCTTTATTAAAGCAGATAGGCAAAGATGGTAAGTCTGGTACTTTGCAAGGCCACCCCTCTTAGAAACAGATTTGCAATTGCTCCACCCAGCTGAGAACAGTCTGTATTTGGAAGCAACATATCATCGATACTTTTGCTTCATTCATTTTTTACCTGTTAGTAACACAGAACAGACAAGTGAGGATATCAAATGAGTAACTCAAGGGCATGTTGTTCAAAGAGTGCTTTTGCTCTTAGAAAAAATAGTCAACTTTTACAGAGCAGCAGAGTATGAAGGAGGCCTGGGCCCCTATCATGAAGTGATTCATTTAAGAAATAGAAATAAAATTGCATCTTAAATCAGAAGATAATACACATTTCTGTTGCATGAGGAGAAACTAAATCATCTATTGAGCTTATCCATGGGGAAAAATGCAGTTCATTACTTTAAAAAGAAATAATAACAAAAAAATCCCATATAACCCAGCCGCAATTCATCATTGGTTATCTATAAAGTAGAAAATAGAAGATGTGTATTCAGGAGTTGGGATAAATACTGAAATCTAAAATTTCAGGATGCTTTAAAACACACCATTTACTACATGGTTCAGATGATCAGATTAGATTAATGAATGTGAAGTATTTTATTACTCCAGAAAATTGTGTCATTAAGAATTACGTGGACACAATTTAGAAAAATTAAACACAATCTTATAATCTAAGTCAGGAGGAGTCAGTGGTTTGGGGATCTTTTTATTTCCTAAAGATCTATATATAGATTTAAACAAAGCAAAATATTATTAAAGACACCTATGCATTTAAATGAAATGCTTTTTATTGGAGTGTTATGGAGCTATGAACTTGTTCACAGGAAGTAGCATGCATTTCTTCAAGGAGTATCTCTCAACTCTTATATTTTTCTGTTACAACACGTTTGAACTGTTGATGCACACAAGCATGATTCTTTCCCAAGATTATACATGACTCCTAGACTACTTTAGTGACTTCATCACCTTTCATCTTGCTTGAAAAAGAAAGCAAAATGCAAATGAGAAAAGTGGTGGTATTATTGGATTGGTTGATTTTTCCCTCTCACAGTCCACTTCTCTCAGGTGATGCATCTCAATTTCCTTTTGAGAAATAACCTTTCCTTGTTTTCAACAAAGGTGGCTAACACTAAGTCAACTTCCCCTGTGTAACCATAGTGGGAAGATAATCCAGACTTGGCATTCGGGGTGTTTCAAACACCTATACATTGTGATAGCTGTGATTGTCAGTCAGCACAAATTGATATTCAGAAATTCAGTCCCAGGGCTCCCTTTTCCCTCGCCTTAGTTGGGGACCTGGACGAAACTTCTCCCCTACCTGATTATCAGCTTCGTGTCCATCGAGGCTCTGGTCCCCTATCCCCACCTCGCTGCCTCCATCATGGGTCCTAAATAAGCCGATCTTTCTGGCATTGCCAGGAATGAACCAGATGTTTATGAAACCAGCGATCTACCTGAGGATGATCAAGCAAAGTTTGATGTGGATCTGGAGGAGCTGACCAGCACAAGTGTGGACACATCATTGTCAATCCCAGTGCTGCCTATGACAAGTTCAAGGACCAGAGAGTGGGGACAAAGGGACTTGATTTCTCAGATCACATTGGAAAAACCAAGAGGACAGGATATGAGTCTGGAGAATATGAGATGCTTGGAGAGGGTCTGGGAGTGAAGGAGACACCTCAACAAAAGTACCAGCAACTACTGCTTGAGGTCTGAGAGTTGACAACTGAAGTTGAGAAAATCAAGATAACAGTGAAGGAGTCAGCCACTGAGAAGAAATTGACCCCTGGGGTGCTGATTAAACAGCTGGCATCTGTGAAGCAGGAGCTGATTGTTGCTCACCTGGAAAAGTTGCTGGGACCAGATGCCACCATCAACCTCACTGATATGGTGGAGCTAAACATCTACTGTTGCAGTTGAAAGCAAAAAAGAATAGCTCAGGATGCCCACAGACAGCAGCCTCCTCACTTATGAACTACATTCTGGGTCTGAGCAGGACAAATTACCTCAAGCTGCCAAAGTTACAGAACTTGAGACGTGCCTGACAGGAGGCAACTATACTGTGATCAGAATGGTCAGAATCCCCTTTTGGTAGATCTGCAGGGAGCCTGTCTTATGGAGACTTTAGAGCTGTTGCAGGGAAAGGTGAGTGCCTTGGACTTTGTAGTTTTAGACCAAGTAGAGGCCCAGGTACAGGGTGTCCTGGGGAAGGTGAATGAGATTGACAAGCATAAAGCCTTCGTGGAGGATGCAGATACACAAAGCAAGGTGCACCAACTATATGAAACCATGCAGCGTGGGAGCCTCATCGCTTCCACCCTTCCTGAGCTAGTACAGAGATTTGTTACCATTCAAACAGCTGCAAGAACAAGTCATGCAGTTTGGTCAGTTCCTGACACATATTGCTACTACCCAGCGGCTGATTGTCAGTTCTCTCAAAGACAATTCCATCCTCTTGACTCAGGTGCAGACAACCATTCATGAGGGTAATTTTGCCAGCATTGACAAGCAGATGAAGAAGGTGGGGAAGTGAGCACCTTTGGGAAGTGGAGATCAAGGGTAGCCCGTGCTCTTCTAAACTCTTAACAGCTTACCTAGTGTTTCCCTTCATTATAACTCTTAAAATCCCATCCCATTTGACACTGGGGGCAAGGGTTCTTCTTACATGTGGGGTTTATACCCCTCCCCTGATGAATACAGAGTGCTAGTTGGTGGATATTAAATGTGGGCTCCTCTTAGACCCAGGGAAGGAATAAATGCCCAGCTTCATGCCAGGTCCTGGCCAAAACTCCTTTGCCTGGTGTAGGGGAGGTTTGAGCCCTGGCTTCCAACAAAGCTTTTATGGCTGACTATAATACTGTATAGCTGTTTCTGACCATTAAATGCTGTTGTAGTCTGTAATTAAAAAAAGAAAAAGAAAACACAAAATTCAATCCCAGAACTTCTCCTGGAACTTGTAAAAATTAAGGGCTTTCTTTCCATATAGGATGCAGAACTGGAAGTATTTAAGACTGGAGTGGCTGATCGTCCCATTGTTACCACTGAAATCCTACCTGAAAGTGACACTCCACAAAGAGCTGAGCAGAGTCCAACATGGGAGTAGGAAACAGACTGAGAAGGACTTGGATTATGATGACATTGGAGCTTTTAACTCAGCAGAATCATATGCCTTGCAACTCTCATGTTCACCAAGTATTGTAAACTCTTTTTGCTGTCATTGTTTATGCTGGTAAGAACTTGATACACCCTTGGGACAGTGCTAATTGACAGTGAGTCACATTCATTTATTCATAACTCACCATGTTTCAGAAGTGCTCGTTAGGAGCACATTTGTACAGATCCTTAGAAGTTACCTTTGCAGTCACTTTCAAGACACAGTAGAAGTGAATCAGTAGTCTTTTATGTTCTACAGTCTTTAACACTCAAAAATCATCAAAACTAACATTTATTGAGCATATGCTAAATACCAAGTACTTTGAATATAAAGTTTCATAGAATCCTTACAGAGTTCCGAGCATCAAATGAATGATATTCTCATTTTATAAATGCAGAATAGGTAAATTCATCAGAGTCACATAACAGAAATTTTGGGAAAGGAAGAGATATCAACATAGGTCAGTTTGCCCCTACAAAACTAAGCATCTTTCACTATAGTTTTGTTTCTCAGTTTAGTATTGACTGTGCCAGATTTGAATCATAAGAACAAACTGTGCACAAAATCAAAAAGGTATTAGAGAAAAGTCTTCTCAAATGAGCACTTTGAAGGACCCACCTTTTATTTATGTGCATAAATTCTACTGTGTTTTCTCATATGCAGTCATACCTTCCCCTCTACAAGATTTTAAGAAATGTTTCAGTGTGAGAGCATTCATGGTATTCATTCAACAGTACTGTGATACTATGGAAGACACAGTGGGTTTGAAGCTTAAACCTAAGGAACTGGGGAGAATTAAACAGCCTGCTCTTCAGTAGGCACAACTAGAACTCAACTCATCTTAAAAGACCAAAGGCATACATAAGTGCTCACAGATTGCTTCGCAGTTTCCTGATTAGATAGATTTTATGTGAGTTGTAAAGGATTATTTGACAATTTCTACCTGACTTTTTAGGATTGAGTGAACATTGGAAGCTATGTGGGCAAACACCAGTCACAGCAGAGAATAATGTCTCTGATAATTGTAAGCTTTGACCTATCAAACTGGCAAGTAGGCAAGGGATTAATAAAAACTGAACTCATAAAGAAATAAAGCTATCCACATGTCCTGAGTACAGATTCTAATAGACATTAATCTATTCAAAATATGGTACTTATGGTTTAAAAGCAGAATTGTAATTATTTTCTACCTATTATTTAACGTTTCTATAGTTTAACATAAATCTGAATGCCAGCAAAATGTTCCCTTTCAGAAAAATAATAATTAATTCTTGAATTCTGAAATACAACAAAAAGTGGTGTTTTATTTACAATCATATTTATCGTATGCTTTGGCAGAATAAAGTTAAGGAAACCAAGTTTGGAAAAATATAAACAGATACTGATCTAGGGTTATAATTCAGTGGTAGAACAGTTGTCTAACATGTTTAAGGTCATGGGATCAATCCCCAGCATTACCCACTCCCAAGACCACACACACACAGAATAAAACAAAACAAAGAGAAAACACACAAAACCCAAAGGACTAAAAAGGCATACTCTAGAAGTTTCAAGTTTTTGGATTCCAAAATCTATCTGACTCTCCGTGTTCCTGGGATAGGAACAAGTTACATGAAGACAGGAAAACAAAGATGTCACATTTTCTTCAAATCTGAGGAATGCTCATTTATACTTTCAAATGAAGTAATTTTCCAGAAACTGAATATCTTATCCAATTGGATGATTTCCCTAAATATAATCATTCTCTCTCTCTTTCTTTCTCTCTCCTTCTTTTTAATGTTACTTTCTCTTAATCTCACTGACACAGTTGGCCAGAATCAAGTAATTTCCCTTGAAAGTAAAGAAATGTCAGCAAACCATCCCCTGAGTAATATTCCTGACTTGTTATAGATGATCACCAACATTCATAGAGAACTAACAGTACATTTTTTACATAGATGATTGCATCAACTGTTTTCATGGGCAAGTCAACATTATAGGAATCCTCAGGAAAGAAGCTATTTTGTTTATCATAATATTTGAAGCACCAGGACTGGTGCAGAATGATACTAAGTCACTGTCCTCTAGATTTCAGAACTGCTCTTTCCTCTTATGAAAAGAAGATGAACAAACTTGGTTCTGTTGTACAGTGGAATGGTATTAGTGGCACTGAAGAAAACCGAGACAAATTTTCTACACATTTTTCTCTTAGTGTCTACAATGAAAAATACTTGTAAATCCTTACTTTATAGTTGAAAATGTCCTACAAGGTAATCTTTTCTAAAATGATAGCATGGGATTGCACTTGGCATCAGTTCCACTTATCTGTTTCTACACCATTCCTTCCACAGCATTCCTTTCTGTTTCCTCCATCCCCATTCTACTCTCTGAAGCATGGGGTTTGATTCCTTTGCTTTCTAATGGTCTCAGAAATAATATCCCTCCTTAATAATGAGCCTCACATTCTGCTAGAGTACTTTCGTAGACCAAAAATGTCGATCATATACATGATTCCAGATCTTCCTGTTGAATTGCAGTTTGGATGGGAAGGAGGTCCGTTCATTTCTAGGCAGAGGGTTCCCACCCTACAATAATTATGACATGTTTTTAGTTCTCTCTCAATCTCAACTCAACTCTTTCCTGCCTGATGATCACAAAGTATCAGGGACAAAATAACAAGGTGTTAAATATGCAATACCTTGATTAAAATCTTAATTGTATTATTCTCATCGTACATTTAACTTGATAGGGTGGGGGGGTCCTAGGAATACCACACACGGTGCTAAGATTCACGAGTGAAAAAGGGAGGGGGTGATTATTGAAGTTTCCATTACTTGGGCAGGCACCATGAAAAAGGTCTGAGCTTTGTGGTGAGGAAGTTAAATCTCTCCTATCAAGGTTCTTCTGATTTGATTGAAATAATGTCTCAACGGCCTACAATATTCTTAAGTAGCATAGGACAATGTCAATAGATTGGACATCCTAAAATGTAATTCTTCATTAAAACCCAAAACATAACTTTAATGCCTACATCTGCTATGCTTTATGGTGAAAAACAAACAGAAACAACAAATAAAATACATATTAAAATGATAATAAAGTGATATATTGTATTAAAATTAGCAAAAATTCTGCTGAGATTTCACTCAGAGGCTTGATTTCACTGAGATTTGAAACTCAAATTTATATTCCTCCTACGTTCAGGAAATAAAAAAGAAAAAAAAAAGGAGAAATGGACATTGATAGCACCAGTTGACACTGGTAGTACTGAAATTGGTAGCACCTATTGGCACTTGGAAGAATAATAACAAACCTTACCAGTATGAAAACTTCCCAATATCTTAGTCTCCAGATTCCTCCTACTAGTTAATTTCTACTAAGTATGGGTAAGTGCATGTGTACAGAAGTAGAAACAGGCTACCATGGGAAAGAACTAGAAAGTAGCAAGTAACAGATTTAGATCCCAAGTCATTAGATAATATAATTAGCAGAGTCAAAAAGTTTAACAGCCATCAGTGAAAAGTTTAAAGAGAGGAAAAGTTGGAAACAAATAAGAAATGAGCAGGGACAAGAGAGTGTCTTAATGGAATGGTATTTTAGAAAAGGAAAAAGAACAACAGGTAACTTTAAGAAATTAAAGACATATTAATGAAAAATAATGCATCCAATAGGTCAGAGGGTACTAGGCATACGTGAAGAATCAATTATTTGAAGATAAAACCAAATAATTGCCCATAATGCAAGCTATTGTGTCAAAGATTAAAAATTATTATGAAAGGAGAGTAACAGATATGAGGACAGAATTAGAAATTCAAAGAATTAATTATCCAATACTGAACTAAAATAATTGAATAGAGAAGATGTGAAAGAAAATATTTGTTATGTTGAGAATTTCTAAAAACTAATGAATATATATAGATGAATAATACATATGAACTAAATATATAGGCACATGTGAACTAATTAATAGATTCAGGAAACCTAACAGATCAAGTACAGTACTTAAAAATTTCAATAACCAGACATCTGATTATAAAACTATAGAAAACCAGAGAAAATGAGATGATCTTAAAAGTAGCTTAGTGGGGGTAGAGGTGGTCAGAGCACTTGCAAAGGCAGGACCTAATGACAGGCATTTCAACAACAGCAACTGAAATCAGAAGACAAGAGTGAAGTGGTATGTTTGTGAATATTTAAAACTGGCTCTTCAGGGGGAAGAGACAGGGAGCATCCTGGCATGCAGGGTTTTGATTTCCACAGTATAAGCACCCCCAGTATCCATAATGCAAGGTACCAAGTAACACTGTGACATCACGGAATGCAGAGCCAGAGAAAAATGTGTTTTGTGCCTAATGTGAACCAGCATTGTCTCCACCACAACTCGAAACACTTTTTCAACATCTGAAGGAAAGTCTCCTTCAGTGTTGAATTGCATGTCTAGCAAACTGTCTTCTAAGATGAAAGTGAAATGAACCCCCTTTTTTTTCAGATAAAATTGACAGTCAAGGAACTTTCACACAGGAAAAAGGTAACTGAAAGGATTTGGTTCAGAAAGAAGAAAATCAAATATGGTAGAAAGTAGAAAGTAGGCACAGGAAGGAACTAGAAGTAAAAAGTGACAGTATTAGCAAATCAAAATATAAACAGTTTCTACAGAAAATATAATAATTAGGAGGGGGAAATTGGATAAGAAATAAACAAAAGTACATCCCGAATTTGCTTATTATTGATTGATTCATTTACCTGTCACTTGGGAAACTAAAATTGACCTGTTCTAGTGTTACAGCACTTAGGTTTCTGAATCCACATTTTATCCTAGAAATTATGTACCTTTTCTCAGTCTAGAGGGCCAGTGAAACAGCTAGTCATTTCCCTTCTTTATCAATTCTTTCTACGGTTGAGCAGTTATGATAGCACGGGGCACTCTCTGAAGCTGTTTTCCAGAGACTTCCTGTCTCTTGCAAGTTGACATGCTGTAGTGGAGCCACTGTGGCTTCTGGACTCTTGCTCACATCAGTAGGTAAGAAACAATCCCCCTGAGTGCTCCATTACTCCAATCAGAACTGCTAAGCAATCATTCCAGAAGGGCCTGACAAAAATCCACACTGTAAATCCTGACAGAATTTCATAAGAAGAAAGTTCCTTGTGCTGAGGTTATTCCCCCTTAAAATGCATAAACTTATCAGTGTTTTCTGCACTGTACTGTGACTGATAGAGTGACAAAGAACATGAGAGAATCACAAGAAAACTTGATCAATAGAATATAAGGGGGCAGAAAGAGTTCCAACTGTACAAGCAATCTGAAAATATGAAAGGACCAGCACTTGCTGATATGAAAAGCAGAGATGGCCAGATAAATTTAAAAATCAAAATTCAGCGGCATGTTCTTCATCAGATCATATATAGGGTTTAAAGAAAATATAGAAAAAGAAAGGTTGAAAGGACAAGACAATAAAAGATAGACTAGTCAAACAGTAACCAAGGCAAAGCTGTAATAGCTATATCATTAATAGACAAAATAGATTTAGTCTCAGAAGACATTATAAAAGTTAAAAGAGATCATTTATGTGTGATAAATGTTCCATTAATTGAGAAGATATAAAAATTTCAATTTTGCATGTACGTAATAAATACCTTTATATAGAAAAGTGAAAATTCACAAAACTTACAATAGAAAAAAAATCCACTATTATATTAGATCCCAATCATTTTTCAATCATCCAATTTCTTTACTTCATGTCTTCAAGTAAAATACAAGTAAATTAAAATAAAAAAGTGAAAGCTTTCAAATAAATTCATTTAAAAATTAAGCAAAAATTATATTATTCAATTGCTTACCAATTTACCTCCTCAAGTTTCTATATAGCTATAAATCCCATTCTCCACTCTAGTCATATATGCATTTTAGCATTTTCTGTATCAGAAATTTTAGTACTAAATCTTTGATATGAAGGAATGGAAAGGTCCAGATTTGAACCACTAAAATTCTCAATGAATGTAATTTACTTATTCATTTATTTTAGCAAAGCACATTGTACAGGTTACAGTAGAACAACAGACCTGTGACTTTACCCAGGACAAGAGACCTTTTAGTCCTGAACTCCACTGCTGGGGAAAAGTTATAATTGAGCCGGAACTGCTGGTCCATCTGTTTGAAAACAGAAAACAAAGGTCCATCAGCCATGGTCCTAAGATAAAGGGCATAAAACACACTCATCTGAACTCTGAAACCCCCTGGGATCTTTTCTCAGGAGAGAGTAGAAATTTCTCACTAATTTTCTCATAATGTATATAAAATACTTCTTTCTTCATTGTGAAATAATGGCTTTCACAGATATCTCCCCAGAAATTCTATAGAACCTTTGACAGGTATTTATCTTCTCACTGAGATTTTCACACCAAATTCTTTGCTGTAAACAAGTAAATAAACAAACCTGCTGAGGCACTTTCTGTACAGTGTTAACACTGAATGGGAATAGGGAGTCATTTCCCATTGCTCTCCACTTCTCCCCTTTTGTCCTCAGGTCTCCTTTCTGCCCTAATTCTGACCTGGTCTCATCAAGGTGTGGATTGAGGAATATCCTGGCAAAGGACTATAGTTTGACCAAACATTTGGCTCCAGGAAGAGAGACTAACTAGGCAGATGCCAGGGACATAATTGGCAGACCACTCATACTTTGCAAAATTGAGCAAAAGTCACTATTGTGGTTGGCTGGACTGCATTTCTAGGGTCTTCAGAGATCCTTCCCTGCCTCCATTGCTAATTCCAGCACTTCCTGTTTCCCCTCTTCCTTGTTCCTAGGCAGCACTCCCCATCAGTTATGGTTTGGATGTGTGGTATCTCCCAAAAGCTCATGTGTGAGACAGTGCCAAAAGGTTCAGAGGAGAAGTGATTGGATTGTAAGAGTCTTCAACCAATCAGTGATTTAATCCCCTGATAGGGATCAACGGAGTGGTAACTGAAGTGGTAGGGTGTGACTGGAGGAGGTGAGAATTGGGGTGTCGCTTTAGGTATATATTTGTATCTGGCCAGTGGACTCTCTGCTTCCTGATCACCATGATGTGAGCTGCTTCCCTCCACCACCTTCTCTCACCATGATGTTCAGCCTCACCTGAGGAATGGAACTGGCCTTCTATGGACTAAGATCTCTGAAACTGTGAGCCCTTAAATAAACTTCTCCTCTACAATTGTTCTGGTCAGATATTTTAGTCACAGTGACAAAATAGCTGACTAAACACTATCCATCACCACACTTATTTTAGTCTACTCAAGTCCAACCTGTTTCTTCCAGTCTCTACTCTTATATCTATATAATGCTACCCATAGAAACGCTGCTTGTTATCTTGACTTCACCTGTAAGAAGAGGAAACTAAGACCTCCCAGGCTGTGTGCCTACCTTGCACATCTCAGGGAGCAGCAGATCTGGGACTAATATCCAATCTTTCCATTTCCCTTCTTCCTTGACTTTCTTTCTATATCTGTTTACTCTTAGTGATTCTTCTCAGTGACCTCCTGGTCCTGAGGCAGTTTCTTCTATGGCAGAAATCACTGGCTATGAACTATGGTACATGATCACATGCTTTATTACCATTTTATGAATGGAATTGCTCTGTAATATTTGCAACTTATTGAACAATTGTATGTGTGAGACATGATACCAATGCATACTTCCAAAGTTATTTCTCTCTGGAATACTATGAATTCGGTTTTATTATCACCATGTTACAGATGGAGAGATTGATGTCACAAAGATCAATGACTTGACCATTGTCATCTAGGTCACCCAACATAAGACATTATATCTGTTTTACTTGTCATACCTCAATAAGTATTTGAGAAACTTGTAAATGATCACTGTATCCATTTTTGAATCTCTAGTGTATATTTTGAATACTTTGAAATAACTGACTATGGTGTGCCAGACTGTAAGGACCCCACAAGTTCACTTCATTCAGAAGGTTTCTGTGGGTTCATGAGATTAGCTGCCTTCTTTTTCATTTTTACCATGACTTTTTCTGTTTCTAACCTTGCATTTAATATATTGCAGTATAATGATCTAACTCTCTGTCTCCCGACATTAACTTATTGGCTCTTTGAGGGCTCAGATCACATATATCCACATGTTTTCTGTAGGTCATAGCACAGCAACTGGCAAAGTTTGCTGAGTTTTACTGAACATCCTGTATTCTATCTGGTGAGCTATGAGGACAGAGTTCATCGTAGTACAAGGGTATCTCTGGTGTGCCCCACACCTTAAGCTACAACAGAAGGTATTCCTCACTCTTGGTTCACATTCTTCATCTGTTTAATTCTCATGGGTTTGGATTCATCCCTTGACCCAGAGGAGTTTTCTTCCTGTTCTATTATAGAGATCTCTCCTGCCTCCTTCTACTCTGCTTTCAGGGTTCTCCTTTCCAGCAGCAGACAGAACACTTCCCCTCATGCTTTACTGCCCAGGTAGGAGAAGGGTTAAAGTGAACAATGATTTCCTGCCAAGTGAAGAGTAGTAGCAGGATTCTCAGAACTGTAGGCTGATTTGAGATTCCTCTGGTATCTCACCCCCTCACCAGACCTCCTCACCTCATCACCAGGCCCAATAGGGCCAGTTTACATCCACAAGTAGTTCCCTGGACAATGACCCTCTGCTCAAATGGCACACATGGAAGAGCCAATTATCCAAGAACCTGAGCTATTCCTGCCTTACTGTTTTTCTTCAGGCTCCTTTGTACTTTAACCAGATGACAAATGAAGGAGAAAAGTGAGTAAGTGATACTCAAACAGGCTTTTAGTGAAATGAATGTCTATAAAAGGTATGAAAGGAAGTGGGATGACTCAAAGAAGTCTTCACATTACTAATGCACTGTGAATGCCTTGGGGGATGATTCCAGTCCTAGCATAGAGGAAGGGCACCTGCATGCTAATACTGTGTGTTAGTCAGCTTTTTGTTACTATGACCAAAATACCTGAGAAGAACAACTTGGAAGAGAAAAATTTTATTTTGGCTCATAGTTTCATAGGTTCTGTATATGGTTGGCTAGCTCCAAGGCAGGAGCATTGTGGAGGAAGATAGAGGAAAGCTGTCAGCTCATGGCAGCTAGGAAAGAGAGAATGGAAAGTGTCAGGGAGAGACACAGTTGAAGCCACTCCTCCAGTGACCTACTTCCTCCATCCATGCCCCCTGCATATAATTTTCAGTTGTCCACTCAGCTACCAAGGCATTAATCCAGCAAAGGGATTGATCCACTTGTGAGGTCAGAGGCCTAATTATTGCCTAAAACCTATATCTCTGAACCTTACTACTGAGTGGATCATGCTTAAAAAAACATGAGCTTTGAAGGGGATATTCCAGATTCAAACCATAATATACTGGTTCAGGTGTTGATTACCTATCCGAAAAATTAAGCAAATGCCTAGGGCAAAAATAAAATAAAAGGGAGGTACACAAAGATTTCTTTACAGGACTCCATTGTCTATGATATGGACTAAGAAATTTTTGAGGTAGCTAGTGGGAAATGCATCATTTTTGTCACTCTTCCTTATGTCTATTTTATTATTTAGTATTGTTTTGCTCTGTATTTACAATTGGTGAAGTACTGTAGTCTTTTAAGCCTTAAATTTAAAGTTTTCATTGTGGTCTAGAGAAAGTCTGCTAATCTCAGAACCAAGAACACTAAGTATCCTTATCAAATTATTAAATAAATGGGGAAAGGAGGATAATGGAAAAATCTTTTTTGAGCGAGGTCTAGATGCAGTACTTTGTGTGTGGTCCTTTAGTTACATTCTTTCTAATAATCTTTACAAGGTCTGACTCAGACTGGTTGTATTCATCCTCATATATATATATATATATATATATATATATATATATAGAGAGAGAGAGAGAGAGAGAGAGAGAGAGAGAGAGAGAGAGAGAGTAGACACAGATATATAAGTAGACTCAAGGTCAGAAAGATGAGTAACTTTTCTAAGATCACAGATCATGAGTGACAGAGCATGATTCTCACTTGAGCCTGTGTCCCTGCAGGGATGCTTCTTAGCCTCAGGATCTTTATCTCTCAAAGGAAAGTATTAAAGAGTTGGTTTAAGACAATGAGTCCTCCTTTACAGCTTAGTATTCTGTTGACCTGTCTTGTTTAAACTGACTTAATCTATATAATATTATCAGGTGCATTTTATATAATGACACTGAAGTTCACCTTTACCATCAGGGCATGGGGTGGGAGTTGCATATGAGCCTTAAAAAATTCAAGACAGGGATAGGGATATAGCACAGTAGTAAAGTGCTCGCCTAGCATGTATGAGGCCCAGGGTTTGATCCCAGTATTGCCCAGACCCAACAAACAAACAAAAGAAAATCACTAGCCAATTCCAAGTCTCAAATCATTGCCAAGAGTCCTCATTCTGGGCAGCAAGCCCAGGCCCCATGTTCTCCTTTCAATGGTCACAGAGAGCAGAGTTGATGAGACTCAAGGCCAGGTGTTGTGGGGGAATATAGTTTTAGAGATTGCAGTGTAGTTGGATGCTTATAGTGATAGCTGTCCCCTCTCCTCTAGCAGTTTCTGGGTAGTACCTGAGACTTCCCCCACAGGGGTGGGAGTGAGGCAGGGGATGTAATCCTAACCTGCTTCTCTAGGTTTTCACTAAAGTGCTTGTTCTAGTGGGTAGAAGAGGAAGAGCTCTAAATTGGGTGAGGGAAATGAAAGTTACAGGGACAAAAGTGTGTTTTGTTCCTGTGCCATTAAACTTACTTAAAGTTAAAAGCAAAAGTCTTTGCCTGACCTTCTTTTTGCTGCTTCAGTACTTTGGAAATAACATGTTTTCATCAAATATGTGCTTATTACTGAGTACAAATTATTTAGATGGAAGAGGGAAAAAAAATGTACCCTTATTGTCCTATCTGTTTTTGTGGAAAAGAAAAAAAGAAAAATAAAGGAGAATAAAACAGACTTATGTTCAAATGGCCAAGAGAGCACTCCCCAGTTTTTCCATGGGGTTCGCAGTCAAAACAAAGTCAGAATAGAAGTCATCATAACTGTTCTTTTCATACCCAGTTTGGCCCCAACCTAAAATTGCTCACAGATTGCCCCTCTACTTATCTAAGCAATAAATGTTAGAGGTAAACCCATTAAATTCTGATAACTCTAGATTTACTTGAACCACATATTTGATAATTATTCCTGAACTTCTATTTACTTCAGATAAGTAATAGCCATCCTTCTATATTCCACAGCCAAAAGTTTACCCAATGCTGCCAATGCTACTTCTCTGAACTTTCTCAGATTTTTCTCTCATTGGCTCCCACACTGCACTAGTTATGACTCCCATGATCTCTTCCTGACTGGTTTTGGATTTATATCTCCACACTCCCAAATATGTCTTTCAGTCCAATGATCACAGGGAAGCCACGAAAGTGGCAATTCAGCCATGCTACTCCCATTCATAAAATCCAGTGGTTTCCCTCCTCTTCTAGACAAGGTCAGTTCAATCTCCTTCACATGGGGACTTCAGCCCTGTGAAATTCATCCATGTAGTTAAAAAATATTTATTGAGAACTTTTATATGTCAAGCACTGCTTGGTAATGTTGGGGTTCTGTGATAATGAAGACATACAAAAATCCCTGTTCTCATAAAACTTACATTTTAGAGGATAGAGATCAGACAGTGAATTCTATAAATAAGTAAATTCCATTGTATGTTGCATAGCATCAGGTGATATGAGAAAACGGTAAGGCAGGCTAGGGTAGTAGGAGCTTAGGGTTTAAGTCAAGGAGACAGGTTTCAATATGCCAGAATTGAAGTTAGATATGCATTTGGGATTAATTCATCCGCATAGACATGACATTTGAAAATAGGAAGTTGAATGAGATGAGCTGATGAGAAAGTGTGCCTACAGAACAGAATGAATCTGAAGTCCTACTGTGCTCTAGTGGATATAGCTTAAAGAGATGAGGGAGAACCAATTAGAGACCAGAATGACTCACAGAGGCAGAAAAATGACAGGCAAGAAGGGTATCCTGCAAGCAATTGAGATGTCATTTAAGTCCCAAGGGTGGAGATGAATCATTGTGTCAATGCTACTGAGAGGAAAAGTAAAAGTGACACCAAGACAGGACCACTAGTTTCTTCAGTATTAGGTCACTGGTGACTCAAGAAGTACAATTTTGGTGCAGCCCAGTGGGGGAGCCTCATTTGTGTGGGTTTAAGGAAAAGTAATGGGTAATTTGAAAACTAAATATAAGAGTAACATTTCCAAAAAAAATCAGATGATGAAATAAGAGAAAAAATGGGACAGTCTATGAAGTCAGGTAGGAAAGATATTTCTTCCACTGACCCAGAAAGCTTTTTTTTGTTTGATGGTTTGTTTATTTTGCTTTGGTTGTTAATGCATGCGATAATTGCCTGTCTTATGCTTTGGGGAGCCATTTAATAGAGATGAAAAAATAGTAAAAAGGCATAGAAGAGAATGCTAGAGTGAGGTTTGTGGGCAGGCTAGAGATCTGTCCCACTGGTAGCACGATTCTCTAGAATCATGAACCATTCAAATTCAGCAACACAAGGAGAGAGCAAAAGACATAGGTGCAAGTAGGTGCATAATATGCCACTGAAAGTGTATGGACATTCTCTTCTGAATGCTACATTGTTCACAAAAGAAGAAAGCAAAGTTATGTGCCAATAGTGGAGATGAAATTACAATTGTTAGTGTTATAAGAAGAGTTTAAAATGGCCAGGTTGAAAAACAGGAGAATGGATGGCTTAAAAAATATGGAGTGATTGTTAGACAGATTTCATGGGTCCCTTGAGGTTATTATTGAAGAGGGGATAGTCTAGACTCTGCCTATTCTTTGCTGTGACTGACCCTCATGTACTGTCTGACCTATATGCAAAGACGACTAAAATTTCATAGAATGCCATACACAATCCTCTTTCAGAAAACTCTTCCAGTACTCATGTGGACCCTCATTCTGGGCCCTTCCCTCCCCCTTCTCCAACTAGTCAATTCCTATTCAGCCTTCAAGGGTTGGTTTTCTCCTAACTTCCTCTAGAAGGTGTATGGTTTGGATGTGGTGACCCCCAAAAGCTCATGTATGAAACAGTGCAAAGTTTGGAGGATAAATTATTGGGTTATAACATTACCTACTCAGTGAATTGATCTGTGATGGGATTAACTGCCTGGTAACTGGAGGCAGGTGGGGCGTGACTGGAGGATGAATTCATTGGATGCGTGGCTACAGGGTATATATTTTGTATCTGGAGAGTGGATTTTTCCCTCTTTCTGCTTTCTGATCATCATGTGAACTGATTCCCTTTGCCACACTTTTCTGCCATAATGTCCTGACTCACCTTGAACCCAAGGAATGGAGCCAGCCACTTATGGACTGAGACCTCTGAAACCGTGAGCCCCTAAATAAACCTTTCCTCCTCTACATTTGTTCTGGTCAGATCTTTCAGTCGCAGCAGTGAGAAAGCTGACTAAAACAGGAGGTAGTACTGAGATCCATTTGTGACCTGTGCCCCACTCACCTGTCTCATATCACCTGTGCTCACTACCCCATAGCTCTTAGCACATTTTGTTAGTCCTCTTTCCTATGTGCCTTCCCCACTATAATCTACTTATCAAACTCAAGCAAATGTTAGAGTTACCTTCTGCTTACCCCTCTGGAATAGTTTTGGAATATGTAGATCTACATGTGAGGCTCGAGATTTTACATTGCTAATGAGGTCCCCTGGGTGATGCTGAAGCTAGTGGGAAGTGAGAGCGCATCCTCTGAGAGCCTCTATGAGCGTTGGTCCAAGACTGAGGCCATGTGCTGCATATTGATAACCCCAGCACTTGGCTCTGCACTTGGCTTAGGTCAGAAGCTCAGAATAGCTTGATTGAGGATCCATCGCACCTTGGAAGAGTAGAAAGAATGAAAGCAAGGTACCTGAATGGCAAGCTCTCTCCCCTCTCGGTTAATCTTCAGATGGTGCATCTTTCTATTGGCAAAGTTCTCTACATCGATGGTGAATACATGTGTTTCTTCCTTGCCTAGCTGATAGCGAACCTGTAAACTTCCTTGAAAGAAAAAAAAATAAAAATTAGAATTAAGAATAGTAATTACAAAATGCAGAGGCATGATCGATCACACTGTCATTTTAACTGGTCGTTTCCATTTTCTAGGGACTCATGTCTCATTCTAGTCACAATTTAAACTTTTAAAATATATTGTATGTGTTTATCATGGTCCAAACAGCAAATTTAAAGCATGTGCATATGGTGTGTTATCAGTAATTAAAAAGTCAGTTTGAAAAACAAACCCATCATGAACTCAATTTGTGATTGGACTGTGAGAAATTTTAGTAAAAGATAGTTAAGATATTTTTTTGTTCTGTTAACTTCCTACAACTTCTTGTATCTCTCTTCTTCCCACTGGCCTTCATCCTTTTAGATTTAAAAAGAAGAGGAAAAGTTCCTGGCGTTCTCATCTGCTGATATAAAATGCCTCTGATGATTGTTGTGTGGTGCATTTAGGGTACAGTGACCAATTTTAACCCCTTATGGTCCATGGGGACATTCAAATTTCACTAGGATAGTGTTTTTCAAATAGCTGTTCATTAGCCTCTGGAGGTTAGGAAATCAATTTAAGGCATCTCAGTCGACATTTCTTACAAAATGGAACAGAATTGGAAAGGAAATATGAGAATCCCAAAAGACATATTAAGGACAAGAAGGGAATTAGTTTTGTGAGGAGAGGAAGGAGAGAGAGAAACAGAGAGAGAGAAGGAGGGATAGGAAATATGACATCGCAATGCAAAACGATTACTTATGGATCATATTTTTAAAAGTCTGAAAATCATTCTGTATGAGAAAAACAATGTGGGGAAGAATAAACATTTATTGAGTGGCTACTTTTTCATATATGATTTTTATTTTACCCTCTCTCTAACATGATTGGCTGAGGCAGTTGAGCCCGAGTAGCCCAAGTGTACAGAGCATGTCCTTTTTTTTCCCACTCCAAGGGTCATCTGCTCTGTTGTCATTGGAGGCCTTACCCACAGATCCCAAAAACTTTTTCTGGGCATACAGAGGGACAGGAAAACTTGCAATCAAGGAACAGTGTCATAAGCTGGGGTCATTAGACAGAAAGGTACATTTACTCAAATTTGGTCCAAGATGCATTAAGGTGACTCTTCCTTATCCCTTTAGTCTGTCATTCTCCAGAAATATCTTCTTGACTTTCCCAGTCCATATTTTTCCTAAACTGCCACAGGACAACAATAGGTTCATGAGTAAACTATATGTCCGTGACTGATCTCAGGGCTTACCCAAGCACTGGAACTTTCTTTTTTCTTCTTTCTCTCTTTCTCTCTCTCTCTCCCCTTCTCCTCTCTCTCTCTCTCTCTCTTCCCCCCTGCTCTCTCCCTCTTGCCCTCCTTTCTTCCCACTCCTTCCCTCCCAGATGGTTTTAAAAATAAATTTCTTCTTGTGAAATTTCAGAGTGCATAAATGTGAAATAACATTTCAAAATAGTCTAAAACTAAATGGAACAAAATGATTTGGGGCGATAACACCATCACCCAACAGTCAGTCAACAGGCAAAGCTTTATATAGCTAAATCTGCTTTTTTCTGGATCCTTTTTAATTCTAAGAATCTGGATATTTTAATATTTAATTTGACCCAATAAAATAAATCAGTGTGTGATAATTTTATGCCAGGCATGGTGATAAATACCACATTCTTCAGGCTATTCGGATTCCTTGCTGTTATGGTAATTTATGCTTGCACAGGTGTTATTTACATATTTTTCCCTTTTAGAAGTTGCTTCCATTTTATGCATCTTTACTAACAAGGACTTCACAATCATCCCTCTTAGGTATCAGTAATCTCCATTACTCTGAGATATCTTAGGTATCAGTCCCTTTCCATTACAGTACTCTGAAGCATCTCCAGCATCCTAATTTGTGATGAAAACACTTTAACTAGTTCTTTTAGTGCTCAGTACTTCTTAACTTCTCAGAAATTCTGATGACATCCATGCCTCTCAAAGTACCCCAATACCATATTCTGAAACCCCTTGTTAACTCATTTTCCCAGACTCTTAAGAGGAGAAAATTCAATTCAGAACTTTTTAAAATAAATCTTTGGGAGGCATGGGGGTGAGACGAGAAGGATCCTGTATTGGTGCAAGGAATGAATTAATCACCTTCTGCGGCATCTTCTTCAGCTGTTTGGTCAGGGAACTAAGATGCTGCCCTCTGGAGATTTAGCAGGTCACTGAGCCTCCTGTCAAGTACTTTCAAGTTCACTTGTCTCTGCAGAATCCTCAGTCCCAGAGCTAATTCTCCTTTCCTCTGACCCTCCTCTGCCTCCCATATTTGCTTCATCTGCCTACTTCCATCTTCTCTGTAGTGTTTCCCAGTCTTATTCACATGTAGACTTGCACCAGTGGTAAAAACAGCAATTTACAGTCCTATATACCATGGACTGACAAAAAATAAACTAACTGTCCTAACAGAGAGTGCATTAGAATTTTGCCAATACATTGTTATTTATTTCTCTTCTATTTGGTCTCAATAGTTTTTTTTTTTCTTTTGTTAATATTTATTAACACCACTACAATGTAAAGGTCACCTATTATTTTACATGTGCATATGGATAGAGATAAGATGTTCACAATCTGTAAATTAAAAATAAATCTGATTTGCTTCTCATTTGGGTTGTTTTTTCCAAATATGCTCTTGGAATACATATATTTATAATGGAATGACCTTTTGTTAACAGCAAGTACCTTATAAAAATTTTAGTGTCCTATTAATATTGGTGCACTCAAGTTATATCTAGCTTCTTTTTCTTTTTTAAAAATGTTTTCAGGCAAAATCCATACCATTTCATTTAGAACTAAATACCAATATTATCAATATCATTTAAAAAAACAAGAGTAGAAAATCTATATGTTTTTTAAAAGTGACTTAAACATAACAATAAGTAATCTTCCAATGGAAGGTAATCATATTCTGTTAATATTTCTCTGAATTTTCTGGACTGAGCTATATTCCCTGGCTTAGTAGATAAATTTCATCATGATTGCCTTCCTGTTCACTATTCTGCTTTCATTTGAAAGGTTGTTTGTTTTTATTTTCTTAATTTTAAAGTTGTAGAAAAAAAAAAAAAAACAGAGGTTCTGTGAAGTGAGTAACTTTTCAATGTGCAGAGTCAGATTTAGAAAATAAATCTGGTTGTTTCTAAAGATCACAAGTTTCCTGTAGACCACAGCAGCCCTGAGTGATCATCTTTGACCAGAAAGGTTTCCATGATGATCATTCTGGTTAGATTTTCTACCACTAAACTTCAGACTGCAGCACAAAGTTGTCTCTTCCAGAAAGCACTCTCTGGCTTCTATAGGCTGACCTTGCTCCAGTAGGCTCTCTGATCACCTTTGTTCAAAAATGTACTGTGTGTTGTCTACTTGCAGATTCCTCACATCTATCTGTAAACTCCTCAGAGCTCAGGATGTGTCTTATCCATCTTTCATTTCCAGGGTTTGGTCCATGTTGAGTACTCCATAAATTGGAGGGGCTAGGGAACAACCCGATTCTGGATAGCACTTATGTTCAGTAAGACCAGAGACCAATCATTCTGAGATACTGTCTCACCCAAATTGGTCTAGAATTGTGTGTTCATCTACCTGGAAAATCCCAAAGGTGGCATGCCAAAGGAACTTAACAATTCCTTGTGGTCCCATCTGGAGTTGAGCAGAACCTGTGCTGGTTTAGCCTCCTCACCTGTGTCTGAGAACGTCAGGTCTCAGGAAATTCATTAGGTTTGCATGCCACCAACTGTCATGAGTGTCGTACTTCTTGTCAGTATTTAGGGTTCCATACCTCTGAATTTGCCTTATATTATGAATCCAGTTTTTGAAATATAAAATCAGAAGACTTTATTCAAGTGGGAACTAGCAAAGAAACAGATAAACTTGGAGTTGCTTGCGTGGGATTAAGGACTAAGAGAGCCCCTCTGTCACTGTTACTGCCTTGTCCCCTTCCATCCTGTCCCTACCCCACAGCCTCATTTGACCAACAGAATTCCTTGGTTTCTCAGGAGGACAGTGGAAAATACTTGACCCTTCAAAAAGACAACTCATACCACTGGGACTTAGTAACATCTTCCCTAGACAGCTTATTATATCACTGATGTGAGTCCCACAAGCCTGAACCCAGAGCACAGCCCCTCTCTCAGACCTGATCCTTGGTACCCTCACACTCCAGATGACACATCTGACAAATTTATCACTGAGTCTTATTAGGCTTTAAGTTGATCAATGATGACTCTGTACATGTCTAGGTAGACAAAACTGACTCAGGAAAGAGCCCTATAGGTTACAGAGAAACTGTACTTACTTCGGGAGATGTTGAGCCTGCTTTCAAAGATGCCCTAATAATCAGAAAAGGAAGTCAAGTAGTTTGTAGCAAGATATTTTGCTATTTATATCCTGCTGTAAATCAAGAATTGAAAAGTCAAAATAATATTCAGTTTGTCATCTCAAATAGATCTTAGGTAAAGTTCCTTGTCCCTTCGTTGTTCAAGAACACCATTTTCTGTTTTACTGTCTCACATTTAGTATACCTATTCTAGCCTGTCTCCCACACTTACCATTAGTGTGTACATTATAAGACATAGTTGGCCATGTGACTATAGTACCTAAAATATTCCAAGGATTCCTAATGCTTCATGATGTTTAACTTCTTAACTTTATATTCTTACTCTTCCAATTTCATCACATATATATTGTTCATATGTTAATTTCACTTGAGCACTCTCCATCCTCCTCCCCAAAACTGTTCTTCCTCTGTGAATCTGTATGACTTTGCTTCGTCTTATTTTTGTTTTCTTCTCAGCTGAACAGACCCCTCCATACTGCTTTCATATGAATGTCTGGCACACTACCCTGCATTGTTGAGACTCAGTTCTTGTGGCCCAGGTCTCCACTTGCGCCACGTTATTGTCACTGTTCCCATTTTGTAATGACAATCTCAATTTATGATGGCTCCTTTGTCTTTCTCCTTCTCTTGAATTCAAGCTCCCCAGGATGTATATTTGCTTTTTTCATCATTGTATCTATAAGGTATAGTATATGGCCTTAGTATACAGAATACATTTATTGAATAAAATAACCACTCTGCAGAATGTTATCACCACATTCCCCAAATTACAAATAAATGTTTATTCAATGTTTGCTCTGTATAAGACACCAGAGAAACAAATAGCCATATAAAATGTTTCTATCTTTCAGGAGTTTGAAAGAGACTAAAGCAACTGACATACTTTGTGTGATAATGTGCCCACTATGTATAAGATATTTTACCTGGTGTATGAGGTCAAACTGGAATGTCCCTCAAAGATTCACATGTAGAAGACTTAGTTCTCAGTGCCCCTGTGTTCAGTGGGGGGATTTTACGAAATGATTTAACATGAGGGCTCTGAACTCATCAATGGATTAAGCAATTGATGGATTCATAGTTGGATGTTATTATTGGGAGGCAATGGAACCCGTAGGAGGTGGGGTCTAATTGGATGACATTGGTCACGGGGGGAGTGCCCTAAAATGGATATTTTTTATAACCATTTTCTCATTTTCTCTCTCTGCTTTCTAGCTTCCATGAAGTGAAGAATTTTGCTCTGCATTGCCCTTCCACCATCATGCATTGCCTCACCACAGGTCTAAAATCATACAGTCAACTAACTATGGACTAAAACTCTGAAATCATGAAACAAAATAAATCTTTCCTCCTCTAAGTGGATTTTCTCTGGCATTTTATGATGGCATTGAAAAGACAACCTATGCACCTTGCACTAAATATAATTATTTTTCAACTCCTAACATTAGAAAATGGAATTTCAGGGATCCTGAAGAGGGAAGGCAATCTTGAAGAAAGAACTAAAGATATCACACCTGCTACTTTCAAACTGTATTGAAAAACAACAATAATCAAAATAGCATGGTACTAGTATTAAAACAGACACATAGACCAATGGAACAAAATAGAGAACTCAAAAATAAATCCACATGATATGGCAAAATCATCCTTGAGAAGGGTACCCAGAATACACAAAGGGGTAAAGGAGAGTTTCTTCAGATATTGGTCTTGGAAAAACTGGATATCCTCCTTCAAAAGAAATAAAATTGAAAACTATACAAAAGTTAATTTCGAGTGGACTGAAGACTTCAATGTAAAGTCTAAAATTGTACAATTAGAAGAAAACATGGAAGGAACACTCTGTAACATCAGTCTTGGCAATGATTTCTGGATATACAACAAAAGCATAGAAAACAAAAGTAAAAAGTAATAAGTAGAACTAAATCAAACTAAGAAGTTTCTGCACAGCAAAGAAAACAATCAACAAAATGAAAGGTGACCTATAGAATGGGAAAAATATTTGCATGTAATGTATCTGATATATTCAAAATATAAAAGTAAATCATATAATTCAATAGCAAAAACAAACAAACTACCTGGTTAAAAAAAAACACTGGTGGAGTTGCAAATTGGTGCAGCCACTCTGGAAAGCAGTATGGAGAATCCTAAGAAAACTTGGAATGGACCCATCTTCTGACCCAGTTATCCCACTCCTTGGTTTATACCCAAAGGACCTAAAATCAGCAAACTACAGCAACAGCCACATCAATGTTTATAGCAGCTCAGTTCACAAAACCTAGATTGTAGAACCAATCTAGATGCCCTTCAACAGATGAATGGATAAAGAAACTCTGGTATATATACACAATAGAATATTTTTTCAAAGAACCAACTGTTTATTTTGTTACTTTTTCCGATTGTTTCTTTTGTTTCAATTTCGTTGATTTCGGCTCTGATTTTAACTATTTCCTGTCTTCTACTACTTTTGGTGTTGGTCTGCTCTTCCTTTTCTAGGGCTTTGAGCTCTAGTGTTAAGTCATTTATTTGCTGATTTCTACTTCTTTTGTTGAATGCACCCCATGAAATAAATCTTCCTCTAAGTACTGCTTTCATAGTGTCCCAGAGATTTTGATATGATGTGTCTTTGTTCTCATTTACTTCTAAGAATTTTTTTTTTATTTCCCTCCTGATGTCTTCTGTTATCCATTCATCATAAAATAGTGTATTATTTAATCTTTAGGTATTGGAGAAGTTTCTGTTTTTTATTCTGTCATTGATTTCTAATTTTAATCTATTATGATCTGATAGAGTACAAGGTAGTATCTCTGTCTTCTTGTATTTGCTAACAGTAGCTTTGTGGCATAAAACATGGTCTATTTTAGAGAAGACTCTATGTGCTGCTGAGAAGAAAGTGTATTCATTCTTTGTTGGATGGTATATTCTATATAAGTCGGTTAAGTCTAAATTGTTGATTGTGTTATTGAGATCTATGGATTCTTTATTCAATTTTTGTTTGGATGATCTATCCAGCAGTGAGAGAGGTGTGTTAAAATCACCTA
The DNA here is from genome assembly GCF_902686455.1 of Sciurus vulgaris. Taxonomy (NCBI): domain Eukaryota; kingdom Metazoa; phylum Chordata; class Mammalia; order Rodentia; family Sciuridae; genus Sciurus; species Sciurus vulgaris. Next base: position 76,727,571 of record NC_136463.1, read on the forward strand.
GTATTATTGTGTTGTGGTCTATTTGATTTCTGGAATTGTGAAGGATTTGTTTGACGTACATGGATGAGCCAATGTTCAGGGCATAGATATTTATGATTGTTATGTCTTGCTGATTTATGCTTCCCTTAAGCAGTATGTAATGTCCTTCTTTATCCCTTCTGACTAGTTTTGGCTTGAAGTCCACATTATCTGAAATGAGGATGGATATTCCAGCTTTTTTGCTGTGTCCGTGTGCATGGTATGTGTTTTCCCATCCTTTCACCTTTAGTCTATGGGTATCTCTTTCTATGAAATGAGTCTCTTGCAGGCAGCATATTGTTAGATTTTTCTTTTTAATCCAATCTGCCAGTCTATGTCTTTTGATTGATGAGTTCAGGCCATTAACATTCAGGGTTATTATTGTGATGTGATTTGTATTCCCAATCATTTGACTCATTTTTGGTTTTTTGACATGATTTGTTTTCTCCTTTATTTGGCTATTCCTTTAGGCTAGTTCCTCCCATTGCTGATTTGCATCGTTGTTTTTCATCTCTTCCTCATGGAATACTATTTAGCCATAAAGAATAATAATATTATGGATGGAATTGCAGAATATCATGGTAAGTGAAATAAGCCAAGCCCAAAAAACCAAAGTCCAAATGTTTTCTCTGATAAGTGGAGGGTGATATATAATAGGGGTGGGGGTGGGGAATGAGAGAATAATGGGGGAACTTTAGAATATGTAGAAGAAAATGAGAGGGAGGGGTCAAATGGTGGAATGAGACAGACATCATTGCCCTCTGTACATGTATGATTACATGAATGGTATGAATCTGCATTGTGTACAACCATAGAAATGAAATTATGTACCCCATTTGTGTACAATTAATCAAAATTGTTGTAAAAAATTAAAAGCTAAATAAATATAATTAAAAAATGACCTAAATAGACAATTTTCCAAGGAAGACATACAGATGAGCAATATAATGTGAAAAGGTGTTTAACAACACTATTTATCAGAGAAGCAAATGAAAACAACCATGGGTATCACCTAATGCTTGTTGGGATGCCTATAACCAAAAAGATGAAAGATATCAAGTGTTGGCAAAGGTGCGAATAAAAGAAAATTCTTACACACTGTCCTTGGGAATGTAGACTGGTACAGCCTTTATGGAAAACAGTCTGAATATTTGTACAGAAATTAAGAATGGAGCTACCATGTGATCTAACATTCCCATTTCTGGATATATATCCAAAAGAAATAAATCCAGAATCACAAATGGATAGTTATATTCTCATGTTCATTTCAGCATGATTCAGTTAGTTCAAATTTGGGGGAAAATTATAGGTACACTGAGGCAAGATTAAAGAAATAAAATGTGGTATATGTGTATAGTGTAATATTATTGAATTATGAAAATATAGGAAAACCTTCCATTTATAACTTTCAGGATTCTTTGGGAAAACTGTCTTATGTGGAGAAAGGCAGATGGACACAGAAAGCGTCATGTGACCCCACTTTTACACTTATATGTGGACTGCAAAGGTAGAACTCACAGAAGCAAAGGGAAGAATGGTGGTTGCTAGGGGAAGGGTGAAGAAAATGAGAGACACTGGCAAAGGATAGGAACTTCCAGCTAGAAGATGAACAAGGTTTGGAGATCCAATGCATAGCATGAATGTGTTGATTAATTTGGTTATGATAATCATGACACAGTGTAAATACCTGAGAAATCATCAATTTGTGCCTTTAGTATATTCAGTTTATGTCAAGTTAAATTTTAACAAAATGCACTGAGATGATTTCAAATGTTTTTAAAAGTTTAACATTCGTATACTTCTTGGCAAAAAGACATTTTGCGCTTAAAAAAATGCAAACTCTGTGAAAGATAAAGTCATTTTCCCCCTGCAAATGCAAGCATTAAGGTTGTTCTCCATAGTTTCTATCTTGGGCAAGGTGAGGACAGATTAGAAAGAAAAGAATCAGCTATCCTGAAGAACATATTCTCAGCTATTTGAGAATTTCTCATGAATCAGTAACCACAAAGCGCTGAGCATTTCCAGATCCACTCAGCTATGATGGTTTTCTAGGGCTCAATTCATTTCTTATTCAAAAACAACCTTGAAAACTCTCAGAGGAAGTAATAAACAGGTACCAAATCCTCCAGCCTATGCAGCCTATAGGTTCTGGTTTACTTTATTCAGCCCTGTTCTAAGCACTTTAATAAGGAACAATTATCTTCTTCTATTTCAGCACTTCTGTTTACGTTAGCACAAAATATCCCACAACCTGTCTTACCTTTAACTCAACAGACATTTGCATAGAAAAAGAGTCCCATTACTGCCAGTGAAGGCAGACCAATTACCACTCTTCCTTGGCACTCTATTCTGATCCAGTTCCCTATTGCCTGCTTCATAGAATAGGAACCTTTCTTCAATAAAAGAGAAAAATACATTGAACTATAAAATTAGGGATTTCTTTAATTTTTATTTTTCATTTGCTACATCTATATGTATATGTATGTATATCTAGATATAGGTGAATCTAAACTAGTTCCACTGTACAGGTCCATCCTTTGAATTTAACTTTCACAGGATGTGTTAGTCAACAAAATTCCCAGGGAGAGACTGGCTGATGTTCTATGTACTTAGAGATTTCATTGAGCTACTGAAGATCTGTTTTTTTTTTTTTCTTCTGAGACCCAATTAAAGCTCACATACACTTAAAAAACTCTCCTTATTTGTATATGATTTATGAGGTTTGAAGGCAATAGTCATTAGGACTCAACATAGTAATTAGACTTTAAAGGATTTAGGATGAGGCAGCTTTGTAAATTTTATGTTCACTTTTTATGATCCAATTGCTTTTGGATATAGACACTTTTGATCATGACACTTAAAATTTTAAAATATTTGTAACTAGTGTTACGTGTGTGTGTGTGTGTGTGTGTGTGTGTGTATGTGTGTTTGAGTGTTTGAACATTCTTTTAAAGTTTCCATAACCACTGATACTGGGGTGATACAAATTTATGGAAATATTAAGTCACAAGTTGTGGCTTGCTGCTAGGTTGGCTGAAATGCCACTGAGAGCCACTATTTCTCTCTTAAAAGGAGTTTATGCCATTTTTTTCCATCTCTGTAACACCCTGTGCAGGGGGTCAGCCAGAGCAGATCCTCCATCAACATGCCACAGACAGAAAGTCAACATCCATTACGTTGTACCTGGAACACTGTTATGAGTACCTGTTGGAGAAGCAAAATGTGCTTTCTGCTGAGATATCCACAGTCTAGCAAGCAACTCAGAGCAATAAGCTGGCGATGACAGACAAGAGAAATACAGGGCAGTAATTTACTCACATGAGAGATTGGGGAAATCAGAGAAGCCTTGCCAGGGGACCTAAGACCTGATTTGGGGTCTTGAAGACCAGATAAAAAAATAGTCATGAGGAGAAGATTAAAACAAATAGTTTTACTTGACGAAAGAGCTTTTTAATAAGTGAGGCAGAAAACGGGATGGAGTGTCTATCTTGTGGTTGAGTGGAGAGTGGGTATGCTTGTGAGAAGTTAGTAGAAGACAATATTTATGGGATATTTTGGAATATGAAACAAAACTCTTATCTTCAAGAAAGCCATTTCCTCTTTCTATGATCTTCCTAAACCCACCATTTGTTTTTTCTAAATGTTACTTATGAAAATTTCAAAGGAAATGTTACTGTGAATGGCAGTGCTGGTATGCTTTAAAAAATATTCCAGGGAGTTGGCTGGGTGGTATTTGACCCACAGCACAAACATATCCATGTAACAGGGAGCTGAGTCAAACAGTATTTAATAGCCAACTCTAAAATTATATCTAATATTATGCATTCTATTTAGTAAACATTCAGAAATGTTTTGGGGGTTCAGAGTGATGATTTCTAAGATTTAATGATGTGAAAGTTAAAGGAATGCTATCTGTACTCCAAGGTCATGTGTTTCTTAGTCTCTGTCAGAAGTATGTGGTCTGCCAAGTGCAGAGAAGACAGAGCAGTTAGTGAGTGCTTCAGGTATTTCCTTAAATGAAAATATAAATGATGGTCAATTAGAGATGATTTCTTGAACCACTTTCTAAAATCATTAACAAATAGCATAACTAGCTCTTGAGTAATTTCAGACATTTGCCATAGTGCAAAGTCATGAAGACCTAACCACAAGATTGTATTTATTGCACAGAGTCAATCAGATGGGGAACCTTGTTTTATCACTAAGTGGTTGGGGGGGTACAATAATTTCTACCTGTGGAGTCCCACCTGTGCAGAGACAAGGACCCTGCTCAGAAAGTTGTTCCTTCCAGATAACTAATTATTTTTTACCCCAAAAATGGCCTTATAAATAGAAATATTGTTTTTCATCTGAAAGACTCATTCAAAGAAGAGTAATATAAGTTCTTTTGAGTGTGCATTCTATGCCAAAACTTGGGCAAGGTTCTTATGTGTTCATGCATGACCTTTCAGTCAATGGAAGGCTTTAGTGGCATTTGAGTATACCCCAGTGTGCAGGCTCACAGCGTATGTTTCTTGACTCACTCTGAGAATCCTGCCCCAATCCCCATGAGGTCAAGCTGACCCCACCATCAGGACTGTGGCAGTGCCAGTGATTTACCATAGTTGTTATTATTCTGTGTGACAAATGAAAAAAATGAAGTTCAATAAAGTTAAAATTTCATCAAAATTTTGGTGGTAGCACAGAGATTTAAGCCCTAGGCCTATAAAACATGATGGATTTAGGTAGGTGGGAATTAGGGAAGGATCTTCCCTTAATGAGCTGAGATACAACAGAGAGAAAAGATGATAACAGCAGTCCAGGATAGTTCTTATGTTTGTCCTCATTCCTACTTTCCTGAACGTGTGGTATAAATCAACCTGAAAGAATAATAAAGAACATCCCCTGCCCACCACTCTTATCCATGGTCTTTCACACATGCATACTCATAGCATACACATATCGTACACTTGGCTGACACTATATGGTTTAACCTCGCAAGGATTTAAACATTCCATATACACTGAGAAAAATGACAAGGAAACTTGTTCTCTACAATGAGGGTGAATGTCAAGTAGTATGCAAACATGAATAATGGCCCATGGGGGTAAAATCAAAGATAATGTGATTAATCCTCCATAGAGTCACAGATGAGAAAATTAGGACTGAAAAATCTGGGCTCAGAAACCACGAGTGGTGCCATGACAACGAATTGTGATATGATGAGGCTTTCATTGGCAGCTAGTCTGTGTGTGCGTACTGAGTGCCTGCTGGGTGCCTATCTTTTGTTGAGTGCTGGGACTATATAACCAAGGCTTCTGAGCTGGTAGAGCTCACATCTACAGGGAAAAACAGATGGTGAATCTTCATCTACCAACTAAACAATTGTCATGACCCAGAGCAAAAGTCCCAGGATTAGTAGGAACAAGTAATGCACAAAGAAGAAACCAGTTTGTTGGAGAGGATCCCCCCACTAACCCTGAAATGCCTGAGAAACTACATGGTCTTCCCATTAACCGTCCTTTCTCTAGCATCCTCTCCCTATCAACTTCAAATTTGCCTTTCTCCACCAAGCCTGTGGTAGTGCTACTGCACTGTGGAGAAACTTCCCTACATAGCGACATAGTGAAGTCCAAAGCCTGGCCTGCCTTCTCAGAGTTTTGTCAACCGGTCAGTTAGCTGTATTTTCAGGAATACCCTGCTAGTGTCCTTAAATTCCACCCAACAGAGATCCACATATAAATTCTCCCAAACTACTCCTTCCCCATAGTAAGTGATGTTTAAATACCTGCCAGATGAATGAATGCATTTTAGAAAACCTGCGCATAGGAGAAAAACTAATGTCATTTTTCCACTATGTCAAGTACGTCTGATCTTGTAGGCAAAGTTGAAGATTGTGCCTATCTTGAAGGAATGTAATTGCATTTGGTTTCTCCAATATTTAGAAAATATATCTGAAGCTCTTCAAGAAACACTTTCTAATCAGCAATACATTATATTTCAGAGAAAAGTGGAGAATGTGTGAAACGTTTTAAGGAGATTTAATTTACCATGTTTAGCTAGACTGGATCAGATGCTGAAGAGTTTGGTAAACTGTGAACCTAAGTTTATACAGCAGGAGTCTGAAGAGTCATGAAGATTCTCATATTGAGGATATCGTTAGATGTATTTTAGAAAATTTATAAATAGAAACTTCAGGCCTCAGGGAAGAGAACTGTAGGATGGATGGGAATGGGAAACAGCTGAAAAGCTATAGGCAGAGACCATGCAAGATTGGATGAAAGAAAAGTTCATTTTAGACAGGATTTGGTGGCATGTTGCACGTATGGAGGAAAAGAAAAGAACGAGGATCCTGGGATGTTAGGTCCAGGGATGACTTGGAGACAGCCTGCTCTCTATTACTTCCCAAGAAAATCACTCTCATTCTCTGTGGCCAGTTAGACCTTGACACACCAACCTTTTTGAAGGAAAATCTTTGCATAAGTCATTCTTCCTATTGTAGTCAGCTATAACCAACATAGTCAACCCCACCACATCCCCAGATCTCAGTCCAGGTATCTCTCAGAGAAGACTTCTTTGCCACCCCCACCTCCCATTTTGAAGTGAACTCACATAGTATTGAAAAAGGAATAAAGTACCCTGTAATTTCTCACATGAAATTTGTTCACAATTATATTCCTACTAATGTGGATGTTTTATAAATATGTTATTTTCCAGCTGGATGTGAACTCCAGTAGGACAGAGATTCTGTTTCTTAATTCTCTGCATCTTAGATACTTATCAAAGACACCTGACACATGGTAGTTAATAAATATAAATCTAATGAAGGAAAGAAGTCAATAAATAGATTTAAGTAAGACAATATAGAAAGAAAAAATAAATTTTAAAACATGAGAAAAATCAAGTTAGAACCAGAAAATTTACATAGGATACTACTAGCTAAAAATGGTAAACAAATAGCAAGCAATGAAAGACTAAAATTTTGAAGAGAGGTAGAGACTGAAAATGTTTGAGAGTCATGAACAAAGAGAGGTTGTGCAGATAAGATAGCAGACCTGTTCAATTCCGACACTCACACATAATATGATATTTTGTTTTATAGTAAGTTAGGAATAGTACCTTCAGGTTAGTTCTTCTCTGTTCCTCAACCAAAAGACTGGTTATAATATACAGTGGACACAAACCATGTTTTTTTTGAAGATGTCCTGTACCCTTTTCAATGACAGAATCCATGACACTGTGTCCTAGTTCAAACTGTGAGCCTATATACACAACATGCTTTTTCTGAGAGGAAGGACACAGTAGATGTTTCAAACCAATTTGTCTGGGTCCAAGTTCAATGCCTTGAGACTTCACCTGGGAGACCTCAGGCAGATCAAACAAACACCCAGTGCACTACCTTCGTTCTGCCAAATGGATGTGCTCACTGCATCTACTTCATAAAACTGTGAGATTGAAGCCATATTAAGTTACTTTAAGAGCATTTCAATCATAACATTTACAAATGTTAACTAGAATATTCATCACAATTATGATTATTGTTATTTATTTCCTCTGAAGCTACATTTGCAGGAATTCCACAAGGAATCGGGATAAAGAATGCATCCTCTTCCTCCTTATCATCAACTAGTTGGCTTGTGCTCTTTCCACTGTGTCATTATTTTTGTCACTGTTAAAATGACTCTGAAAAGAGCTCTATTAATGCAGCACCATATTAAAGAGCTCCATTTGCACGACAGGGAATTGGAAAGAAGCGAGTGTAGTGTCGAACATTGAAACAGCCGCCTGGAGAGCTAGTCTCATTACCAATTGATATCAATTGAGTACGTACAATTTGCTAGGTAGGAAGCAGCCTAGAAGAATTCTCACAGACCTAATCCTCATCTGCAGTTCAAATTTTTGCCCATTGAAAATCTTGGAACAAATCAATTCCTGGAAGTAGCAGGTTTTTATAGAAAGAAACCAAATGATTCTTATTTACTTGCTTTTTTGTAAACAAAATTGTGCCCAAAATATCATATTTGCTGGATACTAATTCAATTACATTTGAATTCTGCCCTAAACCAAAAAATGGCCCAAATAATTCCCCCACCACTTTCCCTAAGCAAGGGAGGTACTAAAAATAGAGCAATCTGTGAAAGAAGGAAAGAGGGCCATCTGATCTGCATATATTTCATCTACAAATCTCCCTGCAGTAGGAAAAGAAATGAGTTATTTTAGCCAAAGTTGGGAATTAGTTACTAAGGTATTTCAAAGCCAATTAGCTCCGAATTGTAGAACTATAACCCATGTTTTAAACAATCCCTCCCCCTGCATTTTTATTGCTGATTAATGAATATTTCTAATAGTTCAAAGTTAGTACAGAGCCCTGCCTTTCTTCCTAAAGGTCACTTAGTGCTACATACCTGGTTTTATAATCCCAGTTGCAAAGTCATTCCCTCACAAATTGAGGTTCCACTTTGGTAAAAGCTGGCCTGTTACTAGTGCACAATTCCCTCTTTCGGGGTAAAATAAGATGTGCTTACTCTTGCCTTGGATGGGCACGAGGGCTTTGTTACTGTTAGAATGCTGAGAGGCATAAACTTAAGTCCTTAGAGATGGAAGTCTTGGAAATCAAAGGTATTATTTATTGTTTGCAATTTATATTTGTAAAGTGCTGCAAGTTCCCTGGGGAAAGTGGGAATGCAAACACTAGGTATGTGTATAATTAATAAATTCAATGGGGATTATGGCCTCTCTAGGTAAGAATGTGTGTACATTGACACTCATGCAAGGCAGTTAAATGATTTCAAAACAACCCAGGACATATTCCCCCTGGATGTAGGGAGAGTTCATTTGTAGATCACTCAAGAACATGGATGGGAGCTATCACAGAAAAAGCACGTTGCAATCCACTGTCCTTCCTGGAGACCAAAGCACATGTTCACATTGAGCTGGGAGGTGACTCCACTGTGCTAACTTGAGGACAACCAGCAGGATAATCATTATGACAAAATGTAACAAGATTGCTCTCCCAGAGAATCATAGACCCAAACTGAGAAACAAATCATGGTCTGCCATTCTTCCTTCTATAAAAAAGTCCACAAATTTGGCATGTTTGACCTGATCAGATGGATGTAATGAAAACCTACAAGAGGGAAGCCATCTATGGTAAAAATGATTTCATTTTAGAGGCTGATTTTATTTTTAGATGACATTAAAATTTCTTATAATATCATCCCTAACCTATTACCATCTGACTAATACTATTATATAAGTGCATTTGTATGGAATTTTACAAAGTACCTTGCTAACCATTTATTGATTCCACAATCTTTCACAAGAATTCTAAGGTGAATAACTTCCTTAAATCTCCTTTTAGCCAATTTTTCCCTGTACTCATCTCTAGAAAATGTTATCTTTTCCCCAGTGTGTTAGTCAGCTTTTGTTGCTGTGACTAAAATAACTGACAAGATTGACTTAGAGGAGGAAACGTTTATTTTGGGCTCATGGTGTCAAAGGTTTCAGTCCATAGTCAGATGACTTCATTGCTCTGGACCTGAAGTGAGAGGGGACATCATGGCAGAAAGGCGTGGTGGAGAAAAGCTGCTCAGATCAGTTCTCTAATCCAGGAATCAGAGAATAACCAAAGTCCAGGGACAAAACACAAATCCCAGTGGTATATCCCTAATGACCTAATTTCTTCAGTCACACCCTACCTGCCAATAGTTACCAACTAGTACAGAAGTCCTGACAAATTATTAATCTCTCAAATGGAATTGATCAATCAAATTAAACCACTGATTAGGTTATAAATGTCATAATCTAATCATTTCACCTCTGAACATTGCCACATTGTCTCACACATGAGTTTTCAAGGGATACCCTATAATCCAAAGCACAATACCCAGTGTCCTGTCATTCTCCCTTCTAACCTCTGTCTTAAAACCCTGCTATGCTTCACAGCTGACCTTAGGGTGAAAGGTGCAGGTTCTTACCATGGACTTCCAACCTCATTCCAACTCTTTTTCTTTCTTATCTGCCCTCAATAATCTACTGAGAGCAGAAAAATGCTTTCCGTGGCACTGGAGTGCCCATGTAGATGACAATATGTTTGCTCTGGGGCAAGAGACACAGCCCCTCTGTGATCTTTGTTAGGTCAGAAGACAAAAAAGTTGAGCTGTCTTTCTTTACTGTGTGAATTCTGACAACTCATGTAACCTTTCTGCTCCCTAGCTGCAAAATAAGTATATTAATGTCTGCTTCACAGATATTTTTGCTACATTTTGAAAAGAAAATAATAGAGTGCTCCAGACTTGCATAGAATATAACAGATATTCAAGAAATAGTGATTCTCTAAGAATCTGAAACCTAGCACTATGCCTAGGGACAGGGTCATGCCAGATGTCATGACACAGTTGGATTTTGTTCCAGACCTTATTAATGCCACATTATAATTTCTGTCATGGATCTGGGTATGACCACCCTGGAGGGCACTCACACTCAAGTAAATGCTTCTGCATTCTAGGAGCTTAGCAAGGAGATGCCACCAAGGATCTTTGTCAATTTCTGCATCAATCCTGTCAACCTGTCATATATATCCATAAAAAATTTTTTAAAAAGTGTCTAGGTACAGTGGTCTATGCTTATAATCCCAGGAGCTGAGATGATGAGGCAGGAGCATGGCAAGTTTGGACGAGCCTGAGCAACTTAGAGACACCTGTCTCAAAATTAAAAAGGAAAGGGCTGTTGATGTAACTCAGTGGTAGAGCAACCCTGGGTTCAATCCCCAGTATGAAAAAATGAAAGAAAGATAGAAGAAGAGCCAGGAGCCTGAGTGGTGGTGTATATCCGTAATCCCAGCTACTCTGGAAGCTGACACAGGAAGACTGCAAGTTTAAGGCCAGCCTGAGTGAAGATACTTTCGAGTAAGACCCCCTCGTCTTGGTCTGAGGATTTGACTCAGTTTTAGATATTCCCTAAGTTTAAAAATGCATATGCTTACATCTAGCAATTCCACATCTAGGAATTTACCCAGAGAACTAAGTCTTAAAAATCTTACTAGTGAGTTATTGATTATATGGTTTAAAAATTGCAAAATATTAAAATCAATCTGTCTAAAAATAACTGACATATATGCAATGTAATATATCTGTTAATATGTAAAAATTTAATATCATGGCAACAACATAATACTAATTGAAAATAACTCTAAAACTGTTTATAGTCTTATTATTTTTTTACAGTGTTATGGATTAAACCCTGTTCTACCTCTACGCAACATCCTCAACTCTTTTTATTTTTACTTTCAAGGCAGGGTCTGTTGCGTTGCTGAGACTAGTCTTGAACTTTCTATCTTCTTTCCTCAACCTTCCAAATTGCTGAGATTATAGGCATATGTGACCATGCCTGGCTGAATTCTGTTAGTTATTGGTAGATGAATAAATATCACCATTAATTATAATCTCTGTATTAAACACTGAGTTTTTTCCTGATGTTATCTTATTCACAATAACCAATGATAATAGGTATTATTATTTCCACTTAATAACAGAAAACCAGAACTAAGGTATTTTATGATTTACCTAGGTCCACAAGCAGGTGGAAGAAGTATGGTCCAGGCCCAAAGCTCAAATCTCAACTCTGCTAACAAATAAGCATATAGCCATAGTAATAAGTCTCAAACCGAATTTTTAATCTATCCTCATGATGACTTTATAGGTGATTTGTTTCCTGTTTTTGTATGATTTTTATTTTTAACTTTTATTCATTAAGTATGTATTAGCACTGAGTTATTTTCAAGTTATCTTTAAAGCAAGTACACTATAGCAAGATTTTGAGGATGCCCCTGCTAGATACACAGGTGCTACCATCACTGTCATAGTGGTCTTAAGGCCATGGTTCTGGTCTGCCCAGAGCTCCCTTGGGAGGTATCCTACAGCCTGCACTCCTGTTGCTTACTGATAATTTTGGCAAGCCAGCCCCTGCTTCCACTGCCATTCAACAAGAAATATCTCCTGGCAGCTTGCACGGGCCTTCTGCTGCAATACCTCCCCTTTATAGCCTGGATATTTAAACATGAACTACCTCTCTCAGTGTGAAACAGCTGGCTGTGAAGCCTGAGCCTTAATTAGCTGTTTTTCCCTGGGGATTGGTGCTCAGTAAATTCACTCTTCATAGAAAGTACAGGTAGTAAGATGAAGTAACAGAATCAATTGTCTAAAAATGTGTTTTTAAAGAAAACATCATTTGTGAATGTGTGTGTTGTGGGGATGATATGGGTATTAAAGGCACTGTAGATCAGTCTCCTTACTGAGTCACTCAAAGCTAAGTCGATCACATAGTGGTCAAGAGCACAGATTTGCAGAACAGTATCTGGTGCAAGCTTTGGATCTACCACTTTGTCAGCAGTTTATTTAAACCTGCCTTGTCTCAGTGTCATTATTGTGATTTGGATGATACTACAAGGTATACTACATAAGTTTACACATGGAGCCTTACACATAAGAAGGGCTGCAAAAGTTTTTCTCTTTTAACCCTCTTTTGTCTCTTGGTGAATGTGCAAGGCACAAGGCAAGTCCCTGATAAACATTTTTTTAGCAAATACTTACACTATACTTTGTGCACTATATTACAGTACACTATAAGCATACCACATTTATAATACGGTGTAAAGAAGCCATGTCTTAGGCAACTTCAACCATTCAAACACAGCTGAGAAAGGATTAAGAGGAGAATAAAACTTAATTTTTAAAAAATTTAACTGGTACATAAGAAGGGTATTATGCGGTCTTTCAATACATGTGTATATTGTGTAATGCTTAAATTGAATAAAGAACACTCCCTCAAATGTTAATCATTTATGGTGAAAACTTTCAAAATCCTTTCTCCTAGCTCTTTGAAATATTTATTACACACAATTATAACATATAATATTAGCATCTATAGCCACCCAACCCACTTAGAGCACACCAGACCTTCTTGCTCCTAACTGTAACTTGATCAACCTTTCCCCCTCCCTCCCTCCCTCCTGCTCTGCTCATCCTCTGATAACAAGCCACCATTCCATTCTCATCTTCTATAAAATAAAGCTTTTTAGATTTCACATATGAGTGAGATCCTATGGTACATATCTTTCTGTTCCTGGCTTATTTTACTTAACATATATAAGAAAGGCATGGCTTTAAATTTTCTACGTATTCTTTAGTATTCATGCCACGTTTTTTAAAACGAGAAGTAGACATTATTAACTGTTGTAGTCTGGATATAAGTTATCCCCCCAAAATCTCAAATGTGAAAAAATGCAAGAGTATTCAGAGGTGAAATGTTTAGAATATGAACAATTTAACCTAATTGGTGAATTAATCTACTTAAATGAATTAACTGGGTGGTAACTGTAGGAAGGTAGGGCATGGAAATAGTTCACTGAGAGTGGCCTTTGGGGTTTATATTTTGTCAGTGGTAAGAAGAGCTGTCTTTGCTTTCTGGCTGTCATGAACTGATCAGCTTTCCATTTCCTTCCACCGTGATGAGACTTCTGCCCTATCTCTGACCCAGAGCAAAGGAGTTGTCTGACCATGAACTGAACTGAACCTATGAAACTATCAGCCAAAATAAACTTTTTCTCCTCTAACTTGTTCTTGTGAGGTCTTTTCTTCACATCAACGGAAAATTGACTAGCATTATCCAAACGTTCTGGCATGGTGTCTGAGAGATTAAATAGCTCTTGCAAAGTTATGATGGTGGTAGCCACAGATATAGAATGACAACACTCCTTCTGTGACTCATAGCTGATCTCACAGCCCACTGCAACTAAGAGGAAGAACAACTGAGAGCTGACTAGAGGACTGTTTGCTTCAACAGTTCACCCAGAAGAGTAAACATTAGAGAGAGCAAGTTACGTGACCTTCTGTACATCAAAAGCCTCAATCTGAGAGAGGTGACAATAAGGAAAATGGGAGAAAAACTACAGAACACAAACTATGCAGCTGTCTTAAAGATGATTCTACGATGGCATAAAAGAGGCATTAGTGATCCTTAGCCTGACATAGAGTTACTAATAAAAGGATGCAACACATTTAGTTGGTAATTGCAATATAAAAAGAAAATGTATTATACAAAATAAATACTGAATAGTGGTATTTTGTTTACAAATAAAATGAGAATTTAATGGGGCTATGGTCTCCATATGGTCTTCCTCTCTATGCTCAGATATTGTAGTACCTGTCCAAGGTTGAGGGTCTGAGACTGAGCTGATGCTGTCCATTCATGTGTCTTAAATCCCACCAAAGAACATGATTGAAGAAGGTCTCTGCGAATGTAGGTTATACTGGTGTGTGGAGTCAGATCTTGACAGTCTCATAAGTTTTCTTATATGTAGATGCACTAGTGCACTCAGACATGTCTGTTCAGAGGGGACCAGTCCAGGGCATTTACCTGTCCTAGTTCTAACTGGCCATGGTGAGTGTTGAGGGGCAGCATTACAGAAAACTCCTGTATCCTTCAGCAGCACACAGTGTGACAGTGTGCCATGGGACATGGTGGGGAAGATCACTCAGTGGTGCCAACGTGTGCTAAGGATATGAATCTTTATTGATGCTATTAACCCATCAGGTTCTATCATCCTATATATAGGACACCTATAAAATTTTTAAATTTACCAACAAATATACCACTTATGGTCACTTTGAAATACACATGTTTTTAGATTTCTGGGGCATCATGTAGACACACTGAAACAGAATTCTCAGAACGCACTCTAGAAAGATATGTATCTAAGCAGATTTCCAGGTGAGTCCTAGTTCAAGGAAGTTTTGGAAATATTGTCTGGCTTCTTCAATGGCTTTCAAACAGAATCAGAATCCCTTAGACTGCTGGTGTTTCCACTCTGGCATTTTCACTTCAGTTGGCTGAGGTCTGGGATCAAAATTTGCGTTTCTAACAAGTTTCCAAGTGAAGCTGATGCTGTTGGTCCAGCAACCACACTTTGAGAAATTCTGGGTTCAGAGAACTTGTCTGGCCCTGGAGCAAAACAGAAGAGGCCAGAAGAGGGAAACCTCGGCTTCTTCCCAGAATTAAGTGGTCAGGGTCTTTTGAGGAACTGGGAACTGGGCCTGGAAGCACCCCTCACCATCTAATCCCACCACCTCCTTCTTTAGCTCCTGAACATCCCCACTTCCAATTCTAAGCCTAGTGTCAACAAAACTGAATGTCTATGGGGCCCAAACTGCCTTTGAGAAAAGGCCATGCAACTAACTTAGACATTTCTTCACAGGAGCCCAGAAAATGAGAAATATAACAAGACCAATACTTTATAAACCCTTTAAATAAAGAAGTAATATGGTCATAAAGTTTCTTAAACTGAGGTACCTCTTCTAGTTTTTAATATTTAATACAATCATCATTCTCTAAGTAAGGTTGTAAAATCCAAATGATACAGATTTTTAAAAATATTGTTTGAAATTAATATATTGATTATAACAACATAACATAGACATTTTGGATATATAATATATTAAAAAGTAGCATACAGTAACACACAAGAATACACAAACTAGATATTTAAATACTTAAATACACTTCTACTAAATAGACCAACATAATTTAGCGCTTTTTCTGTTCTATACTTAGAGGCACTTTCAAGTTATTTCTTTCTTGCTTGCTACATTGGGGATTTAACCCAGGAGTGCTCTACCAGTGGGCTATATCCTCAGCCCTTTTTACTTTATTTTGAAATGGGGTTTTTCAAAGTTGCCAAGGCTGGCATCAAACTTGTAATTCTACTGCCTCAGCTTCCCAGGCACTTTGAAGTTCTAATAAAAGTTATGGGTGTTGTCCCTAGAGAATTACCAAAGATTTCAAGTAAAGGGATCTAAATCCTGGGTTCCCTGGGTTGAGGCCTCCATCATGTCCACATGTCAAGAATGCCTGGAGGAGATACTATAACAGATCTTCTGCAAGAAGTGAGTTTCTTCAGTCTCATTTCCAGACATCAGAATAAAAGGATACCTGTGTTCAGTAGCCATCCCTGGGTCATAACTTCCTCAAATGTTTCTCATCTAAACAGCTATTCTGATTGGGAAGGAGTTCATATTAGAGCAAGAAAGAAACTTTGAGATGCTGAATCTCTCTCCCCTGAAGATCTGCATCCACTCTTATGATGTCCTATCTTACTCTGCCTGCAGTGCAATAACTGTTCAATGGTCAAATTTCTGTGATGACTTTTCATAACTTTTTTCTGTTTCTTTAAGGGCTGTCATTGAGGGAGAGGCAGCCAATGTAGGACTTCAAGATATAATTGTATATGATAAATACTTATATAGAAATATTCACAGTGCTGACATCCCACCTCTGGATAGAAATGTGTTTTAGGAAAGATAAGAAAAACACAGAAAATAAGTTCTATTGGAAGCAAATTTTTGTTCTCCAGAAATTTTAAGAATATAAATTTATGACATTAATTATTAAAAGTCAGACGTATCCTGTGCTTGGTATTGCAAGGAAAGAAAGAATGATAAACAGAACTTAGCAGAGCATGAAATTATTATCAAAAACTCTCAACATACATGCTTTAAATAATTATTATCTTCACTTATTTAGTAACTCCCAGACTTTGCCATTATTTCTTTCATTGGTCATTATGCCATTTTTACAATTGTTATGAGTATCTGAAATATTTGTATTGTTTTCAGAATGCAGAAAGAAGAAGAGTAAGTGGGAAAGAAAAAAAAACAAATTTAGATTGTTTTTTGTTTCATTTCTGGGATCATAAAAATATTTTAAATCCAGTAAAAACAAGATCTATTGAGAATAAATCAATTAATAAATGAAGTGTGAGATACTTTGCTTGTGTGATAGTTCTACAGGCATGCAATTAGTTTAGGGACCAGGATGGGTAGGACAATAAGTGATATCCCACCATCCCTGGAAGATACCACTAATCATGATCTCCTTCCAGCCAGGGCCAAAGTGGCTTCAGGATTGCTCCTGGGGCAGCTGTAACTAATCAACAGGAGTTGTCACAGCATTACCATGCCTGGACAAGGTATTATTTTAAATAATTGAAAATCATGGTTTTTCTCATGCCAACATTCTCCAGATGCCATTGCTGAGCATTGCCTCCCTGCACTGTGCCTTAGGCACCCTTTAGAGCAAGCTTCTAACTAATGAACCCCTTCCACAGCACATGGCAGATAAAACATTCTAGCAAACTGTGTCATCACAGATTTTTGTTTATTTCTTTCAGTCAAACAGCCAGCACCTGCCAGCAAGCATGCTACTTCCTGTTTGGAAATGCAGCAGGGGAATGAGCAACAAACTGTTCTGGCATGTTAGCAAGAAAATTGAAAATAGCATACAAAGACAGTAAAATGGAATGATCACTCCCAGATGGTTCTGGGAAAGGACACAGTCACTTGTTTAAAAGAACATCAGAACTGTCACTCATTGCTAGTCCATGTGACAATCAGTAACATCAATCATAAGAATGATAGCAGCTTATTACTGTGTATTTAGCCGTAGGTATTCTGTTTGGTACTTGTCTAAGATCACACAGTCAGTGTCAAAGCCTAGATCTGTCTATACCGGCATTTAGTCTAATGGTGTCAACACAGAGCAATATAAACAGGAACCCTGATAGTTTCTTTGGGATGGGAGAAATTCAGGAATTTGGAGAAAGTTGCATGACTAGTTTTCAGTAAAGTCAGAGTTAAAACACGGATGTTTCTAAACCTTAGACTTTGAGGTTTTTTGAATTTCATCTATAAGACATGAAGCTCATATGGGTAAAGTCTTTGAAAGGTGAAATATATGACTGGATTCAAGGAGACTAAGCATTTGATAATGAGTCAACCTCAGAAGGGGACACAACACCCAACACAACACCCATTCAATAAGTGTCCTCTTCAGACCAACAGGACAAGGAAGCATATTACTTCCTCTAGCACTATGACTATTGCATTAGGTAACTTTCTCAGAATTGTCCCCCGTAGAGAAGTTTGCTCTAAAAACTAACTATTCCATACCTGTGCTTGCCAATGTAACTGGGTGCCCATATAATTGTCAATAACAGTCCCAAATTATGCTAGTGATGTGGGTGAAATTATAATTAGCACCTCTAGAACTCTATGCTTTTGACAATAAGTAATTGGTCACACTTATTGCAGCATGTATGATAAATATTGTGTTTCCCTTATCCTTTTTGTTCTATGAACTCTTTGAGGTCATGAAGTCTGTTTATAGAAGATATGAACCTCTGTATCTCTAAATTTCATCTCAACATTAGGCATGCACAGGTACGGCTGGAGATCAGAAAAGATTGTCTTGTTTCTAAGTATCATCTTATGGATGTTTTCACCTAAGATGCCTCTACTTCCATCTTTGCTTGACATTTAGTTCTTTACTCTAAATTTTTTCAGCTGGAAAAACATGCACAGTCAAATAGAATACACCACAAAATTTTCCCATTCAAGTCAAGCCTTTTGGCGAATGTTATGAAGTGAGTAAACATAACATCTGCATTTGCTATAAAAACATCACATATTTGGAGTGAAATGACTCAGAGTTTGCCTAGAAATCATTTGAGATGATAATCTGTTTCTCTCATTTCATTGTCTACAGCCTTTTATTTATTTATTTATTTCAAGAAAACACAAAATGACTTCTAGACGCAGAAATACTTTCAAAACTGGTGGTTCAATACCTAGTTGGAAGGAAGCTGCTAATTACATCTTTTATGAACAATAGATACGATGGGCAAT
Organism: Sciurus vulgaris; assembly: GCF_902686455.1. Lineage (NCBI taxonomy): Eukaryota > Metazoa > Chordata > Mammalia > Rodentia > Sciuridae > Sciurus > Sciurus vulgaris. The sequence continues at coordinate 76,746,305 of NC_136463.1, forward strand.
CAGTCTAATAATTGAATTATAGTTTACAAAAGGACACTAGATTGAGTCTAATTCCTTAATACACTGTTTAATATTATGCTTCCCATAATACTGGTTTCAAAGGATGAGGGGAAGAGTAAAGTAAGACAATGTCATAATGAGGGAAGGTGGAGGGTCTTAATGGAAAAATACACATCTTAAGGAACAGGAATGTTCATGCTTATACATCCCTATTTAAACCTTCCCATGGAATCAATCTAATAAAAGAGGTGAAAGACCTCTACAATAAAAACTACAGAAAACTAAAGAAAGAAATTGAGGAAGGACTTAGAAGATGGAAAGATCTCCCATGTTCTTGGAAAGGCAGAATTAATATTGTCAAAATGGCCATACTACCAAAAACGCTGTACAGATTCAATGCAATTCCTGTCAAAATTTCCATGACAATCTTCATAAAAATATGAAAAGCAGTCATGAAATTCATTTGGAAAGATGAGAAACCCAGAATAGCCAATACGATCCTTAGTGAGAAAAGAGAAACAGGAGGCATCACAATAGCAGAACTTAAATTATACTAAAGAGCTGTAGTCACCTAAAGAGCATGGCATTGGCACCAAAACAGGCAAGAAGACCAATGGGCCAAAAAAGAAGATGCGGAGAGAAACTCATCTAAATAGGGTTACCTCCTATTAGATAAAAGAGCCAAAAGCTTACACTGGAGAAAAGATAACCTCTTCAATGAACGATGCTTGGAAAACTGGAAATCTATATGTATATGAATGAAATTTAAACTCTGTCTCTAACCCTGCACAAAAATCAAATTGAAGGGGATCAAAAACATATAAATCACACCAGAAACACTACACATACTAGAAGAAAATGTAGGACCAACTCTGCAATATATCAGCTCAGGAATTGACTTCCTTAATAAGACTTCTGAAGTGCAAGCAGTAAAATCAATAATAATAAATGAGATGGCATCAAACTAAAATGCTTCTTTACAGCCAAGGAAACTATCAAAAATGTGGAGAGCCTGCAGAATGGAAGAAAATCTTTGTTACCTTCACCTCAGATAGGGCGTTAATTTCCAGGATGTACAAAAATCTCAAAAAGCTTAACCCCAAATAACCAAATAAGCCAATCAGTAAATGAGCAAAGGAACTGAACAGACACTTCTCAAAGGAAGAAATACAAATAGTCAACAAATATATTAAAAAAATGTTCAACATCTTCAATAATTAGAGAAATGCAAATTACAACTACTATGAGATTATCATCTCATTCCAGTCAGAATGGCAATTATCAAGAATAAAAAGTAACAATAAATGTTGACAAGGATGTGGGGGAAAATGTATACTCATACATTGCTGGTGGAACTGCATATTGGTGCAACCACTCTGGAAAGCAATATGGAGATTCCTCAAAAAAAATAGAAATGGAACCACCATTTGACACAGCTATCCCACTCCTCAGTATATACCAAAAGGATTTCAAATCAGCATACTATAGTGATGCAGTCACATTAATATTTATAGCTGCACAATTCACAATAGCTAAGTTATGGAGTCAACTGAGGTACCCTTCAACAGATGAATGGATAAAGAACTTGTGGCATATATAGACAATGGAATATTACTCATCAATTAAAAAGAATGTATGACATTTGCCAGCAAATGGATAGATATGGAGACTATCATGCTAAATGAAATAAGACAGTATCCAAAAAGCCATAAATCAAATGTTTTCACTGACATTTGGAAGATATCCCACAGTAAGGAAGAGGGATAGAAATTCAGTATATTAGAATGAAGATAAAGGATGGGGGAAGGAAAAGGAAAGACAGTAGAATGACTGACATAATTTTCCTATGTATATATATGAATTCCCCACAATGAATCCCACCATAGTGTACATCCACAAGAGGGGGTCATAATTAGAATAAGACACAGTTCATGCTTGTGTAATTATATCAAATGTCATACATAACTAAAAAGAATCCATCAATGAATAGATAAACTTTCCCATGCCAGCCCATCAAAAGAGAGTTTTGGGAAACTTTACCTGGCCTGAGGTTCTGATAAAGAACATTAGCCAGAAAGATGAGCAGTGATGAGTTCTGAAACTCCAAAGCACCGAACCACTAACCATAACTGAAGTTCAAGCCACCATTTGGTTCTAACTGTTGGACTACATGGCTGAGTTAATGACAGAATCTAAGTGCTCTGCTAGCAGTAGAAACTCCTAATGCAATTACACCTACCAGACAAAATTCCTAGCCTTAAAAGTCTAAAATGGAAGGCAGTGTCACATGGGAAGAGTTTGGAAACCTAAAGAAATTTCAAGGGACATGCGTTAGTTGTTCAGTTCTCTGGGCTGATTCGCTACTGACAGGAGCATGCATGGAGGGTGTAAGTTTCCCTGCTTCCTTCTTTGCTTCATGACTCTCTGTTTTTCAATTTTGGTACTTTTTGTTTGTTTGTTTGTTTTTAAATTATACTATTCCTGCTTTCCATACCACCTTCCCCTTCTGTTTCTGGTCCTTTCCTTTAATGCTGTATTGTTGATTCTGGTTCTCAAAGTTACTCAAGAAACTAAATTTAAGTTTTAGCCCATTAGTTTCCATTAACCAACTCTTAAATTAAAGATGACTTATTTCCAGAATGGGCTGCAGGCTGATTTACTGGAGATGCTCCTTCAGAGCCACTGTCAATTGTTCACTGATTCTTGTTAAGATTATGATGAAACTCTGGTGACATATGGTATGAATTTCCAACAAATCTCCAGTCATGGTCAAACAGGCTCATGTTTCCATTTTGTTAGCTGAGGAAATTTTACCAGCAGGAAAGAGGAAGCCAGGCTATGTAAGAGTTGTGCTTGGGATGGTATGATTCTGGGTTGTTCACCATGATGCAATGAGCTTTAAAGCTCATTCAAAATGTTACACAACTCTAACTACATTCTGATAGAAGGTCTCAAAAGTGATATTACACTCCATTTATATATGATCTATCAAAATGTATAAATGCATTCTACTATCATGTACAACTAATTAGACAAATTTTTAAAAATTAAAAAAAGTGATCAAGGTCAACTCTATGGTACAGATTAAGAAATTGAGGCTTACATGTATTAAATGTCAAGCGTAAGATCACCAAGTATGTTTGCTTTATTTTATGTTGTTTGCCTTACACTGAAGCACCATACATAATTATGGTCAGGAAAGTGCATATATTCTAAGTATAAAGCTTCAAACATTCTCACAAATAATATTCTAACACCCAAAGGCCCCCTGGCATGTCCTATCATCACTAACTCCCAAGGCCAACTGCAATTCTGGTTTCAAATAGCATAGATTGATTTACCATGTTTTGAAACTTATTTAAAAAATTAAAATGGGACCACCAGATATGGTGGCATAAGTCTTTAATCCCAGCAACTTGGGAGGCTGAGGCAAGAGGATCACAATTTTGAGGCCAACGTCAGCAACCTAGTGAGGCCCTAAGAAAAGTTGGCGAGAACTTGTCTCAAAATATAAATAAAAAGGGTCAGGGATGTACCTCAGTGGTAAAGAAACCCTTATAACAAAAAAAAAGGAAAAGAAAAAAAATTTAATTAATTAAAAAAAATTTAGGAGAAAATAGGATCATAGAGAATGTGCCTTCTTTTTTACATTTTTTTTTTTTTATGTTAAGCTTGTGAAATTTCTCAACTTTTTTAGGTAAACATAAATCATTAGTTCTTGTTGCTTAGAGGGGATGTATATGATTGCGTAGTTTTTAATGACCAGCACTATGGTTTGGATCTAGAAATTACTTCCCAAAAGTTCATTATTTGAAAGCATGATCCCCAGGGCAGGAAGGTTCAGAGTTGGGACTTTTAGACAATGATGAGAGCTGTAAATTCCTTAGTGGATTAATCCATTAGAGGGATTAATAATTTAAATAAACATCTAGTTGATAACCATAAGCAAGTGGAGTACAGCAGGAGGAAGCAGGTAATCAGGGGTGCACCCTTGGGATTATATCATGGACTCTTCAATCTTGAGCTCTTCAATCTCCCCTCCCCCACCTCTCTTTCCTGGCTGCAGTGAGTAGAGCAGCTTTTCTCTACCATGCCCTTCTGTCAGGTGGTTCTGCCTCACCTTTGGCCTAGGGCTATGAAATTGGCTAATCACAGATTGAAACCCAAAGGTTGAAACCATAAGTCAAAATATTTTTTTCTTTTCTAAGTCATTATTGTCAGGTATTTTGATCACAGAGATGAAAAGCTGACTAACATAACCAAGAAGCATAAGAAATGTGGTGAGTCTTTCATGTCCACAGTGAAATTCATTTAAAACATAAAAATGGGATCACCAGGAATGGTGGCATATGTCTGTGATCCCAGAACACCAACTCCTGAGTCTTTCTCAAACCCAGGACCTGCTTTTAGCAAAGGGCAGATGGCAAAAAGCTGATAGGCTATCTCCCTCATGATAAGATTACATTAAAAAGTGTTAGGACATTGCTCATGTAATCTATACCTTTGCCCATTCTCTCTTGCTGACTTGAAGAAGTAAACTGGAGGGACCTATGGAGAGTGCCCCATGGAAAGGAATTTTGGTGGCCTCTAGGTCCTGAGAACAGAACCTGAATGGCAGCAAAAACCTAGGATCTCAGTTCTCAACCACAAGGAACTGAACTCTACCAACAAGAGAAACCTGGGATCAGAACTTCCCCAGTGCAGACTGCTGAGAACACAGCCAGCTGATACTTTGATTTCTGTCTGCAAGACCCAGAGCACCCAGAAGAATGCTGCTTAGTTTCCTACTAGTGTAGTATTACTCAGCAATCGTACACTAATCAGGAAACCAGCTCTCTTAAAAAAAAAAAAAAAAAAAGAACATTTATTAACCTTTTGTTAAAAGTTAAATTAAAATTAAGTTAATTATTTAAAAAAGTGATCCTAATTGTAACATATATTTTACCTTGTAAATTTAGGAGATAACTTTTTAACAATTTTTATTGGTTCATTATAATTATATTGAATAGTAGGATTCGTTGTTACATACTTGTACAAAATAGAACAATATAATCTAACATTCTAACGTGATTTTTACTCATTTATATTATTAAAAGTAAAAGAAGCACCCGATAAACAGTTCAACTGTCTTTCTCAGTTATTCATTCTCAAGAATTATCAATTAAGCAAACACAATCCATGCAGATCCTGAGTCTTGGTTCTGTCATTCTAAATTTATAGTGGTCCCTTACCTTTGAAAAGCCATTTATTCATTAGTCAGACACAAATGAGGAAACCAGTGTAAGAAGCTGAGGTCGGGCAGCTCAGGACAATTTCCTGGGAAGAACGATCTTAGAGAAGAAGGGGGAAAACAGAAAGGGGGGCTGTATATTTTCATGATGCTATTTTCAGCACGCATTTCCCATAGAGGCATCTTAAGCACTTTGGAGCGGTGCCAGCCAGGGTGCAATGTGGTTGTAAGTCAATATCCTTACAACACAGGCACTTAACAGGAGGACATGCCTGATGCAATACACCTGCTGGCATGAGAAGAAAGCCTGCCCGCTCTGGGGAAATAAGTTTCCGATAGCCCATTTCTATTCCTTTTCACTTCGTCCTTGATTTATTACCTTTGCCTGACTTCAGCATGACAAAGGCTTCAGCTTCACACAAAATGATATTCCAGACTCCACTAAATATATTTGTAAAACAAGGGCAGCCAACAAAATTAAACTGCCGGCACAAAGACCAGCGGTTATTTAAAGCTGAAGAGAGATTACAGGGGATTATTACTTTATCAAAAAATATTTCAACTATGATACCAGTGCTTATTTCTCCAGTACCTTTGGCTGTCTGCTAATTTATCTCCCACCTTGCATGGATTTAGTCTTTCATTGCCAATTTATTGAAAAGCCTGGCAAATGTCAGTGGCCTATGTTACAGGATACCCAAGCTTCCTTAGTTATTGCTGCAGAGAGCTGGAAACTATGACCTTCAAAGAGGAATTATATGCACTGCTCCTTTGATTTTTATTGTTATGCTTTCATTTGAATGAGCTATCAGACACTTCTCTTTAATCTCATTTGTCTTTTTAGAGGTCCCACCTAAGGACAGCAATAATGCCAAAGAACCAACTATATTACCATAATGGAGCTGATAATTTTGTCAAAACTTTTTTCCATGTCTTTGCTTAAATATTGTGTTTTTATCTGTCTTGATTTTCTCTCTTTTAAGATTTTTTCCTCCAACCTTTAACATTCACAGAGAGGACAAATGCCTGGAAAAATTAGCAAAGAATGAGAAGAATCCATTTTAATTATTATTTATAACTTCCTGAAGTTTTTCTCTCATTTTATCTTCATGCTTTTAATTTCTTCTCCTTCATTCTTAGGTGTGCTTTAGTGAACCACAAAGATATGACAGCAACACTTCTAAAGATCAAACACTAGAATATGCTCATAATAAGGATCTTTTGCTTAAAAAAATTTATCTCGTTGTCAAATGAAGTTCTTAAGCAATTTTACTAGGAAGAGTTGTCTTCAAAGGTGGCAGATTTACTGTGTGTAGATGCTGAGTCCCTCATGGCACTAGGTCAGTGGTACTAAGTTCTGGAATTAGGATCATTGTAATGATACAAGTTAACAGTGATTATGAACACCATTGTAATAGACTGCTGTAAAAGCCATTAAGAGGGCAGTTAGCACTATCTAAGGGAGAAGACCAGCAATGCTTCCCAGGAAAAATTACATTAAACTGAAACTTGAAGGAATAAGAGTTTGCCAGCAAGAAAGAATGTAGGCAGGCAAGGAAAGGATGTTCCATGTTGACAATGTTAATTTTTCATTGCAATGACCAAAATACCCAACAAACGACATGGAATGGGAAAGGTTGGTGTTGGCAACACAGTTTATTACATTTCAGTCCATGAATGACTGGCTCCATAACTCTGGCCCTGAGATGAGGAAGAACATCAAGAAGGAAGAGTGTGATAGAAGAAAGTATCTCATCTCATAGCATCACAGAAATGGGGGGTGGGCAGGGACAAGATATAATCCCCAAGGTGACTCCCCTCAGTGAACTACTTCCTAAAATGATGCCGGAACTGCCTACAGTTTCTGTCTATTCCAGTAGTCCATCCAAATTATTAATCCATCAAATAAGTTCATTCATTTATGGGTTTAGAGCCCTTATAATCCAATCATTTCCCTAAAGCCCCACCTCTGGACATTACTCCACTGGGGACCAAGTCTTCAACACATGAGCTTTTCCAGGATGTTTCAAATTCAAGCCACAGAAATAACAAAATATGAGTGATGAAGAGAAAAGATAGTACACAATGCACTCAGGGTTTTAAACATAATTCATTAATCACAGGTACATAAAGAAATTATCTTTCTTAAAAGAAGTGACTTCAGTAGGGCCTGCAGTTATCCTATGGGGAACTGAAAGCTGGGTATCTTGACCTTCATTTTGTATTGTTTTCCTTTGTTACCTTAAACTTTGGTTCAGGTTCCTGCTCAGTTCTGCATGTAGGCATGTCAATCATTCAAGCAGTAGTCGTCTAAAAATCAGTAATACAGGTTTATTGACCCTAAATTCTTATCTCCCTTCAAGACTGAGGCAGGGTTTGCAGCATCCTGTTTCAGACCCCTGGACTGTTGCTTAAAAGTCCTGAGTTGTTATACTGCATCTCATGGGAGCTGAATTGCTCTTGTCTAGAATCACAGATCTGATAGCATCCTGTGAAGCTCTCCCAAAGTTATAAGGAGCCTCCTTGCAGAACCAGAAATGAAAAAGTGATCAACCAGAACACAGTTTGACCAAGACTACTTAGTGATACCTATCTGTAGCCCTTTGCCCCAAATCCTCCTATACCTTAGCATGAATTTCCCATCAGTACCCTGAAGACAGGGCTGAGATCCTGGATCTTACTTTGTTTTCCCAATGTGACCAAACTGAGAGTTCCTTTCCTGTCTTTCACTGTTTACCTTTTCTGCTTGGTTTTTGGAGTGAGTGACCAGACCTGTTTTGTTGGCACTATCAGAGTCAGGCCTCTGTCTAGGAACCTGGTAACAAATAGAGATAAAAGGTACAGTGAGGTAGAAAAATGTTAAGAATTGAAACTTAACCAAAAAAAAAAAAAAAAAAAGTGAAAGAAATTGAAAGGTGTTTGAAAATGAAAGGTTTGGGAATTATCAAAACATGCATGACACAAATATATTTGAATTTTTAAAAGATCACCTTAGTCAGAATAAATAATAAATTAAAAGGGAAGAGATGTAAAGAGATGTAAAGTCTGGGAGAAGTATTTGAACACTGTGGCCATATTTGCTTCCAAGATTAGTGGGTCCAAAACAAAGATAACCAAAGTGTGAGTATAATTAATTAGATGAATATAAGGGACTGGGACTGTGACCTCAATGGTAGAGCACTTCACTAGTGTGCAAGAGACTCTGGGTTCCATCCCAAATACGATGAAAAAAAGAAAATTGAGTGAATGTAAAAAAGACTGAGGAAGTAGATTCTAAACAATGCAATATAGTATTCAGAGATTCAATTTAAAAAATTGGTGATTGCTGAATTCTGGAATGCTGAGAAAGAGGAAGAGAGGACCACTGATTGTTTCTAACTTGGACATTTGGGTTAATATAGAACATTTCTATGAAAAAGGAAAAATTTATGCAGGGGTATATCTCAGAGAGAAGAGGGCTTACAGTGGAGCTGGGGTCATCTTGGAATGAAGAAAAGTCAAATGAAGTTGTCCCCGTGGACATTTGAGACAATTCTTGTAAATCAAATGGAGCCACCCAAGTGAGGCATATAAATTTGCAGTTCATCAACTTATACTATGTGAAGTCATAGGAATGGATGAGAGATCTCAGTAAGGGCAGATCTTTCCTCCAAAGAGCAAGAACTTCCCCAAGAAGGTGAATATTTCATGATCAGTTTCAGGATGAGAGTTCATACAAGAGGCTGAGAAGTAGCCAACAAAGCTCTTCTGAACATGCTTGCAACAGCACATGTTCTAGGAAGCTCATGGAAATTGAGGTCTGAAATAGATCAGGGGACAGACAAGGAGCTTCTTGTTGGCCTCTGCTTGAATTACCCAAATGAAACTAGCTTAACTTTTGGGAAAGTGGGATCATTTTCTTTGTACTTGTTATATCCAGTCCATCCCTTCATTCTTACATTTCTTCCTTCCTTCACTCATTGGAAGACTCCTTTCATGCAAAACATCAAAATTGGGCATGAATGCAAAGGTGGACATAATCATCTTATCTGTCTTTAATCAATCAATATTCTTTAGATATTTATACATATTTGTTGCTGGGGAGACAAACTAATTTTCTACTAACAACTGTTTTTCACTTTCTTTAGATTATAGCAGTGCTCTCATTTTAGGCATTTAATTATTTTTTAATCAAAGAAATGCATTTAAAAATAGTATAGAAAGACAATGTGATGAAGTACTCTTCCTCAACCTTCATCCTCACACGAAATTACTTTTAGTTCTATTTATTTTCTTGTCATTTTCCTTCAGATCTATTTTATTAAGTATCCTGCTACTTAAGTTACTAATTTTAGTTTGTTTTTTTTTTTTTTTTTTTTTATTTTCCTTGCCACAACAGTAAATGAATTCTCTTCCTTAGATCTGGTAACTATGTGGGCCCAGACCCTTGCCTGAATTATATGTGTATCACCATTTTGATTAGGTTGGTCTTCACATTCTATACTGTTTGTCTGATATAAATAGAACCCTTTGCTGGTATTAATCATTTGCATATTTTCCTTAGGAATATCTTCCAAAAGCTCTCTCTCCTGCTTTCTAGATACTAGACCTATTTTTCTGAACCTCAAAACTACTGACAAGTTAGAACAAATGATTCTTTCTCCTGGGGAGCTCTCTTGGATTTTTAAGATACATCACTGCATGACTGACTTCTATCCACCTTACACTAGCACTCTCCATCTCAACAAAGAAAAATATCTCCAGAGGCTGCCAAAATACCTGAAAGGAAGAATAGAGAGATTTGCAAAACTACACCCCGTTGACAACCACTGTTTTATAAGACTAGACTGACTGATCTCTTGGACTTCGGCAAAAACATTCTCTAGATATTACCTGGCCTGGTTCAAGGTGGTTCCGTTTCCTGAATTCCGCGGATTTCTTTTTAATGTACTTCTTTTACTGATGAAACACATAGTAATAGGCGACCTCCATGGAGGCCTTCAATAATCCCTGCCTCCTTGTACCCAGATCCTTGTGTGGTTCTTTCCTACATTGTATGAGGTGGTCTCTTTCTCTCTCTCCATTTCTCTGAGGGGGGCCAGATGACACATTGTCTGAGCAGTCCTACTGAAAAGTCAAAGACCTGACAGCTTCTCTGAGCAGCCACATGAGGGAGCTTGGAAGCAGATTATGGAGCCCCTCAGATTACTACAACTCAGGTCAAAAATGGGTCCTCCTGGGACACCAGGAGCTAGAATCATTCAGCTAAACTAATCTGATTCCTGACTCTCCCACAAATGTGTACTGTTTCAGATGCTTTCTGTTTTAAGGTGTTACATTTGGGGATAATTATATTTGAGCATTAGAAAAATGAACACACATATATATAAAGTAGCATCCCAGAAAAAGCTGTTAGATCTTAAAAAAGGACCTCATGCATGAGTGATAATTTGACTAAACAGAGAATTCTAATTTGAAAATCATTTTCCTATCTCATGAAACAAGGAAGACCAGTAGAGCAGAAGAAGGGGACCAGAAGTAGGGAGGAAGTGAGGGTTAGGGAAAGTACTGGGGAACAAAATTGAGCAAATTATATTACATGAATGTATGAACATATAATAATAAATCTCACTATTATGTATAATTAAAATGCACCAATAAAAAATTGAAAACATTTGCCCTTGGAAATGTACACATGGTTTCCTACTACTTACAAAATTATTGTGTTCTTGTTAAAATGCTCTATGCTAGCCTGATTCCTGATCCTCTGTCTCCAGGAGACAGGATTTGGACTTTGCTTTGGCATGTCAGTTTCTAATCATTATGCTGGGTAAAGGAACAAATTTTGCTTTGTGTTTGTTTTTAATCCTATAAAGTATTTTTTGTTAATACCCTCTTCCACATCTAATCTCACTTTCTGTAAATGCTTTTAGATATCAATTTTTTCATTATGCAAATATCATAGAATGTGCTTACACAAATCTAGATGGCATATTATACACCTAGCTTATATGATACAGTTATTATCCTAGACTGCAAACCTATACAGCATATCACTATACTCAATATTGTAGACAACTGTAACCAGGGGTAAGTATTTGTGTATGTAAACATATCTAAACATAGAAAAGGCACAGTACAAATACAAGTTGTTATGGTTTGGATTTTTAATGTCCCCTGAAAAGTTCATGTGTTAGGCAATGCAGCAATTCTCAGAGATGAAATAAGATTATGAGAGATGCAACTTCAATAGTGGATTAATCCATTTGTTGGATGAATAATTTGAAAAAATTTCTGGGTGTACCTGTAGGCAGGTGGGGAGTGGCTGTTGGAAGTGATCACTAGGAGTGTTCCTTTGATGACTACATCTTGACCCTGGCTCTTCATGCTCGCGCGCTCTCTCTCTTTCTGCTTTTCAGCTGCCAGGAGATGAGTAGGTTTCCTCAACAGTGCCCATCTGCCATGATGTTCTACCTTACCTCAAACCCAGAGCAGCAGAGTCAGACTATTACAAGTTGAAACCTCTGAAACTATTAGTACAAAAATTTTTTTTTCTCCTCAAAGTTGTTCTTGTCGGTGGATTTAGGTCACAGTGTTGAAAACCTGAGTAACACACTAAGTGATAGGAGTTTTCCAATTCCATTATAATCTTAGGAAATCACCTGTATGTGTCGTCTGTCTTTGAAGGAAACATCATTATGCAGTGCATGACTATGTTAGCTCCTACAAAGCATTTGGTAGCTGAGAGATCAAAGAAGATGGCACGTGAGTGATGTCAAGAATTTGAACTGAACTCTTAGGGTTGAAAATGATTCACCATCTCTCTTGCACCAACTGTGACATTAGAATAAGGGATATGATTTCCAAAGCTCTCATTTCTAAACAGAGAAGTCAGACTACTTGTTCAAGTAGCAGCACATCTTCAATAACTATGAATTGGAGGAAATAATGATCATTCGAGACCTACTGACTACACAAAAGGAAATTAACTGCAGAGTACTGAACAAGCCCCGAGCTTGACCTATTGCTGAGTTTGTCTTGCATCTCGAGATGTAAGTATTTACAGGTCAAGTGCTCTAAGGAGAATAAAAACATATCTTTTCTCTGAGAAAAGCTCTCTTCACACAGACTCCAACTATTTCCTTAATCCTTAAACCTCTAATTAGAGTTCTAGTCCAAAAGCTAAACATTCAATCCCCCAATCTCTCCACCCCTAGCTTAAAAAAAAAAAAAAAATCAGGTGGCTCAGAAACCAGTTAGCTCTTCTGTGAGTTCTGTAATAACCCTTCTTTGTATTTTTCCCACATCTTTCATCTGAGTTCTTTCAGACCCTTTACAAAGAGGATGTCATTAATCCCCCACAGCCCTGCTGTGAGACCCTTGACCAACACAATTATCCCAAATGTACAGATGAAGAAACCAAGGCACCTTAAGCACTTCTTTTTCCTTTCTACAAACAATGTAACATCACAGGGCAGATCATAATTTTCCTGATTCTCACACTGCGGTTGTAAGCAACTGGTCTTGTTGAAAAAACAAAACAAAACAAAACAAAACAAAACAAAACAAAAAAAAAACAGATGCTCCATTCTTGGAAAATTTCTCGTGTTTAAACTGGAAAAGTACAAAGTGAGAAGACACAGAAAGCCCTTGGAAAATAAAACCACAGAACACCAGCTCCTCAGAGACCTACTCCAAAAACAGCCCTGTTTCTCACACATATATCACAGGTGCCAGAAAAAATACCATGAAGGACAAAAACACTTCAGTATAGACCTATTATGAAGCTGTTAGAGGTTAAGCTGACACATTTAAAGAGAAGCTCCTATATTCACAGGAGTAAAAATGTTGCCACTCCTTTAATTGACTGTTAATGCACCTTCAAAGTTGTTCCTTTCTTTTTTATTTTTTTTTTTTTTATTTTATTGTAAACAAATGGGATACATGTTGTTTCTCTGTACATGGCGTAAAGGCATACCATTCGTGTAATCATAAATTTACATAGAGTAATGTTATTTGATTCATTCTGTTATTTTTTCCCTTCCCCCCACCCCTCCCACCCCTCTTTTCCCTCTATACAGTTCTTCCTTCCTCCATACTTGCCCCCCTCCCTAACCCTAACTCTAACCCTAACACTAACCCTTCCCTCCCCCCCATTATGTGTCATCATCCACTTATTAGCGATATCATTCGTCCTTTGGCTTTTTGAGATTGGCTTATCTCACTTAGCATGATATTCTCCAATTTCATCCATTTGCCTGCAAATGCCATAATTTTATCATTCTTTATGGCTGAGTAATATTCCATTGTATATATATACCACAGTTTCTTTATCCACTCATCAATTGAAGGGCATCTAGGTTGGTTCCACAATCTGGCTATTGTGAATTGAGCAGCTATGAACATTGATGTGGCTGTATCTCTGTAGTATGCTGATTTTAAGTTCTTTGGGTATAGGCCAAGGAGTGGGATAGCTGGGTCAAATGGAGGGTCCATTCCAAGTTTTCTAAGGAATCTCCACACTGCTTTCCAGAGTGGCTGCACTAATTTGCAGCCCCACCAAGGCCCTGAGTTCAATCCCCAGCACCACAAAAAAAAAAAAAAAAAAAAAAAAAAAAAGTTGTTCCTTTCTGTGTTTATTTTACATAAAGCATTCCAGAGACGCTTGAGAGAAGCTAGTCAAAATGTCAGATTAACTGCCTCACTCTTTTTTAGATGACCTAAAGTAAAATTTGCTCATTATTTGGAAGTATGGGGAGGGGAGGGGGTATGAGGATAGGAAGGATAGTACAATGAATTAGATATTCTTACCCCATGTACATATGTACAACTGGTGAAATTCTACATCATGTATAACCAGAAGAATGAGGAGTTATACTTCATTAAATATGATGTATCAAAGTGCATTCTACTATCAGGTGTAACTTATTAAAACAAATAAAAAATTTAAAAAATCAATTAAAAGTATGAAATGCTCCACCATCAGACATTAAATTGCCTTTTGAATGTGTATTTTCTTAATGTGTGATATAGCCATCTTGAACTGAGCATGCTCAGAAATGATCCTGCCCCTATGGTGCTGATGAGTCTCTCCTATATGAATATATGTGTTTCCCCCAAGTTCCCTTGATTTGTTTGTTTGGGTAGGACCCCACCTTGAGAATTGTCTCCAGTGTTTTCCTTACTTGGTGCAAGTAATAGACTTCTGTTCACTCTTTTATCTTCTGGAGGTATTTCTTATCTTTGCACTCACCAATTAGGCAAATCTGTTTTATTTGGTTACAAAAATCTCCTCATGGATTCTGTGGAGGCATTCCCACATTTGCTAGATAAAATTTTTTACTCTACTAGATTCAAAATCCATAATTTGCTGAGCATGGTGGCTTGCATTTGCAATCTCAGGTTTGGAAGTCTGAGGTAGGAGGATCATAAGTTTGAGTCCATCCTTGGCAACTTAATGAGACCTTATCTCAAAATAAAAAATAAAAGACGAGCTGAGGATATACTTCAGTGGAAAACTGCTCTGGATTCACTCTCCAGTAACAAAAATGATGACAACAACAGAAAACCATAAATTCAATCAAAGAAAACTCTCTGTGCTAAGGACCTCTGCCAGATGCTGATACTATAAAGGCGAATCATATATGGCTCCTAAACTCAGGATTATCCCTGGAGTCCAAGATACCATTTTCATTTTTTTTTATTATGAACATATAAAACAGCTTCTAGCACATGGTTGGAGTTATAGACTAAATGTATGACTCCCAAAAATTTATATGTTGAGGAATAACCCCCAATGTGACTGTATGGGGGCCTCTAAGAAATAAATCAGGTTATCATAAAGCAGGAGCCCTAATTCTGTAAGATTGGTGTCTTTGTATAAAGAAACACATGAGAACTAATACAATCTGCTTCTCTCTCTCTCTTTCTTTCTTTCATGAATGTGCAGAGAAAAGGTATCAACCCAACAGATATCAGGCACTCCTACCATCTTGATCTTAAACTTCAAACTTCTAAAAACTTCAAGGAAGGGAATTTCCATTGTTCAAGTCACCCAGTTTGTGGTATTTTGTTACAACAGCCCTAGAAAACTAAGATAGTGGGCATTAAAAATATATCTGTAGAGTTAATTGCATTTTTTGTTAGTTTTATTTCCACACTAGCCTTTGATTACTGTTTTTTATTTCGTTTGTTTTTTTTGGTCCAGGAACTTAAAGAACTGGTTCAATAGCTGTGGTTCTCCCATCTTGATTTTCCTTGGTGCTGGCATAAGCTGCCCTGCTAGCTCTACAAGGCAGTGATTGGGGTTGAGGTGGGAAGTTTCCCCCATATTTGACTACTTCTCCTCCAATGTATCTTGCAGAGCCTGATTTTGCAGTGTACAGAGCTCTTTGTTAGTCCTGTGCATATACTCTGTTCCCTACCTTTCTCTTCTTTAGAAACATTAAACGAGTTCCCTGAAGGTTTGCGTAAGAGGACATTTGAGAAAATAATTCTTAAAATTTATTGTTTCCATGCTTGTGTGTACTAAAATCTGCTGCCTGTGTCCAATGACAGCCAGTTAATGTGCAGAGTGAGCACCCACTGCCTTATCTTTCTCCTTCTTCAGGCTAATGTTCTGCCCATCAAGTACTCAGCCTTTAGCCACTGGGTAATTTCTTTTTACTCTTTATATTAAATTTTAATCCCCAATGTCCTTAACCTTGAACTTTGTATTCATGCTCTGATAACACAATTATGCAAATAATTCTTATTATTACCATTGTCAATAAGAAAATAAAAATGCTTTGTATATTATAGTTTGCAATGCACATCCATTTGCATTGCTTTATTTGATCTCTGTCTGTTTAGTCAGTTAAAATGAAATATGACACATTGAGTGACCCAACCCACAGAAACTTATTTTCTCATAGTTCTGGCCAGCTGCAGGTCCAAGGTCAAGCAGCCAGCTGATTTGGTCTTTCCTCCAGGCTTGTAGAGTCTTACTTCTCTGTCTTTACATGCATTTAAGAACAGAAACAAAATTTTCTACTATTTCTTGATATGAGGACAGAGATCCTATAGGATCAGGGTTCCAGTCTTATGGTTATCTTTTGACGTGCTTACTTCTTTACTCCAAATGCAGTTCTATACTTCAGGCCAGGATTTCAAAATATAGATGGAGTTTCCTCCATCTATAACAACGTTCAAGGACCTACAGGCACACTAAAAAAGTAAGGTGTCCATTACAACAAAATTACAAAAACAAGAAAGTTTACTTAAATACAATTCCACTCAACAGGCTTCTACTTTCCCACTCAGACCCACCACTTTCCACTGTGAACTACCTGTGAGATAGTGCATGTGCCTTTTGTTCCTGCCCATGACACTTCCCTTTCTCTAGGAGGGAGAAGTGAAGAGGAGGACTCGTGACCACCCCCTAGAGGTCATGGTATGTCATAGCCACATTGTGTAATGGAAGATGAAAAACAGAGAGCAAGAGATTGTTGGAAAGCCCACAAATATAAGAAATGACAACAGAATCAAATCTGGGAAATAACAGTAGATTTAGGGAATTTCAAATTCAAAGCTAGCAAAGTTGCATGATGGAATCTCCTGAGACTCAAGTGATCAGGGCATAGTAAAGCAAAAGAAATAAGCCTTCTGAGGCTTCTGATGCTTCTCTCAGTCTGTTTATCAGGATTCCTGCTGCCCGGAGGAACACAAACATACGCCAGTGTCAGAGATGGGTAGCAGGAGACAGCACTAAACTCTGAAGGACTCGTGGAAGAATAGTGAGGATGACCTAAGGCCAAATCAGCTCTGGCAAACAGTTAGTGAGTTTTGTCCTTGGAAGACATAAGAATCTCTGGATTCTTCCTTATTCCTGACTCTTTTTATTTAGTCTGTCCAAAATGTGAAGTGTCTTGGTTCATCATTATTCTCTCCAAGGTATGTGCAATCAGAAATGCAGACAGTGTGTCTTATGAGTGTATATGTTCAAAAGATTGATAAAGAAGAAATGCTGAATCAAAGGTAGACAAACCATTTGGTGCTGAAGGGCAGCTGAACATCCACAAAGGCAAGGTAAGCTGGGAGCACTATTTGGATTTTGTACTCACAACATTTCACTGTATTTTAATGGCCTAAAATTTAGCACATCTTTTAAATTAGACCTTTTATACAATCCAGGAGCCAAAATGGACTAATGATTAAAAACAAATTGAACAAAATTGATTGGGAATATACATTTCTGCAGTGGTATTATGATGGTAAAATGCAGAGCAAAGAAACAATTTTATTAAAGAACATACTATCTGCATAGAGAATACCAACTTACCTTTCATAATTCAAACTTTGCCCTCTGTATGATGCCTTTTCTGACTTTCCTTATCAGAGGAAATTGGTCCTCTCTACTTCCCTCTACCTTGACCCAGCATCTATGGTCTATCTGGATCTAGTATATATGTGCATTGACATGTGGTTCCTTGACATGTGGTTGTCTTTATTTATATTTCTCTTCCAAAACAAAATTTTGTCACAGAATTCCTTAAGGTAGGGCAGGATTTTGTTTACCTCTGTCTCTCTGGGACAGGAAATTTTACCTGCCTCATAGAAGGTTCCTCTTGACTATTTTCAAATGACAAACTTGAAGGACAACTCCTGGTACTATGGAGAAGGCAGAGTCATCCCCCAGCAGAATCCTGTGAAGGTCAAGTGTATCTTTAAAACACTCTCATCTCCCTCTCTAGACTCTTTTCCTCATTCAAAAGCCCCTTCTCTTCTAATTGCCAGGTCTCTGAGAAGTTCCCTATGACTCAAAACCCCAGAATATGAAACTCTAATTGCCCTCTCTCTCCTGAGGACTACCTGACCTCAAAATGCCTGTTTCTGCCTCCACTCTTCCATCCCAGAAATTAAAATCCTTTTCTTCATTTAGGAAGAAGAACCTGTTTTTACTTAAAATTCAGTCGTGGCTTAAACCCAACTAAATCCATGGTTGGAGAAATTTCAAAAATAATGATAAAGGGCAAAGAACTCCAAACCAGCCAGGGCAAGACTTGTAAGCATGACTTTGAATCACATTGATCTCTCCTCTGGCCTGGAGAACTATATGAAATACATTTGCAAACTGATAATTTTGTTCAGTATTTGCACAATTTATCCAGTTAACTCCCCACCCTGGCTTCTTAGCCCTCGGTACTGGAATTAAAGTTATTTTATATATATTGGCTCTGAACATTTGTTTCTTCCTGGGAAAGTAAAAGGAACTCCTTTCAATAGGGCCCTCCCCTCATAATTTCCCCCAGTTTCGAAAATTGTCTTATATCCAAAAAAGTTTAGGAAGCCCACACTAGCACAAATCTCTTAAATCCATCTCAGCTAGGTATGACTCAATCTTATAAAAAATCTCACAGATAAAAGATCTCCCCTAGTTAACCTTTTACTACATTTTTTACTCTCCTTATCTTTTTCACTAGTAAAGTATTCCTTATTTCCAACACCATTTTCAGTAATGTATTTTTTACTGTAGTGAATCAAAGTCACACTGAAAATATTCCTAGTTCTTAATAATGCAGTGCCCCCACCCACATATGATTCACAAGTAATTTGGTCAGAAACTTGATACCATGGATATACTGGAAACAAGTTGTAAAGATATCAATTCTTTATTCTTTGAAGCAGCTTTTCAAGGTCTGTAAATGAATCCTTAACAGAAAGAAATATTCATGTCAGACTATATCAGAAGAAAACAAAGAATGACAAAATCTCAGATATGGGGGAAAAAACTCCTGCTATTTTTCTCTCTTCTATTGCTGAAATTATTACAGTTTTCCCAACAAAGTGTCATTTAATTATTATCTGAAAACTCCTAATGACAAGGCTACCACTTTAGTATTTTATTCATTGTTATAATACCTGAAATCTTCTTTCTAGTTAGATTGCTTTAGAAACTGGGTACTGCAACTCCCTCTTCTAACTAGGCTGCCTTTCCAAAAGTTTAAGGAAGTTTCCATATCTCTTTTTCCTTATCAGCTAAATAGAACCACATCCTGCTTACCTTTGCTAATCTCCTCAGTCTTTCATACTGCACAGTTGAACCTAGTAATTATCTAGAGAGTTAATGAAAAAATGAATGGGAGATCATGGATCTTGATTGTATCTCTATGGCATTAGGAGATGACAGGAGGTGCTCAGGATTCTATATCCCGTAGTCCCTTTCCATGACGTATCACCCAAGAGTTATCTGGAACAGTGTGAGGCTCCCTATTACTAACCACATTGTGGACCCCATCTCTATGATTGAATCTGAACTGAAAAGACTAGCACTTGGGGTTTTCACACTTGCCCTGAGACTTAACCATAAAACAAACAAAAAAGGCATAAATTTCCTTGCTTACTGAATTTAGCTAGTGTTTTTTTTGTTTTGTTTTGTTTTGTTTTTGTTTTTGTTTTTTTTTTTTTTTTCAATGTCTATGGGGTCAGGCAGAGCTTCTGAAAAATGTAAAACTTCAGAGACTAGGGGCACAGCAGCATTCAAGAGTGCCTTCCTGCCAGGTGCAGGGGCACATGCCTATATAATCCCAGCAGCTTGAGAGGCTGAGGCAGGAGAATATCGAGTTTAACGCCAGCCTCAGCAATGTCAAGGCACTAAGCAACTCAGTGAGACCTTGTCTCTAAATAAAATACAATAAAGGGCTGGGGATGTGACTCAGTGATTGTGTGCCCTGACTTTAATCTCTGGTCCATCCTAAAGTCTAGCAGTGTGGGTCCTGCAGAACTGATCAAAGACCCATTTCATGATACTGGCAGATTGCAAGAGGAGGAAAGGGAGGCTCTTGATCACAGGACAGTGTTTCTGGAGATCATATAACAGCAATGTCCATGTCTTGGCTCATTTTGCCTGTTTAAGCACTTGTACCAACCCCATGGGGTTCTGATTTAGTAGTGTCATTGGCCGAAGAGATAACAAGAGTCTTTATCCTTGCTGAGTGTAATGAAGGCATATGGGAAGAAATCCTAACTTCTAATAGCCATAATAACTGGAGACCGTCAGCATTCCTTGTGTGGAAGAATATCTGGCCCTTTATTATTCTAACATTCTCATGTTCCATTTTGCCCAGATTTTTTTCCGAAGTCTGATTCTCATCTTTTTCTTAAATGAATAATGGAGAATTTAATCATGAGAGCCTAAGTTCTATAACATACCTCACAAATGAAGAAATAATGCCTTGTCTTCAAATTCAATGATACTGAGTACACCATGAGTCCAGAAGAATAAACAATAATGTATTATAACCTTCAAAAGTAATTGGGTTTATTGGTTTAATTTCAGGGAAAAAATGCCATGCAAGTATTTGTGAATTTCATATCAAATTGGAATAATTGTAGATTGAAAAGAAATAATAAAATGTTTATTTACAGGACAATAATATTGTTTTTTTTAAATAAAATACCCCACATCTTGTTGTTTCAAAATGACAAAGGCTACAGTTTGCACAGTCTTTAATTATATAGAAAACTTTGTCTCCCCCAACCAAAATCTGATTCTCAGAAGCTGATTCTCTCTTCCTCAAGGTCATAACTCATATATAGTACTTTTCTCTAAGACCAGGACAATCGACATCTATTAATATAGCTTGCATTTTGCTAGGTATTTTAACAACCCTCAGTAAAGAGGACTGAAGCAAAAATGACAGGATATATGTGGCAAGTGTCCTTCTGAAATTCAGATTTGCTTATGATCTTCTCCTTTACACTTAATGGATTCCAGCACAGAATAAATAATAAAGAATTACTGCTACACAGTTGAGGCAAATTAAAGTCAATGCATTTGAGACTTCAGCGGTGAATTGACACTGGCCCTGAATACCAATTGCAACTCATAAAGGTAAAGTATAATCAAGGGTTTGGATGGAAGTCTGGAAAAAGTTACCCAAATGGGACCAACTTTAGGTAAAATAATGCAGAGTTCTAGAGGACATGCACTCTCCCTCCAGCCCAGTCTGACACTCCATTGGACTTTATGCCATCCATACTCACCATTTTTGCAGAGTAAGACAGCCAGAAAGTCCTGAGAAGAAGAATTGAGAAAGAGCAAGAGGCTGGGTGCCTGAGCTGTCACAAAGCTAAATGCAATGTTCTCTTTGGATGGAGCCGCATCTGTGTAAATAGCTGAAGATGACTGGCTTGTATTCTTGGTGACAGGATAGGGTTCTTGAAACATGTATGTAACTGATGTGCCAGCCTCAAAAACAGCAGAAACCTCTGCAAAAGAGAAGGGAGGAAGCACACATTGAAATGTTTAGTGAATTATTCAGAATAGCCAAAGGCTGCTTGAATATTGTCTCCTTTGCACTAGGCACCATGTGAGGGGTTGTAAATGTATCATATAAAATGTTTCCCATAATAATTTTGAAGTGGTCAAAATTATTATTCTTATTTACAAACAAGAAACCTGAGGCTCACAGGTTAAGAACTGAAAAAAGTTGCACAGCCAGAAGGGAACTTGTATTTGCCTCCTAAAGCTTAGGTCTGGTTGAACATACATCTGTAGACTATCATGTGCCAGGTTAACTTTGCTAGAAGCAAAAAATAAATATCCTCAACTAGTGTAGTGTAAAAAGAAATTTTATTGGGATCATCTTGCTGTCAAAATTGAGATCCTAAGAGTTAGGATTTGTGTTTAACTCTATGAGATTACAGGATGTGAATGGATGCTCAATTGCAAAGAGTAGGACATGGTGGATGGGCATACACCATTGTCTATTTATTGGGTAAAGCATGAGGACTAAGGCAAACAGCATAGAAGGAATTTTCTGAAACAGTAGCAAAGACATAGACATCTTGCTCCAGGACTCCAGGACTCAATTTTCAGATGTGTAGGCATTGATACTCAGTTCCCAAAACTAGCAGACTTAGGCACACAAACCCTATAGTACAGCATGTTCAATGGAGGTCTGCTACCAGCATGGAAAAATGTGGCATCTATAAAGTAATGAAGTTCAATTAGCAGAAAACTAATGCTCCTTGTAGAATACTCCCACTCCATTACATCATTTTATTTCATGGAACTAACACTGCAAGACTCAGTACTAGATTTGATTTCATGGAGGCTTTGTGGTCCTAGGCAATGTAGTGAACCCTATGGAGACTTCTTGAGTGAATGGGAATCATAACACCTACCTCATTAGTATTTCTAATGAAACTGTGCCAAGCAATGCTCTTAAGTGCTGATGTGCGTAAAGCACTTAAGAGCATTGCTTGGCACAGTTTGAACTCAGACTCTCCACATTAGGAGAAAATTTAACCTGAACCCATTCCCATTGCCATCATCCAATGTACCATTTTATTTATGGCACATCCTTCCCAGTGCTGAAATATTTATTCTGCTTGGATCAAGGGTACTCTTGAGTTTGCTTAAAATTTCATCTCTTTACTGTAGCAGGGTGTGAAGGAAAGTTTCTTTTGTAGAACAATACATCTTGCATCTGGCAGCCATCTCTGCCATAGAAACAACATGGTAAACGTGAACCTACATTTACATGATGAGTTTCCCTTCATCCCAAATGATATGCAGAATATTTCTAATTTCTCATAAAATTCTTTGGTTGAGTTTGTGGCACCTAGATCATAATCCAAACTGGCTTTGCTTCCTAATTCTCTTGCGAATTTGTTCCACTTTGTGAAAATTCTGTAACAATGTGTAATCATGCCAAAAAATTAATGATGCATATTTATGCATATTGCTTAGCAGATTGGGGATTGTAGTTCCTTTCGACTGAAGATTTGGAGAAAATCCTTTGTATTTATTAGGCATGTTACAATATTGGCATTCCTGGTTTTAAAAATAAGCAGTGGACATTTATGACAGTGATGATCTTGGCTAATCATCAACTTGATCCAAGAATTTTCCTTGAGTAATTTTCCTCAGGGAAATTTGTCTTGTATTTAGAGCTACCACCTCCTACTTAACAAAATAAAGGACTTTCATTTGATGTTCATCTATGTACTTAAACACTCACAAGTCTAATTCAAAGCATTCTATTACAAATAGCATATTAGATATTGGCTTATTTCTTTTCTCTTTATATTTAGAATAAGAAATTAGAAATGAAAAGCATTTCATATTTAGATATGTAAAACCAAGTTTCTGTCATTACTCTTCTCCTATCCCCAGTTCTAATTATTTTTAATGATTAGATATTGTCTATTTTAAAGCAACATTCAACAATGCACCTGGATTCTGTTATTGTTCCTACTTGAGAGTTTTATAATCTGAGAATAAGTTTTTGGTCAAATAAATTGAGCTTTTGAATATCCAAATACAATGAGATAAATGGAAGAAAATATTTAATTCTAAAATGACTGCCCATGATCATTGTGCTACTCCAAGCAGTGTTGCCAATCTGCACACCCACTTGGTAAATGGAGCCATGCTGCTAAGGTCCTGAGATACTAGGACATATGTTTAAACAAATAAATACCAGTGGAAATAAAGGGAACCAGAAGGTATTATCTCAAAATCTAAAGACAGTAAAATACAAGGGTACTCACTACATTCATTCTATTTGTCCAAAAGCAGAACAGGAAATTACAAAAATAAAAGTTCCTTATAAACCTTTCCCCTCATGCCTAAAGAGAGAGATATAAATTCTTCCTTGCTTACCAGTTCAAAGATATGGACACTAAAGGAATCTGCAGGCTCACTTTCCTCCTATAAATTTGCCTTCCCTGTTTTCTCACTTCTGAAGTCTGGGACTGCTTTTCCTGCATTGTGTCACTTCTCTAAAATTTATTGTTCTTTGTTAAAATACAATTAAAGTCAGAACCCTAAACCACTACTTTGAGTAAATTTTCTCCAGTGTGATGTGAATTCCAAAGACTAATTAATATGCTTGTTTATCTCTAGTTAATCTCCTTACAAGAGTTTTGTCCCAACTATAAACATGAGGATTGGAAAAATTGATGTTTTTTTCTCCCTTTTAGAACTTGGTCTAAGATTTGATCTAGTTGTTTGAGTGAAGGGGCCAAGGTTCTCAGGGTTCTTAGGGTTTCTAAGACCTGAAAGAGAGGCTCAGCATTGATAGGACCTTGAAGTAGAGAATGAACTAGGAGGAAACTAGGAAACACGATGACCCTAAGGAGGGATCCTGATTGATCTCGAATTGGATTCTGGATCCGGCTGTCTTGAGTGTTCACAGAATCCCATTCAATCTCTAGTTGCTCAGAGACCAATAGGGATAAATCAGTTATAAGTCAGATGGAAGATTTAGAAGACAGCATGGAAAAGCATAGCATAAAGGAATAATTCAATAAACAGTAACTAGTCTTAATAATATTGACAGAATTAAATTAAGATGAGACCATAAAGATCAGTGCAGGATAACATACAGTCTAATAGATACCTAGAAATCATACAAGCTGCAATTAATTAAAAAATTATAAAATTAATTATACTAAAAAATATTAAAAGTGAATTGGAAATGCAAACATTGAATGTATTTTTCATAATATTAAAATTTACTATTACAGTTTTTCATAATATTAAAAATTACTATTACAGTTTTTCTTTCTAAAAATGGTCCTATGCATGTGATTTTAATGAATCCTTATCTTTTAGCAATCTCTACTGCATTATTTATACATTAAATTATATTATATCTGAGATTTGCTTCAAAATATTAAGAAGGGAATATAGGAGATGCTTATATTGATGAAATAAAATTGATCATGTATTGGTCATTGTCGAAGCTAGAAAATGGGTGGATGAAGATTCTTAAACTCCTCATTCCAATGTAGTTTGTTTTCATTTTTCACAAGAAAAAGTAAAACAAAGTGATATAAATTGGCAGAAAAGTAAATATTAAAAGATTCTTGAATAGGGTTTTGGAATACATAAAAAGTATCTAAAATGTATAAGCTCTTTCACTGAGATTCCATTGCTAATAAGAAATTCACGTGTTTATTGTTAATATTATTTAGAAGCAAAATCTGATCTAAAATTGATCAGATGATCCAAAATTTTGAAACTAAGAAGAGTAAGCATTTAGTGGGACTTTTTGTTCCAGGAATTATCTCAAGTGCTTTATGAAAGGCTTCCGGGGTTGCTAAACCTCGCTCTTTGTGAAAGATTCCTGCATTTTCTGCACTTTGTAGAGAAGGAAATTAAGGAAGCTTGAGGTTGAGTTACATGACCAGTGTCACACAATGTAGGTTGCAGACAAATTTAGTTAGGTCTGGTATCAGAGCTCCATTACTATTCAGGGAGCTGTAATGCTGTGGTGATAGAATGAATTAAATAAGAGAAGACAACTACACCAGATAGAATATTCTGCAATGGTTTAAACTGATACCTACAGATATATAAGATTTATATAGGAATGCTTATGGAATAAAACAGATAAAATTCATGATGCAAAACATAATGGGAAGCATTATCTCTGCTATATTAAATGTAAAGGAAAGAATTAGAAGAATGTTGAGCATGGTAGAACAAGGCTGTAATCTAAGGAACTCGGGAGACTGAAGCAGGAGGATCATGAGTTCAAAATCAGTCTCAGAAATGTCCAGGTGCTAAGCAACTCAGTGAGACCCTGTCTCTAAATAAAATACAAAATAGGGCTGAGGATGTGGCTCAGTGGTTGAGTGCCCTGAGTTCAATCCCCAGTACCCACCTCTCAAAAGAAAAGAAAAGAAACCTAGAAGGAAACATTTTTTAATTACAGTAATTACATTGGGTACATTGGGTTTTAACTTTTCTAGTTTTCCAAATAAATTTCCAAATATATTATCTAACATTTTATTCAGAAAAAAATATTTGAATGTCAACAGCTTGAGAGTCATACCAATATTATTCAATTAGTGGTAAAGGGTGGGGGAGATAAGGACAAATATGTATCAACAAATGATGCTGGAGCAAGTGGATATCCAACTTGCCTGAGAATCAAGGTGGACACCTACCTCACAACACATTAAAAAAATTAACTCAGAATGGACCAAAGCCCTAATGTAAGAGCTGAAACAATAGATGCAAATTTTCATGCCCTTGAACTAGTCAATGATTTTCAGGTATGATACTAAAAGCATACCATCAAAGAACAACTAGATAAACTGGGTTTTATCGTAATTAAAAACTTAGTGCTTTAAGAGGTAATATGAATAAAATGAAAATTAAACCCAAATAATGTGATAAAATAAGTGCAAATCATATCATCTAATAAAGGAATTATATTCAAAGACACAAAAATTTTTACAACTGAACAGTATAAGAAAAAATGTAAAATTGGCAAAGGATTTGAGTAGACATTTTCCAAAGAAGCTATATAAATGGATAATAAAACTATGAAAAGATTATTGGTCATTAGGGAAATACAAGTCAAAACCCATTGCAATGCCATTTGATAATCAGTAGATGCCTGTTATCAACAAGTCAGGAAATAACAAGTGTAGGCAAGGATGTGGAAAATTTGAACTCTTATGTACTGCTGGTAAGAATGTAATACCAGGTAGCCTTTTTGAAAACCAGTTTGGAATTTCTCAAAACGTAAAACATATAGTTACAACCAGACACAGCAATCTTACTTCTAAGTATACACCCAAGAGAATAGAAAACATACGTCTACACAAAAATATGTACTAAAATGTTAATAGCAGAATTATTCATAATAACCAAAAAAAATGTAACCATCCTGATATCCATCGACTGGTAAATGGAGAAACAAAATATGATGTATCCATACTATAGAATACTCTCTGGAATAAAGAGAAATAAAATACTAGACACAATGGTACACATGGATAAACCTTAACAACATTGTTCCAAGTAAAAGAAAGTAGACTACAAGAGGCTAAAAATTATGTGGCTCCATTAATATGAAATGGCTAAAATAGACAAATTCATAGAGAAAGAAAGCAGATTAGTGGTTTGCAGGGATTGGCAGGGGAAGTGAAAGGGAATATTTGTGAAAGAGCATGGAATTTTTTGGAAAGAATGTTGAAAATAGCCTAGAATTAGATAGTGGTGATGGTATACATCTCTGTGAAAATTCTAAAAATCACTGAGCCACAAACCTTAAAAGTGTGGGTTATATGGTGTGTGAATTATAATCATCTCATAATTGACAAAAAAGAAAAAAACATACAAAACAAAAACCTACATATTCAGAGAGATGGCATCCTATTATCATCTTTATGTACAGAATTAAATTAGAATTATAAACAAGAAAAAGAAATAAGAAAATTGCTCTATGAACCTCCAGCTCTGGCACACATTAGCAGGTCACTGACCCTTCTGTTATGGTTTGGGTCTAGAATGACTCCCAAAGGCCCACATGCAAAAGGCTTGGTCATCAGCTTGTGGTGTTACATGGAGGTGGTGAAACCTTCAGGGGGTGTGGCTTAGTTGGAGAAGTTAGATAATTGTGGGCATGCCCTTGAAGAAGATATGAGGACCATAGCCCCTTTCTCTCACTTTCCTTTGCTTCCTGGCAGTCATGAGTTGAATAGTTTCCCCTGCCCTATGTTACCTGCACTGTGCTGCCCCAGGTTCAGAGATAATAGTACCAAGTGACCACTGACTGAAACCTCTGAAACTCTGAGTTGAAATAAACATTTCCTACTTTTAAGGTGATTATCTCAGGTATTTTACCACAGCTACAGAAAGAGGACTCTGTGAAACCCTCATAAGTTAAATCTAGATATCAAATCCTGTTTTAGTCATGTAGAGATAAGGAATATATACGGCAGCTAAGGTCCAGTAAATTTTATGACTTTTATTTCTCCATATCATCATAAGAAATGAAAAGTGGGCCAATGGAGTTTCTGGCACAGCATTAGAAATGAACACGTGAATGTCCCTAATTCTACCCAAGATATTTTCAGTATTTCCTAAGATACACTGTGTTGCAGTTAAAGGCATGAAGGAGTACTCCAAAGGCACTCTCAAGGGCCTTTCGTTCAGGACCATCTTGTATCTGATGATCTACCATTTCAGCTCCACATCACACTTCCCAGGGGCAATCAGCATGACTAAAAGTTTTGGTTTAAAATCTCATCTTACATACATTGCAATGATGGAATGTAGAGGGGATTGTTTCCTTTAAATACAGAGAGGGGAAATTTGAAAATAGTGAAATCTGAGGCACCCCGAAAAGGCTAAGCATACATTTGTCTATTTAATTTTCAGGTCAAAGTTAAGAATGGGAGAGAGCACTAAGAATTAGTGTATGCAGGCAACAGATACATGGGCATGAACAGATGAGAATGAATAAGAATTCTCTCAAAGAAAGGAGGTGATAATAAGGAGATATACAGACTAAATCTAGAACAATGTGATCTACAGTAAGATGTTAGAATCACATCCCTGAGGAAATGCAGGGAAATCTGTTCACCTTTTTCCTAGACAGTAGACTTGAATGTGGACACTGTAAGATGATGCTTGTGCACTTCAGTGACAGATCCTGGTACTGTTTATTCTGTATTTGCTCTTCTTAGTATGTGGAACCACTCTTAACAATGGCATTCAAACTTTTCAGGGGATGTAATTTAGAGATCTCACCCAGTGTGAAACCTAGTAGCATTTTGCTTGTCTTAGCTCATATTAAGAACCTACTGAGACGGCGCTTGTTATATTTCAAGTTCCCATGCAGGGCCTAACTCACTGTTGGTCCTAAAATTTGTACCATTAATTTTTTCCCAAGGAGCATAACATGCTTCCTAGCAATAATAAGCATGTAATTCAAACTAAATTGAGAAGGTCAGAGTGAAAGAGTGGAGAAATTAAATTATAGAATCCTTCAAGGAAAACCCTGCTTTATGTTTCTCCTTTCATTTTTAAATTCCAAAGTAAGTTGAACTAAATAAAGCATTACTGGTAGAAGTACTTGGAAAATGTGTTTTAATGAACTGACAAGATTTATTTATAATTATGATCATTGTTTTTATGTATGCAACTTACAGTGATTAAAACATGTTAATAGTTAAAATGGTACTCTTGAAATATTGTTTACATTATTTGCTCAGCAAACTATTTTCCATCTATAAAATAAGCTTTCAAATACCACAAAGTTTGAGTTAACAATAGTTTCTGTCTTTGAAAAATACTGTTTACAGTGAATAATGAGATTCTAAGGTTTTTAGAGCTATCTAGAATTTATCTAGAGCAGTCACATTAAAAGTATCACTCTTCCACCAAGGGGTATTTCAAGTATGATAAATTTGTCAATATAATGAATTCATTAGAATTGAAAAAGCAATGTGTAAATTGCCCCAGGTCAGGAATTTTAACTTTTGTGTTCCAATTCCAGAAAAGCAAAACATGAGATCTCAGACAGAGCTTCTAAAACCTCGAATGTTCATACTCACCACTTGCAGATCAGGGAAATTTCACTGGCTATATGATATTGTTTTTACTAATACACCTAACTCTCTTTGTTATAAAAATGATTTAAGATAGCTTAAATGTCTCAAAGGCTCCCGCAGGGCTAGATGCTCTTATCCTTTGATTACATTAGTTAACTGAGGAATTAGAACTGGAAATAACAGTGTGTCACTTATAATCCAGCTAGCACAACAGCAATGAAAGTCTACCTCTCCTGGTCTTCAGCTGGCTCCCCAGGTATGGACAAAGTGTCATTCTGTAACTATACATTCAGTTAAATTGCATTGACAGTTTCCATTCATAAGGAAAATGAATATATGTAGTTATGTCGAGGAGCGACACAGAGCCTCCAAGCAGAAGGAAATTGAGTGAAAGTGCACAATGAGGATGGCTAAGGACATGGGTACCATGTGTCTTGACTGTTGCCTTTAGATGCTATAACCCTGCACATGGGAGCACCATGAGTACCAGCATACCTTTTTTACAAAAGGGCCCTTCATATGGTGAATTGGTGCAGTCACATAGGTAGCCACTGTGCTTCTCCACACACTTCCCCCCATTGTGGCAGTTGCTGCCATAGCTGCTGCAATGACCTGGGCAGCCTGGCCTGACTCCAGATGTGACTTTAGCCCTCTCCTCCAGGTCCAATTTCTGCCCATTCAAGTGTAAGGAGCGGATGCATCCTAGGAAGCCTTTCTGCCTTGATGATGTTCCTCCTAAGGGTGAAAAATAAAAGGAAAGTTTGTAAGATATCTTAGAGCTCAATTATTTTACATTTAAGATCCTATATGTGAGAGTTAGCTACCATCCTATTGCATTATTTTGCTGAATTTTTCTGTTAAAATTTCTAGTAAAAATTAGGAGTTTAAAGAGCCTGGGGGAAAAAATGCCTGCCTTTCAGACTTGGAACTACCCCTGCACAAACCCATACAAAATATATATAGAGAGACACACACACAAAGAGAGAAAGAGAGAGTTAGTTCTTGAGAAATCCTTTACAGGTTTATGAGTGAAACTTCAGATGATCATGTTTCTTGCAAATAAATAAAGTAGAAGGTAGAGCGTGAGATTGACCTTCTGGCAAATTTCAAAGCAAGCTGTTGGTCACACCAAATTAGAAACTGCAGTACATTTCACAATGATTATGTAGCACAGCTCAAGGTACTGGAAAGAGAGTGGACTTTAAGGCTTGATGCAGATTAAAACTCCACGTCACCCACTACTTAGCAATACTGACCATGAATCACTTAAGCCTCAACTACATGATCTATAAAATAAGAATAAATCTATTTTTATATTGAAGTAACCTCAGATAAGATCATGGAATATATCATGCAATCAATCACTGCTGTTCCCTTATCCCTTATCTGGGCTTCTCATGATGGCTAGAACCAGTAGGTCCTTATGTGCTAATTGATCTTACGGTTTACTGTCAAATTACTATTTGGGAAAAACAAGGTATCTAGATTGCAGAATAGGATTGTACCCCAAATTTCTATGGAGAACACATCTTGAGGGTTTCAGAGATATGCAGTGTACTCCTTATAAGTTATTGAAAAATGGAGCAGATCCAAAATTCCTAAGTATTCCGTTCCCATTGAAAATCCAGAATTCTACCCATCTTTCCCCTCTGATATCAGAAAATATGTGTGAGGTGGGATGACAGACCAGGAAATAAATTTAAATCCCACTAGCAGGTATATATTTAGTTCTGAGAGTTTGGGGAAATCTCAGAGAAGGCAGAGGTTCAGCCTTCCCTTTATAGAACAGGTGTTTTATTTCATGTCCTTGGGCTCAAGGGCACACACTTGGATGAGTGGAGAACACATGCAAATCTTTTAGGTCTGCTAAATGTACTAATAAAGTAACAATAAGGGCAGCATCTATGTGACATTTATTTTTTGTCTCCCAGGGATCTTCTGTCTCAACCTCATTCATTTCTGGCCCCTCATTCTACAATTTTATTAAATCTTGGCCTAGTAAATGACTAGATCAGCATATGTTCTCATCAAGGTGGATCAGATGGGAATTCCAAATGTGTTATCTCAGACAAGAATTATGGATGTTAAAAAATAAGCACAACTATAAATTAAAGGAATGAATAGGTAATGGGGGAAGCAAGGAAATAATTAGGTGTAGGAGTTTTAAAGTATGGCATGAGGGGAGGAGATCTCCCTTTGCTGGATCACAACAGATTACCAGACTAGTAAGTACGTATATGAAATTCACTGCCTGCATTCAAAAATTGAGATGGAATGTTCCTGAGGGATAAATCTGGCCCCATATTCTGAAGTAATGATCAAACTCCATTGTATTTTCACTTCTGATAAGTGATAACTAAGCAGGCCAAGAGAACAAATTCAAAATGCATTCTCCTATCTGTCCCAATTTTGGTGAGTAAATCTCCTTTTAACCACAAGATTAATCAATTAGACACATGGGCAGATCACAGAGAAAGGTCCATTATTTCTTTACCAGAGACTGTGTAAAGTAAGGAAGGGAGGATTTATGTACTCAAACATTTTGTTTTCTTTCCTTATTTTTTAGTCATTCCCTATGGTGGATTTCAATAGCTCTTCATATATCTTGTTAGTGTCATTTTTCTTCTATCAGGGGTGGAGAATGTGAGATCTATTGCACATTTTCTTGTGTATGACTTAGTCAATGAGCTTATAAATGGAGACAAAGGTGACTAGGCTGATTTGTTGGGTAGAAATGCACTCCATGAAGTTAGAAATGCACAGTCCTGGTCAGCACACTTCCAAACAAAGGGATCATCTCACTCGCAGATGCTGACAAGGCACAATGATACATGAAGACACAGCACAGTTAAACTGTACAATGAACTAAATTTCAGTTTTGCCTGACTGTGTTTTATTCTTTACAAAGGAGAAAAACTAGAGAAAAAGATATTTTTACTATTTTGAGGCAAATATATAAACAAAGGATAGGATAATTTTAAGCGCCCCCCCAATCATAAACACATACACACACATGCACACACACTGAGAGACCCAGTAGTTGTTGGTTCTCTATATCCTCTGATGAGGTTATCCATTATGTGTAATGTTACCTGCTATGTACAGAGTGTCGTTCAAGGTCTGCATCTTCTATAGAACACAAATTCTGGGCAGAAAGGCAGCTGCAATCTTCCCTCCTTCTCATTCACAGCATGGATTTACTCTCCCACACACTTCAGGATCCATCTACTTCTTTCTGTACACAGAGTCAAACTCTGGTACAGTCTCCTCACCCCACCCCCGATCCTAATCCCAACAACAGCATCCTACCTTCAGTCCTCACTGTTGCCATTTACTTACCATTTTGTAGCCGGAATAGATACAAATTTGTAAATTGGATTCTGCCATTCCTATTTGATGCCCTCTGTAGATTATTCATTGTCCTGAGGATCAATTTGGAATTCTTTAGCCCAGCTGATACAATAAGAGAGAACTGATCTCAGCTAGCCATTATAACTTCCTCTTCCCACATTCCCTCCTAGGTTCTCCAATGCCTCATGGTCTACCTAGACTTTGAACCTCTTCATGTTTTATTTACTTGGTTTGTGTTGGTCATATTTTCATCACTTTGACCAAAATACCTGATAAGAACAACTTAGAGGAGAAAAGTTTATTGTGGGCTCATAATTTCAGAGGTTTCATTTCATGGTCAGCCAAGTCCTTTAGCCCTGGACCTGGGGTGAGGCAGAACATCATGGATGAAAGACCTGGTAGAGGAAAGTTGCTCATCTCATGACTGAGAAGCAAAAAGAGACAGGACAAGATAAGATCTCCAAGACCATGGTCTCAGTGACCTGCTTCCTCCAACCATGCTCCACCTGCTACAGTTACCAGCGAGAAGTCCATTCAAAGTATTAGTTCATCAAGTGAGCTACTCCACTAATGAGATCAGAGACCTCATAATGCAGTCTTTCCACCTCTAAACATTGAAACATCACCTAACACATGAGCTTTCTGGGGGAACATTCTAGATCTAAACCATAAGTGTATTCTATTTCCCTCCACATTTAAGCAATGTCCGGAATAATTTACCTCTGCAGTCAGAAACACACATACTTGTATATACTAATTCCTTAGTCACTTATAATTCTGTCCACCCAGTATTTGATTATTCTAATTAGTTACCAATTTTTAAAAAAGAAATATTTACAAATTTTTAGTTAAGTTTACCACTGAAAAAAATCATATTTGAATAAGCCCTCTCTCCACATGTCAGAACTGGGGTGAAGATGCAGAGTATGCTCCCTAAAGATGGGGCATACACTCTCTCGCCTTGGCCCCATGCCCCAGGGAAACCTCTGCATTTGTTCACACTGCCTTCTTGGATCTTTCAGTCACTTAATTTTTCAGCCATTGTTGTAACATACTTTTCTCTTTCCTCGTGTGCATCTTGACTTAATGTACAGTACATTGATTGAAGAACAAAAAGCATACAGTAGTATTCTTACAGTAACTTAAAGTCAAGTTTTTAGGTTTCACCTTTATCTGAAAAGCTGTTAGAGAATCAACACATTGCCATTTATTCTAAATGTATGTATTTCAAACATACTAGATGTATATTAGAAACTTTGTCCTGAATTCATTGAATTCACAGTGGGAATTCACATTACACAGCTGAGAAAACTTAGCATCAAACCGATTACCTTGGCCAGAGTCAAGGATCAAATACATTTTTTGTGGCAGATCCAGGAGTCAGACCAGATCTGGTGACTTCAAAGCTTGCATATAACTTCATTCCATAAAATCCTGAAATGAACTATTACCTTAGGAAATCTGAGTGAATACTGCAATTGAGTGATTCTTTTGTTTTCTTTCTCTGATCTTTTACATTGTTTCTTCTATCAGGTTACATACACAGATGCATTTGTCCCCTTGGTTTCCCCATCACTTTTCTTGACAACTTAGACCATAATTTGGCTGGCCTAGCTAGAGACAATTTTGTATGAAACTCTTCACTTGGCCCTTCGTAGCAGATACCATCATAATAATCATATTTTCTTGGACTGAGTATGAATCAACTCATAAAAACTTTGCTGTCGTTGTTCTAAGCCTGTCTTAGAGAACCTCCATGTGTCGTTCAACAGATGCTCATTTCTTTCAGAGATGCATCTTACTACCTTGTGCCCTTCTGAGCATAAGCCCAGGAGTCTCTATTTCTCTCATACGTGCCCACTCTTTCCTGTACATGATCATGCAAAACTCTTTTGCTGAGAACTCCTTTCTTGGAGGAATACTAAAGGTGCCAGGTCAGGCTCTTTTTTCACAAAATTAATTCAGTACTACAGTTTCTGTACTACAGTTTCTGTTCTTGTCCTCCCTTGTCTTGCCCCTTTCCCTCTCTATCCTTCCCTCTCCTCTGGTCTCCTTCTCTTTTCTTCCTTTCCCTTCCCTACCAATTCTCTTTCTTCCTTTCTTTTTCCTTCCTCTCTCCCTTTTTTTCCTTCCTTTCTTCCTTCCTCTTTCCTTCTCCATCTTTGAACACTGAGCAGCTCATTTTGCAGATGAATTATTTGTCCAAAGTCAATAAATCTACTTCAGTTTACCACTTAGATTTCAAATTTTAGCATATATATCATAAAATGACATGTACACTGTCAACTGTCTTCTTTTAATTCTGTCCTTCTAACTGACTGAAATTTGACCTTTACAGAAAAGGTACCTGCCCTTGAAGATGAACCGCAAGTACATGAAGTAAAATCCTGCAACTATAAACTTGCAAAAAATGTACCCTAATAGAATTCTCACATAACAAAAGATTTTTTTTTCTTTTTCTTTTTGGTATTGAGGGTTGAATCCAAGGGTGTTTTACTATTGAACTATATCCCCATCTCTTCTTTTTTTTCATTTTTATTACTTTTTTTTAAATTTTGAGACAGGGTCTTACTAAGTTACCCAGGCTGGACTCCAACTTCTGATCTTCCTGCCTTAGCCTCCTATGACACTGAACTTACAGGTATGTTATACAATACCCAGCAACATAGATAATTTTATATATGAATTCAGAAGAATCTGAAATAGTAAACAAACCTACAAGTCACTAGAAACACGGTAACAATGGCAGGTCAGAGACAAATTGCACTCAACAATCCCCAGGAACACTGTTTGGACAGTCTTTTGATATTGTACAACAATCACTTTGATTTTTTTTTTTTTTCCCATTCCACCTTCCTTCATGGAAGTGATGGCAGTAACATAAGATGGAGGCATATTATTAAATGTGAATAGCAACTCTGGTCAGAAAAAGTGAGTCAAAATTTGAAAATAAAATGCAACATATGACTGACGTTTGTGTAGTAAAGATGAAAATCTGTTTGCAGTATGACAGACAACTCCAAAGATGATATTTTGAACATTAACTGGTTTTATACCTATTCCAACAACTTTATCCTAACTTTTTTGTTGTTAAATTGCCTGTAAATAAATTCTAATTTTTAAAAACTTTTTAAATTGGTCATAACATATTACATGGCTTCCTCATTAACTACCGAGGTAAATAAAGTCTGTGATGCACATTCATTTTCTTTTTGCCTGAGACTCAGATATTACCTTTTTGGAAGATTATACTTAACACGTACCACCAGCTTGGATTTAAATGATGTTACTTTTCATTAGAAAGTAGACAGCTCTGATGAATAGATGTTAATTCCACAATATATGGTGATTGGGAGAAATATAATAATAATAATAATAATAATAATGTATGATTAACCAAATCTAAAATGTATACTAATTTGCACTTTATATTTGCTGATCATTGGTTTAAAGCCTAGATACGCAACTTAAAAATTCTGTGTTCCTTATTTAAAGGACAAACAGTAGTGGTCTGATGAATGTTTCCTAACCATTCCTTAGAAGTAGGAAGCAGAGATTAGAAGCCCTGGTGTACAGACTTTGCCAATTTCCATGATATAAATATTCATACTATAGGCAATTTGCAGTCACCAAAAGAAATTCATGACATATTGATATAAATAATATTTGTGAGATTTAAACAATTTTTACATATATCAGGAGTGAATTGCTTTTTATTGTTGAGTGGCACTATTGTATTAATATATAATTATTTCTTTATTTAACTTAAAAGATGTTTGGATATTTTCCAGGGTCTAACTCTTTTGAATATAGATATTATGAACACATTCGTATGATATGTCTGGGAGCACATGGTTTTAATTCACTTGGGCTAATATCCAGCCATGGTATTACTGGGTCTGAAAATAGATGCTTACTTAACTATACAAGAAAATATCAAACTATGATGATGCAAAGAAATTTATATATCAAATATGGAGACTCTATAAATGATTTTCAACCCATCAAAAGCATGTATTATCCATACAGTACCAAAAATATGTATATAAGTATAGTATGTCAACCAAAAAAGTAATTAAAAATAAAAACACCAAGATAAAATAATAATAATAATAATAATAATAATAAAACATTGAAATAACTAGAACCCTTTTAATCTTTTGTAAATGTGAAAGAAGATAGACGCATTGTGAACTACATTTTCCTGCAGAGAACACAGGCACCCAGGGCAGTTAAATGACCTTCAGGTATAAAAGAAAGAAAGGAAGAAAGTTGTGCAGAAAGGGAAAGGAAGATAAACAATGAGGGTAAATGGAAAAAGGGATTAAAAGGTGATGAAACCAGAAAAAATATAGGATCAGAAGGCTCTCTCAATATGAACACACACACACACACACACACACACACACACACTGTGTGTGTGTGTGTGGTCTACTATTTCTTTTAGAGTAGACTGCTCTAGGCAGGGACTATTTCTCATTACTGGTTGTGTGGGTGAGCACACTGAGCCAATGCTGAAGTCTGGCCTTCAAGGCAACCTCATCTTTGCAGTAGTCCACATCTCTGATACTGATGAATTCATTTCTCTGGAGAGGGTCTGGTTGGAGATGAATTGTAGAGAGGGAAGGATCTCTGAGATCAAGGGCTTTTGGGGATGGGGTGGGGAATAGAAAATGGAAAAGCACCACACCCATTATTGAACAGCAGGAGCTCAGTATTTCATGACAAACAGGAGCTCAAAGCAAGGCTCCAGTTAGTGCCAAAGGGGCTGTGAGGGCAAGGTCTTCAAGCCCCCTCCAGTTTACCCACTGGGTGAATTCAAGTGGGAAGTAGGATGGGGATGTGCAGTGTCTTTCAGGCCCTGAAGAATTAGGGCTTCAGTTTTACTTCCAGAAAACTGCATAAGCAAGTGAGTGCCTAAACAAAGTAAGAGTTCTGCTCCCTATATAGCAAGCATGGGCCCAAGTCCCAGATGACCTCTTAAGGGTCTGTCTCCTTAGAGACTGCACCAAACTTTACACTGACCTTATTTCCCAAACATAAGAAAGAAAGAGGAAGGAAATCATTACTCCTCATATGAGAGAAAAAGTTTGAAATTTTCCTCTGTGCAGAATTAGGAGCAGGATCCCCTTTGCTCTGTTCACACCACCTTGAATGTCCAACCCATAAACTTATTTAAAATCCAATACCCCCCGTACTCTTTAAACAGTGGATGGATCTTATTCATCTCCTTGTATCCACTTCCTAACCTAGGACTAATCAACGAACATACACTCAGAATATATTTGATTAATAAATGGCAGGAAGAGAGAAATGTGGGAAAAGAGGAAGAAGGACACAGAGTTGCAAGTGGAAAAGTAAGATGAGAGAGCGTGCCTTGATCTCTCCCCATTCCAGTAAATAATGTGAAGGATGCAAACTCAACTGTAGAACCCATAACTTTTAAGTAAACTTTTGGACAAGAAAGAAGACGAGGAAGAGGCTAATCTCTGGGAGAATGAAGGACATATTTTGCTTAAGAAATTTACTTTTAATATGAAAAAAAAAAAGAAAAAGAAAAAGGTGGTTTTCTTGTATGCTGTTGCTTTATTTTCAGCTCAGTCCAAGAGAGGGAAAGTAGCTGACGAAGGTCATGAGCGTGTGGTGAATGTGGGTGGCTTTCAAGTTCATGCCACGAAACTACTGGTGTCCTTGAACCACACGTGTAGTGTTCAACTCTGATATGAGCACTTGTTCCTACAACTAGATTAGATGCAATTTTTTTAAAAGCCTGTCTTTATTGAACAAAAAAGGGGAAAATCATAGCAACAACAATGTAATCTTGCATTAATACCTCTGAAGTGTTGTACGTGTGAACAATATAACAATTTGGAAATGTGATTTTGAAAATCCCTTGATAAAGAAATGATAGTTTTAACATTTCTCCTTCCTGAAGGCCCCACCTATAGACTTGAGATATTCTCTCACCAGACACATGAACACATGGGGACACTTGCTGACAGGTTGAAGGAGGGATAAAATCCATTGTAGGGAAGGACCTTACACTCTTGAAATATCAAACCAGCTGAGTGTGTTCTTTAAATGCTGAATCCCCCTGATTTCCAGGAGTACCTGTTTATTACACTGATGTGGGGGCACAAATGGTTTCCCATTTGAAATAGTCTTTTGTTTGCACTTTTATTTAATTTAATCTTATAAAAGATGCCAAATGGGAGAGGAAAATGTCCATTGTTGCATCTGACATTTGAAATTGATTCATGGTGTATTGATTATTACTGATTATTGTTAAGTCCAGATGGAACAACTGAGGCTCAGAGAAGGTAATTGAGCAGCTTACATCTGTAAAATTATTACTGGTAGGCCACCAATGTTTGAAACTCCACATTCATTAATTTTTTTGAATTCATTAGATACTCATTAAATACAAAATACACTGGTGACCTCATCCCAGAGGATGAATTCAACACTATATCTGCCCACAACAAAACACTAGCAGGAAGAGGCACAATAATCAGGGCATTGCAACAACATGTGATGAGTGTGCTCAAAGAGGTCTGTGTGTGTGTGTGTGTGTGTGTGTGCATATGAACATGCAAGAATGAACTCCTTCAAGCAGAAATAGTTAATCTGAACCATAAAGTATCTGTATCATTAGTGAAGAAGATTCTGACAGGTAGATGGGGAGTGGGGGGTACATTCATCCTAGTTTGAAGGATGGGACCTTCAGAAGGCAATGAAGCAAAATGATGTAAACTTGCTCTAAAGAACCCATTAGCTTTGAACACACTTTGCTAAAGAAAGTGAGAGAGGAGGCATGGTTTTATTGATAGTCCCTGGGAGGACTGAGGAATAAATTTCACTTAAGGAAATTGATTTCATTTTTAAAAACTAAGTAGGCCTGTATATGTGTGTGTGTATGTTGCGTAAGAAATCTATCTTATTCTGTCTGAGCTTAGGTTCTCCAATAAGCAAGCTCTGAGACAGAGTGAAGGGGATAGATAAGTTTTAGGGGAAGAGGTTCCTGGGAGCAACTGTGGAAGGGGAAAAAAAAAAAAAAGTAGGGATGGACAGGAAAGAAGTGACCTGACAAATAGTCCTGACAACAGAGTAGCACTGCCCCATAGGAATGCTGGAGTTAGAATAACTCATCAAAGATGCTCCTCCTTGGAAGGAGGCCAGGCCTTCATTCCCTGAAGTTAGCAGGTCACTAGATGAGGAGGCTTTTGGGAAGGACATAGCCTTAGTGATGTTTCCTCTGCAGCTTAGGCAGTCCCTGAAGGGAAGGTAGATGAAGATTCCTCAAACAGCACTCCCACCCCTGTGCACAAGCTCTTCCTTGATGGGGAGCCTGGGCAAGCATCCCAGGGTCTACTCAGGTTACTGAGCCACTGCACACAACAGACAGGGCCTGAATAACCATTTTTACCTGTGAGACAAGAGTGATGAAGACAAAAGCTGGATTCAGCAGGAATCTTCTTACCTCCTATTCTACAATATCTTTACTGCTTTGAATCTAAATCTCTTTCTCCCAGGATCAGAAGAAACTTGATAACACAGTGAGAACAGACTTTGAATCTGCGAAAACAGTTTGTGGAGGGGTGTTGCTACATATTCCCATCCACTGCTCTCCTCAAGGGTTTTCTCACCCGCTTCTGAGTCATCATGCTATTGACAAAGACTTGCAGATATCAAAACAGGATACTAAGCCTTAGGCAGAGCAGCAGTATCAATGCGCCCCACTGGGCTTGCTCTTCTCCAGCCTGGAGCTCCCCTCGTGCTGCTAGGCATGCCCTGGTCACATTAACTCAATGGCACCTTGGCTTTAGGAAAGGTACCATGGACCTCTCAGATCGAGTCCTTGAATGTGCAAAGAACACTGATTCATTTCCCCAAAAAATCTGGCTTGGGTTCCTTTTTATAAGTAAAATCCTAACTTACATAAATAATGGCATTCTAATTTTTTCTTCCTTTACTGAGTTATAAATGTTGGCAATTGAAAGTACCAGAAGAATGAATGAAAGGACTATTTCTAATACTGAGTTTCTGTGCTCCAACTCTCAGGGCTCATCTTCCTATGCTGCATGAAAAAAAAAAAAAAAAAAGCAAAGCCATATTAAACTCTTTAAAAAAGACATTATGATTCCTGATAAGTTTTTACAACAGAAAAATACAATGAAACCAAACAAGAAAACTCTGTTCTGCTCCAATTGTGCATTATCAATACAACAGAGACCAATATATGGTGAAATGAGCTTCAATTAAAACTGCAAAAAATTGTAGATAAACATTTCAAAAACATTTCTTGAATATTAGGGGGCAGAAAACACTAAAATGGTCTATTAGGTTGGGCTAAAAATGTCCAACTCTCAACTTATTTGAGATTAAAATGAATTTTTGCAGAAGCAATTTAATGATTTACCTCCCTAAATATAAAAATAGGACCAATGTTTTTCCCAAACATTTTCAATCTATAAGAATCTGATTTTATGGCTCAATGGTATTTGGAAAGAAAAACTGATGAGGAACCAGATGGTTCTTCATCACTTCCCTTTCAGTGAAGAAACATTTCTTAAAAGTTAATTGATCCATAATAATTGTACATGTTTATGGGGAATAGCGAAATATTTTGATACATGTAGACAATGTATAATGATCAAATCAGGATATTAGCATTACCATCATCTTAAACATTATTTCTTTTTGTTGTTCATGTTCCAATCCCTCTTTTCCAGCTATTTTGAAACATACAATCCATTGTTTTTAACTATAGTCAGCTACTGCGCTAGGGAACACTAGAACTTACTCTTCTGACCTAACTAATTTTGTACCTATTAACTGACCTCTTTCCCCTTTCTCCACTACACTCCCAGCCTCCACTGACTACTATTTATGCTCTATATCTGCAACATCCACTTTTCCAGTTTCACATGAATGAAGAAGCATTTACTGAGTGGCTACTATGTGCCTTTGCAAGTGTTTATGATGCAACCAGAAACTTTTTGCTGGAGTTTGGAGGTCTTGTCAACTTCTTAAACTAAACATAACAATTCCCCTATGCAGATATGTAACATCAGAATTCATATGCCAATTTTTTCCAAAGGAAAATTATTCAAATTTACTTGACATATTATTTAATTTTGAATAAAATAAGTTTTTTCTGGAAAAATAAATATAATAATCAAACATTTATACAATTTTACAAGGACAATATTCTTAACTTTTTGCTTCTTCATTGATATAATGAGAAGGATCACTTTATAGATTTATGCAATAAATATGCTAAAAAGTGATTTTCAAATTTTTTCTTATTAAGAAAATAATATATACCTCCTCCTGTGCTCTGAGACACATCTCATCTTCTCAAATGGAAACCCCTCCTGGCCTGCATCAAGACAGCCATCCTGATGAGTTTCTCACACAGATAAAATATAATTTACTATTTCATAGAGAGATGGTGTTTGCTTCATAGCACAGACTATGAACTTATGAAGTACCAGAGTACAAAATTAATGTACATGCCAAGTCTTCTTGGTTAACCATTAACCTCCCTAAGTTTGACCAGCTTCCCCCTCTACATAGGGATAATAGTTCTCTACCATCCTGGAAAGGGGAGTAGCACTTGAGAGCACTCTTCAAATTTTATGATTTATCAAGTTGGCATAATATTTTCCCCAGGTGAATGTAAGTTTGAACTAACTCTGGTATATTTCAACACAAATAGAGCAGCTGAACTGAAGGGAAAAAAAATGGGTACATGTAACAACAACAACAAAAATTTATAAAATGAGACTTCCAGACCTACATGTTCACCAAATTTCCACTCTGTAACTGCAGTATTTTTGGAAAGTTGTTGTATTTAATTTGGAGTTATAGAGACATAGGCATGGGAAGTATGATTGTCATTCCTAATGTATCCACACAGGAAGCAGATCTTTAAATCTTGAAAGGCTGGTTGCCAGATTTTATTTTAATTCTGAAGGTAAAGACATTAGTAAGCTTAGCTAGTTGTATTCCTAATAAGGTCAGCATGTGGTAGCTGATCTGCAATGCATACTCAGAGTTCCTCACTTCATTTTTAGCAGTGGGTGGAAGGTTCTTGAACTCATCTTGCTTCATCCACATATTGCTGGACACATTAGTAGGAAATAACTAAGTAGAAATTGTGATACTTTTAACCACTCCAACTATAACACTGACACATGCTTGCAGCATGCTTTTCAAAACCAACATGTTATGAAGTTTCTCCTACCCCGCTAGACAATGCAACCAGTGGAGTGGTATGGATGCAATTGTCCCTAAAAATCATGGTGATAAAAGCAACTAGGAGTTAAAATATTGATTCTGGGAATGTGGCATGCATTGATTCATGTATCAGCACTTCAGTCTTTGCATTCCAATGACAAGGGCAGAGCTGAGAGGTACATCCTATTTTACAAAATGCAGCCTGGGTCTAGTACTCAGGAAGCACTTAGGACCACAGCAGCTGTGTGGTTTTTGTAATGCTGATGGTGCTCTGCTATGATTGAAAGATCCTTCAGTGACCA
The DNA here is from genome assembly GCF_902686455.1 of Sciurus vulgaris. Classification (NCBI taxonomy): domain Eukaryota; kingdom Metazoa; phylum Chordata; class Mammalia; order Rodentia; family Sciuridae; genus Sciurus; species Sciurus vulgaris. The sequence continues at coordinate 76,789,751 of NC_136463.1, forward strand.
AAGGTATCTGGACAGACTTATTCAAGTTAATATTTAAATATGCCACACTCATTCTAACCCAGTCAAGAAGTACACAGCATTGGTACCTTTCCATACCTAGCAAACATAAATATCTACTGTTTCAAATTTTCTGAATGAAAAAGAATGCAGTTCTTCATTTGGGCTGCTATAATTGAGTAGATGATTACCGACTGATAAATTTATGTAATCATCTATTGAACAATTGAATTATATAAAATGGTAATATTGGGACTTTAGATTCTTTTCAGTTACCTGTCATTTCGTGGTGTGCATATCACTGAATTCTAAAGAATGAAATTTAAACCAACAGGCTAAAATGACTTCCAACAGCAATTTTTTTTCCTTCTTCAAGTACATTAAGGCAAATTCAATAAAACAGAGACATATTTGAGATGGGATTTATTGGAGAGAAATATAACAGCAGGTGCTCTAGCAAGACATCTCCCTCAGACTCCTGCCCGTGCACTTACCACTCACTGCATTTGTGATGAACTTAATTGAAATGTTTAGAGATAAAAAATCACCAAGAAACACAGCTGTCAGCCCTCCCTTTTGATTTGCAGAAAGTTTCTCACATATTCAGTCCATATGATAATTTCATAGCTACATGGAATTGGTATGAAAGAGTAAATACAAATCATGCTATCATTATATATCATTCTTAGCCAAAAAAAATTCATAAATAAAATGCTGGTGTAGAATAAAATTTATGAAAACTACAAAATACTTAAATTGATTCTGCTTAAAAAAGATATTAAATCTTAATGAGTAGGAAATTTCCATAGGGAAATAAAACACAATGTTTAAACAGAATTACAACAGCAATATGAATTTTAAAAAATGAATAGCAAACCATAGCACCTACATGAGTTATTAATTAAGCAAAAAAATCTGTGATCATAAAGTCATTTTTAATCACTACCATTTTAGCTTCTGCTGGATATGTAAATTATAACAGATGAACAGAGAAATGTGGCCGAGACAAAAAAAAAAGAAAAAATGACACCCTCCCTCTGTTACATCTTTGTTTTTTTTTTTTTTTAAGTTGACATGTTTTTAGTGACAACTTTCTCACAGTTAAAAGTTTTATAAACTTAATATTAAAGGAAACAAGTAAGAAATGCCCCTTGAGTGGGGACAGCATTTCGTTACTAGCAGTAAAGTTATATAGTGTGGGAGCTGATTTAAAAGACAAATAAACAAATGCAGAAAGGAAGTTACATCTGGGCAGATTGGCCGATTTTGTTCACTTGTTGTCATCCCTGTACTAGGCATCTGAACTCCCTTTATATAGGAACACACTCATGGCTTTTATAGTGGTACAGTATCTCTAAGGTTTAAAGCTCTATTTTGTATTTTATATCTTTACAAGCCCTCCTCAAATCCATTTTCTAAAAATCTTTTCCAAATTATGGCTATAAACTGGCCTTGTATTAGTCCAGGAAAAAATTACCTGAGCCAATGTAGCTGAATCTCTCTCTCTCTCTCTCTCTCTCACACACACACACACACACACACACACACACACATACACACACACACACACACACACAATCCCTTATATGTAACAAAATGCAGTAATTGTAACAAGGAAAATAAAATATCAGTTGAAATGGAGTTAAAGCTCAAACACAGATGAGAGAACCCCTGCCAAATCCCACCCCCTTTCTCTGTCACATATGTGTGCACGTGCACACACATGCATGCACACTTTTATATGTATGCACATAGACAGGACCATGATCTCCTTGAAAAGCAATGGCACTGCTTAACTTATCTTGCATCCAACAAGGATATTAGATGCTAAATGACTACTGAGGGAAAATAGAAAGGAAAGAAAAGGAAGGAGGGAGGGAGAGAGGAAGGAAGGGAGGAAGGAAGGAAAGAAGAAAAGAAGTAATGAAGGGAGAGGTAGAAGAACTAAGGAAATAATGTTGGAATACATCCAACCTCAACCCCTGCAGTAGCTGCCATGCACAGGCTGATTCCACTTTCACAGAGATGACAGCAGCTGAGAGACATCTGTTCAGAGGCCAGGACTGCTTTTCTGTGCAAGTGTAAGGCAGTTACCTAAGTGATATGGTTTCAGGTAGGATCAAAGAAGCCCCTAATTTAAAAAATCAATGGCTACTCCCCTAACTATTATTTTTGGAGAATTGAAATTCCTTTGAACAGTCTCAAGGATTTCATTGCACTGTCATCAATAGTTATCAGACCTCAGGCATCACTAGCAAGCTAGCAAGGGTGGCCCACTGTCCTAGAATCCATACCTGCTAAGGTGTAGCAGATTGATACATCTCTTCCTTAAGAGTATATTTTTATCATAATGATGAAAAACAAAAGGAGTCCCTAGACACTGGAAGAGATAATATATCCAAAAGAAAAGACACAAAAAGGGTCTGAGACTATCCTCAAATTTGCTAATGGGTAGTATAATATTTTATTGCTAATGAAGCTAGAGAGGAACAACTTGCAGAATTAAATTTGTAATTTAAGAAAATGACATAATTTAATCATTTCCCTGACCTCAAATAAAAGCAAGTTTCCTTGAACCTAGTCACACAGTGGTCTTGTAGGTTGTTTAACACAAAGATTGCCTTAAGATGTCCCCTACCTACAAACAACTGGCTGTTCAGCTGCAACCGGAAATGGCCCTCTTCTGAAGTCTCCCTGGTGCTCCTTGGAAGGCTGTCCACCTGAAGCGAGGTCTCTTTGAGGTTTCTCTCAGCCCGGACATAATGCCATTGGTTGTCATTCAGAGCAGAAGGAGACTGGACTACAAGCTCTACTGGGCCATTCCCAACATCTATGGCAAATGTGATCTCAGAAGGAGCTGAAACAAAACAAGGAAACAGGAAGAAGGATGAAGAATAAAAGAAGTTATCAGTGTGTTGAGGTCACAAGCATGCCCTTAATGAATGAGAGAAACAATTGTTAAGTCATCATCATATAGCAGACATCCTTTGATATTCCTGCAATACTGAAGTTGCTATGAATAATAACAACCTCTAAATATTAAAGGTATACAAGTTCTAAGCACCAGCACCCTGCCCTGTTGGTCCTAATGATGTCAATGCAGGAAATAGGGAACTGGGGAACTGATGCCTGTGTGATAAACACTAATCTATGCTGAGGCTCTGGGTTTCCTGGGTCTCCTCTGGTTTCAGTTGTATCATCCTGGACATTTGTAGATATGGGAGTCATCTACACAGTTTCACTATTACAGGGAGGAGACACGTCCTGAGAAGCCCAGTGCCCCCTTTCATGATATATCATTGATACATGTGATACAAGCATATGTGTCATTCCTGTGTCGAAAAACAAAGAAAACAAGAACAAAATGAACCTGACAATAAAAAAAAAAAAAAAATGAACTTGAGAGATTAATTTCCTTGTCCAAGAAGAGATTACTTTCGTGTATTAAATCAAACCCAAGCCTCCTGCTTCCATCTTGGATTCCTTTCATGCCTCTTTTTATCTCTCTATAACAATGTGGTATCACCAAAGTCAGGTGGCAGCCAGATAGGAGAAATAATACCAATAATAATAAAATACCACTGCCTTCAGGATGGGAGTGATGGAAATAGTAATAATGATGATGGTGGGGGCAGTAATGGGTGGTGGATATGGTGATAGTGGTGATGATGGTGGTGACTGTGGTGATGAATGGAGATGATGATGATGATGGTGGTGGTGGTTTCTCTATAATGATTGGACTGAAGTAGCAGCACAAGAGGTAGACTGAGCTCTATATCAGGCATTATGCTAAGCATTGTTGGTAAATTAACTCATTTTACGTTTGAAAATATTTCTGAGGAAAAAAATCATTATTATTCCCATTTGAGTGAGGAAAAGTTCAAAGAAGTATGAATAACTTGCTCAAAATGTCTCAGATAATAAGAAGCCAATGCCAAAAGCAGATTCTTCACCAATTTTCTCTATTGAGAATACTGCCATGTATTTTCCATTATCACAGAGGAATTGTCTAAATTTGAAAGAAGTGGAGAGGTTAATTATAAAGTGAGGTTGAGGAGAAGAAAGTCTCCTCTCAGTTAACGGAACCTTCGTATTCTAGACCTTGCTGTCCTCAGCACTCTGTGATTGTCTCCTCCTCCCTCCCCTCTCAATATGAAAATGAGCATTTGCTTGACAAAGTCATCAACAGTCAGATCTAAATTACTAGAGACACCAAAAGTCAATCACCACTCTGGATCATACCCTCCCTAACCTTTAAACCTTAACAAAAACTTTTCTTCCTATAAGAAGTCTTCATAATGGCAGCATTTCAAGTAACCAGAGACTTCGAATTGCTTCACCTTCTGCTGAGCTGCGACCTTAAAGAAAAGCAGTAAGTTGAAGGTTGAAAAAGGGGATTTGAAAGAATACACTGACTCCACCCTTTCCTTGAGGAAGTTTTCAATGTCACAATGCCTCAGTTTTCTCATCTATAAAATGAGAATAAGAGCAGTACCTAATCATCAGAATGTTTGTATATTAATCCTGATGAAGTTTTTGAACTGTGTCTGCCACACAGTATGAGCCCAGTTAGTGATGCTACTGTCAGTTCTTCTGAATCACATAAATTCCCCACCCAGGTGACTTGGCTGTGACTTATAAAGCCATGCATGGAAGGAAATGGAATTGAAAGGAACAAATCAGGTGACAATGGACAAAAGAAAAGTGAAGAAAGTCCCTTGAGCCATTTCTTATTTCTTACTCACAACACCAATGCTACCCTGCAACCCCACGCATTTCAAAATCAAATGTTTGCTGAGAGATGGCTAAGTTCTGCATTTCTTTCTCTCTATGGTGACTATCAGTGAGAACTTGGGGGAAAGAATGTTAAAGATTTTGCTAAAAACCTTCCTGTAAAACCAGTCTTGTGGCTATCAAGTTCTACTCAGAGGGCGCATCTTTGTGGAGGGTTCACTGCTCTGCTGTGTCTGCCCCATCCCATGCTGAATTACCATGTAACCCCCTGTTGTGTGTCCCCCCACTAATACGCAAAGTTTGGATGAACTCTTCATTTGTTTCAGACCCAGAGCATAACCCTGGATGCTCTTGCCAAATTAAAATTTTATTCATTAAAACATGGTTATATTTCACCTATGAAATGCAATTTCCTATAGTATTTTTAGCTTTATATCAAAGTATTGGTTTCTGGAAAAACTTTTTAAAAAATATTATTATTTATCTTTATTCAAATAACCATTAAAGACCGACATTTAAGCCTTTCCTCCTAGAACTGAAGGCGAATCAGTGAAATGCAATACTAACAGTTAATATTTATTGAGTGCTTACCATGAGCTAGGCACTCTGTTAAGCATTTTGTTATGAATTACTTCACTTAAGCCTCATTACTGCCTGTGAGACTTGCTACATTACAGATGAGGGAAAAGAGATACAGGTGACAAAACAAGTTGCCCTGGTGGCATATGGGGTAGAGTAAATACTTGAATCCAGGTGATGTTTTTCTGGAGTTCATTTTTAAAACTACCTTCCCAAACCTCAGATTGAGAAACATATACAGTCTTCTGGGACAGTTGAAGCTAGAATAAATAATATAGATACTTGAAAATAATTGAATGAAATATATGTGAGCGAATGACTAATACACCACACAATGCCTACAGACTTTGTGGTGGTGTGCTGGGGCAAATGAAAACTTCCTCTCACTGACTAGAGGGAAAAGAACAACTCAGTGGCCCTGGGAAAGCAGTAACTCTATCATGAACTTGCATCTGACTTTCTCACACCCTAAGTGTCTGACAGATACCTTCTCTTAGCATCAACTATTTTATGCTTCAAGATAAAACTAAGAAGTCACTTCAGCTTTTGAATGGGTTTTTATAAAACCAGGTCCTCTGCTAAGGGCCTAAGGAATTAAAAGAGAGGAATTCATAGCTAATTTCAGAAGATTGATAGAGGGATGTGGGAATGCCCCAACACAATGTCAATCAATGCTCTGACAGAGGAGAAGACTTCTGACCAGAGGCATCTTTGTGATGTTCTTCCTGACCTCAATGGGAAGAGCTGTCCACCATATCCTTTAGAGAGTTCCCTTAGTGAACCTTCACATGACTCCTCAGAGGACACAGTCCTGAGCTTCATGAACATAAAAGCATAGCTTCATTTCTGTGTCTTTGTCTCCCAGTCCAGGTCAGACATGAGAGTGATCTCAGGTACATTTATGGAATAAGGAGGTTGCTAATCTTTAATGTAGCCAATTAACCTCTCTGACCTTTCATGTACATAGCTATAAAATGAGAAATATGAACAAAAAGAAAGAAATATTGTTATACTGGTTAGACACAAGCACTCTCTGAGGATCTGATGACAGCTGTGGTTCTTGTCTTTCACACAGACAGTTTTGAACCAAATCTCAGGAACTTCATGAATGCCCTATGCCTTGAGACCTGGAGTAAAATTATTCCATGTTTTCTTGAGTCCTCACATTCTAGAATCTTGAGGCAATTCTGCAGAATAGGGGGCTGCTGTAAGGATCAGAGAGGTGGAATTGAGTCCTGGATTCTGAGCCTTCAAGGTGCATGAAAGGTTTTCTGGACTGTTGCATATCCTCTCCAGTTTCATTTTCTTCATCTGCATATTGGATGAGGAATTGAGCAATGATAATTATAGTACAATACAGAGATAATCATAGGTAGGATTATTTGAAAACAAAAGGAATTAATGTAAAAATTTTAGAAGAGAAACTAATCGATGTAATCACTCAACAATTCGGTGAAAATTAATTTCAGTAGCATTAAATTTTACTATTTTCTGAGGTCATGACTATCATATCTTCAAATTAACATTGAATTTAGTAATATTCTTAGTATGATACCTCTGAAATAAAAAACTTAAACATTTCTCTTTCTAAATATATGTATATATATGACATACACTTATGATTTTATTTTACTGAGAAACTCAGGAAATTTATTTTGTTTCTACTTAACTCACACTGAGAAGGATTATAGAGTCCATTTGAATTAATATTATTAGAAAGCATACAGGTCATTAGAATAAAAAATGAAAAGATTAAATCTTAATCACTTGGGGAATAAGTGATAATACGTTAGGTCACAAATGATACTAGAACTACAATTGCACTGAAAACTAATAACTTTCATATGTCCAATATTAAATGCCTATTTGCTGGTTACTGACACCACTCTGAGCATTTTTTATGCAATGATTAATTTCAATCCTAAAAGCTGTGTCTTAGAAGAAATCACAATTGATTTCTTCCTACCACCCCTTTTATAGCAGTGTCAGAATTTGCCTTGGGAAACTACCTGCTCTTGAACTTTGGTATCAGGCCTTAGGCAAAGTTAGCCAGACTTCCAGGTATGGGGGGACTCCAGCATAAATAATCTACCATTTTTTCTTCTCTGGGCATAGTCCTTGGTGTTCAGGTTATCAGATGAGTTGTATACCATCTAATCAAATATTTATTCAGCTAATCAAATAAATATTGAAGAAGAAATGATTCCATTCTCTTGCAATGTAACTCTGCTATAAGGACAGCTAGCCTGAAGAAAATATTAAGAAGATAGAGCAGAGAGAAGACACGAACACTACTGATAACTTTTGTTCAGTTGCTGAATTCAAACAAAGAAAGCCAGCCCCATGAACTCTGTGCTTAGCCACGAGCCCCAGCACCAGTGTAGAATTCCCATCCTTGTGTCTGTCACTCCAGACTGAGTTTTCTATTAATTGTAGCCAAACACATCCAGTTAGTATCTGAGAGTTGCTAATGCCATGGTGCATTAATAAATACTGAACAGGTGAAGAAATGTATAAGGTAGCTCAAGGTAGCTTGTCAACTTGGACAAACAAAAATTTGAATCCATATTGGGCTCTATAATCCAAGCTCTTTTTATTACCTTATGTTCACTCTCTATGCACACCATTGTGAGAAAATTGTCAAACAGCAATTTTTCCCACAATCCTATTTGAAACGCATTTACTAAAACTTGAGAACACAGTGAAGTATCTTCCTTTTCACAGATTAAAGACTAATCCCAAGGTGACAAAATTCAAATGCCTTAGTTGGAAGTAATGCAGAACGAAATGGCCTGGAAATTTGATGGAAACCTGCTATTTCCTATCTATCAATTTGGATATATCAACCTTGGAAGCTGTTATTCAGATGGTTATAAAGGAACATTTATTGAGGATGGGAGGGAAATCTATTTGGAGCTACTGCATCTGGTAAAAAGGCTTTTCCTTTCCAAGTAGTAATGTGTATGGGTTTCTTACTCTGAACTGTTCAGGGTAAAACTCCCATCTGCCTAAAATCCATAATGTGATTGAAGCTGTAAATAAAAAGTGCAAGATATTCCTCCCAATTTGGGCATTTTCCCTTATAAACAATAATAATAATGATAAAGATAATAACATATTTTGGAAACATGAGGCCTTGCACTTTAATTTTTTACACAAAAATCTTGTTTTGGAAATCTATATTCACTAATCTGATGATAAACTCACCAAATAATTACATAAATTGTTTTAAATTTTTTGGAAATTTTTGTATTAAAATCATCCTTTGTACTATTCAAAGGGGAATAAAACAGCTCCACAAAGTACAAACAAATCGGACATTGATATGTAATTAATGCTAAATTATAACTCGTTATCCTCCAATAATATACCATGACTGTGCTGTGGTTTAATGAATCAAAAGGCCATGGGGCCTGATTTTTATTAAATTTACAAGGTTATTACATCCCTATTATGTAATGGTTGGCACTCAACTCCATATTTTCAGAGCATGGTCAAGTTAATATGAGGAATTTTATTTCACACCATAGCCACAAAAGCTTCTTCCCATTTGTAGACTAAATCCTTAGAGGGAAAGGTGAAACTCCCAATTAAGAGACTTTCTTGCCTTGTATGTTTTGTCCTGTAACTGCAAAGGAAACACCACATAGCTCTTTCTTGATTTGCTGGAGATTTACACATATACCTCTGCCAACTCCTCCAGGCAATGCTTCTGTTTCCTTTTCTAGAGCTCCCAAATCTCCGATTTCTGTTGCTGAGGCCTTGCTTTGTGCTTTCAATATATTTCATGCAGTCTCACATTGTTGTGATGCGGTCAATTGCTTCACTCAAACTATAAACAGAGGGATAGGGCACCCAGTGACAGGCCCAAGTCATCAGGGTCATGTGCAAAACAAGGGCAAGGCCATGGTACAATCCACTCAGTTTGTGAACACTTAAAGGGTACACTATGTGCAGAGAACAAAAAGGAATGACGTAAGCATTTAAAATGTATCTGTTTCTTATTTTCATCATTGAACAGTAATTCTAAGCAATGACAATGATAAAACTTTCCTCCACCAAAATAATCTTTTGTTGATCTACCTTTAAAGAGACGCTAAAGTCTCTTAATTTTTAAGTCTGTTAATTTTTAATATATATGCCAACTTCATTTTAGTACTACATGTTATTACTTGTCACTTAATAAATGTTATAGTCTGGGATGAAGTCAATATGGACAACTATTTAAAGTGTATTTGAACATTGCTGGCTCCCAAACATGCAGACTCACAAATACATGTTTATTTTAAAGAGTAAGAGCTCAGTTTCTGCCTTTTCACCTATATAATCTCTGTGTCATTGTTTAACTCGTATCTACTGTTGAATGCAGAATGTTCAGTACCATAGAGGTTGTACCCTAAAAGAACTCAAGCAATTACAAAGCATCAGGAATTCTGTCAAGTTTTCACTTAAGAGAAGAAAAATGTATGATGAATTTTCAGGTAAAAGCATTTTAATGAAATTATTATTGTTTCAGAGATATTTGAAATTTGCTAGAACTGATCCTGAAAAAATAGAGAGACAGTATCATAATTCCTAGAATTTATTGTAAAACAGAATTTTTATCAATCTCTACCAAACATATCCTTATATTTAGAATCTTAACTATTTGCACATCTGTGGCTTTATGTAGAGAAGCAATCTAATTTAAATTATTAAAGAAGTATTCTCTGCTCAACATAGAAGAAGACAGATGAACAAATATGACTTATACTGTTTTGAACACAAACATGTAGAAAATCAATTTTGATGGTGTCATTAACAAATTTGTAGAAAGACTTCGAAACAGAGTGTTGGTGTCTTTATTATTGGTACAGATCAAAATATTGGTACTTCCCATTTTTATAGAAATCAATTAATTGCCACTGTATTTTATTTTTGTAATGAAATATATTTTATTAATATGATCATATATAAACTGTTCAATGGGAGAACATTTTACCATTTGTATTTCTATTAATTTGTATTTCATTTGATGATTATTACTGAATAAAGTCTGTATCTAGGGGATAGGCTATTTACAAAAAGATGGACACCATGACATCTAATTGTGCAGATACGCTACTGTTCATGGGGAAGAGACAGAGAAACTGTGGGAATTCTAATTGACTAACAACACTATCCTAGTGGTAGGAGATAAGTCAGGAAATTACTTTTGAATCACAAGTACAACAAATAGTAGACCTCAAATGTGAACAGAATGTATAATGATCTCTACTTTCCATATAAGGTGTAGTCCTTTGGTATGGAATCTTAAAGTAAGAAATACCCATGGTTCAGATAATGGAACCTGCAATAGGTATCCATAGGAATTTCTGGAATGTACTCATTTTGATTAAAGAATATCTCATAAATGCTGATAGGATATAGTCAAATCATAAAGAATTCAGAGGAACTGGAAATTATCACTACTAATTTTACCATTGTCCAGAAAGATGAACTTGATGGTAAAAACACACACTGTGGTTGGTGTCAAAGATAAGGGTTACTCTTATCCTGCACACCAATGACAGTAAATTCATAAATGAGCGCACTTACAGCTTATTTCAAGTCGGATGAAGTCTTTAATGCCAAGATTTTCAAGGAAAACTCCAGATAAAGCGGTGGTTTTAAAAAAGAAGGAAATATCAGCACTGAATTCCGCATGGAAGGTAGGAAAGTGAAGATAAGAGGCTTCAGTATTAAATGAAACAGCATTCCAGAAGTGTCCTGCAAATGAGAATATCCTTAAGCAAGGTTCCTTGTTTTCAATGCAGTATGGAAAAGCACTGGATATGTGGATAATTTTCAGGAAGAGGGGACACTGCAGGGAAAAGGGATAAGGGAGTAAAAACATCTTGTGCTCATGTAATGCAGAGAGAAAGCTTCTTTCGATTTAGTACTCACGGTCGCCATAGCAACGCAAGGGACCAATTCTCCAAGCAGCTTCTGAGTTTGATCTGTTGGTATCAGTGATAACTATCTGAGTGACAGGCAAGTGGTCTTTGAAGGAAAGAAAGCCAGTATCATTTGTCCTGCAAAATATAAATTAAAAAAAAAAAAAAAAAGTGGACAAAATGTGAATAATCTCAGGACTTTATGTCAAGGTCCCTCTTTTCAAAAGTAATCTGATTTGATTGCAGAAGACTTGGGTGCAGGAGGGGTGTGGCAGACAGACTTTCATCTCAGGAGTTTATATAGAAGGCTGGAATACCAATTACAAAACCAATGGCCAGCTTCGGAACACCACTGAATTTTACATCTTCCCAAAAAGTGCTTACAGAACCACTGATAGTTTACAAAGATTGCTGTTGCTCATTGTGGTTAAGCGTATCCCACCTGCCCAACACAGTGTTAATGTGACATTAAACATCACCTCACTTTCTCATAAAAAGATCAACTATCTTAGCAACTAACTTGAAACAGACATCACAAATCACTCTCAAAATCACTCTAAGGACTTGTTTCAGCCACCTGCCAACAGGTTTTAATCAGCTTTAGATGTTTCTTATCACTTTTTCACTCCAGTAAAAAGAAATCTTTATAGTTACTGGTTGCTTTTCATTTTGTTCTTCCTATTAAAGATCCTAGAAATTAATGAGTCTGACTTTGTTCTTGTTAATTATGCAAATAAGAAATTAACTAGTTACCTTTTGATAAGAAAGTTTAGAAAAAATAGGGTAAAACCATTGTTTTTTTTTTCCTCTTTCTATGTAAAAATCAGAAGAAACTGACATTGAAAGTATAACTATTTTGAGCCAGAAATATTCTAAAGATAGATATATTTTTCCTACATAAACACCTATGTAGTAAGTGCCATTATCTCCATTTACAAATGGAGAAACTGAGGCTGTCACAATTTCTGATGTCCCTAAGGTCACAGGGCAGAAGGGGCAGGAACCAAATCATATTCTCAAGGTGCCCCAGCATCTATCCCATGTCTTTAAGGACAGAACTTTACAAGTATGCAAATTTGCTCTGGAATCCCAGGTCTCAGTTCTTAGCTGTTAATTTGGGCAAATAATTTCATTTCTGAAACCCTTACTCTACTTGGTTTCTAAATTGAGATACATCTGCACAACAGCATTGAAAGGATTAAGTGAGATTATATAGTCACTGAGCTTGGTGCTTACTCTATGTTAAATGCTCAAAATCCTAAGTGGTGACACTTACTTTAGTTTTCTCCTTTGTTCCTAAACCACTGTGTGGCCTTAAGCAAGTCAACTGATTTTTTATGCATCTAGCTATGATTCTGTATTGGAGATTTCTTGCTATATAGCACATGTAGAAAATTAAATTTTAAGATTCAGTGTCACACTCATGAGATTTTGAGAAAACACATATTAATTTATCTTAGTTAAATAATCAAATATTCATTGCATGCTTTTCCCTCCAGGACTATTAACGAAAAATGCAAAGAAACACATTATAAAATACCTATAATTTGAGTACCATATTTGGAGGAAATTCAAATGATCTAGAATAAGGCTGTAGTTTCAGTTTGAAAACACATCTGTGAATGTTATGTAGACACAGAATCAACTTGTCTATACATTCCAATATTTTTACAAAAAGAGATTTTAAAACAAATTTCAAATGGCCAAATAATTATCAAACCCAGAATCTCTCCTGAAGAAACTCAGCAATTTTATATAGTATTTTATTTCTCTCCACTTTTGCTTTCAAGGTAAAAATGGTGGATTCTGAAGTCTGCCCATCAATGCTGACTTCTGCTTCCCTTACACACCATGGCATCTTGTCTACATCAATTTGATGTTCTTGTGTCAAAGTGTTGGCCTACACAAATAGCACAGTAAGAATAAAAATCTCTTCCAAAAACAGAGAAAAAAATCATATTTAGTTTGATGATGGAAGACACATTACTGAGAATACTTTTCTGTTTTTAAAAACTTAAACTAAAGAAGAAGTAAGCTGCTTTACAAAGTTGTTTAGAGCAACAGAAACAGATACAAACTCAAATGCCTAGAGGTACCAGGCAGATGATAAAAACAAGTGAAGCCAGTTTCATGTTAGTCATAAATGGAATCTCAGTTTCATTGTCATAGAGGGTATGAGAAGAAAACCTGGTAGAAAGTTGATGTCCCTCTTAAAGTGGGGCAGCATGTTCCATTAGCAACAGGTAATAATGCAAATCATGAATGCAAGACCAATGGGCTGAAGTGAAATCTTAACATGAGACGTTGCCATTTTCAAATCTTGGCAAAGTGCTTAAAATTCTTAAAAAATAAAAAAAAAATATTGTGGGAACCAACACTGAGTTAGCCAATAAACTACATGTAAGGACTGTGTTCAGGCTGTAGGCAACTAAGTTATCAAGGGGAACTTGCATATTTATTTATGCTCTCAGGGATGCATTGAGAATAAAATCAGATCTAATTTAATTTGTGAGTAGCAGGTGTAACTCCACCATTTTGAAACAATGGGTAGGACGTTGGGGTGATGTTGCTAGAGGTCATGGTGATGGTAGTAGATTGAATAATAAAATGCTGTGAATTATGGTGGTACCACCTGATAGGTAGGGAGACTACAGCTGAGGATTTTTTTTTCACATTAAAGCTAATATTTTGCAAATACTGACTTCCTATGAAACAATCTATGAGGTCTTTTATAACTACAGATTTTAGGTGACTGTGTCATAGTGGGAAAATGTTTCCATTAGACCCAAACTAACAAGAGCTGGATCCATGTGGCTCAGTACACTAGTTGTAGGATTAGTGAGATCACTCTGGACCTGTTACCTTACCTTCTAAATGATCTTAATAATACTAATGGATATTGCTGTATAAATCAAAATTGGTAATTTATAAAATAGCTAACATGCTGAGTAGCAGAGAGTAGAGCCTTAATAAATAGTTAATGAAATTCTCAGTAATGTTTGAAATAAAACACTAGATAGAAAGCATGTTTGTAGGAAAAGCAAGAAAGGAAAACTCATTGTTGGAAGGAATGGGCAGGTTAGCCAAAAATTCCAACCTACGGAGAATACAGGGGCACGAGGAACAGACTTGTGGTCCCCAAGAAACACACATGGCTGGGCACAGGAGCACACGCTTATAATCCCAGTGACTCCGGAGGCTGAGGCAGGAGAATGGGGAGCTCAAAGCCAGCATCAGTAAAAGCAAGGCACTAAACAACTCAATGAGACCCTGTCTCTAAATAAAAAGTACAAAATAGGTCTGGGGATGTGGCTCAGTGGTCGAGTACCCCTTAGTTCAATTCCTAGTAACACCCGCCCCCCAATAAAAAGAAACACACATGGCCTAAAGAAAGAGCATATATGTCAAGGGAAAACTCAAATATTCTCACGAGAAAGGCTGAGGCACAGAATTAGTCAATGTGGTTGTCCCTTAACTGTTATTTGAATCTGGAGATTTCACTCAATTTAGAAGAGCAGAGTTGAGGAGGGAGCTGCTAATTTACTAGTGTAACCTTGGAGCAAAGTGTGGTGAAATGCCACATGCTAAATGTTATTTCCATCAACCAATTTTGGTTAACTGTTGCTCTGGAACCTTCTTTTAGTATAGTCATTTGAGCAACTGAATCCATTAAGAGAGATAATGTTTTTTCCCCTTTTTATGTCCTTTCCTATTTCAATCACTCCAAAGTAACACATAAAACATTATGCATATGGCAGACAGACTTAGAAAATTATAGGATGAACTCAAGACCTCAGCAAATTTTGAAGACCTTGTGTGAATCTGAGTGGATTAAAATCAATAGATTCCATATAACTTTCCTTGTAGTGGGATGCATGATGCTGTTTCCTGTGGTTGCAAAGTAGGAATGACCAATAGGATGGCCATAAGCAACTCTGCGAGTTTGAAGTGCTATATTGATGCTTGCCAGTTACTCTATCATAGCTTTGTTTTAGAAGGAAATTATTTGCATTATGACTTCCTTCTTTAGACTTTCCAGTAAAAAAGACCTAGGGGATTAGTTGACAAGAATCTCAAAATAAGCTAAAGGCTCACTTGGCCGCCAACAAAAGCAAATGCAATCATTGACAATGACTATACCTGGATAGTATCCATCCCATTGTGTTCCACAATCATCAGAACATTCCTGGAATCCTTTTTTCTTTTTCTTTTTCTTTCTTTCTTTCTTGTTTTTTTTTTTTTAGTTTTTAGCACGATAAACATAAAGAATCATTTGCATATATATTTAAAAATCTCAAAAATTGTGGTTTTTTTTTCTATAATTACTCTAGAAACTTGAAACCCTAGGGCTCTTCACAATTAGATGTAAGAAAACAAAATCAGGTCTTGGCATAGGAATACAGTCAATGTTTACTCAATATCACTTTACTGTTAAGAAATTAAAATGGCCCTCAAGACTTTATAGGTATGAAACTGATTTAAAAATAGCGTCACTGATAAAGAATTGTGGAGGCATCATTTGCTGAACATACTTTGGATCTGAAGAAAGAAACAACCAGTAGTGACATAAATATATGCCTTTCTAGACTAGTTAGTCCTAGTCAGGAAGCAAGCAGATTAAAAGCTGGAACTACTGGATTACGGAGCACACACCTGTGATTCAACATCGCTTGGATGCAAATGACTCAATACTCATCTCTCTCATTTCCTGGAATAAATCAACTCTTTTTTTCAACTCTAAAAT
The DNA here is from genome assembly GCF_902686455.1 of Sciurus vulgaris. Lineage (NCBI taxonomy): Eukaryota > Metazoa > Chordata > Mammalia > Rodentia > Sciuridae > Sciurus > Sciurus vulgaris. The sequence goes on from NC_136463.1 coordinate 76,805,720, forward strand.
TTTCACCAAACTCAAATTTGGTTCCTCCTTAAAAATGTCCCTAAATGTTCTGCATCCTCTCTTCCTTCTCCACCCTAATTTCCTTCTCATATATTTAATTTCTACATATTTATATGATTATACACAATAATTTAACAAATTGAATTGTGCACATACAATTATTTTCCCATTGGAAAATGGGTTGATATTACATATAACATAAGCTCACCTATGTGCAAGGATACCTGAAATGTTAGAGCATTTGTACCCATAGTGACTTACTTCCTTGGCTTCCCTGTGGTTTGAGGAGCCCAGCCCTGGCAAATCTTGCATTTTGAATCCCATCTTCTCCTGCTTTCTCAGCCCACTTTCTCCTTTAATTGCGTTCTGTCCTTATTCCCCACCTTCATCTTCTCCCTTTTTCCCAGCTCTTTCAGCTCATATGCTTTTTTGGCTTCCTTAAATCTACCTCCTAATCCAGTTATTTCTCTTTCTCCTTTTCTCTTCAGGGCCAAACCATGTTTTAGATAAGTGTCTGCATTCTCTATTTTATCTATTGTTATCCCTAATCCCTCTTTCTTCCTCCTGAACCTAAATAATCATCCTTTTCCCTTTACACCCAGTGAAACTTCTCCCATTAAATTGTTAATCATCATGGAACATATCAGCCTGTCTCTACTTCACCTTGTTGCGGCATTTTCCAATATTGCCTTCATTCCTGGTACACACATACACACACACACACACACACACACACACACACACTTTCTTTTTTTCTTTCTTTTTTTTTTTTCCTTTGCTAGTGCTGTATTGAACCCAGGTACTCATGTATGCTAAACAAGCCCTCTACCATTGAGCTACTCCCAGTCCTGAAGTCTAAAATATTTAGGAAAGTGAACAATAAGATCCTATTGAAACCATTTTGCCTTTTTTAGAGAAAAGTTCTTTCTGAAGAAAATCGTGTGTGGGTTGGAGAAATTACTAGATAGAGATTGGGACTGCTATTCTTGGAAAAATAAAGATGGCTTGGGGGGTTCAGTTGCACATCTCATACCTCTGGAGTTGAGTGCAAGGGTTGCCTCTTTATTTCCCTGGACATTGGAAATAAAGTTTCACACATGATCTCATTTAATCCTGAGAAAAACCCTGTGGATGAACTTCATAATAATTACCTTGTTGTTCAAGGTTCAGAGTGGTGACAAAATTCAACTTGCATCATTTGCAATGGGAGTAGCCATTTGGAGTGAGCTCAGATTTGTATACCAAAGCATTTGCTAATAAGCATCATGTTCTCCTGTGCCCTCTCTGTCTCCTGGGTGTAGCAGTTATTTACATTTAGTCTCTGCCTTGTTTAGACAGTGCTGAAAGTACATCAGGCCCAGAGTCCTTGAGCTGTCTTTCGTGGGTCTTGGGCTGACCATCCCCATTCTGTTCACACAGGCTTTCTCCACTGGAGATACAAGTCAATTGATTAGGTTTCAGTTTACTAATTTGCAATCATTTTCCAGTCCTGCACTCCCTGAGATTACACCTGGGTCACCTTGGCAAGAATTCTGGGAGTCCACAAACTCTTCAGTTACACATTTAAAATCAATCTTTTGGTTTATTTCTACTCAGGGCAGATCCATCCATTACATGCTGATCTTTACCACGAAACTTTCAGAAAGAATTCCCATTTCCTGGGGGAAGGGTCCTTGATATTATTTCTTTACCTCAAATTTGATGGGTGAATATGTGCATTTGTAGATAGTAATTTAATATCTAGAACACAATAGTGCCTCTTATAGCCTATTTATAATACTCTGAAAATAGAGAAAATAATAATAAATGTGATGACATGTGATGACATACATTTTTCAGAACTGAATGCATGCCGTGTCTGCTAGATGCACAAGTCATTACTAACTTGGCCAGTACTCCTGGGATAGTTATCCCCCTTTTTAAAAAAATAAAAAAATAAAATAAGAACCTGAAGAGAGGTTAAATCATTTAGGTTCTATAATTAGTACGTGAAAACTCTGGGATTGGATTGTCCCATTACAAAATAAAATATAACTTAGAGATTTATTATATTTTGTATCCAGGAAGTGACATGCTATCACAAAGAGAGAGGGAGAGAAAGAGAGAGAGGAAAAGAAGGGAAGGAAAAGTTAAGATTGCATATGTCTAAATGCACTATATGTATTAGCTCATGATATTTTCAGAAAAGAGATAGAATAGATTTTTTTCTTGTACATGATTAAAGACTCTGCATTTTAAAAAACATGCAGAGACTGAGATTTATTTATGGTTAGCCAACTGCATTACCATGGGCTATGGAAGCAGCACCAGGTAGAAACCAAAAAGGCAGAGTGAAGTAACTAAGGAGGAGGAGGATCAGCAATAGCATCAGCATTGAACTGTTCCTTCAGAGCTGTCTCCTGAAGCCACACCTGGCTGAGGACTCCAGCAAGTTTTCAGAGCAAGAAAGGGTTATAAGGAATGCCCCCCACCCTGTTTGACTGTGTTCTTACTCTAGAGAGTTCTGAATATCTCCATGGTAACTACCTCCTCAGGGAAGGGGACATTTCCCTCCATAGGACCAGGGCAGCCCACTTTGTACTAATTCACCTGCAGTCTGTATGAAGACCAATGTCCCTTCAGGAATTTGGTCAAACCTATCAAAATCAAAAAGTACATCCTATCATAATTCTATGGTGGAATGCTATTTAATAATAATAATAATGACGATAATGTGAAAAGTAGAAAAAGAGCATAAATCAAAATTTTTCATTCCAACATTGTAAAAAAAATCAATCGTAAATCAAATGTTCATCATAAAGAAATTGAAAAATAAGTAATGATATAATCATACTATGGAACACCAAGCAGTCATTAAAACATATATGATACATTCATTGTCAGGCTTATTTAATGAAATCAAGAAAACAATCTCCAATACTTTTTTGGAGGGGGGGGCAAGGGCTGGAAAAAAGCAAGATTCTACAAATGGGGAAGACATAAGAGGATTCAAAGTGGGAGGGATCTTCTACATTTTATTCAAACATGCCTGAAAACCTAGAATATTTTATAATAAAATTATATCATTTTTTTTAGTAATAAAAACTCCTAAAATGAAGAATCAGAAAAACAATTCCCTGTATACATTATTTAAGTTGTGGCAGAACAGAAGTGACAACTGTAATCAAACTTGCAGAACAGACAAAAGAGGCGAACAACTCTTCTGATTCTGATCCTGATCTGAGTAAGTGCTACTATTACGTGGGTAATGCCATAAATTTGGTGATAAATAAGGTTAAAATGGAAGCCAAGATCTTATTATATTGCAGTGCATAATTATAATATTTTGGTGTAAAATGGCAATCCAAAATCAAAGTGTTGTATAAAATATTCTTGACAAATGTGAAACTTAATGTTAATATTGACTCTGTATTCTGATTATGCACCTTTCCAATTGCTCAAATATGAGACTTCACTGTCAATCTGACTTTTTAGAGCTTGTCAGATAACAGATGCAATAGAAACCTCAGACAAGCATAAAAAGACGATTTTATAGTTACATTTTGTTTTCCAGAACACCTGGGTCATATACTGCTCATATTAGATATTTTCTCTTAATAGATGATGAGATGGTGACATCATAAAATAATAATAATAATAATAATAACAATAAAAATCATCTCCTAAACACTAACCTTGGCAATATATCCACTATTTTACCTCATCTAGAATTCTACAAAAGAATGAGGTGATCTTGTATTGACTTTTCAAACTCTGGTTATTAGATATTTTTCCCCATTTTTTTAAAAAATTTTCCTTCTTGAGTGTTCAAAGCCTTTCTACTCTCTTTCTATTTCAATGCACTATAAAACATTCTGTTTTGTAAACTCTGAAGCCCAATCACGAGGACACTGGTATAAACAAGGTATTATCAAGTTATCCCAGAATGCGTACTCTAAAAAAAAGCTAATGTCTGAACTAGCAGGTAGTAACTGGTAGTAACTAACAAGAAGAGTGTATATTTAGCCAAGAGGAGCGGATGAGGGGAAACGAAGGTACTCCACCATCCATCCATTCACTCACTCACTCATTCAGCTGTTAATGCATGAAGGACCTACCATTTGCCAAGCACATTTGTTTCCAACACAAGGTCGAGTCCTGATCTCATTGCTAGGCGTATGTGGGAATTCAGGGACTGAGTAACAACTCAGATAATCCTTTCATAATTCCTGCCTGCTTAGGAAAAAGCACTTCCAAAACTCAGTAAAAAGTAGAAAACTCATAAACAAATTCACAGATAATAAAATTCAACCAGTAGAGATTGTGCAATATTATTTTAAAAATAAAGGACAGAAGCTTAGTGTGCCCTAAGGTGATGTTTCCTTTCCTTTCAGGATTCAGGATCAGAGGCCTGTCTCAGGATGCAACCTGGTAGGAGGTACCCTAACTGCATCCAGCCTGGGGATCTCAGACATGGAGGTTTTGAAGAAATCAAAGGTCTGAGAGATCAAAGAATAGCCTAGGCAAGGAAATAGCAAAACCTTAACCCCCTTGGATATATACAGTGTCATAACATTAAATCTTATGGGAAGAGAATGAAGGACACTTATGAAGGGCAAAGTTTGAGACTAGATTAGACATGGACTTGCAAAGAGAAAGACCACTTGAAAGTAAAGATACAAAAAGATACCTTCTGCAGGAAGATAATCATATCGAAGTACTTTGTAAAAATTAATTTATTTTAATTGATAAAAAGTGTGTAGAGTTACAGTGTATGATATAGTGTTTGAATATATGTATGAATTGTGGAATTACTAAATCAAGTTAATTAACATATCACACAAGAAAACAACCTAAGAGGCCATCAATGGGCAAATGGACAGAGGAAATATGTAATATATATATATATATATATATATATATATATATATACACACACACACACAATGGAAAAATAAAGCATTCCTGCATTCCTGCCATTTATGATTTAGAGTTCATAATGTTAAATGAAATGCCTCTGGTACCAAAATAAAATTAACTTCTTTTGATAGTGAAAGAAAATTAATCTCTAGCAAAAACATTTGTGTTAACCTTAGCAAATATTTCTTCTGAGACTGTGAAAGATAAGTAATGGCTAAGAGTGAAGAAAACATCAATGAATCGTAAAATGGTCATGCCTGATCTACCAAAAAAGAGATGTGAAAATACATCCAACTGAAGTCATTCACCCATTTTTCATTCATAACTTAAGCAACATTCATTAAACAATCTCTCTGCGGCAGAGAAGTAGAATCAAGGACTAAACAGAAGGTAAAAGCTCCAGGATTCCATACTCCGAAAAAAATAGTCCCCTAAAAATATTCTGTTCTTTAAGAAAAAGACCAGTAGGTTTCCTTTCTTGTCTTATCAGATGAACAGAACTTAAACCCTACATCATTTTTTCTTCATAGTTTGTATCATATCACTTTGTACAAGAATACACTAAGGGCAAAAGGCTAAGAATAGAGTTAAAAATATCAGATAAAAACTTTTACACTTTCTTGTACAACAAATGAAAGAATGCTCTGCTGCATAGCAAGAGAACTTTTCTGCCTTTCAACCTGGTAAAATGGATGAAAAAGCTCCTGATCTGGGCTGTGGGTCACTGTCACCAAGGAGCCCACTGTGCAGGTCCCACCTGCCTTCCCCAGTGAGCTGTCCACCCACCCTTTTCATCCTCCACCTGGAAGATGCTTCTACCTCCTGCACACCCCAGCACTGCCCTGTGCTATTTCTAAGGCTGCAGATGCCGCTGGAATTTTCTCTGAATTTCAACAGTCCCTCAGTCTGAAGTACTTGCTTCAGAAAACTCATAGTTGGGAAGATTCCTAAAGATTGGGAAATTAAATGAAGAAATGTTCCCTTGCAAACAGTCATTAGTTGTAAAACTGTTATTTATTATAAATGTCACCATTTCTTTCTTTCTCTTTTTCCTTCCTATTTAGTTTTTAGACTGAAATAGAAACCCTTGAGAGATCAGTTCCATGGTAATGTCAGTCATGATATCTACTGGTTTGGCATCCACAGATCCAACCACTGTAAATTGAAAAACCTTTTCATTTACAATTGTGTGTACTGAACAAGAACAGCCTTTCAAAAATTTGTCATTATTTCCTAAGCTATGCTGAACAACTATTAACATAATATCCATGTTGTATTAGACATTATAAGAAATATAGTGATAATTTAAATTACAGGGAAGTATATGTGTAGATTCTACACAAAGTACTACTCCACTTTATACAAGTGACTTGAGCATCTGTGGATTTTGTTATGAGGGGTGAACCATATATCAAATATCAGTATATACTGAGGGACAACTCTACACAAGATTTACTTGTATAACTGAGGCTTCCTTTTACTCAAAGGAAATGTACAACTTCAATAAGTATCAAATGTATTTCTACAAATATCCATTGGGTGTTTTTTCTCTCCACATGCACTACATCTTTTGATACATCTCATTTTCACCCAATTCTAGAGATCACACTAATTTTCCTCATTTATTTGGGTCTCAGTGAAACATATGACAGTAAGTTATACAATTAAGGAGGTTTATTGTGACAGTCCAAAGAATTCTCAATCACCGAGGCTTCAGAATTGCCCAAGGTGCCCAGAGCAATCTGACGTTGCAAGAAGATGCATGTTGCAGTAATGTAATTTGAAAGATCCTGGGGGAGTTCTCTCTGCATCCTCACTGACTGTCCATGATTGAAATCCCAACAGAAGCAGTTTTTTTGTTGTTGTTTTTTTGTTTTGTTTTGTTTTGTTTTTTTCTGTAATTGATAAGAGAATCTTTGAATTCAGGTGAAATAACAATTTTCCCCTCCTTAATCAAGTGACTAACAATATCACTAATTATCTCTAAGCCTCAGTTTCCTTTTCTAGGCAAAGGAGATAATAAAACCAACCTCAATGGATATTGAAATGTTAATATCAGAAACAGTACATAAAATACTAAGAACATTCAGTATGTGATCACGTTTTTAAGTGACAATATTATCTAGGAGTTGTAATATATGAAACTGTCCTCTACAAGGTGCTGTATCAGCCCAAATCTGTTTTCTGATTGACTTAATCTGAGAGCAGAAACTTGAGGGAATTTTACAAGGCAAAGTCATTTGCGGTTTCTTAGATGCATTCAGAACACTATCGATACTAAAAGGAACATGCTAGTCTGAAACAAAAGTCTGATAAATGTAGAAATGTAATTTGGTCAAGAATGATTTTGGAAGAAGGTTGAACCTAATTAACCATTTCACCATGGTATCAGCTTTTGTACTTTTCCTTTGTGTGATAAATAATGGAGTTGGACAGATAAAAAAATGAATGCATTTCCACAAGGTTCTAACAGGTGCTGTGTCTGAACGCATACTGTATGTCCTCAATCCCTATGCAGACAGAGCTAGCTCATTGATACTTCCCACAGAAGGAGCTTCATGATCTGGATTCAACCTTCCTTCCTAGCTTTATCCCTTGTAAATTCTCTATATGAAACTATGCACCAATGACACCAATGCACCCAAGCTTTGGGGAAATAGTGGTTCTCATATTAGTTCACATTACTCTGTCTCAGCACACACAGAGGTCCCTCCTTCCTGTGTAACACCAACCTGCTTATTCTTCTAGCTAACTCATGGTTCTGCAAATTTCAACTAGTGCCTTTTTTTGGAATCTGGCTTCCAGAACATATGTACCCCTGTTCATGGCACAGAAGTTCTCATCTCTGTTACCAAATTCATCACACTTGTCTATTCATTACTAACTAACCAGCATTTTCTTTTACATTACCCTATGGGTGTCTCAATGACAGTGACTATAAAGTTCCAGATGTTTTCTGCACAGGAGACTGGACAGGTAGCACAGAATGGACACTTTGTAAATAAGCAATAAAGAGTAAATGTCACATGGCATAAACATACAGTTGCTTCTATAGGAAAAAATTATTCCCCAAATCCATGTATCAAAAGATATGCCTTGTCCTTAGACAATGGATGAAACCTAGAAGAGTTAAGTCAGAATCTCAGCCTCTGTTTCCTTCATGAGAATGATGAAGTGCACTTGATCTTTTCCAACCTAGACTTTGCCCTGAGATGTTCAACAGGGACCCTTTTGAATAAGGTACACAATGTTATGAAGAGAAGGTCAGTTCTCTCCTGATTCTTGGTAGGTTGGCTGCTGAACAAGACCCACATCTTGTAATGATTTCTCATAAACTAATAGAGGTTGCTAACCACAGAAAGAGGAAAAGGGGATTTTTGCTGGCTCTAAAGGAAGAGGAAAGGGTGGTGGGATGTTCAATAATCTACAAGGTGATAAAGATGTGCTATCCCAAAAGATGGAGGAAACAAGGTCTTCAGCAGTCCTTCTGAGCATAGCCTAGATGATGAAATTAAAACAACACATGAGGGGATCAGAGGTCCATGAACTAATGAGCAGGTCAGAGGAGAGAAAGAGTGGAAATTGAGTGGAAAACATGACTGGTGGAAAGTTTCAGAGAAGAGGATGTAGAGGAATAGGTAGATTAAGTGAATGATGCCATTGTCCCCACTGTACTTCATTGTGCAGTAAATTAAGCACTAGCCAGTTTTTCCCTAAAAGGGGAGTTGCTCAGCAGTGTTGAGCAGGAAAACACATTAAAGATGAAACACTTCCCTTTATCAATGACTTTCCCCTTGTATCCTACCTCTTACATCAACTTCTCTGATTATACACCAGGAAATGAAGGTATTTCCACTGAAGGTCTAATATCATAAACAGTGAAGTTGAACTTATGAATCAAAGAGATGACTGAATCCAAAGCTGCTGGGAGTGGAGGATTTGATATGTTTAACTCCCATGCTCATAGAAGTCATTTTTGTGATGATTCTTCCTCTCCAAAAATACTTTATCTGTATTTATCTGCTCCACTAACTACTCATCAAATGTCTACTGCCTCATGAACAGGTCTTGACGAATATAATATTAACAGAGATATAGTCACAATCAGTACACAGCTCATATTTTTTTTGCAGGTGCCCTCCATGCTCTGAGAACATTTACTGCAGGGTAAAGGCCCAAAGAAAACCAGAGAACCATTCTACCTGCAGTTAACATCATCTGATTCTATCCATACCAAGAAAGTGGGGTGAGGAGAAGACACCCGAAAACATGCCTCAGTGAACTAGCCCTGCGCTGTTCTGAAGCTGTCATCCATATCTTGTGACCCAATGGAGCCAAATACCCAGCCCTTTCCTTGCTGAAGTGAGATTTAGAATCCATCTGACATTTTGTTTGCAATAGACCCTGCTGGTAACAGTTTGAACAGTGAAAGGAAATTACTGTACCAAAAAGAAATTTTATCTGGGCAGAGAGCAGCTTGACATAGGAATTCTTAAATACGATTGAGCTGCATTTGATGAGGCAAGCAAAATTGCATAATCCAAGACCAAAGAATGCCTTAAATTCAGTCAATACCAAAGGGTATGTGGAAATGCTCTGTGCATATTTTCATAGTTAACAAAGTGAAAAGCAAACAAATCAGCTTGAGGACAAAGGAAACATAGTTTAATAGGCATTAAAACTTAATACCAGACCACACTTTACAGAAGTCACTTGGATTAGGAGAGTATGATAGACTATGGCTACAGATAGCCAACATCAGGTTAGGAATCTGTTATGTGATAGACATGCATGACCTTGGGATAAATAAACTATCTCCTTCAGCCTTTTTCAATTTCAAGATAAAAAGTCAAAAAGTCTTATGGAATACAAAGGCTACTATAAGGATTAATTAGATGAACAATAGACATGAATTTGCTGTATTTTTGTTGGTAATGGAAGGGACTAAAACATCAATGAGAGAAAGGAGAAACTTTCTGTATATTTACACATTCCTATCCCCATTACTCCCTTAATCCAAACTTATATTCCACCCATTATAAAATCACTGAATCAATTGCTTAGCTAAATACTCCTTTCCATTCCATTTGTTATTGTTCTTGTTGGTACTGGGGATTGAACTCAGGGACACTGAATCACTAAGCCACATTCCCAGCCCTATTTTGTATTTTATTTAGAGACACTGTCTTACTGAGTTGTTTAGTGTCTCACTTTTGCTAAGGTTGGCTTTGAACTTACGGTCCTCCTGCCTCAGCCTCTGGAGGTGCTAGAATTACAGGTATGCGCCACCAGACCCAGCTTTCATTCCTCTGTTTGAAACGCAGGATTCTGAATACAAGAAGGCAGGCAATGCTGTAACCACATGTCTTCATGTTACAAACCTCAATAATAGCCCTGAAAATATTAGAACTGGCCATTTTCAAAATTAAAAACAATCACAAACATTATGGAGCCCGGGTTCTTATTGAATCTCTCATCCACATCCTTCTCTCTTTGGGGAAATTTCATGCATCAATTAACATGCTTCCACCACAACTGTAGAAAGATTGCAATTCTCATTACCATTCATCCTTGTCAGCATCACAATTGCAAAAATGTCGGATGTCCAGGCAACTCTCTTCCAGGCCACATTCGCACTGTTGGACTCCAGGAAGAGACCCTCCCCAATAAGGGTGCCTTTCATTGGACCGCCCAATCCACCAGGTAAATGGTGTTCCATCTGAAAGACAAGATAATTCACAGCTTAGGGGAGCACGCTTGAAGCAGAACACAGGAAATCATAGAAACTGAGAAAAAAATGTCTTAAGAAATAAGTGTGTGTATGTGTACACTCACACTAAGAAGGAAGGAGATACTTATCAGAGACAGTTTTTCATGATTCATCATACAAATGTGTGTAATATCTCAGCCTTCTTCTTTCCTTCTTCTATACTCTTTCCGTTTTTCTCTTTTTTCCTTCCTTCTTTCTTTCCTAATTCCTTCCTCTTTTTCTTTATTTTTCCTCTTCGTTCCTTTCTTCTCTTATTTTCTGCCTTTCTTCTTCCATTTCTCATCTTCTCTCTCTACCTAAGTGTATATATTTATGTACACACATATATGAACATACAAATGATATTTTCTTCAAAACTGTTTGAAAATTGATTACTGACAAACTTCAGAGACAGGGCCACAAATTCAGATTCCACAATATCAGGAAGTAATCTATAATTGAGTAAATTGGGCTTTTACCTAAACCAAACATAAAAATATATATATATGTGTGAATTTAAAAAATTTCCTCTAAGAATACCAAAGACACAAACACTGCAACCAGGACCAAGATCAGCCTAATCTTTGTCCTCTGCTTCTGTTAGACAATGAAGAAGGTGGAGGCTAAAAAGAAAGTAGTATTGGCTCTGGAAAAAGTCCTGACCTCTTCCCATGACTTTGTGTGAGGACCATACCAGTCCCAGAGTGAGCTTATATTCTGATTTTTTAAAAGTTGTTGTGAAATTTTAAGTTTATAAGTTTTGGGGAAACCCATCAGCTGGGCACAGTGGTGCACAACTGTAATCCCAGGGACTCGGGAGGCTGAGACAGAAGAATCCCAAGTTCAAAGCCAGCCTCAGCAACTCAGCAAAATTCTGTCTTTTTATGCGGGTGATTACTGGGGATTGAACTCAGGAGCACTGGAGTCCCAGCCCTATTTTGTATTTTATTTAGAGACAGGATCTCACTGAGTTACTTGGTGCCTTGCTTTTGCTGAGGCTGGCTTTGAACTCACCAGCCTCCTTTCTCAACCTCCCAAGCAGCCTGGTCTTTAAATAAAATACAAAAAAGGGCTGAGGATGTGGCTTAGTAGTTAAGTTCCCCTGGCTTCAATCCCCAGTTTAAAAAGTAAAAATAAAAAAGCATAAACATCAAGAAGGCCAATAATATTTGGACCAAATAAACCCCTCTGAAGTCTATGTTTAACCCACTAAAACTGGTACACTATATACAATTACCAGTTTATATAATTAATAGGAAACTATTGCTGAGTCTTGCTCATATTAATTTCTGTCTTTACAAATTCAAGTGTATTAAAACCGGTTAGATATTCTTTTCAAGATTAAGAATGTCTCAGTAATTTAGGATTATCATTCACAAAATGATAGTGTGTCCTAAACAACAGGTATAGACTGGGATGGAGATTTTATACATTAGTCTAAAAGGTGTCAGGCCTGGGCTCCCTTTGATGAGCACTGTCTTGCTTCTGTTTGGCAAACACAAGGAGCTTAAGATGTGCTTAGTTAATAGGTGAATGAAATATTTATTAAAGATTATTTTTCATGATTTATCATTTTGAAAGTAGAATAATAACATTTATTTGAGGAGGTTATTAGGTTTTATTGTGTATGCAGGTTCTCATTTACAAATAATCACAATATATAAATAGCACTGACTTTCTCTGAGTTGTCCTCACTGCTACAGTTCTCATGGAAGCTATTGAGGCAAGTAGGAAGAGAGAAGGCACCCCAGAGCATTCCACAATGGTACAGCATGAGAAGAACATGAGGAAGATGCTATTAAAAGCATAATTATTTTAGAGGTGCCAATTCACAGAGCAGACAGTCTGAAACAAATATACCCACCTAAAATAGTATACATTCCTTTATTATTTTCTGAGCTAGAATACCAGTTACAGATGTTTACTAAGCAGTATCTACTTCTTAAGAATAATTCTAAATGGCATAAATCCATTTTTCCTAGTTTCAAATAATTACAAGTCACTGTTAAGTACTTCAAATGAATTGATTCCTCCCTAAATTCCCACTCAGATGAGTCACACTGATGTGGCCTGGAGAGCTGATGGGTTTATCTAGAGCACATAGCACTTTCCATGTGATTCTTGGGTAGATTTTCCCAGTGTGTAAGTCCAAGTAACATAATACTTGGGTGAAGGATTTCATGTTTGTACACATTCACATTGTTGACTTGGGTCTAAGAAGGGGCAAAATTGTTTGATCCCTTCCTCCTTTTTAGTACTACCCAGAGCTCTCCTCACAGAACATAGAATCTAGACTATATAGTGAAGTTCAATGTCATGATGGATTTTTTTATATGTATAAACTATTCCAAAGGTGTAAGCACATTAACAGACCTGTTATTAATGGTATAAGTTTAAGCATGCAATTAGTATGCAACTTCCCATGGATACGTTGCTTCTAGAAACTTTACCAATCCTTATTTGGTGTTTTACCCTGCCTGGAAGTTCTATTAGTTCTATTAGTTCTAAGACTGTTTTGTTTTGGGAATCCATTAATGTCTTGTACCACTGAGGTTCAACAGACCTTTCCTAAACTCTAGCAATTGGCTTCAACATTGCTAATTGTCTTAACTGATTGACTGTCAATGAAGAAGTAAAAAAAAGAGAATCCAAGATGGCAGACTAGAGGGTGACTGCATCTCCCGACGCTCCAGAACTCAGGATTCAAGAAGGGGAGGTATTGAGAGACTCGGACCAACGTACAGCCACGGGGTGAGTGTCTTCCACCAGGTGAAGCTCTGCCCGGGTGGGAGGCCCCAACAGGGGGCAGCATTTCGGAGCACAGCAGGGCAGCGACAGTCTTCCCCAAGCAGCCCTGCTCTCTCCAGCGGCAAGTGTGATCCATGGCCAGCTTCTTGGAGCAGGCCCGCCCAATGAGAGCTTTTCCACACAGAGCCAATCGCAAGCCTCGGATGCAGCGGCAGGCCCCGGCCCGCTGGTGGATTCTGGGATCAGGGCAGGGCAGAGAGAGACTTCCCCAAGCAGCCCTGCTCCCTCTGGCGGCAGGCATGATCCACAGCCAGCTTCTAGGAGCAGGCCCACCCAGTGAGAGCTTTTCTGCACAGAGACAACCCGCAAGCCCTGAACATAGCCATGGGCCCCGGCCCCCAGGCGGCTTCTGGAACCAAGGCAAGACAGGGAGAGGCTTTCCCCAAGCAGCCTGGCTCCCTCAGGCAGGGGCAGGCCCTGTCTATAGTCAGCTTCTAGGAGCAGGACTGCCCAGTGAGAGGATTTCCACACAGAACCAGCCCCCAGCCCTGGATCCAGTAGCGGGCTAGGGGCAGCTTTCTTCAGAACCACTGCATTATCAAGTTCCTCCAAGACTTCAGGCTACTGAAGGCTTGGAGGTGATATACTGGAAATCTACAGGGACACTATAAGCCAATAGAGGAAATCTGCAATATCTCAGAGTCCCACTGATATCTGACCAATATGAGAAAACAAGGGAAGAAAAAGTCCCAAACAAACCTAGATACTATATCAATAAAAGCCAATGAGAGCACAGCAAAAGAAATGTCAGAAAGGGAGTTCAGAATGTACATAATTAAAACAATCAGGGAAGCAAACGAGGAGATAAAAAAGCAAATGCAGGCATTGAAAGAAGATATAAAAGAGCAAATACAGGCATTAAATGATCGCACCAATCAACAGTTAAAAGAGCAAATACGGGAAGCAAGAGATCATTTCAATAAAGCATTAGAGATACTGAAAAAAAAACAAACAGAAATCCTTGAAATGAAGGAAACAATAAACCAAGTTAAAAACTCCATAGAAAGCATAACCAATAGGATAGAACACTTGGAAGACAGAACCTCAGACATTGAAAAGAAGATATTTAATCTTGAAAAAAAAGTTGACCAAACAGAGAAGATGGTAAGAAATCATGAACAGAATCTACAAGAATTATGGGATATCATGAAAAGGCCAAATTTAAGAATTATTGGGATTGAGGAAGGCTTAGAGAAACAAACCAAAGGAATGAACAATTTATTCAATGAAATAATATCAGAAAAATTCCCAAATCTGAAGAATTAAATGGAATACCAGGTACAAGAGGCTTATAGGACTCCAAATATACAAAATTACAACAGACCCACACCAAGGCACATTATAATGAAAACACCTAACATAAAAAACAAACACAGAATTTTAAAGGCTGTGAGAGAAAAGAATCAAAATACATTCAAGGGGAAACCAATAAGAATATCAGCAGATTGTTCAATCCAGGCCCTAAAAGCTAGAAGGGCCTGGAACAACATTTTTCAAGCCCTGAAAGAAAATGGATGCCAACCAAGAATCTTATATCCAGCAAAACTTATTTTCAGATTTGACGATGAAATAAAATCCTTCCATGATAAACAAAAGCTAAAAGAATTTACAAAAAGAAAGCCAGCATTATAGAACATTCGCAGCAAAATACTCCATGAGGAAGAGATGAAAAACAATGATGTAAATCAGCAATGGGAGGAACTAGCCTAATGGAATAGCCAAACAAAGGAGAAACCAAATCATGTCAAAAAACAAAAAAGAGTCAAATGACTGGGAAAACAAATCATATCACAATAATAACCCTGAATGTTAATGGCCTGAACTCATCAATCAAAAGACATAGACTGGCAGATTGGATTAAAAAGAAAAATCTAACAATATGCTGCCTGCAAGAGTCTCATTTCATAGAAAGAGATACCCATAGACTAAAGGTGAAAGGTGGGAAATAACATACCATGCACACGGACACAGCAAAAAAGCTGGAATATCCATCCTCATTTCAGATAATGTGGACTTCAAGCCAAAACTAGTCAGATGGGATAAAGAAGGACATTATATACTGCTTAAGGGAAGCATAAATCAGCAAGATATAACAATCATAAATATCTATGCCCTGAACATTGGCTCATCTGTGTACGTCAAACAAATCCTTCTCAATTCCGGAAATCAAATAGACCACAACACAATAATACCAGGTGATTTTAATACACCTCTCTCACCACTGGATAGATCTTCCAAACAAAAATTGAATAAAGAAACCATAGATCTTAATAACACAATCAACAATTTAGAGTTAATCGACTTATGTAGAATATACCATCCAACAAAGAACGAACACACTTTCTTCTCAGCAGCACATGGAGCCTTCTCTACAATAGACCATATTTTATCCCACAAAGGTACTGTTAGCAAATACAAAAATATAGAGATACTACCTTGTATTCTATCAGATCATAATGGATTGAAATTAGAAATAAATGACAGAATAAAAAACAGAATCTTCTCTAATACCTGGAGATTAAGTAATATGCTATTATATGATGAATGGATAACAGAAGACATCAGGAGGGAAATTAAAAAATTCTTAGAAGTAAATGAGAACAAAGACACATCATATCAAAATCTCTGGGACACTATGAAAGCAGTACTTAGGGGAAGATTTATTTCATGGAGCACATTCGACAAAAGAAGTAAAAATCAACAAATAAACAACTTAACACTACAGCTCAAAGCCCTAGAAAAAGAAGAGCAGACCAACACCAAAAGTAGTAGAAGTCAGGAAATAGTTAAAATCAGAACTGAAATCAAAGAAATTGAAACAAAGAAATGATCGAAAAAATTAACAAAAAAAATAGTTGGTTCTTTGAAAAAATAAACAAAATTGATAAACCCTTAGCCACACTAACAAAGAAACAGAGGGAGAAAACTCAAATTACTAAAATTCGGAATGAACAAGGAAATATCACTACTGACACGAGTGAAATACAAAACATAATTAGAAGCTATTTTGAAAATCTATACTCCAACAAAACAGAAAACCTCGAAGACATCCCCAAGTTTCTAGAGACATATGAATTACCTAAACTGAAGGAGGAGGACATACACAACTTAAATAAATCCATTTCAAGCAATGAAATAGAAGAGGTCATCAAAAGCCTACAAAGAAAAGTCTGGGACCAGATGGTTTCTCAGCCATGTTCTACAAAACCTTTAAAGAAGAGCTCATTTCAATACTCCTCAAAGTATGCCATGAAATAGAAGAGGAGGGAACCCTCCCAAACTCATTCTATGAAGCCAATATCACCCTGATACCTAAACCAGAACGAGACAGATCGAGGAAAGAAAATTTCAGACCAATATCCTTAATGAACATCGACTCAAAAATTCTCAACAAAATTTTAGCAAATCGCATATAAAAATACATTAAAAAGACAGTGTACCATGATCAAGTGGGTTTTATCCCAGGGATGCAAGGTTGGTTCAACATCCGGATATCACTAAATGTCATTCACCATATCAACAGAATTAAAGTTAAGAATCACATGATTATTTTGATAGATGCAGAAAAAGCATTCGATAAAATACAGCATCCCTTCATCCTCAAAACACTAGAAAAAATTGGGATAGTGGGAACATTCCTTAACATTGTAAAGGCCATCTATGCTAAGCCCATGGCCAATATCATTGTAAATGGTGAAAAACTGAAAGCATTCCCCCTAAAAACTGGAACAAGGCAGGCATGCCCTCTTTCACCACTTCTATTCAACATCGTCCTTGAGACTCTAGCCAGAGCAATTAGACAAACAAAAGAAATTAAAAGGATACGAATAGGAAAAGAAGAACTCAAACTATCCCTGTTTGCTGATGACATGATTATATATTTAGAGGAACCCGAAAATTCCCCCAGAAAACTTTTAGAACTCTAAGTGAATTCAGTTAAGTAGCAGGTTACAAGACCAATGCTCATGAATCCAATGTATTTTTATATATAAGTGATGAATCTTCAGAAAGAGAAGTTAGGAAAACTACCCCATTCATAATAGCCTCAAAAAAAAAAAAAATACTTGGGAATCAACCTAACGAAAGAGGTGAAAGACTTCTACAATGAGAACTACAGAACACTAAGGAAATAAATTAAATAAAATCTTAGAAGATGGAAAGATCTCCCATGTTCTTGGATAGGAAGAATTAATATTGTCAAAATGGCCATACTACCAAAAGTGCTATACATATTCAAAGCAATTCCAATTAAAATCCCAATGATGTACCTTACAGAAATAGAGCAAGCAATTATGAAATTCATCTGGAAGAATAAGAAACCCAGAATAACTAAAGCAATCCTTAGCAGAAAGAGCGAAGCAGGGTGTATCACAATACCAGGTCTTCAACTCTACTACAAAGCAATAGTAACAAAAAACAGCATGGTATTGGTACCAAAATAGACAGGTAGATCAATGGTACAGAATAGAGGACATGGACACAAACCCAAATAAATACAATTTTCTCATACTAGACAAAGGTTCCAAAAGTATGCAATGGAGAAAAGATAGCATCTTCCACAAATGGTGCTGGGAAAACTGGAAAACCATGTGCAGCAGAATGAAATTAAACCCCTATCTCTCACCCTGCACAAAACTCAACTCAAAATGGATCAAGGACCTCGGAATCTGACTAGAGACCCTTCATCTTATAGAAGAAAAAGGAGGTCCAAATCTTCAACATGTCAGCTTAGGATCAGACTTCTGTTGTGGACATGTGCAAAGCCCCCTGATTCCTTGAACTGTTCTCTACCATGGTGCCACTTGCCAGGATCAGGATGGTTTGGGGTGTAGCTGACCATTTGTGGCTTCTCTTGGAAGTGTAAGGAACACTTCCGTCTCTAATGACCCTCCTCTTTGCATAGTGTGCACTGGTTGGCTTCCTGTTCTCTAGGGTCCTCTCAATCTCAGTGATCAGCAGATAGGGTGACTCGGAGACTCAGGGTCCAGAGAGGAGTCTCATCATTCTCTGCATCCTGACAGACCTTAGAGGCCAAGGACCAAAATGTTGTCTGTTTTTTCCTTGGCCCTATTACTTCCTTGACTTTTGTCTCCAAGATTTTGGTTTTAAATACCTAGCACGCCAGTTTCACCAGTCTTAAAGAGGGAGTAGCAGATTAAAACTTTAATATATATAATTTTATAGATACCCCTTTCATTTATTTTGGGTTAGTCTTAGTACTGGAAGCCACCATTATATACTATCTGTCCTGTAGGTGATGGCTTATTATCTCAAATTAACCAAGGTTAGGGTTTTTTTTTGTTTGTTTGTGTGTTTGTTTTTTGTTTCTTTTAGAAGCAGCACCTCCGTAAAACGCTAACAGGAAACAGTAATAAATTTTACAAGGAAAATACAAAATTAAATTAAACAGAACAAAAAACATTCGATTTGTGTAATAGCTATGAACCAAGAAAAAATGGCTTTTATAGTCTTTAACTTTTACTTAGTTATATTATATTCCCTGTTTTGATCACAGTAATCTTTACAACAAAATCAATCTTTTGAACACAACTTTAAATTGCTGAAGTCTAGCTTAGTTTGGAGCCATTTTAACCTGGAGTAAAGTGGGAGGCAGGGTCTTATCTCAGGTAAGGTGGGGCTCTTCACAAATAACACAATATAACATTACATCTGAAACATGAGCCAAAGGAAGGTTAAGAGAGCTTTTAACTTTCTTTTTGTGGAAAAAGTAGTAGAATATTCCCATATTTTACAATATCGTCTTTAAACAAATTAGATCCTTAATACTTTCCAAAAATACATTTAAATTCCAATTTCAGTGTGAGGAGTAACACAAAATTGTATAGATAACTTATTGACAACATGGTACTTTATACAGCTATAAAACATCAAATACATGAATAAATGTCAACTAAATTTGTTATTTTCATACAAACCCAAGATCTTGCTATACTTAATTTTGTTTAGAGAATACCAACTTGGCAAAGTGATCTCTTAAGCTTTACAGTTAACTAAGTTTAACTTTTAAAGTGCGATTTAGAATCCAGAGTTTAGGGTAAAGTTAATCATGGGTCTGTGTGTGTTAACAAAAATCAAAGGATGGCTGGGCACGGTGGCACACACCTATAATCCCAGTGGCTCAAGTGGCTGAGACAGGAGGATTGAGAGTTCAAATCCAGCCTCAGCAAAGGAATGGCACTAAGCAATTCAGTGAAGCCCTGTCTAAAAAAAAAAATAAAATAATAATTAATTAAAAATAGGGCTGGGGATGTGGCTCAGTGGTTGAGTGCCCCTGAGTTCAATTCCCAGTACCAAAACAAAGAAACAAACAAACAAACAAACCAAACAAAAATAATCAAGGGATAGCCTTAAATCTCTTATAACTTTCAAAATACAATTCAGAATCCAGAGTGTATGGTAACAATAATCACAGGTCTGCATGGGTTAACAAAAAATCAAAGGATAGTCTTAAATCCCTTATACATATAGGAAACAGTGTTAATGATCAGAAATTGACTTAGTTGAAGCACACAGATAAAGACAGGTCTTCAAATGACAGTGTGGCCCTTCTATGTCAGATACAATGTATCAAAGAGAGTTCTTATTGATTATCTTGCCCATAACTTAAAATATTTGCGTTTTATAAATTTTTATATAACACTTAGATAAGGCTTAGACAGAGTTCAGCGATGCATATGTATACCTAGTCACCTATATTTACGGAGGCAACTACATTATTATAACCTAAGTAATGGTTTTTTTTTTAACCAGTTACAAAGTAACCATTTAAGACTTTAAAACAGGTACACATCCTAATTCCTTTAAAACTTAGTTTCCCCAAGTAATGAAACCTAACAAATACCAAAAAATTATATTAATAAGAATACATCAATGTTTTAGACATTGCCACATATCAGTACATTAAAATTCAAATAACTTTGTGCTAATTATAGACAATTTAATCACAAACATGAACTTGAGATTAATCTTCTACAAATCTTCTATAACTTACTTAAACATTCACAACTTCTTTATGACCTTAGTTTTACTGTTTTTCATCTTGTACTTAGCCCAAGAATATTTCTTTACCAGACAAAATACTTTGTCATTCAGAAACATTTTTTTACCTTCCAATTTTCTGAACTAAAACATATTTCCGTATCTATAACTTTCTTTTATCTTTTCTAGTTTTGGACCCTTTCTTAAATTTATATTCTGAAACAGACCTTATGAATGTTATCTGTGCATTTAATTTGCACAACAAACTTTATCTCAGGAGATGATTGGACAATCCAGCACAAACAAAAAATCCACCTGAATCTTTGGTCTCCCAGGTTGCATTCAAGGGGTTAAAGCACAGAATATTTTGAGCATGACCTATCTCTGTTATCATCATCACAACTCCATCAACTTTGAGTTCCCCACAGTCAATTGTACCCAGAGGCTCCTTTTGGACCTTTTTTCTTATACTAGGTATATTGATATGCAATGGAGGATGCTGTTTTTCAACATTTCCTTTAGGTTTCCTAGAGATCCCTTTGCAAATACTGCCTACGAAATACAGGTTGGCCTTAGTTTCTGTCTTTTTCATTTTTGGGTGCAGTTATTTATACTGTCATTCTCCCCAGGCATTTAGGTTGATAGGATACTATTATACCAAGAATTGCTTTGCCCCAGTGATGAATATCCCCTGATCAAATGAGGTCTCCTGTCAGATCTTAAAAGAGGAGACTATTCCTGTCCCCAAGTCATAAGCAGACAGTGCTGGAAGCTACTACCACATTCTCTATGGCCATCAGACTCCATCCCCTGCCAGGGGCAAAAGGGACTGAAAGGCAGGGCAGAGACCAGGTTCTCTTTGGCCATTTTTCTACAGAACAGGCAGCTTTTCTGGGATATCCCCCCTACCTGGGGGGCCAAGGGGCCAGTTTGAGAAACAGTGCTGGGAGTGCCAGCACTCAGTTGAAAAGATCAATTTTTTTTAACCCTTTCTTTTGGTGTCCTCCTATCCTTGCATACCAGAGGCAGTGCCTTTGGCACCTTCAACTTAGTTCCTGATGGTTCCCACCCCTTATAATGCAACTGCATAAATGTCTGTATGGACAGAATCTCTTTCACATACTTTACTCCTGAAAGACCAACTTCAAAGTCAAGATTGTACAATAATCCAGAAAAACCATTTAAGGGCCAGATTTTGTTTCAGTAAACCCTCTTTGTCTTAGACAGGCTTATCCTTGCAGTTGGCCCATACAGCCAAGACCTCTCTGCTCAAGAGATCATCAGTAAGATCATGGGCAGCATGGCCCATGTCTTAAAGAGCCAGTAACAGACAGAAAAAAAAAAAAAAAAAAAAAAAAAAAAAAAAAAAAAAAAAAAACAGACAAGAGAGGACCACCAACACTAGGACTCACAGATGGGAACCTTTAAAACAGACAGACCTGCATGTAAAAATTTCTTCCACTTACTTTACCTTTGACAAACTAATTCCGACTGCAAGATTGTACGATAATCTAGAAAGCTATTGAAAAGCCAGATCATTAGAGTAAAACATTGTCATTGACAGACTTATAGGCGGCCCTTTCTTCAACTCACTTAACCTGTAACAGACCAACTTCAATTGGAATATTGTACAACAAAGAAACACAGAGAGAGACAACCAGAATAGCCCCAAAACCAGGATCAACAGATGGGAACCTTTAAATTGACCAGCCAAGATCTTTACCTAAAGAATCAATGCAATACTGGTTATGTCTTCAAAGGGGTAGTAACAGATACAAACAAAAGAGACAACCAGAGGGACTTTCCAAACCCAAGGCCAACAATCAGATGACAACATAGAACAGATAAGAAGGGAGAACATATCCCTAGGTTTGCAAGTCCATGACTCCTATTCCAGTGGCACCACAAATGTCCCCAGAAAGAGGGACCAAATGTTCCCACAAAGAGGAACCAGGTGTGTGGAATCAAGGGTCTCAACATGCACACCAGGGGACTTTATCAAGTGGCCAAGGGGGGTGTGACTTTCCTGTGTTCAATTTCCTTTTTCTCAAAGTGCACCATGATGGAGTAACCTGTACCATTAAGGAGAGAAGGCAGGAGTTCTCCGAAGTGAAAGGAGCTTCTGCAACTTCTGGGCTGGTCCTCAGTCCCTCCCTTTACTCACAGGAACAGCTCCTCTGGTTCATCCTGAGGCAAACTCACCCATCTACTAAGTCTCCTGCAGTTGGCTTTCAACGATTTTGCCAGCACCATGAATCCTCAGCATGGAAGTGTGTTTCCTTGGAAATCCAGGCCTGCCCAAGAAAGCTAGAGTGGCTGCTGCTCTCAGGTCCCCTCAGGGCCACCAAATTTGTTGCCAAAAGCTCAGTCCGGGTCCCCAATGCCAATCGGATAAGGAGGATAGGGTTTTGAGAAAAAAGAAAAAAAAGGTTTATCACTCTGCTAGCAAAGGAGAAACACAGGGGCCTCCTGTCCCAATCTGACCATCAGCAGATTCAGGGGGTTTTTAAAGAGGTGATGCAGAGAAAATGAAATTAGGGAGGAGAGATCAGGAAGGAGAAGGTCAGGGAAAAGAAGGTTGGGAAAAGAAAAAACATGCATGTTTCAAAGCAACAAGGTATATAGTCATCATCTAGTGAACCACTTTTACTCTATGACCTAAGATAGACCAAAGCATTTTCTAAAATCCACAGCTATTATGGTTTGGATCTAACGACCTGTTCCAAAACTTCACGTATTAGATAGTATAGGAATGTTCATAGGTGACATGATTAGACTATGAAAGCTATGACATAATCTTCAATGGAATAATCTGTTTAAAATTTAATAATTTGAATGAACTACTGCATGGAAACTCTAGGTAGGTAAGACAGGGCTGGAGGAAGTAAGTCACTGGGGTGTGCCCTTGGGAATTATATTTTGACCTTGGTGCATGCTCTCTCTCCTTTAGAAGTGGGATATTTTAATCATATATATATATGTTATTTTAAAGGAAATAAGCCAAACACAGAAAAACGTGTACTGCATGTTTTCTCTCAAATGTGTAAGGATAAAGAAAAAAAAAAAGTCAACCTGAATGTACAAGAGTGATTAAGAGAGGTTGAAAGAGTGTGGGGGGCTGGGAGAGATAAGGGATAAAGGAAGGTGGGATTTGATCTGTTCTTGCTGTGTTCCTGTTTGGATATATAACACTGAATTCCATAATGTGTGCAATTAGTATATATTAGTTAAAAATTTAATTTTTTGGAGTGTTTCCTCACAGTTTTTTAAATCCATTTCTTAGGACCTGAATTATTTGCCAATTTTTTGTTGCTGCATTATAATTACACATAATAATGAGAGTTGTCATACATATTTGTACATGCACATAACATATTTTTTTAATCTGTGAATTTTAAATGGCTAGGGTATTTGACAAACTAAAGTAGAAAATTTTACAAGGCCATTATTTAACCCACGTGGCAGAGCTGACTGGTAGGGATTGTAGGATCAGACTTGTTCATAAAATCTCATTTCCAGAGATGTTTCCTTAGCTCTTTTCAACATAGTGACCTTCTTTCCTTCTCCATCAGTGCAGGAGTCAAGTTCAAAGGCCTGCACACTCTGGATCCCTGCCCTCACTCAAATTCAGGATGAACTTTACCTTCCATTTAGATTACCAATCACAGGTTAGTATTTATCTGACTATCCTCAATAAAAATCATGCAATATAACTTAGAAAAGAACTCTCAAGAGTTAGCCAAAGGATGATAGATATAAAAAGATAAAACTGTGTTTTATGATATCTTGTAAAGGAAATTTAAGTTTGGTGAGAGAGAAAGAGGGGGGAGAGAGAGAGAGAGAGAGAGAGAGAGAGAGAAGAAAACAGTGGAGAAGAAAGCAGGAGGAAGAATGTTGCATCTTCACTTATTAACTTGGAAATTTGAGCTCATATCTATTCCTTTATGAGCCATTTCAGAAAAATGTTAGACCTGAATTAAAGTATTACTAAAGGTCAAATCAAGAAGTTTTGCGAATGAGTACATAAGCATACCATAGTAGCCTCTAATGTTTCCTCACTTGGAACTTGTATATGATATTTATAGGGAAATAATTCTAGGAGAGAAGAAAACATAATACACTTAATAAAAACAAATATAAGACAAATTTATACATGCTTAGTTCAATTATGATTTTCCTCATATAAGAAATTCAGGAGAATTCATGAAGCAGGTTAGTTGCACAATTTTATGGCAACTACTAGGGGCTGTTGAACAGCATTCAAAGTTGAGATCCCTGTTTAATCTTGCAATTGTTAAAATCCTGACAACCTGGGAAACAGTAAACACAACTGTCTCCCAACAGCCAAGAGAATTTGGCCTGTTCCCACTTCTAGGAATAGTCCAAGCATCATTTCAAACAATGCCAGAGTGGATCTGAAAAGTTCTGTAGATACAGGGACAGTGCTATTATGTTAAGCTATTGTTGTCATTGTTTTCCTTTAAGTTTAGAAGCAATGTAGGCCCACCACTTTATCTCTGTGTAAACACGGTATGCCAATGAAAAGAACTTTAGTTTTTAATATTTTAAAGTTTTGAATATGTCTACATTAATCAGCTAATGTATTACATTGGACTCACAGGCACAGTAGACATTCCTGCCCCACTCATCTTTGGCTTGGTCTTCCTTTCTGCTTCACTCCACGGAATGTGGGCAGAGATGAGAGTGGGTCAGGTAGAGTCTAGACCTGAAGAGGAATGCACATTCCCCCCACCCCTCCACAAATCCCCCTGTAACCACAGGAACATATTCGAATGGCTTGCCTTCTCCAGCATGGACCCCAGAATGTAGTGTGGGAAGTCCAGTGGGAACCCAGACAAGTGAGCCTGAGGAAAAGGATTGAACACTGTATGGCACTGAGCTCTGGCGACTGATTATAGTGTTATTGTGACAATAACTGATACAAGACAGATTGAATATGAGCACAAAAAAATAAGTCTGTACAGATTCTAAAGACACAAAGACAAATGATGATCCTACTTTCAAATTGTTTTGTGATTCAGTTAGGAATATAAATAAGGAGTCAAACCAATGGAGAAGAAAAATTACAGGAAGCACCAGTGGTTTTTACCCACCTCTACTTTAACTTCCTACCCATCCATGGAAGGCGTAATCAGCCAGGTCACCCTAACACCTTCTCCCATTCCCATCCACATACTCCTTATAATTTTATCTCCAACTCAGTCCCAATTGCTGACCTTGTAATCTCCAATTTCATGCCTGTCTCTACCCCCTTCAAATCTTGTTCTTGGTTCTCTCTGAAACGTATATTAACTTTTTTTGTGGTGATGGTCTTACCTCATCTCTCTGAATCTCAGTGTCTCCTACCCATCAATTCACTTAAAGACATGGAGAAACAATTCCATGACTGGTCATTTCACTGTCACAGGATTAAGCCAAATCTCAGATTCCTTCTAATAGTTTCTACCCACATAATAATGCAAGATCAAAATTTTTATATGAATTAAATGTAATAAGTGATTTATAAAATAATATATATAATAAAATGATATAGATTATTTAATCATTACATTCAATGATTTCTTAATTTTATGCTGTGTAAAGGTCATGGTATGACATATCCATGATATAAATTTTAATAGACTTTTGTTACCCTCAAGAAACTCATATAACATTTAGGGGGAGAAGGTCATGTGCATAGCTGTGAGTGGTACAAGGCAGAGTGAGATAAGATCCAAGCGGAGTAGTTAATAAAATGTTAGGGGATTTCAGGAGGCTCTACATGGAGAAGGACTTCAGCAAATGTTGCCATGGGGGAAGTTTGTGCAGGTAAGAATTACAGAGGGAATCTGATACTTCACTTCAGTATCTCTCGGAAGACTGTTTGAAATAATGAGATTTCTATACCTACAAAACATGTTTTATTTCATTGATTGTATTTGAGTATTGTGGGTATAAAAAATAAGAGTGGCAAAAGATAGCCACCAAGGTAACAAGGCCAAATAATTACCAGTGTTTGCAGCACAATGTTTCCCTGTATGAGCAAAATGCAAATCATTCAAATACTGGTTTAGAAAAGATTCTATTAACTTAAGAAAGTATTTCATATATGCTTTTTTATAAATAAAATAGCATTTTTAAAATTTTTTTTTATTGTAAACAAATGGGATACATGTTGTTTCTCTGTTTGTACATGGAGTATACCATTTGTGTAATCATAAATTTACATAGGGTAATGTTGTTTGATTCATTCTCTTATTTTTTCCTTCTCCCCCACCCCTCCCATCCCTTTTCCCTCTATACAGTCCTTCCTTCCTCCATTCTTGCCACCCTCCTTAACCCTAACCCTAAACCTAAACCTAACCCTAATGCTAATCCCTCCCACCCCCCATTATATGTCATCATCCACTTATCAGTGAGATCATTCGTCCTTTGGTTTTTGAGATTGGCTTATCTCACTTAGCATGATATTCTCCAATTTCATCCAATAAAATATCATTTCTGAGGAAATATTTAGTTTAAAAGAAAAACAACCTCATCCATATCAGAAAATAATGGCAGCCATTCATCAAAGTCAATCTTCTTACTGCTTGCTGGCCAGGATGATTAGATCAGAGCATATGTCTAATGTGATTAAGAGCTAGTCAGTGACATTAGGAATTAACACTTTTATAATGTTGTTCATTGTTCTCCTCTCCTGCCTATTTAATTGAAGTGAACCCAAAAGAGAGAGGGGAAACAGAAAAGATTAATGATACTGCTTCCAAAACAAATGATAAAAATCACTTGGATGGGGTCATTTAAAGCTGAATTAGACAAAACTCTCTAGAATTTACCACAGGGATCCTTCATGGTAAGAGAAACGTAAAAAAGTAATTTAACTTAAATGAGTGTATTTACATTCTTTAAACTTTTATGTAAAAATATAAAAGTAATTTTAATTTTGATATTATAAAAATACAATGATATAGTTTATTTTGGTTTATTTTTCTTAAGAGATGTAATGAAGAATTCAAGCAAGGCTAAATGACTTGCTCAAAGCCACAAGGTAACCAAGGGAAAAGCTGGACAAATTAACTGAGGTAAAGTTCCTAGGCCCCTAAGACACTATATAAAATGTTTTGAGTCCTGCACACCACAGACCTGTTTTTCAATGTTCTAGAAACATGTGGAGATGATGATGTAAGTTTCACAGATAAAAATGACAACTTAAATACACTTTGATAAATTTGTGGGAATGGATAAAAATAATAAAGGAGTAATTTAGCGTCAGAGTAAAATTTTCAGTTTACAAGACAATTTCTGATATGACAAACTTGGAAGCAGTTGTTTGTAAATGTGATGTGACATAATGGAGGAGGACTCTGAAATCTATGACATGCTGTATGAGAGAAGAAAGAAACCTTTATTGTATTAATCCACAGGAATTTGGTGTGGGGTGTATATGACTTAAAATGCACTGACAAATATAGTAAATGTTAAAATTAATGAGAAATAAAATTAGAAAATAAAAATAATTAGTGTCTACAGATAATTATAAAAGTGGAGAATTACAATAAATCTGTATACAAAATTAATGGGTATATTTATGCTAGTTAATATAAATATCTAGCATTTACTGAGAATTAAAAATGTTCTAGGCAGTTTAACATACTTTTAATATCCTGATTCATTGGATCTTCATAATATCCCTAATCAGAATGCTTTTATGTTCATTTTGCAGATAAGACAACAAAGGCATGAAGAGAGGTAATATTACTTGCTCAAGGTAACTCAGCTGGTAAATGTGAGACTCTAGTCATGACAATGATGGTCTCTCTTGTAGGTGAGTACATTAAACTCAAAAGTAAAACATTTGCCTCCACTATTATTCCATTCCCTAAAGGTTATACTTGCAGCCTCCAAATAAAAACCTTAAATTACAGTCAACTCATGAGGGCTTGATTTCAGGATCCTTGAGAAAAGCAAAATCTGCAGATTCTCAAGTCCCTTATCTAAAATGGTATAGAGCTTATAGATATCCTCTCATACACATTAAATCATATTGGGATTACTTATAATACCAAATAAAATGTAAATGCAAAGTAAATATTTGACAGTATCTACTGTCTAAGGATTAATGACAAGATTTTCTTAAAAGTCTGCACATGTTGAGTACATATGCAATTTTTAAAAGATATTTTTGATCTGCAATTGGCTAAATCCTTAGATGCAGAATCCATGGATATGGAGGCAGATTTTATGTAGCAGATGATTTGTCTCTCTGTTTAAAATCTTCCAGTAGTTCCCTGCTGCAAGAAGAACAAAACACAAACTCTCTATGATGACCAATAAGACCCCCTATGCCTGGCTCTGCAGACTTCTCAGCCTTCTCTTACACTACTTGCCAGCCCATGTAACCCCCTCAGCTGCACTGCATGTCTTGCCAGCTGGCACACGTTTTTTCGCGTTTGGTGCTCAGTGCCCTAATCTTTCTTCCCAAGAACTTTATAATGTCTGAACATGTTATATCCTTGAATCCTGGAATTAATTTTCATCTCTTCCCTCTTGACCATATCTAAAGTACTCCCAAATCACTCCATTGTCCTTAGGAGTTCTTACTACTGCATGAAGCCATGCTATGGTTTGTTGGTATTGTTTGTTTAACATTAACATGTTCCTCATATGTCACAACTCATTAAAATTAGGGAAAGGCCTTTTTATGACTTGTTCATGACCAAGCACATACAGCATTGCCTGGTTCAAACTAGAAACTAAATATATATCTGCTATATATATATATATATATATATATGAGCAAACCACTAAATACCAAGAAAAAGAGATACCTTCTCAGAAGGATTTCCCACAGGTAACTCAAAAACAAAACAAAGGAAAACAGAAAAGCTTATTGCAGAAATACATATTTAAGATATATCTAAATTCTACATAAATCCATGATTATATGCTTCATACTGACAATATGGTCAATGATGGACTGCACATATAGCAATGTTTGATGACATCACTGCGTGAGTTTGTAGTTCCTTAGTTTGGGTAAGTACATTCTTTGATATTCGTACAACAATGAAATCACCTAATGATGCATTTCTTAGAACATAAGCTATTGTTGAATAACACATGACCATATATTCGCCTTAGCATATTAAGTCAAAATTGAACATCAAATAGCTTTTTAAATTATAGTTACAGATCCAGATAACACCTATTCAATCTTTGAAGAATGCTTCATTACTCTATGTACATGTATGATTACATAAATGGTGTGACTCTACTTCCTATACAAAGAAACGAAAGTTGTACCCCATTTGTGTACAATGAATCAAAATTAAAAGTAAATAAACAAAAGTTATAAAAATAGCCTATAATAGATGACTATACCTCAAGGTATTCATAGAGCAGTTCATTCAAAATTCAACAAAATGACTTAAATCATCTACAACGGACAAGGTACTTGCTGGTTAGAAATTAAAATACAGAACAAGTATTAGCCCTCCCATCAAGACTTTTTGTGTGGACAAAAAAAAAGTAAATAAACATTAGCTTTTATGAAAATTAGACTAAAACAAATTTGAAATGGAATTCAGGCAATACGAGGAAAATGAAAAGGGAAAATGGGTAATGATCAGAGGAGAGTACAGTTATGTGGGAGGGTTCAAAGTCATTCCTATTACGAATACCCCTGCAAGTTCTGTTTTACTACTAGTGAAATAAAATTGGAGAAACATACTATTAGCATTTAAAACAAGGTTCACATATCTTATTTCATTCAACTCTTCCAACAACTCTATCAAGGTTTCCATTCTCATTTTTTAGAAGAAGAAATGGAAGCTAACAAAGGATCAATAAATCCCTTAAGGCTACACAAAAAGGATTACTTGAGTTTAGATCTTATGGCTCTAAACCTTAATAGTAATTTTGCTATCTCATGTAAAATCAGTTCTTTACAAATAGGTATAAAAGTATATCAAAGGTCTTTGGAGAAATTGTTCTTGAATCAATATTAGGACAGTATATTTCAAATAATCATTAAATCAACAATACTACAGATCTGTATTCTGTAGTATCCTCAGTTTTGGGGGGATTTTTCCCAACTGCACTGTCTTCCCAATTACATAGGTCTATTAATTATCCAAGAAAAAAAAAAAAAAAACAGAAAACAAATAACACCTTTAGAAATAAATATTCTACGAAGTACCCTTGATTCTGAGAAGTCAAATTTGCCTGAACTCCATCAACATTGCTCAATAGTTACTTAAAATAATGATGGAATAATTATATAACTAGGAACTAAATAAAATTTCTCTCTAGAACTCTTAGATCTGTGTTTCTTAAAGTGTAGCCTTTGGTCACTCAACTTGGAATCATATGGTGTACTCATAGAAGCATAGGTTCATGGAACCTTCCCAGACAGTTGGAAAGTGGGTCACCAATACTGCATTTCTATCATACTTACCAAGTGGCACTAAAATTTTACCCTAAATTTTACACATTAAAATTTTAGAATCATGAGTTATTAGGTTTGAACCTTATACCAACCTCTTAATAACTTTTTACACTTCCTCCTTCTGACCTTTTATTTTACTTCATTATTTTATTTTAGTTAAAAATTCTCATTTGATAACCTTACAGATTTGTAAGTACAAATGAGCTACTTGGTTTTATATTTAATAGGTTATCAAAATACATGTATTAGGTTATATTAGTTCCAGCTAAAGAAAGGCATAATAATTAGAGGAGACAAATAAAATATAGTCTAAAAATGAAGTTTAATTTATAACTGAGAATATAGTCACCAAATTTGTACATAAGCTCATTTTGTTTGGCCATGAAGCTACTGCCCTTCTGTCTTGATTTAGTATGAATCCAGTTAGGGGGTATTTGATAGTGCTAACCTTCTCACACATTCCCTAAAAGATATACCAGAGAACTTTCTCTCATGGTGTTTTATTTTTCTCCAGTCCCAATTTCTATTCCCTTTTGGTACATTTTCTGCAGCAAACTCTGTTTCATACTTTGAAGAGATTGGAATGGTTCGGCTCAAGTTCTTGTTATTTTCTTCTATGCTGATGTAAAATGAAAAAAAGTTGCCAGGTTTCAAGTCTTCTCTCAAGTGATTCTCCTATGCTGGCTTCTCATTTATTTCAAAGGAAAGATGATGAACTTTCCCTCTGTCATTTTGTTCCCTCTCTCTGTTCATGATCCCACTCACTCACCCATCTCCTTAGCTGTTATTTACCAGCCCTTCTTTTACCCAACAGCCCACTGGTAGACTTCGTAATTGGACTATTGGAATATTTTCCTTTGCCATTTTTAATAGATATTTCATCTCTTACTTAAACACAAGTGCCTTAAATGCATATATTCTCTATCTCTGTACTCTTTCTGAGCCATTCAATGGACATTAAACACAAGTGCCTTAAATGCATATATTCTCCATCCCTGCACTCTTTCTGAGCCATTTGATAGACATCTCCACATAACTGTTGCATCAGTATCTCAAAATAATGTGGTGTGGTATGTCCTCCTCTCCACCCAGTTTTTCTCATATTTTCCCTTTTTTCCTCCACATTTTTAGGTGAAGAAACTTAGTTTCATATTAAGCAAATACAAGATTCTTGACCATCAAGACAGATAAGACTGCAAAAGTTCTTACGAACAATCTCTATTTCCATCAAACCCTTTCTTCCCTGAATCATTTGTCAGGTTCACCAGATCCTGTTTGCAAATCATTCCAATTCATCTGCACAAATGCATTCTTCACTTTGGATGATTCTTTACTTTGAATAAAACATCTTTTTGTTTTGTTTCATTTGACTCTCTTCTGACATAATTCTTTCCTGCATC
Source organism: Sciurus vulgaris (assembly GCF_902686455.1). Lineage (NCBI taxonomy): Eukaryota > Metazoa > Chordata > Mammalia > Rodentia > Sciuridae > Sciurus > Sciurus vulgaris. The sequence continues at coordinate 76,838,022 of NC_136463.1, forward strand.
AGTGATTGACTTCCACCCCTCCACATTTTGACATAGGCAACTTCTGTTTATCCTCTATTTCAAGGTCTTTTTTAAATGCTTTTCCTTATAAGAAGTCTTCTCTGAACACTTTAGTTGGAGTGTTCCCTCTTCTCAATTGAAAAAAATATAGGAATTACTTATTGCATAATATTATATGCCAAGTTATTTTTATCCATTAAATACAAGATTTATCTTCTTTATAGAGTTGTAAGTTCTTTACACATTATTAAGATCAATAATATGTATGATATGCCATGTAGCAAATAGATCCTCACAAAATCTGAAAAAGATTTGACACTATTCCATATGTGCATATATACATATATATGCAGAATATGCATATATATATACAGAGTAATGTACACCGAGAGGTGTATGCATATGTAACCTACCCAACAGCTTCTGTTTCTTACATAGTGCACTCAATAAATCAATAATTTTTTATTAAATAAAGTGAAAAAGGAATAAACATTGCCTCACTAATCAAAATACCATCATAATCATTCATGTTAATACAACCACCTAATAGTATTTTTTACCATTTAAGAAAACAAGTTCAATGTGGTTTATATCATGCATCCTTCAACCAGATTGTAAATTCCTTATGGTGATAATTTTGTGGAAGTTTTATATTGAATAACATAATAGAAGGCAAGAATGCTCATGTAAGGCACTAATATTTCCTGTACTCTGATCTGCTAGTATATATTCTCTCCAAACTGTAGAAGGTTTAAAATATTATTTGAAATACTGAATCCACTACATTTTCTTTATAAATTAAATCCATATGAAACTTCACCCATTTGGGTTTCTGTAATAAAATAGCATGAACTGGATAGTTTGCAAATAACAGAAATTTATTTGTATGGTCTAGAGAGTAGGAAGTCTAAAATCAATGCAAGTTCAGTGCCTGGCTAGGGTCTACTTTCTGGTTTATAGACAGAACCTTCTTGCAGTGTCCTATGTGCTTTAAGGGGTGAGGGGTTTCTCTAGGTTTCTTTTATATGAAAATTCAGCTGCAGGTTGGATGCACATTGGGAGGTGCTGGTAGTCTAAAGGAAGTGGGCGCTAGTGGGAAGTTGTCAAGTTATTGAGGTCGTGCCCATAAAAGGGATTGTGGACTTCCCCTCTCTATTTTCTGACCATGCTTTGTCACACACTTTCTGCCATTGCTATCCAGCATGAGCCAAGAGGCCCAAAGCAATGGGGGCCCACCTATCTCAGGCTGGAACCTCCAACACAAATAAAGTCAAATAAAACTTTCCTCTTTGTAAGTTAATTATCTCAGGCATTTAATTTTACTAATGGAAAGCTGACTAATACTAGCGTTAGTCCCATTCGCGAAGGCTCCACCCGAGGACGTAATCACCTCTGAAGACCCCACCTTATAAGGCCATCCCATTGAGGTTTAGTTTTCAAGATGTGAATGATGGGCGCACAAAATACTCTGAGCATAGCAATATAATAGAATATTGTTAATATACTTATGTTTTCCAAGGAAAGGGAGGCAAAATTGTGAAAATAGGCTGAACAACTAAGATTTAATTATGTGTTTTCAAATATCTCAACAATCTTTAACAACGTTTTATTTTGAGCTAACCCATCATAAAATAAAAAAGAATCACACTTTATCCAAATAAGAAAAATCAGAATGCAGATCCCTGACAGGGTGCTCTTTGCTTTATAGTGCATTTTCTTGATTTGTCCCTTTTAAGTGAAATACACTAAGACAGAAACCTAAATGTGTTCAGAGTCAAAGAATAAATTTCACTCAGATGTTGAGCAAGGAAACCTAAATGGAGGAAGTGTATATGATATTTATATAATAGAGTCTTGAACTATTTTATAAAATTAAGAATTGCTTTGTGAACATGCATGCACGCACATGAGCGTGCACACACACACACACACACACACCACACAGGTGTGCCCACGCCATGCTGGCACACACCTGCCTGCCCACTAGCCACCATATGACCTTGCTTTCCTTTTGCCTAGATGTCTTTTCCTTTCTTAACTTTTTCCCCTTCCTGTTATTCCTTTTCTCTCTGTATCTTTCTCTTCCTCTCTCCTTTCCTCTCCCCCTTCTTTACTTTTTCATTCTTCTCCCTCTGCCTTTTGGTCCCATCCCTCTTTTTCCCCAAATTGTTCTTACCTCTCTCACCCCTTTTCTCTTTTCATCACTTTCTTTGATTTACCTCTAAAGGTAACTCTTAATTTCTTTCTTTTAAACACACAAATCTAGACACAGATACATCAAGATGGATCACAATTCAAACCTACAATATTTATTGCTGATGGTTAACAGGCATTATCTACTTATAGTAAAATAGAAAGGAAAGAAAAAAGAGCCAGCAAGAATCCTTGAAGTGAATGCTACATGAATCAAGATTCCCTTCAAATTAGTTGTAATAGGTGAGCAAATACATCAAAGAGAATTTCAAGGAGACAAAGTAAGTTTGCTTTTCACAATGCTAATAGACAAACAAAAATCCTCTGTTCATTTATTTCTGTACTTGAAACATAATTGATGGCTGCAAGTCTAATATTCATTAGAGAACTGAACAAGGCAGGAATGGAAAGTTGATGGAGCCCACAGATCACACCCATTAGGAAGTGTTAGAATCAGCCGAGGCAGCAAAAGAAGAAGAATGGGCACAGAGAAGCTCTTCTAATGAATAAAATATGAAGAACTTTGCAATTACACACACCAGAGAGAAGTGGCCAGAGGATCATCAGCATAATGACAGTAATAAAAATAGGATTTCATGCCTGTATCTCCTATTTCATATCGCCAAGTCTGAATAATATTTATTAACCACTCTTCTGTTTATGATTAGTTGCAGGGAACATAAAAAAAAATAGAGCAAGGCTACAGATTTCCTGCCTTCAAGGATTTTCTGTTCCATCATGGCCTGCAAAGGTCATTTAATTATTCTGAAAGTATTCCACAATCAGGAAATAGATGAAAGTGATAATTTCGGTTTTTGAGCAGTAATATACCATTTTAAAGACTGCTTTACATGTTAAAAAAATTAGATTAAATGACCAATTGATGTGATTAATTTTATGTGTTGATAAAATGCAATTTTCTAAATAGAAAGCTGAAAACATGGGCTAGTGTTTACTCAGGACTTATAATGTACTGTTTGGTATGTTTCCACATCATAAAAGGTAGAGAGCAAGAAATGAGGCTACAAGAGATTAACCATAAGCTACATAAGGGCATGGATAAATGGTAATCATTATGTTCCCAGTATATACAAGACAACCAGTAATTCTTCAAATAATAACTGAATGAATAAATGTGCATAGATACACGTGCCTATGCACAGGCATATGCACATATGTGTAAACCTATACACAACATAGAACTTTTTAAAATAGATCCTTTTTAAAAGATGTAGTGGCACAAATAATTTTAATAACTCTATGAATCTCCAAAAGATGATTTGTTTTACCTAAGGTTTAAGATAGGATTATTACCCACCAAAAAAAAAAAAAAAGGGAAAGAAGAAAGAACCCAAAACTTTACTGCTTATATCTAGGCATACACTCTTTCAGATAACATGGTGCAGGATGGCATGCATCACAAGAAAAAGCTGAGTGATTGAAATATAACTTGATATACTACATTAGTCCTAAACTCTGATGCTGGCAGACCTATTCCTTGTCTGCCATCAGGGTGCACCATTAACAGAAGCTGCCTTCTAGGATCTCAGTCAATAGCAGCAAGTCAATTAAAGGACCTTTCAGTTAACAGACTTATAACTAATGCATTGCTGGCTGGCTGCTCTTAGGAGTCTGGAATCAAATTAGAGAGATGAGCACATTACATAAAAACCAAAACAAACAAAAAAGCCCTCTGAGTGTTAACAGGTTTCTAGAACAGTACAATTAAAGGTGGATCTAAGACCTAGGACTCATTTGTGTTTATGTGAAATATATCTCAAAACAAAGGTTGTTATTAGGTCCTAAGTATCTTGTTATTCTGAGTTGTGAATTACAACTATCATATTTCATCCAAAACAATGAAAAAGGTTGCCACTAGTAACAAGAGGAATCATTATTTTATATATAACTAAGAAAGAAAAAATTAAAAAAAATAGTTCAACAAAGATACATCATTGATTATAAGATCCATTCTAGCATCAGATGTATTAAAAATGCAAAATGAAATTTGGTTTCAACTGCATTTACATTTATGGTTAAGCTTTTTGTGGCTCCTCTGTTTTACCTATTCAGGTATATTACTTAATATTTTGTTGTTGGTGTTTCTAATATACTTAACAAGGACCAAGGGTGATGTCTATAACAGAAAAGAATAGCAGCAAATCTATCAAGATTCTGTTAATAATTTCCTGTGAATAATAACCACTGCTCAGTTTGAATTAGACATTAATACAAGTATTTCATGAAGATATTTGAAGACTACAGTTCTCAAATACAGTTCTCAAATCAGCACCTATATGTGCTGATTTCAAAGGGGGCCCTGAGATTTTTCTGATGCTCTTCAAACTGGGAGGTAAAGTTCATGTCTCCTTCCCTAAAGGTGACTGGGCTGGTAACTGCTGCAGTCAGCAGATCAGGATAGAAGTGATCTTATGTGACTTCTCAGGCAGTGACCTAAAATGTATGGTAAATTCTGCTACTTCTAGCATTGTGATTTCAGGAGAGATGTTTGTTTACTACATCCTGGGAGACTGAAATGCTTTCCCTCATATATGCCAGTAAACAAAATGAAGAGGTCTTTCCAATACTCTAAGGATATTTGGAATTTCACACTAGATAAGAAAATAGTTTAACTTACATATGAGATTATAAATTATCCTTTGGTTTGGTTTGCAAATTAAATTATAAAAAATTACCCAACTATCTTTTTGTGCAGTTACCATATTCCAGAACAGGCTCATTAAGAGGAGGTAAAGGGTCTTGTAATGATCTTAAATGTTTTAATTCAATATTTCTGTACCTCAAATTTTATTATAAATATATCTCTTTCGTAAAGCTTTCTTAGATCATCTCAGCTACCAGGCATTTGGAATGCTTTTGAAAAAAATTAACATGTAATAAAATTCCATATTCAAAGGTATTTTAAGTTCCCTGGAAAAAGGAACATTATTACTTGAGTCTATTCATAGATTCTATTTGAGAGGATTTTCAATAAGAACATAATCCACAAGTCTGAACAGATCAATGATGAGTAAGAAGATTGAATTGGTAATCAAAAACCTCCTAACATTTAATACCCTGATCCCAAAGCCAGACAAGTACAAAAAATGATAGGCCAACATCCCTGATGAAAATAGGTATAAAACATCCTCAACAAAATACTAGCAAACTGAATTCAACAGCACTTATAGGAATTGTACACCATGACCCCTTTAGTGTTAAGGATGGTTCAATAGACACAAACCTATACTTGTAAGATACCACATTAACAGAATAAAGAATAAAAACCATCCAGTCATCTCAATGGATGCAGAAAATGTTTTTGAAATGTATTTTCAACATTGTCTCATGATTAAAAATTCTCAATAAATTATGTATATAAGTAATGAACCCCAACACAATGATGGTCATATATAACAAGCCCACAAATCACATCAACCTCAACAGTAAAATGTTGAAGTTTCCTCTCAGATCAGAAATAAGACAAGGATGCCCATGGGGTGTGCCCACTTCTATTCAACGTAGTTTTTGAAGTCCTAACTAGAGCATTTAGGACAGGCAAATAATTAAAAAGCGTTTAAATGTGAAATGAGGAAGTAAAATTGTCTTTTTGAGGATAAAATGATCTTATATTTAGAAAACCTTAAAGACTCCACCTTTCCTCCCAAAAAACCCTTTAGAACTAATAAGTGAATTCAATTCAGTTGAAGGATGGAAAATCAAAATGATGAAAATTAGTAGTGTTTCTATATGTTCATAACAATCTATCTGCATAAGAAGTGAAGAAAACAATGCCACATACAATCACATCACAAAGAATATAATATCTAAAATGAATTTTTTCAAGAAAATATAAAACATTGGTGAAAAAATTTGTAAAGGACACAAATACTTTTAAGATCTCTACTATTCAAAGTTCTCTGTGGTTCCAATGTAATCAGTATTAAAATTCAAATGCCATTTTTCACAGAAATAGAAACAACAATTATAGTATTTATATGAAATCAGAAAAGATCTCAAATAGCCAAAGTGATCTTCAAAAAGAGCAAAACAGAAGCCATCAAACTTTCTTGATTTCAAAATATAAAGTTACAATAACCAAAACAGTATGGTACCAGCATATAAGTAGATATATACTTCAAAGGGACAGGATAGAAAGGGCTGAAATAAATTCATACATTCACAGTTAACTGATCTCCAACAAGGGTGCCAAAGACACAGGAAAAAGAAAGAATAGTTTCTTTAATAAAGGGTGTTGGTAAAATTGTACATTAATAAAAAGAGCAGGAAAAGATTCAAATTCAAAATCTGAAGTATGGTTTCTATTGAATGCATATGGCTTTCTTATCATCAAGTCAAGAAGTTGAGGTTGTATGGTATTTGGAGATAAGGGTTTTAAAAAATATTGGTTAAAATAAGCCATTCATATGGGGCCTTAATTCAAAATAAATGGTGTTCTCACAGGGTCTGTTTTCCAGAAATTGCCCAGGTATGTGCACACAGAAGGAAAGGATTCAGCAAGGGGGCACACACCTGCAAGCCAAGGGGAGAGGCATCAGAATGAGAGTCCTATCAATACCTTGCTCTTCCATTGATCACCTTTGAGGACTAGGAGAGAACAAATGTTTGTTCTTGAGCCATCTAGTCTGCAATATTTTGTTATGGAAGCATGGGTGAATTAAATCAGTACAGTTTAGGAATCCTCTGGAATTTTGAGAATTTTATATTTTAAGATATTCAAAATGCTGGGCATAGTGGTAAATGATTGTGATCCAGGCAATTTGGGAGACTGAGGCAGGACAATCTCAATTTCAAGTTTAACCTGGGCAATTAAGTGAGACCGCCTCAAAAATATAAATAAATAAATAAAATGATTGGGGATACTGCTCAGTCATAGAGTACCCTGGGCTCACTTCTGTTTCTCAATAAATAAATAGTCCAAGATGTTGAAGGGAAACTGTAATCGCCCTTAATTATTAAGAGGAATGGTAGTATTCATGAAAATGGAGCAATAAAACTTTAGTTTGCTGGTATATTTTCAAAAGATTTTGATGTCTTCTGTAGTTTTTGTTTATGCTTTATTTGTCTTACTGTTTTCTAAAACCCTACATTGAATTCTTAAAGGTAAACAATGTAGAAACCCAGCCATTGTAAGTATGCTGAGCTCTGTCTAATGCAGTGTGGAAAGGGAACTGAACAGAGGCAAGGATGAGTGATGGAGAATATTTCCTCTGTCCATTTAATGAGATTTGCCATTTTATATCTCAGGAGGTAGATTAGTGTTTGGAAAGGATGGAAACTGAAGCAGAAAAATGATCCACTGAGCATGGAACAGCATCATTCAGCTTTTCAGGGAAGAAAGCAATTTGTACCCCCGTTAAGTATAAGTTGAGTATCCCTACTTCAAATATCAAAAATAGAAAATGCACCAAAATCCAAAAATTTTTGAGTGTCAACATGAAATCACAAATGGAAAATATCACTGCATGGAATTTTGTTTTATATGGAAAATTATTAAAAATATTATAGAAAAGTACTTTTGGCTATCTATATAAGATATGTATAAAACATAAATGAATTTCATGTTTAGATGTTGGTACCTCCCAAGATATTGCATTATGTAAGTATAAATATTACAAACTCTGAAAACAAAACAAAACAAAAAAATAATTTGAAGTCTCAAACTTTCTGGTTCTAAGTATATCAAATATAGAAGTATTCAACCTGTACATTAAAAATAAGATTCCTGCCTCAGTCTCCCAAGTTGCTGGGGTAACAGGCATGTGCCACTATGCCCAACATGTTGGATATCTTGAAACTCAAAATTCTCGAAATTCCATCCTCAGTGAGATCTGGGAAAAATATTAACTAATGAAATTTAGTGTTCTCTTTTCATAACTACAGGATTATAAGTACACAAATGTTATCTTAAGATAAAAAAAGTACAACAAATGTATTTACTCTAAAATATTGGTTTAAAGTTGCCATTTTACCCTGGGTGTGGTAGTGCACACCTGTAATCCCAGCTACTCAATAGACTGAGAGAGGAGGATTGCAAGTTCAAAGTCAGTCTCAGTGACTTAGTGAGGCCCTGAGTAACTCATGGAGACCCTGTTGCTAATGAAACATAAGAAAGGGCTGGGGATATGACTCATTTGTTAAGTGCCCTGGGTTCAATTCCTGGTACCAAACAAAAGTTGCTATATTGATTTCTAAATGGTGTGTTTTGTATTTTTAAGGCTTTTAGCCAGACTTGCTCAGGGAAAATAAAATTTCTGACTCTCTTTTCTCACTCTATGTCTACTTCCCCTAAAATTGATCTCAAAATAATAGAACCACTTGAAAATTTAAAATAATCTTCCAAAAGTGCTTTTCTGAGTCATTTAAAAATTTCATTTTTAAAATTAGAGTTGTCTCCGGAAATACCATTGACTACTACATTATTTCTGGTTAAGTCAATTGTACACTTGAAACCAAATAAAACAGAATGGGACCTGTAGAAGCAACCAGACATGAGGTGATTGCTGCTTCAAGTAGAGAATAGAGAACACGTGTTTCCACAAAACATGGAAAGGAGGAAACCACTGAGTGTTTCAACAGTTTTGATGGCAATGTTTGTAAGTTAAAATCCTTCAGATACATATCATGAAAATAACTAATAGATTAGTCAAAACAAAACTTCCAGGCAAGGAAAAGCCCCTTCTCATGGTTGAAGAAATTGTAGCCCAGTAAAGGGAGTCGGTGTTCAAGTGCGGGGGCAACAGGAAAACCCAGATATCTTGGGAACAATGAGGACCAGAGGGAACACCAAGTTCACAGATAATTTGGAACTGAATCAGAGTCTTGCTCCCATTCCATTCCTACTGGCTAATTTAGTTTTCCATTACTGCTAATTGATCTTTGAGAAAACATCAGTAGCCAAAGTATTCACACTTCCCTTCTGTCCCCACAATTCTCCAAGGAAATTATTTGTTTCAGGCAAAGCAAACTACAAATATTCTATCACCAAAATTGTGACCACTGAGATTTCCAAGACTAATTCAATTATTTCATATCACAATCATAGACATACACTCACTTAAATACTTGATAGTAGTTAAGTAAGATAAACTTTCTAGGGGCTGTTTGGCAATATTAAAAGTCTTAATAATCTACTTCTAAGGAAATGTATTAAAAGTTCTTGATAAAAATATTCATCATGGCTTTACTGAGACTAAAAGAAAGTTAAAATTGAGATATAATGCCAGTGCCTTCAAAAAACTATAACTTAACAAAAAGAATTACTATTCAGATGCTAAAAATTATCTTCCACAAGAAGTTTTCCAATTATGTATGGTGAATTTGCAACTCAAAAAAAAAAAAAAAACAGCAGATGTGATTTTAAACTCTTCTATTTTACACTGAATATCAGAACAAATATCATCTCTATCCCCAATCCCATAGTGAACTTGTTATTGGATCAGCTGTTCTTTATATACATTCATTATATTGCCTTTTAGACTGTAAGTACCCAGAGACAAGAACGTTAATTACATTCATTGTACGATCATTTTTATATCAAACACAGATTTAAACACCTGTGCATGAACATTCCAGGAGATAATGAACAATTACATTTTTCTTAAACATGTATTTCTGTTGATAATTGTAGGACGTGATTTAGATATTTGATCATTCTATTTAATCTTTTCAATATCTTGTAAAGAAGTTTTATAATACTCAATTTATAGCTAAAGAGACTGAACCTTGGGGAGATTGAACAACAATTACATCTTGGGTATATACAAGTTGAAACCCAAAATTCATTTATGTTTCATATATACCTTCCATGTAACATCTGAAGGTAATTATACATAATTCTTCTGTGCACATGAATTTTGACTACAACTGGTCACATGAGGTCAGGTATAGAATTTTCCACTTGTGGCATCCTATTGACACTAAAATGTTTTTAATTTTGAGGATTTGGGATTTCAGATTCCTATGAGTAAAAAAGAACCTAAATTGAAGCCTGACCAGGTCATCCTCTGTCTATGCTGTGCTCCATGACAAGGCACCGTCTTCTAATCCAAGGGGGGCTCAGTGGTTTATGTTTAGTGAAGTCACTGTCTTGACCTTGATTAAGTCCATGGCATTCCTTTTAGTCACCGGCCTTGTGTCAATTCCTTAATGTAGCCTTGGTCCAGCAAATTTATATACCTGGTCCCTGAGGAAATGGTGTGTGAAACCCATTATACCAACAGGAACATTTCTGCATCCCTGATCATCACCACTGTTTTAACAGTACTAGCACATTTAAAGATAAAACCAGGTGTATTTTTTGTTTTCCAATAAAATGGAGGTTTGGGTTTTTATTTATTTCCCTTTGATAGTTTATGCCATGACACATCATGACACAGTTGGAAAATGCCAAAAAAGATAGAGAAGGAAAGCAAGGGTCAGAGATATTCACTGACAGTAACCTATATTAAAGAGGTTTTTATTGATTTTTACTGATTTTTCTACTATTTTCTAGGTAACAAGGAGGACTTAAAAAGTGAAAGTAGGAAATGTCATCTTTTCTCATTATAAATCTCCATATCGGATAGCTTTTTTAGACACACAGGTAGTAATCAATGCACAATAACATTTTATCTTTGTATTTTTATATCTTCAATTTAAAAGTTTCATATTCTATATTTCATTTTGTAAAAACGTTAGAGAATTGGAAGGCTGGGTATATAGGTGAGATCAATTAGACAGTTCATCATCTCTTAAACAACTATGACTCTTCTGTGTTATTTGGTGTAAATATGTAAAATAACTGATTTTAGATGTAAAATAAAGGTCATAAATCTACCCATCCTGTGATTAGTGTTGTTCACATGTACATGGTCAAATGTTAATATTGTTTTGGAAAGTGGATGAGCAATTTGGAACTTTGGGCATCCCAGGCCATAAGGAGTATCTAACTTTCATTAAGAATCTTTCTGTCCTTTTTGACTCCTTTATAACACTATTAGCTAGGTGTAGTGGATGCCTGCAAACACAGTATCTCAGGAGGCTTAGGCAGATGGTTCACAAATTCAAAGTCAGTCTCAGCAACTTAGCGAGACCCCATCTCAAAATAAAAAATAAAAAGAGATGAGGATGTGGCTCAGTGGTTACGCACCCCTGTATCTTTGGTACCAGAGTGTACCAAAAACAAATCAACAACAACAACACCAAAAAAACCCCTGCTGTATATTTATATCTATAGCTTTCAGATAAACAATCAAGGGTTTAGAGGAAAAAACTCAACATCCCTCTTTGAAGGTAAAAACAACCTGTGAAAATTCCATCCTCACTTCCCTTTACGTTTCACAGTTCATTCTGATCAGAATGGATTACACTGTTGACTTCAGATTTCCCCAATATTCTGCAAAAATTGGCATCTATACACAAGCTGCAGCAAATTCACAAGGTTGTATTCTTCAATTTCAGGCCCCTATATTAAATGCACTAAATTAGAATTTTTGAAGACAAAACCCTGATGATTCTTATACACACTATGATTTTTGGCAACACTGGCAAGTCAATGCTTTTACATATACCTGAGTTTTGATCTATTTAAACCAATATTTACAAAATGCTAAGTTCTGAAGGCAGGCACCATGTTTTCACAGGATAAAGTTCACCATTCCACCCTCTTCAAATATCCCCTGAGTATTAAAGCGACACAAATCCCACGGTTTCACTCCGAAATGAAAATCTTTCATAGAACAGAAATTATGCCAAGGTGGCAGCATGCAGCCTCCGATCTCTGATATGGCACGTCACAGCAGGCCTTCCCCTCTCCTCTGTCCCTTGGAAACACCATCACAAAGCAAATCAAATTGGATTCTAACCATTTTAATTTTCTAACCTACCCTGGAAATGGCATCATTTGCTATCATGGTTAAAGGAGATAGTGCTCCTGATTAAAATAATTACATAGCAGGAGCTTGGCCAAATGAAAATAAAGTGTGGGGGATGATAATGAGAGATTAAGAACTCTGTTCAAGAGGATAAGCACCCAGGATATTAAGGCAGAGAGTGATTATGAGTAACAGGCAGGAATTAGGCAAAGGAACACTTGCATTGCATGCCACAGACATGTTGCCAGACAATCATGTGTTAGAGGTAACTGATTTCCCAAGAGGTAGACATTTGTCCAGAGGTTGTTGGACATAACAAAGAAACCAATGGCCTAATTATATTTCTACTCATCCTAAATATGTGCCATGCCAGAAAAATCTATCAACTAATCAATATCTGTTTACCATTCATCTCATAGTTACTCTAAAAAACATGTGTTTTCATTTTCTATTCATGTAGGCATTCCCAATATATGGAATACATCTACACACATGGTAGGTATTTGATTTATGGAAAAAAATCATAAAGATAAGATTTTTTCACTGCCCTTAAATTTCTTGCAGTCTAATGTAATTATAAAGCAATATTGATATGATATTTTATAAAAGATATTTAGAGTTTTCAGGTATTACATAGGTGAGAGCTTCTACTACTAAACTATTCTTAAATCTGATTTTCTCAACAATTTCGCACAGGGAGGTTTTCTATAACTGAACTTCCAAATAATAAATGTGGGTTTTTTTCATCATACATTTTTAAGAAATATGATGATAGTAATGTATTGGGATAGAAAGTTTTGAACTGCCCCAGGCTTTGTTAAATAGAAGATAGTCCTGAACATTCAGAATCATTACTATCAGCAAAAATTGTATATACAGGATTTATTTAAGTATCTAGAGATATTGCAATTTATTTTTGTTTTTAGTGCTTTTTAAAAATTATTTTGAAAGTGGTCATGTAGGGGGCTTGGTAGAAATGTGAAGAGAATTTTCAAATAAAGGACTGTCAACTGGGAAGAGAATAAAGGGGAGAATTAATGGAAGAGTGTAGATGACTTTTCAGTGTTTCGTTTAAAAATTTAAGTAATAAAAAAGAAACTAAATCAAAGGACATCTGGCCTTGAAGTCACACCTTTGCCCTAATTCATATAAACATACTTTTCAGCAGGAATGGTCTTAGATGAGTTGTAGACTTGTATTTTTGGTAGGTTCTGGTATATTTCAATAGAAAGTCATTTGGGGTATTTGCTTTTTTGTATCTGCTTATTTATTTACATGTTCATCTTTTGCTACCAGTTGAGGTGATGAAAATCTGTAGTTTTCCCCCCATATCTATTCTCTTTCTTTTTATATCAATGGTATCTTTAGAAGAGTATGGTCACTTGCATAAAGGTTACATTCTCAAGTCATATTTGTTTCAAGGAAAAGTCATGCAGCTAAATTCTGTCCAATGGCACATGAATAAAAACAATGTGTGTCCCTTACAGGAAAGGACCAACGTCCTTGTTACTGCTCTGCAGCCTTTTGCAACATGGCGGGTGTTCATCTAGGATCATAACAGGAAAAAACTTCAGATTCTTGGGAACAAGAAAATATGAGAAAGAAAAAATTCTGAGCCAAAATAACCCAGGACCATTATGTGTGAGACACACATATCTTATGTTCAAGATATTGCTGTGTTGACTCTTTATTTCAACTGATAAATGTGTTTTCCAAGTAATAGAATTTAAATGTCAGGTGAGCCACGTATCATACCTGACTTATTTTTGCATCCTCCACAAGGCCAATGCCTGATAGATAAAAATGCTAGAGTAGTTGAAGCCAAGGACTTAGTATTCATATGGCATCTGCCTCTGGAAAAATCCTACAAAGTTCATCTGCCTTGTGCATCTGACCTAGGATCAAACACACTGTATTTCTGGCCTCCCTAGCAAGAGCAGTGCTATTGCCTCCTACTACAAGGCTCTGTTGCCTTCTTGTATCTAGTAGCCTTGTCTTCTCTTGTCCCCTATATGAAATTGTATTTTATAACTTGCCTTAAAAGTTAATTAATAAAATTGCTGGAGTCTTGTTTAAAAGGTCAATGAGGTATTTTCTCTAAGTCAGGAACAGTGACTTTGCAAATTTGTCTTCACAGTCCAGAGGTTTTTCTATATTTTATCTGCATTATAGATTCTTCATTGTTTGGGGGAATTAAAATCTCTGTTTATTTATATTTATATCTACATGTGATCCTAGTAAAATTATATATGTGAATATATTTATAAGGGTCAAGTATACATTTAATATGTAAAATATAATTTATAATATAAAGCATAATATAAAATTCACACATTATGCATTACATTATTATTATATAACGTATGTATTTCTACGGTTTGAAATATACATTATATTTCAAAGTTCACGTATTGGATATTTACTCCCCAATGCAACAGTGTTGAGGGGGGACCTTTAAGAGGTCATCAGAGTTTAGCTCTCATGAATGGATTAATGTTCTTATTACAAGGATGGATTTGTTTATAAGTGAGCTAGATCCCCTCTTGCTCACATTCTCACACATACATAAGCTCTCCTTCCCTTCCACCTGTTCTCATACAATAGTGCAAGAAGACGGCCCTCATCAGATTTCAGTGCCTTGATCTTGGACTTCACAGCTTCTAGAACTGCAAGTAAGTAAATTTCTCTTCTTTGTAAATTACTCACTTTCAGGTATTGTATTATAGCAGCACAATATAGACTAAGACTATTTCTTATGCTCACAAGCAGTATTATATTCCAGATTCCCTGAATGTGTGACTGCTACCTTACTTTGAAGAGACAGTAGCTTTACATAAATACCAATAATAATTCCTGGATAACAACTTGAAAACAACGTTTTGTTTTTTGAAAAGGCACCATTCCTAAGGAGAGAAGTCACCTGAAGCACAGCATAACACTAACTGAAATAGATCTCTTGATTTGAAACATCTGCTTCTTTTCCCTAGCATTTGAGAACTGGGGAATGAGCTGAGAACAAGGTCCAATTATCAGTGGTACTACATTAGCATTTGTGTTTATCCTAGAATCCACACTGCTTCAAAGGAAATTGGAGAAACTAGATGAATAAATAATTGCATAGTGAACCATTTAAGGGTGTTTGATTTGGGGAGGCACACTTTATTCACGGTTTCATTAAATATGATTATTAAAACCTTTTAGGCTTTAAGTAGTTAATATTTTTATCTAAACCTGAAAGTGCAAAGGAGAGTTTCTAAAAGCTCTAACTTCTATGTATTAGGTATGAATTACTTAAACCAAAAAATAAGTCAATAAATATTACAGTTACTTGTATGTTGAACCATGTTCTAAAGTAACAACAGTAATGTCACATCATTTCCACTTCAAAATTTAATCCATTTTCAGTAAATGGATGGAACTGGAGACTATCATTGCTAAGTGAAATAAAGCCAATCCCAAAAAAACAAAGTCCAAATGATTTCTGTGATATTTGGATGCAATCCCACAAGGGAGGGTAGGGAGGGAAGAACAGAAGTTCATTGGATTGATTAGATAAAGAGGAATGAAGGGAAGGAAGGGGGGATGGGAATAGGAAAGACAAAAGGATTATTCAGATATAACTTTCCTTTGCTCATAAATGAATACATGACCAGTGTAACTCCACATTATGTACAACCACAAGAATGAGGTCCTAACTGGAATGGGTTGTAGTCCACGTATGTATGTCAAATACACTCCACTGTCATGTTTATCTAAGAACAACAAATTAAAAAAATTCTTAGTAAAAAGCATTCCAGAGACAATGAAAGGTGGGGCCTTCTTCCCCCATAGAAAACAATGCTACAACTCAATAAGGATGCAATCTCAATGAAAAAAGAGGTGACTTCCACATAGATCCTCTCTGACCCAAGTGTTTTCTTCTCTACTAGCACTGACCATCCAGATAATTGGAGCAACCCATTTATCTGCCACATTTTTAGTGATTGACATTAATCCTCTGTATACCATGAGCCCCAAACATCATGAACTTCCCGTGTACTTGCCACAAGAATCAAGGATCAAGGCAACCACAACACTCTCAGAAAATACCCTAAGAAAGTAAAACCCAGAAGTTCTGAGTGTCATAATTAGAAAACCACCCTACTTAAAATCTGCGAGGGGTCACTTATTAAGTAAGGATGTAGCAGCAGTCAATAACCACAGGGTGCATGAACCTCTCTAGGGAGAAAACAAAAATAGCTGGAGCTGCATTGTTTATTATTGTAGACCTGAGGTCATAAATGGGAGCACAGGCACCATAAAAGGCAAATTAAAGGGAAATAGTTCAAACACGCACACACCCCTCCTCCCACAATGCACTTACACACAGTTGACTCACAAACACATGTCCTCATTAAGCTGGTTTCTCTGGTAGGAGTTACACCAGCCTCTCCTCACTCCCCAGGTGAGTGATTGACCCTTTATATGGGATCCTGTATGCTGAACTTATGTTTCTGATCAACTGTATTATATTTCACTACCACTATCTATTTTGTTTCTCTGTTCCTGTACCTGGAGACACAATGACAATACTTTTTTGTTTGTTTGTTTTTTATGTATTCTCTTTAATTTTGATGTCTCAAGTACCTCATACATAATGTGTGGTTAATTGAAGGTAATTACATAAAGTAAGGAACAATTCTGACTGCTCCCCTATTCCAAGATGAATCCTTGAATTTCACCAACTGTGGATGAGTTTGCTGAGTGTAAGTTAAACAAAACAGACGTAGATTATAAGAAGTTAAATTAGGAAATTCTATTCGTCTGTGATGGGATCTGTTTCTGAGCCAACTCTAAATGTTATAACATTTCTTCTAATACATAAATACCCAATTTCAAATGCTTTCTTCTCATTAATTTCTGAGCTTCCTGAAGGTCCCTGTATATATATAGTCTTTCAGTGGAAATGTACATTAAGTATTTATAAAAGATACACTATGAGCATATAGATGGTTTATGCACAATAACTGCCCTGAGGGAGCTTATACTGCCCTGGAAAAGAGGATACTTAGAAATCAAATGAAATATGTCATAAGACACGGGACACTCTAGAAACAGAAATGAAGTTCATCAATCTCGTCATGATACCAGAGAAGAAAAACTAGAGAAAATTATATGTTAAGCATGTTAAAAAAAAAAAAAAAAAAAAAGAGGCAAAGAATATATGTATAAAAGTCAAGGGATAAAATATACTGTGGCCTGAATTGAATAACATTAAACCATAGAGTAAAAGGATATAAGTTTTTCTGAAGTAAGGTGATAAGTTGGGCCATCAAATGAGCCTATGTTCCCTGATTCAGAGTTGGAATTTCCCCTAGAAATCACAGTGAGGCCTTGACTGACTTGCACCAAAGAAGTAATGTGATCAGCTTTGTAATTTCAAAGGGACCCTTTGTCATTTCAAAGGTTGCATAATAGAGAGGAAAGAGAGAAGAGGAACAAGAATGGAAATAATGAGAGCATCATCATGTAGTCATAACAAGAGAAATGCAGCAGACACTTTACAGCCAAATGATCTGCTTGAAATGTTTGTGTTCCTCCCCATCCAAAATGATTGTAGGCTGACACTCTATCTCTTAATGATGTCAATGGGATTCAGGTTCTTTTGGAGGCAATGGAGTATCTAGGGCTTTATTTTCATGAATGGAATTAGTACCCTCATAAAAGAGGGCCTAGCCAGACCACTTGCTTTGTCTCTCTTAGTCACAGGAAGAAGGTGGTATCTATGAGTCAAAAAGCAAGCCCTTGTTAGACCAAATATGCCTTAATCTTGGACATCTAAGCCTCCAAAATTGCAAAAAATAAATTTCTGTTGTTCATAGACCAGTTTATGAAAACTTGTTATAGCAACTAGAATGGACTCAAACACTACCCTATAACACTCTCTGCATATCTTCCTCTTATGCCAATAAAACCCATATTTGGTAGGACATAGGAGATAAGATTAGAACTCTGAAATCAGAAAGCTTAAGTAGAAATTCTTTCTTCTTATTCAGAATCCTTACCCTACATTTTAGTTCTCACTTCTGTAAATCTTGGTTAATAATGTAATCTACCAAATATTGATATTATGAGGATTAAATCATGTAATATGAGTACATACTTAGAACAGCATTGGCCATGTTCAGGTTTAAATATAATTATTATTACTATTGCAACTACTACCTCACTTTGGTTTATGGATCTACTATACATGAGCCTCAAGAAAGTTGCATCCCAAAAGAATATTTCAGTGTGACTGGTCTAAGCTAGTCAGTATGTTTCAATTTCATTTGCAGTGATGGTCTTCACCAGAAGCATATTATATCATTATGGCTAATAATCAGTAAAAAAATCAGACCAATTTCTAAAAACGAGTTGAGAGGGAGGTTTCTGCTAGTGCATATAATTCTTTGTGTTGAGAGGTCGGAACCTCTACATACATCTGGCAATTATTAGGGCGACATTTGAGGAAAACAGTGAAAAACTTGTCTGTGAGGAAATACTGAATTCAATAATCTGGAACTGTCCAAATACAAAACTTGTTATTAACAAGAAATAAATGTCCTTATTGTTTAAAATGTTTTTGCATTGTTGTCTGTTCCTTGTGACCAAAAACATCTTAACTGTTACAATTTACACATAATAAGAAAAGAATGAGTTTAAAACAAAGAGATGGGCTAAAGAGGGCATTTTGAGAATAATAAGGACATAGAATATAAAGGGTTCAATGATCACTTTGATATAAGGAATTAGGAGAGAAGGAATTGGTGAACCTAACTCTAATGATTTTTCAAGAAGGAAAACTGTGACATAAAGAGATGCTAAACTCTAAGGATTTGAAAAGTGAATGAATATCCATAGAGGCAAAGAAGGAAGGGTTGGGGAGAGGAAGGGGAAGGAGAGGTACTGGGGTCTGAAGTAGAACAAGCTATATTTCATGCTTGTATAATTATGTCAAAATGGTTCTACTGTCATACATAACTAAAAGAACCAATAAAAAGAAAACAAAAAAAGTGAATAGAGAAATCTACTGAAAGAATAATGGACTAGAGTTGTTAAGAAGAAAAGCAGTAGAGAACAGTTCCCTAGATGTCAGAAGAGAAATTTTCAAAAATTTCAGAATAGATTTAAATGCACAGGAAATGAGGCTGTGTGAAGACTACAAAATGTTTCCTGTATTTAACAATGAGTTGGTCCCAGAGCAACTCAGAAATATTCTGAAGTGGGGAGAGAGTTTGCATTGCATTAAAGAGCCAGCTGGGAAGAAAAATGTGCATATTGGAAAATCTAGCAAAAAGGGTCACAGAGAAATGGAATCACATTGACCTTCATACTTTAGCCCAGTACTTGGCACATCATCTATGCTGAATAGACCTAGATAGATGGATAAATGGACAGGCGGACACACAGACTATAGATGTTAGGTCCTCTTCTTGGACTGAGAAGACTTAAACATTCTACACTGAAAGATCTAAATCTATATAGAAAAAAAATCCATTGATTTTCTATCATAGGTTGTTTACAAAAACACCTGAGAAACTCACATCTCCCTACAAGAGCTAGTTCTATTTAACTTAAGGAAGAAGTTGCAATATGGAAACTCCCAAACCAGAGGTAGCTTGAAACTGTTGCTCTCTATTGAGTTTCTAACTTTTTGTATTAATTTCCCAACAGTAAAAATCAAGAGATTCAACTTAGATGTCTAGATTTCTGGATGCTACTGGAAAATCAGAAGTTCTAGCAACACTAGACCCACATTCTCATGTTCTACTAAAGATGGATGTGGCCTTGGCCTGCAGTGGTTATTGTTCATTCATTTACCATGAATGGCAAAAAGTGGAACTATTTTTAAAAAGTTTGTGGAAGAACTGAAAGAAAAGTGATTATTTATCTTACACTTAGATCTATCAAAATTCGAAAAATTAAGAAAGCCAGTGTATATTTAGGAAAAAGAAGATACAAAAAATTTATTTCCTAAGTTTTCTGAAACCTCGCCATAAGACAATGAGATAACAGATACACTTTTAATGTCATATTGAAGCATTACTTAATAGGGATATCCAGTATTAATTTAATTCTAGAGATAATTTAATTATCTAGGGAATTAATTATTTCATTAGAGGATGTGCTTTCAATATTCACTACTGGTTGGGAACATAATATATGTTGACTTGCAGATTTTGCCCAGAAAAAGTAAAAATTATTTCTAACTGGAAAAGTTATATTTTATTGTCTTATAAGACATTATCCATTTTTTGGTGTGTGTGTTTGTTTTTGGGGGGATTCTCTTGAGGTAATGGAACTCAGTGAACTAAATGTAGCATGTTCTCCAAACTATAAAATTTTCTGTCCTTCAAATGTTCTTTGAATAAATTTAGCACCCTTCTGGTTCTTTCATTAATGGGTTACAAATTTTGAACATGTGTCCACTCTATACTTAAATGAGAGTGGCATTTTTAAGTTTGTGAAAAATGTAATATGAGATTTTTGAAAAAGGCAACCATTTTCCTAGAAAGTTACTGCTCACACACAATAATCTTTGTAGAAATAATGTCTTCGATTATGTTACCTGTTTGGCCTCTGCAGACAACTTCATTTCTGGTCCTTATTAAACTGAACCCACACACCCCCTCCCCAGGAAGTTGGCAGTGCTTAGTCAAGCTGATCCTTCTACTTACATCACAGTGTGAATGAGAGTTCTGATTGCAGTAGAGATTGCCCAAAGACTCTTGATATTCTTAGAAGCGCCTGAGGCAGAAAAAATAAAAATGAGGCTAGATACTGCCCACTTCACATTTTTGTCCAACAGAGACTCCACTGCGCACTGTGGAACTGAGCAGTCTATTGGTGCTGTGACTCAGCAAGCAGAGAAGAATTCCACCAGCTGGTCCCCCTGCCCAGGGTGCAGAGGAGAAAGAACACACTTCTGAAACTTCTCTGTAGTCAGGTAGAACCACATTAAAGAGAAACTGCACATGAATAATTGCTGATTCAACACTGTTGTCAACTGCTGAGCAATTGTGGCTTGGAAAACAGCAATTAATGTCAATGGATAATGATCACTAAATGATGCTGTGGGCATCCTCTGCACCCTAAACAAATAGTCACACTCATGCTTAAGGATAAGGTAGTGGCAAGGAAACTGTAGCATCCTTACACTGTAGAATTCTGGGAAACACTGTCCTGGACAGGATGTCTAAATTGTGGTACCTATCCCAATAATAAACAGTAGTATGATTTGTATCCCTTTGTGCTAGTTATTCCTGCTGATACCACTTTCTTCATTAAAGCCTCTTCATTTTGACTATCTGAATTAAAGTCTAGTTCATTCAGTAGTAAGTGTCAAAGAAAAAGTGTACTTGATCTTTTCATTTACTAATTACAAACTTAAAAAGCTCAATTGGAAATATTCAGATATTTTGAAAACAACCACAACCACCAAACACCATCTGGATCAGACTAGTTATTTGACATATTAATTCCCTTTTGCACACTTGAGCAGCTTATATTTATCTTATTGATAAGGTTTTTATTTTGAATTTTATCCTAGTGCCATTAATAGTATATGAAATGTGTTCATCCTTACTTATACTTCATGGTATCTAAATTGATTTGAAGAAAGCTACAATATGTGCTAGTAGTCCCAACTCCTGGGCTGGCTGAGGCAGGAGGATCTCTTGAGCCCAGGGGTTCAAGGCCATCCTGGGTAACATAGTGAGACCCCCATCTCAAACAAGAATAAAGAAGAAAAATCATATCTAAATAATAATAATCTTTTTATAAAATTCTGCTGGTTCTTGTATTATTCAGATTTTTGTCTCAGAACAAAAACCTACCATGCTTATTTTATAAAGGGAAACTATTTCAGCTTATAGAGTTAGAGGTTTCAGTGCATGATTATTTTGCACTGTTGCTTTGGGCCTGTGGTGGGGCAGCATATTATAGTAAGGGCATATTGTGGAACAAATCTGTTCACCTCATGGCCAGAAAGCAAAGAGAATAGGAAGCAGGATGAAGAATCCAGGTGGCACCTCCCCTTGAGGATATGACCCCAATGACCTGAAAACCTCCCTCTAGGCCCCACCTTCAAGTTCACTACTGCCTGATAGCACCAGGCTAGAGATCAAACCTTCAACATATAGATCTTTGGGTGCACTTAAACTGTAGCAGTTATTTTGAAGCATTTTTAAAATCCAGAATGCTAAAGAAAGATGCTTGTTTTATAGAAATAGAAAGTGAGACAAAGAAGTATGAAATTTGCTCAGTGTCATGGGCTGAGCCACTGAAGAATGGTCCCTGGAATCAAGTGCTCCCATGTTTGTGACTCTGCCCCACATGCTTGACTATGCTAGCAATAATTGGCTATAGTCAAAATGTGATTATTTTATTTGGGTGACCAATCTGCTAAATGATTAAGAGATAGCAATGACAGAATAATTGGAGAAAGTTAGGGAATTTTTTCTTTCTAACTTGGTTTACATTTTGCTCTGAATTTATTTAGATTATAGGATAATGTGTCATACTTTCTAGAGTACTTTTCTTCTCATTTACTTGAAAAAAATGGCAGTTACCCATATCAAAAAGTTAACTTTACTTCCATCATTTAAAAAAATTTTTTTTTGGTAGCAGGTTGATGCAATACCTTTATTTTATATTTATGTAATGATGAGGATAGAGCCCAGGGTTTCACACATGCTAGGTGAGCACTCTACCCGTGAGCCACAACCCCAGTTTCTCATTTCCAGTTTTGATAGGCATTTTTGGAAAAATTCAAGTACTTCTTCAACCAGTGTATTCCTCCATCCATATGTCAGGTTACCCATGGGCATTACCACTGAGCAGAGATTATAGTCTTCTCTCTTACATGTCAATGAATACTGGTTTCTTCTATCTCAGGATACTTTAAGGACCACAGAACTCATTCCAAAAAAGCAAAGAATTAATAATGCTTTGGGATAGAATTTGC
Organism: Sciurus vulgaris; assembly: GCF_902686455.1. Taxonomy (NCBI): domain Eukaryota; kingdom Metazoa; phylum Chordata; class Mammalia; order Rodentia; family Sciuridae; genus Sciurus; species Sciurus vulgaris. The sequence continues at coordinate 76,861,077 of NC_136463.1, forward strand.
ATATTATCAGATTTTCATACCAGTATAATTTTTTTCTGAAGAACACACATCTGAAATTGGTCATTTGCATTGTAATTTGGCTGTGACTGAGAAACTCAAGTCCTATTTTTTCCCTTTATTTCCAAACCAATGGACATTGCCAATACAAAACCATTTTTCCTAATATTTGATGAGGGAACACTTGCCTTTTGGAAACTCCCTTTGTTAACAATGACTAAATCTCAGATGATATGGAACAGTAACCTGGAGTTAAAGCTGCTAAGCAGCAGCATCATTCTCATGTCAAGCTCAAACCTATAGATGCTCACTGTTGTCTTCTGGTCCAAGCACCTGGGATACAGGCAGGAGAGACAAGACATGGAAATAATCATCTGTCACATTTTCCCAAGGATCAGAGGCCTGGAAGGAGATAGCCACAACAGAAGTCCACTGGGATTCTCCGAGTAAACATCACAAGAGGGTAGTAAACATGGTTCACTAATAGTTTTCTCCTTGATTACAAAGCCAGTAAGTTTCTAGGTGTGTGAACATCTTAAACTTTTGGTCAGATTTTTATACTATTCACATCCACCCTCTTTTTAAAGAATTACTTGCTATATTGAATTACATTACTCCATTCTTATTATAAAACATATATCATATCAACCCCTATTTATTCACTATTTATTTAGAGAATGCCTAGAGATGCTATTCCAATCACAGGAATTACATTCTAGATGTAAAGATAGTAAATAGTACTTTTCTTCATGAAACTCGCATTCCAAAAGGTAGAATTTACACAGACAGTGCAATCCATAAAATATATGTGTGTGTATTATATAATACGTAACCAGTAACCATATATAGACACATGCCTCCTAACACTGTTTCATTAAGGATGTTCTACATATATGACAGTGGTTCCACAGGATTATATTATTTACTGATGTCATAGCCAGTTTACTTTGTGAAAGAACACTCTAAAATGTTCCCAGAAACTATTCCTATCTTTAAACAACACATGACTCTCTCTCTACATATGTGTATATAATGTATGTATATGTACATATATTTATATATACACATATATACGTATATATGTGTACCACAATTCACTACATAATCATCACAGATTTTAAGTCAAACTTTTTTTTGCAAAATTATGAGGTATGACCATTATATGAAGCATTTTTTGTAACTGTACTGATATTACTTAAAAATCATTTATTACTAACCTCAGGTACAAGATTAGAATGCACAGGTTATTCCTGAATATACATTAATGTGATGGTGAAAATTATGCAGTAAAATATGGTATATGTGTTCTGAACTTTTGCTCAGGGCCTACTTCCCTAGAACATGAAAATCCATGTATGCCCAATTCCCTTATATAAAATGACATGTTGTTTACACATGTCCTAAGCCTGTCCTCCCTTATACTTTAAACTGTCTGTAGATTACTCATAATACTTAATACAATACAAATACTGTGTAAATAGTTGTTATACTACATTTTTAAGGATTAATGACAAGAAAAAACTGTACCTGTTCAGTACAAATGCAGCTGTTTATTTTCAAATATTTTGGATCCAAGGTTGATTGAATCCAAGAATGTAGAACCCATAGATACAGAGGACCTATGTATATGTACATAGGGCCTTCACTATGTATAAGTGAAATTATACATAGATGTGTTACAACATATGATACACAGGGAAAAGTACTATGAAAAATGGAATCAGAAGTATAAATTACTAAAGGGATGGGAAAAGAAAGGAAAATAAGGCAAGGTGATACTCAACATGGTGCTCTTCATGAGGACAAACCTCCTAGAAAAAATAATACTCAAGTCAAACATGAAGGAGATGCAGGGAGCATTAAGCAGGAAGCGGGTTTAGGCAAGGGATCACTGGTTCAGAGATACTGAGTGCAGCATGGAAGGAATAGAAAGCTTGCAACATTAACAGGAAAGGGACACAGACTTGGGGGTTGAGAGTGGTAGGAGATAGGAGGGGAGAAAGGACACAGGCAATGAGATTCTGTAGGGCTTTGTAGGCCACTGCAAAGAACCCTGAAACCAGAAGGTAATTGTAAAAATTCTAATATTTTCCCTTCCAACTTATTTTTGCCTTTGTTTACATACAGATGATCAATTAAAATTAGTTGGTAGAACACTAAACTTATCAGAGGTACCCTGACCTCTTCATTAATGACATTTTGCAATTACTTCGGCATGGTATAACACATTCTGCATAAATATACTAAGGACTGCATATTAGTCTTTTTGTTTCTTCTGATGTGTAGGCCTATGAAGTAGACATATGTCCTGGCATATTCCTGTAATAATGATAAATTGAATTTCATGATTTATGTCCAAACACTTTATATGTTTAATTCTTTTGAGGAAATCAGAAAAAAAGAAAAATTAATCCACTATACATGGGTGATCTTTTAAAGGCTGATTCAGGTGGAAAAGTCCCCCAGAGACCCTCCTGGCAGCACCTACATTTGTAACAAAGAAGGTAGGTTAGAGATCACCACCAGTTAAATCTGTGCAGATCAAGCTATCTCCAGAGCAATCTTGGTTAGAGAAGTAAATGCTGTACATTGTTATCTTAATAAGGATTTCATAATTAAAGGAATTAACAGGGAAAATACTTGATCTACTGTTCTGAATACCACAACAGGAAAAATAAAAATAGCTTGATAGGCAATGTTATCCAAATGGTGATAACTACCAGAATTCGTGAATTCACAGACATTTGCCTGTAGGGATGCAACCAGTCTTTCACAGCTGTAGATGGAAACATAAAAACTTATACTGAATCTGGTATGAATTCTTCAAACTCCACATTGTCCTGTGCACAATGATAAGAGTGTGTCATTCACTAACGTGGCTGATGCTATCAAGCACAGACCTTCTACGATATATTTTGAAACAGCAAAAATGTTCTAAGAAATTTTGATTCTTTCAAAAGAAAAGAGGAAGGAGGGAAAGAAGGAATAAAAGAAGGTTGGAGGAAGGAAGGGAGGAAGAAAGGGAGAAGGAAGGAGGAACAGAGAGAAAAAAGGCAAGTTGTGAACAAAGAGGTTTAAAAGTTTTGTTTTACTTTTAAATAACATGCATAGATGCCTATTCAGACATGAGAACAGCTGGCACATTTAACATTATAATGTAAACATCTGTTCATGTTCATGTGTTGAAATAAGCATATCAGATGTTAATGTTCCAAAAATTCAAATTGGTTTTAAAATAGTGCTGTGTGATAGCCTATGAAGTAAATGGCAAAACCAAGAAAAGCGAATAGGGGGAAAGGACAAATAAATTCCTTAACTGCACCCCCAATTCCCTTTACCACTGTATCCTTTGCCAATCATCTTAAATCCAGTGGCTTCTCCTTAATAGCTGCTTTTACATAATGGGAAATTTTGTTTCAATTCTCTTTTCCCAGGGCTGTGCAGAATTGATATAGGGCAGACATTGCTTGACATGCAATTCTCCAGTCCCTTCTGAAATTCTGCTGAACTTTCTCTTTAGAGCAAATAAAGCAGGTAAACTCAACGGCATGGAATTGGCACTATTAAATTCAGGGACATAAAATAAGGCACTAAAGGAGATAACTTCTCACTCACAAAGTCTTAAAAAAAATCCACATCCCTAAGCGATTATTTTAGTTCTTGGAGTACACACAAAGTCAAGAGTGGCATTCATGTCCCCAGTTTATTGCAAAAACCTGCACTAGCAAGAGGAGGGACTGGAGCTGGAGATATGGCTCAGTGGATAGAGTGCTTGCCTAGCATATGTAAGGCCCTGGGTTTGATCCCCAACACTGCCAAAAAAAGAAAAAAGAAAGAGAAAAAGGAAGAGAAAAACAAAAGAGGAATTGCTAATAATTTATGTAAATATAAATATATCATAATTCTGAATTCCATGATCACACACCAGAACTACTCAAGCCAAGTAAATTTTTATGACAACTAATTTGACTCCTCAAATTCAGATACTTAAGATAAATTTCTCATTTTTAGAACAATTTGGTTGCATCATTGTTGTTTTCTTCCTCTAGTTCTAAATGGATCAATGTCTCAGTAGGCGTTGAGAAAAACATTAAAGTTTAGGAAGGAGGAGAAGGGTTATACTAGGAATGTCCAGAAAATCCTAAAAAAAAAAAAAAAAAAAAAAAAAAAATCAATAGAAGTCTAGATATGTGATAAAGTATGTAGAGCGGAATATTATTGTAGAACTAAAGTAATACATTTATGGGTATTCATTATACAATTTTTATTACTGCATTTTAATTATGGAATAATGGGTTTCAGAAGGGTTATACTAGGAATGTCCAGAAAATCCTTAAAAAAAAAAAATCAATAGAAGTCTAGATATGTGATAAAGTATGTAGAGCGGAATATTATTGTAGAACTAAAGTAATACGTTTATGGGTATTCATTATACAATTTTTATTACTGCATTTTAATTATGGAATAATGGGTTTCATTGCAGCATATATGTTCATGCAAATAACTACCTTCAGGTCTGCTAAAGATATGCCTGTGGAATATTAAATACATGTTACAGAAGCAGGGAGACATGCCACAAAGGAGATATTGGTGAGTGTTCCATGGTGGGTGGTAAGCACATCCAGAAACAGTGTATGATAATCTGAGGAATCCCATTTTATGGCACAGCCTGCTCACTGAGCTTGGCTGAGTATTGACATTGTTAGGTAATAGTTATGAGCAGTAGAATGTGAACCAATAGAGAAAGGTTACAGGGGTTCTTTGAATTGCCTTTAATGAACAATCAAGTAATTTATAGAACAACAATCTGTAAAAAGGGAATAAGTTGAAAGCGTACAAGAATGGAAGAGGAAATGACCACAAACGATTGATAGTCAGATGTAGCTAGTGGCTATAATACTGGATATTGCCGAAACAAACATGTCCATTATCATAGACACACTACCTATTAGACACACTGGCTATAACATTTTGGGAAGGGCAGAGGAAGAAACAGTGAAGGAAAGAGAAAAGATGTTCCTCCATGGAAAAAAAGACATATTGGGTCTCTCTATCAGACTTAATGATGACCTGAGGAAGGATGGCAAGTCCTCAAAGTCCAAAATAGCTGGACCCCACCAACAGTGTTTATTGCAGAAATAAAGAATTTGGCCTATATCTCTCAGGAGTTAACAATGGAGGAATTCACCTGGACAAAGAAAATGTTATAGTAGCTAGGATTGATAGAAACTTATTCCCCATTATGAGATAATGGGTAAATCTTCCTGATTCCTTTGCCCAGGAAGGATTAAGAAGTAGTCACCAAGATTGTGTTTCTAGGTAGACTGATTCAGATTCAGATTCAATTTGAAACTAAGAAAACAGAAAAAAAAAAAAGTACAATTTATTGTTTATCAACATTTAGTAAAGAAAGATCAATATCTTATCTTAATCAATCTATGATGGATGACTACATCTACACATATAAACGTATGTAAATAAATATATGTGCCTGGTTGTAGTGGTATACACCTCTAATCCCAGCAGCTTGAAAGACTGAGGAAGGAGGAGCGATAGTTCAAGGCCAACCTTGGCAACTTTGTGAGACCCTGTATGAAAATTGAAAAAAATAGAAAAGTTTAGGGACATAGTTCAGTATAAAGTATCATTGGGTTCAATCTTCAGTGCTGAAAAAGAGGAAGGAAGGAAGGAAGGAAGGAAGGAAGGAAGGAAGGAAGGAAGGAAGGAAGGAAGGAAGGAAGGAAGGAAGGAAGGAAAGAAGGAAGGAAAAGAAAAAGAAAATCTAAATATATTTCTATATTATACATTAATTTAGGAATCTGGAATACATGCATATATTTTTCATTCCCTTAGGAGTTTTAAAAGCTATGAGTTTTCCAGTTGTAATTCCAAGAGTGACTATGTTAGCCAGTTTTTCATTGCTATGGGGGGTGGGGAAGCTAACATGAACCACTTAAAGGCAGAAAGGAATATTTTGGTTCATGGTTTCAGAGGTTTCAGTTCATTTCAGTTGGCTGCACTGCTTTTGGCTTGAGGTGAGGCAGAACATCATGGTAGAAAGGTGTGGTGGAAGGATCAGCTCATGACCACTAGGAAGCAGAGAAAAAGAGCAAGGAAGACACCCATGACCAGAGATAATCTCACTAGGAGCACACTCACTAGGACCCACTCCTTCAATTAGGTCTCACCTCTTATGGTTTCCTCCCATTAATGCCATTATATTTTAAATCCACTGATGACGTCTGAGAACTCATGATCCAGTCACTTCCTAAAAACCCCATCTCTGAAAAGTGCTATGTTGGGGACTCAGCATTCAACCCATGAGCCTTTGGTGGAACACTTCAAATTCAAACCACAACAGGGACTGTGGCGACAGAGGTTGGGATGGAAAGGCCAGGGATGGAAATGTTTCCCCTGCCTCTGCCTTCATGCAGATGGCCTCTCTCACCTAGATCACCTGACAGCTTTGCAGCTCCAGCATGATCCACCTCTACACACTGCCAGAAAGCAATTACCTTAAAATATAAATCTGAGCAGGTCACACTCCTTTTGTAACCCTTCCACTATTACCTCTTTCCTCTACCGAAAAAATCTGTGGCCTTTTGCGCGAGTAAAAAACAGTCTCCAGGATGAGACCCCTATGCTCCATCATGTGAGTCCCAACGTTCACCATTTGCTTCATTTGGGCTAAAATTATTCCTACTTTCTGCAAATTTATTCTCGTTCTTCCCTCCAGGGCTTGGTACACACTGTGTTCTAACACGAGCCTTCGTTTCCTTATGTAAAATAAGGATAATTAAGAGCCTATCTCATAAGGTTGTTGTAATAATTAATTAGTACAAGTGCATAAGAAGAATTTCTGTTATTTAGAAGGCAGAATAAAACAAAACAAAACAAGTAATGGTGCTAGGCTGCTATCAGATGACAGAGGTTGATAGGTTGCCCTGCTTAGAAGCATATGCAATCTGGAATACTCTTATAGAGGAAGGAATCTCTAAGGGAGGATATGCAAGCCTCATGCCAGAATGATGGAAGATTATGACAATTTTTTTAATTAAGGATGGCCTTTTAGATCTATCCATCAAATTATTCATTGACTTAAGATAAGATACACTTTGTTAGAAAAACTCAGTATTGAATAGCTGAGGATACCACTGGATTAGAAATCAGGAATTCATTCTATAAAACACCTGCACAGGGCTCCTTAATACTGCCAAAGTCATCCAAAGCAAGGAAAGTCTGAGAAACTTTCAGAGCCACGAGGAGCCAGTGGAGATAAAAAGAGCAAATGTAATGTGGTGAACTGAATGAAGTCTTGGAAGAGAAAAAGACATTTAGTGAAAACAGGAAATCTCAGCCAACTCTGGACTTTAGTAATGATAATATATTAATGGGAGCCCATTATTACAACAAATTCATCATATAAATGTAACTTTATTCATAGTGAAAACTTGGTACAGGTCATATAGAAACTCTGTATCATTGTCTTGATTTTTCTTAAGCAAAGACTAAAATGATTTTTTTAAAGTCAGGGCATCTGAGTAGTATAAGTAGACTTGCTGTTGAGTGAATGCATGACTTTGTGGCTCAGATCAAATTCACCTTTATGAGACGCTACTTCCTCAAGCAAGCAGTTGAAAGGAATGAAATATACTTTCCCACAAAGTTCTAGTTCCATGAATTTGAATAGAAAAGGAAAGACTGAATCCACAAATAATACACTACCTGTATCAAGAGCCATTCTGGGAAACTAAATCTTAATCAGAAAGTGGAGAGAAAAAGTATGTTTCATATGTATTTGTGCATGTTTTATCATTTTAAAAATAGCAGCAGGAACTGAGCTTCACCCTAGCTTGGGGGTAGGGTTAGGGTATAGCTCAGTCCCAGAACATGTGTGCAGCATATACTAGGCTCTGTGTTCAAAGCACAGTGCCAAAATAAAAATTAGTTAAATAAATAAAAATAAATAAATACAGGAGCAATACTACCACCTAAGACTCTTTTTTTTTTCTTTTTTTTTTTTAACAATCAAAGCAAAAATATATGCAGAGAATCTATGACAGTGCTGTGTCCTTTGCTCTTCTGAAACGGTCACCCCAAAGTGAACAAAGTGTGGTGCTTCTGTCCTGCACTCTGAATGCCACTGACTCAGCAGGTCCTTTAGCTCATGCAGAATAGAAATCAAACATGGCTATAAAAGAGGTTTAGTAAGAACTACGCATTGACCTGATGCACAGAGCAAGCAGCCTGACCCATAATCAGAGTGGCAAGGAAAGGTGACTGTCCCATAGGCAGAAAAGCAAGGCCATGGAGTAAAACAGCATTTATATGTTTTGTGGCTAGAAATTAACATATTCACAAACTATGCCACCTGTGCCAATTTACACACCCTCCAAAATGTGTGTGAATTTGTATTAAGTCTTTCTCCCCCCAGTTCATCTTTTAGCATGTAAATGAATTTAATGAGTATCTAAGTTACTTTCTAGCAAGCAGTTATGGTTAGACCTTTTGCACTGGTTCAATACCTTGTTGTTGCATGTCTTAAACAATAGGTGTGACAGGGGAAGGTCTTCCTACTATTTATCTCCAGCATAAACAGCAGGAAATCCTTTTCTTTCAACTGAAATTTTAACCCTTTACCCCTGTCTCATAAGGACATCTCTGGCCATGGGACATTAGCATCATTACTCTGTTGGCACAAACACCTTCCATCTGTTCTGAGTGTAGAACTCAGGTTCCTAGGATGACCAGTTTTCTAAAGAACAAGTTCTTTCCTTAATATGCTAAAATCTCCTTCACATTTGATTTAGTTTGTGAAGATGCTTGGTCTCTTTCATATGATTTGAAAATGCCTGACAGTTTAGAAGCACAAAGTCTAACAGTAGTGATAGTAATCTTCCTGTGTATAAATTCTTCAGGTACATCCAGTGGTATTCCATAGCTTGAACCTGAGTGCTAATTGCTAAATATTTGGAAATTTGGGGAGTTGGTTTGAAACATAGTCAGCATAAAATTTAAATTATATAAACTTGCAACTGGGAAGTCATATTAAAAACAAAGGGAATATACAAAACTAATAATTTTCAATGGCTTTATAACTATATGTGCTCTTGAGGCTGTGATTAGTATTACCATTTTTGTGTGCATGCATAGTGCAGGGAATCAAACCCACAGCTTTGTGCATGCTAGACAAGTGCTGTAGCACTTAGCTGCACCACAGTCCCAGGGTAGTTGTGTATGTCTTGTATAAGTGTGCAATGTGGATGGAAAACCAAAGAGCTCTGTGAACACTGCTGCACATTTCTTTCGAGCTCCACTGTCAGTAATAGCATGTTGGTGGGTGAAGTCAGCCATGGTGAAAATATTCACAGCACAGAAACTGACAAACACTACAAAGCAGGGCTTGATTCATTGCTTCATTGATTATCTAAACTTGAGAAGATGATGGAAAAAATACTAATAATACATAATAAATTCAAAAGTTGGCATCCAATATATTGTTAAATAATACACAAATAAAATGGGGAAGTATACCAGTATTCAAAAGCTACTGATTCTACAAAGACATTGCTCACATCATGGACAAACAAGTAAATTTTCAACAAATGACTTCATTTTTCTACTTTCAATTTATTCATTAATGTGAATGCAAATATCAAATGATATTCATGATGTTCATGTCAGAGCAATAGGTAACCTATCATCATCAGTTGTGATCATAGGTTGGCTATGAACATCAGAATTTGCCAAAATAATCTAATATATCCTGTGAAAATAAAATAGATACCCAGAATTTACAATAGGAGTAATATATCAATTTATTATTATTTGTCAATTGTATGCTGCACATTCTTTGCATCATTAAATTTATAATAAATTTATGTACACATAAATGCATATGTACCACATCCCAACACATGCCTTGTAAACCCTGTCATTAAAATTTACTATTACAGATGGGGACACCAAAAAATTGGGACTACATGTTGATTATACGCATTATAAAGAATGATTCCTATTTTTCATATCATCAAAACCTTTTATGAATGTTCCCACCAAAACATTTAACTATGAAGATGATTCCAAAATGCATTTAGGAAAATGGCATTTCACTATACAAAAGAATGTATTGTTTAATCTTGACTATATGCAGGTGGCAGAAAGAGATGCCAAGAGTGTGGATTCTGGAGACAGATTGCTGGGGTTCAAATCTGGCTTTTCATTTATGAGATTGCATCAGCAGACAAATTATTTGATGTCTCCTCAATGAATCAAGTAGGGCTACTAGAGATAACAAATGAAACAAAAATAAAATAAAACTATCACAACAATAGGCAATTGCTCAACTCTCAGGATTGGAAGTACACACTTGTAAAGAAATTTACCATGTGTCTGCTGAGGAGATGAAGTCAGGTGTTTTAAGGCTAAGAAGGGGAGATGGTGGAGATGCATCAAGGAGACAATGGAAACCAGAACTCAACACAGAATGAGTCCATAAATCTGAACACAGTTGAGTATAAGAAATCCCATTGCTCAGGGGTCAGGCAAGTGTATTAAGCACATCCCAGTAATAGTCTTTCAGAGTTTATGGTCCCTTATCAGCTTCTGGTAGTTAGAGCTGACTGTGTTGAAAAGCAATTTTCAAGTTGGTTGGTTTTGTTTGGTTGTGCTTTTTTGTATTATTTGGCTTTATTTTGGCATATAGTATCATGTAATATGATAATATTAGGTTCAAATGCTTTAAAATACCCAGAAGGGAAAATGGTTTCTTCCTATTGAAAACAGATTGGCCCAAGTCAGTGATGTGAAAAGACAGGCAATGATTCTCAGCGAGGAAAGTACAGCCCACTATGGCTCATCTATGTCACAGGACACAGACTCCATAGGGCTATTGGGAATAAGGCAACTAATATATACAAAGTGCTTAGAAATAGGCATGGTAAGCACTTCAAGGGGGAAAAATGGTTAGCATCCTGAGTTCAGAAAGTACTGAATAAAACATAGCCCAAACCAATTTCCCAATAGATTTGAGAAACAGCACCTCTGATTCCTCACACTGCAGAGGTTTCTCTCACTTATGATAGTCTTCAAAATTTTAGAGGTTGACCCAATGTGATCACTGTTAGACAGTTGTGGGTAACCCATGATATTTCTGGGATTTTTATTTTAAATGCTAAAGGAGAGCATCTCTAAGCATAAGACAAGAGTATATTTTTATTACAAAAGGACAAATAGGCATTTATCATGTGCCAAATATGTTTCTATTTTGTTCATCCTTCACAGAAAAGTGATGTATAGAGAGGCCTTTTCCAGCTCCATCCAGCAAATAAATGGTGAGGTCAGGATTTCACACTGTTTCTGGGTACGTCCTTGCCTCCATGTTGGGCTGCCTCCTTCCCACAAACTAAAATATGTCTGTGAAAAAAATTACATAATTCACAAGAAAAGATTCATGTGTCATGGGACAAAAAGAATTCTCCATTTCATTTCAAGAGAACAGGTGCATGTTCCCTTTGGGGGATAACAAGGAAAGGCTGAGAAGGACTAAAAGAAGCTAAACACAGAAAGGTCCTACTTATCAATGAGAACATTCCTCAGAGACCACTGAAGCTTGCTGCTCTGGCTTTTAAACAGTACATTTTTGCATTCCATTGGCAAGGACAGAAGACAAGGCTTAAAGCAATTCTAATCCCATCACCTGCCCGTAGTTAGAAAATTTTTTTTTTTTTCTTTCTCTTACTCTGTATTAGAATTTTCTTTTCTAGCATTAATTTACAAAAAGGGAGCTGGAGACCTAGAAAGAAATCAACCATCTACAAAGTAGTGTTTCTTCACAAGGCTTTTGGTCCTAAGAATGCAAAAGTTAAAAACCATTAGTTCTCCTAATGCCTAGACAGAGAAACTGGCACAGAGCTACATGGTCACACCAGTCATGGGACAACGGAGCCTAGACTCATGGGGAAGGGAAATTGATGCTGTCTCTGTGACAGAGCAGTAGGCACGTACAGGAATTGAAGGGAAAGCTGATGGCCACTTTTGTGGAAAACTTTCCAGGGCGCTTACCATGTATATTACATAATTGATTGTGAGATACTTGTGTGTGCAGAGGTTCATAGATCATAGAAGATCATGGTCTAATTGAAGTAAAATGAGACAACTTAGTGCAAGAAATAGTAATACCTCACTTAAACATCAACTGAGCTTTGAACAGGTGTCAGACACTAGAACACCAGAGTAGAGAGACAAAGCTCCCTCTTGGAGTTCATAACATGTTATGAGATAGATGGCTTAAAGAAATTTCAGAAATATTATGATTTCTAGTTTTGAAATATTAATAAGAAAACAACCATAGGAGCACACTTGGGAGAGGATTTGAGCCCAGCAATGTTAAAAGAAACTATGAGGAAGAGACAACTTTAGAACAAAATCTTAATGAAGCAGGAGGCTTGAAGGATGGGCCAGAACAGGGACAGTGGATAAGGGATGGTATTTTAGGCAAAGAGAACAGTGTGGAAATATGAGGAGACCAGAAAAAAGTTGGTTGGTAGAAGAGTGGCAAAACAGCAGGAGTTGGACTGAAGGGCTCAGGAGGTAGCAGGATCAAAGAGGTTCTTGAATGACAGGTGAAGAAGTCTGGCATTTACCTGGTAGCCAAAAGTGATCTGATGCAGCATTTCAAAATGGCAAGACTTTAGAAACAGCAGAGAATAGAATTTGGAGAAACAAAAAATCAGAGCCAAGGATATCAGGCTTTTACAGTATTGCAAAAATAGATTAAGGCAAAAATAGATTAAGACTTAGAAAAAATAATCACATTGCAGAGATTTCTGTTTATTTGTGCCACTCACTGAGGGAAAAACTACTCCACGGAGTTGGATTTAGAGAAAGAACAAGGCATAAGGAAGAATGTTCAAAGAAATAACTAAAGTATGTTGACTTGTAGGAAAACCACTTGACTAAATGGCATTCTGAGTGAATCTCAAGAATTAACTTAACCTTCAAGAATTGAATGGTTTTAAGTTTCTATAATAGACTTTTAACTGAAACTTAATACATTCTTAATAGATGTAGAGACTTTACTTTTACATTTTCACCTCAATCTTTTACATATGTTTTGAAGCATTGCTTGTTTCTTTTCAAGTTATACACATAATATATATTCATTCTAGAAAAATTTTCCAGTGAATGAAGACTCATGGAAAAAGGAGAATGGAAGGGGAGACTAGAGCTTCCCCTTTCAACCTCTCTAATGCTTTTCTCCTTTACTCCCCCTTCTGTTCATTTGTAAAACTGTGAAGATTCATTGTCATGTATTGGGCCTAAGAAGGCAACTGAAAGAAAAGAAATAATGCTAATTTTGTTTCTTGCAGAAATCTCCTGCTAAGTGCTCAGAGCAAATCAATTGAACCAAGAAGGAAAAGACGACGGGGATTGTAAATTGAGATTGCAGGACTCTGACTTGGTTTGTAGAGATTCTGAGACTCCTCTGGTTTCCCTGCCTCTCCCAAATACACATACATACAAAAACACATACATTTACACATACACACACACACTCACATGAATTCACATCCCACATGCATGTTCACATATATACACACATGCACATCTGTGCCTGAATAAGAACATGGGTGCATCTACACATAGATGTTCATGCATACCCCTATAAACATATGCACTCATGCACTATGCACTTGCACAAACACACATGCATATATGCACAATGCTTTTTCATGTATACGAATGTCCCAGTTATTTCCCTGATTATGCACCTCCTCCTTTTAGTCTGACTAAATCCTACTCATTCTCCAAGACTTGCACGACTCAATCTTGCTAAGATTCCATTCCTTGGGCAAGTCTCTATACGTACCTCCATCCCCATAATGGTTACTTTGTTTAATATTCTTTGTTTATAAATTTATCTCTTCCCTACCTTGTGAGTTCCTGGGGAACAAAACTCTTCCTCACCATTATATCTCCAAGTATTAATATAAAACTAGGTAAAGAGTAAGTGGATGATAAATAGCAACTGAGCTGGGTGTGGTGAAATGCAAACGTAGAATTATGATGGTCCTACGTACAATGATGGGACTGTCCCCAAGAGCAGGGGGAGTGACAAGAGTGGCAGTGGCTCATGTAGGAAAACCAAACTAAAGAGAACTCTTCATACCTCAAGTGTGTGCATTGTTCGTGTGTAATTATCTAGCTGCTATTATCAAATGCATTATAGCTAGATTCAATGTTTTCCTCACCTTTTATTTTTAACGTATTTTACAGCTCTTATAAGTGAATTACTCATAATACATTTAAATGGATATAAGACAATTGACCTTGACTGCATGAGGCACCTATGATTTCACCCTATAATAATTAACTCTCAGATATGGACTATTATTTAAGGGTAATGACTTTTCCTCCATTTGGCAGTGTATTGTTATTTAACAGTTTCATCTGATTCTATATTTCACACCTCACTTTGTAATTTCCCCTCAAAAATCTAACACTTGTTAGCTAACTGCATGTTCCCATCTGAACTCAGGGTCTTTTCATTCACACAAGGAGGTCCCTCCTCTTCAATTAATTGCATTATCATTTAGTTCTTTCATGAAGTTAACATTCTAAGGCTTATCCTAGAACCTCAATTTCTTCTATCTGACTCACATCTTGGCACTCCCTTCTTCATAAATTGATATGAAAGTTTACTGACATTTGTTTTTCCCTGAAATTTGCCCCCTTGATTATCTCAGACACTGACAGTGTCAGAATCAATATCTCTGCCTTAGACTGGGGCACCAGGCTTTAACCTATCTTCTTGCCTCACTATTTCCTTTCCCTTTTGCTGAACACCACAACAAAGAATTCCAAAATACAAACCATACCATGCCTTTGACTACTTAAAGCATTCAAACACACCTCCCTTCCAAATCCCTCAGCATTTCATTTGCTAGCAAAACATAATATAACAGGCATTCTGGAAATATTATTACCAAAAGACATTTCAATCAAACCAGTGTCAAAGCCTGGGTTGGCGGTGCACACCAGGGGTCACAGCTACTGAGGAGGTTGAAACAGGAGGATCCTTGGGCCTGGGAACTCAGGACCAGTCTGGTCAACATCATAAGCCCTGGTCTCAAAAATTAATTTAAAAAATTCCAGTTAGGGAACTTTGTAGCTGATTGTGGTGGCAACCAATTTAAAATATGAGATTTGGGATGCAGATTTATGGAGAGATCATAGCAAAGAGTGTCTTAAGGTGTAATGTCTTCTCCCATAACTACAAGAAAAAAACTAAGGTCTAGAGAGTATGAAACCTTGGGAGTCCAGTGTGTTTGTCAAGAATATGGATGCTTCCTCAATGTGTACATCATCCATTCAGAATTAGTCCTAGTAAACTGGACTTGAACAAATTATTTATTTTTTTGAGTGATTTTTAATTAATGTCTGCTTTATTATAAGCAAACAAAGAACAAAACAAATCTAAGAAGATGCTATATTTCCAAACATTTTAGTACTTTAATTGTATGTATATGGTTAATAATTATATATGATTCTTCTGTCACCATTAAAATTAGGACATCTGCCAGGCATGGTGGTGCATGCCTGTAATTCCAGCAGCTCAGGGGGCTGAGGCAGGAGGATCATGAGTTCAAAGCCAGCTTCAGCAACTAAAGGTGCTAAGCAAATCAGTGAGACCCTGTCTCTAAATAAAATACAAAACAGTGAAGGAGATGTGGCCCAGTGGTCAAGTGTTCCTGAGTTCAATCCCCAGTACCCATCACCACCCCCCCCCCAAAAAAACAGGACATCTGTTGAAGAAAATGCCTGCACTAAAGAAAAAGAAACCATTTGTCATTGTTGGTTTTTATAGCTCAACTGAATCTTCCTATCTCCAATTTACAGACTTCTCCATAGTTTCACTACACAAGAAGTACCAGCATATCTGAATATAGACACTGCTTCCTGTGATTACCAACCACCTTTCACATCAATATTCTCTAAGCACTCCAGAAGAACTTAAGAAAAATATAATTCTGGGTTAAAAGGAAACTCATGAACCATGATGAAACTTACAGAGCTGTTTTTTTCAGATTAAAAAAAAAAAAAAAAAAAAGATAACCTCTATGGGATCCTGATGAGCATTAAGAGTGCTATCTAATGAAATTCTGAGTAAGTGTTGAGGCATATCTGCCTGTTAGCATTGCCCACAGCCATCTGAACAAACTGAATGACCATTAAAAAAAGAGTTGCATGTAGGAACTGCGCTAGCTCCCACATGAGCCAGATCCTTTTACAATGTAGTGTTGGAGTTCATCAGAAGAAGAGCAGGGGCAGGACATTTTTAACAGTTCTTAATTTCACATACCATGATTTGAAAGACACAGATATAGAGAGTCTTACTGACATAGCGAGCTCTGCCACTCCCACCAGGGAATCATTCAATCAATGGCATGCCGCATGTGGAAGGCACGTGGCTACCCATTCAGTCAACCCCTATCCCATCAACTTATTGGCTGGATCGCAAAATAAATTGCAAATGAAATCACATTACCCACCACTCAAATGTATCCACTCTCAATGTTATAATGGTGGTGTCCAACATAGTAGCTGCATAAGGACATTAATGTAAATTTAAATTTAACTTAATTAAAACTAAATAGAACTAAAAATTGAGTTCCTCATTCACAATATTTACATTTTAAGTGCTACATAGTTACATGTTACCAGCAGCTGCATGGGACAATGTGCCTGTAGAACATTTCTACCATTGCTGTAAGTTTTATTGGACAATGCTGATGTAGAGAATGTATTAGGATTTGAAATAAGTCATTTAAAACTTTAATTTTAAAATCTAAATTTTCAAATTATTTCTCATAATTTCTGGCATTTATAAACCTAAGTAATTATGCAGATTTTATCTGAGTTTCAAAACTCAGAGTCTCATTATACTGTCATGTGACAGACCACTCCCAAAATTTTGTGACTTTAAAAAACTATTTTATTATTTCTCACAATTCTGCAGGTGAGCTGGATGGGTCTCAGTCAGATATTTCTTTGTAGTCTTGTGCAGAGTAGAAAGTTCTAGTCAAACTTCTGCAGTCAGGTGGTAACTGAGGTTGGATGACTGGACCCCCCATGTGTGACATGAGGAAGCAACAACTGAGTGGAGTGGCTGGGGTCATCTGGAACCTAAGGAATTTCCTCTCTCTCTCTCTCTCTCTCTCTCTCTCTCTCTCTCCTATTTAACATCCTCTCCTACAGGTGTGTAGACTTCAGGGAACATTTACCACCTCCACTAGAATCACATTCTTTCATAAACTGTTCTACCATTTCAGTTCACAGTTTGCTAAATTCTTCTTAGGACTAATTTGCTTCTAGCATTCCACTACTTGTGTGTCATGCTGTCCTTCAAATATTTCTTGATTTCATGACTTCTTCTATACCACACTCAACCCAAATATGTGATGTTTCTTAAAAAGCATTACGGGGTCCTAATATGACAGTTTCTCAATTGAAGAAAGGGACCTATTAAACCTTCATAAGCTGAAAACATCCTAAACAAAATTCACTGCATACTCATAACCCACCAAACATCCTAGGTTAGCAATGCAATCCACTTTATAAAATGTCCATCATTTCCCTTGTGGTCATGATCATTGGGCTGACTGGAAGCTGCGGCTGCTATCACTGCCCAGCACAGTGATAGAGGATGTAGTATATATTACTAGCTCAAGGAAACATCCAAACTCAAAATTCTAAGTATATGTTTATCACCTCCACATCGTCATATAGTCAGAAAATCCTAAGTAAAATCACCATTAAGTCAGGAATAATCTGTATGTAATATCAGTGTACTTCTCCCCGAATAACAGCATTTAGGTGAGTGCCAGGCACAGATTAAACCATTGATAAATAAGACTGAATTGGATCCCCCTTCCATTCCAGACACCACTTTCTCATTTCCAAAGTGCATGAGTGTCTACTATATTCTAAGGTAGTACACAGTAAACTTTGTACCATATTCACCACATAATGTTTGAAGATTTTATGCCCAACTTATGTTCACAAAAAATTGAAGTGCAACCATTATGTGAGGCTATATATTTTTTAAAAATTGTGCCAATATTACTTAAAAATTATTTGTTACTAAACTGTCTTTGGTGCAAATTGGGATGCACAGACTAATTGTGAATTTACACTAATATCATGGGCAAAAAATTATGTGGTAAAATATGGTAGTTCCAGGGTCAAGGTTTAAAGTCCAGGTCCAGGTTCCATTTCATCTTATTGCTTCAAAAACAACTGTGTAGTCTTCATCATGAAATTGTGGCGATGACATCAATCTATGGAAAGTTAACTAAAGAATTAAAAATTAATTTTAAAAAACAAACAGTACTAACAGTAATAACAAAGATATGAACTCTTACAGAATTATAACAGGTAGCTTCTGAAGCTCACCTTGCTTAGGAACTCAGCATTTTAGCTCATATTCTATTCCCTCTTACTTATAGGAACACACAATTATATGTGCACACACGCACGCGCGCAGACACACACACACACACACACACACACACACTTTAGGTGTTGGGTGTCTCCAGACTCTTAAAGACATTAACCACGTAGACAAACTTGCCAATGAAGACTGCCTACATAATAAATTGTACTCGTTTTAAAAAACCTCAGTTGTAAGCAATGCAATTTGCTCTACTGAAAATCCAGATTTTAGTGATTCAGGATTGAACGCCATAAAACTGCTTTTGTTGGCAGTAAAAATATTTTCACTACCTCAAGTCATCACAAACACCAACTGTAACTATTTTTCTTTCAATGCAGAGATGCTGGGATACTCAGACTCATAACCTACAAGGAAAAAATTTTATCAGCTGCCTTAGCCTTGACACAAATATTTCTATAGGTGATTGAGATGATCTATGTAGGTACTAAGAAATAAAGTGTAAGCAGAAATGAGCCATTTTACAGTATTTATTCTGCACAGCCTCCAAAATAGTGAAGAAGGCAAGATCTGAGACAGGGAAATGGAAATAATGTGTCTTCTTTAATTTATATAAGAGGCAAAAGGGAAATGAACCCCTGCACTTTGGCAGTTGGAATTAAAAGAAGCATCCAAGGGGATTTTTCATCAGAGAGTACCTCGGCTCTCTAGTAATTTACATTTGAAGATCAAGAGGCTTATTAACCAATGTGAAGAATGTGTACCTCAGAGGTTGGATAGAAAAGTACTCAAATAAAGTTTTGATCCCCATGGCAGATATGAGGGGTATAAGTGGTAATAAGAGCTAAGAATGAACCCAATATCTGTTGAGGGCTACTACACATGCAGTGACACTCATGATTAATAGTCAAGACCCCAGGGCCAGATGTCCTGCCTCTAAGGTTCACCTCCCCCACTCACTAGGTCAATGACCTTGTGCAAGGTGTTTGACCTCTCAAATGTCACTTTTTCCTAATGTCAGAGCTACATGATAATAGATGCTACCTTATAGATTTGTGTGTGTGTGTGTGTGTGTGAGAATTAGATGACATATGCAAGCAAGTCCCTTTGCACAGCGCCTGACACACATACTAAGGAATCATAGTTATCTGTGATTAGTACTACATATATTTTTTTCTCATTAAATTGTAATAATTAAAACCATCCTAAAAGGTGATACTATCCTCATTTTACATGAAAGAAATGAAACCTCAAAAACTCATCAAATAGTTATATCTGATTTGCCAACTCTATACTTAAAGCCAGTATGGTCAATGGCCTTTTGGCTAGGAAGCCAGCTGTTTCCAGTCTATATAAGAGAGGTATCTCTCCAAGTGGAAGAAAATCACCATACACAGAATCTTGGAATGGAGTAAAGGCTGTAAGTATTTCCATAAAGCAAGTGTTCCATGGGAACTTTTGTCTAAAGAAAGAAATGGTTAGAGAAATAAGCTCTAGCATTTTTGCTTCAGTAACATGTATTTAGCATACACTTACTAACAAAGATTGCTTGCTGTGTTGCTAAAGCCCAGGAGTGTGGGTTGAGACACCACAAGCTAACAGCATTTTTCTGGCTTTGTTTGAGTGGCCACAATCCTCCACCGCAGACTGATAGTTCCTGTCATTTCAGGGACTTCTGTTTACACGTTAGCTTTGGCTTCCTTCCCCAACCCAGATTCTAAACTATGACAGTGGGTCTAATGGGCTGTTACACTTTGCTAATTTACCTATTAATTTTGCAAATGGTCTGTTTCACGGAAGATAAACCTTATCCTTTGGAAACATGACATTTCTTCAGTATGATCCAGGTTACAGGATCCCCAGGCCTTGTGCAGAGAAAGAAAATGAATTGTCTAAGGTGGCATTGCACAACTTATTACCTCCCAATGGCATCATGCAGGTGAAACAATCACTCAGTCAATAAAGTTAGGAAATAAGTCACTCAATAATGGTAGTTGCCTAACATTTTTGAGGACTGACTAGAAGACTTCTCTTTTTCTTTTTGTCATGAAAATGGTAAAAAGCTGAGTATAAATATAACCTTTGTCTCCAGTCTTCAATTTAACTTAAGCAAAGCCATAAAGATTCCCTTACTTCTGATGATTAATGAAACAGAAAAATAAACATTAATGAAATTAGTGGGAATCACCTCTCAGGTTTTCTTGTTTAAAAAGCTGCAGTGGACCAACCCTGCAGTCTAAAGTACAAATCGACACAGGGTAGAGGGAGAAGGGGGGCACTCTGAACTTCCAACAGCCGGTGTTCATACTTCAGCCACACTGTGATTATGGAAGCTCCTCAGTATTTGAGATGAACTGGAGGGAACAGCCAAGTTTTCCTTTTTGGTCTCTGAAATAGTGATTTTGACTAAATTGTGTCCAAGTAAAACACCAATCAACTACATGCCCACAACCCAACACCCCTAACATAACTACAATGAAAGCCTAAAAAATCCCTTTAGATAGATGAGAAAGTTCATGATGATCCCTGCAGTTGTTCACATAAACAAATATTTACAGAGTGATCAAAACAATTTATTTCTTTAATTACATAAATAGCTGGTATCTTATTTTCAAATCACTGAGGATCCAGCATCCTTTTCTGCAGTTGGTAAGAAGGTATAATTCATTTCAAAACTGGCCTGCATTGACAAGTTCTAAATTATAAAATCAGGAGCTGAGGATGCAACTCAGCGGTAAAGCACTTGGCTAGTATGTGTGAAGCACTAGGCTCACTCCCCAACAAAACCAAACAGGACAAAGAGCCAGGCATGGTGGCACATGCCTATAGTCCCAGCTACTCAGAAGACTGCATCAGAAGGATCACCTGAGACCAGGATTCCAACACAGCATGGGCAGTGTGAGACCATCATCCCCACATCTCAAAAAAAAAAAAAAAGTAAATAAATCAGCATCTCTTCCAAATTATAGATTAAGCACCTTGGTAAACCTATGTTCCCTCTAAAACAACAAAACAACAAAAACATAGGCAAAACACCTGAAATCAACCATTTCAGGACTCTAGAAATTAACCTCAGGCACAGTAGGAAGTGAAAATTGCCTACTCAAATAAAACTCTTAAACCTCTGGAAGATAGTAGGATGGGGGAATGTGATGTTCCCATTTGTTCCCCATCCCCAGTTCAGTGGCCCCATAACCAGAACCTGCAGTCTTGCAGACAATGGAAGATCTGAGGATGTCTGGGTCTCCATTCAAAACACCATCACAAAGCACAGTCAACATTATGTCCAAACTCACTTTTCCTTGGCAAATCTCTATTCTCACAGTGTGATCGGTATTAATTTAACTCAATGCTCAGCTGGATTGGAAAGCAAGAAGCGCTAACTCCAAGGCAGTGCCAAAAATAATAGCAAACTGCTGGCAGCATTTCAGCTGCTTAAGATTTCAATTGGAGCAAACAAGAGCTTGGTGTGGAATTCAATAGGAAATGGAGAACAAGATGGAACAAAGAAACTTTGAAAACCTTGCACATGTTGGGTGATCTCCAAGCTGCACATGGATGCAAGAATGCTCGTGACCTAGAAAAAGAAGAGCATAATTCACTTACTTCTGGCTTACTTTGAGGCCCTGCACAAAGTAAGAGATGAGAAAAGTGAAGATGTCTTACAACACACCAGAAGTTCAAAGATGCAACTTTTCCATAATTCACTTGGTAAAGGGTGAATGATATATAGGCATGGCATTTAATAGTATCTTCTGACATTCACTGAGCACTAAATTATATTAACTTAGATGTAACTTTTAGGAATTCAGTTTTAGGAATAAAAACAAAGATTTGAAAATCAAAAGTTAGCAGAAAACTCAGAGAGCTAGAAACTACTGGGAATACAGATTAGACAGAGAATGTCAGTAAATGAATAGTAGCAACAGCAACAACATCACAATCATCAATAGCAATGAGCCTTAGGGTGCAGAAGAATTGGATAGAGTTGGTACAGTATATTATCTAAAATGTTCAATGAAACAAGACACTCAATGAGAGATGAAAGTCTGCTGTACTCATATAGGAAAAAAGGAACCACCAGGAAATGTCCCTAAAGATATCCAAATATTGGACTTAGAAAAGAAGGAAAAAGAAGGAACCACTGGCCTAGAAGATCCCTAACCAGGGTGGTCCTTCGGGTGTCTGTCTGGTAAATGCAATAATTAGTCTGCCATGGTAGTTGCTCACAGGTACCCATAATGTGCCAGACTTTCTGCAAGGCCAAGAAATGTGGCGGGTGATAATAATCCATCCTTACCTCCAGGACATTGTACCCCTATAGTGTACAGTTGTAACAAGGCTGCAGAAAGTGCATGCTGATATTTCTGTAAAATAATCTAAAGGAGGCTGTTGAAGATGACAAAGGAAGAACCTAACTGATCTGAGGGTCCAGAAGATGCCCCAGAACATACGAACAGTCTCAAGATTCTGCTGAATCTTGAGGAAACAATGAGGAGTGTGCTTGACTCTCATGTTAATTAAAAATTTGAACAAGAATCTTTGAGGGAATCTGAATGGAAACAATTCACTTCTGTTTTTCCAGATGTCCTTCTGAACGCCAAGTATAATTTTCCCACTTTTTTAAAATCTTCAAAATGGAGACTGTAGGAAGCAAGGTAAAAGTGGGTTGAAGACAAGAAAGCCAGCTGCAGATTTGAATTGATACTGGACCACTTGAGAACCAGAGCCAGTCATGCATCCACGAGGAAGTACTAAGAAATGTACTTTGCTTAACTGAAACAGAAATAAGAAATGGTGGTATTTCCCAGAAAACTAGAAAAGATCAGATTCTAACTCATCATGATTAATGATGTGGGGGACATCCCATAAAATGGAGATTAAAGAGTACTTATCCTGTGACCCTCACAGGTTGCTGTGAGAACCGCCATTATGATTGCTTTGTAACCTCTGAAGTGTTTTAGAAACAGAAAGAATGAGATGATTATAGTGATTATTTCCTGTAGCAATAGAAACTCAGGTGGCATGGGAAGCTATTCCTATTTAAACACAATAAATAAGATACCTGAGTATAAACCACTGTTTTTTCCAGAGGTGCATCAACAGATGGGGCCAGTTTTTAGCTCAGCTCAGATCTTTTTGGAGACCTGTCATCTAGCAGGTTTCTTTATCTTGATTACTAAGAGATGCCTCCCAAATCAGGTATTGCATAACTCTGTCCTTGCCTGTCTTCTGTGGTTTTGCCTCTGGCCATTCATTCTCTAATGAGGAGAGTGTAGGTGGAGCTGATAGAATGTGGGTGGTGCTTCTTTGCTTTACTGCAGGAAATGAGTTGTGACAGATATTTTAAGCATTCCCTGCCTTGTCTATGTTTGGGATTTTACAATGAAAGGTGCTTGTAGAGCACTTTATTTCATAAACATTGATCGAGGTGCCTCCTGTAGTGCCCAAGCATTGTGCTAAGCTATAGGGATGCTAAAGTTCATCAAACCTTTCTGTCCTAGAGGAAGTTCATATTCTGGTGAAGGGATAGAGAAGTCAACAGTTTACAAGACAGTGGACAATCAGGATGAAGTAAAGATAAGCATGAGCAAGAAAGGAGCTTAAAACAACAAACATGCAGTCCAAGAGTAGTCAGAGGAGAAGGCCATGAGAGATTTGGGCACAGTCACTTCCTAGCCTCTTCTTTCAGCAGAGGGTTCAGAATACAATTTCTGCTTTTCTCCCCTCACATCAGGAATGTGTGGTGCGACAGTAGGCTCCCATTATAGGAGATGGCATTTAACAAGGCTGAGCACCAAATCCCACCACTAGGTCCAAAACTCTCATGTTCTGAAATTGTCTCAAGAATGGTGGGAGGAAGGCCTCCAAAAACCTGTACTTCCAAAATGATATAACAACATTGTTCAAAATGATATAAAAATATTTTTTTCAAAACATTGAAAGTCACCAAAGTTTTATAACAATGTAAGGAGCATTTGTTAGTGGGACAGAGTTGGGGTCTTTTTTGGGGGTCCTACATTTTCACTTGGCCTATTTACATCCTCCTCTTCTCAACTACATGGCAACAAAAACAACATTCTCAAGTGTGTTAGTGTAAGAGTCACTCAAGGGAGCAAAATGAGTTTGGTGCCCACCCCAAGCCCACTTCAGAAAAATTTCATTATGTAACTCATCTAAATCTTCTTGACTAGCTCCGTTTTCAGGGACTATATATGACTTGACTTAGACCTCATTCGAATGAATAGCCTTATCCCTAGGGCATTTTCTGAAAACAATCAATGGCGATTGTTTAATATTGCAGCTTCCTCAAGTAGTAATGTTGTTGACAAAGCTCCGTCCTAGTCCCCCATGCCAATCCAATAAGGAGGACAAGTTTTTAAGAAAAAGGCAAAAGAAAGTGTATTGCTTTGATAGCAGAGGAGAAAAAAGAGGACTCCTGTCCCTGAGGCTGTGATTCTGCCCAAAAGCAGGAACAGGGGGCTTTTAAAGAGGTGATTCAAAGGCTACGTTCCCCATGCTCTGTCATTTCTGAGATCTCCTGGAATACTTTGTTCCTATATTGGGTATGTACTCAGGGACATATAAATCTGCCTAACATAGGGAAGAAAGGTAATCCTATTTCCCATAGATTACAGATGGGGAGAGATTAGGAAGAAGCAGGGAGAGAGAAAGAGAAAGAAACATGTCCATATTAAAATAAGTTGAAGTGGCAGAGCAGCAAGGGCTATATTCAAAGCATAAAGTGGAACCACTGTTACAATGTAAGTTAAGAGACTAAATAAAATGATAAGAAGTTAACTGACTAACTAAAAATGATAAAGAAAACATTGAGAATAAAATGTCTACAGGTGGCTTTGTAAAACTCCAGTGTAATTTTGGGAAACTTTAGGTCTATGCACATGTGCAGGATTGTCCTCATAAAGAAAGAACTCAAAATGTATCTAGTTGACCTTGAGATTTACAGATCTGGATGTGAAGACTAAGGCACAATTGTAAACTTTTTGCATTAAAGCAATGCCCAACATACACCAGAGACTCTCAGAAAAACCTGGAACACTCATTAGTTTGGGGAAGTTAAGGTAATCTGTCCATTATTTAGCTCAAAGAATGTTAATTGAGTAGAAACTACAGTTGCCACAAATGAAAAGGACAACAGTTTTTTCAGCATTAGTAAAGTCACTAAATGAATAAACATAATTTTTAAAAAACAGTAAAAATAAAACAAGCCACTATAAAAAATTTGGAGGTGGGGAGTATAAATTAAATAGTTAATACCCTGTATCATCTAAAATTTCACATTTTTAAGAAAAAATTTGAAAGTATGGGACATAAACAGTAAATTGTGATCTATGCAGAACAAAACTCAGTAAGAACTCCCTAAAAGTATTTTTTGGTGTGTGTGTTTGTTTTTGGGGGGATTCTCTTGAGGTAATGGAACTCAGTGAACTAAATGTAGCATGTTCTCCAAACTATAAAATTTTCTGTCCTTCAAATGTTCTTTGAATAAATTTAGCACCCTTCTGGTTCTTTCATTAATGGGTTACAAATTTTGAACATGTGTCCACTCTATACTTAAATGAGAGTGGCATTTTTAAGTTTGTGAAAAATGTAATATGAGATTTTTGAAAAAGGCAACCATTTTCCTAGAAAGTTACTGCTCACACACAATAATCTTTGTAGAAATAATGTCTTCGATTATGTTACCTGTTTGGCCTCTGCAGACAACTTCATTTCTGGTCCTTATTAAACTGAACCCACACACCCCCTCCCCAGGAAGTTGGCAGTGCTTAGTCAAGCTGATCCTTCTACTTACATCACAGTGTGAATGAGAGTTCTGATTGCAGTAGAGATTGCCCAAAGACTCTTGATATTCTTAGAAGCGCCTGAGGCAGAAAAAATAAAAATGAGGCTAGATACTGCCCACTTCACATTTTTGTCCAACAGAGACTCCACTGCGCACTGTGGAACTGAGCAGTCTATTGGTGCTGTGACTCAGCAAGCAGAGAAGAATTCCACCAGCTGGTCCCCCTGCCCAGGGTGCAGAGGAGAAAGAACACACTTCTGAAACTTCTCTGTAGTCAGGTAGAACCACATTAAAGAGAAACTGCACATGAATAATTGCTGATTCAACACTGTTGTCAACTGCTGAGCAATTGTGGCTTGGAAAACAGCAATTAATGTCAATGGATAATGATCACTAAATGATGCTGTGGGCATCCTCTGCACCCTAAACAAATAGTCACACTCATGCTTAAGGATAAGGTAGTGGCAAGGAAACTGTAGCATCCTTACACTGTAGAATTCTGGGAAACACTGTCCTGGACAGGATGTCTAAATTGTGGTACCTATCCCAATAAACAGTAGTATGATTTGTATCCCTTTGTGCTAGTTATTCCTGCTGATACCACTTTCTTCATTAAAGCCTCTTCATTTTGACTATCTGAATTAAAGTCTAGTTCATTCAGTAGTAAGTGTCAAAGAAAAAGTGTACTTGATCTTTTCATTTACTAATTACAAACTTAAAAAGCTCAATTGGAAATATTCAGATATTTTGAAAACAACCACAACCACCAAACACCATCTGGATCAGACTAGTTATTTGACATATTAATTCCCTTTTGCACACTTGAGCAGCTTATATTTATATTGATAAGGTTTTTATTTTGAATTTTATCCTAGTGCCATTAATAGTATATGAAATGTTCATCCTTACTTATACTTCATGGTATCTAAATTGATTTGAAGAAAGCTACAATATGTGCTAGTAGTCCCAACTCCTGGGCTGGCTGAGGCAGGAGGATCTCTTGAGCCCAGGGGTTCAAGGCCATCCTGGGTAACATAGTGAGACCCCCATCTCAAACAAGAATAAAAAGAAAAATCATATCTAAATAATAATAATCTTTTTATAAAATTCTGCTGGTTCTTGTATTATTCAGATTTTTGTCTCAGAACAAAAACCTACCATGCTTATTTTATAAAGGGAAACTATTTCAGCTTATAGAGTTAGAGGTTTCAGTGCATGATTATTTTGCACTGTTGCTTTGGGCCTGTGGTGGGGCAGCATATTATAGTAAGGGCATATTGTGGAACAAATCTGTTCACCTCATGGCCAGAAAGCAAAGAGAATAGGAAGCAGGATGAAGAATCCAGGTGGCACCTCCCCTTGAGGATATGACCCCAATGACCTGAAAACCTCCCTCTAGGCCCCACCTTCAAGTTCACTACTGCCTGATAGCACCAGGCTAGAGATCAAACCTTCAACATATAGATCTTTGGGTGCACTTAAACTGTAGCAGTTATTTTGAAGCATTTTTAAAATCCAGAATGCTAAAGAAAGATGCTGTTTTATAGAAATAGAAAGTGAGACAAAGAAGTATGAAATTTGCTCAGTGTCATGGGCTGAGCCACTGAAGAATGGTCCCTGGAATCAAGTGCTCCCATGTTTGTGACTCTGCCCCACATGCTTGACTATGCTAGCAATAATTGGCTATAGTCAAAATGTGATTATTTTATTTGGGTGACCAATCTGCTAAATGATTAAGAGATAGCAATGACAGAATAATTGGAGAAAGTTAGGGAATTTTTTCTTTCTAACTTGGTTTACATTTTGCTCTGAATTTATTTAGATTATAGGATAATGTGTCATACTTTCTAGAGTACTTTTCTTCTCATTTACTTGAAAAAAATGGCAGTTACCCATATCAAAAAGTTAACTTTACTTCCATCATTTAAAAAAATTTTTTTTTGGTAGCAGGTTGATGCAATACTTTATTTTATATTTATGTAATGATGAGGATAGAGCCCAGGGTTTCACACATGCTAGGTGAGCACTCTACCCGTGAGCCACAACCCCAGTTTCTCATTTCCAGTTTTGATAGGCATTTTTGGAAAAATTCAAGTACTTCTTCAACCAGTGTATTCCTCCATCCATATGTCAGGTTACCCATGGGCATTACCACTGAGCAGAGATTATAGTCTTCTCTCTTACATGTCAATGAATACTGGTTTCTTCTATCTCAGGATACTTTAAGGACCACAGAACTCATTCCAAAAAAGCAAAGAATTAATAATGCTTTGGGATAGAATTTGCATATTATCAGATTTTCATACCAGTATAATTTTTTTCTGAAGAACACATCTGAAATTGGTCATTTGCATTGTAATTTGGCTGTGACTGAGAAACTCAAGTCCTATTTTTTCCCTTTATTTCCAAACCAATGGACATTGCCAATACAAAACCATTTTCCTAATATTTGATGAGGGAACACTTGCCTTTTGGAAACTCCCTTTGTTAACAATGACTAAATCTCAGATGATATGGAACAGTAACCTGGAGTTAAAGCTGCTAAGCAGCAGCATCATTCTCATGTCAAGCTCAAACCTATAGATGCTCACTGTTGTCTTCTGGTCCAAGCACCTGGGATACAGGCAGGAGAGACAAGACATGGAAATAATCATCTGTCACATTTTCCCAAGGATCAGAGGCCTGGAAGGAGATAGCCACAACAGAAGTCCACTGGGATTCTCCGAGTAAACATCACAAGAGGGTAGTAAACATGGTTCACTAATAGTTTTCTCCTTGATTACAAAGCCAGTAAGTTTCTAGGTGTGTGAACATCTTAAACTTTTGGTCAGATTTTTATACTATTCACATCCACCCTCTTTTTAAAGAATTACTTGCTATATTGAATTACATTACTCCATTCTTATTATAAACATATATCATATCAACCCCTATTTTTCACTATTTATTTAGAGAATGCCTAGAGATGCTATTCCAATCACAGGAATTACATTCTAGATGTAAAGATAGTAAATAGTACTTTTCTTCATGAAACTCGCATTCCAAAAGGTAGAATTTACACAGACAGTGCAATCCATAAAATATATGTGTGTGTATTATATAATACGTAACCAGTAACCATATATAGACACATGCCTCTAACACTGTTTCATTAAGGATGTTCTACATATATGACAGTGGTTCCACAGGATTATATTATTTACTGATGTCATAGCCAGTTTACTTTGTGAAAGAACACTCTAAAATGTTCCCAGAAACTATTCCTATCTTTAAACAATGACCTCTCTCTACATATGTGTATATAATGTATGTATATGTACATATATTTATATATACACATATATACGTATATATGTGTACCACAATTCACTACATAATCATCACAGATTTTAAGTCAAACTTTTTTTTGCAAAATTATGAGGTATGACCATTATATGAAGCATTTTTTGTAACTGTACTGATATTACTTAAAAATCATTTATTACTAACCTCAGGTACAAGATTAGAATGCACAGGTTATTCCTGAATATACATTAATGTGATGGTGAAAATTATGCAGTAAAATATGGTATATGTGTTCTGAACTTTTGCTCAGGGCCTACTTCCCTAGAACATGAAAATCCATGTATGCCCAATTCCCTTATAAAATGACATGTTGTTTACACATGTCCTAAGCCTCCTCCCTTATACTTTAAACTGTCTGTAGATTACTCATAATACTTAATACAATACAAATACTGTGTAAATAGTTGTTATACTACATTTTTAAGGATTAATGACAAGAAAAAACTGTACCTGTTCAGTACAAATGCAGCTGTTTATTTTCAAATATTTTGGATCCAAGGTTGATTGAATCCAAGAATGTAGAACCCATAGATACAGAGGACCTATGTATATGTACATAGGGCCTTCACTATGTATAAGTGAAATTATACATAGATGTGTTACAACATATGATACACAGGGAAAAGTACTATGAAAAATGGAATCAGAAGTATAAATTACTAAAGGGATGGGAAAAGAAAGGAAAATAAGGCAAGGTGATACTCAACATGGTGCTCTTCATGAGGACAAACCTCCTAGAAAAAATAATACTCAAGTCAAACATGAAGGAGATGCAGGGAGCATTAAGCAGGAAGCGGGTTTAGGCAAGGGATCACTGGTTCAGAGATACTGAGTGCAGCATGGAAGGAATAGAAAGCTTGCAACATTAACAGGAAAGGGACACAGACTTGGGGGTTGAGAGTGGTAGGAGATAGGAGGGGAGAAAGGACACAGGCAATGAGATTCTGTAGGGCTTTGTAGGCCACTGCAAAGAACCCTGAAACCAGAAGGTAATTGTAAAAATTCTAATATTTTCCCTTCCAACTTATTTTTGCCTTTGTTTACATACAGATGATCAATTAAAATTAGTTGGTAGAACACTAAACTTATCAGAGGTACCCTGACCTCTTCATTAATGACATTTTGCAATTACTTCGGCATGGTATAACACATTCTGCATAAATATACTAAGGACTGCATATTAGTCTTTTTGTTTCTTCTGATGTGTAGGCCTATGAAGTAGACATATGTCCTGGCATATTCCTGTAATAATGATAAATTGAATTTCATGATTTATGTCCAAACACTTTATATGTTTAATTCTTTTGAGGAAATCAGAAAAAAAGAAAAATTAATCCACTATACATGGGTGATCTTTTAAAGGCTGATTCAGGTGGAAAAGTCCCCCAGAGACCCTCCTGGCAGCACCTACATTTGTAACAAAGAAGGTAGGTTAGAGATCACCACCAGTTAAATCTGTGCAGATCAAGCTATCTCCAGAGCAATCTTGGTTAGAGAAGTAAATGCTGTACATTGTTATCTTAATAAGGATTCATAATTAAAGGATTAACAGGGAAAATACTTGATCTACTGTTCTGAATACCACAACAGGAAAAATAAAAATAGCTTGATAGGCAATGTTATCCAAATGGTGATAACTACCAGAATTCGTGAATTCACAGACATTTGCCTGTAGGGATGCAACCAGTCTTTCACAGCTGTAGATGGAAACATAAAAACTTATACTGAATCTGGTATGAATTCTTCAAACTCCACATTGTCCTGTGCACAATGATAAGAGTGTGTCATTCACTAACGTGGCTGATGCTATCAAGCACAGACCTTCTACGATATTTTGAAACAGCAAAAATGTTCTAAGAAATTTTGATTCTTTCAAAAGAAAAGAGGAAGGAGGGAAAGAAGGAATAAAAGAAGGTTGGAGGAAGGAAGGGAGGAAGAAAGGGAGAAGGAAGGAGGAACAGAGAGAAAAAAGGCAAGTTGTGAACAAAGAGGTTTAAAAGTTTTGTTTACTTTTAATAACATGCATAGATGCCTATTCAGACATGAGAACAGCTGGCACATTTAACATTATAATGTAACCATCTGTTCATGTTCATGTGTTGAAATAAGCATATCAGATGTTAATGTTCCAAAAATTCAAATTGGTTTTAAAATAGTGCTGTGTGATAGCCTATGAAGTAAATGGCAAACCAAGAAAAGCGAATAGGGGGAAAGGACAAATAAATTCCTTAACTGCACCCCCAATTCCCTTTACCACTGTATCCTTTGCCAATCATCTTAAATCCAGTGGCTTCTCCTTAATAGCTGCTTTTACATAATGGGAAATTTTGTTTCAATTCTCTTTTCCCAGGGCTGTGCAGAATTGATATAGGGCAGACATTGCTTGACATGCAATTCTCCAGTCCCTTCTGAAATTCTGCTGAACTTTCTCTTTAGAGCAAATAAAGCAGGTAAACTCAACGGCATGGAATTGGCACTATTAAATTCAGGGACATAAAATAGGCACTAAAGGAGATAACTTCTCACTCACAAAGTCTTAAAAAAAATCCACATCCCTAAGCGATTATTTTAGTTCTTGGAGTACACACAAAGTCAAGAGTGGCATTCATGTCCCAGTTTATTGCAAAAACTGCACTAGCAAGAGGAGGGACTGGAGCTGGAGATATGGCTCAGTGGATAGAGTGCTTGCCTAGCATATGTAAGGCCCTGGGTTTGATCCCCAACACTGCCAAAAAAAGAAAAAAGAAAGAGAAAAAGGAAGAGAAAAACAAAAGAGGATTGCTAATAATTTTATGTAAATATAAATATATCATAATTCTGAATTCCATGATCACACACCAGAACTACTCAAGCCAAGTAAATTTTTTATGACAACTAATTTGACTCCTCAAATTCAGATACTTAAGATAAATTTCTCATTTTTAGAACAATTTGGTTGCATCATTGTTGTTTTCTTCCTCTAGTTCTAAATGGATCAATGTCTCAGTAGGCGTTGAGAAAAACATTAAAGTTTAGGAGGAGGAGAAGGGTTATACTAGGAATGTCCAGAAAATCCTAAAAAAAAAAAAAAAAAAAAAAAAAAAAATCAATAGAAGTCTAGATATGTGATAAAGTATGTAGAGCGGAATATTATTGTAGAACTAAAGTAATACATTTATGGGTATTCATTATACAATTTTTATTACTGCATTTTAATTATGGAATAATGGGTTTCAGAAGGGTTATACTAGGAATGTCCAGAAAATCCTTAAAAAAAAAAAAATCAATAGAAGTCTAGATATGTGATAAAGTATGTAGAGCGGAATATTATTGTAGAACTAAAGTAATACGTTTATGGGTATTCATTATACAATTTTTATTACTGCATTTTAATTATGGAATAATGGGTTTCATTGCAGCATATATGTTCATGCAAATAACTACCTTCAGGTCTGCTAAAGATATGCCTGTGGAATATTAAATACATGTTACAGAAGCAGGGAGACATGCCACAAAGGAGATATTGGTGAGTGTTCCATGGTGGGTGGTAAGCACATCCAGAAACAGTGTATGATAATCTGAGGAATCCCATTTTATGGCACAGCCTGCTCACTGAGCTTGGCTGAGTATTGACATTGTTAGGTAATAGTTATGAGCAGTAGAATGTGAACCAATAGAGAAAGGTTACAGGGGTTCTTTGAATTGCCTTTAATGAACAATCAAGTAATTTATAGAACAACAATCTGTAAAAAGGGAATAAGTTGAAAGCGTACAAGAATGGAAGAGGAAATGACCACAAACGATTGATAGTCAGATGTAGCTAGTGGCTATAATACTGGATATTGCCGAAACAAACATGTCCATTATCATAGACACACTACCTATTAGACACACTGGCTATAACATTTTGGGAAGGGCAGAGGAAGAAACAGTGAAGGAAAGAGAAAAGATGTTCCTCCATGGAAAAAAAAAGGACATATTGGGTCTCTCTATGCAGACTTAATGATGACTGAGGAAGGATGGCAAGTCCCTCAAAGTCCAAAATAGCTGGACCCCACCAACAGTGTTTTATTGCAGAAATAAAGAATTTGGCCTATATCTCTCAGGAGTTAACAATGGAGGAATTCACCTGGACAAAGAAAATGTATAGTAGCTAGGATTGATAGAAACTTATTCCCCATTATGAGATAATGGGTAAATCTTCCTGATTCCTTTGCCCAGGAAGGATTAAGAAGTAGTCACCAAGATTGTGTTTCTAGGTAGACTGATTCAGATTCAGATTCAATTTGAAACTAAGAAAACAGAAAAAAAAAAAAAGTTACAATTTATTGTTTATCAACATTTAGTAAAGAAAGATCAATATCTTATCTTAATCAATCTATGATGGATGACTACATCTACACATATAAACGTATGTAAATAAATATATGTGCCTGGTTGTAGTGGTATACACCTCTAATCCCAGCAGCTTGAAAGACTGAGGAAGGAGGAGCGATAGTTTCAAGGCCAACCTTGGCAACTTTGTGAGACCCTGTATGAAAATTGAAAAAAATAGAAAAGTTTAGGGACATAGTTCAGTATAAAGTATCATTGGGTTCAATCTTCAGTGCTGAAAAGAGGAAGGAAGAAGGAAGTAAGGAAGGAAGGAAGGAAGGAAGGAAGGAAGGGAAGGAAGGAAGGAAGGAAAGGAAGGAAGGAAAGAAGGAAGGAAAAGAAAAAGAAAATCTAAATATATTTCTATATTATACATTAATTTAGGAATCGGGAATACATGCATATATTTTCATTCCCTTAGGAGTTTTAAAAAGCTATGAGTTTTCCAGTTGTAATTCCAAGAGTGACTATGTTAGCCAGTTTTTCATTGCTATGGGGGGTGGGGAAGCTAACATGAACCACTTAAAGGCAGAAAGGAATATTTTGGTTCATGGTTTCAGAGGTTTCAGTTCATTTCAGTTGCTGCACTGCTTTTGGCTTGAGGTGAGGCAGAACATCATGGTAGAAAGGTGTGGTGGAAGGATCAGCTCATGACCACTAGGAAGCAGAGAAAAAGAGCAAGGAAGACACCATGACCAGAGATAATCTCACTAGGAGCACACTCACTAGGACCCACTCCTTCATTAGGTCTCACCTCTTATGGTTTCCTCCCATTAATGCCATTATATTTTAAATCCACTGATGACGTCTGAGAACTCATGATCCAGTCACTTCCTAAAAACCCCATCTCTGAAAAGTGCTATGTTGGGGACTCAGCATTCAACCCATGAGCCTTTGGTGGAACACTTCAAATTCAAAACCACAACAGGGACTGTGGCGACAGAGGTTGGGATGGAAAGGCCAGGGATGGAAATGTTTCCCCTGCCTCTGCCTTCATGCAGATGGCCTCTCTCACCTAGATCACCTGACAGCTTTGCAGCTCCAGCATGATCCACCTCTACACACTGCCAGAAAGCAATTACCTTAAAATATAAATCTGAGCAGGTCACACTCCTTTTGTAACCCTTCCACTATTACCTCTTTCCTCTACCGAAAAAATCTGTGGCCTTTGCGCGAGTAAAAAACAGTCTCCAGGATGAGACCCCTATGCTCCATCATGTGAGTCCCAACGTTCACCATTTGCTTCATTTGGGCTAAAATTATTCCTACTTTCTGCAAATTTATTCTCGTTCTTCCCTCCAGGGCTTGGTACACACTGTGTTCTAACACGAGCCTTCGTTTCCTTATGTAAAATAAGGATAATTAAGAGCCTATCTCATAAGGTTGTTGTAATAATTAATTAGTACAAGTGCATAAGAAGAATTTCTGTTATTTAGAAGGCAGAATAAAACAAAACAAAACAAGTAATGGTGCTAGGCTGCTATCAGATGACAGAGGTTGATAGGTTGCCCTGCTTAGAAGCATATGCAATCTGGAATACTCTTATAGAGGAAGGAATCTCTAAGGGAGGATATGCAAGCCTCATGCCAGAATGATGGAAGATTATGACAATTTTTTTAATTAAGGATGGCCTTTTAGATCTATCCATCAAATTATTCATTGACTTAAGATAAGATACACTTTGTTAGAAAAACTCAGTATTGAATAGCTGAGGATACCACTGGATTAGAAATCAGGAATTCATTCTATAAAACACCTGCACAGGGCTCCTTAATACTGCCAAAGTCATCCAAAGCAAGGAAAGTCTGAGAAACTTTCAGAGCCACGAGGAGCCAGTGGAGATAAAAAGAGCAAATGTAATGTGGTGAACTGAATGAAGTCTTGGAAGAGAAAAAGACATTTAGTGAAAACAGGAAATCTCAGCCAACTCTGGACTTTAGTAATGATAATATATTAATGGGAGCCCATTATTACAACAAATTCATCATATAAATGTAACTTTATTCATAGTGAAAACTTGGTACAGGTCATATAGAAACTCTGTATCATTGTCTTGATTTTTCTTAAGCAAAGACTAAAAATGATTTTTTTAAAAGTCAGGGCATCTGAGTAGTATAAGTAGACTTGCTGTTGAGTGAATGCATGACTTTGTGGCTCAGATCAAATTCACCTTTATGAGACGCTACTTCCTCAAGCAAGCAGTTGAAAGGAATGAAATATACTTTCCCACAAAGTTCTAGTTCCATGAATTTGAATAGAAAAGGAAAAGACTGAATCCACAAATAATACACTACCTGTATCAAGAGCCATTCTGGGAAACTAAATCTTAATCAGAAAGTGGAGAGAAAAAGTATGTTTCATATGTATTTGTGCATGTTTTATCATTTTAAAAAATAGCAGCAGGAACTGAGCTTCACCCTAGCTTGGGGGTAGGGTTAGGGTATAGCTCAGTCCCAGAACATGTGTGCAGCATATACTAGGCTCTGTGTTCAAAGCACAGTGCCAAAATAAAAATTAGTTAAATAAATAAAAATAAATAAATACAGGAGCAATACTACCACCTAAGACTCTTTTTTTTTTCTTTTTTTTTTTAACAATCAAAGCAAAAATATATGCAGAGAATCTATGACAGTGCTGTGTCCTTTGCTCTTCTGAAACGGTCACCCCAAAGTGAACAAAGTGTGGTGCTTCTGTCCTGCACTCTGAATGCCACTGACTCAGCAGGTCCTTTAGCTCATGCAGAATAGAAATCAAACATGGCTATAAAAGAGGTTTAGTAAGAACTACGCATTGACCTGATGCACAGAGCAAGCAGCCTGACCCATAATCAGAGTGGCAAGGAAAGGTGACTGTCCCATAGGCAGAAAAGCAAGGCCATGGAGTAAACAGCATTTATATGTTTTGTGGCTAGAAATTAACATATTCACAAACTATGCCACCTGTGCCAATTTACACACCCTCCAAAATGTGTGTGAATTTGTATTAAGTCTTTCTCCCCCCAGTTCATCTTTTAGCATGTAAATGAATTTAATGAGTATCTAAGTTACTTTCTAGCAAGCAGTTATGGTTAGACCTTTTGCACTGGTTCAATACCTTGTTGTTGCATGTCTTAAACAATAGGTGTGACAGGGGAAGGTCTTCCTACTATTTATCTCCAGCATAAACAGCAGGAAATCCTTTTCTTTCAACTGAAATTTTAACCCTTTACCCCTGTCTCATAAGGACATCTCTGGCCATGGGACATTAGCATCATTACTCTGTTGGCACAAACACCTTCCATCTGTTCTGAGTGTAGAACTCAGGTTCCTAGGATGACCAGTTTTCTAAAGAACAAGTTCTTTCCTTAATATGCTAAAATCTCCTTCACATTTGATTTAGTTTGTGAAGATGCTTGGTCTCTTTCATATGATTTGAAAATGCCTGACAGTTTAGAAGCACAAAGTCTAACAGTAGTGATAGTAATCTTCCTGTGTATAAATTCTTCAGGTACATCCAGTGGTATTCCATAGCTTGAACCTGAGTGCTAATTGCTAAATATTTGGAAATTTGGGGAGTTGGTTTGAAACATAGTCAGCATTAAAATTTAAATTATATAAACTTGCAACTGGGAAGTCATATTAAAAACAAAGGGAATATACAAAACTAATAATTTTTCAATGGCTTTATAACTATATGTGCTCTTGAGGCTGTGATTAGTATTACCATTTTTGTGTGCATGCATAGTGCAGGGAATCAAACCCACAGCTTTGTGCATGCTAGACAAGTGCTGTAGCACTTAGCTGCACCACAGTCCCAGGGTAGTTGTGTATGTCTTGTATAAGTGTGCAATGTGGATGGAAAACCAAAGAGCTCTGTGAACACTGCTGCACATTTCTTTCGAGCTCCACTGTCAGTAATAGCATGTTGGTGGGTGAAGTCAGCCATGGTGAAAATATTCACAGCACAGAAACTGACAAACACTACAAAGCAGGCTTGATTCATTGCTTCATTGATTATCTAAACTTGAGAAGATGATGGAAAAAATACTAATAATACATAATAAATTCAAAAGTTGGCATCCAATATATTGTTAAATAATACACAA
Organism: Sciurus vulgaris; assembly: GCF_902686455.1. NCBI lineage: Eukaryota > Metazoa > Chordata > Mammalia > Rodentia > Sciuridae > Sciurus > Sciurus vulgaris. The sequence goes on from NC_136463.1 coordinate 76,899,117, forward strand.
ATAAAATGGGGAAGTATACCAGTATTCAAAAGCTACTGATTCTACAAAGACATTGCTCACATCATGGACAAACAAGTAAATTTTCAACAAATGACTTCATTTTTCTACTTTCAATTTATTCATTAATGTGAATGCAAATATCAAATGATATTCATGATGTTCATGTCAGAGCAATAGGTAACCTATCATCATCAGTTGTGATCATAGGTTGGCTATGAACATCAGAATTTGCCAAAATAATCTAATATATCCTGTGAAAATAAATAGATACCCAGAATTTACAATAGGAGTAATATATCAATTTATTATTATTTGTCAATTGTATGCTGCACATTCTTTGCATCATTAAATTTATAATAAATTTATGTACACATAAATGCATATGTACCCACATCCCAACACATGCCTTGTAAACCCTGTCATTAAAATTTACTATTACAGATGGGGACACCAAAAAATTGGGACTACATGTTGATTATACGCATTATAAAGAATGATTCCTATTTTTCATATCATCAAAACTTTTATGAATGTTCCCACCAAAACATTTAACTATGAAGATGATTCCAAAATGCATTTAGGAAAATGGCATTTCACTATACAAAAGAATGTATTGTTTAATCTTTGACTATATGCAGGTGGGCAGAAAGAGATGCCAAGAGTGTGGATTCTGGAGACAGATTGCTGGGGTTCAAATCTGGCTTTTCATTTATGAGATTGCATCAGCAGACAAATTATTTGATGTCTCCTCAATGAATCAAGTAGGGCTACTAGAGATAACAAATGAAACAAAAATAAAATAAAACTATCACAACAATAGGCAATTGCTCAACTCTCAGGATTGGAAGTACACACTTGTAAAGAAATTTACCATGTGTCTGCTGAGGAGATGAAGTCAGGTGTTTTAAGGCTAAGAAGGGGAGATGGTGGAGATGCATCAAGGAGACAATGGAAACCAGAACTCAACACAGAATGAGTCCATAAATCTGAACACAGTTGAGTATAAGAAATCCCATTGCTCAGGGGTCAGGCAAGTGTATTAAGCACATCCCAGTAATAGTCTTTCAGAGTTTATGGTCCCTTATCAGCTTCTGGTAGTTAGAGCTGACTGTGTTGAAAAGCAATTTTCAAGTTGGTTGGTTTTGTTTGGTTGTGCTTTTTTGTATTATTTGGCTTTATTTTGGCATATAGTATCATGTAATATGATAATATTAGGTTCAAATGCTTTAAAATACCCAGAAGGGAAAATGGTTTCTTCCTATTGAAAACAGATTGGCCCAAGTCAGTGATGTGAAAGACAGGCAATGATTCTCAGCGAGGAAAGTACAGCCCACTATGGCTCATCTATGTCACAGACACAGACTCCATAGGGATATTGGGAATAAGGCAACTAATATATACAAAGTGCTTAGAAATAGGCATGGTAAGCACTTCAAGGGGGAAAAATGGTTAGCATCCTGAGTTCAGAAAGTACTGAATAAAACATAGCCCAAACCAATTTCCCAATAGATTTGAGAAACAGCACCTCTGATTCCTCACACTGCAGAGGTTTCTCTCACTTATGATAGTCTTCAAAATTTTAGAGGTTGACCCAATGTGATCACTGTTAGACAGTTGTGGGTAACCCATGATATTTCTGGGATTTTTATTTTAAATGCTAAAGGAGAGCATCTCTAAGCATAAGACAAGAGTATATTTTTATTACAAAAGGACAAATAGGCATTTATCATGTGCCAAATATGTTTCTATTTTGTTCATCCTTCACAGAAAAGTGATGTATAGAGAGGCCTTTTCCAGCTCCATCCAGCAAATAAATGGTGAGGTCAGGATTTCACACTGTTTCTGGGTACGTCCTTGCCTCCATGTTGGGCTGCCTCCTTCCCACAAACTAAAATATGTCTGTGAAAAAAATTACATAATTCACAAGAAAAGATTCATGTGTCATGGGACAAAAAGAATTCTCCATTTCATTTCAAGAGAACAGGTGCATGTTCCCTTTGGGGGATAACAAGGAAAGGCTGAGAAGGACTAAAAGAAGCTAAACACAGAAAGGTCCTACTTATCAATGAGAACATTCCTCAGAGACCACTGAAGCTTGCTGCTCTGGCTTTTAAACAGTACATTTTTGCATTCCATTGGCAAGGACAGAAGACAAGGCTTAAAGCAATTCTAATCCCATCACCTGCCCGTAGTTAGAAAATTTTTTTTTTTTTCTTTCTCTTACTCTGTATTAGAATTTTCTTTTCTAGCATTAATTTACAAAAAGGGAGCTGGAGACCTAGAAAGAAATCAACCATCTACAAAGTAGTGTTTCTTCACAAGGCTTTTGGTCCTAAGAATGCAAAAGTTAAAACCATTAGTTCTCCTAATGCCTAGACAGAGAACTGGCACAGAGCTACATGGTCACACCAGTCATGGGACAACGGAGCCTAGACTCATGGGGAAGGGAAATTGATGCTGTCTCTGTGACAGAGCAGTAGGCACGTACAGGAATTGAAGGGAAAGCTGATGGCCACTTTTGTGGAAAACTTTCCAGGGCGCTTACCATGTATATTACATAATTGATTGTGAGATACTTGTGTGTGCAGAGGTTCATAGATCATAGAAGATCATGGTCTAATTGAAGTAAAATGAGACAACTTAGTGCAAGAAATAGTAATACCTCACTTAAACATCAACTGAGCTTTGAACAGGTGTCAGACACTAGAACACCAGAGTAGAGAGACAAAGCTCCTCTTGGAGTTCATAACATGTTATGAGATAGATGGCTTAAAGAAAATTTCAGAAATATTATGATTTCTAGTTTTGAAATATTAATAAGAAAACAACCATAGGAGCACACTTGGGAGAGGATTTGAGCCCAGCAATGTTAAAAGAAACTATGAGGAAGAGACAACTTTAGAACAAAATCTTAATGAAGCAGGAGGCTTGAAGGATGGGCCAGAACAGGGACAGTGGATAAGGGATGGTATTTTAGGCAAAGAGAACAGTGTGGAAATATGAGGAGACCAGAAAAAAGTTGGTTGGTAGAAGAGTGGCAAAACAGCAGGAGTTGGACTGAAGGGCTCAGGAGGTAGCAGGATCAAAGAGGTTCTTGAATGACAGGTGAAGAAGTCTGGCATTTACCTGGTAGCCAAAAGTGATCTGATGCAGCATTTCAAATGGCAAGACTTTAGAAACAGCAGAGAATAGAATTTGGAGAAACAAAAAATCAGAGCCAAGGATATCAGGCTTTTACAGTATTGCAAAAATAGATTAAGGCAAAAATAGATTAAGACTTAGAAAAAATAATCACATTGCAGAGATTTCTGTTTATTTGTGCCACTCACTGAGGGAAAAAACTACTCCACGGAGTTGGATTTAGAGAAAGAACAAGGCATAAGGAAGAATGTTCAAAGAAATAACTAAAGTATGTTGACTTGTAGGAAAACCACTTGACTAAATGGCATTCTGAGTGAATCTCAAGAATTAACTTAACCTTCAAGAATTGAATGGTTTTAAGTTTCTATAATAGACTTTTAACTGAAACTTAATACATTCTTAATAGATGTAGAGACTTTACTTTTACATTTTCACCTCAATCTTTTACATATGTTTTGAAGCATTGCTTGTTTCTTTTCAAGTTATACACATAATATATATTCATTCTAGAAAAATTTTCCAGTGAATGAAGACTCATGGAAAAAGGAGAATGGAAGGGGAGACTAGAGCTTCCCCTTTCAACCTCTCTAATGCTTTTCTCCTTTACTCCCCCTTCTGTTCATTTTGTAAAACTGTGAAGATTCATTGTCATGTATTGGGCCTAAGAAGGCAACTGAAAAGAAAAGAAATAATGCTAATTTTGTTTCTTGCAGAAATCTCCTGCTAAGTGCTCAGAGCAAATCAATTGAACCAAGAAGGAAAAGACGACGGGGATTGTAAATTGAGATTGCAGGACTCTGACTTGGTTTGTAGAGATTCTGAGACTCCTCTGGTTTCCCTGCCTCTCCCAAATACACATACATACAAAAACACATACATTTACACATACACACACACACTCACATGAATTCACATCCCACATGCATGTTCACATATATACACACATGCACATCTGTGCCTGAATAAGAACATGGGTGCATCTACACATAGATGTTCATGCATACCCCTATAAACATATGCACTCATGCACTATGCACTTGCACAAACACACATGCATATATGCACAATGCTTTTTCATGTATACGAATGTCCCAGTTATTTCCCTGATTATGCACCTCCTCCTTTTAGTCTGACTAAATCCTACTCATTCTCCAAGACTTGCACTGACTCAATCTTGCTTAAGATTCCATTCCTTGGGCAAGTCTCTATACGTACCTCCATCCCCATAATGGTTACTTTGTTTAATATTCTTTGTTTATAAATTTATCTCTTCCCTTACCTTGTGAGTTCCTGGGGAACAAAACTCTTCCTCACCATTATATCTCCAAGTATTAATATAAAACTAGGTAAAGAGTAAGTGGATGATAAATAGCAACTGAGCTGGGTGTGGTGAAATGCAAAGTAGAATTATGATGGTCCTACGTACAATGATGGGACTGTCCCCAAGAGCAGGGGAGTGACAAGAGTGGCAGTGCTCATGTAGGAAAACCAAACTAAAGAGAACTCTTCATACCTCAAGTGTGTGCATTGTTCGTGTGTAATTATCTAGCTGCTATTATCAAAATGCATTATAGCTAGATTCAATGTTTTCCTCACCTTTTATTTTTAACGTATTTTACAGCTCTTATAAGTGAATTACTCATAATACATTTTAAATGGATATAAGACAATTGACCTTGACTGCATGAGGCACCTATGATTTCACCCTATAATAATTAACTCTCAGATATGGACTATTATTTAAGGGTAATGACTTTTCCTCCATTTGGCAGTGTATTGTTATTTAACAGTTTCATCTGATTCTATATTTCACACCTCACTTTGTAATTTCCCCTCAAAAATCTAACACTTGTTAGCTAACTGCATGTTCCCATCTGAACTCAGGGTCTTTTCATTCACACAAGGAGGGTCCCTCCTCTTTCAATTAATTGCATTATCATTTAGTTCTTTCATGAAGTTAACATTCTAAGGCTTATCCTAGAACCTCAATTTCTTCTATCTGACTCACATCTTGGCACTCCCTTCTTCATAAATTGATATGAAAGTTTACTGACATTTGTTTTTCCCTGAAATTTGCCCCCTTGATTATCTCAGACACTGACAGTGTCAGAATCAATATCTCTGCCTTAGACTGGGGCACCAGGCTTTAACCTATCTTCTTGCCTCACTATTTCCTTTCCCTTTTGCTGAACACCACAACAAAGAATTCCAAAATACAAACCATACCATGCCTTTGACTACTTAAAGCATTCAAACACACCTCCCTTCCAAATCCCTCAGCATTTCATTTGCTAGCAAAACATAATATAACAGGCATTCTGGAAATATTATTACCAAAAGACATTTCAATCAAACCAGTGTCAAAGCCTGGGTTGGCGGTGCACACCAGGGGTCACAGCTACTGAGGAGGTTGAAACAGGAGGATCCTTGGGCCTGGGAACTCAGGACCAGTCTGGTCAACATCATAAGCCCTGGTCTCAAAAAATTAATTTAAAAAATTCCAGTTAGGGAACTTTGTAGCTGATTGTGGTGGCAACCAATTTAAAATATGAGATTTGGGATGCAGATTTATGGAGAGATCATAGCAAAGAGTGTCTTAAGGTGTAATGTCTTCTCCCATAACTACAAGAAAAAAACTAAGGTCTAGAGAGTATGAAACCTTGGGAGTCCAGTGTGTTTGTCAAGAATATGGATGCTTCCTCAATGTGTACATCATCCATTCAGAATTAGTCCTAGTAAACTGGACTTGAACAAATTATTTATTTTTTTGAGTGATTTTTAATTAATGTCTGCTTTATTATAAGCAAACAAAAGAACAAAACAAATCTAAGAAGATGCTATATTTCCAAACATTTTAGTACTTTAATTGTATGTATATGGTTAATAATTATATATGATTCTTCTGTCACCATTAAAATTAGGACATCTGCCAGGCATGGTGGTGCATGCCTGTAATTCCAGCAGCTCAGGGGGCTGAGGCAGGAGGATCATGAGTTCAAAGCCAGCTTCAGCAACTAAAGGTGCTAAGCAAATCAGTGAGACCCTGTCTCTAAATAAAATACAAAACAGTGAAGGAGATGTGGCCCAGTGGTCAAGTGTTCCTGAGTTCAATCCCCAGTACCCATCACCACCCCCCCCCCCAAAAAAACAGGACATCTGTTGAAGAAAATGCCTGCACTAAAGAAAAAGAAACCATTTGTCATTGTTGGTTTTTATAGCTCAACTGAATCTTCCTATCTCCAATTTACAGACTTCTCCATAGTTTCACTACACAAGAAGTACCAGCATATCTGAATATAGACACTGCTTCCTGTGATTACCAACCACCTTTCACATCAATATTCTCTAAGCACTCCAGAAGAACTTAAGAAAAATATAATTCTGGGTTAAAAGGAAACTCATGAACCATGATGAAACTTACAGAGCTGTTTTTTTCAGATTAAAAAAAAAAAAAAAAAAAAGATAACCTCTATGGGATCCTGATGAGCATTAAAGAGTGCTATCTAATGAAATTCTGAGTAAGTGTTGAGGCATATCTGCCTGTTAGCATTGCCCACAGCCATCTGAACAAACTGAATGACCATTAAAAAAAAGAGTTGCATGTAGGAACTGCGCTAGCTCCCACATGAGCCAGATCCTTTTACAATGTAGTGTTGGAGTTCATCAAGAAGAAGAGCAGGGGCAGGACATTTTTAACAGTTCTTAATTTCACATACCATGATTTGAAAGACACAGATATAGAGAGTCTTACTGACATAGCGAGCTCTGCCACTCCCACCAGGGAATCATTCAATCAATGGCATGCCGCATGTGGAAGGCACGTGGCTACCCATTCAGTCAACCCCTATCCCATCAACTTATTGGCTGGATCGCAAAATAAATTGCAAATGAAATCACATTACCCACCACTCAAATGTATCCACTCTCAATGTTATAATGGTGGTGTCCAACATAGTAGCTGCATAAGGACATTAATGTAAATTTAAATTTAACTTAATTAAAACTAAATAGAACTAAAAATTGAGTTCCTCATTCACAATATTTACATTTTAAGTGCTACATAGTTACATGTTACCAGCAGCTGCATGGGACAATGTGCCTGTAGAACATTTCTACCATTGCTGTAAGTTTTATTGGACAATGCTGATGTAGAGAATGTATTAGGATTTGAAATAAGTCATTTAAAACTTTAATTTTAAAATCTAAATTTTCAAATTATTTCTCATAATTTCTGGCATTTATAAAACCTAAGTAATTATGCAGATTTTATCTGAGTTTCAAAACTCCAGAGTCTCATTATACTGTCATGTGACAGACCACTCCCAAAATTTTGTGACTTTAAAAAACTATTTTATTATTTCTCACAATTCTGCAGGTGAGCTGGATGGGTCTCAGTCAGATATTTCTTTGTAGTCTTGTGCAGAGTAGAAAGTTTCTAGTCAAACTTCTGCAGTCAGGTGGTAACTGAGGTTGGATGACTGGACCCCCATGTGTGACATGAGGAAGCAACAACTGAGTGGAGTGGCTGGGGTCATCTGGAACCTAAGGAATTTCCTCTCTCTCTCTCTCTCTCTCTCTCTCTCTCTCTCTCCTATTTAACATCCTCTCCTACAGGTGTGTAGACTTCAGGGAACATTTACCACCTCCACTAGAATCACATTCTTTCATAAACTGTTCTACCATTTCAGTTCACAGTTTGCTAAATCTTCTTAGGACTAATTTGCTTCTAGCATTCCACTACTTGTGTGTCATGCTGTCCTTCAAATATTTCTTGATTTCATGACTTCTTCTATACCACACTCAACCCAAATATGTGATGTTTCTTAAAAAGCATTACGGGGTCCTAATATGACAGTTTCTCAATTGAAGAAAGGGACCTATTAAACCTTCATAAGCTGAAAACATCCTAAACAAAATTCACTGCATACTCATAACCCACCAAACATCCTAGGTTAGCAATGCAATCCACTTTATAAAATGTCCATCATTTCCCCTTGTGGTCATGATCATTGGGCTGACTGGAAGCTGCGGCTTGCTATCACTGCCCAGCACAGTGATAGAGGATGTAGTATATATTACTAGCTCAAGGAAACATCCAAACTCAAAATTCTAAGTATATGTTTATCACCTCCACATCGTCATATAGTCAGAAAAATCATAAGTAAAATCACCATTAAGTCAGGAATAATCTGTATGTAATATCAGTGTACTTCTCCCCGAATAACAGCATTTAGGTGAGTGCCAGGCACAGATTAAACCATTGATAAATAAGACTGAATTGGATCCCCCTTCCATTCCAGACACCACTTTCTCATTTCCAAAGTGCATGAGTGTCTACTATATTCTAAAGGTAGTACACAGTAAACTTTGTACCATATTTCACCACATAATGTTTGAAGATTTTATGCCCAACTTATGTTCACAAAAAAATTGAAGTGCAACCATTATGTGAGGCTATATATTTTTTAAAAATTGTGCCAATATTACTTAAAAATTATTTGTTACTAAACTGTCTTTGGTGCAAAATTGGGATGCACAGACTAATTGTGAATTTACACTAATATCATGGGCAAAAAATTATGTGGTAAAATATGGTAGTTCCAGGGTCAAGGTTTAAAGTCCAGGTCCAGGTTCCATTTCATCTTATTGCTTCAAAAACAACTGTGTAGTCTTCATCATGAAATTGTGGCGATGACATCAATCTATGGAAAGTTAACTAAAGAATTAAAAATTAATTTTAAAAAACAAACAGTACTAACAGTAATAACAAAGATATGAACTCTTACAGAATTATAACAGGTAGCTTCTGAAGCTCACCTTGCTTAGGAACTCAGCATTTTAGCTCATATTCTATTCCCTCTTACTTATAGGAACACACAATTATATGTGCACACACGCACGCGCGCAGACACACACACACACACACACACACACACACTTTAGGTGTTGGGTGTCTCCAGACTCTTTAAAGACATTAACCACGTAGACAAACTTGCCAATGAAGACTGCCTACATAATAAATTGTACTCGTTTTAAAAAACCTCAGTTGTAAGCAATGCAATTTGCTCTACTGAAAATCCAGATTTTAGTGATTCAGGATTGAACGCCATAAAACTGCTTTTGTTGGCAGTAAAAATATTTTCACTACCTCAAGTCATCACAAACACCAACTGTAACTATTTTTCTTTCAATGCAGAGATGCTGGGATACTCAGACTCATAACCTACAAGGAAAAAATTTTATCAGCTGCCTTAGCCTTTGACACAAATATTTCTATAGGTGATTGAGATGATCTATGTAGGTACTAAGAAATAAAGTGTAAGCAGAAATGAGCCATTTTACAGTATTTATTCTGCACAGCCTCCAAAATAGTGAAGAAGGCAAGATCTGAGACAGGGAAATGGAAATAATGTGTCTTCTTTAATTTATATAAGAGGCAAAAGGGAAATGAACCCCTGCACTTTGGCAGTTGGAATTAAAAGAAGCATCCAAGGGGATTTTCATCAGAGAGTACCTCGGCTCTCTAGTAATTTACATTTTGAAGATCAAGAGGCTTTATTAACCAATGTGAAGAATGTGTACCTCAGAGGTTGGATAGAAAAGTACTCAAATAAAGTTTTGATCCCCATGGCAGATATGAGGGGTATAAGTGGTAATAAGAGCTAAGAATGAACCCAATATCTGTTGAGGGCTACTACACATGCAGTGACACTCATTGATTAATAGTCAAGACCCCAGGGCCAGATGTCCTGCCTCTAAGGTTCACCTCCCCCACTCACTAGGTCAATGACCTTGTGCAAGGTGTTTGACCTCTCAAATGTCACTTTTTCCTAATGTCAGAGCTACATGATAATAGATGCTACCTTATAGATTTGTGTGTGTGTGTGTGTGTGTGTGAGAATTAGATGACATATGCAAGCAAGTCCCTTTGCACAGCGCCTGACACACATACTAAGGAATCATAGTTATCTGTGATTAGTACTACATATATTTTTTTCTCATTAAATTGTAATAATTAAAACCATCCTAAAAGGTGATACTATCCTCATTTTACATGAAAGAAATGAAACCTCAAAAACTCATCAAATAGTTATATCTGATTGCCAACTCTATACTTAAAGCCAGTATGGTCAATGGCCTTTTGGCTAGGAAGCCAGCTGTTTCCAGTCTATATAAGAGAGGTATCTCTCCAAGTGGAAGAAAATCACCATACACAGAATCTTGGAATGGAGTAAAGGCTGTAAGTATTTCCATAAAGCAAGTGTTCCATGGGAACTTTTTGTCTAAAGAAAGAAATGGTTAGAAGAAATAAGCTCTAGCATTTTTGCTTCAGTAACATGTATTTAGCATACACTTACTAACAAAGATTGCTTGCTGTGTTGCTAAAGCCCAGGAGTGTGGGTTGAGACACCACAAGCTAACAGCATTTTTCTGGCTTTGTTTGAGTGGCCACAATCCTCCACCGCAGACTGATAGTTCCTGTCATTTCAGGGAACTTCTGTTTACACGTTTAGCTTTGGCTTCCTTCCCCAACCCAGATTCTAAACTATGACAGTGGGTCTAATGGGCTGTTACACTTTGCTAATTTACCTATTAATTTTGCAAATGGTCTGTTTCACGGAAGATAAACCTTATCCTTTGGAAACATGACATTCTTCAGTATGATCCAGGTTACAGGATCCCCAGGCCTTGTGCAGAGAAAGAAAATGAATTGTCTAAGGTGGCATTGCACAACTTATTACCTCCCAATGGCATCATGCAGGTGAAACAATCACTCAGTCAATAAAGTTAGGAAATAAGTCACTCAATAAATGGTAGTTGCCTAACATTTTTGAGGACTGACTAGAAGACTTCTCTTTTTCTTTTTTGTCATGAAAATGGTAAAAAGCTGAGTATAAATATAACCTTTGTCTCCAGTCTTCAATTTAACTTAAGCAAAGCCATAAAGATTCCCTTACTTCTGATGATTAATGAAACAGAAAAATAAACATTAATGAAATTAGTGGGAATCACCTCTCAGGTTTTCTTGTTTAAAAAGCTGCAGTGGACCAACCCTGCAGTCTAAAGTACAAATCGACACAGGGTAGAGGGAGAAGGGGGGCACTCTGAACTTCCAACAGCCGGTGTTCATACTTCAGCCACACTGTGATTATGGAAGCTCCTCAGTATTTGAGATGAACTGGAGGGAACAGCCAAGTTTTCCTTTTGGTCTCTGAAAATAGTTGATTTTGACTAAATTGTGTCCAAGTAAAACACCTCAAACATACATGCCCACAACCACCAACACCCCTAACAATAACTACAATGAAAGCCTAAAAAATCACTTTAGATAGATGAGAAAGTTCATGATGATCCCTGCAGTTGTTCACATATAAACAAATATTTACAGAGTGATCAAAACAATTTATTTCTTTAATTACATAAATAGCTGGTATCTTATTTTCAAATCACTGAGGATCCAGCATCCTTTTCTGCAGTTGGTAAGAAGGTATAATTCATTTCAAAACTGGCCTGCATTGACAAGTTCTAAATTATAAAATCAGGAGCTGAGGATGCAACTCAGCGGTAAAGCACTTGGCTAGTATGTGTGAAGCACTAGGCTCACTCCCCAACAAAAACAAAACAAGACAAAGAGCCAGGCATGGTGGCACATGCCTATAGTCCCAGCTACTCAGAAGACTGCATCAGAAGGATCACCTGAGACCAGGATTCCAACACAGCATGGGCAGTGTGAGACCATCATCCCCACATCTCAAAAAAAAAAAAAAAGTAAATAAATCAGCATCTCTTCCAAATTATAGATTAAGCACCTTGGTAAACCTATGTTCCCTCTAAAACAACAAAACAACAAAAACATAGGCAAAACAACTGAAATCAACCATTTCAGGACTCTAGAAATTAACCTCAGGCACAGTAGGAAGTGAAAATTGCCTACTCAAATAAAACTCTTAAACCTCTGGAAGATAGTAGGATGGGGAATGTGATGTTCCCATTTGTTCCCCATCCCCAGTTCAGTGGCCCCATAACCAGAAACCTGCAGTCTTGCAGACAATGGAAAGATCTGAGGATGTCTGGGTCTCCATTCAAAACACCATCACAAAGCACAGTCAACATTATGTCCAAACTCACTTTTCCCTTGGCAAATCTCTATTCTCACAGTGTGATCGGTATTTAATTTAACTCAATGCTCAGCTGGATTGGAAAGCAAGAAGCGCTAACTCCAAGGCATTGCCAAAATAATAGCAAACTGCTGGCAGCATTTCAGCTGCTTAAGATTTCAATTGGAGCAAACAAGAGCTTGGTGTGGAATTCAATAGGAAATGGAGAACAAGATGGACAAAGAAACTTTGAAAACCTTGCACATGTTGGGTGATCTCCAAGCTGCACATGGATGCAAGAATGCTCGTGACCTAGAAAAAGAAAGAGCATAATTCACTTACTTCTGGCTTACTTTGAGGCCCTGCACAAAGTAAGAGATGAGAAAAGTGAAGATGTCTTACAACACACCAGAAGTTCAAAGATGCAACTTTTCCCATAAATTCACTTGGTAAAGGGTGAATGATATATAGGCATGGCATTTAATAGTATCTTCTGACATTCACTGAGCACTAAATTATATTAACTTAGATGTAACTTTTAGGAATTCAGTTTTAGGAATAAAAACAAAGATTTGAAAATCAAAAGTTAGCAGAAAACTCAGGAGCTAGAAACTACTGGGAATACAGATTAGACAGAGAATGTCAGTAAATGAATAAGTAGCAACAGCAACAACAATCACAAATCATCAATAGCAATGAGCCTTAGGGTGCAGAAGAATTGGATAGAGTTGGTACAGTATATTATCTAAAATGTTCAATGAAACAAGACACTCAATGAGAGATGAAAGTCTGCTGTACTCATATAGGAAAAAAAGGAACCACCAGGAAATGTCCCTAAAGATATCCAAATATTGGACTTAGAAAAGAAGGAAAAAGAAGGAACCACTGGCCTAGAAGATCCCTAACCAGGGTGGTCCTTCTAGGGTGTCTGTCTGGTAAATGCAATAATTAGTCTGCCATGGTAGTTGCTCACAGGTACCCATAATGTGCCAGACTTTCTGCAAGGCACAGAAATGTGGCGGGTGATAATAATCCATCCTTACCTCCAGGACATTGTACCCCTATAGTGTACATTGTAACAAGGCTGCAGAAAGTGATGCTGATATTTCTGTAAAATAATCTAAAGGAGGCTGTTGAAGATGACAAAGGAAGAACCTAACCTGATCTGAGGGTCCAGAAGATGCCCCAGAACATACGACATCTCAAGATTCTGCTGAATCTTGAGGAACAATGAGGAGTGTGCTTGACTCTCATGTTAATTAAAAATTTGAACAAGAATCTTTGAGGGAATCTGAATGGAAACAATTCACTTCTGTTTTCCAGATGTCCTTCTGAACGCCAAGTTATAATTTCCACTTTTTTAAATCTTCAAAATTGGAGACTGTAGGAAGCAAGGTAAAAAGTGGGTGAAGACAAAGAAAGCCAGCTGCAGATTTGAATTGATACTGGACCACTTGAGAACCAGAGCCAGTCATGCATCCACGAGGAAGTACTAAAGAAATGTACTTTGCTTAACTGAAACAGAAATAAGAAATGGTGGTATTTCCCAGAAAACTAGAAAAGATCAGATTTCTAACTCATCATGATTAATGATGTGGGGGACATCCCCATAAAATGGAGATTAAAGAGTACTTATCCTGTGACCCTCACAGGTTGCTGTGAGAACCGCCATTTATGATTGCTTTGTAAACTCTGAAGTGTTTTAGAAACAGAAAGAATGAGATGATTATAGTGATTATTTCCTGTAGCAATAGAAACTCAGGTGGCATGGGAAGCTATTCCTATTTAAACAACAAATAAATAAGATACCTGAGTATAAACCACTGTTTTTCCAGAGGTGCATCAACAGCTGGGGCCAGTTTTTAGCTCAGCTCAGATCTTTTTGGAGACCTGTCATCTAGCAGGTTTCTTTATCTTGATTACTACAGAGATGCCTCCCAAATCAGGTATTGCATAACTCTGTCCTTGCCTGTCTTCTGTGGTTTTGCCTCTGGCCATTCATTCCTCTAATGAGGAGAGTGTAGGTGGAGCTGATAGAATGTGGGTGGTGCTTCTTTGCTTTACTGCAGGAAATGAGTTTGTGACAGATATTTTAGCATTCCCTGCCTGTCCTATGTTTGGGATTTTACAATGAAAGGTGCTTGTAGAGCACTTTATTTCATAAACATTGATCGAGTGCCTCCTGTAGTATGCCCAAGCATTGTGCTAAGCTATAGGGATGCTAAAAGTTCATCAAACCTTTCTGTCCTAGAGGAAGTTCATATTCTGGTGAAGGGATAGAGAAGTCAACAGTTTACAAGACAGTGGACAATCAGGATGAAGTAAAGATAAGCATGAGCAAGAAAGGAGCTTAAAAACAACAAACATGCAGTCCAAGAGTAGTCAGAGGAGAAGGCCATGAGAGATTTGGCACAGTCACTTCCTAGCCTCTTCTTTTCAGCAGAGGGTTCAGAATACAATTTCTGCTTTTCTCCCCTCACATCAGGAATGTGTGGTGCGACAGTAGGCTCCCATTATAGGAGATGGCATTTAACAAGGCTGAGCACCAAATCCCACACTAGGTCCAAAACTCTCATGTTCTGAAATTGTCTCAAGAATGGTGGAGGAAGGACCTCCAAAAACCTGTACTTCCAAAAATGATATAACAACATTGTTCAAAATGATATAAAAAATATTTTTTTCAAAACATTGAAAGTCACCAAAGTTTTATAACAATGTAAGGAGCATTTGTTAGTGGGACAGAGTTGGGGTCTCCTTTTTGGGGGTCCTACATTTTCACTTGGCCTATTTACATCCTCCTCTTCTCAACTACATGGCAACATTAAAAACAACATTCTCAAGTGTGTTAGTGTAAGAGTCACTCAAGGGAGCAAAATGAGTTTGGTGCCCACCCCAAGCCCACTTCAGAAAAATTTCATTATGTAACTCATCTAAATCTTCTTGACTAGCTCCGTTTTCAGGGACTATATATGACTTGACTTAGACCTCATTCGAATGAATAGCCTTATCCCTAGGGCATTTTCTGAAAACAATCAATGGCGATTGTTTAATATTGCAGCTTCCTCAAGTAGTAATGTTGTTGACAAAGCTCCGTCCTAGTCCCCCATGCCAATCCAATAAGGAGGACAAGTTTTTAAGAAAAAGGCAAAAGAAAGTGTATTGCTTTGATAGCAGAGGAGAAAAAAGAGGACTCCTGTCCCTGAGGCTGTGATTCTGCCCAAAAGCAGGAACAGGGGGCTTTTAAAGAGGTGATTCAAAGGCTACGTTCCCCATGCTCTGTCATTTCTGAGATCTCCTGGAATACTTTGTTCCTATATTGGGTATGTACTCAGGGACATATAAATCTGCCTAACATAGGGAAGAAAGGTAATCCTATTTCCCATAGATTACAGATGGGGAGAGATTAGGAAGAAGCAGGGAGAGAGAAAGAGAAAGAAACATGTCCATATTAAAAATAAGTTGAAGTGGCAGAGCAGCAAGGGCTATATTCAAAGCATAAAGTGGAACCACTGTTACAATGTAAGTTAAGAGACTAAATAAAATGATAAAGAAGTTAACTGACTAACTAAAAATGATAAAGAAAACATTGAGGAATAAAATGTCTACAGGTGGCTTTGTAAAACTCCAGTGTAATTTTGGGAAACTTTAGGTCTATGCACATGTGCAGGATTGTCCTCATTAAAGAAAGAACTCAAAATGTATCTAGTTGACCTTGAGATTTACAGATCTGGATGTGAAGACTAAGGCACAATTGTAAACTTTTTGCATTAAAGCAATGCCCAACATACACCCAGAGACTCTCAGAAAAACCTGGAACACTCATTAGTTTGGGGAAGTTAAGGTAATCTGTCCATTATTTAGCTTCAAAGAATGTTAATTGAGTAGAAACTACAGTTGCCACAAATGAAAAGGACAACAGATTTTTTCAGCATTAGTAAAGTCACTAAATGAATAAACATAATTTTTAAAAAACAGTAAAAATAAAACAAGCCACTATAAAAAATTTGGAGGTGGGGAGTATAAATTAAATAGTTAATACCCTGTATCATCTAAAATTTCACATTTTTAAGAAAAAATTTGAAAGTATGGGACATAAACAGTAAATTGTGATCTATGCAGAACAAAACTCAGTAAGAACTCCCTAAAAAGTCCAATATAGGACTAATGAGGCAAAGATTTTAAGGGACCTTTCAAAAATGCATCCAAAGAAATAAGGGAAAGCATCCAAAGAATTAAAGAAAAATATAACAAGAATATCACAATAAACAACAGACAACTGCATAAAACAAAAAACATAAAACTATCAATGAGTTTATAACATATGAAGACATATCTGCTTTACAGCAAAAATATAAAGAGAAAAAAATAAATTAAGATGCGAACAAGTTTTTTATGTAGTATTGAAATTAAATTAGTCTTAGTCCAAACAAGATTGTTTTAAATTAAGATGCCAGTTGTAATCCCAAAATAATCTTGAGGAAAAGACTTAAATAATAGAGTAATAGAAATAACAAAGGAGTTTTAAAGAGACACTAGAAAGTAGCTTGTTATAGTTTGGATATGAGATGTCCCCTAAGAGCTGCTGTGTTACTGCAGAAATATTCAGAGGAGAAATGATTGGATTGTAAGAGCTGTAACCTAATCAGTTCATCCTAGTTTGAATGGATAAACTGGGTGGAAAGTATAGGTAGGTAGGTGGGGACTGACTGAAGGGCATGGCTCATAGGGGCATGCCCTGAAAGGGTTCACCTTCCCTGCAGCCCGGTAGGTAGGTGGGGACTGACTGAAGGGCATGGCTCATGGGGGCATGCCCTGGAAGGGTTCACCTTCCCTGCAGCCCCCTTCTTTCCCTTTCTAGACTTCAGGAGTCACCATGTTCTCAGTAACTTCATGAGTCACCATTTCTGAGTAGCTTCCATTGTGCCACACCCTTCCATCATGGTGTGATGTCTTACTTTGGGTCTAGTCCAATGGAGTCAGAATATCATGGACTATTATTCTGAAACCATGAGTTAAAATAAACATTTTCAAGTTGTTCTTGTTGGGTTTTTTTGGTCACAGTGACAAAAAGTTGACAAACACATACTTATTTAACAAAATAGAAAACAAGTCAGAGTTGAGGGGAGAGGCATAAGATATACAAAGACAAATAGAAAATGGCAGTTGGAAATGTCATTAGTAATCAAATGAAATATAAATGGTAAATCACCCAATCAAAAGATAATGACAGATATAATAAAGGAGTACAGATTAAAAAACATGATACAAAGCTATTTTGTCTATAACAAATACAAGTTGTATTTAAAACACAAATATGTTGAAAAAGAAGGGATGGCAAAAGAAATATCATGCAAGTATAAATAAGAGAACTAGAATGGCACACTAATATCAGAAAAAATTATTGTTCCTAAAGATGAGAAAGGACATTTTATCATGATAAGAGAGACCAATTAGCAGGGAGATAAAAAAAAAAAATTATAAATTCAATCAAGCCCCCAGATCATAAGCAGAAACAGAATGAAGACATAGACAAGAATAATGGTTGGACAATCCAATGCCCTTGTGTTAATACTAAATTAAACAAGGCAGAAGGTAAACAAGAACTCAGAAGACTTAGACATTTTATACATCAACTACATTCCCAATAACAGTTGACAACATAACCTAAAAGCACATGGAATACTCTCCAGGACAGACCATATGCAAAACAAGACAATAAATTTTAAATAATTGACAATTTTAGCTATCCTGAGCAAGAATGAGAGAGAGAGACAGAGAGAGAGAGAGAGAGAGAGAGAGAGACAGAGACAGAGACAGAGAGAAAGAGAGAGGAGGAGAGGAGAGACTAAAATCAGAAATGAAAGAGGATATAGAGGATATATCTATCCTGAGGTTGGGACATTATGGGGTAGAGCAGGATGGAACGGGGATGGGGAATGATATTATTTTCCGGTGTTAAAAATGTTCTAAGATTAGATTGTGGTGATGTTTTTCAACTCTGTAAAAATGGTAAAAACCACTGAATTATACATATTAGTGGATAAATTTTATGGCAAGTTAAATATATAGTAATAAAGTCATTAAAATCAGCACTTCATCATTGTGAAAACATTTTAAGAATGTGGAACGAAAAAAATTGAGTTGAAATCTCCACCTTTGCCAAAAATAGCTGCATGACTCTGCAGAAATCATTAGTGCTCTCCAGGGTGTCTCTATACCATGAAAAAAGTCCTCTGTGCTGCGTGATTCAATTATGTAAAGCCCATAGTAATTAGCCTGGTTTTCTAGCACACAGTAGGTATTTAGTAAATGAATACTGCTTTATTATCATGGCAGATACTATATTATGTATAAAAGTAGGTCCCGACAAACAAAACCTATCAGGAATATTAACATATACTCTAATGCCTGAGATCCTCAAGATACATAAATTAGATAAACTTTTAGAAAATTAACTGATATCCAGGAACAAAAATGTAACTCACTACATCCCTGACATTGTTTAGAACACCAGGTTACTACTACCCTATCAGGAATTAAAGACTGTTAATTCATTTTTGCTCATCTTCATCATCATCATCCCTGCCACAGCCATAATTGTAATTGCCAAATTAATCCATTCAGGAAACACATGTTAATTTTTTAAAGATGTGTTAATTTTTCTAAGGTAATGCAGTGCTTTAAGATGAAGTATTCCAAGACTTAAAATAATACAACACCAGTATTGTTATAAGCTCAATGCTCATATTAATAATGACTATTTAGAATACTCTATGCCGGCTTACTAGTATATGAAATTAAACACACATCCTGTGAGTGGTCACTCAGGAATGATTTTCTTTAATCCTCATGATGACCTCATATTGCAGATGAGGAAACTGTGGTTCAGAATGACCTTGACATTTACATAAGGTCACTAAGCTTTTAAGCAATAAATACAGAGTTGCTGTTTCTTATGCCTATGGGGTTTTATTTAGATAAAATTTGGGTTACATCATCCAATAAGCTTATTTTTAATTCAAAAGAGTATCCTGGAAAATCCCAGAAGGGTGCTTCTATAGCTATACATAGCTTAGTATCATAAGGAGATGGAAGCTTTCTAAATATCGCTTAGTAGTGATGACTATGTTGATAATGACACCAATGATAAAATAACAGTTGAAATGAAGGAAAGGTGAGGAAAGGCACAGAACACTGCTTCGCACAGAAACTATTGGACTTCTAACAACAGGCTGAATGGTGCACCAGTCAGGTGTGTTGAGCACTTCCATGACCTCAGCACCAAAGGAGGTCAAGAAGGTCCTGAGGAGGGAACCTCAATTCAGGCTGAGTGGGGTTGTGGATAAGCATTGCTGAAATGAAATTAAGGACATTTAAGTAGCAGCACAGAGACTTAGTTAGGAGAGCAAAGAATATATTCAAGGGAGAATATAAGCATCTCCAGAGGGATACATGCTTTGGGGTTCTTGAGCTCCCTTTTGAAAGAAAGATGGTGAGGGGCGGGCATGGGAAGGTATGATGGGATGACCTCAATCTGCAGGTCTGGCAATTTTCAGGATCCTTAGGCTGACATGGTCTCCATTATCTGATCAGGAGACATTGATAAGAACCCTAAATTATAGCCATCTTAAAATATATTTTCTCTCAATCTATTCATTATGTAGGCTATTTAACAAAGCACAAGGTAATTTTTTAAAGTGGGTAAACTTCCAGTAATCTTAATATTTTAAGTGAAGATTTATAGATTTTCCAAGAGTTTGGGTGTACCAGTCCTGGGAGAGAGAACACACTTGAGAAGAAAAGGTAGGCAAAACAATAGCACAGGCTTTTAGATTCAAGTTATATTTCTTTGCCCTTCATTTTGTCTCCTTTCTACCTGTCTTACCTCTATCTTACCTCACCTCCAGGTTCTGTGATAAGCAAGTAAAATACAGTAATATATTAATAGACACAAATTCCTGCTGTATGGAGTTTATAACCATGCATACATAAGGAAGGAAAGTATATATGAAAATAAGTGTTGAAGAAAATTAAGCAGGAAAAGGGGTGAGAGCGTGCTGGGACCAGAAAGGGTTGCGATTTTAAATGGGGCTATTCCTTGAGTTCTAGGTCAGAGGCCTGACCTAGAGGTGGAGGAGACCAATACACCAGATTTGGCCACCAGCTACCTCCAGAGTGTAATCAGAGACAGATGAGCAGTAGTGAAACAAAAAAGGAATTTACTACTCATTGTGGACACATAGGGAAGATACAAGGAGACCAGTGTCCTAAGCTCTGTCTTCAGAGTATGGACAAGAACTTCATATAGGAGAAGAACCAAAATTGGGGGACAAGAAGTATGCTGTATGCACAGTAATGCAACCTTAGTCATACTAGGGTCTGGTTGATCATTATGTCTGGTCTATTCTGCCAGGTTCTATTGGCTTTACGGTAATAACTATTGCTTTAGGAGCAATTTGGTTATCATTATAAGATCATTATTCCCACGGGGGAAGGGGGCAACCTTGATCCAGTGGATCATGGGGTTATTGCTCCAACACGGAAGGAAGTCTTGGTTTCCTTCATGGGGTAATCTGCCTACAAAACCTGCTGTTTCCGGAATCTTGCAAATATTTTAGTTACTCTTGCCTTAGTGTTTTCAGCCTTGAAGGAAGATAAGAAAGATTAGGTAAATTTAGGTCAAATCAATCTTGTCTTGCTACGTTTTAGACAGATACTTCTAAAATGAAGTGATGCAGAGTTAAGCAGGAATCTGATCCAAAGCTTAAGGTAGCAAAGGACAGAGACACAAGTAAAGAGCCAGGACTTTTAGAAAAAGCAACTTGAAGTCCCTCTTACAGTGATAATGTGAAAAGTCCCTGTTCCAGGCTTAATAATGAAGACCTGGCTAAGAAGATTATGTTTGTACAGAGTTTTAAAAGCAGTAAAGGAATAAGGCATGGAGTAAATTAAAACAGTCCAGGCACAAAAGTAAAAAATACAAAACTGGACAGTGGATTTTATATTTGACAAGGAGAGTTCAAATTACAAAGAGAAACAGATGAATTGTGCTTCATTAAAACTAAACATTTTACGTCAAGGGTCAATATCAATGAAATGAAAAGATGATTTACAGAACTGGGAGAAAATAATTGCAATCATATATCTCATGAGAGTTTAGAATTCAGGATGAATAAAGAACTGTCAGCACCAGAAGATGATTTAAAAAGGCAAAGGGCTTGAGCAGACATTTTTTAAGAAGATAAACAGATGACCAAACAAGCATGTGAAAAGATGCTAGACACCATTATTTTAGAGAATGAGATTAAAATAATGAAATACCACTTCACATCAATTAGGTTAGCTACAGTAGGGAATAAAAGGAAAGTAGAGTAGAATATTGAAGACTTGAGACTTCACTGGTCTTGTCCTGAATGAGATATGGAGCCATTGGCTCTCTTGGTCAGGAAGAAAAACACACTGGCTTCTAAGTTAAGAATAAGCTGAAGAACTTTGTGAGAAAAAGCAAGGAAATCCATTATAGAGACAATCATAATAATACGAATGAGAGATGACCTGTTAGCTTCTCCTGGCTATGATTGAGGAACAATCAAATAATCACAACTTAGAGGAAAAAACATTTATTTTGGCTCAGAATTTCAGAGGTTCAGTTCATGGGTCAGCCAACTCCATTGCTCTAGGGCCAAGGTGAGGCAGGACCTTATGGCAGAAAACTGTCTTGGGGGAAAGTAGCTCAGTTCATGATAGCCAGGAAGCAGAGAGAGTTGGAGTGCCAAGAGATGATATAATCTTCCAAGTCATGCCCCCAGTTACCTACTCCTCCAGCCATGCCCTACCTGTCTATAGTTACTACCTAATAATCCACCCAAATTATTAACCCATCAAATGAATTAATCTATTGATTAGGTTACAGCTGTCATAATCTATTTATTTCATAATCTATTTATTCCTACATTGCCTCATACATGAGCTTTCTGGTGACACCTCATATCCAAACCTAATATGAGGCATCTTTAAACTAGGGGTGGTCAAGATAGTGGGGAAATTAATTAAAATGGGGCTCAATTTTTAGAACAGCCCATAGGATTAGGAATGTTATGAGATGACACAAGAAGAAGGGTAGAGTCAAGGATAACTCCAAGATTTGTTGGTCTTACTAAGGACTTAGTGGAATACGTTGCCATTTATAAAGTTGGGACAGAAGCTAGAAGAACATATTTTGAAAAATCATCAGGAAATGATTTTTGGACATCACAATGCCACTAGGACATATACCATGAATCTTGTTCAGAAATGAGAATCTCAGCTGAGATCTAAATTCGAGAAACTCCAGCATGTGATTGAATGGAAACCCCAAAGGACAAAGCAGAAATGGGAGAACCAAGGATTAAGCCCTTAGGCCTCCTTGTATTAGATAGAAGGAGAAAAGAAAGAACCAAGGAGAAAAGCGGCAAAGGCACAGTCAGGAAGGGAGGAATAAACTAGGGAGTGTTGCATCCTGGAAGTCAACAGAGCAGATATTTCTAAAAGAGGGATGTGATTAACTGTGTTAAACATTGTTAAATCAAGAGATGGTCTCAGTATTGCAAGGGATTTGGCCACTAGGGAGTTATCTGCAACTTTAATAAAAGAAATTCTGAAGGAATTGTGTGTCCAGAATAATCACCTAGTATGTTATAAATGTAGGTCTGGGCACTGAAGATACAGAAGTAAATACCATTTGCATATCAACTCCAGGTATAAAACTGATTAAATACAAAGGAGATGTAAATGAAAGCACAAACCAGGTAAAAAGGGAGCAGAAAGTAGAGATGCTAAATGGGTCTGCAAGAATCAGAGTGGGCTTCAAAGAGGAGGCAGAACTGGCAAAGGAAGAGGCAATGTCACCAATGGCATTGTGGGAGGAAGGCCCTTGGGGAAGCGGGTTGAGTATTTGTAAGAGCCTAGGTGTTGAGAAGGAAAAATAACCTTCCTTTGTCCTGAGATAGAAGAAATATAAAAGGGAAAGGACCACGAAAATACAATTTCAATCTGAAAGCCTTGTGCTAAAGTTCCTCCTACATTTCCTCTCAGCCAGATCTCTCTTCCGGACTTGTCACTTGCAGATTTCTTGGAAATCTATAAATCTTCACTTGCAATCATAAAGTTACTGGACAAAGGGAGATATGAAACTGATTATATAGGGTGCTTTCTGGAGGATTATGGAAAATAACAGCCCCCAAGATATCCCCAAGGGAAAACAGGAGGGCAGTGTGGCCCAGGAGGAAGGAGGGAAAATAAGGCAAACATTATTCCTTCCCTCTAACAATGAGTCCTGAAGGGACTGAGGGATAGCCCCTGGACTTTAACCGTCTCCCATTGTCTAATAGTTCTGGAAGAAGTAAAAAAGTAAATAGTTAAGCTCCTGGAAGCAATGAATCCCAGAGAAAGAAGGTAAGCAGTGAGCTCCAAGTTCTTAGCTTTCATCCCTTCCCAGTAATAATAAGGTTTGGACTTTCTTCAACTTTTTTCCTGACTACCCAAAACCAGCACATTTTGCTTCAGTCTCCAGTTATTAAGCCACCCTCATTGCAAATTATAAAACACAGACCCCTTCTGTAACCAGGGGCCACTTTCTACCCAGAGTGAACTCATCCTTTCTGGATACCGGACATCGTGTTGATCCATGAGGCTTGTTCCTGCCTCTGTCACTCATGCTTACACTTTCCCAACATTATCTATTGATCAGATAATGGAAAAAATGGCAACCTATGAATCCTGAGAAGTGTCAGGCTCTCATAAATCATCTTATGATCAGCAGACTGATGTCATCCTCACATGCCTCCCTGTACCCATTGCCCACCAACTTTCCCTTAAAAGAAGAGCCTGTGAACCCCAAAGCATCTCTCATTCTCAACATGGTCCACTTTCTCCCTTGATGTGTATCTATGGGGCTCAATATGTGACACTTCTAAAACTTGTCAAGAACCCCATCTTCCTGAGTTGAGGTCCCCATCTCTGGGACCTGAACAGACACTTGCTGGAGACAGTTCCAGAAGCACCTTCCACTCTGTTGCCATTGCTACTTGCACTGTCTCTTATTTCATATCCTATTTTTGCTATTTAAATGACATTAAATTTGTTAATTTCTTTTTAATTTACACCACTCTCTTAGTAAGAAGAGATTGAAAGTATGATAATTTCATATATATTTTTCTAAATAAGATGAAAGGATGACTTGTTTTTTATTTTTTATTTTTTATTTTTTGTTGTTTTTGTTTATTTGGTGCCTAAGATGGAACCCAGGGCCTTGCACTAGCTAGTCAAGCATTCTATCACTGAGCTACACTCCCAGCCACAAATCACATTTCTAAAAGGTCCTTCCATTATTTCATACCTTGGGAATCCCTGAACTCAAACCTAGAATATCAGGAAAGACCAATGGAGGGAGATGATGATACCAAAAGCTCAGTCCTTGTCCATGGTACTGAACCAATAATGAGGACAAGGTTTTTTTTTTTTTTTTTTTTTCATTTTATTTTATTTTATTTATTTTTTTTATTGTAAACAAATGGGATACATGTTGTTTCTCTGTTTGTACATGGCGTAAAGGCATACCATCTGTGCAATCATAAATTTACATAGAGTAATGTTGTTTGATTCATTCTGTTATTTTTTCCCTTCCCCCCACCCCTCCCACCCCTCTTTACCCTCTATACAGTACTTCCTTCCTCCATACTTGCCCCCCTCCCTAACCCTAACTCTAACCCTAACACTAACCCTTCCCTCCCCCCCATTATGTGTCATCCTCCACTTATTAGCGATATCATTCGTCCTTTGGCTTTTTGAGATTGGCTTATCTCACTTTGCATGATATTCTCCAATTTCATCCATTTGCCTGCAAATGCCATAATTTTATCATTCTTTATGGCTGAGTAATATTCCATAGTATATATATACCACAGTTTCTTTCTCCACTCATCAATTGAAGGGCATCTAGGTTGGTTCCACAGTCTGGCTATTGTGAATTGAGCAGCTATGAACATTGATGTGGCTGTGTCTCTGTAGTATGCTGATTTTAAGTCCTTTGGGTATAGGCCAAGGAGTGGGATAGCTGGGTCAAATGGCGGGTTTTAACAAAAAGGAAAAAGTCTTTGTTAGCAAAGAAGAAGGCAACAGACTCAAGTGACAGAGGCTACCATTCTAAATTTTGGGGGGGAATCAGAGGTTTTGAAAAGGCAACTACAAGGGCTATTTCCAGATATTATTAGTATACATAATTAATGTTCAACTTTATCCTTAAGAGAGCTGTTGTTTCCATTTCCAGTTCTGGAGTTTCTCTGTTCAGGTGGGCAGTGAACCAAAGGACAGGGAACTCAGGACAGGAAGAATATTCACCTCATTTTCCCCACAATCAGACGGTAAGAATAAGAAGAGGAAGAAAAAAAAAATGTCAGTTTTAAAATAAGCCTGTGTTTGATCTGGAAGATTTATAGTCAAATAATAAAGTGGACCCCTGTTACATGAAAGGGACCATGATACAATAAGACAGGAAAAGTTAAGCTGGAATCTGCCTAGTCTGGTTAAGTTAATATTTATGAAGACCTCACTCCATAACGTTCAGTTTCCCAGCTAATTTAATTCTTTCTTGTAATGATCCAATACAAGCCCAGTTTGCTCTATGGTTCCCAATGCCTCTGAAATGCATATCATGCTAAACAGTTGCTCCCAAACCTTTCAATTATTTGCTTAAGATCTTTCAGCTACTCTGCACTTGCCCTTCTCAGAAAACTTCCCAAGTAAGACCAAAGAGAAATGCTTAACTTGGTGAAACTTCTGGTCTTGCACACTATGGGAGTCCCTGACGCCAGATGTTCCTGGTTAACTGATTAGTGGGAGGTCCTAATGGTTGTGCACAAATGCAAGCAGACCAAGAGAGATTATACCACATAGTGTTATAAGTCCAGGGAATTCCCTGATTCATCACCATCAGTCACCGACATTTAACCTTTTTAAAACTCACTGTCTACCGTAATGACCTTTCAATTCCAAGATAAAAGAAAAGTTCACATTTTATCATTTGATGAACAAGTTCCATCATATTTTTCTGCAGCAGATATTTTTTTTGACAATTCCCCATTGGTTCAAGTTTCTTCTCCCAAGGACTGCCTTTGATCAGCAGAGCAAACCTGTCTTAAAGACACTGCCTTTAGCAAACCTTAATAGGGAAATAAAGAAAAAAGCGGGAACAATGATCACTTTTTCTCTTTCATGAACATATAGCCATTGCTATTAGATCTTCATTAAGTGATGCAGGGAGAAAAAAAAATTAGGAAAGAGAATAGAGATGGAAATGGCTACTGCTTAAAAAATGAAGCCATGAGGAGTACTTTCCACGCACTATTAATGTTAATGTAGTAGAATTGCTCCATCCTCTTAATTAGACTCATAATTCTTAACCTTTAGGTAAACCATGTATTCAGGCATGGCAGGGGAGGATGAGAAATGAAATTAGCATTGCCCCAAGGCAGGAAAGAACACACCCACCAAAGACCAGTGGGTAGTGATGAATGACTGCAGGAGGCACTATGCTTACCTTGCCCAAAATAACACCACCCAGCAGGTGGGACCCAGCTCACTTACATATGTGAATGAAGATGCTCAGTGGCAAAAATGCCCTGGTACTCCAACTGTGAAATGCAGGGTTAGCTCTAAGACACCAGAGACCAGTTTATCAATTCGAGGACAAAGAAATCTGTGGCACCCACACCACATCACACACTTCTACTTTAAAGAACTCCCTGAAATAGCACAGAGAAGGCAGACTCCATTCAGCAGGAAGTAGGAGTGCTTTTCTGGTGCTAATTAATCAACTCTGGAATATTCTCAGCAGGGAACATAGATCCTATAGAGATGCATTCAAATCACCTGCCCTAGACCAGCTCTTCAGATTTCTTTCTTTGTTAATCTTTCCGAGCTGCCAAGATGCTTAAAGTTCTTCCTAGTGTCTGTCAAAGGACTTCTACTAAATATTCAGTCATTTTAAGATGATTCTTCAGACTTTTCTCAGGAATTACCTCAAGCTGCTGTAAATTGTATATAGTAATATCCCTTAACCAGTTTCACTTTGGGAAGTTTCAGTTACCCACAATCCAACCAAGGTTTGAAAATGTGAACTGAAAATTTCCAGAAGAAAGCAATTCATAAATAATTTGTGCAGTGTTCTGAGTAGCATGATGAAATCCTACACATTCTGTCTGGCAGACAAATCATCCCTTTTTGGGTATATATGTTAGCCATCCATTAGTCACTTAGTAGCCAGATTCCCGCAACTGCTGCAGTGTCAGTACATTTTTATGATTTTATTATTCCTTCACATGTTAATTTCTTACTGTGTTCATTTATAAATTAAACTATCACAGGTATGTTTATTTTTATAGGAAAATTATATATATATGTGAAAAATCCTATATATATATAGGAGTGAGTTCTAATGTAATGGTTTGGTCATCCACCAGGAGGCTTGTAACATGGCCCTTTTGGACAAGGAGGATCTACTTGAATTTTAACGTCCAGGGTAATAATCTCCCTGTTTCTTTGTTACTGTTCACATGCCATCTTGAAAGTCTTAGGAAATCAATGTAGTTCCTTGACACATAAAATACACAGCAGGAGAAAAGGTCACTGTGGGAAAGAGTCCCCTCATTGGCCAAGGATTTCCAGCACCCTCTGCTTTATCACCTCTCCCACTGCCAGAGAGCTTCCGGAGCATGAGGCAAAATATGTCAACAGTGCACTATGCTATACAGCCTTGCACATAAACACAGAGAGACATGCATATGGACAAAATCCCTAGGCAACAGATTTATAAAAGCCATATTCAATGGGTGTTTGTTTGAATCAAAGAAATAAGTAGTGTTTTATAGCTGCATACAAACACATGCATGTAGAAACAGTTTTTTACACATGTATGTTAGACTTCTGTGACTAATTACAAAAAATAATTTTGGAAATTTGTTTTGCTTTTCCAAAAAGGGAATAAAATAATACTTTCCAAATATTAACTTTTCAGTTTATGTTGATATTAGCATAAACTACCACAGAAACTATAATATTACCTAAATAGTGAAGCTAATTTTGATGTGAATTAAATATTTGATTTTAGCTAAAATTAAAATTCAGAATATACATATTCATGCTGACATGAGGATCTACAAATAGATTTATGGGTTTAAAACTAGATCCATAGTACTTTAGAGGTCTGTTATATTTTTCTTTGGTGTGCTCTATATTAAAAAAAATTATACCTTTTTGTGATGGGAATGAAGTTCAGCATAGAGTACTCACCCAACATGGCAAGAGCCTAGTTTACATCCCAGCAAAACACACACACACACACACACACACACACGCACACACACACACACACACACACACACACAGATATTCCTTATAGCATGTGAGACGTGAAATACTATATTGTAAACATGTCTTTTAATTTCAATTCTTATTTGTGTATGAGGGTTTTATTTTCTAATTTTTATTTTTATTTTTATTTTTTTCTCTCTGTATTTGACCATTTGTTAAGTGACGATGGTCATGGATTTTATGCACTGATTATTTTAATCTATTCACCTTCCAGGTACTTGGTAGAACTATATACCTTGTCCCCTTGATGTTGCATGAAATTCATTCTGGACAATGGGTTATAAGCAGAAATGCCATATGTTACACCCAAGCTGTAGCAAGTGTGAGGTGTTTCAGAGCCTACTTGTCCTCTGCCATGGTGCCTAGTAGCACTTGATAGAGAATTTACTCCATTAGAGGGAGAAGACATAACACAGAGCTTCCAGTCAATCCATGACAAATATCTGGTCTCCTTAAGTAGTGAAACCTTGTCATTTTAAACCACTGACATATTCTGAATTTCTATTTTGTTGTTGGTATTCCAGCAAAATTTAGGTTTTCTTATTTGGTATAGGAATGTCAATTATTATCTTTTAAATATATTTTCACCATATTCTCACATAATTTTTACATATAAAAATGTTTCTTGGGCACCTACTCTGGGCCAGTTCCTAAGCATGGTGTTGGAAGTCTTAAGAAATGTGACTCGGTTGCTGTTTTTGAAGAAACTGCATAGTTGGAAGATTTTTACTTGGAAATGGAATTTTCATTTCAACTTTACCTTCAAGAAAACCCATGCCATCTGTATATCATCTGCCAACAAAAACTGCCAAACCAGAGTTCCTATTGCCACCATATCCATGTTTTCTTTTATGTAGCTCATTGTGGGATGGTGTCATTTGGAATAGTTGGGTCCATTGTCATGGACTCTTGCTTTTCATCATCATATGTTCAAGGCCTTGGGAAAGTGACACAGGTTATGTGGCTAAAATCATGTCTCTGTGTTGAGAATCTGCTCAATTTCACTAAAGATGAAAAAATGAGACAATAGAAGGTCTTAATTCAGAGGCAGTTCTCCAAAAGGTCTCTCCTTCCTTCCCTCCCAACCTGCCTTCCTTCCTTCTTGCAAACCTTCCCCCTGCCCTCCTTCCTCCTTCCCTTCCTCCTCCTCCTTCCTCTCCTTTCTCTCTCTCTCTCTACACACACACTCCTCCTAAGGAGGTTTCTGCAATTGCTCCACTATCCTCACATCTTATTCTTTTTAAATTCTAATCCAAAAATTCTGCTGAATACATAGATGGATCGTAATAGCATCAGCAAATTTATTTCTGATTTTCTCCTTATCTGACTTCTTTTTCCTGTCACTGATGTAGTCCCCAAAAGAATTAGTTTTCTATTTGGGAAGCATCTTGTGGAATGATTACCCAGATAGATTTTGAGTGGATTCTTACTGAATCTATATAATAAGACAAAATCCAGTCTAGGTTTAACTCAGTTCCAGAGCATATTGTACCATATCAACTGGGGAGCTAGTGACCTAGAGGATTCAATTAAACATTACTTTTACCTGCACATGAATCTATTTAATCCCACAGTTACAGATAGGGTCATATAGTTTTTATATTATTTAATCTCTAACTTCACTCTGTTCATTTGTAATCCCAAATACATTCATGGAACTGTAGGGAATAATTGAGATGGTTATATACTTTGTCTACACAGGAACCTAAAATACTTAATCATAAAGTCTGGTACATTGCAGTTATAGATTCAAATGCCAAGCTAATGGGAACTGTTTTCCTATTCTTTTTCCCTTACTTTAAGCACCTCCTTACACAGGGATTATTTGGAATCTAGAGGGAAAAAAATCAATGTGTAAAATTTACGTAAACATACATATACTTTTGTACTTATACATATCATATGCAGGCAAACATAAGTAGGTGATTATTTTATGTATGCATGTATTGGAGTGTATAGACCATTTATGAACATATTCTTATCAATAAACACATGTCTTCTCATTTGATAGAAACATCAGATAAAACAAAGATATTTGGATCCTGTTTTGCTTCTACCCTCTCTTAACAGTTGCCTATGATTCTGAAGTTAAGCTACTGGATTCAAGTCCTTCCTACAAGACTTGGGCAATTTACTTCATCTTTATAGTGTCCAGCTCCTTCTTTATATTACTGGACTAATCAAACCATATTTGTGGTGGTTTTAAAAATATAACATTATTATGAGTAATATAATACATACATAAAACATAGATATATGTGCACCTGCCTGTCTTACTTTTGGTGCTGCCTATCTTATTGAGTGCAAGCTCATGGTATCTGTGGCCACAACTAGTGGGGTTGCCATATGGTAGTGGTATGTTTTTATTCTGTTTACGACTGTCCTGTACATTTGGCTGCAGGAGCTGTAGACCACCTCTGTGTTTTTACATTCACCTCTCAGAGAGAAATATTCTGGTACTCTTAATCATAGCCATCCTTGGAACTATGGAGATCCCTGGATGCATTTCTGTAGTTGCTAGGCTTGGTCACTGTTTGCATTTCCAAGGGATTTTTATTGCATCTCCAGCTCTCTGCTCTCAGTTCTTACAGCTTTCTTCTAAAATCTTTCCCCTACCCCAATTGCTCCTTGAAGAGCAGGGACTAGCTGCCTCTGATCTCCCAGCTCTTGTCTCTCATTCACCTTGTCACTTCTGTCATCTCACCTCAGGCTTTAATTTAGCCTGCTGTCCTGACTGTCCCCCATCTCTCAAAATCCACATGCTCAGTATAAAATGTGTTAACTGCTTTACTACTAGACTCAAATCTTCCTTCAGCTTCCTGAATCTGATTTTTTTGTTAATGGCCCCTGTATTGTCACATTTGCTCAGGATTAAAGATATGTGTGACCTGTGCTATCCAGGTTATTGGCAGACATTAGCCACATATGAGTCTTCAGACCATGAATGCAGTTGAATAAAATAATATGTGCTTAAAATGTGCTTAAAAAGTAAAATACACACCAAATTTTGCAGGTTCGATATGAAGAAAAATGTAAAATAGTTGAATTTTTTTTTTTTTTTTTTTTTTTTTTTTTTTTTTTTTTAGTGTGTCTTGTTTTTGGTACTAGGTTTGAACCCAGGGGTGCTTAATTGCTAAGCCACACCCCCAGCCTTTTTTTACATTGTATTTAGAGATAGGGTCTCACTAAGTTGCTCAGTGCTTCACTAAGTTACTGAGATTGGCTTTGAACTTTCCATCCAGCTGCCTGTGTTTCTGGGATCATAGGCATGTGCCTCTGTGCCTGGAGGAAATAGTTTACTATTATTATTATATCTACAAATCTCATGTCAAAGGATACTATTTTGGACATTTTGATGTAAATAAAATATTATTAAAATTAATTTTCCTTTTTTATTGGTAAGTTTATTGTGTGGTTGCTGAACAATTCTAAATCGCCATGTGGCTTGAACTATATTTCCACTCACAACATTGTTGTAGCATCTTCTTTATCCACTGAAACCACTCCCTTACCAGACAGGACTGGTGCTCCCATCTAAGTGTTCTTGTATTTATTTTCTATTTCTATATTTTTTCCTGCTTCTCTTTTCTTCCTAGATTACCAAGCTTGCTAACTCCTCTACCAGCCTCTAGTCTCCTCCCAGTCAGTTCCAGTTGATTTTCTATTGTATCACTATCCAGCTCAAGCACTCTTATCACTCAGTGAAACGAGCAAGGAGGAGAGTTTCTACAGAAGCCTGCTCCTAGGTATCTGAAACCGAGAAGGTACCCCATTGTCCACTACCCCTCCATGTTGCCCTTCCTTCTCTCTATCCTCTCTGACTACTCATCTGAAATAATCAGCAACAACACCACCTGTCTCATTCCCAGGATTTCCCCTCCATTCCCTGATAGTGAATCATGCTGAACTCCCTCCATGAATTTTCCCATCACCTGCTTCAACACAGAATGACTCTTACCCACAAAAATGCAATGCCTTTCCACAAGGGATTCACCTGACCATAAGTACTCTCTCTTTTCCAGAGTACTCTCTCTTTTCCAGAGTACTTTACACCTCTCTAGCATTCATATAATCTCTAATGCTTTCTACAAGGGCAGAGGCTTTTGAAATAACAGTGGGCTGTGTGGTCAGCCTTTTTCCCAAACTCATTTGAATCCTCGAAAAAATCTACAAGTTAAGTTATAATATTTACTTATTTTGCAGATGAGAAAATAAGATGCAGAGTCTCAGGTTATATGCGTGATAAGTGCCACTCAGCAAATAAGTGACAGAGTGGGGTAAAGCAGTTATTTTTCTTTTTCAGAATCTCAGTCATTTTCACTGTACCATACTGAAATGATGAATTTGCCAATCTTAGGAAGTTGCATAACTTTTCTGTAAAATCAGTATCACCATATGGAAAACACATTGCTTTGTATTTCTCATTAGATCCTATGTGTGTGTGCATAAACATACATGTGCATGCACAAACAGGGAAGAAAGCATGAGGAAATAAAAATGCCATAGTGCACTCACTTCTTTTCTCAGAAGAACCAAGAGAACTGCGAAAATTATATTTAGAAAGCTATCTCTCTTATCTCCACAAATTTAGGTTAACTGAAAGCTTAAGTAATAAAGACGGCAATTTTCCAACATTTGTTATCCTTCCAGTGATGTGGGTGTGACTAATGATATTTTTGTCATCCTTATTCTCGGGAATGGGTAAACCAAGGCATAGAGATGAATCTGAGATCATATGGTCAAAAGTAGTAACCTAAGTGCTTGATTTAGAGTAAGTGAGGTTTCACCTAGCACAGCTTATCACCAGTGCTCTATTGTCTTGCCCTTGGGAAGGTTCTAGTGAGAGATTAGAGAGAAGGAAATCCAGTGCCAGCCCTGACTCCACCAACAACAAGTCACCAGAGCACAAAGTCTGAGTAAACCCATTAGTCTCATCTGTGCAATTAGTGGAATTTAATTTCCATATCTACCCCAGAATCTACAAGATGTGTTTATAATATAAATAACATAATAGATGTATACATACTTCAAAGTGAGGAATTGTTTTTCTTGCTATTCTTTGTGTCTATGCGTGTGGGTACTAGGGATTGAACCTAAGGCCTCACGTATGCTAAGCAAGTGCTCCACCACTGAGCTAATTCACAGCCCTATGTTTCTTGCTATTCTTAACTTATGACCTTGGCAATGTTTCATAATTTCTAATCAATCAATATCACCACTTAGAAAGTATGTTTTGAGGCAAGTGCCTGAAGGTATCAAAAACCATTGCCATAAGTCATTTGTCATAGGCTAAAGACTCTCAAAAGTCTTTTTTTTTTTTTTTCTTAGTTTTACCAAAGTCTTAGGTTCCTTACTGTGACAGGAAAGTAATAAACTCTGACATGTGTTTTCACTCACTTTGGTTGGTTAGTAAGTGTCAGGGTGGAAAGGACACTCGGGGAACATCAAATATAACCTCCACTAAAGAGGAGAAACTTGAGACCCATAAAATATAAGTAACTTGCTCAAGGTCATGGAGAGTCAATGGCAGAGCCAGGAGTGAGATAGCAATGCCCACCTCCCAGGCCAGCAGTTTCCGCTCTGTGAAGCTGTTTCCCACCCACAAGCACCAGGGCAGGAGGCTGAGTCAAATGCACTTATTTTATTACTGGTCATCTGAAACAATATAAGTAGGAAGTAAATGATACATATTATTAATTGAGAACGACCCTGTTATTCATTCAGCGATTATTTCCTAAAAATTTCCTGTGTGCCCAGTACTATCTAAACAGTTTGGAAATAATGAGACTAAAGAGATCCTTTTGGCATGAATCTCACATTCTATTGATTAGGAAATATAGGAACAAGTAAATAAACAGGAAGAAAATGTAGATAGTAATAATCTCTAGGCAGCTTATGAAAATAGGATGAAATGGCAAAGAGTAACGGAGTAAATATTACAATTGAATGTTACATTTGAGTTGAGAGTTAAATAACAAGACAGAACTAAACAAGGGAGAAGAATGAGGCTTCTGGAGTAGAGAGAACACTTAGTACTCACATCAGTCACATCAGAACGCATCAGTCCTAGGAGGTGAGGCAACCTTGGCCAGAACCAGTGGTGAAGGAAGTGAGGTCAAGTGCAGTGGATAAGAGGGAGAGCAGGAGCTGGCAAGGGCTCCATCTGGCAAAGTTATACAGGCCACACGGAGGAGTCTGGGTTTTTATTTCCAGGGAAGTGACAAAGGTTTGAAATCAGATCATATAAACTCATTTTGAAAATATCTTCATTTTGGCAATAGAGTAAGAAGTGGGGGCAGATTGGTACAAGGGAGGAAGCAGGAATCTACTGCAATTTTACAGGAGAGGGAAACAATGGGAGTTTGAAGGTAGCCAGTAGTAAAGGAATTAAAGAAGAAATTGGAAAGTTTGTGCATTTATGGATGAGATGTAATGGAGATGGTGGGGAGGGAAAAAGGCCTATGTTTTCACCTTAAGAAACTCAGCAGATGAGAGTACCCCTTTTTTAAATGAGAAGGATAGATGGATAAGTGAATCTCGATGGCTGGATGATAGGAAGGAATCTAGACTTGACCCTAACATGCTCATTAGCGCTGTAAGGGGTAAACACCTCATTTATATACAAGTAAAGTGAAGCTCAGAAAGCAAGCATGCCCCAAAGCCAACAATTTTAAAACTGAACTTTTCCATGAATGCGCAGTGGTATTCTGAGACTCTCTTCATGGGAACATGCTTCTGTCCTCAGGGAGCTCATAGCTGTTTCCATATCACCAGGCAGAGGGAGCAAGTGACCCAAAATGTCCATTAGCTTAGCAAATACGGATACCTAGTTCAGCCTGACTCACATAAACTGGCACCCGATTTTGAATTTGAAATAAGAAGTTTTAAAAAGTTAAGACTCAAGATGTTCCAGTGACCTCTCTGCACAGTCTGAGGCCTTGCGTGATCTCTAGATGAACTGCAGCCACATTTTTCCACCCCTCTCCTTCCTGCCTCCCTCTCTAGCTATCCTGTCCTTCATGCTGTTCCTCAGACTGGAGCCTTCAGCCCCAGTGAGGCCCGGGCCCCACCCCCACTCCCACATGTGGGGTTCTGCTGCAGAACCTTCTAGCAGCCTAGCAACAGGAGGCCTTTCACACTCCATCTGCAGCATGGTCCCCCATATCTGCTCACTCTCTAATGCCTTCCATGTCTTACTCTTCTGGACTTCATTGCCTCTCTTTTTTTGGGAAGTGACTCTGAGCATGCATGACAGGGAGTGTGTGTGTGCATGTTTCTGTCATCTCTAACGTGTTCAACACTTTTTCTTCAGTGTTTTATTCCCATCACCTAGAATAGTGCCTGAAACCTGGATGAATACTCAGTACATACTTAATGCATAAAAGAAAATGTAAATTCTGTTAATTAATTTTACTTGGTTCAAATAGTGGCAATGAGGAGGTTTTAGTTTAGTAAACTCCAGAGTAACATAATGTGCTGCTCCTTTTCTAAGAAGTAATTAGGCTTTTCTGCATCACAATTCCTTACTTAGATTTCTGAACCTGGTCATTAGTTTTGAAAACGTGAGGAGCTTCAATATTGCAAATGGCTATGAAAGTGTATATACACAAGTGCATTTTTAGATCTCCTTGGACATTCGAAGAGTAAATTATAAGTATATATGCAATTAAATGATATATATGGTATAGCATATACTAGATAGTGCATAAATCATGTGCAATCATTCCTCAGGATTCCCTTGGGGATTTCTTCTAGAATCCTTCAGAAATACCTAAACCTTGGGATGCTCAAGCCTCTTGTAGAAAATGACATGATGTTTGCATGCGATTGCATCTTCTCTATGCCTAAAATCCAAGCCAGATTACTTATAATATCTGACATAATGTAAATGATATATAAGTTGTTGTTATACTCTGTTGGTGAGGGAATAATGACAAGGGAAACAAGTCTATGCATGTTCAGTATAGATGAAATTTTTTTCAAATATTCTCAACTTGCAGTTGTTTTATTTGAGGATATAAAACCTACAAATATAATTATAATATAATGCCATATAGAATATATATGCTTATAAAATATAGTTTATATTTATGTAATATATATAGTTACCTGCATGCTCACTGAAGTATAAATAATTAAAAGAAAAGGAAAATTGAGAATATTAGGATACTTTTAAAGAATAGGATTTTATACCTTTAAATGTCAGTGGAACATGATCAGGTAAAGCAATTGAGTCCAGGCAGAAAGCACTCCTGTGACAGTCTGAAAAAACGGACAGGAATGACTTTGATTCACCCATTACTTGCAGGTAAAGAGAGGTTTTGAAGTGTTGGAGGGCACAGGATTCTCAGCTGTATTGAGGAATTTAAACAATGCTTGCAGCAATCTTGTTTGCATGACTTATTTACTCTGCAAATGCTTTCTTTTCAGAAAAACAAAAGTAAACTCAGACTGTCTTATGGCTAGTAGATTTCAAAGTAATGGAGTCTGAATCTCCGATGGTTTCATGTTGTGCTAGTGAGCTTTCCTTCACTATAACAAATTCCGGAGATAATCAACTTACAAAGCGAAAAGGTTTATTTTGGCTTACAGTTTTGGATGTTTCAGTCCATGAGAAGTTGGCCCCATTGATTTGAACCCATGGTAGGAGCCGTGGAGCAGAAAAACTACTCGAGGACAGAAAACAAAAAACAGAAAAAAGAGGAAGAAATCAGGGCCAACTGTGCCCTTTAAAGGCATGCCCCCTGTGACCTGGAGTAGTCCTACTAGGCTCTCCTTCTTAAATGCCCCACCACTTCCCAATAGTAGGAACACTCTTAATAGTCAGACTACTGCCCAATAGCAACAACACTGGGGACCATGCACTTAACACATGGGCCTTTAGGGGATATTCAAAATCAAAATCGTAACACTCATTTCAATACTGACTTCTTTCCTATACCTTGAAGAGCTTATAGTTTTATTGGTGAGTTTACTCAAAGTAGACTTTTATAACAATGATATTAGCAAAAGGACATATATGTTTATACCAGGGACATTCTGTGTACTATACTGAGTACTGGAAGAGAATTTGGAGATAGGCAGGACTTTCAATGCTTATTCCCTCTAGGGACACTGGCACAAAGCTTCCCCATGAGAGCACCTTCCTATGCCCTTCTCAATCTTGTCATCCTTCTAGGGGAAATGTCAGGCTATAAAGCTAATTGACTGTGACCTCAATATTAATTTTTCCATCCTCTGTGCAAACATTTTCTGAGTGGGTCCTATTTCATATCACATCCCCATCACATGCTGTTTTCAGGAGCTTGGCCTCAGGCAAAATTCCTACATAGGTGCTGACACTTGAGGAAAGGCCAGGGTTCCCTCCTGGCTGACAAGCAGCCACCTCCTCCTGAGGAGCCACAGAGAACTGGTAGGTTGGTTGTTCCTGGCCTGGATTTGCTCTGTAGCACAGGGTTTCAGGTCCTACACAAAGCCCAGGGTAGGAAATGGCAATCTCAGTGAAGGAAAATACAGGGGTGCACGGAAATAATATAAAAATGCCCCAAAATAACAAAAACTTCAATCAACATCTCCTTCCCAGAGTTTCTGGAATAAACTTTCAGTTAAAGAGACACATGATACATTCCAATTGGCTGGTACTTATCAGTAGCTCTGGGGAAGAATATCAGAAGAATCTGTCAGAAAATGACGGTGTCATGGTTCAGTCACAAACTGAATGAAAAAGACACAGTGGTGAACCATGCATGACCTTTTCTTGCCTGTCTTCCCTCTTCTACCTGCTTGCTGCTAGATGAAGGGAACCAGAATAACAACTGGAACTAAAAGAGAGCAGGCTCTGAAGATGCATTCATGGGATTCGCAGGGCTCCCTCTGAAGGGCATGTGAGCATGGAAGTTGCTGCATCTTGACAAGCCTAGTGTAAACCCTTTGATCCTGCCAAAAAATTTGCCCAATTTCAGGCCATGCCCTCAACTAGATAGCTTTAGTGCAGACTGCTTCTCTCTCTTCAACTCTATTTTTCTACACAATAAGTAAATTCATGCAAATTCACATTTCCCATACATGCCCCATTTCCTTTTAACTTTTGGCTCTTTGGAGCTTTGTAGTGTGTAAGAAGTAGCAGCATGATTTGACTTCAAGCATGCTGGGTGCCAGAATGAGACTTGTCCCTTCCCAGCTGTACGGCATTAAGCAAGTGTCTTCTTCCCTCCTGGGTTTTATTTTCTGAAATGCCAGATGGGGATAATAACCCTTACTGTGCAGGTCTATGGTTTGGGTTAGAGATAATGATTATACAGTACCTCAGACATAACATAGGCAGAAGAAACCTCTGTCATTGATGGCCATTTGAATATTCTCTTACTTTTCTCCCATCTTGCCTTCTTTATTTCCTCCCTTTATTATCTATTATGTATACCATGAAAAAGAATCTATGGCAAGAAGTCATCCTCTACATCCTCTTATTGATTTAAATCCACCTGCAACCACAACTTAGAATATTTCATAGCTTCACAGCTTACTAATAGAAGCAATCAAAAAGATGTGGAATACAGCCTAAAATTAAACATTTTTTTTTAAAATTAAGAACAACAAAAAATTTATAATTGTCATTGATGCCCCTTTATATTTATCAGATATCTATAGTTGGAGTAAAATGATAATAACTATTGCTGGAAAGTGGACACTTAGTCTTACAGTGTTGTTATGAGTATGAATTGGTATAACCCTGATATAGGACAGAAGTCACTGAGGCAAAAGCCTTAAAAATACACACGCTTTCTGCTCTGGCAATGGTACCTTAAAGAATAAATTCTGAGAATATAGTAAGTTATGTTCATAAAGATATCTACATAGAAACATGTTCTCCTGTTGTTATCAGTGTTAATTTTAATAAATGAAGGTGAAGTACATGTCCAAATAGAGAATTTGTTAACTGCAGTATATCCATATAATGGAATACTCTTCCCTTAATAAAAATGATGGTCTGAAGTCATACTTGTTGATATGAAGAGGTGCATATTTTTGTGACAGATAAAGACTGTAAAACAGTATCCCATGTTTGGGAATCTCTGCTGAATGTGTCCTGAATTCAACTGATGAAGCAAACACTTGCCCAATGCTTTCAGATTTGCCAGTAGGTGAGGAAGAGATATCTTCGCTGTTCTTACCTCCTGTCCTTGGCCTTTATCCTGGAGAAGGGAGTGCTTGCTGCTGAGGGATCCCAGTGGAAATTTCCAGATGTGTACCTTAGGCACTAGTTCTAAGATCCATGACTTCTTTGTGTACATTGTCCTCCTTGTCCCTACCTATTTCACAAAGTGAGCTCACCTATATTTGTGCCCAGGTGACTTCTGTCCTTGTAGTGAGAGTGTGAAGGCAAGAGCCACTTCTCTATGGGTTTGTCTAGGTGACTGCTTTAGAAAGCTGTTGTAATATTCAAGTCAACCCTCCAGGACAAAGTAAATACTGCATGTCTGTGCCCAGAGTCCTCCTTTATCTACCTCTTTTGATTCAAAATCCATGAGGCAAAAGACAACTAATGAGAAGCATCAGGCTCAAATACTTTGTTCTGATTGCATTTCTGTGAATACACATATGGAAAAAAATGTTTGGAAGGATTCAGACCAGAATGGTACAGAAGTCATGTTCATGAGTTGAGATTATCTGCATATATGAGTTTTCTAATCAAGTCAGTCACTGTATAATTATTACATTTTTTCTAGTTCCACAATTTGAATAGAAAAAAAAAATTCTCCTTTGAGAGTGTTTCCCATTATGACCCAGAATTTGGAACTTCCCTGCTGGGATAGAAGATGTGGACAAGGACCTTAGTGTTTTCTGGATACCTCATACAAACCAGGCATAGAACAAGGAGCTCCAACTAGTTCTTTCCTTCAGTTCTTCCATCAGACTTAAGAGCAAATTCTTCGGGTGGTGAAACTGAACTGTAGAAACTGAGCTTTTCATAGAAGGACTGATAAGGACAGAATCAAGTCCTCACTCTTAGTAAGGGTTCTGCAAAATCTATATCCTTCCCATTCAGGGAATTTAAGACAGTTGAACCTTGGGGAAAAAAGAAAGAATACACACACACACACACACACACACACACACACACACAGAGATAATGGTGCAGCCAACCTGATATCACAGAATGAATATTCTAAAGGACTTACCAAAGTCAGAATGAACATTGTCCCATTTTCCTTGTAAATCTACCAAACACAATCCTTAGAGAACTAGAGACTACACAATGGAAAGTAGGTAGAGTAGTTTCTGGAGACAGGTTCTTTGAGAAAGTGCTGGGATTGACAGGTTCAGCCTTGCCAGCCAAGCATGAGAGATATGAATAAACGCTGAATCCCGCAGGGCAGAATATCTGAGGATACTTAAAAGGGGTACCAATGAGTGCCTACAATCTGATCAGCCCTGTGTGTATGACTGTATCCAAGAAGAGTACAACAATTGATTTTCACAATGATGATCTTGAGTCATCAAGAAAAGGTTACATTTTATGTTCAAAATTCTCCATTTAAGAAGGCAAGGAAGCGTGTAATCCTTTTGAGAAAGATTTTCATTTCAAACAGTTAAAAATTCTTTGAAAAGATTTTTGGTGCTTAAAAGGATAAGTGACAGTTATCTGGAAAATTCACTTATGTGGAACGGCGTCTTCCCTGAAGATTCTAGATCAGCCAGGCAGTACAACGAGTTTAGTTAGGCTTCTCTTGCTTCCCCTTCATTGATATTTCACTGTCTATTTTTCTCCAGTCTTTTGAAATTCCTATCCACCAAGTACTGAATTCTAAGCTTCTGAGACTAGGGTTGTTTTACCCTTTCTTGAGTTCTTGTAACCTCGTGGGCTTTTTCTGCCTTGAAACACATGATGGACTGACAGTCCCCGAAATAGCTGGTTCTTCCCATGGCATGCACAAACTGTTGACAGACCCCTCTTGACGTTTTGCAAGAAGCTGGTTTTGGTAAGTAGTTCTAGACTTTTTCTTTTCTTTCTTTTAAAAAATGTGTTAATAACTAAGTAAATCATTTACTTTAAAATATCAACCACAGATTAAAAAAAGAATTATAAAACGTTGATCTATTTTTTGCTAAAATTAAACTATTTCTGAAGGAGTCATTTCCATTAAGGCCTGCACTCTTCAGGTAATATAAATATTGTGAACACAGAAAATGGCTCCTGTCTGTCTTGCTGGCATCCTTGTCTAATGAAGCTTTCTTGTGCTTCCTTTCACCAGATGTAGCTCATCACTTTTGGATAAATGTGCTCAGATTCTTGATGCCCCATCACATTCTATTTCCTCTCCAAGAAAGACCATCTCTTACCACCACCACCAGGAAAGCTAGTTTAGCTAGTTCAAATGCTCTCTTTCAGTGCCTCTTCTCTCAAGAAGCTCTGCCTTCTTACCTCTGTTGCAGCATGCTTTGTCCAAATTTTGTTTTTGAAGATGAGGAGGAACCTTGTGAAGATATAGAACTCACCCAGGTCATACCCTGGATATCAAATCCAACACTTGTACATAATCAGTCCTTTTCTAGCTGCAATTCTCCCTGCAGAGTCAACAACTGCAACTACAGAATCCTTTTGTATAAACACCCCTTTTCTTGACATTCTGGGTTGGGGGACCCACTTTAGCTCATGAAGAAGTAAATGGGCAGGATGAGGCTTACCTGGTGTGTTGAGCAGGCGGGATCTCCTGCAATGGTAGGCCACCTCTTGCTCACAGTGCTCTGAGCCATCAATCAGGGCCTCCAGCTGCTCCATGCTGCCACCGTAGTCCAAGGCCATAGCATAGGGCTTCTCTGGATTAGCACCCTGCACATGGGTCAGCTCTGTGTTGTTGTGCTGCACTGACATCCAGATTTTGTCTTCTGTTCAAACAATAACCCAAAACAAGAGACATTAGAAGGAAGGTCGAAAGAATACCATGTGAAAAGTATGAATGAGTCACTAAATGTGCAAAAATTAATCACCATCTCATGCAAAGTGCAGCAAGTAATCACTACCTGAATACTTTTCTTATGTAGCGTGTCATCGGAGAATTTTTGTTCCTTATAGAACCCTACCTCAGAGTCAGAATCAGAGCAAATTATCTAAATAGCTAAATTTTTGAAGTTCTTATTCACAGATTTTATAGAAAGCCTTAAATGTCCATTATGTTATTTAAAATTAATAATAGAGTCCTACTTCCATATCAGTGGGGGATTGGTTCCATGATCCCCTCAAGATTACTATTTCAAAATCTGTATGAGCTCAAGTCCCTTTACATAAAAAAATGTAGTATTGATATATTATCCACAAAAATCCACCCATATACTTTAAATCATTTCTAGATTACTTATAAGACCTAATTCAAGGTAAATGCTACAGTTACACTATTTTCTTTAAGAAATGACAACATATATCATTTTCTCAAAAAAACCATTAGTATCCTGCTGAAGAATAAGACACATAACAAGCATCTGTAAAATACAACATTAAGGAGGCTGAAATGATGTGATCAACATTGCATATGCAGGTGCTTAATTGCAGTTTTTAATTATTTATTCTCCAAGTTACCACTATTGGACAAAAATAATTTCAAAGTTTTATAATAAAAGAATATACAGAGATGAAGACTTCTAAATCAGAGGGAAAGAACAAGACAGGAAAGAATGAAAGTCAAGGAGAAGAGAGAGGAATTTGGGTTTTATAGGTTGAGAGGTCTGCATTTGAAACCTATTCCTGTGGACTAGGAGTTTGGACCAGTCACATCTCTTTCTGGAAGTTCAAGGTTATATACAGTTAAGATGACAGTAATCACAACAAAATCAGGACCACAATACCAGTAACACAGGCCTAAGGGCTGTTAATATGGAAAAGCAACCCAAAATATGCAGTTGCAAGGCATTATCTGAGGCATTCAGTCTGTTACAATCTGTTACAGTAACCTAGGCTAAAACATTTACTGCATTTCGACATGCAATTTAATTCTGCACATCCTCACAAAGCAAAAGAGGAAATCGGAAGACTTGAAAAGCTTTTGTCATATGAGAATCTTGCCCACATAATTGCATCATTACTCTTCATAGATTCTCAGAGCTGAAAAGGAATCTAACATAGAAATAAAGTGTTTTTTTTTTTTCCCCCTTCCCACCCTCTTAGTTTTACCAAAGGGTAAACTAAGGTCCAAAAAGTAAGGAAATAACTCAAGGCATATCTACTAGACACTAACAACTGCCAAGTATGCTGAAAATATCACTACTTGTTAGTTCTCACTAACAAGAAGCAGGTGAGGGTCATTGGCACAATTTAGCAGAATAAAAGGGAAGAAGCAATTACTTGGGAACACTGTGTTACTTCTTCCTCTACCATCAATTCTGTATGTGACTTTGAACAAGTTATTTCTCTCCCTAACCCTCAATTTCAACATATTAAAAGTAGAAATAACAAGTTCAGTTTTAATTATTTCCCAACTCTACAAAATAAATACTTCCTGGTCCATATAATTAAATCATGCTCAAATAGTCTGATACATCTAATATCTGTTTCCTAAAACCAACCCATTGATAACCCACATTACAACAATGTTTCTCTGATGCAGGATTGCATTTTTCAACAAAATGCAAAAAAAAAAAAAAAAAAAGTCAATGTTTCCGACTTTCACTTTGAAAAATAATAATAGGATGATTCTGATTAGTAAAGATAATATTATAACTAAAGTAATTAATCTGAAACTCCAAAAATGTTGGCAATAATTTAGAAAAATATTGATAAAATAAGCAAAGAAAAGTTGTCATTGAATAATGAAATATTGTAAAAGGAGAAATAAAGATGCACAGTTTTGAAATGAAATGCCCATTATGCTACAAGAAGAAGAAAAGGAAAACTGTATCTAATCTATAATAATAGAAGATGTGTTGCTGCTCTGTTCTAGGATATTTTAAACATATTATTCATTCATTAACAGACATCTACCACAAGCCCCAAAATTCAAGCA
Source organism: Sciurus vulgaris (assembly GCF_902686455.1). Lineage (NCBI taxonomy): Eukaryota > Metazoa > Chordata > Mammalia > Rodentia > Sciuridae > Sciurus > Sciurus vulgaris. The sequence goes on from NC_136463.1 coordinate 76,943,758, forward strand.
TATTATGAAGGACAAGAGGAGAGATGATTGCTTGAAACCTCAAGCACACTGACAGGCTTTTATTTCAAAGTTGCCCTGGTACATAGGTAAAGAATAAAAATAAGGAAATAAGAAAGTAGTTAGATACTATTCTATTCATCTATCAATCTGTCTATTGATTTATCTATCTATCTAACTAGTCCCTACTCTCCAACTATCCAATCTGATATACAAATGTTAACATCATTAAATTGTATGGATTTATATTTTCTTCTAAGCAGAAGTAGATTTTCATATTCGTATATCAATTTATGAGATTGTTCTTATATTCACTAATTGATTTCCTCATTCCTTTACACATTTTATTTTTCTAAGATGTAAAAGGAAGTTATATTAGAAGTCAAATGTTTATGTTAAGGTCACTTATAACATTGGTTTCCAAGGATGAATTTTACTTTTAATGTTTCAATTACTAATAGATACTTTTTGACATATGAAATATATATAATATGCCAAAAGAAAATTTAGAACTTCAAAGAATACCCCAAAATTCACCTAATAGACATCTCATGCCCTACCTGCAAGCATAGGATTCAGGACAGGAGGAAAGGAGATCGTTTCAAACTGAGAATCTCATAGTGGCTTTCCTTTCAAAGCTACCCTATGTTCTCTGAATATTTTTTCTCCTGGGAAAAGAATAAAACTAAAAACAAAGAGGTGTTGAATCCTGTTTTATCTCCCTTTCTATTTGTTTTCAATGATATTTTAGTTGTGCACACTGATACCTGCAATCTGGTTAAATATTGGAAAGCCAGTCATAACCATGTCACCATGGCAAAAGTCAGCTTTGTTGACTGATGCTCCTCATGCCAGGCCTAGGATGGGAAAGGATAGCTTTAGCTGGAGAAGCTGAGCTCTGAGGGATTTCCAAACGGGCTGGATGCATTTGAAACAGTACTGTAGGCAGATAGGAGAGGCAAAGAGTCACTCCCAAGTGGGACCATATATGGATTTGCACAGAGCTTTAATTAAAACTGGGCCCATGAAGTTAACAGTTCAAGGGAGTTAATTTATTCAATGGGCAATGGAAATAAGTAGATATAGCTGGGATCTAGAGCCAGAAAATCTTATTTTGTATGCCAGGTCAGTGCTTACAGGTTAAGCAACCGTGGTCAAATTATTCTTTCTCTAAAGTCCTGTTTCCTCATCAGTAATAGTGAAGGCATTATTTCGTTAAGAAATAAGCATATCTGGTTTGGAATCTGCTCTATAACCCATGGAAGAAGTGATAAATTGAAATTTTGGGCATGTCATTGAAGTATTTTCTTTAGAAAACAGGATCATTGGACTGAGGATGCGATTTAGCAGTAGAGTGCTTTCTTATCATATGTGAAACTGTGGATTCCATCCTCAGCACCACAACAGCAAAACAAGATAAAACATCAATAAACACAAAAATAAAGAAAATGAGGTTATTTGATATCAACATTCCATTCATGATGGTAACATCATGATCTGGTGCCGTGATCCACAGGAACACATAACAGGTTATTTGGCTCTCAAGAACTAAGAATCTATATATTAGAACTTTTCTGTGTCAGAATGAGGAGTTGGATGTCATTCCTTAGAGAACTGAGGGGTGGGAAACTTCTTCTGAAAATCAGGTTAAGAAGAATAATCATGGATTGTAATTTCTTGAAGCATAGCTGTTGCTATGCTTAGTAATAACAGATTATTACTACCTTATTCATCGTGTGTCTCTTTACTTATTGGTGTCTCTTGCATTTCTTGACATTTCTTTTGTTTTTAAGAACTCAGATCCAGAAACCTCAAAAATTTCTCTCTCCAATTCTACATTTCATTATCTTGTCCATTTTCTTTCATTACTTCTATGTTTACCACTATTCAATCCCATGATTAGAAACACAGATTCATATCTCTTACTGTTCAAAGTCATATTAGTGAGTTAACTAGGACCGAGTCTCTTTGCTTAAGAGAGGAGTGCATTAGGAGATTTTTGATCATACAGGAACCTATTCAATATTATCTTAAGAAAATAGGGTCACTTTACTAAGCATCCCACTTAGCTTAAAGAAACAGTTATTATATATTCAAAAATTGGTTTTATAAGGTAATATTCATTCCTATGGTTTGGTTTGAGGGTGAATGATCTCATGAGTTGGCTATCATGCCAACTTTATGTGTGAAAATGTCACAGGATTTGACATGAATGATGGATTTTCAAAGCATTATTCCATAGATATGACCATGCAATATGATGTAAACCAATAAAACATTCCCCAAGTCACGCTAGGATTTTTAGCTTTTGATTCTATTTTCCCATAGACTAGGAGTGGTCCAGGACTTGCAATGTGTCATTCATTCTTGCATTCAAGTTTATACCTGGTTAGTGCTGTGCTAGCCACTAGAGTACACACACTAGAGTATAAAGCACTGTCTAATTCCTCCAAAAGTTTGCCATCATCTGGGGGAGGAAATTACATGCACAATAATGACAATGTCTAAGGTTGTTAGTTCTTGGTTCCAAAAATTTCAAATCATCTTTTCTATATAGGTGTTATATAATGGTACAAATTTAAAGGAAATTTCAAGTCATAAAATCAAAACACATACAAAAATAACAAATGTAGCAGGAGAAAACTAAATGAAGCTTCACAAAGAACTGTAGAATAGTCATGAAAAGATATTCTTGAACATTCTATAACATCATCCTTGTAGTGAAATCTTCCCTGGTCATCACCCCAGGAAAGCTCTCTGATACCCCTCTATTGTGGGTCTCTAGGTGACCTACCAGGTTCCTCTGCCTTTCCTTTCAGAAGTTGTAAACTGTTTATACACAGAACCACAATTTAATTTTCTTTCAAATTTTTTCTCTCATTATATCTGATTGGTATTATTATTGTGATCATCATTATTAATAATAGTAATTACAGATCCTGTATACTGCTCCATCTGTTGCCATGGGAATCAACACTCAGAAAAAAAAACAAACATGAGGAAAGTTTTAAAAAAATAGAAACGAGAAAAAACTGATTAATAAGTCCTCATTCTGCACAAAGAGCCAGAAAAAACACTGCAATTTTTCTATCACAATGCTTGGAAGGAAGGGAAGTCTACAGATTGTCAATACTGAGCTTAATTGAACTGAAATTACTGTGGAGAGCTGCTTATGTTCCTTTGAACAGTGTACCAATTCACTTATACTCCTATTGTAATAAAATAAGTCTATATTAAGGTCCCTGGGGTCACTTCTGGTACAGTTATCTATATTGACAAAGTGAATTTTCTATGCCAAGGGTATAGACAGTTTAAATAATCCTCAAAATACTGTCTCTACCACTCATTTGCCATGTTCTCACGTAAGGTCTTAGGATATCTCTTGCCATTTTGCGTTGATAGTTATTTAATTTTTCATATGTTTGTATCTTTTCTCCCCACTTAAATTACAGACAGTGACTGCTAAGTCAATATCAGCTTGGAAAGGGTTTGCACAGCGGAAAAGGCAGAAGATATGGAGGAAAGTACAGGTTTCGCCACGGTCAGACCTGGCTTCCAATGCCAATTCTGCCAAGCACAAGTTTACAGGTCATGGAAACTGAGCAACTTGTACTATGTCACAAGACTGGTAATGGCAGAATCAAGACCTCAAACCTAATATGACCTCTCCCAAATTCAAGGAGGATCTGATGAGATCATTTTATTATTAGAGACACTTCTAGGAACCTGTGCTGAGGGAATCAATTCGACCTCCCCCTAGACCCCCAACCTTCAAAGCGAAGGAAGTCAATTGTTGTAAAGTGATTTCCAACTCCTTTAGTAGGCTAAGAATTCCCGAAGGAGCTGTTACTCCTCCCATGCATACCAGCCCAGTTGCCTATGAGAGAATCCATCCCTGCCTTGCGAAAACCACTGCAGGCGCAGCTGCTTTTAGAGGCAGGGCTTCTGCTGCTTGGGTGAGCGGGCATTACCGGTTTACAGCCACCTTGCGCTGTGCATTAGCGGGGATGCAGACACCGCAGCGCGGCAGGCGCACGGACCCGGCTCCCATCCATTACCGCTCTTCCACCTGCCTGCGTGGGCCACGCTTTACGACTTCCAGACAACATACTTGACCGTGATTTATCCTCCCACTTCGCTCTAGCCTTTACTTTTTATATACCTTTTCGGGGGATTATTTTTCTTTTTCCTTTGCTTTAAAATAGGTGGCATGATCAAAGAGACTTGGGTAATCTGTTTTATGGTTCTAAGGGATGGTGGATTGGAATGGACTCCATGTGTGCTACATCATCTTTGTTTGTTCATTAATTTATTTAAGAAAAACAATTTTAAAGTCTGGTGTGTGCATAGTACTGTGCTTGGGATTAGAGTGGGACCACATGAGTGATGCAAGGTTGAATAACACTCTAGTTCCCCAGCTTAATGAATTTACAGGAGTGCCTAGGGGAAAAAAGCCACTTTGTGTTCTTCACTTATTGAGGTGAATGGCAACAGCAAATGGGAGACTGGAAGGGGTGGTGACTTGGACCACTCCTCCCTCCCATGATGCTCAATCTCTCAGTCTCAAAAAGGCAAAGGAAGACCTAAATCTTAATCACGTGATGGAGAAAGGACCCTGAAGTTGTGGCTGGGGTTTGGGTTGTTGCTAGAAGATTGTGTGAGTTATTTTGTGGGTGGGGTGGTATTGAGTATTGCAGGAACTCTATCACTAAAATACATTCCCAGTGCTATTTATTTATTTATTTATTTATTTATTTATTTATTTATTTTTAATACAGCGTCTCAAAAAATTGCTGAGACTGGCCTCAAACTTGAAATCCTCCTTCCTCGGTGTGCAAGTAGCTGGAATTAGAGGTGTGCACCATCTCGTATGGCCTTTGTGAGGTCTTAAGAAGGATCTTTTGGGCAGACACTGTTTTGGTGTATTTTGAAGATAAAAACTGGGGACTCAGTCGAATCTACCTTTTATCCCAGGTTGTGCCACCTTTACTAGTTGAATGATAGTGGACATGCAGCTCAACTTCTGCTTTCTCCAAATATAAATGACACATGATCCCTCCCTCCCTCCTGCCTTATTATATGACTTAAAGGAGGTAAACATTAAGAATTTATGACCCAGTACCTGGAACCCAAGTACATACTAAATACTCGCTTCCATCCCTTTGTTTAAAAATCAAAAGTAGTCAGTATTGAGCTCGGAGAACTTCCTGAGATTGTGAGCTGAATACAAATAGTTGCCTTAGTCCTAAGACAGAGAGAAAGGGTGACATTTGTATCTGCTTTTACCAGGTCAGAAAAGAAGACAAGCCATCTCTGAGTCAACTCTGGTCTCGTGGAATTTATACTTTGATTCTGGAGGAGGCTGTGAAAAAAAGAAAGCTCAAACGGGAGAGTGGAATTATTAATCTTTCTGCTGGCATCTCTACTATGGTGCTCATCATAAATAAATGACATTGCCAGGGTGCCAGTCTCTGGTGGGTACCCTTTCCTAACTCTACCAGCTTCTGTGCTTGTCTCATTCAGACTCTGTAAGAACAACCTCTTTACTCATTCCCTCCTGCTAAACTGTAAGTGCTACAAATGAAAAGACTGTTTCATAAATCTTTGCCTAACACCTGGCCCACCATAGGTATTCACTTACTATGGAACAGAACTTTCAACAGACTGCCAGGATTTTTACTGACTTCATTGACAGCTCCTGAAATCAGCAGGAATGTGATACATGATAGGAAAAGATGTTTAGATAAGTTGTTGAATTTCTCCTTTGCAGCTGAGGTTATCTATTGCAGATAGCAACATATTGGGAAAACTAAATAGCCATCAATAGATGTCTCACTGAATAAAGCCTGGTTAACTGACACAGTGAAGTACAATGCAGCCATAATAAATAATACATACCATCTCCAACCTGATCAAGAGTGACTTCCACTCAATATTGTCAAGTGACAAAATGAAATTATTGATGTGCAAAGGAGTATGTTGCATATTGTGCCATAAAAAGAAGAAAAATGGATAAACATAGGAAGGACAAACATATAAATGATTATCTAGAAGAGATGGATAACAATGGGATAGAAGCAAGAAGACAATAAAATATCTCTGGTCAACCATTGTGTGTGTGTGTGAAACTTTTGAAACATGAAAATATTTGAAATACTGAAGACATAAAATTGAATCAAGCTACACTTAATGTTATAAACCTATAATTCAAGTGACTTGGGAGACTGAAGCTGTAATATCAGAAGTTTGAAGCCAGACTGAATAACTTAGCAAAAAAAATAAATAAATAAATAAATAAAAAAATCAAATAAAAAGGGCTGGGGTGTAGTTCAGTGGTAGAGTGGCCCTGGATTCAACCTACAGTATGACAATAAAATTTATTTTTGAAGTAAATGAATGAAAGGGCAAGACTGAAAAGAAAACAGCTGAACTGTGCATTACATTGATAATATAACCAAAGTTAAAGAAAAATGATAATTTGGGTTGGTTAACTACTGAGTCATATTTCCTGCCCTTTTTATTTTTTGTTTTGAGACAGGGTCTCGCTAAGTTGCAGAGGGCCTTGCTAAATTACATAGGCTGGCTTGAACACGCAACACTCCTGTCTCAACCTTCCAAGTGTCTGGGATTATAGGTGTGTGCCCCCATGCCCAGCTCAAGTATTTTGAAAATGGTGTTCTGTCCGACTATACATCTTTGGCAGAATATATTCCAAGAAAAAAAAAAATTAAAATTTAAGGAAATCTTAAACTTTACTTTGTTATTGATTCTGATACTGCTAATGTGATTCTGAAACTATTTTTGTTTATGTTGTAGGATATAGCAAATACTTAAGTATATTGATATCATTGGGAGGAGTTCTCAGAGAGAAGAGAGACATAGGTAGAAGAGATGATAAAGAAATCCAATGTTATTGGGTCTGCATTGGAAATAACTATGAACTCAAATTTACACACACACACACACACACACACACACACACACATTCTAGATTCATCCATTGAAAGAGCCTAGAAACAATGCACACCTAACACCTAGATCTTAATTTCCAAATACCATTTCTCACAAAGGAAACAACACTTCTTTTTGGGAAAATGTCTGAATCTGGGTCTAGGGCAGGAAAATTTCAAGTGACATCTTGGAATATCTTGTGTTAGAAAGCAATGGAATGCTACAAGATTAAGGCTTAAGGGTAAAAAAAGACATTAGAATAGAATTAAAGGTGCTATCATTTATGTTTAGAAATATCTGAGCATCAAGAAAACTAACGATGATAATACATTTTAAAATGAAATCATTTACGAAACCATAATGACATGGAAATAGTAAGAAGTCAGGCAAAGAGGCTGGGTGTGGTAGTGCACACCTCTAATCCCAGTCACTCAGGAAGCTGAGTCTGGAGGATTGCAGGTTCAAGGCCAGCCTCAGCAACTTAGGGAGGCCTGAAGCAACTTACTGAGAGCCTTTTTATATAAAAAGGACTGGGGTTATAGCTCAGTGTTTAAGCATGCCTGTGTTCCAAAAATCCCTTGTACCAAAAAATAAATAAATAAATAAATAAATAAATAAATAAATAAACAAACAAACAAACAAAATAAATCGGGCCAGTTAAAAAAAAAAAAGCAACAATTCTATAGGGAAGAATGTGGAGTGACAGCTAGAAGTGTAAAAGGAAGTACAGAATTAGAAAACCAGCATTTTACAAATTTCAGTGTAATAACTTATGAGTCATGATCATTCACAGGTTGGAAAGAAATGCTAAGAAACAGGATATTCATACAGTGTCGGCATGTGACACCACAGATAATTCATTGAAGATAAATCACATTCATAATACAGATATCTGGCAGACCACTTTAGCCAACTGAAGGAGCTGAGCACCCCAATAATGGAACAGACTGACATCACATGCCTTCTGATGAGAGGCTCTGAGCAGGACAGACAGTACCCAGAAGGATTTTTTGCTGATGTTCTAACAATGAGTAAACAATCAGGAAAAATCATAATGACTGGCTCATACACCTCAAAAAGATGCCATGAAAACCAATCAAAGAAACAAAAATAGCAAGAGACGGGGTCAGGGAGGGGGACTTCTGGATTAAAAGAGACTAACAGGACATGACAATCAAATCCAAAGTATTGGTCCTTTTTAAATCTTTAATAAAAAATGATACTGATATAATATATATTAAGAGAAAACATGTCCCAAGATAATATTAATTGAAACAAATTTTTTCTTATGTATAGTTTTAATATCATGATTATACAAGAGAATATATTCATAGGAGATGTAAGCTAAAGTCCTCAGGTTTAAACCATCAGTTTATCTAGAACTTGCTTTCAAATGATATGGGGAAAAATTTCTATAGGAGAAATTAGGGAAAGGAAAGAGAGAAAGAGATAAATTTAAATATAATATTAATAAACAAATGTAGCAAATGTTAAAAGTGGAAAATTTAGATACAGATTTCATGGCTGCTCATTTTATAAATTTTTCAACTTCTCTGTAGGTCTGAACATTTCCAAAAGTAACCTTTCAGACTATCAAGTTGGAGCTTGCCACAATGCTTTACACTCAGCAATGGCTCAAAAGGATCATGCTGTGTTCCCAAGAATGCATATGTATGTGCTTTTGGTGCCTTTATACTAACACCAACCAAAGCACACACTCATGTACATACATGCTGGTAAGGATTAATTGGTTAAACAATTATCAAAAAGCAAAGTCTACTATCCAATTCAACCAATCACACCATGTTAGTCCATCCATGTTTAGGCATACATATTTATTTATTTCCATGAACTCTTTCAGTGTGTCAAGTGTTGTATGCTCATGAAAGTTATTAGTTATTATTTTTTCACTGTATTCCTAGAAACACCAAGAAATCAGAGTTTCGGTTTCTGGGGACAGAATAATGAAAATAATAACTAATAACAGGTGCCACATTTTGGGAGTATAATGTCGGACATTTTTTCTCATGGTTCAGATTGATGGTTTTATGTAATCTTCACAACAATCTTATGAGTAGGTTCTGCTATTAATAACAGGGAGACAATGAGGAGTATGGAAGCTGAGTAACTGCCATAAGTCAAATAACCTGAAAAAATGAGGAAACATTGGTGCCGAGATTCAAACCAAACTTAATAAGTAATCTGAATTTAGTAGAAGTTTGTTGGCTAAATGAATTCATGAATTCGATGAGAAATTGTACAAATTGTGACTGTCAAAGTAGCTTTGTAGGAGAAGGAAATGAGTACTTGGTCTAAAAAAGGAGGGGAAGGGATGGTATTCCAGAAGAGAAAAACTGGATCTAAGGATATATGAAAGTTGCACAGAAGAGTCACAGGTAGAACAGGAAAACCCATGTGGAAACCATCCCTAGGGTGGTTTAAACAGAAAATAAATATAACATTTTAGAAAATTTGCACGCTGAGAATGCAAGGCTGGTTGATGCTCATGTGTCGTGAACCCATGCTGTGGCTTGAATATCCCTTCTTTCACTCTTTTGCTTTCTCTCTTGCCATGGGATCTTTCTTGCACACACTTGTGCCATGTGATGCCCTTTCCCATGTTATAAAGTAGCCAGAAGATCCTCATTAGAAGCTGACCAGATGAGGTCAGGTGATTTTAGACTTTTGGTATCCAAATCTCAGAGCAAAACGAACCTCCTTTCTTTATAAAGTACTTGGGCTTAGGTATTTTGCCGCAGCAACAGGAAACAGACTAAAGCAGTTCACATAAGGGAAAGAGTAATGGAAAAAAGACTCTCAGAGGAATGGTTCCTCTTTTTCCCTACTTCACAGAACAAGGGATCACCTGCTGCCAGTACAACTTGACTCTTTTATTCTAAACTGACTTTGATTCATTGTGTCTCCCTGGAATCCAGGGCTCAGAGCAAAAGTGAACAAGAACAAGCAGCCTTTCTGAGAGATAACTTTGACTCCCACCTATTATTTTTCTCTTCGTAGCTGGGAAAATCTTCATTCAGACAAACTGTGTCACTGTATCAGAATACCTGTGTGACCCAGGAACCCTTAAACAAGGCAAAGGACCCTTGAACACCATGGACACCTGCTCCTTGCATCTCTGTCTCCATGATTCTACTGAGCTCAACTGATTTTTCTTCTCTTTATTTTTATTTGCCTAGCCCAGGGACACTTGTTTTTTGGTGTTAAAGACAAGATTGATGTCTCCAATATAGTCATTCTTGACCAATCTTGTCTTTGAATTTCCTTAGTCTCTAGAAGCTCCTATGATGGTGACAATTGTTATTTCAGGAGCACTTAGAGAATGCCAGATGTTAAAAGGCTGTACTTGATACAGCCATTCACTTAATTTTACTTATTTTGCACATCAACCCAGTAAGGTAAGAATAACTGATAACTCCTATTATACAGATGAGGAAATGGAGCCTCATAGAAGTTAAGCAACTTGGCCAGGATTCCATGACTATAAAGTCTCTACAGGATAATAGTATGAATTAAAGATAATGGCCTAGACGAAATTGCTTTAAGAGCTGGATGACTTTATTTTGTGGTGATAATATGAAGTCCTTATGCACAGGCGCCAGCAGTATGCAATACACCAGGCAGCACCTCAGTAAGTGTTTGTTGCCTGTCCTGCCTTCTGATCCCCTGGCACGGGAACAAGGAACTCCCCAGGAGTCTACAATAAAAGTGCAGTGAAAAGTCCATTAGAAAGAAAACTTATTTTCAGAGCTTAAGAGGGTAGCTCCTTTAGTCTCTGGTCAGGGCTCTTTAGAAGTATGGAGTTGAAAAACAAAGAGGATTTATCAAGTGACAAAAAACTGTGCTAATAACCTTATATAGACACATCCAAAGGTCCAATATCTTCAAGTGCTTGTTGAACATGCTATTTCTTATCACAGTCTTAGATTCATTGAATAAACACTGCTGGGGACAGTCCTGGAAAATGGCCATTTAAACATTTATCCCAGCTCATTCTTCAGAGAACTAAAATTTGAGAACCTATGCTTTATATAATTTTTATCTAGTACTAAGAAAAACCTTAAAAAGGTGGGGGTGATTATCCCCATCTTCCAGCTGAGGAAAGTGTTGATCAAGTAGGTATCAGGTGGGTATCAAGGAGACCTAATTCCTTTGGAGTCACTTCCTGGAATAACTTTCTTCCATGACATTCACAAGTGAAAGGTGAAGAGTATGGGCCAGAGGGGACTTTGTTTAGCAAAAGGGGCCTTTCCTTGCCCCAGAGATCCCATGTCACCTGGTCCTAGGAACCTAGACTTGAGAGTCACAGCTTCAAAATTTCATTCACAATTTAAGCTCTGGTCAGAATGTTTAGTCTTTTAATATTTCTGTGCCTTCCTCTATAAAATGGAGAGAAGGGCACCTTCTTCACACAGTTGTTAGGGAAACCAAGTGACATCAGGAATGTGAAGTGCCTAGTACAGTGCCTCATACTAGTAGCTACTCAATGTTAACAAATTCTTCTAAAAAATCAAATCAGAGGGCAACTCTTCAAGGAAGTCTTGTCTGACTACCACATTCAGCCCCCTTTTACACCTTCATTCAACTCCTGCCTTCTTTGTGTTATTTATGCATGATGTACTGATTTCTATTCTATTTTCCACACTGCATATAATGTATCTATTTACATTACCTGTCTCCTCTGAACTGTGAGTTCCTTCAGGACAAGAATAGATTTACTGATTTTGTAATCTTGGTGCATAGCTCCATCAATATTCAAAGTGTTTTAGCATGACCTAATTTTTGAATGACCAACTGAACAACAATTGACTGAACGAATGATGCACAAATTACTACTAGGCACGTAAAAAATTAGTAAGAGAATTAATGACTAAGTAAGTGAGAGATTAATAAAGATTTTAAGAATTTAGTGAGTGTGTAAAGGGAAGATGCAAGAAGGAATCACCAGCTGAATGAATGAAAACCACATTGCAATCAACAGAACCTCCTGTTCTCATCCACAAGGTTTGGAGTCAACTGACTGTGCTAAACAGGTGTGGGAAAGAAATTTCTCTAAGTACCTGTTAAAATTCTTGGCAATACAGAGGTGACAATGCTTTAATTTCAGGGTAATGCTACAGCTTTATGACTTAGTAGTTTTATTTAATGGCCCAATTTAGCAGGAGATTATGCTGTCTGAGCTAGCCCAGAGAGACCACTTTAAAGCTCAGGCCTTCAACACATGCAGATCTGGTCCTAAGTTTTGCCTAGAAGACCAGCCTTCTGGAAGCCCTATGTGGTCACCATGCTTTGGTTGACATCATAATGTATTAAAGAGAAGAAGAGAAATATTTTTAAAAAAGCTTCATTCCTCTAAACTGTTGAATTACAATTCTTCTGAAGTCCAACAGAGTCCTTTGGAAAACACTTCATTTACAGAAAGCAAATCGTCCCTCTGAAATATAAGCAACAATACAAGTATTATTCCAACTGATTAAACTGCTAGTGAGCCACAGCACATCTGTCACCCATGAGTGAGTCTCAACCAGAAAATGATGCTTGTGCTGCCAGAGGACACAGTTTTTGAGCTCCTCCCCAGGATGAGCTGAGCCTGCTATCCATAAAGACACAGGCCATGTTTCCAGAGGAAGGGGAAAGATGGTAAGGGGAAGAACCTTGGCTTACTTTACTTTCTGTTCTGGGGCATTCATTCTCCAGCACTGCTTACCCATTTGCTCATTGATTAAGTGATTGCAAATCCACCTTAAAAGTTGTCATCATTGATCTCCATTTACAGACACAAAAACTGAAGTATACAAAGAGAGTCTTTGTGGGCCCACAGAAAACAAGTATAATAGATAATGAAATAATTCAGAGGTTGCAAAAGGCACAGATACTATTCTCAGTGTCTTAATTGATACTAATTATATACCTTCACAGCTATTGCCCTTCAAAAAATACTAAGCCACATATATGAGCTCAGAATTTACACAGGCAAAGATGGAAAGGGATTAAGAGGCATAGCCAATTTTGTGTTTTTAAAAGATCACTCTGACTTTTTGTAAATTATGAGTCACTGTGGGGACAGCTGAAGACTTAGGCATTTTTTAGTACAAGGACATGTGATTATAAAGTCTCTGATCTTTGAAGGCCACATCTTAATAATTTCTGTATTTTTAGTGGATCATCACTACCTGGCCAGAGCAGACAACCAATGCATATTGGTGCAAAGAAATAGAGGAAGGAAGAATTGCCTCCCAAGCCTTACTCCTCTGATGGTAAGTACTACAAACGTCTCAGTCTAGACAGCTAGACTTGGTATCCTATTTCTACAGTTTACTAGCCTCATTAATGTGTTTTTAAAATAAAAATTATTTCAGCTACTCCTCAGTGATGCATGTTGCACTAGCTGAGTACCCAGCCGATATTCAACATGATTTTATACAGTCAGTAATCAAGTGATAACTTTTTGGAAACACTAATTCTGCAGTGATGACTACCCAACTTATGATAAAAAGCAAACTTGAGAACTTCAGCTCAGCTTGTACTTGTGTAAGCCTTTGGCAAGACAATGGAAGCTAATAATTTTGTTGTTGTTGTTGTTTGTGTGTGTGTGTTGGAAGTGGAAGATTTTGGAGTAGAAATCTGCAGGAAGATGCCTTCACAGAGCTTTATTACAAATGCATATAACACAAACACCTGAGTTCTACTTACTTTTCTATACAATACAACTGTCAAAAAATTGACAACCTCATAAGAAGACCGGGAAAAAAAATCAATGGTCGAACTTAGTGGCCCCATGCTATGTCCTGAACAACTCTAATTTCCCTTGCACTGACCATTTGGTGTATAGTCCAGAGGCAAATCACAACCATTGCTCTAACTTTGGGAAGCAAGGCTAACAGTTTAGACTTAACCATGTGGACACATTACTTTTTGTCAATAGCTGGGATGATAATCTATTACCTGCAATCACACTGTACAATTATGTGCAGGAATATTGGAGAGACCTCAATTGCAGCTTCTCTACCTACTCCATTATGCATGCTTTGATGAGTTTTAATGAAAACAGAGGCTGCTGCCAAAGCAGTGAGAAGTGGAGCATCATAATACCCAGGGTGATAAGATATGGAGCCTTGTAAGGTAGTTTGCAAATGGATTAGGAGATGTTTGAGAATGGAAAACAAGTTTTGCTTTAGAGCTTTACGTAAATGTTCCTTGCAAATTCCTTGTAATGTCTGATGATTGCCCTACAGGTCCACACACATGAAATTGGCATTGTATCTATCACGATAGGAAATAAATGTGTTTTGTTAGTAGATAAACAATTTTGTATGTAAATATGCAATTTTACTGAACAGAGGAAAAGTAGTGTGCAGCTGGGAAATAAAGATCTTTTCATATGCTGACAAGGTGTCCTGTTAACGCTAAAAAGGACACATTGAAAACTGGTTAGAACGAGTTTAAATGTGGAGTTCTAAGGAAAATCTTGTTAGAAATCCTCACCCTTCTGATTCTGCTTTATTCATATTGAAAGTGTCCCCTCCAGAAATGCCCTTTCCAGACTCATAGGGCCACTGAAATCTCATGGCATCTAGAGAAGGGATAAAGATTTTATTGTTGAAAAAATAATGTAGTTGTATATATGTCATTCATACTAGGACAGTAGTGAGCATAGTGAGAGCATAACTAGTAATTATGTAGGATACTGTACTACCCTTCTTCATGACTGTCTACTCTTGGGGGCTAGGAACTCTATGCAGATATTTTAATTCTCACATTAATCTTGAAAAGCAACCATTTTAACACTAGCATTTTATAGATGAAGAAACCAAGATCCAGAAATGTTAAATGCCTGTCCAAGGTCACATTGCTAGAATGTGTTGCACTTGAATTTGAATTACAGTGTGTCTCTAAAACATATTGTCTTCCTATGTTTGAAGAAACAAAGGTATTTGGAAATGCTGGGCAGCAGTGAAAAGATAGGGGGAAATAGGCTGCCTTTTATTCCTGGCCTTACAGAAGAGGATGAAAATAGTAATGACTAAACATGGAGGCCTGTTTGCACAGTTACACACTGTTATTGAGTTAATAGGCAGGCTTGAATCTAGGATAAATTATGAAAAGTAGAAAGGGGAAAAAAGAGAAGCTAGAAATCGTCCTAATTTGGCAGTGATTTCATTTGCCCTGGGATCATTAGAGTTCGTGGAAAAGGAGAACCAAGGATTCATCACACCTTGCATTAGTCCATTTTCCACTGTTATAACAAAATACCTGAGGGTGGATAGGGTAGAAAGAAAGGTGTATTTAGTTCACAGTTTTGGAGAACGGATGTTCAAACAACCTATTACCAGCTCTGGCAAAGACCTCATGACGGACAGCCTTAGAGGGCAGGAGTGAGAGCAAGAGGGAGCCAGAAAGATAGGGAGAAACCAGTCTTGCTCTTATATAACAACTGTCTTATGAGATCTAAGTAGGGTACCATGAGAACTACTTTACCTTTGACCTAATGGACCTAAGGACCTTCCACCTCTTGAAGTTCCAACACCTCTCACATGACCACACTGGGGACCAAACTTCCAACCCTTGGACATATCACACTGAAACCATAGCATACTCTGATACTTATTTTTCAATGTGAAAATCACAGTCCCATGGAAACACACAAGTAAATTGATGGTTATAATGCGGTGTGATCAGTGTCATTGAAGAAATCTACAGAAGAGGGGAGAATTGAATATGGGCATCCAATTGGGCCTGAGGTTACCTGATTGAATTATTCAGGGTTTTTCAGAGAAACACCATACTGGTTGAACAAGGTGTGTGTGTGTGTGTGTGTGTGTGTGTGTGTGTGTGTGTGTGTTTGTTCATGCACATGTGTGTATGCCTGAGACAAAGCAGAAGACGGGGAGAAAGACTGGTAGAAGTTGAATCATGGAGGCTTAGTATGTCTAAAATCTGTAGGATAAGCTGGCAGGCTGGAGATTCTGGGAAGAAGTGCAGTTTGAATCTACATGTCAAAACTCCTTCATGTTCAGGGAAAGTCAGTGTGTGTTCTATTAAGACCTTCAACTGATTGCATGATGTCCACCCACATTATGGAGGAAAGACTGCTTTACTCAAAGGTTATTGATTTAAATGACAGTTTCATTTAAAAAAAATACCTTTGCAGAAAACATTCAGAATAATGTTGGACTGGATATCTCAATATTGAATCCTAGTCAGGATGACACATGAAATTATTCTTCAAACCAAGGGAAGAAGGTAGCCTGAGAAACCTCATGCTTCTGTCTCATCAACCCAAGCTTCCTTTAGAAAGACCTCAGGTGTTTGCTAATTTCCACCACATACCACTCTCTCCTTTTTTTTTTTTTTTTTCACTCCTGTTTTTTCCTGCATATTGGTCCCAGCTCAAGGATTCTTTCCTTTTCTGATGGCATCTCACCTATCCTGCAAGCCCACCTTTTGTGCATTTTCTTTTGGAAAAACTATTCTTAGTCCTCTCTGGACTCTTGGCTGTCTCAAATGCATCCTTTCCTACTTGCTCAACCAGATTGATGGAACCATAATCCCAGTGTCTCCATGATTACCTGAAATGGTCTGAGTTAGTCCAGTCTTTAATCACCACATAGTGGCATGTAGCCCAGTTATCCTTTCCTACAAAACATTGTATTTTAGTATGTCACAGTTTCTCTTCATTGTCTAATGGTCTCTTGGTTCAATTTTTAAACTGAGTGATCCTATCAACTCCTGGGGTTAGTTTGCTTTGGAGGTCTCTTATTCCTTGTATATTTCTTATTTTTATCTTGAACTTAACCCCATTTAACTTAAAAAGGGAAGCCCTTTGTTGGTCAGGTTGAACTTTATTGGACAAGTGTTTCATTTATTTGCACAGTTTGTAGATAACTTTGTGGCCTCTAACTTCAACACCAGTCTTGATCTTTGATGAATTATAATCATCTTCTTAAACTTCTTTGAACAGTCCTTTAAGCATATTGCTATGGATAGGTTCCATTTGCCCCAGGAAATCTAGCTTCCACCCATCTCCAGTTTTGTCTGTGACCAGAAAGGCTAAATGAAAACATTCTACCAACAAAGGTTCTTAACTTCTGGATTCTAGCTGGGTGTGGTCAATAGGGAGTATAGGAAGGTGACTGGAAGGAGCAAGGGAATATTGAAGTCAGAATGTCACTCCCCCTGAGCTGACTGCTTCCCAAGAAGAAATCACAGCACTCCCATGCAGCATCTTCTCCATATACACTCTCTTTCCCAGTCCGATAGCACTTCTTTATCTCCACTGTCCAGGCTTAATGGTGGGAATAGCTCATCTGCTACTTTTTAATGCTCTGGGATATGAATTTTAAAACTTGCCACCACAACACCATTTATGTGCTTGTATCTTTGTAAATACTCCCTAATTTGAACTAAACATCAGGCAAATCCACTGTCCTCAAGATCAGTTTGCAAAAGTCAGTGCTAAGTTCATGAGTGATACAAAGAGAACATCTTATTAGTACTCAGGATATGGTATATCTTTTCTTCCAAACTAGCTAAGTAGTCTGCCATGCTCAAGAATCATCTATGATAAGACTGCTTCTTCTTTTCCAGTCTTCTGGAACTGGGATAGCCTTGCTGGGCAGATTATGCATCTTCAATAGGTTTACCTTGCCCCTAGTCAAGTCTCTTTGATCCTCTCTTTTCTAGTTGTTCCCAGGATTTTCAGTGTTCTATCTAGTGATTCAGAACAGGGACTTTGTGATCCTAACAATTGTGTAGACCACAGAGACACTGGCACTTTGTTCCTGCCATTCATTCTCTCTTCCCCCAAATGTGTTCTCTCATTGCTTCTCTTGATAGTCCCTATTCCCAACCCAGGCTTAAGAGGTACCATCTGCCTGCCCAATAATCCTTCCACTACACTCCAGATTAGGTTAGGCTCCCTTCCTGTGAGTACCCAACACACACTATATATATTCTGTTACTGTCCTCATATTATACTTTAATTGTTGCTGTAATGTCTCCATTAATTAGTCTGTGAAAAAGACTGAAATGATATTGTCAGGGGTTAAACATTTTCTGCCAAAAGTATATATGGAATTCCTAGCCCTGGAAACCTATGAATGTGGCCTATTTGGGAAAATAAATTTTCTATAGATATAATACAGATAAGGTGAGGTCATATGCCATTAGGGTTTAATGTTTGACTCAATCAAATTTGGAGGGTGCCCCTGGTAGGAAGAAAATAAACAAACCCACAGACACAACAAGGGAGAAAACCATGTGACTAGGTCATATGAAAGCATCATGGCTATCTCTGGGTGGCAGAGATTTAGTTTTAGCTAAGGGATGCCAGAGATGGGGCAGACCCCTCCCCATCTCTATAAGTGGGGAAGAGGTGAGGAAGGATTCACCCTATATTCTCCAAAGGAAGAATGATCCTACCAACACCTTGACTTTAGTTTTCTAGTTTTTTATAACTGTGAAATAATATACTTCATTGTTTTGCCCCTCCCAGTGTATGGTTCTGTTACAGCAGTCCTAGGAAACTAATCCAGACACACATCAGAGGTACCTTGCATAGTGTCTGCAGTATGCAAATTTATATTGAGTGAATTAGATTGAGCTGAACTGAATTATAAAATAATTTATAAAGATGTTGAAAGTAGGTACTGTGTGTATTCCCAAAGTAACTTGCTCTTCATCTTCCTCATTTACCACTTCACAGAATCCTCCATCCCAAAACTGAGCCTCTTCTCTCTCCTATCCACTAGTCCCTTGGTGAAGCAAGTTAGAACATGGTTCCAGGAAAGGCACACTATCAAAAGTTTTCCAAAGTCCGATGTAAGTCCACTTCATCAGTAAGCATAAACACTCCCTCAAGTTGCTCCAGTTAATAGGCTTATGCTCCCTATGCAGAGATCATGTTTACATTAAATATGGAAGTTGCTGTTGGAGCATTCGAGCATCTCACCTCCCCACAATTGCCCTGAGAATAGTTTCCATGCACAGACTGCAATCTCCCAGTACAGGTTAGGTACCACCTTTCCTGTAGCAATAGGGAACTGACATTCCCCAGGGTGCATTATGAAGAGGGAAACAGTGAGGATGCAAATTTGCTGTCTTCCACACTGAAAGCTGTTCATCTTCAACGTCATGACAGCCATTTGAAAGTATCTGCAGACTTCTTACGAAAAATTTCTACAGATAATCTCAGAGTTTTCTAAATGAGAAAGGACTGTAAGGTCGCCAGGAAACAGATCTATATTTTAGAAACGTGGCATTAAGCCATAAGCACTCATCTGATTGGCAAATAAAAGAGAACCCAGGTTTCCTGTCTGCAGCACTCTTTGTGCTCATTACGTATTGAAACTGAGGAAAAACTCAAATAAACCCTCTAAATTTAATACACTGCACTTTCTTTGAGTTGATTTTTAAAATCACTGATTTTAGAGGTCATGTAGCTAAGCAATATATTATTAGACTCCATTAGCTTTGCTATAGATAACACCACTTATGTGTAGGTAATGATGATAACAGTTGCCTATGTTGTTTTCCAGGAACTTGGAGCCCCCTTTTGTCTAGCTCCAACTGGTTGAAACCACCTGCCCTTCACTTAGGCCTGGCCAAATGTCTGCTGGATGAATTTTTACTTCAGAAAGCCAAAACTTCACCTCCAGAGTATGCTAACACCACCATTTTCTGAACATGCATGCTATGAAGAGCCATGAAATTTGATTATGCATGCATAGGACACTGGTTACTTCACCTTTCCAAACCTCCAATCACCTTCCATTGTATCTTAGACCATCCTCTGGTGTTATCCTATGCCTTGTCCTTAGGGAGATGGATGTAAGATATGCTTAACCACGTCATGAATAAACTCTGGCAAAACTCATTATTTCAGTGAATGGCATCTTGAATGGGGTACAAAATGGGCCCAGTTCGGTAACACTATTACTCCAGTTTCTACCAAAAGGGCAGAGAAGAGAAGTTTTATGTTTTCAAAAATCAGAGGTAAAGACAGACTGATCTTCTGTATTCTACTTCTCTCCCTTTTCCTTCACTGTCTTCCTTACTCCCTCATTCTCTTTCCTGGACTAGTTTATCAAACTTTTCATAGTGTTATAAATCACTCACATTTAAGACCATCAAAGATTTAAAATTTACAAATAGAAAAGTGTATACTTAATCATCATTACATTTGTGCATTGGAAAATTGTTTGCCAATGAAATATAATTGATAATTCAGCTTCAACACAGCTTTGCTTTTATTTCTATACATACTTTAGGAAAAAATAAAACATAAATATTTTGCAACTTCACATGACCAAAAATATCATATGCAAAATAAATACCAACCCATGACCATCATGGTTCGCAATTTTGGACACAACTCAGTCTCTGATCCTTCAGGATCACAAACAGCAAGTTTTGTGCATCCATACACATTCTCCTTTAGCCATGCTTTTACAACTGTCAATCATAAACCCTCATAAAAGTCTTTTGCAAGGACAAAGAGAAAGTTCCATTTATTGAGACCTTAAAGTCCATAATTTCTATATCCTTGTACTTAAGGGTTTTAGTTTGAAAATGTTTAACCAATTTTCACAAATATATTTTAATTTCAAAACATATGTCAATGATATAAGGAAAAACCTACATTTGGTCTTTATGAAACTTCAAGATTTATGTAAACATATACTAGAAGAACACACATATATGTTCATAGAAAAAGTTTCCCTCTAAATTGCAATAAATATAATTACAATGGCAATGTCTGGATTGTAGAGTCTAGATGGTTTTAATATCTTCTTCATATTTTCCTTTTAGGCCCAGCTTATACAATTAACACTGATTACTTTTATTTTAAAAAATTTTAAATATACCACTTAAAGCAAAACATGTACAATACAAAGTATCCAATTAAGTTTCATTGAAATGGATGATACTGAGTCAGAAAGCTTTTATTTTTTCCTAAGTCTTGACTCAGAGACTTAGAAATTTGTTACCTTGAGCACGTCATGAAATTCTTCTCTTTCCTTCCATGTAAGATGGATATAAAAAATATACATCTGTCTCAGATATTTGTTGTGACAATTAAAAGAGATAATGTTTATTTTATTTTTTCTTTTTACTTATACATGACAGTAGAATGTATTTTGACATATTATACATACATGGAGTATAACTTCCCATTCTTGTGGTCGTACATGATGTGGAGTTACACTGGTTGTGTATTCATATAAAAATAGAGATAATATTTGTAATCTCCCAGTTCAGTTCTCAAAGGTGGTTGATGCTCATTACCACCACTTCTGTTATTTCACAACATAACTGGTCACTCAGTAGGAGGCACTTATGTCCTCTGCCTAATTTTGCAGTCAAATTATTTTTTTGGTATAGACATAGAAAATTTCATCAGACTCACTGGAAAAACTTAGAGAAACTGCAATTAGAGGGATAGAATTTCTGAGGCTGGGTAGCCTGCATTTTTAGCAAGACTCCGTGTGTTTAAAAATAACCTAGTTTCACTGAGAAGACTAGTACTTTACCAGGTTGTCTAACATGATAGGTTACCACAACCATGAAAGAAAACATAATATAATTTCTAATTATGCTTTAGGGCTACTGAAAAGCAACTAGCATACATGAATTTTGGAAAGATGAAATATTGTGAAAAATGCAATGAAGCTGCATCCATTTCCAGGTCTCTAACATTTTCTGCAGAAAATTTCAGACCCTTTGTATGCAGTTACTTAACTTGCTAAGTGTCCTTAGTCATCATTTCTTGCAATGGTTTGCTTGCATTTCTGCCTGTAGGATTGCATGGAAAAGTTCCCAGTTATTATCACTGATGAACAATAGCCACTGTGTCTTATTTCTCTGCATATCTTCAGTGTTCAGGACAGTGTCTGGCTACAGAAAGAGCTTCATACATGTGGTTGCCTTTTTGCAGAGACACCTGGGGCAGGAGGACTCAATGGGCCTTAAGAGGCCCCTATGACTTTTCTGCCGTTCATTATGTGATGCAGCTGGCATCTCCAAAGACAAGTGCTTGAGAGAGACAAACAAAAAAATGTGTACGTGCCAATTAATGTCACTCAAAATGGTAGGAATGCTCCTGTAGCTGAATGTTTGAATAATTATTACATCAAGGTTTTGCACTGTGAAATTATATTTCAGAGAAAATTAGTTATCAGTTGCCATTTCTAAACCCATGTATTAATTGCCACACTCTATGTCCTTCTGTGATTTAGAAAGAAGTCACAGGGTATCATGAAATTGCCAGGAAGAACAAAAATAGCTTACCATTTTTTTAGACATCTAAGGGATGACCAACCTGGCTTGCTGCTCCAATACACTTACAGGTGGTTGCATTTTATCCTTACAACTCTAGGGAGTGGGAGATATCATTCCCATTTTGATGACAAACAACTGAAGCTCAGAGAGAATATTAAGACTCACCCAGATACATAGTCCTCAGGGTAAGATACAAATGAAGTTTTCCTACTTACTGAATCAGAACTTCCCACTGAACTTTAAGCTTTGGTTTTTGTTTGTTTTCCTTTTCATTCTGTTTTCAATTTAAGAGAGATCATGTCCTTGGCAAGCTTGACAGAGAACACTTGATAATTAATTCTCAGTTCAGCAAAATATTATTAGGATCATTCACAGATTTTCTCCTCTCTTTTTCCTGAAAATAACCTAGCTGATAATTTCTAACATTTACCAAAATAATTTGTCTCAGAAAAAGTTGGTTCTTTTTTTTTTATTTCTTTTTATTTTGATTTATTAAAAGTAAAATGTACTGACCTCTGAGCTCATAGTCACCATGGGCTAATGTCCAATGATGTGGTTTAGTTTAAGTGGACATAGTAATATCTTCTTAAATCAATTCTTATAATACATTTAAATTAAATAATGTTACAACTGCTCTAGGATTTGAGTATGAATGAAAAGATAAGAGGATGGGAAACGAGGCTCCTTCCAGTGATTTCCCTTGACTTTGCACCACCAGTGACTAGGTTATGCTTGAGTAGGAACTCTGCACTCTTACCAGTGATGTTGCAGTACACTTGGAGAGGTCCCAGGGGCCCACTGCCATCAGAGTCGATGTAGAAGAATCCAGCCATGTGCCCTTGGTGCCTATAAACCTCACAGGATTTCTCGTAGATGGCTGAAAAGACAGAAAGGCAGCAGACAGGAAAGTTTGCTTGGCTCTGCATTTCCTTCTGTAGGTATTAGTACCTCCGATTATATGTGCTTTCCATGCTTCCTTCTTTCTCTTCTTCTATATCCTCAGCTGGTCCCCCATGCCTTTAAAAACTAGTGTTTCAACACTTGATGGACACCTATCCTCCATTTATCTTAACTCATCCATTCTTCCATTCCTCTAAACTCAGTTCACAGGTTATACCCTTCCCCAGTCTCCCCTTACCTCTTATATGCCACTCCTCTTTGCTGATTTATATATCCTTCCCCTATGTCCCCATAGAACATTAAGCTAAGATCATCCATAGAATATTCTGGTTCCCACCGTGCTATGGGATACAGAATCTGCAAAAGTAGTGGCCATGTATTATTTTACACTGTGTCCCAGCATCACACAGTGGGAATTCAATTAATGTTTGATTAGTGAATTAAAGAAAAATAAATGCACACATGCAGTAATGCATCTTCACTAATGAAGTACAAGGATACTGTCTAATTTCGATACATCCAGTAACTGACAGAGTAATTGAAAAACCACATTCAGTCCATTTTAACTGAACTGGCACCTAACTAATTCACTGATTCTTTTTAACAGATGTGGTTACCATCAGAGGACAAAAGCATGGATTAGGCAATCACGCTGTGCCCCAGAAAACTCAAAGCATGTCTGTGTGCAGCCACAGAAGTTTTTGATTCTTAAATCAGGACAGGCACATGTGCCCCCAAATAGAAGACTTTGACTGATCTATCTGTTTGAGAAACATAAATTTCATTAAACCACATGCATAAATTTGGAGGAATGTAAAGAGGCATCAAATGGTGTCTCATACATGAGAATATAAAATGTCATCTGATGGGTTCAGACAAAATGTGGTGGTTCAGAGCAGCAGGTGCGCATCCAAGTGTGTCACCCGTTCGTGCTTAAAACACTTCAGTGGCTCGAAACAGCCTTCAAGATATAGTACAAACTCCTCACCTTAGCCAGCTCCTGCCCCTTGTGACTAATGCCCCATCCCAGGAATATGAAGCTGCAGTTTATCATGATCAAGTGTGAGGGGTGTCTCAAATAATTCATTACCAGTAAAATTCTAAAGCCTGAGAGAGTTTGACTTTTTATAAATTAGAGTGAATTCAAGGTTATACTTTTATTTATGGAAATTTCTCTAGCATTCCTGCACACTTCCTGAAGCCTGAGGTAAATGAGAGTATTGTCATTTGTGGCCTACATAGCAAGCATAATATATAGCTTATTTGTATTTACTAAACTCTGTGTATGAGTCTGACACACAAGTGAAAGCTAACCTGTGTGTGTGTGACCCCTCCACAAACACCCTCATGCTCCCACAATGACAACCACATGCAAAGAATGGCTATTGTCCCATGACAGGTAAATGCCACCCATGCAGCATGTGGATGATTGCATAGTGGTTCAGAACATGAATGTTAGACTCAGACGAGGCAGTTTCTCAGTGTGGGACTACCACTTCCTATCTATGATAGCTTGAACGAACTGCTTCACCTGTGTTGGGCACCTCTTAAAGTGACTCCTGTGATGGATGCTTCCTGGTATTCATATTCTGTTCAAAAATCCATCTTTTCCCCCTGAGTGAGCTGTACTTATTGACTTGTTGTAGTGAACAGAATATGACAGAAGTGATAGATGCAATTTCCAAGAATAGATTGTAAAAAGACAGTGGCTGCCATCTTGGTTGCTCCTGTATCACTCCTGGTAGTAGAAGTCAAATGCCTTTTCATGGCAGAGCCCTGTGAAGTGGCCCACAAGAGTAAGCTTCAAAGCTTCTGCAGCATACCATGAGAGTGAGCACTGAAGCAGATCCCCAGAGTTCAAGCTTGAGATGATAGCAACCTTGTTTAACATCTTGATTGCAGTCACATGAAAGACAGCCAGAACCATCCTCTAAACTGCTCACAAACCCAAAGCAACTGTGAGATGATAATGTGCGTTGTTTCCACGAGCTAAGTTTTCCAATTATTCATTACAAGAGATAGCTAATCAACTCTCCAAACATTTTTTTCATCTAGCTGTAGGTCTAAAAAGAGTCTATTTTCCACAGTCCTAGTAAGTATTCAAAGTGATAATTCACTTTTCTATATGGTATGTAGAAACTACTTGATTAATATTAACTATAATAAATATTATCTCTCATTTCATGTTATTGCTTTTACTTTTGATCAATTCTTTACCCAATTCTTTACCCATTTCTCAGTCTCATTATTATTCAAGATACTTGTTATGAAAAAAAGTGACCCTTAAATCCCTTCTGCATACAGATGATAACTTTGAATTATTAGTTTATTCTTTTGGTAATGACTGTTGTATCTTTCAATAACATATCTATTCTGGTATGTCTTTTTTTTTTATTTTTACTTTTTCAACAAATTTATTTACTTTCAGAAATATGGAAGATGAGGATTTAACCCATTTTAACCCCTCCCCAAAACAGAAACAACTTTGTATTTCTATATCCTTCTAATGGAGTCATATTGTAATTATAGTTAGATCAATGGTTACCACTTATAGAGGTATGACAATGTTAATGTTATTCACAAATTAGCTACATATTTTAATGTGATTACTTTTCCTTTCCTGGAGAAAATTTAGTTTTTCTGGAAATTAGTAATTATCATATGTCCTCAGCTGGTGCATCGCTGTAATCCCAGAGCCTTGGGAGGTTGAGGCAGGAGGAACATGAGTCCAAAGCCAGCCTCAGCAAATTAAAGAGGACTTAAGCAATTTCAAGAGAAATTGTCACTCAGTGAAGTATAAAATAGGGCTGATAATGTTGCTCAGCGGTTAAGCACCTGTGGGTTCAACCCCTGGTACCAAAAGAAAGAAAATTGTCATTTATTCTCATTTCCATGTTTTTCTTTCTCTTCTCTCTTCTCATATTTTACATAAATACACACATAAACATATATATGTATACATATAGCATACATAACAGATGTCACTAATTTAATTCTAAATTTGTTAACAATTATAAGAAAATGTATCCCAAAATATTCACATAAAATTAATATAAACAGACATGTATGGAGGGGAGAGAAAATAAGGTAATAGAGACAAGAATAAAACCAGACTTTCCTGGATGTTTTGTATTTTTAACTTTGAAACCATAAAAATATTTCAAATAATTAAAAACAAAAGTGTAAGTAACAGAAGGAAAAAAATAGTAGTGCCTTCTTAATCACTGGGAGAAAATGAAAACAAATTAACTAGGAACTCTTTCAAGTGGTATTATGATTCAGCATTTTCTTTTTAACTTTTTTTTAATCACAGAATTCAGATATATATGAATAACAGAGTAATAATGAACCTGATATCATGGTTCGCAATCAGTGCTATTTGACTTATCTTCTGTCATCTACAGTTTCTGTGTTTCAGTTATCAATTATTTCATAAAAAAAAAATATTCAAAATGAATCACTTCACTTTTTGTTAAAACAACCCTTCCATGGTTCTGCAGATTGGCCACTGAGGCTGGGCTTAGCTGAATTGTTTTTGGCCAAGCTCAGATCACCAGTGAGGGCTACCCATGCATCTGCAGTCAGCTGCTGAAGTGCAGAAGCTGCTGGTAGTAAATGGGCATTTCAGTTCTTTCCCATGAAGTCTTTCATATTCTAGCAAATCAGTTTGCATAATAAAGACTCCCTGAGCAGTAAGAGGGCAAGTGTTTGCCAGACCTCTGATTGCATGATGTTTGATGATGCCCCATCTTCCAAAGAAAGTAACTGAGCCAAACTCCTAAGAACTGATCTCAAGCTTCTGAAACAAGTGCAGCTATAGGATAGGTGTTGATTGCATCTTTGTTTGACTTCATGGGGCAGGATCACACTAGGATGTAACAAACAAAAAGGAAATGTTGGGATTTGAATATCTCTTATCACCTTAGTTAGCCTACTATTCTTTATACACTTGTTCCTTAAACTTTGGCTCAGTTACCAGGTGATCTCTAAGGGCAAAGCCTGGTAAGAAGAATTTCTACGAATAGACACTATAAATGAGTTCATAAAATATAAGTACTTTGCCCAAAGACAACCAGCTGGCAAGTGGTTACTAAAATTCTATCATTGTGCTATGCTTTGGATCCAGAATATCCCTTAAAGACCTATGGCACCCTAATCTTCAGATGGTGCTATTGGGAGGTGGGACCTAGTTGGAGGTCTTTAGGTTACTGGGGACATGACCTTAAAGGAGATTGGGGAGCCCTAGCTAGTTCCTTTCTCTTCTTTTCTTCTTGGTCATGAAGTGAGCAAGGAACTCCTATCTGAGTTCCTGCCATGATACACTGCTCAGCTACAGGTCCAAAGCAAAAGGACCCAATCAATCATAGACTGAAACTTCCGAAATTATAAACCAAAATAAACCTTTTTCTCTATAAATTCATTATTATTAATTTTTTATAGTGACAAAAAACTGACTAGTACACACTTCTTCCTGATTTGTTAGTGGGAATACTTTATAAATCTCAAATGTCAATCATCTCTAATTTGATTTCCCTTAACAATTAGATTGTATGGGAAAAGCAAGATAAAACCTGATATTTTCCTTTAATTCATCAGTTTCAAAACACTAAAGTGTCTACCTAACATTTTCTAAAAGTGATGAAGGAAAATATTTGTAGAATTATTATGAACTTAAATTCTAAAAAAACATTTGATATTTAAAGAGTAATTTGACAGGTAGGACAAAGTAAAGTTTGTTCTGCTAGGAAAACAAAACAAAAACAAAACAAAATAACAAAAATCTTGAGACAGTGAGTAATTTGACTTTTAACAGAATTGTTATTTTATTATGAAACAATTATAAACAGAAAAAAATAGTTAATTATGATATTGTCATCATATTTTTTAATCTAACACAAAATCTAAAGTATAAAAATTTTATAAAATTCTTAATCTTAATTTGAGATTGTGATATCAGTATGAACTCATTATTTAATTTTTTAGTAATATAGCATCTTTTCATATTTGTATCACTGAAAATGCTACCAACAATCTACTGCACAATAGTCTCTAAATACAATTTCCCATTAAAAAACAACAAGGATTTAATGGGCTCCATGTTTGAGACAGGAAATGGTTAGAACAACTTGTATTGCCTGAAAAAACAAGAAAACAAGAAAAATATTGAAAATTGGATTCATGTCAAAATAGCAGAAGAACAGCTGGGCGCTGTGACACATCCCTGTTATCCCAGCAGCTTAGAGGTTGAGGCAGAAGGATCATGAGTTCAAAACCAGCCTCAGCAAAAGTGAGGTGCTAAGCAACTCAGTGAGACCCTGTCTCTAAGTAAAACACAAAAAAGGACTAGGGATGTGGCTCAGTGGTCCAGTGCCCCTGAGTTCAATCCCCAGTACTCCCCGCAAAATAAAGTAGAATAAAAGGAGAATCAATTTGATAGAAGAATTAGAATATCAAAAAGTGTAGTCACTGTAATTGTTAAATATATGCATTTCCTAGTATCTATCCCATCTATATATCCAAGTGTTTTGGGCACTTCTCAAAGTTGCTAATAAATGAACTCTTGTTATAAAAATTAGAAATAATACAGAACATATTCTATTTATGTTGTATTAGCTGTGTTTGAGAGCAACATAACAATCCAAAAAGATAATTTTTGGAAAATAATCAAATCTAGAAAATGTAAAAGGAATACAATAGTCTACTGACCCTTTCTGCAGAGAACATATTTCAAGACTCCCATAAGCTTTTTGAAACCATGGATAGTCCTGAACCCTATATATACCATGTCTTTAATTCTTATACATACATACCTGTGATAATGTTTCATCTGTTAATTAGGCACAAGAGATTACAAAAATAACCAATAATAAAATAGAATTATATAATCATAATAAATTTTAATAAAATCTATGTGAGAGTGATTTCTCTCTCTTTCTCAATATATTCCATTTTACTGTTCTGTATTTTTTGGTACTGCTTGACCACCAAGAAAAATGTAATCCAAGGTGAATGGGAATAACAGAATCATCTTTTTAAAATACCCAGTAAAGCAAAAGAATAAGAATAATGAAGTCCTGCTCAAATCATTAAGTAAGAAGTTAATAGAGGATATTTTAGTGCATGGATTCAACTAGTGATACTCAAACTCATGAGTCAATATTAGCATCCCTAAAAGTGATTATAAGGGTGCTTCTAACATAGTGGGACAAAAGTCCATAGCCCCACCTAAAACATATCTTTGCCAAAAATTGAAGCTGAGTCTAGTCAGGCTCTGAGTCCTAAACACCAATTCATAGGAAGAGGTAGAGAAACATGCTGTGTACACTATAAGGACATGATTCATCATCATAACCTTAATAGGAATTGCATTGAATCTGTATAGTGCTTTCGGTAGTGTACCATTTTGACAATATTAATTCTGCCTATCCAAAAATTTGGGATATAGCTCTGTCTTCCATGATCTTCAACTTCTTTCTTTAGTGTTCTGTTACTTTCATTGCAGAGATCTTTCACATCTTTTGTTAAATCAATTCCCAAATATTTTATATTCTTTAAGGCTGTTGTGAATGGGATAGTTTTCCTAATTTATTTTTCAGCTGATTCATCAGTGATATATAGGAACACAATCTATGAGTGTTAATTTTATATTCTGCTACTTTGATGAATTCATTTATGAGTTCAAGAAATTTTCTGATGGAGTTTTTTGGGTCTTCTAAATATAGAATCATGTAGTCAGCAAATAGGGATAGTTTGAATTCTTCTTTTCTTATTTGTATTCCTTTAATTTCTTTCCTCTGTCTAATGGCTTTGGCTAAAGTTTATGGTACTATGTTGAATAGAAGTACTGGAAGGGGTCATCTCTATCTTTTTCCAGTTTTTGGAGGGAATGCTTTCAATGTATTTCTATTTAAAATGATGTTGGCCTTGGTTAGCATATATAGCTTTTACAATGTTGAGGTATGTTCTTGCTATCCTTAGTTTTTCTAGTATTTTAGCATGAGTTGATGTTATATTTTATCAAATGCTGTCATTAAATTCATTTGGAAAAATAAGAGACCCAGAACAGCCAAAGCAATCCTCAGCAAGAAAAGTTGAAGAAGGAAACATCACAATACCAGATCCTAAATTATTCTACAGAACCACTGAAACAAAAATGTCATGGTATTGGCACTGAAACAGACATGAAGACCAATGATACAGAATAGAAGACAAAAGAGACAAACCCACATAAATATTGTTGTTTCATACTAGACATAGATGCCATAAACATATCTTGGAGAAAAGATACTTCTTCAACAAATGGTATGGGGAAACCTGGAAATCCGTATGTAATAAAATGAAATTACACCCCTAGCTCTCATCCTGCACAAAACTCAATTCAAAGTGAATCAAGGACTAGGCATTAGACTAGAGACACTGAGCCTACTAGAAGAAAAAGTAGACCCAAATGTGCATCATGTCAGCTTAGAAACCAAATTCCTCAACAAGATTCCTAAGGAACGAGAAGTAAAATCAAGAATACAAACAACTAAATGCTGGCGAGGATGTGGGGAGAAAGGTACACTCATACATTGTGGTGGGACTGCAAATTGGTGTGACCTTTATGGAAAGCAGTATGGAAATTCCTCAGAAAACTTGGAGTGGACACACCATTAGACCCAGCTATCCCACTCCTCAGTCTATACCCAAAGGACTTAAAATCAACATACTACAGTGACACAACCACATCAATGTTTACAGCAACTCAATTCACAATAGCTAAACTATGGAACCAACTTAGGTGCCCTTCAACAGATGAATGGATAAAGAAAATGTGATACATATATATATATGTGTGTGTGTGTGTGTATTTTATTTATATATTACATTTTCTTTATATATATATAAATATATATATAAAATAAATATATATGAATTTATAATTATATATATTATTTATATATATATTTATATATATTATATATTCATATATATTTATAAATATATTTATATATTTATATTTATATATATAAATATACATATATTTATATATATTATATATGTATATATATAAAATGGAGTATTTCTCAGCCTTAAAGAGGAAAGAAATTATGGCATTTTCAGGTAAATTGAATGAGCTGGATAATATCATGCTAAGCGAATAAGCCAGTCCCAAAAAACCAAAATCTGAATGTTTTCTCTGATATGTGAATGCTAATTTACAAAGGGGGGAGTTGACTAGGGAAGTATAGAGTTACTTTAAATTAGGTAGAGGACAGTGAAGGGAGGGAAGGGAGTTTAGGGATAGGAAGGATAGTAGAATGAATGAGAAATTATGTACATATATAATTATAGGACCAATGGGGTTCTACATCATGTGTAACCAAAAGAATGAGAAATTATATTACATTATACATGGTGTGACAAAGTGCATTCTACTATCATGTATAACTAATTAAAACAAATAAAAAAATTTTAAAAGTTACATTGAGATTTCATTTCGCTTTAGTCAGAATGCAAATTGCCAAGAATATAAGTAACAATAAAAGTTGGTAAGGATGTAGGGAAAGGGTTCACTCATACATTGCTGGTGAGACTGCAAATTGGTACAACCACTCTGGAAAGCTGTGTGGAAATTCCTCAGAAAACTTGGAATGGAACCACCATTTGACTCAGCTATCCCACTCCTCAGTTTATACCCAAAGAACTTAAAATCAGTATTTTACAGTGACGTGGCCACATCAATGTTTATAGCAACTTAATTCACAATAATTAAGCTACAGAGTCAATCTAGATATCCTTCAACAGATGAGTGGATAAATAAAATGTGATACACATATATGATGGAATATTACTCAGTCATAAAGAATAAAATTATGAGCTCTCTGCACAGAACCAGCTCCAAGTCCCTGAGCCAGCACTGCAAGCTCCGGCCCACAGGTTGCTTCAGGGACCAGGACAGGGCAGCCAGGGACTTCCCCAAGCAGCCCAGCTCCCTCTGGTGGGAAGCACCTCTCTAGGCTAGCTTCTCAGAGCAGACCACCCAGTGAGAGCCTTTCCACACAGAGCCAGTCACAAGTCCCCAAGCGAGCGGAGAGGTCTGACCCACAATCAGCCTCTGGGACCAGGGCAGGGCAGCCAGAGACCACTCCAGGCAGCCCTGTCCCCTCTGGCCGCAGGCTTTTTCCACGGGGCGATCCAAGATGTTGGACTAGAGGGTGACTGCATCTCCAGTCACTCCAGAATCCAGGATTCAAGAAGGGGAGACATTGAGAGACTCGGACTAAAATAGAGCCACGGGGTGAGTCTCCCCTACCCGGTGAAGCTCGGGCTGGGTGGCAGGTCCAGGTAGGGGTGGCTTATCAGAGTACGGCAGGGCAGCTAGAGTGTTCCCCAGGCAGCCCTGTGCACTCCAGCAGTGGCTCGTCCCACACAGCCAGCTTCTCAGAGCAGGCCCCCCAGTGAGAGCCTTTCCACACAGGGCCAGCTTCAAGCCCTGGAACCAGTAGGGGGCTAGGGGCAGCTTTCTTCAGAAGCACTGCATTATTAAGTTACTCCAAGACTTCAGGCTACTGAAGGCTGGGAGGTGATACACTGGAAATCTCCAGGGACACTATAAGCCAATAGAGGAAATCTGCAATATCACAGTCTCAATGACATCTGACCAATATGTGAAAACAAGGGAAGAAAATGTCCCAAACAAACCTAGATACTATATCAATAAAACCCAAAGACAGCACAGCAGAAATGTCAGAAAGGGAGTTCAGAATGTACATAATTAAAACAATCAGGGAAGCAAACAAGGAGATGAAAGAGCAAATGCAGGCTTTAAATGATCACACCAATCAACAGTTAAAAGAGCAAATATGCAAAGCAAGAGATAATTTCAATAAAGAGTTAGAGATACTGAAAAAAAACAAACAAACAGAAATCCTTGAAATAAAGGAAACAATAAACCAAGTTAAAAACTCCATAGAAAGCATAACCACTAGGATAGAACACCTGGAAGATAGAACCTCAGATATTGAAGAAAAAATATTTAATCTTGAAAACAAAGTTGACCAAACAGAAAAGATGGTAAGAAATCATGAACAGAATCTACAAGAATTATGGGATATCATGAAAAGGCCAAATTTAAGAATTATTGGGATTGAGGAAGGCTGAGAGAAACAAACCAAAGGAATGAACAATCTATTCAATGAAATAATATCAGAAAATTTCCCAAATCTGAAGAATGAAATGGAAAACCAAGTACAAGAGGCTTATAGGACTCCAAATATACAAAATTACAACAGACCCACACCAAGGCACATTATTATGAAAATACCTAACAAACAAAATAAAGACAGAATTTTAAAGGCTGCGAGAGAAAAGAATCAAAATACATTCAGGGGGAAACCAATAAGAATATCAGCAGATTTTTCAATCCAGACCCTAAAAGCTAGAAGACACTGGAACAACATTTACCAAGCCCTGAAGGAAAATGGATGCCAACCAAGAATCTTATACATAGCAAAACTTACTTTCAGATTTGACAATGAAATAAGATACTTCCATGATAAACAAAAGCTAAAGGAATTTATAAAAAGAAAGCCAGCATTACATAACATTCTCAGCAAAATATTCCATGAGGAAGAGATGAAAATCAATGATGCAAATCACCAAAGGGAGGAACTAGCCTAAAGGAATAGCCAAATAAAGGAGAAACCAAATCATGTCAAAAAACAAAAATGAGTCAAATGACTGGGAAAATAAATCATATCACAATAATAACCCTGAATGTTAATGACCTGAACTCATCAATCAAAAGACATAGACTGGCAGATTGGATTAAAAAGAAAAAATGAACAATATGTTGCCTGCAAGAGACTCATTTCATAGAAAGAGATACCCATAGACTTAAGGTGAAAGGATGGGAAAAAACATACCATGCACACGGACACAGTAAAAAAGCTGGAGTATCCATCCTCATTTCAGATAATGTGGACTTCAAGCCAAAACTAGTCAGAAGAGATAAAGAAGGACATTATATACTGCTTAAGGGAAACATAAATCAGCAAGATATAACAATCATAAATATCTATGCCCCAAACATTGGCTCATCCATGTACGTCAAACAAATCCTACTCAATTCCACAAATCAAATAGACCACAACACAATAATACTAGGCGATTTTAACACACATCTCTCACCACTGGATAGATCTTCCAAACAAAAATTGAATAAAGAAACCATAGATCTTAATAACACAATCAACAATTTAGAGTTAATTGACTTATATAGAATATACCATCCAACAAAGAACGAACACACTTTCTTCTCAGCAGCACATGGCTCCCTCTCTAAAATAGACCATGTTTTATGCCTCAAAGCTACTGTAAGCAAATACAAGAAGATAGAGATACTACCTTTTACTCTATCAGATCATAATAGATTGAAATTAGAAATAAATGACAGAATAAAAAACAGAAACTTCTACAATACCTGGAGATTAAATAATAACTATTATATGATGAATGGATAACAGAAGACATCAGGAGGGAAATTAAAAAATTTTTAGAAATAAACGAGAACAAAGACACATCATATCAGAATCTCTGGGACACTATGAAAGCAGTAATTAAAGGAAGATTTATTTCGTGGGGCACATTCAACAACAGAAGTAGAAATCAACAAATAAACGACTTAACACTAGAGCTCAAAGCCCTAGAAAAAGAAGAGCAGACCAACACCAAAAGTAGTAGAAGACAGGAAATAGTTAAAAACAGAGCCGAAATCAACGAAATTCAAACAAAAGAAACAATTGGAAAAATTAACAAAATAAACAGTTGGTTCTTTGAAAAAATAAACAAAATTGATAAACCCTTAGCCACACTAACAAAGAGACAGAGGGAGAAAAATTACTAAAATTCGGAATGAACAAGGAAATATCACTACTGACACAAGTGAAATACAAAACATAATTAGAAGCTATTTTGAAAATCTATACTCCAACAAACAGAAAACCTCGAAGACATCCACAAGTTTCTAGAGACATGAATTACCTAAACTGAACGAGGTGGACATACACAACTTAAATAAGTCAATTTCAAGCAATGAAATAGAAGAGGCCATCAACAGCCTACCAACAAAGAAAAGTCCGCGACCAGATGGGTTCTCAGGCATGTTCTACAAAACCTTTAAAGAAGAGCTCATTCCAATACTCCTCAAAGTATTCCATAAAATAGAAGAGAAGGGAACCCTCCCAAACTCATTCTATGAAGCCAATATCACCCTGATACCTAAACCAGACAGAGATACATCAAGGAAAGAAAATTTCAGACCAATATCCTTAATGAATATCGACGCAAAAATTCTCAACAAAATTTTAGCAAACCGCATACAAAAATGTATTAGAAAGATAGTGCACCACGATCAAGTGGGTTTTATCCCAGGGATGCAAGTTTGGTTCAACATCTGGAAATCAATAAATGTCATTCACCATATCAACAGACTAAAAGTTAAGAATCACATGATTATTTCAATAGATGCAGAAAAAGCATTTGATAAAATACAGCATCGCTTCATGCTCAAAACACTAGAAAAAATTGGGGTAGTGGGAACATTCCTGAACATTGTAAAGGCCATCTACGCTAAGCCCATGGCCAATATCTTTCTAAATGGTGAAAAACTGAAAGCATTCCCCCTAAAAACTGGAACAAGGCAGGCATGCCCTCTTTCACCACTTCTATTCAACATCATTCTTGAGACTCTAGCCAGAGCAATTAGACAAACCAAAGAAATTAAAGGGATACGAATTGGAAAAGAAGAACTCAAACTATCCCTGTTTGCTGATGGCATGATTATATATTTAGAGGAACCTGGAAATTCCACCAGAAAACTCTTAGAACTCATAAGTGAATTCAGTAAAGTAGCAGGTTACAAGATCAATGCTCATAAACCCAACACATTTTTATACATAAGTGATGAATCTTCAGAAAGAGAAATTAGGAAAACTACCCCATTCACAATAGAATTGAAAAAAATAAAATACTTGGGAATCAATCTCACAAAAGAGGTGAGAGACCTGTACAATGAGAACTACAGAACACTAAAGAAAGAAATTAAAGAAAATCTTAGAAAATGGAAAGATCTCCCATGTTCTTGGATAGGCAGAATTAATATTGTCAAAATGGCCATAGTACCTAAAGTGTTATACAGATTCAATGCAATTTCAATTAAAATCCCAATGTTGTACCTTACAGAAATAGAGCAAGCAATTATGAAATTCATCTGGAAGAATAAGAAACCCAGAATAGCTAAAGCAATCCTCAGTAGAAAGAGTGAAGCAGGGGGTATCGCAATACCAGATCTTCAACTCTATTACAAAGCAATAGTAACAAAAACAGCATGGTATTGGTACCAAAATAGACAGGTAGATCAATGGTACAGAATAGAGGACATGGACACAAACCCAAATAAATAGAATTTTCTCATACTAGACCAAGGTGCCAAAAATATGCAATGGAGAAAAGGTAGCCTCTTCAACAAATGGTGCTGGGAAAACTGGAAAACCATATGCAACAGAATGAAACTAAACCCCTATCTCTCACCCTGCACAAAACTGAACTCAAAATGGATCAGGACCTCGGAATCAGACCATAGACCCTGCATCTTATAGAAGAAAAAGTAGGTTCATACCTTCAACTTGTTGGCTTAGGATCAGACATCCTTAACAGGACTATCATAGCCCAAGAAATAAAAGCAAGAATCAACAACTGGGATAGATTCAAACTAAAAAGCTTTTTCTCAGCAAAGGAAACTATCAGTAATGTGAAGAGAGAGCCTACAGAGTGGGAGAATATCTTTGCCACTCATACTTCAGATAGAGCACTAATTTCCAGAATATATAAAGAACTCAAAAAACTCTACACCAAGAATACAAATAATCCAATCAGCAAATGGGCTAAGGAAATGAACAGACACTTCACAGAAGAAGATGTGCAAGCAATCAACAGATATATGAAAAAATGTTCAACATCTCTAGTTATAAGAGAAATGCAAATCAAAACTACCCTAAGATTTCATCTCACCCCAATTAGAATGGCGATTATCAAGAACACAAGCAACAATAGGTGTTGGCAAGGATGTGGGGAAAAAGGTACACTCATACATTGCTGGTGGGGTTGCAAATTATTGCTGCCACTCTGGAAAGCAGTATGGAGATTCCTCAGAAAGTTTGGAATGGAACCACCATTTGACCCAACTATCCCACTCCTTGGCCTATACCCAAAGGACTTAAAATCAGCATACTACAGAGATACAGCCACATCAATATTCATAGCTGCTCAATTCACCATAGCCAGATTGTGGTACCCACCTAGATGCCCTTCAATTGATGAATGGATAAAGAAACTGTGGCATATATATTCAATGGAATATTACTCCGCCATGAAGAATGGTAAAATTATGGCATTTGCAGGCAAATGGATGAAATTGGAGAATATCATGCTAACTGAGAAAAGCCAATCTCAAAAACTAAAGGACGAATGATCTTGCTGATAAGCGTATGAGGACATATAATGGGGGGTAGGAGGGGTTAGCGTTAGGGTTAGGTTAGGTTTAGGATAAGGAGGGTGGTAAGAATGGAGGAAGGAAGGACTGTATAGAGGGAAAAGAGGGGTGGGAGGGGTGAGGGTTAAGGGAAAAAGAAATAACAGAATGAATCAAACAAGATTGCCCTATGTAAATTTATGATTACACAAATGGTATGCCTTGACTCCATGTACAAATAGAGAAACATGTATCCCATTTGTTTAAATAATAATAAAAAAAGTTTATTAAATATATAAAATTTCAGTGTTTTCCTGGAGATCAAAAGTAAAAAAAAAAAAAAAAAGAATGAAATTATAACATTTGCCAGTAAGTAGATGGAGCTGGAGGCTATTACGCTAAGGAAATGTTTTAGTCAGCTTTTTTGCCGCAACTAAAAGACCCAACCAGAAAAATTGTAGAGTAGGAAAAGTTTATTCAGGGGCTCACAGTTTCAGAAATCTCAGTTTATAGACAGCAGGCTGTATTCCTCGAGGCTTGAGGTGAGGCAGGACATCATGTTGGAAGAGTGTGGCATAGCGAAGCAGTTTACATGATGATCAGGAAGCAGAGAAAGCCTCTACTCCCCAGATACAAATATATACCCTCAAGCCACACCTCCAATGCCCCACCTCCTCCAGTCACAACCCACCTGCTTCCAGTTACCACTCAGTTAATCCCATTAGGGATTCCCTGATTAGTTTAAAGCTCTCACAACCTAACATTTCTCCTCTGAACACTCTGGCATTGTCTACCATGTAAGTTTTTGAGGGACACCTCACATACAAACCATTACAGTGAAATAAAACAATCCAAAAACCCCACAGGCCAAATGTTCTCTCTGATATGTGAATGCTGACTCACAATAGATGG
Source organism: Sciurus vulgaris (assembly GCF_902686455.1). Classification (NCBI taxonomy): domain Eukaryota; kingdom Metazoa; phylum Chordata; class Mammalia; order Rodentia; family Sciuridae; genus Sciurus; species Sciurus vulgaris. Next base: position 76,982,327 of record NC_136463.1, read on the forward strand.
GATAGAGGGAGGAGGCCAGGCTCACCCAATTGGACAGGGGGAGATGGAGGGAGAAGGGGGATGGGAATGGGAAAGAGTAGAATGAATTGGACATAACTTTCCTATCTTCATATACAAATACATGTTAATTGTAACTCCATCATGTACAACCAAAAGAATGGGAAATTAGAATCCACGTTTATGTATGATATGTCAAAATACATACCACTGCTATGTAAAACTAAAAAGAACAAATTTTTAAAAGTTAAAATAAAGGACGTAATTCATAAATCTAGAATATGGGCATGTTTGACTCAGTGTCTTCAACAAATAAATGATAAGAAAAAGGTGGGAATGCAGAAAACATGTCAATAAAACACTGTATAACAACTTATTTGGATCCAGAGTCAAACACACCAAGAAGAAAAGAAGGAAGGAAAAAGGAAGGAAGGGAGGAAAAAAGTAAGAAAGGGAGGGTGTGAGGGAGGGAGGGAAACAGGATTGAAGACAACAAGAAGAATTAAAATTAAATAATTTAGAAAATATTTTTAATTTTGGTTGAGCATGAAAATGGTGATGTGATTATATTATAAATCTCTTCTGTGTTAGAGAACTTTTCACTATAAATATTATATTTGCAATGAAATGGTATGTTCACAGCTTTTTAAAAGCTCCATCAAAAAATTTTAAAAAAGGAAAAGGGATAAAATGGTAGAAACAAACGGCAGAATATTGATAACTGTTAATCCTGGGTGAAGGGTACATGAAGGAAAAAAACACTACTCTTTTTTGTATATTTAAAATTGTCTCCAAGAATACTTCATTTCATATTTAGGCATTTTAGTTGTTCTTTGTGTTTTAACTAAAAAAAACTGTCTTCTAGATTCTTCAGATCTACTGCAACATTGCCTGGGGTGATCCCAAACTAGTCACAGCCATCTCTCCAGGACATCCCTCGCTGTCATGCATGATATTCTCTCCTGAAATTGGCTCTTTTTTTCATTTAGTATAATTCCCTTGAGATCCATTCCAATTGCTTAGGGTGTCAATAGTATGTTCCCATTTCGAATTGTGAGCAGCATTCCACCATATGTGTATATCACACTTTGTTTAATCATTAGCCCATTGAAGGGCACTTGGGTTATATTCAGTTTTTGCCTATTTCAGTTGTTATATTTTAAGATTTTAGAGTGGTAGTCCCTTTGAATATTCTTTTCTTTAATAGCAGATGATTCTTCATTCATTGATGTAGTATTTCTTTAATATCTCTGAGAGTATTACTACATAATATTTTCCTTGACATTTTCTTCTCCATGTGCATGCTGTTAATTCCAATCTATATGCACTGTTTACTTGCTTTATTTTGCATTGTGTTTTGTTTTCCATCTTTCATGTAATACTCTTTCTGGGATGTCAGGATGTCTTTTATATATATATATATATATATATATATATATATATATATATATATTTTTTTTTTTTATATTTAACAGCAGTTCCTAAAACACAAATTGTTAACTCTAAGCAAATGTCTATGGTTTGCCCTATGAGGACATTGATGTAGATTTATCTAGCTGGATGAATTCATGGGAATCCATGTTAGTGTCTTCAGTCATACATTTTCAGCTCTATTAGAGTTTAACATTTAAAGGATGCATATTTGGTTGCTGGATAACTGGGAGCTGAATGGAGAGGACTGGGGTTTTAGCATTCTGTACATAAATGTTTCCATGTGTACACCTGTTTCATTATGGCACCGCCTCCTTCAGCCATACCTGTTTTCTTTCAGTTTCAGAGATTCTGTTTTCCCCAAAAAGAAAAACCTTCAGGTTTCTCTCTCAGTGATGAAAGGGGATTCTCCAAGTGTCCACAATTGTTGGAGAAAAACTGGTCACCTACCAACCTGTCACACATACTTAAATGACTCTAAATTAAAACTCATTGTTACCTCCACTTTCAGAAGTAGCTGGTATCTCCAGTTCCTATGCCTTTGGAGAATTTTGCAAGGTACATTTTTGCTTCTTGAATTCCAGTATTGTATATTAGGATTCGATGTTTTAGATCAGCTTCTTTGACACTATTCATCAATTCACTTTCCAGCCTTCAGTATTTTCTGGCTTTTATTGCCTCTGCTCTTTGTTACTTCTGTTTTGTTTTGTGTTGGGTATGTATGTGTCTATGTGAATATTTGTCTTCTTTTGGCATTGCATGTTTAGATCATTGTGGGGGTTTGAGTTGCACCAACTTAAGCTAAGCTTGAGCTACATTTTCAGCATTGTTTTCCCTGCATAAGTTTAGTTTATAACATGCTCCACAAGGGACATTTTACATGAGATTTGGAAGGTAGAAGGATGCAGTGAGTACACACATTTGTTTTACGCCTGTGAGGTTGGCACTGGGCATGAGAGAGTATTGCACATCACACACATTATCATCTGTCTTCTGGTGCGTGGTTTTACTATTGTGCAGGCAAATTAGCAGCGCCCCCAAATGGACTACCTTCTACTTTAGATACCTCCTGGACAGGTGCATTTAAAGTATCTTCTGAATGCCCTCTTCACCAAATTTGCAGGTTTAGAGGTGATAAGTGGTAAGGTAACCCTGTGATCAGCTAGCAGAGCCATTAAAAATCATTTACTATTAGTTACATGTGACTTTAGAAGTAATTGAAGGTAAATAGCATGCTCTTTTACTTATGGAATTGTTCTTCCTACACTGCTTGCCTAGCACATTATTACCCAAATGCATATAAAGATATAGTATGTGGTAGAGGTAACAACTCAAATCAGGAGGAGAAAATATTAACTGTTTAGTAAGCAATGTTGAGATAATTGGTAAGTCACATAGGGAAAAGAATATTGGATCCACACTTAATACTTCAGACCAAGATCAAATTACAAATGAATCAAAATGTAAACATTAAAAAGTAAAATATGTGCATGTACTAGAGGAAAACATTGAATTTCTTTATGGATTAGAAATTTCAAAAACTTTATAGTAATGATTCATCCAGAAGCAATAAAATAAGATGTAGATAAACTCACATTTAGGAATGAAAAATAAAAACAAAATAAAAAAACCAAAATTTTCAGATGAAGAAATATCGTAAACAAAATAAAATGACAATGGACAAGATGTAAAACTGCAATTTATATCATCAAGAAAATATTCACTATGAGGATGTGGAATCCAGTGTCTCACACATAGTAGGCAAGTGCTCAAACACTGAGCAACATTACTCAGCCCCCACCTTGTGACTGTAGGATGGATCTTTGGCAAAGAAAAGCACTGGCTCTGAAAAAAATGCAGTGCAATGGTACTGTGTGATATGCATGTGCTTTGAGACTAAATTCTAGGTTTCCTTCTTCTAGGCAGGCTTCCTGCATTCTTAGTCTGAGTTAGGCAGTCCTCCAGTCTGGCCCCAACACTGTGTATAGTCATCCTCGAATTTAGCTTTTGGTCTTCCCTGTCAGACCATGAATTCCTAGAATGCAGAGATTTTCCCTTAAATCAAAAAGGGAAACATTTAATGAATATTAGTTGAATATCCCCATTATTGCTAAAAGCTGAATTGAACAAAACTAAAAGATTCTGTGGCAATGTTGTTGTTCTCTGCAATAGCTAGTAGAGCTCAAGTTGAATAAGTTTCCATCAACTGCATATAACATGACCAGGTGTGTCTTCTGCAAGTTCTGAATTGGCACTGGAGTTTGTCTTTAGCAGAATCATCATATTTTCTATGGTGAATATGTAAGGATGAGGGAAAAGCAAAATAAACTTTTCAGTGGCAACATTTGTCTCCATTAAAAACAGCAACTAGTAAACATACTGTCATTTGAAGGTCTAATATTAGGAGTATATTCAAAGCGATGTGTTCCTCAGTGAAAGGACAATGGTGGACATACCGAGACTCTTTAAAATAGATTTTTATATTAATGGGAACAGATGTATAATGTGACTGGACAGAGCAGATGGATCAGTGTTTTCATATTTGAGGAAAATAGTCTGAATATAGTTCTGGCAGCTAATTTATTGCCTAAGGTACAATTTGAAATGTCCTTGTGATGCTCACTCTCATTAAAGATAATGATAGTATTCAGACAGCAAAATAGTTTTATTTAGACCTCACCTTTTCAAGTACCAAGGTCAGACTGTAGCTTTTCTGCTGTGCCATTTATATTCCTATTGTAAAACTATAGAAACAGACAAGAAACTTAACTTGGTTCATATTTTTAAGGCCTTAAAGATGTTTCAGTTTTATTTCTTTCCTTGGTCCCTGTGTCCTCAGTAATATAATATTTGCCACATGATTGCAATTAGTTACAAATCTACATACACAGCCTACAGACATAAATAAGATCAAATTAATTCTAGTAATTAAGTAAATGCTTGTGAAGCATTTTGCATTTAGCAGCCATTTATTTAATTAAGTTTATCAAACCCCTTGTGTGGTAGTTTTGTGGGACTTTGCCTTGGCCTTGTTTCAGTGAAGAACGGGAGAAATATGTTAAAACTAATGGGATTGCTGAAATTAGTTCAAAAAATGTGTCAGGGGATTAAATTAGAAAATAGATCTTTTGATGTCCCAGGCTGCACATAGCTGGTACAGGCTGAAAATAGACATGGACTCTGCAACAGTTTCATTACTTAAAAGAAGGTTAGTGGAAATGAAACTAGATTAGTGGCTGTCAGAGGTTAAGAATGGGAGAAGAGAGAAGGTAGATGTGGCTATAAAAGATAACATGAAGGATTCTTGTGATAAAACCTTCCATTCCTTTATTGTGATAAAGATTATTTAAATCTACACATTGGATAAAATTGCAGAGAACTAAAGACCTTCACATGCACACACATACAACCACAAACCAAGTGCATGTAAAAATGGTAAAATCTGATTAACCTCTCTATTGTACACATGTCAATTCCGTGTGTAATAACATACCACAGATACACAAAATGTTATCACTGGAAAACTGGGTGAGGGGTTCACAGGAACTCCCAGGGTGTTTTTGTTAGCAATTTATTGTGAAAGCGAATTCTGAAAAAGAGTTTGGGGTGTAACCCAGCAATTTCACTTGTAGGTATAAACTTAAAAGAAATGAAAATACACATCCACATAGAAGCTTATCATGTAAATGTTCAAAGCAATGCTATTCATAATAGCCAACAGGTGGGAAAATCTCAAAAGCCCACCAACTGATGAATGAGTAAACAAATTTAAATTAGGTAATTCATACAACTGAATTTTGGGGGGAAGAGGTGCTGGGATTTGAACCCAAGGACACTTAACTACTGAGCCACATTCCCAGCCCATGTATGTATATGTGTGTGTGTGTGTGTGTGTGTGTGCGTGCGTGTGTGTGTGTGTGGGGGTGTGTGTGTATATATATATTTATATTTATATATAATGTATATATAGATATATATGTGTATATATAATGTATACATATATGTGTGTGTATATATGATATATTTTATTTAGCAATAGAGTCTTGCTGAGTTGTTTAGGGCCTCTCTAAGTTGCTGAGGCTAGCTTCAAACTTGCAATTCATCCTGCCTCAGCCTCCTGAGCCTCTGGGCTTACAGGTGTGCACCATGACTCCTGATAGGGCTGAATATTCAGCAATGAAAAGAGATGGATTATCTGAGCGTAGTGGCACTCTCCTGTAATCCCAGCAGCTAGGGAAGCTGAGTAAGGAAGATCACAAGTTCAAAGCCAGTCTCAGCAGCAGTGAGGCACTAAGCAACTCAGTGAGACCCTGTCTCCCAATAACATACAAAATAGGGCTAGGGATGAGGCTCAGGGGTTGAGCGCCTTTGAATTCAATCCCTGGTACCTTCCCTCAAAAAATAAATAAATAAAAGAAATAAACTAATGATCCATGTGACCACATGAATAAGTTTTTATAAAAGTGCTGAGCAAAAGAAGACAGTTATAAAAACCACATATAACATGATTCCATAGGTGTGAAATGTCCGAATTAGGCAAATCTATAAAAACAGAAAGAAGATTAGTGACTATTAGAGGTAAGTATCAGGAATAAGAAATGACTGTGCATGTGTATGTTCCTTTCAGGGACATTGAAATGTCTTAATACTAGATAGTGGAGATGATTCACAGCTGTGTGAACATACTAAAACCACTGAATAGGATCCCAGCATGATGGCACATGCCTATAATCCCAACTACTTCGAGGTTGAGGCAGGGGGATTGAGAGTTTGAGGGTAAGCATGCAATTTAGCTACAGCCTGTCTCAAACAAAACAAAACAAAACAAAAATATTGGTGATGTAGGTCAGGGGTAGTGTGCCCCTGGGTTCAATTCCCAGTATCTAAAACAAAAAAACTGAATTGTATATTTTAAATAGGTGAAATTTAGGTTATATATAATATATCTCAATAATCTGGAAAAAAGTTAGTGTGCAGTTGGATATGGAAACAGTCTCAGAAGGTGATTTTGATTCTTTGGACATGCAGTACCAGAGTCTGGTGTCTAATGCATTTTGACCATAGTGGCTGACTAGGCAACATACCAGGCAAATGAAATCTGGTTAATGAGAAAGACGACTCTGTCTGCCTCTAGCTTTACCTCCACCAAAGCCTGCATCTGTATATCATTTTCATTTGAGAAACCATAATATATATTTTTAAAGATGGAAGGCAGCAACAGTTGCTGAATATACATGGAGATCTTTGTGTCTAACATTCCTGTTACACATCATGTCTTCCTGTGATGCAGTAAATTAATCTATGAAACACACAGAACTTACTCCTAATAATGTGTTCTATTTAAAATATAAATCAGAAGGGGCATAGATCAGAGGTAGAGTGGTCACCTAGTATGTGTGAGGCCCTGGGTTCCATGCCCAGCATCTAAAACAAACCAAAACACAGAAAAGAAAGAAAAATAAAACAAAGCAAAAAATACTAATGAATAACATGTTGGATGCATAGAGGCAGAGCTGTCAGTGGGTTGAGGTACAGGCTGAAATAAACCTCAGTGAGCACAACCAGCTTCAAATGCAGTGGTTCTCTGATTGGTATCCTTAGATCCACAGCAATTGCATCTCCCCTGAGCCTCCCATACTCCTGCAACTTCAGAAAACCTGTATCAACCTATTAAAGCAGAATTTCTGAGGATGAAATTCTGAAAACTGTTTTACAAGAACTCCAGGTCATTCCTCTGCAAGTTAAAATTTGAAAGTCATTATTCAAAAACAAAATAAAGCAAAAAAGAAATTAAGAATTACAGTGACTCAATGGTGGCAGATATTAAAAATTTTCTTTCTCTTTTATGGTTTCTGTCACATGTGCTAAAAGCTCAAGTATCAGCATAACCCCTAGTTATAGTAATTTTGACTTGTTCAGAATGCTGTCCCTTTGTATTTTTTCTGTCCCATTTTGTTTTTACCAGTGATCTTCAGTTTCCTTTAAGAGGTAATAGTTTTCATGTAAGTATGTAAGTCAAGATTTCCCAATTCACTTAAACCCTACCCACATGATTTTTTACCATCTGATATATTTATATAAAGTCTCTTGGGAAGTTGGTAACTCTGAGTTCAAACACCACTGAAGGCTTGTAAAGATGTGATCTTCTGAGGGAACTCTCTGGAAGCCAGAATAGAACTAAACACACAAGGCAGTGAATGGAGCCAGAAAATATCACCCTAAAATATGCTTCTTTGATAATGTTTTTTGAGTTCAAGACGCTTAATAAGAAACAGATGCAGAAGAGCTGCACACACACCCCATCTTTATCAGAAAGAGCAGAACTTCATCACTGCAGACAACTCTATTGACTCAAATAGAGCACCAAAGCAATCTACAAACAAACCTCATTCCTTTAGTTTCTTTACATATATTTACCTTTCTACAGATTTCCACCTCTGGGAATCTAAAGCAAATCTTAGTTTTGTGACTTATTTAAACTTTATTTTTCTTTGTTGATGATGTTATACAAGTCAGAATTCTAAGTCACTGTGCTGAGTCACCTTTCACTGAGTTCCCCCCGCCCACCTCATGTTGTATGTCCATGATATGTTATGAAATTTCTGGTTTTTCTCTTATTAATCTATTTTTTTCATTACAGGTATCTTTCCAAAGGATGAATTTATGAGTTTTAGAGATATTACACATTCCCCTCAACATCAGGAAGATGAGAAAAAGGCAGTTGCAATAATCCCCTCTTAGAAAGAATGAAGACCTGAGCCAGAAAGAGGCAGTCATAGGTCTTTTTAAAAAGAGACCTGGCCATGTACACCTGTAGTCCCAGCTACTTGGGAGGCTGAGGCCAGAAGATTGCTTGAGCCCAAGAGTTTCAGGCCAGTTGTGTAATACAGAAAGGTCCTGTCTCTTAAAATTAAAAATAATAATAATAATAATAATAATAATAATAATAATAAAATTCAGAGCACTGCACAAGAACATTTTTGTACGCTCGATAATCTGAAGATGATTACTTTATAGTTCATCTAGGACTCCATGTACCTGGGCATTCTATATGGAATTTTTCCCAATATTGGGAAGCACTCCCATAGATAAGGTCATTTGTTCTTGCATTTCCCAATATTGGGGAAACTAGGAAGAAGTACTCCTGTTTTTCTAAGTGAAAGATTAATTCAGTATTACCATAAATGTATCTATAAATGTCATCCAAAGAGTCATTTCAAATTACACGAAGATTGTGTATTAGTCGAGGCCACCATATTACAGGCAGTCACATAAATGAGGAGGGTAAAACAACTATAATAAGAGATGGCAATGCAATCGATCACTAGAGCATATTACCTGGAGTTAAAGACATAATGATAGCAGTTACCATTTGATACAATAGTTGCCTTTGACACAGTAGTTACTATTTGATATAATAGTTACCATTAATACTGTGGTTCTACTTTATGCAAGGCACAACCTTAGGCACCTTACCTACAGAAAATTAGTCTGGGAAAGCTGGTTTGAGCTTCAATTTAACAACAGAATAAAAAGAATCTCAGAATAGTGTCCTGACTTCTCTCAGTTCATGAATCAGTGGGCAGGAGGCTGGTATCCAACCCCACGCATATACTCAGCATATCCTCCACTTCACTAAGGGAGTTCTTGTGTCTCAAATACATTTAAAGTAAAGAATAAAATATGATATTCAGAAATGTATTTCAATATCAGAATCTCTAACAAACAGTTACAGACGTTCTTGTGCTCCCTGTAGTTAACTTTCCAAACATCAGTGCCCTTAACCTTGGAAGTCATCCAAGGTCTCTGCAAGGATCTGTCTAATTGTGATGTTCTAGCTTTACTCTGCCAAAGAAAGTCTTCAGAGTATAGTAATACAAGTTGATTCTTTTCAATTTTGTTTTGAATTGACATATAATAATACATATTTATGAGGTATGGTGTGATGTTTCAATATTGTAGTACTTAACTCTTGACAAGCACTCTGAGAGATAAGGTCATTTGTTCTTGAATTTCCTTGAGGCCTCAACTTGAACATATCACTGCCTATCCTAAGCTGAAAGGAGAAAAGGCAGAGTCTAGAAAGAAATTTTTACTTTTTTTTTGCCATACTAAGTATTGAACCCATGGGCACTCTACCACTGGTCTACACTCCCTTCTAATTTTTCTAATTTTGGGACAGGTTGTTCCTAAATTGACCTGGATGACCTTGAACTCACGATCCTCCTGCCTCAGCCTCCTAAATAGCTGGGATTATAGGTGTGTGCCACCAGGTCTGACTAAGAAGTTAACTTTTAAGAATATCTATATAGGATATTATTTGACTCTCCACTTTATGCAAGAAAAACAAATGAATATAAATGAATAAACAAAACCAACCAAATCCGAAGCTCAGAGAGATAAAATCACCTCATACCCTGCATTCTTGTCAGTGTCTGCTTCTGGCTTGGCTTGGTTTTGACTAAACTGGCCAAAGCTCATGAGCTCTTAAAGACTCAGAGACCTGAGTCACATCATTCCTGTCATCTTCCATGGAACAACATCTCACTAATGCAGATTCTGATTTGGAAACTGATCAGACAACCAGTACAAATTGCTCATTGATTGATGCAACTTGAAAATGAACTGGAAATACATCAGCAGGGCCCACTCAGAGATTTATGCCACTGTTATTAAAATTACAATGTGGTGAATGGTGAGCCTAAGAGTCTAAGTGAGGATCGCCAACTGTTTTTCCCCAGGCATGAGACAGAATGAGATGTGCTGCCACACCCAGTCCCCTTCAGCTTGTTCCAGACCCATGTTGCTGTTTTTCCTCCTTACTACAGCTTCTGGTCGGCCCATACAGTCCAAAGGCAATACATCTTAGGTTAGGCTTGCACCCTAGGTGGATGCTGAAATTCCCAACCAAATGTTAATGTCCTGGACAGCAGAGTTCATGGAGTGCAGAGCAAAACAGAGAAGTATTTAAGCTGAGGGCTTTTGAATTAAAATTCTGCATTTTCCAGATTTATAAACCTGGGCTTATTATTGTCCTAAATTTCAGTTTTCACATAACGGATTACTAATAGAACTAATTCCAAAGGCTTTTAGTGAAATTTCAAGCTATATACACATTGTGTTCAAAACCAGTTAATTCCTAACCTTTTTTTCCCCCTCATCCATGGAAAAGTTTACACCATATACATTCAGTAAGTATTGATTAAGAACATTTCTGTCCAGTGGGACACGTGACACACATCTGTAATCTCAGCTACTATGAGGTTGAGGCAGGAAGATTCCAAGTTTGAGACCAGTGTGGGCAATTAGCAAAGCCCTGTTTCAAAAAAAAAAAAAAAAAAAGAGAGATAGAGCACCCCTGGGTTCTATCTCCAGTTCTAGGGAAAGAAAAGTAAAAAAATTCCAGTCTACAATAAAAGTAGCCAGTACTCAGGGTCCAACTCCACTGGAGGTTCACATTCAGCAAGCATTCTGATTGAGTGGTCCTCTCCCCAGTTAGTAAGTGTCCTACTTGCACCATGTGTTGTGTAATTTGCATATTATTCCTACGAAATTAGGAGTAACTAAGCAGTTTCTTAGGGATATAAAAGAGAGCAAACAATTTCTGCCCTCAAACAATAAAGAGATGAACATGTAAGCACTTACTATGTACTATGGCATGGTTTATTATGAGGACATGTAACAAATCTAGTTTCTATTTGACAAAAAGAACAGGTAGATCTATGAAAGGTACTCCTTAGAGGGAGTTTGAGTTGAGATGGAAATACAAGTATCCCAGGCAGACAAACAATCCTGTAGCCTTCCGGAAGTGGTGACAGCACAGTAGAAGACTCAGGACAGTGTGACACAAGTTCCAAGAGTCGTTTAATGTTGCTTAAGCAGAAATGGAATGGAGCATGCACCCCACTTCCAGACATGACCCTTAAGAACTTCCCATCTGTGATTTTCACTCTCTCCCCATCTACCAGCTGACTAGAGGTTCCCAATGGACAAATAAAGCAGAGGTTGACTGAGTCCCTGCCCACCTTCATGGATCAGTCCTTCTAATGTGTAAATATGTGCAAATGAAACAACTTTTATTTTCCTAAGCCACTGAGATTTTGAAGTTGTTTGTCACCTTTGTGTCTACTTTCCAAATACATTTGCTCCTTAAACTTTAGTCCATTACTGGGAAATGTCTAAGGGAATATCCTGGTGTTGAGCTTTCTTGTTTGCAAATGAGCTTATGCAATGTAAGAACTTTGCTGTAAGTGCCCCTAATGGTAAAGGGTGAATCTGTGAAACTGATGTTGATTCTCTGACTCTAAATTCCCTGCTCTCGCCTCTAAATGCTAAAAACAAACGAAAATTTATAAAACAGTTATTCTGTGGTCATAAATTTTCAAAACTGGGCTCAACTAGACAGAGGAATAAGGGTGATCACAGGGAAAGTTCTTTGAAGGCATCTTTGGAAATAATTACACAATATTTAGCTATTGTTTACTGTCATTGTTAATGAGTCCAGATTCCCCTGTGCAGAGGACATAGGGGTACGTAAAGGAATATTTTTGAGTTTGCTAACCATAAAAAATTTATATTTCAGTATGAATAAATTAGTGAATGCTTTTTATTTTTTGCAGTGTTGCAGATTGAACACAGAATATCACAAATACATACTAAATAATTGCTTTATATCCGAGCCATACCCCAGCCCTAAATGTTGTCTTTTAAGGTTGTGAAAAAAGTGACGCTATACAATGAAAAATGTTTGTCTTTCAGTATATGCAATCCACATCATATTGATGGAAAAGACAAAAAGTGTCTTGTGCTGCCCTTGGAGAGAATAGTAACTTTTGTTACTATATTGCTGCACATAGAATTCCCATATCCAGACTAAATTTTAAAAATGCTATAATCCTTCCTCCCAGATTATGTTTCATTCCTTTTAATCATCTTGGTATTCAAATAATATTAATTGTCATGAAACAATGTGACTGCCAGGTAAAGAAAGATAAACATTGCTGGTATATGCAACCATATGTGCCTGGGTTAGAGGTGATTTTATTGTAAAACTAGTGAAGCTGAAGCTTCAGTATTGTTTTGCAAAGTCCTAAAATGTGTCCTAGCAATCTGTTTACATGGTTATATATTTCTACATACTATATATGTCAGTGGAAGTTATATCAAAGAAGTAGACAGGAGATATCCATTGATCTGCAGTAACAGGATTTGAAAATGTGTTTGTGAAAACTGGCAAAGTGATCTCTGAAAGGTTTTTGTTGTTGCTTTGGTTGTGAAGATTGAAAATCACAGCTAAGATGAGAATGGACGTGAGGGGAGGAGCAAGACCAAGCCAGAACCCAAAGGCAAGCACTGGGGACCAGGAAGACAGATTGGAACCCAAAAATCTTTCTGTTGTCTTTGACCTTAGCATGAGCATTCTACAACAGCTGGGGCTCTCTGTCACTCGGTTAAATACACTCCATTAAATACACAGACCTGACTGAGGAGTTAGAGAAGCCCAAGTAGGATCCAGAGAAAAGTGGTGCAATTTCACATTCAGCCATTGCCCTGTAGTGAGATGAGTCACCAAACCAGCAATAGCTCATGTAAAATGCAGAAGTGTTGCTGCTTCCTTTCTACCTTTCAAAGTTCTGACAAATATCTCACTTCTCTCACTGGTTCCCCATAACTAGAAATAGACAGGAAAGACAACTTTGGGGAACACAGTTGAGCCAAACCATGTTGGTTCATTATAAAGGTACCAAATAGCAAAAGTAAGTTATTTTAATTGCAATTGGTTGAAAGAATTTATTGAACTGGAACTAATATAACTGTCTTTTTCTTGGGTCCTTTGAATAATCGAACTTCTCATGTGAGATAGTATTGAAGAAGCCATTGAAAATTTAAGACCCAATTAGGAGAAATTATGAAATTATGCTGTGGAAATATATTTAGTTTAGATGGGTGGATATAGCTATGTCTTTGTGGCCACTGGCTTCTACAGCTAAGTTATCGCTAGCTATTAATGATTTAAGAGTAGTTTCCATGAACTACTTGAGTAGTTTCTTACTGCTTCCTATGCAAATTTATCCAGCATCATAACAAAAATTTCCTCCTGTAGCAAATAGCACTTGAAGCCTGTAGATTGGGGCGGAGAAACTGGGTTGGAAATACAAATCTAATGCTATAGAAATTCTTCTAAATCTTAACTCTAGGAATTTGGCAGGATATTTACAATTTCAACCATAGTAATAAAAACTTATCTGACATTACTGATAATAAGATGTGAAGCTGGAAAAATAAAAACTTTTCAAAGTAATCCATGTAATGAAGAAAAATAATTAGATCAACCATACTAGTGGAAAAACTGAATCACATCTTTATCTTATGTAATTTTTCTGTCATAAAATCATAATGTAAGGAGGCAATTAAAGACATAGCAGCCAAAAAACAAAAGTAAATTAGTTTTATATAAGAAAGTCTTTTTTTTTTATTTCAAAACTTTTTTTTGTGTGTGTGTGTTTCTTTTTTATTTAACTTTTAATTTTTTACAGACTGAATTTTGATTCATTGTACACAAATGGGGTATATCATTTCGTTTCTATTGTTGTACACAATGTAGATTCATACCATTCGTGTAATCATACATGTACATAGGGTAATCAAAGAAAGCTTTATGTAAGAAAGTTAATCAAAATATTGTATGATTTTATTTAGTTTTTAAAGTCACAGTACTTCTCTAATTTTTTGAATCAATTATTGGTTTCTAATGATTTCCTTTATTCATTCTAAAAATAAGAATGAAATTAGAATTAGAAAGCTGGGCACAATGAAAGTTATCTATTATCACAAATAACTGGGAGGCTAAGGCAGGAGGATCACTTGAGCCTAAGAGTTTGAGGCCAGTGTGGACAGTATAGTAAGACCCCATATAAATACATACATACGTATATATACACACATAAAATAATTCAGAAAAAAATTAAATAAGAACTCTCAATTTATGATTGTTTTGAATCCTCTGAAACTTGATCTGCACCAACTAGTAGCACAGAGACTAAGCGCATGATTGGTAGGTCATAATGTGCAAGGTCATTAAGCAAAGTTGTCAGCAGTTCCAGCAGGGATGTTTCTGAGTTGCTGCTCAGAGTAAACAGGAGCTCTGGATTCTTGGCTTAAGAGTTTGCTTAGTGTCCTAGGATCTTCATTTGCCTTTTGACTTTCAGACCACGGAATTATTTTTTGCTTTTCTTTTTGTTTTCATCAGAAATCTCTAGCTAAACATCCCCTTGTGAAATGATTACAAATGGATGATTGGCAGTAAAACTCTGCCTGCCTCTTAGTCAAACACTAGTTTCCAGAGTGGGCAAAGCAGGAAGCAGCAATCACTCCTGCTGGATGGAGTGTTGCCCCACAGGCTACTTCATGTCCACGTTCTGTCTGTTGCTGGACCACATGGCAGCAGAATCCACAGAGGCAAGGCTTTCTGACCAAAGGAACAAGCTCATGCTAGATGCCATATAGCTCCTGACGCTGATGGCTTCACCAGATTTACACAGTGACCAGTTCTGTGCCTTTTCTAGTCTGTTTTCATCACAGTCTTCCAAGATTTCATTTCAAGGTAGATATAAAACAGAAAAAAAATTGCCAACTGTTTTAATGAGTAATTTAGAATCCTACTCTAAGTCCCTCTCTCCTTGTGTATATAAAATAAAAAATGCTTCTCTTTGGCCTAGGAAAAAAACTCAGTGGTAGAGCTTTTGCCTAGTGTGAATGAGGCCCTGAGTTCAAATCGTAGCACTGTAAAAAAAAAAAAAAAAAAATGTTTATTTTTCTTAGATTGGAGAGAAGATTCCCCACACACTGGACATGACTGTCTGCTTTGGAGAGTGTGGGGGTTGGCACAATGAAAGTAGTCTTTCCCTTCCTGGGAAACCATTATGTGCAGACATGTATCAAAATCTTCCTTTCTTCAGCAGTCTGGGACTTCATTAGACACCACCTCGCATTGCTTGCTAGTAAGACTGAATTTCAGGGCATTAGTCCATCTCCGCACCTGCTCTTTCCTGGGGTGTCAGAAGATCTCCTGACTGATCATTACCTGTGTGCTTTGCCTTTCAATTCACTCTCAGCTTCCTGAAAACTTACATCAGAAGTTATCCAATTTTTGCTCAAACCCTCAAACCTTCTTTCTCATTCACTGCTGTCTGAACTCTGTCTAACCTTTGCCAATATTCAACAAAGTCCTTAATGAGATTGTTTTATGTTGCCATGCTAGAAAATTGAAAATTAAAGAGCTTTGATTTCTTAGTAAAGGAATCACATGAGGGAATCTGTGCACTCACTTTTATTCTTTATCTTCTAATTAGAGGATTGGACTTTCTTAAGCAGGAAGAATGAGGAGACTAGAGACTATTACAAAGACATTATTTCTACTTTTACTTTTTTTTTCTTTCTGTTATTTGATTCCCACCTTACCATGATTTTAATTTACAATTAAGAAACTTGAAATGATCTTTGTGAATATAGAAATAAGAAGACCCATGTTGCTCAGAGAATTTCGAAGGAAATAGGAAAGTTAAAAGAGGACATCTCTGTCCCAAATTACCAATGGCTTCCAGTCTGGTTGCCTGCTGCCTCCAAAGGCAGAAATTTTACTGAGGTCTGCTCAGTTACTCTAGTCTCCTCATTGGCCTGCTGCCAACTTTTTGTGTTCCCTCTATCATCTTATCAATATTCCATAATTTTCTTAAATGACAATCTGTAAGGAGCCAGGCATTCACTTTGTTTCCATGATATATCTGCAAGGTCCTCCCCACCTTGTGCAAATAACTGCAACCTATCAGGATGTAGTGGCACCCCCTCCTCCACCAATGCATCTTAATTAAGCTTCTCCAAAGACCCTCACCACAATTGTTCTTGTTAACAAAATATCAGTCAAGACCTCTGCATAAGGGCTCAATGTGGTTAGATGCCCTATTTCCTGTTACTCTGCTCTGTCTTGCAAAAACTAAATTTAACCATGGACTTGATGGATGTGCTCTGCTTTTGTGGTATACCCTATAAAATACTCCCAGACTATTCTAAGAAATGGAAAAATAGGCACCTTCTGAGAACTTAGAGAAATTATAGACCTCCAAGCATCTCCCCCAACTCCAACAGTGTATAGAGTTCAAAGAATTCCTAAACGCAGGTTCAGAGGAAAGAATGTTTTAGGTGAAAGTCCCCTCTGAATCAGCTGCAGCCAATTAACCTGCTTCCTGAAAATTCCTCGGGTCTCCAACTTCTTCTATCCTACTTCAAGGACTTGCTTTACTTTACTCCTTTGATAAAGATGTCTGACTTTAGGATGTCCCATAATTTCTGTTCACTTCATTCTAATTTATTTAACTTAAGCACCCACATGCAGAGTCATGCACTGTATAACTGTGTTTCTGTCAACAGTGAATTGCAAATAAGATGGTGGTCCTTTAAGACTATAATGGAGCTAAAAATTTCCTATGTTTTTTTTTTTTTACTGGGCATTTTTACATTTCACTGGACTACTTTTACATTTAGGTGTGTTTGACTATAGAAATATCATTATGTTATAATTTCCTAAGTTATTCAATACAGTAATATCCTGTATGGGTTTGTAGCCTAGGAACAATAGGCTGTACCATGATAGTTTAGGCATGTATTAGGCTGTACCTTCTCAGTATGTCTCAGGACACTCTGATGTTCGCACAGCAGTGAAATTGTTGAACAATGCATCTGCCACAGTGTATCTCCATCATTAAGTGATGCATAACTACATTTGTGTATATATATATATATATATATATGTATACACTTATAGTTCTATATGTACAGATACAGAGATATAGATAGATGAAAGAGAAACAGAATGAGAGAAAGAAAGATCACTTCCCTTCCAGTATCATGACGATATGTAACTATTATGCATATTAGAGGCTGTGACAGGAAGTGTCAAGCACTCACAGAGTTCACCTATCACTTGCTAAGCACTACCAGGTCCTTAAATGATGATATTGCTATTTTTTTTAGAAATAATTATCAAATTGGCAAAAATCCAAACATTTGATAATGCTTTCATGAATCTCCGGGGAAACTGACACTGCTGCATTGGTAGAGAGAGTGATATTGGCCCCATGCCTGTGGGAGCTAATTTGTCAGGTTGTAGCAAAATTGCATATAACCTTTGACCCATCTATCACTTTTTCTGGGAATTTACCCTACAGATAGGTTTGCAAGTGTGTGAAATAACATATGCTCGAGATCCAAAACTTTCTTTAAAAAAACTCATCAGTTAGGGTTTCATGAATTGAATGATGGTACCATTTTACAATAGAATTTCAAATAACTGACAAATGAGGTATAAAACTATGTATTGATATGTAAAGAAAGACTCTATGATGATTGTTACAGAAAACATCAAAATGCAAAGCTGTGTAACAGGAACTTGTGTTTCCTTGCATATTTGTGAATAAATTCAAGTAGAAGGTGTGAGTTACCTGTAAAAAACTGTAGATAACTGTAGAGAAATAGAATACAGGGAGAGTAATATTGGTCTTCAATGCACTTCTTTTCATGTGCATTGATTTGTGACCCTTTTGAGCATATTATCTATTAAAAATCTTCATTTAAAAAATTCAGTTAGGGGACTGGGGGTATAGCTCAGTTGGTAGGCCCTGGGTTCAATTCCCAGCATGGCAAAAAAAAAAAAAAAAAAAAATCAGTTAGGAATAATGTACATGCCTATAACCCCAGCTACTCAGAAGACAAAGGAGGGAGAATCACTTGAGTCTAGGAATTCAAGGACAGACAGTAACACAGTGAGATCCCCCATTTCCTAATAAGTAAATGGATTCTAAACATTGTTTTTTTTTTTTTTCCTGGTGCTAGGGATCAAACTCAGGGACTTGTGCTTGCAACACAAGTAGTTTACCGACTGAGCTATCTCCCCAGTCCGCTAAACATTCTTTTAAAGAATGTTATTTTATTTTATTTATTTATTTATTTATTTTTTTGCAGTACTGGGGATTTGAACCCAGGGCCGTGTGTTTGCGAGGCAAGCACTCAACCAACTGAGCTATATCCCCAGCCCAAAGAATGTTATTAAAAAAAAAAAAAGTTATTTATTTAAAAAAAAAAAAAAAAAAAAAGGGACCTGGGGCATAGCCCAGTGGTAGAATGCTTACCTAACACATGTAAGGTCCTTGGTTTAATTCCTAGCGTGTGCACATGTGCGCGCGCACACACACACACACACAACCAAACATTTTATGTTAAGATATATATATATATATATATATATATATATATATATATACACATAGATAATAGATAGATAGATTCTTAAAATCCATGGAAAGACTTTTAGTCCAGAAAAGATGGCATAGACTCCTTTCTCCTTGATATTCCCTATGATAAGACTGCAGAATAATGTAAAAGGCAAAATCAGTCAAGGAGAACTCAGGAATGTGGTTTGGCTTAGAATCTGAAGAAATGACACAGCACCAGTGTATCCACACTCCCCACCAAACCCAAAATGGTGACCTGAGGCTGACCTTCCCTCACCCTCATCTAGCAACAGATGGCAACCCATGTAAGATCAGGTCTATGTGCCCCACATAGACACGATTGAATATGAATGCCTCTGTTAACCCTAGGTAAATCAGGAAGGACCAGTGGGGTGATCCTTAGGGAGCACACTAACTGGAAGTGACCATGGTGATCTGCTTCCTGTGGGGATAAGCAATAGTCTCCCCTCCTAGATATATTGGGGAAGCCAGGCTGTACCCACAGAATGGATGCTGCCACAAAAGACGGCAGCCGGACACAGGAAGCCTGAGAACCCACAGTTCTCTCCAGAAACAAACTGTGGGACACGTCATGGAATACTTCTGAGAATTTTTTAAAAAGTCAGCACCTTGGATGACTCTTCAAGAAATTATGCTTAAAATTAAAAAAAAAAAAAATCCAACCACAATTCTCTTCCCTCAGTCCTCCCTTCTTACCAGCTTTATTTAGAGGAAGATCCTTAGAAGAAATCTTAGGGTTGAGTAAAGATCAAATGAAGTATTGATGATTTATTAATTAGTCATCACAGTAAAAAATACCTGAGTAGTTAACTGATACAGAAAAATGGTTTACTTTGGCTCACAATTTTGAAAGTTTCAGTCAATGATTGGTTGAAGCCACTGCATACAGGCCTGTGGAAAGGCAGCACTTCATGGCTGGAGATTGTGGTGCAGCAAAACTGCATATATCATGAGTCAAGGAGCCAAAAAGGAGAGGCAGAGCAGGAGCCCTTCAGGTATGCCTCTTAAAGGGCATACCTCAAAGACCTAAGGAACTCTCACTAGGCCATACCTCCTCAAAGTTTTACCAAATCCTAATAATGCTGTCCTGAGGACCAAAACCTTTAACATAAGTGCCTTTGGGGGCCATTCAAGATCCAAACAATAGCAGACAATTACATTAAACTGGGTCTTGTTAATTTTTGCATTATGGTATATGGAAATTAGAAGAATGTGTATCACCTAAGAGTGAGAAGGAAATTACTGAGTTATACCTAAGATTGTATCTAGAGGTAAGGGTAAATGAAATTTAAAGCAGGGGTAGGAGACAAAAAAAAAAAAAAAAGAGTTGTGTTTTGACTGCATATTCTGCATCTTAGTCAAAGACAAGATTGCACTATAACTAGTATTATCTTTAAGGTGCTAAACAAACATGTGAAGTCAATTGTACACAGGACATTGTGTTTTGCAGGCAAAGCATGACATTTTAGGCATAACTAAATGGTTGAAGTATAATTAATATGGTTGAAGGAGGTGAGTGCAGAGCTCCAGGTTGACAAGCAGGCAGATATGATGGTCAGTTTTGTGTGTCAACTTGGATATAATACCTAGTTTCTCAATTGAACACTAATCTATGCATTCTCTAACGGTATTTTGTAGACGTGATTAAAATACAAAATCAGCAGAGAGAAGATAAGGACAGAAACATGGGTCTTCTCTTTAATTAAGGGAGATCATCATAGGAAATTTGGAGGAAAGGGCTGCCTCAACCAGTAGAAAGGCCTTAAGATCAAAGCTAAGTCTTCCCTGAAAAGGACAATATTGAATCTGTGAATAATAGTTTAAGCTCATGCACTAAACTCATAGTCTGCCCTTACTGCTTGTTCTTTGAAATTCATACTTGATTAACCAGTTCCCATACTGTATAAGCCAATTTCTTGCAATAAATACTTTAATATATTTTCTCACTATTTCTCTTTCTCTGCCTGAACTCTGATGCCAATTTCACCTGTCACCATTATTTCTTTGCATTATTAAGGGGAAAAAATAACAGAATGAATCAAACAACATTACCCTATGTAAATGTATGATCACACAAATGGTATGCCTTTACTCCATGTACAAACAGAGAAACAACATGTATCCCATTTATTTATAAATAAAAATAAATAAATAAAAAAAAGAATGACTAATCTGTTCAAATCTGTCTCCTTAGTTACCCCAATCCTATTCAAGGTGATGTCCTCTGGATTCGAGACCTTTCCTCATATTCTCTAGCTATGTTACAGGGTTTTGTTCAAGTCCAATATAACCTCTGCCTTTCCTCCCTGCCTGTCTCATCTCTTCCTACTCATTTGATGTCTACAGTTTGTCCATTCCTTACATTCAAGTTAGCTTTTGATCATGTACACTCCTACTATTTTTAGAGTCTCTACAACTACACTCCGTCCCTCATATTTCTTTTAATTCAAGAATCAGATCCTCAATTGCCTGAGTGTTGCCCACCATGATTATTTTGTTGTGGGATCCAGAATAGGTATGTGTTACGGATTGGATGTGAGGTGTCCCCCAAAAAGCTCACATGTGAGGCAATGCAAGAAGATTCAGAGGATTGATTGTGTTTTGGAGAGTCTTAACCTAATTAGTGAATTAATCCCTGATGGGATTAACTGAGTGGTAACTGGAGGCAGGTGGGGTGTGACTGGAGAAAGTGGTTAATTGGGGACATGGCTATGGGGTGTATATTCTGTATCTGGAGAGTGGAGTTTCTGTTTCCTGATCATCAACATGTGAGCTGCTTTCCTCCACCACCGTCTCCCATCATGATGTTCAGCCTCACCTTGAGCTCCGAGAAATGGAGCTGGCATTCCGTGGACTAAGACCTCTAAAACCATGAGCCCTCAAATAAAATTTTCCTTCTCTACAATTTTTCTGGTCAGACCTTTTAGTAACAGCATCAAAATAGTTGACTAAAATAGTATGTCTCTCTACATGCCTGGTATAAATATATATTGCCTGGATCAATGACTTGAAAAGAGAGGAGAATTAAAAGAATTTGTACTGAATGAAAATAAATAGCAATGAAGCCCTAACATAACAGTAGACAAAGTATGAAATCAGCTATGTTCACTGTCTTGGGGAGAAACTATAATTGTTATCATGTGATTATTATGAGCATGCTATATGCTAATTAACATAAGTAAAAGAATTTTCTCTTTCTGATGAAGAATTCCTCAGTACTTTCCAATTTTAGCAATTTCAGGAAAATTGGAACCCATCAAAATCATATTTCATGTCAGAGACCAAGGTGTGAAAGTAGAGGGAGAAAATAGTGGGGATACCCCTTTTTTGGGGTATTCTTTACAACTCTGTAAGGAGGACTTAAATAATAACTTTTCCAAAGAGAATCATTAGGAACCTAAATATAACTAACTAGACAGAGTTAGAAGGTAAATTTTACTTACTAATAGAAACAAATCTTCTAGTTCCCAGAGAAGCAGTGACAGCAGGAGGAATTGGTTAACCTGTCTTTAGAGCATCAACTTGAGGAAGGAGGCAAGAAAACTCACATTCAGAAATTCACTCCCGACAGAAATGAGCATTTGTTACTAATCCAAAAGTTTTCCACAGAAGAACAGAAACTCTAGAAGTGCAGAAATTGATGAAGCAAAGTAAGAAAACTCAGCAGAGTGCTTCCTACATAGGAATTATACCCAGCACTCTATATGTGATCTATTAATTACAAAAAAAATCCCGAAATATAGATATCATATCCTCACATCTTAAGATGAGAAAAATCAGGGTCCAGAGTTAACCAAATTTTCCTATTGCTTTATTAGGTAATTGGTAGAGCCTGGAATTGACCCCAAGACAGCCTAATTTTCAAAAGCAATTAACTTTTCATGCTCCATTTTTAAAAAACACAAAACAACAGAGCAGATTTTTTTCGAAGCATTTTGAATAACCCCTAGCAATGTTGTTAAACAGAAGGCTCCTGTGGAGTGGAAGCCAGGGAGATAGGTCCTTCCTCTGGTGGCCTGTGAGCGTGGGTATCCTGATTCTGCACATGTTACACGTCAGTTCTTCCACTAAATGCCTATTTAGACAACAGGCAGTAATGAAATCAAACGTTAGCAGACGGAAACACTCGCTTCCTATTCTAGCCATAATGACAGCGGCATCAGGGAGACAGGAGCAGGGGAGTGATTGCCAGGGTCTCCATCATCACATTAGCTGCCAGCAGGAAATCTGTGCTACTGAAAACTGACTTTGACAACTCCACTGTTGACAGACTAATAAACTCAGTTGCATGTCCTGCTATGGCAATGGATAGTTTTATTTCCTTTTTATGTTTTCTATGTATATTTACTTATCCAAATGCCCTATTTATGCTACTATCTTAAAAATGTACACTACAGCTACTCCAACTGAAAGATGATTTACAAGCCAGTTTGAGAGCTAATGGGGACTTGATGTGGGATCTTTAAGAAATAAGTTTTGAATAAAAAGATGAAGCTTCATTTCTTTTACCAAATTAAAAAATGTGGAAAGTTTATGATGGCAGCTAAGGAGAAACCATAGCAGATGCTGTGGAGCACAAGATGATTTACTGTTTTTATCTTCCCTCAGGGTAGAGGATGTATAAGCACACTTTGAGGAAATGCCAACATGTTGAAACTTAGAATTCCACTCTCTCAACATTTATCTTGTGCAAGCAATATTCCAGGCCTAGTGCTGGGTGTTGGAGACACAAAAAATAAAAGTCATAGTTCTTGAATTCAAGGAATCACACACATTCACAAAATGTCAATTATTTCATCCACATGTGCATGCAGAGGGTATGCTAAAGCAGGGTGTTGGGTACAGCAGAGAATTACCTAAAGAAAAGTGAGCAAGGATGTTCCAAGCAGAGGTAACCACAAGACCAAAAGATGAGAATGATAAAAAGAACTCAACAACATGATCAGATAATGAATAATCATCAGAACTGCTACAACATGCATATAAGGAGTCAAATCATGATGGACCTGACTGAGGTGAAATAGCAAGATTTTTGTCCAATAGCGTAATGAAGAGCCACTAAAAGAAATTGAAACTGAGCAGTGATATAATCAAAGTTGTTTTTAGGGCAAAAAAGGCAAAAACTAAAATTTAAAATTATCCCTGCAATTTTATTGAATAGCAGATCTCACTAAGAGAGTGCTATATCTAAAGAATCTTGAAAGTAGTCAAAATATTCAGGTTTTTTTTGTTTTGTTTTGTTTTGTTTATTTTTCAATTTAACTTGGGTTTTATAACTGAGTGTCCTTGAGCTCTCTATTCTAAACTGCTCTGAATTTCATATCTTTCCTCCATATATTAGAAAAAATGAATGCTTGCCTTGTCCCTCACCAAGGTTGCAGTGGAAACAAAATAGTATAAATATATAAGAAAGAACTTATAAGGGAGGATTGTGATCATACTTGTCAGAGAGATTTCACGCCCACTGATTCATGAATTTATCCCAGTAGCAATAAGGGGCAGACTCTATTATTTTTCCCTTGGTTATGGCACTAGTGAGGCTCAAATTGGTGGAATAACTTGCCATAGGTCACAGCATTATTATATTGCAGAATTTTAATGGATGAAGAAATGTTTTCTGAATTTTGTATTCGAATTACACAGTCAAAATATTTTTGCCAAATTCAAACTGGGGATTTATTTCATGGAAATTTGGTCGGTGAAGTAAGTCATAGTTTAAAACAAAACTAATAAACTATATTGAGCCATCACACACTCTCTTCAATCTCTTATTACTTACTACTCATTACTCTATGAGTTGCCCACTCCAAATGAAACCCCAGTAATTCAACTTTGCCAAATACTTCAAGCGGAATATGCAATAGCTTTGAATATCTGTGCCCCTTATATTTTATTTTGTTTTACTGTTAAAGGTTTTTTGAGTAATAGCGCAAATACTCAACGTTTTCTAAATCACAGAAGAGAGAAGCCTCTTTGATGCAAATGTTACTGTGGGCTATAATATTAAAAAATGGCTAAGAAATAGGAAATGTACAGTGTGATTACAGCACACCACAGAGAGTAAACACACTCATTTGAGTCATGCAAAAGCAAGTTGAAATAATCTTTCCTAGTGACCATGCACAATCTATGCACAATCCACATTGCACTCATGAGTAATCACAGGTTATACAAAGCAACTTCCTTAAAATCAGCTGGCAGAGAAGATTTGAACTGCATCCCTTTCATCACAGCCTGGGATTCTGCAGGTGACATCATGCCTCTCAGGTCATTACTGATGGTAGTGCCTATGCCAAAACTTCATCTCAGTTTGGTAATCTGTAGATGAAAACAACCCTTAGGCCATACAATTTGGTAGCATAGGAAGGTAAATCACTAGATGCCTCTTTCATGAAAAATTATTCATAAACTTTCATGAAAATGACTCTAGATATGCAATGGTTATGACCAAACATGGAAATGTCAGATTTTAAATATCGTGCTAGTTGTTTTCTATGCCTCTTTTAATTGACACAATAACTGTGTAATGGAGTTATAATTATTTTAGAGATAAATGATTTGATGCTAAAAAAAAGTTAAGTAATTTGTCTAATACTAAGGTGCTATCCACAAACTCGATCTGTCCACATTCAAAGCAAAGGCACAGATGGAAAATGAGTTTTCATGAAGTGAGCTAAGTATGTATGTATATTCCAGATGACTTTTCACTCATGGGACAAACCAGAGTTTTATATTTCTCTGGCAATTAGTCTTTTGCTGATTGAAATACATTAGAAATAAATGTTCATTGTTCTTGCTCAATGTTCAAAGTAAATATCAATGGTTCTCTGAAGGAAGGTAACATCAACAATTAAATTATCTTCAGTTAATTAGCTCCTCTCATATTTTGGGATCTTTTGTTGCTTTTAGGGGTTTGGAATAAAGCCAAAATTTATGATTACATTTTTGTACTTTGCCAATCCAACATAATTGTTTGAAGTTAACTTTATTGTAGCTTCAATTAAAAATGGAGTCGAGAAAGATGGAGGGAGAGATATTGAGAAGGTGGAAGGAAAGAACAAGGAGGAACAATTTAACATGTAGGAGACGATTTTGGGAAGCTCTTAAATGACTGAGATGTACTCAAAAGGAAGAAAATTGATCTAAGGTGAGTATGTGCCT
Organism: Sciurus vulgaris; assembly: GCF_902686455.1. Lineage (NCBI taxonomy): Eukaryota > Metazoa > Chordata > Mammalia > Rodentia > Sciuridae > Sciurus > Sciurus vulgaris. The sequence goes on from NC_136463.1 coordinate 77,008,222, forward strand.
TTGCCCCTCCTGCCCTCTGATAGGAAGTCTTTGCATGAGTTTTGTTTATAAATGTGCTGTATTCCATCAAATATTTACGACTGCTCTTCCATCCACTTAGAGATGTTATAATGAGAAAAGGAAGTGCTTTCAAGCCATCTAGAACTGAGTTCAAATCCCACTTCCACCAGTTCTGTGGCTTTAAGCATTTTGGCCATGAAAGAATGTTTACATTTATTGATCGTCTGCTAAGGTAGAGTAAGTGCTATATGAGTGACACTGAAGGAGCAAAACGGTATCTAAGATAGGTCTGTGCAGCATCTTGCAGAAGTTGGCAGAGAGTACTCAGACAAAGAATCTGAAGAGAAGAAAGTGAAAAGTCTTTCTGCTCAGGACATTTGCATAGGTACACACCCTGTTGCTGAAGATCTGCCATAGTCAAATGAAATCAGATTTATGAATATGAAAAAGACTCAAAACTCAAGAGGACGTGTAGTTGTCCCTCTTCATCTGCAGTTTTGCTTTCTGACATTTTAGTTACTAACAGTTAATATCGGCTGGAAAATAATCAATGGAAAATTCCAGAAATAATTTTATCAATAATTTTATTACAGTATATTGTGAAGTGTTTTATTTTATAGTTAGTTATTATTGTTAACACCTTACTATTCCTAACTTATGAATTAAATGTTATCATAGATATGTATGTATAGGGAAAACTTAGAGTATACAATTTGGTGCCACTTAGAGTATACAATTTCAGGTCTACACTGGGGCCTTGGACTGTACCACGTGAATAAGGGCAAAATTGTGCATTCAAAGTAATGACCGCAGTATGTGGCACTTAAACTGGGCTCCACAAATGTCCATTCCCTTCTCTTTATGCTAGAGGACCCCACACATCCTCCATGCTCACTCTTATCTCAGATACATTTTCTCTAATCACCCTTGAAAAACACCACCTTGAAACTCTGCTTATTCAAGTCTGTCCTCACATGCAGATTCAATCACTCTTCCAAGAACTCTTTAATGTCTACGTCAATCCACTTGGATTCCTCCCTTCATGGAGTTGCAACCTTCCTACAATCAATCCTGTGCACTTAGTTACCCAAAGTCAGACACTACTTGTCTGTTAATAGATTTGAGGATGTTGGACTTCTCTCCTGAAAGAGAGTGCAATACTCTCAGAAGGAAAGCTTTTGAATCATCTGAATCTTGCCAAAACCTAGGACTGTCCTTGGTCAATAAATACCTTGGAACAGCTAAGTCCGATGTATCCCAATACTGTTACCAGAGGGCTAACTATGGAAAATGAGTTTCCCTCATGGCTTGTTCTTTTTTCTATTGTGTTTTCCTCCAACTCCTGTTTTAAATTTCAACCAGTTATTTAATAATTGCCAACAACTATGATGAAAGAGTAACCTGTGGGATGCTCCTTAGACCTTTCTACCAATAATCTATTTCTGAAACACACTCTCAGCCTCCTAGGATACCACTTTTTTCATAGCTCTTATTATTTTTTCCTTACCTCTCCTTGTTGGTTGTGTATTACATGGATCTCTTCTTGAGTTCCTTAAAATATTTTACTTACCAGATTCCACTGTTAGGCCTGACATACCTTATTGATTTCATTTGCTCAAATGGTTCAGCAATTATATACCCACTAATTCTGGTCTTCTCTTCAGAACTCACTCAAAAGTTTTCCAGTCACTTCAGCACAGTGGAAAACTATCCAGGAAAATAATAAACTACTGATGACATCCACTAAATTTCCTCTTCCTACATGTCCTCTGTCTATTCAAATAATAACCAACATGGATCAGGGAATTTTCCTGTGCCAGACAGGAGGCTAAATACTTTATGGAGATGATTTCATTTAATCCTCTTAATATTTACACAAGGTGATTGCTATCATGTCATTTTTCTTCATCTGTGATGTATCATAGATGACGGAGTTAAAGAACATAGTGTTCACATAGCTCTCCCAGGTCATATATCTAGAAAATTGTGGATCTGAATTTGATACTAAGCTGTCACACCAAACCAGACCTGAAGACTTAGTTACTCCATTTTTCATCGATAAACTCTTCCAAGCTGAAAAGCTAAAAGTCACCCTTCTCTCTACTGTGTTCAATGTGTCTTCAAGTCTTCTTGATCCAATTTTAGATATGCTTTTACATAAGGTCTTTTCTTTCTAGTTTGCTCTGACTCTCATCATTTGCTCCCTACCAATTGCAAATAGTATTCCCCATATCCACACCTTTTAAGTTCAGTATATGGTATACAACACCACTACATTAATATTTTCAAAAGGAGTCTTATAACAAATCAATGGACAAACTAAATATTAGCAACTCAATTTCCAAATTAAACAAATATACCATGACTGAATCTTAGTTGCCCATCAGAGAAGCTCACTCCTTCTCAATTTATCACCTGCATTCATTTTACCTGCACTTCCTGTATCTCCACCTTTTGCTATTTTATCTTACAGTTCAGCTATGCAAGATGTCTTAAACCCGTCTTTTTTCCATGGCCCTTCCTTTGCACATGTTGTTCACTCTTCCTGGAAGGCTGTTCTTCTTGCTATTCTTCCTTCTTGTCCCTTTTCTCAGCTTAAATCTTTCTGAAAACCTTTTCATTGTCCCTAGTAAATAAGTGTTCTTATCCTAGCAATACAACATCATAAAGTTACATATCTCATAATCTCACTTATGAACTTGAATAAGTTTTATTTATATATGTATATAAATAAAAACACAGACTATGTAACAGGGATCAGAAAAGAGATTGAAGAGGCAGTGAAGATTGAAACACCATTCTTTCCTTATGGCATTCCCATTAAATGGCACACTATGTTATCTTCTCTTCTTAATTGCCTGTCTCATAAATTACATGATATAACATGTATATCACCAATGGCTTATTTGTGGCCACTACAATTAAAAGCAAGACATAGTTACCCCCACAGGAGTTTATAGTCTCACTAGGAGAGTTGACATGGAAGAAAATAATAGCAAAGAAGACTGTGGTTAATGTCATAAAATAAAGCAGTATATAAATTCAAGGACTCTTTCTCCTCCTCTTCCTTGTTCTTCATCTAGTTGCAGATGAGAACAATTTGCTGATGGCAATCAGGGCTTAGATCTTGATGGGAAACTTAAAGAATAATATTAAAATATGAATTGACCTGAACTAAGAGATATGAGCAATGCTTTTAAATAAATCCTCATTACCAGCATTCCCTACCCTCTTTAACCTTTCCTTCAAACCATGCAAGTGCCATGCAATCAGAGGACGATTTACCCACAGTTAAACAGGCAAAACGATATTGCTCTGTAATGACTATTGTAGAGTTCAATGGCCAGACAATTTGATATGCTCCAATCAATACCTGGTTATTGACTGCCCAAAGGAAGAACTACTATATCAAACTTGGGAGAGGAAGAAAACTGACATACTCTTACAAAGCTGAAAAATGAGCTAAACGGCATTGTTAGAATGTCAGAGAGCCACACTGTGAGAAGGGATTAGCAAACACTGAGACATGCTGAAGGGATCCTGCAGAGGGATCCCATGACTGTCATCAGACACAGACATTAAGGAGGTCAAGGACTGTCTTGCTATACAGTATACTTACAGAGATGATAAGCAAGTACTCTTATCACTTGGCAAGTCTGCCCCATGTAGAAGCAATCACTAAATGCATAGTGACTGACAGTGGATATGCACTTTCAAAATGTACTTGTTGAGTGACAAAAAAAAAAAAAAAAAAAAAAAAAATTGTGGAAACAATGCCATTCCCAAGGTTCAAGTCATGTCAAGAACTCTTCCTTATCAGGGACTGGTAATGATGATAATGTCCATTCAATAGGCAATTGTTTTAGTAAAAAGACATGTTGAATAAATCAGTAAACAATTCTGACTGATGGTGAAACAAGATCTCAGAAAATAGTCATCAGAGTATAAACTATCTTAAGACTTTAGAGAAGTTGGAAATATGAATGAAGATCCTTTATTCACAACCTTTGACTTGAGAATGTCACTTTTTAGACAAGTTCATATACAGTAGAACTTGTGAGGTTCATACATAGGCACAGTGATGCTCACCATTGTGTTGGTTATAACATTGTGCATTTGGAAACAACACATGACTTCTCCCTCCCCTACAAAAATATGAAAATTGTTTTTATATTTTATAAGAATATAAAAAAGCAATCACAGTCATTAGACTATTTATTATGTAGTATCAAAGTGGCATTTATGTATGTTGCAATAGTGTGAGAAAAGCCTTGATTATGATGGGAAGTGATCTCGGCTCCTTTTGGGTAACTGCTTTACATGAATCCCATTAGGGCTTCAGTAACACATAAACAGAGCTGTTAATTTTTTCCTATCTTGACCAGGGCAAGTGCACCTACACTGTTCTAAATCACAGCCTATATATTCTAATCATCATGACTTCACTCTTGCCAGTCTCCTTGCTTTTAGTACTCTTCCTTTTACTACCTCTGTTTCAAATTCAACTGTCCTTCAAATCCTATCTCATTGCACTCCTTCTATAATGCTTTCATAATTATTTTAGAACACAAGAACTTTTCATCTCTTGGACATCAAGGACTGTGTTTCAATGAGGGTATCACAATACCTCACTGTGTTTCACAAAATATGATGGATAACACCAAATTCATATATGGAACTTTGCACATGTCCTACTTGTTTGAGGGAGGGAATAAGATGTAGGACTTAAGTGTATGGAATATCAAGCCAAATTCCTTTAGTTCATGTCCCTTCTCCAAGACATGTGACCTTTGAGGAAGTTACATATCTTTTCTGGGTCTCAATGTTCTCATCTGTAAAATGGAGGCAATAATAATATCCATCTCAGTTTATTCTTGTGTTGCAATGATACCTATCTACCTAACTGTTAAGCTCCTACAATGAAAAATTGTTCTTGTGAATCTTAATTTGTATTCCTAATAAGGTGGACATAAAATACCCTGATCAAGATATACCCTGAAGAATTAGAAGTCTGATTTCAATTATACAATCCTCTGAACTCATGTTGTATAAAACTAATACCCATCATATCTGTTGATATGAAGTTGCTAAATGTTGGTTGGGAGCCAGAATTGTATCTGGATTATAAGCATTGTTTACTATTAGTTATTCCTCTGAAGAAAAGAATAAAACTTAAAGGAGAAAGTTCCTCACCCTAACAACTCTCAAACATCATGGAATAGTATCCAATGGCACACTGTGGGATACGTGATGGACTTCAGTACCTTCTCTATTGAGAGGCTGACACAAATGCAAAGGAATTGCACACACTTGTCATCTCCTTCTTAAACAGGCGGCTTTGAACAAGGTGTGTTTGAAATGTGACAAAAGTTGCATACCCAAGTTGTTTATGTGTTATTAGGTAAGAAGAAAAGAAAATTAAGAGCACTGAAGATCCCTATGCTTTCAGCAGCAACCTGAAGTGCCTTGAAGACTGGCTATTCCCATGTTGCCATTCCTTAGAAGTTCATTGTCACCCTCCACCTACCTCACCCAAATCTCTCTCTCATCCACAAAAAATAGAAGGAAGTCAATCCTACATGTCCCATGTCTGCTCTATTGGCCCATATTTGCCAGAAAGCACAAATAATGAGAACAACATATCTCGAAGAGCTTAAAAAAATCCAAGAGAATACTCAGAATTTTTGATATTATAAATATTTTATCAGTCTAGAGAATTGCTGTTATTGTTCTGGTTAATGATGATTTCTTCAATTAAATATACCCCAATACACCAAGGATTCTGCCATTTCCACAGGAGCAAAATTGTGGGCTTGTTTTATTTTCACGTGAGGGTTTTCTGGTGTCATCTTCTGCATTTGGGCAGCTCTTAATTCTCATGGCTCATGTGTGGAGCACATATTTATTGAAGGCAAGAAAGTATCAACTGATTCACTCAGTTTAAGAAGTACTCAAAACAATGGGGTCACCCAAATAGCAGAGGGAGAGATTAGTCAGAGGAGGGAGGACAGAGTCTTGAATTGCATTGCCATCCAAGGCGTACTTGCCAAACCTCACAGATACCCAAGCACCTCTGATTTGTTCTGGCTTCTTGCCCAGAAAGGAAGATAAGAGTTTCACAGAGTTTCAGTTTATAGTGTAGGAACTGAGCAATTCACAAAAAAGGAAATGGGAAGGTGTTAAAAAAATTCAAGAATGATATTTTTAAGAGTTTATACGTTGAGTCTCCTGCTCACCAGCTTTGACAGCATTCCTTTAAAAATCAGCACCTCACTTCCATCAGTTTTCAACTTCACACTTGAGGGGAAAAAAAAAAAAAAAAAACTAGAAACCTATTTTTAGTCTAATGGGTGGGGTAAATTAAAGAAGAATAGCATCTGTAAGATGAACTCCTCAAAAAATTGCTAAATTACTTTTGGAAAAAGTGAACAGAAAACCTTTAAAAAGTCCTAGGAATGCTGCAATGTGCTTTGACAGGGATTTGGTTTGCTTTGAATTAAATCTTCTTCAGGGCTCTTTTGTCTTGCTATTAGACTGATGATCATCTCAATTTTTCGTGAGCTTCTTCCAAGAGCACTGATATACACACTCCACAGTCCTGTGCATGTCCTGTAATGTTCTGCACAAGTGTACGTTGCTCTCGGCTACATGAGGACAATATTTCTGGAAAGTGACTTAAAGTTTATAGATTGATATTAATTGGAATCTTAGATGAAAATGTGATTTTATCCTTAGATAGGTCCACAAGAATTTATGAGTGTTCCCACATAGGATCTTAAAGGCAAAATAAAGAGCACTAAAGAGAGAAAAATTTGCACTTATTCAAGCACAATATAATTTTGTACTTACTCATATATAATGGCTAGGTAAAATTTAAATTCAATCTCTCCTTCATTCCCATGTTCTCTTCATTATCCCAAGTTTTTTAATAGAAAGATTTAAATGCAGTATATTATTATATAGCCAGACAATGTTTCTCAATTTCCAACCAACTAATAGCAATAACATCATCATCCCTTGATGGCCACTGGAATAATTATCTCTGATTCAATTAGATTCTTCTATGGGCATCATTGGTACATGCCACAATCTGTGGCATAACAGAGGTCATGGAATGGGTGAAAAGTCCACAAAAATCAGAGCATTAACATTGCTTCTTCTTGACCAGAGTGGACATCTACCAATCCCTTTCAGAATCCTTGAGGGCCAGTCAATATCATCAGGAACACAGGAAAAACTTGTGAGATCTGCCCCAAATTAATATCTCTCTGTTGTCCTCACAATACATCCAGGCTTTGGATGACTTCTGTATCTTTCTACAAGATCTCCTCCAACCTATCCTCCTTCCAATTTCAAATTGCATATTTTCCATGAAATCTCCTATAATTACAGCCAACACCTTCAGATATGTCTTTCTTGATTAGACTTATAGTCCATCACTCAACATGGAATAAAATTTTCTAGATGACAACCATTTGTTTGGTTGTGTTTTTGTTTGACAATCCCAATGAGAATATTACATTGTGAGGACTGAAGGCTCCAATTCTTCCATTATTTATTTATTTTTCTTTGGTCCTTATTTTCACATAATCCAGCCTACCTGCTCTTGCCTCCTGTCCTATAATCTTCTCCAAAAGAGTCACCCCATCATGTGTAACTACCTGAAGACTCAGACTTTCATTATGTTTCCTGCCTTCATTTATTCCTTTGCTCTTAGTATCCCTTTTTGTTGTTGCTATTTTCAAGACAGGTCTCTACAGAAACATCAGCCCAGGTCTTTTAAAGGAAGCCTCCTTCAAACATAGGATTGACAGATATTTATCACCAGTGCACAGGTTTTGTTGACTCACATGCCACAGTGGGAATGCACTTCATGCCCTGTTGTGTATACCCTTGTGACCATATCTGGACAATGGAATGTGAGTCAAAGTAGTGTTTGCCACTTAGAGGTCAAGACATTTAAAAGCTAGCACCTGCTTCCTGTGCTTTCTCCCCTGTATGTCCTTCTCCCTGTCCTGGCAATATTCCAGATGATGAAACCTCCATGATAAGAGGAAAATGTGGAAGAAGGCCTCCTATTGATGTATGATGGGTATGTGTCATAGACAGGACATGGCCACTCATTAGCTAGACCACTGCGAACCTAACTGTCTACCATAGCAACATAACATAACCCAGCAAGACAATGTAATTAACTTTAGAACTACCTCATGTGTGCTGATAGTAAATTTTCTTGCCTCCATCAAACATGTCTGCAACTGCATTGCCACTATCTCACTTCCTGTCTTACCAGCAGTCTATGAACTCCACAGGATATGACTCCTACCCAGCACAGTGTTGGCCCATAGTGTTATCCCAAAATCTTTTGTTTAATTAATGAGCACAATGTATCCCCCAATGATAAGTGTACCTTGTTCACTCATTAAATTCCAAGTTCTCAATCCTATGACTATGTAATTGAAATTGACTGAGCTGCATTAAAATAGGTTAGAAGTCATAATCTAGAGCTGACACATCCTTTATAATATGTACATGTGTGTGTATTCCACCTCTGAAACTAAGGGACATGTTGGGTTAACACTGTCAATTCTGTAGCTTTGTCCATCCACTGTACATATCCCATGCTTCTACTCACAGTTATGACAGGTGGCACCGGTATAACCTGTGTCACTGCAGTTACAATAGAAGGTGGTCCAGGACTGGGAGCAGCTTCCTCCATGTTCACAATAGTTTGGCAAACACCTGATGTGAGACAGCACAAAGGACAACAAAATAAACCAAGTCAGTTAAAACAAAGAAGAAATAAAAAATGTCTTATATTCAACAGAATGAATTAATTCTGGGAATTTATGTACTATAATCCTATACCTAAGTCATATTCTAAATAATGAGAATAATACTATGGCTTAACCAAAGCAAGTGGATTCACTGGGCACTGCCAGGTAATGAAAGACTCAGAGCCAAATTAGGCACTTAAGTATTCCAACACTAGAATAAATGCTTATTGAACTTAAAGTTAAATTGATGTAGTGAGAACCCATAAGATATTTTATTTATCACAGAGAAAATGTATACAGATCGTAATTTCATATGCTTTAAGGTTTTTGCATTTTTAAAGGAAAAGGGACCGATAATTGAGGTTAGTCTCCATATGCTTCTCTATTGGGAGAAGGCCAGGAAACTATTTTAAACTACATAAGCACAACATGAAATATGAAAAGATGATGCCTGCTCACTTAACATGCAAGAAAATTTTATCATTTTTTAAATGTGCCAGAGCTGTCCTTAAAATGAGGCCTTTACTAGTTATGGTCAAAGTAATACGATTATTCTGAGAAATATTTGTATCACACAATTAAAAATTCTTTAAAACATTATATAAATTTGAATTAGAAATCATACTTAGATGGATCTATTTAAGGATATGTTTCAAAATATGCAAACAATATATGCTAATTGCTGCTATTCACAATGATGTTCATAATGGTAAATCAAGGTAAGTGTCTAACATTAGAATATCACATAGGAAAACTGTTGTTCACAAAATTAATGGGCTACTACAAAACTACCACAAATAATGTAAACAAAACAATCATCACAGATTGGGACTGGATTAAGTGAAAATCCCACAAATGAAGCATGTCACAACAAACTGAAAATAAGAGAATCTGTGAGTTTCAAAAACTTGGGTCTTAAATAAATTAGAGTTACTTGGGCTAAAGGTAGTGAAGATGATGTTCATTTCTCTAGGTGGAAACTGTGAATTTTAGGGACACATATGGCTGCATACAAATCCTAGCTTGGCCACTCACTGTGGGATAGTTTGCAACTTGCACCCATGGTCTAAAATTTGTGCAGTGGTGCTGCCGAGATATACCCTGTCAGTGCTCAATAAGTTTAGTGAATAAAATTAGGTATAGAAGCAAAGATAAATACTGGAATTTCTGAAAACAGTCTTTACAATGAGTTTGAGAGCTAAGGAAAACAAAGCCCCACAAATTTAAAAAGGGAGAGGTTCAATTACTGAAGTTACAAATGTGGCATAAAGACAACAAATGGGTTCATTGAGGACTATTAAAAATCAGAAGCCAGCAAATTAAGGATGATTTCCTATAAGTGTCCTCAATAGGTAGGAAACCCTCCAATAGTGATTGTTTCAAAGCTCAGAAAGTAATATCCCTGCATATGTTCAGACGTATTATTAGAAATTTTCTGCTCAGCACAGCAAACATACAATTGTGCTGACAGGGCTTATGTTTGGGGAAAGCTTGCTGATAATTCATGGCACCCCAGTCAGGCTTAAAGAACAGGGAGAAACTAAGGAAAAGAAAAGAACTTAAGAATCTTGCCATGGAATGTGTTCATCAAAACTAAACAAAAATGTAACCGTTAAACAAAAAAAGTCCTGTCCCTGCTCCAAGTTCCGTCTTTCCTCTTGACTCTCATCCACTCTTCTAGTCTTGATGGAGAAGAACTGAAACAGATTTGTCACTGTTGTGATCAAAGTCCTTGTTCCCCAGCAACTCTGTGCTGTGGGGGAAGCTGCATAAACTTGGAGCATCAGTGTCTTCATCCCCAAAATGCAAGTAAGAAGACTCCCTCTGGGCCTGTCCCACAGGCTAGCCTGCTAGCTTCGTTTGGAATGTCCATCTACCCCACACCTTCTTTTCAACCTAGCATCTCCCTGGTTCAACATCACTTCTCCTGCACTTACTTTCCACTGTGTCTTCTCCCGAGGCTTCCAAGTTCTTCCAGGACCTCTCTATACTGCCTTCCACTCCCTCCCTTCTCCCCCTACACAAGTTTTCCATGATGAGCAAATAAAGACATTATTTTCCCCCTCCTTCAACAAAAATTTTATTGCTTTAAGAATGGAGAGCTGAGCAAAAATTATCACAGTTACTTTCGGCTCCAAATAAATTCAGTATAGCCTTTTTTTTTTTTTTTTTTTTTTTTGGTGGCTGGCATAATCAAATAAAAAATTCAGAAAGTTTTAGTAACTGTGTTTTCAGACATGAGGAGAATGTTTGTTTGCAGTGAACTATACAGGAAAAAAAAATTCCTAATGCACAGCCTGCAGCAGAAAGGAAAGAGAGAGTCCTGAAGATATTTATATGTTTGGTTCCTACTGTTTTCAAGATCTGGTTGCCCTCATGAACCTCCTGGGAGTTGGCTGTTTTAATCTGTGTTGGATTCTATAAGATAAACCAAGACCTTGCCAGAAAAATCCTCATTTCACTCAGGATAGCTCCACTTGGGAGTCTATTACTTTTAACTCATAGAATCTTAACTTTTTGTAAAATAGCATTCGAGCATTACAAAAGGAAATGAAAACATTTTTTTTTTTTCACGGTATACATGATAAAGTATGTTTCAACCTTGAGATTAGCAATTCCAGTTGGGCCTGGGCAGGGGGGAAACTGCTTGGGAAAGCTATAAGAAATATCCTGCTTTTTCAACACATTTTTTCCACCAGTACTGGAGATTGAATCTGAGTGCTCTACTACTGAGTTATACCCCCAGTCCTTTTTACTTTAGTTTTGTTTTTATTTTGAGGCAGGTTCTCACTAAGTTTCCCAGACTGGCATTGAACTTGCTATCCTTCTGCCTCAGTCTCCTGAGTAGCTGGGGTTACAGGTGTATATCACCTTTACTGACTTCTTGAGCATCTCTTCATAAGTCTCTCATATAACTTGCATTGCAGTATTAATAAACTCAATTTGCCACTGAAAATCTAGGCTAGAAATTCATTTGTCTATGGTCAATGAACAAACCAATGATGTTTTTCTGGAAGGGAAAAAGGATACTTGTGTAAGGGAAAATCTAATATTCCTAGAATGAGAAAAAAAAAAAAAAAAAAAAAAAAAGAACGAATGAGCACTTGATGGGCTGCCTTGGAGCTTGGTTCATTTTGGTCTAACACACACCATGAGTAGAGAAACTCATCTGTAAAGCATACATTAAAAATAAAAGATGCATAAGCCCAATTTGCTTTTTTAAAAAGAAAGGGCCATTTTATGAGTATAATTTCCATATTCTTTAATCAGTTCATTTTCACTAGTGTTTGTGTCTTTTTACTTTCTACTTGGCCTAAACTGAGCATTTAAAACAGGAGCTCACAAGGAACTGCATCAAACTCCTAAAAGGAATTAGCACTAAAAGTGAGGTCAGTCACAATCTTAGGCATGCACCCTCTATTCAAATTGCCAGGAGATAATTGCTCTGAACATGGATCTGAACTGCTAATGCTGTTGCAGACGTAGCCCCATCTGGACAGTTGCAACTTCCCAAAGAGCACAATGTTTCTGCATGAGTGTGACAAGTCTTTCCGTACTCCTAAGAGCCCCAATAAATAACAATGATGTGCCCCGCAAAGACTTGGAGCACATGGCAGACACATTGGCGGTCGTTTTGCAGAGTATGTGGGAATCTATGGGAGATGAAAGGAAGGGTGAGAGAAGGGCAAAGAAGAGTTAGAAGTGTAAAGAGGATAAAATGATGATGTCACAAGGACAAAGTTATTAACCTAGGAGTATTTATCATTTTCCTCCAAAATCAAACTTCTTCCAAAGAAGAGAGATAATTGATAGGTGGGGCTGTGGATGATCTGGAAATAGATGAAGTGGGAAAATTCATCCTGAGCAGTCCAAAGAACTCATCAGTGGTCACACTCCAGAAGTTATGGTTCTGACTTCATGGGTGCTGTCTGAGATGTGTTTGGTTGTTCACAGGAAATACGAAGGAAAAAAAAAAAAAACAATTCTCTTTGAAGATTGATGCACAGCAGGGGAGACAGCCAAATAATTGCTTCACAAAAGGCAAAGGATTTTTATAGACTGAGCCACTTAGAAGACTAGAGGAAGAAATTTAAGAGAATTGAAACCAGAATCCAGTTTCGAGCATCCTAAGCAAGCACACTTGCAGGAGAATACACTCTCTCAGTTGGCATTAGGAAGAACAAAGGATTCCCACAGTCTTCCTTGAGAAAGATCAAGGTGGTTATGTCTTTTTGACTTAGCTTTAACCAGAGAAACCAGAAGTTTCCTGCTGGAATGAGCAAGGGCTGGGAAGTGTTATGACAGCAGAGAGATTCAGGTTACTTTTAGAAAATGCAGGATGTAGGTTTGTTTGGCATTTGGTAAGAGTCATAGCAGAAACAAACATTTGTGGGTCCTCTTAAGCAAAATATCAGATTACTCAGTATTATGATTTAAATATGAGGTATCCTTCAAAAACTCATGTGCAAGACAATGCAAGAATTTTCAAAGGCGAAATGATTGGATTGAGAGGCATAATCCACTGATACAGATAAGCTGAGTGGTACTATAGGCAGGAAGGGTGTGACTGGAAGAGGGAGGTCGCTGGAGACATGACTGGGGGGTTTATATTTTGTCACTGGTGAATGGAGCTCCCCCCACCACTGCTTCCTGTTGCCATGTCAGGAACTGCTTTCCTCTGCATGCCCTCCTTTCATGATGTTCTGCCTGACCTTGGGCCCAGATCTATGGATTCAGCCAGACAAGGACAGAACCTCTGAAACCATGAACTGAAATAATTTTTCCTCCCCTACATTGTTCTTATCAGATCTTTTGATCACAGCCACGAAAAAGCTGACTAAAATGCTGAGTAACATAACACATCTCAAGAATAAACCCCAGGGACTTTCAAGTTCATATTTTATTTTTTTGTATTCAGTCCTTTCTCCTTTATTTGAGATTCACAGTCCAACTTACCACTGGATAGCTCCACTTGTGTGTCTATTAGATATGTATACCTCTGCATCCCAAACTGACTTTTTGCTGGTCTCTCCTTCACCTACTCTACCTACATCCTCTACTATTGTAGTTGATAGTAAGACCATCTTTACCCATGCCCAGGGCTTCAAACTTGAAGGCCTTCCTCTTCTCTCTCAGACCATATTGGAGATGTGAACCAAACTTACAAGCTGTGCTTTAAGAATACCTCCTGCATCTAACCACTTTTCACCACCTCTGCTGATGCTGCATTAGTGTGAACCACCAGCATCTCTCACCTGAACAACTGCAATTTTTAGCTAACTGTTATACCCAGTTTCAGTCACTGACTCCTTCAGTCAATTCTCTCTCAAGAACAAAAAATGATTCCTTTCAAATCTGAGGAAATCCCTTTCAAATTCCCTCCAAAGGCTCCTTATTTTAACTGCTGGCAGTGGGGAACAGCAATGTTAAAGTTACCTACTAGTTCCTACTGATCGGTACCACCACTTAACTCTGAATTTATCCCTATACTTTCTACATCTGCTTCCACCATATAAAACATAGCAATGATGTATCTTTGTCAGTGTGTTTGCACTGACATTTACTCTACCCAGAAAGCTCTTCCCAGTTGCTGCTCTGACCCCCTTCTCACCTCCTTCTGTCTTTGCACAAATGTCACCTTCTCAAGGAGGCCTCCAACATGGTGCTACTTAAAGTTGCAACCTGTCATCACTGTGTATCTCCAATTCCCTTTCCTGCCCAGTTATTTTTTTTAAATTTGTCATCAGCACTTATAATCTTTTAACACACTGAATCCTCTGCTGTACATTAAGTTTGTTATGTGTCATATGACCCCTTATAAAAGAATGTCAACTCCATAAGGGCACTGATTGCTGCCTGCTTGGTTCACTGTCATGGTTTGGATATGGTCTGAGTGTCCCTGAAGAGTCTATTGTGTGGGATCTTTAGGAAGAGGGGTCTGGCAGGAGTCCTTGGGACACTGCACATTTTGCTTTCAGAAAGTCATTCTCATGCAACTCCTTGAGTTATCACCAGAGTGTTGTTATAGTAGGGGCAAGTGTGGCACTACTACTGGATCAAGGTGTCATCACTTGTTTGTTCCCACATGTTTCTGCCATTGCTATGCATACTATGAGCTGATGCAGCCATGAGAGACCCTAAGTGAGCCTGCACTAAACCATCTGGACTCTCAGATTTCCAAACTGAGTCAAATAAACCTGTTTATCTTGATAAGTTGCCTGTGTTAGATATTTTGTTATGATAATGAAAAGTTGGCTAATACATTTGTGTCCCAACTTAAAGAAGTGAATGGGATAGGCACTCAATCAAGGCTTGTTGATGGAGTTAATGAATGAACATTTCTGGGGAGCAGCAGTCAGTGGAAACTGCCCTCTTTTAGCTCAGTTTTATCAGTTAATCATGGTCTAGCTAGCTTCCAATCATTTACTCTCACCCATCTGTGCTTAGCAGCACACTGAGCTCTGAATGGGAAAAAAGTAGAGAAAAGACCCTGATTTTTGTTTTTTAAGTAGTGAGGAAATGATGACACAAGAGAAGAGATCTTCTGTACAAGCAATAGGCAAGGAACAGGTAAGGGAGGGCAGAGAAATCTGAGTTTCTCTGAGTGGAGAAAGAAAACATCATGAATCAGTTCCTTCTTTTGTGACTGTTTAGGGATGCAAGTAAATGATACAATCCCATCTGATTACTTGTGACTATTGAACTGTACTGTTGGGCTCTAACGACTTTATCACCTAAGTACTTGGAAAGATAATTGTCCCCAAATTGGGTCAGAAGCAGAACACTTTTGCACAATGTGCTTTAGAGCTCCTTTAGGGAAATATCTAGAATTCCTGATGAAATCTGTGCACAGTTTTTGATAGACTTTAATAGCATAAAATGTATGATAGGAAATTCAATCTACTTATCTGGTTTGTCTTTATTCTTGCTATCTTTAAGCAGATATTCAAAGATGGATAAGCTGACTCTTAACCAAACATTCTTTTGCTGTCTAGTCTCCTACCAGCATCTCCACCAAGAGAACATTTGATCTTGGTTTTCTCGAGGGCTTTACTTTATCAGTGAACTTGAAATAGAACTCTTGATATGTGCTCATAATCACACATGAGATGTGAATTTAACTACATCATTTTCACATTTTTATTGGTGAAGAATATGAGACTACATACCAGAGAATAATTTGTTCAAGTAGGAAGTGACAGACTCAGTAAGGTGAACTATGCTACTCGTGACTGAAGTCTACCAACCTCAAGGACCATGCCAGAAGTTTCATCATCTTAAAAGTGAGCTCTAAACATTCACTTCTGCCAAAGTGGAAGGTACAAGGTTTCACATGATTTGTCAACGGATGGCAGACAGAATGGCAAACTTGGGGCTCTCAATTTATACTTCTTATTTTGGGTAGAAAAAGGAACTTGAACAATATGACATATTGATTAATTGGTAATAAATAGAACTACACTATAAATAAAATATATATTTATTATATGATTAGCATAATATATATACTTTGTTTAAAATTCTCAATAGTGGGAAAAATTTTCAATTTTATATTTACTCACTCCTAATATTAATTTGTGAAATCCTTAAAATAGGTCACAAAATGGTCCCTGCCCCACTCCTGAACTTTACTTTTTTCATATCACCCAAACTTTTTCTATGTGTTTTATGCCCGAGTTAACATGATTGCTTCCTTGTACTTAATACTAACATAAAAATTTTTAACCTCTGCCTGTTTTCAGTACGAGGACCATATATGTTATCATTACAGGTCAGACAAAGTCATTTCACCTGTCATGGAATTTCAATACATATTGAGGAAAATAAACCTAAAAGTTACTTAATTTCCCAAGAAAAATGCAAGAGATCTTCAGTGTCCATGAAGTAGGAAAATACAGTCAGGATTCAGCTTTGGTCTTTGAGTGTAGGCTTTCATGAGCAGTCCACTGTGGGTGGTTATGGATTTGAGACCTCGACTGAGGATCCATGCACGAGGACAAACCGTCAGTCATCTCAAGCATCGTGCCCAAATTCATGACTTAGCACAGAAGCATCTTTCTTAGCCATGCAATTATTTTATCTCAGAAATTTCTAAAATTAAAACCAAAATTTTAAATAATCAAAACTATAATGCCAATTTTAAATCCTTTGGGTATAAACCTATCCCAAAAATCCAAAGGCTGAATGTTTTCCCTGATAAATGGATGATGATATATAATAGGGGTTGTGGGATGAGGGTGAGAGAAGAATGGAGGAACTTTAGATTATGGAGAGGGAAATGAGAGGGAGGAGTGGGCGGGGATATGAAAGATAGTGGAATGTGACAGACATCATTACCCTATGTTCATGTATGATTACATGAATCGTATGAATCTACATTGTGCACAACCATAGAAATGAAAAGTTGTACCCCATTTGTGTACAATGAATCAAAATGAAGTCTGTAAAAAATTAAAAGCTAAATAAAAATAATAATAAAAAAGAAAAAAAGTACTGAAAACACTATAATATTAACATTTTTGAGTGAAGAAGAAATACGATATGGAAAGAGAAATATGATCCCAAAGTTGATCTCAGACAGAGGCTTGCTTGTAATTCAATTTGCATTTTTCTGGAAAAAAATAGGCTATTTATGATACATTGCAATAGGATTAAGACTCAGAGTCAGTTGTTAAACAGGAAAGAACCTTACTTAGCACCTTAAACAATCTTTCATCAGGTCAAGGAGCCTAATTACCATTAACAGGGTTTTTAATTTAAATTTTCATATAGTATGTTTAACAAAAATATTTATTTTTTATTTTCTGCCTAGAAAAGTCCCCTTTCAGAAATAAATCTTTCCATTGGCCCATCCTGGGTCCTTTCCCACGTAAGATGACTGTAATGACACTTTGAAAACAGAGTAATTCTTTTGCATTCATAAATTTTAAGACAATTTAGACTATTTGAGTATGATACTTGTAAACATCAATTTAAAATATTGATCTTAAAGTGTAAAATTTAAATATGTTTAAAATATGTCAGGCAATTCAATAAACTTTAAAATGAAATCTTCCTAAGTCAGAACTAAGTTCAATGAATTTAAAAGTTCATTTTCTGGATGGTTAAGTTTTATAAGAACTTGAAGCATTCTGCTTATCAAGGTAGTAAATTGAAGAATTTGGAAAGTAAATAAAATATATATTTAAGTGTAATTTAATCATTTGGAGGTATATGCTTAAATAACTAAATTAATAAATAGGATTAAACATTTCTAAAGGTTTTTTAGACCTGATTGCCAAAATCTGTTAGACTTACAAATAGGAAAATATTTTACTCATTGAAATTTAGAAAAAGAAACATAAAGAAGCAAAATTTTGAATTTCTAATTTTAAGAAATTCAAAATCACTTTTAAAAAAAACAAAAGTGAGCCTTACTAACAACCTGTTTTTCATATAAAAATCTCCCTTCGTGTGCACAAAAAATGTTCACATCCTCACCTGCATTGTCTCATGATTCAGATCCTAAATCTTACTTTCACCATACCCATCTCCAGGAAACTCCTTTGCTCTCCATCACTGTCGGCACAATACCTGTGAACCTGACCATGGGGCCAGTTCCATGTGTTCAGCCTCAGCACTGAATTCTTCCAGTTCCTTCACCTCAGTTGGTATCTTTACTATCTTAGTGAATACTCTGGGGTGAAAGTAGCAGGCATAAGGACGAATCTGTTAACCAAATTCTCCTTCAGAATTCCTTAAGCTCCCCTAAGCAGAATTCAGGTGACTGTTGCCTCAAACTTGGACAGCACTTAATTTTTAAGCATTATGAAAAAAAGTGCTTCCTCATCTTAATTGCACTAGAGTTCTTGACATATTTTCCTTGTGTCCTCTATTTCTTGTGCTATGTACTGCCCCTTGTGGTCTCTGCCAGCGTTTCAAGTTCCACAGTGTACTGTTCAAGACATGCATGAGGGTCATCATCTTTGACATAGTGGCACCAGCAGAGCACAAACTATGTGACTACTTGCTTTAAGATTCTTACAAGATGACTGGAAGGAAATACATAAAGTCACATGTTGCTAAATGATGGCGATAGGTCAAAGAAATGCATTGCTGGGAGATTTTGTTTTGTGAATATCATACGATGTACTTACATAAACTAAAGCAGGCTACAGTGTCACCAGGTGATATAATTGTACAGGGCCAGTATCATATATGGGAGTTCTATTATTTACTAAAATATTTGTTGTACAGCATGATGTGAATGAATCATATTTATACACACTTTCAAAAAAATTTGTAATTGGAAAACGGCAAACAGAAAGTCATCCTAAATTGGAAATGGTCTTTAAAAAGAGAGGGTCCAACCATCCTAAGACATATTCTCATCCTGGGAATAAGATCAGCCGCACAAGAGAAGAGGTCCAGGTAAATGAGGAGTGGGCAGAGTGCCTGGGAAGGTAGTTGCTAAATTTATGTGACTGTGAAAATGTTCGGTGGACCTTCAAAGGGGCAACCAATTTCTGGAGCATTACCTGGACTCAGTTATCTTTCTAACCACAGAGATGCACAAAGAAGGTCCATTTTATCACAAAATTTCCAAGGTTCCATGTGTCCCCACTTCCCAGCTAGAGCAGAGTAGGCATTGAAATCCATTTTGCCTCCTACACTAAACTCTGGAAATAATGTTAAATAGGTGATGCCTCTGCTCCTTTGGAACAAAGACTGTCTGGCAATACACTCCTAATGATCACCATTCATTACAGTCATCTATCGATCTGTGTAATTTTAAAAATCAGTTGTCAAAATTAAAAGAAAAGGAGCCTCAGTACAAGAACATACACACAATGGTTAATGTGTGTGCTTCTGAGGGCCTGTCCTCCTCTGATAGTTAGAAGCACACACTGTAAGATACAAGCCCACCTGGCAAAATTCCCAACTTCAACATGCCTAGAGGAAGTCGTTTGTTAAAGGGTAGGTCAACATCAAAAAACACTGTGTGTTTATGTTAAAAAATATAGAACTATATTTCCTTACAGCTAAATTTCCCCCTTGTTCAGTTTTCATAATATAAATGAATAAGACACCTATTGACAAGCCTGTAAAATTTCTAAATATTCAGATAAACACTTCTCTATCAATGAATCTGAATGCATTCATTCTCCATACCCCCTTTTTAATAATTCTCATCCCTTCTTCATCAGTTGAAGGTCAATCTCCATTTCTATATGCTTTCCTTAGAGAAAAAAGAACAAAACATTTCAAAAGTCCTCAAAATGCAAACTGACTAATGTAAGCTCTTTAATGAAGCTCACACATTAAAAATCAGCTAGGTTGCGTTCCTTTGTCTGTTTGCTTTAATTAGCAGCCAATTGCATTGATCTTGTTTTGGTCAAATAGCTTTTCTGAAAGCTTTTGAAACCTATTTCTATGCCTCTCCATTCTAACAATTACCATAATCCCATTTTACCCCCACAGTTGGATCTTCATTATAATTGAAATTTGTTGTAATTACAGCAGATGCAGACATTAAAGAATTAAGTGAATAATAAGAAAAGGTCAGAAGTCAGTTCCCTAAATTTTCCTGGGTCTGGTTCCCAGCAGGGAGTCAACTGTGGATTGTTGTGGAAAAGATCCCCAGATAATGGCCAAGCAAAGATGGTCAAAGAGTTTGCAGTGTACATTAGCGATCCCGATCCAAGTGACAATGCTGGGCTTTAGAAAGGATGAAGTCTTATGCTCTGGCTTGTGTGCCTCTCCTTGCATTGGCTGTTGATGACCCTTGAGCAAAAAATGGTAACATTCTCCACTACAAAGCACACATTTCGTTTATTACCACAGTGACACTAAGGGACTTTTTAAGGTCAGTTCTTCAAAACAGAGAACATTCAGAATCAAGAATGTATCAGTGTCATCCATTCCAATATCCTAGGATTGTAGAGGCAAAGAAACATCCCATTTATCTTCAAATAATTGAATAATATGTACCAAAAAATTCACAAAGGAAGAAAACTGCCTATTAGCCTGTTGGGAGGCTTTTTAACTAAAATCAATTCATTTTTCTCACTTCTAGGGAAGTTTTCTGTCAGAATGGAAATACACCACAGAACTTACAGAGGGACTCTGGATCTCACAAGACAGCAGTCTGGTCTGATTGTTCTCTCACTTCAGTTAGGTAAAGGATTTTGTGTTTCTTACAAGAAGATGATTTTGTTTCATATGCTAGAGTGGGCATCTCATGTGGAATATTTGAGTTAATCAGGAAGTGGACAGTCACGTTTCACCAATTACTAGAATAGTTTTATTCTCAAATTTTAGAACATCACTCAGAATCTACCACGAATGGTACTAATTCTATTGTTTGGCCCAGTGTTTCTTAAACTGTGATACAATGAAGATTCTATTACGTTAGTCTGGGTGGATCTATGCTGAGGTTCTGCATTGATAATAAGCCTCCAGGTGATTCCAAACCTGGAGGTTTCCAGAGCATACTAAATAGGAAGACTGCAGGGAGAACCACTCTGCAGAGATGGTTCAGAGCAGTTGCAAATTGTGAGGGTTATTTTTTTTCTGATTTTTGGTGGCTTTTTACAAATATGTCTAATTATCTTGGAACATTTTTAATTAAAATTGTATAATTGTCAAATGTGTTATGTGTCAGATTTTAACACAATGCACTAGCAATATGCTCATTTTTGTGCTCCAGGTTAACTTTAAAGGCCATAATGGAAATTTTCTCTCACTTTCCCTTATACCTGTGAACTCTGGGTAGCGGTGTTATCAATGGGGGAGGGTGTTATACAGCAACAATCATATTTCCTCCAGTCTGCTCAGGCCCAAGTAGTAGACTGGATGAGGGGAGGACACCACTACTCCACAGGCTCATCAACTTAAACCTAGCCAAGTTCAAGAACATCTGCCTTCCACTTGCTCTTTCCACTGTATACTAGTAAAGCAAGAAAAAGGAAATGGGTAAACATCATATCAAAATAATACCATAAAATAGGAAGTGTTAACATTAAAAATACAGTAATCTCATTCTACATTTCTAAGAAAAATACACAGTTCTCAGAAGTAAAACAAAGAAAAGCAATTAGACCTACTTTGAAGGCTTCTGAATCAGTCTTGTTGCAAAATATCTGCTCTTGCAAGGCAAGGCATCCAGAACATTTATCATTGGGTTATTTTTTATCTGTGTGAATCAAGATTTTTCACAATATTTAGCAACCAAAAACAGTATAGCCAAATAAGAATGGATACTGAGGTCCATATATGACTGCAATCTGTAACACCCCCATCCTCACTCCCTGGGGTCCAAGCATAATTGTTTTCAAGACCAAGTCTCTGATAATTACTTTCAGAGATGAAAATAGTAACATTTAATTTAAATTACAATTATTGTGCTTATCTGGTACAGAGAGACTTAAAATTTTACCACTTAGCACGATGGCACATATCTGTTATATCAGCAACTCAGGAGGTTGAGGCCCTAAGCAACTTAGTGATACTCTGTCTTGAAATAAAATATAAAAAGGGCTGGGAATGTGACTCAGTCATTAAGTGCCTCTGGGTTCAATTTCTAGTACCCCAAACAAAACAACAAAAACAAAAGAACTTTATCACATGAAATAAATAAAATCACTCATATAATGGAAGTCAAGAGGGCTTAGGTTACACATGGGTCCATCAGTATGCCTTCAGATTTTATTATCCAAACTCAAGTAGACCTTATTCTCTGGTGGAAAGTAGTACTGTCCAACCCGACCCTTAGTACTGAGGTCAATGCCATGGCTCTAGAACTCATAGACCGAGTCAACAAACACCAGCAGGTCCTGTAGTTTCAGATGACAATCCATTTTTACAGCTCTTTAAGTTTCATTTTAAAGGTTGATTAAAACTGAGCTCGTATTTGAAATGAGAAAATTAGGTACTTAGCCAGAGGCTGCATGTCTGAGCATGGCCTCTGTGTTGTGATGGAATGAGGTTTGGTCTGCAACTGTCTGTCCTCTTATGTCACAATTGAGGAATTGCTCAAACTCCTTCACAGAAGTGACAGGGCACATTCAGGTAACCTAGGTATCAGAAACCCATGTTCAAATCCCAAAATTGTCACTTTCCAGCAATGTAGTATTTGAAATTATTTATGCCTTTCTGAACTTCAGTTTTAAACAATAGTGAAATCACTATTTCACTATTAATAGTGAAAACTCCATGTGAATCAATGTGAGGGTCTAAGTAGGGTTGAATAGAATGTTAACAAGCCTGACCTCATTATTATTGTCATCTATACTGGCAGATACCTTGTGACACAGACACAGGTGATGTTTTTTCTTTTCTTTTTCAACTGTGCAGTATTTTTTTCTGATTCATGAGGAAGAGAGGTTTGAACAGCATATTACTGAGCTTTTCTTCCCACACATCACCCCTAACCCTTGTACTGGAGATTGAACCAAGGGACACTCTACCCCTAAGCTATATCCTCAGTCTTTTTTCTTAGGATCTTGCTAAGTTGCCCAGACTGGCCTCCAGTTTGTAATCTTGCCTCAGCCTCTTGGGTAGCTGAGATTACAGGCATGCACCACCATGCCTAACTGTTCAGTGCATTTTTATAAAATTTTTAATTATTTATTTATTTTTAAATTTTTTACAGACTACATTTTGATTCATTGTACACAAATGGGGTACATCATTTCTTTTCTATGGTTGTACACAATGTAGATTCATACCATTCATGTAATCATACATGTACATAGGGTAATGATGTCTGTCTCATTCCACTATTTTTCATACTCCCCCTCCCTCTCATTTCCCTTTACATAATCCAAAGTTCCTCCATTCTTCTCTCCCCACACCCCCTCATCTATCTTCTATTGCTAACCATATAGCTGCTAAGAAAGGTCATACTTCATCCTTGCTCTTTGAAGTCCCATCCATGTGCTGTCTACTTGAGCAGCAAACCTGGCTTCCTGAAGTGCAGTGAGCAACTGCAATTGCTTTTCTTCATTGCAGATCTACATCTGGTGCTTTGAGAAATGAGGGCAGAGAACTGAGCCACGCTTTGGCAGAGCACTGCCCAGTGACAGATCTTCTAATGGCCACAGGTTGTTGGTGATTGTTTCTGCCACACAGTTTGTCAACAGTTCAATTGGCCCCTGACTTTTTTTATGTTTTCAGAATAGGTTTTGAATCCAATTTGAGCTAAAATCTATGGCCCTTACACATGGAGATTAAAGAAAGCACAAACAAAAGGAACAATACTAAGTCCTTTCTTCTCACAATTATATTTCTCCCCTTCAACTTGTTTAGATTCTTCAGCATTAAATTTCAGAGTATGAAAAATGTGATCTAATAATTCTCATATCAATGAGAACCTTAGTTAGAAATGTTCAAAATTCAGTTTAAGTCTTTTTAAAAGAATGAGACATGGCTTTATAGAATTCAAAGGAGGGCTGAACAACTCTCAATGGCAGGAGAACAGGATGCAGCTGGGCTTCAGAAAATGCTGAGCCTGGAGACTTGAACCAGTCAGGAGACTCCAGTCATCCTGTCCTTTGCTTTTCTCTGAGGTTGACTGTTCACTCTCTTACATTATAGCTTTCTTCCTTGTGGCAAATACAAGTGTCAATTGCTAAGTTCTGTAGTCTGAGACTCACACTATTAGAAAATAACCTTTCTCTCTAATCTTCAAGTTTGAGAATGCCTGAAAGAAGCTATTTTTGCCCTGACTGAATGAACTAATCTACTCTGGGGCAAATTGAGGTGTTATATAAGACTGTAAAACTCCTATAGAACCATTTGGACATAATGAAGGAACAACCTCAGAGGTGCTAGACAGACAAAATTATGGCAAGTTTCTAAAGAACTTCCCACACTTCCCAGTTTAACACAGGACTCCACATTTGCCATCCTTGTCTCTTCCTTTTGCAGAAAAACTTCCCTATCATATTAGGCTCAATGTAAGACCCACCTCCAGACTAAACTCTCCCTGTTAATAACCAGCACCACGAAGTTCAGTCCTTCAATGTGCAATTGTATTTTTGTTCACTTGGAACTGAATACCATGTGAAAATTAGTTCTGAGTTGATAAAGGTCACATCTCATTTTGTTTCTATTTTTCCCTGAAGGGGTAAGAAAAATGTTAGAACTCATCTTTCTTCCTAATTCTATGATCAGTGTCACTGGGGTCTTTCTCCCTTAATCTTCTTTTTCTTCACTGAGCCCAAGCCATGCCTATGATCTCCATATTGCCAGACACCACTATTTGCCAGCATCAAAGTTGGTAAAAAAAAAAAAAAAAAAAAAAAAACCTTGCAGACTCTCAGCAATCTCTAAAGCATATGGGAATGGAAGAAGGATATATTCTACTCCCTCTCTTTTCTTGTTTCTTTTGCCCCCAAAACTTGAATATGTAAAATAAATGTTTCTATCAAGTATTAAACACAAGACTTGGTGTGGTGGACTTAATGCAAGGCCATCATGATAATTATTTCAACAGATCAATGAAACGACCTTCTAAGACAAGGACCATTACCTACAAGAAAGTGAAGTTCACAAGTCAAGTGGTTCATTTTAAACAGCCAAGCTACAAATCAGAGTATGAATAAATCAAAAGTACAAGTCCTCCATACTAGAAAACAGGAAAAACTGGCATAAGAAATGACCTTAACACATAAACATTTGCTTTTTATAAGAGGGGAAAACATCAAAGTCTACTTACAGCCCTTAGTTCTCTTCAATGCTACCTCTGGAAGTCACTTTGTCTATACTTCTGACTAACTCCCTGAACTGGTGCCCTGCTGCCAACAAAAATCCAAAAGGAATCCAAAAGGTTCCTTGGTGTTTACTATGATTTATGAACTCTAAGGCAGAAATTCCAAAAGCATGTTGTAATTTTGGTTATTTGTTTGTGGTATAGGGGGTCTAACCCAGAGCCTCATGCATCTGCTGAGCTACATATCCACGCCTAAACAAAGGTTTGTGATCACATATATTTGTGAAATTCCAATGAATTCCCTTCTTGCACATTTTATAATCATGTGAGTGTCTGTGTACAAATACACACACACACACACACACACACACACACACATATTGAGAAATTCTGCAGAGGGCTGGGAAAGGCAGGTAATAGTTATAGCTCAGTGACAGGATGCTTGCCCAGTATGTAATACACCCTGGGTTCCATCCTAACACTGCACAGACAGAGAGATGGATGGAGAGAGAGAGAGAAATAAAACTGTATAAAGGAAACCCATTTAACTATTTAACTTTTCATACTCTGGCATTACTCAAACTTATTTGAACAACAACAACGAAAAAACATTTTCAGCAGAATACTATTAACGTTAGACAGAACTAGAAGTTTAGTTCCCCACTGTGCACGAAAAAGTTGGATGAGACTATATTATGATGAGCTCAGTAAAGAAATGTCTGTTTAATCTGCTGACTTGATATTTCTAAAAGACTGATACACAGATATCCTGGAGTGTTTCATACAATTCAGGATCCTAAGTCTCCATTCCAGATAGACTCAATCAAAATCTCTTGAGTTGTAGGGTCCAAAAATCTGCATCAAGTGATTATTAAATGATTTTTATGCATTCCACAATATAAAGCTACTAGCCAATTCAGCCAGGATTGAGGCTGAGTTTTAAAATTACATTAACTCATGGTTAACATTTGTATTCGTCAGCTTTTTGTCACTGTGACTAAAATACCCAAGAAAAAAGGTAGAGGAGGAAAATTTCGACTCACAATTCCAGAGGATTAGTCCATGGTTGGCTGAGACCCCTTCTCTGGGCCCAAGGTGAGGCAGAAATCCCGGGACTATCCTTCCAACTCCCATAATCCAGTCTTTCCACCTCTAAACATTTCTGTACTAACAAAGGAGCTTTGAGGGGGACACCTCATATCCAAAGTATATCATTAAAGAATGTTCTAGGTCCTTATTTTCTGTCTGGCATGTGTCTTTCTGTGAGGACATTTGTGCTAGTACAAAGATTCAAATGAAGTCAACTAGCTGGCTATAGAGCCCCCATGAGGTAGAAGATCTTTACCTTAGAAAACATCCCATCCAAGTAGACTAATCCTAACAAGGTCTGAAATTGACTCTTGATATTCCCAGGGTCATCAGTCAGCAGGATTATGATATGTGAAAGAAATCTCATAAAAGACTTGTATATAAAACTAGAGTCACAAATCACAAATTTACTTTGAAAATACTAATTTTCAAAGGGTTCAATATTTTCACCAGAATTTTTGAAGTATTTTCTTCCTATAAGTTGAACTTCACAGAGTTACAGAATACCAAAAGGCTCTGAGTTAGACTTGAAATCAGAAAAAGAATAGTCCTAGATTTCTGAGTTTTATGTTAATATTAACCTAAATTGTTAAAATGAAATAAAATTAAATATTTGGTTCTTTTATCATAATAGTCACATTTCAGGGTCTTGATCATCTTTAGTGACTGGGAATTTTATTGCATAAAACAAAATTTCATCAAAAAATGAATCATGAGCTACAGTGTTTGATTCATTATAGCAAAAATGTATATTATATTCCTGTAATTTCCATCCATTTCTCAGGTGGGAAGGAAGTTCTGATGCATTCTGAGGAGCATAGAAACCTAGGGGTTTGCAGTTGATGTCGCTTCTATCCTTTCTCATTTGATGCTGCACCTGAGAGTGAACTGCTTTTATTTAAAGACGACTTCATTTAGTTCTTTGTCTACAATAATCTTTACACATTTGATTTTCTTTATTTAAAATTCAGCTATTCACCAACCCACTTTAATCTGACACATTCTTCCTTTGGAAATATTGGCATTAATCCAGATGCAGTCTAGCCTTGCATTGATGCTCTCCCGTATCTTCAAGACGATCCACTAAGACCTATTTTGTGGCAGGCGAGACCCATGGCCCAGGGTTACGCCATGTGCATCCAAAGATGGTGACTGGCAGAAAGCCAAGGGGCATGCTGAATGCGCCTTGAGAAAAACAGGAAGCGTTTACCATTGGCTGTATGATGATTAGTTCAGCCGCTTAGTGCGTGGACAGATATATCTTACATGTATGCTTGAGCTCGTGATCGCTTGACCTTTAATAGGATTGGATGGACATATCTGATTACAATTGCATATGCATGAGACTGCTTATATATTGAGGGTGTTATCCGAATAAAGCGGAAGCTGCTTCATGAACTTCTGAAGTGTACCTGTCAGTTTGTCCTGCTGGTCGTAGGCAAGCGGCACTATTTAGTTAACTTTAAAAGGGCACCTTGGTTTTTTCATTTTAGTTTTTTATTTCCAAGTTGTTTGTTAATCTGTTAACTTTGTTATTTTTTTTTTTAGTTGAGGACACAATACCATTATTTTATTTATTTATTTTTATGTGGTTCAGAGGATTGAACTCAGTGTTTCATATATGCTAGGCAAACCACTGAGTTATAACTTCAGATCCTGATCTGTTAGCTTCTAATAAAAACAAATTGTTGTCTAAATAATTATGGTAAAGTCATTTAACACCTGTGAACCCCAGTCCCTTCCTTTGTAAAATGAGAATAGTTTGTTTGTATATTTGAACATAGCTCTCCATGGATTTGAACAAGCTAACTCTTTGGGGAATAAACCCTATCATGGCAATTGGCCCACTGTTTAATATATTTATTTATTTAGTTAGTTTTGTTTTCAGTGCTGAGGATGGAATCCAGGGCCCCATGCATGTCAGGTAAGTGCTCTACCACTGAGCTACACCCCTCAACTCCATTGTTTTATTTTACTAAACTTAAGTGATACCAGTTGAAGTCTAGTGTTGAAACAAAGAGGAAAAAATTTCTAAGGAGAAGAAAAAATATATCTCATATTTCCTCCTCCTCCTCCTCTTTCTAAAAAAAGAGCCTTTAGATGACATTTGGCAAGAGTTAGAAGCAGCTCTCTATGTTAGAAGATGCTGGAGAGTTTGACAAAGCCAAATGAATAATAACAATGCTGTTTAAGGCTCTGTCAGGCACTTTTGAAAAGAAAGAAAGGGGGGAAAAACCAGTGACACAGTATAGTCTGCACATGATTCTGGTGTTGCTTTCTGGGCTCAGGGGAATCCTTTTTTTCTTCAATAACTTCGCTTTCAGATAAATAGCCCACATTGATACCTTGTCACCCTTTAGTGACTTTAATTTTTCTTTTTGGTCCCACTCCTAGAAGGTAAACACAGGTTTTCCTACCTCCATGTGCAGGAGCTGTTTAGAGGCGCACAGAATCCAGAGGTTACTCCCTGCAGATCTTATTACCAGGAGGCTGCTGACATCCTTCACAATTGCCAAAGACATTCTGTGTATTTCTCTAGAGCTGCCTTCTCTTCAGACTTGCCTTCTATTACAGAGCTGCCCCATTTTTTTCTTAAAGCACAAGATTGTAATAAGGATAATGTACTTGTATGCTTCCTTCCACTGTATTATTTATAGACTACATTGCTCAAATACATTGCTATGGTTTGCTTGTCTAATTTTATGATGGCCTTGCTAAACAAAAATACTCTTGCTAGCTAGTGCTTACAGAAGGAGCACTTAACACCATGTGAACGATGACAGCTGGCACCAGCGTTGCTTTTATTAGGCACTCTTGCTATTCAAATAGAGTGATAGTTGGCACAAACCACATTGGAAAGTTTTCAAGATGAGAAAGAGGTGAAGGGCTTTAAATTCTAAATCTTGGACAGCAGTCTCTAGAGTTTTGAGTGCACAAAGTTATTAAAGATTTCCAAGTTCATTCTAAACCTTGAGGTAATACTGTATTCAACACCAAGAGGCATTGTTGGCTTCACAAGCTTTGTAGGCAGCATATCCCCAGCTACTAAGGGCAAGTGATGTTAAAGTTTGAAATGTTCAAATTATTCATCAAATTATTGAAAAGCATCTCCTCTCAAATGAATACATTATTGATGTCAAGAAGTTTCTCATGGAAGACAAAACACAGGTACTGATTATGTTTGGAAGCTGAATTAAATCTAGAAAAGTGTGAGAGACATTCAAATACTGAAATCTAGAAGGAGAGTATCAAAGTCATTCAAATAGGGAAAGATCAGTTTGAGTAGTCAGGGAAAATTCACAGAGGGAGTGGAATTGTAGCTAGATTTTAATTGATGGGCTGAATGTGGGTAAAAAGAACTGGGAAGGAAACTCCAGAAAAACAAAATGGCAGTGATTCCCTGGAGGCAGGAACAGGAATGGTTGCTTGGGGGATGGCAATTGTCCACTTCTGGAATGCTCTAGCCACTCCTACTTTTATTTATGCTTGCCTATAAAAATGTATCTGGGATATAGCCTCATGCCTCTCTGTATCATGAACTTCCATGTATAAAATGTCTGTTTTTTGTTTGTTTGTTTGTTTGTTTCTTGTGTGGCTCTCTTGCTCTGAAGCTTCTTGAAGGCAGTGATCAACACTACTTAACACCACTATAATGTAGCAGATAGTAAGTGCATATAGATGCAATAATGAAATAATCGTGTAGAGGATAAAGATGGAGAAGAAGGGAGAGGAAGTCCATGAAAGAGGGCAAAACACAAGCTGAAGAATTTGGAGCTTACCTGTAATGTCTAGGCTCTAACATTGCTGGAGGTCATGTGAAATGCACATGGAGAGCCTGATGTTCATAATAGCTAGTCTGTAATTATAAATGTATCTGGGGAAGTGGAAGAATGGTATGAAACAACTTGTGTCTAAGGGACTACAAATTTTCAATTATTGCATTCCTCTAAAAGATGGTGCTACATTTGGGAATATTCTATCAAGAATTATTACATTGTGAGTTCACTATGCTGTAGAGAATAAAGTAGTTGCACATGGAAGTTTAAATGCAGGTGGGAGTTAATCCTTGGAGCTTTATCTGATAGGTCTCCATACAACTGTGCCAAATGTGGATTAGAATCAGACTTTAGAGTTTTTTCTAGCTCTTTATTAATATTTGGCTTTCCTGTATTTATCAAATGTCTCAGATGTTCAAGAATCATTTTATATCACTGAAAACAATAACAATTTGTAGTCCTCTCCTCACTATAAGCTTAATCCTGCCAGCTGCATGTTCTCATCCCCCAGTGTGCGCATCTCTCCAGACCTGCAACTTATCATGAGTCAGCATGGTAATTGGAATGACCTTTAAAATGTGTATTCTCTTGTCACTTTCAGATTCTTGGGATTTCCCAAATTGCCAGCTGAAATACCATTCCCACCTTTGCACAGATGTTTACTTTGTAGACAGACTTTTTCATGTTTTAATAAGTGTAGGTATAGCCTATATAATATTATGAATGAATTATTAGAAGGTAAACTCTTGAATCATGGCACTCAGGGAAAGAATGGGGAGGTGAGGGAGAAATGGAAAGGAGCAATATTAATGTCAGACAGAGAAATTCCCAGCAAACATGGTTTCAGGGAAATATGGGGAGTGTGTTTTTAGCTAACACCCCTGTTAGAAGGTTTCTTTCTACTAATGGAAGAAGAATTTTTCATTTCACACACCCATTATCCCCATTGACAGTGATTTCAGCTGAGGACACACAGGCAGAACAATGAGATGGGATTTATCAGTCAGAGGTGTGTAGAAAGCACTGGGAAGTGCAAACCTCGGAGAAATTCACTGACAAAGATTTTCTGTGACCCCCGAAGTGTCACTTATCAGAGTTTGAGAACAATGACACTACGATCTCTTTCCTTGACATACTGTCCCATCCCCAATAAAAACTAGCCTTACCCTCAGATTCCCTTCTACTAGCCTGTTTATTTACATCATGCCACACATCATATTTGGGAACATATGTTCATCTCCATGATTATTTGGCCCAAATCTGTCTTTCCTGGAGTTTGCTGAAGTCAGGGATAGTGTACTGTGTTCAGCACCCAACCATATCATCAGCTCTTCCCAAGCCCTTGGAATAGCCAGGATGTGCCAAACACAAGAGATAAATGAATGAATGACCCATTGTGGCAAAAACAGACCTTTCATTTAAGGACATAAGGAAGACCAAGGCAGGACAAAAATAATGGCAAGCTCTCTGCAATTAAAAACTCTCTACTTTGTTCACTCCTGCATTCTTACACCACAGCAATATGACAGGCACTCAGAAAAGATTTGATGAATGAATTATTGGATCTCAGAGGAAGATTAGCAAAATGTGTATAATCCCTCAGCAACTGGAACCCAGAAGCACATATCAGGATGCACTGGGTTGTGCATGAATACGTGCACACATATGTGTGCAAACAAATGCTAATATTGACACATATGATACTCATTTCAGATTGTGAGGTCCTGCAATGTTCAATAAAATTATTTGGGCAATTCTGTAAAGCCAGAGTTGCTTAAGAAACACACCTACGATTATTTTGATAACTAAAGTTGGGATAGTTCCCTATCTAATTATTGCAGTTAAAAGTGTATTTTTCAGCATGGGTAAAAAAAGGTAACAAGCTGATTGTAACATTCTGTCATAATAAAGTTAATGGTGTGCTGGTGGTGCTAAACATCAGGTTTAGAGACTGCAATATTGGAAACACACAAATTCCAACTTAATCAGCATTCTCTTCAGTAACTACCTGCTTAGGTTTGTTTGTTTTCCTCTGCATTTCTCAGGTGTTGAGATACCCACTGCTTGGCCTATGCTATATCCCAATGCTGGGAGAAGAGTGCCCTGCAGTGGGCCTAGTAAATCATGTCCAAGAGATCTTTTAAAGATGAAGCTAAGCCTCGAGGGAAGATTTCAAATCTGTAACTTGAAACAAGTGAAAACATTAATCACTTGTCCAAAAAAATAAAATAGGTTATATATGTAGGTAAATTATTCAAAGAAATGTCATCCTTTCCTGCCTGTGTGCAGATTTTTTAAAACCCAGCCTGCTGATATGCATAGTGCCCCATCCATTTCTGTCTCTTTTGCTTTTAACTTTAAGAACTTTCATCTTTCCACTCTTAGTCAATCCCTGTCAACACTCCAAGAGGGATGAGGGAATAATATCACCTGGCTTTTGTTTTAACAACTTATGGTTATAAAATGTATGCATTACCCCCTGTAATAACCAAAGGAGTTGAGATTCCAGAGTTGAGCTAAAATGCAAAGGCTTTACCACCACAAAATCTGGATTTTGATTTCATTTTGAAGCAAGTTATTAAACTTACTTGATGTGAGCTTCCTCATCTGTTAACCAGCGGGTGAGGTTGCCTTCAGGCATTATGTGAGTTAATGTCCTCTTGGTGTATATGGTGGCAAGCATGCCTGTGACACCAAAGCAGGTGGATCCGGCTCAGTAACCACAAAACCATGTCTGTGTCACCATAAAACCCATGGAGCCTGATTTTTAGCTTTATGAACTTTCTGTGAGAGATCTTAATCAAAATAAAAATAGCAGAGTGCTAATTTTAAATTAATTTTCTTAGCAGCAACAAGTGAAAGGCTGTTATTGGAGGTTAGATCTGCTTTTTCATTCACTCAAAACATTGAAATTTTCTGTTCCAAATGTGTCTACAAATGCTGCTTATTATGGCTACCAATATTTTATTTTTGACCAGAAAAGAACTGTGTTAAAAGGCTGCAGGTGTTTTGCCTCAAGAGTCCAATGAGTGCATATCAATGTAGAAAAGAGAAAGAGCACAATGTTGGTTGTGTAGATGGGAGCCCTCTTTAGAGACTGTGAAAAACAGATGGAAGGCCTTTATCAGGATGTTGGATGAAGGCTTATTGAGATATTGATTCTGTGAAGAGATCAATAAGGAAGAATCTCTTCTAATTATTAATTTAGAAATGTTTTCTGCCTCACAGAAGTAACTTGAGAATCTAAACTAACCTTTTCCTTATGCTTCTATCTAAGATCAAAAGTTTCCATGGCTTCTATGTTGTCTAAAATCTAAATTGCCAGTATTTCTCAGGACAGATGATCCAGACACCTACAGATTTTGATAGGCATTTTCTCACGACTCCTTGAAAGTGCACATCACCCCTTAGTCTCAAAGCAATACCTCCTAGACCAAGTCAGTCATCTTTAAAGTGTGTGTGAGAATTCATCCAGCTCACTGTTCTACTTTGTTTCCAGCATCAACATTTCAGATTACCATTTGATGGGGGAAGATTCTCAACACTGTCTGATAGGCCCGAATGAAATGCCACCCTCAGTGTGGTTGATGTACTGTGTTTTCCATGAATCAAAGGCACATTGATGCCCTTCCTCATGCACAGTTAGAGAAGTACCATTTCATCAACATAATCATCCCATTTCCTTGTGAAAACAAGTGATGAGAGAGATGAATTTGGTAACAAAACACAAATGTATTCATTAAAGTGTGCTTATTCCAACCAAATCCAGTTTGGACTTTTCCTAAGCTCCGCTTCCCTACTGACATTCAAAGAGGTATTAGATGGGAACAGGAAGAACCTTCACTTAATAAGCATACACATAATTCTGTGTATTCTTAATGGGGAATTCCAGATGAACAGCCCACACTAAACCAAATCAAAATCTATTGCCATGAAATGGCCATGCCAGTTGGTTCTGAAGTTTCTCCATTCCTAACCAGCCTGAAGAACTAGCATAGCTAAATCTCCTGGTGGAGGCAGTGTCTCTCAGTGTGTTC
This sequence comes from Sciurus vulgaris, assembly GCF_902686455.1. Classification (NCBI taxonomy): domain Eukaryota; kingdom Metazoa; phylum Chordata; class Mammalia; order Rodentia; family Sciuridae; genus Sciurus; species Sciurus vulgaris. Next base: position 77,042,594 of record NC_136463.1, read on the forward strand.
ATCAGAAGGCTGTGACAATGAGCTGCATGGATGACAAGCCCTACGGCTCTAGAGGTGCTCCATCCTCCACATTCCACGTCCTTTGTCTTCCTTCTTCAATACAGAACACTTTGTGATTTTGTCACAAGATGAAAACACATCATTTTATCCTTTTCAATGATACTGAAGAAGGCAAAATGCATGACCACCATTGGGTTGTAAGTAGTATCATGCAAGGATAGGCCAAAGTTCTTCCACTGAACTTCATTTGTAGTCACGCTCTGCCATATACTGGCTGTGTAATCTTGGGTAATTACTTAATGCTTCTGTATTTCAGTTTCACTACACTCACCAGCTCTCAGTCCCAGCCTCATGTTGTCCATTGTAGAGCATCTGGAATACTCTGCTTGACCTCCTCTAACCTAGCCTATTCTTGGAGCTCCTCCTAAAGTCTCACTTCCTCAATGACATCTCCCTTCACCTACTCTGGAGAACCATGCCTATTTTTCCTCCTTCTTTGAAAGTTTGACAGTAGGCCCTCCATATTTGTATGGACTGAGGAACTGGCAAAACTGGATTTGATTGCTGGTACCCCTAATCACTAAATATGTGACCTTGGGCAGCTACTGAACCTCCCAGACCACTGGTGATTTAATCTGTAAAACAGTGATTGTGGAAAAAAAACAGTGGTTCTCAAATTTGAGTGTGCATCAGAATCACCTGGAGGATGTGTGAATACTCAGATTGCACCTGTCAACCATGTTTCTGGTCCAGAAGGTATGATTTGGAAATTGGGAATTTATATTCCTAGCAAGTTAGCAGGGATACTATGGGTCACACTTAGAGGCCCACTTGATGGGCTGGGCAGGACTGTGGAATTAATTGAATGAAGTGACATTTAGAGAATGTTTGCTCAGTAACTAGTACATAAAATAAAATCTTTCCTTTTCTTCCATAAAATATAGAAAAATGATAACTAAAAAAAAAAAAAAAAAAAAAAGGCAAAAGCGATCTTTTGATTTTGGCCCCATCCCATGAATAAAGGGAGAATACCATATTGCAACTTTTCTCACTTCAGAGTTTGGAACACAGATTGTGTGGGCATTGCCCTTACGATGGCTTTTCTGGCACCCAATGTAAAAGCTTTCAATTTGAGAGAAGAACTAAAACATATGTATTACCCCGCAATGTAATCTTTTTATATTACCCACTGTTTTTGACAAACTCCCACACACAGGGTGGGTTTAGCAGGAGTCTGTTTATGGGAGGTTATCCAACATAATGCTTTCCTCCTCCCAGTGTTTACAGCACTCCAAACCCTGAGACCAGAAGGTAAGAATCTTGACCAGAAAGTTTGGCAGATGCTTTGCTTTAAAGAAAATGTGTGGAGAGAAAAAGAAGTGGTTGTGGAGGGAGAAGCTGCATTTTATAACTTAAATGGCTATAGGAAATTGAATGCACTGTTCCACATGTGATCCATTCTTTGGAAGAAAAAATAAATTACATGACTTTCAAAAGACTTACAGTGAAAAGTCAGCTTGAGATGCAATAGCAAAGACCAGTGGGGCCAACTCCTGCTTCTGTACATGACTTTGTCTGTGTGATTTCCTTTACTCCCTGTGCAAAACTAGGACTGGATGACCTCCAAGGACCTTCCCCAACAGCATCACTATATGAGGAAAGTTCACAGGGAATAGAACCTATCCCTAACCTTTGCCAGGAGTACTGGGCCTTATAGAACCAGTGTCTGCCAATCCTTGTAAAAGGGTCAGTATGTGAGGAGAGGGTCTTTGTACTACTACCACCTATAAACTGTGTGATTTTTCTAGAAGGAGAGATCAAGCTATGCCATTCAGTGGGGGCCAGAAAGTAAATTGTACTCATATGTATCTCATAAGTTCAATTGTTGGCTCCCTCGGCTATTCTAAAACCATTCTCATCCAATCAAATCCCCCATCCCCATCATTTATGCATCTGAGTATTTGATTATTTTCATTTGTCAGAATTAAGACTTTGTCTTGAAAAGCAGGGAAGAGATGAGACAAGGGAAGATTTTGAGGAAAAAGAAAACTCACGTCTCACCCCAACAGTGCCTCTAGGACTTACTCAAATTCCCCTTTGAAGAAAGGGACATCTAGGCAGTTGTCTTGGAACATTTTGGAGACTCCATGAGATTCTGGCTAGAAGGAAGCTACATGTGGTTCTAAGAGGAGCAGGAACCAGCCTCTCTCCCAAAGACCTATATCAGCCTTACAGATTCTCAGCAATTCCATAGTCTCTAAGATTAGATGCATTAAGGTAGCTATTCTCAAAGAGTAGTCACCAGGTCCTACCCAGCAGTAGTAACAGAAACCAGGAATTTATTAGAAAACTCAAATTTTTAGGCTTAACCACCATGCCCCCTCCCCCATTCAGAAACTTGCATTTAGATAAGCCCTTTTGATGATTCTGATGCAAACACAAATTCACTTCAAATATTTAAGCAAATCCTCAAACTAGGAATGCGGGGTTGGTCTGAATCTGAAAGTACGAACCTCTTTAAAATTTGTTCTGTATCCTCATCCTAGCACTGTCCTGAAACTATTGCCTTAAGAAAATTGAAAAGACCTCAGCCTTGGCTCAAATGAATGGGTGATTTCCTAATGGGCAGTGGCTGGTGGCCTAGATGGCAGATCCTCTGAACTAGAAAAAATTAAAACCCCAAAAGGGTATCGAGGAACTGAGCAATTTGGGGGCACATACAAGGAGATTTTTCTGTGGGAGTCACTCAGAGAAGCTACTGCAAATCACTTGGCTGTGGTGGGGTTTAAGGATTTATCAAGAAAGAACAAAACCTCTTCTCTCTCCAGGAAAGCCTTTGGCTTTAGAAATGAACATGGTGAACATTTTCTGAGTAGCTACTTCGTGCTAGATAAGCAACTGTTGATATGACTGCTCATTCTCTCTTATATGTCTCAAAACAAAGGGAGGTTTTATCATCTGGGTCTTACAAACATGCAAACATGGGAAAAAGATTAACATGTCATCACTCAAGCTGGTAAGCAATGGGTTGAAATTTAAGTACATTCTACTACCTCTCAAAACTCTAGCCACCTATACTGGGATGCAAGCTTATTTCTGGGTATGACATTCACATCCCCCACATCAACTAACTAACTCACTCATCAGCATCCTCTTGTTTTCCTTCCTGGCTTGGCTTCATACCTCGGATCCCAACTTCTCTTCAAGTTTTGGGCCAGCATTTGATATCTGTCTCTCCTGTCCTGAGAATTGATCTCCACAGTGTTGGAGATGGCTTCTGGAATTGACTGGCTTTTCCACAAAGATGCTGAATTTCAGACCACCTTTGGATATGGACCAACTTGCTCCATTCAGACCCTGCCTAGTACTGCACAATAATTGATTGTCTCTCTTTTGAATGGAATCACCCTTTGGGCACATAAAGATCACAAAGAATAAGACATACTGCATACTTTTGAAAAATTTGTCTAGTTGAGCAAAAGGTGGTGTTACTTATTTAGAGTCACAGTTACACAGTGACTGACATTTCTAGGTCAGTGCCTGTTTGGTAGATTGTACAGAGGAAAGAACATTGGCAGTGTTCAGCTCTTGACTGCAACTTTAGCCTTATGTGAATTTAGAAAAACTGTCAAACATCTCTGGCTCATAATTTACCCCACTTAAAAAAAAAAAAAAAATTGGGCTTGCTATTGTTTAGACCTGGAAAGTTCCCCAAAGGTTCATGTGTTAAAGACTTTCTTCCCAACATAGCAATAAGAGGTGGGACTTTTGGAAAGTGATTGGATCATGTCCTCAATGGATTAATACACGAATAGATTTAAAATTTAATGGGATATTCATTAGCTGTGAAAAGGTAGGAGGCAAGGTATAATTGGAGGAAATATGTCTGTGGAGGCAAGCAATTTACCTTGTCCACATCCCCTTATTTTCCCTCTGATTCCTAGTCACCATGAGGTGAACAGCTTTCCTCCACCATGCCCTTTCTCCATGATGTTGCGCCTCACCACAGGTCCAGAAACAAGCCAAGTGGCCATGGACTGAAACCTCTGAAACTGTGAGTCAAAATAATTTTTCCTTCTTTAAGTTGATTTTTCGAGGTATTTTGTCACAGAGACATAAAGCTGTCTATTGCAGGGATCTTTGTGCTTTATACTTCCAGTATTCTATACCTCTTCCAGCATTTTATCTTATTCAGGAATACACATAAGTTTGTTTTACTTATTCACTCATTGCCTTTATGTGAGATTGAACTATGGAGAGTATGATAAATAGTTGCTCTCCAAATGAAGCAATTATTGAAAGTACCTTTCTCAATGAGAGCATAGGATATTATGTCTTGCCTACTTAAAGTTCAAGGGTGTGAACAATGTAGTTCATAAAGAATTAGAACTTGGAATATAGAGAACATAAGACTGGAGGAGCTGTACTTTGTGTCCCCCAAATTAAAGAACAATTCAAAGGCTGTGGGGTCTGCTTGGAAAGGTCAGTTTTGATCCCACCTGCCTCCCTATCCTGTTTTTGCACTGTTATGCACAAGAACTGCCTAAACCCATGCTTTTTATGCTGCTAGAGCTGTGGGTCTTGCCAGTTATTCCACCTCTTTTCTTCCCAGAAGCAAAGAATTTGTTAATTTGCCCATTACTGGCATGCAAATTATTAAAGATTCTTTAATTCTTGAGAAGAGACCTTCCAAATTTTAGTTAAGATAATGTCTCAAAGGCAGACTGTAAGCAGCTCAAACCAGTCAGTACCCAGTACCTACCAGAGTTTCCAGTCACCATCTCAAAGGAACCTCCCTGAAGACCCTCTGCTGGAAGAACCTCTTAAGATGTTGGAACAATCAAGCCTCTTCTATGAATGCTATCATGGATTTCCCTTATCTGATTTTCCCACAATGACAGCACTAAGACCCTAAAATGTGAAAGACACACAATTGGGACCAGCAGGAAAGAAAGACTGGAGGGAATAATCCTGTTTTACTTTGAAGGAGAAGGAGGGCTATGGAAAGTGTGGGAGGAGGCCTGGTATCTGTAGCCTCTGAGAAAGAGACAGGAAGGAGTTAGGGAGAAGAAGAGATTCTTAGGCCATCCTTCTTGAACTTTCCAGACAAGAGCATAGAAAGGAAAGCAACAGCCAGATTATTCTCTCCTCCTTTCCCACCAAGTTGTCCATTCCTTGAAGGCAGTGACTTTGCACTTATCCTGAAATCAAGTTCATATTTAACTGCACATTATAAATGAAACCCAAAACTCAGAAACCACCTGACTGCCCTTCTAACCCTTGGCTCTCTCCAACAAGTGTTAAATATAAGTTCAATCAATAATGCATAAAGCAAACATTTTGCCATGTGTTTCCGTTCTCTTAGAGAAAGTGTCGGGCAAATCAAGAAAAACGTACCATTTACCCACTAAACTAAACACAATCCTTATTATAACATTAACCAAAACACAATTGTATGTAATATAATTATCCAAGATTACAATTACACAAAAGTAATGATGCAGTGTAGATAGCAATGACTTTCGTGTAATCAAAAATAATTAGAGCTTCCTTGATTAGAAATTAAGGTATCAAAGAGACCCTATTGATAAATGTTCCCTGTATTGATTCACACTTGGTAAAAGACTGTGCTGCTTGATGAAGCAGGATGCTTATATCTCACTATTATTAGAGACCATAGGGGTGAGATTGTTCCCTGTAATACCTTTTCTTGTGAGTTCTTTAGTGTATTTTAATGAAGCACACATTTTATTATCCACTTTTACAGCTGGTAAAATAGAAAAAAATAAAGCACATGAATCAGGAAGTCTGTGTGTTTTATTGATGATCCCATGAGTAGTGGTATTAACGGAAAACATGCACATGAAACTCCACCAATTTGATTGGCCATTCCCATCATTAGCAGTGACTGTTTTCTGCAAAGCTGATTTATATGTCACTCAGCAGAAGACCTTATACTTCTCCTCATTGCTCCCCCAGATAGGAACAGTCACCTCCCTAGCTCTATGCTTACTCTCTAACTTCTTCCAGAATATCCCTTCTACTACCCAAATCTGACCACTTCTTCCTGATTTTCACCTAGAACATGAAGGCAAATTTCATTAGCACGCAGAATTCTTCATGACTGAAGAACTGGCCTACATCTCTAGCTATGTTCAAGCCATGTGTTCCATCCATACTGACCCACCATCTCCTCTGAGCTATATTAATTGAATCTAAAGACACCATGAATAATAAAATACACTTCCAATTATATAGAACTGAGAAAAATAAGTGCTGTCAATTAAACTACTACATACCATCAGTTATAAAATGCATTCATTGAGATAATGGAGACTTTAAAAGCAAAAGAAATATTCTGAATTAATTAAATATTTGTAAACTATACTATCTCCTATTTCCATGCCTTTTCATGACATTGTTTTTCCAATCCCCATTCACTCCCACTTTGGCCATCACTGATTTTGTCTTTTGATTTTGTCCTATGAGATTCCACTTAGCATCACATTCCAAAACCTCATTGATCTCATTCTTAGAGCAAGACTAAATTGTCACTGCCATGTGCCCCACAAATAAGGATGCATTGCTCCATCATTTATCTCACTTTATTGTAATAACTAATTAATTTCGTGATGAGATTGGAGCAGAGGACCTCTATCACCAACACACACAGCCCAAGCACTTAGCAGATCTTATTCAATCATTGCATCAATACTATTTTGACTGGAGTGAGAAGAATTAAAAGAATAAAGGAGGTAGGTGCTGCAGAAGGAACCCAGCAAATGTGGCTGAAAATCCAGATTCATTCTCTGTGGTTTTCTGCAGTTTGTCTTTATACCTAGAAATTCCCAAAATAAGAAGAGCCAGAATTCAGGAGAAATGGAGGAGAAAACTGAGCTTTTGCTAGATCCATGGATTGTAGAATAAGAGTGCTGAGTTTTGCTAACCAGGGTCTAGGTCAACAAAACTGCATGCGGGGTCACGGCAGTCAAGATCAACCAACCCCAGGCTACTGCTGTGCACAGTCTGGCACTGCCCAAAGCCTTTGCTGTAGGATTCCCAGGAGGCCTGATGCTTATATGCTTGTGATAGAAAAGATACCCAGTGCAGCAAAGAATGAAATGGTTCAGGAGAAAAGCAATTCCTCCCTCCTTTTTGCTTTACTCTTAACTTCAAAGTAATCAAATGTTGTTTATGCATAAAATTTTAATCCTTTCACAAATTTGTATTTTGATTTAATTTGCATATCCCATTTACTGCAAGTCAACATGAAGAGAGACTCAACTAATTTAAACCATTTTTCTCTGGGCCTGAAATCCTTTCAGAAATATTTTCCATTAGGCGACTCAATTATGTCTAATGTGGCTAATGTTGGTGGATTAGAATTTTGCTTAAAGAAACTCATATTTAGAACAGTGAGAATGGGAAAGGGGTGGGAGAACAGAGGAGAAGAGACAATAATTACCTGTCTTTGATGCTACACAGATCAATGTGTAAATCACTAAAATTCCCCAGGGAACCTTGCTGAACTGAAATGAGGTCCTTGGGCTGGTTATCAATAAAGATGAGCCTCATGCAGCCTTGGAAAGCCTTAATGGGATTTAAACATTGGGAATCGGTGAGATTGTCGGGGCACCCTGTGGGACAGAGAAAAAAGATGAAGAATACTGAAATGATCAGTCATTGCTTTGGCGACCTATTGATGGAAGACCTTGAGGTCTAATTATTTTGGTGCTTTTTCATTCATAGCAGTGCACGTACTTTTGTTGTAAATCCTAGCATTCTTAGGGAGGGGACAGAAATGGTACAAAATGGGAATACTTAATCACTTTATAGGAGAAAAAGGGGTGTTACAGGAATACCGATACTATAACATTTATCTTGTTCTTATTTATTTTTTCTCATTGGTAAGCTATTCGTCATTCTTTGGCATGACATCCTTCACTCATCTCAAGGAAGAAACATATTGTAACTACTCAGGAATCTTGGCTCTGTCTTGAAACACACGTCTAAATGCACAATTCAGTTCTGAATTACACTTTCAAAGGAAATCATGCTTCGGGTAAGCACGGCAGCAGAGTAATTGTCTGGTTAATTGTTAGCATTAACAGGCTTAGTTTCTGAGAAAGGTACACACAGGAATGTAACTGGAATTTTGAAGTCATGTGCCAAGCAAATCCAGCCGTTAAGGGAACTAAGGGTTTAAATGCACATAGTTATAGGTATATAATAGCATATGTGAAAGGCTAATGCTGTACCTTTTAAAGATTGTTCTTTAAAAAAAAAAAATGCATTGCAATGATTTAGCATTGCTTCCAACAAAGGTGTATCTACTTCTCATTAAGACAGGTGTAGAGCAAAGCAGGTATATGAATGCTTGTGCTCTTTACAAACTCCATCTCAATGGTTTTAATAGGTTCAAAGCATATGGGAATGCGAGCTTGAAAACACAGCAATAACCCATAAATAATTGGGAATTATTTCAGCCATCTCTAATAGACAGTCACTGCTGGGCTGAAGCCGGCAGCTGGTTAACAGCTCACAGACACACTACAAAATGAAGAGAGATGCTACAAGTTCTAATTGAAGCTGTAGAGAGAATTTATGCAAGTTGACTATTATTACTGAAACTCATTTTTCACCTTAAGTTTACAGTCTGTGCATGGGGCGTTTGTTTAAAGACTGTTCAAATCATAGATAAATCTTTATCTCCTAAACCCAGTGCCCCTGAAAAGTACACCTTTAAGAGCACTTCTTTAAATGAGGAGGGGAGTATTTTGCCTTTGTGACACATCAGAAGCTTACTGTATGATAATTATTTGAAATCAGTTTACCCAGAAATAAGTTTAAGGGAGCTTTTCTTTCTATGTTGCTGAAATAGTGCATGTGGGGCAGAACTATGCAGTCTATGAGGTTCACCTTCAGGGAACCCCAAGACCCTTTTCTGCATTTGCTTTCATCTCTTTGCTTTTATTAGCAAGCCTAGAAGAATGCAGTTCTGAATTTGAGTCCTTGCTCAACTACTTGCTTGCTCTGCTGTCTTACACAGATATTTCATATCAGCAAATGTCAGTCTTATTATCTATTAAATGGGGATGTTATTACCTACCTCACAAAGTTGCTGCATGAATCAAATGAGGCAAGACACAGAAAACATTTACAGAGAATGGAAATGCACTTCTTTCCTAAAGGAATGTGTTATCACTGCACACATGGAGAAGAGTTGGGTTGAAGGACCAGAGGTCCTTTTTCATACCAAAAAATCAAACCTCAAAGATGTTTTTGTACACTGCTTCCTTCCTTCCTAACAAATCCCAAATATGAAAACACACCTTGAAAAATCTCTTGTGTATTTCAAAGTGTTAACCACATTTTCTTGATAGAAAAGAAGTGATTTGTACATTCTGGGATTTGGAGATAAGCGACTACAGATGCTGTGAGTGTAGCACAGAGGTAGACTGTGCACTTAATGTGGACAAGGTCTCATGTTCAATCCCAGCACTAAGAGAGAATGAGTAGGATTATGGAAGAGAAAGTAGGAGAGGAATACACTGCATAATTTTATATAATACTTCTCTTCAATTTTGTAATGGAAATAGAGTTAGCGACTACAGCCTAGATCCCAGCCCATGCCCATATCTATGAGAACTGAAGCCAATTTTTCCATGCTCTGTGATATAGCAGGTGCCATTCTGCCAATTTTTGTGTGTGACTGGTGCTGGGGAATGAATCCTGGGCCTCGTACATGTTAGGTAAGCACTCTAGCACTAAGCTACACTCCCAGTTCCCATTCTATATATTTAAATTTTGCTCTTGCTTAACTCTCCTAGCAATTCTGAAGTTGAGCATATTTTCTCACATTTCAGATAAGAAAGTCCAGGTACTATAACTGCCTTGCTCAAAGTCAGACAGTCATGAAGCTTAAATTCCTTTCAGGGATGGTTTCTATAATACAAATAACTGGCTAAGAAATCAGATACTATGTTTTTAAATAAAGGAAATACCATTGGAAGGCAAAATAAGAATATATGTGCATATATACAAATGTAGTAGATGCCTGATCACATGATATTTATCGTCACCAGTTTATCTTTGTGTGTCTGTCATCAGAAAGGTTTCCAGGATTCATCAGACATCAGAGAGGGTAGAATGTGAATTGGTTCACATTGCAGAGCCTCCTACTTCCTCCCCACTCCCAGCTGTTCCTTTCCATGACCTAGGAGGAACTCAGGAAGTGGAGAAGGGAAGATAGTGGCTAAGAATGTAAAATGACCCTGCAGTAGCCTAGCTGGCTGGGCAGCTGGCTTTGCCACTCCACCTGAATTTTCCCTTTTGCAGGTACTGCTGACTCTTGGTTCACTTTCTCCAAGTTTTCAGCTGAGTTTCTCTTTTCCAATGTGATCACAGAGCTTGGCATGGCCACAAAAATCTCCTTTGGATGTGTTATGTAACACCAGCTCTTATAGCTCAAGTTCTTTTCTTCCTCAGCACTGTCCTAGATAATATATATTTGCACAGCTATGAAAAATTTTGCTTCACACTATTTTAGGTACGTGTGTGTGTGTGCGTGTGTGTGTCTCTATGCATGTGCTCTTCAGGAGAATTACCGAATTGACAAAGTGAAAATAATTTCCCACTATATTCTTCCTTCCCCCATTTATTTTTGAGTTCAAAGTCTGGAGAATTTACCTCCAAAGTAGTAGCTATTTCCAGAATAAATCTGCACCCGGGTTGTGTCCTGAGCAGGGGATGCTGCATCATTATCCAGAGTGAGAGTGATGCGGTTCCTTCGGGCGTTGATGCTAACCGAATGCCACAAACCATCATTCAAGTTGCTGCCTGCAGAAGAAACAGGAAGGGCAAGTGTAGCGATGATTGATTTGGGGAGGTTTGGAAAGAGTGGGGCTCATTTCCCAGCCTGCTGTGGTCAATGTGCATGCTCAGTGCAGCCCCACCTCACTTGTTTCTAACAAAACCCCCAACAGCTACTTGGGAGTTATCTTTTTCCTTTTTACCACTTAATTCTATTCTCCTTTCTTTTATTTTTTAAGCAGTTAAAGCACTTCTAATATGTTTGATTTAAAAAGCAGGGTAAAATACAAAATCATATAAACATTTCAACCAAAGATTTATTCTAAATTAATTGATCTATTGATACAGAATTGTACAGGAAAAAGCTGAGGAAATAAAACCCTCAAAATAATATCAATAGTTTTGTCTTTGTATGGTATGGTTACAGGCAATTTAAGTTTTCTCACAGTTTTCCATGAACAAATTACATTTATTTCATTTTTAGCGAACAGTAACTTTTTTCTTGCCGTGTTGGGATGGAATTCTGGGTTTTGTACATGCTAGGCAAATGCTGTACCACTTAGCTATATCCCCAGCCTGGTAAACTGTTTTTAAAGTGAATGAAGTAAGTTTGTTTCCAGTGATGTGGGAGGCACATAGAGTGTCCTTTTAGACTAATAGTATAAGCTAGTTCATGTCTAATTTTTTTCTGCAACTAATTATGTGACACTGCATTAATTACCTACCTTCACTAATTTCTGATTGTTCATCTGTAAATATCAAGATACCAATTCTGTATCATTAAAGGAATCAAGTGTGATTATCAGGAAAATTTCCAGAGCATTTTGAAGGCATAGTTCATTTCTCTCCTGTTTGCTTGTTAAATGTCTTTGATGCACACTGTGCTGCTTACCTGCCTTATTGAGAAAACTGTATTAGGAACTAGTCATGAGAGTTTCAACTATTTCTTCTAAAACACTTTTCATCTACTAAAATTCTGTCCTGTTGGAACCAGGTGCTTTCTGACAGAAATGGAGTCATCTTAACTGATCTGGTCACAAAGAGTTGTCACACAAGAGTACACAGCTACTTTCTTCATTTGAAATAAATGAATGGACCAGTTTGGATATGCATATTCAAGAATCATCTGACTACAGACCAGATGATAGGAGCTGAGAAGGATCAAGGCTGGAGGCAGAACTGATGGAGCTATTGCTTTCAGATGTCCATGGGGATAAAATGATAGGTTCTCAGTCAAGGTAATGGCAATGAAAATGGAGATCCACAAATGGATTAAGAGCTATTTTGGGAGGTAAAATAGACCAGCCTATGTAGATTCTACTGGAACTGTCCCTGAGCAGCCAGCTGGGAAGAAGGCACTAACAGACAGTCAGAGCAGAGGTCTGCCAGGCTCTGAGACTGGCACGTTCAGAGCTTCTGCCCTTGAGCTCTAGATGGCTAGAGAAGCTGACCAGGGAGACTGGCCCAGCACCAGGCATGGGGCCTAGCTGTGTGTGCACCAGGAAGCCATGCCCCATCTGCTCAGAGCAGCCCAGATGTAAGGGACCTCCTGCATTTTTAGCCAGTTCCCTTAAAGTCAGTGTCTGCCACAGCCCTGAACATCTGCTTGGGGTGGAGGGGAGAACTCAGCAGCTTCTCAGTCTGGTGGCCCTACTTTTTCTCAAAGGCAGATGTTCTCAGATAAGGTCAAGATTTGGGTCCTGGCTACAGGGATTCTGCTAATGAGGTAGAGACTCTGTCAGGTGTTTCCTTGTGATGAACATTTGACTTCTTTCAGGAGCCTTTGGGGGGCAGGCTCAGCCAACTGTAGGTCTTTTCTTTGTTCTTCATTTGCATACATTTGAATATATCTGCATAACACAGGCGATTGCATTTGAAGGTAAGCTATAGACTATTTGGGCTGAGAGTGCTCAGTTAGTTTAATATAGAGTCTAAAGTGTCCCTAAAGGACAAGTGTCCTGATAGGCATAGGATACAGTGAGGAAGAAGTAGAGAGGCTGCAGGAAGTGTGCTGTTATTAGAGGTCTATCATCTAGTCATTTTACAGTTGAAACTCAAGTCAGCAAGACAAGAGCATTAGTTTATGTGCTGATTGTAGTCCCCACCTCCTCCCCCTTATCACATCTGTTTGTTTGCCTTATTGAGGCTTTATTTTATTGGTTACTTTCTTTCTTTTTTTTCTCCTTGTTCTTGTGAGATGGAACCCTGGGCCTCCTGCATGCTGGACAAGCACTGTACCACTGACCCACAACTCCAGTCCACTTTTGTGTGTGGACACACTTTTGTGTGTACGTGTGTGTGTGTGTGTGTGTGTGTGTTGAGGGGTATCTGCTTTTCTTTTTGATTGGACCTTCAATAATTCCTGGTCTCTGCAGGAGGACCATGTGTGAAATTTCAGTTCTCTAGAGGAGATTTAATGTATCAATAGTCCCTGATGTAAGAATTACTTGGGGAGTTTTGAAAAATTCAGACACTTGGGTCCCACTGCAGGTTTATTAAGCCAGGTTTCTGAGAGTGGTCCCAGGCCTTGGAAGGCTCAAAGATCCCCAATATTCCATGTGCAGTTGGCTTCAGAACCATATCCACTAGAGATTTCAGAATAGTAAGGCAAACAGTCAGAAGAAACTTAACTGACATAGGGGAGCTGATCCCAGAATCAATTCCAAGACAAGTGAAATGGCATATTCCCTTCTAAAAATCTTCCCTTTCTACCTGGCCATTTCCCCCCTACTTCATTCTGTTATTGGACCCAAAATAACATCCCTAGACATTCTCCAATAATTACTTATTAAGAAGACTCTTTAAAAAGTACAGGTTGAAGTGCTATTAATTATTCACAAATTAGGGAGAATCAATTCTATTCCATTGCTCTCCTTCCCAACTTCCCTGAAATAAATAGCTTCAAAAACAACAGCAGTTTTCAATGAGGAAACACAAAAGCAATATGTTTGAGGTCAGGAGTACCTACACAGGAAAATGCCTCTGGGAGTAGAAAAGCAGGGGATTTAAGGCCACATAGGGGCAAAAAGCACTCATGTGATTTGGGAATTGAGGCTTGAAAGATGGTATTTGGGTTCTGGAAAAAATTGGGTGATAACAAACTTGGTTTTTGAACTTTTTAACTTTGTAATTTTTAACTTTAATGTTGGATTTTATCTACCATTCCTAGCCTGACCAAGTACAAAACTTGATTGTCCTTGTTGGGCCTCAGAACTTGTTACCCCAAAGTATAGCACCTTGGAATACTGAACACTTTGAACTGAAGAACATTAGAAGGGTACTTTATAAAAGTTGTTTGTCCTCTGCACTCTTGAGTTCTACCCCTGTTTCATGAAATGAGCAATAGACAAATAAATTCTTCTTCTCTGAGGAGGGCCATGGAAACTAGAATTCTTCTCACAGAAAACAAGTGAAAAACTAGTTCAGTCACTTTTTTCCTCATCTCTTAAAGGCCTCATGGCAGAGGGCTCCTAACCCACATCTGGGAGACAGGAATGCTGCACAGAGTTCAGGATGAATCTGAACAGAGAGCCTGGCTGAGTTTCCCACACTACCTACCACCATTGGGTCAAATAATGGTAACAGACTTGGGTGCACTTGCATTTCTATCAGTCTGTCCACTCTACACCCATCGGAAGTATAAGAACAGATCATTTTCCCTGGGTCTTTGGAACTGCATTTCTGAAAGCTCCCATTTCACATAAAATTTTGATTTTGTATATTTGCTGTTTATCTAATGTTCACCTGTCTTTTACTATCATAATGTTAGTCATGACCCTTGTGATGGGTAAGGAAGAGAGATCATAGTTTATGCTAGTACTTATTCAATGTTAGTGATACAGAGGGAAAAAGGCCATTTCCTATGTTGCTTGTGGCTGCATAAGTTTGTGCATCTTTCTGGAATGTAAATACCAATGGTCATCAAAAATCTTATGAATATCATATCTCATTTTCCACATTTAGAGAATTAATCCTAAAACAACAAATGCTGAAGACAAGATGTATGGTGAAGATACTTCATGACACCATTATTTATAATAGTGAAAGTTCAAAACTATCAGTGTTTTAAATAGCAAGTTAACCAAATCAAATATGGTATAATCATAATATGCTTATTAAAAAGCATAATATCCAAGAATGTTGTTGACATCCTGGTAAGTAAAAAATTCTGGCTAAACAGTTTGTTCTGAAGGTTCTCCAAGGAGAAAATATTGAATGATAGAATCTCAGAGTATTTTTGTTTTTTTCTTATGTAGAGTACTGGAAATTTTTAAGTTTCTAAAATTAAGCTGAATATTTTGCAATCATTTAAAAATAAAGTTAAGAAAGTATTTAAGTTGAAATACAAGATGGAGCAAGTTGTAGTCTTTATCTACTTGGCCCTTGTTGCTTCTCACAGTTCCCAGAATTCAAACAAAGACATTGATATAAAAGGTTCCTTATAGAAAGAGTTTAATAGGATGCTCTGTGCTTCCCCAGGAAGCAAATCAAGGCTTAAAGAGGTCTGAGCTCCATTCCCAAGATCAGGGAGCAGTTTCTAATGTTGCAAATAAACTTTTGAAACACATCCCAAATGTAAGAATAACTAAAAATACACATTATCAGTATTGAATGTGTACAATATGCCAGGCACTTTAAATGTATAATTGCTAATTCTCATGAGTCTTGGAGGAAAAGTTTATTATCTTCATATTGTAGATATCAACAGAGAAAGCAGAGTCTGCCCAGATCATGTGACTACTGAGAGGCAGAACCACATTTGAGGGAGGTGTCTGACACCCTGGCTAAGCCGCTTCTGTGTAAGATGCCCAAAGGCAGCACTGCCCCGCTCCTGGAATCACTGTGATGAGCAAGTTTCTTCAAAGTATTCTTTTCTGCTACTGAATTTAACTTTCCATTTACTTTTATTTTATAACAGCTGTATTGAGATAGAAGTCACACAACACATATTTTGTCTACTTAGAATGTACAACTCAATGAATTTAGTACGTTCATATTTATGTAACCAATACAACAATTTTAAAATATTTTGTCATCTCCCAAACCCATTTATCTACCATCCTCCTATCTCCTCATCCCACACTTCACTCCTACTCAACCACGAATCTAGTTACTGCCTCTATGAATTAATTGCCTTTTCTGGAGCTTTCACAAATGAAACATAAAACATGTTCTATTTGTAACCAACTTCTTTTGATTTGCCCTTATTTTTAGGGTTCATACATGTAGTATGAATAGTACATTTGTATGGCTGAATAATATTCCATTGTATGGATATACTGCATTTTATTTATACATTCATTTGTTGCTAGAAAGTTGGGTGACTTTCACTTGGGGTTGTTATGAATAATGCTGCTAGACACATTTGTGTGCACACATTAATACAGACATGTGCTCTCCAGTTTTCTTTGGAATCCCAGAAATGCAGTTGCTGGGTCATATAGAAACTCCATATTTAACCTTTTAAGAAACTATAACACCATTTCCAAAGTGACTGTACCGACTTACATTCCCACTAGGCAACTTTTCTTTTAACAATACTGAATTCATACTTTGAAACTGTTTTTTGTTTATTGATTATCTAACTCACTGTGTTTGTGTGTGTTTGTTACTTGGGATTGAACCTCGGGACACTCTACCACTGAGCTACCTCTGTGGATCTTTCTACTTTTATTTTGATCCAGATTAAGTCCCTGTAGACTGGTTTTGAAATTGCAACCCTCCTACCTCAATTTCCCAAATTGCTGGGATTACAGGCAGGTGTACTCAGCTAATCTAACTGCTAAAAATGATTAAATAAGTTTCAACCTTTGCATCTTAAAATGCCTATGTAGGTCTATCATTGGGATTATAGCTAATTTTTATTAGTTCAAATTTATTTTCTCTGTTAGATAAAACACAAAAATAGGAGCACTTAATATCTCTCTTAAAATGGTTTTTGTGAATAAAATTTTATAGCAAGTTTAATAGCAGACATTTGATTAAACAAATTCAGAGAATTCAGTGATATCTTGAGCGACTACTTTTCATATAAAAGTGAAGTTTGGTTTTAAAGCAAGTTTCTCAGGATTGACACAGAATATTGTGGAATGACTAGTTCTTTGTTGGAGTGAGGTATCTGTAGTATAACTGAACTGCAGATGCGGAGTAGCATCCCTTGTTCACTTGACATTGATAACAAGACCCCAGTCCTAGCAACAAAAAGGTCTCCGTACACTGCCCAATGTTCCCTATCCAGGAATGGAAAGGGTGAGGGTGCGTGTCTGTGAAGTCTGAATCTCCCTTCACTGAGAACCCCTGTCTTAAAAAATAAGTCCAAAGTCATACAGCACTGACACCCTGACATGCTCCTGTGCTCTGGTGTGCTCACCCACACTCTCTCTTTCTCTCCTCAGCCAAATCCCTAACAGATCTTCCCAATCAATCTTCATCTTATTATAGGACCACTTTTTGTGTTTTGAAGAAAGAAAAGCAAGATCATAATCTGTGTTGCAAGGTGTTAATGAAAATAAGTGTCTGTCCCAGGACACATCATCCAGGGCCAGTCATGGTCATCCAGTCAGTACAACCACAGACATGCATGCAGAGAGATACAGCCAGGCCAGAGGGAGTCCCTGAAAATTCTATTTTCAGTGCTGGAAATAACTGGTTACAGCTTTCCTTGATGCCTTTATTCACCTGCTACCCCTTACTCAAGGTCCTGCCACTTATAATTTCTAGGAATTTAGATAGATTTCTTAATCTCTCTAAACCTGCTTCCTCATCTGTAAAATAGAAACAGAATTGACTGGCTTGACTTAGAAGTTTCAACTTTATTATCCCTAAAAAACCACATTTGACTGTTTTTTCCACATCCTGTCATCTCTGCCCTTACTTAATAGTTCAAAGGTAGTTTCAATTTTGTGAGAACAAAGTAGGGAATATATAAATAATTGAATAAGGCAATCTTAAAATGTCAATCACATTGTAAAAGAACATATTGCAATTATTAAGACCATTATATACTATGTCTTAGAGACTGAGTTATGTTTTTCTTGCACATCTTTTGTCCATTAATTACCAAATTCTATTAACCCTTGTCTGCCCACAGTAGATAAAATTCACCTATGCTTTTAATTTTCCTTTTTAAATTTTATTCTACTCTTTCTCAGTACAGCTTGGATTTTTCATGATGCTCTCCCTCTTTTCCCCTAATTCTGCTTCCTTCTGGTACAGAGCACTTTGGAGACTGAACTACATAAACAAAGAGCAAGATTATTAGCGACCCCACCCCTAGCGCGAGTTATGCAGTACAGTGAATGAAACTCAACGGTTTACCTTGACAATTTGTTCCTTTTGCAGTCAAGTCACTATCTATGTCCTCTCCATGTTATTTCTCAATATCCCTACACAAATCCCTTACTTCAGCTAGTCTAATGATTAATTATGTTCCAAGTAAACACACTTAGCTAATCAGTACTGCTACTACCAGCCTCTGCTCCATCTATATGCTGCCCTTCCAGTTTCCCCACTATCAAACCTATCTTCCAATCCTTCAAGGCCTAGTGTTTTGTTTTAGTGCACTTTCTCCTAAATTATATGGGTGAGGAGCATGTTTCTTAACTTTCTATCATCATCATTTAGTATAATATAGGATATATTAAAAGTGCCAAATGATTGACTGAATGAATAAACAAGTGAATGAAAAAGAAAATAAACTAGGAAATGAATAAAATAGGCTATTCTTGACTAAACTAGTACTTAGCAATTTCTCCTAAATTACTGTAACATTCCCTGTCTGATCCACTCATTTACATCACATTATTTACCGCTTTGTATTATCAATTAACATTTCGTCTATGTAAGTCTTCTTTCCCCAATGGGATTACAAGTTCCTGGGGTCAGAGTCTGAGTCATGGTTTGGTACCTCCCTGGGCATCAACAGAGCAACATCCTGCCCTCTCCAAATGCTTATTGATTGATAGAGCACCAGGACAGCTGAATCTCCACTGCCAAGTGTCAGCAGCAGTGCCCTCTTATGCACATTGCCCATAAATCACAGGTTAAATCTTTTCTAGTTCTTAAACCCTGGCTCATATTTCAAGGTTACCTGGATCTGGAAACCCTTGGTCAGTGTATAAGGGTGAAAACACCTGGGTCTGCCATCCACTGGGTTCTCTGATAGATACATTTGTGGTGGATCATGAAATTATTCTTTTTCTTATACAGAACTGAATACTTAGCTCCAACATCTACATGCTAGAAGTTAAGCTCAACTACAAATTGATACGTCCCTGTCCCCTTCATAATGTAGCTCAAATTCTAGAGTCTTGCAACAAATGCTGCTTCCTTTTTGCCTATTCTTCTTTAGTCACTGTGCCCCAGGTGTCCTAAGCTCTTAAACTCTAACCTAAGCTCTGGTACTTCTGTTTGCTTCTCAATGCTTGTTCGTTCAAATTTTATTCATTCAACAGAACCAAGCCACATTGTCCCCACCTCAAGAAAGCCTTCTTTTCTCACCTATTTTGCTATTTATTTTCTTTGTATCTGGGTATGAATCTTACCTCATTATAAATGCTTCTCTACCATCCCCTTCAATCATACCTATAAACTGCTGAAGGGAGGTGCCTCTATCTCCAGGTTAGAGCCCAGGACCAGCACAGAGAATATACTTCAAAAGATTGCTGCATTAAAGGAAAGCACAGCAAATTTTATGAGAGATCTGTGAAAGTGGAAAATAAGAAGTCAAAGGGAAGTGATAGCAAGTTTGAGTATTTTATTATTCTGCTATCATAATAATAATCTAGCTCCCTCAGTTCCCTATTGAGTAAAAGAGTAACATAAGTGAGTTAGGAAATAAAATAGTCATTATCCAGAATGGAAAACATTAAAGATAACTAAGAGATTACTACGTTGGTAAATATTTTGAACCTTTGCTTGATATCCTAAAACTCAGACAATTGCATGTCTCAGCTTTGCATGAAATGGAATGCCACATCACATAGCTTGTCTTCTGAAACACGAACTGTGAGCTCAACCAGACAGCTTGTTGTGATATTCATGGCCCTGTGGCTATCTATTTATCCGCCCTTGCTAATGGGATTTTCTCATCAACATTATCTTAGCTAAAACACAGAGGCATTGATGACAACTTAATTGAAGCAGAGATGAAGTTCACAGTCTCGTCATGTTGACTTGATGTGCAGATGGTGGCTAGTTACAAATGGCTTATATGAAAAAGGGCAATATTTGGGGAACAGCTCTTAATTGCAGGGCTGTAGCCTATAACCATCTGGCCACCAGTATTAATCAGGGTGAGCACTTCCATCCTGCAAGATGCAGTTCTCTAGGCCATTTTCCCACCTCTTGGAGCTCCACGGGCCTATATTTAATTAATACTTCTCTTGAGTGTATCTCATTCCTATGTTTGACACATTCTGCAGCATATAATTGTTCTAACATGAATGTTTGTTAAAATTCACTACTACTTTTTGCTGTTAAAATTATATCCTTCAGAAATGTTTGGGAGGTCAACTCAACTGGTTTATTCATTCAGTCACTCATACCTACAGTAAGTCATTACCAAGGACTTGTGGTAGGCAAGCTGTTAGACTGGGCTTTGGAATAATAATTGTAGGCAAGACAGATAGTGTTTTTTTCCCTATGACTCTTACATTCTAGTGGTGAGATCACATTAAAACACTACATATATGACATGTAATTAGTATATCTAATTTTAAATTGAATTGTGTCTTGGTAATATTCATATTTTGAAGACCTTGAAATATGGTTAAACAGAGAGATAGGAAATTTTTAAGTTATTAATGTAAAATGGTATATATAGAGGAAGAGGATATTAGGACACACACATGCAAAGAAAGAAGACATTGTGGAAACACAGAGAATATGATCATCTTCAAGCAAAGACAAGAGACCTTGGGAAAAATCAACCCTACAAACACCTTGACCTTGGACTTGTAGCCTACAGAACTGTGAGAAAATAAATTCCTGTTTAAGTTACTTAGTTTATGTTTTGGTATGTAAGACCTAGAAAACTAATACATATGTATAATACATATGTATACACATACTTGGAACAAAAGCTGCAAAGAACAATCAGAAAACTGGAAAAGGGACATGCAGCCTTCTTTGGAAAAGTCTCTTTAGAAAATATCAATTGATATAAAAATCTACAAGATGGGATGATGTTGGCCATAGCTATAGGGTAATAATTTAAGCAGGCTCAATGTAAAATAGCCATCAAATAACATTCATGAAAGCTGATCCATGATATCACTAGAATCTCATCATAGCTTGAATAGAGAAAGGAATACACTCACAACTCTGTACCAAGTATTGAAAATTAATAACTGATAAAATGGATGACTTAACTGAAATTTCTAATGTCTTCTGTACATCTAGTGCTATTCAAGGAACTATAGAAATACTGAACAATTACTAGTGTTTGAGGAAATACAATTAAGCATCCTTGCTTTCTTGTAGGAATGGGTTGAACTGAGATGGGGTCTCCAATAAGGCATATGCTTCAACTAAAAAGTCTTTTCCATGGCATTCAGTTGGTGTCTGGCTCTTTGCTAGCCAAGGTTCCCACTTTTCAGAAATTCTGTTTTAACCCAGTTGACGGGCTTTCACCTTGTATCCTTTTATCTTCTTATCAGTTGGTGATGCCCACATGTCAGGATGAGATTTCTCAGTTTGGAGTTTTCTTCATCTTTTTTCTGGAGTTCACTCAACTTATGCTGAGACCATGTCCTTAAAGTGAAGACTCATTCTTTAATCCTGGAAGCTCTAGTCTGCATGTGATACTTCTAATGACAGTAAACTGTTTTACTAGGAAGCTCTAGGTAAATGATTCTCTAATAAAAAAATCCAAAGTTGTCTCTACCATTTGTACTTATTGCTTCTGAAATGAAATAAACATATACAAACCCTCATCTATAAGAAAGTCTGTCCCATATTTAGACCCTTTTTCATGTTTTCTCTCTATAAGAAATAGCTTTATAACCTATAACTGTTCTGTAATTACATAGTTTGAAGATTCTACATTTTCTGATAACTTTAGCAACACACACACACACACACACACACACACACACAGTTTTCAAGTATGATTTAAAAAAAGTGTTATGGTTTTGACTTTGAATATCCTCCAAAGGCCCATGTGTTGAAGACTAGGTCCCCAGTTTATGAGTCCAGTGGAAGGAAGTTAAGTCACTGGTGGGGGCCATGCCATCAAAGGGAATATGGGGACCCTGGTCCCTTCTTCTCTTTGCCTCTCTCTCACCAAGAGGTGAGCAGCTTTAATTTATCACAGGGTCCCTCCATGTTGCATTACTTTGGCATAGATCCAAAGCAATTGCCCAAGTGACCATAGACTGAAACCTCTGAAATTGTGAGCCAAAATAAGTCTTTCCTCTTTTAATATCTTATGTATTTTTGTCATCAGGACAGAAAACTGGTTAACCTAGGTTACTTTTTAAAAAATTCTTAGGAGTGGTGGTGTCTAGCTATTATCCCAGTGACTCAAGAGACTGTCTGTGGCAGGAGGGTCACAAGTTCAAAGCCAGCCTAAGAAACTTAGTGTGACTCTGTTCCTGTCTCAAAAAAAAAAAAAAAAAAAAAAAAAAAAAATCAATAAATAAAAGGGGCTGGAGGACTGGGATGTACTTCAGGAATAGAGCACCTTTGGTCTCTACTTCTAGTTTCACAAAACAAAACAAACAAAAACTCAGATGTGTATTCTAATTTTCCACTGGTTACTGAGAAGCATATGAATAACTTCTAAGGGATATAGAAGCATATCAGTTACATAAACCATGGCATCAAAGTGGCAAAATATACCAAAATTTAAGGACTCAAGAAGCATTATTTCTGGTAAGGGGCTTGGTCTTGGGTGTTCCCAACTAAGTTCATTTTTTCCTTTTCAAAATAACACCTTCAGTTTGATGAATTTCTTAAAAATAAATAGAGAGTTGACTTATGTTTTTTTTTTTTTCTTCTGAGAACTTATTGAAAGGGCTAGACGGGACTTCAGTGATTCTAGATCTGTCCTCCATTTAAAACAGGAGGCTGGGCACCCTGGTGCATTCCTGTAATCCCAGTGACTGAGGAGGGTGAGACAGAAGTATTGAGAATTCCAAGCCAGCCTCAGCAACATGGAGACACTATGCTACTCAGAGAGACACTGTTTCTAAGTAAAATACAAAATAGGACTGGAGATGTGGCTCAGTGGTCAAGTGCTCCCAAGTTCAATTCCCAATACCCCCCCAAATTAAATAAACGAAAATAAAACAAAACAGAAGGAACCTAAGTTTTGTTAGAGCAAGATTGATGCCTGCCTTGCATCCAAGCAGTGCCCAGGTAAGCTGAAGCCTGGACCAATAAAACCTGGCATCGGCCTCTTGTTCAAACTCTCTCTTCTGTGGGGAGGCGACATTTTGTGAAGAACTACAATTTAAAAACTATCTTTGGACTGACACTCCATATTTTTTTTTTTTCCTATTCTTATTGCCTTGCATTCTCTCAGAAGAAAATAAAAATAAGAAATGTCAGCTCACTTTCAAAATAATTGTAGCAGTGCTGATTTTCTCTTTACATTATTTAACATTTTACATGACATTCAAAACATTTTCCCCAGTCTTCCTAAGAAAATGAACCAGGTGGTCTTCTACCTTTATAAATGCTCTACTTTCTTAGTGATCCAGATTGACATGGACATCACCAATCTCAATTCTAAACACTTTTCTAAGATTCTTCAAAATGTCAGCCATTTCCCTCATTAGAAAATGGACAATACTGGGTGCAGTGGCGCATGCCTGTAATCCCAGCGGCTCTGTAAATGGATACAGGAGAATCACAAGTTCAAAGACAGCTTCAGCAAAAGTGGGGTGCTAAGCAATTCAGTGAGACCCTGACTCTAAATAAAAATACAAAATAGGGCTGGGGATGTGGTTCAGTAGTTGAGTATCCCTGAATTCAATCCCTGGTACCCCCATTCCATAAAAAAATGGACAATGGTATGTATTGCTCAGAGAGCAGATAAGAATTTTAAAAGGTCCTCAGGATCATATGATTATTGTACAGGTGATCTCCACTGTACATGGTATTTCATGATGAGCAGCAAAGAACAGGAAGTTCAAAATGTATAAAGTACGAAGCTGAAATATTATTTCATTCATCTAAGACTTGCCTAAACAAATTTTCTGATTTCTGAGGGCCAAGGTCACTGTGGATCAAATTCCTTGAATATATTGTCTGTTTCCATGAAGTCCCTGGATTTCCATATGGGGCAAGGAGCACTGAGGTGTTTAGAATGGGAAATGCTGTGTAAAACAGGGCAATGTCCTTAAAAACAGATAGACTTTTGAGAGAGACTTCAGTCACATACTGCCTTATTCTCATTTTAGATGATAATCCTACTGCAGAGTCCATCTAGGAGCTAACTATATGTAAAAAAAAATGCGATATATACAATACTCAGTGAATATTTGTATTTATTGATATTTAGCTATGTTTAATTTGTTTTATATTATACCAAAAGCTTATCTAAAGTATACCAGAAGTCTATAATGACAATGCCTTCCCCATGTTGTGTGAATCCCACTTCACTCAAGAAAAATGCTTGTGAAAGAAACAATAATAGATCCTAAATAACCCATTCTCCTTTGTAGCCTATTGCGTATTTGTATGTAGATTTTTCATCTAAATCAGAGTCTCTTTTTCTATGAGTTATCTAAGCAACCAACAATATAAACAATAAATATGCATAGCGACAGGATACAGTGGAAAATCATAAAATGGAAATCCAAAGGAAAGGTCTTAGGTTATCGTCTTGGTTCCCTAATTTACCTTCTGATTCTGTTTCATTCTATGTGTGTTGGTAGAATAACTATGATACTGTTAGTTTCATAAGATACCCCCAACCCCATGCCACAATCCTATGTGATAACAGTCCTGTGTGGGAGATCTGCAATGGCTTTGGTTCCAATCTCACTTCACTTACAATGAAATGAGGCCCTCAACCTTTCTTGCTACTCACATGTGTAAGAATTTCAAAAAAGGAGACAGCAAAAATAGAAAATGAAGGGAAATATGAAGAAGGGATATAATCCTTCATCTTGCTAAGTACCATAACCTAAAACAACTAAATTCAGATGCCTTATATTTTGAGGATGTGTGGATATATCTATTTTGCAAATGTCCTCCTTATCTGCAATACAAAAAACCCCAAATATACTACACCCTCAAAGCATGTACACTGTACTTAGCTCCCAGAAAAGGTGCCAGATATCCATGTACTGGCCTTTCCACAGAAATTAACTTCCAATAGATCCAGGATGTTAAAAACACCAGACTTCGTCAAAAGCAAATCTTTTTAAATATCTGGATTCACTAATAAAATATGGTGCTGTATTGCATTTCATGTGATAACCATTTATCAAGGGTAGCCCTGTTGGTCTTCACAAAGTATTGGACAATAGCCATTACATTTATATTGCTCATAAGGAATTTTCATCTTATAAAGCCAATATGACCTCAAATACTTTCTAAAGAAGTTTCTTCAGAAATGTTAAAAACAAACAAACAAACAAAAAAAAAAAAAAAAACCAACAAAAAAAAAAATCTTTTCTTGGTTGTCTCCCTGTTTCCCAAGTAGGAAAATGCCAGAAAACACAAACCCTTGAGCCATTTGAAAGACAAATTAAGAAATTCAATGCAAAATTTCCCAAATGCAGGAAGTTCTCCTTAGGGAAAAATTTATGCAAGAGTTTTCTGAGACAGATGTCAAGAACTTCAAGCAGCACATTTTTTAAATTTCCTTTCACTTGTTTCAATATTTGAAAGACAGGTCTAAAATAACTGATGATTTTCCCCTCTTTATAGCTGGATAAGGTGGCAGTTCGTACCAGCCTCTCTCTCAGTCATAAACGAATGTTAATGGATTGACATGTGCTTAATAATACAGGCTGCACCTGGATTCTTTAGAGCCAAGAGCCGCCAGAGCCTGTACTATATTAAAACTGCATTTTTGACCTGAGGCCTACCAGTCTCTGTACTCAAACATCTCACCGATTAGAGAGAAACAGCCCAGTGCCAGCTCACATTTTTCTTCTGCAAATAAAGAGGATTGAGGTTTAACTTTTATAACTCTGAACATAAAAAATATTATAATTCTAAGTGATTAACTCGCCACATTCCTGGACATCTAATAAATTTTATAAAATGCCTCTGGTTGCACAAATTCACCCTTAGTTTTAATGATACTATGGAATAAGTTCCCCTCTCATGATAGGTCTTGACTTAGTATGGAAGAAGAAAATTTGTTGATAAGGTTCTCAACACTACTGAGATATGTTATATTATGTACTGACCATCACAGTCTAGTGAAGTGAATTTTTTTCAGTGCATGTGATGGATAACTTCTAAGTTGATACCCAATGACTCCCTGGCTGAACAAGACACCATCCAAAAGAGAAGAAGGAGGAGGAGGAGAAGGAGAAATTCGGTGAGAGGGCATTAGCAGACAGTACCTGTAAGGATTTCAGCTACACGTTCTGTCATTTTCTGAATCACAAGTCTCAGGATTCCGGTCTCCAGGCTGAGCAGCAGGGTCCCCGAGGCTTCAGACATCTCTGTGGACAGAAGCAGACCATCCTTGTTCCATGTTCGAAACTGGAAACTCACTGAGAGCCCATCAATTTGGGGGGTGCCGGGCAGTAGCAAATAACTGCTGCTGGAGTTGACAAATGTGATGGGAACAATTTGTGGTTCGGAGCAGGAAAAAGTGACATTGCCCTGGAAAACAATAAAAATCAAACATATAAAAGTCATTTTTTATTCTGCAATCTGACAGCTGATATAAACAACCACCTGGAGCTGACCTTAATTTCAGGATCATTCCACATTCAGCTGCAAGATCTTAAAGGAAAAAATATGTCAGCTTTGCTCATATATACTCAAAAGATTGTTTTCCATTCCTGTTTTAAGGATCACAGTGTTATCTGCAAAGAGGGCCATCTGAGTCTTCAGGAAGATAAGGGATGGAAACACCAACATTTCCTAGGGAACCAAAGATATAAAAATAATTACATTCACTTGTCAGATAAATCTATACGGCAAGCCAACTACTTGCCAAGCTCTGGGATGGCTTTTAAAGAGATACACATGGACAAAACTTTGTTAAAACTGTGGGTTGTGCTAAAAGAGAGATAGATAACAGCTCCCAAGGGATCCTGGTAGAAGAAATAACTGGACAAGAAAAACTATCACGTGCTTGCATGAAAGGAGGTGGGGAAAAAGAGTGAGTCTTGACTGACTTTCTCCAAGAAGCACAGTATGTGCAAAAGCTTGGAAAAGTTGGCAAAATGGCACCCTGAGAATTTCAGAGAAGTGGCACTTCTCAGTAGTGAGTAGGGCAGAAGTGCCAGAGAACATAAAAGAGGTGAGACTGAGAATTAAGGCAGAGTTTGAAAGCCCTTTTGTGCTTGCCCAAACTTTTTACTCCAACTTAGATGACATTGGACACTTTTTAAATTTAGTAATAGTATATGCAATAGAATGAGGTAGGAAGTGAGTGAATATCGTGTATAGAGCAGAACCAGGAAGAAGAATAAGATTATTCTTTGTATAATAAGGGGAAAATGTGTCCAAGTTTATATGAGAATGACCAGACTATTTCTACTTTATAAAGTTATAAGAAATTAAAAACACAAATCTATGTGTTCAACCAAGCCATGGGCTATAGTAACTTCTAATAGATGGGTAAGGAGAAAGCCTGGAACACCTTACAAACTGCGAATAGGCGTTACGTTATGAGAGTCATTTGAAATTGATATCACAAATTCCATAGCCGACTACATCCCACTTTCCATCCCTGCCATTTCTCTCCTTTAGGCTCCAAACACTAAACTGTTCAAGAAAACAGTGAGCTCCATCAGATAAATTCATCCAAGTACCCATATACACATCACATTCCTTGTAAATGCTTCTTTTTAAGGCCACTGAACAGTTGCCCTTGCAAGATGCTCTGGTTTGGCCTTTGCTAGCCTGCTCCAACAGCCAGCACCACTTAATGCAAAAACTAATAACAAACAAATAAATAAATAAAAATTTAAAAAGGCAGGAATCCCCAGAGGAACACCTAACTTGAATGGCTGCCTGAATTTAATTTCCTCTGAGATGGCCAAAGGGCACAATTAGACACTAGAATAGTTGTCAGTCTCAAAGCAAGTTGATGGATCAAATCCAAAAATCTCTTTCCCAGGAAATCATCCCTAGGTCTCAACCATGTTTGTTTAAGATAGACTTGTATTCCTGAAAGTATTTATCCCCAAAGAAATTTCTACCAAACACTAGTACATTTCTAAGAAGTCATTCATCAGTAACACTGCTACAAGTATATTCTTGCATAAATCATTTGTTGTAATTGTTTAGATGTTTTCTTCCTTTTACATTAGATTCCCATAAATGAATTAATGAGTCAAAGGATAACACTTTTGGTGTGCATCAAAAAGATGCCCACAGATTAGCCTGCAGTACCCTGTCGAATAGTAGGCTTGGTGATTCCACGTGTATGTAGTGAATTCTGCACAGTGATGTCATAATCTATTATAGTATTGTTTTAAAATATACAAAAATCTCAGCTATTTGGTAAGCTGAGGTAGGAAGAGTGCAAGTTTGGGATCAGCCTGAACAATTTAGCAATATCATGTCTCAAAATAAAAAATAAAAAAAAATGCTGGGGATCTAGTTCAGTGATAGAGAACACTTTGGTTCAATCCCTAGCACCACAAAAATAAATAAATAAATTAATTAATTAATAAAGGACATGCAAACTAGGCCTAGAGAAAATAAATAACTTAACAAAATCCGTATGTCTTGTTAGCAGTGACAATGGGAGGGAAACATGTATTTTTCAGTCAGCAAGGACTCTGCATGTAGCCATCATCTTGGTGCATCCTTCTGTGCACTTGGTGGCACCATGTTTAAAGAAACTACAGACTTCTGCACGTTATCTCATTGCTGTTTTCATTTGAATTTTTTGATTTCTGGTAAATTTCCTTTAAAGAATGAGAACATCCCCACAGATGATGAACTAATTTTGGCAGGGTTGTCTTTAAAAGCAAAAATCATGAATACTTTACAGAGAAGGCAGGAGAGTGTTGTAACTTGTCTTTACTTTTTCTTTCACTGAGGTCAATATCACCCTCCTTTAACAACAAATTTACCAGAATAGAACTGTACCAAAAATTTGAGTCTACATAAAAACAGAAATGGTTAGGAGATTTTAAGAAAAATGAAGACAAGGGATGATGAAGTTATAAAAATCTCCATCTGCAGTTATTGATTTGAAACTTTGGGTTCAACCCAACCCAAGTCCTCTTCTGAGTGCTTTCAGCATGACAGCCATGGAAGTCTGGACTCAAGACAGTAGAAAACTGGAAGAACCGAGACTTTCATTATTTGATCAGTTCACTGACAAAGGCCTGACGGATCCCTTTCCTCTTTCCCTTCATCCTGTTTTTCAATGGCCTCAACTGCTTGAGAACTATGGGGGAGGGGTAACTCAGAATCTAAAGTTTCCCTGGATTAGATACTTGGAACAAGAACTTCAAATAATTGCCTTCAGGGATTCTTACTGGCTTAGATAAAGCCGTGAGTGCTGATCAATACTTTACTCAACAGGGTGAAGGAAAACTTTAAAATCCACTGGGTGTGCTCTCTGTCCTTGGCTGGTTTCCCTGGTTCCCTGTAGTTAACTCTCCTCTCCACCTTTCCCCGATTCCTTTCATAGTTTCTTCTGTTCCCAAGAAGCTGTTGAAACTGTCTTTGTTTTGATAGTGTCCCTGCTCTGTTCTCCATTGGCAAATCCAAGGGCAAGGAGAAGAAAAGAGATGTGAGTGAATGGGAAATTTCCTTCTACACAAAATCTGACCAGTTGATTGTGTTTCCAGCTCAGTTACTCATATCACAGAACTACTGCATGACTATTCTGCTTACAAGTCCATTTCATTGTGCTTGATGCTGGGGTGGGGAAGTTGTGGGGAGGAATGTCACACAGTACAGAGAAGCATCAATAATCAGTACCATCCACTGCAGTGGGGAGAAAGAAGAAAGTCTTAGCTACCCATAGAAGTGCTCTTTTGAAACTATTTGATAATTTTCAATAGTGCCATTTGTGACAACAAAATCCTTCTCAATGTAGCATTAGAGAGTACCCACCAATCATTTAGAAATGGCATGAAAAAATGAATTTGCTTTAGATGTGTGTCAAAAAAGACTTGGCAAATGGTCAGCAGACTGCATTTTAACTGATATACCTCTTTCATCTATCAAATTTCTTCAAATTTCATTCTTTTCAATCCAAGAAGGGAGTTCCATTTCTTGGAGTCCCTCCATCCTAACACATATTTTCTTTATTTGAGAATTAAAATCCATTTACTATTAGATTGTAAAACAATATGCTAAGCATAGTAATTTATAAGTTTTATACATAACTCTAATCCTTTTCATTCTATAGTCATTAAATATACACTACAGCTATAATTGGTATAAAGTGTGCCATGGAAAACAAAGGTACATTGTGGTTGAATCAAGATAAAATCACTAGTGCTGGCCTCATGGAAGAGATTGAAAGGAATTCAATAAATTCATATGGATCTTTTTTTCCTCTCCATGTTTTATAAGACCTACAGTAGTTTTCATTGTCCAAAAGGAAGTTACTCTCAAATGGAAGAACTAAATCCGTAGTGTATGATGTTCCTTTCTTGACAACACTCACCTGGTTCTGGCTGAATGAGGGTCTTCAGCATCTGACTGACATTGCTGGTCTAGACTACAGTGAGGCCTCCCCAGGATGACAACTGCCTTAAGTCTCTAAGTGCCCTTAGTAGGGGCCTCTCTTTCTTTCCAAGATGACGCTTCTTAGTAACATATGCTTTTTTCTTATATGTGCCTAAAATTAATCTCTATTAAGGGCCTGAAAACTAAAGGCAAAGGAAGAAAAGATTCAAACTTTCTTGTCTCCTGCCTCCTCCTTGAGCTGGGACATATTATCTCAACCTCTGTCCTCAGACTAGAATTTATGCCACAGATTCCCCAGTTCTCAATCACTCAGACTCAGATCGAATTATATCACTGTTTATTTTATTTTATTTTTTCCTTGGGTCTTCAATTTGGAAGTTGCAGATCACAGGACTGCACAGCCTCCATAAACCAGTGAGTCATTTCCTATTTATGATTAATATATATATCATTTATATATTATATCATATTTATTATAATATATTATAAATAAATTTATTATGTTAAGTTTATATGTAAATATAATATAACATATTATATATTATGATTTATTTATGTTTATATATAATAATTGATTTTATATTAATATAATAATATTAATATATGATACATATATACATATTTACATATATATATGTATATCTCCTGATTCTTTTTCTCTGGAGAAAATTGATTAATACAAATAGTAATAAACTTATTCATGAGAAATTTACAGATATAATTGATAGGAAGTGCTGGTCAGAGAAAGTGGGAGGGTCAAACGTGGCACAGTTTCCTCAGCTCCTACAATGGGCTTCAAACAGGAAAGAACAGATGTCTCCTGAGTGCTGATAGACCATCACCTGCTTTGGTTGGTATACCCTGGTCACTAGTGCCACACCAATAGAGTGTGAGGAAACACTAAAGCAAAAAAGCTCTTAAACTTGCTCAACCTTTTCATTTTGCATTGTTTCTATGGCAACCTGACTCGTAAGCACTCTTGAGTCTTCCTCCCTCTACCAGGAGTGACCTCTCCCAGCTCTTCACACACCTTTATGCTGTCCCCCAGGGTTCAGTGAACCTCTCTCCTTGTTAACACCTGCAGTTTTCCCAATACTGCTCCCCCAAGGTGACTGCTTCTTACTGGCATTCCATGGTATGTGCTACCTGCAGAAATTTCTAATATTTCTTATAATATGGCTTATAATAATTAGCTACTTTTTGACAACTGCATAAGTTTTACATAATAGGGTACATGTAATTTGGTATAGAGCATCTTGCCTTTAATTCTGAAAAGAAAGTGAGAATGTTTAAATCTAAGCAGAATGTTTTCTTTTTATGAATATTTGCTGGGAAAGCCATACCTTCCCTCTGATCCTCATTGTGTCCCACTGGGAGAATGACAACAGGATTGATTTAGGATGGTATGAACAATGATGTCTACCATTGCTCCTGTCTTGTTCTGTTTCCCCAGGCTTGTCACTTTTCTGGATGACAGAAATGAGTCATTCCCAGAGTCTCAGTATCCTTTTTGGTGACCTAAGACTTTTGGCATAGATAGTTCTACGATTCCCTAAGGTTCTCTCATTCTTGGATGTCTCAGATGAACACTCATAACCTTTTTATCTAATTTTTCTTTGGAGAGGGATTAGGCATCATCTTAATCATTTTTTTTAAAACCTATTTTTAGATGTTGATAGACCTTAATCATTCTTTTGTTGGCATGATAATTATAATAAAGTATTTACATTTAAAAAGGCTTTTCCCATGAATGATCAGAGCATAAAGGAGACCTAAACCTTCTCCTACCAATTACTGCCTCAATGCAGAAAAGAACATGAATCACTAAAAATGTTAATGATATATTTTTTAAGTAAGTAGAAAACAATATGAAATTAGAAGCCCAATGTTTACTGGTAAACATTGGACAACCAATTTTTGACTATGTATTCTTTCTCTTCCCTTCTCTCTTCCCTGGAAATGTACCCTAAAATAGTTCTCAAAAAGAATGCTCGGTTAATGCTAAACTGTGGAGTGGCTGAAAGTTTATTGGACATGATTGAGTGAGAGAAATTATCTATAGGGTCTGGTTATGGTCTGTTCAATGAAAAGTAGAGGAAAACAATGAGACTGAATGCAGGTTGTAAGCAGCCTCTTCCTTCCGAATCTATCCAGGCCATTATGCCACCAAATATGAAGGGTGTCAAGTGCTGAGTGAAATCCAATAAAACTCATCCAACTAAAAGCTTTTGTCTGTGACAGAGGGGATCATCAAAAAGGAGATCTTGCAGTAATAACATAATTATATCCATCTCATGACTGATGGGTGGGAGTATCATGACAGCGGCTTTCCTTCTTGAAGCTTTCTGACAAGAAGAACTCAATACCATTTAAGTCTTTGTTAGGTGACTACAGAATTAATCAAATAAATTGACACATATTTTATACAGAAGGACCAACTTCAGAAGATGCTGCTCTGCTGACAGACACAATAATGAAACATCACAGTGGGCTGAACATAAGTGAATAAGAGAAGGAACAGACTGAGATGTGTTTTGTTTGGGCAGTGAGCTAATGGCCCTCTGTATTTGCAGAAGGTTCTTTAATTTAAAAGTCCAGCAAAGGTTCATTGGTTACCAGGTATTTTAGCCAGGTCTCAATTCATGACATAAACATCAAAACTTATTAGGCTAGAAAATGGAGCTAGCAGAACTGAGAAGAGAGATGCTCTTAAATGGGTTAATGGGAATGAACACACAGCTTCATAAATAAATTTTCTTAATTTAGATGAGGTCATTGATGAATATGACCAATTTCTGACATTATCGGCAAAAGATAATTTTTCCTGGATTTTCTACTTAGCTTGTTGCCCTTTACCTTATATTTCTGTTAGGATCCACTCTCTTTCAAATTTTTTACCCAGTTGCCAACCTTGGGTTGGCCTCATGGACTATGGTTTATGGTTAATGTGGGTCACTTCTGATGAATTGCTTATCAGTATTTCTCATTCATTGGCATTTTTTTCTCCAAAATTTCCCCAAGTTGTTTCAATTTGTAAGGACATTCTTTAAAAAAAATTTTTTTTAATTTTATTTTTTCTAATTAGTTGTACATGACAGTACAATGCATTTATACATTTTGATAGATCATGCATAAATAGAGTTTAATCTCTCATTTTTCTAAGTATACATATTGCAGGATCACATTGGTCTCTGGACTCATATCACTCCCCCAAAAACCTCTAGTTCCACCTATTATAGGTGACTCAAACAATTTAGATATATGGAATACTCTAAAACATTAACATATGCCCTGGTTTAAATGATAACCAAAACATAAGAACTATAAATAAGAGAAATGTGAAGAGCATTTTCAGTAGTCTCTTTTCCATCTGAATAAGATGGATATCCCCCATTATTCAACTCTCACAGGGTTTCATTTCACCACTTCCAACATTGTTCACCAGTTTGGCAGTAAGCTCTGGTCTGTGTTTCTTATGGCTTTGATACAGAATGTTCCCCAGAGGCTTATGTGTTGGAGGCTTGGTCCTAAGTACAACAATGTTCAGAGGTGGGGCTTTTGGGAACTTATTGGACAATGAGGATTCTGTCCTCATCAGCAGATTAACACTTTGATGGCATTATTGGGAGGTGGAACTAGGTGAAAGAGTGGGTCCTTGGGGGCTACATCTTATCCCCTGTCACCTCTTCATCTCTCTCTCTCTTTTTCTTATCTCCATGAGCTAAGCAGCTTTCTTCTTCCACACTCTTCTGCCATGATGTTCTCCCTAATCTCAGGCCCAAACAATGGAGCTGGCCAACCATGGACTGAAACATCTGAAATTATGAGCCAACATAAATTTTTTCTTTTTTAATTTATTCATATCAGGCATTTTGGTCACAACCATGAAAGGCTAGTTAATACAGAAATCAAGTCAGCTGGGCAGAATATAAAAGGATAATGACCACCTCTGTTGAAAAAGGGCCTGTGGTCACAGATCAAGGTAGGCTTGTAATCAATCATAAATAATGCCTGGTGACAAGGAAATGCAAAGGTATTGCAAGGAGTGGGCCAAAAAAATGGACAGGGTGGGCGAACTACCCACTCCCACTGGGAATCCTCAAATATCATCATGGGGAAGTCCTGCTCCATCCCTCAGTTATCATCCCTAAGTGGAGATGATAAGTCAAGTACAGACAACTACAATTCTTAAGACCCCAAGATAATACAGTAGACCCAGTTTGAAGTTTTGCTTACCTTGACTGATCAGAGTTTCCTAAATGTGCCACTTCCAAGGGTTATGTACTGTGCTGAGCTGTTATTTACAAAGAATTTTTATTGTGGATGTTTGTTTTGTTTTTAATCATCATCCAGACATCATAACACCCTGGTGAGTAAAAAATAAAGCTAGCAGTGCAAGGCTGAGCTTCAATCACAAGGCATCAAACAAAGCCAATCAAGCATTTATAAGCTGGGGGAAAATGATCTTGATTCAATCTAATTTGTGGAAAAAGATTTCAAAGCCAGTCTTGATTTTCCAAATGAGAACAACCATTTCTAATTTGATTTGTCTGAAAACTACCAGGACTGACTGGCATGCTATCAGCAAATGTAGGGGCAAGGCTGCCCTGTGTGTTAAAGCTATTTTCCTGATTCATAAACTCAGGGAAAGTAGGGGATCAAATTAAGGCTCTATTTAATCTTTTTGTTTGTTTAAAATATTTTTAGTTGTATTTGACACAATACCTTTATTTTATTTATTTATTTTTATGTGGTGCTGAGGATTGAACCCAATGCCTTACATGTGCTAGGCAAGTGTCCTACTACTGAGCCATAATCCCAGCCCTCTATTTCCTGTTTGAAGGAAAAGAGACTTCTTCATATTAGCACTGTTTTTTTTTTTTTTTTTTTTTTAAATCAACAAACATCTATGAAGCAGTTCTTAATGGCCAGAATGGATCTCATGGGTCAGGACACAGCCCAGGAAGAAGCTAGCCTTAGACTTTGCCCCCCTTGCCTCCCTTGAGCATTCATAGCAATAAGATGAAGTTTCCAGAGCATGTCATCACAACTGTAATCAAATGCCACAAAGGTGACCGACATGTTGATAGGATAGCATGCAGCAGGGCTTTCAAATCAAGTACCTTTTGATTTAAGCTTTATAGGACAAGTAGACTGGAATTGAGATGAAAGCAGGATTTGTTTATAGTGGAAATGGGAGGACAAGCACTGGGAAGAAGACCATGATGGCTTTTAGAAATTTAAAGGAGAATAGATGCTTGCCATTAATACACAGACAACCGCTTGTTCCCGCTTAAAGAAGCCCTCCATGGAGTTACATCCAAGGGACATCCAGGAGAATAGCACATTTAGTTATGGAGGGAAGTTAGTATGGAGGTCAGAAGATGTTTTTGGCATATCCCTCTCTTCTCCTCCCAGCAGCTCCCAGAAGGACCAGTGAACAAAGGACACCAAAAGCCACACACTCTCTGTTGCCACAGAGGTCCTTTTCTGCCTTTGCTGCTTCTTTTGTGCCCTCAAACCTACACTCCTAGTTTCAGCTCCTTGACTCTGAGTTCGTTTTTGCTCCATGTGTGTGCTTGTCTTGTTTGGGGTCTTATGTTTAGTGCTTATTTCCTAGAGAGCAACATAATCTGTCCAAGATTTTAGATTTTGCAAATAGTGGTAACTTGGACTTTGACATAAAATCCAGAGAAGGATCTTGGCAGTGGGTGGGAGAAGGGTGGGAGAGAATGAAAAATGGACCCAGGATTAAGGTAAAGACTTCTTAGTTTTAAACTGGAAGATAGAATTGAAACTTTATTCTGAGAACTCTTCAATTTTTGTTACCAAATGTTACAAAAAGTTATTTGGGAATATAAATCAAGAAACCAAAAACTATTAATAATCCTTTTGACATGTCACTTCCAATTCTAGAAATCTATTCTCAAGAAATAATTTGGAAATAGTCATTCTAATTGGAGTAAGATGAAATCTTAGAGTTGTTTTAATTTGCATTTCTCTAACTACTAGAGATGTTGAATACTTTTTCATATATTTATTATTTGCCTATGTATCTTCTTCTGTAAAATGTCTGTCCAGTTCCATGGCCCATTTATTGATTGTGTTCTTTGAATTTTTGGTGTAAATTTTTGTAAGTTATTTATAAATTTTGGAGATTAGTGCTCCATCTGAAGTGTGTGTGGAAAAGATTTTCTCCCACTCTGTAGGTTCTCTTTTCACTTTATTGATTATAATCCTTTGCTGAGAAAAAAATTTTTAGTTTGAGTCATCTCATTTATTGATTCTTGCTTTGATTCTTGCACTTTTGAGTCTTGTTGAGGAAGTCTGCTCCTAAGCCATCATGATGAAGATTCATGCCTACTTTGTCTTCTGTTTGGTGCAAGGTCTCTGGTCTAATTCCTAAGTCCTTGATCCATTTTGAGTTGAGTTTTGTGCAGGGTGAGAGAGAGAGAGGTTTAATTTCATTTTACTGCATATGGATTTCCCAGTTTTCCTAGCACCATGTTTGAACAGGCTATCTTTTCTCTACTGTTTGTTTTTAGCTCCTTTGCCTAGTATGAGGTAACTATATTTACGTGGTTTTGTCTCTGTGTCTTCTATTCTGTACCATTGATCTGTCTGTCTATTTTGGTGCCAATACCATTCTGTTTTTGTTACTATTGCTCTGTAGTATAGTTTAAGGTCTGGTTTTGTGATACTTCCTGCTTCACTTTTTCTGCTCAGGATTGTTTTGGCTATTTGGGGTCACTTATTCTTCCAGATGAAGTTCATGATTGCTTTCTCTATTTTTATGAGGAATGTCATTGGGATTTTAATTGGAATTGCATTGAACTTGTATAATGCCTTTGGTAGATTGACCATTTTGACAACATTAATTCTGCCTATCCAATAACATGGGAGATCTTTCCATCTTCTAAAAATAAATAGATATTGGCATGGATGTATGGAAAAAGGCACACTTTTATGTTGCTGGTGGAGTTGCAAATTGGTGCAGTCACTCTAGAAAGCAGTGTGGAGATTCCTCAGAAAACTTGGAATGAACCCACCTTTTGACCCAGTTATCCCACTCTTTGGTTTATACCCAAAGGACTTAAAATTAGCATACTGCAGTAGAGCAGCCACATCGATGTTTATAGCAGCTCAATTCACAATAGCTAGATTGTGGACCCAGCCTACATGACCTTCAGCAGATTAATGGATAGAGAAACTGTGGTATATATACACAATGGAATATTATTCAGTCATAAAGAAGAATAATATTATGACAATTGCAGATAAATGGATGGAATAGGAGAATATCATGCTAAGTGAAATAAGCTGATTCCAAAAACCAAAGGCTGAATATTTTCCCTGATAAATGAATGATGATATATAATGGGGGTGGTGGGGTGGGGGGGTAAAAGAAGAATGGATAAACTTTAGATTACATAGGGGGAAATGAGAGGGAAGAAGGGGCAGGGTATGAAAAAGGGTGGTATGAGACAGACTTTATTATCCTATGTACATGTATGATTACATGAATGGTAAGACTACATCGTGCACAACCACAGAAATGAAGAGATGTACCCTGTTTGTGTACAATGAATCAAAATGCAGTCTGTAAAAATAAAAAAAAAGTAATTTAAAAAAACAGAAATAATTTGAACTGGACTAAAATATATACACTGAACACTATTATTTATAATAAAACAAGACTGGGTCTAAAATTACAGGAATAGTTAAGTAAATTATGGTATGTACATATGATGCACTATTTGCCACCACTAATGATGAGGTTTATGGTAAACATGAAAATTGCTTATAATTTCAAATTGCAATGAATAAAATGAAAATTTGCACATATGGATCAGGTAAAGTACAGTAACAAATACATGTGCACAAAACAGATTAATTTGCTTAATAGTGGCTTTTTCTGGTGAAATTATTGCGATTTCATGTACATAGTATTATGACTTGAATATAAAGTGTCCTCTGAAAACTTATGTGTGAGACATGCAGAAATGCTTAGAAAGTGAAACTATTAGATTATAAGAGCTGTAAACTAATCAGTGAATTGACTCATTTGATGGATTGATAATTTGAAAGGATTACGTACTGGGTGGTAACTGTAGACAGATAGATTATGACTGGAGTAAGTAGGTCGCTGGGAGTGGGCCTTTGGGGTTTATATTTTGTCTCTGGCTCCTTATTCTTCTCTGTGCTTCCTTGCTACCATCAACTAAGCAATTTTTCTCCACCACATTCTACCACAGATTGAAAGCTCTGAAACCATGAACCAAAACAAATCTTCACTCCTCTTAGTTGTTCTTGTTAGGTATTTTGGCCATATCAAAATGAAAATGTAGGTAAAATTTCTATATGTTCAACATATTTAAAATGAAGCATTGTCCTTGAAACTCTAGCCAGAGCAATTAGACAGAAGAAAGAAATTAAAGGGATATGAATAAGACATGAACTTGAACTATCACTATTTGCTGATGACATGATTTTATATTTAAAAGATCTAAAAATTGCACCCCAAAACTTTTAGAATTAATGAATGAATTCAGCCAATTAGCAGGATATAAAATTAGCACCTATAAATCAAATGTGATTCTATACATCAGTGATGAATTCACTGAAAGAGAAATTAGGAAAACTACCCCATTCACAATAAACTCAAAAAAAAAAAAAATGGGGGATCAATCTTACAAAAGAGGTGAAAGACCTCTACAATGTGAAATACTGAATACTAAAGAAGGAAATTGAAGAAGACCTTAGAATATAGAAAGATCTCCCATGCTCTTAAATAGCAGAATTAACACTGTCAAAACGGCCATACTACCAAAAGCATTATACAGATTTAATGCAATTCCTATTAAGGTCCCATTGACTAAATGCAACTTTATAGTGTATATAAGCATACACTAACAGAGATCAAGATAGAATAATAGTGGAGCCTATGAATATCAAGAAGTGCAATAAACCACATTAAAAGAGTAAAGCACAGAATTCATAGGATCATCTGCATTGAAGTTGAAAAAACATCTGACAAAATTCACAGTTCTTTGATGATGAAATTTTTCAACAGATTAGTTACAAAAAGAACACTCCTCAATAGAGTAAAGTCCTCATAAGACAAGCTAATGGCTAACAATATTCTCATAAGCAAGGAATTGAAAGCTTTTCAACTAAGCTCAGG
Organism: Sciurus vulgaris; assembly: GCF_902686455.1. Classification (NCBI taxonomy): domain Eukaryota; kingdom Metazoa; phylum Chordata; class Mammalia; order Rodentia; family Sciuridae; genus Sciurus; species Sciurus vulgaris. Next base: position 77,082,393 of record NC_136463.1, read on the forward strand.
AGCAAGGTAAGGTGCCCCTTCTCACCACTTCTGTTTAACGGAGTACTAGAAGTATAATCACAAGCAACTAAGAAAGGAAAAGAAATAAATGGTATTCAAACTGTAAAGAAAGAATTAGTATTATGTCTATTTTCTTCTATTTATAGAAAATTCTAAGGACTGTACTAAAAATTTGTTAGCACTAATAAACAAATTCAGTAAAGTTGCAGGACACAAAACATCACACTTCCTGATTTCAGAATGTATTACAAAGTCATACTAATCAAAATAGCATATTACTGATATACTGACACATAAACCAATGGTACATAATCCAGAGCTCAGAAATAAATCCATGCTCACATGGTGAACTGTCATTTTAAAAGGGTATCAAGAATGCAAAATGTGGAAAAGATATTTTCTTTAATAATGTTTAAAAAGAGGATGCAAACCTACAAAAGGGTTATATTGGAAGCTTTGTCTTACAAAAACTCATTTAAAATAACTTCAATATTTAAATATAAGACCTAAAACTAAAGCTAGTTAAAAAATAATAATTTTGCAGTTTCAGGTCTTATATGTAAATATTTAAAAGGAAAAAAATGTCTTTGCTTGACATTAGTCTTTACAATAATTTTTCTTAGTTTTTTTTTTTTTTTCTTTCCTTCTTTCTTTCTTCTTCTTCTTTTTTTTCCGCTAAAGTACTGGAGATTGATCTCAGGTATGCTCTACCATTGAGCAACATCTCCAGATCTACTTTTTAAATTTTGTTTTTTTTTTTTTTAATTTTGAGACAGGGTCTCACTGTTACTGAAACTGGCTAGATCTTCTGATCCTCCCACTTCAGCCTCCAGAGTAGATGAGATTACAGGTGTGTATCACAATGCCCAGTTTGATAATTACTTAAAATATGGCATCATAAGCACAAACAGTCAAAGTAAAAATAATTAAGTAAGAAAATGAAAAGCTTCTGCACAGGAAAGAAAGCAATTGACACATGAAAAGACCATGCACAGAATAGGAGAAAATATTTAAAAACTCTGTATCTGATAAGGAGAATATTCAAAATATCTAAGGAACTCATCCAACTCAATAGCAAAAAACAAAACTCAAGCCAAACAAAACAAGAAATCTGATTTTAAAAACTGGACTAAGAACCTAAATAAGAAATCATTCAAAGAAGATATTCAGTTAGCCAACAGGCACATGAAAAAGAGCTCAACACAGATAATCATAAAGGAAATTCAAATCAAAACTACAATGAAATATCATTGCAAATCTGTTAAAATAGCCATTGTCAAAAAGACATGAGGTAAGATGTGCTTATGAAGATATAGAGAAAAAGGAAATCCTTGTACACCATTCACAGGAATATAATTGGTAAACCATTATAGAAAATAGTATGGGAAGTCCTCAAAAACTTAAAAATAGATCTACCACACTATCTAGCAATTCCAATTCTAAATATGACCCTGAAGGAAATAAAATCAGTAGCTCAAAGAGGTATCTGCACTCCCATATGTATGCAGCATTACTCACAATAGCAAGTAACCAAGACATAGAAACTACAAGAGTATCCCTGAAAGATGAATCGATAAAGAAATATATATGATATGAAATATATATGTATATATGTTCATAATTATATATAATTATACATGTTACTATGTATAGTTGTATGTTATTTTTCAACTATTTGAGGGAAATCATCCCACAAATGAATGAATATGAATATCAAGATGGATGAACTTCTAGTACATTATGCTAAGTGAAATAAGTGAGGTGCAGGAAAACAAATCTGTGGAATTTTAAAAAGTTCATCCCATAAAAGCAGTTAGCAGGGGCTGGAGGGTGGGGAAATGGACACATGCTGATCTAAGGGTACAAACTTTCAGTTAAAGATGAACAAGTTCCGAGGATCTAAGTCACTGCATGAATAATGATGGGTATGTTAATTGTAATTTGTGATAATCATTACATAATGTATGTTTATATGAAAACATTACATCAAACATATTGAATAGATGCATATATTTATTTCTTAATAAACTATTTAAAACAAAAACACAAAAGAGAATATGCTGTTGTAATGCTTAAAGTCAGGGTTATAGATGGCCTAGATCAACACTTTCAATAAAAGTGTAATAAATGCAATATGTCAAGTCTTCCGACATATTTTAACAAGGTAAAAAGAAATAGATTAACTAATTCATCATTTAACACAAAGCATACAAGTGTTATGTAAATATGCAATCAATATTAAAATCATTTTACTTTTTCATATTCTCTCCAAAATCTATACATTTGACACTTAACAAATATCTTAATTTGCCCTAGAATAATACTTCAAATGTTTAATAGACACATATGGCTAGTGGTTACCATATTGAACATCACAAAGCACAAGTCTAGTGTATTGCTATAAGGCAATGGTAGAATTGCACTTCCTAACTCTGATACTGAGAAGGAAGAGGGATTACTTCTTTTTTTTTCCCCCAGTACTAGTGATTGAACCCAGTGGTGTTCTTCCACTGAACTACATTCTCAGTCCTTTTTAATTTTAATTGTAAGACATGGTCTCACCATGCTGTCCAGTTTTTCCTCTAACCTGTGAGCCTCCTGCCCCAATTTCCCAAGTAACTGGATTATAGGCATGTGCCACTGGGCCTGGTTTGTGTTACTTTTTACATGAAAATATTCATATACTGATGTTTACTGGTCAAAGAGATTGTGGTAGAGATCTCTAGCTCCTATTCAAGATCCATTCTCCTTACTTTTCTTGAGATTACAAAGTCCATGAACTTAAGGTAACCACATACCCAACTGGGTGACTACATTTCCCCACTTTCCTTGAATATATGTGTGGCTAGGTGACTACAGAGACTACTGGAATATCTAAAGTAGGCTTATTGGGAACCTTAGAATGGAGAAAGGCAATGGAATGGCTAATCGGAAGGACTTGAAGGATATAGAAGGACTGACAAAGGTACTTTGTAGGACTGTTGGTAGTGTTTTTGTTTTGTTTGGAAAAGTGGGCCTTATAGACAGGAATAGGAGCATTTTATGTGGTCTCCAGATTCCTAATAATCTTTATAGGCTGAATTGTGTACCGCCTAAAATTCATTTGTTGAAGTCCTAGCCCCTAGAAACTCAGAAAGTGACCGAATAGGAAGAGCTAACTAGCTAACCAATTGAAGAGAGACCAGTGCTGTCTCATGATAATTTCTGCTGCATTTGGGGGCAGGTTCTAGGCCATGTGAGTGAGGAGAGACACCCAAATACCATCTTTTAACACTATTTCCAGGTAACTCAGTCAAACTGGGCCAAGGATCCCTTAATGTTGTTCGTATATCTCTCAGTCCAGAGAAGGGCAGCCTTCTTCAGAAGATGCTCCATGATTAAATAGGGAGATATTCTACTTCAGAGTATCTAACTTAACTCTGAAGTTCATTTCAACATAGTTATCACTATATAAGTTTAAATAAATATTTATTATTCAACTCCTATTTATAGTGTGTTTGCTTGTTCAAAGGGAATTCAAATTACTCCTTTCTCTTATACAAAATCATTAATTTATGCAATATGTATGGATCAACATTTTACAATAAAATTTTTAATTCTAGTTAAAATTTAGAAATACAGTGATCAGAAAAGGATATACAATAGGCAGAAAACATACAACAGTAGTTAAGTACAGATTTGCAACAGGTAAGCCAGGGATGGAGACCAAGTTCTGTACTTATTCATCATATATCTTGGGTGGGTTACTTTAATATTCTTGAGTCTTATTTTTCTCAACTGTAAACTAAAGCCACAAATAATTATTCATCTTATAGAACTTTTTCAAATACTGAAATATAAAAATATGTGAAAAATCACTTGAAATATTTGGGACATGCTAAATATTTAATGTTACTATTTTCATTATGATGTGTATTAATAACAAGGAAAAAGGAAATTGAAAAGTTCTTTAAAAATGAAGACCAAAAAATATACACCTGTATAACATTGATGCCTTTGATCAGAATTTAAGCATTTTTTCTTTCTGCTTTTCTGTATCTTTCTAATTTCCTATGATCCAATAATATTGATATTTTTCAAGAAAATTGAGAAGGAAATATTATTTTTGATATCTTCTTGGTTCAAATTTTGAATCAATAGTTTTCTGGCTAAGTAACAGTAGTGAGACAGTTGTGAAATATTCATCAAAGCCTGCCTAAAAGAGAGACATCATTCAGGACTTCCCAGTCTTCCATTTTCCTTGGAAATTTGGAAGTGATTACTCCTTGAGAAGACTCAATTCTCAGTGTGGTTCTGTGCAAATACACTGTGTGGATGAACATCTCCCATTGAGCATATAACTGAAGTAAATAGTGGATTTTAGAGCATCCCTCATTCAAAAGGACATGAGATACATGGCTTATGGAGAATAAATATATAGTCTTGTTCTTGATACAAAGTCGAGTTTTAAAGGGCCCAATCATCCTGCAATTTTTCATTTTTAAATTATCACTAGTTTTGAAGGTAAGATGTTTGTTTAACTACCAGGTCATATTGATGCAATGAAGACAAATACAAACATGTTTCAAAGGGCTTTCTTCCTTGGTTGAAGCAAGGCAAATTTTAAAACTTGTTAAAGTTTCAGGAAAAAATTGAAATAATAACTGGCCACCATTGAGAAGAGCAGATATCTCCACGGACTAACTGACAAGTGGAGCAATGAGTTGAACTAGAGTGTTAGAGAAAAGGTAGGTTAAAATGGCTCTGAAACAAAATGATGTCAAAAGAGAAGGATAAGCTGCCTGAAAAAATCGGAGATGGAATAGGAAATGGTAGTTTTTATGAGAATAGTAACACAGGAAATTCTCAGATAGAAGAGTACATAGTTCAGGTGCTTCAAATACAAGCACTTCTACAGAGTACTAAACTTCAAATGTGAGAAATTCTTTTCAATATAATCAATTAAATGGGCCCATAAATGAGAGTTGTCCTTTCAGTATTTTTTTAATTGAACCTACTCATAGTAACAAAGTTAAAAATTCATGTTTTACTAATCACAAAAGCTTAGACCTATTTTGAGATTTTGTCCTTCATACATGTGTGAGACATGCTAATATTATGTAAGACTGTTCAGGTGACATGAAATTATGAATATAGGTATGTCTCCTTTTGTTTTCCCAAGTGACTCCTTTAGATGTCCAACCTTAGAGTTTTTAAGGGAAAAAGGAGATTTGTGGATGTGCCAGTAATTCATTTCTGAGTTTCAGTTCTGATGTCACCCCTATTTGTCCTCTTTTGATAATGGAGTTGGATCCTATAAACATTTCTCTTTTGTCCGCTGGCTTAATTATTAGTATTAGGATTTTTTTTTTTTTTTTTTTTTAACCAGGGATTGAACTTGGTGGCACTTAGCCACTGAGCCATATCCCAACCTTTTTTAATTCTGAGACAAGGTCTTGCTAAGTGACTTAGCCCACCCCTAAATTGCTGAGGATAGCTTTGAACTTGTGATCCTCTAGCTTAAACCTCTTGAGCCTCTGGGATTACAGGGGTGTACCGGCACTCTTTGCTAATTAGACTTTGTCAGTAGTGGCTAAAGGGCTGCTGAAGGGTGAAAGAGGAAGAAAGATACTTCCAAGTTCCTCTCTTCCTGTCGTTTATTAGGAAACTCAGGGCTGTGCATAGGTAAGTTATAATTTCACTCTCTCTACTGGAGATAGAGTCTCCAGATACTCCAGATAGTGAAGACTCAAGTTCTCTAGGTTCTCTGGTAAGATTGAGAACTGTAAGCCTCATTTTTCCCTGATAATCACACCCTCTTTAAGAAGTCTGGACAACGGGTAGAAGAAGCTTTCCTGCTCTTGTTCCTTCACTGTCCTTCCTAATCCCTTAGAATCCTCTTTTAACCATTTTAGTAGTGAAAAACCTTCTGCTAGTGAACTGTTTTAAAAATACACTGCACACACACACACACACACACACACTTTCTTTTTTTTTTTTTTTTTTTCTTTCTCAAACAGCCTGGGACAGAGAGAGACTTCTTCTAAAATTTGTAACAAAAGGTGTAGAGTTTCTCAAAAGTCAGTCTATAGTCCCACATGGAACAGATTTCATATTGAGTCCTGGTGCTTCAAAAAGAAACACTTAGAGCAGATTGTTAGAAATTTATAAAGACAGATAAAACATATAATTGTACCTATAACATCTGCTCTAAAACTTAACCTGGAGTTTTTAGCCTATATCCATTTTTAGACTTCAGGGGCAGCAATGAGACCACAAAAACGTTCTGCAACAGAAAATGTAATCATAGTTTTCATTGTATTATTGAAGGGGTGTGTGACTCTTATGATAGTATTGATCTCTGACCTAAGCTTTAACATTGCATTTGTAAAATGCCATGTATAGGTAAGAATAGAGAACACTTATAGGAATATGTTCTATACAGGGAACACTCAACAAGAAACAGTGAGCACAATGGAAGAACAAGTGAGATCATATCATTAGCTACTGTTGATGCAAATTGAACAATATCCCAGGAATCACTTTGTATGTGTAAAGTATGTATTATTAGTTCTACCATGTAGATAAAGACTTTGAAGCAGGGAGAGCTTTAGTAACATTATCCAGATTCAGTATCAATTATGAGATGATGCTGGGACTTTGTCGTACTGCCTTCAAAGATAAACATCATCTTGAAAAAGTTGTTCCTTCATTCATAAACACTTTCTGGACATCTATCAAATATTCAACACCATAAGTAACACAGAAAATTGTTTCTTTTCTGAAAACTGCCAAACAGAGTTATGGGAATCACTATGTGAAATAAATAGACTGGAATAAAACATTATTTCTTATATCTCCACTTTGAGATTTTGTAAATACTATACCTCTGCTTGGACTGCCTTTCTCTCTCCTTAGAATTATCTGGAAGCTGCCCCTTCTTCAAAGTTCAGGTAAAGTTTCTGCATTCCTAATGAAGTCTTGAACCTACTAGCCATGTGATTTTGTTTTCCTTAAACACTTGGGAACCATGTTAGATTCTTGCCAGCAGGGTAACATGGCTGGTGCATGGTAGTAAGAAGCAGTGTTGGGCCACATAGGCAGGGACCTGGTGAAAAGTTTCCCAACAGATGGGTAGAAAACAGAATCATGGAAAGTAAGCAAGGTTAGGAAACAAACAAAAGTTTGTGTGAAATCATGAAGGCAAATGATATGAGAAGGAGAGGGGTAACAATCAAACTGTTGGCAGGAAGGTTTAAGAGGATAGCTCAGGGGAGCACCTTGGCTTTGAATTCTGAGTGATGAAATGGTAACATAGCACTCAATGTGCAGATGCTGAGAACAGGAAGAGTTTAAGATTTCGCATCTTTATATTCATGTAATATTGGCTACACACACAATAAACACTCAACATTATATTTTGATCAAGTGCTAAGTTGAGTCCTGTTGTATGCACAATTAAGGGAAGCACGTGGGTCTCAGTTTTTGAAAGGTTGGCATGAAACACTTTTGGATGTGGTGAGCAGAACGCTCACCCTGCCCTAACTCACCACAGAACCAATGTAGACATTGCCCTATAATTCTCAGCACTGGGCTCCTTGAAGACATTAGAAATATACCAGAGTTGAGAAGCAGGACAGATACATAGCAGGTTTACACTGGCATGACCTAATGCTATTTTAGTATTTTAAATTTTCAAACTTCCACATTTTTGCTCAATAGTCACTGGTCCAAATCTCCGCATTAGTTAGAATTCTCTATCGGAACAGAACCAACAGGAGGTATGATTATACAAAGGGAATTAACTAGATTGGCTTACACATCAGAAACTGAATAGTCTACAATGTCCACTGGAAGTAGAGAGCTGAGTCTGGGAAGCATGAATTCCTATGCAGGACTCTTTGACATCTCCTGCATGCAGAAAGAAGGGCCTGGAAGTCAGATGCCAGACAAGGGAGGTGCTGAGTACTGCAGGACAAGTGGAACATTCATCCTTCCCCATCACTTTTCTTTCTCTCACTTAAGGCAACAATTGTGCCCTAATGCTCTCACATTGCAACAGACACTCAGGAGAGATTTCTTTGGTAATTAGCTAATGACACAGGGGCCATTTCTGAAACACCTCATTGCTTTCTAACACCCAGGGAAGAAGTGCTGCTCATGGGCCTGCTCAGCCTTGTGTGTATGTGTGTGGGCATATTTTTTTCTTCAGTTTTATGTGAAAGTCATTCAGGACCCTAGGAAAAAAAATAGATGTATAATAAAAATGAATAAAAGCTGATGGTGTCATGCTTTCCAGACAAGAAGGAAGAAGAGTGTGAATGACACAGTTGCTGACTATATATCATTGACTTTCTCTAGCCCTGACTATAAAGTATCTTTCAGTATAAAGTGTGGATAATAATGTCTGCCCCCTGCCTGACTCACACAGATGTGTCAGAGACAGAGGAACTAATATGACCCTGGCTCCATCAGTTATTTCTCCACTTGCTGCACCTCTGGCATGAGCATTGTGGTCTGTGGCATCCTGTCTATAGGAAAGCTCTGTGAAATAACATGTCTTCAAATGCAGGAGCTATCGTTGCTGCTGCAATTGGGAGAAAAAAAGCAAAAAAAGTGAAACATGCTCAGTTCCTTAGTAGGAAATAGTACACAAGAGAAAATCACCTGAGTTGATTTCGACTTTCATTTATCTCCATTCTTGTAAAGTCACTTGAATATTCATATGACTAGACAACATCAGGTGGAACTGGTAGAATAAGCAGACTCCTTGTTCACTGTGGGTTGCACAGAACTTGGTGAAGATTTAGACAATAGAGTTGAATTAAAAAATGCATAATCTGTAACTCAATAATCTACATTTTCAGTAATCTATTTTAAATTTCAGAAAATTACTTTTTCACTATAGTTATAATTTGGGTAGTTTTTCAGCAGTAGAAATTTAGACAACTCAAATTTTAATGTACTTGATTCTTAAATGAACAATGGTGAATTGATTTAATGTTTTAAGTAATATTTATAAATATAGATTGAAAATTTTAAAGATATTGGAAATATTTTAAGAAAAGTATTAATATTAAAAAGCAAGACATAAAATTCTCAGTAAAATATGGTTTATGCTATATAAAACCATTCATTTAAAATATGAAACTGAAATGCATATGGATAAGAACAGCATTTCTCTATCTGATTGGCATTAAATTTTGTACATTTTGCATTTGCATTTTAATTAAGGAATATATAGATTGGGTGGGACTGGGGCTTAGTGATAGAGTACTTGCCTAGTATGTGTCAGGCTATGAATTCAATCCCTTCACTATATATATATATATATATATATATATATATATATATATATATATATATATAAACACTATGTATTTTCCCCCTTTTTGGTGCGAGGGATCAAACTCAGGGCCTAGCACATGCTAAGTAAATGATCTACCCTTGATCTACAACCATAGTCATTAAAACATTTTTCAAACCATTCTGAAGTTTTTTTTTTTTATTATCTCCAAGTAATACTTTCCTCAGATGCATTAATAACACTGATCACCTTAGAAAATAAAGTCAAAGCTGGTTGCAGTGGCACACACTTGTAATTGCAGTGACTCAGGAGGCTGAGAGAGGAGGATGGCAAGTTCAAATCCAGCCTCAGTAATTTAGTGAGACGCTTTCTCAAAATAAAATATGAAAAGGGCTGGAGATTTGGCTCAGTGGTTAAGCGCCCTAGGTTCAATCCCTAGTACCAAAAACAAAAGAAAAAAGAAAGTCATAACACCAAGAGGAAGACTCATGTGATGGTACTAGGAGATGGGACCTTACTGAAGCTCAGACAATCCTGAGCCCATGGGATTAATGCCCTTAACAAATAGGCCCAAGGAAGCTTGTGGGGCCATCTGTGGTATGGTGTGAGGACATAGTGAGATGTTTACAGTTTTCAACCCAGAGAGGCTCCTTCTATGTCTCTACCATGCTGGCACTCTGACCTATAATTCCCCAGCTTCCAGAACTGTGGGATATAAAGTACAGTTGTTTATAAGCCACCTGGTTTATGGAATTTTGGTATAGTCACCCAAATGGGTCAAGACAATGATCATTCCATTGTTAATTTTTTTTTCCACTTTAAGTCACATTACCCTTCTCATGACCTTGAACTGTTCAATCTCAATTTTCCCAGAGAAAGAAAGCAAGCATCTGCTCAGGGAACTTATAACTTAGAAATTATTTTTCCAGAGTATGAGAAGCACAAAGCACAGAGCAGGTGATACGAATGTCAGACTGGTCAAATGGCCGTGGAAGGCAGCAGGAATGTGGAGAGAGAAGACGTGATATGTTAGCTGCTTTTTCAAATGATTCCTTCCATCAAGGGAAAGTATCATTTATCACAGAGCATACTCACAGAGATGAAACATGATCCTGGGGACAAGCTGAAGAGATTATAGGCTTCACTAGACAGTAGGGAGTTTTCAGTGAACAATTTTCATGAGCTTCTGGGTCACAGGAAGGTAAGACAAAGGTTGCTGTCAATTGATTTTGTGTGTGCACATGTGTAAGTGTGTGTGTATGTGTAGATGTGAATGTGTGTGTGTTCTCAAGCATACACACACTTAACTCTTAGAGTTTTCTTGACTGTAGAGTAGCAAGAAATCAACAACTATGCTCCAATGATTTGCATGACAACAGAGATGCAAACGAAAATGAAAAACTTCACAAAATCCGCTGTTGTTACTTATTTGTATGTCTATTTTACCCACTTCACGGTTCAACATAATTTTTTAAACACCTTATTTTAAAAGAGTCCATCATTTGATCAAGCCTAGATTAGAGCTGTCACTAAATTTCCTCAAATGAATGAGATGGATAAAATAACACTGTATTTACTTCAAACCCAATTTATGATTTATATAATTCAGGAGTGAGCTAAAATTCAGATTCAGAAAAGAACATGAGCTTCTTCCAATCTACTTTTATTATTTGGAAACTGGATGTGATTTTATTAGTTATCTATGTAATGTGGCAAATAAATATCGGCATACATGCCAACTGTTGAATGGATGGGTAGATGTTTTACTGAGGAAGAGCTTCAATGTATTGGATGCTAACTGTGGACCATGTATTGTACTAAGCACACTGCAGACAGATTTAATCTTTATATTAACACTTTGAAGTAGGCATTCTAATTTTTCCCCATTTTTTTTTTATGAGGGTGCCAATGTTTGGCAACTTTACCAAAGTTCCTTAGCTGAGTGAGTGATGGAGTAGGGGTTAGGAATCTAGGCACTCGCTCTCCACCATTATGTAACATCTGGTGCTACCATGAACACTGGATTGAGAAGATCATTAGGTTTCCCACTACAGCAAGTTGAAAGGTATTCTGTAATTAATTTGCAATTTTATTCATGAGGCAGGGATTATCATTATTTGTGCTTATTATTGGCTATTGCCCATCCAATTCCCTGATTTCAATGATTTGATACAAAGCCATAGAAATTAATTGACATGGTCAATCAGCTCCAAAGGTGATTCTATAACAACAGTCTTGGCTACTAGTCACTTTTAAAAATAATAATCATTTTAAGACATACAGTGAAATGAATGAGATTTCAGACAACTGCCACGCAATCATGTTACTCTTTTTGCCTCTTGAGAGGAGATAAGGTGCTCAGGAAAGGACGGTTCAAAAGAAAGCATCATTTCTCATGGAATGCAAGGTATGAAAATTAATCATGTTCAGAAAACCATCAGGGCAATATATTTTTTATATTATGCATATTATAATCCACATTACAGGTACTGTACACACACTTCAATGGGCCATTTACTTTCTGATTGTTTATTATATGGTGTTGTATTAGCTAGGATAGAGAATTTGAGGAAGAACAGAGAGTTATTTTTTATGTCTACTTTAAGCTGTTAGTTTTACTGCATTTCAGAATGTGCAGGATCGTCCTGTAGTCAAATCAAGCTATAAAGACTAAATTGAATTATCCCCATGGAACAGCTGTTAAATCTCCAGGGAGTGGGCAGGTCCCACAAGAAAGGGATGACAGATTGCATTGAGGATGCCACCTGAATGCAGTCTGCAAGAGAGGCTTATGCTACACAAGGCAAAGGCTGGTGCTTTTGTGAGCCTCAAATCCACATTTTATAATTTATGGGCATTATCATGCTCTTACTGCCTGATTTGTTGATTTCTTAAATCCCCTGATATACTGAACTTCACAAGGCTCTATAGCTAAGAGAGAATCTGTGAACACTGGAAAAGGGCAAAAACACCGTTCCTTTCAAAAACCCTTACTGGGCACTGCAATGACTTAGTGACTCAGAGCACAGCTTATTTGATGTCATTGGGGGAAATTTTAAGCATGACTACAGAAATTAAGTAGTTTGTACCTCAGTATTTAACAATGCAAACCATTCCTTCCCACAAGGAATTCCAAAGAAACAGACCAGGTATATGAGTGTTTGTGTGTGTGTGTGTGTGTGTGTGTGTGTGTGTGTGTGTGTAGTGACAAGAATTCTCACTTAAGCAAGGTGGTGAAAGCAATTTGGAAGAAAAATTGTGTATGTTTCTTCTTTATATTGTGAAGGTGAAAACTGAGGTTTTCTCCCTACACAATAAAACAATATTCTTGGGAATGTTTTTCAAGTGCATTAGTGCTAAGTGGATTTTCTATGTCTCATATTAATTACACTGCCAATTAAACCCTGAAGAATAAAGTATACTAGCCAAGTTTCAGGGAACTTACTAAATGTGATGGTAGTTAAACATCACAAAGACATTTGTTAAGGTTACAATTAATGATTTTCTCAAAAAAGAAAGAAGATGGAGGCTGCCAATATTCAGAAACTCATGTTTTGTCTCCTTGTTATCTCATTTTTTATTCAGTAACTGTATTCAATATATCTCGTCATTAAAGATATTTTCTAGTGTAATATGCATGGAGATTTCTTTTATGAATGTTGCCATAGGGATCTTAGTTATTCATATCTAAGGCTCAGACTCTCATTTTTAAGTACTTTTATGAACAATGGAAGTGAGCAATGTTTTCTTAAGCTTATTGTGTTACAACTTGCTCTACAGAATCAGAGCACAATGGCAAGTACAGTTGCTTTTTGATGTTTGTGACATTGGTCTAAGCTAAACTTCTGGCAGTGTATGATCCCAGTTACTGAACTTAAAAAGGAACTGATATATTATGAAATAATTCTTGGAAATAGTATTGTGGAAAGGATGGAATGAATGCATTTCCATGGCTTAAATCTTCTGAGCCAGACTTAAGACAAATGTCATTAGCAAGATGATGCTTAGATAAATTTAGGAGGTGAATAACCTAAGCTCATGTGGATAAGTGGGAGAATTGGCAGGAGCCTTGTGTGTGAGCCAGAAGCAGTCAGGTAATTGCAATTGGTGTCACTTCTGGAACCAGTCCAGAGAGTAAGCCTTTCTTAGCATCATCTTAATTCTTCCCAACTAAAAGAGTCAGAAACTTTGTGAAAATCTTTAACAATAGCAACCTTTAATCCTGGTGTGGTTTTCCTCAAGCAAATATTTCTTACACCTAGGAATCCAATGGCAATTTGGAAAAATGAGTTAAGGCAAAACCCCAAAACATAAAGCTTTCTTTATAAATGATATGTGTCAAGGGAAAGTAAAACAGTCTCATTTGCATACATCTTTTCCCAGATAGCTCAATTGACAGAATTCAGACAGGGGTTTGTTTGTTTATTTTTTCATATTTTTTTAACTATAAATGGACACAATGCCTTTATTTTATTAATTTATTTTTATGTGATGCTGAGGCTCCAATCAGTGCCTCACACATTCTAGGCAAGCACTCTACCACTGACCTCCAACTCCAGCCTGATAGGTTTTGTCTATCAGTAATACAGTGACTTATTCTTGCCATGAATTTAAAAAAAAAAAAAGAAAGAAAAAGAAAAAAGAAAATAAGTTTTAAGGAACTCCATATTCCTCCTGCTAAATATCACTAAACCACACTGAAAATTATGTGTAAAAGAAACCTAAGATGCCAACTGATGAAGAAAGGACAAAAAGCATATGTAATGACTTCAAGATCCAAAACACAACAAGGTGGAGCATTCCCCATATTTTCTTAGTGTCTTATCCCTGCTGCTAAAGAACTAACAAAAATCCAGAAACACAAACTGGTATAAACAATTAAAAAAAAAAAATAATACCAATACCAAGCCTGCTTTCCACAGTCAAAGGATGAGAAAATGGGCAACAAATTAAGACAGTATTTTTAGACAATAACTATTCAACCTAGGACAAATGCCATATGCAAAACTCTGGCTGCAAAGCCTTCCAGCTGCACTGTAACACACTGTCTCAAACCCTAACCAGGAATGAAGGAAATGAATCTGGGAATAAATCTAGGACCTGGAAGAAAAATCTTAGGAATCTGGGAAATTTATCCTTGTCAAAAATACCAAGTGTTTCATTGTGATGTCAGTGAAGATTACATGGGGAGCCTGGATATCTACCCCACTCAGCAGTAATGAGGGATACCATCCACTGCCCACAGATGGGATCAGGATGTCTTGGTGGACTTTCACCATAGTTCAATGATAGCAAGTGAAGACCCATCCTTCTGGTAATAATGTCACTGGAGAATGGTCAAGAGAGGAATCAGTGAAACTCTAGTGGGAAGTTGTAACTCTCACATGCTTGGTAGTAACAAATACTATTCCGCCTTCAGATATCAGTGGAATCTCAGTGAAGAATTTGTATTTCTATCCCAAACTACTGTTATTAAGGCAAAACCTCTCCATCTCCTGAGTGGACAGGGTCACCAGAAGACGTTAAACTGAAAGCCGAAAAAAGATTCACTGTAGCATGATACCTAAAATACACAGGTTTGCTTAAAAGAAAAAATATTCTGTTATACCAAAAACAGAAAAAAGAACTCAAAATGAATGAAAAAGACAATCAATAAATGCCATGTAGATGACAGAGATGTTAGAATTATCTGACATTTTAAAGCAGCCATTATAATAAAAATGTCTCAAAGCCAAGTACACATTTGAGATGAGTGAAAAGTAGAAGTCTCAGTAACAAAAGTCTTAGCAAGGAAATCAAGACATCAAATGATAAGAAGAATGGTATTAAAATTTTAGAAATGAAAAATATTATCAGACCTAAAAGATAATAAGTAGGTACAATAACAGAATGAAAGAAACAAAGAAAAATAATAGTAAAAAGAATGACATAATTTGAATAAAACATAAAATAGAGTGAGAAATAAGATTTGAGGGATTATAACAAAAAATCAAGTATTCATGTTGACAGAGTTCAAGATGTTAAGAAAGAGACAGATTTATAAAAGCACTTGAAAAATTAATGGCAAAAAAATCCTCAAATTATCCACATGTGAAAGGATACTGATTAGCCCAAGACATAGTCTATTCATTTATTCAAGAAATTGAGCACTAACCACACAAGATAAGCCCAAAGAAATCTATAACATGACATATCACATTCAAACTTTCAAAAACTAAAGACAAAGAAAAATTTTTGAAATCACCAAGAGAGAAATGACATGTTACTTATTAGAAGAAACTAAATTTATCACTGAGGCCAGAGGTAAATGACTCAGAATTTTTCAAGTGCTGAGAGGAAAAAGTACTGTAAACCTACAATCTTATATCTAAAGAACATATCTTTCAAGAAGGAAGGAGATAGAAAAGCATTATCAGAAGAAGAAAAATAAGATAATTTGCCACTTTTAGCCAAAAAGAAGGCTAAAAGAAAGTATTTAAATTTTTAAAAAAATGAAAAAAGAAAGAAAATCAGCCTGGGAAAAAATAATAATAATAAGCAAAAATATGGCTAAACACAATAAACTCCTCTTTTCAAACTCTTGTATTTTCAAACTTTGGTAATTGAAGCAACAATAAAGCTATGTGATACAGTTTAAAGTATATAGAGAAGGAAATATTAAGACAATTATGTAAAAATAATGAAAGGTAAAGAAATTTAAAAGGAAATAAGGCTTATATATTTTATTTAAATTGGTAAAATGAAACCAGTAAGTTATGAGAAGTTATGTATGTGTAATATAGTAACTAACAAACCACTAACAAAAGCTGTACACAGAGATCCAACCCCTAGATAAATCAAAATAAAACTATAAAAATCATTCAAAGAACATGTAGTAAGACAAAAGAAGAGAGAAATGAAAAAAAAAAAAAAAACAAACAACATAAAAAGCAAATGGGCATTGCAACCTTAACACATTAATTACACTAAATGTAAATGATCTAAATATTAAAGGTATTTGGAAGAGTGAATTAAAAACATGACCCAAACATTTTCTGTCAATTAGAAATTCAGTTCAAAGACAAGAATATAGTTGGTTTAAAACAAGATAATGTGAAAGGAAATGTCATGTAAAAATTAATTGGAAAAAACATATATGGCTATATTAACATCAGATAAAATAGACTTCAGAGCAAAGAAAGTCATCAGAGAAAGAGAATACCATTGTACAATGATTAAAGGGCTAATCTGCTAGGAACAAATAACACTACTAAACAGCTACAAAATATGCAAAGCAAAAACTGAAAAAACTGAAGCAGACATAAAAGAAAAAATCTTTAACCATAGTTGGAAACATCAACATCTTTATTGAGTGCCTACTATGTTCAAGGCACTCTGCTACACATTAAAAATACAATAGTGAAAAAACGAAGACATTGTCCTGACCCTCATGAAACTTATGCCTTATTAGGGAAAACACATGTCACCTAATTAGAAAATCATTTAACATATCAGGATTATAAATGTAACAAAGGGAATCTCTAAAATACTAAAATTGTAACCTCCTTTGCTTAAAAGGCCCTCTCTTAAATATCAACAATGGTTTGACAACTATGTAACTCCCAAGTGCTTGAATTTAATGGAAAATTCTTTGCTTTGGTTTCCCAGAGATTTTTTTTTTTTTAAATCCATGTGAGCCCTCATAGAATGCATATCTCACCCATAGCTGAAAGCAACCCACAAAGAGAAAAAGCGAGTTCTTCAAATGTCTTTAATACACCTGTTTTTCTCCGGTGACACAATGCACACTCAGTCCCTGCTGGGAGTCTTGCTGTACAGTGTGGACTGAGGTTGATGGGAACCCTAAGAGTACAAGATAAACATAAGCACACAATGAAGGGGTGCAGGGGTGCAGGGGTGCAAGCAAGACTTACCCCAGAGTGACAGAAAACATCAAGATAAGAAAATGAGATAACTTACCACAGTATAGATCTGATGCTTTCGTCTTTTAGCCAGGTCAATTATGTTTACTCCATTGTAGTAAAGGTTTTCAATACATCCATGGAAGTTTTTCTTTAAAAAGGTCCCAGGTTTTCCTGGTACTGGTATTCCTCCAAAACTAAGCTTTATAGTGAGAAAAATAAAAATCAACTCTTTAGTTATAAACTCTGAAGGAGTAGGGAAGGAAAGGAAGCAAGTGCATTCGGTAGATTCAATTGTATGTGTGAGTCAAGTGACTCAAATAATTATAGATGCCACTTGATTACACATTTAAAAGGATACTGATTAGCCCATGTAAAAATAACTGTAATTGCTTGCTTCTTGAGGGCTTATTTTACAAAACCATTTTCACTTCTTTTCTGAACCTTTTTAATACTAAATAAAACAGTAATTTACGGAAGGAGAAAAAAGAAAAGAAAAGAAAAACAGCATCTTTATATTTATCTCTTACACAAACATCTTAGAGAAAATGTCCATAGAAAGCCAAGGGACAAAGAAAACATAACTCTATTCAGCTGAGAGACCTACTTTAAAAGCCTGCATTATACCAAAAAACTTTAAGCACAAGGTTTTTCCCAAATTATTATCTGTGAACATATAAAACAGACAACAAAGCAAATGCCTTATACAGTTTGATAACTCAAATAAGAATCAGTTGAATGGATTCTTACTGAGTTGCCAATAGTGACACTTGTTAAGCATTTGTGATAAAAGGGGAAATGAGTGTCACTTTATAAAGTGCAAGAGTTGTAACTGGCTGTGAAGTGTGATGTCAGCAGAAAAAATTTGTGTACAGAATATAGATGTGGAGGAAGCACCGAAATGCTTACTCATGGTGGATTTGTCTGGAAATATTATGGAATGTTAATTTTCTTTATCACTTTATGTTCAGTAAATACTAATACAAATTATTTTAATGGATATATTATTTTTCAGAATTCTCATGAATACATATTTTCTACCATGTGAAAAAACAAAAGAGAACAGTTTCTATATTTACATTTATTCCAATGTCATTTAATGAGTTACCCAGTTTTTCTCCACTATTTTGAAATGTTGCCTTTAGCCTTGTACTTACTTGACATCCATATTTGAACCTCTTCCCTCTCTTGTACATGCGTACACACATGCATTCTCCTACTCTGAATACCTCCCCCTTGTGTGAAAAGAAGCTCTATACCAAGGATTGCTTCTAGATATTTATTTATTTTTCACAAGTTCCATACTATTGAAAATTGTTTCTTAATGAATTGCAAGAGGTGATAAGGATGACTAATCATTTCGCTTGCTTTTACTTATTGCTGCTTTACTTTTTTTAAATTCTTTTAAAAAAATATTTTTTACAGACTGCAATTTGATTCATTGTACACAAATGGGGTACATGATTTCATTTCCATGGTTGTACACAATGTAGATTCATACCATTTGTGTAATCATACATGTACGTAGGGTAATGATTTCTGTCTCATTCCACCATTTTTCATACCCCCTCCCTCTCATTTCCCTCTATGTAGTCTGAAGTTCCTACTTTCTTCTCTTATTCCTCACCCCAAAGTAATTGATAATGTCCTTCATTTTGTTTCACAATTTAATTTCAGAATTTTATTTGAAATAGTTTGTTGAAATTTTTATCGAGGACTCATTACTTCCATTAAAGCATTTATTCAGAGAAGAATGAATGTTTTAAAATACTTCATATTCCTCTCCAAGAACTCAGTACCTTTTTCTATTTTCAGAATATTTCAGATAAGGTCCTTCAACTAAGGTTGTTATTGTCTTTTCCTAGTTCATATATTCATCATTGAATTAATTCCTATGAATTTCATACTATTTAAAAATTCCATTATATGATTTTTTTCTAATTCACTAATATTTTATCATATAAATACCTATAGTTTTGAGATGCTGGTTCATTTTCCTAACAACATACTTTTGTATATACTTTCATAGCAAATCGTATACTTTTTAAAGATAATTTCTTTGTATTTATGAAGGGTACAATCTTATTACATTTACAAGCACATTTTTTTCCTTTTTCAAGTCTATTTTCTATATATTTTTCTTTATCACCATAACCAAAACTTTCTAAAATCTAGCCACAACTTTTTTAGAAATATTGAATAATAATAATGGTATGGAACCTTCTAAAACCAAATCAAAACTAAAGAAAACAAAAAAATCTTCAATTACCATAAACACCTAACTCTGATTCTGACTTTACTTTAGGGAAACATTCTTCTACTCCCAGTTTACAAAATTATTTGTTTGTTTGTTTTAAATGGAAAAGAACACTTTGTAGTATCCATTTTTTAAAAAAAAAGTTCATGGGAAGGAATTAAAGTATTTCATGTTTATTGCTGAATTGAATTACATTGTTAGATTGTGAATAAATAGATTCTCTCTTATTGAGTCATGTTTGTATATCATTTATTTTGTGATCACATTTTAACTAGCAAATGAATAAAAGCCTGGTTTTCTTTTTTCAAGTTTTTAGATCAAGTCTATATTTGTTTCTGAGAAAAGCTTTATTTTTCACTGTAAGAGTCCCTATGTCTTAGAAAATATTCTGGAAAACACAAAAAAATCATGAATAATTTTGTAAATTCCACAAATATTAAGAAATATTTCTTTAATAGCTTACAAAATTATCTTTCATTTTGATGTCTACCACCTTCTTCAATTTCTGAAAATATTAATGCTCTACTTCACTGTGTTGTGATTTGGGAAAAAAGCAAATACAGAACAAAATCTGAAAGGTAATAGAAAAAGAAAAAGCAAAAACAGTACTTAAAGTACTCATGGTAGAGAGGTTTTATTTGGAGACAAATAATAAGCAGGAGACTGTATATAACCTTTTGATTTTCTACTGCATTAAGGGAAGCAACTTTCTCCATCTAGTCTGGGTGGAGGATTTGGTGAGGAATTTATTGGGGACAGGAGTATTGTTGGGTTGTAGTGTGGAGACTTCTCTTTGCTTCTGAGAGATTGAAACTTGTGGAACATTGGGAAATGTGGAGAGAAATCATAAGACACATCTTGGAAATCCCAGAAAGTTACTCTGCCATGATTCCCAAAGCAGTGATGCTTGCAAGCCTATTAGAGCTACTTCAAGTGCAGCATGGCCTCAGAGTGAAAGAGCTGGAGAGAAAACAGATTAGCAGTGGTTTAAGGGGAGCTCCAATATAGGAAGGCCTTAGAGTTGTTTCCCACTGACCTGGTCACTCTAACTAGCATAGGCCTAAGAGAACAGGATTCAGGGGGAGCTATGAAAGTGCTAACCAGTGAATGTACAAAGGGCTGGTAGCACCACAGACCACGGCAGCAGAAGCTGACACTTGATTCTTAATATCCCAAACCAGGAGAGACTAGGTGATACAAATGGATGGAATACCTTCCTTGATGTAACACAATATCAATGCTATCCAGTTTGGTCTGCCCAGGAAATCTGAATATAATCCAGTGTTTGCACAATAATGCACACAAGTAGAAACAGACATTAACTAATTACTCAACAGAGTTTTTATTGCTATCAGGGTAAACAGAGGCTGATGAGCATGTCAGATCAAGTGAGAGAAAAGAAGCAAAATAGCATTTACGTGTATTTGAGTTTGAGTGCAAACTGATGTGTATATATGTTTTGCAACTGATTTATACTTTTTCATTTTTCAAGTAGAGATTTGCAGTTCTAATTGTACTATTGAATTATAGATGTAGTTCATTATCAGGTAAGTTACATTGGAAAAGTTTGCTTCACATATTGATGCATTTCTTTCCTATAAAATATTATTTTTCCTAAATATTTCACAAACACTTGGTATACAATATTAGTTCTATATTAGTTATTATACTTAATAGACCATTTACATTTATATTTTATCTGATTTATCAAGATTTGGTAATAAAAACTAAAATCTTGCTTACAATTATGTTTTTGTCCATCAAGTCATACATATAAGAGTCACTACTGTGTATGACTAGGATGACCAAATTATTGTACCCATTGTTTGCAAAAATTGAATATTGACTATTCTCAAGCTGTTCTGCTTGATTTAGTTGTACTCTGATTGACTGTCTCCCAACACTTGTTTTTCTCCTTGACTCTATCCATTAGTTCATTCATTTGGCTGCAACTCACAAAAAAGCAGTGTTAACCAAATATTTGCAGTATAAAAAATGTGCAGTTTAATTTTTTTGCATTTATTGAGGTTATATATGGTGCACATATATAGTTATAATAGTTGTTTTAAATAAGGGATCAAAAAGATAAGTTTACAATGATCTTTATCTTTTAATCTTAATTTTTCCTTTCATAAATACTGATTTTCTATCTCTTTTTTCTGTATGTTTGTTATAACTTCAACTTTAAACATTTTAAAATTTTCCTTCACCAATTTCATTGTTGAGGATTTTGCATTTCTATTCAGATTTTGGCATAGTTCATACGTGACGGGTATTGATGAACAGAGAGTATATTTGAGACTGCATAGTCCACATTAAGTGCCATATTTTTTGGTATATGGAAGACACAGCCAGAATCATGGCTTGCCTTAGATCATGGTTTCATCCATTGATTGGAGGCTTACAGTGGTCATAAACTTCCAAACAAAATTTGTCATATCTAAGCAATTATTTCTTGTTAGTATCAACCAAAAAATCTTTTATTTTAACTATTGTGTTAGCAACTCTCATAACCACTTCCAAAAATGATTCTACTTTCTGGGTATAAATTCAATTCCCTAAGTAGTTGTTGAATCTCGACTTTCTGTGAAGCATGAATCAAGACCCTGTGGTGGTATTGAGGGTAAATCATGCACTATCTCTTTCCTCTAGAAATGTAGGGCCTTTCCCAGTGAAAAATCCATCCTCCAACAGAATGATCAAAGGCAAGGTATGGTAAGAACACTAAGAAAAGACCAACTGCTACACAAAGTAGAGTTTTGGGAAATAAATGGGAAACATAACCATTGAGTTGGAGTTTGGAGAAAAACAGAATTTTGAGGCATACATTTAGGAACATAAACATCACATAAAAGCATATAGAGAAAAGCATGGAGGACAAAATAAAGGACACTCCCCACAATCCAGAAAACACTTTATTAGTGATCAAAGGAATAGGTAGGGATAGACTTTTAAGTTGTAAATAAAACTAGCAAGGTAACTGGCAAACAAGTAAACTACTTTGGCCCAATTTTCTCTGACGGGCCAACCCTATGTTCTCAACCTATTATTAAATTTTGCACCAGGGCTATATTCGGAACATTTTTTTTTTTCCATTATTGTTTCTCCTAGACCAAGTCAGATAAAATATGAGACCTCTGGTTCCTTTTTCCAAATAGATATCTTTTCGTAGATTCACAGACCTCAGGTATGCAGTCCAATTGGTCTAACACATTTTAAGACATTTTAAAATCTTTTTGTCTGAATGAATTTACTATATATACATATATATATTTTACTATATATAAATATGTACATTTACCTTTGGTCCTTTGGCCAGTCACTTCAGCCATGTACATTTCAATACTTGAGCAAGAATTAAATGGAGAAAGCCTCACTTCAGTATGCCCCCATTACTTAGGCAAAGAAGGTTCCTGGTGCATCCCTTGGTCATATTCTGCCTTGCAGGGAGATGAACAGAAAGCTGCTACCACCCTTCCAGACCAGGAACTTCCCAACAGCACACCAGCACTTCTGCCTCAACACATCTGAAACCACTTGAGGGTTTCCACTGACCTCTTCCCTCATCTGCCTTTCTGAGGGGTGTGACCAAGGGGCAGCTTTTTGTATTGCAGATAGAGCTGCAATACAATGGACCTGTGGGCTTTGCCCATGAAGGAATATTTACCAAGCTGGGGAGTAGAACATATTTAATTCAATAGTTTGTTAGCTTGATTTGTAACTCTTTAAATTTTTGGATTAAGGTACATAGTTCTCCATTTACACTATTGCATCAGGCTCTATGAGAATCCAAGAAGGTCCTGGATAACTGTATATTATTTTACTGATGATTATATTACTTGAGCCCAAATTTAACCAGTTTTCAAATGCTTATTTAGCCACATCCCCTTAGAAGGTGCAGGCTAATTAAATCATACTGCCATCTTTCTAATAGAAGCATATTAAACAAGAAGATACATTATCATTTGCTCCTCGATTTCATGTTAATAAAGACAATGATTTTTTTGTATAATACTGGTACTGAAAGATTCCCTTGACCATATTCAATGCAATTGGTTTCCTTTTAATGCACACTACCAGGAAGTCTTCATATCTCATTTCCTTGCTTTAAAACCTGAGGAAATGTAAATTTAGAAGGTCCACAACTCACAGTCATTTTAAATTGAGAACTAGAAGCAAAAGGAGGAAGCCCATAAAGTGATTTCAAACCTTATACACAGGCAGAGCCCAGAATCAGCTCCACAATCTGTGCCTGTGCCTCTGGGAACTGAATCTACCTCCTTAAGTGAGTCTGTCCAACCCATGGATTCTGGTTGAAGGACTGCAGACCTGGTCTCATATCCTGGCCTTAATGTTGGATGGGGCGGGGGTTATTGGACAATAGGGATTGTGGGACTTAACAATTTTGTACTGTCTTTTAGGTTTTTATGTAGGAGTTGATAATCTCCTTGATAGGGATTGTTGAGAGGTTAAACAAAAATCGCAACTGCCACACATAATAGGAATGATTTTCTTTTTCATTTTTCCTTTGTCATTTCCTTATTTTATTTTCTTCAGTTTTCTTCTTCACCTTGATGTCCTCCTGTGTGTTAGCCTTACAACTGAGTTTCCAAAGAAAGAAAGAATCGATAACAATTATACTCTTTCGTGATCTTGAAAACAGTTTCCCTAGTGATCTGTAGTTATTTTGATCACCAAATCAACAGTTTTATGATGTCCATTCAGTCCTTAATCATGCCATAGTTGTAAAAGAAGTGTCCTTTAGGCCATGCCAAGCAGTGGTAAGGCAGCAGCAAAGGTGGCATCTGAGCATGGGAGGAAAAGTAGGTCTCGGATTGATATTATTTGTGATTCGCATAAAAACATTCATTTATTCAACAAATGTTTACATACTGTGTTTTCTACACCAGTCACAATTCTACAGAAATAAATCAAAGCAAAAAAGAAAAATCTTGGTCATTTTAATGAGGCCTTTTTAATGAGTTGTGGGGAGGACAAGATAGACAACACAAAAAAGAGTAAAGTAAATTTAATTATGGATTGCAAAGCAATGTAGTTTTGAAAGAAAACTGTGATATAAAGTAGCATGTGGTGTTAAAAACAAATATAAGACCATTTCTTAAATCATGCATTAGTTTTGTTGCCTCAGCTTCTTAAAATATTCCTTTTTTGCATGTGATACCAAAGGTTGAAGGAGAGTATATAGTAAGAAAAAATTCTTCCTGTTTTATTCCACTCTTTGAGATTCTGTCTTACCAGTCTCTTTAGCATCCTTCAAATTTTTTCTGTTTACACATGTTTTCAAGTTTATGTAATCTCTATTTTTAAACATACACTATTTATATTGTACTACACATTGATTTTTCTTTTGTACTTTTTTCCTTTTTACATTTTTCATGAAATATTTATTTTCTAAGACTAGAAAAATTTTTTCTAGTAAGGAAATTCTATTTTTTTTTTAATTGGTGCATTATTGATTTTTCTTCTCATTGAACAATTAATACTAAGACTTTCCAAATCAGAACATATGGGACTGTCTGTGTCATGAATGAGTGCTGCTCTTGTACAGGTCTGTCAAGCATCCTCACATGAAGTGAACTCAAGGCCAACATCTGACTAATCACCTGGTAAAGATTCAAGCCAATCCCAAAAACCAAAGGCTGAATGTTCCCTTATAAGTGTATGATGATATATAAAGGGGTGGATGGTGGGGGGTGAGAGAAGAATGGAGGAACTTTAGATTACGTAGAGGAAAGGAGAGGGCAAGGGGTATGAAAATGGTGGAATGAGACAGATATCACTACCCTATGTACATGTATGATTACGTGAATGGTGTGAATCTACATTATGCACAACCATAGAAACGAAAAGTTGTATCCATTTGTGTACAATGAATCAAGATTCAGTCTGTAAAAATAAAAAGAAAATTTAAAAGATACAAGAATCATTTTTAGATTGACAGTTTTCAATTTGCACAGACAACAATAAAACAAGACACAACCTTTGCAGTTGTCTTGGTTCCTGTTCCACACACCTAAAATAATGGTCCCTAAAGAAAATGGGATAGATGACCATCATATAAGCTTGGATTTCCATTCCTCAGCAGCCATTTGTAGGTCACAGTTTAAACAAGTTTATATGATGCAGGTTTATTCTGGGAGGACGGGGCGAAAATCTTACACCTTATCATAATGGGGAGGTTATTAGAAACTATCCCATAACAGTCTGCCTGGGATAAGGAGACAAGTGGAAAAGTGTTTCTGGGCAGATCCTCCCCAGCTTTTCATGTCTCAGTTGGACCACAGAACAACTTGTCAAAACTTAGATGAAGCCTGATATGAACTTGAGGCTGTGTCACCTATGTGGACAGTGCAAGGTCATGTAGCACTGAAGAGCTGCTCTTCTGCTGAGATTTCATAATATGTCATCAATTACTTTTAAAGGATTTTGGGGAAATTTTCTATTTATATTACTCCTAGCACATAACCTATTGCACACATTAGTTGATAATTGTAGGAAAATTGCTAGAAACAAAGTTGTAGTGAAAGAAAATTTATCCCAATTTTGAATGATATTATCCTTTTTTAAATATTACATTAATTATTAAGCTAATAACAATATATAATATTGTTTTGGTATCTTCATATCCATGCCATTGTGGCAGATTATAAAGTGTTGGTCTTTGTAATTTAAAAAAAAATTGTTATTTTTTCTAATTAGTTGTATTTAACAGAAGAATGCATTTATACATTTTAATAGATCATACATGAATAGAGTGTAATCTCTCATTTTTCTGATTATATGTATTGTAGGATCACATCAGTCATGCAGTCATATATGTACAAGAGATAGGAGCATGAATTGACATTTCTTCCTGTTTTTCTTTCTTTTTTAATAATTAGTGAGTTTGATCATCCTTTTGTACACATGAAAGTCATTTTTTAACTCACGTTCTTTTCCTGTTTTTCAGTGGGATATGTGTTTCAAAAATGTAGGGAGGTTTGTTTATTAATAATAGTATAATATTTTTTGAAGTACGTTTTCTAGTTATTTGGTGGAGTGTGGTATTAATAAACATACAGCTTTTATGAAAGCATAAGTTATTTATTTCTCATTTTATATAGACAAAATTTTTCATGTATTTATTTCAAGGTTCCTGAAATCTACATCATACTTAGAAAGACCTTTTAGATTATGAAAATATATCTGTTACGGTTTGAATGTGAAGTGTTCCCCCCAAACTCATGTGTAAGACAATTAAGACGGTTCAGAGGAGAAATGATTGGATTTTGAAAGTCTTAACCTAGTCAGTAAATTAAACCCTAATAGGATTAACTGGGTGGTAACTGGAGTCAGGTAGGGTGTGGCTGGAGGAGTGGGAATTTGGGTGTGGCTTTGGGATATATATATATATATTTGTATCTGGTGAGTCGAGACTCTCTCTCCTCTTTCTGATGATGCAAGCTGCTTCCCTCTGCCACCCTCTTCCATCATGATGTTCTGACTCACCTCATGCCCTGAGGAATGGATCTGGCCTCCTATGGACTAAGATCTCTGAAACCTTGAGCTCTCAAATAAACCTTTACTCCTTTATAATTGTCCTGGTCAGATCATTTAGTCACAGCAGTGAAAAGGCTGACTAAAATAATATCTCATTTTTAAAAACCTTCAATTTCATTTTTGAAGATATACCACACATGTATTTTTAAATATGTAAGGATCTTAATCTAGTTTTTGGGTTTTGTATATGTGTTTTAAACTAAGAAATTTTATTAAAATATATTTTGTATTTTATCAAATGCTTACTGGTATTCATAGAATGGAAACATGTAGATCATTTGTTTTAAAAACAAGTTTTTAGAGTTTGGGTACTTATAGCAATGCAAAACAGGGCCACCTAGTGCTATTAAAAGGAAAGGACTTTTTCAATTACAGGGGTATCGAGGTATCAGGACCTAAAAATATGTCTTCTCTAAAGCCCTTCTGCTTCAGGCTCAAAGAAAAGTAACTGCTATGGTTTCTCTCACAGCATTGAGAAAAGTCACATGGGTTAAGTGATGTGAACAAGGAAGACATTCCAGTGGAAAATACAGAATCTACATCCTTTTTCTCCTTATCTTTTTGACAGAGGTCTCCATAAGCCCTTGTCTGTGTTCACCTTCTAGGTTGGAAGAGAAGCAATCTCATGTCTTACCATGGCAAATACAAGGCTAGTTGCCTCATAGCAAGTTATCATATCACTTGATTGACCTCCATACCATAGTCTAAGATGAAGAACGGGGACCACTGTACTTTCTTTGTCAAATACTACACCATTTTATGATAAAATCTGAAAAGGAACATAGGTTTGTATCATATAGTTAGCCTTGACATAAAATTGGATAGAGGACAGCTCTACAATAGGAGGACATGGTCTGAGGATGGGTCATTGGAACCTGAGGATATGAATTCAGTCATCTTTCTAGCTGGCCTCATGTATGCACAGATGGGCTCATGGCAGAAGCCAAATCTCATCAATAGATAGCTCTGCAATGAAGCAGATCTTAGATTTAAATATCTTGTCTAGCTCTGTTCTTTCCAACCAGAGTAACCAGAGTTGTGTGTTTGCATTTCCCTGTTTAACACAACTATATGGAATAGTGGTAAATAGAACATGGCCCTCTCTTCCCTGTGCTCTCTCTTCTTCACATACCCTTTCAAGTGCATCTTCAAAGCTAGAGACTTTTCTGAACACATAATTCTTGTTTTCCAGTACAGTCAGCGTCTCCCAATGCTATAACAGTCAATCTGTCTTCTTTTATGATCATTATAGAAACCTGGCTACACAATCTAGGAAAGGACTGCATCCCCTGAAGCAGAGGTTGCTTGGGAAGAACGTTTCAAGGTGTTTCTTTCCTGGGAAGTATTTTTTATAAGGCATCAAGACATCAACACATGCCCTGAAGAAATTGGATCCAATTTTATAAATTGAGTGACATCATTGGATTTCATTTCCCAGAATGCTGACATTCATTTCAATGTCACTCAGCTGTGATCTCATACAGATTCTATACACAAGAGATCATAGGTAAACAGAGGCTTGCAAGTCAATGAAGTCAGGCCGTGGTGAAAGTTAGAACCATCCGCTTAGACATGAGAGGGAAAGTATTTGAGGGAGTTGATAAGACTGAGTGATAATTTTGGTTTTGTTTTGTTTTGTTTTGTTTTGTTATTGTTGTTTTCAAATTCATAAAAGACCTCTCTTTGCTTTGTGGTAATTTTAATATAGTGTGTTCACTATGCTCTCTTTGTGCTTTCAATCAATTAAGCAACTTGACAAAGAAGAGCAATGGATATTCAGAGACTTCCAATTTTCAACAACTCAAAAATATCATTCCAGCATCTAGCATTCTGAGTCAAAGAATGACAATTTCTCTTTTGAAGTTAATGAATGGCATACCTTATCAACATTATACTAAAGTAAATTTAGGATCAAAAGAAGAGATTTTTCTTTAAGTTTATAATGGTTATTGAAAAAAGCAGGCCAGCTCTTAATTTTTCAAGTACCGATCTCCATCTCCACTGTTGTGTTATTTACTCGACTAGTGACTGAAATTGTCTCTCCACAAGGTTTCCTACTCTCTGTTCAGGAGCACCTTCCTTCCACCCACCTGCAAACCCAAGCTACACATAACATTCAGGAAGACTACTCTGAGACAGTGGTTCTGAGGTGTCAGGAAACTTCAGGATTCCCTGGAGGACTTCTAAGCAAACTTCTGAGTCCTTTACCAGGGTTTTTGATTCAGTGAAAAAGGGAGGGACCTGAGTATGTTCACTTCCAACAAGTTTCCAGTGGTTGCTGATTGGACTGGCCCTGAATTGGTCCATTTAGAATTATTAGTCTAAAACATGAAATTGGAGCTGGGGCTGAGGCTCAGCAGTGGAGCACTTGCCTTGCATGTGTGAGGCACTGGGTTCAAGTCTCAACACCACATAAAAATAAATAAATAAAATAAAGATATTGTGTTTATCTACAACTAAAAGTATTTTAAAATAAATAAAGAAATAAAACGTGAAATTGGCAGTGTTACCACCCTGCAAAAGTGGTTCTTTATTCTCAATAATTTAAGTTCACTAACAAGGCTCACATGTCCCTTCACCACCCCATGCTTGCCTAATCTTAAGATTTATCTCTCACTATCCTCTGCCTTAATCGGAGAATTGATAAGTGTTTGACAACTGGATGTCCAGGGTGGGTCATTGACGCACGCAGAGATATGTACAAATGCGTGTGTGTATAAAGATATAAGATCATTCTCTTATAAGCAATGTGCAACACACAATTTATAAATACACCATACAGTAAGTTTTATCATTAAGTTTCATCTAATTGGTTTATTTTTTAATTGGTTGATTTTTATATACTTTTTTTTTTACTCTTTAGTCTGCAGTCACATATGGTATCTCTCTCTTACATATTCTTTATTTTTTTGTACAAGTCTTTAAACATGTAAAAATTAGTCCCAAAGGTGTCATAGTAAAATAGTCTTAATGTCAGAGTTTGCTGACCCCTGGTTTAGACAATTCACAAAACAGTGACTCAAACCTTGATTCATTGTATTTGATAGTATAAATTTTTCCTCCATTGTACATGTCAAAAGCTATTAGAGGGAAATCATCGAACATGGAATTGGAAAGAGATCTGCTGTAGCAACCTAATTCAGAGTAGTTTTACTACATCAACAGAATATTTATAAAAAACTTAAACAGTTCTTGTAGATAGGTGATGGATAGATCAACAGTTATATGGCAAAATATTCAGAAATTAATGATTTATTTCCTTTTACAATATTTAACTTAATTGTCAGTTTATGCAACTTAACTTTTAATGATTGTATTTACTGGCCAACTCACAGAATCTCTGACAAGCTAATGTTTGTCCCTCATGAATTGAATTGACTCCACCAACCCCTATTGGCTTATTGTTCTAAATTCCACAAATACTGGGCAGGACTGATAGCTTTTCATGCTCTGTACCCTGGTGTGCCTTTCGGACCTTCTACATGGGGTTAAATTGATTCTCCCAGGATTCAGCACTGTCTCCTGCTGGGAGGTTTCTGCCAATTCTAGGCTGACTTCAATATTCTCTCAGTGTCCAGGACTTCCCGCCCCTTTAGTTTCCACCTCCTTGTTCTCTATTGGTTTATGTTGAGTAATAGACTGTAAACTTCTCCAGTGCAAGGACTTGGACTCAGTCACCCCTGAGCCCACCATCAAGCCTGTAAGGTTACAATAGCCACTTCTTGAACTGTGCTACAAGCAAAACAGCTACTTCTTGGTTACCACATTTCAGAGCTCTGTGCAATCTCTTTTGCAGTGTTCATCCAGTGCATTTCACTTTGGCTCTTCTACAAGGGAACAGGGAAGAAATAGCTTTCCTTGCATATTAGTCAAATGTCTGCACTGGAATGAATGTAAAGGCTAATGATTTTAGTCCAGATTTTAGACTCCTGGAGATCTTATTTTTAATTTCTATGTTTAATTTCTATTGACCCAGCTAAATTGAAGTTGTTTTAATTGAAGTTGAAGAATGACTATGTTTAATCAAGGGACTTGACAATAACACAGAAAGGTTACAAGTGTGCAATCACATACATGCGCATGCACATACACACACAGTAATAGGGAAATCAGCAGAGTTTAGCACACACAGTTAGCTGGTAGCTCACTGGCAACCTCCACTACCACCTCACTGGTCAGATTCTTGTATTCCTCTCCTTGTAATCTGTCTACATAGATAGAGGGGAGGTAAATCCCAGGGTGAGATTCCTCAGTGCCCTCTGAATGGCTCTGTTTACTGATTTTCTTACTCCTCTTGAGAAAATGACCTACAGATGTACAGGAAGAATCAACTCACCTCATAATCAATGTCCAGGGCATCTGCCTCACCCTTGGTCCGGAAGTGCTGTGTGTGTTTGTCCACTGTGAAGTTCACCTGCTTGCCCACCCGCTCAATGAGGACCCAATGCCAGTGCTGATCATCCAGGAGGCTGCCCAGGATGGCTGAGGGCGGGCCACTGCTGAGTCGAACTTTACTGTCATCTGTGAAGAAGGAAGAAGGGAGGATGGCATCTCTTTCTGAGAGTAGCTTGGAATACTAAAACCTTCTGTGAACCCGACCCCACACTCTCTACCCTAGAAGTAAAGAGCGACTGCATTTTGACAAATCTACAACTGTGCAGGGCTTGCGAAGGAGTAACAGCCTTTGCCCACAGATTCTAAGACTGAATTCTAACTCAAACCACACACACCTTGCTTTCAGACATGAATGTTTCCATGACTGGAACCTTTAAATAGTAAAAAGAACTCTATATCTTAATGGCCTCAAAAATGAAATTGGAAATAG
Organism: Sciurus vulgaris; assembly: GCF_902686455.1. Classification (NCBI taxonomy): domain Eukaryota; kingdom Metazoa; phylum Chordata; class Mammalia; order Rodentia; family Sciuridae; genus Sciurus; species Sciurus vulgaris. Next base: position 77,114,222 of record NC_136463.1, read on the forward strand.
GGTTTCAGTTTTCAGAAATAATACACATTGTTTGAGTTGGAGAATCTTTTGAGTGGAGAAAGCAGATCATGAACCAGGCTTGGGAGGGAGGGAGAACTTGGGAAGACTGAAGGGGGCTCAGTGGTGCATCAAGTTAGATAAGTCTGTGGACAGAGGAAAGGGTGAGGAGCTAATCATACTAGCTGCCACCCTCCAGTGCCCACTTGTATGCATAGTAGTTAAGTAGGAAGCTAATACCTCCAACTTCAATTGTGTAATGGAAAATTATTATCCACATTTTACAAATAAGGAATTTGAGGCTCAGCCAGGTAAGCAAGGACACCTCAGAAGTGCAGTGAGAATTTGAAGCCATTTCTGTTTTGATCACAGGTAGTGATCATGGCACAGATCTTATGTGTCAATAAGACCACAACACCGCCTGTGGGGTGATGTGGGAGATTCAGGTATAGAGTAATTTCTCTCTCAAGTTGGCCTGCTTTCCCTTCCCCTTCTCCCACCTCCAGTTTTATAGAAGTCTTTCCACCAAATAGATCACAACTACCACCATCCATAGCCCCATGCCCCTGACAGATTTGATTTCAACCTTAGCAAAATAAACAGCTAAATATAAATAATATTTACTTGTATATAGGTTTTCAAATTTGAAAATATTTTACTTGTTCTGTCTTCTTAGGAAATAAAAACTGTGTCTCTCCTCTCCTGTGACATGTGTTTTCTCAGCACAACAGCAACAGCCTGTTCAACAGTATGACATTAAGGGGGCAGGAGCTGCCATCTCCCTGTAGGCTGTTTACTCCCACCTCCAGTATGGCCCAAAGGCACTGCTTTCCTCACTGAAGAACACTTTGTTGCTTCATTATAGGAGTGCGGGTGGGGACACCAAACTTATCATAATTGGAAAATGAGAGCTGGTGAATTAGTACCAAGCTCTGTCTTGTTGGTTTGTTTATTTGTTCCACAGCTTTTGAGATTTCACCATTTAATAGATTATGCTGATGAATGAATAGATATTTGTGTTTCCTTTCTCCTTCCATCCCCTCCAAAGGTATTATAAACTACCTGTGCTGGTCACAGTGCAGCTGATCTATAAAGGAGATACAGAATTAAAAAGGTGTACTGCCCTCTCTAAAGGTCTTAGTGTGGAGACCTTCAAAAGATACATCTGTAAAAAGTGTCCTTGACAATCATCAAGACTATAAATAATAATAAACACTAGAGACACTATTGGTAAATTAATACAACCACTGTGAAAAACAGTATGGAGTTTCCTCAAAACACTAGGAATGGAGCCACCATATGACTTATATGCCTTCTCAATGTTTATCCCAAAGACCTGAAGTCAGCATACTGTAATGATACATGCACACCCATATTGATAGCAGCACAATTCACAACAGCCAAGCTATAGAACCAGTCTTGGTGTCTATCAACAGATGAATGGATCAGAAAGATGTTGTATACATATACAATGAAATTTTACTTAGCCCTCAAGAAGAATGAAGTTTTGTCATTTGCAGAAAAATGAATGGGACTAGAGAGTACTATGTTAAAACAGTATCAGCCAGACTTAGAAAGTGAAGAGCCATGTTTTTTTACTTATACGTGGAAGATACAGAGAATAAAAGAAGAATAAAGCAAAACAAAAGTATGGGGAGCGAGGATCTCTTGATATTAGAAGGGATCGGTAGAGTAGAAGAAGGAGACCTGGTAGAGGAAGAAGTGAGGGAAAAAGAAGGTAGGGGATTATGAAATTGATCAAATTTTGTTATGTTCACATATGAATATGTCAGAATGAATCTCATTCTTATGTATAATTAAAATGACCTAATGAAATATATTTTAAAGTGTCCTGGAGATAAACAATATTTGGTGGAAAGAGTTATGAAAATATAGCCTGAAAATCTGGGAAGGCCTCCTTACAGAGCAGCAATGAGTGGAGTTCAGGACAGAAGAAAAAGCCTTGTTACCCAGCCAAGAAAAGCATATGCCAACACTCAAGAGTCATAAGAAAGTGAGAGAACTATCTTAGCAGCCGAGTGTCAAAGGTAGCTGGAAGACCTAGAACCCATGATCTAAGACTTTGTGCAATAAGTTGAATAGTTTATATTGTATCTCTAAGGAATGGGAACATGGACAAAGTAGTAAATCAGAGATTATTAGTCCATCTTAACATTGAGGAAAGGTTTTTTTTTTTTTTTTAATATGCTTTTTAGTTGTAAATGAACACAATACCTTTATTGTATTTATATGTGGTGAAAGGTTATTTTGGCAGTTGTTTGAGAATTTGATTCTTGCTGTCAAGTTGTCCTCTGTTAATGCTATTTACACTCTTGAATGGTAAGTATGAGAATTCTTTCACCATAAGCTTCCCAACAAATTAGATGCTAGCTAAAAAATTTTGCCTCTCTGATAGGTAAAACAATGATATTTCTAATTTTCACATACATTTTTCTTAATATGAATAAAGTTGAAAATCTTTTCATTCTTGTTTTCTCTTCTGTGAACTGTCTCCTCCTATCTCATGTTTATTTATTTTTCTATCAGTTTATATTTAGCCTGCTGTCTGTAATAAGAATGTTGGCAACACCTTTTTGTTGTCCCTATTTATTCTATTTTGGATGTTGCTTCTGTTTTTGGTTGTTTATTCATTTTATTCACGGCTGACATATTTTTGTGTTAAAAGTCCATCATTTTTCTTTTCTTTTATGGTTTCTGGATTCATGTTACAGCGTAAAAGATTTTCCCTATTTCAAGAACACTGTAGAATTTTCCCAAATTTTCTTCTACTTCCATTTGAAATTTATTTTGTTATATGGCATAAGGCACAGTTCTAGTTTATTTTATGTTTTTAGATGATTACTTGTTTTATTTTTTTTCTTTTATTGTAAACAAATGGGATACATGTTGTTTCTCTGTTTGTACATGGCATAAAGGCATACCATTTGTGTAATCATAAATTTACATAGAGTAATGTTGTTTGATTCATTCTGTTATTTTTCCCTTCCCCCCACCCCTCCCACCCCTCTTTGCCCTCTATACAGTCCTTCCTTCCTCCATACTTGCCCCCCTCCCTAACCCTAATTCTAACCCTAACACTAACCCTTCCCTCCCCCCATTATGTGTCATCATCCACTTATTAGCGATATCATTCTTCCTTTGGCTTTTTGAGATTGGCTTATCTCACTTAGCATGATACTCTCCAATTTCATCCATTTGCCTGCAAATGCCATAATTTTATCATTCTTTATGGCTGAGTAATATTCCATTGTATATATATACCACAGTTTCTTTATCCACTCATCAATTGAAGGGCATCTCGGTTGGTTCCACAGTCTGGCTATTGTGAATTGAGCAGCTATGAACATTGATGTGGCTGTATCTCTGTAGTATGCTGATTTTAAGTCCTTTGGGTATAGGCCAAGGAGTGGGATAGCTGGGTCAAATGGAGGGTCCATTCCAAGTTTTCTAAGGAATCTCCACACTGCTTTCCAGAGTGGCTGCACTAATTTGCAGTCCCACCAGCAATGTATGAGTGTACCTTTCTTCCCACATCCTCGCCAACACCTGTTGTTGCTCCTATTCTTGATAATCGCCATTCTAGTTGGGGTGAGATGGAATCTTAGGGTGGTTTTGATTTGCATTTCTCTTATTACTAGAGATGTTGAACATTTTTCCATGTGTTTGTTGATTGCTTGTAGATCTTCTTCTGTGAAGTGTCTATTCATTTCCTTAGCCCATTTGTCGACTGGATTATTTGAATTCTTGGAGTAGAGTTTTTTGAGTTCTTTATAGATTCTGGAGATTAGTGCTCTATCTGAAGTATGATTGGCAAAGATATTCTCCTACTCTGTAGGCTCTTTCTTCGCATTGCTGATAGTTTCCTTTGCTGAAAGAAAGCTTTTTAGTTTGAATCTATCCCAGTTATTGATTCTTGCTTTTATTTCTTGTGCTATGGGAGTCCTGTTAAGGAAGTCTGGTCCTAAGCCGACATGTTGAAGATCTGGATCTACTTTTTCTTCTATAATCTGCAGGGTGTCTGGTCTGATTCCGAGGTCCTTAATCCATTTTGAGTTTAGTTTCATGCATGGTGAGAGATATGGGTTTAGTTTCATTCTGTTGCTGGGAGAATTGGAAATCCATATGCAACAGAATGATTACTTGTTTTAAATATACTACTTTGAATTTCCTTTGCGATTATTTAAGGAAATGTGCATTAGATGTATAACTTTAAAATGTAAGGAGAAAGCAGCTAGGTCAGATGAGTGGTTTGGTAGGTTGATGAGATTAAGTTTCTCTCTACACATAGATTGAGATCTTTAAATCCTGAAACTTCAAGTAGTAAGTTTTAAGTTGGTTGTTGCCACCACAGGCTTCTTGCATCCATTGCTATCATGGTCACTATCCTGTGAATCTGGTCTGTGGGAAGGGGAGCCAGCATCTATAGTCCCACCCTCATTTTTCCCAAGGTCTCAGTTCATCCTTTCCTCTCCAATGTCCTAACCTATACTCAGAAAGTAGAATTACCATCATTCCAACCAATAATTCTTCTCCCCGTATTTTTTTTAACATTTTAGGGGAATAAAAGTACACATCTTAAATAAATGATGACTTATTCCTTACTGCATTTAATGAAACCATAAACATTAATTAACACACTTATCATTTCATGTAATGTAGCTCATGAAATTTTATGAATACATAAAGCAATTCATTGATTTTTTCCCTTAAAAGCAGGTTATCATTTCTCCTTGTTTATCTTGTTCATTTATTTATTCGATAATTTTACTGCCTGGAGATAAAGCAAAATTGAATCCCATTAGTATTTTGGAATAACATGTTAATAAGTATTGAGGAACATTAAAAAATATTTATGACTTTTCATCTAGTCATTCACTTTCTGGAAATATATCTTAAGAAAACATTGAAATGGGGTAAAGAAAATTTTAAATGGTGAGTGATTTAAAAACTGGAGATAATGTCCAATAATTTGGAAAGAGGAACAAAATGTCTTATATAAAGCTAGAATCACCAAATAGACTTTAATATAGCCAACAAGTAATGTTTATGAAGTATTTATATCATGTTAAAATATACTTAGTGAATACCCTTTTTAATAAAATAAACTATAACACTTAATAAATAAAAGGTTTAATAATTTATACTTTGCTGATTTAAAATATATAGAATTAGAACAAAACATGATAAATATAACCTAAACACAGCTATAGAAAAGGCACAAAAAAGTATTATGAGCAGATATAATTCAATAACACATTTACCACAGTGCATTTTTTTCTTTTATATTTTAGATTGAGCATAAGTAGTTTTGATAATGGGAAAAATGAATCTCATTAAAAACAAAATCTTCACTCTGCACAGCTGCTTCATTTAAAACAATGCATCGGTGATATATAAATTATTGAATATCTCCTGAATTGCAAGTTAATTTATTTTTCCTAGTGCTAGGGATTGAACTCAGGGTCTTAAGCTTGCTAGGTAGATGCTCTACCACTGAACTGCATGCATAGCCCACAATGTGCTTTCTAATTAACCAAGAAAGAGAAAACAGAAATGAATTTAATTCTCCCTCTCCTCTAGGTATTCCACACTAAAACCTAGATATTTTGTATTAAAACAAGTGAAGTGAATGTTGGTTTGCTTAAACAATTGGGAAAACAGAATTTCTGCAAATCATTGAGAAGGGCTGGAAACATCTAGAAATATTCATTATTACAAATTATAAAAAAAATTTAATTCTCAGGAAATGATTACATTTTTCATCTTGGACTATCGATTTGAAGTTTTATCTTAGTGGCACTTGAGTTTCCGTTACTTAGTTTTAACTAGTTTCCAGTTTATTAAAGCAGTATTAAAACTTTTCATGGGTAATTGTGAAGGACAAAAGAGATAAAATCATGAAGAAGGTAACTTTTGGGCCCGAAACATAAGGAAAAATTATTCCAATTAAATAAAAACTTGGTTTGAGATATAATTAAAATGAATTGATAAAAGAACTCTCTAAGGCCCCTAAGCAACATAACAATTGTATATAAAATTTGAAATGATTGCAATTTTAAGTTTATCTTTTATTTGGCCCCTCCCCACAAAAAGCTGTGGATAGACACGTCAGTGCCCTCACTTTCCTTAGGACTCACATTTTCTTTTTTAATTAAGGGTATCATATAGCACTCTTTTCACCTAGATTCATTGTTTTATTAAATATTCTTGTCTAGACTTATCTTAACAGTTTATACATGAATGCCACGTTAACTTTCCTTGACTGTGAATTTCAGAAAGCCTGATAAAAAGGGGATGAGAACCCTTATTTAGATGGCATTTTGGCCAAAGTTGTTCTTGGCAGGGGATTCATTTGCTTTGATGAAACAGGTGGTCATTCACGTGAAGTTCCCTGTGCCTGCCTCTACAGGGCCTTTGGAATTGTCCCTCCCACCTTTGACTTGTCAGATTATCAATACTGATATTTGCTTGTACTTATTAAGCATCTCCCATAAGGTATACTTCGCATACAGTGTTTCAATTATTCCTGATCACAACTCTGTCAACAGGCCTGTCTCCAAAAAGTCACACGCCTTACCAAGGAAACAAAGAATTAGAGTTACAACCAGCTTCATCTGATTTCAAAGTTAATATTCTCACCACTACTCTTACTGAAAAAAATGATTCTCACATTTTCCCTGATTGCCTGTATTCTTACTATCTGCACTCCACTGCACAAACATTGTACGCTATGCTGCTTGGTAGAAATGCAGGCTCTCCGAAAATACTTGGATGGATTGTAAAGCCAACAGTTATGGCAGATGGAAAGGGGGTCATATAGAAGGGGAGGGCCATGATAGAGAGTGAGAAGGCAAATTTGATCTCCATAGACTACACAGATCCAGAAAGTCACCCCTATACCCCTGCTTGATTGTATGCAAGACTCATGAGCAGTCTTCTAAGGACCCAAGTCAGACCACTGAAGTAAAAAGAAACTAACAGGAAACAAGCCACTCCAGTGATCCTGACCTTCAAATCAGGCAAATCTCTGTATACCAATAAAACAATGAAATCCATGACTTTTTAATGAATAAAAATACTTTAGAGGTTTAGGAGTCATTCAACTCTGAATCCTCATTTATATTATTCTCTGTGGCTTTGTTACCTTAGGAAAGTGTTATCTTAACATGCTCATGTTATATGGTTTTTAATGATTCATAGTTACTTCAGTTTATATAAATACTACAGAGTTAGAAGTAGAAATAATTATTTTACTAGGCTCATACTTGCAAACTCAGCTCAGGCCCTGACTTAATGCATGTGTTCAACCTCTTCTTTTTACATAAATGACAGAAATGTGGCACAACTCCTCTCACTGACACTTGGCAATGCCAGTCTCCCTCCCCTCTTTATCATCAAATCTCCAGATAACTCAAAGTTAATCTTGGATACCAATATCCCATCCTGAACACTCTTCTCACAATCTGACTCAAGAATATAGACTCCTTGGTACTTAAGATATAATTGTTTTATGGTGGTTTATAGATTGGGCAAGGTCTATAGCTATGCAGCAGTGTGATTTTAAGTAACTAACTGTAGTTACTTAATGAATTTAGACATAATGTGTAGAATTGCCTTGTAATTTCTAAATTTAATTTTATTTGTTCTAATTAGTTATACGTGACAGCAGAATGCATTTATGCATTTTGAAAAATCATAAGTGGAGTATAATTTAAATAAAATATATGTGTATACATATTTATATATAATGTCATATATAATGTTTATGTATACATATAGGTGTGAGAATATGTGCATGTATGTAAACACATATGGAATGTTTAATACAGAGCAAGATTATGGGCTTTTAAAAAAATGGCAATCAGAAAAATTATCTTCCAGGAAATATGATGAACATTCCATAAATATGTGTGAGCTGGCTCATTAAAATGACTGAATATCAAAAGAGCTGAAGTAAGTGTTCATTTGACCCTTTGGAGGCTGTGAAAGATCACCGAGATCTCAATGAGCTGATCATGCAATTGAGGGATTCAGTCTCCAATTGTTGCACTTGGCCCCCAAAGGACATCAGGTCTGCATGTGTTTATTCTATTCCAGCTGTTCATATTAGGGATCGCCCAAACAGTCTGCTTCAGTTCAAAGGCAATACGTTCTTGTAAGGATGAGTGACCTGAGTGTACTATTGATGTCTTGTTTAGTTCTTACAACAGTTCACCAGTCACATAATTCTTGTGCTCTTTGATTCTCCACCTGCCTGTGTGGGTTCTGGCCATTGTCATTCTGTAGAGGGCGGATTGCCATGGGCAAGCTGAATAAGATGTGCAAAAACTAGGAAGGGGAATCTCTCTAACCCCCTTATGGATTGATAGAAGAAATGTCTTTCCCATTTAGTAGTCTGGATAAAAATCAATGTTCTACCCTGAGAAAGTAGGTCAAAGAGAACTACCTAGTAAATTCCACTGTAGAACTTACTCTGTTCAAGTCAGACACAGTAGAGGCAATTAGATAATGGAAATAGGAGACATCAAAGACTATCTCTTGAACACCACACTTTGCATGTCTTTAAGCATCTGGCTAAAGATGCCAATTTTATGAGTTGAACTAGGGATTCTGTAGGTTTTTCCTGCCACCTTGGTCATCACAAAGCTTAAGAAGTCCCTCAGAAATTCCTTGAAATAAAGAACCACTTTATTTGGATTTGAGGGTGATGGATGAGAACGTCACTCTTCCTTCTTATGACTCTCCTGCTAATTGCTGGAACATATTCAGCTGTTTTTATTTTTCTAGGCTCCCATGCAACTTGAGTTTAAAAACTGCAATCTGTTATGTCTTTTCTCTGTTGCTATTTGATAATAAACTCTAAAAGATCATTCTCTTCCCCTCCGTTTAATATTAATAAATATCAACTGGAAGGCCTGAGTGGTGGCACTCTTATATGAAATGGCCACTTACTCTCTCTTTACTTTGTCTTTTTTGCTGTTTTGTTGTATTGTGAGTTTTTGTTTTTACCTACGGATGTGTCTTTTTGGTTTGCCTTTGCATCTTAGAGAGCTCTGCTCCTTGCCTTCTGCACTTTGCTTACTCTTCCTCATTTGATCACTTAAAGGAGTCTGAGCCCCCTCTTTCCTTCCCTGTGATAGGGAAGCCCACTACAATGAAATACAGACCTGCCTGCAGTGAGATGGCAAGCCATGCAAAAGCTGATCTACAACAGGGGATTCAGGTCATAACCCCTTGGGAGGCAGGAGGGCATTCTGCCCTAAATTGGCTGGCATTTGACAAATCCAGTTCACACTGGCACAACCAGGTCACATAAAGAAAACAAGGTTTCCATTAAGAAGATAAGGGAATGCCCAGAGCTTATATTTTCAACCCTTACATATATCACCTCCCTCTCTCCCCAACCCTTGAAGAAACAACCAAAAAAACTTAAGTTATTCTCCTCCATTTTTCCCCTAAAATCTATCTTTCACAACTTTGCCTAATGCAATAGATTGTAGAATGCTCATTATAGTACACATGTGCTTAAACTTGCTAAAGTTTGAGTTTGAGTTACTAAAAGAAATAACAAGAAAAGAGGTAGATAGACAAATATCTAATGGTTTACTGGCAGTTTCCTCTACAAAGCGATACCAGCATGTGTCAAAGAATGCCATCTACTGTATAAGCATTTCAAATATTGGTACTTTTCTACCCCTAGGTAAATGTGATAGGTTACTTAGATTGTACTTTAGGGATTCCCCTGTGATGTACTGGAAGCACTAGTGTTTGTATGCTACTGTGACCTGTTATGAAGAGCAGTTCTCTTGACTGGCATGGGAAGGGAGTAGGCAGAGCCCAATCCTACCCAGGTTGAGGTACAGGGCAAGCCTCCCCTTCTGGAGTTCCAGGGTGATTTGGTCTCCACGTTGACCTTCTCCATGGAACAGGACCCCATCTCCTTGCATGCTCTTGAACTTGAGGGAGATCACATCTTTGAGTGTGCTCATCAATTTCTGATTGAACCTGTAGAGAAGTGAGCTCCGACCATCAAAGTCAGCAACATCTGATTCTAGGCACAAAAAGAGAGGAGGAAAAGAAAAATCAGTGCCTATCCTCATGATTCCTGTTCCTACTTTTCCATCTTAGGCATTGTCCAATTCACAGCAATGTTCTTGAGTTCTGGAAGGTCCCTGCTCAACAGGAAGCATATAGACTAGACCCAACCTAATTAGACTCAGAGGAATTATTCATTTACAAGCAACCACCACACACTGAGTCAAAGTGAACTGATCATCATACTAGAAATAAAAAGCTCTCATTAGTGATATGTCAGCCTTTGCTTGAGGGGACAAGTACCTATGTCAAGCTGTAATGTCAGATGCCTAGTTTGTAACAACCTCTCATGATTTATCTTCCTTATGAATTTGCTTCTGACAGTTGGAACCATTTGATCTCCACATCTCCGTCTTGAGGCTGAAGATCAAAAAGAGAACTAATTTATTATGCCAGCTCTGGTTGAGTCATTCTGTCTTCCCAGAGGCCTGTGTTCAGAAGGATTCTGAGGATTCCTCTGAGTTTAGCCAAAAAGAATATCTAGGAAAGAATATTTGGTATTTGAACAGAAAGGTGAATACATTGTATCCACATCTTTCCTGCATTGTCCTGTGCTGATATATCAATATAGTGCTTATATATAAAAACATTTATTAATTATTAGTTTTTACTTTGTTATTATCACAAATAATGATATAAAATTATACATATAGACAGGGTATTATGTGATGTTTTGACACATGAACATGTATAATGTTCAAACATTGGAGTAAGCATATCTAATTATTCAACCATTTATAATTTTATTGAGGTTAAAACAGTCAAAATCTTTTCTTTCAGCTTCCTTGAAATAAATTGCATATTAGTATTATCTATATTCACCATCCAGTGCAATAGAATACCAGAATTTATTTCTTCTGTCTGAATACAGCCTAGTACCTGTCCCCATGTCTCCCTTCTCCCCTCCCCAGTCTCTGTTAACCACTATTTTGCTCTCAACTTCCATGAGGCCAACTTTTGTGGATTCCACATATGCATTATATCCTGCGGGTACTTGTCTATCTGTTCCTGGCATATTTCATTTAACACAGTGTCCTCCAGTTCTGTTTTCATTAAAGACAAAAGATAAAATCTTTTAAACAAATTTAGACATTAAGTGTGGACATCTGACTAATGTAGGCCAAAAAAAGCCAATAGAGACTTTAAGTGGGAGTGCTATTATAAGTTATTTATTTAGGCTATTATAGGTTATTTTAGTATTTTTCCTATTTTTATTATAAAAGATTTTACTGAAATCTTTTATCAATTTTATAATAAGAAAAATGTAAAATTTTCCATCATGTCTTGAAACAGATTCATTATGTTCCATCTTACATGGGTGAAGTGAAGGTGAATGGGTGCATGAACCAGATAGGATCTTTTTATTTGAAATTCACTACCCAGAAAAACTCAAATTTTTACTATTTGCTAAGAAATTAAAATCCTCAGTTTGAGCATACATAAGGATACCTTAAGTACATTTTGACCAAGGACCAAGAAATATCCTTGTAAATTTAAAATTCTGAAATGAAGAAAAAAATGAAGTCAGACTTTTCTGTAATTAATTTTAAAACACAACTTCACAATTTATTTCTATGAAATTAAGTGCTTATAATCCAAAGTTTACTGATGCCTCCAGATTGTAAAAAGGAACTGCCCAAATGCAGAGTGATTTTTATAAACTCCTACCCCTCTCAAAAATCTTCCCACCCCACCCCATCTGTGTATCTGTGCCTGTCTTCTGAACTGAAGCAAAATGAAGTCTACAGGAAGCCAACTACTCTTAATCCTGGAATAATGAGTACCCTGGCATACGTTAGAGCCCAGATTTTGGTCTATGATAACCATAGATTGTTAGTTTGTTCACCTTTATCTCTTTAAGACTTGATTTCTTTCTCACCTATAAAATGCGGATACTTATATCCATTAGAAAATGATGTCACAATACTTAATTGTGTGATTCATATAAAGTGATATCACACAGAGAGAAAGCACTTTGTGCCAGGCACAATATATGTTTTAAATCCACAATAGGTAGTAGGAGTGTTGGTTGTTGGGTAAACTGGAGGGCCTGATATCCTAAGTATTCAACTCCAGTGGCTAGTACTCCACCTTTTCACCCCAAATGTTGCTATTTTATTTTTGATTCAATGGTTTACTGCCAGGGGATGTGAGGTTGGCCTCAAGTTTCCTATTCTGCCACATTTCAGCTTCTCATGCTACTTGAAATGCTGCTTGTGTGCAGGGTGTGTGTATCGTATACTCCTGCTCTCTTCTGACTGCTTCCACTCTGCCACTGCACAACACTCTGGTAGCAATTGAGTCTGTAGGAACTTTATTGCCCAGCAGAGAGCTGAACAACCACACAGAGCCCATCAGAGCTTGTAAAGGTGAATGTTCAGAGTCCTGCACACTCAGAGAAGACTGACCCAGTTCAAAACAGAGAAGGTTTAGAGAGTTTTTCTTAGAGGAAGCAAGCAGTCAGTATACTGGTCTTGAATGATACACTTGGGAAGAGATGGAACCAGTGTCTCAGGGAAGGGGATGATAGGATGAGGATATGAGGTGCATCACAGGACTGTAGGAGGCTAAGGTAATTGTAGAGGAAGGGGTAGAAAGATCTCAATTTCGCAGTGTGTTTATTTCCTGTGGACTTATAGACACACAGCACATGGGCACCATTTAAACACTAACTCAAATTCCACATTTATTTATGGGAGCATTTGTCCCACTGCATCTGTCACAGGCAGATACAGTGTTTCAATTTTGCATTCCCATAGCACAAGGAAGACCTCATGATTTTGACCACTGTTTTGTGTTAGAGTATCCCTCAGTAAATTGTTTTATGCCCACTCATTGATACCTCCACTGTATTAGAAACCTCCCGAGAACCACCAGTCATCATATCCAGGATATAAGGCACTCCTCACAGGAGCGTCCCCTCATCTAGTCATAGAAAAAGGTCCCCTGTGTTGGGATCCAGAAGAGCCACCAGCTGCTGCAACCAATGTGACCAAACTTGTGGTTCCGGAGAGAGGCAATGGGGGATTAGAAAAATAAAGACTCAGAAATGCAGATTTTGAAGGTAAACATCTGGGATCAGGTGGAGTGCTGCTCTCTGATGGAGATGCAGATCTAAAGAGTTATGCCACCAATCTTTATTTATATATGTCTCATTATCAGGTTAAAGACTATGCAAGCATTTTTCTTTGTATTCAGAAAGTTACAGAAACTAGAACATCTATGTAGCTTTTCCACAGTTGCACTCCACAGTTGCAAAGTGCAATGTTTCGCGTAGCTCTGAAGAAAGTCCATTGCTAAAATTTACTGTGAGGCAGGTAAGCTCAGGAGTGGTGGAGGTGGTGAAACATTGTGGTTGTCTAGCTTAGGAATTCCTCTATTCCTAGGAGCTATGTGCCTGAGATCAAGGTCAGAGGTGATAGGACTCTTGCACAGAGCCTTCTCTTGCAGGGCATTGCCACTGCAGATAAGCATCCTGTGCCCTTGCACAAGAACATTCCCAGGCACCAGGCATGCCACAAACATGAGGTCATCTTAGCCACTATGTTCCCATCCTCTATCACCATTCTCCACATATCAATTAGTACTTAGCACAGAGTCTGGGACAGGACAGACAATGCCTGACACATGCTGTAGTGAAACAGCATGAACCAAACTTGCCTATTGTGGCCTGGAAACAGCACTGAACAAAGGAGAGAGGAACCCATTGTACAGAAGCTCCTCTATTGGTCTGGTGCCTGGATGGGGCAACTCTGCAACAACATAACCATCAGCCTCACTCTCATTCCTCATGAAATGATGCATAATAGTATACTTATTTAAACTTACAACAAGGATACAATAAGAAAGCTTATCTTATAAAGTATGTGTGCATGTGTGCATGTGTGTGTGTGTGTGTGTGCACATACATGTATGGATACTTATTATTTTGCTGCTATTTTCACCATCCTGCTTCATCTTATGATTTCATAGTGATAGCATTGTCCACAAATCCCTCATGAAACCATGAATTTCTCAGTCAATTTCTTGTTTCCAGAAACTTCCTTTCTCCAGTAACTGTACTATTTAATTTCCATCTTCATCCATCTCAACTGTTATGATCTACATCCCATTATCACCAGTGCCTGTCTAGGCTAGAGACTTAAATGGTGAGGTAGATATGTTGGTGACGTAGGTCACCACAAAAGAGGCACCTCTACATGTTGTCATTGTCCATGGGAGCTAAAGAATACTGAATCCACTGGTAGAAGAGAAACAACAACAAAATTATTGTTGGAACCAAACAGACCACTGTTTCATTCTGATTTTGCTACTTAGTAGCTGGGAGATGTGAAACCAATTTCTTGATTTCCCTAAGTTTTAGTTCTCCTATCTGTGCAATGGAGAAAGAAACCTCTCAAAAGCAAAAGCTCACACCTGGACAAGAAATGACATTTAACAACATCTCTCCCCTCATTCTACCAGTAGCCCAAAAGAATTACTCAGTAGTAAGGTTTTCAATCATGGTATGAAGACACTACGAAGAGTGTGGCATGGAGAAATTCCTTTCAGGCTTGGGGTTCTGGAGGACTCACATCATAGTGGGTGGGTATGGTTTCAAGCTCTTGTCACCACTACCTGCCTTCCAAGTGCTTAAAACAGCCTCATAACTGACCCCTTGGATTCAACTTTTACCAACTCCACTGAAACATCTCCTCATCTTCATAAAATATGAGAAAAAACTTTCCTTCCCTTTGCTAAATTCCTTTGGTGAACTTCCTTTGAACTAAGAAGTCAGTTCAGTCTCCAGATTCCACAGGATCTGGCTCTGTCATCTTTCCCTTCTCATTCTTAATTCCCCTCCTCAACACACACTCTACTGCAGACACGCTGAACTTTTAGTGTGTGCATATGAGTATGTGTGTGTGTCAACTTGTGATTGGTGGTAGGATAATGCCTATGAAGCCTATACCATGAGCCTGGTAATTCTGTTTATTTTGTTTTGTTTTGCATGAATTTGTCTAACCATATCAATTATCCTCTGAGGAAGATATTAATATTCCCATTTGGTAAATGAGGAACTCTTGGCTCAGAGATGAAAAAGTATGCAGTTAGCAAGTGGTAGAGCTAGAAATCCCACCTACTCCATGTTACTCATATAGATCATATAGGTGTGCTAAGTATCTGAGCTCTCTGCCTATGAAGCTTCCATGATCAATTTCCACTTATGGTTTGGATCTGGAATATCTCCAAGAAAGGTCCAGTTGCTGGTCTGTGGTATTATCAGGAGGTGGGGCAAACTTTAAGAGGTGGGACCGCATGGGAGGAGATGAGGTTGGTGAAGATGTGGCCTTGAATGGGATATTGGGAATCTTGCCTTTTCTTATTTCTCTCTGCCCTTCAACCACCATGAGGTGAGAAGCTTTGTTCTACCATGTGCTATAACCATGATGTGCAGCTGCATCATAGGCCCAAAACAATAAAGTCAAGTAACCATGGGACTGAAACCACTAAAATAATAAACCAAAATGAATCTTTCCTCATTTAAGTTGATTTTCTCAGGTATTTTGTCACAGCAATGGAAAGCTGATTAATACAGGTACTCAGATTCCTGAATTTTCCCTAAGAAATTCCCACTCCCACAATAGTGATAGCTTCCCTCAAATCATGCTGCTATCCCTTTCATAAATACCCTCACATTGATATTTGGCACTTGTTTCTTTCCTCATTTGTTTGTAGTCCTGTTACCCAAAATGCTAATGCATCCATTTGGACATGGACCAGATATGTAGTATTCACTGCACTATTTTTAAGTCTAGCACTGTGTCCAGAAGGTTATATTGCTCCAAAACTCTAAAGAAATAAGGTAGTGACCAACTGTGGCACCTGTGTACCTGAGTGATGCTGCCTGAGCACCCTCTGACTTCCTGCTGCATCATCTTCTCCATCCTTTAGCACTGGCTGCCTCTAAGAGGAGTTACACTAAGAGGAGTAACTTCCTTTGCAGAAGCATGCCCAGCCACTTGAGCTGCCATCCCTGCAGCCCTCAGATAAGCTCCTTGGGGTAGTGAGGAAATGTCTCTTTACTGAGCACAGACCATGCCTATTGGGACAGTGGAAGATTTCCTCCTACCACCACATCAGGTAAAGAGAACACTGTGCACATCTAGGAGAACTTGGCCAAATACCCTAGACATTTGCAACATTAATTAAGTCACACATGAAATGCATCAGCCATTTCACAGATGGAGAAGCATAAGCTAAAGAAAGGTTTTGAAGAAGGATTAAATGTTTCCTCAACCGAATACTTAATACCTCCCCCAGACACAAGGGAAATACTTGTCATCCCCAACTTCACTGTGATGAAGCAAATTTTAAAATGGCGATAATAAAGACCCATTTTCTTTTTGATTGCTGTTGACAAAAATAATCATCGTATGCTGAGTTATAATTGTTTTGTCCTGATTATCTCATTTGGAACTTAATTTGTAGTTGGGATATGGTTATGGACATCAAACTATTTGTAGTGTTTAAGTTTCTTGATAGATTATTACCTTTAAAAATGCGAAAGAAAAAAGGATTAGGAAAATTTGTGAAAAGGTGCATGAAGATTAGAGAATGAGTCTTTTTCTGGGGGGATGGGTACCAGGTATTGAACTCAGGTGCACTTGACCACTAAGCCACACCCTGGCACTATTTTGTATTTTATTTAGAGACAGGGTCTCACTGAGTTGCTAAGTGCCTCACTTTTGGTGAGGTCGACTTTGAACTTATGATCCTCCTGCCTCAGCCTCCTGAGTCACTGGGATTACAGGCATGCACCACAGCACCCAGTGAGAATGGCTCTTATTGGCAGATGGAGAACATGGTACCATCTTGGAAGGCAGGGTTATGGAAACTCAGAAAATAATTAAAAACAAACAAACAAACAAAAACAAATATAACTTCTGTTTTCTTTGTCACAACTTCTGTAAGACACACATGGGGATTTCTTTCTCTGGATTAAATAATCCTTTCCTCGGGGTATAAAGAAACTAATTAGTACATATCACTTCATTTAGTGTTCTTAACAATGCTGCAAGGTCCAGATTTTTCATACTTTGAAAAATGTGGAAGCTGAAGCTCAGAAAGATTATGTACCTTGCCCAAAGGCATATACAAGGTAATGAACTGTTTGACATTGAAACCATATATTTTTTCTCATTAAAGAATGGGAGAGCTGTCTCAAGGATTACATGAGAAGTAAAGGAGTTTGTGCAGCAAATACAAAATATGCAATAGATAATGGTGTGTGTGTGTGGGCGCATATGTGAAATAAGATAAATAAAATAAATTTAAATAAAAAGAAAATCTTGAAAGTAGAGGTTTCTTTTCCTTAACAGTTATAATGCATTTCCCTGGGAGCCTGCTCATATGTACTTGCTCCTTCATGACAGGTCAAGTTCACTGAAGCAAGTGGCTCTTCCTAAGAGAGCCTGGAAGCCACATTACATGGGAGGCTTCCTTAAGGTGAACCTTTCAACCCCACTATGTACACTGAGTTCAAAGCCTCTGTCCTAGTTGACTTTTGCATCTCATTTCATTCCTACATTTTTGGTCTGATACATGTACTAAGCCCCTCAACATGGCAGGAGCTGGAAGTGCAGTACACGGTGCAATGACACCCTCCATAGAGGTTCTGCCTTTAAGCACTAAGCTGGAACCACCTATCCACAATTCCACAATTCCACATTGGTGGGCAGCAATGGAGCACTGTGCCCTGAAGCTGTCCAGAGGATGGCTGTCAAGGTAGACAGGTGGGGCAGTGGGTCACCAGATCATCCAGAGGAAATGAGGCAAGTGAGGTAACAGGAAAGGGTGTTACCAACAGAAAGACCATGCCATGTGTTCAAAGCTAGGAGAGAAGAGAATGGAACCTCATGTTGGATCTATGAGTTATCTGCCTGGCTGGAGCAGAGGCCTAGAAGTATGTACCTTGAACCAGCAGTTATCAGTATGTCCTGAGAGCTTGCTAGAAGTACAGGATCTGTTAGAGCAACACAATTCACAATAGCCAAGTTAGGGAACCAGCCCAGGTGCTCATCAACAGAAGAATGGATAGAGCAAATGTGGTATATGGACACAATGGAGTTTTTACTCAGTCATAAAGAAGAACGAAATCATATCATTTGCTAGTAAATGGATGAAACTGGAGAACATCATCCTAAATTAAATAAACCATATTCAGGAAATCAAGCATTGAATTGTTTCCCTCATATGCAGAAGATACAGAGGGGCAAAAGTGAAATAAAAAAGGGACTCACAAAAATAGAAGGGAGATCAGTAGAATAGAGGTTAAGGGATTAAGGGGAAGGCAGGAAGAAGGAAAAATGGAGGCACTGGGTAAGGAAATCAACCAAATGATGGTAGGTGCATATATGAAGATATCACAATGAATCCCACTTTTATGTATAATTTTAATACACTGGCTAAAAATATAATAAACACTAGGGAGAACAGAAGAATAGAGGAAGTAGACTAGGGAGAAAGAGGAAAGAAGAAAAAGGGGAGGTGCTGGGTAATGAAATGGAGCAAATTATGTTATGTGAATGTATAAATATGTCACAGTGAATCCCACTATTATTATAATTATAATGTATTAACAAAAACATATTAAAATAAAATAACAAGTATAAAATCTGGGACTTCATAACAGGTCTATGGGGATTCTGATGCTCATGAAGGTCTGAGAACTTATAAACTGAAGCCTAAGATATTAGAGGCTATAAGGAACCAACAGAATCAGGGATGCTATTAAAAGTAAAATCAGGACTGATAGTGTAGCTCAGTGGTAGAGCCTTTGTCTAGCATACATGATGCTCTGGGTCTCAATCTGCTGTAAAAAATAAAAATAAAATCATATGGGTTTTAATGTGACATTGAGGTTAATAAAAATTTCTTGAAGTTTTTAAAATAGGGAAACTGCATGGTCAGTTTTAGTTTTTGTAAAGAGTTGTTTTTTGGTAAATTCATCTGCTTACTTGCATAGTCAGCCTAGGTTCTAATCCTACCTTTTCATCCTCTCCTTTCTCTGTGAAATTATCCAATTCTGTAGTCCATAGTCAAAGTACTGAAATTCTAATGTGGGCCTTCTTGATTTTTTTTCTGCCATTAATACATGATAACTACTCCTCAGAATTCTTTATTTCATCTACAGTTCCAGTGACCCAGAGCACAGCTGTTAGATATTTATTTCCTGCAGTAGACAGTCTCCCCTGTTTCTGAAAATTGATTTTTAAGATCTCATCATTGTGAACTCAATTCTATTCAATTGGTGGCTTATTAAGATGATGATGCATTGGCAGATTTCTCTAGAATATGAAGAATAGGCCAATTGTGGGTCCAACAGTGCCCTGGATAAAGGCAATTCCTGCAGCTCAGTGGCCACTCCATTTAGGTCAAGATAAATACAGCACACACTCGCTACTTTCCCAGCAGAATGGAGAAATGTCAGCGCTGGCTGAAATTCCCACTGGGCCTATAATTGCTGACCCAGCTGTCACGGCTTGTTTTCTGAGAAAGACAGAGTTCTGGAGGCAAATTCTGGCATATTTGATGGATGTTGGTAGCTTGTCATCAAACTAGCTAAAAAAAAAAAGGGGGAGTGGCTGTTCTGAAGAAAAAATTCCAAGCTTGAATCTTCCAGTGAGCTGAGAAGGCTCCTGAGTGGGCCTGTGAGAAGTCTGTTTTCTTATCTGCTGGAAACTGAAGCTCCAAGTTGACAGGAGAAACTATTGATTCTCCCTGAGACAATTAGTCCCACTCAGACTCTTTGGTTCTTCCCAGTAAACAGAATTTTCAATACAATTACATTTTAAGCTTTTCTCATGATACATTTTATAAGAAAAAAATTATTATTATTCAGACAATAGCCTTCCACCCAAGGCTCAAGGGCTTTGGCTAGCAATCCACAAACCACAACAGTCAGCTCAA
Source organism: Sciurus vulgaris (assembly GCF_902686455.1). Taxonomy (NCBI): domain Eukaryota; kingdom Metazoa; phylum Chordata; class Mammalia; order Rodentia; family Sciuridae; genus Sciurus; species Sciurus vulgaris. Next base: position 77,134,286 of record NC_136463.1, read on the forward strand.
ATTTACACACATTCCCCCACCAATTCTGTGACTTTTCCAGGTCTTTTCAGAAACTGTGATAACCTCAGATGAACTATCAATAGCATATAAGTTTCCAAATCAACTGTAACCACTCCTAAGAATAGCTGTTCTTACAAATATTTTGACGTTCCTATGCCTGATGGCAGGTGAAAAACACAAGGGGCCTCAAGAAGACAACTTAAAAAAAAAAATAGAAAGAAGAAAACAAAATCACAGCTTCAAATTTTAAAATTTTAATCCTAGCCTTTACAGATGTACAGATTTCCCTTCTTGCAATGTTAGGTTTCTTTGAAATGCACATATACCTGCGAGCACTCTTAAAATTTGTAAGTCATTTGGACTTTTCACTATCTACATAGATTACACTAATAATGTATTCAGTTTAGGGAACTCCCTTGGTAGATACATCCTTTCATTCATTCATGTCTAAGTCTGTTGGTGGGTATAAGGCACATCCTGTATTCATTTTGGTCACTGTGATCTCAGATGTCAAGATCACAAAGACATGGGCTGTGCCAGCTAGGAAATCATGCATAATAACATCAACATGAATGAATCCCTGTGGTGAACTGGAATGTAATAAAGGAAAGTGTTATTGTAGTCCCTACAACTCATTTCCTAAACAGGGCCTTGTGGCGTGAAAGGGGAGGTATAAATAGCTAAACAGGGACAACAAACATGAAGATGCACTTCATGCAAAAAAACTGGGAGATGTATGGTCATCTCAAGTGATAGGTGCAGCAGGGTAGGCAGTTAAGTGGGAAGTCAGTGGTCATCCCCATTGTGAGGTAGACAGGATAACTAACTGGCTCATTAAGGGAATAATGTTGCAGAGATCTTATTCACACCTTCACAGAAGAAAAAGAGTAATGAAGGCAAAGGCTGATAGCAGGCCTTGTGACAATAGAGTTGGAAAATAATCAGACACTTCCTTGGGTTGCTTTGACCATCAGGGATCTTCAGATACTATACAGAGCTAGCTGGCTGCTCCATGGAAGGTTGCTTGTTCAGTAAAAGACATTTAAATGAAGTGACAAAATCAGAAAAGAAATTTGCTATTTTTCTCTTTAACAGCTGGTTGATACTTTTTCTATAGAAAGATTGTTATGTGTGGGGGAAATCAAGCAGTCTTTGCCCATGATTCTACCTGGGCACAATCTAAGGAGCTTAGTGCTAGAGGACAATGTGGAGTGATAATAAAGCACTGTGGTGACCACTTCAGCAGGGAGTAAGTGCAAAACAAACTGTTAGAGGCAAGGCCTTGGCATTTGTGTGGAAACCCACTGCTGTAGTAAGAGGTGGATGGGTTAGGTCATTTCCACTTTTAAGGTTTCCGTTAATGTTGCCACCATTAGCATACAAGTCACGGGAATCAGGAAGATATGGTGAATCAAATCACACACTAGGAGGCAGGGCATTAATTCTTCAGGGAAAATTGTTCTCCTCTACTCTATACCAGGTTCACCTGCCAAAGGCTTGGTTCCCTCAGCCTCCACATCTATGAGCTTCTGAAACTCATAATTCCTAAAGGGCAGGAATGATCTTATTCATTTCTATACCCCGACTTTCAGCAAATGAGGGCTAGGGAGTAATGTTGATTGGTGGTTGATGGAGCTTTCACACCCTCAATCAGAAATGTTATGAAGAAGTCATTCATCTAAGATAGAAGACAGTGGTTTTTGTTTACTGTGTTTATACTGCATGTAGATATGCAAATTTTGTCATAGAATATATTTTTCACTCATGAATTAAAAGCAGCTGACTTAATTTTAAGACCTTTCTGGACTTCAGTTTTCTCCTCTCTAGAGTGAAGAAATGACAATCTTGGAGATGTTTTCGGCTCCAACACACCATGATTCCAAGGTGGGATTCAGAGCTTCCATGAACCTGCAAGCCCCAGACCAGGTTTGAAGTCTGCCACCCTGTCTCTCCACCCTTCCAGGGCAGGCACAGCTGTAAGCTGGAACTTCTGATGTTCCCTCTGGTAGAGCCAATTGGGCATTAGCCCAGCAATGATAAAATTTATAACTTGTTGGCTTCTACCAGGTATGACAAATGATGGCAGGTGTTAAGAACAACAGTAAAGAGGTCAGCAGAAGCAGAGATAACAAGGGAATTTATTTGGAAAAAGAGAGCGAGTACGACTTAAGCTCTGAGGGTGATAAATTTTGGATGATGCTACTTGGCAGTAATTAACCAAATAGGAGAAAGGTCTTGTATAGAGAGGAAGCAAGCTGAGGTATAAAATGATGGTTGTAATTCTTAATGAGGCTGGGAAGTCTGACAGATCATTATACTTTATCAGAATTTATGATGATTTTTAAAATTAATTAGTTTCCTGTATATAAAGAAATTCAAACAGAAGACCCCAGAGAAAACTCAATGTAGCCTGAAGTCTCCAGATGGCTGGATGAAGGTGTTGAAACACTTCAGGACCAGGTGCATAAGAAAGCTGACCTCCTTTCTCAGAAGTACAGGGGAGATGTGGTCCTGAATAAGGAGGCAAAATGGAGGAAATTTTTAGCCCAAATAACTAAGGCAGAAATACTTTTTGAATGCTTGTCATATGCCAGGCCCTATTTCAAGCAGTCAAATGCATAAAGCAAGTAATATTATTATCTCCTTTTTATTAGGAATGGAAACTGGGATCCACAGAAGACCCAAGATTGCCCAAGATTATATAGTTAGTAGGTGCTTAAACCAAGTTTCTATCTCTGGTGGTGTGAGTCTAGAGCCCATGCATTTAGTATTGTACTACACTGCTTTTTAAAAAGTCTAGATTTCACTGAAAATTCCCATGATTAGCAATCAGAGACATGGAAATAATAATTCAGGCTAAGAATTAGCTGACTTGTTATAGTTACAAAAAAATCTAAGTTTGAGACAATAGTTTCAAATTCTGGCTCCTCATTCCAATGACCTAGAAAAAACAAAAATGTGCTAGGGGTCCTACCCAGAGATTATGATCAAGTTAGAGTAGGTAGAGTAGATATTTTTAAATATATATCCTCAGATAATTCCTCTGCAAAATTGGGTCTAAGAAGTCAGATAAGGGATCTAGGAGTGGAGATGTGCGAGTACAGGAGTTGTTGGCCCTGGCAATAGCTCAACTTTGCCCCTGGAGCATCTTAGCTGTATAAGCTCAAAACTTGTAGGCTGCTGACTTTGATTTTGTGAATAAAAATAATTGTAATTTGTGTAAGACAAGACTGATTATGATTTATTCCCTCCAATAAAATTTTTCCATATCTTGTAGTATTTTGGGATACCAATGCTTAAACATAAATGGGCATGGAAGAATGCCTGAGAACATAAGAAAAATAGAGTACTGGCTAAGACCCTGACTCAGAGGGAGCCTACAGGTAGTGTGAACACTGGGAAAGTTGATTATTCAAAAAATTCAATTACTAATGATAGAAATGGGTCTTGATCTGTGCTGAATGCTAGTTCTTGGACTTACTGAAGCTCATAACTTGGTAGGTTATACAGGTAAATGCCAACAAAATACACATATAAATAGCTATTTAAAATAAATGATGGATGGATGGATAAATAGGTAGGTAGGAAGATAGATCATAAGCATAGTTAGGTCATTTAGATAGATAATAGAAAATGCAGTTAGGTCATCTACATTTGGTGATCAATGCTATGAAAAGAAAGAATAGTATGCTTTAAGGCAGAAAAAATAAAGAGTAATCTTATTTAAATTTAAATCAATTGACATCTTTCTGAGAAACTGATATTAAAGCTGAGGTTAATTAAGAATTGAGTTAAGGAAAGGAGAGGGCATATTCCAGGCAGAGGGAGTAGTCTAGACAGGGATCTGAGACAGGAGAGCTCTGGACCTGATAGAACAGAGCAGATGGCCAGCGGAGCTTGAGTCCAGATGAGAGGAGGCACTGCTAGGTGGGGAGGCCTGTGAAGTAGTTAGATACCTGCAGGACCCAGGTTTCACGCATGGAATTTTAGATTTTTCCTAAGTGTGGTCAGAAGTCATTGAAAGGTTTTCAGTAGGCAGGGGCTCAACTTAGTGTTTTATGATGATCCCTTTGGCTGTAGCAGGATAATGGACTGAAAGAAGGGATGATTGAAGGGCATTGCTAAGTGAAAATTGAGGTGATAGAAGTTAGCACTTCACTAGGCTGATGACTATGAAGATGAAGAAAGGGACATACTTGTGATAGGTGTGGTAGTAACACTGATGGAACTTGCTGATGGATATGCTGTAGGAAGTAAGAAAGGGGAGCCTTCAATAAAGACTTCCAGGTACTAGTTTGGACAACTAGAAATGTTTATAGAAATGAAGAAGACCACGGGGGAAATTCTAAGAAGACAAAATGTTACTGGCAGTACAAATTGACTGAGAGTTTTTGATGGCATTTATTAAATTTGAGCTATCGGTAATGAAATCAAACTGAGATATCAATCAGACAAATGAATATGTAGCTTTTAGCGCTCAGAAGAAGTATTTTGGCTTGGGATGCAAATTACTTTTTTAAAAGCATTTCACCTTTATAAATTTTAGTTTCCTTTTCTAAAATACACAAAAATAGGAATTAATACCCTTGACAGAGTTTTATGAGGTGTGGGATGGGTGTACACAGTGTCATGCAGAATATGAGGGAATGTTGATCATGATGGCAGACTTTCTATTAAATGCCTAATTTAGTGAAGGAAAAGTTGCCACCAATTGGGAAAATACTCTTTCTCTCCCCAAGGAAGTGTGTCATTCAGGTCAAGTCAGTATGGTTCTCCTCATTTCCTGGTATCTTCTTTTGTAGTCTTAAGAAGAGATGTATTTGCTCACACAATTTTATATTGACAGCTTTATTTTTAGTGTAAATCTTTCTGTTCCCAACTCAACAATTTATTAGGAAGCATGTCCTTTATTTATTTGGTTGGCCGGGATGAGCAAGTTTGACCAAAGACAATCAGTCTGACAACAGAAGTGACGATTAAGGAAAAAATGCAATACAGTCAGTCTTCCATATTTATTTTGAGAAAATAGTGAGTCTGGTCATCAGATAACCACACATGGAAGATGTGTAATAGCCGAAATGAACTTGAAATTCAGCAAGAAAAGGCTGTAACTTATTCAGAATAACTGTCTGTCAGGATGGCTAAAAATCATTTCCTTTGAATTATTTTCTACGTGTAATTATTCAGCAGTAGAAACCTTCATGGGAGAAGACAATTTGGTGTCATGTGGAATACAGTGAGAGATGCCATTCTATCCAACTTTTGGGCAAGGGCCGGACGCTGCAAACCCAGAACCTATGACAGAGTAAGTAAAACAATAGCAGGCATTGATGTGAGTCTCAGAGAGAGTTCTTGTCTGCTGGGGAATATGGTTACTGTTTCCCAAAATGGCAACAAATAGTGGCAATAGAGGATTTCTGCTGAGTGTGTACTCACATTTGTAGTAGATGTCACCAAACATGAACTGTGTTGGATACTCTACTAAGTGCTTGATAGATACAACTCAAATAATCATAGAAGTCTTTAAAATCATCACCATTCTCACTAACAGATGAGGAAACAGAAACGCCAAGAAATTAAGTGATGGACTGAGGTTATGGCTCAGTTGTAGAGCACTTGCCTGGCATGTGTGAGGCACTGGGTTCAATCCTCAGCCCCAAATAAAAATAAATAAAATAAAGCTATTGTGTCCATCTACAACTAAAAGAACATATTTAAAAACAAGAAATTTAGTGTTTGCTGGAAGTCTCACTATTTTTTAAAGTTTACTTTTTCTTTATTTATATTTAACTGATACATAAAAACAAACTTTATATATATTTATGAAATACCATACAATATTTGGATATAGATCATGTAATGTTTGAAACAGGATAAACATGTCTATCTCAAGTTTTAATTTCTTTATAGTGAAAACATTCAGAAGTCTTTTCTGTAGTTTTTTGAAATATACAGTGAAATATTCAATTATCACTGAAGTATGTTTTTAAGAGGATACTAGATCAAGGTCATGTTTGAACACACATGTTTGATCTGGTCTTCATTGTGACCACTTAAAACAATGGCCCTCGTGACCTGAAAGAGGTAGAAACATCATTAAAATTGAGCAGGACATTCTGGCATTTATGAGAGGGGATAAGATAAGCAAAGACGAAGAGTTTTAAAGCATGAATTTTTAAGGAAAACAGATGTATGCATTTATCAGTAATGATTTTAAAACAGGCTTTTTCAGAATACATTTATGAGGTCCAACAACCTCAAGTTGGGAACTGAGATTATAAATAATCTTAATTATTTATTTCAAAAGGGAGTGAGGTATTTCAAGAAATCCACGTATAAGGAATATTGTGACAAACTCATACATTTTAGCATCTATAATGTGCAAGAAATAAAATCAAGAACCTATAAGTGGGATGGATTCAAACTAAAAAGCTTCTTCTCACTAAAGGAACAATCAATGCGATGAGAGCCTACAGAGTGGGAGAAAATCTTTACCACATGCACATCAGATAGAGCACTAATCTCCAGATGTATATAAAACTCAAAAGCATTGATAACAAAAAAAAAATCAGTAAATGGGCTAAGGAACTAAGCAGACACTTCAGAGAAGATATATAATCCATCAACAAATGTATGAAAAAATGTTCAACATATCTAACAATTAGAGAAATGCAAATCAAAACTACTCAAAGATTTCATCTCATTCCAGTCAGAATGGCAATTATCAAGAACACAAGCAATAATAAATGTTGGTGAGGATGTGGGGAAAAAGGTACACTCACACATTGCTGGTGGGACTGCAAATTGGTGCAACCATTCTGGAAAGCAGTATGGCGATTCCATAGAAAACTTGGAATGGAAAAATCATTTGGCCCAGCTATCCCACTCCCCAGTTTATACCCAAAGGACTTAAAAACAGCAGGTTACAGTGATGTAGGCACATCAATGTTTATAGCAGTTCAATTCATAGTAGCTAAATTATTGAACTCACCTAATGCACTTCAACAAATGAATATATAAAGAAAATGTGGTATATATGCACAATGGAATTTACTCAGTCCTAAAGAAGAATGAAATTATGGCATCTGCAAGCAAATGGACAGAGTTGGAGAATATCATGCTAAGTGAAATAAGTCAAATCCAAAAAGCCAAAGACCAAATGTTTTCTCTAAGTGGATGCTGATCCATAATGGGAGTGGGGGCAAGGGAAGAATGGAGGAACATTGACTTGGGCAGAGGGGAGTGAGGAGAGGGGAAGAGGTATGGGGGTGGGAAAGGTAGTGGTATGGGATGGATATTATTACCCTATGTACATGTGTAATTGCACGCATGGTGTGACTCTGCATTGTGTACAACCAGAGAAATGAAAAATTGTACTCCATTTGTGTTAACAAATGTGTTTATATACACATGCATATGAGAATGGGAGACTGCCTATTAGAAATAACACTACAATTTTTGGAAAAAAATGCAATAAAAATTTTTAAAAATTAGTAAAAATGACTGACTCCCAACGACCAAAAATAAGTAATGAAATAATCACTTAGTAAATATTCACAGAGTACATAGCAGTTATCAGATGCTGATTTGGTTCCAGGGAACAGAGAGGTAGAATATTATCCCAATAATTTTAAAATTTACTTTTTATTTCTTTATATTCAACTAATACATAAAACATAAACTTTGTACATATTTGGAAATACCATATGATGTTTTGATATAGACCATGTAATGTGTATACAGACCAGACCAGATTGACAAGGAGGCAGAAGTACCAGGTAAGGCTCATACCACAATATCAGACCTAGATCAAAGTCTAAAAATGGAAGTGAGGTTCATGATGAGATCCAAGAGTTATAAAACTTAAACATAGGTGCCATTTGAGCCAAGAAGTGAATGGCAACCAGGAATCTTCCTGGAGAAGGATAAGGATGATGTTGCAAAAAAGACAGAGGCAGAAATGAAAACATGGAATTGGAAGAGAAGTTCACACACTGCACAGGGAACAAACCATCATAAGCACAGGATAGAAATTGAGTATGGAGTTTGAAGGAAATGCAAGAGGGTGGAGTACAAAAATTCTTGAGACACGTCAACTCTTCCAAAGTTCTTGAGGCCCCAGTGGGCTGAGTCTCTGCTCCTTTGAGAAGTGTCTAGAAAACAGAGGGACCCACAGAGCTGCTACTGAAGTGCAAGTGAGAAAAGATGAAGGACAAATCCAGTTAGAGATGGGCAGGTTATGATATGTGGCAAATGGAATAACCAGGGCTGACTGATGGGGAATGCAAAAGAAACCTAAAGTCATGGGATGTTTAAGTCAGGTTTGGAGAGAGTGAACCAAACAAAATCCAACAAAACAAAATGATGGTCTCTGTGTGGAACAGAATTCTGCAGATGACTGAAAGACAATTAAACTCCAGTTGACTTTGACTTCTCCAATGAGTAGGACACTTTCCAAACTGGAGAGGGTAGGAATTCTTAGAAGGAAGTTGATATTGAAGAGAGGTGGGAAAAGAGTAAATTCTATTTAAATCATTGAAAGTGCAAGCAGGGTGGCAAATGCAAGAACAGAGAGAGGAGAATATCTCCATTTCACTTTCTCCTGAGTCTTGTGCACTAAGCATAACAAAGCCATGTGGTTGCTCCCCCTGCATCTCCCTGTGCCAGCTCTCCTGCTACTGGAGTTCTTTAATGCCAGGGAAGTGCCTCTTTGAATTTTGAGACTCACATAATAGGAATGATGTTGTCTGACTCATTCTAATTCCAACAGTAATACTTATTTTCTCCTTCTTGCCTCCCTTGCCCTCTTTATAGATTTCTATAAAGCACAAATCATCCATTATTGCTTGGTTTTATTCACATACTTGTTACCCAATACTGCACTCTGAGCAATGTCAATCATTCTGCAAATCCTAACTGCAAGTATACCATCTACTCAACAACATGAAGGCTCTGTGAAGCCTGAAAGCAACACCTACTGTCGTGAAGCTTTGGGTCAAGTCAGGGGAGGCTGACATCAGACAGACAATTATACAACTAATTGATGACATCCAATCATCAAAATGTGCTAACAAAGAGTTCTTGTAAAAACCAAGAAAAGGGGTCTGTTCATTTCTCTAGAACTTTGCATAATGCTTATATATTAAATGCTTAATAAATAAATACAACTAGCAAAGAAATGAGCAAGTGAATAAATAAATGAATGAAAATGCTGATTTTTCCAAAATGATTAAAGTTTATGACTTAAGAAATTATAGAGCTATAAATTCCTACCAACCTTTAGCAACATATTCAAACAGATTTCAAGAAAATATTTAAAAGTCTATAGAAACAAAATTAATACCCTAGAAACTACAGTGGGTTTACTAACAACAAGTAATTCCACAAGAGTTGGTTACCTAAGTGGAGAAAATGAGGCTGGACTGCTATTTGCACCTATCCATTAAAGAAATTATTTATCAAGTGTTTGTGCCTATTAAGAACTGGCACTTAATAGACATGTTGCTTATCTCGTGGTACCTGGTTTATGTTCTAGGGCAGGGACTTGGGCAGACTCACAACAGACAACCAAGGAAAACCAAGAGAGTTTCCTGTTTGTGATACCATAAAGGAAATAAAATCACATCATAGAACCATGGTTTAATAGAGGATATCCAGGAAGTAGGGCAGGTGACATTAGAGGGAAAGTCAGGGTGGTCTTCTTTGAGGAGGTGACATTAGAATTATACAAACAGTGAAAAGAGATAACCTGCAACTTCTGGGGAAAGTTTGCTCAGTGCATAGGGAACAGAAAATTAAAAATGTGCTGACGTAGTAAAGTACTAGCATATTTTAGGAGCAGCAAGAAGATCCACATGGCCAGAAAGCAGTAAAAGGAAGCCAAAGAGGTAGGTGAGGAAAATTAAATGTGACATTTTACTTGATAGTAAGGAGGTTCAATTTTTTGAGTGCATCAGACAGGGAAATTACATGGTTTTATTTATTATTATAAAGATTACTAATAGTAGTGACTGTGTATAACATGGGTTTGAAAGACTGCAGTGGAAAACTACAGATAGGAAGCCATTGAGATACTCCTGCAGAATATGGAAAGAGGCTTCTGGAAGTACATGGATTTAGAACATGTTTTGGAAAAAGCAACTAGTAGTGCTACAGATAAGCTGCTAGAACTAGAAGTTACAGGAAAGGAAGAAGCAAGGGAGCTACTTAGGGTTTGGCTCAAGGGAGCAGGGGATAATGATGCCATTTACTGAGATAGAAGGGAGTGAAGGAGCAGGTCCTTAGGCTATTGGTAATCAAGAGTCACATTTTTATTATACTAAATTCAAGACATTTATTATAGTTTCAAGTGGATATATCAAATAGGCAATTGCATATATTAATTCCAGGTCAGATGTGCAGGATAGAGATGTGGAGGTGACTAGCATGCAGATGGTGTTTAAATTTAAGAAACTATAAATTCAGTTAGCCATGAAGTTGCAGATGGAAAAGAAACAGAAGGCTTGAGACTAAGTCCTGAGACAAAGTAGGGATAGGGAGTGACAAGGAAGGAAAGCCAATTTTTTTTTATGAAATGGAAATATCTATTTGAACCAAATCCTGGGACAGATTGAGTGAGGTAAGAAAAGTCAAGTGTCCATTGGATTTGTCTGTGTGACAGTTCGTGGTATGTCTTGAATGAAGTTGTTTCTCTTAAAGTATTCCTCATTGGTCAAGGTTCCTCAAGAGAAACAACTGATAGGATGCTTACATAAATTATGGGATTTATTGCAAGGAGTTGCTTAGCTAATTCTAGGCCTGACTAAGCAAATGAGAATTCTACAGGGCAACCATAGGAAGGAGAGGATAGAAACTCAGTGAGGAAAGGCAGCTGCTGTCAACAGGTGGAATTTCTTATTCCTCAGGGAACTCTCAGTTCTGCCTCAGGAATCTTTCATCTGATTGAATTGAGCCCACCCAAATTATCTAGAATCATCTTCTTAAAGTCAACTGATTATAGACATCAACCACATCACAGCAACATTTACAACAGTGTATGGTTGAATAACTGAACTGTGTCCTAGTCAAGTTGACACATTCAACTGACACTCAAATGTCTTAAGATTGATTGGAATGAGTTCTAGCAAAAAGGGATGCAAGCTGGTGGAGAGAGCAACTAAAGTCAAGTTTTAAACAGAAACCATTCTGTGAAAGGACTATGAGAAGAGAAGGAGACTTAACTGTTAAGTAGGGCCAAAGGGTTTTTATTACTATTGTTTTGATTGGTAGTGTATACAGTAAGGCTTCATGTTTATAAGAACAATCCAGGGAAACAGGGATAAGATGATGCTGAAAAAGGAGGATTGGATCCAGAAGACATGCCAAGGCATGATTTTAAATGAAGACTCAGAAATGTATTCTGCCCCTGCCCTGCCGAGGTAAAAAGCACTGAAGGATATGTACTAGTGGTTGAAGATGATAGGCGGCCAGCATTGGGTGCATAGCAAAGAAGTCATCCTGTGTCTAATAACTCCCTGAGGTGAGTAACATTGCATCCTTGGCTATGTGTACCTGAAGGCAATTCATCCCCTTAGAGGACATGCTAGATATAGAGTGGACATGGAGAGATGCAGGGTGGGATTCACTCAACACCAAGGCTCTCAGCCTGGTCCAGAATAGGGCTGTAGCAGATATGTGGACCTCTTAATACTAAAAATGTACATGTTATCACGGGCCTTTTTCTGAGGAGAGAGTCCCTTGTTGCCATCAAGTCTATCACCAGAAAAATCTAAATGTGCTGCTTAAAGATGTCTTTCAATCTAAAAGTCTATGACTTTACTGGAAATTCTGTTCATCCTGGGTGAGCATACAGTGTGGATGAACAAAGGTTGGTGTGAAAAATGAGGACAAATGGCCCCAGAGGAGAAAGATAAAGAATGAGGACACGTTAGAGAGTAATAAGATTATTAGGCCAAAACAGATAGCTGGCAAAATTATATGAATGGGTTTCTTCTAGGCTTATTTTTTTAATGTGAAACATCCTATGTATTTTAAAAAGAAAAGAAAACCTCCCGGTAGTGATGACTTGTTATCAAGAGAATCTGGAGGGCTGCTGTTGTGGCTCAGTGGCAGAGCACTTGCCTAGCATGTGTGAGGCACTGGGTTTGATCCTCAGTACCACATAAAAATAAATAACTAAAATAAAGTTATTGTGCCCATCTACAACTAAAAACAATAAATTAATTAATAAAAAAAGAGAATCTGGAAACTAGAGGCTGAGAGAGGAGGGATGTCCTTCCTGGTTTTAATGGTTTATTGATGCTTCTGTTCTATATCATATTCTTCCTGAAAGTACTTGTTCAAGATAAATACAATAATTTTGCCAGCAAATCTCTGTGCAGGACATTTATTTTTAGCAGACACACCTTCTTATGCCCATAGTTTACCAAAGAACTACATTTGCTATTGTGTGTGTATGTGGGGGGATTACTAGGAATTGAACCCAAGGGTACTCTACCACAAAGCTACTTTCCAAGTGTTTTTTTATTTTTCCATATGGAGACGGGTCTTGCTAAGTTGCCAAGGCTTGCCTTGAAGTTGTGATCCTCCAGCCTCAATCACCTAAGTTGCTGAAATTATAGGCATGTGTCAATGTCCCTGGATAACATTTGCTTTTTGAACCCTCCTTTCCAAGTATGTCAACCTAGTGTTTATGGGATAGAACCAGGGAAATGAGCTTTTCTGGAGCACTTCAAAAGGTTCTGATGCTTGTGTCCAGGTGCTTTCATTATGGAGTGCAGCACAGGCAGGTCACTCATCAGGCAATTTTGCAGCCAAAATGAGGACCCTCCTCTGGGTAATTCATTCTTCTAAAATGATCACCAGTAATATCCATGTTTACAGCCTTCCTTATATACTTGATGGTGTTCTACTTTCAGCTTCACTACAAACCAGCTCACAGACCAGTAGATGAATGCCATTAATTCCAGGAGAAAAGCATTCCACGTGTTATTCTGGGTTGAAATTATCCTTCTATTCTGGAACATGTGAAGAAGCAGAACACCTCCCCTACTCTTAATGCTAGGGCAGGTGAAGACCACATAATAACATACTCCACTTTTGGGGGAGAACCAAGCTTAATGATTTCTTTGATTGCAAGTTACAAATCTCAAGAGCTCTTAACTTTGAACTTTTTGCTCATCCTTTATCATATTATTGCCTCCAAGTTCCTTCAGCCTGAAATAGAAGAATTTTTCCACTTCTGGTTTGAAGTATAAATTTTTAATTATGCAAATGTAAGTTAATTTAAGACTGGAAATAACCTTAAAATAATTGTCATTTTCAGTGTACATAAACTGAGTTTCTGTAGTCAGTGTCCCTCAAACACACAGCAGTGTTAGTTGTTTTGTGGGTACTTACTATAGGAACATCCGTAGACCTCCACCCTCATACCAATCTTTCCACTTGGATTCCATTCCAGGGGCACAAAACGAATGAAGCGGGCTCTCACTGAGTGCAATAGCTTGTGGTGCACCACACTGTCGGCATTCATGTTTCCTGCAAACGTCTGCAGGGAGAAAGGATACCCAGTGAGTTCCATAATACCAGCAAACATCAATGGAAATCCACGTTACACCACTATGTTAGTCAGCATTTTATCACTGTGATCAAAACACATGATAAGAACAACTTGAAAGTGGAAAAATTTATTTTAGCTCATGTTTCAGAGGTTTAGTCCATGGTTATCCAAATCCTTTACTCTGGACACAAGATGAGGCAGAAGATCATGGTGGAATGGTGTGATGGAGGAAAGTTGTCAACTCCTGGCAGCCCAGAAGCAGAGCTGCAGATGGGGGGAGGCAGGAGCTGCAGGGAAGATGGACTCTTCCAGGGCACACTCCCAGTGACCCACTTCCTCCAGTCATGCCCCACCTACCTACATTTACCACCCGATCAATCCATTCAAACTAGGATGAGCTGATTAGGTTGCAGCTCTTGTGATCTAATTGTTTCACCTCTGAATATTTCTGCATTAACACAGAAGTTCTTGGGGAAAACAAATCCAAACCATAACATCTACCAATTTTTTCAGGAAAAAAATCCTCTATTTCTCTGATATTCATCTGACTTGGGTAACAACCCTGCATTATGTGTTGTATTTTTTCAGAAACATCATATATCATCCATTAAGAAATTCTTCCACCCACCCCTAGTGGCCAGCCAAATTTTATGAACAAAGCAATCCTAGCAAGTTGCAATACATAAAACCTGAAAGATTTATAAAGTTAATAATATAATGAAATACCAATATCTCTAATGTTCATAATCACTGTGACCTGGGCGATAACTGATAATCTCTCCTTGGGAAGGAAAAGCTTTTATTGTAGCAATTGTTACCATTATTTGATGCCAATCACTTTGTTAAGCACTTTCCATTATCATTATCACCACTTCACAGACAAAAAAGAACTAGAGTCTAGATAGTGAAAGGGGGAAGGGGAAAAAAAATCTCCAAATCACCCAACTGGCTAGTAATTGGTATGCAATTCAATTCCAAGGCTGTCCTTTTCCAAATCTCATGCTGTTTCTACAGTCCCCACTCTTCATCTGTCCCATTGTTAATTATTACAGCAGGGAGACATCACAACCCAGATTTATGTGCATTCAACTTCACATTTCTTTGCGCAATTTAAGTGAAAACACACAACATAGTAACTATTTGATCCACTAACAGTGTGCCTCATAACCTTCATTTGATGAAGATTACTAAAATTTATTTTTTCCACAGATGGTATCCAAAATCTTAAACCTCATCTTTTTTTTATTGGTGTCAAATATACATAACAAAAATGTACCATTTCAATCATTTTGAAGTGTGTAGTCCAGTAGCATTATACCCCTTCACATTGTTGTGCAAACATTACCACTGACCATCCTCAGGACATTTTCATCATCCCAGTCCTACCTCATCATTAGGACAGGATGTTGACTAGCATACCAATGTGTGTGCTTCTTGTGATCATCATCTGTTTTCAGCATCAAGGTTTATAGATAAAACCAGGT
The DNA here is from genome assembly GCF_902686455.1 of Sciurus vulgaris. Classification (NCBI taxonomy): domain Eukaryota; kingdom Metazoa; phylum Chordata; class Mammalia; order Rodentia; family Sciuridae; genus Sciurus; species Sciurus vulgaris. The sequence goes on from NC_136463.1 coordinate 77,149,328, forward strand.
ATGGTGATGTATGCCTGTGATCCTAGCTACTTGGGAGACTGAGGCTGAAGGATCAGCCTCTACAACTAAGTGGGACACTAACTCTAAATAAATAAATAAATAAATAAATGGCTGGGAGTGTAACTCAGTGGTAAAGCACCATTGGATTTAGTTCCCAATTCAGAAAAAAAAAAAAAAAAGCAATATAGATAAAACTTGCAGCCCATGTACAATTAATAACCACCAAAAAAATTTTTTTTTCTTTCTCCAATGGTCAAAGTAAACACCCATTAACAGGATCTTATGTATTTAGTGGAACTAATTTTCAAAGACTCCAATCTTGACCTTGTGTTTTTAAAACACCTATAACTTAGAGTATCTTGAACAACCTCTGACATTTCTACTTCCCACAAAATGCCCACTTGCTCTGACACTAGGCAATTTATATAATTACCATTCTGAATCAAAAGGTGGCTTGGAAAAAAGAAGCTTACTTCCTATTCTGCTGCTACTCCTTTAGCACAACAGTGGTTTAAGAAAAGAATGACTTAGGGTAAAGAAATTCCTTGAGTTTCAAGTTCAACATTCATCCCACACACTCACCAAAGATTTGGTCATTTTCTTTTATTCAAGAAAGAACCATTTTGTTAGGCATGAATGATGTTCTATAGGTCCTGCTTCCAACTTTAGCAACAAACACATGTAAACTGATGTTCTTCTTGCCTTACTCACCTAGAAGGGATTCTTCCCTGTAGAGTGTCAATGTTTTCAAATCTCCCTGTGTTCAAACTCTTTGATATGTGTGGGAAAAGGAAGGGAGATAGGCTCTGGTGATTTCTCATTGCTTCCAACAGAATGCAGGTAATTTGAATTTCTCTACAACCTATGGGGAGGGTGTCCCATTTGGCATTCTGAATTCTGATTGGATAACTTAAAAAGGTTGATTTTTATAATCTGGAGACGCTTTGTTTGAGTTTACCCCTTAATTTACATATGGTGTTCTCTGAGGGAGTGAATCTTAGATTCTCAAAGGAGGTGGTGTTCTGGCATGACTGTGACATTGGGCAAGCAACTTAATCTTTCTGTGACTCACTATGTCACAGTCTTATGACTCCAGCCTCACAGTCTCAAAGTCTCCCTCTCCCTGTCTTCAAGTCATGTCATTTGTAGTGACATAGTCTGAGAGACTCAACTCTGAGCAGACACAAGGTCATACAGTAGTGTACTGAGACCTCAAAGTTTGCAATGCATCATCCCTGGACCTTCCTGAAGAACTTAAAATCACCTCCAAAGCATTTGATACTTGGGAGCAGACTGAGTCTATACAAAGCTACAACCAGTTCTTCACCAAATTCACTGGAGACTAAATTACAGAGATTCTGATTAAATCTAGGAATCCTTTTACTTTATTCTCATTATCAATTTCACATGTAAATTAAATCAGTTCTCCACAACCAAATAATTGCCATGGCTACTGGTACAGACACCCCTCTCAAGGGTCTCCTCCAGTTCAGTCACTTGGTATGTTCTTTGCATTATTAATTCACCTCTTTCCACTTTTCATGGAGGAAGGTTTTTCACCATTTTCCCACTAAAGAGATGCCTCATCTCTCTCTCTCCTATCGCTCTCTCTCTCTCTCTCTCTCTCTCTCTCTCTCTCTCTCACACACACACACACACGCACACATTCTTAAACTTTTTGAATTTGTGATACATCTTACCATTGTGTGGTGAGATACTCTCACGTCCACAACTTACCTGGGAGGCGCTGTGACTAGAGAGGTTAAATGCATGAACACTGCAAAATCAGGGCAGTGCCTTTCAATTTCCACATCATAACAATATTACCTGCGCTACTCCTCAGAAGTTTGTTCTGTGTCCTTTTCCCCAGCTCTACCTCAATTATTATGCTGAATTTGATCCCAGGCCTGCACGGTTTGCACAGTTGTAGTGGCATACATATGATTGCTATTATTATGAAGTGGCATGCATGTGGTTCCTAACAAAGGGGTTCACTGACATTTTTTTTCCTCTACTAGGAATGGAAGCCATATTTCACTCATGCTAAGCAGTGCTCTACCACTGAGCTACTTCCCCAACCTCAGTGGTTCATTGATCTCATCACTATGCAGCAACAGCACCAGAACTTATCTTTCTTTCAAATAATTAAAGAACTTGAGGCTGAGGGAAGTTAAGTTCCTTATAATTGTCACACAGCATGAAATGTGTTCACTGAGGAGAGCTCAGTCTCCCATATTCCCTTTCAGAGAGCTCTTCTTCACATTCAATGTAAAGATTATAACAGACACAAGCACGTTGAACGGGACCACAAGAGACACTTATCCACAACTGCAGAAGGATATACAATAAGCAAGAGGATACCCTTAGCATTAGCTTTGCACTCTGTCCCCTTCAGCTCTCATCCCTGGACATTAAAGTCCTTTTCGGTCATGAAAGGAAGAAGGCATGGAGAAAACTAAGGTGCCGATGCCCTTCCCGGCATACATCTTGTTAGGCAGGTGATGAAGTGGGCACACACACTGTGAGGCCGAAATGGTCTTCAAAATAGAGGAGCGAAATTTCTGCAGTAGCTGCCACCCGAGTCCCTCATTTGAATTCACCAACTGCACAGAATTCAGCCAACCCACACTGATGACTTTGGCAGTGCGATTACAAGCATCTAGGCGTCATCAGGCAGATGCTATTAATTTGCCTAACTGCCGCCTGTGCAAGAAATAGCAGGTACAATAACCAAAATTCCTAATGAATGACCTTGACAGGGACTACTGGGAATTCTCAGGGAGACTATATTCCAAATCTGAGTTTCTGCCAAGCACACCTCAGCTGCCTAAGGGTTCGTTTTAAGAGAAGCAGCAGTGTGGGAGAGGAAAAAGATGAGCTTTGGGTGCTAATCCAAACAACCCTGCTGCTTTCTGTTCTTCATCCTCAGCAAGGCAATTAGCCTGTAATTCCCAGGTGATATGGATTGCATCTTGTTTCAGACTGCAATGTCTAGCTCAGTGCACGGAACATAGTATTTCCTAAAGGTGTGTTAACATGGATTTCCCTAACCCAAACTAAACTCACTTACTTGTTTCATGATCAGTGAATTTACAGAGTGTCTTGATATTGCTCATGCTGTTATTAGAGACTTGTTGAATTGATCGAGAGCATAAATGAACAAAAGGTACATCAACAACTTTTCTGAATCTCAAGTTTACTCATGTGCCTATGCAAATGACATTGCACTTGGGAATACAAGCAATAGTCCTGTGTCAGGGGTTGGGGGGACAATGCGAAGCTCCAATAGAAAATATTGTGAAAATATGTCTACTCAAGAAGCTATTCAAAATAGTGGCCTAGTAATACCCTCAAGGCCCAAGCAAAGACACTTGCCAATTATAACTGAAATTTTCTGAAGGATGTTGGAAGGGGGCTCTTCCCAAAAGGAATGAAAAGTTGAGCGAAGGAAAGAAACACTGGAAGCTCAGAGCTAATTACAAATGCATTTTCTTTTATTCAATAAGATAACATTTAATAAAGCGAAGGGTAATTAACATGTGAACAACAGAGTTAAAACTAAAAATCAATAAACTCACTCAGGCTTCAGTGTTTCCATTGCTCTTTAGGGGTATGTTCCAACAGGCATTTAAATTTTTTTTTTTTTTAAATTCTACAGCTCTGAGACTTGAACCCAAGCCCTCACACATGCCAGGCAGGTGCTTTACCACTGAGCTACATCTCAGTCAGATAGGTACTTACAGAAAAGAAACAGAAAGCTAAATGTAGGGCACTGACCATTATTATGGCTGAGTGGTTCTAAAATGTTGACGATAGGAGGTTAAAGGAGAATTAAACTATTGAATTTTCTTCTTTTTCCTAGTCTTCCTTGTTTGTTTCACAGTATCTATTACATGATCACAAGTATGTATGTAGTATATCTGCCTGCCATTTCATAGGAACTGTTATTTCCTTGGGCTGAGAGACCACTCAGAACTTGATTGCTATGTAAGACTCTAGTCGTATTGTAATTGTTGGCAAAGGGGGATGATTGATCCATAATGCTCCCACCCTGTCTCCTTTGCCTGGCTATGGCCTCCAGAGTAAAGGAATAATGCAAATATTTCAGACAGTCTCAACTTATAATGGTTCAACTTAAGGTTTTTCAACTTTACAATAGAAGGAAAGCAATAAAGATTTATTTACTACTGTACTTCAAATTTTGGCCTTTCCTGGGTTACTGATGTGCAATATGATCCTTTCTCTGGAGGTTGGGCAGTGTCAGTAAGCTGCATCTCCCAGTCAAGCACAAAGCTAAACAACAGACATCCTATAAGGTACTGTCCTGCGAAGGTAGGTTAGATATATTCAAGGCATTTTCAATTTGTGATATTTTCAACCTGTACTGGTTTTATTGGGGATGTTAAACCAAGAAGCATCTGTAGAGAAACACTATGATCCCACATTATCGTGATCTTGAGCTGAGAAGGACATGACTTTATGCAGCCTACTCAGGTGGAGCTGGGCTGAAGACAATCATGTGGTTAGTGGGCTTGTTTCTTTGTTTTAACAATCACTAACACCTCTGCTTCTACAAGGCTCAGGTCTTTTTTAACTGTACCACTGAAGACCTATTTTTTTAGTCACCATTTTTGCCGCTGTGACTAGAAGCCCTGACCAGAACAATTGTAGAGGAGGAAAAGTTTGTGCTCATGGTTTCAGAGGTCTTAGCCCATAGAAGGCTGGCTCCATTCTGCAAGGCTCCAGGTGAGCCAGAACACCACAGTGGAAAAGTGTGGCAGAGGGAACCTGCTCACCTGATGAGCAGGAAGCAGGGAGATACTCCACTTGCCAGATACAAATATGTAATGCCCCTTCCTCCAGCCTCACCCCACCTGCCTTCAATTACCAATTAATCTCATCAGGTGATTAATACACCTGATGTATGTTTAAAGCTCTCATAACCCAATCATTTCTTCTCTAAACCTTCCTGCATTGCCTCACACATGAGCTTCTGGCGGACACCTCACATCCAAACCATAACACCTATGTACTTCCATTTTATTGATGGTAATAGGATGTCATAGGACTTGCCAAAAGATATTACATCATAACCAATAAAGATTGTGAGTAAAGACTTCAATCAAGTGCCTGGCCCACCTCTAGGTTCCAATACTATTGGAATGATAAGCACCTGGGTCCAGACAGAGAAATCTAGTTTCCCATATAGGCAGCTCCCCATGGCCATGGAGCATCTGGATCTCTAATCCCATTCCTCTCATCAGAGTCATTAGCTGAATATCCTCATCATTCTCCCAGTTTGATAAACCAGTATGTTTCCCTGTAAACTTTTGGTGACTTCTTTCACCAATGACCTAAGTACAAGTAGAGTCCATTGAATTCTGTGAGTCACAAGCACCAGGAAGGAATAGTGACAAATTTATTTTAAAGTAAAAGTTGAAGAGCCTTCAAGCCACCAATGTCCTCTGCCTCTCTTTCTTTTCTTTCTTCTTTCTTTTTCTTTCTTTGTTTCTTCTTTTTTCTTTGCAAAGGATTGAACCCAGGGGATGATTCTTTAACACTAAGCCACCCCACCAGCCCTTTTTTACTTTTTTTTCATCTTGAGACAGGATCTCATTAAGTTGCTTGGGACCTCACTAAGTTGATAAGGCTGATTTTGAACTTGTGATCCTTCTTCCTTTGCCTCCCAAGCCACTGAGATTACAATCATGCATCACCACACTAGGTGTTTCTGTCTTTAACAACCAATCACATTTTTTTTTGGATGGGAGCTTCTGAATTAAGTGGCTGAAAATTCTTTCAAAATCAATTGTATACAACTAGTCTAACAGATTCTGTTTGACAATTATTATAAGTATCTGATTCACTTATTATCGAAAATAAAGCAATCATTCTACCAACCCAGAGCCAAATAGAAATGTGGTTTTATTGACCACTAGCTTGGATGATCAAAACCTAATTATTCTTGAAGATATTATGCATGTAACATAAATATTCATTAAGTAAATGAGTGTATATATATGACACCGAACTCTTCTGCTGCTGTTTGAATTTGTTCTGAAGTTCTGGAGTGTGTGTGTGACTTCTGCTGTGTTAAGTATAAGAGGTAATAAAGTGACTGTTGACAACCGTGTCACATATTTATGTTTCCTTCTCTGCGCCGAGAGCTATAACACCAGCATGTATGGCAGCTTCACCATATGGTGTGTGCCTGGGAAGACTGAAATACCCACTTAGCAGAATCAGACTTTTCACACTCCAGTAAAGCAAAGAGAAACAATACGCTTGCCCTTCTGAAAAATAAATACAAGACTTTTCCCGATGAAGAAGGGAACTGACATATGAAAGTTGACAGGAGGCCCTGGCTGCCTACTATAAGGACCTGGTTTGAGGACAGATTGTAGCAAGGGTTAGGCCCAGACATAGACAGAGAATAACTATTGTGTCTGAGGTAAAACCTTGGGGCAAAGGGAAAAATGGAAACGAAGTTGGAAAGGCAACCAGCCTTGTCAGCCCGTTTCTCTGCTAGTGAGCACTGCAATGACTTTAGTAAGTGTTTTGTGCCAACTCTTCCTGTCCAGCACTATCTATAGCTATACCTTGCTTTATTTTACTTACCTTCCTGCACTTAACACCAGCGGACAAGCTGAAAACACACACACACACACTTACACACACACACATACACAGAATTTATTTACTTATCTGTCTCCCCACCATCACTTCATGAAAGCAGATTCTCCTATAATCACACATGGGAGAGAGGTGACCCATACGTCTTTGCTGAATGAGTGAAGGAATATACTCAGTTTTTGTTTCTATAGTTGATTTTCTTATTAGAGAACCATGTATTGTCTTGTTTTGTGTTTTCACATGCACCTTGAGTGAACAGTGCTCCAGAGAAATGTGAACATGATGTTCTCATGGATTTTGATGGGGAAAACAAAGGATAGCAGTTTTAACAACTTTTCCCAATGCTAGATCATTAGTTTAAGGGGAACTGGAATGATATTACATGTTAAAGTTCTTCCTTCTGTCACAGGACTCTTACTTCCTAGAGTGTTTCAGAGAATCAAATAAAGTTTCAACATTCAAGGTTCTACATAGCCTGCGTCACCTGCTCTATGAGAAACTGAGGGAGAAGTCTCAAAAGGAATTCATGGGTAGGACTTGCAGGTCTGTGACTCTTCCTGAGGGTGCTCTTTGCTGTGAGGGTCAGTCTGCTAACTCCAGAAACTAACCACCCACTATATAGTCTACTTCCTGCTTTTGTTTTTTTTTTTTTTAACACTTAATTGGCCAGAGAACAGGTTATGCTGGGTGCTCATTTCATGAAGACCAAATCAGGACCAGGAGGTTGCTCTCACCCTTCTTTCTCCTCATATTTTTTCAGACTCTCTTCCAGACATCAGTGAGTACACTATCAGAAAAAACCCAACTCATCTCTCACATAGAATGTAGAAGAATGTAGACAGTTATCTCCAAAGATAATTCCCTGAGAACCTTTGAGAAGACAGCAGACTCTCACTGGAAAGAGCAGCATGAAAGTAGCAACCGTGCGTATTTTTTTTTTTCTTCATCACTTATATTGCCGAGATTCAGAATGCAAACTAGCACTCTCAAGAGGACACTGAAGTTCAGTGTCAGCCTTTGGCAAAACCATGTAAAAGGCCAAGTTTTTCATGATTTCCTTTACTTTGCTTCTTTCTTCGATTTTGGCTCTTAGCTGACTTTTCTGTTTTTGTTGTTAGTGTACATATTAAATTGTAAGTAGTTTAAGCAATGGCCTTCCCTTAGGTAAATCAGCATTTATGTTTTTCAATGTTTTGAAGTGCATTTGAAGAAAGGAGAAAGGGCAGAAGGGAGGAAAAATAGTTTTGCATGTTAAAGAAATTAAATTGTGATGCCAGATTGGCTGATAAATTGAGACAGAGTCAAGCTCTGGGGTCTGACCAGGAGTGAATAAAAACCTAAGTAAATATCTGTCATATGGTTCACCGCCCATTGTCATCACCGCCACCGTCTCTTTCATTGTCTCCTGGATTACAAAAATAGCATCCACATGAGCTTTCCAGCTCTGGTATTACTCTCACCTAGTCAATCTGATCAAAGAGTTCACTATCATCTTTCAGAACAGGCACAAATTTTGTAGTATGACCTATCAAGTCTTCTGCTCTTCAAACCATTTCCTGTTTCTCTCCTTACTGCAGCCTCCTGCTGCCATATCAAACAACTAGAAGTTTTCTCAAACACACCAGCGAATTCATCCCTAATTCATCTTCTCTACTGTGCTCTTTACCAATCTCTTCGTTTAAGCTTGTGAAACAGTCCTTGTTTATCCCCATTATCCTCTTTCATAGCTACACATCAGCAAAAGTCTGGGATGCATGTCCTTATCATGGTCTGCTCTAGACAGCAAGCACCTTGAGGACTCCTACCTTCATTCATTCTGTATCCCTAGAACCTGTTCAAGCAAAAGCACACAGAATGTGGAAAATGCATGCTTGGGGGTTGGGGATGTACTCAGTGGCTAACATGGATTCAATCCCCAGCACTGCAAAAGAAAGAAATAATTAAATAAAAAGACAGGATTTCTTTTTAAGAAGTTAATGCCAAACCACAGCACAAAAAAAAAATAAATAAAAAATAAAAAAGAGAAAAAAAATGAGTGATGTCCCTAGTGACTGAAAGAAGTTTCTAGTTATCCATTTTTAAGCACAGAAAATGTAAAGCTTTAGTCTTATTCAGGTAACTATTATCATGGAGCTAGTTCCTTTGAATTAAAGGTATGTATGAAGTTGTATGTAAGTATTTTTCCAATGCCTCTATAAAAGTACTGACATTTTTCCTTTTTGTTTTACTTACTATCCCGAGATTCCCCTTGGGAAGTGTCACTGAATGATTCAATATGAAGCCAATGGGCCTTGAAGAGAGATACTCCTGAAAATCACCTACAACCATTATTTTATGTATGGCCTGAGGCTTTTCATATCATCTTTGAGAATCTCAGTTACTTCATCTATTGAATGAAGATAATGATGCTATATAACATGAGTTATACATATTAGATAACTCATGGTTGATTTCATGTGTGCAGCCACATAGCATAGAATAGTAATCCCAAAATATGACATGGAGAAAGGTGTTATTGATGGGATGTTTGTGTTCCCCCAAAGTTTATATATTGAGGTTCTAATACCTAACGTCATGGTATTAGGAGGTAGGCCTTTGAGAAATAATTAGTTCATGATGTTGTATTACCTATGATGGTCTTGTGTCATTTTAAGAAGGAGAGGGCTACCCCCACCACCCGCCCACATCCACCATATGAGAATAAAATGAGAAGATATACCTATTTACTAAACAACAAGCAGGTCCTCACCAGATACTGGATCCCAGCACCCTGATCTTGCACTCCCCAGTCTTTAAAACTTGAGAAATAAATTTCTGTTGTTTTAGTCATTCATTCTGTATTATTTTCTTATAGAAACCCAAACTATTAAGACAAAAGGTCTTTAGAATTGCCAGCATGTGCCAAATAACCATGAAATCTAAAAACAGCTTTCTGTAAACTCAGTGTCAAAGAACTCCTGGCATTTCTTATCATCAGAGTATCATCCAAATTTCCTTCCACACAAAAATGCCTGGAAACTTTCATTATCACAACATAGGGACATCCTAAGTTATGAGGTTGATCACTCAAGAAGATGAAGTGATGCCCAACATTATCTCCTGGTCAATAGCCAGGCTCTCCACTCTCTGCACCTGACTCTAGGCCTGCCCTTTTCATGCAGACTGAAAATAGAGTTAAAAACCAAAAAGGCTGGAGAAGTCATGGAACCTGGATTCGAACTTAAAACATGTATGACACAGTCATTACTGTTGTCGTTAATGTTGTTCTTGACAGGTTCATAGAAGCATTTAATGTATTTATATGAAGATCAACAGTCCCAGTCCATATTCCCAGTGCATGTAGTAAGTTAAGAAACGTAGTGAAGTTTTGTTCAATTTCCATAGTTTTCTGGAGCATCAAGAGTCAGCTATTCATTAGGTAAAGTACATAATTGAAAAATAACATTCTGAACAATAAAGTTGAAAGCTATTTTAAATCGACAAATTATTTAGAAAGAAAAATAAAAAGAAATTGCTTGTTGTAGCCTGATTTTCATTTGTTATTTTAAACAAATTTACTGAAGCATTTCTTATCAACAACAAAACAAACCAGAAAAAAAAAAAAAAAAAAAGATCCCCTAGAACTGAGAATTGATTAGCCTTCTCCAATAGCTTGCAACAGTGCTTCCACTGCTGACATTAATCATGCTTCCAGCTGCTGCCCTGCAAGAATACCAGGGAGGTCAGCATGGAATGCAGAGGATTAACGCTGAATAAATGTGTTGGTACCACGCTGCAGAGAGGAGCACTGAGGCTTTGTTCAGCTTTTGCTTTCCCAGGTTTAAATAGTGATTTTCAGACTATCTAGCTTGATAATTTTATTCCTGGTCTGATTTCTTTGTTGAAAATATTTGAATCAACCTGAACAGGCATTCTGAGTCCCTTGGGTTTGACCTACAGGGTCCTATAATCTGGCCTTGATCTGTTTGATGTGTCTTATTTCTCACAATCCCTGGGTGCATTGTAAAATCCAAAAAATCAGACCGCTCACTTCCTGCCATTGGCCGCATGTAACCTGCAATCTTGTCTCAGTAGCTCCGTGATATGCATTTCTGTCATTTTAGTGTGGATCTGAAGATGGATGCTGGAACGTGCTGCCTCCATCACACCTGTGCTCTGCCTCTTACTGCAGGTAAGAACTTGGCCTATTACTTAGCTTTTCCATCCTAACACTGGCCCAAATTGTAAACTGGGAATACAAACGCATTTTCAAGGGAATGTTGAAAGGAGTGTACACTTTTGTGTACGTGTGTGTATGTATATGAACGTATGTACATACATTGGTTAACATGTACACTGATAACTTATGCCAGAATTATTCTAAATAATACATACATTGACATAATGCTTGGATATGGCTTAGAATACTTCTAGCATGGAGTATGAAATTGTGGTATAATGTATGACCTATATAAGGGTTCATTATTGTAATTGGTAGTTCCATATATTTAGATAAACCAAAAATATTCTTCTGACATATGTCTAATACTGACGCTTTATTAATTTTAATATTTAATTTTAAATATTAATTTTTCAGGAAAAGGACAAGAATATTTATTGGACTGAAGAGTGATCCACATACTTGTTCTCATGCCAGTCTTTGTAACATGTATGCTGCTTCTGGTAATATAGAAATGAGGAAACAAAGAGTTGAAAGTCCAGTAGGTTGCACATTGTGTGGCCAGGATGTGAGCCCAGATCTGTCCGCCTGTGCAAATCTCCATTCTTTCTGTTCAACACCATTGCTTATCAGGAGGTATAACCTCTCTCTCTTCAAAACTGTCATTGTACATAATTACTAACACTATTGTGAAACTTAAAACTTTGTAGTTTCTCTTATAGCTACGTGTACCCATATCTGAAACTTTGCTATGAAAAAATTAGCTTTTTCAGAGCAGGAATTTATATTTGATCATTTATACTTGTTTATTGCATATTTATTCTTATATTTTAATGAATACATAAATAAGAATGCATGTATATTTAAATATATATGGAGATATACATATATAATATATAATTTACCTACCTGTACCATGTCTATAGCCTCTAGATCTGCCCAGCATTACTTATTTATATTATTTATTTATTTGTTTATTTATTTGTTTATTTATTTGGGGGATACCAGGAATTGAATTCAGGGGCACTCAACCACTGAGTCACATCCTCAGTCCTATTTTGTATTTTATTTAGAGACAGCGTCTCACTGTGTTGCTTAGTGCCTTGCTTTTGCTGAGGCTGGCTTTGAATTCATGATCTTCCTGCCTCAGCCTCCTGAACCACTGGAATTATAGATGTTTGCCATGTGCTGGCTACAAAATTATTTATCAAACATTTCCTTAATGTTTGACCTTAGCCTACCCCTAATAGTCAATATTTCAAGTTTTTGACTAACTTTGCTTTATCAATGGAGAATTTTGCTTCCCTTATAAGATATTTTGTTCCTGAGAGAATTAAATTATTCAGACTCTTCCCAACATTTATCACAGGGTAAAATCTAGGATATTTTGTTAACCATTTTGCTGGTTGAAAAACACATAGTGAGTAAAAGATTGTCACAACATGAGCCCCTGATTCACTGATGGAAAATGAAGTCTGAATTTGATTTATACCAGATTCCCTTGGTGTGAAGGCAGGATACAGGTGTCTCAGAGGAGGCAATGCCTTTGAAAGGAAGGATCAAGGTCATCCAGATGGATTCAATCTTCTCTCCACCACAATGGGATCTGAGCAAGTACACTGCCTCTCTAGGCCTTGGGATCTTTTTCTGCTAAATGGGGAAAACAAGACTGGGAATATCTGAAGGCTATTATAAAGACAAAAGGAGAAGGTCATGCAATTACACAGTGAGTCCCTGCTAACGCAAATCTTCATTGCATAGTCAGCATTCACCTCCTTCTTTCTGTTTATATTATGCCATGTGTCAGGAGTCACATTGTCCACGGGGACCTAAGCCACTCTCTGTCAGGAACTGTGTTTGTGGTGCCAGTCCAGTGATATATCATTTCTGTCTCTCCAGTTTCTAATTTCTTTATTCTCCTTTTATTAAAGATAGGCAAAAATCACATAATGGTTCTAACAAGTACTAGAAATGCATGATATATGATTGGCATCCTAAAAATAGTGTAACTGGGTTCTCTAACCTACCCTGAGTATCTTAAAACCTTGATGGTTAGAAATTAAGACAAATTGCTAGCTTCAAACTGAGAATTTTTTTTTATTATATAGGAAGAAATTGCACATTTGTTTCATTTAAAATAAAACACAGTGCTTTGGCAAACCCATTGGTTTTGTTAAAATATAGACCAGCCCTGTTACTATAGACGAAGCCTGAGATAAAAGGATGTATGAATATCCTTCCCACACAGTCTGACCCTAGAGTTGGAGAAATGCACTCTTCCCTTTCAACCAGCCCCTAGAGTAAGTTGGTAAAAGCATGCTCCCCTGTTTTTACAGTACAAGAGATCTGCTTTAAGACATTCTATTGTCAAGTGATACTCTGCTACAGTGTTGTGCTGCGGGTAAATGAGATAGATGCCCAGCAGGGTAGACTAGCAGGAGGTGGTGCACTATGCATAGGTCTAGGATATTTAATATGTAATAATCTGTATGAAACTTTCCTATGTTGTAATTCTCCTTATTTATTCTGGAGTTATGTCTTCTTTGGTCTTTGGAGAACTGTGAGGGGGGACTATATGTTTACTTGGGGAATGTGGAGAAATGGTTCTGATGCATTAAAACAGCCAGGAGTCCTAGCTAAGGTGAAGAATAGCAGCCAGGATGGATTTGCAGATCATGAAAGCATTCCTGAGGCTATCTCTGAAAATATTTAGGGGTTAGAATGATCATGGAAAGTGGGAACTATTTGTCACCTGGAAGTCAAACGGAAGTGTGACATCTGAAGACCCTACATGCCAGTTTACAGGGAGCTGCCACCTGTTCCCATGCAACATACAACAGTAAATGGGCACAGATTCAATCTGATAAATACTATGATCAGTTAACAGGGTTCTCCCATTCTTACTGCTCCATTAATGCTCAGGAAACTAACAAAAATATTACTAGATTACAAAAGAAACAAAAACTAAAAGAAGCTCATATGTGTAAGTTATTTGCATAGCAAACTGAAAGGCTCGACAACCTTTAAGAGTTTCTCAAGGACCAGAGGATCAGTCTCTATTAGAATTAATTGTCTGCACAAGTCTAAATATATTTAAGGAAGTGTTGCTTTTTTTTGTTGTTGTTGTTTATTAAACCAAAAGTGCTTTTTCATAATTTAGTGAACCTGAGACCCACATTGCCAAAGCCAACTGACCAAAGTATGTCTTTGTTTTTGTTCTCTCTTCTCTCCCTCCCTCTTTTCTCTTTCATTTTTTCCCTCTAGTGAAGAACAACAAAATGCAAATCACAAGTCAGATTTATTCAAATACCACACTTAGGAAGCACATCTGAGCAAATTATTCAGAGCAGGAGCTAGGGATTCTGAGAATGATGACAGGGTTATATGAAAAATTTCAGTACAGCTTTACTTCTCTATGATATAATCTAGTCTTAATTTCCAATGAAGCCGTCAAAATGCACTGGAGCCTTGTCTCCATTAAAGAGCTTTGGATGCTGTGAACTTACTTACTGAGATATTTAGAGATTTCATTTAACTAACTTATTTCTAGAGATTTGTTAAGGCAACTGGTTTAAAGGATTAGCAAGCTTTTAACTCATTTAAAGCCAATCAAAGCCATTTCTTTCCATCAATAGGGGTAATTGTTGAGTACCATTTCATCCTGTTCAGATTATTTGACCTTTCCTGTGTCAGCTTTTACAGTTCTTCATTCCTGCTAACATTCCTTCATGATAAGCAATCCTCATGTATAGTAAATGCCTTTTAGAAGGTTCCCATGATAAATGTCTTTATGTCACAATTTAAATTTTCTGGGCACAGAGCAGAGATGGGAGAAGTCACTTTTGGTTGTCCTTCATCTGGATTTCTGCTCCTCTCTCACCTTTCTTTCTTGAGCAACATTTGATTAGTTCTTGTCTGTTCACCTGTCATTATCCCTGCCTGGTCTTATCTTTGCATTTTTGGTAAGAACCCAGAGTGCTCTATATTAACAAGATGGTCATTGGGCCTGTTGGGTTTTCTCCACAAGAGTTAAAACAAAACTGAGAGGTTGCACAGAAAAGCAAAGAAGTGAACTGGCAACTAACCATTTGTTGGGTGCAAGAAGCAATTTACTAAGGGCAAGGAGGAAAGGCAGCTCCTTTCTTCTATTTTTATTGCCTGACTTACCTCAGATAAAAAGTGGAGGGAGGAGGTCAATAAATTGAACTCACCCAGATGACCTTATCTTTTCATACGTGATCAGATTTTTCCTTCTTTCCATTTGACATTTTTCATAGTTTCTATTCTAAATAACATGTCTAAATAGATTAATACCTTACAATCTAATATGTTACAAGGATCTAAAATATCTTACTTGTTATATATTCTTCTCAGTAAATCTTGTGTATCTATTATGTAACAAATTTTTGTGTTTTTGTTGGGGGCTAGGGATCAGACCCAGGGCCTTGTGCCTGTTAACCCATCCTCTACCCCTGAGCTACATCCCTGGCCTGAAATTCTTTTTTAAATACACACTAGAACTCTATTATTATTGTTAATTCCCTAGATAGTTTCCGTGAGGTAGT
This sequence comes from Sciurus vulgaris, assembly GCF_902686455.1. NCBI lineage: Eukaryota > Metazoa > Chordata > Mammalia > Rodentia > Sciuridae > Sciurus > Sciurus vulgaris. Next base: position 77,164,685 of record NC_136463.1, read on the forward strand.
TTTTATTGTATCTATCTACTAGATAAAGATGTAGAACCATGGAGTTCAATAACATCTCCAAGGCCACATGTCTGTAAATTTGTACAACCAGTTTATTTTTATTTTTTTTTTTCACCCTGTGATTCTATGTGGAGACTTTTGGTGCTTTATATTAATATAGAAGTGAGTTCATTCTATGTGTTCTGACATGCATATAACATAATGTGATTAGTTTCAGTTCCAAGAATTTCCCCTTGCCCTTCCTTCCTCCCTTCTCCAATTCCCTTCCTATTCCCTACTTTCTATGTTTTTTTTTTTTTGTTTGTTTTTTTTGTTTTGTTTTTTTGTTGCTGCTGTTTTTCAGTACTTTATTTTTTTCCTGTATTTTTATGGTACATTGCAGTTATACATAATAGTGGGGTTCATTGTTACATATTCATACATACACACAATATAACAATGTAATTGGCCAGCATCATTCTCCAGTATTTTCCCTTTTCATCTCCTGCTCCTTTTCCTGGTGCTTTTCTTTACTACAATTTGATTTTCATGATATTCACCCCAACATACCTTTCTTTTCCTTTTTCCTCTCTAGTTTTAACATGAGAGAAAATATAACCCTTGACTTTCTCAGTTCGACTTATTTAATAAAATGTTCCCAAGTTCCATCCATTTTCCTGAAAATAACATAATTTGATATTTCTTTATGACTGAATAAATCTTCATTGTGTATATAAACCACATCTTAAAATTGGACTTTTCTACCAGATTAGGCGGAATAGTGTGGGAACCCACTATACTCTGTACAGATATCTAGCATACATACCTTTTCTCTTCCATTCAGAAATGCCTTCATGAAACTAACTCCAGTCCTATGTCTTTGTAGAACATAATTATGCTTTTCTGAATATTGTGCAAAAAATATTGTTGAAGTTTATTTCTGTTTTTTTTTTTTTTTTATCACACCATTTATTTACCTCATGTAAAACTACTATCTAAAATTTGCTCATTTGGCACTCGATGTTACTCTACAAAGATTTGATCCAATAGTTGCTTCTTGAAGTCAATCATAGAAGTGACCAATTTACTTCAAAGCCTAAGGTATGTTTTCTGTTCCTGTAGATGAAGGATATACAACCCACTGTGTTACCATTCCACTTTAGCTGCCAGGAAAATAAGAATTTCCCAGATGTTGTGGTTTACTCAATTAGGTTCCTTCAAATATTCTCTGCTGTCACATCCTTCAATATGTCTCTTCTTTCTTTTGTCTTCCATGGTCTTATTTTCTGTACACTGTTTGAGGGTAATAGCTCATGATTCAGTGAAATGAAGCAGGAAATGGTGGGCTTTTATGACCTTTCAACAGAACCCTGTGTTGGATGGTAACCTTTTCTGTATTGTGGGAAAAGATGCAGCCAAATTTAAAGAGTTAGAAGTCAATTGTTGGGGTGAGTTACCAAAATGGTAGGCAGATGAGAGGCCAAAGAAAGGATACAGATGAAAAGCCAAAATTATGGTGCATGCCTGTAATCTCAGCAGCTCAGAAGGCTAAGACAGGAAGATCATGAATTCAAAGCCAGCCTCAGCAACTTAACATGGCCCTAAGCAACTCAGTGAGATTCTATCTCTGAATAAAATACCAAAAAGGTCTGGGAATGTGGCTCAGTGGTTAAGTGTCCCTGGGTTCAATACCTAGTACCAAAACTAAATAAATAAATTCTAAAATAAAAATAGGAAGAGGAAGGCAGGGAAAAATCTAGAAGCCGACTTTGTCAACAGTTGCATTATCTGGAGTCTATTAAAGTTTTGAGTCATGTACTCTTTTGCTGTTCTTGGTCATGATTTAGGGCCTCTTATCCCATGGTATTTTAACTGGAAGGAACTCTAGGCTGACCTTCACATCTGCAAACAACCAAAAACATTTTTTGTTGTTTCTGCTGTTCTCATTCTCTTATTTTAAAAACAAGGGTCTACGGATCCTCCTTTGTAGGCATTTGTATCTCAACTACATGCGAGAGGAAGAAATGCATTGTTTCTTCTCCCAAAGCAACTAAAATAGAAACTTCATTATGTGAATAATTAACTCAGTTATTAAATATATGTGTATGTATTTCTTCAGACAAAACCCAAATTGGTGCTACTGTGAAAAACCTGAAAGCAAAAACATATTTTTGAAGATGAAATACATTCATTGCCTAGGAGCTAATTAACCATGGTAAGGACAGTGTGAAGTGTCAAATGAGTAAAAAAAAAAAAAAATACACTGTGTCACTTTCATATTATTGGTAAATAATCAACATAGAAAACTTGCAGAACTTTTTCAGTAGGATTTAAAAAGGAGGACAGATAATTATATTACTATTCCTAGAGAAGATATTTCTCCCCAGTTTTAAATTTTAAACTCCTGGGCTGGGGCGATAGCTCAGTTGGTAGAGTACTTCACTTGTAAGTACAAGGCCCTGGGTTCAATCCCCAGCACCAGAAAAACAAAACAAAACAAAAAAACTCCCTGTTTGTGTTTCTTATCTGTGTATAATCATTACAGTAGAGAAAAGGTTGCCTTTTTTTTTTTTTTTTTCCAGTTCTGTTTCTTTAAAATCACCTATATAGTGTTTGACCATACTTCAGTCACACTGTACAGAAAGATGTGGTAGGGGCTGGGAACACAAATATGAGGTTCCTCTAGTCTTTATGGGCTCATTGACATAGTTCAGTCATTTGGTTGGAGAATGAATGATCCCTTCTATGTGCCTTGTGTTCTGTGAGGCCCTGGGATAATTGTGATCACAAAATGAGCTTCACAATCAAAGCTTGAAGTCAAACTGGGGACAGACATTACCAAATATTCATACATGAATGTGTGATTTTGAAGGGCACATATACGCTTTGAGCACCTGTAATCCTGACACCCAACCTAGACTAAAAGTCTGAGGAATGACTTTCCAGGGACTTGAGGCAAACACTGAAGCAGAGCACTGAGCTCCTTAAAAGCAAGGCTTTTGTTAAACACAGACAGGCATATCCACATGAGGTTTGCTGGGTGTACTCGGTCCCTGCAGAGCTGTGCACTTGCTTTACTGGAGTGGCCTCAGTAGGACTTTGTGCTACTCCCACCGTTCCTGTCGCTGCTCAGGTGGCTGCAACGCTTCTGACCTGAAGTCCCTTAACAACAGCAGTTCCCCAGTCCTTCCGGCCACATCCTGACAGTGGCACCTTGGTTGATCACACGCCATACATTCCCCCTCCCCCTGAGACATGGTGCCCGGGGACGTGATCTGTGCTTGATGAGCACCACTGACAGTGTGGAGCGTTATAACAAATTATTTCCTTTCCATCCTCTTAATAAACTGTAAGAAAGTGCAGTTATTCCCCAAGGCCACTTTGAGGCCTTTGAGGAAAGGTGAAACTCTTTTATAACAACTTTCCCTCATTCCCTGACTCCCTCTTTTTCCTGCAACCTGCTTTCCCTGAGATTGCATTTCCCATGAAACTTAGGTTTTCAGCTTTATTTTCTGGGATGCTTTGGCTAAGATAGGATGACTATTAACAGAACTCTAAATTGGTCCCCATTCTTCTTGTTTTGATCTCAGTTTACATGCTCCAAGATTTAAAAAATCCTTTATTAAAACATAATGAATTCTAAGAAAATTCTCAGTAAGGCATTGTAGCCAGAGCAGTGTACTCATGGTGATATTCTCCCCAGCAGAAGAGATGGCATGTGGGTGGGCTCTGTGCTCATCTGGAGACCACATGCACATTTTATGGATTCTATGTCATGGAGGAGTGGTTGGACCTTAGCCCAACTTGCTATAACCAGGTACCACAAGCTGGGTGATTTCAATAACAAATATGTATTTTTATTATTTGTTACACTTCTGGATATTGGATGTCCCCAATCAGGGTGGCATCGTGCTCAAGTTCTTGGTGAGGGCATCTTCTCCAATTAGAAACAACCATCTTCTTGCCGTGTCCCCAATGGTGGAGAAAGAACAGGATGGCTCTTTGATCCCATATTATTAGTGTTATGGGTGGACTATGTTCTTCAAAACGCATTACTAGAAACTTAATTACTCAGTGCAGCAGTGTTGGGAGGTGTGGCCCAATGGGAGGCATCTGAGTGGTGGGGAAGTTCCTTCATGGCAGATTAATGCCATCTAATGAGAGAAAGTGGATTCCCCTCCTTTGGAGCTGGATCAGTTACTGTGAGAGCTGGTGGTTATCAAAGCAACCTTGCCTCTTATGTTTTTTATCTTTCACAATTGCCTGCATGCCCTGCCACTTACTGCTGAGTTAAAGCAGCATGAGGACCTCACAAGATGCAGTTGCTGACCTTGAACTTCCTAGTTTCCAAAACCATGAGCCAAAAATAAACCTCTTTTCTTCTTTGTTTATCCAGTCTCAGATATTCCATAATAGTAATAGAAGATGAACTAAGAACAGTACTAATCCCATCATGATGAATTTATTACATCCTCAAAGGCTCCTCTTCAAAACTCATCATATCAAAATTAGGATCTCAACATATGATTTTGGGCCACACAAACATTCAATCCTTTGAAGGGATTGACACTTTTTTTTTTTTTGAGTGACACATATTTAAGGAAGCATTTACATAACATGATTAGAAAAGAATGTGAGAGGTTTCAAGATGGCTGCATTTCAAGTTGCTCCAGGACTCAGGATTCAAAAGAGGAGATATTGAGAGACTTGGGACCAACTCAAAGCAGCCGGGTGAGTCTCTCCCATTGGGGAGGCGTCCCGGATGGGACAGTAGTCCCGGAACGCAGGGAACTTTGTGAAGTAGAGCTGCCGGCGAGACGCCCCTCCCCCTGCTGGAGCAGTGAACATGGACAACTGGGAGCTTCGTAGAGGAGGCCGCTCAGCACAGCGCTGGGACTCAGAGCAACCACTGGGGCTCCAGTGGCTGCCCAGGGGAGGAGCAGCAAGGAGAGCTGTGTGGACTCAGAACACCAGGGCCTGCCCTGAGGAGGAGGAGGAGGAGCTTGGCTGCTTGGATTCGGAGTGGCTATACCAGATCTACAGGCGGTTGCCAGAGAAAGGGCTGTGTGGTGAGCTGTTTGGACTCAGACCACTTCTGAACACCGGGGCCTGCCCGGAGGAGTAGGACGAGGAGAAGGAGGAGCGTGGCAGGTCGTTTGGACTCACAGTGACTGCATTACAGCTCCAGGCGGCTACTCAGAGGAGGAAGCGATTGGTGAGTTGTTTGGACTTAAAGCCACCGCTCCTGAACACAGGGGGGCTGCCTGGAGGAGAAGCGCGGTGGGTCGCTTGGTCGCGAGAGGCCGCACCAGAGCTCAGGGTGGCTGCCCAGAGGACACGTGCAGCAGGTCACGTGGATTCAGAGCCACTCAGAGTGACCGCTCCTGAACACCCGGGGGGTTACCTGGAGGAGGAGGAGGAACGGGGAGGGTCATTTCGACTCGGAGTGATTGACTGCCCCGGGCTACGGGTGGTTGGTGGGAGGATGAGGCACGCAGTGAGTTGCTTGGACTCCTAGCGACCGCACCGGAATTCTGGGCGGCTGTCTGGAGGAAGAGGCGTGTGGTGGGTCTCTGGGACTCAGAGGGATTGTACGGGGCCCGAGGTGGCTGCTCAGAGGAGGGGCCGCATAGCCAGGCGATTAGGTGCAGAGCAGGGTCCAAGCATCTAGGAGGCTTCTTGGTGGAAGAGCCGCACAGAGACACGCTTAGGGGCGGAGCGAAGGTTCCAGGACTGCAGGCAGATTCTCTGATGAGGGGCAGCCTAAGAAGATTCATCTGCGAAGGGTGAGGCTCCCAGGCCCAGGAGGTAGGGCCGGGCCCCTGGGAAATTTGCAGAGGAAGGCAGCCCAGCCCAGGCGGTAGCTGTAAATTGAGGGGAAACTCTAGGAGGGAACTGACCAGCCAGACCTCCCCACCGGGTGAGTCCTCCCTGCCGGGTGACGTTTCCCCACTTGGACGGTAAAACCAGAGACACAGGCCCAAACAGGCCTTGCCTCAGCCCGCAGCCTAGTTCACCTTTGGATGACCATTGGTCAACAAGTGGAGGCACCTCTGCCCACTAGCAGGGAATGTTCCCCACCTGAAGGCCACCACTCCTAGAGAGGCAGCTTCCTTGTGGAGCACCGCATTATCAACTTCCTCCAAGACTTCAGACTACTGAAGGCTAAGGGGGGATATATATAGAAATCTTCAGGGACATTGTAAGTCAACAGAGGAAATCTGCAATATCTCAGCGGTCCACTGATACCTGAACAATATGAGAAAACAAGGAAAGAAAATGCCGCAAACAAATCTAGATGTTACATCAATAAAACCCAATGACAGCATGGCAAAAGAAATGACAGAAAAGGAGTTCAGAATGTACATAATTAAAATGATCAGAGAAGCAAACGATGAGATGAAAGAGCAAATGCAAGCATTGAATGATCGCACCAATAGACAATTAAAAGAGCAAATACAGGAAGCAAAAGATCATTTCAATAAACAGTTAGAGATATTGAAAAAAAACCAAACACAAATCCTTGACATGAAGGAAACAATAAACCAAATTAAGAACTCCATAGAAAGCATATCCAATAGGATAGAACACCTGGAAGACAGAACCTCAGACATTGAAGACAAAATATTTAACCTTGAAAACAAAGTTGAACAAACAGAGAAGATGGTAAGAAATCATGAACAGAATCTACAAGAACTATGGGATATCATGAAAAGGCCAAATTGAAGAATTATTGGGATTGAGGAAGGCCTAGAGAAACAAGCCAAAGGAATGAACAATTTATTCAATGAAATAATATCAGAAAATTTCCCAAATCTGAAGAATGAAATGGAAAATCAAGTTCAAGAGGCTTATAGGACTCCAAATACACAAAATTACAACAGACCCACTCCAAGGCACATTACAATGAAAATGCCTAACATACAAAATAAAGACAGAATTTTAAAGGGTGTGAGAGAAAAGAACCAAATCACATTCATGGGGAAACCAATACGGATATCAGCAGATTTTTCAATCCAGACCCTAAAAGCTAGAAGGGCCTGGAACAACAATTTTCAAGCCCTGAAAGAAAATGGATGCCAACCAAGAATCTTATACCCAGCAAAACTTACCTTCAAATTTGATGATGAAATAAAATCCTTCCATGATAAACAAAAGCTAAAAGAATTTACAAAAAGAAAGCCAGCATTACAGAACATTCTCAGCAAAATATTCCATGAGGAAGAGATGAAAAACAAAGAAGCAAATCAGCAAAGGGAGGAATTATCCTAAAGGAATTGTCAAATAAAGGAGGAACAAAGTTGTGTCAAACAAATAAATAAATAAAATTTAAAAAATGAACCAAATGACCGGGAAACCAAATCTTATCTCAATAATAACCCTGAATGTTAATGGCCTGAATTCATCAATCAAAAGACATAGACTGGCAGATTGGATTAAAAAGAAATCTCCAAAAATATGTTGCCTACAAGAGACTCACCTTATACAAAAAGATACCCATAGACTAAAGGTGAAAGGATGGGGAAAAACATACCATGCACATGGACTCAGCAAAAAAGCTGGAGTATCCATCCTCATTTCAGATAATGTGGATTTCAAGCCAAAGTTAGTCAGAAGGGATAAAGAAGGTCATTTCATACTGCTTAAGGGAAGCATAAATCAGCAAGATAAACAATTATAAACATCTATGCCCCAAACAGTGGCTCATCCATGTATGTCAAACAAATCCTTCTCAATTTCAGAAACCAAATAGACCATAACACAATAATACTAGGTGATTTTAACACGCCTCTCTCACCACTGGACAGATCTTCCAGACAAAAATTGAACAAAGAAACCATAGATCTCAATAACACAATCAATAATTTAGACTTAACAGACATTTATAGAATATACCATCCAACCACGAGTGAATACACTTTCTTCTCAGCAGAACTTGGATCCTTCTCTAAAATAGACCATACATTATGCCACAAAGCTAATGTTAGCAAATACAAGAAGATAGAGACACTACCATGTATTCTATCAGATCATAATGGATTGAAGTTAGAAATAAATGAAAGAGTAAAGCACAGAAACTATTCCAACATCTGTAGATTAAACAATATGCTATTATATGATGAATGGATAACAGAAGATATTAGGAAGGAAATTAAAAAATTCTTAGAGGTAAATGAGAACAAAGAAACATCATATCAAAATCTCTGGGACACTATGAAAGCAGTACTTTGAGGGAAATTTATTTCATGGAGTGCATTTAATAAAAGAAGGAAACCTCAACAAATAAACGACCTAACACTACAGCTCAAAGCCCTAGAAAAAGAAGAACAGAACAGCACCAAAAGTAGTAGAAGACAGGAAATAGTTAAACTCAGAATTGAAATCAATGAAATTGAAACAAAAGAAACAATACAAAAAAATTGACAAAATAAATAGTTTGTTCTTCGAAAAAATAAACAAAATTGATAAACCTTTAGCCACACTAACAAAGAGAAGACGAGAGAAAACCCAAATCACTAAAATTCGGAATGAACAAGGAAATATCACAACAGACAGGATTGAAATACAACACATAAATAGAAGCTATTTTGAAAATCTATACTCCAACAAAATAGAAAATTTCGAAGACATCAACAGGTTTCTAGAGACATATGAATTGCCTAAACTGCACGAGGAGGACATACACAATTTAAATAGACCAATTTCAAGTACTGAAATAGAAGTCATCAAAAGCCTACCAACAAGGAAAAGTCCGGGACCAGATGGGTTCTCAGCCGAGTTCTACAAAACCTTTAAGGAAGAGCTCATTCCAATACTTCTCAAAGTATTCCATAAAATAGAAGAGGAGAGAACCCTCCCAAACTCATTCTATGAAGCCAATATCACACTGATACCTAAACCAGACAGAGACTCATCAAGGAAAGAAAATTTCAGACCAATATCCTTAATGAACATCAACGCAAAAATTCTCAACCAAATTTTAGCAAATCGCATACAAAAACATATTAAAAAGATAGTGCACCATGATCAAGTGGGTTTCATCCCAGGGATGCAAGGTTGGTTCAACATCAGGAAATCAATAAATGTAATTCACCATATCAATAGACTTAAAGTCAAGAATCACATGATTATTTCAATAGATGCAGAAAAAGCATTAGATAAAATTCAGCATCCCTTCATGCTCAAAACACTAGAAAAAATAGGGATAGCGGGAACATTCCTTAACATTGTAAAGGCCATTTATGCTAAGCCCATGGCTAATATCATTCGAAATGGTGAAAAACTGAAAGCATTCCCCCTAAAAACTGGAACAAGGCAGGGATGCCCTCCTTCACCACTTCTATTCAACATCATTCTTGAGACTCTAGCCAGAGCAATTAGACAAACCAAAGAAATTAAAGGAATACGGATTGGTAAAGAAGAACTCAAACTATCCTTGTTTGCTGATGACATGATTATATATTTAGAGGAACCTGGAAATTCCACCAGAAAACTCTTAGAACTCATAAGTGAATTCGATAAAGTAGCAGGTTACAAGATCAATGCTCATAAATCCAATGCATTTTTATACATAAGTGATGAATCTTCAGAAAGAGAAATTAGGAAATCTACCCCATTCTCAATAGCCTCGAAAAAAATAAAATACTTGGGAATCAATCTCACAAAAGAGGTGAAAGACCTCTACAATGAGAACTATACAACACTAAAGAAAGAAATTAAAGAACACCTCAGAAGATGGAAAGATCTTCCATGTTCTTGGATAGGAAGAATTAATATTGTCAAAATGGCCATACTACCTAAAGTGCTATACAAATTCAATGCAATTCCAATTAAAATCCCAATGACGTAGAAATAGAGCAAGCAATTATGAAATTCATCTGGAAGAATAAAAAACCCAGAATAGCTAAAGCAATCCTTAGCAGGAAGAGTGAAACAGGGGGTATTGCAATACCAGATCTTCAACTCTACTACAAAGCAATAGTAACAAAAACGGCATGGTATTGGTACCAAAATAGAAAGGTAGATCAATGGTACAGAATAGAGGACACGGACACAAACCCAAATAAATACAATTTTCTCATACTAGACAAAGGGGTCAAAAACATGCAATGGAGAAAAGATAGCCTCTTCAACAAATGGTGCTGGGAGAATTGGAAATCCATATGCAACAGAATGAAATTAAACCCATATCTCTCATCATGCATGAAACTAAACTCAAAATGGATTAAGGACCTCGGAATCAGATCAGAGACCCTGCAGATTATAGAAGAAAAAGTAGGTCCAGAACTTCAACATGTCGGCTTAGGACCAGACTTCCTTAACAGGACTCCCATAGCACAAGAAATAAAAGCAAGAATCAATAACTGGGATAGATTCAAACCAATAAGCTTTCTCTCAGCAAAGGAAACTATCAGCAATGTGAAGGAAGAGCCTACAGAGTGGGCGAATATCTTTGCCAATCATACATCAGATAGAGCACTAATCTCCAGAATCTATAAAGAACTCAAAAAACTCTACTCCAAGAATTCAAATAATCCAGTCGACAAATGGGCTAAGGAAATGAATAGACACTTCACAGAAGAAGATCTACAAGCAATCAACAAACATATGGAAAAATGTTCAACATCTCTAGTAATAAGAGAAGTGCAAATCAAAACCACCCTACGATTCCATCTCACCCCAATTAGAATGGCGATGATCAAGAATACGAGCAACAACAGGTGTTGGTGAGGATGTGGGGAGAAAGGTACACTCATACATTGCTGGTGGGGTTGCAAATTAGTGCAGCCACTCTGGAAAGCAGTGTGGAGTTTCCTTAGAAAACTTGGAATGGACCCTCCATTTGACCCAGCTATCCCACTCCTTGGCCTATACCCAAAGGACTTAAAATCAGCATACTACAGAGATACAGCCACATCAATGTTCATAGCTGCTCAATTCACAATAGCCAGACTGTGGAACCAACCGAGATGCCCTTCAATTGATGAGTGGATAAAGAAACTGTGGTATATATATATACTATGGAATATTACTCAGCCATAAAGAATGATAAAATTATGGCATTTGCAGGCAAATGGATGAAATTGGAGAATATCATGCTAAGTGAGATAAGCCAATCTCAAAAAGCCAAAGGATGAATGATATCGCTAATAAGTGGATGATGACACATAATGGGGGGAGGGAAGGGTTAGTGTTAGGGTTAGAGTTAGGGTTAGGGAGGGGGGCAAGTATGGAGGAAGGAAACACTGTATAGAGGGAAAAGAGGGTTGGGAGGGGTGGGGGGAAGGGAAAAAATAACAGAATGTATCAAACAACATTACTCTATGTAAATTTATGATTACACAAATGGTATGCCTTTACGCCATGTACAAACAGAGAAAGTACACGTATCCCATTTGTTTACAATAAAATTAAAAAAAAAAAAAGAAAAGAATTTGAGAACAGAAAGTTATACAAAATGATCCTGAGGAACTGTGAAGCCACTAAGGCATGTTATATTGAGATAAACACATGGAAGAGGTGGTGAAAGGGGAGTCAGAATGACAGCAAATGTTATAGTTTTGGGATTTATAATGTTCCCCAAAGTTACATGTCTTAAAAAACTTGGTCCTCACCTTAGTTCTTTTGAGAAGCAATAGAACCTTTATGAAGGGCCCAGTGAAAGGAAATTATGTCATTGTGGGCATGTCACTGAAGGGGTTATTAGGATCCCATCCTCGCATATCTCTCTCTCTCTCTCTCTCTCTCTCTCTCTCTCTCTCTCTCTTTCCCTCTTTCTCTCTCTCTCTCTTTCTCTCTCTCTCTCTCTCTCTCTCTCTCCCTCTCTTTCTTTCTCTCTCTCTCTCTCTCTGTCTCATCTTAAGTTGAGCAGCTTCCTCTGTCAGCTGGTCCTGCCATTATATACTGCCTTGCTATAAAAGCCCAAAGTGATGAGGCCAATCCATAGTGGACCAAAAGCTCTGAAACAGTTAGCCAAGAAAACGCTTTACTGCTTTATTCTGTTAGGTATTCAGTCATAGAAAACTGCCTAACTCTGATAACTACTGAAGAAAGGTGCATCCACTTTTGTGTAGTTACAAGCTACAAAAGTTGAACAACTGGAAGAAAGTATTGTTAGGGAGATTTAGACCAAAACAGTTATGACTTTTGCTTAGGAGAAATGCTATTTAACAATGAGGGAGGCTTGATGAGGTAGCAACAACACCCTCCCTGTGTGTTTCCTAATGCTCTGCAGGATGTTGCCGAAGAGGGGATTCCTGCAGAGGGTGAGATCTGGGTTGGATGATTGCCAAGGTTACATATATTTTTAAAAGCCTGTGATTCTGGCTTTCAAAGAAGGTTAGTACCTCATCTAGAAGGAAGCTGTATTGCAAGCCTCTAAAAGGCATAGATTTCCTCTCTTTACAGGCCAATGACCTTCACCCAATGGAAAAGAAAATTTAAACAACATCACTCACCAGCCTTAGGTGATTCTGAGCAGCTATCACACATATGCAGGGGTTTGATTTCAGTAGACCATGTGAGAGAAAAGAAGAGTGCAGTACAATCCATCACTCCACAGGAAATACAACTCAATGTACAAGGTCAACCGACTGTACATCTCCTGGCGCCTTCACCCCAGGCAGTTCACTTTTTCACTCACTCAGTCATTCAAAAACATCCACGGTGTCTAGATGCTGGATACCACAGAGACACAAGGTGAAGGATGTGTGAGAATTCATGGCCAAAAGGCAGGTTTTAGGAGAGGAAGTACATGTTATCACAAAGTATGATAAAGAAGGAAGTTGAAAGTGGGAGGATGTTGTGCCCCATTCCGCTAGCATCCTCAGAGAGGGCTTCCTGAGGATGGAACTCTTAATTGTCTTGAGGAATTTGCATGATTGTTCTTACTGAAGAATGAAGCACAGATTTTTTTTTTTTTTTTTTTTTTTTTTTTTTTTTTGCTACATTGATGAAGACTTTCAGGCAGACCTAGAATTTGTTAGACAGTTCCACTCTCTTGCTATTTAAACTTCTCTAAATACAAATTCATTTATTAAAAACAAGGTTTTTTTGAGAGCTTACCTAAATGGCAAGCAGAGTGCAAGACACTAAAGATAGAGTTATGATAGACATATATACCCTGTCCCCAGAGGATGTAAGTTTAAGGGAGCCCTTAACTGTAGATGAATTTGCTTAAATACTTGTTTTGCACTATTGTGATTAGTGGAAGAAATGGGAAAGCTAGTTCAGTCATGGGAGTCAGGGAAAATAAGTGTGTCTTCCTTACAGGATTCAAGTGGGGTAAGGAAAAAAAATGAGGAATGTCACAGTGCCTGGCACAATAAACAATACATATTTACTATTTGTTTAAATGTTGATGATGATGATTCCTCTCCCATTGATGCCTCTGTTATGAAAACAAGTGTGAGAACTATCTTCATCTATGTCAGGTATTTGTTTCCTGATCTTCAGATAGAACTTTCCTTGAACATGTACAAAGACAATTGTATCGTTCTTTCAGGTTTAAATGAAATGTCTTTTATTACAAAAATCTGAGGTATGGTACCAGACTTCTTGTTCAATGTCTGGGTACCTGCCATTTGCTAAGTGACCTCTAGTCATTTGCCAAGTGCCAGCTGCTTGTGTGGGAAGACTCTAGCCAGCAAGGCCCGTGTCACATCCTTGAGTCCATATGGCATCCCTGTTCTCCTCTGGATTCTTCAACCTGTCCATAGTTCACCTGTCAGGAGCAGAGCTGGAGATGGGAAAGGCAGGCAAAGAAAAGTGAAGGAAGAAAGGCAGGGGAGGCGCCTGCTACTGAGACCTCCCTGCCCCTTCTCTCTGCTGGGCTTGCAGGACAGAGGAAATCAAACAGCAGAAAAACAAAGCCAAGGGACAAGAAATCTCTAGTTTATTTAACCAGACCATACTTATTTACATCTCTACTTATGCAGAGGCAGGAGATATGTTTAGATTTAGATGAATTTATACTAAAATCCAGCATTGTTATCAAATAGATTTATGACTTCAGGAAAATTGCTTATCTTTTATAAGTTATCATTTTCCTCATTTTAAAATGAATATGATGTGTCTTCTAAACAGAAGTTAAAAAGCAACATATGTGAAGGCTCGTGTATATAGAAGTTACTTGATGATTGTTTTCTCCCTTTCTTATTGCCCAACATTTACAAAATGTCTATCTATCCTACACTGGACATTAAATAAAAACGCCTCTGTAAAGGAACTTAGGTAAACTTCCAAATTCCCCACTACAACAACACATAAACATATTTTCATATGAGAAAAAGAGGAGAGATAAAATTCTGAGTTTTATATTCTAGGATAAAATTTTGTGCAATTGGACCAGGTAAATTCAGTATAGCTGAGAACCCTTTTTTCTTTAGCACACTTGGAATATTTATAAACCTCTTCCCTGAATAATAAATATCACAAAAAAGACCTAAATGCATTCCAAAGAATTAACCACATATAAACATATGTCATCTACCACCATGAAATACACAGACATGTATAAGAAAACAATAATTATAATATATTGTAAAATACTAAATTTTAAAAATTGTACCTCCAGAAATGCAATAATATAGTAATAATAAACCACAAATTAAAGTAGCAACAATATAAGAAATAGCAATACTTGGAGAGCTAAACAACTTCAAAAAGGCTCCACATCAAAGTTGAAGCGATGGTAAGAGGGAAACATGAATTAAAAAATAGAAAAGCATGAATGTAAGTGAGACAAATCAAACCTAAGGTTTCTGTTTCTCCCATGTGACATTGGCCATATCCTGCAGGATCTTATTAAAGAAAGAAAAGTGTATTTACATCAAACAATTAGCAAATGGTAAACTATTTGTTAATTATTACCTATGAGTTCTAATCCATTGAATATCAATGACAACAGACACTGATGTGAACACTTTGCATAAACCAAACTTAATCTTCATAGAAGCTTCACAACTTTTGCAAATAAGTAAATAGAAGTGAAGTGATTTTAAATACCACTTCGAGCAAGGTGGGGTCAACTTGCAGCTCAAGTTTTGAACTTATGTTTGTTTTTTCTGTGCTATCACAACACACTGCCTCCTGCTGGACTGTGGTACCAAAGGACATGGGCATCAATATACAGATGTGAGAGGTTAGAGAGCAGAGTCCATGATGCCATGGCTACTAAGGAATTTTTCATGGTACAAATAAACTGCAATGGGCCTCAAAAGACTGCTGGGCCAGGCAGAGTGGTTGATGCCTGCAATCCCAGCAGTGTGGGAATCTGAGGTAGGACAATTGAAAGTTCAAAACCAGCTTTAGGAACTGAACAAGGCCCTGAGCAACTTAGCAAGACCCTGTCTCAAAATTAAATATAGAAGGCTGGGGAGATAGCTCAGTCGGTAGAGTGCTTGCCTTGCAAGCACAAGGCCCTGGGTTTGATCCCCAGCACCACAAAAATTAAATATAGAAAAATAAATAAATACTTATGGGCTAGAGATGTGGCTCCATGGTAAATATCCCTTTGTTTGATCCCTGGTACTTTCCCTCCCCTGTAAAAGAGACTGCTAGAAGCTGGAGAGTTAATAAGAAGGACAGTAGAAACAAATGATAGCACTGGGTCTGTAAACTTTCAAGACCTTGGTTTCCTATCTGGAAGTCCAATGCTAATGTTTGCTTCAGGATGGTAATGGGAGAGTAAATCAGATAATATGAATGCAATCTTAAGAACTGTTTTTATTACTCCAGCAAGGAATTTGCAAGTATTTTAAAGACCTGTAAGATAAATGACTTGGAAATGAAAAGGGCCATTGTCATCTTTGGCATGGGAATGTGTGACTGGAGCTGAGATCCCTGGAGCAGAAATGAGGATGTGCATGCAAAGGGAACAACTTTGCAGCTGATCTGCAGGAGCATATTTGAAAACTTGACATTTTAAAATATATACCTAATTTTACTTGAAGCAAATGCCAGAATCTGAGGAATGTTAAGAACACTTTAAAATTAAAAAAAAAAAAAAAAAAAAAAAATGACAGTCTTTCCAGTGTTAAATATCTTGTGTTTTGTTTTAAAAGAAATATGGACTCAAATTTCTAAACTTCAACCAAAAGGAATCATAAAGATCAATTAAGTATGAAAGTGTGAGCTAGGATTGCTAGGATTGATGGGGAAGAATGATGTCAATAAAATATTCTGAGACCCTAGATTTATATTTTGCACTGGTCTTTCATGCTCATGTGCGTGAGCATGCACACACACACACACACACATACACATACACACACACACATAACCTCTCTCCAATTACACCTTATTAAGCCATTTTACAGATTAAGTTGGAGGGTGTATGTGGAGGTACCTGACATCACATGATTTTTATGCCAAGGTCCTCAATTGTACTGCTGGAGAAACTGGATCAAAGAATTTAAACATTTTTCTTTACTTTCTTTTATTTTTCTTTTTAACAAGATCATGAACCTGTACAGAAAAATGGATTGAGACTCAAATCTATTGTGTAGATTTTAAAACCACCCTTTTTTTAAACCATTTCCCTAGGTAAATTCACTCTCCCCCTTTCCAAGAAGATGACTTCATGCAATCTTCTTTCTTTGTATCTCCAGTACTCCTCCCACACCCCCACACTTAGCTGATGATTCTCTTATTTTTAGTATAAAACAGAAGCAGACTAGAACCACATCATCTAACACCCCCAAAGCTACTATCCGGCCTACACCCTTGCACATAGGCTGTCTTCCCCACAGGGTAGACAGCAGAGCCAAATATTTGCTCACTGTAGTAAGTAGGGCCAGTATCTCCTCCTACATGACTTATCTTAAAACTCCTGCCCACTCTTTTTTCCTTCTGTTGTGACCTCTTTCTTTATCAGTTTTTTCTCCTGAGTCATTCATATAGGCTTGCAAATTTGCCCTAATGATGTTCATTCTGTAAAACAAAGAACAAACAAAAAGCAAGCAAACAATACTGACCTAGATCATTCATCCCTTAGTAGCTCCTGCTCCTTCGCTGCTTCCCTAATGCCAAACCCTGGTCATTTCCCTTAACTTTTCTTGGCTCTGTGATGCCTGATTCTGATTGTTACAGGACAGAAAGCCTCTATCCTCTGTCCAGATCTTCATGCCTAGACCAAGAGTGCTTTCTAGTTGAACTGGTTAAGCCTGTGGCTCTAACTTCCATTGATATGTTCAGTGACCGCCTCATTTAAGCCTCTAGCAAGTCTGCTTGCAGGTCTGGCTCCATACCTTCCCTGCTGATCAATAGATAGTTCAGACTACAAAATTAAAGCAAACCTCACCCACTCCACCCCTGCTCCCAACAATCTGCTACTGCTCAACACCTACCATCTCAGTAAACGGCACCATCACATGGAGTTCCTACCTAGGTGTTCAGAATTGGGGGTCGCTCTATGCCCCCTTGGCTTGCACACCCCAGAGATGGCCCATCAGCCTTTCCCCCATAGCTCTATTGTAATAGGATAATTTATCATTTTCTTCATTGCTCTCCTCCAAGCCATGGTGTGTCTTTCTTAGCCACAGCAATAACTTCCTAAATGCGACCACTACTTCCACTCTATTGTCTGATCTCCCAAGTTTGATGCGCTTTTTCTAAAAGAAAAAACAAACAAACAAACAAACAAAAACTCTTCACTCCTCTCCCCAGGTAAAACATTGTGGTGGTGGCCTACTCAAATGCCAAATGCCCTGCCTGGTCCCACAAGATGCCTATTGATCTGTGGCTCCAAAGATTCTCCACCATTCTCTCTGCCATGTGCACTTGCTCCAGTTGCCCAGCTATTTCAGACTTTCATCTGTCCCTAAGCACACCCCCTCTTTCCCACATCAGGTTCTCTGCACTTCATGTTCCATCTGGGCAGCGTTTATGTCCCGCAGGTCCCTCGTCATGGTTGTCTGCTCTGAGCAGTCAGGTCTCAGCTCAAATGTCACCTTCTCTGAGATTCCAGCCCTCTTTCCCCAGGGAAATGTCACTTTCTCCCTATTCCAAGTTGTTTTCTAACACATGGTATGGCAGTTGACTTTTTTGCATGACACATATCATTATCTAAAATTATTTGCTCATTTTTGGGACATGTGTTTCCTTTTTCTCTTTCCAGCAGAACATGAATCTCATGGAGGCACAGGCTCTGTTTAGATTGCTGCTCTATCCCAGAATTACAACAGTGCCTTGCACTTAGAACATGCTCAGAGAATATTTACTGACTGACTGTTAGCTCAAAAGCTGCTTCAGAAGGGAGCAGAGGAGAAAGATTTATTAGATGCTGTCTTTATTATAAATATGGAAAGAGATGATATAAGCCCATGGAAAAGAAAAACAGTGAGCAGTACAAGAGTATGTAATTTAGTGCTAACGCACATGAAATGTATCATAAGTGCTGTAAGGAATATGCTTATTTGTTAGAAATCAAAATGGACAAAGTCTAGGCTCCTATGATTACCAGAGAATTACAGCAATTATCTGTCTCTCTATAGCATAATACAAAGGTATTATACTCCAAAGTACCTCAAGGACAAATTCAATAAAAATTGGTCAGTATAGTAAAAAATTATGAGTGTTAGAGAAAGAGAAACTTGGCTTTGAACCTCAGGCCAGCCATGAACCAGCTCTGGCAATTTTCCTTCTTTCTCAACTCTTCAGTTTTCTTTTCTCACAAAACTGTTTTTAGAATTAAATGAGATGGTAGACAGAAATAGTACTTGCCACAAGGTCAGTCTTTTTTTATTTTTCTGGGATTAAACCCAGGGGTGCTCTACCTCTGAACCACTTCCCTAGCCCTTTCTATTTTATTTTGAGATAGGGCCTCACTAAGTTTCCCAGGCTGACCTAGAACTTGTAATCCTTCTGCCTCAGCTTCCTGAAATATTGGGATCACATGGTTAGTCACAAAAATCTATGCTAATAACTTCTATAAGAATATCTTTAAATACAAACTATATACAAAATATCAGAATAGTAAATCAACAATAGGAAAAGAGTTATGGGTATACAAAGGAAATCAATTGTATTCATAATGACAGAAAATTATTTTTAAGGAAAACAAAACAACAAATATAAGGCAAAGTGAGCTCATTCCATGTCAGGTCACGAGGGATAGAAATTTGTTTCTCTCTCTCAAGGTGTAAACAGAGAATAACAAATGTTCACATATACCAATAATAACTGAGGTCAGCACCACCTCCACATAGAACATTCACCAAGAATAGATATAAGATGTATAAACACACATACTCTGCACTCTGTACCTCAGTAATTTCAGACTTAGGTATACATTACCTAGATATTCTTTAACAAGTGTGCCAGGATAAATTCACAAGGACCATGCTGGCACTCTTTTTGAAGCACGGACATATAACTGAAAGACACATGATTATCCATAAATTAAGTAAAGTCTATTAAAGGAATATTGGTAAGACCATATTGTGAAATTTTAAGGAGCTCTCTTTAAAAAAAATCAAGAACTTATATATGCAATAATAGGAAATTTTGTTCTGTTTTTAATATGCATATTTTCACATTTGAAGTTATGTCTCTTGATAGGGAGACGTTCTCAGAAATGCATTATTAGACAATTTCATCACTGTGCTAACATCATAAAGCCAGATGGTACAGACTTCTACACACCTAGGACATAGGGGAGATATTGTTGGATGTGTGATCTGTCATTGGCTAAAAAAATCATTTTATGATGCATGATTTTGTAGATAGAGGAATATTCTTATTTATTTAGAGAAAGTTCTGAAAATACACATGCAAAAGTACTAGAAACAGTTACTTCCAAAATCCTACTTGTGGGAATCAGGGGGGCAGTATGGTAGGTGGTGGGAGATATGAAGAATTCTACTTTATTTTTATATACTTCTCTAATGACTGCTTTTATAAAAGCATGTGCTACTTTAAAAAATTGTGCAATTACATATGGAATGAATTCAGTCTTTCACAATCTTTTCGTTGTCTTCATGTAGTCCTTAATTTAAAGAATTACAAGACTTTTAAGGGAGAGATGGAAGATTGATTGATGGATAGATGATAGATATATCTGGATCACTGCAGTCCTCTCAGATTATCTAATAAGGTTTCTTAGCATCAAACTCCATTAAAAAATCCTGTTGATATAGAATATGTGTTGGTCCCCAAATGAGTACAAAATAAATAGAAATCTTGAAACACAATTCCCAGTAATTAGCTCTGACTCCTAGAATAACAAGTAGCAATGAATGACCCAAGGGTTGACTGTCCATGGACTCAGCCAAGATGCCAATTTCAAACAAGACTTTATAAGATTTGCACATAAGGTGGATATGAAAAAATTTCTCTCATCATTCATCTACCTAACTCAGAACCTCCTATATTTTCCCCAATTAAAGGAAAAGAGTTTAATTTGAAGTTTCTATATTTTCTAGTAATCATAAATTTTCCTAAAATAGGTTTCTCCCCCACTGCAAACCTGAATGACTTGCATTATTACTTTTAGGATGTCTTATCCCATTTTGGGTTGCAGAATTTATTGGCAGCTGCAAATATATATTTTTTTCATAATCCTTTAGTTTCAATACCTACTACACTCCTCATTCATTCCTCTTAATGTAAATGATGACCTATACACTAACCTTTAAATACATAGGAAGAGACACTTTTTGAAGAAAAAATCCTTCCACTAAAGTAAATCATTATTTCTGAAGTGGAAGAAAGTGTCTGTGATGTAAATAACCACCTTCTTAGTTATCTGCTTGGTGAGCTTGAGCTTTCTTACTGTATTATCATCCAAAGCCTGGACAGTAACTGCCTGGAAGGCAGTTTTAAGGCTATTAACGGAAGATTTTTCCAGCTCCTTTCTCCTGGGGGACTTTTATTTTAATCCCTCACACTTCTTACTTTAATGCCATCAAATCTAAATCTCACTTTGATTTACATACAAGACACAGTTTTGCATCCCCAAAACCCCAGGAGAGACTTGTTTACAGGTATCAATATTTCCATTTAAATACAGGAAATGAGTGGGAGAAAATAAATTAAGAACACCTTCCTCACCACTTCTCTGGAGGTGTGAGGCCTGACTCCTGGAAGCATTCATTCCTTTCTTCAGATTAAGAGAAAAAAGAAAAGAAAAAAAAAAAAAAAAAAAGGCTGAACCATCTGGACCCTTGTAGATGCTCACAGCAGAGTAAATTTATTGTTAAAAAATAGGAAAAGCTGGATATTAACATAGAAGCATATGCTCATAAAAACATTTATGCAGTCATAAGCTGCTGCCCATCAAATGCTGAACTTCATGACAATTATACTGCTAGCATTTTCAAGTCTGCACGAAACAGACAGACAGACAGACACACACACACACACACACACACACACACACACACAAGTGGATATTCTGAAGTAACAGCTTCCTAGTGTCTTGGTTTATGTGAACTTACACTGATCGTAAAAATTTCATATCCAAGTACAACAAATCTTACCTGTATCAGCTCTAGCAGAAATCCTTCCTTTCTTTCTGAATACCTCCATTTACCTGACATGTAGTGCTTCATAAATAATCATTGCAGTTTTTCCTTATTCTGAGCCAACATTTACTTCCCAATATTTTCTATTCTTGTTCCTACTTCTGCCTTTGGGAATAATATAAAAAGTTCCATTTTTCTCATTATAGATTTCCAATAAAGAGATCTCAATTATGTTAAATGAATGGCAGCTGCCACTCACACATTTTATTTTACCTGATTTCATGACAGGCAGCATCCTTCCATTTCCATACAGGTACTGAGGGTTGTTTTGAGTTTAAAATCTATAATATCTCTGGATTTTTCTTAAAATAATTCTTTAACCCAATATTTACAATTAATTTTTGGGAACCACATTCTTTAATCTCACTTCCTATTTTATTTCTTCTGAAAAACATACTAAATCTGATATTCACTAACTGGATTCCAAAGCAGAGCAGCAGGATGAGGTGTAGGGTAACTTTGTGATTCCTTCAGAGAACACTTGTCAGAACAAGACAACCATTAAAGCATTTGGAGTGTTCTGTGACTGGCCGTTTTGAGTTCACCACTGTTAGTACAACTTAGTACATGTCTTCATTTTGTCTACCTGGATATCTGAGAATAGTTTAATCTGGAGTGATCTATTGTTTCTTTAAATGTTTTATGTTGAAATAATTTTGGATTTACAGAGTGTTTGAAAGTAATGATGGGAGAATCTATACAGCACTCAAGAAACTTTTCCTAATGTTAAGAACTGGTATAGTCATGATACAATTATCAAAAGTAGGAAATTGCATTGGTGTAATATTAATTCTTCTATACTCTTTTTTTTTTTTTTTTTTTTTTTTTTTTTTTTTTTTTTTTTGCACTTTTCCTTTTCTGTTCCATGCTCCATCCAGGATCCCACATTGAATTATCTCTTATGTCTTCTTTAATACATGACAGTCTCCCTAACTTTCTTTGTCCTTTATCCTTTATGACTCTCAGATGTAAAGAACACTTACACATCAGCTGTTTTATAGAAAGTTGCTCAATGTAAGCCTATCTGATGTTAAGTTGAATTTACACATTTTTGTCCAGAATGCCACATAAGGGACATCGTGCTCTTGGAGTATATCATGTTGGTGGATCAGGATACTGGTATGCTCCATTGCTGGTGATGCTAACCTTAATCACTTAGAGGAGTAGGGTCTGTGGGTTTCTTTGTGAAATTATTTTTTCCCTTTGTGATTAATAAATATCTTTGGAGAGGTCCTTAGTATTATGCAACTATCTTGTCTATCTCCCAATTTCTACCCACTCATTTTAGTATACATAGGTGAATCTTCTCTGCAGTAATTATGACTGTTGGGCTGTTGAGGTGATTTTGTGTCTTGCTCACTCATTCTTCTTTTGTTAATTAGTATTCCTCTATTGGAAGAAGTGTCCCTTTGCCGAGTTTTTATTATTTTTTTATTAAATTATTTATTTATATCAGGATGGACACATGCATATTTAGTCTATGGTCTTTGGGTCTATGGGTGTATATAATACACCCATAATTTATTTCTCAGTTTTTTAATTGTGTAACTTCTATTTTTTAATTTTTTCTATTGACTCCTGTGTCATTCTGATATATACTTGTCCTTTATTCAGTCCTTCCTTTTTTGTGTTGTCCCAGAATGCTCTGGTCCTAGCCTGTATTCTCCCTATCTTAGCTCTGATATCAACTACTGCTCCCTGGCTATGTTTAGTGGAGAATGAGTGTAGAAACCAAGGTCTCACTGCTAGGTGTGCTCCTTCCTACTGAACTGAGACTTATTCTAGATGTCTACCTACTAGCCCATACTTGGTGATTATTTTGTTCTCACGCATTGTTTATTAAATCATTTTGTAATTTTGCTTGGAATAATTATTTTATTCACCAAAATATACTATGAGTATATTATCATTTCTAGGAAATGAAGGCTATTTTGGTACATTTCCAGTATTCCAGAAATCTCTTTTTTGTCCATGAACAGAATATTATTAACTTCCTCTGTCAGGACACTGTCTCTAAGTTACAACATGTCTGAACAAGATCAGCAGCTGCAGGCTTATCTAGAGCAATGGGAACCACTTTCATGATGTCCCTAACACTTGGAGATCAATTCCTTACTGACCATGCTAGTTCAACTCTTTCCAATCTGAAGAAAAATATACCTGAGAGAAAATTATAGAAACGCCCCTCTCTGTTCTGTTGTTATCAGACGTATTTTTCCTCTTTACATGTAATATAAGGAGTTAACTAATTAACCTTAGCATAATCACCATATATCTCTGATATAATTATTTCTTAAATATCTAATTTTAAATCAATTTTATAATTACCTTTCAGGAATTTATTTTTATATAAAAAGTGTCAACTTCCTTTATTATCAAGTAATATAGGACCATGATAGAATAAAAAGTTCCAAAAGGTCACAACCAGTGATAAACACTGCACCTATGGTGCATACACACACACACACACACACACACACACACAAATATGATACAAACACAAAAAGGTGAGAATACATTCCATGCATAATGTGTCCTACTATTGTAACCTAGCATGATATAATAAGAGTAAATTCACACATAAAATTATTCATAAATATAATTTTACTAATAGTATGGAACATTCTGTGTGTTCATTAGAAGTTTTAATTAAATCTTTATTATTAGAACTTTTCTATAAATATTGTAGGCTATAATAAAAAAACTGCAAAAATCTGTGTTCAGACTTATAATCACCTCCTAAAGATGGACCTTTACAAGTAAACTCACATTGTTGCTACTATGAGTGAAAATATATTGGATACAATGAAAGTCTTACGTTTGTTTTTGTTTCTCTTTGCAATTTCTTGAATGCATTAATTGTTGTCATCTTCAGGCTCCTAGATATAATTTTTATAATTCTGTGCCATGCTCTTGCATTTTTCTTTCTTTACATACCTTGTAAATGTCTTGCTAAAATCTGAATTTATCAGTGAACTCTGCATACTACCACTTCAACTAATTTAATTCCTTCCTACCAACTCAATTATCATAGTCATAACTGATGAATTTTAAATGACTATTTTAATTTAGAGGGTTTCTCAATTTTTTGATATAGTCATTTCTTATTTCTCCTTTCTAGGAATTGTGATTATGTTTGCTTTTGACTGAGTGTGCTGGAATCCTTGTTGTGGATGAGGTTCAATGCTTTCAAGAGTCCTCTGCTATTTCCAATTCATGGAAAAAAAAAAAAAAAAAAAAACACCTTCTTGTGGATAAGAAGTAATAGCTCTCTTCATCCTTTCTTTTGTGTATTTCTTAGAGTCTGAAGTTGCCTGGAAGGCAAATAAAAAATTTATGGACTGTTCCTCTCTCAGTTGAGACTCTAAGCGATTGTCATGAACACTGGTACTACAGAGGTACCTTTCACCTGTTGTTGTTCTGCTAGCTCTCTGCACTGCCAAATCCTTGTCTTCAATTGAATGGTAATCTGTTCCCACAAGCATATACTATCTGTTGTCTTTGTCATTTTCATGTATGCCTCACTACTCAAGTGCATTTAAACCATCAGGTGTAAGGAATTCCAGACAGTAGCAAATCTTCTTCACATACATATTTGATTCTATCTTTCATATTTTTTTCTTAAGATTCTAATTCCTTTGGACATAGTTAATTTTCCATTCTGTTACTGAATATCATGTTATTAATTCTTGATGAATATGCCAGTTAGCCAAGTTTTATCTGCAATAACACAAAATCTGATTCAAATTGGTTTAAATAAATGGGAATTTAATATTTCATACATTAGTAATCCCAGAAGTAGGAAGAGCTAAAGGGTTGATTGATTAATTTATGACATATTCAGTAACATGACTTCTTTGCAACTGTCCTTGCTATGTTCCATATGTCCAAATTCATGTTAAGGATGATTCACCTCATTTTCAGAAGTTGGCTACTAATTAATGACTCCCATGAAGTATTGTCTTCTTGGTAGTATTAATGAGGAAAAACTTAAATACCTCGAAAAAATAACATTGTCATGCTTCTTTGCAGACTGATTTGAAAATTTAAGATCTGTGGCCCTCCCTGGTACTGCAGTTCTCCTATACTGTTGGATCCTTCACTAGATTCAGTGGGATCCTTCTTCACCCATAGGCTGTGATTTTGCTATATAGTATATTAATACCATGTGCAATTCCCTATCTACTTTCATATCCTTCTCCACACTGTCACTCATATTCATTTGATACCAGCTACTGCAATGTTTTTCAGATTGTTTCAGCTGCAAAAGTTTTAGAAATTTATGAAATGCCACTTATTATATCTACTTTGAGGTGATTCATAAAGCACATTAAAATGCTATAGTCAATGATAGAAGCCTTGTGACTGAAAATAAAACTTTCTTTTGACATATCAAATCTCTCATTCTCCAACCGACAGTATCATGAAACTCTCCTGTTGCATATCAGCTCTTTGAATCCTATGATCATAAAATTTTCAAAGAGGAATGCTTTGGGGAAAGCTATTTTAATGTATACACTAGTTATTTCAATCAGAAGTCTCATCTATCATTCCATCCTTTAGAAGACTAAGAACTTCTGACAAGTTTGAAGGTGTCAGAGAAAATGTAGAGTTACCATACCTAATAGGGGTCAGCACGTACTAACTCAGAAATATTTTAAACTGAAGAGATTTAAGAAAATAGCAGAAGTAGAAAGGTCACTCTCACTACCACCTTCCTGTTTCTTAAAATAGGTCTTAAACCTACTAAGGATGATCTTCTCCCAAAGAGTACCATATAGCATCTGTAGGATGAGGGACACTTTTTCCATAGCTAGAGGAAAGAAGCATCTTTATATCTGAAGACACAGGAACGTAGGGAGGAATCTGAACAAACTGACTTTGCTGAGCTCTCATTAATTTATTGCAATGGATAAGACCCCTTTTGCTCCACCTAATTTCCATATGACTACCCACTCTTCATCTGTCTTACTCTATAACCAAACAAAACATTTCAGGTTTAACTGTTTCTTCAGGTCTTTGTGTCCTTATGAGGGGTCTCATGTCACATAAAAGTAATTTTTAAAACTTGTAATACTGGGTTCTTTTGTTAATCTGTTTTTCATTATAGTGGTTTTGGCCAAAAACCAAGATAGGTTAAGGAAAAGATGTTTTCCTCCCCTACAGACTTCTTACAGTGCTATCCATCTACAGAGAAAACCCAGCACCATGAACTCAACCATGTTTCTGTAAAATCAAATGGAAAAATCAAATATCAATTCCAAAACCAGCAGGCTGCACTCCATATCCAACTTAAGTTCTTTCATTCTCTCTCCCTCCATCTGGAGTGGAAAGTAGACCATGGAAATAGCCTGAGTCCCAAAGAGTTTAGTTTTCTCTCAAGAACAAAATGACTTCCAGAGCTGGCTCCCAGGTTTCTTCTTCTGTTTTTTTGTCCTCCTTGGCACTTGAAGAAGAGTCTGGGAGTCACTGTGCTTAGGAAGTCCTGGAAGCAGGTGTCTGTTGGAGGTGACCTAAAGCACTCCTGTGTTTTCCGGTGCTTTCCTCAGGTCACAGAAGACCCACAATCCCCTTCCTTTTCCTGTAGTCATTACATCTATTCCTCCCATCCATGTTGCTTTGCCCTCTTCTTCCACAGAAAACAACCTCTTTCTCAGAGGGTCTAGGTATATGTTTCAGCTCTACAAAAGCACAGCATTCGGGCTTTGCACTTCTTTTTCCTTTGTGGAGTATGTTCCCACTTTATCATTTTCTGCATCCTTTCTCTTCTCAATTCTTGACATAGTGTTTTCTCCTAGAATATCAATTCCATCCCTCTAGGACTCTTCATACATCCATTATACACTGCCTTTAACTGTAGAGAGTACTGATCATCTAAAACTCTTCTAAGATAACTGCATTTTCTGTATTTTTCTCTTTCCAATAACCTTGCCAAGTAAGTATTATTATGGCCACTTTGTTCCAGAGGGAACTGATACTGAACAGAAATGTGTTCCTGGCCATGTAATACAAAAGTGAAAAGACTGACCCCAGATTGCTCTGATTTTTCAATCATCAGATTCTTTCTATGAAGCCCTAGGGGATTGCTTTTCCTGAATTTTGTTATGCTGATTCTATTGATCAAGAGAGGTATAAATAAGACCTTTTCCATTTGGCCCATGGAACTTTTAAAACACATGTGATATATGCACATATCATTTGCTGAGCACTTTTTTATGTGCAGGAAACTACTCTTGAAAACCTTGTCTTTAATCTTACAGTAAGTCATGAAGTTAAAAATATGTCATTTTCAATCTATAATGTCATTGCATGCTTATAAATCACAATTTGAAATGTTATAAAAACAAAGCAAAAGAAAAACAAAAATTAAAAAAAAGAAAAGAAAATATTTTAGACTTAGCTTTGATTTAGTAGGTAGTAGTTAGCAATGAGCAGTGAAATACATGGTAAGATTCTTTAAAGTACTTTAGGGTCCTTCTTTAAAATACTTCTAAAGTAGATGAGAAAGTAAATGATGGAAGTAAATTTTTAGAAAATAAAAGCAAAGGAGCTAATGGGAAAATATGTCAAAAGAAAAGGATTAATGGGACTAACTCTTGATAGGGTCCATTGATTTGATGTGAAGCTAGGAATTATAGCTACAGGTGTCTCCATTTTTTTGGGAAGAAAGATTCCTTTAGTAGCCCAGACACACTAAGGTAACTTCTGGCCAGTTATTGACCAGTACTCACATTAACATGGAATTGACTTGTAGATGAAACTGCCCTAAATAAGATGGTCACTATGAACAGTTCCAGAAAGATCCAGCTAAGGTAAAAAATTCCACCGCCCAAAGACAAAGATGAGTTGAACACATCTAATTGGCCAAGAGTATAGAAGGTGGTCCCCAGTTTCCCTGATAAACATCGAACAGTAATAAATCTGGAGACAGCATTGTCTCCTTTGTCATTCTCTGCTCAGAAACTGCCCTCTCTCTCTCCTGAGTACTCTCTGCTTAAATCTCATTTTGCTTTTATTTTACTTTTACCTCACTTTCTCTTTACGTTTTCACTTTTAATAAAGTTCTCTTGAATGACTTCTGTTGTCTGACTGTAAATTTTCTTTCATTAGTACACAAGAACCAAGGTTTGAAGTTACAGCTACTTGCTCTCCTGTGATTGTTTGAAAAACTTAAAAAACAACAACGACACAACAAAAACTATGTCTCTTCTTTAGAGATTCTGGTTTGATTGGTCTGATATGGTTCCTCTCTCCTCTCCTTCATCCAGGACTATATTTTTTAAAAACTCCCTTGTTAAATTCAATGTGTAGCCAGAGGAAGAATCATGCGATTAGATGATTTTTACTAAAACCACATAATGGTTTGCAAGTAGATGTAGAGGCTCCTGATTGCTATCCAAGTTAACCTTGCATTAGGCCCCAGAAGCCTTCCAGGTTTTTTCCTATGTAAATATAGGAAGGTATTTACAGTATCTGTAATTAGGAGTCCCTGGTTTTCCTGACACAATGGGATGGATGGAGATAGTTCTCTTGTTCCCTTTTGCCAAGAATACTCTTAACTCAGCCACACTCCCCAATGCTCTGGAACATCCCAGAAACCTGACTGAGCTGCAACCACCACAAAAGGTCATAATAGTAAGGGGCCCACCAAGTTCTCCAAATCCCATAGTTTTTTCCTCTCTCTCCCCTTTTCTAATTTAGATTTTTTCAAAATTTTAGCTATAAAATGTTAAAAAGAAAAAGTTTTCATTATGTTAAAAAGACAAAAACTTACGTTGTTCATGATATCAACTGTTTTGCATCTTGCTATTTTCACATCTTAATAAATTTTGAATATCTTTCCATATTGTATAGAAGGTACTTCTTCATTTAAAAAATATCTTTCTATAATCAATAATTTCTACCATTCTATTGATGATAGGTATTTTGTTTGTTCCAAAGTTCGTTTTTGGTTTTGTTTTTAATAGCATGGGGGATAGAACTCAGGGCCTCCTGTACCCAAGCATACTACCAATGAGCTACATCTCCAAGCCTGTTCAAAATCTTTTGCTATTTTAGAAGGACTCTTAACTAATTTATTCCAATAGTTTACCCTTGTGAAGTACATTTCTTGAAATAAAATTGCTGGATTAGAATATCCACATTCTGTGGACATTTGTAACTATCGAATTGATCTCTGGACATCATATCTGTAAGGCTCTCCTAGTGTCCTTATCAATAGCATGTGTTAAAAACAAGTTGATCTGTATGTCAATCAAACAAGTGGAAATGACTTTAAAGAATAGTTTTATGTATTTCTTATTGCAATCAAGTTTCAGAAATAAATTTTTAAAGTTGTGTTTCTATTTTTCTTGTATTAATTCTCAGCATTTTGCTAATCAAACTTGCTATTTATTATTACAATTGCTTGTCTCAATATGAGCTGAAAAGCCTACATCATGGGCTGGACTAGCCTGGAAATCTAGTGAGTACTTCCATCACTTTTCATATGGGAAAAAAATCATCTATAGTTCCACATAACTTTATTATAAAAACATGTTTGAAATGCATTCAATGTTGATGAAATGTTTGAAATGTATGTGATGCTCTGCCCCTCATCATGCATGTACTACATGTTTGGTGGAAAATATCTGCTCAGAGGAATAGTACTGAACAGCAAGTGAATTCAGAAATTATCTGCTAGTCCCTTCCAAGAATTGCTTTCTCTCCCTAAATAAATGGCACTTTGAATGAAGGTCATTGAACAGTCATAAGAAAAACGTTAGCATTTTTGAAGGTTTTGTGAATTTTATAATTTTCCATCACATCAGGGAGTCAAATTCTTCTATGGTTCAGATGAAGTACACTTTAGACCCCCAGGCTCTCAAAAATCAATTTATGCCAACATACGGTTTTCAGATGCAGAATGGAGGCCAGAGGGCTAGTAACTTGTATAGGGTCACATCATGGGCAGCTGGATAGAAATGGAAACCAAGCCTCCTGCCTCCAGCATAAAGGTTACTGCTCTCTGCATTCATCAGTTCGAATGCATGTGTCTCTGCTCATAAAACAATAATTCAGAACAAAAACTAATAATTATCCTCTGGAGTTAAATGCAAACTGAAGAGTCACTGCAAACTAGTAATTACTTATTTCTTTCCTCTGACCTTGTATTAAGCATGTGCATTGATAAGACATAAACACTGCCACCACCTCTACCCAGGGTAAGTGCCAGGATGTATGGCCTAGGACCCTGATTCCCACAACAGGACTGAGGCTGCCATTTGCTTAGCTGATGGGGTTTATGGCAACCAGAAACCTTCAGTTGAGCCCCTCTCTTGGTATTTATTAATCAGTACAGTAGAACCTCCTTGGATAAAGTCATTGCTCCTACCAAGGACTTGCATCCCAAGACAACTAGGTGGGCAATGACACAATAAAGTTTGTTATGGTTTGGATGTGAGGTGTCCCCCAAAAGCTCACATGTGAGACATAGCAAGAAGATGTGGAGGATAAATGATTGGGTTATAGCCCTAACCTAATTAGTGAATTAATTTCTGATGGGATTAACTGAGTGGTAACTGGAGGCAGGTGGGGTGTGGCTAGAGGAGGTGAGCATTGGGGGCATGGCTATGGGGTATGTATTTTGTATCAGAGGAGTGAAGACTCTTTCTTTCTCTCTGCTTCTTGATCACCTTGTGAGCTGCTTCCCTCTGCCCTCTTCTGCCATGGGGTTCTGTCTCGCCTCGAACCCCAAGGAATGGAGCCAGTCTTCTATGGACAGAAACCTCTGAAACCATGAGTCCACAAATAAACTTTTCTTCTGTAAAATCGTTCTGGTCAAGTCCTTTGGTCACATTGGCAAAACGTTGACTAAAACAAGGTTCAATCTTTTTATCTCAGTTTGAACAATGTTGAAGAGCTTTCCAACAGTTTGCCAATGAGAATATCTGAGACCTTGGTTACGACTCCAATTACAAGTTATGCAACAAGTTGGCTAATGTAGCTGGAAAGAGCAAAAGAGCAGTAATGGGTTCTAAGTAGTTTCTGGGAGTTTTGTGTATTATGTACCACTCTGTAGACTGTAATATGGATTTAGTATTTTTCATACTTTGAGTTTACTAAGGTACCACTGACTGGAGTTGAGTCACCATGATCCAATTTAAATTTAAATGGGTTGCCTCTGATTTGGGGGTTGTGAATATAATCCAGGGAGATAAGAGATAGAAGCAGGGACACTTTGATGGAAAAGTTAATGGTGACTTGGAGCTGGGTGGGCTGTGATGGAGGTGGTAGAAATTTTTAGGATTCTGCATATGTACACAAGACTTTGACATGGGATAAGAGATGTCTCCTGAGAAGGATTTGAGCAGTTCCCAAAGGGAAAGGGGAATTCAACTCAGGATCAGTGGAGTTTGTTGGAATAGGGAGACAGGAAAGAATTTTAGCAGGAGTCAGACAAAGGCATAGACAGGTTTATTTAGGAAGTAGACACATTCAAGGGAGAACATGGGCTATCTTGAGAGTAAGAATCTCCTCCTCAGTTTGGGGAGCCAATGTTTATAGAAGGGCTGTAGTTAGGGACTGGACTAGAGGTAGAGCCAGGGTGGAGCCGCACAATGTTTCACCAGTTTTCCCTGAGATCATGTATTTCCCTCATCTTACTAGCAAGTGCATGGGCCAAGGGCATGTCACTCAAGATTTACAACTCTGCTTTCTGCATCTCAATGGTTCATGAATTTTTCCTTTAAGACTCAGTATCTTTCTCTCTTTCTCTCTCTCTCTCTATCATAAGTTCCAATCTCAGCTTCCTTGAGGTATGATTTATATATCTAAATTTGCACATATTTTATATATATATATATATAATTTAAAGAGTTTGAACATAGAAATACATAAATAAAATCATCACTACATAATAGAAGTATCTATTGTGTTAGTCAGCTTTTCATCACTGTGACAGAACACCTAATAAGAACACCTTATAGGAAAAGTTTATTTTTGCTAATGGTTTTAGAGGTTTGGTCAATGGTTGACTGAGTCCATCGCTCTGGGCCCAAGTTGAGGCAGAACAGCATGGGGTGAGGGCATGATGGAGGATTATGCTTTAGGAAGGAGGGAGAGAGAGAAAGAGGGGGGAGGGGAGGGAGAGAGAAAGGAACCACAGGGAAGGTGAACCTCTCCATGGAACACCCCCAGTGACCCACCTCCTCCAGTCACACCCTATCTGCCTACAGTTACCATCCAGTCCATTCAAGCTAGGATGGACTGATTATGTTATAATCTTAAAATCCAACCATTTCAGTCTTGCACATTCCTGCATTAACAAAAGATTTTGGGGAACACCTCATATTCAAACCATAATATCTGTCAATTCCCTTCTTAATTTGTCTTTTTATTTGTTTTGTTTGCATTTTTGATGATAAGAGCATTCAACATGAGGCAGGCCTTCATAACACTGATTTTAAGTGCACAGTTCAAGTTGTTAACTATAGGCACTATACTGTCCAACAGATCTTTAGAACTCAGGCATACTACATAGCAGATTCAATAACTATTTTTGAAGTAAGAACTGATGAATAGCTATGAAGTATGAGAGAAAGAGAAGAGGCAGGATAGAAGGTTTGGTGTTACTAGAAGACTTGAGCTTCCATCCACTAAGATTTTCAAGGCTGAGAGTAAGGCAAGTTTGGAGATAAAGTTAGTTTGCTTTTTCAGGTGTGTTTGGGAGATTTCTATTTCAAGTGAAAGAAGGCTTTGAGAAAACAGACAAACCTATCAGGAGGGGGGTCTATTTGGTGATGTGTATATGAGAACCTGAAAATAGGTAATATCAAGTTGGGTGAAAGAGAATCATTCTGGGAACAAATCTGACGGAGACCTGGCACTGAGGTAGGAGAAACCCCAAAGGGTGAGCGATCCAGGAAGTTATCGAAGAGTGAAAGCACCAAATGAGATTTACAGTGGAATTAGGATTAGGTAGGTCTTGATTAATATCCAGCAGCAGTGCAGTTAACATGAGGCATTACCTTCCTACACTCGCCACAATTCTAGTGAGTGAAATTTATCTATACTTACTCAGTGCCTATCTCCTCCACCTTAACCCAAGCCACATCCTTTGTTTCCAGAAATGTCTTAAGTGCCTAGAAAAGACTGACTCACAGCACGTGTGGTCACAAATATTTACTGAATAGTGATTGACAATGTACAAAAAGGTGGAATAAACCAATGACCTATTTTGAGTGTGGTATGTCCCAGCTCAGCATAGTATCCATCCCTTAGTGGTGAGATATTGCCTAGCTCAGGGATCTGACTGAAAAAGTACTGAATACGCTCTCAAAAAGGATGAGACAAGTTAAAATCATTGCAGGATGAAGTTCACTATCCAGGCAATGGGATCATGTTTATTCCTTCATGCCCAGGAGACAACAGTCTCCTGTTTCTTACTTGATGCACTATCATGTATGGTAGAGGAGCTAGAAGAAATTCCCTAAGTAACTGATTAAAATATCAGAGTGGGAGCCTAGCTTTTGCAAAAGTGGGTAGTAAAATAAAGATCAACAAAACTATTCATCTACTGTATGACAAGATGCTGAACAGTAAGATAAAATTCTGGGAACCAATAATACTTAGAACTTGGATCATCCTTATCTCTTTCAGTGGTACCCAGCTGTTTCTTGTTGATGTTATTTAAGGTGTTGGAATTCTATGTATCAATGTCTATCAAGGTATATTTCTGAAGTACAGTGCTAAAATCACTGAAATGATTTTAAAGAAAGCAATATATTATCTTTATTTTTACATCTATATGAACTTTGCTATGACTTTATCCTACTTTTATAAGGATGTACTAAATACAGTTTTCAAATCATTAAATAATTTTGAATTTGTCATTTGATCATAATATATGACTACCAAAACTCAGAAAGAAGAAAATTTGTTTTATCTGTATTTCATCTGAAAGCATTATTTACTCTCACTCACTCTTACCACCCTCAGAATTACAAAATTTATGAAGGAAAAGTACAGTCCTTCCTTTTCATTTGCAGATATATTATCCTTGCATAACATCTGTCATTGACACTGGATAGTACAAAGGCTGAACAAAACTCTCAGGGTCAGCCTTTCT
This sequence comes from Sciurus vulgaris, assembly GCF_902686455.1. Lineage (NCBI taxonomy): Eukaryota > Metazoa > Chordata > Mammalia > Rodentia > Sciuridae > Sciurus > Sciurus vulgaris. The sequence goes on from NC_136463.1 coordinate 77,199,296, forward strand.
AACCATAGATATGCCCTCTTTCTTCTTTCATATCCATGACATTTTATCATCTTCAGTAAATGCAAATTTGAAGTAAATGCAAATTTCTACAGTTGTAGAAATCTGCAACTTTGACTTCTATATTTAGCTCTCTTGGACAAAATGAAAATAGATCCGGGACATAAAACCCACACTTTTATGTAGGCCCTTTGCCTGCAGGATCTTTGAGCTCACTCTTGAAAGCAGAAGCAGAAGCAGAAGCTGGGTGCTGTGGTACACATCTGTAATCCCAGCTACTCTAGAGGTTGAGGCAGGAGGATCACAAGTTCAAAACCAGCCTCAGCAATTTAGTAAGGCTAAATTAAAGGCTAAATTTGGCAACCAAGGAAGGCCATGTCTCATAATAAAAAAATGTAAGAAGGACTGGGTATGTGGCTCAGTGTTTAAGCACCCCTGGAATCAATCCCCAGTACCAAACAAACAGCAAAACAAAAAAGAAAACAGAAAATAGAAACAGGAGAAACTCAGTTCCCAAGAGAGGCATGGAGACTGAACCTTTGAGTTTACTTATGTAACAAACACAAAGAAAGTCGTTCCACTTTTCTAGGTTTTCTGCCAAAGATGGATATATGGCACAAAGGACTGATGTGTGGTTCTGGAAAAGGTTAGGGTGCCTGCTCCTGCCAAGGTCCGTTGCAGTCACACAGACCAACTCTGTTCATTTCTCCAAGCACAAACTGGACACTTGGGAGAGACATGGGAAGGAAAAGATGGCATAAACACATAAAAATCAATTTTCTTTCCTTTCCTTTCTTTCTTTAGTTTTCAGTACTGGGGGTTGAACCTAAGACAACTCTACCATTGAGCTACATCCCAGCCCCTTTTTCTACTTTATATTTTGAGACAGGATCTCACTAAATTACCCAGACTGACCTTTAACTTGTAATCCTCCTGCCTCATCCTCCAGATTGCAGGCATATGCTACCACACCAAGCCAAAATTAGGTTTCTATGGCAAAATTCTACTTGTTCCTCAAAGGGATGTGGAAAAGGAGAATGAGAGATTTTTTAAAATTTCCCTAATTGGCCCATTTTGAAGATAAACAAACTTTGTGAACACTTTGGAGCATTTATTCTCTGATCATTTTGGGAACATATATATTTAATAGTCTATATTTAATATTTTAAAGTAGCAGCTACTTTTATAAAAAGCATAAATTATATAGATATAAAAAAGAAAATGATTATAGATATGGGGTATAGAGAATATACATTTTATTTAAAAATACTTCTTCCTAAAGAAAAAAGATCTATGACACATGAGATATCTCTGAGACACAATAGTGGAGAACCTTCTAAACTGGTGACTCATCTTACTGTGATTATCAGACAGGGGGCTACATTCTTATAGAATTATTGACAAAACTCTATATGTAGAAAAAAAATCCTATTTTTAAATTAGAAAACAAAAGGAAGAAATATCTAATCAGAAATAAAGACTTGGTGACCAGTTGAGAACTAAAACTATTCTCTGCTAACCTAATACTCAGAATAAGCAAAAGTAACCATCCTTGGACCAGGAAATACTTGTTTCATTAAATAAAACTGCGAACACTCCAAATGGTGTTTTGGTCAAGGCTGGCAATTTACTCATCAAGATTCACTTTAAGTAGGGTGCAGTGATGCCCGCCTGTAATCCCAGTGGATTGTTAGTTCAACGCCAGACTCAGCAATTTAGGAAGGCTTTAAGAAACCCAGTGAGACTCTAACTCCAAATAAAAAAAGGTTGAGGATGTAGCTTAGTGGTTGAGCTCCACTGGGTTCAATGCCTGATTAAAAAAAAAAAAAAAAAAAAAAAAAAGACTAATTTACTCACATTAAATGTTTGCTTGTTTTAGTGCAGGGGATTTCACATGTCAGGCAAGTGTTCTAATACTAAAACTGCATGCCTAGTCCTAAAGTTCTTGATTATCCGAGTCCACAGTTCCATGGTCTTGAGTCACAGTTCAGACTGATCCATCCTAAACAATTCCTCATCTTGCAAAATTAGCTTAAAAATAACGCATTGTAGGACCTTGACTCCTACAAATATTCTCCTCTACCTTCCAGACACTTCTGATACTGACAAGGGGAGGTTCTTCCTTCTTGAAATAGGTCCCATACCTTAGCTTCCTAAGCAGTGAGGTTTGAGGTTATCTTTTCAAGGAGTTGTCAGTAGACACTGCTAAATCCTACTTTACTGCATGTCTGGATCTCCTGTGCTATGGACTAACTTTTCAAGATTTTTTTCTTTGGATTTGTTTGTGTTTTCAGTTCACATTTGTTTTAAATATTTGCAAACTTGTTCATGTTCTTCACAACCTCAAGCAAAAGAATCAACAACTCATTCTATGAGTCTAGTATCACCCTGACACCCAAACCAAAGACACATTAAGGAAGAAAACTTCAGAACAATATCTCTGATGAACATAGATGCAAAAATTCTCAATAAAATTCTGGCAAATCACTTACAAAAGCATATTTAAAAGATAGTGCACCAAAATAAAGTGGTGTTTCTTCCCAGGGATGCAAGGTTGGTTCAATATACAGAAAACAATAAATGTAATTCATCACATGAATAGACTTGAAGATAAGAACCATATGATCATCTCAATAGACGCAGAAGAAGCATTTGACAAAATACAGCACACTTCATGTTCAAAACGCTAGAAAAACTAGGGATAATCAGAACATACTTCAACATTTTAAAAGTTATCTATGCTAAGCCCAAGGCAAACATCATTCTAAATGGAGAAACAGTGAAAGTATTCCTTATAAAAACTGGAACAAGAATAGGGATATCCTCTTTTACTACTGCTGTTCAACGTAGTCCTTGAAACTCTAGCCATAGCAATTAGACAGACCAAAGAAATTAAAGGGATACAAATAAGAAAAGAAGAACTCAAACTATCATTGTTTGTCAATGACATGATTCTATATTTAGAGGATACAAAAAATTCCACCAGAAAACTTCTAGAACTAATAAATGAATTCAGCAAAGTAGCAGGATATAAAATCAACATCCATAAATCTAATGCATTTCTATATATTAGTGATGAATCCTCTGAAAGAGAAATTAGGAAAACACAATAGTCTCAAAAAATAAAATACATGGGAATCAATCTAACAAAAGAAGTGAAAGACTTCTACAATGAAAACTATAGAACATGAAAGAAGACTTTAGAAGATGGAAAGATTTTCCACGTTCTTGGATAAGCAGAATTAATAGTCAAAATGGAAATCCTACCAAAAGCATTATACAAATTTAATGCAATTCCAATTAAAATTCCAACATCTTTCCTCATGGAAATCCTTAGCAAGATGAGTGAAGCAGGAGGAATCACAATACCAGAATTTAAACTATATTACAGAGCTATAGTAACAAAAAGGGCATGGTACTGGCACCAAAATAGACATGTTGACTGATGGTGCAGAATAGAAAACAGAGACAACCCACATAATAAAGTTATCTCATATTAGAAAAAGGCACTAAAAACATATATTGGGGAAAAGATAGTCTTTTCAACAAATAGTTCTGGGAAAACTGGTAATCCATATGCAGCAAAATGAAATTAAATCCCTATCTCTCACTATGCACAAAGTTCAACTTGAAGTGGATCAAGGGCCTAAGAATTAGACCAGAGACCCTGTGCCTGATAGAAGAAAAATCAGGCCCAAAGCTTCATCATGTTGGCTTAGGAGTTGACTTCCTTATTAAGACTCCTAACACTCAGTCAATAAAGTCAAGAATCAACAAATGGGACAGAGCCAAACTGAAAAGATCTTTTCAGCAAAAAAAAAAAAAAAAAAAAAAAAAACAGTCAATGAACTGAAGAGAGAGCCTACAAAATGGGAGAAAATCTTTACCACATGCACATCAGATAGAGCACTAATCTCCAGGATACATAAAGAACTCAAAGAATTAACACCAAAAATAAATAAATAAATAATCCAAGTAATAAATGGACTAAGGAATTGAGCTAACACTTCACAGAAGAAGATATACAATCCATCAACAAATATATGAAAAAATGTTCAACATCTCTAGCAATTAGAGAAATGCAAATCAAAACTAAGATTTCATCTCCTCCCCAGTCAGAATAGCAATTATCAAGAATACAAAGCAACAATAAATGTTGATGAGGATGTGGGGAAAAAGGTACACTCATTCATTGCTGGTGGGACTGCAAATTGGTGTGACCACTCTGGAAAGCAGTATGGAGATTCTGTAGAAAACTTGGTATGGAACCACCACTTGACCCAACTATTCAATTCCTTGTTCTATACCCAAAGAACTTAAAATCAGCATACTACAGTGATGCAGCCACATCAATGTTTATAGCAGTTCAATTCACAATAGCTAAACTGTGGAACCAACCTAGATGCCCTTCAATAGATGAATGGATAAGAAAAACCCTGTGGTATATATACAAATGGAACATTACTCAACCTTAAAGAAGAATGAAATTATGACATTTGCAGGTAAATGGATGGAATTGGAGAATATCATGCTAACCAAAGTAAGCCAATCCTGAAACACCAAAGGCCAAATGTTTTCTCTGATAAGTGGATGATGATCCATAATGGGGTGGGGGGAAAGGGAAGAATGGAGAAATTTGGACAAGGCAGAGGGGAGGAGAGGGGCTTTAGGGGTGGGAAGGATGGTGGAATGAGGTGGACATTATTACCCTTTGTAAATGTATGATTGTACGAATGGTGTGACTCTGCATCATGTACAAACAGAAAAAGGAATAGTTGTGCTCCCTGTGTGTACAATAAGCTGAAATGCATTCTGTTGTCATTTATAACTAATCAGAACAAATAATAATAATAAAAAAGAGTCAACAAATTCTACATGGTCATTTTTTTCTTTTTTTTTTCTTTTTTAATCATCAATTTACATAGAGTAATGTTGTTTGATTCATTCTGTTATTTTTTCCCTTCCCCCCACCCTTCCAACCCCTCTTTTCCCTCTATACAGTGCTTCCTTCCTCCATACTTGCCCCCCTCCCTAACCCTAACTCTAACCCTAACACTAACCCTTCCCTCCCCCCATTATGTGTCATCATCCACTTATTAGCGATATCATTCGTCCTTTGGCTTTTTGAGATTGGCTTATCTCACTTAGCATGATATTCTCCAATTTCATCCATTTGCCTGCAAATGCCATAATTTTATCATTCCTTATGCCTGAGTAATATTCCATTGTATACATATACACCACAGTTTCTTTATCCACTCATCAATTGAAGGGCATCTAGGTTGGTTCCACAGTCTGGCTATTGTGAATTGAGCAGCCATGAACATTGATGTGGCTGTATCTCTGCAGTATGCTGATTTTAAGTCCTTTGGGTATAGGCCAAGGAGTGGGATAGCTGGGTCAAATAGAGGGTCCATTCCAAGTTTTCTAAGGAAACTCCACACTGCTTTCCAGAGTGGCTGCACTCATTTGCAGCCCCACCAGCAATGTATGAGTGTACATTTCTCCCCACATCCTCGCCAACACCTGTTGTTGCTCGTATTCTTGATAATCGCCATTCTAATTGGGGTGAGATGGAATCTTAGGGTGGTTTTGATTTGCATTTCTCTCATTACTAGAGATGCTGAACATTTTTCCATATGTTTGTTTATTGCTTGTAGATCTTCTTCTGTGAAGTGTCTATTCATTTCCTTAGCCCATTTATTGACTGGATTATTTGAATTCTTGGAGTAGAGTTTTTTGAGTTCTTTATAGATTCTGGAGATTAGTGCTCTATCTGAGGTATGATTGGCAAAGATATTCTTCTACTCTGTAGTCTCTTTCTTCGCATTGCTGATAATTTCCTTTGCTGAGAGAAAGATTTTTAGTTTGAATCTACCCCAGTTATTGATTCTTGCTTTTATTTCTTGTGCTATGGGAGTCCTGTTAAGGAAGTCTGGTCCTAAGCCGACATTTTGAAGATCTGGACCTACTTTTTCTTCTATAATCTGCAGGGTCTCTGGTCTGATTCCGAGGTCCTTAATCCATTTTGAGTTTAGTTTCATGCATGGTGAGAGATATGGGTTTAGTTTCATTCTGTTGCATATGGATTTGCAATTCTCCCAGCACCATTTGTTGAAGAGGCTATCTTTTCTCCATTGCATATTTTTGGCACCTTTGTCTAGTATGAGAAAATTATATTTATTTGGGTTTGTGTCCGTGTCCTCTATTCTGTACCATTGATCTACCTTTCTATTTTGGTACCAATAACATGCCGTTTTGGTTACTATTGCTTTGTAGTAGAGTTGAAGATCTGGTATTGCAATACCCCCTGTTTCACTCTTCCTGCTAAGGATTGCTTTAGCTATTCTGGGTTTCTTATTCTTCTAGATGAATTTCATAATTGCGTGCTCTATTTCTGTAAGGTACGTCAATGGGATTTTAATTGGAATTGCACTGAATTTGTATAGCACTTTAGGTAGTATGGCCATTTTGACAATATTAATTCTTCCTATCCAAGAACATGGAAGATCTTTCCATCTTCTAAGGTTTTCTTTAATTTCTTTCTTTAGTGTTGTATAGTTCTCATTGTAGAGGTCTTTCACCTCTTTTGTGAGATTGATTCCCAAGTATTTTATTTTTTTCTTTTTTTTTTTTACAGCACAATTCATTTATTTATTTATTTATTTTTTTATTTTTTTATTGTAAACAAATGGGATACATGTTGTTTCTCTGTTTGTACATGGCGTAAAGGCATACCATTTGTGTAATCATAAATTTACATACCGTAATGTTGTTTGATTCATTCTGTTATTTTTTCCCTTCCCCCCACCCCTCCCACCCCTCTTTGCCCTCTATACAGTACTTTCTTCCTCCATACTTGCCCCCCTCCCTAACCCTAGCTCTAACCCTAACATTAACCCTTCCCTCCCCCCCATTATGTGTCATCCTCCACTTATTAGCGATATCATTCGTCCTTTGGCTTTTTGAGATTGGTTTATCTCACTTAGCATGATATTCTCCAATTTCATCCATTTGCCTGCAAATGCCATAATTTTGTCATTCTTTATGGCTGAGTAATATTCCATTGTATATATATACCACAGTTTCTTTATCCACTCATCAATTGAAGGGCATCTCGGTTGGTTCCATAGTCTGGCTATTGTGAATTGAGCAGCTATGAACATCGATGCTATTGTGAATGGGGTAGTTTTCCGAATTTCTCTTTCTGAAGATTCATCACTTATGTATAAAAATGCATTGGATTTATGAACATTGATCTTGTAACCTGCTACTTTACTAAATTCACTTATGAGTTCTAAGAGTTTTCTGGTGGAATTTCCAGTTTCCTCTAAATATATAATCATGTCATCAGCGAACAAGCATAGTTTGAGTTCTTCTTTTCCAATTCGTATCCCTTTTATTTCTTTGGTTTATCTAATTGCTCTGGCTAGAGTCTCAAGAACGATGTTGAATAGAAGTGGTGAAAGAGGGCATCCCTGCCTTGTTCCAGTTTTTAGGGGGAATGCTTTCAGTTTTTCACCATTTCGAATGATATTAGCCATGGGCTTAGCATAAATGGCCTTTACAATGTTAAGGAATGTTCCCACTATCCCTATTTTTTCTAGTGTTTTGAGCATGAAGGGATGCTGTATTTTATCAAATGCTTTTTCTGCATCTATTGAAATAATCATGTGATCCTTGACTTTAAGTCTATTGATATGGTGAATTATATTTATTGATTTCCTGATGTTGAACCAACCTTGCATCCCTGGGATGAAACCCACTTGATCATGGTGCACTATCTTTTTAATATGTTTTTGTATGTGCTTTGCTAAAATTTTGTTGAGAATTTTTGCGTCGATGTTCATTAAGGATATTGGTCTGAAATTTTCTTTCCTTGATGAGTCTCTGTCTGGTTTAGGTATCAGTGTGATATTGGCTTCATAGAATGAGTTTGGGAGGGTTCCGTCCTCTTCTATTTTATGGAATACTTTGAGAAGTATTGGAATGAGCTCTTCCTTAAAGGTTTTGTAGAACTCGGCTGAGAACCCATCTGGTCCCAGACTTTTCTTTGTTGCCAGGCTTTTGATGACTTCTTCTATTTCAGTACTTCAAATTGGTCTATTTAAATTGTGTATGTCCTCCTCGTTCAGTTTAGGCAATTCATATGTCTCTAGAAATCTGTTGATGTCTTTGAAATTTTCTATTTTGTTGGAGTATAGATTTTCAAAATAGCTTCTAATTATGTTTTGTATTTCAATCCTGTCTGTTGTGATATTTCCTTGTTCATTTCGAATTTTAGTGATTTGGGTTTTCTCTCGTCTTCTCTTTGTTAGTGTGGCTAAAGGTTTATCAATTTTGTTTATTTTTTTGAAGAACCAACTATTTATTTTGTCAATTTTTTGTATTGTTTCTTTTGTTTCAATTTCATTGATTTCAATTCTGAGTTTAACTATTTCCTGTCTTCTACTACTTTTGGTGCTGTTCTGTTCTTCTTTTTCTAGGGCTTTCAGCTGTAGTGTTAGGTCGTTTATTTGTTGAGTTTTACTTCTTTTATTAAATGCGCTCCATGAAATAAATTTCCCTCTAAGTACTGCTTTCATAGTGTCCCAGAGATTTTGATATGATGTTTCTTTGTTCTCATTTACCTCTAAGAATTTTTTAATTTCCTTCCTAATATCTTCTGTTATCCATTCATCATATAACAGCATATTGTTTAATCTCCAGATGTTGGAATAGTTTCTGTGTTTTACTCTTTCATTTAATTGGTCATTTTTAATGTCCTTTTAATCCATCATTGTTTAATTCATTTTTGTTGATCTTAACTGCAAGTGTTTCTTCATTCCTATTTCTTGTTTGTATAATTGTGTCTTGTTTCATTGTGGTCATGTCTTCTGGAATCCTATGGAATTTTTACAGACCATTCTTCTTGCTATGGAGAGGATGTTTTTCATCTATGTAACAGGTAGCATTTTGTCATTCGTCTCTCTTAGAATAACTGTCCAGTTTTACCAAATGTATCTCTCTTCAATTGAAATGTGATCCATACTGCCTTTACTGCCTCCCTGTGAACACTGAGATGGAGTGCAAGAAACTGCCAATGCCCTCAAAACCTTCCTCTGACAATGCTTGTCTCTAGTCCTATCTTTAGTTTTAACTGTCATATATTACCAGTCCCAGAGAGAATGTGCCATGCCTGATTCTTTATCTTCTTCCAAAGTTGCACGGACATCCCTGCTTCTGTTCTGCAGTATTCTAGGAATGAGAAAATTCACATGAGATTTTGAAAGACTCTATCCTGGAGATACAGAGAGGGAGGATCGCATAAACTGCAACTTTGCCTGCCTCAAAGCAGACCTAATACAGGAGAGATGTAGACTTCTGTGAAAAACACACATCACATTTGTGACCCAAAGACATACTTCTTCAGGCAGAGATTCTGGCTGCTTATGGAGCATATGCAGTTCTCCAATTTCAATCCATTCTCCATCTCCAGCAGTCTCTAATCTGTGAAAATATCTTCAGGTTTTGATCATTAAATTAAATGTCACACTCTTCCTATGGTGGTACCATGGGCTTCATGTTTTTCTTCTTTATGATTTTGTTGATGATTTGAGAGATCAGGAAAGAAAGAATCACAAGTTGAAGTTAGATTCACATCAACTTCCTAAATCCCCTGAGAATGAGGAATTCTCATTGACTGAGTTGATTCATGGTAGTATTAGCATACATTGAAGATATGCCTCCTGAATCTATCATCATTTTACAAGATTTCAAGTAGGTTCTCCCTTGCTTAGAAACCTAGCTCAGTGTCATCTATCCAGTTATGGGACCTTGGCAGAATCCAGTGCTCATTTCTTCATTTTTGTTAAAGTTTTAAGCTTTTACATTCTTCTCTACCTCTGCTTCTCTTCAAATGAGGCCTGAAGACTGTTCCTGCATCCTTTAAAACTTAACACCTTTGTTCAAGTATTTTATGAATTTAATATCTTTACCAAAGATTTATGGAATTGTAAGTAGCAGTCAATTCTTTAATTTTTAGTTTCCAGTTATCCTGCTGCTTGTATTTGCACTTGGAAACAACACCGAATTATTTTTTTCTTGTCTCATGAACAAAGCAATCATACCTATATTAAGACCCTGAGGCTGGAACTTCTATCTTAAATTGTATTTATCACTTTACAATTTGCACTACTGATGCTAAAAAGTAAAGTAAAATTTTTTTTTCTATTCCTCTATATTATCAGCACCTTTGGGTTTGTATCCTTGTTTTAAAAAGCAGATGACAGAGACTCGGAGAAGGCTCATGACTTCCTAAAACTAGTACAATTGTTCCGTGGAAAATGTCCAGACTTTGATGACTTTGAGAGCTCTTTCTCCACACCTGTATTTCTGTTTCTAGCTACTGCTTTGCCTTTCACAGAAACCTCTAGCACTCAGCTGCTTTAACTCCCTATTCACTCAGTGTCTCCTGTGAAAAATGTTAGTAGTACTCATCCGGAGCATAATCATGTGATTGAGACTCCCTCGGGGTAAGGCAGTGCTGGACACATAATAAACACTTCATATGAATTCTCTTTTCTCTCCCTGAATGATGTTTTCCAACATGGTGACCATTACTATAAGACTTCATGTGTCACACAAAAAAGATCCTCACAGCAACATTTATTTCAGTTGTATGTAGTTAAATGGGCAAGCCTATTGTTGCCGAAAATTATCTCGCATGACTCTTTGTACACCCAAATGCAAAACTGCACTGGTGTTTTCCTAGGAGTCTTTTCTAATGTGATGACTTCTATTCACCATTACAGCTCGGTCATTACCTCTTTTTGTAATTCTTCCCCTACTTCCAAAATTAGGTTCAGTGATTTTACCCTCTACCTCTAACACTGCAGTTACTATGTTAAATGAGTTACCTTTTAATTCCTTCATGCAAATAGCAACTTTTGGATCTGTGTATTTATCATTTTCACTTCAGTAATATAATTTCAGAAATTAAATTAGGAGGAATATAATAAACGTGATGAATGAGTGAATAAGTGACTACAATGCTCCTTTAATTTCAAAGCAAAATATTCTTTGCACTACCAATTGCTATTCAATGCCCCAACATAAAGTTCCAAGACCCCAGTGGATTCCTGAAACCATGGGTAGTGCTTACAATGAGCACTTATCCCATGCTGTAGCTGTGATGTTTGATATTGGAAGTATGACAGCAAAACTAACAAGAATTTCATTTTTCTTCTTCACAAAGAGTAGATGGTTCATTGTAGATTTAATAACTTCAGAAGATATCATTCTTTTTTTGTGTGTGTGTTAAGAACTTTCACATTCTCACTTAAAGGAAGTACTTTATGTCTTTTCTTTACCACATCCAAATTGCTGGAACCACCACTCTAAGACTTTGGGGCATTATTAAATAAAATAAGAGTCCCTTGAACACAGACTTTCCAATACTATGACAGCATATCTGATAATTAAGTAACTAATGAGCAGGTAGTGTATACATAGTGGATAATACTGGCAAAAGGATACATATATCCAGGTGGGGACACAACAGGATGGCAGCAAATCTCCTTATGCTACTCTTAATAGCATACATTTTAAAACTAAAAAGTTATTTATTTCTGGGCTTTTCTGACTGTAGTTGACATGGAAAACTCAAACCATGGAAAACAAAACTGTAGATAAAGTGGGTTATGTACTATAAAATCAGTGACAGTTATTGACCCAGGGCTGAAGTTCTCAGCAATTGCCTGTTTTCCTTACTGTTACTCAAAAAAGCATATACTGGAAATTTAAGTATGTGAGAATGGGATTCTAGGGATACTGTTAGAATAGGCTTGAATACACCTTAGTTTGTTTTTGAAGAGCAAATCATTAACAAACTTTAACACACTATTATGATAGTGAAATATTTACAGTGTACCTTAGAATGATCTCCACTCATGGGTATTGCAAATTGTTGATTTAAAGTCATCACTTAGATTCACATGTCTAGAACTTTTCTTATGTTCATCCATTTTTAGAGAACTGCAAGGTTAGACATATTGGTATTTTTCTTATTGTTATTTATCTGGCTTAGCAACTAGTACAAACTGATTGGAGCTCTGGGTAAATGTACGTGAGTGGGAGGATAAAAGACTGGAAACAGGAGGAGCAATGATAATTGTGCTGGATATAAGAAGGAAAAGAGGCCACACAGATATATAAAGAAATTTAGTGGTTTCTTGGCAAAGTTACTTTGACTCTTTGGTCCAAACTTTCTCTTTATCTCTATTCCAGTTAGTCATGAGGAGCAAATGAGACAGTAGATATAAAAAATTACGCTTAGAAAAATAGTGATCATCATATAAACATGAAGACACACAAAGAGAGTTACATCTATACCACTGATACATCCACTATGTGACTTTATTTATGAACACTGACAATTTCACAATTGCTTCTTTCCATTTCTGCTCAATTCTAAACATTTTATGTGTGTGACTGTACAATTCCTCTTTGGGAAAGTAAGTATTTTAGCATCTGTCTTCCAGCATGCTAATGACAGCAGGACTCCACCTCCACACAACTGATAATGAGGTTGCTATGATGTTGTCCTGATTTCCACTGAGTTTTTATTTGGATCACAATAATAAAAGAAAATAAAAGTGAGAGAAAACTGTGCCTTTAAAGCTCTTTAAATCTGCCTGATCACCCCACCCCATTGCAGACATGATGAAAACTGTGTGACACAATCAAAATATATAAGAAAAAAGTGCACTCAAACTTGACTACTTAGAGCAAAATGTTTCAAGATTTAAAATCTAAGGCCTTGATTGCTTTAGATGCAAGGAACTTGAAAGCTCTAAAACATTTTTCTTATCTTTTATTTTCATTTCTGACATGTATTAAACTAATTGAGCTCCAAGTTACATTACCCTGGTACTGTAATATCACACTTCACAAGTCTTTTTTTATCCTTTTCTCTTCTCTAACCTAATCAACAACTTCTGCATTTTCTTCATTCACAACTTTAGTAATATTAGGTTACTGCTTAAAAATCATCAATGATCACCCAACATTGCAAAGAGTATAAGAATATTTCCTTGTTGTTCAGAGAGTTTGAATACTTTGTAGCTAAGTAATGTTCCACAAGATTTTTGACACTCCAAGAGTTTCATTCATAAAATTTGTGTGAATTTTATCTGAGTTATGATGTGATTGAATGAAAGTGAGCAAATATAGTGTACTCTGAAAGAAGATCATCTACTTCTTTGTATTTACTTAGACCATATCTGTCCCTCCATATGTACCCCAAATTCCAGACAGACAGGGTTATGGCTCTTCTGTAACATGACATCTATGACCACCTGCACCTTTTCTGGACTTGCTCATGATATCACATGCACTCAGAACATCCACCCCATTCACCACATCTATAAGACCACTTCATACCTGTCCTTAGTTGAATAAGTTCTACCTTTGGTCTCAACTACTACCTTTCCTCTGAAGTGTTTTATTCTTGTTCAAATCAGATGAAAATTCTCTTCCTTTAGAACTACTTGCATTTCTCTTGTACTTGTGCTATAGAAATACTTACTTCACCCAGAATTTTTCAGCAAAACTCTTACTGTCCCAGAGATAATGCACATGTCTTGTGCTTCTCTTTTTCCTCTGCAGGGAGCCAATACCAGTCTCTGATCATTTGCATTTTTTTGAGAAGAGAATTTGTCAAAGGATAATGTCCATAAGCATTTAAAGGGAGTGATGATAAGAACAAAACTCTTAATCACCCTCCTAATGTGTGAGAAGAGAGAAGAAGTAACTTAGAGAACTAAAGAGCAGATTTTAGAATGAACCTGAGATAAGACCAAGATCCTAATGGATCCAAAGAATTTTGAGTAAGTGGCAAGGTATTAGCAATCGTACCTACGATGCTAACACTGTGAACTTCTAGCTCACAGTCTCTCATGGAAGGAATGAAACCAAAACTACTAGTTTGAAGAACAGAGAAGAGCAATATAAAATCGGCAATTCAGAAACCATCTTTCCCCTATGGAATTTTTACTTTGAAGTGGGAACTTTCTGAAACTCATTCATTTTATGTATATTACATGAAAAATGAGAACAATATTTTGTCCTTCAAAAATTATAAACGGTAGGACCTATTAATAAATATTTTAAAAAATACTACTTATTTTCTGCTGACAAGTGTGCCTTTTCATTTTTCATTAAAAGTTCTTTCCAATAAAAGTTCGTAATTTTGAGCACATTCTTTAGGGTAGGCCCAGCTCTAAATTTTCTTAAGTTCATTTAATTCTCACAACAATCTTACAAAATGAGCATTTGTATAGTGTTCAGTTTAAGGTTGAGAAAATTGATGGAGGTCCTAAGTTACACAACTAATAAAAAGTTTGAGAGTGTGGTTTTCTGCACTGAAGGAATCTGACTCCAAAGCTTATGTGTTGTATGTGTGTGTGTGTGCACGCGTGTGTGTGTGTGTTTTCACTGGAGATTGAACCCACAAGTGTTCAGCTTCTGTGCCTCCTCCCTACCCATTCTTATTTTATTTTAAGACAGGGTCTTGCTTAGTTGCTGAGACTGGCCTCAAATGACCTGCCCGACTTCCGAGTTGCTGGGATTATAGGCGTATACCAATATACTTGGCTCAAAGTTTAGGTTTGTTACTGCTTTAATAGATTTCCTTTCAAATATAGTATTATTCTTAATGATTCAGTCTTTTATATGTCAAATACAGGATTTACACACATAGCAGGGGCAACACATGGAAAACCTTATGATTATGTTAGGAGTTTCTATTCAGGCACACACAACCACACACCAGTAGATCTTGGCTAAAAATCAAGTTTAGTGCTTTAAAAATCACTCTGAAAATATCATAATTACTGCACAACTTTAACATGTTAGAGTATTCTGTTCAGGCCATGCATACAGTCTGTCAGGATGTTAAGCTCCACGATCAGGCTCTCTGGGGATCTATTCTTCATTGTGAACCTTCAACAAAGATAGATCATTCTCTTCTACTCTCTAGTGTCTAAACTTAATGTTCCCTTGGCTCTCTCCCAGGACTGCATTCCACTGTAGTTTATCCTGCAAACATTTAATCCTATTTATTACTTGTTCGTTATCGACATTTATCCTCCTTATACTCATTTTGTGTTCTCTTTGTTACAACCAGCATGACTGTGCTTAAATCTGAAGCCCCTGGCTGGTGCAATTTGCTCTCAAGCTCTCCATACAAAGCCCTGAACATCTTCCCACCTAACAGCACTGTAAGTAGAATGGAACTCAGGCAGCAGGACTCGCCCCAGTGTAGGTTTACAGTCACAGTTGCTTCCATTTCTATGAATAAGTTTGAGTTAAGGCAGCCAGATTCCCAGCTGTAAATCCCCATCCTTATTTGCAAGATGTGGATAATTATAATATAAAATATTCAACTGGGAAGGAAGCTTAGCAATGACTTCATCTTACTTTCTCATTTTAGAGAAGGAGAAAAAGGAATTCAGGTAGCAGGAGTCACTTGCATGGAGTTAAAGCTCCCAGAAAAGTTTTATTTTCCTCCAAGATGCATGATTTTTAACCATTTTCACCATATCTCATAAAATAGAAGCTTTTTTCAAAAATCATCTCATAAAGACACAGTGCTTCAGACAAATCTTTGAAGATATAAAATTTTTCCAGGATTACATAATTTTCTTGGGAACTAGTATATGCTTTTCCATATTAGAAGTCACTATATGGGTTCAATTTCTCACTGGCCTTTGATGGAAACTCTGTGTTTGAATCCATTCAGGCTACTATAACAAAATATCACAAATTTAGTGGTTTATAAATAACAGAAATTTATTTCTCATAGTTCTGGAAGCTGAGAAGCACAAAATCAAGGTGCCAGCAGTTTCACTGGTAAGGACCTGCTTCCTGTTGATATCTGGTCCCTTTTGCTGTGGGCAAGGCAGCTGTCTGAGATTCACTTAAAAGGGCAGCACTCCCATTTATCAGGGATCCTCCATCCTCAAAACCTCATCACCTCCCAAAGACTTTACCTCCTTATACTATTACATTGTGGTTAGGATATCAATATATGAACTTGGGGTGATATAAACATTGAGACCAAAGTGCCCTGTTATTGAATAAATAACTATATCCTATTTTCATTCATTTTCAACCTATTCTACTTACAGCTATGATATAAAGTTTATAACAAAGGGTAGATTTACCTCATTACTACAGATTTCAACAACATTATCTTTAGTTGCCTTCAAAGTCCTTGAACTACTAAAATCCTGAGGTTAATAAGAAGTTTATTTTATAAAATGCACCTTTACCATCTGTGGAAATTGAATTTCTTCTTTCCCTGCTGCCTCTGCTCCAGGAAGTCCTCCAGCCCACTACCTTGGTCTGTTCAGGGATCTTGCAGACTTGTTCCTCTGTTTTATTAGCTGTATTGTTTCAGTGTTGATTTACAAGCCTATCAAGCTACTGAAGCAAAGGAATTCATTTATCACAACTTCCCATGATTAGTAGCACATATCTAAGAAGTCCACCACCTCCTCTTATATCCATAAACTCCAGGTACCCAAGGCCCTATTTGTTAGGCTCAGACATTCCTAAGGGTCCCACCTCCTATTTGCTACAAATCTACTAACCCTCTTTTCTTATCTTTCTTCCAGTCCTACCTTCTCTGACCTCATTTTTTCCTTCTTATTGCCCAATTCCAGTGTGACATATACATTTATGAGCCTAGAAATTTGATTACTGCGGTTATGTCTGAAATAGTCAGACCTCATATCCACTCTGGCTTTGGGAACTCCCTCTGTGTCAGAGTCCTGGGCTACCAGCCTGCCGAGGAGGCGGAGTCAGGATTTTAGGGTAAAATATAATTGCTGCCAGAACTCTACACTGTACCAGCTTGTTACTTTGTGAACTCCCTCCTCTGTGCCTGTGCATTATCTTCAACAGTAACAGAATTTCTCAGAGTATTTGTTTACAAGATTATCATCACTTCCACAGATGGAACTTTCATCCTTAATAGTCATATATTACAGCAGCAATCACAGGACATGTTAGCTACTTAGTTAATGTTTGTTCAAAGAGTAATTTTGCATTCCTGGAATTCTAGAGGACAGCAAGAAAATGCTTGTGCATGCTTGGCACAGGATGCAAGTAGACTGCAGTTCTACCTGGCCAGGTTTGTGATCTGGAAAGATGTGCTGCTTTCCTGGCCAGAGCAACTACTTCATGAACAAGTATTTCATAAAATTCCAGTTGTACAGGGTGGTCATTTCAAAGTAGTTAATAACATGCCATATTTATGGTCATTTTTTTCAGCTAAGACTCCCTAAGTAAAGTCAAGCCAACTCTCCTATGTAACTATTTTACATACATGCTTTGTCCTGATTTGTCATTATTGGCATTAATTTTGCCTTAATACAGGTTCTCAAAACCCATGCCTTACCCTTTTCCTCCTTTCCTTTTTACAATTTTTGCTTGTGCTCTCTGGTATTTGTCTATAGAGTATTTTAGGTTAAACTATCTACAGATGACAAACTCTCAAGCTTGTAATACAAGCTTACCATGTGATTTGCCTGACTTCTGGCAGATCTGAAGACAAATGTCATCAGCGACCTATGTAGTATGTGCCAGACTGACAAATGCTGAGATTGCCACCTACCAAATTAATAATGTGTTGTCTTTACAGACTTTGAGAAAAATAAATCTACATAAAATATCTTATTAAAATCCACATAAATATTTTAGGTTTAAATTTAGTGCCTCAGATTTAAGAGGCAGTAATAAAACCTGCCCCAACTTTCTGTTTGCTCATTTGTTTGTTTTTAATATGATAAAAGTTCCAGAATACATCAGAAACCATACTGATAATTGGAACTGACAATCAAATCCATAACAGAATCTGGGAAACTTTTCCACTAACTTCCAATCACATTCGCTCGAACACCATAATCTCTAGATGACTACAACAGAATTTATATGAAAAATTATTTTCAAAATTTTTTAAGAACATGTGCTACTTTATACTAAAAAAGCCTTCTGAAAAATTCAGAACAGAATTAATCCTTTTTCTTGTTTTTAGATAAGAAAAGTACAAGGTAAAAATATTCTTGTCCTTTTTATTTTCAGCTCTAACCCTGAATTTCCCCTGCCCTCTGTGGAGCTGTGTTACAGGAGCCGTCTTAAATACTCTACAAGGGCTCCATGATGACGGCTCATCTGAGTCTTGGAAGGCAGGTACTCAATCGCCCTCACAGAGCACTCCATCTCCCCTTGAAATAAAACCAGCAACCATAAGTTTCCCAGTTGATTTTGTGTCCCATTGTGGCACATTCCTAAACTGAAGATTCTAAATATGGTATCAGAAGTGCATATTCCACTGGTGAACATGTATCAAAATTTCTGTTTGGAGGGCAAACACATGTAAAATTTGAGAAACATTCAAAAAATTTAGTTATGAGCAAAGTATTTTATTTCTCTGAATGATGTTATATTAAACATGCAGATTTTTCTGTAATTTTTGGTACAAGGGAAGCATGTTTGGTGAAGAGGTTGAAGTCTTATATCCCAGAGTGTTATTTTAATGCACTTGAGGTTGAGTAAGTCAGTACTTGCACAGAAATATCCAAGGCAATGGCTCTAAAATTCAAAAGTGGACACCTGAAATCCTGCAGGTATCAGATGGCAGTGGTTCCAATTAGATACTTCATTAAAACACTCTTCAGCAGCATCACTATCAGTTAGGGAAATGCAAATTACAGTAACAGTGGGGTATCATTCTAGATTTATTAAAAAGCAGAGCCTTGACAATTTCTGTTGGCAAGTCAGTAGGAAAAAGCTGGGGACTCTTCCACATTGCTACAGAAAATGTAGATTTCACCATTTTTTAGAAAACATCTATCAACTTTCATTTTCATAAACTATACGCACACTTAACAGGGTAGAAATCTCACTCTAGGGCTGGTAGGCCATTGGAATAACAGTGGCAGTATGTGTGGATATAACTGGAATGATGATCATTAGAGCATTATGTGCTTGGATGGAAATACAATCAGAGTGAATGTTCACAGTGGGAGTATTGGCTAAAAATTTGGTAACACTTATATACATGGAAGATCATATATACATTTTATAAGGAAAAAGTTGGTGTCATATCTACCATCTTTGAGGAAGCAAAAAAGGGAATATATAGGGTATGAATTTTTAAAACAAAGGATAGTTAAGAATCTTCTTCATAGCTCTGATATATGACTATGTGAAATGAATTCTAAGAGGTATCTTAGAATGGGCTTTCTAGAGCAGTGGGTTCCACTTAAGTTTGGTTTTACTTCACAGAGGACATTTGATTATCTCTTGGAGACATTCTGGGTTATTACTGATTGTGAGGGAGATGTTACCAGCATCTAGTGGCTAGAGATCATGGATGCTAAACACCTTACAATGCATAAAACACTATTGGCACTAATAGTGCTGAAAATCCCTGGACTAGAGCATGAAGATGGAAGGGGGAGGGAAATACGAGAGAAATTGGGTTATATGAAATAAGAAAAATTATTATATAATATTTTAAAAGAGTCTGTGCCAACATATACCAAACAAAGAGAGCTTTAGCAAAATACGTAAGAGTAGCCTAGACAAGAGTCCGGTATGCTTTTGTAAGGAAAGCTAAACTGAAATATGATACCATAAGCCTACCTTAAACTATCCTAGTTCAGATTTGAACTTTTCTTCATGTAACCAGAAGCTAGAATCCTGACAGGAAAGAGTCTTTGCTACACTTCACTAGAAAGGAGAAACTTTCATTTCCTTGGCGTCATGTGGAAAAGTAGTTGTTGGTACACAGTTTCGCTATTTGCCATATCAACCTACTAATAATCACCAAAGCAAAGAACTGCAATTTGCTTTGGACTTATGTATTAAGAAGTGAGATAGTTAATAGAGAAAGCTACTTAAAATAAAGGAATAAAAAAAATAAACCGGGCAATGGAAGCATTATGGGTATCTTGTTATTCACTGAGCTGGTACTGGCAGATGATCCACGTTAAGTCGTCTGCCCAGTGCCAAGAATAGAGAGCAAGAGTGAACACAGCAACATCTCTCTTCTCAAAAGGCAAGTTAAAGATAGTCTGGGAGGAGAGACAAATGCGTGATGAAAAAATCCCCAAAACTGTCCTGGGAACTCTGGTGTGGACCGAAAGAGGGGAGTGATCAGTTCTACCCAGGAGAGAAGGCACAGGGAAGCTTCATGGGAAGCAGAATCTTAATGCATAAAGGCCAAGTGAATTCTGAATTTACAATAGTAAGAGTGGAAGTGGGATTAAAGAGAAAGGGACAGAAACATTTAGGAAGTAGAAATGGCAGATTGATTGGAAGTGGGAGGTAAGGGAAGAAGACTCCTTGGTTTCTTGCTCAGGGAACAAAGTAGTTGTGTAGCTAGTGATTAGCATTGTAATAAATCAAAATACTGCAAAATATCCTGCCCCAGGATTTTATATAGATCCTTTTTCTATTGTCAGACATGATCTGAATCACTAAAATAAAACAGTAAGGCTGTTTTCCAAACTCTTCCTTTGGTTTATTAATAGCTTCAACAATTAAACTTAATAGAATTTTAGACGTTCTTTAAAAATGATAAAGCCTGACTGTGAAGCATAAAGTAATATAATTATCTCATTATTTCCTGATCACGAGTCTATGCACTGTACCTGAAATGTGAGACAGATTCATCCATACTTTGAGGAATTACTGATTTTATAAGCCATCCATTTGGCACAGGGCCTTATAAAAATTAGTGACATAATTATTTTCTGTTTGAACTGAAGGTATATTTTAACAGTGGTTTCAAGGTTTACATTATTTAATGTTGAGATATTGTCAGGGCTCAGAACATCATACTCAAAAGTCTGGCAATTTGGTGGGCTAAGTGCTTTGACTGAGGAAATTAAAAAGGCCCCAGACCCAAGGTCTTTCTGACCTTCTCCTCCTAGATATTCCCCTGACATGAGACATAAGAAAACAGAATTCTAATTCTACAAAGAAGGTCATAGAAACTAGACCCCCTCTCTCTCAAACCAAGCCATAAAACCTGGGGTGAGTCTCTTTCTTTTCCCTTGAAGACCTTTTCTCCAGAGGGTCCTACCTCATGTGAAGGGGGAAGGAACAATGAGCAGAAAGTCCAAGAAGAATCTGGACAGACAGGCTTTGCTAGGATTCCTCCCTCTGTTTACCACCATTGAATCACACTGCTACTCCAATCACATTTCTCCATGCTGTCCATTCTCCACCGAAAGTAATCATAAAAATAAGTTTTTCCTGGGTCTTTGTATCTTCTTTCCTGAAGGCCCAGGTCACATTATGCTTTGATTAAATATATTTGAAATGCTTTTCTTTGATAACCTGTCTTCTGTTATAGGAGTGTTGGCCATTTTCTTGTGATGGGTGAGGAAGGAGATCATACCCGTCAGATCCTGTAATAATTTTAAAAGTACATCAGCTCTAATACAGAGCAAAAGAAACCTGTACAATTTGTTCCCTATCAATTGCCCCACAGTGCCCCTGAGGAATTCAATGGTGTCTGGGGCTCTAGCTGGCTGCAACTCCTGTTCTATGTGTCATTTCTTCCTCCTGCAGAGAAGCCTCCACTCTCCTCTCTATAGTCTTGCTGCAGTGTGGTGTCTTCTGACTGGGAAGTCTCCCTTTTGATTTCTGTATGAAACCTTGCACACAATTTAACTCCCAACTTTAACATACATACTGCACCTAAAGAAAGAAAAAACAAAAGAAAGAAAGAAAAGAGCAGTGCATGCTCTCTGTTTATCTGTGCCTTACATCACACAGTCAGCATCACGTCTCCAGAAATGGTTGTGCGTATCACACACATATACATTCTCCAAATATAAGAATGAATTTGTATGTGTCTGTGAGTCAATGTAATTGTGTTTGTGTGTGTGTGTGTGTATGTGTATTTTAACTCAGTGATCTCAGGGGTCTCCAAATTGTCACTTATTTGTCTTTTCACTTTCTCTTAGACTTTAATAAGTGTCAAGTTTTTCTTTAGACCATATAACATTTTCCACAGAGCACTTATCCCATTTTACATATTAAACAAACAAACAAAAACCTAAAGTATTTGAAGATTCAACAAATTTCCACAGGTAATTAAACTTTAAGAGGAAAAGCTATGACCATCATGCTGTCTCTCAGAGGCCCTGGCTCTTAATCATTCAGCTAAACATTATTTTCAGAACATCAATTTAGGCTTCTCTGTTTTCAACCTGACAGTTAATATACTTATTTACCTTATCTTCTAAGAGACTGTGGAACATCAAATCATAGTAAACATATATCAGAAACTATCTTTGTAATAGAAGGAAAAAATGCAGATGTTTCCTACATTAATAATTTCTGTAGATATTTTTAAGTAGTAAAATAAAATAAATAAAATAAAATGTCATGTTGTCAACCTGAAACTATTTATAAAGCAAAGAAGTGGAACAGGTCCAGAGAGAAGACCTATTCTGCCAGCTTCTACCTTGGCCCACAGCAAACCCTAAGGCACCTCTTTAGAATTCTTGAAGTTTGAAAACCACAGGGCTAGATGTTCTGTGAGCTCACAGGCAATCCAGAAATTGTACATATTATATAATCAAGTTTTCCTCTAATGAGAGACGAACAACACTGACAAAACAGAATCCAAAACAAGCCAACCAAAGAGACTTATTTGCTTTTGTATGCATGATGCCAGGCATTTATATACATATACTATATACACATTTTGAAAAATTTCCTGTAGCATCAAAAATATCTTCAAAGTCAAAGTTGCTGAAGACATTAAAAATTTTGTATATTTATTATGTATTTTACTAAATGGGAATATTCTATAATATAAAGAAAGCTGTCATAAACACCTTCTTAGAGCAGGATATATGAGAGTAAATAAATGAATGAATTAATGGGTGGATGGATTATAGATAAATAAATAGATGGCTAAATAAATGCTATATGGATTTTTTAACATCAAAGTAATCATGGTGAGATTATGAGAGTATTTTTCTTCTGTACATGTTTTGTGTTGTATAAAGTGAGCATGTATTATTTTATAAATGAAAAAAGTAAAATTTTATTAAAAAACAAAAAAACAAAAATGGGAATCCTAGGTTTGGAGTGGAATAAGGTAGACATGAACAAGTGGAGCCCCTAAGCACATTTTACACATGAAAATAATTCAGTAAATTGGTGTTTCCCTTCCACCAAAGTCATGAATCAGCTCAGTGTTGCACTTGCTCCCAAAGACAAAATATGGGTCTCTTAGGGCCACTATGGAGATTCAAACAAGTCACTGCAAATCAAGGAGAAACGGCTTTTCTTACTGGCTTTGGCAAGGTGCTTTCTAATTTGAGCTATGCTTCCTTTCCTTTTGAAGTCCAAGAAACTGCAGGTTGTTAAACATGAAAATCAGTAATAGAATGCAGACAGAAAATTCACATTTTGGTAATTCAGATATAGTGGTGCAAGATTGTATGTTGCCAACTCCAGGCCTGCATATACGAAAGCTTGAGAAAGCATGGTATCATTATCAC
Organism: Sciurus vulgaris; assembly: GCF_902686455.1. Classification (NCBI taxonomy): domain Eukaryota; kingdom Metazoa; phylum Chordata; class Mammalia; order Rodentia; family Sciuridae; genus Sciurus; species Sciurus vulgaris. The sequence goes on from NC_136463.1 coordinate 77,222,869, forward strand.
ATCATTACTCCTATGAATCCAGTACTTGGAAAATATACTGCATCTCAGCTTTACCTACAAATCATCTATCTACAGTATTTCTGTAAAGATCCATAGGGGCAACAAATCCAAAGCTGCTTTGAATCACAAGGATATGATATGTCATATATATACACTTATGAAGAAAAGTGTTTGAAGTCTATGACTTAACTCTAAATGTAAATAAAGTTACTTTATATTAGGTAGAGGGGAGTGCAGAAAGGGGAAAGGGTATGAGGATAGGAATGATAGTAGAGTGAAACAGACATTATTACCTCATGCACATATATGAGTGCATGACCAATGTGATCCTACAATATGTATAATCAGAAAAATGAAAGATTATTCTCCATTTATGTATGATTTATCAAAATGTATAAATGCATTCTATTGTCATGTACAACAAATTAGAGCAAATAAAGAACTATAATGTTATGAAGGAAATTACTAAGTTCATCTACAGGTATAATTTTTCATCCTTGGCAAACCATGAACAATTGACTGAGAACAGGGATGATCTAGATTTGAGTTTCCCCTGTCCCTCCCAGGAGCGGAGCTTCACTACTGCTCTGCCTGCTGTGGTGAGTTCTCAATTACTTACTAGGGCTGGCCTTTCTGACCCTCCCTAAGACACATCCCTGATTAGTTACATGGACACAAATGGAATGATCCAGATAACCACACAAATTCTCCATAAGTAATTAGGGTCAAAGGGTTATAAAAGCCCCAATTTTATTTTGTTCTTCTTAGGTCAACAGCAAAAAATGTAAAGGTAGGGCAAGAAAAAGGTGTGTAAGAGCAGAAACTGGATTTTGGGTTCTAGGCAATGATGTCATTAGAAATAGGATCAGTGGAACTTGATTTTCTGTTGATTGTTGTTTCCACCTACTTCAGGTGACTGATATTCCAGGCCAGTATTAAATCATCTTAAAACGTAGGAATTATGTCTTAAAAATTTTCTAGCATGATCAGAGAGATGCCAGAACTTTCACCTTTTTCGTTACAAATATATTCAATGATCTGATGCCCAGAAAGTAAATTAAAAGAATTTTTCCAATCATCCCTGACTGGTGATTAATTGTACAATAATGGAGGGTATTCACCTTATAGCCTATTTTCAGTTTATGTTGAATGTGCAAGCTTCAGTGACTCTTAAATATCAATGATGGCACAGGGTTAATTGAGAAAGAGTGATGAATATTCTTGATGCATTGTTAAGGATGCACACACAGTAATTTCCAGCCCATTCAGAGCCCTGAGTCCTATTCACCCAATAGTCCCCTGACGAAAAGACTGATCGCAAGTAATCACAGTGCTAAATTCTTACCCACTTTCAAAAACCATTTCTGCTCCAATCCCATGTATCTCCAACTCAATTCTTATTTCAAGTCCTGTACTTTGTGATGAAAAGAGACTTCATATCTTCAAGGACAAAGAAGTTGCTCTTCACTGAGAAATACAAGATCTACCAACCAAGGCCTGTATGAATCTAGTTTTATGGCTACTGAGTCATATTCTTTCAACCCAGCCTCTAGAGTCTTCAAATAAGCTGCAGGTTGCCTATTACCCTCCATGCCAAGACTGTTCCTTGCCTTCCATTTCTTCTCCACATCTCTTTCTACTCTTAATTCAAGATTCCCTGGAATTGTCATTCGAAGCCACAGGTGGGAATCCCCTCATTGTACCCTCATGTACTGTGACCCTATTTCTATGATCATTTTTAAGTGTCTGTCTCTCTTGATTAAATTTCAGAAGGGTTAAGATTACATTTTAGTAATTTGGGTAATCTCAGTTACTAGTATGAAGACTACCATATGGTAAGTTATTGATACTTTTATCGAATGAATACACTTATGTCAATCAGGTAATTTACACAAAAGGTTCACTGCTTTCTGTAGGAACACTAGAGAATTGTGTAACCCAAGGACTGTAGTTCATGATTTAAGTGGTGCTAAGACTATACTGTGTCTTCCTAAGATTCATACCTTAAAATCTTAACCCGCAAGGTAACCATACATGGGGAGAGAAGTTTTAGGAGATAAGAATGCTAAATGAAGTCATAAGGGTGGTTCCACAATATGATAGGATTGCTGGCCTTATACAAAGAGAGAGTGCTCTCTCCTTCCTCCTTCTCTCCCTCCCTCCTTCTCTCTAACTCCTCCAAGGGCAGGAAGTGAGGGAAGATCATGTGAAGACACAGGGACAATAGAGTTATTTTCAAGCCAAGAAGGGGTCCCTCACCATAAAGTGAATGTTTTGGCATCCTAATCTTAGACTTCCAGCCAATACAACTTGAGAAAATAAATTTCTGCTATTAAGCCACTGTTATGGTTTAGATCTGAAGGGTCCCCCCTAAAGCTCATTTTTGGAGTTTAAAGGATTAGATTATGAGGTGTGCATTTAATTGGTGTATTAATTCACTGGTATGGATTAACTGGGTAACACCTGTAGGCAGGTAAGGTGTGGCTGGAGGAAGTAGATCACTGGTGGTGTGACTTTGGGGTTTCTATTTTGTTTACTGTGAATAGAACTCTCTTTCTGCTTCCTGTTGCCATGTTCTGAGCTGCTTTCCTCTGCCATGCCCTCCTGCCATGGTAGTCTGCTTTGCCTGGGGCACAGAGCTATGGAGCAGGTTAATGGTGAGCTGAACCTCTGAAACTGTGGGCCCCCAATAAACTTTTTCACCTCTAATTGTTCTTGTCAGGTTCTTTTTGTCATAGCAACAAAAAAGTTGACTAAAGCAACCACCCACTCTATGGTATGTCTTATGACTGCACAAGCTAAGGCAGGTAGCAAAAAATGATAGTGTATTAGACATATAGACTAAAGAAAAAAGGAAGGTGTTGTCTAAGAAGCAGAGGGTCACCTTCTCATCTACCAATGAAGGCCAGGTCCTCTGAGGAAGTAAAGTAATAAGACTTGATGTCCTCTTGCATTATCAGAGTGATAAAGTACTCAGCGGTTTTTGATTTCTTTTCTAACTATCAGAGACAGATGCTGAGTTTTATTTACATATATTGTCTACTTTTAATACACAATTTTAAGTGAAGCATTAAAGAAATTGGCAAGGAGTGGTGGTATTCCTCAGAGCACACTAACACTTACTTGCACAAGGACATGGGGCTAGTAAATGCAAGGATTGAAACCTAAATTCATCTCTGTCAGCAACACTCATGTCAACCTCAAATTCAATGGTGAGTGTTGTTAACTATGCAATGAAACTCTACTTACCCATAATTCTAAAAGATAGTTCTTTTTATGACATTTGACACTGTCCTTGAAATCATCTCTATTTTTCTTAATGAAACTTTCCAAAAATCCCATGGGGCCTTTGACAACCTTCTAATAGGAATATTGTTGGAAAAAATCTAAAAATACAAAGTTAAAAAAAAAAGAGCTTCTTGAAAGAGTCATTAGGGAAATTGATGAGGACTGTTTTCTTTTCTTACTCTCTCCAAGGGCTCATTAAGGGTGGGGTTGGGTACAGTAAAGGGGACAGTGGAGGAAGGGAGGGAATTCAACGATAATAAGAAGTTATGATTCTAGCCAATCTTGAATTTCCTTTGGATGAGATGTACAGATAAAAGTTATAATTAATAAAGGAGAAAGTTTACCAGCTCACTAGTTAGGAAATACCTCACCATGCATGTGTGTGCGTGCATGCACACACACACAGACACATGCACCTAGCCTCCACTTAGACTCTAACTAAGGGCTCTTGACATGCAGCCTTCACTTTCATAAACTGATACCAACACAGGGTTCTGAAAACCACCTTGAACATCAGACTTAGTTCTTTATGGTTGAAATAGAAATCTACAGTTTCCACAAGTCCCTCAGGAGATTCTTACACATAAACTAGCATTTCATTTAAGAACAACTTGTCTACCTGACAGTAATTTCCATAGAAGTTAAGATAAAAATTTTGTAGAGCAGGCAGACTGTTTAAGCTACCCATCTTCCCTTTATAATACAATAGTTATTGATTAACCCAACCATGATGGGTTAATCCCTGATGTCTGCCTCTTGTGAATCTTTTCCAGGTATGCTGAATAAGTTCTTGGAATGAAAAAGGTCTACTGCCTGGTGGAATGTTATTCTGTGGATCCTATAAAGAGTACTTTTGTTTTTCATATCTTATTTATCTTGCTGGGAAACTTAGATGGCAAGGTGGGCTGTGGGACACAGCCCTAGTGGACATCCATTGCAGAACAGTTGGCCTGGGGGAGGCACAGCTGTCTCTGGTCAAAGGCCTGCTAAGACTACTCTATCAACTTCTCACCACAGTTAGAAGAATTCTCCTTTAATGAATATCTATAGTATATGTCAAGCTCCATAAGTAAATATTCTCATTTAATCTCTACCACCACCCTTTATAGATTCTATTATAATTCCCATTTTATAGATAGAAACCTAGCTCTGAAGTAGCAGCACCTCCATTTTTGCATCACAAGAAGTGTGTGGTCTATGGGAATTTGAAGTCAATTCATTCTGATTCACAGATACATGCTCTTTCCCCACTTCTCAAAAACTCTGTTTTAAAATTCTACAAGTCTACATGAGTACTTTTGAGTATAATATGCATTAAGTTTGCCAATTTTATATTTATATATGTATGAGTTCATTTTTTAATTCCAAAAGCAGTAAAACAGCTGATACTTCATTTAGAAGATAAATCTATAGGTCAAGAGGTAACTTTTCTCTCCTTGATTTAGCTTAACTTCTTATTTTATAACTCAAACAAACTGATCCTGTTCTTTTCATTTTGTAACCTTTTAAGCCTGTTTAAATAGTCTGTGGCTTAAATCTCCTATGCTTTAATTTTCGATTAATTTGGTTTGAGCCTTTTAGTAATTCAGCTTGTTACATAAAATAGTCAATAAAATTCTTAGCACATCTGGTTTCATTTTAGCTTGCAACATTGGGATTGACTGTGCCAAAGGAAACTGAATAAATTCAGTCTTCTATGTAAGCAGGTAGTAGAATAATGTTATGAACCAGGGTGGAGTCTGGGGAAAGGTTTGAGAGTAAAGTTGAAACTGTAGATAAGTTGTCCAGATTGGCAGCGCAGGTATATGCTGTCACAAGTAACATTGGTCTATACACAACAAAACATGGTTATCTTTAATTTTTATTTTTTTAGAAAGAGTTTCACTAAGTTTCCCAGGCTGGCCTCAAATTTGCAATTCTCTTGCCTCAGTCTCCTGACTAGCTGGAGTTACAGGGATGCACTATCATACCTGGTTCTGGTTTTCCTTTTTAGAAAACCCTTCCAAAAATTCTTTCAGGCAAGGGACATTTGTGTAGGCCCAACATTTCTCCCTTAAAATTCACCCTGCTTATGGGAATAACTTGCTAAAAAGTTATGCACCATTAACATTATGGTCAAGTACACACTCTCCATCTTTCCCAATTCCCTGAAGCATAGTGAACTTGGGACTGAAATGTTCACAACAGTATTTCTCTAACTTTAAAGTTCTTACAAAGTGCCTGGCAGCTTTGTCATACATTGCAGGCTCTGACTCAGCAGGCCTGGGGTAGGACATGAAATTCAGCATTTCTAACCAGCTCCCAATTGGATTTTAGAGAAGACTGGTAAGATGAAGGAATACCAAGGGGGAATGAAAGTATTATATAATAACCATCAGTCTGTAGCCCCATCATGGGATTAGCATCTTACAAAACAGTAAAAGCACACTGAATCTCTCTCTCTCTCTCTGCCTCCTTCTCTCCCTTTCTCCCCCCACGCCCCCCTCAGGTACCATTGAAAGGTCCTGTGAAAGAACCATTGGGAAAAGGGCATTCACCAAGACAATACTGCACCCTCATTTCATACTTCCAATCTCCAGAAACATGAGAAACAAATGTCAAGTGGTTGTCATCATTATAATTTTTGGTGATACTACTGAGGATTAAACCCAGGGACACTCCACCATGGAACTATACCCTCAGCCCATTCAATGTTTTATTTTGAGAAAGGGTCTTAAGTTTTTCTAAATGGTCTCAATCCTCCTGCCTCAGCCTACTGTGTAATAGGATTATAGACATGCACTACCACATCTGGCTATGATTAGGAACCATCCTGTAAATCCCCAAATCTAAGGCTACTTAAGTCTCTTATATAAAGTAGCATTATATTTCTATATAAACTTCAAATATCCTCCTATATACATTAAATTATCTTTAGATTACTAATAATACTATGTAGAGTTTAAGTGTTATATAAAGCTATTATACTGTATTACTTGGAATTGTGATGAGAAAAAAATAAGTCTATCATGTTCAATAGAGATAAATTATTTCTTTATTTATTTTTTGATACATACAAAAATGTACCCATCATAATACTATAAAATGTACCTACCATTCTTTCTTTTTTTAAATTTATTTTTATTGTAAACAAATGGGACAGGTGTTGTTTCTGTTTGTTCATGAAGTAAAGGCATACCATTTGTGTAATCATACATCTACATAGGGTATTTTTTAAAATTTTGTACTTGGATTGAACCCAGGGGCATTTCATCACAGAACTACATTCCCAGCCCTTTTTACTTGTTTTAATTTTGAGATGGGGTTTCACTAATTTGCTCAGGCCTCACTAAATTGCTGAGGATGGCCTTGAGCTTGTGATCCTCCTGCTTCAGCCTCTGCTTTTTTAAACATTTTGATCTGCATTTGGTGAAATCCACAGACATGGAACCCACAGTCAAGGAGGATAAATTTTATAGGAAATTAATAACATGCCATAAGGGACACAAGCATAAAGATGTTTTATTTTTTTCTCCATGTAAAAAATCATAACTTTAAGAAAAACAGTATTTGATGTTTTACTTTCAGTTCTCCCAAGTCCCAAAACGACAGCTTGTATGAAACAAGTAATACCCTTCAGAGACAATCAGCTATGATTTATTATTCCCTCAATTCTATTCATCTACAGCATGGTCTGTGAGGTCATAGCTCTATTTCCCCATTTCTGATTAGGCGACATAGGTAATGTGGCCACTGCTTTCTTGCTTACTGGGATGACGCCCATCACACCAGCATGCAAAACCTGCCCCACAGAGTAGGAGCTGGGTTGTGCCTTCCCTCGTGAACGCCAGTGCCTCACAGAGGGTCAGTTCACAATACATGTGTAGAATGAGTGAATGAATGACTGAGGTCAGCTTCCAAGAAATATCTAGCGACCACAGATACTTTTGGAATAGAGGAATCAAATTAGGAAATCTTAGGTCATTCTCATATAGAAGCACTGTCGTAGTGCATTTTTGCTGCTATGACAGGATGCCTGAGACTGGGTGATTGTTTCTTATGGTTCTAGAGGCTGAGAAGTCCAAGGTCAGGTACTCACATTCAACAGGAGTCATCCCACAATATAAGGCAGAAGGTACAAGAGCTTGAGAGACAGAGGCAAGTTGGAGACAGAGAGAGAGAGAGAGAGAGAGAGAGAGAGACTGACTTATACCTTCCTCCCGAAACTACCCCCAGGATAACTATGATAACCAAGCCTCTTCTGCCATAACATCATGAATCTGTTATTAGGGGCATATCTCTCATGATACAATCACCCCTTTCCTTCTTAAAGGTCTGACCTCTCAATACTGTTTCCACCACAGCTGGCATGAGTGAGGAATATCACTGTTCCTTCTTAAACAATACCAGTTTCCTCTCTGGGTTTCTTGGAACTACGCTTCTCTCTCTCCAATTAATTCTCAATGCTGCAGTCAGAACATTATTTTTAAAGAGGGTATCTGATGGTAGTGCTCCCACTGAGGATCTTTTGACAGCTCTCCAGTGATCTCAGAACACTAAGTAGCCAATTATGTACCATTGCCATCAGAAGGCTTAGGGTTCTTGAGCCCCTCCTACCTGGCTCCTCTGACCTTCTAAAGTTCTGATGGGAACCTCTTGCTTCAGAGGTTTTACGCAGTCTCTTCTCTCTATGTATCTACTCTTCCCCATTTCTCCTGGTGGTGATTCCTTGTTTAGTATCAGATGTCAACACCAAGGTTATTCTTCAAAGAACTCTTCCTTGGTCTTCCAGTGTTTGTCAAGTGCTCAAATGATGAATTCTCAATTCATGAAGAATATCTCCTCTAGCATAGCAATTACAATTATATTTCTAATAATTTGCTTAATTTACTTTCTTAATCATTCCTATTGCTAAAGCATGCAATTTGTAAAATCAAAGCCCTTGTCTAATTTGTTCACTATTTGTCCCCAGCACCAAACATAGTTCCTGGCACAAATAGGATGCGTGATTATGACAATGATCCAGAAATGTGAGTTAGGTCATGCCTCACTGTGTCAAAATAATTGGGCTCCAAGAAGATGCCCTTTCAATAGTTCTCAGTTTCTACAAACAACCTACAGTTTTAATGCCATGAATTGCTGGAATCCACAGTCTACTTTAATGTGTTCATGTTTTATGGAAACAGACAGAAGTAGAAATTTTGGCAATTGTTTGTTTCTAAATTGAACACCTGTCTTGATTGTTGTTGTCTACAACAGCTGCTTCTAGCCTCAGAGGAAGGGTCAGACATTTCTATGGCTGTTGCCATGGGTAAGCTGCTGCTTCACCTGTTATAAACATCTGCACAAGTTTGCAAAGTAGATTCATCTATTTTTAAAAATCACCATTTAGAAAATATGCCATGACCGAATCCACAGATACATGTATATTTTCCTTAATACTCTGATTATGTGTCCACGTGGGTCCTTCCTGTTTGGGTTGACTCCAAGGAATGATATTTGGTCTCTACCTTCCTCTTTCCTACATACTAATAAATGATATTGTATGATTTAGTCAAAAAGATAAGAAACAAACAAACAACAACAACAAAAAAAAAACTCCCAAATATTCACAAAAAGGAGAGAGGCTGTTGTCACAAAACTGTGAAAATTGGTAGAAAATGTAATCCATGGTGACCTGCAATCAAATACAAGACAGATTAGCTGAGGGCAGAATGACAGGTAGGCAGGTATTTGGACATTCATGTGGGAAAATACGAAAAAATAATCGTTAGAATACAAACAACAAAGAAAATGCAATTTCTGGGAAGATACAAGGAGCAATGGAAAGATGAGTTCAGTCAAAGGTATGGAGATAAGACACACTGTAATTGAGGCAAAAAGGAAAAAATGTTAGAGTAACTACTTTATAAATTAAGCAAAAACCTGACAACATACTCAGCTTACTTAGTTCAAAAAAAATTTTGGCAGAGGAAGAATCCAAATCTACAGATGAAGAAAATGGGCACTTCAATGTAGATTTCTTTCTTTCTTTCTTTCTTTCTTTCTTTCTTTCTTTCTTTCTTTCTTTCTTTCTTTCTTTCTTTCTTTCTTTCTTTCTTTCTTTCTTTCTTTCGTCAATGCACTAGTCTGCTAAGACTGCCATAAAATACACCACTGACTGGGCAACCTAAACCACAGTGTTTATTTTTTTCACAGTTCTGGAGGCTTGAAGTCCAAGATTAAGGTCCCAGCTGATCTGGTTTACTCCTTGCCTTCTAGCTATCACCACAAATGACACTTTCTATGTGTGGCACCTCTATTGCATCTCTCTCTTCTTATTAGATTAGATCCTCACTTTAATGCTCCATTTACATATAAGTATATCCCTAGATTCCTTATCTCCAAATGTAGTCATATGGGTGTTTGGGTTTTTAACACATTAACTTGGGGGAACAAAAATCTGTCCATAATAATCTGCTTCAGTGAAATTTTCATTTAATGGCTCACTTATGGTGGGTACTATCCCCCAAATAATATGAAGTGGATCCTTCAGGTGGATTCACAAGTGAATCTCCAGAAAGATCATGACAAAAATGGAAAGAAAGAAGACTCAGAAGTATTACCTAATGGTCACCTCAGGCCTGATAGAGTACTAAGAACTGAGACAGAATGGAAATGATCTGACTAGAATTCCTGAGACCAGCCTGTAAGATGCTCCAAATAAATGGAATATGTGCACTTTTATGGAATAGTGTATGGGTGAGTGCCAAGCTGAACTAAATGCTGTAAACTAATTTGACTGTTAACATCCTATTAGAAAATGTATATTAGAAATGAAAGACTATTTTTCAAAAAATATGAATCAAATTTATAGCAGGAGAGACAATAATACCATACTGTGCATAAATCCTTCATTAATGATTTCCCTTCAAATATGGGGAGAAGGCAAGGGAATAAATGGAGGTGTGATGGATAATAGGTAGTGTTCACAAAATGCAAAAGTTTGAGAAGTTTCTCAGTACTACTCTTTATTTAGCAAGTACAGCTGTCCAATTTTGAGAGATTGCATACTACCTCTACAAAAAAAAATCAGACTATCACTTTCAAATATTACATAGTTCATCATCCAAGCAAAAGAGTTAGTAGTTTTAGAAACTGCAGACTGATGTCCTTGTAAAACATGCAATGCCTAATCACATAATTGTTAAAACAAAAATTGAAAGAGAAACAAGGATAAAGTTAGACAGTATAACTTCTTCAGGGAGATTATTTTCTTTAAAAAGATGCAAGCTTTTTTAAATTTATTTTTCACTTTGATACTTTATATAAAGTCATTGGAGAATGCATTTATTTTTTCATGTCTTTTTTTTTGTTCTAATTAATTATACATCACATTAGAATGCACTTTGACACATCATACATAAATGGAGTATAATTTCTCATTCTTCTGGTTGCACAAGATGTAGAATCACACCAGTTGTATAGTCATATATGTATATAGGGTAATAATTTCTAAAGCAGAAATACAGCATGTCAAAAATCCTGGGTTGTATGGTTCCTGTAACTGAATCTGATGGGTAAGTACATTTCCCCACAATGGTTCAAGGTTACAACTGCTGCATACACCCCTTTGACCCTCTAGTAGTTTTTCCAGGACCAGCTGGAGACTGCTTAAAAAGCTGCTGTTGGACTCAGGCAAGACCTAACTCCCTGCAGCCTGCAGTGCATTGCAGGAAGGCAAAGGAATGAAACAGTTCCCTGTGCTTGTTTCCTTAAACTGGCTATCCTCAGGTTAAACTTCAAAACTCTTATTGTGACTTACCAGCCTGTCTATCTCTTTTGCCTGCCCATTATGCCATCCCATGCTGCCACCTGTATGTCCAGCAGTAAGACCTGATAACTTTCCTTCTTTATACGGGATTATTGTTCTCTTCCTCCTTCAGGCTTACTCTCCTCTGCTCTATGACTGGAACAACACTTCTCTTTATCTTCATGTGACTCTTTTTATCCATCCTGAATGTCCCTTCCTTCCCAGCAGACTCTGAAAGGTGACTCTGCTATGGGTCTTAACAAAGCTTCTCAACATTTATCATAATTGTTTTTCTACCTTGATATTTTGTGCCTTTGTGATCACTGGGATGTTTGGAGTCCATGATAGTATTTGAAGAATTAAAAAAAAAAATCTGTGTCACTAAAGTTAAGATAAGAGAAAATGGTATGAAGGCTAGTGAAATCAAAGACAGGGTGTACACCCCATCTGTTTTCTCAGCCACAAAGCTGGAATGAGTCATGATTTTGCTTTCTCGATTCTAAGAAAAAGTTAAAATTAGTATTAATTTGTGGATAAGAAAATGGTTTTACAAAGCAAAACTGATTTTCAATAGTGTGTCACAGAAATTTAAATATTAACTAAATATTATGTGTGTCCCCTAAATTTCCTAGATGCCTTGAATTTAGATGGAGTCATCAAACTAGTTCCAGCAGAAAGACACAAGTGGGCATGTTGGGTGACTCTTAAAGACCAAGATGGTGAAATGTCATTTCAACTCATTCTTGTCCTTCCCTTTATCATAATGTCAGAGAACATCCATTCCACCTGGCCAAAATTTAAGATAAAGGAAGAAAACCTCATGCTCACTATGGTTTGAATCTGGAATGTCCTCTCAAAACTCATGTGCTGAAGGCTTGGACCATGAGGATTCTGACATCACCGGTGAATAAGCTCACTGAAGATGAATGGACTGCTGAGTGGAGGTGGAAACTATAGGCAGGTGGGCCATCGTTGGAGGAAGTGGGTCCCTTGGGGGGGATGTACTTTGAAACTACATCTTGTCTGGGGCCCATTCATCTGTATCTCTTCTCTCTCTTCTTCCCAGATGCCATGAGCTGAGCAGCTTTCCTCTATCACGCCCTTCTGTCAGGATGCTGTGATTCTTCTCAGTCCAAAAGCAAAGGAACCAACTGACCCTGGACAGAAAATTCTGAAACTGTGAGCCAAAATTGACTTAGCACATGGCCCTTTGGGTGACCTTACCAAGTCCAACTAGAGCAGAGGCACGTCTCCTGCCACTGTCTCCCTATCCCTGAAAGAATGGGGTTGTCTACTGCAGCTATTTTGTTCCCGTTGTGCCTTCACACATTGGATATATATGTACATATGGGTATGGAAAGGAGGGTGTGGAGGAGAGGAGATGATATTAGTTTATTATACTGATTGATTGATTGATTGATTGATGTTTTGTATTCAAGAGCTTTGTCCCAGGAGTGCCACATATACCCTTTTGTGGAAATGACCACACTGCTGGACTTGGAAGTAGATGTAATATTAGATGGAACTTTGGAATGCCTCCCAAGATTATGAATGACAAATGTATGTTGCGCCATGTCCCAGGAGGGGAGAGACAGGAGCATGCACAAGTGGAACCCAGGGAACTTTGGTGACAGCAGGGGAGAGTGGCAAAGGAAGTTCTCTTCAACCATTTCATGTCTTCCTTATTCTTAGCCACCAAACCAGCTTTGCTCAGTGCACTGTTAGGAGCAGCATCCTGTGTACATTCTGGGCCGCTGAGAGTCATGCACATCCTGTTTCCTTCCCTGTGCCACTGTAACTTTGTATGTGCTTGTTCTAAATGACATGGTAAAAGGTGGCAGAAGACCATCCTTTGACATCCAAGGGGACTTGTGCCTTTAAGCTACTGAAATTTCAAGGGTATTGGGGCTGGAGACGTAGCTCAGTAGTAAAGCATTTGCCCAGCATGTGTGAGACCCTGGGTTTGATACTCAGCATCACAAAAAATATAAAGTAAATAATTCAATGATTTCAAGGATGTCTTCTGTTGTGGGAAGCTGACGTTAATTACCTCGATAAAAGCAAAAACAAAACAAAATGCCTCTCACCAGCATTCTAATTTATTGAATTACAATGTATATGACATTCACAAAACTGGCAAAGCATACACATAGAGAAAACAAGATGAGGAGACCAAAATATTTATAGAGGGAAAGGTGTACTATCTCTCTATATAGCTATAGCATTATGTGCATATATATCCAGAGCTTTACTGCTGAACTACACCCACAAACCCAAGATTTTATTTTTTAAATATATACAAATATAATATAGTACACAGGGGAGAATCATCTACAAACTTCTGTTATTTTTAATTGCCTCCAGAATGCCTTTAATTGCTCATTTCTTGCAGATGATTACCACCTTGACTAAGGCTGGGGCAAAATCAATCAAAGTCAAAATGGTAGTAACCACTGACATACGGACAATCAGAAGGAAAATTAACTCATTTATGAAATAATAATATGCTTTACAAAAAGTTAAATGACAGCCTCTGTTATATGTTCAGGTATATGAGGCCAAAAACAAAGCTTCTGAGCTCTGCATCACACCATCCATTCAACATAAGTGACTCCCCAGAATAAGCCCCAGTGGAAAACATCTTTCTCAATCAAAAGTTTATCAAATGATCTACAGAGCTATGATGCCTTGGGGAGGGGAGACTTGAGTACCATGTGAAGTTCTACTTTCTAGTTTTATAGAAAGCTTGATAGCATTTCTAAATAGTAAATAAATCAAGGAGTTCACTATACCAACACAAATACATGTGACAGGTACTCCCTTACGGATTGGAGCAATAGTATTAATAAACATTTTTCTTATAACACAGAAAATAAGTTTTAAGCTTGTCAACAAAACCTATAAACTTTGGATGGATTTTGACCTCCACCTAGCTCTGTATCTTCTTATATCCCTCTGGTTCTTATTCTACTTCCAGACATCAGGCACTGGCTTTCTTCCAGTTCATGGAACAAACAACATGCTGAGCTTTATCCGGCCTCAGGACTTTTGCACTTGCTCTTTTGTCCTTCCCACTGCCTGGACTGGATTTCCTGTGGTACTAAAGAGACTGTGCTCTTCTTAGAATTATGCCACAGACCACATATCACCTCTTCATAGACCTTCCCAGACCTCTTAATCCACATGTAATTTCAGTCCAAACATTATTTAAAATTACCTGCTTTATTTCAGAACACTTATCATTATCTAAAATTGTTCAATTATTTTACTTGCTTATTACCATTGTGCTTATCTATTGTGTCCGTGGCCTGTTTCTGAGGATCAGCAGAGTATCCAACACATGGATAAGAAGATATCATTAAATATTTTTGAGTGAGTATACTTCATAGAATAGCAACGCAACAGGCAGTGTCTGCTACAGAAGTGCAATTTAAATGCAGTGAGAGAATCTGTATTAAGGACAGATAATCACAGGCACTCTACACCTACCCTGCCACATCTCCTCCAGCCCCCTGCATCCTACAATTAACTACATCTGTCTCATTGTCTCTCAAACACCCATGTTGCTTCCTAACCTGAGAACTGTGTCTATGTTGTCCCTCTGTTTACATTCTCTCCTTTTCCTACCTTCAAACTACCCTACCTTCCAGACTCAGTTCCACTGCCCGGCTCTTGTAAAATCTGCTCCATGCAAATCTACTCTCCAGCAAACGGGATCACCCTCTGCACTCACTGTCCTCAAGTACTGTGTTAGAACAATTGTACAAGTTTATGGTAGTTATCCTCATGTATACATTTCAGTCACGAAGGACAGAGTCCCATAAGCGCAAGGTCTGTGTCCTCTTTACCTTGATAAGTCCACCATTATGTATAATGCCTCAGACATGGCAAAGACCCAGTAACAGCCTTTGATTTAAAAATGCAATTGACTGAACAAAAAATAGAATTATTCTCAAATAATTTTCACAAGTACCATTCACATAATTTGCTGAACATTATCTTCCTACAAAGTCTTATTGCTATTCTTTTAGTTATTTAAAACCTATTAAATTTTTTCTTAAATTATGCATTGGATTTTTATTACTATTATTTCCTGATATTCGGAGAGCGCCTTTTCAAAAGACTTCAACACATTTAGTTTAAAACGTCTTATATTGTAATATTCAAAATTTCCTCTAGTTGAATGATCCTTTCCTAACAAAATGATCAAGATTGCAGGCTGATGGAACCCATTTAGCAAGGAATACCATCCAGGAAATGGGAAACATCTTTAATGCTGTTCCTTAGGGGAAAGGTGAAATAACCCTTTTAAGTTCCATAGGAGAGATTAGTTGTAGGCATGAAGAAAATTTTTAAATATTTTATAAAAATGTTTATTTACTAAATAACAATTTTATTCTACTGGTGGGCCTTCCAAGATTAAGAAATACAACCAATTTTAATAACAAAGCTATTTTCAAAAATAACAAAGAGTACATTTAAGTTTTTCAAAAGTTTGATATGGATTATTTGAATATCGTAAGCAAAATAACTATTCCTGTTTTCTATTTATTGCATTAGTGTTTTATCCCTTTATATAGTATCTCTTTATTACATTTTTTTGAAAAATTCATTTTTAATGTGTTCATATTATTTTAAAAATATACTTTCTATAGTTTTCTTCTAATTTATAGTTTATAACATATTTTGGAAATAGTTGACTTATTCACTTGAATCTTCTCTGTAGTCCCTAATATTTTTAATTTGAAGGCAATTATCTAAGGTGCTGAGATTTCTGACCCATTCAAAGCAAATGCACTAACGCTAATCCTAATGTCTTTGTATAGATTTTCAAAATTAAGTCCAAATATTTTCACATATGCAGTGTTTTTACCTTTTTTTCACAATCTCTCTCTGATAAATATTTTTAAACAACAGAACTTGTCAAATAAAAGAAGTTTATAATGGATTTGAATATTTTATTGGATTTAGATTTATGTGAAATCATAGGAATCCTCAATTTCCTTCCTTCCTGTTTCAGAATATGAATTTACCTAATTAAAAACAAGAATCCCATCAAGTTATTGTTCCCAGAAGTCAAGAGATTCCAAAGCACAATTATAGATTTTAAAAATTAAATTTGTACACATCAAAATGTTCATCATTTAATTTATTCAGTTCCTCCCTTGCTTTTTTTGGGATAATTATCGATATGTTCCTTTTTAAGTTTTGTTTTCGATAATTGTAATTTTCTAAAAGTATTAAAAAACTAAGGCTTATAGGTCAATATTTGTTGAATACATTCAAAGAAAGAAATTTTGAAGAAGTTTAGAGATACTGGGAAATGTTCCCAATTTAATATTAAATGGGCAACAAAGATAAAATTTAATAAAGCGCCCTAAAAGAAAATTATATAAAACATTTCTTTTTATGAAGTTAGCCTGTATATACCTGTATATATTTTTCATACTGTAGCATGCTTAAAAGCTGGGTTCAATTGCTCATCATCAAGTCATCATTGGCTACCATACTATTGTGCTTGGCCATGTAAGAATTGTGTATTCCTGGGTAGAGCTGGCACATCTTTGTCATTGGAAAAATTATGTGCCTTGTTTATGGTTACTGTTTAATTACTATATAAAATGGCTTTACAATATTTTATTTTTGATTCAATATTGAAAAGCATGGTTTACATAAAATCAGCAGCCTGGATGATATCGTGATGGGCTCATACACATAGATGTATCAAAGAGGGTTCCAGAAAGACAGGAATTGATTGTGAGTGAGTTTCAGGAATATCTGATCCAATTTATTTTGCATCTATTTTATTTTTATGTATACATAAGAATAATGTGCAATAAAAAGTTCTGCCTATGTAATTTAAGAGAGTTATTTTGAGACATACAACATAAAAGTTCTAACTGATAATAAAGTATTGTGTCAGTGTATATTTGGCAGCATATTCTTTTCTTTCTTAGGAAATAATTGTAAGCTCTACAATCACTAGTATTTAATTAGACTACATATTTTCACCAGAAGAAAATAACTTAAAATGTTAATATGTTAATATTGCCTATCTCTGACCCATAGAAATGTAAATGATGATAACTTAAATTTACTCTTAGTTGTTTCCAAATGGAGAAAATATGCATAATTAGTTATAGATAAAAATTTGCATAAGTAGTTATAATTAAAATATTAACTAATAATTGCCAGTATTTATAATAGTATTTATAATAGCAATATCATGTACTTATTTTTATTACTAAATGAAAAAGTATAAGGCATATATAAATATATGTGATTTTATCTACAAAATACTTAGAGAATTAAAAAAATGGAAAAGAAAAATGCCAAATATTAATAGTAATTATAATTTTAATAGTGTGATAGAATTATAGATTTTTATTCCCATTTTCTCTTTACCTATTTTTCAATAATGATAATGTATATACATGCATATATACACTATATCCATATGCATATTTATAGCAGATATGTTTGTTATATTGATGAAGAGAAAACCATCATCAGCAAAGTAAAAACAATTGCTGACATAATATTTACAATGATTTATGTCTCTACATACTTACATCACCCATCTACAAGGCACCCACTCTTGTCATTGTGGCAAGTGCTTTATACACACAGGTCAAGTACCCCTTATCCAAACTGCTTTGGACCAGTTTGTTTGGATTTGGAAATATTTGCATATGCATAATGAAATGTCTTGTGGACAGGACCCAAGACTAAACATGCAATTCATTTATATTTATATGCACAGTCTTCAGATAACTTTTCAAATATCTTTAGTGTGCCTGCTTTTGACTGTGACATGTCATAAAAGGTCAGGATGGAATTTTCCACTAGTGGCATCATGTCAGTGGTCAAGGAGTTTCAGATTTGGGAGCAATTCCGACTTTCTGGTAAGGGTTGGTCAATCTAAATTATTTTATTTCCTACCCATAACTCTAGTAGAGATATATAGAATTCCCTACTTAAAGGGTAGGGAAACTGAAGTTTGGTGGGGTCCAGAACCTCACTAACTCCTGTGGCTAGTTAAGCAGTAGAGTCAGAAAGAAGGTGGCTCATTCTGTTAAGGACCTTGCAACATGCATGGGTTCCTCCCACCACCACCACAACCAACAGTGATTGCAGTATGCCTGTGGAGTGAATCGCAGAAGGAATAATTCCCATTTTATAAAAAAAGAAATGGGTGGAGAGACCAAGAGTCTTGTGGAAGACAGCAGAGGTGTTAAGAGAGTGTTGAGCCTAAAACCTGCCTAAGCAAGGTGAAGACCTGAGAGTAATAGAAATTGAAATAGAGGGCCCCAAATCACTTTCCAAATAGTCCTGGGGCCTACTCCACAGTGGAATATCATTTTTCTCAAATTTATGTTGCATCACTGGGTCCAATTTCAAAGATCCATGTACAGAGTAGGTGCAGACAATGGATCTTTTATAACAGCCTTCCAGTCAAGTTGTGGACTGAATTGATTTCCTTTTCTTTTGGCAGATGAAGGTGGAATATAATTGTAGTAATAACTTATATAGTGATTTCCAAACTCAAAGCACTGGGGAAACACATTAAATAGCTCAATGCCATTTGAATATGGCATTCTATTAGCTGTTGAGATTCAGGGGCTTGCTACAAGAGAGGAAGGCACATTGAACTGTACTTGATGAGTAGTTTATCTTTAGATATGCTGTGCTGAGTGAAGTCAAGCTCCTCCTAACCTTGGATTCTTCTTCTCACAGCAATTCCAAGGGGTAGTATTGGTGGGGGGCATGTCTATAAGTCTCAAAAGACTTTCAGACACCATCAGAAAAGCTCAATGAATATTTTTAAATGCAAAGGCAAAGAATTACCTTGTTTCATGTAGAAATTTTGAACAGAAAATAATCCCATCGACAGAAAAAATGTATGCATTTAAATTCTTAGTAGAGCATCTCAAAAACAACACTACTGGCAAAAGAGTTATATATATCTGACATCCGCTGTTTTTTGTTTTTTGTTTTTTCCTCTCGCAGTACTGGGGAATTGAACCCAGAAACCCTCAACAACTGAACTACATCCAAGTCCTTTTTTGTTTTTTATTTTCTGACTACATTAGCAAGGCTGAATTCAAACTTTTTAAACTTGCTCTCCTCATGCTTAAGCAGCCTAGTACAGACATGTATCACCATGCCAGGCCCTATTGAAACCACAGTAAAACAGTGCTATTGAAGTCTACACCACAGGGGGCAGTGTTGCAGCACGCAAAGAGGATGATAAAGTAAACATGCACAAACTCCAGATTCATCTTCTCATTAATCTCTTTGATTCTCAGTTTCTAAATCTGTAAAATGGTGATGATGATATATCTATTTCAGAGGGTTTTAGCAACATTTAAAGGGAACAGCATACGTTGACTACCTGATTGACTGACTAAATGATGGAGATTCATAAAAATGATAAATGGTTAGAAATGTGTGAATTTCTTTCTTTCTTTTCTAAACTTAGTATTTCCTTTAATTAATTAATTCACTGTGGTGCTGGTGATTGAACCCAGGACTTCATACATGATAGGCAAGTGCAGTACCACTGAGTTACATCCCCATCCCTGTTATTTCATCTCTCTGTATTTCTCCTAAAACCAAATGAAGCTTTGTGTGCTTCAAGAAACAAGCCCTTGTTTTAATATTACTAAGCCTGATGGTATTTGTATTCACAGACTCATACTTTTAACCGCTGCAACATGCTTCTTTTATTGTCTGGGGTTTAAGTAATACGAAACCAATTTTAAATCTATGCTCACTCTTTAGAAGCTGAAAACTCAATACATTTAATCCTCTAGCAATCGTTAACAATATTTTGGTCCTGTATTTCATTAAAAACAATCATATTTTTTTTTAATAAAAGCAATTTAGTGAATGTTAACTTTGGATTCCTGGCAGAAGGTATCTATAATTAGTGAAGTACTATTCAGAAGATGAAAAAGAAAGAAAAAACACAAAACAAAAAAAACCTGACATTTTTAAAGACTGAAGACCAAAACAATACAATAGATAAAATGCCAATACCACATGATGTTTTGATATAACTACAATGTCCTTGGACCACAAGCCACACATTCACTGTGGTAACCCTATATTTGAAGGCTCAAGCAAGAGTTGCTATTGTCAACCAGGAAATTGAATTGCGTAATTGTAAAATCTTATGATTTAAAAGGAGACCCTAAGAAGTCATCTATATTTAACCTCTCATCCAGTGCAGAATTTTCTCTTACTCCATCCATGGCCTGTATTCATTCATTTGTTAAAGGAATTTGTTGAGTATCTTCCATTTTTTAGTTCATATTCTTTTCTTTGGTGATATAGCCCCAAACTAGACACAAATTTTGGTGGCCATAGAACTTGAATCCAATGCAGGAAAGATGGATAAGATGGGCAAAAGCATAAATAAATAATTTTAGAGAAGAAAATTCCTAGAAGGGAAAAGGGTGGAAAATCACTTGGGAAAGGTTTAGGAAGAATTTTAGTTAAAATACTAGGGACCCATAGGTTCCATTTTTTATTATTATCTAAGTACTGTGAAAGAAGTTAACTCAAAATCAAACCATTTCTTAGAATATATAGGTTTTCCTTTAAAATGCTAGAAAATAGTCAGGCACTGGGGTACATGCCTGTAACCCCAACAACAGAAGAGGCTGAGGCAGTAGGATCACAAGATAGAAGTTGACCTGGAAAAGTCATCTAGATTTTGTCTCCAAAAAAAATAAATAAAAGGGTTATAGATTATAGATTTAGCTCAATGGTAGAGCACCCCTGGGTTCAATCCAAGCACCATGGAAAAAAATAGGAGGAAGTAAACAAATATTCAATTAAAAATGAATAAGCAATTTTATACAGAAGAAAGGATTAAAATCCTATGTAGGCAGGTCTTATGCCTGATTACTTCAATTCCCAAGGATTATGGCAGTGCCCAGAATATGGAGTTGTCAATAAAAATCTCTTCACAAATCGATTGCCTTGATTTAGAATGAGAGCAAAACTGATGAACATATAGTTAATGAGGACAACTCCAGAAATTTGTGCTGATACTCAAATTTTAGCAATTTGTCATTACTATAAATTACACAGTCCTTATGCCTTACTGAAATCATCACTATTTTTTTTATTTTTGCTATTCAATATTCACTATAAATTTAAAAAAATGTACAGTTATAGCTCTAAAGTAAAACAGATGTAGCTTCCTCTTTATTTTTTTTTTTCTAAAAGCTAAACTGTTTTTGTCCAAATGGGTCTTTGTCCAAATGAGAAATATTGCAGACTCCACTAACTCATAGTTGATTGGGGAAGTTTCTATATTCTAGTCCCAGAGTACTACCTCATAATTTGCTGACTAATCAAAATATGGGCACATCAAAAGGACTAGAGCCATATTATAGTGATTCAATCTGCAGATACATTTGCTGTTTATACTGGACATAGTTAATATATTCCTAACATTAAATGGTTGTTCAGGTTTTGTGTTTTGTTCTTTCTTTTAAACAGGGATGGTCTGATTCATTCTTCTCTAAAAGCAGTGAATTGATGAGTTGGTCATCTTCATAATAAATTAAAGGGATAATGTAGAGAACAAGAAGCAACATGGGACCCAAGTTAGAAAGAAGAATTTTGATTTTTTAAATTTACAAAACTAAAAATGTGCAAATCATTAATCACCTCCAATTTACTCACATTAGCATCCAGCATACTGGCCTAAATCCTTCCATTTTGGATTATTTACAGGCTACTTGCTCTCAGAAGGCAAAAGTTCAGTCTTCTATCAAATGGGGTTAAGGAAACCACATACCTCACAGAATATTGTGGGAATTCTAAAATAGTTAGTTAGCATTGTGCCTGGCATGACAAAGTTACAGCTAATATTGTTGAAATTTTATTTCCTATCAAGATGATGCTATTGATCTCTTTGTGAGTTGGAACCAGGTCCTGGCTGCTTTTCTTATGAGTATTTTGCACGTGATGGGTGGAGGATCCCTCCCAGGAGGCCAATCTCACACATCAGTGCTCTGGCTGGTCTAGAGAGAGGAAGAGCTAACTAGTCCCTGCAGGCATTAAACTCAGGCACTGAACTTGTGACCTGGACTTCATTACATGCCACTCACTATGCCACAGTGTTTTGGTTGAAACCCGTTTTCACAGGCCTAACCTGCTACCAAAAGAGAACAGCTAACTGGAGTGTACAGTGCGAACCCCTGGGTGGGAAAATTTCTCTAGAAGATAAGGAGCTGGAGTTGGAGATTGAGACTACTCTGTAGAGGAAAGGGGCAGTTTTGGGGACCTGCTCACAATATGGGTCTTTGGATCAGCAGTCCAGCATCACAAGAGACTTTGTGGAAATGTAGAAACTCAAGTCCAACCCTAGTTGGACTGAATTCTATTTAACAAATTCCCAACTGGTTTCATATATGCACATAAAATTTAAGGGAAACTACTGTAATACTAATTCTAACCACACATTCAAATGGCCAGAAAATCTTCAAAAGTCCAAATGTCCAGGCACACTCCAGACCAAGGAAATGAGAATATCTGGAAGTGGGACCTGAATAACAGTCATTTGTGTAGCTTCCCAAGTCATGCTGAGGTTCTACAGCACTTGAAAACCACTGTTCTGGACTGTAACTCTAAAGATGTTATTCCAGCTTACAAAGTTAAGCATGAGGTAGACAGAAAAAGCAGACTGTCTCTGATAAGGCAATAGGAAATGAGAGAGATGCCAACAGGAGCTGTGCAGACCCAAGATGAATCCCAGAACACCAATTACCAGTTCAATGGCCTCTGGGAAATTATTGAACCTCTCTGACTTTTGGTTTCCTCATAGGTACAATTGAAGATTAAAAATACCTAGTTTGAGTAGTGTGATCAAAATTAAAGGCAATATGTATATAAAGCACCTGCCATGGGCTACGATCAACACACAATAACTAATGACTAAATAAAAACATGATTACTAACAAGCTGTTTTATTCTGGATGAAGGGGTATCAGAATAAGTTCTTCACAGAGACAAAATTCACTACAGTCAATGACGTTCTGGAAAAGTGTGGATGTCTGAAACAGTTTCAACAAACTGTATACCCAGCATTTCATTGATGAGCCCATGGAAGGACAGAAAGTTCAGAACTGCAAATTCGATAAAAGCAAATACATAAAAGTTGGCTAGAAGTTTTGAATGACTGTAATATTGTCTTCTATATTTAATGCATGTGTTACATATCATGTAGTTAATTTTACTTCTTAAGATAACTGTATAGAAAGAGAACTCATCCTATGTCCAGAAAATCCCAGGAGTGCCAAAGAAGGGAAAAGCTGCCAAAGTGACCAGACCTTAAGAAAGTAATTGTCTTGGGAATGCTTTCAAAATTGCACTGATTCTGATATTACAACGGTAGCTGGATAATACCAATCAACAATAGAGAATGTCACCTGGGATCCTACAGCCTAAAATTAGTCATGGTCCATGGTGAAAAGAGAAAATACACATAAACCATCAAAAAGATAGATATTCCCACTCCAACACCCGACTTATTTTTAAAATAGCAAACTATTCCGAAAAACCACTCTGTTTGTATATTGAATATTGTATATTGTATATTGAATGCATAGTTAGCAAGGGTGGTATTTAAAATATTTAACAAATCTTTGTCTACCATTGGCTAGTATCACAGCCTGGGGACATGTTTTTAAATAGGTCTTGGAGTTCCCTCATTGTCCATTCTAGATGCTCAGTCCTGGAAAAATACCAAGTATCCTGAGGAAGGTCAGAATGGCTACAAAATTATGGAAACTGTTTGTATAGCATAGGTATTTTACCAATGGGTAAGAAAAATTTTTATATACAGATTCAACTATTATCATTTTATCCCCAATTTGAAGAAAGGTGTAGTATAAGTCCTGGACTGGCCCAGAGAACAAATCACAACAATGGTGTGAATGCTTGTGTCCCCCAAATATTCCTTTGTTGAAACTAAATTACCAATATGATAGAAATAAGATGTGTTACTTCAAAAGGTGATTAAGCTGGGAGGATTATTATCCTTATGAACCAAGACACAGGTTCATTTTCCCCTTCTACCATATAAGAACACAACTAGATCACAGAAAATCATATCCAGAAAGCTCTCACTAGACCCCAAATCTGTTGGTGCCTTATTCTTGGACTTATCAGCCTCCAGAACTGTGAGAAATAAGTGAATCCATTGCAGGTCACCTAGTCTATGGTATCTTGTGAATCTGTTGCAGGTAACATTAACATTGAGGCAAAATGCTTTCCAGCAAATCTAGAACATTACAGTAGTTGAGAGTTGAAACTACCTTCATCATCAGCTTTTTTTTACCCACGAAGAGGATTATCACCAGTAAAATGGGAAATAATAATTTAATCTTGATTTTTGTAAAATCTACTTTTTCAATTTAATTTGATCATTATAGGTTGTGTGCCAGCTATATGTATGTTAGGCATCTTCGTGTGCTCTAGGGATATTCATGCCAAATTAAAAAAAAAAAAAAAAAAGAAAAGAAAAAGAAAGAAGAAAATAAAGGAAAGGAAAGAGAATGGTCCTGCCCTGAAGGCGTCTAAATTCTGAGGCATGTAATTTTAACTCTATATATGATACCAGAAAATTTCAACTGTGACCAATTGTGGAGAGATTTTTGGTGCTATAAGTATACATGCTAGAGATATCTGTACCAGTCAGAGAAGGTTGGCTGTGTACACTCTTATGCAGAGCATAAATTATCCATGACTGTGAATTCCAAAGATGAATGAAAGGAGAACAGCTCCACTGATTTATATCATTTTTATTTCAACTACATGGCCATTTCTTATTGAGCATTGTTATGGTTTGGATATGAGTTATCCCCCAAAAGCTCACATGTGAGACAGTGTAAGAAAGTTCAGTGGAGAAATGATTGGGCTGGGAGAGTATCAACCTAATCCATGGGTTAATCTCTAATGGGATTAACTGGGTGGTAACTGGAGGCAGGTTGGGTATAGCTGGAGGAAGTGGTTAATTGGGGATATGGCTATGTAGTATATATTTTGTATCTGAAGAGTGAAGACTCTCTCTTTTTCTCTCTGCTTTGTGATCACTATGTGAGCTGCATCCCTCTGCCACACTCTTCTGCTATGATGTTCAGCCTCACCTCAAGCCCAGAGGAATGGAGCCAGACTTATATGGACTAAGACCTCTGAAACTGTGAGCTTTCTAATAAACTTTTCCTCTACACTTGTTCTGGTTGGGTCCTTTTAGTCAGAGCATAAAAATGCTCACAAAAACAAGAGGCTTCTTTTTACCTTTCAGTTCTAAATCATGGAAGGTATCATTATTCCTAGTTTAGGAGTAAGTATGCCCAGGCTTATGGTGGCTAAACATTAATGTGAGGTACATAGCTACTCTGCCAAGAAGCTGGAATTCAAACACAAGTGCATCTGATTTCAAAGTCTTTTGTTCTGCTACCAGTAATATGTTTTGCCCTTACTGTGAACTGATGCTAGTTGGAGTTCTCTATATAGGTGATTCATTTAAGCTTCAAGGTAGCTGTGTCTTAAAGCCTGAAAATAATACTGCTTTGGATCTTTGCATGTCAAATATAGGGGATTACTGATTTATTTTGGGAAAAGTGGAATGGATAGGGAAGGCAGTTTCTGAAAGAAAGCGAAGGTGTAACCTGCCTGTGGACAAAAACCACTGGGACTACTGGGAGAAATTACATGAAGAAGCAAGGAAAGTGCTCTGGTTAGTTACAGAAAGAGCATGCTGTTTGGCCTGAGCCTGGGGAAGCAGAGCTGTGAGAGATGCTTTTAACTTTTCATGCTTCAAAGATCCCATCCTGCTTCCTCACTTGGTCAGTAATGACACTGTAGCTGGTATGTGAAGCCACCATGGAAGAAAGCAAGTAATAGCTTATTTCTCCTATTCTAATCTAATTAGTCCCAAGAGAATTCACATTTGCTAAGTGTCCTCAGTTAGCTGCCTTTTCCTTGGGGTTGACTGGCATGATGACACCAGCATTATAGAGATGGTAATCTTTTAAATACCTCCATCTGCAAAAACAAAAGCAATGTTTTTTGAGAAAAAAATTCACTTAAACTTTTCCTAGTACCATGTTTCTATTCAGTCTATATTTCTACTTTGGCCATGTTAAATAACATAATTCTCAGGCAATATAAAATCCTCTCCACAAAACTTCTGCATACTGCAACTGGTTCAAAGAATAGAGGTTTAGGAAATAAATATTAAATCAATTTCAATTAAGTTACTTAAATTTTAAAGAATATATTTCTTTCCTTAGACTCTTTCAGTTTCATCTTTAAACCACTTCCCTTTAATGGGATAGGAAAAGTGGATGTGGGAAAAGGATCTAGCTTTTTACTCTGCTGTTCCATTTTTTTTTTTTTTTCTTTGTACTGGGGACTGAGCCCAGGGACATTTAACCACTGAGCCATACCCTCAGTCCTTTTTACATTTAATTTAATTTAATTACCTTATGGGATTATTGCTGAAGGATGGGTGATGACTGAGGACCTTTACAGAGAGTACATATTATATAGTCAATGAATGCACCTAACAATGTAAAATATAAATGGTGCTTCCCGAAACGGAGCCAAGAACAGATTTTGTTTGAACTTGTCAAAAAGGGGAATGCCTGTTAGCAAGAGGTTTGTACTTTGACTGGGATTGGCTTTTCTACAAATAAACAAGAATGTAAATCATTCTGCAAGGTGGGCTTAGCCTCACCACAAAGTAGGAAAACTCAGGCTCTCTTTGGCCCTTGGTAAGGAATCTTTTATTGATTGCACTTCTTATGAGTAATTTGGAGCCAAAGGAAAGAAACCCTTAGATGTTAAAGGTTGCGGTTTCTTCAGGCAGAAACCACAGCTTAGAATGAGAAGAATGGGACTGATGAAACCATTCTACATCATGGTAAACCCTTGATCACTCAGTAAAAGTATTGCATCACATGCATGAGGACAATTTGTTGAAAATTTCTACTAATTTAAAGAAAATGTTGAAAATCCCTGACTGTCAAGGGCTTTGTTTTGATTGTGGACAGACATGTGAATATATGATTAGTCACCTGGGGTATTAAGATTGGGTCATTTCCATATAAAGTTGACTATAATGAATAATTATGCAAAGGTAAATGTTTTCAAAAATCTGTTTGTATTACATCTCTGTAGGAGTAAATGCCTTATACTTTTATTGAATTGTATTTTTCCTTTTGAAAATAATTTGTGATTCCTTTGTTGGGAATTAATTAAATGTGTAGAATCTGTTTTTTCTCTATTGTGAACTTGTTGTTTTCAATGTTTCTCCTTAAATGTAGTATTGGGTCTGTGAAGACTGATGATTTTAGATATTTTGGACAGTTCCAATGATCTGATTCTCTCTAACTACAGGACTAGATTTGTGAAATCTTCCATCTATGCCCTAAAACTTCCTTCAGCTTTCTTTACTATAATCACATCTAGCGGAGATGCTGCATGTCCATCAGGGGAAGAACTCCACTGCCAGCTTAACACAGTGAGGACAATGCTGTTACATTCTCTGGGAGCAGAGGGACATCTGGCAGGAAGGTAACAGGTCAGTTATGCAATGACCTATTTCCTGAGACAGGATCCTCCTATATCCTAACATGGTGATTATTGCAACTACATGGACCTGACTGCAGAAGAATCTGGATTCATGTCCTAACTCCTGTACTTGCTGGTTATCTAACCTTTGTTGTATCTGGCCTGAGTTTCTTGAATTTCTGATTACAAAAGACAAATAACCCCTCCTTCCTATTAGAGCTAGCAGTTAATCCTACTCCTAACTGATATGCTAAGGTTATTGTTGATGATGATAGTTATAATAAAAATAACAAAGGCTGATCGGTTCAATAGTTATTTTAATATAACACAGTGGTATATAGTAAACATTCTGAAAATAAATGGTAACAAGGATTGGTTTTTATCCAATTATTTATAAATGAAATAAATCTCTCACGGAAATAGGAATAGCATATAGACTATGTAGGTTTATGTACACCTCTTTCAGAATGGATACATTCTGAAAATATCGTAAATGCAATACAAGTGCTTGCAGTTCACAGGACTCTGATGGTTTCTTTCCTTTGGCTCCAGTTTCCTCATATCAAGTGCAATCAATAAAAGATTCCTTACCAAGGGCCAAAGAGAGTCTGAGTTCCCCTACTTTGTGGTGAGGCCAAGCCCACTTACAGAGAGATTTGCATTGTTGTTTATGGAAAAGCAAATCCCAGTCAAAGCACAAACCTCTTGCTAACATATTTAAACAAAACCTGACATATTTAAACAAAATTTGTTCTTGTCTGGGTTTCAGGAAGCACCATTTATATTTTACATGTGGTTATGGAAGAGAAATAATTGATGAGTAAATCTCAAAGCTGGAGGGACTCTAAAGGTCATTAAGTTCAACTCCCCACTTGTGACACCTGCACAACTCCTAAAGAGGTGGTCCTGCATGCCAATATTTCCTAAGTCCCCCTTACTTGAGCTTTGTGCTCTTGGTATGGGTTCCACAATTCATCCTCTCTTGACCTTGCCAAAGTGACAGCCTTCAAAGTGACAGTCTGTAATATGGTTCACCTTTTTTCTTGTGATTTGGTGTTAATGTGTTTACTGTCCTTGAACTTTTTCCCTGAGTACATAGTCCTTTGTCTGCCTTAAACTTAAATGTATTATTGTCAAAAACATATTCCCCAATTAAGATTTTTCCCTGATTAGTCACTAGGAGAATAGTACTAATGGTCTTCTCATGGATGGATTGTGGAGAAAAGTACACATTACATATATTTAACTATTATCAACTTTAGGATTAAATACTAAAATTCTCCAAGTGAGAAAAGAATTCTCACCTAGACGCTGAACTTGAAATGTTGGAAGTTTGAGCTCAAATATCCTCTCTTTGGATTGACCCATCATCTAAGCATATACAGATTTTAATGGATTAATATTATAACATCTTTTAGATGCAGATGTAATTTAAGTAAATCAAGAAGGATATTTGTATAACATTCTAGTCAGTTTTTGGTGACTATGATCAAATATACCAAAGAGTAACTTAGAGGAGGAAAAGTTTATTTGGGCTCACAGTTGTAACTCCATTGCTCTGAGCCTAAGGTGAAGCAGAGCATCACAGCAGAAGCGTATGCTCCATTCATGGCCACCAGGGAAGATTCACCCTTCCAGGGCACATCCCCAGTGACTTTAAGACCTCCAGCCACATCCCACTGACTACAGTTACCATCCAGTCAGTCCATTCAGACTAGGATGGACTGATTAGTTTACAGGTTTCACAACCAATCACTTCATCTCAGAATGTTCTTGCACTAACACAGGTGATTTTTGGGGTCAATTCATATCTAAATCATGACTTATGAATTTCAACTGGAAGATAGAGTGATACACTTTTTTTTTGCCTCTTGATTAGGTTTTTAATGAGCACCATTGATACTTTCTTTAAGTTAAAATCAGAGATAAAATCTGTCTGTCATGGTCTTTGGTTTTTAAATCACTTCATGCCAGCAGCGTGCCCGAAATGGCCTTAGGAATGGGATAATAATTTTATTTCATCTTCATTTCCTAGATTCTCTCTATACTTGTTAACTTCAGAACTGAATTCTATCACACACAACAAATTTCTAATTTCATGTAGAAAATTTTTGTTTGAGAACTTGTTCATACATCTCTGGCATTTGTGGCTCTTAAAATATTACCCAGGAATACAGAGTATTTCAATGTGAAGTTTGGTGAATGTGGATACTAGCCTTATTTGGGGGCAAATTTTAAAGCCTGTGGAACTAAAAAAACAAGATAAACAATGCAATAGCATCACCAACAGAAAAATCATGCAAACAAAACTCTTATTTGACAGACATTAGACATTTCATTGGCAGAAGAGTTTGTCAAGAAGAGCAGACTATGTGTTACATGAGGAATTTGAGTAAGAAGAAAGCCTGATGACTAAGTGCAAGACTGGAGTCCCTGGCAGTTCACTTGGGAGTTATCTAATAACAATCATATAATGTAGGACATGGGAGTCTGAAACCCAAGGAACAAGCAACTGTGGCCCAAAATTAACTAGAGTTCATGGACAAGACCAAAGAATCATCTCATGATTCAAGCAAGTTATTATCTGATAACCTGTTAGAGAAATCAAAATAAAGAGGAACTTTTCTTAGAATGTAAGGGCAGCAGGGAACTGAGAAGCAAAGCAGTTAGAGGAGGAAGAAACATGGACTGCAAAGTGACCTGAGGTGATGATAAAAATAGCCAGTCAGAAATCGAAATAGACAAAGATATAACAATAGGAAGCATTGATATCCAGGAGATGGTGAAGTGGCATAGATTCTGAGACTGATTCTATGCCTATGATGCCTATGCCCATGCTGGAGATTGTGTGTGTGTGTGTGTATGCACACTCCACGAGCCTGCATGTGTCCTGTATTTCAGGAATTTAGGTCAAAGTGTGAACATCCTGGGACCAGTGATTCATAAGTCACTGTTACTAAAATTGATTGTACCAGGTGGTATAGAATAAAGGTGGTAGTATTCATATTCTGATAATGAGATTTAGACACTCATTACTGGGGGAAATGCAGAGAAAATACATAAAGGGAAAACTTTTTCTGTTGTTTCACTGTTGATTCCCTTCAAGTATGCACAAGTCCTAGAAAACCACTGTAATATATAACTTAGTTTCTCTATGTGAAAGCTATTCAAAATGGAGAGATGACTAAAAATGTTTCTTTCTCAAATGTGGCTATTGAGCACCTGGTACATGGCTATTCTTAATCAAGATGTGCACTTGGTATAACATACACACTGAGCTTTATAGACTTAATACAAATAATTGATTAATAATTTTGTATTATGTATTTAATAACATTTGGGCATATTGACTTAAATAAATTAAATTATGAAACTAAATAAGATATATTATAAAATTAATGCCAACAGTTTCTTCTTGATTTTGTTAATAAGCCTACAGATAACTGAAAATTGTGTTCAGATCTTGAAATCTAGTCCAATATGTTTAGAACTACACAGATTTCTGTGTATCTACCACCTTTTCTTTTCTTTACTTTCTTTATTTTTTTCCTTTCAGTTGATTTTATTTTTTATTTATTTTTAAAATATTTATAGACTACATTTTGAAGCTTTTTCTCAGCAAAGGATACAAATTATGTGTAAAGAGAACCTACAGAGTGGGAGAAAATCTTTTCCACATGCACTTCAGATAGAACTCTAATCTCCAAAATTGTGGGTAGTTCTTAATTGATTCATGCATCAAATTCCTTACTTCTTCAAAAAGAACCTAATGATCTTTGTGATGTATGCTCCAAATTTACTTTAATAATAATAATAATAATAAGTGGGTACAATTTAATGAACACATCATAACTGGAGTTTTACACACAGTATATCATTTACTCATTCCAACAGTCTTGTAAGGTAGATTCTACAATCTAATTGTACAAAGGAACAGGCTTGGAAAATGAAGTGATTTGATTGACACAGCCACTGAATAATGAAGAAGCTGCATTCAAATTTATTTAATTTACCAACTTCATCTTCCTCTTTTATGCAATGATAAAGGTAGCATTATAAAGCATTATATCATCCTGACTGTAAAATTCTAGGATTTAACTTGCTATCCTTGTTTCTCTTCTGCCTTCCTCTGAAGAGGTGTAGGAGAGAGCAGGTGGTTTCTGTGGAGTTCTCAGACTTCAGATTCCTTTTCTGTGAACACATTCTTCATAAAGTATCTGGTGTGTATATATGCTACAGCTAGTTTCTCTTAAAGACCATTTCAATCCACTTTCATAACACAGTTACAAGTAGTTTATTGCCAAGAAAAGCATCTACTTCATAATACAAAACAATTCATCTTATCCGAACTAAAGAAAATAAATGAAAACTGGAAGTCCGGACCAGAGATTGGGGAAACTAAAAATATCTCAAAAATAAACTCTTTCCCTGCTTAATTTTTTATGATAGCTATCGATAACAAAATCTCAACTGTGAAAGAAAAAAAAAGTAAGTCCATATCTCATGCAGACACAATTTAAACCAAGAGAAATTTGCCAAGGAGAAAACGTTTTTCTTTCTTTCTTTCTTTCTTTTTTTTTTTTTTTAGAAATTCAAAAAGTCAATTGGAGATGCAGGTGAGAAATTAAAGATGTAGATACATCTTTTTGATACCAAAGTTTTCAAATGAAAACCAAAAAATCTTAGTTTCAAAGGGAGCTTTCTCACTCTCCCCTTACTCCATGTCCTTCTGCCCCCATCAGTGCTAATGTGGTCAGTGATGCATTTTGCCAGGCTCCACCCTCATCGTGCCACATCCTTGCCCTAAGACCTCCTCCGCTGCCCTCCAGCACACCCTGCTCCGACCTCTCCAACTACAGATTGCTGTCTCCTATCCCAAATGGGACCTTCTAGAAGGTCAGCTGCCCTGCTACATCCTGCCCACCTCTCTGTTGTCTTCTGGTTCTCTCCTTGTGCAATCTATTATCTTTCCTCTTTAACTTTAAATTCTGTTCTCTTCAGGATATACACCATAATACTTATCTCCTCTGTAATCTTTATTCTTATATATTCAAACTATTTTCATATCTCTCTTTTCTAGTTGTCTGATAGTGTTTTTCAACTTTTTTTCAAATTGCAACACTCAGTAATTATATTTGTATAGTACCACAGGAAGTTACTTACAGGCATAGGAATAGACCCTGCCCAACAGTTCTGAGGATTAGAATTGTAACTCCCTATTCATTTATCTTTTTATTCCAAATATTTGGGATTAAACCCAGAGCCTTTTGCATAGAAAGCAAGCATTCTACCACTGAGGTACACCTCCAACAAATAAAACGTGTGTGTGTGTGTCTGTCTGTCTGTCTGTGTGTGTCTGTGTGTGTTGTGGGTGTGGGTGTAGTACTAGGGATTGAACCTAAAGCCTCAAGCATCTAATGAAGTAAGTGCCCTGCCACTGAGTTAAATTCCCTGCTCTTTTTATTTTATTTTAGAACAGGATCTTGCTATGAGACCAAGGCTGAACTTGAATTTGCATTTCACCTTTCTTAACCTCTCTGGTCTCTGGGAATATAGTTACACACCTGGCTCAGCAAATCTTTATAGAAATAACCTATCCTTACTACACTCTAGCAGTGAGAAAGCACCATTTCAAGGGATTGATGACCACAACGTTAAAACCAAATCTAGAGGTAGACAGTGTGATGTGTACACATATTCTAATGGTGAGAGAATTGAGGTGGAAGAGAAGCAAATCTAACCTTTTGATACTATCATCTGGATGTGAACACAAGTGGCATTTGGAATGTGAATAAATATGGCATTTCATGTTGACATGCCCTTTTTTTTTTTTTTCTTTTTGTACCAGGGATTGAACCCAGGAGCACTTAATCACCAAACCACATCCCCAGTCCCATATATACATATATGTGTATATATATATATTTTTTTTTCTTTTTCTTTTATTTAGAGACAAGGCCTTGCTAAATTGCTGAGGTTAGTTTTGAACCTGTAATTCTCTTGCCTCAGCCTCCTGAGTCCTGGGATTACAGGCGTGTGCTGCTACACCTGGCTGACATGGCTGTTTTGATAGGAAATTTTGATGTGGTCACATTTTGCCTTGGTCTTAAAAAAATACACACAAAGTCATTTAATTTAAACATGTCCAGATCACATACTCAGACATTCTCACCCTCTTCCTTTAACACTTATAGAACCCAAATGCTCTGCTTGGTGGAGAGATGTGGCTGAGGTCTGTTTGCTCTGTACTCTCCCCTCTGCTAGTCCCTGACCTAGGACTAGTTTTGCTTTTATCAGTAAATTTTACAGTCACCATAATTTCTCCAATGAGCTATAAGTCTGTGACCTGGGACTCTTTAAGCAGTGTCACTATCACGTCTCTATTTGGAGACATCTTGTTTAAACTTGCACATATGTTTAAATTGTAACATCTGTCCTGCTTCCTCTCCTCCAGCACTGGTTTGTCCTAACACCTGTAGACATGATAAGTAGGATATCTCTCTCACCCAGTTTTGCAACTGACTCCAATGTTTACCTTATTTTATTTCAATTTAACTTGATCTTTTGTCTTATTTTAATACAGGAAATCTTGAGGCATTTGATTTTTTTTTTTTTTTTTTGCATTTGATATTTTAAAGGAGGAAAGCTTGAAACATTTTTTACTGTCCATATTTTTAGTTTTAGTTTCATTCTTTGCTCCCTTGCAGGCTGTGGAATAAGGTTGTAACTTGAATATATGGATCTATTGCAACCAGTTTTCCTCGTGCAATAGTCTTATCTTATGTTAGGAGCTCCCTTTGGTTCATCTTGTGTTAGCTTTTGGGGTATGTTACAGAGGCCTTCCTCCCTTATCATTTTGCATGTTCAAACTATTGGAAATAGAAATTTCTCCCCTGGACTTGATCATGGCCTCTCTTTCATGATGATTGTGCACAGGAAACAGCCGAAAACTCCTGTCACTCGCTGGAAGCACAACTGGGACATCAGCAGAGCCTTGCCAGTCTTATCTTAGTCATAACTAGCAGATAAAGTGGTCCTGGAGAGTTGTGAAGGCCCAATTCAAGGATATCCCAAAGAAAGAAACCTCACTCAGCTTAATGGGGACCCTGATTTGGGACCTGCAGCCACTTCTCAAGGGGCACTAAGAAAACTGAGAATTCTATACTGAGGCTTGACTCCAAGAATCTTTTATTTTGTTCCTATAAAAAGAATTCCTGAGAAAGTCAGGTAGCTACAGTGACCTATTCATTTTTCCTTGTGTTCATTTAAAATACTAGTGAGTCAGCCAGGTAGAGAGGATAAAACACAGCTTTTTGAGTGCATGGTCTCAGTTGGAATTTAATATTTGCAGGCCAAATAGCCTCTTAGATCAGAGTGAGAGGGGCTTCTCTCCTAGGTTGTGTGCTTCAAACAGCCCTTCTTCTGTCTTATTTTCCTGGGATCTCCCCCTGCAATGGGTACTCTGGGAGTCGGCAGGTGATGAGTGTGCGTGGACACTGCTTTCCCACGAGGCATGTGCCATCTTCCTCCCTCATTCCAGCCAAGAGTCTGTTGCAATTGCCCAGACCTGGCCAAATGGCTCCAAACCCAAACTTGGGTCTATGAAGGCCTCTGCCAGAGACCAGGCCACAAGACTAGTGTGGTCTCTCAGGGGATCAATGTTTATATCACATGTTCTTATTTAACTAGACTTCCATATTATGAAAGTGTATTTATTAACATAGGAAGAGAATTCATAAATTATATAGTTTGTTGGAATGATTTTAAATTTTACATATGTAGGCAGATGGTAGATGGATGGATCTCCATTTCTAATTTTATTATTATTATTTAATAATATTATTATTTAATTGTCACATAATAATTATGTATATTTTTGGTACAATGTGAACATTCAAGATATGTATATATTACGTAATCATCAATCCAGGCTAATTAGCATATCCATTGCTCTTTTTGTTTATTATTTTCCTGTGGTGAAAGAAAGAACCAAACCTCTCATCTGGCTATTTTGGAATATGCAGTCTATTCTTGTTTACTATTGTCACCTTACTGTGAAATAGAACACAAGCCCAAATTTCTCTTTTCTACCTGACACTCTATAGCTGCTGACCACCTCTCCCATCAGCACTCTTTCCCTCCCCCCCCCCAGTCTCCAGTAACTGCTATTGTACTCTACCTTATATGGTCAGGGCTTTTCAGATTACATGTATAAGTGAGATTAGATGACATAAGTCTTTCTGTGTCTGCTTATTTCTCTTTGCATGATGTCTTCTAGGTCGATCTATGTTGTATCAAACATTAATAACTGACCCAGGCCCTACCCTACTTCACCTTGGGTTTTAAAGTGATTTCCGGATCTCTGTAAATCACAATCCTTTCATCTGTAAAATAGATATAAGAATACCTATCGTTTACTTGCATTAAATTTTGTACTATCCAGAATGACAGAGACGAACTGGTCAGTATAAAAATACTCATAAACTTTCTACACCGGATTTATATAAGAATGGAAGTAAAAAACAAAAGGAAAACTCACAGAACTTGGGTGTTAATAATATTTTTTTACAACTACACAACACATAACATGTTACTTTCTTTAAAAACACAATGGTTTTCCTTGACTGTTTCAAAGCAAAGCCAGTCTGGACAGTCACAAAGCACTGACTCATTCCTGTCTTTTCCTCTATGGGTCTGAAGACAGAGAGCCTGTATGAGCCTGGGAGTTAAGCTGCAAGTTCACACACTAGAGGGAAGAGGATGTTTTTATAAATGTGTTTCACTGCTGCTGAAATAATCCTTTGAAGAACCCGGTCAGATTTTACATAACCATAAGCTTTCTCATTTAATCTATACAACTCTCCCTCACTTACCCAAACTCTCCCTTACAGGTCTTACTTGGATTGGGAGTCAGTCATAGAAGTTGCATATTTTACAGTATTCAAAACTAGGAGTTGCATTGTTTTCCCTCTACTCTTGGGTCTTCTACTTCTTGAAAACAGTTTGCTTACCAGAAGCATTTTCCTCAAATTCTCCCAAGCTGTGAATGTAATCTTATATACAGCACATTTTATATTATCCAAAGTCGCATATTAGAAAAATATATATTTCTCCCTGGATACTTGTGCTGTATAAACAATGCAAGTCTTTCTCCTAGAAAACTACATAAATTTTATATATTTTTGTATCAAAGTGCTCTCCCCTAATTTAATCAAAACTGATAAATGAGTACAGAAACAGGAGCTGAAACCCTAAAGACTAATATATTTAGCCTTCTTGAAGTGCCATATGCATATTTACACTTTACAATTAAATGACATAGAGGGAGACGTGCAGTATCCCAAAGAAACCCTGACAGCTTTATTAATTCTGCCAACAGCTTACAAGGTTGTTGGTCACAGGGGAATATTTACTGGATTTCTTGCCTATAAGAAAAGGTACATTTGGAATGGAAATTAATCACTATGACCCCAAAGGTGAGGATTTGAATTTTTTGCTTTAGATGTTCACACTAGGTAAATTCAGAAGTCATTCTCTTCCAAAAATTCTTCTGAGCAGTATCCACTTTGTTCAGGACCCAATTTTTGTGTACTGTTAGAAAACATTTTCTCAACTTTCCAAATATGCTTTTGGGATAGCAGTTGAGCCTCTGTCAGACATCATTCTTCTCTGCATAGCGTGCATATTCCATGCAGGAGAAGGCAATGCTTAAAAATTATGAACCTTAAAATAGTGTTCCACTATAAAAAACTGGGGAGATAGATCTGATAACGCCTGCTTCCTAATGATAATGAAGACAATAAATAATTTTAAGACCTTTGCCGCATGTTAAAAAATTCTCTCATCTATCTTCTCCATATAATAAATCCATATTATGCTTAAGACAGCAAAAGTGTATGTAATTTCTATTCTATGGGGATATATTTTGGGAAAGGAAAACATGATGCTGTCTTTTCACCATTCCTGGGTTAGCACACAGAAGACAAAGTGTCGCTTGTCAGATGAATCCTAATTGGCTGACGGGCTAAGTTTTATGGCTTTACTTCATCTGCACATGAAAATCCAGGCATTAATATGCAGGGAAGTAAAACATGATATAAAGTTCATAGTGCAGGAGTTAAAGGAAGAACACCAGCACATCAGTCAAATATGATCATCCCAATACCTGTCAAGAGAAAGTTTCAGTAAAATTCTGCCTGCATGAGAGACTGAGGGGGTTACCACAACCAAGTACCACACAAGACACACATCAGGGAATCTTTTGACAAATGTACTAAAGAAAATGAGATTTTATGCATCAGAGTACCATTCATAAATCATCCTGAGGGGTACCCAACTTTCTATTTTTTCCTGAAGGTGAAATTTAGCTCTCTCACAGAGACAAATCTAGGCAAATCAATTTCTGAAGTACGCAACGGAAGTGATGTTGTAGTCACAAGTGCCGGCTAGTTTATTCATTCATCGGTTTAATAAAATATCACTTTGGTGCTTAAAATGGCTATTTCTAGTCATATAGACTGGAGAACGCAACTGTTTTGCACCCATGGTAATGTCAGTTGTCATAAAGCAAGACTCAAACTTCCCTCACTTCTATGTAATTGGATAAAAATATCAGTGGCCATTAGTTTGGTCCTTACTATGTACAAGCCTCAGGGAATACAACTCAAAGTGTCAATTTTGGGGTCAATTAATTTCGTATGTTTATTTTTACAGGTGAGGAAACTGTTCTGGAGAGATTAAGCAACTTAATGAAAACCACACAGCTAGTTAGGTTTGAAGCCTGACTGTGTGGCCCCAGAGGCTGAACTCTAGGCAGAAGCTGTGTAGTGAGAGCAGGAGAAGGCTGTCAGCACAGGTGACATTTGGGACTTTGTGGTTTACCTCCCTTTGGCTACTGGATCATCTGCTTGTATGTTTGACTTTGCAATGACCCAAAACCTCACTGACTGACTCTGTTCTCTTTACCATTCTCATGCTGCAAATGGAAACTTGAAGGCCCATTAATTTTGTGCAGTCCAGCCAGAGCTGCTGGAGCAGAAGACAGGTCCCTAGCTCCCAGATCAGCCCTCTGTCACCTAGATAAGCCAGAGTGTATACACACATTACACCAGCTCCAATTTCATGTCAGGATCCTTTAACCATGAATTAGTTTCATTTGCTGCTTTGCAAAACCTTGCCAGAGGGCCTCTCTCTTCCTATCTTGCTATA
The DNA here is from genome assembly GCF_902686455.1 of Sciurus vulgaris. Classification (NCBI taxonomy): domain Eukaryota; kingdom Metazoa; phylum Chordata; class Mammalia; order Rodentia; family Sciuridae; genus Sciurus; species Sciurus vulgaris. The sequence goes on from NC_136463.1 coordinate 77,261,735, forward strand.
ATCTCTCTCAGGCATGTTGCTCTTCGTACCTTCATTCTTTCATCTCAGAATGCTTCCAAAAAGTAAAGGCACAAAGGCCCATTTAAAACACAATTTCATGTGTTCTAAGAATGGCTGGTGTGAAGGGTAGTGATCGATTAGGACAGAAGCAATGATGTTCTTGTGGTGATTTGCAACCCGTGAACATGATGGGGGATAATGACCCCATTAGTGTAACCAGCAGGCCATTATTACCATAATCAGAGTGTGCAGAGGTGCCCTGCCATTCATTTGGACTTTAATAGAGGCAGAAGGTGAAATTGACACTAAGGGATGAGGCAAATGAGCATTGATGAGCTGCACTGGAAAGATACCATTCTCACTTAAGGGATTCCAGATGGCAAAGCTATGCACAGTGGGAGCTTTATTTTTCACCCTTTCTTTGCCTAGGTGGGGAAGGGGTGGCTTTGTGGCTCAAACTGTGAGAGGTGCTAAATGGTATTTATCACAGTCTTTGTCTGAAAACGTACATTCCCAAAATGGTGAATTGGCATGTACCCAACTCAAGCACATTAAGCAAGGCCCCCTGGATCTTCTAGAAACACCACTTATGGGTGAGAAGAGTCATCTGGGTTTGGTGTGAACCCCAAAATTCATACCCTATGACATTAGGTACGGATTCAGACACTCGTGTGTTCTAAGTGTGTCTGTCCATGCACACAGTAAAAACACAGACACACATAACTTTAGAGAGGGATTCCAGTATAAAAAAGAAGGTAGAGATAAAAAAAGCAAGGGTGTCTAGGGCAGCCTTTGGCTCATCAATTTGTCTGTTCTTTCTCTGGTTTTTGAGTAAGCTCACAAACCACTAGAGATGGTTGGAGGTGATAAGCCGGTATCCTCCTACATTGGACGAGATAGTGTCTCATTCTAGTTAAACCCACACAAGCCTGATGTCTCTAATTGACAACTTAAATTTAGCTGATCTTTTGTCCTTGGTGTTGATATGGCAACATTCAGATATCTGATTATACAGTGTCCCCCAAGAACCCTGCCTGGAGTGATTCTCTGCTTCCCATACCATATGCTTCAGAAGGGTCTATGGTTATCATTCTGAAGTCTTAGAACCTGATCTGACATTGGCCATGGCATTCTGTGTGAGTGTGTGAGTGTGAGCATCACTTCATTTACTCAAAGACGTTCCCACTAGAGTACTTTTTCTGTACTTTTTCATAGGAAGAGTTCAATTATTCTTGTTACCAATAAGAGGCTCAACAATTACATAATTAAAATGAACTCACTTTGTTAACTCAGAAGTTTCTTATCAACAACTATCATTTGAGTATCCAGATAGTTCCCAAGTTTCCATTGCTGTGGCATCTAGGAATTGAAAACATCTTTTTTGTGTATGGCAAAGTGAGTTAATGAAAAGAACAGTGTTTAGTAATGTTATGAGTTTGCTTATTATTATTTATATTTCATATTATAGGTCATTATTATTATTTATATTTCACTAGGCTGAGTTCACAGGGGACTCAATGGTGATGGAACTGGAATTCAAAGCCAAAGTTTTATGTTTATATAACTCAGACTCCTTCTAGTATCATCATAAGGGCTTTGGGTACATTTTTCACTTACAAAGAGCATCATTAGAGAGCAAAGGGCCTCCGAGTCTTAAATGATCTTTGAAAAATTGGCCAAGGGTCACCAAGAAAAGTCGATCATAAAACCATTTATTTTATTTTTTGTAAGAAATAATGAAGTGGTCCTTGGAGTTTTCCATAGAGACCTTTTAACACATATCCAGTAGTACTGAATGAGATAAATATCTATAGTTCACACTCTGCATAACATTAAAATAAGAGCTTCTATTCAGGTTGAATCTGTTGAAGGACAGCTTAATCTCACAGGGCCCATGGTTTTCTATGAGCTTCCTCTGTCTCCTGTTTCTTCCTGGAGTGAGCATTCTAGGCCATTTGTTGAATGATAAAGAGTTACCGCCCCTCCTGGAATGCTTCTGCAAAAATATCTTTCATCAAATAAAAGACCTAGTCTTAACAATAAAGTTCATGTTGAAATAACTTGCTGCTGTGTTTAAAGTACAAAATTAACGTATACTCTGAATTTTAATTTTCATTTAGTGATTTGTCTGTCGTATTGGAAAACTGAACTTTTTATTACAGGTTTAGTGGCAATCGAATTTCTAAATAAATGGGAATTTATAAAATTTAAATATAGTCCACTTTAGACTATAAAGTGGAATAACATATTTTATAATATATTTATAGCATATAAAATAAAAATATATACTATAAAAGAGAAAGGAAAAACCTGGTCTCTTTTCAAATTAGCCAGTTTGAAAATCTGACTGTAATTTGGAAGTAAAAGGGGACTGGGGAATAAATTGCTAATATTTCTATTTTCATGTCTTTAATTTGCAAAGTGTTTGTCTTTCATATGCAATAGCAATATTAGCAAAAATGATACATAGGAAAACTTGCTATATGTTCAATTTGTTGTATTAGCATCACACTGAATTTATTTTGTTTATTGTTAGTGGTTTCATCTTTTCTAGTATTCTTTTATTTATTTCTTTTATAATTTTTATTATATATCTTTCAAGAAAGATATTTCACTTCTTAGAACAGGGTGGGTTATAAGGAACTCAAAAGCATCTACAAAAATCATAATAAAATTAATAGTTTTCTTGTCCAATCTATCAATGCCTTCCTGTCACTTTCCTGCTTACACTGATGGTGGAACCCTCCAGCTACACAGGAGGCAGGTTTTCTTTATTCAAGAGCATGAGGACAAGTACCTGAATAGCCTCAGTTTTGAAAGCCAAGAAAGAAGGAATTTTCACTGCAGAAATAACATCTTGCCTATAATTCATACTTCAGATAGAGCGCTAATTTCCAGAATATATAAAGAACTCAAAAAACTCTACACCAAGATTACAAATTATCCAGTCAACAAATGGGCTAAGGAAATGAACAGACACTTCACAGAAGACGACATACAAGCAATCAACAGATACATGAAAACATGTTCAACATCTCTAGTAATAAGAGAAATGCAAATCAAAACTACACTAAGATTCCATCTCACCCTAATTAGAATGGCGATTATCAAGAACACAAGCAACAATAGGTGTTGGCGAGGATGTGGGGAAAAAGGTACACTCATACATTGCTGGTGGGGTTGCAAATTAGTGCAGCCACTCTGGAAAGCAGTATGGAGATTCCTCAGAAAGCTTGGAATGAAACCACCATTTGACCCAGCTATCCCACTCCTTGGCCTATATCCAAAAGACTTAAAATCAGCATACTACAGAAATACAGCCACATCAATGTTCATTGCTGCTCAATTCACCATAGCCAGATTGTGGAACCAACCTAGATGTCCTTCAATTGATGAATGGATAAAGAAACTGTGGCATATATATACAATGGAATATTACTCCGCTATCAAGAATGATAAAATTATGGCATTTGCAGGCAAATGGATGAAATTGGAGAATATCATGCTAAGTGAGATAAGCCAATCTCAAAAAACTAAAGGATGAATGATCTCGCTGAGAAGCGGATGAGGACATATAATGGGGGGTAGGAGGGGTTAGTGTTAGGGTTAGGGTTAGGTTTAGGGTTAGGGTTAAAGAGGGTGGTAAGAATGGAGGAAGGAAGGACTGTATAGAGAGAAAAAAGGGGTGGGAGGGGTTGGAGGAAGGGAAATGAATAACAGAATGAATCAAACAACATTACCCTATGTAAATTTATGATTACACAAATGTTATGCCTTGACTCCATGTACAAATAGAGAAACAACATGTATCCCATTTGTTTACAATAAAAAAAAAAGATAAAAAATAAAATCTTAAGTACAGAGTAGCCTGGCTACAAGACAAATACTGTGGCAGGTAACCTGCTGGTGAAATACCTCCTGGAGAGAAGGGTCTCTCTGCCATCCACCTGAATGCAGGGAACTCAGGTGGATTCCTATATGGGACTGTGGTCAGGGAATCTGTAAATGTTATTGCTGCTACAGTGACTATTTTTTAGCGTCATTACCATCAATGATTCTTGCTATTTTTACATAAGATATATTTCCTGTCTCCTCTCAAAGCTCACTCTCTTTTGGGGAGAGAAACAACAAAGATTATTACAATAGAGCGTGATATGTCCTCTTTATGGGGCACTAGTGGAAAAATATGAAGATGATTAATATGTTTGGCAGTAAAGACTCTTGGAAGTTCAGGTAGGAAGGACTGCACTGAAGGGTTTTATGCAGGAAGAATATCTGTATTTTAAAAACCTCTGTATTTTGATGAGTCCCAACATAGGAAACTTACCACCTTGTCAGTTATTAGATGAATTGACTCATCAGATGAATATGCCATCATGGGTCTTAGTATTGCTGTGCCTTACTATTCAAAATAATTACTTCATTTGTAAATTGCCATTAAGGAATTTCTGATACATTGAACACTTTGCCCTTGTTGATTTCATAAAATTTGAGATGTAATCACACAGGAAAAAAAAAAAGCAATAAGATAGAACTGTATCTCTAAAGATATTTTCAAAATGACACAATGAAAGGGAGTAATTCTTTGGTAAATATAGTCATTTGTCAGAATTACTTAGGATGTGAAAATTGTACTTCATTTTTATGTGTTTATATGTGCATGAATTCGCATGTATGATATGTCATATATTTACCTGGAACTGATCTTCAGGCAAAGAATTCTATGTTTTTTACATTGGGTGGTGTTTTGATTTAGTAAACAGCTTTTTCTCTGTGAATAATTTAATCTTTCCTTTTACAGGTAAGAACTTACTCATCTCATCCAAAATGTTTTCTTTTTAAAGCATATTAAGCTATAATGGTTTGGAGTATTATTGGATATTGATATATACATTTAAAATTATTTTTAAAATTATTAAACCTATTTGAATAATAAAATCATTTAAAATATCTATGACCACTGATGCATATTTATATTATTGTAGGAAGATACATAAGTCTTAGAAGGTAAACACAATGAAATCTTCTCTACAAAAATGTTGCACTTTGTCTAGTGGATTGCTTACTACTTTCCTTCTTCCTTCCTTCATCTTTCCTGCCTTCTTGTGCTAGAGATGGAACCCAGGGCCTCATGCATGCTAAGCAAGTGCTTTAACACAGCTATGTTCTGATCCCTACTGGATTCCTTTTAAGTGAAACACCATGGCAGTACTGTTGCAAACTCATATTCTCCAGAAGTATTTGATTTCAACCAGAGGGCTAATTTCTTCCTGAAACACAGTGCATAGATGGCCCCAGTTTGAACTTGTGATTATAAATATGCAGTATTTTTTCATATTCTTCAAATATGATGGGTGAGAGAAGATACTTTGTGAAAGATACCCAATGGGGCATTATAATGTGGTTTGGTATTTGCCTTTTTGCCCCAAAGCAACTTTGTTACCATTTTATGCAATATATTCACAGTCTTTATTTCTTCCATAGTATCATGAGTTCAACAATCATCGATTTGAAATGCTTGTCTGATCATCTTTGATAATTTATAGTGCATATTCTAGAGGTGATATTATTTTGTGAATCTTTAAAAATTGTTCTCTCAGAAAAAAATTAATGAGGGATTGCACCCTCTTCTTTCCCCTTACAACTGGGAACTGCCTTCTCAAAGTCAATTCATTCATTGCCCATACCCCAAATCTGTAATAACCTAGCAGAGTCATCACATGATCTGGATTGCTGTAGGTATTGTCTTACAGCCAGAAATTTGCATGGGTCACTGTCTAACTTAGGGGCTAACATTTCTCTGTTCCTATGAATATTTGTGCTATATGAGGACAGCTTTAATGAGCTATGGGCAAAAGATAATCCCCAGGATATGCATCAATTGCATGCCTTTCAAGTTAAATTTATAATGATGGAAAAGTAATTTTAGAGAACATTTCAGTTTTATCATTGTGGAATGAGGCAGCCAGGGCAGATAGTCAACAAATTATTATTGATCATTTACTTTGTACAAGGCAAAGTAGAGGGATGGAGATAAAAATGAGACTGGGCTGGGTTTTCCAAAATCATCCTGCTTAGTTTCATGGACAAGATGGGTTCATATGAAGCAGCATTTGGAGGGATTATAACAAAAAACAGCAAAGAATTTCTCCAAGTCCAGCAGATAGGGCACTGAAGTGAAAAGGGAGCAGAGTTGTGCAAGAGATCACTTCTACTTGATGTAATTGAATCTAAAGAATGTGGCTGTAGACCTGGGATTGGATTTCAACTGGATCTTAAAAGAATAGAACCAACTTTCAGAAGTGGAGATGTGTGTGTTGAGGGAGAGTGGGGAGATGGAAGGAGAATGCAGATGAAGGTGTCACTAGGAGGAAAATCTTAAAGAGGAAGAAACAAAAATTCTTATCCATTTGTGGTTGTAATGGACCAGGAGTGATACTCACTGTGCTGTGGTGCCCTGGAGGAATAGGAGAAGGGATTGTATCTGGACTGCTACTCATATCCCAGCAGAGAAGCCCTCAGTCACATGTGGAGTCATAGCAGATGCCACAAAATAATAAATACACAGTGTATTAGCTTCCTAGCATTTTCATAACAAATTACCACAAGCAGGGTGGCTTCAAATAAAAGAAATTTTTTCTCTCCTAATTCTGGAGATCAGAAACACAAAATTGAAACACTGGCAGAGCCAAGAGCGCTCTGAAAATTCTGGTTAAAAATCTGTCCTTGCCTCTTCCTAGGTTCCATGGCTCCTAGCATTATTGGGGGTTCCTTGGTTTGTAGACACATCACTCCAATCTTTGCCTCTTTCTTCATATGATCTTTCCTCCATGTCTTTGCATCATAACTTCTTTCGATAAAGACATCAGTGATGGGATTTAGAGCCTGCTCTAATTCCAGAGTGAGTTCATCTTGATATTAACTACTTACATCAACAAATTCCTATTTCAAATAAGATCACTAAAGTTACATGAATTATGTAAGGGCACTCTTCAATTTACCTTAGCAAATCTATGTGCATAAGATAAAAAGTGACCAAAAGAAAAGAGTTTAATCTTATAGTTTCTAACTGAACTTCCATTGAATAACAGTGACTTTGAATCTTCAAAGCCAAGTATACTCTTCTCTTGTTTTCTGCTTCACATTATGGAATATCTTTCCTCCAAACAGACTAATTTATCTTTAGTAAAATTTTCTTGGGTCTAATAATCCCCCTGCTTGTCTATTTCCATACACCTTCTACAGGAATCACTTAAATATTAGAGTTTCTTTATTTACAACATTATTGCAAACTTTAATGTTATAAATTCATAAAGACCATGAGCTTATACAATCATTGGAGGCTTAGAACCAAAGTTTCATACATGGCATGCTTAAACTTTAAACTTAAAGAAAGCTCACTATCTCCTGAATTAACATCAGTTAAGGAACATCCAGTATCAACTAATATCATTACCCATCCTCAAGTCACACATTCAAAAGGTAATGCTTTTCCTTAATTTACTTTCTTGCTGAGTTAATTATAATTTTCTCACTCTGAATTGATTGCCCCTAGCAGGACATTGATCATATAATTCGTTATATAAATCAACACATTTTTTAAAAGCATGAAATGGCTCTGTTACTAGTTGCACTGGAAGGATAAGTATGGGCATGGTATTTTGCTGAGTAAATTCAGAAGATGCACCACTCAATAAACCTATGGACTGATCTCCTATGTCCCCAACACATTAAGTCCTGTGTTTCAGTCCAAATTGATGGCATTTCTATTAATTCCTGTGCAGTTTAATGATGTTATAAGTACTTTTGTCCACCACTCAATCTTAAGACTTGTCACAGTGTCTACTGTTAATAGAAAATGACATGGCTTTTAATTATTAAAAAAACCAGCATTTACTGAATAATAGCTATGTGCTTCCATTAAGCTTGTGCATTTGAATAAGATTCAGTCTTAAAGGCTCAGAGAGATGAAGTGACTTAGAAAATAATAAAAAGAGGACTGGGGTACACCTTCTTTAATTCAAATCCTGCATCACCTGTTTCTCACACCCCTCATAGAAGGTTCTTTAAGTTTCTCCAAATAAGGATGAGTCTGAATTATGTACCTTTGACACTTCCAGATCTTTCTTAGTCCTCATTCCTGTTCCCTTCTAGTCCATAATCTGTTTCTTTCCTGGCTTCTCCTTGTTATCTTCCCTTTTAGGGGGAGGGTTGAGGGAGCACCTTCCTCCTACATTTTGGTCTAAAACCTGGTGCTGCTTAAGTCTTTGAGTATGTCTCCTTCTTTGGGAATCTTTGTTAGATAATATCTTGGTGAAAAGAGGAAAAAAAATCTATGTCAGCAGGGAAACAAATTGCAAACAGTTTTGTGCTATTGGAAATCAGTCAAAAGTGTTATTTTGAGTTCCTTCTTTTGACCACCTAGCTACTCCATTCTGAAACAAATGCACAACAGCTCTGCTGTTACTTAGTGTGTTACGAAAGGATGTTGATAAATGATTCCTCAGATTTAAGCCTCCAGCAAGATGCCCAGCATAACATCCTATCCTCAACCAAGTCCTCATCTCTTATTGTAAAGCTATGCTCAAATGATTTTCCTGAGAACTGATTCAAACAAAATGCCAGCAGCTTCAAATCTGCTCAGTGTTAAATTCCTGGCCCTCCAGGTGGTTTACCTTGTTTCCAAATCCACTTACATTTTTTGGCATGTTACTTAGTAACTCCTGTCCACCCACAGAATGGCAGATGCTTCATCCATCGTGGGAGCAAGTAGAGCAGTACCATCCCAAGAGGGAAAATGTTCAGCTATTCAGGATTCACAAGGGCCCTACCTCCTTCTTTTACTAGTAGGCACCTGCAGGTCATAGCCTCTGGAATTGGCAATTCACTGGCCTAGAAAAATATACCCAAGAGCATAAGCAATGTTAATTTTAAGGTAGTTGGCATCTTACATCTGAGGGCAGAATGTTGCCTTTTGGGATTCTAATCCGTCTTGGTCAGCATTCGATTTTCATTTCAAGTAGGGACCCAAATAATCTTCACTTGAGTATTTCTTGTATCTTAGGGACATTGGAAGTCTATATAAATCACCTCAATGAATTCTTACATTACTCTGTTGTAGCTTTTATATGCATTTTACAGATGTGAACTCAGAATCAGAGATACAAAATGCTGCTTTGAGTAACACGATTAGTAAGAAGCAAGGATTCAAACTCAGATTTGCCTAAATCCAAAGTTCATGCTCCAAATCCGCTCACAAAGGAGAGTTTTATTAAGTACACTTAAATTAAAAGAGTTTCAAATGAAACAATATAATCCTGCTCTGGTTTGAATAAAAAATCCTCGCTTCTCCATCATCTTCTTATCTAAATCCATGGGGTACAATCACAGGTTACCGAGATCACTGTATTTATTGTTGAATAAACAAAGGTGGTTCAAACTGGAAAACAATTCAGAATCTGCTATGCTTATTAGTATCCAGTCCACCAAGCATAAATAGTATCCAATTATGTTTTAAAATGCATTCATTTATTTTCTTTGTCTTCTGTTTTCTTGTTTAAATAAGGAAATTATATAAATCATTAAACACCAGAGCAATACAATCAACAAATTCTTAATATGTTCCTTCATCAGGGGTTATATGATCAGAGGAAGAGAAGAATATTACTGTAGCCAAGAATTGTGGTTGTTATATTTTAAAGGAAGGTTGTTGGTATATCTGTATTTGCAAGTAAGGTATATATATTTTGTTGTGTTTGTGTAGCAGGGGGAACAGGCTGAAGTTCAACTGCCTGTTTGCAACTCTCAGTCCTTCTACTCTTCCTGGAGTAAGGTTTGTGATTAACTCCAGGAGCCCTATTCCCCACCTTTTAGTGGGGATAGTCTCTCTTTTGCAGGAAGGAAAGTATCAGCAGAAATGTGACTTGTAGTAGATGCTTAGTATATTGCTAGTTACCATTGTTTCTAACAGGCTAAAAGGTGGATTCAAGGAAAAAAAATAACTCAAACTAAAAAAAGCAAAAACCCATTTTAAATCCCTATCAAATAGTTTCTCTGATTCATAGATAGACCAACCTGCCTGTCTCTATTAAATAAATTTAATGTGCAGAGGAATTAATTCATGAAGTTTTCATGGTCCATTATCAACAATGTTCATGAACTCCCATAGCAAACGGTACCTCTTTATACCTGACTCAGAATTGTCAACGTCCATGGAGTCAGGAGCAGAGCAGATATAAATTACTGTTTGTCTCTCTTCATTTTTGCACTTAAACATTAAGACACTAGCCATCAATAGGACAAACTTTCCGTAATTTGGCGTCACTTATGCTGCTAATATTGTAATATTTAATTACAAGATCAAGATTTTAATACAAATAAATGAATCCGCCAATTTCAAACTCCAATAGCTATCAAAAATTTAAAAACAATATTGTTTGAAAGATCAGATTTTTAGTTAAGGAGAATCAGGCAACATGGTGAGATTAGGATACATATGTATATATTCCCACATAGAACATATACATTATTTGAATGTATTTAAATATATACAAAATATTTTAAATTTATCAACAGAATACAATATAATTTAAATTTATACATATGTACCTTTAAACACTAGAATGTATTCATATAAGTATTTACATATACAAACACATACATATGTATACATTAAGATAACATATCCACTCTATCTTAACTACTAGAATCACATTCTAAAAAAAAGAGATTTTATTCACATCCTCACATTTAAATAAGGCCAAATGTATAGCTTCAAGTTTCCAGAAAAATAAGTTTTTGATGAATTCCTATTGATTTTTTCCAAATTTAGAATCCTCAAAATTTTTTGTAACTTTGCAGTTATCTTTAGAACCTCTCTATGATGTCATGCAAAGAAAGATTTTGCATTTTCTCCCCTGATAATTTGGCTTTCCATTAAAGAAAATTGACAAAGCCATTTATTGAGTTGTCATTTAATTTTTTCAGAAATTGTTCATTAAGTGACAAATCCATTTCAAAAAAATAATTCAACATGTTTAGGTGAATGAGGGAGAGGTGTAGAAAGAAGCATGAACTGTATGTTAGGGTCTTCCTGTCAATTCCTTCTCCTAGATACATCTCAGAGAGAAGTTGGCATATACACTAAACAGGGAAGAATGGTTGATCCATCTCTATCAATCACCAAAGTGCTCTTGCATGTGCACATCTAAAGACCAACAATGCAGCTCGATATTCTATGTGTGAGCAGTGTTGGACAAGTCAGTCTGGTGGAAAGGGTTCCCAGGGTTTGGTCTCCAAGCAGAGCTTGTTGATCAAGCACTGACTGTCCCTTTAAATTATCTGTTTACTAAGTTGGCTTAAGATGCCCCTCCCATACACACCTTCATAAATTCTCACATTCTTATAGAAGGCACATAGGCACAATGTCTGAAACAAAACATAATATTTCACAGAAACACACACTAGTTGAGAAAGATCAGGGGAGGTCAAAGCATGGAAGAAAAAGGACAGACAAAAAAGATCCACCTCTTTAGATGTAGATGGATATAGATCACGAATGTTCACCTATACAGTATTTTCCTTTCTCTCACCTACCCTCAGATTGTCCATAGTCATGTAAAGTAGGCCAGCATCCAGTTCTGTTGATTAGAAAATAGCACTAGCATGCTCATGTTACTGCCTGGTCCTTATCCATCCGTTGTTCTTGGTTTCACCATCTGTTATGGAATTCTCACCCTCTCTTACTGTACCTTGCCATGGAAGAAGGAAGACTGGACAAACTGTAACTGAACATTGCAAAATCAAAATCACTTCTGGGGAAAAATTATAGCCTTAGAGTCAACTGACAAGTTGGAAACTTCATACTTCACCTGTATGCACATCTGTGCACAGTCTCATCGTACATCTTTCCATGCATCTATCTTCCCTCTGTGGGAGAGATGTCCACATCTACATTTAAAGTCTCCTAATTTATGCATGCCAAAAAGAGCCTAGCAGATGCTTGATACTCTAAATTACAATCAGATAAGACAGGATGTTAGAGGTCTATGATTCTCTGAGATAGTTTTTTAAGTGCATCCCTCTTCCCACCCAAAAAGTGCCTATGATGTTCAGAGTTTAGTTCAAAATAACTCCCAGCCAAATTCTTAGGACTCCTCTGTTCTAGATAATACTTTTTGGTGAGGGCAAAATTTCTGGAAAAAATATCAAACACTAAATCAAAGAATTATTTTTAAGCAAGTGTAGGATATGAGATGCAGTAGCATAATTCAGGATCTACCATGGCAGCAATGGCTCCCTTTGTTTACAGGCAGTGGGAAAAACACCTCTCCCACATGAACAATTGCAATCCATTAGAAATGTGAAACACATTATTCCACTCTGCTCACCTTTTTTATTTGGGCTTTCTCCTTTTATTAGTATCACATAGTCATTGGACTATACATTAGTTAAGTTTATTTCCAACTAACATTAAGGAAAACAAAACTGGAAGTCCTAGTTAGCAGTCAGGAACGTGTTACCATGTTTGTGCTTTTCTTAATATCAATTGCTGTGTGTGACAATGAACTTAATAAATTTATTAAAGATTGTTATTCTTTGAACTTTTGACTCCTTAAGGTTTCTGCCAAGACCTGGAATCTTTCCATCTAGCTAGGGCCCAGTAGACACCTGGAACTTTAGATGGGCCTAGAGTTTTGTTTTTTTCTTTAGAGTCAACAACTCCCTCAGGCTCTTCCTCTACCCTCTCTGGTCTAGTACTAGGACTCTGAGCTAATTGTCTTCAATGATCCTGTTTGGGTAACTATCTTAGTCTATAACCAGTGGAGAAGATAAGATCTCCACTGAGCATTTAGTTATCAAAAACTGCTGACTTATTAGGCTTGCTCTCTATATTGTATATAAACCTCAAAAGAAAGCAAGCTGGTGTCCTCTGGGTATCTTCACCAGGTGTTCCACATGCACCTACCTTTAACAACCATAAGAACGCTTATTGTTTTGGACTGCATATAACTCCTCCCATTTAAAGTTTACACAATGGTTCTCAAACTGAGGTCCCAATGAGTAGCCCCAGAATCAGTCCACCTGGGATTTTATTAGAAATGCAAATTTTCATCATGCCCCAGACCTGCAAGGTCAGAAGTTCTGCAGGTGGGGCCCAGCAAGCTGTGTCTTAACAAACCCTGTGGGACATTTTGATGCATGCTCATTTTTGAGAATCTCTCCTTCATAGATCACATGGGTCAGCATCCTCATTATATTCACTTTTCAAAGGAGTGAAAGAGAGCTTCCTAGGATTTAGTCATCTATTGGAGTCACAGAAACTCTGCTAGACTTCAAAGCTGAGAAATATATGGAAGAAAATAATAACAAAAGGAAACACAATTTGTACCACAGTTAAAAACTCAGTGAATAAAGGATAGTTTGGAAAGATCTTCTCCTCTCAGTCATTACATCAAACACAATTCAATACATTTATATTTAAAAAACCAACAAGCACTAATGCTTCTATATGTTGAATCTGAAATATTAACTCTGATTTCTCCTAATCTGAGGTGGGTGTCTCCAAAAGCTAACAGGTTTATACATATTGCAAATACAATTATAAGTCAAGTTTCCTGTGAATCACTAAGTACCTTAACAATAAGATTAATTTAATAGCAGTGGATTTAGGAGAATTAATTTTAAGCAGATCATCCTTCTTACTTTGATATCAGCTGCTGGATCCTATCCCATTACAATGCAACCAGTTTATAGGGGACTACAAAACATCTGCTCTCTCCTAGAAAGTGTCCATATGAATATTAATCTGAAGAATGCATGTTGACTCCCTGTCCATGGGATGTGTTTAAATGCCACATGTGAAAATGTATTTTCTCCTTAAAAGGGATAGACCCCTTGTGGGGAAGTTCTCTGAACCTCTCAGCAAATTCTCACATTAAGAAGGAGAAACAGATGGGTCTCAGTGAGGAAGTTTCTAGGGCTAAGTGTGGAACCAGAGGGCTGGAGGGAAGCATGCTGACGCTGGGGCAAAGACCAGCTGTTGCTTTCCCAGTGCTCATTGGCCGGTTGTTCCCTCTTTCTTCTTTCTGTGGTGCTTTATCTAGCAATAAGGGCATTTAAGGTCAGCCAAAGAACTGAGGACAGAACCACTGGGGCAACTCAAGGAGAACCCTGAACTTTGAAGGTCATTATTTGATTGTCTTAAACTGGATTCATAGGGAAGTCCAGACTTCATTTCCATGCATTTCCCACTATTCTCACAGAATGGTACATAAACAAAGGAGTCTAAGCAAGGAAGTATAGAAGAATTTATGCAATGGATCTGGAAGAGTCTAGATCGATACCTTCCATGAATGGGAAGAAATTTTAATATAGAGCGCACACGTTACATTTTCAAGGTCAGTGAAGCAACTGATAGTGCAACTGGAAGCAGGCCTTAATCAAAAGCCTCCATGTTTCCCTCTGATCCTATTTTTTTTTTTTTTTCACATGGTCATAAATTACTTTTGTATCAGTGGACTCCATTAAATGTGAAGCAAGATCCTGGGCATGCTAAGTTCTTAATTGAGCTTTTAATAATGCCCAACTATTTATTAATCTCTCCATTAAAACTTAAATGTGTGAAAGAACAAATGGGAGAGTTTTACCAAATCATAGCAAATATATTGATAGCACATTCCTATATGCAGTCTCTGTTATTTAACAACAAAATATTAAAACAAAATGGCTAACAAATGACACTTCGGACTTGGTTTATATCTAAAGAAGACAGTACTGGTAGTATACACTCTGTCAAGTCTCCCTCTTTTGATGTATTTTGTATCACAGGTCAGGGAAATCTTGTATCTGAATTTCTTGTTTCTTTCTGTTTCAACTGCAATTCCATATCTTCCTGTAAGGTTTCTTATACTATTTTTCTTGCTGTGAATGTTCCTCCCTTTCTACTATTTTATTTCCTATATTCTTACACTTATTGAATTTTATTAGGCATGAAAAGCACTCTGTAACTGCTGCAAAGCCAAAGTAACTTAAACATGTCCATGCCCATTAGACTTATCTAAGTCCCTGCCATTCATGTACTCCCAGGCATACCCTGTCCAACAGCTTTGCACATGTGAAATGCCCTCAACACTATTCACATAAGCAAATGCTGTGTTGAAGTGCTATTTATTTGTCTCATTAATCATTCCATGCATTCTTGGGAGGAAGAGACCACATCTTAAGCCCCTTAGTATGCCCAGGCACCTAGAGCAGTGCTTGGCATATAATGAGAGCTTAAAAGATATATTGTTGATGGTAATGAGATTCTCGCTCTCAATTGTTTTCTGAAATTGGTAGGCTTAAAATACTATATCAAGCAGTGATCAATACTCAGGATGTTCTAAGCCAAATTGGCAGAATAAATGTGTATAAATCACAAGATAGGAGAGCCTCTCCCAGAGAATTTGGAAGTCACTCAAGGATGAAATCGGGGAACTGATGACTAAAATGTATAATCCATCCTTTCAATTGACCTCTGTGTGGGGAAAATGCTGGATAATGAATGCAAGTCCTCTGTGTTGACAGACTACAGAGAGCTACAGGAGATCAAAGGCCATCATATAGCACAGGCCAGAAGATTCCGTGGTATAGGACTTGATGGCTCTTGTTTGGGAAAAGCAATTGAACATTAATAAAATACAAGATATTCAGAGGGAAGTGAGACACTAGTGTAGAGTTAGAAATCAGCTATATGGAGAGCTGCTGAGTGTGGGGACACTAGGTTGGAGGGGAACTACTTTATTGGCAGTAGAGGAATTGTGGCAGAGAAAGGAAGGGATAAACATTTATAGTTCTTAAATGAAGCAAAAAAACATTTTGTAGGAGATTATGGAGACATTTTGTGTCCCACATTATATGAAAAACCAACTGGGGCTCCATATGCAAACACTGGATGAAGATGTATTTTTATCTTTATGTTCTCTAGTCTTAATGATCTGTTTTACAAAATCATCAAAAGTCATGTTAGGTCAGAAAACTGCTTGCCAGTCCATTTCTAATAGTAATGACTCACACCACCACTGGATTTGAATCATTAAGAGAAAAGTTTGAAATAGCTGGCTAGCATATGCCTTCTTAGGGATACATTCTAGGAATCTCTTTGCTGCCCAGGTCTTCCCATGAAGGTCAACAAGTCAGTTTAGTCCAAGGCAGCCTCAGGTTCCATTTTGGCTTAGATTAGCAGACTATTTCCCCATTGGGCAGAATGTGTTCTGAATCTCAGTTCAGATTGTACCAGCTCCTTATAAGAGAATATGGGTCGACAATTGTCATGTTTTCAACAATGAATGATATATTATCTAGTAATTTAATTGCTTAGGCTTTATGGACAGAGAGCTGGGCTGTAAATTGGCCCAATCACTTTACTACTTATGAGATATGGGCTGAGTTCTTCACCTCTTGGAACTCATTTCTTCTTTAAAATTGGATAGCAACTCATTAGGATCCACATGAGAGAATAAACTTAACTAATATCCTTCATTATCTTAGCAGAGTATCTACCTATATTGTCAGATAAAAGTAACTGTGCAATGAATTCAGAATCTAGGACATACTCAAAGAAGCAAAAGAACTGACTATGAACATTAAGTATTGAATTCTGAAATGCTATCATTTTTCTATAGGTACCAACCTTGAACAATGCCTTGTTTCAGTCATGGACACAACTCTTCAAGTTCTTTTCCTTCCCTAGTGGTCCCATGTCACTATGATCATTGCATCTCTCACAAGTGATTCTCCATGTTATCACACAGGGAAGATTAGAACTGTACTATATTGGAAATTGGGCCTGCATCAAGCAGACACTGCTTGAAAGTCACTAATTAAATGGAGACTAGGAAGACATAAGTGGATTATGTCAATAAAACAGAATCAGCTAATATCTCATGATCAATTCAGAGAAATTTACCAGCTTGAAACCCTAAAGAGGCTCATCAGATTATATTTACAAAAGTCAAATAAACTAAGTTATTCTGCAAACATGGACTAACTTCATCACTGATATATGAGATTGTACTTAGAAAGAGAAGGCAAATTACAAGATAAAAGGGAAGTTTAAAAACCCAGGTTTCTTGCAATTTGCCTTTCAGTATTTGTTTTGTGTTATGTTTGTGAATACAATGAAGAAAGCAAGTATCAAATTTATCAAAGGTTTTAGATGACGTTTAAGACTGTAAATAGAATTGAGTTGAAACTTACATTTCAGAAACATTTTATATGTTTTGATACATATGCAAAAGGAGGCTGGAAGGTGAATATAATATTATTATACCTCAGTAAAGACCTGAAGGCTAAGTTGATTGAGAAGGGGATCTGCACATCAATAATAAAAAATTTGTAGTGTAAACTACTCTTTGGTATTTCCCCTTTGGTTTCTCATGGTGAAGTTCCTGGGTATAAAAAGGAAGAAGACTGTGATACAGATACAACTTCCATGTGCAAGAAACATGGTGAAGGGTGACAGTGTCAAGGACTATGAGATAATAGTTCACTTGAGATGAGTAAAGCTCACTTAACATCTACTGGTAGAGTAGGCTCAAAAATCCTTGGATTTTCCTAACAGTTGCTTTTTCCAATTATACTAGGAACTTATTAAATATCTGTGAGTTATTAAATATCTGAATGGCATCCATCGGCCATCAGTCCCAAAAGGTTGTGGAATAATGAGCACCAGTAAGTAGTGTGAAAATAAATAAATAAATAAATAAAAACACAATGTTTTGACTCTTCATAAGACTTTTGTGTTCCTATATAACATACTTGGCATAGTAGATTTTCCCAGAAATTTTGAGGAAAGTTCATAGGAATGACAATTATAAGTGTCTCTGAAATTTTATAACAGATTAGAAAGAGACAGAGATATGTTAATCTGATATGAGAAAAGAAAAAACCTCCCAGTGGACTTACATAAAACCATGAGAAATGTGGATTATTATAAGAATCTGTAATTTAAGACTGATGAATATTGGAAAATAAAGTACTAACACACAGGGAGGGGAATGCATTTTCAGAACACCTCCCTTTGCATGTAGGATCCATATAGGGATTCATGAAGCATCCGGACACTTCTACACAAAGAACTTAGGAAGGCAAAGTTATTCATGGGTATAACAGGGACAGTAAGTGTTTCTTGTTACATATGTTTCAAAGTAAACAGAGACATGAAATGTGAATTTAATTAAGAGTTTTTCTTGTTCCAAATAAGTTTAGCCACATTACCAAATGCAGGATCAAATTGTTCCTCAGAGAGTTAGAATTTTAGTATTTGTTTTGCTTTAACATGTCTTCACACCAAGCAGGAAGAGATTTTAGGTCTGGAAATACTCTCAAAATCGTTGCTAAGTTTGTCCCTGTGACACCTTCACATTTGATTATTTAGTGAGGTAGGAACTCTGGCTTGTTCATAAATCATGGTACATCACTAAACAACTGCGTGTCAGCCTCATTCATGAACATTCCATTTAGTGCCAGATTAGAAACTCTACAAATTGAATTATTAAGGCTTGAAGATTTGCTACCATACGTAGGAAAGGTATCTTAAAGATTTCTGTTCTGAAATGAACTTTGTGAAAGAAACTAAACTTTTCAAGGACGGCAAATTGATGTCCCATCCACAAAATGTGTTGTTTTTGTACTATTTGATAAATCAGTTTTAAAAATCATTATAAACTCCATCACATCTGAAACTTGAGACTCTGCAAAAGATCAAGTGAAAATATGTGTTCAAGAGATTCTCTATCGTCTTGGTACACTGTCCTTAATTAAGTCATTAATTGATATTGATGTTTTTAGGTATTGACTTTTCTTTTTTCCTGAAAAGTTAAACAGAACCATTTAGACAGCTTTACCTAAACCTCTTGTTTGGCTGTTGCTTTTACTTTGCTTGTAAGGTTTAGCTTTTGTGAATCCATAGCCCTCTAGGTTGAAAATAAAAATAAAAGGTAGAAAGATAAAAAGAAAAATTGTAATCTCTTTTATGCAACAGCATAATCTGATGGAAGTATCAATGAGCATTAGTCACAAAGCAGATTTTACATATTTTTGTGAAGTGTTTCTAAAACATCCTCAGTCTTAATCAGATAGATACTCCTAACCAGTTTCAGACGATTTAAGCAACATTTACAACATATGTAAACCTTGTTACCTGTTAATGGTGTTTCCTTATTTAAAAAAAAAAAAAAATTAGGCGTATATGGATACAATAACTTTATTTTATTTGGTTATTTATTTTTTTATGTTGTGCTTAGGATGGAATCTAGTGCCTCACGAATCTTAGGCAAGCGCTTTACCACTAGCCACAACCCCAGCTCTATTTCCTTACTTTTACATTCGACACCGTGTGAATTAAACAGTGCAATTTAATATTATCCTTAAAGAGGAGGCCTGACAAGGGTAAAAATTAAGGTGAGAGAGGTTAATATTACATGTATATATAAACTTACACACATATATAATATATATATGAAAATTTAAAAATTACTAGGGTATAGGAGAAACAAAGTTCAACTCTAATTAAGAATAAATCTTAGTTTTGAATTATGATGCCACCAGTTCTGAGCTTGAATTAATCTCTGTGACCCCAAGTCTCTTGTTCATGGGGATATGAATAACAAATCACCAGAATTTATAGAATAAACATTCACACACACATGCACCCACACACTCACACACACATGCACCCACACATACACATACACACACCTTAGTGTGCAAACATGGCATGTTATTGGTGTAATGGTTGTTAGTTTTCCTAGTATAAGTGGACACCTGTTTTCCAGACACCGTGACTTACGGTGTTCCTGCCAAGTGGCACTGCACTTCAGTCTTTAAACTGGAGCTAGTGATAATCTCCTTGAATATGCTTCTCCCAGTGTTTGCAGCTGAGGAGCTGGTCCTAAAGCTGCCTGTTTCCTAAGTGCCCTGCAGGCATTGTGAACATCTGTGGGGAAGCTGCAACTGGAATTCTCTGCCTTGCTGCACACAGGGCCTTGTACCTCTCCTGTCCTGCTGCCAAGCACCCTGTACCTATTCAGAAATGTCAAAGCTCTTTGGGGAGTGAAGTAAGGGATGGGATAGTCTCCCTCTTCCACCCCCACTCCAATTCTAAGAGCCTTGGTCATCCCGTAGTACTAATAATCATCCCAAAATGAATCCCATATGTCCAGTTGAATCAGGTCCAGGGACTGTATGGAAGCATGAAAGAGAGACGTCTGCCTTTAAGGAGCTGAAATTATTTGGAAACATAAGTAACAAATGGGAACATGGAAGTGGACAAGACCTTGCATCAGCTGTCCCCAGGCCCAGAGAAATTGTCATCCCTTGAAATATATCCTGATCCAGAGGGTAAGCTGAAAGCAGGTCATTTGGTTCTGAAGAAAATGAAGCTTGGGGTTTTAAAAAAAGTTGAGATAAAATAACTCAAAAACTGCAACTCCATCTGAAAAACAACCGGTTCTGATTGAAAATGCCAGAGAAAATAAATAACCCACATCTATTTGTCCCTCTAAAGTCAACACAAAATCTTAAAATTGTTCCTCAAAATTGAAGGTTCATTTCTCAGTTCAAACTAAAAACAAAAACCAAACAAAGATTTGTAAAAATTTATGGTAACTTCAACACTGAAATTAAAAAAGGGGGGTCTTTAAAAACTATGAATATTACAATCTAATATTATTAGTGACAATAAAAAGATGACTATAGTAATGTTCTTAAGATTCTACTATGACTAATCCTAATTTTTAATTTACTACTGTGTACAATTAAAACCTAAGGTGGTGAGTAGGCAATTTGGACAAAAACAATGAATCCAAAACAGAAAGCGTTTTTTCAAAGAAGTGGAGTTGATAGAGAAATGTGTGCATGAAAACAACAGCAATTTAAAAGTTTAGCAGTCATTGATTTCAAAGGGAGGCAACTAGGGAGATTCTTATGTGCATTTAGAAAACAATGGTGATTTTTTTTTCCCCTGCAAACTCAAAGTAATATAGACTAACCCACTGTTTTATTCATGAGCAAGAGTTTCTAAAAGCAGGCGAGTTTTCTTTGTGCTCTCCTCTTTCCTTTCCTCTTAAAATCTGCTGACAACCTCATATCAATACTGAGGTTAAGAGTGTGAGGCTGAGAGAAGGGAGAAAAGTTCTACTTTGCAATTTGGAGCAAACACTCCTTCCCTCCTAAGCTAAAGATTGTTTATAATTCTAAAGTGTATATTTAGTTCATATTTCTAATCCTTTCAAGTGGTTTTCAAATCTTGAGTAGACTATTCATTACTGGGATTTAAAGTCAGATAGATCTAAAGAATCTTTTGCCAAAGTTCGCAATTGGGTAACTTTGACCAAGTGATATAGTTGAGTCAATTAGGTTGTTACAAGCAATATGGTAGATAAAAAACAAACAACATATAAATAGTAAACTACTGCAATCTCATTAACAATCAGACATTGTTGGTGTATTTTCTGTCTTTTAGAGATAAAGGGACTGAGACTCAGGCAGTAGATTACCCAGGTTGCCAGAAATGGAGGAACACAGTAAACTGCACAACAGACACCCAGTTTCCCCAGGAACGACTCAGCCATGCTGGAGACACGACTGATTCATGACCTATTTCTAAATGAACACTCAACAATTTTTAAAACACAACAATCTGGGTGTATGAAAATGACAAAAGCACCCACTGGTTACCATCAACACATCTCAGTTTTATTCACTGGGAGAGAAAACAATGCCCTACCCAGATGCTGTCTTCTTGCTTGTACTGTTTCCAGTTGCGTCCTGTGTCACTGAACATCAGGCTATAACTTGTCACCCAGTCAGAGCTTCCATATCTTCCCTGTGTGGCAACTGCTGTAATCTCCACTCTATTTCCCAAATCCATCTGGAGCCACTGTTGAGCATTAGAATCTGCTGGGGACCAGCCACCAGTTCCTGGAACAGGATCAGAGAGAGATTGTAGTCATGTCTCACATACCTACAACTTTCAACTGTCAAAGATCCATAAAACAGTGTTTAATTAAGATGTCATCACCTCAACATATGCCCTCCCCTTCCCTGTCTCTGTACTTATCCCCCTGCTACTTTTACACAAATTTTCATTCTATAGCTTATGGCTTAAGACTCATTTTGAATGTAGTATCTGCCATACTTCTTCTTGTCTTCCTCCAGTCATCATGGCTTCCATCAAATAAATTCCTAGAGGAATTCGTTCTATTTCTTTCTTAAAACTCTACCCTAACACAAATTAGCCCTGTGTCCTCGCTCTCTTACTGGTATCTCTTTCCTTTGTTCTCTCCTTCCTTTCTTTTCTCATTCCTTTCCCTCTTCAAATGTGTTCCATCAACCAGGCACAGACCAGATATATGTACCTGGTATACAAAGATAAAGGACACTGACCAAGCCTTTGAGGGGCATCATTAATTCATATGACATTTGTTTATCGAGTAACAGGATCATACTGAGTGGTGCAGGGGAGAGAGGGAGAGGAATTGTGAAAACAAAAATGTGTAATACTGTGAAAGAAACCATCATGAGAGGTAAATATAAGTTATCGTAGGAACCCAGCACACAGAATGCCTCAGGAGATGATCAGAAAGGCCATCAAAACATACTTATAGTGGAGCTAAAACCTGGGGTAAGGAAAGACACATCCAGGAATAAAGGGGACAATTGGATAAGCATCAACCAGGCCAGAGGGAACAACACACACAAACTTCAGAGATGGGAGAGAGCCTGACAGCCTGGAAACCACATGCATTTCAGCGTGCTTGACACACAGGAGCATTCTAACATCTCTAAAAGGCTTTTGGTCCCAAAATTTCATTATTCTTCACACTTGAACTTTATAGAAGACCAATATTCACTTTCATGAAATTGGAAGACTTGTGATCTTAAGTTTTCTGTTTCCACTTTATATGGGCCAAAAGAAGTTAATACGTACTTCTACTGACTACAGAGTTCCCACTCTGACGCCTGAGGGAAAGCTATTACAGATTTTTATACCACAGATAGGGATGGCCCCAAACCATCCCTTTCTTAAAACTCTACCCTAAACGAATTAGCCCTGTGTCCTCGCACAGGACATTAGGGTAAAAAGATCACTAAAATTTTAATTTCAAGGAATCATTTCTAAACTAATTTGTCTTTGAAACTTTGTCATTGGAAATAATTTTAATGATGGTCTGGTCTACTTTCCCTTGATCAACTGGGGGAGGAGTCACTTGAGTCTCTCCTTGGCAACTGAGTGATTTTCTGAATCCTGTGCCCACAGTATAGTCTCTTGGTGGGTAGGGTTGGACATACAGACACAGGAGAGAGAAGACATATGGTAGAGCTTATTCTGACCATAAGTCGAATACTACAAGGTGTGGTCGACTTTCTTCCAGTAAATAACTAGCTCTCAGGAATCTAATTTGATAAAATATATTTTGTTTTTGTTTTTCCCATCGTCCCTGAAAATATTTAAATACTGGAAAAGCAAAAGAACCTACTGTAGAATGTGTTTTGTCAAGTGCCTTGGAAGAAATGTACGTGGTGGCAGATATTGCTGATATTCTAATATTTACTTTTTTTCTTTCTTTAGAAATAGGACTGTATTGGGTGCATGGCTTAAAGTTATTTTTCACTTTCTCATATTAATAGGATTACAACCATGAGGCCAACTTCTCTCAAATAAAAATGTGAGTGGGAATAAGATGTGGCACTTAGATGCAGCCTGCTTCTTCGCACTTGCCCTCCCCCTCCACTGTTGGATGCAACTCACAAGGTCCTAGTTGTTTGCAGGATGAAAGGAAAGAAAGAACCTGGATCCCTGTACTGGCACATGGAGAAAAGTTTCTGTGAACTTAGACGCACCTGCTGACCTACACGATGGATAAGAACTGAACACTTACTGTGTTAAAGCCATTGCACATTGAAATTTATTTGATACTGCAGATTAGCCTCTTTTGATACCTACCTAGTATCCAAAGGAGTAAATATCATTATCCGCACTACACAGTTCAAGAAATTTAGAACCAACAAGTTCAGAACACCTGACTACTAGAATTAAAACACAGGGGAAATTCAACTATTTGGAATCACTCAGCAACCAGAAAAACAAAACAAAACAGAACACTGGGAGGAAGTATTTGAACTAGCTTCTAAAGTACCAGCTACAAAAGTATATGTTTAGCACCAACTTTGTCTTCCCCAATATTTTACAAATCCAATTCCCTCTAACTTCCCCTAACTTAAAATTGACAGAAAGGAAAATATTTTATATTTCCAAGGAATCCAAAATTATTCTTTCTACTCAACTTGCTGCCAGTTTTAGAAGTTTCTTTAGTTTTACTATGCTTTTGTGTATAGGGAGGCGAAGTTGTTTAAACACATTATCTTAGCAATATTAAAATATTACAGAGAATGAATTTATAGTGATTTCTCCTGAGTAGTTAAAATATTAAAGATTTTGTACTTTCATGCTTTTGCATGTAATGTTTTCTTCTAGCATGTCTCTTTTAGATAAACTGATAATCTTATTACTCACATGAGATTTATTGCATAAGAAAGATTCATAAAAAGTAAACATAAAAAAATGTACAGAAATTTGAGACTTGATGGTAAAAATATGGAACTCATCATTTTGAGTGATTGTCATTATTTTCAAATTAAAAATCCTCAAGCTGTAACTATTTATCTTTTACTTCCACTTGACTAAAACTGGACTTCTTAGGCATGCTTTAGGATTTTTTATTTATTTGAATAAGAATTTATGTTAAGGATGGAAAAGAGAAAGTGACATAATTTTCCCCAGAAAAGCAATAAAGTCACAAAAAATGGACCCAATCTAAACCAAAACAAAATAAAACAAAAAATAGAGGAAGATTTACTACCAAAAAGATTTGTTCAAATTAAATCTAAAGAAAATCACATCTCCTTTTTGCCCAGAGGGGAAAAGAATCCTTAGCTTATTAATCCTCCTGAAATTAACCAGAGTGGATAGTTGCTGTTAGCATTCATTAACACATCATGTTAAGAATGTTCTGGACCCAAGAGCTTCAGCTTAAGCGCTTAGGATGAAGGGCTGCTCCCTAGGTGATAATTGCCAAGGACTCTCTCCCTCCTGTTGAAGATGCTCCCTGCATTACAGCTAATAGGAGAAATACCCAGGGTTGCTGTGGTTGCTATGGCAAACATTTTGTTCCTTCCACCAAACAATAACTGTGTTTTCACAAATGACCAGAGTGGCCTGAAGATACTATT
The DNA here is from genome assembly GCF_902686455.1 of Sciurus vulgaris. Classification (NCBI taxonomy): domain Eukaryota; kingdom Metazoa; phylum Chordata; class Mammalia; order Rodentia; family Sciuridae; genus Sciurus; species Sciurus vulgaris. The sequence continues at coordinate 77,287,010 of NC_136463.1, forward strand.
TGTAGTTTCTTTAAAGACACACCACATGCATAGTAGCTTCCTGTTTTGAGTTATTTCTAAATTGGGGTTGAAACACATATACAAAAAAAATGTGTATTTGGCTAGTTGAAGATGTTAACAAAGGCAAGTGTTGTCTGTAATTGCATTTGAAGTCTCCATGATTATTAAGTAAAAACATTTCCAAAAATCCTGCATTACTGCATTTTGATTCATTGTACACAAAAGGAATATTAAAATTTTAAACCAGCTTACACCTGAAACTTGTAGCATTCAAATCTGATAATAGATTCAGCATATTTTGTGTAGAAGATCATATATCTTTGTTACTATTCATTAATCAATATTTAAGTTATATAATATATATATACTTATATTTAATTATGCCCAGTTACTATATGTTTCATAACTGATCTCAGTTCATCTTTCCCACCAATCTACAGATTAGGTGCTATTACTTCCTAGCTCTTTTTATATGAGACTAAGTTTGATGAGGTTAAGCATCTTCCTCCAAATCACCAAGTTTTCAAAAAGAAACTGTTTTGAATGTGCGTGACACATTCAAATCATAGAAATTCCTAAAACTTCCTCCCCATCAATGTTTTCCCAAAGTGCCAGAAATAAACAATGAGTGTCCCTAGGAAAAAAAAAAAAAAAAAAGCATGGAATGTAAATTTAAATTTGAAAGAAAAATCATCTTACCTTAGATTTCTATTGCATTCAGAATTTTTCAATAGTTTCTCAAACACGATTAAGGATGACTTGGAGGCTATGTCTTAGTTTATTTCTAGTTCACCCTAAGCTTCATCATCTATGCACTGAACAATTTGACTCTTTGGGGGAGAGTTGGAATAAGATGCTGGAAATAAAGTCAGGAGACCAAGTACAAGAACCAGTTCTGCTCCTGAGGTTACTATATTAGATTAGCTGTTCTCATATCTGTTCAATAGCATAGAGAGAATGGTTGGGAAGTTTTTCTAAGATAATGCAACCAGTAAGTGGCCAAGCAGGAGATTCAAACCCAGGAAACTCAATCCAGAACTGAAGCTTTGACTCTGCTAAAAAGTACCTCTTAACAGCAGTAACAGTTCCTTGTCATGCTCATCCACCCTTTCCCTCTTAACAGCAATTCTCACTAGAGTTGTAATTCACACTTCATATTGTTTTCCATATCTCTCTGGATTCTTATGGTAGGCAGCAATAATAATTTTAATTTCCTTTTATAAGTGCCAACTAGAAAGCCCAAGTCATATGACTGGAGAGCACTCCAACCCAATTCTTCTGATTTCTAGTTTGTAAGCATTTAATAGGGACTAGTTTTACACAAACAGGGAAGACTCTCATGGTGAATTCTAAGCAAGTTTTAAAGTAAACCAAGAAACGTAAGTCTCCAGACTCCTGACCAATCCACCACTCAGTATTCTATTCCACGTGCTTATTGCCAAACCTGATTTCCAAACTTCATATGCCATGGTAGGCTCTTGGCAACAGAATAACTTGTAAAAATTGCACAAATTCCTCAGTTTCTACACTTACTTCCACTTCTAGCTCAGAAGAAGAAATGAGAATTGATTGATTACACACTGGAAACAGGCACCAAATGGATTATACACAGGTCTTTCCTAAAAGATATTTCAAAACTACCATTCAAAAAGAGTCCATTTAGCACAAGACCAGATGGAGCTGAAATAGTCCCACACAACATATAGCAATTTCCTACAAAATCTGTTTTGAGAAATGGCTTGGCCTTTTTTTTTTCCAATTCCTAAAATAATCCCCATAAGGAACAAGTGTCCCTTTCACATGCTTTTGCGCCCATTTTACAAAATGCCCTATGAACTACAAGCATATTCTCACAAATTAATGAGAAGCCAGCTTGTAGGACCAGTTACATCTTTAGTTATGAAACAGTTGGTGCTCCTGTATACTAAGCTGTGAGATTTCTAAGAAGAAAAGCTACCCAGTAATAGTAATGAATAAAAGCAGGGAGGTTGTCCCATAAATATTTAATATTTTATGGTGTATGTAAGAGTAATGCCATTTACATATGTGCTCATAGTGTTGGGGAGGGCTTCCTGCTTCTCCCTTAGATTGTTTCCAACCATTTGTCACATGATCTTTGTCTGGGCAAGGATCTTAGAGACTGCAAAGCTGTTGGCTAGAACATGTAGCATCAGTCTTCTGCTATTGGGCAGTGCTATGGAATTGGATGCTGCAGCCTGGCACTGGTAAGGGATCCTACACTTCCATCCACATATTAATTTAAAGACTAAGGAGTTTTAAAAGGAAAAGAAAGTTGGATCTTGATCAAATACCCCATGGGATTCAACAAAGATAAAGATTGTAAGAAAACTGGGGTGACCATATTGAAGTCAGTTGCAGGAAGAACATAGGGGTTCCTAAGAGGAGATACATGTAAGGGAAGGAAAAGTTTGGGTCTGAATCAGACCCAGTTATCATTGTTGAGGGTTAGGAGGAGTGGTTTTTTGCATGACTTGGTTTTAAATTCCATGGACGTCAATTAGGAGACAAAGATTTGAATGCTTGTAGTGCATTTGGAAAATGACCCCAGAAAGCCAGGTGAGAGTGAGAGAGATGAGACATAGAGGAGACAAAGGGCAACCCATGAAACATCATCAAGTTCCCATGCCTGTGGGTAAGCATACTCCCACCAGTGTAGGATGCTGCAGCTTTTAAACATCCACTCTCGTTGGGTAGTGACAGAGGCCTGCTGGAGAAACAGTGTTGAAAGCACAGAGAAAAAGACCTTGACCAGAAAGGGGAAGATGGAACCACTGGGTTGGAAGTGGTTCTGCTAACATGTTCTTGGGGTTCCACCTAGGCCACCCCTAACAGGTGGTTTCAATTCCCAGGTATTGGTGCTGACAACCCAAGCCCTACCCTCCTCAAAGGCCCTTGGTCGAAAAGAAGACTTCTTGCATTTTTATCCCCATTGCAACCATTCTCAGACCAATAAAAGGTTCAAAACATCAGTCCTGTAGTCTTAAGTCATGACTGACTTCATTTTCTAGTCTGTGGTTTAGAACTTCCTTTTGGCATCTGGAAGAAACTAGATTTCCGCAGAGACTACATTCTTGCCAGATATCCCCACCTCTGCTGTTTTCCTCACACCTGTTCTCTGTGGAACAACCTCTACAAATTACTTCAAGAAGACTTTTCATCTCCATTCAGCTTTGAAAGAAAACAGTTCAGTTTTTAAGATGCTGGCTTTGGAATGATGTGGTAAAGTCTGAAGGCTATGGTCACCAGCAGCCTCTGTGACAATGTGTGTACTTGGTTGCTCACCTGTTTGCATCTATAATGAGAAAGCAATAGTGCTCTTGACTTTTTATTTTGTAATCTTTGTGATACTGAAAATTGAATCAAGGGTCCTTGTGCAGGTTGGGCAAGCACTCTAACACTGACCTAAACTGCCCTCCAAAAAGCTATGTTGTTTTGAAGGATGCTCATGATTCAGGCTATTTGGCAGTGAAGTCCTCCAAAGAGGACCTTCCTTTTGAAGATTGGAGCCACCAAGGTCCTGATGGATCAGGAAAGGACAACTGGGGTTCAGAAGGTTTGGAATTTAGTTCCAAGGAAGAATATCTCACAGTTATGCCCTCACAGATTTAAGATTGATTCATATGTGAATAAAAATATCCAGGATTTTTAAAAACTTAGGTGAGAGGGTCAAGTATATAAAAACCAAATATTTTAGAGTTGGTTGTTCAAAATGGTAGACAATATTTAAATTTAAGCTAAACAATTTAAATTAAACAAAAATTTGATACCTCAGGCACATCAGCCACGTTCCAGGTTTCAATAGCTGTGTGATGAGTATCTATTTCGTTTGATGACACAGTTAGTGACTCTTTCCTCACAGAAATTTCTACTGAGCAATGTTTCTCTAGGAGTTCTCTTATAAAATGGGTGGAAGCTTAGCTCTACTTTAATTTGTCAAATCAATACACTCTTAACTGTATCTATCTCCTGCTCAGGCCTAAGGGATTTTTAGTGGATTTTAGTGGCTTATCTATACCTTATTTAATGGATTTACAATTATTGAGTTCCATCCATGAGTAAAATCTTGCAGAAGATTTAACAACAAAGTAAGATAGGCTTCCTGTTTTTAGGCATATAGAGAAAAAATCACTCTCGAATATCTTTGAAGGGAAAATGGAGAAGTGGAATTGGAAGTCATTTGAAACTGCAGCGATCAAATTGTTCGAATTGCCACTTAAAGCCTTTCTTTCATGAGCAGCATACTTTGTAAACAGTTGAACATAATACATTTAACTTAGTTTCTTGAAGCAATTGTGTTTGAAAGGCAGGGCCCAGTCTAGTCAAGTGTTTGAGTTAAAAGGGTCACTTCCTTCCTTTTGGAACTTCCTTTTGGGCAAGTTTTTTATCTACTTCTGTGAAAATAATGTGTTGGGTGTCTATCCTACCAAGGATCAAGTAAGAGTACTCACCAATGTCATCACTATGGATACAAAAAGATTAAGCATAAATGTGTTTAATTGTATTATACCAAAATCTTTCTTTTGGGTACACTTTTTTAATGCAGAAGAGAAACTCTGTCATTAGTAAAAACCTCCATCAGAAAGTTAATCTTTTGGTTTGAAGATGTGTAATATAACGCATCGAAGTGGGTGCAGGGCAGGGCAGGGGATACAGTTGAAGAGAGAATGGAATGCAAATCAAAGTTGTCCCACTAAAGTCATGTTACAAACAATGCTGTGCAGAGAGGAAAAGGTGAAAGACAAGAAAAAGGGAGAAAATGCATATTGATAGACATGGTATATAAATATTATGGTCTATAAATATAATTATTCTCTCATCCCCTGTGAGATGGTAAGACAGTCATGGTACTTCCATGCCCCTTGATAACTGACTCCTTCCAGGAGTAGAAATACAATAAAATTATAAATACTTGGCCATGAGAACAAACTGTTGGTGAAGTGGGAGAAATGTGATTGGGTTTTAGGTCTCAATAATTCAATGTTCTAATTGATGGATCCCCAACTTTTGGGAGTATCCAAATAACTTGGGAAATTTGGGAAAGAGATTTCAGGTCCTACCACGAGCATTTCTAATTTAGTTGATTTTTATGAGTTCAGCTAATATGCATTTCTGTCAAGTTACTAGGTGTCATTCATCACACTGCTGAATACCACTTCAGTGGTTTGAAAACAAATCCAGGAAGCAAATTCAGAGCACAGCTGTGCCTGGCTGAGAGGTGGGACAGGAATGTCAGCTCCAGGATGATGGTGACATTGAGGATAGCATTGCTGAACTGACTTACCGGCATGGAACCTGCCCTCACTGAGGAAGGTAATAAATTTTAATTTTTATGTTGTTATAATACAAAAATATAACATTTAGAGATATAGCAAAAAAATTAAACACATCTCAAAAAACAGGGATTGGGATATAGCTTAGTGTTACAGTATCTGCCTACCATGCTCAAGGCCCTGTTTTAAATCCCAGTACTGTAAAATATTTTTTAAAGGAAAAAAAAACAAAAAAAAAAAAAACCTCACAAAAGGAATATTCAGATTAATGAACTATTACAGGATAAACACTCTTGCAACCATCTTGATCTAGAACTAGAACTAGGGATGTCTATCTATCTCTGTGTACTTAATCTCAAAGATTTGTTTTGAAGCAATGTGAACTGGATTTTCTGTTATCTGTACTCAGATGGATGCTAATAAAGATGCCCTAGAAAACCATCTGATTGTTATGTATATTTTTGTGATTGAGATTCATTATAAGCAATTCCTTCACAAAACACATGATAAGGAGTCTTTGATAAAATCTGAATTTTTATCAAACTTGTACATTGATTAGAAAATGAAGTAAAACTATAAACAAACTATTGCATTGATTAAGATAACTGAGAAAAGTTAGTGTGAGACATTTAAGTAAAAGACTTCTAGCAGAATAAACAAATCCAGTGGATCCTACCCAAATACCCCAGATTAGACAGCAAGAATATTCATCATACAATGTGCTATTGAAAGACACAGTCATGTGCCTCCTAGCAGCATTTTGGTCAAGCATGGCCCAATATATTATGGTGGTCCCTTAAGAATATAAGGGAGCTAACAATTCCTAGTACATAGTGAGATCATAACCCTGGTCATATTGTGGTAGACATATTCCTCACATGGTTGTGATGATGCTGGTGTAAACAAACCTATGGCATTCCAAGGCACATAAGGTATTCCAAGGCACACACACATAAAACACAAACAATTACATATCGTAGAAACTGCTTGATAGTAAATGACCACATTACTGGCTTATGTGTTTAATATACTATACATTCCATCATTATTTTAGAGTGTACTCCTTTTATTTATTAAAAAACGTCTACTATGAAATAGTTCTCCATGTTATACTAGTGGTATCCTCATACATTTTGGGTTATTGCATCTTTTGTTTGTGCTGAGAGGTCAGCTGAGTGACTGAACTTATCGTCTAGACTTGTGCAAATGCATCCTAAAATATTCCCCAAAGATCAAACCAACTATGATCCCCTTTTCAGAATGTGTCCTTGTTAAGTAGTATAAAACTGTATCTTACTTACTCGTGATTGTGACACATATTGCAAACTTGGTAGTAAACTGTCATTCACTAGACAAAAATAAAACATTAATGATCCTTCTCTTAATTCCATTGTAAAGGTTTTTAAGTATATAATTAAATACAATGACCTGATGATCTGAAGAAGCTCTTGTCTTTCCCCAAAGTATTAAAGATATCAGATTGGTGATTCATTGAGATAACATTTTATAGGGTGCTACTTAGAAATAATATCAACTTGGCCCTTCAAAGGAAATGATCAGTCATCAAGGATAAAAAAGAGGTAAAGGGTAAAGTAGCTTCATTTCTCTATCACTTTTGTTGGGCCAAATGGTGAGTTTAGATTTTTTTGAAGCACTGTATTATTACAGAGCAAAAATATTCAAATTTCCATCTTCCACCTTCATTGTTTTGTTTGTCAAATAACATGGCCATTGTAATGGATCTGTCTTCCAATGATACAGTATCCTAAGTCTCCTATTAAAGAGCAGAATATTTCTTTTTTGGGGTGGTGTACTAGGGATGGAACTCAGAGGCACTTGACCACTGAGCAACATGTCCAGTCCTTTTTTGTATTTTATTTAGAGACAGGGTCTCATTGAATTACTTAGTGCCTCTCTTTTGCCTGAGCCTGACTTTGAACTTGTGATCCTCCTGCCTCAGCCTCCTGAGCCTCTGGATCATAGGCAAGTGCCACCATGCCCAGTAAAGAGCAGAATATTTCTATTGTGCATTTCTTGATGATCTATATGTGCCCTAATAAGAGAAGAGGACTAGGGTGCTATTTAAATATCTAGGTAAATGTTCATTGTCCCCACAGTCATATGAGCTTGCAATATGAACCATGGACATTCAGAAGGCATGCACATAGGAATCTCTTTCCTCCTGGATGTCTGAAAAATCCTGTGTTCTGTGCTTAAAATGATAGATACACTAGTGGGAATGTCAAAATTAGCTGAAGAGGTGATAGTTTTGCCAGTGCACACTTTTTTAAGATTTCAGATCTTCATGAATAAAATATTGGTCAATATGCAGTAGACGGGCTAGATTCAAATTCTAACCCTACCAAAATTATCTGTGTATCCTTGAGTCAGTGAATTAACTTCTCTGAGTCTGTCTCTTCATTTAAAAATGAAAGTAACATCAAGTATCTTAGAGTACTAGTGTGATGAAAAAAGAGAACTGAAGCTTCAATATGGTTCCTTAGCATGAGAAATAGGCCAATTCTGACACTTTCCATCCTTCCTTACCATGCAGATTCAGGTGACTAAGTCATGGGGATAATAATTGAAGGAACAGAGGGTACAGGAATGCTTCAGATTGTTGCATCTAAAATTTGAATGTGCATGTGCAAATGCAGCAGTTGTTAAAGTACAGGTTCTGATCTGATAGTTTTGGGTAGAAGTTCAGGTCTCACATTTCTAACAAGCTCCCCATGGAAATGCCAAGTAGTTTGCGAGGATATGAGGCAAGAAAGGGAAGAAGAGGTTTTAATGCATACCCTGTCTGGGGCAGTTAGGACATGATAAAAGGAAAGGGAGGTGCTAAAAAGAATGAAAGGGCATTTCAAGGGGGACAACAGGGAATCTAGTAAATGATTTCTGCATTTCCCAGTATCTTTTTTTTTTTTTTACTTTTATTATTTTCTTTCATTTTTTTGGTAACCAGGGATTGAATCCAGTAAATGATTTCTGCATTTCCCAGTGTCTTATTTTTTTTACTTTTATTATTTTCTTTCATTTTTTTGGTAACCAGGGATTGAAAGCCCCAGCCTTATTTTATTTTATTTTTTTTACTTGACAGTTTGCTTACCAGAAGCATTTTCCTCAAATTCTCCCAAGCTGTGAATGTAATCTTATATACAGCACATTTATATATTATCCAAAGTCGCATATTAGAAAAATAATATTTCTCCCTGGATACTTGTGCTGTATAAACAATGCAAGTCTTTCTCCTAGAAAACTACATAAATTTTATATATTTTGTATCAAAGTGCTCTCCCCTAATTTAATCAAAATGATAAATGAGTACAGAAACAGGAGCTGAAACCCTAAAGACTAATATATTTAGCCTTCTTGAAGTGCCATATGCATATTTACACTTTACAATTAAATGACATAGAGGGAGACGTGCAGTATCCCAAAGAAACCCTGACAGCTTTATTAATTCTGCCAACAGCTTACAAGGTTGTTGGTCACAGGGGAATATTTACTGGATTTCTTGCCTATAAGAAAAGGTACATTTGGAATGGAAATTAATCACTATGACCCCAAAGGTGAGGATTTGAATTTTTTGCTTTAGATGTTCACACTAGGTAAATTCAGAAGTCATTCTCTTCCAAAAATTCTTCTGAGCAGTATCCACTTTGTTCAGGACCCAATTTTTGTGTACTGTTAGAAAACATTTTCTCAACTTTCCAAATATGCTTTTGGGATAGCAGTTGAGCCTCTGTCAGACATCATTCTTCTCTGCATAGCGTGCATATTCCATGCAGGAGAAGGCAATGCTTAAAAATTATGAACCTTAAAATAGTGTTCCACTATAAAAAACTGGGGAGATAGATCTGATAACGCCTGCTTCCTAATGATAATGAAGACAATAAATAATTTTAAGACCTTTGCCGCATGTTAAAAAATTCTCTCATCTATTCTCCATATAATAAATCCATATTATGCTTAAGACAGCAAAAGTGTATGTAATTTCTATTCTATGGGGTATATTTTGGGAAAGGAAAACATGATGCTGTCTTTTCACCATTCCTGGGTTAGCACACAGAAGACAAAGTGTCGCTTGTCAGATGAATCCTAATTGGCTGACGGGCTAAGTTTTATGGCTTTACTTCATCTGCACATGAAAATCCAGGCATTAATATGCAGGGAAGTAAAACATGATATAAAGTTCATAGTGCAGGAGTTAAAGGAAGAACACCAGCACATCAGTCAAATATGATCATCCCAATACCTGTCAAGAGAAAGTTTCAGTAAAATTCTGCCTGCATGAGAGACTGAGGGGGTTACCACAACCAAGTACCACACAAGACACACATCAGGGAATCTTTTGACAAATGTACTAAAGAAAATGAGATTTTATGCATCAGAGTACCATTCATAAATCATCCTGAGGGGTACCCAACTTTCTATTTTTTCCTGAAGGTGAAATTTAGCTCTCTCACAGAGACAAATCTAGGCAAATCAATTTCTGAAGTACGCAACGGAAGTGATGTTGTAGTCACAAGTGCCGGCTAGTTTATTCATTCATCGGTTTAATAAAATATCACTTTGGTGCTTAAAATGGCTATTTCTAGTCATATAGACTGGAGAACGCAACTGTTTTGCACCCATGGTAATGTCAGTTGTCATAAAGCAAGACTCAAACTTCCCTCACTTCTATGTAATTGGATAAAAATATCAGTGGCCATTAGTTTGGTCCTTACTATGTACAAGCCTCAGGGAATACAACTCAAAGTGTCAATTTTGGGGTCAATTAATTTCGTATGTTTATTTTTACAGGTGAGGAAACTGTTCTGGAGAGATTAAGCAACTTAATGAAAACCACACAGCTAGTTAGGTTTGAAGCCTGACTGTGTGGCCCCAGAGGCTGAACTCTAGGCAGAAGCTGTGTAGTGAGAGCAGGAGAAGGCTGTCAGCACAGGTGACATTTGGGACTTTGTGGTTTACCTCCCTTTGGCTACTGGATCATCTGCTTGTATGTTTGACTTTGCAATGACCCAAAACCTCACTGACTGACTCTGTTCTCTTTACCATTCTCATGCTGCAAATGGAAACTTGAAGGCCCATTAATTTTGTGCAGTCCAGCCAGAGCTGCTGGAGCAGAAGACAGGTCCCTAGCTCCCAGATCAGCCCTCTGTCACCTAGATAAGCCAGAGTGTATACACACATTACACCAGCTCCAATTTCATGTCAGGATCCTTTAACCATGAATTAGTTTCATTTGCTGCTTTGCAAAACCTTGCCAGAGGGCCTCTCTCTTCCTATCTTGCTATAATCTCTCTCAGGCATGTTGCTCTTCGTACCTTCATTCTTTCATCTCAGAATGCTTCCAAAAAGTAAAGGCTCAAAGGCCCATTTAAAACACAATTTCATGTGTTCTAAGAATGGCTGGTGTGAAGGGTAGTGATCGATTAGGACAGAAGCAATGATGTTCTTGTGGTGATTTGCAACCCGTGAACATGATGGGGGATAATGACCCCATTAGTGTAACCAGCAGGCCATTATTACCATAATCAGAGTGTGCAGAGGTGCCCTGCCATTCATTTGGACTTTAATAGAGGCAGAAGGTGAAATTGACACTAAGGGATGAGGCAAATGAGCATTGATGAGCTGCACTGGAAAGATACCATTCTCACTTAAGGGATTCCAGATGGCAAAGCTATGCACAGTGGGAGCTTTATTTTTCACCCTTTCTTTGCCTAGGTGGGGAAGGGGTGGCTTTGTGGCTCAAACTGTGAGAGGTGCTAAATGGTATTTATCACAGTCTTTGTCTGAAAATACATTCCCAAAATGGTGAATTGGCATGTACCCAACTCAAGCACATTAAGCAAGGCCCCCTGGATCTTCTAGAAACACCACTTATGGGTGAGAAGAGTCATCTGGGTTTGGTGTGAACCCCAAAATTCATACCCTATGACATTAGGTACGGATTCAGACACTCGTGTGTTCTAAGTGTGTCTGTCCATGCACACAGTAAAAACACAGACACACATAACTTTAGAGAGGGATTCCATATAAAAAAGAAGGTAGAGATAAAAAAAGCAAGGGTGTCTAGGGCACCTTTGGCTCATCAATTTGTCTGTTCTTTCTCTGGTTTTTGAGTAAGCTCACAAACCACTAGAGATGGTTGGAGGTGATAAGCCGGTATCCTCCTACATTGGACGAGATAGTGTCTCATTCTAGTTAAACCCACACAAGCCTGATGTCTCTAATTGACAACTTAAATTTAGCTGATCTTTTGTCCTTGGTGTTGATATGGCAACATTCAGATATCTGATTATACAGTGTCCCCCAAGAACCCTGCCTGGAGTGATTCTCTGCTTCCCATACCATATGCTTCAGAAGGGTCTATGGTTATCATTCTGAAGTTTAGAACCTGATCTGACATTGGCCATGGCATTCTGTGTGAGTGTGTGAGTGTGAGCATCACTTCATTTACTCAAAGACGTTCCCACTAGAGTACTTTTTCTGTACTTTTTCATAGGAAGAGTTCAATTATTCTTGTTACCAATAAGAGGCTCAACAATTACATAATTAAAATGAACTACTTTGTTAACTCAGAAGTTTCTTATCAACAACTATCATTTGAGTATCCAGATAGTTCCCAAGTTTCCATTGCTGTGGCATCTAGGAATTGAAAACATCTTTTTTGTGTATGGCAAAGTGAGTTAATGAAAAGAACAGTGTTAGTAATGTTATGAGTTTGCTTATTAATTTATATTTCATATTATAGGTCATTATTATTATTTATATTTCACTAGGCTGAGTTCACAGGGGACTCAATGGTGATGGAACTGGAATTCAAAGCCAAAGTTTTATGTTTATATAACTCAGACTCCTTCTAGTATCATCATAAGGGCTTTGGGTACATTTTTCACTTACAAAGAGCATCATTAGAGAGCAAAGGGCCTCCGAGTCTTAAATGATCTTTGAAAAATTGGCCAAGGGTCACCAAGAAAAGTCGATCATAAAACCATTTATTTTATTTTTTGTAAGAAATAATGAAGTGGTCCTTGGAGTTTTCCATAGAGACCTTTTAACACATATCCAGTAGTACTGAATGAGATAAATATCTATAGTTCACACTCTGCATAACATTAAAATAAGAGCTTCTATTCAGGTTGAATCTGTTGAAGGACAGCTTAATCTCACAGGGCCCATGGTTTTCTATGAGCTTCCTCTGTCTCCTGTTTCTTCCTGGAGTGAGCATTCTAGGCCATTTGTTGAATGATAAAGAGTTACCGCCCCTCCTGGAATGCTTCTGCAAAAATATCTTTCATCAAATAAAAGACCTAGTCTTAACAATAAAGTTCATGTTGAAATAACTTGCTGCTGTGTTTAAAGTACAAAATTAACGTATACTCTAAATTTTAATTTTCATTTAGTGATTTGTCTGTCGTATTGGAAAACTGAACTTTTTATTACAGGTTTAGTGGCAATCGAATTTCTAAATAAATGGGAATTTATAAAATTTAAATATAGTCCACTTTAGACTATAAAGTGGAATAACATATTTTATAATATATTTATAGCATAAAATAAAAATATATACTATAAAAGAGAAAGGAAAAACCTGGTCTCTTTTCAAATTAGCCAGTTTGAAAATCTGACTGTAATTTGGAAGTAAAAGGGGACTGGGGAATAAATTGCTAATATTTCTATTTTCATGTCTTTAATTTGCAAAGTGTTTGTCTTTCATATGCAATAGCAATATTAGCAAAAATGATACATAGGAAAACTTGCTATATGTTCAATTTGTTGTATTAGCATCACACTGAATTTATTTTGTTATTAGTGGTTTCATCTTTTCTATATTCTTTTATTTATTTTTTATAATTTTATTATATATCTTTCAAGAAAGATATTTCACTTCTTAGAACAGGGTGGGTTATAAGAACTCAAAAGCATCTACAAAATCATAATAAAATTAATAGTTTTCTTGTCCAATCTATCAATGCCTTCCTGTCACTTTCCTGCTTACACTGATGGTGGAACCCTCCAGCTACACAGGAGGCAGGTTTTCTTTATTCAAGAGCATGAGGACAAGTACCTGAACAGCCTCAGTTTTGAAAGCCAAGAAAGAAGGAATTTTCACTGCAGAAATAACATCTTGCCTATAATTCATACTTCAGATAGAGCGCTAATTTCCAGAATATAAAGAACTCAAAAAACTCTACACCAAGATTACAAATTATCCAGTCAACAAATGGGCTAAGGAAATGAACAGACACTTCACAGAAGACGACGTACAAGCAATCAACAGATACATGAAAACATGTTCAACATCTCTAGTAATAAGAGAAATGCAAATCAAAACTACACTAAGATTCCATCTCACCCTAATTAGAATGGCGATTATCAAGAACACAAGCAACAATAGGTGTTGGCGAGGATGTGGGGAAAAAGGTACACTCATACATTGCTGGTGGGGTGGGTGCAAATTAGTGCAGCCACTCTGGAAAGCAGTATGGAGATTCCTCAGAAAGCTTGGAATGAAACCACCATTTGACCCAGCTATCCCACTCCTTGGCCTATATTCAAAAGACTTAAAATCAGCATACTACAGAAATACAGCCACATCAATGTTCATTGCTGCTCAATTCACCATAGCCAGATTGTGGAACCAACCTAGATGTCCTTCAATTGATGAATGGATAAAGAAACTGTGGCATATATATACAATGGAATATTACCGTCAAGAATGATAAAATTATGGCATTTGCAGGCAAATGGATGAAATTGGAGAATATCATGCTAAGTGAGATAAGCCAATCTCAAAAAACTAAAGGATGAATGATCTCGCTGAGAAGCGGATGAGGACATATAATGGGGGGTAGGAGGGGTTAGCGTTAGGGTTAGGGTTAGGTTTAGGGTTAGGGTTAAAGAGGGTGGTAAGAATGGAGGAAGGAAGGACTGTATAGAGGAAAAAAGGGGTGGGAGGGGTTGGAGGAAGGGAAATGAATAACAGAATGAATCAAACAACATTACCCTATGTAAATTTATGATTACACAAATGTTATGCCTTGACTCCATGTACAAATAGAGAAACAACATGTATCCCATTTGTTTACAATAAAAAAAAAAGAAAAAATAAAATCTTAAGTACAGAGTAGCCTGGCTACAAGACAAATACTGTGGCAGGTAACCTGCTGGTGAAATACCTCCTAGAGAGAAGGGTCTCTCTGCCATCCACCTGAATGCAGGGAACTCAGGTGGATTCCTATATGGGACTGTGGTCGGGGAATCTGTAAATGTTATTGCTGCTACAGTGACTATTTTTTAGCGTCATTACCATCAATGATTCTTGCTATTTTTACATAAGATATAGTCCTGTCTCCTCTCAAAGCTCACTCTCTTTTGGGGAGAGAAACTACAAAGATTATTACAATAGAGCGTGATATGTCCTCTTTCTGGGGCACTAGTGGAAAAATATGAAGATGATTAATATGTTTGGCAGTAAAGACTCTTGGAAGTTCAGGTAGGAAGGACTGCACTGAAGGGTTTTATGCAGGAAGAATATCTGTATTTTAAAAACCTCTATATTTTGATGAGTCCCAACATAGGAAACTTACCACCTTGTCAGTTATTAGATGAATTGACTCATCAGATGAATATGCCATCATGGGTCTTAGTATTGCTGTGCCTTACTATTCAAAATAATTACTTCATTTGTAAATTGCCATTAAGGAATTTCTGATACATTGAACACTTTGCCCTTGTTGATTTCATAAAATTTGAGATGTAATCACACAGGAAAAAAAAAAAGCAATAAGATAGAACTGTATCTCTAAAGATATTTTCAAAATGACACAATGAAAGGGAGTAATTCTTTGGTAAATATAGTCATTTGTCAGAATTACTTAGGATGTGAAAATTGTACTTCATTTTTATGTGTTTATATGTGCATGAATTCGCATGTATGATATGTCATATATTACCTGGAACTGATCTTCAGGCAAAGAATTCTATTTTTTACATTGGGTGGTGTTTTGATTTAGTAAACAGCTTTTTCTCTGTGAATAATTTAATCTTTCCTTTTACAGGTAAGAACTTACTCATCTCATCCAAAATGTTTTCTTTTTAAAGCATATTAAGCTATAATGGTTTGGAGTATTATTGGATATTGATATATACATTTAAAATTATTTTTAAAATTATTAAACCTATTTGAATAATAAAATCATTTAAAATATCTATGACCACTGATGCATATTTATATTATTGTAGGAAGATACATAAGTCTTAGAAGGTAAACACAATGAAATCTTCTCTACAAAAATGTTGCACTTTGTCTAGTGGATTGCTTACTACTTTCCTTCTTCCTTCCTTCATCTTTCCTGCCTTCTTGTGCTAGAGATGGAACCCAGGGCCTCATGCATGCTAAGCAAGTGCTTTAACACAGCTATGTTCTGATCCCTACTGGATTCCTTTTAAGTGAAACACCATGGCAGTACTGTTGCAAACTCATATTCTCCAGAAGTATTTGATTTCAACCAGAGGGCTAATTTCTTCCTGAAACACAGTGCATAGATGGCCCCAGTTTGAACTTGTGATTATAAATATGCAGTATTTTTTCATATTCTTCAAATATGATGGGTGAGAGAAGATACTTGTGAAAGATACCCAATGGGGCATTATAATGTGGTTTGGTATTTGCCTTTTTGCCCCAAAGCAACTTTGTTACCATTTTATCAATATATTCACAGTCTTTATTTCTTCCATAGTATCATCAGTTCAACAATCATCGATTTGAAATGCTTGTCTGATCATCTTTGATAATTTATAGTGCATATTCTAGAGGTGATATTATTTTGTGAATCTTTAAAAATTGTTCTCTCAGAAAAAAATTAATGAGGGATTGCACCCTCTTCTTTCCCCTTACAACTGGGAACTGCCTTCTCAAAGTCAATTCATTCATTGCCCATACCCCAAATCTGTAATAACCTAGCAGAGTCATCACATGATCTGGATTGCTGTAGGTATTGTCTTACAGCCAGAAATTTGCATGGGTCACTGTCTAACTTAGGGGCTAACATTTCTCTGTTCCTATGAATATTTGTGCTATATGAGGACAGCTTTAATGAGCTATGGGCAAAAGATAATCCCCAGGATATGCATCAATTGCATGCCTTTCAAGTTAAATTTATAATGATGGAAAAGTAATTTTAGAGAACATTTCAGTTTATCATTGTGGAATGAGGCAGCCAGGGCAGATAGTCAACAAATTATTATTGATCATTTACTTTGTACAAGGCAAAGTAGAGGGATGGAGATAAAAATGAGACTGGGCTGGGTTTTCCAAAATCATCCTGCTTAGTTTCATGGACAAGATGGGTTCATATGAAGCAGCATTTGGAGGGATTATAACAAAAAACAGCAAAGAATTTCTCCAAGTCCAGCAGATAGGGCACTGAAGTGAAAAGGGAGCAGAGTTGTGCAAGAGATCACTTCTACTTGATGTAATTGAATCTAAAGAATGTGGCTGTAGACCTGGGAGGGATTTCAACTGGATCTTAAAAGAATAGAACCAACTTTCAGAAGTGGAGATGTGTGTGGGGGAGTGGGGAGATGAAGGAGAATGCAGATGAAGGTGTCACTAGGAGGAAAATCTTAAAGAGGAAGAAACAAAAATTCTTATCCATTTGTGGTTGTAATGGACCAGGAGTGATACTCACTGTGCTGTGGTGCCCTGGAGGAATAGGAGAAGGGATTGCATCTGGACTGCTACTCATATCCCAGCAGAGAAGCCCTCAGTCACATGTGGAGTCATAGCAGATGCCACAAAATAATAAATACACAGTGTATTAGCTTCCTAGCATTTTCATAACAAATTACCACAAGCAGGTGGCTTCAAAAAAAGAAATTTTTTCTCTCCTAATTCTGGAGATCAGAAACACAAAATTGAAACACTGGCAGAGCCAAGAGCGCTCTGAAAATTCTGGTTAAAAATCTGTCCTTGCCTCTTCCTAGGTTCCATGGCTCCTAGCATTATTGGGGGTTCCTTGGTTTGTAGACACATCACTCCAATCTTTGCCTCTTTCTTCATATGATCTTTCCTCCATGTCTTTGCATCATAACTTCTTTCGATAAAGACATCAGTGATGGGATTTAGAGCCTGCTCTAATTCCAGAGTGAGTTCATCTTGATATTAACTACTTACATCAACAAATTCCTATTTCAAATAAGATCACTAAAGTTACATGAATTATGTAAGGGCACTCTTCAATTTACCTTAGCAAATCTATGTGCATAAGATAAAAAGTGACCAAAAGAAAAAGAGTTTAATCTTATAGTTTCTAACTGAACTTCCATTGAATAACAGTGACTTTGAATCTTCAAAGCCAAGTATACTCTTCTCTTGTTTTCTGCTTCACATTATGGAATATCTTTCCTCCAAACAGACTAATTTATCTTTAGTAAAATTTTCTTGGGTCTAATAATCCCCCTGCTTGTCTATTTCCATACACCTTCTACAGGAATCACTTAAATATTAGAGTTTCTTTATTTACAACATTATTGCAAACTTTAATGTTATAAATTCATAAAGACCATGAGCTTATACAATCATTGGAGGCTTAGAACCAAAGTTTCATACATGGCATGCTTAAACTTTAAACTTAAAGAAAGCTCACTATCTCCTGAATTAACATCAGTTAAGGAACATCCAGTATCAACTAATATCATTACCCATCCTCAAGTCACACATTCAAAAGGTAATGCTTTTCCTTAATTTACTTTCTTGCTGAGTTAATTATAATTTTCTCACTCTGAATTGATTGCCCCTAGCAGGACATTGATCATATAATTCGTTATATAAATCAACACATTTTTTAAAAGCATGAAATGGCTCTGTTACTAGTTGCACTGGAAGGATAAGTATGGGCATGGTATTTTGCTGAGTAAATTCAGAAGATGCACCACTCAATAAACCTATGGACTGATCTCCTATGTCCCCAACACATTAAGTCCTGTGTTTCAGTCAAATTGATGGCATTTCTATTAATTCCTGTGCAGTTTAATGATGTTATAAGTACTTTTTCCACCACTCAATCTTAAGACTTGTCACAGTGTCTACTGTTAATAGAAAATGACATGGCTTTTAATTATTAAAAAAACCAGCATTTACTGAATAATAGCTATGTGCTTCCATTAAGCTTGTGCATTTGAATAAGATTCAGTCTTAAAGGCTCAGAGAGATGAAGTGACTTAGAAAATAATAAAAAGAGGACTGGGGTACACCTTCTTTAATTCAAATCCTGCATCACCTGTTTCTCACACCCCTCATAGAAGGTTCTTTAAGTTTCTCCAAATAAGGATGAGTCTGAATTATGTACCTTTGACACTTCCAGATCTTTCTTAGTCCTCATTCCTGTTCCCTTCTAGTCCATAATCTGTTTCTTTCCTGGCTTCTCCTTGTTATCTTCCCTTTTAGGGGGAGGGTTGAGGGAGCACCTTCCTCCTACATTTTGGTCTAAAACCTGGTGCTGCTTAAGTCTTTGAGTATGTCTCCTTCTTTGGGAATCTTTGTTAGATAATATCTTTGGTGAAAAGAGAAAAAAAATCTATGTCAGCAGGGAAACAAATTGCAAAACAGTTTTGTGCTATTGGAAATCAGTCAAAAGTGTTATTTTGAGTTCCTTCTTTTGACCACCTAGCTACTCCATTCTGAAACAAATGCACAACAGCTCTGCTGTTACTTAGTGTGTTACGAAAAGGATGTTGATAAATGATTCCTCAGATTTAAGCCTCCAGCAAGATGCCCAGCATAACATCCTATCCTCAACCAAGTCCTCATCTCTTATTGTAAAGCTATGCTCAAATGATTTTCCTGAGAACTGATTCAAACAAAATGCCAGCAGCTTCAAATCTGCTCAGTGTTAAATTCCTGGCCCTCCAGGTGGTTTACCTTGTTTCCAAATCCACTTACATTTTTTGGCATGTTACTTAGTAACTCCTGTCCACCCACAGAATGGCAGATGCTTCATCCATCGTGGGAGCAAGTAGAGCAGTACCATCCCAAGAGGGAAAATGTTCAGCTATTCAGGATTCACAAGGGCCCTACCTCCTTCTTTTACTAGTAGGCACCTGCAGGTCATAGCCTCTGGAATTGGCAATTCACTGGCCTAGAAAAATATACCCAAGAGCATAAGCAATGTTAATTTTAAGGTAGTTGGCATCTTACATCTGAGGGCAGAATGTTGCCTTTTGGGATTCTAATCCGTCTTGGTCAGCATTCGATTTCATTTCAAGTAGGGACCCAAATAATCTTCCCTTGAGTATTTCTTTATCTTAGGGACATTGGAAGTCTATATAAATCACCTCAATGAATTCTTACATTACTCTGTTGTAGCTTTTATATGCATTTTACAGATGTGAACTCAGAATCAGAGATACAAAATGCTGCTTTGAGTAACACGATTAGTAAGAAGCAAGGATTCAAACTCAGATTTGCCTAAATCCAAAGTTCATGCTCCAAATCCGCTCACAAAGGAGAGTTTTATTAAGTACACTTAAATTAAAAGAGTTTCAAATGAAACAATATAATCCTGCTCTGGTTTGAATAAAAAATCCTCGCTTCTCCATCATCTTCTTATCTAAATCCATGGGGTACAATCACAGGTTACCGAGATCACTGTATTTATTGTTGAATAAACAAAGGTGGTTCAAACTGGAAAACAATTCAGAATCTGCTATGCTTATTAGTATCCAGTCCACCAAGCATAAATAGTATCCAATTATGTTTAAAATGCATTCATTTATTTTCTTTGTCTTCTGTTTTCTTGTTTAAATAAGGAAATTATATAAATCATTAAACACCAGAGCAATACAATCAACAAATTCTTAATATGTTCCTTCATCAGGGGTTATACTGATCAGAGGAAGAGAAGAATTATGACTGTAGCCAAGAATTGTGGTTGTTTATTTTAAAGTAAGGTTGGTGGTATATCTGTATTTGCAAGTAAGGTATTATATATTTTGATTGTGTCTTGTGTAGCAGAGGGACACAGCTTGAAGTTCAACTGCCTGTTTGCAATCTCAGTCCTTCTACTCTTCCTGGTAAGGTTTGTGATTAACTCCAGGAGCCCTATTCCCCACCTTTTAGTGGGGATAGTCTCTCTTTTGCAGGAAGGAAAGTATTCAGCAGAAATGTGACTTGTAGTAGATGCTTAGTATATATTGCTAGTACCATTGTTTCTAACAGGCTTAAAAGTGGATTCAAGAAAAAAATAATCAAATAAAAAGCAAAAACCCATTTTAATCCCAAATAGTTTCCTGATTCATAGATAGACCAACCTGCCTGTCTCTATTAACATAAATTTAATGTGCAGAGGAATTAATTCATGAAGTTTTCATGTCCATTATCAACAATGTTCATGGAACTCCCATTGCAAACGTTACCTCTTTATACCTGACTCAGAATTGTCAACGTCCATGGAGTCAGGAGCAGAGCAGATATAAATTACTGTTTTGTCTCTCTTTCATTTTTGCACTTAACATTAAGACACTAGCAATCAATAGGACAAACTTTCAGTAATTTGGCGTCACTTATGCTGCTAATATTGTAATATTTAATTACAAGATCAAGATTTTAATACAAAATAAATGAATCCCCAATTTTCAAACTCCAATAGCTATCAAAAATTTAAAAACAATATTTTTTGAAAGATCAGATTTTTAGTTAAGGAGAAATCAGGCAACATGGTGAGATTTAGTGATACATATGTATATATTCCCACATAGAACATATACATTATTTGAATGTATTTAAATATATACAAATATATTTAAATTTATCAACATGAATACATATAATTTAAATATATACATATGTACCTTTAAACACTAGAATGTATTCATATAAGTATTTACATATACAAACACATACATATGTATACATTAAGATAACATATCCACTCTATCTTAACTACTAGAATCACATTCTAAAAAAAAGAGATTTTATTCACATCCTCACATTTAACTAAGGCCAAATGTATAGCTTCAAGTTTTCCAGAAAAATAAGTTTTTGATGAATTCCTATTATTTTTTCCAAATTAGATCCTCAAATTTTTTGTAACTTTGCAGTTATCTTTAGAACCTCTCTATGATGTCATGCAAAGAAAGATTTTGCATTTTCTCCCCTGATAATTTGGCTTTCCATTAAAGAAATTGACCAAAGCCATTTATTGAGTTTGTCATTTAATTTTTTCAGAAATTGTTCATTAAGGTGACAAATCCATTTCAAAAAAATACATCAACATGTTAGGTGAAATGGAGGGAGAGGTGTAGAAGAAGCATGAACTGGATGTTAGGTCTTCCTGGTCAATTCCTCTCCCTAGATACATCCAGAGAGAAGTTGGCATACACTAAACAGGGAAGAATGGTTGATCATCTCTATCCATCACCAAAGTGCTTCTTGCATGGTGCACATCTAAAGACCAACAATGCAGCGCGATATTTCTATGTGTGAGCAGTGTTGGCAAGTCAGTCTGGTGGAAGGGTTCCCAGGTTTGGTCTCCAAGCAGAGCTTGTTGATCAAGCACTGACTGTCCCTTTAAATTATCTGTTTACTAAGTTGGCTTAAGATGCCCCTCCCATACACCACCTTCATAAATTCTCACATTCTTATAGAAGGCACATAGGCACAATGTCTGAAACAAACATAATATTTCACAGAAACACACACTAGTTGAGAAAGATCAGGGGAGGTTCAAGCATGGAAGAAAAAGGACAGACAAAAAGATCCACCTCTTAGATGTAGATGGATATAGATCACGAATGTTTTCACCTATACAGTATTTTCCTTTCTCTCACCTACCCTCAGATTGTCCATAGTCATGTAAAGTAGGCCAGCATCCAGTTCTGTTGATTAGAAAATAGCACTAGCATGCTCATGTTTACATGCCTGGTCCTTATCCATCCTTTGTTCTTGGTTTCACCATCTGTTATTGGAATTCTCACCCTCTCTTACTGTACCTTGCCATGGAAGAAGGAAGACTGGACAAAACTGTACTGACCATTGCAAAATCAAAATCACTTCTGGGGAAAAATTATAGCCTTAGAGTCAACTGACAAGTTGGAAACTTCATACTTTCACCTGTATGCACATCTGTGCACAGTCTCATCGTACATCTTTCCATGCATCTATCTTCCCTCTGTGGGAGAGATGTCCACATCTACATTTAAAGTCTCCTTAATTTATTGCATGCAAAAAGAGCCTAGCAGATGCTTGATACTCTAAATTACAATCAGATAAGACAGGATGTTAGAGGTCTATGATTCTCTGAGATAGTTTTTAAGTGCATCCCTCTTCCCACCAAAAAGTGCCTATGATGTTCAGAGTTAGTTCAAAATAACTCCAGCCAAATTCTTAGGACTCCTCTGTTCTAGTAATACTTTTTGGTGAGGGCAAAATTTCTGGAAAAAATATCAAAACACTAAATCAAAGAATTATTTTTAAGCAAGTGTAGGATATGAGATGCAGTAGCATAATTCAGGATCTACCATGGCAGCAATGGCTCCCTTTGTTTACAGGCAGTGGGAAAAACACTCTCCCACATGAACAATTGCAATCCATTAGAAATGTGAAACACATTATCCACTCTGCTCACCTTGTTTTATTTGGGCTTTCTCCTTTTATTAGTATCACATAGTCATTGACTATACATTAGTTAAGTTTATTTCCAACTAACATTAAGGAAAACAAAACTGGAAGTCCTAGTTAGCAGTCAGGAACTTGTTACCATGTTGTGCTTTTCTTAATATCAATTGCTGTGTTGTGACAATGAACTTAATAAATTTATTAAAGATTGTTATTCTTTGAACTTTGACTCCTTAAGGTTTCTGCCAAGACCTGGAATCTTTCCATCTAGCTAGGGCCCAGTAGACACCTGGAACTTTAGATGGGCCTAGAGTTTTGTTTTTTTCTTTAGGCGTCAACAACTCCCTCAGGCTCTTCCTCTACCTCTCTGGTCTAGTACTAGGACTCTGAGCTAATTGTCTTCAATGATCCTGTTTGGGTAACTATCTTAGTCTATAACCAGTGGAGAAGATAAGATCTCCACTGAGCATTTAGTTATCAAAAACTGCTGACTTATTAGGCTTGCTCTCTATATTGTATATAAACCTCAAAAGAAAGCAAGCTGGTGTCCTCTGGGTATCTTCACCAGGTGTTCCACATGCACCTACCTTTAACAACCATAAGAACGCTTATTGTTTTGGACTGCATATACTCCTCCCATTTAAAGTTTACACAATGGTTCTCAAACTGAGGTCCCAATGAGTAGCCCCAGAATCAGTCCACCTGGGATTTTATTAGAAATGCAAATTTTCATCATGCCCAGACCTGCAAGGTCAGAAGTTCTGCAGGTGGGGCCCAGCAAGCTGTGTCTTAACAAACCCTGTGGGACATTTTGATGCATGCTCATTTTTGAGAATCTCTCCTTCATAGATCACATGGGTCAGCATCCTCATTATATTCACTTTTCAAAGGAGGAAAGAGAGCTTCCTAGGGATTTAGTCATCTATTGGAGTCACAGAAACTCTGCTAGACTTCAAAGCTGAGATAATATATGGAAGAAAATAATAACAAAAGGAAACACAATTTGTACCACAGTTAAAAACTCAGTGAATAAAGGATAGTTTGAAAGATCTTCTCCTCTCAGTCATTACATCAAACACAATTCAATACATTTATATTTAAAAAACCCAACAAGCACTAATGCTTCTATATGTTGAATCTGAAATATTAACTCTGATTTCTCCTAATCTGAGGTGGGTGTCTCCAAAAGCTAACAGGTTTATACATATTGCAAATACAATTATAAGTCAAGTTTCCTGTGAATCACTAAGTACCTTAACAATAAGATTAATTTAATAGCAGTGGATTTAGGAGAATTAATTTTAAGCAGATCATCCTTCTTACTTTGATATCAGCTGCTGGATCCTATCCCATTACAAATGCAACCAGTTTATAGGGGACTACAAACATCTGCTCTCTCCTAGAAAGTGTCCATATGAATATTAATCCTGAAGAATGCATGTTGACTCCCTGTCCATGGGATGTGTTTAAATGCCACATGTGAAAATGTATTTTCTCCTTAAAAGGGATAGACCCCTTGTGGGGAAGTTCTCTGAAACCTCTCAGCAAATTCTCACATTAAGAAGGAGAAACAGATGGGTCTCAGTGAGGAAGTTTCTAGGGCTAAGTGTGGAACCAGAGGGCTGGAGGGAAGCATGCTGACGCTGGGGCAAAGACCAGCTGTTGCTTTCCCAGTGCTCATTGGCCGGTTGTTCCCTCTTTCTTCTTTCTGTGGTGCTTTATCTAGCAATAAGGGCATTTAAGGTCAGCCAAAGAACTGAGGACAGAACCACTGGGGCAACTCAAGGAGAACCCTGAACTTTGAAGGTCATTATTTGATTGTCTTAAACTGGATTCATAGGGAAGTCCAGACTTCATTTCCATGCATTTCCCACTATTCTCACAGAATGGTACATAAACAAAGGAGTCTAAGCAAGGAAGTATAGAAGAATTTATGCAATGGATCTGGAAGAGTCTAGATCTATACCTTCCATGAATGGGAAGAAAATTTTAATATAGAGCGCACACGTTACATTTTCAAGGTCAGTGAAGCAACTGATAGTGCAACTGGAAGCAGGCCTTAATCAAAAGCCTCCATGTTTCCCTCTGATCCTATTTTTTTTTTTTTTTCACATGGTCATAAATTACTTTTGTATCAGTGGACTCCATTAAATGTGAAGCAAGATCCTGGGCATGCTAAGTTCTTAATTGAGCTTTTAATAATGCCCAACTATTTATTAATCTCTCCATTAAAACTTAAATGTGTGAAAGAACAAATGGGAGAGTTTTACCAAAATCATAGCAAATATATTTGATAGCACATTCCTATATGCAGTCTCTGTTATTTAACAACAAAATATTAAAACAAAATGGCTAACAAATGACACTTCGGACTTGGTTTATATCTAAAGAAGACAGTACTGGTAGTATACACTCTGTCAAGTCTCCCTCTTTTGATGTATTTTGTATCACAGGTCAGGGAAATCTTGTATCTGAATTTCTTGTTTCTTTCTGTTTCAACTGCAATTCCATATCTTCCTGTAAGGTTTCTTATACTATTTTTCTTGCTGTGAATGTTCCTCCCTTTCTACTATTTTATTTTCCTATATTCTTACACTTATTGAATTTTTATTAGGCATGAAAAGCACTCTGTAACTGCTGCAAAGCCAAAGTAACTTAAACATGTCCATGCCCATTAGACTTATCTAAGTCCCTGCCATTCATGTACTCCCAGGCATACCCTGTCCAACAGCTTTGCACATGTGAAATGCCCTCAACACTATTCACATAAGCAAATGCTGTGTTGAAGTGCTATTTATTTGTCTCATTAATCATTCCATGCATTCTTGGGAGGAAGAGACCACATCTTAAGCCCCTTAGTATGCCCAGCACCTAGAGCAGTGCTTGGCATATAATGAGAGCTTAAAAGATATATGTTGATGGTAATGAGATTCTCGCTCTCAAATTGTTTTCTGAAATTGGTAGGCTTAAAATACTATATCAAGCAGTGATCAATACTCAGGATGTTCTAAGCCAAATTGGCAGAATAAATGTGTATAAATCACAAAGATAGGAGAGCATCTCCCAGAGAATTTGGAAGTCACTCAAGGATGAAATCGGGGAACTGATGACTAAAATGTATAATCCATCCTTTCAATTGACCTCTGTGTGGGGAAAATGCTGGATAATGAATGCAAGTCCTCTGTGTTGACAGACTACAGAGAGCTACAGGAGATCAAAGGCCATCATATAGCACAGGCCAGAAGATTCCGTGGTATAGGACTTGATGGCTCTTGTTTGGGAAAAGCAAATTGAACATTAATAAAATACAAGATATTCAGAGGGAAGTGAGACACTAGTGTAGAGTTAGAAATCAGCTATATGGAGAGCTGCTGAGTGTGGGGGACACTAGGTTGGAGGGGAACTACTTTATTGGCAGTAGAGGAATTGTGGCAGAGAAAGGAAGGGATAAACATTTATAGTTCTTAAATGAAGCAAAAAAACATTTTGTAGGAGATTATGGAGACATTTTTGTGTCCACATTATATGAAAAACCAACTGGGGCTCCATATGCAAACACTGGATGAAGATGTATTTTTATCTTTATGTTCTCTAGTCTTAATGATCTGTTTTACAAAATCATCAAAAGTCATGTTAGGTCAGAAAACTGCTTCCAGTCCATTTCTAAATAGTAATGACTACACCACCACTGGATTTGAATCATTAAGAGAAAAAGTTTGAAATAGCTGGCTAGCATATGCCTTCTTAGGGATACATTCTAGGAATCTCTTTGCTGCCCAGGTCTTCCCATGAAGGTCACCAAGTCAGTTTAGTCCAAGGCAGCCTTCAGTTTCCATTTTGGCTTAGATTAGCAGACTATTTCCCCATTGGGCAGAATGTGTTCTGAATCTCAGTTCAGATTGTACCAGCTCCTTTATAAGAGAATATGGGTCGACAATTGTCATGTTTTCAACAATGAATGATATATTATCTAGTAATTTAATTGCTTAGGCTTTATGGACAGAGAGCTGGGCTGTAAATTGGCCCAATCACTTTACTACTTATGAGATATGGGCTGAGTTCTTCACCTCTTGGAACCTCATTTTCTTCTTTAAAATGGAAGCAACTCATTAGGATCACATGAGAGATAAACTTAACTAATATCCTTCATTATCTTAGCAGAGTATCTACCTATATTGTCAGATAAAAAGTAACTGTTGCAATGAATTCAGAATCCTAGGACATACTCAAAAGAAGCAAAAGAACTGACTATGAACATTAAAGTATTGAATTCTGAAATGCTATCATTTTTTCTATAGGTACCAACCTTGAACAATGCCTT
Source organism: Sciurus vulgaris (assembly GCF_902686455.1). NCBI lineage: Eukaryota > Metazoa > Chordata > Mammalia > Rodentia > Sciuridae > Sciurus > Sciurus vulgaris. The sequence goes on from NC_136463.1 coordinate 77,314,248, forward strand.
GTTTCAGTCATGGACACAACTCTTCAAGTTCTTTTCCTTCCCTAGTGTCCCATGTCACTATGATCATTGCATCTCTCACAAGTGATTCTCCATGTTATCACACAGGGAAGATTAGAACTGTACTATATTGGAATATGGGCCTGCATCAAGCAGACACTGCTTGAAAGTCACTAATTAAATGGAGACTAGGAAGACATAAGTGGATATGTCAATAAAACAGAATCAGCTAATATCTTCATGATCAATTCAGAGAAATTTACCAGCTTGAAACCCTAAAGAGGCTCATCAGATTATATTTACAAAAGTCAAATAAACTAAGTTATTCTGCAAACATGGGACTAACTTCATCACTGATATTATGAGATTGTACTTAGAAAGAGAAGGCAAATTACAAGATAAAAGGGAAGTTTAAAAACCCAGGTTTCTTGCAATTTGCTTTCAGTATTTGTTTTGTGTTATGTTTGTGAATACAATGAAGAAAGCAAGTATCAAATTTATCAAAGGTTTTAGATGACGTTTAAGACTGTAAATAGAATTGAGTTGAACTTACATTTCAGAAACATTTTATATGTTTTTGATACATATGCAAAAGGAGGCTGGAAAGGTGAATATAATATTTATTATACCTCAGTAAAGACCTGAAGGCTAAGTTGATTGAGAAGGGGATCTGCACATCAATAATAAAAATTTTGTAGTGTAAACTCCTCTTTGGTATTTCCCCTTGTGGTTTCTCATGGTGAAGTTCCTGGGTATAAAAAGGAAGAAGACTGTGATACAGATACAACTTCCATGTGCAAGAAACATGGTGAAGGGTGACAGTGTCAAGGACTATGAGAATAATAGTTCACTTGAGATGAGTAAAGCTCACTTAACATCTACTGGTAGAGTAGGCTCAAAAATCCTTGGATTTTCCTAAAAGTTGCTTTTTCCAATTATACTAGGAACTTATTAAATATCTGTGAGTTATTAAATATCTGAATGGCATCAATCTGCCATTCAGTCCAAAAGGTTGTGGAATAATGAGCACCAGTAAGTAGTGTGAAAATAAATAAATAAAATAAATAAAACACAATGTTTTTGACTCTTTTCATAAGACTTTTGTGTTCCTATATAACATACTTGGCATAGTAGATTTTCCCAGAAATTTTGAGGAAAGTTCATAGGAATGACAATTATAAGTGTCTCTGAAATTTTATAACAGATTGGAAAGAGACAGAGATATGTTAATCTGATATGAGAAAAGGAAAAACCTCCCAGTGGACTTACATAAAACCATGAGAAATGTGGATTATTATAAGAATCTGTAATTTAAGACTGATGAATATTGGAAAATAAAGTACTAACACACAGGGAGGGGAATGCATTTTCAGAACACCTCCCTTTGTATGTAGGATCCATATAGGGATTCATGAAGCATCCGGACACTTCTACACAAAGAACTTAGGAAGGCAAAGTTATTCATGGGTATAACAGGGACAGTAAGTGTTTCTTGTTACATATGTTTCAAAGTAAACAGAGACATGAAATGTGAATTTAATTAAGAGTTTTTCTTGTTCCAAATAAGTTTAGCCACATTACCAAATGCAGGATCAAATTGTTCCTCAGAGAGTTAGAATTTTAGTATTTGTTTTGCTTTAACATGTCTTCACACCAAGCAGGAAGAGATTTTAGGTCTGGAAATACTCTCAAAATCGTTGCTAAGTTTGTCCCTGTGACACCTTCACATTTGATTATTTAGTGAGGTAGGAACTCTGGCTTGTTCATAAATCATGGTACATCACTAAACAACTGCGTGTCAGCCTCATTCATGAACATTCCATTTAGTGCCAGATTAGAAACTCTACAAATTGAATTATTAAGGCTTGAAGATTTGCTACCATACATAGGAAAGGTATCTTAAAGATTTCTGTTCTGAAATGAACTTTGTGAAAGAAACTAAACTTTTCAAGGACTGGCAAATTGATGTCCCATCCACAAAATGTGTTGTTTTTGTACTATTTGATAAATCAGTTTTAAAAATCATTATAAACTCCATCACATCTGAAACTTGAGACTCTGCAAAAGATCAAGTGAAAATATGTGTTCAAGAGATTCTCTATCGTCTTGGTACACTGTCCTTAATTAAGTCATTAATTGATATTGATATTTTTAGGTATTGACTTTTCTTTTTTCCTGAAAAGTTAAACAGAACCATTTAGACAGCTTTACCTAAACCTCTTGTTTGGCTGTTGCTTTTACTTTGCTTGTAAGGTTTAGCTTTTGTGAATCCATAGCCCTCTAGGTTGAAAATAAAAATAAAAGGTAGAAAGATAAAAAGAAAAATTGTAATCTCTTTTATGCAACAGCATAATCTGATGGAAGTATCAATGAGCATTAGTCACAAAGCAGATTTTACATATTTTTGTGAAGTGTTTCTAAAACATCCTCAGTCTTAATCAGATAGATACTCCTAACCAGTTTCAGACGATTTAAGCAACATTTACAACATATGTAAACCTTGTTACCTGTTAATGGTGTTTCCTTATTTAAAAAAAAAAAAAAATTAGGCGTATATGGATACAATAACTTTATTTTATTTGGTTATTTATTTTTTTATGTTGTGCTTAGGATGGAATCTAGTGCCTCACGAATCTTAGGCAAGCGCTTTACCACTAGCCACAACCCCAGCTCTATTTCCTTACTTTTACATTCGACACCGTGTGAATTAAACAGTGCAATTTAATATTATCCTTAAAGAGGAGGCCTGACAAGGGTAAAAATTAAGGTGAGAGAGGTTAATATATACATGTATATATAAACTTACACACATATATAAATATATATATGAAAATTTAAAAATTACTAGGGTATAGGAGAAACAAAGTTCAACTCTATTTAAGAATAAATCTTAGTTTTGAATTATGATGCCACCAGTTCTGAGCTTGAATTAATCTCTGTGACCCCAAGTCTCTTGTTCATGGGGATATGAATAACAAATCACCAGAATTTATAGAATAAACATTCACACACACATGCACCCACACACTCACACACACATGCACCCACACATACACACACACACACACCTTAGTGTGCAAACATGGCATGTTATTGGTGTAATGGTTGTTAGTTTTCCTAGTATAAGTGGACACCTGTTTTCCAGACACCGTGACTTACGGTGTTCCTGCCAAGTGGCACTGCATTTCAGTCTTTAAACTGGAGCTAGTGATAATCTCCTTGAATATGCTTCTCCCAGTGTTTGCAGCTGAGGAGCTGGTTCTAAAGCTGCCTGTTTCCTAAGTGCCCTTGCAGGCATTGTGAACATCTGTGGGGAAGCTGCAACTGGAATTCTCTGCCTTGCTGCACACAGGGCCTTGTACCTCTCCTGTCCTGCTGCCAAGCACCCTGTACCTATTCAGAAATGTCAAAGCTCTTTGGGGAGTGAAGTAAGGGATGGGATAGTCTCCCTCTTCCACCCCCACTCCAATTCTAAGAGCCTTGGTCATCCCGTAGTACTAATAATCATCCCAAAATGAATCCCATATGTCCAGTTTAATCAGGTCCAGGGACTGTATGGAAGCATGAAAGAGAGACATCTGCCTTTAAGGAGCTGAAATTATTTGGAAACATAAGTAACAAATGGGAACATGGAAGTGGACAAGACCTTGCATCAGCTGTCCCCAGGCCCAGAGAAATTGTCATCCCTTGAAATATATCCTGATCCAGAGGGTAAGCTGAAAGCAGGTCATTTGGTTCTGAAGAAAATGAAGCTTGGGGTTTTAAAAAAAGTTGAGATAAAATAACTCAAAAACTGCAACTCCATCTGAAAAACAACCGGTTCTGATTGAAAATGCCAGAGAAAATAAATAACCCACATCTATTTGTCCCTCTAAAGTCAACACAAAATCTTAAAATTGTTCCTCAAAATTGAAGGTTCATTTCTCAGTTCAAACTAAAAACAAACCAAACAAAGATTTGTAAAAATTTATGGTAACTTCAACACTGAAATTAAAAAAGGGGGGTCTTTAAAAACTATGAATATTACAATCTAATATTATTAGTGACAATAAAAAGATGACTATAGTAATGTTCTTAAGATTCTACTATGACTAATCCTAATTTTTAATTTACTACTGTGTACAATTAAAACCTGAGGTGGTGAGTAGGCAATTTGGACAAATAACAATGAATCCAAAACAGAAAGCGTTTTTTCAAAGAAGTGGAGTTGATAGAGAAATGTGTGCATGAAAACAACAGCAATTTAAAAGTTTAGCAGTCATTGATTTCAAAGGGAGGCAACTAGGGAGATTCTTGTGTGCATTTAGAAAACAATGGTGATTTTTTTTTTCCCCTGCAAACTCAAAGTAATATAGACTAACCCACTGTTTTATTCATGAGCAAGAGTTTCTAAAAGCAGGCGAGTTTTCTTTGTGCCTCTCCTCTTTCCTTTCCTCTTAAAATCTGCTGACAACCTCATATCAATACTGAGGTTAAGAGTGTGAGGCTGAGAGAAGGGAGAAAAGTTCTACTTTGCAATTTGGAGCAAACACTCCTTCCCTCCTAAGCTAAAGATTGTTTATAATTCTAAAGTGTATTATTTAGTTCATATTTCTAATCCTTTCAAGTGGTTTTCAAATCTTGAGTACAGACTATTCATTACTGGGATTTAAAGTCAGATAGATCTAAAGAATCTTTTGTCAAAGTTCGCAAATTGGGTAACTTTGACCAAGTGATATAGTTGAGTCAATTAGGTTGTTACAAGCAATATGGTAGATAAAAAACAAACAACATATAAATAGTAAACTAGTGCAATCTCATTAACAATCAGACATTGTTGGTGTATTTCTCTGTCTTTTAGAGATAAAGGGACTGAGACTCAGGCAGTAGATTACCCAGGTTGCCAGAAAAGGAGGAACACAGTAAACTGCACAACAGATACCCAGTTTCCCCAGGAACGACTCAGCCATGCTGGAGACACGACTGATTCATGACCTATTTCTAAATGAACACTCAACAATTTTTAAAACACAACAATCTGGGTGTATGAAAATGACAGAAGCACCCACTGGTTACCATCAACACATCTCAGTTTTATTCACTGGGAGAGAAAACAATGCCCTACCCAGATGCTGTCTTCTTGCTTGTACTGTTTCCAGTTGCGTCCTGTGTCACTGAACATCAGGCTATAACTCGTCACCCAGTCAGAGCTTCCATATCTTCCCTGTGTGGCAACTGCTGTAATCTCCACTCTATTTCCCAAATCCATCTGGAGCCACTGTTGAGCATTAGAATCTGCTGGGGACCAGCCACCAGTTCCTGGAACAGGATCAGAGAGAGATTGTAGTCATGTCTCACATACCTACAACTTTCAACTGTCAAAGATCCATAAAACAGTGTTTAATTAAGATGTCATCACCTCAACATATGCCCTCCCCTTCCCTGTCTCTGTACTTATCCCCCTGCTACTTTTACACAAATTTTCATCCTATAGCTCTTATGGCTTAAGACTCATTTTGAATGTAGTATCTGCCATACTTCTTCTTGTCTTCCCCCAGTCATCATGGCTTCCATCAAATGAATTCCTAGAGGAATTCGTTCTATTTCTTTCTTAAAACTCTACCCTAACACGAATTAGCCCTGTGTCCTCGCTCTCTTATTGGTATCTCTTTCCTTTGTTCTCTCTTTCCTTTCTTTTCTTCATTCCTTATCCCTCTTCAAATGTGTTCCATCAACCAGGCACAGACCAGATATATGTACCTGGTATACAAAGATAAAGGACACTGACCAAGCCTTTGAGGGGCATCATTAATTCATATGACATTTGTTTATCGAGTAACAGGATCATACTGAGTGGTGCAGGGGAGAGAGGGAGAGGAATTGTGAAAACAAAAATGTGTAATACAATGTGAAAGAAACCATCATGAGAGGTAAATATAAGTTATCGTAGGAACCCAGCACACAGAATGCCTCAGGAGATGATCAGAAAGGCCATCAAAACATACTGATAGTGGAGCTAAAACCTGGGGTAAGGAAAGACACATCCAGGAATAAAGGGGACAATTGGATAAGCATCAACCAGGCCAGAGGGAACAGCACACACAAACTTCAGAGATGGGAGAGAGCCTGACAGCCTGGAAACCACATGCATTTCAGCGTGCTTGACACACAGGAACATTCTAACATCTCTAAAAGGCTTTTGGTCCCAAAATTTCATTATTCTTCACACTTGAACTTTATAGAAGACCAATATTCACTTTCATGAAATTGGAAGACTTGTGATCTTAAGTTTTCTGTTTCCACTTTATATGGGCCAAAAGAAGTTAATACGCACTTCTACTGACTACAGAGTTCCCACTCTGACGCCTGAGGGAAAGCTATTACAGATTGTTTTATACCACAGATAGGGATGGCCCCAAACCATCCCTTTCTTAAAACTCTACCCTAACATGAATTAGCCCTGTGTCCTCGCACAGGACATTAGGGTAAAAAGATCACTAAAATTTTAATTTCAAGGAATCATTTCTAAACTAATTTGTCTTTGAAACTTTGTCATTGGAAATAATTTTAATGATGGTCTGGTCTACTTTCCCTTGATCAACTGGGGGAGGAGTCACTTGAGTCTCTCCTTGGCAACTGAGTGATTTTCTGAATCCTGTGCCCACAGTATAGTCTCTTGGTGGGTAGGGTTGGACATACAGACACAGGAGAGAGAAGACATATGGTAGAGCTTATTCTGACCATAAGTCAAATACTACAAGGTGTGGTCGACTTTCTTCCAGTAAATAACTAGCTCTCAGGAATCTAATTTGATAAAATATATTTTGTTTTTGTTTTTCCCATCGTCCCTGAAAATATTTAAATACTGGAAAAGCAAAAGAACCTACTGTAGAATGTGTTTTGTCAAGTGCCTTGGAAGAAATGTACGTGGTGGCAGATATTGCTGATATTCTAATATTTACTTTTTTTCTTTCTTTAGAAATAGGACTGTATTGGGTGCATGGCTTAAAGTTATTTTTCACTTTCTCATATTAATAGGATTACAACCATGAGGCCAACTTCTCTCAAATAAAAATGTGAGTGGGAATAAGATGTGGCACTTAGATGCAGCCTGCTTCTTCGCACTTGCCCTCCCCCTCCACTGTTGGATGCAACTCACAAGGTCCTAGTTGTTTGCAGGATGAAAGGAAAGAAAGAACCTGGATCCCTGTACTGGCACATGGAGAAAAGTTTCTGTGAACTTAGACGCACCTGCGCTGACCTACACTATGGATAAGAACTGAACACTTACTGTGTTAAAGCCATTGCACATTGAAATTTATTTGATACTGCAGATTAGCCTCTTTTGATACCTACCTAGTATCCAAAGGAGTAAATATCATTATCCGCACTACACAGTTCAAGAAATTTAGAACCAACAAGTTCAGAACACCTGACTACTAGAATTAAAACACAGGGGAAATTCAACTATTTGGAATCACTCAGCAACCAGAAAAACAAAACAAAACAGAACACTGGGAGGAAGTATTTGAACTAGCTTCTAAAGTACCAGCTACAAAAGTATATGTTTAGCACCAACTTTGTCTTCCCCAATATGTTTACAAATCCAATTCCCTCTAACTTCCCCTAACTTAAAATTGACAGAAAGGAAAATATTTTATATTTCCAAGGAATCCAAAATTATTCTTTCTACTCAACTTGCTGCCAGTTTTAGAAGTTTCTTTAGTTTTACTATGCTTTTGTGTATAGGGAGGCGAAGTTGTTTAAACAGCATTATCTTAGCAATATTAAAATATTACAGAGAATGAATTTATAGTGATTTCTCCTGAGTAGTTAAAATATTAAAGATTTTGTACTTTCATGCTTTTGCATGTAATGTTTTCTTCTAGCATGTCTCTTTTAGATAAACTGATAATCTTATTACTCACATGAGATTTATTGCATAAGAAAGATTCATAAAAAGTAAACATAAAAAAATGTACAGAAATTTGAGACTTGATGGTAAAAATATGGAACTCATCATTTTGAGTGATTGTCATTATTTTCAAATTAAAAATCCTCAAGCTGTAACTATTTATCTTTTACTTCCACTTGACTAAAACTGGACTTCTTAGGCATGCTTTAGGATTTTTTATTTATTTGAATAAGAATTTATGTTAAGGATGGAAAAGAGAAAGTGACATAATTTTCCCCAGAAAAGCAATAAAGTCACAAAAAATGGACCCAATCTAAACCAAAACAAAATAAAACAAAAAATAGAGGAAGATTTACTACCAAAAAGATTTGTTCAAATTAAATCTAAAGAAAATCACATCTCCTTTTTGCCCAGAGGGGAAAAAGAATCCTTAGCTTATTAATCCTCCTGAAATTAACCGGAGTGGGATAGTTGCTGTTAGCATTCATTAACACATCATGTTAAGAATGTTCTGGACCCAAGAGCTTCAGCTTAAGCGCTTAGGATGAAGGGCTGCTCCCTAGGTGATAATTGCCAAGGACTCTCTCCCTCCTGTTGAAGATGCTCCCTGCATTACAGCTAATAGGAGAAATACCCAGGGTTGCTGTGGTTGCTATGGCAAACATTTTGTTCCTTCCACCAAACAATAACTGTGTTTTCACAAATGACCAGAGTGGCCTGAAGATACTATTTGTAGTTTCTTTAAAGACACACCACATGCATAGTAGCTTCCTGTTTTTGAGTTATTTCTAAATTGGGGTTGAAACACATATACAAAAAAAATGTGTATTTGGCTAGTTGAAGATGTTAACAAAGGCAGTGTTGTCTGTAATTGCATTTGAAGTCTCCATGATTATTAAGTAAAAACATTTCCAAAAATCCTGCATTACTGCATTTTGATTCATTGTACACAAAAGGAATATTAAAATTTTAAACCAGCTTACACCTGAAACTTGTAGCATTCAAATCTGATAACAGATTCAGCATATTTTTGTGTAGAAGATCATATATCTTTGTTACTATTCATTAATCAATATTTAAGTTATATAATATATATTATACTTATATTTAATTATGCCCAGTTACTATATGTTTCATAACTGATCTCAGTTCATCTTTCCCACCAATCTACAGATTAGGTGCTATTACTTCCTAGCTCTTTTTATATGAGACTAAGTTTGATGAGGTTAAGCATCTTCCTCCAAATCACCAAGTTTTCAAAAAGAAACTGTTTTGAATGTGCGTGACACATTCAAATCATAGAAATTCCTAAAACTTCCTCCCCATCAATGTTTTCCCAAAGTGCCAGAAATAAACAATGAGTGTCCCTAGGAAAAAAAAAAAAAAAAAGCATGGAATGTAAATTTAAATTTGAAAGAAAAATCATCTTACCTTAGATTTCTATTGCATTCAGAATTTTTCAATAGTTTCTCAAACACGATTAAGGATGACTTGGAGGCTATGTCTTAGTTTATTTCTAGTTCACCCTAAGCTTCATCATCTATGCACTGAACAATTTGACTCTTTGGGGGAGAGTTGGAATAAGATGCTGGAAATAAAGTCAGGAGACCAAGTACAAGAACCAGTTCTGCTCCTGAGGTTACTATATTAGATTAGCTGTTCTCATATCTGTTCAATAGCATAGAGAGAATGGTTGGGAAGTTTTTCTAAGATAATGCAACCAGTAAGTGGCCAAGCAGGAGATTCAAACCCAGGAAACTCAATCCAGAACTGAAGCTTTGACTCTGCTAAAAAGTACCTCTTAACAGCAGTAACAGTTCCTTGTCATGCTCATCCACCCTTTCCCTCTTAACAGCAATTCTCACTAGAGTTGTAATTCACACTTCATATTGTTTTCCATATCTCTCTGGATTCTTATGGTAGGCAGCAATAATAATTTTAATTTCCTTTTATAAGTGCCAACTAGAAAGCCCAAGTCATATGACTGGAGAGCACTCCAACCCAATTCTTCTGATTTCTAGTTTGTAAGCATTTAATAGGGACTAGTTTTACACAAACAGGGAAGACTCTCATGGTGAATTCTAAGCAAGTTTTAAAGTAAACCAAGAAACGTAAGTCTCCAGACTCCTGACCAATCCACCACTCAGTATTCTATTCCACGTGCTTATTGCCAAACCTGATTTCCAAACTTCATATGCCATGGTAGGCTCTTGGCAACAGAATAACTTGTAAAAATTGCACAAATTCCTCAGTTTCTACACTTACTTCCACTTCTAGCTCAGAAGAAGAAATGAGAATTGATTGATGTCACACACTGGAAACAGGCACCAAATGGATTATACACAGGTCTTTCCTAAAAGATATTTCAAAACTACCATTCAAAAAGAGTCCATTTAGCACAAGACCAGATGGAGCTGAAATAGTCCCACACAACATATAGCAATTTCCTACAAAATCTGTTTTGAGAAATGGCTTGGCCTTTTTTTTTTCCAATTCCTAAAATAATCCCCATAAGGAACAAGTGTCCCTTTCACATGCTTTTGCACCCATTTTACAAAATGCCCTATGAACTACAAGCATATTCTCACAAATTAATGAGAAGCCAGCTTGTAGGACCAGTTACATCTTTAGTTATGAAACAGTTGGTGCTCCTGTATACTAAGCTGTGAGATTTCTAAGAAGAAAAGCTACCCAGTAATAGTAATGAATAAAAGCAGGGAGGTTGTCCCATAAATATTTAATATTTTATGGTGTGTGTAAGAGTAATGCCATTTACATATGTGCTCATAGTGTTGGGGAGGGCTTCCTGCTTCTCCCTTAGATTGTTTCCAACCATTTGTCACATGATCTTTGTCTGGGCAAGGATCTTAGAGACTGCAAAGCTGTTGGCTAGAACATGTAGCATCAGTCTTCTGCTATTGGGCAGGTGCTATGGAATTGGATGCTGCAGCCTGGCACTGGTAAGGGATCCTACACTTCCATCCACATATTAATTTAAAGACTAAGGAGTTTTAAAAGGAAAAGAAAGTTGGATCTTGATCAAATACCCCATGGGATTCAACAAAGATAAAAGATTGTAAGAAAACTGGGGTGACCATATTGAAGTCAGTTGCAGGAAGAACATAGGGGTTCCTAAGAGGAGATACATGTAAGGGAAGGAAAAGTTTGGGTCTGAATCAGACCCAGTTATCATTGTTGAGGGTTAGGAGGAGTGGTTTTTTGCATGACTTGGTTTTAAATTCCATGGACGTCAATTAGGAGACAAAGATTTGAATGCTTGTAGTGCATTTGGAAAATGACCCCAGAAAGCCAGGTGAGAGTGAGAGAGATGAGACATAGAGGAGACAAAGGGCAACCCATGAAACATCATCAAGTTCCCATGCCTGTGGGTAAGCATACTCCCACCAGTGTAGGATGCTGCAGCTTTTAAACATCCACTCTCGTTGGGTAGTGACAGAGGCCTGCTGGAGAAACAGTGTTGAAAGCACAGAGAAAAAGACCTTGACCAGAAAGGGGAAGATGGAACCACTGGGTTGGAAGTGGTTCTGCTAACATGTTCTTGGGGTTCCACCTAGGCCACCCCTAACAGGTGGTTTCAATTCCCAGGTATTGGTGCTGACAACCCAAGCCCTATCCTCCTCAAAGGCCCTTGGTCGAAAAGAAGACTTCTTGCATTTTTATCCCCATTGCAACCATTCTCAGACCAATAAAAGGTTCAAAACATCAGTCCTGTAGTCTTAAGTCATGACTGACTTCATTTTCTAGTCTGTGGTTTAGAACTTCCTTTTGGCATCTGGAAGAAACTAGATTTCCGCAGAGACTACATTCTTGCCAGATATCCCCACCTCTGCTGTTTTCCTCACACCTGTTCTCTGTGGAACAACCTCTACAAATTACTTCAAGAAGACTTTTCATCTCCATTCAGCTTTGAAAGAAAACAGTTCAGTTTTTAAGATGCTGGCTTTGGAATGATGTGGTAAAGTCTGAAGGCTATGGTCACCAGCAGCCTCTGTGACAATGTGTGTACTTGGTTGCTCACCTGTTTGCATCTATAATGAGAAAGCAATAGTGCTCTTGACTTTTTATTTTGTAATCTTTGTGATACTGAAAATTGAATCAAGGGTCCTTGTGCAGGTTGGGCAAGCACTCTAACACTGACCTAAACTGCCCTCCAAAAAGCTATGTTGTTTTGAAGGATGCTCATGATTCAGGCTATTTGGCAGTGAAGTCCTCCAAAGAGGACCTTCCTTTTGAAGATTGGAGCCACCAAGGTCCTGATGGATCAGGAAAGGACAACTGGGGTTCAGAAGGTTTGGAATTTAGTTCCAAGGAAGAATATCTCACAGTTATGCCCTCACAGATTTAAGATTGATTCATATGTGAATAAAAAATATCCAGGATTTTTAAAAACTTAGGTGAGAGGGTCAAGTATATAAAAACCAAATATTTTAGAGTTGGTTGTTCAAAATGGTAGACAATATTTAAATTTAAGCTAAACAATTTAAATTAAACAAAAATTTGATACCTCAGGCACATCAGCCACGTTCCAGGTTTCAATAGCTGTGTGATGAGTATCTATTTCGTTTGATGACACAGTTAGTGTCTCTTTCCTCACAGAAATTTCTACTGAGCAATGTTTCTCTAGGAGTTCTCTTATAAAATGGGTGGAAGCTTAGCTCTACTTTAATTTGTCAAATCAATACACTCTTAACTGTATCTATCTCCTGCTCAGGCCTAAGGGATTTTTAGTGGATTTTAGTGGCTTATCTATACCTTATTTAATGGATTTACAATTATTGAGTTCCATCCATGAGTAAAATCTTGTAGAAGATTTAACAACAAAGTAAGATAGGCTTCCTGTTTTTAGGCATATAGAGAAAAAATCACTCTCGAATATCTTTGAAGGGAAAATGGAGAAGTGGAATTGGAAGTCATTTGAAACTGCAGCGATCAAATTGTTCGAATTGCCACTTAAAGCCTTTCTTTCATGAGCAGCATACTTTGTAAACAGTTGAACATAATACATTTAACTTAGTTTCTTGAAGCAATTGTGTTTGAAAGGCAGGGCCCAGTCTAGTCTAGTGTTTGAGTTAAAAGGGTCACTTCCTTCCTTTTGGAACTTCCTTTTGGGCAAGTTTTTTATCTACTTCTGTGAAAATAATGTGTTGGGTGTCTATCCTACCAAGGATCAAGTAAGAGTACTCACCAATGTCATCACTATGGATACAAAAAGATTAAGCATAAATGTGTTTAATTGTATTATACCAAAATCTTTCTTTTGGGTACACTTTTTTAATGCAGAAGAGAAACTCTGTCATTAGTAAAAACCTCCATCAGAAAGTTAATCTTTTGGTTTGAAGATGTGTAATATAACGCATCGAAGTGGGTGCAGGGCAGGGCAGGGGATACAGTTGAAGAGAGAATGGAATGCAAATCAAAGTTGTCCCACTAAAGTCATGTTACAAACAATGCTGTGCAGAGAGGAAAAGGTGAAAGACAAGAAAAAGGGAGAAAATGCATATTGATAGACATGGTATATAAATATTATGGTCTATAAATATAATTATTCTCTCATCCCCTGTGAGATGGTAAGACAGTCATGGTACTTCCATGCCCCTTGATAACTGACTCCTTCCAGGAGTAGAAATACAATAAAATTATAAATACTTGGCCATGAGAACAAACTGTTGGTGAAGTGGGAGAAATGTGATTTTGGGTTTTAGGTCTCAATAATTCAATGTTCTAATTGATGGATCCCCAACTTTTGGGAGTATCCAAATAACTTGGGAAATTTGGGAAAGAGATTTCAGGTCCTACCACGAGCATTTCTAATTTAGTTGATTTTTATGAGTTCAGCTAATATGCATTTCTGTCAAGTTACTAGGTGTCATTCATCACACTGCTGAATACCACTTCAGTGGTTTGAAAACAAATCCAGGAAGCAAATTCAGAGCACAGCTGTGCCTGGCTGAGAGGTGGGACAGGAATGTCAGCTCCAGGATGATGGTGACATTGAGGATAGCATTGCTGAACTGACTTACCGGCATGGAACCTGCCCTCACTGAGGAAGGTAATAAATTTTAATTTTTATGTTGTTATAATACAAAAATATAACATTTAGAGATATAGCAAAAAAATTAAACACATCTCAAAAAACAGGGATTGGGATATAGCTTAGTGTTACAGTATCTGCCTACCATGCTCAAGGCCCTGTTTTAAATCCCAGTACTGTAAAATATTTTTTAAAGGAAAAAAAACAAAAAAAGAAACAAAACCTCACAAAAGGAATATTCAGATTAATGAACTATTACAGGATAAACACTCTTGCAACCATCTTGATCTAGAACTAGAACTAGGGATGTCTATCTATCTCTGTGTACTTAATCTCAAAGATTTGTTTTGAAGCAATGTGAACTGGATTTTCTGTTATCTGTACTCAGATGGATGCTAATAAAGATGCCCTAGAAAACCATCTGATTGTTATGTATATTTTTGTGATTGAGATTCATTATAAGCAATTCCTTCACAAAACACATGATAAGGAGTCTTTGATAAAATCTGAATTTTTATCAAACTTGTACATTGATTAGAAAATGAAGTAAAACTATAAACAAACTATTGCATTGATTAAGATAACTGAGAAAAGTTAGTGTGAGACATTTAAGTAAAAGACTTCTAGCAGAATAAACAAATCCAGTGGATCCTACCCAAATACCCCAGATTAGACAGCAAGAATATTCATCATACAATGTGCTATTGAAAGACACAGTCATGTGCCTCCTAGCAGCATTTTGGTCAAGCATGGCCCAATATATTATGGTGGTCCCTTAAGAATATAAGGGAGCTAACAATTCCTAGTACATAGTGAGATCATAACCCTGGTCATATTGTGGTAGACATATTCCTCACATGGTTGTGATGATGCTGGTGTAAACAAACCTATGGCATTCCAAGGCACATAAGGTATTCCAAGGCACACACACATAAAACACAAACAATTACATATCGTAGAAACTGCTTGATAGTAAATGACCACATTACTGGCTTATGTGTTTAATATACTATACATTCCATCATTATTTTAGAGTGTACTCCTTTTATTTATTAAAAAACGTCTACTATGAAATAGTTCTCCATGTTATACTAGTGGTATCCTCATACATTTTAGGTTATTGCATCTTTTGTTTGTGCTGAGAGGTCAGCTGAGTGACTGAACTTATCGTCTAGACTTGTGCAAATGCATCCTAAAATATTCCCCAAAGATCAAACCAACTATGATCCCCTTTTCAGAATGTGTCCTTGTTAAGTAGTATAAAACTGTATCTTACTTACTCGTGATTGTGACACATATTGCAAACTTGGTAGTAAACTGTCATTCACTAGACAAAAATAAAACATTAATGATCCTTCTCTTAATTCCATTGTAAAGGTTTTTAAGTATATAATTAAATACAATGACCTGATGATCTGAAGAAGCTCTTGTCTTTCCCCAAAGTATTAAAGATATCAGATTGGTGATTCATTGAGATAACATTTTATAGGGTGCTACTTAGAAATAATATCAACTTGGCCCTTCAAAGGAAATGATCAGTCATCAAGGATAAAAAAGAGGTAAAGGGTAAAGTAGCTTCATTTCTCTATCACTTTTGTTGGGCCAAATGGTGAGTTTAGATTTTTTTGAAGCACTGTATTATTACAGAGCAAAAATATTCAAATTTCCATCTTCCACCTTCATTGTTTTGTTTGTCAAATAACATGGCCATTGTAATGGATCTGTCTTCCAATGATACAGTATCCTAAGTCTCCTATTAAAGAGCAGAATATTTCTTTTTTGGGGTGGTGTACTAGGGATGGAACTCAGAGGCACTTGACCACTGAGCAACATGTCCAGTCCTTTTTTGTATTTTATTTAGAGACAGGGTCTCATTGAATTACTTAGTGCCTCTCTTTTGCCTGAGCCTGACTTTGAACTTGTGATCCTCCTGCCTCAGCCTCCTGAGCCTCTGGATCATAGGCAAGTGCCACCATGCCCAGTAAAGAGCAGAATATTTCTATTGTGCATTTCTTGATGATCTATATGTGCCCTAATAAGAGAAGAGGACTAGGGTGCTATTTAAATATCTAGGTAAATGTTCATTGTCCCCACAGTCATATGAGCTTGCAATATGAACCATGGACATTCAGAAGGCATGCACATAGGAATCTCTTTCCTCCTGGATGTCTGAAAAATCCTGTGTTCTGTGCTTAAAATGATAGATACACTAGTGGGAATGTCAAAATTAGCTGAAGAGGTGATAGTTTTGCCAGTGCACACTTTTTTAAGATTTCAGATCTTCATGAATAAATATATTGGTCAATATGCAGTAGACGGGCTAGATTCAAATTCTAACCCTACCAAAATTATCTGTGTATCCTTGAGTCAGTGAATTAACTTCTCTGAGTCTGTCTCTTCATCTTTAAAAATGAAAGTAACATCAAGTATCTTAGAGTACTAGTGTGATGATAAAAAAGAGAACTGAAGCTTCAATATGGTTCCTTAGCATGAGAAATAGGCCAATTCTGACACTTTCCATCCTTCCTTACCATGCAGATTCAGGTGACTAAGTCATGGGGATAATAATTGAAGGAACAGAGGGTACAGGAATGCTTCAGATTGTTGCATCTAAAATTTGAATGTGCATGTGCAAATGCAGCAGTTGTTAAAGTACAGGTTCTGATCTGATAGTTTTGGGTAGAAGTTCAGGTCTCACATTTCTAACAAGCTCCCCATGGAAATGCCAAGTAGTTTGCGAGGATATGAGGCAAGAAAGGGAAGAAGAGGTTTTAATGCATACCCTGTCTGGGGCAGTTAGGACATGATAAAAGGAAAGGGAGGTGCTAAAAAGAATGAAAGGGCATTTCAAGGGGGACAACAGGGAATCTAGTAAATGATTTCTGCATTTCCCAGTATCTTTTTTTTTTTTTTACTTTTATTATTTTCTTTCATTTTTTTGGTAACCAGGGATTGAATCCAGTAAATGATTTCTGCATTTCCCAGTGTCTTATTTTTTTTACTTTTATTATTTTCTTTCATTTTTTTGGTAACCAGGGATTGAAAGCCCCAGCCTTATTTTATTTTATTTTTTTTACTTTGAGACAGTGTCCCACTAGGTTGCTTACAGCTCATTAAGTTGCTGAGGTGAGACTGGCTTATAACCTTTGATCTTTTGCCCTCAGACCTCTGAACCATTGGAATTACAAGTCTACTTCCACCATGACTGACCCCACTGTCCTTTTGAATATATCAAATTTTATCTGTATTATGCATACGTCAATCAGGCCAGATGAGAGACCGGTATTTTCTTTTGTAAGCAGACATTCTAGACTTGCTGTAAATCGTATCCTTAGTATTATTTCCTGATGATCTGGAGGAAGTCCCTAGACAGTTGATATCATGCTAATTGTGTGTATGAACCCTGATTCCTGCATTGTTGCCAATTCCCATCTCCTCATGGATGGTCTTTGTGACTACAAACTGAAAACCAACTTCCAAAGACCTTCCTGGATCCTTAGTGCTTTGTAACCAGTGCCACCCAAAGGGAGTTGGGGGTGGGGAACATCCATGAATTCTGCACCAAAGGGAGAGGCAAGGGCTTTAAGCCTCTTCGTCCATCCACAAGCCCTTGAAGCTGAAAATGCATTGACGTGAAAAATCAAATTCTCCATGGCAACAAAATTGTCATGCTAGAAACATACAATCTCAACTTACACCGGCAAACATCTCAAAAAAATATATTTGAGTGAGGAAGGATTAAAATTTCAAGGGACAAATAGTAAACATGACTGTTTGCGAACTGTATTTGGAAAGAAATAAAAGAGGATGGGGAAGAGAAATATAAACCTTTCCTCTCATGGGGCAAAAGATGTCTTTTCCTATTTGCCTTTTAATCATGTGAAGTAACTTAAATCCTTCCCCTCATTTTCAAGGTCTAAGCCACAGCTCAGCTCAGCGGCTTCATGCTCTGCCACCAGCTCCTATACTTCCCGCTGACAGTAAGTGCTTCTCAAAGCCCAGCTGACTTAATGCCCAGATCAAAAGCTTTCTTGCCACAAAACAAATCACATTTGACAAAGACAGATCCTTCCTAAGCCACAATTACATAGATTGACTTGGCAACCTAAGTTAATGGTGATCTGACCCCCAGCTTAATGTATTTTGTCATTTTTTTTCAAAAGTAATTAGTTCTCTTTCTTGCTATTCACTTTCTTCGTGTAAAATGAGATGGAGGCCAAAGGGTGTGTGGAAGGAAGAGAACAAAAATTCCATTTAGCAAATCCCCTCCACAGATGAGATAGCAGTGTAGAGACTATTACAGTTGGGTTTTAACAATCTAATCCCCCTCCTCATGCTGTGAACTTCCCAGATCTTGATTGGCACAGCAATAGCTCAGGTCAACAGCTGTTTCCAAGGGTGCTTTATTTATTTATTTTTTGTTGCTCAGAGGGATTAGCGTGTCATTGATGGAACTCATTACACTTGCTTTACTGAAGATGGAAGGAAGCTCATCTGCCATCTTTGCCCAGTATAGCCTTTCCTGTATTCTTCCCTTCAACTTTGGAATGGATCACTGCTTCTGCCAATGATAATTTACCAGCCAAGTATACTTTCTTCCTGAGTGTAGTCAGATGTGTGTTATTAAATACATTGAACACACTGGAAACAAAGTGTCCATTGATTATCCATGATCAATGTATCCCAACAGTTTCTATGCTTCCTGGGGGATTCAACAATTTTACATGTTGCCCAGGGACTTGAAGGGAACGTTACATATGTGAACTAGCTCAGCAGTGATAAACTGCAATCATCCCATTGAGCACACTTGAGTCTATTGAGTTAGATGTAATTTTGTGAAAATCATGGATTTTACAATTTAGATTTCATCTTCAAGAGAACACCAGAATGTGTTGGGTAGAAAGTTGTATGGCATATAATAGGTGGAATTCATTAATTATTGTGAAAAATGAACAAATGATTAAATAGAATGTGTTAAGAAAACGGTAAAAAAATTGAAAATTATAAGTACAGTATGTCTTATCAGTATCACCCTGATCCTCTTTTTATCATATCAACTTAAAGAACATTTCATTCTCTAGACAAATGCAGTTATCATTGGTTTTTGTTATTTTCTGGTAGATTAGACCTCGGATCCTGTGAAGTTATGTGTTAACTTAAAATCATTCATTTAGCAGGGAAGATTAATCTCTGAATTTCATTATGACATAAGACATGGTGACAGTTGGTATAAACTGTCAACTTGATTTGGTAAACGGACACCTAAAGAAATGGTAATGTATTATTTCTCATTATAGCTGTGAGTATGTTTGCAGAAAAGATTGGAATTTAAATAAACTGGTTGAGTGAGGCAGATAAGTCTTACAGAATGTGATTGGGCCCCATCCAATTCCTTGAAAGACCAGATAAAATAAAAAGGCAGAGTAAAGGTGAATTTACTGTCTTTTCTGGAGTGAGACACCTATCTTCTCCTGCTTTTGTACATCAGTGCTCCAAATTTTTAGCCTTGGACTCTGGGGATTGCACAGACCCAGATTTTCAGGTCTCAGGTTAAAATTACTCCTTTGGCTTCCCAAATCCTCAGCCTTTGTGCTCAGACTAAATTACACCACTGGTTTTCCCTGGTTCTCAAACTTGTAGAACTTAGCCTCCATATTCATGCAAGTCAATTTCCATAATAAATCTCTTCTTATGTATCTATACATATCCTATTGGTTCTATTCCTTTGAAAAACCCTAATACAGACATTAGCCAGTTTTGTATCTACCTAACAAATTATTCTAATATCCTTTGCTTTTCCCTCAAGATATATCTGAATACCCAGTTCATCAGAACATTCCTTGAAGCTTCACCATCTTATTGTTTCCTGAGCAATAAGCTGAGCAATTTTATGGGTTCATTCTGTATTTATATAGGAGATGTGACTTTAACCTTATTTATAATCATATGTTCACATCAAGTATTGCTCATATTCTCTGGGGATTAAAAGAATGAATTTATATGTTGGCCCCTGCTCATTCAGAATCTTAATCCAGTTTAGAAGATATGGTTATGTGTGTACGTATGTGTATATGTGTGTGTAAACCTGGTATTTGGATATTTAGAAGGGAAAAGAGTTTGATGTTAGGCAGTAGAACTGAAAGAGACAGATTCACAGTGTCCTCTTGTAGGAGAGAGAGAAATGAGGCTAACTAAAGCAGCTCATTGCAATTGGACACTATTAGAAAATCTGTAGAGTAAAAGAGCATGTTAGGAGTTGAAGGGTTGAGACAATACAATGAGATAGAGCCCTGGGTATTGAAAATAGCACAGGAAAAACACATAGTACACTCACAGTAATTTTTCATTGATTTTCAAGGTAAGTAATGCTTTTTTGGATATGACACCAAAAGTATAGAAGAAAAAAAAAAGGCAAAAATAAGTGAGACTATATCAAACTAAAAGCTCTGTATGGCAAAGGGAACAATCAACAAAGGGAAAGAGAGCCTATGAAATGGGAGAAAATTCCTGTAGACCATATGTCTTATAAGGAGTTGCTATTTAAAATATATAAGGAACACATATAATTGAACAGTGAAAAACAAATAACCCAATTAGAAAATTGGCAAAAGATCTAAATGGAGTTTTTTTTTTTTTTTTTTTTTTTTTTTTTCCCAAAGAAGTCATTCAAGTTAACACAAAAAGGTTCTTAATAGCATTAATGATCAAGGGAAAATCAAAACAAGGATGGCTAATACCAAACTGAAAGAAATAAGTGCACATTTTTGTGGAATCTAAAAATATTTAACTCACAGTGGCAGAGAGTAAAGTAGTGGTTTATAGAATTTGGGATCGGGGCAATCAGAAGTTGGTCAAAGGATACCATCTTATATTTTTAAGAAATAAATTCTGAGGTGTACAATGGTACAACATAATGACCATAGATAATAAAACTCATGTACATAAAATTTGTTAAGAGAGTAGGTCCAATGCTCTCTTCATGCTCCATCCCAACTCTGCAGACACAAAGAGGTAACTGGGAAGTGATGGATATGTTAACTAACTGGTTGAGATAATCATTTTACAATGTACATACATTATTACATTATACCTCTTAAATATCTGCAAGTTAGTTGTCAAGTATACCTCAATAACACTAGGGGGGGGTGGCGGGAATCAAGTGAACTAATGACAATGGCCCCCATCTTTCCTTCTTCAAGGTAACAAAGTAGTGCTGATCCTCTGGTTAGGACAGTGGGTGGTGGGTAGTGGGTAAGATCATGGACCAGTAATAAGACTTATAGGGTAACGGTCTACTTTGATCACAGTTTTCCTCTCTGTACCATAACATTTTCACCTTTAAAACAGGTATAATGATGACACCCATATGGAAAGCAGTTGTGAAGACTGAATAGATATACCATAAGGGCTTAGAACAGTGAAGCTTCTGGTCTGGTAAGGGACCAGTGTGTGATGGTTGTGATTTATATGCTGGTAGCCTAAGCTGATATAAAAACTTCAATTCCTACACACAAAATCCCTGTATTCAGGGAGAAGATTTTTAACATCTCTGAGGAAATCTGAGAGCATCGCAGGTTTCACACTCTGTGGTACTAAGTACTTCTTGGGGTATATTTGCTCTTTCTCCTCATAAAATAAAAGGGAAGATTTAAAGGAGTCTATGTGGAAAAGGAGTATTCAGAGCTATAATTACTTCTATATCCTGAGAGTGAATGAACAGGATATAAGTCTAGTTTGAGAAGGAGAAAATTAAGTCTTTACTTTTACTGATATGTCCAATATTAATTAAAGTTATGGGTTTTTCCCACAAAGTATTAAATTTTTGCTTATTTATCCATTCATAGTACAAAATTAATTCTTAACATCACATAATCACTTATATGCTTTTTTTTACTTCAACTAAAACTTATATGTTTTATACTAACATGTACAAAATATGCATTTATCATATATATTTGAACATACATGTATATATTACTTTATCCATTCATATATACAGGACCTTTTTATTCTTGAGTTCTGCATTTGAGGATTTAAAGGAATAGGGGTGGAAAATATTTGAAAAAATTATTGCTTGTCAAGTGAGCATGCATAGGCTTATTTTCTTGTCATTCTTCCCTAAACAAGATAATATAACTGTTTACATGGTATTTACATTGTATTAGGTATTCTAAATAATCCAAAAGTAAATTAAATTATATAGGAGTGTGCACACAGATTACATGAAAATCTACACCGTTTTATCTAAGAGACATGAGTATCCATACTTTTTGGTATGCACTGGGGTCCTGAAGCCAATCCCTCATGGATACTGAGAGACAACCATATACATAAATATCTCCTGCTACATGTGTGCATGTGCATTTATCTACACCCAGTCCTATGACTCTTACTTTATATATATTCAACTATTTGTTTTTATTTGAATCTTTATATATGCATGCCCTGCTAAAAACACACTGGATAGCATATATATTGTTTATTTTATACATATATATATCCATGTATAGAATTCATATAAAACAAAGTTATAATATCATTTTTACATTATTATCATTAGTGACATGTTAGGTATTAATTAGTATCACAGTTTTTGATTATTGTCTGCATTATCCATGTCAGCTCTTTACAGATAGTGTCTTTGTCTATTTTGCCAACTCTCTGTCAGAGCTTTTGCATGGTGCCTAACAAACAGAAGGTGCTCAGTAATCATGGAAGGATGTATTACCCATGAATTCATGCAATGTAGTGGTTTGCAACCCTTATTGTGTTCTAGAATCACTCAGAAAGCATTTATTTATTCACTTGATTGATAACTTCATTTGAATCTCATCCCAGTTAACTCAGATATTCAGGAGATAGACTCAGGCATTGCTCCCTGTAAAGTTCTTCAGATGATTCAAGATAGACTCAGGCATTGTTCCCTGTAAAGTTCTTCAGATGATTCAAATGTGCACCCCTGGGATGAGAAACAATGATCTAATACCCACTAGAATCTGAGTTTATTCTCCTCTGTGGGCAAGTTTAGGCCCCAGTGGAGGAAGGGGATTTGGTGTTGGAGGATGAGGTCCAGGCCAATGGATCCCGTCACTATGACTGCATCTTCTGCTCAACTTTCTGGATTTGGATGTTAAGAGAGCTGAGAGAATTGGAATTGCCCTCTACACACACTCACAGTGACCTTAGACTAAGGCACCCAGACTCCCAATGTAGTAGAGCAGGACTATTATCTATTGGAAAGAGACACCTGCTCCTAGTCACTACCTGTCTAATAAGGAAGGATTTGCCTATGACCAGGACCTACATTTCCCAGGAAATGCCCATAGGTTGAATGGAATTGAGACAAACTATTCCAGCAAGCCCTGTTGGAAACTGTTAATCTCCCTTCCTGTGTTTCTTCCTGAATGAACAGTGGGCCTCCTTGATCCACTCCCAGTTCTTTATCCTACAGTGGGGAAGATCTTTTGGTTATACAAGTCTTGTCTCTTTCTATACTTAATGCTGCAAAACAGGCCTTCTGAGGCTATTTCACAGATAAAAAGCTGAGGTCAACAGCAGGTAAATGACTTGGAGAAACTCAAAGTAACTTGTAATTTTAAGTATTATAGTCTGAACTGTAGTCTATTAATTTCTAACACTTTCCTTTTTCTACTTCACCCTCTTTAACCTGTACTTGTGAATCAATTTGCTAATGTAGTGATTGTGAAAATGAGACTTAGATTCAGATTAATTAGGTTTGAAAACAAGCATTTACTTTTCTAGCTGTGTGATTTGGGGCAAATCATGCAACTTCTCACAGTCTCAGGTGCCCCACTTGAAAGTAAAAGATCACATTGCTTATTCTAAAACAACTTTGTTACCTATATCATTATTTAGGCAAAATTATTCATAAAATGTGCAGCACAGAATAATCAGCAAAGATAAGTATTATTACAAAATTCTATTAATATTTTTTCTGCTATATCTACAATTGGCTATTCTTTTGCTTTTAGAATAATTAGGTCATCCCTTGGAATCCACAGGGGTTAGGTTCCACAGTTTTCCTCAGGTACTAAATTTCATGAATGCTCAAGTCCATGGTATAAAATGCTGTAGTGTCTTTGCATATAATCAATATGCATTTTCCCATATACCTTAAATTGTCTCTTTTATTTCTTACAATACCTAGTATGTTGTATGTGCCAGGTAAATTGTTGTTATCCTACACTGTTTAGGGAATAATGACAAGAAAAGAAAGGCTATACATGGTCAGTACATAAGCAATTTTTAAAAAAATATTTTTGAGTGTTCAAATATGGAAGAATGTATTCCTAAATGACTTTATCAAATAAATTATGACTTTTAAATTACTGGTCCCATTATAATAGAAAACTTGTGAAATGCAGTACAAAATAAACAGTAAACATGGAAACAACTATAAATCTATCTCACTTGATGGAGATCAAAATTATAAACAAATGTTTTCACAAATTAAATCTTTCAGCACTTAAAAATACACACTTAAAAATTACACAATAACCTATTAAAACATATGCCAGGATGCAAGGATGGTTCAACAATGAAAAATTTACTAATGGAGTTGGTCTTAACATATTGATGAAACAATACTCAAGAAAAATCAATATAAATTAAAATATCAGATAGTCTATTGAAGTTGCATAATTTTTCTCCACCTACGAGAAAGCTTATAATATTAATCAGTTATTCCTATATTATCAGATAATTAATTTTTAAAACTGAAGTAATTCAAATATCACTTTTTCTATCTTTATATCTCTCATATACATTATAAAACTCAACACCCACATATAATTAAAGCATATACGTCTAGACATTTAATATCATATTTGTTAAGGGTATTTTCCACCAGAGACTACCAGTTCCAGGTGTCTACCCTGACTTTTACTGGCACTTGTAAAGTTACATACTAGGTACTTATCCACAGTTATCTCCTGCTAGTAAGATTATAGATTATTTGTGTTCTTACTTTGAGTTGATATTTTGAATATTCTTAAAGACAGAACAATTTATTTTATAGTAAAATTAAAGTTGAAGATTTTTAATAAACTTCATTATTCTATAAACTTTGTATTGTAATGACATGTTATTATAGCTGTTTATGTTAGATACACAAAGTATAAAATAAAGCGAGTTCTTTTTAAAAGTAATTTTCACAAAAACCTCATAATAATAAAAGGAATTCTGTGGTTTGGAGGAACATGGGTCAGCATACTCTGGATGTCCATTATGTGATGGGAAGTATGGCTAGATTAGATTTTAACCCTTCTTCTTCCACATCTTCTGAACACTGCCTTTGGACATGAATCCAGTATACAAAAAGATCACTTTTTCTCATGTGTTCATGGTGTTCTTATTTAGCACTTGACTTTGGGATTTTTCTCCTTCTACCTACCAACTCTCCAGTTGAGCTGAGCTGGGCTGGGAGAACCAGTGAGGTCTGAGGAGCTGGAAAAAGCCATTGGAGACAGCAGGGATGCTAATGGGTCATCACAGTTGTCTAAAGGAGAAAGAGAGAGAAAAATAGATTAGATTGCATTAATAAGAAGTAGTCCATGAAGAGGCCAATCATGACATTAACCACCATCTTTTATTAATCACTTCCTCTGCATAAAGTCAGGCATCATTGCTTTCTTGTGTTAATGCATCTAATTCTCACAACAGGTATGAAGGATAGGTATAATTTCCTTTCACAGATGAAAATGATGTTCAGAGGTGTCATGTAGGTTGTCTATAGTCACAAGACTCACTTAGGAGGGTCACATCTGCCTAGGTATGTCTGGCTTAAAAGCCCAGCTACCCATCCTTTCCTTTAATTGACCATTTGAGCAAAGCATCAATTTACTGCTCTTATTCAATGAGAAGGGAGACTATTATAGGGGTAAATAATATTTATTCTCCCATCTTTGGTCCCCAAGTTCTTCTATAGTAATTGTATCTAGAGGAATAAGATTGTTTTGAATAGCTTACTCTCTGTGAATGTCACTGGAAAATAAGTTACTTATCGTAATGGCTCATTTATATTCCATAAAGCATTTTTTACAGTCTTGAATTTGATATTCACTTCAATAGTTATCACTTCAGGCATCTCTAAATGTTATAGGATGTTTTCTTTTTCTTTTCTTTTTTTTTTTTTTTTACTTTTTAAAAATTTTTTATGGTGCTGGAAATTGAACCCAGGGCCTTAGGCTTGCAAGGCAAACACTCTACCAACTGAGTTATCTCCCCAACCCCAGATAGAATGTTTTCTAAGCCTTCATGTTTGATAAAATCCAAATATTAGACAGGTGAGGCCACAGGCTTAGACATGGTCCTGACTCCATAGATATGTCCCTCTAGGTTGACACAAATGCCATGACTATCCAATTTTCATATAGAGCATCCTGTCTTTTACATGTAGCATATTGATTCTTCGGTTAGAACGCTGTGCTTTTCAAAACACGTATTGGGATTTAATTTCCATTCTAGCAGTGTAAACAGGAGGAACCTTTAAAAGATGATTAAACTAGGAAGACTCCATTCTCATAGGTGATTTCTATGCCTTAATAAAAGGGCTTTCTGGAATATGATCTCCTACACTCTTGCCTTCTACCATATGATCACACAGTAAGTAGCTCTTGTTAAATGCTAGAAACTTTATACATGACTTTCCAGTGTCCAGAAAAGTAAACAAATAAATGTCTATTCATTATAAATGACCTAATCTCACGTATTTTGCTTTAGCAGCACAAAACTGGCTGGAACAATAGATCATCTTAATCTTATATAATAATCCATTTATTTGTTTGTATCTTCCACTAGGCAATATTCTTTGTGATTGCCTAGCAAAGAATCTATCACATCATAGATCCTGAAGAAAAGTTTGTGAAAAGAGAGTGGTATGGTGAAAGATGAAGGAAAGAAGAAATAGAAGAAAGGATCAATCAATCATTCATCAGCCTCACAGTACCAATGTTCTTTTCCTGTTTTTTTTTTTAATCCATTATGTACAAAATTGATCCTGTAGAACATTGAGAAATGACTCCATGAATCCTAGACATACCTCATTCAAAACGAAATCAAAAAGTGCTATTTAGTTTGAAGGTAAACTTCTTAGAAAGCTTGATATATTTTTAAATAGCATTTACATTGGCTCATGCTTGATTTTCCAGCAAATTCTTGGAGAGCTACATTTCACCTAATTGCGGGAAAATGAATTTAAAAAAAAGAATTAGACTCTTGTTTGTTAAGAGTGCTAAAAAATCAACTGGCAAAGTGTATTCTGAGTTCTCTCCAAACAGAAATGTTCGAAAAATATTTTGAGATATTTGACAAACATAAGACAGCACCAGATCCTCACTGAAGGAAGAACATAGAGGTCACCACATTGACACCTCTGTAGTTATGGTCACTCTGAACAGAAAGCAAAGCATGTGACTGCTTCACTCTGGTATAAGATGTAGATGATAGATGATGTTTGCTCACCTCAAAGTACTTGCTTGGAAAGACAACATTTTAAATTTCTTTATATATTAGGAAATGATTTCAACATAATGTGGATCTTGCATCTGCTTACAACTCTTATCATCAAGACACATCAGATAAATACAGAAAAATGAATCTTTCATGGATATTCCAAGCACGTGCGTGCACACACACACACACACACACGTACACACACATGTACACACACACATACACAGAGTTATGAAATATCAACACAGCATTTGAAATTTGCAGCTGTGTTATGGGCTCCCTCCATTGACCTCTGCAGTTATCCCTATCATCCCATTGCAAAAAACACATTTCTATAACTTTGCAATTTCTAAAGTCCTTCTTCAACAAGAAAACTGTGAATCTTTTAAAGTCAAAGAAACATATTTATTAGAGCATTTTTGTATTTCTTAAATGTTTAATATGCATACAATTGTGCTATCATTTCATTAGGTCATTATAGTCTTTCTATGTGTCATTGATGACTTCAGAGTATTGTGCTCTTAACCCTATTTTACCTTAAGGCTTTTCTTATGAGATATTTAATTGAATAATTAATCAGTTGTGTTTATAAATGCATGTTTATTGCAGCAGAATAGACTATACTTCTGTAGAAATTTCAAGTGAACTCAAGTCACACATCACTCAAGAAACAATCCTAGAGTATAATTTTTCTCCTCATATTATAGTTGTCCTTGGATGAAAATATCAACTATTAGAGTGCCCATGGAATATTAGAAATATGTGACATGATCAGTTAAATTTAATTCAGTGCAAATATCTATAAGATCTGATATTGTGTTTATCCTCAGGGAAATATTAGGGACATAGTTGAGTAAAAAACTTTCAAATCTTATAGAGCTCATGGGTCTTTGAGAGAACTATAAAGATGTGAACAAATAAAGTGATGGAGAAGTTTAGGAAATTTTCACTAAGAATGGAGCCCAGCTACTAAAATTGGTACTCACTGTCTAAATTTTCAGGTCAGTGATCTTTGCCTTCTTCTCTAGCCCTCTGCCCTACCCTCCTTCACAAGGCACAGGCCTTAGGGTGGACTCAGCTTCTGAGGCTGAATGGTCTCATGGCAAAACTTCCATGCTTTCTCCTTTGAAAACAGATTGCACTGAGTCTCAACATCTGGGATCGATGGTTCCATTTCAGAAATGAGTAAATTCATTAAACTCAATCTATGCTGAGGGAAAGACCTTAGCATACACCCTATGCATTTCAACAGTGACTTTGCGAGAACCTACCTGAACTTTAACTCGTTGCTTTAAATATGATGAGTGGAAATCTTTCAAATTAGAAAGGAAGAAAGATGATCTAGCTCTCTATCTACAGCAGAGTAGTCCTCTCCCATCTCTATGCCAAGTGAACTAAACTAATAACCTCACCTAAAAGAGACTAGAACATGACTCTTCTCAAAGTACACTTGGTCATTGGTACTTAAGAGTTTACAATATAAGCATCCTAAATCTAAAAGTGGGTATGATTTTAGACAGCATTACTGTTCTTACAGCAGAAGAGAAATGACCCAATATATGTGAAAACAATAATTAGGTTTTATTTTATTTTGTTTTATGATTTGGCATAACCTGGGTTAGTGGGAACTATCCAGGGGTCTAGAACTAGGAGATCCTGATTCCTAGATTTTGACTTGGTGACACAATATAATTTATTCAAGTGAATTCAACTTTATTTTCATTGTCTGTAAAATAAAGAATCATCTCTACCATATCCATTCAGAGACTCATTTTAAAGATGGAATTAGAATAGATGAGGAAAAAAATTCTTGTAAAGTATGAAGCCCAAAATGAGAATAGAAAGTGGTATATAAAATGCTGATAATATCTTGCTGCAATTGAGAACAACTATTTTAACAATCTTATTTCTGGAATCTCAATTTTCTGCCATGAAACCTCTCTGAGAATTGGGGTCACAGATAGCTCTTTTGCACTAAAGGCATACAATGATCCAGATGAGCAGGAGAAGAAGCAGAGGGAAATGAGAGGGCAAAGGATCACAGAGCCATTCTCCTCTCATGGATCAGCGGCCTCCTGGAGGTTGGCCCAACATCACACAGAACACATGGCAGGGAAGGAAGGAAAGGAAATACCATCTGCTCCACCACTCCTGCATGTTTCCAATAAGCAAATCTATGTTATTATTCAGTTTCAGGTTCCACTAGCATCTCAGGCTTCTGACAGTGAGTCTGTACCACGCTAAATCCATCACCCTCTCCTCCAGAAGTGTGTGTATGTGTTTATCTGTATTTAGAGAGAAAGTTGAAAATGTGAAGAAACTGTAGTCCAAGGGGTTGAACCTGATATTCAGGGACTAAACATCAGGTTTCCCTCTTGCCCACTTCCAGTGGGACCACTTAGAATAGACATTAAATATTTTCTGAAGAATTGCTTTCAAGTAAACTCTCAGCCTTTGGTTTCTTGGGAGTTTGAAAAATGGTGGAATGAGACAAACATCATTACCCTATGTACATGTGTGATTACATGAATGTATGAATCCACATCGGGCACAACCGTAGAAATGAAAATGTGTACCCCATTTGTGTACAATGAATCAAAATGCAGTCTGTAGAAAAAAAATTTTAAAAAAGAAAAAAAAGAATTGCTTTCAAGAAAAAAGGGATTTTCCAAGAAATCATGGATTCATTGGTGTAAGTGAATATTTTCAAAATGAGTTCTCAAAAATCTTCTTCATGGGCCTTTTCTCCCAACATTTAGATGAAATTAAAAGGCAATTTTCGAAATGCAAATCTTGATTCAAATGTGATTTATGATTCTCCATTTTTTTCTTCAGAAAATAACTGCAGTGCCATCTTCAGTAGTTTTCCTTATAACAAAAAGGCCCCTGCCTGCTGCACACTGTTCTTGTGCAGATAAATACTCATACCTGTGGCTGAGATTGAGGCACTTCGACTTTTTCAGTTCAGTAGCCATTTATGCAACTCAAGTGTTATTTGCAAATAATCTAGCCTTGTAATCATAGAATAAAAGAATATCAGGACCAGAAGTCACATCTACATTTGTTAAATCTAATTGTTTGTTTCACAAATGAGGGGATCAGGTTTAGGGATAGGACTCTGGTCCAGGGTTATACAATGTAAACCAAAACTCAAGTTCACTCACTATCTCCTGGTGACCACAGGGTCAGTTACCTGCCTCCCTTTCATAAGGCAGGTAACCATTAGTTATATTACTCTTCAGAAAAATTGTTTTATTAGGTGACTTTTTTTTAATTTTGTTTTCTGTGAAGGGAAAGCCATTGTCTCATTTCCTGGACCACAAGTAAAACTTGACAAAGGATACTCTGTCACCTTCTAAAATACCTGAATCTTTATGTGTTCCTTACGTCTTTCTTCATTACATTCTCCTAAGTCCCTCTTTTCTCAAAGGCAAACAGATAAAAAAGGAAGCACTATGGAAAAAAAATAAAAAGGTAAGAATAGAAAAATAAATGAGACTTATTGTGATTGCATATGAATATTTGCATGGATACTTAAGCACTTTAGTATTCCAATCTGAAGAAGTGGGGATAATTTGTTCTTTAATATATGTATACAGTTCAATGCTAGAGGTCTTCTTTCACATTAATTAAAAGATAAAGGCACACACAAAAAAGAAATCTGGGTAATTACGATATTTACACAGCTTCCTAGAAATTATTATTGACTCTTTAAAATGATTCCACTTTAAGTAACATTTTTTGTTGCCAGCATATATTTTTATTCATTATTATTAAAATACCAATTGAGTTACAGACGGTGCTGAAGTGAAATTGTGTGTACTGTCTTGATTACCACAGTAAATTGTCTGTATATGGGGATTTGGAGCTTAAAAGATTCACTTGTATTTATAGGTAAGATAAAATTCCTCTTAGCATTGCACACTTAATGGCCTACTTTGTTTAAAAGACATAAAGCATGCATTTTGTTGAGTTCCTACGATGGTGCTTAGAAGTGATAACTCATGCTTTTAGATCCATTTATTTTCCCCCTTGCTACCTATAATTTCACTTAGCAAACAACAAAAATAAATAATACAATATCACACTTGAATATGACCCAGTCCCCCTTTTCCACAATGAAACTTCAAAAGATAAATTGCTTCATAATGAGCAGGCCAGAAAACAATAGCTCTCTACAATAAGTCATGAAAAGAAGGTCAGATCATTTCTATACTGATCTTCCTCCCCAAATCTTTACAACACTTGCTTTTTTACCATCTGTTGGATACTCATGGTGAGACTTTTTGCCATGCTAAGATAGAATGGCAAAAACAGAACTGAGCTCAAGAAACCAAGCATCTATGTTTTTTAATAAAGAAGAGGTTAAGCATCTAGTTTAGTGGTAGAACTTGTGCTTACCATGCATAAGTGATTGGATTCAATCCCCGCACAAAACAACAACAAAACGCCTGTGTTTGTGACAATAACATGTAAATAACATTTGGACAGGAATCCAAGGGTCCTGGACCCCCTCTGCCTGCACTGTAAATATGTCTCATTTTACCTCTCTGTACTTTAGATCCCTCAACTATAAAATGACAGCAATTACTGTTCAGTTATTCCCTTAGCATACTTTAATTAAGCACATCGTAGGTGTGTCAGAGTTTCCCTCAGTTTCCATACAGTGTGAGGCTTATGGAAACATTCGGAAGAGAAAAAGTCCTATCTTCAAATTAACAAGAGGGTTCTGGAATTCTTTTCAAGCAGTCAATGAAATTCTATTCCATTTTTTAGGAATTATCTGATCTGGAGTAACTAACCTTCCCTTTTAAGTGACTTCCTAGGGTTACATTGTGCTTAAACTCAATAAGCATCCTGACAAGCTCCTGGTGCAGCTCTTTATCTAGGTGGTCAGCAGTTCCTGAAGCAACAGCACAAGGGAGACCATCATCCATATTGTGTGGCCGAAGGCTCAGATGCATTCCTATGTCTAGTCACAGGCCAATCAGCATTGAAACTGGAATTTGAACCAAAGTCTGTGTGACTCTGCATATTGCTTATCTCAAAACCTGTTCCAGATCTCCACAATGATAGGCCTTTGTCACAGACTGGCAAGAACAGTCTCCTGTTGAACTGACTACTTTGTGTGAATATTGCTCTTCTCTTCAATTGTGAGGAACATTTGTCCATGGATCCAAGAGTTAGCTCAAACTCACTGGCTCTCAAATAACCTTTCCCTCTTGTATTAAAGACTCCCCACCCATTTCTTTTTTCCCATACTGCCATTGATTTTTTGCTTTGTTTTGTTTTGATTTTCAGGTAAGGGTATCTTGTTCTGATCACACTGTTTTGTTTAGTTGTTTCCTGTTTCTATCTTTAAATATAATTTATCACTGACTAACTCAATTAAAAAATGTTTCTTGAATCCCTCATATGTGAGACACAAAATGTGCTGATTATGTGGGGAATAAGAAAGGTCATGCTGAATTTGGATTCCCCCCTGCCACCAAGGACTTAGTATGTGGTACTTCACATGTTCAATAAATCTTTGTTAAATAAAAGACTCAGGTCCTATCAGGTTTATTCGCATCTTTTTCTTTAGAAAGCTCTCACAAATTTAGGCTCACATTTTTGTTCTTTCTAACAATTTGATTCTCATTTAGGTTTTTCACATATATTATGATTTTTGCTGTAGCCTTCTCAGGTGGACAGCAAGCTATCTGAGACCTTTCCTTTTAGAAAACTGCTTTCAATGTGTTTCCTGGAAAAAAAGGCATGCAAACCTTAAGTTTGGCCTCCAGAGGTGACACCATGAGAATGAAAGAGTAAAGAGGGGATGTTTGCACTTGCTGAGTCCCTGCTAGGACAGGTCAAAGCCTTGTTGATGGCATCACACCTTGACCAAAGAGAAAAGTCCAAAGCACTGAGGTCAGGAGTCAGGGGTCTGCTGCTGAGAAGGCTGAGGATCATGCCTCCAAAAGCATGGTACTGATGGCATCTAAACTCAAACATGACAAAGTTATTAAAACCATAAGGTTATGAATGGTCCTTACTAGTTTAACTAGATTAGCTAGAGAACATGAAAACTTTTGTATTAGGGGGTAGAACTGGTGAAATTCATAGATGAAAAGAATTAGAAAATTCTGGAATATGAGAAGCTGAGAGTAGTTTCTAGATTACTTTGGAGCATTTTAGAGATATCTGATAAGAAAAACAAGTCTTTGAAAAATAACATAGAAATTTACCTTCTTAAAAGTTGTTTCCTAAATTCAACTCTGCTTCTGTTCTCTCTTCCTCATTCTCACCTATCAACACTGCATAACACACACTCACACACACACACACACACAGCATCGAGAAATACTGTGCCAGATCAGGGTTAAAATTTTTTGCAATTTTAAACAAGCTAAATAAATGAATGGATGGGATATGAATGATAAGATTGGGAAAATGGGAAAAATATAAAAGATAAAAAGTTCTAAAAGTTTATGGGTAGAGATGATTTCTTTTCCCTTTAAAAAGTGAATAGTTCAAATGATTATGTGTGGAATATTAATGTGAAGGAAGGAAAAGAGACAGTGGAAGAATTTTAAAGATAGTGTTTCTTTCAATTCAGTCATCATCAGAGTTGAGAATTTTTCTTCTATAACTGTGTCTTTCTCTGTAGATATCTATTCTTTTTCTGAATACAACAGACTAAACTTCCAATAGCTAATCATGATCCTTCATTGAGTGGTTCTAAATTACACTAAAAATCTTGGTTACTCAGGAAACCATGATCTTAAAGTGCAGCTCAATCAATCCATACAGTCATAAAATCCTCTTCATCTTACATGGATCTAGGCATAGTATCCCTAAAAGAATCGTTGAAATCTGTACGTGTCACAATCTGTTCATTGAAATTGATGAAAATGACTGGTTAAAAAGACAGGGTGGAATAGAGGGCTGGCCACCTGGCTGCTAGCATAATCAGTGATGACAATGCCAGTCATTTAGGAGTGGATGTGATAAACACGTACTGAAAGTTTGAACAAACATTGATATTTATTGGTCTTTGTAGATGAGAAAACAATAGCAGGCCAAAGACAGAGAAGTGATCCTCACATCATGTATGTGTGCCTGTGTGTGCTGGGGACTCTAGTGTACTTTTAAAGAGCCCAGACACTAGAATCCAGGTCATTCTGAATGCAGATCTCTACTGTGCATTAAATAATTATATATCCTTTGAGAAGCTATTTAGTCCCAATTTTCTCTGTGTATATTGGGAATTGGGAATAAAAACTATTTATGAGATTTCCATGAGGACAATAAGAGACAATTCATATAAAATATGCAAGTGATTGAAACACAATTGGATATACATTAGTTTCCTTCATTTTTAAAAATAATGTTTTCTGTCTTATATTTAGGCACAACATCTCCAACTGCAGACATTATTTTTGAAAAATGATGTTCCTTGTAACCGCTACCGTATCTTTTTAAAGTTTGTCCAGCTGCATGGTTTTAACAATTTATCATCATTTTAAAATTCATAGAATAATTCTTTATTCTGCTTAGGCATCATTTATACTCCAAGATGAACAGAGCACAATTCCAAGAGTTACCATATTGTTTTTTTCTTGTGTACAACAAGCAATCACTTAAGCACAGTATTCTGAACTTCTTGCTATACGATATCTAGTCTGGTGATTCTTAAGGAGAAAAGGAAGCCTGGCTAACTTGTAGCATTACAGAAGATGAGGCAGGGTAGGGCCATCTTTGTAGCCCATATATATATTTTAAAATGTAGACATATTTAAATAATTCACAATGTTTTAAATTTTAGATACTAAGCTTTAAAAAGTAGGAAAACATTACTCCATGCAAGAGGTACACATCAATTTTTTTTTTTTTTTTTTTTTTAGGAAATTTGGGTCTTGTTTCACTGCAAAGAATGGATTGCAGGGGGGTATATGGGGGGGCGGGGAGTGTGAATAAAGGCAGCAGGGTAATGAGGGTGAAAGACTGGGAAGAAAAGCCAATCAGTAGATATAGAAATAATAAAGAATATGTAATAAAGGCTGAACTCAAAAAATGAATGGAAAGAAGGTAAGAAAATCTAGCTATATTTTGAGAATAATCACGACCTGGTGAACTGGAAGGGAGATATAATTGAAGGATTTTTTCAAGATTTCTGGTTTCATTGATGTTCTGTTTTGTTATTCCAGAGAACTGGGAAGTTCCCAAATCCGTTTCTAAAATTAACAAATCTTTAATTTCAGCAAAACAGAAGTGATAAATGGTCACATATTTAAACAACTGTCAAATCATAAAGTTCCTCATCTATCTTTAAATGAATGAAACAAGTATTGTCATGAGACTGAGCACCATATATACATATGTTTTTGTTTATAATCAGATGGCAAGTCATAAGACATTATAAGGTGAAGTTTTCTTAATTGTCCAAAGACAGGTGAGCAATGAGTTCTATATTTAGGGTAATGAAAAATTACATTGATCTGAGGTTGGTAGTTTCAGTTTCTAGGTTTTACTGTGACCAGACTCTTGGTTATTTCATCTTCTAACACTCCTAATTTCTCAATCTGTGCTGAGATTTGACAATTTATTGGCAGATTTGGGGCATGCTGGGTTCCAGCACTGGGACCCTCCATATTTGACAGCCCTCTGTTTCTTCCATTCTATCGCCAACCTACCAACTCTTACTCACCATTCAGGATTAAATACTTTCAGAGGTGTCTCCAAACAATAGAACTCCTTTGTCCTTTTGAGATCTTTCATGTCTTGTACTCCTTCTACCAGGAGGACCAACCCAATGATGAACATTCATTTGGAAGATGATGTCAACCTAGTGACTTCCCTTTGAGAGAAGACCCTGTGTCATTCATCATCCTGTCTTCATTGACTTTCACAGTGAAGACCAACATGCAGTCACTCAATAATTATCTATCAGATAGAATTTTAAATAAGTGGAAGACAATCTTAAATTAGGACTGAAGTCTAGGTTGGAACTAGGCAACTTTGGAAAATATCTGAGCAATAATTATCTCATTTGCCTGAATCACATAGGGGAGTTAAAGCAAGACTGTGCATTCTGGAAGATCATATTGATGAGATTGTCATTATCATTCCTTAAATATGTAAGATGTATAAATACCTTCTTTATTTGGTCTTTGCAAAAATAGTATCAGGCAGGTAAGACAGTTGAGATAGTGGCCATGATAAGGAAGCATGAGTATTCAGGTCCCACAGTATTACCTGGGGAGGCAAAGACATATTCTCTCCTAAATATTTATCCAAGCTGCCAATATCCTTTCATTTTTAAAGTGAAGAAACAAAGTAACTGAGGGTGTGAAAGTCAATGAGCATGTAAGCCACATGGAGAAGAAAGAGAAGGTCACCTGGGTGATACCATCACCCTGCTTGTACATTGATTGCTGTATTGACTAGCCTGGTAAATTTAGGCAAATGAAATCCCTCCTCTGCTTCAGTATCCCTCCCTTCCTCTTTGGAATATAAAGATGATGATACTTGCCTTTCTTCCTCCTGCCAAGGGGATCATGATGAATGAGAATAATCATGAACCACCAAAAGTGCTTAGCATGTAGAAAATGTTCAGTTAATAATTAACTCTAACATTGTAATTATAATTATCCAGTAAATCCCTATAAATATTTTTGAGTAAGAATATAATGTTTAGGAAGTGCATACATTTGGATCCTAAAGCTGTAACATTAAAATACTGTCAATTTGAATAGCCATTCTCACCACAATTTACCAATATGCCTCTTTGTTTCTCTCTCTTGGTCTGGATTTCTGTATTTGGAGGATGGAAGCAAATTATTTATTGACCAGAGGTGGCCAATAATCTGCCATGGGTGATTCCCCCTCACCCACTTGTTCTGTTTGATCTGTGATGGATAGATCTAGTTTATGTAATTTTTTTTTTTTTAAGAATATTTTCTAGTTTTGTTTTCTTACTGGAAATAAGGGTATTGGGCAGAACCCAGGGCTAAATTACAAGTCCCTCCTTTCTACTTTTGTCATTATTTAATATACCATTGCTCCAAAAAGTATTTCCAAGATAAAAGACCATAGAGAAGACTGAGGTAAAAATTAACTACTCAGAGATCCTCAGATTATCAGATTTCAATTTTGGAGATACTACTTTCCACAATAACTAAAAAATCCTGTGTGTAATTTACTAAACCAGACTGTGTTGTTCTCACATTTGTTAAAACTCTGCAAACTGAAAAAAGTTTGCTTGTCAAAAGAGGGCAAGACCAGGTTCCAACACACAGTCTACTTCACTAATTGCACTGTGGTCCTGAGAGCACACCCATATAGGATCCTTCAGGACTCTATGAAATGATCTACCAAGCATTCAAGTATAATGATTTTTTGAGACATTTCAGGCCTCTACATAGTGATTTTTTGGGGACAGGCTAAAAATAAAAGCTTATTCCAGGCAAAATGCTCCAGCATGTTCCACTTTTCCTTGTAAAATACTCTTCTTGCTCATCCCAAATTACAATTGTGATTCTTAAGCAAACGTTAGCTATAGCTATGAAGACATAAAATGCTATAAATGTTATGTGTACATGTCCAGGTATTCAGTTCTGTAATTTAAAAGCATCAATAAAGTTTAAGTTGTATTCAGAGTTTGCAAATCTGTCACGGTCAGATGAGTTCAATTTCCATTTTTCCCTCACCCAACCCTTCAAATTATGCATGAACAGATTAAAAATTGCAGGAAAATACATTGCATTGTGTTCACTAAATATTTTCCATTTTGGAGAAAATCTTTAGCAATCAAATAACATGAGAAAAGACACACTGGAAAGCAATTATAACCCCAGGAAAATTTCATTTTATTGCTGAAGACAGAAAGTAGTGTATTTCAAAACTGTGAGCAAAGATTAATGGAGATGAAGGGAGTGGTAAGTGGCCATGAACCAAGACATTTAACTTTAATGTCACTGCAAAACATGAGAAGTCATCATTTTAAGTCTCAATTACCTCAAACTGAAATGCATTCATTGCTTTTTTTTCCTTCCTTTTTTTTATCCATTCTACGATATATTTTTGCAAGTTGAATAGTCTTGACAAGAAGTTTGTTTGAAAGTTTTTTTTTTTTTTTTTTTTCCCTGAGAAAGGTTAAGTTTAACTTTGATGACAGCATAGCTTGGAAATCTCCTGCCATGCATTTCCTCCAGGCAAGAAGGCAAAGGATTTTCACTTTTCCTGTCAGCTTTATCTCTGTCTCAAGTGGTTAGGAGTCAAGACTTGGAAGAGAAAAGAGAGAAGGAAGAAATAAAATCTTCAGTGCATAGCATTGGTTTCAGAGTGGCAGACAGACTGTTTCAAGTGTATTTGGATGAACTGGGTCACAGAGTCTCATTCCTTAGAATCCGTAGAATGTGTTAGGAAGGGGTTCTGGTTTCTTTAAGTGGAATTTTAATTTGAAGTAAATTTAGTGTACTAGGAAGATGTGAATTCATACCACTAGACAGGAGACATTATATTTACCATAAAAACTTGGACTGAATCTATATGAATACTGAAAAGTCAGAAAAAAATTCAATTATGTGCTCATGTCTGATATCTATTTATATTTAAACAGCAAAGTTTTTTTTTTTTTTGTTTGTTTGTTTTTTGTTTTGTTTTGTTTCTTTTCTGCCTACACCCAGTACTTTTGAAAGAAGTGCATCTTGATGAAATCCCTAGCATGGTCACCTCCCTACCAACCATGGTGATATCTTACCCCATTCCGGCATCTACCTGGCATCTGTCACCTGTTACTGGAACAGGCACTTACTTTAGATTTTCTAGTGTTCTCCCTGGGACAGGGCTTCTCAGACTTTTTTGCAAGTATGAATGATCATGGTAACATGCAGATTTTGACATAGGATCAAGATCCCAGCTGTCTTTGATGCTGCTGATTCAAGAGCCATATTTGGATCAATAAGACCCCAGGGCACTGGAGGCCTCTATCCTCTGGCTTTTCCCTACTTTACTACTTAGTTAAAATACCCCCACTGGCCAACTTAGACCTCTGGAATGTATAAAACCCTTATAATAGCACACAGAGAATTTGGTAATTGTGCCCAGTCTCATGATGGAGGGAAAAGAGGTGATAAATGAGAAACAGAGATTTTAAGCATTGCATTATATGAACTATTTGCCTTTCCATTTCAAACTGTCCTGCAATGCAGTCCAGGTCTGTCCTGTTTGGTTGCTATCATCACCATTCTGATAGCACTTAGCATTTATTGAGTTCAGACCTGTTGCTACAGGTGATTTACATAAACTAAGTCATTTAAGAATGCCTTATTGTCCTGATTTTATGGAAAAAAAAAAAAAAAACTGAGCATGAGGGTATTTAAGTAACTTGCTCAAGATCACAAAGTTAGGATTGGCCCTAGATCTGGCCAAAACCCCTTCGGGTTAATTACATACATACCACTTTGATGAATTGAACTGAAATACTATGTCAATTCCTTCAACTAATTTCTCTCAATCTTGGGGCCAATCTTGAAATGTTTAGAAAGAATACAAGTGATTTCTATGTACATTCTGCCCAACACTCTTGCAATATCAGATTACACCTAAAGAAAGCCTTAGATGATCAAGTAGGAGTTAAAGGTCCACTGTTAAAATTTCTAGACAGAGACCTTATTTGAAAATTTTCTTTGGAGTTCTTTGCTAAGAGTGGAAAATACTACTAGCATACACATAATTCCCCAGTGTCCACTAGATTCAGCATGACATGCAGGGGAGGTAAAAAGAGAATTATCTTCATCTTAGTGTTGGGTTTTCTCTACAGCCTCTACTTAATAGGACCACAATTAATTGCTTTCAGTTTCTTGGAAATTGTAATTTAGGTACAGGGAACACTAGAGATATTAGTTCTGTAAGTCTTACTGAATTTCCTGACCTTGAGAATTTATTTTGATTTTCATCACCAATAGTTGTCCAAGTTGAGAGAGAAGCAGGGAATAATTGATTAGAGGTAGGAAAGTAGTATTGGCTTCAGGGTTCTCTAACCTATATCAGATATTTGATTGAACCTTAAAAGTGTAGAGTAACTGGATTGATTACCCACCTAAGACATGTTAGTCCACTCTTGCCATTCATGATGGGACAGCTTAGGAAAGGGAAACCTGAGTGAGGCATTGCTACACATGAGCTGACTCTACAGGACTCATGGATCTCAGAGGTGTCTTTACCTGAAGATGGCCCTGTTTCAGAGAATAAGTGGGGAGGGCTCCATAAGACGGGGTGGAAAGTTGCAGGAAATTCAGGTACCACCTAACTTTTGGGTGCCAGACAAACAAGTGGAAAACAGACAGATTTTGGACAAATTTTGCCCCAAATCAGGAGTTCAGGATTGGTTGAAAATCAAGAAATGCAAGGTAAGAGGGAAGGGCCAGCAGTCTATGAATGAAGCTGGACACTGAAAACAGGGAGTTGATATGCATCTGCTATGGAGGTTTTCAGTGATGCAAAAATTCATAAGTTCTAAAGACCTATTGTATAGCATTGGGTCTTTAGGCAACAGAGTACACTCTGCCTATAAAAATGTTTTAAAAGTCTAGATCTCCTGTTTATCAGGATTTGATTGTCAAATCATGTTACATGATTTGTAAAAACTCAAATGAGGTATGACTTAGGAGGTAGAAGAATTTAAAAGTACCAAGAAGAGAGTCTGAATAAGTACATGCCAACAGAAGGAAAGCATTTTGAGAAAAATATAATCAATTATTGGTGTCTGAAGAACTTTGACTGATAGATCTGTAATTTATCAAGGAGAGTAAATCCTAAATAGAATTCTGCAATAGTCAGCAGGACAAGAATGGTTTCATGAGATTTTTAAACATTATTTTTAACATTGAAAGATAAAAGTTGAAAAATAGTATGACTATTTTAGTTGATTTAAAAAATCAATATAAAATATAAAATATAAACTTCTATCATTGACAAAATATTTAACAAATCAGGAATAAAGATGTATGTGTGCCAAGCCTAGAGCAAGAATCACCCTTGATGATGAAATGGTGAATTACGAGAAACACAAACAGGCCCACCATAAATATTTCCTACTCCACACTGTAATGGAAAGCCTAGCTAGCAGTGCACACAAGAAGAGGAAAGAAAAATTCTAAACTTGGTGTTGGAACTTAGAAAATGATACCCCAAAGGATGGTGATTTGCCTAGTTGAGTACTTTCAACTAAAAACAGATGGGGCGACCTCAGGGGAAAGGATTCTCTGATCTTCTCCTGACATCTTCTCAACCCTCTTCTAAACAGAAGCAGGTCATAGAAACCAGAAATCTTCCTGAAGGACAGAACAGAAACTAAACTTGTTTTCCTCAAAGTAAGTCATAAAAGCAAGAAAGTTCACTCTCTTCCTTTTCCCTGGAAGGCCTTCCTTCCAAAGGGATTTTGACACACACCTGAAAGGAAGGAAAGCTACAGAGTCCAAGAACCTGAACAGCAGTCCTTGCAGGATCTCCCCATCCATCAATTGAATTTTACCTTCCCTTGGTCCAATCACATCTCTACAGAGCTGTGTAAGAAGAGTTTTCCCTGAGTCTTCAGGTCATCATGTCCTAAGACTTCCAAGTCACATAAGATTTTGAGTAAATAGTGTGGTTGTTTTTGTTGTTATTTATCCACTTCTTTTTCAGGGGTGCTTTCCAAATGAGAATTAATGGTAAATTGTTTTTTCCCTGACCTTAGAAAGCAGGAAGCATAAGCATTTATTTGTGGGTGATTTGATTGAATACTCTAAAAACCTTAAATAATTTACATAGAGATTATTAGAATTAGTAAAAGTGTTCAACAAGTTGATACACATGAAATCAATGTGCAAAAATCAGTTGTGTTTATATATATGAGCTACAATAAATAATGATTTAAAAAACAGAAGATTTGTGTTTTCAAGAATTTTGGGAAAGATCTGATAGGATATGTGAAGTAATTATAAAACATTTTGGAAGCCCTAAATAAAGGAAGAGGAATTCTTTCTTCTTGGAGAGGAAGACTCAAGATTATAAAGTTTGCTCTGTGATTCTCCCTAACTAGGTACCTAAATATATTCACTGTCAAGCCAAACTTCATGTTTGAGTTTCCTTCCCTCCTTACCTACCTTTCTTCTTGTTAGCCTTACTTTTGGAACTTTAACTTCTTTTTTAACTTGTTTTAATTC
Organism: Sciurus vulgaris; assembly: GCF_902686455.1. Taxonomy (NCBI): domain Eukaryota; kingdom Metazoa; phylum Chordata; class Mammalia; order Rodentia; family Sciuridae; genus Sciurus; species Sciurus vulgaris. The sequence continues at coordinate 77,356,855 of NC_136463.1, forward strand.
TGACAAGCTGGTACCAAAGTTGATCAAACCAAAAATCAACACTCAAAAATATATGAAGAATATTAGTGAAGAAGCAAATAATGAACAGAAATGCTTTGCTAGATATACAAAAATACTTTAAAAAAATGTAGTAATTTAGGCGGTATGCATATTGTCATGCAAAAGATTACCACCAATGTAAAAAATAAAACAACCAGACACAGACCTAAAGAATATATGGGAACCCTTGATTTGTGATTCAATTAGTCCCATGAATAAGAAAAGAACAGACTGCAAAACACATGGTACTGAACAATATTCATGTGGAAATACATAATATTTGACATCTCTCTCTCTCTCTCTCTCTCTCTCTCTCTCTCTCTCTCTCACACACACACACACACACACACACACACACACACACATATACACACAAACACACACATAGATATACACAAATAAATTCCAGAGTAAAGATTTAAATGTAAAATATAAAACTATAAAATTTCCAGGAAACTCTACAAGATAATGTCTTTATGACTTTAAGTATTAAATTACTTTTTTCAAAAAAGATACAGAGAATCCAAATTGTCAAATAAATGATGGATTGATCACACTATATAAAAATCATGAACTTCTGTTCATTAAAAATATACACAAAAGGGGAGTAGAAATCCAAGCCACACATCAGAAGATAATTTTAGAAAATATATAACTGACAAAATATTAGAATTCAGAATACATAATTAATTTCTACAAATCAATAAAATGGCAGATGGCTCAGTAGAAAAATATTCAAAATATCTGAAGAGAAACTTTAGAAAAGAACCCCAAAAGACTCAAATGTATAACAAACCGCACTAAAGTATTTAGAGAGGCAAAAATTAAAACACAAAGGAAATGTATTTCTCGTATCCTCCACATTGACACAAAACAAGATTTTTGACCATAGAAGGTCTCAAGAAGATTATATAACAACTGAGAATATATGATCTGGCACAAACACTTGGCCAATGATTTGATATTATCAATAAAGTTAAGGATTTGTACACTCATGACCAAGTAGTCTTATTGGCGATTGTAGACGCCACATAAATGTTCCCCCATGTGCCCCAGGATGTGTCAAAATTATTCATGTTGACTTTGTTCATTACAGCAGAAAACTGGGAGCAACCCAACTATTCCTTAATAATAGAATGTATAGATAGACTGTTGTATTTTCTTACAAAGGGAAGTCATTCAGCACTGAGAGTGAACTACAGCTACATGCAACAGCGTCAAAGAAAATCAAGGAAATAATACTGAGTGGGAATGTCAAGTCCTAGAAGAAGACACAGTGAATGAATCTATTTACATGAAATTAAAAATCACATAAAGCTAAATGTAAGACCTGTAGGTGTAAATCCTTCTTAAAGGAAAGCAAGAGAATCATAAACACAGTTTATCAGGATATATGTACTGCAAGGATGGAGGAAAATAAACAGAATTGGAGAGGATATTTTTACATGATGTCAGTACTTTTCTTAAATTGAGATGGTGAGCATATATAGGTGTTTCATTATTACTGTTTATACTTTGCACATAATTTATACATACATATATACATCTGAAATTTAATAAAAAGAATTTTGAAGACCAAATAAAATATTGAATATGTGAATAGAAGTATGTAAAGGATTTTGAACTGATTGGTATGTGAGACACTACCTTAGGTCATTTATTCATACCAACCCCATTTCACCCATAGTAGATTTGTGGAAGGTGTGTGCATCATGCCTGACTCACAAATGACTGGGAATTAGACTGGGGCAGAAAGCTTATACAGTGTCAGCATTGTACTTGAAGATTAGGACCTGGGGAGCAAAGCAGATGAGAATGTATGAACTTGGACCACCATGGTGTATCTCTTTTCTATTTTACTAAACTGCTAATGAACTCATTTACTAGTTTACTAACATTGACTTTTTCATTTTCAGTGATGTCTTTTACAAACATTGTGTGAGTGTTTTCAGTGGGAACTGGGATGCTGTCAGGCACTTTGCTGATCAAGACAATATATGGCAGCATTCCATGCAACGTATCATTTTGTGGCAACTGTCTTCTCTTTGCTAATGAGGTTGGTGAATGACTGTTCCATCTTTGCATGGAAATATGGAAAGCAATAGAAATTGGGAACTTCTCATCATACAAACTATTGGTAACACTTCCATGATAAAAGTGTTATTTTATATACTCATCCTACTTTCTAAATTGTGTCCTGTGCCCTCAGAACAACTTTTGGAAGTAGATATTCTCATGGTAATTGCAACGTGAGGAAATTGAGGCTAATGGTGGGTAAGGAATTTAGCTATGAAGTCAAGTTGTGAATGCAAAATTAACCCATTTCCTTGCTTTTATCAACGGTAGTAAGCCCATTTCTTACTCCTTTTCACCTGGGGACAGGCTTTCTTCTAAGACAGATCTCCATTACTTCTTTATCAGAGGTAATATCTTGAACAATTTAAGCCATTGTACATGTAGCTTGACAATTTTCTCCTTCCCTTGAGCATTTTTTCAAATCATTATTCCCTGATCAAGAAAAACTATTTTTATCTGCTGCCATTTGTTTTTCAAAAAGAAAAAAAAAAATGGCACTAAAAAAGACATTGTGCAAAGTACTATGATTCCTAGACACGATTAGGCACATCATCAAACCAGATGCCCACGTGTTATATTCGTTAACTCACAGTGGGAAATTTGGCTGCATGCTACATAGAAACTTGATTCTTGAAAAACTGTGAGCAAATTAATGTTTTTTATCCCAAATCATAGCTTTTTCATCCTTATTGAGAGGGGAAAAAATGAAATTGAACCCACATAAGAATTATGAGTCAATGAAATTCCATGTTATTAGAATCATTTTCATCTTTCTCCCCCTTTCACCATCTCTTTTTCTCTATCACATCACTCCCATTCCCTTGCTCATTCTTCATAAGCTATCATTCATATATGATTAATGTGTATTTTATATTTAATTGTGCTTGCTTTCTTTCTAGGCAAGAACATAGTTTTTAAACGGGAGCAGGGATATAAAGGAAAAGAAAACTACACATGAAGATCCAGGTCAAATCCAGCCCACTGTCCGTTTTTTGCAAATGATACTTTGTTGGAGCATAGTCACGTGCATTCATCTGCATCATGTCCATTGGGGCTGCTTTTGGTGCAGCAGGACCCTGTGGCATAGTTGCAAGAGAGACTCAGGGAGTCCCAGCTCTGCCTACTTACTTTCAGCCTCTTTACAGACCTAGTTTTCTGACTCCTGCATTAAGTCTGTAATGACTGTAACTTATACCTGCTATACATTCTCTAACACTCTCCCAAAAAGTACTAAATTGAGCATTCTCAGGTTTACTCCCCTAAGTTTAAGAGTCTCAAGACTATATATATATGCTCAGGACAGAAATTGTGGGTCATAATAGCATGTACATCCCTGCTTTCTCCGCCAGCTGGCTCTCCAACATGGCCATGACCACCCACACTAGCCCTGGTGATGCTCAGCTTTCTGCTTTTTGCTAGAATATTGGATGTTAAGTGAATTCTCTTTGTTGCTTGAATACATAATATTGATTTTTTTTTTTAGTATGAATGAGCTTCTCTTTAGATGCTTTTTGTACTTTTGAGCTTTTCTTTTTTATTATTTCTGAAAGTGTGAACTATTTCACCAGTTTTATATTGGTGTGGTTGTCTTTTTAGTTATAACTTTTGGACTATAAGATCACTCACATATTTTACCAAAAATCCTAGATGAATTAGGACACTGCAAATAACTTCTGCCATCCATTTATTAATTTTGTCCCTTTTGTTCAATATAGAAAAGGCACACTTTTTTGAAATACCAATGCTAAATTAGAGTAACTATTACTATTGTTATATCAAATTACATTTAATTATATTACATATAATTATATAATATTACATAGTATGTAGTGTTAAATATGCCATATTATTATTATTACATTATTAATATATAATTATTACAATGTAGCAACCTAAATTGTTCTAAGTAAAATTTTTCATCAATTTGTTTTTATTTTCAAATAATATAAATTAGTAACTGATTTGATTAGAAGTAAAAAACTTCCAAATAATTATAATTATTTGCCAGCACCTAAAGGAAGCATATAGAAGGTCAGTAGATACATTCTTATCAGATGACCATATGTTCTAAGGGAGAGAAGCAAGGCCTCACTGTATTATCTGATCATGGATCATCTGTACATGGAACCTGGTGTATACTGGTGTACTCTGGAATTTGGGTTTTGTTAACTTGTATGACAAGTGTTTTTTCCTATTGTGTTTTTCCATAGCTGTTCTTCACTGATGCGAATGCAGTTCAGAGATTTGGGGAAGGCATGCAGAGCATGTTAATGTAATGTAAAGGAATCTGGACATGCCCTCCAAGTCCTGGGATTAGTGACAGGTAGGGATGCTGGAGAAAAGGCACAAAGCTATTGCCAAAGAGATGTGGACTAAGGTTGACTAGGTCACTTATGACCCACAACCCAGTGACAACTGTAAAGTGAGTTCCACACCCAGTCATGCTGGGTCTCACTTCTGTTTATTTGCATAAGTCTGCTCAGGGCTGAGGTCTGGCAGCCCTTGTTACACCTCTTCTCTATTTTCTCCCTCTTTACCTTCTCTGCCTCCCCAAGGTACACATCAACCATCTGCTAGAGTCGAGTCTCAGGTCTGACATTCTGGATATTTAATAGTGATTAGTTGAAAAATAAGCATGCCAAATTTCATGAATAGCCTGTAGAATAGGGCAGAAAAAAAACATTAGAGTAAAATGTCGATCTCCAAGAGTCCAGTGGGCTATTGTTTTCCAAGTGAAAGGCTGGAGGTTTGATGTCCTTTTAAAAATCATAATGAAATGTTTGCTTTTGAACACCAAGGCTATCAAACTAGAGCTTCAGGGACATTTTCCCCAATTTTGGGTGAAATTTCATATTATGTTAATCCTTAAAACAGACTTTCTTTCCATTCAAAAGATATTATTTGAACAGCCACTTTTTTACCATCAGGTTTTGAGGAGCATCAATGAATAAAAAAGACAAAGAATCCTTCCTTCAAAAATCCTAACTCTTAACCAATGGAGGCAGATAATAAGCAGGGTTCATAATAAACAAACCAACCACATGTTATAGGTTGAGTTATGCCCGCCCCCAAAGAAAAGATGGGTGATAACTTCAAGTCTGAACCTAAGCATCTTTGAATGGTACAGTATTTTCAAATAGGGTCTTTGTAGATTCGATCTAGATAAGGTGAGGTCATTAGGGAGGATAGGCCTTTGTTGGATACAACTGGTATCCTTACAGGAAGAGGGAAATTGGGACACATACACACAAGCACATGGAGAACATCCTATAATGACCCACACAGATTCAGAAGGAAGATTGTTCAAGTAAGGTCAGAGGCAGAAATTGAAGCTACACATCCCCAAGCCAGGGAAGTGCTGGGACTACTAGAAACTGGAGAGATGAAGAGGGATCCTCCCCTAACACTTTAAAAGGTACCGTGGCCCTGCCAAATTTATTTCAAATTTCTTACCTCCAGAACTGTAAAATGATATCATATACATTATATACGTAATATATATAATATATATAACATATATGTGTGTGTGTATGTGTGTGTGTTAATCATAAGAAAATGTTTGCTTTACAACATCAAGACTATCAAAATAGATTTTGAGGAACATTTTTCCCCATACTGAGTAAAATTTCATGTCATATCAATCCTTAATTATAGATATAATTAAATGTCTATATATATATTATATAATGCTGTTATAAACCATCCAATTTTTGGTAGTTTGTTATGGCAGACTGAAATAGCTAATATGGCATACATACTAGAAAATGATAAATACTAAGGAACAAAGAAAAATTAGAGAAAGACAAGGTAGTTGAGAGAAACCAGAAATAAGGTAGAACACTCAATAGGGAGTTCAGTGTAAGACTTCTTGTGACCATAGCATCTGACACAAAGATGACTACTGCTGCCCAAAGGTCATCTAAAACAAGGATACACAGGCATGGGGACTGCTGGATAGCAGATCAGTATATTGTAGCTCTAAGGACTGAGAGTAAGGGACAGTGCAGTGGGAACATGAGTTCAGAGGACTCCCAGGTCAGATCATGGAGTCTTGTTGGCCATTTAAGGGGCAAAGAATTTTGAGATGAGATTCAATGGTTGGGATTTTTGAGGAATATGTTCTAATTTATATTTTAATTCAGTTGTACAACTTCTATATTGAGAATAGGGCATTGGAGACTAGGAAACCTTTTAAAGCACGACTGAAAACCAATCTGAGCAAAGAATGATGATAGCTTGAGCCTGAGAGGCAGCCAAGTTTCTGATGAGAAGAGACAAGATTCTGGATGGGCTTTAAAGGTAGAGCCAGTGCAATTTCCTTATAGATGATGTGTGGTTGATAAGAGAAAAAGGGCAGTCAGAGAAGGCTCTGAGGTTGTGAGTTTGGCAACTAGCTAAATGGAATTGCCACAACTGAGCAAATATAAAAGTTCACAGGTAAAGCATGTAATGGAGTTTAGTTTTGACATCTTAAATCTGAAATATCTAGTGTGGGGGTGAGTAGAAAGCAGTTGGCACTTCCAAACACAAGAAAAAGAATAGAATAAAGGGACAATCCCCAAGGTGTGGACAGGCTGGAGGGAAGCCTGCCCTGGGCCAGTCACAGTGGGCAGCACTCAGTATAGTTCACTCCCATGCAGGGGCAGGTGAGGATCCAGGGCTGTGGAAAGAAGCCAGAGAGAGAAGTTAGAGGGAAAGTCAGGCAGAAGCTATTGTATTCTCTAAGGAGAAGCATCCAACTGCATTAGCAGAGGGCAGGAATGCAGCAAACGTTCTGATCTCACATCCTCCAGTTCTAGATTCTTTTCCTAGTGCCTCCAGTGGATGGAAATAAGCAGAGTAAAGCCAGCATATGAAGTCTAGGCTCCCAGAGACAGAGCATGGAACTGCAAGGACAACAAAATGTGTCCTGATTAAGCAATACAGATATTTTTCTTGGGAATGAAAGAATCCTATAGGCTTCAAGTCATCATGTCATCTACTTGGTCCTAGGAGCTTCCCAAACTGAAGACACAAATACTGTAGCATCTTAAAGGGGACCGAAGGATGAGATTTTATAACCTCCCTACAAAAAAAAAATAATAATAATCAGTTATTCTTCATGTCTTATCATGGAACTCATGTTAAAATTCGTCAGTGGCACCTCCTAGTTTAAAAATCTTCAAATCTTTGAAATAAAAGTAATGTCCTTGTTTACCCTTTTTTCCTGATTTCTCCCTTTTCTCCCTTTTCTATCTGTCACATCAAATAACGTTTGATGATTTAGAGGACCAGTTTTTTCAAACCTCCTTGTTCTTGGAATGCTCTTTTATTCTTTCCTGAAAGTCCTTGCCTCTTTCTTCACAAATATCACTTAAATATCTCCAGTAAGTATTGTTTTCCCAAAGAATCTTTGCAAGAATCACCCTTCCCAAGAGGGAAGGTAGTAGCAGGGAGAGGTCACAAGTTCAAGTAACTGGAGACCAGTCCACCAGAAGGAGGCAGTTGAAACCATGCTCTGTACTTGCTGAATGGAGCTTCCATTTCCCCTCCCCCAAGTCCACACCAGTGTGGTGGGCCAGTCTGTTTCAGGTGTTCTTCTGTTGTCCTCTATTTTTCTATGGTTGTCTGTTTCATCTGGCCTTACTTCCCTGTTCTATTAGGAATTCTTTTTGTCTGTCCCCATACAAATGTAAATTCACATGGGCTGGATCTGTAGCATATGCACCTTGTTCTTCATTTGTAGATTTTGTGTATCCAGAGCATCTGGTGCTTCACTACTGAATGAATGTAAGAATGTTGGGTCTACATTCTGTTGGTCTGTATCTAGTTCCCCTTTTAGCTCTCTTCAAGAAATGTAATCACAATACCTTGTATGTTCTGTCTCTTAAAGTCCTCCAAGATAAGCTCAGCCTTCTCTTTTCTTAGTAACATCATCTGATGGGCCTTTGGAAAATATTTTCTCAAATATCAAGACATCCAAAGAAACTATGCAATACTGGCAAAGTTTTTGCTTCTTTTATTTTCCCTTCTGTTCCTTGTATAAAGTTTACGGTTTGACTCCAATTGGGAAATTTCAATGTCTGGGCATAAAAATGCTACATTTCTTCTGCTTATTTCAAAATCACTCATTTTAGTTTTAAACCAGAGTCACTCCTGTTCCAATACAGTGAGGCAAACAAGATAAAGCCATTCATAACTAGAAATAAAGTCTCTTACTAAATATCAGCAGTGTTTCAAAAGTGGAGGTTGAGTTTATGTTATTCATAGATGCTTAAAATGATTCCTTGGAAATATGCAGATATTAGAAGGTTATGAAATAGAACAAGTTCTATGTCTAGTTTTGACTTCATAAAAATATATTGACTTACCAATAAGCATGGGATTGGGGATGTAGCTCTAATAAGCATGGGACTGGGGATGTAGCTCAGAGGGAAGGAGCTTGCCTACCATGCTAGGTTCCATCCCCAGCATAACAAAAGAAAAAATAAATAAATAAACATGACTTTATGTTATGCATCTATATACATAAAATTTTGTTCTAAATAAAAGATGTTAACTAGTGTTATTAATTTATATGTACTAATTAGCTCTTTTCTATTGTCTTTTGGGAGAAAAATTATAAGTATTTATTATGAGATGAAGTAGAAGAAGAAAACACAAGTTCTTTTGCCTTACTAAGTCTGTTAAATACCATTTAAATAAGCCATGAAATCTATGTTTGTTATCATTTTTACTCAAAAATATTATTTAATACTTTCAGTAATTGATTTTCAGAGAAGCAGTTAATGCTAAGAATATTGTCTCAAATTACCTAGATTTCAATTAGAACAGAAACTCTACCTTCTCAATAATGACCTATATCCATATTCTAATAATGTAAAGGCACTTCATGCCAAAGGAAAAGCAACCATCTTTCAGACTGAATAAAATCATCATCTGTATTAATAATTATGCCAGCCCATTGCTAACTTGTTAAACAGATTCCCCCCAAGACATCTATTTCAATTAACATTCACATTTGACAAAGAAATATGTTTTTGTAAAAAGCACACCATTGCAACTTTCCTCTGGAGAATTTCACATCTTTTTATGGAAAGAAAAACAAATAATGCATTCTTAGTAATATATTTGAAAAAAAAAAATGAAATATCAAACTTGTACAGTGATACTGAGCCAGAAAGGGGAGAACTGAGTCTTTGCCTCATGTTGCAGATAAGCCATGTGACTTCAGCCAGCCTGGTGTACTTTTTACCATGTTTACCTAGTGATAAAATGGAGTACTTGGGTTAAGTAATGGTTAAGACCTTTTCCTATAAGTCTGTGATCTTCGCATTTTTAATTAAAGAAAATACTGAATTTAAAAGATTGATTTTGGGTGAGCTGAATTATTCCAAATAAAAAAGAGTCACATAATAATTTGATTTAATGATCATTTTGTGGTCATAAATCATGGAGGAGTAAGGTAATGCTGAGACCCTATAATTTTTGCTTGGACCTTGATTATAGAAATGGAGAAAATTTGAAGTAGGAAATTGTTGACCTGAGATACAAATGTCTTAAATGTCTTAATTTTTTTGCTTGTTTGTTTTGGTAATGGAGATTGAACTCTGGGGTACTTAATCACTGAGTCACATCCCTAAGTTCAATGTCCAGTACCAAAAACAAACAAACAACAAAACCTTTAAGACATTTGTATCTCAGGTCAGCAATCCCATGATTTTTTTCTACCTTAAATTATCTCCATTCCTATAATCACAACTCAAGCAAAAATTATAGGATTTCAGCTTTATTTTATTGTATTTTGTTTTATTTTCTTTATGAGACAGAGCCTTGCTAAGTTGTTAAGGCTAGCCCTGAATTTGCAATTCCCTTTCCTTGGCCTCTTGAGTTCCGTCATGTACCATCCTGTCTGGCTTAATAGTTCTTAATACACTGACTGACTCTAATATAATTGTTCTGCAATGGACACAAATTAGAAGATTTTTTAAAGTTTCAAGGGCTTGAAGCAACTTTAGAAAGTCTGACAAATATATCAAACAAATAAAACTTTTTAAAGACACGTTTGCACACCTAAGTTCAATAACCCAAAAGAGTGGTGTTGTGGTTTGCTGTGAGGTGTCTCCCAGAAGCTCATGTGTAGGACAATGCAAGAAGGTTCACAGGAATTCTGATTGGGTTAAAAGTCTTAAACCAATCAGTGATTTAATCTCCTGATAGGGATTAACTGAGTGATAATTGAAGTAGTAGGGTGTGGCTGGAGGAGGTGGGAATTGTGGTTATGCATTTATATCTGGCCTGTGGCAGCTCTCTCTGCTTTCTGATCACCATGTGAGCTGCTTCCTTCTGCAATACTCTTCTGCCATGCTGTTCAGCCTCACCTCGAACTCCAAGGAATGAACCAGCCTCTTATGGACTGAGACTTTTGAAATCCTGAACCATCAAATAAACTATTTCCTCCTCTTTTTTTTTCTTCTGATGTCTTTTTTTTTAAATTAAAATATTTTTTTTTTATTTTTACAGACTGCATTTTAATTCATTGTACACAAATGGGGTACAACTTTTCGTTTCTATGGTTGTACACAATTTAGATTCACACCATTCATGTGATCATACACATACATAGGGTAATACTGTCTGTTTCATTCTACTATCTTTCTGTCCTCCACCCCCTTACAGCCCATTTTCCTCTACAACTTGCAAAGTTCCTTCATTCTTCTCTTCCCCCTGCCATCCCCATCATTATGTATTATTATGCACTTACCAGAGAAAACATTTGACTTTTGTTTTTTTGGGCTTGGCCTATTTCACTTAGCATGATATTTTTCAACTTCATCCATGCATCAGCAAATGCCATAATTTTATTCTTCTTTATGACTGAGTAATATTCCATTGTGTATATATACCACAGTTTCTTTATCCATTTATCAACTGAAGGGCATTGGTTCCACAATCTAGCAACTGTGAATTGAACTGCGATGAACATTGATGTGGCTGCATCACTGTAGTATGCTGATTTTAAGTCCTTTGGGTATAAACCGAGAAGTGGGATAGCTGTGTCAAATGGTGGGTCCATTCCAAGCTTTCTGAGGAGTTTCTTCCTTTTAAATTGTTCTGGTCAGATCTTTATTAGTCACAGCAGTGACAAAGCTGACTAAAACAAGTGAGCTAGTGTTTAAAGAGGAGTTTGTAGAATCCCCATCCCTTGACATCTTCCCCACAGAGAGCAAAAAGTATATGAACAGAACCATGAACCATATGTGTACTACTTATTTGTTGAGTGTAAAATAATGTGATTACTCCAAGTCTTTTTGAGTCCTTAGTCAAAAAACATAAGTGCCTTTAGGAATGTGCTCTTGAATACATTTGAAGACGCCCACAAAAATAAAACACAATCCACAAAGAAGTATTACTATATATTTAACCCTTTGAGTTTCCAACAAAATATGATACGAAAGCCTAGTAACATTATCATTCAATGAGAAGAAATCTACCTTTGTAGGATGAAAAGTAAGTGGGATCCCGCAAGAAACTTTAGAGTATATAGAAGAAAGTGAGAGGGAGTGCAGTATGAAAAATGGTGGAATGAGACAGACATTACCCTATGTACATGTATGATTACACGAATGGTATGAATCTGCATTGTGTACAACCATAGAAAAGAAATTTTGTACCCCATTTGTGTAAAATGAATCAAAAGGCAGTCTGCAAAAAATTAAAAGCTTAACAAAAAAAAATTTAGAAGAGTTGAACAGATGATGCTAGTAGAAACAGCAATCAATATTTTATTTAAATGGCGACAACTGGAGGAAATACTTAGAACAAATTGCCACAGACATGGAGTTTATATCTATACATGTACATGATATATATTCATATAACATGTAACCACATGACTATATCACTTGATAGATATCATATGATTTTACTAATAATGCAGACATCTATTATAATTAGCTTACTCCTGCTTTAATAAAGAACAGGCAGCTTCAGAGAAGTGAGTGTTTTTTGATAAATTTCCACTCATGTCTCTTTTCTAGGAGCATGAATATCTTGATTGAGATTTTAAATTCTCTTGTCACATACATTTTTGATAAATTGGTGACCCAGGAAGTGATTATTTGCAAAGATAGGATATGTTTGATTTTAAGGGAGGGTTCTTGATTCAATAAGTGCCCTGTAGGGTTAGTGTGATAAAACTGATCAATGTAGTCCTCAGGTCACATGTGGGGAAGTTATGTTATTGGAAATTGCTTATCCTACTCCCTAATAGAGCTTTGAACATTGGTTACCACCCTTGTTGAGTTTAACTCAGAAAATAGTTAACTTGCTGGTAGACTTCTTCAATACCCTTAAAGTGTGCTTATAAAGATCGTTGCTACCAATTGTTAGGCTAAGAGTGGCTCATATCACAGGCCACCAAAGCAATGAATTCTTCAAATAACATATTCATTATGGAACAAAGAGAGATAAAGCTCACTCCTAAGAATACTTAGGAAAAGTGGTCTAGCAAAACGGATGAAAGCTGTAATTTTTAATTCAAGCATGAAAGTTTTGTTTTGTATCTTCTCCCTTTGGAGAAAAGCCTCAATTCTCAGGCTCCAAAAATAGTCAGCAAGGTAGATTTTTTTTTCCAATTTTCTAGATGAAAAAAACTCAGTGGGGTTAAAAGTATTGTTTAAAGCAAGAATGAAGGAGAAAATAAAAAAACAGACATTCAGGTTCTTCTCTGTAGTACTGTCTTTCCAACTGCAAGTGGGGAGAGCAGCTCAGCAAGCTATATTTGCATCTCGATGTCCTTTAAAGAAATGTGTTATCACTTAGACCTGGCAAGGTGTTCAGGAATTTATTACAAAGATGGTGACGAGTCCTACCAATTGTGAAATATAGATATCTGTCTAGACTACTTTACAAAACCAAACAAAAATCTCCCTACATAAAAAGGATTTTTTTTCCTTGGTTAACTTTAGAGATAACTATGTTGATAAAACCATGGTAATGAAGAGTATTCATGGCTCTCCTCATTGTTAGTTACATCCACAGCAGCTCATTTACATTATCTTCTGTAAAACTCTCAACAATTTTCAAGGGCGTTTCAAGGGCGCCCCACAAGATAGGGCGTTTATCTATTTTAATCTGGTATGGCTTGGTTATCTCTCCAGGTTGAAGAGACAGGTAAATTTCAGAGCAGGTATGTGAGGACCACACAAAGCTACAGTCTCCTTTGAGTGTCCTCAAAAAGTCACTCGACTGGTGGGATTCTACATAATGTATACCCAGAAAAATGAGAACTATTCCGTTATATATGTGATGTATCAAAGAGCATTCTACTGTCATGTATAACTAATTAAAACAATTAAATATAAAAAAACATAATACAAAAATTATTTTTTTTAAAAGTCAGTATTTCTTCCTGTTTTTACTCTGGCTAACAAGGCCTATGAATAGACTTTATAAATAGACTGTATTAAGAGGTTTTGTTTTTGTTTTTGTTTTTCCTTCTTTAGAATATAAAGTCCATACGTTTGGGAATTTTTGTTTAGTTTCCTACTGTATCTCCAACACCTAAAAGAATGCCTGACACTGATGGTTGGCAAATATTTATTGACTGAACAAGAAGAATTCAAATTCAAAATGATGATTGCAAATTACCTGGATGATGCACCTGATTAGAGTGTGCATTTCCTAACTGTTTTTGTTAATTTCCCTTTGATTGTTGGGTACTAGAAAACAATGAAGAATTTATGAATGGCTTAATCTTCAAAGTATTAATATCCTATTATATATGGTCTTGGGTTCATTCATAGAGACCTAAGTTAAGTTATCCAGATGTAAAACCCCTTAGGTTATGATCGATCTTGTTCTTCATGATGGCAGAAGGTCTGAAGCATGAGAGACCGGTAGCTGCCATTATTAATTCTGGTTTAGTGTTGAAACAACTCTCTCTTTCTCTCATTCTCTCTTTATTTCTCATTTTTCTTTCTTTTATAAATGGATCATTCTATTAACTTGCATCATTTTAAGAAGCACTCTAGGTTTTGTTTTAGAACTTGATTTCTGATCTCAGACAAGCTTCCTTGCAATTAGCCAGGTTTGGGAAACACTTTTGTAGCTCACTAACAAGCCTCTAAACCATTGTTGTTTCTATCTTCAGGATCTCCTATTTTCTGTACTGAAGCATTAGTATACTTTTTGCCCAGGTGAAAAAAAAAAATGTCAATACATTGGGAAAGATAGTTTTCAAAGACGGATTCTGCAGACAGCTGTTTCTCAGCTCCAAAAGCCACCTCTCAGATTTCCTCTGTGGAAAATATATTCAAAAGACCAAATGCCAGAAAATTAGTACAACTTGTCTGCCAGCACCCACTTCTCTCATTTCTGTGCTCATCCCCACTCCACAAATTTTTAGTGACCTTCTCGACCTCCCTAGTAAACCATGATCTCTGAAGATGATATGCCATTGGTTATTTATACATTCAAGCACTGAGTCATTTTCCATCAATCTGATCTCAGATTTTGAAACAAAATTCCACTTTCTGTTAAAAAATAATTACTTATTTGAAAACTGGAAAGGGAAGTCAAATTTGAAACAGGGCCAACTCCAATTGGGCAATTAATGCAAAGAGGTTCACTGCGACCTTACCACGGATTAAAGATCCTGATGAAAGCTATGGACTAAATGTACATGAACCTCAGACTTTATCTAAGGAGGTTCCTACTTGGACAACTCACCACTGTGCATTTGGGGAATGCTACTGTAAACAACTCTCTACCTGTACCTCAGTATCCCACGTTAATTCTTATGCTCCAAAATGCACAAGCCCAGTAACCCTCTTCTATGGATACTCCACATCTTTATAGAGACACGTGTTTTGATGAATTCCCAGGAATTTTGTTTTATTATTTGACCCTTCCTTTACTGGTCATTTTAGAAATGATCTAAGTTTCTGTGTCTGAGGTTTAGAATCAAAAAGGTTTTAGCTCCAATTCTGGCTCTTCTGCTTTTAGCGGAGAATCCTTAAGCATGTGATTCACAGACTCTGTGCCTCAGCTAATACAGCTATCCTTTAAGGATGGAATGTATGGCAATAGGGTGGCATTGAAACACAGTGGCTAGCAAGGCATTGCCTTCTCTCTGTGTTTCCTTTTCTTCGTCGAAGTACTCTTCTCTCTCATTGTGCCTGAAGAACTTTTGAGTAGGGGAGGATAGTGGTGGAGGGAAGAGAAATCTGGATTAACTGGTGCTTTCATTTATTTAGCTTCTACTTTTGACTCACAGCAGGAAAGGATGTGCTGTGATTACACATGTATTAGGAATAAAAATAAATTTGGGATACAGGGTACAGAGCTGTTGGCAGCAGCCTTTTCAGATACAGTATACTGAGTTTCCCAAGTTGGAACTTCCTTGGAGTGAAGCCTGAGAAACCAAGACCTTGATATCCACAGCATTCATCAGAGGTTTTGACCTGTGTCAGGTCCTAAACTCTTGGATCACATCTCTTCCTCCTCCAAAGACAAAGTTTGCCTTTGAAAAAAACAGACACTTCCAGCAGAGGGAGGGGATATGACCCAGGAGCACACCACACATTGAACTTGTGCTGCATTTTCATTAATTTTGCCAGTTACATGTCAGAAGAATTGTACTATCTATCTCTTAGAAACGAAGGAAAAGAAGTGGAATGATTGAAATTTGCCTTATAGGAAGACCCTGGTGTTTCTGAAAGAACATGGACCTTATTTAATTTGGCACATCCATATGTGACACATGGCAAATGTATTGAATTCTCTAGGGAAATTGAAAACAGATCATCCTATTAATAAAGTTTAGCAGGGCCTGCATGAATAAATGTCTGCCCTCAGGTTGGAACACTTAAGAACTACTTTTGATGATGAGTTTAACATAAAATACAGAATTTCATGTGGACTTAATAAAGACCTTGTTATAAAAGGAAAAGACACATTAATGATATATACATCAATAATGATGTATACATATATACACCACATAATATTCACAAAGAAATAGTGAGAAAGAAATAAACTGTATTCCATATACAAGCATGCTTGTATGTGTACATGTATACATGCAATTATATATTTTGGTTTATAATATTTCATAAGAATTTACTTACATGTATGATCATATTTGAAGACAACTCATTGTATATTTGTATATATGTATGGATAGATATACAAGTAAGTATGTTTACATTAATGTCTCTCTAAGTATAATAAACAACTATAGAATAGATGCACACCTGTCAATTAGTGTGTGCACAACACATGAAGAGAAAAATATAAAAATATATTTTCTGTATCAATGAGTCTCCAAGTGTAATTCTATATTAACACAATCAGCATCACCTGGGAATTTGTTAAACCTGCAAATTCTTCAGGTACTCCCAGGACCATCTGGATTAAAATATCTGAGGACCAGCAAGTGGAGTTTTAACAAGTCCTCCAGGGGACACAGATATACACTTTGGCATGGTTAGCATGAGAATGACTTATATCCAGTATATTATAAATCTGCTTGGCACATATTTTACATAAAAGAATATATACATATGCCATATGCTACCAAGTAAAATGAATATTGAATATATTCATAAATATAAAGCAACTACCCATTAATTAGGGACAGAAGAACCAAATGGCACATTAAACTCTTTGACCTGCAGAGAGGTCTTGTGGATACCTTCTCAGCATTGTACAGAACCTGGGCAGTGGCTGAACTCACAACCTCCAAGTCAGACGAAGAGGTACAAGGATTGGAGCAGGACATCTGGGAAGGTAAGCCTCCCAGATGGAAACTCTGTCTTCATCACTGGATGGCGTGACGCCATCTTTTCAGTATAGTTTATGTTCAATCCTGCATGAAATATAGGGGATGAGTAAAGCATCCTCTATAAAGTGTTGTTCCTACAGTTATGGGTTATATTATTTTCAAAACCAGACCTCCATGTGTTTCTAAAAGGAATGAAGTAGAAAGGGCTGTGGGGATAACCCAAAAGACTGGAAGGCTTCATACTGCTGTAGCAGATCGTTTTTTATTAATTTCCAGCTTTGTCACTAATAGTCTGGTAATCAAATATTTATTAGGAGTCTTGGACATGCCCAATACTCACTAAGATACTGTGTACGTTTTTTTGAAAAAAGCCAAAATTCATCCTTGCTCTTTGGCAGGCTTCAGTTCAGTGGGTAACAATATGAATGCACATGATAAAACCAAACCCCGTCTCAGAGACTTATCCTGTACTGGACTGAAGTTTACTGACATTCATTGAAGGAGACTAAAATGTGGATAGCAAACATTTTGGCAAGAAATGTGGGACTTATACTGGAATTTGAAGAGCAAAGAGTATTTCATGAGGGAACTTAAGGCAGAGTACTTTTATATGTGCAGATTCCCTGTGAGTCATTGTGGGTTCATGATAACTGTCCCCTGACTGCAAAGACATTGCAATGCACTAGGAGGTCAAGAGCATGAGAGGAAGTTGAAACATTCAAATGACAATAGAAACATCACTACAGCACATGTTTGACAACTTCTCCTTGAGACCCAAGAGAAACACTTTGGGTCTTTGTATCTTAGGTTTTATTACAGAAGTGACTATTTAACCCTACTGTTCTCAGAGCAAGCATATACACATGCTATATCCTTCTCAGTCTAACATACATCTCCATCATAGTTCTGAGTGCTCCAGGAAGACTTGGAACTCTAAGACCATCCATTCATTTCAAAATATCCACTGACTTCTGAGTGAAATCTAGACACAGTCTTTTTCTCCAGGCTGTGCCTCTCTGTCTAAGTCATGACAATAAAGATGTTCACATCCTGAACTCTAGCACTGCCACTGTGACTCAGGGAATGAGTTCAGGTTTTAATAAATTTGCCTCTCCAAAATTTGTCTTTTCATCTTGTCCTTTCATCTCTAATTAATTCATGCTGCCACTAGAATAAGCTCATCAGATTTAACACATAAAAATACAGTCAAAGGTGAATTTCAGGATTTCAATATAACTATATACCAGGCAAGATTTAAGGCATTCCTATCCTTTTAAAAAGCGTCATTGTTTATCTGAAATTTAACCATGTTTTATCTGGCAACCTTATACCAAAAAGCTACTCCCAAATGCTAATCTAATTATGCCATTCATCTATTCAAAACTCCTCTCTCCACAAAGCTGGGGAAAAATACATGGTCTGTTTCAAAGTTGTTCCTTCAAGCATTTCTAGATTTAGCCTGACCTTCTGTCAGATACGGAAATCCAGTGTTCCTATTATTTAGCCAATGCTTCAGTTCCCTGAACACAACTTTGCCATTCTAGTAACTATGTCTTTATATAAGTTGTTCTCTATTCCTCTATCTCTCTGAGACTTGGTTATATAATCCCTTATGACTGTTTGTTAATCTGCCTAAATATGAATACCTTGGACGTATGCTATCTTTCATCTCTTTGTGCCCCCAGTCTTTGAGAGTTTTCTTGTACAATATGCTAAACAAAATAGATTTTGAATGAAAGTCTGAATAAATTAGGTCAATCTCATTATAATCTTTTCTAAGGTGAACACCAGGAACATTTGAGAGTGGCAATAAAAGACATTAACTGTGTTTTCACCCATTTGCCACATGAGAAAAGATCAACTGTGATTTACTATTTGAGTGGATTGATTAATACCATGAATGATGCTTTCTGAAAGGAATATTTAACTACAAACATTCACAATGACATAAATTCAACATTAGCTGAGTCCACTGGATTACAACACACTAAATGCACATTTTATTTTTGATGTTTTTTCCAAATGTGAATATATTTCAAAGGAAGATGGACATTTTTACTACTTTTCAAAAATAATTAAAAAAGAGAATCATTAAGGCTGTCAAGTTTACCATAAAATAATTAGCAGAGAATGTGCCTCTTTGTAGTTGACATTATAACATAGGTCAGAGGAAGAGAATTTTAAAACAACACTTTGCTTCTAAACATGCATTTCATTCATTCATAAAATTGCAAATGTATTTCTTAATGGAGTATTTATTAAATGCGAATCACTGACATGTCATATAGACTTCCTGATAAAAGAGAAGTCATCAGGAAATATTGAAGGACTAGTACAAACTGCAGATTGAACAAGCAAAATGTAGAAGGTCTTCCATGCTGAGGGATTTATCTGCTACTTATGAGAATGAAGAACAAAAATCCTACCTCAATGTAGGATTATCTGTATGCAGAGATTCTGTGGTGAGGAGGGCAATATTTAAGCACAAAATTTGTATGTGTAAAAGTGAAATAACATCACTGTTATGGAATGAAATAGAGGAAAATTTCAACTGAAAGGAGAACATATGGTGAAACTAGTGAAGCTGAGGAATAATAGAAGAAATAAAAACAGGTAGAAATGAGACCTAAAGTAAAGACAAGGAAAAGTAATTTTAATTTTAATTTAAAGTTCCATGTTCTTTTCCAGGGCTGCCATTCCCATCTAGTCTTTCCCCTAGGCCTGTGACTCTCAAATTTCTGGGAAATATGTAAGTCTTAAAGTTAATGTTTAATTCATCACTTATGATAATTATCTTGTGCACCGCACCGTTTGATTAAAAAAACACTGATATAATATTTTGAGAAACCCATAATTTAGGGGACTTTCCTGCACTGTGTTGATCAGATAACAGAGCCCATATTAGTTGAAGATCCTAAGAATGATCAGACAACCATAAATTGTCTATAGATCATGAAACTGATATCAGCCACACATACCTTCCGAACCCATCCAAGTTTTCTTTAAAAGAAGATTTGGGAACCTCTGAAAACTGCCTCTCACTCTCAAGATGTCCTGCACCCTCCCTTGAATGTGTACTCCTTGCTTTCCTAAGTCAATCTAGGTGCTTCTACTGAGCCTTGCTGGGATTCCTTTCTGCTGCACATGTCAAGGACCCCATTTATTCTAAATTGAGTTTCCCCCTCTCCCTGGGAACTCCACAGGATCCTCTTCCAGGCCTGCTTTCTTCTTAAACAAAGCCAAGGTGTGATTGGTGTTTAAGACATGCTTGATTTGATTGATATAAGCTTTAAGTTTTCTAGACATAATGGAGGTCAACGTGCAGTTAAGGAGGAGTTACACAAATGTGTGTAGGGACAAATATCTTCCATACTTTTTAAAGAGAATGTGAGGACGGTATTTCCAGTTTTGGTAAATAATATCACCATAAAGAACAAATAAGGAACACACACATTTCTATTTTTTTGTCACAGTGGAAGAATTAGATTAAGGTACTGACTAAAAGTTTGCTTCCAAGTCTGATTCTTTTGAGAAGAAATCATGTCTTAAAAGGTTTAATGTTAAAGCTACTTCTCCTTAGTTGTAGATCTTTAAGCCTATATGAGTAAAGTCCAAACTATACTTACCCATTTGAATGACTTTCATTCTAACATATTTTAGACTCATGACATGCCCTTCTATCATATTTCTAACTTCAAAAGTCAAAAATATTTTAGAGCCAGGAATGGCAGCTGGTTAAATCAAGATTGAAGGTAAAGAAGAGAAAATTCTGCTTGACTTGTTAATTCAATCTGTCACATAACTAATACTGTGTCCTTCCCCACGCTATAAACAATTCTATCATATAGGTGGAAATATATATATTTTACTTTGCTTGATAAGGAAGGAATAGTTTATATAAAAGGAAGTTACTGACTTACACACTATTCTAGAGGGAAGTTCAGAATCCAGATGGGAAGGAAACCCATGTCCCTCAGTCCAGGATAATTCTCATGTAATTCACTGGGAAATTTTTCTCACCTGACTCATTTGCTAATCATGTAGCTTTATAAGATATAGAAAGAAAATACACTGGGGGATAGATAGCTCACTAGTTGGAAAGAAAGTGTGAAAAAAGTGAAAAGGAAAACAGGGAAATTTGGATATGAATTGCATATGTGTAACACATATTTCTAGAATACCTTCATGATACCTAACCACCAGATTGAATCCTTTTTTTCCCCAGTTTGAGGATGTCAAAGAGAAGCAATTCTAATTTACAATAAAATTTGGGTTCAGAAATATAATAAAACCACTCATTATACCTTAATAATTTCCACAATTTTCGATTGAACCCCAAAGCAAAGTACTACCTCTTTGCTATGGCTATCCAAAGAAATATCCAGAATTTTATAAAATATATACTATTAAGTATAATAAATTATAAAATTAATATTTAACTGCATTGAAACATGAAGTTGCATTAAAAACAGGATGAAAGATCAGTTATCTGTTATGTATCAATGAAAATGAGTAGTCCTGGCTAGATGCAAAATGCTGGCTTTGCTGAACATCCCTTTCACATTCTCTTACAGAAGGAGAAATCATGGTGCCAGTGGGTATCTGTGACCCAGCTCTTCTACTGTGGAAGCTGTGGGCTTTCAAGGGGCTCAGTGCATAAAAAGAAGGAAGTATATAAATGTAGATGAGGGGCTCATTCAAAGTGAACAATAAGAGGAAATGAGGTGGCAAGGGGGGGCACTTCCTGTAACTTACATAGTTTGAATTATCAGGGGGCAATTCTCATTTCCTGATATCCAGAATTGAGGAAATAATAACATTTCCTAACTCTTAAGTTTTCACATAACACATTTCCAAACACTCTTATAATTCTTTAAATGATTTCTATCAATTGTTGGAGTTAGTTATAATAAATGATAATAAAACTCATCTTGAACTTATATGCAATTTTAACCTTATCTAAATATTTCTAAGCTTCTCATTTTATTTTCAATTTGTGTAGATTTAGGCTTTGGTCCTTGTCAACCAGAGGGTTGCAAGAGGGTAACAGAATTATTACTGAATCTTTATCTTCATCTCTCACTAGCATTTACATTCAGATTGCAAACTGGAAGAAACCAACATTTATTTTTTTATTTTCTTACTGAATTGAGGGCATTGTTGGAACAAACCTGGGTCTAAAAATATACATACAATATTAACTTTGATATCACTGATGAGACGGAAAAAGAGAAATTAAATGATGGGGCAAAATATCCATTTCAAATTTCCATCAAGCGCTTCCAGAAAACAAGCAGAAAATAGACTCTTGAGAATCATATCTGATGTTGGCCTAAAATCTTTGCTTCTTCACCATTTACAGGAAATTGATTTTCTGTGATGGAAATCGTCTCAGCCCTGCAGTCTCTTTGAAGTCCTGTCAAAGACCATTGTGCATTTTCATGCATTGTTTGTAAGCTACCAGAATACTCTTTCATGCAATTAATTGTTGGATAGGACTCCAAAAGCCAAATACTATTTTTCTCTTTGTATTTACAGTCTTAATGCTCCTCAGATCATGTCTTTTCATCTTTTACATTCACTGTGAAATCACCAAATCACATTGGTAGAAACAGAAAGAAAATGACCATAGGTTTATTTTTTAAAGAAGCCCTCCCTAGTTTTGATGGAAATACAGAATGTGTATTCTGAAATAGCCTTGTCTTCAGGGAACAGAAATAAACAGATGAACAGCATCAAGCACAGGCATGGGGCCAACAGTTGAAATCTAAAAGTCAAACCTATCAGAAATGCATAGAAATGCTATTAATTCTGCTAAAGCCACAGGGTTTGGATTTTAATAGCTGGAAGTGGGAAATGCATTTGTCTTTGAGTGAATTGGAATAAGCGACCCTCCTTCCATTCCACACAGCTTGCAGACTGACATTTTATGTAATTAAAGGAAACATCTTCATCTTGAATGTTGATAGCTCCCAGTATTGCAGAATGCAACATCTGACGATAATGCAAGCACTCTAAGAAAAGTTTTAACTTTATTGCTTTGTGAGTTTTAAAAAACAAAGGGAAAAAAGAAAACTTTCATTTATTTTCCTAGATAAAATTGATCTTGCAGTATATGCAATCCCTTATCTGTTGAAAGTTAAGAGAGTGAATAGAGACTCAAGTGAGTGAGAAGCCAGGGTCAGAGACTGGGCTCTAGTGAGGACTGAGGCAGGTGGGGATGAATGTAACATTCATTGAGGTTTCTCTCAAAGTCTTTGTTCTTATTCAAAATATGGTTGCTGACATCTATTTAAGAGTTCTATCAACCTCTTGATAACAAGCAAAGAGTTCTAAAGGGAAAAATGTATGAATCTTAAAAGCAACTTTTAAGGTTAGCCTCAGGAGTTAACAACAATAACAACAGAACCCTGAAGTATGAGACCACTACCACCATCACAACAAAATGCACTTCAAATCTAAGATGAAGAAAAAGCACAGCCTCTTTTAGAATGAAAACAAAGTGAATTTGGAAGTCTTAGTGGAATACAATCTAAATCATCGTTTCCAAGAGCACACTAAAACTGTAACACTAAATAATACATCTACTATGGTAGACAGCCTATGGGAACTGTCAGTTATTCCCAAAGTTTAGTAAGATTAGTCAAACTATAATTAGATTGCCCTCTCTAGTAGATCGTCCTAGCAACTGAATGAGAATATCAAGAATATGGATTGCATCTAGTGGAAAACAACATTCATATTTTAAAGTGAAAGAAATTAGATAGTAAGATATAATGAAGGAATTGATTTTATAGTCTAGCAGACACTTGGCTTAGGGTGTTAATTTTTACTTCTATAATGTCTTCAATCGAAAAAAAAAACAAACATTGTTAAGGATATTTGCTTGGTATATACAGCAAACCAGTCATACCAAGAATGGATGCCGAAGAAAATTAACAAGGATAAAATAAACCATGAACAAAACAAAATAAGCACAACAAAACAAAAACCAACTAAACAAACAAACAAAAAATTAGTGTAGAAAGTAAATATTCCTTTTTAATCTGGTCACTGAAGGGATAGTGACTCTTATCCCAAATATCCCTTATGCCTTGCTGTGAGGTTGTATGGAAAGTGTGAAAGTGTGTGTGTGTGTGTGTGTGTGTGTGTTTGTGTGCACGTGTGCCCACAGGCACACTCACAGGAGAATGAACATTAATTAAAATATCTACCCCACGTGTAGTGTTGCTCATGGGTTTACTTATTCATTCTCCCCATACACCAACATAAATATGGGATCTTGACACATTTTACCTGAAGGAAACTGACAGTGATGAAAGAAAGAGATAACATATCAGCAAACATCCATTTCAGGCAGAAAAGGCAGGATTTGATTCCAGACCTGCTTGACCTGTTTTTTTATGCCTGTTTTCTAATAGTGAGCTCAGTGATGATTTTTGCAAAAGATAAATAGCTATCTGTATATTTATTTATTTATTTATTGTAAACAAATGGGATACATGCTGTTTCTCTGTACATGGCATAAAGGCATACCATTTGTGTAATCATAAATTTACATAGAGTAATGTTGTTTGACTCATTCTGTTATGCTATCTGTATATTTAAACAAGAGTGTTGCCTGGGGTAGAGATGACAAAACCTCGAAGAGGAAGGCTGCTTCAGAGCTCTGTGCTTTCCACTTCGAGAATCATTTCATGACCAAGAACAACACATGGTATCTTCCTTCCCCTTTGGTAACTCAGGCAAATTAGTTCATGTCCCCCAGTAATGAGATATGGGGAAGTAGAGGTATTGACCTTCATCTCAGGACCATTCATTGTGATTTATGAGATCTGAACCCCAGCAGAGCAAGTGCTAGTCTGTGTAACCCTTCATTCAGTTCAGGGATGCGGGAAGCCATGAAAAGGCTGGGAAGGAAGAGGGAACCCCAGAAGTAGAGATGCAAGGGGCACAGAAAGCTCTCCTGAAGATTCAGTGTTCTCAACCTCAGACTTTGAACCAATGGGAGTTTTCATTAGTATAATCTAAAAATACATTTAAGTCATTTTAAGCATTTTAAAACTTTTTTTTGAGACAGTGGTCTCACTATGTTGCCTAGTTTGGCCTTGAAATCATGAGTTCAAGGGATCCTCCTGCTGTAGCTTATCTAGGAACTGGCACTACAGGTGCATGCCACTGTCCCAGGCTTTTAAAGCATTTTTGATGACACTTAAAAACATGGGAAAGATTATAAATGAAATCAAACTGAGAAAAATCAGGATACTGAATTATAAATATGTAAGCTTTATAAACATGTATACAGATTCCACTTGGATAGATATATCTGCAATTTATATGTAATTTTAGTATAAATATATTTGTATATATGTATACATAGTACATGTTTGCATATTTATATGAAGAAATTGATTTGTGTGTATCCATGTGTGTGTGTGTATCTATATAGGTCTCTCTCTCTATCTATATAGATATATATATATTATAGATATATATATATAAGAAATTAGATAGTAAGATATAATGAAGGAATTGATTTTATAGTCTAGCAGACACTTGGCTTAGGGTGTTAATTTTTACTTCTATAATGTCTTCAATCGAAAAAAAAAACAAACATTGTTAAGGATATTTGCTTGGTATATACAGCAAACCAGTCATACCAAGAATGGATGCCGAAGAAAATTAACAAGGATAAAATAAACCATGAACAAAACAAAATAAGCACAACAAAACAAAAACCAACTAAACAAACAAACAAAAAATTAGTGTAGAAAGTAAATATTCCTTTTTAATCTGGTCACTGAAGGGATAGTGACTCTTATCCCAAATATCCCTTATGCCTTGCTGTGAGGTTGTATGGAAAGTGTGAAAGTGTGTGTGTGTGTGTGTGTGTGTGTGTTTGTGTGCACGTGTGCCCACAGGCACACTCACAGGAGAATGAACATTAATTAAAATATCTACCCCACGTGTAGTGTTGCTCATGGGTTTACTTATTCATTCTCCCCATACACCAACATAAATATGGGATCTTGACACATTTTACCTGAAGGAAACTGACAGTGATGAAAGAAAGAGATAACATATCAGCAAACATCCATTTCAGGCAGAAAAGGCAGGATTTGATTCCAGACCTGCTTGACCTGTTTTTTTATGCCTGTTTTCTAATAGTGAGCTCAGTGATGATTTTTGCAAAAGATAAATAGCTATCTGTATATTTATTTATTTATTTATTGTAAACAAATGGGATACATGCTGTTTCTCTGTACATGGCATAAAGGCATACCATTTGTGTAATCATAAATTTACATAGAGTAATGTTGTTTGACTCATTCTGTTATGCTATCTGTATATTTAAACAAGAGTGTTGCCTGGGGTAGAGATGACAAAACCTCGAAGAGGAAGGCTGCTTCAGAGCTCTGTGCTTTCCACTTCGAGAATCATTTCATGACCAAGAACAACACATGGTATCTTCCTTCCCCTTTGGTAACTCAGGCAAATTAGTTCATGTCCCCCAGTAATGAGATATGGGGAAGTAGAGGTATTGACCTTCATCTCAGGACCATTCATTGTGATTTATGAGATCTGAACCCCAGCAGAGCAAGTGCTAGTCTGTGTAACCCTTCATTCAGTTCAGGGATGCGGGAAGCCATGAAAAGGCTGGGAAGGAAGAGGGAACCCCAGAAGTAGAGATGCAAGGGGCACAGAAAGCTCTCCTGAAGATTCAGTGTTCTCAACCTCAGACTTTGAACCAATGGGAGTTTTCATTAGTATAATCTAAAAATACATTTAAGTCATTTTAAGCATTTTAAAACTTTTTTTTGAGACAGTGGTCTCACTATGTTGCCTAGTTTGGCCTTGAAATCATGAGTTCAAGGGATCCTCCTGCTGTAGCTTATCTAGGAACTGGCACTACAGGTGCATGCCACTGTCCCAGGCTTTTAAAGCATTTTTGATGACACTTAAAAACATGGGAAAGATTATAAATGAAATCAAACTGAGAAAAATCAGGATACTGAATTATAAATATGTAAGCTTTATAAACATGTATACAGATTCCACTTGGATAGATATATCTGCAATTTATATGTAATTTTAGTATAAATATATTTGTATATATGTATACATAGTACATGTTTGCATATTTATATGAAGAAATTGATTTGTGTGTATCCATGTGTGTGTGTGTATCTATATAGGTCTCTCTCTCTATCTATATAGATATATATATATTATAGATATATATATATAAGAAATTAGATAGTAAGATATAATGAAGGAATTGATTTTATAGTCTAGCAGAC
This sequence comes from Sciurus vulgaris, assembly GCF_902686455.1. NCBI lineage: Eukaryota > Metazoa > Chordata > Mammalia > Rodentia > Sciuridae > Sciurus > Sciurus vulgaris. The sequence continues at coordinate 77,384,038 of NC_136463.1, forward strand.
ACTTGGCTTAGGGTGTTAATTTTTACTTCTATAATGTCTTCAATCCAAAGAAAAAAACATTGTTAAGGATATTTGCTTAGTATATACAGCAAATCAGTCGTACCAAGAATGGATGTAGATATCTATAATATATATATATATATATATATATATATATATAGAGAGAGAGAGAGAGAGAGAGAGAGAGGGAGAGAGAGAGAGAGAGAGAGAGAGAGAGAGAGAGAGAGAGAGAGAGAGAAAGAGAAACAGATTAGAAAACACAACAACCCGACACAGTGGTAGACACCACCACTAATCTCAGATACTCAGTTACATGGGAGGCGGATGCAGGAGAATCACAAATTCAAAGTAGTCTGGGCAACTTAATAAGACCCTGTTTCAAAATAAAAAACAAATAAGGGCTGGAGTTGTATCTGAGTCATAGAGTTCCTTGGAGTTCAATCCCCAGTATTACAAAAATATTTTTAAAAATTAAAAGGAAAAATAAACACAACAAGTTAAAGAATAAGGCAGAAGATCTGTCAAAAGTCATTAGTATTCAGTGATTTAATGTAGTAGGGGAGTTACATATTTAATAACTTTTTCGCTATTTATAAACTTCTAAACTGAATCCATGTTACTTTTATAGTCAGACAAATATACAAATATTTTAGTATTTATTACATAACTTGTCCCAAACTAAAAACAATATCCATGGTGTACACATTTTGTGATTCTTTTAAGAATTCCTCCTATTTTCACTGCTGTCTTGAGGGGGGAAATTGAGCCTTTCTCTCCAGAATGTGTTTAATATGAGCACCAGGGATATAGAAATGTTGAAGCCTAAAAGAAATGAGAATATATTTTGTCAAATCCTGATAGAGAAAAGTAACCAGAATGGTCAATCCACTAATTCCTCAGTCACTGAACACTGTTGTGACACTGTGGGTAGGGGCTGTGGCCAGGCTTTGAGAACAAAAGGACAACTGAGCATAGATTCTGAGTCAGCAAGTTAGCCCAAGGAGACCTTGGCTTGTATCTGAGTGAGTAAAGAAGACAGTGTTGCTATTTGCTGGGAAGAAACTTAAAACAACAAAGTATGATTGACAAAAAATTTTCTGGACTTTTTTTCTCAAAGAGCCCTGTTGCAGTATTTACCAGATAAACAAAGAAGATTGACCTTTAGTGAACATCAATATGGCAAGGACACCTTGCCCTTCACTCTGGCAGATAGGCCTTGACTCCCGGAAGGTGGAATGTTCCCACCTCCAGAGACAGGAGAAGGTCAAGAGTCCGAGACAATGATGTCAACTGTGTAACACATCCGCCAGGGGCTGCTCCAGCTAGGACGCTGACTCCAGGGCCTCTGGGATGTCTGCTTAGCATCAGTCCCATCCTGTAATTCCTGTGCTTTCTTTTGACTCTTGGTGTCCAACCAGGAGCTGTTGTCACGAGCCAACCACTATTTTCATATCTAGAAAAGATCTCAAATTAGCTACATATACTATGTCGGCGGTGATTTTGCTGTTGCCCCTCTCCATGGTCACAAGCTATGCAAGGGCATTTTGCAGAGGTTGAGGGAGGTACCATGATTTGTGTGTTCAATAACTAGCAGAAATTACACTTCAGCTTTTTCTCTGACCTTGCTCAAGGAGACAAGATAGCTTCACGCCAGTGGGCAGGGAAAGAACGTTTGCAGAGGGCAGAAGAGCCAACAGGACATCTGAAATTACCTGATGGAAGCCAACATTTTATATCCCTGCTGTAACTCTATCCTGTTTTGAAAAAGCAATAACCTTCTTTCTATCTGAGTGACAGCCATATGGGGTTGTTACTATAGTTCTCAGCAACTTAGAAATGAAAGGAAAAAAATCAACCCACATGGTGAGGTGGAGGAGGGAGAATGGGAAGTGATAGAGTTTCTCAAATGGGTAAGGGAGCAGAGCATGCCCACAAAGCCTGCTGGGTTTCCCACTTAAGAGTGATGAGTATTATACTCAGAAAAGTCAGGACAACTGATACAAGGTCACAAAACTGGAAGGGACATGTCATGGGGTCTATGAACACTTTCTTTTTCATCTGTCTGCTTTCCTGTGATCATTTGTCTCATTGGGCATATTCTATCCTTTTTCTTGCTTCCCACTTACCAATCATTTTTCCTATTTGACCTACAACAACCCTTCACCACAAAGCAGGTAGCTAACACATACTGGGGAAAAGACTGACATAACTTACTGTGTCCCAACCCTGAAACCCTGACGGTCTCTAGCGCACTCAGCCCAGCACCTCAGTAATGTGGGAGTTCTCCCCAGAATCTCCTGTGAAAAGCCCCATCATTCACCTAGATGAGAGCATCCAGGAGCTGTGGCACCCTTGCCTGCCTTTCCTAGAATGGCAGAGGACACTGCTGTGTGATTTAATAGCACCGTCTCCACTGATGTCCCAGGGCGCCACTCATTTGAGAAGCGTCTGCATACAATGCTAATATTGGCAAGATTTCTGAAAAGCTAACTCAGGTACTAAATCATGCCAAATGAACAAGTCAAAGCCACATTGGGCTTCTCCCAAGGTAACTGTCCTCAGAGAGAAAAGCAAAGGTTATGTCGGTGACTGAAACAGAAGTCAACCTAATGCCCTTTCAGGGAAGAAAAAAGAGAGAAAGAATATTTAAGACATAATGTTTGAAAGTCGATTTCTTCATAACTGTCTCCATATGCTGTATGCCTCATTTTATTCTAGCAGTTCCCATCTTCAAATTCCAGGTCACCCTTGAGTATTGCTGTCCTGGTTTGCTATCCTGCCTCTTCTCCTTTCAAAGTGTGAATATATAACCAATTCCCCTGAAAATGCAGTTATGTGTGTCAATACACACACACACTGATAAACTCTATACTAAGGTTCTCCTGATCACAGTTTTGCCCATTATCTTTTGCCACCTAAAGAAAAAGTGAGGCAGATCTATGTGGTGTGGCAAATGTTAAAACTTAGCTCAAGCCAATTCAAGGGTTCTTGGAACCTAGAACAGGGGGTGACAGCTTTGATCTGCTTCCCTCCATGTTAGCTGCAGTCACATGAAGCCTCAACCTGAGTGACAGTTGTGTGCCATCACTTTATAAACTGCACCTTCAACCAACCAACAAGCAAAACCAAGAACTAATAGTTGGACATTGCATTTGTATTATTGAAGCATTATAAATCAAACAGTCTAGGGTTCTTGGATCTTAAAAATGGAGTTTTCTGGTTGGGCTTTGCTGGAAGTACACTATTGTATTACCAGTTATTATTTTCTAAAAATAAATCACTACATTTTGTCCAGTGTTCCTCCAAAGTTCACAGCAAATGTCAAGTCTTTGCGGTTTCTATTCATAACTCAAGAGTCTTTACAGAAACTTTGCCCAGATTGAAGTTTTCTTTCCAAAAGGAAGTTCTTTTTTTCTTTATTGTGTTTCTCCATCCTCCTGCACAGTTGCTTTCCCTTATGGGTAGATTGAATCCTTCTTTGTGGATATGCCTACTTGTCCTTTGTGTGAGTGGATAGCTATTTAGTTCATCATGGCTGGCATGTTTAGAATTCCTGTGTCAGTTCCAAATGCAGGCTAGCAAGAACCCCAGTACAGCCTGATCCACACAGGAAAAAAAAAAAAAAAAAAAAAAAAGAACTGTCCATAGTTATTCCGCAGCCATTCCACAAAATGTCCTCTCATCCTGTATGTAAAAGAGTAGGGACTCTGAGAAAAATGGTCAGTAATCTATGCCTTCAAGATTTATAGTCCAGTGAAGAAGAAGACATGGTTGTGAATCAAACAGAGAATCCCAAGAAAAAATGAGCAAAAGAGGAAGTGCTGAGTTTTGGAACCACCAGTTTGGTGATTCCAAATGGGCATAGGGATTAAGGGAGGAGGTGCACCATTGATTGCATCCGAGGAGTGCAGTGGTTGTTAGCTGTGCTGTGTGGATGGTAGGAAAGGTCACATGGAGTGATCTTTAAAGTTTGCATCAACTTTGAAGTGCTTCATATGTAGTTGGCATCACCAACTCACAGTCAGTATTGATTTATAAATGCTTAACTTGTGCCATGATTTTAAATGGTTGGTGTGTCCCTCAAGGGTCCATTTGATTGAAATCTTGGTACACAGAGTGATGGTTTTGGAAGATGCTGTGATACCCTTAAGTGCAAGGTCCTTAGGTCATAGGGGTCTTGGTCATAAAAGGCATTAATATATTTATCATTTGAGACCCATGTTGTTAAGAAAGGACTATTAAAAAAGGAGTAAGCCTGACCCTGCACTCTCTGTTTGCTTCCTGATCACTGTACTACAAGTATTCTGACTTTTGCGATGGGATCATTATACTGCCTGCATTATGCTCTTTATATTTTCAGTCTCCAACATTGTGAGCTAAATAAACCTCTTTATTATGTTAACCTGAGTCAGGTGTTTTGTTGTAGTGGTGCAAAAGTGATTAATAAGATCAGATTTGAGTTAGGATTAAGTTTCAATAAATGGTCATGGTAATATCCCTAACATTTTCATTGGTTTATACTCCATCTTTATGTACAAAACACAATGTTGAACAATTCCAGTTGCTTTTATTTTTTTGTTCTTCTTTCTTTTCATTTTCCATTCAATCCCCACAGGAAATTTTCACAGAATATATGAAACAAATCAAGAAAATATTTTTGAATTTAACTACTTTCTCCTCTAACTATAGCAGGAAATATTTTCTCCAAGTTCTTTCTCAATGCTCACTTCATTATTTAATGAATGAACTTATTTTGCCCAACAAACCAAGTCATTTGGGTGAAGGAACAGTAGGTTGATGTTTATCATAAATGGTGCCATATTAACAGAATCCATACTAGCAAAATGTTGAAGGTTTAGAAACATTTTTTAGCACTGGACTTTTTTTTCCCCTGCTCTTTGAGAGTCTGAGGTCTGTGAAATCTCTTTTATTTGCTACCTCACAGTCCACAGACCATTAGGGAAGAATCAGAGTCCTGCCTACATGATAGTACGAGGTGTATATTCAGAGCCTCGGTGTTCTATTCCCTGTAGAGATTAATAACTTAAAGTAGGAAGACTTTGCTAGAGAGAAGTAAACAAATTATGATAAGTTCACTAATATATGTATACACTTTACATGGCAGTGTTTTTAAACATTTATAACCAGTTTATAAAGCTTTTGTTCTCCTGCCTCTTTTATAGCAAAGAACTGACTTGTCCCAGGTCACGTATCCAGAAAAATCCAAGAAGTACAATGAAAATGGTTCTTCTACTTTCCGTCTTTCTTCCCTCCTACATTCCTTTCTCTTTTCTTGCTACCTCTCTTTCTTCCTCATTGATATCAATGTTTTAATTCCCTGCTTTGTCCTTATAGGACTTGGGAATCTTCTTGTCTTTCTTCAGCAAATTTGAGGTATCAAGAATGGGCACAGGAAAGGGAAGGTAGTTCTTCGTATCTGTGACCTTTCATGATCTCTAGAAGTCATATCAGGCTGGCCCTTGGGTTCTGCAGAGTAACTCTGACCCTGCATGGATGCAGCACAGCTGTCCTTGAGCGTTCTGTCTAGACAGTCTCTCTGCAAACAGCGGTGAGGCAGGAGACTTAAAGAGACAATCTATTCTGCAATGACCCTGGATTATTTTCATAATACTAGGGAGAGTACATGGTAATGGAATCAGTTTCTCCATATAAAACATGCTGCTCTCTGCTTGTGCCTTAAAAAATTGAGAAAGTCACTTTCTGTTTCAGAAAAACAAAGTGAGAATCTTCTTTAAAAATTGTTCTGTGTTTTTACTTGCTACCTTCTGGTGATAAGGAAAGTTGAAATTACCAAGTGAAAACGGAGGGTAAAAGAATTTGTTTTTCAATTTCTTATGGTTTTAAGTCTACAGTCATATGTGGTAATATATAAAACTGAGGCCAAACCTCAACCCTGAGGTTCAGAAGCCACATTTTTTATCAAGTTACATATGGTTATCATCAACATTATAACTTTACTTAGTGATAAAATTTTTAGGAGGCAGGAAAAACCAACAATGTTGTATTGATGTTAAATCTCTAGTTTTGAAAAAGAAAGGCATAGTTTACAAATAGAATCTGTTAAGGTGAAGAATTTAGGGAAGATAGAGGGACAAAATATAATATGAAAAGGATACGAATGAAAAAAATTATATTCATAAATACAAGAGTCAAAGTGAGCAAAAAAGGAAAACAGTCCATTGATATTCTACCATGTGGAAAGGAAGACTAAGATGTAACTGAAATTACCAGTGGCCATGACTCTGGATCAATTACAGACTTCTTCCATATGTAAATGGCACTATAAACAGAAAACCACAAAAGAACAAAAAAGAAAAACCTAGTAGGGCTTGATCTGCCAGTTCCATCTTGAAGGAAGGTAGGGAGAGGGATTTGAGGAAGTTTTGTGAAAGGACTAACAGAGGGAGCTGGATCTGCAGCTGGGCACTACTTGCATTTGATGACACTATTCTCTTTGTCAATATAAATATTCTAATTGTAAATCCTGGTTGTGCCACCTGCTCCTCCTGGTGGGCATCACCACATGGAAAGGAAACTCCAGATGCTGGAAGTGGCACTGCTCTTTCTTTTGGAGGTTTATGTTAATTAGCATGAGTCATTAGCCCAATAATAGAACTGCCACAGCCATTTAGAATAAATAAAAGTAGGAGCCAATAAGAGAACAAGGTGAAATGGAAGATGGGCCATAACCAGCTACATGCTCAATCAGAAAAGCCTCCAATATCAACTCGTCTAAGCTGTTAGAGATCTAGTTAGGGCTAAAGGGCAGCCATGCTCATTTCCTCATTTTGGGTTTTTTGTGCTTAAATCCCAGTGTAAGAAAGTGTAACTAGTTCTAAGCTTTAGATTAGTAAATGTGATTTAGGCTCTTCCTGGCTCTAATGAGAACTGCATGTAATTATTATTATAAAATCTCCCACATGATGCTTTAATCAGGATTATGGCACATCCGTTTTAAAGAAAACAACAGTCCGTGTAATTCAATCCATGTCCTGTTTACAAACTCACAGATGTTAAACCATAGGAAGGATGGATGATGAGGCAAATCAGGCACATCACAGGCCAAACAATTGGCAGTTTTGAGACTTTTTTTTTTTTTTTTTTCAGTCCGGGTCATTAACATTCATGTTTCAACCAGAAAAATGAATTCTGGCATCAGGAATTTTGGAGAGTTTCCACATCTCTAAGCCATATTCTTCCCTTGCAGTTGATGAAGTTTTTACACTAATAGTCCTCTGCATGCTCATTCAGGAAAATGGATGAGTGAGTGGGTGGGATTTGAGAGCTGTAGGGAGTTAATGGGAGTTTCATCCAGGTGAAGGACACATGCCTCACTGAGAGGACCAGCCTCGGTAATGCACCATGCAATTGCCATGCAATATTCAGATATTTGCAAAAAGTCAGTAAGATGGGATTTTTATGCAGAAAATTTTTCATTTAAAATATAGTAATATATTATGTATTATATTTATGCATTCTTTATGTTTTATAAGTATAATACATAATATATATATTTACTCACTGACCACCAGTAAAGTCACCTATGAGCCATCCATCAGTTTGGGACTTCTGCTCTAAACTATACATTTTCAGATGAGATACCAGGTTACCAGGGTCCGTCCTTCTTTCTTTCATTCTCTCTCTCTCTCTCTCTCTCTCTCTCTCTCCCCTTTTATTTTTTAAATACATTTTTCAATGTCTACCTCACTGAAACATAATGAATGCACCCCTTGCATGTGTGTGGAATGAATTAATGGAAGATACCAATGGATGTATTGGTACCAAGGAAAAATGGGATTAGCCATGAATGGAGAGGCAGATAGGTAGTGACAGGAGCAGGGATAGATGCCTTCAGATTCTACTTAGCATCCTTTACCCTATAATATGCAAATTCTGCAAGTTTGGTGAAACAATGTTGGAGAAGACTGCAGATGTTCATTAGTCAGAGCACCTCAAACCATTGGGAAACTAGATATTAAAAGTGATGCTTTGTTTCAAATGCACTAGGCAAGGAGCAGAGAGAAAAGTGCTGTGCTGAGTAGTATACTCTCACTTTTTAAACACGTAGTATATGCTAGACATTTTGGTAAGAACTACAGACATGTTTTCTTACATGATCTTCACCAATATATAAGGTATTTCCATTTTAAAGAAGAAATTGTAGCAAAGAGAGATTAAGGGAATCAGTTCAAAACCATTTAGCTACTAAACTATATTCACTGTATCTTAGGTGCTGCCCTGTGTGGTTTTAGTTCTCAAAACAATCATGTGAGATGGGTGATATTATACACATTTTACAGAGGAGTCCAAAAGGATTTGCTTTTAATGCACAAAATCCTCTATGAAGCATATCCCCATTGATATGAATGGGATTCACATCCCTTTATGAGTCATCCTTGCTCAACCCTCTTTTCCCTCTCTATCTGTTCCTTTTGTTGTTTCAACCACCCTTGCATTCTTGCAGAGCCCACTGTAAATCAAGCATCCTTAGTGTCATGGACTGCCCATTCTACTTAGATTTTCTCTTCATAAATCTTGCTCTCTCTCTTAATAAAATTTACTCAAGGAGACAATACTTTCGAAAAAAAAAAATCGTATTTTATGTAATATAAAATAAGGTCCCTGCACACACCTAGGTTTATTTTTCTTTCCAAACTGTAGAGCCAACTAAAATATTATATTAGTTGTAGAGCCAATTAAAATATTATATTATGGTTTTATCTACGTATTGTGTTATTGCCTATTTCCCTCACAGAAGTCCTACTTCCACAAAGGCAGGAGTATTGGCATGCTCACAGTTGGACCAGCTAGAAGGATAGCTGAAGATGTGGAACAAAGTACATCTCTGATGAGTGGCTGAATGACTTCTAGGACACAGGTACATTACATTTGCTCACATTTGGCATGCACTTTAATGTTTTTCAGAGCCAAAAACACAATAAAAGTCATGTTTTGAAATCCACTGAAAACAAATACAAGGGATATACACGGGATATACATGTGTAAGGAAAGGAACATTTTGGGTGGATTCCAACTAAGTAAATAAAATCATAGGCCTCAGAACAAAGTCTTAAAATGATTAAGCCATGAGTGCTATTAAGAGAGATTTAATTATTTAAAAAAGAAATGCAGAGATAATAAATAGAAATTCAAAGAATGAGAAGATTTTTTTTCATGGAAGAAAAGTAAATGTTATTTTTCTTTCATTTCCTCTTTGGAAAAATGAGATGAAAGGTGGAGAGGAGAAAACTAGGTGAGAATTAGGGAGATGAAAAATCTTTAGGGCTATCACAGAGGTAGCAGTTTTTTTGTACCATAGATGGAAGGAAGGAAGCCATATTGCTTTCAAAATGGGAGCCTAAAGCAAATTCAGCACTGCTTTTATTAACCTTTAAGAGAGGAAGGTGGTTAGCATTTGCTTGTTTAATTTCGTGTAGAATGAGGAGCCTTGAAAGGCAGCATTTCTGTCCTGAAGCGCCTTCATATGGATCAGCTCAGCCCCCATGCCTATTCCTCAAAGCATGCTAATCCCATCTTGACATTTGCAGTAAATGAAAACTCTCTGTGGGTGGGTAGATAAGATGCTTTCTTTCTGAGGGTCTCCAATGGTGGGGCCTTGACATAAACAAAGTAACTACTGCCAAAACTCTGCTCCTGAGGATTGGAGACAGCCTGGCACCATCCACAGGAAAACCTGGTGAGTTCTGGGCAAAATTGTGAACATCACATTTGAATCAGGATAAATTTGCTCTGATTTGGTTATGCTTTTAATTCTTCATGATTCCATTTCTAGACTTCAGTTTTCCCTCTTGTGAAATGAAAGGATGGATGGACAGAATAAGCCCTATGATTTCTTCACAAATTTAAAATTGAATAATTCTAAATCAATAATTGGTCATGGGAGAAATGACTAAAGAATGTTCCAGTTAAATAATATTTCAGAGGAACACTCCAATAGTATTTAGGTCCTTATTAGTCAACATTGAAAGATTACTTTTATTTTAGAAAACTATCAGTTTTAAGCTCTTGTTGGGATTTCTGCCTGGCTAATAATATTCAGGAAAGTGGGGAAGTGCAGAGGAGCAGAAATCATGCTAGCATGCATAGGAAGCCTATCTTTAAATATGGGCTATGATATGTTTGCTATTACTATGTTTATGATAGTTACCACTTCATAAAGACATATAGTAACTAGATTAATTCTTAGTTTACTTTTCAAAATAGAAATAATTAGTCCTTTTCTGTTAATTTTAGATAAACTTCTAGTGTAAAATATCATTATCATTTCCTTACTGTCATTTCTATTTTTCAAGCTTCATTTCACACATGGGGGTGGGATGGTAATAAAATGGGAGGATTATGTTTCTTCAATTTGGGTACAAAAACCATCATTCCCAAATCAATGGTGATTGAGTCTGCATCCTGGGGACAACTTGAAAAAAACTAACCAGTAATCAAACCATTTACACTGGATGGTAGGGCTATAAACCCAGATCTGTTGCCTTTATCTATGCAGTATCTGGGGGAAAACTTAACTTCTTGGTTTTACTTGATTATGTATAAAATGAAGATAATAAAATGAAGATATGACCTACCTCCTAATTTTGTTATTAAGATCAAATGAAGTAATACCAGCAAAATACTTACTACAATACATGGAACAAATTAAAAAGGCAATATAGGCTAACAATATTTAATGTGAGTTTGAGTGGGTTTTTTGTTAAAAAAAAATTAATATCTTTACAAGGAAGAGGACCAAGAACAAAGACCATGTTATTTATATAAAAGTACTCTTCTATTGACATATATAAGTACCAGCTCTGGAGTCCTATTTGCCATGTAAATTCATGCATTACTCCTTCAACAATTATGGTGAAAATATTCAACATTTATTAAGTACTTATTATGTGCAGGCTCAGTACCATGAATTAGAATGCACTATGTAAATCCACCTTGTGAGATTTTCACAAAGGAATATGCCTAGAAAGATGAGTAAATGACCTGACAACTCCTGCATGTAGTCAGGGAAACAGGACTCCACTCAAGGTAGCTTCACCATTGTAATGTCGGCACATGCTGCATACATCTGCTGCTTTTTCTTTTACCACTTTCCTTTGTTCTATTTCTTTCCTTACCTTTTGAAATCTTAAGTTATGATTAAAAATGTTTTTCAAGTGTCTTCACACCCATGAGACATTTTCTGACGAACCCAAATATCTACCGAATCCATCAGTACTTGTTAAATAATTTTCATATTTTAATTTGCAGAGGGCTCAGTGATGGGTCATTATATCATTTGTTTTTCTTTACAAAAGGAAGTGACCATTTGTATTTTTTTCTCCTACTTCCTTTTTGCCTTTACAATGAGCACAAAGATTATCATTTTCAAATTTATTTTTGGTTAAAGAATGGGTATCTCTCTTAAGTAAGGGATCCACACTCAAATGAGTGTATTGACATTTACATAATACACTCCTTCTGTCAGTAAGTCATCAAATAAACACTATATGATTTTGCTCACTACTAGTTGTTGTGGGGAATGGTTTTCATGTGGTTCCTTTTAGTATACATGTCGGCATGGCCAGGCAGGCCTTTCAATTTTTCCTGTCCTCTTTGTCTACTTCACAATTCTAGATGATAAGGATTCAAAGTTTATTTTCTCCAAATACCCAGTCATATCATCTTCCTCATTTTCTTCATACTACAAACACCTTCCTACCCAGAATAGTGAACTATGAGTTTTAATCTCAGCTCTGTTCCTTTTCTAACTGAATGAACTAGTCAATGTATTTTCATATCTCTGACCCTATCTGTAAAGTTAGGTTGCTAAAATAATTAGAAATAAATTGACATATTAAGCACTCAGTTATCTTTATTTAGCCACTGCTAAAAGAAGCATGACATGAGTCTCTTTTGTGCTGTATACTTCCTTCTTTCCCTAATATTCCTCTGATCTTATTGTTTTGTCATTGTACATGAACTTTTTTCCCTCTTTCATTGTTCCTAACATTTGCAGATGAACCCCTTTGTGAAATTGACGGTAGAGAGTACAAACAAAAATATGAGCAAACAAATAAAAATAAATAAATAAATATAGCATTTTGGTCATGAATTTCCTAAGCCTTGTGTTCTCTAGTTATACAATCTGTCAACAGTGATGATTATTTATAAATCCCAAAGAACCAACAAAGTGAGAAATGTAAAATTTAGCAGAGGGATTGCTTGTGCAGAAGCAATACTAATTGCAGTCATTTATGTCAACAGCTTACCATTTATACCTAATTACCATGCCTCAAAACTGCATTATGTATATCATTAGGTGTGTGACAAATTAACTCTGTTGTAAGTTTTATTTGATTATGCCACTATTCTCCACACCTGCATGCTCGGTTTTTATAGTTTGTTGCTTATGTGTCATGGTCAATTGATCTTAACTCAAAAAAAAAAAAAAAAAAAAAAGAAAAGAAAAGAAAGCAAACACTGGGTGAGGAGAAGAGGACTAAAGTACAACGCAACGCATCTACTATTGAAGAGTTCATTGTTAAGGAACTGGAGGGACCCAGACTTTGAATTTCATAACCATAATGTTCATCTCTTTCTTCCCAACACTGTAGATTATATTTTTCCATTTGCATAGTGCAAATATTACTCACCTTCTCCATTAGACCTCATCTGATCCATGAAAGACCTTAACAGAGTGAGAGTATTCTCTTTCTGTCTAACATTGGTCTCCTCCTGCCTTCAAAGTTCACCTCTGACTGAAATTTGCACCATCTTTTCTCCTGTTTCTCAGATCTTCAGAATTGGACTGAAATTACACCATCAGTTTTCCTGGGACTCCCACCACTGACTACAGATTTGGAGACTTCTCAGCCTCCATAATCTTGTGCCTACTGTTTATAAATGCACTCTTTCTGTTTCTCTTTCTCTTGTGAACCCAGATTAATATAAAATATTGTAAGTTACTTATAGGCAAAAATTGCATCTGTGAAGTATAGTAACATTATTTAGTATTTGAAAGATTTTTAATAAGTATAGATCTACTTATCCTCCTCCTTCAAATGTATTAATCCCTCAAATTCTTCAAAGCCTGGATAAACTTTTTTTCTTTGAGAATTCCCTAGAAGCCGTGGTTCTTTCATATACATGCACATACCATTTTCTGATATTTGATAGTGACTTTAGAGGTGAGATTTTCATTCAAAACAAGAGAATAAGCTTCCTGTTCATCTTTTCTTAGTTTTCAGCTATATCCTTGAAATGTCACACTGGAATCTCAGAATGTAATATATCAGTTATAGAAGAAAACCCGGGGTCACTTTGACAACCTCTTTTTTTTTTTTCCTCCCTATCAGGAAAACCAGGACCCAGAAAGGGAAAATCACTTAACCACTAGCTATGCATGTGGTTCGAGAGAAAACTGGGACAAAGTGTTCAGATCGATCTTTGTACTGATTAAGGTCAGGGGCTGGCAAACTATGACCTTCAGGCCAAATAGAAACTGCCATCTATTTTTGTGAATAGAATTTTGCTGGGACACAGTCATATTCTCATTCATTTACATATGGTATGGCTTTGCTGATCTAACAGCAGAGTTGAGGAGTTGTGGCAGAGACCATATGGTGTGCAAAGTTAAAATTATTTATGATCTGATTCTTTACAGAAAAAGTTTGCAGACCCTTGATTAAGAAAAAGAACTGTTCTTAAACTTCTGCTCATTAAATGAGATATCATTCACATCTTCTTTCATCTGAGTGAATGAAAATAGCCAACAACATACTATGTTTGATGTTTTTGCACTAAGCTTGTTTCACATACAAAGAGACACACACTGTCACATGTTGTAGTGTCAACATTAAATGCAATTTTTCCCATTAGGAAGTGTGACTGTGGAGAGAAAGTGATGAAAATAATATGATAGAACTGTCTCTTAAAGCTGCTTCACATAGACTCTTTGCTCCAGGTTTGCTGTGACCATTAAGGAGTTCTTATTTATAGAACATATGTTGGAAATTGGACTCTAAGATTCCTGTGAATACTGAGGACAACTTGTTCCACTCGCTGATGGACAAGCAGTTGACAGAACTCATGCCTGTAGCACACCTGCTCCATACTTGCAAGGTGTGATTCATGCCATACTTTTAATAGAAGGAATGACCAAATGATATGCTGGTGGGTTATCTTGGTTGGATGAATTTTACCTATCTAAATGATGGCTAGAAGAAACCAATGATCTATGTCTGAAACAGGCATATGTATAACTACTGAGGAAGTGAAAAACAAGTAAAATATCCATTCATCGTCGGAAAAATAAAAGTCACCATTAAGTTATTAGCATTTGTTGAACTTGTGAATATGCCTAGCACAAATAGGCAAATATTCAGCTTTATACATTATTTCATTGACTCCTTAAATCACTCCATAATATGGATAATGCTCTCCAAATGGTGCAATATGGGTTGTCAGTAACAGAAAATTCCAAACTGTCATAAACAGCAAAGGAACTCATCATCACATGATACAAAAAGGGCCAGTGACTATGGAGTGATTTAATTCAGTGACTCAAAAGCATGATCAACAACCAATGTCTTTCTCTTATTTTCCCCTGAACATGTTCAGCATATCTTCATTTTCAGAGTTGTCAAAACTCATGTTATAGCAGTACCCAATGGAAGAAAATGTGTTTTTTATTTTCAAGAACCTCCCTTTAGAGAAGGGAAATCCTAGAATTTTATCACATACCCTCACCATAGTAGGGCTTGAAGAGCTGCCAGATCTCCAATGTTATTTTATACTTTGGTGCTGGTGTTGGGATGGGCTTTCTCTTTCCATCAGCACATAATGGGTGAAGGAAGGTTAATCCTTGAACACAATTGGAGTTTAAGCAGGAAGGAAGAGTAGATAGAAATGTATTTTGCATAAGTTAAGAAAGGTGCCTACCTGAGATTCCATTTAAATTATGAATAATGTGAATTGGAGATGTTATAAAATTTATCCTAAATCATGACTGGAGTTTTCTTTCTAAAATTTTGAATTTATTTTTTTTGCCATAGTTCAAATCTGGAATGTTCTCCCAAGCCCCTTGTATTACAGGTATATTTCCAAAATATGCACTATTGAGAGGCAGTAGAATGTTTGAGTTGGAGCATGATATGAGGTTTTAGGTGATTGGAAACATGCCCATTATTCTAGTCATCTTTGTATTGCTGTAATCAAAATACCTGAAGAGAACAACTTAGAGAGAGAAAAGTTTATTTTGACTCATGGGTTCAGAGGTTCAGTCCATGGTCAGCTCACTCCATAGCTTTGGGTCCATGGTGAGGCAGAACATCAGGATGGAAGTGTGTGGCAGAAGGAAGCAGCTCAGGCCATGACAGTCAGAAAGCAGAAAGAGAACTCTGTTCCCCAATGACAAAATTAACCTAGTTAACCCTAATCATTTCACCTCTGAAAATTCTTGTATTTTCTTACACATGAGCTTTTAGGGGACAATTCACATTTAAACCATAACATCCTCAAAGGGAATGTGGGACCCTGATAGCTTCCTTTTTTTCTCTTTTCCCATTCTAACCATGAGGTGATCAGTATTACCCTTCCATGTACTCTTGATGATGTGTTGCCACAGTCCCAAAGGTAACAGGGCCAACTGACCATAAACTAAAAGCACCAAAAATGGGACCCAAAATAAACCTTATTCCTTTTGAAGTGGATTATCTCAGGTATTTGTAACCTTAATGGAGAGCTGACTAGTACACCTTCTTTCTTCTAAAAGGAATTATACTATTAGAATTGTAACTATAGTATAAGATAAAAAGTAAGTATGAAAATTTAGTAAAGGACTCATGAGGATAAGATACTCAGAAAGAAAAATAAGATAGGGAAATTAGGAAACAGAAGAGTCAGCATTCACCTCTCAGTTTCCTGTTTCCAAGAGCCTAAGAGCCTAACACAACTGCATTTCTATAGAACCATAAAGAACCAAAGCCCCCATACAACAAGAAGAAGTGTTACTGAATTTATATATCCATTCATTCATTTAATATCAGGTGCCAAATGTAATCCAAGAGCTAAACATCAGAAAAAACATAAAAATAACCAGATTGTGCCTATGGGAAGAAGGTGGCTATTGAGGGAGACAGATATGCAGCCAAACTTGTAGTGCAACTTTGTAATTACTGCAATAGAGAATAAAAGCAAAAATCTTCAATGATATCCTCTATTATACATTTGAACAAACTGAGCCTCTTAGGTTTTAGACTAGTAGGAAAGAGTTTAGAGTGAATCATTTCATGTGAGCTGCATGATTACTATGCACCAGGCTCATTTCTTTGTCTTTCTACATATATAAAATGATCAGTCCTCATATACCCTCACAAAGTAGTATTCTTATGATTCCAATTTTACAGAAGAGAAAATTGAACTTCAGAGATGATAAGGGACTTTTGTATGTTATGGGACTAAGCTTATGGTGAAGCAGAGTGTCCTTGTTCTTCTAGCTTTAAGAACTCTTAACGAGTTAAGTAGGCAAAATGCTCACATTTACCAGCATTTTCAATCTAGACCTAGCACAGGCATGAGCTAATGTCATTCCTACGGTAGTTCTTCGGATAGACATTAACCTCACAAGGATGGTTACCCTCGTTTCAAAAATGCATGACTAAGTCTATGGAAGGAAATCTCACTTTGGAGGTCAGTCTGATGACCAGGAATAGAGCTGGAGTCAAATGACTTTCATCTGATTCTAGTCTCACCTCTTGTCCCTGAATCATGTCTGTGTTCCTCTTACTGCCCAGCCCTTGAACCTACTGGGAGATTCAAAACATCTTATAATTCTTTCAGATTTGACCATGAGAGTCTTTAAGTCTTAATCCTATTTCAAGGTCAAGGTTGCTGATCATGGCCACCTGCCAACTCTATTTGTCTGTGATTTCTGAGATCATGTTACTTAGCTGGCAAAATCTGCCTTCCTCTTGAGCCCTCTTTTAGAATCACTTTTTAAAACCACCTGGAGTCCCATTTTGTGCAGGGTGGGGGCAGTCGGGCATGCTTACTGTCTCCAGAGGACCAAGGGCATACTTTATCCCATTCAGACAGAGGAGACCCAGAGATTCCTCCTTTAAATTTGCAGTAGACTTGGCCATTCAGATAACAATGGCTTTCCCTTCAGTATCACAGTCATTTTCTCCCTTTCTCTCAAAACTAAATTTATTGGTTTTTATTCTATTATGTTTTGCAGTTCCTGAATCCTGTAGATCAGCACTCATAAAAAGTACGGGTGGCGAAACTCCAATATCAACCTTCTTCACTCCATGTTATTCATGTTGAAAAGATATCTGTGTTGCCTTGCAAAGCAAAACAAGGATTATTGGTTAAACAAATTAACCAAGAGAGAAAAATAAATGTGGTTAAAATATGAATTCTAGAAGAATGGAAGAGTTAAAA
Source organism: Sciurus vulgaris (assembly GCF_902686455.1). NCBI lineage: Eukaryota > Metazoa > Chordata > Mammalia > Rodentia > Sciuridae > Sciurus > Sciurus vulgaris. The sequence goes on from NC_136463.1 coordinate 77,401,501, forward strand.
TTCTGTTTTTTTTTCCCCCACTAAGCCTACTATAGCAAATATAATTTAATTGGTCCATCACTAATAACATTTTACGCACACACATGCATGCACACACACACACACCGGCATACACACACACACACACACACACACACACACACACACAGTATCTATTTAACACATGATCTGCTATATATTTCAGTATAAAGGCACCGGCCATGGGTTCATTTGAGAATTCCACAGGATAAAAGTGGTATTGGCAAACTCAAATACGATTAGAAGAGGTTGAATAGCCATTGTTGAAGGAGCTGAGAGTGTTTGGAGTGTAAAAATGAAGGTCAAGTTGGGGCATTATTGCTGCTTTTGAATATCTAAAGGGCGGTCATGTAAAAAATGGAATAGACTCATTCTGCATTGTTCCAAAGTGCAGAGCTAGGATGACTGATGGAAGAGACAGAAGCAGGTTTTGGCTCAGTATGAAAAAAAAAAAAAAAAATGGAAAACTAGAAAAGGGAAATGGTTTGCTTCTGAGAATAGCAAAGTGCCTCACCATAAAGAATTTCAAAAAGAGGCGTAGATGGCCATCTGTCTAGGATTTTGTAGAAAGAATCCATACATCTCATTGAACAAGAGCAGTGATTCTCACTTCTACACAGTGGATCATTTGGTGGGCTTGCAAAAATTCTAATACTCCTTGAGGTTCAAACCTGGAGACTTATTTCATGGGTCTGCAGTGCATCCAGAACAGAGGTATATTTGAAAGTTCCCAGTCTGATTGTCATGTATTGTCAGATAAAGAATCATAGGGCTAGAGGATGTAGCCTTCATTTTATTGTTCATTCAATGAATGGATATTTAAGGAGCACATACTAGAGGCCTGTTCCTCTGCTCTGAACCAAGGAGACTAACAGACTCAGGTTTTGCCTGCCCATGTCTCCTCCTCTTGGTAGCACTTCAGTCTGCTGCACTTGTCATCCTAGCACCGAAAAGTTTCTCTTCCCAGTAGAGGCCTCTTTGGACAAAAAATACAGAATTATTGCTCCTAGGAAGCATCTATCCACCCAAGATTGGTGGGAACTTCCCCATTCTGACAAAGGCATCTGACTTTGAAGTGTGTGGCCCTCAGAATTTCTCCAAGGGACTCAATCTCCAATCCCACCTGTGCCTATGACTCCTTGCTGAAAACAACCATTCTGTGATGACTTCCTTTCTTGTCTTAGGTCTGTTCTAGGAAATTTCAAACTAAACATATTATTAGTAGACTCATCCTGGTTTGAGGAAAACCCACACCATAACAAGGAGAACCAACAAATGAATAAAACTTTAAATCTAGGATTATACCTAAGCTATTTCATGAGGCTATTAAAGGTTAGAGAGTTTATGTATTTATTTGCTACAAATTGAATGTTCATGTCACCTCCGGAAGCATATGTTGAACTCTAATTCATAATGTGATGGTATCTGAATAAGGACATTTGGGAAGAGGATTCAGTCACAAGGACATGTTCTTATGAAAGGGATTATTGCCTTTTTAAAAGAGGCCTCAATGTGCTCCCTTGCACCTTCCTCCATGTGAAGATACAGTAAGATGACAGTGTATGAACCAGGAGGCAGGCCCTCACTGGAAACAAAATCAGTTTTTGACTCAATCTTGAACTTCAAATGTCAAGCACCACCCCCCCCCCCCTTTTTTTCCCCAGAACTGTGAGAAATAAACGTGTGCGGTGGGAGGCACCAAGTCTGTGGAATTTGTTGCAGCAGTGCGTGCCAACTCATACACTGCCCTACTGCATTGAGTCTCATGCAGCCTACTTGGGCTCAGAGCCCAGCAAGGTTTGATACCAGGAGCCATACTTTAAACCAACTGTCTGTATCCCCTATGGCTATTCGACATAGTTCTTTAAAATATTTATTAAGGTTCTTTATTATGCATGTCCTCCCCACATTTGATCTTTATTTTTTCTAGTTTTCAATTTTTTTTTCTATTTTTTTTTGCTGAATGTTACCATCACTTCTCCCTTCTTCTAGAAAATCAATGAATGATATGAATTATTTAAATCTTGTCATTATGTTATGAAGGGTTAAGTTTCTTATAAATCTACATTAGGAATCCTGACCTCCCTTTCAGCTTTAGCCTAAGGGCAGTTTTAGGTTGGCTAATCACTCCCAGAATATTCTAAGCAACACTAACCCTAGGGATGGTCCAGTTGACCTTGATTCCAGGATTCTGTATAGAACCTCAACAGTAGTTTCCATAGCAACTAACATTGATGAATGAAGATGATTTTCATTTGCCTGTTTTCTGAGTTACAACTTTCTTTTAGTAGGAAACTAGAGAAGAATTATGATTGCCAAGCAGAGTAGTATTTGCTATATAGGATAAGTTTACCAGTTATTTCCTTAAAAAGTGGAAATTTAAAATTTATATTCTTGTTGGTCTTTTCTCTATGTGGTCTCTAAAATCTCTCATGCTCTTTTCCAACACTCATTTGTGATGTTTCCTTACTTACGATGCTCTCTATTCTCCTCTCTCTTTGAATTTCAATCTTCCAGCCCCATGTCTATTCAGTCTCCCTCCCCAAAACCTGCTCTGGTAACTGATTTCAACTTTGAATGGGATACCAAAGTTAATTTTGTGTAGCAAATATATGATGATATTACTGTGCATAAGTGGAATGATTACCAACAAAGATATTGGCAAACAGGCAGATATGTGACTCCAACTCTGTTAGTTATATACACTGAGACTGAAACAATTGCTTACCTATGCATAAATCTTAGTTTTCTCATTTGAAAAATCTGGGTAATTATAGAATCGACTACATGAATTTATGTAATGCATTCAATAAGATAATACATAATGTACTCAGCACAGTGTCTGGAATATAGCATGCATTCAGTAAATAATTGCTAAATCATCACCAACACTTTTCATTGTGTGACTTCCTGGGGAAATACTCATGTAAGGGACATAAATGGTAAAATCAGACAAAGTCTTGCTCTATGGCTATCCTGTAAGTGCACTGGCAGGTAGGACAGACCACATCCAGTGGTTGCTATATCTTTCTCAGGCCTCACTTCCTTATTTATAAAATGTGTTTGCCACTATTCACTTCCCTTGGTTTTGGTCAAATTTAATTTAATGAGCCACTGTATGGGAAGTACTGGTTAATGTACTTTTAGTGGGTGACCAAAAAACTTACTTTCGTCCTATTTATTCTCTCACCTTTTCAACAGTTGTAATTTCCTTAATAATGCTTAGTATTTGGCAGATAATTAATTTATTGTTATATGCCTCAGGACACATGTACATTTTGAACAAAGACATGCACTAGATAAGCAAACGAAATGAATAGTAGTTGTTATTGATCACTGGGCTGGAAATCTTTCCTCACCTGGGAAGGAGGATACACAGGGATTATACAGGCTAAGGAGAAAAGGGTGATCTGTTCAAGTCCACTCCATAGAGTTAGGCCCAGTGTGATTGCTCAGTCATAATTATCTTCAAATATATACGTGCATGTGTGTGTACACACACACATGCATACCCACACACAACCCCCATATATATATATATATACACATATGCATATATATATTATTTTAATGAATTACTAATGGAAGTCTAATTAACGACTTTTGGTCAATGAGTAAAGACACTTAATTGAAATTCATATGACTATGACAACAGAGAAGAACATCTCTAAACTTTTGAAACATAGCCTATTAGGAAATCCATTTAAGGGAGATCATCTTAGCAGTATAATGTCTAAAAAAGTAGTCAGTGGCAGAGCTGATATTTAAGAAAATTTATCAGGCTTCTAAAATTTTCCAACTGGGATGACAACACCTTCCAAGCCCTGTAAGAATGCTCAGGTAGGTGCCCAAAGAAGGGAAAGTCCCTAATATCATGTGTTGCTAGCACAGAGATTGCTACCTATAGTAGGTGTTAAATAGTTTTTTTTTTTTTTTTCAATGACTGAACGTTTTAGTCAGTTTTTTCACCACTGTGCTAAAAGGATGTGACCAGCACAATTGTAGAGGAAGAGTTTATTTGAGGGATCACGGTTTCAGAGGTCTCAATCCATACACAGCTGACTGCATTCCTCAGGGCTCCAGGGAAGGCTGAATGTCATGGTGGAAGAGTGTGACACAGGGAAGCAGCTCACATCATCAGGAAGCAGAGAGAGAGGGAGAGAGAGAGAGAGAGTCTCCACTCTCCAGATGCAAAATATACTCCTGTCTCCTCCAGCCACACCTACCACTTCAGTTACCACTCAGTTAATACCTATCAGGGGATTAAATCACTGATTGGGTTAAGACTTTTACAACTCAATCATTTGTCCTCTGAACCTTCTTGGATTGCCTCATACGTGAGCTTTTGGGGGATACCTCATATTCAAACTATAACACTGAGTATACTTGGATATGTCCAAAATGGGCAGATTGCATTTCAGAAGAAAGCAGCTCTGAGTAGCAACTCTCTAGTATCTATGCTATGGGTTGGATGCTTTTGTTCCTCCAAAATGCCTATCTTGTAACCATAATTCCCAATGTACTGATATGCTGAGATGGGGCCATTAGAGTAATTAAGTCATGACAGAAAAGTTGACATGATGTTTTTAGTACCTGTCCAAGAATGAACATGAGTGTTCTATGTTTGTCTGTCCATCTCTCTTTACTATGTTGGGATACAAGGAGAAGTCATCAATCTGCAAACCAGGAAGCAAGCCCTCAGCAGACACCGAATCAATTAACTGGCACCTTGATCTCCAACCTCTATCCTCCAGAACCATGAGAAATAAATATCTTGTTTAAGCAATCCAATTTATGGTATTTTTGTGACAGTACTCTAAACTGACAAAAGCAACACATTATCCAATATCTCTAGTCAATCTGTTCCCATTATCCATTTCTATAATCAATTTAAAAGTTACCTACTGAGAAATTCATTTGTAACTATAATCTCTATGAGGTAAATGAGTAAATGAATGCATGAAATTAATAAACAGATATTGAAATACACTTTGGGTATGTTTAAAACTGTGTTTCTGTATTTCAAGCTCAATTACCTAATACCCTAACATAAATCTGGTAGATCTGATGAATTTAAAAATTTTGATATAAATACAAATATATACTTTATTTTGATATAAAAACAAATATACATTTTTTAGCATTGATCTTTCTTAACCAAGAATAAATTTCACAATATCTTGTAGAAAAATTTAGAAATTCTAATTGAGAGTTTATTAAGTAATTGTTGGGGGGAGTACTAGAGATTGAACCCACAGGTATACTTAACCACTGAACCACATCTGCAGCCCTTTTTGCATTTTATTTAGAGACAAGTTCTCACTGAGTTACTTAGGGTCTTGCTAAGTTGCTAAGTTTGGCTTTGAACTCACAATCCCCTGTCTCAGCTTCAGGAGTCACCGGGATTATAGGCATGAACCAGCACACCTGACAAATTCCCATATTATTTTTAAATGCATATGGAATTAAGGACTTTGTTTCCCACTCCACCACTGTCTAACAATTCTATTTATTTATTTATTTTGAGTAACATAGAGATACTGTAAGAGTTGGAGACCTGAATTGCCAACTATCAGAGCAAAGGTTTTCAAAAAATAGCAGCACTGGCTGGAAGGTGAAAAGTTAGAACCTCCCTTATTCTATCAAGTCTATCAGGAATGGCCTGGGAGGGTCAAGAAGCTGCATCCAGGATGCTTACAGATGCCAAGGGGATTGTTTTGGCAGCAACACAATATACACAGGTGGCCTGGCCAGATGTGAGTTGCCAGGCATTTGTTGGCTCCATAAGGACACTAGGAATTTTATTTTTATAGTCGGGGCCATAGGAAGGGGAGGAGCACTGGCAGCCTGAAGGTTGCTATCTCTTTGTTGAATTCTCACTGCTCATTCTGCAGCTATACTCAGAACTGTGATAACCCTTAAAAGGGAATTTGGAGTGCATTTTTTATTAAATTTTCCCCTTCTGTTTGAAGAAAATTTCTTAGCCAAGTAGAAATAATGCAGAAAATCATGCTATTAGCCCTGGTTACATATCTTAAAGAGTTTTGAATCCAGATAGTAGAACTATAAAGCCCACTTGTTTATGATATTAGCTTCCATTTTCACTGCAAGTTTAGTTCAGCCTTTCCTGGACTGTTTTCTCCCTGATTGACACTACCTTGGACCACATGGTCGCAAACCCCTATTTCCTCCATTTCCTTCAACTAATTCTTCTTTGTCATGGAAAGCATTAAGATTTAATGTCAGAACAGGCCACATTCCCTCTTTTCTCGTTTATCAAAATTAAATGTGAAATATGGGGACCTAAAATATAATGACAGGAAGAATGGTAGAATGGAGTGGGACTTGTGAGCAGACTCATTACAGGGGATGTGGATGGCCCAGTTGGACATAAAATTTAATAAAATGCCCATGACTTTAAAGATTTCCAAGAAAACATAAAATACATGTGATTACTTTGTAATATATGAAATTAAAAAGTCACATTTTGCTCTCTATTTTATAGGAGTTCAATACAATACCATGGAAATTCAAGGAAAACTATTGATATTATTCATTCATAAATACCTGTGTGTGCACACACACACACACACACACACACACACACACACTCTTGTCCATTTGTGTCTCCAAGGGAGAAATAATAGCAACGACAACAACACACAAGCTGAACACATTTAGTATAATTTTTTCCCAATACTTTTGATCTGAGATTTAATGAAAAAGGCTAATGGTATATACATCTATAGATATGTATGTATTCGCGTATGTATGTATGTATGTATCTATCTATCTATCTATCTATAAAAAGATACCCTGTGCCTGATTTGTTACATGCGCACTTCAGGGACCTGAAAATGTAGCAAGAAACAAAACACCTCCAGTCCTGAACTCAGGACAATCTGTAGTTCTAAGGCAAAACATTTTCTGAATTATCTTTTGGGATATGTAAATCAAAACTAAACAAAAAAATGAAAAATTTTAAAATCATATACTGTCCTAGAAATGTTGAAAATTATATTCACCCAAGTGATTTAGTTAAAAAGTAAATAATAACATAATAAACTAGCTTATAACCTTTGAGCACATAAGAGAGTTACCCTGGGAGATCTTGGAGTGGAGAAAAATGAGAGCAGTGTTGGCAAAATTACATGCAGCCAGGTGCTTTCAGTCATTTAAACCTTCCTTCAATGCATATTTATTGAATCACTTACAAGCTTCAGCATCATGTCCACAAATGCAAATGACTAGTTTTACTCTGTACTCCCATTGGAATAGTCACTGTTAAGTACATCAGTTGAAAGATTCTGCCACACATGTATGCATATATAATCTTGCATTGTCTTAGAGTAAAGGAACATTAAAGGGTAGCCTAGCCCAAGTGCCTAAGCAGTGTACAAAGTCCCTCTAGTAGGAGACCTGGATGTTCACCCTTCTAGAGCTAAAAAGGTCATCAGCAAGCAAGGAGGAGTCCATTGTCTCAACGAGCCTCTCAGGTGTTGCCCCCTGCCCCCAGGAGCTGCAGGCTGTCAGAGGGACATCTGAAGCAAATTGTAGAAACCTTAATGGCAATAAATATGAAGGGTTAGTTCCAATTGCACTGCTTCCATAACCCTCTCTATGTCTTATAGTTTTACAACCTCCTATTTCCATTTCTGAAATCTAAAACTTTTCCTCATAATTCATTTGGTAGAGAAATCTGGTCTGAACTAAAGTGAGGTAATACACTTTTATTTATTCCATTTTGTGTGAATTTATGTTTCCCTACAGAAATATGAATGTGCTTGATTAAGGGCATTTCCTCAGAAGCCACTAGAGTGTTACCTAATCATAGTACATCCATGTAATTACTTCTCTAAACTTTTAAAAAATTCCCAAAACAAACATAGTCTTTTGGTTTTGAATAAGGAGTTGTGTCCTGAGGCTCTCCTTTCCTCTGAGACTTTGCTCAAATTCTACTCCTTCAAAATTACAACTCTACTCTTCCAAGCTCAGTATCCTGTACATCGTTTTTCTTTTTTCTTTTTCTTTTTCTCCTCATATAACCTTCTGGTTACATATTGTAGTACTTGGTACAAAGAAAGCATTTGAAAGTGATCGTTAACTGAAGAAATCTTAAATCATTTACTCAGTGTGTTTATGGTTTACTGTCTGTATCCTAAACCCCAGTCCCCCTGACACCTCAAGAGTCAAATGTAAATGCTACAAGGTTAGGGTCTTGGACATTCAAGTCTCTGAAAAGAGCAATCGCCATAGGAGAGCTCAAAAATTCACACTAAATGAAAGAATACAGTATATTATTTTTTCAAAAAAATTTTGAATGTCTTCTTTATATATGACTCAATGTTTCTTTTGCAATTCTATAACTAAAAGAACAACCTGAAAATTATCCATATAAGCCACCTATTATTAAAAAATTTTATGTTTTTAATCTTACTTATTCTCAATTTACTTAAGGTTATGTCACCAGCATCTCCCCAGCTTATGAAATATTTCTTTGCCTGACTTTCAACAACTTTGAAAAATTCCAATATATGAATATAATACAAATTACTTTACTAATTTATACTGTTTATAAGCTAGTTTATTTTAAAACATTTCCTTTTTCATAATTCTGACATGAATATCTTTGCTCACTGTGAATGGGTGTGCATTTCTCTTAATTTAGCTTAGATTTCTAGATAAGGGACTTCTGGGTGAAAGGTTAAACTCCTTAGAATTTTGAGATTCTAAATGTGACTCAGAAATTTTTTTCTATTCCTGTGTCCTAATGTTCTCTCAAGAAACATTTAACAAAGAATTGTATGTGTTTGTATGCGTGTGTGAGTGTGCATGCATGTATTTTGAAACAAAATATATCAGTATGAAACATTTGGGCATTTAGCAACTTGTAACTACATGCAAGTGGCAGCTTCCAATGGAAAGAACTCTGGCCCAGTGGTAAGTTCACTGGCAACAGCTTCTGGCTTCATGTTTGTTTGCCCTCTTCTGTGCCTCCATTTCCCTTTCTCTTTGTTTACATGCATGATGGGCTGTTCTAAAGAGAAAACAAATGTTGTTCAAGAAAGGGCTTGGGAAGTAAAAATTGCTGTATCTTTGTAAGGTGTTATTAATTCAACAACCCAGCAATGGAAGTTTTTGTCAGCTACATACTATTTACAAAATTCTAATCTTTTCCATGAAAGATCAAATTTCAATCTTCCCTATAAAATTCAAAGCTGACAATCACATTAAATATATATTAAGACATTGAATCTTCCCTATAATTAATAACAATGATTGGGCACAGAATTCTCCAAAATAGACTTATCTCTATTCAGCAACAGTATGTACTAATGAGATGCCAAAGGAAGTAGATAATTATAGAGCACACTCTCCTTTGTCACTCTCCAGAGAACACTAACATGAGCAATTTGAAGCCTAACACAAGTGACAAGGATCCTGTATTGGAGCTTTAACAGTAGTTTCACCATTTCTTCCTCAGAGGCAGCAAAGGGCATTCAAGAGAATGGAGTTCCCAGTGCACACCATTTCAGGGATTTTGCATTGGCTGGACATACTCCAGTGAACATCATCTTACTCCTTCTGCCTTTAGCATCTTTTAAATGGGTATAATTTGTTGTTCAAGGGCATGAAGTAATCGGATATCATATTGAGAGTTTTCTTCAGCCCTTGAATTAATGTTGTGGGTGCGTGTATGTGTATTTGCATGTGTACGGTCTAGTGTCCATGGAAATAGGGAGCATTTATGTTAAATACCTTTTTCTACACCATTTATTTTGTTAAGAATACACTAGGATTTCATGATTAAAGGTAGAATCATGACTCTTTCCTTTGAGATGCTCACAGTCTTATAAGAAAAAAAAAAAAGCAAAATAAAACAAAAAATTAGATAATTACCACACCAGTTCATTTCCAGGATGAATGAAAGACTGAATAGTTATAGAATGTAGTGCAAGGGAATCTATTACAGTCTGAGGACTCAATCTGTAGCACGCTAATGGAGTCTTGAAGAGTGCCTAATAGTTGGACAAAGAGTGTTCTGGAGAGGATAATTTTCCTACACAAAATACTTGGCAGTGAGGACAGAGCATGAATTATAAGTAATCCCAGAAGGCCGGTACACAGCAGTGTGGTGTGTGTGTGTGTGTGTGTGTGTGTGTGTGTGTGTGTGAGAGAGAGAGAGAGAGAGAGAGAGAGAGAGAGAGAGAGAGAGAGAGAGAGGTGGGGAGAGAGAGACAGAGAGGAAGAGTGCAGGGGGGAGAGAGAGAGAGGGAGAGAGATGGAAAGAGAGAGGAACTGGAGAGATCCAAATCATGTGGATTCTTACATGCCATATTAAGGAAACTAAATAGAAGTAATGGAGCCACTTATTCTTCTGTCAATAAGCAAATTAAATAGGTTTGCTTTCAACCTCAGGGACTAATTCTTCAATTTGGTTTTGAGTGCAGAGCACACTTGGCCCCCAGCTACACATGCTCTGACCACCCTGGAACACTTGAAGTCCCCATATATGGCAATAGAGAGATAAAATGGTGAATTCAAGAGAAACCTCCAGGTGAAAAATAAAATTTGAGGTATTCATGAAAAAGGTTTACATACTTATCTCTGAAAGCCACAGTCTCTTAACATTTGTGAATTAAGTCTTGCATCAAACTGGTCCCTTAAGAACAAAGGATTCCCTAGGACTGTAATATGAAAGGCCTGTTAAATGGCCGGAGTGAAACAAGGGGCTGAAACATGACTGGTATATTTTAAGTGCTGCTGGTCCTTGATGTGGGCTTGCGCTCTTCTGGCCTTTGCTTGCTTTATCTGCATAGGAGAGGACACATGCCTGGGGGGAAATGCAGAGCTTGAATGCATCCAGTCTGTCTGTTTCTGGGTCTCTCTCTCTGGGTCATCTCAAAGTTTGTGAGATGCAGACACAAAAGGGGGGAGGGGAGTGTTGGCCTCAGTTCCTCCAGCCTTTTGTCCTATACTTTCTCATCCATAAAGGGTCATCTTTAACTTCCTCTTTAAACTACTGTTTTTGAATTTTTCATTTTGAATCAAGGACACCTAATTTTGGCAAAACAGTTGCCCACTTCAGAAATCTTCCAGGAAGTACAGCAAAACTGAGTTGCTCTAAAATATGAAGCCTATAGGGGCACAAAAGGCACAGGCAGGGCATCCTCCTGGCTTGCATTCTGAATTTATAGCTTAGTGCCCACCTATACAAGTAGTTTACTTGATTTAATCAATGCTATCTCCAGGTTTAGAGCCTTCTGGATCCCATTATCTTCCATCCAGAAAGGCCACTAATTTTTCCACACGTTCAGATGTAGTATCTCTTCAATGGCAGGTGCCAAGTCATACTTTTCTGTACAGGTAATGACTCTGTTTCTGTACCTTACAAAACATGTGTGTATGTATATATATATATATATTTATACACACACACTCACATATGGGTGTATGTGTGCATAAGACATGCTCTTTAGTAGAATGCAAGCTCTTTATAATTAAATTTTGATTCCATTTTTATTCTCTTAAAGCACCCATCATAGCAAAGTCTTTTGTTGTATTCAATACATGAGTATGATGAATGAAAAGTTTCTCTGGAATTGGAATTCCTTCTGTAATTTTTTTCCAAGATATTAAATCTAAGTGAATTGACTCAAAGTTTGTTTTAGGTTACAATTTAAGGTCAACAGACTCCACTGGGAGTTTCACAACATCAAGTCTTACATGGATCTAGACAGAATAGAGATTTTTGTCCTTCTTCTTTCCCTTTATAATGTATATACAAATCAAACCATTTTAAAAGTAATAGGTAGAGCAAATGTGCAAGAGAAATCTCAAAGGAAAACAGACTTTACAAAAGGGTACTATGCATTTTTAAAATTTCATTCATTCATTCACACATTCATAGAAAACACTGATGATTCACCAGTGTTGAGTCAGAGCATGTTCTAGGCAATGCCATATGGAGATAGAAAAGACCATTTAGACCCTGAGGAATTTATGGCAAGGAGAAGAAGACTGACATTTATGCAAAACACAGCACATGAGTCATGCTGAAGGGAAGAGCAAGGGACCAGATATCCCAAGGGAGAGATGGTTCATCCAGGCTTGTTTAGAAGAGGTCACAATCTTAGCAGATGTTATGTAGAAATCCTCAGAGAAGCTGGGAACAGGAGAGACTCTGTGTCCCCCAGAGTTCATATTCAAAGTTCAAAGTTCTTGATGTCCAAAGTGGCAATTTATAGAGGTATGGCTTAGGGAGAGGTGTTTGGGTCATATGGCATCCCCACCTGAAAGGATTAAGGCCATTGTCACAAGGGTGAGCTCCATATAATAGGGTAGGTTTGGCCCCCTTTACTTCTTTTGCTTTTTCTTTGGTCTTCTACCTTCCACCATAGAATGACTGTAGTTAGAAGGCCCTCGCCAGTTGTCAGCTCCTTGTTCTTAGACTATTTAGCCTCAAGTACTATAAGTCAATAAGTTTTTGTTTATTATAAATTATTCAGTTTGTGATATTTTGTTATGCAAGCACAAAACTAATAAGTGTGTTCAAGATAGAGCTTCTTGTTTGTAATGGCCAGAGCTTTCCTGTTGAAGGGACACTTTCTAAATTAATTTAAGCAATATAAAGAAGAGAAGAGGTCTACTGAGTTCAAGTGGTGAATTTTGTCCAGTGCAAACATTGTTTCTCACACACATACACACACACACACACACACACACACACACACACACATACCCCACAAGTACATGTCAAAGTCTTGTTGGTTACACCAGTTATTTCACTTTTTCTCCCATCATTACTGCCTTTCCATTCTTGTTACCCTGTGACTGAAAGCTCAAAATCTAAAGGCCTGGGCCTTTTTCAGGTTTTCTCTGACTCAGTTACTACTCTGAGTATTTACACAATGGAAAAGACCTGGCCCCTATCTTTGACCTCTTAAGTGACCTCTCATGGGATTAAGCGACAAGTTTACTCTGTGTTAGTCTATTTTATATCATTATCACCAAAATGCCCAACAAGAACCATTTGGAGGGAGGAAAGATTATTTTGACAAATGATTTCAGAGTTTCAGCCCATGGTTGGCCTACTTCTTCACCTTGAGCTTCAAGTAAGGAAGAACAACATGGCGGAATGGTAGTGGCAAAGGGAAGTACGTCACCTCACAGGAAGCCAAGAGAGAGAGGGGGAGGGACTGCAGGGAAGGTGAACCCTTCCAGGGCATGCCATAGTGACTCACCTCCTCCAGCCACACTCCTGCTGCCCATAATTTCCACCTAGCCATTTCATTCATACTAGGATGGATTTATTTGGTCGCACTGCAGTGATATAATCAGTTTACCTCTGACTATTACTGCATTAACAGAGGAGCTTTTGGAGGACACCTCGTAACCAAACCATATGACTTAAGGTGGGAAACAAAGAACTGGATCTAATTAAAACTTGAACATCACAATCTTTTAGGATGAAAACCATATGCCCTGAATTATTTGCATGACATAACTTCAACACTCCTCATCCCCTGTTAGGTAGCTCATCTGTCATTGTGTTTGTCTTAGTTTTAAAGGATGGAAAGAAATAAACAATGTTTATACAGCAAAGAACAGCATGAATTAGGAGATAAAGCAAATATCACAGACTAAATAATTACTAGAAATAAAAAACTAATCCCAACAAATGAACTAACAAAACCTAGGTGGCCAAACCTAGGTATCGGTGGAGAAAAAGATGGTGAAATAGATGTAGATTAGCACAGAGATGTAAACTCTCTCATGTTGATATGTAAATGTTGCTGTGTGTAATTGTGGAGAAAGGAGTAGAAAAGGAATGTGCTCATGGATGAAACAAGCTTGGCAATTCTACAAGCGGAAACATATTTGTAGCACCAGAGAGAAACAGACACTCCTTAGATAAATGAAGTTCCTATGAGCACTCAACTTTTCTATTTTCTTTTTGTTTCCTCCTGAAGTCCACGCTTACTAAGCTAGTGCAGATTTATATAATAGAAACACTGAGAAAAAAAAAAAAAAAAAAAAAAAAAAACAAAAAAACACAAGAAAACCTATACCCTCTATGTGTAGGTGGGCAGAATGAGACACCAAAGGGTGGAAGACAGCCTAGGCTCCTCTGCTCACTTGTGTCTGGGCTCTGGTGGGAACTTGACAGCAAAATTCAAACTGATTTCTAAATATGAAGCTAGGTTTCATCTAGAGCTGGCTTATCTCCAGAAGATAGGAATTCTCTTGTCCAATCATAATGAAAGAATGGACATTTTTTTAAGCTGTCTGAGGTCACCCTCCCAGTTATCTTAACTCCCTAAGGTCACCCTCCCAGTCATCTCAACTCCCTAAGGTCACCCTCCCAGGAATGGGAACAAAGCCCTTAAAACTGTTCCAAGAAACAGCCCCAAACAGAGAATAAAAGGGTAAATTGAGCCAGATAGCCAGATAGTGATCAAACAGAATGATTACCAGAAACTATTGACCAGAATCTACGCCCTGTTGTAAAACATTGTGAAACATGTTGTATGTTATCAGCAAACCCAGACCCCCTTTGAAATTTCCCGGCAGCTTTGTCCCCCTTTTCCCTTTCATGTGCGACCCCTCCCGATGTGTGGTTTCTGCCTTTATAAACCTACAAGATTTTCTGCTAGGGACTCGACTCCTCGAGTTGGGTCCCAGCGCGCTGGAATAAACACCTCTTGCGGTTTGCATCAAGTGACGCCTCCTGTGGTTGATTGGGGTTGCCGTCCATCCATGGGACAGAGTTGGGGGCCCTTTTTTGGGGGCCTTACATTTGGGGGCTCGTCCGGGATAAGACGGCCCCCCTCATCCGCGGAGTCGACCTTGGAGGTAAGAAGGGGTACCCCGAAGTTGTCTGTCTTTGTCTTGTGTTTTGTTAGTTGGTCTGGTTCTGTGAGCGCGCTTTCGGTTTCGGTGGCAGCCGTTCGGTGACTCGTGAGAGGGGCCGGACAGTGGCCGGTAGACGTGCCTGGGGGGCCACAGGTTGCAGCCCTGGGGGACGCCCTAAGGGTGGAAGGAGAGCCAGGGACGCCTGGTAGTCTCCGTCGGTAAGGGCGCTGATGGGGTTCAATTGGTGGATCAGAGATTGGCGCCCGTCTGTATCTGGTTCTGTTGTGTGTTTGTGGCGGAGGTGGAGGAAGGGTTGGAACAACTGGGGGGTTCTGGGCCCGGGCTACTCTCGGGTGGACCCCAAAGGTTCCTTCTCTGGACTCCCCCTCCCAACAGCCCTAAAGGGTAACTTAGCAAAGTAGCTTCAGTCTCAAAAGTAATGAAAAATAAGGTCTCATAATTTTAACATCCAACCTGTCCGGATGAGATGGCTAAAATGCCTTAGACACAGAGTTTCTGTTAAAACCTGTTAGATCCTTCCAGATCTCAGTCCAGGCTTACATTGAAATATAAATAAAAGAAGCCTAAAGGCTCAGTAGGAGACCAGTCTCAAACCCAGGGAAAGAAAAGGTAAAAAGAGTCTTTAAAACTCCAGCAAAGTAAATGCTATATTTTTAATTATATGTTTTTTTGAGCTCATGATTTTTTTGACCAGTTCTATTTTTTATTCAACTAGAGTTTTTGAACATCTGTTACACTGCAATGGAGATTCACCTATAAAGTTACAAGGGCTTGATTTTGTGTTATTTGTATGTTGTGCTGTCTGATGTCATGTTTTGTCTGTATCAAAACTGAGCGCTCCTAAAATTAAAATTTAAAAATGGATCCAGATACTTTTAATTCACGTGATTTAAAAAGGTTCAAATTGGGTAAACTAATAAGAGTAAAATGTCTTTGAAAATAACTTGCAAGTCTCTAGGTGGTCAAGCTAATAAAATATTGATGTTAATAAAATGTCTAATATCAATTGTTTCTAGGACTTTTCTTCAACAGGGAAGAGACAGCAAATACTGTTCAGGACACTTGTCTGATATCTTGGTTTTTACAGAATAAGTGAATTAGAGTTAACATGTATGGGATTACTCTAATGTGTTTGTAGAGACATCTGATTAATTTACAAAGTTAAAATGCTAATTGTTAAATAACATCGAGTACTTTTAACTCCTTGAATTCCATGGGGTATCATACTTAAACATTATTGGTGTTTTCATAGGTTGGTAAATAAAAGGGTTTAAACTTGCTTTGTGTCATCACTAAACTAAAAACAAGGTTACTAAGAGTATGTCCTAACAAGTGCAATTCTATATACAAAGGGTCCCAAAAGTTTCAACTGTGTTTCAATTAGAGTACTATAAACAACAGAATATTTAATCTTATTAAAATAGAGTAATTTATCTAAATTCAGAAATTTCATAAGAGTTGTTTCAGAATGTGAACAAAAAGGGGTCAACGAGTAGGAAAGAGAAAATAAAAGGTTCTGGGTATGGAAATATATTTAGTAAAAGGAAAAAGGAAATGTTTCTGGGTAAGAAAGTGCTTGTGTGATGAAATACATGAGGGTCTAAGTAAGTGCTAAGAAAGTCTGTGTAAGTAAAAGGCAAGTTTCAACAAGTTTGTGTGTAACTAAGTTGGTTATATGTATGTGAGACAGCTAAAACTATTGAAGGTTTTTCCTAAGGTGAAATACTAACGTTCTGATATAAACCAAAGTTTAATCTATATGGTAGAATGACATGGTAAAATGACAAGGATTTGAAACACTAATTTACTCTTAACTTTGTGTCTATTAAGTTTTATTCTTTAGAACAATTAGTCTTAAAAATTGGGGTGTATACAATTATGATTAAACAACTATTATAGAGTATTGTACTTTGTTACAGAGTATACATTTCTCTTTAAAAACTCAATTTGGTAAGATAAAAGTGTCAAGGTATTTGTGAAATGGTCACTAGTTGTATATTAAATGTGTTCATATTTTTCAGGACCACAAGTTTTTAAAGCAACTAATTTATTAAGCTCTGCTATCCTCCAGATTAAACTTGTCTGTAATGGTAATCTTAATCTTATAAAGAGTAAATTTTATTGGGGATTTATTTCTATCATTTAATGTTCTATTATAGGACCTGCTATCAATAGGGTATGTGTAAAATTTGTTACTTTTTACACTGGGATAAAGAATTTCAAATGTAAATGTATTTCTAAACATTAGAGTCTGATTGTTTAAAGGTTAATATTGTGAAACATGAAAGAAACATGAAAACATTTTGCCATTTAATCACAAAAGGAAAGTTAAAAGCTCTCTCAGTGCAGGCCATTTAGCTCATCTCGTACGTAGAGTTCCTGACTCTCAAGCGGGAGGCCTGGGTTCGAGTCCCAGCACTCTCGGATTGTGGAAATAACAAAAGCTCTTTCAGCCTTTCTTTGATTCATGTTTTAGATACTATGTTAAATTGTGTTAATTATAAAGTTTATATAGACTCAGGAAACAGTATATGTAAACTACTTAATGATATTTAAGGAAGAAGCAAAGATCAACATCAGAATTAGAACACTTAAGATCTGTAAAGAGCCCTGCCTTACCTGAGATAAGGCTCTGCCTCCCACCTTACTGCATGTTAGAGTGACTCCAAAATAAGCCAGACTTCAGCTTATTTAAAGTTATAGTCAAAAGATTGGTTCTTGTTGTAAAAGTACTGTGATCTCAAATAGGGGATAGAATGTAGTTCTCAATCGAAATTCAAGATAGCTATTATACAAGCTGAATATATTTTTTTACTCTTGCTAATTTCATTTTGTAAAACTGTTACCTGTTAATGTTTTGCAGAAGTAGCTGCTCCAAGAACAAACAACCTAGGTAACTTGTGATAATAAGCCATCACCTATAGAATAGATAGTGGTAACTTCCAGTACTAATGCAGTCTCCAGTTAGATAAAAGGGTAAATAACTGTAAAGTTATGGACATTAAAGTTAAAGCCCATTACTCTTAATTTATGACTGGTGAGACTGGCTTGCTGGATAATTAAGATCAAACTTAGAAATTGGAGTTAAATACAGAGGTCAAGAAAAGTCCATATTTGGGTCTTGCCCTCAACATTAGCCTGAACCCAGGGAATAAGAGAACTTCTCTAAGGAGCGTTGCAACTCTGGGTCACACAACCTCCTGATCAAGGAGATTGTTGACTAGAGGATGAAAAATCATCCAGTGCATCTGCTGCAGAGGAGGGTCATGGAAAAGGGGAAACATCCCTTGATGTTTCTAAAGGAAGTCACCCCATCAAGAGACCCTGCCTAACCAAAGTCACTGGTGGAGCTAAGGAGCCGCTCTTAAGTTCTGTACGAGTGACCCCTGTGGGACTCAGCTGACTCTTTAACAAGACAGGAACCAGGTCAATTTGACCAGCTTGATCTTAGACACCCAGCAAAACAGTTAAAACCAAAGTATAGCCATTCTTGGGCATTTAAAGGAAATAATAGTTAAATGTAACTTTAGATGTAGCCTGATAACTATCAGAGAAACTGCCAGAGTCAGAAGTTTTTAGTCAGTTTAAGGCCTGCAGACCTTCCTAAGCTACACAGGTAGACTTAATCTATGTTTGCCAGTATGATTATCTATTTCTAAGTAACAGAAGTATAGAGATCTCTACTAAACACAGGTTATACCAATAAAGGGATATTTTACAAAATCAGATGACATTAAGTAGCTTAACTATATTTTTTAGGGACATCTATGGCAATGTTAAAGTCCCCAAATGAAGGCCTTGTCCTCTCCAGCCTTTGCTAGGCCTAGTTATGGGAACAATTTCTCAGTTCTTTCACCTCCTGGTGAGAGATTAACTTCTGTCATTTTCATGATACTCAGTGGCATGTTTCAGATGCTGCAACATTTACTTTGTGCTAATCTCATTTCAGTACTCATGTCTTTTTGTTCTTCTATCATAGAAGCAGCCACCCCCAGATGACTTTACAACCTGCTCTTCCCCAACCAGGCTTCTTCCTGGGACCCCTCGATTGACCCGATTTTTAAAAAGAAGGAACTCCAAACTGCTTGCCCCTCGCTGCCCCCATTCAGCTTCGAAGCAGCCAGAATGACCGACGCCCCTTTTCATTTCCTTAACAAGCAGTTATGGGTTCCTAAAGCTAAAGCGGGGAATGAAGACAGAATTGGGAATAGGCAGTTAGTGTAGAAATAGGGGATCGGGTCAAATCGAGGAAATGAAGCCATGAGGTCATCTGCCTCTGCAAGTTGGAGACTGCCCCTGGAAGAATGGAATGTCAAGGATCTCTGGAGGCCATTGATTACCAAATTTACCTGCCTTTATCAAGGACTGTTTATCAAGGACTGCAAACAAGGGGCTGCTAATTGGTGGCCCGCCCCCTCGGCTCTTGCCTGCCTAAAATCGCCTAGTCACCTTCATCAGGGAAAGAATAAGTGCTGTACAGGTACTAATGCTCAGGCAATAATACCAGTCCCTCTGCCATGGAAATAGCTTTGGTGAAGAGTATATAGAGACAGAAGTTCCATGATTAGAACTTACCAGAAAAGAAAATGGGGAAATGAAAGAATGGACATTTTTTTAAGCTGTCTGAGGTCACCCTCCCAGTTATCTTAACTCCCTAAGGTCACCCTCCCAGTCATCTCAACTCCCTAAGGTCACCCTCCCAGGAATGGGAACAAAGCCCTTAAAACTGTTCCAAGAAACAGCCCCAAACAGAGAATAAAAGGGTAAATTGAGCCAGATAGCCAGATAGTGATCAAACAGAATGATTACCAGAAACTATTGACCAGAATCTACGCCCTGTTGTAAAACATTGTGAAACATGTTGTATGTTATCAGCAAACCCAGACCCCCTTTGAAATTTCCCGGCAGCTTTGTCCCCCTTTTCCCTTTCATGTGCGACCCCTCCCGAT
This sequence comes from Sciurus vulgaris, assembly GCF_902686455.1. Taxonomy (NCBI): domain Eukaryota; kingdom Metazoa; phylum Chordata; class Mammalia; order Rodentia; family Sciuridae; genus Sciurus; species Sciurus vulgaris. The sequence goes on from NC_136463.1 coordinate 77,421,345, forward strand.
GTGTGGTTTCTGCCTTTATAAACCTACAAGATTTTCTGCTAGGGACTCGACTCCTCGAGTTGGGTCCCAGCGCGCTGGAATAAACACCTCTTGCGGTTTGCATCAAGTGACGCCTCCTGTGGTTGATTGGGGTTGCCGTCCATCCATGGGACAGAGTTGGGGGCCCTTTTTTGGGGGCCTTACAATTAGCTTATGTAGAGAAATTTAGAACATTTTAAAAATTATTTTCAGTCTGTCTTTCCTTTTTCCTTTCTATTTGGGGCCTCACTGTTGAGGAGAAGAATGGGAATTTATATGGAACTGTACTAGGCATGTGAGCATCCCATATCCCTTTCATTTTAATTTAATTCTGCAAGCAATCTGTATAGTAGTTATTTTTATTCCAATTATACAAATGAGGAAGCCAACATGCCAGAATAAAATCTTAGGTCATATAACCAGGAAGAGGTAAAATTACATTTTGAAGTCTAGTTTATCTGATTATAAGACCCAGTGGTCTTCGAACAGACCAACGTTACTTAAGAAAGCACAGAGTCTTGGGGAGGGATAAGGTGGGGGGGGGTGTGTGTGCTGAGGATAGTGTTTGCTAAGACTAGGGAAGAATGCTGATAAGTGCAGATGTGTCTAAAAAGCTGGTGAGAGTGATTGTTAGGACTTCTGACTACAGCCAATTATGTGCACTTCTGTGTCTTTCATTTCAAATTATTCACATGATTTCCGGGCCCTAGGACCATGCACAATTGGGTTTTATTAGATAGTGTGTTATATTGACTTGAAGCAGACAATATGGATTTTATGAGATGGAAATAGTATTGCGCCAGACCCCTTGCTGGGGGTATTTTACTGATAGCAGGCTTTCTAAAGGAGAGATTACCATATAATAGAACTGAATGCAATGTTATTTCCAAGCTAATTTTTATTAATAGACCTCATAGTTTCTGTCTGGAACCTAAGTTCATTAATGTAAATAGCAAACAAATCTTTACCAATTTTTTTGCTTTATTTCCTATGGGCTAATTATTTTTGGAGACTATTTCTTAATTGTGTCCCCTTCTTTTCTTTTAATGGAAACAGTCTCATTCTCTTTGTGATTTTTCCTTTGACTTCAGGGAGAGAATGAGGGTAGGATTAGGCAACTAATGGCCCTGTGAAATGAACCTCTGAGAAGCTCTCCCTGATGCACTGAGGTGAGACTTTGACAACACCTCAACTTTGACCTTTACAAATGAGTGAAACAAGAATTAGACTCCACATACATTTGCAAAATATGTCTGGGTGACACATAGGAAGAATTAGCACATTACACTGGTAATGTTGCAGGAAAGAAAAGCAATTAAGGACCTACAAAAAAGAAGCATCTACTTTCGCCACTTCAACTTCCAGCAGAGCACAGCTGCTTCAGAGCAGCCACAGACATCCTCCCCTTTAACAGATGCAATTTTTAAAAATAATTATTTATTTTTTTGTCTTGTTTTTTTTATTTCTCATTCATTAAAAAATGTGCTGTGGATTTATTGTGTGTCATTAACGGTGCTGGAATATGGATACACACACACATGACCACATTTACATTCTGCTTGTTTGGAACAAATCTATATGGGGTAGGGAAGACACTGCTGGTGCTTCATGGAAAATTGATCCTGTATTTGGGAGGGACACAAAGATAACAGGGCTCCTCAGTGTGTTGGGGAAGGTTTCACAGGAGAGACGCCTTCACCAGTGCTGAATCTTCTTTGTCCTGCCCCAGAAAGTTGAGTAGAGGAAGAGTCTTTCCCATGGAGAGAGAACATTAACCTTGGCCCCAACTGTGAAACCTGGTCCTACAAATGGAATAGAACTAGAGATGGTTGTCACAGAATTTCATGGAGCTCAGACCACCTGAAGACAGCTAAGATTTGTAGGCTGATGATATAAGAATCTTTGAGAAGGAATTCTTCTAGGCCTTTTTTTTTTTTTTTTTTTTAAGAATGTTGCTTGGAAGGGAGTGAAGCCAGAATTGGGGACAGGCAGTTAGTGTAGAAATAGGGAATCGGGTCAGATCGAGGAAATGGAGGCCATACCATAAAACCATCTGCCTCTGGAAGTTGGAGTCTGCTGTGGGAGAATGGAATGTCAAGGACCTGCAGAACCCATTGATAACCAAATTTACCTGCCCTTGTCAAGAACTTCAAGCAAGAAGCTGCTAATTAATGCCCCCTGGGCCCTTGCCTGCCTGAATCACCTTGTCCCTCCCCCTGCCCATGGCTTCTCACTTAATGCAAAACCAAGCCTAGTCATGTAGGCAGGAAGGAGAGGGGGGGGGGGAGAGAACTGGAGAACAAAAGAGAATTTAACCTATAAAAGATGTAGGGTGCGCTCACTTCTTGGGACTTTTGAACATCAGCCATGGCCCCCTTCTCCCTGCCAGGAGAAGTCTGTATTATTAGCTTTAAATAAAACCTGCTTAATATGCTTGCCTTGGCGTGCTTCTCTAGTGTTCAATCTTCAACATTAGAAGGAGCAGAACTCGTCACCGGTAAACGGCGGTATCAGGAGGACAGTCTTTTGTAGCAGAGGCAGCTCTGACAGCAAATGAATCCATCCGGGTGTGAATTTCACTTGGCCATCAGGGTGGATTAGAGATATGCACCTCTGAATCTCAGCTATTTTTTTTTCCTGAAAACTGAGAATAATTATACCTGACTGATCACAGGAATATTTTGCTAACCAAATATGGCAAATACTTTGTATACCAGGCAGATTTTTATAATGGAGTAAATGCTCTATAATAATAATCTTATTATTATTGCCATTACAGGTGCTGTTACTAAAAATTAAAAGGAGAAATATAAGAAGAGTTTTATGTGAAAATTAGAACAGGCGGGAGGGTCAGGGTTGGGTGGTTCACTGTGCCACAGAAAGGCATTCATTGTTTAGTTGATAGGCTAATAAAGGAACACTTACTATTTAATAGTATCTAACATGCCCAGGCACTATTGCATACTTTACTGCACCTCCTTATACAGCCCCATGAAGTGAATTGAACAGAATTATAGCTCCAATTTATAGGCAGAAAAATCAAGATGATATTTATCTGAGTGCTTAATATATAAAAAGTGTTCATTAAATATTAGCCATTGGTAACATTTTATATCAGAATTAATACATGTATCATAATTATCAAATATCCATACTCTTTGACTATTTGATAGCCTTAGAAGCAATAATAATTATCCCTTATCCTTACAGATAAGTTAATAGGGTTAATAAAGTTGATTCTTTTTTCTTCATGGGATGACACTAACGATAAAGTCAGGTGTTACTCTTCAAAGTATATCATCTAATATAGCTGGATAAATACAATTCAAAGTAAGATCATACTTTATAGGAGTTTTTTATTTATCTGTACAAGAAAACCTCACCTGTAATAGCTCAGCATAGTTCACCTTACCTAAGTATCTAGCTGTAATAATACAGGCCATTAACTCTGCACTTTATGAAGACAACACAAAGATTTGTTGAGAATAGCCATGACCAGTCACTATCATGAGCACCATTTGCAATGCTACGTATTCTTTTATTAAGCAAACTGTAAAGAGAAGTGATGAGTTCTGCTCAGGTCTCTACTCTTTTCCAATAAGGGACAAATGATAACCACTATCCAGTCTGAGCAAGGCACACTTCACAACAAGTCTGTGGCTTCTACCAAGCCAGGATGTCTCCTACTTCCTTCAGGTTCTGATTGCTAATCACAATGCTCATGTCCTTCGGGGCTGACCCTGTGAAATGCTGTTGTTTCGTGGCTCCATGTAGATTCTCCTTTCTCTCTTTGGGTTCTCTAAGATGGCATCTCGGTGGCAGTGCCTCCTCTAACCACCACCTTGGGAGAAGTCAGCATGCCCCTTTGGTGTGAAAATGTCTTTCCTGCCCTTATGTGATCTATAAAGGGGACGCTGTCACACCTAATAGTCCTGCTATGTAGCACCTTTAAACATTCTCCTTCCCCAAGGTGAAATTACACCTGTCTGTGTAATCCTTTTTCTTGAGATAGTCTAACTAGACTAACTAGATTCTTATTAGTAAACCTTGGCTGATTCCTTTCTGATGCTCTTACAAGGGCAGAACCAAGCTCTCAGTTTTCATTCACTCTCCACACACAACAATGTCATGCTTAAGCCTGGGGCACAGTGCCAAGACACAAAACGAAATGAAATAGTGTCCTTGTGCTCACTAACCTTAAGGGGGGCAGTTCATAGGAGAAGAAGCCTGTTTCTCTCTAAAACTTGTAAAGAGAAAAGGAAAATATGAAAACAAAATGGTTTTTATAATATACCTTTGGGGTTGTTTTTCCTATTAAAGTCTTTCATTTAGCATTTGCATAGAAACCACCAACTTTCCTCAATGAATAAATAATATCAATGTCTTGTAGCAGCACTGCCAAAGCACACCTGGCTTAAATCTGCATGTAATCACCAAACATAAATGAATTCTGAGATCAATCTCCAATCTATTACTTCCCAATCACTTACCCACTGGGAAATCACTTAGATTGCTGAAACAATGACACTATTCAATTCCTGATTGCAGAGTCAGATAAACTTGAGACTGAATCTCAGCTTAGGCAGTTACTAACTTTGCTATTTAACCTTTTCCATCCCCATTTCCTCAACTGCAAAAGGAGTTAGTAATACTTACAAAACTTAGTAATACTTGTAAGACAGGTTAACAGGTGTTAAGGAGTTAAGAAGCATCTCATGACACTTCCTCACAGGATGAATGATAGGTCCATCCTGTATGGAATGATATTTTAAGGTGGTCATGATCTCAAATACATCCTCATAGTATGGCCAAAGTAGACAACTTTTGCTTTATTAGAACAAGTTACAAGTACGAAAGAGAGGGCATCTTCAGCTTCAAATAATGCGTGTAAGATCGCACAGCTATTCCATCAGGGTCAGTGCTGTAGTCAAGCCAACCCGTGGTCTTACACAATGATACTCCCACTGAAGCACAACTGCGGGTAACAATGGTAAGTTGGTTAAGTAGAATAAAATAAGTTTTGAAATTTTCTAAGCAAATCAAACTTCAGAATTGCTTGCTGTCACCAATGTTTACAGGAACATAATTCTTGGAGTCTTTTTACTTCTAAGGATTACTAGTATTATGTCATCATTCTCTTTCCTAAAAAAAAAAAAAAAAGGCAAGCCATAAAAGTGGTTTTAATCCATGAATTTTTCTAATTTATTCATTCAGTATTTGAATGTCTACTTGGGTCAGAGCACATAACTAGACACTAAAGGAATGAAATCTCTATGGAGAAATTGGCCACCTAATTTGTGAGATAAGGAATATATTTAAAGCATATAAAATCCATACAAATAATGAAAAGATTAAATATCATAATGATTCTGGAGCTTACAGGTACTGTTGGAGAAGCTCAGAGGATACTGGAAATACTACTGAAGCATTCATGCAAGACCCTTTGGCTGAATCCCAAAAGACGGTAGATTTATATAAGTGTGTTGACCTGATGTCCTGCCTGGCCCAGCCAACTCCAATTTTTTGCATTTTCTTCTATCCAGTCACTTCATGGTTAGACCAAATGGTAGTTATTCCATGTGAACAATTCACCTTGGATGAAGAAGGGAACACGTGTGGCTGAACAGCAGAGTTTGGGGAGAGGAGACTAAGTGGTTTGGGGACCCAGAGACTTGGCAATGCATCATTGAGCTTGAGAAGGATCTGGCTGTCAAATGACCAAAGAGTCTGTGCTTTCCTCTTTTCCCTTTTCTATTCATTCTCTTCAGAGTCAGCACTATGCAGTCATCCAGATTCAATACTTAAAGGCAATTTCTAAGACCTTAGGGTTGAAATGAAAAGATGACCAGATGCAGACTCTGACAATATATTTGCAATTTGTAATTTTAAGTAGAAAATCCTTGTCAACAGAAAAAGAGAGATCAGAAAAAGGTTTTCAAAGTCTAATTACAGCAATAGCATGTGGCCTTGAATTTGCCAAGTTGAAAATCCACATGGAATGAAGATGAGGCCCCAGACTGGGATTTAGTGCCAGAAGACCTTTCTTTACTTTTGTGCATGTAACTTACAGTGATTGGTTAGAAGTCCTCAAGTTTAGGGACAGTGTCCATTTAACTCATTTGCAATGAGGATGGAAAGTCTTTTAGAATGCAAAGTAGAGATTAGCTAGGGGCACTCTTCAGAATCAGATTGGAAAATAAACTGAGATAAAGAGATTTTAAAGTAATCAGTTTGGAACTTCAATTAAGGCTTCCTTAATACTATTCAACTTGATTTTCAGGCCTTTTATCTTAAACACACAATTTTATTGTGCTCAGTCTAATGCCTTGAGTTTAGCAAGATGTGCAAGCTATGTTTGCCAAAATTTTTACAATATGCTATATTTAAGCCTATTGTTAAGAGAATGCACAACAGTAAATGCAATTTTAGAAAGATTGGGAGGTCCACTATTGCCCTTCCATCTCCTTCCTTTTGTCTACTTGTGTTTATCTTAAAATTATTTCCATTCAATCTTCTTCAGTCAGGCTATAAGGGTATCACTCTCCCATTGTAGAGAAGGGGATGAAAATCCCCAGAGATGAGAATCTATGTGCCCATGACCACATGACTGTCCTGATGACCTGGTCATAGTAGAAGTTATCAGCTTCCATCTAAGCACGGAGTTCTATTTTTTTTCACTGGATTTAGAGATATATCCCTAAAAATAATCTTAGTCCTGAAGATGACCACCTCTGGAGAGGAATTATACCTTCATCTACTCCATTTCTTCATAGCCTTTTTTATTTTGTCATCAAACTGAAGAGTTTTAACAGACATAAAAGGTGGGAAAGGGTGAAAATACACGTCAGAGAAAGTGTAATAAATGTTGTAAATGGCACACTGGTTTTTGATTTAAAGAGTCCTCAGTTTAAAATGTAATCTGCTCCTTATAATTAATAAGGATAATGCACTTAATACAGTTAATAAGAGTGATGAAGGGAAGTTTATTTTTGTGGACGTGTTTGTTTCTTTGAACATCTCTGTTTTTTCATTTTCTCATCTCTAAGATGGGACAAGTAAGGGTGGCAATTCAGAAACTGAATGAACCTGGCACAAAACAGGCATTCTTCAAATTGTAGTTCTGTTTTTTCGGTCTTTTTCTTCTACCTTTCTTACCACATACGTTTGCTTCTAGAAGTTGTAAAGTTTGGAATTGCTAATACTAAAATTGAATGCTGCTCATATACATAAAAGGGCTAGAGAGAAAGAGAGAATGTGAGATGAAGAAGAAATTGTTCTCTTGGGCCTGGATTTATCTCAGATTGACTGTTATGCTTGCAGATACCATGGAGATGAGCACTTTATACGTGGTCTGATAAATAGAAACAATTTTACCAGAATCATTCAATATGCAAACACTTTAAAAATAAGCAAGAGCTGTTACGACTTTAAATATATCTGTGCTTGACAGCTTGCCTAATGTTTCACGATTTAATTAGTAATATCATTTTCCTGGACCTAAGGTTATCAATCATGTTACAGTTATTTCATTTCTGGCTGTCTAAATATAGCTGGATTGGGTCCTGGCATTATTCCCTTGCAAAGATGAGTGAGAACTTTCAAGGAGAAAATGGAGGCAGGAAGAAATAAGACCATGTTGCATGCAAGCCATGAGTCTGGCCCACCAAGTAATTCCATCTTTAATAAATCCACAGCTATTTAGCATCTTCTCTTTTCCCATCATGAATTAGCTGACATGGAAACTTCAGTTGCAAGCTTACAAAAGAGCTAAGGAGGAAAAATGAACACACAAAAGCCAATTAATCTAATTAATGGTGGTAATAGTACCCTGCATCTGTCTCTTACAGTTCACAGCAGGCACTTCTGCAAAAGTGATTTTATTTAACCTCATTTAATTAGCGTTAAGTGCTAAATTGTTTGGTACACACTATAAAACTCAGCTGATATTCATGTAAGAGAAAGATCAATGTGGGTTGCAGTGGTAGGGTAGATTTTGGGTCTTGATGTGTGTCTCAAAGGTTGGGTGCACTGGATCATTCAGAGAGGGTTTGAGAAAGTGAGAAAGGAGTTCCTTAACCCATTTCCTAAGGTGTATTTCATGGCTCAAAAATCTCATAATTTTCCCATCTGTACATTCAAAGTCTAATTCAGCATTTGACCACAAAGACATGTGATTTTAGTTTTGCATCTCTCCTCAATGATGATGAAAGTCCAGGAAGCCAGACATAAGCAATAATTGTGTTGAGTATGCAGACATACCAATCATGCACAGCAGCCCTCCCCTGCAGCTCTATTGTCTTGACTGTGCTGACTTCTATGAAACCAAACTACAGAAAAAGAGGAAAGCCTCTGAAACATTTCAGGAAAGAAAATCAGTGTGGAAAGCAAGGAAGGAAAATGTATATATGTGTGCTGGCAGATTAGCGGTGCAGGAAGCACTGTGCTTTCTGGTCAATGGTTTGCATTGAGGAAGTATGATGTAAAGGGTCAGTCTGTAGCCAATGAAACAGAGTTAAGACAGAGGAGACTTATTAAAGATTTTAACTTTTAAAATTCACACATCTGTGTGTGTGTTCATGTGTGTATGAACAATACTGAAGTTTTTCTTCCTTTCAAGACACAGAGTTGCCACTAAGGTAGAGGTGGCCCAGGCAAGGAATGCATGGAACAACCTGAGTGATCCAATTCATCACAGGGAGAAACAATTACTATTACACTATCATTAATTCCAGGCCTTTTTTACTCCAAACTATACCATCAAACCACACCAGAGACAATATATCCACCAGAAATTTACACATATACCCTCATCTTATGAAAAGAAAAAAGGACATCTTTGGAAATAACACTGAAGTATGCATGATTGCATGTCCAGGGATTGAGATCATATAGCAACACAAAAGACATCTGTGTCTCTGTTTAGTTGATGTCTACTTTTTCTCTCTGGTTAGACCAATGGTATGACTATTTCAAACATATCACACATGCTTTTGCTTCTGTAAGAGTCATTCCCCTGTATTTCGTTGCAGTGGCTGAAAACTTACCTGGAAGTGTTCAGGCTCATGCGCAGTCTAGGCTCTGCTTTTGACAGGATGGGTTGCACTGGGGGCAGGTTAAAAAACCGTTCTTCACCCTAGTTTCCTCACTGATAAAATTAACTTTTTAGACCAGATAATTCCTAAACTTTTTACAGCTACTTTTTTTCTAAGGCTACCCTCCTTTTCTCCAAGTCTGATGTTATTCTATTCATCTTTGAAGACAGAACTTGTGTCTTGAGTCCTTCAAGAATACTTGTACAGACTTGCTTCTTTTTTCATTTCCTTCCCCCTCATCTCCTTCAAGCACCAAAAAATGCCAAACTAGTTGTGTTGCTCCCTTGTTCCTTTCCGTTTGGGTCTTTGCACAGTTTCTGCCTCAAAATCCCCTCTCCTTTTCTCTCACTCTCTAGTTTGTAGCTAAGCTTAGGCTCTGGGAAGTGACAATGAGCATGGTTGAAGATATCCTATTCTGTGCTCCCACAGAAACCTCCAGTACTGATTATCTTTCGATATCATTCCTAAGTCTATCATAATTGTTCTCTCTGTCATTTTCATTAGACTCTGACATCCAAAGTAGTTCTGACTCTATCCCCAAATCAGTGGTTCTCCAATGCAGCTCTATAGTAATCTGGGAGTCTTAAAGTATTTGAATGCCCAGGTTATTCTATAGAACAATTAAATCTGATGTTATGGAGTGGACCACAGCCATAAGTATTTTTAAGCCTTCCAGTTGGTTCCAAGTTTGAGAACCACTGCCTTACATTGCCCCATACTAAAATATTTAATGACTATTTGCTAATGGATGAATGAATGATTCCCTGTTGAAAAGAGCCAGTAGTGGTTTCTTTATTTCTTTTTGTTGTTGTTGTTGTTGTTGTTCATTGCAGGTTTTGCCCTTACAGTTTGAGGTTTTGATTTAATTAAATAAAAATGACATATTATAGTCTATCTTAAATTATTGCTGTATATATCATGACACCATCCCCATAAAATTTGACTGGCAAACTTGTTTTGGATGATAATTGCCATCATTTGCTCAGTCCCATAACATTATAAATAGAATTCTTAAAAACTGAACATGGGTTGCTCTAACTGACGTAAGCAGGATTTATCCATTTCATGAAAATACATAGTGCACATTGAGTGCCTATTGATTACTACAGATAACTCTAATGATCAGGTGTACAGCAGAAGACAAGAAAGAAAGCCTCCTATTCTTTGAGCATGTCCATTCTAATTGGAAAATGAGGACAATAAATGAGTGCTCAAAAGCATAAATAATGCGGAGCCATTTCATTGTATAAGTACCGGGAGGACAAGGAAACATGTGATCTGTTGAGAGTGAGTAGGGACACTCCTTTTCTCTGTGATCAGGGGATGCTCTGGATGGATTACAAGTGAACTGACAGAAGAAGGGCAGGAAGAGTCAGCCTCATACAACCTGTGGCAGAGAGTGCTTCACACAGAAGGAACAGTAAGTGCAAAGTACCTGCAAAGGGGGGACTGTCTCACAAACAGAAAGAAGGCCAGTGTGGTTCCACTGAGTTCACTGGAAGATAGAAGTAATTCTGATATTTTATATTTGCCCAGAGACTATGCAGCACTATAAACATAAAATACTATTTGGAACTAGATAGACCCAGACCACACCTTTCTCACTGCATTTATTAGATAATATATGATGCTGGATAAATTACATGGGATCTCTGAACCTCAAATTTCTTCTTCGAAATACAGATGGAATTTTTATCATGTGGCTTATTTTGAAGAATAAATAGATAGTCACATACTCAGCACATAGAGGGTATTAGCAGGTGTTGATTTTCTTTCTTACCCCATGTCTTATAACTATCACACAGCAGGTCACCACAGGCATTTTGGGTTAAGAAACACAAGCTTTTATCAGAGTGCTGTTTCTTTTATCTTTAATGACCTTTTTGTTTTTGCCTCCAAAACACTCTCTCTAAAATTCAGAATTTCCTTAAGCAGATTGGGTCATGATGGTTTACAAAGTAAACTGGCTTACTATCATTCCATTTCCTTATGGGAAACAAGGCTTATTATTTTTGAACCCACTTTACTCTCCCTTCAATCTTCCCAGTGACAGGTGTATTCTCTGAAGATACATATCTAACAATGACTTGTCAAGCATTAAAAGTTGACTTGAACAAATGACAATCTGAAGCAGGTATTGTGGCATGTAAAACCCTTAACAAATATTGATAGATCCACATTTGGCTTTTAAATGATGTGTGTTTGTATGTGTGTCTGTGTGTGTATACATGCACAAATGAAATATATATATATATATATATATATATATATATGCATGAATTGTATGTACAAATACATAAAGAAATACATATATATTCTAAATTGTTTTGTTACATGATAATGATTTTCAATTTTTCATCTTAGAAGAACTAGAATACGAACACTTTTAAGATAAAATAGTGTTTTATTTTTTTTAAAATAAAGGAGAGGTCAATGGTTCTCTAGCTTTACTACACATCAGAATGTACTGGAAAGTCTGTTAAGACACATTGCTATGCCCTTTTCTAGAATTTCTGATTTAGTTGGCCAGGGGAAGGGGCAAGTACTTAGAATTTGCATTTCAGAAATACAATTTCAGCACTTTATTCAGTTTTTGTGCTTGAGTGCAGAACAGGAGAGTAGGTCAGTAAGGTTATGCAAGGGAACAGAGATTATGGAAAGGAATTCACTTCTTCAGATGAAGGCCTTTTGGTATTAGAAAGTATTCAGGGTTAAGTAATCATTCAATTAGTTTACTTCACCAAAGATTGTTTGAATATAGCTTTTCCTCATTCTTCAAACTAATTACTTTTCCCAAACCAATCTGGATAATTTGGAAATCAGTGCATCTTATAAATTAACAAAATGAAATATCTCAAGAAAGACTATACGGAGCACCCACTAATTGTCATGCATGTTTGAGACTGGGGACACATACAGTCAAATCTCCACCTTCTTAGAATTCTGGCAAGGGAGACAGACAATAGAAAATTCATCAAATAAAATATATAATATGTCAGACACTGCTAGGAAAATATCAAGTAGGATAATGGGATTAGGAAGTGATGAGAAGTGATGAGAAATTTTAGATAAGGTGATCTTGGAAGGATTTAGATTTGTGCCCTACGAAGATATAAATTGTAAATTTAGGTTGTAATTTCCTGAAAACTGAACCAGAAAAACAAATGGAAATGGGGAAATGTTAAGCTGAAGTGATTCTTGAAGAATAATGTTGCCACAATTATTTTGTAGCACTCTGTTTGGAGAAGTGGACAGGGAGAGAGAATATTTCAAGTCTCTCAAGGTTTCAAGGGCAATAAAATGTAAATATTGGCAAAACAGACCAAAGACCAATTCAAAGACTGTATTTAAAATTGTAATAAGTTTCATTTTCTTAAAACCCCTGGTCAGCTGTATTTCACCTTGGATTCAAATTCAAAAGCAACAAGGTGTATTGAGGTAAAGGATTAAGAAGGATAGTAGAGTGAATCAGATATTATTACCCTGTGCACATATATGATTGCAGGACTGGTGGGATTCCATATCATGAATAACCAGAATAATGAGAAATTATACTCCATTATATATGATGCATCAAAGTGCATTACACTGTCATGTATAACCAATTAAATCAAAGTTTTTAAAAATTAAATATTGGCTGTGGAACTTACACAATTTTGAAACACATAACCAAAAAAGATGACATAGGAGAATGCCTCAGAGGAGTTTCCGCATGAAGCATGCCCCTTTCTTTGCTGTGTTCTTAATAGAAATTCTAGCATCTGAAATTTATTAATAGATAAATTTAGAACTCTCTGTAGAAACATCCTCAAAATTGGGAGTTTTGAATTACACATTTAAATTCATGCAAAAATGAAACAATCCTTCTAGGTTGTGTTAGCTTTTCATTTCTGTGACCAAATTCCTGATAAGAACAACTTAGAGGAAGAAAGATTCATTTTGGTTCACAGTTTCAGAAGTCGGTCCATGGTTGGCTGGCTACAAAGCAGAAAACCTCAAGGTAGAAGAGCATGACAAAGTAAGCCTGCTCAGCTCAGCCTGTCTTAGCCAGGACAGAAAGGAAGGGGGAGAGAGAGAAGGAAAGGGGAGAGAGGAAGGGGGGAGGGGAGAGGGGAGAAGGGAGAGGAGAGAAGGAGTACAGATATAGTCCAAGGTCACTCCCACAGTGCCTTACTTCCTCACAGCCATGCCCTACCTACCTACAGTTTCTACCCAGTAGTCTATTCAACTATCAATTGATTAATTAAGCAAATGGATTAATACGCTGATGAAGTCAGAACTTCAATTACTGCCTAAAACCCACAACTCTGATCCATTGTGAATTTTGCAGCGAATTCCTAAATCCAAACATCACACAAGGAAAGCCCAAACACCAGGACCTAACTCAAGTATCTGCTTTGCTTCATGCATAGACAGTAATCCATGGTTGAGTCACCAAAAGGAAGGAACACAACAGAGTTCACCTTAGGGAGCTGAATGAATGGATAAAATGGTATAAAACGATGAGATGTTCTGCAGGGCTAGCATTGTTGTGAAATTTCCTTCCTTTCTCTTTCATTCCTTTGTGCTAATAATTGGCAGGAGAGAACTCCACTCTGTGCACTTTGCCCTTCTCTCTCCATGAAAAGTAACAGGTCTGCTGCTAATGCTATGTGGAACCCTGGTACTAGGACCCATGCCTTTGTAGGCAGGTCCTCTTGCACCACCTTTTATAGTATGAACACCTGGTGTTCACCTTACTAAAGGTGTACTACATGGGGAGAGAGGAACCACAGCCTGAACTACTGTCTGAACTGAATTTTGCCTCTTTGGTACCTGCTGTTACATTTTCCTTCTTATTATTAGTTTGTTGTTTACAATTCACAAACAAAGCAAATTTTTAAAAATGGCCTTCTAGGGCATCAATGTTTTTTCTTCATTGTAGGTCTGTTTTTATTGAAGGCAGATACACAGAAAGAAAATAACATTAATGAAATACTGTGTGCCAAATGCTGGGCTTCACCAACTAGCTGGCATGGTCTTTTAGTGATCTTTGAAGGACGGCAATGATTTTTGAGTTTGACGAATGAGAAAAGTGAGATATAGAGAAGTTAAGTTTCTAAGGTTGCACAGTTAATAAATATTAGCAGCATCATGTTATGCTCAGATTGTTTTGATTTGTGTCTTTGATTATTATTTCACCCTTGAGAATTGACTATGGATTTTCTAATAATCCTACTTTATTTTGTTTTTAAAATGTATTACCCTTTTAATTTCATTTTTTAAAAAGCTGAGGGCCTGGTTGGCTTTTGATTAGATTATCAATAATCTTCACATCAAGGATGTCTTCTTCCAACTTCTTGGTCTTTATATAAAGATTCCTAAGTGTGATAATTTTTAAAAGTCATTTAACTCTTAATGTGCTCATGTTACTGACATTGCTATGAATCTAATAAAATCTTAAGTGTTAGAAAACTTAGGTGAGGACGTCCATTTTGTTCTTTAATTTGAGCATCTATAATTGTTGTGTCTATGTGTCATGTTTTAATAAACAGTAAAATATATTGATCAACTTAATCTAATAATATAAAGACAGGCATAGAACCATTGATTTTCTATAGCATGATCTAATAATACTATGCTAATTTTATGCTCTCATAATAACATTATAACATCTCTAAATATCTAGATAATATAGTTAGGTAGAGATGGAGAAATCATTTGAGTTTACTTTAAAAAGGCATGGTTCATCTGAAAATTAATCAATATGATTTTGTTCATGAAATAAAATAATGTCTTAGAAAAAACATGATGATCTTTGTCTTCAATAATACATATATACAATGTACACATTTACTTAATTTATATGCACATAGACAATGCATAGTATGTATTAAATAGAATTCTCTAATAAAGAGCATCTACAAACATATCTAGAAAGATATTTATGATTGATAAAATTTTGAAATATTTCATAGTGAGATCAAGAAAGAGTTCTTTATAATTCTCATTTCTGTTGAACATTGTACTGAGGGTCCTATATAGTGGGTTAAGGAAGAAAATGATTTAAATATTAGGATCAGAAAAGAAAATATATAAATGCCATTAATCATGGAAGGTATGATTATACACATAGAAAATCTGACAAAATCCATAAATAAATCATAAGGATTTATGAGGTTAGCAAGGCTGATAGATTCAAGGTCAGTAGACTAAAATAAATTTGCTTCTGAACACTAGAAACTAACAAAAGATTGTATTTAAAAATAATATAATTTATACTATATCACAAAAGTATAAACTGCCTAAGAATAAATCTAACAAAGTACAGTCTTCTAATCAGAAAAATTCTAGAATTATTATTAAGAGAAATATGTAAGAAGTCAGGTATATGAAAACAGAGACCAGACTCATTGACTCATGACTGAATGCTGTAAGTTGTCAGTTATTATCTAACTGATCTATCGATTGAATGTAATCTCACCAATATCCCAATGTTTTTTTTCTTATTAACTTGATAGGTTGATTCTAAATACATACAGAAAAAATTTCAAAAAAATAGCTAAAGATGTTCTTAAAATAGTAAGAATTATTATTTTACCTTAAAAATCATTAGAAGAATTAAGACCACATGATATTGGCTCAAAATTAGGCAGACAGAAGAGTGGAACAGGATTGAAAATATGGAATAGACCTAATTAGATTTTATTTATAGCAAAGATTATATTGTAGAGTAGTGAGAAAATCAACTTTCCAATGGTTTTGGAACAATTGGAAGAAATAAAACAAAATGCTACCTTACACTACATCATTCATAAAAATGAATTCCAGAAAGATTATAGATATAAATGTGAAAGGTAAAAGCAATAATACTTTCAAAAGATTAGAAAACATCTTGCGATTCTTAAACAAGCTAGAAGATGCTCTAAAGAAAACCATTGCTGAATTAGACATTAAGATTAAGAACTTCTGTTTGATTTAATTGAGAACATGAACAAACACAGGATGGCATGGGGAGGTACTTGCTATACATAATGGATCAAGGGTGCTAACCCGCAATATTAAAAAAATTCTACCAAACCATGAATGAAAGATTTGGACAGGCCTACTGTTTCATTTACCTAGTACAAAGTTATAGAAAATTGTATTTAAATTTGTTAAATTAAGATTATTTTTTACTTTATTTGATGGAGTGATAAATAAAACACATGCACAGAAAAGTACACAGAAAAACTTCAATGGAAAGATTTATCATATATCATAATATGGAATATGGCTTTTTACTGTTCATATTTGTTGAGGATTTTTAGTTTCGAGCTACTCTGAATAATGCTATTCTAATGATCTGCATGTGATTCAGAGAGATATATATCTAAAAGGGGAACTTCTGAGTCACTGGACATGGGTACACATATTTTGTGTATGTAGGTATGTATGTATGTATGTATGTATGTATGTATTTATTTTGGTACTGGGAACTGAACCCAGGGGCACTTTACCACTGGTCCCCAGAACTTTTTATTTTATTATGAGAGAAGGTCTCACTAAGTTGCTGAGGCTGGCCTCAAACTTGCAATACTCTCCTTTAGCCTCCCAAGTAACTGGGATCACAAGTGTGCTCCACCATGCCCAGCTAGATAAGCACATTTTAAAAATTAGTAGGTAGCAAGTAGCAAACAAGTCTCCAATGTGTCTGTACTCAATTACATTCCTCTGGCAGGGTATCACTGCCTTGGTAATTCTTAATAGAATCTTTAAAGTTTTTAAAAACTTTTAGGCATTCTGTCTTTTGCATATGGAATCTTATTTTGGTTTAGTGTGGGTTTGCCTAAATCCTAATGGTGATAATGAACCATTGCTACAAATATAACTTGAAAGAATCTCAAAAGAACATAATATTGAACAAAAGAAGCCAAACACAAAATACGTTCTATTTATAGGAACTAAAATTACATGGTGTTTCCTGAAGCTTACTGTAGAGTAAAACTACACCAGGATTGTGGCATCAAGGTAGTGCTTCTCTTTCTTGGCATGGGGTTTGCAGGGTGGGAGGTGGTGATGAGGAACAAGGGCCCTTGCTCTGGGTGCTGGTAATGTTTTCTTCCTCAGCAAGAATGACACTTACGGACTGGGGACATAGATCAGCAGGTAGAATGCTTGCCTCACAAGCACAAGGCCCTGGGTTCAGTCCTTAGCATGAAAAAAAAAAAAAAAAATGATACTTACACAGGCAATCACTTTGCAATAAAACATTCAGTTAAGCATTTTTCTTCCAAAGATTTGTCTTTAGGGACACAAAATTTAATCAAAATTAAAAGAGAAAAGATAAAATCAACAAATACACTCAGTTGATGCAGGTATAACTATAACTGTGCTAGTAAATGATAAGACAAATAGATGAGCAGTAAATTCATGTCTCCTTTCTAAAGGGGGGTGGTGTGACAAGTTTGGTTGGGTCAACCTGGGTCCTTTGGGTGAAGTAATTGTCAGAACTCCTCTTGGATGAAAGTAAGAGGCTTCGGGTCAAGGGAAGGCCAACTTTCATGTCTGAGACAGAACCCTGGACCTCCACATCTATATCACCAACTTAAGGAGAATCTGAGACACTGGGAAGTCAAAGTCTTTGAGAATTAAGAAAAAACAGGATCAAGAAATGAAAAGTCAATATTAATAATCAATAAGGAAATTCCTGTGAGTAGTTAAGAAGTCAACCAGTGAAAAGCACCATTTTCTCCTTCAGTGTGGCGATTGAACAAGTCAGATTTATATAAAAGCCTGAATGGTCAGAAATCTTCTTTATGTTTGTGGTTAATAAGTTTACAATTTGCAAGGGGGAATAAGTGAAACTCCATTATTATATTTGGAGCAGCATTCAATTCCAGAAAGCTCCTGTGGATGGGGCAATCATGCCTAGCTAGGAAGAAGTCACTGTAGGTGCACCATCCCTCAGGGACACTTCTGAACCGTAGCAATGTGTGTGCTGAATTATGCAGTGACTAAGAAAAAAAAAAAAAAAACCTGAATAGACACAATCTGGTGACTCAGAGCTTTGAGTTTGGAGACACTGTGAAATCAGAAATGAAAGTTATTCTTTGGAACAGAGACCCGATGTTTGATTCATGTGAAGAAGGGCCAGAAAGAAGAAAAGGTGGTGTCACAGAAATATTTACATTACCTCCAATGAATCATCAGCCTTGGGCCTTGGAGTTCTCAATATTTGCTATTTTTTCTCGTAGCTGCCCTTCTGAGTTTGTTTCGGTCATATTGTGTCATCTTTGTGCAGGCTGTTTTCAGTCACCCACATGAGTTTTGGAGGCTGAGGTAATATTTAGGGTTGCAAGGAAAGATCAGCAATGTCATATCCCATGAAGTCTTAAATGCACACTACAACAGGCTCCCATGTATTAGTGTGAAAATGACCTTAAGGCCATTAGTGATGTCAGAATCAGTCACATCATGACAGGCTAAGAATTTACAAAACAACCCACCTACCATATCATAGTTCAAAGGAGACTCAACTTTACAATCTCAGCTCCTACATGTAATTTCATTCTAAGATATGCAGCCACACATTAGCTCTTTTCAAAATGAGTTCCAGATGTTGCAGGCATTCAAATTCACTCCAAACTCTCAAGAATTCCCCTACTTTTTTAGTGTTCTTCCTTCGCTCTCTGTGGCCTTTCCCAGTGTGTATGGAATTTGCCCAAATTTCATTTTATTTTTTGATTGTCTGCCAGCCAGATAATAAGAGGCATCTGATCAAGGGTTTAGTTAAGTGCTCTATCCAGCAGTATTTGTGCTACATAAATTATTCATATAGTACCACCCTGGACAAATCACACTTTGATTATACAGTCATTTTTCAGTCCATTCATTTATCAGACAAGTAGAGTTCACGGGAGATCAGAGAAGCCCCACTTGTGAATAGATAATGAACTTAGGCTCTTTATCCACTCTATGTCCTCTGCTCCCTTTTCTGGTGGTGAGCTTTCTGTCAAGGACCTTTGTGAAGATCAAATGAAGTAATAGATGTAAAAGTTCTTTGAATGGTAAGTGTTCTGAATAAATACAGAAACATATCCTTGGGATGTCCTCTCTTATAATAAAATGATTTGGGGTCACCTACACTTACCTTTAAATCCCAACAAATCGTGTGACCTCAGGACCAACCTAAGCTTTCAGAGCCTCAGTTTGACTATCTATAGAATGAGTACAATCACTCACACTCAGGATGGGTGGAAAGACAACTTAAATCAAGTATATAAATTTCTAGCACGAGGCCTCATCTATCCCAGGTATTCAAAACTGTTATATTTCCTGTGACTGTTTGTTGGCACTGTTCATTTGACAGTCATCATAAATATTTTTAATATTTTGTTCATTTTTCTTTAATTTGAATATGTGCTTGGCTTCCAATTTGATTATAAGTGCCTGAAGATAAGTCTTTATTGTTTAACCTCCCTCCAAGGGTCAAACACATGAACATTGACGTTGCATGCATAAGCTCACAAAAGGAAGCTCTATTCCCAAGTATGAATCCTTGTGCTCAGTAAAAGGAGGCATCAAGTGCCTATGTACAGATTATTTAATGAAAAGATGCCACAGGCAGGTGTGTACATGCCTCCATGAGCTCACAGAACGAGTCAGACCACGGCGAGTCCTGAGAATGTGTGGACTTTCTAAAGCAAGTAGACAAAATAAGATTGAATGCTATCTCCTCCACATGTTTGGGTGACTGAGAATAACTCAGTACCTTTGAGTAATTTAGCTTCATACATTTATACCTTAATAGTCAAAGTCAGTAGTAAAATGGTCTTATACCTAAATTACTTCCAGGTCAAAAGCATGATTGCAGAGGCCAGTGCAAAATGAAATCTGGGTACTTTATTCACAAAGCAGAAAAAAGTGCCATATATACACACACACACACACACACACACACACACACACACATGTATATACATGTATATATGTATATATACATGTATAGATATATATGCATATATCTATATAATTTTTCTTTGCATTTATCTTGATCTCTGTTGGTGTTTTGGTGTTTTTGAATTGATATTTAATGGTTCCCTCTCTCAGGAAAAGGGTACTCACAGAGCGTGTACAGACTCTTTAAGGTACCCAGGAGACCCCTTTGGACTTGGCAAGTGAACCCGCAAGGTCAACTATTATGACAACATAGATAATCCATCCTTATTTTCCGTGCAATGACCCAGAGCATAGGCACAATAGTATCACGATATAAACAATATTACAAACGCTAATATCTAGGTGAGTTATCAGTTTACCTGTCCTGCCAGCTTCCTGACAGATGCGCCTTGCCCAGGTAGGAGAGTCAACTCCCTCTTCCCATGGGCCTGCTCACCAATACAAGGAGGATGGGTGACCCGTAGGGATTTACAAACTTTATTCCCAGAATATTTGTCATCTGAATGGAGAGTGAGAAAGAGGTTTGCCTATACTGAATCACATGCCTACTATGCCCTGGTGTTGCCAGTCTGGGAAGGGGCAGCACTTGCATGCCTTGGCCCAAGATGCCATGGGAATGTGTGGTCTTCCCCAACTCTCCCTGGACACATGCCCAAGTCTGTAACTTCAGTGGGGTGTAACAGCTGCCACTGTGTGACTGTAAGGAGGGGGAGATTAGGCAGAGTCTGAGCCTCAGCGAGTGGGACATTAGAAGTGAGTCAAGACTCTCAAACTCTGGTGAGTGCTCTTTTATGTCATGGGATATCAGTTACAATGCATGAAAACAAAATATATTAATAGTTTCATGGGTCCCCTGGTAGGAACCATTCTGCAAACAGGAATGTGTGGCTGCACTGGCTGCAGGTTCCTGAAGCTGTCACTGATTGTTTCGTACCACGATGCTTTCTGGGGTCCCCTAGCTTACTGCTAGAATATAAACTGTGACTTAATATTTCTCTCCGAATTTCTCATTGTTATGCTTTCACTGTGATGGTAACTTGGTGATAATCTAGTTCATTAGAATTGTGTAAATACAAAGGGTACAGGATTAAGTATGACTGATATCTCCTAAAAGAACATCTGTGAGCTTTATGACTGCAGTTGGAAAAAACATTCTGATTGCCTTTGGTTTCTAAAATGCATCAAGAAAATTGCTGTTCTGCCTGTGCTAGACAGTGCTCCTCTACTGTAGGGCTTGCACAAACTGATGTGTGAGAGCAAACAGTAAGCCATGTGGCAAATAAACTGTTTTTAATATATTCTAATGGACTAAATTTGAGAATCATTTATTTTGAACATATTAAGAAGTACTCATACACTTCCAACAAATGCATGACAGAGTCATTTCACCCTTCTTTTCTGAGAAATGATCCAGAATATAAGAAGCAATAGTATTTCAGTACTAGCTAAGTTACAAATGCTAGCAATATGGAAAATACTGAGACATCAAAGGGGTTAGAGGGAGGGAGGAAGTATCCTCTGAATTCCTTACCTGAACATGGTCTTTAAACACTAAATTTGAAGTAACAGAGGAGTAAGTATATTAAATGTTACAAAGGTAAATACAGGGAAACCATAATGAAATAAGATCAAGTGACAGGTAAGTTTAAGTTAGACAAAAGAAATCATTTTGATCATTGGTTATAACCAGAAGTTCATAGACAGTGTTTAAGGAAAGAAAGGACTAGACATAGTATGTAATTTAATAGCTTTAAAGTTAACGACGAGAATAAAAATATTAGCCCTACAATTTAAAATAAATAAAGCACATAACACCTACACATGCACCAAAACACATTGTTTAAACAAAATCAAGAAAATACTGACTACATGAAGAAATATTTTCTTAAAAATCATAACAGCTAAAATTTGAACAAAAAATATTTGACTATCTAAAAACAAACATTTCTGCCAATCAAATTCATATTGCGACACTTAACTTACTAAAAGAAAAAAAAATATGAGATTGCACCAAAACAAACCTCAACTCTATATTGCTTATAAAAACACATGGATAATACATGATTCATAAAATTTTTAAATATAATAATGAACAAAGGCAAGCTGGATTGAGTATACATTGTAAATCTAAGTTTTCTAGATTTCCATTTTCCATATGACCTTACAGGTTAGAAGTGTCACTTGGAGAAATTTCAGGAGATGGTCTGGATTTCTCCATAAGGTTTTATGATCAGACAAAATAGCAGACAGATGTAGTGAGACCCAATGTTCCTTATTGTCCTCAGTTCCAAATCATTTTCTCCTCCTAAAAGAGGTCCCAGACCCATCACCAGAAGCTAGCTAGGAAGTCACTGCCCCAAAGTAATAACTTCTCTATCCATGAGCTACTGTTTCACAATCAGATGACCTTACCAGCTGAATTTTCAGGGATATCTATAAGTCCCCACCTGACCACTGATGCTTCTAGAGGGCTGGTCTGAGCTGCTGAACCCCACAAAACTCATGCCACCAAATGTATGGGGTCTTCTCTTCCACCAACCACTTCTCTAACTCCTCAGAGACCAGCTGGATGTCCTATACATCAATTCAATTCTGACACTAATTCCCTTCTGCAAATCTCAGAGGATAAGAACTCATTCCCACAAAACTGCCACAATTTCTGGCGCCAGTCCAAACTCTCAGGTTTTCATACGAGCTAGAAATTCAGTTTCGATGATTTTCTAGAATAGCTCACAGCACTCAGGTAAGCATTTTACTTACTCCAGATTCTCCTCAACTTATCTTGGTGTTATGCCTCCATCAACTCATTTGAAGTGGAAATGCATTGAATCGTCCTAGCCTATGGAACCTACCTTAGCAACACTACACTGTAGAGGAGAGTTTGTTTCCTCTAGTGATTGCATGACTACCTGGGAGTCACACTCACTATTGCCGCTGCCCTGTGTCAAGAATGTTGAACTGCATATTTTTAGCCTGGGGGAAATCCAATTCAAAGTAAAATTTCTATCTAATGCATATCACTTTCACACTATTGTAAAGCTGAAGAATGGTAAGTCAAACATCCTAAACATGGGACTATCTGTATTATTAGTTTATCATAAAGAACATAGCTCAGGAACAGACAAATGGAAAAAACGCATGGTACAAAACACTGGGAAAGGGACAAGGTGCTTCCATGCCTTCCTGGGTAATACCATCTCTAAGCACCTGGATGTGTTCACACATAGAAAATCTCTTTGAACTTTGTCTTCTGGGAGGGTGGTTTGAGATTTCAATATATAGGTATTATTAATTATATCATTGGGCTTTAACTCAATGTCTAGATCCTCTCTTCCAGTCAGAGGCGGGGGGAGTGGAGCTAAAATTTCCAGCCTTCAGTCGAGCCTTGGTCTTCTGGTGACCAGCCCACAACAAAGTCTACCCAGTAGCCCCCAGTCACTAGCAATTAATTAACATATAAAAGATATATCATTCTGGAGATTTCAAGGGTTTTAAGGGCTGTGTGACAGGAACTAGGGAAAGACTCCAAATATTTAATTTTTATTATTATGACTGTTAGGAAAGACACCTTCTATGAACCCCTAACACACTTCTTGACTTTAGCTCCCTCAACTTCTCCCGTATTCATGCAATGTAATGCCTGTAATAATAACATGTATGTTTCAGTCAGCCTTTTTGCTGCTGGGACTGAAAGACATGACCAGAACAATTATAGAGGAGGAAAAGTTTATTTGAGGGATCACAGTTTAAGAGGTCTTAGTTCATAGATAGTTAACACCATTCATCAGGCCTCTAGGTGAGGCTGAAAGTCATGGCAGAAGAGAGTGGTGAAGGAAAGCAGCTCACATGATGATCGGAAAACAGGAGAGAGAGTCCACTTAGCTATATACAAACATAAATCCCAAAGGCACACTCCAGGGACCCAATTCCTCCAGCCATACCCTACCTGCTCTCAGTTACCACTTAGTTAATCCCATTCGGGGATTAATTCACAGATTGGGTTATGAGAACCTTCTCCTCTAAACCTTCTTGCATTGTCTCACACATGAGCTTTGGGAGGACTCTTCACATCCAAACCATAACAATATATATAGATAAAAAGAGCCACACGTACGCACACGAGAAAATATAAAATAATAGATTTTAATCCTATTTTTAAATTCAGTAAAAGATCAGGTGGGCAAAAAATAACAAGAGGAGTTAAGTATAATAATTTAAAAATCAAATGTGAAAGCTACATTTTACTTCCTGTGGCCTGTTAATTGAGAATAAACATTTTTAAGATGATTCAGAGAACATTCCCCCAAAAAATGACCACTAGGAGAGCATCAAAACAGCATCAAACACAGAAATGATACAGATGACTTTATCAAATCACAATGGGGTAAAACTAAAGTAAATATAAAAGTCAGAAAATCAATTGATTCTATACCTAACAACAGCAATCAAAAATTTAACAGGAGCAGGTTAAAACAGCTCTTAAGTTAACAAGAAAATGATAAATGCCAGAAAAAGCAGAATATTTTGAAAATGACAATGATGAATACAAACCATATTAAAATATAAAGGATCCAGATAAAGTGAGACTGGTAGAAAATGTTAATTAATTAGACCAAGATAATATTTTTCATTAAATAGGCTTGAATAGGTTAGAAAAGTTAATTAAACTGCATTTTCATGTGAATATTGGGAAAATGTCACTCTTTTATTTGCTGATTGAAGTGGATATTGGTTCAAATTCTCTAGAGAATGATTTGATATTATTTGTAAAAATAATAATTGTTCTTATGTATTATGTAATCATTCTACTTCTAGAAATATCCTTACCCATATACTCCAACGTTTGCATGATGTCAGGTGTGCAGTTATTCATTGCAACGTCATCATAATCATTATTATTTTGTTACTGGGGATTGAACCCAAAACCTCATGCAAGCTAGGCAAGCCCTACCTACACCATTAGTTTAAATAGCAGTGTTTAGTCATAATCTACACTCCCACAGTGGAAAATGGTTCTAAAAAATTAAGACGCACACAATTTCATGTTGTGCATCTTTTAAAAAAATGAAGTTTTTCATGTAGTAATCTGAAAGGGTTACCAGAATATATTGTTAAGAGTAAAACAAAGTACAGAAGAGTTCATTTTTATGGCAATATGTATTTGTTATAAAAAGAGGTCTTCTATATGTGCTTGTACATATACAGAACATGTCAGAAACACAAACAATGACCTAGAAGATGGGAATTGGCTTTCTAGGGAGTAGGAATATCAGTACCTAATTACATAGCTTGATGCACATTTCTAACTGCATGCAGTCTGCATGTATTAATTACTCAAAAAGTAAAATATAAAACAAGGACAAGAAAAACCCTACTATACCAACTACCAAAGCAAAGTCTTACCATACAACTACCAAAGATACCAGTATGATAAGTTTCTATGCTTTTTTAAATGAGAGAGTAATTTGGTGGAACTAGTGTCAAACTTGAGAAATTCTGCACAAATTTTAAAGTCTCTCTCATTCTTGTCAATTATTAGAACCTACCAATAGTAATGTGTTGAGGGTGGGCTGGGGAGGATAAAACAAAATCATGGAAAACCATTTCTGATATTTATCACTTCCTGAATCTAATCAATCACTATGAAGTTTGTACATTTATTGACAATCAGATACACATGTAATATTTATTAAATTTATTTTTAGATATACATGACAGTAGAATATATTTTGACATATCAGACATACATGGAGTATAACATTTCATTCTTGTGATTGTACATGATATGGAGTTACACTGGTTGTGTATTCATATAGGAACATAGGATAGTTATGTCCAATTCATTCTACTCTCTTCATTCTTACATCACATCAGCCACTCTCCTTCAAGTACCATCTACCATCTTTGGTATTCAAGAGTATTTGCAGCCTTGGAGCTCATGCATCTAAAATGAACATACCATTCCATGTGGGCCCTTCTCCAATTATACAGAAAAACTACCTGGTGTTAAATATACTTTGTTTTCTTGATTCCCCTATTTTATCATGATATAGGCCATATGTGCATTCTCACATTTACTCCTATGTTGCCTACTCTTCATATCAATATCCCCCCAACTCTGGAGACCAGTTAACATAGACTGTCAAATTGCCCCTGATTTCTACATTTTATAATTCTGCTTACTCCATGAAAACTTCTGTCACTCTTTATAACCAATTTAGGGCACATATCATCATATATAGACATATAATTTTTTAAGTTTACAGATCTTTTCTGGCCAAAGAGAGAATATTATTAATATTTTTAATACTGAGTAATGTGTTTCCCTATACAAAGTAAAAACTGAATAAATGTTTTGAATGAATAAAGAAACAAATGAACACACGCAAAAAAATACATACACATATATTCATGTTCTCTTCATCTAAAGATGATGTTGTGATGATGATGATGTCAAAATTTTAATTATTGTTCTTTTAAATGAAATGTAAGTAGCCAGATTTCTTTTGACTTTTTAATTTGAAACTAGAATTAATCCACTATGCTAGTCTGTCTCTGTTGCTACCACAAAATATCTGAGTAATTTATAAAGAAAATCAGTTTATTTAACTTATAGTGCAGGAGGTTGAAAGTAAAAGATTACATTATAATAGTAATGATGATTTGTTTCATGATAACTACATGAATCCCTTCTGAAAGCAGTGCACCCCAAGGACCTAATTACCTTCCAGTAGGCCCCACCCCTTAAAGATCCCACCACCTGTCAACATCAATACAGTGGGCACCAAAGTTCCAAAACATCAATCTTTGGGAGACACACTCAGAACACATTCAAACCATATGTCCTAGACATTCACAAGTTTTCTTTCTTTCTTTCTTTCTTTCTTTCTTTCTTTCTTTCTTTCTTTCTTTCTTTCTTTCTTTTCTTTTCTTTTCTTTTCTTTTCTTTTCTTTTTTCTTTCTTTACAGCTATAAAAAGCAATTAAATCAAGACTTCACAATTTACTCCCATATTTTTTTCTTTACTTCCTAAAGCAGTATAATATAAAAACAACACAGTTTGAGCATTAATTTGCTTCCAGGTATCAGGTACTGGGCTAGACAGTGGAACTATTCAAATAAAAGAAAAAAGACGTATTCGCTGGAGAAGGATATTTCTGCCAGTCTTTGGGGAACACTAGACAAATGCCCAGTGATGACTGAGCATAAACAATGCTGGTACAAAGGGTAAAGTATTTAGAACACAGTAGAGAAATACCAGATGCTCTTCTACCAGAAATTCATTAGCAAGAAAATCAGATTAATATTTTTTCCTAATCCTTATTTCCAAGAAAAATATTCTGAATGCCAAGAAATAAGGGCCACATGCAACTGTCTGGAATACATCAAAATTTTTGAAGCCTGCGGTTGAGAAATGTGGATTGAAGTTGTAATGGGTCAGGAATAAGCAGGGAGAACAAGGCATCATGGAAGACAAATGGTGAGCAGGCAATATTAGTTCTCATTCATACAGTAGCTACTGCTAGTGATTACAATATGTGCTCAACAATAGAACTGCCTTCAAAGAGTTAACAAAGCTTAACAAGGCTGTGTAACTTAGATTTAATGTTAGTTCAGATCTGTTTCAAAGTAAAGTATCAAAAGGCCTCAGAAAATCAAATATAATTAGGGATGATAAAGGCTCATTGGATTTGACAATGTGCAGGTCATTAGCTACCTTGACCCAAATGAAAATCTTTTAATAAAATGAGGGCAAGTGGGATACAATATGGAACAGTTAGAGCACATTTCTAAGAAAGGGAGGTCATGAAATACTGCTCAGAGAATTGCAGATAAATCACCAATCTATTCATCGCTTCTGTGTCTGAAATGTATACATGCTCCCATGTTGAAAAGAAATGGAAAAAAAAAAAAAGAAATGGAAATTCAAAAAGTATAAATTCAACTTATCAATGATACATGCTGAAATTTATGGAGAAATTATATGATGGCAGTAGTTTGCTTCAAAATATTGTGAAAACAGAAAGTTGGTGAGGAAGATGAAGCTGCATGATAAGTACATGGAATTTGCTATATTTTTATTTTTCCCTTTAAAAAGAAAGAAAAAGAAGATGGTAAATGTTGACCAGTTGGATAAAAAATTTGACTATTCAGGAAAGTTGAAAAATAAGGCAATAAGTAGCTACAGGGTAAAGGAGGAAATATTTCAATGAGTTAAGATATATTATTTACCTATATATGTAATACATAAATATATATTTATAGTGTATATAACAAATAGTTATAGCTCCTGAAATATAATAATGAGTATTGTAGTTAAACTATCACATGTAAATATTTAAGATGGCAGACACTTTAAAATTCCTCTTATACAAAGAAATAAAAACCAAAATAATAAGAGCTAGCATTTATTGTATACTTTGAAGTTACCAACTAACCCACTACTTAATTTATTCCATTTATTATTACAATGAGGATTTGTGTGGTTGGTAATATTTTTTATTCAAAATCATCAATGACTAGATTGAAGCCAGGTAAACCAAATCAATGGGAGGTGGTGCCAGAGCACAGTGGAAAGACTCATGTTATGATTTGGATCTGGAATGCCCTTCAATGTATTTTGTCTTCAGAAAGGGGTTTTTGGAGAAGTGATTGGATCAGGGAGTCTCTGACTTCATAAGTTAATTAATTGATTCATGACTGAATGGACTACTGGGAGGTGGACTCAGTTGGGGAACAGTCTGGGCATTGTCTCTTGTCCTCTTTTCTTTGCTCTTTCTCTCTCTCTCTTTATCCTTTTGGCCATGAACTGAGAAACTTTTCCTTTGCCATGCCCTTCTGCCATGATATTCTGCCTTACCTCAGACTCAGAGAAATGGATTCAGCCATCTATGGACCCAAACCTCTCAAACTGTCATCCAAAATAAATTGTTCTCGTTGGGTCCTTTTTCCAGTGACAAAAAACTGACTAATTCAATGCACTTTCCTAGAGGTAAGAAACTCTATTCTTGGAACTGGAACATGGAAATTGGATCTCATTTTATTTAACATAATGAGGTTAGAATTACAGACAGAACATAGTTAGCTTTCTCATTGCTTCCAGGTCTGCCTCTGTGACATCTGTGGGTGTTGTCATTTTTCTGCAGCAAAAATGTAAACCAAGGCCCAAAAAGATTGAGTAGCTTGCCTGAGGTGAGGGCACGAAGCCAATGAACGGTGGAGTTGGGATGAAGACCCCATCCACTTAACTTCTGGCCCTGTGCTCCTTTTCTCTGCAAAATCAGCCAGAGTCCAGGATATAATTATCCCCTGAGGATGATTTACATTTCTCTATTGTATTATTCAGCAATTTCAGCTGGTAGTTTCTTCATTTATTTCTTGTAGTGGCTTACTTTTTTTTTTATTTCTTTGAAAAATGGCCCCAGGGACTTGGATTAGTTCCTATGCCTGTAGTATTACTTTTAATATTTGCAAAAGAGAATTCAAAGGTCACTTTTTATATACAATACACTTTTTCTTTTGCTTTATTGATAATTCTGATTTAGGGATTGGGAGAAGAAATCAGGAAACTCAGTGTTTAAGAGTTCAGTGCATGGGGAAGTCATGATTATTTTTAACATCTACAGTTGGTCCTAAAAGACATACAGACAAGCTTTTCTGCAGCAGGAGTGACTTGTCAGTGACACATCATCTGAGACCCTTCAGCTCATAATAAAGACAAATCAGGCATAAGGTAGATTTGATTGATATAAGCCACAGCTACTGATCCACACTAAAAAGAGTATGTCTAATAAAATCAACCTTCTCAACTTGGAGAAAAGCCTGAGATGATTGATCAATGTAGAGTGGCCATTTAGGAACCCAGTGTCGTTAACATCGACTTGCTGTTTCTGTCAGTCCAAACCTCTGGAGCCGATGGCACAGTCTCCAGACGTTCTGGTGCATGCAGTTATTAGGGCTGAAGTGAGTGAACAGCTGAATTAAATCCCTTTTCAAACTAAAGTTGGGGATCTGTCCTATAAGCCAAGAAAAGCCTTATCTAGGTTTGTTCTATAGCACCCACTTCTGAGCCAAATCATGTGTTAAAAGTAGAGCACAATAATGCTTAGGATTCCCACTGGAAATGTCTAAAGCACATTAAAACATAGACTTCCAAGTCTGGTTGAACCAAACCTCGCCTGACTTTTTACTGCTTTCCTACTCTGGCCCTCCAGGTTGACATGCTTAGAAGCAGCATCTCAGTGAAGGTCCACACTATCAAGAAAGTGGAGAATTCTCTCTATCAATG
This sequence comes from Sciurus vulgaris, assembly GCF_902686455.1. Lineage (NCBI taxonomy): Eukaryota > Metazoa > Chordata > Mammalia > Rodentia > Sciuridae > Sciurus > Sciurus vulgaris. The sequence goes on from NC_136463.1 coordinate 77,451,663, forward strand.
TGGCCTGTGATGCCAGACAGTCTGGGTGTGAGTTTGAGCTCTGCTTCTTCTGCTTAGTACATTTTTCTGTCATATCTGTAGGGGATTGATTCCAACACCTCTTATAAATGCACAAATCTGTGGATGCTTAAATCCCTTATATAAAATGTCTTTGTATTTGCATATGCTTTAAATCATCTCTAAATGACTTATAATACTTAATCCAATATAAATGCTAGGTAAATAGTTGCTATACTATATTTTTATGGAGTAATGACCAAAAAAAGTCCATTCAGTACAGACACATTTTTTTTTTCACAATATTTTCAGTGTTTCATAGGCTAAGTCCCTGGATCTAGAGTCCATGGATATAAAGGGCAAGCTGCAGTACAAATTTGGGCAAGTCACTAAATTTGTCTTAGTCACTAAATTTGTCTTAGTTTTCTCATCCAAAAAGAAATGAGGACAAAATATATTGGTAGAAGGACAGAACAGTATCACATAGTAAACTAGTTAAAACCCTAGGTATCTTATAGTAAGTGATCAAAATATTAGCTATAATTTTTTCATTATCCTTGATAACATCATTATTGTGACTAATCTCACAATATTCTTGCCTCCCCAATACCTGTGATCCAGGGTTGACCAATTTCTGTGGGCCCTGGAACTTTTAGCTAAAACATGAGTGATAAGAAAGGACTGCTACAGATATCTGTAAATGTCCTCTCTTCTACTTATCTGCTCCATTGATTCAAGAAACATGGAACATGAACCAAGAACCACTATTCTTTGTTGTTGCTTTGGAAATTAAACCCAGGGTCTCCCACATGCTAAACTCATATTTTACCACTGTGCTATGGCCCCAGTTCCAAGAATCATGATTATCAAATCTTCTGCTGAGCTCCCCTAATTTCAACTCTCAGCTCTTCATATAGCAGAGAGTCAGTGTGTGCAATATATAGCGTTAGGAACCAGTGTCAGGCTCTGGACATGGACAGGTTTGAGTCATAAACTGATCACTTACTTATGACTTATTATATTTATGTTACTTTATTTTTCCTGTAAAGTCAGAAATGATGTAAAATTTATGAGGCCATGCTGAGATTAAAGTTGGAATTAAAGTACCACTTTGGATCTGTTAACAATTCAGTTCATAACTTTTGACACATTATGTGCCAGGGACGCTACTAAAATGAAAGACACTATAACCCTAATCCTACAATAATAATTTAGAGGAACGAAAGTTTATTTTGGCTTCTGGTATTCAGAGGTTCAGTCTGTACTCTGGGCCCAAGATAAGGCAGAAAATCATGATGGAAGAAGGTTGTTCCATTCATGGCAGCCAGGAAACAGAGAAAGGGCAGGAAGAATAATGAGTCACAGGGAAGATGAACCCATTCAGGGCTCACCCTCAGTGACCCACCTCCTCCAGTCATGTGCCACCTGCCTATAGTTATGACCCAGTTACTCCATTTAAAGTAGGATGGGCTGATTAGGTTTACAGTCCTCACAACCCAATCACTTCACCTGTGAATATTCCTGCATTAACACAGGAACTTTGGAGGGTCATATTATATCCAAACCATAACAGTTTGTATCCAGACACACGTAAATGCTTGGTGCTCTATCAACCCAGGAAGCTTCTCAGATCATTGTGTTTAGAGGAGGCCTCCTAGATTAGTGAATAGTTGAATTGAGACTGAAAATGTTTTCCAGGTACAGAGGGCAAAGAGTGCATGCGAGGTGGAGAAGAGTGTAAAGGAAGCCCCAAATTGAATGGTCGAGGAGGACAATGGCTCCATTGATATCATCAGAGTTTATACTATGGGGAGGGATGTAAGAGATGTGGGAGATAAGACTGAAGGTATCAGCAAATCCTACATCATGAAGTTTTCTGAGTGCTGCACATAGGAGCACAGGAACCATGGAGGCATTGAAATTCACAGTAATTACTCATTAGATGATAGATATTATGATGATTCTTGTTCAGGGAGCAGCATCCTTAGGCTGGTAAATTTGCCATCTTACCAGTTTCTTTTTCCTCCCCTGAAATTCTAGCCTATCCCAGGCACAGGTAGTATTGTAAGGCATAGACTCAGAGATTGGATGACCTGGAGATAAATTCCAAATGTAACACTTCTTAATTTTGTCCTTGGACACATTTTGATCTCTGCTTTAGTTTCCACATCTGTTAATTGAACCTCGTATTTGTATACATCACCTCTTAGAGTTGCTTTGAGAATCAAATAAGGTGATACATGAAACCTTCTAACACAAGCCGAGTACTCAGTAAATTTCATTTCTGTTAAAGCCCTAAGTCATGCTGCTCCTTCTATCCCTGTTGTGTGTATGTGCTTCAGAAGCCATCTCCACTGCTCTTCAGGAGGAACATGGAGAAACGACTGACACAGGACCACACCATTCACTTCCAGTGCTGCCTCCCAGGTGAGCCAGAATGGTCCAGACCACACAGGCTCTAGTGATGCTGGAGTGTCTTCAAAGGAGAACTTGACTCAAAGGTGAGTGGGGTGGAATGTGGGAAAGGGAGGGTGTTTATTTTGATCTGTGTTAGTGGAACATATATTCTGTTTCACTTTATTAATTTACTTGGTTGTTAATATGGTAACAAGATGTTTGACTAAAATAGATACTTCTTGGTTTCATGACCAGATATAGAAGTTGAATGAAAGCGTACTTAGAAAGTAAAATCTTCAGGGTGAAGATGGAATTAAGATGAAGCAGCATAACAGAGCTTTAAAAAGTGGACTTTAGGATCAAATAGATGTGTCAGAATCCAAAGCAGAGATTTCCTTCATTAGTTTGGCAATCCTTTCCTTGGCAAGTCATTTAATCTCTACATGTTTCAACTGACAAAGAAGCATGCATAACCACTTTTCTCCCAAAGACTATTGTGAAACTCTGATGAGATAATATATGTGGACATGCTTTCTAAGCTCCAAAAGAATATGTGAATTCTATTTACTGGTAGTGATGGGTCATGTTTGGGTGGCAGAGAAGTAGATGTATGATCCAGTCATGCAAATAATGTGAACAGATGTAAAGAGTTGACTTATTTGGGGTACAGAGAGAAAATGAATCTACCCAGCTTGTGAATAAAGTTCACCAAATAATTCATTGTAAGGATATGAAATGCTTCCTCTGTTTCAAGTATGTACATGCCAGTTAGGGAGAAGGACAAGTGAGTGAGATACAAGAGAATTTGCAAAGTAATAAGAAAGAAAGGAGTCCCTAAACCACACAGAGATGGATACTTAGTTGTAAGCAACATTATTGACTAAATTATCAAGAAGAAACTATTGGAGGGTTTTTTGTTTTGTTTCTTTCTTTGGGGATTTTTTGCATGAGACTATGAGACTAATGGCTTCACCTTCTATTTTCTCATTCATACATGCCCAAAGAGGTTTCCCATTAATCCTTTTTTTCTTCTTCTTCTTCTTTAATATCAGGAATTGAATCCAGAGGTGCTTAACCATTAAGCAACATTCACAAAACTTTTTATTTTATTTTATTTTTTTTTTTGAGATAGGATCTCCTTAAGTTGCTTATGCTTAGGGCTTTGCTAAGTTCCTGAAGCTCACTTTGAACTTGTGATCCTCCTGCTTCAGCCTCCTGAGCTGCTGGAATTACAGGCATGCACCACTCTGCCTGGCTCCACCTCAATCCATTTATCAGGGTCCCCATATGGCTCTATGACTGCATTTTGATGGGCAGATATATAACAGGGAAATTTTAAGGCTGATGGGATAGGTTATTTACATAAGCACAAATTGGAAATAAAGGCAAATAATAAATGTTGAATTATCCAAGGCAAGGGCACAAGGACACTGGATTTACTTAGGAGTTGTGTAATAAAATAAAAACAATAGAAGCCATGTACATATCAAGGAAAATATCAGCATAACTTTTGTTTTTGTTTTTGATTCTAGAGATTGCACCCAGAACTAAGCACATGCTCTATCACTGAACATACACCCCAGTCCCTTATCTTAACTTTGAGGGAAAAATGGAGCATATACTCAGGACAGCACTTCAAAGGATCTTACAAAATAGAGTTTAAGAGCAGCTTGGAGGCAGGTGAATTTAACTTTGAATCTCTGTTCTGCTATCAGCCCATTATGTGGTGTTGGTTAAGTTACTATTTTTTATATAATCCTCAATTTAATCATCTGGAAAATGGAACTCATAATAATTATCCCATGATGTTGTTTCCAAAATTAAATAAAACGAAAAATGCTTGCTACAATGACTGTCTCCCAGGGTACATTCAACAAATGTGAGTGACACAATTTAAAAATACAAAATAGAAGACAAAAAGATGCCTACCTACAAAAATGAATAAAAAATGGCAAGTTCAGAGAACTAATTCTAGAATATGACATTGACCTCAGCTATAAGCAGCAGAAGGAAGACTCATTCATGATCCATTTAGAATCAATGTTCCAGGTGTCCACCATGCTTTAGGTACTTCCCTGTGAAGAAAGGGGCAGTGAGATTCACTCCTAACCTTTCAAAGAACCCACACTCCAAGAAAAGAGCCAGACTAGTAGATTAATGATAACAGTGTTGTACTAGGAAATGTGGTATGCTGCATGGCCATGGAGGAGGGCCATGTTCACCTCAGCTCATTCTTCCTGTGGTCACCCAGGGGTTAATTTACCCTTGAAAATTCCCCAGCCTTATTCTAATCCCCACTGAGGCAGTCCTGCCTTATTCATGGGCAATGTCAACCTTGGTGGTATTGCCATCAGAATTAGTCCCATCTTCTCCAAAACTGGCTGCTGCACTGAGAATCTCCTGGCACTGTGCATGACTATTTCCATGTAACCTTGATTGCTCCCCCAGTTCCTATTCTGAGGTGTATGTGGCAATTTAGAATAACTGTGCCAATTTTCAACATATTTCCTCTCCATATATTAGAAGTATTTCTGAATACATTGATTCAAACAGGAGGGGGCGGGGGTATGAAAAATGGTGGAATGAGACAGACATCATTACCCTATGTACATGTATGAGTACATGAACAGTGTGAATCCACATTGTGCACAACCATAGAAACAAAAAATGTACCCCATTTGTGTACAATGAACCAAAATGCTGTCTGTAAAAACAAAATATTAAAAAAAATAAAAATGAATATTTCAGTCTACTTATTAACATTATTGCCATAAATATACAAATCTATTATGTCTCTGATATGGGTGGTACCCTAAAGCATCTGTTTGGGGATCCTTATGCAGTATTCACCTGGCGACCATATCAGGAGTCTTGGCAAATATCACTACAGCTGTTTTCAGATGAAAAACGGGGATTCAGATAGACCATCAAACTTGACTCAAATCATAAAACTGGAAAATGACACGGCAGAAATAAATGCATATAGGCCTGACTTCAAAGTTCCTATTTCTTCTGCTCTCTGAAATGCTGATTATTAAAAACCGTTAGTTACTTCTGGTGACCACTTCTGGCCTTCCCTTCACAGAAGAAACAGTTCACGTTTGCACATTCAGAACATCCCCTCTAATGACTCCCCAACTTTCTCTGATTCATTGTGTTAAAGCACCTCCAATTCATTAGGCATTCCTTCTCTTTAGTCTGTTTCAAAACTCATGATTCAACATTTATCTATACCAAACTGTATTTGCCATCCATTAGCTCTCTATTAGCGTGAGGTGCCCAAATGAGCAAATTCTTCCTCTGTCAGAATGCATAGAGCCTCATTATTTGTTGTTCCCCATCATTTAGTATCATCTGCAAATTTCCAAGCTTGGTTTTGAACACTGACACTGTGATAGCAGTAATACAAATCATACAAGATTATACTTAGTTGAAATGAGCATCTCTATTTTCACCCCCATCAAGCTGACATAAAAATGCAATGCAATTACATGGTTGTCCCAGAGTCCATGATATTTTCTTTATCTTACACCCAAGTATGGAGACTGGAGAAAGTGAAAATAAAAATTTCAAGCTTCACATGTATTTAATATTCCTCATGACAAGCTTTTAGCTATCTGTTCTTGTTTCCCATTTCATAGATAAGAACATGGAGGATTGAGAAAGGTCAGGGCACTTGCCAAAATCATATAGTAATAATGTACCAGAATAAGATTTTAAGTCAGGCTTGTCTGGTTCCCTACAAGTCATGGTGAAGCCAATAAACAATGTAATCTTTTATGATATAATAATTGTACAATAAAAAAGCAAACAAAATGAAGACCTTATAAAATTCAGTCTTTTGTGTGGACTGGATTTTTATCATATGGAATGACCTCCTTTCCCAAATCCTGTTTCCACTTGTTAACAAGAATTCCATTTGAAAAGATTATACCTTCATTTTAGGAGTAGAAATAAAGTTATATTGCAAATATTCTGAGAAATAAAATGAAAAACTGTTAGAAGGTCACAGAACCAAGTGTTTAATGGGGACTGAGGGATACAAGCTACCTAAAGAAGTGAGTACAGGTTGTTGAAATGGAAAGTAAAGGTCAAATCTCCATTATTTCACTGATTCAATAAGGTGGATAATTAAATGTAGAGGTTTGAAAATACTTCAATGGGTAGTGTTGTTTATAATTAGAAGAGGATCACTAGTTCTTGTCTTGTTTGCTATTTTGTTCCCAAGACCTTGAATGCACTCAATAAATACTCACTGAAGGAATGACTGATCTATTTCCTTTTCAAAAATATGTGCACTGCATAACTTGAGATTTAGGTCTTAGATAAAGCTGCAAGAAACTCAGATGGAAAAATCAAAATAAGACCTATGGCCCTGAGAAGCGCTCACTGAAAGGAAGGTAACCAGGCCTTGAAAGATCAACAACAAACTAGGACAATCAACCAACAGGATTTGCATTCATGTATGTTGAGAAAATGGAACCAAGGAGTGTGTAGAAATCTTCCTTAAGGAGAACACAGGCCAGGGTAGGAAGGAGAGGCTGTGTTATGGGAGGGTGTGGGTGCAAAGGAGTAGAGAGAGGCTCCTTCTTGTGCACCTTGTATCCAGCCACCTCACCCTCACTGTGATCTTATCAGTCAGCAAAATGTTCCAGAGCCAACCTTTCTGCTATTCTTCAAATCTTAAATGTACCCAGGGTAACATTATTGGGAGGTTGTGCTACTTTAAGAGTTAGGCCCTAGGGGGATATCTTCTGGTCATGGAGGGGCATGCCCTTGAAGGGGACTGTGGAACTTGGTCCTTTCTACTCTTTCTCCTTTCTTCTTGGTCATGAGGTGAGTGATTCTGCTCTGCCCCATGCTCCTGCTATGGAGTGCTATCCTGACATAAACCTAACTATAGTGAGGTCAGCTTATGGAGTGGAACATCAAAAATAGTCAACCAAAATAGAAAAATTTCTATTTATATGTTGATTTTCTGAGGTATTTGTTATAGTGACAGAAGGCTAATACATTGATGTATATGAGAACTTCAATAAATTCTATTCTCAAACCTTGGAAACCAGTAGCCACATTGATGAACCTGTGATACCTAAAATACACCCTTTCTGATCTTTTGTAAAGTTTTCCAGCCCCTGAATTAGTTGATGGTTATTATCACTTCAGGATCTCAATTTCACCCATACTCTTATCCATTTGAATTTCATAGGCAGTTGAGCCCTCCCTAATCACTTTATTTTCCTGTATTTTAGTTTGACAATTTGTATAATGGTATAATATAATCTAACATTGCAGAAAAAGGTTATGGGGTTAAAAAAGAAAACGAGAGCATTCTCAGATATCAAAACATGATTAAAAAACAAGGGGGAATGGATTCAATACAGAGGATGCCACCCAAGTTAAAAAAGACAATCTTAGGCTGACATAAAGGGAACACAAAAGCCAAGATCATGCCAGATGTGAAACCGAAGGTTGCTTGCTCTCCAGAAATTCCAGGTACTATGTGTTTGACCTAATTTGGATTTTCAGTTCAGTCAGCTGGCTCAGCATAAACCATCTGCAGTATTACAGCACAGACAGCTCTGGACTGTTTTTATCTGAAAACCTCAGGGCACAGAACTTGTATGACTTCACTCGTTAGGGACCCATTATTCTGGGGTCCAGTTCAAATATTTTCCTCCAAAGGTGTGTGGGATTCCTACATGAACACATATTAGGCCTCCTGTATTAAACTCATCCTTCCATTCATCTGTGCTCTCCTCTCTCTGCTATTCATTCAGGATATAAATCATAGTTACTTGGTGCCTATTATGGGATACATACTTTACATATTTTATCTAATTCAATTTTCATGGCCACCATGTGGAGAGAGTCAGACCTTCCCATTTTCATCATGATGACACTGAGATTCAGAATGATAAAATAATGTTCCCAGAGTCACAGACTAACAAGAGACAAGGCTACAAGGGCAGGTTTCTCCCCCATGCTAGTAGCAGCCATCCGCTTTTGATTAAGGCAAGTCATTTCTCTTCTTTCCTCAGATTCAGCCATCTATCACCTACTCTAGAAAGTAATCCCTCAGGACCTCAATATGTAATCCCTTGGGGTATCAATTCCTCCCTCCCTTCCTACCTCTGTTAAGTAATTCAACGCTTCCAAAACTGCCCCAGCCCCAACTTGTTCTCCTTCACAGAAATACCTTAATTCAATCCATGCTGTCCCCTCTCAAATCCAACATACACTTCGCTCTTCTTGACATCACCCTACTGTGTAAGGCCTCATTTGTTCCCCATTGAGTTTCTCTTCTGATCTGACTACTCCTCCCTCTTTCCAGGCCCTACCTTTTCTCTTCTCCATGCTTCCAAACCCTACACGGCTGTGATCTCCATACTTTCCCCAGGTATGTTTCCTCTTCCCTCTCATTCATATCCTATCCTTTAAATTCCTAAAACATACATTTATTAAATTCATACTGGCTATATACCACAATGGGTTTAATGTACTTGAGAGCACACAGGTTTTGTTTCAAACTCTATTTGAATCCCCTTTCTTTTATTTAGTATGTACAAAGAAGTAAAATATTTAGTTTTTCAAAACATTAGACTCGCCTATGAATAAACTGGAGGTAATACTATTTTGAAAGTTATTTCTGAAGATTATCATTTAAAAGTGGTTCATATAATGGCCAATACATAGAAAACAATCAATACCTATTTTTTCTCTTTCTTATTAGGCTATCACTGTGATGGTATAATATGCCCTATGCATACCAGTGCTCCACTCTCAAAGACTGGTAATGTTTCTCATTATTTCTTCCATAAATACTGTGGGTTTCAAGTGCAATGCAAATACCATAGAAGAGGGGGCCGTACCTTTTGATATTATTTTAGTATTTTTGATTGGGTTTTTGTTTTGTTTTATTTTGTTGAGCATATGGGGACTAATCACAAAATATGTAATTTTGATTGGTGAATTGTATCATAGTGGGTGAAAATCATTGTTTTTACCATCAATTCCAGTTAATGTAGTCAATATACCCCATGGATAAGTTAGCCCTCAGGCAGTGTTTTGCAAGTTTTCTTCATTCAAAAAATTTCAAAGGAAAACAAATATCTTCATCCACATCATTGGTTCTTTTATTTTTCTTTTTAGGTTTTGAGAAAGTTCTGAAAACCTGAAAGCACGCTGAGACTACTCATTCTTGTGGTTTTATAATCATACAAAATTCTTTTAGAATCTGGGCATTTTGCTTTTAATAAAGAATTATTCAATCAGGAAATAATTTCTCACAACTATATAATGATGGCTTTGCTAGGTATGTTTTCTGTTCCTCATTGATACATTCTCTCAATATTATTTCTTGAGGCCCTACTATGTAATGGACAATACAGATGTTAGGAATGTAAGAATGAAAAGATTGAATGTTTTCTGTCAATGACTCCACTCTCAGAGGGGAAACAGACTTGCAGAGAAGACTCAGTATTATGAAGTGATGGGCATAGAGTCACATATACTCAGTTAATTCTGAAAATGCTCCACAGCCCAGGGCTGAGGTTCAAAGGCTCAGTATGAATTACTTAGGAATACTGGATATCAATGGGTCTAGAAATATCAATGGGCATCCACTGCCCCTCAACCACTATTATCAATTAAGAGCTCTACTCAACTAGGTTGTTCAGTTTATTAATCAATGTCTCAATTCATTTCCCATTTATTGTAGCAGGAAGTGCAGCATAGATCAGAATCTGGACTAAGACACATGTTTTGAGTCCAAATCATTATGTTTTGGGGTTAATTAAAAAATTTATATTTCTCAAGTTTTATAATTTTGATTTAAATTCCTTCTCTAATCTGACAAAGCTGTTTCAACACTTAAACATTATTTTATTTAACTTGTTTTGTAAAACTTTTGTGACTGTGAAAATATGAAAGAACATGGAAAGAAGATATCAAGCATATCGGGGCTGGGTAAATCAACCACATGTGTGCCCTAAATCCCAGCCACTCCATGTTCCATCTGCATTACCTGGGGCTAGTTCTTTAAGCTTTCTCAGTCCTGAATTATTCCTTTAAAAATTAGAAAGGAATGAAAAAAAAAATGAAATGATATGCTGCATGTCAAATTCTCAGTGCAGATTAGTCCAACAAAATGTTTGTTTTCTTCTTTAAGGCTTATAAAAAGGATGAGGGACTTCTGCATCTGAGAAGATAGAATAATTTTTCTATTTCCGTCACTAAATACAACTGAATTCTGAACATTGTAATTAAAATTAGGATAAGAAATCTCTGAACACCAAAACAGAATAGATAAAGAACTTGAGACTGAAAGGACATCACCATAAATGCTCTAAATTCTCTATTTTTCTCATATATTCCAAACTTAGAGATAAAAGAGATAGAACCTGACAATGTCAATAGTAGTAAACAAAAAGGCTATTCTCCCTTGGCAAATGACCAGGAAAAGAGTATCCTAGCAATCTAGAAAACTTATAGAAAATAAGTACTTTGTTTGCTCAAAAAATACAGAAAAAAAAAATGTGGCCCCATCTCCATTTATGCCAAAGCTTATTGGAGAATCCTGAACTTTGCCCCCGAGTGGAGCATTTGAGAATTAACAAGCTCAAGTAAGCAGTTTGGATTTCACCCTATTGGCAACAAGGCTTCTCCACTCACAGATTCAGTGCAGACCACCTGGACAGTCATTATTCTTACCAGACTCAGCAGTTATGTGGAATTCAGTCTTTAGACATCAGCAAGTGCTGAGTAGGAAGCTTGGATTGCCACATGCACCTAACAGTTGTGAGGTGGTTCTCCCTTCTTTGAGTAATGTCAAAAAATACAGTTAGAAGATTTTTAGAAATTCAGACTCTCAACATAGTATGAAATATACAAGTTTTAATTCTAGATCACTCATCATACAAAAAGCTAAGAAAATTATAAAGGCAGTGAAAAAATTAATGGAAAGTGGCACGTAGATTAATAATATTAAATCACCTGACAAAGTTTTCAAAGCTAGCCTGTTAAAAATGTTTCAATGATCAATTATGAGCACACATAAAGCAAAAGTTTAAAAGTCTCAGCAAAGAAATAGTATCCATCAATAAACAGAAGATACAATGAAGTATCAGATGATAATATTAAAATGGAAAAGTATAATAACTAAAATAAAAATATTATGGATAGACTTTGGGAGAGGAGAGGACAGAGGAAAAAAATCAGAAAACAGAAATAAAGAAGAATAAAACTTGAAAACTTGCCAGGTTAAAAAAAAAAAACAGAAAAAGAATTGGAAAAAAAGAATAGTGCTTCAATGATGCAGCATCAATAACAGAAGACTTAAATTTCTGTCATCTAAGTCCAAGAAGAAGAAAAAAAGGGTGGCACCTAAAAATCACTTAAATGATGAAAACGTACCATATTTAACAGAAGACAGAAACCTACAGAAAAATCTCCCAGATAAAAGAAACCCAAAGATATCTATAACAAGTCACATGGTAATTAAACTTCTAAAAGAAAAAAAAAGCAACCAGGCAAAATGACACCTTACTCATAAAGGGGGAGCATATGTTTCTCATCAGAATCCATGGAGGTCAAAAGGAAGTGGAATGACACTTTTAATGTGCCTAGGAAAAGAACTGTCAATCAGTCAACCAGAATTCTTTAACCACCAAAAAGATCCTTCAAGAATGAGGAATAAATAGAATCTCAGATGAAGGAAAACTAAGAAAACTTGGCACTAGCAGACCAACTCTAAAATAATGGTTATGCTGTTATCTAGACAGCAAGAAATGATCAAAGGAAAAAACTTGGAAAACATGGAGAGAAGAATACAGTAAGCAAAAACAAGCAAATTCAATATGCATTTCTTCTTTTTGTGAATTTTCTAAGTTGTGTTTGACAACCACAGCAAAAATCATAACACTATCTAATGTGATTTTAAATGTATGCAGACAAATATGTACAATATTTAAAACTTTTATATTACAAAGGAGGAGGATGAAGGGACATACAACTGAGCAAGTTTTCTCTACTTCACTTAAAGTGGTAAAATGACAGCACCCATAGTCTGTGATAAATTATTCACATACAATGTAATATTGAGAAACTACTAATACACACAAGAGATACACACAAAATCCCTACAGATGTATTAAAATAAAATTCTAAATAAATGCTCAATAATTCAATAAAAGAGAGGAAAAAGAGAAAAAAAGTTTTGAAAAACAGATAAAATAGAAAACAATATTGAATGTTAAGTTCTAATGTATTGAAATAAAATAAAAATGGTCTGAACACACAAATTAAAAAATAGGCATTATCAGGGTGACTGATAAACCATGACCCAACTATACACTGTTCTCCAAAAACTTACTACAAATATAAACAAATAGGCAGATTGAAAAAAAGGAGGAAGAAAAAGAAATATCATGGAAATATTAATGAAAGAAAACATAAGTGGCTCCTTTAACAGCAGACTTCGTAGACTTCAAACCAATGAAAATTACCAGAACTAGAGGACATTGCATGAGGATAAAAAAGTCAATACAGCAAGAAGATACAGTGATCATAAAAGTGTATAATCCAGACAACAAAGTTGTAGTATATGTGAAACAAATACTGATAGAACTGAAAGGCAAGCCAGACAAATCCACTATTATAGGTAGGGATTTCAACATCATTCTGTACATAATTAATATAACTATACAGAACATTGGCAAGGTTACTGAATAACTTTATAATAACCAAAGCTCTACCTAACCACAGTCAAATGCATATTATTTTCAAGTTCCATGAAATATATATATCAGGATAGAACAATTACTGAGCCATAAACCTAATGTCCACAAATTTTAAAGAACTGCATAAACCTAATGTCCACAAATTTTAAAGAACTGAAACCAAGTAGCATATGCTATCTGATCCCAATGTAATAACATCAGAAATAAAAAAAGAAAAAATCTCCAAATGCTTGGAAACTCAACTACACACTTTAAAATAAAATAATCCATTGGGTCAAAGAGAAAATCACTGAGTTATTAATCTTAATGGATTCTAAATGAAAACACAAAAATTTGTAGGACACATCTAAAATAATTCTAAAGTGGTATTTATAGTTCTAGTTGCATGATTTAAAGAGTTAAATCAGTTCTCTAAGGTTAAACTTCAAGAACCTAAATAAAGCAGAGCAGAAGAAGGTGTGGGAGGGAGAGCAGGAATCAATGAAATTGGAAAAACAAATAGAGAGAAACCAATGAAGCAAAGAGGTGGGTTTTTGAAAAACCTCAACAATATTGACAAAATCTTAGCAACACTGAAGAAAAATTATACAACTAACATCTGCAAAGAATCAGAAACATCACTACAGACATCATGAGGAACATAATGGAATAGTTTAATAAAATGGCAATTCCTTAAAAAATTACCACAAAACTCAAAGAATATGAAGTGTATGGTTTGGATAGTTCTTTAACTATTAAGGGACTTGAATTACAACTTTGTAAATTTTCACTCCCTCTAAAAACTCCAGACTCAGATATTTTTATTGAAGAATTCTGCCAAACAACTAAAGACAAGTTATCACCAATTCTACATAATCTCTTTTAGAACAATATAAATAGAAAAGGGAGAATACTTCACAATTCATTTTATAAATACACAGATGTCTTGGATTCCTTCATGAAAACAGACATAAAAATCTTCAAGCAAACTTTTGCAGTATGTAAAAGTAACTATACTTCATTATGAAATGGAGTTCCCTTACTCTTCACTCAGGAATGTTAAACTTGTTAAATATTTCAAAATCCTTCATTAATACAGATACAAAAATCTTTATAAAAGCTTTTGCAGGTAGAATTTAGCAATATATGAGAGTAATTACACACCATTACAAGGGGAGTCCCCTCTTCTTCCACCTCAAGTAGTGTTGAACTTATTAAGTATACAAAATCATTGAAAGTATACCACTTTATTGACAGACTAAGGAAGAAAAAAAATCTCATGATAATATCTATCAATGCAGTAAAACTCTTTGATAAATTTCAATACCCAATCATGATAAAAACTGTCAGAAAACTAAAAGTAGTGTAGAAGTTTCTCGATTTAATGAACAACATCTACAAAACACTATGGCTAACAAAACTAATAGGTGTAACTCAATTCATATCAATTCCCAGTATGATCTATTTGTATGTAGATAAGACTATGCTAAAATTTATATAGAACAGTATAAGAACCTAAGGAGAAAAGCAATTTTGAAGGGAAGAAAGAAAACAAGGAAAGAAAGAAGGATAAGGGAAAACAAAGAATGAAAAAAAGAAAGAAGAAAGAAGGAGGATTGGATTTGCCTGATTTTAAGACAATTTATAGCCACAGTAATAAAATTTATGTGATAATGGTGGAAGGACAGAAAATTAATGGAACATAAAGAGAACTCAGAAAGAGACACAAACATAGTCAAATGATTTTTGACAAAGGCTTAAAAGCAATACAACAGAGAAAAAAATAACCTTTTGAACTATTGAACTTTTTGAAGAAGAACATAGCAGAAAATCTTTGGCATATAAGACTATGGAAAGAATGCATAATCCACAAAGATATATTGAACGTCATACAAATTAGAAAGTTTTGTTACTCAAAGACTCTGTGAGATTGAAAAAGGAGTATTTAAAATATTTCAAACTACATATTCAAGAAAAAAAAATTTATCTGGTATATATTAATAACTCTTAAATCTTAGCTGTAATTAAACCTTTCAACTCCTTGGGAAAATACAAAAGGAGAAATTTCACAAAAAGGGACATTTAAATGACAAACATATACATGGAAGATGATGTGCTTCACCAGTAAACAGGGAAATTCCAATTACAACCACAAGTTACCACTTTATAGCTATTAGAATGTCTAAAATAAAAACTAGAGACAATGCCAAATGCTCTCCAGGATGTGGAGAAAGTGGATCACTCGCACATTGCTGGTGGCACTATAAAATGTTACAGACATCCAGAATGTAGTTTGGCAGATCCTTTAAAAAATACTCATGTCGTTAGCATGTATGGCTTAGCAATTGTATTTCTTGATATTTATTTCAGAAAAATAAAGTTCTGTCCACACACAAAAAAGTCGTATGTGAATTTTATATATATCATCTTTATTTGTAAGAGCAGCAAACTGGAAACAACCCAATTCTTCTCTGAATGAATAAACAGATTGTGGCACATCCATACCTTAGAAAACTACTGGTACCAAAAAGAAAAAAGAAAAAAATCCTAATAAATGAAATGAAAAGGAATGAATGAAAAAGAACTGATACATACATCTCAATGAATCTCCAGAGAATTGTGCTAGGTGATAAAAGTCAATCCCAAAGGTTATATACTATATGATTACATTTCTATAACATTCAAGATCTGATCAAAAATTGTGGGATGAAGAAAAGCTTAGAGGATGCCAGATCTGACAGAGAGTTGAGGATGGAAGGAAACTGCCGATACAAAGGGCAATAACAGATGACAGGAATTTTCTGTGTTTTGAATATACTATTGTCCTTGTCTTGATTTTGATGTTATACTACAATTTTGCAATACATTGTCACTGGGGTCTCCTTGTAAGGGACACACAAGATCCCTCTGAATTACATTTTACAGCTGCATGTGACTCTATAATTATCTCACCATTAAGTCTAATTAAAATGGGGGATGGGAAAACCCAGATCACTAAAATTCAGAAAGAACAAGGAAATATCACAACAGACACGACTGAAATACAAAACATAATTAGAAGCTATTTTGAAAATCTATACTCCAACAAAATAGAAAATTTCGAAGACATCAACAGGTTTCTAGAGACATATGAATTGCCTAAACTGAACGAGGAGGACATACACAATTTAAATAGACCGATTTCAAGTAATGAAATAGAAGAAGTCATCAAAAGCCTACCAATAAAGAAAAGTCCAGGACCAGATGGGTTCTCAGCCGAGTTCTACAAAACCTTTAAAGAAGAGCTCATTCCAATACTTCTCAAAGTATTCCATAAAATAGAAGAGGAGGGAACCCTCCCAAATTCATTCTATGAAGTCAATATTACCCTGATACCTAAACCAGACAGAGACACATCGAGGAACGAAAATTTCAGAACAATATCCTTAATGAACATCGATGCAAAAGTTCTCAACAAAACTTTAGCAAATCGCATACAAAAATACATTAAAAAGATAGTGCACCACGATCAAGTGGGTTTTATCCCAGGGATGAAAGTTTGGTTCAACATCCTGAAATCAATAAATGTCATTCACCATATCAACAGACTAAAAGTTAAGAATCACATGATTATTTCAATAGATGCAGAAAAAGCATTTGATAAAATACAGCATCCCTTCATGCTCAAAACACTAGAAAAAATAGGGATAGTGGGAACATTCCTTCACATTGTAAAGGCCATTTATGCTAAGCCCATGGCCAATATCATTCTAAATGGTGAAAAACTGAAAGCATTCCCCCAAAAAACTGGAACAAGGCAGGGATGCCCTCTTTCACCACTTCTATTCAACATTGTTCTTGAGACTCTGGCCAGAGCAATTAGACAAACCAAAGAAATTAAAGGGATACAAATTGGAAAAGAAGAATTCAAACTATCCCTGTTCGCTGATGACATGATTATATATTTAGAGGAACCTGGAAATTCCACCAGAAAACTCTTAGAACTCATAAATGAATTCAGTAAAGTAGCAGGTTACAAGATCAATGCTCATAAATCCAATGCATTTTTATATATAAGTGATGAATCTTCAGAAAGAGAAATTAGGAAAACTACCCCATTCACAATAGCATCGAAAAAAATAAAATACTTGGAAATCAATCTCACAAAAGAGGTGAAAGACCTCTACAATGAGAACTACAGAACACTAAAGAAAGAAATTAAAGAAAACCTTAGAAGATGGAAAGATCTCCCATGTTCTAGGCAGAATTAATATTGCCAAAATGGCCATACTACCTAAAGTGATATACAGATTCAATGCAATTCCAATTAAAATCCCAATTACGTACCTTACAGAAATAGAGCAAGCAATTATGAAATTCATCTGGAAGAATAAGAAACCCAGAATAGCTAAAGCAATCCTTAGCAGAAAGAGTGAAGCAGGGGGTATCGCAATACCAGATCTTCAACTCTACTACAAAGCAATAGTAACAAAACAGCATGGTATTGGTACCAAAATAGAAAGGTAGATCAATGGTACAGAATAGAGGACACAGACACAAACCCAAATAAATACAATTTTGTCATAGTAGACAAAGGGGCCAAAAATATGCAATGGAGAAAAGATAGCCTCTTCAACAAATGGTGCTGGGAGAATTGGAAATCCATATGCAACAGAATGAAACTAAACCCATATCTCTCACCATGCACAAAACTAAACTCAAAATGGATTAAGGACCTCAGAATCAGACCAGAGACCCTGCATCTTATAGAAGAAAAAGTGGGTCCAGATCTTCAACATGTCGTCTTAGGACCAGACTTCCTCAACAGGACTTCCATAGCACAAGAAATAAAAGCAAGAATCAATAACTGGGATAGATTCAAACTAAAAAGCTTTCTCTCAGCAAAGGAAACTATCAGCAAAGTGAAGAAAGAGCCTACAGAGTGGGAGAAAATCTTTGCCCATCATACTTCAGATAGAGCACTAATCTCCAGAATCTATAAAGAACTCAAAAAACTCTACTCCAAGAATACAAATAACCCAATCAACAAATGGGCTAAGGAAATGAATAGACACTTCACAGAAGAAGATCTACAAGCAATCAACAAACATATGGAAAAATGTTCAACATCTCTAGTAATAAGAGAAATGCAAATCAAAACCACCCTAAGATTCCATCTCACCCAAATTAGAATGGCGATTATGAAGAATACAAGCAACAACAGGTGTTGGGGAGGATGTGGGGAGAAAGGTACACTCATACATTGCTGGTGGGGCTGCAAATTAGTGCAGCCACTCTGGAAAGCAGTGTGGAGATTCCTTAGAAAACTTGGAATGGAACCACCATTTGACCCAGCTATCCTTCTCCTTGGCCTATACCCAAAGGACTTAAAATCAGCATACTACAGAGATACAGCCACATCAATGTTCATAGCTGCTCAATTCACAATAGCCAGATTGTGGAACCATCCTAGATGTCCTTCAATTGATGAATGGATAAAGAAACTGTGGTATATATATACAATGGAATATTACTCCACCGTGAAGAATGATAAAATTATGGCATTTACAGGCAAATGGATGAAATTGGAGAATATCATATATCATATATTAAGTGAGATATCATATATCATATATTAAGTGAGATAAGCCAATCTCAAAAAATCAAAGGATGAATGATATCGCTAATAAGTGGATGATGACACATAATGGGAGGTGGGAGGGGTTAGTGTTAGGGTTAGAGTTAGGATTAGGGAGGGGGACAAGTATGGAGGAAGGAAGGACTGTATAGAGGGAAAAGAGGGGTGGGAGGGGTGGGAGGAAGGGAAAAAATAACAGAATGAATCAAACAATATTACCCTATGTAAAATGATTACAAAAATGGTATGCCTTCACGCCATGTACAAACAGAGAAACAACATGTATCCCATTTGTTTACAATAAAAAAAAATGGGGGATGGATAAGAGAAGTACCACATTCTTATACTTCATAGGAAAAAAAATTTCTGTTTAGTATTGTGTTCAATATTTTCATATAATTGCAAACCTTCACCACCAGATCCCTTATCAAAGAAACACAAAGTGAATGCTCACGCAGAGAAATTCCACATCCTACAGCTGATTCATTCACACTTTTCAGAAGAGAGTCCCTTAGGCCTGTAGATCAGGAAAGGCAGCGGTAGTGCAATGCTTTTATTTCCCACAGACATGTAAGAAATTAACACCTAAGAGAAGCTTCCACTGTTTAAAAGCTACTTTCACAAGCCAGCGAGCATGTAAAAGAAGGTTGCTAGGATGGAAAGCAGACAGGAAATAATTTCATAAAGGAAGCAGCAGTTAAAGAAGTTATGGAGATTTAGCCCAGAGAAGAGGAATGTTAGTAGGTGCATGTATTTGAAGGGCTGTTAGGGAGACAAATAGGAGGCTTATTTCCTCCTGCTCATAAAGAGTGTTTCCCAAAGGGTGGTTTTAATCGATGATTTTAGGTGGTATAAGGACTAACATATTTCACATTAATTGTTATTTTGTCATTTAAATGTGTATTAGAAAAACTGGTACATCTAGTAATACAAAATTTTAATTATAGTAGGATAAATACACACATATATACATATATGTATATATATTTTCTCTATTAAAAATACCTCACATTTAAAATAGAGCTTTTTAAAAAAGATAAAAATGTAATGGAGGTATAAATGGAGAGTGGCTACAACCATTTTGGAGACTTTATGACTATATGAATGAGATTATGGACATACAGCAGAGACAGATGACTAATTTTTACTAGAATTCTTTGATCAGATCTAAGAACATGTATGAAGGGTGCTGGCAAAAGAGTTGTTATCATAGTTAGGATTCTGGAAAAAATTCTTCCTTGGACCCTTTCCTGACATTTCAGAATCTTAAAATCCAATATTTTTTGAGGTATTTTTTTTTGAAGTAGCAGTGAAAATCAACTAATTGTATAATCGCTGCAGATGTACTAAAAATAATTCTAATGTCATTATTTCCAGCCAGGAAAA